>NC_092337.1:255265000-265265000 GCF_046630445.1 Rutidosis leptorrhynchoides
TTTATATATATATATATTTTCATTTTAAAATATAAATTTGAAATATTTATTTGACAATATAATATATAGTTTTTCAAAACTAATTATATTCAAAACTTATATATTTTGAAATCGTTTAATTAATAAGAAGTATTATTTCATAACATTTGTATTTTAAAGCTTAAAATTGATATAAGTCATTTATGTACAAACGTTCATTAAATAAAACATTTTAATAATCAAATTATATTATATTCAAAATCATTTTATCACAAAGGTTATAATAGTAGAAGTTGTTATATCATAATATGTTCTTAATAATAAAAGTCTATTATATCGAAAAACATTTTCGTTTAAGAAAGTAAAATCATATATGAATCATAACAGGTTTCAAGTTTTTAACTTACAGTTTATTCATGACTCGTAGGGTTAAGTCTAAAAGATACTCAAACGTACGAAATTATTCAAATGTAAAACATCGATATCTATATTCTAAATTATCTATATTCCATAGTGTTACTTTCATATTAAATATTATGAAAGCTATTAATTACCGTATCGAAAGTCATGAGGATAATATTGTAAATTATGAATTGGAAATCAAACATAATTCTCCACTAACCCTTGTCTAGTTCCCGTTACTTGACACTTTTGTTCTTACTTGTAAATCACTTTACCCAAATATTTTGAAATCCGTTAAAAAGGAAAGGTTTTTTTAAATCAGAGTGGACCTCTCAACAGAGACTCATAATCACATCATAATGTATCTGATAATTCAATCATCTGATATTATCTTTTAATTTTCGTCAATAAATATATTAAATATATATGTTTATATAAAGTATTATCTATATAATACTTTGTTAACATTTCCAAGTTATATTATGTACACATATACATACATAATCATATCCTTTTATATAATGGTTCGTGAATCGTTGAAATTTGTTCAAAGTTCAATGAATACATGGACACAGTCCAAAATGTTTGAGATTTAACTTAACAGACTTTGCTTATCGTGTCAGAATAATATAAAGATAAAGTTTAAATTTGGTCAGAAATTTTCGGGTTGTCACAGTACCTACCCGTTAAAGAAATTTTGTCCCCGAAATTTGATCGAGGTAGTCATTGTTAATAATAGAAATGTTATTATGATGAATATAAGTTGATACATAGAGTTTTTATCATGATTGAGAAATATGGCCTAAATAATCCGATTGTTCGAAACGTGTGAGTGAAGCTATCGTAAAAGAGTGAAATGAGAGAATAGGGATTTGCCTTATCTTTTGACGTCATCACGGTTGATCTCTGGAGTAAAGAAAATCTTTGTAATTTATACAAGATTTAATTCTTCGGCGATTAAGAAAATTATGATCCTCTTCTATTTAAAGCGATAATCTGTCTCCATTTCTCTATTGGATATTTCACTATAAATTCACTCCCTTTGTTGCCTTATTTCCACAGCTCACACCTATTCTCCCCCCCTCAATTCATACTTTAAAGCATTTATTAATATGCTCCATCCAGTTCTGCTTCTTGATATATTCCTAACTTTCATATCTATCATTCTTCTTTTTCATCTACCGCCAGAAGAATCTATTTACTTCTACTATACTCTTGGTTTTATAGTGTTTTTAGTTCTCCCGTGTCTTTATATTTCTATATGCATTGATATATACGATTTATAATTTTTGCGTTGTTGTTGGGTTTTATATCTTCCCTTATATTTCGATGTCCCTGTTTTTGTCTCCTATAATCATTGTCATCCATAGTTAATGCTCTCTCCTATTTACTGCGATTTATATCCCAATTTACACTTCGAAGCTTTATGCTCTGTTTTCTCTTCTATCCATTAAGCAACGCATGTAATGGTCCAGCATTCGTAGATATGAATTTTGGAATGAACATGGTTAATGTTCTAAGAAGGAAATTGTAATGGCACGATCTTGATTTGTCAAATTACCAGAATACCTCGGAAAAGGCTGAATCATTAAGAAAAATATTTTCTTGATATGTTTAGAGTTTAAGTAGAATACAAAAGTCATGTAACATGGCACATGATGACGTTATGATCTGTGAATCATCACGTTCCATTAGAAACTCAGCATGACTTACTGTAATATAATCACGTTGATCAAGTGTCATTATATTATACTAACTCATGCTTCAGTTCCCAACACTACTTCAAAAACATTCATACTTTACACTCAGAGGTTTCAGATGTTTAGAAACTAAAACAGTTTCTTTTTTGATGTGATACAGATAACGCGAGAAGATAAATGATTTCAGATAAGAATGTTTATGAAAATATCTTCAAAAATATTGAGGATATATTTAATGAAAGATATGATGATATCTTAGAATATTTAAGATAAGAGGATGATGAAGAATATTGTCTGCAAGGGTTTAGAGTCAGGAGCAAGGTATTTGATAATGACTTCAGCAGACACTGAAACATTTAGATTCTTTGAATGAAGGCTTAGTCTCTGTGATTTGTCTACAGCCTCCTTCATAGTTTGCTCAATCCGTTTTCTAGTTCCAAACCTTCTCTTTTTCCGAGCTTTGCTAACACACTATTCTTTATCATCAAACTTTTGACTGTTATGGTCGTTTATAGTTTTTGCTGCTTCATAAGCATTTTTCAAAATTTCGAGAACTAGTTCTCAGTTTAGGGTGTTTTTCAGAAACTTCACATTCGAAATATGTAAGTTGAGGAGATAGACGTTATATGTATATATATAACTGTTGAAGTGAAAATGCTGTGAGATTCAAGATTGATGATTGATGATTTTCGATAGTTGGTATAGCAATTAGTGTTACAGGATACAGGTGAGTAGATGATGGGGTTTCAATGAGTACATATAATGATTTTTTGGAGAGTCTTACTCCAAAGGGTAACGAAGTTGCTGGTACATCTGCTGATATTGAATATAAAAGGTTCTCCAGTAAAAAAAGTGTAATCGTATATATCAGGGTTATAATAAGACTACTGCATATGAAAAATCGAAATTGACTTGCTAGAGTTGTGACAGAATTGGCTACTTTGAAAAGGAATCGTAAAGTTATTTTTGCTAATAAATGCCAAAGGATCTGAAGGGGGTACGTGTTAAACTATGACTTTGGTTTCGAGAGTTTTTCAGGTGCATGACTGTGGGTAACATGTGGTTGGGTCATCATCTTGATTGTTCATTATTTGAAGTGTCTTCAGGAATTTCGAGGAGTTTGAACATAGATTGTAATCGTTAATATTCATATGATGTTCTAGGATTTTGAATGATATAAATATTTTTCTGGGTTCTATGAATAGAAATGATGTTCTAGCACAGTTTTGAAGTCAAAGTATAGCTTTGAAAGGTGTAGGGATCTAAGAGTGATATCTTCTGTTAAATCTTGACTTGATTTTGATTTGTCAAAATCAGGATATGTAATAAAATTTGCATGAGAATGGTTGTTCTGGTTTTTATGGAAAAATGTATATTGTTGTGAAAGTAGTGAATATAGTTGATGAGTTACTGAATCAGAATCGAAGAATGTAACATATTAATTGTGAATTTATATATCTCTCGGGTATTACCTACCCGTTAAAAGTTTCACAAGTAATATCTTGTACAAGAGAATTACAGTCCTTATGAAAATATATATGTATGTATATTTCCTTCAGATGTATTACGGATTTACTGAGTTAATATAATATTAAACTCATTTGATTTTCAGCTGGAATTGGAAATGGATAATCTTTAAAACATTAAAGATTACATAATTTTCGCGGAGTGTTTCACTAATGTAATTAGTACTTCATTATCGATACTAATTGATATTCTTCGGTGAAGGATGTTGAGGTTCGTGGAATTCTTGTTAACTTCGTAAGATACGGTGATGTTTTCTAGGCAATTTCGAGCATATCGAAAATGAAAGTGTAAAATCAAACTTATAATTGAATAATACACTTGATTTATTATGAAATGAAATTCATCGAGTTGAAACGGATTTTGTAACTAACGATGGTTAAGTTATTAACGAAGGATGTACATCATAGCATATTAGTAATATGAATTAACCGAGTAGTATCTACCCTTATTAATTCATTCATAATAGCTTAATATGGAAAGATATACTATGGTTTCCAAAATTTATATATATATATATATATATATATATATATATATATATATATATATATATATATATATATATATATATATATATATATATATATATATATATATGTATATATATATATATATACATATAATTTCTTCAGTGGAAATGAGTTCATAACTCGGTGATATGACATACTTGTTGTTGATTCGTAATGATGTCCACGATGATTCTTGAACTGGCGGAGCTTGTGATGTTATAGGAGCTGCTAGTGCTGATGATGCTGACGGTACTGACGGTGCTGTTTGTATAACAAGTCTAGCTTTGTAAATTGCGCATCATTCTTTTCAGGGTTTCTACTCTCCCTTCTATCATCATTATTCATTTACTCGTTTGATTTACGGTTAGAACTAGAATAAGAAATCTCTAAAAATTTCAGAAACTACATATTCTCTGCAGAGTTTTTCCTCGATGAAGTTATGAATCAATACTACATCATTTGTTGTTGTTGGTACATCTTTGTATTTACGGTGCGTATGATATTGATGATCGAGGTACAAATTTATGATGTTGAGGTGTGGAATGCGGATGTTGTTGGTGGTGGTAATGATTCTGTTGATGTTGATAATGGTGGTACTGTTGATGCCGGTGATGCTGCTGGTGCTTGTAACCTTTGCACCATATTCTCTAAAGTCACTACCCGAGAACGAAACTCGTTGACTTCTTCTATTACTCCAGGATGGTTGTCGGTTCGGACGAGTGGATGAATAAGATCTAGAATGTGAGATAGTATATAACCATGATGAGATACTCTGGAAATGAGATAGAAAATGGTACTTCAGACAGGTTCGCCGGTAAGTGCTTCAGATTCTTCGCCAAGAGGGCAATGTGGTGGATGGAAGGGATCACCTTCTTCTTGTCTCTAATGATTAAGTAGACTACGAACCCATCCCCAATTCATCCAGAATAGATGATGGTTAATTGGTTGATCCATTCCGGTCACACTGCTTTCGGAGTTCGAGTGAAACTCCATATCAAAATAGCTGTCGGAATTCGGGGAACTGGAACTGGTTGCAGGACCCATCTCGTACAGAGTAGGGAAATGATTTTTCGATATGAGGAAGATTATAAGACTTTGAATTGGTATTCTTTAATACATAAACTACATATGTATATATAATACCAAAATCCCATAAATTACGGAGGAATCTTTGAAATATGTCAGGCAAAGTTTACAGTAACAGATACGTTAAGATATGAATTAGCAGATACGCTAAGATATGAATTTCGTCTATACACTATTTGTGCAATCAATGCAGTAAGATGTGTCTATACTAAGAATGATAAATGTGTAATTTCCGACAAGAAATGATAAGCAAAACTTTTTGACATGCAGCTAAGGTCGAAGTCCAGACTTACTAATGCATCTTATCAACTATCAGTTAGACACACTAATGCAAGACCTGGTTTACTAAGACCACCGCTCTGATACCACATGAGATGACCCATACTAATCCATAAGGAAGAATACAATAACATATGATTACATTGCGAGGTATTTGACCTCTATATGATACATTTTACAAACATTGCATTCATTTTTAAAAGACAAACTTTCATTACATCGAAAGTTGACAGACATACATACCATTTCATAATATCCAACTATAAATGACCTAATATGTCGTTTAATCATAATATTTATTGAACTCAATGACTTGAATGCAACGTCTTTTGAAATATGCCATGAATGACTCCAAGTAATATCTTTAAAATGAGCAAATGCACAGCGGAAGATTTGTTTCAAACCTGAGAAATAACATGCTTAAAAGTGCCAACTAAAAGGTTGGTGAGTTCATTAGTTTAACATAAACAATCATTTCCATTATTTTAATAGACCACAAGATTTTTCATTTCCATTTCTCATAAACATCAACTCATATCAGGCACTTCGCACTTCATAGAGATAAAAATCATTCATATGGATTGAACACATGGTAATCGACATTCACAAGATTCATATAGAATATCCCCATCATTCTGGGACATCCTTCGAACATGATAAATTTCGAAGTACTAAAGCATCCGCAACAATGGATGGGGCTTGTTGGGCCCGATAGATCTATCTTTAGGATTCGCGTCAATTAGGGGCCAGTTCCATAATTCTTAGATTACCAGATTAAAAGGGGCATATTCGATTTCGAACATTCAACCATATAATGTAGTTTCGATTACTTGTGTCTATTTTGTCAAACATTTATAAAAGTGCATGTATTCTCTGTCCCAAAAATATATATTGCAAAAGCATTTAAAAAGGGAGTAATGAAACTCACAATACTGTATTTCGTAGTAAATGATGGCATTGAACAAGTGCAAGGTTGGCCTCAAATTCACGAACCTATATTAAGTATATATATTTATATGTTGGTCAACATCTGTCTATCAAATTAGGTCAAGTCATAGTGTATCGCAATCCTAATGCTCGAGATTGATATGCAATAGTCAACAAAAGTCAATTTGACCTAAAATGATTTACAAGATCCATACATGTTTAATATGAAACTTAAATAGTCGTTTTATATATTTAAATATATTTATCAGATTTTATTAGAGTAAATAATATAATAATTAAAAATTTATATTAAAATTTATATATGATAAAAATATACTTTTATATATCTCAAGAAATAAAATTTATATAATTCACTCAATAACATAAAAATATAGTGGTACATATTATTATACTGCGTGTGGTAAAAATATCTTTGTATCACATATTTATTTGATAAGATAATATTGAAAATAATAATAATAAATAAAAGTTGTATTATTTTGTAATAATAATAATTATTATTCTACTAATAATAATAACAATATTTATATTTACTAATGATGATAACAATTATAATAAAATGATTATTCTAATCATGATAATAACGATACTTTTTATTATTAATTATAATAATATTTTATAAAAATAATAATTCTATTCAAAATGATAATTTTTAATAATAATAATAATACTAAAATGATAATAATAATAATAATAATAATAATAATAATAATAATAATAATAATAATAATAATAATAATAATAATAACCTTAATGATAATAACGATAGTAATAACAATTTTTAATGATAATAATTATATTAATAATGATAATGATAATAATAATAATATTAATTATTAGATAATAATAATAATGACGATAATAATGAAGATAACGATAACGGTAATGATAACGATAACGATAACGATAACGACGATCGTAATAATAATAATCCTTTTAATAATAATACTCAAATTAAAGATAATTCAGTTGACTATATCTTTAAAACCATTCATCGAAACCATACGCTTTCTAAATGAAAATTTATTAATTTTTCGACAGCTTTCCAACGACATGCATATCATATACCTTGTATCAGTAATATATGTATTAAATTCATGATTTACCATATACTATATAATGACGAAAATAAACATACAAGCATGCATAATCCTAAATATTCGAGCACAAGTAAGGGATACACTATTAATATATAAAAGATAAGATGTGAATGCTCACGTATCAATATTGAGATTCAATATTGCAGGAAAGTACGTAGACGCAACGGAGACGATAGACACTAGTTTGACCTCACGAGCTATACCCCCGAATCACACCCATAAAATCCATAGCTATAACCCATAATTTCCTTAGCTCTATCCCTTTCGAAAAACTTATTTTGAAAAAACACGCGAGCAAAACCTCGTCGTAATATTTTATATATAATACTAATAATAATACTACTAATATTAATATCATAAGATTAATAATAATCTTTAATAATAATATTAGTAAATAATAAATAAATAAATAAAGTAAGTAATACGAAGTAATATATAGAGATAGATAGATGAAAATGAATTAGAATTCAGAAAACGTTCGAACTTATAGAAGTTGTCCACCAACACCACCATGCGATCGCATGGTTAGTGTGAGGGGATGCCATGCGATCGCATGGCTCCTCATTCCAGCTCACTTATGTTTGTCAAATTCTGCCGACACTCGATATATTAATATTTAATATACATATATATATATATATATAATTAATTAATACAATGATATATATAATATATTATATTCACAAGCATAAATGACTTGTAATCTTAGTTCTGTTGAGACGTACGTTGGAAAATGGTTTAGGACTCGGTTCTGGGTTTTCAAACGAAGTTTTGTACGCTTAGAAAACTAGCACTATACATTACGCGACGTATACCATTATCAATAATTAGACTTAATTATTGAAAAACTATATCACTCAAAGTGTAACTTAATCATTTAAGTGTTTTGGTTATTTTCTTCTATAAATCATCGTCTCGTTATATATACATATATACATATTATTTTAAATCAAAACGTTTTGTGACAAAGTTAAAATATATATATATATTTATATTTTCATTTCGAAATATAAATTTGAAATATTTATTTGACAATATAATATATAGTTATTCAAAATTAATTATATTCAAAATATATATATTTTGAAATCGTTTAATTAATAAGAAGTATTATTTCGTAACTTTTGTATTTTAAAGCTTAAAATTGATATAAGTCATTTATGTACAAACGTTCATTAAATAAAATATTTTAATAATCAAATTATATTATATTCAAAATCATTTTATTACCAAGGTTATAATAGTAGAAGTTGTTATATCATAACAGTTCTTAATAATAAAAGTCTATTATATGAAAAAAACATATTCGTTTAAGAAAGTAAAATCATATATGAATCATAACAGGTTTCAAGTTTTTAACTTACAGTTTATTCATGACTCGTAGGATTAGGTCTAAAAGATACTCAAACGTACGAAATCATTCAAATGTAAAACGTCGATATCTATATTCTAAATTATCTATATTCCATAGTATTACTTTCATATTAAATATTGTGAAAGCTATTAATTACCGTATCAAAAGTCATGAGGATAATATTGTAAATTATGAATTAGAAATCAAACATAAATCTCCACTAACCCTTGTCTAGTTCCCGTTACTTGACACTTTTGTTCTTACTTGTAAATCACTTTATCCAAATATTCCGAATACCGTTAAAAAGGAAAGGTTTTTCTAAATCAGAATGGACCTCTCAACAGAAACTTATAATCACATCACAATTTTTCTGATAATTCAATCATCTGATATTATCTTTTAATTTCCGTCAATAAATATATTAATTATATATGTTCATATAAAGTATTATCTATATAATACTTTGTTAACATTTGCAAGTTATATTATGTACACATATACATACATAATCATATCCTTTTATATAATGGTTCGTGAATCGTTAGAATTTCGTCAAAGTTCAATGAATACATGGACACAGTCTAAAATGATTGAGATTTAACTTAACAGACTTTGCTTATCGTGTCGGAATAATATAAAGATAAAGTTTAAATTTGGTCAGAAATTTCCGGGTTGTCACATATACTTTTTGTGTTTTACTAATTTCATATACTTATTCGTATCTAACTACATACACACATACACATATACATACACACACACGTATACATATACATATATATATATATATATATATATTATACGTGTATATATATACATATACACATCACGCATGCATACATGCATGCATGTATATTTATTTATTTTTAACACATTTCAATCTAATTATAAGCTTATTAGTATTCACAAATTATAATCTTTTATTTTATTAACCATATTAAAGTTCTTAATCTTTTTTTAATCACTTTCATCTTATTAATATCATAATACTTAATCATTTACAACTCATTAACCATATGCATTTATTCATAAATTTTAATTATATCATCTAGTTCATGTTCATAATACTTAAAAGTAACATATTAAAATGTAAGATTTACTTAGAGTTTTAGGTTGTACCTTAAGAGGATTAAGATCAAGAAAAGGTGGCGATTTAGACCCGAAATAGAAACAGAATTACAGCAGCAGGAATGACCCAAAACAGATGGGTTTTGGGCTATTTTTGTTGAGCAGAAACACAGAAGAAACAGCAGGAAAAACGCAGCAATACAAGTCGACTTTGGGCTGTTTTTAGGTGGTGAAAATAGCAGGAATTGCAGGTGTTGGTGGCGGTTTGCAGCAGAAGTAGGGGCTGCTCTTTTGGGTTGATTAACACAGCAAAAAGGCTGCTATTTTTGGAGAGCAGAAGCAGCAGAATACGGCTAAAATTGGTGGAGTGGGAGACTGCTGTAAATCGCAGCTAGATGGCAAAGGTTGAGGGCTGTTTTGGTGATGGTGGGAGTCGACTAAATGGGTGATGTTGGTGATAAAACTGCCGTACAAAATAAGAAGGGGAGAAAAGGTTTTTGAGGTGTTTTTCAAGTGATGCACATTATGGAGAGCCTGGGGGTTCTTTTTATAGTGTGGTTATTAGAATCATGATCAAACAAGAATTGCTAAGTGATAAGCTTGGAAAGAGATTGAGACTAGGATTAGTTTAGAGAGTTAGAATTGGATTAGGATTAGAGTAATTGTAACTAGCTTAGGATTAGTTTACTTTGCTAATAAGTTTTTTTATTTTTCATACTTGGCCGACATATATATATATATATATATATATATATATATATATATATATATATATATATATATATATATATATATATTAAATGTTTCATTCATTTAAGATAAGTTTTATTTAATCTTTTTAAATTTTAGTCCATGACTTTTGTTAAAATTTATTTACTTCCCATTAGATTTAATTTATAGAATTTTCACCTTTTAAATTATACTTATAGTTTATATATATTTAATATCACAAAATGCATAAACTTTAATTGACAGGGAGTGTTGATCAAAAGTTACTATTTAATCAACGTGTTGTTAAATAAAGTTTACGAGTACAAAAAGTCCTAAGGGTAAAATAGTAAAAACATAAATGGAAAAATGAGGGTCGTCATAGTACCTCCCCATTAATAAAAACTCCGTCCCGAAGGTTTAGGTAGACTTCTGGGGATATTTCCGCTTCATCTGGTCTTCACGTTCCTAGGTATACTCGGGGCCTCTTCGAGAATTCCAACGGATTTTAACAATAGGAATAGTGCTCTGTTTCAAGCATTTTTCAGTTTGGTCCACGACCTCCATTGGTTCTTCTATGAAATGCATATTATCGTCAATGCGAATGTCATCCAAAGGAATAACGAGTGTGTCATCAGCAAGACACCTTTTCAGATTTGAGACGTGAAATACATCGTGTACATTACTAAGCTCAGCAGGTAGTTCTAATCGATAAGCCACGGGTCCGATCCTTTCAGTAATCTTGAAAGGTCCAACAAAACACGGACTTAGTTTGCTTTGTTTACCAAAATGAACAATGCATTTCCAAGGGGATACTTTCAACATGACTTTATCACCAACTTGAAATTCTAAATCTTTCTGACAATTATCGGCATAGCTCTTCTGTCGACTGCGAGCAGTTTCTAATCGTTTCTTAATTTGAATTATCTTTTCGGTGGTTTCGTGTATGATTTCAGGACCAGAACTGTCTGTCCTCTAGTTCATCGCAGCACAGTGGGTATCTACATTTTTATCTGTATAAGGCCTCAAAAGGTGCAGCCTTAATACTTGCGTGGTAACTGTTGTTATAAGAAAATTCAGCTAAAGGCAAGTGTCTATCCCAACCTTTGCCGAAATCGATAACACAAGCACGAAGCATATCCTCCAACGTTTAAATAGTTCGTTCACTTTGACCATCGGGTTGCGGATGATAAACAGTACTCATGTCGAGTTGAGTTCCAAGAGTAGATTGTAAAGTTTTCCAAAATCTAGAAGTGAATCGACTGTCGCGATCAGAAATGATTGAGATAGGGACTCCATGACGTGAGACAATCTCTTTGATATAAAGTTGCGATAATTTCTCCATCTTATCGGTTTCTTTGATCGGTAAGAAGTTTGCAGATTTAGTAAGACGATCCACTATGACCCAAATAGTATCATTACCGTTTGAAGTGTTGGGCAACTTAGTAATAAAATCCATTGTGATACATTCTCACTTCCACTGCAGAGTATCCAACTGTTCAAGTAAACCAGACGGCTTTTGATGCTCGGCCTTAACTTTCAAACAAGTAAGGCACTTACTCACATAATCAGCAATATCAGATTTCAGATTAGGCCACCAATAAAACTCTTTCACATCGTGATACATTTTACTTGAGCCTGTGTGAATAGAGTACCTAGTGTTATGTGCTTCATCCAAGACTAGTTCTCGAAGATTTTTGAAGATTGGGACCTAGATTCAGTTATTGAAATACCTTATTCTGTTTCCCTTGAGTTCAAGTTGCTTTTTGAGACCTTTAAGTCCCTCAAGTTGGATATTTTCTTCCTTCAATGCCTCAAGTTGTGCTTCACGGATTTGAGATGTAAGATTCGTACGAATACGTATATTTAAGCCTAGAACTTGGATCGGTTTGGCACGAACCTTTCTACTAAGGGCATCGGCAACTACATTCACCTTACCAGGGTGATATCTAAGCTCACAGTCATAGTCATTTAATAACTAGACCCAATGCCTTTGTCTCATGTTCAGTTGCTTCTCGTCAAAGATATGTTGAAGACTTTTATGATTGGTAAACACCGTGAAGTTTATCCTGTAGAGGTAATGTCTCCACATCTTTAATGCGAATACCACAGCTCCTAACTCCAGGTCATGTGTGGTATAGTTCTTCTCATGTTTCTTCAATTGTCTAGATGCATAAGCTATAACTTTGTTACGTTACATTAAGACACATCCGAAACCTTGGTTCAAGGCATTACAATAGACTACAAAATCGTCGGTGCCATCAGGTAGTGATAGAATCGGGGCTGTGGTCAATTTCTCCTTTAGGACCTTATAAGTAGATTCATGTTCTTCGGACCACTCAAACTTTTTCCCCTTGTGAGTTAGCTTGGTGAGAGTTTTGCGTAGAATAGAAAAATCTTTGATAAACCTTTGGTAATAACCAGCAAGTCCAAAAAATTGGCGAATATTTTTCGCACTCCTAGGTACTTCCCAGTTCCGAATAGCAGTGATTTTCACTGGATCGACATGTATTCCTTCACGATCAACTACATGTCCAAGAAATTGTACGGTTCGCAGCCAAAATTCACACTTGGAAAACTTGGCTTATAGTTGTTCCTTCTTTAAGAGCTCTAAAATCAATCGTAGATGTTGCTCATGATCTTTCTCATTCTTGGAATAGATTAAGATATCATCGATGAAAACGATCACGAATTGGTCAAGAGAAGGTTTGCACACACGGTTCATAAGATCCATGAATACGGCAGGAGCATTGGTTAAACCAAAAGGCATGACAAGAAACTCATTGTGTCCGTAACGAGTTCGGAAAGCAGTCTTAGAAACAACAGCTTCCTTGACCCTCAGTTGATGATAACCCGACCTAAGATCAATCGTCGAATAGATACTTGACCCTTGCAATTTGTCAAACAGGTCATCAATGCGCGGGAGTGGATAACGATTCTTGATGGTTAGCTTGTTGAGCTCACGATAATCAATACACATCCTCAACGTACCATCTTTCTTCTTGACAAAAAGAAATGGTGCTCCCCACGGAGACGAGCTAGGATGAATGAAACCTTTTTCTAAAGTTCATGGAGTTGGTTGGATAATTCCTTCATCTCAGATGGAGCTAATTGGTATGGTGTCTTTGCAATAGGTGCAACACCAGGAGTTAAATCGATTTGGAAACGAAATAAATTGTGGCCTCTAAGGTTGATATTTTTAGTTGACAATATAGGGATAAGGAGTCAGGTAATGGTACGCGATGGGCATAGGGTTGATCCGACCTAATTTCCATCATGATCCGTTAGGATTTCTGTATGACTTATCATAATATAACCACGTTGATCAAGCATCATTATATTATACTAAATCATACTTCTATCGCTCCATAAAGTTTCTACTAATGTCATCTAGTCAATATTTATCTTCTTACTGTTGGGATTTAACAAGTTTCATAATACTTATAATCATTCAAGAAATAAGATTTGCGGAAGCGTATAAATTTCCATTTTAAAACTTGTAAATCTTTAACCATTTAAAGTTAAATCCCAATTAGGATCAAGTTGTGAAACATACTTACAAACTAAGAGTGGGTTTAGAGATTATACCTCCTCAAGCTAGTTGAGGGTTTTTTTCAAAGTTGCAAGATGATGATGAAGATGATGATGAATGCAAGCCTCAAAGTGATGAAACCTCAAGAGATTATACCCCAAACTTGACACCAACACCTTGTACAATGGTTAGGATTTTTTGACACTTGAAAATAAGCTTCCAAATAAGCTCAAGAACTCCCTCTTGGACAGCAGAAAAATCAGCCAGAATTCAGCAAAAGGAGTTGAATTTCACTTGCTATTTTTTGTGTATTTTTTATATATCACTTGAGTCAAGCCTTGGTAAACTAGTTAGGCATGTTCCTTAAGAGTTGTGTCAACTTTAAAGTAACCAAAATAAGCATGGGGTGTCTCCTTAGAGTCCCAAAATCTGCACACTTATAATATTTAATAATAATACTTGTAAGTTTATAAAAGTTTATAAACTTGTTATAAACTTATGTATTATTTTGTTACTTATATATTTTATAAAACCTTTTATAAAATATAACACAATATAATTATTTAAACCTATAAACAATTATATATAAATTATCCAAATAATTTATCTCAAGTGATAATATTTTAGAAACCCGATTTTCTAAAATCTAAGTGTCGCGTATTTGTTTAATGATCCAATCGTTAAGATCAAATATGTATAAGGTGTCGGTAAGCTTGTTATTGGGTATGACCCGACTTGGATCAAAACATATTAGCCACGTTAATTTGATATGTCTCTCGGGCATACAAAAAACCTTCAATCTCCCACTTGCACGAGAAACATAAGAAATTAATGCAAGTGACGGATACCACCTAACGACCGTCCATCACCCCCAATATGTTATGACTTAGTGCCATTCAATAACATCATCCCTTTCGAGTTCCCATCTCGAATATGATTAGGTGAATCTTTTCATTATATCCTTTCATCCTAGATGTCATGTTAAATCCAAGAGACATAGAGTGATCACTCTCTTCTAGATTTAACTTTATCAGGCCTTAGACATCTGACTCTCAACGAATAAGAAGGACAAATTCCATCTTGACTACATATCTCCTAGATATATACTATGCATTATACCTGAGCTCTTCCTTATGAACTACCATATTTCAGAATAGCGAAGGAAAGAATCAAGGCACAATACTTAGTGAATATCCGAACCCAATATGTATCTCAGGTCAGAGGATACAATGATATTCGCCTTTACTCAAGATTACATGTGATCAACCACAAAGGCTCCATTTAATGAATCTTGAGGGCAGGTCTTCCAATATTTGTATCCCACAAATATCTATGAACCTTGATTGCAACCTTGCCCCACATTCATCCCGTGAATGTATACCAATCTAAGTTCACAATAGTCTAAACCTCACACTTGTTCCCACAAATGTGATCGACTACGGAATTTAGAACAATTACTTATTCATGGATAAAATGTGCAAAATAGGAACATAACTCAAAATAAATTAATACCATAATTATATTAATGAGTTTGAGCAATTTCTTTCCGTTACAATACTTAAAACATATCATTACCAATCACCAGAATATCGAAGCCCTAATGCAGTAACATGCCCTTGATGTTTTGCACCATGTAAGAGTTTCGTGAGTGGATCCGCTATATTAAGATCTGTGTGAACTTTGCGAATACATATCTTTCCCTTTTCAACTTCATCCCTTATGAAGTTGAATCTCCGCTCAATGTGACGGGTCTTTTGGTGAGCACGAGGTTCCTTGATTTGAGCAATCGCACCCTCATTGTCACAAAAGATCTCAAGAGGGTCCTGAATGGAAGGGACTACTCCTAAGTCGTCGATGAATTTCTTCATCCTTGCAGCTTCCTGCGCTGCCAATGAGGCGGCAATGTACTCCAACTCTGTAGTGGATAATGCAACAACATCCTGTTTTGAACTCTTCCAAGAGACCGCACCTCCATTTAACGTGAAGACATAATCGGATTGTGATCGAGAATCATCTCGATCAGTTTGGAAACTCGCGTCCACGTAACCTTTTACAGCGAGTTCCTCCTCACCAGACCCATATATTAGAAACATATCCTTAGTCCTCCTAAGGTATTTCAATATACTTTTAACAGCAATCCAATGACTGTTTCCTGGGTTATTCTGGTATCTACTTGTCAAGCTTAGAGCGCATGACACATCCGGTCTAGTGCATATCATTGCATACATGATTGACCCAATAGCAGACGCATATGAGACATTCTTCATTCTTTCCTGTTCATCTTTCGTGGTGGGGCACTGAGATGAACTAAGGAGTGTTCCTCTTTGAATAGGTACCAAACTTTTCTTAGAGTTCTCCATCTTGAACCTTTTCAAGACCTTTTCAATGTATGCACTTTGATTCAAACCTATCAGTTTCTTGGATATATCCCTGTAGATCCCAATCCCCAAAACGTATTGTGATTCTCCAAGATCCTTAATGGAGAAGCATTTACTTAGCCAAGTTTTAACACCGTGCATTGCCGGAATATCGTTTCCAAATAACAATATATCATGCACATATAGTACAAGGAACATGATAGTGCTCCCACTAGCTTTCTTGTATACACAAGCTTCATCCCCATTTTTAATGAAGCCAAATTTCTTGGCCTCCTCATTAAATCGATGATTCCACATTCAAGATGCTTGTTTCAATCCGTAGATTGACTTCTTTAACTTGCATACCTTTTTAGGATATTTCGGATCAACAAAACCTTCAGGCTGAACCATATAGACATCTTCCTCAAGATGTCCATTTAGGAAAGCGGTCTTGACATCCATTTGCCATATTTCATAATCATAATGAGCAGCAATGACAAGTAATATCCTAATAGACTTTAGCATTGCCACAGGCGCAAAAGTTTCATCATAGTCAACCCCTTGAGTTTGAGTGAAACCTTTTGCTACAAGTCTAGCTTTATATGTATCCAAGTTTCCATGTATGTCGGTTTTCATTTTGAAAAGCCATTTGCAATCAACTAGCCTTGAGCCAGCAGGTTGTGTAACAAGTTCCCAAACTTGGTTGTCATACATGGATTGCATCTCAGCGTTCATGGCTTCCTGCCATTTATCTTTATCAATCCTTGATAAAGCATCTTGGTAGTTTATTGGTTCATCCAAATCAACCACATAGCAACCATCCATGAGAAACCCATATCTCTCAGGAGGATTACTAATCCTACCAGATCTGCGAACGTCTTGTGTATTTTGATCATCCATTTGATCACTCTCAACATTTTCATGTTGAGTGCTAGTGTCAACCAATTGTGTATCATCTACTTGATCCTGATCCTCTTCAAGATCTATCTTAATTTCACTATTTCCTTCCATTAGGAACTTAGTTTCAAGGAATTCAGCCTTTCGAGCAACAAATACATTCTGCTCGGATGGATCATAGAAATAATATCCCATATCATCCTTGGGATATCCTATGAAGATACACTTCGTGGATCGAGCATTTAACTTATTAGGGACGTAACGCTTAGGGTAAGCTTCACATCCCCATACCTTTAAGTATGATAGAGATGGAGGTTTTCCAAACCACATCTCATGAGGAGTTCGTTCCACTTTCTTGGTTGGGGCCATATTTAAAATACGACTCGTGGAGCATAGACAATAACCCCAAAATGATAAGGGCAACGAGCTTCTAGCCATCATAGATCGAACCATATCCATTAGGGTTCGGTTCCTCCTTTCAGAAACTCCATTAAGTTGGGGTGTTCCAGGAGGAGTGATTTGCGAGATAATCCCACAACTTTTAAGATTATCTTGGAAAGCATCGCTTAGGTATTCACATCCTCTATCGGTACGAAGTACCTTGATTATCTTATTGAGTTGATTTTGTACTTCATTTTGATATTCCTTGAAGGCTTCAAAAGTTTCGTCCTTGTGTCTTAATAAGTAGACATATCCGAAACGACTAAAGTCATCAATGAAAGTAACGAAGTATCTTTCACCATTCCTAGTTATAGGCTTAAATGGTCCACATACATCAGAGTGTATTAATCCCAATAAGTTCTTAGCCCTTTCATAGGTCCCTTTGAAAGGTGCTTTAGTCATCTTGCCTTGTAAACAAGATTCACATACATCAAACGAGTCTAGTTCATTTGATTTCAAAAGGCCATTCTTTTGAAGTGTATGCATTCGATTCTTGTTTATGTGACCAAGGCGATAATGCCATAAGTAGGAATCACTCAAATACCTTTTGAGTTTCTTGGTGTTTGCATGGTATATTGAGCTATTGTATGATGTGTCATCATGAACCAATTCATAAATACCATTAGAAGGCGAAGCCTTAAAATAGAACACATTAGCTAAAGAAACATGGATATCATCATTAATAAAATTAAGATTAAAACCATATTGTTTCAAACGGGATACAGAAATAATGTTTCGAGATAAATCGGGTGCATACAAAACATTTTTCAAAATAAGCTCCAAACCACTTGGAAGATTTAAAACAAAGTCTCCATGAGCTTTCACTTGCACCCTTGCTCCATTTGCCATGAAGAGACTTGTTGTTCCCGCATCTTGATTACTTCTTTTGAACCCCTGCAAAGAATTGCAAATATGAGTTCCACATCCTGTGTCTAATACCCATGTATTAGAAGAAGTAATACTAAGCTCAATGTATACCATATATACATTACCTGAGGTTTGCCCTGCATCCCTCTTTTCCTTCAACTCCTTTAGGTAGACCGGGTAGTTGCGTTTCCAGTGACTCATCTCATCGCAACCAAAGCACGGATCTTCTTTGGGGTTAGGTTTACCAGCAACCTTTTGCTTCTTGTTGTTGTTGGTTGGGGTAACCATCTTCCCTTTTCCCTTGCCTTTGCCTTGGTAGGAGGGTCCCTTCCTCTTAACCGCCTTTGGCTTAGAAGTGTTATTGTTTTTGGACCCGCCTTCATTGATCGTAAACACGGGTGAAGCCCTTCTACCCATGCTTGCTTCTGCCATCTTAAGCATGGCATGTAATTCGCCAATGCTTTTATCCCAACCATTCATGTTGTAATTCATTACAAATGTGTCAAACCTTTTTGACAATAAGTTGAGAATGAGGTCCGTGGCTAATTCATTAGACACGTTGCAATTTAGACGGTTCGCTCGATCAATAAGGCTTTTCATCTTAAGGACATAAGATGAAATGGATTGGGAGTCGTCCATCCGACATGCATGAAGTGCTCGAACCGTTTCGAAGCGCTCGACACGAGCTTATTGAAGGAACATCTCCTTCAACTGTGTGATCATGTCATATGCACTATGATGCTCAAAATCCTTTTGGAGTTCGGGTATCATAGTCCCAAGCATGAGGCAAGAAACTTGCAACGAATCGGTGCAATATTTCTCCCAATAATCCATGCCTTCCGTATCATCCTCGTCCGGTTGATCGGGAATGGGGTCTTCCAACACATACGCCCTGTCCTCTAGTTTGAGGACAATTCTTAGATTGCGAAACCAATCCATGAAGTTCGTATGGTTGAGTTTTTCCTTTTCGATGATTGACCTCAACGATAGGTTGTTAAAGTTTATTGGTGCGTTCGGAATGTTGTTGTTATTGGCGGCCATCTATAAAATTTAACAAAGTTGTTTAAGTATCAATTTTAATTTAACGATCAATACCCATTAAATCCAATTGATATTTATTAAATTTTAGAATCCAACGGTAAACCAAATTTCGGTTAGGTGACCTTTATCCCGTCATTTGATTTAGCTAGGTAGTCATTATATGACAATTGCAATCCTTTTGCAACTTCTATGTTATGGGATCATGCAATCCTTTTGCATAGCATATTTATCCCATCAACACCTATTTGTTCCTCATGCTTCGGTGACCCTAAGTTCATGATTTCCAAATCAAGTCGTCCTACTTGTGTAAACGTGTAAACTTAACATACAAGTGGTAAGGTGACCTTTATCCCACAAGCATGTGAAATTCACCTTAATCATATTAGTTTGCTCATAACGGTTAGGTGACCTTTATCCCATTGTGAGTTCCCTAATATTTTTAAGTGTTGCACAAAAGGATGGCGTTTAACTTGTTTTCCTTGTTAATAAGGGATTTTAAGTTTTCATTAATTCTAATTTGAGAAAACTTTTATGCCATACACCAACATGCATTTAGTGTATGGTTCATTTGAAATCCATTTTCATGTCTATAAACCATTTTATATATACTATCCTAATCATGTTCTTAATAACCGTTTATTAATGTCCTTTTAGCCATTTTTAATTTAACCAATTAAATTGTCGTTTTGCATGTCGTTAATTAATGTATAATTTAACCAATTAAATTGCCATTTTGCTTGTTGTTAACTTGTGTGATTAACTTGTAGCATACAATCTACAATCATACAATAAACAACCATGCATGCAAAACAAATATGTTCACAATCAAGCCATTTTGGTAGACATTTGTTTAGCCGAAAACAAATGCCACTGGATAAGGGGTTATAACACAAAGTAGGAGATTTTAAATCTCCCACTTAACCTTGCATCCAAATGCTTCTTCTTGTGTTCTTCAAGTCTTCATCATCTTCATCTTTTTACAAAATATATCCTAATACATTTTGTCTAAAAAAGTGAAATTACAACCTAATCTATTTTACATACCAAATATAAAATAAATTACATAACCAAAATAATATTATTACATACCAAATGAATAAATATTAAATCAACCAAACATGCAACCAAACACAAGGTCAAGGCTTAGATTGTGAACATCATTAACATAAGTGATAGGCAATACAGAATCACAAGTGATTGGAAACACAGAATCACAAGTGATCTGCAACACAGAATCACAAGTGATTGGCAATACAGAATCACAAGTGATCGGCAACACAGAATCACAAGTGATTTGCAACACAGAATCACAAGTGATTGGCAACACAGAATGCAGAATCCCAAGTGATTTTGGCCAAAATGACAAACCACTCAAAACTAAAAATTTTACAATCTACTTCATGCATGTTCATAGAATGCAAAATTATAGTGGGTTTAATAACCATCTCGAAGCATATTTCAACAACTTCAGCTCTAGATACCATTGTTGGGATTTAACAAGTTTCATAATACTTATAATCATTCAAGAAATAAGATTTGCGGAAGCGTATAAATTTCCATTTTAAAACTTGTAAATCTTTAACCATTTAAAGTTAAATCCCAAATAGGATCAAGTTGTGAAACATACTTACAAACTAAGAGTGGGTTTAGAGATTATACCTCCTCAAGCTAGTTGTGGGATGTTTTCAAAGTTGCAAGATGATGATGAAGATGATGATGAATGCAAGCCTCAAAGTGATGAAACCTCAAGAGATTATACCCCAAACTTGACACCAACACCTTGTAAAATGGTTAGGATTTTTTGACACTTGAAAATAAGCTTCCAAATAAGCTCAAGAACTCCCTCTTGGACAGCAGAAAAATCAGCCAGAATTCAGCAAAAGGAGCTGAATTTCACTTGCTATTTTTTGTGTATTTTTTATGTATCACTTGAGTCAAGCCTTGGTAAACTAGTTAGGCATGTTCCTTAAGAGTTGTGTCAACTTTAAAGTAACCAAAATAAGCATGGGGTGTCTCCTTGGAGTCCCAAAATCTGCACACTTATAATGTTTAATAATAATACTTGTAAGTTTATAAAAGTTTATAAACTTGTTATAAACTTATGTATTATTTTGTTACTTATATATTTTATAAAACCTTTTATAAAATATAACACAATATAATTATTTAAACCCATAAACAATTATATATAAATTATCCAAATAATTTATCTCAAGTGATAATATTTTAGAAACCCGATTTTCTAAAATCTAAGTGTCGCGTATTTGTTTAATGATCCGATCGTTAAGATCAAATACGTATAAGGTGTCGGTAAGCTTGTTATTGGGTATGACCCGACTTGGATCAAAACATATTAGCCACGTTAATTTGATATGTCTCTCGGGCATACAAAAAACCTTCACTTACGAGGTGGGTGGTTCAACTGAAAATGAAAGAAAAGAAAATAACATCATTCATTCATTTAAAGAAAAATAACTGGAGTATTACAAAAACTTAACGAAATCTTCAAAGTATAGAAGTACTAAACGGTAACATAAAGAACACTATGAAAATGAAAATTTTAAATGACTCTGTAGTTGCCAAAAACTCTTCATCGTCTCTCTTCATCATTTTTACATTTGGGTATTAATGTTTGTGGTGGCCTACTCCTCCACATATAGGGCAAGTAGGAATAGTTACATCGGCTTTGGTTGCAGAAGTATGAGCTGAGGGAATCGTAACCCTGCAATTTTTGGCTTTGTGACCCACTTTCTTGCATTTGGAGCACACATCAATACACTTCCCAATATGATGTTTCTCACACCTTCGGCAACGAGGAAAGGTACCCTTATAGCATTTGTCGGGTTCACCCTTAGAGTCTTTTTTGCTCTATTACTTCCCACTTCATTTTAGCATCTTCTTTCCTCCCATGTTTATCAATTAACTAGTTCGCCATACAAATGGCTTCTGGTCCTTGGGTTTAAAATGGTGATGCCCCTTCGAAGGCCATCAGGTAACCCATTGATGTAGCATTGGATCCCTAGGTACTCGGGAGTAATCATGTGAGGATTCATGGAAAAAAACCCTTAAAATCAGTTGATGTAGTTTATGAGATCTGCATCCACCATCTCCATTTTCCCAAACTCAGGTCCTTCAGTACCCTTATAGCTTGGAGGCTTGCAGTTTGAGAAATCCCCGTATGAATAAGGGTTGGGGAGATTCTGTTGACCATTGTTGTTTTGATTTCCATTGCCGTAGTTGCCTTGAGCGGCAGCTAAAAGCATCTGAAATTGCTCGGCAGAGAGAGTGATATTGGGAGTAGTGTTGTTGTTTGGTTGTGCACCACAAGCCATTTTCTTCAATACATAAATAAAGTATTAGTGAAAGGTTTATGGTGCCAAGAAGTTACAAGTCTTCTTATAAATGCACAAGATTTATATAATAGGGTAGACAAGAGAAACAACGAGATGTAATAAAACACTTAAATTTAATTAAGCATCACAAAGATAACTAATATCTTTTATTACACGGGGAAACAAGAAAAGTATTTTAGGCCTAAGCCTTTACAATGAAAAGAAAAATACTAACAGAAATAAATCCTAAGGAATTAATCTTTCTTAGGAGACGGGGGTTTGGTCTTGAACTTCTCCCACAGAAGATCCTTGAGACTCTGCATACCCTTCTCCAGTTCATAGATCCTCTTGTCTTGGTGGGCAATTAGAATTGCATGGTTACCATTGACCTACTTGATGTCATCATTCAAATAGTCTTGGTGTCTCTCAACTCTAGCCATGCAGTTATTAAAGGACTCTTTCATCCTCTCAGTAGTCAACTTCAGGTTCCAAACATCACACTTAACGATAGCGTGATCAAATTTACTGTTGTAAAAAGCAGGGCCATCAGATGTCTTGGGCTACTTTGACGAGCTTGCAACATCCGTAACCGGGGTCTCAGGTTCCTTCCTTTTTGAAGAAGGAGCTATGACAACAGGTGATGCGGGTGGTGTAACAGGAATATAGTATGGGTTAGTTGGTGATAATGGTGGGGAAACGGGTCCATAAGTCGGTGTGCGGACAGATCCTTCAGAGTCGGATCCCTCGGAGTCAGAAATGACGATTGGGTTATAGGTCGACATCCTAAAAGAAAGGAAGTAAGCGGATTAGGGTGATTCTAAGGAACTCGTAAAGGCAAGATATAAGATGTAAAGGAAAAGCACTAAAAATCGTAAATCGGGAAAGGTTATAGACCTATGGATTGCTAAGGCACCTAACTACACATAAGGCTCACGTAATATGCAATCATAGTTCTCTATAACAACCTAGCTCTGATACCAATCTATCACACCCCCTAAATGGGACCAGGGGTCATATGTGACTAACCAATATCAAAACACAAGTGTAAAGCAAGAACGACTCTAAATGAGACATTTTTATTAAAAACCAATGTATTAAAAACAGCGATATTAAATAGTCATTACAAATGTAAACCCAAAATGTAAATGTAAACATAAATGTTTTAATGCAATAATCTAAAATGCGAACTCCAAAGCAGCATAGTCCAAATTGCACATAATCTCTACCAATCTTCACCTGAGACAAAACATGCTTAAAGTGTCAACCAAAATTGGTTGAGTGAACAACATAGGTTTATAATTGTTTTTTGACCACAAGATTTAGTTATCAAGTTTGATGTAGCAACATCGTTCCAAAGTGAGTGCTGAAGTTATGATACCGAGACTAAACATAAGTTACCCTAAACACTTCACGTTCGTGTTGTTGAATCATTAATATGTATCCATTGACCAACGGTTAACTAGATAGAGATGTCTCTCTCAGTAGGCCTACTCACATTAACTAAGCTTGCGTTACACTAAGCAATTAATGATATCATGGTAGGGATTTAGCATGAAACATAGCATGGGAGCACAGTTAAACAGTTTCGAGTACTTGTGTCTAAGCGTGAAACAGTTTTAAAAGCAAGCATGTGTCTCACCCCAATAGTTTATAAAATAGTTAATAAGAAATAGTAAAAAGTGGGGCTATGAAGTTCACCTTAGTAGCAAGTAAGTTATTCCACGCAAAGAAGAATGAACAGAGTAAGTGACCAGAGATCTCAACCTAGAGATATAACGTTTGGTTAGTTAATGTCTAACAGACATAAAGTATGTTTACTAATATAGCAACTATATTAACAGTGACGGTTCACGAGAAAAGTTCCTATTTCTCGAAAGTTTATATTTTCAGAAACCTACTATTTATGGAAAGCTTCCACTTATAATAAGTTTCTAGTTTTAGTATGTTCGGGTTACAATCCTTCACAAAGACGTTGTACAATTGCCCAAACTTCGTTGCTATCAAGTAAGTCAGGGATAACCAGATGTAACCGGGGGCCCAGGACACTTGACCAGAATCTAAGTCATGGCATTCGAGATCCACAAGTTATCCCCATAAATGGCAACCTAGACATCATCCTCTTACGACCGTAAGTAGCGGTGAAGTTTGTATATATTGTACGTTATCTTTTAATTATAACCTTTACGTTAATAAGTATATAAACATAATTCATTAATATACTATTAATCTACTTAGTAATTACACACACACACTCACACACACACACACACACACACACACACACACACACACACACATATATATATATATATATATATATATATATATATATATATATATATATATATATATATATATATATATATATCTGTGTGTGTGTGTGATAATATAACTTAGTGTGATTAAGGTGTTACCATATAGATAGGTTTACAAGTCATAGTAATAGTATTATTACTCTAATTATTCTTTAATTAATCAACCATCGTTATAGAGTCTTATCATGTTTTGTACATATATAATATAATCTTTGTACGTGTTACATACGTATAGTCATACATGTGTTACATATATATATATACACCTACATGATACATACATATATATTCTTTATTCTTATATTATATGAATTTGTTTATAGCTATAATATATGTATTTATTATGTTTATTATGTATGTTATATATATATATATATATATATATATATATATATATATATATATATATATATATATATATATATATATATAAGTGAAAGGTGGTACATATATATATACATAGTAACACTTACCCTAATTGATCTAACAAATAAATATTAATTTTTGAAACACTAAATTTCTACATATATATATATATATATATACACGATACATATAATTATGCTTATATTATTTTTCTTTTTATGTTTTACCAATTTCATATACTTATTCGTATCTAAATACATGTACACATACACATATACATACACACACGCGTATACACATATATATATATATATATATATATATATATATATATATATATATATATATATATATATATATATATATATATATATATATATATATATATATATATATATATATATATATATATATATATATATATATATATATATATATATATACATATACACATCACGCATGCATACATGCATGCAAGTATATTTATTTATTTTTTAACACATTTCAATCTAATTATAAGCTTATTAGTATTCACAAATCATAATCTTTTATTTTATTAACCATATTCAAGTTCTTAATCTTTTTTTAATCACTTTCATCTTATTAATATCATAATACTTAATCATATACAACTCATTAACCATATGCATTTATTCATCAACTTTAATTATATCATCTAGTTCATGTTCAAGATTATAACTAACATAATACTTAAAAGTAACATGTTAAATAGTAAGATTTACTTAGAGTTTTAGGTATACCTTAAGAGGATTAAGATCAAGAAAAGGTGGCGATTAAGACCCGAAACAGAAACAGAATCACAGCAGCAGGAACGACCCAAAACAGGTGGGTTTTGGGCTGTTTTTGTCGAGCAGAAACACAGCAGAAACAGCTAGAAAAATGCAGCAATACAAGTCGACTTTAGGCTATTTTAAGGTGGCGAAAAATAGCAGGAATTGCAAGTGTTGGTGGTGGTTCAGCAGCAGCAGGGGTTGCTCTTTTAGGTCGATTAACATAGCAAAAAGGATGCTATTTTTGGCGAGTCGAAGGTTGAGGGCTTTTTTGGTGATTATTGGAGTCGACTAAATGGATGATGTTGGTGACAAAACTGCCATACAAAACA
This sequence comes from Rutidosis leptorrhynchoides, assembly GCF_046630445.1. NCBI lineage: Eukaryota > Viridiplantae > Streptophyta > Magnoliopsida > Asterales > Asteraceae > Rutidosis > Rutidosis leptorrhynchoides. Next base: position 255,291,932 of record NC_092337.1, read on the forward strand.
AGAAGGGGAGAAAAGGTTTTTGAGCTGTTTTTCAAGTGATGCACATTATGGAGAGCCCATGGGTTCTTTTTATAGTGTGGTTATTAGAATCATGATCAAACAAGAATTGCTAAGTGATAAGCTTGGAAAGGGATTGAGACTAGGATTAGTTTAGAGAGTTAGAATTGGATTAGGATTAGAGTAATTGTAACTAGCTTAGGATTAGTTTACTTTGCTAATAAGTTTTCTTTTCTTTTTTTTTTCATACTTGGCCGACATTATATATATATATATATATATATATATATATATATATATATATATATATATATATATATATATATATATATATATATATATATTTTAAATGTTTCATTAATTTAAGATAAGTTTTATTTAATCTTTTTAAATTTTAGTCTATGTTGTTAAATTTTTATTTACTTCCCATTAGATTTAATTTATATAATTGTCACCTTTTAAATTATACTTATAGTTTATATATATTTAATATCACAAAATGCATAAACTTTAATTTACAGGGAGTGTTGATCAAAAGTTACTATTTAATTAACGTGTTGTTAAATAAAGTTTACGAGCACAAAATGTCCTAAGGGTAAAATACTAAAAATAGAAATGGAAAAATGTGGGTCGTCATAATCTGGTAAGAGGCAAGTATGATCAAACCATAAACATAAACAGCCTCTATAATTTGGCTGTTCGCAACTTCTTCTAAAAGACGAAGCCCTAACTCGGTGTAAGATTTATCAAAATAATATATCAAACCCCTGCGAAAAATCACATTAGGGTTTCCAAAAAAATAACAACGTCTGATAATATGATCCATCTTGGGGTTTCCCCAAGGTACGAGATCCCACCTATCTAAGGACATCCTTTTACAAACCAAAGGATTGTCGGAAAGCATATCTTGTGGAAGATTTTCGAGTATGTTCGCTTGAGTATCTTCTTCCATTTTTGTTTTTCTAGTTTTTTGTGTTTGGTGTAAAACAAAGATCGAGAAGACTGTATTTGAGAAAATATTCAACTTTTTGTCAGCCATCTTAACCTTTAAAGGGAATTTTTTTTTTTTTTTTTTTTTTTTGCAAAAAGCCGAGTACTATATAACAAATCTTTTTCTCGAAAAGAGAAAAAGGAAAACAAGATACAAGATACAAGAAGCAAATATTTAAAGGGGATTTTTGGTGATACTGAATCGACGTGCATTTAATGCGCTGATTTTATTTTATTTAAGTATATAATATATGTCAATATTACGAGATAGGTTTTTTTTTATCATATATACTATCCTTATTACTATTAATTTTTGAAATCTCTATTTTTAATATCTAAAAGTAACATATTTAAGTAAGTAAATATGTAATTTTAAAGGTTAACAGGGGTATATATGATAAAAAGCCTATGAGATATACTTATATAGATTAAAATCTAATTTTTTGAATTCTAAATTTTAAGATAATAATGAGAATAGTTATTTAGTGACTAAATCCAACAATAATTTTTTGAATTTAAATTTTAAGATAATAATAAGAATGGTTATTTAGTGACTAAATCCAACAAATAAAGAAATGTTTTGTCTGTGTTGTAACTTGTAATTTACTTTATAGGTAACAGTAAGTTACATGCTTCATGGCCTATTATGCAGGTAATTCCTGGACTATTATGTAGGTAATAATAAATCATGATTATTTTATTTTCCACTCAGTTTTATATATTACAGTTACTTAACATAGATTATAAAAATACAGTAACATCACAAACGTTCTTCAAAAACACTAACATAGACATAGAAAAATACTACTACTAATATTTACATTAACTGATCAGTAAAATTTATACAAAATCTAAAATATAGAATACATAAAATATTAACAAATCTAGTTAAAGCCAAATCGTTCATCAAAAACATGCAACTCATAGGACCAAAAACAAGACATGCATTCCGGTTTAGTCAATATAATTTCCAACCCAAGGTAAAGTGGAAAATAACCATTGTGACCCTTGATAGTACAGCACGTTGCGATGTCATCAAAAGGATGGGTGTTAAATAATATCCAACAGCGACACAACAAATCAAAAACCTTAAATCTCACCTTAACCACCAAATCTGGCACCGGTGGAAATGTTTGATTAAGAATTTGTAATCTGATGTCCTTTTTGTAGTGACCCGAACTTTTCCATGTTTATATATATTAATTGAGATTGATGTTTACATGATTAAATATTTCCAACATGTTAAGCAATCAAACTTGTTAAGACTTGATTAATTGAAATAGGTTTCATATAGACAATTGACCACCCAAGTTGACCGGTGATTCACGAACGTTAAAACTTGTAAAAAAAACTATATGATGACATATATATGGTTATATATATAGTTAACATGATATTATGATAAGTAAACATATCATTAATTATATTAACAATGAACTACATATGTAAAAACAAGACTACTAACTTAATGATTTTGAAACGAGACATATATGTAACGTTTATCGTTGTAACGACATTTAATGTATATATATCATATTAAGAGATATTCATACATCATAATATCATGATAATATAATAATTTAAAATCTCTTTTGATATTATAAACATTGGGTTAACAACATTTAACAAGATCGTTAACCTAAAGGTTTCAAAACAACACTTACATGTAACGACTAACGATGACTTAACGACTCAGTTAAAATGTATATACATGTAGTGTTTTAATATGTATTTATACACTTTTGAAAGACTTCAATACACTTATCAAAATACTTCTACTTAACAAAAATGCTTACAATTACATTCTCGTTCAGTTTCATCAACAATTCTACTCGTATGCACCCGTATTCGTACTCGTACAATACACAGCTTTTAGATGTATGTACTATTGGTATATACACTCCAATGATCAGCTCTTAGCAGCCCATGTGAGTCACCTAACACATGTGGGAACCATCATTTGGCAACTAGCATGAAATATCTCATAAGATTACAAAAATATGAGTAATCATTCATGACTTATTTACATGAAAACAAAATTACATATCCTTTATATCTAATCCATACACCAACGACCAAAAACACCTACAAACACTTTCATTCTTCAATTTTCTTCATCTAATTGAACTCTCTCAAGTTCTATCTTCAAGTTCTAAGTGTTCTTCATAAATTCCAAAAGTTCTAGTTTCATAAAATCAAGAATACTTTCAAGTTTGCTAGCTCACTTCCAATCTTGTAAGGTGATCATCCAACCTCAAGAAATCTTTGTTTCTTACAGTAGGTTATCATTCTAATACAAGGTAATAATCATATTCAAACTTTGGTTCAATTTCTATAACTATAACAATCTTATTTCAAGTGATGATCTTACTTGAACTTGTTTTCGTGTCATGATTTTGCTTCAAGAACTTTGAGCCATCCAAGGATCCATTGAAGCTAGATCCATTTTTCTCTTTTCCAGTAGGTTCATCCAAGGAACTTAAGGTAGTAATGATGTTCATAACATCATTCGATTCATACATATAAAGCTATCTTATTCGAAGTTTTAAACTTGTAATCACTAGAACATAGTTTAGTTAATTCTAAACTTGTTCGCAAACAAAAGTTAATCCTTCTAACTTGACTTTTAAAATCAACTAAACACATGTTCTATATCTATATGATATGCTAACTTAATGATTTAAAACCTGGAAACACGAAAAACACCGTAAAACCGGATTTACGCCGTCGTAGTAACACCGCGGGCTGTTTTGGGTTAGTTAATTAAAAACTATGATAAACTTTGATTTAAAAGTTGTTATTCTGAGAAAATGATTTTTATTATGAACATGAAACTATATCCAAAAATTATGGTTAAACTCAAAGTGGAAGTATGTTTTCTAAAATGGTCATCTAGACGTCGTTCTTTCGACTGAAATGACTACCTTTACAAAAACGACTTGTAACTTATTTTTCCGACTAGAAACCTATAATTTTTTTGTTTAGATTCATAAAATAAAGTTCAATATGAAACCATAGCAATTTGATTCACTCAAAACGGATTTAAAATGAAGAAGTTATGGGTAAAACAAGATTGGATAATTTTTCTCATTTTAGCTACGTGAAAATTGGTAACAAATCTATTCCAACCATAACTTAATCAACTTGTATTATATATTATGTAATCTTGAGATACCATAGACACGTATACAATGTTTCGACCTATCATGTCGACACATCTATATATATTTCGGAACAACCATAGACACTCTATATGTGAATGTTGGAGTTAGCTATACAGGGTTGAGGTTGATTCCAAAATATATATAGTTTGAGTTGTGATCAATACTGAGATACGTATACACTGGGTCGTGGATTGATTCAAGATAATATTTATCGATTTATTTCTGTACATCTAACTGTGGACAACTAGTTGTAGGTTACTAACGAGGACAGCTGACTTAATAAACTTAAAACATCAAAATATATTAAAAGTGTTGTAAATATATTTTGAACATACTTTGATATATATGTATATATTGTTATAGGTTCGTGAATCAACCAGTGGCCAAGTCTTACTTCCCGACGAAGTAAAAATCTGTGAAAGTGAGTTATAGTCCCACTTTTAAAATCTAATATTTTTGGGATGAGAATACATGCAGGTTTTATAAATGATTTACAAAATAGACACAAGTACGTGAAACTACATTCTATGGTTGAATTATCGAAATCGAATATACCCCTTTTTATTAAGTCTGGTAATCTAAGAATTAGGGAACAGACACCCTAATTGACGCGAATCCTAAAGATAGATCTATTGGGCCTAACAAACCCCATCCAAAGTACCGGATGCTTTAGTACTTCGAAATTTATATCATATCCGAAGGGTGTCCCGGAATGATGGGGATATTCTTATATATGCATCTTGTTATTGTCGGTTACCAGGTGTTCACCATATGAATGATTTTTATCTCTATGTATGGGATGTGTATTGAAATATGAAATCTTGTGGTCTATTGTTACGATTTGATATATATAGGTTAAACCTATAACTCACCAACATTTTTGTTGACGTTTTAAGCATGTTTATTCTCAGGTGATTATTAAGAGCTTCCGCTGTCGCATACTTAAATAAGGACAAGATTTGGAGTCCATGCTTGTATGATATTATGTAAAAACTGCATTCAAGAAACTTATTTTGTTGTAACATATTTGTATTGTAAACCATTATGTAATGGTCGTGTGTAAACAGGATATTTTAGATTATCATTATTTGATAATCTACGTAAAGTTTTTTTTAAACCTTTATTGATGAAATAAAGGTTATGGTTTGTTTAAAAATGAATGCAGTCTTTGAAAAACGTCTCATATAGAGGTCAAAACCTCGCAACGAAATCAATTAATATGGAACGTTTTTAATCAATAAGAACGGGACATTTCAGTTGGTATCCGAGCGTTGGTCTTAGAGAACCAGAAAATTTACATTAGTGTGTCTTATCGAGTTTGTTAGGATGCATTAGTGAGTCTGGACTTCGACCGTGTTTTCTTTAAAAATGATTGCTTAACATTTTTGTTGGAAACTATATATTTTTAACATATGAATATTATGTGATATATTAATCTCTTAACGTGTTTGATATTATGTGATAGATGTCTACCTCTAGAACAAGTCCCATTGACTCACCTAATAATAATGAAGAGTCAAATGTAAATTGGAATGATTTGTGGACTGATTCACAAGTTCCCGAAGAGGAACCGGAAGAAGAGTCGGAACCGGAAGAAGAATCGGAACCGGAAGAAGAATCGGAACCGGATGAAGAAATAGAACCGGTGGGGGAAATAATAAAACGGTTAAGTAAAAGAAAATCCTCAACCAACCGACCAAAGTTAATTATGGTCAATGGTGTTTCCGCCAAGGAAGCAAAATATTGGGAGGATTACCAATTCTCCGATGAATCGGATTCCGACGAGAATTCCGATGATGTTATAGAAATTACCCCAACTGAATTTAAAAAGGCAAAAGAAAATAATAAGGGAAAGGGCATAAAAATAGAGAAATCTAATTCCAACCCCGATGAACTTTATATGTATCGTCAACCCCCGAAGTCCTTAAGTTGTAACAATGACCCGGGAACCTCTAAACCACCAGGTTTTTCTAAACCAATGTGGACAACGACGGCTCGTATTAGGGGAACATCATATATCCCTAGAAACTTGGCAAAACGAACCAAAACCGAAGAAGAAGAAACGAGCGAGTCGGAATAAGATAGTTGTATTCGTGTGGTGTAATATATGGAATATAGTGTTCTTATGCTTTATGATATATGTAAAAATTGCTTGTATTAATAAGTATTTTTTTTTTTATGAATCTAACTCTTGTCTATTTTACAGTTTAAAAACACAAAATGGATAGACAACCCAATATTTTAAGAGACCTACCCGGAGACATGATTGATGAAATCTTGTCTAGAGTCGGCCAGAATTCTTCGGCACAACTATTTAAGGCGAGATCAGTTTGTAAGACATTCGAAGAACGTTCCAAGAATGTCTTGGTTTATAAGAGACTTTCGTTTGAAAGATGGGGGATATCAAATTGGGAAACCCATAAGTTACGATGTGTTTACTTTGACGCATATATTGCGGGGAACCCAAATGCTATTTTACGCAACGGGTTAAGAAATTATTTTGACTAAATATATACGAATATTGGACTTCGTGATTTAGAAAAAGCGGCTAACATGCAACATAAAGAAGCATGTTATGCTTACGGGTTAGTAATGTTCGCTTCTCACCAAAGTGAGAACAAGAACATCGGGCTACAACTATTAAACAAAACGTTTCCACAAGTGACGGAGTCGGTAATTGGGGTAAGAAATGAGGTTTTTAGATTATTACGGGACTGTTGGACATTACGTAACCCTCGTCCCTTTGATGACGTTACAACACGATGTCTTATCAACGGCCATAACGGTTATGTTGCACAAGACCAAGGATGGGAAGTAGTCCTAGTAAAACCAGAATGCATGACTTGTTTCTGGACGTATGAATTACGTGTCTTTATTGCCTTTGCTGAACGACTTGTGTACTAGCTAGAATTGTCTTCACAACTATCTTGTATCAAAGTTATTGTGTGCTATATTTCATGCTTTATGTAAAATAAGCGGTATTGTAAGTTTGTAAAATATTGTATAAAAGTTTGAACGCGAAATATTATTATAATCAGTTTTTCATATAGAATTGTAGTAGTTGAATTGTATATTAGCTACTAAGTATGAACTTAACGGGTAGGTACTACCCGAATTTAAACTTATAAAACGCTAATATGAAGAAAAAGCTTTTATAAATGAGTTCATATTATGCTACGAAATACTATTAACTACTCTTAATATTCTGTATGATTAACTTGTTCCATTTAACTATTTTGAAGGAAATGGCACCGACTACTCGACACACCGTGAATATGAATGAAGAGGAATTCCGTACTTTTCTAGCTTCAAACATAGCCGCGGTACAGGCTGCACTACATACCAACAATAACCTTGGATCTAGCAGTACAGGAAATCGTGTAGGATGCACCTACAAAGAATTCACTGCCTACAAACCTTTGGAATTTGATGGAACCGAAGGACCGATCGGATTGAAACGGTGGACCGAGAAGGTTGAATCGGTGTTTGCCATAAGTAAGTGTACTGAAGAGGACAAAGTGAAGTACGCTACGCATACCTTCACAGGTTCTGCGTTAACATGGTGGAATACCTATCTAGAGCAAGTGGGACAAGATGATGCGTACGCACTACCGTGGTCAGCATTCAAGCACTTGATGAACGAGAAGTACCGTCCCAGAACCGAGGTCAATAAGCTCAAGACAGAACTTAGAGGGTTACGAACCCAAGGATTTGATATTACCACGTACGAAAGACGATTCACAGAATTGTGCCTATTGTGTCCGGGAGCATTCGAAGATGAGGAAGAGAAGATCGACGCGTTTGTGAAAGGATTACCGGAAAGAATCCAAGAAGATATAAGTTCACACGAGCCCGCCTCCATACAACAGGCATGTAGAATGGCTCACAAACTAGTGAACCAGATTGAAGAAAGAATTAAAGAACAGACTGCTGAAGAGGCCAATGTGAAGCAAGTCAAAAGAAAGTGGGAGGAAAACGGTGATAAGAATCACCAATACAACAACAACAGCAATTACAACAATAATCGCAACAATTATCCCAACAATCGCAACATCAATCGCAACTACAACAAACGGCCCAACAACAACAACAACAACAACAACAACAACAGCAACTACAACAATCATCCCAACAACAATAATAACCGCAACAACAACAACAATCAGAAGCAACTATGCCAAAGGTGTGAAAAGAATCACTCGGGGTTCTGCACCAAATTTTGCAACAAGTGTAAAAGAAATGGTCATAGCGCGGCGAAGTGTGAGGTCTACGGACCAGGGGTTAATATAACGAAAGGAACAAATGGTGTCGGAACGAGTAATGGCGGAGCAAGTAGTGTCGGAGCAAGTTATGCCAATGTAGTTTGTTATAAATGTGGAAAACCAGGCCACATTATTAGAAATTGCCCGAACCAGGAGAACACGAATGGACAAGGCCGTGGAAGAGTTTTCAATATTAATGCGGTAGAGGCACAGGAAGACCCGGAGCTTGTTACGGGTACGTTTCTTATTGACAATAAATCTGCTTACGTTTTATTTGATTCGGGTGCGGATAGAAGCTATATGAGTAGAGATTTTTGTGCTAAATTAAGTTGTCCATTGACGCCTTTGGATAGTAAATTTTTACTCGAATTAGCAAATGGTAAATTAATTTCAGCAGATAATATATGTCGGAATCGAGAAATTAAACTGGTTAGCGAAACATTTAAGATTGATTTGATACCAGTAGAGTTAGGGAGTTTTAATGTGATAATCGGTATGGACTGGTTGAAAAAAGTGAAAGCGGAGATCGTTTGTTACAAAAATGCAATTCGCATTATACGAGAAAAAGGAAAACCCTTAATGGTGTACGGAGAAAAGGGCAACACGAAGCTACATCTTATTAGTAATTTGAAGGCACAAAAACTAATAAGAAAAGGTTGCTATGCTGTTCTAGCACACGTCAAGAAAGTACAAACTGAAGAAAAGAGCATCAATGATGTTCCCATTGCAAAAGAATTTCCCGATGTATTTCCGAAAGAATTACTGGGATTACCCCCACATCGATCCGTTGAATTTCAAATAGATCTTGTACCAGGAGCTGCACCAATAGCTCGTGCTCCTTACAGACTCGCACCCAGCGAGATGAAAGAACTGCAAAGCCAATTACAAGAACTTTTAGAGCGTGGTTTCATTCGACCAAGCACATCACCGTGGGGAGCTCCTGTTTTGTTTGTCAAGAAGAAAGATGGTACATTCAGGTTGTGTATCGACTACCGAGAGTTGAACAAACTTACCATCAAGAACCGCTACCCACTACCGAGAATCGACGACTTATTTGATCAACTACAAGGCTCGTCTGTTTATTCAAAGATTGACTTACGTTCCGGGTATCATCAAATGCTGGTGAAAGAAGATGATATTCCAAAGACTGCTTTCAGAACACGTTACGGTCATTACGAGTTTATGGCCATGCCGTTTGGTTTAACTAATGCACCAGCTGTGTTCATGGACCTTATGAACCGAGTGTGTGGACCATACCTTGACAAGTTTGTCATTGTTTTCATTGATGACATACTTATTTACTCAAAGAATGACCAAGAACACGGTGAACATTTGAGAAAGGTGTTAGAAGTATTGAGGAAGGAAGAATTGTACGCTAAGTTTTTAAAGTGTGCATTTTGGTTGGAAGAAGTTCAATTCCTCGGTCACATAGTGAACAAAGAAGGTATTAAGGTGGATCCGGCAAAGATAGAAACTGTTGAAAAGTGGGAAACCCCGAAAACTCCGAAACACATACGCCAGTTTTTAGGACTAGCTGGTTACTACAGAAGGTTCATCCAAGACTTTTCCAGAATAGCAAAACCCTTGACTGCATTAACGCATAAAGGGAAGAAATTTGAATGGAATGATGAACAAGAGAAAGTGTTTCAGTTATTGAAGAAAAAGCTAACTACGGCACCTATATTGTCATTACCTGAAGGGAATGATGATTTTGTGATTTATTGTGACGCATCAAAGCAAGGTCTCGGTTGTGTATTAATGCAACGAACGAAGGTGATTGCTTATGCGTCTAGACAATTGAAGATTCACGAACAAAATTATACGACGCATGATTTGGAATTAGGCGCGGTTGTTTTTGCATTAAAGACTTGGAGGCACTACTTATATGGGGTCAAAAGTATTATATATACCGACCACAAAAGTCTTCAACACATATTTAATCAGAAACAACTGAATATGAGGCAGCGTAGGTGGATTGAATTATTGAATGATTACGATTTTGAGATTCGTTACCACCCGGGGAAGGCAAATGTGGTAGCCGATGCCTTGAGCAGGAAGGATAGAGAACCCATTCGAGTAAAATCTATGAATATAATGATTCATAATAACATTACTACTCAAATAAAGGAGGCGCAACAAGGAGTTTTAAAAGAGGGAAATTTAAAGGATGAAATACCCAAAGGATCGGAGAAGCATCTTAATATTCGGGAAGACGGAACCCGGTATAGGGCTGAAAGGATTTGGGTACCAAAATTTGGAGATATGAGAGAAATGGTACTTAGAGAAGCTCATAAAACCAGATACTCAATACATCCTGGAACGGGGAAGATGTACAAGGATCTCAAGAAACATTTTTGGTGGCCGGGTATGAAAGCCGATGTTGCTAAATACGTAGGAGAATGTTTGACGTGTTCTAAGGTCAAAGCTGAGCATCAGAAACCATCAGGTCTACTTCAACAACCCGAAATCCCGGAATGGAAATGGGAAAACATTACCATGGATTTCATCACTAAATTGCCAAGGACTGCAAGTGGTTTTAATACTATTTGGGTAATAGTTGATCGTCTCACCAAATCAGCACACTTCCTACCAATAAGAGAAGATGACAAGATGGAGAAGTTAGCACGACTGTATTTGAAGGAAGTCGTCTCCAGACATGGAATACCAATCTCTATTATCTCTGATAGGGATGGCAGATTTATTTCAAGATTCTGGCAGACATTACAGCAAGCATTAGGAACTCGTCTAGACATGAGTACTGCCTATCATCCACAAACTGATGGGCAGAGCGAAAGGACGATACAAACGCTTGAAGACATGCTACGAGCATGTGTTATTGATTTCGGAAACAGTTGGGATCGACATCTACCGTTAGCAGAATTTTCCTACAACAACAGCTACCATTCAAGCATTGAGATGGCGCCGTTTGAAGCACTTTATGGTAGAAAGTGCAGGTCTCCGATTTGTTGGAGTGAGGTGGGGGATAGACAGATTACGGGTCCAGAGATTATACAAGAAACTACCGAGAAGATCATCCAAATTCAACAACGGTTGAAAACCGCCCAAAGTCGACAAAAGAGCTACGCTGACATTAAAAGAAAAGATATAGAATTTGAAATTGGAGAGATGGTCATGCTTAAAGTTTCACCTTGGAAAGGCGTTGTTCGATTTGGTAAACGAGGGAAATTAAATCCAAGGTATATTGGACCATTCAAGATTATTAATCGTGTCGGACCAGTAGCTTACCGACTTGAGTTACCTCAACAACTCGCGGCTGTACATAACACTTTCCACGTCTCGAATTTGAAGAAATGTTTTGCTAAAGAAGATCTCACTATTCCGTTAGATGAAATCCAAATCAACGAAAAACTCCAATTCATCGAAGAACCCGTCGAAATAATGGATCGTCAGGTTAAAAGACTTAAGCAAAACAAGATACCAATTGTTAAGGTTCGATGGAATGCTCGTAGAGGACCCGAGTTCACCTGGGAGCGTGAAGATCAGATGAAGAAGAAATACCCGCATCTATTTCCAGAAGATTCGTCAACACCTTCAACAGCTTAAAATTTCGGGACGAAATTTATTTAACGGGTAGGTACTGTAGTGACCCGAACTTTTCCATGTTTATATATATTAATTGAGATTGATGTTTACATGATTAAATGTTTCCAACATGTTAAGCAATCAAACTTGTTAAGACTTGATTAATTGAAATAGGTTTCATATAGACAATTGACCACCCAAGTTGACCGGTGATTCACGAACGTTAAAACTTGTAAAAAAAACTATATGATGACATATATATGGTTATATATATAGTTAACATGATATTATGATAAGTAAACATATCATTAATTATATTAACAATGAACTACATATGTAAAAACAAGACTACTAACTTAATGATTTTGAAACGAGACATATATGTAACGTTTATCGTTGTAACGACATTTAATGTATATATATCATATTAAGAGATATTCGTACATCATAATATCATGATAATATAATAATTTAAAATCTCTTTTGATATTATAAACATTGGGTTAACAACATTTAACAAGATCGTTAACCTAAAGGTTTCAAAACAACACTTACATGTAACGACTAACGATGACTTAACGACTCAGTTAAAATGTATATACATGTAGTGTTTTAATATGTATTTATACACTTTTGAAAGACTTCAATACACTTATCAAAATACTTTTACTTAACAAAAATGCTTACAATTACATTCTCGTTCAGTTTCATCAACAATTCTACTCGTATGCACCCGTATTCGTACTCGTACAATACACAGCTTTTAGATGTATGTACTATTGGTATATACACTCCAATGATCAGCTCTTAGCAGCCCATGTGAGTCACCTAACACATGTGGGAACCATCATTTGGCAACTAGCATGAAATATCTCATAAGATTACAAAAATATGAGTAATCATTCATGACTTATTTACATGAAAACAAAATTACATATCCTTTATATCTAATCCATACACCAACGACCAAAAACACCTACAAATACTTTCATTCTTCAATTTTCTTCATCTAATTGAACTCTCTCAAGTTCTATCTTCAAGTTCTAAGTGTTCTTCATAAATTCCAAAAGTTCTAGTTTCATAAAATCAAGAATACTTTCAAGTTTGCTAGCTCACTTCCAATCTTGTAAGGTGATCATCCAACCTCAAGAAATCTTTGTTTCTTACAGTAGGTTATCATTCTAATACAAGGTAATAATCATATTCAAACTTTGGTTCAATTTCTATAACTATAACAATCTTATTTCAAGTGATGATCTTACTTGAACTTGTTTTCGTGTCATGATTTTGCTTCAAGAACTTTGAGCCATCCAAGGATCCATTGAAGCTAGATCCATTTTTCTCTTTTCCAGTAGGTTCATCCAAGGAACTTAAGGTAGTAATGATGTTCATAACATCATTCGATTCATACATATAAAGCTATCTTATTCGAAGTTTTAAACTTGTAATCACTAGAACATAGTTTAGTTAATTCTAAACTTGTTCGCAAACAAAAGTTAATCCTTCTAACTTGACTTTTAAAATCAACTAAACACATGTTCTATATCTATATGATATGCTAACTTAATGATTTAAAACCTGGAAACACGAAAAACACCGTAAAACCGGATTTACGCCGTCGTAGTAACACCGCGGGCTGTTTTGGGTTAGTTAATTAAAAACTATGATAAACTTTGATTTAAAAGTTGTTATTCTGAGAAAATGATTTTTATTATGAACATGAAACTATATCCAAAAATTATGGTTAAACTCAAAGTGGAAGTATGTTTTCTAAAATGGTCATCTAGACGTCGTTCTTTCGACTGAAATGACTACCTTTACAAAAACGACTTGTAACTTATTTTTCCGACTAGAAACCTATAATTTTTTTGTTTAGATTCATAAAATAAAGTTCAATATGAAACCATAGCAATTTGATTCACTCAAAACGGATTTAAAATGAAGAAGTTATGGGTAAAACAAGATTGGATAATTTTTCTCATTTTAGCTACGTGAAAATTGGTAACAAATCTATTCCAACCATAACTTAATCAACTTGTATTATATATTATGTAATCTTGAGATACCATAGACACGTATACAATGTTTCGACCTATCATGTCGACACATCTATATATATTTCGGAACAACCATAGACACTCTATATGTGAATGTTGGAGTTAGCTATACAGGGTTGAGGTTGATTCCAAAATATATATAGTTTGAGTTGTGATCAATACTGAGATACGTATACACTGGGTCGTGGATTGATTCAAGATAATATTTATCGATTTATTTCTGTACATCTAACTGTGGACAACTAGTTGTAGGTTACTAACGAGGACAGCTGACTTAATAAACTTAAAACATCAAAATATATTAAAAGTGTTGTAAATATATTTTGAACATACTTTGATATATATGTATATATTGTTATAGGTTCGTGAATCAACCAGTGGCCAAGTCTTACTTCCCGACGAAGTAAAAATCTGTGAAAGTGAGTTATAGTCCCACTTTTAAAATCTAATATTTTTGGGATGAGAATACATGCAGGTTTTATAAATGATTTACAAAATAGACACAAGTACGTGAAACTACATTCTATGGTTGAATTATCGAAATCGAATATACCCCTTTTTATTAAGTCTGGTAATCTAAGAATTAGGGAACAGACACCCTAATTGACGCGAATCCTAAAGATAGATCTATTGGGCCTAACAAACCCCATCCAAAGTACCGGATGCTTTAGTACTTCGAAATTTATATCATATCCGAAGGGTGTCCCGGAATGATGGGGATATTCTTATATATGCATCTTGTTATTGTCGGTTACCAGGTGTTCACCATATGAATGATTTTTATCTCTATGTATGGGATGTGTATTGAAATATGAAATCTTGTGGTCTATTGTTACGATTTGATATATATAGGTTAAACCTATAACTCACCAACATTTTTGTTGACGTTTTAAGCATGTTTATTCTCAGGTGATTATTAAGAGCTTTCGCTGTCGCATACTTAAATAAGGACAAGATTTGGAGTCCATGCTTGTATGATATTATGTAAAAACTGCATTCAAGAAACTTATTTTGTTGTAACATATTTGTATTGTAAACCATTATGTAATGGTCGTGTGTAAACAGGATATTTTAGATTATCATTATTTGATAATCTACGTAAAGTTTTTTTTAAACCTTTATTGATGAAATAAAGGTTATGGTTTGTTTAAAAATGAATGCAGTCTTTGAAAAACGTCTCATATAGAGGTCAAAACCTCGCAACGAAATCAATTAATATTGAACATTTTTAATCAATAAGAACGGGACATTTCACTTTTCCTCTATTTGGTTAGAGGCAAACATGACCAAACCATAAACATAACATGCCTCTTTAAGTTGAATATTCGAAGCTTTTTTTTTTAATAAACGAAGCCCTATATCGAGTTTTATAGAATCAAAATAAGCCCTCAAACCATAGCGAAAAAACGCATTAGGGTTTCCAAAATACATAGAAAAAAGGA
The DNA here is from genome assembly GCF_046630445.1 of Rutidosis leptorrhynchoides. NCBI lineage: Eukaryota > Viridiplantae > Streptophyta > Magnoliopsida > Asterales > Asteraceae > Rutidosis > Rutidosis leptorrhynchoides. The sequence goes on from NC_092337.1 coordinate 255,307,387, forward strand.
AAATATGTTCCAACTTATGGTTTTCCCAAGGTGAGATACACCACCTATCAAAGGAAAGCCTTTTATAAACCAAAGCATCCACGAAATGCTTCTCAAATGCTTTGCAAACCAAATTCACCATGAACAATTGAGTGGATGAATTATGACCAACTCTAGACAAGATTTCCACAAGCATATCTTGTGGAAGATCTTCTAAAATGTTCGGTTGTCTAACCCTAACATCCATTTATTTTTATTTTTTGCAAGATGCCTGACATCCATATATTTTTGTTTTTTTAATTAAAAGGTAATGTAAAAGAGTTGAAAATTGTACTTAGGTTTGTAGAAGAAGATGATGGGAAATAACAAGACAGAAAAGGTAACTTGCCGTCTACCCATGTCCTTTTAAAGTTGATTTTTGGTATACTCAACCAGCGTCAAAGTTCCACGTGTACACTTATTGATGATTTAGAGTATAAATAAAATATACAGTATATACTTCTAATTTTATTAGCAAATAATATTAACTAAAGGATTACATGGCAAACAATTAACCCTTAGATTAAAAGTAACGTTAGATGAGGACTATTAGATCAAAGTCATTGATATCTACATTCAAATATAACATAATAATATTAAATTATGATTAAAATAAAATAGACAATTTGAGTGATTTGAGCAATCTATTACAAAATTAGCTCAAATTTTTTTATCATGGATCCATTAACTCAATTTGTTATCATCCATTAAATGCCTTTTACGATAATATATTTTAACTAAAAAAACAAAAAAACAATGTGTTAATATTTCAAAACAAAATACATAATTCAATATTTGCCAATATTATGAGATAGGCTTTTTTATCATATACTATCCTTATTAATTTTTGAAATCTCATATTTACCTACTTAAGGTGAATAAAGAAAAGTAAAATGATTTATAAAATAATAAAGTAATGAAATTGTTGTGCATATGGTGTTGTTTAATTTTAAAACCACGTTTTGGTGTTACAAAAACGTACTTATATGTTAGCTTAACGACTTGTTTGGTTAGCATAGAAACTGTCGTGTTGTATCTTTGAGTTTTATTAATAAAAATTGTTGCCTTTAAAAAAAACGTACTTAATTACTCCGTACTTGTTAAACCTCATTTGCCAAACACTAGAATTAATATGGGAGCGACATGTACACTTTTAATCATGACCTAGAGTATTGTTACCTACATAATAGGGATGCATGTAACTTAGTACTGTTACCGATAAAGTAAATTACAAGTTACCACACAATCAAAACATTTATTTATATGTTCGATATATAAATTACAACACAAGTAAATTACTACTCCATTTGAAATTTGAGATTATATATGTATCATAAGAAACATAAAATCTGTCATCATCTTCAAACTAGAGTTTTGGGGTATCTTTGATAGATACAACAACAGAACAAAATGATAAACAATAAATCTTCCCCTAAATATCATTAATTAATATTGCATCAGGAAGCATCTCCAGTTTGATTTTTAGCTGTAGCAGCAACAACTAATAAAGTATCATCGTCAACCACATCCCCATTCAAATCGTCTCTAACCAATTCAATAGTCGCATTTTCTACGAGTTGAGGACCCATCGGTGTGTCACTCTGCAAATGCGTTTCTACATCATCGATACACGTTTGTTCATCCATGTAAAAATTATCTCTAGGTGTTGTCTTGATCACAAATTTCCAACCTTAACGAGCACGATCTTGAAAGTAGAATACTTGTTGTGCTTGCGAAGCTAGAATATAAGGCTCTTTAGTTGGCTTCATACCTCGAAAATCAAGTGTCGTAAATCCGTTCTCATCAACTTTTATCCTGGAACCACCTGATATCCAGTTACAATGGAACAAAACTACATTCTTGTCAGCATACTGCAACTCGATTATATCATTTAAAACACCGTAGTAAGTTACATCTCCAAAAATAGGATTGTTATCGCTAGCACCCGAGAAGCTACTTGTTACGGCATCAATTATAACTCCGCTATTTTGTGTTGTAATATTCTTCTCTACATCTTTAATGTGAAATCAGAAACCATTTAAGATATATCCGTTATATTTCTTTACAACCACATATGGACCATTTTCCAATGCCGTTATATCACTTGTGATTCTGTTATCCCCAGCCATATCCGCATCAACCTGATTTGAGGAAATTTGTTTATAAGTTTCGTTCAGTTATATATATCATCACTACATTATCGTAATAAAACTAGCAAAATTACTTACATAATCAGACATCCACTCCTCAAACTTCTGACTATGTAAACGTTCAATGTAACGCTTACGTTTATTCGGATTTGCTTGACTTAGAATGTGACAACCCGAAAATTTTCGACCAAATTTAAACTTTATCTTTATATTATTCCGACACGATAAGCAAAGTTTGTTAAGTTGAATCTCAAGAATTTTAAATTGTGTTCATACATTCATTTAACCTTGACCAAATTTCGACGATTCACAAACCATTATATAAATGAATATGATTATATATATACGTATATATATTATAACTTGAGAATGTTAACAAAGTATTAAACGTATAATACTTTACATGAATGTATTTGTTTTAATATGTTTATCGATGGAATTAGAGGATAATATTAAATGATTGATTTATCAGATACATTGTGATATGATTACGGGTCTCTGTTGAGAGGTCCACTTTGATTTAGGAAACCTTTCCTTTTTAATGGTATTCGGAATAATTGGTAAAATGATTTAAAAGAAAGAACAAAGTGTCAACGGGAATCAGACAGGGGTTAGTGGAGTTTCCTGTTCGATTTCCTATATAGGTGTTAACTAATTAACTTTCATAATATTTAGGGTGAAAGTGAAATGTTGGGAATATAGATAACTTAGAAAATGGATATCGACAAGTTAAGAAAAATGACGTTTTTCATTAAAGTAATTTCATATGTTTATCTAACCTTTGGACTTTATCTTACGCTTCACCAGCAAACGGTAATTTAAAAACTTGAAAACCTGTTATGAGTTATATACGATTTTACTTTTCTAAAACATTTTATGATATAACAATTTCCATTAGTTTAACCTTTAAACAAAATGATTCCTAAATATATTTAACTTTGAAAAATAAATTATAATATTTATTTGATTTAGTTTCAAATATACTAAAATGTTTTCAGTTTAAGAATGACTTTATTATTAAAATATTTTATAAAGTAATTTGATTATATATATTGGAACTTAATTAAAGATTTGTAATTGCAAATATATTTAGATAAATGTAATACGGAATAATAATTTATAAATGGTTAAATTTTGAAATATATTAGTTTTGAAAAACTAAATATTATATTATCAAGTAAACATTTCAATTATATATAAGTTATGCAAATTTATATTTTTCTAAATGAATATATATATATATATATATATATATATATATATATATATATATATATATATATATATATATATATATATATATATATATATATATATATATATATATATATATATATATATAACGAGGCGACGATTTATAGAAGCAAATGACCAAAACACTTGAACATTCAAGTTACATTTAGAGTGATATAGTTTATTGACAGATAAAGGTACATGTCGCGAAACGTAAAGTACAAGTTTTCTAAGCGTACGAAACATCGTTCGAAAAATCGAAACTGAGACATAAGTCGAGCGTCAACGTACAAGTCATCGGAACTAATTTTACAAGTCAACTGTGCACTTGAATATACTATAATATATAATTAATTATATAAATTAAATATATATATATATACATATATATATATATATATATATATATATATATTATATAAACCGTCGGCAGCCTTGAAATCATTGGGAATGAGCTGGACAGAGAAGCTCCGCCATCGCGAAGCATATAGGCACAAAACCTCCGCGATCGTGGAGGTGTCTGTTTCAGGATTTGTGTATAAAGCTCACATTTTTCTGCCGAATCCATCTACCTCTTCTCTCAATCTCTCGATCTCTATCTATATTAATATTTATTATTATTATTATTATTATTATTATTATTATTATTATTATTATTATTATTATTATTATTATTAATATTATTATTATTATTAAGATTAATATTATTATTATTAATCTTATTATTATTAGTAGTAGTAGTATTATTATTAGTATTATTATACATAAAATACTACGACGAGGTTATGGGCAAGTTATTTCAAAACTGGTTTTCGAGTGGGATAGAGCTAAGGAAATTATGGGTTATAGCTATGGAGGTTATGGGTATTGTTCGGGGGTATTGCTCATGAGGGCAAACTAGTGTTTATCATCTCCGTTGCGTCTACGTACTTTCTTGCAATATTGAATCATAATATTGATACGTAAGCACTCATATCATATCTTTTATATATTAATAGTTTATCTCTGACTAGTTCTCGAGTATATATGATTATGCATGCTTGTATGCTTAATTTCGTCGTTAAATAGTTTATGATAAATCATGAATTTAATACATATGCTACTGAGATAAGGTATATGATATGCATGTCGTTGGAAAGCTGGCGAAAAATTAATAACTTTTCATTTAGAAAGCGTATGTTTTGGATGAACAGATTAAAAGATATAGTCAACTAAATTATCATTAATTTTAGTATTAAATGTAAGACCCTAATCCTGTTTCTGACTTTTTAGTTGTTCGGGACGCCGTCCAGGATGGTGGGACGCCGTCCAGATGTTAAAGGCTGGACGCCGTCCAGTTTGTCTGTCGGGCCAGCTGAGTTATTTTAAGATTTTTAGAGGGGCAAAGTGGTATTTTCACTTATGGAACGAGTTAAGGCCACAAGATCAGTTCTAGGAGCCTCATTTGCTCCACTAACACCCACACAAACACTCTCATCTTGTTCTAGTGAGAGAGTAAGGGTTTTAGAGAGAGAGAGGTGGATTTGGAGAAGAAGGAGTCGGATTCTCGCAAAAGCTCGGGTTCTAAAGTTGTTCATCTCGCTCCTAGCTACGTTGTGGTGGTATTGGTAAGCTCAAACTCTGAATTTCATTTGTTAAATTTGATATTCAAGTTAAGATTTTTAGTTAGTTTGTTGTGAAACCCTTTTAGGTGATGAAATGGGTTTATGGTGACTAGTTATTCTTGTCACTTGGCGGGTTTTGGGTCGGTTGACGTTTTAGCATTGTTTAGGGTTTGATCTTGAGTTTATTCACTAGGTTTAGTGATTATGGAAGTGGTGAAACTCTTTTGGGTGAGTTTGGTTAACTAATTTTGAAATGGGTCAAAATTAGGGTTTTGGTGTCAAAATGGGTATGACACGTGTTTAACACTTGTGTTCGGGTTTAATTGGTGTGTTAGGACTATTTTCACGTGTATTAGTGATTATTGATTAATTTGGGCGCGGTTTGTGCTTGGAAGTGCAAATGGGTCGAATTTGCACTAAGGGTCAATTGGGTTGGTTTGTAAGTCAACCCTAATTGTGTTGTTTGTATTGTGATAATAGAATAGGTACGTTCCATTGACAAGTTGCGGATTATTTGGAAGCATTCATCAAGGCGACAAGGTGAGTGTTAATATCCTATATGCATATGTATGTGTAGGATGAGTGCGGGTCGGGTGAAGTGATTCTCGGCTATAGAGCTCACTTCACATATAGGTGGATTGATGGACTTGTGTATGATTCCAATTGGCACGGTTGTGCGTTTTGGTTGACCACCTTTGACGTGGTACACGTTTTGAGTGTACGTGATCACACGTGGTTGTGATGTGGATGTTATAACCTCAATGGCGAAGGGTTGATATTGTTGTGATGTGGATAACCCCGATGTGGTGGATTTTATAATCCCGTGACCGTGGGTTTTGGTATTTGGGAAGTGAATCTCGGGTAGTGCGGATTCATGATGACTCGGGTTGTTTGGTCATCCTTTTTATGAGGTGATGGATTTTGGGTTGTGCGAATTCATTAAGGCTCGGGTAGTTCGGCCAACCTCGGTTGTTGAATTGGTAGAGAAGTGAATTTCGGGTTGTGCGAATTCACTAAGGCTCGGGTTGTTCGGCCAATGTTCGTATGATTGAGGTTAAGGTGTTAACCTTGTAGTTTGGTTACCCTTTTATGTACGCGTATTTACTTATATTGTTGTAACTAATCTTGCAGTTTGACTTGGTGGTACATTAGGTATAACATTGCTTAGTTATGCTTGGATTGCGGTATGTGGCTCGTATTTGTGTGTTAGCGTTGCGCATTTTATTTTATGCATATATATGTATGTAGTATATTCTCATTCACTAAGCGTTAGCTTACCCTCTCGTTGTTTACATTTTTATATATTGCACGGATGCGGTGGCTCGAGTAAGCGCGGGGATTAGTGAACTTGCATAGTTGCATTAGAAGACTTGCTTTTGGATTTGATTAGGATTGGGTAGCGTGTCCCCAATCCCATGCTCGGTCTATGTTTTTGTATAACTAATGGGTCGAAATAGTCACTTATGGTATTTTGGGTCGATGTGGGCCCGGTGTCGTAAAACTCGGTTTTTATTGTGAAAAACTCTTAGTTTAAACTATTGTAATATATTGTGAAAGTGTTTTGGTTTAAAAGTGTCGGGAAGAGGGTTTTCGCCCGCGTGAGTTCGAAAAACTGATCAGAATGTTTTAGTACATCTGGAAGCCGTCCCAGATGTCTGGACGCCGTCCCAGTCTTAAGAGCTGGACGCCATCCAAGCTTTTGGACGCCGTCCAGATCAACTGTTTCAGAATTTTTTTTTTTTTGTGGCACGTTTTCGGATGGTTAACGGGTTGGGTCGTTACAAGTGGTATCAGAACATGGTCTAAAGGATTTAGGTGACTTGAGATAGGTCCCTAGACTTAGACTTTTGTGTGTGATTAATTTGTTGCGGGACTTGTAGGATTACGGGTCGGAATGGGCTATAGTTAGTGCCTTGTTTGTAGGTGGACTAACGTTTATATTAGTAATGCGGACATTATTAATATGTTTATGTTTATGTTGCATTGCGAATATCATCGAGCAAGATGGTCGTTGTACTAACGAGGGGATACGATGTGTGTGCGTAATAAGGACTTGTAAACCTTATTACGGGTGCAAATCGTGTTTAACAAGTGATGTACGACGAGTGTTGAGCAAGATGGGGCGGTGTTATGCGTGTTGTTTTATACGTTCGTGGACTAATCGTTTTGCATTCTTTAGAATGACGACGCGAAACGAGATCGAGACGAATGACGAGGAGTTTAACTCTAGAGTTGCAGCCGCCGTTGCGGAGAAAATGAGTGCGTTTCGAGAAGAAATGGATAGGAAGTATTCCGAATTTCGGGGTAGTAGTGAAATGGAGCGTTGTCTTAAGAGCTTCATGAGGACTAAACCCCCGATGTATGACGGGAAACCGGATCCTTTGGTAAGCACAACTTGGATTTCGGATGTCGAAGGGTGTTTTCGTACTATTGATTGCCCTCCCGAGAAAAAGACGAGACTCGCTACTAGTCTGTTGCGGGGCAGGGCAAGGGATTGGTTGGATGGTAAGATCGATCTTGTCGGTGGCGAAACGTTTATGGTCTTATCGTGGAACGAGTTTAAGGAGGAATTCTTTGAGGAGTTCCGGACTTCGGCCGATTTGTGGGAATTGCGTAATGAGTTGAGAAATTTGCGGCAAGGATCTATGGATTTGAATACTCTCAAGACGACCTTTATGGCGAAGGCTCGTTTTTGCCCGGAGTATTTGGGGAATGATCGTTTGTTAACAGGGGATTTCTATTGGACCATGAATGATGACTTGAAAAGTAAAATTAGTCGGGGTTAAGCGAAATCGTTTGCGGAATTATTCAACTTGGCTAGAGGTTTCGAGTCGTATACGCGATCAAAGATGTGTGAACCTTCAAGTAAGAGGAGGGTTGATTCGTACGGCGCCCCGGGTAAGAAAAATAAGGGTGCAAGTGCGAGTACGGGTAATGTGGGAAAAGTCACGGTGGATTCTCATGCACCTAGATGTTTCAATTGTGGTATTAGGGGCCACAAGTTGTGGGAGTGCACAATGGCGAGAAGTGATGACGGGATGTGCTACTATTGTCATAAGGAGGGGCATCGCAAGCCGGATTGTCCCGAGTTGGCGGCGAATGCTGCAAGGAGACGTTGAGGTACGTTTCATTTTAATAAATATGTCATTTGAATATTTATTTATGTGGCGTTCAAGTTCAGTTTTGTTATTGCATTGTGTTGTGCATGTTATTGTTAAGGGTGACGTTCCTAATGGAACTATCCTATGGTAATGATTGATTTTTGGACGAAGGGCGTAAGACTTGGTGTAACCAAGCATTCCTTAGTATTTGGGAAATGTTTCTACCAAACCATGGGAATGGGTTTTGGTGTTCGATTAATAAGCGCATGTACGCTTTTGTGTTGAGATTGGTGAACCGTGAGGTTCGTCGGGTGGTTGGAACCCTTGAGATCAAGTGTTTTGAATCTCGATGTATGTTGGTAAAGGAGTCTACGTGACGCGAAATTAGGTGCCTCTTTCATACCTACTAGCGTGTTGTTCGACTCCGATTGTGTTGTGGTTACATTGTACTTAGGGTACCGAGATGAAACCCTTAAGTACATGAGTGACTAGGTGAAGTTGACAAGCTATAGCAATTGGATGATTGCGAGAGTGTAGTTGTGTAATTTGTGGTACACCTCTCGTTTGAAGTGTTTAAGGATAGGTTAAAATCCTTCGTATGCTCAAGGTTGGAGCAAGGAATGGTGATGGGTCGTGTGAACCCAATTGTTGGTAAAGTCTACCTTTGGTAGCATTGTACGGTTATACGGGTTGTGACATTGGAACGTAGTTCCAAGTGGGGGAGTTGCACTTCCGCCCGAGGAAGTTGTAGTGTGAGATTTCGGATGATGCTTTTGGTAGACCCGGAAATTTAGTCGGTTTGTGGTAGAGTACAATTTCGGATAAATTGTACTTATGGTTTGGATTTGAATTATCGCCAAGGTGGTAATGTGGTAAATCTCGTTGAGAGATAATGGACGTGTTTGGTGAGCAAGGTGAAATCCTTCGGTTAAGGGAGGTGTGTGTCGGATTCTCTTCTAGAGAATTATTGTTTTGTGCCTATGTTTGATATAGGTGGTTCTTGCTCGAGTGTGTGAATGGTTAGTAGTATCCGTTAGGATTCACTATGGCGTAGCAGAGCGCGATGTTACGCTACTCGTTGTTCGAGGCCAAAAGGGCGTTGATTGATGAAGCATGACCTTCGAGGTCCGCTGACTTCATCATGGTAGTACGTGATTGGTGGAGCATGACTTTTGGGGTCCGCTGACTTCATCATGAGCGAGGTGTTATATCGGTGAAGCATGACTTTCGGAGTCCGCTGACTTCATCCGGTATTGAGATTGGTGAAGCATGACCTTTAGGGTCCGCTGACTTCATCATGGTTGTTGATTGGTGAAGCATGATCTTCGGGTCCGCTGACTTCGTCAAGGGAGTAGTGTTATGTCGGTATGGTGTAACATTATCGGGAAATGCGAGTACCGGTGGGAAATGCGAGTACCATTCCTGAGTTGTGTTGTGGGACGTGAATATCGGGTTGTTCGTATTCACAATATTTCGGGTAGTACGATTGTCCCTGTTGGTTGGACTCATAGTTTGAGGTAGTGAATGTCGGGTAGTTCGGATTCACTAAGGCTCGGGTTGTACGGCCATCCTCGGTTATACTATGTGGCGTTGGTGGTGAATATCGGGTTGTGCGTATTCATGATGACTCGGGTTGTGCGGTCATTTCGTTGTGAGATATATGGATTGGGTAGGTGAATTTCGGGTTGTGCGTATTCACTAAGGTTCGGGTTGTTTCGACCATCCTCCATATGTGTTCAGGCTCGGGTTGTTTCGGCCATGTTGAGTTGTGATCTATCGGTTGTTTTATACACCGATGGTGGGGTCGTAAGGACCGTGTGGTTTGATCTATTGGTTGTTTTATGCACCAATGGTAGGGTCGTTAGGATCATGTTGTGGGAACTATCAGTTGTTTTATACGCCGATGGTGGGGTCGCGCGGACTATGTTGTGTGCTTAGTGATGTGATAGCCGTGTTTCGCTCACGTGTTGTTACGGGTGTGACGATCGTTGATTTTGTACACCTTGGGATCTAGAGTTACCATGATCGTTTTGGGCGCTATCGGTTTTAACCGTTTGTTATGATGTTACGGTAGTTGCGTATTGGTCGTATTGCGCACTACAAGGGATGTTTAGTATTAAGTGTAATCTGTAGGGATTCGTTTGGATCGGTCTTCATCGTTTCGGATTGTTGACTTTAGGATTGAGACTTGGTTGCTTCTAGCATTGTACCTGTAATGGTACGCTGAAGGGTTGATATCTCGGTCCGACATTGGTTGAGTTTTCCCGATGTTAGGGAATGAGCATGGTTTTAGTGCTCGGATTGTGGATTTGATAAATCGCGGGTGACGATTTAGTTGTTAAAGGCATGTCAGTGGGAAGAATTGCTTAGGAAAGTCGGTTTGGGACTTATGTTTGAGGACCGTGGAGTGTCGTCCGTTTGGTTAAGTGACGAGGATCACGAGGACGTGATCGATTCTAAGTGGGGGAGAGTTGTAAGACCCTAATCCTGTTTCTGACTTTTTAGTTGTTCGGGACGCCGTCCAGGATGGTGGGACGCCGTCCAGATGTTAAAGGCTGGACGCCGTCCAGAAATTGGGACGCCGTCCAGTTTGTCTGTCGGGCCAGCTGGGTTATTTTAAGATTTTTAGAGGGGCAAAATGGTATTTTCACTTATGGAACGAGTTAAGGCCACAAGATCAGTTCTAGGAGCCTCATTTGCTCTACTAACACCCACACAAACACTCTCATCTTGTTCTAGTGAGAGAGTAAGAGTTTTAGAGAGAGAGAGGTGGATTTGGAGAAGAAGGAGTCGGATTCTCGTAAAAGCTCGGGTTCTAAAGTTGTTCATCTCGCTCCTAGCTACGTTGTGGTGGTATTGGTAAGCTCAAACTCCGAATTTCATTTGTTAAATTTGATATTCAAGTTAGGATTTTGAGTTAGTTTGTTGTGAAACCCTTTTAGGTGATGAAATGGGTTTATGGTGACTAGTTATTCTTGTCACTTGGCGGGTTTTGGGTCGGTTGACGTTTTAGCATTGTTTAGGGTTTGATCTTGAGTTTAATCACTAGGTTTAGTGATTATGGAAGTGGTGAAACTCTTTTGGGTGAGTTTAGTTAACTAATTTTGAAATGGGTCAAAATTAGGGTTTTGGTGTCAAAATGGGTATGACACGTGTTTAACACTTGTGTTCGGGTTTAATTGGTGTGTTAGGACCATTTTCACGTGTATTAGTGATTATTGATTAATTTGGGCACGGTTTGTGCTTGGAAGTGCAAATGGGTCGAATTTGCACTAAGGGTCAATTGGGTTGGTTTGTAAGTCAACCCTAATTGTGTTGTTTGTATTGTGATAATGGAATAGGTACGTTCCATTGACGAGTTGCGGATTATTTGGAAGCATTCATCAAGGCGACAAGGTGAGTGTTAATATCCTATATGCATATGTATGTGTAGGATGAGTGCGGGTCGGGTGAAGTGATTCTCGGCTATAGAGCTCACTTCACATATAGGTGGATTGATGGACTTGTGTATGAGTCCAATTGGCACGGTTGTGCGTTTTGGTTGACCACCTTTGACGTGGTACACGTTTTGAGTGTACGTGATCACACGTGGTTGTGATGTGGATGTTATAACCTCAATGGCGAAGGGTTGATATTGTTGTGATGTGGATAACCCCGATGTGGTGGATTTTATAATCCCGTGACCGTGGGTTTTGGTATTTGGGAAGTGAATCTCGGGTAGTGCGGATTCATGATGACTCGGGTTGTTCGGTCATCCTTTTTATGAGGTGATGGATTTCGGGTAGTGCGAATTCATTAAGGCTCGGGTAGTTCGGCCAACCTCGGTTGTTGAATTGGTAGAGAAGTGAATTTCGGGTTGTGCGAATTCACTAAGGCTCGGGTTGTTCGGCCAATGTTCGTATGATTGAGGTTAAGGTGTTAACCTTGTAGTTTGGTTACCGTTTTATGTACGCGTATTTACTTATATTGTTGTAACTAATCTTGCGGTTTGACTTGGTGGTACGTTAGGTATAACATTGCTTAGTTATGCTTGGATTGCGGTATGTGGCTCGTATTTGTGTGTTAGCGATGCGCATTTTATTTTATGCATATATATGTATGTAGTATATTCTCATTCACTAAGCGTTAGCTTACCCTCTCGTTGTTTACATTTTTATAGATTGCATGGATGCGGTGGCTCGGGTAAGCGCGGGGACTAGTGAACTTGCGTAGTTGCTTTAGAAGACTTGCTTTTGGATTTGATTAGGATTGGGTAGCGTGTCCCCAATCCCATGCTCGGTCTATGTTTTTGTATAACTAATGGGTCGAAATAGTCACTTATGGTATTTTGGGTCGATGTGGGCCCGGTGTCGTAAAACTCGGTTTTTATTGTGAAAAACTCTTAGTTTAAACTATTGTAATATATTGTGAAAGTGTTTTGGTTTAAAAGTGTCGGGAAGAGGGTTTTCGCCCGCGTGAGTTCGAAAAACTGATCAGAATGTTTTATTACATCTGGACGCCGTCCCAGATGTCTGGACGCCGTCCCAGTCTTAAGAGCTGGACGCCGTCCAAGCTTTTGGACGCCGTCCAGATCAACTGTTTCAGAAATTTTTTTTTTTTTTTTTTTTTTGGCACGTTTTCGGATGGTTAACAGGTTGGGTCGTTACATTAAAATTATTATTATTACAATCGTCGTTATTATCGTCGTTATTAGTATTATCTAATAATTATTATTATTATCGTTGTTAATATAAGTATTATCATTAAAAATTGTTATTATTATTATTATTACTATCGTTATTATCATGAGGGTTATTATTATTATTATTATTATTATTATTATTATTATTATTATTATTATTATTATTATTATTATTATTATTAGTACTAGTATTATCATTAATATTATTATAATATTTATTATTATTAGTATCGTTATCATTTAAACTAATATTAGTATCATATAACTATTATGATTACTGTTATTATCATTATTATGAATACAATATAAAAGATAACTAAAAGCTATTAAACAAGTCAATTAGAAAATAATGAGTATAAGTATCATGGTTCAGTTAAAATATTGTTAAGATTATGATTTAGATAAAAATATCGTTTTTATTATTTTTATCATTATTATTATTATTAAAAGTATCATTAAAAATAAAACTATCATTTTTTTATTAAAATTATCATTTTAATAGAAATATCATTGTTATTATAAAATATCTTCATTATTATCATTTTAGTATTATTGTTATTAAAAATTATCATTTTGAATGGAATTGTTATTTTTATATAAAATATATTATTATTACAGTTAAATTTAAAAAGTATCTTTATTATTAAAATTATTATGATTAGAATTATCACTTTATTATAATTAATATCATCATTAGTAAATAAATATTGTTATTATTATTATTAGTAGAATAATAATAATTATTATTATTATTAGAAAATAATATAAATTTTACTCATTATTATTATTATTATTATTACTATTATTAATATTATTTTATAAAATAAATATGTGATACAAGGATATTTTTACCACACGTAATATAATTACATTAAAAATACATACCACTATATTTTTATGATATTAAGTGAACTTTATAAATTTTATTACTCAAGATATATAAAAGTATATTTTTATCATATATAAATTTTAATATAAATTTTTATTTATTAATAAAGGACTTGTATTATTTACTGTAATAAAATTAGATAAATATATTTAAATATATAAAATGATATATTTAAGTTATATAATAAACAGGCATAGATTTTGAAAGTCTTTTTGGGTCAAGTTGACTTTTATTGACTTTTGTATATTGATCTCGAGCATTAGGATTGTGATACGCTACGACTTGACCTAAATTGTTAGACAAATTTTGATCAACATATAAATATATATACTTAATATAGGTTCGTGAATCCGAGGCCAACCCTACACTTGTTCAGTGCCGTCATTTGCATTATTGCTACGAAAGACAGTATCGTGAGTTTCATTACTCCCTTTTATTATATTTTTGTGCTGAGAATACATGCGCTATTTTATAAATGTTTGACAAAATAGACACAAGTAATTGAACTACATTCTATGATGAATTATTATACCGCGTATCCCTTTTTGTTTAGTCTCGCAACCTAAGAATTAGTGAATGCCACTAATTGATGCGAATCCTAAAGATAGATCTATGGGCCTTGACAACCCCCAGTCAGAGAATTTGAACTACTTTAGTACTTCGAGGTTTATATTATATACAGACGAGGTGCCTGTATGGGGATATGCTAGATGCATTTTTGTTAATGTCGGTTACCAGGTGTTCATCATATGAATGGATTTTACAGCAGTGAGCACCTGCACTTTATTATGAAAATGAAATCTTGTGGTATATTAAAATAATGAAAATGATTGTTTATGATGAACTAATGAACTCACCAACTTTTGGTTGACACTTGAAAGCATGTTTATTCTCAGGTATTAAAGAAATCTTCCGTTGTGTATTTGCTCATTTTAGAAATATTACTTAGAGTCATTCATGGCATATTTCAAAAGACATTGCATTCGAGTCGTTGAGTTCCACAATATTATCATTAAGTCATTTATAGTTTGGATATATTATGAAATGGTATGCATGCCTATCAACTTTCGATGTAATGAAAGGTTATCTTTTAAAAACGAATGCAATGTTTGTAAAATGTATCATTTAGAGGTCAAATACCTCGCAATGTAACCATATGTTATTGTATTTGTCCTTATGGATTAGGACGGGTCGTCTCAAGTGGTATTAGAGCGGTGGTCTTAGCGAATCAGGTATTGCATTAACGTGTCTAATGGATAGTTATTAAGATGCATTACTGAGTCTGAACTTCGACCGTGTCTGCATGTCAAAAAGTTTTGCTTATCATTTCTTGTCAGAAATTACCTGCTTATTATCTTAAGTCTAAGACACATCTTACTGCATTAATTGTATAGATAGTGTATAGACAAAATTCATATCTTAGCGTATCTGCTATAAACTTTGCCTGACATATTCCATAAATTCCTCCGTAATCTACGAAATCTTTTGTTCTATATATATAGATATTCTATATAATTAGAATACCATCCGATAGCCGTAAATCATTTCATATCAAAAATCCTTTATTCAATCGTACGAAAGGGAACTCGCCACTAGTTCAAGTCCCTCAGATTCCGATATGGAGTTTCACTCGAGCTCCGAAAACAGTGTGACCGGAATGGATCAACCAATTAGCCATCACCTATTCTGGATGAATTGGGGATGGGTTCTTAGCCTATTTAATCATTGGAGAAAAGAAGAAGGTGATCCCTTCCATCCACCAAATTTCCCTCTTGGCGAAGAACCTGAAGCACTTACCGACGAATCTGTTCGTAATACCATTTTGTCTCTCATTTCCAGAGTATCTCATCACGATTATATATTATCTCAAATTCTAGATGTTATTCATCCGCTCGTCCGAACCGACAATCACCCCGGTGTAATAGAAGAAGTTCACGAGCTTCGTGCTAGAGTGGTGGCCTTAGAGAATATGATGCACAACTTGCAAGCATCACAAGCACCACAAGCACCACCAACATTAGCACCATCACCATCAGCAGTACCACCAACAACATCTATATCACAAGCCTCAATACCACAAACACCAGCAGCATCACCGGCATCAACGGTACCATCATCAACACCAACAGTATCATTACCACCAACAACAACCACATCCGCATCCCACACCTCAACATTATAATCTGTACCTCAAGCATCAACGTCATACGCACCATAGATATCGATGAATACCAACAACAACAAACGATGAAGTATTGATTCATGACTTCATCGGAGAAATATTCTACGGTGATTATGTAATCTCTAAAGTTTTAGAGATTATTTATTCTAATCATAACCGTAAACCAAGATGAGTGGATGGATGAAGATGATACAGGGAAGAATAGAAACCCTGGCAGGAATGGTGTGTGCGCTACAAAGTAGACTTGTTATACAAGCAGCACCAGCAGTACCGACAGCATCATCAGCACCAGCGGCACCTACAACATCACATGCTCCGCCAGATCCATAATCACCGCGGACATCATCACTAATCAACAACGAGTATATTGTATCAACGAGTTATGAAGTATTAACTCATTCCCCCTGAAGAATTTATACGTATATCTTATATATATAAATTTTGAAACCATAATAAATCTTTTTGTACTAAGCTATTATGTATGAATTAAATAAGGGTAGATACTACTCGGCTAGTTCATATTACCAATATGCAATGATATACATCCTTCATTAGCGACTTAATCATCATTAACTACAAACTCTGTTTCAAATTCAATAAGTTCCGTTTTATAATAAACCAAGTGTATTAATCAATTATATGTTTGATGTTACACTTTCATCTTCGATGTACTCGAAACTTTCTAGACAACAATTCGCAAGAATTCTACGAGCACCAACATCATTCACCGAAGAAATATCAATAAAAATGAATAATGAAATATTGATTCATGATTTCATTTACGTTGAAGAAATAATCCGCGAAGATTACGTAAATTCTAAAGTTTTAGAGATTATTCATTTCTAGTTCCAACCGAAAATCAAATGGGTTTAATTTAATATTAACTCATTAACTAAGTATTACACCTCAAGAAAATATATGTATAATTTTCATAAAGACTGTAATGAAAATTCTCTTGTACAAAATATTACTTGTGAAACTTTTAACGGGTAGGTAATACCCGAGAGAATATATAAATTCACAATTAATATGTTACATTCTTCGATTCTGATTCAGAAAATCATCAACTATATTCACTACATTCATAACGATATACATTCTTTCATAGAAATCAGAACAACCATTCTCATTCAGATCTAATTACATATTCTGATTTTAACAAATCATAATCTAAATCGAGATATAACTGATATCATCACTCTTAGATTTCTACATCTTTCAAATGTATACTTTGACTTCAAAACTATGCTAGAACATTACTTCTATTCATTAAACCCAATTTTCGTATCATTCAAAATTCTAGAACATCATATGTATATTGACAACTACAATCTGCATTCAAACCCTTCATGATTCTTGAAAACACCTTAATTAAGAAACAATCGAGATGATGATCCAACCACATGCTATCCACAGTCATGCACCTGGAAAACTCCCGGAACTTAAATAGAAGTTTAGCACAAATCCGTGAGCCATTGGCGTTGTTATTACCGAAAATAACTTTGCAATCCCTTTCCAAAATAGCCAAATTTTGCCACAGCTTTAGCAAATCAACTTCAACTTTTCATTTGGAATAGGCTTATTATAACCTTGATATACACGTTTGCCTTTCCGTCATCGTTACCAGGGAACCTTTTATATTCCACCACATTAGCAATAAACTTACCAACAACCTGGTTGATCTTTGACTTTCTGAAGAATCATTATATATACCGAAACCCTATACTCATCTGCATCTAGTAACGATAATTTCCATACCATCGATCGAGAATCAGCAATCAGTATTTCAAATCTCGCGGCGTTTCTACATCAACAGTTATATATATACATATAACATTTATCTTCTAGAATTTTGATCTTCCATTCTGAAATTCTGAAAAGCACCCAGTCTACGAATCAACACTCTGAATTTTGAAAAAGTTGAATGAAGTAACAAAATCTATAAATGACCTTAACAGTCGAAAGTTTGATGATAAAGAATAGTATGTTGGGAAAGCTCAGAAATGTTGGAACTGGAAAACAGATTAAGCAAACCATGAAGGAGGCTGTGGACAAATCATAAAGACTAAACCTGCCTTCAAAGAATCCAAATGATTTAGTATCTATTGAAGTCATTAACCAATACCTTGCTCCTGACTCTAAATCTTTACGGATAAATCTTCTTCATCATCCATCAATATTAGAAATTATAAGATATCATCGTATCTTTCATTATAAATATCCTCGATATTTCTGAAGATATTTTCATAAATATTCTTATTTGAAATCATTTATCTCTTCGTGATATCAGTGTTACATCAGAAAAGAAAACTGTTTAAGTTTCTAAATTCTGAAAAATTCGAAGTTAAAATATGAATGTTATTGAAGAAATGTTGGGAACTGAAGCATGAGTTAGTATAATATAATGACACTTGATCAACGTGATTATATTACAGTAAGTTATGCTGAGTTTCTAATGGAACGTGATAAAGGTTCACAGATCCTACCCTCATCATGAACCATGTTACATAACTCTTTCATTCTATTTAACCTCTAAACTATCAAGAAAATATTTTTCTTGATGATTCGGTCTTTTCTGGATATTCTGGTAATTTGACAAATCAAATCGAGCTATTACCTTTCCTTTCTACTTTGTATATTATGATCATTCAAAACTCCATGCCTATGAATTCTGGACCATTACTTGCGAAAAGAAAACAAAAGCATGAAACTCCGAAATAGAAATAGGAGTATAAATCGCAGAAAATAGGAGAGAGCATTAACTGTGGATGTCAATGATTATAGAAAGACAGAAGCAGAGACATCGAAATATAAGGAAGATATAAAACTCAACAACAACCCAGAAACTATAAACCGTATATATCGATGCATATAGCAATATAAAGACACGGGAGAACTAAAAACACTATAAAACCAAGAATATAGTAGAAGTAAATAGATTTTTCTGGCGGCAGATGAAAGAGAAGAATGACAGATATGAAAGTTAGGAGTATATCAAGAATTAGAACCGGATGGAGCATATTGACGAATGTTTTAGAAGTAAGATTTGGGAAAGAAAGTATAGAAGATGGGAGTGTGGAAACAAGGAAATGAAGTGGGTGGATTTATAGTGAAATATCCGACAGAGCAATCAAAACAGATCATTGCATTTAACCAAAGAAGATTCTAATTTCCTTAACTACCGAAGAATCAAATCTTTTACGAAGATTCTCTCTAAATCCCTTGAACTCTGGAAATCAATCCTATCTACGTCAAAAGATATGACGAAACTTTACCTTTCTCATTTCACTCTTTTGTGATAGCATCACTTATATTCTTCGCATAATCAAATTGTTTTATCTATAATACTCAAGGATGATAAAACTCTATTTATCGACTCATATTCGTCATAATAACATTCTTATTGTTAGCCATGACGACCTCGATCAAATTTCGGGACGAAATTTCTTTAACGGGTAGGTACTGTGACAACCCGAAAATTTCTGACCATATTTAAACGTTATCTTTATATTATTCCAACACGATAAGCAAAGTTTGTTAAGTTGAATCTCAAGAATTTTAAACTTTGTTCATACATTCATTTAACTTCGATCAAATTCCGACAATTCACGAACCATTATATAAATGGATATGATTATATATATACGTATATATATTATAACTTGAGAATGTTAACAAAGTATTAAACGTATAATATTTTACATGAAGGTATCTGTTTCAATATGTTTATCGATGGAATTAGAGGATAATATCAAATGATTGATTTATCAGATACATTGTGATATGATTACGGGTCTCTGTTGAGAGGTCCACTTTGATTTAGGAAACCTTTCCTTTTTAACGGTATTCGGAATAATTGGTAAAATGATTTACAAGAAAGAACAAAGTGTCAATTAACAGGAATCAGATAGGGGTTAGTGCAGTTTCCTATTCAATTTCCTATATAGGTGTTAACTAATTGACTTTCATATTATTTAGGGTGAAAGTGAAATGTTGGGAATATAGATAACTTAGAAAATGGATATCGACTAGTTAAGAAAAATCACGTTTTTCAGTAAAGTAATTTCATACGTTTATCTAACCTTCGGACTTTATCTTACGCTTCACCAGCAAACGGTAATTTCAAAACTTGAAAACCTGTTATGAGTTATATACGATTTTACTTTTCTAAAACATTTTATGATATAACGATTTCCATTAGTTTAACCTTTAAAAAAAATGATTACTAAATATATTTAACTTTGAAAAAAAATTATAATATTTATTTGATTTAGTTTCAAATATAATAAAACGTTTTCAGTTTAAGAAGGACTTTATATAACAACCCTCACTTTTCCCTTCTGTATTTACTAAATTGCCCTTAGGGTTTCAATGTCATATTCTGTGTATTAGCATTAGGGTTGTTATTCGGAGATAATAAGTGCCTGAGTAAATAAACACACTGTAAATAAATGCTTGTAATTAATAATCTGAAACCTCAACCTCTTCCATAAATTAAAACCCTAATCTTATAAACCCTACCCCTAATATTAATTTAATAATATAAATTATATGTAATAAATTAAATGTGACTTTTATATGAATTAATCTAATAAGAATTCATATGAACTTAGTAAAAAAAATTAATAAAGGTTAGGGATTAATAATTAAATAAAATGTAATTTAAATAAAATCTAACTAAAAAAATATATATATAAAATACATAAATAAATTTATAAATGCCGTGTATATATATATATATATATATATATATATATATATATATATATATATATATATATATATATATATATATATATATATATATAATTATGTATTAGTAAAAAAATTGGCTAAAAAAATGGAGAAGGGAACTTGACTAATCATACTCTAATTCTAACTTGCATCCTAATCCTAATCTAATCCTAATACTCCTACATTAATCCTTGATCACCAAGTAAATTCCTAGAATCCTAATGTGATTACAACTTCCTAATCATCTATAAAAAGGGCCTCATGTTTCCCATAATTTGGCGTCACAAATAAATCCACAAGAACCTCTCCTCTTTGTTCTTTTCATACGGCAGTTTCCATCTCCAAACAACCCTTATAGTCGACAGTTTTAAACCCATCATCATCCTTTCTAGTCGACTATAACAGCACCCAAAATAGCCTGTTGCGAGTTGACATCTAACCCTCCATCAAACGGCTCCTAATCACCACTTTTGCAGCCCTCTAACTGCTATTTTCCTGCTGTATTTTCGAGCCACTACAGGCTGTAAATTGCAGCTGTGTTTCGCCACATAAACAGCCCCAAACAGCCATGTTCTTGCTTAATTTGTTTCTGTTTCAGCCTTCTATTTCACCAATAAAATAGTCCCAAGAGATGACTTGTTGATGCTGTTTCTGCTGTGTATTCGACACCTAAATATACCCCACAACCGACCCATTGTTGCTGCACTTATTGCAGTTTTTTTTGTCGTAACCAGGAGCCCCACAAACCAACCATATACGCCTCCTCTTGATCTTGTTGTGTTGCTATTTTTGCGAGCCAAGGTAGACCCAAGAAACTATCTTATGGGTCGTACTTTCTGCTGGAATTCCTGTTTCTATTTGGTTCCTAACCATCACTTGTTTCCTTGAGCTTAAACTCACTAAGGTATATCTAGAACCTATGTTAAGCATGCTTTTTAATCTATTACTTTTAAGTATATGTCTTAGATGTTATGATTTAATTAAAATTGTGAAGTATGAATATTAAATATAAACAATCATCATGAACATTATTGAGAGAAAGATGATTAAAGGTTATGAATAAATTTATAAGGTTAATATAATTAAGTATCTTGAAGATGAAGTATGATGAATATGAATTGATCATAAAAACTAGATTAATATGTTAGAATAATTGTTATGATTAATGATTATGATTAAGGTTAAAAGATGATGATTATAATAAGAACAAGTGTTATGAATAAGGGTTACAAGTTAGTAATAAGATTGTAATTAAAAACTTATGATTTTATGTTAATGTTATTAGGTTGATTGAATATGATTATGATATAGATAATGAACATGAATTGGTTGTGATTATGAATAATGATTTATGTAAAGATAGAGATTTAGGTTAAAAGTTATGATTTTACGTTAGTAAATAATAATGATAATGAAAATAATACATGTGCATGCATGCATGCATGCATACGTATGTATGTATATATATAAGTAGGCATATGTTTGTGTATATGCAAATATATACATAGGTGTATATGTATGTATATGTACGTGTGTATGAATGTATGAATGTGTATTATGTAAGTTATATAAGGTTTTTTTTTTTGATTTACCTGGGTTTCCTCCACGCTATGCGAGTCGACTATATCCCAGGGCGACTACCCGCTTTGCGGGCAGCCTAGAGTCATCGCGGGTGAACCTCTGTGGCCAAGAGGGGGTTTAATAGCTTGCATAGACTTGAACCTATGATTCCCTCCTTAGAAGGGTAGGCCCTTATCCACTCCACCAACAACAACTTGGTTAAGTTATATAAGGTTAGTAAACATAATAAGAAAAGTAATAAGTGTATATATATATATATGTATCATCTTACACTTATATATATGTAACACCTACACCTAATATATATATACTATATAGTTATGAACATGTATGATCATAAATAAAGAATATATATATATATATATATATATATATATATATATATATATATATATATATATATATATATATATATATATATATATATATATATATATATATATATATATATATATATATATATATATATATATATATATATATATATATGTGTGTATTACATAGGTGTATATTTTATGTAACATATAATGATAAGTATACATAATAGTTGATTAATTAAATAATAATACTATTATTAGTATAACTTATACACTTAACTATATAGTAACACTTTAATTACACTAAGTATATTATCACATATATATATATATATATATATATATATATATATATATATATATATATATATATATATATATATATATATATGTATGTATATATATATATATATACACACACATATATATAACTAATAAGTACATTAATAACTTGTTATGTGTATATACTTATAATGTGAAGGTTATAATTAAAGATAGCGTACAAAGACTACAAACATCACCACTACTTGTGGCCAAGGGTGATCCTTGTTACCATTATGGGATGCTTGTGGATTTCGAATGCCATGACTTAGATTCTGGTCAAGAATCCTGGGCGCTCGGTAACAATAGATCATTCGAGTGAATTGCATGTTAGTAACGAAGTTTGGGCGAGATTGTACAACATCTTTGGTAAGAATTATAACCCGAACATTCCTAAACTAGAAGCCTACTATAAGTGGAAGCTTTCCATAAATAGTAGGTTTCCAAATATAGAAACTTTTGAGAAATAAGAACTTTTCTAGAAAACCGTCACTGTTAATATAGTTTGCTATATTAATAAACAAACTTTATGTCTATTAGACATTAACTAATTAAACGTTATATCTTTAGGTTGAGATCTCCGAACATATACACCGTTCATACTACTTGCGTGGAATTACTTACTTGCTACTAAGGTGAACTTCATAGCCCCTCTTTCTACTATTTCTTAAACTGTTTTATAAACTTTGGGGTGAGACACATGCTTGCTTTTGAAATGATTTACAATTTAGACACAAGTGCCTAAACTATTTGATATGCAATTTCGTGAGACTTTTGTTAAACATGTATTATTGTTACATGCAAATCCCCGCCATAATATCGTTAATTGCTGGATTTGAAATTTTGCAAGCTTAATTATTATGAGTAGGCCTATTGAGAGTGACGTCTCTACCCGTTGGCGTAATCGTCAAGGGGTACATAATAATGATTGCCGACACCCGTACAGTGTCAGGGGTTAATGTTTAGTTCGATATTATAACTCATGGCATATTGAATATTTTGATATTTTGAATTAAATCTTGTGGTCTAAAACTTATTATGATTGTTAAACCTATGATGTTCACTCAACCATTGTGTTGACATTTTAAGCATGTTTGTCTCAGGTGAAGATTAGCTTGTGTGCTGCCCTATGATGCTTAGTTAGCTGTTGCATTGGAGTCCACATATTAGACTTATCATTTGTTATTTACATATGAATTTCATTATGTAAAACATTATTATGTTTCCGCTTCGAAATCGAATTTTGTAAAAATGTCTCATTTAAAGTCGTTCTCGTTTACACATACTTATGTTGTGATATTGTGAAGTCATATTTCCCTGGCCCTATTTAGGGGTATGACACTTTATTATTAAAATATTTTATAAAGTAATTTGATTATATATATAGTGGAACTTAATTAAAGCATTGTAATTGCAAATATATTTAGATAAATGTAATACGGAATAATAATTTATAAATGGTTTTTAATTATAATAAATTTTGAAATATATTAGTTTTGAAAAACTAAATATTATATTATCAAGTAAACATTTCAATTATATATAAGGTATGCAAATTTATATTTTTCTAAATGAATATATATATATATATATATATATATATATATATATATATATATATATATATATATATATATATATATATATATATATATATATAACAAGGCGATGATTTATAGAAGCAAATGACCAAAATACTCGAACATTCAATTTACATTTAGAGTGATATAGTTTATTGACAATTTGAGTCAAATTATTGATAAAGGTACATGTCGCGAAACGTAAAGTACAAGTTTTCTAAGCGTACGAAACGTTGTTCGAAAGACCAAAACTAAGACATAAGTTGAGCGTCAACGTACAAGTCATCGAAACTAATTTTACAAGTCAGTTGTGCACGTGAATAAAATATAATATATATAATTAATTATATAAATTAAATATATGATATATATTATTATTATTATATAAACTGTTGGCAGCCTTGAAATCATTGGGAATGAGCTGGACAGAGAAGCTCCGCGATCGCGAAGCATATAGGCACAAAACCTCCGCGATCGTGGAGGTATCTGTTTCAGGATTTGTGTATAAAGCTCATATTTTCTGCCGAATCCATCTACCTCTTCTCTCAATCTCACGATCTCTATCTATATTAATATTTATTATTATTATTATTATTATTATTATTATTATTATTATTATTATTATTATTATTATTATTATTATTAAGATTAGTATTATTATTATTAATCGTATTATTATTATTAGTAGTAGTATTATTATTAGTATTAATATACATAAAATACTACGACGAGGTTATGGGCAAGTTATTTCAAAACTGGTTTTCGAGTGGGATAGACCTAAGGAAATTATGGGTTATAGCTATGGTGGTTATGGGTATTGTTCGGGGGTATTGCTCATGAGGGCAAACTAGTGTTTATCATCTCCGTTGCGTCTACGTACTTTTTTGCAATATTGAATCACAATATTGATACGTAAGCACTCATATCATATTTTTTATATATTAATAGTTTATCTCTGACTAGTGCTCGAGTATATATGATTATGCATGCTTGTATGCTTAATATCATCGTTAAATAGTTTATGATAAATCATGAATTTAATACATATGCTATTGAGGTAAGGTATATGATATGCATGTCGTTGGAAAGCTGGCGAAAAATTAATAACTTTTCATTTAGAAAGCGTATAGTTTGGATGAACGGATTAAAAGATTTAGTCAACTGAATTATCATTAATTTTAGTATTAATTATTATTATTATTATCGTTATTATATAAGTATTATCATTAAAAATTGTTATTGTTATTATTATTACTATCGTTATTATCATTAGGGTTATTATTAATATCAATATTATTATTATTATTATTATTATTATTATTATTATTATTATTATTATTATTATCATTAATTTTTATTATAATATTTTTTATTATTAGTATCGTTATCATTAAAACTAATATTAGTATCATATAACTATTATGATTACTATTATTATCATTATTATGAATACAATATAAAAGAGAACTAAAAGCTATTAAACAAGTCAATTAGGAAATAATTAGTATAAGTATCATGGTTCGGTTAAAATATTGTTAAGATTATGATTTATATAAAAATATCGTTTTCATTATTTTTATCATTATTATTGTTATTAAAAGTATCATTAATATTAAAAATATCAATTTTTATTAAAATTATCATTTTAATAGAAATATCATTGTTATTATAAAATATCTTCATTATTATCATTTTAGTATTATTATTATTAAAAATTATCATTTTGAATAGAATTATTATTTTATATAAAATAATATTATTATTACAGTTAATATTAAAAAGTATCTTTATTATTAAAATTATCATGATTAGAATTATCACTTTATTATAATTAATATCATCATTAGTAAATAAATATTGTTATTATTATTATTAGTAGAATAATAATAATTTTTATTATTATGACAAAATAATATAACTTTTACTCATTATTATTATTATTATTACTATTAATATTATTTTATCAAATAAATATGTGATACAAGGATATTTTTACCACACGTAATATAATTACATAAATCATACATACCACTATATTTTTATGATATTAAATGAACTTTATAAATTTTATTACTTAAGATATATAAAAGTAAATTTTTATCATATATAAATTTTAATATAAATTTTTATTTATTAATAAAGGACTTGTATTATTTACTCTAATAAAATCAGATAAATATATTTAAATATATAAAATGATATATTTAAGTTATATAATAAACATGCATAGATTTTGAAAGTCTTTTTGGGTCAAGTTGACTTTTATTGACTTTTGTATATTGATCTCGAGCATTAGGATTGTGATACGCTACAACTTGACCTAAATTGTTAGACAGATTTTGATCAACATATAAATATATATACTTAATATAGGTTCGTGAATCCGAGGTCAACCCTACACTTGTTCAGTGCCGTCGTTTGCATTATTGCTACGAAAGACTGTATCGTGAGTTTCATTACTCCCTTTTATTATATTTTTGGGCTGAGAATACATGCGCTGTTTTATAAATGTTTGACAAAATAGACACAATTAATTGAACTACATTCTATGATGAATTATTATACCGCGTATCCCTTTTTGTTTAGTCTGGTAACCTAAGAATTAGTGAACGCCACTAATTGACGCGAATCTTAAAGATAGATCTATGGGCCTTGACAACCCCCAGTCAGAGAATTTGAACTGCTTTAGTACTTCGAGGTTTATATTATATACAGACGAGGTGCCTGTATGGGGATATGCTAGATGCATTTTTGTTAATGTCGGTTACCAGGTGTTCATCATATGAATGAATTTTACAGCAGTGAGCACACCTGCACTTTATTATGAAAATGAAATCTTGTGGTCTATTAAAATTATGGAAATGATTGTTTATGATGAACTAATGAACTCACTAACCTTTTGGTTGACACTTGAAAGCATGTTTATTCTCATGTATTAAAGAAATCTTCTGTTGTGCATTTGCTCATTTTAGAGATATTACTTGGAGTCATTCATGGCATATTTCAAAAGACGTTGCATTCGAGTCATTGAGTTCCATAAGATTATCATTAAGTCATTTATAGTTTGGATATATTATGAAATGGTATGCATTCCTATCAACTTTTGATGTAATGAAAGGTTGTCTTTTAAAAACGAATGCAATGTTTGTAAAATGTATCATTTAGAGGTCAAATACCATGCAATGTAGCCATATGTTATTATATTCGTCCTTATGGATTAGGACGGGTCGTCTTATAGAATATTCAGATGCTCTCTGCAATCAAATTAAAGTAACAAAAAGAGAATAATATATGTACATTATCGTCAAAATTACACAATGTCATATATAAAAATAATCTAATAACGTAGTAAATTTAAATCACTAGAAATCTATTTCACTACAATTGAACAACACATGTGAGTGTCCAATAGCCAAAGTGTCGTAGCCGAGTGTTACTACATTTGTTGCACCAATGGGTCGACCAGACATACAAAATATTGGTAAAACAGTCTCATCTTCACCACCATCATCATGATTCCGACTAGTCTTATTATGTATAGTCTCGACATCACTGGCTAAATACAAAGAACAAAATGAAACACACTCTTCAGCTAGATATCCTTCTGCAATTGAACCATCGGGTTTACTTCTGTTTCGCACATAAGATTTTAATGTAGCTAAATACTTGATCAGTGGTCAAAAAAGTTTATACTGTATCAGATTCAAAACAGTCATATATATTTAAAAAAGTACAGTATAATTTACTACAGCATAGATTGGATACATCCAACGGTAATGAACAGGTCCCCCTAATCTGACCTCTAAAGCTAGATGAACTGATAGATGAATCATGTCGTCAAAAAATGATGGTGGAAAAATCCTTTCTAAATCACAAAGTATTTTTCCAATATCTTTTTCCATCCGAATTAAATCAGTAGTCTTAAGAACTTTTGAGCATAATTGCCTGTAGTACCGACATAACTTCATAATAACAGAATGCACATCTCGAGATAAAATATTTCGTATGGCCATGGGAAGCAACTGCTGCATCAAAATATGATTATCGTGACTTTTTAGGCCTAAAATTTTTGGAGGTGGTTTTACCTGAATGCAACTAGAAATATTAGCAGCGTAACCACTGGCACTTTCACCCCTTTTAGCTCCTTACAAAATTTTTCTTTCTCCTTTTTATCCATTACGAAACATGCAGGAGGCAAATACACTTTGCCATTTGGTAAAGGTTGTGGACAAAGTTCAGGTCTAATACTCATTTCTTTCAAATCACGACGTGCTTTTAAATGATCCTTGATCTTTCCATCTAAATTCATTAATGTTCCAATGACACTATCACATACATTCTTTTCAATATGCATTACGTCTATATTATGACGTATTACATTATATTTCCAGTATGGTAACTCAAAAAAATACTTCCCTTCTTCCAGTTATATGGTAAGGTTAGGTTATCCTTCACAAGTTTTCCAAATTTTATATTAAAACCTTCCAGCTCCGCAAGCACTTGTTCCCATGTTAAGCAACGCGGTGGCCCTTCATGTTCTTCCGTGCCATCAAAAGCTTCTTTTAAAAAACGGAAAGCATGCAACATTTCCAACCAGCGACGATGTGCCATGAAGATTTCTTTATGGGAGTTTGATAACCGTATGATTTGGTTTCCTTATGAAAAGAAGGGAAAGCTAATTTACCTTTAGTGCTCCAACCCGATAAATTTGCATAAGCAGGAAAGTCACTTATCGTCAATATCAAACATGCACGCAGTGGGAAGTTACTCTATGTGGATGCATCATAAGTATTAACTCCAGTATCCCACAACTCCTTCAACTCATTAATTAGAGGTTGCATATAGACGTCTATATTATAACCTGCAGAAGATGGACCAGGTATAAGTAAATTTAGGAACAAAAAAGGTTTTTTCATGCACAACCATGGTGGTAGATTATACGGTATCAAAACAACAGGCCAGGTACTATATGAAACACTCATGTTTCCAAAAGGGTTAAACCCATCACTCGCCAAACCAAACCTCACATTACGAGGTTCATTAGCAAATTCACGATTCTGATAAATGAATGTTTTCCAGGCTGGTGAATCTGCAGGATGTCTTAATAGACCATCTTTCATACGACTCTCTTGATGCCATCTCATGGACTCGGCCGTTTTAGGGGACATAAACAATCTTTGCAACCGTGGTATGAGTGGAAAAAGCGCCACACTATTGGTCCAACCTTCTTAGCTTTATAAGTACCATCATTATCAACTTGTGTGGTTGACTCTTCTTCAGAATAATTATTGTTACTTTGTTTATATCTTGAGGTCTGACATATGTCACATATAATTTTGTCCTTGTTTTGTTTCCAGTACAACATACAATCATTTGGACAAGCATCAATTTTCTCATAGCCAAGACCCAACTCTCTTATTAACTTCTTGACTTCATACAATGACTTCGGTATGGAAGCATGAGGGAAGGCTTCCCTCATTGTGTCAAGAACATGCTGAATATTTTTTCATTACATTTTCCAACACACTTGGAACGGAATAGTCTAACAATGAACGAAAGAACAGAGAACTTACAGCTGGGATATAGTTCTTTCTTTGGATCTCCCAATACTTTATAAAACCTTTCAGCATTTATGTTTGGTACAGTACTCTAATTTTTAGTTTCTTGGATATCAGCTTCATCTTCATCTTCATCTTCAAGCATATGGAAGATGCATTCGGCCAATCCTTCCACATCATCTTCAGTATCCCACATTAGTGTATCATCTGGTTCGAGAAGCACAGTTGGAATTTTTTAGCCCTCGAAAATCCCGTCACATAGCAGATGTGATTTAGCCTCAACCCGATCAACCCGTTTGAGATTACTGCAATTTATGCACGTATATATGACCATCTATTTCCTTTTTAGAGAAAATACGTTTTAAAAATTTGTCGAGTCCTTCTTCGAATTCAGGGGTAGATCTACATTTAGACATCCAAGTCGAGTCCATCATAGACCGGTATTTTACAAAACACATTTAATTAATTGGAATATATATATATATATATATATATATATATATATATATATATATATATATATATATATATATATATATATATATATATATATATTCGTGTGTTTAGTAAGCAGGAGAAAGAAATTAACCTGGTTCAATAAATTTGTCAAGTCCTTTTTCGTATGCAGGGGTATAGACAAAGCGTATGAAACAAGGTGACCCAATTTTTCGATGATTGCAATTAACTTATGTCTTCAATTTCGTACATTATTAACTTAGATCTGCAAACACATTTTCAATAAACGGAAACTTACTAAGAATGGAAACTTAGTAAAACGAACTACACTTAAACACTTGCATACTTAAACTTAAACTCGGGCAAACATTTAACTACTCTTAAATATCATTAGGTTGATTTTCTGCTCACATTCATTCAACTCTTCGTATCCGAGGAATAACAAACTCTTCTCCTACTTACTAAGGTGAACTTCATAGCCCCACTTACTGAAATGT
Organism: Rutidosis leptorrhynchoides; assembly: GCF_046630445.1. Classification (NCBI taxonomy): domain Eukaryota; kingdom Viridiplantae; phylum Streptophyta; class Magnoliopsida; order Asterales; family Asteraceae; genus Rutidosis; species Rutidosis leptorrhynchoides. The sequence goes on from NC_092337.1 coordinate 255,338,289, forward strand.
CCCGTTCTTATTGATTAAAAACGTTCCATATTAATTGATTTCGTTGCGAGGTTTGGACCTCTATATGAGACGTTTTTCAAAGACTGCATTCATTTTAAAACAAACCATAACCTTTATTTCATCAATAAAGGTTTAAAAAGCTTTACGTAGATTATCAAATAATGATAATCTAAAATATCCTGTTTACACACGACCATTACATAATGGTTTACAATACAACTATGCTACAACAAAATAAGTTTCTTGAATGCAGTTTTTACACAATATCATACAAGCATGGACTCCAAATCTCATCTTTATTTAAGTATGCAACAGCGGAAGCTCTTAATAATCACCTGAGAATAAACATGCTTAAAACGTCAACAAAAATGTTGGTGAGTTATAGGTTTAACCTATATATATCAAATCATAATAATAGACCACAAGATTTCATATTTCAATACACATCCCATACATAGAGATAAAAATCATTCATATGGTGAACACCTGGTAACCGACATTAACAAGATGCATATATAAGAATATCCCCATCATTCCGGGACACCCTTCGGATATGATATAAATTTCAAAGTACTAAAGCATCCGGTACTTTGGATGGGGTTTGTTAGGCCCAATAGATCTATCTTTAGGATTCGCGTCAATTAGGGTGTCTGTTCCCTAATTCTTAGATTACCAGACTTAATAAAAAGGGGCATATTCAATTTCAATAATTCAACCATAGAATGTAGTTTCACGTACTTGTGTCTATTTTGTAAATCATTTATAAAACCTGCATGTATTCTCATCCCAAAAATATTATATTTTAAAAGTGGGACTATAACTCACTTTCACAGATTTTTACTTCGTCGGGAAGTAAGACTTGGCCACTGGTTGATTCACGAACCTATAACAATATATACATATATATCAAAGTATGTTCAAAATATATTTACAACACTTTTAATATATTTTGATGTTTTAAGTTTATTAAGTCAGCTGTCCTCGTTAGTAACCTACAACTAGTTGTCCACAGTTAGATGTACAGAAATAAATCGATAAATATTATCTTGAATCAATCCACGACCCATTGTATACGTATCTCAGTATTGATCACAACTCAAACTATATATATTTTGGAATCAACCTCAACCCTGTATAGCTAACTCCAACATTCACATATAGAGTGTCTATGGTTGTTCCGAAATATATATAGATGTGTCGACATGATAGGTCGAAACATTGTATACGTGTCTATGGTATCTCAAGATTACATAATATACAATACAAGTTGATTAAGTTATGGTTGGAATAGATTTGTTACCAATTTTCACGTAGCTAAAATGTGAAAAATTATCCAATCTTGTTTTACCCATAACTTCTTCATTTTAAATCCGTTTTGAGTGAATCAAATTGCTATGGTTTCATATTGAACTCTATTTTATGAATCTAAATAGTAAAAGTATAGGTTTATAGTCGGAAAAATAAGTTACAAGTCGTTTTTGTAAAGGTAGTCATTTCAGTCGAAAGAACGACGTCTAGATGACCATTTTAGAAAACATACTTCCACTTTGAGTTTAACCATAATTTTTGGATATAGTTTCATGTTCATAATAAAAATCATTTTCTCAGAATAACAACTTTTAAATCAAAGTTTATCATAGTTTTTAATTAACTAACCCAAAACAGCCCGCGGTGTTACTACGACGGCGTAAATCCGGTTTTACGGTGTTTTTCGTGTTTCCAGGTTTTAAATCATTAAGTTAGCATATCATATAGATATAGAACATGTGTTTAGTTGATTTTAAAAGTCAAGTTAGAAGGATTAACTTTTGTTTGCGAACAAGTTTAGAATTAACTAAACTATGTTCTAGTGATTACAAGTTTAAACCTTCGAATAAGATAGCTTTATATGTATGAATCGAATGATGTTATGAACATCATTACTACCTTAAGTTCCTTGGATAAACCTACTGGAAAAGAGAAAAATGGATCTAGCTTCAACGGATCCTTGGATGGCTCGAAGTTCTTGAAGCAGAATCATGACACGAAAACAAGTTCAAGTAAGATCATCACTTGAAATAAGATTGTTATAGTTATAGAAATTGAACCAAAGTTTGAATATGATTATTACCTTGTATTAGAATGATAACCTACTGTAACAAACAAAGATTTCTTGAGGTTGGATGATCACCTTACAAGATTGGAAGTGAGCTAGCAAACTTGAAAGTATTCTTGATTTTATGAAACTAGAACTTTTGAAATTTATGAAGAACACTTAGAACTTGAAGATAGAACTTGAGAGAGATCAATTAGATGAAGAAAATTGAAGAATGAAAGTGTTTGTAGGTGTTTTTGGTCGTTGGTGTATGGATTAGATATAAAGGATATGTAATTTTGTTTTCATGTAAATAAGTCATGAATGATTACTCATATTTTTGTAATTTTATGAGATATTTCATGCTAGTTGCCAAATGATGGTTCCCACATGTGTTAGGTGACTCACATGGGCTGCTAAGAGCTGATCATTGGAGTGTATATACCAATAGTACATACATCTAAAAGCTGTGTATTGTACGAGTACGAATACGGGTGCATACGAGTAGAATTGTTGATGAAACTGAACGAGGATGTAATTGTAAGCATTTTTGTTAAGTAGAAGTATTTTGATAAGTGTATTGAAGTCTTTCAAAAGTGTATAAATACATATTAAAACACTACATGTATATACATTTTAACTGAGTCGTTAAGTCATCGTTAGTCGTTACATGTAAGTGTTGTTTTGAAACCTTTAGGTTAACGATTTCTTGTTAAATGTTGTTAACCCAATGTTTATAATATCAAATGAGATTTTAAATTGTTATATTATCATGATATTATCATGTATTAATATCTCTTAATATGATATATATACATTAAATGTCTTTACAACGATAATCGTTACATATATGTCTCGTTTAAAAATCATTAAGTTAGTAGTCTTGTTTTTACATATGTAGTTCATTGTTAATATACTTAATGATATGTTTACTTATCATAGTATCATGTTAACTATATATATATCCATATATATGTCATCATATAGTTTTTACAAGTTTTAACGTTCGTGAATCACCGGTCAACTTGGGTGGTCAATTGTCTATATGAAACATATTTCAATTAATCAAGTCTTAACAAGTTTGATTGCTTAACATGTTGGAAACATTTAATCATGTAAATATCAATCTCAATTAATATATATAAACATGGAAAAGTTCGGGTCACTACAGTTACTATTGCGCAATTTATTTAAACTTACTGGGGTGAGACACATGCTTCTTTTAATATTTACAATTTAGACACAAGTACCAACTGTTAAACGGTGCTATACCTGGCTATGTCCTGAAAGTCCCCACTGTGATATTTTTAATTGCTTTTACATAACGCATTCTTAATTATTGGGGGTAGGCCTATCGGGAGTAACGTCCCTGATACATTTGACCAAGTCATTGTATTACTTAATAATGATTCAAACCGACAAGGACAATACAATTTGTCATGGGGCAAACTTTGAAACTGTTTATTCTAAATATCACAAACTTGGCACTAATTTTAGATCCCTGCGAGATCTACTTTTATAAATAAAAAATCTTGGGGTCTAAACAACGGTCAACTATTTTGTTAAACCTATGAACTTCACTCAACCTTTTTGGTTGACACTTTAGCATGTTTTGCCTCAGGTTACGATTGATCAGCTTGCTCTTATCTATGTGATTCTACTTGGACTCTAGGACTTGAAGAAAGAGTCATATTTATTATTTATGCATTTATTTACATTCTTGTAATTTCAATTCTTGTAACGACATTCTATTTCATTCCGCTGCGTACTCAATAAAGTTAGTTTTTATCATATAGTGTCGTTCCCATTTATATAACATGTTGGTATTTTTGATATTAATGTCACATTCACCTAGGCCCTAACTGGGGTGTGAAAGATTGGTATCAGAGCATAACCAGGCTGTTATAGAGAACCAGGATTGCATCTTTATGTGTGCCTTACTTGCTAGCTAGGGTGCCTTAGCAATCTAGGAAACTATAACTTTTCATGCCTTAGACTTAAAGCACTTAGGATTGCCTTATAATCTTAACAACTTTGCTTTAATAATCTTAGCTTAAAATTCTAACCAAGGTCTCTTTCCTAATGTTAGGATGTCAAGCTTCAATCAAATAAACAAAACAACTCTCTTCAAACCATCTGAAGTAATGGCTCACTTCAAACCCACCGCCGAAGAAGATACCGGATACTCTTCAACTGCAAGACCAGTCCGAAGCCCTCTTTATGGTCCTGACTCACCAGCATTGAACTACAGCCCAAACTCTCTCCAAGATTCATCTAAGTCTCCCGAATACCACCCGACTCCAAGATCAGAAAGTAAAGGGAAACGCCCTGCTAATTTTGAAAAAGAAGGCCCGTCTAAGAAAAGAGCCCGATCTCCTTCCTACGATAACTATAACGCTATGTGTGAAATCACGAATCTTCAAAAGACTACCGAGAAGAACTTTGATGGCTTGCTTCGCCATGTTGCAAGGGTCGTGGTTCGAATGGATGAAAAAGACCTAGCAATCAAGAAAATATTGGAGGAAAATGCTGAGTTAAAGAAAGAGATAAAATTGGTGAAATATGAAAGTGAAAGAAGTGCCCGATGGGGGAAGCAATCTCTCACTCATCTGAGAGAAGATGTCGACTTTAGATTGAAGATGGAGGAAAACCGTGTCAAACACCAACTTGCTCTAATAGACTACGAATACAATGTAGTCAATAGTAGTGTTACTAATCACTATGATAATCTCGAGTTCCTTCACTAGAAGCAAAAGGTGAAGAATGAGAAGGTAGAGAAGTTTATGAAGGAGGCTGAGAAGAAGAAGTGAACCCGACATTTGTTTTGTTTTGTTTTGTTTTTCTATTCTTTTATTTCCTAATTATGTAAAGGCTTCGCCTAAGACTATTTCTATATTCAACTCGTGTAGTAAAAAGGCTTATTTAATGCCTCATTTCTAATAATATAAAGTGTTTCATTTATATCATGTTGATATCAATACTTTATCTTTATCATACTTGTAATTGCTCAAACTTATAACTTGTCAACTTATCAAACTTATGTTCACTTTCATGTAGTGAAGCATCATGGCTCGCACACCTACCGTTAACAACATTGTGTTGACTAATGAGCAATTTCAACGGTTACTTGCTGCCGCCCATGTCAACGTCCAACCTAATCATGTTAACAATCAACCAAAACCTTGTTCTTACAAGGACTTTATGAACTGCAATCCTCCCGCTTTCAAGGGAAGTGAAGAGGCCGTTGAACTAGTCCGATGGTTTGAAAAATTAGAGTCCATCTTCCGTGTCTGCAACTGCGGGGATAATGACCGAGTTAAATATGCCACTAGTTCATTAGCTGGCAATGCTATGACTTGGTGGACCGCTCATGCTAAGTCTGTGGGAATCGATAATGCTAATGCAACCTCATGGGATGAACTTAAAGGCATGATGGTTAATAAGTTTTATCCTAGAAGTCAAGTCCTAAAGCTTGAAGCCGAGTTCTGGGAACTCAAAGTTAAAAGTACCGACATTGAAAGCTACACTAATCGTTTTCTTGAGCTTTCTACCTTGTGTCCCGAGATGTTTCCTACTGAGCTGAGAAGGATCGAAAAGTACATTGAAGGTCTCCCTGAGGATGTTCAGGGAAATGTTATCGCTGCTGAGAAAGTTACCCTTGATGTCGTGATTCTCATGGCTCAAAATCTGATGATGGCCAAAAGAAGAAGAGCTTTGGCTAGTAAGCAAGTTGATACTAAGAGTAGTGATGGTAAAAGGAAATTTGAGCCGTCTCAAGGTTCAAACCAGAATATTGCTAAGAAGCCTGCTGATAGCACTAGGACCGGTTATATAGGGACTAGCCCTATTGTGCTCGCTGTGAAAGGCATCACCCAGGGCGGTGCACTGCTACTTGTTCTTTATGTAAGAAGGTGGGACATGTAGCTAAGACTTGTAAGACTCCTCCGAAAGATAAAGATGTTGTTCCTGCTAAAGCTCCTCCTACTTGTTACACCTGCGGAGAGAAGGGGCATATTAGTCCTCACTGCCCGAAGAAGAAAGATACCCCTACTACTGGAGCCAATACCACCAATGCGAAGAGCCTTGCGTTTGTCATAATGGCTTAGGAAGCCCGTGAGGAAGATGAAGTCATTACGGGTAAGTTTCTTGTCAATAATTGCTACGCAAACATTTTATTCGATACGGGTGCCGATAAGAGTTACGTGTCTAGTGAATTTTGTACCTTATTCACTGAGAGGCCACAACCCCTAGAAACTAAACGACTAGTAGAGGTGGCAAATGGAAAAGTTATGAAAGTTGATCACATCTATAAAAACTGTAATCTAAAACTATCCGACCAAGAATTTAAGATTGACCTTTTGCCGGTTGAGTTAGCAAGCTTCGATGTCGTAGTCGGAATGGACTGGTTACATCCATTACATGCTGCAATCTTGTGTTTCGATAAGACCGTTAACATTCCGTTGGGAAATGGAGAGACTCTCGTCATTCAAGGCGACAAGAGTGGTTCCAAGCTCAACATCATTTCTTGCATCAAAACCCGTAAATACCTTATGAAAGGTTATCCCGCGATATTAGCCCATGTTAAGATAGTCGAATTGAAGGAAAAGCTTATTGATGACGTGTCGGTGGTTAGAGATTATCCTGATGTATTTCCTGAAGATCTTCCTGGTCTTCCACCTCCTCGACAAGTCAAATTTCAGATTGATTTATCTCCTGGTGCTGCTCCTGTGGCTAAAACACCATACCGTTTAGCACCTTCTGAAATGAAGGAACTTTCCAACAAACTCTAGGAACTATTGGATAAAGGTTTCATTCGTCCAAGCTCGTCCCCATGGGGAACTCCTATTCTATTCGTTAAAAAGAAGGATGGTACGCTAAGGATGTGTATTGATTACTGCGAACTCAACAAGCTTACTATCAAGAACCGTTATCCATTACCGCGTATTGATGATCTATTTGACCAACTTCAAGGGTCGAGTGTTTATTCAAAAATTGATCTGAGGTCCGGTTATCACCAACTTAGGGTCAAGGAATCCGATATTCCTAAGACTGCATTTTGTACTCGTTATGGGCACTATGAATTTTGTGTCATGCCTTTTGGCTTAACTAATGCTCCTACCGTGTTCATGGATCTTATGAATCGTGTCTGCAAACCATATCTCGACAAATTTGTCATTGTTTTCATTGACGACATCTTAATCTACTCAAAGAGTGAGAAAGAACATGAGCAGTATTTGCGCATGATTCTTGAACTCTTACGAAAGGAACAACTCTACGCTAAGTTTTCAAAGTGCGAGTTTTGGCTCAAGACCGTACAATTCCTCGGACATGTTGTTGATAGTAACGGAATACATGTCGATCCAGCTAAGATTACCGCTATTTAAAACTGGGAGATACCAAGGACTGCGAAGCATATTCGTCAATTTTTGGGACTTGCCGGTTATTACCGGAGATTCATAAAAGATTTTTCCTTCCTTGCTAAACCCCTTACAATGTTAACTCACAAAGGGAAGAAGTTTGAGTGGTCCGAAGAACAGGAATCTGCTTTCAAGATTCTGAAGGATAAATTGACCACAGTCCCGAGTCTATCTTTACCTGAAGGCTCTGACGATTTTGTTGTTTACTGCGATGCCTCAAAACAAGGCTTTGGTTGTGTTTTAATGCAACGTGAAAAGGTTATTGCCTATGCATCTAGACAGTTGAAGAAACATGAGAAGAACTATACCACACATGACCTGGAATTAGGAGCCGTGGTATTTGCACTAAAGATGTAGAGACATTACCTCTATGGGGTTAGAATCACGGTGTATACCGATCATAAAAGTCTTCAACATATCTTTGACCAGAAGCAATTAAACATGAGACAAAGATGATGGCTCGAGTTATTGAATGATTATGACTGTGAGCTAAAATACCATCCTGGTAAGGCGAATGTAGTTGCCGATGCCCATAGTCAAAAAGACAATGTTAGACGTGTCCGTGCTTTAAACCTGAAAATCAAATCGAATCTTATATCATAAATCTGTGAAGCTCAACTTGAAGCTATTGAACCAGCACTTATCAAAGGTGAAGGACCAATCGGTTTTGAGAACCAACTCCAAGTGAAAGCTAATGGTACACGGTACTTTGGTAATAGAATTTGGGTTCCTCGCTTCGGTAATCTCCGTGATCTAGTCTTGGATGAAGCACATAAGACTAGATATTCTATTTACCCAGGTTCCAGTAAGATGTACCACGATGTGAAGGAATTCTACTGGTGGCCTAACATGAAAGCAGACATTGCTACTTATGTTAGTAAGTGTCTCACTTGTTTGAAAGTCAAGGCTGAACATCAAAAGCCTTCTGGTCTGTTGACACAACCCGATATCCCGCAGTGGAAGTGGGAATGTATCACTATGGATTTCGTTACTAAGTTGTCTAAGACTTCAAATGGTAACGATACTATTTGGGTCATAGTTGATCTTCTTACTAAATCTGCACATTTCTTACCGATCAAGGAAACCAACAAGATAGAGAAATTATCACAACTCTATATTAAAGAAATTGTCTCACGTCATGGAGTTCCTATCTCATTTATTTCTGATCGCGACAGTCGATTCATTTCCAGATTCTGGAAAACTTTGCAATCTGCTCTTGAAACTCAACTCGACATGAGTACAGCCTATCATCTGCAAACTGATGGCTAAAATGAACGAACCATTCAAACCATGGAAGATATGCTACGTGCTTGTGCAATCGATTTTGACAAAGGTTGGGATAGACACTTGCCTTTAGCTGAATTTTCCTACAACAAAAGTTATCACTCTAGCATTAAAGCTGCACCTTTTGAAGCTTTATACAGTCGGAAATGTAAATCCCCTTTGTGTTGGGATGAACTCGAGGATAGACATTTAACTGGTCCTGAAATTATTCATGAAACTACCGAAAAGATCGTCCAGATTAAGCAACGATTAGAAACTGCCCGCAGCCGACAAAAGAGCTATGCTGATAAGAATCGAAAGGATATAGAATTCCAAGTTGGAGATAAAGTCATGTTGAATGTATCCCCATGGAAAGGTGTCATCCGCTTCGGTAAACGAAGTAAACTAAGTCCACGATATGTTGGACCTTTCACAATCACTCAAAGAGTCGGTCCCGTGGCGTACCGATTAGAACTACCAACTGAACTTAGCCAAGTACATAATTTGTTTCATGTCTCAAATCTTAAAAAGTGTCTTGCTGATGACACACTTGCTATTCATTTGGATGATATCCGCATTGATGAGCAAATGCACTTCATTGAAGAACCTATAGAATCATGAATGAAGAGGTCAAACAAATACGTAAAAGCAACATACCTATCGTTAAAGTCCGTTGGAATTCGCGTAGAGGCCCCGAGTATACATGGGAACGCAAAGACCAAATGATAGGGAAATATCCCCATCTCTTCTCAAACGCTGATGCATCCGAGAAGTCTACCTAAAACTTCGGGACGAAGTTTTTAATAACGGGGAGGTACTATAAGGACCCTCATTTTTTTCCATTCTATATTTCTTCAAATATTAAATGCCCAAACAATATAATTAAAAATTAATGATTAAACTTTAACCAACAATTGTTAAGTATTAAGAATTATAAAACATATTAATTAACTTTGAGCAATAATTGACAAGTTAATAAAAGATAAAAATAATGAGCTTAAGAACTATTGTAAACAAAATGTAAAACTCTAAAACTTGTAGCCTTTAAACATTTAAACTTGAACATACAAGGAGCCATTTTAACCAAGCAAATGTACAAGGTCTAAAACGAAAAAGTTCCACTTCCTTTCCACTAACCCTAGCAGATTTTGGGCAAGGCAAAAAGACCATTTTGCCCCCCCCCAAAAAACTCGGCCAAAACCACCACCCATAACCTAACCCTAATTTCTAACTTTTCCTCCAAGTATTCTAACCTAAACCTAATTCTAGAATGACCTAATCTCAATTATAAAAGGAGGTGCTAGGTTATCATTTTTCTCATCCCATTCTCTCATTCATAATCACCTCGCAAAAACAATCAAACCCTCTCCTCCCTCTCTTGGCTCAAGGCCACAATACCACCATCGATCAACACCACACACCACCATTCGGTTTGTAACAAAACCGAATACCACCATCACCACTTCAAAGTTTTGGTTATTTGCTTCTACTTTTCGGGTAATCTTCAAGTAATCTTCAACGTGTTCTTGAAGATCTTCGACGTGTTCTTGTTATTCGGGTTGATTTGATCTTACATCTTCAAGTCTTCTTTTCTTTTCTTGTTAATCTTCATCTTATATTATCAAGGTATGATCCAGCATCTTAACTTTTTAATCGTTCATTCAATTCATTCGTTTAATTCAAATTTGTGTTCTTTATCTTAATCATTCATGTTCATGTTGTAAAAAAAAATTAATCTAACATATATATACATATACATCACGGCTCATATACATATACATATTAAATATATATATATATATATATATATATATATATATATATATATATATATATATATATATATATATATAACCTATACATGTTCACGGCTAGAAAAAAAAAGAGGTTTTGATCTTCAAAACCCTAAAACCTAATCATGTTTATGTTAACCTACATGTTTAAAAAAAATATAAACATGTACATATACATACATATATATATATACATATATATATATATATATATATATATATATATATATATATATATATATATATATATATATATATATATATATATATATATATATATATATATATATATATATATATATATATAAGTAGTTTAGATCTTAAAAAACCCTAAAGATCTATCAAAGATTTGTTAATGATTAAAAAGGGAAATAAATATATATACATAACATATATACATACACGATTTATATATATATATATATATATATATATATATATATATATATATATATATATATATATATATATATATATATATATATATATATATATATATATGTACAAAATAATTTTATATATATATATATATATATACATAGATACAGATATATAAAAAAAAATATAAACTATATATATATATATACATACACTACACTTATATAAACCCTAAAAACTATTTAATACTACTTAAACCCTAAACATTAATTATATAACCATAATTATATAATAATCATTACCTAATCATTTCTTAATTATTAATCATTAATTACTTAACCCCTAATCATATAATAACAACTACTAAACCTAATCATTTAATCATTAAATCTAATCATTACTTTACTAAACCTTAAATCTAATACTACTTAAATACTATTTAAAACATTTAATACTACTAAACCCTAATACTACTTATACTACATACTACAACCTAACACTTATACACTTATACTACTACTAACACTTAAAATGTACTACTTATATTATAATACTTATATTATAAGATTATAACATACACGATAATATGAAATTACTCGAACGTCTACGCTACTTGTGGCCTCAGGTGATCCTTGGTACCATTATGGGACACTTGTGGATCTCGAATGCCAAGACTTAGATTATGGTCAAGAGATCCTGGGCCGCTTGGTAACAATAGATCATTCGAGTGACTTGTCGGTGGCATAGATGTTTGGGTATGGTGCACAATATCAAACCCGACTATAGTGATTATACACTCACTAAGTGAACAACACTTAGTCACCTACACACTTAATAAGTGGTGGACTTATTAAGAACAACTCACTAGTGTTCAACACTAACTTATTAAAAATGGAAACTTACTAAGAATGGGAACTTAGTAAAACGAACTACACTTAAACACTTGCATACTTAAACTTAAACTCGGGTAAACATTTAACTACTCTTAAATGTCATTAGGTTGATTTTCTGCTCACATTCATTCAACTCTTCTTATCCGAGGAATAACAAACTCTTCTCCTACTTACTAAGGTGAACTTCATAGCCCCACTTACTATTGCGCAATTTATTTAAACTTACTGGGGTGAGACACATGCTTCTTTTAATATTTACAATTTAGACACAAGTACCAACTGTTAAATGGTGTTATACCTGGCTATGTCCTTCAAATCCCCACTGTGATATTTTTAATTGCTTTTACATAACGCATTCTTAATTATTGGGGGTAGGCCTATCAAGAGTAACGTCCCCGATACATTTGACCAAGTCATTGTATTACTTAATAATGATTCAAATCGACAAGGACAGTACAACTTGTCATGGGGCAAACTTTGAAACTGTTTAGTCTAAATATCACAAACTTGGCACTACTTTTAGATCCCTGCCAGATCTACTTTTATAAATAAAAAATCTGGTGGTCTAAATAATGGCCAACTATTTTGTTAAACCTATGAACTTCAATCAACCTTTTTGGTTGACATTTAGCATGTTTTGTCTCAGGTTACGATTGATCAGCTTGTTCTTATCTATGTGATGCTACTTGGACTCTAGGACTTGAAGAAAGAGTCACATTTATTATTTATGCATTTATTTACAATCTTGTAATTTCAATTCTTGTAACGACATTCTATTTCTTTCCGTTGCATACTCAATAAAGTTTGTTTTTATCATCTAGTGTCGTTCTCATTTATATAATATGTTGGTATTTTTGATATTTATGTCACATTCACCCAGGCCCTAACTGGGGGTGTGATAGCCGAGGTAGCCTAATTATCATATATCGATGTCGCTCTAAAGGCTTATTGGCAGGGGCGTACCTACTTGAAGTTCAGTGGTAGCACGGGCTACCACTGAAATAAGCGATGCAGAAGAAATTTTTTTGAATTTTAACTATATATTGATACCACTGGTTAGTGTAAATTTTTGTGTGTGACACCACTGGATAGTGTAAATGTTTTTGAGCTTTCAACTAGATAGTGACACCACTGACTATGAATCCTAGATTCGCCCCTGCTTATCGGGCGTTCGATGATCTTAATAATTTTAATTAATTGATTCATGTATTGACCTTAACTATGCACTGTACTTAATTACGTTAAACAAATTAACATATATGATAAACGATGTTCAATTAGGATCAATTATGATAGACGACGTTCATTTAGATTAACGACCAACATGAACATATATATTGCCGATTTTCGAGACCCAAATATATAATTAAAAGAAACATTTTATGACTATTTATGTGTACGTTTATTCTATAAAGTCTATAAATTAATACTTATACTATTTATTTAACATATAACTTATAATAATATTATTTTAGTCATATATAATATATATACGTATTATTTATTTAACTTATACAGAGTATATGTAAATATGTAACTAGATAGAGAAGTTCTCCTCAATTAATTTTCACCAAAATTTACCCTTTCAAACATTACCGCCAAATATCACGGATTTCGGAGCAAAATTTTTAAGCTGATCAAAATGTTTTCATTCAAAAATTTTGGTAAATTCAAAAATTTTGGGGTTGATCCTCCCACACTAGTTTTGATCCATCCACACCAAAATAATATAAATTACCTATTATACCCTTATAAATAGTATATTGACTAAATAGTAGTTTAAGGGTAAAATAGGAAGTTTGTATTAATTTGGTGTGGATGGATCAAATGCTAGTGTGTAAAGATCACCTCAGAAGGCGCCAAATCAAATTGGGGTAGCTAAAAGGTTTCTGAACAACACACTTATCTCTTTTTCACCAAAGAAGTACTCAAGCTATCTCTTTTTTCACCAAAGAACTCAGCTCTCGGTTTTTTCAACAAAGAACACATGTATCTCTCTTATATGTTATTAACGATTATTCTTTTAGATTGTTTATAACATTGTAGCTAACTACTCCATATATAAAATTGTTTATAACTTTGTTGCGTTAAATGAATAGATGTTCTTCATATAGGAAGTTTTCTAATGAGAATGTTGTCTTTAACGAATTCGGACATGCTTTGATTAATTGTGCATTTAAAATAGTCAACCACTCTTTAGAATTAACTTCCAATAACAACTATTTTAAATAAAAATAGCCATAAGATTGAATTAACTTCCAACCAATTTTAAATCTTTTTGAGCATAAGACGATGAAAAGATGTAACTCCTTATTATGTGTGGAGTATGGACCATCCAAAATGCATATTATGCTTGCTTTATTAATTTTTATTCAGTTGATGATGATCAAGCATATTTTTACCGAATGCTAGAGATACGCTTGAGTGCAATAGAGGAGAGTTTATTATGTACAGCGGCTTTAACCTCCGGTCCGGTTACCGTGATAACCCTAGCCGAGATGATGATCTCGGAGGGTGGTTATGGCTGTTTTAGGGGAAAACCCTACACTTGTGTAGGTAAAACCCTAGAGGGAGAGGAGGAGAGCGTTTGAGCTTTCAGGATATCTCTTTAGGGTAGAAGTCCCGCCCTTTATTTATAGAGGCACTATTAGAGTTTTGATGGAGAAGGCTAATGGGCCGCTAACGGGCCAGGCTCAAGCACAAAACCAATTATTAGCCCGATGCGCTATGCGTATCATTAAATCCCCCAAGTTCGGTATAATATATAGCAAATGTATCATATCGAAGTTATTATATATGCCACCGCATGTAACTTGGAAGAACTGTCACGTTTAAGAAAGTTGAAATAAGCATTTGATGCGCATCTCGTACGCCAAGTAATGATGTGTAATGAGCATCTATTGCGCCAAATGACGGCGTGACTATGACAGCTCCTATGTCGAACACCTATACTTATGAATGATATAGTTTAGGTGTGATTTAGACAATTATGTCTATACGGGACAATTACGAAACATAAACCCAATATATTAATGCCGATAAAGTATACTAATAGTATATTAGTATATCGTTACTCCCCCAGTTCAAGATAACTAAAGTATTTAGTTGTGTTGAACTATGATAATGGCCATGAGCATTTCGAGATCATGGATTTACAAATTACTGCACTGCGTCCATGGTCTTACGCATAACGGCCAAGGGCATTTCGCGACCAAGGACTTATGAAAATATGCCATGAGCGCCTACACGACCATGGTCTTAGTGAAGATACGCCATGGGCACGCTTACACGACCACGGACTTAGTAAAGAGTGGTCTATAGCACAAAGTCATGGTCTACTCATAAAACGTTTTATCGTAAAGTAAGGCTTTCCTGAAGCAAACATTGTTCGGAATTTCCGTTTGCGTTCAAGACATCTCGCTAGTGACTTTGAGTTTCGAATCTCAAGGCCACGTCGAGGCTTCTCCTGTAGTGACCCGAACTTTTCCATGTTTATATATATTAATTGAGATTGATATTTACATGATTAAATGTTTCCAACATGTTAAGCAATCAAACTTGTTAAGACTTGATTAATTGAAATATGTTTCATATAGACAATTGACCACCCAAGTTGACCGGTGATTCACGAACGTTAAAACTTGTAAAAACTATATGATGACATATATATGGATATATATATATATTTAACATGATACTATGATAAGTAAACATATCATTAAGTATATTAACAATGAACTACATATGTAAAAACAAGACTACTAACTTAATGATTTTTAAACGAGACATATATGTAACGATTATCGTTGTAAAGACTTTTAATGGATATATATATCATATTAAGAGATATTCATACATGATAATATCATGATAATATAATAATTTAAAATCTCATTTGATATTATAAACATTGGGTTAACAACATTTAACAAGATCGTTAACCTAAAGGTTTCAAAACAACACTTACATGTAACGACTAACAATGACTTAACGACTCAGTTAAAATGTATATACTTGTAGTGTTTTAATATGTATTTATACACTTTTGAAAGACTTCAATACACTTATCAAAATACTTCTACTTAACAAAAATGCTTAAAATTACATCCTCGTTCAGTTTCATCAACAATTCTACTCGTATGCACCCGTATTCATACTCGTACAATACACAGCTTTTAGATGTATGTACTATTGGTATATACACTCCAATGATCAGCTCTTAGCAGCCCATGTGAGTCACCTAACACATGTGGGAACCATCATTTGGCAACTAGCATGAAATATCTCATAAAATTACAAAAATATGAGTAATCATTCATGACTTATTTACATGAAAACAAAATTACATATCCTTTATATCTAATCCATACACCAACGATCAAAAACACCTACAAACACTTTCATTCTTCAATTTTATTCATCTAATTGATCTCTCTCAAGTTCTATCTTCAAGTTCTAAGTGTTCTTCATATATTCTACAAGTTCTAGTTACATAAAATCAAGAATACTTTCAAGTTTGCTAGCTCACTTCCAATCTTGTAAGGTGATCATCCAACCTCAAGAAATCTTTGTTTCTTACAGTAGGTTATCATTCTAATACAAGGTAATAATCATATTCAAACTTTGGTTCAATTTCTATAACTATAACAATCTTATTTCAAGTGATGATCTTACTTGAACTTGTTTTCGTGTCATGATTCTGCTTCAAGAACTTCGAGCCATCCAAGGATCCGTTGAAGCTAGATCCATTTTTCACTTTTCCAGTAGGTTTATCCAAGGAACTTAAGGTAGTAATGATGTTCATAACATCATTCAATTCATACATATAAAGCTATCTTATTCGAAGGTTTAAACTTGTAATCACTAGAACATAGTTTAGTTAATTCTAAACTTGTTCGCAAACAAAAGTTAATCTTTCTAACTTGACTTTTAAAATCAACTAAACACATGTTCTATATCTATATGATATGCTAACTTAATGATTTAAAACCTGGAGACACGAAAAACACCGTAAAACCGGATTTACGCCGTCGTAGTAACACCGCGGGCTGTTTTGGGTTAGTTAATTAAAAACTATGATAAACTTTGATTTAAAAGTTGTTATTCTGAGAAAATGATTTTTATTATGAACATGAAACTATATCCAAAAATTATGGTTAAACTCAAAGTGGAAGTATGTTTTCTAAAATGGTCATCTAGACGTCGTTCTTTCGACTGAAATGACTACCTTTACAAAAACGACTTGTAACTTATTTTTCTGACTATAAACCTATACTTTTTCTGTTTAGATTCATAAAATAGAGTTCAATATGAAACCATAGCAATTTGATTCACTCAAAACGGATTTAAAATGAAGAAGTTATGGGTAAAACAAGATTGGATAATTTTTCTCATTTTAGCTACGTGAAAATTTGTAACAAATCTATTCCAACCATAACTTAATCAACTTGTATTGTATATTATGTAATCTTGAGATACCATAGACACGTATACAATGTTTCGACCTATCATGTCGACACATCTATATATATTTCGGAACAACCATAGACACTCTATATGTGAATGTTGGAGTTAGCTATACAGGGTTGAGGTTGATTCCAAAATATATATAGTTTGAGTTGTGATCAATACTGAGATACGTATACACTGGGTCGTGGATTGATTCAAGATAATATTTATCGATTTATTTCTGTACATCTAACTGTGGACAACTAGTTGTAGGTTACTAACAAGGACAGCTGACTTAATAAACTTAAAACATCAAAATATATTAAAAGTGTTGTAAATATATTTTGAACATACTTTGATATATATGTATATATTGTTATAGGTTCGTGAATCAACCAGTGGCCAAGTCTTACTTCCCGACGAAGTAAAAATCTGTGAAAGTGAGTTATAGTCCCACTTTTAAAATCTAATATTTTTGGGATGAGAATACATGCAGGTTTTATAAATGATTTACAAAATAGACACAAGTACGTGAAACTACATTCTATGGTTGAATTATCGAAATCGAATATGCCCCTTTTTATTAAGTCTGGTAATCTAAGAATTAGGGAACAGACACCTTAATTGACGCGAATCCTAAAGATAGATCTATTGGGCCTAACAAACCCCATCCAAAGTACCGGATGCTTTAGTACTTCGAAATTTATATCATATCCGAAGGGTGTCCCGGAATGATGGGGATATTCTTATATATGCATCTTGTTAATGTCGGTTACCAGGTGTTCACCATATGAATGATTTTTATCTCTATGTATGGGATGTGTATTGAAATATGAAATCTTGTGGTCTATTATTATGATTTGATATATATAGGTTAAACCTATAACTCACCAACATTTTTGTTGACGTTTTAAGCATGTTTATTCTCAGGTGATTATTAAGAGCTTCCGCTGTTGCATACTTAAATAAGGACGAGATTTGGAGTCCATGCTTGTATGATATTGTGTAAAAACTGCACTCAAGAAACTTATTTTGTTGTAACATATTTGTATTGTAAACCATTATGTAATGGTCGTGTGTAAACAGGATATTTTAGATTATCATTATTTGATAATCTACGTAAAGTTTTTTTTTAAACCTTTATTGATGAAATAAAGGTTATGGTTTGTTTTAAAATGAATGCAGTCTTTGAAAAACGTCTCATATAGAGGTCAAAACCTCGCAACGAAATCAATTAATATGGAACGTTTTTAATCAATAAGAACGGGACATTTCAGTTGGTATCAGAGCGTTGGTCTTAGAGAACCAGAATTTTACATTAGTGTGTCTTATCTAGTTTGTTAGGATGCATTAGTGAGTCTGGACTTCGACCGTGTTTACTTGAAAAATGATTGCTTAACAAATTTTGTTGGAAACTATATATTTTTAACATGTGAATATTATGTGATATATTAATCTCTTAACACGTTTGATATTATGTGATAGATGTCTACCTCTAGAACAAGTCCCATTGACTCACCTAATAATAATGAAGAGTCAAATGTAAATTGGAATGATTCGTGGACTGATTCACAAGTTCCCGAAGAGGAACCAGAAGAAGAGTCGGAACCGGAAGAAGAATCGGAACCGGAAGAAGAATCGGAACCGGATGAAGAAATAGAACCGGTGGGGGAAATAATAAAAAGGTTAAGTAAAAGAAAATCCTCAACCAACCGACCAAGGTTAATTATGGTCAATGGTGTTTCCGCCAAGGAAGCAAAATATTGGGAGGATTACCAATTCTCCGATGAATCAGATTCCGAAGAGAATTCCGATGATGTTATAGAAATTACCCCAACCGAATTTAAAAAGGCACAAGAAAATAATAAGGGAAAGGGCATAAAAATAGAGAAATCTAATTCCAACCCCGATGAACTTTATATGTATCGTCAACCCCCGAAGCCCTTAAGTTGTAACAATGACCCGGGAACCTCTAAACCACCAGGTTTTTCTAAACCAATGTGGATAACGACGGCTCGTATTAGGGGAACATCATATATCCCTAGAAACTTGGCAAAACGAACCAAAACCGAAGAAGAAGAAGCAAGCGAGTCGGAATAAGATAGTTGTATTCGTGTGGTGTAATATATGTAATATAGCGTGCTTATGCTTTATGATATATGTAAAAATTGCTTGTATTAATAAGTATTTTTTTTTTATGAATCTAACTCTTGTCTGTTTTATAGTATAAAAACACAAAATGGATAGACAACCCAATATTTTAAGAGACCTACCCGGAGACATGATTGATGAAATCTTGTCTAGAGTCGGTCAGAATTCTTCGGCACAACTATTTAAAGCGAGATCAGTTTGTAAGACATTCGAAGAACGTTCAAAGAATGCCTTGGTTTATAAAAGGCTTTCGTTCGAAAGATGGGGGATATCACATTGGGAAATCCATAAGTTACGATGTGTTTACTTTGACGCATATATTGCGGGGAACCCAAATGCTATTTTACGCAATGGGTTAAGAAATTATTTTGACTCAATATATCCGAATATTGGACTTCGTTATTTAGAAAAAGCGGCAAACATGCAACATAAAGAAGCATGTTATGCTTACGGATTAGTAATGTTCGCTTCTCACCAAAGTGAGAACAAGAACATCGGGCTACAACTATTAAACAAAATGTTCCCACAAGTGACGGAGTCGGTAATTGGGGTAAGAAATGAGGTTTTTAGATTGTTACGGGACTGTTGGACATTACGTAACCCTCGTCCCTTTGACGACGTTACAACACGCTGTCTTATCAACGGCCATAACGGTTATGTTCCACAAGACCAAGGATGGGAAGTAATCCTAGTAAAACCAGAATGCATGACTTGTTTCTGGACGTATGAATTACGTGTCTTTATTGCCTTTGCTGAACGACTTGTGTACTAGCTAGAATTATCTTCACAACCATCTTGTATCAAATTTATTGTGTGCTATATTTCATGCTATATGTAAAATAAGCGGTATTGTAAGTTTGTAAAATATTGTGTAAAAGTTTGAACGCGAAATATTATTATAATCAGTTTTTCATATAGAATTGTAGTAGTTGAATTGTATATTAGCTACTAAGTATG
This sequence comes from Rutidosis leptorrhynchoides, assembly GCF_046630445.1. NCBI lineage: Eukaryota > Viridiplantae > Streptophyta > Magnoliopsida > Asterales > Asteraceae > Rutidosis > Rutidosis leptorrhynchoides. The sequence continues at coordinate 255,358,663 of NC_092337.1, forward strand.
AACTTAACGGGTAGGTACTACCCGAATTTAAACTTATAAAACGCTAATATGAAGAAAAAGCTTTTATAAATGAGTTCATATTATGCTACGAAATACTATTAACTACTCTTAATATTCTGTATGATTAACTTGTTCCATTTGACTATTTTGAAGGAAATGGCACCGACTACTCGACACACCGTGAATATGAATGAAGAGGAATTCCGTACTTTTCTAGCTTCAAACATAGCCGCAGTACAGGCTGCGCTACATACCAACAATAACCTTGGATCTAGCAGTACAGGAAATCGTGTAGGATGCACCTACAAAGAATTCACTGCCTGCAAACCTTTGGAATTTGATGGAACCGAAGGACCGATCGGATTGAAACGGTGGACCGAGAAGGTCGAATCGGTGTTTGCCATAAGTAAGTGTACTGAAGAGGACAAAGTGAAGTACGCTACACATACCTTCACAGGTTCTGCGTTAACATGGTGGAATACCTATCTAGAGCAAGTGGGACAAGACGATGCGTACGCACTACCGTGGTCAGCATTCAAGCACTTGATGAACGAGAAGTACCGTCCCAGAACCGAGGTCAATAAGCTCAAGACAGAACTTAGAGGGTTACGAACCCAAGGATTTGATATTACCACGTACGAAAGACGATTCACAGAATTGTGCCTATTGTGTCCGGGAGCATTCGAAGATGAGGAAGAGAAGATCGACGCGTTTGTGAAAGGATTACCGGAAAGAATCCAAGAAGATATAAGTTCACACGAGCCCGCCTCCATACAACAGGCATGTAGAATGGCTCACAAACTAGTGAACCAGATTGAAGAAAGGATTAAAGAACAGACTGCTGAAGAGGCCAATGTGAAGCAAGTCAAAAGAAAGTGGGAGGAAAACGGTGATAAGAATCACCAATACAACAACAACAGCAATTACAACAATAATCGCAACAATTATACCAACAATCGCAACATCAATCGCAACTACAACAAACGGCCCAACAACAACAACAACAACAACAACTACAACAATCATCCCAATAACAATAATAACCGCAACAACAACAACAATCATAAGCAGCTATGCCAAAGGTGTGAAAAGTATCACTCGGGGTTCTGCACCAAATTCTGCAACAAGTGTAAAAGAAATGGTCATAGCGCGGCGAAGTGTGAGGTCTACGGACCAGGGGTTAATAGAACGAAAGGAACAAATGGTGTCGGAACGAGTAATGGCGGAGCAAGTAGTGTCGGAGCAAGTTATGCCAATGTAGTTTGTTATAAATGTGGAAAACCGGGCCACATTATTAGAAATTGCCCGAACCAGGAGAACACGAATGGACAAGGCTGCGGAAGAGTTTTCAATATTAATGCGGCAGAGGCACAGGAAGACCCGGAGCTTGTTACGGGTACGTTTCTTATTGACAATAAATCTGCTTACGTTTTATTTGATTCGGGTGCGGATAGAAGCTATATGAGTAGAGATTTTTGTGCTAAATTAAGTTGTCCATTGACGCCTTTGGATAGTAAATTTTTACTCGAATTAGCAAATGGTAAATTAATTTCAGCAGATAATATATGTCGGAATCGAGAAATTAAACTGGTTAGTGAAACATTTAAGATTGATTTGATACCAGTAGAGTTAGGGAGTTTTGATGTGATAATCGGTATGGACTGGTTGAAAGAAGTGAAAGCAGAGATCGTTTGTTATAAAAATGCAATTCGTATTATACGAAAAAAAGGAAAACCCTTAATGGTGTACGGAGAAAAGGGCAACACGAAGCTACATCTTATTAGTAATTTGAAGGCACAAAAACTAATAAGAAAAGGTTGCTATGCTGTTCTAGCACACGTCGAGAAAGTACAAACTGAAGAAAAAAGCATCAATGATGTTCCCATTGCAAAAGAATTTCCCGATGTATTTCCGAAAGAATTACCGGGATTACCCCCACATCGATCCGTTGAATTTCAAATAGATCTTGTACCAGGAGCTGCACCAATAGCTCGTGCTCCTTACAGACTCGCACCCAGTGAGATGAAAGAACTGCAAAGCCAATTACAAGAACTTTTAGAGCGTGGTTTCATTCGACCAAGCACATCACCGTGGGGAGCTCCTGTTTTGTTTGTCAAGAAGAAAGATGGTACATTCCGGTTGTGTATCGACTACCGAGAGTTGAACAAACTTACCATCAAGAACCGCTACCCACTTCCGAGAATCGACGACTTATTTGATCAACTACAAGGCTCGTCTGTTTATTCAAAGATTGACTTACGTTCCGGGTATCATCAAATGCGGGTGAAAGAAGATGATATTCCAAAGACTGCTTTCAGAACACGTTACGGTCATTACGAGTTTATGGTAATGCCGTTTGGTTTAACTAATGCACCAGCTGTGTTCATGGACCTTATGAACCGAGTGTGTGGACCATACCTTGACAAGTTTGTCATTGTTTTCATTGATGACATACTTATTTACTCAAAGAATGACCAAGAACACGGTGAACATTTGAGAAAGGTGTTAGAAGTATTGAGGAAGGAAGAATTGTACGCTAAGTTTTCAAAGTGTGCATTTTGGTTGGAAGAAGTTCAATTCCTCGGTCACATAGTGAACAAAGAAGGTATTAAGGTGGATCCGGCAAAGATAGAAACTGTTGAAAAGTGGGAAACCCCGAAAACTCCGAAACACATACGCCAGTTTTTAGGACTAGCTGGTTACTACAGAAGGTTCATCCAAGACTTTTCCAGAATAGCAAAACCCTTGACTGCATTAACGCATAAAGGGAAGAAATTTTAATGGAATGATGAACAAGAGAAAGCGTTTCAGTTATTAAAGAAAAAGCTAACTACGGCACCTATATTGTCATTGCCTGAAGGGAATGATGATTTTGTGATTTATTGTGACGCATCAAAGCAAGGTCTCGGTTGTGTATTAATGCAACGAACGAAGGTGATTGCTTATGCGTCTAGACAATTGAAGATTCACGAACAAAATTATACGACGCATGATTTGGAATTAGGCGCGGTTGTTTTTGCATTAAAGACTTGGAGGCACTTGGAATTAGGGGCTTTGCCTCATTGGTCACCATGTTAACATGGTGTTCGAGGAGACCAAGGGTTCGAGTCTCGGGGGGGGGGGGGGGGATTTTCGTGAATTAACTCTAACCACTAACATTGCCTTTCAAAAAAAAAAAAAAAAAAAAAAAAAAAAAAAAAAAAAAAGACTTGGAGGCACTACTTATATGGGGTCAAAAGTATTATATATACCGACCACAAAAGTCTTCAACGCATATTTAATCAGAAACAACTGAATATGAGGCAGCGTAGGTGGATTGAATTATTGAATGATTACGACTTTGAGATTCGTTACCACCCGGGGAAGGCAAATGTGGTAGCCGATGCCTTGAGCAGAAAGGACAGAGAACCCATTCGAGTAAAATTTATGAATATAATGATTCATAATTGTCACACCCCCAGTTAGGGCCTGGGTGAAATGTGACTTAATATCAAATCAACCAACATATTATAATATACGAGAACAATACTAAATGATAAAACAAACTTTATTGAGCACGCAGCGGAAAATGAAACGTAGTTACAATGATAGGAATAACAATAATGGAAATGTTCACATGCAGAAGTAATAAATGCGATATCTCTTGATCCTATGTCCAAGTAGCATCACATAAGCAGTAAGTATAAGAGCTTGAATCAAACAGCACCTGAGACAAAACATGCTAAAGTGTCAACCAAAAGGTTGAGTGAAGTTCATAGGTTTAACAAATAAGTTTGACCGTTTGTTTTAGACCACAAGATTTAATTTGTAAGGTTGATCTCCCGCAGGATCAAAAAGTTATGCCAGTGCGTGATATTTAGACTAAACGTTCAAGTTTGCCCCATGACAAGTTAGTTCTACTTGTCGGTTTAATTTTATTATCAAGCAATACAAAGATAACATCAAATGTATCGGGGACGTTACTCCCGATAGGCCTACCCCCAATAACTAAGCATGCCGCAGCACCTAAAAATATCACTGTAGGGACTTAGTCGGACATAGCCGGGTATAGCATAGTTTTAGTTGGTACTTGTGTCTAAATTGTAAATAGTAAAAGCAGCATGTGTCTCACCCCAATAAGTATAAAAAGTAAATTGAGCTCAAGTAAAGTGGGGCTATAAAAATCACCTTAGTAATTCGATGAAGTAAGGTAGTCCTTAAAGAGAATGTATGGATGATCGAAGCACAAGATAAGTCAACCTAAGAATAAGTTGAGAATAGTTTAGATGTTTTGCCCGTATGAAGATAAGTTTAAGTATTTTCGTGTGTAGTAAGTTTAAAGATTGTTTATCGTTTTGGAAAGGCTTTTGCATATTAGACAAGCTTCCAATCTACCCACTTTCAATTTAAAATGGACTTTTCAGGTCATTAGGTTTCTGAGCACTAGGATCCGTTAAATTGGACAATCCAGACCCTCCACCTAAGACTTTCGAGCTTCCATCCACATCGAGAAAGTTTAAGATCTATACAAGTCTAATATACCGATCCAATATGTTTTTAGGTGTGTATAGGAATACAACACTTTAGTTATTTTACTTATAAGTGTTTCAATATATATAAATATTATATATATGTAAGGATACATATATATATTTATTTTAAATTTTGTTTTAGATCAATAATAGCATCAATTAATTATCTAATAATATTAACAAGTGTAATATTGATTTAATATCAGTAGGTAATATGTATAAAACATAATAAAATTTTTATACACATTAATATTAAGTTTTGTGTATTAAATAACACTTTTTATTATTGTTTTAATAGCTAAAATGTAAATAAATAGGTAAACAAATTAAACATCACATTTTATATTTTTCTTATGTTCTACTGATCAAAATAAGCTTAAGAAAAATTTATAGATTTTTGTTATGGTGTTTAAGTATTTATTTTCCATTTTCCTTTCGGTTTGTAATAATACAAAGTTTATAAAGAATTAATTATTAAATGAACCAAATTAATTCAACCAATATTTTTTCTATGCTTATAATGTTACAACAAAGTCAGAAAAATTATTTATACATTTATATAAATAGTTTAACTATTTAATCATACTATTGTGTAGTTTTTAGTTTTAGTAAAAAAAATTAAATAGAAATACATAACCATTAATTCTACAAATATTTTTATAACTTTATTAATAGTTATTAAGTAGTTTTTAATAGTTATCATGGTTAAAAACCTGCTGTAACATGTAATTTCATTTTATTATAAAAAACAGTTTAATCGGGTACTGTAGCGTTTTCAGAAGAAAATTCAAATTAAATATTAAACATGCGAATTTAATTATAAAAAAATTTTATAATTACCCTTACATATGATATAGCAAGCGACTAAAATAAAATTTTACAAAAAAATTCGTTTACTATTTAATAAAAATCATTTATGTATTTCGGTTTATAAAAAAAATCAGTTTTTGATTTTTAATAAATACTATTCCGACTTTATAATTCATGAAACTAATTTTTATAGACATTAGGATACTTAACACTAATTATCATGTATTTACATTTTTTATTAAAATTAATTTCATATTTAATTAGTTTTTAACATAAAAACTAGCATAAAACTATATAAAAACTTAATAAAAACTATATAAATTAATTAGGGGACTTACAAAAAAATAGTTGCTGAGACTTGGGAGAGTTTCTTTCAAGTTGAGAGTGTGTTTTGAGGTGTGAGTTGAAATGAAACAAATGGGTGCTATTTATAGTGAAAATAAAGTTGATAAAATGAGTTTTATAATTTTTTTTTTTAGTCAACAATAGGTGGTACTAGTTTATACCTTATTTTTAGTCAACATAAGGATGTAATGGTTTAAGATTCTTTAGTCTCATTATTATTACTATTATTATTTTTACATTTACTACATTGATAAGTATTATTTTCTTTTTACTAATTCATGACTTGTATATATTTAGTTCCCAATTGTTTTATTATTTATATAAATGTCACTTTTTATTTATTACTTACAGGTTATTAGTTATAATATTACATAAATGCATAAATTTTAATTAGTAGCGAGTGTCGACTAACAGTTTATTATTTTCATCTTTTATTAACTTGTCAATTATTGCACAAAGTTAATTAATATGTTTTCTAACTCTTAACACTTAACAATTGTTGATTAAAGTTTGATCATTAAGTTTTAATTATATTGTTTGGGCATTTAATATTGAAAAAATATAGAATGGAAAAATGAGGGTCGTTATAGTACCTCCCCGTTATTGAAAACTTCGTCCCGAAGTTTTTAGGTAGTTTTCTCGTTTGCATCAGCAGTTGAGAAGAGATGGGGATATTTCCGTTTCATATGGTCTTTGCGTTCCCAGGTATATTCGGGGCCTCTACGCGAATTCCACCGGACTTTAACGATAGGTATATTGCTTTTACGCGTTTGTTTGACCTCTCCTTCCATGATTTCTATAGGTTCTTTAACGAAGTACATTTGCTCATCAATGCGGACATCATCCAGAGGAATAACGAGTGTGTCATCGGCAAGACACCGTTTAAGATTTGAGACATGAAACACATCATGTACTTGACTAAGTTCGGTTGGCAGTTCTAATCGGTATGCCACGGGACCGACTCTTTCAGTGATTGTGAATGGTCCAACATATCGTGGACTGAGTTTACTTCGCTTACCGAAGCGGACAACACCTTTCCAAGGGGATACTTTCAACATGACTTTATCTCCAACTTGGTATTCGATGTCTTTTCGTTTCTTATTGGCATAGCTTTTCTGTCGGCTACGGGCAGTTTCTAAACGTTGCTTGATTTGAACGATCTTTTCGGTAGTTTCGTGAATAATTTCAGGACCAGTTAAATGTCTGTCCTCAAGTTCATCCCAACACAAAGGGGATCTACACTTCCGTCCATATAAAGCTTCAAAAGGTGCAGCCTTAATGCTGGAGTGATAACTGTTATTATAAGAAAATTCAACCAAATGTAGATGTCTATCCCATCCTTTGCCGAAATCGATTGCACAAGCACGTAGCATATCCTCCATAGTTTGAATGGTTCGTTCACTTTGACCATCGGTTTGCGGATGATAAGCTGTACTCATGTCGAGTTGAGTTCCAAGAGCAGATTGTAAAGTTTTCCAAAATCTAGAAACAAATCGACTATCGCGATCAGAAATGATCGAGATAGGAACACCATGACGTGAGACGATTTCTTTAATATAAAGCTGTGCTAATCTCTCCATCTTGTCGGTTTCCTTGATCGGTATGAAATGTGCAGATTTAGTAAGACGATCAACTACGACCCAAATAGTATCGTTACCGTTCGAAGTCTTAGGTAACTTAGTAACGAAGTCCATAGTGATACCTTCCCACTTCCACTGCGGAATGTCGGGTTGTGTCAACAGACCAGAAGGCTTTTGATGTTCGGCCTTGACTTTCAAACAAGTGAGACACTTACTAACATAAGTAGCAATATCGGCTTTCATGTTAGGCCACCAGTAGAATTCCTTCACATCGTGATACATCTTACTGGAACCGGGATGGATAGAATATCTAGTCTTATGTGCTTCATCCAAGACTAGTTCGCGAAGATTACCAAAACGAGGAACCCAGATTCTATTGCCAAAGTACCGTGTACCATTAGCTTTCACTTGAAGTTGGTTCTCAAAACCAATAGGTCCTTCACCTTCGATAAGTGTCGGTCTAATAGCTTCCAATTGAGCTTCACAGATTCGTGAAATAAGATTCGATTTGATTTTTAGGTTTAAAGCACGAACACGTTTAATATCGTCTTTTCGACTAAGGGCATCGGCAACTACATTCGCCTTGCCAGGATGATATTTCAGCTCACAATAATAATCGTTCAATGTCTCGAGCCATCGACTTTGCCTCATATTCAGCTGTTTTTGATCAAAGATGTGTCGAAGACTTTTATGGTCAGTGTACACCGTAAAGTGATTACCATAGAGATAATGTCTCCATATCTTTAATGCAAATACCACGGCACCTAACTCTAGGTCATGTGTGGTATAGTTTACTTCATGTTTCTTCAACTGTCTAGATGCATAGGCGATAACCTTCTCTCGTTGCATTAAAACACAACCAAAGCCATGCTTTGAGGCATCGCAGTAAACAACAAAGTCGTCGGTACCTTCAGGTAAAGAAAGAATCGGGGTTGTGGTCAACTTCTCCTTCAGAATCTTGAAAGCAGATTCCTGTTCTTCGGACCACTCAAATTTCTTCCCTTTTTGAGTCAGCTTTGTAAGAGGTTTGGCAATGAGAGAAAAATCTTTTATAAACCTTCGATAGTAACCGGCAAGTCCCAAAAATTGACGAATATGCTTTGCAGTCTTTGGTATCTCCCAGTTCTGAATAGCAGTAATCTTAGCTGGATCGACATGTATTCCGTTTCTATCAACAACATGTCCGAGAAATTGTACGGTTTTGAGCCAAAACTCGCACTTAGAAAATTTAGCATAAAGTTGTTCCTTTCGTAAGAGTTCAAGAATCATGCGCAAATGTTGCTCATGCTCTTTCTCATTCTTCGAATAGATCAAGATGTCGTCAATGAATACGATGACAAATTTGTCAAGATACGGTTTACAAACACGATTCATGAGGTCCATGAACACGGCAGGAGCATTAGTTAAACCAAAAGGCATGACACAGAATTCATAGTGCCCATAACGAGTGCGAAAAGCAGTCTTAGGAATATCGGATTCCTTGACCTTGAGTTGGTGATAACCGGATCTTAAATCAATCTTTGAATAAACACTTGACCCTTGAAGTTGGTCAAATAGATCATCAATACGTGGCAACGGATAACGGTTCTTGATAGTAAGCTTGTTAAGTTCGCGGTAATCAATGCACATCCTTAATGTACCATCCTTCTTTTTAACAAACAGAATAGGAGCTCCCCAAGGGGACGAGCTTGGACGAATGAAACCTTTATCCAATAGTTCTTGGAGTTGGTTGGATAATTCCTTCATTTCGGAAGGTGCTAAACGGTATGGTGCTTTAGCAACAGGAGCAGCACCAGGAGTTAAATCAATTTGGAATTCAACTTGTCGAGGAGGTGGAATACCCGGAAGATCTTCGGGAAACACATCGGGAAAGTCTTTAACTACTGGTACATCTTCAATTCGCTTCTCTTTCGATTCAATCAGATTAACGTGGGCTAGAATAGCTGGATAACCTTTCATAAGGTATTTGCGGGTTTTAATACAGGAGATAATATTGAGATTGGAACCACTCTTTTCACCTTGGATAATAAGAGTCTCTCCATTTCCTAATGGAACATGAACGGTTTTATCGTAACACATGATCGCAGCTCTTAATGGACGTAACCAATCCATTCCAACTACGACATCGAAACTTCCTAGCTCGACCGGCAAAAGGTCTATCTTAAATTCTTTGCTGGCTAAGATTAGGTTGCAGTTTTTATAAATTTTATCAACTTTCATGATCTTTCCATTGGCTACTTCTACTAATCGTTTAGTTTCTAAGGGTTGAGGCTTTTCAGTAAATAGGGTACAAAATTCATTAGATACGTAACTTCGGTCGGCACCAGTATCGAATAAAATAGTTGCGTAGCAATTATTGACGAGATACGTACCCGTGATGACCTCATCTTCATCTCGGGCTTCAGCAGCAGTAATAACAAACGCACGACCCTTGGCAGTAGTAGTATTGGCTCCAGTAGCGGGATTATCTTTCTTCATAGGACAATTTGGACTAATGTGTCACTTTTCTCCACAAGTGTTACAAGTCAGAGGAGCTTTGGCAGGAATAATAGCTTTATCCTTTGGAGGAGTCTTACACATCTTAGCAACGTGTCCCACTTTCTTACACAACGAACAAGTAGCAGTACACCGCCCCGGGTGATGCCTTTCACAACGAACACAAAAAGGATAAGTGCCCTTATAATTCATCCTTGTACTATCCATAAGCTTTTTACTAACATTCTGAGTTGAACCTTGAGACGGCTCAAACTTCCTCTTACCATCATTACCCTTGGTTTCAACTTGCTTATTGGCCGACGCCCTTCTTCTCTTGGCCAACATGAGATTTTGTGCCATGAGAATCACAGCATCCAAAGTAACCTTCTCAGCAGCAATAACATTCCCTTGAACATCCTCGGGAAGACCTTCAATATACCGCTCAATTCTTCTAGCTTCAGTAGGAAACATTTCAGGACATAGAGTAGAAAGCTCCAGATAACGATTGGTATAATTCTCAATGTCAGTACCCTTGACCCTGAGTTCCCAGAACTCAGCTTCAAGCTTCTGAACTTGACTCCTTGGGCAGAATTTGTTGACCATCATACTTTTGAGTTCGTCCCATGGAATTGCATTAGCATTATCAATTCCTATGGACTTGGCATAAGCAGTCCACCAAGTTAAAGCATTACCACCCAACGAGCTAGTGGCATACTTTACTCGATCATCATCACCACAGTTGCAAATACGGAAAATAGATTCCATCTTTTCGAACCAACGAACTAGTTCGACAGCTTCTTCGTTTCCCTTAAAAGCGGGAGGGTGACAGTTTGTAAAGTCCTTGTAGGAACAAGGTTTTGGTTGAGTATTAGCATGATTAGCTTGGGCGTTGCCTTGGGAAGCAGCGAGTAACTGTTGGAATTGCTCAGTAGTTAACACAACGTTGTTAACGGTAGGTGCAGCTGAACGAACCATGATGTCACTACATAAAAGTGAACATATGTTTGATAAGTTTAACAAGTTATAAGTTTGAGTAATCACAAGTATGAATAAACTAAAGTATTGATATCGCATGATATTAATAAAACACTTTATATTATTAGAACGAGGCATTAAATAAGCCTTTATTACACGATTCGGAAATAGAAATTGTTTAAGGCACAGCCTTTACATAGATGGAAAATAGGAAAAATAACTAGGAAATATTAAGATTGAAGTAGTCTTCATATTTCGTCTCCAACCTTCTTCATAAACTCCTCAACTTTCTCATTTTTCGTCTTTTGTTTCTCATAGAGATACTCGAAGTTGTCATAAAGGTTGGTAACACGACTGTTTACGGCATTAGTGTTGTACTCTCTTATGGCAAGTTGTTCGTCGACTCGACCTTTCTCCATTTTCATTCGGACATCAACATCCTCCTTGAGGTAAGCAAGTGATTGCTTTCCCCAGCGAGTGTTGCGTTCTTCCTCGCACTTTAGCATCAGCAACTCCTTTCTTAGCTCGACGTTTTCTTTCATAAGTTTCTTCATTCGACGATCCACTCTTTCCATGTGGCGAAGTAGACCTCCAATGTTTCTCTCGGTATCGTTTCGTAATCTCATGATTTCATACTTAGGACCATCATAAAAAGGAGATCGGGCTCTCTTCCTTGATGGACCAACTTCTTCATGCCGTTTTCCCTTATCTTGGGTTCTCGGAGTTGGGTAGTATTGAGGAGACCCATGTGAATCTAAAATAGTATTCGGGCTATAATTCAGCGGTGGTGAAGCAGGACTATAAAGAGGACTTCGAACTGGTCTCGAAGTTGAAGAGTGTCCAACACCTACTTCGGTGGTAGGGTTGTGAGTTGCTTTGTTGGGCTTGTTAGCTCTTGAGCTTGACATCCTATCATTAGGAAAGAGACCTTGATTAGAATCTTTGAGTCAAGTTTATTAAAGCATAATTGTTAAGATTATACGACAATCCTAAGTGCTTTAAGTCTAAGGCAGGAAAGGTTATAGTTTCCTAGATTGCTAAGGCACCCTAGCTAACAAGTAAGGCACACATAAAAATACAATCCTGGTTCTCTATAACAGCCTGGTTTGCTCTGATACCAATCTGTCACACCCCCAGTTAGGGCCTGGGTGAAATGTGACTTAATATCAAATCAACCAACATATTATAATATACGAGAACAATACTAAATGATAAAACAAACTTTATTGAGCACGCAGCGGAAAATGAAACGTAGTTACAATGATAAGAATAACAATAATGGAAATGTTCACATGCAGAAGTAATAAATGCGATATCTCTTGATCCTATGTCCAAGTAGCATCACATAAGCAGTAAGTATAAGAGCTTGAATCAAACAGCACCTGAGACAAAACATGCTAAAGTGTCAACCAAAAGGTTGAGTGAAGTTCATAGGTTTAACAAATAAGTTTGACCGTTTGTTTTAGACCACAAGATTTAATTTGTAAGGTTGATCTCCCGCAGGATCAAAAAGTTATGCCAGTGCGTGATATTTAGACTAAACGTTCAAGTTTGCCCCATGACAAGTTAGTTCTACTTGTCGGTTTAATTTTATTATCAAGCAATACAAAGATAACATCAAATGTATCGGGGACGTTACTCCCGATAGGCCTACCCCCAATAACTAAGCATGCCGCAGCACCTAAAAATATCACTGTAGGGACTTAGTCGGACATAGCCGGGTATAGCATAGTTTTAGTTGGTACTTGTGTCTAAATTGTAAATAGTAAAAGCAGCATGTGTCTCACCCCAATAAGTATAAAAAGTAAATTGAGCTCAAGTAAAGTGGGGCTATAAAAATCACCTTAGTAATTCGATGAAGTAAGGTAGTCCTTAAAGAGAATGTATGGATGATCGAAGCACAAGATAAGTCAACCTAAGAATAAGTTGAGAATAGTTTAGATGTTTTGCCCGTATGAAGATAAGTTTAAGTATTTTCGTGTGTAGTAAGTTTAAAGATTGTTTATCGTTTTGGAAAGGCTTTTGCATATTAGACAAGCTTCCAATCTACCCACTTTCAATTTAAAATGGACTTTTCAGGTCATTAGGTTTCTGAGCACTAGGATCCGTTAAATTGGACAATCCAGACCCTCCACCTAAGACTTTCGAGCTTCCATCCACATCGAGAAAGTTTAAGATCTATACAAGTCTAATATACCGATCCAATATGTTTTTAGGTGTGTATAGGAATACAACACTTTAGTTATTTTACTTATAAGTGTTTCAATATATATAAATATTATATATATGTAAGGATACATATATATATTTATTTTAAATTTTGTTTTAGATCAATAATAGCATCAATTAATTATCTAATAATATTAACAAGTGTAATATTGATTTAATATCAGTAGGTAATATGTATAAAACATAATAAAATTTTTATACACATTAATATTAAGTTTTGTGTATTAAATAACACTTTTTATTATTGTTTTAATAGCTAAAATGTAAATAAATAGGTAAACAAATTAAACATCACATTTTATATTTTTCTTATGTTCTACTGATCAAAATAAGCTTAAGAAAAATTTATAGATTTTTGTTATGGTGTTTAAGTATTTATTTTCCATTTTCCTTTCGGTTTGTAATAATACAAAGTTTATAAAGAATTAATTATTAAATGAACCAAATTAATTCAACCAATATTTTTTCTATGCTTATAATGTTACAACAAAGTCATAAAAATTATTTATACATTTATATAAATAGTTTAACTATTTAATCATACTATTGTGTAGTTTTTAGTTTTAGTAAAAAAAATTAAATAGAAATACATAACCATTAATTCTACAAATATTTTTATAACTTTATTAATAGTTATTAAGTAGTTTTTAATAGTTATCATGGTTAAAAACCTGCTGTAACATGTAATTTCATTTTATTATAAAAAACAGTTTAATCGGGTACTGTAGCGTTTTCAGAAGAAAATTCAAATTAAATATTAAACATGCGAATTTAATTATAAAAAAATTTTATAATTACCCTTACATATGATATAGCAAGCGACTAAAATAAAATTTTACAAAAAAATTCGTTTACTATTTAATAAAAATCATTTATGTATTTCGGTTTATAAAAAAAATCAGTTTTTGATTTTTAATAAATACTATTCCGACTTTATAATTCATGAAACTAATTTTTATAGACATTAGGATACTTAACACTAATTATCATGTATTTACATTTTTTATTAAAATTAATTTCGTATTTAATTAGTTTTTAACATAAAAACTAGCATAAAACTATATAAAAACTTAATAAAAACTATATAAATTAATTAGGGGACTTACAAAAAAATAGTTGCTGAGACTTGGGAGAGTTTCTTTCAAGTTGAGAGTGTGTTTTGAGGTGTGAGTTGAAATGAAACAAATGGGTGCTATTTATAGTGAAAATAAAGTTGATAAAATGAGTTTTATAATTTTTTTTTTTAGTCAACAATAGGTGATACTAGTTTATACCTTATTTTTAGTCAACATAAGGATGTAATGGTTTAAGATTCTTTAGTCTCATTATTATTACTATTATTATTTTTACATTTACTACATTGATAAGTATTATTTTCTTTTTACTAATTCATGACTTGTATATATTTAGTTCCCAATTGTTTTATTATTTATATAAATGTCACTTTTTATTTATTACTTACAGGTTATTAGTTATAATATTACATAAATGCATAAATTTTAATTAGTAGCGAGTGTCGACTAACAGTTTATTATTTTCATCTTTTATTAACTTGTCAATTATTGCACAAAGTTAATTAATATGTTTTCTAACTCTTAACACTTAACAATTGTTGATTAAAGTTTGATCATTAAGTTTTAATTATATTGTTTGGGCATTTAATATTGAAAAAATATAGAATGGAAAAATGAGGGTCGTTATAATAATAACCTTACTACTCAAATAAAGGAGGCGCAACAAGGAGTTTTAAAAGAGGGAAATTTAAAGGATGAAATACCCAAGGGATCGGAGAAGCATCTTAATATTCGGGAAGACGGAACCCGGTATAGGGCTGAAAGGATTTGGGTACCAAAATTTGGAGATATGAGAGAAATGGTACTTAGAGAAGCTCATAAAACCAGATACTCAATACATCCTGGAACGGGGAAAATGTACAAGGATCTCAAGAAACATTTTTGGTGGCCGGGTATGAAAGCTGATGTTGCTAAATATGTAGGAGAATGTTTGACGTGTTCTAAGGTCAAAGCTGAGCATCAGAAACCATCAGGTCTACTTCAACAACCCGAAATCCCGGAATGGAAATGGGAAAACATTACCATGAATTTCATCACTAAATTGCCAAGGACTGCAAGTGGTTTTGATACTATTTGGGTAATAGTTGATCGTCTCACCAAATCAGCACACTTCCTGCCAATAAGAGAAGATGACAAGATGGAGAAGTTAGCACGACTGTATTTGAAGGAAGTCGTCTCCAGACTTGGAATACCAATCTCTATTATCTCTGATAGGGATGGTAGATTTATTTCAAGATTCTGGCAGACATTACAGCAAGCATTAGGAACTCGTCTAGACATGAGTACTGCCTATCATCCACAAACTGATGGGCAGAGCGAAAGGACGATACAAACGCTTGAAGACATGCTACGAGCATGTGTTATTGATTTCGGAAACAGTTGGGATCGACATCTACCGTTAGCAGAATTTTCCTACAACAACAGCTACCATTCAAGCATTGAGATGGCACCGTTTGAAGCACTTTATGGTAGAAAGTGCAGGTCTCCGATTTGTTGGAGTGAAGTGGGGGATAGACAGATTACGGGTCCGGAGATTATACAAGAAACTACTGAGAAGATCATCCAAATTCAACAACGATTGAAAACCGCCCAAAGTCGACAAAAGAGCTACGCTGACATTAAAAGAAAAGATATAGAATTTGAAATTGGAGAGATGGTCATGCTTAAAGTTGCACCTTGGAAAGGCGTTGTTCGATTTGGTAAACGAGGGAAATTAAATCCAAGGTATATTGGACCATTCAAGATTATTGATCGTGTCGGACCAGTAGCTTACCGACTTGAGTTACCTCAACAACTCACGGCTGTACATAACACTTTCCACGTCTCGAATTTGAAGAAATGTTTTGCTAAAGAAGATCTCACTATTCCGTTAGATGAAATCCAAATCAACGAAAAACTTCAATTCATCGAAGAACCCGTCGAAATAATGGATCGTGAGGTTAATAGATTTAAGCAAAACAAGATACCAATTGTTAAGGTTTGATGGAATGCTCGTAGAGGACCCGAGTTCACCTAGGAGCGTGAAGATCAGATGAAGAAGAAATACCCACATCTATTTCCAGAAGATTCGTCAACACCTTCAACAGCTTAAAATTTCGGGACGAAATTTATTTAACGGGTAGGTACTGTAGTGACCCGAACTTTTCCATGTTTATATATATTAATTGAGATTGATATTTACATGATTAAATGTTTCCAACATGTTAAGCAATCAAACTTGTTAAGACTTGATTAATTGAAATATGTTTCATATAGACAATTGACCACCCAAGTTGACCGGTGATTCACGAACGTTAAAACTTGTAAAAACTATATGATGACATATATATGGATATATATATATTTAACATGATACTATGATAAGTAAACATATCATTAAGTATATTAACAATGAACTACATATGTAAAAACAAGACTACTAACTTAATGATTTTTAAACGAGACATATATGTAACGATTATCGTTGTAAAGACATTTAATGGATATATATCATATTAAGAGATATTCATACATGATAATATCATGATAATATAATAATTTAAAATCTCATTTGATATTATAAACATTGGGTTAACAACATTTAACAAGATCGTTAACCTAAAGGTTTCAAAACAACACTTACATGTAACGACTAACGATGACTTAACAACTCAGTTAAAATGTATATACATGTAGTGTTTTAATATGTATTTATACACTTTTGAAAGACTTCAATACACTTATCAAAATACTTCTACTTAACAAAAATGCTTAAAATTACATCCTCGTTCAGTTTCATCAACAATTCTACTCGTATGCACCCGTATTCGTACTCGTACAATACACAGCTTTTAGATGTATGTACTATTGGTATATACACTCCAATGATCATCTCTTAGCAGCCCATGTGAGTCACCTAACACATGTGGGAACCATCATTTGGCAACTAGCATGAAATATCTCATAAAATTACAAAAATATGAGTAATCATTCATGACTTATTTACATGAAAACAAAATTACATATCCTTTATATCTAATCCATACACCAACGACCAAAAACACCTACAAACACTTTCATTCTTCAATTTTATTCATCTAATTGATCTCTCTCAAGTTCTATCTTCAAGTTCTAAGTGTTCTTCATATATTCTACAAGTTCTAGTTACATAAAATCAAGAATACTTTCAAGTTTGCTAGCTCACTTCCAATCTTGTAAGGTGATCATCCAACCTCAAGAAATCTTTGTTTCTTACAGTAGGTTATCATTCTAATACAAGGTAATAATCATATTCAAACTTTGGTTCAATTTCTATAACTATAACAATCTTATTTCAAGTGATGATCTTACTTGAACTTGTTTTCGTGTCATGATTCTGCTTCAAGAACTTCGAGCCATCCAAGGATCCGTTGAAGCTAGATCCATTTTTCACTTTTCCAGTAGGTTTATCCAAGGAACTTAAGGTAGTAATGATGTTCATAACATCATTCAATTCATACATATAAAGCTATCTTATTCGAAGGTTTAAACTTGTAATCACTAGAACATAGTTTAGTTAATTCTAAACTTGTTCGCAAACAAAAGTTAATCTTTCTAACTTGACTTTTAAAATCAACTAAACACATGTTCTATATCTATATGATATGCTAACTTAATGATTTAAAACCTGGAGACACGAAAAACACCGTAAAACCGGATTTAAGCCGTCGTAGTAACACCGCGGGCTGTTTTGGGTTAGTTAATTAAAAACTATGATAAACTTTGATTTAAAAGTTGTTATTCTGAGAAAATGATTTTTATTATGAACATGAAACTATATCCAAAAATTATGGTTAAACTCAAAGTGGAAGTATGTTTTCTAAAATGGTCATCTAGACGTCGTTCTTTCGACTGAAATGACTACCTTTACAAAAACGACTTGTAACTTATTTTTCCGACTATAAACCTATACTTTTTCTGTTTAGATTCATAAAATAGAGTTCAATATGAAACCATAGCAATTTGATTCACTCAAAACGGATTTAAAATGAAGAAGTTATGGGTAAAACAAGATTGGATAATTTTTCTCATTTTAGCTACGTGAAAATTTGTAACAAATCTATTCCAACCATAACTTAATCAACTTGTATTGTATATTATGTAATCTTGAGATACCATAGACACGTATACAATGTTTCGACCTATCATGTCGACACATCTATATATATTTCGGAACAACTATAGACACTCTATATGTGAATGTTGGAGTTAGCTATACAGGGTTGAGGTTGATTCCAAAATATATATAGTTTGAGTTGTGATCAATACTGAGATACGTATACACTGGGTCGTGGATTGATTCAAGATAATATTTATCGATTTATTTCTGTACATCTAACTGTGGACAACTAGTTGTAGGTTACTAACGAGGACAGCCGACTTAATAAACTTAAAACATCAAAATATATTAAAAGTGTTGTAAATATATTTTGAACATACTTTGATATATATGTATATATTGTTATAGGTTCGTGAATCAACCAGTGGCCAAGTCTTACTTCCCGACGAAGTAAAAATCTGTGAAAGTGAGTTATAGTCCCACTTTTAAAATCTAATATTTTTGGGATGAGAATACATGCAGGTTTTATAAATGATTTACAAAATAGACACAAGTACGTGAAACTACATTCTATGGTTGAATTATCGAAATCGAATATGCCCCTTTTTATTAAGTCTGGTAATCTAAGAATTAGGGAACAGACACCTTAATTGACGCGAATCCTAAAGATAGATCTATTGGGCCTAACAAACCCCATCCAAAGTACCGGATGCTTTAGTACTTCGAAATTTATATCATATCCGAAGGGTGTCCCGGAATGATGGGGATATTCTTATATATGCATCTTGTTAATGTCGGTTACCAGGTGTTCACCATATGAATGATTTTTATCTCTATGTATGGGATGTGTATTGAAATATGAAATCTTGTGGTCTATTATTATGATTTGATATATATAAGTTAAACCTATAACTCACCAACATTTTTGTTGACGTTTTAAGCATGTTTATTCTCAGGTGATTATTAAGAGCTTTCGCTGTTGCATACTTAAATAAGGACGAGATTTGGAGTCCATGCTTGTATGATATTGTGTAAAAACTGCATTCAAGAAACTTATTTTGTTGTAACATATTTGTATTGTAAACCATTATGTAATGGTCGTGTGTAAACAGGATATTTTAGATTATCATTATTTGATAATCTACGTAAAGTTTTTTTTTAAACCTTTATTGATGAAATAAAGGTTATGGTTTGTTTTAAAATGAATGCAGTCTTTGAAAAACGTCTCATATAGAGGTCAAAACCTCGCAACGAAATCAATTAATATGGAACGTTTTTAATCAATAAGAACGGGAATTTCATCTCCAGCTATTCGCATAGGAGCCTTCTTGATGCAACAATGCGATAAATCGGATATCAATGTTGCATTCAAGGCATCTCTGACTTGCAAGCTCCGTACTCAGTCATTTTGAGGCATCCCAACCAAAAGGTGAGGGATATTTAATTGTGCGGGCAATTCAATGCCGCAATTTGCATATATTTACGTATATTTACACAGGAAAACTAATGTCTTTTTTATTTCTTATAGTATTTTTATGCGCGCGTCGTTATTTTGCATTTAGTGTTTATTCTGGCATATGCTCGAGCAAAGAAACAACTTAGTTCCTTAATATTTGCAAAATAGCAAATTAAAAAGCCCGCTTTCATTATTTGCACAATAACGTAGAATAAATGTTATGCTGTATGACGGGAGCGACCCCTCTATGTCTGACATAATCTTTTTATTCTTGTAGCAACAATCCAATGTTGTCCGCAGAGAGCAAGCCAATGCTCTAAATATTATACTCTTGATTTTTATAAATTTCTTACAAGTGTTTACACGTATTGACAATCCAATGTTGAATCTGTCTATATAAGCAATCCAATGCTTATCTTAAGAGTCTTCCGGCCAATCCAATGCCCGTGATATTGACAAGTAACCAAACTTGTATTTTATAGTCATGACTTTGCAGATCTCCGTCCTGCGCGGTGTACAAGCGTTTGAAACAAACCAATGTTTTACTACTGTCACCATTATTTATAGTTTTAGTAGCCAAACTAAACTATGCCACTTAGGATTCGGAGCGTT
Source organism: Rutidosis leptorrhynchoides (assembly GCF_046630445.1). NCBI lineage: Eukaryota > Viridiplantae > Streptophyta > Magnoliopsida > Asterales > Asteraceae > Rutidosis > Rutidosis leptorrhynchoides. The sequence goes on from NC_092337.1 coordinate 255,378,807, forward strand.
CCCTGTGCAGCGGTGCGTGCAATCAATGTACTTAATGCTTATAGTGTTTTGGACGCACTAAATAAGAAACACTGTAGAGGGTGGATCAGTTCCCTCGATAAGTGTGTTTTCTTTACGGGCTTAACCGCTAATAATATATGTGATGCGTATGCGGGTCTATCCTACCTGTTTAAAGGATTTTTGGCATACAACCGCTAATCACTGAAAGGAAAATAATCCTTTCTAATAGTTATGCTCATATCATGGTAGCCCCCATTTCAATAGTACTAAAGTACTTATTGGTGTTGAAATCTAGAATGAAACTTAAACCACTTTTAAATGGTACCATGTGATTATAATAAGTGTCCATGGTCTTACTCGTTGTAGCCATGGATTTAATAAATATGTCATGGGCGCGCTTACGCGACCATGATCTTTAAATAATTGTCCATGGACTTACGTATTGCGGCCATGGATTTAATAAATATGTCATGGGCGTGCTTACGCGACCATGGTCTTTAAATAATTGTCCATGGACTTACGCATTGCGGCCATGGACTATTTTAGCGTACAAATAGTGCGTAATGTGATATCGTGTGATTAACACTGCAATGGGGCATTATAAAACGGTATCGCGGAGCAGCATTGCGGAACTTTAGTATCCATGGTCCATGCCTTTACCATGAAGATGGTAATGTAGCAAGTCTAGAAGAAAATCACTGACAGCATAGTGAAGTATTAACCGGTGTTTTCCACATACAAAATAATGCTCATCTCCCTTGGGAGACACATTTTGTACCCAAAAAACCTTTCAAGTGGTTCTTAGGGTGTACGACCGTCACCGATTGAGGGAACATTCCTTTTCTGCTAGTTAAAATGTATATCATGCCAGTCCCCAGTTCAAAATAAATAAAGTATTTAGTTGTTTTGAACTATGATAGATATCAAACCAAGCAATCTAGAGGTCAACCATTTAGGCAAGTTTGAACTATGCACCTACTATTAAATCATTCGTGCGGTATTTAAACTACGCACATGTGCGACATCCTCATTTAATATTTTGAGTTCATGCTCGGCTACTATAGCCTCCAAATACCATTTAAATGTATATATACTCGTATATATGTCATCAAATTAGCTCATTGCAATAATAAAAAGTGATTGCTGAAATTAGCCACAAATAAAATGTCAATTGAACCTGAATAGGGCTGCAATTGAGCATCAGGAGAACCAATAACAGTATATGTAAAAGGAGACGCAAATTAGCCTTAAGGGCTGTTGCTAATTAGCCGCGAAATATGTTGTAAAACAGCCGTTAAGACTTCAATAAGGCTACTAAAAATCAGCTGCAAAGGCTGGAGCGAATCAGTCACGAAGGCTGCTGCAAGACTCAAGTACATCGCTACAAGGGCTGCTTCAATTCCATTGCGAAATATGATGTAAATCAGTGAAAAAATACGGTGCAAAGTCTAGTGTTTTCAAGGTGATAGTTGAACCGCAACAGAGCAACATAAGTCCGCATCTTGGACAACGCGAGCTGCACTTTGGGCGGCACATGCACACGGCTGCAAATGTGCACTAAGGAGATATACACATAATTGTGTTCCCTGCTGCAAATGGGACCAGTAAAAAAGCACAAGCATAACTGCATATCGGGTAGTTATGCTTTCCTCACAACGTACTGTAAAACTACCGCCATGTATATTTTGCTCCATCTAGTATATGTATATGTAATATACTCAGAATTGTCATGCAACTTAATGTAAAGTGCAATTTTGACTATTGAGCTCTTCTAATGGAATATCCACATCAATCAAGCTTGAAACGTCAATAACGTTTTCACATATGTCATGTGTATATAATTGCTTATGACACACTTATCTTTTAATGCATAAGGCATAGTTTTGAGCAGCCAAATTCTTGTCAATATAAGCTTTACGAATTTGGATTGATGGATTTAAACTTCCCAGAATAAGCAACCATGGTGCGCGTGTATAACCACAACTTTAGGCTATATAGCCATTAAGCTCATTGAATGTGGTGTACATAAAGCTCGATGGATGAGAGGCATGAGATTTTTGTCCGTTTATTTACCTCATTCAAAGTTGAAGATATTTGCATAATAGTTGGTATTTCTACCATGATCAATAAGAGTAGTACTTACGCACAGACGAGTTATTCGCATATTTGCATGTTAATCGGCTATAACCTAGCAACAACAAAGTTGCTATTGAATCCGCAAAGGGAGCGTTCTCGTACCAGCGCTAGGCATATGCAGGTTACACAAATGTTTATGTGAAAGCAGGAATCCTGTTTCCTTTGGCAATCAAAAAGCTTATTAGGATTTTAATCGACGAGTCTAAAAGGGCGGCGCACGCGGTGACTGGTGGATACAAGGATAGCGGCTGGCACACCTTAAATGTATATGAATTGTGCCCAAAAAGACTTTTATCATTGCGCAGAGGTTGCCACTCGATACAAAAAGGCTGTTTTAAGTACCGCACGTCAACGTGACAGTCCATGTAGAAACCTATTACTTGTCCCAAACTTATATCTTGTCCATGTTTACTTGTTAACAAAAATTGAAAGTAAAAAGTGGAAGCAGTGACATTGTAAATATCCAAGACATTGTAAATATCCAAATTTGGTTGCTACATATCAGTTTATTTGAGGTGATTGTGTGTTTAGGCAATGTGAAATGCGCAACTGATATTCTACCATAAACATGGGTTTAAGTAATGTGTGCTATGCACAAATGATGTGCGGAGGTACGATGACCATAAAAATCTACCACTCTTTATAAAGAAGTGGAGGATTATTTAAATACCGGCATTTTAACAAATAAATTCAAGCGCAATGAATTGTGCTCCATTTCAATTATATGCAAAACATTTTTCTTTTTCTTGTATAAGAAAATTCAATAAGGGGCACATTATCTTATGGCTTGTGCACTTTATAACTACCTCCCATCGTATCGTAATTATATAAAGCTCATGATTTCATGAATCTAAAATTTTCAGTGAAACCCTTTATTTGATATCTCACCAAAATAGGAAAAGATATTATACTGGTTCCATCATATCTCTCTACCAATATCACGTTTGATCCGATGATATCATTATATATTGTTATCGGATCTTTGATAAATTGAATAAATCAAAAACTCACTTAATTTGACCAATCAAATCAAACATTTGCGGCAAACACAAATACCTACCTCTAAGAAAAGATTCCTGCTTTGTTTCAACGCACAAGAATTGCTCAAAAACTAGACTTGATTTGAAAATAGATTTATATCATATCATTTAGGTATACTGTATATAACATATAACATAATATAATAATGGATGTATTGCTCGAAAAAATTAGTTACGAGGGTATTGCCGTCAATCTCGGTCGGAAAGAAACTTCGGAAAGTTTTAAGATCCGGTCGAAAAAACGAACTAGTAATAAGAATTATATGCAAACTTAATAGAACGATAGATTCGTATGTTCGTCAATAGATTTACCAGTGGAAAGGGTCTCCGAAGGAAGTACAGCAGTAAAAAATTTCGAATTGACCACTGCCTATTTTATCGGTGATTTTTTAGGGATCTTTTCATAATAATTTGGTTCTTCGTTTACATGATTTATACATGAGATCTGAATGTGCTTCTTTATAGAAGCCGACATCTAACAAGTGCCATGATAGTCTATAGATCATCATCAACCATGTTATTAAATACATATATATATAAACATATATAAGTATACAATATTGAGAGACTAAACTAAGCCAAATAAAAAACATATATAAAGAGATATATATGTATACAAATATCGGAAAGATAAACTGACCTTTTCTTAAGGATCTGGAAATTTACTTTGACAAAGATCCACGTGTTGGACACTAACCATGCCACCAAATAAGAATTGAACAACATCGGATGATATTACCCTTTAGCAGATTTTATCGAACTCCATCCTTTGTTGACGATATGACCGTAACACATGGTTATTGTAACAGGTCCCACGAATGGCGCCAATTGATCAAGCATATTTCCACCGAATGCTAGAGATACGCTTGAGTGCAATAGAGGAGAGTTTATTATGTACAACGGCTTTAACCTCCGGTCCGGTTACCATGATAACCCTAGCCGAGATGATGATCTCGGGAGGGTGGTTATGGCTGTTTTAGGGAAAAACTCTACACTTGTAGGTAAAACCCTAGAGGGAGAGGAGGAGAGCGTTTGAGCTTTCAGGATATCTCTTTAGGGTAGAAGTCCTGCCCTTTATTTATAGAGACAATATTAGGGTTTTGTGGGAAAAGGCCAATGGGCCGCTAACTGGCTAGGCTCAAGCACAAAACCAATTATTAGCCCGATGCGCTATGCGTATCATTAGATTACATTGATATGGCTATTTTTATGTAGCTAAAAGGTTTATGAATATACAAGTATTTTATGCTAAATGAATAGATGTTATATAATTATTGAGTATTGTTCGTTACATTCTTTTAGATTATGTCAATGGAATGAAACAAAAAGTCTTGCCTTAGATCCGGTAAACAGGTTGAGGCTACTACGAGTCTATGACTCAAACCACCAAGAAAAGGAAAAGCAAACAGGATAATGGTTCGGTTGTTAAACGTTTAAAGATATGTTTCAATTTAGGAGGTGTTTGGGGTAGCGATTAGAAGTTGATTATTTGATTATCACGTTTAGGAATCGTAAATAATCAAAAATTAGTGTTTGGCATATGTCTAATAAAAATCAATTATTCACGTTTTCCGAAGGTCAAATCGTGGAAATGAAGAAGCTAGGATAGAGCTACTGCACGGAAAACGCGTAATTGAATTTAAGTTCCATTCTTTTTGTTTCACCTTTATACCCCTATACTTTTTATTAAACCTTATAAATAACTGAAAATTCATATTATACGGAGTATTATTTTTCTCAACACACAACTTATAAGTTACAGGAGTATCAACAAGTGGTGACGAGAAAGTATACGTCATGTTCCATATTGTATTACTCGAAATACTTATAAAGTTGAAGCTTTTTTTTCTTTGTTTTAAATGCTTTGTAGTATAGTATTTGAGCTATGGAACTTTTTTATAGCTTAATACGAGTATAGTTTGTACGGTTAATATATTACTCCCTCTCACATAGTAGATTTATTCATTTTATTATCGATGATCTTTTTGGTAATTTTACATGTTAAGTTGTGAAATAATATGATTTTTTCAAACACTCAAATAACTGATTATCTGATTATTACGTTATCAAACAACATAATCAAATCCAAACACCATAGTGTTAAATCACGTTTTGATAAAGCTGATTATTTAATTATGATTATTCAAAACGCATAATCAATTTTCAAATCGCAATTCCAAACACCCCCTTAATAGCTTACCTTACTGTTTTTCTACCCTTTTAGCGTTCATAATTTTTTTTTTTTTTTTTTTTTTTTTTTTTGGAAACTAAATTTTAGGTGAGAGATGAAGTGTATGTGAAAAGCATTACAAACAACAAGGTAGCAAGAGGAAGGTTGGTATGCATGGATCCAACTACGGTTGTTTTACGAACAGAACTTGGAGCTGGTTGGTGTGAGGTAGAGCTTCAAGTGGCCATCAAAAGAAATGAAGTTTTGTTTAGGCCATTTGAGCATATGAGATACATTCATGATGTCATTAGTATGTCTATTGCTTGGCCTACTGCGTTGATCGAGGTATGTTTATTGGGTGCAAACCCAATCCCATATTAGTTGGGAATAAATGTCAAGATCAACATATAAGCTCATGAGTGTCTCTCTCTACTACCACTTGGTTTTAGAGTAATTTGGGTGCTCATGGCTTATATGTTTGGTGCTTGTTAGGCTATAACCGGTCCTTTCAATGTCTTCGTTAATTTTGTACTAAAATGATAATTCATTTTTATAATGTGCACCTTTATGCTTATACATGGATGGTTTAATTGTAGGTAGCAGAGTTCTATGAGTGATCAAGATAGATGGTGGCGGTTTGAAGAGTTTATGTGTTTTGTAATGTTGGCCGGTTTGATTATGAATGTTTGAAGATGAATATTGTTTTTTGAGTTTGTGTGTTTGAGACAATGATCTATAATATGTTGATGTTACCTAGACATGTTTTTGCATTTGTGGTGTTGAAACAATATTATAATCTGTAATCTGTAATATTATTTGGATTGAAACAATATTATGTTTTATATGTAATATTGGTTTTGTAATTTAAAATTTATTATAATTGTAATCAATTATAAATTGATGCAGCAAAAGAAAACTGCATCCGAACCGGGACCGAAAGGCCCAGTTAGCTGAAGCAGGCCCAAAAGGCCCAGATAGCTGAAGCAGGCCCGTAAGGCATAAATAGCATAATCGGGCCAAAAAGGCCCAGTAAGCATAAACGGGCCAATTACCATAACCAGATTCAAAAGGCCCAATTATCTGAACTGGGCTAGAAATGCCCAATTACCAAAACCGGCCCAAAACCCGAAATCGACCCGAATATCCCAACCGGATATTCGAAACACCTATTAACTTGTTAGGACCCTTTTTTTTTGGTACTAACGTATACTTATATTAGGACCCTTTTTTGTGGTACAAAATTAACAACTACTTATATTAGGACCCTTTTTATGGTACTTAATTAACTTATAGTTATATTAGGACCCTTTTTTGTGGTACAAAATTATATTAGGACCCTTTTCTGTGGTACTTAATTAACATCTAGTTGTCTTATGACCTTTTTTTGTGGTACTAAATTATATTAGGACCCTTTTTTGTGATATTAAATTATATTACGACTCTTTTTTGTGGTACTAAAGTATTATAATACAGTTTTTTGAAGTCCTAATATGTTCTAACAATACAAATTTATGTGTCATAATATATTATAAATGGTCCTAATATGTTACTCTATAAGGACCCTTTCTATGTTGTTAATAGGACTCATGAAAAAGGTCAAATGGCCGTTAGGACCCTTTTTGGTTAATAGGACGCCCACCTATACGTCCACAGGTTTGAGGGTCCTATCAGGCCAAAGGTCCTAAGAATGAGCTTTTTAGGACCCTTTTGGGGGTCCTAAGATAACAGTTTTCTTGTAGTGACATTTGCTCAAAAATAGTGTCTAAAATTTAAAGGTCTAAAAAACTGTTATTTACTATGCATGAAAACCTTGCACGAAAACCTCAGGCTGCTCGAAAACTTGCTCGAAAACCTTAACTTTTGTCCTTTTGTGCTCGAAAACTTGGCTGTCAGAAAATTTGGTTTTGCCCGAAAACCACCTTGTTTTGAAGATTTTGTTTTGTTTGACACCCTAGTTGTCTGCTCGAAAATTAAGTTATTGCTCGAGTACTTAACTGCTCTAGAACTAAGTCACTGATCTAGAACTAGAATTGTGCTCGAATACTTTATTTGCTCTAGAACCTAGGTACTGCTCGAATACCTATCCTGCTCGAAAACTTCCCATTTCATAACACAAATGTTTTCTGTCCGAAAACCAAACAGTGCTCGAAAACATTATCTATTTTGAAATTTGTCTTTGCTCAAAAACCACTTTGTTCCATAAAGGTGGTTTTACACCAAAACCTCACTGCACGAAATTCTTGATCCTTACTGCTCAAAATCTTAACTTGACAATCTCATTTAAACCTCTACTCTCTTGCACCACTCGGTTTCCACTCTTGATTAAGATGGAAACTGCAAATTGTGATGCTTTGGTCGTGGGCTTGGATACCCATCCACCCATGCTATTCGAGGTATTGTTCGATGAATGGAAAGGAAGATTTGACAACTTCAATGATGGAAAGGGAGAATAAACCAAGAATCTTTGGGTCTCATTTCTTAATGGCCCAAAGGTCTTTCCTCACCCTGAAATTGGTGTGCCCCTGAAACCCTATGAACTCCAGGGTGAAGAAGCCATGTGTAACGACCTAACCCGTTAACCAACCAAAACTGCAAAATAAAAAAAATTTCGAAGCAGGCCTGCCCGGGCTGGGTCCGCGGCGAGCACCCCAACCTGTGCGCGGCGCGCACAGGGCCTGGCAGCCCGCTGTCCAAATTATTTCGTTTTCGTAAAAAGATCTAACACTTCCCATCTTGTTTAGACGAAATGCTTTTCACATCATATTAGTATAAGTAAAACAAGCACGAATCAAAGATAAAACGAGTTTTACATTGCGGGGCCCACATATACCAAAAATACCATTAAGTACGAAATACGAGTTTCGACCACAAAAAGTTTAATTGCCAAACGTCACTAGAGCATGGTGTTTGAGGTTAAACTACCCAAATCTTGGTCGAACTTCCAAAAAGCTAAAACCCCCGAGAGCCACTAATCCAAGAGAATACCTTTGCCCTTGTCCAAGCCAGATCCTAAAAAGGTAAACAACGAGAGGGTAAGCTAACGCTTAGTGAATGCAATAATTATACACATACATATATAACCTACTTACTTGCAATCACATACACAATTACCTCATACATGCTAGCAACTTAAATGACATACCAACGCAAGGTATAACGCTAAATCTCCAAGACCACAAGCTAGCACAAACAATAGCATATATAACTCGAATAATATAAAGTGCCATACTACAAACACATAACCATGGTTAACCAAAAGGAATGGTACTTCGAATTTCTCATCGGTGTTCCCAACAACCGTTAGCGTACAACAAATTATAACACTAATCCCGGAGTGGTATCGATCGCACGAACTTTAAACCCACCCGTCACGTCTAATGTGGTATCGAACGCCCGAACTTTAAACCCACTATACACGCCCACACACATACATGACATGGCATCGAACGCTCGGACTTAAACTCATATCATATATTGACCCGATGTGGTATCGACCGCCCGAACTTAAACCCACATCGAATATCGTACAAGTAAATACATTATATACACACATGTATAATCATTCCACTCACCTTGTCGACTTGGCAAGATTTCCAACAACAACTTGTAACCTTCAAAGCGAGTCACCACCACAACCAAAACGTAGCTCTTGAGGAGATGAACAACTTTATAACTCGAGCTAAGACCCGAAACTAGCTCCTTCTTCCTTTACTTGAGCTTTCTCTCTCTCAAATTTGGGTTTCTCTCACTAGAATTAAAGTAGAAAGAAAATGGTGGTTGAAAGTAGAGTTATGACTCCCAACCCACTGATCTGGTGGCCTTAACTCGTCCCCTAAGTGAAATTACCACAATGCCCTTCCAAAATATCTAATTAAAAGGCAGAACCCGGCTACAGTAGGAGTGCGCCGCGCGCACCCCTAAGTGTGTGCTGAGCGCACTTAGGCCTGATCAGAATCCGTCTTCTGTTTAATTCCAGAATTATTCCCACGCTTTATGTACTATATTTACACTTATATACAATAGATATTAGGGTGTTACACCATGAGAGCTCAAGCCGACATTGACTCCAGAACACTCATCATGCAAGCCCTTCCCCATGGCATGTAAAACTCCGTCAGCTCCCTGAAATCTAGAAAAGAACTTCAAGTTGAAATCACTCATCAACAGGAAGGATACAGCCAATCCGACCCAACAAAACTTGACATTGCTCTCGCTATGTATGAGGACTATCAATAGAAGCGTGATGAATTTCTGAAAGACTGCTACAAACGCTTCTGTGAAGTCATTAATGAGCTAAAAAAAGTGGGAGTGAACAAAGAAAACCAGAAGTTGAACATGAAATTCCTGAAAAAGCTGAATGCAACCTGGACACCATATGGAAACAACTTCTGTGATGCTAAGAACACCAAGAAATACAACATCCATGAAGTTGTTGGTAAACTAATGAACCACCAAGTTGATGTTCAAGCTGTCCAAGACTCCAAAACAAACCCTACTGGAACCAATGAGCCAATGGCTCTATATGTGAACAAAAGCTCAGGCAAAGCTGTTCCCAGCCGCTCCATATCACTCAAAGTAAAACAGAGCATGTCATTCGATGAAGACACATACTCTGATGTTGATGAAGAAGATTGAGATCTTGTCAAAGCTACCTAAATGTTCAGCAAGCTGCTAGATCTTAGGAGATCATCTGGCGGTTTTAGCAAAAACAACAACAACCAAACTTCATCCAGCTCCTCGTACTACAAAAGGCCTGGAACCACAATAACCCAATACCGAGTCTGTGACAATAAGGACTCCGATAATGTGTGTTTCAACTGTGGCAAAACATGTCACTTTGCATGAGAATGCAGACTATCCAAAGAAATGATGCTGAGTACTACAAGAAAAAGATGTTACTCGATAAGATGCTGAAAAGGGGAAGGTTCTCAAAGCCTCAGATGATGTTTGGTTAAACTGGTCGGACAGTGAACATGAGCCAGAACGTGCCAATGTGGTCAAGCTAACCAACATGTCCCGTGCACCTGAAAATAATTCTTCCGATGTTGACGAAGAGGTACAACTTTACACTGATGTAACTCATGAATATTATAAATTTGTACATAACAATTCTGAATTTATATCTGATGTACTGCATGCTCCCTCTAAAACACCTAGTGCTCAACACACTGACCCACCCGTCCAACTAAATGCGCCCATTAGAACTGCACATGTCCCTAGTAGTCAAGATAGAGTATTTCCTGAACTGCCTGATATGTATATTGACAACATTCCTAAAATGAGTAGAGACCCGAGATCTTTTGCTAGTTAAATTAGTGGACTACAAAATGAAAACCATAGGTTAAAAGCTGAATTGAAAATCAAAGTGTCAAACAATGCATACCTGAACCTTCAGAAGGATTTAGCTGAAAAAGTAGCACAACTGAAAGAGCTAGAATCTAGTGTGAAACCTCTACGCATAGAAAGAACAGACTTTAAGTTAAGGAATGAAGTTCTTTGTGAGAAAATTGACAATGCGGAGAAAGAAATTAAGAAACTCACTGACTCTAAGAAAACTCTTCTAGATACCTTAGAGCAAAAGATAAGAGAACCTCTATGTGACCTTGCTAAGAAAACCTCTGAATGTTCTAAACGAGCTGCAAATAACCTAGAGCTTCAAACTCATCTAGGTTAATTTGAAGAAAAACAGTATAGAACCGAATAGTCTAAGGTTGTATTAGCTGGTCACATCTCTAATCAAACCCTGTTCATGAATCGACCAAAGGATTCATTCTATCAGAACAAAGGATTAAGATTTGAAAATCCCCTTACTCTGACCAACATGGCCAAAGCTGAACCCTGTTTATATGATAGTAGATACTTAAATATTGGCCTACTTGCACGACTCACATTTGCATCAAACAATGAGATTGAGGAGGCATTGGCTAAAAGATCAATCAAAATGAAACGAGAAATTGCACTAATCTATGATAAAATCAATGCTCTTTATTTGAAAAAGAAAAATTCATTTTCACATGAGAGTATACTCGATATGTTTAATGAGAGTGAAAGTTCAGAAGGTCAAAAGTGTATTGTCTATTTACCATCTTTGGTCTTAGAAAAATACATCATCAGTAAAGAAAAGGAACTTGATGAAAACAAAATGAAATCTTTTGACAATGAACTTAAATTTCAAATGATCATTAAAGCATTGCAACACTAAATCTCACTCACCGAGTCCACCAATGACAGACTTGTATGCGGCGTGCATAAACTTGAAAGGCAGATTTCCAGTCAAGCAACTACTTTCTGTGAAATTATCTCAAAATCCAGAGTGTCACGAGACCCACAACCAAGTCCTATGAATGAACCCTTCACTGAAGGATCAACAAATGCCCTCATTAATACACTAAGGGAAGAAATCTTTGAATTAAAACTTGAACTAAAAGGCTCTAGAAAATATGTTGAACTTATTGAAAAGGACAACATTGATTTACAAGTGAAAGTACTAATGAAACGTGAGTACGTGACAATGAAAATGCTGAGAAAGTTTTTGGTCCATCGGTAACACTTGGTTCTAAACAAACTCTTTACTCCAAAAGGAAATTGAACCAATGAAAGAGAAATTTATACCATGGGAAACAACTTATTCTCAACGAGTTCTTCCCCCACATCACCAAGGTTTTCCTTACACTACTGTAGTGAACTCAAGGAAACCTGTCATCCCAACTGTCACCATACCAAAGAACCTTAATACTGGCTCTCGAATAGAAATGATTATTACAAAAAGGGGTGCCGATCACAAACCACCATCTTCCGCAACCTTGCTGAGAAAACCAAACAACCCTGTACGAAGAATAATCCAAGAACAGGGTGGGTATGACTACTCAGCCAGAAAAGTTCAAAACCACCCTGCACCGTCTATCCCAGGTAGGAGGGGTGGTTCAAGGAACACTGTTGGTCCCTTGATTAACAACAGGAGTATTGTAGAGAGGGGGGGGGGGGGGGTGAATACAATTTGCTTTTTAATTAACTTAACAGTTAAACACAACTTAGTATTCAAGCAAGTAAATTAAATAGAGTCCGAGGTAATTTTCAACGGCTATTCTTTATTGATAAAATCACAAAGAATTACAAATATCCTTGGCGGAATGAGTGTTGGTAGATATAGATTTACCTAGATTATAGCTATGAGGATAAACTTAAAGCTATTACACGTTTTGAACTCTAAATAATAAAACCCACACCACTAGTTGTTACAATAGTGGATACAACAATTTATAGTAGTCCTTTTATCCGTGTAATTGTTCCATTGTCCACTGGTACATAGGATTTCTGTACTTGTGGGGACAACTGCATCAGAGAGTGTGCTCTCCTCTTTCCTCTTTGGTAGCTATTTGCAGGAACACCCCAATTCAGTTTGGCACCACTATTTGTTTAAACAAATAGAATGTTATGTTCCCTAGGCATTAACAAAGTATAGCACATGTATGCACATGCGTTAAACTTCTGCATTCCCACGTGGTCTTGTAATGTCACTAGTCAGTCACCGATGCGTGTCCTTTCATGTTCAACTTTGTCTTTGACTTCTGTTGAATAGTACAATTGATGTAGACCACTCAAAAAACTAATATACTTGTTATGGAGCATAGATGTCTTGTGTAGTAAGCTGCATTCCAGCTATGCTGGTTCTTCATTACTGAGTCACTTGATATTATTGAATTGCTGAGTATACATCTTGTGCTGATTGAAGAACACTGTCTACCTTGTGCTGGTAGACTAAGCAGCAAACTAAACACTCGACACAGCAATATCTACTGTCTATACATAAACAAACTTGTGCTGCCTGCACATAACATTTTAGTGCAAATAAATTACAGTTTTGTCAGAATTAAATCCTTAATTATTTTGGGGACTCAACAATCTCCCCTATTTGATGATGATAAAACCTATGACATTAAGAGAAAACACTAAAGCCAGCACTAAGGGACCTAATAAAAATAGGCAGTAAATTTATCCCTTTTAAGTTTGTTTTGGGATCTTTTGCTAAGTTATCTATATCTTATAACTTGATAGGATTTTGAAGATAAAATCATTTCATTTTCATTACAACAGAGTATATACAATAATTACAAAACATTATAATAAAATATGAAATAATCAAAAGATACAAATTGAGCACTAGAAGGCTATCTGTCTTTATTTTTGTCTTTATCTTGTTCATCTTCAGATAGCTCTTCTTCTTTAACTTTGAGGGCTGCCCAGGCTTCAGGAAACAAGTAGGGCACTTCAGCAGGGTCGAATACTAGAATCTGAGGAGGTAAAATGATGGGATCTCTTCTGTGTGGGCCTCACCAGTAGATTTCTTACCTTTAGGCTTTTGGGAAAGAACTTCTTCTACATTCACTACTGGTGTATTCCCATACTTTACTGCTTTGTTGAAGAACTCTTGACGTTCAGGTTTCAGTGTATCTTTGATACCACTTTTACCTTTGCCAATAAAGTATTGCAGTATCTCCATCCACTCACTGAACCCTAAGGTTCTTAGTTCAGTGTAGTCTATTCTCTCCTGAACATTACCTTCCCTGTTGGATTTGATCTTCTGGTTAGCACATCACCATATCTGCTCCTATAGTAATGATCAGATAATTCTATTGTACGTTCAGTTTCTATAGGAGTATTAGCAGGTGCTTTCTCGGTAGCTTCCAGTTTATCGAATGCCTTGTCCTGTTCATTAACAATAGCTTTGGCTAACTTAAGGGACTCAGCCTCTTGTTTTCTATCAGCAGCCAACTTAGCTTCTTCTTACTGAAGCTTCAGCCTCTCAGCATATTCAGCATCAACATCCTCCCCTTTGCCTTTCAACTTGTAGACCCAAAAGATAGTCATTGGTAATAATGTTAAGGGATTTTGCTGTTTCAATCATTTGTCTACCCTCAACAGTTTTAAGGGCATCACGATATTGCCTTAGATCCATATCCAGTCTCCGAGCCTCATGAAATTGAGTTTTATCTTTATCAGTATGTATCCTTTGACCACTGTTATTTAGATACACGCCAATTTCAATGCCATAAGTCAAGGCAGTGATATAGAATGTGAAAGGACCTGTTCATACTGATTATAAACGATTCACAATAGTTGATTTCATTGCGAGGTATTTGACCTCTAAATGATACATTTTACAAACATTGCATTCGTTTTTAAAAGACAAACTTTCATTTCATCAAAAGTTAATAGGCATGCATACCATTTCATATTATATCAACTATCAATGACTTAATAATAGTCTTGTTGAATTCAACGACTCGAATGCAACGTCTTTTGAAATATGCCATGAATGACTCCAAGTAATATCTTTAAAATGAGAAAATGCATAGCGTAAGATTTCCTTCAATCCTGAGAATAAACATGCTTTAAAGTGTCAACCAAAAGGTTGGTGAGTTCATTAATTTATTATAATCAATCATTTCCAATAATATAATAGACCACAAGATACTCATCTTTTGAAAACAATCTGTGCAGGTCTACTCCTGCTATAAAATCATTCATATGAAGAACACCAGAACCTTTCAAAACAACTCACCAATGGTAGCTAGTGCGTAGTACAATGCAAAATCATCTCACCGTGGTAGTTAATACAATATAGTTTTACAACAGTAGCTAATGTGTAGTGCAATGCAAAATCATCTCACCGAGGGTAGCTAAAACGGTAGCTAGTGCGTAGTGCAATGCAAAATCGTCTCACCGGTACTAACTACTAAATCGAACCAATAACAATATTACAATGGTCTCTAGTGCGTAGTGCAATGCAAAATCATCTCACTGAGGGTAGCTAAAATGGTAGCTAGTGCGTAGTGCAATACAAAATCATCTCACCGTTACTAACTACTAAGTTGAACCATTTCGGTAGCTAGTGCGTAGTGCAATGCAAAATCATCTCATCGATGGTCGATAATACAATCTTTATAGAAATCGAACCTCTGAATCCAAATAATTCTATCATAAAGTGTAGTTTTGAATATTTGTGTCTATTGCGTCAAACGTTTATAAAAGCAGTTCATGTATTCTCAATTCAAAAGTATATCTCAAAAGCATTTAAATAAAACAGTTATAAAACAGCGCATGTATTCTCAGTCCCAAAAATATATATTGTGAAAGCATTTAAAAAGAGAGTAATGAAACTCACAGTACTGTATTTCGTAGTAATTATGCATATGATGGCATTGAACAAATGCAAGGTTGGCCTCAGATTCACAAACCTATATTATTTATATATATATTAACACATATAATAACATTTAAACAAGTTTTATATATTAATATTAATATACTTTATTATTTGTATGTTATATTAATAAATAGTTTAATTATAACTATTTTATATATTTTAGATAATTATATATATGATTATATTAAAATATATTTATCTATTTTTTATAACTTAATTAATATCTTATAATAATAACATTTTAGTTAAATCAATATGTAATATTAGTATAGTTAGTATATATGTAAAAATATATTTTTATATAAATACCATGTGTTTATTATAATATTACTAAAATAATGATAATAATAATAATAATGATAAAATAATGATAATTCTAACTCTAATGATAATATTGATAATAATAATAATAATGCTACTTAATGATATTACTAGTAATGATAATAATTTTAGTAGTAATAATAATAATAATAATAATAATAATAATAATAATAATAATAATAATAATAATAATAATAATAATAATAATAATAATAATAATAATAATAATAATAATAATGATAATTATAATTGTAATTATAATCATGACAATAATAATAAATGATAACTAATACTTATATTAGTAATAATAATAATAATAATAATAATAATAATAATAATAATAATAATAATAATAATAATAATAATAATAATAATAATAATAATAATAATAATAATAATAATAATAAGAATAATAATAATAATAATAATAATAATAATAATAATAATAATAATAATAATAATAATAATAATAATAATAATAATAATAATAATAATAATAATAATAATAATAATAATTAGGTAGTTTACATGGAGATGAGGGAAAACCACGTACCAGTAAAACACTAGAAGATATGATACTTATTGTTCACTGAAGAATCACGTTAATTAAACATTAAACGCTAGAAGATACTTATTATTCACTAAAGAATCACTCAACTAACGATGATGGTATTAATTGGATCGAATTGAATTGAAGAAAAATTTGTTTTGTGTGGATGAGAGTTGTGTAGAGCAGAGATAATAATAATATTTTTGGGATGCCCACAAGGTGTTTGTTAAAAGTCCTCAATGAGTTTTTCTTGGCTTCATGGTTTTAATTATATTACGGTGTATGAGGTTTTTGCATCTGTCTTTTTAGCTATGCACTACAACTAAAGTTTGTGTGTAGCTATGTCACATGCCGCTGTGAAATTTCATTGTCCATTTGTGGGTCTTAGTGGCTGTCAAAATGGGAGTGGAAATGGGCTTGTTAGAAGTTCTCTTATCAAGCATCTTAGTGATTGTCACTGTGGTATCGATGCGCGGGATATCACTCGACATTCTCTTACTTCTAATTTGGGTGTTTATACTGAGGCTGATGTTACCTTTAGGCGTATGGGGATTTGGTTATGTGGTGTTTGCTACAAAACACATACGGTACGTGCTAAGTGCCGTCATGGTAGTGGCCCAGATGTGCCTCCCCCCGATGAGGGAAATGGTGTTGTTCGTTTTGTACTTCATAATTTTACCAAGCCACTAGCCCCCTCTTCTCCTGCTCGACTTTGTATTGAGGATGGTTCGGTGCGTGATCATAACGATGGTTTTGATGTGGCTCTCCTTGATCGTTTGTTCTCTAAGGGGTTTCGCACGGTTAAGTCTATCCCTCCCAAGTGTCGTTTGGGGTTTTCTCGGGTTTTGAAAGGTGCTCTTGATAAGGTGGTCTCTAAGCCTGATGACATTTCAAGTTAGGTCTCTTTGTTGGTGTTACCCTTTTGTACCCTTAAAACCTTTCGGCCACGGAGTTATCGTGAGTCTAGGTCTTGGATAAAGCGTCGGCATCAGGAAGAGAATATTTCCCGTGCTATTTTCTCTTGGGGGACAGCAGGTGGAAGTTTACAACTTGTGAGGGAGTATTTAGCAGAGGATTCTCCTATGTTGTCAGTGGTTGATGATGAGGTCCTTGATTTGGAAGAGCGTAATATTAAGTAGTGTCGTAGGAAGATTTGTGATGGCCATTAGACCGCTGCAGCTCGTGTTCTTTTTTCATCAGGCGTTGCTCCTTATAATGACGCCACGCTGGCAGACTTGCTATCTAAGCATCCTTCTTCTATAGCTCCATCCTTGCCTGATATGCCGGTTGATCACCTACAACTCGTTACGACTTCTGCTGTTGTTTTGGGCCAGATTAAAAGTTTTCCTCGGGGCACATCTTGTGGTAGGGATGGTTTACGTGCACAACACCTTATGGATTGCTTGAGTGGTGCTGTTGTGGCAGTCTTGGATGAGTTGGTTGGCTCTATTACTGGGGTCGTTAATCTCTTTCTAGCTGGAAGGTGCCCTATGGAATTAGGAGAGTATATAGCTAGTGCTCCCCTCACACCGCTTGTCAAGCCCGGTGGTGGTATTCGTCCTATAGCTGTGGGTACTGTTTGGTGACGTCTTGTTTCGAAGGTTGGCGCTGCTATGGTTGGCCAGTCTTTGGGAAGTTACTTCGATGGTCTTCAATTTGGTGTTGGTGTTTCTTCAGGTGGTGAGGCTATTCTTCATGCTGTGAATCGGTTGATTGAGGATCATGGCTCTGATGTTGGCCTCTCTATGTTATAAGTTGATTTTCAAAATGCATTCAATCTTGTTGATCGTACGTTCATGTTACGTGAAGTTCGCCGCCTTTGTCCGAGCATTTCTCAATGGGTTGAATTTTGCTACTCTAATCCAGCAAGATTGTATTATGGGAACCACAACTTATGGTCTTCTCAGGGGGTGCACCAGGGTGATCCCCTTGGTCCGCTGCTTTTTACTTTGGTCTTACAACCCTTGGTTTCTAAAATCAGAGATAATTTTGAGGTTTGTCTTCAGGCGTGGTATTTGGATGATGGCACTATTATTGGGGACACTTTGGTGGTGGGGAAGGTTTTGCATTTGATTATGGGGGATGGGCCTTGTTTTGGGCTACATCTCAACGTTGAAAAAACAGAAATTTTCTGGCCTACGGAGGACCCTCGCAGCAGGCAAGTAGGTGTATTTCCTCCTAATATTGCTCGACCTTTAAATCGTGTTAAGTTACTTGGGGCCCCCGCAAGTTCCGATCTTGGTTTTTGTAGTGAACTGGTGATGCAAAGTGAAATGTCCCGTTCTTATTGATTAAAAACGATCCATATTAATTGATTTCGTTGCGAGGTTTTGACCTCTATATGAGACGTTTTTCAAAGACTGCATTCATTTTTAAAACAAACCATAACCTTTATTTCATAAATAAATGTTTAAAAAGCTTTACGTAGATTATCAAATAATGATAATCTAAAATATCCTGTTTACACACGACCATTACATAATGGTTTACAATACAAATATGTTACATCGAAATCAGTTTCTTGAATGCAGTTTTTACACAATATCATACAAACATGGACTCCAAATCTTGTCCTTATTTTAGTATGCAACAGCGGAAGCTCTTAATATTCACCTGAGAATAAACATGCTTTAAACGTCAACAAAAATGTTGGTGAGTTATAGGTTTAACCTATATATATCAAATCGTAACAATAGACCACAAGATTTCATATTTCAATACACATCCCATACATAGAGATAAAAATCATTCATATGGTGAACACCTGGTAACCGACATTAACAAGATGCATATATAAGAATATCCCCATCATTCCGGGACACCCTTCGGATATGATATAAATTTCGAAGTACTAAAGCATCCGGTACTTTGGATGGGGTTTGTTAGGCCCAATAGATCTATCTTTAGGATTCGCGTCAATTAGGGTGTCTGTTCCCTAATTCTTAGATTACCAGACTTAATAAAAAGGGGCATATTCGATTTCGATAATTCAACCATAGAATGTAGTTTCACGTACTTGTGTCTATTTTGTAAATCATTTATAAAACCTGCATGTATTCTCATCCCAAAAATATTAGATTTTAAAAATGGGACTATAACTCACTTTCACCGATTTTTACTTCGTCGGGAAGTAAGACTTGGCCACTGGTTGACTCACGAACCTATAACAATATATACATATATATCAAAGTATGTTCAAAATATATTTACAACACTTTTAATATATTTTGATGTTTTAAGTTTCTTAAGTCAGCTGTCCTCGTTAGTAACCTACAACTAGTTGTCCACAGTTAGATGTACAGAAATAAATCGATAAATATTATCTTGAATCAATCCACGACCCAGTGTATACGTATCTCAGTATTGATCACAACTCAAACTATATATATTTTGGAATCAACCTCAACCCTGTATAGCTAACTCCAACATTCACATATAGAGTGTCTATGGTTGTTCCGAAATATATATAGATGTGTCGACATGATAGGTCGAAACATTGTATACGTGTCTATGGTATCTCAAGATTACATAATATACAATACAAGTTGATTAAGTTATGGTTGGAATAGATTTGTTACCAATTTTCACGTAGCTAAAATGAGAAAAATTATCCAATCTTGTTTTACCCATAACTTCTTCATTTTAAATCCGTTTTGAGTGAATCAAATTGCTATGGTTTCATATTGAACTCTATTTTATGAATCTAAACAGAAAAAGTATAGGTTTATAGTCAGAAAAATAAGTTACAAGTCGTTTTTGTAAAGGTAGTCATTTCAGTCGAAAGAACGACGTCTAGATGACCATTTTAGAAAACATACTTCCACTTTGAGTTTAACCATAATTTTTGGATATAGTTTCATGTTCATAATAAAAATCATTTTCTCAGAATAACAACTTTTAAATCAAAGTTTATCATAGTTTTTAATTAACTAACCCAAAACAGCCCGCTGTGTTACTACGACGGCGTAAATCCGGTTTTAAGGTGTTTTTTGTGTTTTCAGGTTTTAAATCCTTAAGTTAGCATATCATATAGATATAGAACATGTGTTTAGTTGATTTTAAAAGTCAAGTTAGAAGGATTAACTTTTGTTTGCGAACAAGTTTAGAATTAACTAAACTATGTTCTAGTGATTACAAGTTTAAACCTTCGAATAAGATAGCTTTATACGTATGAACCGAATGATGTTATGAACATCATTACTACATTAATTTCCTTGGATAAACCTACTGGAAAAGAGAAAAATGGATCTAGCTTCAACGGATCCTTGGATGGCTCGAAGTTCTTGAAGCAGAATCATGACACGAAAACAAGTTCAAGTAAGATCATCACTTGAAATAAGATTGTTATAGTTATAGAAATTGAATCAAAGTTTGAATATGATTATTACCTTGTATTAGAATGATAACCTACTGTAAGAAACAAAGATTTCTTGAGGTTGGATGATCACCTTACAAGATTGGAAGTGAGCTAGCAAACTTGAAAGTATTCTTGATTTTATGTAACTAGAACTTGTAGAATATATGAAGAACACTTAGAACTTGAAGATAGAACTTGAGAGAGATCAATTAGATGAAGAAAATTGAAGAATGAAAGTGTTTGTAGGTGTTTTTGGTCGTTGGTGTATGGATTAGATATAAAGGATATGTAATTTTGTTTTCATGTAAATAAGTCATGAATGATTACTCATATTTTTGTAATTTTATGAGATATTTCATGCTAGTTGCCAAATAATGGTTCCCACATGTGTTAGGTGACTCACATGGGCTGCTAAGAGCTGATCATTGGAGTGTATATACCAATAGTACATACATCTAAAACCTGTGTATTGTACGAGTACGAATACGGGTGCATACGAGTAGAATTGTTGATGAAACTGAACGAGGATGTAATTGTAAGCATTTTTGTTAAGTAGAAGTATTTTGATAAGTGTATTGAAGTCTTTCAAAAGTGTATAAATATATATTAAAACACTACATGTATATACATTTTAACTGAGTCGTTAAGTCATCGTTAGTCGTTACATGTAAGTGTTGTTTTTAAACCTTTAGGTTAACGGTCTTGTTAAATGTTGTTAACCCAATGTTTATAATATCAAATGAGATTTTAAATTATTATATTATCATGATATTATCATGTATGAATATCTCTTAATATGATATATATACATTAAATGTCTTTACAATGATAATCGTTACATATATGTCTCGTTTAAAAATCATTAAGTTAGTAGTCTTGTTTTTACATATGTAATTCATTATTAATATACTTAATGATATGTTTACTTATCATAGTATCATGTTAACTATATATATATCCATATATATGTCATCATATAGTTTTTACAAGTTTTAACGTTCGTGAATCACCGGTCAACTTGGGTGGTCAATTGTCTATATGAAACATATTTCAATTAATCAAGTCTTAACAAGTTTGATTGCTTAACATGTTGGAAACATTTAATCATGTAAATATCAATCTCAATTAATATATATAAACATGGAAAAGTTCGGGTCACTACAGTACCTACCCGTTAAATAAATTTCGTCCCGAAATTTTAAGCTGTTGAAGGTGTTGACGAATCTTCTGGAAATAGATGTGGGTATTTCTTCTTCATCTGATCTTCACGCTCCCAGGTGAACTCGGGTCCTCTACGAGCATTCCATCGAACTTTAACAATTGGTATCTTGTTTTGCTTAAGTCTTTTAACCTCACGATCCATTATTTCGACGGGTTCTTCGATGAATTGAAGTTTTTCGTTGATTTGGATTTCATCTAACGGAATAGTGAGATCTTCTTTAGCAAAACATTTCTTCAAATTCGAGACGTGGAAAGTGTTATGTACAGCCGCGAGTTGTTGAGGTAACTCAAGTCGGTAAGCTACTGGTCCGACACGATCAATAATCTTGAATGGTCCAATATACCTTGGATTTAATTTCCCTCGTTTACCAAATCGAACAACGCCTTTCCAAGGTGCAACTTTAAGCATGACCATCTCTCCAATTTCAAATTCTATATCTTTTCTTTTAATGTCAGCGTAGCTCTTTTGTCGACTTTGGGCGGTTTTCAATCGTTGTTGAATTTGGATGATTTTCTCGGTAGTTTCTTGTATAATCTCCAGACCCGTAATCTGTCTATCCCCCACTTCACTCCAACAAATCGGAGACCTGCACTTTCTACCATAAAGTGCTTCAAACGGCGCCATCTCAATGCTTGAATGGTAGCTGTTATTGTAGGAAAATTCTGCTAACGGTAGATGTCGATCCCAACTGTTTCCGAAATCAATAACACATGCTCGTAGCATGTCTTCAAGCATTTGTATCGTCCTTTCACTCTGCCCATCAGTTTGTAGATGATAGGCAGTACTCATGTCTAGACGAGTTCCTAATGCTTGCTGTAATGTCTGCCAGAATCTTGAAATAAATCTGCCATCCCTATCAGAGATAATAGAGATTGGTATTCCATGTCTGGAGACGACTTCCTTCAAATACAGTCGTGCTAACTTCTCCATTTTGTCATCTTCTCTTATTGGCAGGAAGTGTGCTGATTTGGTGAGACGATCAACTATTACCCAAATAGTATCAAAATCACTTGCAGTCCTTGGCAATTTAGTGATGAAATCCATGGTAATGTTTTCCCATTTCCATTCTGGGATTTCGGGTTGTTGAAGTAGACCTGATGGTTTCTGATGCTCAGCTTTGACCTTAGAACATGTCAAACATTCTCCTACGTATTTAGCAACATCGGCTTTCATACCCGGCCACCAAAAATGTTTCTTGAGATCCTTGTACATCTTCCCCGTTCCAGGATGTATTGAGTATCTAGTTTTATGAGCTTCTCTAAGTACCATTTCTCTCATATCTCCAAATTTTGGTACCCAAATCCTTTCAGCCCTATACCGGGTTCCGTCTTCCCGAATATTAAGATGCTTCTCCGATCCTTTGGGTATTTCATCCTTTAAATTTCCCTCTTTTAAAACTCCTTGTTGCGCCTCCTTTATTTGAGTAGTAAGGTTATTATGAATCATTATATTCATAGATTTTACTCGAATGGGTTCTCTGTCCTTCCTGCTCAAGGCATCGGCTACCACATTTGCCTTCCTCGGGTGGTAACGAATCTCAAAGTCGTAATCATTCAACAATTCAATCCACCTACGCTGCCTCATATTCAGTTGTTTCTGATTAAATATGTGTTGAAGACTTTTGTGGTCGGTATATATAATACTTTTGACCCCATATAAGTAGTGCCTCCAAGTTTTTAATGCAAAAACAACCGCGCCTAATTCGAAATCATGCGTCGTATAATTTTGCTCGTGAATCTTCAATTGTCTAGAGGCATAAGCAATCACCTTCGTTCGTTGCATTAATACACAACCAAGACCTTGCTTTGATGCGTCACAATAAATCACAAAATCATCATTCCCTTCAGGCAATGACAATATAGGTGCCGTAGTTAGCTTTTTCTTCAATAACTGAAACGCTTTCTCTTGTTCATCCTTCCATTCAAATTTCTTCCCTTTATGCGTTAATGCAGTCAAGGGTTTTGCTATTCTGGAAAAGTCTTGGATGAACCTTCTGTAGTAACCAGCTAGTCCTAAAAACTGGCGTATGTGTTTTGGAGTTTTCGGGGTTTCCCACTTTTTAACAGTTTCTATCTTTGCCGGATCCACCTTAATACCTTCTTTGTTCACTATGTGACCGAGGAATTGAACTTCTTCCAACCAAAATGCACACTTTGAAAACTTAGCGTACAATTCTTCCTTCCTCAATACTTCTAACACCTTTCTCAAATGTTCACCGTGTTCTTGGTCATTCTTTGAGTAAATAAGTATGTCATCAATGAAAACAATGACAAACTTGTCAAGGTATGGTCCACACACTCGGTTCATAAGGTCCATGAACACAGCTGGTGCATTAGTTAAACCAAACGGCATGACCATAAACTCGTAATGACCGTAACGTGTTCTAAAAGCAGTCTTTGGAATATCATCTTCTTTCACCCGCATTTGATGATACCCGGAACGTAAGTCAATCTTTGAATAAACAGACGAGCCTTGTAGTTGATCAAATAAGTCGTCGATTCTCGGTAGTGGGTAGCGGTTCTTGATGGTAAGTTTGTTCAACTCTCGGTAGTCGATACACAACCTGAATGTACCATCTTTCTTCTTGACAAACAAAACAGGAGCTCTCCACGGTGATGTGCTTGGTCGAATGAAACCACGCTCTAAAAGTTCTTGTAATTGGCTTTGTAGTTCTTTCATCTCGCTGGGTGCTAGTCTGTAAGGAGCACGAGCTATTGGTGCAGCTCCTGGTACAAGATCTATTTGAAATTCAACGGATCGATGTGGGGGTAATCCAGGTAATTCTTTCGGAAATACATCGGGAAATTCTTTTGCGATGGGAACATCATTGATGCTCTTTTCTTCAGTTTGTACTTTCTCGACGTGTGCTAGAACAGCATAGCAACCTTTTCTTATTAGTTTTTGTGCCTTCAAATTACTAATAAGATGTAGCTTCGTGTTGCCCTTTTCTCCGTACACCATTAAGGGTTTTCCTTTTTCTCGTATAATGCGAATTGCATTTTTGTAACAAACGATCTCTGCTTTCACTTCTTTCAACCAGTCCATACCGATTATCACATCAAAACTCCCTAACTCTACTGGTATCAAATCAATCTTAAATGTTTCGCTAACCAGTTTAATTTCTCGATTCCGACATATATTATCTGCTGAAATTAATTTACCATTTGCTAATTCGAGTAAAAATTTACTATCCAAAGGCGTCAATGGACAACTTAATTTAGCACAAAAATCTCTACTCATATAGCTTCTATCCGCACCCGAATCAAATAAAACGTAAGCAGATTTATTGTCAATAAGAAACGTACCCATAACAAGCTCCGGGTCTTCCTGTGCCTCTGCCACATTAATATTGAAAACTCTTCCGCGGCCTTGTCCATTCGTGTCCTCCTGGTTCGGGCAATTTCTAATAATGTGGCCCGGTTTTCCACATTTATAACAAACTACATTGGCATAACTTGCTCCGACACTACTTGCTCCGCCATTACTCGTTCTGACACCATTTGTTCCTTTCGTTCTATTAACCCCTGGTCCGTAGACCTCACACTTCGCCGCGCTATGACCATTTCTTTTACACTTGTTGCAGAATTTGGTGCAGAACCCCGAGTGATACTTTTCACACCTTTGGCATAGCTGCTTCTGATTGTTGTTGTTGTTGCGGTTATTATTGTTATTGGGATGATTGTTGTAGTTGTTGTTGTTGTTGTTGTTGTTGTTGTTGTTGTTGTTGTTGGGCCGTTTGTTGTAGTTGCGATTGATGTTGCGATTGTTGGTATAATTGTTGCGATTATTGTTGTAATTGCTGTTGTTGTTGTATTGGTGATTCTTATCACCGTTTTCCTCCCACTTTCTTTTGACTTGCTTCACATTGGCCTCTTCAGCAGTCTGTTCTTTAATCCTTTCTTCAATCTGGTTCACTAGTTTGTGAGCCATTCTACATGCCTGTTGTATGGAGGCGGGCTCGTGTGAACTTATATCTTCTTGGATTCTTTCCGGTAATCCTTTCACAAACGCGTCGATCTTCTCTTCCTCATCTTCGAATGCTCCCGGACACAATAGGCACAATTCTGTGAATCGTCTTTTGTACGTGGTAATATCAAATCCTTGGGTTCGTAACCCTCTAAGTTCTGTCTTGAGCTTATTGACCTCGGTTCTGGGACGGTACTTCTCGTTCATCAAGTGCTTGAATGCTGACCACGGTAGTGCTTACGCATCGTCTTGTCCCACTTGCTCTAGATAGGTATTCCACCATGTTAACGCAGAACCTGTGAAGGTATGCGTAGCGTACTTCACTTTGTCCTCTTCAGTACACTTACTTATGGCAAACACCGATTCGACCTTCTCGGTCCATCGTTTCAATCCAATCGGTCCTTCGGTTCCATCAAATTCCAAAGGTTTGCAGGCAGTGAATTCTTTGTAGGTGCATCCTACACGATTTCCTGTACTGCTAGATCCAAGGTTATTGTTGGTATGTAGCGCAGCCTGTACTGCGGCTATGTTTGAAGCTAGAAAAGTACGGAATTCCTCTTCATTCATATTCACGGTGTGTCGAGTAGTCGGTGCCATTTCCTTCAAAATAGTAAAATGGAACAAGTTAATCATACAGAATATTAAGAGTAGTTAATAGTATTTCGTAGCATAATATGAACTCATTTATAAAAGCTTTTTCTTCATATTAGCGTTTTATAAGTTTAAATTCGGGTAGTACCTACCCGTTAAGTTCATACTTAGTAGCTAATATACAATTCAACTACTACAATTCTATATGAAAAACTGATTATAATAATATTTCGCGTTCAAACTTTTATACAATATTTTACAAACTTACAATACCGCTTATTTTACATAAAGCATGAAATATAGCACACAATAACTTTGATACAAGATAGTTGTGAAGACAATTCTAGCTAGTACACAAGTCGTTCAGCAAAGGCAATAAAGACACGTAATTCATACGTCCAGAAACAAGTCATGCATTCTGGTTTTACTAGGACTACTTCCCATCCTTGGTCTTGTGCAACATAACCGTTATGGCCGTTGATAAGACAGCGTGTTGTAACGTCATCAAAGGGACGAGGGTTACGTAATGTCCAACAGTCCCGTAATAATCTAAAAACCTCATTTCTTACCCCAATTACCGACTCCGTCACTTGTGGAAACGTTTTGTTTAATAGTTGTAGCCCGATGTTCTTGTTCTCACTTTGGTGAGAAGCGAACATTACTAATCCGTAAGCATAACATGCTTCTTTATGTTGCATGTTAGCCGCTTTTTCTAAATCACGAAGTCCAATATTCGGATATATTGAGTCAAAATAATTTCTTAACCCGTTGCGTAAAATAGCATTTGGGTTCCCCGCAATATATGCGTCAAAGTAAACACATCGTAACTTATGGGTTTCCCAATGTGATATCCCCCATCTTTCAAATGAAAGTCTCTTATAAACCAAGACATTCTTGGAACGTTCTTCGAATGTCTTACAAACTGATCTCGCCTTAAATAGTTGTGCCGAAGAATTCTGGCCGACTCTAGACAAGATTTCATCAATCATGTCTCCGGGTAGGTCTCTTAAAATATTGGGTTGTCTATCCATTTTGTGTTTTTAAACTGTAAAATAGACAAGAGTTAGATTCATAAAAAAATACCTATTAATACAAGCAATTTTTACATATATCATAAAGCATAAGCACACTATATTACATATATTACACCACATGAATACAACTATCTTATTCCGACTCGCTTGTTTCTTCTTCTTCGGTTTTGGTTCGTTTTGCCAAGTTTCTAGGGATATATGATGTTCCCCTAATACTAACTGTCGTTTTCCACAATGGTTTAGAAAAACCTGGTGGTTTAGAGGTTCCCGGGTCATTGTTACAACTTAAGGACTTCGGGGGTTGACGATACATATAAAGTTCATCGGGGTTGGAATTAGATTTCTCTATTTTTATGCCCTTTCCCTTATTATTTTCTTTTGCCTTTTTAAATTCAGTTGGGGTAATTTCTATAACATCATCGGAATTTTCGTCGGAATCCGATTCATCGGAGAATTGGTAATCCTCCCAATATTTTGCTTCCTTGGCGGAAACACCATTGACCATAATTAACCTTGGTCGGTTGGTTGATGATTTTCTTTTACTTAACTGTTTTATTATTTCCCCCACCGGTTCTACTTCTTCATCCGGTTCCGATTCTTCTTCCGGTTCCGATTCTTCTTCCGGTTCCGACTCTTCTTCCGGTTCCTCTTCGGGAACTTGTGAATCAGTCCACGAATCATTCCAATTTACATTTGACTCTTCATTATTATTAGGTGAGTCAATGGGACTTGTTCTAGAGGTAGACATCTATCACATAATATCAAACGCGTTAAGAGATTAATATATCACATAATATTCACATGTTAAAAATATATAGTTTCCAACAAAATTTGTTAAGCAATCATTTTTCAAGTAAACACGGTCGAAGTCCAGACTCACTAATGCATCCTAACAAACTAGATAAGACACACTAATGCAAAATTCTGGTTCTCTAAGACCAACGCTCTGATACCAACTGAAATGTCCCGTTCTTATTGATTAAAAACGTTCCATATTAATTGATTTCGTTGCGAGGTTTTGACCTCTATATGAGACGTTTTTCAAAGACTGCATTCATTTTTAAAACAAACCATAACCTTTATTTCATAAATAAAGGTTTAAAAAGCTTTACGTAGATTATCAAATAATGATAATCTAAAATATCCTGTTTACACACGACCATTACATAATGGTTTACAATACAAATATGTTACATCGAAATCAGTTTCTTGAATGCAGTTTTTACACAATATCATACAAACATGGACTCCAAATCTTGTCCTTATTTTAGTATGCAACAGCGGAAGCTCTTAATATTCACCTGAGAATAAACATGCTTTAAACGTCAACAAAAATGTTGGTGAGTTATAGGTTTAACCTATATATATCAAATCGTAACAATAGACCACAAGATTTCATATTTCAATACACATCCCATACATAGAGATAAAAATCATTCATATGGTGAACACCTGGTAACCGACATTAACAAGATGCATATATAAGAATATCCCCATCATTCAGGGACACCCTTCGGATATGATATAAATTTCGAAGTACTAAAGCATCCGGTACTTTGGATGGGGTTTGTTAGGCCCAATAGATCTATCTTTAGGATTCGCGTCAATTAGGGTGTCTGTTCCCTAATTCTTAGATTACCAGACTTAATAAAAAGGGGCATATTCGATTTCGATAATTTAACCATAGAATGTAGTTTCACGTACTTGTGTCTATTTTGTAAATCATTTATAAAACCTGCATGTATTCTCATCCCAAAAATATTAGATTTTAAAAATGGGACTATAACTCACTTTCACAGATTTTTACTTCGTCGGGAAGTAAGACTTGGCCACTGGTTGACTCACGAACCTATAACAATATATACATATATATCAAAGTATGTTCAAAATATATTTACAACACTTTTAATATATTTTGATGTTTTAAGTTTCTTAAGTCAGCTGTCCTCGTTAGTAACCTACAACTAGTTGTCCACAGTTAGATGTACAGAAATAAATCGATAAATATTATCTTGAATCAATCCACGACCCAGTGTATACGTATCTCAGTATTGATCACAACTCAAACTATATATATTTTGGAATCAACCTCAACCCTGTATAGCTAACTCCAACATTCACATATAGAGTGTCTATGGTTGTTCCGAAATATATATAGATGTGTCGACATGATAGGTCGAAACATTGTATACGTGTCTATGGTATCTCAAGATTACATAATATACAATACAAGTTGATTAAGTTATGGTTGGAATAGATTTGTTACCAATTTTCACGTAGCTAAAATGAGAAAAATTATCCAATCTTGTTTTACCCATAACTTCTTCATTTTAAATCCGTTTTGAGTGAATCAAATTGATATGGTTTCATATTGAACTCTATTTTATGAATCTAAACAGAAAAAGTATAGGTTTATAGTCGGAAAAATAAGTTACAAGTCGTTTTTGTAAAGGTAGTCATTTCAGTCGAAAGAACGACGTCTAGATGACCATTTTAGAAAACATACTTCCACTTTGAGTTTAACCATAATTTTTGGATATAGTTTCATGTTCATAATAAAAATCATTTTCTCAGAATAACAACTTTTAAATCAAAGTTTATCATAGTTTTTAATTAACTAACCCAAAACAGCCCGCTGTGTTACTACGAAGGCGTAAATCCGGTTTTACGGTGTTTTTCGTGTTTTCAGGTTTTAAATCCTTAAGTTAGCATATCATATAGATATAGAACATGTGTTTAGTTGATTTTAAAAGTCAAGTTAGAAGGATTAACTTTTGTTTGCGAACAAGTTTAGAATTAACTAAACTATGTTCTAGTGATTACAAGTTTAAACCTTCGAATAAGATAGCTTTATACGTATGAATCGAATGATGTTATGAACATCATTACTACCTTAATTTCCTTGGATAAACCTACTGGAAAAGAGAAAAATGGATCTAGCTTCAACGGATCCTTGGATGGCTCGAAGTTCTTGAAGCAGAATCATGACACGAAAACAAGTTCAAGTAAGATCATCACTTGAAATAAGATTGTTATAGTTATAGAAATTGAATCAAAGTTTGAATATGATTATTACCTTGTATTAGAATGATAACCTACTGTAAGAAACAAAGATTTCTTGAGGTTGGATGATCACCTTACAAGATTGGAAGTGAGCTAGCAAACTTGAAAGTATTCTTGATTTTATGTAACTAGAACTTGTAGAATATATGAAGAACACTTAGAACTTGAAGATAGAACTTGAGAGAGATCAATTAGATGAAGAAAATTGAAGAATGGAAGTGTTTGTAGGTGTTTTTGGTCGTTGGTGTATGGATTAGATATAAAGGATATGTAATTTTGTTTTCATGTAAATAAGTCATGAATGATTACTCATATTTTTGTAATTTTATGAGATATTTCATGCTAGTTGCCAAATGATGGTTCCCACATGTGTTAGGTGACTCACATGGGCTGCTAAGAGCTGATCATTGGAGTGTATATACCAATAGTACATACATCTAAAAGCTGTGTATTGTACGAGTACGAATACGGGTGCATACGAGTAGAATTGTTGATGAAACTGAACGAGGATGTAATTGTAAGCATTTTTGTCAAGTAGAAGTATTTTGATAAGTGTATTGAAGTCTTTCAAAAGTGTATAAATACATATTAAAACACTACATGTATATACATTTTAACTGAGTCGTTAAGTCATCGTTAGTCGTTACATGTAAGTGTTGTTTTTAAACCTTTAGGTTAACGGTCTTGTTAAATGTTGTTAACCCAATGTTTATAATATCAAATGAGATTTTAAATTATTATATTATCATGATATTATCATGTATGAATATCTCTTAATATGATATATATACATTAAATGTCTTTACAACGATAATCGTTACATATATGTCTCGTTTAAAAATCATTAAGTTAGTTGTCTTGTTTTTACATATGTAGTTCATTGTTAATATACTTAATGATATGTTTACTTATCATAGTATCATGTTAACTATATATATATATCCATATATATGTCATCATATAGTTTTTACAAGTTTTAACGTTCGTGAAACACCGGTCAACTTGGGTGGTCAATTGTCTATATGAAACATATTTCAATTAATCAAGTCTTAACAAGTTTGATTGCTTAACATGTTGGAAACATTTAATCATGTAAATATCAATCTCAATTAATATATATAAACATGGAAAAGTTCGGGTCACTACACAAAGGGTGACCAAGTCCATTGTGCTTATGGATAAGGTTGCTAAGCTTGATGATCCTCAGTGTGAGTTGTTGTTGCTTAGGGCATGTACGGGAGTTTCTAAACTCTACTTTACCTTGCGTACTTGTCCTCCTAGTATATTTGAGGCGGCTCAACGCGCTTTCGATGAAGCCCTTCGATCTTCCTTGGAGCGTATTGTTACTGCTTCAGGGCCTGGGTTTGGTGATTGGCAGTGGCGGCTTGCAACCTTGCCATTTGCATTTGGAGGGCTTGGTGTTTATTTTGCGGGAGATGTTCGTCATTATGCTTTTCTGGCTTCTCGATTACAGTCTGATGGGTTGCAGACCAAGCTCCTACGTCATGCAGGTATTGTTGGTCTTGGTCGTGCTTTTGAAGATGCATTGGGTCTGTTTAATAAAACGGTTGGGTTTGATATTTTAGGTAATCAGAGTGAGGTCGCTGCCCCCATACTCATGAAGAAATTGGCAGATGTTTATTTCACAAAGGTTACTGCTTCTGCAGAATCCACTTTTTCATTATCTCCCCGACAATCGGCCTTATGGAAATTGCAGCAGGGTGATCACACCTCTGCTTGGCTAAGGGCAGTCCCTATTTTGGGGTTGGGTCAGACGATGAACGCAAAGACTTACCGATGTGTGTTGTGCTACCGGTTGGGTGTTCCATTGTTCTCTATCTCGACGGCATGCTCTGCCTGTTCAAGGGTTTTTACTGGGGATATTTTCGGGGATCACGCGGTGTCTTGTGCTGGTATGGTGGGTATTAAGCATCGACATAATGTTGTTCGGGATTCCCTTGTTGATGTTTGTTATCGATCTGGGATTTCAGCGAGAAAGGAGGTTGACATTGGGTTGTCTGGAGGGAACGACCGGGCCCTAAGACCTGCAGATGTGTTACCTTATTCCTAGGATTGTGGTCGCGATGTTTGTGTTGACTTGACAGGGTCTTCTCCTTTGACACAGTCTGGGCTTTCTGACTTTGTCCCTGGACGTGCTGTGGTTGATGCGGCTCGTCGAAAGCTGGTCACGTACGAATCTAGCTGTCAGGCGATTGGTTATGGTTTCATTCCTTTCTCATTTTCTTCCCTTGGGGAATTAGAAAAGGATGCTGTTTCTTTGCTAAAGCGGGTTCAGAAGAGTTCGATGGCGCAAGATATTAGTGCCGGTTGAAATGTCCCGTTCTTATTGATTAAAAACGTTCCATATTAATTGATTTCGTTGCGAGGTTTTGACCTCTATATGAGACGTTTTTCAAAGACTGCATTCATTTTTAAAACAAACCATAACCTTTATTTCATAAATAAAGGTTTAAAAAGCTTTACGTAGATTATCAAATAATGATAATCTAAAATATCCTGTTTACACACGACCATTACATAATGGTTTACAATACAAATATGTTACATCGAAATCAGTTTCTTGAATGCAGTTTTTACACAATATCATACAAACATGGACTCCAAATCTTGTCCTTATTTTAGTATGCAACAGCGGAAGCTCTTAATATTCACCTGAGAATAAACATGCTTTAAACGTCAACAAAAATGTTGGTGAGTTATAGGTTTAACCTATATATATCAAATCGTAACAATAGACCACAAGATTTCATATTTCAATACACATCCCATACATAGAGATAAAAATCATTCATATGGTGAACACCTGGTAACCGACATTAACAAGATGCATATATAAGAATATCCCCATCATTCCGGGACACCCTTCGGATATGATATAAATTTCGAAGTACTAAAGCATCCGGTACTTTGGATGGGGTTTGTTAGGCCCAATAGATCTATCTTTAGGATTCGCGTCAATTAGGGTGTCTGTTCCCTAATTCTTAGATTACCAGACTTAATAAAAAGGGGCATATTCGATTTCGATAATTCAACCATAGAATGTAGTTTCACATACTTGTGTCTATTTTGTAAATCATTTATAAAACCTGCATGTATTCTCATCCCAAAAATATTAGATTTTAAAAGTGGGACTATAACTCACTTTCACAGATTTTTACTTCGTCGGGAAGTAAGACTTGGCCACTGTTGATTCACGAACCTATAACAATATATACATATATATTAAAGTATGTTCAAAATATATTTACAACACTTTTAATATATTTTGATGTTTTAAGTTTATTAAGTCAGCTGTCCTCGTTAGTAACCTATAACTAGTTGTCCACAGTTAGATGTACAGAAATAAATCGATAAATATTATCTTGAATCAATCCACGACCCAGTGTATACGTATCTCAGTATTGATCACAACTCAAACTATATATATTTTGGAATCAACCTCAACCCTGTATAGCTAACTCCAACATTCACATATAGAGTGTCTATGGTTGTTCCGAAATATATATAGATGTGTCGACATGATAGGTTGAAACATTATATACGTGTCTATGGTATCTCAAGATTACATAATATACAATACAAGTTGATTAAGTTATGGTTGGAATAGATTTGTTACCAATTTTCACGTAGCTAAAATGAGAAAAATTATCCAATCTTGTTTTACCCATAACTTCTTCATTTTAAATCCGTTTTGAGTGAATCAAATTGCTATGGTTTCATATTGAACTCTATTTTATGAATCTAAACAGAAAAAGTATAGGTTTATAGTCAGAAAAATAAGTTACAAGTCGTTTTTGTAAAGGTAGTCATTTCAGTCGAAAGAACGACGTCTAGATGACCATTTTAGAAAACATACTTCCACTTTGAGTTTAACCATAATTTTTGGATATAGTTTCATGTTCATAATAAAAATCATTTTCTCAGAATAACAACTTTTAAATCAAAGTTTATCATAGTTTTTAATTAACTAACCCAAAACAGCCCGCGGTGTTACTACGACGGCGTAAATCCGGTTTTACGGTGTTTTTCTTGTTTCTAGGTTTTAAATCATTAAGTTAGCATATCATATAGATATAGAACATGTGTTTAGTTGATTTTAAAAGTCAAGTTAGAAGGATTAACTTTTGTTTGCGAACAAGTTTAGAATTAACTAAACTATGTTCTAGTGATTACAAGTTTAAACCTTCGAATAAGATAGCTTTATATGTATGAATCGAATGATGTTATGAACATCATTACTACCTTAATTTCCTTGGATAAACCTACTGGAAAAGAGAAAAATGGATCTAGCTTCAATGGATCCTTGGATGGCTCGAAGTTCTTGAAGCAGAATCATGACACGAAAACAAGTTCAAGTAAGATCATCACTTGAAATAAGATTGTTATAGTTATAGAAATTGAACCAAAGTTTGAATATGATTATTACCTTGTATTAGAATGATAACCTACTGTAAGAAACAAAGATTTCTTGAGGTTGGATGATCACCTTACAAGATTGGAAGTGAGCTAGCAAACTTGAAAGTATTCTTGATTTTATGAAACTAGAACTTTTGGAATTTATG
This sequence comes from Rutidosis leptorrhynchoides, assembly GCF_046630445.1. NCBI lineage: Eukaryota > Viridiplantae > Streptophyta > Magnoliopsida > Asterales > Asteraceae > Rutidosis > Rutidosis leptorrhynchoides. Next base: position 255,414,047 of record NC_092337.1, read on the forward strand.
AAGAACACTTAGAACTTGAAGATAGAACTTGAGAGAGATCAATTAGATGAAGAAAATTGAAGAATGAAAGTGTTTGTAGGTGTTTTTGGTCGTTGGTGTATGGATTAGATATAAAGGATATGTAATTTTTTTTTCATGTAAATAAGTCATGAATGATTACTCATATTTTTGTAATTTTATGAGATATTTCATGCTAGTTGCCAAATGATGGTTCCCACATGTGTTAGGTGACTCACATGGGCTGCTAAGAGCTGATCATTGGAGTGTATATACCAATAGTACATACATCTAAAAGCTGTGTATTGTACGAGTACGAATACGGGTGCATACGAGTAGAATTGTTGATGAAACTGAACGAGGATGTAATTGTAAGCATTTTTGTTAAGTAGAAGTATTTTGATAAGTGTATTGAAGTCTTTAAAAAGTGTATAAATACATATTAAAACACTACATGTATATACATTTTAACTGAGTCGTTAAGTCATCGTTAGTCGTTACATGTAAGTGTTGTTTTGAAACCTTTAGGTTAACGATCTTGTTAAATGTTGTTAACCCAATGTTTATAATATCAAATGAGATTTTAAATTATTATATTATCATGATATTATCATGTATGAATATCTCTTAATATGATATATATACATTAAATGTCTTTACAACGATAATCGTTACATATATGTCTCGTTTAAAAATCATTAACTTAGTAGTCTTGTTTTTACATATGTAGTTCATTGTTAATATACTTTATGATATGTTTTCTTATCATAGTATCATGTTAACTATATATATATATCCATATATATGTCATCATATAGTTTTTACAAGTTTTAACGTTCGTGAATCACCGATCAACTTGGGTGGTCAATTGTCTATATGAAACATATTTCAATTAATCAAGTCTTAAAAAGTTTGATTGCTTAACATGTTGGAAACATTTAATCATATAAATATCAATCTCAATTAATATATATAAACATGGAAAAGTTCGGGTCACTACAGTACCTACCCGTTAAATAAATTTCGTCCCGAAATTTTAAGCTGTTGAAGGTGTTGACGAATCTTCTGGAAATAGATGCGGGTATTTCTTCTTCATCTGATCTTCACGCTCCCAGGTGAACTCGGGTCCTCTACGAGCATTCCATCGAACCTTAACAATTGGTATCTTGTTTTGCTTAAGTCTTTTAACCTCACGATCCATTATTTCGACGGGTTCTTCGATGAATTGAAGTTTTTCGTTGATTTGGATTTCATCTAACGGAATAGTGAGATCTTCTTTAGCAAAACATTTCTTTAAATTCGAGACGTGGAAAGTGTTATGTACAGCCGCGAGTTGTTGAGGTAACTCTAGTCGGTAAGCTACTGGTCCGACACGATCAATAATCTTGAATGGTCCAATATACCTTGGATTTAATTTCCCTCGTTTACCAAATCGAACAACGCCTTTCCAAGGTGCAACTTTAAGCATGACCATCTCTTCAATTTCAAATTCTATATCTTTTCTTTTAATGTCAGCGTAGCTCTTTTGTCGACTTTGGGCAGTTTTCAACCGTTGTTGAATTTGGATGATCTTCTCGGTAGTTTCTTGTATAATCTCCGGACCCGTAATCTGTCTATCCCCCACTTCACTCCAACAAATCGGAGACCTGCACTTTCTACCATAAAGTGCTTCAAACGACGCCATCTCAATGCTTGAATGGTAGCAGTTGTTGTAGGAAAATTCTGCTAACGGTAGATGTCGATCCCAACTGTTTCCGAAATCAATAACACATGCTCGTAGCATGTCTTCAAGAGTTTGTATCGTCCTTTCGCTCTGCCCATCAGTTTGTAGATGATAGGCAGTACTCATGTCTAGACGAGTTCCTAATGCTTGCTGTAATGTCTGCCAGAATCTTGAAATAAATCTGCCATCCCTATCAGAGATAATAGAGATTGGTATTCCATGTCTGGAGACGACTTCCTTCAAATACAGTCGTGCTAACTTCTCCATCTTGTCATCTTCTCTTATTGGTAGGAAGTGTGCTGATTTGGTGAGACGATCAACTATTACCCAAATAGTATCAAAACCACTTGCAGTCCTTGGCAATTTAGTGATGAAATCCATGGTAATGTTTTCCCATTTCCATTCCGGGATTTCGGGTTGTTGAAGTAGACCTGATGGTTTCTGATGCTCAGCTTTGACCTTAGAACACGTCAAACATTCTCCTACGTATTTAGTAACATCGGCTTTCATACCCGGCCCCCAAAAATGTTTCTTGAGATCCTTGTACATCTTCCCCGTTCCAGGATGTATTGAGTATCTGGTTTTATGAGCTTCTCTAAGTACCATTTCTCTCATATCTCCAAATTTTGGTACCCAAATCCTTTCAGCCCTATACCGGGTTCCGTCTTCCCGAATATTAAGATGCTTCTCCGATCCTTTGGGTATTTCATCCTTTAAATTTCCCTCTTTTAAAACTCCTTGTTGCGCCTCCTTTATTTGAGTAGTAATGTTATTATGAATCATTATATTCATAGATTTTACTCGAATGGGTTCTCTGTCCTTCCTGCTCAAGGCATCGGCTACCACATTTGCCTTCCCCGGGTGGTAACGAATCTCAAAGTCGTAATCATTCAATAATTCAATCCACCTACGCTGCCTCATATTCAGTTGTTTCTGATTAAATATGTGTTGAAGACTTTTGTGGTCGGTATATATAATACTTTTGACCCCATATAAGTAGTGCCTCCAAGTCTTTAATGCAAAAACAACCGCGCCTAATTCCAAATCATGCGTCGTATAATTTTGTTCGTGAATCTTCAATTGTCTAGACGCATAAGCAATCACCTTCGTTCATTGCATTAATACACAACCGAGACCTTGCTTTGATGCATCACAATCAATCACAAAATCATCATTCCCTTCAGGCAATGACAATATAGGTGCCGTAGTTAGCTTTTTCTTCAATAACTGAAACGCTTTCTCTTGTTCATCATTCCATTCAAATTTCTTCCCTTTATGCGTTAATGCAGTCAAGGGTTTTGCTATTCTGGAAAAGTCTTGGATGAACCTTCTGTAGTAACCAGCTAGTCCTAAAAACTGGCGTATGTGTTTCGGAGTTTTCGGGGTTTCCCACTTTTCAACAGTTTCTATCTTTGCCGGATCCACCTTAATACCTTCTTTGTTCACTATGTGACCGAGGAATTGAACTTCTTCCAACCAAAATGCACACTTTGAAAACTTAGCGTACAATTCTTCCTTCCTCAATACTTCTAACACCTTTCTCAAATGTTCACCGTGTTCTTGGTCATTCTTTGAGTAAATAAGTATGTCATCAATGAAAACAATGACAAACTTGTCAAGGTATGGTCCACACACTCGGTTCATAAGGTCCATGAACACAGCTGGTGCATTAGTTAAACCAAACGGCATGACCATAAACTCGTAATGACCGTAACGTGTTCTGAAAGCAGTCTTTGGAATATCATCTTCTTTCACCCGCATTTGATGATACCCGGAACGTAATTCAATCTTTGAATAAACAGACGAGCCTTGTAGTTGATCAAATAAGTCGTCGATTCTCGGTAGTGGGTAGCGGTTCTTGATGGTAAGTTTGTTCAACTCTCGGTAGTCGATACACAACCTGAATGTACCATCTTTCTTCTTGACAAACAAAACAGGAGCTCCCCACGGTGATGTGCTTGGTCGAATGAAACCACGCTCTAAAAGTTCTTGTAATTGGCTTTGCAGTTCTTTCATCTCGCTGGGTGCGAGTCTGTAAGGAGCACGAGCTATTGGTGCAGCTCCTGGTACAAGATCTATTTGAAATTCAACGGATCGATGTGGGGGTAATCCCGGTAATTCTTTCGGAAATACATCGGGAAATTCTTTTGCAATGGGAACATCATTGATGCTCTTTTCTTCAGTTTGTACTTTCTCGACGTGTGCTAGAACAGCATAGCAACCTTTTCTTATTAGTTTTTGTGCCTTCAAATTACTAATAAGATGTAGCTTCGTGTTGCCCTTTTCTCCATACACCATTAAGGGTTTTCCTTTTTCTCGTATAATGCGAATTGCATTTTTGTAACAAACGATCTCCGCTTTCACTTCTTTCAACCAGTCCATACCGATTATCACATCAAAACTCCCTAACTCTACTGGTATCAAATCAATCTTAAATGTTTCGCTAACCAGTTTAATTTCTCGATTCCGACATATATTATCTGCTGAAATTAATTTACCATTTGCTAATTCGAGTAAAAATTTACTATCCAAAGGCGTCAATGGACAACTTAATTTAGCACAAAAATCTCTACTCATATAGCTTCTATCCGCACCCGAATCAAATAAAACGTAAGCAGATTTATTGTCAATAAGAAACGTACCCGTAACAAGCTCCGGGTCTTCCTGTGCCTCTACCGCATTAATATTGAAAACTCTTCCACGGCCTTGTCCATTCGTGTTCTCCTGGTTCGGGCAATTTCTAATAATGTGGCCTGGTTTTCCACATTTATAACAAACTACATTGGCATAACTTGCTCCGACACTACTTGCTCCGCCATTACTCGTTCCGACACCATTTGTTCCTTTCGTTCTATTAACCCCTGGTCCGTAGACCTCACACTTCGCCGCGCTATGACCATTTCTTTTACACTTGTTGCAAAATTTGGTGCAGAACCCCGAATGATTCTTTTCACACCTTTGGCATAGCTGCTTCTGATTGTTGTTGTTGTTGCGGTTATTATTGTTGTTCGGATGATTGTTGTAGTTGCTGTTGTTGTTGTTGTTGTTGTTGTTGTTGTTGTTGGGCCGTTTGTTGTAGTTGCGATTGATGTTGCAATTGTTGGGATAATTGTTGCGATTATTGTTGTAATTGCTGTTGTTGTTGTATTGGTGATTCTTATCACCGTTTTCCTCCCACTTTCTTTTGAATTGCTTCACATTGGCCTCTTCAGCAGTCTGTTCTTTAATTCTTTCTTCAATCTGGTTCACTAGTTTGTGAGCCATTCTACATGCCTGTTGTATGGAGGCGGGCTCGTGTGAACTTATATCTTCTTGGATTCTTTCCGGTAATCCTTTCACAAACGCGTCGATCTTCTCTTCCTCATCTTCGAATGCTCCCGGACACAATAGGCACAATTCTGTGAATCGTCTTTCGTACGTGGTAATATCAAATCCTTGGGTTCGTAACCCTCTAAGTTCTGTCTTGAGCTTATTGACCTCGGTTCTGGGACGGTACTTCTCGTTCATCAAGTGCTTGAATGCTGACCACGGTAGTGCGTACGCATCATCTTGTCCCACTTGCTCTAGATAGGTATTCCACCATGTTAACGCAGAACCTGTGAAGGTATGCGTAGCGTACTTCACTTTGTCCTCTTCAGTACACTTACTTATGGCAAACACCGATTCAACCTTCTCGGTCCACCGTTTCAATCCGATCGGTCCTTCGGTTCCATCAAATTCCAAAGGTTTGCAGGCAGTGAATTCTTTGTAGGTGCATCCTACACGATTTCCTGTACTGCTAGATCCAAGGTTATTGTTGGTATGTAGCGCAGCCTGTACTGCGGCTATGTTTGAAGCTAGAAAAGTACGGAATTCCTCTTCATTCATATTCACGGTGTGTCGAGTAGTCGGTGCCATTTCCTTCAAAATAGTTAAATGGAACAAGTTAATCATACAGAATATTAAGAGTAGTTAATAGTATTTCGTAGCATAATATGAACTCATTTATAAAAGCTTTTTCTTCATATTAGCGTTTTATAAGTTTAAATTCGGGTAGTACCTACCCGTTAAGTTCATACTTAGTAGCTAATATACAATTCAACTACTACAATTCTATATGAAAAACTGATTATAATAATATTTCGCGTTCAAACTTTTATACAATATTTTACAAACTTAAAATACCGCTTATTTTACATAAAGCATGAAATATAGCACACAATAACTTTGATACAAGATAGTTGTGAAGACAATTCTAGCTAGTACACAAGTCGTTCAGCAAAGGCAATAAAGACACGTAATTCATACGTCCAGAAACAAGTCATGCATTCTGGTTTTACTAGGACTACTTCCCATCCTTGGTCTTGTGCAACATAACCGTTATGGCCGTTGATAAGACAGCGTGTTGTAACGTCATCAAAGGGACGAGGGTTACGTAATGTCCAACAGTCCCGTAATAATCTAAAAACCTCATTTCTTACCCCAATTACCGACTCCGTCACTTGTGGAAACGTTTTGTTTAATAGTTGTAGCCCGATGTTCTTGTTCTCACTTTGGTGAGAAGCGAACATTACTAATCCGTAAGCATAACATGCTTCTTTATGTTGCATGTTAGCCGCTTTTTCTAAATCACGAAGTCCAATATTCGGATATATTGAGTCAAAATAATTTCTTAACCTGTTGCGTAAAATAGCATTTGGGTTCCCCGCAATATATGCGTCAAAGTAAACACATCGTAACTTATGGGTTTCCCAATGTGATATCCCCCATCTTTCAAACGAAAGTCTCTTATAAACCAAGACATTCTTGGAACGTTCTTCGAATGTCTTACAAACTGATCTCGCCTTAAATAGTTGTGCCGAAGAATTCTGGCCGACTCTAGACAAGATTTCATCAATCATGTCTCCGGGTAGGTCTCATAAAATATTGGGTTGTCTATCCATTTTGTGTTTTTAAACTGTAAAATAGACAAGAGTTAGATTCATAAAAAAATACCTATTAATACAAGCAATTTTTACATATATCATAAAGCATAAGAACACTATATTACATATATTACACCACACGAATACAACTATCTTATTCCGACTAGCTCGTTTCTTCTTCTTCGGTTTTGGTTCGTTTTACCAAGTTTCTAGGGATATATGATGTTCCCCTAATACGAGCCGTCGTTGTCCACATTGGTTTAGAAAAACCTGGTGGTTTAGAGGTTCCCGGGTCATTGTTACAACTTAAGGACTTCGGGGGTTGACGATACATATAAAGTTCATCGGGGTTGGAATTAGATTTCTCTATTTTTATGCCCTTTCCCTTATTATTTTCTTTTGCCTTTTTAAATTCAGTTGGGGTAATTTCTATAACATCATCGGAATTCTCGTCGGAATCCGATTCATCGGAGAATTGGTAATCCTCCCAATATTTTGCTTCCTTGGCGGAAACACCATTGACCATAATTAACTTTGGTCGGTTGGTTGAGGATTTTCTTTTACTTAACCGTTTTATTATTTCCCCCACCGGTTCTATTTCTTCATCCGGTTCCGATTCTTCTTCCGGTTCCGATTCTTCTTCCGGTTCCGACTCTTCTTCCGGTTCCTCTTCGGGAACTTGTGAATCATTCCACAAATCATTCCAACTTACATTTGACTCTTCATTATTATTAGGTGAGTCAATGGGACTTGTTCTAGAGGTAGACATCTATCACATAATATCAAACACGTTAAGAGATTAATATATCACAAAATATTCATATGTTAAAAATATATAGTTTCCAACAAAAATGTTAAGCAATCATTTTTAAAGAAAACACGGTCGAAGTCCAGACTCACTAATGCATCCTAACAAACTCGATAAGACACACTAATGCAAATTTTCTGGTTCTCTAAGACCAACGCTCGGATACCAACTGAAATACAGTTGGGGACAACCACCGTCCCACCCAGTGCCTTCCCAGCTAACCGCCTGGTGACCACTGAGTGTACCTCAGATACTGATTTTAGGGCCTGCCTCTCGGCTACTGCCAACCCTCGTAAGGGATCGCAAGGAGTAAGAGCCAATGCTTCGTCACAGGTAACACTGTGAGAACCTCCTTTACAACTAACCCGCCACACATGGACGGCGTTATACCAGCTCTGATGCCAACTGAAATGTCCCGTTCTTATTGATTAAAAATGTTCCATATTAATTGATTTCGTTGCGAGGTTTTGACCTCTATATGAGACGTTTTTCAAAGACTGCATTCATTTTTAAAACAAACAATAACCTTTATTTCATAAATAAAGGTTTAAAAAGCTTTACGTAGATTATCAAATAATGATAATCTAAAATATCCTGTTTACACACGACCATTACATAATGGTTTACAATACAAATATGTTACATCGAAATCAGTTTCTTGAATGCAGTTTTTACACAATATCATACAAACATGGACTCCAAATCTTGTCCTTATTTTAGTATGCAACAGCGGAAGCTCTTAATATTCACCTGAGAATAAACATGCTTTAAACGTCAACAAAAATGTTGGTGAGTTATAGGTTTAACCTATATATATCAAATCGTAACAATAGACCACAAGATTTCATATTTCAATACACATCCCATACATAGAGATAAAAATCATTCATATGGTGAACACCTGGTAACCGACATTAACAAGATGCATATATAAGAATATCCCCATCATTCCGGGACACCCTTCGGATATGATATAAATTTCGAAGTACTAAAGCATCCGGTACTTTGGATGGGGTTTGTTAGGCCCAATAGATCTATCTTTAGGATTCGCGTCAATTAGGGTGTCTGTTCCCTAATTCTTAGATTACCAGACTTAATAAAAAGGGGCATATTCGATTTCGATAATTCAACCATAGAATGTAATTTCACGTACTTGTGTCTATTTTGTAAATCATTTATAAAACCTGCATGTATTCTCATCCCAAAAATATTAGATTTTAAAAGTGGGACTATAACTCACTTTCACAGATTTTTACTTCGTCGGGAAGTAAGACTTGGCCACTGTTGATTCACGAACCTATAACAATATATACATATATATTAAAGTATGTTCAAAATATATTTACAACACTTTTAATATATTTTGATGTTTTAAGTTTATTAAGTCAGCTGTCCTCGTTAGTAACCTATAACTAGTTGTCCACAGTTAGATGTACAGAAATAAATCGATAAATATTATCTTGAATCAATCCACGACCCAGTGTATACGTATCTCAGTATTGATCACAACTCAAACTATATATATTTTGGAATCAACCTCAACCCTGTATAGCTAACTCCAACATTCACATATAGAGTGTCTATGGTTGTTCCGAAATATATATAGATGTGCCGACATGATAGGTCGAAACATTATATACGTGTCTATGGTATCTCAAGATTACATAATATACAATACAAGTTGATTAAGTTATGGTTGGAATAGATTTGTTACCAATTTTCACGTAGCTAAAATGAGAAAAATTATCCAATCTTGTTTTACCCATAACTTCTTCATTTTAAATCCGTTTTGAGTGAATCAAATTGCTATGGTTTCATATTGAACTCTATTTTATGAATCTAAACAGAAAAAGTATAGGTTTATAGTCAGAAAAATAAGTTACAAGTCGTTTTTGTAAAGGTAGTCATTTCAGTCGAAAGAACGACGTCTAGATGACCATTTTAGAAAACATACTTCCACTTTGAGTTTAACCATAATTTTTGGATATAGTTTCATGTTCATAATAAAAATCATTTTCTCAGAATAACAACTTTTAAATCAAAGTTTATCATAGTTTTTAATTAACTAACCCAAAACAGCCCGCGGTGTTACTACGACGGCGTAAATCCGGTTTTACGGTGTTTTTCTTGTTTCCAGGTTTTAAATCATTAAGTTAGCATATCATATAGATATAGAACATGTGTTTAGTTGATTTTAAAAGTCAAGTTAGAAGGATTAACTTTTGTTTGCGAACAAGTTTAGAATTAACTAAACTATGTTCTAGTGATTACAAGTTTAAACCTTCGAATAAGATAGCTTTATATGTATGAATCGAATGATGTTATGAACATCATTACTACCTTAATTTAATTGGATAAACCTACTGGAAAAGAGAAAAATGGATCTAGCTTCAATGGATCCTTGGATGGCTCGAAGTTCTTGAAGCAGAATCATGACACGAAAACAAGTTCAAGTAAGATCATCACTTGAAATAAGATTGTTATAGTTATAGAAATTGAACCAAAGTTTGAATATGATTATTACCTTGTATTAGAATGATAACCTACTGTAAGAAACAAAGATTTCTTGAGGTTGGATGATCACCTTACAAGATTGGAAGTGAGCTAGCAAACTTGAAAGTATTCTTGATTTTATGAAACTAGAACTTTTGGAATTTATGAAGAACACTTAGAACTTGAAGATAGAACTTGAGAGAGATCAATTAGATGAAGAAAATTGAAGAATGAAAGTGTTTTTAGGTGTTTTTGGTCGTTGGTGTATGGATTAGATATAAAGGATATGTAATTTTGTTTTCATGTAAATAAGTCATGAATGATTACTCATATTTTTGTAATTTTATGAGATATTTCATGCTAGTTGCCAAATGATGGTTCCCACATGTGTTAGGTGACTCACATGGGCTGCTAAGAGCTGATCATTGGAGTGTATATACCAATAGTACATACATCTAAAAGCTGTGTATTGTACGAGTACGAATACGGGTGCATACGAGTAGAATTATTGATGAAACTGAACGAGGATGTAATTGTAAGCATTTTTGTTAAGTAGAAGTATTTTGATAAGTGTATTGAAGTCTTTCAAAAGTGTATAAATACATATTAAAACACTACATGTATATACATTTTAACTGAGTCGTTAAGTCATCGTTAGTCGTTACATGTAAGTGTTGTTTTGAAACCTTTAGGTTAACGATCTTGTTAAATGTTGTTAACCCAATGTTTATAATATCAAATGAGATTTTAAATTATTATATTATCAAGATATTATCATGTATGAATATCTCTTAATATGATATATATACATTAAATGTCTTTACAACGATAATCGTTACATATATGTCTCGTTTAAAAATCATTAAGTTAGTAGTCTTGTTTTTACATATGTAGTTCATTGTTAATATACTTTATGATATGTTTTCTTATCATAGTATCATGTTAACTATATATATATATCCATATATATGTCATCATATAGTTTTTACAAGTTTTAACGTTCGTGAATCACCGATCAACTTGGGTGGTCAATTGTCTATATGAAACATATTTCAATTAATCAAGTCTTAAAAAGTTTGATTGCTTAACATGTTGGAAACATTTAATCATATAAATATCAATCTCAATTAATATATATAAACATGGAAAAGTTCGGGTCACTACACCGGTCCTGCTGCTCATATTTTTACTAGGATAGGTTTTGCTATTGCTAGAGGTGTGGGGGCCCAGATTGTCTCTAGGCTTCCCACTAATTTTTTGTAAGTTTTAATACTTTTAAGTTTATAATAATAATAATAATAATAATAATAATAATAATGATAATAATAATAATAATAATAATAATAATAATAATAATAATAATAATAATAATAATAATAATAATAATAATAAGAATAATAATAATAATAATAATAATAATAATAATAATAATAATAATAATAAAAGAGTACAACCTTTGAAGAAAGGAGCTTTAAAAATAAAACACCACTGCTAGGGCTCGAACTCGCGACCTCTCACTTAAGCCAAACACCTCAGACCAACTGCTCTACTGTTCCTTCTCTAGTATTATCCGTATTTTATCTTATTTAACCCGTCTTTTCTGTTTTCTCATTTTATGCATTCTTCATTCTAGCTACAATTGGGTTTCGGCCCAAACAACCAACAATTTTCACGGCCCAACATATAAAATAAAATCTTGGCCCAATAGCTCAATCAAAGTCTCGGTCCAATAACTCTCGGCCCAAGGAAAAGATTGGGTTTCGGCCCAATTCTACAAACATGTTAACGGCCCAATAAACAAGCAGTCCAAAACAATTATAATACAATTCGATTTTTATACCCAGTAATGTCCCGTTCTTAATTGAAAACCGGTTTATATTTTTAAAGTTTTAGAACTTCCTTTTTTCAAAAAAATCAACCCGATCTCCTCATGCTACCACTATTCTGTGTCTTGTACCCCCTCACTTTTACTTAAAAGGTATTTAAACAATCAAGTGGGAATTTTTAATAAAGAGATTGTCGGCCATGTAGTGTCATTTTACCCCACTTGATTAATTTATAAAACGCCACACATATATATATATTCTATAACCAAGTTGATAAACCTAAAACAATTAACTAGTATTTCTTATTTCTCATATTGTTTTGAAAGCTTTACCAACGCACCCCTTATCTTTGTTTCCTTATCGTTACCTCATTCCAACAGGAGTAGAAGTGGGCATCGATGTGCAGCTGGATCATACAGTAGTTAGGTAGTAGTAATTGGTGATGGTTTTGGATGTGGTTTAGGAGTAAAATAGGTGGGTTTACGAAGAATAATAAGAAAGGAAGGAAGTAGTAGTAGCGGTTGAGATGGTGGACGGTTTTGTTTAGAAGATTGTATCAGAAATCAACGGTTTAGCAACATAAAATATCAGTGGTGGCGATGTGGGTTTGCTCGATTTTAATGAAACAACAACACAACCATAGCAGCTAAAGCTACTGCCTTCGACTGAAATAGATAAGTATAGCTGTAGTAGATATGGAATTTAGTTTATAATCGTTCAAGCAAAGATGGTAAGTAGAACTGTAGTAGAAATCTATATGGGTGTGTATTTTATGACCTGCAACAGAAAACGTAATAGCAATCTAGTAACAATGGTGTTGATCGTTGTGGGTTGAATAACAACATGAAGCTGGTGGTTTGTTAGACAGAAAAACAGATACGAGTAGTGAGTGACAACAATATCAACTAGAATAAGAAGAAGATGAATAGTATAATTAAAAGCATAAGAAGTTGTAGTTGCAGTAGCAATTTACTTGTTGGTATTCTATGGTGGTTAGATGGTGAATGATTCGTATGATGGTTGATTCCATTTGAAAGCATAAAAGAAATGTGGTGGTGTGGTGATGGTTTATGGTGACCCGAGATGGTTGTAGTGAGGGTGATGAAGCAAGGTGATCATGAAGATGGTGCAAGGGATGTTGTGATCTTCGTCTATCTCACGGATTACACACATATAGATATATATGTAAATTAACTAATGTTAATATTAATAATAATTAATAATAATAATATATAATATAATAAATAATATAATATAAAAAGGTAATAGTAATCAATGATTCACAAACTTAAACAGTATTGCAGCCGGGTGAATTTGTTATATTGTGCCGACACTTTGCACAGGTAACAATATCGTGGTTCATTGCTAAACAGTCAATATTTAAAAGTCTTTCGAAAAATCTCTAATTTTTAAATAAAATATATTTATTTATTTTGGTCATTATGGTATAAAATTCGATCATTAACTATTAAATAAAAATACATCAAGTGTCCCTCTCAATTCTGGTTAAAATATAAAAATTTCTAAAATTTAACAAACAGCTCTTAAATACATTTTTAATAAGTCTATAATTTATAGAACTCATTTTCGGATCACCGTTTATTTTAAAATCATATAAGTTTGAATTTAGTTTTAAACAAGTATTGCAATCACTTAATATTTATTTTTAATATACTTTACTTATATATAGATATATTTTAAATAACAATTATTATAATATCCTTTTTTTATTTTATTTTACCTAATTAAATTTTAATAGCTATAACATATAATATTTCAAATTATATTTCTCATTACCATATATATATATATATATATATATATATATATATATATATATATATATATACACACACACACACACACACACACATATTTATTTACAATTAACTGTTCGTAAATCGTCGAGAGTAGTCAAAGGATAAATGAATACAGGAACACAATTCAAAGTTTTTGAGATTTCAACATTACAGACTTTGCTTATCGTGTCGGAAACATATAAAGATCAAGTTTAAATTTGGTTGAAAATTTTCGGGTCGTCACAGAATGGCTGATCAAGTGGATGATGCAGCAATCTAACTTGGCGTATCCTTTCAGAAATAGCTACTGGTCTTTGCCCAAGCAATTCAGGTACAGTGATCTCCAGCCTGTAAGCATCTCTTTTATCTGGATTCATCCTTCTTAGATCTGGCTCACCTCGTGTAACTGAATCATCTTCTCAAGTTGTGTGTTTATCATGACGTTTTGGGGAAGATGGAGGATACATGATTGATTCTGCTATGCCAGAAGAACTTACTGAGTACTGATTAATTCGTTCATCCTGTGTTCTGTCAAAATAAGCAAGAGTCCGGGCCGAAATAGGTGATTGAACAAATAGATGATATCCTCTGCCCCAGATTGTGAAATCAGCAGGATCAACAATATCAGCATCTTGTTTAGCACCCAGCTCAGCCACCTTTGCTGGGTCTTCACCACTTGTTACACCCAGCAGCATACTTCTTGCTGGGTCTTCAATCAAAGCACTCCTTGCTGTTTCTTCGATACCAGCTGACTGATTAGTATCAACTGGCACAACTACCACAGTATCTTCATCAGCTGCCTCAAATAAGAGTCCTTTCCTTAACGGTTGGTTGTCCCTAGGAGCAGATTTTACCCTTTGTTTATCGATTGGCATGGGTTCGGCTGATGGTTCTTGTGTTGATACTGGTTCTTATGGAGGCAGATAAGGAACAATTGCTAAGTGCTCCCCCTCAGCTGATTCATCCTCATCAAGGTTGATGATGTCTGCTGGCTGTTGTTGTGCAGCTGGCTGAGCAGAAGATGCTGGTTGAGAGGATTGGCTGTTTTCTAACATTGTATCTAAACATTTCATGAAAACATCAGCTCTAACCCCTCCTGACTCAGTAGAAGCTAAGTAATCTTTCATCTCTTCAGGAGTCATCTTCTTAATTCTGCTCGCTCAACATACAACTTTGCTTTCTTTATATCAAATTTCACCATGAACTTTGCATTTCTTTTCAAGGCAGCCCTTTTGTGTTCAGCAATACTGAGAAGTTCATCATGAATTTCACGCTTTTCAGGATCAAGGGATCGTACATGTTCAATTTTATGTCGTTTCAGAGCAGCATATGCCTCAAATTTAGCGTTGAAAGCAGCATCTAGTTCTTGCTATCTCTTCTGATGCCTCTCTAGTTTAGACACATCACTGGGCTTACTGCCAGAACCAATATCATCTACAGATGTGGCAGACATACTGGGTTGAGATTCACCAGCTGCCTGGATACCTGCTTCAGTATGAGCGTTGCTGGGCTTAGTGCCAGAACCTTGACCAATACCATCACCACCATCATCACCATCCCTCCTTTGCTGTTTTGGAGCCTTTTCATGCTCATTCTCCCCCTCAGATTGTTTTCTTTATTTAGACTTCTTTTTAGACTTCTTCTCCACCTTTTTGTCATCAGCAGGGGCAGAAGGATGTGTAGCGACCCCGACAAATCGTCAAGTGACGGCGTCGGCTACGTGGGTCCCATTACCTGATTATAAGTCTTTAAGATAACGTTTGACCAAAATATGTCGCCTTCATTTCAAAATAAAGATTGTTTCAAAGTTTACAAGAATTGTTCAACCAAAAGTTAAGTTACAACGTTATAAGTACGATTGAAATCCAGGCGACACAGTTTAAAGTAAAGTCAAAAGACGCTCCATGAAAAGCATGTATACTCGACATCCAATGCAAGTATCAAATAATGAGCGGAAGCATGTATCACATATCGTGCAAGACCTGAGAAAAACATAGAAATCTGTCAACGAAAACGTTGGTGAAATCATAGGTTTAGTAAGTAAATTGTATTGAACCACAAGGTTCTTTAAGAATTGCTCAACCAGAATCGTTCACATTCCAAAATAGTATTTGTATCACGAGCACCCAATTATCAAGGCTTAACCGAATCTTCCCTCTGAATTTTGAATTTAGTGTTAGAACTTACACTATACATTGTTGAAATTATATTTCATTCACTAACGGTAGCGAACCGTCTGAATGAGGGTTTGTTAAACCCGTATGGCCACACAACATAATTACACGCTTACACTTACACCCTGCAAGTGGAACTAATGATAATTGGATTGAGGACTTTTGTTCAAACTCGTATGCATCTTTGTATTCGTATTTGTTCACAATGTAAAAGCATGAAAAGTAAATAAGTATGAAATGTATGTGTTTCTCAGCCCACGATGTAAAGAATAAAAGTGATTGAAAAAGTGGGACTATGATCTCACCTTGAATGCACGAGTAGTAAAGTACTCCAACAAGTAAATGTGTGCAAGAACAATGCTAGTCTTGACCTAAACAAATAGGTTGTATCAATAACGGTAAACACGATAGGTCAAAGATGTTCAATTAGTCCTATGGCTTGTTAAGACTCGATCCTAATAGCATGTGAATCAAATTGTCATGTTTCATGCAAGGTACAAGTATAAAAACATGTTAGAACGATTGCACAATTATTTGGTTAAGTTTGATTAAAAGTCAACTTGGTCGGGTCAAAGTCAACAGAAAAGTCAACGGGGTCGGGTTGGATATCCGACAATTTTTCTAAGTTATATAATCATATATGAGCATGTTGGCCAAGTTTCATGTTAATCGGAGGTCCGTAGCATAGCAAACATTTTCATGTCAAATGACCAAAGCAAACAGCCAGTTTTAGCCAAATGGGACGGCGTCCCAAATGGCTAGACGGCGTCCCGGTTTTAAGGTTGGGACGGCGTCCCGAGAAGCTAGACGGCGTCCCGGTTCAAAAGGTGGGACGGCGTCCCAAGTATCTGGACGGCGTCCTGATCTTTTCCCAGGCCCTGTTTGCTGTATTCCTCAAATGGACGAACCAAAACACAAACAATCACATTTTATGATCCGCAAACAATTAGAACATGTATTTTATATCATCGGAAAGCTCTTTCGACAAGGAACGCAACTAAGCACTTTTCATCAAGCAAAAACATCATATACTATAACCGAAATCCCGTCAAGTGATCAATAGAGGTTTATTTTCAAGTTTCAAGTTTATCAATTGAAATTTAAGTTTCGGGAATCCAATTTATACATATGATATGCCGTTTTGAAGGTAATGAAACATGTAACACAACTAAACACTTATCAATAACATTAACAAGCATTCAACGCATCAAAAGTTCGTTTTAAGAGTTGTCAACCGTAACCAAAAGTTCACAAAATCAATAATCGCGTTTATGAAGTTTCTTAAATCAATCTATACATCAAAATGAAGCTAATGATACTAGGAACACAATTAGAACATGAACTTTTAACATCTAACAACATATGATCATCCAAAATTCAAGAACAACACACCAAAATTCAAGTTCATGCTAGTTACACTAAAACAACGAGATCGAGCATACAAATTATATACACGACATCACAATGAGCCATAGACACTAACTAACACCATTTCAAGTCAAAATCACGAATTTAGAGAAATCTAGAGTTTTAGAAATGTTACCCAAACGAGATGAAGTTAGTATCAAATTGTAGAGGATGAAGAGAGGATTCCAAATATGTAATTTGTTTTGTTGTAAGCCTCCTAGATCGAATTTAGATGATGAATGATTGAATTGGGTGTTTGTGTGTGTTCTTGCTAGAGAGAAAGAGAGAGAGAGGGAGATGGTTGAATGGTGGTGATTGGGGTGGACTAGGTGACCTAGTCAACTAGTTTGCCCCGTGTCAATTTTAGTCCCTCGAGTTTGTAGTCGGGTGCGGAAAATACCTAAACGGAATATTTTAAAACGCGTATTAAAATCCGATAACGAGAATATTTAGAATGTTAGCTAACGGAGGTTACGAATCTAGATACGAGGAATATTATCTAAAAAGAAAAAGACGGCGTTAAAATATAATTTAACGGAAAAATGCGGGATGTTACATTATCCACACCTCAAAAGAAATTTCGTCCCGAAATTTAGTTGGAAGTAGTAGTCGATATCTCTTACTCGAGACTTTACGTTGTCCATGCAATGAATAAGTGAAAGTACGTCCTTGAGTGTTCTCATGAGTTGGATAGTCAGGGTTTTACGTTGTATTTGGGTTTGGTTTTACGATCTCCGGTTTCAACTGGTTTTTCCCTATGAAGAGAAGTTGTCATCGATAGTTGATGTATCTAGCAGGATTGCACGCTCCTGTTCCGCAGGACACGTTTCTAAGTTTGTTACTCGTAATGTAAGGTAAACGGAAACTTAATTGAGTCGGAAGTTCTAAACGATAGGAAGCGGTTCCAATACGCCCCAAGGTTTCAAAAGGTTCGATATTGCGGATATAGCCTTTCTCGATTTCTCAAATTGGATTACACCCTTCCAAGGTGCGGTTTCTCAATATTACGCGGTTACACACTGGGATTTGTGAGGTTTTCATCTAAGTTTGGTATGACTCTTTTGGGCGACTACGGGTCGTCTCGAGCCCTTCTCGGACTTGGATTATCTCAATTGTTGTTTCTTGATGGAGTTCAGATTTGGCGATTTGCTTGCCGCATGCTTTGGTTAAATGAACAGGGGTATGACATTTGCGGTCATATAGGGTTTCGGAAGTGCTGCATTAATATACGAGTGATAGCTGTCGCAGTAAGGGGAACTACTAAAGGTGAAAATACCAGTCTGTAACATGTCTTTCCAAGATTGAATCGTACGTTTGCTCGGTTCGTCGGTTGTGGAAGATACGCGGTACATATGTCTAAGCGGGTTCCCAAGGTCTCTTGCAACGCTAGAGGTGAAACGAGTATTTCAATACAGGATAAATGACGAAGATACACCGTGTTGGAATAGAATTTCTTAAGATATGTTTGAACAAGTCAGTTAGGGTTCGAAAAATGTTCGTTAGGACTATTCACCCTCGTGGTGAATACTAATGTAATATGAGGAGTTTCTCTATCCATGAAGAAATGTCACAAGGAGTTTCCTTAACGGAAATGCGAGCGATGAGGATAGGAGTGAAATGAGGACTTTGAATAGGATGAGCTTACATCTCGAGGTTGCCATAACGTGCCTCTAGTTGTAAAAAAAAAATGAAGCCTGAAAGAGAAACGAGATAGTACACGTAATTGTATAGTTCGGGGTTGAATAATGGTTGGACGATTATCAGCAACGCAAGGGCGTTAAGTCAAAGAAGAGTGAAGTATCGTTGGATTGTGTGCTATCTTAAATTTCAGTAATATCAGACGGTAACGGTGAAATATCAGAGGTGTGTAGTGTGGTACGTGATGACGAGAAAATTGATCGGATCCACAATTTAGTATTCGACTTCTTCGTGCAAACTAACGAATTTTAGTTACGTTAATTTTTGAGTCGAGAGAGTATGCCTTTCGGCGTTCATGTAGAAATATTTCCATGTTTGAGTTCCATCTGTTGCTATACGATTTTAACTAGAAATGTTGGTGTGAAGAATCACGCTCAAGGTTCGAACACGGAGAGGTTTAAAGTTTTCCCTTAGTGAGTTAACGAGTTTAAAAGTCGGGTAACACGAGAAAAGTCAGAAATGAATCTTCGGTGATAACAGGCGAGTTCTAAGATTTTACGAATACAAGTCTGAGTTGAGAGAGTTTCATGATCACGTGTGGCTTGATTTCGAGATTGATTGTAATGCCTTGACCATTAACATCATGGTCTAGAAAATTTGACTTCGTTTAACAGAAATTCTCACTCGGAGAATTTGGTATAGAGTTGCTCTTTTCTCAAAGTTCGAGCGTAAGATGATGATGTTGTTCGTTTGCCTTCTTTACTTGAATAAGTTAAGATGTCATCTATAAATGTGATAACAGATTTGTCTAGATAAGTTGCATACGTGGTTTAGGAGGTTCATGAATACGGACGAGCCTTGGATAAATCGAATGGTACTAAGAGGGATTTACAACTAACGTTGCGAGTTCGGAAAAGACTCAGGAGACATCGTCTCCCTTAACCCCCAATTGATGATAACCGGAACGGAGGTCGTTTTGGAATACACACGGGATTCATGCAAGAAATCATGAGGTCATGGATGCGAGGGAGAGGGTATCGGTTTCCAACCGAAAATTACTCAGTTCACGATAATCTATACAAGATGATGGGGAAACATTTTTTTTTTTTTTTTTTTTTTTTTTTTTTTAACGAATAGGTTCCGAGCTCCCTAGTTCTATAGGTGTCAAGTCAAAAGTCTTAACGTATATCCTCCAATAAAATTTATAGGCACACAATATTTTCCGTTGGTCACTTAAATCGTCTAAGTAATATCTAGGGGAAAAAAAGTGGAATGTAAAGAGCACGAGTCAAAGACTTGGTTAATAAACATCTAGCGGTAATCGAATCGAATAAGTATGAAATATACTGTTTGTTGTGAAGAAACGTACCCGTGACTAGTCCATCGTCATCTCGGGCATCCTAGGTGTCGATGTTGAAAGTTCAACGGCGTGCGTTGGGGTTGATTTTCTTGTTTGGGCACGCACTCCTAAAATGACCCGGTTGGCCACATTCAAAACAAACACCCGTCTTGGGTGCATTGTGCTCCTTTTGGGCGACGGGAGCGGTATTCCTACAATCGTGGGCTACATGGCCACTTCTTTGACACTTCAAGCAAAATGGTTTGCCACATTCACCTAAATGATGTTTGTAGCACTCGTTACAATACGGTAGGTGTCCGGTATAACCTTTCTTGCCGTTGGGGATGAAGGGCTTCTTGGCGGGGTTGTTGTAATTGCTTGATTGGGGGGCTTCCCATTTTCTTTTGTTGTCACCCGACTTATCCTCGGCTTTACGTGCCGGCACTTCAATCTCGTCCACTGTTTCAATCAATTGGCGGGCCATATTCAAAGCCTCTTGGTGGTTAGCGGGTTTGGATGACATTACTCCTTGTTTGATGCTCTTGGGGAGACCATCCATGTAAAGTTCAACCCTTAAAGATTCGGGGTTCACAAGATTTGGGCACATCAAAGCAAGTTCGGAGAATCGTTGATTATAGGCCTTAAGGTCATTCCCGACCGCTTTTAAAGTTCTTAGTTCGTGTTCGAGCTTACGGGTCTCTTCGCGCGGGAAGTATTCGGTGATCATCTTTTTCTTTAAGTCGGCCCATGAGAGTGTGTGGGCTTCATCGATACCCACCGACAGCACATATGTATTCCACCATGTGAGGGCGATACCGGCAAAAGTGTGGGTGGAATATTTGACTTTGTCTTGGTCCCGACAACCGCTTATGCTAAAAACGGCTTCTGTTTGCTCAAACCATCGGGTGAGCACAACCGGTCCTCCGGTCCCATCGAAGGTGTGAGGTTTGCACCCCATGAAAGTTTTGTAGGAGCAACCCTCGTTTGAATTTCCGGCTCCATGGTTGTTGTGGTTGTGGTTGTTATTGATGTCGGAGGAGGTACTAGCCATAGCCGCACCTATGGCGGCGGCTATCATGCGTTGAAAAGCTTGTTCGGAAGTTTCATTACGTGGCCCGCGACGGGGAGGCATTGTTCCTTCAAGACACAAGAATATCTTTGATTAGTATTCTCAATAATACTAATCATGATATGGAATGATGATGTAGAGAAAATTTTCCTTGACTCGCCTTAAATTCTTTATGTCATAATGTCGGAATGTCCATATGAATCACCGTAATATAATCCCGGAAATTATATTACCCTGATTCTCATGTGCATTTAACATTACTTCATAAAGTCAAGGTGGCGCGTCAACAAAATTTATCAACGTAAGATCAAGATCGAATACGAGTTAGATATGATAGAAGAGTTCGAGTATAAATGCACAAATAGTCAAGTAATTCCTACTTCAGTCTATATGCCGGTTGTAGTCTAGATTCACCTATGTACCCTATGACTCGGGGTGGACACAAATGAACTCTAAATCCCTACAACCAAGGCTCTGATACCAACTGTAGCGACAGATGGGGTAGAAACCCACCCAGTGCCTTTCCAGCTAAGCGCTTGGTGACCACTGAGTGTACCTCAGACACTGATTTTACGGCCCGCATTTCTGCCAAACTGCCAACCCTCAAATTCCAAGGGATCGCAAGGGGTAAGAGCCAATGCTTCGTCACAGGTAACACTGTGAGAACCCCCTCTACGATTAACCCGCCAAAAAGCATAGTCCGTATGAGTGCCCGGCCTAACAGCCGGCGCGCGTGACTACCTTTACGGCTAAAGTTAAACCAGCTCTGATACCACCTGTAGCGACCCCGACAAATCGTCAAGTGACGGCGTCGGCTACGTGGGTCCCATTACCTGATTATAAGTCTTTAAGATAACGTTTGACCAAAATATGTCGCCTTCATTTCAAAATAAAGATTGTTTCAAAGTTTACAAGAATTGTTCAACCAAAAGTTAAGTTACAACGTTATAAGTACGATTGAAATCCAGGCGACACAGTTTAAAGTAAAGTCAAAAGACGCTCCATGAAAAGCATGTATACTCGACATCCAATGCAAGTATCAAATAATGAGCGGAAGCATGTATCACATATCGTGCAAGACCTGAGAAAAACATAGAAATCTGTCAACGAAAACGTTGGTGAAATCATAGGTTTAGTAAGTAAATTGTATTGAACCACAAGGTTCTTTAAGAATTGCTCAACCAGAATCGTTCACATTCCAAAATAGTATTTGTATCACGAGCACCCAATTATCAAGGCTTAACCGAATCTTCCCTCTGAATTTTGAATTTAGTGTTAGAACTTACACTATACATTGTTGAAATTATATTTCATTCACTAACGGTAGCGAACCGTCTGAATGAGGGTTTGTTAAACCCGTATGGCCACACAACATAATTACACGCTTACACTTACACCCTGCAAGTGGAACTAATGATAATTGGATTGAGGACTTTTGTTCAAACTCGTATGCATCTTTGTATTCGTATTTGTTCACAATGTAAAAGCATGAAAAGTAAATAAGTATGAAATGTATGTGTTTCTCAGCCCACGATGTAAAGAATAAAAGTGATTGAAAAAGTGGGACTATGATCTCACCTTGAATGCACGAGTAGTAAAGTACTCCAACAAGTAAATGTGTGCAAGAACAATGCTAGTCTTGACCTAAACAAATAGGTTGTATCAATAACGGTAAACACGATAGGTCAAAGATGTTCAATTAGTCCTATGGCTTGTTAAGACTCGATCCTAATAGCATGTGAATCAAATTGTCATGTTTCATGCAAGGTACAAGTATAAAAACATGTTAGAACGATTGCACAATTATTTGGTTAAGTTTGATTAAAAGTCAACTTGGTCGGGTCAAAGTCAACAGAAAAGTCAACGGGGTCGGGTTGGATATCCGACAATTTTTATAAGTTATATAATCATATATGAGCATGTTGGCCAAGTTTCATGTTAATCGGAGGTCCGTAGCATAGCAAACATTTTCATGTCAAATGACCAAAGCAAACAGCCAGTTTTAGCCAAATGGGACGGCGTCCCAAATGGCTAGACGGCGTCCCGGTTTTAAGGTTGGGACGGCGTCCCGAGAAGCTAGACGGCGTCCCGGTTCAAAAGGTGGGACGGCGTCCCAAGTATCTGGACGGCGTCCTGATCTTTTCCCAGGCCCTGTTTGCTGTATTCCTCAAATGGACGAACCAAAACACAAACAATCACATTTTATGATCCGCAAACAATTAGAACATGTATTTTATATCATCGGAAAGCTCTTTCGACAAGGAACGCAACTAAGCACTTTTCATCAAGCAAAAACATCATATACTATAACCGAAATCCCGTCAAGTGATCAATAGAGGTTTATTTTCAAGTTTCAAGTTTATCAATTGAAATTTAAGTTTCGGGAATCCAATTTATACATATGATATGCCGTTTTGAAGGTAATGAAACATGTAACACAACTAAACACTTATCAATAACATTAACAAGCATTCAACGCATCAAAAGTTCGTTTTAAGAGTTGTCAACCCTAACCAAAAGTTCACAAAATCAATAATCGCGTTTATGAAGTTTCTTAAATCAATCTATACATCAAAATGAAGCTAATGATACTAGGAACACAATTAGAACATGAACTTTTAACATCTAACAACATATGATCATCCAAAATTCAAGAACAACACACCAAAATTCAAGTTCATGCTAGTTACACTAAAACAACGAGATCGAGCATACAAATTATATACACGACATCACAATGAGCCATAGACACTAACTAACACCATTTCAAGTCAAAAACACGAATTTAGAGAAATCTAGAGTTTTAGAAATGTTACCCAAACGAGATGAAGTTAGTATCAAATTGTAGAGGATGAAGAGAGGATTCCAAATATGTAATTTGTTTTGTTGTAAGCCTCCTAGATCGAATTTAGATGATGAATGATTGAATTGGGTGTTTGTGTGTGTTCTTGCTAGAGAGAAAGAGAGAGAGAGGGAGATGGTTGAATGGTGGTGATTGGGGTGGACTAGGTGACCTAGTCAACTAGTTTGCCCCGTGTCAATTTTAGTCCCTCGAGTTTGTAGTCGGGTGCGGAAAATACCTAAACGGAATATTTTAAAACGCGTATTAAAATCCGATAACGAGAATATTTAGAATGTTAGCTAACGGAGGTTACGAATCTAGATACGAGGAATATTATCTAAAAAGAAAAAGACGGCGTTAAAATATAATTTAACGGAAAAATGCGGGATGTTACAGGATGAGCAGGGGAGACCTGTGCATCAAGGTTACTATCTGATTCAAGAACTGAATAGGAAAAGTTGTTCCAGTCAGCATCAGTAGGAGATAGATGGGCACTAGGATCTACACCATATTGGTTGAGACATAGGTTTAAAGTTCTGACTTCATTCCTTGCAACACCCATGGCCATTTGATCAACAGTGGCCCTAACATCAGCTTGTAGGGCAGCCATTCGTTGCATAGTCTCCATCATTTGAACATAAGCAGAGGCAGGAGCCATTGTGGCCATTTGCTGTTCCTGCTAATCCAATCTTTCTTCTAAAACCCTATTCTCCTAATTTAGAAAGAGAATCTTTCTATTAGTAGCATCAAGTTCAGCTTGAAGATGGGCAATATGATCAGTGTATTCATTGTGAGAGATGATTCGCCTTTTTAGGTCCTCCTCTTCTTCATGGTGTTGGACAATGGCATCCACCACAAGATCAGTAAAAGTACATAGTTGTTTGAGCTGTGTTTCAATAGTGAAAGTTGTAACATCCCCAGCTCTGCGTATGGCTTCAGTAATTCGATCAACAAGAGTAGTGAGGATGGTTCTTTGTAGATCTAGTGTGATTCTGGCTACTGTACGATAAACAGCCAGTGTGGAAATGGTAGCCACCTCAGTAGGATCAAAACTACTGGTTGAGGGGCGATCACTAGCAATGACAATAGGATTAACTCCGTGGGGTGGTGGAGGTGGAAGGTCAGAATCTGACTCATCACCATGATCACTATTTTTTTTTACTTTCACCCGAAGGCTTAGAACCACTGGTATCCTTGTCAGCATTAGTCAGCTGATCCACTAGCAAGGCAATCTTGGGAGCAATAGAGGCTCCCCTGTAGATGAAGTTAGGTATAACTTCATCATGATCTGGTACGTGACACACATATGGTTTCTTCTCAGCAGAATCAGTAGCCTGAGAAGAATTAGTGGTGACAGTAGTGGAGGTACCAGCATCCAAAGTAGCTTCTGTAGAACTTGTAGCAGCAGCTGATAACTGCTCAGAAGATGAAATAACAGTAGTAGAAACACTAGTATCCATCTGTGGTTCTTTTGGAACATAGCCAACATCCTGAAGAAATGAAGTCCAGGATGCATTATCATCATCATTCAAGCCACCACCGAAAACCACTTCAGTAGTAGTAGCAGTTGGAGGAGTAACAGTGGTAGCGGCAACATCATCAAAATTAAGAACCTCCTTAACAATATTATCAATAACCTTTTCAAGTACAGGAGGAGGTTCCATTATCATCTCATCAACCACTTCAGAATCAGTGGTTGACGTAGCAATACCGGAGACTGTAGGAGGAGTAGCAAAAATATCAGCAATAGCTAGCTCCTCATTAACAGTAAGATCTGTGGAACCAGTATCTACAATGTCTCTAGTAGAGCCAGCAGCAGTAGAAGCAACAGCACTAGTATCAGCACCACCAGTAGACAAATCAGTAGCACCAACACCAGTAGCAGAAACAGAGAGCTCATCAGTAGAAACAATAACAACCTTTTCTTGCTCCCCCTCTGCCTGCTCATCTACCCTGCTAAGAACTAAAATAAGAGAACATTTTATGTTAACAACTGTAGAAATAAATAAATTTGACTCAACAATTGCATCTCTTGTTGGTCTCTGGGGACAGACTGGTGATTTAGTCAGCTCTTCGATTGAGACAGAGTTAGGTATCTGTAAGTGCAGCTGTGAATCTACTGACTCATTAGCAACACATGTTGACCTAGATTGTGTAAGAGTTCTGGCTGGTAATGATGTAGGAGTGAGACTCTTATCATGATCCAAGTAACATTTGGGCTGTGCAATAGCCTGAACTGACTCATCACGAAGAGGAGCCAGCTCAAGTCTGCTTTAGGGGTTAGTTATGTTCTCTGCTGGTTGTACTGTCAGCAGAGGATATTTCATGAAATATAATTTTGAAAAATGTGGAAATGCCTGGTTAGAAGAGTATGGGTTGCTACTGTTCTTAACACTAGTTTTAAAACCAGTGATCTTGGGAGCTAAGATTGTGCCTTTAAATCCACTTTCATTTTTCAAGTCAGCAGTTAAAATATTTTTAATTAAGTTAGAGATTTCCGCTGTTTGGTCTAGAGACGCACCAGGTTCCATAGCAGCTTTCTTTTCAGAAGCAGCAGTTGAGACCGGGGCAATCCCTCCTGTGGTTTGCTTGGAGCCAGCTTTAGCTCGTTTGGATTTTCCTGTTACCAAGAAATAGTTAAGCAACGGATTCCAATACTAGAAGTGGGTAGTCAGTATATCAGACTAGGGCGATCTTTATTATCAGAGAGCACTAGATTTTAATACAACTACTGCTTTACCAGTATGTGAGACGGTGGCTGTGCTAGTTGAGGTAGCTGGCTTCTTCCTTTTCACAGCTGGCTTGCACTGAGGTCCCTCCCCCTCAGCTGGTGCAACACCAGAGGCAGCCGTTTGGTGAACTCCATCCTAAGAAGCAAGATACTCGAGCATACCTGGTGTTAAACTAGTATATGGAGTAGTAGGAGCATCTTTTGGCATCCCCCCTTGCTTTGAAGGCAGGTCAAATGATTCATCAGTAATCTGCTGGTAAGCTTCACCCAGCTCATTTTCAAAAACAAGGCTCAAGAACCTTGGAAAGGGGATTAATTGTGTTCGTTTGGGTGCAAGCACCATTTCCCTTAATCTTAAGAAAATGTCACTGGCATAATCAATATTACGGTTAAACAGCAACCCGTGACCAATCTTTAGCTCAAAATCTGAGCACTGGTCAAAACTCCATGACTTCTGGCTGATGCATCGAGTCAGCAATCCAAAGAAATAATACCATAGAGGTGGCATATGCTTCCTTAAGGGCATATGAGCCACTGGTTGATTTAACCCTATAATTTCCAGTACCTCCCTTCTAAACTCATCACTGATAGGTGAAGTAACAAAAGGTCCACTTGGCAGATGAAGAGCTTGTCAGATGGCATCAACGGTGATTGAGCAGGTTAGGGTTTCAGTAACCATGCCATGAATACATGGAATGTTCTGTTGAGTGGTGGCCATGTTAGCAGTATACCAGAATCTAGCCAAGCAGGCTGTATAAAGACGTGAAGGTACACTTGTAATTGCTCGAGCCAGAGGTGATTGCCATATATAATAGATTAACGTTTAATAGCCCATGTTGGCTTTGGATTTAGGAATGGACAGGGCATGAGCAGCATTGCCTCTCGATAGGCGAATAAGGGTGTGATCTGGTGCATTAGCAACCCTGACCAGATTACAGTGAAGATTGAACAGTGGTGCCTGAACAATCGGTTCCTCCGGTACCGGTTGAGGTTGTGGTTCTGGTTGTGGTTGCTGTTGTTGTTGTTGTTCCTCCGGTTGGTTCTCAATAGGTGGTGATTGTTGTTGTTGTTGGTCTGCCATTGATGAACTTGTTGAAGATGAGAGTTTGAGAGATTTGAAGATTTGAAAATTTAGGGAGAAAAGTGTGAGTTCTTGAAATGTAAATCAAAGAGTTAATAACCGAAGGTTATTATGTGGAATGGATCGCCTTATTTAACCTTTCGGATTGGTGGAAAAAGTGTAGGAGAGAGAAAATGGCAACTGTCATCTGCAAGCGCGTGGGAAGATGTGACAGACAGGCACGTTGTCGAGGGGATACAGACTGTTGACATGACGTTTAATCGGCTTGAACACTCATACCTCCCATTAAGCATTAAATGCAGTAGTTTTCAATTCAAAATGAAGTTAAAAACCATAAGATAAATTTTGTATTAAATACAAAAAAATCTTTGTGACATTTAATATGTTATGAATTTAATTTTAAATCATTGGGAGTAAATGAGTTTCAGATTTAAGGTATCATTTAAGTATTGTGAGCTATTTATTATTTCGTTTTGAACATTGAATAACCTTGTTGTGCTGACTGTTTGACATGTAGGCAGTAAGTGAAAGTAGTAGCTTACTGGTTTGTCCTACATGTTGTAGAACCAGCACACCAACAAAGTTGTCTTTGATTTTAGAATTCAAGCATACCCAACTCAGAGATGAGATAGTTAAAACGTTTCTCATCTAGGGGCTTGTGAAAAGATCTGCTAACTGCTGATCTATTGAAATAAAATGTAGCTCCACATATCCTTTTTGAACATGATCCCTTATGAAATGATATCGAACGTCAATGTGCTAAGTTCTTGAGTGCGTCACATAATTGTTGGTAATAGCAATAGCACTTGTGTTGTCACAGTAGATTGGAGTTTTTGTAACATGAACACCATAGTCCTTCAGCTGGCTCTGCATCCATAGTACTTGAGCAGTACAACTACCAGCATAAACATATTCTGCCTCAGCAGTGGATGTGGATACAGTATTTTGCTTTTTTCTCGTCTAGCTGACTAGCCTACCACCCAGTAACTGGCAACCACCAGTAGTACTTTTCCTGTCTATCTTACACCCTGCAAAGTCAGCATCTGAATACCCAATTAGCTCAAAATCCTGTTCTTTGGGATAACAAAGACCACGTTTAGCAGTACCTTTCAGATACCTAAATATCCTTTTTACTACTAGCAAATGTGATTCTTTAGGATCAGCTTGATATCTGGCACATAGACAAGTGGCAAACATCATATCTGGTCTGCTGGCTGTGAGATAGAGTAGGGACCCAATCATACCTCTGTATTCAGTGATATTGACTGGTTCACCATTGGGATCAGCATCAATTTTGATAGATGCTGCCATTGGAGTCCCTATATCTTTTAAACAGGTCAGACCAAATTTATTTAACATATCTTTGATATATTTATCTTGACTTATAAAAATTCCATCATCAAGTTGTTTAATTTACAATCCTAAAAGGTATTGCAAATCTCTTTGTAAGCTCATTTCATATGCCTTTGACATAAGATTTAAAAAATCTTGACAATGTTTCTCATTTTTAGATCCATAAATAATATCATCCACATATATCTGTACCAGCAAGTGATCACCATCTATCTCTTTTGAAAATAGAGTGATATCAAATGTTCCAACTTTAAAACCTATACCAGTGAGATACACATGAAGTGTCTCATACCATGCTCTTGGTGCCTGTTTGAGGCCATAAAGAGCTTTGTCTAGCTTGTAGACATGGTCTGGATATTTACTACTTACAAAACCAGGAGGGTGTTTGACATAGACTTCTTCTTGCAGCTTCTCATTTAGAAATGCAGACTTAACATCCATCTGGAATAACCTAAAGTTCATCTTAGCAGCATATGCCAAGAACAATCTAATAGCTTCCATCCTAGCCACTGGTGCATATGTCTCTCCATAATCCAGTTCTTCTTCTTGTTTGAAGCCCTGAGCTACCAATCTAGCTTTGTTTCTTATCACAATCCCATCTTCATCCATCTTATTCTTGAAAACCCACTTGGTACCAATGATCTTTTTAGTTTCATCATCAGGTTGAGGTACCAAAGTCCAAACCCTATAAAACTGGGATATCTCTTCTTGCATAGCTCCTGCCCAGCTAGGATCTTTGATTGCTTCTTCAGGACATGTAGGTTCAATGGTAGATACAAAGTTCACATGCATACAAAAGTTGCTGGTTGCATGTCTTCTTGTTTTAACACTACTTGCCAGATTACCAATAACTTGTTCAATTGGATGCTCCTTTGTCCATCTAGTGTTATGAACATGTGAGCTTGTTGTGGAACACACAACATCTTGATCATCAGCTGTAGTGAACCGAACTTTTCCGAACCTTTCTATGATTATATGTTTAAGGAAAACTATATTTACATGATTAAATGTTTCCAACATGTTAAGCAATCAAACTTGTTAAGACTTGGTTAATTGAAACGGAAATTTTGTAAACGTCTGATTACCCAGTTTGACCAATGATTCACGAACGCTATAAGTTGTATATGACATGATGATACATAAATGAATAAATATATATGTTTAACATGATATAATGATCATCAAGTATCTCATTAAAAATAGTAACAATAAGTTATATACTTAAAAAGGAGACTATTGACGTATGAAACTCGAAACGATACATATAACGATTATCGTTATAACCACGTCTTACTAAATATATATGAAGCATATTAATACATTGTTATATTATATATAATATGATAATATGATAATTAAATATATCATTAAGTGTATTAACAATGAACTACATAAGTAAAAACAAGACTACTAACTTAAGGATTTCGAAACGAGACATATATGTAACGATTATCGTTGTAACGACATTTAAATGTATATATATCATATTAAGATATATTAATATATCATAATATCATGATTATATAATAATTTAAAATCTCATTTGATATTATAAACTTTGGGTTAACAACATTTAACAAGATCGTTAACCTAAAGGTCTCAAAACAACACTTACATGTAACGACTAACGATGACTTAACGACTCAGTTAAAATGTATATACATGTAGTGTTTTAATATGTTTTCATACACTTTTGAAAGACTTCAAGACACTTATCAAAATACTTCTACTTAACAAAAATGCTTACAATTACATCCTCGTTCAGTTTCATCAACAATTCTACTCGTATGCACCCGTATTCGTACTCGTACAATACACAGCTTTTAGATGTATGTACTATTGGTATATACACTCCAATGATCAGCTCTTAGCAGCCCATGTGAGTCCCCTAACACATGTGGGAACCATCATTTGGCAACTAGCATGAAATATCTCATAAAATTACAAAAATATGAGTAATCATTCATGACTTATTTACATGAAAACATAATTACATATCCTTTATATCTAATCCATACACCAACGACCAGAAACACCTAAAAACACTTTCATTCTTCAATTTTCTTCATCTAATTGATCTCTCTCAAGTTCTAACTTCAAGTTCTAAGTGTTCTTCATAAATTCTACAAGTTCTAGTTACATAAAATCAAGAATACTTTCAAGTTTGCTAGCTCACTTCCAATCTTGTAAGGTGATCATCCAACCTCAAGAAATCTTTATTTCTTACAGTAGGTTATCATTCTAATACAAGGTAATAATCATATTCAAACTTTGGTTCAATTTCTATAACTATAACAATCTTATTTCAAGTGATGATCTTACTTGAACTTGTTTTCGTGTCATGATTCTGCTTCAAGAACTTCGAGCCATCCAAGGATCCGTTGAAGCTAGATCCATTTTTCTCTTTTTCAGTAGGTTTATCCAAGGAACTTAAGGTAGTAATGATGTTCATAACATCATTCGATTCATACATAAAAAGCTATCATATTTGAAGTGGTAAACTAGTAATCACTAGAACATAGTTTAGTTAATTCTAAACTTGTTCGCAAATAAAGTTAATCCTTCTAACTACGCTTTTAAAATCAACTATACAAATGATCTATATCTATATGATATGCTAACTTAATGATTTATAACCCGGAAACACGATAAACACCATAAAACCGGATTTACGCCGTCGTAGTTACAACCGGGGGCTGTTTTGGTTTGGATAATTAAAAATTATGAAAAACTTTGATTTAAAAGCTATACTTATGGGAAAATGATTTTTCTTATGAACATGAAACCATATCCAAAAATCATGGTTAAACTCAAAGTGAAAGTATGTTTTTCAAAACAGTCATCAAGATGTCGTTCTTTCGACGGAAATGACTACCTCTTTCAAAAATGACTTGTAACTTGTATTTATGACTATAAACCTATACCTTTTCTGTTTAGTTTCATAAATTCAAGTTCAATATGAAACCGTGGCCGCTTAAATCACTCAAAACGGATTAGAAACGAAGAAATGGCGAGCAAAACAAAATTGGTAAAAACTACTCATTTTAGCTACGTGAAAATTGGTAACAAATCTATTCCAACCATAACTTAATCAACTTGTATTGTATATTATGTAATCTTGAGATACAATAGACACATATACAATGTTTCGACCTATCATGTCGACACATCTATATATATTTCGGAACAACCATAGACACTCTATATGTGAATGTTGGAGTTAGCTATACAGGGTTGAGGTTGATTTCAAAATATATATAGTTTAAGTTGTGATCAATACTGAGATATTTATACACTGGGTCGTGGATTGATTCAAGATAATATATATCGATTTATTTCTGTACATCTAACTGTGGACAACTAGTTGTAGGTTACTAACGAGGACAGCTGACTTAATAAACTTAAAACATCAAAATGTATTAAAAGTGTTGTAAATATATTTTGAACATAGTTTGATATATATGTCCATATTTGTTATAGGTTCGTGAATCGACCAGTGGCCAAGTCTTACTTTCCGACGAAGTAAAAAATATGTGAAAGTGAGTTATAGTCTCACTTTTAAAATCTAATATTTTTGGGATGAGAATACATGCAGGTTTTATAAATGATTTACAAAATAGACACAAGTATGTGAAACTACATTCTATGGTTGAATTATTGAAATCGAATATGCCCCTTTTTATTAAGTCTGGTAATCTAAGAATTAGGGAACATACACCCTAATTGACGCGAATCCTAAAGATAGATCTATTGGGCCTAACAAACCCCATCCAAAGTACCGGATGCTTTAGTACTTCGAAATTTATATCATATCCGAAGGGTGTCCCGGAATGATGGGGATATTCTTAAATATGCATCTTGTTAATGTCGGTTACCAGGTGTTCACCATATGAATGATTTTTATCTCTATGTATGGGATGTGTATTGAAATATGAAATCTTGTGGTCTATTATTATGATTTGATAATATATAGGTTAAACCTATAACTCACCAACATTTTTGTTGACGTTTTAAGCATGTTTATTCTCAGGTGATTATTAAGAGCTTCCGCTATCACATATTTAAATAAGGACGAGATTTGGAGTCCATGCTTGTATGATATTGTGTAAAAACTGCATTCAAGAAACTTATTTCGTTGTAACATATTTGTATTGTAAACCATTATGTAATGGTTGCGTGTAAACAGGATATTTTAGATTATCATTATTTGATAATTTACGTAAAGCTTTTTAAACCTTTATTGATGAAATAAAGGTTATGGTTTGTTTTAAAATGAATGCAGTCTTTGAAAAACGTCTCATATAGAGGTCAAAACCTTGCAACGAAATCAATTAATATGGAACGTTTTTAATCAATAAGAACGGGACATTTCAGTTAGTATTCGAGCGTTGGTCTTAGAGAACCAGAAAATTTGCATTAGTGTGTCTTATCGAATTTGTTAGGATGCATTAGTGAGTCTGGACTTCGACCGTGTTTTCTTTAAAAATGATTGCTTAACATTTTTGTTGGAAACTATATATTTTTAACATGTGAATATTATGTGATATATTAATCTCTTAACGTGTTTGATATTATGTGATAGATGTCTACCTCTAGAACAAGTCCCATTGACTCAACTAATAATAATGAAGAGTCAAATGTAAATTGGAATGATTCGTAGACTGATTCACAAGTTCTCGAAGAGGAACCGGAAGAAGAGTCGGAACCGGAAGAAGAATCGGAACCGGAAGAAGAATCGGAACCGGAAGAAGAAATAGAACCTGTGGGGGAAATAATAAAAAGGTTAAGTAGAAGAAAATCCTCAACCAACAGACCAAAGTTAATTATGGACAATGGTGTTTCCGCCAAGGAAGCAAAGTATTGGGAGGATTACCAATTCTCCAATGAATCGGATCCTGACAAGGATTCCGATGATGTTATAGAAATTATCCCAACACAATTTAATAAGGCAAAAGAGAACAATAAGGGAAAGGGCATAAAATAGAGAAATTTGATTCCAAACACGATGAACTTTATATGTATCGTCAACACCCGTATTTCTTAAGTTGTGACAATAACCCGGGAACCTCTAAACCACCAGGTTTTTCTAAACCAATGTGGAAAACGACGGCTCGTATTAGGGGAACATCATATATCCCTAGAAACTTGGCAAAACGAACCAAAATCGAAGAAGAAGAAACGAGCGAGTCGGAATAAGATAGTTGTATTCGTGTGGTGTAATATATGTAATATAGTGTGCTTATGCTTTATGTTATATGTAAAAATTGCTTGTATTAATAAGTATTTTTTTATGAATCTAACTCTTGTCTATTTTACAGTATAAAAACACAAAATGGATAGACAACCCAATATTTTAAGAGACCTACCCGGAGACATGATTGATGAAATCTTGTCTAGAGTCGGTCAGAATTCCTCGGCACAACTATTTAAGGCAAGATCAGTTTGTAAGACATTCGAAGAACGTTCCAAGAATGCCTTGATTTATAAAAGGCTTTCGTTCGAAAGATGGGGGATATCACATTGGGAAATCCATAAGTTACGATGTGTTTACTTTGACGCATATATTGCAGGGAACCCAAATGCTATTTTACGCAACGGGTTAAGAAATTATTTTGACTCAATATATCCGAATATAGGACTTCGTGATTTAGAAAAAGCGGCTAACATGAAACATAAAGAAGCATGTTATGCTTACGGGTTAGTAATGTTCGCTTCTCACCAAAGTGAGAACAAGAACATCTGGCTACAACTATTAAACAAAACATTCCCACAAGTGACGGAGTCTGTAATTGGGGTAAGAAATGAGGTTTTTATATTGTTACAGGACTGTTGGACATTACGTAACCCTCGTCCCTTTGACGACGTTACAACACGCTGTCTTATCAACGGCCATAACGGTTATGTTCCACAAGACCAAGGATGGGAAGTAGTCCTAGTAAAACCAGAATGCATGACTTATTTCTGGACGTATGAATTACGAGTCTTTATTGCCTTTGCTGAACAACTTGTGTACTAGCTAGAATTATCTTCACAACCATCTTGTATCAAATTTATTATGTGCTATATTTCATGCTATATGTAAAATAAGCGGTATTGTAAGTTTGTAAAATATTGTGTAAAAGTTTGAACGCGAAATATTATTATAATCAGTTTTTCATATAGAATTGTAGTAGTTGAATTGTATATTAGCTACTAAGTATGAACTTAACGGGTAGGTACTACCCGAATTTAAACTTATAAAATGCTAATATGAAGAAAAAGCTTTTATAAATGAGTTCATATTATGCTACGAGATACTATTGACTACTCTTAATATTCTGTATGATTAACTTATTTCATTTGACTATTTTGAAGGAAATGGCACCAACTACTCAACACACCTTGAATATGAGCGAAGAGGAATTTCGTGCCTTTCTTGCTTCAAACATAGCCGCAGTACAGGCTACACTATATACCAACAATAACCTTGGATCTAGCAGTACAGGAAATCGTGTAGGATGCACCTACAAAGAATTCACTGCCTCCAAACCTTTGGAATTTGATGGAACCAAAGGACCGATCGAATTGAAACGGTGGACCGAGAAGGTCGAATTGGTGTTTGCCATAAGTAAGTGTACTGAAGAGGAAAAAGTAAAGTACGCTACGTATACCTTCACAGGTTCTGCATTAACATGGTGGAATACCTATCTAGAGCAAGTGGGACAAGATGATGCTTACGCACTACCGTGGTCAGCATTCAAGCATTTGATGAACGAGAAGTACCGTCCCAGAACCGAGGTCAATGAGCTCAAGACAGAACTTAGAGGGTTACGAACCCAAGGATTTGATATTACCACGTACGAAAGACGATTCACAGAATTATTCCTATTGTGTCCGGGAGCGTTCGAAGATGAGGAAGAGAAGATCGACACATTTGTGAAAGGATTACCCGAAAGAATCCAAGAAGATATAACTTCACACGAGCCCGCCTCCATACAACAGGCATGTAGAATGGCTCACAAACTAGTGAACCAGATTGAAGAAAGAATTAAAGAACAGACTGCTGAAGAGGCCAATGTGAAGCAAGTCAAAAGAAAGTGGGAGGAAAACAGTGATAAGAATCACCAATACAACAACAACAACAATTACAACAATAATCGCAACAACTATCCCAACAATCGCAACATCAATCGCAACTACAACAAACGGCCCAACAACAACAACAACAACAACAACAACAACAACAACAACAACAACTACAACAACCATCCCAACAACATTAATAACCGCAACAACAACAACAACAATCAGAAGCAGCTATGCCAAAGGTGTGAAAAGTATCACTCGGGGTTCTGCACCAAATTTTGCAACAAGTGTAAAAGAAATGGTCATAGTGTGGTGAAGTGTGAGGTCTACGGACCAGGGGTTAACAGAACGAAAGGAACAAATGGTGTCGGAATGAGTAATGGCGGAGCAAGTAGTGTTGGAGCAAGTTATGCCAATGTAGTTTGTTATAAAT
Organism: Rutidosis leptorrhynchoides; assembly: GCF_046630445.1. Taxonomy (NCBI): domain Eukaryota; kingdom Viridiplantae; phylum Streptophyta; class Magnoliopsida; order Asterales; family Asteraceae; genus Rutidosis; species Rutidosis leptorrhynchoides. The sequence goes on from NC_092337.1 coordinate 255,450,729, forward strand.
GTGGAAAACCGGGCCACATTATTAGAAATTGCCCGAACCAGGAGAACACGAATGGACAAGGCCGTGGAAGAGTTTTCAATATTAATGCGGCAGAGGCACAGGAAGACCCGGAGCTTGTTACGGGTACGTTTCTTATTGACAATAAATCTGCTTACGTTTTATTTGATTCGGGTGCGGATAGAAGCTATATGGGTAGAGATTTTTGTGCTAAATTAAGTTGTCCATTGACGCCGTTGGATAGTAAATTTTTACTCGAATTAGCAAACGGTAAATTAATTTCAGCAGATTATATATGCCGGAATCGAGAAATTAAACTGGGTAGCGAAATATTTAAGATTGATTTGATACCAGTAGAGTTAGGGAGTTTTGATGTAATAGTTGGCATGGACTGGCTGAAGAAGGTGAAAGCAGAGATCGTATGTTATAAAAATGCAATTCGCATTATACGAGAAGAAGGAGAACCCTTAATGGTGTACAGAGAAAAGGGCAACATGAAGCTACATCTTATTAGTAATTTGAAGGCACAAAAACTAATAAGAAAAGGTTGCTATGCTGTTCTAGCACATGTCGAGAAAGTACAAACTGAAGAAAAGAGCATCAATGATGTTTTTGTCGCAAAAGAATTTCCCGATGTATTTTCGAACGAATTACCGGGACTACCTCCACATCGATCTGTTGAATTTCAAATAGATCTTGTACCAGGAGCTGCACCAATAGCTCGTGCTCCTTACAGACTCGCACCCAGCGAGATGAAAGAACTACAAAGCCAACTGCAAGAACTATTAGAACGTGGTTTCATTCGACCAAGCACATCACCATGGGGAGCTCCTGTTTTGTTTGTCAAGAAGAAAGATGGTACATTTAGGTTGTGTATTGACTACAGAGAGTTGAACAAACTTACCATCAAAAACCGTCATCCACTGCCGAGATTTGACGACTTATTTGATCAACCACAAGGCTCGTCGGTTTATTCGAAGATCGATTTACGTTCTGGATATCATCAAATGCGAGTAAAGGAGGATGATATTCCAAAAACTGCTTTTCGGACGCGTTATGGTCATTACGAGTTTATGGTTATGCCGTTTAGATTGACTAACGCACCAGCTGTGTTCATCGACCTTATGAACCGAGTGTGTGGGCCATATATTGACAAGTTTGTCATTGTTTTCATCGATGACATACTTATTTACTCAAAGAATGATCAAGATCACGAAGAACATTTGAGAAAAGTGCTAGAAGTATTGAGGAAAGAAAAATTGTACGCTAAGTTTTCAAAGTGTGCATTTTGGTTGGAAGAAGTTCAATTCCTCGGTCACATAGTGAACAAAGAAGGTATCCAGGTGGACCCGGCAAAGATCGAAATCGTTGAAAAGTGGGAAACCCCAAAAACTCCGAAGCATATACGTCAATTTTTAGGATTGGCTGGTTACTACAGAAGATTCATCCAAGATTTCTCCAAAATAGCAAAACCCTTGACTGCATTAACGCATAAAGGGAAGAAATTTAAATGGAACGATGAATAAGAGAAGGCGTTTCAGTTATTGAAGAAAAAGCTAACTACGGTACCTATATTGTCATTGCCTAAAGGGAATGATGATTTTGTGATATATTGTGACGCCTCAAAGCAAGGTCTCGGTTGTGTATTAATGCAACGAACGAAGGTAATTGCTTATGCGTGTAGACAATTGAAGATTCACGAGCAAAATTATACGATGCATGATTTGGAATTAGGCGCGGTTGTTTTTGCATTAAAGACTTGGAGGCACTACTTATATGGGGTCAAAAGTATTATATATACCGACCACAAAAGTCTTCAACACATATTTAATCAGAAACAACTGAACATGAGGCAGCGTAGGTGGATTGAATTGTTGAATGATTACGACTTTGAGATTCGTTACCACCCGAGGAAGGCAAATGTGGTAGCCGACGCCTTGAGTAGAAAGGACAGAGAACCCATTCGAGTAAAATCTATGAATATAATGATTCACAATAACCTTACTACTCAAATAAAGGAGGCGCAACAAGGAGTTTTAAAAGAGGGAAATTTAAAGAATGAAATACCCAAAGGATCGGAGAAGCATCTTAATATTCGGGAAGATGGAACCCGGTATAGGGCTGAAAGGATTTGGGTACCAAAATTTGGAGATATGAGAGAAATGGTACTTAGAGAAGCTCATAAAACCAGATACTCAATACATTCTGGAACGGGGAAGATGTACAAGGATCTCAAGAAACATTTTTGGTGGCCAGATATGAAAGTCGATGTTGCTAAATACGTAGGGGAATGTTTGACGTGTTCTAAGGTCAAAGCGGAGCATCAGAAACCATCAGGTCTACTTCAACAACCAGAAATCCCGGAATGGAAATGGGAAAACATTACCATGGATTTCACCACTAAATTGCCAAGGACTGCAAGTGGTTTTGATACTATTTGGGTAATAGTTGATCGTCTCACCAAATCAGCACACTTCCTGCCAATAAGAGAAGATGACAAGATGGAGAAGTTAGCACGACTGTATTTGAAGGAAGTCGTCTCCAGACATAGAATACCAATCTCTATTATCTCTGATAGGGATGGCAGATTTATTTAAAGATTCTGGCAGACATTACAGCAAGCATTAGGAACTCGTCTAGACATGAGTACCGCCTATCATCCACAAACTGATGGGCAGAGTGAAAGGACGATACAAACATTTGAAGACATGCTACGAGCATGTGTTATTGATTTCGGAAATAGTTGGGATCGACATCTACCGTTAGCAGAATTTTCCTACAACAATAGCTACCATTCAAGCATTGAGATGGCTCCGTTTGAAGCACTTTATGGTAGAAAGTGCAGGTCTCCGCTTTTTTGGAGTGAAGTGGGGGATAGACAGATTACGGGTCTGGAGATAATACAAGAAACTACTGAGAAGATCATCCAAATTCAACAACGGTTGAAAACCACCCAAAGTCGACAAAAGAGCTACGCTGACATTAAAAGAAAAGATATAGAATTTGAAATTGGAGAGATGGTCATGCTTAAGGTTGCACCTTGGAAAGGTGTTGTTCGATTTGGTAAACGAGGGAAATTAAATCCTAGGTATATTGGACCATTCAAGATTACTGATCGTGTCGGACCAGTAGCTAAACGACTTGAGTTACCTCAACAACTCGTGGCTGTACATAACACTTTACACGTCTCGAATTTGAAGAAATGTTTTGCTAAAGAAGATCTCACTATTCCGTTGGACGAAATCCAAATCAATGAAAAACTTCAATTCATTGAAGAACCCGTTGAAATAATGGATCGTGAGGTTAAGAGACTTAAACAAAATAAGATACCGATTGTTAAGGTTAGATGGAATGCTCGTAGAGGACCTGAGTTCACCTGGGAACGACAATATTAGATGAAGAAGAAGTACCCGCACTTATTTCCAGAAGATGAGCCAACACCTCCAATCGCTTAAAATTTCAGGACGAAATTTATTTAACGGGTAGGTACTGTAGTGACCCGAACTTTTTCGAACCTTTCTATGATTATATGTTTAATGAAAACTATATTTACATGATTAAATGTTTCCAACATGTTAAGCAATCAAACATGTTAAGACTTGGTTAATTGAAACGGAAATTTTGTAAACGTCTGATTACCCAGTTTGACCAATGATTCACGAACGCTATAAGTTGTATATGACATGATGATACATAAATGAATAAATATATATGTTTAACATGATATAATGATCATCAAGTATCTCATTAAAAATAGTAACAATAAGTTATATACTTAAAAAGGAGACTATTGACGTATGAAACTCGAAACGATACATATAACGATTATCGTTATAACCACGTCTTACTAAATATATATGAAGCATATTAATACATTTTTATATTATATATAATATGATAATATGATAATTTAATATATCATTAAGTGTATTAACAATGAACTACATAAGTAAAAACAAGACTACTAACTTAAGGATTTCGAAACGAGACATATATGTAACGATTATCGTTGTAATGACATTTAAATGTATATATCATATTAAGATATATTAATATATCATAATATCATGATAATATAATAATTTAAAATCTCATTTGATATTATAAACTTTGGGTTAACAACATTTAACAAGATCGTTAACCTAAAGGTCTCAAAACAACACTTACATGTAACGACTAACGATGACTTAACGACTCAGTTAAAATGTATATACATGTAGTGTTTTAATATGTATTCATACAATTTTGAAAGATTTCAAGACACTTATCGAAATACTTCTACTTAACAAAAATTCTTACAATTACATCCTTGTTCAGTTTCATCAACAATTCTACTCGTATGCACCTGTATTCGTACTCGTACAATACACAGCTTTTAGATGTATGTACTATTGGTATATACACTCCAATGATCAGCTATTAGTAGCCCATGTGAGTCACCTAATACATGTGGGAACCATCATTTGGCAACTAGCATGAAATATCTCATAAAATTACAAAAATATGAGTAATCATTCATGACTTATTTACATGAAAACAAAAATTACATATCCTTTATATCTAATCCATACACCAACGACCAAAAACACCTACAAACACTTTCATTCTTCAATTTTCTTCATATAATTGATCTCTCTCAAGTTCTAACTTCAAGTTCTAAGTGTTCTTCATAAATTCTACAAGTTCTAGTTACATAAAATCAAGAATACTTTCAAGTTTGCTAGCTCACTTCCAATCTTGTAAGGTGATCATCCAACCTCAAGAAATCTTTGTTTCTTATAGTAGGTTATCATTCTAATACAAGGTAATAATCATATTCAAACTTTGGTTCAATTTCTATAACTATAACAATCTTATTTCAAGTGATGATCTTACTTGAACTTGTTTTCGTGTCATGATTCTGCTTCAAGAACTTCGAGCCATCCAAGGATCCGTTGAAGCTAGATCCATTTTTCTCTTTTCCAGTAGGTTTATCCAAGGAACTTAAGGTAGTAATGATGTTCATAGCATCATTCGATTCATACATAAAAAGCTATCATATTTGAAATGGTAAACTAGTAATCACTAGAACATAGTTTAGTTAATTCTAAACTTGTTCGCAAATAAAGTTAATCCTTCTAATTACACTTTTAAAATCAACTATACACATGATCTATATCTATATGATATGCTAACTTAATGATTTAAAACCCGGAAACACGATAAACACCATAAAACCGGATTTACGCCGTCGTAGTTACAACCGGGGGCTGTTTTGGTTTGGATAATTAAAAATTATGAAAAACTTTGATTTAAAAGCTATACTTCTGGGAAAATGATTTTTCTTATGAACATGAAACCATATCCAAAAATCATGGTTAAACTCAAAGTGAAAGTATGTTTTTCAAAACAGTCATCAAGATGTCGTTCTTTCGACGGAAATGACTACCTCTTTCAAAAACGACTTGTAACTTGTATTTCCGACTATAAACCTATACCTTTTCTGTTTAGTTTCATAGAGTCAAGTTCAATACAAAACCGTGGCCGCTTAAATCACTCAAAACGGATTAGAAACGAAGAAATGGCGAGCAAAACAAAATTGGTAAAAACTACTCATTTTAGCTACGTGAAAATTGGTAATAAATCTATTCCAACCATAACTTAATCAACCTGTATTGTATATTATGTAATCTTGAGATACCATAGACACGTATACAATGTTTCGACCTATCATGTTGACACATCTATATATATTTCGGAACAACCATAGACACTCTATATGTGAATGTTGGAGTTAGCTATACAGGGTTGAGGTTGATTCCAAAATATATATATAGTTTGAGTTGTGATCAATACTGAGATATTTATACACTGGGTCGTGGATTGATTCAAGATAATGTATATCGATTTATTTCTGTACATCTAACTGTGGACAACTAGTTGTAGCTTACTAACGAGGACAGCTGACTTAATAAACTTAAAACATCAAAATATATTAAAAGTGTTGTAAATATATTTTGAACATACTTTGATATATATGTATATATTGTTATAGGTTCGTGAATCAACCAATGGCTAAGTCTTACTTCCCGACGAAGTAAAAAATCTGTGAAAATGAGTTATAGTCCCACTTTTAAAATCTAATATTTTTGGAATGAGAATACATGCATGTTTTATAAATGATTTACAAAATAGACACAAGTACGTGAAACTACATTCTATGGTTGAATTATTGAAATCGAATATGCCCCCTTTTATTAAGTCTGGTAATCTAAGAATTAGGGAACAGACACCCTAATTGACGCGAATCCTAAAGATAGATCTATTGGGCCTAACAAACCCCATCCAAAGTACCGGATGCTTTAGTACTTCGAAATTTATATCATATCCGAAGGGTGTCCCGGAATGATGGGGATATTCTTAAATATGCATCTTGTTAATGTCGGTTACCAGGTGTTCACCATATGAATGATTTTTATCTCTATGTATGGGATGTGTATTGAAATATGAAATCTTGTGGTCTATTATTATGATTTGATAATATATAGGTTAAACCTATAACTCACCAACATTTTTGTTGACGTTTTAAGCATGTTTATTCTCAGGTGATTATTAAGAGCTTTCGCTGTCGCATACTTAAATAAGGACGATATTTGGAGTCCATGCTTGTATGATATTGTGTAAAAACTGCATTCAAGAAACTTATTTCGTTGTAACATATTTGTATTGTAAACCATTATGTAATGGTTGCGTGTAAACAGGATATTTTAGATTATCATTATTTGATAATTTACTTAAAGCTTTTTAAACCTTTATTGATGAAATAAAGGTTATGGTTTGCTTTAAAATGAATGCAGTCTTTGAAAAACATCTTATATAGAGGTCAAAACCTCGCAACGAAATCAATTAATATGGAACGTTTTTAATCAATAAGAACGGGACATTCATTAGCTGGCTCAGAGGAATGAGCAGCAGTGGGAGACAGCAGTTCATTATGAGTGTAACCAGTACCAGCTTGAGATCCTTTAGAACCAGTAGACCTATGCTCAAGTTGTAAAACTTCTGTAGAGCCAGTAGGTCCACCTTGTTTAGACACAGATGGAACAGAGTGTTCCATCTCATCATCAGAGAACCCAGCAACATGGATTGGTGAGGAATTTTTTGCTGGTTCTTCTTCGTCATCTAGAGCTTGCTGAGTTGACTATTCAAACAGTAACACCTCATCTTCTTGACCAGAAGATGAAGTAGGGATAGTTTCATCAAATATAACATTAATATATTCTTCAAAACAACCCCTTCTTTTATTGAAAACCCTATATGCCTTTGACATGTTGGAATATCCAAGAAATATACCTTCATCAGCCTTAGCATCAAACTTACCTAGCTGACCCCTATTATTTAGAATGAAACAGGGAGTGTCAAATACATGAAGAAATGAAATTGAGGGTCTTCTGCCTTTGAGAAGTTCATAAGCAGTTTCTAATGTCTTTTCACTATTAAAGATCTATTCTGGGTAAAACATGCAGTGTTCACAGCTTCTGCCTAATATAAATTTTTTAACCCAGACTCAGCCAACATATATCTTTCTACTTCAATGAGAGTTCTGTTTCTTCTTTCTGCAACACCATTCTGTTGAGGTGTTCTCACAGCAGAAAAATTCTGTGAAATACCTTTATCTGCACAAAATTCTTCCAAAGTAGCATTTATGAATTCTGTACCATGATCACTTCTAAGCTGCTTCACCAGTTGCCCATTCAGTAGTTCCATTCTTTTGATAAAATTGATAATTTCATCAGGAGCTTCACTCTTTTGCTTCAAAAAGAATACCCAAGTGTATCTGGAATATTCATCAACAATCACCAGTGTATACTTCTTCCCATTACAGCTGGCTATATTAACATGACCAAAAAGATCCATATGAAGTAGGTGAAATGGTTTCTCAACAGATTAAATCTGCTTTGACTTAAATGAAGCATGGTGATGCTTCCCTTTTTCACAACCAGGACACAATCATTCCTTTACATAAGACATTGTGGGTAGCTCAGACACCAAACTTTTACTAGATAACTTATGAATATCTTTAAAGTTGAGATGTGAGAGTCTCTTGTGCCATAACCACTTGAGGTTATTTGCTGCCTTTGAGTAGAAACAAGTATCAGTTGTTGTGACTGCCGTGTTCATGTCAATTTAATACATGTTCTCATGTCTTTTTGCTGTCAGCAGTGGCTTTCATGTCTTATCAAAAATAGTGCCAATCTTCCTTCTGAACTGGACTATCTTACTTTTGCTTGTCAGTTGGATTATGCTGAGTAGATTATGTTTAAGCCTAACGACATATGCTACATTTGAAAATGTAACATTCCCATTTGTTAAAGTACCAAAACCCTTTGTGTAACCCAACGAATTATCTCCATATGATACAACTGGACCATCCTTTTCTTGATAATCCATCAGCAGGGACTTACATCCAGTCATATGTCTCGAACAACCACTATCGAGATACCAGATTTGCTTGTTTTGAATGCCCTGCATAGTAGCTAAGAGATTAGTTCTTTTTGGGAACCCATCCAAGGATGGGTTCTGAAAGGGTCATCGTTGATGATCTCTTCTTGTCTGCTGGCTTGCTTGAAGAAGTAGCAGCAATGGGGTTAGGGTTAGAGTACACCGGTGAAAGGACCCGTTCATATCGATTATAAACGATTCGTATCCATTGATTACATTGCGAGGTTCTGACCTCTATATGATACATTTTACAAACATTGCATTCATTTTTAAAAGACAAACTTTCATTTCATCGAAAGTTGACAGGTATGCATATCCTTTTATAATGTATCCAAACTCTGAATGACTTAATATTAATCTTTATGAACTCAACGACTCGAATACAACGTCTTTTGAAATATGTCATGAATGACTCCAAGTAATATCTTTAAAATGAGGAAATGCACAGCGGAAGATTTCTTTAATACCTGAGAATAAATATGCTTTAAAGTGTCAACCAAAAGGTTGGTGAGTTCATTAGTTTGACATAATCGATCATTTCCATAATTTTAATAGACCACAAGATTTTCATTTCCATTTCTCATAAATATACATCCCATACATAGAGATAAAAATCATTCATATGGTGAACACCTGGTAACCGAACTTAACAAGATGCATATAGAATATCCCCATCATTCCGGGACTCCCTTCGGACATGATAAAATCGAAGTACTAAAGCAGTTCAAATTCTCTAACTGGGGCTTGTTAGTGCCCATAGATCTATCTCTAGGATTCGCGTCAATTAGGGGCCAGTTCCCTAATTCTTAGGCTACCAAGCTAAAAAGGGGCATATTCGATTCGATAATTCAACCATAGAATGTAGTTTTGATTACTTGTGTCTATTTCGTAAAACATTTATAAAAGCAGCGCATGTATTCTCGTGTCCCAAAAATATATATTGCAAAAGCATTTAAAAAGAGAGCAAATGAAACTCGCAATAATGTATTTCATAGTAAAATACATATGACGGAACTGAACAAGTGTAAGGTTGGCCTCGGATTCATGAACCTATATCATTTATATATATTTAAACATATAATAATATTTAAACAAGTTTATATATGAATATCTATTAATAAATAACTTCGTTATATCTATTTATATATATTTTAAATAAATACTTAGTATTTATATATTAGATTCATATTGAAGTGTTTAAATTATAAAGTATTAAAATTTATATATATGATTATATTAAAATATATTTATATATTATATGTAACATTAAATAATAATATTTTAATTTTAAAAATAATAGTATGTAATATGATATATATAATAAATATATATAAAAATATCATTTGTTTGTTAAAATAATAATTATTATAATACTAAAATAGTGATAGTAATAACAATAATGATAATGATAATAAAATATATACAATCATGATAATGATAATAATAATAAAATAAATAGTTGTATTATTTTTACAATAAACATAGTAATGTTGATAATAATTCTTAATACTAATATTACTAAAAACGATAATTTAAATAATGATGATAATATTAATAAAAATGATAGTTTTAATAGTAATGATACTAATAATAATAATAATAATAATAATAATAATAATAATAATAATAATAATAATAATAATAATAATAATAATAATAATAATGATAATAATACTAATAATAATAATAGTAATAGTAATAATAATAATGATATCATAATAATCATAATGATAATGTTTATCACAATTATATATTATTTTGTGCTTATATTTATTTTCATCATTTTTACCATTAACGTTTAAATCATATTAATTTATTAGTAATTTAATCATCTTTTATATCCTAAAATCCTAACCATAATATTAATAATGATGATAATAATAATAATAATAATAATAATAATAATAATAATAATAATAATAATAATAATAATAATAATAATAATAATAATAATAATAATAATAAAAATAATAATAATAATAATAATAAAAATAATGAGTAAACTAACTTCAAGCTTTTTCTAAAAAAAAATGCCTCGGACCGGGCTTGAACCCGCGACCTCTCGCTCAACCCAAACACCCTCCAGAGCAATGAACCGTTTATTTATTATTATTATAACTCGTTAAATTAGTTATTTATTATTTACGAAATTGTGGATCTTCATCACATTTCTATCATCATCAAGTCATCATCATAATTTCTACATAGATCATCATAATCATCATCTAACATCCTAGTCATCATCATTAAACAATTATCATCACCATCTTATTCCTAATCATCAAATACCATCGAATATCGACATAGGCATAAGAATCGTTTACTTATGATTGTTGTTAATGATCCGGCCTAAACAGAAACATAGCAGTCCAAAAATCAAATTAATAGGCGCAAGTGAAAATTGATAAAAGTAATAGGCCAAATGTTTTTGCGTTTAGATTGTTGTGTTCGGTTTCTAGGGTATACTCGTACGTTCCCAGTCTTCATCCATAGACATCATCATCGTTTATTACCACGTAACCAGTCATCATCATAATCTTGTATCAACAGCGGTTTTCATCATATTCATCTACAGTTTATTATTGTTACCAAGTTAACATCATCTATATCATCTGATCATCGTCTATATCATTGTACATCATTAACTTTCTCATCCTATCAAATCAACGACTTCTAAACTTAAAGTAAGTGGACAGGTCAATAGAAAATAAAAACCTCGGGTCAAAATGGGTATTTAACGTGGTTGTCCCATGGACACACTTTATGATTATTAAAGTATGTTATGCTTTCTTTCTTTTTTAAAAGAAAAAAGGAGAATACAAAGAAAAAGACAGCCAGTTGTTCCATTACAAACATCACGTTTAGTTTGTGTTTGGTCTGATCGAGAAAATAATAAAAATATAAACAGAATTCATCTAGCGGCGTAGCAACAGCATTAAGAAAGACCCTGGTTCACGAAGGTTTGCAGGTGTCAGTTTGGAGCAAAACAAAACACAACAGCAGCGGTAACAGTATTGTAGTAGCAGAGAGCATGTACCTCGAACACGAAGAGAAGAAAAGAAGAGAAAAAAAATAAAAGATGGCAGTGGGTTGGTTTGAACGGAGATGATGATAGTTGGGGATCATGGGTCGTGAATGTAGTGGTTTTCAATAGTTGTTGAGTGGTGTTAGATGAATTGAAACCATAGCCATTCGGAAAAAAAAAATCAACTACAGTAGGTTCGCAATGGTTCATTGGGTTTGATTATATTTGATGATGATAGTCTTAGATGGTTGTGATAAATAGTTGAAGATGGTGGTTGAGCTTTTGGTTGTAGTGGCCCATGGTGGTTAGTTGTTCATGACGAAATCATAATCATAATAGTAACAAGAACTCTCGTTCATAATTGAATTTTTGGTGATGGTTTTCATGGGTGATGGTGGTGGTTCTTGGAGGTGAATCACGATGGTGGTGAAAAGTGGAGAATGGGTGTTGGAATGGGTAGATGAAGGGTGACCGGCGGTGTTTGTCATGGAAGTTTGTAAGTGTATGTGTGATGTATATGAATATGCATATATAGAATGTAATATAGATAGATAAGAAACAGAGAGAAATAGAATAACACTCATAAATCAATTTAACTTTTCAAATAGTACTTAGATTGATAGATGTATCAGTATAACAGAAAGCAGAATTTAATAATTTAATAATAATAATAATATCTATATCACATACAAATTGCAACGTGTAGTTTGTGAATTGCAAAATAGAATAGTAAAGCAGCCAATTAATTTAACTTACTCTACCGACAGTTTTCAGGGACTACTATTTCGTATCCCGTTGATAATTAGGGATAGGGGCGGATAAAAGTCTTTCAGAAAAATCCCAAAATTTTAAATTAAATTCCTTTATTTATTTCAGTCATTATGGTATAAAATTCGACCATTAATTTATTAAATGAAAATTACATTAACTGTCCCGCTCGATTCTGGGTAAAATATAAAAAGTGCTAAAATTTAATAACTAGATCCTAAATATATTTTTAGTAAGCCTAAAGTTTATAGAACTCATTTTCGGATCACCGTTTATTTTAAAATCACATAAGTTCGAATTTTACTTGTTTAATATTGATCGAATGATATATGAGTGTCATCGTCGTTCACTAAATAAATTCGAAATCACATATATATAGTATACTTTATATATTCATTTTAATAATAATTTTATAATATCTTATATTAATTTACATATTATTTATAACAACAATTGCATATAACATTTTCTTATATATAATCATTTATTTTTACCTATTTATATATATACTTATCTATTTACAAATAATGGTTCGTGAATCGTCGAAAACAGTCAAGAGTTAAATGAATATATGAACACGGTTCAAAATTTTTGAGACTTCAACATTACAGACCTTGCTTATAGTGTCGAAACCATATAAAATTAAGTTTAAATTCGGTCAAAAATTTCCGGGTCGTCACAGTACCTACCCGTTAAAGAAATTTCGTCCCGAAATTTGAGTGGGATCATCATGGCTAACAATAAGAATGTTTTCTTGACGAATATGAGCTGATAAATAGAGTTTTATTACTGTTGAGTAATATGTATAAGATAATTCGACTACTCGAAGAGTACGAATGAAGCTATCATAAAAGAATGAAATGAGCAAATGCAAGTTTGTCTTAACCGGTGACGTAGTCACGGTTGATTTCCGGAATTCAAGGGATTTAGAGAAAAATCTTCGTAATAAGATTTGGTTCTTTGGTATTTACGGAAATAGGATCTTCTTTGGTTAAATGAGATAATCTGTTTTGATTGCTCTGTAGAATATTTCACTATAAATCCACCCTCTTCATTTCCTTTATATTTTGGAGTTCCATACTTTTGTTTTCTCTTCCTGACTTTAAGTCAAGCGAATAATGGTCCAGAATTCATAGATATGAAATTCGAAATGAACATAGCTAACGTTTTAAAAGAGAAATTGTAATAGCACGATCTTGATTGGTTAAATTACCAGAATTCAAGAGAAAAGATAGAACTATCGGAAGATATGTTCTTGACTTGTTTGAAGATTAAGTATAATTTAAGAGTCGTGTAACATGGCACATGATGACATTATAGTCTGTGAATCATCATGTTTCATTAGAAACTCAGCATGACTTACTGTAATATAATCACGTTGATCAAGTGTCATTATATTATACTAACTCATGCTTCAGTTTACAACACTACTTCAAAAACATTCATAATTTAAACTCGAAGGTTTACAGAATATAGAAACTAAACAGTTTCCTTTATGATGTAATATAGATAACGCGAAGAGGTAAATGATTTCAGATAAGAATAGTTATGAAAATATCTTCAGAAATATCGAGAATATTTATAATGAGAGATACGATGATATCTTAGAAATTCTAATATCGATGGATGATGAAGAAGATTTGTCCGTAAAAGTTTAGAGTCAGGAGCAAGGTATTCGTTAATGACTTCAGCTGATACTGAATCCTTTGGATTCTTTGAAGGCAAGTTTAGTCTTTGTGATTTTACCACAGCCTCCTTCATGGTTTGCTCAATCCGTTTTCCAGTTCCAAACCTTTTCTTTTTCTGAGCTTTGGCAACACACTATTCTTTATCATCAAACTTTTGGCTGTTAACGTCATCATTAGTTTTCGCTGCTTTATCAGCTTTCTCAAAATTTAAAGAACTGATTCATAGACTAGAGTGCTGTTCAGAGTTTCAGAATGAGAGATTATAATTCTAAGAGATAAATGTTATATGTATATATATAACTGTTGATGTAGACATGCTGCGAGATTTCAAAATACTGATTGCTAATTCTCGGTAATTGATGTGGTAATTCTCGTTAAGATGTGGATGAGTATATGAATAGGTTTTACCGAACAAATATAATGGTTCTTCGGAGAGACTTAAGATCAACGAAGTTGTTGGTAAGTTTACTGCTAATGTGGTGAGAAATAAATGGTTCTTCGGTAACGATGACGAAGGGGAAAACGTATATATCAAGGTTATAATAAGACATATTCAAATGAAAAGTCGAAATTGATTTGCTAGAGCTGTGACAAAATTGGCTAATTTGAAAAAAAATTCAATGTTATTTCCTGTAATAACAATGCCAAAGGAGCTAGCACTGATACGTGTTAAACGTTTACTCAAGTTCCAAGAGTTTTTCAGGTGCATAGCTATATGCATAAATCTTTCCTTCCATAGATAACGTGTTGTTGGATCATCCTCTCGATTGAGGTGTTTTCAAGAATCATGAAAGGTTTGAACGCAGATTGTAATCGTCAAGATACAAATGAGGTTTAAGATGAAATCAAGTGGCAAACTTGAAGAATTATTTAGTTTCATTTGTTATAATCAATAGTTTACTTTATTTTAATTGTCCAATGTTATTAGTCCACAGTTAGTAGTTCAATAATTCATATATAGTTTAATATATAATATTCAAATTAACTAATACATGTCGTGACCCATTGTATACAAGTCTCAGACTCGATCACAACTCAAAGTATATATATTATTTGAGAATCAACCTCAAACTTGTATAGCTAACTCGAGCACTACCGCATATAGAGTGTCTATGGTTAATCCAAATAATATATATAGATGACGTCGATATGATATGTCAAAACATTGTATACGTGTCTCGATTTATCCGACGATATTTAAAGTGCGTAAAATAAATAACAGAAATTAAATGACGATAAATAAAATTGCGAGAATTAAAATTGCGATAAATAAATTCCGATAAATAAATGTAATAAGGAATTAACAATTAGCTAGGAACAGTTGGCTAGGATTTTGTTAGCGTGGATTCTTAACAAAATTTCTCATAGTTAATTTGTTTGTTTCTAACAAATTTTATTTTGTCAAATGTTTTCTTCATTATGCCACTTGTTGGATTGTGATAGGTCAAAATCCAAATATGAAATTGAATGAAAGTGGTTATTCTGCGGTGAACGAATTCGTATATCTGTGGATGTAAGTAGGATAGTAAATGGCTGTTGAATCAGATTGGAAGAAGGTACAGTATAATATGTTAATATGAAAGCTAAATATTTCCTCAAGTATTACCTACCCGTTAAAATATTTTCACCATTAACAGTTTATACAAAAGAACTTTTAATTACAATCTTTATGAAAACATATATACATATATATATTCTTCAGATGTAATCATGGATTTAATGAGTTAATATGATATTAAACTCATATGATTTACCATTTGAACTAGAATACATAATCTCTAAAACATTAGAGATTACATAATCGCCATGTAGAAAAAAGATAAATGATGTATAACGATATGTAGAACAAAGATTATGCTCGAGGCATAGATTGTGATGTTGAAGCGTGTGATGTTGAAACTTGGTTTGTTGGTGGTGCTGCCTGTAAGTGGTGCATCGTACTCTCCAAAGTTATTACTCGGGCGCGAAGCTCGGTGACTTCTCCTATTACTCCAGGATTATTGGCGGTTGGAACAAAAGGATGAATAAGAATTAGATATTATGTTATCGCTGTGAGCTATCCTGGAAATGAGGGTGAAAATGGTGTTTCGAACGGGTTCGCCGGTAAGTGCTTCAGGTTCTTTGCTAAGAGATGAATTTGGTTGGTGGAAAGGATCGCCTTCTTCTTTCCTCCATTGATTAAGTTGACCACGAACCCATCTCCAATTCATCGAGAATTGATGATGGCTAATTGGTTGCTCCTTTCCGGTTACACTGCTTTCGGAGTTCGAGTGGAAATCCATATAAGAAGAGTTGTCGGAATCCGAGGAATTTGAACTAGTTGCGAGTTCCATCTTGTACGGTATGTCAATGGATTTTTCGATATGAAATGATTTTCGGATATCGAATGATATTCTAATTACATAGAATACCTATATATAGTACAGAAGATCCCGTAGGTTACGGAGGGAATTAAGGAAACGTGTCAGACAAGGTCTAATGTGATGGAATATGAATTCGTCTGTATACCATCTATGCAATAATTGCAATAAGACGTGTCGAGACTAAAAATGATAAGTAGATATTTTCCGACAAGAAATGAAAAGCAAAACCTTTGACATGCAGACTAGGTCGAAGTCCAGACTTGCTAATGCATCCTATCAACTATCAGTTAGACACACTAATGTAAGACCTGGTTCGCTAAGACTACCTCTCTGATACTAACTGAAAGGACCCGTTCATATCGATTATAAATGATTCGTATCCATTGATTACATTGCGAGGTTCTGACCTCTATATGATACATTTTACAAACATTGCATTCATTTTTAAAAGACAAACTTTCATTTCATCGAAAGTTGACAGGTATGCATATCCTTTTATAATGTATCCAAACTCTGAATGACTTAATATTAATCTTGATGAGTGATGTGTGCGAGGTGTACTAGGAAATAGTATTATTTTTTAACTCGAAATACTATTAAATACGATACAATTTTACACAAGATATTTATTTATTTATAGAATGGATATACCAAAACCTTGCTACAACACTTATTGGTAGTGTACCTAATTGTACAGTAGTGTAGTTTTTAGTAAGTCTGGTTCGTTCCACAGGGATCTTTTAAACAAGCTTAACACTATATTAGTTTTAACTTATAATTGTAAAAATACAAAAATATATATAAGTAGTATTATTATTATAAAAGGGGGGTTTTTACCGTTTAATGACCGGTTTGTCGATTTTAAAACTTTAGTCGCAGTTAAAACCTAATGTAAAATATTAAAAATAAATATAACTTAATTTAAAGCTTAAATTACATAATGAAAATGAAATTGCGATAAATAAAAGTGCGATAAAATAAAATTGCGATAATTAAAGAGTACGATAATTAAAAATGCAATTAAATAAAATGACAATAAATAAAAGTGCGATAATTAAAAGTGCAATTAAATATGAAATATATAAATTATGCTTATTTAAACTTCCGTAATCATGATGTTTGACGTGTTGATTTTTAGTTTATTCCCATAGGTTAATTGTCCTTTGTCCTGGATTATTCGATATGTCCATACGGATTTGTCCATAATAGTCCATCAGTCATAATCATAAAGTGCAAAAGTCTTCGTCAAATTATTCTTATTCCCGAAGTCAAATATTCCAACTAATTGGGGATTCGAATTGTAACAAGGTCTTAATACTTTGTTTAATGAATACACCAGGTTATCGACTGCGTGTAGTCTAAGGTTTTACTACTTTGTTAACAATTACACCAATTACCCTTGAATGTAATCCACCCCTGTTTCAACAAGTCTATTAACTATTAATCCAGTTCTGTGTCCGGTAAAATGAATAATTATTGGTATTTATAGATATCCCGCCCACCGTACCCAGTCAAGCGTATGTGGTTATATATAAATACGTCAAATTATAAGTCTACATATTAAATCAACGAGGTATCATTTAGTTAATATAAAACCCATTAATAGCCCATAGTCTAATTTCCACAAGTGTCGTTCTTTTGTCCAAACCCCAATTATGGTACAAAGCCCAATTACCCAATTTTAATATTTAGCCCAACATCACGATTACTTCGGCATTAAATAAGCATAATAATAACTTAGCTACGAGACATTAATTTAAAAATAACATTAACCATAACTTACAGTGATTAAAAATAGCGTAGCGTTACACGGACAGAATTTCGACTTACACCCTTACAACATTCGCTAACATACCCTTATTATTAGAATTTAAAATTAAAATTAAAATTATAATATATATATATATATATATATATATATATATATATATATATATATATATATATACGTGATAGATAGAGAGATGGATGATGGATATATGATCAACCAAAACTGCGAATTTATAGGGGTGTGGTCTGCCACCTACTGCCATGCGATCGCATGGAATTTGTTCTTCCAGGCCATGCGATCGCATGGCCAGCTTTTCCAGGTCACATGTCTTTGTTTTCATTCTGCCGACGATTTATATAAATATATATAATATATAAATAATTTTAAGAATTATTTAAATATTATATTATATTTATGTACATAGTTGACTTGTAATTTTTAGTCCGTTGCGTCGAGCGATGAGAGTTGTCTCTGGTCCCGGTTCCGGATTTTCGAACGTCCTTGCGTACAATTTAATATCTTGTATTTTGCGTTTCGCATCTTGTACTCTTGTAATTTTGAGACGTTTCTCATCAATAATTGGAACCACTTTGATTGTACTTTGTACTTTTGAGCTTTTTGGTCGTTTGCATCTTCAATTCGTCGAATCTGTCTTTTGTCTTCACCTTTTATTATTTAAACGAATATCACTTGTAAATAGAACAATTGCAACTAAAAGCTTGTCTTCCTTGAGGGATAATGCTATTAAATATATTTTCATTTTTAGCATTATCAAATATTCCCACACTTGAGCGTTGCTTGTCCTCAAGCAATATAGTCTTGAAAATAAAAATACTAGAATCACTTCTTTATTCTTCACACTTTGTACATCAGTGATTTCTATACGGCGGTATGAACAATGGTAGTAACGATGTGGTTTACAGTCCCACATGACTATAAAAATTTAGATCCTTTAAGGAAATTGGATCTTTATGAAAACATTTGATCTTTTGAAAATTAAATCTAGCTTTTACCCAAGATAAGTTTTTCGGAATAACCCTTCACCGGTGTTTGCAAATTGTTTTTGTGGGTTTTGTGGGTTTCAGATTTGAAAATTTTAGCTCGAAACTTGCGGTTTTGTGTCTCCCACTTGCTAACCTTGTATTAAGAAAGCAACACGTTGAAATGTCCCGTTCATATTGATTATAAACGTTCCATATTAATTGATTTCATTGCGAGGTTTTGACCTCTATATGAGACGTTTTTCAAAGACTGCATTCATTTTTAAAACAACCATAACCTTTATTTTATCAATAAAGGTTTCAAAGGCATTACATAGATTATCAAATAATGATAATCTAAAATATACTGTTTACACACGACCATTACATAATGGTTTACAAAAGAAATATATTACATCGACATATGTTTCTTGAATGTAGTTTTTACATAATATCATACAAACATGGACTCCAAATCTTGTCCTTATTTTAGTATACAATAGCGGAAGCTCTTAATATTCACCTGAGAATAAACATGCTTTAAACGTCAACAAAAATGTTGGTGAGTTATAGGTTTAACCTATATACATCAAATCGTAACAATAGACCACAAGATTTCATATTTCAATATACATCCCATACATAGAGATAGAAATCATTCATATGGTGAACACCTGGTAACCGACATTAACAAGATGCATATATAAGAATATCCCCATCATTCCGGGACACCCTTCGGATATGATATAAATTTCGAAGTACTAAAGCATCCGGTACTTTGGATGGGGTTTAAGGCCCAATAGATCTATCTTTAGGATTCGCGTCAATTAGGGTGTCTGTTCCCTAATTCTTAGATTACCAGACTAAAGAAAAAGGGGCATATTCGATTTCGATAATTCAATCATAGAATTTAGTTTCACGTTCTTGTGTCTATTTTGTAAATCATTTATAAAACCTTCATGTATTCTCATCCCAAAAATATTAGATTTTAAAAGTGGGACTATAACTCACTTTCACAGATTTTTTACTTCGTCGGGAAGTAAGACTTGGCCACTGGTTAATTCACGAACCTATAACAATATATACATATATATCAAAGTATGTTAAAAATATATTTACAACACTTTTAATATATTTTGATGTTTTAAGTTTATTAAGTCAGCTGTCCTCGTAGTAACCTACAACTAGTTGTCCACAGTTAGATGTACAGAAATAAATCGATAAATTTTATCTTGAATCAATCCACGACCCAGTGTATACGTATCTCAGTATTGATCACAACTCAAACTATATATATTTTGGAATCAACCTCAACCCTGTATAGCTAACTCCAACATTCACATATAGAGTGTCTATGGTTGTTCCGAAATATATATAGATGTGTCGACATGATAGGTCGAAACATTGTATACGTGTCTATGATATCTCAAGATTACATAATATACAATACAAGTTGATTAAGTTATGGTTGGAATAGATTTGTTACCAATTTTCATGTAGCTAAAATGAGAAAAATTATCCAATCTTGTTTTACCCATAACTTCTTCATTTTAAATCCGTTTTGAGTGAATCAAATTGCTATGGTTTAATATTGAACTCTATTTTATGAATCTAACTAGAAAAAGTATAGGTTTATAGTCGAAAAAATAAGTTACAAGTCATTTTTGTAAAGGTAGTCATTTCAGTCGAAAGAACGACGTCTAGATGACCATTTTAGAAAACATACTTCCACTTTGAGTTTAACCATAATTTTTGGTTATAGTTTCATGTTCATAATAAAAATCATTTTCTCAAAATAACAACTTTTAAATCAAGGTTTATCATAGTTTTTAATTAACTAACCCAAAACAGCCCGCGGTGTTACTACGACGGCGTAAATCCGGTTTTACGGTGTTTTTCGTGTTTCCAGGTTTTAAATCATTAAGTTAGCATATCATATAGATATAGAACATGTGTTTAGTTGATTTTAAAAGTCAAGTTAGAAGGATTAACTTTTATTTGCGAACAAGTTTAGAATTAACTAAACTATGTTCTAGTGATTACAAGTTCAAACCTTCGAATAAGATAGCTTTATATGTATGAATCAAATGATGTTATGAACATCATTACTACCTCAAGTTCCTTGGATAAACCTACTGGAAATGAGAAAAATAGATCTAGCTTCAAAGGATCCTTGGATGGCTTGAAAGTTCTTGAAGCAGAATCATGACACGAAAACAATTTCAAGTAAGATTTTCACTCGAAATAAGATTGTTATAGTTATAGAAATTGAATTAAAGTTTGAATATGATTATTACGTTGTATTAGAAAGATAACCTACTGTAAGTAACAAAGTTTTCTTGATCTTGGATGATTACTTGGAATGGATTTAGAAAACTTGGAAGTAAACTTGCAATCTTGGAAGTATTCTTGATTTTATGAAACTAGAACTTTTGGAATTTATGAAGAACACTTAAAACTTGAAGATAAAACTTGAGAGAGATCAATTAGATGAAGAAAATTGAAGAATGAAAGTGTTTGTAGGTGTTTTTGGTCGTTGGTGTATGGATTAGATATAAAGGATATGTAATTTTGTTTTCATGTAAATAAGTCATGAATGATTACTCATATTTTTGTAATTTTATGAGATATTTCATGCTAGTTGCCAAATGATGGTTCCCACATGTGTTAGGTGACTCACATGGGCTACTAAGAGCTGATCATTGGAGTGTATATACCAATAATACATACAACTAAAAGCTGTGTATTGTACGAGTACGAATACGGGTGCATACGAGTAGAATTGTTGATGAAACTGAACGAGGATGTAATTGTAAGCATTTTTGTTAAGTAGAAGTATTTTGATAAGTGTCTTGAAGTCTTTCAAAAGTGTATGAATACATATTAAAACACTACATGTATATACATTTTAACTGAGTCGTTAAGTCATCGTTAGTCGTTACATGTAAATGTTGTTTTGAAACCTTTAGGTTAACAATCTTGTTGAATGTTGTTAACCCATTGTTTATTATAACAAATGAGATGTTAAATTGTTATATTATCATGATATTATGATATATAATATAACTTAGTATGATATATATACAGTTAAATGTCGTTACAACGATAATCGTTACATATATGTCTCGTTTCAAAATCATTAAGTTAGTAGTCTTATTTTTACATATGTATTTCATTGTTAATACACTTAATAATATATTTACTTATCATTTAACATTATTAACCAAGTGTATCAATATATTAATATGATTCATATGTACCTAGTAAGACGTTGTTATAACGATAATCGTTATATATATCGTTTTCGAGTTTCTTAAATTAATAGTCTCATTTTTATGTATATAACTCATTGTTAAAATACCTAATGAGATACATACTTTTAATAAAATTATGTTAACTACATATATAACCATATATATGTCATCGTATAGTTTTTACAAGTTTTAACGTTCGTGAATCACCGGTCAACTTGGGTGGTCAATTGTCTATATGAAACCTATTTCAATTAATCAAGTCTTAACAAGTTTGATTGCTTACCATGTTGGAAACACTTAATCATGTAAATAACAATTTCATTTAATATATATATAAACATGGAAAAGTTCGGGTCACTACAGTACCTACCCGTTAGAAAAATTTCGTCCCGAAATTTTAAGCAGTTGGAGGTGTTGACGTATCTTCTGGAAATAAATGCGGGTATTTCTTCTTCATCTGATCTTCACACTCCCAGGTGAACTCGGGTCCTCTACGAGCATTCCATCGAACCTTAACAATCGGTATCTTGTTTTGTTTAAGTCTCTTAACCTCACGATCCATTATTTCGACGGGTTCTTCAATGAATTGAAGTTTTTTCATTGATTTGGATTTCGTCCAACGGAATAGTGAGATATTCTTTAGCAAAACATTTCTTCAAATTCGAGACGTGGAAAGGGTTATGTACAGCCGCGAGTTGTTGAGGTAACTCAAGTCGGTAAGCTACTGGTCCGACACGATCAATAATCTTGAATGGTCCGATATACCTTGGATTTAATTTCCCTCGTTTACCAAATCGAACAACACCTTTCCAAGGTGCAACTTTAAGCATGACCATCTCTCTAATTTCAAACTCTATATCTTTTCTTTTAATGTCAGCGTCGCTCTTTTGTCGACTTTGGGCGGTTTTCAACCGTTGTTGAATTTGGATGATCTTCTCGGTAGTTTCTTGTATTATCTCCGGACCCGTAATATGTCTATCCCTCACTTCACTCCAACAAATCAGAGATCTGCACTTTCTACCATAAAGTGCTTCAAACGGCGCCATCTCAATGCTTGAATGGTAGCTGTTGTTGTAGAAAAATTCTGCTAACGGTAGATGTCGATCCCAACTGTTTCTGAAATCAATAACACATGCTCGTAGCATGTCTTCAAGCGTTTGTATCATCCTTTCGCTCTGCCCATCAGTTTGTGGATGATAGGCATTACTCATGTCTAGACGAGTTCCTAATGCTTGCTGTAATGTCTGCCAGAATCTTGAAATAAATCTGCCATCCCTATTAGAGATAATAGAGATTGGTATTCCATGTCTGGAGACGACTTCCTTCAAATACAGTCGTGCTAACTTCTCCATCTTGTCATCTTCTCTTATTGGCAGGAAGTGTACTGATTTGGTGAGACGATCAACTATTACCCAAATAGTATCAAAACCACTTGCCGTCCTTGGCAATTTAGTGATGAAATCCATGGTAATGTTTTCCCATTTCCATTCCGGGATTTCGGGTTGTTGAAGTAAACCTGATGGTTTCTGATGCTCAGCTTTGACCTTAGAACACGTCAAACATTCTCCTACATATTTAGCAACATCGGCTTTCATACCCGGCCACCAAAAATGTTTCTTGAGATCCTTGTACATCTTCCCCTTTCCAGGATGTATTGAGTATCTAGTTTTATGATCTTTTCTAAGTACCATTTCTCTCATATCTCCAAATTTTGGTACTCAAATCCTTTCAGCCCTATACCGGGTTCCGTCTTCCCGAATATTAGATGCTTCTCCGATCCTTTGGGTATTTCATCCTTTAAATTTCCCTCTTTTAAAACTCCTTGTTGCGCCTCCTTTATTTGAGTAGTAAGGTTATTTTGAATCATTATATTCATAGATTTTACTCGAATGGGTTCTCTGTCCTTCCTGCTCAAGGCGTCGGCTACCACATTTGCCTTCCCCGGGTGATAACGAATCTCAAAGTCGTAATCATTCAATAATTCAATCCACCTACGCTGCCTCATATTCAGTTGTTTCTGATTAAATATGTGTTGAAGACTTTTGTGGTCGGTATATATAATACTTTTGACCCCATATAAGTAGTGCCTCTAAGTCTTTAATGCAAAAACAATCGTGCCTAATTCCAAATCATGCGTCGTATAATTTTGCTCGTGAATCTTCAATTGTCTAGACGCATAAGCAATCACCTTCGTCCGTTACATTAATACACAACCGAGACCTTGCTTTGATGCGTCACAATAAATCACAAAATCATCATTCCCTTTAGGCAATGACAATATAGGTGCCGTAGTTAGCTTTTTCTTCAATAATTGAAACGCTTTCTCTTGTTCATCCTTCCATTCAAATTTCTTCCCTTTATGCGTTAATGCAGTCAAGGGTTTTGCTATTCTGGAAAAGTCTTGGATGAACCTTCTGTAGTAACCAGCTAGTCCTAAAAACTGGCGTATGTGTTTCGGAGTTTTCGGGGTTTCCCACTTTTCAACAGTTTCTATCTTTGCCGGATCCACCTTAATACCTTCTTTGTTCACTATGTGACCGAGGAATTGAACTTCTTCCAACCAAAATGCACACTTTGAAAACTTAGCGTACAATTCTTCCTTCCTCAATACTTCTAACACCTTTCTCAAATGTTCACCGTGTTCTTGGTCATTCTTTGAGTAAATAAGTATGTCATCAATGAAAACAATGACAAACTTGTCAAGGTATGGTCCACACACTCGGTTCATAAGGTCTATGAACACAGCTGGTGCATTAGTTAAACCAAACGGCATGACCATAAACTCGTAATGACCGTAACGTGTTCTGAAAGCAGTGTTTGGAATATCATCTTCTTTCACCCGCATTTGATGATACCCGAAACGTAAGTCAATCTTTGAATAAACAGACGAGCCTTGTAGTTGATCAAATAAGTCATCGATTCTCGGTAGTGGGTAGCGGTTCTTGATGTTAAGTTTGTTCAACTCTCGGTAGTCGATACACCACCTGAATGTACCATATTTCTTCTTGACAAACAAAACAGGAGCTCCCCACGGTGATGTGCTTGGTCGAATGAAACCACGCTCTAAAAGTTCTTGTAATTGGCTTTGCAGTTCTTTCATCTCGCTGGGTGCGAGTCTGTAAGGAGCACGAGCTATTGGTGCAGCTCCTGGTACAAGATCTATTTGAAATTCAACAGATCGATGTGGAGGTAGTCCCGGTAATTCTTTTGGAAATACATCGGGAAATTCTTTTGCGACGGGAACATCATTGATGCTCTTTTCTTCAGTTTGTACTTTCTCGACGTGTGCTAGAACAGCATAGCAACCTTTTCTTATTAGTTTTTGTGCCTTCAAATTACTAATAAGATGTAGCTTCATGTTTCCCTTTTCTCCGTACACCATTAAGGGTTCTCCTTCTTCTCGTACAATGCGAATTGCATTTTTATAACATACGATCTCTGCTTTCACCTTCTTCAGCCAGTACATGCCAACTATTACATCAAAACTCCCTAACTCTACTGGTATCAAATCAATCTTAAATATTTCGCTAACCAGTTTAATTTCTCGATTCCGACAAATATTATCTGCTGAAATTAATTTACCATTTGCTAATTCGAGTAAAAATTTACTATCCAAAGGCATCAATGGACAACTTAATTTAGTACAAAAATCTCTACTCATATAGCTTCTATCCGCACCCGAATCAAATAAAACGTAAGCAGATTTATTGTCAATAAGAAACGTACCCGTAACAAGCTCCGGGTCTTCCTGTGCCTCTGCCGCATTAATATTGAAAACTCTTCCGCGGCCTTGTCCATTCGTGTTCTCCTGGTTTGGGAAATTTCTAATAATGTGGCCCGGTTTTCCACATTTATAACAAACTACATTGGCATAACTTGCTCCGACACTACTTGCTCCGCCATTACTCGTTCCGACACCATTTGTTCCTTTCGTTCTGTTAACCCCTGGTCCGTAGACCTCACACTTCGCCGCGCTATGACCATTTCTTTTACACTTGTTGCAAAATTTGGTGCAGAACCCCGAGTGATACTTTTCACACCTTTGGCATAGCTGCTTCTGATTGTTGTTGTTGTTGCGGTTATTATTGTTGTTAGGATGATTGTTGTAGTTGTTGTTGTTGTTGTTGTTGTTGTTGTTGTTGTTGTTGGGCCGTTTGTTGTAGTTGCGATTGATGTTGCGATTGTTGGGATAATTGTTGCGATTATTATTGTAATTGCTGTTGTTGTTGTATTGGTGATTCTTATCACCGTTTTCCTCCCACTTTCTTTTGACTTGCTTCACATTGGCCTCTTCAGCCTTCTGTTCTTTAATTCTTTCCTCAATCTGGTTCACTAGTTTGTGAGCCATTCTACATGCCTGTTGTATGGAGGCGGGCTCATGTGAACTTATATCTTCTTGGATTCTTTCCGGTAATCCTTTCACAAACGCGTCGATCTTCTCTTCCTCACCTTCGAACGCTCCCGGACACAATAGGCACAATTCTGTGAATCGTCTTTGGTACGTGGTAATATCAAATCCTTAGGTTCGTAACCCTCTAAGTTCTGTCTTGAGCTTATTGACCTCAGTTCTGGGACGGTACTTCTCGTTCATCAAGTGCTTGAATGCTGACCACGGTAGTGCGTACGCATCATCCTGTCCCACTTGCTCTAGATAGGTATTCCACCATGTTAACGCAGAACCTGTGAAGGTATGCGTAGTGTACTTCACTTTGTCCTCTTCAGTTCACTTACTTATGGCAAACACCGATTCGACCTTCTCGGTCCACCGTTTCAATCCGTTCGGTCCTTCGGTTCCATCAAATTCCAAAGGTTTGCAGGCAGTGAATTCTTTGTAGGTGCATCCTACACGATTTCCTGTACTGCTAGATCCGAGGTTATTGTTGGTATGTAGCGCAGCCTGTACTGCGGCTATGTTTGAAGCTAGAAAAGTACGGAATTCCTCTTCATTCATATTCACGGTGTGTCGAGTAGTCGGTGCCATTTCCTTCAAAATAGTCAAATGAAACGAGTTAATCATATAGAATATCAAGAGTAGTCAATAGTATTTCGTAGCGTAATATGAACTTATTTATAAAAGCTATTTCTTCATATTAGCGTTTTATACTCTTTAATTCGGGTAGTACCTACTCGTTAAGTTCATACTTAGTAGCTAACATACCATTTCAACTACTACAATTCTATATGAAAAACTAATCACAAAAAAAAATATCATATTCAAACCTTTATACAATAACTTGCAAACTTACAATACCGCTTTTTTTTACATATAGCATGAAATATAGCACATAAAACTTTGAAACAAAGTAGTTGCGAAGATAATTCTAGTTAATAAATAAGGCGTTCAGCAAAGGCAATAAAGACACGTAATTCATACGTCCAGAAACAAGTCATGCATTCTGGTTTTACTAATACCACTTCCCATCCTTGGTTTTGTGGAACATAACCGCTGTGACCGATAGTAAGACAATGTGTTGTAACGTCGTCAAAAGGATGAAGGTTACGTAATGACCAACAGTCTCGTAATAACCTAAAACCTCATTTCTTACCCCAATTACCGACTCCGTCACTTGTGGGAACGTTTTGTTTAATAGTTGTAGCCCGATGTTCTTTTTCTCACTTTGGTGAGAAGCGAACATTACTAACCCGTAAGCATAGCATGCTTCTTTATGTTGCATGTTAGCTGCTTTTTCTAAATCATGAAGTCCTATATTCGGATACATTGAGTCAAAATAATTTCTTAACCCGTTGCGTAAAATAGCATTTGGGTTCCCCGCAATATATGCGTCAAAGTAAACACATCGTAACTTATGGGTTTCCCAATGTGATATCCCCCATCTTTCGAACGAAAGCCTTTTATAAACCAAGACATTCTTGGAACGTTCTTTGAATGTCTGACAAACTGATTTCGTCGTAAATAGTTGTGCCGAAGAATTCTGACCGACTCTAGACAAGATTTCATCAATCATGTCTCCGGGTAGGTCTCTTAAAATATTGGGTTGTCTATCCATTTTGTGTTTTTATACTGTAAAATAGACAAGAGTTAGATTCATAAAAAAAAAATACTTATTAATACAAGCAATTTTTACATATATCATAAAGCATAAGCACACTATATTACATATATTACACCACACGAATACAACTATCTTATTCCGACTCGCTCGCTTCGTCTTCTTCGGTTTTGGTTCATTTTGCCTCCCCTAATACGAGCTGTCGTTTTCCAAAACGGTTTAGAAAAACCTGGTGGTTTAGAGGTTCCCGGGTCATTGTTACAACTTAAGGGCTTCGGGGGTTGACGATACATATAAAGTTCATCGGGGTTGGAATTAGATTTCTCTATTTTCATGCCCTTTCCCTTATTATTTTCTTTTGCCTTTTTAAATTCAATTGGGGTAATTTCTATAACATCATCGGAATTCTCGTCGGAATCCGATTCATCGGAGAATTGGTAATGCTCCCAATATTTTGCTTCCTTGGCGGAAACACCATTGACCATAATTAACCTTGGTCGGTTGGTTGAGGATTTTCTTTTACTTAACCGTTTTATTATTTCTCCCACCGGTTCTATTTCCTCCTCCGGTTCCTCCTCTTCCGGTTCTGATTCTTCTTCCGGTTCTGATTCTTCTTCCGGTTCTTCTTCGGGAACTTGTGAATCAGTCCAATATATATTCGACTCTTCGTAATTATTAGGTGAGTCAATGGGATTTGTGCTAAAGGTAGACATCTATCACACAATATCAAACATGTTAAGAGATTAATATATCACATAATATATACATGTTAATAATATATAGTTTCCAACAAAAATGTTAAGCAATCATTTTTAAAGAAAACACGGTCGAAGTCCAGACTCACTAATGCATCCTAACAAACTCGATAAGACACACTAATGCAAATTTTCTGGGTCTCTAAGACCAACGCTCGGATACCAACTGAAATATCTCGTTCATATTGATTATAAACGTTCCATATTAATTGATTTCGCTGCGAGGTTTTGACCTCTATATGAGACGTTTTTCAAAGACTGCATTCATTTTTAAAACAACCATAACCTTTATTTTATCAATAAAGGTTTCAAAGGCATTACGTAGATTATCAAATAATGATAATCTAAAATATACTGTTTACACACGACCATTACATAATGGTTTACAAAAGAAATATATTACATCGACATATGCTTCTTGAATGCAGTTTTTACATAATATCATACAAACTTGGACTCCAAATCTTGTCCTTATTTTAGTATGCAACAGCAGAAGCTCTTAATATTCACTTGAGAATAAACATGCTTTAAACGTCAACAAAAATGTTGGTGAGTTATAGGTTTAACCTATATATATCAATTCGTAACAATAGACCACAAGATTTCATATTTCAATATACATCCCATACATAGAGATAAAAATCATTCATATGGTGAACACCTGGTAACCGACATTAACAAGATGCATATATAAGAATATCCCCATCATTCCGGGACTCCCTTCGGATATGATATAAATTTCAAAGTACTAAAGCATCCGGTACTTTGGATGGGGTTTGTTAGGCCCAATAGATCTATCTTTTGGATTCGCGTCAATAAGGGTGTCTGTTCCCTAATTCTTAGATTACCAGACTAAATAAAAAGGGGCATATTCGATTTCGATAATTCAACCATAGAATGTAGTTTCATGTACTTGTGTCTATTTTGTAAATCATTTATAAAACCTGCATGTATTCTCATCCCAAAAATATTAGATTATAAAAGTGGGACTATAACTCACTTTCACAGATTTTTTACTTCGTCGGGAAGTAAGACTTGGCCACTGGTTGATTCACGAACCTATAACAATATATACATATATATCAAAGTATGTTCAAAATATATTTACAACACTTTTAATATATTTTGATGTTTTAAGTTTATTAAGTCAGCTGTCCTCGTTAGTAACCTACAACTAGTTGTCCATAGTTAGATGTACAGAAATAAATCGATAAATATTATTTTGAATCAATCCACGACCCAGTGTATACGCATCTCAGTATTGATCACAACTCAAACTATATATATTTTGGAATCAACCTCAACCCTGTATAGCTAACTCCAACATTCACATATAGATTGTCTATGGTTGTTCCGAAATATATATAGATGTGTCGACATGATAGGTCGAAACATTATATACTTGTCTATGGTATCTCAAGATTACATAATATACAATACAAGTTGATTAAGTTATGGTTGGAATAGATTTGTTACCAATTTTCACGTAGCTAAAATGAGAAAAATTATCCAATCTTGTTTTACCCATAACTTCTTCATTTTAAATCCGTTTTGAGTGAGTCAAATTGCTATGGTTTTATATTGAACTCTATTTTATGAATCTAAACAGAAAAAGTATAGGTTTATAGTCGGAAAAATAAGTTACAAGTCATTTTTGTAAAGGTAGTCATTTCAGTCAAAAGAACGACGTCTAGATGACCATTTTAGAAAACATACTTCCACTTTGAGTTTAACCATAATTTTTGGATATAGTTTCATGTTCATAATAAAAATCATTTTCTCAGAATAACAACTTTTAAATCAAAGTTTATCATAGTTTTTAATTAACTAACCCAAAACAGCCCGCGGTGTTACTACGACGGCATAAATCCGGTTTTACGGTGTTTTTCATGTTTCCAGGTTTTAAATCATTAAGTTAGCATATCATATAGATATAGAACATGTGTTTAGTTGATTTTAAAAGTCAAGTTAGAAGGATTAACTTTTATTTGCGAACAAGTTTAGAATTAACTAAACTATGTTCTAGTGATTACAAGTTTAAACCTTCGAATAAGATAGCTTTATATGTATGAATCGAATGATGTTATGAACATCATTACTACCTCAAGTTCCTTGGATAAACCTACTGGAAATGAGAAAAATAGATCTAGCTTCAAAGGATCCTTGGATGGCTTGAAAGTTCTTGAAGCAGAATCATGACACGAAAACAATTTCAAGTAAGATTTCCACTCGAAATAAGAATGTTATAGTTATAGAAATTGAATTAAAGTTTGAATATGATTATTACCTTGTATTAGAAAGATAACCTACTGTAATTAACAAAGGTTTCTTGATCTTGGATGATTACTTGGAATGGATTTAGAAAACTTGGAAGTAAACTTGCAATCTTGGAAGTATTTTTGATTTTATGAAACTAGAACTTTTGGAATTTATGAAGAACACTTAGAACTTGAAGATAGAACTTGAGAGGGATCAATTAGATGAAGAAAATTGAAGAATGAAAGTGTTTGTAGGTGTTTTTGGTCGTTGGTGTATGGATTAGATATAAAGGATATGTAATTTTGTTTTCATGTAAATAAGTCATGAATGATTACTCATATTTTTGTAATTTTATGAGATATTTCATGCTAGTTGCCAAATGATGGTTCCCACATGTGTTAGGTGACTCACATGGGCTTTTAAGAGCTGATCATTGGAGTGTATATACCAATAGTACATACATCTAAAAGCTGTGTATTGTAGGAGTACGAATACGGGTGCATACGAGTAGAATTGTTGATGAAACTGAACGAGGATGTAATTGTAAGCATTTTTGTTAAGTAGAAGTATTTTGATAAGTGTCTTGAAGTCTTTCAAAAGTGTATGAATACATATTAAAACACTACATGTATATACATTTTAACTGAGTCGTTAAGTCATCGTTAGTCGTTACATGTAAATGTTGTTTTGAAACCTTTAGGTTAACAATCTTGTTGAATGTTGTTAACCCATTGTTTATTATAACAAATGAGATGTTAAATTGTTATATTATCATGATATTATGATATATAATATATCTTAGTATGATATATATACAGTTAAATGTCGTTACAACGATAATCGTTACATATATGTCTCGTTTCAAAATCATTAAGTTAGTATTCTTATTTTTACATATGTATTTCATTGTTAATACACTTAATAATATATTTACTTATCATTTAACATAATTAACCAAGTGTATCAATATCTTAATATGATTCATATGTACCTAGTAAGACGTTGTTATAACGATAATCGTTATATATATCGTTTTCGAGTTTCTTAAATTAATAGTCTCATTTTTATGTATATAACTCATTGTTAAAATACCTAATGAAATACATACTTTTAATAAAATCATGTTAACTACATATATAACCATATATATGTCATCGTATAGTTTTTACAAGTTTTAACGTTCGTGAATCACCGGTCAACTTGGGTGGTCAATTGTCTATATGAAACCTATTTCAATTAATCAAGTCTTAACAAGTTTGATTGCTTAACATGTTGGAAATACTTAATCATGTAAATAACAATTACATTTAATATATATATAAACATGGAAAAGTTCGGGTCACTACACACGTCCAGTATACTTGCTCCGTATATTACCTTTCGGTAAACTACCGTCTGGTTGTAAAGGAAAGCGTTAAACAAGCAACTGTTAAGGCAATGTCCCCTGACATGCTTTTAATTATGGTCTATAACGTGTTGGATGCAATTACTATCCTTTGTAAGAGTAATAGTAAAGCTCACCCTATAGTTTTTCGGTCTGGCACAAGGTCCTGTCTTTGACCTTGCTATGCAACCACCGTTCTTACGGCTGACACCCGATTTGGTTCAGGTGACCTAATGAATTCCAGGTGAATTCCCAGGATTTTACGTTCAATGGTAATGAACGCATTGAAAATGGGTTTTTAGAAAATAAATTGGTTTATAGTTTTGATCAAAATATTTTCTCGTTCAAGCTCTAGTTTAGATATCATCGAATTCCATGAGTTTGTAATTCTCAATCTTTAAAAGACAATCTCAAGGATTGAGTAATATCAGTCTTAAAAGCTGATTTTTGATCTTTAAGGAGATTATCCTTTTTCTGGGGGTCTGATTCATTAGTCTCATGGTTAGGATAAGTCTGACCACTTGGCGAGCCTGTTTGATGCTTGTGAAGACCCGTCCTAATCCATCCGGACGAAGTCCATATCGATTATAAACGATTCACAACAGTTGATTACATCGCGAGGTACTTGACCTCTATATGATACATTTTACAAACATTGCATTCGTTTTTCAAAAGACAATCTTTCATTACATCGAAAGTTGACGGCAGGCATACTATTTCATAATATATGTAACTATAATTGACTTTAAATAATCTTGATGAACTCAACGACTCGAATGCAACGTCTTTTGAAATATGTCATGAATGACTTCAAGTAATGTCTCTAATATGAGCAAATGCACAGCGGAAAATTTATTTCGTACCTGAGAATAAACATGCTTTAAAGTGTCAACCAAAAGGTTGGTGAGTTCATTAGTTTAACATAAATAATCATTTCATAACTTTAATAGACCACAAGATTTCATATTTCCATTTCTCATAAACATACGTCTCATGCATAGAGACAAAAATATCATTCATATGGATTGAACACCTGGTAACCGACATTCACAATATGCATATAAGAATATCCCCATCATTTCGGGATCCTCCTTCGGACATGATATAAATTTCGAAGTACTAAAGCATCCGGTACTTTGGATTTGGGCCCAATAGATCTATCTTTAGGATTCGCGTCAATTAGTAGATCGGTTTACTAATTCTTAGGTTACCAAGCAAAAGGGGCATATTCGGCTTCGATCATTCACCCATATAATGTAGTTTCAATTACTTGTGTCTATTTCGTAAAACATTTATAAAAATTGCGCATTTATTCTCAGCCCAAAAATATAAAGGGTAAAAAAGGCAAATGAAACTCACCATACTGTATTTTGTAGTAAAAATACATATTACGAAACGGAACAACTGAACAATGCAGGGTTGGCCTCGGATTCACGAACCTATATCATTTGTATATATATATTAAAATGTATAAACGTATTCGAACAAGTTTATATATTATAATTTGAATTATATATTATACTTAATTAGTTTGTGTATATAATTAAAATGTTTAATATCTATATATTTTGTTATATTAATATATATATATATATATATATATATATATATATATATATATATATATGGTTAGTATTATATAAAAATATTTTTAATTCGTTATATATAAGTACTTATATAAATAATGTTATTATATTTGATATGTGATATATAAACTATTAATATGATTACAATATATGTATTAGGTATATTTTAGGTACAAAATAGTTATTTGTAACGAAAATGATAGTTTTGATAATAATGATTTATTAATAATAATAACTTTCTTAATATTGATAATACTAACATTAATAACGATATTGTTAAAATTGATATTTATGTTAATAATAATAATAGTAAAACTAATAATTACGAAAATGATATTTATACTAATATTAATGAGAGTAATAATAATAACTTGTATTATTTTATAATAACAATAATAATAATCCTAAACATATTCATAATAATAATAATAATAGTACTAAAAATGGTACAATTACTAATATTTACAAAAATAATACTAAGTTGCATTATTTTGTCACTAATTATAATGTTTATAATGATAATTTTATTATGTTCCTAATAATGATAATAATAATAATAATAACCCTAATACTTAATAATAATAATAATACTAATTAATTATAATAACTTTAGTAATAATAATAAACATAACAATAATAATTAGTACCAACAATACAATAACAATAATAATTATAACAATAACAAATTAATAATAATAATAATAATAATAATAATAATAATAATAATAATAATAATAATAATAATAATAATAATAATAATAATAATAATAATAATAATAATAATAATAATAATAATAATTAAAAGTGAAGCTACCTTCCATAAAAATCGGCCTAAAAGAAAGGCTGCCACCTTAGAGACTCGAACCCATGACCTCTCGCAAACCCGAACACTACTCAAATCATCCGACCATATTTGTTTTTCTGTTATTATTCCCACTCCTAATTTAATTAATCCGTTTCTTGTTACCCTTCTTCTTCCATAACTGGATCGATTAGGGAATCAAAACCAATTTAGCAGTTTTAAAATATTTTGATTTAGGATTAAAATAGACACAATAATACTTAACGAATGTTTATATATAATTGAAATCGAAATAAAATAAAAATAAAAATAAAAAAATATCATTGCAGCTTAGCTGCTGTCGTGGTTGGAAACAAAAAAATATATATGATTTTCAATTTCGATCGAGTATTAGACTTTGGTTATAACATAAAATAGTTGGGTAATCATATATAGAAACTATTGAAATCGTTAATTGACCCAGAAACTTAAACACGAAATCGAATTTGACTCAAGAACAAATGTTGACTTTTTAAAACTCAAACTTTGACTCCACAATTCGTCTTTGATAGAAAAAATTGGGTTTGAATAATTTGCAGATCGTTTGTATATGGAATTCCTTACACAACTGCACTTTTACATTTTGAATTTTCATTCGTTTTCTAAATTTTGATGAAAAGAAATAGGAATAGAGGTTTATTGAGTCTGTAATGGGTTTTTCTGTTGAATTCCACGAATTGTAGTAGGAGATTAATAGAATGCAGTAAATAATTGAAGAAGTAATGTAAAGGGATTACATGACATCGACTTGTAACAAAAATCTAAACAGGAAGTACGAAAATTCTTCCATCAGACAAATAATTTTAGAAAAGAGAAAAATAAAATAAAATAAAATAAAAGGACGATCGATTTCCTATCAGCTTTTGTTTGTAAATGTCAATTGAGATCGACTGGTTGCTGTACTAGAGACAGAGACAAAGTTAAATTACAGTGTGATAGCAACCAGAAACTAACTCCACTTATTATCTGATTATAATCAATTTTAGTAATTAATTAAATAGATTACTAATATGAATAATATGAATAATAATAACTTAATAGATAAACATAATAATAATTGATAATAACATTAACAATTATAATAATAATAATAATAATCATTATTATCAATATAAATGATAAATTGTCTTATTTATATGATAATTTTATTAATGACCTTAATAATATTGATAATTTTAATCATAAAAGTAATAATATTAATAATAATAATAATATTAATCATGATAACCAATAATAGTTAAATTACAACTACATAATTATTTTAATCACTTTTATAGTAGTATTTATATCTTTTATATATATTACATATAATAATAGTTATGTATAGTATTCATATATATTCCTGTATAATTTCTTTTTAATAATTACCTTATTACATTATATATTATTTTACATATTTAATTTTACTGATTAATTTATATTTTATTATCTCACACTTTTATATATACACATATATTTATATTTATATTTAGATTCATTTTAAATTTACACTTAATTATTCTGTATCCTATTTTATATGTTAAATTTTAATGTTTAAATTATATGTTATAATTTCAATTTATTATATACACTTACATTTATACATAGTTATTTACAAGCAATTGTTCGTGAATCGTCGTGAATGGTCAAAGGTTAACTGAATGTATAATAACAGTTCAAAATTCTTGAGATTTCAACATTACAGACTTTGCTTATTGTGTCGAATTCATATAAAGATTAAGTTTAAATTTGGTCAAAAATTCCCGGGTAATCACAGTACCTACCCGTTAAAGAAATTTTGTCCCGAAATTTGAGTGAGGTGGTCATGGCTAACAATAAAAATGTTTTCATGACGAATATGAGTTGATAAATAGAGTTTATTACTATTGAGTAATATGGATAAGATAATTCAATTACTCGAAGAGTACGAATGAAGTTATCACAAAAGATTGAAATGAGAAATTAACATTTTGTCATATCTTTTGATGTAGATATGGTTGATTTCCAGAATTCAAGGAATTTAGAGAAAATCCTTGAGATCTGGAAGATTTGATTCTTTGGTGAATAAAATCTCTTTAATTAAATGCGATTGTCTGCCTCGATTTCTTTATCAGATATTTCACCATAAATTAACTTCTTTCGTTCCATTACCTTTATCACTCCTATACTCAATTCTCAAATTCAAAAGATTGTGAAAATGCTTAATCCAATTCTAATCCTTGTCCTTATCCTGACTGTCGTAACAATCATTCTCCTTTTCCAACTTCCACAGGATGAATCTGTTTATTTCTACTATGCTCTAGGAATTATAGTATTTATAATCCTCCCGTATCTTTATATTGCTATACGCACTGATATCCACAGTTTGTAATTTCGATGTTGTTGTTGGGCTTTATATTCTTCCTTATAATTCAATGTCCCTATTCCTGTCTCCTACAATCACTGTCATCCATAGTTAATACTCCCCCCTATTTGCTGCGATTTATACTCCAATTTCTGTTTCAAAGCTTTGTCCCTTCGTTTCTTCTTCTTGTGATTGGGCATCTCTTGTAATGGTCCAGAATTCGTAGATATAAGTTTCATAATGAACATTGTTAATGTTCTAAGAAAGAAATGGTAATAGCACAATTTGACTTGTCAAATTACCAGAATTCAAGGAAAAGATGGGACTATCAAGAATATATTTTCTTGATATGTTCGGAAATTAATCAGAATGAAAGAGTTATGTAACATGACACATGTTGACGTTATAATCTGTGAATCATCATGTTCCATTTAGAAGCTCAGCATGACTTACTGTAATATAATCACGTTGATCAAGTGTCATTATATTATACTAACTCATGCATCAGTTCCCAACATTACTTCAATAACATTCATATTTTAATCTCGAAAGTTTACAGAATATAGAAACTAACAGTTTCTATATGATGTAACACTGATAGCACGAAGAGATTAATGATTTCAGATAAGAATTGTTATAAAAATATCTTCAGAAATATGGAGGATATTTATAATGAAAGATACGATAATATCTTTGAATATTTAAGATCAGAGGATGATGGAGACTATTGTCCGCAAGGGTTTAGGGTAAGGAGCAAGATATTCGCTAAAGACTTCAGCAGGCATTGAATCATTTGGATTCTTTGAAGTCAAACTTATTCTTTGTGATTTGTCCACAGCTTTCTTCATAGTTTTGCATAATCTGCTTTTCGATACTAAATTTTCTATTGAATGTTTCCGATATAATGATACACAGGAAGCACGAAGAGGTATATAATTTCGGACGAGAATATTTATGAAAATATCCTCAGAAATATTGAAGATATTGATGATGATATTTTAGAATTTCTAGGTTCGATGGTTGATGGAGAAAGATTTTCCGCAAGATTTTAACATGAGTACGGAGCAAGATATTCGTTGAAGGTTTCATCGGA
This sequence comes from Rutidosis leptorrhynchoides, assembly GCF_046630445.1. Classification (NCBI taxonomy): domain Eukaryota; kingdom Viridiplantae; phylum Streptophyta; class Magnoliopsida; order Asterales; family Asteraceae; genus Rutidosis; species Rutidosis leptorrhynchoides. Next base: position 255,489,308 of record NC_092337.1, read on the forward strand.
TCCAGAATTACCTGGATTCTTTGAATATATGGTATGGTCCTTGTATTTGTCATTGGTCGCCTTCGTGGTTAGCTCAATCTGTTTTCCAGTTCCAACTTTTCTGAGCTTTTCCAACATACTATTCTTTATCATCAAACTTCCGATGATTAAGGTCGTTTACGGTTTTCTATAATTTCTGCTGCTTCATTCAGCTTTTTCAACATTCAGAGTATTGATTTGTGACTGAGTACTTTTCAGAATTTCAGCATGAGAGATCATAATTCTAAAAGATAAATGTCATACATATAACTGTTGATGTAGATATGCTGTGAGTTTCGAAATACTAATTGCTAATTCTCGGTAATTGATATGACAATTCTAGTTATAAGATTACGGATAACTATATGATAGGGTTTTAATGAACAAATATAATGATTCTTCGGAGAGACTTAAGTCAATGAGTAATGAAGTTGCTGGTAAGTTTAATGCTAATGTGGTGGAATATAAACGGTTCCCCGGTAACGATGATGAAAGACAAACTTATATATCAAGCTTATAATATAGTTAATCCGAATGAAAGTCGAAGTTGACTTGCTGGAGCTGTGACAAAATTGGCTAATTTGGAAGGAATTGAAAAGTTATTTTTGGTAATAACAATGCCAAAGGAGTTAGTACAGATATGTGTTAAATATTTACTCAGGTTCCGAGGGTTTTTCAGGTGCATCTCTATATGCATCAATCTTTTCTTCCGTAGATGAAGTACGGTTGGTTCATCCTCTCGATTGAGGTGTTTTTAAGAATCATGAAAAGTTTGAACGCAGATTAGAATTTGTCAAGATACAAATGACGTTTAAGATGAAATCAAGTGGCAAACTTGAAGAATTGTTTAATTTCATATGTTATAGTCAATATTTTAATTCATTTTAATTGTCCAATGTTGGTAGTCCTCAGTTGATAGTCCACAGTTAGCAATTCAATAATTCATATATAGTTTAATATATAATATTCGAATTACTTAATACGTATCATGACCCGTGTACATGTCTCAGACTCGATCACAACTCAAAGTATATATATTATTGTAGAATCAACCCCAACCCTGTATAGAGAACTCGATCATTACTGCATATAGAGTGTCTATGGTTATTCCAAATAATATATATAGATGCGTCGATATGATATGTCAAAACCTTGTATACGTGTCCCGATATTTAAATGCGTAAATAACAGTATTTAAATGACGATAATTAAAGTGCGTAAAATAAATAACAGAAATTAAATGACAATAAATAAAATTGCGAGAATGTAAATTGCGATAAAATAAATTGCGATAAATAAAATGTAATCAGTTAGCTAGGAACAGTTAGCTAGGATTTTGTTAGCGTGGATTCTTAACAAAATTTCTCATAGTTAATTTGTTTGTTTCTAACAAATTTTATTTTTTGTCCAATGTTTTCTTCATTATGCCACATGTCGGATTCTGATAGATCAAAATCCAAATATGAAATTGAATGAAAATGGTTATTCTGTGATGAACGGATTCGTATAGCTGTGGTTGCCAGTAGGATAGTAAATGACTGTTGAATCAGATTCGAAGAATGTACAGTGTAACTTATTAATGCGAAATCTAAATATTCCTCGGGTATTACCTACCCGTTAAAATATTTTCACCATTAACAGCTTGTACAATAAAAATTTTAATTACAATCTTTATGAAAACATATATACATATATATTTTCTTCAGACGTAATTATGGATTTAATGAGTCAATGTGATATTAAACTCATCAGATTTACGACTAGAACTAGAGTACATAATCTCTAAAATATTAGAGATAACATAATCACCATGAAGGACGAAGATAGTTTATGTAGAACGATTCGTAAAATGATTCGTAGAACGATGATTATGCTTGAGGTATAGATTGCGAGGTTGAGACGTGTGATGATGTTGTTGTTGTTGGTATTCCTTGGTATCCATGGTGCGTATGACGTTGATGTTCGAGGTATAGATTAAGATGTTGAGGTGTGGGATGCGGATGTTGATGTTGGTGGTGATGATGGTACTCTTGACATTGGTGGTGGTACTGGTTATGCTGCTGGTGCTGCTGCTGGTGTTTGTAACCTTCGCACCATATTCTCTAAAGCCACTACCCGAGCGCGAAGCTCGTTGACTTCTTCTATTACACCGGGGTGATTTTCGGTTCGGACTAGCGGATAAATATAATCTAGAATTTGGTATAGTATATAATCGTGGCAAGATACTCTGGAAATGAGAGAAAAGATGGTGTTTCGAACAGGTTCACCGGTAAGTGCTTCAGGTTCTTCGCCAATAGGGCAGTGTGGCGGATGGAAATGATCACCTTCTTCTTATCTTCAATGATTGAGGAGGCTACGAACCCATCCCCAATTCATCCAGAATAGATGATGACTGATTGGTTGATCCATTCCGGTCACACTGCTTTCGGAGCTTGAGTGGGATTCCATTTCGGAATCCGAGTGACTTGAACTAATGACGAATTCCATTTTGTACGATTGAATAAAGAATTTTTAGATATGAATTGATTTTCTAGCTAACGGATGGTATTCTTAATTACATAGAATATCCATATATATAGAACAAAAGGTTTCGTAGATTACGGAGGAATTTATGGGATACGCCAGGTAAGGTTTACAGTAACAGATACGCTAAGATATGAATCTTGTCTATACACTATTCATTCAATCAATACAGCAAGACGTGTCTAGACTAAGAATGATAAGCAGATAATTTTTGACACAAAATGATAAGCAAAACTTTTTGACATTCAGACCAGGTCAAAGTCCAGACTCACTAATGCATCCTAAAGATTACTAGTTAGACACACTAATGCAAAACCTGGTTCGCTACGACCACCACTCTGATACCAACTATGAAGACCCGTCCTAATCCATCCGGACGAAGTCCATATCGATTATAAATGATTCACAACAGTTGATCACATCGCGAGGTTCTTGACCTCTATATGATACATTTTACAAACATTGCATTCGTTTTTGAAAAGACAATCTTTCATTACATCGAAAGTTGACAGCAGGCATACTATTTCATAATATATGTAACTATAATTGACTTTAAATAATCTTGATGAACTCAACGACTCGAATACAACGTCTTTTGAAATATGTCATGAATGACTTCAAGTAATGTCTCTAATATGAGCAAATGCACAGCGGAAGATTTCTTTTGTACCAGAGAATAAACATGCTTTAAAGTGTCAACCAAAAGGTTGGTGAGTTCATTAGTTTAACACAAATAATCATTTCATAACTTTAATAGACCACAAGATTTCATATTTCCATTTCTCATAAACATACGTCCCATGCATAGAGACAAAAATATCATTCATATGGATTGAACACCTTGTAACCGACATTCACAATATGAATATAAGAGTATCCCCATCATTCCGGGATCCTCCTTCGGACATGATATAAATTTCGAAGTACTAAAGCATCTGGTACTTTGGATGGGGCTTGTTGGACCCAATAGATCTATCTTTAGGATTCGCGTCAATTAGTAGATCGGTTTACTAATTCTTAGGTTACCAAGCAAAAAGGGGCATATTCGGCTTCGATCATTCACCCATATAATGTAGTTTCAATTACTTGTGTCTATTTCGTAAAATATTTATAAAAATTGCGCATGTATTCTCAGCCCAAAAATATAAAGGGTAAAAAAGGCAAATGAAACTCACCATACTGTATTTTGTAGTAAAAATACATATTACGAAACGGAACAACTGAACAATGCAGGGTTGGCCTCGGATTCACGAACCTATATCATTTGTATATATATATTAAAATGTATAAACGTATTCGAACAAGTTTATATATTATAATTTGAATTATATATTATACTTAATTAGTTTGTGTATATAATTAAAATGTTTAATATCTATATATTTTGTTATATTAATATATCTATATATATATATATATGGTTAGTATTATATAAAAATATTCTTAATTCGTTACATATAAGTACTTATATAAATAATGTTATTATATTTTATATGTGATATATAAACTGTTAATATGATTACAATATATGTATTAGGTATATTTTAGGTACAAAATAGTTATTTGTAACGAAAATGATAGTTTTGATAATAATGATTTATTAATAATAATAACTTTCTTAATATTGATAATACTAACATTAATAACGATATTGTTAAAATTGATATTTATGTTAATAATAATAATAGTAAAACTAATAATTACGAAAATGATATTTATACTAATATTAATGAGAGTAATAATAATAACTTGTATTATTTTATAATAACAATAATAATAATCCTAAACATATTCATAATAATAATAATAGTACTAAAAATGGTACAATTACTATTATTTACAAAAATAATACTAAGTTGCATTATTTTGTCACTAATTATAATGTTTATAATGATAATTTTATTATGTTCCTAATAATGATAATAATAATAATAATAATAATAACCCTAATACTTAATAATAATAATAATACTAATTAATTATAATAACTTTAGTAATAATAATAATCATAACAAAAATAATTAGTACCAACAATACAATAACAATAATAATAATAACAAATTAATAATAATAATAATAATAATAATAATAATAATAATAATAATAATAATAATAATAATAATAATAATAATAATAATAATAATAATAAAAATAATAATAATAATAATAATAATAATAATAATAATAATAATAATAATAATAATAATAATAATAATAATAATAATAATAATAATAATAATAATTAAAAGTGAAGCTACCTTCCATAAAAATTGGCCTAAAAGAAAGGCTGCCACCTTAGAGACTCGAACCCATAACCTCTCGCAAACCCGAACACTACTCAAACCATCCGACTATATTTGTTTTTCTGTTATTATTCCCACTCCTAATTTAATTAATCCGTTTCTTGTTACCCTTCTTCTTCCATAACTGGATCGATTAGGGAATCAAAACCAATTTAGCAGCTTTAAAATATTTTGATTTAGGATTAAAATAGACACAGTAATACTTAATGAATGTTTATATATAATTGAAATCGAAATAAAATAAAAAAAATAAAAAAAAATATCATTGCAGCTTCGCTGCTGTCGTGGTTGGAAACAAAAAAAAAATATGATTTTCAATTTCGATCGGGTATTAGACTTTGGTTATAACATAAAATAGTTGGGTAATCGTATATAGAAACTATTGAAATCGTTAATTGACCCAGAAACTTAAACACGAAATCGAATTTGACTCAAGAACAAATGTTGACTTTTTAAAACTCAAACTTTGACTCCACAATTCGTCTTTGATAGAAAAAATTGGGTTTTGATAATTTGCAGATAGTTTGTATATGGAATTCCTTACACAACTGCACTTTTACATTTTGAATTTTCATTCGTTTTCTAAATTTCGATGAAAAGAAATAGGAACAGAGGTTTATTGAGTCTGTAATGGGTTTTTCTGTTGAATTCCACGAATTGTAGTAGGAGATTAATAGAATGCAGTAAATAATTGAAGAAGTAATGTAAAGGGATTACATGACATCGACTTGTAACAAAAATCTAGACAGGAAGTACGAAAATTCTTCCATCAGACAAATAATTTTAGAAAAGAGAAAAATAAAATAAAATAAAAGGACGATCGATTTCCTATCAGCTTTTGTTTGTAAATGTCAATTGAGATCGACTGGTTGCTGTACTAGAGACAGAGACAAAGTTAAATTACAGTGTGATAGCAACCAGAAACTAACTCTACTTATTATCTGATTATAATCAATTTTAGTAATTAATTAAATAGATTAATAATATGAATAATAATAACTTAATAGATAAACATAATAATAATTGATAATAACATTAACAATTATAATAATAATAATAATAATAATAATAATCATTATTATCAATATAAATGATAAATTGTCTTATTTATATGATAATTTTATTAATGACCTTAATAATATTGATAATTTTAATCATAAAAGTAATAATATTAATAATAATAATAATATTAATCATGATAACCAATAATAGTTAAATTACAACTACATAATAATTTTAATCACTTTTATAGTAGTATTTATATCTTTTATATATATTACATATAATAATAGTTATGTATAGTATTCATATATATTCCTGTATAATTTCTTTTTAATAATAACCTTATTACATTATATATTATTTTACATATTTAATTTTACTGATTAATTTATATTTTATTATTTTACACTTTTATATATACACATATATTTATATTTATATTTATATTTAGATTCATTTTAAATTTACACTTAATTATTCTGTATCCTATTTTATATGTTAAATTTTAATGTTTAAATTATATTTTGTAATTTCAATTTATTATATACACTTACATTTATACATAGTTATTTACAAGCAATTGTTCGTGAATCGTCGGGAATGGTCAAAGGTTAACTGAATGTATAATAACAGTTCAAAATTCTTGAGATTTCAACATTACAGACTTTGCTTATTGTGTCGAATTCATATAAAGATTAAGTTTAAATTTGGTTGAAAATTCCCGGGTCATCACAATGCTGAGGTCCGTGGATTTCCTGTTGATTTTAGTGATGACTTTTCTAAATTTTTCGTCAACCTACAGCTGGTCTGGACGACAACTTCCTGGCCTAAATCAAGAAGCGCGTTTCTTTTTCGGAAGACTTTACTTCCTTTTAATGATGGAATTGATTCATCGTGTAGATCATCTATTCTTTCAAATATATTATAGTAAATAGGGTAAAACTGATAAAATTGTCCAAAACAAAAGTATCTTCAGTTATTTGTACAAAAATATGTGATATATGTTTTAAATAACTTGGTAAATTTTTCCCACACTTGACTTTTATTTTCATTTCTTTGCCTTTTTATTGTCCTCTATTTCATTTTAAATGAATTTTAACATTTTGGATTGTTTATCAATTTATGTCCTTTCCGAGGTAACAATAATTTCGGTGTTAACACCTAGTTTTATCGTTCATAAATATGTATAAACATGATTTTGAGTTCATTTAATTGAAAATTTTGAAAATTTTACTAGAATTGGGTAGTCAGTATATAAGACTAGGGTTGTTCTTTATCATCAGAGAGCACTAGATTCTAATACAACTACTGCGTTACTAGTATTTTTAATGGTAACCAAGTGTATAAGTTAAAATTTTAAAAATCCGAAAGAATTTAACCCCTTCCCACACTTAAGATCTTGCAATGCCCTCATTTACAAGAAATCAGTAACAATTTAAATTATTGAGGGTGTTTAGCGTAGAAAAATGATTAAATTTTACCAAAGTTTCCAAAAATATTGGCGTTTGTTTGATGAATGATAAATGGTGCACATCATTTGTTCATTCCATCTTGTTGTTATATCACATTTGTTTTTCGTTTTGTCGTCAAAATTAGTAGCTTTTGCTGAACTTAATGTCAGTCTTTGAAAATGCGCTGTTTTACCCTGTAGTATACAATTGACAATATACATACATACAAATATAAACATGCATGGTAATTTGAAATGGGACTTAAAATCCCACTTTCAAATCAAATATGAAATATTAGTACAAAATATAAATATTAAAAAAATACATAAAAGTATCAAAATATCATATGTTTAAACATAAATAAATAAAAATAATAAAAAGATATAAATCATAGAAATCACCAAGAGGAACTATATCAATCTGGATAGGGGTTCCAGTTCATGTCGTCGTCCGGGTTCCATGCTTGGTGATAGGTGTACTGGTAGGCTTGGTTAGGGTCGTAGAGAGTATATGGTGGTCTCATCTCGGGCTGGTGTGGAGGATAGTAAGCGGGTCGGGTCGGAACATAGTGATCCTGAGGTGATAGCCGGCTCATTATCTAACGCTGATGATAGTCCCATCTATCATGCTGTCGTTGCCTGGAATGCTCATAATCATTCCGGGCTTGCCACTGCTCCATCCGACAAAATCTCTTCGCGTTTGTCATATCTACCTCATCTATATGCTGGTAGACATCAGTCATAGCCTTCAGAATGACATCCCTAATGTCATCTGCTTCCTCCATTTCCTCATCTGAAACTCTCTCTACCTGAGGATGACTACCTTCATAGGGTATTGGCTGATTGCGTCTACTCTTTAATACCTTAGCACCCGCATAAACCTTCAATCCTAAAGGCTCAACCTGTTCCCTACATTCCAAAAGTGGACCCCCTTGGTTCCTATCTACACCTAAGTACTCTCCAATGAGAGTAACAAAAATACCTCCTCCTATAATCCCCCCTTCCTGTATTCCTTCCACCATTTTTGACAAATAAAAACCAACACAGTAGGGGATATTAACAAAGCTTCTTGGGTCTCGAATACACTTTAGGTAAAATAAATCATGTAAGGTCATTTTCTCCTTGTTGTGACCTCTCTGTGTAATCGAGTTAGCCAAAAATCTATGAATTATACGAAGCTCGGCTTTGTTAATATGTAAGTAGGAGTGTTTTCCTCCTAGTGTAAAAACATTATAGTTTGACATACGCCTCTAGACGGCGTTCGCGTCAAAATTCCTATCTACCCTTTCACCACGATAAATCAAATTCATACAATCGGGTAGTAGCAATTCACTAGGAGTGTAAATCTGTAATGCCCTGGCCATGTCCACCATGGACATCCTGTACATCCTACGGCCAAGTATAAACCTAAGAAAACTTCTATCATCTAACCTATCTACATCTACATTTAACGCTATAGTACTCATCAGCTCAACACACCATTCCTTATATACAGGTCTACGAATGGTGAATAGACGTTCCCAATCAGGAAAAGAAGAACTGCCATACCTTTGGATCAGATGGAGTCTAACTCGGTTAGCTAGTTGGACCCTTTCCAAAGGATCCCAATCGATTACTCTTGGCATCTCTACATTTTTTGGTAGCAGTTTGAATTTGTTACTTTGATATGATGGGTAATCTCTCCAGCTTCTATCGAATCTCAGATTAGGATGCAACGTGTGTTTAGGAATTGTTGGGTATTCTACTGGTGGATGCATCGGAAATACTGTGAAGGCATCAACAAATTGTAGCGGATCATAATAAGGTACGTATTGATCAGGCTGTTGTTGTGGTTCCTGTTGTGGTTCTTGTTCAGGTTCATATTGCATTTCAGGTTTAGGTTCTGGTTGTGGTTGTCTAGATGATGATGTTGCATCATCAGTATCTGTAAATCTCTGCAAAATACATTAAACACAAAATTTGTGCATCCAAATATGCATTAGTGTTAGCAAAATAACAAATTGAAACAATTACAATAACATGTTAAATCAAAATTAAACTTATACACATTTTCATAATTTTTACAATTCTACACTTTTTCAAATAAGCCTTTATAAAAATGTATACAAAGTTCATAAGCATTTAGCTCAAATAACATGTCAAAATAGTCATTACTAACAATTAAACAAGTCTCAAATGGCAATTATATCAAATTAATCAAGTTCATGAATATTATACCTAAAAAGTCCACTTTAATTCTCAAAAATCATGTTTAGGATCAAAGTTTATATCATTTAGCTACCTAAACATATTACACTACTTAATTTAGCAATAATTCATGACAAAAATCGGCCATAACCTGTTTATATCAAAAAGCCCCAAATTGCTCCAGAACACAAACCCTGGATTTCTAAAAATTTTGAAGTTTTTGGCTTCAAATCATGTTAAATAGCATCAATCTAGGTTATACATGCATAAAATACTAACAATTTAACTCTAATTACACTAGAAATTAACAATATCAAATTAGGAAAAATATAGCTCAAGAACACTAAAAATCAAATTTAAAGAGGTTTAGGGATGTAATTGTTACCTTTCTTGATATACTTCTGAACAATTTCATGTTTAGAGTGGATTGTAGTAAGAAATTTGGTGAATTTTGGTGAAAAAATGATGAAATTTGAGAGGTTTTGAGGTGTTTTCGCGTATGTGTGTGTGGAGTGTGAAGACAGACCAGTCGACTGCTTTTGATCCTGGCCTGAATTTTCTATCCATGCGATCGCATGGATATTCAAGGCAAATCACATGCGATCGCATGGGGTCCGGGTACAGTAACTTTTGCTCTTTTTTTTCTTTCTTTTTTTTTTTAATAAAAAACCATATAACTTCTAAAACATAAATTAATAAAATTTTGAAAATTTGTTTCTTTTTAGGAGTGAGGGTGTTTCGGATCGTTGTCCTAGTCCGTCCCTCGATAAAATTTTAAAATTTGTCAATTTAAAGCGCGACTTTAAAAGTAAAGATTTTTGAATTTTTTTTTAATGATTTTGGCATACTTTAATTCAACAAGATTAAAAATAATGATAATAAAAATTCTCTTCCCTCCCTTGGGTAGAGCAATTTTGGTTCAACGACCTAGTTTTCAACTCACGACGAATTTTTAGAAATCAATTTTTAACTTAGCGAAATAAAGTAAATTTTTGTTTTTAAAGTCACACCAAACTTAAATTTAAAATGCATAAAATTAAAAATTCATATTAGTAATATTAAAAATTCATACCAAATTTATATTATATTTTTGTTTTTATACATACAAACTTATATTAAAAATATTAATTTTTCAAATATGTACAAATTTAAATATATTGATTTTAAAAAGTTTATAATATTAATTTAATATTTATATTAATTTTAAAAACAAAGTAAAAATAAAATTAAAAATCTTTTTGGTCTTTTATCCCACTTTAATCAATCATATATTATCAAAAATATACGCCCCTCTTTTCGGTAAAGTAATTTCGGTTCCATAACCTAGTTTAACTCATGACGAATTTTTAAAATATTTTAGGTTGAATGATTAAAGATATTTATACCTTAACAATAAACGGTAAATTTCGCAGTGATGTAATAAATTTTTGTATGATATCAATAATTTCGGTCGCAAAACCTAATTTTATTGAATACCAATTTAATACTTTATAGCGAACAATTTAGCGTTTATTATCAAAAGGTTAAAAGCAATAAAAATAAAAATAAAAACTGTACACACTTACCTGTGAAATAGTATTCTCAGTAATCTGTTTTAGCCCACTCATAAGATAGTCGAACTAATTGGTTTTCCATAGCTACATAGGCGTAACCTCGAGCATTCAACGTTTTTTCTTCGAAACATATGAACGGTCCATCTCTGCATAAAGTAACAAATTCGGTATTTGAATATGTTTGATTATTTGAACATTTACCTTCGTGTGACCATTTTCCGCATTTGTGACATCTTTCAAGGTGTCGTGCTCTTCTTTTCGCTGTGGATTTTGATTTTCCTTTACCAAAATGTAACTTATTATTTTCGTTCCTGGATTCTTTTCTTACTCCGTCCAATTTACCTCAGATTAATGATACCAATTCACTTGGAAGGGTGTCATTATTACGTTTAGTGATCAAAGCGTGTAGCATTAGACCATAGTTTAGTTCACAGGAAGTCTTCATCTCGTAAAACCTAAAAAAGAAATAAAAATTCAGAATGGGGGGAGAAGACTAGTTCTTTAGGGTCTGCTAGGGAAAGACCATTCGGATTCCATTCTCAGAAACTACATGAAAACAGAACATCTAACTCTATCAAAAATACTTATTATCCTTTAAATACTTGATTCTCCCCACACTTAGTTAGCTGTGGTGTTGAAATTGTGATTAACTTCGTTGTCGACTTCCATCGAACCATGTATGTAATGTTTAACTCTGTTACCATTAACTTTAAATTCAATCCCTTTTGAATTTATTAATTCTATCATTCCGTATGGGAAAACTCTTTTGACTATGAATGGTCCAGACCATCTTGATTTCAATTTTCCAGGAAATAGCTTGAATCGTGAATTGAAAAGAAGAACTCTGTCTCCTTCTTTAAATTCTTTTGAACTTCTGATTCTTTTATCATGCCATTTCTTCGTTCTTTCCTTATAGATTAACGAATTTTCGTATGCTTCATGTCTCAATTCTTCTAATTCATTTAGTTGACTTAATCGTAGACGTCCGGCTTCATGTAAATCCAGATTACATGTCTTCAAAGCCCAAAATGCTTTGTGTTCAATTTCTACTGGAAGACGACATGATTTTCCGTAAACGAGTCTAAAAGGTGTGGTTCTAATTGGAGTTTTGTAGGCTGTTCTAAAAGCCTAGAGTGCATCCTCCAATTTCATGGACCATTCCTTCGGATTTGATCCTACGGTTTTCTCTAGAATACGTTTTAATGCTCGGTCGGTATTTTCAACTTGTCCACTTGTTTGTGGATGATATGCGGTGGAGATTTTATGAGTTACTCCATATCTTTTAAGAACTTTCTCAAGTTGATTGTTACAAAAATGATTACCCCGATCACTTATTAAAGCTTTCGGTGTTCCGAACCTAGCAAAAAGACGTTTTAAAAAGTTGACTACAACTCGTGCATCGTTAATTGGGAGAGCTTGTGCTTTCGCTCATTTAGATACATAATCAATGGCAACGAGAATGTAAAGATTATTATGAGATTTTGGAAATGGACCCATAAAGTCAATACCCCAAATGTCAAATACTTCACATACTTGAATGACATTTTGTGGCATTTCATCACGTTGACTTATTTTTCTGGCCCTTTGACAAGCATCACAGGATTTGCAAAGAAGGTGTGCATCTTTGAAAATTGTAGGCCAATAGAATCCAGCATCCTAAACTTTTCTTGCTGTAAGTTGAGGCCCATAATGCCCTCCTGTTGGTCCTGTGTGACAATAGTTTAAGATTTGACTGGCTTCATTTCCGAATACATATCGGCGTATTATTCCATCGGGACAACTTTTAAACAAATGTGGATCTTCCCAGAAATAGTGTTTTATATCACTAAAGAATTTCTTTCGTTTTTGGTACGATAATCCTTTTTCAAGGAATCTACATACTAAGTAGTTTGTACGATAATCCTTTTTCAAGGAATCTACATACTAAGTAGTTTGCATAGTCTGCAAACTATGGAATTTCATTATAATCTATCTTCAATAGATATTCATCAGGAAAGTTGTCTTGTATGGCCGATTCATTTAGAACTTCTAATTCAGGATTTTCAAGACGAGAAAGATGATCAGCGGCGAGATTTTCTGCTCCCTTTTTGTCTCGGATTTCAATATCGAACTCGTGTAAGAGTAAGATCCAACGGATTAATCTTGGTTTAGCATCTTGTTTCGAAAATAGGTATCTAAGAGCAGAATGGTCAGTATAGACCACCGTTTTAGCTAGAACGAGATATGAACGAAATTTGTCAAAAGCAAAGACAATAGCAAGGAGTTCTTTTTTCAGTAGTTGTATAGTTCATTTGTGCTCCTTGTAACATCTTACTAGTGTAATAAATAGGTTGAAATAGTTTTTCAATCCTTTGTCCTAAAACGGCTCCCATTGCAAAATCACTTGCATTGCACATGAGTTCAAACGGTAGATTCCAATTTGGAGTTATCATGATCGGCGCATTAGTGAGTTTTTTTTTTAAGAATATTAAAAGATTTGATACATTCATCTGAAAAGATGAATGGAGCATCCTTTTCTAGGAGTTTATTCATAGGAGTGGCAATTTTAGAAAAATCCCTTATGAAACGTCGGTAAAAACCGGCATGCCCTAGAAAACTCCTAACTCCTCTAACATTGGTGGGATGTGGAAGTTTAGCAATTACATCTACTTTAGCTCTATCCACTTCAATTCCTTCCTTTGAAATTTTATGACCAAGAACGATGCCTTCTTTAACCATGAAATGGCATTTCTCCCAATTAAGTAATAGATTTGATTGTTCGCATCTAATAAGCATTCGTTCAAGATTAACTAGACATGATTCAAATGTATCACCGAAGACTGAAAAGTCATCCATGAAAACTTCCATGCATTCTTCTATCATGTCGTGAAAAATCGCCATCATGCACCTTTGAAAGGTTGCAGGGGCGTTGCAAAGTTCAAATGGCATGCGTTTGTAAGCAAAATTACCATAAGGGCACGTGAATGTGGTTTTCTCTTGATCCTCGGGTGCTATTGGAATTTGAAAGTATCCAGAAAAACCATCAAGAAAACAATAGTAACTATTTCCGGCTAATTTTTCTAACATTTGATCAATGAAATGTAAGGGAAAGTGATCTTTTCTGGTGGCGTCATTTAATTTTCTATAATCAATACATACACGCCATCCTGTTACCGTCCTAGTAGGAATAAGCTCATTTTTTTCATTTGTGATGACAGTCATGCCACCCTTCTTAGGTATGCATTGAACTGGGCTTACCCATGGACTATCAGAGATTGGATAAATTAAACCTGCATCTAGCAGTTTAATAATTTATTTCTTAACAATGTCTTGCATATTAGGATTTAGTCTTCGTTGGCGTTGCACATACGTTTTATGACCTTCTTCCATAAGGATTTTATGTGTGCAATACGAAGGACTTATTCCTTTAATATCATGAATCTTCCATGCAATAGCTGGTTTATGAGCTTTTAGCACAGAAATGAGTTGAGATTTTTCATTTTCAGTAAGAGAAGACGATATTATTACAGGTAATTCAGATTCACCATGTAAATAAGCATATTCCAAATGGTTTGGAAGTGGCTTTAATTCTAATGTTGGTGGTTCTTCTATCGATGATTTATATCGATATCTGTCTTCCTCTTTTAGCATTTGAATTTCTTCTGTTGTTGGTTCATATCCATTAGCCATAAGTGTAGTTAACATTTCAGTTTCATCAATTGGTTCAGTTCCTTCTCCTAAAGAACATTCTCCTGTTCCTTGTAATTCTGGAAATTATTCTAACAATTCTGCATGTGAATCTATAGTTTGAATATAATAACATGTATCATCTGCAGATTGCGGTTGTTGCATGGCTCTATCAATAGAAAAGGTAACACTCTCGTCCTCTATACTTAGGGTCAGCTTCTTACCAAACACATCTATTATTTCTTTGGCCGTGTTTAAGAATGGTCTTCCTAATATAAGAGGTACTCGAGAATCTTCTTCCATGTCCAGAATAACAAAATCTACTGGAAATACTAAAGTACCAACTTTAACTAGCATGTTCTCCATTATCCCTCTAGGATATTTTACTGATCTATCTGCTAGTTGTATACTTATTCGTGTTGGTTTCAATTCTCCAAGGTCTAGTTTAGCGTATAGTGAATACGGCATTAGATTTATACTAGAACCTAAGTCTGCCAATGCTTCTATTGAACTAAGACTACCCAGAAAACATGGAATCATGAAACTTCCTGGATCTGATAATTTTTCTGGTATCTTATTCAACAACACTGCAGAACAATTAGCATTCATAGTAATAGCCGAGAGTTCTTCCATTTTCTTTCTATTTGTGATTAGATCTTTCAAAAATTTAGCATATCTAGGCATTCCTGAAATCACATCAATGAAAGGAAGATTTACATTTATTTGTTTAAACATATCCAAGAATTTGGATTGCTCGGCTTCAAGTCTTTCTTTTCTCATTTTACTCGGGTAAGGAAGTGGTGGTTGGTATGGTTTAACATAAGGTTTAACCTTAACTGTTTTATCTTCATTAACCTTTTCAACTACCGGTTCTTTTTCCTTATCTTGTTCAGATTGTGGTTCTTGTGGAGTAGGAATAGCTTCATCAGAAATTACAGGTATTTCAGGTGGTTTAAGTGTCTTAACACTTCTTGTGGTAATGGCTTTAGCTGTTTCATTCCGGGGGTTAGCATTTGTATCACTAGGTAAACTTCCCGATTTTCTTTCACCTATCAACCTTGCTAGGTTGCTCACTTCTTGTTCCAAATTTTGAATAGAAGCTTGTTAATTTCTAAATGCTTGAGCATTTTGTTCATTGGTTTGTTTCTGAGATGTGAAAAGCTGAGTTTGAGATTCAACTAGCTTTGACATCATGTCTTCTAAATTTGGCTTTTTATCATCGGTTTGTGGTGGTTTATTTTGAAAAATAGGTCTTTGCTGATTGTAAGTATTGTTAGATACTTGTTGATTGCTTGGACCTAGTTGATTGTTGTATGGAACATTTCGGTTATAATTCTGGTTTTGATTGTAGATTAGTCTTGGCAGTTGATAATTATTCTGATAATTATTTCCAGGCCTTTGGTTTATGTATGAAACATTCTCTCTTTGTTCCATTGTTAGTTCAATACTGAGACAATCTTTTGTCAAATGTGGTCCTTGTGACGACCCGGGAATTTTCGACCAAATTTAAACTTAATCTTTATATGATTTCGACACGATAAGCAAAGTCTGTAAAGTTGAGTCTCAAAATTTTGGAACTATTTGTATGAATGCATTTAACCTTTGACTATGCCCGACGATTCACGAACAGTTGTTTGTAAATAAATATGTAAATACATATATAAAGGTATAAATATAAATATAAATATAAATGTATATATAATATTTTGAATAAATAAGATACACTTTAATCTGTTTGAATAAAAAAATATAAAATAATGAATAGAATACATAAGTTACTATATATATATATACATATATATATGTTATTAGTATAAATAGTATTATTTTTAATAATAACATTATTGTTATATATTACATAATGATTATTCTTATTATGATTAGTAATCATATTATTACTATTACTATTATAATTGAAATACAATTATATTAAAGAGTATTATTATTGTATTTACATTTATTAATAAGATTAATTATAATCTATAAGTATAAGTATTGTTGTAAGAATAAATTACATGTATAATCTAGTTATAAATTAAATGTCATTAGTTATTATTATTATAAAGAATTTCATTGTTTGTATTGTTATTAATAATTATCATTACTTTTGTAAATAACATTATAAGAAATATCATTTATATGGTTATTACTAATATAATTACTAAATATTAATATTTATTATATATATTATAAAAGAAATATAAAATAACAAAGATAATGGTACGTAATCTATTGAACATAGCTATCAAACTGTTTTGATTTTGTTTTCTGTCCTTAGAACTGGTTACAAATCGAATCAAACACACATATAGAAACAAATTCAGTTAGGAGTCGATTTAACTTTTATATTTTTTTCTTATTTTGTTTCTATTCTTAATGTAAACTGTTAAAATCGAATCTCCTCTAAAACCAAATCAATTCACGTCATAAGGAATACTAACTGACTTCACATTATCGAATATAAATCCCAAAAACCCTTCACTGCTTTTATTTAGTTGAATTTAATAAAAAAAAAAAACAGACGTATACCCTGTTCGTGGTTAAATTTTTCAAATAATTCGATTTCTTAATACATTTCAAAATCTAAAAATGTAGAGTTGTTAGAATTTATTCAAGTGATATTTCTGCAAAATTTTATGATCCAATTCGTTCTATCCAATCTTAACTGTTGAGTCAAACTTTTGTTATTAAAAGTCAACATATCTGTTCATAGAGAAATTCGACTTCCAGTTGATGAATTTGGTTCAATTAAGAATACAGAAAGATTCTAGAAAGGTTTTGCAAACTTTTTCATGTTGAAGGTATGATCTAAAACGTACTAAAATTAGGAATTGATGTTTGAGTTCCTAAATGTTCTTCATCGTCTGCTGCGAATTTTTTTTCTTTATTTTTTTTCTCCTTCCTGTTAATCCACCAATCCCATATTCACAACGTTTTTCTATTATTTTCATATGCTAAAAACTAACTAATTAATTCATTGTTGCACTCGTTTGAGCCCTGGTCGATTGGGATTATGGGATTGAAGAAGAAGGGATTTATGGAAAACGGGTTAAATTGATTAATTGGTAGAGATAATCAGAATTATGGGCAGCAGCTCAATGGTTGGGTGTTAGTGTCGGGCTTCAAGTGGTCGCGGGTTCGAGTCCCCTCCCGGGCAGATTATTTATTTTTAGTACTCCTAAGGTATAATTTGATATATTTATCATTACTATTATTATTAACTATTGTTATTATTATTATTAATATTATTATTATTTTTAATGTTATTATAGTTAAGGTTAATTGTATAAGATGAGTAATTGTTATTATATAAGTATGAATTTTATTGTTATAATTAAGTAGTAGTAACTATTAGTATTATTATTACTTTTATCATTAACATTAATATTACTATTAAATTTATAGTTATTATTACAAAATATTAGTATCAAATATTATTAAGTCTTAAGAAATAGAATCAAAACTAATGTTTTTATTTTAAAAATAATATAACTTTTATATTTATTATTAGTATCATTAATATGATTCTTAAAATTTTTATTATTAAACCTATCACATAACCTTATTATTAAAGTTATTATCTTTATTAAAATTAACATTTTTTTATTAACCTTTTTATTATTTATATTAATATTACTACTAATACTATCATTACTATTAATATCCTTAATCAGGTATTATTATTTTAAATATTAATTTTGCAAACGAAAGATAGTAATATAAAAATATATTAAATAGAAAACCTAACTATATTAATATTGTTATAAAAATATAAAAATTGACATACATATGATATTAATACAAAAATTATATCACAAATAATAAATATATTTATTCGATTACGATTATGTGTGTTAATATATATACAAATGATATAGGTTCGTGAATCCGAGGTCAACCCTGCATTGTTCAGTTGTTCAATATAGTCATATGTATTTTTACTACAAAATACATTAGGTGAGTTTCATTTGCTCCCATTTTACCCTTTACGTTTTTTGGGCTGAGAATACATGCAATGTTTAAATAACTGTTTTTGCAATATTTATATGCATGAGTTTCATTACTTCCTTTTTAAATGCTTTTGCAATATATATTTTTGGGACTGAGAATACATGCACTGCTTTTATAAATGATTTACAAACTAGACACAAGTACGTGAAACAACATTCTATGGTTGAATTATCGAAATCGAATATGCCCCTTTTTATTAAGTTTGGTAATCTAAGAATTAGGGAACAGACATCCTAATTGACGCGAATCCTAAAGATAGATCTATCAGGCCTAACAAACCCCATCCAAAGTACCAGATGCTTTAGTACTTCGAAATTTATATCATATCCGAAGGGTGTCCAGGAATGATGGGGATATTCTTATATATGCATCTTGTTAATGTCGGTTACCAGGTGTTCACCATATGAATGATTTTTATCTCTATGTATTGGATGTGTATTGAAATATGAAATCTTGTGGTCTATTAAAATATTGAAATGATTGTTATGATAAACTAATGAACTCACCAACCTTTTGGTTGACACTTTAAAGCATGTTTATTCTCAGGTATGAAAGAAATCTTCCGCTGTGCATTTGCTCATTTTCAAGATATTACTTGGAGTCATTAATGACATATTTCAAAAGACGTTGTATTCGAGTTGTTGAGTTCATCAAGATTATTATCAAGTCAATTATATTTGGTCGTATTATGAATTGGTATGCATGTCGTCAACTTTCAATGAAATGAAAGTTTGTCTTTTAAAAATGAATGCAATGTTTGTAAAATGTATCATATAGAGGTCAAGTACCTCGCGATGAAATCAACTATTGTGATTCGTTTGTAATCGATGTGGACTTCATCCGGATGGATTAGGACGGGGTATCACAGTTGGTATCAGAGCGGTGGTCTTAGTGAACCAGGTTTTGCATTAGTGTGTCTAACTGATAATCATTAGGATGCATTAGTAAGTCTGGACTTCGACCGTGTCTGCATGTCAAAAGTTTTGCTTATCATTTTTGTCGAAAATCATCTGTTTATCATCCTTAGGAAATTACCTGCTTATTATTCTTAGTCTAGACACATCTTACTGCAATGATTGCATGAATAGTGTATAGACAAAATTCGTATCTTAGCGTATCTGCTCATTCATATCTTAGCGTATCTGTTATTGTTATCTTTGCCTGACAGCTTCCGTAGATTCCTCCGTAACTTATGAGATTTTAGTATTATATATGTATATGTAAATTATATATTGCAGGATACTAATCTACATCCTATAATCTATTTCTTATCGAAAATCCTTCATCTGATCGTACGAGATGAATTCCTCAACTAGATCGAGTCCCTCAGATTTCGATAGCTATTTCGATAGTTATTCCGACAGCTATTCCGACATGGATATTCACCTAAGCTCCGAAAGCGGTGTCACCAAAATGAATCAATCAATTAGACATCCCCAATTCATCTGATGGTTTCGTAGTCGACTAAATCAATGGAGACGAGAAGAAGGCGATCCTTTCCACTCACCAACCTGCACTTTTGGTGAAAAACCTGAAGCACTTACCAGCGAACCTGTTCGTAACAACATTTTCTCTCTCATTTCTAGAGTATCTCGCCACGACTATATCACAACTCAGATTCTAGATCTTATTCATCCACTCGTTTAGACCGACAATCATCCCGGAATAATGGAAGAAGTCAACGAGCTTCGCGCTCGAGTAATTAATTTGGAAAACATGATGCAAAACGTACCAGCTTCAGCAACATCACCGACACCAACAGTACCACCAACATCAATACCAGTATCACCAACAACCCAAGTTTCAACATCACACGCCTCAACATCTCATTACGCACCTCGAGTATAATAAACGTTCTACATATCGTTCTACATCATTTATCTTCGTTCTACCTGGCGATTATGTAATCTCTAATGTTTTAGAGATTATGTATTTTAGTTCTAACGATAAATCAGATGATATTAATATCATATAAATTCATCAAATCCAAGATTACATCTAAAGAAAATATATATATATGTATATATATTTTCATAAAGATTGTAATTAAAAATTCTTTTGTACAAACTGTTAATGGTGAAAATATTTTAACGGGTAAATAATACCCGAGGAATATTTAGATTTCACATTAATAAGTTACACTGTACATTCTTCGAATCTGATTCAACGGTCATTTACTATCCTACTTACACCCACAGATATACGAATCCGTTCATCACAGAATAACCATTTTCATTCAATTTCATATTTGGATTTTGACTTTTCAGAATCCAACAAGTGGCATAAAGAATAAAACATTGGACAAATAAAATCTGTTAGAAACAAACAATTTAACTATGAGAAGAATTTTGTTAAGAATCCACGCTAACTGTTCCTATCTAACTGGTTACATTTTAATTATCGCAATTTACATTCTCGCAGTTTACATTCTCGCAATTTTATTTATCGTCATTTAATTTCTGTTATTTATTTTACGCACTTTAAATATCGGGATACGTATACAAAGTTTTGACATATCATATCGACGCATGTATATATATTATTTGGAATCACCATAGACACTCTATATGCAGTAATGATCGAGTTCTCTATACAGGGTTGAGGTTGATTCTCAAATAATATATATACTTTGAGTTGTGATCGAGTCTGAGACATGTACACGGGTCACGATACGTATTAATTAATTCAAATATTATAAACTGTATATGAATTAATGAATTAGTAACTGTGGACTGCTAACTGTGGACTACCAATATTGGACAATTAAAATAAATTAAAATATTGATTATAACATATGAAACTAAACAATTCTTCAAGTCTGCCACTTGATATCATCTTAAACCTCATTTGAATCTTGACGATTCTAATCCGTGTTCAAACCTTTCATGATTCTTGAAAATACCTCAATCGATAGGATGAACCAACCGCATTTCATCTACGGGAGAAAAGAGTGATGCGTATAGCTATGCACCTAAAAAACTCTCAGAAACTGAGTAAACATTTAACACGTAGCTGTGCTAATTACTTTAGTGTTATTATTACCCAAAATAACTTTACAATCTGTTTTCATGTTAGCCAATTTTGTCACAGCTCCAGCAAGTAAACTTTGACTTTTCGTTCGAAACAACCCTATTATAACCACGACATATATGCGTGCTCTTTTATTGTTACTGGAGAACCTTTTATATTCCACCATATTACCATCAGCGTTTAATCATCTAAAAAAAACAACTCTCTTGAAACCACCTCGGATTGATAACCGATGATTCGGGTATGGTAGCCTTAAATGCAAAGGAAATAGAAAAATCGTAGATGGTCTAAACGGCCAAAAGTTTGATGATAAAGAAGGGAGTGTTAGGAACGCTTGATAGAAACTTGGTACTGAAAAACAGATTGAGCAAACCATGAAGAAGACCAAGGCCAAATACAAGGACCATACCATATATTCAAAGAAACCAGGTAATTCTGGATCCGATGAAATCTTTAGAGAATATCTTGCTCTGAAGTCACGTTAAAATCTTGCGAAAAATATTTCTTCATCAACCATCGAACTTAGAAATTCCAAAATATCATCATAAATATCTTCGATATTTCTGAGGATATTTTCATAAATATTCTGGTATGAAATTATTTATCTCTTCTTGCTATCTATATTTACATCATAAAGGAAACTACTTTAGTTTCTAAATTTTTTTTAAAAAATTCGAGTTTAAATTATGAATGTTTTTGAAGTAGTGTTGGGAATTGATGCATGAGTTAGTATAATATAATGACACTTGATCAACGTGATTATATTACAGTAAGTCATGCTGAGTTTCTAATGGAACGTGATGATTCACAAATCATAACGTCATCATGTGCCATGTTACACGACTCGTTCATTCTACTTCACCTCCGAACATATCAAGAAAATATATTCTTGATAGTTCTATTCTCAGTGATTCTGTTAATTTGACAAATCAAATCGTGCCATTACGATTTTCTTCTTAGAACATTAACAATGTTCATTCCAAAGTTTATATCTGTGAATTCTGAACCATTACAAGCGGTGTTTAATCGCAAGAAGAAGAAATGAAGGGCCAAAGCTCCAAAATATAAGAGAAAATATAAAGCCCAATAACAACACGGATGTTACAAACCGTGGATATTAATACGAATAACAATATAAAGACATGATATAATTAAGAATAGTATTACCCCAAGGTAATAGTAGGAGTAAACAGATTTTTCTGGTGGAGGATTGAAAGGAGGGATGACAGAAATGATAATGAGGAAAATATTAGGAATTAGAACTGGACTAAGCATTTTCACAATCTTTTGGATGTAAGAACTAAGAAAGAAAGTATAGGAATGGTGAGTATAATGGAACGAAGGAGTTTAATTTATAATGGAATTATCAGACAGAGTAATTGAGGCAGATCACCGTATTTAATTATAGAGATCTTAATCTCCTTATTCACCGAAGAATCAAATCTTTCAGATTTCGAAGATTTTATTTAAATCCCTTGAATTCCGGAATTCAACCCTGTTTACGTCAAAAGCTAAGGAAAATCTTATTTTCTTCAATTCACTCTTTTGCGATAGCTTCATTCGTATTCTTAGAATAATCGAATTATTTTTTTATTATTATTCAATGATGATAAACCTCTAATTATCACCTCATATTGGTCAAGAAAACATTTTATTGTTAGCCATGACCACCTCACTCAAATTTTGGGACGAAATTTCTTTAACGGGTAGGTACTGAAACGACCCGGGAATTTCCGACCAAATTTAAACTTAATCTTTATATAATTTCGACACGATAAGCAAAGTCTGTAAAGTTGAGTCTCAAAATTTTGGAACTATTTGTATGAATGCATTTAACCTTTGACTATGCCCGACGATTCACGAACAGTTGTTTGTAAATAAATATGTAAATACATATATAAAGATATAAATATAAATATAAATGTATATATAATATTTTGAATAAATAAGATACACTTTAATCTGTTGGAATAAAAAAAAATATAAAATAATGAATAGAATACATAAGTTACTATATATATATATAAATATGTTATTAGTATAAATAGTATTATTTTTAATAATAACATTATTGTTATATATTACATAATGATTATTCTTATTATCATTAGTAATCATATTATTACTATTACTATTATAATTGAAATACAATTATATTAAAGAGTATTATAATTGTATTTACATTTATTAATAAGATTAATTATAATCTATAAGTATAAGTATTGTTGTAAGAATAAATTACAAGTATAATCTAGTTATAAATTAAATGTCATTAGTTATTATTATTATAAAGAATTTCATTGTTTGTATTGTTATTAATAATTATCATTATTTTTATAAATAACATTATAAGAAATATCATTTATATGGTTATTACTAATATAATTACTAAATATTAATATTTATTATATAAATTATAAAAGAAATATAAAATAACAAAGATAATGGTACGTAATCTGTTGAACATAGCTATCAAACTGTTTTGATTTTGTTTTCTGTCCTTAGAACTGGTTACAAATCGAATCAAACACACATATAGAAACAAATTCAGTTAGGAGTCGATTCAACTTTTTTTTTATTATTTTGTTTCTATTCTTGATGTAAACTGTTAAAATCGAATCTCCTCTAAAACCAAATCAATTCACGTCATAAGGAATACTAACTGACTTCACATTATCAAATATAAATCCCAAAAAACCTTTCACTGCTTTTATTCAGTCGAATTTAATAAAAAAAGAAAAACAGACGTATACCCTGTTCGTGGTTACATTTTTCAAATAATTCAATTTCTTAATACATTTCAAAATCTAAAAATGTAGAGTTGTAAGGATTTATTCAAGTGATATTTCTGCAAAATTTTAAGATCCAATTCGTTCTATCCAATCTTAATTGTTGAGTCAAACTTTTGTTATTAAAAGTCAACAAATCTGTTCATAGAGAAATTCGACTTCCAGTTGATGAATTTGGTTCAATTAAGAATATAGAAAGATTCTAGAAAGGTTTTGCAAACTTTTTCATGTTGAAGGTATGATCTAAAACGTACTAAAATTAGGAATTGATGTTTGAGTTCCTAAATGTTCTTCATCATCTGCTGCGAATTTTTTATTTATTTTTTTTCTCCTTCCTGTTAATCCACCAATCCCATATTCACAACATTTTTCTATTATTTTCATATCCTAAAAACTAACTAATTAATTCATTATTGAACTCGTTTGATCCCTGGTCGATTGGGATTATGGGATTGAAGAAGAAGAGATTTATGGAAAACGGGTTAAATTGATTAATTGGTAGAGATAATCAGAATTATGGGCATCAGCTCAATAGTTGGGTGTTAGAGTCGGGCTTCGAGTGGTCGCGGGTTCGAGTCCCCTCCCGGGCAGATTATTTATTTTTAGTACTCCTAAGGTATAATTTGATATATTTATCATTACTATTATTATTAACTATTGTTATTATTATTATTAATAATATTATTATTTTTAATGTTATTATAGTTAAGGTTAATTGTATAAGATGAGTAATTGTTATTATATAAGTATGAATTTTATTGTTATAATTAAGTAGTAGTAACTATTAGTATTATTATTACTTTTATCATTAACATTAATATTACTATTAAATTTATAGTTATTATTACAAAATATTAGTATCAAATATTATTAAGTCTTAAGAAATAGATTCAAAACTAATGTTTTTATTTTAAAAATAATATAACTTTTATATTTATTATTAGTATCATTAATTTTATTATTAAACCTATCACATAACCTTATTATTAAAGTTATTATCTTTATTAAAATTAACATTTTTTTATTCACCTTTTTATTATTTATATTAATATTACTACTAATACTAATATTACTATTAATATCCTTAATCGGGTATTATTATTTTAAATATTAATTTTGCAAACGAAAGATAGTAATATAAAAATATATTAAATACAAAACCTAACTATATTAATATTGTTATAAAAATATAAAAATTGACATACATATGATATTAATACAAAAATTATATCACAAACAATAAATATATTTATTCGATTACGATTATGTGTGTTAATATATATACAAATGATATAGGTTCGTGAATCCGAGGTCAACCCTGCATTGTTCAGTTGTTCAATATAGTCATATGTATTTTTACTACAAAATAGATTAGGTGAGTTTCATTTGCTCCCATTTTACCCTTTACGTTTTTTGGGCTGAGAATACATGCAATGTTTAAATAACTGTTTTTGCAATATTTATATGCATGAGTTTCATTACTCCCTTTTTAAATGCTATTGCAATATATATTTTTGGGACTGAGAATACATGCGCTGCTTTTATAAATGATTTACAAACTAGACACAAGTACGTGAAACTACATTCTATGGTTGAATTATCGAAATCGAATATTTCCCTTTTTATTAAGTTTGGTAATCTAAGAATTAGGGAACATACACCCTAATTGATGCGAATCCTAAAGATAGATCTATCGGGCCTAACAAACCCCATCCAAAGTACCGGATGCTTTAGTACTTCGAAATTTATATTATATCCGAAGGGTGTCCCGGAATGATGGGGATATTCTTATATATGCATCTTGTTAATGTCGGTTACCAGGTGTTCACCATATGAATGATTTTTATCTCTATGTATGGGATGTGTATTGAAATATGAAATCTTGTGGTCTATTAAAATATTGAAATGATTGCTATGATAAACTAATGAACTCACCAACCTTTTGGTTGACACTTTAAAGCATGTTTATTCTCAGGTATGAAAGAAATCTTCCGCTGTGCATTTTCTCATTTTCAAGATATTACTTGGAGTCATTAATGACATATTTTAAAAGACGTTGCATTCGAGTCGTTGAGTTCATCAAGATTATTATCAAGTCAATTATATTTGGTTGTATTATGAATTGGTATGCATGTCGTCAACTTTCAATGAAATAAAAGTTTTTCTTTTAAAAATGAATGCAATGTTTGTAAAATGTATCATATAGAGGTCAAGTACCTCGCGATGAAATCAACTATTGTGATTCGTTTGTAATCGATGTGGACTTCGTCCGGATGGATTAGGACATGGCATCACAGTCCTCCACACTGCTCACAACTAATTCGTATTGAGTGAATATCCTTAGTCATCTTTTCCATTCGTCTCTCGACAGCATCTATCTTTGCGGAAATGGAATCTAAGTCATGGCTAGAATTGGCTCTAGCTGCTTTAGATGATCTAACGATATCTTTTTCTTGGTGCCACTCATGTGAGTGGGAAGCAGTGTTATCAATAATTTTATAAGCATCAGTTGCTGTTTTCTTCAAAATGGAACCACCAGCTGCTATATTGATGTCTTTCCTTGTAGTGATGTCGCATCCTTGGTAGAATATTTATACTATTTGACAAGTGTCTAAACCATGTTGCGGACATCCTCTTAATAACTTTCCAAATCTTGTCCACACCTTATATAGAGTTTCATTTGGCTTTTGCGTGAACGTAACAATTTCTCCTTGAAGTCTCACGGCTTTAGATGCCGGAAAGAATTGTTTAAGAAATTTTTCAACTAAAACGTCCCATGTATCAATCGCCCCTTCAGGTAACGATTCTAACCAATCTTTGGCTTCTCCCTTTAAAGTCCAGGGAAATAATATGAGATATATCTGTTCATCCTCCACTTCTCGGATTTTAAATAGAGTGCAGATCCTATTAAAGGTTCGAAGATGTTCATTTGGATCTTCCTTCGGCGCACCACTAAATTGGCATCGATTTGTTACCATGTGTAGGATTTGTCCTTTAATTTCATAATCTGGTGCATTAATGTCTGGTTGAGTAATTGTGTGACCTTGGCCAGTGCGTTTAGCTCGCATTCGGTCTTCCATACTTAGAGGTTCCAGATTCTCCATTATTGAATTTGTTGAATCTGAATCACTATAGGATTCTGATTTAATGGTTCGTTCCTCAACAATCTCCGTTTGAATGATTGGTGGTTCCGGAGGAAAGATTAATGGTTCAGGATCTCGGAATCGTCCCTGAATATTCTCCGGATTCTCAATTGTGAGGTCGGGTTCAAAAAATGGATTATCGGAAATTTGAATTAGAGTACTTGGTCGACTTGATGACGATTCTAAAGAAACATCAACGGCGACAATATTTGCTAGATGTCTTGATCGAGTTACAGGTGGTGAACATACAAAAGGTGGTGAACGTTTTGCTCGGTGCATTCACTGAATATCCTATTAGTTATAAAAAATAAAAATTATTTAAGTTATCAAAATAATAGACTTTTCTGCTTTTGCCCACGTTTCGAATAGCCAATAGATGCAGCAGGGAGCCAGAACCCTTTAAATCGGAAGCTCACAACTCAGCCACTAACAAATCCAACTATTACTACGAAGCAGAAAATTTGGATGTCTATCAATTTAACCGCTTAAAATAATTTTTCGTTGAAATTTAAAGAAATTTTAGAGAAGAAATAGAAAAAATCTGAGTCCTAAAAACTAGAATGTCGAAAAATAAGAAAGAAAAAGAGCGCGTCGAAAAACGTCGAAAAATAAAAGGTCGAAAAATCATAGGCGTCGAAAAATAAAAATAAGAAAGTAGCGCGTCGAAACGTAAAAAGGAACTAAAAACTAAGAATTAAAAGTTACATCTAAAAATATTAAAGCTTAAAAGAAAAACTATATCCCAAATGGCAATAACTTAAAAAGTACTAAAATATAAAAACGACGTCGCAAAATTCTAAAGCACTTAAATTTTAGTCTAAAGAAAAAGCACTTAAGGGATTTTACGGCAAAGCCTAAAAATCTAGAAATAAAAATAACTATGGCAAATACTATGTTTTAAAACTAAATACGAGCGAAAAAATACAAAAAATTACGAATAAACAAATAAAAAGATACAAAATATAAAAATAAACTTAAAGTTGTAAAAAGTACAATTTTTATAAAAATAATATTTTTATATTATTTATTTTATAAAAGTATTAATTTTATAATTTATTAAAACTAATTACACTTAAAAATACAAATAAATTAAAAACTTAAAACAAATAATTAAAAACTAAACCCTAATTAGGGTTTATATTAATAATTAATATTAATTAAAACCCTAATTCGATGGATCAGATGTACCGGGCCTATCAAATCACTCCATGCGATGTCATGGAGTTCTAGTTATGTTTTCATGCGGTCGCATGACCTGCAGATTCGGGCCAAATGCTGGGCTGCTACAGTAACGGGCCTAGAGGTTTATATATATATTTTTTAATTTTCTGTTTTAATATTTATAAAAAGTATTTATATAAATTAAATAAAACTTATATTTTTACAAACTAAAAATAGAAATAGAAATATTTTATATTTTTGAACAACTCTTAAATATATATATATTTTGTTTTTTTCTTTTTATATTTTCGTATTAAAACGTATTTTTACAAAAACGTATTTTTATAAAAGTAAACTAAAAATCTTTTTTTTATATATATAGCGTTTCGCTTCCGGAGTTTTAGTTTAAATCCCCGGTAGCGGCGCCAAAAATACTTGATGTGTGCGAGGTGTACTAGGAAATAGTATTATTTTTAACTCGAAATACTATTAAATACGATACAATTTTACACAAGATATTTATTTATTTATAGAATGGATATACCTAAACCTTGCTACAACACTTATAGGCAGTGTATCTAATCGTACAGTAGTGTAGTTTTTAGTAAGTCCGGTTTGTTCCACAGGGATCTTTTAAACAAGCTTAACGCTATATTAGTTTTAACTTATAATTGTAAAAATACAAAAATATATATAAGTAGTATTATTATTATAAAAGGGGGGTTTTTACGGTTTAATGACCGGTTTGTCGATTTTAAAACTTTAGTCGCAGTTAAAACATAATGTAAAATATTAAAAATAAATATAACTTAATTTAAAGCGTATATTAAATAATGAAAATGAAATTGCGATAAATAAAAGTGCGATAAAATAAAATTGCGATAATTAAGGAGTACGATAATTAAAAATGCAATTAAATAAAATGACAATAAATAAAAGTGCGATAATTAAAAGTGCAATTAAATATGAAATATATAAATTATGCTTATTTAAACTTCCGTAATCATGATGTTTGACGTGTTAATTTTTAGTTTATTCCCATGGGTTAATTGTCCTTTGTCCTGGATTATTCGATATGTCCATACGAATTTGTCCATAATAGTCCATCAGTCATAATCATAAAGTGCGAAAGTCTTCGTCAAATTATTCTTATTCCCGAAGTCAAATATTCCAACTAATTGGGGATTCGAATTGTAACAAGGTCTTAATACTTTGTTTAATGAATACACCAGGTTATCGACTGCCTGTAGTCCAAGGTTTTACTACTTTGTTAACAATTACACCAATTACCCTTGAATGTAATCCACCCCTGTTTCAACAAGTCAATTAACTATTAATCCAGTTCCGTGTCCGGTAAAATGAACAATTATTGGTATTTATAGATATCCCGCCCACCGTACCCATTCAAGCGTATGTGGTTATATATAAATACGTCAAATTATAAGTCTATATATTAAATCAAAGAGGTATCATTTAGTTAATATAAAACCCATTAATAGCTCATAGTCTAATTTCTACAAGTGTCGTTCTTTTGTCCAAACCCCAATTATGGTACAAAGCCCAATTACCCAATTTTAATATTTAGCCCAACATCACGATTACTTCGGCATTAAATAAGCATAATAATAACTTAGCTACGAGACATTAATTTAAAATTAACATTAACCATAACTTACAGTGATTAAAAATAGCGTAGCGTTACACGGATAGAATTTCGACTTACACCCTTACAATATTCGCTAACATACCCTTATTATTAGAATTTAAAATTAAAATTAAAATTATAATATATATATATATATATATATATATATATATATATATATATATATATATATATATATATATATATATATACATACGTGATAGATAGAGAGATGGATGATGGATATATGATCAACCAAAACTGCGAATTTATGGGGGTGTGGCCTGCCACCTACTGCCATACGATCGCATGGAATTTGTTCTTCCAGGCCATGCGATCGCATGGCCAGCTTTTCCAGGTCACATGTCTTTGTTTGCATTCTGCCGATGATTTATATAAATATATATAATATATAAATAATTTTAAGAATTATTTAAATATTATATTATATTTATGTGCATAGTTGACTTGTAATTTTTAGTCCGTTGCGTCGAGCGTTGAGAGTTGTCTCTGGTCCCGGTTCCGGATTTTCGAACGTCCTTGCGTACAATTTAATATCTTGTATTTTGCGTTTCGCATCTTGTACTCTTGTAATTTTGAGACGTTTCTCATCAATAATTGGAACCACTTTGATTGTACTTTGTACTTTTGAGCTTTTTGGTCGTTTGCGTCTTCAATTCGTCGAATCTGTCTTTTGTCTTCACCTTTTATTATTTAAACGAATATCACTTGTAAATAGAACAATTGCAACTAAAAGCTTGTATTCCTTGAGGGATAATGCTATTAAATATATGTTCGTTTTTAGCATTATCAATGAACTCAACTACTCGAATGCAACGTCTTTTGAAATATGTCATGAATGACTCCAAGTAATATCTTTAAAATGAGCAAATGCACAGCGGAAGATTTCTTTAATACCTGAGAATAAACATACTTTAAAGTGTCAACCAAAGGATTGGTGAGTTCATTAGTTTGTCATAATCAATCATTTCCATAATTTTAATAGACCACGAGATTTTCATTTCCATTTCTCATAAATATACATCCCGTACATAGAGATAAAAATCATTCATATGGTGAACACCTGTTAATCGACCTTAACAAGATGCATATAGAATATCCCCATCATTCCGGGACTCCCTTCGGACATGATAAAATTGAAGTACTAAAGTAGTTCAAATTCTCTGATTGGGGCTTGTTAGTGTCCATAGATCTATCTTTAGGATTCGCGTCAATTAGGGGCCAGTTCCCTAATTCTTAGGCTACCAAGCTAAAAAGGGGCATATTCGATTCGATAATTCAACCATAGAATGTAGTTTCGATTACTTGTGTCTATTTCGTAAAACATTTAAAAAGCAGCGCATGTATTCTCAGTCTCAAAAATATATATTTCAAAAGCATTTAAAAATGGAGTAAATGAAACTCACAATACTGTATTTCGTAGTAAAATACATATGATGGCACTGAACAAGTGTAAGGTTGGCCTCGGATTCATGAACATATATCATTTATATATATTAAAATATATAATAATATTTAAACAAGTTTATATATTAATATCTATTAATAAATAACTTTGTTATATCTATTTATATATATTTTAAATAATACTTAGTATTTATATATTAGATTCATATTGAAGTGTTTTAATTATAATGTATATATATATATATATATATATATATATATATATGAATATTTTAAAATATATTTATATTTTATATGTAACATTAAATAACAATATTTTAATTTTAAAAATAATAGTATGTAATATGATATATATAATAAATATATATAAAAATATCATTTGTTTGTTAAAATAATAATTATTATAATACTAAAATAGTGATAGTAATAATAATAATGATAATGATAATAAAATATATACAATCATGATAATGATAATAATAATAAAATAAAAAGTTATATTATTTTTAAAATAAGCATAGTAATGTTGATAATAATTCTTAATACTAATAATACTAAAAATGATAATTTAAATAATGATGATAATATTAATAAAAATGATAGTTTTAATAGTAATGATAATAATAATAATAATAATAATGATAATAATAATAATAATAATAGTAATAGTAATAATAATAATGATATCATAATAATCATAATGATAATGTTTATCACAATTTTATATTATTTTGTGCTTATATTTATTTTCATCATTTTTACCATTAACGTTTAAATCATATTAACTTATTTAGTAATTTAATCATCTTTTATATCCTAAAATCCTAACCATAATAATAATAATAATAATAATAATAATAATAATAATAATAATAATAATAATAATAATAATAATAATAATAATAATAATAATAATAATAATAATAATAATAATAAAAATAATGAGTAAACTACCTTCAAGCTTTTCCTAAAAAAAATGCCTCAGACCGGGCTTGAACCCGCGACCTCTCGCTCAACCCAAACACCCTCCAGAGCAATGAACCGTTAATTTATTCATATTATAACTCATTCAATTAGTTATTTATTATTTATGAAATTGTGGATCTTCATCGCATTTCTATCATCATCAAGTCATCATCATAATTTCCACATCGATCATCATAATCATCATCTAACATCCTAATCATCATTATTAAACAATTATCATCGCCATCTTATTCCTAATCATCAAATACCATCGAATATCGACATAGGCATAAGAATCGTTTACTTATGAATGTTGTTAATGATCCGGCCCAAACAGAAACATAGCAGTCCAAAAATCAAATTAATAGGCCCAAGTGAAAATTGATAAAAGTAATCGGCCAATTGTTTTTGCATTTAGAATTCTTAACAGAAAAGAGAAACCGTCATGGATTGTTGTGTTCGGTTTCTAGGGTATACTCGTACGTTCCCAGTCTTCATCAACAGACATCATCATCGCTTATTACCACATAACCAATCATCATCATAATCTTGTATCAACAGCGGTTATCATCATCCTTATCTACGGTTTATTATTGTTACCAACTTAACATCATCTATATCATCTGATCATCATCTATATCATCGTACATCATTAACTTTCTCATCCTATCAAATCAACAACTTCTAAACTTGAAGTAAGTGGACGGGTCAATAGAAAATAAAAACCTCGGGTCAAAATGGGTATTTAACGTGGTTGTCCCATGGACACACTTTATGATTATTAAAGTATGTTATGCTTTTTTTTAAAAGCAAAAAGGAGAATACAATGAAAAAGACAGCCAGTTGTTCCATTACAAACATCACGTTTGGTTTGTGTTTGGTCTGATCGAGAAAATAATAAATATATAAACAGAAGTCATCTAGCAGCGTAGCAGTAGCATTAAGAAAGACCCTGGCTTACGAGGGTTTGCAGGTGTCGGTTTGGAGCAAAACAAAACACAAAAGCAGCGGTAACAGTATTGTAGTAGCAGAGAGCATGTACCTCGAACAGGAAGAGAAGAAAAGAAGAGAAAAAAAAAAGATGGCAGTGGGTTGGTTTGAACGGAGATGATGATTGTTGGGGATCATGGGTCGTGAATGTGGTGGTTGTCGATAGTTGTTGAGTGTTGTTAGATGAATTGAAACCATAGCCCTTCGAAAAAAATTAAACTACAGTAGGTTCGCAATGGTTCATTGGGTTTGATTATATTTGATGATGATAGTCTTAGATGGTTGTGATAAATAGTTGAAGATGGTGGTTGAGCTTTTGGTTGTAGTGGCCCGTGGTGGTTAGTTGTTCATGACGAAATCATAATCATAATAGTAGCAAGAACTCTGGTTCATAATTGAATTTTTGGTGATGGTTTACATGGGTGATGGTGGTGGTTCTTGGAGGTAAATCACGATGGTGGTGAAAAGTGGAGAATGGGTGTTGGAGTGGGTCGATGAAGGGTGACCAATGGTGTTTGTCATGGAAGTTTGTAAGTGTATGTGTGATGTATGTAGTGACCCGAACTTTTCCTGTTTATATATATTATATGAAATTGATATTTACATGATTAAGTGTTTCCAACATGTTAAGCAATCAAACTTGTTAAGACTTGATTAATTGAAATAGGTTTCATATAGATAATTGACCACCCAAGTTGACCGGTGATTCACGAACGTTAAAACTTATAAAAACTATATGGTGAAAACTATATGATTATATATATAGTTAACATGATATTATGATAAGTAAGTATCTCATTAGGTATTTTAACAATAAGTTATATACATAAAATTGTGTTTATTGAATTAAGAAACTCGAAACGATATATATAACGATTATCGTTATAACAACGTCTTACTAATTACATATGAATCATATTAAGATATTTTTACACTATGTTTAATCATGATAAATGATAAGTAAACATGTCATTATGTATATTAACAATGAACTACATATGTAAAAACAAGACTACTAACTTAAGGATTTCGAAACGAGACATATATGTAACGATTATCGTTGTAACGACATTTAAATGTATATATGTCATATTAAGATATATTAATATATCATAATATCATGATAATATAATAATTTAACATCTTATTAGATATAATAAACATTGGGTTAACAACATTTAACAAGATCGTTAACTTAAAGGTTTCAAATCAACATTTACATGTAACGACTAACGATGACTTAACGACTCAGTTAAAATGTATATACATGTAGTGTTTTAATATGTATTCATACACTTTTGAAAGACTTCAAGACACTTATCAAAATACTTCTACTTAACAAAAATTCTTACAATTACATCCTCGTTCAGTTTCATCAACAATTCTACTCGTATGTACCCGTATTCGTACTCGTACAATACACAGCTTTTAGATGTATGTACTATTGGTATATACACTCCAATTATCAGCTATTAGAAGCCCATGTGAGTCACCTAACACATGTGGGAACCATTATTTGGCAACTAGCATGAAATATCTCATAAAATTACAAAAATATTAGTAATCATTCATGACTTATTTACATGTAAACAAAATTACACATCCTTTATATCTAATCCATATACCAATGACCAAAAACACCTACAAACACTTTAATTCTTCAATTTTATTTATTTAATTAATCTCTTTTAGGTTCTATCTTCAAGTTCTAAGTGTTCTTCATAAATTCTATAAGTTCTAGTTTCATAAAATCAAGAATACTTCCAAGTTTGCTAGCTTACTTCCAATCTTGTAAAGTGATCATCCAACCTCAAGAAATCTTTCTTATTTACAGTAAGATATCTTTCTAATACAAGGTAATACTCATATTCAAACTTTGATTCAATTTCTATAACTATAACGATCTTATTTCAATTGGAAATCTTACTTGAACTTGTTTTCGTGTCATGATTCTACTTCAAGAACTTTCAAGCCATCCAAGGATCCTTTGAAGCTAGATCTATTTTTCTCATTTCCAATAGGTTTATCCACAAAACCTGAGGTAGTAATGATGTTCATAACATCATTCGATTCATATATACAAAATTACCTTATTCGAAGGTTTAAACTTGAAATCACTAGAACATAGTTTAGTTAATTCTAAACATTGTTCACAAACAAAAGGTAATCCTTCTAACTTGACTTTTAAAATCAACTAAAAACATGTTCTATATCTATATGATATGCTAACTTAATGATTTAAAACCGAAAAACACGAAAAACACTGTAAAACCGGATATACTCCGTCGTAGTAACACCGCGGGCTGTTTTGGGTTAGTTAATTAAAAACTATGATAAATTTTGATTTAAAAGTTGTTCTTCTGGGAAAATGATTTTTCTTATGAACATGAAACTATATCCAAAAATCATGGTTAAACTCAAAGTGGAAGTATGTTTTCCAAAATGGTCATCTAGACGTCGTTCTTTCGACTGAAATGACTGCCTTTACAAAAATGATTTGTAACCTGTATTTCCAACTATAACTTATACTTTTTATGTTTAGATTCATAAACTTAAGTTCAATATGAAACCATAGCAACTTGAAACACTCAAAACGGATTTAAAACGAAGAAGTTATGGGTAAAACATGATTGGATATTTTTGTTGTTGTAGGTACGTGAAAATTGGTAACAAATTTATATTAATCATATCCTAGCTAACTTATATTGTATTATACATGTATTCTAATATATTATGTAATCTTGGGATACCATAGACACGTATGTAAATGTTTTGACATATCATATCTACCCATATATATATATATTATTTGTAACAACCATAGACACTCTATATGCAGTAATGTTGGAGTTAGCTATATAGGGTTGAGGTTGATTCCAAAAATATATATACTTTGAGTTATGATCTAGCCTGAGATGTGTATACACTAGGTCGTGGATTTATTCAAGATAATATATATCAATTTATTTCTGTACATCTAATTGTGGACAACTAGTTGTAGGTTACTAACGAGGACAGCTGACTTAATAAACTTAAAACATTAAAACGTATTAAAAATGTTCTAAATATATTTTGAACATACTTTGATATATATGTACATATTTGTTATAGGTTCATGAATCGACCAGTGGCCAAGTCTTACTTCCCGACGAAGTAAAAATCTGTGAAAGTGAGTTATAGTCCCACTTTTAAAATCTAATATTTTGGGATGAGAATACATGTAGTTTTATAAATGTTCTACGAAATAGACACAAGTAAATGAAACTACATTATATGGGTGAATGATTGAAGCCGAATATGCCCATTTTGCTTGGTAACCTAAGAATTAGTAAACCGATCTACTAATTGACGCGAATCCAAAAGATAGATCTATTGGGCCTAACGAACCCCATCCAAAGTACCGGATGCATTAGTACTTCGAATTCATTTTTATCATGTCCGAAGGATTTTCCGGAATGATAGGGTATATTCTTATATGCATCTTGTTAGTGTCGGTTACCAGGTGTTCACCATATGAATGAATTTTATCTGTATGTATGGGATGTATATTGAAATATGAAATCTTGGGCCTAACGAACCCCATCCAAAGTACCGGATGCATTAGTACTTCGAATTCATTTTTATCATGTCCGAAGGATTTTCCGGAATGATAGGGGATATTCTTATATGCATCTAGGTTAGTGTCGGTTACCAGGTGTTCACCATATGAATGAATTTTATCTGTATGTATGGGATGTATATTGAAATATGAAATCTTGTGGTCTATTATTATGATTTGATAATATATAGGTTAAACCTATAACTCACCAACAATTTTTGTTGACGTTTTAAGCATGTTTATTCTCAGGTGATTATTAAGAGCTTTCGCTGTTGCATACTAAAATAACGACAAGATTTGGAGTCCATGGTTGTATGATATTATGTAAAAACTGCATTCAAGAAACTTATTTTTGATGTAATATATTCTTATTGTAAACCATTATGTAATGGTCGTGTGTAAACGGTATATTTTAGATTATCATTATTTGATAATCTACGTAATACTTTTTAAACCTTTATCGATAAAATAAAGGTTATGGTTGTTTTAAAAATGAATGCAGTCTTTAAAAAACATCTCATATAGAGGTCAAAACCTCGCGACTAAATCAATTAATATGGAACGTTTATAATCAATATGAACGGGACATTTCAGTTGGTATCTGAGCGTTGGACTTAGAGAACCAGAAAATTGCATTAGTGTGTCTTACCGAGTTTGTTAGGATGCATTAGTGAGTATGGACTTCGACCGTGTTTTTCTTCAAAAACGATTGCTTAACATTTTTTTTGTTGGAAACTATATATTATTAACATGTAAATATTATGTGATATGTTAATCTCTTAACGTGTTTGATATTGTGTGATAGATGTCTACCTCTAGTACAAATTCCATTGATTCACCTAATAATAATGAAGAGTCGAATATATTTTGGGAAGATTCACAAATTCCCGAAGAGGAGGAACCGAAAGAGGAGGAAGCGGAAGAAGAGGAACCAGAAGAGGAGGAATCAGAAGAGGAGGAACCAGAAGAAGAAGAGGTTCCGAAGAAAGAAATATTGATACCTAGAGTAAATCGATTAAATAAAAGAAAATCCTCAACCAACAGACCAAAGTTAATAATGGTCAATGGTGTTTTCGCCGAGGAAGTAAAATATTGGGAAGATTACCAATTTTCCGATGAATCGGATCCCGATGAGGATTCCGATGATGTTATAGAAATTATCTCGAACCAATTTAATAAAGCGAAAGAAAATAATAAGGAAAAAGGTATAAAAATAGAGAAACCCGATTCCAACCCCGATGAACTTTATATGTATCGACAACATCCGTATTTCCTAAAATGTAACAATGACCCGGGAACCTCTAAACCACCAGGTTTTTCTAAACCATTATGGAAAATGACGGCTCGTATTAGAGGAACACCATATATTCCTAGAAAATTAGGAAAACGAACCAAGTCCGAAGAAGAAGAAACCAGTGATTTAGATTAGAGGGTTGTAATCATGTTGTGTATTATATGTATTGTAGTGTGCTTGTACTTTTATGTTCTATGTAAAAATTGCTTGTATTGTTTGTTAATTATCTTTTACGAATCTAATCCTTGTCTATTTTACAGTATAAAAACAAAATGGACGTTAAGGGTAGACAACCGAATATTTTAGAAGACCTACCAGAGGATATGATTGAAGAAATCTTGTCTAGAGTCGGTCAGAATTCATCAGCACATTTAGTTATGGCGAAATTAACTTGTCAAACATTTGAAAGACTTTTCAGAAATGCCTTAGTTTATAAAAGGCTTTCCTTTGATAGGTGGGGTATATCACATTGGAGAGACCGTAAGTTACGCCGTGTTTTCTTTAAAGCATTAAATGCGGGGAACCCAAATGCAATTTTACGCTACGGGTTAAGAACCTATTTTGACTCAACATATCCCAACATAGGATTTCGTGAATTAGAAAGAGCTTCTAACATGCAACATAAAGAAGCATGTTATGCTTACGGGTTAGTGATGTTCGCTTCTTACCAAAGTGAGAAAAAGAACATCGGATTGCAAATTTTAAATAAAACCTTCCCACAAGTGACGGATTTAGTAGTTGGGGTGAGAAATAAGGTTTTTAGATTATTACGGGGCTGTTGGACATTACGAAACCCTCGTCCTTTTGACGACATTACAACATGCTGCCTAGCCAATGGTCATAACGGTTATTTTCCACAAGACCAAGGATGGGAAGTCGTCTTAGTAAAACCAGAATGCATGACTTGTTTCTGGACTTATGAATTACGTGTCTTTATTTCCTTTGCTGAACAACTTGCGTATTAACTAGATTTATATTCAAAACTGTCCTGTATCATAGTGTACTATATTTCATGTTATATGTAATATAGCGAAGTTGTAAGTTTGAAGAATATTTTTATGAGATATATTATTATAATCAGTTTTTCATATGGAATTGTAGTAGTTGAATTGTATATTAGCAACTAAGTATGAACTTAACGGGTAGGTAGTACCCGAATTTAAACTTATAAAACGCTAATATGAAGAAAAAGCTTTTATAAATGAGTTCATATTTTGCTACGAAATACTATTGACTACTCTTAATATTCTGTATGATTAACTCGATTCAGTTGGCTATTTTGAAGGAAATGGCACCGACTACTCGACACATCATGAATATGAGCGAAGAGGAATTTCGTACCTTTCTTGCTGCAAACATAGCCGCAGTACAGGCTGCGCTACATACCAACAATAACTCTAAATCTAGCAATGCAGCTAACGGCGCAAGAAATCATGTAGGATGCTCCTACAAAGAATTCACTGCCTGCAAACCTTTGGAATTTGATGGAACCGAAGGACCAATTGGATTGAAACGGTAGATCGAGAAAGTCGAATCGGTGTTTGCCATAAGTAAGTGTAATGAAGAGGACAAAGTTAAGTATGCTACGCATACCTTCACAGGTACTGCGTTAACGTGGTGGAACACCTATCTTGAACAGGTAGGACAAAATGCTGCTTACACACTACCGTGGTCGGCATTCAAGCAATTGATGAACGAGCAGTACCGTCCTAGAAACGAAGTCAATAAACTCAAGGCAGAACTTAGAGAGTTACAACACAAGGGTTCGACGTTACCACATATGAACGACGATTCACAGAGTTGTGCCTATTGTGTCCGGGAGCATTCGAAGATGAAGAAGAGAAGATCAACGCGTTTGTAAAAGGATTGCCAGTAAGGATTCAAGAAGATGTGAGTTCACACGAGCCCGCTTCTATACAGAAGGCAAGTCGAATGGCTCATAAACTCATAAATCAGATTGAGGGAAGAATTAAAGAGCAGGCGGTCGAAGAAGCGAACACGAAGCAACTCAAGAGAAAGTGGGAGGAAAACGGTGACAAGAGTCACCAGTACAACAACAACAACAATTACAACCACAATCGCAACAACTATCCCAACAACCGCAACAACAATCGCAACAATAACCGCAATCCTAACAATAACTACAACAAACATCCCAACAACAACAACTACTACAACAACCGTTTCAACAACAATAACAATCCCAACAACAACCTCAATAACAACAACGGCAACAAAAACCAAAAACAGCCATGTCATAGGTGTGAAGAAAATCATCAGGGGTTTTGCACGACATTTTGCAATAGGTGTAAAAGAAATGGTCATAGCGCGACAAAGTGTGAGGTCTACGGACCAAAGTTTAACAGAATTAAAGGAACAAATAATGTTAGAACAAGTAATGCCGAAACGAATAGTGTCGGAGCAAGTAATACCAACGCTGTTTGTTATAAATGTGGAAAACCGGGCCACATTATTAGAAATTTCCCGAATCAGGGGAATACTAATGGGCAGGGCCGTGGAAGAGTTTTCAATATTAATGCGGCAGAAGCACAGGAAAACCCGGAGCTTGTTACGGGTACGTTTCTTATTGACGATAAATCTGCTTATGTTTTATTTGATTTGGGTGTGGATAGAAGCTATATGAGTAGAGAATTTTGTGCTAAATTAAGTTGCCCATTGACGCCTTTGGATAGTAATTTTTTACTCAAATTAGCAAACGGTAAATTAATTTCAGCAGATAATATATGTCGGGAGAGAGAAATTAAACTAGGGGATGAAACGTTTAAAATTGATTTAATACCGGTCGAGTTAGGGAGTTTTGATGTAATAATTGGCATGGACTGGTTGAAAAGGGTGAGAGCAGAGGTCGTTTGTTACAAAAATGCGATTCGCATTATGCGTGAAAAAGGGAAACCTTTAATGGTGTACGGAGAAAAGAACAACGCGAAATTAAATCTTATTAGTAGTTTGAAGGCGCAAAAACTAATAAGAAAAGGTTGTTACGTCATTCTAGCACACATCGAGGAAGTTAAACCTGAAGAAAAGAATATCAGTGATGTTCCCGTCGCAAAAGAATTTCCCGATGTATTTTTGAAAGAATTACCGGGATTACCCCCACATCGATCCGTTGAATTTAAAATAGACCTTGTACCAGGAGCTGCACCAATAGTTCGTGCTCCATACAGACTCGCACCCAGCGAAATGAAAGAATTACAAAGTCAGTTACAGGAACTTTTAGAGCGTGGTTTCATTCGACCAAGCACATCACCATGGGGAGCTCCTATTTTGTTTGTCAAGAAGAAAGATGGTACATTCAGGTTGTGTATCGACTACCGAGAGTTGAACAAACTTACCATCAAGAACCGCTACCCACTACCGAGAATTGATGACTTATTTGATCAACTACAAGGCTCGTCTGTTTATTCGAAGATCGATTTACGTTCTGGATATCATCAAATGTGTGATGACCCGGGAATTTCCGACCAAATTTAAACTTAATTTTTATATGGTTTCGACACGATAAGCAAAATCTGTAATGTTGAGTCTCGAAAACTTTGAACTATGTTCATATAATCAATTACCCTTTGACTGTGCTCGATGATTCACGAACTATTATCTCTAGATAAATATGTATATATATGTAAATGTAAGGATGTATAATGTTTAGAAGTAATGAAACATAATTTAAAATGAAATACAATTTAATCAATTGCGTTGAATATGTAAAGTAGTATATAAAATAATGAGTTGCTATTAAATATATATATATATATATATATATATATATATATATATATATATATATATATATATATATATATATATATATATATATATATATATATATATATATATATATATATATATATATATATATATATATATATATATATATATATATATGAATTTATACATAATGTTGTATGTATATACAAAATGTATAAATATTAAATATTAAGTATATGTTATTATATCATATTAATAATAAAGACTAAGTACAAGTTAAAATATTAAAGTTATATTAATAACCTTATTTTAATTATAAATTTTAATATTAATATTTGTATTATTAATATTATTATATAAAATATAAAAATTTGAAAGGTATAAGATGTTATATTAGTGTTATTATTAATATTATTATCATTAATAATATTCATATTATTATAATTAGTGTTAATAAAAGCATTATTAATAAAATTATCATTATCATTTTTTATTATGATTATTATCTTTAAACTTAATAAAAAAAAATTCACATTTTTTTTTATGATTATTAGTACCATTATTGTTATTATTATAATTAATATATTTATATATTTATTAGGATTATTGATATTATTATAATTATTATTAATTTATTCATATTAATTCCATTATTATTAAAAATTAAGAATTAAATATAAAGTTTGTATAATTAATATTAGTATATAAGATACAGATATAGAAAAAATCGACCTGCTGTTATATAAGTACAGAAATATTTAATTACATATATAGAAAGATACATATACAGATATATATGTATATACTTATATAAATACGACTGTATATATATATATAAATAGATAAAATACGTATTCATATATAAAGGATTCAATTCAGTTTCATGTCACCATCGATCCTGTATCAAATTTTGTTTCTTGTCTTTAAGGATCGAATCATAATCACATAACACTCCAAAATCTGTTAGAAATCTTAATCAAACTTTAATTTTTTATTATTTCTTATGTACTGAGGAATAAGTCTTCTGTCGACCCTATTGACTATTAAGTGAATAAGTTACACGAGATTATTGATTACTCCAGTCACCTATCCATCGACATTATCAATTAAAATCACTACTACCTTTGTTTGACGAATTTTAAGGCAAAAAAAAAAAAAGAAACAACCCGTTAGTCTCTGTTCTTGATTATTTTTTCAAATAACACGATTCCTTGATGAATTTCAAAATCCTTAAATGCAGCATTGTCAGGAATTGTCTATGTAATCTTTCTGCAAAATATTGGCTGTCAATTCCTATTATTCAATTTAAATTTCGAAGTCAAAGGTAATCTTTAAAAAAGTCAAATATTGTGTTCATAGTAAAATTCGTAAATTCTTTGATGTTTT
This sequence comes from Rutidosis leptorrhynchoides, assembly GCF_046630445.1. Lineage (NCBI taxonomy): Eukaryota > Viridiplantae > Streptophyta > Magnoliopsida > Asterales > Asteraceae > Rutidosis > Rutidosis leptorrhynchoides. The sequence goes on from NC_092337.1 coordinate 255,533,177, forward strand.
AAATAAATTGTCGACCCAGAAGTGTTATAGGAAGGAATTCCAATCTTTTTCATGTTGCTAGTATTGTCTAAAACGCTCTTAAATTCAAAAACAAATATTGAGTTTTTTTTTTTTTTGCGTACCAGACCACTGTCTGTTTCAATTTTTTTTTTTGTGTGTCTTTTAATTTAAAATCACAATTATAAATCGTTATGTATCTATTTCAAATCCTAAAACTAAATAAGGAATTAGTTAACAGCTTGGTTTTGGATCTTGGGTCGATTTGGATTCTGTGAAGAAGAAGTAGTGGAAACATAAAACAAAACAGTTTATATATTTTGGCGTTCGGTATTAATTCAGAAAAAAGGGCAACGACCCAATGGTTTAGGGAGTGTGTAATGAGCGGGAGGTCACGGGTTCGAGTCTCGTATGGGACATTTTTTTTAGAAAATCTATTTTAAAGGTATACACTCTACTTCCATTATCATTATCATTATTAATATCCTTATTATTATTAATTTCCTTATTATTATTATTATTATTATTATTATTATTATTATTATTATTATTATTATTATTATTATTATTATTATTATTATTATTATTATTATTATTATTATTATTATTATTATTTTATTATTATTATCATGATCAATATTATTGTTATAATTATTATTATGATTGTTATTATTAATAATATAGGAATTATTATTAATATTGTAATAACAAGTATTATTATTATTATTATTATTATTATTAATTATTATTAATTATTATGAATATTATTATTATTATTATTATGAATATTATTATTATTATTATTATTATTATTATTATTATTATTATTATTATTATTATTATTATTATTATTATTATTATTATTACTACTATCATTAAGTACTAGAATTATAATTATTATTAGTAATATTACGATTATGTATTACGAACATTAGTTATTAGAATTATCATCATTACTAATACAAGTATTAGTAACATTTATAAATTTTATTATTAAAAAAAGTATTATTAATTAAGATTACCACTAATAATAAGATTGTTATAATAATTATTATTATTATCAGGTATTAGGTAGTATTCTAAAAATTGTTATTTTCATTACCATTACTATTAAATTATTCATTTCATTAAAAACTGCTAATATTATCATTATTGTGATATTCATTATAAAAACTATCGTTAATATTATCATTCTTAATATTATTATCATTATTAATAATATTAGTACTATCATTATTATTATTGTCATCACTTAAAATATTATCTTAAAATACTACTTTAACAAATGAATGATATTTATACAAATATATCTAATACATATCACATAACAAAGATTTAAATATCTTTTTATGTACAAATGAATATATGAAACATATATAAATATATATTTAATATAAAAAGGATATAACTAAAATATATATATATATATATATATATATATATATATATATATATATATATATATATATATATATGTGTGTGTGTGTGTGTGTGTGTTCAATTACAACTATGAATATTAATAAATATACAAATGATATAGGTTCGTGAATCCAAGGCCAACCTTATACTTGTTCAATGTCGTTCTATGTATTTTTACTACAAAATATATTAGGTGAGTTTTATTTGCCTTTTTACCCTTTATATTTTTGGGCTGAGAATACATGCGCAATATTTATAAATGTTTTACAAAATAGACACAAGTACGTGAAACTACATTCTATGGTTGAATTATCGAAATCGAATATGCCCCTTTTTATTAAGTATGGTAATCTAAGAATTAGGGAACAGGCACCCTAATTGACGCGAATCCTAAAGATAGATCTATTGGGCCTAACAAACCCCATCCAAAGTACCGGATGCTTTAGTACTTCGAAATTTATATCATATCCGAATGGTGTCCCGGAATGATGGGGATATTCTTATATATGCATCTTGTTAATGTCGGTTACCAGGTGTTAACCATATGAATGATTTTTATCTCTATGTATGGGATGTGTATTGAAATATGAAATCTTGTGGTCTATTAAAATATTGAAATGATTGTTGCGATAAACTAATGAACTCACCAACCTTTTGGTTGACACTTTAAAGCATGTTTATTCTCAGGTATGAAAGAAATCTTCCGCTGTGCATTTGCTCATTTTCAAGATATTACTTGGAGTCATTCATGACATATTTCAAAAGACGTTGCATTCGAGTCATTGAGTTCATCAAGATTATTATTTAGTCAATTATAGTTAGATATATTATGATATGGTATGCATGTCGTTAACTTTCGATGAAATGAAAGATTGTCTTTTCCAAAAACGAATGCAATGTTTGTAAATTGTATCATATAGAGGTTAAGTACCTCGCGATGAAATCAACTGTTGTGAATCGTTTATAGTCAATATGGACTTCGTCCGGATGCATTAGGATGGGTCTCTACAAAATGCGGGTGAAGGAGGATGATATTCCAAACACTGCTTTTAGGACGCGTTACGGTCATTACGAGTTTATGGTTATGCCGTTTGGATTAACTAACGCACCAGCTGTGTTCATGGACCTCATGAACCGAGTGTGTGGGCCATATCTTGACAAGTTTGTCATCGTTTTCATTGATGACATACTTATTTACCCGAAGAATGATCAAGAGCACGAAGAACATTTGAGAAAAGTGCTAGAGTTGCTGAGAAAAGAAAAACTGTACGCTAAGTTTTCAAAGTGTGCATTTTGGTTGGAAGAAGTTCAATTCCTCGGTCACATAGTGAACAAAGAAGGTATTCAGGTGGATCCAGCAAAGATTGAAACCGTTGAAAAGTGGGAAACCCCGAAAACTCCGAAACACATACGCCAGTTTTTAGGACTAGCTGGTTACTACAGAAGGTTCATCCAAGACTTTTCCAGAATAGCAAAACCCTTGACTGCATTAACGCATAAAGGGAAGAAAATTGAATGGAAAGATGAACAAGAGAAAGCGTTTCAATTGTTAAAGAAAAAGTTAACTACGGCACCTATATTGTCATTACCTGAAGGGAATGATGATTTTGTGATATATTGTGATGCCTCAAAGTAAGGTCTCAGTTGTGTATTAATGCCACGAACGAAAGTAATTGCTTATGCGTCTAGACAATTGAAGATTCATGAACAGAATTATACGACACATGATTTGGAATTAGGCACGATTGTTTTTGCATTAAAGACTTGGAGGCACTACTTATATGGGGTCAAAAGTATTATATATACCGACCACAAAAGTCTTCAACACATATTTAATCAGAAACAACTGAATATGAGGCAGCGTAGGTGGATTGAATTGTTGAATGATTACGACTTTGAGATTCGTTACCACCCGGGTAAGGCAAATGTGGTAGCCAATGCCTTGAGCAGAAAGGACAGAGAACCCATTCGAGTAAAATCTATGAATATAATGATTCACACTAACCTTACTACTTAAATAAAGGAGGCGCAACAAGGAGTTTTAAAAGAGGGAAATTTAAAGGATGAAATACCCAAAGGATCGGAGAAGCATCTTAATATTCGGGAAGACGGAACCCGGTATAGGACTGAAATAATTTAGGTACCAAAATTTGGAGATATGAGAGAAATGTTACTTAGAGAAGCTCATAAAACTAGATACCCAATACATCGTGGAACGGGGAAAATGTACAAGGATCTCAAGAAATATTTTTGGTGGCCAGGTATGAAAGCTGATGTTGCTAAATACATAGGGGAATGTTTGACGTGTTCTAAGGTCAAAGCGGAGCATCAGAAACCATCAGGTCTACTTCAACAACCCGAAATTCCGGAATGGAAATGGGAAAACATTACCATGGATTTCATCACTAAATTGCCAAGGACTGCAAGTGGTTTTGATACTATTTGGGTAATAGTTGATCGTCTCACCAAATCAGCACACTTCCTGCCAATAAGAGAAGATGACAAGATGGAGAAGTTAGCACGACTGTATTTGAAGGAAGTCGTCTCCAGACATGGAATACCAATCTTTATTATCACTGACAGGGATGGCAGATTTATTTCAAGATTCTGGCAGACATTATAGCAAGCATTAGCAACTCGTGTAGACATGAGTACTGCCTATCATCCACAAACTGATGGGCAGAACGAAAGGACGATACAAATGCTTGAAGACATGCTACACGCATGTGTTATTGATTTTGGAAACAGTTGGGATCGACATCTACCGTTAGCAGAATTTTCCTACAACAACAGCTACCATTCAAGCATTGAGATGGGGCCGTTTGAAGCACTTTATGTTACAAAGTGCAGGTCTCTGATTTGTTGGAGTGGAGTGGGGGATAGACAGATTACGGGTCCAGAGATAATACAAGAAACTACCGAGAAGATCATCCAAATTCAACAACGGTTGAAAATTGCCCAAAGTCGACAAAAGAGCTACGCCGACATTAAAAGAAAAGATATAGAATTTGAAATTGGAGAGATGGTCATGCTTAAGGTTGCACATTGGAAAGGCGTTGTTCGATTTGGTAAACGATGGAAATTAAATCCAAGGTATATTAGTTTAACGACCCGTCAAAGTACACTTGACGACCATCATTATCATGGTCCCACAGCTTGATCGAAACTCTATATGAATTTAATAAAACAACCTTGCATTCTTTATTTAAAAATGATTTCCTATAAAGAAAATATACTAAAATGTATAAGTTTAGAAAAACTATACATAAATACTTTAACCAAAAGTTGACCAAAACAAAGTCAACAAACACCCACTATTTAATGTAACAAAATAGAATGCAAGTTAATGTTTAGCAAAGCTGCCATCATAAATATACAGACTCTCTAAGCACAGCGGAAGCAATCAATCATGAACCTAAGAATAAAACATGCGAGTAACTGTCAACAAAAAAGTTGAGTGAATTATAGGTTTAATATTGCAAACAATATTTAATTTAAACCGTAAAAATTTATGTTTGAAAACATAAAACTCCTTTTTGGACAACAAAATTATATGCTAAAAAACATATAAAAACATTATTCCATTTACCGTGAGCCACCTGGTAACCACTTAACCATTTTTTTACCCTTGCCAAACACAATAAATAATATACACCGAACACGTCTATCTACAACAAATTACGAAGTACTAAACATTCCGATTATAAATTGCTAGCGCGACTAGCTCGAAATGGGGTTGTCAAACCCGATAGATCTATCCGTAGGATTCGCGTTCACCAGTAGAAACCAGTGATTACAGTTACCAGACTAGGGAATATTTTTGTTCAACTCACAATGAATAATTTAAACCAACTTCCACTTGTGTCCAAAATATAAAATAAATTGCATGTATTCTCATCCCAAAAGATTTAAAATAGAAAATGGGACTATAACTCACCTTAATAGCAAACGAAGTAACCACACATATAAGCGAACAACAATCGAAGTAAAGTGATCAGGAATGATCACAACGCCGACCTATAAATAAAGCAGGTCGATATAAATAACTAACTTAGGTCAAGTCTTAGTATGATAGCTATTGTACATGTTGCAAGTAGTCATAGAACATTACTCAATATGCATCGGTTTGATCGGAACAGCTTACGGACACACACTTTCTATTTTCAGAAAGTTTCTATTTTTAGAAAGTTTCTATTTTTAGTAGGTTTCCATTTTTGGAAAGTTTCTATTTTTGGAAAGTTTCTATTTTTGGAAAGTTTCTATTTTTGGAAAGTTTCCAAATTTAGAAAGTTGCTATTTTAGGAAAGTTTATAAGTTAGGAAAGTTTCCTTAATTAGAAAGTCAACAAAAGTAAACTGAAAGTCAAAGTCAGCCGAAAGTCAACTCAAAAGTCAACCTTGGTCAAACATAGTCAACGTTAATTTTAAAAGTGTAAATTATAATAATAATATAAGTTATAACGTTTATTAAAGTTAAATATGTCTAATTATTTCATAACATAAGTTTTATTAAATTAAAATGAATTATTAAAGTTAATATAAATTTAAATGATATAATTTATATAACATAAGTATTTAATTAATTAATTAAATATTAGTCATAACGTAAGTATTATTAATTAATAATAAATTTTAAATCATATCATAAGTATTATTAATTAATAATGAATTATTAATCATATAATAAGTTTCTAATTATAATTATTAAATCATAAGTATTTAATAATTAAATTATAATTAAATAATAACTAAGCCTTATAATAATTAAATAATTAATTAATCCTTATTATAAGTCTTATTACAATAATCCCATAATGTAAGTTTAATACTTAACGTAAGTATTTTCTATTAATAATGAAGTATTATTAATCATATGTTTAATTAAAATGTTTAATTAAATCATAAGTATTAATTAAATAATATAATAAATATATATCATAAGTCTTAAATAATAATAATTACTTTTTTATCATAAGTAATTAAATGATATTGAAATCCATTAATTATATCATAATTCTAATAATTAATCATAAGTTTTAAATCAAAAGTTCATCGGGTCTTATCCTGAGCCCCGGGTGTCGGTTTTCGGGGAGCCTTACATATATCTCCGCCTAATCAAACCACCCGACACTTTGGTATACTTAAGAACACACCATGAACTACCCACAAGTCGTGATATACAGCCAATACACTACTTGGAACTTCAATTCAATCAAAAACGTGTTTTAGACGTAACGGGTGATTCGTGGCTCGGATTGAGATGACCCAAATATGAAAGTTTGTCCCACCATCAGTACTAACACACTAACACACCCTAAAGTCACCAAATATGGTTACAAAGTCGGACCAAACCTGGTTCATACCAAAATCACATTTCAATCTTAACAAAATACCATTTTGATCATAATTAGGGTTCCGGGAATCGAAACGACATGAATCCGGAGTCTAAAATTAATTTCTTGATTAGAGGAACTCATCTAGATACTTTACTTTAACTTTTATAACAGTAACCAAGTCAGAAACACACGAATTAGCTGCTGTCCCAAAAATATCAAACCGAAAACATATGTTTACGAGTAACTCTATGCATACAAACATCATTACAACAATCAATAATCATCATACTACTAATAAATCATCAAAATACAGAAAAGTAATGAAAAATTAAAAGTTCTAAGGTTAGGATTTATACCCTAATCAAGAAACAATTAGTATGATCGCGTAGAGAACGGAACGAGGAATGCGTTGGTGTTAATTGATTGATGATCCAAGTAATAAAATTGGTTGATGAAGATGATGTTGTGGGGTGAGGGTGCCTTTGCCAAAGGGATAAGGAAGAGGGAGGAGAGAAAATTAAATTTAGGTTTTTAATTAAAAGTGGAAGTGATAAAATTAAAATGCCAAAAAAAGAAAATGGGGAGTATTACTCCCTCCCCTCTTGGTTTCGGCCGAATGGGGGTGTGTGGAGTGGGCCCCACCAGCCCAAGTTTCTAAGTGATTATTTACTGATGGCCCGAAAGCCCGAACGAGTCCCAAAACGCGAAAACGCACTTACGCGATTAAAAATCCGAAAAGATAACAAACGCGCGACGAAAAATAAATATAAATACCCTATATCATAATATGATCTTAAAATATCATATTTAAAATAATTAGGATTTAAATATCCTAAAAATGCGACCGTTGGTTTAAAAACCGAAAAGATTCGCCGGATAGAAATCCGCGACACGTAGAAACGTATAATTTAAAATACGAATACAATTATTCACATAACATTTAATAATTAATATATTATTATTAATATAATAATATAGGTCATAGAATGACGCAGCACAATTAACAGTTAACGGTCGTTAAATAATTAACGGAAAAGATAAAGGAAAACTAGGGTCGTAACAGTACCTTCCCGTTACGGAAATTTCGTCCCGAAATTTAAGCAGGTGCAGGGGTTGACTCAGCATCTGGGAACAAATGCGGGTACTTCTGCTTCATCTGATTTTCAAGCTCCCAAGTGAACTCGGGACCACGTTTGGCGTTCCATCTAACCCGGACAATAGGAATTCGGCTCTGCTTAAGAGTCTTAACTTCTCGATCCATAATTTCAATACTTTCCTCAATAAAGTGTAGTTGCTTATCAACATGAAGTTCTTCCAGAGGAATAGTCTTGTCGGCCTCGTCCAAACACTTCTTTAAGTTCGATACATGAAAAAATATCGTGAACAGCACTGAGTTCTTGGGGCAATTTCAAACGATATGCCGCCGGTCCAACTCTCTCAACAATCTCGAACGGTCCAACAAAACGAGGACTTAGCTTTCCCCTTTTACCAAAACGGATCACACCCTTCCAAGGTGAAACCTTTAACATAACACGACCACCAACTTGAAATTCAATATCGTTCCTTCTCTTATTGGCATAGCTCTTTTGCCGACTTCTGGCGGTTCTTAAACTTTCCTTAATTCGTACGATCTTCTCGGTAGTTTCATGAAAAGTTCCTGGATCTGTGAGTTGAGCATCCCCAACCTCATTCCAGCAGACAGGAGACCTGCACTATCTACCATACAGCGTTTCTAAAGGTGCGGCTTAATACTTGCATGATAGCTGTTATTATAAGAAAATTCAGCCAGTGGCAAGTACTTATTCCAAACATTACCAAAATCAATGATGCATGCTCGTAACATGTCTTCTGACATTTGAATGGTCCTTTCACTCTGACCATCTGACTGTGGATGATAAGTAGTGTTCATATCCAATTTAGTTCCCAAAGCATCTTGTAAGGACTGCCAAAACTTCGATGTAAATCAACTGTCTCGGTCCGAAATAATCGATACGGGAACACCATGTCTCGAAACAATCTCCTTCAAATACAAATGAGTAAGCTTCTTCATTGAATCTGTTTCCTTAATTTGCAAGAAATGAGTTGACTTAGTAAGTCGGTCAACAATCACTCAAATGGTATCATAACCACCCACAACTCTCGGTAACTTCGTAATAAAGTCCATTGTAATACCTTCCCACTTCAACTCGGGAATTTCAGGTTGCCCCAAAAGTCCTGACGGTTCTGATGTTCAGCTTTAACCTTAGTGCAGGTCAAACACTTAGCCACATACGTAGGCACCTCAGCTTTCAAATTAGGCCACCAATACAGCTCCTTAAGATCATGATACATCTTTCCTGAACCAGGATGAATAGAGTACCTAGACTTATGAGCCTCATCTAAAACAAGTTGTCGCAGATCACCAAACTCCAGAACCCAAAGATGTCCTGCAAAAATACCGAGTACCATCGGTTCGTACATCTAACTGTTTACTCAAGCCTCGGACCTTCCCGTTACAAAATTCTCCTCCTTCAAGGCTTCTTGTTGAGCTGCAAGAATCTGCCTTGCGAGGTTTGTTCAAATGGTCATATTCAAGGCCCTAAACATACGAGGTTCAGTCCCCTCTTTACGACTTAACGTATCAACCATAACATTGGTCTTCCCAGGATGATACAGAAGTTCGTAATCATAATCATGCAACGTCTCTACCTATCTTCGTTGCCTCATATGAAATGTCCCGTTCTTATTGATTAAAAACGTTCCATATTAATTGATTTCGTTGCGAGGTTTTGACCTCTATATGAGACGTTTTTCAAAGACTGCATTCATTTTTAAACAAACCATAACCTTTATTTCATCAATAAAGGTTTAAAAAGCTTTACGTAGATTATCAAATAATGATAATCTAAAATATCCTGTTTACACACGACCATTACATAATGGTTTACAATACAAATATGTTACAACAAAATAAGTTTCTTGAATGCAGTTTTTACACAATATCATACAAGCATGGACTCCAAATCTTGTCCTTATTTAAGTATGCGACAGCGGAAGCTCTTAATAATCACCTGAGAATAAACATGCTTAAAACGTCAACAAAAATGTTGGTGAGTTATAGGTTTAACCTATATATATCAAATCGTAACAATAGACCACAAGATTTCATATTTCAATACACATCCCATACATAGAGATAAAAATCATTCATATGGTGAACACCTGGTAACCGACAATAACAAGATGCATATATAAGAATATCCCCATCATTCCGGGACACCCTTCGGATATGATATAAATTTCGAAGTACTAAAGCATCCGGTACTTTGGATGGGGTTTGTTAGGCCCAATAGATCTATCTTTAGGATTCGCGTCAATTAGGGTGTCTGTTCCCTAATTCTTAGATTACCAGACTTAATAAAAAGGGGCATATTCGATTTCGATAATTCAACCATAGAATGTAGTTTCACATACTTGTGTCTATTTTGTAAATCATTTATAAAACCTGCATGTATTCTCATCCCAAAAATATTAGATTTTAAAAGTGGGACTATAACTCACTTTCACAGATTTTTACTTCGTCGGGAAGTAAGACTTGGCCACTGGTTGATTCACGAACCTATAACAATATATACATATATATCAAAGTATGTTCAAAATATATTTACAACACTTTTAATATATTTTGATGTTTTAAGTTTATTAAGTCAGCTGTCCTCGTTAGTAACCTACAACTAGTTGTCCACAGTTAGATGTACAGAAATAAATCGATAAATATTATCTTGAATCAATCCACGACCCAGTGTATACGTATCTCAGTATTGATCACAACTCAAACTATATATATTTTGGAATCAACCTCAACCCTGTATAGCTAACTCCAACATTCACATATAGAGTGTCTATGGTTGTTCCGAAATATATATAGATGTGTCGACATGATAGGTCGAAACATTGTATACGTGTCTATGGTATCTCAAGATTACATAATATATAATACAAGTTGATTAAGTTATGGTTGGAATAGATTTGTTACCAATTTTCACGTAGCTAAAATGAGAAAAATTATCCAATCTTGTTTTACCCATAACTTCTTCATTTTAAATCCGTTTTGAGTGAATCAAATTGCTATGGTTTCATATTGAACTCTATTTTATGAATATAAATAAAAAAAGTATAGGTTTCTAGTCGGAAAAATAAGTTACAAGTCGTTTTTGTAAATGTAGTCATTTCAGTCGAAAGAACGACGTCTAGATGACCAATTTAGAAAACATACTTCCACTTTGAGTTTAACCATAATTTTTGGATATAGTTTCATGTTCATAATAAAAATCATTTTCTCAGAATAACAACTTTTAAATCAAAGTTTATCATAGTTTTTAATTAACTAACCCAAAACAGCCCGCGGTGTTACTACGACGGCGTAAATCCGGTTTTACGGTGTTTTTCGTGTTTCCAGGTTTTAAATCATTAAGTTAGCATATCATATAGATATAGAACATGTGTTTAGTTGATTTTAAAAGTCAAGTTAGAAGGATTAACTTTTGTTTGCGAACAAGTTTAGAATTAACTAAACTATGTTCTAGTGATTACAAGTTTAAACCTTCGAATAAGATAGCTTTATATGTATGAATCGAATGATGTTATGAACATCATTACTACCTTAAGTTCCTTGGATGAACCTACTGGAAAAGAGAAAAATGGATCTAGCTTCAATGGATCCTTGGATGGCTCAAAGTTCTTGAAGCAAAATCATGACACGAAAACAAGTTCAAGTAAGATCATCACTTGAAATAAGATTGTTATAGTTATAGAAATTGAACCAAATTTTGAATATGATTATTACCTTGTATTAGAATGATAACCTACTGTAAGAAACAAAGATTTCTTGAGGTTGGATGATCACCTTACAAGATTGGAAGTGAGCTAGCAAACTTGAAAGTATTCTTGATTTTATGAAACTAGAACTTTTGGAATTTATGAAGAACACTTAGAACTTGAAGATAGAACTTGAGAGAGTTCAATTAGATGAAGAAAATTGAAGAATGAAAGTGTTTGTAGGTGTTTTTGGTCGTTGGTGTATGGATTAGATATAAAGGATATGTAATTTTGTTTTCATGTAAATAAGTCATGAATGATTACTCATATTTTTGTAATCTTATGAGATATTTCATGCTAGTTGCCAAATGATGGTTCCCACATGTGTTAGGTGACTCACATGGGCTGCTAAGAGCTGATCATTGGAGTGTATATACCAATAGTACATACATCTAAAAGCTGTGTATTGTACGAGTACGAATACGGGTGCATACGAGTAGAATTGTTGATGAAACTGAACGAGAATGTAATTGTAAGCATTTTTGTTAAGTAGAAGTATTTTGATAAGTGTATTGAAGTCTTTCAAAAGTGTATAAATACATATTAAAACACTACATGTATATACATTTTAACTGAGTCGTTAAGTCATCGTTAGTCGTTACATGTAAGTGTTGTTTTGAAACCTTTAGGTTAACGATCTTGTTAAATGTTGTTAACCCAATGTTTATAATATCAAAAGAGATTTTAAATTATTATATTATCATGATATTATGATGTACAAATATCTCTTAATATGATATATATACATTAAATGTCGTTACAACGATAAACGTTACATATATGTCTCGTTTCAAAATCATTAAGTTAGTAGTCTTGTTTTTACATATGTAGTTCATTGTTAATATAATTAATGATATGTTTACTTATCATAATATCATGTTAACTATATATATAACCATATATATGTCATCATATAGTTTTTTTACAAGTTTTAACGTTCGTGAATCACCGGTCAACTTGGGTGGTCAATTGTCTATATGAAACCTATTTCAATTAATCAAGTCTTAACAAGTTTGATTGCTTAACATGTTGGAAACATTTAATCATGTAAACATCAATCTCAATTAATATATATAAACATGGAAAAGTTCGGGTCACTACAGTACCTACCCGTTAAATAAATTTCGTCCCGAAATTTTAAGCTGTTGAAGGTGTTGACGAATCTTCTGGAAATAGATGCGGGTATTTCTTCTTCATCTGATCTTCATGCTCCCAGGTGAACTCGGGTCCTCTACGAGCATTCCATCGAACCTTAACAATTGGTATCTTGTTTTGCTTAAGTCTTTTAACCTCACGATCCATTATTTCAACGGGTTCTTCGATGAATTGGAGTTTTTCGTTGATTTGGATTTCATCTAACGGAATAGTGAGATCTTTTTTAGCAAAACATTTCTTCAAATTCGAGACGTGGAAAGTGTTATGTACAGCCGCGAGTTGTTGAGGTAACTCAAGTCGGTAAGCTACTGGTCCGACACGATCAATAATCTTGAATGGTCCAATATACCTTGGATTTAATTTCCCTCGTTTACCAAATCGAACAACGCCTTTCCAAGGTGAAACTTTAAGCATGACCATCTCTCCAATTTCAAATTCTATATCTTTTCTTTTAATGTCAGCGTAGCTCTTTTGTCGACTTTGGGCGGTTTTCAACCGTTGTTGAATTTGGATGATCTTCTCGGTAGTTTCTTGTATAATCTCCGGACCCGTAATCTGTCTATCCCCCACCTCACTCCAACAAATCGGAGACCTGCACTTTCTACCATAAAGTGCTTCAAACGGCGCCATCTCAATGCTTGAATGGTAGCTGTTGTTGTAGGAAAATTCTGCTAACGGTAGATGTCGATCCCAACTGTTTCCGAAATCAATAACACATGCTCGTAGCATGTCTTCAAGCGTTTGTATCGTCCTTTCGCTCTGCCCATCAGTTTGTGGATGATAGGCAGTACTCATGTCTAGACGAGTTCCTAATGCTTGCTGTAATGTCTGCCAGAATCTTGAAATAAATCTGCCATCCCTATCAGAGATAATAGAGATTGGTATTCCATGTCTGGAGACGACTTCCTTCAAATACAGTCGTGCTAACTTCTCCATCTTGTCATCTTCTCTTATTGGTAGGAAGTGTGCTGATTTGGTGAGACGATCAACTATTACCCAAATAGTATCAAAACCACTTGCAGTCCTTGGCAATTTAGTGATGAAATCCATGGTAATGTTTTCCCATTTCCATTCCGGGATTTCGGGTTGTTGAAGTAGACCTGATGGTTTCTGATGCTCAGCTTTGACCTTAGAACACGTCAAACATTCTCCTACGTATTTAGCAACATCGGCTTTCATACCCGGCCACCAAAAATGTTTCTTGAGATCCTTGTACATCTTCCCCATTCCAGGATGTATTGAGTATCTGGTTTTATGAGCTTCTCTAAGTACCATTTCTCTCATATCTCCAAATTTTGGTACCCAAATCCTTTCAGCCCTATACCGGTTTCCGTCTTCCCGAATATTAAGATGCTTCTCCGATCCTTTGGGTATTTCATCCTTTAAATTTCCCTCTTTTAAAACTCCTTGTTGCGCCTCCTTTATTTGAGTAGTAATGTTATTATGAATCATTATATTCATAGATTTTACTCGAATGGGTTCTCTATCCTTCCTGCTCAAGGCATCGGCTACCACATTTGCCTTCCCCGGGTGGTAACGAATCTCAAAATCGTAATCATTCAATAATTCAATCCACCTACGCTGCCTCATATTCAGTTGTTTCTGATTAAATATGTGTTGAAGACTTTTGTGGTCGGTATATATAATACTTTTGACCCCATATAAGTAGTGCCTCCAAGTCTTTAATGCAAAAACAACCGCGCCTAATTCCAAATCATGCGTCGTATAATTTTGTTCGTGAATCTTCAATTGTCTAGACGCATAAGCAATCACCTTCGTTCGTTGCATTAATACACAACCGAGACCTTGCTTTGATGCGTCACAATAAATCACAAAATCATCATTCCCTTCAGGCAATGACAATATAGGTGCCGTAGTTAGCTTTTTCTTCAATAACTGAAACGCTTTCTCTTGTTCATCATTCCATTCAAATTTCTTCCCTTTATGCGTTAATGCAGTCAAGGGTTTTGCTATTCTGGAAAAGTCTTGGATGAACCTTCTGTAGTAACCAGCTAGTCCTTAAAACTGGCGTATGTGTTTCGGAGTTTTCGGGGTTTCCCACTTTTCAACAGTTTCTATCTTTGCCGGATCCACCTTAATACCTTCTTTGTTCACTATGTGACCGAGGAATTGAACTTCTTCCAACCAAAATGCACACTTTGAAAACTTAGCGTACAATTCTTCCTTCCTCAATACTTCTAACACCTTTCTCAAATGTTCACCGTGTTCTTGGTCATTCTTTGAGTAAATAAGTATGTCATCAATGAAAACAATGACAAACTTGTCAAGGTATGGTCCACACACTCGGTTCATAAGGTCCATGAACACAGCTGGTGCATTAGTTAAACCAAACGGCATGACCATAAACTCGTAATGACCGTAACGTGTTCTGAAAGCAGTCTTTGGAATATCATCTTCTTTCACCCGCATTTGATGATACCCGGAACGTAAGTCAATCTTTGAATAAACAGACGAGCCTTGTAGTTGATCAAATAAGTCGTCGATTCTCGGTAGTGGGTAGCGGTTCTTGATGGTAAGTTTGTTCAACTCTCGGTAGTCGATACACAACCTAAATGTACCATCTTTCTTCTTGACAAACAAAACAGGAGCTCCCCACGGTGATGTGCTTGGTCGAATGAAACCACGCTCTAAAAGTTCTTGTAATTGGCTTTGCAGTTCTTTCATCTCGCTGGGTGCGAGTCTGTAAGGAGCATGAGCTATTGGTGCAGCTCCTGGTACAAGATCTATTTGAAATTCAACGGATCGATGTGGGGGTAATCCCGGTAATTCTTTTGGAAATACATCGGGAAATTCTTTTGCAATGGGAACATCATTGATGCTCTTTTCTTCAGTTTGTACTTTCTCGACGTGTGCTAGAACAGCATAGCAACCTTTTCTTATTAGTTTTTGTGCCTTCAAATTACTAATAAGATGTAGCTTCGTGTTGCCCTTTTCTCCGTACACCATTAAGGGTTTTCCTTTTTCTCGTATAATGCGAATTGCATTTTTGTAACAAACGATCTCCGCTTTCACTTCTTTCAACCAGTCCATACCGATTATCACATCAAAACTCCCTAACTCTACTGGTATCAAATCAATCTTAAATGTTTCGCTAACCAGTTTAATTTCTCGATTCCGACATATATTATCTGCTGAAATTAATTTACCATTTGCTAATTCGAGTAAAAATTTACTATCCAAAGGCGTCAATGGATAACTTAATTTAGCACAAAAATCTCTACTCATATAGCTTCTATCCGCACCCGAATCAAATAAAACGTAAGCAGATTTATTGTCAATAAGAAACGTACCCGTAACAAGCTCCGGGTCTTCCTGTGCCTCTACCGCATTAATATTGAAAACTCTTCCACGGCCTTGTCCATTCGTGTTCTCCTGGTTCGGGCAATTTCTAATAATGTGGCCTGGTTTTCCACATTTATAACAAACTACATTGGCATAACTTGCTCCGACACTACTTGCTCCGCCATTACTCGTTCCGACACCATTTGTTCCTTTCGTTCTATTAACCCCTGGTCCGTAGACCTCACACTTCGCCGCGCTATGACCATTTCTTTTACACTTGTTGCAAAATTTGGTGCAGAACCCCGAGTGATTCTTTTCACACCTTTGGCATAGTTGCTTCTGATTGTTGTTGTTGTTGCGGTTATTATTGTTGTTGGGATTATTGTTGTAGTTGCTGTTGTTGTTGTTGTTGTTGTTGTTGTTGGGCCGTTTGTTGTAGTTGCGATTGATGTTGCGATTGTTGGGATAATTGTTGCGATTATTGTTGTAATTGCTGTTGTTGTTGTATTGGTGATTCTTATCACCGTTTTCCTCCCACTTTCTTTTGACTTGCTTCACATTGGCCTCTTCAGCAGTCTGTTCTTTAATTCTTTCTTCAATCTGGTTCACTAGTTTGTGAGCCATTCTACATGCCTGTTGTATGGAGGCGGGCTCGTGTGAACTTATATCTTCTTGGATTCTTTCTGGTAATCCTTTCACAAACGCGTCGATCTTCTCTTCCTCATCTTCGAATGCTCCCGGACACAATAGGCACAATTCTGTGAATCGTCTTTCGTACGTGGTAATATCAAATCCTTGGGTTCGTAACCCTCTAAGTTCTGTCTTGAGCTTATTGACTTCGGTTCTGGGACGGTACTTCTCGTTCATCAAGTGCTTGAATGCTGACCACGGTAGTGCGTACGCATCATCTTGTCCCACTTGCTCTAGATAGGTATTCCACCATGTTAACGCAGAACCTGTGAAGGTATGCGTAGCGTACTTCACTTTGTCCTCTTCAGTACACTTACTTATGGCAAACACCGATTCAACCTTCTCGGTCCACCGTTTCAATCCGATCGGTCCTTCGGTTCCATCAAATTCCAAAGGTTTGCAGGCAGTGAATTCTTTGTAGGTGCATCCTACACGATTTCCTGTACTGCTAGATCCAAGGTTATTGTTGGTATGTAGCGCAGCCTGTACTGCGGCTATGTTTGAAGCTAGAAAAGTACGGAATTCCTCTTCATTCATATTCACGGTGTGTCGAGTAGTCGGTGCCATTTCCTTCAAAATAGTTAAATGGAACAAGTTAATCATACAGAATATTAAGAGTAGTTAATAGTATTTCGTAGCATAATATGAACTCATTTATAAAAGCTTTTTCTTCATATTAGCGTTTTATAAGTTTAAATTCGGGTAGTACCTACCCGTTAAGTTCATACTTAGTAGCTAATATACAATTCAACTACTACAATTCTATATGAAAAACTGATTATAATAATATTTCGCGTTCAAACTTTTATACAATATTTTACAAACTTACAATACCGCTTATTTTACATAAAGCATGAAATATAGCACACAATAACTTTGATACAAGATAGTTGTGAAGACAATTCTAGCTAGTACACAAGTCGTTCAGCAAAGGCAATAAAGACACGTAATTCATACGTCCAGAAACAAGTCATGCATTCTGGTTTTACTAGGACTACTTCCCATCCTTGATCTTGTGCAACATAACCGTTATGGCCGTTGATAAGACAGCGTGTTGTAACGTCATCAAAGGGACGAGGGTTACGTAATGTCCAACAGTCCCGTAATAATCTAAAAACCTCATTTCTTACCCCAATTACCGACTCCGTCACTTGTGGAAACGTTTTGTTTAATAGTTGTAGCCCGATGTTCTTGTTCTCACTTTGGTGAGAAGCGAACATTACTAATCCGTAAGCATAACATGCTTCTTTATGTTGCATGTTAGCCGCTTTTTCTAAATCACGAAGTCCAATATTCGGATATATTGAGTCAAAATAATTTCTTAACCCGTTGCGTAAAATAGCATTTGGGTTCCCCGCAATATATGCGTCAAAGTAAACACATCGTAACTTATGGGTTTCCCAATGTGATATCCCCCATCTTTCAAACGAAAGTCTCTTATAAACCAAGACATTCTTGGAACGTTCTTCGAATGTCTTACAAACTGATCTCGCCTTAAATAGTTGTGCCGAAGAATTCTGGCCGACTCTAGACAAGATTTCATCAATCATGTCTCCGGGTAGGTCTCTTAAAATATTGGGTTGTCTATCCATTTTGTGTTTTTAAACTGTAAAATAGACAAGAGTTAGATTCATAAAAAAAAATACTTATTAATACAAGCAATTTTTACATATATCATAAAGCATAAGAACACTATATTCCATATATTACACCACACGAATACAACTATCTTATTCCGACTCGCTCGTTTCTTCTTCTTCGGTTTTGGTTCGTTTTGCCAAGTTTCTAGGGATATATGATGTTCCCCTAATACGAGCCGTCATTGTCCACATTGGTTTAGAAAAACCTGGTGGTTTAGAGGTTCCCGGGTCATTGTTACAACTTAAGGACTTCGGGGGTTGACGATACATATAAAGTTCATCGGGTTTGGAATTAGATTTCTCTATTTTTATGCCCTTTCCCTTATTATTTTCTTTTGCCTTTTTAAATTCAGTTGGGGTAATTTCTATAACATCATCGGAATTCTCGTCGGAATCCGATTCATCGGAGAATTGGTAATCCTCCCAATATTTTGCTTCCTTGGCGGAAACACCATTGACCATAATTAACTTTGGTCGGTTGGTTGAGGATTTTCTTTTACTTAACCATTTTATTATTTCCCCCACCGGTTCTATTTCTTCATCCGGTTCTGATTCTTCTTCCGGTTCCGATTCTTCTTCCGGTTCCGACTCTTCTTCTGGTTCCTCTTCGGGAACTTGTGAATCAGTCCACAAATCATTCCAATTTACATTTGACTCTTCATTATTATTAGGTGAGTCAATGGGACTTGTTCTAGAGGTAGACATCTATCACATAATATCAAACACGTTAAGAGATTAATATATCACATAATATTCATATGTTAAAAATATATAGTTTCCAACAAAAATGTTAAGCAATCATTTTTAAAGAAAACACGGTCGAAGTCCAGACTCACTAATGCTTCCTAACAAACTCGATAAGACACACTAATGCAAATTTTCTGGTTCTCTAAGACCAACGCTCTGATACCAACTGAAATGTCCCGTTCTTATTGATTAAAAACGTTCCATATTAATTGATTTCGTTGCGAGGTTTTGACCTCTATATGAGACGTTTTTCAAAGACTGCATTCATTTTTAAACAAACCATAACCTTTATTTCATCAATAAAGGTTTAAAAAGCTTTACGTAGATTATCAAATAATGATAATCTAAAATATCCTGTTTACACACGACCATTACATAATGGTTTACAATACAAATATGTTACAACAAAATAAGTTTCTTGAATGCAGTTTTTACACAATATCATACAAGCATGGACTCCAAATCTTGTCCTTATTTAAGTATGCGACAGCGGAAGCTCTTAATAATCACCTGAGAATAAACATGCTTAAAACGTCAACAAAAATGTTGGTGAGTTATAGGTTTAACCTATATATATCAAATCGTAACAATAGACCACAAGATTTCATATTTCAATACACATCCCATACATAGAGATAAAAATCATTCATATGGTGAACACCTGGTAACCGACAATAACAAGATGCATATATAAGAATATCCCCATCATTCCGGGACACCCTTCGGATATGATATAAATTTCGAAGTACTAAAGCATCCGGTACTTTGGATGGGGTTTGTTAGGCCCAATAGATCTATCTTTAGGATTCGCGTCAATTAGGGTGTCTGTTCCCTAATTCTTAGATTACCAGACTTAATAAAAAGGGGCAAATTCGATTTCGATAATTCAACCATAGAATGTAGTTTCACATACTTGTGTCTATTTTGTAAATCATTTATAAAACCTGCATGTATTCTCATCCCAAAAATATTAGATTTTAAAAGTGGGACTATAACTCACTTTCACAGATTTTTACTTCGTCGGGAAGTAAGACTTGGCCACTGGTTGATTCACGAACCTATAACAATATATACATATATATCAAAGTATGTTCAAAATATATTTACAACACTTTTAATATATTTTGATGTTTTAAGTTTATTAAGTCAGCTGTCCTCGTTAGTAACCTACAACTAGTTGTCCACAGTTAGATGTACAGAAATAAATCGATAAATATTATCTTGAATCAATCCACGACCCAGTGTATACGTATCTCAGTATTGATCACAACTCAAACTATATATATTTTGGAATCAACCTCAACCCGGTATAGCTAACTCCAACATTCACATATAGAGTGTCTATGGTTGTTCCGAAATATATATAGATGTGTCGACATGATAGGTCGAAACATTGTATACGTGTCTATGGTATCTCAAGATTACATAATATATAATACAAGTTGATTAAGTTATGGTTGGAATAGATTTGTTACCAATTTTCACGTAGCTAAAATGAGAAAAATTATCCAATCTTGTTTTACCCATAACTTCTTCATTTTAAATCCGTTTTGAGTGAATCAAATTGCTATGGTTTCATATTGAACTCTATTTTATGAATCTAAATAAAAAAAGTATAGGTTTCTAGTCGGAAAAATAAGTTACAAGTCGTTTTTGTAAAGGTAGTCATTTCAGTCGAAAGAACGACGTCTAGATGACCAATTTAGAAAACATACTTCCACTTTGAGTTTAACCATAATTTTTGGATATAGTTTCATGTTCATAATAAAAATCATTTTCTCAGAATAACAACTTTTAAATCAAAGTTTATCATAGTTTTTAATTAACTAACCCAAAACAGCCCGCGGTGTTACTACGACGGCGTAAATCCGGTTTTACGGTGTTTTTCGTGTTTCCAGGTTTTAAATCATTAAGTTAGCATATCATATAGATATAGAACATGTGTTTAGTTGATTTTAAAAGTCAAGTTAGAAGGATTAACTTTTATTTGCGAACAAGTTTAGAATTAACTAAACTATGTTCTAGTGATTACAAGTTTAAACCTTCGAATAAGATAGCTTTATATGTATGAATCGAATGATGTTATGAACATCATTACTACCTTAAGTTCCTTGGATGAACCTACTGGAAAAGAGAAAAATGGATCTAGCTTCAATGGATCCTTGGATGGCTCAAAGTTCTTGAAGCAAAATCATGACACGAAAACAAGTTCAAGTAAGATCATCACTTGAAATAAGATTGTTATAGTTATAGAAATTGAACCAAAGTTTGAATATGATTATTACCTTGTATTAGAATGATAACCTACTGTAAGAAACAAAGATTTCTTGAGGTTGGATGATCACCTTACAAGATTGGAAGTGAGCTAGCAAACTTGAAAGTATTCTTGATTTTATGAAACTAGAACTTTTGGAATTTATGAAGAACACTTAGAACTTGAAGATAGAACTTGAGAGAGTTCAATTAGATGAAGAAAATTGAAGAATGAAAGTGTTTGTAGGTGTTTTTGGTCGTTGGTGTATGGATTAGATATAAAGGATATGTAATTTTGTTTTCATGTAAATAAGTCATGAATGATTACTCATATTTTTGTAATCTTATGAGATATTTCATGCTAGTTGCCAAATGATGGTTCCCACATGTGTTAGGTGACTCACATGGGCTGCTAAGAGCTGATCATTGGAGTGTATATACCAATAGTACATACATCTAAAAGCTGTGTATTGTACGAGTACGAATACGGGTGCATACGAGTAGAATTGTTGATGAAACTGAACGAGAATGTAATTGTAAGCATTTTTGTTAAGTAGAAGTATTTTGATAAGTGTATTGAAGTCTTTCAAAAGTGTATAAATACATATTAAAACACTACATGTATATACATTTTAACTGAGTCGTTAAGTCATCGTTAGTCGTTACATGTAAGTGTTGTTTTGAAACCTTTAGGTTAACGATCTTGTTAAATGTTGTTAACCCAATGTTTATAATATCAAAAGAGATTTTAAATTATTATATTATCATGATATTATGATGTACGAATATCTCTTAATATGATATATATACATTAAATGTCGTTACAACGATAAACGTTACATATATGTCTCGTTTCAAAATCATTAAGTTAGTAGTCTTGTTTTTACATATGTAGTTCATTGTTAATATAATTAATGATATGTTTACTTATCATAATATCATGTTAACTATATATATAACCATATATATGTCATCATATAGTTTTTTTACAAGTTTTAACGTTCGTGAATCACCGGTCAACTTGGGTGGTCAATTGTCTATATGAAACCTATTTCAATTAATCAAGTCTTAACAAGTTTGATTGCTTAACATGTTGGAAACATTTAATCATGTAAACATCAATCTCAATTAATATATATAAACATGGAAAAGTTCGGGTCACTACATCATATTCAACTGTTTTTGGTCAAGGATATGTTGAAGACTTTTGTGATCAGTGTACACTGTACTTTTGACCCCATAAAGATAATGTCTCCAAATCTTGAGCGCAAACACAACAGCTTCCAATTCTAAATCATGGGTTGTATAATTCTATTCGTGAATCTTCAACTGACGTGACGCATATGCAATGACTTTCTTTCGCTGCATCAAAACACAACCAATGTCTTGACACGAAGCATCACAACAGATAACAAAATCATCATTACCCTAAGGTAGTGATAATATCAATGCAGAAGTTAACTTCTCCTTTAGAGTTTGGAAAGCAGACTCTTGTTCACACTTTCACTCGTACTTCTTCCCCTTATGCGTTAAAGCAGTCAGAGGTTTCGCTACTCGTGAAAAATCTTGAATGAATCTTCTATAATAGCCTGCCAAACCTAGGAACTGACGAATTTGAGTAGGAGTCTTCGGAATTCCCCACTTCTCAATTGTAGCGACCTGACCAAATCATGTTTGACGGCGCCGTCTACTTAGGTCCCTTTACGTGGTCATAAGTCTTTAAAACAACGTTTGACCAAAAGATGTCGCATTCATTTCAAAAGTAAAGATTGTTCCCCAGTTTACAAGAATTGTTCATCCAAAAGTTACGTAACAAAGTTAAGTACAAACGAAATCCTATACGACACAGTTTTAAATAAAGTCAAAAGACGCTCCATGTATGCACATATACTCGACATCCAATGCAAGTATCAAATAATGAGCGGAAGCATGTATCATGTATCGTTCAAGGACCTGAGAAAAACATAGAAATCTGTCAACGAAAACGTTGGTGAAATCATAGGTTTAAGTAAGTAAGTACAAGTGAACCACAAGATTTGCATCAATGAACTAATAGTAATACATTCCAAAAGTTTGTTTCACGAGCACCCAATTATCAATGCTTAACATTCCTTCCATAGAACCCCATCACTTAGTGCTAGAACATACACTGTTTCTCGAAAATATATTTCATTCGTAAACGGTAGCGAACCGTTTGAATGAGGGTTTGTCAAACCCATATGGATCCATACAACATAAGTTCTCGCTTACACCCGGCAAGTGTAACTAATGATAATCGAATTGAGGATTTTGTTCTAAACTCGTATGTAGAATGTTTGTTTTCCTGTACTTGTGTTCACTTAGTAAAGAAATGTTTATGTTTTCTCATCCCAAATGTAAGTTCAAAAAGAGTAAAAGTGGGACTATGATCTCACCTTGAGTGCACGAGTGGTAAAGTACTTCAACAAGTAAACGTGTGCAAAGAACAATGCTAGTCTTGACCTAAACAAATAGGTTGTATCAATAACGATAGTCACGATTGGTCGAAAATGTTCAATTAGTCCTATGGCTCGTTAAGACTCGATCATAATAGCATGTGAATCAAATTGTCATGTTTCATGCAAGGTACAAGTATAAAAACATGTTAGAACGATTGCACAAACAATTGGTTAAGTTTGATTAAAAGTCAACTTGGTCGGGTCAAAGTCAACGAAAAAGTCAACATGTTCGGGTCGGGTCCCGAACTATTTTTCTGAGGTTTTTAATCATATATGAGCATGTTAGAACAAGTTTCATGTGAATCGGAGGTCCGTAGTATGCCAAACATTTTTCGTATTTTGGACATGGAGGTCAGAACCTAACCCCCTTATATGTCGCGCCGCGACAGGAAATGCCGCGCCGCGGCAAAGGCCGGGTGCTGGTGCCTGGCCAGTCCTAAATGTTCAAGTCCCAATCCCAAACCTTTTTGTGCATAAAACACAAACCGCTAACACTTAGGACTCGCACCTTATATCGTTGGAAAGCTCTTTTGACGTAGAATGCAACTAAACACAATTCATCAATCAAAAACCTCATTTGTAACAACCGAGTTTTCAAACCAAGTGATCATTCAATGTACACATTAATGCTTCAAACTCACCAATGCACATTTAATGATTTAGGCATTCAATGCATACATATGACATGCCATTTTGTAGGTAATTGAGCATACAATACAACTAACAACTTACTAACAACAAATCATGGCAATCAATGCATCAAATAATCATTTCAAGTTCATTAAACCCTAGCTCAATTCCACCAAAAATCACTAATCAAGTTTATGGAGTTTTCTCAAGCAACCTACACATCAAATTGAAGCTAGTGATACTAGGAACACAATTAAAACATGAACTTTTAACATCTAACAACATATGATCATCCAAAATTCAAGAACAACACACCAAAATTCAAGTTCATGCTAGTTATACTAAAACAACGAGATCGAGCATACAAATTACATACACGACATCACAATGAGCCATAGACACTAACTAACACCATTTCAAGTCAAAAACACGAATTTAGAGAAATCTAGAGTTTTAGAAATGTTACCCAAACGAGATGAAGTTGGTACCAAAATGAAGAGGATGAAGAGAGGATCACGAATATGTAATTTATTTTGTTGTAAGCCTCCTAGATCGAATTTAGATGATGATTGAATGAATTTGGTAAATGGGTGTGTGTTCTTGCTAGAGAGAAAGAGAGAGAGATGGAGATGATAATGAATGGGTGAAAGGGGTTTGACCCTTTGACCTAGTCAAGGGTTTGATCCCTTGTCAAGTTTAGTCCCTCAACTTTCGTTCGGGTGCGTGAATTACCTAAACGAGATAATTTAAAACGCGTATCAACGGGAGATGTTATAAACATATAACGGAGTTTAAATTAGTATAACGTAAAAGTAAATGGAAAAAGGCGGGATGTTACATTACCTACTCCTTAAAAGAAATTTCGTCCCGAAATTTAAGTAGGCGTAGTAGTCGTTGTTTCTTCCTCGGAATCCTGCGTTTCCGGAATTGGGAATAAATGAGGGTATTTCTTTTGCATTTGATCTTGCCTTTCCCAAGTAAACTCGGGTCCTCTTTTAGCGTTCCAACGGACTTTAACAATCGGGATTCGGCTTTGTTTCAACGTCTTGACGGAGGTGTCCACAATTTCAACCAGTTCCTCCACAAAATGAAGCTTGTCATCAATAGTAAGTTCCTCGAGAGGGATGACGATGTCGGGTTCGGCAAGACACTTTTTCAAGTTAGATACATGGAAGGTAGGATGAACGGAGTTCAATTGAGGCGGAAGATCTAAACGATAAGCAACGTTTCCAATACGCTCCAAGATTTCGAAAGGACCAATATACCGCGGATTTAGCTTCCCGCGTTTCCCAAAACGGATTACACCTTTCCAAGGTGCAACTTTTAACATTACTCGGTCACCGACTTGAAATTCGAGGTCGTTGCGTCTTTTGTCGGTGTAGCACTTTTGATGACTCTGGGCCGTCCGGAGCCTATCTCGGATTTGTACGATCTTCTCGGTAGTTTCGTGAATGAGTTCGGGTCCGGTGATTTGCACGTCGCCTACCTCGGCCCAACAAAGAGGAGAACGAAATTTTCGGCCATATAATGCTTCGAATGGTGCGGCGTTAATACTCACGTGATAACTATTGTTGTAGGAGAATTCGGCGAGGGGCAAGTGCTTATCCCAAGCTTTTCCAAAGTCGACAACGCAAGCTCGTAGCATGTCTTCCAAGGTTTGAATTGTGCGTTCGCTTTGTCCGTCGGTTTGTGGATGATATGCGGTGCTCATGTCTAAACGCGTTCCCAATGCTTCTTGCAAAGTACGCCAAAATCTAGAAACAAAACGGCCATCTCAGTCGGAGATAATCGATAAGGGTACACCATGTCGGGCTACGATTTCTTTGATGTAGAGTTGGGCGAGTTTCTCCATGTTGTCGGTTTCTTTCATGGCTAGGAAATGCGCGGATTTGGTGAGTCGGTCAACAATGACCCAAATAGTATCATAACCGCCAACCGTCTTTGGTAGTTTGGTGATAAAATCCATCGTTATCCTTTCCCACTTCCATTGCGGGATCTCGGGTTGTTGAAGTAGTCCGGACGGTCTTTGGTGTTCGGCTTTGACTTTGGAACATGTCAAACACTTGGAAACATAAGTAGCTACGTCCCTTTTGATGTTCGGCCACCAATATAGTTGTTTAAGGTCGTGGTACATCTTATTGGCACCGGGGTGAATCGAATATCTTGACTTATGGGCTTCGTCTAAAATAAGGCTTCGCAAGTCCCCATAACTAGGTACCCAAATTCTTCCGGCGAAATATCGGAGTTCGGTCTCCCTAATTTCGAATCGAGAGACGAGAATGTTCAAGAGCTCGTGTGAAAGGTTTTCATCCTTGAGAGCCTCATCTTGGGCTACCCGAATTTGACTATTGAGGTTGCTGTGAATGGTGATGTTTAAAGCTCGGACACGAAGAGGCACCGCTCTTTCTTTTCGACTCAAGGCATCGGCTACTACGTTTGCCTTCCCGGGATGGTAACGAAGCTCGCAATCGTAATCGTTCAAATTTTCAATCCACCGTCGTTGCCTCATGTTTAGTTGCTTTTGATCGAAAATGTGTTGGAGACTTTTGTGGTCGGTAAAGATAGTACTCTTGGTTCCATAAAGATAGTGTCTCCACATTTTAAGTGCAAAGACAACGGCTCCGAGTTCGATATCATGCGTCGTGTAGTTTCGTTCATGAATTTTGAGTTGTCGGGAGGCATAAGCAATGACTTTCGTTCGTTGCATCAATACACACCCAAAACCATGTTTTGAGGCGTCGCAATACACAACAAAATCATCGTTGCCTTCAGGAAGTGACAAGATAGGAGCGGTGGTTAGCTTTGTCTTCAAGATTTGGAACGCGGATTCTTGCTCGGTCGTCCAAATGAACTTCTTTCCCTTGTGAGTTAATGCGGTTAGAGGACGTGCAACCAAAGAGAAGTTTTCGATGAATCTACGATAGTACCCGGCGAGACCCAAGAATTGAGGAATGTGAGTAGGAGTAGTAGGAGTCTCCCATTTACTAATGGCTTCGATTTTTGATGGATCGACTTTAATACCTTGATCACTTACAACATGACCAAGAAATTGAACTTCCTTCAACCAAAATTCACACTTGGAGAATTTGGCATAAAGTCGTTCTTGTCTCAAGAGTTCAAGCACAAGTCAGAGATGTTGTTCGTGCTCCTCTTCATTTTTAGAATAGATCAATATGTCATCGATGAACACAATAACGAATTTATCGAGATACGGTTTGCACACGCGGTTCATAAGATCCATGAACACCGCCGGTGCTTTAGTAAGACCAAATGGCATGACAAGGAATTCATAACTACCATAACGAGTCCGGAAAGCGGTTTTGGAGACATCTTCCCCCTTAACCCTTAATTGATGATAACCCGAGGGGAGATCGATTTTCGAATATATACAAGACCCTTGTAGTTGATCAAAGAGGTCATCGATGCGAGGAAGAAGATATCGGTTCTTAACCGTCAATTTATTTAGTTCACGATAATCAATGCACATTCGTAGGGATCCGTCTTTCTTTTTAACAAAAAAAATCGGAGCGCCCCAAGGTGAATGGCTAGGTTGGATAAAACCACGGTCAAGTAGTTCTTGGATTTGACTTTGCAATTCTTGCATTTTGGATGGAGCAAGTCTATACGGTGCACGTGCTACGGGTGCGGCTCCCGGAATAAGATCGATTTGGAATTCAACCGGTCGATGAGGTGGAAGACCCGGCAATTCGTCGGGAAATACATCGGAAAAGTCACTAACAATTGGCACATCATCGATATGCTTCTCATCGGACTCGACTTTCTTAACGTGGGCAAGGATCGCAAAAAAACCCTTACGGAGTAGTTTTCTAACTTTAATACATGAAACGAGGTTGAGTCTGGTGCAACTCTTATCGCCATAAACAATCAAAGGTTCACCATTCTCGATAGGAATTCGGATTGCGTTAAGATCACAAAGGATGTGAGATTTCGTTTTGACTAACCAATTCATACCGATTATTACATCAAAGCTTCCTAGTTCCATAGGTATCAAGTCAATTTCAAATTCCTTACCCAAAATGTTTAACGTACACCCCCGGTAATATGTGTCGGCACTTAATAGTTTCTCGTTAGCCACTTCGATGGTATAAGTGGTATCTAATGGAAGAGGTGGAGTGCTAAAAGAATGAGTCAAAGTCTTGGATACAAAGCATTTATCGGCACCCGAATCGAATAAGCAAGAGACATAAGAATTGTTGAGAAGAAACGTACCCGTGACTAGTTCAGTGTCATCCCGGGCTTCCTCGGTGTTGATGTTGAAAGCTCGGCCGCACGTATTGGGGTTATCTTTCCTCTTCGGGCATGCATTTCTATAATGACCCATTTGGCCACATTCGTAACAAGTGCCCGTCTTTGGTGCATTGGGCCACTTCCGAGCGACGGGAGTGGCACTTTTACAATCGTTGGCCTTATGACCAATTCCTTGGCACCGATGGCAAATTAGCTTACTACATTCGCCAAAGTGATGTTTGTTGCATTTGTTGCAAAGAGGTAGATTTCCGGCATAACCCTTCTTGCCGTCGGAGGTGAAAGATTTCTTGGCAAAGTTGTTTCTTGATTGGGGAGCTTCCCATTTTCTTTTGTTGTTACCCGACTTGTCCTCGGCTTTAGGTGCCGGTACTACGATTTCGTCCACCGTCTCTATCAATTTGCGGGCCATGTTCAAAGCTTCTTGATGATTAGGGGGTTTGGATGACATTACTCCGTGTTTGATGCTCTTTGGAAGACCATCCATGTAAAGTTCAACCCTTAAAGACTCGGGGTTCACAAGGTTTGGGCACATCAAGGCTAGTTTAGAAAATCGTTGATTATAGGCCTTGAGATCGTTTCTGACCGCTTTTAGAGTTCTTAGCTCTTGTTCGAGCTTTCGGGTCTCCTCGCGCAGAAAGTATTCGGTGATCATCTTTCTTTTCAAATCGGACCAAGAGAGAGCGTGGGCTTCATCGGTACCCATCGATTGTACATAGGTGTTCCACCAAGTGAGAGTGACGCCGGAGAAAGTGTGAGTGGAGTATTTGACCTTGTCTTGGTCCCGACAACCGCTTATGCTAAAGACGGCTTCCGTTTGCTCAAACCATCGGGTGAGCACGACCGGTCCCCCGGTTCCATCGAAAGTGTGAGGTTTGCACCCCATGAAAGCTTTATAGGAGCATCCCTCGTTTGAGTTACCGGCCCCATTGTTGTTGTTGTTGTTGTTGTGGTTGTTGTTATTGTTATTGTTGTTGGAAGAGTGACCGGCCATGGCCGCATCTACGGCGGTAGCTATCATCTGTTCGAGAGCTTGTTCGGGAGTTTCATTGCGGCGTACACGACGAGGAGCCATTGTTCCTTCAAGACACAAGAATATCATTGATTAGTATTTTCAATAATACTAACCGTGATATAGAATAAAGATAAAGAGAAGTTTTTCCTCGACTCGCCTTAAATTCTTTATGCCATAATGTCGGAACGTTCATATGAGTCACCGTAATATAATCCCGGAAATTATATTACCCTGATTCATATGTTCATTCGACATCATTTCATATAGTCAAGGTGGCGTGTCAATCAAATTAAACAACGTGAGATTAAGATGAACTAAGAGTAGATATGAGTAGAAGCGTTCGAGTATAAATGCACAAGTAGTCAAGTAATTCCTACTTCAAGTCTATATGCCGGTTGTAGTCTAGACTCACTAATGTACCCTATGACTCGAGGTTGACACCAATGAACTCTAAATCCTTACAACCAACGCTCTGATACCATCTGTAGCGACCCGACCAAATCATGTTTGACGGCGCCGTCTACTTAGGTCCCGTTACGTGGTCATAAGTCTTTAAAACAACGTT
Source organism: Rutidosis leptorrhynchoides (assembly GCF_046630445.1). NCBI lineage: Eukaryota > Viridiplantae > Streptophyta > Magnoliopsida > Asterales > Asteraceae > Rutidosis > Rutidosis leptorrhynchoides. The sequence goes on from NC_092337.1 coordinate 255,563,526, forward strand.
TGACCAAAAGATGTCGCATTCATTTCAAAATTAAAGATTGTTCCCCAGTTTACAAGAATTGTTCATCCAAAAGTTACGTCACAAAGTTAAGTACAAACGAAATCCTATACGACACAGTTTTAAATAAAGTCAAGAGATGCTCCATGTATGCACATATACTCGACATCCAATGCAAGTATCAAATAATGAGCGGAAGCATGTATCATGTATCGTTCAAGGACCTGAGAAAAACATAGAAATCTGTCAACGAAAACGTTGGTGAAATCATAGGTTTAAGTAAGTAAGTACAAGTGAACCACAAGATTTGCATCAATGAACTAATAGTAATACATTCCAAAAGTTTGTTTTAAAAGCACCCAATTATCAATGCTTAACATTCCTTCTATAGAACCCCATCACTTAGTGCTAGAACATACACTGTTTCTCGAAAATATATTTCATTCGTAAACGGTAGCGAACCGTTTGAATGAGGGTTTGTCAAACCCATATGGATCCATACAACATAAGTTCTCGCTTACACCCGGCAAGTGTAACTAATGATAATCGAATTGAGGATTTTGTTCTAAACTCGTATGTAGAATGTTTGTTTTCCTGTACTTGTGTTCACTTAGTAAAGAAATGTTTATGTTTTCTCATCCCAAATGTAAGTTCAAAAAGAGTAAAAGTGGGACTATGATCTCACCTTGAGTGCACGAGTGGTAAAGTACTTCAACAAGTAAACGTGTGCAAAGAACAATGCTAGTCTTGACCTAAACAAATAGGTTGTATCAATAACGATAGTCACGATTGGTCGAAAATGTTCAATTAGTCCTATGGCTCGTTAAGACTCGATCATAATAGCATGTGAATCAAATTGTCATGTTTCATGCAAGGTACAAGTATAAAAACATGTTAGAACGATTGCACAAACAATTGGTTAAGTTTGATTAAAAGTCAACTTGGTCGGGTCAAAGTCAACGAAAAAGTCAACATGTTCGGGTCGGGTCCCGAACTATTTTTCTGAGGTTTTTAATCATATATGAGCATGTTAGAACAAGTTTCATGTGAATCGGAGGTCCGTAGTATGCCAAAAATTTTTCGTATTTTGGACATGGAGGTCAGAACCTGACCCCCTTATATGTCGCGCCGCGACAGGAAATGCCGCGCCGCGGCAAAGGCTGGGTGCTGGTGCCTGGCCAGTCCTAAATGTTCAAGTCCCAATCCCAAACCTTTTTGTGCATAAAACACAAACCGCTAACACTTAGGACTCGCACCTTATATCGTTGGAAAGCTCTTTTGACGTAGAATGCAACTAAACACAATTCATCAATCAAAAACCTCATTTGTAACAACCGAGTTTTCAAACCAAGTGATCATTCAATGCACACATTAATGCTTCAAACTCACCAATGCACATTTAATGATTTAGGCATTCAATGCATACATATGACATGCCATTTTGTAGGTAATTGAGCATACAATACAACTAACAACTTACTAACAACAAATCATGGCAATCAATGCATCAAATAATCATTTCAAGTTCATTAAACCCTAGCTCAATTCCACCAAAAATCACTAATCAAGTTTATGGAGTTTTCTCAAGCAACCTACACATCAAATTGAAGCTAGTGATACTAGGAACACAATTAAAACATGAACTTTTAACATCTAACAACATATGATCATCCAAAATTCAAGAACAACACACCAAAATTCAAGTTCATGCTAGTTATACTAAAACAACGAGATCGAGCATACAAATTACATACACGACATCACAATGAGCCATAGACACTAACTAACACCATTTCAAGTCAAAAACACGAATTTAGAGAAATCTAGAGTTTTAGAAATGTTACCCAAACGAGATGAAGTTGGTACCAAAATGAAGAGGATGAAGAGAGGATCACGAATATGTAATTTATTTTGTTGTAAGCCTCCTAGATCGAATTTAGATGATGATTGAATGAATTTGGTAAATGGGTGTGTGTTCTTGCTAGAGAGAAAGAGAGAGAGATGGAGATGATAATGAATGGGTGAAAGGGGTTTGACCCTTTGACCTAGTCAAGGGTTTGATCCCTTGTCAAGTTTAGTCCCTCAACTTTCGTTCGGGTGCGTGAATTACCTAAACGAGATAATTTAAAACGCGTATCAACGGGAGATGTTATAAACATATAACGGAGTTTAAATTAGTATAACGTAAAAGTAAATGGAAAAAGGCGAGATGTTACATTAATTGCCCCAATCTTGGCAGGATCAACTTGGATTCCATGTTTACTAACAACATGTCCAAGGAATTGAACTTCTCTTAACCAGAACGCACACTCGGAAAACTTAGCATACAATTTTTCTTTTCTCAACAAATCAAGTACCAGCTTCAAATGTTCTTCGTGCTCTTCATCACTCTTGGAATAAATAAGGATGTCGTCGATGAAAACGATAACGAATTTGTCTAGATAGGGTCTGCACACACGGTTCATGAGGTTCGTGAACACAGCAGGTGCGTTAGTCAATCCAGACAACATAACAAGAAATTAGCAGTGAACATAACAGGTACGGAAAGCAGTTTTCGGAATATCAGTTTCTTTAGCGCGTAATTGGTGATAACCGGAACGAATATCAATCTTAGAATAAACGAACGAACCTTGAAGTTGATTGAACAGATCATCAATTCTCGGAAGGGGGTAACGGTATTTAACAGTGAGCTTGCTTAATTCAAGATAATCCATACACGAACGAAACGAACCACCTTTCTTCTTAACAAACAGGACAGGAGCTCCCCAAGGGGACGAACTGGGACGAATGAAATATAGTTGCAACAATGAAGGAAGAAATATATGGAGTAGTCACATCGATGGCATAGATATTTAAGGCAATTCTCTCAAAGGAGATAACGAGGATCATGGACTTCAAAGTAAATTTTCATTACATTTCCGAAAGGAAGACGTACGAAAAGTGTGACATTTCAACGAGAGTGAACTTCCTTGTACAATGAGCGAGGAAATCTAGGATTCATCCATATTCTTAAATTTATGTGCGGATGAAAAGAAAGCATATCATGGGTTATAAAGAATGGCCGACTTCAGGTGAGATGAATCTCCAAAAATAATTTCGTGCACCTTAAAGTATCGGATCATAGGATTGATGTTTTCGAGGGTGTTGCGGTTGACAGCGAATATTGAGAGTAGAAACTCCTCAAACGGTCTAGTGTAATATATATCCATGATACTCACTATAACAACAGTTGGGGTAGAAACCCACATAGTGCCTTTTCTACAATAGGGTGACCACCGAGTGTACCCCCCGAAAATTAATTTATCGGTCCGCGTTTCGGCCATGTCCAAACATAAGAGGGAAAATTTTACGAGCGCAAAGACTTTCCAACAAATTTTATAAAATCGGAATCCAAAGTGGTGTAAGAGTTTCTATCAACGAACTTAATGGTAAGTTTCATCCTTAAACGGAGAATAAGAAGAACCGTGATCCAAACACTCTGTAGAGTAATGCAAAAATTTGATAAGATCAATCAAAAGGGGTTTTGAAAAAGCTTTAAACGTTTGATGCGACATCATAAACGGAGCGAAGTTCTTAGTAATTTAGAAGTATGTACAACGTGTACCATTTTATATAAAACAATTTGACATAATCAAACAGCTCAATAAATGAGTGGTTTAAAATAATTTTTGAAGGTAGGATTTAGTATATACTAGCCAAAATAGGTAAGGGTAAATTTATTCATTTGAATCCATACGTATTTATATGATTTTATAATTTGTATACATGACAAAATATTTCATTACTTCTAATCTCCCATAAATCCCGTGAGAACCGCCCAATTAAACAAATGTGTAAAACTCCCGATGATAAACAGAGTATCTGTATTCAGAGGTTACAAGTTGAAGTAAGATCGTGGAAGATCGAGTAAAGGAATTGAATCGTCGTGCGACATAATGTTACGAGGTCATGAAAACCAATGGGTTAAATGTTGTTTTGACTAATATCAGGACATAAGTCCTTGGGCCAAAACTGTTCCCGAGTGAAGCTGTTGCTAACAAACGAGTTATGAAGGATAAAGCATGAGATAGATAATCCGGTTAAAATGAGCTTCTCGTATATCAACAAATAAGATAATGAATATTTTCCCTACACATGTAATACATCGGAATTTCTGAATGAGTGGTGTAAAAATTTTCTTTGACTCGCTTTCTATTCCTCATGTCACAATATTGGGACTTCTTTATGAATTAACGTAATATAATCACGTTGGCCTGACGCCATTATATTTCACTAATTCATAGTTCCATTCCAATAGCACTACATGAGGTCAGGACACGCGATCAACCTCGAATTTCCACACAATTTTTCTAAAACGATTTCTTAAACAATGTGCTAAGGATATCACAAGAGGCAAAACATCCAAGGTAATGAATAGCAGTAACGATGACATAGAAATGTCTTTGAAGTACCAAGAATCTCTAAAAGTCAAGAATGACGTTTTCCAGTTCAAAAACCAAAGCACATGGGCACAACGGCACAAAGGCATGTAATATAACAAGAATGTTATATACCTAAACATAATAGCTGACATTGAAATGTCGAGCCTTTAGAAGTCAAGAATGACATCTCACGTAATATAACTCAAACGTCATATACATAACCATAATAGATGACATAGAAATGTCGAAAATTTCAGAAGTCCAGAATGACATCCCTCGGTTTCACTACCCGAGGTGTTCATATAAGGATCAGTTCGCAAGAGTCGAAGAATACGTTTAAATCGAAATGGGAGTTCCTCCCAGATTAGGAACATAATAGAGATGTATGTATGATAACAATATACATACCAATACGATACAAGTAATCACATATAATAATATATTATAGGCCAGGCTGTAGACTAGACTCACTAATGCACCCTATTGACTCAGGTAACGACATCAATGCAGTCTAATTCCCTACAACCAGAGCTCTTATACCAACTTTAACGAACCGTCAAAGTACACTTGATGACCCGTCAAAGTACACTTGACGACCATCGTTATCTTGGTCCCACAGCTTGATCGAAACTCTGTATGAATTTAATAAAACAACCTTGCATTCTTTATTTAAAAATGATTTCCTATAAAGAAAATATACTAAAATGTATAAGTTTAGAAAAACTATACATAAATACTTTAACCAAAAGTTGACCAAAACAAAGTCAACAAACACCCACTATTTAATGTAACAAAATAGAATGCAAGTTAATGTTTAACAAAGCTGCCATCATAAATATGCAGACTCTCTAAGCACAGCGGAAGCAATCAATCATGAACCTGAGAATAAAACATGCGAGTAACTGTCAACAAAAATGTTGAGTGAATTATAGGTTTAATATTGCAAACAATATTTAATTTAAACCGTAAGAATTTATGGTTGAAAACATAAAACTCCTTTTTGGACCACAAAATTATATGCTAGAAAACATATAAAAACATTATTCCATTTACCGTGAGCCACCTGGTAACCACTTAACCATTTATTTACCCTTGCCAAACACAATAAATAATATACACCGAACAAGTGTATCTACAACAAATTACGAAGTACTAAACATTCCGATTATAAATTGCTAGCGCGACTAGCTCGAAATGGGGTTGTCAAACCCGATAGATCTATCCGTAGGATTCGCGTTCACCAGTAGAAACCAGTGATTATAGTTACCAGACTAGAGAATATTTTTGTTCAACTCACAATGAATAATTTAAACAAACTTCCACTTGTGTCCAAAATATAAAAAAAAATTGCATGTATTCTCATCCCAAAAGATTTAAAATAGAAAATGGGACTATAAGTCGCCTTAATAGCAAACGAAGTAACCACACATATAAGCGAACAGCAATCGAATTAAAGTGATCAGGAATGATCACAACGCCGACCTATAAATAAAGCAGGTCGATATAAATAACTAACTTAGGTCAAGTCTTAGTATGATAGCTATTGTACATGTTGCAAGTAGTCATAGAACATTACTCAATATGCATCGGTTTGATCGGAACACCTTACGGACACACACTTTCTATTTTTAGAAAGTTTCTAATTTAGCAGGTTTCCATTTTTGGAAAGTTTCTATTTTTGGAAAGTTTCTATTTTTGGAAAGTTTCTATTTTTGGAAAGTTTCTATTTTCGGAAAGTTTCCAAATTTAGAAAGTTGCTATTTTAGGAAAGTTTATAAGTTAGGAAAGTTTTCTTAATTAGAAAGTCAACAAAAGTCAACTAAAAGTCAAAGTCAACCGAAAGTCAACTCAAAAGTCAACCTTGGTCAAACATAGTCAACGTTAATTTTAAAAGTGTAAGTTATAATAATATAAGTTATAACGTTTATTAAAGTTAAATATGTCTAATTATGTCATAAGTTTTATTAAATTAAAATTAATTATTAAAGTTAATATAAATTTAAATGATATAATTTATATAACATAAGTATTTAATTAATTAATTAAATATTAGTCAAAATGTAAGTATTATTAATTAATAATAAATTTTAAATCATATCATAAGTATTATTAATTAATAATGAATTATTAATCATATCATAAGTTTCTAATTATAATTATTAAATCATAAGTATTTAATAATTAAATTATAATTAAATAATAACTAAGCCTTATAATAATTAAATAATTAATTAATCCTTATTATAAGTCTTATTACAATAATCCCATAATATAAGTTTATTACTTATCATAAGTATTTTCTATTAATAATGAAGTATTATTAATCATATGTTTAATTAAAATGTTTAATTAAATCATAAGTATTAATTAAATGATATAATAAATATATATCATAAGTCTTAAATAATAATAATTAATTTTTTTATCATAAGTAATTAAATGATATTGAAATCCATTAATTATATCATAAGTCTAATAATTAATCATAAGTTTTAAATCAAAAGTTCATCGGGTCGTATCCTGAGCCCCGGGTGTCGGTTTTCGGCGAGCCTTACATATATCTCCGCCTAATCAAACCACCCGACACTTTGGTATACTCAAGAACACACCATGAACAGCCCACAAGTCGTGATATACAGCCAATACACTACTTGGAACTTCAATTCAATCAAAAACGTGTTTTAGACGTAACGGGTGATTCGTGGCTCGGATTGAGATGACCCAAACTTGAAAGTTCACCCCACCATCAGTTCTAACACACTAACACACCCTAAAGTCACCAATTATGGTCACAAAGTCGGACCAAACCTGGTTCGTACCAAAATCACATTTCAATCTTAACAAAATACCATTTTGATCGTAATTAGGGTTCCGGGAATCGAAACGACATGAATCCGGAGTCTAAAATTAATATCTTGATGAGAGGAACTCATCTAGAAACTTTATTTTAACTTTTATAACAGTCACCAAGTCAGAAACACACGAATTAGCTGCTATCCCAAAAATATCAAACCGAAAACATATGTTTACGAGTAATTCTATGAACACAAACATCATTACAACAATCAATAATCATCATACTACTAATAAATCATCAAAATACAGAAAAGTAATGAAAAATTAAAAGTTCTAGGGTTAGGGTTTATACCCTAATCAAGAAACAATTAGTATGATCGCGTAGAGAACGGAACGAGGAATGCGTTGGTGTTAATTGATTGATGATCCAAGTAATAAAATTGGTTGATGAAGATGATGTTGTGGGGTGAGTGTGTCGTCGCCAAAGGGAGAAGGAAGAGGGAGGATAGCAAATTATATTTAGGTTTTTAATTAAAAGTGGAAGTGATAAAATTAAAATGCCAAAAAAAGAAAATGGGGAGTATTACTCCCTCCCCTCTTGGTTTCGGCCGAATGGGGGTGTGTGGAGTGGGCTCCACCAGCCCAAGTTGGTAAGTGATTATTTACTGATGGCCCGAAAGCCCGAACGAGTCCCGAAACACGAAAACGCACTTACGCGATTAAAAATCCGGAAAGATAACAAACGCGCGACGAAAAATAAATATAAATACCCTATATCATAATATGATCTTAAAATATCATATTTAAAATAATTAGGATTTAAATATCCCAAAAACACGACCGTTGGTTTAAAAACCGAAAAGATTCGCCGGATAGAAATCCGCGACACGTAGAAACGTATAATTTAAAATACGAATACAATTATTCACATAACATTTAATAATTAATATATTATTATTAATATAATAATATAGGTCATAGAAATGACGCAGCACAATTAACAGTTAACGGTCATTAAATAATTAACGGAAAAGATAACGGAAAAGTAGGGTCGTGACAGTTGGACGATTCAAGATTATTGATCGTGTCGGACCAGTAGCTTACCGACTTGAGTTACCTCAACAACTCGCGGCTGTACATAATACTTTCCACGTCTCGAATTTGAAGAAATGTTTTGCTAAAGAAGATCTCACTATTCTGTTAGACAAAATCCAAATCAACGAAAAACTTCAATTCATCGAAGAACCTGTCGAAATAATGGATCGTGAGGTTAAAAGACTTAAACAAAATAAGACACCAATTATTAAGGTTCGATGGAATGCTCGTAGAGGACCCGAGTTCACCTGGGAACGAGAAGATCAGATGAAGAAGAAATAACCGCACTTATTTCCAGAAGATAAGTCAACACCTCCAACTGCTTAAAATTTCGGGACGAAATTTATTTAACGGGTAGGTACTGTAGTGATCCGAACTTTTCAATGTTTATATATATTAAATGAAATTGATATTTACATGATTAAGTGTTTCCAACATGTTAAGCAATCAAACTTGTTAAGACTTTATTAATTGAAATAGGTTTTATATAGACAATTGACCACCCTAGTTGACCGGTGATTCACGAACGTTAAAACTTATAAAAACTATATGATGACATATATATGATTATATATATAGTTAACATGATATTATGATAAGTAAGTATCTCATTAGGTATTTTAACAATAAGTTATATACATAAAATTGTGTTTATTGAATTAAGAAACTCGAAACGATATATATAACGATTATCGTTATAAAAACGTCTTACTAATTACATATGAATCATATTAAGATATTGTTACACTATGTTTAATCATGATAAATGATAATTAAACATGTTATTATGTATATTAACAATGAACTACATATGTAAAAACAAGACTACTAACTTAAGGATTTCGAAACGAGACATATATGTAACGATTATCGTTGTAACGACATTTAAATGTATATATATATATATATATCTATATCATATTAAGATATATTAATATATCATAATATCATGATAATATAATAATTTAATATCTTATTAGATATAATAAACATTGGGTTAACAACATTTAACAAGATCATTAACTTAAAGGTTTCAAATCAACATTTACATGTAACGACTAACGATGACTTAACGACTCAGTTAAAATGTATATACATGTAGTGTTTTAATATGTATTCATACACTTTTGAAAGACTTCAAGACAATTTTCAAAATACTTCTACTTAACAAAAATGCTTACAATTACATCCTCGTTCAGTTTCATCAACAATTCTACTCGTATGCACCAGTATTCGTACTCGTACAATACACAGCTTTTAGATGTATGTACTATTGGTATATACACTCCAATGATCAGCTATTAGCAGCCCATGTGAGTCACCTAACACATGTGGAAACCATCATTTGGCAACTAGCATAAAATATCTCATAAAATTACAAAAATATTAGTAATCATTCATGACTTATTTACATGTAAACAAAATTACACATCCTTTATATCTAATCCATATACCAACGACCAAAAACACCTACAAACACTTTCATTCTTTAGTTTTCTTCATCTAATTGATCTCTCTCAAGTTCTATCTTCAAGTTCTAAGTGTTCTTCATAAATTCTATAAGTTCTAATTTTATAAAATCGAGAATACTTCCAAGTTTGCTAGCTTACTTTCAATCTTGTAAAGTGATCATCCAACCTCAAGAAATATTTTTTATTTACAGTAAGATATCTTTCTAATACAAGGTAATACTTATATTCAAACTTTGATTCAAATTCTATAACTATAACGATCTTATATCGAGTGAAAATCTTACTTGAACTTGTTTTCATGTCATGATTCTGCTTCAAGAACTTTCAAGCCATCCAAGGATCCTTTGAAGCTAGATCTATTTTTCTCATTTCCAGTAGGTTTATCCACAAAATCTGAGGTAGTAATGATGTTCATAACATCATTCGATTCATATATATAAAACTACCTTATTCGAAGGTTTAAACTTGAAATCACTAGAACATAGTTTAGTTAATTCTAAACTTATTCGCAAACAAAAGTTAATCCTTCTAACTTGACTTTTAAAATCAACTAAACACATGTTCTATATCTATATGATATGCTAACTTAATGATTTAAAACCGGAAAACACGAAAAACACTGTAAACCCGGATATACACCGTCGTAGTAACACCGCGGGCTGTTTTGGGTTAGTTAATTAAAAACTATGATAAAATTTGATTTAAAAGTTGTTCTTCTGGGAAAATGATTTTTCTTATGAACATGAAACTATATCCAAAAATCATGGTTAAACTCAAAGTGGAAGTATGTTTTCCAAAATGGTCATCTAGACGTCGTTCTTTGGACTGAAATGACTACCTTTACAAAAATGACTTGTAACCTATATTTTCGACTATAAACTTATACTTTTTCTATTTAGATTCATAAAATTAAGTTCAATATGAAACCATAGAAACTTGAAACACTCAAAATGGATTTAAAACGAAGAAGTTATGGGTAAAACAAGATTGGATATTTTTGCTTGTTGTAGCTACGTGAAAATTGGTAACAAATTTATATTAATCATATCCTAGCTAACTTATATTGTATTATACATGTATTCTAATATATTATGTAATCTTGGGATACCATAGACACGTATGCAAATGTTTTGACATATCATATCGACCCATCTATATATATTATTTGGAACAACCATAGACACTCTATATGCAGTAATGTTGGAGTTAGCTATACATGGTTGAGGTTGATTCCAAAAATATATATACTTTGAGTTGTGATCTAGCCTGAGACGTGTATACACTGGATCGTGGATTGATTCAAGATAATATATATCAATTTATTTATGTACATCTAATTGTGGACAACTAGTTGTAGGTTACTAACGAGGACAGCTGACTTAATAAACTTAAAACATTAAAACGTATTAAAAATGTTGTAAATATATGTTGAACATACTTTTATATATATTTACATATTTGTTATAGGTTCGTGAATCGACCAGTGGCCAAGTCTTACTTCCAAACGAAGTAAAAATCTGTGAAAGTGAGTTATAGTCCCACTTTTAAAATCTAATATTTTGGGATGAGAATACATGCAGTTTTATAAATGTTTTACGAAATAGACACAAGTAAATGAAACTACATTATATGGTTGAATGATCGAAGAAGAATATGCCCCTTTTGCTTTGTAACATAAGAATTAGTAAACCGATCTACTAATTGACGCGAATCCTAAAGATAGATCTATTGGGCCTAACGAACCCCATCCAAAGTACCGGATCCTTTAGTACTTCGAATTCGTTTTTATCATGTTCAAAGGATTTCCCGAAATGATAGGAGATATTCTTATATGCATTTTGTTAATGTCGGTTACCAGGTGTTCACCATATGAATGAATTTTATCTCTATGTATGGGATGTATATTGAAATATGAAATCTTGTGGTCTATTATTAAGATTTGATAATATATAGGTTAAACCTATAACTCACCAACATTTTTTGTTGACGTTTTAAGCATGTTTATTCTCAGGTGATTATTAAGAGCTTCCGCTGTTGCATACTAAAATAAGGACAAGATTTGGAGTCCATGCTTGTATGATATTATGTAAAAACTGCATTCAAGAAACTTATTTTTGATGTAATATATTCTTATTATAAACCATTATGTAATGGTCGTGTGTAAATGGTATATTTTAGATTATCATTATTTGATAATCTACGTAATGCTTTTTAAACCTTTATATATAAATTAAAGGTTATGGTTGTTTTAAAAATGAATGCAGTCTTTGAAAAACGTCTCATCTAGAGGTCAAAACCTCGCGACGAAATCAATTAATATGGAACGTTTATAATCAATATGAACGGGACATTTCAATGTATATGAATATGCATATATAGAATGTAATATAGATAGATAAGAAGCAGAGAGAAAAAGAATAACAATCATAAATCAATTTAACTTTTCAAATAACGATTAGATTGATAGATGTATCAGTATAACAGAAAGCAGAATTTAATAATTTAATAATAATAATATCTATATCACATACAAATTGCAACGTGTAGTTTATGAATTGCAAAATAGAATAGTAAAGCAGCCAATAAATTTAACTTACTCTATCGACAGTTTTCAGGGACTACTATTTCGTATCCCGTTGATAATTAGGGGCGGATAAAAGTCTTTCAGAAAAATCCCAAATTTTTAAAATAAATTCCTTTATTTATTTCAGTCATTATGGTATAAAATTTGACCATTAATTTATTAAATGAAAATTACATTAACTGTTCCGCTCGATTCTGGGTAAAATATAAAAATTGCTAAAATTTAATAACTAGATCCTAAATACATTGTTAGTAAGCCTAAAGTTTATAGAACTCATTTTCGGATCACCATTTATTTTAAAATCACATAAGTTCGAATTTTACTTGTTTAATATTGATCGAATGATAAATGAGTGTTATCGTCGTTCACTAAATAAATTCAAAATCACATATATATATATATATATATATATATATATATATATAGTATACTTTATATATTCATTTTAATAATAATTTTATTATATCTTATATTAATTTACATATTATTTATAACAACAATTGCATATAACAGTTTCTTATATATAATCATTTATTTTTACCTATTTATATATATACTTATCTATTTACAAATAATGGTTCGTGAATCGTCGAAAACAGTCAAGGGTTAAATGAATATATGAACATAGTTCAAAATTTTTGAGACTTCAACATTACAGACCTTGCTTATCGTGTCGAAACCATATAAAATTAAGTTTAAATTCGGTCAAAAATTTCCGGGTCATCACAACCGGTTGGCTAAGTGAAACTTGCTGTCACACTTGTAGCATTTTCTCACATTTGGTATCGGTGACTAGTCATACACTGAGTAAATGGGTACAGTAAGATCGGGTCTACTTTCAGATATGGCAGCTATGAGCTGGTCAAACTTGACAGTCATTATCTCAGTGATAGATGACTCAGCACATGATTCCACAATTTGGTTCACTTTAGCTTTTCCCTTAAGGGCATCTTTCCATTTAGAACAAGTACCATAATCATGGTATACTACCTTGCCTTTATTGTTCGACGATCCAGTGTGGGAAGTTACTGACCCGTCAGCTGATACCGGACGATTCGTGTGAATCTTGATTGTTGCCTTTGACTTGCCAGTATTGCATTTTGCTGGCTTGTCAGCAGCTACTAGTTGACCAGTACAATTTTCATCAGCTGGCTCAGTATTGGTGGAATTTGAACATGAAGGGGAATTAATTGTTTTTGACTTTCTTTGGTTGTTTTCAGTGATTTCCCTTTTAATGCGTCTTTCCTTTGGAGTCATGTAATAAATGGTTGAGGGATCAGTAGTTTCATCAATTGAAGTACTGGTTTCCTTGGCTTTTACTTCATCCTCCAAGTTTTCTTTCATGGACGGTGGTGGGGTCTCTGTAGGTCTGACAAACTTATTTGTTAAGACCTTTTTACCCTTAACTATCTTGGCAAAAGTATTTGGCAAGACAGCTTCATGATCAGTTTCGAGAATGGGGTCCATGTAAGTAACTTCTGCACGAGCACCAGCAGCAGCATAGTCACCAGCAAATACTGCTTCAACCTGGGCAGGCACCTGCTCATTCACACATTTTGCTGTGCATTGAGCATATGTACACCATGAAGCAACCACCTTTTTAAGGTCGTTTAGCTAGTTCTTAACATCTGCCACCTCAACATGAAGAGACTTTAAAGCAAAATTTTGTTTTTCAAGTTTTGAAATTTCATCTTTCAAGATTTTAATTTCATCGTTTTTGCCTTTAAGTTTTTCATTTAGAGATTTGTTATCAGGTTTTAAAACTTCATCACGTTTACTGCCTCTACATAAATCAACTCTTAGGTAGTCTAACATTTCAGCTTTTTCATCATCAGTATAGGTTCGAAAATTATCAACCTTATACAGCATTTCAGATTTCCATTGAGGTGAATCCTTTTTCAGATCAGCTTCCCTCATATCAGCCATGAACGTACTACCATTATCATCCTCATCAGACTCCTCGACCTCCTTGGCAATCAAACACAGCTTTTTACCAGAAGCATAACCAGTATCATCATCATCAGTATCACAATTAGAAGATGAAGAAGAGCTGGTTTCATCCCAATTATAATGCTCAGCAACTAGAACCTTTTCTGGCTTCTTTCCCTTCTTATCAGCCTTTGCACTTTCCTTCATCTGAGCTTTCATAGCTTTGTACTTGTTCTTGTACTTGTCAGCTTTTGAGAAAGAGTTAGCATGTGAGACAGAAGATTTCCTGGACATGCATTCAGCAGCAAAATGTCCAACCTTCCCACAATTGTAACACTCAGATTTAGGAACCTTGACTGATTTGCTGCTATTCCTAGTACTTGGTTTCTTATTCCCTTTGTATGACTTGCTGGTTTTATTAAGATTAAACCTTTTGAACTGCCTAGCCAGCAAAGCCATACCTTCAGCAAAACCTTCCACATCATCTTCATCATCACTGCTTTCTTTAGACCCAGTACCACTATCCACATCATCTTCAGCTGACTCTTCTTCTGCTGTCAACTTTTAAACCAGTAAAGCCTTTTGAGCTTTCTTTTTAGCAGCAGCCATAAGAGCATTATCATCTGTGTTAGAAGATTTTGAAGTGGTGGGGGCAGACTTAAAGTTTTCTTTCAAGTTTAGTTCAAGTTTAGCTTCTGCCTTCCCATGGTTCCAAAGTGTACCATAGAGGAAAGACATGTTAAAGTTCTTTAAAGTCTGAATGGTTCTTAGAGGGTTAGTCACTGGTTTCCATTTAGCAGACAATGAGTCAATGAATTTGTTTACTTGTTCAAAATCAGTATATGTGATTTTCAAAGTAAGCAGGTCAGCAACTAAGGAGTTAAACCTAATGAAGGTTTGCTTAAGGGTCTCATTCTTATAGGCAAAGAACATTTCATACTCTTTTTTCAAAGCAATAATCTTGTTCTTCCTAACCTCATCCATGCCTTCATAAGTAACATCTAGATAGTCTAACATAAGCTTAGCATTCAGTTTTCCCTTAATCAGTTTGAACATGTGATTAGGTAAAGTTATAGCTAACAGAGTTTTGATCTTAGGGTCAAGTCCAACACGACGTTTGTCCTCAGCATCCCATTTGGCTGGAGTGAGAACAACCTCTCTGCCAGGAATGACAGGAGTGTCAGCAGTGGCTGGAATGCAATCAATAGTTTCAGTTGGGATAAATAGACCATCTGTGGCAATACCAGGCATAAGTGGGTCAATAGACTCTAGGTGAAGCATGAACCTTGCCTTCCAAGTTTCATACTCATCTTCATCAAATTTGGGTGGTCTATTGGATGAGCCATTTTCAAGGTAAGTTGTATTTGAGTATGCAGCCATGAGGGAATTCAGATCCAAGATATTAAATTATCAAGACTGAAGCTCTGATACCAGTTGTTGGTCCCTTGATTAACAAAAGGAGTATTGTAGGGGGGGTGAATACAATTTCTCTTTAATTAACTTAACAGTTAAACATAATTTAGTATTCAAGAAAGTAAATTAAATAGAGTCAGAGGTAATTTTCAACGGTTATTCTTTATTGATAAAATCACAAAGAATTACAACTATCCTTGGTGGAATGATAGTTGGTTGATACAGATTTACCTAGATTACAACTATCCGACGAGTGTCCTTTCCTGTTCAACTTTGTCTTTGACTTCTGTTGAATAGTACAATTGATGTAGACCACTCAGAAAACTACAATGCTTGTAATGGAGAATAGCTGTCTTGTGTAGTAAGCTGAATTCCAGCTATGCTGGTTCTTCATTGCTGAGTCACTTGATTTTATTGAATTACTGAGTATACATCCTGTGCTGATTGAAGAACACTGTCTACCTTGTGCTGGTAGACTAAACATCAAACTAAACACTCGACACAACAATATCTGCTGTCTATACATAAACAAACTTGTGATGGCTGCACATAACATTTTAGTGCAAATAAATTACAGTTTTATCATAATTAAATCCTTAATTTATTTGGGGACTCAACAAACACTATTGTCAATAGAAATACCAACCACTCTAACTCTTCTCAGAGACCCAGTGGTAGGGCATTGGAACAAAACCCCAAAACTATCAGATACCTGCAACATAGGAATTTTAATTATAATGAGAACTTTCCTCCAACAAGGTTGCTCAAAGGGTATCTGGTGGTTTAACAAATACTCAAAAGCGAAATCATCGCAAACGAGCACAAATGGCTAGACAATCATTACTTCACAACATGAATCATTTTCAAACCGAGTCTATATTTGGTGTTTTAAATTCAATAGGACCTAAACCAAAACAAAGCATTTTGAAAGCGTGGACACCCAAGACTGAAATAGTCCAAGCATCGTCAAGTCTTGCTTCTCAGTCAGGGTCATTAAAATGCATTAGATGTAATAGACATATGTATTTTTGGTCACCAAAACCATGATTTGTGTGTTCTAATGAATGTTCAGACTTTGTTGAATGAACCATCTGATGGACTTAATGTTTTAAATTCTTTGAAACTATTTGTAATAAGGAACCCGAGATAACTATGGTACCTAAAACCTGTGCTTAACTCTTTTTTGCAGGTTATCCCAGCATGTGTTTGGTATTTAAATTCTGGTTGCTCCAGACACATGACTGGTGATAAATCCATATTGACAAACTATGTTGACAAGTTCTTAAGTACTGTTCGCTTTGGAAATGATGAAATTACAACAATCGAAGGATATGGAGATTATGTGATGAAAGGCGTAACCAACAAGCGTGTGTCCTATGTGAGAAGTCTTTGATTTTGTCTCTTTAGCGTTAGTCAATTCGGCGATAGTGATATCCGCGTGATCTTTGAAAGATCCATGTGCTGTGTACTAACCATAGAGGGAGACGATCTTCTTATGGGAAAACGTGCATCCACCCTCTATACTCTGGCAATGAAAAACATGTCATCAAACCCACAGCCCCTTTGTCTGGTTTTAAAAGCATCTTCCGAAACCCCATGGTCGTGGCATCAGCAAATGTCACACTTGCATTCTTAGAACCTCAACAAATTAGTTTCCAATATTCTTGTTGATGGTGTTCCACTTATTTCATTCGACTCCACCCATGTTTGTCCTGCCTGTGCCATGGGAAAGATTCATAAATCCTCCCACAAATCAAAAACCGAACATAACACCACCAATCCATTGTAATTGTTGCATATGGATCTCTGTAGAGCAATGCGTGTCTCCAGTCTTGTCGGCTAAAAGTACATTCTGGTAATAGTTGATGATTACTTACATTACACTTGGGTCAGATTCTAGAAAAGTAAATGTGAAACTCCCAAAGTAATCATTGATTTCTTGAAAAGAACCCAATTGTCCACCAATAAGATTGTACGTATTCTTAGAACTGATAATGGCACTGAATTTTAGAACTCAATACTCAATTCGTATCTTGATCATGCCGGCATAACCAATTAAACCTTCGCCGCCCGTACTCCACGACAAAACGGCGTTGTTGAAAGATGAAATCATACCCTGGTTGAAGCAGCAAGGACAATGTTTGTTTACTCCAAGCTACCTCCATCCCTATGGGCTGAGGTTGTCAACACTGCGTGCTTCACTCAAAACCGTTCCATCATCAATCGTCGATTTGAAAAAATTCCATATGAACTTCTCTTTGATTGCCGACCCAATGTGAAGTACTTTCGCATTTTTGGGTGTGTTTGCTATGTTCTAAATGATGAGGACAATCTTGGAAAGTTTGATGTTCGTGGTGATGAATCCATTTTCATTGGCTATTCACAGGATCGTGTGGCCTACCGTGTCTATAACCATCGAACTCGCATCATCAAAGAAAGCACAAATGTTAAGTTTGACGATATGTCTGGAATGATACTTGGACATAGTGGTTCTCGACCCAGTCTTAATCCTTCTACACCTGAATCTCCATTCTGACATGTTCCTCTTGCAACCTCGGATGACCTCGATGTGTTGTTTGAACCCATCATTTCACCAATCCTACCAACTCCTTCGGTAGCTCTTGAACCTATTCCCCATAAATCCATCACTGTTAGTTCTTCCACTCCCGCAGCTGTGGGCGAATCTCTGTCCGATGAAAATGATTAATCTGAATTCTTTCTTCTGGATGACCTTGACACAGGAGTGTCTTCACGAATAATGCTTCTTCGGTCTCCTCTCATACTCCAATAGTAGAGACGCCCCCCCTCAAAACTGGTGAAGCCTCTCCCTCTAGTGAAACAAATACCCCTTTTTCTGATGAAACAACTCCTCATGTGCTTCCCATTGATGAAAATGTCGATATACCCATACCTCTGTGGGAAGAGAATGCCACATATCCTACTATCAATACAGAACCAACAGGATCTTCATCCTCCTCTTATGTTGACACATCTCTTGACAATGAAACCAATCTCTACTTACGCACACCACCAAATGGACCATGGATCACCCAATTCATCAAATTATTGGTGATCCAAATGCTCCAGTTTGAACTCGGGGTGCCTCCAACAATGAATGTCTCTTTGCTGCCTTTCTGAGCAAAGTAGAACCTAAGTCAGCTCATGAGGCTCTACAAGATCCCGAATGGTCAATCGCCATGCAAGAAGAATATCATCAATTTTATCGTCTTGAAGTATGGGAACTTATTCCACGACCACCTGGTAAAACCATCATTGACACCATGTGGATCTTCAAAAACAAAAAGGATACTCAAGGCATTGTCATTTGCAACAAAACACGTCCGGTTGCCAAAGGTTATCGACAACAATAAGGGATTGACTACGAAAAAATGTTTGCTCCTGTAGCTCGCCAAGAAGCTATACGACTGTTCCTATCATATTCTGCTTACAAGCGGTTTACTGTCTATCAAATGAATGTCAAAATTGATTTCCTAAATGGTGTACTTGAAGAAGAAGTTTATGTCAGTCAACCTGAAGGCTTTGTTGATTCCAAACGACCCAATCATTTGTATCTCCTGTCCAAAGCCCTTTATGGCCTGAAACAGGAACCTAGGGCTTGGTATGAAACCTTGACTGCCTTCCTTCTCAAAAACAGCTTCTCCCGTGGAACCATCGACACGACCTTGTTCATTAGAAAACAAAATGAACACATCCTGTTAATTCAAGTCTATCTTGATGATATCATATTTGGTTCCACTTCCTCCGCTCGGTGCTATGAGTTTTCTGAACTCATGAAAAATAAATTCGAAATAAGCATGCTTGAAGAACTTCGCTTCTTTCCGGGATTGGAATTTAAACAACTTTCAACTGGTATTTTCATTGAACAATCTAAGTATATATCAGATATGTTCAAAAAGTTTAACTTTGCCGAGATGAAAATAAGCCCTACCCCAATGTCAATTAACACCTCCTTGCATGCTGATCTGGATGGACAACCGTATGACCAAATGCTCTACCAAAGCTTGATAGGCTCATTGATGTATCTCACTTCTAGTACACCCGATATCATGTTTGTTGTATGCATGTGAGCCCGATTTTAAACTAACCCTAGATATTCCCATTGCAAGGCTGTCATGAGAATATTTAGCTATCTTAAGGGCATCGCTCACCTTGGACTCTGGTATCCCTTCGGGACTGGATTCACCCTCACGGCATTCACGGATGCTGATCATGAAGGTGACCAAGTTAATCGAAAAAGCACCTCCGGAGGACTTCAATTCCTAGGTCGTAAATGAGTCAGTTGGTCATCTCGAAAACAAAACTGCGTATCACTTTCTGCAGTTAAATCTGAGTATATTGCAGCTGCGACTTGTTGTTCACAGGTCTTGTGGATGCAAACCCAACTTCTTGACTATGGATTTAAATTCCACAAAATCCTGATCTACTGTGACTCTCAGAGTGCCATTGCTATTACCAGCAATCCGATTCAACACTCTCGAACCAAACACATTGAAATTCGCTACCACTTCATAGAGGATCATGTTGAGAAAGGGAATGTTGAACTCTACTTTGTCCCCACTAAGAATCAACTGGGTGACCTACTTACCAAGGCTTTAGATGAACCCACGTTCAAATACCTGGTTGGTGAAATCGGCATGGTTGATTTCTCTGACATTTACCAACACGAAAAGTGCCTACGGGGAGTGATGCACTTGCCTAGGGGGAGCTTTGTGTTTTTTAAAATCTGATGCATCACATTTTGAGGGAGAGATAAGAAAGATGGCTCTCACATAAATTACAGTGTGAGACCCGTTGTTATAATATGATTTTCAAAATCCAAAATGGCTTTTGCATAAATAACAGTGCAAACCCCGTATTTTCAAACATAACTCCCCTAAAACCCGCAACTATCAAGGGGGAGTTAAGATTCATGTGACGACCCGGGAATTTCCGACCAAATTTAAACTTAATCTTTACATGGTTTCGACACGATAAGCAAAGTTTGTAATGTTGAGTCTCAAAAATTTTGAACTATTTCATAAATTCAATTGACCTTCGACCATTACTGATGATTCACGAACAACTAATTTGTAAATAGATATATATAATTTTATTTGAAATATTATTTGAAATAATATATGATTTAATTGTTTGGAAATAATATCAGTATATTTAATATTATATATATATATATATATATATATATATATATATATATATATATATATATATATATATATATATATATATATATATATATATTATAAAATGAAATGTTATATATTGTAATTGTTATAATCAATGTTGAAAAATCATAATAATATATAAAAATTATTATTTAAAGAGTATATATATAATAAAGTATATAAAATATATATTTTGTCATTTCAAAGTTATTTAGTAAACGAAAGTAATGCTCAATTGTCATTTGATTGACAGTAAACGAGTTAAAAAGAAACTTATGTGATTTTAAAATAAACGGTTATCCGAAAATGAGTTTTACAAATTATAGGCTTATTAAATATGTATTTAGGAACTATTTGTTGAATTTTAAAACTTCTTATATTTTACTTGGGGTTGGGAGTGAGTAATTAATATAATTTTTATTTAATAGTTAATGATCGAATTTTATACCATAATAACCAAAATAAATAAATATAGTTAATTTAAAAATATGAGAGTTTTTTGAAGACTTTTATTCGCCACTGAGTAACAACGGGATATGAAATACTATTCCTTCTAAAATTGTCGGCAGAATATCTGGCTGCTATACTATTGTGTATATTATTTGAGCACGTTCATTTAACTTATGATTCAATTGATTGATTTATTATTATTATAATTAATATTATATTATTATTATTATTTTATTATTATTGTTAGATTATTAAATTCTCCTTGAATTTATGAATGCATACTATGTTCACCACTAACTAGATTATGTATACATATTCATATATCGATGTACATGTATCAATCAGACAATCATCTTTCTTCTTCCTTTTTACTTCTCTTTCTTATTTCCTCTTCATGAACCCAACACCAAACCCATTTGATTTAATTGACATCGCTACCGGTTGTTTGTTTAAGTTAATGTTCGAACAAACTAGACCCGAAACCGAACCACCATGATCATCACACACAACCACCACCTCTATCCAATACAATCATCACAAACTACTAAATGGGTTATGCTACCCTTCGAACTTCGAAACCTATTTATTTTTGTTGAACCGAGATCACGAACCAAAAACATCATTAACAACTTGTACATCTTTTATGATTACTCCCTTATTTCCTATTCTATTTCTTGGAACAAACACACCACAACCATTACTACCTTCGACTAACTATCAACACCACCATCAATCACCTCTAATTGAACCTTCAACAAAACACCCATCGTTGCTAGCTACTGTAGTAGACGAAGAACAACAAACCCATCACCATCAAGATACTAATCACGATTGTTATTGCTACTTCCATTATGTTTTAACCGAGGTAAACCACTATGCTTTATCACTTAACAACGAACCTGTAACTATTACCACTATTCTTTTTCTATTATAACTCATCACCTCAAAAACCCAAATCGTTTGTTGTTGTTCCTGCACAACAAAACACACAACCCAAAACAACCATCACTCTTAAATGATACCATCGTCTTTTGTTTTATGGTTCACACGAAGACCACCCTTGAAACCATTAACCTTCGCTAATCATATTTTTTTTATCATCAACCACCAAGACGACACCCATTGAACAAACTCACCACAACATGTCGCCACCATCATGAAACCATCCACAACCGGTCACCCTTGATCAAACCACCATCATCTTCGTGTTTTATAAATGCAACCACCAACACTTAATCAGAAAATGAAAAGCAAATTTCATATTTTATATTCAATCATCAACACTAAACTGTTGCTGCACCTGTGAGCTTTCTGTTACTACCTACTGTTCGATACAACCACTACCATAATGACCATCGCTGTCACGTTTTCCATTTCTAATCCAATTAAAATAATGAATTTGATATTAAGTTGAAGATAATATCATGGTGATATTGTTGATATAGTAACAAAAATGATGAGAGGTTTGTTGTTTCTATTACCAGATAACCCACTTGAACTAGTAGATTAGAATATTGAATTACTATGCAATGCGTGATTAAATTTCTCAAAGATTAGGCAAGTTGGACTAGATGGCCAACAAAAATATCTGTAGGGACGTGGTTTTTATTATTTTATGAAGTAAACATGATGATTGATGATCAAATGATGATGATGAGGTGATTCCATGGAATGGTGACGAGTCAAGATGTTAAAATTCTGGTTTTCCAATCGCACTCAAACAGAAAACTTAAAACTCAATCTATCATGGGATTTTTAATTATTAAATGGGTTACAATAGGTGTTGGGCTGCGATGGCCATCAGGAATAGTACTGGACGTTTGCCGTGAACCTTCTTTCAGTTATTGGGCCAAGAATGTGTAATGGACTACTAGGTTCAGTTTCTAATTTAGGCCTGTGACGAACTAGCTGTATATAGTTAAGGAAGATTAGCCGTGATGAAATTGATAATTAAAAGTTGATAAATTAAATGACGATGGTTATGATGGTGAGTGAAGATGAACACAATGATGTTATGGTTATGTTGTTGGATGTATGTTGGTATCGATTAGGTTGAAAAAAAATAAACAGATACATAGGTTAAATAGTTTTAAATCCTGAAATAGAACAGAAATGAAATGGCAGAACTATGGTTCAGAGCATTTGTGTTAAAAGAGAGGTCTCGGGTTAAATAGTTGTGGTTAGTGAACTAAATCAGAAATGTTAAGATAGAAGAGTGGTTTAGGAAGATGTTGGGTTAGCGGGATGTCGCGGGTTCAAACCCGGACTTGGGCATTTCTTTTAAGGACTACTTCTTCGAGGTAGTTTACTCATTACTCATTATTATTACTATTATTTTTATCACATTTATTATTATTATTATCATTATTAACATATAACATTTTTATCATTTTATTATTAGTATTATCATTATTATTAAAAGTATTATCATTTTTATTATTATCAGTACTATTATTATTTTTTAGTATTATTATAATTATTATTTTTAACAAACAAATGTTATCTATATAAAAATATATTACAAGTCAACTAATATTATATACTTATATGTTTTTAACAAATATATTAACATTTATATTGATAAAACTTTAATTAAATTATATATCATATAAATATTATAAGATTAATTATATTTAAAAATACTAATTTTAATACATTATAAAATATAAGTAAACTTAGTTGATTAAATGGGATATATGTTATTATATATACTTGAAATAGGTTCGTGAATTCGAGGTCAACCTACATTGTTCAGTTCCGTCGTATGCATATTTTACTACAAAATATCGTATTGTGAGTTTCATTACTCCCTTTTTAAGTGCTTTTGCAATATATATTTTTGGGACTGAGAATACATGCGCTTTTATAACTGTTTTACGAAATAGACACAAGTAATCAAAACTACATTATATGGTTGAATTATCGAAACCGAATATGCCCCTTTTGCTTGGTAGCCTAAGAATTAGTAAACCGATCTACTAATTGACGTGAATCCTAAAGATAGATCTATTGGGCCTAACAAACCCCATCCAAAGTACCAGATGCTTTAGTACTTCGATGTTATTTTATCATGTCCGAAGGATTTCCCGGAATGATAGGGGATATTCTTATATGTATTTTGTTAATGTCGGTTACCAGGTGTTCAATCCATATGAATGATTTTTGTCTCTATGCATGGGACGTATATTTATGAGAAATGAAAATGAAAATCTTGTGGTCTATTAAGATGATGAAAATGATTATTTATGTTAAACTAATGAACTCACCAACCTTTTGATTGACACTTTAAAGCATGTTTATTCTCAGGTATGAAAGAAATCTTCTACTGTGCATTTGCTCATATTAGAGATATTACTTGGAGTCATTCATTACATATTTCAAAAGACGTTGCATTTGAGTCATCGAGTTCATCAAGATTATTATTAAGTCAATTATAGTTGGATATATTATGAAATGGTATGCATGCCGTCAACATTCAATGTGAAGAAAGTTTGTCTTTTAAAAACGAATGCAATGTTTGTAAAATGTATCATGTGGAGGTCAAATACCTTGCGATGTAATCATATGTTATTGTATTCGTTCTTATAGATTAGGACGGGTCTTTACATGTGGTATCAGAGCAGTGGTCTTAGCGAACCAGGTCTGCATTACTGTGTATAACTGATGAGTTATTAGGATGCATTAGTGAGTCTAGACTTCGACCGTGTCTGCATGTCAAAAGTTTTGCTTATCATTTTCATCAGAAAATTTCTTGCTTATCATTCTTAGTCTAGACATATCTTATTGCATTGATTGCATGAATAGTGTATAGACAAAATTCATATCTTAGCGTATCTGCTAATTCATATCTTAGCGTATCTGTTATTGTTACCTTTGCCTGACAGCTTCCGTAGATTCCTCCGTAACTTATGGGATTTTAGTATTATATATGCATATGTAAATTATATATTGCTGGGTACTAATCTACATCCTATAATCAGTTTCTTATTAAAAATTCTTCATCTGATCGTACGATATGAATCCCGCAACCAGTTCAAGTCCCTCAGATTTCGATAGCTATTCCGATAGTTATTCCGACAGCTATTCCGACATGGATGTTCACCTAAGCGCCGAAAGAAGCGTTACCAGAATGAATCAACCAATCATACATCCCCAATTCGTCTGATGGGTTCGTAGTCAACTTGATCAATGGAGACGCGAAGAAGGCGGTCCTTTCCACCAACCAAATTTCCCTCTTTACGAAGAACCCGAAGCACTTACCAACGAACCTGTCCGAAACACCATTTTCACCCTCATTTCCCGAATATCTCGCCACGATTATATTCTATCTAAAATTCCAAACCTTATTCATCCTCTCGTTCCGACCGCCAATCATTCTGGAATAATAGAAGAGGTCAACAAACTTCGCGCTCGAGTAATCAATTTGGAGAATATGGTGCAAAATTTACCAGCTTCAGCAACAACACCGACACCAACAGTACCATTAGTAACAGCACCAGTACCATCAACAATCCATGCCTCAACATCTCATTCAGTACCTCGAGCATAATCATCGTTCTACGTATCATTCTACATCAATTATCTTCGTTCTTCATAGCTATTATGTAATCTCTAATGTTTTAGAGATTATGTATTCTAGTTCTAATGGTAAATTAAATGAGATTAATATTATATTAACTCATTAAATCCATGCTTACATCTGAAGAAAATATATATGTAAGTATATTTTCATAAAGATTGTATTTAAAAGCTCTTTTGTACAAACTGTTAATGATGAAAATATTTTAACGGGTAGGTAATACCCGAGGAATATTTAGATTTCACATTAATAAGTCACGCTGTACATTCTTCGAATCTGATTCAACGGTCATCTACTATCCTATTTACATCCACAGATATACGTATCCGTTCACCGCAGAATAATCATTTTCATTCAATTTCATATTTGGATTTTGACCTATCAGAATCCAACAAGTGGCATAATGAAGAAAACATTGGATAAAATAAAATTTGTTAGAAACAAACAAATTAACTATGAGAAAATTTTGTTAAGAATCCACGCTAGCAAAATTCTAGCTAACTGCTCCTAGCTAACTGTTAATTCCTTATTACATTTTATTATCGCAATTTATTTATCGCAGTTTATTTATCGCAATTTATATTCTCGCAATTTTACTTATCGTCATTTAATTTCTGTTATTTATTTTTTTATGTACTTTAAATATCTGGACACGTATACAATGTTTTGACATATCATATCGACGTCAGGCAAAGGTAGTAATGATCAAGTTCTCTATACAGGGTTGAGGTTGATTCTAAATAATATATATACTTTGAGTTGTGATCGAGTCTGAGACATGTATATATATGGGTTACGACACGTATTAATTAATTCGAATATTATATATTAAACTATATATGAATTGTTGAACTACTATTTGTGGACTACCAACATTGGACAATTAAAATGAATTAAAATATTGATTATAACATATGAAACTAAATAATTCTTCAAGTTTGCCACTTGATTTCATCTTAAACATCCTTTGTATCTTGACAATTACAATCAGCGTTTAATCATCTAAAAACAGAATTCTCCTGAAACCACCTCGGATTAATAACTGATGATTTAGATATCATAGCATTAAATGCAGAGGAAACAGAAAAATTGTAGATGGTCTAAACAGCCAAAAGTGTGATGATAAAGAAAGGAGTGTTAGGAACGCTCGATAGAAAATTTGGTACTGAAAAACAGATTGAGCAAACCATGAAGGAGACTAAGGCCCAAATATAAGGACCATACCATATATTCAAAAAATCCAGATAATTCTGGATCCGATGAAACCTTCAATGAATACCTTGCTCCGTACTCATGTTAACATCTTGCGGAAAATCTTTCTTCATCAATCATCGAACTTAGAGATTCCAAAATATCATCATAAATATCTTAAATATTTCTGAGGATATTTTCATAAATATTCTCGTCCGAAATTATTTATCTCTTCGTACTATCTATATTACATCATAAAGGAAACTACTTTAGTTTCTAAATTTCTTTAAAATTTGAGTTTGAATTATGAATGATTTTGAAGTAGTGTTGGGAACTGAAGCATGAGTTAGTATAATATAATGACACTTGATCAACGTGATTATATTACAGTAAGTCATGCTGAGTTTCTAATGGGACATGATGATTAACAGATCATAACGTCATCATGTGCCATGTTACATAACTCTTTCATTCTGCTTAACTTCTGAACATATCAAGAAAGTATATTCTTGATAGTTCTATTCTCACTGATTCTGGTAATTTGACAAATCAAATCGTGCTATTACATTCTTTCTTGTTTAGAACATTAAATTCATTTGAAACTCCATACTTACGAATTCTGGACCATTACTCGCTTTACTAGAGGTCGAAATGAGAATAAAAAGACAAAGAGTTCCAAAATATAAGAGAAAATATAAAGCCCAATAACAACACGGAGGTTACAAACTGTGAATATTTATACGAATAGCAATATAAAGACACGGTAGAATTAAGAATGGTATTACTCCAAGGTAATAGTAGAATAAACAGATTTTTCTGTTGGAAGATTGAAAAGAAGGATGACAGAAATGATAATTAGGAAAATATCAAGGATTAGAACGTAATTAAGCATTTTCACAATCTTTTGGATGTATGAACTAAGAAAGAAAGTATTGAGGTGGTGGAAAATAATGGGACGAAAAAAGTTTAATTTATAATGAAATATCAGACAAAGCAATCAAGACATATCATCGCATTTACTTAAAGAGGATCCTAATTTTCATATTCACCAGAGAATCAGATCTTATCCAGATTTCAAAGATTTCTTTAACGCCCTTGAATTCCGGAAAATCCACCGTGACTACGTCAAAAGTTAAACCTCTATCTTAATCTTTTGTGATAACTTCACTTGTACGCTTCGAATAATCGAATTGTTTTATCTGTATCACTCAATGATGATAAAATTCTATTTTATCAATTCATATTCGTCATGAAAACATATTTATTGTTAACCATGACAACCACACTCGAATTTCGGGACGAAATTTCTTTAACGGGTAGGTACTGTGACGACCCGGGAATTTCCGACCAAATTTAAACTTAATCTTTACATGGTTTCGACAAGATAAGCAAAGTTTGTAATGTTGAGTCTCAAAAATTTTGAACTATTTCATAAATTCAATTGACCTTCGACCATTACCGACGATTCACGAACAACTAATTTGTAAATAGATATATATATATATATAATTTTATTTAAAATATTATTTGAAATAATATATGATTTAATTGTTTGGAAATAATATCAATATATTTAATATTATTAATTTAATATATAATATATATGTATATTATAAAATTAAATGTTATATGTTGTAATTGTTATAATCAATGTTGAAAAATCATAATAATATATAACAATTATTATTTAAAGAGCATATATATATAATAAAGTATACAGAATATATATTTTGTGATTTCGGAGTTATTTAGTAAACGAAAGTAACGCTGAATTGTCATTTGATTGACAGTAAACGAGTTAAAAAGAAACTTTTGTGATTTTAAAATAAACGGTTAGCCGAAAATGAGTTTTACAAATTATAGGATTATTAAATATGTATTTAGGAATTATTTGTTGAATTTTAAAACTTCTTATATTTTACTTGAGGTTGGGAGTGAATAATTAATGTAATTTTTATTTAATATTTAATGATCGAATTTTATACCATAATGACCAAAATAAAAAAATATAGTAACAACAGGATACGAAATACTATTCCTTCTAAAACTGTCGACAGAATATCTGGCTGCTATACTATTGTGTATATTATTTGAGCACGTTCATTTAACTTATGATTCAATTGATTGATTTATCATTATTATAATTAATATTATATTATTATTATTTTATTATTATTGTTAGATTATTAAATTCTCCTTGAATTTATGAATGCATACTATGTTCACCACTATCTAGATTATGTATACATATTCATATATCGATGTACATGTATCAATCAGACAATCATCTTTCTTCTTCCTTTTTACTTCTCTTTCTTATTTCCTCTTCATGAACCCAAGACCAAACCCATTTGATTTAATTGACATCGCTACCGGTTGTTTGTTTAAGTTAATGTTCGAACAAACTAGACTCGGAACCGAACCACCATGATCATCACACACAACCACCACCTCTATCCAATACAATCATCACAAACTACTAAATGGGTTATGCTACCCTTCGAACTTCGAAACCAATTTATTGTTGTCGAATCGAGATCACGAACCAAAAACATCATTAACAACTTGTACATCTTTTATGATTACTCCCTTGTTTCCTATTCTATTTCTTGGAACAAACATACCACAACCATTACTACCTTCGACTACCTATCAACACCACCATCGATCACCTCTAGTTGAACCTTCAACAAAACACCCATCGTTGCTAGCTACTGTAGTAGACGAAGAAAAACAAACCCATCACCATCAAGATACTAATCACGATTGTTATTGCTACTTCCATTATGTTTTAACTGAGGTAAACCACTATGCTTTATCACTTACCAACGAACCTGTAACTATTACCACTATTCTTTTTATATTATAACTCATCACCACAAAAACCAAATCGTTTGTTGTTGTTCCTGCACAACAAAACAAACAACCCAAAACAACCATCACTCTTAAATGATACCATCGTCTTTTATTTTATGGTTCACACGAAGACCACCCTTGAAACCATTAACCTTCGATAATCATATTTTTTTTATCATCAACCACCAAGACCACACCCATTGAACAAACTCACCACACCATGTCGCCACCATCATGAAGCAATCCACAACCGGTCACCCTTGATCAAACCACCATCATCTTCGTGTTTAAAAAATGCAACCACCAACACTTAATACGAAAATCGAAAGAAAATTTCATATTTTATATTCGATCATCAACACTAGACTATTGCTGCACCTGTGAGCTTTCTGTTACTACCTACTGTTCGATACCACCACTACCACAATGACCATCACTGTCACATTTTCCGTTTCTAATCCAATAATAATGAATGTGATATTAAGTTGAAGATAATATCATGGTGATATTGTTGATACAGTAACAAAAATGATGAGAGGTTTGTTGTTTCTATTACCAGATAACCCACTTAAACTTGTAGATTAGAATATTGAATTACTATGCAATGTGTGATTAAATTTCTCAAAGATTAGGCAAGTTGGACTAGATGGCCAACCAAAATATCTGTAGGGACGTGCTTTTTATTATTTTATGAAGTAAACATGATGATTGATGATCAAATGATGATGATGAGGTGATGCCATGGAATGCTGATGAGTCAAGATGTCAAAATTATGGTTTCCTTATATATTTTTTTCCAATCGCACTCAAACAGCAAACTTAAAACCCAATCTATCATGGGCCTTTTAATTATTAAATGGGTTACAATAGTTGTTGGGCTGCGATGGCCATCAGGAATAGTACTGGACGTTATTTTGTTGGGTTTGGTCATTTTATCACTTGAGCCGAGATAATATATAAATTTCACTTGGGCCGTGAACCTTCTTTCAGTTATTGGGCAGAGAATGTGTAATGGACTAATAGGATCAGTTTCTAATTTAGGCCTGTGATGAACTAGCTGTATATAGTTAAGGAAGATTAGCCGTGATGAAATTGATAATTAAAAGTTGATGATAAATTAAATGACGATGGTTATGATGGTGAGTGAAGATGAACACAATGATGTTATGGTTATGTTGTTGGATGTATGTTGGTATCGATTAGGTTGAAAAAGAAGAAATAGATACATAGGTTAAATAGTTTTAAATCGTGAAATAGAACAGAATTGAAATGGCAGAACCATGGTTCAGGGCATTTGTGTTAAAAGAGAGGTCTAGGGTTACATAGTTGTGGTTAGCGAACTAAATTAGAAATGTTAAGATAGAAGAGTGGTTTAGGAAGATGTTGGGTTAGCAGGATGTCGTGGGTTCAAACCGGACTTGGGCATTTATTTTAAGGACTACTTCTTCGAGGTAGTTTACTCATTACTCATTATTATTACTATTATTTTTATCACTTTTATAATTATTATTATCATTATTAACATATAACATTTTTATCATTTTATTATTAGTATTATCATTATTATTAAAAGTATTATCATTTTTATTATTATCATTACTATTATTATTTTTTAGTATTATTATAATTATTATTTTTAACAAACAAATGTTATCTATATAAAAATATATTACAAGTCAACTAATATTACATACTTATATGTTTTTAACTAATATATTAACATTTATATTGATAAAACTTTAATTAAATTATATATCATATAAATATTATAAGAATAATTATATTTAAAAATACTAATTTTAATACTTTATAAAATATAAGTAAACATAGTTGATTAAATGGGATATATGTTAATATATATACTTGATATAGGTTCGTGAATTCGAGGTCAACCTGCATTGTTCAGTTCCGTCATATGCATATTTTTACTACAAAATATCATATTGTGAGTTTCATTACTCCCCTTTTAAATGCTTTTGCAATATATATTTTTTGGACTGAAAATACATGCGCTTTTATAATTTTTTTACGAAATAGACACAAGTAATCAAAACTACATTATATGGTTGAATGATAAAAGCCAAATATGCCCCTTTTGCTTGGTAGCTTAAGAATTAGTAAACCGATCTACTAATTGACGCGAATCCTAAAGATAGATCTATTGGGCCTAACAAACCCCATCCAAAGTACCGGATGCTTTAGTACTTTGATGTTGTTTTATCATGTTCGATGGATTTTCCGGAATGATAGGGGATATTCTTATATGCATCTTGTTAACGTCGGTTACCAGGTATTCAATCCATATGAATGATTTTTGTCTCTATGCATGGGACGTATATTTATGAGAAATGAAAATGAAAATCTTGTGGTCTATTAAAATGATGAAAATGATTATTTATGTTAAACTAATGAACTCACCAACCTTTTGGTTGACACTTTAAAGCATTTTTATTCTCATGTATGAAAGAAATCTTCTGCTGTGCATTTGCTCATATTAGAGATATTACTTGGAGTCATTCATGACATATTTCAAAAGACGTTGCATTCGAGTCGTCGAGTTCATCAAGATTATTATTAAGTCAATTATAGTTGGATATATTATGAAACGGTATGCATGCCATCAACATTCGATGTGAAGAAAGTTTGTCTTTTAAAAATGAATGCAATATTTGTAAAATGTATCATATAGAGGTCAAATACCTCGCGATGTAATCATACGTTATTGTATTCGTTCTTATGGATTAGGACGGGTCTTTACAATTCAAATGTCAGCAATGATGGAGGATGTGTTCTAGTGACTTCCTCAGGAGGATATGTCTAAATGACTGCCTCAAACCGAACAGTCAGTAATGACAGAGGATGTGTCCTAGTGACTGCCTCAGGAGGATGTATCTAAATGACTGCCTCAATCAAAATAGTCAACAAATGATAGAGGATGTGTCCTAGTGACTGCCTCAGGAGGATGTGTCTAAATGACTGCCTCATGTTTCCGGACTCAAAAGAAGTAAAACCTGAGAAATTTAAATTTTGAAAAATAATTAAAATTTAAATTTTAACTTGGTTATTTCCCAGAATTTTCATAAAATTCTTATGGTTTTCGAGCTTTTCCAAAAATCTCATAAAATCCAAACCTGCTCTAAAACTATCAAAATTTTCGAGATGCTCGAAATTCAAACACCTGCTCAAAAACTCAATGTTTTCGAGCAAGATCAAAAGATGGTGGTTCTCGAGCAAGCTTCAATGGAAACTTTGGTTTTCGGTCAAAGGGTGTTATAAAAGTTTAAAATTGATACTTTATACCCATCACTTTCACACTCTCAAAATTCAAAATCAAACTTGCTCTCAAGAGAAAACCCATCGATACTGTTCATCATCCTCAACCTCATTCTAATTTGGTATTTGTTTCTTCAATTTTGAATTTAATTTCATTTAGATTGAATGTGTATGAACTGAATGTGTCTTGCAAATAACCAATGTGTAAACTAATACTCAGATTTATGTGTTAAATGCCTGATCCCTGTTTTTGATTCCCTAAAACTTCGAACCCTAGCACTGTAAAATAGCATGATTATGATTATGATTGCAAAATTGTTACTTTAATCGACTTAAGGTTTCTGCTAGATGCTGATTAGAACACTAATACTCACTTTAATCATTCATAAATTACTGATTTGATTCGATGACAAAAAGGGGGTAAAATCTAGGGTTCTTGAGTGATTATGCATTTAACTGTTTTTAGAACCTAGCTATATACTTAATAAGTTAGAATTGAAGTTGATTTAACATCTATGAGGTGATTTAAAAATTTCTTGATGATTTATCTTTCAAAACACTCTTGAATGTTCAAAACAGACTGAGTGCTCGAAAACTTCATGTTTTCGAGCGCTCAAAAACCTATTTGGTCGAAATCTTTTGTTATGACTGAAAACATTTATTTTCTCGAATACTTTTGTGTGTGAAAAAGTTTTCTTGCCTGAAAACCATTGCTCTAAAACCTTGCCTGAAAACTGTAAATGCTCGAAAATGCGTGCTCGAAAAACATCCTGCTCGAAAAGTTTTGATGCTCAAAAACCTCACTTTGCTCGAAAACCCCAATTTTCTCAAAAAACTTTTCTGTTCAAAATTTTTCTAAGTGTTGATTCACAAGCCTTTGACAAATTTGTTTTTAATTAAATCAATTAAAGGATTTTGTTACCATTTTCAAAACAACACCATATGAACTGTGTTTCAACTAACCATGTGCATGATGCAACAGCAATGGCAAACAATGCATTCTTTACTATGGATGTTGGTATTCCTTGTGAATACTGGATTCCTATCCTACTGCACAACCCGATGCATAATGTGTTCACTGAATCGGAGCGTTTTAGAGCGTCAGCTTCAATTAATGCAGAATTCCATGACGTACCATCCACCCGTTGGCGATGAACCTGATTACTTCACCTTCCTAGTTGCTCAAAACCTAGATCAGATGGTCTCCTTCACCCTGAACAACATGAGACGATTCTTGGGCATTCCTAATAATGCACAATATGATGAATTTCCTTCCGAGGATGATATGTTAGCTGTCATGTGACAACTTGGGTATGAAGGGGAAGTAACCAAAATAAGGAATTTCAAGAAGCAACGCATGGCACAACGATGGTCTGTGCTATTCACTTTTGTGAACTAGTGCTTCAATTCGATGCAAACTGGAACCGACCACATCACCATATTCTTGCTAAAGATCTTTTATGGGATCGTGTTCCTGTCCACTGCTGACTTTGGCTGAGCCATCTGGGATCGTATGATAGAAATCCACTCGACGGAGATTCTACGCTATAATCCTTTCATCCATAATAGATGAAAGTAATCAAACTCCCTATCATCTACTAAGAGATCGCAGTGAATCAATTGCAGAGCAAGAGTCTATCAGTTTTATTCAAAAGAGAATTGGCTCAAAGAATGTGGAAGCTCAACTTATTCCACCTCACTTGCTGAATCGTTATTTGTGGATAGATAGGAGCTCCTATGGATCCCCTACCACCCGAGAATCCCGTTCCTGGAGCTGATAGGACACCTGGTGAGGGGTATAGTAAGTGAGGGTCAAAGAAAAGAAAGTCTGAGGGGAAAAAAATGAGGGTGATAATATGCCGAAAAAGAAAACCAAACAAAAGAAAGTAACCATTGAACAATTCCAAAACGCTCTTCATGATCTTGATCGGAGTGATAAGGATGGTAATGAGGGTGTGGTTGAAAAAACAAGAAAGGTTGTGCAGACAGGGAGTGAGACAGGTCAAAAAGAAAACGTTAGCCCTCCACAAACTCTATGAAGTCACTGAGATGCTCAAACATCTGTTTCATATGAGTTAGTTTCGGCAAATTTAGATGAGATCCGCCAAAACCAATTTGAAAATGTGTCTAGTGCTCGTAGGAATTTGGTACAGTACTATAATGAACAAACTATGTCTATAGCTCAGACTGCAACAACAAACGTAGAGGCAAGTACACCACCGGAAATCGTTACTCAAACATCGCTTGGAAGTCATGTGACACCAGGCCTCACTGCTTAGCTTTCGATCTCGACAGTGGTGACAACTAAGTTTTGTCAAGAAACTCAGGAAGTTTTCACTATCGTTTAGACACAGGGCCTCAATATCTCATCACCGTTAACATCTGCACAACCATCACTGATGTGTTGAAAGTGTGTGCAATAGTGCTTAGCTTAATCTTCAACTTTTAAATTTATAAAACCTTTTAATTATTACACTTTAACACCCTATCGAGTAACAAAACCCGATCAGAGGTAGTATGTAAGGTTATCGTCCCATGAGACGGGTGGTGTCGATAAGAGTTGTTTTTATTATTTAATTCTTATTAAAGAATTAAAGATATATTTTTATGTCTTTTATAGGATAGATTTATCTTAGGAAAGAGTTTGCTTTTTAAAAGATAGACATAATAACATAAGGAATTGAAGATTCAAAAATAAAGATAAAGATACAAATAAGTATACAAGTGATTATACAAGTGATTATACAAGTGATTGCATGGACAATCAATTCATACGGGATTCATATTAAATAAGTTTCATGACTTATATTAACACAAAGTAGAATAACAATCATAGACCAATTATTATCCCTTAATAGGTTAAACTAAGTGTTGCATATCAATCAATAAGTAGGATTTAAAGCATATGCTAGATATGTGATGTGCATAACTAACATCTTAATTCTTCATGTTCAATTCAATTACATGATACATACCAATCTTATGATGAGGATCAATATGCAAATAGACTGAAAAATTATATAAGCTATTAAACACCAAGTAGATCAACTCAAGTTACTAGCTGAAAGCCAATTACTACAAAGTTTTCATGCAATCATTAATTAAACAAATCCAAACGAAGGATCTTCGATTAAACCTAACAATATCAACCTCTATTATATAAGCGTAATTCAAATCAAATAAGTTTATCACTATTAAACTCTTTAACTTAGTTTCAGGCAATTCAATTTAACAAGTTTAATGGACTAGATCTAAATAAGTAGCATGAATCAAATAATAGATTTATCAGATCAAGGACTAATCAACATTAAAATCATGTTATTTAAACATTAAGCATGGCAAACAAGTGTAATCATGCAAAACAGATTCAAAACAGTTTAAAGATCATCACAGAAACTCAACCATACAGATCTGGAAAAGAACCAGAAACTGCACAGGATGAAGCATGAAGCCAGCGGCTTCCTTCACACCAAGCCGGTGGCTTGAGTGTGAAGCCGGCAGCTTCGTCTGAATTCCAGATGAAGTTTGACTTTCGTCCACGTAATCACTATGAATGTTTAGCTCATGATAAAAGACGAACAGAAACAATTACAGAAAATAAAATAGACAAAACAATAAATTAAAGATAGAATCATACCTTGTAAAGAAGGTAGATGTAAAATTACTTGAATAAAATCTTGAATCTTGATTACAAAAGAGTAAATCTAACCTAAGGGTTTAGAGAAAACCCCTAAAAAATGAACTATCTAATTCTACAAACTTCTGAATTTTTAAACATATGAAAACTGAGACCAGGGGCTTTAATTTATAGTATTCTGGGGCGGTTTGCCAAGCCGGTGGCTTCATTGGCAAGCCGACGGCTTGCCTTAAGTCGGTGACTCCTCGTGCAAGTTAAACTTGATTAGCAAGTCAATCCTTATAACCGTCATACTGAAGCCGGCGGCTTCATAGCCGTGTCGGCGGCTTCATAGCCGTGTCGGCGGCTTCATAGCCGTGTCGGCGGCTTCACTTGATTCGCCGAATCTTTCTGATTTTATCTTGATTTTGTTTCCATTTTTACTTAAACTTGATCAATAAGTTGAGAAAATGTGTAAACCAGGTCGGCGGCTTCATTGGGAAGCCAGCGGATTCCTTTGCCTTTTTCTTGATCAACAAGTTCTTTCAATTATTATTGATTCTGGAACATTCTGGTATTTTTCCTTCAAAGCCGGCGGCTTCCTTATAACCATGTCGGCGGCTTCATACAGCCGATCTGCAATTTTCTTCGTTTTTGATCCTGTTTAGTACATAACTTGGACATAATCATTAGAAATATCTTTTTCTCATTTTTACCCATTTTAGAGTGTTTTGGTATCAAAATGACTCAAAAATACTAAGATAACTCCTCAAAATATTATTAAAAAACTGTATAATTTAGGAGTTATCAAATTCCCCACAATTAAACCTTATAAATTATATAATGGGTATTAAAGTAAAATTGCAAAGTCAAAAGTATGTCTTAATAAGAAGTTAGTATTTATTATTCATAAGAACTAGTCTGAACCAGACCAAGGATTACAAGTAGTCCTAAAGGTTTATTAAGTCAGATTTATACAGTTTGGTCATCATTGGACTCTTTTGTTTTCTAACTTTTATAAATATATGGTTCTCATTGGAACTCTTTTCTTTTGTTGGCCTTCATTGGGCTCTTTTCCCTTTTCATTTCTTTTGCTTTCATGCTTAGCATTTGCTTTACATTTGGCAATTTTCTAAATTGGCCCTTATTTGGGACTCTTTTGCTGCCTCAGTGGTCCATGCTTCTTATGCCATATGGTAGTGGCTATAAGCTTGATTTCTTTTCACAATTTTTGGCTTTTAACTTCCTTATCTTAAAAAAAGTAATCTGATCTTGAAATTAAGAGTAGTTCTTTTATTAGCATTAGAATTTATACTTTCGAAAAATTGAAAAAAAAATTAAAATTATACCCATTTTTTAACCTTTTCGGGAAAATTTGATAGTATCTTTTATACTTTTTCAAGTGATTAATCACTTCCTTCCCCACACTTAGATTATGCGATGTCCTCATTGCATTTATAAATAAAAGAATGAAATAAATAAACAAAGGACATAAAAAAAATAAGGGAAAGAGTGATGTTACTCAATTTGTAGGATCATAATATGATTTGCGAGCACTTCTGCGAACTTCTTTTGAATTGAATAAATAACTTGACAAGAATATTAAATAACACAAACATAATACGAACATAATATTTTATTAATAATTCATCATCACTTAAACATTTAAACACTTAGGAGCTATATTGCTTCATAATAAAGTAATAAAACAATTAAAACACTTGGACATAATATAGTCCTAATAAACAAACATATAGAGATAGGTAGTTTTGATTATAGATTCGTTTGCGCGTCTATTTTCTTCTCACATAATTACTCCTTAGGCTTATTCTCTTCACACTTACTTTTTTCATACTCATTCAACGCTTTAATTTGTTGCAAGAAATTCAATGTAATGTCAAGACCCCTACGAAAAGACATTTCGAATGAAACACTTAACTCATGGATATGTTTTCTCACTTCAGTGCTAAGTTTATATTGATCTTTTATGAATTCAGTAACAATTTTATCCACGGTAAAGTCATCATCATCCTCTTTACCAACCTTAACCATTTTAACATTAGAGCGAGGAACTTTGTATCTTGGAAGTAATGGAATAGACTCAAATATTGCACCATAACGAATAGTTAATGAATTATCAGCATAGTTAATGGTAGCACGAGCGGTAGATAAAAACGGAGATCCTAAGATTAAAGGAGTTATCGGATCTTCTTTCATGTCCATCACAACAAAATCAATTTTGTAGAAAGCATAACCAACAAAAACTTCAACTTTTTTAACAATCCCCAACGGCTCATGTAGACGACTATCAGCAAAACAAACATTTCCTTTGATTGGTTCCAACGACGGTAATCCTAAATGATTATAGACAGAAAATGGCATAACATTAATGCTAGAACCAATATCAGCTAATCCCATAACTGGTATTGGACCACGAATTAAACAAGGGATTTGAAATTCCCCAGGATCAGTGCATATAGCAACAGGAACGTCAGGTGATGAATATGGATCTACCGGATTAATTGTGAAGGAATAAAGAGGGTAGAGACCTTCCTTTTTCCTTTTTTCCAACTGTCTCATAGTATCAGCTAACCAATCATCTTTATCTTCACATTTCGATTTTTCAGATTTTTCACTATTAACTTCATTATTTTCATCAACCTTTTTATTAACTTCTTCTTCCTTCTCATCAAACAACTCATGCATGAAAATTACCTCATCACGATCAAGACCTCGAACCTTATCATCTTTTGATGTATCTTCTTCGGTAGCAGTTAACTTCTTTATTTCCTGATCATATTCTTCCTCAACCATATCAAACTCCCATAAATACTTCAAACCAGGTTCATAAACATCAACTCTATTTACTTCCCTAATAACATTCACCTTCTCAAAACGAACTTCCTTAAAAACTTCAGATTCAATTGGAACTTTTCCCTCGACAAGTTTGAATAACTTAGTAACATTGCGTTCTAAGTTTTGAATGGACGCTTGATGATTATTTTGTACTTGGGAAAGTTGAGATTTTATGTTATCATTAGCTTCATTTCGATTTTTGATAAAAGTGAGGATGCTTTCTTCAAGATTAGATTTTTGAGCATTAGAAGAATTTGGAATGAAGGGTGCTCTAACAGGAAAGAAACCAGGTGGGTTTTTATTATTATTATTAGCAGGATAAGGCGTATTATAATTATTTTGGTAATTCGGATTTCCTTGAAATCTGATTAACATACGAAACATTCTCGACTTGCTCCATGGTAAGACTAGTAACACAATCTTTAGTAGCATGAGGACCTTGGCATTTTTCACAACCTACCTTAATCATATGCATTTCCTTAGTAAGCTTTTCAATCTGCCTTCCTAAATTACCCAATTGCACATTCATAGCTTTAACCATATCTTCAGAATCATAACTAACAGATTTCACCGAATGAGAAATATCTAAGTCTTGGTGCCATTCATGGGAATGAGCAGCCAACTTGTTAATAAGAGTTTCGGCTTCTTCGGCAGTTTTGCGCATAATGTTTCCTCCAGCAGATGTATTAATTTCTCTTCTTGTAGCAATATCACAACCCTTATATAAAGTAGTTACCTTTTTAAACTTATCCAAACCATGTTGCGGACAACCTCTAAGCATTTGACCAAATCAAACCCACGCAGAATAAAGAGACTCGTTAGTTTTTTGATGAAAATTAGCAATTTCAATTTGAAGGGTGACAGTTTTAGACGCAGGAAAGAATCGAGTGAGATACTTCTCAACCATTGTATCCCAACTAGTAATATCTCCTTCAGGTAATGAGTTCAACCAATCCCTAGCTTCATCCTTTAGTGATCATGGGAAGAGACGAAGATAAATAATATTACTCTCCACATTATTAATGTTAAACAGATTACATATATCTTTAAAATTCCGAATGTGGGCATTAGCAACTTCCTTCTCCGTACCCCTAAATTGATTATCTTTTAGCAAATGAAAAATACGACTCTTAATATCAAAATTCTCTTTAATTTCAGGCTGAGTAATAGCATCACCTAATCCTTCTCGACCAGCTTTCATTAACGCTTCCATTGAATTCGTCATCTCAATTTCTGAACCAAAAAGACATCCCTAATTAGAATCAGGACTAGATGGAGGGCTAGATAACGAATCATCACTAGAAGTAGTTCCTTCTTGGAAATCTAATTTCTTAACTATTTTCGAATCCTTAGAAAGTTTAGATAACATATCAGGATTTGACAACGTTCTTTGTAAGACCGGTTTCTTGGATCGAGTAATCATTTGATCTAGAATCATGAAAAGAAATGTTTTAGGATAAAATCTTTTAAGCCTTAAAGGATTTATATTTTTAGATTTTCTATTTAAGAAGTATCCTAGAGTATAAGTAGATTTTAAATTATTAAATATATTAAATATTAGAGACGTAATTAATAATATAAATATTAAATAACAACTTTTATCGCATAACAACGAATAATCAAACATACACGGCCTATTAAATCTTTCAATACTTAAGTGACCCGTCAGTGTCTAGGTTTGGGCAGGAGTCTTTAAATCGGAACCCCAGCAACCCTTTCCTAAAGGAAGACAGTCATCACCCGTTTTTAAGAAATATCAATAACCAAAGTATATCCAACTTTTAAATTGGGCAGGAGTAATCAGTTGATGTGTTGAAAGTGTGTGCAGTAGTGCTTAGCTTAATCTTCAACTTTTAAATTTATAAAACCTTTTAATTATTACACTTTAACACCCTAACGAGCAACAAAACCCGATCAGAGGTAGTATGTAAGGTTATCGTCCCATGTGACGGGTGGTGTCGATAAGAGTTGTTTTTATTATTTAATTCTTATTAAAGAATTAAAGATATATTTTTATGTCTTTTATAAGATAGATTTCTCTTAGGAAAGAGTTTGCTTTTTAAAAGATAAACATAATAACATAAGGAATTGAAGATTCAAAAATAAAGATAAAGATACAAATAAGTATACAAGTGATTATACAAGTGATTATACAAGTGATTACATGGACAATCAATTCATACAGGATTCATATTAAATAAGTTTCATGACTTATATTAACACAAAGTAGAATAACAATCATTGACCAATTATTATCCCTTAATAGGTTAAACTAAGTGTTGCATATCAATCAATAAGTAGGATTTAAAGCATACGCTAGATATGTGATGTGCATAACTAACATCTTAATTCTTCATGTTCAATTCAATTGCATGATACATACCAATCTAGTGATGAGGATCAATATGCAAATAGACTGACAAATTATATAAGCTATTAAACACCAAGTAGATCAACTCAAGTTACTAGCTGAAAGCCAATTACTACTAAGTTTTCATGCAATCATTAATTAAACAATTCCAAACGAAGGATCTTCGATTAAACCTAACAATATCAAACTCTATTATATAAGCGTAATTCAAATCAAATAAGTTTATCACTATTAAACTCTTTAACTTAGTTGCATGCAATTCAATTTAACAAGTTTGATGGACTAGATCTAAACAAGTAGCATGAATCAAATAATAGATTTATCAGATCAAGGACTAATCAACCTTAAAAACATGTTATTTAAACATTAAGCATGGCAAACAAGTGTAATCAAGCAAAACAGATTCAAAACAGTTCAAAGATCATCACAGAAACTCAACCATACAGATCTGGAAAAGAACCAAAAACTGCACAGGACGAAGCACGAAGCCGGCGGCTTCCTTCACACCAAGCCGGCGGCTAGAGTGTGAAGCCGGCGGTTTCATCTGAATTCCAGATGAAGTTTGACTTTCGTCTACGTAATCACTATGAACGTTTAGTTCATGATAAAAGACGAACAGAAACAATTACAGAAAATAAAATAGAGAAAACAATAAATTAAAGATAGAATCATACCTTGTAAAGAAGGTAGATGTAAAATTACTTGAATAAAATCTTGAATCTTGATTACAAAAGAGTAAATCTAACCTAAGGGTTTAGAGAAAACCCCTAAAAAACAAACTATCTACTTCTACAAACTTCTGAATTTTTGAACATCTGAAAACTGAGACCAGGGGCTTCAATTTATAGTATTCTGGGGTGGTTTGCCAAGCCGGCGGCTTCATTGGGAAGCCGGTGGCTTGCCTTGAGTCAGTAACTCCTCGTGCAAGTTAAACTTGATTAGCAAGTCAATCCTTATAACCGTCATACTGAAGCCAGCGGCTTTATAGCCGTGTCGGCGCCTTCACTTGATTCGCCGAATCTTTCTGATTTTATCTTGATTTTATTTCCATTTTTACTTGAACTTGATCAATTAGTTGAGAAAACGTGTAAACCAGGCCGGCGGCTTCATTGGGAAGCCGGCAACTTCCTTTGCCTTTTTATTGATCAACAAGTTCTTTCAATTATTATCGATTCTGGAACATTCTGGTATTTTTCCTTCAAAGTCGGCGGCTTCCTTAGAACCATGCCGGCGGCTTCATACAGTCGATCTGCAATTTTTTTCATTTTTGATCCTGTTTAATACATAACTTGGACATAATCATTAGAAATATCTTTTTCCAATTTTTACCCATTTTAGTGTGTTTTGTTATCAA
Source organism: Rutidosis leptorrhynchoides (assembly GCF_046630445.1). Classification (NCBI taxonomy): domain Eukaryota; kingdom Viridiplantae; phylum Streptophyta; class Magnoliopsida; order Asterales; family Asteraceae; genus Rutidosis; species Rutidosis leptorrhynchoides. The sequence goes on from NC_092337.1 coordinate 255,606,965, forward strand.
AATGACTCAAAAATACTAAGATAACTCCTCAAAATGTTATCAAAAAACTGTATAATTTAGGAGTTATCAATCACCACCACGATTCACATCATCACCCCCTGATCTCAATGTATCACCACCACCACTCTCACCACCAATCATATCATTTCCAACAATCATTCGGGCAATTACACATCAACCAAACGTTTCTTATCATCAACGGGAGAACGAATTACATGCTCATCTTCTCTTAGTCACCTTGTCACCAGATGATTACATCAAAAATGCCATCCTTGGTCTACTTAACTCTTTTCAAATCATACCAAACTATCCTCAGGTGCTTGAACCGATTCCTTATCGTGCTGACGTACTATCTTCCTCCAAGAGATATGATGACCCCGATGCCGGCGGTCAACATGAGGGGGAGAATCTCGGAGGAAGCTCAACAATGGAGACTACTCAAAGTGCGAGTCAATCACAAAGCTAACCCAGCTCCTCCAGAAGAGGAAATGAAGTTTTCGATGACTCTTGTTTGCCAGAAAAGGATGATTGAAGGGGTTGAACACATTGTAGAAGAAGATGATGTTGTGTGATGCCCCGTACAAAACCATCGTGTACGAATCATCAACAACATGATCATTACAAGGTTAAGTACTATATGCGTTTTCAAAAAGAGTTTGCATTCCTAAATAAAGTGATGTCTAAACCAACATCGAATGTTTTACAATCCAAAAGCATGCTTCACTAAGTAGAAGCAAATAATAAGTGTATGTGACCACAACGGTCGTTACAAGTCATAGTTCAAAAGTAGTAAATTATGAATGCAAGATAAAGTAGTTCATGCGATAGCAACTCTAAGCAGCGGGTGTCTACGGCACGACTAGTACATAGCGGAAGCTAACCTCAAGCACCTGAGAAAAACATGCTTTAAAACGTCAACACAAAGGTTAGTGAGCTATAGTTTAAGTATAACAGTAAGTAAGGTAAGCCACGAGATTTCAGTGCTACAAAGAGCGTTTCAAAATAGTATGATAAAGTATATGTTAACCATGGGCACTTGGTAACTAACTTAACGTTTATACCCCCTGAAAGTACACTTGGAAAGTGAGTATGTATACGAAGTATTAAACACTCGTTAAATGCTAGCGCGACTAGCCCGAGTGGAGATGTCAAACCCTATGGATCCATATCTAAGATTTGCATTCACCGGTTCAAAAACCAATGACTAAACGTTACCGAGCTAAAGGGAATGTTTCTGCCGTTATATAACCCACACATATATAAAGTTTAAGTACTCGTGCCTAGTACGTAAAACATAAAATCCGCATGTATTCTCAGTTCCCAAAATAAGTTAAAGTAAAAAGGGAATGCTATAACTCACAATGATAAAGTAGTCGTAAAGTCGGTTCGGAAAAGGTGTGCAAGTAATCGGTCCGAAGGTCCTCAACCTAAGGCAAATAGTACTAAGTCAGTAAATCATCTTAATAGGTTTAAAAGTATGTAAATAAGGTCTTGAGGGTCATCATCATTCATCATTTAACAAAAGGTGTAAAGTAAGTTTTGTTTTTGAAAGCAGTTTAAAACAAGGGCTGAGTTCGGTCAGTCACCACGACCTCTACCCTTACTGAATTAAGGTGAGACCAGTGGCCATGGCTCCGTCTATGAGTCCTTTAAGTGTTAAAATTTACAGAAGCAAATTCGTCTTCGTTTGACCGTGGCGACGGTCTAAGTGCGAGTAGGTCAGAAATTTCTGCACAACGTTAAAATGACATAGTGACGATCGGAGGGCTATAAATCCTAAACCGTAACTCGGATTAAGACGAGTCCTATATAAAAAGTTATCTACTAGAACAGAGCTATTTGAAAATCATAACCACAACAGCCCAGGTCTACTGGCCTGTTACAGAATCAGCAAAACAGTAGGTATAAGACAGAAAGTAGTAAAATAATGGGTTCCGGTGCTCGATGCTTATCACGGTTCTCATCCTTGATGCATATAGCTTCAAGTGTACAACTAATTGATGTGTTTGCATCATCTTGACCAAGATATAACCATCATAACCCAAGTGCAAGTCTAGGACATGAAGCACAACTCACTTAAGTGTTGCAAGTGTTTTGATGAACCAAAGTTACATCAAAGTCTTAGATCTAACACATACATGAACTTATAAAAGTAGTATAGAACTATAAACTTGAAAATAAACTAACTAATCAAGATCTTAAGATGTAGAACATAGTTCTTAGTTAGATCTTGAAGATCCAAGACCCAAAAGTCTAGATCAAGCATAAGTATACAAAGTTATATTTAAAGAAAACTTATTTGTGTGTTCTTGAACTTTCAAAGTTAACTTTTAGTTCAAGATTAATGAGATCAAGGTTAACTAGTAACACTTGACCAATAATAACCAACAAACATAAAATTAAAGTGCAAGTAACTAAATAAACAAGTAAATAAGTTCATGGATTGTTCATACTTTTAAAGATTCAACCAAGGTTTGATCTTTAAGTAAAGTAAACTTTAAGTTTACTTCAAGAACTACAAGTATGATTTCAACACATGAACTTACAATCTTTGAAACAATAAAAGTAGAATCATAAACTAGTAAGTTTATGTTCTTGTGTTCTTGATAAATACAAGATATTATGAAGAATCAAAATAGTAAATTTGATCTTGTAACTAGTAAAGAACAAATAACAATTACATGTAACAAACTAACAACAACAAGTAATCAAACTACAAGTAACAAAAGATGATGATGATTAAAGAGGTGATATGCCACGGTTTTAAGAGAAGAGAAAAAGGAAGAACTCAAGCTTAGTTACTTACAAATGTAGAGAAAAATGGAAGTGAGTTTGAAGTGTGTGTGTAATTGTGAGAGAATGGATGAGTGTATGTAATGAAAATGAAACAAAATCCTCTCCTTTTTGCCTAGGAGGCTACGGTTCAGCAGCTCCCACAAAGGGGAAGGGTTAAACTCAAGGGTTACTTGCATGAAAAGTTCATAAAAGTTTGATAATGGAGGTATGTGCATGGGGATGGTGTGCAACTAGATTCCAAGTCTTTTAAACTAACTAGTTACCATATACAAGTAATACTTACAAGTCTTATGGGCTAATTAAGTCCATTTAAAATGTAGGGTGGGCTTGGAAGCCCAATACCAAGAGTCCACAACATTAATCAAAGCCCAAGTTCAAAAAATCACAAGTTAAACAAATTAAAGCCCAAGTAACTAACTAATAGTCTTAGTTAATTAAAATGATTAATAAATTTAATCATGAATGTAAATAATATCTAAAAAATATTATTCGGGAAGTTTCGTGTGTCACAAAGACGTTTCGGGCACTTAAAAGTCAAGTACGGGCAATCATGGCAACATGTAAATGTAATTACATATATTCGTTTAATCACACGTATTAATAATACTAATTATTAATAAATAAACGTTGGAAAAACCAGGGTCATTACATTACCCACCTGTTAAAGAAAATTTTGTCCCGAAATTTAAGCTGAGGTAGATGGAGGAGTCGGGAAAAGGTGAGGATACTTCCGCATCATTTGATCCTCTCGCTCCCAAGTAAACTCAGGTCCTCGTTTTGCATTCCATCACACTCGGACGATCGGAATCTTGTTGCGTTTCAAAGTTTTGATCTCACGATCCATAATTTCAACAGGCTCCTCCACAAAGTGGAGTTTGTCATCAATCGTGAGTTCCTCAAGTGGTATGATAAGTTCAGGTGCAGCAAGACACCTCTTCAAGTTTGACACGTGGAAGGTAGGATGAACCGAGCTCAATGTATCGTGGGTTTAACTTTCCACGTTTTCCAAAACGGATCACACCTTTCCAAGGTGAAACCTTTAACATTACACGATCACCAACGTTGAATTCAAAGTCTTTTCGTTTAAGATCGGCATAACTCTTTTGGCGATCACGGGCAGTCTTAAGTCTAGCTTGAATCTGAGCAATCTTCTCTGTCGTTTCGTGGACTACCTCGGGTCCGGTGATTTGCTTTTCGCCTTCTTCGGCCCAACAAATAGGAGATCGGCACTTACGACCATACAATGCTTCAAAAGGTGCAGCATTAATGCTAGAGTGATAACTGTTGTTGTACGAGAATTCGGCTAGTGGAAAATGCCTTTCCCAGGCCTTTCCAAAATCAATGACACATGCATGCAACATGTCTTCCAACTTCTGAATCGTTCATTCACTTTGCCCGTCAGTCTAAGGATGATAAGCAGTACTCATGTCGAGATGAGTTCCCATGGATTCTTGCAAAGAACGCCAAAATCTAGAGACAAAACGGGGATCGCGATCTGAGATGATCGATAAAGGTACACCGTGTCGTGATACAACCTCCTTAATGTATAATTGAGCAAGTCCCGAAATTGTATCCGTTTCCTTCATCGCTAGAAAGTGTGCAGATTTGGTAAGGCGGTCAACAATAACCCAAATAGTATCGTATCCGCCCACCGTCTTTGGTAGCTTGGTGATGAAATCCATTGTTATCCGTTCCCACTTCCATTGTGGGATTTCTGGCTGTTGAAGTAAGCCAGAAGGTCTCTGATGCTCGGCTTTAACCTTCGAGCAGGTCAAACACTTTCCAACATAAGTCGCAACGTCCTTCTTGAGATTCGGCCACCAATACTGTTCTTTAAGGTCGTGGTACATCTTGCCTACTCCAGGATGAATCGAATATCTCGATTTGTGTGCTTCATCAAGTATAAGGTTCCGTAGATCTCCATAATAAGGTACCCAAATTCTTCTGGCATAACATCGGAGTCCAGACTCCCTAACCTCGAATCGAGAGACAAGTATGTTCAAATGTTCATGAGATATGTTCTCCTCCTTGAGAGCCTCATCTTGGGCTACTCTGATCTGGCTGTTGAGGTTCAAATGGATGGTGATGTTCAGAGCCCTAACACGAAGAGGTGCCGTCCTCTCCTTTCGGCTTAAAGCGTCAGCTACAACATTGGCCTTGCCAGGGTGATAACGGAGTTCATAATCGTAGTCGTTGAGCGTCTCGATCCATCGACGCTATCTCATATTCAGTTGCTTCTGATCAAAGATGTGCTGGAGACTCTTGTGATCGGTGAAGATAGTGCTCTTAGTTCCATACAAATAATGTCTCCACAATTTGAGCGCAAAGACAACGGCTCCAAGTTCAAGATCGTGAGTAGTGTAGTTTCGCTTGTGAATCTTCAATTGGCGGGAGGCATAGGCAATAACCTTTGATCGTTGCATCAGTACACAACCAAAACCACTCTTCGAAGCATCGCAATAAACAACGAAATCGTCACTGCCTTCGGGAAGCGATAGGATAAGTGCGGAGGTTAACTTCTTCTTCAAAGTTTGGAATACTGATTCGTGTGCGGGTTCCCAAATGAATTTCTTACCCTTGTCAGTCAGCGCGATCAAAGGACGCGCAATCAGAGAAAATCCTTCGATGAACCTTCGGTAGTAACCGGCGAGACCTAGGAATTGGCGAATTTGAGTCGGAGAAGTGGGGGTCTCCCACTTGCTGATGGCTTCAATCTTGGCGGGATCATCTTTGATACCCTGGTCGCTCACAACATGACCCAGAAACTGGACTTCCTTCAACTAAAATTCACACTTGGAGAATTTGGCGTAAAGTTGCTCTTGTCTCAAGAGTTCAAGTACTAATCGGAGGTGTTGCTCATGCTCTTCTTCGCTCTTAGAGTAGATGAGGATATCATCTATGAAGACGATAACAAACTTATCCAAGTACGGCTTGCAGACACGATTCATGAGGTCCATGAACACGGCAGGTGCATTTGTCAAACCGAATGGCATCACGAGAAACTCATAATGACCATAACGAGTTCTGAATGCAGTTTTCATCACGTCACTTTCTTTCACCCTCAGCTGGTGATATCCGGATTGCAAATCGATCTTTGAGTAGACACTCGATCCTTGTAGTTGATCAAAAAGATCGTCAATTCGTGGAAGAGGATACCGATTCTTGATAGTCAATTTGTTGAGTTCACGGTAGTCGATACACATACGGAAGGATCCATCCTTCTTCTTCACAAACAGAACAGGTGCGCCCCAAGGCGAGAAACTTGGTTGGATAAATCCACGGTTAAGGTGCGCGAGCTTCAAGTGCAGTTCCTGGTACTAAGTCAATCTGAAACTCTATGGCTCTCTGCAACGGTAATCCAGGAAATTCTTCAGTGAAGACATCGGAAAATTCGTTCATAGTTCGAACGTCGTTCACGCTTTTCACCTCAGTTTCTACCGCTTTCACATGTGCTAGGACAGCAAAACGTCCCTTCTTCATAATCTTTTGTGCTTTCACGCAAATAATGAGGTTCAACTTCGAGGTACATCTCTCTCCATAGATAACCAGTAGTTCGCCATCTCCTTGTGGCATGCGAAGTGCTTTATCTCCACAGATAATATCGGCCTTTATCTTGCTCAACCAATCCATACCGACGATCACGTCAAAACTTCCCAGTTTGAAAGGTATCAAATCAATTTCGAAATCTGCACCAGCTATGTTGATAATAGCTCCACGACTAATGTGGTCAACTTTTTCAAGTTTATCGTTGGCGACCTCGACAAGCATACTTTCTTTTAACGGGACTAATGACCAATTAATCTTATCGCAAAAATGTCTACATATATAACTTCTATCCGCACCAATATCAAACAAGACAGAAGCTAAAAGATTGTTGATTGTGAATATACCTGTCACCAAGTCGGGGTTATCGCATGCATCCCTTACATTAACATTAAAAGCTCTACCTCGCGGTGGTCCACCGTCTTTTCGCTTGTTTGGGCACGCATTTCTGAAATGGCCCGTCCGCCCGCATTCGTAACACTTCTTCGGCCCTATGGGGTTCGGCTTCCCATTCAAGGTGGTGACCTTACAGTCTTTTCCGATATGCCCAGCCCGTTGACACTTCTCACAGACAACATTGCAATATCCAGTATGGTGCTTGTAGCACCGCTTGCATTGTGGTAAGGTTCCTTTGTAGTTCGGGTTGGAGTTGGTGTTATTGTTGGGGTTTCCACCGTTGTTGTGCCTCTTGGCGGGGGTCTGGTCATAGGTTCTCCCCCTGTTGTTGTTGTTGTTGTTGTTGTTGTTGTTGTTGTTGTTGTTGTTGTTGTTGTTGTTGTTGTTGTGGTTGTTGTCCCATTTCCTCTTTTCGCTACTACCAGCCTTAAACTTAGCCTTCTCCGGCTCATCAATAAGAATCTGATTCATGAGGGTATGCGCCATGCGCATTGCTTCGAGAACATTCGGTAGTTTGGACGATGTGACGTTTCCTTTAATGGACTTAGGGAGTCCCCAGAAGTATCTCTCCATACGCTTGAATTCCAGGGTGACCATTGTCGGACACATAAGGGCTAGTTCCAAAAATCTCCTGTTGTAACCATCAAGGTCGTTCCCAACGGCCTTTAGCTGCATGAATTCCATCTCCATCTTTTGTATTTCGGTTCTCGGACAATACTCATCAATCATAGCCGCTTTGAATTCCTCCCATGGCGTAGCATACGCCTCATCAATGCCTTTTGCTTGAGCTAACGTGTTCCACCACGTTAGCGCGCCGTCAGATAGCGTGCACGAAGCAAACTTGGTCTTGTTGTCCTCCGAACAGTTGCTAACTCGGAATACTGATTCAAGTTTCTCGAACCATCTGGTGAGACCAACCGGTCCCTCGGTTCCACTGAAGTTATGCAGTTTGCAGCTCTGGAATTCCTTGTAAGTACACCCATTTCGAACGGGAGGGATAACCGGTGGTGGTGGCGGTGGAGCTTGGAGGTTTCTTTCTGCTAGGGCTGCAGCTACACGTTCTTGGATCATCTCTTCAATTTAAGCAGCAGTAGGTGTGGATCGACCGTTAGCCATGATGTTCTAAACAAAAATTTTGACTCAAGTCAAAATCCAGTATGCAAGTAGTAATAATACAGTATATAGTAACCAACATGGAATCAAAACATCACATGTTATTAAATAAAGCATCTAGGTACAAATACCACAGAATCATCGTACAGTAATGTAAATAGAACATCGTGCAAGAATTAAATAACGCAAAGTTCCATTCATTAATAATAATAATAAGTTTCATACATCTAAATAAGTTCATACAATACGTGAGTAATACAATAAACTACAACTAGATTACATCATGAAATCTAATACAAAAGTCCTACGGTGAAGGTGGGTGAAGGATGTCTAAAACCTGAGCCAACTGCTCCTCGAGCTCAGTAACCCGAGCTCGGAGGATTCCCACCTCCCTTGTCAATTCCTCGACAGTGGGTGTTGGTGGGGCAGGCGGTGCTGGTGGTGCAGATGGGGCCAGTGGAGCGGATGGTGCTGGTGGAGTGGGTGGTGCTGGTGGAGCGGGTGGTGCAGACCGCACGAAACGGGGTGCAGATGTTCCGGATCCAGAAATAGTCAGCACGTAACGAGTGCCTTACGTATGAGTGGGTCGGCAGGGTACGGCACAAGCCGCTTACGGGTAGTAACCCTCCGACGCCGACCAAAAGCATCAGTGAAAGCACGACCTCCATTCACCCCTGGAATGACGGTACCATCAGGACGGTACCGCTTCTTCGGGGGGGTGGAGGGTGCCTGTATAGGTATATCAGCAGGGTCCTCGTCATCACTGGAGTCTGATGAAGAATCATCTGATGAAGAATCGGCGGATCATGAGTCATCCGAATCATGTGGTGGTGACATGGGTGGCTGAACTGGTAGTCCGAAGGCGGCCAACATCTCTCTGTGTCTGCCTGGCAGAATCGGCACTAAACGTCCATCTGGAGTGCGTCGGCACGGCATGCGCATATGGTTGCGGAATGGCCCTTCCCCGAACTCCGCGGGGATCACAATACCACCGTTGCGAGGCTGTGACTCTGAGGATCCGGGAGCAGACGGAGCTGGAATCTTTGCAGGGTCCACGTGTCCATCAGAAGTAGTCACTGGTGCAGGCGGCTGGCTGCTAGTCCCGGAAGATGAAGCGCCGGGGTCACTCGTGTGTATCGAGATCGGTGGATCGACAACGGTGGTAGGTGGAGTAGCTGAAGAGTCTAAACTGCCCAAAATGCTAGCAGGTGGTACATCCGACATCTGAACAAGGAAAATAAATTTTCCATGTCAGTAAGTCATAAAGCAAGCACGTATTAGGCCAACAGTTTAAATCATGTATAACAATAAGTAGCATGGCAATAACAGCAAATCGTACGAAGGTAGCATGCAATCGAAAGCAAGTAATAGCATGCAGTAGTGAAATCATGTAATAGCATAAGGCATATAGTAGTAAAAGTAAGCAGCAGCATGCAGTAAGTTCAGCAGAAACACGTAAACTAGCAAGTTGTAGATTAGTCATATTAGTGAATCCTACTCGGGTCGGTCTTAGACTCACTAATGCAACCTAATTCCCTACAACCAATGCTCTGATACCAAATGTGATGCCCCGTACAAAACCATCGTGTACGAATCATCAACAACAGGATCATTACAAGGTTAAGTACTATATGCGTTTTCAAAAAGAGTTTGCATTCATAAATAAAGTGATGTCTAAACCAACATCGAATGTTTTACAATCCAAAAGCATGCTTCACTAAGTAGAAGCAAATAATAAGTGTATGTGACCACAACGGTCATTACAAGTCATAGTTCAAAAGTATTAAAGTATGAATGCAAGATAAAGTAGTTCATGCGATAGCAACTCTAAGCAGCGGGTGTCTACGACACGACTAGTACACATCGGAAGCTAACCTCAAGCACCTGAGAAAAACATGCTTTAAAACGTCAACACAAAGGTTGGTGAGCTATAGTTTAAGTATAACAGTAAGTAAGGTAGGCCACGAGATTTCAGTGCTACAAAGAGCGTTTCAAAATAGTATGATAAAGTATATGTTAACCGTGGGCACTTGGTAACTAACTTAACGTTTATACCCCCTGAAAGTACACTTGGAAAGTGCGTATGTATACGAAGTATTAAACACTCGTTAAATGCTAGCGCGACTAGCCCGAGTGGGGATGTCAAACCCTATGGATCCATATCTAAGATTCGCATTCACCGGTTCAAAAACCAATGACTAAACGTTACCGAGCTAAAGGGAATGTTTCTGCCGTTATATAACCCACACATATATAAAGTTTAAGTACTCGTGCCTAGTATGTAAAACATAAAATCCGCATGTATTCTCAGTTCCTAAAATAAGTTAAAGTAAAAAGGGAATGCTATAACTCACAATGATAAAGTAGTCATAAAGTCGGTTCGGAAAAGGTGTGCAAGTAATCGGTCCGAAGGTCCTCCACCTAAGGAAAATAGTACTAAGTTAGTAAATCGTCTTAATAGGTTTTAAAAGTATGTAAATAAGGTCTTGAGGGTCATCATCATTCATCATTTAACAAAAGGTGTAAAGTAAGTTTCGTTTATGAAAGTAGTTTAAAACAAGGGCTGAGTTCGGTCAGTCACCACGGCCTCTACCCTTACTGAATTAAGGTGAGACTAGTGGCCATGGCTCCGTCTATGAGTCCTTTAAGTATGATAAAATTTACAGAAGCAAACTCGTCTTCGTTTGACCGTGGCGACGGTCTAAGTGCGAGTAGGTCAGAAATTTCTGCACAACGTTAAAAGGACATAGTGACGATCGGAGGGCCATAAATCCTAAACCGTAACTCGAATTAAGATGAGTCCTATATGAAAAGTTATCTACTCGAACAGAGATATTTGAAAATCATAACCACAATAGCCCAGGTCTATGGCCTGTTACAGAATCAGCAAAACAGTAGGTATAAGACAGAAAGTAGTAAAATAATGGGTTCCGGTGCTCGATGCTTATCACAGTTCTCATCCTTGATGCATATAGCTTCAAGTGTACAACTCATTGATGTGTTTGCATCATCTTGACCAAGATATAACCATCATAACCCAAGTGCAAGTCTAAGACATGAAGCACAACTCACTTAAGTGTTGCAAGTGTTTTGATGAACCAAAGTTACATCAAAGTCTTAGATCTAACACATACATGAACTTATAAAAGTAGTATAGAACTATAAACTTGAAAATAAACTAACTAATCAAGATCTTAAGATGTAGAACATAGTTCTTAGTTAGATCTTGAAGATCCAAGACCCAAAAGTCTAGATCAAGCATAAGTATACAAAGTTATATTTAAAGAAAACTTATTTGTGTGTTCTTGAACTTTCAAAGTTAACTTTTAGTTCAAGATTAATGAGATCAAGGTTAACTAGTAACACTTGACCAATAATAACCAACAAACATAAAATTAAAGTGCAAGTAACTAAATAAACAAGTAAATAAGTTCATGGATTGTTCATACTTTTAAAGATTCAACCAAGGTTTGATCTTTAAGTAAAGTAAACTTTAAGTTTACTTCAAGAACTACAAGTATGATTTCAACACATGAACTTACAATCTTTGAAACAATAAAAGTAGAATCATAAACTAGTAAGTTTATGTTCTTGTGTTCTTGATAAATACAAGATATTATGAAGAATCAAACTAGTAAGTTTGATCTTGTAACTAGTAAAGAACAACTAACAATTACATGTAACAAACTAACAACAACAAGTAATCAAACTACAAGTAACAAAAGATGATGATGATTAAAGAGGTGATATGCCACGGTTTTAAGAGAAGAGAAAAAGGAAGAACTCAAGCTTAGTTACTTACAAATGTAGAGAAAAATGGAAGTGAGTTTGAAGTGTGTGTGTGTAATTGTGAGAGAATGGATGAGTGTTTGTAATGAAAATGAAACAAAATCCTCTCCATTTTGCCTAGGAGGCCACGGTTCAGCAGCTCCCACAAAGGGGAAGGGTTAAACTCAAGGGTTACTTGCATGAAAAGTTCATAAAAGTTGGATAATGGAGGTATGTGCATGGGGATGGTGTGTGTAGTGACCCGAACTTTTCCATGTTTATATATATTAATTGAGATTGATATTTACATGATTAAATGTTTACAACATGTTAAGCAATCAAACTTGTTAAGACTTGATTAATTGAAATATGTTTCATATAGACAATTGACCACCCAAGTTGACCGGTGATTCACGAACGTTAAAACTTGTAAAAACTATATGATGACATATATATGGATATACATATAGTTAACATGATACTATGATAAGTAAACATATCATTAAGTATATTAACAATGAACTACATATGTAAAAACAAGACTACTAACTTAATGATTTTTAAACGAGACATATATCTAACGATTATCGTTGTAAAGACATTTAATGTATATATATCATATTATGAGATATTCATACACGATAATATCATGATAATATAATAATTTAAAATCTCATTTGATATTATAAACATTGGGTTAACAACATTTAACAAGATCGTTAACCTAAAGGTTTCAAAACAACACTTACATGTAACGACTAATGATGACTTAACGACTCAGTTAAAATGTATATACATGTAGTGTTTTAATATGTATTTATACACTTTTGAAAGAATTCAATACACTTATCAAAATACTTCTACTTAACAAAAATGCTTACAATTACATCCTCGTTCAGTTTCATCAACAATTCTACTCGTATGCACCCGTATTCGTACTCGTACAATACACAGCTTTTAGATGTATGTACTATTGGTATATACACTCCAATGATCAGCTCTTAGCAGCCCATGTGAGTCACCTAACACATGTGGGAACCATCATTTGGCAACTAGCATGAAATATCTCATAAAATTACAAAAATATGAGTAATCATTCATGACTTATTTACATGAAAACAAAATTACATATCCTTTATATCTAATCCATACATCAACGACCAAAAACACCTACAAACACTTTCATTCTTCAATTTTCTTCATCTAATTGATCTCTCTCAAGTTCTATCTTCAAGTTCTAAGTGTTCTTCATAAATTCTACAAGTTCTAGTTACATAAAATCAAGAATACTTTCAAGTTTGCTAGCTCACTTCCAATCTTGTAAGGTGATCATCCAACCTCAAGAAATCTTTGTTTCTTATAGTAGGTTATCATTCTAATACAAGGTAATAATCATATTCAAACTTTGGTTCAATTTCTATAATATAACAATCTTATTTCAAGTGATGATCTTACTTGAACTTGTTTTCGTGTCATGATTCTGCTTCAAGAACTTCGAGCCATCCAAGGATCTGTTGAAGCTAGGTCCATTTTTCTCTTTTTCAGTAGGTTTATCCAAGGAACTTAAGGTAGTAATGATGTTCATAACATCATTCGATTCATACATATAAAGCTATCTTATTCGAAGATTTAAACTTGTAATCACTAAAACATAGTTTAGTTAATTCTAAACTTGTTCGCAAACAAAAGTTAATCCTTCTAACTTGACTTTTAAAATCAACTAAACACATGTTATATATCTATATGATATGCTAACTTAATGATTTAAAACCTGGAAACACGAAAAACACCGTAAAATCGGATTTACGCCGTCGTAGTAACACCGCGGGCTGTTTTGGGTTAGTTAATTAAAAACTATGATAAACTTTGATTTAAAAGTTGTTATTCTAAGAAAATGATTTTTATTATGAACATGAAACTATATCCAAAAATTATGGTTAAACTCAAAGTGGAAGAATGTTTTTCTAAAATGGTCATCTAGACGTCGTTCTTTCGAATGAAATGACTACCTTTACAAAAACGACTTGTAACTTATTTTTCCGACTATAAACCTATACTTTTTATGTTTAGATTCATAAAATAGAGTTCAATATGAAACCATAGCAATTTGATTCACTCAAAAGGAATTTAAAATGAAGAAGTTATGGGTAAAACAAGATTGGATAATTTTTCTCATTTTAGCTACGTGAAAATTGGTAACAAATCTATTCCAACTATAACTTAATCAACTTGTATTGTATATTATGTAATCTTGAGATACCATAGACACGTATACAATGTTTCGACCTATCATGTCGACACATCTATATATATTTCGGAACAACCATAGACACTCGATATGTGAATGTTGGAGTTAGCTATACAGGGTTGAGGTTGATTCCAAAATATATATAGTTTGAGTTGTGATCAATACTGAGATACGTATATATTGGGTCGTGGATTGATTCAAGATAATATTTATCGATTTATTTCTGTACATCTAACTGTGGACAACTAGTTGTAGGTTACTAACGAGGACAGCTGACTTAATAAACTTAAAACATCAAAATATATTAAAAGTGTTGTAAATATATTTTGAACATACTTTGATATATATGTATATATTGTTATAGGTTCGTGAATCAACCAGTGGCCAAGTCTTACTTCCCGACGAAGTAAAAATCTGTGAAAGTGAGTTATAGTGCCACTTTTAAAATCTAATATTTTTGGGATGAGAATACATGCAGGTTTTATAGATTATTTACAAAATAGACACAAGTACGTGAAACTACATTCTATGGTTGAATTATCGAAATCGAATATGCCCCTTTTTATTAAGTCTGGTAATCTAAGAATTAGGGAACATACACCCTAATTGACGCGAATCCTAAAGATAGATCTATTGGGCCTAACAAACCCCATCCAAAGTACCGGATGCTTTAGTACTTCAAAATTTATATCATATCCGAAGGGTGTCCCGGAATGATGGGGATATTCTTATATATGCTTCTTGTTAATGTCGGTTACCAGGTGTTCACCATATGAATGATTTTTATCTCTATGTATGGGATGTGTATTGAAATATAAAATCGTGTGGTCTATTATTATGATTTGATATATATAGGTTAAACCTATAACTCACCAACATTTTTGTTGACGTTTTAAGCATGTTTATTCTCAGGTGATTATTAAGAGCTTCCGTTGTTGCATACTTAAATAAGGACGAGATTTGGAGTCCATGCTTGTATGATATTGTGTAAAACTTGCATTCAAGAAACTTATTTTGTTGTAACATATTTGTATTGTAAACCATTATGTAATGGTCGTGTGTAAACAGGATATTTTAGATTATCATTATTTGATAATCTACGTAAAGCTTTTTAAACCTTTATTGGTGAAATAAAGGTTATGGTTTGTTTTAAAATGAATGCAGTCTTAGAAAAACATCTCATATAGAGGTCAAAACCTCGCAACGAAATCAATTAATATGGAACGTTTTTAATCAATAAGAACGGGACATTTCAGTTGGTATCCGAGCGTTGGTCTTAGAGAACCAGAATTTTGCATTAGTGTGTCTTATCGAGTTTGTTAGGATGCATTAGTGAGTCTGGACTTCGACCGGGTTTACTTGAAAAATGATTGCTTAACAAATTTTGTTGGAAACTATATATTTTTAACACGTGAATATTATGTGATATATTAATCTCTTAACGCGTTTGATATTATGTGATAGATATCTACCTCTAGAATAAGTCCCATTGACTCACCTAATAATAATGAAGAGTCAAATGTAAATTGGAATGATTCGTGGACTGATTCACAAGTTCCCTAAGAGGAACCGGAAGAAGAGTCGGAACCGGAAGAAGAATCGGAACCGGAAGAAGAATCGGAACCGGATGAAGAAATAGAACCGGTGGGGGAAATAATAAAACGGTTAAGTAAAAGAAAATCCTCAACCAACCGACCAAGGTTAATTATGGTTAATGGTGTTTCCGCCAAGGAAGCAAAATATTGGGAGGATTACCAATTCTCCGATGAATCGGATTCCGACGAGAATTCCGATGATGTTATAGAAATTACCCTAACTGAATTTAAAAAGGCAAAAGAAAATAATAAGGGAAAGGGCATAAAAATAGAGAAATCTAATTCCAACCCCGATGAACTTTATATGTATCGTCAACCCCCGAAGTCCTTAAGTTGTAACAATGACCCGGGAACCTCTAAACCACCAGGTTTTTCTAAACCAATGTGGAAGAACGTTCCAAGAATACCTTGGTTTATAAAAGGCTTTTGTTCGAAAGATGGGGGATATCACATTGGGAAATCCATAAGTTACGATGTGTTTACTTTGACGCATATATTGCGAGGAACCCAAATGCTATTTTACGCAATGGGTTAAGAAATTATTTTGACTCAATATATCCGAATATTGGACATCGTGATTTAGAAAAAGCGGCTAACATGCAACATAAAGAAGCATGTTATGCTTACGGATTAGTAATGTTCGCTTCTCACCAAAGTGAGAACAAGAACATCGGGCTACAACTATTAAACAAAATGTTCCCACAAGTGACGGAGTCGGTAATTGGGGTAAGAAATGAGGTTTTTAGATTGTTACGGGACTGTTGGACATTACGTAACCCTCGTCCCTTTGACGACGTTACAACACGCTGTCTTATCAACGGCCATAAAGGTTATGTTCCACAAGACCAAGGATGGGAAGTAATCCTAGTAAAACCAGAATGCATGACTTGTTTCTGGACGTATGAATTACGTGTCTTTATTGGCTTTTGCTGAACGACTTGTGTACTAGCTAGAATTATCTTCACAACCATCTTGTATCAAATTTATTGTGTGCTATATTTCATGCTATATTTAAAATAAGCGGTATTGTAAGTTTGTAAAATATTGTGTAAAAGTTTGAACGCGAAATATTATTATAATCAGTTTTTCATATAGAATTGTAGTAGTTGAATTGTATATTAGCTACTAAGTATGAACTTAACGGGTAGGTACTACCCGAATTTAAACTTATAAAACGCTAATATGAAGAAAAAGCTTTTATAAATGAGTTCATATTATGCTACGAAATACTATTAACTACTCTTAATATTCTGTATGATTAACTTGTTCCATTTGACTATTTTAAAGGAAATGGCACCGACTACTCGACACACCGTGAATATGAATGAAGAGGAATTCCGTACTTTTCTAGCTTCAAACATAGCCGCAGTACAGGCTGCGCTACATACCAACAATAACCTTGGATCTAGCAGTACAGGAAATCATGTAGGATGCACCTACAAAGAATTCACTGCCTGCAAACCTTTGGAATTTGATGGAGCCGAAGGACCAATCGGATTGAAACGGTGGACCGAGAAGGTCTAATCGGTGTTTGCCATAAGTAAGTGTACTGAAGAGGACAAAGTGAAGTATGCTACGCATACCTTCACAGGTTCTGCGTTAACATGGTGGAATACCTATCTAGATCAAGTGGGACAAGACGATGCGTACGCACTACCGTGGTCAGCCTTCAAGCACTTGATGAACGAGAAGTACCGTCCCAGAACCGAGGTCAATAAGCTCAAGACAGAACTTAGAGGGTTACGAACCCAAGGATTTGATATTACCACGTACGAAAGACGATTCACAGAATTGTGCCTATTGTGTCCGGGAGCATTCGAAGATGAGGAAGAGAAGATCGACGCGTTTGTGAAAGGATTACCGAAAAGAATCCAAGAAGATATAAGTTCACACGAGCCCGCCTCCATACAACAGGCATGTAGAATGGCTCACAAACTAGTGAACCAGATTGAAGAAAGAATTAAAGAACAGACTGCCGAAGAGGCCAATGTGAAGCAAGTCAAAAGAAAGTGGGAGGAAAACGGTGATAAGAATCACCAATACAACAACAACAGCAATTACAACAATAATCGCAACAATTATCCCAACAATCGCAACATCAATCGCAACTACAACAAACGGCCCAATAACAACAACAACAACAACAACAACAACAACAGCAACTACAACAATCATCCCAACAACAATAATAACCGCAACAACAACAACAATCAGAAGCAGCTATGCCAAAGGTGTGAAAAGTATCACTCGGGGTTCTGTACCAAATTTTGCAACAAGTGTAAAAGAAATGGTCATAGCGCGGCGAAGTGTGAGGTCTACGGACCAGGGGTTAATAGAACGAAAGGAACAAATGGTGTCGGAACGAGTAATGGCGAAGCAAGTAGTGTCGGAGCAAGTTATGCCAATGTAGTTTGTTATAAATGTGGAAAACTGGGCCACATTATTAGAAATTGCCCGAACCAGGAGAACACGAATGGACAAGGCCGCGGAAGAGTTTTCAATATTAATGCGGCAGAGGCACAGGAAGACCCGGAGCTTGTTACGGGTACGTTTCTTATTGACAATAAACCTGCTTACGTTTTATTTGATTCGGGTGCGGATAGAAGCTATATGAGTAGAGATTTTTGTGCTAAATTAAGTTGTCCATTGACGCCTTTGGATAGTAAATTTTTACTCGAATTAGCAAATGGTAAATTAATTTCAGCAGATAATATATGTCGGAATCGAGAAATTAAACTGGTTAGCGAAACATTTAAGATTGATTTAATACCAGTAGAGTTAGGGAGTTTTGATGTAATAGTTGGCATGGACTGGCTGAAGAAGGTGAAAGCAGAGATCGTATGTTATAAAAATGCAATTCGCATTATACGAGAAGAAGGAGAACCCTTAATGGTGTACGGAGAAAAGGGCAACACGAAGCTACATCTTATTAGTAATTTGAAGGCACAAAAACTAATAAGAAAAGGTTGCTATGCTGTTCTAGCACACGTCGAGAAAGTACAAACTGAAGAAAAGAGCATCAATGATGTTCCCATTGCAAAAGAATTTCCCTATGTATTTCCGAAAGAATTACCGGGATTACCCCCACATCGATCCGTTGAATTTCAAATAGATCTTGTACCAGGAGCTGCACCAATAGCTCGTGCTCCTTACAGACTCGCACCCATCGAGATGAAAGAA
This sequence comes from Rutidosis leptorrhynchoides, assembly GCF_046630445.1. Taxonomy (NCBI): domain Eukaryota; kingdom Viridiplantae; phylum Streptophyta; class Magnoliopsida; order Asterales; family Asteraceae; genus Rutidosis; species Rutidosis leptorrhynchoides. The sequence goes on from NC_092337.1 coordinate 255,625,604, forward strand.
CTGCAAAGCCAATTACAAGAACTTTTAGAGCGTGGTTTCATTCGACCAAGCACATCACCGTGGGGAGCTCCTGTTTTGTTTGTCAAGAAGAAAGATGGTACATTCAGGTTGTGTATCGACTACCGAGAGTTGAACAAACTTACCATCAAGAACCGCTACCCACTACCGAGAATCGACGACTTATTTGATCAACTACAAGGCTCGTCTGTTTATTCAAAGATTGACTTACGTTTCGGGTATCATCAAATACGGGTGAAAGAAGATGATATTCCAAAGACTGCTTTCAGAACACGTTACGGTCATTACGAGTTTATGGTCATGCCGTTTGGTTTAACTAATGCACCAGCTGTGTTCATGGACCTTATGAACCGAGTGTGTGGACCATACCTTGACAAGTTTGTCATTGTTTTCATTGATGACATACTTATTTACTCAAAGAATGACCAAGAACACGGTGAACATTTGAGAAAGGTGTTAGAAGTATTGAGGAAGGAAGAATTGTACACTAAGTTTTCAAAGTGTGCATTTTGGTTGGAAGAAGTTCAATTCCTCGGTCACATAGTGAACAAAGAAGGTATTAAGGTGGATCCGGCAAAGATAGAAACTGTTGAAAAGTGGGAAACCCCGAAATCTCCGAAACACATACGCCAGTTTTTAGGACTAGCTGGTTACTACAGAAGGTTCATCCAAGACTTTTCCAGAATAGCAAAACCCTTGACTGCGTTAACGCATAAAGGGAAGAAATTTGAATGGAATGATGAACAAGAGAAAGGGTTTCAGTTATTGAAGAAAAAGCTAACTACGGCACCTATATTGTCATTGCCTGAAGGGAATGATGATTTTGTGATTTATTGTGACGCATCAAAGCAAGGTCTCGGTTGTGTATTAATGCAACGAACGAAGGTGATTGCTTATGCGTTTAGACAATTGAAGATTCACGAACAAAATTATATGACGCATGATTTGGAATTAGGCGCGGTTGTTTTTGCATTAAAGACTTGGAGGCACTACTTATATGGGGTTAAAAGTATTATATATACTGACCACAAAAGTCTTCAACACATGTTTAATCAGAAACAACTGAATATGAGGCAGCGTAGGTGGATTGAATTGTTGAATGATTACGACTTTGAGATTCGTTACCACCCGGGGAAGGCAAATGTGGTAGCCGATGCCTTGAGCAGGAAGGACAGAGAACCCATTCGAGTAAAATCTATGAATATAATGATTCATAATAACCTTACTACTCAAATAAAGGAGGCGCAACAAGGAGTTTTAAAAAAGGGAAATTTAAAGGATGAAATACCCAAAGGATCGAAGAAGCATCTTAAGATTCGGGAAGACGGAACTCGGTATAGGGCTGAAAGGATTTGGGTACCAAAATTTGGAGATATTAGAGAAATGGTACTTAGAGAAGCTCATAAAACCAGATACTCAATACATCCTGGAACGGGGAAGATGTACAAGGATCTCAAGAAACATTTTTGGTGGCCGGATATGAAAGCCGATGTTGCTAAATATGTAGGAGAATGTTTGACGTGTTCTAAGGTCAAAGCTGAGCATCAGAAACCATCAGGTCTACTTCAACAACCCGAAATCTCGGAATGGAAATGGGAAAACATTACCATGGATTTCATCACTAAATTGCCAAGGACTGCAAGTGTTTTTGATACTATTTGGGTAATAGTTGATCGTCTCACCAAATCAGCACACTTCCTGCCAATAAGAGAAGATGACAAGATGGAGAAGTTAGCACGACTGTATTTGAAGGAAGTCGTCTCCAGACATGGAATACCAATCTCTATTATCTCTGATAGGGATGGCAGATTTATTTCAAGATTCTGGCAGACATTACAGCAAGCATTAGGAACTCGTCTAGACATGAGTACTGCCTATCATCCACAAACTGATGGGCAGAGCGAAAGGACGATACAAACACTTGAAGACATGCTACGAGCATGTGTTATTGATTTCGGAAACAGTTGGGATCGACATCTACCGTTAGCAGAATTTTCCTACAACAACAGCTACCATTCAAGCATTGAGATGGCGCCGTTTGAAGCACTTTATGGTAGAAAGTGCAGGTCTCCAATTTGTTGGAGTGAAGTGGGGGATAGACAGATTACGGGTCCGAAGATTATACAAGAAACTACCGAGAAGATCATCCAAATTCAACAACGGTTGAAAACCGCCCAAAGTCGACAAAAGAGCTACGCTGACATTAAAAGAAAAGATATAGAATTTGAAATTGGAGAGATGGTCATGCTTAAAGTTGCACCTTGGAAAGGCGTTGTTCGATTTGGTAAACGAGGGAAATCAAATCCAAGGTATATTGGACCATTCAAGATTATTGATCGTGTCGGACCAGTAGCTTACCGACTTGAGTTACCTCATCAACTCGCGGCTGTACATAACAATTTCCACATCTCGAATTTGAAGAAATGTTTTGCTAAAGAAGATCTCACTATTCTGTTAGATGAAATCCAAATCAACGAAAAACTTCAATTCATCGAAGAACCCGTCGAAATAATGGATCGTGAGGTTAAAAGACTTAAGCAAAACAAGATACCAATTGTTAAGGTTTAATGGAATGTTCGTAGAGGACCCGAGTTCACCTGGAGTGTGAAGATCAGATGAAGAAGAAATACCCGCATCTATTTCCAGAAGATTCGTCAACACCTTCAACAGCTTAAAATTTCGGGACGAAATTTATTTAACGGGTAGGTACTGTAGTGACCCGAACTTTTCCATGATTATATATATTAATTGAGATTGATATTTACATGATTAAATGTTTACAATATGTTAAGCAATCAAACTTGTTAAGACTTGATTAATTGAAATATGTTTCATATAGACAATTGACCACCCAAGTTGACCGGTGATTCACGAACGTTAAAACTTGTAAAAACTATATGATGACATATATATGGATATATATATAGTTAACATGATACTATGATAAGTAAACATATCATTAAGTATATTAACAATGAACTACATATGTAAAAACAAGACTACTAACTTAATGATTTTTAAACGAGACATATATGTAACGATTATCGTTGTAAAGACATTTAATGTATATATATCATATTAAGAGATATTCATACACGATAATATCATGATAATATAATAATTTAAAATCTCATTTGATATTATAAACATTGGGTTAACAACATTTAACATGATCGTTAACCTAAAGGTTTCAAGACAACACTTACATGTAACGACTAACGATGACTTAACGACTCAGTTAAAATGTATATACATGTAGTGTTTTAATATGTATTTATACACTTTTGAAAGACTTCAATACACTTATCAAAATACTTCTACTTAACAAAAATGCTTACAATTACATCCTCGTTCAGTTTCATCAACAATTCTACTCGTATGCACCCGTATTCGTACTCGTACAATACACAGCTTTTAGATGTATGTACTATTGGTATATACACTCCAATGATCAGCTCTTAGCAGCCCATGTGAGTCACCTAACACATGTGGGAACCATCATTTGGCAACTAGCATGAAATATCTCATAAAATTACAAAAATATGAGTAATCATTCATGACTTATTTACATGAAAACAAAATTACATATCCTTTATATCTAATCCATACACCAATGACCAAAAACACCTACAAACACTTTCATTCTTCAATTTTCTTCATCTAATTGTTCTCTCTCAAGTTCTATCTTCAAGTTCTAAGTGTTCTTCATAAATTCTACAAGTTCTAGTTACATAAAATCAAGAATACATTCAAATTTGCTAGCTCACTTCCAATCTTGTAAGGTGATCATCCAACCTCAAGAAATCTTTGTTTCTTACAGTAGGTTATCATTCTAATACAAGGTAATAATCATATTCAAACTTTGGTTCAATTTCTATAACTATAACAATCTTATTTCAAGTGATGATCTTACTTGAACTTGTTTTCGTGTCATGATTCTGCTTCAAGAACTTCGAGCCATCCAAGGATCTGTTGAAGCTAGGTCCATTTTTCTATTTTCCAGTAGGTTTATCCAAGGAACTTAAGGTAGTAATTATGTTCATAACATCATTCGATTCATACATATAAAGCTATCTTATTCGAAGGTTTTAACTTGTAATCCCTAGAACATAGTTTAGTTAATTCTAAACTTGTTCGCAAACAAAAGTTAATCCTTCTAACTTGACTTTTAAAATCAACTAAACACATGTTATATATCTATATGATATGCTAACTTAATGATTTAAAACCTGGAAACACGAAAAACACCGTAAAATCGGATTTACGCCGTCGTAGTAACACCGCGGGCTGTTTTGGGTTAGTTAATTAAAAACTATGATAAACTTTGATTTAAAAGTTGTTATTCTGAGAAAATGATTTTTATTATGAACATGAAACTATATCCAAAAATTATGGTTAAACTCAAAGTGGAAGTATGTTTTTCTAAAATGGTCATCTAGACGTTGTTCTTTCGAATGAAATGACTACTTTTACAAAAACGACTTGTAACTTATTTTTTCGACTATAAACCTATATTTTTTCTGTTTAGATTCATAAAATATAGTTCAATATGAAACCATAGCAATTTGATTCACTCAAAACGGATTTAAAATGAAGAAGTTATGGGTAAAACAAGATTGGATAATTTTTCTCATTTTAGCTACGTGAAAATTGGTAACAAATCTATTCCAACCATAACTTAATCAACTTGTATTGTATATTATGTAATCTTGAGATACCATAGACACGTATACAATGTTTCGACCGATCATGTCGACACATCTATATATATTTCGGAACAACCATAGACACTCTATATGTGAATGTTGGAGTTAGCTATACAGGGTTGAGGTTGATTCCAAAATATATATAGTTTGAGTTGTGATCAATACTGAGATACATATACACTGGGTCGTGAATTGATTGAAGATAATATTTATCGATTTGTTTCTGTACATCTAACTGTGGACAACTAGTTGTAGGTTACTAACGAGGACAGCTGACTTAATAAACTTAAAACATCAAAATATATTAAAAGTGTTGTAAATATATTTTGAACATACTTTGATATATATGTATATATTGTTATAGGTTCGTGAATCAACCAGTGGCCAAGTCTTACTTTCCGACAAAGTAAAAATCTGTGAAAGTGAGTTATAGTCCCACTTTTAGAATCTAATATTTTTGGGATGAGAATACATGCAGGTTTTATAAAATAGACATTCTATGGTTGAATTATCAAAATCGAATATGCCCCTTTTTATTAAGTCTGGTAATCTAAGAATTAGGGAACAGACACCCTAATTGACGCGAATCCTAAAGATAGATCTATTGGGCCTAACAAACCCCATCCAAAGTACCGGATGCTTTAGTACTTCGAAATTTATATCATATCCGAAGGGTGTCCCGGAATGATGTGGATATTCTTATATATGCATCTTGTTAATGTCGGTACCAGGTATTCACCATATGAATGATTTTTATCTCTATGTATGGGATGTGTATTGAAATATGAAATCTTGTGGTCTATTATTATGATTTGATATATATAGGTTAAACCTATAACTCACCAACATTTTTGTTGACGTTTTAAGCATGTTTATTCTCAGGTGATTATTAAGAGCTTCCGCTGTCGCATACTTAAATAAGGACGAGATTTGGAGTCCATGCTTGTATGATATTGTGTAAAAACTACATTCAAGAAACTTATTTTGTTGTAACATATTTGTATTGTAAACCATTATGTAATGGTCGTGTGTAAACAGGATATTTTAGATTATCATTATTTGATAATCTACGTAAAGCTTTTTAAACCTTTATTGATGAAATAAAGGTTATGGTTTGTTTTAAAATGAATGCAGTCTTTGAAAAACGTCTCATATAGAGGTCAAAACCTCGCAACGAAATCAATTAATATGGAACGTTTTTAATCAATAAGAACGAGACATTTCAGTGCGCAACTAGATTCCAAATCTTTTAAACTAACTAGTTACCATATAAAAGTAATACTTACAAGTCTTATGGGCTAATTAAGTCCATTTAAAATGTAGGGTGGGCTTGGAAGCCCAATACCAAGAGTCCACAACATTAATCAAAGACCAAGTTCAATAAATCACAAGTTAAACAAATTAAAGCCCAAGTAACTAACTAATAGTCTTTGTTAATTAAAATGATTAATAAATTTAATCATGAATGTAAATAATATCTAAAAAATATTATTCGTGAAGTTTCGTGTGTCACAAAGACGTTTCGGGCACTTAAAAGTCAAGTACGGGCAATCATGGCAACATGTAAATGTAATTACATACATTCGCTTAATCACACATATTAATAATAATAATTATTAATAAATAAACGTTGGAAAAACCAGGGTCGTTACATGTTGCACCCGAAGGACAGGATGTAATTACAATTAACTCTGATGACGATGATGACTTTGATGAAATCATGTTCGTTGAAGTCAAGAAGAAGAAGAAACTGAAATGACTGAAGCAGTGGTTAGCTCCGTAGAAACCACTCTTGCAATGGTTGTGTACACCGGCCCTGAAACAGAAAAAATCATTTCACCGCCTGAAACCGAAACAATCACCTCACCATCTGAAACAACCACCAAATCTGTACCTCAGCTAATCATACCCAAAACTGAAGAAGAAGAAAAATAATAATACTTCAGAAACCTGAAACCCAAAACCAAGCCAGCCGTTATCATTGAAGGAGCATTCAACAGAGAGAACTATGTGAACTTAGTGGCTTGTGAGGATGAATTAGATGAATTGGATCAACTTTTGACAATCCACATCATCTGAACTGAAACATGGAGAATTCAATAAGTATAGAGAGTTACCAATTAATCTCGATGAACCCCAGGAACAAAAGGTGCTTTAGGGTTGTTGGATGAAAGAACAAGCTTACAGGATCTTCTTCAGTGAAGAGAAACCTAAGAACCTGTCAGTGGCTGAAAGATTCAATCCCATTGGATGCATAGATTACTTTGGTGATAGAAACAAATTAAACACGTATCGATATCAGAGGCGTATGTTTAAGATCAAAGATGAGTTCAATTTGGAGGATCAACAACAATATCCAATTTCAATTATCAACAGTGTATACTGCATGGGATTGACTGAGAAAGTATACGTTCGATTCTCAAAGTCATTCGATCAAACGAGGAAGAGTACACGTTTTCAGAATATGATCTGATTGATCTCAAACCAGTGGATGTGTTATTTGTTTACAACTGGTTAAGGAACAAGATTTGAAAGACTTGGGTGATCGAAACGGCGATTGAAAGGGTTAGAAGGTTTATGAAAGAGAGAATTAAGCTTACCTCTCAATATGATCTTCAGTTAGGTGTTGAATCCATTCGGAAAAGATCCTGCTTTCTGCACCAAATCAAACAATCGAGACTTTGGACTTGTCAGCCTTCAAAATATGCTACTGCCTAGATGGTCCGGAAGAAGGCTTTATATTTCGCAACAAAATCAAAAAGCCAATCTTTATCCAAAGATCTGAATTGTCTATGTACTCTGATGGAACACTGAAGCGTGCTTTAAAGTTCTTCGACATTTGCAAGAGGAAAGAGAACATCGGGAACTACCAGAAGCTGATGAAGAATGAGATGGCAAACCACATCAATGAGGTCCTTGAATTCATGTTGTACATGAGGCAGTTTGATACCTCTCTGGGAATAATCAGAAAGAAGAACTACTTCACGGGTTCACAGTACGTGCCAAGGTTCGAATACAACGTCACCAGTCTTAAAAGGTTCATCATTCCAAAGCACTACGAAAGAAACTACACGTCGGAAAGTGATGTGATCAGGGCACTACAAGCTGAGGAGGAAGCAAAGAAAAGGGCTACTGAGAGTGAAAATCAAGGCTGATTCAAGGAGGGAGATATTTTTTGAAAACCGCACGCCAAGGGGGAGATTATTGACATTAGTTTATGTAATAGATTAGTGGCATACGGTTTTAGTTTTGTAATGTCTTGTATTTACCTTTAATTACCATGGTAACTTTGTAAGTCACGTATCTTGGGAGGTTGTCATATATAAACAACCTCCCCACCATTTTGTAATTTAGTTATCATATGTACACCTTCACTATTATCTCATTTCTCTCTAGTGTTCATCATAAGTAATAACCTAACCCACTCTAACACTTAGAAACCGATCGGTATTGCTTCTAAATGGACTAACAACGTATATTCTACATCTGAGAATTGGAAAGTATGCCTTTTACCCATGAAACGAGTAAAATTCGATGATAAGAACATAAATTTCGAAACTTTCTCTAATACTTTTGAATGATGTGGCAATTTACGATCAAGGCATAATAAATGAACCTAAGGTTTGGCAAGATCGAATCTATTAGAAGATACCTGATATGGCTAAAATGGACAGTTTTATTTGTGCGGTGTCGTTAGGTCGCAACACGTCAGAATCAGTCATCAAAAGGGGGTAATGGTTTTAAATTTATATTTAGCGGGGCCTAAATCATACTACTCCTTATTATGAGTAAGGAAAGTATGACCTAGGGTCGTATTTTTGATATATCAGTAGAATCGAACCTATATTTAAAGCTTAAGATAATTCTACGGGAAGGAGTAGTGGTTTGTTACCTATTTTTGGGTTTTCTAGTTTATAAGACAAATAAAGTAAGTGCAATAAAATTCGTAATTCAGATAAGGTTAAAAAAAGTGCATGCTATGGTTTCATCAGTTACTTTGCCCAAAATTACGGAATGCAGGCTCATGAATAGGTTGTGGCCTTATATTCATTACACTGGTCCTAAACGCCCCTGTCATAATACATGTGACTGGGTAATGCGATAGGCTTGAAGATTCTGAATAGACAGCAACGTCCCTTACCCCCGAAGCACGTGCAGTCTGACTACAGGCATACACGTTCAGACAGCTCATTCAATTGAGCGACTCGGTTGGGTGACTTATTAACATTCCACAAAGGTCTAAACTTTCTTTAGCATAATAGAATACAGGGCGTGCGATATCCGAGAGACATGATGTGCTTTGATGCTTTTGTTAGTGATTGGGTTTAAATGATAGTTAGGCCCTTAAAAGAGTTCAACCATAAGAACACCATGGCCAAGTCGGATTTTGACTTCCATGAACACGTTCAGTTATCCTAACGGTCCAATCCTTTATGTGTTTAAACAAATAGTTCCTTAATTAACCAAGAATCCCACAAGCGAGGTGCAATGCTTGAGACCTCATTGTGGTGAAGTGTACTAGTCAGCACTGACCGGGTTCCATGGCCTTACTTAGCAGAGGTACAACTTACAACAACCGATGTGCTTCAATGTGCACGTACGAAGTTTATATGCTTGGTAACTACACTAGCATGGTCTAGGACTGACAATGTACTAGGGGTCTAGTTAGATGTTTCACTACGAAAGAGTCCTCAGTCAGAATCCAAGGCTTAGTGGACTTACTACAACTGGTGTGCCTCAGTCAAACATACGTTGTATCCGATAGACTTCTCTTACCAAGGGGTGACACAGATAGTGTACTCTGGATCGGGGTTCGCGACTTCCCAATAACAGAGGTAATAACTACGTTCTATTAGTTTGAAAAGTGATTGAGTTTAAAGCATAATCGGAAAGCATCTTGACAACATACACAAACGATAATATTATTTCGGCATTATGACAGACACATCATAGCATACACTAAAGATAACTACTCGCTAATCATGGCAATAATATCACAAGGCATAATGATGGAAAAAATTATATAAAGACAAAGGATAGAAGTACCAGTAGATTAAATGAGTTCTGAATACAAAACTGAAAACTTAAAACTCTAGACCGCTCCTAATACAATCTTCGTCTCCGGGTACTAGGTTTCCCGCACGGAGTCGAAGACCTTGAAATTATGACTAATATTGTAGAAAGAGAAAGAAAGAAGTGAATTGAAGTGTGTGTAAAAATGGATGACAAAGACCCTTTAAATAGACTTGAAATTTGCCTGCAAATGGCTGGCAGGCCGTTTAGCAGGCCGTTTGGCAGCCCGTTTGCAGGGGCCGTTTGACCAGGCCACCCGTTTCTTGTGCTCGTTTTCCTTGGCCATGTGGCAGGCCATTTTCCCTAGTGGCAGGACGTTTGGCAAGCCGTTTGGCCTGCCTTGGTTTGCTGAATTCACTGGATTGTAACTTTATTTCTTGTCTTTCACCGTTTTCGCTTTAGAATCTTCGTTTTAGCTCCGATTCTCTTGATTCTTTTTGCGTCGTCTTCGTAATCACTTGTTCTTTAATTTTAACTGACGAAGCAGGTATTTTGGCGATAAAGTTTGGATCTTTATTGTTTTTGAGCCTTAATATCGAGGTGAAAACATGACTTTTTAGCCGATATCAAATATTCCACACTTGGACTTTGCTTGTCCTCAAGCAAACTTCTCGTTTTTACTTAAAGAAATCTTTTCAAAGTTTCTTTTCTAATAGCCTAAGTAGTTTGCTTTTTATTATAAGAGCGAAAGGTAAGGTAAGTTATCTATGTTAGGGTTGAAACTATCTCTGCAAGCATGCGAGGAGGTTACATGACTTAGGCTAGTTTTCACAGGTTCCTCAAATCACACAAGTGTTTAGGAATCCCTATAGATCTAAGAAATAAATTCACTCATAGCCAGTCATGTTGCACCCATCGTGAGAACGGTAGTGACCATAGCTTCTAGGTCATTTGTCAATGATGGAAAGTAATTTTGGAGTAGTGATAAAGTTGTTTTATGTAGTGACCCGAACTTTTCCGAACCTTTCTATGATTATATGTTTAATGAAAACTATATTTACATGATTAAATGTTTCCAACATGTTAAGCAGTCAAACTTGTTAAGACTTGGTTAATTGAAACGGAAATTTTGTAAACGTCTGATTACCCAGTTTGACCAATGATTCACGAACGCTATAAGTTGTATATGACATGATGATATATAAATGAATAAATATATATGTTTAACATGATATAATGATCATCAAGTATCTCATTAAAAATAGTAACAATAAGTTATATACTTAAAAAGGAGACTATTGACGTATGAAACTCGAAACGATACATATAACGATTATCGTTATAACCACGTCTTACTAAATATATATGAAGCATATTAATACATTGTTATATTATATATAATATGATAATATGATAATTAAATATATCATTAAGTGTATTAACAATGAACTACATAAGTAAAAACAAGACTACTAACTAAAGGATTTCGAAACGAGACATATATGTAACGATTATCGTTGCAACGACATTTAAATGTATATATTATATTAAGATATATTAATATATCATAATATCATGATAATATAATAATTTAAAATCTCATTTGATATTATAAACTTTAGGTTAACAACATTTAACAAGATCGTTAACCTAAAGGTCTCAAAACAACACATACATGTAACGACTAACGATGACTTAACGACTCAGTTAAAATGTATATACATGTAGTGTTTTAATATGTATTCATACACTTTTGAAAGACTTCAAGACACTTATCAAAATACTTCTACTTAACAAAAATGCTTACAATTACATCCTCGTTCAGTTTCATCAACAATTCTACTCGTATGCACCCGTATTCGTACTCGTACAATACACAGCTTTGAGATGTATGTACTATTGGTATATACACTCTAATGATCAGCTCTTAGCAGCCTATGTAAGTTACCTAACACATGTGGGAACCATCATTTGGCAACTAATATGAAATATCTCATAAAATTACAAAAATATGAGTAATCATTCATGACTTATTTACATGAAAACAAAAATTACATATCCTTTATATCTAATCCATACACCAACGACCAAAAACACCTATAAACACTTTTATTCTTCAATTTTCTTCATCTAATTGATCTCTCTCAAGTTGTAACTTCAAGTTCTAAGTGTTCTTCATAAATTCTACAAGTTCTAGTTACATAAAATCAAGAATACTTTCAAGTTTGCTAGCTCACTTCCAATCTTTTAAGGTGATCATCCAACCTCAAGAAATCTTTGTTTCTTACAGTAGGTTATCATTCTAATACAAGGTAATAATCATATTCAAACTTTGGTTCAATTTCTATAACTATAACAATCTTATTTCAAGTGATGATCTTACTTGAACTTGTTTTCGTGTCATGATTCTGCTTCAAGAACATCGAGCCATCCAAGGATCCGTTGAAGCTAGATCCATTTTTCTATTTTCCAGTGGGTTTATCCAAGGAACTTAAGGTAGTAATGATGTTCATAACATCATTCGATTCATACATAAAAAGCTATCATATTTGAAGTGGTAAACTAGTAATCACTAGAACATAGTTTAGTTAATTCTAAACTTGTTCGCAAATAAAGTTAATCCTTCTAACTACACTTTTAAAATCAACTATACACATGATCTATGTCTATATGATATGCTAACTTAATGATTTAAAACCCGGAAACACGATAAACACCATAAAACTGGATTTACGCCGTCGTAGTTACAACTGGGGGCTGTTTTGGTTTGGATAATTAAAAACTATGAAAAACTTTGATTTAAAAGCTATACTTCTGGGAAAATGATTTTTCTTATGAACATGAAACCATATCCAAAAATCATGGTTAAACTCAAAGTGAAAGTATGTTTTTCAAAACAGTCATCAAGATGTCGTTCTTTCGACGGAAATGACTACCTCTTTCAAAAAAGACTTGTAACTTGTATTTCTGACTATAAACCTATACCTTTTCTGTTTAGTTTCATAAAGTCAAGTTCAATACGAAACCGTGGCCGCTTAAATCACTCAAAACGGATTAGAAACGAAGAAATGGCGAGCAAAACAAAATTGGTAAAAACTACTCATTTTAGCTACGTGAAAATTGGTAACAAATCTATTCCAACCATAACTTAATCAACTTGTATTATATATTATGTAATCTTGAGATACCATAGACACGTATACAATGTTTCGACCTATCATGTCGACACATCTATATATATTTCGGAACAACCATAGACACTCTATATGTGAATGTTGGAGTTAGCTATACAGGGTTGAGGTTGATTCCAAAATATATATAGTTTAAGTTGTGATCAATACTGAGATACGTATACACTGGGTCATGGATTGATTCAAGATAATATTTATCGATTTATTTCTGTACATCTAACTGTGGCCAACTAGTTGTAGGTTACTAACGAGGACAGCTGACTTAATAAACTTAAAACATCAAAATATATTAAAAGTGTTGTAAATATATTTTGAACATACTTTTATATATATGTATATATTGTTATAGGTTCGTGAATCAACCAGTGAGTTATAGTCCCACTTTTAGAATCTAATATTTTTGGGATGAGAATACATGCAGGTTTTATAAATTATTTACAAAATAGACACAAGTACGTGAAACTACATTCTATGGTTGAATTATTGAAATCGAATATGCCCCTTTTTATTAAGTCTGGTAATCTAAGAATTAGGGAACAGACACCCTAATTGACGCGAATCCTAAAGATAGATCTATTGGGCCTAACAAACCCCATCCAAAGTACCGGATGCTTTAGTACTTCGAAATTTATATCATATCCGAAGGGTGTCCCGGAATGATGGGGATATTCTTATATATGTATCTTGTTAATGTCGGTTACCAGGTGTTCACCGTATGAATGATTTTTATCTCTATGTATGGGATGTGTATTGAAATATGAAATCTTGTGGTCTATTATTATGATTTGATATATATAGGTTAAACCTATAACTCACCAACATTTTTGTTGATGTTTTAAGCATGTTTATTCTCAGGTGATTATTAAGAGCTTCCGCTGTCGCATACTTAAATAAGGACGAGATTTGGAGTCCATGCTTGTATGATATTGTGTAAAAACTGCATTCAAGAAACTTATTTCGTTGTAACATATTTGTATTGTAAACCATTATGTAATGGTTGCGTGTAAACAGGATATTTTAGATTATCATTATTTGATAATTTACGTAAAGCTTTTTAAACCTTTATTGATGAAATAAAGGTTATGGTTTGCTTTAAAATGAATGCAGTCTTTGAAAAACGTCTCATATAGAGGTCAAAACCTCGCAACGAAATCAATTAATATGGAACGTTTTTAATCAATAAGAACGGGACATTTCAGTTGGTATCCGAGCGTTGGTCTTAGAGAACCAGAAAATTTGCATTAGTGTGTCTTATCGAGTTTGTTAGAATGCATTAGTGAGTCTGGACTTCGACGGTGTTTTCTTTAAAAATGATTGCTTAACATTTTTGTTGGAAAATATATATTTTTAACATGTGAATATTATGTGATATATTAACCCCTTAACGTGTTTGATATTATGTGATAGATGTCTACCTCTAGAACAAGTCCCATTGACTCACCTAATAATAATGAAGAGTCAAATGTAAATTGGAATGATTCGTGGACTGATTCACAAGTTCCCGAAGAGGAACCGGAAGAAGAGTCGGAACCGGAAGAAGAATCGAAAACGGAAGAAGAAATAGAACCAGTGGGGGAAATAATAAAACGGTTAAGTAGAAGAAAATCCTCAACCAACAGACCAAAGTTAATTATGGTCAATGGTATTTCCGCCAAGGAAGCAAAGTATTGGGCGGATTACCAATTCTCCGATGAATCGGATCCTGACAAGGATTCCGATGATGTTATAGAAATTAGCCCAACACAATTTAATAAGGCAAAAGAGAACAATAAGGGAAAGGGCATAAAAATAGAGAAATTTGATTCCAAACACGATGAACTTTATATGTATCGTCAACACCCGTATTTCTTAAGTTGTGACAATAACCCAGGAACCTCTAAACCACCAGGTTTTTCTAAACCAATGTGGAAAACGACGGCTCGTATTAGGGGAACATCATATATCCCTAGAAACTTGGCAAAACGAACCAAAACCGAAGAAGAAGAAACGAGCGAGTCGGAATAAGATAGTTGTATTCATGTGGTGTAATATATGTAATACAGTGTGCTTATGCTTTATGATATATGTAAAAATTGCTTGTATTAATAAGTATTTTTTTATGAATCTAACTCTTGTCTATTTTACAGTATAAAAACACAAAATGGATAGACAACCCAATATTTTAAGAGACCTACCCGGAGACATGATTGATGAAATCTTGTCTAGAGTCGGTCAGAATTCCTCGGCACAACTATTTGAGGCGAGATCAGTTTGTAAGACATTCGAAGAACGTTCCAAGAATGCCTTGATTTATAAAAGGCTTTCGTTCGAAAGATGGGGGGATATCACATTGGGAAATCCATAAGTTACGATGTGTTTACTTTGACGCATATATTGCGGGGAACCCAAATGCTATTTTACGCAACGGGTTAAGAAATTATTTTGACTCAATATATCCGAATATAGGACTTCGTGATTTAGAAAAAGCAGCTAACATGCAACATAAAGAAGCATGTTATGCTTACGGGTTAGTAATGTTCGCTTCTCACCAAAGTGAGAACAAGAACATTGGGCTACAACTATTAAACAAAACATTCCCACAAGTGACGGAGTCGGTAATTGGGGTAAGAAATGAGGTTTTTAGATTGTTACAGGACTGTTGGACATTACGTAACCCTCATCCCTTTGACGACGTTACAACACGCTGTCTTATCAACGGCCATAACGGTTATGTTCCACAAGACCAAGAATGGGAAGTAGTCCTAGTAAAACCAGAATGCATGACTTGTTTCTGGACGTATGAATTACGTATCTTTATTGCCTTTGCTGAACGACTTGTGTACTAGCTAGAATTATCTTCACAACCATCTTGTATCAAATTTATTGTGTGCTATATTTCATGCTATATGTAAAATAAGCAGTATTGTAAGTTTGTAAAATATTGTGTAAAAGTTTGAACGCGAAATATTATTATAATCAGTTTTTCATATAGAATTGTAGTAGTTGAATTGTATATTAGCTACTAAGTATGAACTTAACGGGTAGGTACTACCCGAATTTAAACTTATAAAATGCTAATATGAAGAAAAAGCTTTTATAAATGAGTTCATATTATGCTACGAGATACTATTGACTACTCTTAATATTCTGTATGATTAACTTGTTTCATTTGACTATTTTGAAGGAAATGGCACGAACTACTCGACACACCTTGAATATGAGCGAAGAGGAATTTCGTGCCTTTCTTGCTTCAAACATAGCCGCAGTACAGGCTGCGCTACATACCAACAATAACCTTGGATCTACCAGTACAGGAAATCATGTAGGATGCACCTACAAAGAATTCACTGCCTGCAAACCTTTGGAATTTGATGGAACCGAAGGACCGATCGGATTGAAATGGTAGACCGAGAAGGTCGAATCGGTGTTTGCCATAAGTAAGTGTACTGAAGAGGACAAAGTGATGTACACTACGCATACCTTCACAGGTTCTGCATTAACATGGTGGAATACCTATCTAGAGCAAGTGGGACAAGATGATGCTTACGCACTACCGTGGTCAGCATTCAAGCACTTGATGAACGAGAAGTACCGTCCCAGAACCGAGGTCAATAAGCTCAAGACAAAACTTAAAGGGTTACGAACCCAAGGATTTGATATTACCACGTACAAAAGACGATTCACAGAATTATGCCTATTGTGTCCGGGAGCATTCGAAGATGAGGAAGAGAAGATCGACGCATTTGTGAAAGGATTATCGGAAAGAATCCAAGAATATATAAGTTCACACGAGCCCGCCTCCATACAACAGGCATGTAGAATAGCTCACAAACTAGTGAACCAGATTGAAGAAAGAATTAAAGAACAGACTGCTGAAGAGGCCAATGTGAAGCAAGTCAAAAGAAAGTGGGAGGAAAATGGTGATAAGAATCACCAATACAACAACAACAGCAATTACAACAATAATCGCAACAACTATCCCAACAATAGCAACATCAATCGCAACTACAACAAACGGCCCAACAACAACAACAACAACTACTACTACAACAACCATCCCAACAACAATAATAACTGCAACAACAACAACAATCAGAAGCAGCTATGCCAAAGGTGTGAAAAGTATCACTCGGGGTTCTCCACCAAATTTTGCAACAAGTGTAAAAGAAATGGTCATAGCGCAGCGAAGTGTGAGGTCTACGGACCAGGGGTTAATAGAACGAAAGGAACAAATGGTGTTGGAACGAGTAATGGCGGAGCAAGTAGTGTCGGAGCAAGTTATGCCAATGTAGTGTGTTATAAATGTGGAAAATTGGGCCACATTATTAGAAATTGCCCGAACCAGGAGAACACGAATGGACAAGGCCGTGGAAGAGTTTTCAATATTAATGCGGCAGAGGCACAGGAAGGCCCGGAGCTTGTTACGGGTACGTTTCTTATTGACAATAAATCTTGTTACGTTTTATTTGATTCGGGTGCGGATAGAAGCTATATGAGTAGAGATTTTTGTGCTAAATTAAGTTGTCCATTGACGCCGTTGGATAGTAAATTTTTACTCGAATTAGCAAACGGTAAATTAATTTCAGCAGATTATATATGCCGAAATCGGAGAAATTAAACTGGGTAGCAAAATATTTAAGATTGATTTGATACCAGTAGAGTTAGGGAGTTTTGATGTAATAGTTGGCATGGACTGGCTGAAGAAGGTGAAAGCAGAGATCGTATGTTATAAAAATGCAATTCGCATTATACGAGAAGAAGGAGAACCCTTAATGGTGTACGGAGAAAAGGGCAACACGAAGCTACATCTTATTAGTAATTTGAAGGCACAAAAACTAATAAGAAAAGGTTGCTATGCTGTTCTAGCACATGTCGAGAAAGTACAAACTGAAGAAAAGAGCATCAATGATGTTTTTGTCGCAAAAGAATTTCCCGATGTATTTCCGAAAGAATTACCGGGACTACCTCCACATCGATCTGTTGAATTTCAAATAGATCTTGTACTAGGAACTGCACCAATAGCTCATGCA
Organism: Rutidosis leptorrhynchoides; assembly: GCF_046630445.1. NCBI lineage: Eukaryota > Viridiplantae > Streptophyta > Magnoliopsida > Asterales > Asteraceae > Rutidosis > Rutidosis leptorrhynchoides. The sequence continues at coordinate 255,643,541 of NC_092337.1, forward strand.
CCTTACAGACTCGCACCCAGCGAGATGAAAGAACTACAAAGCCAACTGCAAGAACTATTAGAACGTGGTTTCATTCGACCAAGCACATCACCATGGGGAGCTCCTGTTTTGTTTTTCAAGAAGAAAGATGGTACATTTAGGTTGTGTATTGACTACAGAGAGTTGAACAAACTTACCATCAAAAACCGTTATCCACTGCCGAGAATTGACGACTTATTTGATCAACTACAAGGCTCATCGGTTTATTCGAAGATCGATTTACGTTCTGGATATCATCAAATGCGAGTAAAGGAGGATGATATTCCAAAAACTTCTTTTAGGACGCGTTATGGTCATTACGAGTTTATGGTTATGCCGTTTGGATTGACTAACGCACCAGCTGTGTTCATGGACCTTATGAACCGAGTGTGTGGGCCATATCTTGACAAGTTTGTCATTGTTTTCATCGATGACATACTTATTTACTCAAAGAATGATCAAGATCAAGAAGAACATTTGAGAAAAGTGCTAGAAGTATTGAGGAAAGAAAAACTGTACGCTAAGTTTTCAAAGTGTGCATTTTGGTTGGAAGAAGTTCAATTCCTCGGTCACATAGTGAACAAAGAAGGTATTCAGGTGGACCCGGCAAAGATCGAAACCGTTGAAAAGTGGGAAACCCCAAAAACTCTGAAGCATATACGTCAATTTTTAGGATTGGCTGGTTAATACAGAAGATTCATCCAATATTTCTCCAAAATAGCAAAACCCTTGACTGCATTAACGCATAAAGGGAAGAAATTTGAATGGAAGGATGAACAAGAGAAGGCGTTTTAGTTATTGAAGAAAAAGCTAACTACGGCACCTATATTGTCATTGCCTAAAGGGAATGATGATTTTGTGATATATTGTGACGCCTCAAAGCAAGGTCTCGGTTGTGTATTAATGCAACGAACGAAGGTAATTGCTTATGCGTCTAGACAATTGAAGATTCACGAGCAAAATTATATGACGCATGATTTGGAATTTGGAGCGGTTGTTTTTGCATTAAAGACTTGGAGGCACTACTTATATGGGGTCAAAAGTATTATATATACCGACCACAAAAGTCTTCAACACATATTTAATCAGAAACAACTGAACATGAGGCAGCGTAGGTGGATTGAATTGTTGAATGATTACAACTTTGAGATTCGTTACCACCCGGGGAAGGCAAATGTGGTAGCCGATGCCTTGAGTAGAAAAGACAGAGAACTCATTCGAGTAAAATCTATGAATATAATGATTCACAATAACCTTACTACTCAAATAAAGGAGGCGCAACAAGGAGTTTTAAAAGAGGGAAATATAAAGAATGAAATACCCAAAGGATCGGAGAAGCATCTTAATATTTGGGAAGATGGAACCCGGTATAGGGCTGAAAGGATTTGGGTACCAAAATTTGGAGATATGAGAGAAATGGTACTTAGAGAAGCTCATAAAACCAGATACTCAATACATCCTGGAACGGAGAAGATGTACAAGGATCTCAAGAAACATTTTTGGTAGCCAGGTATGAAAGCCGATGTTGCTAAATACGTAGGGGAATGTTTGACGTGTTCTAAGGTCAAAGCGGAGCATCAGAAACCATCAGGTCTACTTCAACAACCCGAAATCTCGGAATGGAAATGGGAAAACATTACCATGGATTTCATCACTAAATTGCCAAGGACTGCAAGTGATTTTGATACTATTTGGGTAATAGTTGATCGTCTCACCAAATCAGCACACTTCCTGCCAATAAGAGAAGATGACAAGATGGAGAAGTTAGCACGACTGTATTTGAAGGAAGTCGTCTCCAGACATGGAATACGAATCTCTATTATCTCTGATAGGGATGGCAGATTTATTTCAAGATCCTGGAAGACATTACAGCAAGCATTAGGAACTCGTCTAGACATGAGTACCGCCTATCATCCACAAACTGATGGGCAGAGTGAAAGGACAATACAAACGCTTGAAGACATGCTACGAGCATGTGTTATTGATTTCGGAAACAGTTGGGATCGACATCTACCGTTAGCAGAATTTTCCTACAATAATAGCTACCATTCAAGCATTGAGATGGCTCCGTTTGAAGCACTTTATGGTAGAAAGTGCAGGTTTTCGATTTGTTGGAGTGAAGTGGGGGATAGACAGATTACGGGTCCGGAGATAATACAAGAAACTACTGAGAAGATCATCCAAATTCAACAACGGTTGAAAACCGCCCAAAGTCGACAAAAGAGCTACGCCGACATTAAAAGAAAAGATATAGAATTTGAAATTGGAGAGATGGTCATGCTTAAGGTTGCACCTTGGAAAGGTGTTGTTCGATTTGGTAAACGAGGGAAATTAAATCCTAGGTATATTGGACCATTCAAGATTATTGATCGTGTCGGACCAGTAGCTTACCGACTTGAGTTACCTCAACAACTCGCGGCTGTACATAACACTTTTCACGTCTCGAATTTGAAGAAATGTTTTGCTAAAGAAGATCTCACTCTTCCGTTGGACGAAATCCAAATCAATGAAAAACTTCAATTCATTGAAGAACCCGTTGAAATAATGGATCGTGAGGTTAAGAGACTTAAACAAAACAAGATACCGATTGTTAAGGTTTGATGGAATGCTCGTAGAGGACCCGAGTTCACCTGGGAATGAGAAGATCAGATGAAGAAGAAGTACCCGCACTTATTTCCAGAAGATGAGCCAACACCTCCAATCGCTTAAAATTTCGGGACGAAATTTATTTAACGGGTAGGTAGTGTAGTGACCCGAACTTTTCCGAACCTTTATATGATTATATGTTTAATGAAAACTATATTTACATGATTAAATGTTTCCAACATGTTAAGCAATCAAACTTGTTTAGACTTGGTTAATTGAAACGGAAATTTTGTAAACGTCTGATTACCCAGTTTGACCAATGATTCACGAACGCTATAAGTTGTATATGACATGATGATACATAAATGAATAAATATATATGTTTAACATGATATAATGATCATTAAGTATCTCATTAAAAATAGTAACAATAAGTTATATACCTAAAAAGGAGACTATTGACGTATGAAACTCGAAACGATACATATAACGATTATCGTTATAACCACGTCTTACTAAATATATATGAAGCATATTAATACATTGTTATATTATATATAATATGATAATATGATAATTAAATATATCATTAAGTGTATTAACAATGAACTACATAAGTAAAAACAAGACTACTAACTTAAGGATTTCGAAACGAGACATATATGTAACGATTATCGTTGTAACGAAATTTAAATGTATATATCATATTAAGATATGTTAATATATCATAATATCATGATAATATAATAATTTAAAATCTCATTTGATATTATAAACTTTGGGTTAACAACATTTATCAAGATCGTTAACCTAAAGGTCTCAAAACAACACTTACATGTAACGACTAACGATGACTTAACGACTCAGTTAAAATTTATATACATGTAGTGTTTTAATATGTATTCATACACTTTTGAAAGACTTTAAGACACTTATCAAAATACTTCTACTTAACAAAAATGCTTACAATTACCTCCTCGTTCAGTTTCATCAACAATTCTACTCGTATGCACCCGTATTCATACTCGTATAATACACAGCTTTTAGATGTATGTACTATTGGTCATCTAATTGATCTCTCTCAAGTTCTAACTTCAAGTTCTAAGTGTTCTTCATAAATTCTACAAGTTCTAGTTACATAAAATCAAGAATACTTTCAAGTTTGCTAGCTCACTTCCAATCTTGTAAGGTGATCATCCAACCTCAAGAAATCTTTGTTACTTACAGTAGGTTATCATTATAATACAAGGTAATAATCATATTCAAACTTTGGTTCAATTTCTATAACTATAACAATCTTATTTCAAGTGATGATCTTACTTGAACTTGTTTTCGTGTCATGATTCTGCTTCAAGAACTTCGAGCCATCCAAGGATCCATTGAAGCTAGATCCATTTTTCTCTTTTCCAGTAGGTTTATCCAAGGAACTTAAGGTTGTAATGATGTTCATAACATCATTCGATTCATACATAAAAAGCTATCATATTTGAAGTGGTAAACTAGTAATCACTAGAACATAGTTTAGTTAATTCTAAACTTGTTCGCAAATAAAGTTAATCCTTCTAATTACACTTTTAAAATCAACTATACACATTATATATATCTATATGATATGCTAACTTAATGATTTAAAACCCGGAAACACGATAAACACCATAAAGATGCCGTCGTAGTTACAACCGGGGGCTGTTTTGGTTTGGATAATTAAAAACTATGAAAAACTTTGATTTAAAAGCTATAATTCTGGGAAAATGATTTTTCTTATGAACATGAAACCATATTCAAAAATCATGGTTAAACTCAAAGTGAAAGTATGTTTTTCAAAACAGTCATCAAGATGTCGTTCTTTCGACGGAAATGACTACCTCTTTCAAAAATGACTTGTAACTTGTATTTCAGACTATAAACCTATACCTTTTCTATTTAGTTTCATAAATTCAAGTTAAATACGAAACCGTGGCCGCTTAAATCACTCAAAACGGATTAGAAACGAAGAAATGGCGAGTAAAACAAAATTGGTAAAAACTACTCATTTTAGCTACGTGAAAATTGGTAACAAATCTATTCCAACCATAACTTAATCAACTTGTATTGTATATTATGTAATCTTGAGATACCATAGACACGTATACAATGTTTCGACCTATCATGTCGACACATCTATATATATTTCGGAACAACCATAGACACTCTATATGTGAATGTTGGAGTTACCTATACAGGGTTGAGGTTGATTTCAATATATATATATATATATATATATATATATATATATATATATATATATATATATATATATATATATATATATATATATATATAGTTTGAGTTGTGATCAATACTGAGATATTTAAACACTGGGTCGTGGATTTATTCAAGATAATATATATTGATTTATTTCTGTACATCTAACTGTGGACAACTAGTTGTAGGTTACTAACAAGGACAACTGACTTAATAAACTTAAAACATCAAAATGTATTAAAAGTGTTGTAAATATATTTTGAACATACTTTGATATATATGTACATATTTGTTATAGGTTCGTAAATCGACCAGTGGCCAAGTCTTACTTCCCGACGAAGTAAAAAATCTGTGAAAATGAGTTATAGTCCCACTTTTAAAATCTAATATTTTTGGGATGAGAATACATGTAGGTTTTATAAATGATTTACAAAATAGACACAAGTACGTGAAACTACATTCTATGGTTGAATTATTAAAATCGAATATGCCCCTTTTTATTAAGTCTGGTAATCTAAGAATTAGGGAAAGACACCCTAATTGACGCGAATCCTAAAGATAGATCTATTGGGCCTAACAAACCCCATCTAAAGTACCGGATGCTTTAGTACTTCAAAATTTATATCATATCCGAAGGGTGTCCCGGAATGATGGGGATATTCTTAAATATGCATCTTGTTAATGTCGGTTACCAGGTGTTCACCATATGAATGATTTTTATCTCTATGTATGGGATGTGTATTGAAATATGAAATCTTGTGGTCTATTATTATGATTTGATAATATATAGGTTAAACCTATAACTCACCAAGATTTTTGTTGATGTTTTAAGCATGTTTATTCTCAGGTGATTATTAAGAGCTTCCGCTGTCGCATACTTAAATAAGGACGAGATTTGGAGTCCATGCTTGTATGATATTGTGTAAAACTGCATTCAAGAAACTTATTTCATTGTAACATATTTGTATTGTCAACCATTATGCAATGGTTGCGTGTAAACAGGATATTTTAGATTATCATTATTTGATAATTTACGTAAAACTTTTTAAACCTTTATTGATGAAATAAAGGTTATGGTTTGTTTTAAAATGAATGCAGTCTTTGAAAAACGTCTCATATAGAGGTCAAAACCTCGTAACGAAATCAATTAATATGGAACGTTTTTAATCAATAAGAACGGGACATTTCATTTTAAGGGGGGTGAGAAAAGGGTAATATAGTCTTTTAAAGACTTTTATTTCTAATTTTGGAAAATTTAAGATAGATAGGAGTGTTGATATTTTTTAGAAGTACTTTTTAACATTTGTGGTCAAGTTCTTCTTCGGCGTTTCTCTTTATAAGTTCTTCTCCTTTTTTCAGAACTTTGAATTTTATTTTTTTTTTTTTTTGAGATTTTATCTCGAGAAACATTTTACCGGTAAACTTTTTCAAGACCTTTGTCATGATACTTGAGAGGTTTATAACATCGGATTTTCAGAAGGAATCTCATTTTCTGAATTTTTTGAGTGATAGTAAAGATGATGTGGATGAGTTGGTGTGGTATAAGTAGTGGAGCTGTGAAAGGCTTATTTTGAAAAATGGCTAGCTCTTTTCATCATGACCGAATCACATTTCATTACTTAGAAATGTAGATCTAGAGCAAGTTCTGATTCTGAGTACAGACATCGGCACTCTAACGAAAAATAGCGAAGCATTAAAGATGAATGATGGTCTTATTTGGGTGCCTCACCATAATCAATTTAGGTCGATAATGCCTAGTCATGCAATGCTCTATTAGAGATTTGGTTCATCCCAACAAGATTCACACCACACTTAAGCCTTAATTTTATTTACAAACGTTTCATGTTTTCCAAAATACTTTTTCGGAAAGGCTTTCTCTTGTTAAAAATTTTGAAATATGGCTTAAGAACTTGGAATCTTCGTAATGGGTTATTTTAATATAGCATAAACAGTTTATACCAACATCTCACACCTAGACGAACATTGTCCTAAATGTTCCTAGTGTATCCCACACTTAGGAGTTTTAGTTGAAGATTTGGGAATATTTGTCTAGTGTTTATTTGTGTTGGAATCTCACACTTAGTGATAAGCTAGGATGTGGTATAATTTAAAATTTGAGCTAGTAACGGGAAGAAAAGAGTACCCATAGCGGATGAAGACAGGTTGTTTCAGCAATCTTGGAAGTTACGTTCTTTATTGATCGACTCATTTGTCATCCTTTATTCTTCTACTCTACTTTATTGCACGAGTTGCCTCCCGAGAAGCGCTTTTGTTTAAGGTCATTGGCTCGACTGTAGTGATGCTTAAAAAGTAGGCATTCCCCCCTGGTAGTTGTGATCTTGGTCTTCTCTGTAGCGACCCGAAAAAATTGTCATTGACGGCGCCGTCTACTTAGATCCCGTTACGTGGTCATAAGTCTTTAAAAACAACGTTTGACCAAAAATGTGTCGCATTCATTTCAAATGTAAGGATTGTTTCAAAGTTTACAAGAATAGTTCAACCACAAGTTACGTTACAATGTTATAAGTACAATTGAAACCTATGCGACACAATTTAAAGTAGCCAAAAGACGCTCCATGTATGCATATATACTCGACATCCAATGCAAGTATCAAAATAATGAGCGGAATCATGTATCACAAAATGTTCAAGGACCTGAGAAAAACATAGAAATCTGTCAACGAAAATGTTGGTGAAATCATAGGTTTAAGTAAGTAAGTAAGTAAGTACAAATGAAACAAGATTTATATCATTGAAATAATAGTAATCCATTCTAAAATTTGTTATCACGAGCACCCAATTATGTGGGGTTAACATTCCATCCATAGAACCCCATCACAAGTGTAACTAATGATAATCGAATTGGGGATTTTTATTCTAACTCGTATGTAGAATGTTTGTTTTCGTACTTGTGTTTACTTTGTAAAATGAAACGTTTATGTTTTCTCATCCCAAATGTAAGTTTAAAAGAGTAAAGGTGGGACTATGATCTCACCTTGAGTGCACGAGTAATAAAGTACTCCACAAGTAAACATGTGCAAGGACAATTGCTAGTCTTGACCTAAACAAGTAGGTTGTATCAATAACGATAAACACGATGGGTCAAAGTTGTCCAATTAGTCATATGGCTCGTTACGACTCGATTACATATAGCATGTGAATCACGTTGTCAAGTTTCATGAATGATTCAAATGTAAAAGCATTAGGATGATTGCATAAGTATTTGGTTAAGTTTAAACAAAAGTTAACTTTGGTCAAGTCAAAGTCAACGAAAAAGTCAACACATTTGGGTCGGGTCCCGAACAATTTTTCTGAGGTTTTTAATCATATATAAGCATGTTAGAACAAGTTACATGTTAATCGGAGTTGCGTAGCATAGTTAGAATTTTAACGGTAAACGACCAATCAAGTCAGAATCCTGCAGTTCATTTGGACGGCGTCCAGAATGTCTGGACGGCGTCCAGCTGTGAAGGGTTGGACGACGTCCAACTTTTTGGACGGCATCCCAAATGATACACAGAACCTGCTTTGCTGAAATCACTAAGTGCACGAACCAAACTTCAAACAATCTCATTTTACGATTCGCAAACGATCAAAACATGTATCCAATATCATCGGAAAGGTATTTTGACGAGAAAAATAACTAAACACATTTCATCAATCAATTTAACATTTACAACAACCAAAATCGCATTAAATGCTCACCATTTATTACACTCAAGTTCATTAAATGCGTTTCATGATTCGGGCAACCAATTTACATGTATGATATGCCGTTTCGAAGGTAATTGAATACATATTGCAACTAAACACTTATCAACAACATTTCATAGAATTTAATGCATCAAAGTTCATAATCAAGCCTATCAAACCCTAACCCAAATCACCAAAACAATAATCATGTTAATGAAGTTTCCTTAATCAACCTACACATTAAAATGAAGCTAGTGATGCTAGTAACACATTTAATACATGAACTTTTAACATTTAAGCAACCAAATCACAAAATCAAATACACCAACTTCCAAGTTCATGCTAGTTACTTAAAATAACAAGATCGAGTATATAAATCACATATTCATGTTAGACTTGAGCCATAGACACTAATTAACACTTTTATAAGTCAAAATTATCAAGGACACAAAATCTAGTGATTTTAGAAAGTTACCCAAACTTGATGAAATCGGTATGGAATCGAAGAGGAAGATGCAAGGATTCCAAATATGTAATTTGTTTTGTGAAACACTTGATAGATCGGAAATACATGATGATTCTTTGTTTTTGGTGTTTGAGAGAAAATAAGTTGAAGTATCAAAAGAGAGAAAGAGTGAATGAATGGAGGAGGTGAGGTTGACCACTTTGACCTAGTCAAAACTTTGGTCATTTGGAAACATTGGTCCCTCAAGTTTAAAGCGGGTGCGTGAATTACCTAAACGAGATAATTTAAAAACGCGTATTAACGGAAGGTGTTATAATTATATAACGGACTTTAGAATAAATAAAACGAAAGTAAATGGAAAAAGGCGAGATGTTACATTACCTACTCCTTAAAATAAATTTCGTCCCGAAATTTATGTAGGCGTAGTGGTCGTTGTTTCTTCCTCTAGATCTTGCGTTTTCGAATTCATGAAATAAATAAGGGTATTTCCTTTGCATTTGATCTTGCATTTCCCAAGTAAACTCGGGTCCCCTTTTGGCATTCCAACGGACCTTAACGATCGGGATTCTGCTTTGTTTTAGCGTCTTGACGGAGGTGTCCACAATTTCAACCGGTTCCTCCACAAAATGAAGTTTGTCATCAATAGTAAGCTCTTCGAGAGGAATGACGAGTTCGGGTTCGGCAAGACACTTCTTTAAATTTGACATATGGAAAGTAGGATGAATGGAGCTCAATTGAGGCGAAAGATCTAAACGATAAGCAACGGTTCCAACACGCTCCAAGATTTTGAAAGGACCAATATACCACAGATTTAGCTTCCCGCATTTTCCAAAATGGATTACACCCTTCCAAGGTGCGACTTTTAACATTACACGGTCACTGACTTGAAATTCGAGGTCGTTGCGTCTTTTGTCGGTATAACTCTTTTACGACTACGGGCCGTCCTGAGCCTCTCTCGGATTTGAACGTTCTTCTCGCTTGTTTCATGAATGAGTTCGGGTCTGGTGATTTGTGTGTCGCCTACTTCGGTCCAACAAAGAGGAGAATGACATTTTTGGCTATACAAAGCTTCGAAAGGAGCGGCGTTGATACTCGCGTGGTAACTATTCTTGTAAGAGAATTCGGCGAGAGGCAAATGCTTGTCCCAAGCTTTTCCAAAATCGATAACACAAGCTCGTAGCATGACTTCCAAGGTTTGAATTGTGCGTTCGTTTTGTCCGTCGGTTTGTGGATGATATGCGGTGCTCATGTCTAAATGCGTCCCCAACGCTTCTTGTAAGGTACACCAAAATCTAGAAACAAAACGGCTATCTCGGTCGGAAATAATCGATAAGGGCACACTGTGACGGGCTACGATCTTTTTAATGTAAAGTTGTGCAAGTTTTTCCATGTTGTCGGTTTCCTTCATGGCTAGTAAGTGCGCGGATTTGGTGAGACGGTCTACAATAACCCAAATAGTATCATAACCGCTCGCCGTTCTTGGTAGCTTTGTGATAAAATCCATCGTTATTCTCTCCCACTTCCATTGTGGGATTTCGGGTTGTTTAAATAGTCCGGACGGTCTTTGATGTTCGGCTTTGACCTTGGAGCAAGTTAGGCATTTTTCAACATAATAGCGACGTCCTTTTTAATGTTCGGCCACCAATATTGTTCTTTGAGGTCGTGGTACATCTTATTGGCACCGGGGTGAATCGAATACCTTGACTTATGGGCTTCGTCTAGAATAAGGCTTCGCAAGTCCCCATAACTAGGTACCCAAATTCTTCCGGCGAAATATCGAAGTCCGGTCTCCTTAACTTCAAATCGAGAGGTGAGGATGTTCAAGTGTTCGAGAGAGATGTTTTCATCCTTCAGAGCCTCATATTGGGCTACACGAATTTGACTATTGAGGTTGGTGTGAATGGTGATGTTTAAAGCTCGGACACGAAGAGGCACCGCTCTTTCCTTTTAACTTAAGGCATCGGCTACTACGTTTGCCTTCCCGGGATGGTAACGAAGCTCACAATCATAATCGTTTAAAGTTTCAATCTACCGGCATTGTCTCATGTTTAGTTGCTTTTGGTTAAAGATGTGTTGGAGGCTTTTGTGATCGGTGAAGATAGTACTCTTGGTTCCATAAAGATAGTGTCTCCACATTTTAAGTGCAAAGACAACGGCTCTGAGTTCGAGATCATGTGTCGTGTAGTTCCGTTCATGAATTTTTAGTTATCGAGAGGCATAAGCAATGACTTTCCTTAGTTGCATCAATACACACCCAAAACCATGTTTTGAGGCATCGCAATATACAACAAAATCATCATTGCCTTCGGGAAGTGACAAGATAGGAGTGGTGGTTAGCTTTGTCTTCAAGATTTGAAATGCGGATTCTTGTTCGGTTGCCCAAATGAATTTCTTTCCCTTGTGGGTTAACGTGGTTAGAGGACGAGCAACTAAAGAGAAATCCTTGATGAATCTACGATAGTATCCAGCGAGACCCAAAAATTAACGAATGTGAGTAGGAGTAGTAGGAGTCTCCCATTTACTAATGGCTTCGATTTTTGCGGGATCGAATTTAATACCTTGATCACATACAACGTGACCAAGAAATTGAACTTCCTTCAACCAAAATTCACACTTGGAGAATTTGGCATAAAGTCGTTCTTGTCTCAAGAGTTCGAGCACAAGTCGGAGATGTTGTTCGTACTCTTCTTCATTTTTAGAATAGACCAAAATATCATCGATGAACACGATAACGAATTTTTTGAGGTATGGTTTGCACACGTGGTTCATAAGATCCATGAACACCTCCGGTGCGTTAGTGAGACCAAATGGCATTACAAGAAATTCATAACTACCATAACGAGTCCGGAAAGCGGTTTTGGAGACATCTTCCCCCTTAACCCTTAATTGATGATAACCCAAGCAGAGATCGATTTTTGAATATACACAAGACCCTTGTAGTTGATCGAAGAGGTCAAAGATGCGTGGAAGAGGATATTGGTTCTTAACCGTCAATTTATTTAGTTCACGATAATCAATGCACATTCGTAGGGATCCATCTTTCTTCTTAACGAACAAAATCGGAGTGCCCCATGGTGAATGGATAGGTTGGATAAAACCACGGTCAAGTAGTTCTTGGATTTGACTTTGCAATTCTTGCATTTCAGATGGAGCAAGTCTATACGGTGTACGTGCTACCGGTGCGGCTCCTGGAATAAGATCGATTTGGAATTCTACCGGTCGATGAGGTGGAAGACCCGGCAATTCGTCGGGAAATACATCGGAAAAGTTACTAACAATTGGCACATCATCGATATGCTTTTCGTCGATCTCGAATTTTTTAACATGGGCAAGAATCGCGAAACAACCTTTACGAAGGTATTTTTCAACTTTAAGGCACGAGACGAGGTTGAGTCCGGTGCAACTCTTATCGCCATAGACAATCAAGGGTTCACCATTCTCGATAGGAAATTGAATCGCTTTAAGATCACAAAAATGTGGGATTTCGTTTTGGTTAGCCAATCCATACCAATGATTACATCAAAGCTCCCTAGTTCTATAGGTATCAAGTCAATTTCAAACTCTTTACCCATTAAGTTTAACGTACACCCCCGATAGAATTTGTCGGCACTCAATAGTTTCCCGTTGGCCACTTCAATGGTAGAAGTAGTATCTAGTGGGAGTGGTGGAGTGCTAAAAGAATGAGTCAAAGTCTTGGATACAAAACTCTTATCGGCACCCGAATCGAATAAGCAAGAGACATAAGAATTGTTGAGAAGAAACGTACCCGTGACTAGGTCATTGTCATCTCGGGCTTCCTCAGTGTTAATGTTGAAAGCTCGGCAGCGCGTATTGGGGTTATCTTTCTTCTTTGGGCATGCATTTCTATAATGACCCATTTGGCCACATTCGTAACAAGTGACCATTTTTGGTGCATTGGTTCCCTTTCGAGCGACGGGGGTGGCACTTTTACAATCGTTGGCCTTATGACCAATTCCTTTGCACCGATGGCAAATTAGCTTGCCACATTCACCAAAGTGATGCTTGATGCATTTGTTGCAAAGAGGTAGGTTTTCGGCATAACCCTTCTTGCTGTCGAAGGTGAAAGGCTTCTTGGTAAAGTTGTTGCTGCTTGATTGGGGGGCTTCCCATTTCCTTTTGTTGTTACCCGACTTATCCTCGACTTTAGGTGCTGGTACTACGATTTCGTCCACCGTTTCTATCAATTTGCGGGCCATATTCAAAGCTTCTTGATGATTAGTGGGTTTGGATGACATTACTCCGTGTTTGATGCTCTTTGGAAGACCATCCATGTAAAGTTCAACCCTTAAAGACTCGGGGTTCACAAGGTTTGGGCACATCAAGGCTAGTTCGGAAAATCGTTGATTATAGGCCTTGAGATCGTTTCCGACCGCTTTTAAAGTTCTTAGCTCTTGTTCGAGCCTTCGGGTTTATTCATGAGGAAAATATTCGATGATCATCTTTTCCCTTAAATCGGCCCAAGAGAGGGCGTGGTCTTCATCGGTACCCACCGATTGCACATAGGTGTTCCACCAAGTGAGAGCGACGCCGGCGAATGTGTGAGTGGAGTACTTGACCTTGTCTTGGTCCCGACAACCGCTTATGCTAAATACGGCTTTCATTTGCTCAAACCATCAGGTGAGCACAACCGGTCCCCCGGTTCCATCGAAGTGTGAGGTTTTCACTCCATGAAAGCTTTATAGAAGCATCCCTCGTTTGAATTACCGGCTGCATTATTGTTGTTGTTGTTGTGGTTGTTGTTATTGTTATTGTTGTTGGATGAGTGACCGGCCATGGCTGCATCCACGGCGGTGGCTATCATTCGTTGTAGAGCTTGTTCGGGTGTTTCATGGCGTGGTACACGGCGAGGAGGCATTGTTCCTTCAAAATACAAGAATATCGTTGATTAGTATTCTTAATAATACCAACCGTGATATGGAATAAGGATAGAGAGAAAATTTTCCTTGACTCGCCTTAAATTCTTTATGTCATAATGTCGGAACGTTCATATGAGTCACCGTAATATAATCTCGGAAATTATATTACCCTGATTCATATGTGCATTCGACATTATTTCATATAGTCAAGGTGGCGTGTCAATCAAATTAAATAACGTGAGATTAAGATGGAATAAGAGTTTGATATGAATAGAAGAGTTTGAGTATAAATGCACAAGTAGTCAAGTTATTCCTACTTTAAGTCTATATGGCGGTTGTAGTCTTGACTCACTAATGTACCCTATGACTAGGTTGACACCAATGTGTGACGACCCGGAAATTTCCGACCAAATTTAAACTTAATCTCATTATAAATTCGACACAATAAGTAAAGTGTGTATTGTTAAAGTTTCATGATTTTGAACTCTTTTATATATTAAAATAACCTGTGACTATTCCCGACGATTCACGAACAACTAATTGTAAATAGATACATGTATATATATATATATATATATATATATATATATATATATATATATATATATATATATATATATATATATATATATATGTGTGTGTGTGTGTGTGTGTGTGTGTGTGTGTGTGTGTGTGTAATAATTTGAAATATTAATTGAAATAATATATGAGTTAATTGTTGGAAATAAATATGTAAAATAATATGCGATATAATGAAAACTATTATTACAAATGTATATATACATATATATATATATATATATATATATATATATATATATATATATATATATATATATATATATATATATATATATGTATGTATATAAATACTACTTGTATATATATATAAAATAATATTAAATCTATTTGTTTACAAATATATAATATATATTTATGCGATAAAACTTGTTATTTAAAGCTGATTATATTTAGAGAGAGAGTAAATGGAAAATGATTGATTTCGAGCTTAATTAGTAAAAGTCAGTAACACTCGGTTGATGTTTTGTTAGTTTTAATATAGATATTATACATGTTCATGAAGGATTGAAATAAAAGCTGGACTGTAAATTGATTACGAAGATTTTAGATTTGTCAAAAATATTTTTTACCTTTTTAAGATTAAATATTAGCACTCCGTACATATAAATTGGAACATAAAATAAATAATTATTGAACCTTTTTCATCAGGTTTCAAACAGTTAATGAGTGAAATAATTAAATATATTTAAACTAAAAATTTGGGATTTTTAGGAGCATTTTTATACGTTAACTGTTTAGCAATGGATACGATGTAATGTCCCGGGAAAACTGTCGGTATTAAATACAAATAAGTGGGCGGCTAACTGTGTTGAGTTGAATTCATTACAATATATGATATAGAAGTTATATTAAAATATTATATTATTACCTTTATAATCTATATTATATATATACATATACAATCACATGATGGAGAGAAAAGGATCACTTACTCGATCAACCTTCCATTGTTTCTTCCATCTTTCCACAGCCACCTATCACCCGCGACTACCACCTCCGGCGGCCTTGAACCACCGTACCACTTTCAATTCCAACGAGACACCACCATCATCATCTTGTAAAACCTCCGTTTTTGGTTCTAATCAAATCATAAAGCCACCACCATCCATCGCCTACGCTGCTATGATGTTCCCTTTTTGGGTCACCTCCACCATCGGGAACCCACCAACCCGCCACCCATTTGATTACCACAATTTTTTTTTCTTTTCTCTCACTACTCCCTCTCTACGAGAACCCAAATCACAACTATGACCTGCAACATCGTATTGCTGCTGTTATTATTTCTGTTTCAACTGTCGCAAATCATCATTGTTGAACTAATCTTTCGCTTCTACTATATGAACGATGTTAGAGGAAGAAGATGAACAGTAACATAATTAGGTTGAGCTGTAATGGTTAAACTGCTACTGTTCGACTGTTGTAACCCACACCATACACCTATGAAGCAACCACCTCTCTCTCTAGGCCAATGACCACCAAACCGCTGTAATATTTTTTTTTCCTGCCTCTTCTATTATTTTTTTATTTTATTTTTGTTGCTGTACGTGTTTTCTGTTGCTGCAGTAACTACCGAAATCCATTGTGCAAGTTAAATTAAAACATATTATTGGACTTGTGTAGGCTTGGACTTAGATAATTAAATTGTTGGGCCGTGTCCATTTTTATGTCGATGGTCCATTTAGTTGTTACATGGACTTGCAACTTCGGTTGCTAATGTTGGGTTTTTAGAAAAAGAAAAGGAAAACAGATAAGATGGGTTAAAGATATTTAGTATACGGTTTAAATCAGAAAAACGGTAGGCAGCTCAATGGTTGGGCGTGATTGTGTTATACGAGAGGTCTCGTGTTCGAGTTCCCCTGGTGGCATCTATTTTTTTTAAGCCTATTTTAGTGAGGTAGTAACTTTATTATCTTTATTATTATTATTATTATTATTATTATTATTATTATTATTATTATTATTATTATTATTATTATTATTATTATTATTATTATTATTATTATTATTATTATTATTATTATTATTATTATTATAATTATAATTATAATAATAATAATAATTATTATTATTATTATAATTATAATTATTATTATTATTATTATTATTATTATTTATATTATTATTATTATTAAAAATATCATTAACCTTAATATTAGTATTATTATTATTAATATGATTATCAAAAATTTATTATCATTATCATTATTATTGAAAGTATCATTTTTATTAAAATTATCATTATTATCTTTTCATTGAAATTATTTTTATTACTAACATTACTTTTATTATTAGTATTATTATCAAAACTATTAATAGCAGTATCATTATTAAATCTAATTACTTTTAGTATTATTATAATTATCATAAAAAGATGCAAATTTTTATTTATTATTATTGATATTATTTTAACAATAGCTATATAAGAATATATTTAAAAACATATCGCATAACAACATTAATATTTTCATAATAAATACTAATTATTTATCTAAGGTATATAAAATAAATATAGTTAAAATAGTTACCAATGAAACATACAAGTTACTGAAATAACAATTAATAATATCTAAACTTGTTCGATTACAAGTATATGTTTTAATATATATATATATGAATAATATAGGTTCGTGAATCGAAGGACAACCCTACTTTTGTTCAGTGTCGTTATATGTATTTTTACTACAAAATACAGTATGGTGAGTTCATTTGCTCCCTTTTACTCTTTACATTTTTGGGACTGAGAATACATGCATTATTTTTACAACTGCTTTATTATATGCTATTGAAATATATTTTGAACTGCAAATATATGAAATGCTTTTATAAATGTTTGACGAGATAGACACAAGCAAAACATTCCTCGAATGAATTATTATGCAGACAGAAGTTCTGCGAATTATTATTGAATTATGTGGACATGATAATTGCCACCATTGAATTATGTGGACATGATAATTGCCACCAATTGATATGAATGTTATGTATCGAGAGAATGATTTTATACACAGGTTATGTGTATGTTATTTTTGTGCACAAGATATGTGTACGGATACTAAGATTTATGAAAGATGATTTCGTACACGAGAAAGGTGTACTGTATTTAAAAGATATCGCATGTACATTACAGGTGGGTATAGGATTCGGGCTCATTTGTATCATGCAGGATTTAAATCTTGTGGTCTATCAAAATGAAGAATTTTATTGTTTTATGATAAACCTATGAACTCACCAACCTTTTGGTTGACACTTGAAAGCATGTTTATTCTCAGGTATGAAAGAAATCTTCCGCTGTGCATTTGCTCATATTAAAGACATTATTTGGAGTATCATCGCAATGGGACCAAATGTTGGTGACTTCGTCCGGATGGATTAGGACGGGTCCTTTCAGTTGGTATCAGAGCGGTGGTCTTAGCGAACCAGGTATTGCATTAGTAAGTCTAACTGATAGTCGTTAGGATGCATTAGTGAGTCTGGACTTCAACCGTGTCTGCATGTCAAAAGTTTTGCTTATCATTTCTAGTCGAAAATCATCTGCTTATCATTCTTAGAAAATCACTTGCTTATCATTTTTAGTCTAGACACATTTTACTGCTTTGATTGCATGAATAGTGTATAGACAAATTCATATCTTAGCGTATCTGCTAATTCATATCTTAGCGTACCTGTTATTGTTACTGATGCCTGACCACGTCCGTAGATTCCTCCGTAACTTATGAGATTGTAGTATTATATATGCATATGTAAATTATGTATTACAGGGTACTAATCTATATCCTATAATCTATTTCATATCTAAAATCCTTCATCTGATCGTACGGGATGAATCCCTCAACCAGTTCGAGTCCCTCAGATTTCGATAGCTATTCCGATAGTTATTCCGACAGCTATTCCGACATGAATATTCACCTAAGCTCCGAAAGCGGTGTCACCAGAATGAATCAATAAATCAGCCATCCGCAATTCATTTGATGAGTTCGTAGTTGAATTAATCAACGGAAACGAGAAGAAGGCAATTCCTTTCCAACAACCAAATTTCCCTCTTGACGAAGAACCTGAAGCACTTACCGGCGAATCTATCCGAAACACCATTTTCAGCCTCATTTCCAGAGTAGTTCGACACGATTATATTCTATCCATAATTCTAAACCTTATTCATCTGCTCGTTTTGACCGACAATCATCCCGGAGTAGTAGAAGAAGTCAACGAACTTCGCGCCCGAGTTGTAGCCTTGGAAAAATATAGTGCAAAACGTACCAGCTTCAACAACATTACCGGCATCAACAGTATCACCAATATCAACACCAGTACCATCAATAATCCATGCCTCAACATCGCATACTATACCTCGAGTATAATCATAGTTCCACGTATTGTTCTACCTCATTTATCTTCGTTCGACATGATGATTATGTAATCTCTAATGTTTTAGAGATTATGTACTCTAATTTTAACCGAAAAGCCAATGAGTTTAATGTTATATTAACTCATTAAATCCATAATTACATCTGAAGAAAATATATATGTATATATGTTTTTATAAAAATTGTAATTAAAAATTCTTTTGTACAAACTGTTAACGATGAAAATATTTTAACGGGTAGGTAATACCCGAGGAAATATTTAACTTTCATATTAACATGTTATACTGTACATTCTTCGAAGCTGATTCAACAGTCATTTACTATCCTACTTACATCCACAGATATATGTATCCGTTCACCGCAGAATAACTATTTCCATTCAATTTCATATTTGGATTTTGACTTATCAGGATCCAACAAGTGGCATAATGAAGAAAACATTGGACAAAATAAAATTGTTAGAAACAAACAAATTAATTATGAGAAATTTTGTTAAGAATCCAGGCTAACAAAATCCTAGCTAACTGTTCCTAGCTAACTATTAATTCCGTATTATATTTTATTTATCGCAATTTAATTATCACAATTTATTTATCACAATTTAAATTCTCGCAATTTTATTTATTGTCATTTAATTTCTGTTATTTATTTTTACGCACTTTTAATATCGGGACACGTATACAAGGTTTTGACATATCATATCGACACATCTATATATATTATTTGGAATCACCATAGACACTCTATATGCAGTAATGCAGGAGTTAGCTATACAGGGTTGAGGATTGATTCTACAATAATATATATAGTTTGAGTTGTGATCGAGTCTGAGACTTGTACACGGGTCACGATACGTATTAATAAATTTTAATATTATATATTAAATTATATATGAATTATTGGACTGATAACTGTGGACTATCGACTGTGGACTAATGACATTGGATAATTAAAATGAATTAAAATATTGATTATAACATATGAAACTAAATAATTCTTCAAGTTTGCCACTTGATTTCATCTTAAACCTCATTTGTATCTTGACGATTACAATCTGCATTCAAACCTTTCATGATTTTTGAAAACACCTCAACAGAGAGAATAAACCAACCGCACTCCATCTACGGAAGAAAAGATTGATGCATATACTTATGCACATGAGAACACTCAGAACCTGAGTGAGCGTTTAAAACGTATTTGTGCTAGCTCCTTTGGTGTTGTTATTTCCGAAAATCACTTTACAATACCTTTCCAATGTAGTCAATTTTGTCACAGCTTCAGCAAATCAAATTCAACTTTTCATTCCAATAAACTCTATTATAACCTTGTTATATAAGTTCACCTTTCGTCGTTGTTACCGGGGAACCTTTTATATTCCACCATGTTACCAGCAGACGTACCAGCAACCTCGTTGCTCTTTAGCTTAAATCTCTCTGACAAATCACTATATTTATCTATTGAAGTCTCATCATGTACTCATGTGCATCTTGTAACAAGAATTGCCATACCAATTACCGGGAATCAGAAAATCTGTATTGTGAGTCTTGCAACGTTTCCACATCAACAGTTATATGTATCCATATAACATTTATCTCCTGGAACTATGATCTTCCATTCTAAAATTCTGAAAAGTACCCATTCTGCAAATTAATAATCTGAATTTTGAAAAGTTGAATGAAGCAACAAAAACTATAAACGACCTCAACAGCCAAAAGTTGATGATAAAGAATTGTATGTTGGCAAAGCTCAGAAAAAGTTTGAAACCGAAAAACTGATTGAGCAAACTACGAGGGAGTCTCTGAACAAATCACAAGGACTAAACTTGTACATTGAGAATCCTGATGATTCTGTTTCTGATGAAATCTTTAGCGAATACCTTGCTTCTGACTCCAAATTCTTGCAGACGAATTTTCTTCATTAACCTTCGATCTTAGAAATTCCAAAATATCATCATAAATATCTTCGATATTTCTGAGGATATTTTCATAAATATTCTTGTCCGAAATTATTTATCTCTTCATGCTATCTGTATTACATCATAAAGGAAACTGTCTAGTTTCTATATTATGTAAACTTTCGAATTTAAAATATGAATGTTATTAAAGTAGTGTTGGGAACTGAAGTATGAGTTAGTATAATATACTGACACTTGATCAACGTGATTATATTACAGTAAGTCATGCTGAGTTTCTAATGAAACATGATGATTCACAGACCATAACGTCATCATGTGCCATGTTACACGACTCTTACATTCTATCTAATATATAAACATATCAAGAACATAATTTCTTGATAGTTCTAACTTTTTTCGTAAATTCTGGTAATTTAACAAATCAAATTGTGCTATTACCTTTCTTTTCTGCTTAATATATTAGGACCATTCGAAACTTCATACCTACGAATTCTGGACCATTATTCCCTTGACTTAAAGTCAGGAAGAGAAAACTAAAGCATGGAGCTCTGAAATATAAAGGAGGATATAAAGCCCGATAACAACACATAAATTACAAACCGTGTATGTCAATGTTTATCGCAACATAAAGACACGGGAGGATTAAAAACAATATAACCCTAAGGGCAAAGTAGAAGAAAATAGATTCTTCCTGTAAAAGTTGGAAGAGGAGAATGATTGTTGCGATAGTCAGAATAAGAACAATAATTAGAACTGGATTAAGCATTTTTACAAGCTTTAGAAGTATGGATTAAGGAAGAAAGTATAGGGATGGTGAGAATAATAAAATGGAAAAGGTAAATTTATAATGGAAATATCAGACAGAGTAATCGAGGCAGACCACCGTATTTAATTATAGAGATTTTAAATTCCTTACTCGCCGAAGAATCAATTCTTATAGATTTCGAAGATTTCCTTTAAACCTATTGAATTCCGGAATTCAGCCTCCTACGTCAAAAGTTAAGACGCACCTTATTTTCTAAATTCAACCACGTATACGTCGAAAGTTATGACGAACTTTATTTTCTCATTTCACTCTTTTGCGATAACTTCACTCGTACGCTTCACAATAATCGGATTGTTTTATCTATATAAATCAATGATGATAAAAATCTATTTATCAGCTCATATTCGTCATGAAAACATTTTTATTGTTAGCCATGACCACCTTGCTCAAATTTCGGGACGAAATTTCTTTAACGGGTAGGTACTGTGACGACCCGAAAATTTCCGACTAAATTTAAACTTAATCTCATTATAAATCCGACACAATAAGCAAAGTCTGTATTGTTAAAGTCTCATGATTTTGAACTCTTTTATATATTAAAATACCCTGTCACTATTCTCGACGATTCACGAACAACTAATTGTAAATAGATACATGTATATTTAAATAAATAAATATATATATATATATATATATATATATATATATATATAATTTGAAATATTAATTGAAATAATATATGAGTTAATTGTTGGAAATAAATATGTAAAATAATATGCGATATAATGAAAACTATTATTACAACTATAAATATATATATATATATATATATATATATATATATATATATATATATATATATATATATATATATATATATATATATATATATATATATAAATATATATAAAGACTACTTGTATATATATATAATAATATTAAATCTATTTGTTTAAAAATATATAATATATATTTATGCGATAAAACTTGTTATTTAAAACTGATTATATTTAGAGAGAGAGTAAATGGAAAATGATTGATTTCGAGCTTAATTAGTAAAATTCGGTAACACTCGGTTGATGTTTTGTTAGTTTTAATATAGATATTGTACATGTTCATGAAGGATTGAAATAAAAGTTGGACTGTATATTGATTACGAAGATTTTAGATTTGTCAAAAATATTTTTTACCTTTTTAAGATTAAATATTAGCACTCCGTACATATAAATTGGAACATAAAATAAATAATTATTGAACCTTTTTTATCAGGTTTCAAACAGTTAATGAGTGAAATAATTAAATATATTTAAACTAAAAATTTAGGATTTTTAGGAGCATTTTTATACGTTAACTGTTTAGCAATGAACACGATGTAATGTCCCGGGAAAACTGTCGGTATTAAATACAAATAAGTGGGCGGCTAACTATGTTGAGTTGAATTCATTACAATATATGATATAGAAGTTATATTAAAATATTATATTATTACCTTTATAATCTATATTATATATATACATATACAATCACATGATGGGGAGAAAAGGATTACTTGCTCGATCAACCTTCCATTGTTTCTTCCATCTTTCCACAGCCACCTATCACCGGTGACTACCACCTCCGGCGGCCTTGAACCACCGTACCACTTTCAATTCCAACGAGACACCACCATCATCATCTTGTAAAACCTTCGTTTTCGGTTCTAATCAAATCATAAAGCCACCACCATCCATCGCCTACGCTGCTATGATGTTCCCTGTTTGGGTCACCTCCACCATCGGGAACCCACCAACCCGCTGAAAGGACCCGTCCTAATCCATCCGGACGAAGTCCATATCGATTATAAACGATTCACAACAGTTGATTACATCGCGAGGTACTTGACCTCTATATGATACATTTTACAAACATTGCATTCGTTTTGAAAAGACAATCTTTCATTACATGTAAAGTTGACAGACATGCATACCATTTCATAATATATTCAACTATAATTGACTTAATAAAGATCTTGATAAAATCAACGACTCGAATGCAACGTCTTTTGAAATATGTCATGAATGACTCCAAGTAATATCTTTTTAAATGATCAAATGCACAGCGGAAGATTTCTTTCGTACCTGAGAATAAACATGCTTTAAAGTGTCAACCAAAAGGTTGGTGAGTTCATTAGTTTATCATAAATAATCATTTCATAAATTTAATAGACCACAAGATTTCATATTTCCATTTCTCATAAACATACGTCCCATGCATAGAGACAAAAATCATTCATATGGATTGAACACCTGGTAACCGACATTAACAAGATGCATATAAGAATATCCCCTATCATTCCGGGAAATCCTTCGGACATGATATAAATTTCGAAGTACTAAAGCATCCGGTACTTTGGATGGGGCTTGTTGGGCCCGATAGATCTATCTTTAGGATTCGCGTCAATTAGGGTGTCTGTTCCCTAATTCTTAGATTACCAGACTTAATAAAAAGGGGCATATTCGATTTCGATAATTCAACCATATAATGTAGTTTCGATTACTTGTGTCTATTTCGTAAAACATTTATAAAAATTGCACATGTATTCTCAGCCTAAAAATGTAATGAGTAAAAAGGGATTCAAATGAAACTCACGCATATAATTATTGTAAAACAGTTAATAAAGCATTTGCATGTATTCTCAGTCCCAAAAATGTAAAGAGTAAAAGGGATTCAAATGAAACTCACCATAATGTATTTTGTAGTAAAAATACATATGACTATATTGAACAATGCAGGGTTGGCCTCGGATTCACGATCCTCAAGATTTTTCTAAAAATAAACGCCTCAGACAGGACTCGAACCCATGACCTCTCGTTAATACAACACAACACCAAACCACTCCGCTGTTCATGCATTTCTATTTTAGTACCCAACTCAAATCTATTTAACTAATAATTCTATTTCTTCTTCTTCTTTTTCCAAAAAAAAATGCAACTGCGCGGGCTCGAACCCGCGACCTTTCTTATAACGAACACACTTCCAACCATTTAACCAGTCTTTTGTTTCTTCTCTACAACTCACTCGTTTATTTAAATATCCTATACTAAACTTGTTTTATCATCTTTTTCACTAGCAATCATCAACTCATTTCCGTAACATCACCAACCATCCACTATTTTATTACCATCATTTTATTATCTTAATCATCATCATCTAATCTATCATTTATGTATCATCATTCAAGCATAAATTCCATTACTAGCTCACAAAAGAAATTGGCCACTTATAAATAAAAGAAGCCCATCTTATTGCAATTTATCTATAATTCTAATCGGCCCAAATGGTGTCAAATAATAAAAGTGTTACGGCTTCCTGTTTTGATTTCGACTTGGACACAGCAACGATCACACTTCATCATCATGATCATATACAATAGCTTAATCATCATATTAATTCATCATCACTATCAAATTATCATCCTCACTGTGAACATTACATTAATCGTTAATCATTATCATCACCGCCCACCAACTAATATCTATTATTAACATCACCTTTTCTTTTAAAAAAGATCCACAATTTGATACGTCAAAATAAGTGACCCACTTTGGTAGGCCATGGAGTGTTAATTTGTTCCCCTTGCTAATCGATAGAACACCATATATATATTATAACCAAATTGGTAAACCTTAGACTATAACCTTTTCTATCCTTTTTATTTCTTTAAATAGTTCTACAGAAAAAAAAAATTGAATGGAGGTGGTTAAATGGTGTGGTTCTTGTGATTACTTACAACGACTGCAGCAGAAATATAAGTCGAGCATTAGAGAAATTTGCAGCTGCTGTGATGGTATTACGTTGATTAAAAGGTGGTGGTTTAAATGGGTTTGAAGTATGTGGAGGGTGGTGGTTCGTTGGGGGTGTTTTTGGTCAGAAACAGGAACATGTGAGTTGATGTAGCAGTATAGGTCGAACCATAGCAGCTTAGGTACGATGGCGTAGGGTGATGAACCATGATGGTGACAAGGTGGCGGTTTAGTGTGGTGGAAGGTTGTAACCGAATGTAACACAAAAACAGTAGCGAAGGATTAATAGTCGAATCCGCAATTGTAGAGGTGTTGATGGTCTCTAAATTGTAGAAACAAGTGGCCTGTTTTCGTTAACAGCTTCTCAAAAGGTTTCGATTTAGTTAGATGATGAAGAGAAAAAACAAAAGGTTAAGGAATTTGTGGGGAATCACATTCTCATAGCAAAAGAAATAAATGAGATATATGTTTGTGGGTTTTGATGATTGTGTCGATAAAACTAGAAACGAGAAGGAAGATGGTGAATTGGATATGGTTCATGAAAGTCAGTAAAAAAATATATATATTTATATAACGAATGGTGATTGTTAATAGTGGTGTTCGGTGGCTTTGATTGAAACATAAATAAATAAACGCGACAGTTTGCAACGAGAAGTTGGAGCAGTAGCACAAGTGAACAGGTTGGTGATCGAAGGAGAAAAAAAAAATGGTTGAACGATGGGGTGGTGTTGGTTCACTTGAGTAGTGATAGGGTGTCGGGTGTTGGTTGTAGGAGATAGCAATGGTTGATGGTTAAAATAAAAAATAAAGTGGTGAAGATGGTTGTGAGTTGGTGATGATATCTGGTGGGATATATCTATTTCCTTATGTACGTAGTATGTATATATATATATATATTATATATAGAATGAGTTAGTGGATTAATAATAATAATAATAATATAATAATAATAATAATTGAATCTTAGAATTAAGGAAACGTGTGAATATGAAAGAAGAACAGTAAGCAGCCAGAGTTGGCATCTTCTACCGACTGATTTAAGATATTAAATCGTGCCCGTTGTTCACACAGTTGCGAATAAAAAGTCTTCAGAAAAATCCCAAATTTTTATATCAAGTTTCTTTAATTATTTCAGTAGTTATGGTATAAAATTCGGTTATTAAATGTTAAATAAAAATTACATTAATCCTTCACTCCCAACCCCAAGTAAAATATAAAAAGTTTTAAAATTCAATAAATAGTTCCTAAACATATTTTTAATAAACCTAAAATTTATATTACTTATTTTCGGATCACCGTTTATTTTAAAATAATATAAGTTCCTTTTTAACTCGTTTGCTATTAATCGAATGACATTTGAGTATTACCGTCGTCACAAAATAAATTCGAAATTACACACACACACACACACACACACACACACACACATATATATATATATATATATATATATATATATATATATATATATATATATATATATATATATATATATATATATATTTAATATACTTCAATTATATCTATTGATATATTTTAAATAATAATTATTATAATATCATATTTTATTTTATTTTACTTAATTAATTTTTAATAACAATATCATATCATAATTCAAATTGTATTTCCAATTACCATTTACATATAACTATATATATACACACATATCTAATTACAATTAATTGTTCGTGAATCGTCGGGAATAGTCAAAATTTAACTGAACAGTTCAAAATTTTTGAGACTCGACCTAACAGACTTTGCTTATCATGTCGAAACTATTTAAGATTTAAGTTTAAATTTGGTCGGAAATTCCCGGGTCATCACAGTACCTACCCGTTAAAGAAATTTCGTCCCGAAATTTGAGTGAGGTCGTCATGGCTAACATTAAATATGTTTTCCTGACGAATATGAGCTGATAAATAAAGTTTTATCATTATTGAATAATACAGATAAAATAATTCGATTATTCGAAGAGCACGAATGAAACTATCACAAAAGATTGAGATAGAGATTTTTTTTTTTTTTTTTTGACGTAGTCATGATTGAATTTAAAAAAAATAAGGTGTTTCTTTACTTTTGACGTTGTCTTGGTGGAATTCCGGAATTCCAGGGATTTAAAGGAAAATCTTCGAAATCTATAAGATTTGATTCTTCAACGAATAAGGAAAAATTAGGATCTCTCTAATTAAATGCGGAGATCTTTCTTGCTTCCTCTATCAAACATTTTACTATAAATTAACTTCTCCCGTTTTATTACTTTTACCATTCCTATACTCAATTCCCAAATTCAAAAGACTGTGAAAATGCTTAATCCAGTTCTGATCCTTGTCCTTATCCCGACTATCATAACAATCATTCTCCTTTTTCAACTTCCACCGGAGGAATCTGTCTTCTTCTATTTTGCCCTTGGGGTTATAGTGTTTTTAATTCTCCCGTGTCTTTATGTTGCGATAAACATTGATATATACGGTTTGTAATTTATGCGTTGTTATCGGGCTTTATATCTCTTTTTATATTTTAATGTCCCTATTTCTGTTTCCTATAATCATTGTCGTCCATAGTTAATACTCCCTCCTATTTGCTGCGATTTATACTCCAATTTCTATTTCGGAGCTTTGTCCCATCGTTTCTTCTTCTTGCGATTTGGAATCTCTTGTAATGGTCCAGAATTCGCAGATATAAGTTTCAGAATGAACATTGTTAATGTTCTAAGAAAGAAACGGTAATAGCACAATATGACTTGTGAAATTTCCAGAATTCAAGGAAAAAGGATGGGACTATCAAGAATATATTTTCTTGATATGTTCGGAAGTTAATCAGAATGAAAGAGTTATGTAACATGACACATGTTGACGTTATAATCTGTGAATCATCATGTTCCATTTAGAAACTCAGCATGACTTACTGTAATATAATCACGTTGATCAAGTGTCATTATATTATACTAACTCATGCATCAGTCCCCAACATTACTTCAATAACATTCATATTTTTAAGCTTGAAAGTTTACAGAATATAGAAACTAATAGTTTCTATATGATGTAACACTGATGAAGAGATTAATAATCTTAGATAAGAATAGTTATGAAAATATCTTCAGAAATATGGAGGATATTTATAATGAAAGCTACGATGATATCTTGCAATTTCTAATATCGATGGATGATGAAGAATATTTATCCGTAAGGGTTTAGATTCGGAAGCAAGGTATTCGCTAAATATTTCATCAGAAACGGAATCATTTGGATTCTTTGAAGTCAAACTTATTCTTTGTGATTTGTTCACGGCTTCCTTCATAGTTTCGCATAATCCGCTTTTCGGTACTAAATTTTCCATTGAATGTTTCCAACATAATGATACACAGGAAGCACGCAGAGGTATATAATTTCAGACGAGAATATTTATGAAAATATCCTCAGAAATATCGAAGATATTGATGATGATATTTTTGGAATTTCTAAGTTTGATGTTTGATGAGGAAGATTTTCCTCAAGATTTTAACATGAGTACAGAGCAAGATATTCGTTGAAGGTTTCATCGGATCCAGAATTACCTGGATTCTTTGACTATATGGTATGGTCCTTGTATTTGTCCTTGGTCTCCTTCGTGGTTACCTCAATCCGTTTTTCAGTTCCAACTTTTCTGAGCTTTTCCAACATACTATTCTTTATCATCAAACTTTCGATGATTATGGTCGTTTACGGTTGTCTATGATTTCTGCTGCTTCATTCAGCTTTTTCAACATTCAGAGTATTGATTTGTGACTGAGTGCTTTTCAGAATTCCAGAAGGAGAGATCATAATTCTAAGAGATAAATGTCATACATATAACTGTTGATGTAGATATGATGTGAGTTTTCAATGTACTGATTGCTGATTTCTGGTAATTGTTATGGCAGTTCTCGTTACAAGTTGCGGATGCGTACATGACGAGACTTCAATAGATAAATATAGTGATTTGTCGGAGGAATTTAAACTAAGGAGCGACAAGGTTGCTGGTACATTTGCTGGTAATGTGGTGGAATATAAAAGAATCCTCCGGTATAAAAAGGGTAATTGTATATATCTGGATTATAGTAAGGCTACTTCGAATGAAAAGTCAAAGATGACTTGCTGGAGCTGTGACAAAATTTGCTACTTTGAAAGGGATTACCAAGTTATTTTGGGTATTAATAATGATAAAGGAGCTAACACAGATACGGGTTAAACGTTTTACTCAGGTTCCGAGTATTTTCAAGTGCATAACTATATGCGTCAATCTTTTCTTCCGTAGATGAAGTGCGGTTGGTTCATACTCTCGATTGAGGTGTTTTCAAGAATCATGAAAGGTTTGAACGTTGATTGTAATCGTCAAGATACAAATGAAGTTTAAGATGAAATCAAGTGGCAAACTTGAAGAATTGTTTAGTTTCATATGTTATAGTCAATATTTTAATTCATTTTAATTTTTCCAATGTTGGTAGTCCACAGTTGATAGTCCACAGTTAGCAATTCACTAATTCATATACATTTTAATATATAATATTCGAATTAATTAATACGTATCGTGACCCGTATTTGTCTCAGACTCGATCACAACTCAAAGTATATACATTATTATAGAATCAACCTCAACCCTGTATAGCTAACTCCCGCATTACTGCATATAGAGTGTCTATGGTTATTCTAAATAATATATATAGATGCGTCGATATGATATGTCAAAACCTTGTATACATGTCCCGATATTTAAAGTGCGTAAAATAAATACAGAAATTAAATGACGATAAATTAAATTGCGAGAATGTAAATTGCGATAATTAGATTGCGATAAATAAAGTGTAATCAGTTAGCTGAGAACAATTAGCTAGGAACAGTTAGCGTTAATTCTTAACATAATTTCATATTATTAATTAGTCTGTTTCTAATCAATTTTTATTGTGTCCATTATTTCTTCATTATGCCACTTGTTGAATTCTGATAGGTAAAAATCCAAATATGAAATTGAATAAAAATGGTTATTCTGCGGTAAACGGATACGTATATCTGTGGATGTAACTAGGATAGTAAATAACTGTTGAATCATCTTTGAAGAATGTACAGTGTAACTTATTAATGTGAAATTTAAATATTACTCGGGTATTACCTACCCGTTAAAATATTTTCACAATTAACACTTTGTACGAAAGAATTTTTAATTACAATCTTTATGAAAACATATATACATATATATTTTCTTCAGAAGTAATCATGGATTCATTGAGTTAATATGATATTAAACTCATTTGGTTTACCGTTAGAACTAGAATACATAATCTCTAAAACATTAGAGATTACATATTCGCCCTGTTGAACTAAGATAAATGATTCAGGACGTCATGTAAAACGATGATTACGCTCGGGGTACCGTTTGTGAAGTTGAGGCGTGTGTTGTTGTGGTTTGTGTTGTTGCTGGTGGTACAATTGATGCAGTTGAGGTTGTTGAAGCTGGTACATTTTGCACCATATTCTTCGAATTGATTATTCGAGTGCGACGTTCGTTGACTTATTACTCCAGGATGATTGTCGGTCGGAATGAGCGGATGAATAAGGTTCAGAATTGTGGATAGAATATAATCTTTTCGAGTTACCCTAGAAATGAGACTGAAAATGGTGTCTCGAACAGGTTCGCCGGTAAACGCTTCAGGTTCATTGTTAAGAGGTGAATTCGGTTGGTGGAAGGGATTGCATTCTGCTCGTTTCCATTAATTAAGTCGACTACGAATGCATCAGATGAATTGGGAATGGCTGATTAATTGATTCATTCTGGTGACATCGCTTTCGGAGCTTAGGTGAGTATCCGTGTCGGAATAGCTGTCGGAATAACTATTGGAATAGCTATCGAAATCTGAGGGACTCGAACTGGTTGAGGGATTCATCCCGTACAATCAGATGAAGGATTTTCGATAAGAAATAGATTATAGGATGTAGATTAGTACCCTGCAATACATAATTTACATATGCATATATAATACTAAAATCCCATAAGTTACGGAGGAATTTACAGAAAACGTCAGGCAAAGTTTACAATAACAAATACGCTAAGATATGAATTAGCAGATATGCTAAGATATGAATTTTATCCATACACTAATCATGCAATCAATGCAGTAAAACGTGTCTAGACTAAGAATGATAAGCAAGTGATTTTTGACACGAAGTGATAAGCAAAACTTTTGACATGCAGACACGGTCGAAGTCCAGACTCACTAATGCATCCTAACGACTTATCAGTTAGACACACTATTGCAGACCTGGTTCGCTAAGACCATCATTCTGATACCAACTGAAAGGACCCGTCCTAATCCATCCGGACGAAGTCCATATCGATTATAAACGATTCACAACAGTTGATTACATCGCGAGGTACTTGACCTCTATATGATACATTTTACAAACATTGCATTCGTTTTGAAAAGACAATCTTTCATTACATCTAAAGTTGACAGACATGCATACCATTTCATAATATATTCAACTATAATTGACTTAATAAAGATCTTGATAAACTCAACGACTCGAATGCAACGTCTTTTGAAATATGTCATGAATGACTCCAAGTAATATCTTTTTAAATGATCAAATGCACAGCGGAAGATTTCTTTCGTACCTGAGAATAAACATGCTTTAAAGTGTCAACCAAAAGGTTGGTGAGTTCATTAGTTTATCATAAATAATCATTTCATAAATTTAATAGACCACAAGATTTCATATTTCCATTTCTCATAAACATACGTCCCATGCATAGAGACAAAAATCATTCATATGGATTGAACACCTGGTAACCGACATTAACAAGATGCATATAAGAATATCCCCTATCATTCCGGGAAATCCTTCGGACATGATATAAATTTCGAAGTACTAAAGCATCCGGTACTTTGGATGGGGCTTGTTGGGCCCGATAGATCTATCTTTAGGATTCGCATCAATTAGGGTGTCTGTTCCCTAATTCTTAGATAACCAGACTTAATAAAAAGGGGCATATTCGATTTCGATAATTCAACCATATAATGTAGTTTCGATTACTTGTGTCTATTTCGTAAAACATTTATAAAAATTGCACACGTATTCTCAGCCCAAAAATGTAATGAGTAAAAAGGGATTCAAATGAAACTCACGCATATAATTATTGTAAAACAGTTAATAAAGCATTTGCATGTATTCTCAGTCCCAAAAATGTAAAGAGTAAAAGGGATTCAAATGAAGCTCACCATAATGTATTTTGTAGTAAAAATACATATGACTATATTGAACAATGCAGGGTTGGCCTCGGATTCACGATCCTCAAGATTTTTCTAAAAATAAACGCCTCAGACAGGACTCGAACCCATGACCTCTCGTTAATACAACACAACACCAAACCACTCCGCTGTTCATGCATTTCTATTTTAGTACCCAACTCAAATCTATTTAACTAATAATTCTATTTCTTCTTCTTCTTTTTCCAAAAAAAAAAATGCAACTGCGCGGGCTCGAACCCGCGACCTTTCTTATAACGAACACACTTCCAACCATTTAACCAGTCTTTTGTTTCTTCTCTACAACTCACTCGTTTATTTAAATATCCTATACTAAACTTGTTTTATCATCTTTTTCACTAGCAATCATCAACTCATTTCCGTAACATCACCAACCATCCACTATTTTATTACCATCATTTTATTATCTTAATCATCATCATCTAATCTATCATTTATGTATCATCATTCAAGCATAAATTCCATTACTAGCTCACAAAAGAAATTGGCCACTTATAAATAAAAGAAGCCCATCTTATTGCAATTTATCTATAATTCTAATCGGCCCAAATGGTGTCAAATAATAAAAGTGTTACGGCTTCCTGTTTTGATTTCGACTTGGACACAGCAACGATCACACTTCATCATCATGATCATATACAATAGCTTAATCATCATATTAATTCATCATCACTATCAAATTATCATCCTCACTGTGAACATTACATTAATCGTTAATCATTATCATCACAGCCCACCAACTAATATCTATTATTAACATCACCTTTTCTTTTAAAAAAGATCCACAATTTGATACGTCAAAATAAGTGACCCACTTTGGTAGGCCATGGAGTGTTAATTTGTTCCCCTTGCTAATCGATAGAACACCATATATATATTATAACCAAATTGGTAAACCTTAGACTATAACCTTTTCTATCCTTTTTATTTCTTTAAATAGTTCTACAGAAAAAAAAAATTGAATGGAGGTGGTTAAATGGTGTGGTTCTTGTGATTACTTACAACGACTGCAGCAGAAATATAAGTCGAGCATTAGAGAAATTTGCAGCTGCTGTGATGGTATTACGTTGATTAAAAGGTGGTGGTTTAAATGGGTTTGAAGTATGTGGAGGGTGGTGGTTCGTTGGGGGTGTTTTTGGTCAGAAACAGGAACATGTGAGTTGATGTAGCAGTATAGGTCGAACCATAGCAGCTTAGGTACGATGGCGTAGGGTGATGAACCATGATGGTGACAAGGTGGCGGTTTAGTGTGGTGGAAGGTTGTAACCGAATGTAACACAAAAACAGTAGCGAAGGATTAATAGTCGAATCCGCAATTGTAGAGGTGTTGATGGTCTCTAAATTGTAGAAACAAGTGGCCTGTTTTCGTTAACAGCTTCTCAAAAGGTTTCGATTTAGTTAGAAGATGAAGAGAAAAAAACAAAAGGTTAAGGAATTTGTGGGGAATCACATTCTCATAGCAAAAGAAATAAATGAGATATATGTTTGTGGGTTTTGATGATTGTGTCGATAAAACTAGAAACGAGAAGGAAGATGGTGAATTGGATATGGTTCATGAAAGTCAGTAAAAAAAATATATATATTTATATAACGAATGGTGATTGTTAATAGTGGTGTTCGGTGGCTTTGATTGAAACATAAATAAATAAACGCGACAGTTTGCAACGAGAAGTTGGAGGAGTAGCACAAGTGAACAGGTTGGTGATCGAAGGAGAAAAAAAATGGTTGAACGATGGGGTGGTGTTGGTTCACTTGAGTAGTGATAGGGTGTCGGGTTTTGGTTGTAG
Organism: Rutidosis leptorrhynchoides; assembly: GCF_046630445.1. Classification (NCBI taxonomy): domain Eukaryota; kingdom Viridiplantae; phylum Streptophyta; class Magnoliopsida; order Asterales; family Asteraceae; genus Rutidosis; species Rutidosis leptorrhynchoides. The sequence goes on from NC_092337.1 coordinate 255,677,897, forward strand.
GAGATAGCAATGGTTGATGGTTAAAATAAAAAATAAAGTGGTGAAGATGGTTGTGAGTTGGTGATGATATCTGGTGGGATATATCTATTTCCTTATGTACGTAGTATGTATATATATATATATATATATATATATATATATATATATATATATTATATATAGAATGAGTTAGTGGATTAATAATAATAATAATAATATAATAATAATAATAATTGAATCTTAGAATTAAGGAAACGTGTGAATATGAAAGAAGAACAGTAAGCAGCCAGAGTTGGCATCTTCTACCGACTGATTTAAGATATTAAATCGTGCCCGTTGTTCACTCAGTGGCGAATAAAAAGTCTTCAGAAAAATCCCAAATTTTTATATCAAGTTTCTTTAATTATTTCAGTAGTTATGGTATAAAATTCGGTTATTAAATGTTAAATAAAAATTACATTAATCCTTCACTCCCAACCCCAAGTAAAATATAAAAAGTTTTAAAATTCAATAAATAGTTCCTAAACATATTTTTAATAAACCTAAAATTTATATTACTTATTTTCGGATCACCGTTTATTTTAAAATAATATAAGTTCCTTTTTAACTCGTTTGCTATTAATCGAATGACATTTGAGTGTTACCGTCGTCACAAAATAAATTCGAAATTACACACACACACACACACACACACACACACATATATATATATATATATATATATATATATATATATATATATATATTTAATATACTTCAATTATATCTATTGATATATTTTTAATAATAATTATTATAATATCATATTTTATTTTATTTTACTTAATTAATTTTTAATAACAATATCATATCATAATTCAAATTGTATTTCCAATTACCATTTACATAAAACTATATATATACACACATATCTAATTACAATTAATTGTTCGTGAATCGTCGGGAATAGTCAAAAGTTAACTGAACAGTTCAAAATTTTTGAGACTCGACCTAACAGACTTTGCTTATCATGTCGAAACTATTTAAGATTTAAGTTTAAATTTGGTCGGAAATTCCCGGGTCATCACACCCGCCACCCATTTGATTACCACAATTTTTTTCTTTTCTCTCTCTACTCTCTTCTCTACGAGAACCCAAATCACAACTATGACCTGCAACATCGTATTGTTGATGTTATTATTTCTGTTTCAACTGTCGCAAATCATCATTGTTGAACTAATCTTTCACTGCTACTATATGAACGATGTTAGAGGAAGAAGATGAACAGTAACATAATTAGGTTGAGCTGTAATGATTAAACTGCTACTGTTCGACTGTTGTAACCCACACCATACACCCACGAAGCAACCACCTCTCTCTCTAGGCCAATGACCACCAAACCGCTGTAATATTTTTTTTCCTACCTCTTCTATTATTTTTTATTTTATTTTTGTTGCTGTACGTGTTTGCTGTTGCTGTAGTAACCACCGAAATCCATTGTGCAAGTTAAATTAAAACATATTATTGGACTTATGTAGGCTTGGACTTAGATAATTAAATTGTTAGGCCGTGTCCATGTTTATGTCGATGGTCCATTTAGTTGTTAAATGGACTTGCAACTTGGGTTGCTAATGTTGGGTTTTTAGAAAAAGAAAAGGAAAACAGATAAGATGGGTTAAAGATATTTAGTATACGGTTTAAATCATAAAAACGATAGGCAGCTCAATGCTTAGGCGTGATTGTGTTATACGAGAGGTCTCGTGTTCGAGTTCCCCTGGTGGCATCTATTTTTTTTAAGCCTATTTTAGTGAGGTAGTAACTTTATTATCTTTATTATTATTATTATTATTATTATTATTATTATTATTATTATTATTATTATTATTATTATTATTATTATTATTATTATTATTATTATTATTATTATTATAATTATTATTATTATTATTATTATTATTATTATTATTATTATTATTATTATTATTATTATTATTATTATTATTATTATTATTATTATTATTATTATTATTGTTAGTATGGTGAGTTCATTTGCTCCCTTTTACTCTTTACATTTTTGGGACTGAGAATACATGCGTTATTTTTACAACTGCTTTATTATATGCTATTGAAATATATTTTTAATTGCGAATACATGAAATGCTTTTATAAATGTTTGACGAGATAGACACAAGTAAAACATTCCTCGAATGAATTATTATGCAGACAGAAGTTCTGCGGATTATTATTGAATTATGTGGACATGATAATTGCCACCATTGAATTATGTGGACATGATAATTGCCACCATTGAATTATGTGGACATGATAATTGCCACCAATTGATATGAATGTTATGTATCGAGAGAATGATTTTATACACAGGTTATGTGTATGTTATTTTTGTTCACAAGATATGTGTACGGATACTAAGATTTATGAAAGATGATTTCGTACACGAGAAAGGTGTACTGTATTTAAAAGATATCGCATGTACATTACAGGTGGGTATAGGATTCGGGCCCATTTGTACCATGCATGATTTAAATCTTGTGGTCTATCAAAATGATGAATTTTATTGTTTTATGATAAACCTATGAACTCACCAACCTTTTGGTTGACACTTGAAAGCATGTTTATTCTCAGGTATGAAAGAAATCTTCCGCTGTGCATTTGCTCATATTAAAGACATTATTTGGAGTCGATCATCGCAATGGGACCAAATGTTGGTGACTTTGTCCGGATGGATTAGGATGGGTCCTTTCACAATGAACTCTAAATCCATACAACCAATGCTCTGATACCATCTATTCATTGACGGCGCCGTTTACTTAGGTCCCGTTACGTGGTCATAAGTCTTTAAAAACAACGTCTGACCAAAAATGTGTCGCATTCATTCAAATGTAAAGATTTTTTCAAAGTTTACACGAATAATTCAACCACAAGTTACGTTACAACGTTATAAGTACAATTGAAACCTATGCGACACAATTTAAAGTAGCCAAAAGACACTCCATGTATGCATATATACTCGACATCCAATGCAAGTATCAAAATAATGAGCGGAATCATGTATCACAAAACGTTCAAGGACCTGAGAAAAACATAGAAATCTGTCAATGAAAACGTTGGTGAAATCATAGGTTAAAGTAAGTAAGTAAGTACAAATGAACCACAAGTTTTATATCATTGAAATAATAGTAATCCATTCTAAAATTTATTATCACGAGCACCCAATTATCAAGGCTTAACATTCCATCCATAGAACCCCATCACAATAGTGTTAGAACATACACTGTTTCTCAAAAATATATTTCATCCGAATAATGATAGCGAACCGTCCGAATGAGGGTTTGTCAAACCCATATGGCCATACAACATAAGTTCTCGCTTACACCCGGGAGGTGTAACTAATGATAATCGAATTGAGGATTTTTGTAATAAATCGTATGTAGAATGTTTGTTTTCGTACTTGTATTCATTTTGTAAAATGAAACGTTTATGTTTTCTCATCCCAAATGTTAGTTTAAAAGAGTAAAGGTGGGACTATGATCTCACCTTGAGTGCACAAGTAATAAAGTACTCCACAAGTAAACATTTGCAAGGACAATTGCTAGTCTTGACCTAAACAAGTAGGTTGTATCAATAACGGTAAACACGATGGGTCAAAGTTGTCCAGTTAGTCCTATGGCTCGTTACGACTCGATTACATATAGCATGTGAATCACGTTGTCAAGTTTCATGCATGATTCAAATGTAAAAGCATGTTAGGATGATTGCATAAGTATTTGGTTAAGTTTAAACAAAAGTCAACTTTGGTCAAGTCAAAGTCAACAAAAAAGTCAACACGTTCGGGTCGGGTCCCGAACTATTTTTCTGAGGTTTTTAATCATATATAAGCATGTTAGAACAAGTTACATGTTAATCGGAGGTGCGTAGCATAGTTAGAATTTTAACAGTAAACGACCAATCAAGTTAAAATCCTGTAGTTCATTTGGACAGCATCCAGAATGTCTGGATAGCGTCCAGCTATGAAGGGCTGGACGGCGTACAACTTTTTGGAAGGCGTCCCAAATGATACACAGAACCTGCTTTGCTGAAATCACTAAGTGCACGAACCAAACTTCAAACAATCTCATTTTACGATCCGCAAACGATCAAAACATGTATCCTATATCATCGGAAAGGTATTTTGACGAGGAAAATAACTAAACAGATTTCATCAATCAATTTAACATTTACAACAACCAAAATCGCATTAAATGCTCACCCTTTATTACACTCAAGTTCATTAAATGCGTTTCATGATTCGGGCAACCAATTTACATGTATGATATGCCGTTTCGAAGGTAATTGAACACATATTGCAACTAAACACTTATCAACAACATTTCATAGTATTTAATGCATCAAAGTTCATAATCAGGCGTATCAAACCCTAACCCAAATCACCAAAACAATAATCATGTTAATGAAGTTTCCTTAATCAACCTACACATCAAAATGAAGCTAGTGATGCTAGTAACACATTTAATACATGAACTTTTAACATTTAATAACATTTAAGCAACCAAATCACAAAATCAAACATAACAACTTTCAAGTTCATGCTAGTTACTTAAAATAACAAGATCGAGCATATAAATCACATATTCATGTTAGACTTGAGCCATATACACTAATTAACACTTTTATAAGTAAAAATTATCAAGAACACAAAATCTAGTGATTTTAGAAAGTTACCCAAAATTGATGAAATCGGTTTGGAATCGTAGAGGAAGATGCAAGGATTTCAAATATGTAATTTGTTTTGTGAAACACTTGCTAGATCGGAAATAGATGATGATTCTTTGTTTTTGGTGTTTGAGAGGAAAAAAGTTGAAGTATCAAAAGAGAGAAAGAGTGAATGATTGGAGGAGGTGAGGTTAACCACTTTGACCTAGTCAAAGCTTTGGTCATTTGGCAACATTGGTCCCTCAAGTTTAAAGCGAGTGCGTGAATTACCTAAACGAGATAATTTAAAAACGCGTATTAATGGAAGGTGTTATAATTATATAACGAACTTTAGAATAAATAAACGGAAAGTTAACGGAAAACGGCGGGATGTTACATTCTCGAGGGAAGTGAGTCTTGGTGGATAAATCCTGAGAAATTGTTGGACCAAAAGTGGTTGAAGATCCGGTACTTCTCTTGAAGATCTTCTGAAAGAGAGATAATGTGCGGTTTCAGCTCGTGACAAATCTTGAAGTCTGATAAGAATATGATCCACTGCTCTGCTGATTGATCCATGAATGTCAATCATCGAGGCATTGCTGGTGGTGATTACTTCTCTGATAGGATGTTCATTTCGGAGATCTTAAAATAGTGTCAGAAATTGTATCTTCAGTATTTCAAAATCTTCTGATCGGTAGTCTCCACAGTAGGAGTCTGTAGCCTTGCACAGATCAGTCAAGAGGCGAAGCTGAAAATAAGTGAAGAGTAGTCCTGACCCAAGCATTAATGTCACCATCTTTGAGTATATCTCCCGACATCCCGCTTTAAATATGAAACTTGGATCTGTGGATTCGTGGAAGATACGTGCTATCTGTTTCGTAACATAGGTGGCAATGTTGACTCGGTCTGGTTCAAGATGTGAGAATGGATTAATGCGTCTTCCTTCTTCTGCCACTACATCTTGTAACTCTTTGATTATCAAATCAGCGTGGTGATCAATTGTTAGTAAATCACTAGCCTCTCAGGTGTGCTTTCGAAATTATCTCTTTCCAAGAAAGTGAAAAAGCTTTGAATATCCTCGATCATTTGCAAGTGTGAGTGATAAGTCGGGCGTTCAATGGAGAGATCCATATGCTTCCGGATGAGAGTCAGAAGTGTGCTCGTTGATTTGATGAGAACGGAAGTGCAGATCCGGCTAAGGTGTTGTAGACCATAGAGTAAATTATCTTCTGATCTCGACAAAATCTTGTCTCTATAATAGTGCGAACCACTGAGTTATGCTCTCGTTGCCTTTCTTCGTGGTAGATATGATCGTGAAGGGTATTGATAAAGTCTTGCATGCGTTCTTTTAGGATTTCAACATTATTGTCTTCTTTCTGTAGATAGAGGTTGTATTCTTCTCTGATAGCCATGATTCATTCTGCTAAGCGTAGCATGAAATCGATTATTGATTTTTGGATGGCTTCAAGAATATCTTCAAATTCATCGGTGTCATTGATGAAGGTTATCATACCGGCGTGAGTAGATATGAACGGAATTCGACCTGAAGAAGAGTCCGGCTCCTCCTGATCTAGTTCGGATGAGTTATCTAGAATTTCTTCATGTTGCTTTTCCTTGTCATCATTGGTATAATTGTCTTCTGAAGATTCGTCTAATAAACGGGATTCTTTAGTATTCTGGTTTTTCATTTTGACACTTGCAAGGTCAATTTCTACATCTTTAACCTCAGCCTTAACAATTTTCTTCTTGAAATGAATGATTAAACTATGATCTTCTGTTTTAAGCCTCATTAATTCTTCGTGACATTCCAGACTTAGAGAAGTATTATCGCAGTTTCTTTTACGTCTCCCATTTCCTCTTCCTCTTCAGATTCTTCCTCTTCCTATATTTCTTTACTGGGATCCTCTTCTTCCATTTCTGGGTCGTCAGTAGACTATGATTCGACAACCATCTCGATATCATCGGCTGGTGGTGGAGACTCATCATGGGAAGTGATCCGTCCGGTGGAAATAGCAAACATCTCTGCCTATCTAGAAAGATCGGTAGGTCGGTCAATTTTGAAGGTAACGCTCTCCCCATGTGATCGCAAGATCAAGGTTTGAATGTACACATCAATGACAGTCCTAGCCGTATTCATGAAAGGTCTTCCTAACACTATTGGTGTATGTAGGTCTTCCTTAATGTCTATCACTACGAAATCCGTAGGGTACAAGAATTTGTCGACTTTCACCAAGACGTTCTCAACTATGCCCTTAGGATATCGAATTGTGTGATCAGCAAGTTGGATTGTCATTTTAGTTGGTGATAAGTCTCCTAACTCTAATCTGGGGGATTAGGTTAATACTTGCTCCTAAATCTGCTAGCGCACGAATGGTTCCAGATTGGTAGATTAAACACGCGAAAATGAATCAGCCCATATCTCCTAGCTTTTGCGGTTGAGAGTTTCTGAGTAATGCCGAGCATTCTTCAGTCAGTGGAATTTTGTTAGAATCTGGTTTCCTTTCCTTTGTAGAGAGAAGCCTTCGGATGTATCTCTTCTGGTTGGGAACTTTGGACATGGTGTCCAGGAACCTTCCATCGAGTTTGAAGGAATCAAGCTTGGATGGTTCCTCCTGTAGCCTTCCAGGGTAAGTTACACATACAGGAGTTGCAGTGGACAACTTCTGAGTATATGTCGATTTGTTCTTGAGCCTAGCTGACCTTCTACGTGGTTCTTCCTCTGGGATTACAGAGTCCATTTGCTTAGCTTTCTCTATATGGGGATTTTGGATAGTATTACTAGGTAATCTCCCTTGTGGTCGGGTTTCAAGGCGTTGTGATAACTTTCCGAGCTGCGTTTCTAGACTTTTATGCAAAGGCAATTGATTTTTCATTAGTATCTCCATCTGATATTGTCTAGATGCAATTCTTTGATTTAACTATTGTTGTCCTTGGATGAACTGAGTCAACTGATCATCAGTCCCGAGAGTAGGGTTAGTTACTTTCATAATTTGGGTTGTTAAGGGAATTTTCCTCAGCTGGTAGACCAGTGAGTGGAAGTGGTAGATCGTAGGTCAATTGAGATTGTTAGGGTAGATAAGGTGGGAAACGATAGCGAAAAGGCTGGTTGTTTCTTTGGAATTAGTTAACCCTAGGTTGTTGATTGAATCCGAGATTTGATTGACGAGATGGGTATTGAACGTAACAAACTGAAGCGTCAAGGTTCTCGTACTCAACTTGGTATTCTTCAGTGGGTTACGGGTTGGTACAATTAACACAGGCCTGGACCTGTTAACTTGCTGCGGATGCGCCTTCAAATCTCCGAGTTGTTTGGCAAGAGATTCCATCTTGTCAGTGAGAGATTTGATGGCCTCCGTTTGATTATTAAGTGCGGAGAGTGGTGCATATGATGAAGTTGTTTCACCACAGTTCCAGTCATGATGATGCATTATGTTGATGCATCTTCTGTAAGTCCCTAGACATCTACCTTACGTTTGTGAACAGTACTTCAGTTTATGTGCTACCATGATCGCTCGTTATTATCCTATATGTGTTTATATGTGGTTACAGGTACTGAAGGAACGTGATAAGAATGTCTAACATTATTAGACTCTGTCAGACGTACGAGTGAAGTCTCACTCGTAAGGCTGACAAGCTCATACACACGGTTGAGCTGAACTGAGTCACAAATCTAATCTAAGTATACATACACGAGTGAGTGATCACCCGCACGGCTGAGACAGATCACTCATACGAGTGACAGCTAACTCGCACAGTTGACTCAACAGCAGGGGTATTTAAGTGTTATGTTCTTCATTTTAGGTTAAGCCTCTCATTACACACACATCACTCAGATCTGGCAGCCTTATTCGATTCTCTCTCAACCCAAATCACTCAAGAGGTGAATAATAGCTCTAGGTGTTAATCTAATCAAACAATCCATTGTTGTCGTTTGACTAAATTAATCCCAAAAAGCACAATATTCACTAGAATGGTTTGATTCACTAATTCCGCCTTTGTGTGAATTAAACCTGTTGATTTTGAAGTTCCTAGTCATGTTTCATCATTGGTATCAGAGCATTGTTTATGATTTCAACATCATCTAGTGATTTTTGGTGATTAAAGAGTTTGTTATTTTGGGTTTTTGAGTTTTAGAGTGATTTTGATCAAAAAGGAATCATTTTTACGTATGTAATTGTGATTAGAGAGTGTGTTTATGTTAGTTTAATGCTAATCCAGCTTGTAGATGAAGAAATTGAGGTTTAACATCAATTTCTAGGGTTTTTGAGTGAATTAGGGTGAATAGCAGCTCACACGAGTGGGTCAAAAAATTTGATCACTCGTGCGGTTGACCAGACGGTTGACATCACTCGTGAACTCACATGCATGGTTTAGCATAACCTTGTTAGGTTAAGTGACTATTCTGATCATATGAGTGATCAAGCGGTTGACAGTGACACGTACGAGTAATCACACGGGTGATCCTTACTCGCACGTCTGAGACTTAGTAATTGGTTCATTGTTTGAGCTTTGACACGTATGCTTGAGTTGTGACATGTACGGTTGAGATTGTCACGCGTACGGTTTATATCCTGAACAGCACGGTTTACCTTTGGTAAAAGTTTCAAGATGTTTAATTCAAACGATTATGCATTAGCTGCACCGTTAGTTCAGAGTATTACGAATATGACTCAAGGATTACTCTTTGCTGAGAGTGAATCCGGAAGTGGTACGAAATGTCCAAGGTTAATGAATATGGATAACTATTCTACTTGGAAGTCGAGATTTAAGATTTGGTCTGATGGTCAGGACACGAAGCTTTGGAAGTACATTGAAACCGAATTTTAATGGCCACGTTCACCTGTTACAAATGAATTGTATACGTTGCATAATATGCCTTCGGAAGAACGTGAAGAATATAACTTGGAAAAGAATATGTACTGTAACTTGACAAGTGCTCTTGACGGTCCTATTTTCCATCAATTTTAGGTTCATGATAACTCATTCAAGATATGGGAAGCACTTCGTACTTTAATGAAGGAAATACATCTTACAGAACTAGAAAAGGCTTAGAGTTGAAAGCTGAGTTTGATCGTTTTCACTGGCAAGTTGGAGAATCTATTATAGAATTGGTTGAGAGATACCGTCATTTGCTAGCTGAACTACACAAGCATGATGTGACCATTGCTGAGAAAGACAAAGTAACATGTCTAGCTGGAGCATTACCTTTAGAATGGAATGGTTTCGTATTAACTATGAAAACCAGTGGAGAACTTGCTACTGCTACAGTGAACTCGTTTATTGCAAGACTTCGGGAAGAAGAATTAGAATTGTTAAACAAAGTCAAGAGGTCTAAACAAGTTCAAGACACAAAAATGTATTGTCCAAATGGTTACACACCGCCTACGTCAGCTCATGCACCATTTCAAACAGCTTTTGCTACCAACAATCAGAATATGTATGGTTTGAATGTTAGCAGTGCACCTATTCAACAACCTTCGTATCCACCACAAGTTTCACGATGTTCTTTCAATACTCAATAACAACCTACTTCTAATACTACAGAGTCATCTACACCGACTGCATCAGATGTTCTTTCTACACTTAAGATTGAAAACATAAGGAAAGTTGGGAAAGAAAAGATTAGTGAAGATATAGCTTTACTATCAAACCTTGTTAATTCTTATGATAGTTATCTTGATGGTCGTGTGGGTAACATTCATCTAAAAATGGAAGATTATCATCAACTTGATAGAGATGAAGCAGAAAAGATGGATATTATGTGGGGTATGGCAAATCTTGTGAGAAGAGCAAGAGATTACGAAGAGCGAACTGGAAAACCGATCAGTCTGACAAATGATACAAAACTGGGATTTGATATGAATACTGTTACTTGTTACAACTATGGAGAATTAGGTCATTTTTCAAGACAGTGCACAAAACAGAAGAAACAGAGTAATCGTAATCCGTTCAAGAATCAGAACTACAGTTCTCAGAGTCAAACTACTAAGTGTGAGATCTACATTACTGATAAAGTAAAAGAACCAGAAACAGCTGAGACTCCTAACAAAGCTTTGGTTGTCATTCATGGAGATGATGATGATTGGTCTATCAAATTGAATGTAGATGATCAACAACCTAAAGTTTACATGGCAAAGATCACGGAGTCTGAAGCAGATTGTGTTACTGATCAGAATTTAGTTGAGAAGCTGACTGCTCGTGCTGAAAGAGCTGAAAGATTTTCTCGAACAATTCGGAAAGATAAGATTCAGAAACAGGTTAAAGATAAATTCAAGAAGGCACGTGATTCAGTTCCTCGTACACCTGAATCTGGAAGTGTTTCACCAACATCGTCAGAGGACTACTACTACAATAGTTGGAAGGATAAATATGGTGATACCTCAGTGTTTGAAGAAAGTCTAGAAGCTGATCAAAGTGAAGAAACATCGGTTGATGCTGATAAAGAACTAGACGAATGGGGTAGAATGATTGCCATTGAGCTGGAAATGTTAGTTCTTATGGGTGAAGGTTCAGATTTTGAGAGTTAAAATTCAGAAGATGATGATTCAGAAATTGAAGATAAAGCTGACCTTACTGGAGTTAACCAAACTGATTTTGAAGCATTGAACAAGCAAGCAGTAGACTTACTAAGGATGTGCTTATCAAAAAGTGATATTGAGAAGGTCTCCGGGTTAACTAGAGGAAAAGATATTTGGGACAGACTTGAACAGATTCATTTAGGTAATGATGCTGATACATCAGAGTTCCTTACAGACTCGTCAGAATCAGAAGATGAGCTCGATGATGGGAAGAAGACAAATTACTTTGCATTTATGGCTGAGACTTCTTCATCAAATAACACTCAACAGGTATCTTCTGATCCATCTACTGTTATTGAATGTGTTAAATGCGCTGAGTCTAAGATTACAATAGATAATTTAACAAAGGCATATGCGAAGATGAAAAAAATGGCATGCATACCATGTGACCACTAAGGTTGAAAACGAGTTGAAAGAGTAGATCAAAGTTTATAAAAAACAACTTCACGATCTTAAATGTTATAACTTTGACATAAATCAAGCTTTAATTAAACGTGTTGACACAATTAATGAACTAAAGAAAGAAAATGAATGCGTTAAAGCTGATTTAGAAGCAATTTCAATTAAAATGAAGTATTGGGCAAGTGCGTCGCAATGGAATGCATTAATGGTGGAACTTAATAACACCAAGGGCAAGGGTATTGGTTATAAGTCTGCATCTCCTCCTTTTCAGAACACATTTGTTAATGAAAACGTAGTTGACGGTCAACCAGAAGATTGTATCCCTCCTAGTTTTGAAGATTATGTTGAAAAGAATAAAAAAATGTAGCTCAACTAAGAATACAACTTCTGATGATACTGCTGAAGGTGCTCTAGATCTTGAGGAAGATAGGAAAACTGGTTTAGGAGATAACTCTAAGACAAGTAAAGTTAGAACACCGATAGGTCCTGTTAAAATTTTAAAAAATCCTAGATTTGCTAACAGACCAGTTCTACCTGTTACACCTAAGCCTGTTCCAAGAAATCAAACAAATGATTCTACTGTGTTTGTAAGAAAACAAGATCCATCATCTTCAAACTCTAATAGCGTGTATGAATTTAGAGGACATAGGAAGTTTCATCAATGTTTTAATTGTGCTATTTTTGGACACATTGCTGCTAATTGTCCTAGAAGATATAGATCACCCAGAAAGAATATTAACCTCACATATGATGATCACAGATCATCTTATGCTCATAAAACATGTTCACCTGTTAATGATGAAGTTCGTGTTAAAAATCATACGACAAAGGTTGTCTATGGAGAGTATAAGAGAAAGAACTTCAATAGGTCAATTTATCCTGTGAAGATTAAGGTTCCTAAACAGGATACTGAGGCAAGAGTTGCCAAATCAAGTGATCATAGTAGAGCTTTTGAACCAAAGGTACGATCGCCTTCGCAAAAAGCTAGTCGTCGAAAACACTTTTCTCGTACCAGACCACGAGTGAATCGCTCTAAAAATGAGCAAAATGTGAAAAACCAGAAGAGTAATATTGCTACTTCTAAACTGTCTAAGTTTACGGTTTCTAATGATGAGATTCCACCGGACTCAAACGAGAAATGGATGGAATTTCAAGCTATGGGTGTTAATGGACAACCTACTGTCGTCAGGGCGTGGTTTCCCATTATCAATTAATTCTCTTAATGGGATGTGCAGCTATCCAGGGTACCTGCAAACAACACCTGGATAGTAGATAGCGGCGCTTCGAGACATATGACTGGACAGCTATATCTTCTTTCGGATGTACACCCAATTAAGGGAGGTTATGTATCTTTTGCTGGAGATAAAGGAGGTCACATTTCAGCTCAAGGTTTATTGAAGAATGAAAAAGTCAGTTTCGACAAACTAAACAATTGTCAAGAGCTTGCAAACAATTTGTTGTCGGTTTCACAAATCTGTGAAAAATCTTTCAAGGTAGCATTTGATGATGAATTCAGCTACATTTTGAAGCCAGAGTTTATGATTCCTCCAGTAATATTTTTGATGAAAGCTCCTAGACAAACCGACTTATACATGCTAGATATGAATGTTGCTACTTCAACTGCTGAACATCATCAAGCTTTTGTTTCTAAAGTGACTGAACAAGATTCTATTACTTGGCACAAACGCATGGGTCATTTAAGTTTTCAGAAAATGAATCACCTTGTCCACAAAAATCTTGTAGAAGGTTTTGATCTTCGATCTTTTCAGATTCCAGGACCATGTATTCCATGTAAGAAGGGTAAGTAGAGCAAGAAAGCTCATAAGCTGGTGACGTATAATCCAATCTCTGCTCCACTTGAATTGTTACATATGGATCTTTTTGGTCCAATTCGTTTTGAAAGCATTGATGAAAGTAAGTATTGTCTGGTTGTAACTGATGATTATTAAAGATTTTCTTGGGTAATATTTTTGAAAGAGAAGTCTGATACTTTTGAGAACTTGAAAGTGCTAATAAATCGATTAGAGACAGGTTTTAATTTAAAGGTAAGAAAGATTCGTTGCGACAACAGTATAGAATTCAAGAATCAGTATCTTGCAGGTTTCTGTATTGAAAAAGGTATCAGTATGCAGTTCAGTTCAGCATACGCTCCTCAGATGAATGGTGTTGCTGAAAGAAAGAATAGAGTATTGATCGAGACAGCTAGAACAATGCTACCAGATTCATCGTTACCTTTCATTTTTGGAGTGAAGCTGTTGCAAATGCGTTTTACACTATGAATCGAGTTCTGACTGTTAAACGACTGGGTAAAACTTGCTATGAGCTATTGCATGGGACAAAACCATCTTTGAAGCATCTAGAACCATTTAGTGCACCGTGTACCATCTTGAAAAGAAAACCAGGAAGTAAGTTTGATTCAAAAGTGGTTTCTGGAGTATTTCTTGGGTATAGTTCTCCTAACAAGCGAGTTTTCAACAATGAGACAAGATGTGTTGAAGAATGGTCTGAAGTTGATGTTTAAAGGAATCATACGAAGAGTGCTTCTAAGAGTCATCCTTAGATTTATAACTATGATGAGCTGATTGACTCATTCAATCTTGCTCCAGATCATACGGAGAATGAAGTTGAGTTACAAATGCTGTTTGATTTACAAAACGAACCAGAAGTATCTGCACCTACTCTAACTCCAACTCCATTACCCATTGTTGATGAACCAGTACAAGATTTAGATCAAGACGTTGATCAAGTGTACGATACATGCGGTTTAAATATTTTAAGTGAGAGTTCTGATAATCATGGAGATATTAGTGATACTACGAATCTACAACCTGAGATACCTATTCCCGCACAACCAGTTCCCAGAACTACAGCGGGTCATCCTAGAGAGAATATTATTGGAGATCCAAATGCATGTGTTAGAACAAGAAGGCAAGTTCAGTTTGATGGTCAAGTTGATACTCATATGACAGCTGCTGCTGCATAATACGAGTACTCATGTCATATTTCTAGAATAGAGCCAAAGACAACAAAAGAAGCCTTGAAGCATGTTGATTGGGTCATGGATATGCAAGAAGAAATTCAGCATCGTTTGGATATTTGGATGCTAGTTACTAAGCCGCATGGTGCTAAAGTAATTGATCTCAAATGGGTTTGGAAGTACAAATTTGACGAAGATGGCAATGTTATCCGTAACAAAGAAAAATTAGTTGCTAAAGGTTATCAGCAAGATCCTGAATTCGATTATGATGAAGTTTTTGCTCCTGTTGCCAGATTGGAAGCTATTCGCATTTTTTTGACTTTTGCTTCATTTATGAAGTTCAAAGTGTTTCAAATGGATGTCAAGAGTGCATTTCTTTATGGCAAGCTAAATGAACAAGTATATGTCAATCAACCACTGAGTTTTGAAGATCATCTTCATCCTGACAAAGTTTACCGTTTACGAAGAGCCCTATATGGTTTACATCAAGCGCCGGGAGCTTGGTATGGACGTTTGTCAAGTTATCTGATCGGAAAAGGTTATCAAATGGGCACGGTAGAATGTACTCTGTTCACGAAAGTTAAAGATGATGATATTATTTTGTCCAGATCTATGTAGACGACATTATTTTCGGTTCTACTAAGTAAGAACTCGTCGATGAGTTTGAGCAGGTTATAAAGGATGAATTCGAAATGAGTAAATTGGGTCTCTTACACTACTTTCTTGGTTTTCAAGTCGAACAAACTGATAATGGAATCTTTCTTCATCAAGAAAAGTATGTAAATGATATACTCAAACATTTCGGTATGACTCAAGAACGTCCTGTGTCGACCCCGCTAGCTGTAAATCATGGTATTTCGTTAGACTGTGAAGAGGAGCCTGTTGATCCTACATACTATCGAGCAATCATCGGATCGCTCATGTATCTCACTGCATCTAGGCCGGATATTATGTTCGCAACATGTCTGTGTGCGCGTTATCAAGTTAATCCGAATACAGTTCATCTTACAGCTGCCGAAAGAATTCTTCGTTATCTGTTACATTCTCCAAATCTCGGCATCTGGTATTTGAACGAAGACAAGTTTGATCTTGTAGCATACAGTGATTCAGACTATACAGGTTGCAAAATCAACAACAAATTTACATCAGGAGGATGTCTATTTTTAGGTGAAAGGCTGGTGACCTGGCAGTGCAAGAAACAAACTGCAGTTGCGCTTTCAACGTGTGAAGCTGAATATATTGTTGCTACTAGTTGCTGTTCGCAAGTTGTTTGGATTCAATAACAACTTCACGATTACGGACTAAGAATCTCTTTCTCTCCTCTTTATATTGATAATACTGCTGCTATTGCAATAACCAAGAATCCTGTGCAACATTCTATGACTAAACACATAGGTGTTAAGTATCATTTTCTTAGGGATTGCCATGAGAAAAATGATAATTGAGGTTAAGAGAATATGTACTAAGGACCAGAGGGCTGACCTTTTTACTAAGGCTTTCGATAAACCTAGGTTCTTGCTACTTTTAGAGATGAATGGCATTGTTGATCTAGACAAAGCAATTTCGGATGTTGTTTATGAGGGTTAATCAAAATTTTAGACTTTGCATGTAGGATGCATGACATATAGATTTTAGTTTCTTATTATCTGTATTGCATATTTTTACTTCATGTTTGCATTTCTCTGCATGATTTCTTTCATGTTTGCATGCTAGTGTGTAGTTATTTTCTGTTTCTGTTGTTAAAATGCTAAAAGACAAAAAGATTTTATGTTTTAGTATTTGAGGGGGAGTATATGTTTCAACAGAAAACATCTAAAAAGTGTAAAATGCTCATCAGAAAACCCTAAAAAGTTGAAAATTCCGAAAATGAGCTTGTTTTTGATTAATATGTTGGAGATGAAGAAATTACATGTACTGAGAATTGGTATATTTGATTAGTAAGGACTGATTTGAACGATTATGTTTATCTGTTGTGTGATGTACTGATAGATGTGACTTATGAATTCTTGGCATTAGAAAATCGTAATAAGAATAACGATCATTTAAGATTCAGAAGTCATGAAAGATCTGTTGCTTTTGAAGGTAGTCACCTAATTATCTTCGAAACTGTATCTAATGACAATTGTTGAGGAACTCAACAGTCGGTTGAGGGTATCCCCTATCATAATTGATAATCACTAGAAAAGGTTGGGGGTGGATTTAAGGTTGAGGATTATCTGTTTGGGTGGTGCATACCACGTTTTCACGGGCCAAAGACTTTATAATCAAAACTAAACCCCGAAAATATTGGAGAGAATTAGTTTATGTCGAAGTAAGTGTCCCTTATCTCTTAAGGTTGAAAATTATAATTCCTTATTGCGTACCGTTCAAGTATTTAAGGGAGAACACCTTCGAGTGATCTAAGCACACAACAAAGAAACATGAGTTCATGCATAACAATGGAAAATCCATTCATGATGGCGTTCAAAATCAATATATCAAAAGACAGTGATATGCTGAAAAAGAAATATCAAAAGAAAATCAAAGTAAAAAATAATTGGCGTATTAAGATGGCAAAGTCCTGAAAGTATGAAGAATGCTAATTCATGATGTGCTCATAAAGAACTCAGATCATTCTTAGTGTGACGCCCCCGCGCAGCTTGAATTGCTTAATCACGATGTTCACACAAAACTATCGAGATTCTTGTCGTCTGCAATATAGAGTTATACCTATTAAGACTGTAAGTTCGAAAGATACTTACCTAGATATACTCTAAATAATATATATAAATGAAAGTTTATCTTTCGATTCCGTTTTCCATGTCAACTTGAACATAAAGAAGTTAAGGGCCTTGAGATTTATTTCGTGTGACGACTGGTCATCAGGCAGGTATGCTTAAACTGTAGACCAATCCCCGCGATAAATAATGCACCTATTCGGATAATCCAATATATCCTAAGATCTGTCGAACCAACTAGATTGAAGATTGTCAGCACATTGGTAGAAGCCAAAGGCTGACAGGGTTATTCAAAATGTCGTGAGAACCATCATGTTCAATTTGAATGAAGTACATGGAAAGAGATAAAAGAAAGTTACGCGTAATGAATTGACAACGTAATAAAAACGCACAATCATAAGTGATGAAAGAATCAAGGATTAATGTACTTAGCATGATCTCAAAAATCATTGCTCTATAATGTTCAAGTAATTAATGCCAACATGATTGTCGAAGTGTCCGGAATGAATATGTTCATGTTTAATGAGGATTGATATCAGTAATTGCATGATAATAGACATAGACTGGATATTCAGGAATGAACAACAGAATTTGATTCAATATGTCAGTTCTTATCCATTTTTAAATTGTTAATCATCTTGCTCACAAAAAGAATGTGGATTTGTATACCTTGCTTATCTGTTTATTAAATAGCTTGCATTGAAAACGGTAAAACAACAAAAAGATTTTGGTTTTGCATGTTATTGCACTTCATGGTAGAATGTCTTTTATTTGCATATTTTTAGTTACATGACATTATATCTCAGAAAATTTATAAAGATTTCATCATTCTTTTGTTTTCTGATTATCCTCACAATGACATCTGAAAGAACCTTGTCAAGATCAAGATATTTTTAGCCACCAAATCCACAAGGTATAAGTTTGTAGAGCTTGTGATTATTTGAAGGATTTTAATGATTTAAGGTGTTAGTGAACTTAAGATGGCATTACACTGTAGGACTTACTCATGTGAAACAGAATGTTTAGGGTAATAACCTTGTTGTGGTTAAGATTTTTGATATACCTAAGTGTTAATGATCATTTCTTGATGGATTAGTGATTTTTGACTCAAATTGAAAGTGCTAGTTAGTTCTAAGATTTCCAAACGAGTTAAAATCCTAAGTTTGTGAAAATTTGAAATTGCCTAAGTGGCTCACTTGTGACGACCCGGAAATTTCCAACTAAATTTAAACTTTATCTTTATATTATTCTGACACGATAAGCAATGTTTGTTAAGTTAAACCTCAAGGATTTTAAACTATGTTTATACATTCATTTAAACCTCGACCAAATTCCAATGATTCACGAACCATTAAATGAACATATATGAATATGTATGTATATGTGTATATGTTATAAATTGAAAATGTCAACAAAGTATTTAAACGTATAATGCTTTATATGAACGTATTTGTTTCAATATGATTATCGAAGAAATAAAAAAAAATATATTAAATGATTGAATTATCAGAAACATTGAATTATGATTACAAGTCTCTGTTGAGAGGTCCACTATGATTTGAGAAAATCTATTCCTCTTAACGATATTCGGAATAATTTGTAAAGCTATTTATAAATAAAAATAAAAAGTGTCATTTACGAAAGTTAGACAAAAGCTAGTGGAAAATTGGTTTCCATAATATTCTATTAATCTATTTTCAAACGTACAAAAACATTTTCAGTTTAAAAAGAACTTTATTATTAAAACGTATATAACTTTTATAAATATCTAGAATCACTTTTGACAACTCATTACTTAACCAGTATAATAAATATAACGATATTTATATTTTATTTCATTAAATATATATAATGATTTAAATTAATATTATATATATTTATACGCGTATTATACATACATAGTTTTTATACTTTTACTATACTTTAACTTTACCTTTACTTTACTTTTACTTTTACTTTAACTTTAATAATTCACTTTAATAATTTATACTTTAATAATTCACTTTAATAATTCATACTTTAATAATTCACTTTAATAATTCATACTTTAATAATTCACTTTAATAATTCATACTTTAATAATTCACTTTAATAATTCAAAAATCTATTATAAATATAATTCAATAGGTTTCATTATTTCATAGAAACTTGAAAATATATTTCTCTAAACTCTCTCAATCGATTTATATATATATATATATATATATTTGCTCTGTATTATTTCAAGATATTATTAGTATACATAAAATATTACGACGGAGTGATGTCCGAGTGATTTCAAAATAGTTTTTTGAATGAGTCGAAGCTAAGGAAATTATGGGTTATAGCTATGGAGGTGATGGGTATGGTTCATGGGTATGCTCGTGAGGTCAATCTAGTGTTTATCATCTCCGTTGCGTCTACGTACTTTCCTGCAATATTGAATCTCAATATTGATACGTGAGCACTCATAACTTAAGTTTTATATATCAATAGTGTATCCCTGACTAGTGCTCGAGTATATAGGATTATGCATGCTTGTACATTTGATATTGTCCTTAGATAGGTTTGTTGAATCCTGAATTAGATACATATGCTACTGAGATAGGGTATATGATATGCATGTCATTGGAAAGCTAGCGAAAAATTAAGAACTTTTCATTTAGATATCGAATGGTTTCGATGAACGGATTAGAAGTTATAGTCAACTGAATTTTAGTAATATTGTTAAAATGATTATTATTACTATCGTCGTTATTATTTTAATAGAAATATCATTGTTATTATAAAATATCATTATTACTATTATGTTAGTATTATCATTTTATCATAATACCATTTTTAGTAAATATAAATATTGTTATAGAATAATAATAATTATTATTACAAAATAATACAACTTTTACTTATTATTATTATGATCAATATTATTTTATCAAATAAATAGGGGATACAAAGATATTTTTCACCACGCGTAATATAATTACATTAATAATACTTACCACTATAGTTTTACGATATTAAGTGAACTTTATAAATTTTACTACTTAAGATATATAAAAGTATATTTTATTATATATAAACGTTAATATAAATTTTTATTAATAAATGACTTTTATTATTATAAAATCTAATAAATATATTTAAATATATAAAACGACTATAGTTAAGTTATATAATAAACATGTATAAATTTTAGAAGTCATTTTGGGTCAAGTTGACTTTTGTTGACTTTTGCATATTAGTCTCGAGCATTAGGATTGTGGTACACTATGACTTGACCAAAAATTGTTAGACAAATATTGACCAACATATAAATATATATAATTAATATAGGTTCGTGAATCCGAGGCCAACCTTGCACTTGTTAAATGACGTTATATGTATTTTTACTACGAAATACAGTATGGTGAGTTTTCATAGCTCCCTTTTTATTTGCTTTTGCAATATATTTTTGGGCTGAGAATACATGCGCTGTTTTATAAATGTTTTACGAAATAGGCACAAGTACTAAAACTAATTCTACGTGGGTTTAAACCAGAAATATACCCTTAGCTTGGTAACATTAAACTACTTGTCTATGTACGGTAGGCGCGAATCCTAAAGATAGATCTATTGGGCCTGCCAAACCCCATCCTGACTATGGGATGCTTTAGTACTTCGAGGTTATTTTAAACACACCTGATCTGGTGTACTTTAGAGGGTAAAACATGAACGTTAAGGCTTGTTACCGGGTGCCTACAACTTATAGAATACTTTTATACACTTGCGAGTGTACATATATTCATAAACGAAAATCTTGTGGTATATTAATATATTGAAATGATTGTTATGATAAACCTATGAACTCACCAACCTTTTGGTTGACACTTTAAAGCATGTTTATTCTCAGGTATTAAAGAAATCTTCCGCTGTGCATTAGCTCATTTTAAGGATATTACTTGGAGTCATTCATGGCATATTTTGAAAGACGTTGCATTCGAGTCATTGAGTTCATCAAGATTATTATTATGTCAATTATAGTTGGATGTATTATCAAATGGTGTGCATGCCGTCAACTTTCGTTGTAAAGAAAGTTTGTCTTTTAAAAACGAATGCAATGTTTGTAAAATGTATCATATAGAGGTCAAATACCTCGCGATGTAATCAACTATTGTGAATCGTTTATAATATATATGAACGGGTCCTTTCAGTTGGTATCAGAGCGGTGGTCTTAGCGAACCAGGTCTGCATTAGTGTGTCTAACTGATAGTCGTTAGGATGCATTAGTGAGCCTGGACTTCGACCGTGTCTGCATGTCAAAAGTTTTGCTTATCATTTTTGTCAAAATTGCCTGCTTATCATTCTTAAGTCTAGACACGTCTTACTGCATTGATTGCATAAATAGTGTATAGACAAAATTCATATCTTAGCGTATCTGCTAATCCATATCTTAGCGTATCTGTTACTGCAAACTTTGCCTGACATATCACGTAAATTCCTCCGTAATCTACGAAATCTTTTGCGCTATATATATAGATATTCTATGTAATTAGAATACCACCCGATAGCCGAAAAATCATTTCATATCGAAAAATCCTTTATTCAATCGAACGAAATAGAATTCGTCATTAGTTCAAGTCCCTCGAATTCCGATATGGAATCCCACTCAAGCTCCGAAAGCAGTGTGACCGGAATGGATCAACCAATTAGCCATCATCTATTCTAGATGAATTGGGGATAGGTTCGTAGCCTCCTCAATAATTGGAGACAAGAAGAAGGTGATCCCTTCCATCCACCACATTGCCCTCTTGGCGATGAACCTGAAGCACTTACCGGCGAACCGGTCCGAATCACCATTTTCTCTCTCA
Organism: Rutidosis leptorrhynchoides; assembly: GCF_046630445.1. Lineage (NCBI taxonomy): Eukaryota > Viridiplantae > Streptophyta > Magnoliopsida > Asterales > Asteraceae > Rutidosis > Rutidosis leptorrhynchoides. The sequence goes on from NC_092337.1 coordinate 255,700,068, forward strand.
TTTCCAGAGTATCTCGTCACGATTATATACTACATTAAATTCTAGATTTTATTTATCCGCTCGTCCGAACCGACAATCACCCCGGTGTAATAGAAGAAGTCAACGAGCTTCGCGCTCGAGTAGTGGCTTTAGAGAATATGGTGCAAGGGTTACAAACACCAACAAATAACGAAGTATTAATTCATAATTTCAATTTTATTGAATAAATACTCCGTAAAAGTTATGTAATTTCTAAAGTCTTTAGGGATTATTCAGTTCTAATTTCAACCGTAAATCAAATGAGTTTAATTTAATATTAACTCATTAAATCTATGTTACATCTGAAGAAAATATGCACATATATATTTTCATAAAGACTGTAATAATATTCTGTTGTACAAAATATTAATTGTGAATTTTTTTTTTACGGGTAGGTAATACCCGAGAGATATATAAATTCAAAATTAATATGTTACATTTTTCGAATCTGATTAAGCAAATCATCAACTATACTCCCAAAATCTCACAACAATATACATTCTTGTATAGTAATCAAAACAACCATTCTCACCCAAATTTGATTACGCATTCTGATTTTGACAAATCAAAATCCAAGTCATGATTTAATAGAAGATATCACTCTTAGATTCCTACATCTTTCAAAGCTATACTTTGGCTTCAAAGCTGTGTTAGAACATCATATGTATATTAACGATTACAAACTGTGTTCAAACTCTTCGAAGTTTTCGAAGACACTTCAAACAATGAACAATCGAGATGATGATCCAACCACATATTACCCACATTTATGTACCTAAAAAGCTCTCGAAGCCAAAGTCATAGTTCGACGCGTATCCGTGTCAGACCCTTTGGCATTTATTAGCTAAAATGACTTTTCAATTCCTTTTCAAAGTAGACAGTTTTGTCACAGCTCCAGCAAGTCAACTGCGACTTTTCAGTCGGACTATTCTTATTATAACCTCGATAGATACGTTGCCCTTTCGTCATCGTTACTGGGGACCTTTCATATCTCGCCACCTTAGCAATAAACTTACCAACAACTTCAATTATCTTTGACTTTTCGAAAAATCATTATATTTATTGAAATCACATCATTTACTCATTCGCATCTTGTAACGAGAATTGTCATACGAATCATCGGAAAACAGTAACCAGTATTTTGAAATCTCGCAGCATGTCTACGCTAACAGTTATATGTGTACGTAAAACGTCTATCTCCTGGACTTACATACTTTGAATGTGAAGTTCTAAAAAATATTTTGAACTGCAAACTAGTTCTTGAAATGCTGACGAAGCATCAAAAACTGTAAACGATCTTAACAGTAAAAAAGTTTGATGACAAAGAATAGTAAGGTGGTAAAGCTGAGAGAAAGAGAAGGTTTGGAACTGGAAAACGGATTAAACAGACTATGAAGGAGGCTGTGGACAAATCACAAAGACTAAATATGCCTTCAAAGAATCCAAATGATTCGGTGCCTGCTAAAGTCATTAACGAATACCTTACTCTTTATTCTAAACCTTTACAGAAAAATCTTCAGCATCATCCATCAATATTAAAAATTCTAAGATATTATCATATCTTTCATTATAAATATCCACGATATTTCTGAAGATATTTTCACAACTAATCTTATCTGAAGTCATTTATCTCTTTGCACTATCAGTGTTACATCATATAAGAAACTATTAGTTTCTATATTTTATAAACTTTTGAGTTTAAATTATGAATGTTTTGAAGTAGTGTTGGGAACTGAAGCATGAGTTAGTATAATATAATGACACTTGATCAACGTGATTATAGTACAGTAAGTCATGCTGAGTTTCTAATGGGACATGACGATTCACAGACCATGCCGTCATCATGTTCCATGTTACACGACTCTTGTATTCTATTTAATCTCTAAAAATATCAAGAATATATTTTCTTGATGATTCGGTCTTTTCAGGGTATTCTGGTAAATTTATAATCAAGATCGTGCCATTACCATTTCCTTCTTAGAACATTAACTATGTTCATTCTGAAATTCATATCTGCGAATACTGGACCATTAAAAACGTTGCTTAATCGCAAGAAGAAGAAATGAAAGGACAAAACTCCAAAATAGAAATTGGAGTATAAATCGTAGCAAATAGAAGGGAGCATTAACTGTGAATGTCAATGATTATAGAAGACAAAAGCAGGGGCTTTGAAATATAAGGGAAGATATAAAACCCAACAACCACCCAAAAATTATAAACCGTATATATCGATGCATATAACAATATAAAGACACGGAAGAACTAAAAACATTATAAAACCGAGAGTATATTAGAAGTAAATAGATTCTTCCGGAGGCAGATGAAAAATAAGAACGACAGATATGAAAGTGAGGAGTATATCGAGAATCAGTACTGGATGAAGCATATTGGCAAATACTTTAAAATATGAGTTGAGGGAGAGAGAATAGAAGGTGTGAGTTGTAAGAAAACGAAGGAGGTGGATTTATAATGAAATACCCGACAGAGAAATCAAGATGGATTATCGTATTAATTCGAAGAGAATCATAATCTCCTTAATCACCGAAGCATCAAATCCAACATAGATTACAAAGATTTTCTTTAAATTCGGAGATCAATTGTGATGATGTCAAAAGATATGACGAATCACTATAATCTTATTTCCTTCATTTACGATAACTTCCCTCATACGCTTCGAGTAATCGAATTATTTTATCCATACTTCTTAGACATGATAAAACTTCATAATCGTTACGTCATAATAACAATCTCATTGTTAGCCATAACGACCTCTATCAAATTTCGGGGACGAAATTTCTTTAACGGGTAGGTACTGTGACGACCCGGAAATTTCCAACTAAATTTAAACTTTATCTTTATATTATTCTGACACGATAAGCAATGTTTGTTAAGTTAAACCTCAAGGATTTTAAACTATGTTTATACATTCATTTAAACCTCGACCAAATTCCAATGATTCACGAACCATTAAATGAACATATATGAATATGTATGTATATGTGTATATGTTATAAATTGAAAATGTCAACAAAGTATTTAAACGTATAATGCTTTATATGAACGTATTTGTTTCAATATGATTATCGAAGAAATAAAAAAAAATATATTAAATGATTGAATTATCAGAAACATTGAATTATGATTACAAGTCTCTGTTGAGAGGTCCACAATGATTTGAGAAAATCTATTCCTCTTAACGATATTCGGAATAATTTGTAAAGCTATTTATAAATAAAAATAAAAAGTGTCATTTACGAAAGTTAGACAAAAGCTAGTGGAAAATTAGTTTCCATAATATTCTATTAATCTATTTTCAAACGTACAAAAACATTTTCAGTTTAAAAAGAACTTTATTATTAAAACGTATATAACTTTTATAAATATCTAGAATCACTTTTGACAACTCATTACTTAACCAGTATAATAAATATAACGATATTTATATTTTATTTCATTAAATATATATAATGATTTAAATTAATATTATATATATTTATACGCGTATTATACATACATAGTTTTTATACTTTTACTATACTTTAACTTTACCTTTACTTTACTTTTACTTTTACTTTAACTTTAATAATTCACTCTAATAATTTATACTTTAATAATTCACTTTAATAATTCATACTTTAATAATTCACTTTAATAATTCATACTTTAATAATTCACTTTAATAATTCATACTTTAATAATTCACTTTAATAATTCATACTTTAATAATTCACTTTAATAATTCAAAAATCTATTATAAATAGAATTCAATAGGTTTCATTATTTCATAGAAACTTGAAAATATATTTCTCTAAACTCTCTCAATCGATTTATATATATATATATATATATATTTGCTCTGTATTATTTCAAGATATTATTAGTATACATAAAATATTACGACGGAGTGATGTCCGAGTGATTTCAAAATAGTTTTTTGAATGAGTCGAAGCTAAGGAAATTATGGGTTATAGCTATGGAGGTGATGGGTATGGTTCATGGGTATGCTCGTGAGGTCAATCTAGTGTTTATCATCTCCGTTGCGTCTACGTACTTTCCTGCAATATTGAATCTCAATATTGATACGTGAGCACTCATAACTTAACTTTTATATATCAATAGTGTATCCCTGACTAGTGCTCGAGTATATAGGATTATGCATGCTTGTACATTTGATATTGTCCTTAGATAGGTTTGTTGAATCCTGAATTAGATACATATGCTACTGAGATAGGGTATATGATATGCATGTCATTGGAAAGCTAGCGAAAAATTAAGAACTTTTCATTTAGATATCGAATGGTTTCGATGAACGGATTAGAAGTTATAGTCAACTGAATTTTAGTAATATTGTTAAAATGATTATTATTACTATCGTCGTTATTATTTTAATAGAAATATCATTGTTATTATAAAATATCATTATTACTATTATGTTAGTATTATCATTTTATCATAATACCATTTTTAGTAAATATAAATATTGTTATAGAATAATAATAATTATTATTACAAAATAATACAACTTTTACTTATTATTATTATGATCAATATTATTTTATCAAATAAATAGGGGATACAAAGATATTTTTCACCACGCGTAATATAATTACATTAATAATACTTACCACTATAGTTTTACGATATTAAGTGAACTTTATAAATTTTACTACTTAAGATATATAAAAGTATATTTTATTATATATAAACGTTAATATAAATTTTTATTAATAAATGACTTTTATTATTATAAAATCTAATAAATATATTTAAATATATAAAACGACTATAGTTAAGTTATATAATAAACATGTATAAATTTTAGAAGTCATTTTGGGTCAAGTTGACTTTTGTTGACTTTTGCATATTAGTCTCGAGCATTAGGATTGTGGTACACTATGACTTGACCAAAAATTGTTAGACAAATATTGACCAACATATAAATATATATAATTAATATAGGTTCGTGAATCCGAGGCCAACCTTGCACTTGTTAAATGACGTTATATGTATTTTTACTACGAAATACAGTATGGTGAGTTTTCATAGCTCCCTTTTTATTTGCTTTTGCAATATATTTTTGGGCTGAGAATACATGCGCTGTTTTATAAATGTTTTACGAAATAGGCACAAGTACTAAAACTAATTCTACGTGGGTTTAAACCAGAAATATACCCTTAGCTTGGTAACATTAAACTACTTGTCTATGTACGGTAGGCGCGAATCCTAAAGATAGATCTATTGGGCCTGCCAAACCCCATCCTGACTATGGGATGCTTTAGTACTTCGAGGTTATTTTAAACACACCTGATCTGGTGTACTTTAGAGGGTAAAACATGAACGTTAAGGCTTGTTACCGGGTGCCTACAACTTATAGAATACTTTTATACACTTGCGAGTGTACATATATTCATAAACGAAAATCTTGTGGTATATTAATATATTGAAATGATTGTTATGATAAACCTATGAACTCACCAACCTTTTGGTTGACACTTTAAAGCATGTTTATTCTCAGGTATTAAAGAAATCTTCCGCTGTGCATTAGCTCATTTTAAGGATATTACTTGGAGTCATTCATGGCATATTTTGAAAGACGTTGCATTCGAGTCATTGAGTTCATCAAGATTATTATTATGTCAATTATAGTTGGATGTATTATCAAATGGTGTGCATGCCGTCAACTTTCGTTGTAAAGAAAGTTTGTCTTTTAAAAACGAATGCAATGTTTGTAAAATGTATCATATAGAGGTCAAATACCTCGCGATGTAATCAACTATTGTGAATCGTTTATAATATATATGAACGGGTCCTTTCATCACTCGCATGACTGATGTGTGAACCGTACGAGTAACCACACATGTGAGGTTAACCGTACGGATGACCCTGTTCTAGAATTGTCCTAAGACATCTGGGTCACACGCACGAGTGATTATGTGAGATGCGCGATTGATGATGGATCATGTGATCAACCGTATAGTTGATCACGAGAGTATAAATAGAGAGTGTTGAGCACAGTCGCTCACTCTTGCACACTCTACACACTTTTCTCTCAAAATTCGATCATCACCAATTCAATTTTCCACCGCAGCGTTTGTTAAGTACATTTAGCCGACCACAATGCCATAATCTAGGTATAATTTCATCAAGTTTTAGTGTCTTTATTCATTGTTTAAATGTTTCGAAATCCTAACGGTTTGTATGTCGAATTTCATGAAATTGAAGCTTGTTTTGATGCTTATCTGTTATTGTTTTGTATTAAACGATACCTAATGTTGCTATTGTGATGTAAATCGGCCCCTAAAACGATCAATCATGTAATCCCGTCGATTTAAATATAGCATTTAATATCAGTTTCATCAAACATGCACGAGTGACATCACTCGCACGCGTGGGACATGACTCGCACGAGTCAGTACACGGTTGATGATCAACCGTGTGAACCTTTGAGCTCACTCGTTCGATTTGATTTGGTTGCTCACTCGCTTGACTGAGCTGACACGTGTGATTAACCGCACGAGTCACCACACGGTTGACTCACTCGCTTATATATGTTGCCTCAACCGTGTACCTTGTCTGAAACCATATTACTGCTCAAACGTGTCAACAGTGGCACGAGTGACTATGTTACTCGCACGTCTGATCCCTCAGCCGCACTTGTGACAGAATCACTCGCACGGTTTATCTTGTTTAACAAACTTATGACACTTTAATGCGAATGCTTTAATGTTTTATGATATGTGAGTTGTATTTCTAATATTTCTGTTGCTATTTCAGTTTGTTAAGATATCGTCAATGGCTGAACAACAAGTTAATGTCCTAGTTGTGAACCTAGAAGGACAGGGGGAGCAAGTAAATATTCAAGTGAATCCCGTTAACCTACCTGCTCAACAAGAAATTATTCTAGAGAAGGGTGATCTGAACAATCAAGTCGCTCTCTATGACACTACTCTTTAGAGGGGTGATCATTTTAAGGAGATTGTAGCTTTTCTTCAGAGATCAAGGATACATACTGCTATTTCTACTCATTGCACAACTTACTACAGTCATCAAAGAGAATTCTAGAGAAATGCGGCACTTGATGTATCGGAAGATGAGACTAAGATAGTCAGTACCATTCAAGGGCATGAGATCATTGTCTCCAAGACTGTAATAAGGAGGATTTTAAAATTTAATGATGAGAACTGCTCCCACATGATAATCGACCGTAAGAGAATTCATGGATGCTTTAAGAGATGCGCCTATTCTGGCTACATTGCGGGTAAGTCTGAACTGATGAAGACACTTCTGCCTCCACAGTTTCAATATCTTGCTCATGTGATCAAGCATTGCTTGAGTGGACGCAAAGCTGGGTTTGAGAAGTTGAATGAAAAAGTACAGAGTATGTTTGTGGCACTTGTCCTAAGAGCTCCATACGATTTCTTGTAACGACCCAACCCGTTATCCATCCAAAAACGTGCCAATAAAAAAAAAATTATGGGACAGTTCATCTGGACGGTGTCCAGTAATCTGGACAGCGTCCAGTTGTGAAGACTAGGACGGCGTCCAGCCGTCTGGGACGGCGTCCAGTTGTACTAAAAAGTTCTGATCAGTTTTCAAACACACGCGAGCGGAAAACCCGCTTCCCGATACTTTTAAACCAAAACACATTCACAATATGTTATAATAATTAAAACTAAGAGTTTTCCCATAATAAAACCGAGTTTTACAACCCCGAACCCACATCGACCCAAATTACTACCAAGTGACCATTGCGACCCATTTAGTTAAATTCAAAACATAGACCGAGCATGGGATAGGGATACGCTACCTAATCCTAATTAAATCCAAAAGCAAGTCTTCTAAAGCAACTACGCAAGTCCGCTAGTTCCCAAGCTTACCCGACCCACCGCTTCCATGCAAATCTATAAAAATGTAAACAACGAGAGGGTAAGCTAACGCTTAGTGAGTGAGAATATACTACATACATATATATGCATAAAATGGACACGCCACACAAAATATCAAATACCGCATACTGGAGCATCCAAGTATAAAGGCAAGCTAGTCTAAGCATACCGTACAACCACTAAGCAACAAGATAAGGATACATCAACAAATATAAGTTCACAAACGACGATGTGGACAACGCCAATGAGCTAAACCCAGAGGGTTAGCTACATCACAACAATACATTATTATATATAACAATATATAAACGTCCAAGGTTAACCCCTTAACCTAATACCGAGAAACGATAACCGATTACCACATGAAGATTGGCCGAACTACACGATACGTAGTAATCTGCAACCACACGAGACTACTATATTCATTACCACAACAACATCGAGGTTGGCCGAACTACACGAGCCTTAGTAAATCCGCAAACACACGAGATCACTACCTCAATAAGATGCCTGAACTACACGCGTCACCATGAATCCGAACTACACGAGACTCACTTCCGATAAGATGACCGAACTACACGCGTCATCGTGAATCCGCATCCACACGTGATCCACTTTTCCAACTCAAAACCCACGGTCACGGGATTATAAAATCTACACATCGGGGTTATCCACATCACAACAATATCAACCCTTCGCCAATGGGGTTATATACTCCACATCACAAACACGTGTAATAACGTACACACAAAACGTGTACCTCGCCAAAGGTGGTCAACCAAAATGCACAACCGTGCCAATTGGACCTCTACACAAGTCCATCAAATCCACCTATATGTGAAGTGAGCTCTATAATCGAGAACCACTTCACCCGACCCGCACCCATCCTACACATACATATGCACATAGGATATTAACACTCACCTTGTCGCCTTTGATGAATGTAACCGAAATCCGCAACATGTCAATGGAAAGTACCTATTCCATTATCACAATTCAACAACACAATTAGGGTGTATTTACAAACCAACCCAATTTACACTTAGTGCAATTTTGACCCAAATGCACTTCCAAGCACCAACCGTGCCCAAGCTAACCAATAAATCACTAACACGAGTGATAATGGTCCTAATACACTGATTAAACCCGAACACAATTGTTAAACACGTGTCTTACCCATTTATACCCTAAAACCCTAATTTTGACCCATTTCAAAATTAGTCAACCAAAAACACCCAAAAGTGTTCCCACACTTCCATAATCACTAAACCTAGTGATTAGACTTAAGATCAAAGCCTAATCAAGGCCAAATCGTCAACCAACCCAAAACCCACCAAGTGACAAGAATAACTAGTCACCATAAACCCATTTCATCATCTAAGAGGGTTTCACAACAAACTAGCTCAAAACCCTAACTTGAATATCAAATCTAACAAATAAAATTTGGAGTTTGAGCTTACCAATACTACCACAACGTAGCTAGGAGCGAGATGAACAAATTTAGAACCCGAGCTTTGGTGAGAATCCGACTCCTTCTTCTCCAAATCAAGCTCTCTCTCTCTAAACCCTTACTCTCTCACTAGATATGGATGAGAGTGTTTGTGAGGATGAAATGTGATCCACAAATGGCCAATGGATTAGTTTTGAGGGCTCCAAACCGATACCCAAGTGAAATTACCAAATTGCCCCTTTTTAAAATCTAAAATATCACAGCTGGCCCGACAGGCCAACTAGACGGCGTCCCAAATATTGGACGGCGTCCAGCTCTTCTTTGCTGGACGGCGTCTCGAATCCTGGACGGCATCCCGATCAACTGAAATGGAAACAGGGTCTTACATTTCTTAGGATTCATCTTCTACTACTTCAAAGGGAATCTTTTCAGTTCTACTCAGAGATATCTTATTTATGCTCGTTTTCTTCAAATGATTATAAATGACGCTGCACCAGATCTACCGAAGCTTAAAGAGGATATTATTCACCTAAAGCCAATGAATCTGATAAATTTTCGAAGAATTGAGGAAACAGGGAACGAGGGTTTGAAACCTGATTTTAACAGAAAGCTTGTTTGCCATCTGATTCAGGAGAATTATAGATGTCCTGCTGGTAACGCGTGGAGAAACGACGATTCCAACTCTAACTACAAAGTTACTGATGAGGAGGAAGGTGGAGGTGATAATCAAAGAGCAACTGGTGAAGCTCAAGGAGGAAATAATGTTAATGATGAGGTTATAGAAGGTGATGACGAAGCAACTGAGGAGGATGTTAGTTTGATTCAAAGGAAGAGGAAAGGTAAAGAAGCAATGACTTCCGAACAGCCAAAGAAGAAGGAGAAGAGAACGAAACACAATTATGACTCATCTCAATAGTCATCTCTGGGAGGTTCGAAACAACAAGCTAAGAGACAACCATCCGGTTTCATGAAGGATGCAAGAGCCGCTGTTACCTTACCGAGACCTGCCACCACAACACCTCAGGTCACGTCATCCGAATTCAAGACACAGCAAAATCTACTGTTGTCTTTGATCACAAAAATAACCAATCTGGAGAATCAAGCCACTAAGGAGAAGAAGATTAGTGAAGCTAAGATTGAGTCATTAGTGGAAGAAAACAAAAGATTACGGAATCGAATGAATCGTCAGAAGGGTAGGACGGAGAAGTTAAAGAAGAAGATATTGGCGATTAAGAGTGAGAACAAGGAGAAGTTGAAGGAGATGAACGATAAGATCGAATTACTTACCTCTGGTAAAACAAAGTTGATTAAGGAAAGAGGAGAAGAATATTCCTCTGATTTGGGTGGTGATGATGAGAAAGACGATGAAGAAGATGCTGGAACTCGAGGACTCTCTTTTGAAATACCGTTATTGATACCTATTCGAAGCTTTAATGAATATGGTGAGGTCTTTACTGCTGAATATTATATGAATTATTCAAATGTTTTTTATGATGCAGAAAAGGGGGATGTTCCACCAAGTGATTTTCCTGTAGAATAGCTTACTGCTCTATCATATGATAGTGAAAACGATACAGAAGATGCAGAGACAGTTGAAGCTGAGAATAAGGCTCCACAAGAAGAGTCATCTGCTAGTGTCCCTCCCGAATCAATCCAAAATATCAACTTAAGTGATTTCGATAATTTGTTTGCTGATGAAAAGAGTAAAGATTCTGTTGGTAAGGATAATGTGAAAGAGGATGTGATTGCTGAATCTGAAGATGAATTGGTAACAGAATCTGACGAAGGAGAAGAAGAAGAAGAAGTTGAGATTTTTATGCCTTCGCTTGAGCCATTCTCAAATCCGTCACTCAACATTTTAAGTGACTTTTTCAATTTGAGTAGTGAGATGAAAACAAAGAGATTGAATGAATTAGAAGAGACGAGGAAGGTATACAAGGAACAAATCAAGGAAGTTGATGTGTTAATGGAAAGGAATAAGAAAATCCGACATGAGAAACTGCTTGTTGAGAAAGAAAGAAAAGAGACTGAGCTGAAGAAGAAGAAACTCCGAGCCGAACAAGCTAAAGCTGAGGCATGGAATTAGATTAATAAGTGGTTCGAACATGATAGGGTTAAAGTTAACAGAAACGTTGAAGAAGATGAGATCCGTCAGAGTTGGTGGAAATAAAACGTTGTTAACCCTGATCAGTTGAATAAGCCAGAACTCGATCCGAAGTTTGTTAGTTTCTATGAAAGGGGGAAGAGAACCAAGAAGTATTCCAAGGGTAAAATTTTGAGCTGGGGTTACTTCAAGGAGATCAATTGTTTTGCGATCAAAAGGGAAGGAGGAGTTGAATATATGACAAGACCAAGTCACTTCAAAACTCTACCTTACTTTGAGATCATGCAACTTGCAAGCTGAAGATGTTGAACGCTGAAGATAGTGACCTTTCCAGGTTGTTTCAGAGAAAAATCAGATATGAATATAAGACAGGGAAATGGGATATCTTTAAGTCAACAGCCGCCAGGTTTTCCATGCATCCGACAAAGAGACACTTCACCGCCATCACATTACGTTCAGAGATGATAAAAAGGAGGAATCTATGAGATATCAACGTGTGATCGATGTTTACTATGCCTACCTCAACAGAGAAAGTGATGCTCAAAGCTCAAACCAAGCTCAGGCCAACTGAATCGTGTCAGACACTGTGTTGCTAGTTTGTATTTTGATTTTGATGATGTATTTATGCGAGAGAGAGAATCTGGATGTGTATTTGATGTTAAACTGATGTTACTTTTGGACTTATATGTATGTCACGAACATTTACTTTATTGTAATCGATGGTCTAGGTCCTAGGCGGAGTTGTTGATGCATTTTCTGTAAGTCCCTAGACATCTACCTTACGTTTGTGAACAGTACTTCAGTTTATGGGCTACCATGATCGCTCGTTATTATCCTATCTATATTTATATGTGGTTACAGGTACTGCAGGAATGCTATAAGGATGTCTGATATTATTAGACTCTGTCAGACGTACGAGTAAAGTCTCACTCGTACGGCTGACAAGGTCATACGCACGGTTGAGCCGAGCTGAGTCACAAATCTAATCTGAGTATACATACATGAGTGAGTGATCACCCACATGGCTGAGACAGATCACTCGTACGAGTGACAGCTGACTTGCGTGGTTAACTCAACAGCAGGGGTATTTAAGTGTTATGTTCTTCATTTTAGGTTAAGCCTCTCATTACACACACATCACTCAGATTTGGCAGCCTTATCCGATTCTCTCTCAACCCAAATCACTCAAGAGGTGAATAATAGCTCTAGGTGTTAATCTAATCACACAATCCATTGTTGTGGGTTGACTAAATTAATCCCAAAAAGAAAAATATTCACTAGAATGGTTTGATTCACTAATTCCGCCTTTGTGTGAATTAAACCTGTTGATTTCGAAGTTCCTAGTCATATTTCATCACATGTCATGTTCTTGAGCAACTCCCATACTTCTTCTGCGGTTTGGTTCATCAGATTTCCTTGAGCTGCAACATTGATCGTCGTCCTATGATTTACCATAAGACCATTGTAGAAGGTATAGATTTGAGCTGACCGTTCTAACTGGTGATTAGGGCATTTCTTCAGCAGAGTTTTGAATCGCTCCAATACAGTGTAAAGAGATTCATCATAACTTTGTTTGAAGTTAAAGATGTCATTCTTAAGTTTGGTTTGTTTGGAAGGAGGGAAATATTTGGTTAGGAATTTAGTAGCCATCTCCGTCCAGGACGTGATGGAATCGTTTTCCAATCATTCAAACTATGTTTGTGCATGATGAGTGAGAGAATAGGGGAACAAGTAAAGTTAGACTATATCTTGTCCTATCCCTGGCTGTTTGTAGGAGTTCAAAAGAGATATGAATTTATCAAGGTTAGAGTTAGGATCGTCATTTGGTAGTCCATGGAATTGACAGCCATTTTGGATTAGTTGTATAATGTGGTGGTTTAAATCGAATGAGTTTCCTTGAATCTCTGGGAATCTGATCGGTCCTCCTCGAACCTTGAATGAGGGTTTAGAGTTTTTTTCTAAAGTAATGCGTAACGCCATTTGATTTCTGATTCGTTCTTCCTTGTGTACTTTAGAGATTATTGCGTCGGGATCAGGTACGAATAACAACGGCCCTGGTCTAGATCGGGTTTGGGTCATACACTGGGTATGCCTTTTTTGTTTTTAAATTTTAAGCAGATAAGCTAAGTTCCTAATTTAGTCTAAAGCAATCTAAGGTTATTCTAAAGTAATCTAAGGTAATCTAAGGTAGCCTTAATCTAAAGTAGTCTAACGTAATCTAATCTAATTATCCTGAGTTTAAATATGTTTTTAGTTCTTGCTACTGATTCCCTGATATTTCGATAACAGAGCTTTGCACGAACTATTCAACGAACCAAGTGGCTAGGTCGACTACGGAGAGGCAGGATCCTTTTGGTTCCAATATAATTGGAGATTGTTCGGAAAATCCAACAACCAAGTCAGTATATAATTGTCTTTCTTATACACCACTAAATGCTTGTGAATGAGTTTGAAAAAAGCAGTATTGTCTGATACCAGTTCCCTGACAGAGGCGCCAAAAACTTGTTACCACCTTGATATGGCCAAAACGGACGGTTTTATTTGTTCAGTGTCGTTAGGTCGCAACACGTCAGAATCAGTCATCAAAAGGGGGTAATGGTTTTAAATTTATATTTAGCAGGGCCTAAATCGTACTACTTCTTATTATGAGTAAGGGAAGTATGACCTAGGGTCGTATTTTTGAAATATCAGTAGAATCGAACCTATATTTAAAGCTTAAGATAATTCTAAGGTGAAGGAGTAGTGGTTTGTTACCTATTTTTGGGTGTTTCTAGTTTATAAGACAAATAAAGTAACTGCAATAAAATTCCTAATTCAGATAAGGTTAAAATAAGCGCATGCTATGATTTCATCAGTTACTTTGCCGAGATTATGGAATGCTGGCTCATGAATAGGTAGTGGCCTTGTATTCATTAAACTGGTCCTAAACGCCCCTGTCATAAGACATGTTACTGGGTAATGCGATAGGCTTGAAGATTCTGAATAGACAGCAAGGTCCCTTACCTCCAACACCCGTGCAGTCTGACTACAGGCATACACGTTCAAACGGCTCATCCAGTTGAGCGACTCGGTTGGGTGACGTATTAGCATTCCACAAAGGTATAAACTTTCTTAAGCATAACAGAATACAAGGCGTGCCATATCCGAGAGACGTGATGTGCTTTGATGCTTTCGTTAGTGATTGGGTTTGAAAGATAGTTAGGCCCTTAAAAGAGTTCAACCATAAGAACACCATGGCCAAGTCAGATTTTGACTTCCATGAACACGTTAGGTTATCCTAACGGTCCAATCCTTTATGTGTTTAAACAAACAGTTCCTTAATTAACCAAGAATCCCTCAAGTGGGGTGCAATTCTTGAGACCGCGTTATGGTGAAGTGTAGTAGTCAGCACAGCCCATGTTCCATGGCCTTACTTAACAGAGGTACAACTTACAACAACCGCTGTACTTCAGCGTGCACGTACGAAGTTTATATGCTTGGTGACTACACTAGTATGGTCTAGGACCTACAATGTACTAGGGGTCTAGTTAGATGTTTCACTATGAAAGAGTCCACAGTCAGAATCCAAGGCTTGGTGGACTTACTAGAACCGGTGTGCCTTAGTCAAACATACGTTGTATCTGATAGATTTCTCTTACCAAGCGGTGACACAGAAAGTTTACTCTGGATCGGGGTTCGCGAATTCCCAATAACATAGCTAATAACTACGTTCTATTAGTTGGAAAAACGATTGAGTTTAAAACATAATCAGAAAGTATCTTGACAACATACACAAACCATAATATTATTTCCTCATTATGACTGACTACATCATATCATACACTAAAGATAACTACTCGCTAATCATGGCAACAATATCACAAGGCATAATGATGGAAAACATTATATAAAGACAGAGGATAGAAGTACCAGTAGATTAAACGAGTTCCGAATACAAAAGTGACAACTTCAAACTCCGGACCGCTCCTAATACAATCTTCGGCGTTCTTCTCCGGGTACTAGGTTTCTCGCACGGAGTTGAAGACCTTGAAAGTATGACTAATATTGTTGAAAGAGAGAGAAAGAAGTGAATTGAAGTTTGTGTAAAAATGGATGACAAAGACCCTTTAAATAGACTTGAAATATGCCTGCAAATGGCTGGAAGCCGTTTGGCAGCCCGTTTGCAGGGACCGTTTGACCAGGCCACCCGTTTCTTGTGCCCGTTTGCCTTGGTCGTGTGGCAGGCCAATTTCCCTAGTGTCAGGCCGTTTGGCAAGCCGTTTGGCCTGTCCTAGTTTGCTGAATTCACTGGATCGTAACTTGATTTCTTTTTTTTCATCATTTTCGCTCTAGAATCATCGTTTTAGCTCTGATTCTCTTGATTCTATTTGCGCCGTCTTCGTAATCACTTGTTCTTTAATTTTAACCGGTGAAGCGGGTATTTTGGTGATAGAGTTTGAAGTTTTATTGTTTTTGGTCCTTAATAACGAGGTGAAAATGTGACTTTTTAGCCAATATCAATACCTAATATGTCTGCTTTTTCCTCGAGGACGAGCAAAGTCTAAGTGTGGGATATTTGATATCGGTGAAAATGTCGTGTTGTTACCCCCAATAATATGCCCTAAAACAATAAAGTTTCAAACTTTTTCAAAGAAATAAAAATTTGTTTTCTTTATTTTGTAGATTAAGTAAATACAAAGGCGATGCAACAAGAATCGAAGAAAAGGGGCTTAAAACGAAGAAACTAGAGTGATGTGTAATATCTAGTATATAAATTATGTCTGGAAAAATACCGGTTAAAAATGACTATTATACACTCACGGACAGTGTACCCGATCGTGTAGCAGTATAGAATTTAGGTAATTCCAAGTATCATTCCAACGACAGTTTCACGCAAATATCAATTGTCAACTAAATAAAACTAAACTAATAATAAACTAAGAATCAGAAAGTACAAAATTGTTTGTTTTTGGCTATTTAACGATTAGCTGAATCAAAGGTAGATTTAATTTAAAGAACAGTACTTTTGCTATTTAATTTTATAGAAAGTAAAATGCAGACTCAACAAACGAATTAAAGATAGTTTTAAATTCAATAGACAAAGGAATGATTGCCTAGAACTGCTACTATCAGTGTGGATGATTTAGTATTAAGCACTAGTTATATCGATACATGCATGCAATTACAAAATCATTTTACCCAGAGTTCTGTTATAGCAAACACTTCAAGCTAGGATTTACTGGTTTAGGGTTCCCTCTCACCAAAGACCTCTTTCGCTTGTGACTAATTAAATAACTAATTACAAGATTTAGATTCAATTGTTTACGCGTTCGCTCCACATAATTGACCCCTATTTTGTTCAATCAATGTTACCCAATTTACCCCCTTGTCCAGCAAGCACCCAATTGGTTAAGAAAAAGCAATTGAAAACTAATGCACTAAATTGAAACAGGGTTCCCTTTGTTCAAATGTAGGACCCTAATATTTATTGTTCATAAAGTATAAATGGTGTGCATAAACGGTGTGAAACATAGTGTGAATTTAAAAGATCAGAAACTGCTCAGATCATTGTGCGCGCCGCGCACCATTAGGTGAGCGCACCGTGCACCCTGCCAGTGACAGAATTCTGTCTTTTTCTATTTTGAGTTAAATGATGGCCATTTTGGTCATTTCACTTGGGGTCAGTTTGGAGCCTTCAAAGCTGATCCATTGATCATCTTATCCTCATTTCTACACCAACAACACTCTCATCTTCAAACCCTAGAGAGAGGAAGTGTTTTAGAGAGAGGAAGCTCCATTTAGAGAAGAAGGAGTTGGATTCTCACCAAAGCTCGGGTTTTAAAGTTGTTCATCTCGTTTACGGCTACGTTGTGGTAGTATTAGAAAGTTCAAAATCCGAATTTCATTTTTAGATTTGATATTCAAGTTAGGGATTGAGCTTGATTTGTTGTGAAACCCCTTTTGATGTTGAAGTGGGTTTATGGTGACTAGTTATTGTGGTTACTTGGCGGGTTTTGGGTTGGTTGGCGATTTGGCCATAATTTAGGACTTGGAATTGGGTTTAATCACTAGGTTTGGTGATTATGTAAGTGTTGGAACCCATTTTTAGTGTATTTGAAAGACTAATTTTGAAATGAGTCAAAATTAGGGTTCTTGAGTGATTTTGAGAATGATAAGTGTTTAACACTTGTGTTTGGGTTTAATTGGCGTATTAGGACCATTCTCGCTAGAGTTAGTGATTATTGGTTAGTTTGAGCGCGGTTTGTGCTTGGAAGTGCAATTGGTCGAAATTGCACTAAGTGCCATTTTGAGTTGGTTTGTAAATCCACTCTAAATGTGTTGCTTGCTTTGTGATAATGGAATAGGTACTTTCCATTGGCGCGTTGCGGATTATTCAGAAGCATTCATCAAGACGACAAGGTGAGTGTTAATATCTTATGTGTATATGTATGTGTAGGATGGGTGCGGGTCGGGTGGAGTGGTTCTCGGTTATAGAGCTCACTTCACATGTAGGTGGAATTGATGGACTTGTGTAATAGGTCCAATTGGCACGGTTGTCCGTTTTGGTTGACCACCATTGGTGAGGTGCACACTTAGTGTGTACGTTATCACATGGACTTCTGATATGGAGTTAAGTAACCCCGATGATGTGGGTTTTGATTTGGGTAATGAATCTCGGGTAGTGCGGATTCATGATGACTCGGGTTGTTCGGTCATCTTATTGATGAGGTAGTGAATCTCGGGTTGTGCGAATTCACTAAGGCTAGGGTAGTTCGGCCAACCTCGGTTGTTGAAGTGGTGAAGAAGTGAATCTCGGGTTGTGCGAATTCATTAAGGCCCAGGTTGTTCGGCCAACTTTTGTATGATTGAGGTTAAAGGGTTAACCTTGTATTTTGGTTACCTTTTGTATAAGCGTATGTACTCATTATATTGTTGTATCTAATCTTGTGGATTTGGCTTGATGGTACGTTAGGTATAACATTGCTTAGTTATGCTCGGATTACGGTATGCGTTTACTATTTATGTGGTGGTGATGCGTATTCATTTTATGCATATATGTGTAAGCAGTATATTCTCACTCACTAAGTATTAGCTTACCCTCTCGTTGTTTATATTTTTATAGATTTGCACGGAGGCGGTGGCTCGGGTAAGCGTGGGGACTAGTGGACTTGCGTAGTTCGTTTTAGAAGACTTGCTTACGGATTGATTAGGATTGGGTAGCGCATCCCCAATCGCCATGCTCGGTCTTTATTTTGTGTTAAAAATCAGGTGGTCGGAAACTTGTATTTTGTATGAAAGTCGTAAAATGGCTAAGGTGGGCCCGGTGTCGTAAAACTCATTTTATTATTGGAACGTGTTAGTTTTAACTAATATTAAATGTTGTGAAAACCGTTTCGTCTAAAAGTGTCGGGAAGTGATAGATCTTTAATGCAAAAACAAAAAATCCGGACAGAAGCTGAATGGCCTTGTGTGCGCCGCACACAAGGAGGGTTGCGTGTCGTGCACCTTATCTGTATATAAAAAAAATTATTCCGCATTTTTGGTTGGAGAACGGGTTGGGTTGTTACAAGTGGTATCAGAGCATGGTATAAGGGATATAAGTGACTTGAGATAGGTGCCTAGACTTAGACTTTTATGTGTGCTTATTTGTTGCAGGACTTATAGGGCTTACGGGTCGGAATGAGAATGTATTTAGTGCCTTAATTGTAGGTGGGCTAACGTTTATATTAATATGCGGATATTATTAATATATTAGTGCATTGTGTTTTGTTTATGTTGTGTTGGTTATATCATCGAGTGAGGCGGTCATTGTACTAACGAGTTGATACGGCGTGTGTGCGTAATAAGGACTTGCAAACCTTATTACGGGTGTAAATCGTGTCTAACAAGTAATGTACGACCAGTGTTTAGCAAGATGGGGCGGTGTTGTGTCTGTGGTTTGTACGTTCGTGGACTAATCATTTTGCATTCCTTAGAATGATGATGCGAAACGAGATCGAGATGAATGACGAGGAGTTTGCGGCTAGGGTTGAGGCCGAGGTTGCAAAACAAGTGAAAACAATCCAAGAAGAGTTCGAAAGAAGGCTTATCGAGCCTCAGGGTAATGGTAAGAAGGAGTTTAGTTACAAGGAGTTTCGAGCGACTAAACCACCTATGTATCATGGAGAACCGGATCCGTTAGTGAGTACTCGTTGGATCTCGGCGATCGAAGGATGTTTTCGTACAAGTGAATGTCCTCCGGACAAGAAGACGAGAATCGCTACTAGTTTGTTGCGAGATGGTGCAAAAGATTGGTTGGATGGTAAGATTGATACGGTCGGCGAAGAACCGTTCATGAGTTTGTCATGGGGCGATTTTAAGAAGGAATTCTTTGAAGAATTCCGAATGCAAGCCGACTTGACAAGAATGCGTGAGGAGATACGCGTGTTGAGACAAGGGTCTATGGACCTAAATACTCTATGGGCTACTTTTATGTCTAAGGCGCGATTTTGCCCCGAGTATGTGAATAACGAAAGGTTGTTGATGCAAGACTTCCGTAAGGCTTTAAATGATAAGTTACGTGGGAAGATAAGCCTTGGGCAAGTGAACTCATTTACCGAGCTATTTGTCGTGGCTAAGGGTTTTGAGCCATATCCGAGGGAGATAATCGATAATGCTCCGAGTAAGAGAAGGTTTAATTCGTACGGGGCCCCAAGTAAGAAAAATAAGGGTGCAAGTGCGAGTACGGGTAATGTGGGTAAAGGCACGATGGATTCTCGTGCGCCTAGATGTTTCAATTGTGGTGTTAGGGGCCACAAGTTATGGGAGTGCACAATGCCGAGAAGTGATGACGGAATGTGCTACTATTGTCATAAAGAAGGACATCACAAGCCGGATTGTCCCGAGTTGGCGGTGGCGAATGCCGCAAGGTGACGTTAAGGTACGTTTCGTTTTAATAAATATGTCCTTTGGATATTTATTATGAGTCATTGTATACGAGTTTGTTGAAAGCATTTGTGTTGTGCATATTCTGTTATGGGTGACATTCCTAGTGGAATTACCCTACAGTGATGTTTTGATTAATGGCCGAAGGGCGTAAGACTTGGTGCAACCAAGCATTCCTTAGTGTTGGGAAATGTTTCTACCAAGCCTTGGGAATGGGCTTTGGTGTTTGGTCGTTAAGTACGTGCTTGTTTTCGTATTGAAGTCGGGGAACCATGAGGTTCGACGGGTGGATAAAACCCTAAAGATCGAGTGTTTGATCTCGATGTATGTTGGTAATGGAGTCTACGCGACGCTGTTTTAGGTGCCTCGTTCATACCTACTAGCGTGGTATTCGACTCCGATGGTGTTGTGATTACATTGTACTTTGGGTACCCTATAGAAACTCTTAAGTACATGAGTGACTAGGTGGAAATGTGACAAACCATGGTAATCGAAGGATTGCAAGAATAAAGTTCGTGTAATTTGTGGTAAACGCTTCATTCGAAGTGATGAAGGATAGGTTAAAATCCTTCGAATGCTCAAGGTAGGAGCAAGATGTGGTGATGGGTCGTGTGAACCCAATTGTAGAAAGGTCTACCTTTCAGTAGCATTGTACGGTTGTACAATGCGCGTGTTGTGTTGGTTTTGTGTCATTTAAATAAAGCCAACGGGTGACAGTGTGCGTCAATTTCTAGTGTGCGAAATGAATTCATGAGAATTCGAGTGTTATGACCGATGGAGAGATTGGTCACGTATGTCAGAGAGTGTAATTATCGCGGATGATGTTGCCACGGCGATGCGGTTATGGAACGTAGTTCCAAATGGGGGAGTTACACTCCCGCACGTGGAGGTTTTAGTGTGAGATTTTAGATAATGCTCATAGTAGATCCGGAATTAGTGTCGGGACCAAGATTTGGTCGATTTATGATAGAGTACAAATTCGGTTAAATTATACTTATGGTTTCGGATTTGAATTATCACTGAGGTGGTAATGTGGTGAATCTCGTTGAGAGATAATGGGCGTATTTGGCGAGCTAGGTGAAATCCCTCGGTTAATGAAATGTCCCGTTCATATCGATTATAAACGTTCCATATTAATTGATTTCGTTGTGAGGTTTTGATCTCTATATGAGATGTTTTTCAAAGACTGCATTCGATTTTTAAAACAAACCATAATCTTTAAAATATTACGACGATTAACAAATAATGATAATCTAAAATATAGCGTTTTCACATGACCATTACATAATGGTTTACAATAATATTACACAACAATATGTATGTCTTCGAATGTAGTTTTTAAACAATATTATACAAGCATGCTGACTCCAACTCTTGTCCATAAATTAGCATGCAATAGCGGAAGCTCTTAATAATTACCTGAGAATAAACATGCTTTAAACGTCAATAAAAAATGTTGGTGAGTTATAGGTTTAACCTATATATCAAATTGTAATAATAGACCACAAGATTTCATCTTTCAATAACATGCAATCTGTATAAAAATTATTCATATGGTTGAACACCTGGTAACCGACATTAACAAATGCATCTAGAATATCCCCATATATAAATATCGAAGTACTAAAGTAGTTCAAATTCTCTGACTGGGGTGTGTCAAAGCCCATAGATCTATCTTTAGGATTCTCGTCAATTGGTGGCAATTATAATAAACACCAATTCTTAGACTACCAAGTTCAACAAGGGCGATAACCGGTATAACGATTCAACATAAAATGTAGTTTCAATACTTGTGTCTATTTTGTAAATCATTTTCAAAACTGCATGTATTCTCATCCCAAAAATATTAGATAGTAAAAATAGGACTATAACTCACTTTCACAGATTTTTCCTTCGTCGGGAAAATAAGACTTGGCCACGGGTCGTTTTGGTTGACCACCATTGGTGAGGTGCGCACTTAGTGTGTACGTTATCACATGGACTTAAGATATGAAGTTAAGTAACCCCGATGATGTGGGTTTTGATTTGGGTAGTGAATCTCGAGTAGTGCGGATTCATGATGACTTGGGTTGTTCGGTCATCTTATTGATGAGGTAGTGAATCTCGGGTTGTACGAATTCACTAAGGTTCGGGTAGTTCGGCCAACCTCGGTTGTTGAAGTGGTGAAGAAGTGAATCTCGGGTTGTGCGAATTTACTAAGGCCCGGGTTGTTCGGCCAACTTTTGTATGATTAAGGTTAAAGGGTTAACCTTGTAGTTTGGTTACCTTTTGTATAAGCATATGTACTCATTATATTGTTGTAGCTAATCTTGTGGATTTGGCTTGATGGTACGTTAGGTATAACATTTCTTAGTTATGCTCGGATTGCGGTATATGTTTACTATTTGTGTGTTGGCGATGCGCATTCATTTTATGCATATATGTGTATGTAGTATATTCTCACTCACTAAGCATTAGCTTACCCTCTCGATGTTTATATTTTTATAGATTTGCACGGAGGCGGTGGCTCGGGTAAGCGTGGGGACTAGTGGACTTGCGTAGTTCGTTTTAGAAGACTTGCTTACGGATTGATTAGGATTGGGTAGCGCATCCCCAATCACCATGCTCGGTCTTTATTTTGTGTTAAAAATCATGTGGTCGAAAACTTGTATTTTGTACGAAAGTCGTAAAACGGCCGATGTGGGCCCGGTGTCGTAAAACTCATTTTATTATTGGAACGTGTTAGTTTTAACTAATATTAAATGTTATGAAAACTGTTTCTTCTAAAAGTGTCGGGAAGTGATAGATCTTTAACGCAAAAACAAAAAATCCGGACAGAAGCTGAATGGCCTTGTGCGCGCCGAGCACAAGAAGGGTTGTGCGCCGCACACCCTATCTGTATAAAAAAAAAATATTCCGCGTTTTTGGTTGGACAACGGGTTGGGTTGTTACATCAAAAAAGTATACTAATCAATCAAATAACAATAATCAACAGACACTAGAATGATTCTTTAATCTAAACTCACAATTATCATGCATGAATCAATAAAACATTAAAGTAATCATCCAACACTTAAGGCATACAATCTTGACAAGCATTAAAGTATTTAGCCAACAATCATGACTGAAAACAAAATCACAAATTGCGAGGCGATGGATTGGTTTCATGATGCGATATGTGGTTCTAAATTAATGTCGAGTAGTTATGAGCAATGATGGGCAGTTTTAGGCTCATGGTCACGAAGCGACCAATCAAAGTCGCGACGCAAAAATTGGTATTAACTTGGTGCCGAGTGTATTTGAAGTGGTTGCTGTAGTTTTATGGTGAGGATCATGACGCGACCCATTAATGTCGCGACGTGACTTTTTGGCGGTTTCAGCATGCAGGCAGCCTATAAAAGGATTATTTTACCCTAATTTTCATTATTCATTCTGAAACTAATTTTGAGAGCTTTAGGTGCGATTTTTGGTGTTCTTTGGAGACTTCCATCATCAAGATTTCACCTTCATCATTCAAGGATCAATGAGTGGTAAAACCTTTTCACCTTTTAAACAAGCTAGGCATCAATTATACACTGTCCCTCGAGTAGCGACATATA
Source organism: Rutidosis leptorrhynchoides (assembly GCF_046630445.1). Taxonomy (NCBI): domain Eukaryota; kingdom Viridiplantae; phylum Streptophyta; class Magnoliopsida; order Asterales; family Asteraceae; genus Rutidosis; species Rutidosis leptorrhynchoides. Next base: position 255,724,008 of record NC_092337.1, read on the forward strand.
ACCTTCGCATCGCGACCCAACTTTATTGCAGATTCTGACTTCGTACTCTATGATAACGCGTCAAAACTCGATTTGAACTTTATAACTGGTTGATATGGGCTAAAAAGTCACGTTTTTACCTCCGATATTGAGTCCTAAATTAATAAAGTTCAAAAGTTTGTCAGTAAAATGATCGCTTTTTCAGTTAAATTCGTAGATGAAGTAATTACGAAGACGATTCAAAAAGAATCAAGAGAATCGGAGCTAAAACAAAGATTCTAGAGCGAAACAGTGAAAGACAAGAAATCAAGTTACGATCCAGCAAATCAGCAAGCCAAACAAGCTGCCAAACGGCTTGCCAGTATGGCAAATGTCCTACAACACGCCCCAGACAAACGGGCACAGCGAATGGGCTAGCCTGCCAAACGACCTCACCAAACGGCCTGCCAAACGGCTTGCCAAATGGTATGTCAGCCGTTTGCAGGCCATTTTCACTTCTATTTAAAGGCTTTTTGTCATCCATTTTCAACACACCTCTCTTCACTCTCTCACTACAATACACTTTCTCTCACAAGAGCTTTCAAGGCCTTCTCGCCTCCGAGCGAGAAATTAAGTACCCGGAGGTAAACACTGAAGATTGTAATAGGAGCGGTTTAGAGAATGTCAGCACTTGTAATGGTCCAGATCTCGTCTGTAAAAGGTGAACGCTTTCCTTAATTTAATAAAGTGATTTTGTTACTTTAAGTTTCTTTCATCTTGCATGCTTATCTATCTGTTGCAAATGTTTACTATGTGTTGAATACTTTATCTGAAACTTGTGCTATTGTTATGGTGAAACCTTGACGGTTTAGAAGTTTAATTTACGGATCACCCTTTCCGCTTATTCACGTGGCTATAACCTAGTATTAGGACTTGATCAACCCTAGGATACGGGTAAGTAGTTATATGTGCTTAACGTCATAATAGGGATATAGTTCCTACGTACGAATACCCATTTATTCGTCAAACAAGAGCTGCCCAATTAGGTTGTGATTAGAGTAGGCAATATGGAGTTCAGTGAACACTGGCTTGCTCAAAAGCATGATTCGCGTCAGAAGCAACGTTCTTGAGATGTTGTAAGATGATCCGTGGTGAATAAGTGATGGCAAAGGAGAGACCTCTAATCCAATTAGCAGTACCTTAAAATATCTAAGATTGCACATCTGTTAATGTTAAGGCATAGCTTAGTATTAAGTGGTAGAATATTACTGTAGTTAGACCAACTAGGATTAGGAAAAGCTAAGACTTTCCTTTAGGGATATACCACGTTGTTCATGTACCTAGGATTTAATCCATAAGGTCATTTACAACCTCTAAGGTTAACGTTGGGAGTAGGGATATCCGTCTTAGTCAGAATCTTCAAGGCTTAAACTCTTAGTAACAAATCAGTTAGGTTCATAACTCAAGTTGATTGAGGTTTAGTGTTTATTCTAGGAAGTTAAACTCTTGTGATAATTCCCCTTTAGAATTCTATTCTTCATACCTATCTGTTTTTACCTTTTCAAGTTTATATTACCTTTAGTTAATCTTAATCAATCACCACTTGCCACTAGGGTTAACTATTTAGGCACTTTTGTCCCACATTACTGAGCGAACATACTAAAATACGAACCTGAGTTATATTTACCACTTACTTGTTAAGAGGAAGAAAAGTAGGTGGAGTTATAGCTAGGAAATCCCAGCTAAATATAAATAATAAAACCGTTACTCTCTTTTGGTAGCTAATTCTGACGTATTGTGACCTAACGACACCGCACAAATAAAACCGTCCGTTTTGGTCATATCATAAGAAAGTAAAGTTTTTGGCGCCGTTGCCGGGGATCAAATTTTCTGTCTGTTAAGGTAATCGTTGATTCTGTCAAGATATCTGAGATTCTTGAGTGGTGTCCAAGAAAGACAATTATACACGGACTTGGTTGTTGGATTTTCAGAACAGTCTCCAATTATATTGGAACTAAAAGGATCCTGCCTCTTCGCTGTCGGCCTGGCCACTTGTTTCAAAGATAAATTGATAAGGAACACACATGCTTAACAAACGGGGAGTTTGTCGATATCGGATTTAAAGTTGCTATTATAGTAAACCCTTTTAAAACTATAAAAACAAAATATTAATTATGGTATTAATTTCTGTAGATTTCAGTTCAAGCTTAACCGATCACGAAGAAAGTGCGAAAGGAAGTTGCTCTCCCACAACTTCGGAAATCGGAGAAGTTTTTCTTTATAAAACCAAAACAAATCTAAACTCTGATGAATCTCATCAAGAATTAATTCTTGATCCTTGTAGTTCAAGAAGCCAGATGACTTCATCCGACTTAGAGATTTCATTGCTTTTGGATAAGTTTTACTCAAATGAACCAGGATTCGACCCTCTTCACGATCCAAAAAGGAGGCTCAGTCTTAAAGAACTCCTCATTATGGAAGATGAAATACGGGAAGAATACCTAACTATTTTCAAATATCCAGACTTGTTTGAATATGTCCCAAAAGAGAAACGATACATTGATAATTCAAAAGCTCCGTTTACTGGAAATCTGTTAAATCCTAGTAGAAGGTTAGACGTCTATAGAGAATTCATTATGCACCTCTATTCCTCAGACTTCCCATTCTTAACATTTTAAATAAACATGTTAAAAGAGCTGCGTTCTCAAGTTCGTTCTCTACACAAACTGTTAAAAGAATGTGGGGATGATATTTTTGTCAAGTATCGGGATGCAGAAATTGACCCCAAATTCGATTTAGAGTCATTCGTCAGTTTTCTTCCTCACATCAGTGATAAGAAATTTTCTCAAATTCATATCAACCGTTATGTCGCGCCAATGATTTCTGAATTAGAATTTTGGATTGAAAGCAAAAAACTTAACCCTATTTCAAAATATGGAGATCAAGATTTCTTCTACTTTGATCCAGCCTCATTTCTCATCTAATGATTAATCGAAGTTTTTCCGGATTCAACTGAGGAAAGAATACATCAGAATTTCTTCGCAAAAAGAAAGAAAATATATTCTGAACTCGTGCAAATCCTCACTATGTCAAAATTTCCCTTTACAACTCCGCAAAGAAAGATTATTCGAGAAATATTTGAGAACTTTAAATTTACTATCGGTGATCCTGACTGCGTGAAAGATCTTTTATTTCAAGACACATTGTCAAAACTTCTTTTCAAACTTAATTATCGAGATACTGAACCTAGGGATGGAATTTTAAACATTAAAAAAGTTAGAAGGGCTTTGGTTAAACTTATGGACGACATCGGAGATTTACAAAAGCGTGAGCGTAAAATGCTAAGTGATTTTGAAATATTTTCAGTACACTCCGCTGATTTACTCTGGTTGGTCAAAGAGGCGTTAAATTTATCTTTTTTGCCGCGTCATTTTTGGAACTTAGTTGTGAAAACTGTGTAATTTGTGTTATTAATAAAATAAAAATTTTAATTTTACTCCGTCCATTTGTCTTTTCTTTTAATTTTTAGTTTAATTAGTAAAAAAATAACCGGATTAAGATCCGAAGCAGAATTTTATTAATCTTTTATTAAGTTAGTATAAAATTTTAAAATTTTAAAAAATATAAAAATTCGCGAGTCGGGTCGGGAAAATAAGCCCGTGAGCCGCACGGGCCCAAAATCCTTCCTCTTTTCTTCTCCTTCTCTCCTTTTTCTCCTTCCTTTTTCTTTTCTTCTTCCCTTCTCTTTTTCCTTCTACCGACGGCCCAAGCACACCACCACCATCACCATTTCTTGACCGATTTTAACGATTCAAAGCACTAATCCGACTCTCTCGTGCCTCCTAAACATGTTTCCATCATCAATTTTTCATAAAAGGTACTCTTTCACGGTTAAAAATCGAGTTTTTACTCGAAGTCAAATTTTTGACTTTTGAGAAAAATTGTGTTTTATGCCCAATTTTAATTTCCTATATGCTTAGTTAGACAATGTGATTAATATGTGTTAATTTTTAGGTTCGATTGAGGCATTTTGGTTCACTTTTAGCTTTCGATTCGTTAATTTGGGTTTTAGGTTAGAAATTGGTGAAATTGTTGGAAATTTGATGTTTTGCATGCTCATGTAGGCTTAATAATTCATCTAGTATGCTTAGAAACTAGTTTTGGAACAATTTAGGATTGTTTAATTGAAAATTGAAGTTTTGATAAAACTATACATAAATTAGCCTAAATTAAGATATCATTGACTTGCAAATGAAATTGGAGCCTAGTCATTGATTTTTCTTATTTTGTACGTTTTGATCAAAATGAATATTTCTCGATAAAAATGGTCTTAAATCTTGACTTGAAGACGTTATAGGCAAAGTTTGATGTTTAAAAATATTTAAGGTAATTAAAAATGGTCATTAGAATCATTGTATCCTCTTACATTAATCAAAATTGCTTATTACGACTAACTCGCTATAATTATTATTTTTAGCATTATTTGTTACAATCACTAGTACGCTCCGAATTTTGACTAGAAATATTATTTTCGGCAATTTTGGCTATAATTAACGATAACAAGGATATAGAAAATGCCATTTTTAAAGCCCTCATTTCGAATTTTTTTCGAAAAAAATATAAGCATTTTTCATTTCTAAGTGTTATATTAAGTCATAATATTTTGGAACATAACCTATGTTATTTGACTCTCGCATATGGCTAATTATCTACCAGAAGAGTACGAGTTACCCCACTCCATCCACGGGCAAGATAACTCGGCGGATAACGAACCATTCATGAGAACCTGGATAAACAGGCTAAAGGGTGCCAACAAGTACATAAATTGGGAGATAATGGAGCAGTGTGGGTGGGCCGATGAGCTGAGACAGATTTTGAGTTTTACGGCACACGGAAAAACAAACAGCGCATGGCAAAAGCTGTTTGAAATCAATGAACGAGTCTATTAGGAACCATATGCAGAGTTTATGGCAACATGGAGATTCGAAGCAAATGTTGACCAGGAAGAATATAATAGTCATCAATGCATCCATTTTCACCACCAGAATCAAATGCATCACCTGACTCTTGCACAGTTCGCAATCCATCTAGAACTGTATAAGAGAGCACACGTTAACCGATCAGTTTTTAAGAGAGGATACACCATTCTGAACCTAATCGATCATCAAGCTTTCTGGAAAGCCTACACCTCCGATAATGAAGCCTGGAGGTCAAGTAAAAAGGTCTCAAATTTCACTAACCATGTTCATCGCGTTCTCCACCACCTCATCGACAATCTTCACCCAAAAACCCAACATGGCGGTGCTGTCACCGTAACGATATGCACCTAATGCATGCCATGATTCACAAACAAAATATGCAAGTCGCACACCTTCTAGCTCAAGCATTTACTAATGAAAGGAATTCCCCGAGAACAGTTGTGCCAGTTTTGGGAACCGTTGTCACCAAACTCCTTCGCCGGATGCATGTTTTGGGTAGTATTGAAAGGTTTGGTTATATAAGGGAAACTGAGTCAGAAGAGATAGGGTATAGATTACTGCACACCTAGAAGTACATTCTGATAGAGGACGAGCAGTTGATAGTTGTAGCTAATCCGAAAATCCCAGACTCGAAAGATCGAACAGTGCCTGGGGTGAGAGTTAGAGGATTTAGGCCTGATACAAGGACTAGAGATGGTAAGAGGTAGTGAGGTTCACAGGAACTATGGGATGAGGATGATCCCACCATGCAGGGAAGGCTCACTGACACCTGCACACACTCATCAGTAGATCAGGGAGATCGGCCGCGATTTGAGCCGTACCATTATCATATGGGGGATTTTCCCGGACGGGAGAGGTGGTCCGCTGAGGCTGCTATCTTTCAGAACCTAGATCATTTCACGTACTACGCGGGCAGGCAGCTTAACGTTCCCCCATATCCTCATGAGTATCCAATGATGTTCGCACACGTAGACCCCAGAGGTGTAGGGCCTAGCCATCAGTATCCACGACCTCCATCTCCTCCACCCCAGTATCATTACACCCAGCACACAATCATTCTATCTCCTCCGAGGGAACAGAGGACAGTGGCTGAGGATTTGGCTACCAGCATTTTTAGTACATCCCGCATCAGCACCCATTGAGATACATCCGCTGATGTTCAAACCGGTGCATGGGACCAGGCTGCAAGTCAGTATATGGTGAGGATGTTACACAAGGTATGGTGGAATGGGTATGAACCCTAATTGGGGAAGAGATCTACAGGAAGGGCAGGGTTGGCATATAGGGCCTATGATTCACACGAGCACCTGGGACTGATCGCACGCTTAGACAAGATTCAGTTCAGGGTATCTTCGGGCATGAACACATCAGAGTTAGCACGATAGTTCACTACCGATGAGGAGATGACCGATGAGGGGCAATCAGCTTTGAGAAACCCAACGCAGCCCCGCACTTGTAGTGACCCGAACTTTTCCATGTTTATATATATATATTAAATGAAATTTTTATTTACATGATTAAGTGTTTCCAACATGTTAAGCAATCAAACTTGTTAAGACTTGATTAATTGAAATATGTTTCATATAGACAATTGACCTCCCAAGTTGACCGGTGATTCACGAACGTTAAAACTTGTAAAAACTATATGATGACATATATATGGATATATATATAGTTAACATGATACTATGATAAGTAAACATATCATTAAGTATATTAACAATGAACTACATATGTAAAAACAAGACTACTAACTTAATGATTTTTAAACGAGACATATATGTAACGATTATCGTTGTAAAGACATTTAATGTATATATATCATATTAAGAGATATTCATACATGATAATATCATGATAATATAATAATTTAAAATCTCATTTGATATTATAAATATTGGGTTAACAACATTTAACAAGATCGTTAACCTAAAGGTTTCAAAACAACACTTACATGTAACGACTAACGATGACTTAACGATTCAGTTAAAATGTATATACATGTAGTGTTTTAATATGTATTTATACACTTTTGAAAGACTTCAATACACTTATCAAAATACTTCTACTTAACAAAAATTCTTACAATTACATCCTCGTTCAGTTTCATCAACAATTCTACTCGTATGCACCCGTATTCGTACTCGTACAATACACAGCTTTTAGAAGTATGTACTATTGGTATATACACACCAATGATCAGCTCTTAGCAGCCCATGTGAGTCACCTAACACATGTGGGAACCATCATTTGGCAACTAGCATGAAATATCTCATAAAATTACAAAAATATGGGTAATCATTCATGACTTATTTACATGAAAACAAAATTACATATCCTTTATATCTAATCCATACACCAACGACCAAAACCACCTACAAACACTTTCATTCTTCAATTTTCTTCATCTAATTGATCTCTCTCAAGTTCTATCTTCAAGTTCTAAATGTTCTTCATAAATTCTACAAGTTCTAGTTACATAAAATCAAGAATACTTTCAAGTTTGCTAGCTCACTTCCAATCTTGTAAGGTGATCATCCAACCTCAAGAAATCTTTGTTTCTTACAGTAGGTTATCATTCTAATACAAGGTAATAATCATATTCAAACTTTGGTTCAATTTCTATAACTATAACAATCTTATTTCAAGTGATGATCTTACTTGAACTTGTTTTCGTGTCATGATTCTGCTTCAAGAACTTCGAGCCATCCAAGGATCCGTTGAAGCTAGATCCATTTTTCTCTTTTCCAGTAGGTTTATCCAAGGAACTTAAGGTAGTAATGATGTTCATAACATCATTCGATTCATACATATAAAGCTATGTTATTCGAAGGTTTAAACTTGTAATCACTAGAACATAGTTTAGTTAATTCTAAACTTGTTCGCAAACAAAAGTTAATCCTTCTAACTTGACTTTTAAAATCAACTAAACACATGTTCTATATCTATATGATATGCTAACTTAATGATTTAAAACCTGGAAACACGAAAAACACCGTAAAACCGGATTTACGCCGTCGTAGTAACACCACGGGCTGTTTTGGGTTAGTTAATTAAAAACTATGATAAACTTTGATTTAAAAGTTGTTATTCTGAGAAAATGATTTTTATTATGAACATGAGACTATATCCAAAAATTATGGTTAAACTCAAAGTGGAAGTATGTTTTCTAAAATGGTCATCTAGACGTCGTTCTTTCGACTGAAATGACTACCTTTACAAAAATGACTTGTAACTTATTTTTCCGACTATAAACCTATACTTTTTCTGTTTAGATTCATAAAATAGAGTTCAATATGAAACCATAGCAATTTGATTCACTCAAAACGGATTTAAAATGAAGAAGTTATGGGTAAAACAAGATTGGATAATTTTTCTCATTTTAGCTACGTGAAAATTGGTAACAAATCTATTCCAACCATAACTTAATCAACTTGTATTATATATTATGTAATCTTGAGATACCATAGACACGTATACAATATTTCGACCTATCATGTCGACACATCTATATATATTTCGGAACAACCATAGACACTCTATATGTGAATGTTGGAGTTAGCTATACAGGGTTGAGGTTGATTCCAAAATATATATAGTTTGAGTTGTGATCAATACTGAGATACGTATACACTGGGTCGTGGATTGATTCAAGATAATATTTATTGATTTATTTCTGTACATCTAACTGTGGACAACTAGTTGTAGGTTACTAACGAGGACAGCTGACTTAATAAACTTAAAACATCAAAATATATTAAAAGTGTTGTAAATATATTTTGAACATACTTTGATATATATGTATATATTGTTATAGGTTCGTGAATCAACCAGTGGCCAAGTCTTACTTCCCGACGAAGTAAAAATCTGTGAAAGTTAGTTATAGTCCCACTTTTAAAATCTAATATTTTTGGGATGAGAATACATGCAGGTTTTATAAATGATTTACAAAATAGACACATGTACGTGAAACTACATTCTATGGTTGAATTATCGAAATCGAATATGCCCCTTTTTATTAAGTCTGGTAATCTAAGAATTAGGGAACAGACACCCTAATTGACGCGAATCCTAAAGATAGATCTATTGGGCCTAACAAACCCCATCCAAAGTACCGGATGCTTTAGTACTTCGAAATTTATATCATATCCGAAGGGTGTCCCGGAATGATGGGGATATTCTTATATATGCATCTTGTTAATGTCGGTTACCAGGTGTTCACCATATGAATGATTTTTATCTCTATGTATGGGATGTGTATTGAAATATGAAATCTTGTGGTCTATTATTATGATTTGATATATATAGGTTAAACCTATAACTCACCAACATTTTTGTTGACTTTTTAAGCATGTTTATTCTCAGGTAATTATTAAGAGCTTCCGCTGTCGCATACTTAAATAAGGACGAGATTTGGAGTCCATGCTTGTATGATATTGTGTAAAAACTGCATTCAAGAAACTTATTTTGTTGTAACATATTTGTATTGTAAACCATCATGTAATGGTCGTGTGTAAACAGGATATTTTAGATTATCATTATTTGATAATCTACGTCAAGCTTTTTAAACCTTTATTGATGTAATAAAGGTTATGGTTTGTTTTAAAATGAATGCAGTCTTTGAAAAACGTCTCATATAGAGGTCAAAACCTCGCAACGAAATCAATTAATATGAAACGTTTTTAATCAATAAGAACGGGACATTTCAGCACGAGCGTATCTTACTCTCTCCCCTACCATCCAAATCAGCCACTTTCCCTATCTTTCTTCTACATTTTATGAATACTTGTGATCTTATGACACTTTATTACATTACTATGCTATGTCTGTACGCCCAATCTTGGGCATAACTACTTTTATGTTTTTAAGTTTGTATGATAATTAGAATAAATTACATGAATAAAACATCACAAACAAACGAAGATCGAGACCAAACAAGATGGGAGCACGATTTGGAGCAAGGACGCACTGAACGAGAATGGCGCTAGCACGAGATTAGCAGAAACCATATTGGGCGAACCATCCATACACACCTTGCAAACCATAGGGGAGTACTACATCTTCACCACTTTTTCAATAGAATATACGCAATATACTAGACCACTTAAAACACTAAGTGTGGGATTAGCAACCCCATCAACATCAACTTTTAATAACAAAATGTCTATTTCAAAACCTAAGTGTGGGATACACCGTATCCTTAACATTGAGGACAATGTTATTTTTAAAGTGTGGGTTAGCAAATATTGCACATAATAATTCTCGTAAAATCCTCAAGTGTTTATAAACAAAATTTTTCACAAAGTTTAAAAACTTTTTGAGCTATAAAACACTAGGGATTATAAAATTCTATAAACGATCAAAAAGTTTTTGTTACAAAATAGATAAAAGAGTAAAACAAAGTCAAAAACTTTCTGTTAAAAACCAAAACGAATTTTCCAAAAGAGCATTAGATAACGAAAGGCGCAATTCGACCCATTATAATTGATGTGAGGCACCCCAAATAAGGCCTAACAAGCACTCATTTTTAGTGCTTCACTATATTTCCGTTGAGTGCACCGATGTTATCATCTCTGAATCAGAATTTGCTCTTGATCTACATTTCAGAATCACAACTTTTGGCGAGAATTACTAAGTTAGAAACCTCGGCTCTTCGTAAAGACAAAAACACCCCCATTACATACCTTCATTTCCATTTTCACTCCAAACCACCACAATCCCATCCACCACTACTTATCCATTCCATTCACTTCATAAATAAAGAAATAAAATCCCAACGAAACCATCACTTCCGGGAAATCCTCTATAAAACAGCATTAGAAAAAAATGCGAGCATCCAAGTCAATTATCAAGGAGACCACCAATAAAAGGAGACCTCGAAGAGAAAAGCAAAAGATGCTTGCTAAAAAAAGATACTTGATGAATAACGGTTCTGAGAAAAGGAGCGGAACTAGAAAGATTCGAGAAAAGAACTCCTGGTAGCCAAAAAGAAGGATGCTCATTCCCGAAAAATAGCTGAAAGGATCACCAAAACCAATCTTCTAAAGAACTCCTATCTATCAAACCCTTCAAATCCCAAAACCTCCAAATCACCATCTCTTCACGATACAAGCTGAGTCCATAACTGAAAATTCTCTCAAATAAGTGATGGAGATTTGAGTCTTAATCAAGCCTATGACGAAGAATGCAAACATGACTGGCTATGAGTGATTTCATTTCTTAGAACTATAGGACACCCGAAACATTTTAGTGAATTGAGTGACCTGAGTGAGATATCCTCAATTATGTAACCTCCTCTCATGCTTGCGGAAAAAGGTTTGAGAATAACAAAAAGAATAAAACCATGTTTTTGCTCCTGCGTCATTTGAAACAAAGATCGCTTGATCACTACGAATAAAAATCCTCGGTGGTAAAAGCTCGAAGGTTTGCTTGAGGACAAGCAAAGTCTAAGTGTGGGATATTTGATATCAGCTAAAAAGTGACATTTTTACCCCGATATTGAGTCCTAAATCAAAGAAGTTCAAAACTTTTTGACAAAATGATCTCTTTTTTGGTTAAATTTGTAGTTGAAGTAATTACAAAGACGATGCAAAAAGAATCAAGAGAATCGGAGCTAAAACAAAGATTCTAGAGCAAAAACAGTGAAAGACAAGAAATCAAGTTACGATTCAGTAAATCAGCAAGCTAAACGGGCTGCCAAACGACTTGCCAGTATAGCAAACGGCCTGCCACACGTCCCAGACAAACGGACACAGCAAACGGGCTGGCCTGCCAAATGGCCTCACCAAACCGCCTGCCAAACGGCCTGCCAGCCGTTTGCAAGCCGTTTTCACTTCTATTTAATGGCTTTTTATCACCCATTTTCGACACACCTCTCTTCACTCTCTCATTACAATACACTTTCTCGAGCTTTCAAGGCCTTCTCACCTCCGAGAGGGAAATTAAGTACCCGGAGCAGAACGCCGAAGATTGTAATAGGAGCGTTCTAGAGGATGTCAGCACTTGTAATGGTCCGGATCTCGTCTGTAAACGGTGAATGCTTTTCTTAATTTAATGAAGTTATTTTGTTACTTTAAGTTGCTTTCATCCTGCATGCTTATCTATTCATTGCAAATGTTTACTTTGTGTTGAATACTTTATCTGAAACTTATGCTATAGTTATGCTGAAACCTTGACGGTTTGGAAATTTAATTTATGGATCACCCTTTCTACTTATTCACGTGGCTATAACCTAGTATTAGGACTTGATCAACCCTAGGATACGGGTAAGTAGTTATGTGTGCTTAACGTCACAATAGGGATATAGTACCTACGTACGAATAACCATTTATTCATCAAAGAAGAGCTGCCCATTTAGGTTGTGATTAGAGTAGGAAATATAGAGTTTAGTGAACACTGGCTTGCTCAAAAGCATGATTCTCACCAGAAGCAATGTTCTTGAGATGTTGTAAGATGATCCGGGGTTGAATAAGTGATCGCAAAGGAGAGACATCTAATCCAATTAGCAGTACCTTATAATGTCTAAGATTGCACATCTATTAATGTTAACGCATAGCTTAGTATTAAGTGGTGAAATATTACAGTAGTTAGACCAACTAGGATTAAGAAAAGCTGAGACTTTCCTTTAGGGATATACCACTTTGTTCATGTGCCTAGGATTCTATCCATAAGGTCGTTTAAACCCTCTAAGGTTAACGTTGGGAGTAGGGATATCCGTCTTAGCTAGAATCTTCAAGACCTAAATTCTTAGTGACAAATCAGTTAGGTTCATAACCCAGTTGATTGAGGTTTAGTGTTTATTCTAAGAAGTTAAACTCTTGTGATAATTTTCCTTCAGAATTCTATTCTTCATACCTATTTATTTTTACCTTTTCAAGTTTATATTACCTTTAGTTAATCTTAATCTACCACCACTTGCCACTAGGGTTAACTATTTAGGCACTTTTGTCCCACGTTACTGAGGAAATATGAAAAAATACGAACCTGAGTTATATTTCCCACTTACTCGTTAAAAGAAAGACAAGTAGGTGAGTTATAGCTAGGAAACCCCAGCTAAATATAAATAATAAAACCGTTAATCTCTTTTGGTAGCTAATTTTAACGTATTGCTATCTAACGACACCGCACAAAAAAACCATCCATTTTGGTCATATCCCAGTTACCTCAAGATTAAATGATGAATAATGTACCTTAAAACGCTTAAATATCCAACTTTAACATCTTCTTAGTTCTCGAACTCATTTTTTAATAAAAACCGTCAAATCATCTCCAAACCGTATCGAAAGGGCCAAAATATGAAGAATAATGCTAAAATAAACGTATGTAAAACATGCAATATCATAGAGCGAAAAAGGTGAAAATCAAGTTACGACCTCATAAACCAAGTTACAATCCCGGAAACAAGCAAAACAGGCCAAGCTATACGGCCATGTCACACAGCCTGCCATGAGCCAGACGGCCTGCCAAGATCAAGAGAATACGGCCTGGAAACCTGGCCTGCTAGTGTGCATGACCTAGGCACACGGCCTTTCAGTTCCCCCCATACGGCCTGCCAGGGGTCTTAAGATTCCTATTTAAGGAGCTTTGAGTCTCCATTTTCTACACACTTAAATTTTACTTTCTAAATACACTACATTATATTAGTTAGATTTTAGTTATTAGTTAGTCTAGCTTCTATTTCGGAGGATACTCTAGAGTCACTGCGATCTTGGGTAGATTTATGTAAACTTTTCAGGTTTTTTTCAAAATGCTTTTCTTTTTATTTAAACATGTGTTGTTATTATATATCTTTAAACATGCGTTCCGATATTACCATGTTAGCTTAAATTATTATGTATGTTACCATAAGTTTAGGATAGCGTGATTATGTTAGTATAGTATGATTACTGTTGTTTTGCTAAATCTGTAACCCCGATAGGCTTGTATGCTAGAATCTTGAGGATTGACCAACCTAAGTTGTGACTAGGACTTGTCCACAAATATGAACTTACCCTTGGTTATATCATACCTGAAGCATATATGAACTTCGATTGGCAGTGTTCCCGAGAGGCATCTAATGCGTTTTTAGGACATAGAACTTAGGAATTGAGACATGAATGACCTAGTATACCTAATATCTATTCCGAGTAGACCTTTTAGGACCTGTTATGACTTATGTAGTGCCTCCACTTTATAACCCACCCCTATTGCATGTTCTTGTTTGATTGTTGCCTTAGGATTAGTCATACGACATGTTGTAGGTATCTTATAGTTTCTTATCTGTTATACTATCAATTTAACAATGCAATGCAGTATAATTATTAGATAGTATGATCTCAGTAGTATGATGATAAGGTTGTTAGTTTATCCAAATGTTTTGTCAACTTAACTTGAAGGACTCCTTCCATTTGTGATTATGTTCACTCAACGCAACACGTTGTTATTCAGTTTCCTAACTGATTACGAGAGTTAAGATTAGAACTTAACCTTCTAACAAAACCTAATGCTTGAGGATAACCTTTGAGGTTTAGACACACTCTAGTTGTGCAACCCTAGTGACATACTTGTCTTGATCAAAGAGAACATTGAGAGTCTAGAGACAAGTAGGTTTATATGATTGGCTCATCGAGTCAGATCTACGATATCTTAATCACAGCTCTAACTCAAATATAATTACCTTTCCCTAGCCTAAGCCTATATCTTGGTCAACATTTCCTTGATCTGCATACTTCGGATATCCCTCCATCACCTTTACTTTTCCGCATTTAGGACCATTAGCTTTAAAAACAACTACCATTTTTCTATCCAGATAAGTTAATCAAAGACAATATACCCTTGATTTTCAAATTGTTAAACCATTTAAAAAAATGACCCTATGTCAAATTACGCTTTCTACCTTTTTGTACTATTTTTCGTATAGCGGGTGTAAGGTACCAGTACAGGATAATAACAGCCTAGCGTTGAGCAATATAATGTTGATTGATGTTTGCCCTCGGGAAGTGATCCCTGCAGACCTGGAACACGGATGAGAAATTCATGGGGTGGCCTCAATCAATCTTGGGATCAATCTGTAATTGATCCGTGTAGCATTTTGTTGCTAAGCGGTTAATGTTTTAGAGTGAGAAAAACTATGTGAGAGAAAATATACTTCTCTCTTATTGAAGTTCGATCTGAAATGTGGTGACCCAAGGGGTCTATTTATAGGCATAGAATGTCCAAAATTCTTGGAAAACACGTGTCAAACACTGATTAATTCAGTTATGCAAAATATTTGGAACCGACTTTGGCGTGGCTTATGTGGCTGTGTGCCGCTTACGCTCCTAATCAAAGGGCTTAAGCATAGAAGCTGCCTGCAGGGCTTACGCATGGTGCTGGTGAAACTACCCGTTTAATAATGCGTTTCGATATTACCATGATAGCTTAATTAATTTGTATGTTGCCATGATAGAAGTTTGGGTTAGCATAATTATGTTAATTTAGTACGATTACTATCGTAATACTGAACTAGTAAGTTTGATAGATTTGTATGCAAGCATATTAAGGATTGACCAACCTAGGTTGTGATCAGGACTTGTCCACCTATATGAACTTAGCTACTTCATTGGATTAAGACCCCTGGTTATCCTGTATCTGAAGATTCTATGAACTCGATATGTCCGGAGTTTTCGAGAGGCATCTAATGCACTTTCACGACATGAAACTTAGGAATTGAGACATGAATGACCTAGTATGCCTGTTGCTGTACCAAAGAGACCTTTTAGTAGCTGTTAAGATCTAGTTAGTGCATTTACTATGTGACCCAAGCCTATTGTATGTTCTAGTTTGATTGTTGCCCTAGGACTAAGTCATATTATCTGTCTAGGTATCTATTAGGTTTCTATCTGCTTTACTTTCAGTATATCAACTGTAATGATGTATAATGTTTGAATTGATATGATCTTATTAGTATGATGAAATGGTTGTTAATTTTTATTTAAGGTTTTACCAGCTTAAACCGACGGACTCCATTCGTTTGTGATCAGTGTTCAATCAACACGGCACGTTGTTATTCAGTTAACTAAACTGATAACGAGGGTTAAGATTAGAGCTCAACTCACTAATAAACCTAGTACTTTACTGAGGATAACCTCCAAGGTATAGTTACCTTTCAATTATACAACCAAGTGACATACTTTTCACTGCTCAAAGAGAACTCTGAGAGTCTAGAGATAAGTAGGTCTGTGTAATTAGCTCATCCAACCAGATCTACATCATTCCAAACATAGCCTTAAACATAAGCATAATTACCTTTCCCTAACCCAAAACCAATATCTTGGTTAACATTTCCCTGATCTGCATACTTCGGATATCCTTCTACTTTATTTACTTTTTCGTACTTAGGACCATTAGCTTAAACCAACTACTATCCTTTATGTAGGTAATTTAAATAAAAGAAAATTATCCACTTGATCTTCAATTCGTTAATCTATTCAAAAATACGATATAAGGTTAACTTACACCTTCTACACCTTAGAAAGTAAAAGTAAATTTAGGCAACGCACAATATAAATAAACAAAACCACTGTTTGCTACCCTGATCAACTGAATCTGATATCCTGTGGCCTAACGACACTGCATGAATAAAACCATCCATTTCGGCCATATCTTAAGTAGCATATCAAGTTTTATGGCGCCGCTACCGGGGATCGAATATTTTGATTGAGAAAGACAGAAAAAAGTATTGTTTGGTGGTGTCTAAGAAAGACAATTATACACAGACTTGGTTGTTGGATTTTCTGAACAGTCTCCAATTATATTATAACCAAAAGGATCCTGCCTCTCGGTAGTCGGCCTGGCCACCTAGATACGAAGTAATCTGAAAGAAGTCCTATCAGTTAAGATATCTGATAAGGTTAGTGATCGAATTTCAAGAATAATTATTTTTATTAAATTATCGATCCTTTTAGTCAATTAATATTTTCTAAAAGTTACTTTTTAAGTCTTTTTAAACAGAAAATATAAAAATGGAACAACAAAACACCCTTGCTTTTATGCATAAGTCATGCTTAGAGGAAAAAGGAGGACCAATCACCTTAGAAACCGAAGGAATTCCTGAAATCAGTTCGCGCATGATTAAACTAGTCATTATGATCTGTAAATTTCAAGAATTACCGACTGACGATCCAAAATTTCACTTAAACAAATTTATCAGTCTGGTTGACACTTTTAAGAAGGAAGAAAATAAGAAAAACATTTTGAAACTTCATCTTTTTCAATATTCTATGTCTACAAATGCTTTAGCATGGTTTGATTAACTTAACCCAAATTCAATACATTCATGGGAGGAACTAGCCACCAAATTTTTAAACAAATTTTATCCACCCTCCCTACAAACCTGTTTAAGAAATGACATCACAAACTTTTCTCAAAAAGAACACGAGTCATTGTGTCTAGCATGGAATAGAATAAAGGTGATGCTTAAAAGATGTACGTTTTACAATGGTTTGACCAAGGATGATAAGTCTCTCCTAGACATGGCCTCGCAAGGAAATTTCATGTCACGAATAGCGGATGAAGCATGGAATCTCTTAGACACAATAGATGCACAGCAGGAAGATTGGAGTAATGAAGCTGCTGAGAAGGATGACGTCTTCGCTCATACGGTAAAAATGCTGGAAACCGGGTTACAAGATCTCATCCTCACTCTTCAAAGTTTAACAATTCCTAAAAACTCTGATGCTACTAGAACCTATCTCTCGTAAGGCCCCAGAAATTATTCCGCGTGCCAGCATACCTTTCCCAGGTAGGCTTAGGAAGGAAAAACAGGAAGCGCAATTCGCTAAGTATTGGGATATTATCAAGAATCTACATTTGAATGTACGACTAGTAGATGCTTTAGGAGAAATGCTAGACTGCGCTAAATTTTTCAAAGAACTACTTTCAAACAAAGAGAGATTAAGAGAGATGGTTAACTTGCCCTTAAGTGAAGTGTGCTTATTAGTATTACAACATAGTATTCCTCCTAAGTTAGGAGATACAGGAAGATCTACCGTACCTTGCTACCTGCAAGATGTCCAAATTATCAATGCGTTAGCAGACTTAGGAGCCAGTGTAAACATAATGCCCTATTCATTATTCAAGAAGCTAGGATTACAAGACTTAAGGCCTACCAGAATGACTATCCAACTCGCGGACAGAACAGTTAAGATTCCTCGAGGAATAGCTGAAGATGTCCTAGTCAGAGTGGATAAGTTTGCATTCCCTGTTGCTTTCGTCATTATGGATATTGAGGAAGACACAAAGGTGCCACTCATACTTGGCAGACCATTCCTAAATACTGCCAAGGTCGTAATTGATGTACACGAGAAATAATTGAAATCAAGAGTGGGAAGTGAAGAAGTCACATTCAATGTTGACCGCCTCATGAACCATCCTCACGAAGAAGATCTAAATCTCACTGATTCTTTCCAAGAACTTGTCACCGACTGGAAGAAACCATGGCTATATGTAGTCAAGATCAAATTTCTAAGGATCTGTTCTTTACACCTCCAGAAGAAAATCTCGACATCCATTCAACCATGAACCTTAGTCAACATAAATCTCCCCTCTCCAAAAGTAATTTTCTTGGTAAGACTATCCAGATAGCATCGCTAGGACAAGGCATTCCCCTACCTCTATTAAGAAGAAGACCGAATGAAGAAACAGATTTCATTCCAATATTTCAGGAACCCCGGTCAAAAGAGGACTGTGTTAAATTTCTTGAAACAACCTTCGAAACTAAGGAAGACATTTCTGAAAAGGAAGCATTAAGAAGGACAATTTCCAAGAACAAAGAACAGATAGCATCAGTTACTGCTATTGAAGAAATTAGAATTCCATGAGAGATATGACTCGTTAGACCTAAAGGAGATAGCTAGAATGAAGCCATCTATCGAGGAACCTCCGGAAGTGGAATTGAAGAAATTACCCGACAATCTGGAGTATGCATTCTTAGAAGGAGAATTGCAACTCCCCGTAATCATCTCAAAAGACCTCACACCATAAAAGAAGGAAAAATTGATTCAAGTTTTGAAATCGCATAAGAAGACAATTACTTGGAAGATCTCCGACATAAAAGGAATTAGCCCCAACTATTGCACCCACAAGATCTTCATGGAAGATGATTTCAAACCGTCAGTTCAGAGGCAAAGAAGGGTCAACCCTATAATTCAAGAAGTCGTCAAGAAAGAAGTAATCAAACTTCTGGATGCCGGTCTGATATATCCCATTTTCGATTCACCATAGGTCAGTCCTGTTCAAGTGGTACCCAAAAAGGAAGGGACGACCGTAATTCAAAATGAGAATAATGGGCTTATTCTAACACGGGAAGTCAACGGTTGGAGGGTTTGCATAAATTATCGTAAACTAAATGATGCAACTCGAAAAAAAAAATTTCCATCACATTTCATGGATCAAATGTTGGAACATCTATCAGGAAATGAGTACTATTATTTCCTTGATGGTTTTTCCGCCTACTTTCCGATCCCCCTCTATCCAAAGGACCAAGAAAAGACAACATTCACCTGTCCTTATGGAACATTTGCCTATCGACGCATGCCCTTTGGGTTATGCAATGTACCAGCTACATTCCAGCGATGCATGGTAGCAATATTCCACGACATGATTGAACGTTGTATGGAAGTCTTCATAGACAACTTCTCGGTCTTTGGTAGCACCTTTGATTCGTGCCTTTCTAACCTTGACAAGATGCTCACCGGGTGTGAAGATTCGAATTTAGTTCTAAATTGGGAGAAATGTCACTTCATGGTTAAAGAAGGGATAGTTTTAGGACATAAGATTTCAAAATCAGGAATAGAAGTTGATAAGGCTAAGATTGAGGCCATAGCTAAACTTCCAGAGCCTACCACAGTAAAAGCGTTAAGGAGTTTCCTTAGACACGCCGGTTTCTATCGACACTTCATCAAAGATTTCTCAAAGGTCGCACGACCTATCACTCATCTCCTCGGAAAGGAAGTCTCATTTGTCTTTAATGAAGAATGTATTAAAGCATTCAATTATCTAAAGGAACATATAACACATGCACCTATCATGATAGCTCCTGATTGGAGTTTACCAATCGAGATCATGTGTGATGCGAGTGACTTCGCAGTTGGAGCTGTACTCGGACAACGGCAAGATAAGCACTTTCATCCAATCTATTACGCCAGTAAAACCTTAATCGAAGCTCAAGAGAATTACACCACCATGGAAAAGAGCTGCTAGCAGTAGTATTCGCCTTCGACAAATTTCGTTCCTATCTCATCCTGTTAAAAACTACGGTTTACACAGATCATTCAGCCCTTAAATATCTATTCACTAAGCAAGACGCTAAACCAAGACTCCTACGATGGATCTTACTTCTTCAGGAATTCGATATTGAAATCAAAGAAAAGAAAGGAGCAGAGAACGTCGCAATAGACCATCTTAGTCGTTTGGAAAACCCAGCGATGGAACAACTTGCTGAACAAGATATCAAAGACAAATTTCTGGAAGAACAGCTTATGAACTTAGGACAAGCTCACATGGGGATCACAATTCACTGATACCATAACGACACGTCCTAATCCATCTGGACGAATACATTACATTTGGTTACATCGCGAGGTACTTGACCTCTATATGATACATTTTACAAACATTGCATTCGTTTTTTAAAAGACAAACTTTCATTACATCGAAAGTTGACGGCATGCATACCATTTCATAATATATCCAACTATAAATGACTTAATAATAATCTTGATGAACTCAACGACTCGAATGCAACATCTTTTGAAATATGTCATGAATGACTCCAAGTAATATCCTTAAAATGAGCAAATGCACAGTAGAAGATTTCTTTCAAACCTGAGAATAAACATGCTTTAAAGTGTCAACCAAAAGGTTGATGAGTTCATTAGTTTATCGTAATCAATCAATTCCATAATTTTAATAGACCACAAGATTTCTATTTTCATTTTTTCATAAACATCATCTGATATCAGGCATTTCGCACAAACTGCATAGAGATAAAAATCATTCATATGGATTGAACACCTGGTAATCGACCTTAACAAGATGCATATAGAATATCCCATCATTCTGGGACATCCTTCGGACATGATAAATTCGAAGTAATAAAGCATCCGCGACATGGATGGGGCTTGTTGAGCCCGATAGATCTATCTTTAGGATTCGCGTCAATTAGGGTGTCTGTTCCCTAATTCTTAGATTACCAGACTAAAAGGGGCATATTCGATTTCGATCATTCAACCATAGAATGTAGTTTCGATTACTTGTGTCTATTTCGTCAAACATTTATAAAAGAAGCGCATGTGTTCTCAGTCCCAAAAATATATATTGCAAAAGCATTTAAAAAGGGAGCAAATGAAACTCACAATACGATATTTTGTAGTAAAAATA
This sequence comes from Rutidosis leptorrhynchoides, assembly GCF_046630445.1. NCBI lineage: Eukaryota > Viridiplantae > Streptophyta > Magnoliopsida > Asterales > Asteraceae > Rutidosis > Rutidosis leptorrhynchoides. The sequence continues at coordinate 255,745,343 of NC_092337.1, forward strand.
TTCATACGACGATACTGAACAATGCAAGGTTGGCCTCGGATTCACGAACCTATATCATTTATATATATATATATATATATATATATATATATATATATATATATATATATATTGACACACATAATTATGATCGAACAAATTTATATACATATAAATTTATTAGTTATATCATTTTTATATTAATAACTTATATGTTTCATATATTCATTTTATATATTTAAAATAAATAAAAATATAAATTTTGTTATGTTATATGTATTAATATATATATATATATATATATATATATATATATATATATATATATATATATATATATATATATATATATATATATATATATATATATATCGTTTGTTTGTTAAAATTATAATGATACTAAAATAATATTAATAATGATAAAGATAATAATAATGATAATAGCGTTAAAAATGATACTTTTAATATAAATAATAAAATAATAACTTTAATAAAAATGATACTTTTTAATAAAAATGTTAATTTTAATAATAATGAATACTAATAATAATAACTATAAGAATAATCATTTTACTAATAATAATAATAATAATATTAATATTTATATTTCTATTAATAACTATAATGATAATAATACTACTAATAATAATACTAATAATATTAATCTTGATAATCATATTAATACTAATGATATTAATAATACTAGTTAGATAATAATAATAATAATAATAATAATAATAATAATAATAATAATAATAATAATATTAATAATAATAATAATAATAGTGATAATACTAATAATATAATGATATTAAAAATAATAATATTTCATTTTAAGTCATCACTTAATTATAAATTTAATCATCTTTATAATAATATTTGTATTTATAATCTACATGTATATAATCATAACCTTAACTAATAATTATTTTCACTTATACATAATCATAATAATAATAATAATAATAATAATAATAATAATAATAATAATAATAATAATAATAATAATAATAATAATAATAATAATAATAATAATAATAATAATAATAATAATAATAATAATAATAATAATAATAATAATAATAATAATAATAATAATAATAATAATAATAATAATAATAATAATAATAATAATAATAATAATAATAGAAACTACCTTTAAAGTAATAATCTCCAAAAAATTGTCATTGCCCGGGCTTGAACCCGAGACCTCTCGGTTACACATAAACACCCCTAACCACCCATCTGTTTCATGTTTTTCCTAAATAAATCGTAACTCAATAATATTTTATCCTGTTATCAATCAGCCCAACCGTCACCAGTTGGGTCTCGGCCCAACAATACAAAAATACGGCCCATCCTAATAAAACTAAAAACCCACGAAGCTAGTCCATGTTTTAATCCAACAGCCCAATCCAGTAACCGATTAAATGACCCAGTGGTTGTATTTAAATAAAAAACGCAGGCAAGTTGAGCCGCCATTAACCTTCATCATTGTTAATCGTTATCTAACAATCATCACAAATCGTTTATCTATCTAGTATCATTATCATCAATCGCTGTAACTTCCTCCCATCATAAAATCATGTTATCATTAAGCATGCTCGATCACCATCATCATCTTACTTACGGTTGTAACAGGAACAAGGTAAAAACAAAAGCTATAACGACTCGTCCTAATCCATCTGGATGAATACATTACATTTGGTTACATTGCGAGGTACTTGACCTCTATATGATACATTTTACAAACATTACATTCGTTTTTAAAAGACAAACTTCCATTACATCGAAAGTTAACGGCATGCATACCATTTCATAATATATCCAACTATAATTGACTTAATAATAATCTTGATGAACTCAACGACTCGAATGTAACGTCTTTTGAAATATGTCATGAATGACTCCAAGTAATATCTCTAAAATGAGCAAATGCACAGCGGAAGATTTCTTTAATACCTGAGAATAAACATGCTTTCAAGTGTCAACCAAAAGGCTGGTGAGTTCATTAGTTTTTCAAAATCAAACATTTTCAATAATATAATAGACCATAAGATACTCATAATTAGAAAACAATCTGTGCAGGTCTATTCCTGCTGTAAAATCATTCATATGAAGAACACCGGAACCTTTCAAACAACTCACCAACGGTAGCTAATGCATAGTGCAATGATAAAATCATCTCACCGTGGTAGTTAATACAATATAATTCTTACAACGGGGGCTAATGCGTACGCAATGCAAAATCATCCCTCCGTTACCAACTACAAAGTCGACTATAATACAATACAATACAATACATCAGTAGCTAATGCGTAGTGCAATGACGAAATCATCTCACCTATGGTAGTTAAAATGGTAGCTAACGCGTAGTACAATGACGAAATCATCTCACCGTTACTAACTACTAAATTGAACCATATCGGTAGCTAACGCGTAGTGCAATGACGAAATTATCTCACCGATGGTCGATAATACAATCGTTATAGAAATCGAACCTTTGAATCCAAATAATTCTATCATAGAATATAGTTTTGAATATTTGTGTCTATTTCTTCAAACATTTATAGAAGCAATTCATGTATTCTCAGTTCAAAAATATATCTCAAAAGCATTTAGGAAACAGTTATAAAAACAACGCATGTATTCTCAGTTCAAAAATATATCTCAAGAGCATTTAGGAAACAGTTATAAAAACAGCGCATGTATTCTCAGTCCCAAAAATGTAAAGAGTAAAAGGGAATCAAATGAAACTCACATAATGTATTTTGTAGTAAAACTACATATGACGACATTGAACAATGCAGGGTTGGCCTCGGATTCATGAACTTATATCATTCGTATAATTATTAATATACATAGTTGTACTTGAACAAATATATATATAAATTTATTAGTTATATCCTTTTTATATTAATAATATATATGTTCCTTATATTCATTTTGTGTATAAAAGATATTAAATTTTGTTATGTTATATGTATTAAATATATTTATATATAAATATCATTTGTTTGCTAATGAAAATAGTAATTATAATAATATTAAAATAATATTAAATGTGGTAATAATTATAATACTTTAGTTTCCTAAGAGAAGTAATAATGTTAATAATTCTATTAGTGATAATAATAATGATATTAATGATAATAACTATAAAAATATAAATTTTATTATGAATGATAGTTATGATAACGATGTTAGTAATTACCTAATAGTAATACTCATGATAATACAACTTTTAATACTTATAATCATGTTCTTGGTAACAATGATAACAATCTTAATATTTATACTAATGGTGATAATAATATTTACAGTTATGTTAATAATACTCATTTTAATGATAATAATATGTAATGGCATTATTATAGTATTATTACTAATTAATTTAACCATAATAATAGTAATAGTAATTTTTAATAATAATAATACTAATAATTGTAATCACAATAATAATAATGATAATATTGATAATAATACACATGTTGATAATAATAATAATAACTCTAATATTCATAAAATGATACTTAGGTTAATAATAATAATAATCCTAACAACTAATAAATGATACTAATAACAATCCTAGTCATGTTAAAAATAATAATACATTCATTAGTAATGGTATTAATAATAATAATCATAACACTTGTAATAACAATAATAATAATAATAATAATAATAATAATAATAATAATAATAATAATAATAATAATAATACTAATATTACTAATAATAATAATAATAGAAATAAAAATAAAAGATTTATACCCTTTAAAGCTTGGTGTAAAAAGAATTGCCCACAACGAGGCTCGAACCCGCGAACTCCCGCTCAACCACAACCTCCCTTAACCATCGAGCTGTTTATGTTTATCTGAATTAATACTCATTCTATCTCTTATTAAGTCGTAGTTTCTGTCTCTCCTTATTCCTTCTGCATCTCCATTAATTCGACCATGGTAACGATTTGACAAACATCACAACTAATATGAGGTTTGAATTAAACCTAAAACATAAATGTAAACTGCCTATAATTGATTCTGTATTCAATTAAGCAAGCAAAAAAAAATCATAACAGCAAGTTGCTGTTCGTCGATTGAAAACATAAAAAAAAAAATTTGATTTTGATTACGGGCACGTTTTAGATAAAAGTCATTACATGAAATATTTTTCAATTCATACTTAGAAACTGTATGTAACATCAATTGATCCAGAATCTTTTAAAAGAATTCGAATTTCCCAAAAATATAAATCGTTTGACTTTTGATATTATAACTTTGACTCAACAATTCTAGCTCGTTTTGAAAAATTAGAAGATGAGATTTTGCAGTTAGCTTCATTAGATGATCCCTAACATAACCTCATTAATGGATTTTTAAATGGAATTCGAATTTGAATTTTTTTGTTTTAAAATTTCAACGAACAGAGGAGTCGAGCAAATTCCTTTTTTTTTTAAAACGCGAATTGCAGTGAATTGATTACACTAGAGGGTTGAGGTTGGTGAGAGAAATTTTGAAGGACAATTAAATTGATTTGTGGGGTTAATAACATCAACAGAAAATAATTCGCTGGAAGAGAAATACAGAAAAATAAAATAATTAAAGTTGAAAATAATTTACCACTAAATTTGGATTTGTCTCTTAAAGCCTTTAATTCGTACGATTAGTAGACACAGAAAGCTAACAAATTTTGTCTTGATACTGTGATAGATTCCAAATCTGGTAACCAGTTTAGGGAAAGAAAACAAACCCAGTACAATTTAATGGTTATCTGAAACTAATTCTCATTCTATATATCTTTTTTTTATCCGTATTAATAAATAAATAATTAAACTAATATTAATAATATTAATAATAATAATAATTATATAATTAATAATCATAATAATTTTAACAACTTGTGTTAATAATAATCCACAATGATATTATTCATGATATTTATAATAATTTGTATTTTTCTTATGATAACATTAATAATGGTTTTAATAATAATGGTAATTATATTTATAAAAGCAATAATATTAATAATAATAGTAGTATTACTCATAATAACTAATAATATTTAACTTTAAATTAAATAATAAATTTAATTATTCTAATAGTAATATTTATTATTTTAAGTATCTATTGTGAATTTGTGATAATCATAACTTTTAAAATTGTAATAGTAACCATAATAATACTAATAATATTATTATTACTAATATTGATATTAATACCAATAATTATAATGAAATAATTATAAATTTTATTATAACAACTATATTCTTATCTTGTAATTGCATTTAATATATTAATATTACCGTTTATTACTTATGTAATAATTAATAATTATATCACCCACTTTATGATAGTATTTATTGAATATTTAATACTTATATTTGTATATATAGATTTACAATAAATTTTATTATATCTTATATTATTTTATTTTGTAAACTTAATTCTAATAACTAAGTAATATAATATTTCAAATTATCTTTCCAATTAATATATATATATATATATTTATATTCTTAAATATATATGTATCTATTTACAAATAGCTATTCGTGAATCGTCGAGAGCAGTCGAAGGGTAATTGATTACATAAATATAATTCTAAAACTGTCGAGATTCAATATTATAGACTTTGCTTATCTTGTCGAAATCATATAAAGATTAAATTTAAATTTGGTCAGAAATTTCCGGGTCATCACAGTACCTACCCGTTAAAGAAATTTCGTCCCGAAATTTGAGTGGGGTCGTCATAGCTAACAATAAGAATGTTTTCCTGACGAATATGAGCTGATAAATAGAGTTTTATTATTGTGGAGTGATATGGATAAGATAATTTGATTTCTCGAAGCGTACGAGTGAAGCTATCACACAAGATTGAGATAGAGATTTAACTTTTGATGTAGTCACGGTGAATTTTCGGAATTTAAGGAATTTAAAAGAAAATCTTTGAAAATCTATAAGATCTGATTCTTCGAGATTTAAGGAAATTAGGATCTCTTTAATTAAATGCGATGATCTGTCCCGATTACTACGTCTGATATTTCCATTATAAATTTACTTTTTCCGTCCCATTAGTTTTCACCATTTCTATACTAAATTCCCAATTTCAAAAGATTTTGAAAATGCTTTATCCAGTTCTAATCCTTGTCCTTATCCTTATTATCGCAACATTCATTCTCCTTTTCCAACTTCCACCGGAGGAATCTGTTTTCTTCTACTTCGCCCTTGGGGTTATAGTGTTTTTAATTCTTCCGTGTCTTTATGTTGCGATAAACATTGATATACACTGTTTGTAATTTATGTGCTGTTACCGGCTTTATATTTTTTTTTATATTTTGGAGCTCTTTGCCTTTTTATTATCCTCCCGACCTCCAGTAAAGCGAGTAACGGTCCAGAATTCGTAAGTATGGAATTTTGGATACACTTAATGTTCTAAACAAGAAAGAACATAATAGCACGATTTGATTTGCCAAATTATCATAATCACTGAGAATAAAACTATCAAGAATATACTTTCTTGATATGTTCAAAGGTTAAGCAGAATGAAAGAGTTATGTAACATGGCACATGATGACTTTAAGATCTGTGAATCATCACGTTCCATTAGAAACTCAACATGACTTACTGTAATATAATAACGTTGATCAAGTGTAATTATATTATACTAACTCATGCTTCAGTTCCCAACACTACTTCAGAATTCATTCATAGTTTATACTTAGATTTTACAGAAATTTCTAATATAATGTATTACAGATAGCATGAAGAGGTATATAATTTCGGACAAGAATAATTATGAAAATATCCTCAGAAATATCGAAGATATTTATGATGATATTTTGGAATTTCTAAGTTCGAAGGTTGATGAAGAAAACTTTTTCGCAAGATTTTAACATGACCTTGGAGCAAGATATTCTCTAAAGATTTCATCGGATCCAAAATTACCTGAATCCTTTGAATATGGGGTTTGGTCCTTGTATTTGTCCTTGGTCTCCTTCATGGTTAGCTCAATCTATTTTTCAGTACCAAATTTTCTATCGATCGTTCCTAACACTCCCTTCTTTATCATCAAACTTTTGGCCGTTTAGACGATCTACAATTTTTCTGTTTCCTTTGCATTTAATGCTACGATATCTGAATCATCAGTTATCAATCCGAGGTGGTTTCAGGATAATTGTGTTTTTAGATGATTAAACGCTCATGGTACTATGGTGGAATATAAAAGGTTCACCGGTAACAATAAAAGAGCACGCATATATATCAAGGTTATAATATGGTTGTTTCGAACGAAAAGTCGAAGTTGACTCGCTGGAGCTGTGACAAAATTTGCTAATTTGAAAAGGAATTGCAAGGTTATTTTTGGTAATAAAAATGCCAAAGGAGATAGCACAGATACGTGTTTAACGTTTACTCAGGTTTCGAGTGTTTTCAGGAGCATAACTATATTCATAAATCTTTTCTTCTGTAGATAAAGTGCGGTTGGTTTATCCTCTCGATTGAGGTGTTTTCAAGAATCATGAAAGGTTTGAACGCAGATTGTAATCGTCGAGATACAAATGAGATTTAAGATGAAATCAAGTGGCAAACTTGAAGAATTGTTTAGTTTCATATGTTATAATCAATATTTTAATTCATTTAATTGTCCAATATTGGTAGTCCACAGTTAGCAATTCAATAATTCATATATAGTTTAATATATAACATTCGAATTAATTAATACATATCGTGACCCATGTACATGTCTCAGACTCGATCACAACTCAAAGTATATATATTATTGTAGAATCAACCTCAACCCTGTATAGCGAACTCTAGCATTACAGCATATAGAGTGTCCATGGTGATTCCAAATAATATATATAGATGCGTCGATATGATATGTCAAAACTTTGTATACGTGTCCCGATATTTAAAATACGTAAATAACAGTATTTAAATGACGATAACTAAAGTGCGTAAAATAAATAACAGAAATTAAATGATGATAAATAAAATTGCGAGAATTAAAATTGCGATAAATAAATTGCGATAAATAAATTGTAATCAGTTAGCTAGGAACAATTAGCTAGGAACAGTTAGCGTGGATTCTTAACAAAATTTTTCTCGTAGTTAAGTTGTTTGTTTCTAACAAATTATATTTTGTCCAGTGTTTTCTTCATTATGCCACTTGTTGGATTCTGATAAGTCAAAATCCAATATGAAATTGAGTGAAAATGGTTATTCTGCGGTGAACGGACACGTATATCTGTGGATGTAAGTAGGATAGTAAATGACTATTGAATCAGATTCGAAGAATGTACAGTGTAACTTATTAATGTGAAATCTAAATATTCCTCGGGTATTGCCTGCCCGTTAAAATATTTTCATCATTAACAGTTTGTACGAAAGACTTTTCAATTACAATCTTTATGAATATATATATACATATATATACATAGATATACATATATATTTTCTTCAGAGGTAATTATGGATTTAATGAGTCAATATGATATTAAACTCATTTGATTTTCGATTTGAGCTAGAATAAATAATCTCTAAAACTTTTAGAAACCACATATTCTTCGCAGAATATTTCTTTAATGAAGTTATGAATTAATACTTCATCGTTCATTGTTGTTGGTACTCCTTGGTATCTATGGTGCGTATGACGTTGATGTTCGTGTGACAGATTGTGAAGTTGAGGTTTGCGATGCGGTTGGTTTTGGTGGTGGTAATGGTACTGTTGGCGTTGATGATGGTGGTACTGGTTATGCTGCTAGTGCTGCTGCTGGTGTTCGTAACCTTTGCACCATATTCTCCAAATCCACTATCCGAGCACGAAGCTTGTTGACTTCTTTTATTACACCGGGGTGATTGTCGGTTCGGACGAGCGGATAAATAAAATCTAGAATTTGATATAGTATATAATCGTGACGAGATACTATGGATATGAGAGAGAAAATGGTGTTTCGGACAGGTTCACCGGTAAGTGCTTCAGGTTCTCTGCCAAGAGGTGAATTTGAACTGGTTGAGGGATCCATCTCGTACGATCAGATGAAAGATTTTTGAATATGAAATAGATTATAGGATGTAGATTAGTACCATGCAATACATGATTTACATATGCATATATAATACTAAAATCCCATAAGTTACGGAGGAATCTACGGAAGCTGTCAGGCAAAGGTAACAATAACAGATACGCTAAGATATGAATTTATCTATACACTGTCTATACAATAGAGGCAGTAAGACGTGTCTAGACTTTAAGGATGATAAGCAGGTAATTTTCGAAACGAAATGATAAGCAAAACTTTTGACATGTAGACACGGTCGAAGTCCAGACTCACTAATGCATCTTAACAACTATCAGTTAGACACACTAATGCAAGACCTGGTTCGCTAAGACCACCGCTCTTATACCACCTATAACGACCCGTCCTAATCCATCTGGATGAATACATTACATTTGGTTACATTACGAGGTACTTGACCTCTATATGATACATTTTACAAACATTGCATTCGTTTTTAAAAGACAAACTTCCATTACATCGAAAGTTGACTTCATGCATACCATTTCATAATATATCCAACTATAATTGACTTAATAATAATCTTGATGAACTCAACGACTCGAATGCAATGTCTTTTGAAATATGTCATGAATGACTCCAAGTAATATCTCTAAAATGAGAAAATGTACAGCAGAAGATTTTTTTAATACCTGAGAATAAACATGCTTTCAATTGTCAACCAAAAGGCTGGTGAGTTCATTAGTTTTTCAAAATCAAACATTTTCAATAACATAATAGACCACAAGATACTTATAATTAGAAAACAATCTGTGCAGGTCTATTCCTGCTGTAAAATCATTCATATGAAGAACACCGGAACCTTTCAAACAACTCACCAACGGTAGCTAATGCGTAGTGCAATGACAAAATTGAAATGTCCCGTTCTTATTGATTAAAAACGTTCCATATTAATTGATTTCGTTGCGAGGTTTTGACCTCTATATGAGACGTTTTTCAAAGACTGCATTCATTTTAAAACAAACCATAACCTTTATTTCATAAATAAAGGTTTAAAAAGCTTTACGTAGATTATCAAATAATGATAATCTAAAATATCCTGTTTACACACGACCATTACATAATGGTTTACAATACAAATATGTTACATCAAAATCAGTTTCTTGAATGCAGTTTTTACACAATATCATACAAACATGGACTCCAAATCTTGTCCTTATTTTAGTATGCAACAGCGGAAGCTCTTAGTATTCACCTGAGAATAAACATGCTTTAAACGTCAACAAAAATGTTGGTGAGTTATAGGTTTAACCTATATATATCAAATCGTAACAATAGACCACAAGATTTCATATTTCAATACACATCTCACACATAGAGATAAAAATCATTCATATGGTGAACACCTGGTAACCGACATTAACAAGATGCATATATAAGAATATCCCCATCATTCCGGGACACCCTTCGGGTATGATATAAATTTCGAAGTACTAAAGCATCCGGTACTTTGGATGGGGCTTGTTAGGCCCAATAGATCTATCTTTAGGATTCGCGTCAATTAGGGTGTCTGTTCCCTAATTCTTAGATTACCAGACTTAATAAAAAGGGGCATATTCGATTTCGATAATTCAACCATAGAATGTAGTTTCACGTACTTGTGTCTATTTTGTAAATCATTTATAAAACCTTCATGTATTCTCATCCCAAAAATATTAGATTTTAAAAGTGGGACTATAACTCACTTTCACAGATTTTTACTTCGTCGGGAAGTAAGACTTGGCCACTGGTTGATTCACGAACCTATAACAATATATACATATATATATATATCAAAGTATGTTCAAAATATATTTACAACACTTTTAATATATTTTGATGTTTTAAGTTTATTAAGTCAGCTGTCCTCGTTAGTAACCTACAACTAGTTGTCCACAGTTAGATGTACAGAAATAAATCGATAAATATTATCTTGAATCAATCCACGACCCAGTGTATACATATCTCAGTATTGATCACAACTCAAACTATATATATTTTGGAATCAACCTCAACCCTGTATAGCTAACTCCAACATTCACATATAGAGTGTCTATGGTTGTTCCGAAATATATATAGATGTGTCGACATGATAGGACGAAACATTGTATACGTGTCTATGGTATCTCAAGATTACATAATATACAATACAAGTTGATTAAGTTATGGTTGGAATAGATTTGTTACCAATTTTCACGTAGCTAAAATGAGAAAAATTATCCAATCTTGTTTTACCCATAACTTCTTCATTTTAAATCCGTTTTGAGTGAATCAAATTGCTATGGTTTCATATTGAACTCTATTTTATGAATCTAAAAATAAAAAGTATAGGTTTATAGTCGGAAAAATAAGTTACAAGTCGTTTTTGTAAAGGTAGTCATTTCAGTCGAAAGAACGACGTCTAGATGACCATTTTAGAAAACATACTTCCACTTTGAGTTTAACCATAATTTTTGGATATAGTTTCATGTTCATAATAAAAATTATTTTCTCAGAATAACAACTTTTAAATCAAAGTTTATCATAGTTTTTAATTAACTAACCCAAAACAGCCCGCGGTGTTACTACAACGGCGTAAATCCGGTTTTACGGTGTTTTTCGTGTTTCCAGGTTTTAAATCATTAAGTTAGCATATCATATAGATATATAACATGTGTTTAGTTGATTTTAAAAGTCAAGTTAGAAGGATTAACTTTTGTTTGCGAACAAGTTTAGAATTAACTAAACTATGTTCTAGTGATTACAAGTTTAAACCTTCGAATAAGATAGCTTTTTATATATGAATCGAATGATGTTATGAACATCATTACTACCTTAAGTTCCTTGGATAAACCTACTGGAAAAGAGAAAAATGGATCTAGCTTCAATGGATCCTTGGATGGCTCGAAGTTCTTGAAGCAGAATCATGACACGAAAACAAGTTCAAGTAAGATCATCACTTGAAATAAGATTGTTATAGTTATAGAAATTGAACCAAAGTTTGAATATGATTATTACCTTGTATTAGAATGATAACCTACTGTAAGAAACAAAGATTTCTTGAGGTTGGATGATCACCTTACAAGATTGGAAGTGAGCTAGCAAACTTGAAAGTATTCTTGATTTTATGTAACTAGAACTTGTAGAATATATGAAGAACACTTCGAACTTGAAGATAGAACTTGAGAGAGATCAATTAGATGAAGAAAATTGAAGAATGAAAGTGTTTGTAGGTGTTTTTGGTCGTTGGTGTATGGATTAGATATAAAGGATATGTAATTTTGTTTTCATGTAAATAAGTCATGAATGATTACTCATATTTTTGTAATTTTATGAGATATTTCATGCTAGTTGCCAAATGATGGTTCCCACATGTGTTAGGTGACTCACATAGGCTGCTAAGAGCTGATTATTGGAGTGTATATACCAATAGTACATACATCTAAAAGCTGTGTATTGTACGAGTACGAATACGGGTGCATACGAGTAGAATTGTTGATGAAACTGAACGAGGATGTAATTGTAAGCATTTTTGTTAAGTAGAAGTATTTTGATAAGTGTATTGAAGTCTTTCAAAAGTGTATAAATACATATTAAAACACTACATGTATATACATTTTAACTGAGTCGTTAAGTCATCGTTAGTCGTTACATGTAAGTGTTGTTTTGAAACCTTTAGGTTAACGATCTTGTTAACTGTTGTTAACCCAATGTTTATAATATCAAATGAGATTTTAAATTATTATATTATCATGATATTATCATGTATGAATATCTCTTAATATGATATATATACATTAAATGTCTTTACAACGATAATCGTTACATATATGTCTTGTTTAAAAATCATTAAGTTAGTAGTCTTGTTTTTACATATGTAGTTCATTGTTAATATACTTAATGATATGTTTACTTATCATAGTATCATGTTAACTATATATATATCCATATATATGTCATCATATAGTTTTTACAAGTTTTAACGTTCGTGAATCACCGGTCAACTTGGGTGGTCAATTGTCTATATGAAACATATTTCAATTAATCAAGTCTTAACAAGTTTGATTGCTTAACATGTTGGAAACATTTAATCATGTAAATATCAATCTCAATTAATATATATAAACATGGAAAACTTCGGGTCACTACAGTACCTACCCGTTAAATAAATTTCGTCCCGAAATTTTAAGCTGTTGAAGGTGTTGACGAATCTTCTGGAAATAGATGCGGGTATTTCTTCTTCATCTGATCTTCACACTCCCAGGTGAACTCGGGTCCTCTACGAGCATTCCATCGAACCTTAACAATTGGTATCTTGTTTTGCTTAAGTCTTTTAACCTCACGATCATTTATTTCGACGGGTTCTTCGATGAATTGAAGTTTTTCGTTGATTTGGATTTCATCTAATGGAATAGTGAGATCTTCTTTAGCAAAACATTTCTTCAAATTAGAGACGTGGAAAGTGTTATGTATAGTCGCGAGTTGTTGAGGTAACTCAAGTCGGTAAGCTACTGGTCCGACACGATCAATAATCTTGAATGGTCCAATATACCTTGGATTTAATTTCCCTCGTAATCTGTCTATACCCCACTTCACTCCAAAAAATCGGAGACCTGCACTTTCTACCATAAAGTGCTTCAAACGGCGCCATCTCAATGCTTGAATGGTAGCTGTTGTTGTAGGAAAATTCTGCTAACGGTAGATGTCGATCCCAACTGTTTCCGAAATCAATAACACATGCTCGTAGCATGTCTTCAAGCGTTTGTATCGTCCTTTCGCTCTGCCCATCAGTTTGTAGATGATAGGCAGTACTCATGTCTAGACGAGTTCCTAATGCTTGCTGTAATGTCTGCCAGAATCTTGAAATAAATCTGCCATCCCTATCAGAGATAATAGAGATTGGTATTCCATGTCTGGAGACGACTTCCTTCAAATACAGTCGTGCTAACTTCTCCATCTTGTCATCTTCTCTTATTGGCAGGAAGTGTCCTGATTTGGTGAGACGATCAACTATTACCCAAATAGTATCAAAACCACTTGCAGTCCTTGGCAATTTAGCGATGAAATCCATGGTAATGTTTTCCCATTTCCATTCCGGGATTTCGGGTTGTTGAAGTAGACCTGATGGTTTCTGATGCTCAGCTTTGACCTTAGAACACGTCAAACATTCTCCTACGTATTTAGCAACATCGGCTTTCATACCCGGCCACCAAAAATATTTCTTGAGATCCTTGTACATCTTCCCCGTTCCAGGATGTACTGAGTATCTGGTTTTATGAGCTTCTCTAAGTACCATTTCTCTCATATCTCCAAATTTTGGTACCCAAATCCTTTCAGCCCTATACCGGGTTCCGTCTTCCAGAATATTAAGATGCTTCTCCGATCCTTTGGGTATTTCATCCTTTAAATTTCCCTCTTTTAAAACTCCTTGTTGCGCCTCCTTTATTTGAGTAGTAAGGTTATTATGAATCATTATATTCATAGATTTTACTCGAATGGGTTCTCTGTCCTTCTTGCTCAAGGCATCGGCTACCACATTTGCCTTCCCCGGGTGGTAACGAATCTCAAAGTCGTAATCATTCAATAATTCAATCCACCTACGCTGCCTCATATTCAGTTGTTTCTGATTAAATATGTGTTGAAGACTTTTGTGGTCGGTATATATAATACTTTTGACCCCATATAAGTAGTGCCTCCAAGTCTTTAATGCAAAAACAACCGCGCCTAATTCCAAATCATGCGTCGTATAATTTTGTTCGTGAATCTTCAATTGTCTAGACGCATAAGCAATCACCTTCGTTCGTTGCATTAATACACAACCGAGACCTTGCTTTGATGCGTCACAATAAATCACAAAATCATCATTCCCTTCAGGCAATGACAATATAGGTGCCGTAGTTAGCTTTTTCTTCAATAACTGAAACGCTTTCTCTTGTTCATCATTCCATTCAAATTTCTTCCCTTTATGCGTTAATGCAGTCAAGGGTTTTGCTATTCTGGAAAAGTCTTGGATGAACCTTCTGTAGTAACCAGCTAGTCCTAAAACTGGCGTATGTGTTTCGGAGTTTTCGGGGTTTCCCACTTTTCAACAGTTTCTATCTTTGCCGGATCCACCTTAATACCTTCTTTGTTCACTATGTGACCGAGGAATTGAACTTCTTCCAACCAAAATGCACACTTTGAAAACTTAGCGTACAATTCTTCCTTCCTCAATACTTCTAACACCTTTCTCAAATGTTCACCGTGTTCTTGGTCATTCTTTGAGTAAATAAGTATGTCATCAATGAAAACAATGACAAACTTGTCAAGGTATGGTCCACACACTCGGTTCATAAGGTCCATGAACACAGCTGGTGCATTAGTTAAACCAAACGGCTTGACCATAAACTCGTAATGACCGTAACGTGTTCTGAAAGCAGTCTTTGGAATATCATCTTCTTTCACCCGCATTTGATGATACCCGGAACATAAGTCAATCTTTGAATAAACAGACGAGCCTTGTAGTTGATCAAATAAGTCATCGATTCTCGGTAGTGGGTAGCAGTTCTTGATGGTAAGTTTGTTCAACTCTCGGTAGTCGATACACAACCTGAATGTACCATCTTTCTTCTTGACAAACAAAACAGGAGCTCCCCACGGTGATGTGCTTGGTCGAATGAAACCACGCTCTAAAAGTTCTTGTAATTGGCTTTGCAGTTCTTTCATCTCTCTGGGTGCGAGTCTGTAAGGAGCACGATCTATTGGTGCAGCTCCTGGTACAAGATCTATTTGAAATTCAATGGATCGATGTGGGGGTAATCCCGGTAATTCTTTCGAAAATACATCGGGAAATTCTTTTGCAATGGGAACATCATTGATGCTCTTTTCTTCAGTTTGTACTTTCTCGACGTGTGCTAGAACAGCATAGCAACCTTTTCTTATTAGTTTTTGTGCCTTCAAATTACTAATAAGATGTAGCTTCGTGTTGCCCTTTTCTCCGTACACCATTAAGGGTTTTCCTTTTTCTCGTATAATGCGAATTGCATTTTTGTAACAAACGATCTCTGCTTTCACTTCTTTCAACCAGTCCATACCGATTATCACATCAAAACTCCCTAACTCTACTGGTATCAAATCAATCTTAAATGTTTTGCTAACCAGTTTAATTTATCGATTCCGACATATATTATCTGCTGAAATTAATTTACCATTTGCTAATTCGAGTAAAAATTTACTATCCAAAGGCGTTAATGGACAACTTAATTTAGCACAAAAATCTCTACTCATATACCTTCTATCCGCACCCGACTCAAATAAAACGTAAGCAGATTTATTGTCAATAAGAAACGTACCCGTAACAAGCTCCGGGTCTTCCTGTGCCTCTGCTGCATTAATATTGAAAACTCTTCCGCGGCCTTGTCCATTCGAGTTCTCCTGGTTCGGGCAATTTCTAATAATGTGGCCCGGTTTTCCACATTTATAACAAACTACATTGGCATAACTTGCTCCGACACTACTTGCTCCACCATTACTCGTTCCGACACCATTTGTTCCTTTCGTTCTATTAACCCCTGGTCCGTAGACCTCACACTTCGCCGCGCTATGACCATTTCTTTTACACTTGTTGCAAAATTTAGTGCAGAACCCCGAGTGATACTTTTCACACCTTTGGCATAGCTGCTTCTGATTGTTGTTGTTGTTGCGGTTATTATTGTTGCTGGGATGATTGTTGTAGTTGCTGTTGTTGTTGTTGTTGTTGTTGTTGGGCCGTTTGTTGTAGTTGCGATTGATGTTGCGATTGTTGGGATAATTGTTGCGATTATTGTTGTAATTGCTGTTGTTGTTGTATTGGTGATTCTTATCACCATTTTCCTCCCACTTTCTTTTGACTTGCTTCACATTGGCCTCTTCAGCAGTCTGTTCTTTAATTCTTTCTTCAATCTGGTTCACTAGTTTGTGAGCCATTCTACATGCCTGTTGTATGGAGGCGGGCTCGTGTGAACTTATATCTTCTTGGATTCTTTCCGGTAATCCTTTCACAAACGCGTCGATCTTCTCTTCCTCATCTTCGAATGCTCCCGGACACAATAGGCACAATTCTGTGAATCGTCTTTCGTACGTGGTAATATCAAATCCTTGGGTTCGTAACCCTCTAAGTTCTGTCTTGAGCTTATTGACCTCGGTTCTGGGACGGTACTTCTCGTTCATCAAGTGCTTGAATGCTGACCACGGTAGTGCGTACGCATCGTCTTGTCCCACTTGCTCTAGATAGGTATTCCACCATGTTAACGCAGAACCTGTGAAGGTATGCGTAGCGTACTTCACTTTGTCCTCTTCAGTACACTTACTTATGGAAAACACCGATTCGACCTTCTCGGTCCACCGTTTCAATCCGATCGGTCCTTCGGTTCCATCAAATTCCAAAGGTTTGCAGGCAGTGAATTCTTTGTAGGTGCATCCTACACGGTTTCCTGTACTGCTAGATCCAAGGTTATTGTTGGTATGTAGCGCAGCCTGTACTGCGGCTATGTTTGAAGCTAGAAAAGTACGGAATTCCTCTTCATTCATATTCACGGTGTGTCGAGTAGTCGGTGCCATTTCCTTCAAAATAGTCAAATGGAACAAGTTAATCATACAGAATATTAAGAGTAGTTAATAGTATTTCGTAGCATAATATGAACTCATTTATAAAAGCTTTTTCTTCATATTAGCGTTTTATAAGTTTAAATTCGGGTAGTACCTACCCGTTAAGTTCATACTTAGTAGCTAATATACAATTCAACTACTACAATTCTAAATGAAAAACTGATTATAATAATATTTCGCGTTCAAACTTTTACACAATATTTTACAAACTTACAATACCGCTTATTTTACATATAGCATGAAATATAGCACACAATAAATTTGATACAAGATGGTTGTGAAGATAATTCTAGCTAGTATACAAGTCGTTCAGCAAAGGCAATAAAGACACGTAATTCATACGTCCAGAAACAAGTCATGCATTCTGGTTTTACTAGGATTACTTCCCATCCTTGGTCTTGTGGAACATAACCGTTATGGCCGTTGATAAGATAGCGTGTTGTAACGTCGTCAAAGGGACGAGGGTTACGTAATGTCCAACAGTCCTGTAACAATCTAAAAACCTCATTTCTTACCCCAATTACCGACTCCGTCACTTGTGGGAACGTTTTGTTTAATAGTTGTAGCCCGATGTTCTTGTTCTCACTTTGGTGAGAAACGAACATTACTAATCCGTAAGCATAACATGCTTCTTTATGTTGCATGTTAGCCGCTTTGTCTAAATCACGAAGTCCAATATTCGGATATATTGAGTCAAAATAATTTCTTAACCCATTGCGTAAAATAGCATTTGGGTTCCCCGCAATATATGCGTCAAAGTAAACACATCGTAACTTATGGATTTCCCAATGTGATATCCCCGATCTTTCGAACGAAAGCCTTTTATAAACCAAGGCATTCTTGGAACGTTCTTCGAATGTCTTACAAACTGATCTCGCCTTAAATAGTTGTGCCGAAGAATTCTGACCGACTCTAGACAAGATTTCATCAATCATGTCTTCGGGTAGGTCTCTTAAAATATTGGGTTGTCTATCCATTTTGTGTTTTTATACTGTAAAATAGACAAGAGTTAGATTCATAAAAAAAAAATACTTATTAATACAAGCAATTTTTACATATATCATAAAGCATAAGCACACTATATTACATATATTACACCACACGAATACAACTATCTTATTCCGACTCGCTTGTTTCTTCTTCTTCGGTTTTGGTTCGTTTTGCCAAGTTTCTAGGGATATATGATGTTCCCCTAATACGAGCCGTCGTTTTCCACATTGGTTTAGAAAAACCTGGTGGTTTAGAGGTTCCCGGGTCATTGTTACAACTTAAGGACTTCGGGGGTTGACGATACATATAAAGTTCATCGGGGTTGGAATTAGATTTCTCTATTTTTATGCCCTTTCCCTTATTATTTTCTTTTGCCTTTTTAAATTCAGTTGGGGTAATTTCTATAACATCATCGGAATTCTCGTCGGAATCCGATTCATCGGAGAATTGGTAATCCTCCCAATATTTTGCTTCCTTGGCGGAAACACCATTGACCATAATTAAACTTGGTCGGTTGGTTGAGGATTTTCTTTTACTTAACTGTTTTATTATTTCCCCCACCGGTTCTATTTCTTCATCCGGTTCCGATTCTTCTTCCGGTTCCGATTCTTCTTCCGGTTCCGACTCTTCTTCCAGTTCCTCTTCGGGAACTTGTGAATCAGTCCACGAATCATTCTAATTTACATTTGACTCTTCATTATTATTAGGTGAGTCAATGGGACTTGTTCTAGAGGTAGACATCTATCACATAATATCAAACGCGTTAAGAGATTAATATATCACATAATATTCACATGTTAAAAATATATAGTTTCCAGCAAAATTTGTTAAGCAATCATTTTTCAAGTAAACACGGTCGAAGTCCAGACTCACTAATGCATCCTAACAAACTCGATAAGACACACTAATGCAAAATTCTAGTTCTCTAAGACCAACGCTCGGATACCAACTGAAATGTCCCGTTCTTATTGATTAAAAACGTTCCATATTAATTGATTTCGTTACGAGGTTTTGACCTCTATATGAGACGTTTTTCAAAGACTGCATTTATTTTAAAACAAACCATAACCTTTAATTCATAAATAAAGGTTTAAAAAGCTTTACGTAGATTATCAAATAATGATAATCTAAAATATCCTGTTTACACACGACCATTACATAATGGTTTACAATACAAATATGTTACATCAAAATCAGTTTCTTGAATGCAGTTTTTACACAATATCATACAAACATGGACTCCAAATCTTGTCCTTATTTTAGTATGCAACAGCGGAAGCTCTTAGTATTCACCTGAGAATAAACATGCTTTAAACGTCAACAAAAATGTTGGTGAGTTATAGGTTTAACCTATACATATCAAATCGTAACAATAGACCACAAGATTTTATATTTCAATACACATCCCATACATAGAGATAAAAATCATTCATATGGTGAACACCTGGTAACCGACATTAACAAGATGCATATATAAGAATATCCCCATCATTCCGGGACACCCTTCGATATGATATAAATTTCGAAGTACTAAAGCATCCGGTACTTTGGATGGGGCTTGTTAGGCCCAATAGATCTATCTTTAGGATTCGCGTCAATTAGGGTGTCTGTTCCCTAATTCTTAGATTACCAGACTTAATAAAAAGGGGCATATTCGATTTCGATAATTCAACCATAGAATGTAGTTTCACGTACTTGTGTCTATTTTGTAAATCATTTATAAAACCTGCATGTATTCTCATCCCAAAAATATTAGATTTTAAAAGTGGGATTATAACTCACTTTCACAGATTTTTACTTCGTCGGGAAGTAAGACTTGGCCACTGGTTGATTCACGAACCTATAACAATATATACATATATATCAAAGTATGTTCAAAATATATTTACAACACTTTTAATATATTTTGATGTTTTAAGTTTATTAAGTCAGCTCTCCTCGTTAGTAACCTACAACTAGTTGTCCACAATTAGATGTACAGAAATAAATCGATAAATATTATCTTGAATCAATCCACGACCCAGTGTATACGTATCTCAGTATTGATCACAACTCAAACTATATATATTTTGGAATCAACCTCAACCCTGTATAGCTAACTCCAACATTCACATATAGAGTGTCTATGGTTGTTCCGAAATATATATAGATGTGTCGACATGATAGGTTGAAACATTGTATACGTGTCTATGGTATCTCAAGATTACATAATATACAATACAAGTTGATTGAGTTATGGTTGGAATAGATTTGTTACCAATTTTCACGTAGCTAAAATGAGAAAAATTATCCAATCTTGTTTTACCCATAACTTCTTCATTTTAAATCCGTTTTGAGTGAATCAAATTGCTATGGTTTCATATTGAACTCTATTTTATGAATCTAAACATAAAAAGTATAGGTTTATAGTCGGAAAAATAAGTTACAAGTCGTTTTTGTAAAGGTAGTCATTTCAGTCGAAAGAACGACGTCTAGATGACCATTTTAGAAAACATACTTCCACTTTGAGTTTAACCATAATTTTTGGATATAGTTTCATGTTCATAATAAAAATCATTTTCTCAGAATAACAACTTTTAAATCAAAGTTTATCATAGTTTTTAATTAACTAACCCAAAACAGCCCGCGGTGTTACTAAGACGGCGTAAATCCGATTTTACGGTTCTTTTCGTGTTTCTAGGTTTTAAATCATTAAGTTAGCATATCATATAGATATAGAACATGTGTTTAGTTGATTTTAAAAGTCAAGTTAGAAGGATTAACTTTTGTTTGCGAACATGTTTAGAATTAACTAAACTATGTTCTAGTGATTACAAGTTTAAACCTTCGAATAAGATAGCTTTTTATATATGAATCGAATGATGTTATGAACATCATTACTACCTTAAGTTCCTTGGATAAACCTACTGGAAAAGAGAAAAATGGATCTAGCTTCAATGAATCCTTGGATGGCTCGAAGTTCTTGAAGCAGAATCATGACACGAAAACAAGTTCAAGTAAGATCATCACTTGAAATAAGATTGTTATAGTTATAGAAATTGAACCAAAGTTTGAATATGATTATTACCTTGTATTAGAATGATAACCTACTGTAAGAAACAAAGATTTCTTGAGGTTGGATGATCACCTTACAAGATTGGAAGTGAGCTAGCAAACTTGAAAGTATTCTTGATTTTATGTAACTAGAACTTGTAGAATATATGAAGAACACTTAGAACTTGAAGATAGAACTTGAGAGAGATCAATTAGATGAAGAAAATTGAAGAATGAAAGTGTTTGTAGGTGTTTTTGGTCGTTGGTGTATGGATTAGATATAAAGGATATGTAATTTTGTTTTCATGTAAATAAGTCATGAATGATTACTCATATTTTTGTAATTTTATGAGATATTTCATGCTAGTTGCCAAATGATGGTTCCCACATGTGTTAGGTGACTCACATGGGCTGCTAAGAGCTGATTATTGGAGTGTATATACCAATAGTACATACATCTAAAAGCTGTGTATTGTACGAGTACGAATACGGGTGCATACGAGTAGAATTGTTGATGAAACTGAACGAGGATGTAATTGTAAGCATTTTTGTTAAGTAGAAGTATTTTGATAAGTGTATTGAAGTCTTTCAAAAGTGTATAAATACATATTAAAACACTACATGTATATACATTTTAACTGAGTCGTTAAGTCATCGTTAGTCGTTACATGTAAGTGTTGATTTGAAACCTTTAGGTTAACGATCTTGTTAAATGTTGTTAACCCAATGTTAATAATATCAAATGAGATTTTAAATTATTATATTATCATGATATTATCATGTATGAATATCTCTTAATATGATATATATACATTAAATGTCTTTACAACGATAATCGTTACATATATGTCTTGTTTAAAAATCATTAAGTTAGTAGTCTTGTTTTTACATATGTAGTTCATTGTTAATATACTTAATGATATGTTTACTTATCATAGTATCATGTTAACTATATATATATCCATATATATGTCATCATATAGTTTTTACAAGTTTTAACGTTCGTTAATCACCGGTCAACTTGGGTGGTCAATTGTCTATATGAAACATATTTCAATTAATCAAGTCTTAACAAGTTTGATTGCTTAACATGTTGGAAACATTTAATCATGTAAATATCAATCTCAATTAATATATATAAACATGGAAAAGTTCGGGTCACTACAAAAATCATCTCACCGTGGTAGTTAATACAATATAATTCTTACAACGGGGGCTAATGCGTACGCAATGCAAAATCATCCCTCCGAGGGTAGCTGAAATGGGGGCTAATGCGTACGCAATGCAACATCATCCCTCCGTTACCAACTACAAAGTCGACTATAATACAATACAATACAATACATTGGTAGCTAACGCGTAGTGCAATGACAAAATCATCTCACCGATGGTAGTTAAAATGGTAGCTAACGCGTAGTGTAATGACGAAATCATCTCACCGTTACTAACTACTAAATCGAACCATATCGGTAGCTAACACGTAGTGCAATGACGAAATCATCTCACCGATGGTCGATAATACAATCTTTATAGAAATCGAACCTCTGAATCCAAATAATTCTATCATAGAATGTAGTTTTGAATATATGTGTCTATTTCGTTAAACGTTTATTGAAGCAGTTAATATATCTCAAAAGCATTTAGGAAACAGTTATAAAAACAGCGCATTTATTCTCAGTTCAAAAATATATCTCAAAAGAATTTAGGAAACAGTTATAAAAACAGCGCATGTATTCTCAGTCCCAAAAATGTAAAGAGTAAAAGGGAATCAAATGAAACTCACATAATGTATTTTGTAGTAAAAATACATATGACGACATTGCACAATGCAGGGTTGGTATAACGACTCTCATTTTTCCATTCTATATTTCTCATTTTTCATTTCTATACTTTTCCTTATTAAATGTCCAACAAAATAATTAACCTTAATAATTAAACTTTAATCGATAATTGTTAAGCGTTAAGAATTATAAAATATGATAATTAACTTTGTACATTAATTGACAAGTTAATAAAAATAATAAGTTAATAAACTTTTGTGAGTAAATATATAACTATAAAGACTTGTGTAATTAAAATAAATAAACTTGGATAATTAAGGGTTATTAAGCTAAATTAAAGTACAAGAACTTAAGTGAAAAAGTTAATCCTAATTCCCCTAAGCCCTAGCCGATTTTTAAAGGGTAGAATTACCTATTTACCCTCTAAAATTTCGGCCCTAAGCTACCCTATAACCCCTTCTCCAAGTTAGACTTGTTCCCTAAGTAATTCCTTATAAAACCCTAATTCTAGAATAATCCTAACACTCCTATAAATAGGGACCTAGGCTAAACCATTCCATGTACCAAATCACAAACAAATCCCTCACTCAAAAATCTCTCTTTTTCTCTCTTGATTTCGGCCCCAAAAACCGAAATCCACCACCACCCTATCGAAATCCTTAAGGGTTACCAAGTAATCTTCAAGTGTTCTTCGCGTTCGTCGTGTTCTTCACGAATCTTCAAGGTGTTCTTCAAGATATTCAAGGCTTTGATCTTTCATCTTCATCGAGTTTTTCTTTTCTTTGTTAATCTTCTTGGATCTTCAAAGGTATACCAAAAAACCCTAAACTATTTCCTTAATTCTTTGATCTTTGTTTTAATCTATATTCATATGAATTCATAAACATATAAACATAAGAACAAACCTAGATCTATACATGTAAGAAAAAAAAATATAAATCTATACATGTGTGTGTGTGTGTGTGTGTGTGTGTGTGTGTGTGTGTGTCGACTAGAACAAAAAAGAAGGAAGGAAACTTTGATCTTTAAAAACCCTAGATACAATTAGGAGATTTGTTAGTGATTAATTAAGGAAACAAAATAAACTTACATATATATACATATAATTCGACATATACATATATATACATGTAAAAATTAAATTTTTATATACATATATATATATATACACGACATCATATACATATATACATTAAAGCCCTAAACCCTAATTTAAATTATACTACTTTAATCAAAACCCTAGTTTTATTAAAAACCTAATTAATTATTAAACCCTAATTCATTAAACCTAACCCTAATTAATTAATACCACTTTAATTATTTAACCCTAATCATTACTACATTAAATAAAACCCTAATTTACTAAACCCTAATTTATGAAACCCTAGGACATTAGTTACTAAACCCTAGTTATTAAATACTACTTTAAATAACTAACTCTAATTAATGAAACCCTAATACTACTTATACTATTAATTAATATGTATACACTGTTACTATTATTAACATCTATAAGTTACTACTTATATTATAACACGTAAAGACATTTTGGGATATGTATTAGAGATGTATAGATCTTCGAACTTTCTGGACGAATGGTTTCTACGAAACTCTAGGCGGAAGGGTTTGGATTTCTGATTTAAAGGGTCCTATAGCTCAAGCCCCTAGACCTGAAATGGCCATTCGAAGAGAAAGGGGTGATTGGAAGCTTATCTAATACGGCAAGTATCCTAAAATGGAAAACACTCTTAAAGTAGAAACTTTTCTAATTATAGAAACTTACTAAAATAAGGAATCTACTAAAATAAGAAACTTTCTAAAAATGGAAACTTTCTAAAAGTGGAAACTTACTAGGAATAGAAACTTAGTAAAACAAATTATACTTACACACTTAAACTTAAACACATACTTAAACTTAAACATGGGCAAAACACTTAACTACTCTTAAATGTCAATAGGTTGACTTTCATGCTGACTCATCCAACTTTCTAATCTGAGGAATAGCTAGCTCTCTCTACTAAGGTGAACTTCATAGCCCCACTTTCTATTGTGCACAACTTACTTAATTTACTTGGGGTGAGACACATGCTGTTTTTACTTTTTACACTTTAGACACAAGTACCAAACTGTTAAACTATGCTATACCCGGCTATGTCCGACTAAGTCCCTACAGTGATATTTTTAATTGTTGCGGCATGCTTAATTATTGGGGTAGGCCTATCGGGAGTAACGTCCCCGATACATTTGACTAAATCTTTGTATTACTTGATAATGAAATTAAAACCGACAAGGATAGACACAACTTGTCATGGGGCAAACTTGAACGTTTAGTCTAAATATCACGCTTTGGCTTAACTTTTGATCCTGCGGGAGATCAACTTTACAAACTAAATCTTGTGGTCTAAAACAACGGTCAAACTTTTGTTAAACCTATGAACTTCACTCAACCTTTTTGGTTGACACTTTAGCATGTTTTGTCTCAGGTGCTGTTTGATTCAAGCTTACTTATCTACTGCTTATGTGATGCTACTTGGACATAGGATTAAGAGATTATCGCATTTATTACTATTGCATTTAAACAATTACTTTATTCCTTTGTAACGACATTTCATTTTCCGCTGCGTACTCATTGAAGTTAATTTTCTCATTTAGTATTATTCTCGTTATTATAATATGTTGGTATATTTTGATATTAAGTCACATTTTACCCAGGCCCTAACTGGGGGTGTGATAGTTGGCCTCGGATTCACGAACCTATATCATTCGTATAATTATTAATATACATAGTTGTACTTGAACAAATATATATATAAATTTATTAGGTATATCCTTTTTATATTAATAATATATATGTTCCTTATATTCATTTTGTATGTAAAAGATATTAAATTTTGTTATGTTATATGTATTAAATATATTTATATATAAATATCATTTGTTTGCTAATGAAAATAGTAATTATAATAATATTAAAATAATATTAAATGTGGTAATAATTATAATACTTTAGTTTCCTAAGAGAAGTAATAATGTTAATAATTCTATTAGTGATAATAATAATGATATTAACGATAATAACTATAAAAATATAAATTTTATTATGAATGATAGTTATGATAACGATGTTAGTAATTACCTAATAGTAATACTCATGATAATACAACTATTAATACTTATAATCATGTTCTTGGTAACAATGATAACAATCTTAATATTTATACTAATGATGACAATAATATTTACAGTTATGTTAATAATACTCATTTTAATGATAATAATATGTAATGGCATTATTATAGTATTATTAATAATTAATTTAACCATAATAATAGTAATAGTAATTTTTAATAATAATAATAATACTAATAATTGTAATCACAATAATAATAATGATAATATTTATAATAATACACATGTTGATAATAATAATAATAACTCTAATATTCATAAAATGATACTTAGGTTAATAATAATAATCCTAACAACTAATAAACGATACTAATAACAATCCTAGTCATGTTAAAAATAATAATACATTCATTAGTAATGGTATTAATAATAATAATTCTAATACTTGTAATAACAATAATTAATAATAATAATAATAATAATAATATTACTAATAATAATAATAATAGAAATAAAAAATAAAATATTTATACCCTTTAAACTTTGTGTAAAAAGAATTGCCCACAACGAGGCTCGAACCCGCGACCTCACGCTCAACCACAACCTCCCTTAACCATCGAGCTGTTTATGTTTATCTGAATTAATATTCATTCTATATCTTATTAAGTCGTAGTTTCTGTCTCTCCTTATTCCTTCTGCATCTCCATTAATTCGACCATGGTAACGATTAGACAAACATCACAACTAATATGAGGTTTGAATTAAACCTAAAACATAAATGTAAACTACCTGTAATTGATTCTGTATTCGATAAAGCAAGAAAAAAAAATAAAAAAAAATCATAACAGCAAGTTGCTGTTCATCGATAAAAAACATAAAAAAAATTTGATTTTGATTACGGGCACGTTTTAGATAAAAGTCATTACATGAAATAGTTTTCAATTCATACTTAGAAACTGTATGTAACATCAATTGATCCAGAATCTTTAAACGAATTTGAATTTCCCAAAAATATAAATCGTTTGACTTTTTATATTATAACTTTGACTCTACAATTCTAGCTCGTTTTGAAAAATTAGAAGATGAGATTTTGCAGTTAGCTTCATTAGATGATCCCTAACATAACCTCATTTATGGATTTTCAAATGGAATTCGAATTCGAATTTTTTTGTTTTAAAGTTTCAACGAACAGAGGATTCGAGCAAATTCCTTTTTTTTATTAAAAAAACGCGAATTGCAGTGAATTGATTACACTAGAGGGTTGAGGTTGGTTAGAGAAATTTTGAAGGACAATTAAATTGATTTGTAGGGTTAATAACATCGACAAAAAAAAAATTCGTTGGAAGAGAAATACAGAAAAATAAAATAATTAAAGTTGAAAATAATTTACCACTAAATTTGGAATTGTCTCCTAAAGTCTATGATTCGTACGATTAGTAGATACAGAAAGCTAACAAATTTTGTCTTGATACTGTGATAAATTCCAAATCTGGTAACCAGTTTAGAGAAAGAAAACAAACCCAGTACAATTTGATGGTTATCTGAAACTAATTCTCATTCTATATATCTTTTTTTATCCGTATTAATAAATAAATAATTAAACTAATATTAATAATAATAATTATTATATAATTAATAGTCATAATAATTTTAACAATTTGTGTTAATAGTAATCCACAATGATAGTATTCATGATATTTATAATAATTTGTATTTTTCTTATGATAACATTAATAATGGTTTTAATAATAATGGTAATTATATTTATAAAAGCAATAATATTAATAATAGTAGTAGTATTACTCATAATAACTAATAATATTTACCTTTCAACTAAATAATAAATTTAATTATTCTAATAGTAATATTTATTATTTTAAGTATCTATTGTGAATTTGTGATAATCATAACTTATAAAATTGTAATAGTAACCATAATAATACTAATAATATTATTATTACTAATATTGATATTAATATCAATAATTATAATGAAAGAATTATAAATTTTATTATAACAACTATATTCTTATCTTGTAATTGCATTTAATATATTAATATTACCATTTATTACTTATGTAATAATTAATAATTATATCACCCACTTTGTGGTAGCATTTATTGAATATTTAATACTTATATGTGTATATATAGATTTACAATAAATTTTATTGTATCTTATATTATTTTATTTTGTAAACTTAATTCTAATAACTAAATAATATAATATTTCAAATTATCTTTTGAATTAATATATATATTTATATTCTTAAATATATAGGTATCTATTTACAAATAGTTGTTCGTGAATCGTCGATTGAAAACATAAAAAAAATTGATTTTGATTACGGGCACGTTTTAGATAAAAGTCATTACATGAAATAGTTTTCAATTCATACTTAGAAACTGTATGTAACATCAATTGATCCAGAATCTTTAAACGAATTTCCCAAAAATATAAATCGTTTGACTTTTTATATTATAACTTTGACTCTACAATTCTAGCTCGTTTTGAAAAATTAGAAGATGAGATTTTGCAGTTAGCTTCATTAGATGATCCCTAACATAACCTCATTTATGGATTTTCAAATGGAATTCGAATTCGAATTTTTTTGTTTTAAAGTTTCAATGAACAGAGGAGTCGAGCAAATTCCTTTTTTTTTTAAAACGCGAATTGCAGTGAATTGATTACACTAGAGGGTTGAGGTTGGTTAGAGAAATTTTGAAGGATAATTAAATTGATTTGTAGGGTTAATAACATCGACAGAAAAAAAATTCGTTGGAAGAGAAATACAGAAAAATAAAATAATTAAAGTTGAAAATAATTTACCACTAAATTTGGATTTATCTCCTAAAGTCTTTGATTCGTACGATTAGTAGATACAGAAAGCTAACAAATTTTGTCTTGATACTGTGATAGATTCCAAATCTGGTAACCAGTTTAGGGAAAGAAAACAAACCCAGTACAATTTGATGGTTATCTGAAACTAATTCTCATTCTATATATCTTTTTTATCCGTATTAATAAATAAATAATTAAACTAATATTAATAATATTAATAATAATAATAATTATATAATTAATAATCATAATAATTTTAACAACTTGTGTTAATAATAATCCACAATGATATTATTCATGATATTTATAATAATTTGTATTTTTCTTATGATAACATTAATAATGGTTTTAATAATAATGGTAATTATATTTATAAAAGCAATAATATTAATAATAGTAGTAGTATTACTCATAATAACTAATAATATTTAACTTTCAACTAAATAATAAATTTAATTATTCTAATAGAAATATTTATTATTTTAAGTATCTATTGTGAATTTGTGATAATCATAACTTTTAAAATTGTAATAGTAACCATAATAATACTAATAATATTATTATTACTAATATTGATATTAATATCAATAATTATAATGAAAGAATTATAAATTTTATTATAACAACTATATTCTTATCTTGTAATTGCATTTAATATATTAATATTACCGTTTATTACTTATGTAATAATTAATAATTATATCACCCACTTTGTGATAGCATTTATTGAATATTTAATACTTATATTTGTATATATAAATTTACAATAAATTTTATTATATCTTATATTATTTTATTTTGTAAACTTAATTCTAATAACTAAATAATATAATATTTCAAATTATCTTTCCAATTAATATATATATTTATATTCTTAAATATATATGTATCTATTTACAAATAGTTGTTCGTGAATCGTCGAGAGCAGTCGAAGGGTAATTGATTACATAAATATAATTCTAAACCTATCGAGATTCAATATTACAGACTTTGCTTATCTTGTCGAAATCATATAGAGATTAAATTTTAAATTTGGTCGAAAATTTTCGGGTCGTCACAAAAGCAACAGACGTTATTGGTCGATCAGAATGAAATAGGAAGCAGAAACAAAAGAAATGACAATAGTTGTTGCAGGTTTACTGTTCATCGCCCTCTTTATCATTACAACAGAAACAAGAATTTATTTTTAAGGATTAAAGGTGATTGTGTTGGGTTTTGGTTCGTTGATAGAAGTAATAAACAGAAGTGATTAATAACAACAATGGTGGACATAATAGAAATAAATGGGCAACAATATAGCAGCTAGTGACATGTTGGTGGTGGGTTTACGATGAAGAGAGATAGAGGAGAGACATAAATAGAGGTGGTGTGTGGTGGTCTTGTGTTTATTATCGAAACAGAAAACATGAATTTACCATATCATCCAGTGGTGTTGGTGGAGAAGAAGACGGTGTGTTATGGTATTCAAACAAGGAGGTGGGTTTGGGTGGTTATTGACAAGAGAAGAAACAGAAACTAGAGATAGCGGTGGTAGTGAAACAGAAAACAATCACAGTAACATTTATGGTGATTTGGTTCAACATTAAAGATGGGGACATGGTGGTGATGGCGACTGTAGGAGTGGTGGTCCAAGGGTGACCGATATTGGTTCAAATGATGAAGGTGTGGTGGGTTGTAGGATGGTTCAAGCAGTACACATGAACGAAAACAGTAGTAAACGATT
Source organism: Rutidosis leptorrhynchoides (assembly GCF_046630445.1). Classification (NCBI taxonomy): domain Eukaryota; kingdom Viridiplantae; phylum Streptophyta; class Magnoliopsida; order Asterales; family Asteraceae; genus Rutidosis; species Rutidosis leptorrhynchoides. Next base: position 255,776,481 of record NC_092337.1, read on the forward strand.
ATGACTAGAGTGGTGGATGGTGATGATTTTAGTTGATAGTTATGGGTGTTGTGTTCATGTCAATGAAACCGAAAAACAAAACGTAGGTGGTGGTTTGTGTTTGTTGGTCGATGGTTTCCAAGATGGTGGACGTGAGGTGGCCGGTGATCAAAGTGAATGTTTAAGGATTCTAAGGGTGGTTTTCATTGTAATGCATCATGTATGAGTACATATATAGAATATATATCCGTTAACTATAACTTTAATAATTAAGAATAATAATATAATAATAATTATAATATAATTAATTAAATCATGTGGTGGATTGAGAATATGAATTGGAAAGAAACAGTTTAGCCATCATAATTCTTAAATTTATCTGCCGACAGTTTTCACGGACTGTGTATCGTGCGAAATCAGTGGCGGATAAAAGTGTTCAGAAAAATCCCATATTTTTAAATTAACTATATTTATTTATTTTGGTCTTTATGGTATAAAATTCGATCATTAACTATTAAATAAAAATTACATTAATTATTCACTCCCAATCTCAAGTAAAATATAAAATGTTTTAAGATTTAACAAATAGTTCCTAGATACATTTTTAATAAGCCTAAAATCTATATTACTCATTTTCGGATCACCGTTTATTTTAAAATCACCTAAGTTTGAACTTAACCTTTTGAATGATAAACGAGTGTTATTATTCTTTCCTAATGAATTCAAAACCATTTATTTTTGAATTACATAAATATATATTAACTAACAAATTAATTATTAATTCAAATCATCAAATCATATAATACTTTATTTAATATCTCTAATTAATATATATATATATATATATATATATATATATATATATATATATATATATATATACTAGTAATATTATTTATATATATATATATATATATATATATATATATATATATATATATACATACATACATATTTATTTACAATAATTGTTCGTTAATCATCGGGAACAGTCGAAGGGTAATTGCATATATGGACACAGTTCAAATTTTTGAGACTTAACCTAACAGACTTTGATTATCGTGTCGAAACCATATTAAGATTAAGTTTAAATTTGGTCAAAAATTTTCGGGTCGTCACAGTAGCTACCCGTTAAAGAAATTTCGTCCCGAAATTTGATCGGGGTCGTCATGGCTAACGATAAAAATATTTTCATGACAAATATCAGTTGATAAATAGAGTTTTATCACTTTTGAGTAATATAGGTAAAATAATTCGATTACTCGAAGAGTATAGGTGAAGCTATTACAAAAAGAGTGAAATGAGATAAATAAGATTCGTCCTAATTTCTGACGTAGTCACTGATGATTTTCCAAAATTGAAGGGATTTAAAGATAATCTACGTAATAAGATTTAGTTCTTCGGTAATTAAGAAAATTAGGATCTTCTTTAATTAAATGCAATGATCTGTCTCAATTTCTCTGTCTGATATTTCACTATAAATCCACCCTCTTCGTTTCCTTTATATTTTTGGAGTTCCATACGTTTGTTTTCTCTTCTCGACTTTAAGTCGAGAGAATAATGGCCCAGAATTCATAGGTATGAATTTCGGAATGACCATAGTTAATGTTCTAAGAAAGATTGTAATAGCGCGATTTTGATTGGTTATATTACCAGAATTCAGGAGAAAAGATAGAACTATCAGGAAAATATGTTCTCGATATGTTTGGAGATTAGGTAGAATGTAATAGTCGTGTAACATGGCACATAATGACGTTATAGTCTGTGAATCATCACGTTCCATTAGAAACTCAGCATGACTTACTGTAATATAATCACGTTGATCAAGTGTCATTATATTATACTAACTCCTGCTTCAGTTCCCAACACTACTTCAAAAACATTCATAATTAACTTTGAATTTTTCAGAATTTAGAAACTAAATAGTTTCCTTTCTGGTGTATCACTAATATCGCGAAGATATAATTGATTTCAGATAAGAATAGTTATGAAAATATCTTCAGAAATATCGAGGATATTTATAATGAAAGATACGATGATATCTTAGAATTTCTAATATCGATGAATGATGAAGAAAATTTGTCCGCAAAAGTTTAGAGTCAGGAGTAAGGTATTCGTTAATGACTTCAGTAGATACTGAATCATCTGGATTCTTTGAAGGCAGGTTTAGTCCTTGTGATTTATCTACAGCCTCTTCATGGTTTTCTCAATTCATTTTCCAGTTCCAAATCTTCTCTTAGCTTTGCTAACATACTATTCTTTGTCATCAAACTTTTGACTATTAAGGTCGTTTATAGTTTTTGCTGCTTTAATCAACTTTTTTAACACTCGGAGTATTGGTTCATAGACTGGGTGCTTTTCAGAATTTTAGAATGGAAGATCACGATTCTAAGAGATAAATGTTATATGTATACATATGACTGTTGATGTAGAAACACTGCGAGATTCGAAATACTGATTGCTAATTTCTGGTAATTGGTATGACAACTCTCGTTACAAGATGTGGATGAGTATATGTTAGAGTTTCAATGAGTATAATGATAGGGTTTTAATGAATAAATATAGTGGTTTTTTCGGAGAGACTCAAGCCAATGAGTAATGAAGTTGTTGGTAAGTTTCTGCTAATGTGGTGGAATATAAACGGTTCCTCGATAACGATAACGAAAGGCAACTTATATATTACGGTTATAATAAGGCTAATCCGAATGAAAGTCGAAGTTGTCTTGCTGGAGCTGTGACAAAATTTGCTATTTTGAAAAGGAATTGCATTGTTATTTTCAGAAATAACAATGCCAAAGGAGCCAGCACAGATACATGTTAAACGTTTACTCAGGTTCCGAGTGTTTTCAGGTGCATAACTATATGCGTCAATCTTTTCTTCCATAGATGAAGTGTGGTTGGTTCATCCTCTCAATTGAGGTGTTTTCAAGAATCATGTAAGGTTTGAACGCAGATTGTAATCGTCAAGATATAAATGAGGTTTAAGATGAAATCAAGTGACAAACTTGAAGAAATGTTTAGTTTCATATGTTATAATCAATATTTTAATTCATTTTAATTGTTCAATGTTAGTAGTCCACAGTTAGTAGTCCACAATTAGTAATTCAATAATTCATATATAGTTTAATATGTAATTTTTGAATTAATTAATACGTATCGTGACCCATTGTATACATGTCTCAGACTCGATCACAACTCAAAGTATATATATTATTTTAGAATCAACCTCAACCCTGTATAGCTAACTCGATCATTACTGCATATAGAGTGTCTATGGTTATTTCAAATAATATATATAGATGACGTCCATATGAGATGTCAAAACATTGTATATGTGTCACGATATTTAAAATACATAAATAACAGTATTTAAATGATGATAAATAAGTGCGTAAAATAAATAACAGAATTTAAATGACGATAAATAAAATTGCGAGAATTAAAATTATAAATAAATTGCGATAAATGTAATAAGGAATTAACAGTTAGCTAGGAACAGATAGCTAGGATTTTGTTAGCGTGTATTCTTAACAAAATTTCTCATAGTTAGTTTGTTTATTTCTAACAAATTTTATTTTTGTTCAATGTTTTCTTCATTATGCCACTTGTTGGATTTTGATAAATCAAAATCCAAATATGAGATTGGATGAAAATGGTTATTCTGTGGTGAACGGATTCGTATATCTTGTGGATGTAAGTAGGATAGTAATGGACTGTTGAATCAGATTCGAAGAATGTACAATGTAACTTATTAATGTAAAATCTAAATATTCCTCGGGTATTACCTACCCGTTAAAATATTTTCACCATTAAAAGTTTGTACGAAAGAATTTTTAATTACAATCTTTATGAAAATATACTTACATATATATTTTCTTCAGATGTAATCATGGATTTAATGAGTTAACATAATATTAATCTCATTTGATTTACCGTTAGAACTAGAATACATAATCTCTAAAACATTAGAGATTATATAATCGACATGTCGAACGAAGATAAATGATGTAGAACGTCATGTAGAAGGATGATTACGCTCAAGGTATAGATTATGATGTTGAGACGTGTGATACAGATGTTATTGTTGGTATTGGTATTGATGTTGGCGGTACTGTTGGTGCTGGTGATGTTGCTGAAGCTGGTAAATTTTGCACCATATTCTCCAAATTGATTAATCGAGCAAGAAGTTCGTTGACTTCTTCTATTATTCCGGGATGATTGTCAGTCGGAACGAGTGGATGAATAAGGTTCAGAATTTGAGATAGTATATAATCATGACAAGATACTCTGGAAATGAGAGAGAAAATGATGTCTCGGACAGGTTCGCCGGTAAGTGCTTTAGGTTCATCGTCAAGAGGGAAAGTCGGTGGATGGAAAGGATCGCTTTCTTCTTTTCTCCATTGGTTTAGTCGACTACGAACCCATCCCCATTTCATCCAAAATAGGTGATGGCTAATTGGTTGATCCATTCCGGTTACACTGCTTTCGGAGCTTGAGTGAAACTCCATATCGGAATCCGAGGGACTTGAACTGATGGCGAGTTCCATTTCGTACAATTGAATAAGGGATTTTCAAATATGAAATGATTTTTCGGCTATCGGATGGTATTCTAATTACATAGAATATCTATATATATAGAGTAAAAGATTTCGTAGATTACGGAGGGATTTACGGAATATGTCAGGCAAAGTCTACCGTAACAGATACGCTAAGATATGAATTATCAGATACGCTAAGATATGAATTTTGTCTATACACTATTCATGCAATCAATGCAGTAAGGTGTGTCTAGACTAAGTATGATAAACAGGTAATTTTCGACATAAAATGATAAGCAAAACTTTTGACATGAAGACACGGTCGAAGTCCAGACTCACTAATGCATCCTAACAACTATCAGTTAGACACACTAATGCAAGACCTGGTTCGCTAAGACCACCGCTCTGATACCACCTATAACGACCCATCCTAATCTATCTGGACGAATACATTACATTTGGTTACATCGCGAGGTACTTGACCTCTATAAGATACATTTTACAAACATTGCATTTGTTTTTTAAAAGACAAACTTTCATTACATCGAAAGTTGACGGCATGCATACCATTTCATAATATATCCAACTATAATTGACTTAATAATAATCTTGATGAACTCAACGACTCGAATGCAACATCTTTTAAAATATGTCATGAATAACTCCAAGTAATATCCTTAAAAGGAGAAAATGCACAGCGGAAGATTTCTTTCAAACCTGAGAATAAACATGCTTTAAAGTGTCAACCAAAACGTTGGTGAGTTCATTAGTTTATCGTAATCAATCATTTCCATAATTTTAATATACCACAAGATTTCTATTTTCATTTTTCATAATTATCATCTCATATCAGGCATTTCCCACAAACTGCATAGAGATAAAAATCTTTCATATGGATTGAACCCCTGGTAATCGACCTTAACAAGATGCATATAGAATATCCCCATCATTCCGGGACATCCTTCGGACATGATAAATTCGAAGTACTAGAGCATCCGTGACATGGATGGGGCTTGTTGAGCCCGATAGATCTATCTTTAGGATTCGCGTCAATTAGGATGTCTGTTCCCTAATTCTTAGATTACCAGACTAAAAGGGGCATATTCGATTCACGAACCTATATCATTTATATATATATATATATATATATATATATATATATATATATATATATATATATATATATATATATATATATATATATATATATATATATATATATTAACACACATAATTATAATCGAACAAATTTATATACATATAAATTTATTAGTTATATCATTTTTATATTAATAACTTATTTGTTTCATATATTCATTTTATATATTTAACATAAATAAAAATATAAATTTTGTTATGTTATATGTATTAAATATATTTTTGTATATATATATATCGTTTATTTGTTAAAATTATAATGATACTAAAATAATATTAGTAATGATAAAGATAATAATAATGATAATATCGTTAAAAATGATACTTTTAATATAAATAATAAAATGATAACTTTAATAAAAATGATACTTTTTAATAAAAATGTTAATTTCAATAATAATGAATACTAATAATAATAACTATAAAAATAATGATTTTGCTAATAATAATAATAATATTATTAATATTTATATTAATAACTATAATGATAATAATACTACTAATATTAATACTAATACTTATGATGATAATAATAATAAAAATAATAATAATATTAATCTTGATAATCCTATTAATACTAATGATATTAATAATACTAGTTGGATAATAATAATAATAATAATAATAATAATAATAATAATAATAATAATAATAATAATAATAACAATAATAATAGTGATAATACTACTAATATAATGATCTTAAAAATAATAATATTTCATTTTAAGTAATCACTTAACTATAAATTTAATCATCTTTATAATAATATTTGTATTTATAATCTACATGTATATAATCATAACCTTAACTAATAATTATTTTCACTTATACATAATCATAATCATAATATAATAATAATAATAATAATAATAATAATAATAATAATAATAATAATAATAATAATAATAATAATAATAATAATAATAATAATAATAATAATAATAATAATAATAATAATAATAATAATAATAATAATAGACACTACCTTTAAAGTAATAACCTCCAAAAAAATTGGCATTGCCCGGGCTCGAACCCGAGACCTCTCGGTTACACATAAACACCCCTAACCACCCATCTATTTCATGCTTTTCCTAAATAAATCGTAACTCAATAATATTTTATCATTTTATCAATTAGCCCAACCGTCACCAATTGGGTCTCGGCCCAACAATACAAAAATACTGCCCATCCTAATAAAACTAAAAACCCACGAAGCTAGTCCATGTTTTAATCCGACAGCCCAATCCAGTAACTGATTAAATGACCCAGCGGTTGTATTTAAAAAAAAAATGCAGGCAAGTTGAGCCGCCATTAACCTTCATCATTGTTAATCATTATCTTACAATCATCACAAATCGTTTATATATCTAGTATCATTAACATCAATCGCTGTAACTTCCTCCCATCATAAAATCATGTTATCATTAAGCATGCTCGATCACCATCATCATCTTACTTACAGTTGTAACAGGAACAAGGTAAAAACAGAAGCAACAGACCTTGTTGGTCGATCAGGATGAAACAGGAAGCAGAAACAAAAGGAACGACAATAGTAGTTGCAGGTTTACTGTTCATCGCCCTCTTTATCATTATAACAGAAACAAGAATTTATTTTTAAGGATTAAAGGTGATTGTGTTGGGTTTTGGTTCATTGATAGAAGTAATAAACAGAAGTGATTAATGGCAACAATGGTGGACATAATAGAAATAAATGGGCAGTAGCAGCAATTGTGATGATTTCATGGTGGTTTTTTATTTGATTGTTTACGGTGGTGTTGGGTCTATTCGAAAACTGCATCAACAGTAACAATATAGCAGCTAGTGACGTGTTGGTGGTGGGTTCATGATGGAGAGAGATAGATGAGAGAGATAAAGAGAGGTGGTGTGTGGTGGTCTTGTGTTTATTATCGAAACAGAAAATGAGAATTTACCATATCATCTGGTGGTATTGGTGGAGAAGAAGACGATGTGTTATGGTATTCAAACAAGGAGGTGGGTTTGGGTGGTTATCGACAAGAGAAGAAACAGAAACTAGAGATGGCGGTGGTAGTAAAACAGAAAACAATCATAGAAACATTTATGGTGATTTGGTTCAACATTAAAGATGGGGACATGGTGGTGATGGCGACTGTAGGAGTGGTGGTCCAAGGGTGACCGATATTGGTTCAAATGATGAAGGTGTGGTGGGTTGCAGGATGGTTCGAGCAGTACACATGAACGAAAACAGTAGTAAACGATTATGACTAGAGTGGTGGATGGTGATGATTTTAGTTGATAGTTATGGGTGTTGTGTTCACGACAATGAAACCGAAAAATAAAACGTAGGTGGTGGTTTGTGTTTGTTGGTCGATGGTTTCCAAGATGGTGGACGTGAGGTGGCCGGTGATCAAAGTGAATGTTTAAGGATTCTAAGGGTGGTTTTCATTGTAATGCATCATGTATGAGTATATATATAGAATATATATCCGTTAACTATAACTTTAATAATTAAGAATAATAATATAATAATAATTATAATATAATTAATTAAATCATGTGGTGGATTGAGAATATGAATTGGAAAGAAACAGTTCAGCCATCATAATTCTTAAATTTATCTGCCGACAGTTTTCACGGACTGTGTATCGTCACTACAAGAAAACTGCGTTCTTAGGACCCCTCGTCTGGGACCCCTGCGAAAAAGCGTCCTAAGCGACTAAAAATTGGGACGGGGTAATTCTTGGGGTCCTATAATATCCTAAGCTAATAAAGTGGGGTCCTAAAAATAGGACACATAATTTTTGGGTCATATTATTGATACGCTTATAAATCTTTGTCCTAAATAGATGTTTGATATGACACACAATTTTGGGGTCCTATTATTTTTTAGGACACCTAATTTTTTGATCATATTATTGATACGCTTATAAATCTTTGTCCTAAAAAGATGTTTGATATGACACACAATTTTGGGGTCCTATTATTTTTTAGGATACCTAATTTTTGGATCATATTATTGATACGCTTATAAATCTTTGTCCTAAAAAAATGTTTGATATGACACACAATTTTGGGGTTCTATTATTTTTTAGGACACCTAATTTTTGGTCATATTGTTGATACGCTTATAAATCTTTGTCCTAAAAAGATGTTTGATATGACACACAATTTTGGGGTCATATTATTTTTTAGGACACCTAATTTTTAGGTCATATTGTTGATACGCTTATAAATCTTTGTCCTAAAAAGATGTTTAATATGACACACAATTTTAGGTTCTATTATTTTTTAGGACGCTTTTATAATAAGGTCACAACAATAGGACGCTTGGGTATTTGAGGTCCTAACTCTTAGGACCCTTAAATTCGTAGTTGCATAAAATGTACTTAATAGGACACTATCTTGTTGGTGTCTCATAATGATCAACCAACAAGATAATACAGTCACAATAATAGGACGCTTGGGTATTTGAGGTCCTAACTCTTAGGACCCTTAAATTTGTAGTTTCATAAAAATGTACTTAATAGGACACTATGTTGTTGGTGTCTCATAATGATCAACCAACAAGATAATAAGGTCAGAAAAATAGGATGCTTAGGTATTTAAGGTCCTAACTATCATATGACTATATTAGGACCCTTACTAAAGTCGTATTATTGCACTTTTGTTACAAAAATGACTAAAGTATTATATAAGTTAACTTCCATTAAACATTCAAAAGCATTGATGGCGTAGTGGCTTGTGTGTTATTATTTCAAGTGATTGACCTGGGTTCAAATCCATTTTATGTCTCTTTTGTTTCTAAAATTAAAAAAAATAGTTGGGCCAGATTTAAGCTGGGAATTGTAGTTAGGCCAGATTTAATGGATTCATTTTTTGTTTTCGAAATTTCAGCTGGGAATTGTAGTTGGGCCAGATTTAATGGATTCATTTTTTATTTTCTAACTGCACATTTGTGGGGCCCACATTTTTTTTTCTTTTCTTTTTTCCAACTTCTACTGATCAGCCTTTTTTTTTTACCATACCCATTTCATATATATATACACCATTTCACTCTCGAATTTTTACACTTTCAAACCCATTTCACTCTCAATTTTTATTTTTCAAACCCATTTCACTCTCAATCTTTTATACTCAAAAATGGCTTTTGGAAACATTGTTACGTTCGAGATTCACGGCGGTGGTTTGTTTTTCGATGACATGGACCGCTACGACGGTGGGGGGGTCGATTATGCAGATGTGCCGGTCAATGGGCTTCGAGTTGACGAAATCTTTGATTATTTAAGGTGAAACGCGCACTGCGATGAGATTTCGCAGTTTGTATATTGGAATCCCGAGAACAAGGTGTTCGAGTGGCTTCAGGATAACGATAAATGGGCGTGGCTACTCGGAACCGCAATAATCAAATCCACAAATGTCGTGTTGTATACCAAACACACTTGGGACGATCTTCCGCATGAAACTGATGGTAGTGCGGATGGTTATTATACCGATTAATCGGTATCTAGTTTATGTACTAGTCTTTTTTTTATGTAATTGTGTGTTTTTTTTTTGTACTCGTTTTTTTTATATGTAATCGTGTGTTTTACAATCCATTGAGCCTACACATTTTACAACTTATAATTCACATTTCTCAACAACATTTATATCCAATACTCTTTCCTTATCGATGCTGATTTTCCATCGGTACAACCTTAACAATTCATTGAATAAACATGGTACTTGTCGATCAATAGTTAAAACATAGCCCAAAAAACATGATTGTTTCTTTTGCAAGATAAACAAACGTGTAAAGTTTTTATGTTTCTTAATGAGCTCCCAAACCAACATTAATGCAGAAATAGGTTATGTTTCTTAATGCGTATTCAGTGTATATATATTCAGTTTACATGATTGCAAAGTAACTCACCCAAACAATATATAGTTAATGATGTAATTAATGATGTTAGTTATGATGCAAATTGAACACGACCCCTAGCCTTTTCACATTTACTTGGGATAGAATTATTAGCATTGAATTCTGCTGTTAAGAAAATAAAAGAATATGAGTAGTTGAATTTAATTCTTGACTCAATTGAATTCTGCAGTAGATACAAAACATAAAAGAAACAAAACAAATGGAATCCTTCCTTTTTAAGGTATATTAGTTGAACTTTGGATCAGAAAGGGACTAATGGCCGATGACAGTTTTAAGCAACAAGTCAACAGCAAATTGCATACAAACACATATACAAGTAAAAGGGCAGAGCTAGTCAACAACAAACATTAAAAAGGAATCACCTTTTTGGGTGTTCTTTGTTTCTATTAGCATAAAGAACATAAATTCGTGCAGCCCCATTGATTGGTTCGTGTTAAAATGTATTAATTAAAAACTATGTTGTGATGATAAACCCTAAGCAAAATGGAAGCAATCCAGATAATACGAAGGAAAAATGGAAGCAAATAAACTGATCATCATATAACTAATAGAAATTACTACTAATATTTACATTAAATTAAAGGAGTATAATTTATACAAAATCTAAAAGATACTAACATAAATCTAGTTATATGCAAATTGGTTTACAAAAACACCCAACTCATAGGCCCAAAAACATGACATGCATTCTGGTATCGTGAGTTCAAACCCATGGATGTGTGGAAAATAACCACGGTGGTCAGAGATAGGGCACGGCGTTGCCACGTCAGTAAAAGGACGGCAGTTAAATAACCATAAACATCGCAGCAAATCAAAAATCCTTGTTCTCACCGCAACCACCACCTCCGGCTCTGGTGGGAATGTTTCATTCAAAATTTGTAAACCGACATGCTTTTCCTCTATTTTGCAAGATGCAAACATAATTAAACCATAAACATAAACAGCCTCTTTAAGTTGGTTGTTCGAAGCTTGCTTGAGACATTCAAGCCCATAATCGATATGTCTATCATCAAAATAAGCTATCAAACCCCAGCGAAATATCACATTAGGGTTTCCAAAAATCGTACAACGAAATAAAAAAACAAAGAATCTAGGGTTTCGCTAAGGTAATAGAGGCCATCGATCTAGGGAAAGCCTTTTTAATACTAAAGGATCTTTGGAAAGCTTAGAAAAGCTTCTGCAAACCGACTTACACATGAACAATTGGTCGGATGAGTAACTTCCAACTCGAGATAAAATTTCCACAAGCATATCATGTAGAAGATTATCGATCGTCTTCAATTGAGTAACTTCCATTTTTTTTAAAATAAAAAATACGATAAAAAATGATGAACTTTATGTACTTGAGAGAAATGTGTACAGGAAGATGATGGAAAGTATAATAGAGAAAAGACTTGAGAAGAAAATATGCAACTTGCTTTCTGGCATTAAAAGTTGATTTTTGGTGAAAATGAATCGACAAGATACCACGTGTGCACTTAATGATGATTTTATTTAAGTATAAAATATACTTCTAATTTTATTTCAATTAGTATCTATAACAAAGTCAATATATATTACTAGCAAATAATATTAAGTAAAGGATACATGGCAAATAATAACCATTAGATTATTATGAGGACCATATCAAACTCAATGATATATTTGCCAATTTATGATATAATTATAACTTGGTACAAAAATATGAAAGACAATCTATATCTATATCTATAATTGTTAAAAGCACATAGTACAACACCTTAAAGCACCTCATTACATCTGAAAAAGCATATTAACCCATATAAACGAATAATATCATATGCAATTTGAGAGGTTTCTTTTACAAGAAGATTTTTGGTGATACAAGATTCATATTTTACCTTTAAATTACTATTAGATCAATATACCATTTATGGGTAAGGTAGACAATTTACAAAAAATAAATCAAAACTAAATAAAGAGGTGGGACCGATTAATTACCCACATAATAAATACCTACATAATAGGGATGCATTTACCTTACCCATAAAGTATGTTACAAGTTACAACCATTTTTTTCTTGTTCCCTTATATTTTCACGAATTGTGAAAATATTTTTAATATTAATCAAGTTTTTTGCCAAAAAAAAAAAAAACAAAAAAAAAATTACAACCATTTTTTACAACTATTTTCACCATTTTTTTTCTTGTTCCCTTATATCTTCTATTCTTATCTTTTAAAAGGGATAATTTATATGGTGTTTATATTTATTTTAATAATAATCTTCTATTCTTATCTTTTAAAAGGGAGTTTGGGGTGATGTAATGACATGTTTTAGGCTATTGTAACATGTGCTTCAAACAACTGTAAAATGCTATTGATGATGTAATAATTAAAACTATTTAAAGTTAAATTAAATATGTGTATTCTATAACTAAATGATCAAAATATTGCTTTCTCAACTTTATACGCAACTCGATTTCCAATGTATATCCACCAGAGTGTTCCCTTTCTCAACTTTAAATAGCATTTTACCCTTTTCAAAATCAACAAACATTTTATTCCAATATACACTTCAACTTTTAAGTGTCCATTATCTATCCACCATTTTCAACACCCAAATACAAAAGATACCAAATCTAGGATCATGAAAAGCTGTCTTCAGGATCATTGACCCTCATGGTGTTTGTAATGCATTGAGTCACGGTTCCATAATCAGATCAGAGAGATCATAGTTATTCGATCTGATTATGGAACGTGCCTCACTCCGTTGCTAACACTAGCATTATACCAAATCTAAGATCATGAAAACCTGTCTTCCGGATCATTGACCCTCATGGTGTTTGCAATGCATTGAGTTACGGTTCCATAATCAGATTAGAGAGATCATAGTTATTCTGATTGTAGAAACGTGCCTCAATCCATTGCTAACACTAGCATGATTTTCGACCTGCGGGTTTTGGGCCTGAAAAAAGATCTTAGAAAGCACATATCTCCATCTTTTTCATCTTATAGATATACATGTCTTGCAAAAATAAAACATAAAAAAAATAACATTACAAACACTATGACTTTGGTTTCGAGGGTTTTTCAGGTACAAGACTGCGGGTAATATGTGGTTGGATCATCATCTCGAGTGTCTTCAGGAATTTCGAAGGGTTTGAACACAGATTGTAATTGTTAATATACATATGATGTTCTAGGATTTTGAATGATACAAATATTTTTCTGGGTTCCATGAATAGAAATGATGTTCTAGTACATTTTTGAAGTCAAAGTATAGTTTTGAAAGATGTAGGAATCTAAGAGTCATGATTTTGATTATATCTCGAATTGAATTCTAAGATTTCAAAATCAGAATATGTAATTAGATTTGAATGAGTATGGTTGTTTTGATTTCTATGAAAGAATGTGCATCGTTGTGAAGGTAGTGAGTATAGTTGATGATTGTTGAATCAGAATCGAAGAATGTGACATATTAATTGTGAATTTATATATCTCTTGGGTATTACCTACCCGTTAAAAAAATTCACAAGTAATATTTTGTACAAGAGAATTTTATTACAGTCTTTATGAAAATATGTGTATATTATTACAGATTTAATGAATTAATATCATATTAAGCTCATTTGATTTTCAGCTAAAACTAGAAATGAATAATCTCTAAAACTTTAGAAATTTCTTAATCTTCGTGGATTATCACTTCAACGAAAATGAAATTATGAATCAATACTTCATTATTCATTTTTATTGATATTTACTCAGTGAATGATGTTGGTGTTCGTGGGATTCTTGTGAACTTCGCAAGGTACGAATGATGTTGTCTAGAAATTTTCGAGTATATCGAAGGTGTAAAATCAAATATGTAATTGAGTAATATACTTAGTTTATTATGAAACGGAATTCATTGAATTCGAAACAGAGATTGTAGTTAATGATTGTTAAGTTGCTAACGAAGGATGTACATTATAGCATATTAATCATATGAATATGAATTAACCGAGTAGTATCTACCCCTTTTTGAATTTATACATAATAGCTTATTACGAAAAGATATATTGTGTTTCCAAAATTTATATAATATATAAATTCTTTGGAAATATTGAGTTAATACTTCATAACTCATTATTTCAATATATCCATAGGTGATTGTGGTGTTTATATCGTTTGTGGTTATGTAACTGGTGGAGCTTGTAGTGTTACAGATGTTGCTGGTATTCCTTGATATCTATGGTGTGTGTGACGTTGATGCTCGAGGTACCGTTTGTGATGTTGAGGTGTGGGATGCGGATGTTGTTGTTGTTGTTGGTGGTGATGGTACTGTTGGTGTTGTTGATGGTGGTACTGTTGCTGCCGGTGATGTTGCTGGTGCTTGTAACCTTTGCACCATATTCTCCAACGTCAATATTCGAGCGCGAAGCTCGGTGACTTCTTCTATTACACCGGGATGATCGGTGGTTCGAACGAGTGGGTGAATAAGATCTACGATTTGAGTTAATATATAATCATGACGAGACACTCTAGAAATGAGAGAGAAAATGGTATCTCGGATAGGTTCGCCGGTAAGTGCTTCAGGTTCTTCGCCAAGAGGGCAATGTGGTGGATGGAAGGGATCACCTTCCTCTTATCTCCAATGACCAAGTAGGCTACGAACCCATCCCCAATTCATCCAGAATAGATGATGGCTAATTGGTTGATCCATTCCGGTCACACTACTTTCGGAGCTCGAGTGAAACTCCATATCAGAATTCGAGGGACTTGAACTAGTGGAGAGTTCCATTTCCTTTGATTGAATAAAGGATTTTTCAATATGAAATGATTTTCGGCTATCGGAAGATATTCTAATTACCTAGAATATCTATATATATATATATAGAACAAAATATTTCATAGATTACGGAGGAATTTACGGAATATGTCAAGCAAAGTTTACAGTAATACATACGCTAAGATAGGAATTTTTTCTATACACTATTCATGCAATCAATGCAGTAAGATGTGTCTAGACTAAGAATGATAAGCATGTAATTTCCGACAAGAAATGATATGCAAAAATTTTTGACATGCAGCTAAGGTCGAAGTCCAGACTCACTAATGCATCCTAACAACTATCAGTTAGACACACTAATGCAAGACCTGGTTCGCTAAGACCACCGCTCTGATACCAACTGAAACGACTCGTCCATATTACTATAAACGTGATACGTTATTCATTGGTCTCATAGCGAGGTATTTGACCTCTATATGATACGTTTTAAAAAATATTGCATTCGTTTCATAAAAAAGCACACTATTATTATACATAATGCTTGTTTTAAATAATTGGCGATTATTTAAGGAATAATCCCCATAATACATCGATTTTCAAATACTACACATGTGACATAATAGTAAAATATAATACATGACAAAGGTTTTATTGAATGCAACACTTTATTTAATTAAAAGCATGAGACTCCATGCACAGCTTGCTCAGATAATGCAACAGCGGAAAACTTTCTTAAGGACCTGAGAATAAACATGCTTAAACAGTCAACACAAAGGTTGGTGAGATATATAGGTTAAGCATCGATATAAATATAGACCACAAGATTTCATAGTTATAAATATATGTACACTCAC
Source organism: Rutidosis leptorrhynchoides (assembly GCF_046630445.1). Classification (NCBI taxonomy): domain Eukaryota; kingdom Viridiplantae; phylum Streptophyta; class Magnoliopsida; order Asterales; family Asteraceae; genus Rutidosis; species Rutidosis leptorrhynchoides. Next base: position 255,792,633 of record NC_092337.1, read on the forward strand.
AAGTGTATAAAAGTATTCTATAAGTTGTTGAGTGCTTCGGTAACCATACTTAACCATTAATGTATTATATTCCCTTTATTATGAAATCTCCCTACACTGTACCAAGTGTAGTAACAATGAAGTACTATGCAACCGTTTACGATACTAGAGCGACTAGCCCGGTTGGGGTTGTCAAACCCGATAGATCTATTAATAGGATTCGCGCTTACATGTTCTTACAACATGTAAATATTAGTTACCAAGCTATTAGGGAAGATATGCAATGTGCTACAACTCAACGTAGAATATATTTTAAGTACTTGTGTCCATGGCGTAAAACATAAAATGCATGTATTCTCATCCCAAAATATTTTTAGAGTTTAAAAATGGGACTATATACTCACGGTAGTAAAAGTATATTAATAATAAGTTTTCAACTTATTAAAAATATGGCCGTCGTCCTTGGATTCACGAACCTGTAACAAATATATATGTATATCAAAATGTAATACAACTATTATTCATATCATATCTTCAATCACATGTGATTGTTTAAGTTCATATTTTCAATCACGTGTGATTGTTTAAGTTTATATTTTCAATCACGTGTGATTGTTTAAGTTCTCAAGTTAGCAGTCCAACGTTAGTAATCCGCAGTTAGTAGTCTACAATTAGTAGTACATAGTATACACATGTTGTATAAGACTCAATCATGACCCACAATACCGCTATTGTAGTTACACGTATTGTGTATGTGGTGTCTTTTGATTTATCCGATGTATTGTGTAACCATGACATGTTAGAATACATGTATAATACAAGAAAAGTTAGCTAGGATATGGTTAGTATAGATTTTAATGAATTAATCCCGTAATCAAATTATCTATTTCTAACCAATATTGTTTTGCCCATAATTTCTTCGTTATAAATCCGTTTTGAGTGAATCAAATTGCTATGGTTTCATAACGAACTGTAATTTGTGAAACTAAACTAAAAAAATGGTGGTTTATAGTCAGAGTTACAAGCTATAATCCATATTTGTAAGAGGTGGTCATTTCTGTCGAAAGAACGACATCTTGATGACCATTTTGAAAAACATACTTCAATTTTGAGTTTAACCATGATTTTTGGATATAGTATTATGTTCATATGAAATATCATTTTCCTAGAAGAATAACTTTTAAATCAAAGATTATGATAGTTTTTAATTATCCAACCCAAAACAGCCCCCGGTTTTACTACGACGGCGTATGTCCGGTTTTACGGTGTTCTTCGTGTTTCCAAGTTTTAACTCATTAAGTTAGTATATCATATAGATATAAAACATGTGTTAAGTTGTTTTTAAAAGTCAAGTTAGAAGGATTAACTTTATTTGCGAACAAGTTTAGAATTAACTAAATTATGTTCTAGTTTATAAACTCTTATATAGATAGCTATAGACATATGAATTGAACAAGAGTTGAAGTAGAGTTTTTACCTCAAGTTTAGAATCTAAAGTTGCTGGAAAGAAGTAGTAGAACAAAAATTGAGAGAGTTCTTACAAGTGTGTGTGAAAATTGAAAGTAAAATTTGGAAAATGAATGTGTAAAAATGAGTTAGAAATGGTGCTTATTTATAGGTTTGAAAATTTGGTTTTTAGTGAAAATATCTAAGATAAGTTAAAATGTATTAAGTCATTGATGACATATTAAATTGATTATGTCATGGATGACATATTACACAAATAATTGCAGATTTCTATTGGTATATACCAATAGTAAATACTTCTAGAAGCTGTGTATAATACGGGTAAAAATACCGTATAAATGCGAGTAGAATTCTTGAGGAAATTGAATGAAAATATGAGTATAGCTATCATTTATATGTATTGGTATATTATAAAGTGTATTTAATACTTGTAAGAATGTATTTACACTCATAATACTTTATATGTAAATACATTTTAACATAAGTTAATTACGTCGTTTAAATAGTAACATATATATTGTTCAAAAACTCTTTAAATTAGTAGTATGAAAAAATATATATATAATATTTTATTAATATACTTAATGAAATATTTAATTATCATATTTTCCAAGTTAAATCTATATATATATATATATATATATATATATATATATATATAATTAATACAAGTTATGACGGTCGTGAATCGTAAGAATAAAAGGGTGGTCAAACGTTTATATAAATTCTGTTTCAATTAATCAAGTCTTAACAAGTTTGATTGCTTAACATGTTGGAAATATTTAATTGTGTAAATACTAATCTCATATATATTGACGAAAAAAATCCGGGTCGTATTACACATAATTGTTCGTGAATCGTCAAGAGCAGTCGATGGGTAAATGAATACATGAACACAGTTCAAAGTTTTTGAGATTTCAACATTATAGACTTTGCATATCACGTTGGAAATATATAAAGGTCAAGTTTAAATTTGGTCAGAAATTTTCGGGTTGTCACAATTTCCATAATTTTAATAGACCACAAGATTTTCATTTTCATTTCTCATAAATATACATCTCATATCAGGCATTTCGCACTGCATAGAGATAAAAATCATTCATATGGATTTAACACCTGGTAATCGACATTCACAAGATGCATATAGAATATCCCCATCATTCCGGGACATCCTTCTGACATGATAAATTTCGAAGTACTAAAGCATCCGCAACAATGGATGGAGCTTGTTGGGCCCGATAGATCTATCTTTAGGATTCGCGTCAATTAGGGTGTCTGTTCCCTAATTCTTAGATTACCAGACTAAAAGGGGCATATTCGATTTCGATCATTCAACCATAGAATGTAGTTTCGATTACTTGTGTCTATTTCGTAAAATATTTATAAAAGCAGCGCATGTATTCCCAGTCCCAAAAATATATATTACAACAGCATTTAAAGAAGGGAGCCAATGAAACTCATGATACGATATTTTGTAGTAAAAATATGCATACGACGGAACTGAACAATGCAAGGTTGTCCTCAGATTCACGAACCTATATCATTTATATATATATATTAATACATATAATCGTAATTGAACAATTTCACATATTATAACTTATTTTATATATTATATATATTTAATTTGTGTATATAAACATTTATAATGACTAATATTTATATAGTTATATTAATATATATTTGGTTAGTATTATATTAAAAATACTTAATTTGTTATATATGAATATTTATATAAAAAATGTTAATATGATTAATACATACTTATATGTAATATTACTAAAATTATATTTTTATATACAAAATGTTTATTTGGTAACATAATATCAATAATAGTAATAAAAGTTGTTTTTGATTATAATGATAATATACTACTAATAATAATAACTATAAAAATAATGATTTTACAAATAATAATAATACTAATATTTATTTTAATATCAATAATGATAATAATACTGCTAATAATAATAACTATAAAACTAATGATTTTACTAGTAATAATAATACTAATATTTATATTAATAAGTATATTGATAATAATACTACTAATAATAATAATACTAATACTTATGATAATAATAATAAAATTTATATTTATGTTAATCATAATATTAATGTTATTAATAACAATACTTAGCATAACAATAATAATAATAATAATAATAACAATAATAATAATAATAATAATAATAATAATAATAATAATAATAATAATAATAAGTAAAATTCTACCTTAAGGTAACAAGCTTTCAAAAAAAAAAAAAATTGCCACTGCCCAGGCTCGAACCCATGACCTCTCGTTCAACAACCACTCCCCTAACCATTAATCTGTTTATGTTTTTCTGAATTAATATCCAATCTAATAAATATAACTAGTCTGACCTCAGCTTCTTTCGGCCCAAAAGCAGGTTTCCAAGCCCAACCATATGTGACGGCCCAAAATTAAATTAGTTAGCCCAATAGTTGTTCGATCTAGCAGCATTTGTTTGGCCCAAAAGGAATAGGGTTTCGATGTCCAGATATAACACGAAACAGCATAAGTCTAATAAAATAAAAAGGGTTTCGGTTTCAACATATACTCGTACCATTTGTCTGCCACTATCTCCAATTGTTTGTTTATTTATCATGGGTCCTATTTATCAAGTATATTAATCATCATAATATTTGTTATCATTCGTATCATCATGGCAGCAGGTACAGGAGAAAGTGTTCGTGGTTGTTTGATCAGAATAGAAAAAGGAAACATAAAATCATAGATGGTGTTGGGTGTGACTTCCGGACAGACAGAATCATTAAAGCAGCAACATCCTTGATTAAAGATGGCTGTGATCGTGGGTTTATGATCAAAGTAATGTGGTGATGATTTGTTATGGTGGTTTGTGGATTGCAATGGTGGTGGTTTGAAAGTGCTACAGCAGCAGCAAAGATAACATGATAGCAGTAGTAGCCGTAAAACGAAATAGTAATAACAAGGTGATGGTGGGTTTACAGCTTGAAAGAAACAGAAACAAGAAATAGCGAGTAACAACTCGTAATAGTATCATCTTCTCCGTTTAAACCTAAACAGATAGTAACAGTAGCAGTAATTTGCAGATCGTTTATGAGGTTCGATTGAAACAGTACATATGGTTTTGCAATTAAGCTGGGTTTTAAGATGGAATAACATCAAACAGAAGAATCAGGTAGCCATTGAAATTATTCAATGGTTGGGTTGTTTGAATAATCAACACAGAGAAAAGAAAAAAAAATTTATATTCAATCGATGGTGTTTGGTTTTCGGCCAGGTAACAGAATCCGGACAGAAGGATCGATTAGAAACAGAAAGAGTAACGATTAGTAATAACAACAAATAGAAATAAGCTGTAGTTTAATAAAGGGTCTGTTGTGTGGGTAGTTCGATTAATAACCAGAGATAGAACTGTAGTGGGTTACGATGGCTTGTGTGGTGTCAATCACGACAGGAAAAATATATATATAATAACTGCAGTAGTAGTGATCAGGGAAGTGGTGTTTTCGGACAAGAATTGGAGAGAGAAAGATGGTAACTCGATGGTGGTGTGTGGTTGCAGCAAGGGTTTATAAGGTGGAGATGGTTCAACGGTTTGAAGTGGGTGGTGGTGTTTAGTGGGGAACGGGTTTGTAACCAAACGAAAGGTGTATGGACAGAAAACATTAAGTAACATATTAGTTGCAGGTTAGGGTGTTCGTGAGGTTGATGAAGATGATGATGTTTTTATGATCGAAAAAAGCAGGAAACGAAAACAAGAAGCAACAAAAATTACGTTTGAGTTTGGTTTGAGCCTGTGGTGTCTTCATTGTGTAACATCAACCACAAAAGAAATCGAGTATCACAGAAAGATGGTGTGTGTGTCTTTACATACTTGGTTAAAAGTTTAGAAATTTAAATATATGGAAGCGTGCAGTACTATATGAAAATATATATATCTGGAGATAGGAGAAAATACCATGGAGCTTAGTTACATGAATATGTGGGTTGACTAAAAAAAGGAAATTGTAGAAGTAGAAACGAGTGATGTAGTGGTGGTGATTTAAGATATTGAAATGCATGAATCATCATATATATATATATATATATATATATATATATATATATATATATATATATATATATATATATATATATATATATATATAAAATACATACTACAATATAATAATATAAAGAATAAACAAAACGTGCATGAATAGTAATATATTAATAATTTAGAATTCATCTAGCCGCATCTATTTTGTATTTAGTTACCGACAGTTTATCACGAATGGCTATATCGTGTCCATTGCTAAACAGTTAGCGTATAAAAGTGTTCCTAAAAATCCTAAATTTTTAGCTTAAACATATTTATTTATTTTGGTCATTAAATATTTGAAACCTGATCAAAAGGGTGCGTCTAATATTTATTTTTAGTTCCAAATAATATGTACGGAGTGTTATAATTTAAACTAAAAGGATAAAAATATTTCTATCAAAACTAAAATCTTCGTAATCAATTTACGATTCAACTTTTATTTTAAATCTTCATAATTTCGTATTAGATCTATATGAACACTAATGATACGTCAACCGAGTATCACAATGTATTCAATAAACTTTTATATCTATATATAGATTCATTTTAATAATAAATTTTATTATATCTTATATTATTTTATTTTACAAAATTAATTCTAAAAACTAAATAATATAATATTTCAAAAAATATTTCGAATTAATATATATATTTATATTTTTGAATATATATGTATCTATTTACAAATAGTTGTTCGTGAATCGTCAGAACCGTCGAAGGGTAATTGCATAAATGAAAATAGTGTAAAATTTTTTAGACTTAACCTTACTGACTTTGCTCATCATGTCAAAAATATAATATCGTATCGAGAGTTTGATTTAAAATTAGTTGAAATTTTTCGGATCGTCACAGTACCTACCCATTAAAGAAATTTCGTCCCGAAATTTGATCGAGGTCGTCATAGCTAACAATAAAAATATTTTCATGACGAATATGAGTTAATAAATAGAGTTTCATCATCGTTGAGTAATATGGATAAAATAATTCGATTACTCGGAGAGTATGGATGAAGGTATCACAAAAGAGTGAAATAAGATAATAAAGGTTCGTCTTAACTTTTGACGTAGTCACGATTGAATTTCAGAATTCAAGGGATTTAAAGAAAATCTTCGTACTCCGTAAAAGATTTGATTCTTCATAAATTAAGGAAAATTAGGATCCTCTTTGATTAAATGTGGTCAATCTGCCTCAATTGCTATGTCTGATAATTCACTATAAATTAACTGAAAGGACCCGTTCATATATATTATAAACGATTCTCAATAGTTGATTACATCGCGAGGTATTTGACCTCTATATGATACATTTTTCAGACATTGCATTCGTTTTCAAAAGATAAACTCTTTTTACATCGAAAATTGACAGAGATGCATACCATTTCATAATGTCCACTATCCAACTATAAATTGATTTAATTATAATCTTTGATGAACTCAATGACTCGAATGCAACGTTCTTCGAAATATGCCATGAAAGACTCCAAGTAATATCTTTAAAATGAGCAAATGCACAGCGAAAGATTTCTTTAACACCTGAGAATAAACATGCTTTAAAGTGTCAACCAAAAGGTTGGTGAGTTCATTAGTTTATCATAATTATTCATTTTCATCATTTTAATAGACCACAAGAATTTCATTTCTATTTCTCATAAATATACGTCCCATGCATAGAGACAAAAATCATTCATATGATGAACACCTGGTAACCGACATTAACACGATGCATATAAGAATATCCCCTATCATTTCGGGAAATCCTTCGGACATGATAAAAACGATTTCGAAGTACTAAAGCATCCGGTACTTTAGATGGGGTTCGTTAGGCCCAATAGATCTATCTTTAGGATTCGCGTCAATTAGTAGATCGGTTGACTAATTCTTAGGCTACCAAGCAAAAGGGGCATATTCGGCTTCGATCATTCACCCATATAATGTAGTTTCAATTACTTATGTCTATTTCGTAAAACATTTATAAAAATTGGGCATGTATTCTCAACCCAAAAATATAAAGGGTATAAAGGCAAATGAAACTCACAATACAGTATTTTGTAGTAAAAATACATATGACGTCATTGAATAAGTGCAAGGTTGGCTTTGGATTCATGAACCTATATTAATTATATATATTTATATGTTTGATCAATATATGTCCAACAATTTAGGTCAAGTCGTAGTGTATCACAATCCTAATGCTCGAGACTAAATATGCTAAATTCAACAAAAGTCATATTGACCAAAATGTCTTCCAAAATTTATACATTATTATTATATAGTTTAAATATAGTCGTTATATATATTTAAATATTTTTAACAGATTTTATTAAAGTAAATAATATGGTTCTTTTATTAATAAATAAAATTTTATATTAAAATTTATATAATAAAAATATACTTTTATATATCTTAAGTAATAAAATTTATAAAGTTCATTTAATATCATAAAAATAATGTGATAGGTATTATTAATGAAATTATATTATACGTAGTAAAATATCTTTGTATCACATATTTATTTGATAAAATAATATTGATAATAATAATAAGTAAACGTTGTATTATTTTGTAATAATTATTATTATTCTACTAATAAAAATAACAATAATTATATTTTCTAAAAATGATAAAATAATAATTTTTATTAATAATAGTACTCATAATAATAATGATGTTTCATATTAACAATGATATTTTTATTAAAAATAATAATTTTAGTAAAAATGATAGTTTTAATATTAATAATACTTTTAATAACAATAATAGTAAAATAATGAAAACGATATTTTTCCTTTAAATCAATATCTTACAATATCTTAATTTCATCATGATACTCATACTCATTATTTCCTAATCGCTTCGTTTAATAGCTTTTAGTCGTCTTTTATATCGCGTTCATATTAATAATAATAATAGTAATCATAATAATTAGATGTTACTAATATCAGTTTTAATTATAATAATACTTATAATAATAATATTAATGATAATACTAATAACTATTTGAATGATAATAATAATAATAATAATAATAATACTAATTATAACCTTAACAATAATAACGATAGTAATAATAATAAAAATAACAATAATATCTTTTATTAATAACGACAATGATGATGATGATAATAATAATAATAATAATATTAATAATAATAATAATAATAATAATAATAATAATAATAACAATTATAATAATAATAATAATAATAATAATAATAAAAATAATAATAATAATAATAATAATAATAATAATAATAATAATAATAATAATAATAATAATAATAATAATAATAATAATTAGATTATAATGATGATAATAACGACGATAATGTTAGAACCCCGGGAATTGCATAGATTGTGTGCTAAGCCTTGTAAAGATGGGATATGGACGAGTGCTATATATATCCCACAAGGCAACCTTAGATGTGAGCTATTCACACACATAGCCAAAGATTTGTAAAGGTGTTCAAGGAAGTTGTGGAATAGAATTCTAGTTTTCTCTCTACAATCTTCCTACCTTCACACACATTCATACGATATTCATCCTAACACACCCCAACATTTGGTATCAGAGCTTCCAGAAAGTGATTCTACATCACTATATCGATCCAGAGATTGTAGATTACAGAATCTGATTACTCTCGGTATTTTGAATCACATTCGGTATCATCGAATTTGATAATTTGACGTTCAGATTCTTGTGATAAGTTCAGCAAAGGTGCATTAGGTATTTTAGAAAGAGTTTCGATCATCATTACAGCTTTTTAACTTCAATTATGGAGAATCAAGTTGATTTTTGAGTTTGTGGCTAAAACTCTCGGTATTGCTTAATTCAAGCTTGATTCTGGATTTTTGTGAAGATTTAAGGATTCAGTTGTGTTCGTGAGGTGTTAAATCACATTTCTGACGGTTCAATTTCTTCAATTCATTAAGTTTTGAAGAATTGATCAACACTCGGTATCGTAACTGTCATACCGAGTCTGCTTCATTACTTAAATTCATCTTAAGTGTTGCAGATTGTGGTGTGATTGTGATTCTATCACATTCGGTTTGATTATACGCAGCTAATTGGTGTGGTTTGAGAAAGGATTCTGTCATATTTCTAAGTTTTAAACTTAGACTCGGTATTGTCAACTGCTACAGTTGACATTCGGTATCCTATACTTTCGGTATCTTTGATATTTTGTGTGATACTAACGTGTTTCCTTGTGCAGCAAGGTTACAGAATCTAATTCAAAAGGATTGAATTGAGTTTAAACTTCAAATTCATACAGAATCTGACTACCGAATCATATACAGAATCTGAGTTTCTGTATCACTTAATCCATTTTTTTAAGTGGTTACAGGCTACAATTCTTGTGATTACTGAATCTTTACTGAATCTGGGTGTGTCTCTTGTATTTCTGATCAGTTTCTTTTACAGAATCTGATATACAGAATCTTTACCGAATCTGCTACTTTACTGAATCTGCTACAGTACCGAATCTGTTACAGAATCTGACATTCTGATCAGATTGTTGTGATTTTTCATCTTAGATTTGTGTAATACAGAATCTTTACCGAATCTACCTCATTTTCAAGATGTCTACTCAAGATACTTTGATCATTGGATCAGATTCCCGTCCTCCAGTGTTGTTTGATGGCAAATACACTCAGTGGCTTCATCGTATCACTCAGTACATAGACTATAAGGGTGAAAAAGCAAAACACATTTGGGCTTCTCTGAGAGATGGTCCAGTTGTTGATTATCATCTGGATACTGATATGCCAATTCCAGTCTATGAACTTTCTGGTGATAAGCGTGAGAGAGCTCAGGGTGACATAGAGGCAAAGAATATTGTTATGCAAGCTATCCCGTATGAATTATTTGAAAATGTTGATAGCAACACAACAGCAATAGATATATGGGATGAGATCAAACGGCAGCAAGAAGGTTATGACATGTCAGACGTTACTAAATTGAATAAGGCTCTGGGATTCTATGAAGATTTCAAGCAGGAAACTGATGAACCACTCAAGGATACCTATCGTTGTTTCAATGGTGTTCTCAATGAGTTGAAAAGGTGCAAGATCATAAAAGTAAATGCTGAAGTCAACATGAAGTTTCTCAAAAAGCTCAATGCTGATTGGCTTCCTTATGGAACCATTGTTCGATCTACTAAAGAGATTGACAAGTTGACTATGCATGAGCTTGTTGGAGTTCTTATGCATTACCAACCTGAAGTGTCTAAACTTCAAGAAGGAAGGAAAGAGTCTTCTCCGGGCGATCCACTTGCCCTAATTGCCAAAAAGAAGAGCAAATCGTTGACGTCTTCCAAAAGCTTGTCCAAGAAAGTGCTTGTTGAAGAATCAACTGATTCAGAAGATTTGAATCTTTCTGATGTTGATGATTCTCATCTTGAATTAGTCAAGATGGCAGCCATGTTCACAAAAGCCTTGAACAAACACAAGTTTAAAGGCAAATCAAGCAATCAACGCAAAAACTCGTCATCTTTCTCGTACTACAAGAAAGCTGATCAATCTAAACAACAACGTGCTGATGATTCCAAGAAGGAAGATTCAATTTGTGTAACGACCCAACCCGTTAACCAACCAAAACTGCGAAATAAAAAAAAAAAATTCGAAGCAGGCCTGCCCAGGCTGGGCGGCGCGCACAGGGCCTGGCAGCCCGCTGTTCAAAATGTTCCGTTTTCGTAAAAAGATCTAACACTTCCCATCATTTTTAGGCGAAATTCTTTTCACATCATATTAGTATAAGTAAAACAAGCACGAATCAATGATAAAACGAGGTTTACATTGCGGGGCCCACATATGCCCAAAATGCCATTAAGTACGAAATACGAGTTTCGACCACAAGAAGTTTAATTGCCAAACGTCACTAGAGCATGGTGTTTGGGGTTAAACTACCCAAATCTTGGTCGAACTTCCAAAAAGCTAAAACCCCCGAGGTGCCACTAGTCCAAGCGAATACCTTTTCCTTTAACCAAGCCGGATCCTAAAAAGGTAAACAACGAGAGGGTAAGCTAACGCTTAGTGAATGCAATAATTATACATATACATATATAATACACCTACTTGCAAGCACTTACACAATTACCTCATACACGCTAGCAATTTACATAGCATACCATCGCAAGTATAACTCTAAACCCTTCAAGATCACAAGCTAGCACCACAATAGCATATATATAACCCGAATGATATAATATACTACAATACAACGCATAATTAAGGTTAACCAACACACAAGGGAATGGTACTTCGAATTTCCCATCGGTGTTCATGACAACCGTTAGTGTACAACGAAATATATCACTAACCCCGAGGTGACACGGACAACGAAATATCCGTTCAAGCAATCGTTAGTGTACAACGAAATATATCACTAACTCTTGGTGGTATAAACAACATATACCCCGGCCCCTTCCCCGCCCTACAAATAGATACATTATATACACACATGTATAATCATTCCAGTCACCTTGTCGACTTGGCGAGATTTCCAATAACACTTGTAACTTCAAAGCGAGTCACCTAACACAATTAATTCTCAATTAATTCACATAATAAGTTGGACTTTCCACCAACTAGACCCACTATTGTATTTATGACCCATTTGCACTATAAACACTCATTAGAGGTCAATACTCCCAACTAATCACTAAAAGCTAGCGATTAAGGTTCTAAGACTTCCATCAACACATAAATAGGGTGTTTTCATACATAATTTAACCCACTAGGTCAAACCTACCCATTTGACCCATTTCAAGTCCACCATGAACCCTAGAACCAATTTTATTAACAACACAAGTAAGCTAGTGAATAACTAACCATTATAGACTCAATAACACCAATTATTACCTTGAAACCCTAGGTTAGTCATCCTTGAGTCCTAATGACTCAATCTTACCCAAAATCCCCAAAATCACCATTAATGGGTTTTGTGTTCCTCACTAACCCAAGTTCTAACCTTTAAACAAATTAAATCAAGGAAATCAAAATTAGAACTTACCAACACAACCAAATTGTAGCTAGCGAGGAGATGAACAACTTTATAACCCGCGCTAAGACCCGAAACTAGCTCCTTCTTCCTTTACTTGAGCTTTCTCTCTCTAAATTTTGGGTTTCTCTTACTAGAATTAAAGTAGGATGAAAATGGTTGTTGAAAGTGGAGTTATGACTCACCCAAACCACTAATCTGTGACCTTAACTCGTCCCTAAGTGAAATTACCTCAATACCCTTCCAAAATATTAGATTAAAAGAAAAAGAACCCGGCTACAGTAGTGGTGCGCGGCGCGCACTATGGTCTGAACAGATTCGGATCACAGTTTAATTACACACAGTTCCCCTCGCTTTATGTACATTATATACACTTCTGTACGATAATAACTAGGGTGTTACAACTCTCCCCCACTTGAATCGGAGCGCGTCCTCGCGATCCAAGCTGCATGACAAGCAGGAAGATAAACCAACACAAATTCTTCGGGTTCCCATGTAAATTCGAAACCTTTACTACGACGCCATTGGACCTTGAAGGTCCTCACCTCTTTGTTACGCAACATTTTCACCTTCTCATCAAGTATAGCTATCGGCTCCTCCACATACTCTAACTTGTTGTTTAATTCGATCTCATCTAATGGTATCCATGATGAATCATCCGCAAGACACTTACGAAAATGGGAAACATGAAATGTATTATGGATCCCCGCAAGCTCTTCGGGTAATTCCAAATGATACGCAACTTCACCAACAAGAGCTAAAACCTTAAATGGCCCAATAAACCGAGGAGCTAACTTTCCCCGTTTTCGAAACCGAATAATACCCTTCCATGGTGAAACCTTAAGCATCACCATATCGCCTTCTTCAAATTTGATCGGTCGCCTACGTTTATCGACGTAAGACTTTTGTCTATCTTGCGCCGCCTTTAAACGAGCCCGAATTATATCGATTTTGCTATTTGTCTCCAATACCAAGTCGGTGCTCCCGACTTCCTTTTGACCCACTTCGCCCCAATAAATCGGGGTTCGACACCTCCTACCGTATAACATCTCATATGGTGGCATTCCAATACTAGAGTGAAAACTATTATTGTACGAGAATTCCACCAATGGTAAATGTTCGTCCCAACTACCGTCAAAATCAATAATACACGCACGTAACATATCCTCCAATGTTTGATTCGTACGTTCGGTTTGACCATCTATTTAAGGATGATACGCCGTACTCATATTCACCCTCGTACCCATGTCTTCATGAAACTTCTTCCAAAATCGAGAAGTAAAACGCGTGTCCCGATCCGAAACATTGGACGCGGGAACGCCATGTCTCGATATCACCTCTTTAATGAACATCTTCGCGAGTGCCTCCGACGATATTGCTTCTTTAATAGGAAGAAACAACGCACTCTTCGTCAATCTATCGACAATCACCCAAATAGTGTCAAATTGGGTTCTTGCCGTTTTCGGAAACTTGGTAATAAAATCCATGGTAATATGCTCCCACTTCCACATTGGAATTTCTAGTGGTTGCAACTTACCATACGGCTTTTGGTGTTCGGCTTTAACTTGCAAGCACGTGATGCATTGCTCAACATACTTAACAACGTCGCGTTTCATGCCCGGCCACCAATAATCTTTCTTCAAATCAAGATACATTTTCGTCGCACCCGGATGAATAGAATATTTAGACTTATGCGCTTCATCAAGAAACACCTTTCGGAAGTCACCCATTTTTGGCACCCATACTCTTTCTTGAAAAGACAACAACCCGCGCGAACCCATAGTAATGGATTTCGATTGCCCCACGATTCGTTCTGCATGCTTGTTGTGAATGTAAGCCTCTATTTGAACTTCACCAAGCTTTTCGAGAAAATCGTTAGTAATAACCATACGTAACAATCCTAATCGTAACGCCGGGTGGTGACTCTTTCGGCTTAACGCATCCGCGACCACATTCGCTTTGCCCGGATGATAGAGTATCTCACAATCATAGTCCTTCACCACATCCATCCATCTACGTTGACGATAATTCAAATCCCGTTGATCAAAAAGATGTTTCAAACTCTTGTGATCCGAATAAATCGTACACTTGACACCATACAAGTAATGGTGCCAAATTTTCAAAGCATGGACCACCGCCGCTAATTCGAGATCATGAGTCGGGTATCTCTTTTCATGTTCCTTTAATTGGCGAGAGGCATAAGCAATGACTTTACCTCGTTGCATTAGAACACACCCGAGCCCATTCAAAGAAGCATCACAATAGACCGTCATATCATCTACACCTTCCGGCAATACTAAGACAGGAGCTTTACACAATTTCTCCTTCAATAATTGAAAAGCGATTTCTTGCTCGTTTTCCCAATTAAAACTCGCGTTCTTCCTCGTCAATCTCGTCAATGGAGAAGAAATTTTAGAAAAGTCTTGGATAAACCGACGATAGTAACCGGCCAATCCGAGAAAACTTCGGATTTCCGTAGGCGTAGTCGGTCGTCCTCAATCCTTTACCGTCTCTATCTTCCCCGGATCCACTTGAATACCATTCTTGTTCACAATATAGCCAAGGAATTGAACCTCCCTTAGCCAAAATTCACATTTTGAGAATTTAGCATACAACTTCTCTCTTCTCAACGTCTTCAATACTTCACGCAAGTGGTGTTCATGCTCCGTCATGCTATTAGAATAGACAAGAATATCGCCAATGAACACACTTACCGACTTGTCCAACATAGGTTGGCACACTCGGTTCATAAGATCCATGAACACCGCCGGTGCATTCGTAAGACCGAAAGGCATAACCACAAATTCGAAATGCCCATAACGAGTACGAAAGGCCGTTTTCTGGATATCTTCCTCACGGACTCGCATTTGATGATAGCCGGACCGTAGGTTAATTTTTGAGAAGTACGTAGCGCCTTGAAGTTGGTTGAATAAATCGTCAATCCTAGGCAACGGATAACGATTTTTGATCGTCACTTTATTTAACTCCCGATAGTCGATGCACATATGCATACTACCATCTTTCTTCTTCACGAACAAGACCGGAGCACCCCATGGCGAAGCACTCGGTCGAATAAAACCCTTCTCAAGTAACTCTTGAATTTGATTCAACAATTCTTGCATTTCCATTGGTGCTAAACGATAAGGAGTTTTAGCAATGGGAGTAGCTCCCGGAACCAACTCAATGCGAAATTCGACTTGTCTTTCCGCCGGAACACCCAGTAATTCGTCTGGAAAAACATCTTCAAATTCACTTACCACCGGAATTTCACGAATGGGTGGTGGCTCATCACGAGTATCGACAACATGGGCAAGAAAAGCCATGCCAGCATTAACAAGGAAACGACGTACCCGTGCAAAAGTGCATATCGGCACAAGTCTTCTACGCTTATCGCCATGAATAATTAACTCTCCCCCGCTTGGGGTCTTTACACGAATAGATTTTTCATGGCACGAAATATCGGCTCTATTATGATCGAGCCAATCCATACCAACCACGATATCAAAATCACCCAAAGTCATCGGAATGAGATCAATATTAAAGTTCTCGGAACCAAATACAACATTACAATTCTTATATACATCAACCACTAGCACCGTCTTGCCATCCGCTATTTCGACTTCTACTGGACAACTTAACTTAGCTAACGGTTTATTAAGTTTAGGCACAAATTTTGGAGACACAAACGATAAATTTGCACCGCTATCAAATAGAATCCTTGCCGGATTAGAGTTAACCATGAAAGTACCTGAAACGACTTCGTTGGATTGCTTGGCTTCGTCATTGGTCATCAAATAATTACGTCCCCTAGCCGACCCCGCCGCCTTCTCCATTCTTTTAACTTGATCATTTCGGAGTTCGGGACACTCCGACTTTCGGTGCCCTTCTTGTTGACAATTAAAACATGTGATTACATTAGTACGCGGTTTTGGGCAATCACGAGAGTAGTGACCTTTTTGCCCACAATTCTAACATGTGGTCACGTGAACACTAGGAGCACCCTTCTTCACACTACCAACACTTTCGGATACTCCTTTACTCTTCTTGTTCGAAAAACTAGAAGCTTCAAACTTTCTTTTACTTGGCGCATAACTAACCGGACTCGGAGCTTGCGCTTCAAACCCCTTCGCCACCGCCAAAAGCTTAGCAAAAGTCTCAACTTGACCAATACTAATTTTACCCTTCAAATCGTCTCTAAGGGTCGCATGAAAGTCTTCCATTAACAATTGATCATTCCCCACATACTCGGGGCAAAAACGCGCCTTTGCGAGAAAGTTGGTTTTGAGAGTGTTTAGGTCCAAAGACCCTTGACGCATGTTCCTTAACTCTTTGCGCAATTTGGAAAGATCCACTTGCGTACGATATTCAAGGAAAAACTCTTTCTTGAAATCCGCCCAAGATAACCCTACAAAAGCCGCATCACCCACCATATCAATTTTACCATCGAGCCAATCTTTAGCATGACCCCTCAAAAAACTAGTAGCAAGTCTAGTCTTCTTCTCGGGTGGGCACTCGGTCGTGCGAAAACAACCTTCAACATCGGAGATCCAAGCCGCACTTTTCATGGGGTCGGGATCCCCGTGAAAGTGAGGAGGCTTAGTCGCCAAGAAGTTCTTATAGCTAAACTCCAACTCGCCCACATTTTGAGGTCTAGGAAACCTCTTTTCAACTTCTTCTTTAACGGTATTAGTCATCCGTTCTTGAATCATATCAACAATTTGTTCCGAAATTGACTCTTCGAATATTTGTTTAACCCTTCGTGAGAAAACCGAAACATAGTTTTCTAAAGCGGTCTCGATCTTGGTAGTCATCTCATCTTCCTCTACATGAGAGGGACCACCATTGCCATTCGTATTCATTCCTTTTCTCGTCTTCATTCTAAAGATTAAAAATGGATTAGACATCACCAACAATTTAATACACATATATACCTATGCATATGACCGGACACACAACACATCTAGCTCGATACTTGTCGCACATCCTTGCTTGACTTGACTTGCAACCATAATAGTGGTCGCGACTCACTATTACGCTCACATGCCGTGCCATGCTCAAAAGTATCACAATCATCTTGCTCAATGTTCAAAACGATATCACACGATTAGTAACATCATAACATAGCATAGTTGTCCACTTATGCATCAAAGAACTAGCCAAACCCTGCACTGACCCGTAGTCCTACAAGTCCCGCATATAATTCCACAACACAAAAGTCTAAGTCTAGGTGCCTATCTCAAGTCACCTAAATCCCTTAGACCTTGCTCTGATACCACTTGTAATGACCCAACCCGTTAACCAACCAAAACTGCGAAATAAAAAAAAAATATTCGAAGCAGGCCTGCCCAGGCTGGGTGCACGGCGCGCACACCTACCTGTGCGCGGCGCGCACAGGGCCTGGCAGCCCGCTGTCCAAAATGTTCCATTTTCGTAAAAAGATCTAACACTTCCCATCATTTTTAGGCGAAATGCTTTTCACATCATATTAGTATAAGTAAAACAAGCACGAATCAATGATAAAACGAGTTTTACATTGCGGGGCCCACATATTTCCAAAATGCCATTAAGTACGAAATACGAGTTTCGACCACAAAAAGTTTAATTGCCAAACGTCACTAGAGCATGGTGTTTGGGGTTAAACTACCCAAATCTTGGTCGAACTTCCAAAAAGCTAAAACTCCTGAGGCGCCACTAGTCCAAGCGAATACCTTTTCCTTTAACCAAGTCGGATCATAAAAGGTAAACAACAAGAGGGTAAGCTAACGCTTAGTGAATGCAATAATTATACATATACATATATAATACACCTACTTGCAAGCACTTACACAATTACCTCATACACGCTAGCAATTTACATAGCATACCATCGTAAGTATAACTCTAAACCCTTCAAGATCACAAGCTAGCACCACAATAGCATATATATAACCCGAATGATTTAATATACTACAATACAACGCATAATTAAGGTTAACCAACACACAAGGGAATGGTACTTCGAATTTCCCATCGGTGTTCATAACAACCGTTAGTGTATAACGAAATATATCACTAACCCCGAGGTGACACGGACAACGAAATATCCGTTCAAGCAATCGTTAGTGTACAACGAAATACATCACTAACTCTTGGGCAATTTGGACAACGAAATATCCATTGTTAGTGTACAACGAAATATATCACTAACTCTTGGTGGTATAAACAACATATACCCCGGCCCCTTCCCCGCCCTACAAATAGATACATTATATACACACATGTATAATCATTCCACTCACCTGTCGACTTGGCGAGATTTCCAATAACACTTGTAACTTCAAAGCGAGTCACCTAACACAATTAATTCTCAATTAATTCACATAATAAGTTGGACTTTCCACCAACTAGACCCACTAGTGTATTTATGACCCATTTGCACTATAAACACTCATTAGAGGTCAATACTCCCAACTAATCACTAAAAGCTTGCGATTAAGGTTCTAAGACTTCCATCAACACATAAATAGGGTGTTTTCATACATAATTTAACCCACTAGGTCAAACCTACCCATTTGACCCATTTCAAGTCTACCATGAACCCTAGAACCAATTTTATTAACAACACAAGTAAGCTAGTGAATAACTAACCATTATAGACTCAATAACACCAATTATTACCTTGAAACCCTAGGTTAGTCATCCTTGAGTCCTAATGACTCAATCTTACCCAAAACCCCCAAAATCACCATTAATGGGTTTTGTGTTCATCACTAACCCAAGTTCTAACCTTTAAACAAATTAAATCAAGGAAATCAAAATTAGAACTTACCAACACAACCAAATTGTAGCTAGCGAGGAGATGAACAACTTTATAACCCGAGCTAATACCCGAAACTAGCTCCTTCTTCCTTTACTTGAGCTTTCTCTCTCTAAATTTTGGGTTTCTCTTACTAGAATTAAAGTAGGATGAAAATGGTTGTTGAAAGTGGAGTTATGACTCACCCAAACCACTGATCTGTGACCTTAACTCGTCCCCAAGTGAAATTACCTCAATACCCTTCCAAAATATTTGATTAAAAGAAAAAGAACCCGGCTACAGTAGTGGTGCGCGGCGCGCTCCTTTAAGGGTGCGCGGCGCGCACTATGGTCTGAACAGATTCTGATCATAGTTTAATTACACACAGTTCCCCTCGCTTTATGTACACTATATACACTTCTGTACGATAATAACTAGGGTGTTACAACTTGTTTCAATTGTGGCAAAGCTGGTCATTACTCTCGTGAGTGCAAGATGCCTAAGAAGAAGGACGCAGCTTACTACAAGAAGAAAATGTTGATGGCTAAGATTGTGGAAACTGGGGGAGAGCTAAAACCGGTTGATGATACTTGGTTTAACTGGACTGATGATTCAGATTCAGAGGTGGAACATGCAAATGTTTGCAAGGTGACAAAGCTCATCAAAGCTAAGGAAGCACTGGAGAATTCTGACTCAACATCCGATGATGATGAGGTACAATCATCTGAAATCTCACCTGATTTTATAAAAATGCAAAATGACTTGATGAAGAATCTGGTCTCAATGTCAAAAGAAGTCAAAGGCTTAAAATCTAAAAACAAAGTTTTAAAAGATAAAATCAAAATGAATGAGACCAGACCTTCCTCATCCAAATTGTAAACGGATGTGCAACAATTGACTCTCCAACTCAACTCTAAGGAAACAGAGTTGGAAGAACTGAAAAAGACAATTCATCCAATTAAAGTTGAAAGAACTGATTATCGTTTAAAATCGGAACGACTTGCAGAAAAAGTTCAATTTTTAGAAAAAGATCTTTCTGATTTGAAAAACTAACATGAACCCACACTTTCAAAACTAAATAAGAAAATCATTCAATTGGAAAACACCATAATTGAAAAGAACACTGAAATTTCTTTATTGTCAAAAGAATCTTTTCAAATGAAAGCACAACTTGCTCGATATGAGGAAAAACTCTATCGAACAGAGCAATCCAAAGCTATCATGGATATGGAACTTTCAAAACAAACGATTTTCATGAATAGACCAAAAACGATTCATGGTGAAAAGTGGGGGTTGGGTTATGAAGATCCGAAAATTTTGGAATATGCTTTCAAAAAGATTCCAGGATTATATCATTCTGATTATTTTCAAGCTGGTTTACCATCGCATTTTGTACATGCTTCTGATGCTGATTTTAATGATATTATTGTAAATCATAAATCTAGGAAATACCATCAAATTAGCTTAATGTATGAAAAAATCAATGCTAAGATAGGTAAATCGAATCCAGATTTCTTGAAAAATCTTGTTGAAACTGAAAAGAACATGCAACGTGAAGATTATGTGCCTAAGCGTAGACTGGTTTATATCCCAACACTTATGCTAGAGAAATACATTTTAATGCTTGAGAATGAAGTGTTTAACAAACCTAGTTCTAGCATTACTGCAATAGATGAGGTGTTTGATGAACCAATTTTTGATGTAAAACCAATTCTACCAACTTTACCTGCATGTCCAGATGATGTTTTCCGTGTAGACCTAGCACATGAACTAACTGTCTTCTTTGAGACAGATTCTCTAGGTTAAAATTCTTTAGATGATAAAGTAGAACCTCAGGATGAACCGAACATTGAATCTTTGATAGATTTTGAAAGTCAACTTGATCCTTTGCATGATTATTACTTGCATTTGCCTGCTGTACGTAATTTGAATCGTATAGTAGCTCAACTTGAACAGGAGAATATTGACTTGTAACTTAAGTGCCAATCATTAGAACAAATGCTTGCTTTGTGTGATAAATTGCCTTCACTGCCTAAGAAAGAATGTACTTATGCTTTTAAGGAGGGTGAAGTGATAGTTTCTGCTGAAGAATTATGTCTTGAGATTAAAAGCTTAAAACAAAAGATAATTCAAATGAAATAGGCTAACACACTTAAGCAAACGTCTAATGTTGCAACCAATGTGCTTGAATGTACTGGTGGGATTACTAAGAAGGGGAAGGGAACAACAACATCTAAGGATGTAAAACCCATTACTATTCTTAAAAATCCTCTACGTTCTCAATTTGGCAATCATGGTTCGAAAGTTGTTTCTACAACTCAGTATATTGTTAAAAAGGTTCATTCTCCAAATGGTTCTGTGTTAACTGAAAAGATTCCTATGATTCCTATGACAAAAACTTCAAAAGAGAGTCTTTTAAAGAAATCAGTTAAGTCCACAACACACACAAGTTCTAAACCTGATTTAAGTGAGTATGATGCAAAAGAACGTACAATCAAATTGGAAATTCTGCAAAATCAGTCATCTCATGTGTCAATTGAAAAGTTTGGACGTCTAACTAACAAAGGTATTTTTCGTGTCACAGGTCATAATCCAAACTTGAATTACAAATCTGTATGGGTTCCTAAGTCCACGACTTAGAAAGTAGCAACCAAACCAAAGCAATCTGCTAGTCGGCCTAGAAAATCATCTCATGTTTTTCAATTTTCGTCTGTGAACAAAACATCTACTTGGAATAAATTGTGTGTTAAGACTTCTGATAACGATGTAAAGATTGATATTGCGTATGATGCTTCATGTAATGTGGTTTTAAATGATGCTTTATTGTCTAAACTGCATGATGCTTTACGTGATTATTTCATCATTGATCCAAAGTTTATTGTTGGTGCGAAACGAAAAGGACCCAAAAAACTTTGGGTACCTAAACTCTAGGAAATTCACATTTATAGGGTTTCGACGTCTGTGTTTGGTATATCGATTTCGGTTGTTCTCAACACATGACGGGCGATAAATCCTTGCTTGTCAACTTCATTGACAAATTCCTAGGAACGGTTACATTCTGAAATGATGAGATTGCAACAATAACGGGTTATGGAGATTTTGTGCAAAATGGCATAACAATCAAATGGGTTTCATATGTTGAGGGTTTGGGGTACAGTTTATTTAGTGTGAGCCAATTCTGCGATGGAGGTCTCAAAGTTTTGTTTGAACGTCGCCAATGCTCAGTGCAATCCACCGGAGGGAATGATCTTCTTGTTGGTAAACGTTGTGCTTCACTATATACTATTGACCTCAATGATGCACCATCACATGCAACCATGTGTTTGGCCACTCGTTCTACCAAAGAAAATTCATGGTTATGGCATCATCGGATGTCACACCTGAATTACAAGGGTATCAATCGACTAGTCTCTAAAGATTTAGTTGATGGTATTCCAACCTTTCAATATGATAAGCATCATGTGTGTCCATCATGTGCGATGGGTAAGCTGAAACGGACTAATCATCCGCTTAATCAAAACCCCAGTACTTCATCGTCTTCGCAATTATTGCATATGGACTTATGTGGACCCATGCGTATTTCTAGCCTCGGTGGCAAGAAACATGTGCTTGTCATTGTTGATGACTATACCCGGTTTACATGGATTTTTCTTTTGCGAACTAAGTCAGAAACCCCCGCCATTATAATTGAATTCATTAAAAAGATTCAACGCTCTTTTAACAAACATGTTAAGAGCATCAGAACTGATAATGGGACGGAATTTAAGAATGACCCGCTTGATAGTTATTTGAAAGACAAAGGCATTGCACATCAGTTCTCTGCTGCTCGGACCCCCCAACAAAATGGAGTAGTCGAACGACGTAATTGTACGTTGTGCGAAGCAGCACGAACGATGCTTGCCTACTCTAAATTACCTCCAAAAATGTGGGGGGAGGCCATTTCAACTGCATGCTATACCCAAAATCGTTGTATTGTAAACAAATGTTTTGATAAAACTCCATATGAGTTATTATATGGTAGACGCCCGAATGTCAAATATTTTCGTGTTTTTGGTTGTATATGCCATGTGCTTAACGATTTTGACAGCCTCGGAAAGTTTGATCCTCATGGCGATCAGGCCATATTTCTTCGTTATTCCTCGAACAAAGTTGCTTATCATGTTTATCATAAGCGGACAAAGATGATTAAAGAGAGCATTAACGTCAAGTCCGATGAATTTTCTGGAATGGCTTTTGAACAACTCAGTTCAAAACCCGATCCTAACCTGGCTATTACTTCTTCCGCGCAAAACTCAATTTTCTCGAAGAAGGGTGTTCCTACGGTTACATCAGAGGAACTGGATATCTTGTTTGATAGTCTTTATACTCCTCAACGGGATTCAAATGTTCAAGCCGTACCAGGTTACACCATCACAGTCAACTACTGTGGAGACTCTTCAAAGTCTTTTTGATGAAGATTCAACACCAACTGATTCACCCGTTGCTTCTTCATCCTCCCTCCAACCTCCTGTTACTGATAATCTTGAACCAATTCAAGATTCATCAGTTGATACAACTCCAACTGTTTCTCCAAAAACTCTATTGAATCCATTAGATAATGTTACATCAGATCCAGCGGTTCAAGGCTCAACGTCAACAACGGTTGATGTTTCAATGGATACCACTGATGTACAACTTCTTCCACACACCCCATGGACTAAAAGTCATCCAATAGATCTTATTATTGGTGACGCATCTGCTCCAGTGTCAACTCGAAGGGCTACTCAGAATATGTGTCTATTCACAGCCTTTCTTAGTAAGATTGAACCAACAATGGTTGCTCAAGCTTTACTAGATCCATACTGGGTAGTTTCAATGTAAGACGAGATCAATTAGTTCCAAGACCAATAGATCAACGACCAATAGGTGTAAAGTGGATTTTCAAGAACAAGAAAGATTCTGATGGAATTGTGGTTCGAAACAAGGCACCTCTTGTGGCCAAAGGATATCGACAACAAGAAGGCATTGATTATGATGAAACGTTTGCTCCGGTTGCTAGGATTGAGGCAATTTGTCTTTTTCTTGCATTTGCTTCTCATATGAAGTTCACGGTGTTTCAAATAGATGTCAAAACTACTTTTCTGAATGGTTATCTTCAAGAGGAAGTCTATGTTGATCAACCAGAGGGCTTTGTCGATCCCATTCATCCAAACCACGTTTACTACTTGGAGAAAGCTTTATACGGTCTGAAGCAAGCACCGCGTGCATGGTATGAGACCTTAACAAAGTATTTGTTGGACAATGGCTTCTCTCGTGGAACGATTGATACAACGCTATTCATCCGTAAAAACCACGGTCACATTCTCTTGGTTCAAATTTACGTTGATGATATTATTTTTGGTCCCACGTCCCCGGCCTTATGCAAAGAATTTGGTGACCTTATGGCCAACAAATTCGAAATGAGCATGCTTGACCAGTTAACTTTCTTCTTGGGGTTACAAGTAAAACAATTACCAAATGGGATTTTTATCAGTCAAACAAAGTATATCAATGATATGCTAAAACGTTTTAAAATGACTGCTTTAAAACCAATGACAACCCCAATGAGGACTTTACTGGATTCTGATACTAATGGGGAACCCTTTGATATTACGCTTTATCGAAGCATGGTTGGTTCTTTAATGTATCTGACTGCAAGTCGACCAGACATTACACTTTCCGTAACTGTCTGTGCCCGCTTTCAGTCCAACCCTAAGAAATCTCACTCCAAAGCGGTTGTTAGGATTTTTCAATACCTTAAAGGTACACCTAACCTTGGGATCTGGTATCCTCATGGATCCGATTTCAATCTCACTGCTTATACTGATGCGGATCATGGTGGTTGCCATGTTGATAGAAAAAGCACATCTGGATCAATTCAGATGTTGTGGAATAGGCTAGTTGGTTGGTCATCCAAAAAGCAGAACTGTGTGTCTTTATCAACAGTTGAGTCTGAGTACATTGCTGCAGCTCACTGTTGTTCACAAGTTTTGTGGATGCAAACTCAACTCTTGGACTATGGCTTTAAGATTTCTAAGACCCCGATCTATTGTGATTCACAAAGTGCTATTGCAATAACAAGCAACCCGGTTCAGCATTCTAAAACTAAACACATAGATATTCGTTATCATTTCATTAAGGACCATGTAGAGAAAGGGGAAGTAGAATTATACTTTGTGCCTACTAAAGTGCAGTTAGCTGACATGTTCACTAAACCTTTAGATGAACTTAGGCTAAAATTCTTGATCAAATAGATTAGCATGGTAGAGTATAGTGCTTGATATTCCTTAGATCTGTTGGGACTTATTTTTGGGATCTTGTGTTTTGGGGGAGTAGATACTTTCTAGGGGGAGCAACTAAGTTTCAGTGCTTTAGATAATTTTTCTTTAAGGGACTGCCTTTAGATTAATGATAACTTCCTAGGTACATTTGTTCAATGGTTACGCAAGGGGGAGGTAACTCATTGATATCCTATTTCAAGGGGGAGTTGATTCATTTTCTTGGGAACATAATCAAAATGTTGATTTACTTTCTTGTATATCACATTTTGAGGGGGAGAAAAAAAGGAGAAAATGAGAAAATTATTCAAAAATATTGTTTTTCAAAAATGAATTCAAAATTTCTTTGTTTTTATCTGAAATAATTCACTATGGCTTGTATACATCTCGGTATGCAACCCGTGTCAATAATTGGTATCACTGGAGATTTGTACTTTGTATAAAATTCAAAGTTCTTTTAAGTACAAATCTTATTTTGAAAAATTCATAAAAATTGGAAAAAATAAAATCAAAAAATATTTAAATTTTACTGAATAAATGCTATTTTTAGCATTTTACCGAGTCTGACAACCAAATGTACAGATTCGGTAAGTTCAAAGTTTTCAAAAAATTGTCTCAGAATTGTTTTTCATGAAAAGATTGAAATGGATTTCAAGAGGAAAAATCAATTTGTCAAGATTTGGAGTTAAATTGGTTATGTTTTGAAAAATTGGACTGAATTCGGTATATTAGGCCCATTCTGTAAAGCCCATTCGGTATTTTACCTTCGGTATCTATAAAAGGAGAGTCAAAGTCAAACATTACTCTTACTGTTATTAATTACCTACCGAGTCTGTTGATTATACCGAATCTGCCTAATTCTACCGAGTCCGTCATTCTGTTTCTTCAAATTCTTGGTAATTGTTCATTTTAATCAATGTTTAAGATATATTATTGTAGATCTGAGATAATTATGTTTTTATCAACCAGAAAAGTTTAAAATAACTGGATTATGATCTTTAATTTTTGAAATCTTGTTGATTATACCGAGTCTGAGTCGATTTCAATTAATCTTTGATTAAACTCAATTGATTTGGAAAATCAACATGAAATCTTGTCTAATCTGAGTTAAATTGACCGATCTATCATTTGACCGAGCCTGATTACATGTTTAATTGCTTATTTGATGGATTCTGTATCTACCGAATGTGTTCTTATCTTGATACCGAATTTGTTCATACAATTAACATGTTAATATGCTTGTAATTGAATGGTTGTTTGATCATGGTTGTGAAATTACATGATATGTGATAGAATATGCATGTTTAAGTGACTTTCTGTTAATTGTTGAAGATACCGAATCTGGTTTTCCTTCTTGATACCGAGTCTGAAATTTGGTACCATGAAATTTTCTGATTTTTATCTTCAAACACTTAACATGTTTATTCTATATTTTTCTGATATGAAAACTCAAGCTTATTTGGTTACAGAATCTAAAGTTTTCATAACTACCGAATCTGCTTGAATTGTGCTGAAATTGACTAAGTGTTGTTTTGATTCCTTGTGTTATATAATTGACTTTGCATGATGATTTTGTACTAAGATGAATATCATATGAATGTCATGGTTGTCAATTATTTGAGAATAAAAGACTTTTATATTTGAAAAACCATAAAAATCTTAAAATTTAAAAATATAAAAAGGATTTCAAAGGCAAATAAGAATAGAGATATATGCTTTTTGTTAAATATCTTGTGGTCTTCTATTTCTTATTTATACAGCTAAATGGCGAACAACCACTTTATCAACTCTGAAACCAATATTCCCTGCAAATATTGGACTGCAATTCTAGAGAGGCATACTTTATAGCCTGCTCTGAGCTCCACAGTTAGTGTGCCAGAAATAGACTTGGATATTCTTAACAGATCAATCAGATTTGTGGAGGCCACACAACCAAATGCTACTAATCCACAGGGCGAACCAGCCAGATTTGAATTTAGGCTGAGAGGAGTACAAGGATTCAGGAGTATCACAAAAGCAGACTTCAGGAGGATATTCAGACTTCCTCTTGTACAGAATGCTCCTGCTTTTCCTGCTACTCAGCAAATGATGTCTTCTGTCTTTGATCTTGGTTATGTTGGAGCTACCAATGTTCCACCAGCTAAGTTTTAGAAGAAATATCTACACTCAAGGTGGTATGTGATCTTCTCAATCATCAACAGATGCTTGTTGATGACAAGAAGTGGATCTGATAGCTTAACTGTGCCGATGCTCAAACTTTTCTACTCATTCATAAGAGTAGAGAATCCTGATTATACAGAACTTATATGGGATTTGGTTCAGGCACAGGTTGAAAAGCCAAGGGGTTCATACGTCCCTTGCGAAAGGTTTTTCTGTATCTTTATCCATGATGCTATCAATGCTTGCAGAAATGCAAATATCTTTATACCAGGTACACATGGATTACAGATGAAAATGTTTGGAGAGCTGAAGATGAACACCCCTATGGTGTCTGATAATCAATTCACTGCGCCAATTCCAAATTGGCTAGTGAGGCTAGCTGAACCCCAAGATGCTCGTATACGTTCTTATTTTCAGGCTGTAGGAATACCTCTTCCGAACCCAGTACAACAAGAACAAGTTGAACCTGCCGTGGTTCCAGCCCCAGAGGTTGTAGAGGAACCTGTAGTTCAACCACCCGGGCCAGCTAATCCTCCACTTAGGGTGAACCTCAAACGATCTAGGGTAGCACACCAAGCTCAACCCGTGAGGATCAGGGAACCTAGTCCAACTAGGATTGAACCAACCCTTTCCACAACACCCGAAGTAAGCAGTGACACTTCAGCAACAGCATCTGAATCATCTCCTGAACATTCTCCTAAGAGAACTCGATACATGCCTGATGAGATGATTCAGACTCCGCCAACCCAACGAGTAACTAGATCTAGGACTTCGACACCCATCGTCCACCAAACAGTTACTCCAACCAGTGGTGATACGGACCAAGACCTAGAGCCAATTAGGTCACCCTCACCCATCTCCGTATCACATTCAAGAATAACAGTAAGCCCTACGCTAAATGAAGCACAAGCTTCGGTAGGAAAGAGATCTAAACGCACGGATGGTAAAACGACCACTAAGCCCATCCAATCTAAACAGGACTTAATAATAAATCCTACAAAGCAAGATGCTTCGGCATCTAAGGAAGTAAAGTCTTCCTCTACAGTAAAGTCTGCGTTGACTCAATCGATTGAGGAAACTTAATCATTGAAGTCCAGAACGGCCAAAGGGGAGCCGAAAAATCTTGAAAAGGCACCCTGCGTATCGGCTGGAAATCCTCCTGTACTTCAACGTACAACAGGGTCTCGAGGTCCGGCTTATCTTGATGAGGAAGATCTGCCGCGTCCCATGGAAACGAGTCAACATGACAATCCTTCGGGATATTTATCAGACTTTCAGCAGACTATTCCCTTGGTTCATAAAAGTGATCCATTGGTTCAAACCACTTCTCTTCCGGATTCTGAATCTCAGGGTCTGGAGGAAGAGTCTTTAACTAAAAGAGATGTGCCACCTCATGGTATATCAATGATTTCAGGAGTCGGGGATAGCAATATCTCTGTGAGAACTAAACAGACGGGTAGTTCTACTACTCTGTCAGAGTCCCATGAGACCAAAGTCATGGAGGCGGATGCTTCGAAAGAAACTTCGCCGGTGACAACTCCGGTTGTTACCCAACCTCCATCAGAAGGGGATATCACGAATCTGAATAGTAGTATGTACAGCCCTACATATAAGAATAATACTGCACAATCATCCTTACCTGCCCTCACGACAACTCAAACACTTCCACCGACATCGCCTTCAACAGTTGCTGCTGCTGGTGTTCCTATTGTTACTTTTCCACCATCACCTTCTCGTTTACCACTTTTCTATGATGCTTTGGAGCAAGAATATTTCATTCGTATGTTTTCTAGAGTCAATCTAGATATTCTTCGACGCACTTCACTTCAATCATTGTTTCGTGCTCGTGTTCGATATCCACTTAATTCCTGCTCTTCTCCGTTGAGTCCTCACCGTGATGATGAACATGACGATTCTGATCCTCAGAATAGCCATGAGGGAGAGATAGGAGTAGATGGAGAATATCTAACGGTAAACATTTCAACTAAGGGTGGTGGTGTAAGGTCTTCATCATCTTCACAAGCTCAACAAGTTCAGATGGAATCAGAAATGGTTTCTACACATGATGAAATTGATGATAAGGAGCCTGAGCAAGTTATAATTCCAATTGTTCAGAATGAGGCTGATAGTGGACTGGTAGATGAGGATTTAAACTTGAGTGATTTCTATCTTGAAGAGACGGATGACGATGGATTTGTCATTCTAAGCAAGTTATCATCAGTATCTTCAATTCCGGAAGATGTAGAGATTGTAGATGAAGAGAATCCTGAACCAGTAATAGAAAGTGATGATGAAATGGATTCTTCTGATGACGATGAAGACAATCTTTATGTTAATCCAAATGAAGATGAGATCTTTGATCATATTGAAGATGATGATGCAACAAATCCTACTGGTCATTCATCAAATTCTACACCCTCATCGAGTTCAAATCCAACAAATGCTAATGAAAGTTCAACTTCTGGTACACCTACATCAAGTGAAACAGTGAATTCCAGATTCAAATACAATCATGGAATATTCTTTAAGAATCAGGAGCAAAGATTATTGTTGGGAGTAGAACATGATTTTATAACATTACGAAACACATTCATCGAGGAAAATGCTTACAAGATCTTCCGCATCAATGAATTACCAAGGAGTAAAAGGTTTTCTTATATAGGTTCACGATTGCTTCCAGCAAGTGAAAGGAATTGGTATGAGTTTATGTGGAGAAAACATATCAACAAAGATGAAGATGATTTGTGGCTTCAAAGAAAATATCGTATTTCAGAAGTGTTGAATATTACTCGAGTCGGAGTAGAGATAAGCGAAAAGAAAGACGTCATCAGTCAGTTCCACGTTATTAGAGAAGATGAAAAAGAGTACAAGTTCACAGAAGCAGATTTTCATAATCTTGACATGCTTGACATCATTCACATCTACAACTACCTTAGTATCATCATCATTCGACCTTTTGCTAAGGCTCAAGCTTTGGAAGCTGTGAAAAGATACATGATGGAGACAATTGAACTGATGAGACGTGAAGATTTTCAAATAGGTCTCAAAGCAAAAAGGAAAAAGATTCGAATTACGTGTTCGAATCAATTTACATAGGGACTGAAGGATATGAGGATGTTTCAAATGCAATTCGAACCCGAAGGGTTTGTTTTTGTAAATTCTCAAAAAGAAAAGGTGTTTATTCGTACTGAAGAGCTGAACAAATATTCAGATGGAACACTTAAGGCTGCACTAAAGTATCTTAAGATTCATCAAAGCAAGTTCCATGACATTGACATGATAATGGGTCTTGGAGAATTCATAAAGCATATAAGAGATCGTCTGAAACTCCGAGTTCGTACAAGACAGTTTGAGATACTTCATGGATAGAGAAAGAGAAGATATTTCAAGGAAATGGATGAATATCCTTTATATGAGGGAGATCCAAGAAAAGCGTGGGGTGTCTGGAAACCTTCTAAACAAGTTTCAGAAAATCAAGTAGAAGTTTCGAAACCAGATGGCACACGATGGAAACTAACGTTTGGACCTCTCAAGATTTCAAAATAGGATTATATTGTAAAGTTCACATTTAACACTAAGGGGGAGATTGTTAGGACTCCGAAGTTGTATAGTGTTAATGTGAAAATAAGCTTAAATGAAGGTTCCTTAGAAGAGGGCTATATAAGGAACCTAAGTAGTCCTAATTAGATAGCCATTGCATTGTAACCGAGTTCTAGAAGCTGTGGAATGTAATTGTACCGATTCTCTCTAATACCGAGTCTCATGCTTACATACCGAATCTCTCTTTATCTTATCATTTCTCTCAATCTCAACATGATCTGACCTATCATTTGGTATCAGAATTTACAAGAACAGTCCATTACCGAATCTAGACTAATGAAGACTTAACGAAAGTCAACGAAACGTTCAAAAACAAAATTTGATTCACCGGAATCATATTTTGAGGGGGAGAAAAGGCGATAATACTTGATATTATTCAACGTTTAGTGATGTTGACACCCGATTTCATTGTGAGATTCAATCATCGAGACAAGAGATGTTCTTGCTGTTACAACACTCCCGAAAAATGTGCTTTTATCAGATTTGTGGAAGATACAAAAGCTACAAAACTTGATTCAATCAAAGCTGGCTAAAACTTCATTCCCTTCAATTCCACCCGAACTATTCTCGAAAGCTAAACCAAATGTCCTGACAAAGTGGAGTGAAGAATCCATAGATGCAATTGATAATACCTACCAGTGGTATTTCAAACGACGATGATTTAACTTCACTACGATTTCCATATACTTCTGTATGGGACCCGGTCTTCAAAGAGATGTTAAACATCATACCTTGACTAACGTAACTTGTCAAGGGGGAGAAAGTGTTCTTACTTCCAGGGGAGCATCGGTTATTCTTTCCAGGGGGAGTGAACACATGCTTACCATGATTCCTGACTCTGATACCTTGATTAAGTTTCCGAATTAGTCAAGGGGAGCTATGCATGAAGATTCAACGTCGATTATCTTTGCATAGGCTCTGATACCCTTTCCCTCTCAGATCAAAATATGCTTAAGGGTTAATCACATTTTGAGGGGGAGATATAAGGGAAAGTACGAGGTCTTCAGCAAATTCGCGCAAATTCAAAGAAGATTCTCAAGAAGTCCGTTAAAGCTCTAAGAATTCAAGAAATTCAAGTTCGTCAACAACGGCTACATACATGAATCGAAGACTAGATTTGTAGTTTTAGATTTTTTGTATGTAATTAGTAAGGTTGCTAAACTTTTGCACACAATCAATGCAAAGGGAGAGATTGTTAGAACCCCGAGAATTGCATAGATTGTGTGCTAAGCCCTGTAAAGGTGGGATATAGACGAGGGCTATATATATATCCCATAAGGCAACCTTAGATGTGAGCCATTCACACACATAGCCAAAGATTTGTAAAGGTGTTCAAGGAAGTTGTGGAATAGAATTCTAGTTTTCTCTCTACAATCTTCCTACCTTCACACACATTCATACGATATTCATCCTAACACACCCCAACAGATAATAATAATCATTTTTAATAATAATACAAAAATTCAATTGACTATAACTTCTAATCCGTTCATCGAAACCATTCGAGTTCTAAATGAAAAGTTCTCAATTTTTTGCTAGCTTTCCAACGACATGCATATCATATACCTTATCTTAATAGCATATGTATTTAATTCAAGATTCGTCATAACCTATCTAACGATAATAACGAACGTATAAGCATGCATAATCCTATATACTCGAGCACTAGTCAGGGATACACTAATAATATATAAAAGTTAAGTTATGTTTGCTCACGTATCAATATTGAGATTCAATATTGCAGGAAAAGTACGTAGATGCAACGGAGATGATAAACACTAGTTTGACTCACGAGCAATACTCCCGAACCATACCCATAACCTCCATAGCTATAACCCATAATTTCCTTAGCTCTATCCCGCTCGAAAAACAATTTCGACATCACTCGGACAACACTCCGTCGTAATATTTTATGTATACTAATAATATCTTGAAATAATACGGAGTAAATATATATATGTAAATCGATTGAGAGAGTTTAGAGAAAAATATTTTCAAGTTTCTATGAAATAATGAAACCTATTGAATTCTATTTATAATAGATTTTTGAATTATTAAAGTGAATTATTAAAGTATGAATTATTAAAGTGAATTATTAAAGTATAAATTATTAAAGTGAATTATTAAAGTATGAATTATTAAAGTGAATTATTAAAGTTAAAGTAAAGTAAAAATAATGTAAAGGTAAAGTTTAAGTATAGTAAAAGTATAAAACTATGTACGTATAATACGCGTATAAATATATATAATATTAATTTAAATCGTTATATATATTTAATAAAATAAAATATAAATATCGTTATCTTTATCATACTGGTTAAGTAATGAGTTGTCAAAAGTGGTTCTAGATATTTATAAAAGTTATATACGTTTTAATAATAAAGTTCTTTTTAAACTGAAAATATTTTTGTACGTTTGAAACTAAATCAAATAAATATGATAATTTTGTTTTCCAAAACTAAATATATTTAAGAATCATTTTGTTTAAAGGTTAAAATAATGGAAATCGCTATATACAAAAAAGTTTTAGAAAAGTAGAATCATATATATTTATAATAGGTTTCAAGTTTTTAATTTACAGTCTGTTGGTGAAGCATGAGATAAAGTCCAAAGGTTAAATAAACGTATGAAATCATCTTAATGAAAAATGTCGAGTTACTTAACTTGTCGATATCCAACATCTAAGTTATTTACACTCCACGTTCTTACTTATAAATCACTTTACCATTTTCCTAATGTTGTCAAAAAGAATAGATTTCTTAAATCACAGTGGTCCTCATAACATAGACCCTTAATCATATCACAATGTATTTGATAAATCAATCATTTGATATTATCTTCTAATTCCATCGATAAACATATTGAAACAAATATGTTCGTGTAAAGTATTATACGTTTAATACTTTATTAATATTCTCAAGTTATAATATATCTATATATGTATATATATATATATATATGTGTGTATATATATATATGTATATATATATATGTATATATATATATATGTATATATATATGTATATATATATATACATATATATATATATATACATATCTATTTATATATAACGGTTCGTGAATCGTCGGAATTTGGTCGAGGTTATAATGAATGTATGAACACAGTTTAAAATTCTTGAGATTTAACTTAAAAAACTTTGCTTATCGTGTCGGAATAATATAAAGATAAAGTTTAAATTTGGTTGGAAATTTTTGAGTTGTCACAGTACCTACCCGTTAAAGAAATTTCGTCCCGAAATTTGAATGGGATGGTCATGGCTGACAATAAGTATGTTTTCATGACGTATACGAGTTGGAAATTAGAGTTTTATTATCATCAAGTAATATAGATAAAGAAATTTGATTTTTGTGAAGAGTATGAGTGAAGTTATCACGAAAGAATGAAATGAGTAAATTCACGTTCTTTTTAACCAATGACATAGTCACGATTGATTTTCGGAATTCAAGGAATTTATAGAAAATCTTCGTAATAAGATTTGGTTCTTCGGTAATTAAGGAAGTTAAGATCCGCTTTGATTAAATGCAATAATCTGTTTTGATTGCTCTGTCGGATATTTTACTATATATCCACCCCCTTCGTTTCTTTATTTCCAAAACTCACACCTTTTATTCTTTCTCCCTCAATTCATACTTTATAGCATTCGCTAATATGCTCCATCCACTCCTAACTTTCATATCTGTCATTCTTCTTTTTCATCTGCCGCCGGAAGAATCTATTTACTTCTACTATACTCTTGGTTTTATAGTGTTTTTAGTTCTCTCGTGTCTTTATATTGCTATATGCATCGATATATATGGTTTGTAATTTCTGGGTTATTGTTGGGTTTTATATCTTCCCTTATACTTCAAAGTCCCTGCTTCTGTCTTCTATAATCATTGTCATCCAAAGTTAATACTCTCTTTTTTTTGCTGCGATTTATACCCCAATTTCTATTTCGGAGTTTTGTCCTTTCGTTTCTTCTTCTTGCGATTAAGCACCGCTTGTAATGGTCCATAATTTGTAGATATAAATTTCGGAATGAACATTGTTAATGTTCTAAGAAGGAAATGGTAATGGCACAATCTTGTTTTGTCAAATTACCAGAATACCCTGGAAAATACCGAATCATCAAGAAAATATTTTCTTGATATTTTAGAGGTTAAATAGAATACAAAAGTCGTGTAGCATGGCACATGATGATGTTATGATATCTGAATCATCACATTCCATTTAGAAACTCAGCATGAATTACTGTAATATAATCACGTTGATCAAGTGTCATTATATTATACTAACTCATGCTTCAGTTCCCAACACTACTTCAAAACATTCATATTTTAAACTCGATGGTTTCAGAATTTAGAAACTAAAATAATTTATTTTATGATGTAATACAGATAGTGCGAAGATGTAAATGATTTCAGATAAGAATAATTATGAAAATATCTTCAGAAATATGAAAGATACGGTGATATCTTAGAATTTCTAATATCAAAGGATGATGAAGAATATTGTCCGCATGGGTTTAGAGTCAGGAGCAAGGTATTCGTTAATGACTTCTGCTGAATCATTTGAATTCTTTGAAGTCGGGTTCAGTATTTGTGATTTGTCCACAGCCTCTTTCATACTTTGCTCAATCCGGTTTCCATTTCCAAGACTTCTCTTTTTCTGCGCTTTGCCATCACACTTATTCATTATCATCAAACTCTTACTGTTAAAGTCGTTTATAATTTTTGCTGCTTTATCAGCATTTTTCCATTTTTGGAGAACCAATTCGTAGTTCAGAGTGTTTTTTCAGAAACTTCACATTCAAATTAAGTCCGGAAGATAGATGTTATATATACACATATAACTATTGGCGTAGACATGCTGCGAGATTTCAAAATACTGATTGCTAATTCCCGATGATTCGTATGGCAATTCTTGTTACAAGATGCGAATGAGTAAATGATGGGGTTTCAATGAATAACTATAATGACTTTTTGGAGAGGCTAAAGTCAAAGGGTAATGAAGTTGTTGGTACATCTGCTGATAATGTGGTGGAATGTAAAAGGGTCCCTGGTAACGAGGGTGTATATCTCAAGGTTATAATAAGGTTAGTCTGACTGAAAAGTCGAAGTTGACTTGCTGGAGCTGTGACAAAACTGGCTACTTTGAAAAGGAATCGCAAAGTTATTTTTGCTAATAAATTCCAAAGAATCTGACGTGGATACGTTGTTTAAACTTTTACTTTGGTTTCAAGAGTTTTTCGGGTACATAACTGTGGGTAACATGTGGTTAGATCATCATCTCGATTGCTCATTATTTGAAGTGTCTTCAGAAATTTCCGAAGGGTTTGAACATAGATTGTAATCGTTAATATACATTTGATGTTCTAACACAGTTTTGAAGTCAAAATATAGCTTTGAAAGATGTAGGAATCTAAAAGTGATGGTACCGGTTATATCTCGAATTGAATTCTGAGGTTTCAAAATCAGAATTGAGATTGAATGAATATGGTTGTTTTGATTTCTATGAAAGAATGTATATTATTGTGAAAGTAGGAAGTATAGTTGATAATTTGCTTAATCAGATTTGAAGAATGTAATATATTAATTGTGAATATATATATATATATTTCTCGGTTATTACCTACCCGTTAAAAAAAATTCACAATTAATATTTTGTACAAAAGAATTTTATTACAGTCTTTATGAAAATATACATGTATATATTCTCTTCAGATGTAACATAGATTTTAATGAGTTAATACCAAATTAAACTCATTCGATTTACGGTTGGAACTAGAATTGAATAATCCCTTGAAGGCTTTAGAGATTACATAAGTATTTCTATGAATTAATACTTCGTTATTTGTTGAGGCGTGATGTTGGTTTTCGTTAAATTCTTGTGAACTTTGCAAAGTATGAATGATATTATCTGAAAAGTTTTGGGTACATCGATGATGAAAGTGTAAAATCAAATATATACTTGATTTATTATGAATTGGAATTTTGATGAATTGAGACAGAGATTGTAGTTAACGATGGTTAAGTTACGGGCGAAGGACGTACATTATTGCATATTTGTAATATGAATTAACCGCGTAGTTAAGATTCACACATAATAGCTTAGTACGGAAAGATTTATTATGGTTTGGAAATTTATATATATAAGATATACATATAAATCCTTTAGTGGAAATGAGTTAATACTTCATATCTTGTTGATATGACATACTTATTGTTGATTTGTAATAATGTCCATGGTGATTCTTGAACTGTCGGAGCTTGTGATGTTAAAGTAGCTGCTAGGGCTGATGAAGCTGAAGATACTAATGGTGCTGGTGATGCTACGGTACTGTTGATGCTGTTGGTAAAACAAGTATAGCTTGTGAATCACGCATCATTCTTGTCAGGGTTTCTACTCTTCCTTCTATCATTTTGGTTCACTCATCTGATTTTTGGTTAGGGTTAGACTTTAGAGATTATATAATCGTTGCAAAATGTTTCTCTAATAAAGTTATGAATCAACACTTCATCGTTTGTTGTTGGTGGTATCTCGTGGTATCTCTTGGTATCTACAGAGCGTATGACGTTGATGCTCGTGGGACAGATTATGAAGTTGAGGTTTATGACGCGGTTGTGGTTGGAGGTGGTAATGGTACTGTTGGCGTTGATGATGGTGGTACTAGTTATACTACTGGTGCTGCTGCTGGTGTTTATAACCTTTGCACTATATTCTCTAAAGTCACTACCTGAACGCGAAGCTCGTTGACTTCTTCTATTACACCGGGGTGATTGTCGGTTCGGACGAGCGGATAAATAAAATCTAAAATTTGATGTAGTATGTAATCGTGATGAGATACTCTGGAAATGAGAGAGAAAATGGTGTCTCGAACAGGTTCGCCGGTAAGTGCTTCAGGTTCTTCGCCAAGAGGGTAATGTGGTGAATGGAAGGGATCACCTTCTTCTTGTCTCCAATGATTAAGGAGGCTACTAACCCATCCTCAATTCATCCAGAATAGATGATGGCTAATTGGTTGATCCATTCCGGTCACACTGCATTCGGAGCTGGAGTGGGATTCCATTTCGGAATTTGAGGGACTTGAACTAATAATGAATTCCATTTCGTATGAATGTATAAAGGATTTTTTTTCGATATGAAAAGATTTTCCGGCTATCGGATAGTATTCTAATCACATAGAAAATCTATATATATAGAGCAAAAAATTTCGTAAATTACGGAGGAATTTACGGAATATGTTAGGCAAAGTTTACAATAACAGATATGCTAAGATATGATTTAGCAGATACGTTAAGATATGAATTTTGTCTATACACTATGCATGCAATCAATGCAATAAGATGTGTCTAGACTAAGAATGATAAACAGGTAATTTTCGACAAAAATGATAAGCAAAACTTTTTGACATGCAGACACGGTCGAAGTCCAGACTCACTAATGCATCCTAAAGACTATCAGTTAGACACACTAATGCAGACCTGGTTTACTAAGACCACCGCTCTGATACCAACTGAAAGGACCCGTTCATATATATTATAAACGATTCTCAATAGTTGATTACATCGCGAGGTATTTGACCTCTATATGATACATTTTTCAGACATTGCATTCGTTTTTAAAAGATAAACTCTTTTTACATCGAAAATTGACAGACATACTTACCATTTCATAATATCCACTATCCAACTATAAATTGATTTAATAACAATCTTTGATGAACTCAATGACTCGAATGCAACGTTCTTCGAAATATGCCATGAAAGACTCCAAGTAATATCTTTAAAATGAGCAAATGCACAGCGGAAGATTTCTTTAACACCTGAGAATAAACATGCTTTAAAGTGTCAACTAAAAGGTTGGTGAGTTCATTAGTTTATCATAATCATTCATTTTCATCATTTTAATAGACCACAAGAATTTCATTTCCATTTCTCATAAATATACGTCTCATGCATAGAGATAAAAATCATTCATATGGTGAACACCTGGTAACCGACATTAACAAGATGCATATAAGAATATCCCCTATCATTCCGGGAAATCCTTCAGACATGATAAAAACGATTTCGAAGTACTAAAGCATCTGGTACTTTGGATAGGGTTCGTTAGGCCCAATAGATCTATCTTTAGGATTCACGTCAATTAGTAGATCGGTTTACTAATTCTTATGTAACGACCCGGAAATTTCCGACCAAATTTAAACCCAAATCTCTATACGTTTCCGACACGATAAGCAAAAACCTTAATGTTGAGTCTAGAAAGTCTGAAATCTATATCTGGATAATTAGTTACCCTTTTACCAAGCCTGACGATTCATGAACATTATGTGGTAACATTAATAAAGTATTAGATATATAATAATAGGTTTCGATATAAGAATATTATATTCATCTGCAAAAGTAAAAGATATTAGGATTTTATAAAATGTTACTCTCACTATTATTATTAGAATTAATATTTGTATTGTTAATAATAATTTATTATATAATACATAGATATAAAAATTGAAATATGTAATTTGTTATTACTAATAGTATTATAATTTGCCATCAAGATCTATTATCATTATTATAAAAACAATACAATTCATTATTAAAAATATCATTATAAATAGTATTATTATTAGGATAATTATTATTAATTGTATTATTATTATGTCAGTGTTATTAATAATATTCTGTATTACTATTATTTGTTATTAATAGAATTATTATTATTATTATTATTATTATTAT
Organism: Rutidosis leptorrhynchoides; assembly: GCF_046630445.1. NCBI lineage: Eukaryota > Viridiplantae > Streptophyta > Magnoliopsida > Asterales > Asteraceae > Rutidosis > Rutidosis leptorrhynchoides. The sequence continues at coordinate 255,832,739 of NC_092337.1, forward strand.
TATTATTATTGATTATTAATATTATTTATATATTATATATTTAAAAATCAAAGAATAGAAATTCAATCTGCTTAACGTAACAATCACACTGCATAATAATTCGTTTTCTATCTACAAATTGGTACAAATTATTCCAATCAATTATACTAACTAACAAAATCAGTACAAATTAATATCACTTTCTGTATCTTTTTCCTATTTCTCATGTTGAATCTTGTTACAAATCATTATCATGGATCACTACAATCCAACTTCAATCAATTCTCATTACAGCAGAAGTCTATTTACTTCATTTTATGATTTACCATCTATCAAGTAGTAAAGGAAGGAAAAACAATTTGTCATCACCTTAAAATTTCTTCTTCTTTCTTCCGCCATTTATGTCTTCCATTTCATGCGTCCATCACCACCCTACTACCACCCAACCGCTAGCTTCTATCTCCTATATGAACGTATCACCATATCAGCCCCCACTATGCAACCGTCAACACCACAACTGTAAGCTGATATTACTATAACTATGCCTCTACTTCTGTTATTTCTTTCTGCTACAACTACAAAACCCATTTGAACACCCATCATACCACACCATCGAACATCATCATCATCAATTTAGAAACCACTAGTTAGTTTCAAAACCCATGATCAACCACCTTCAAGTCTTCATCAACCATCATTATTTCATTTCGAAATCGCAATCAAACACCACAAGTTGCAACGTTAATTGCCGCTTTCTGTACGAGCACAACCCCGAAACCAACACTCTTTTTGCTACTACTTTCGATCCTTTCTACTCGATGAAATTCAACTCATGTAACACCACCTTGAATCACCTTAACCTCCATCACCACTCCACCGCCACCCTAGCTGCAACCCATCGCGACCCTCATCAACAATTGCAACTACTTTAATTTTGTTTCTAATTCTTTTGGACAAGAACTGTATAAACATTTCTGCTACGCTGCTAGAATTTCTTTTTCTTGTTGGGATTTAACAAGTTCATAATATACTTAAACCATTTTAAGAATTAAGAAAGCGGAAGCATGTTAATTATCAATTTTAGACTTGTAAAACTTTAACCAATTTAAAGTTAAATCCCAATTAGGATCAAGTTGTGAAACATGCTTACAAACTACAAGCAAGATAAGAGATTATACCTACTCCAAGCTTGTTGATAAGTGATGAAGATGATGATGATGAATGGAGCTCCAAAACAATGAAACCTCAAGTTGTTATACCCCAAACTTGTGCACCAACACCCTAGCTTTTGGTTAGGATTTATTTTACACTTGAAATGAGCTTGAAAAACTTGAAAATGAATTCCTTTGGCACCCTTAAAGGCCACGGCCAACAGCTCCCATTTTGAGCAGAATTTTCAAGTTGTTTTGATGTGTAGATGTTATGTGTCTCTCTCTTTGGTCAAGGAGCATGCATGTATATGGAATGGGAATTGTATTTGACCAAGATGGAATCTTTAGCATGCTACATACAATTCCAAGGCCACTCCCATCATTTTATAAAATAATACTTGACATATTTTATAAACTTGCATCTTTTATAAATTTGTTTAGTAAAATTAAATTTTATAAAACAAATTTTACAAGCTTGCATTTTATAAATTATGTTACATTATTTATAAAACTAATAAAATTCCATACCATTTGTTATGTATACTTTATTTTATAAAACCAATTTATAAAATGCAACATAACATAATTAATTATTTAACCTATAAATAATTAAAATCCATATTATATAAATTATTCCATAATTTATATATATATATATATACACATCAAGTAATATTTAAGAAAACCATTTTTCTTAAAGTTCAAGTGTCGCGTATTTGATCAATGAACCAATCGTTAAAATCAAATACAAATAAGGTGTCGGTAAGTTTGTTATTGGGTATGACCCGACTTGGATCATAACACGTCAGCCACATTAATTTAATATGTCTCTCGGGCATACGAAATACCTTCAATCTCCCACTTGCACGAGAAACATAAGAAATTAATGCAAGTGATGGATACAGCCTAACACACCGTCCATCACCCCTAATATGTTATGACTTTGTGCCATTCAATAACATCATCCCTTTCGAGTTCCCATCTCGAATATGATTAGGTGAATCTTTCATTATTTCCTTTCGTCCTTGATGTCATGTTAAATCCAAGAGATACAGAGTGATCACTCTCTTATAGATTTAACTTTTCAGGCCTTAGACATCTGACTCTCAACGAATAAGAGGGACAAATTCCATCTTGACTACATACGTCCTAGATATACACTTTGTAATATACCTGAGTTCTTCCTTATGTACTACCATGTTTCAGAATAGCGAAGGAAAGAATCAAGGCACAGTACTTGGTGAATATCCGAACCCAATATGTATCTCAGGTCAGAGGATACAATGATATTCGCCTTTACTCAAGATTACATGTGATCAACCACAAAGGCTCTATACAGTAATTCTTGAGAGCGGGTCTTCCAATATTTGTTTCCCACAAATATCTATGAACCTTGGTTGCAACCTTGCCCCACATTCAACCTATGAATGTATACCAATCCGAGTTCATAATAGTCTAAACCTCACACTTGTTCCCATAAATGTGATCAACTACGGAATTTAGAATAATAGTTTATTCATGGATGAAATATGCTAAATTGGAACACGACTCATAATTAAATTAATACCATAATTATATTAATGAGTTTGAACTAATTCGTTCCGTTACAATACATAAAGTAGATCAATTCCAATCACTAGAATATCGAAGCCCTAACGCACAAACATGTCCCTCATGTTTTGGCCCATGTAAAAGTTTCGTGAGTGGATCCGCAACATTATGATCTGTGTGAACTTTGTGAATACATATCTTTCCCTTTTCAACCTCATCCCTGATGTAGTTGAATCTCCGCTCAATGTGACGAGTCTTTTGATGAGCACGAGGTTCCTTGATTTGAGCAATCGCACCCTCGTTGTCACAAAAGATCTCAAGAGGGTCCTGAATGGAAGGGACCACTCCTAAGTCGTCGATGAATTTCTTCATCCATGCAGCTTCCTGAGCTGCCAGTGAGGCGGCAATGTACTCCGACTCTGTAGTGGATAACGCAACAACCTCCTGTTTCGAACTCTTCCAAGAGACCGCACCACCATTTAACATGAAGACATAACCGGATTGTGATCGAGAGTCATCTCGATCAGTTTGGAAACTCGCGTCCACGTAACCTTTTACGGCGAGTTCCTCCTCACCAGACCCGTATATTAGAAACATATCCTTAGTCCTCCTAAGGTATTTCAGTATACTTTTAACAGCAATCCAATGACTGTTTCCTGGGTTATTCTGGTATCTACTTGTCAAGCTTAGAGCGCATGACACATCCGGTCTAGTACATATCATCGCATACATGATAGACCCAATTGCAGATGCGTATGGGACTTTCTTCATTCTATCTTGTTCATCTTTCGTGGTAGGACACTGAGATGAACTGAGAACGGTTCCTCTTTGAATAGGTACCAAACCTTTCTTAGAGTTTTCCATCTTGAACCTTTTCAAGATTTTATCAATGTATGTACTTTGACTTAAACCTATCAATCTCTTGGATCTATTCCTATAGATCCCTATCCCCAATATGTATTGTGCATCTCCAAGATCCTTAATGGAGAAGCAACTCTTTAGCCAAGTTTTGACTCCTTGCATTGTGGTAATATTATTTCCAAATAATAATATATCATCCACATATAGTACAAGGAACATGATAGTGCTCCCACTAGCTTTCTTATATACACAAGCTTCATCACCATTTTTAATGAAGCCAAATTTCTCGGCTTCCTCATTAAAACGATGATTCCACATTCTAGATGCTTGTTTCAATCCGTAGATTGACTTCTTTAACTTGCATACACTTTTAGGATATTTTGGATCAACAAAACCTTCAGGCTGGACCATATAGACATCTTCCATAAGATATCCATTTAGGAAAGCGGTTTTGACATCCATTTGCCATATATCATAGTCGTAGTGAGCAGCAATGGCAAATAATATCCTAATAGACTTTAGCATTGCAACAGGCGAGAAAGTTTCATCATAATCAACCCCTTGAGTTTGAGTGAAACCTTTTGCAACAAGTCTAGCTTTATATGTATCCAAGTTTCCATGTATGTCGGTTTTCATTTTGAAAAGCCATTTGCAATCAACTAGCTTAGAGCTAGGAGGTTGCTCAACAAGTTCCCATACTTGGTTTTCATACATGGATTGCATCTCAGCGTTCATGGCTTCCTGCCATTTATCTTTATCAATCCTTGATAAAGCATCTTGGTAGTTTGTTGGTTCATCCAAATCAATCGTATAGCAACCATCTATGAGAAACCCATATCTCTCAGGAGGATTGCTAATCCTACCAGATCTACGAATGCCTTGTGTATTTTGATCATCCATTTGATCACTATCAACATTTTCATGTTGAGTGCTAGTGTCAACCAATTGTGTATCATCTACTTGATCTTGGACCTCTTCAAGATCTATCTTCCTTTCACTGTTTCCTTCCATTAGGAACTTAGTTTCAAGGAATTCCGCCTTCCGAGCAACAAATACATTCTGCTCGGATGGATCATAGAAATAGTATCCCATATCATCCTTGGGATATCCTATGAAGATACACTTCGTGGATCGAGCATTCAACTTATTAGGGACGTAACGCTTAGGATAAGCTTCACATCCCCATACCTTTAAGTATGATAGAGATGGAGGTTTACCAAACCACATCTCGTGAGGAGTTCGTTCCACTTTCTTGGTTGGGGCCATATTTAAAATACGAGCCGCGGAGCTTAGACAATAACCCCAAAATGATAGAGGCAACGAGCTTCTTGCCATCATAGATCGAACCATATCCATTAGGGTTCGGTTCCTCCTTTCGGAAACTCCATTAAGTTGGGGTGTTCCGGGTGGAGTAAGTTGTGAGATAATCCCACAACTCCTAAGATGATCTTGGAATGCATCGCTTAGGTATTCACCTCCTCTATCGGTACGAAGTACCTTAATTGTCCTATTGAGTTGATTTTGTACTTCGTTTTGATATTCTTTGAATGCTTCAAAAGTTTCGTCCTTATGTCTTAACAAGTAGACATATCCAAAACGACTGAAGTCATCAATGAAAGTAACGAAGTATCTTTCACCATTCCTAGCTATGGGTTTAAAGGGTCCACATACATCCGAATGTATTAATCCCAATAAATCTTTAGCCCTTTCATAAGTTCCTTTGAAAGGTGCTTTAGTCATCTTGCCTTGTAAACAAGATTCACATACATCAAATGAGTCCATCTCATTTGATTTCAAGAGTCCATTCTTTTGAAGTGTATGCATTCGGTTCTTGTTTATGTGACCAAGGCGACAATGCCATAAGTAGGAATCACTCAAATCCCTTTTGATTTTCTTGGTGCTAGTATGGTATATAGAGCTCGATGATGTGTCATCATGAACCAATTCATAAATTCCATTTGAAGGCGAAGCCTTGAAATAGAATACATTATCTTTAGACACATGAATATCATCATCAATAAAATTAACAACGTAACCACATTGTTTTAAGCGAGAAATAGAAATAATGTTTCTACACAAATCCGGAGCATACAAAACATTTTCTAAAATAAGTTCCAATCCGCTTGGAAGCTTCAAAATAAAATCTCCTTGAGCTTTAACATGCACCTTTGCACCATTGCCCATATAGAGACTTGATGTTCCCGCTTTATGTTCACTTCTTTTGAACCCCTGCAAAGAATTGCAAATATGAGTTCCACATCCCGTGTCTAATACCCATGTATTAGAAGAAGTAATACTAAGCTCTATATATACCATATACATATTACCTGAGGTTTGCCCAGCATCCCTCTTGTCCTTCAACTCCTTAAGATAGACCGGACAGTTTCGTTTCCAATGACCCATCTCACCGCAACCGAAACATGGGTCTTCTTTGGGGTTTGCCTTCTCGGCTACCTTTTTCTTCTTAGCCTTGTTGATGGTTGGGGTAACCATCTTCCCTTTCCCTTTGCCTTGATGGGCGGGTCCTTTTCTCTTGCCCACCTTTGGCTTAGAGGTGTTACCTTTTGACCCACCTTGATCGATTGCTAACACGGGTAAAGCCCTTTTACCCATGCTAGTTTCCGCCGTTCTAAGCATACCGTGAAGCTCACCTATGCTCTTATCCATCCCATTCATATTGTAATTAATTACAAATTGATCAAACCTTTTTGATAGGGAGTTAAGGATAAGATCGGTGGCTAACTCATTTGATATGTTTAGGTTAAGACGGTTAGCACGATCGATAAGGCTTTTCATCTTAAGTACATAAGATGAAACCGATTGGGTATCGTCCATACGACAAGCATGTAGCGCCCGAACCGTTTCGAAACGCTCGACACGCGCTTGTTGGAGGAACATCTCCTTCAATTGCGTTATCATGTCGTATGCGCTATGATGCTCGAAATCCTTTTGGAGTTCGGGTATCATAGTCCCAAGCATTAAGCATGAGACTTGAAGGGAGTCGTGGCAATACTTATCGTAAGAGGCCATTGCCTCCACATCATTCTCATCCGGTTGATCGGGAATGGGGTCCTCAAGCACATACATTTTATCCTCTTGTTTGAGGACAATCCGAAGATTGCGGAACCAATCCATAAAGTTTGTATGGTTGAGTTTGTCTTTCTCTAAGAGAGACCTTAATGATAGGTGGTTTAGGTTAAGTGGTGCGTTTTGAATGTTGTTGTTGTTATTGGCGGCCATCTACAAAATTAACAAAGTTCGTTTAAGTATCGATTTTAATTTAACATTCAATACCCTTTAAATCAAATTGAATTATTAAATTCTAGATCCAACGGTAAACCAAATTTCGGTTAGGTGACCTTTATCCCGCAATTTGATTTAGCTAGGTAGTCAATAAATGACAATTGCAATCCATTTGCAACTTCTAGAGTATGGGATCATGCAATCCTTTTGCATGGCATATTTATCCCATCAACGCCTATTTGTTCTTCATGCTTCGGTGACCCTAAGTTCATGATTCCCAAATCAAGTCGTCCTACTTGTATAGACTTGTAAATTTAACATACATGTGGTTAGGTGACCTTTATCCCACAAGCATGCGAAATTTACCTTAATCACATTAGTTTGCTCATAATGGTTAGGTGACCTTCATCCCATCATGAGTTCCCTAATACTTTTAAGTGTCACACAATAGGATGGCGTTTAACTTGTTTACCTTGTTAATGAAAGGGATTTTGAGTTTTGTTAATTCTAGTTTGAGAAAACTTTTATACCATACACCAACATGCATTTAGTGCATGGTACTTATGAAAAACCATTTTCATGTCTTGTAATTAAGCCAATTACTTAATATAAACCATTTTATATGTATGATCCTTATCATGTCCTTAATAACCGTTTATTAATGTCCTTTTAGCCGTTTTTAATTTAACCATTTAAATTTGACGTTTTGCATGTCGTTAATAATGTCAATTTTTACCAATTTAAATTGCCATTTTAGTTTGTTGTTAACTTGTGTGATTAACTTGTAGCATACAAACATACAATCCACATAATCATACAAAACAACCATGCATGCAAAATCATATGTTCACAATCAAGCCATTTTTGGTAGACATTTGTTTAGCCGAAAACAAATGCCACCGGTAAAGGGGTTATAACACAAAGTAGGAGGTTTTAACCTCCCACTTAATCTTGCATCCAAATGCTTCTTCATGTGTTCTTCAAGTCTTCATCATTCTTCATCATTTTACAAAATATATCCTAATACATTTTGTCTAAAAAATGAAATACAACCTAATCTATTTTACATACCAAATATAAAATAAATTACATAACCAAAATAATAAATATTACAACCAAATGAATAATTATTACATGCCTTTTGAATGAATGATAATACATACCAAATGAATCATAAATCAACCAAACAAACATTCATTCAACCACAAGGTCTTGGCTTTGATTGTGAACATCAAAATATCACCAAATATTAACCAAATGGCAAACCCAAAACCATTTTGGAACACCCATAAATTCGGCCAAAAGACCAACCCACCCAAATCCATTAATTTTTGCATTTTTCTTTCATGCATGTACATAAAATGCAAAATATAGTGGGTTTAATAAATCATCTCGAAGCATATTTCAACAACTTCGGCTCTAGATACCATTGTTGGGATTTAACAAGTTCATAATATACTTAAACCATTTTAAGAATTAAGAAAGCGGAAGCATGTTAATTATCAATTTTAGACTTGTAAAACTTTAACCAATTTAAAGTTAAATCCCAATTAGGATCAAGTTGTGAAACATGCTTACAAACTACAAGCAAGATAAGAGATTATACCTACTCCAAGCTTGTTGATAAGTGATGAAGATGATGATGATGAATGGAGCTCCAAAACAATGAAACCTCAAGTTGTTATACCCCAAACTTGTGCACCAACACCCTAGCTTTTGGTTAGGATTTATTTTACACTTGAAATGAGCTTGAAAAACTTGAAAATGAATTCCTTTGGCACCCTTAAAGGCCACGGCCAACAGCTCCCATTTTGAGCAGAATTTTCAAGTTGTTTTGATGTGTAGATGTTATGTGTCTCTCTCTTTGGTCAAGGAGCATGCATGTATATGGAATGGGAATTGTATTTGACCAAGATGGAATCTTTAGCATGCTACATACAATTCCAAGGCCACTCCCATCATTTTATAAAATAATACTTGACATATTTTATAAACTTGCATCTTTTATAAATTTGTTTAGTAAAATTAAATTTTATAAAACAAATTTTACAAGCTTGCATTTTATAAATTATGTTACATTATTTATAAAACTAATAAAATTCCATACCATTTGTTATGTATACTTTATTTTATAAAACCAATTTATAAAATGCAACATAACATAATTAATTATTTAACCTATAAATAATTAAAATCCATATTATATAAATTATTCCATAATTTATATATATATATATATACACATCAAGTAATATTTAAGAAAACCATTTTTCTTAAAGTTCAAGTGTCGCGTATTTGATCAATGAACCAATCGTTAAAATCAAATACAAATAAGGTGTCGGTAAGTTTGTTATTGGGTATGACCCGACTTGGATCATAACACGTCAGCCACATTAATTTAATATGTCTCTCGGGCATACGAAATACCTTCATTTCTTTCTTTTCGTGCTAAACCACCACAACCATGGAACTACCATCTCTTTATCTCTCAATCTCTCTCTCGTTCTCGGCCAGAAACCCAACAAACATTATCATCAAGCAAACAATCGAATCACCTAAACCCACTTGTAGTTTACTCGTTTCATTTTCCGATTTAAATTCAAAACCAACACAACCGCCCCAAAATCCTGCAACCTCTTATTTTTGCTGCTACGTGTTTGAGTTTCTATTGTTGCAGGCCTTTTAAATTTTCTTTTTACACTACAATTTGATTGAATAATTAATATGGCAAATTGTTAGTGGGTGCCGTGAAACATACTGCCATTTTTTTTTTGTCGACAAGCATAAAGCAATACAATGATGAAGATTAATAAAAGTTGAAAATATTGAAAAGTGGTTCACGTGCATTCCTGTATTCCTTCCATTCGATTTGTTTTATCCACCCAACAGAAAAATGATGCAATATACGGGCCATGTAATCAAATGATGGACCGTTAATTTTTTTTCTTCCTTGGGCCGAGCTTCTTTTTTTTGTTGGGCTGCGATTTTTCATTTGAACCGCAAATGTCTTAGTTGGGCCAAGTGATTTTGCTGTTGGGCTCAAGTAATTTGGATTATGATATGGATATGACGATCTTATGGGTTATAATATTAAGATTCGGTATTAAAACATTAAAACTGAGAGGAACGAATGGTTTAAGGGTGTGTTGATAAGCGAGAGGTCCTGGGTTCAAGCCTAGGCTATGGCGTTTATTTTTTTAAGGCTTACTCTTTAAGGTATATTTTTTTAAATTCTATTTGTTATTATCATTACTAGTGTCAACACTAAATATTACTATTATTATCATTATTATTGATATATTATTATTACTATTATTTTGATATTGAAATGAATATGGGATTAGTATGACAAGTAACATTAACTTGTAATATAATGAATTTATAATATAAATATGATAAATGATATGATTAGTATATAAAGTTTACAATAAAATACGAAATTATTATGAAAAGTTAACTTGAAGATTAAGAATTTCGATGATTAAAAATATATAGCCATATGTAACATATATAGGTAGGGAAAACTCATAAAGGTTTAAACTTTAATATGAGAATTATGTATAAAATATATATAAATAAATAATGAAATTTATAAATTAATAAATATAACAATTATATCATTACTATTAATATATAGATGTATTGGAGTACAAGTTTATGTTTTAATATATATGCAAATGATTTAGGTTCGTGAATCCGAGGCCAACCTTGCACTTGTTCAATGACGTTATATGTATTTTTACTACGAAATACAGTATGGTGAGTTTCATTTGCCTTTTTACCCTTTATATTTTTGGGCTGAGAATACATGCGCAACTTTTATAAATGTTTTACGAAATAGACACAAGTACGTGAAACTACATTCTATGGTTGAATTATCGAAATCGAATATGCCCCTTTTTATTAAGTCTGGTAATCTAAGAATTAGGGAACAGACACCCTAATTGACGCGAATCCTAAAGATAGATCTATTGGGCCTAACAAACCCCATCCAAAGTACCGGATGCTTTAGTACTTCGAAATTTATATCATGTCCGAAGGAGGATCCCGGAATGATAGGGGATATTCTTATATGTATCTAGTTAATGTCGGTTACCATGTGTTCACCATATGAATGATTATTTTTGTCTCTATGCATGGGACGTATATTTATGAGAACTGAAAATGAAATTCTTGTGGTCTATTAAAATGATGGAAATAAATGATTATGATAAATTAATGAACTCACTAACCTTTTGGTTGACACTTTAAAGCATGTTTATTCTCAGGTGTTAAAGAAATCTTCCGCTGTGCATTTGCTCATTTTAAAGATATTACTTGGAGTCTTTCATAGCATATTTTGAAGAACGTTGCATTCGAGTCATTGAGTTCATCAAAGATTATTATTAAATAAATTTATAGTTGGATAGTGGATATTATGAAATGGTATGCATGCCTGTCAATTTTCGATGTAAAGAAAGTTTGTCTTTTAAAAACGAATGCAATGTTTGTAAAATGTATCATATAGAGGTCAAATACCTCGCAATGTAATCAACTATTGTGAATCGTTTATAATGTATATGAACGGGTCCTTTCATCTTAGGCTACTAATAATGCTAAAAATGAACATATATTTCATAGCATTATCCCTCAAGAAAGACAAGCTTTTAGTTGCAATTGTTTTATTTACAATTGATATTCGTTTAAATAATAAAAGGTAAAGACAAAAGTCAGATTCGACGAATTGAAGACGCAAACGACCAAAAAGCTCAAAAGTACAAAGTACAATCAATGTGGTTCAAATTATTGATGAGAAACGTCTCAAAATTATAAGAGTACAAGACGCAAAACGCAAAATACAAGATATTAAATTGTACGAAAGGACGTTCGAAAATCCGGAACCGGGACCAAAGTCAACTCTCAACGCTCGACGCAACGGACTAAAAATTACAAGTCAACTATGCACATAAATATAATATAATATTTAAATAATTCTTAAAATTATTTATATATTATATAATATATTTAAAACCGTCGGCAAGATAGAAACAAGCTCATGTGAGCTGGAAAAATTGACCATGCGATCGCATGGCCTGGAAGTACATTTTCCATGCGATCGCATGGTGTACAGTGGAGGGCCACATTCCTATAAAAAGCGCATTTTTGATCGAATATCATCACCATCTTTCATCTATCTCTCTCAAACGTATAATATATATATATATATATATATATATATATATATATACATTCCTATAAAAAGCGCATTTTTGATCGAATATCATCACCATCTTTCATCTATCTCTCTCAAACGTATAATATATATATATATATATATATATATATATATATATATATATATATATATATATATATATATATATATATATATATATATATATATATATATATATATATATATATATATATTATAATTTTAATTTTAATTTTAATTCTAATAATAAGGGTATGTTAGCGAATGTTGTAAGGGTGTAAGTCGAAATTCTGTCCGTGTAACGCTACGCTATTTTTAATCACTGTAAGTTATGGTTAATGTTATTTTTAAATTAATGTCTCGTAGCTAAGTTATTATTATGCTTATTTAATACCGAAGTAATCGTGATGTTCGGCTAAATATTAAAATTGGGTAATTGGGCTTTGTACCATAATTGGGGTTTGGACAAAAGAACGACACTTGTGGAAATTAGACTATGAGCTATTAATGGGCTTTATATTAACTAAATGATACCTCTTTAATTTAATATATAGACTTATAATTTGACGTATTTATATATAACCACATACGCTTGACTGGGTACGGTGGGCGGGATATCTATAAATACCAATAATTGTTCATTTTACCGACACGGAACTGGATTAATAGTTAATAGACTTGTTGAAACAGGGGTGGATTACATTCAAGGGTAATTGGTGTAATTGTTAACAAAGTAGTAAAACCTTGGTTTACACGCAGTCGATAACCTGGTGTATTCATTAAACAAAGTATTAAGACCTTGTTACAATTCGAATCCATTATTAGTTGAAATATTTGACTTCAGGAATAAGAATAATTTGACGAAGACTTTCGCACTTTATGATTATGACTGATGGACTATTATGGACAAATCCGTATGGACATGTCGAATAATCCAGGACAAAGGAAAATTAACCCATGGGAATAAACTAAAATCAACACGTCAAACATCATGATTACGGAAGTTTAAATAAGCATAATTTATATATTTCATATTTAATTACACTTTTAATTATCGCACTTTTATTTATTGTCATTTTATTTAATTGCATTTTTAATTATCGTACTCTTTAATTATTGCAGTTTTATTTTATCGCATTTTTATTTATCGTAATTTCATTATCTTTATTTACTTTACGCTTTAAATTAAGTTATATTTATTTTTAATATTTTACATTAGGTTTTAACTGCGACTAAAATTTTAAAATCGACAAACCGGTCATTAAACGGTAAAAACCCCCTTTATAATAATAATACTACTTATATATATTTTTGTATTTTTACAATTATAAGTTAAAACTAATATAGCGTTAAACTTGGCTAGAGTTCCCTGTGGACAAACCGGACTTACTAAAAACTACACTACTGTACGATTAGGTACACTGCCTATAAGTGTTGTAGCAAGGTTTAGGTACATCCACTCTATAAATAAATAAATCACTTGTGTATAATTGTATCGTATTTAATAGTATTTCCTTATAAAAATATAACTATGTTATACACCACCTCGCACACATCAAGTATTTTTGGCGCCGCTGCCGGCGAAAGCTAAAACACCGAAAGCGCAACGCTAAATATATAAAAAAAGATTTTTATTTTTCTTATAAAGATATACGTTTTAAAAAAAATATATATATAATATATTCAAAAATATAAAAAAAACAAAATTTATATATTTTTAAGAGTTTGTTAAATATTTAAGTTTTATAAAGTTTCTTTATTTTTATTTTTAGTTTGTAAAAATATAAATTTTATTTAAATATTTTGTATTAATATAAAAGAGGAAAAAAATATATAAGTTTTCGGCCTGGTACTGTAGCAGCCCAGCATTTGGCCCGAATCTGCCGGTCATGCGACCGCATGAAAACTTAACTAGCACTCCATGCGATCGCATGGAGTGATTTGACAGGCCCGGTACATCAGATCCATCGAATTAGGGTTTTAATTAACATTAATTATTAATATAAACCCTAATTAGGGTTTAGTTTTTATTTATTTGTTTTAAGTTTTTAATTTATTTGTATTTTTAAGTGTAATTAGTTTTAATAAATTATAAAATTAATACTTTTATAAAATAAATAATATAAAAATAATATTTTTATAAAAATTGTACTTTTTACAACTTTAAGTTTATTTTTATATTTTGTATCTTTTTATTTGTTTTAGCGTAATATTTATATTTTTCGCTCGTACTTAGTTTTAAACTTAGTATTTTGCCATAGTTATTTTTATTTCTAGATTTCTAGGCTTAGCCGTAAAATCCCTTAAGTGCTTTTTCTTTAGACTAAGATTTAGGTGCTTTAGAATTTTGCGACGCCGTTTTTATATTTTAGTAGTTTTTAAGTTATTGCCATTTTGGATATAAAATTTATTTTAAGCTTTAATATTTTTAGACGCAACTTTTAATTCTTAGTTTTTAGTCCTTTTTAAGTTTCGACGCGCTACGTTCTTTTTATTATTTTTCGACTATTTATTTTTCGACGTTTTTCGACGCGCTCTTTTTCTTTCTTATTTTTCGCCGCTCTAGTTTTTAGGACTTAGTTTTTTTTCTATTTCTTCTCTAAAATTTCTTTAAATTTCAACGAAAAATTATTTTAAGTGGTTAAATTGATAGATATCCAAATTTTCTGCTTCGTAGTAATAGTTAGATTTGTTAGTGGCTGAGTTGTGAGCTTCCGATTTAAAGGGTTCTGGCTCCCTGCTGCATCTATTGGCTATTCGAAACGTGGGCAAAAGCAGAAAAGTCTGTTAATTTGATAACTTTAATAATTTTTATCTTTTATAACTAATAGGATATTCAGTGAATGCACCGAGCAAAACGTTCACCACCTTTTGTACGTTTACCACCTATAACTCGATCAAGACATCTAGCAAATATTGTCGCCGTTGATTTTTCTTTAGAATCTTCATCCAGTCAACCAAGTACTCCAAATCAAATTTCCGATAATCCATTTTTTGAACCCGACCTCACAATTGAGAATCTGGAGGATATTCAGGGACAATTCAGAGATCGTGAACCACTAATCTTTCCTCCGGAACCACCAATCATTCAAACGGAGATTGTCAAGGAACAACCCATTAAATCAGAATCCTATAGTGATTCAGATTCAACAAATTCAATAATGGAGAATCTGGAACCTCTAAGTATGGAAGACCGAATGCGATCTAAACGCACTGGCCAAGGTCACGCAATTACTCAACCTGACATAAATGCGCCAGATTATGAAATCAAGCGACAAATCCTACACATGGTAACTAATCAATGCCAATTTAGTGGTGCTCCGAAGGAAGATCTAAATGAACATCTTCGAACCTTTAATAGGATCTGTACACTATTTAAAATCCGAGAAGTGGAGGATGAACAGATATATCTCATGTTATTTCCCTGGACTTTGAAGGGAGAAGCCAAAGATTGGTTAGAATCGTTACCTGAAGGGGCGATTGATACATGGGATGTCTTAGTTGAAAAATTTCTTAAACAATTCTTTCCGGCATCTAAAGCCATGAGACTTCAAGGAGAAATTGTTACGTTCACACAAAAGCCAAATGAAACTCTATATGAGGCGTGGACAAGATTTGGAAAGTTATTAAGAGGATGTCCGCAACATGGTTTAGACACTTGTCAAATAGTACAAATATTCTGCCAAGGATGCGACATCACTACAAGAAAAGACATCGATATAGCAGCTGGTGGTTCCATTATGAAGAAAACCGCAACTGACGCTTACAAAATTATTGATAACACTGCTTCCCACTCACATGAGTGGCACCAAGAAAAAGATATCGTTAGATCATCTAAAGCAGCTAGAGCCGATTCTAGCCATGACTTAGATTCCATGTCCGCAAAGAAAGATGCTGTCGAGAGACGAATGGAAAAGATGACTAAGGATATACACTCAATAAGAATTAGTTGTGAGCAGTGTGGAGGACCACATTTGACAAAAGATTGTCTCAGTATTGAACTAATAATGGAACAAAGAGAGAATGTTTCATACATAAACCAAAGGCCTAGAAATAATTATCAGAATAATTATCAACCGCCAAGACCAATTTACAATCAAAACCAGAATTATAACCGAAATGTTCCATATAACAACCAACAAGGTCCTAGCAATCAACAAGTATCTAACAATACTTACAATCAGCAAAGACCTATTTTTCAAAACAAACCACCACAAACGGATGATAAAAAGCCAAATTTAGAAGACATGATGTCAAAGCTAGTTGAATCTCAAACTCAGTTTTTCACATCTCAGAAACAAACCAATGAACAAAATGCTCAAGCATTTAGAAATCAACAAGCTTCTATTCAAAATCTGGAACAAGAAGTGAGCAACCTAGCAAGGTTGATAGGTGAAAGAAAACCGGGAAGTTTACCTAGTGATACAAATGCAAACCACGGAATGAAACAGCTAAAGCCATTACCACAAGAAGTGGTATTACACTTAAACCACCTGAAATACCTATAATTTCTGATGACGCTATTTCTACTCCACAAGAACCACAACCTGAGCAAGATAAGGAAAAAGAACCGGTAGTTGAAAAGGTTAATGAAGATAACACAGTTAAGGCTAAACCTTATGTTAAACCATACCAACCACCACTTCCATACCCGAGTAAAATGAGAAAAGAGAGACTTGAAGCCGAGCAATCCAAATTCTTAGATATGTTTAAAGAGATAAATGTAAATCTTCCTTTCATTGATATGATTTCAGGAATGCCTAGATATGCTAAATTCTTGAAAGATTTAATCACAAATAGAAAGAAAATGGAAGAAATTTCGGCAGCTACTATGAATGCTAATTGTTCTGCAGTGCTGTTGAATAATATACCAGAAAAATTATCTGATCCAGGAAGTTTCACAATTCCATGTTTTTTGGGTAGTCTTAGTTCAATAGAAGCATTGACAGACTTAGGTGCTAGTATAAATCTCATGCCGTATTCACTATACGCTAAACTAGACCTTGAAGAATTGAAACCAACAAGAATAAGTATACAACTAGCAGATATATCAGTAAAATATCCTAGAGGGATAATGGAGAACATGCTAGTTAAAGTTGGTACCTTAGTATTTCCAGTAGATTTTGTTATTCTGGACATGGAAGAAGATTCTCGAGTTCCTCTCATATTAGAAAGACCATTCTTAAATACGGCCAAAGCAATAATAGACGTGTTTGGTAAGAAACTGACCCTAAGTATAGAGGACGAGAGTGTTACCTTTTCTGTTAATAGAGCCATGCAACAACCGCAATCTGCAGATGATACATGTTATTATATTCAAACTATAGATTCACATGCAGAATTGTTAGAAGAATTTCCAGAATTACAAGGAACAGGAGAATGTTCTTTAGGAGAAGGAACTGAACCAATTGTTGAAACTGAAATGTTAGCTACACTTATGGCTAATGGATATGAACCAACAACAGAAGAAATTCAAATGCTAAAAGAGGAAGACAGATATCGATATAAATCATCGATAGAAGAACCACCGACTTTAGAGTTAAAGCCACTTCCAAACCATTTGGAATATGCTTATTTACATGGTGAATCTGAATTACCTGTAATAATATCGTCTTCTCTTACTGAAAATGAAAAATCTCAACTCATTTCTGTGCTAAAAGCTCATAAACCAGCTATTGCATGGAATATTCATGATATTAAAGGAATAAGTCCTTCGTATTGCACACATAAAATCCTTATGGAAGAAGGTCATAAAACGTATGTGCAACGCCAACGAAGACTAAATCCTAATATGCAAGATGTTGTTAAGAAAGAAATTATTAAACTGCTTGATGCAGGTTTAATTTATCCAATCTCTGATAGTCCATGGGTAAGCCCAGTTCAATGCGTACCTAAGAAAGGTGGCATGACTGTCATCACAAATGAGAAAAATGAGCTTATTCCTACTAGGACTATAACAGGATGGCGTGTTTGTATTGATTATAGAAAATTAAATGACGTCACCAGAAAAGATCACTTTCCCTTACCTTTCATTGATCAAATGTTGGAAAGATTAGCCAGAAATAGTTACTATTGCTTTCTTGATGGTTTTTCCGGATATTTTCAAATTCCAATAGCACCCGAGGACCAAGAGAAAACCACGTTCACGTGCCCCTATGGTACTTTTGCTTACAAACGCATGCCATTTGGACTTTGCAACGCCCCTGCAACCTTTCAAAGGTGCATGATGGCGATTTTTCATGACATGATAGAAGAATGCATGGAAGTTTTCATGGATGACTTTTCAGTCTTCGGTGATACTTTTGAAACATGTCTATTTAATCCTGAACGAATGCTTATTAGATGCGAACAATCAAATCTAGTACTTAATTGGGAAAAATGCCATTTCATGGTTAAAGAAGGCATTGTTCTTGGTCATAAAATTTCAAAGGAAGGAATTGAAGTAGATATAGCTAAAGTAGATGTAATTGCTAAACTTTCACATCCCACCAATGTTAGAGGAGTTAGGAGTTTTCTAGGGCATGCCGGTTTTTACCGACGTTTCGTAAAAGATTTTTCTAAAATTGCCACTCCTATGAATAAACCCCTAGAAAAGGATGCTCCATTCATCTTTTCAGATGAATGCGTCAAATCTTTTAATATTCTTAAAGAAAAACTCACTAATGCGCCGATCATGATAACTCTAAATTGGAATCTACCGTTTGAACTAATGTGCGATGCAAGTGATTTTGCAATGGGAGCCGTTTTAGGACAAAGGATTGAAAAACGATTTCAACCTATTTATTATGCTAGTAAGACGTTACAAGGAGCACAAACAAATACACAACTACTGAAAAAGAACTCCTTGCTATTGTCTTTGCTTTCGACAAATTTCGTTCATATCTCATTCTAGCTAAAACAGTGGTCTATACCGACCATTCTGCTCTTAGATACCTATTTTCGAAACAAGATGCTAAACCACGATTAATCCGTTGGATCTTACTGTTACAAGAGTTCGATATTGAAATCTGAGATAAAAAGGGAGCAGAAAATCTCGCCGCTGATCATCTTTCTCGTCTTGAAAATCCTGAATTAGAAGTTCTAAATGAATCGGCCATACAAGACAACTTTCCTGATGAATATCTATTGAAGATAGATTATAATGAAATTCCATGATTTGCAGATTATGCAAACTACTTAGTATGTGAATTCTTTGAAAAAGGATTATCGTACCAAAAACGAAAGAAATTCTTTAGTGATATAAAACATTATTTCTGGGAAGATCCACATTTGTTTAAAAGTTGTCCCGATTGAATAATACGCCGATGTGTATTCGGAGATGAAGCTACTCAAATTTTAAACCATTGTCACACAGGACCAACAGGAGGGCATTATGGGCCTCAACTCACAGCAAGAAAAGTTTACGATGCTGGATTCTATTGGCCTACAATTTTCAAAGACGCACACCTTCTTTGCAAATCTTGTGATGCTTGTCAAAGGGCCAGAAAAATAAGTCAACGTGATGAAATGCCACAGAATGTCATTCAAGTATGTGAAGTATTTGACGTTTGGGGTATTGACTTTATGGATCCATTTTCAAATTCTCATAATAATCTCTACATTCTCGTTGCTATTGATTATGTATCTAAATGGGCGGAAGCACAAGCTCTCCCAACTAACGATGCACGAGTTGTAGTCAACTTTTTAAAACATCTTTTTGCTAGGTTTGGAACACCGAAAGCTTTAATAAGTGATCGGGGTACTCATTTTTGTAATAATCAACTTGAGAAAGTTCTTAAAAGATATGGAGTAACTCATAAAATCTCAACCGCATATCATCCACAAACAAGTGGACAAGTTAAAAATACCAACCGAGCTTTAAAACGTATTCTAGAGAAAACCGTAGGATCAAATCCGAAGGAATGGTCCATGAAATTAGAGGATGCACTCTGGGCTTTTAGAACAACCTATAAAACTCCAATTGGAACCACACCTTTTAAACTCGTTTACGGAAAAGCATGTCACGTTCTAGTAGAAATTGAACACAAAGCATTTTGGGCTTTGAAAACATGTAATCTTGACTTACATGAAGCTGGATGTCTACGGTTAAGTCAACTAAACGAATTAGAAGAATTAAGACATGAAGCATATGAAAATTCGTTAATCTATAAGGAAAGAACGAAGAAATGGCATGATAAAAGAATCAGAAGTTCAAAAGAATTTAAAGAAGGAGACAGAGTTCTTCTTTTCAATTCACGATTCAAGCTATTTCCTGGAAAATTGAAATCAAGATGGTCTGGACCATTCATAGTCAAAAGAGTTTTCCCATACGGAACAGTAGAATTAATAAATTCAAATGGGATTGAATTTAAAGTTAATGGTCACAGAGTTAAACATTACATACATGGTCCGATGGAAGGTGACAATGAAGTCAATCATAATTTCACCACCCAAGAAAACCTTCAAAATGAAAACATAAATATGTTATCAACAACATATGAAAAATCAAAATTGGAAAATAGGGAGGATTCAAATTGGAATGATGAAGAAGAATTCTTATACAAACCTCCCATTCCAAGAAACGAAGAAAAATGTGAACAAGAAGTTCAAATAGAAGTGAAAGAACCAAGAAAAAACAACCGAAAAAGGTTTACAAACCAACTCGACTTACTAAAGTAGGAGACCCGGGCAAATTTTATCATTTCTTGCTTGCTTAATGATGGTGTTGTATATAATGGACTTGCAGATTTAGGAGCAAGTGCAAATATTATGCCTCTTTCCTTATACAAAAGATTAGGTATGAGTAAATTAAAACCAACAAAAATAGGTGTTCAATCATTTGACCTAACCATTAAACACCCGGTTGGAATAGCAAATAATTTACTTTTTAACGTAGGAAGTTTGACCTTTGTTGCAAACTTCATATTGATTAATACGGAGGAAAACCTTGATATTCCTCTAATTTTAGGTCGCCCATTTTTAGCAACCACCGAGGCATTCATTGATGTAAGAGAAGGAAGAATAACACATAGGGATGGTGATAAATCAATCACCTTTGTGAACCGAAAGTTTAGATCTTCACCAACCAAAACTGTTAAACCAATAAAAATGCATAAGTGTGGGGAAGATGAAGAAACACTTAATGATGATCCGATCACAAAGAACCCCGTTGATGATAAGAAATTAGATGAACCCGTTTTTAACAGTTCAACGAAGAAACTTTATAAACGGATTCACGATGCTAAGATTAAGGGAAACCTTAAGTTATGTAACCGATTAGTATCCAATTTATCACCAAAAGAAAAGGCGATGTTAGTTGAATTTGTGAAAGCTACGGAGGAAATCAACAAATGGATTGAAGAAAAAGTCAGAGATATACAAATTGTTGATGATCCAATTGAAAATAACATTAATCACAATTTCAACACCACAGCTAACTAAGTGTGGGGAGAATCAAGTCTTTTAAGGATAATATGTATTTCTATTAGAGTTAGATATTCTTTTTTGTGTAGTTCTCGAGAATGGAATCCGAATGGTCTTTCCCTAGCAGACCCTAAAGAACTAGTCTTCTCCCCTCATTATGAATTATTTTTTTTTTAGGTTTTACAAGATGAAGACTTCCTGTGAACTAAACCATGGTCTAATGCTACACGCTTTGATCACTAAACGTAATAACGACACCCTTCCAAGTGAATTGGTATCATTAATCAGAGGCAAATTGGACGGAATAAGAAAAGAATCCAGGAACGAAAATAATAAGTTACATTTTGGTAAAGAAAAATCAAAATCCGCAGCGAAAAGAAGAGCACGACACCTTGAAAGATGTCACAAATGCGGAAAATGGTCACACGAAGGAAAATGCTCGACGAATCAGACATATTCCAATACTGAGTTCGTTACTTTATGTAGAGATGGACCGTTCATATGTTTAGAAGAAAAAACGTTGAATGCTCGAGGTTACTCCTATGTAGCTATGGAAAACCAATTAGTCCGACTATCTTATGAGTGGGCTAAAGCAGGTCACTGAGAATTCTATTTCACAGGTAAGTATGTACAGTTTTTATTTTTATTTTTATTATTTTTTAACCATTTGATAATAAACTCTAAATCGTTCGTTATAAACTATTAAATTGGTATTCAATAAAATTAGATATGTGTAACCGAAATTATTGATATCATACAAACATTTATTACATCACTGCGAAATTTACCAGTTTATTCTTAAGGTATAAATATCTTTAATCAATCAACCCAAAATATTTCAAAAATTCGTCAGGAGTAAAACTAGGTAATATAGCCGAAATTACTTTACCAAAAAGAGGGGCGTATATTTTTGATAATATTTGATTGATTAAAGTGGGATAAAAGACCAAAAAGATTTTTTAATTTTTATTTTTACTTTGTTTTTAAAATTTATATATAAATATTAAATTAATATTGTAAACTTCTTTTTAAAATCAATATTTTTAAATTTGTAAATATTTAAAAAATTAATATTTTTAATATAAGTTTGTATGTATAAAAATAAAAATATAATATAAGTTTGGTGTGAATTTTTAATTTTTAATAAAGTGAATTTTTAATTTTATGCATTTTAAATTCAAGTTTGGTGTGAATTTAAAAACAAAAATTTACTTTATTTCGCTAAGTTAAAAATTTGATTTTTAAAATTCGTCGTGAGTTGAAAACTAGGTCATTGAACCAAAATTGCTCTACCCAAGGGAGGGACGAGAAATTTTATTATCATTATTTTTATTCTTATTGAATTAAAGTAAGCCAAAAACATTAAAAAAAATTCAAAAATCTTTACTTTTAAAGCCGCGCTTTAAATTGACAAATTTTAAAATTTTGTCGAGGGACGGACTAGGACAACGATCCGAAACGCCCTCATCCTAAAAAGAAACAAATTTTTAAAATTTTATTAATTTATGTTTAAAAAGTTATAAGGTTTTTATAAAAAAAAAAAAAAAAAAAAAAGGGAAAAATCACTGTACCCGGACCCCATGCGATCGCATGGGATTTGCACTGCAACCTCATGAGATCGCATGAGGCTAGAAACCAGGCCTACCAGTACACCTATCACCAACCATGGAACCCAGACGACAACATGAACTGGAACCCCTATCCAGATTGATATAGTTCCTGTTGGTAATTTCTATGATTTTTATCTTTTTATGATTTTTATTTATGTTTAAACATATGATATTGTGATACTTTTATGTAAGTTTAATTTTTTTTTTTTTTACTAATATTTCATATTTGATTTGAAAGTGGGATTTAAAGTCCCATTTCAAATTACCATGCATGTTTATATTTGTATGTATGTATATTGTCAATTGTACACAACAGGGTAAAACAGCGCATTTTCAAAGACTGGCATTAAGTTCAGCAAAAGCTACTAATTTTGACGACAAAATGAAAAATAAATGTGATGTAACAACAAGACAGAATGAACAAATGATGTGCACCATTTATCATTCAACAAACAAACGCCAATATGTTTGGAAACTTTGGTAAAATTTAATCATTTTTCTACGCTAATCACCCTCAATAATTTAAATTGTTACTGATTTCTTGCAAATGAGGGCATTGCAAGATCTTAAGTGTGGGAAGGGGTTAAATTCTTTCGGATTTTTAAAATTTTAACTTATACACTTGGTTACCATTAAAAATACTAGTAACGTAGTAGTTGTATTAGAATCTAGTGCTCTCTGATAATAAAGAACAGCCCTAGTCTTATATACTGACTACGCAATTCTAGTAAAATTTTCAAAATTTTTAATTAAATGAACTCAAAAATCATGTTTATACATATTTATGAACGCTAAAACTAGGTGTTAACACCGAAATTATTGTTACCTCAGAAAGGACATAAATTGAGAAACAAACCAAAATGTTAGAATTCATTTAAAAATGGAATAGAGGACAATAAAAATGATAATAAAAGCCAAGTGTGGGAAAAATTTACCAAGTTATTTTGAACATATATCACATATTTTTGTACAAATAACTGAAGATACTTTTATTTTGGACAAAATTAACTGTTTTACCCAGTTTCTTATAATATATTTGAAAGAAAGATGGATCTACACGATGAATCAATTCCATCATTAAAAGGAAGTAAAGTCTTCCGAAAAAGACACGCGCTTCTTGATTTAGGTCAAGAAGTTGTCGTCCAGACCAGCTGTAGGTTGACGAAAAATCTAGAAAAGTCATCTCTAAAATCAGCAGGAAATCCACGGACCTCAGCATCAAACAGGGTCGCCAAGTGGTCAGACTTATCCTAACCATGAGAGGATCTGTCTCGTAAAATGGGGAGGACGCCGTGCAAATTAGCTTGAAAAGACTAATGAATCAGACCCCGAGAAAAGGATAATCTCCTTAAAGATTAAAAATTAGCTTTTAAGACTGATATTACTCAATCCTAAAGATTGACCTTAAAGATTGAGAATTACAAACTCATGAAATTCGATGATATCTAAACTCGAGCTTGAACGAGAAAATATTTTGATCAAAATTACAAACCGATTTGTTTTCTGAAAACCTATTTTCAATGCGTTCATTACCATTGAACGTAAAATCCTAGGAATTCACCTGGAATTCATTAGGTCACCTGAACCAAATCGGGTGTCAACCGTAAGAACGGTGGTTGCATAGCACGGTCAAAGACAGGACCTTGTGCCAGACTGAAAAAACTATAGGGTGATCTTTACTATTGCTCCTACAAAGGATAGTAATTGCATCCGACACATTATAGACCATAATTAAAAGCATGTCAGGGGACATTTCCTTAACAGTTGCTTATTCAACGCTTTCCTTTACAACCGGACGGTAGTTTACCGAAAGGTAATATACGGAGCAAGTATACTGGACATATTGCTTTCCTAATACAAGGTTAGCAAGTGGGTGACACAAAACTGCAAGTTTTGAGCTAAAATTTTCAAATCTGAAACCCACCAAACCCACAAAAACAATTTGCAAACACCGGTGAAGGGTTATTCCGGAAAACTTATCTAGGGTAAAAGCTAGATCGTATTTTCAAAAGATCAAATGTTTTCATAAAGATCCAATTTCCTTAAGGATCTAAATTTTTATAGTCATGTGGGACTGTAAACCACATCGTTACTACCATTGTTCATACCGCCGTATAGAAATCACTGATGTACAAAGTGTGAAGAATAAAGAAGTGATTCTAGTATATTTTTATTTCAAGACTATATTGTTTGAGGACAAGCAACGCTCAAGTGTGGGAATATTTGATAATGCTAAAAACGAACATATATTTCATAGCATTATCCCTCAAGGAAGACAAACTTTTAGTTGCAATTGTTCTATTTACAAGTGATATTCGTTTAAATAATAAAAGGTAAAGACAAAAGACATATTCGACGAATTGAAGATGCAAACGACCAAAAAGCTCAAAAGTACAAAGTACAATCAAAGTGGTTCAAATTATTGATGAGAAACGTCTCAAAATTACAAGAGTACAAGACGCAAAACGCAAAATACAAGATATTAAATTGTACGAAAGGACGTTCGAAAATCCGGAACCGGGACCAAAGTCAACTCTCAACGCTCGACACAACGGACTAAAAATTACAAGTCAACTATGCACATAAATATAATATAATATTTAAATAATTCTTAAAATTATTTATATATTATATAATATATTTAAAACCGTCGGCAAGATAGAAACAAGCTCATGTGAGCTGGAAAAGTGGCCATGCGATCGTATGGCCTGGAAGTACATTTTCCATGCGATCGCATGGTGTACAGTGGAGGGCCACATTCCTATAAAAAGCGCAGTTTTGATCGAATATCATCACCATCTTTCATCTATCTCTCTCAAACGTATAATATATATATATATATATATATATATATATATATATATATATATATATATATATATATATATATATTTTAATTTTAATTCTAATAATAAGGGTATGTTAGCGAATGTTGTAAGAGTGTAAGTCAAAATTCTGTCCGTGTAACGCTACGCTATTTTTAATCACTGTAAGTTATGGTTAATGCTATTTTTAAATTAATGTCTCGTAGCTAAGTTATTATTATGCTTATTTAATACCGAAGTAATCGTGATGTTGGGCTAAATATTAAAATTGGGTAATTGGGCTTTGTACCATAATTGGGGTTTGGACAAAAGAACGACACTTGTGGAAATTAGACTATGAGCTATTAATGGACTTTATATTAACTAAATGATACCTCTTTAATTTAATATATAGACTTATTATTTGACGTATTTATATATAACCACATACGCTTGACTGGGCACGGTGGGCGGGATATCTATAAATACCAATAATTGTTCATTTTACCGGACACGGAACTGGATTAATAGTTAATAGACTTGTTGAAACATGGGTGGATTACATTCAAGGGTAATTGGTGTAATTGTTAACAAAGTAGTAAAACCTTGGTTTACACGCAGTCAATAACCTGGTGTATTCATTAAATAAAGTATTAAGACCTTGTTACAATTCGAATCCCCAATTAGTTGGAATATTTGACTTCGGGAATAAGAATAATTTGACGAAGACTTTCGCACTTTATGATTATGACTGATGGACTATTATGGACAAATCCGTATGGACATATCGAATAATCCAGTACAAAGGACAATTAACCCATGGGAATAAACTAAAATCAACACGTCAAACATCATAATTATGGAAGTTTAAATAAGCATAATTTATATATTTCATATTTAATTGCACTTTTAATTATCGTACTTTTATTTATTGTCATTTTATTTAATTGCATTTTTAATTATCGTACTCTTTAATTATCGAAATTTTAATTTATCGCATTTTTATTTATCGTAATTTCATTATCGTTATTTACTTTACACTTTAAATTAAGTTATATTTATTTTTAATATTTTACATTAGGTTTTAACTGCGACTAAAGTTTTAAAATTGACAAACCGGTCATTAAACGGTAAAAACCCCCTTTATAATAATAATACTACTTATATATATTTTTATATTTTTACAATTATAAGTTAAAACTAATATAGCATTAAACTTGGCTAGAGTTCCCTGTGGACGAACCAGACTTACTAAAAACTACACTACTGTACGATTAGGTACACTGCCTATAAGTGTTGTAACAAGGTTTAGGTATATCCACTCTATAAATAAATAAATCACTTGTGTAAAATTGTATCGTATTTAATAGTATTTCCTTGTAAAAATATAACTATTTTATACACCACCTCGCACACATCAGCTACCAAGCAAAAGGGGCATATTCGGCTTTGATCATTCACCCATATAATGTATTTTCAATTAATTGTGTCTATTTCGTAAAACATTTATAAAAATTGTGCATGTATTCTCAGCCCAAAAATATAAAGGGTAAAAAGGCAAATGAAACTCACAATACAGTATTTTGTAGAAAAAAAACATATGACGTCATTGAACAAGTGCAAGGTTGGCCTTAGATTCACGAACCTATATTAATTATATATATTTATATGTTTGATCAATATCTGTCTAACAATTTAGGTTAAGTCATAGTGTATCACAATCCTAATACTCGAGACTAAATATGCAAAAGTCAACAAAAGTCATATTGACCAAAATGTATTCCAAAATTTATACATGATTATTATATAGTTTAAATATAGTGGTTATATATATTTAAAGATTTTTAACAGATTTTATTAAAGTAAATAATATAGTTCTTTTATTAATAAATAAAATTTTATATTAAAATTTATATAATAAAAATATACTTTTATATATCTTAAGTAATAAAATTTATAAAGTTCATTTAATATCATAAAAATAATATGATAGGTATTATTAATGTAATTATATTATACGTAATAAAATATCTTTGTATCACATATTTATTTGATAAAATAATATTGATAATAATAATAATAAGTAAAAGTTGTATTATTTTGTAATAATTATTATTATTCTACTAATAAAAATAACAATAATTATATTTTCTAAAAATGATAAAATGATAATTTTTATTAATAATAGTACTAAAATAATAATAATAATGATGTTTCATATTAACAATGATATTTTTATTAAAAATAATAATTTTAGTAAAAATGATAGTTTTAATATTAATAATAGTTTTAATAATAATAGTAGTAAAATAATGAAAACGATATATTTCCTTTAAATCAATATCTTACATTATCTTAATTTCATCATGATACTCATACTCATTATTTCCTAATCGCTTCGTTTAATAGCTTTTAGTCATCTTTTATATCGCGTTCATATTAATAATAATAATAGTAATCATAATAATTAGATGTTACTAATATTAGTTTTAATTATAATAATACTTATAATAATAATATTAATGATAATACTAATAACTATTTGAATGATAATAATAATAATAATAATAATAATAATAATAATAATAATAATAATAATAATAATATTAATTATACCCTTAACGATAATAACGATAGTAATAATAATAAAAATAACAATAATATCTTTTATTAATAACGACAATGATAATAATAATAATAATAATAATAATAATAATAATAATAATAATAATAATAATAATAATAATAATAATAATAATAATAATAATAATAATAATAATAATTAGATTATAATGATGATAATAACGACGATAATAATAATCATTTTTAATAATAATACAAAAATTCAACTGACTATAACTTCTAATCCGTTCATCGATACCATTCGAGTTCTAAATGAAAAGTTCTCAATTTTTCGCTAGCTTTCCAACGACATGCATATCATATACCTTATCTTAATAGCATATGTATTTAATTCAAGATTCGACATAACCTATCTAACGACAATAACGGATGTATAAGCATGCATAATCCTATATACTCGAGCACTAGTCAGGGATACACTAATAATATATAAAAGTTAAGTTATGAGTGCTCACGTATCAATATTGAGATTCAATATTGTAGGAAAAGTACATAGACGTAACGAAGATGATAAACACTAGTTTGACTCACGTGCAATACTCCCGAACCATACCCATAACCTCCATAGCTATAACCCATAATTTCCTTAGCTCTATCCCGCTCGAAAAACAATTTCGAAATCACTCGGACAACACTCCGTCGTAATATTTTATGTATACTAATAATATCTTGAAATAATACAGAGTAAATATATATATATGTAAATCGATTGAGAGAGTTTAGAGAAAAATGTTTTCAAGTTTCTATCAAATAATGAAACCTATTGAATTCTATTTATAATAGATTTTTAAATTATTAAAGTGAATTATTAAAGTATGAATTATTAAAGTGAATTATTAAAGTATGAATTATTAAAGTGAAAGTAAAGTAAAAATAAAGTAAATGTAAAGTTTAAGTATAGTAAAAGTATAAAAATATGTACGTATAATACGCGTATAAATATATATAATATTAATTTAAATCGTTATATATATTTAATAAAATAAAATATAAATATCGTTATCTTTATCATACGGGTTAAGTAATGAGTTGTCAAAAGTGGTTCTAGATATTTATAAAAGTTATATACGTTTTAATAATAAAGTTCTTTTTAAATTAAAAATGCTTTTATACGTTTGAAACTAAATCAAATAAATATGATAATTTTGTTTTCCAAAACTAAATATATTTAAGAATCATTTTGTTTAAAGGTTAAAATAACGGAAATCGTTATATCATAAAACGTTTTAGAAAAGTAGAATCATATATATTCATAATAGGTTTTAAGTTTTTAAATTACAGTCTGTTGGTGAAGCATGGGATAAAGTCCAAAGGTTAAATAAACGTATGAAATCATCTTAATGAAAAATGTCGAGTTACTTAACTTGTCGATATCCAACATCTAAGTTATTTACACTCCACGTTCTTACTTATAAATCACTTTACCATTTTCCGAATGTTGTCAAAAAGAATAGATTTCTTAAATCACAGTGGTCCTCATAACATAGACCCGTAATCATATCACAATGTATCTGATAAATCAATCATTTGATATTATCTTCTAATTCCATCGATAAACATATTGAAACAAATACGTTCGTGTAAAGTATTATACGTTTAATACTTTATTAATATTCTCAAGTTATAATATATATATATATATATATATATATATATATATATATATATATATATATATATATATATATATATATATATATACATATCTATATATATATAACGGTTCGTGAATCGTCGAAATTTGTTCGAGGTTATAATGAATGTATGAACACAGTTTAAAATTCTTGAGATTTAACTTAATAAACTTTGCTTATCGTGTCGGAATAATATAAAGATAAAGTTTAAATTTGGTTGGAAATTTCCGGGTTGTCACATTAATCTCCTCC
This sequence comes from Rutidosis leptorrhynchoides, assembly GCF_046630445.1. NCBI lineage: Eukaryota > Viridiplantae > Streptophyta > Magnoliopsida > Asterales > Asteraceae > Rutidosis > Rutidosis leptorrhynchoides. The sequence goes on from NC_092337.1 coordinate 255,863,063, forward strand.
GCTCCATTCTTTTCATTTCTCTTATATTTTCTTCTTCAATTCATACTTCCAAAAGATTGTGAAAATGCTTAATCCAGTTTTGACTCTTGACCTCATTCTGCGTATCGCAACAATCATCCTTCTATTCCAACTCCCACCGGAGGAATCTATTGACTTCTACTTCGCCCTTGGGGTAGTGGTTTTTATAATCCTTCCTTGCATCTATCTTTCCATAATTATTGACATCCACGGTTAATGATCTCTCCTATTAATGTTTTGAAGCTCCATGCTTCTGTTTTCTCTTCTCGACCTTTTGTAAAGCGATTTAAGACGTCTTAATTTTGTAAATTAAATCTTTAAATTTTGAATGATCATGGCTAACATTCTAAGAAAGAATTGGTAATAGTACGATCTGACTTGTTAAATTACCAGAAATCACGGAAGATATAGATATATCAAGAAAATACTTTATTGATATGTTTAAAGGTTAAATGGAATGAAGAGTAGTGTAACATGACACATGATGAGGGTAAGGTCTACTGTGAACCATCATCACGTTCCATTAGAAATTTAGCATGACTTACTGTAATATAATCACGTTGGTTGGACGTCATTATATTATACTAACTCATGCTTCAATTTCCAACACTTCTCCAGAAATCATTCATAATCTAAACTCGAAGGTTATGAAATTTAGAAACTAAAACATTTTTCTATATGATGTAATACGGATAGCACGAAGAGATACATAATCTCGGACAAGAATATTTATGAAAATATCCTCAGAAATATCAAAGATATTTATGATGATATTTTTCAGAATTCCTAAGATCGAAGGTTGATGAAGAAAGATTTTCCACAAGATTTAACATGAGTACGAAACAAGATATTCTCTAAAGATTTCATCGGATATAGAATTATCTGGATTCTTTGAATATTGGTCCTTGTATTTGTCATCGGTCTCCTTCATGGTTTGCTCAATCCGTTTCCAGTATCAATTTTCTATTGAGTGTTTCTAACACTCTGTTCTTTTATCATCAAACTTTTGGCCATTAAGACCATCTACAGTTTTGCTGTTTCATCAGCATTCAAAGTCATCATAACTGAATCATTGGTTATCAATCCGAGGTGCTTCGAGAATTTTGAAGGATTTGAACGCAGATTGTAATCGTCAAGATACAAATGAGGTTTAAGATGAGATCAAGTGGCAAACTTGAAGAAATGTTTAGTTTCATATGTTATAATCAATATTTTAATTCCTTTTAATTGTCCAATGTTAGTAGTTCACAGTTAGTAGTTCAATAATTTATATATAGTTTAATATATAATATTCGAATTAATTATGTATTACTAGTCCATTTTCATATAATCCTCATCATATATTATGTAAAAATAACTTCATGGTATGAGAAAAAAAAATCCTAGAATTTTAAGAAACTGAAACCATTGAATCAAATTCCATTACTAGTCTGCCCCGAGACATCATTTTAATTTCAATCGTTCATTAGATTCAACAACGTGCGTATCAAAGTGATCAGTATGAGTTATATGTGCAAGAGCCGGGTTTCAAACTATGCATACTACCTACTTGTGCTTGTTATTTCGTTTCCTTGTTTGTTGTTTGTAAGCTCAGCTCACCTTTAGATAGTTTTATATTATGTACTTGATTGCTTTCTAGTTGCGAGACATGTTCTGTTTGTTGCTCTTGTTTTGGTTTCTTTCATCTTATGATGAAAGTTTCTCGGTAATTTATAGTTCTTGTTTTTTTCGTTTTAAAAAAAACAAATTTTGTATGTCTATAAACTGCTCAAAAAATTTTTTTTTATAAAACATTAATTGCTCGTATATTTCTCTGTCAATGTTTACTTTTTAATGTTTGGAAACTAAATATTAGAGCATTGTGAGTGAAGGTTGTCGTCTACCTCCTTTACGATTGAAGTCCACCCCAACTAAAGTTTCGCTCCACGTTAGTTATGAAATGTCCCGTTCATATTGATTATAAACGTTCCATATTAATTGATTTCGTTGCGAGGTTTTGACCTCTATATGAGACGTTTTTCAAAGACTGCATTCGATTTTAAAACAAACCATAACCTTAAAAATATTACGACGATTATCAAATAATGATAATCTAAAATATAGCGTTTTTCACACGACCATTACATAATGGTTTACAATAATATTACACATCAACATAAGTCTTCGAATACAATTTTTAAACAATATTATACAAGCATGGACTCCAAATCTTGTCCTTAATTTAGTATGCAACAGCGGAAGCTCTTAAAAATCACCTGAGAATAAACATGCTTAAAACGTCAACAAAATTGTTGGTGAGTTATAGGTTTAACCTACATATTATCAAATCATAATAATAGACCACAAGATTTCATTTTTATAACACATCTCATATCAGGTATTTCGCAAACTGCATAGAGATAAAAATCAATCATATGTTGAACACCTGGTAACCGACCTTAACAAGATGCATATAGAATATCCCCATCATTCCGAGACTCTCATCGGATATGATAAATCGAAGTACTAAAGCATCCGTAACTCGGATGAGGCTTGTTGGGCCAAATAGATCTATCTTTAGGATTCGCGTCAATTAGGGGCCATTTCCCTAATTCTTAGGCTACCAAGCTAAAAAGGGGCATATTCGGTTCGATAATCCAACATAGAAAGTATTTTCGATTACTTGTGTCTATTTTGTAAAACATTTATAAAATCGCATGTATTCTCATCCCAAAAATAATAATAATAGATTTTAAAAGTGGGACTATAACTCACTTTCACAGATTTTTACTTCGTCGGGAAGTAAGACTTGGCCACTGGTCGATTCACGAACCTATAACAAATATGTACATATATATCAAAGTATGTTCAAAATATATTTACAACATTTTTAATACGTTTTACTGTTTTAAGTTTATTAAGTCAGCTGTCCTCGTTAGTAACCTACAACTAGTTGTCCACAGTTAGATGTACAGAAATAAATCGATATATATTATCTTGAATCAATCCACGACCCAGTGTATACACGTCTCAGGCTAGATCACAACTCAAAGTATATATATTTTTGGAATCAACCTCAACCCTGTATAGCTAACTCCAACATTACTGCATATAGAGTGTCTATGGTTGTTCCAAATAATATATATACATGGGTCGATATGATATGTCAAAACATTTGCATACGTGTCTATGGTATCCCAAGATTACATAATATATTAGAATACATTTATAATACAATAAGTTAGCTAGGATTTGATTAATATAGATTTGTTACCAATTTTCACGTAGCTACAACAAGCAAAAATTATCCAATCTTGTTTTACCCATAACTTCTTCGTTTTAAATTCGTTTTGAGTGAATTAAGTTGCTATGGTTTCATATTGAACTTAAGTTTATGAATATAAACAGAAAAAGTATAATTTTATAGTCAGAAATACAGATTACAAGTCATTTTTGTAAAGGTAGTCATTTCAGTCGAAAGAACGACGTCTAGATGACCATTTTGGAAAACATACTTCCACTTTGAGTTTAACAATGATTTTGGATATAGTTTCATGTTCATAAGAAAAATAATTTTCCCAGAAGAACAACTTTTAAATCAAAGTTTGTCATAGTTTTTAATTAACTAACCCAAAACAGCCCGCGGTGCTACTACGACGGCGTATGTCCGATTTTACGGTGTTTTTCGTGTTTCCAGGTTTTAAATCATTAAGTTAACATATCATATAGATATAGAACATGTGTTTAGTTAATTTTAAAATTCAAGTTAGAAGGATTAACTTTATTTGCGAACAAGTTTAGAATTAACTAAACTATGTTCTAGTATTACAAGTTTAAATCTTCGAATAAGATAGTTTTATATGTATGAATCGAATGATGTTATGAACATCATTACTACCTTAATTTTAGTAGGTAAACCTACTAGAAATGAGAAAAATAGATCTAGCTTCAAAGGATCCTTGGATGGCTTGAAAGTTCTTGAAGCAGAATCATGACACGAAAACAAGTTCAAGTAAGATTTCTACTCGAATTAAGATTGTTATAGTTATAGAAATTGAATCAAAGTTTGAATATGAGTATAACCTTGTATTAGAAAGATATCTTACTGAAAATAAGAAAGATTTCTTGAGGTTGGATGATCACTTTACAAGATTGGAAGTAAGCTAGCAAACTTGGAAGTATTCTTGATTTTATGAAACTAGAACTTATAGAATTTATGAAGAACACTTAGAACATGAAGATAGAACTTGAGAGAGATCAATTAGATGAAGAAAATTGAAGAATGAAAGTGTTTGTAGGTGTTTTTGGTCGTTGATATATGGATTAGATATAAAGGATGTGTAATTTTATTTACTTGTAAATAAGTCATGAATGATTACTAATATTTTTGTAATTTTATGAGATATTTCATGCTAGTTGCCAAATGATGGTTCCTACATGTGTTAGGTGACTCACATGGGCTGCTAAGAGCTAATCATTGGAGTGTATATACCAATAGTACATACATCTAAAAGCTGTGTATTGTACGAGTACGAATACGGGTTCATACGAGTAGAATTGTTGATGAAACTGAACGAGGATGTAATTGTAAGCATTTTTGTTAAGTAGAAGTATTTTAATAAATGTATTGAAGTTTTTCAAAAGTGTATAAATACATATTAAAACACTACATGTATATACATTTTAACTGAGTCGTTAAATCATCGTTAGTCGTTACATGTAAATGTTGTTTTGAAACCTTTAGGTTAACGATCTTGTTAAATGTTGTTAGCCCATTGTTTATTATATCTAATGAGATGTTAAATTATTACATTATAATTATATTATAATGTATTAATATATCTTAATATGATATATATACGTTAAAATGTCGTTACAACGATAATCGTTACATATATGCCTCGATTCAAAATTCTTAAGTTAGTAGTCTTGTTTTACATATGTAGTTCATTGTTAACACACTTAATGATATATATAATTATCATTTTAACATGTTAAATATAGTGTAACAATATCTTAATATGATACATATGTATTTAGTAAGACGTTGTAATAACGATAATCGTTATATATATCGTTTCGAGTTTCTTAACTTAGTAGTCTCATTTTTATGTATATAACTCATTGTTAATATACATATGGAGATACTTATCATAATATCATGTTAACTATATGTATATCCATATATATATTGTCATGTCGTTTTTACAAGTTTTAACGTTCGTGAATCGCCGGTCAACTTGGGTGGTCAATTGTCTACATGAAACTCACTTCAAATAATCTAGTCTTAATAAGTTTGATTGCTTAACATGTTGAAAACATTAAATCATGTAAATAACAATTTCATTTAATATATATAAACATGGAAAAGTTCGGGTCACTACAGTACCTACCCGTTAAATAAATTTCGTCCTGAAATTTTTAGCAGTTGGAGGTGTTGACGTATCTTCTGGAAATAAGTGTGGGTATTTCTTCTTCATCTGATTTTCTCGTTCCCAGGTGAACTCTGGTCCTCTACGAGCATTCCATCGAACCTTAACAATTGGTATCATGTTTTGCTTGAGCCTTTTAACATCGCGATCCATTATCTTGACGGGTTCTTCAATGAATTGTAGTTTTTCATTGATTTTGATTTTGTCTAAAGGAACAGTGAGATATTCTTTAGCTAAGCACGTGAAAGGTATTATGTACATTGGCGAGTTGTTGAGGTAATTCAAGTCGGTAGGCTACTGGTCCGACACGATCTAAAATCTTGAATGGTCCAATGTACCTTAGATTTAGTTTCCCCCATTTACCAAATCGAACAACGCCTTTCCAAGGAGAAACCTTAAGCATGACCATCTCCCCAATTTCAAATTCTATATCTTTCCTTTTAAGGTCCGCGTAGCTCTTTTGTTGACTCTGAGCGGTTTTCAACCATTGTTGAATTTGGATGATTTTCTCTGTAGTTTCTTGAATTATCTCCGGACCCGTAATCTGTCTATCCCCCAATTCATTCCAACAAATTGGGGAGCTACACTTTCTACCATAAAGTGCTTCGAACGGTGCCATCTCAATGCTTGAATGATAGCTGTTGTGGTAGGAAAATTCTGCTAATGGTAGATGTCGATCCCAACTGTTTCCGAAATCAATAACACATGCTCGTAGCATGTCTTCAAGAGTCTGTATTGTCCTTTCGCTCTGCCCATCGGTTTGTGGATGATATGCAGTACTCATATCTAGACGAGTTCCCAATGCTTGTTGTAATGTCTGCTAAAACCTTGAAACAAATCAGCCATCTCTATCAGAGATAATAGAGATTGGTATTCCATGTCTAGAGACAACTTCCTTCAAGTATAATCTCACCAACTTCTCCATTTTATCATCTTCTCTCATTGGCAGAAAGTGTGCTGACTTGGTGAGATGATCGACTATTACCCAAATAGTATCATAACCACTTGCAGTCCTTGGCAATTTATTAATGAAATCCATGGTAATGTTTTCCCATTTCCATTCCGGGATTTCAGGTTGTTGAAGTAGACCTGATGATTTCTGATGTTCAGCTTTGACCTTAGAACACGTCAAACATTCTCCTACGTTCTAGCAATATCGGCTTTCATACCCGGCCACCAAAAGTGTTTCTTGAGATCTTTGTACATCTTTCCCGCTCCTGGATGTATTGAATATCTGGTTTTATGTGCTTCCTTAAGTACCTTTTCTCTCACATCTCCAAACTTTGGTACCCAAATTCTTTCAGCCCTATACCGGGTTCCGTCTTCCCAAATATTAAGATGTTTCTCCGATCCTTTGGGTATTTCATTCTTCAACTTTCCTTCTTTTACAACTCCCTGCTGCGCCTCCTTTATTTGAGTAGTAAGGTTAGTACGAATAATTATATTCATAGCTTTTACCCGCATTGGTTCTCTGTCCTTTCTATTCAAAGCGTCGGCTACCACATTCGCCTTCCCCGGGTGGTAACGAATCTCGAAATCGTAATCATTCAATAACTCAATCTACCGACGCTGCCTCATGTTCAGTTGTTTCTGATTAAATATATATTGGAGACTTTTGTGGTCGGTATATATGATACTTTTGACCCCATATAAGTAGTGCCTCCATGTCTTTAGTGCAAAAACAACAGCGCCCAATTCCAAATCGTGAGTCGTATAATTTTGCTCGTGAATCTTCAATTGTCTGGACGCATAAGCAATTACCTTCGTTCATTGCAATAATACACAACCGAGGCCTTGCTTTGAGACATCACAATATATCACAAAATCATCATTCCCTTCAGGCAATGACAATATAGGTGCCGTAGTTAACTTTTTCTTCAACAATTGAAACGCTTTCTCCTGCTCATCCTTCCATTCAAATTTCTTCCCTTTATGCATTAATGAAATCAAGGGTTTTGCTATTTTGCAAAAATCTTAGATTAACCTTCTATAGTAACCAGCCAGTCCTAAAAATTGGCGTATATGCTTTGGAGTTTTCGGGGTTTCCCACTTTTCAACGGTTTCAATCTTTGCCAGATCCACTTGAATACCTTCTTTGTTCACTATGTGACCGAGGAATTGAACTTCTTCCAACCAAAATGCACACTTTAAAAACTTAGCGTACAGTTTTTCTTTTCTCAACAACTCTAGCACTTTTCTCAAATGTTCTTCGTGCTCTTGATCATTCTTTGAGTAAATAAGTATGTCATCGATAAAAACAATGACAAACTTGTCAAGGTATGGTCCACACACTCGGTTCATGAGGTCCATGAACACAGCTGGTGCATTAGTCAACCCAAACGACATAACCATAAACTCGTAATGACCGTAACGCGTCCTGAAAGCAGTCTTCGGAATATCATCCTCCTTCACCCGCATTTGATGATACCCAGAATGTAAATCAATCTTCAAATAAACTGATGAGCCTTGTAGTTGATCAAATAAGTCATCGATTCTTGGTAGTGGATAACGATTCTTTATGGTAAGTTTGTTCAACTCTCGGTAGTCAATACACAACCTGAATGTACCATCCTTCTTTTTGACAAACAAAACAGGAGCTCCCCATGGTGATGTACTTGGTCGTATAAAACCACGCTCTAAAAGTTCTTGTAGTTGGCTTTGGAGTTCTTTCATTTCACTGGGTGCGAGTCTGTATGGAGCACGAGCTATTGGTGCAGCTCCTGGTACGAGATCTATTTGAAATTCAATAGATCGATGTGGAGGTAGTCCCGGTAATTCTTTCGGAAATACATCGGGAAATTCTTTTGCGACGGGAACATCATTGATGTTCTTTTCTTAGGGTTTGACTTCTTTGATGTGTGCTAGAATGGCATAGAAACCTTTTCTTATTAGTTTTTACGCCTTCAAATTACTAATAAGATTTAGCTTCGCTTTGCTCTTTTCTCCGTACACCATTATAGGTTTTCCTTTTTCTCGTACAATGCGAATTGTATTTTTGTAACATACGATTTCCGCTCTCTTCTTTTTCTACCAGTCCATACTGATTATCACATCAAAACTCCCTAACTCTACTGGTATCAAGTCAATCTTAAATGTTTCGCTAACCAGTTTAATTTCTCGATTCCGACATATATTTTCTGCTGAAATTAATTTACCATTTGCTAATTTGAGTAAAAATTTACTATCCAAAGGCGTCAATGGACAACTTAATTTAGCACAAAAATCTCTACTCATATAGCTTCTATCTGCACCCGAATCAAATAAAACGTAAGCAGATTTATTGTCAATAAGAAACGTACCCGTAACAAGCTCCGGGTCTTCCTGTGCCTCTGCCGCATTAATATTGAAAACTCTTCCGCGGCCTTGTCCATTCGTGTTCTCCTGGTTCGGGCAATTTCTATTAATGTGGCCCGGTTTTCCACATTTATAACAAACTACATTGGCATAACTTGCTCTGACACTACTTGCTCCACCATTACTCGTTCCGACACCATTTGTTCCTTTCGTTCTGTTAACCCCTGGTCCGTAGACCTCACACTTCACCGCGCTATGACCATTTCTTTTACAATTGTTGCAAAATTTGGTGCAGAACCCCGAGTGATACTTTTCACACATTTGGCATAACTGCTTCTGATTGTTGTTGTTGTTGTTGTTGCGGTTATTATTGTTGTTGGGATGATTGTTGTAGTTGATGTGTTGTTGTTGTTGTTGTTGTTGTTGTTGTTGTTGTTGGGCCTTTTATTGTAGTTGTGATTGATGTTGCGATTGTTGGGATAGTTGTTGCGATTATTGTTGTAATTGCTGTTGTTGTTGTATTGGTGATTCTTATCACCGTTTTCCTCCCACTTTCTTTTGACTTGCTTCACATTGGCCTCTTCAGCAGTCTGTTCTTTAATTCTTTCTTCAATCTGGTTCACTAGTTTTTGAGCCATTCAACATGCCTGTTGTATGGAGGCGGGCTCGTGTGAACTTATATCTTCTTGGATTCTTTCCAGTAATCCTTTCACAAACGCGTCGATCCTCTCTTCCTCATCTTCGAACGATCCCGGACAAAATAGGCATAATTCTGTGAATCGTCTTTCGTACGTGGTAATATCAAATCCTTGGGTTCGTAACCCTCTAAGTTCTATCTTGAGCTTATTGACCTCGGTTCTAGGACGGTACTTCTCGTTCATCAAATGCTTGAATGCTGACCACGGTAGTGCGTAAGCATCATCTTGTCCCACTTGCTCTAGATAGGTATTCCACCATGTTAACGCAGAACCTGTGAAGGTATGCGTAGCGTACTTCACTTTGTCCTCTTCAGTACACTTACTTATGGCAAACACCGATTCGACCTTCTCGGTCCACCGTTTCAATCCGATCGGTACTTCGGTTCCATCAAATTCCAAAGGTTTGCAGGCAGTGAATTCTTTGTAGGTGCATCCTACACGATTTCCTATACTGCTATATCCAAGGTTATTGTTGGTATGTAGCACAGCCTGTACTGCGGCTATGTTTGAAGCAAGAAAGGAACGAAATTCCTCTTCGCTCATATTCAAGGTGTGTCGAGTAGTCGGTGCCATTTCCTTCAAAATAGTCAAATGAAACGAGTTAATCATATAGAATATCAAGAGTAGTCAATAGTATTTCGTAGCGGAATATGAACTTATTTATAAAAGCTCTTTCTTCATATTAGCGTTTTATACTCTTTAATTCGGGTAGTACCTACCCGTTAAGTTCATACTTAGTAGCTAACATACCATTTCAACTACTACAATTCTATATGAAAAACTAATCACAAAAAAAAAAAAAAAAATTTATCATATTCAAACCTTTATACAATAAATTGCAAACTTACAATACCGCTTTTTTTTACATATAGCATGAAATATAGCACATAAGACTTTGATACAAAGTAGTTGCAAAGATAATTCTAGTTAATAAATAAGGCGTTCAGCAAAGGCAAAAAAGACACGTAATTCATACGTCCAGAAACAAGTCATGCATTCTGGTTTTACTAATACCACTTCCCATCCTTGGTTTTGTGGAACATAACCGTTGTGATAGATAGTAAGACAATGTGTTGTAACGTCGTCAAAAGGATGAAGGTTACGTAATGACCAACAGTCTCGTAATAACCTAAAAACCTCATTTCTTACCCCAATTACCGACTCCGTCACTTGTGAGAACGTTTTGTTTAATAGTTGTAGCCCGATGTTCTTGTTCTCACTTTGGTGAGAAGCGAACATTACTAACCCGTAAGCATAACATGCTTCTTTATGTTGCATGTTAGCCACTTTTTCTAAATCACGAAGTCCTGTATTTGGATATATTGAGTCAAAATAATTTCTTAACCCGTTGCGTAAAATAGCATTTGGGTTCCCCGCAATATATGCGTCAAAGTAAACACATCGTAACTTATGGATTTCCCAATGTGATATCCCCCATATTTCGAACGAAAGCCTTTTATAAATCAAGGCATTCTTGGAACGTTCTTCGAATGTCTTACAAACTGATCTCGCCTTAAATAGTTGTACCGAGGAATTCTGACCGACTCTAGACAAGATTTCATCAATCATGTCTCCGGGTAGGTCTCTTAAAATAATGGGTTGTCTATCCATTTTGTGTTTTTATACTGTAAAATAGACAAGAGTTAGATTCATAAAAAAAATACTTATTAATACAAGCAATTTTTACATATATCATAATGCATAAGCACACTATATTACATATATTACACCACACGAATACAACTATCTTATTCCGACTCGCTCGTTTCTTCTTCTTCGGTTTTGGTTCGTTCTGCCAAGTTTATAGGGATATATGATGTTCCCCTAATACGAGCCGTCGTTTTCCACATTGGTTTAGAAAAACCTGGTGGTTTAGAAGTTCCCGGATTATTGTCACAACTTAAGAAATACGGGTGTTGATGATACATATAAAGTTCATTGGGTTTGGAATCAAATTTCTCTATTTTTATGCCCTTTCCCTTATTGTTCTCTTTTGCCTTATTAAATTGTGTTGGGGTAATTTCTATAACATCATCGGAATCCATGTCGGGATCCGATTCATCGGAGAATTGGTAATCCTCCCAATACTTTGTTTCCTTGGCGGAAACACCATTGACCATAATTAACTTTGGTCGGTTGGTTGAGGATTTTCTTCTACTTAAACGTTTTATTATTTCCCCCACTGGTTCTATTTCTTCTTCCGGTTCCGATTCTTCTTCCGGTTTCGATTCTTCTTCCGGTTCCGACTCTTCTTCCGGTTCCTCTTCGGGAACTTGTGAATCAGTCCACGAATCATTCCAATTTACATTTGACTCTTCATTATTATTAGGTGAGTCAATGGGACTTGTTCTAGAGGTAGACATCTATCACATAATATCAAACACGTTAAGAGATTAATATATCACATAATATTCACATGTTAAAAATATATAGTTTCCAACAAAAATGTTAAGCAATCATTTTTAAAAAAAACACGGTCGAAGTCCAGACTCACTAATGCATCCTAACAAACTCGATAAGACACACTAATGCAAATTTTCTGGTTCTCTAAGACCAACGCTCGGATACCAACTGAAATGTCCCGTTCATATTGATTATAAACGTTCCATATTAATTGATTTCGTTGCGAGGTTTTCACCCCTATATGAGACGTTTTTCAAAGACTGCATTCATTTTTAAAACAACCATAACCTTTATTTTATCAATAAAGCTTTCAAAAGCATTACGTAGATTATCAAATAATGATAATCTAAAATATACTGTTTACACACGACCATTACATAATGGTTTACAATAGAAATATATTACATCGACATATGTTTCTTGAATGCAGTTTTTACATAATATCATACAAACATGGACTCCAAATCTTGTCCTTATTTTAGTATGCAATAGCAGAAGCTCTTAATATTCACCTGAGAATAAACATGCTTAAAACGTCAACAAAAAAATGTTGGTGAGTTATAGGTTTAACCTATATATATCAAATCGTAACAATAGACCACAAGATTTCATATTTCAATATACATCCCATACATAGAGATAAAAATCATTCATATGGTGAACACCTGGTAACCGACATTAACAATATGCATATAAGAATATCCCCATCATTCCGGGATCCTCCTTCGGACATGATATAAATTTCGAAGTACTAAAACATTCGGTACTTTGGATGGGGCTTGTTGGGCCCAATAGATCTATCTTTAGGATTCGCGTCAATTAGGGTGTCTGTTCCCTAATTCTTAGATTACCAGACTTAATAAAAAGGGGCATATTCGATTTCGATAATTCAACCATAGAATGTAGTTTCACGTACTTGTGTCTATTTTGTAAATCATTTTATAAAATCTGCATGTATTCTCATCCCAAAAATATTAGATTTTAAAAGTGGGACTATAACTCACTTTCACAGATTTTTACTTCGTCGGGAAGTAAGACTTGGCCACTGATCGATTCACGAACCTATAACAAATATGTACATATATATCAAAGTATGTTCAAAATATATTTACAACACTTTTAATATATTTTGATGTTTTAAGTTTATTAAGTCAGCTGTCCTCGTTAGTAACCTACAACTAGTTGTCCAACGTTAGATGTACAGAAAAAAATTGATATATATTATCTTGAATCAATCCACGACCCAGTGTATACACATCTCAGGCTAGATCACAACTCAAAGTATATATATTTTTGGAATCAACCTCAACCCTGTATAGATAACTTCCACATTACTGCATATAGAGTGTCTATGGTTGTTCCAAATAATATATACACATGGGTCGATATGATATGTCAAAACATTTGCATACGTGTCTATGGTATCCCAAGATTACATAATATATATTAGAATACATGTATAATACAATATAAGTTAGCTAGGATATGATTAATATAGATTTGTTACCAATTTTCACGTTGCTACAACAAGAAAAATTATCCAATCTTGTTTTACCCATAACTTCTTCATTTTAAATCCGTTTTGAGTGAATCAAATTGCTATGGTTTCATATTGAACTCTATTTTATGAATCTAAACAGAAAATGTATAGGTTTATAGTCGGAAATATAAGTTACAAGTCATTTTTGTAAAGGTAGTCATTTCAGTCGAAAGAACGACGTCTAGATGACCATTTTAGAAAACATACTTCCACTTTGAGTTTAACCATGATTTTTGGATATAGTTTCATGTTCATAAGAAAAATCATTTTCCCAGAAGAACAACTTTTAAATCAAAGTTTATCATAGTTTTTAATTAACTAACCCAAAACAGCCCGCGGTGTTACTACGACGGCGTAAATCCGGTATTATTGTGTTTTTCGTGTTTCCAGGTTTTAAATCATTAAGTTAGCATATCATATAGATATAGAACATGTTTTTAGTTGATTTTAAAAGTCAAGTTGGAAGGATTAACTTTTGTTTGCGAACAAGTTTAGAATTAACTAAACTATCTTCTAGTGATTACAAGTTTAAACCTTCGAATAAGATAGCTTTATATGTATGAATCGAATGATGTTATGAACATCATTACTACCTCAAGTTTTCTGGATAAAGCTACTGGAAAAGAGACAAATGGATCTAGCTTCAAAGGTGTTGGGATTTAACAAGTTACAAAATACTCAAAACATTTTAAGAATCAAACTTTGCGGAAGCATATAATTACCAATTTTAGACTTGGTAAACTTTAACCAATTAAAGTTAAATCCCAATTAGGATCAAGTTGTGAAACATACTTACAAACTACAAGCAAGAAAGGAGTTTATACCTATTCCAAGCTTGGTAGAGAGTGATGAAGATGATGATGAAGAATAGAGCTTCAAATGGATGAAACCTCAAGGAGAAATACCCCAAACTTGTGCACCAACACCTAGCCTTTGGTTAGGATTTAATTGTACTTGAAAAATAAGCTTCCAAAAAGAAAATTGAAGCCTCTAAACCCTTCAAATATTTTGGCCAGCTCAAAGGAAATGAGCAGAATTTTTGTTGCTTTGATGTGTATTTTTGCAAGAGTGTATTTTGAATGAGTCAAAGTCTTGCATGTATATGGAAATGTGTCATAACCCGACCTTAACCATAAGGACGAATACAATAACATATGATTTCATCGCGAGGTATTGACCTCTATATGCGACATTTTTCAAAACCTGCATTCGTTTTTACAATACAAACCATAGCTTTTTTTTTACAAATACAAGGTTTAAACAACTTAATAATGATTATCGTTTAGCGATAATCTTAGACTTACAAACTTTACATGTGATAATAACAATACAACCTCCAACATATTTTACATTACAAATCATCCGATATGCAGTTTTATTTTTGACACAAATATGCATACTCAAGATCTTGCTTAAATTCAACATGTTGCAGCGGAAGCTTTTAGTTATCACCTGAGAATAAACATGCTTAAAACGTCAACATAAAGTTGGTAAGATATAGGTTTAATGCCGGCAGCGTTATAAATATAGACCACAAGATTTCATATATAAACGTTTTAATAAAAATATTCTAAGTTGTTGAGCACTTGATAACCATACTTAACATTTAATCAACGTCGCATATTCCCTTTATTATGAAATCTTACTACACCGTACCAAGTGTAGTTACCGAAATGAAGTACTGTGCAACCGTTGAATACTGGTCATCCAGTCCGGTTGGGGTTGTCAGGCCCGATAGATCTATCAACAGGATTCGCGTTTACAATACCTCATGTAAATAATAGTTACCAAGTTACAGGGAAGTATGCCAGTGGTACAACTCAACGTAGAATATATATTTTTAATCATTTGTGTCCATAACGTAAATCATAAAATGCATGTATTCTCATCCCGAAATATTTAGAGTTTAAAAGTGGGACTATATACTCACCTTTTCCTTGAAGGTATTTAACTCGACTTGGTCTCCGATAGATATCACGAACCTAACCATATATATAATATATCAACATATTTTCTTTTCAAGTAATCGTTACATATATATATACTTATAATACTTTTAATATTTTCTTAGTCCGTAGTTAGCAGTCTGTTGTTAATGGTCCACAATTAGTTGCTCAATAAAATAAATAAAGACCCCATCGTATTCGTATTGATCAGAATTAATCTCGACCCATGGTACCATGTTGTCAAATGAAGTGTTGCGTACATAAAGTACCGTGTTGTCAGATGATGTGTTGCGTACAATCATGAGGTCTTATGATTAATCTTCTCGTGTTATTTACGGGTGGTCCTGGAATATATAAAATCAAATCATAAGTAAATATATATTAAATATTATGTTAATTAGCCAAGATATGATTAATCCAATTTTGTCATAATATGATATATTACTGGTTTTGAAGTGTTTTAAAAATCAAATTAGAAGGATCTATTTAGTTTACGAACAGGTTTGAAATCATTCAAACTATGTTCTTGTTGTTAAAAATTTTATAACACAAAATAAGATAGCTATATAAATATGAATCGAATAAGATTTTGAATAAGGTTACTACCTCAAGTTACTTGGATAAAGCTAATCGAAAAGATAGAAAATAATCTTGATCAAACTTTCTTATGATGATTATAGGTTGTTCATGAAGCTAGTTCTTCATGAGTATTTGCTGAGATTGTGAAGAACACTTAGAGTTCCTAAGAGTGTTTTTTTTTTGTTAGAGAAAGATGGTTGTAAGAATGAAATGAAAAACCAAGGTGATGGTGATACTTATAGGACAGTCTGGTTGTTGAGGGAACAAGGACAAATTATTGTGTTGAATTTTTGAGTAATAATGTATGCTAGCTGATAAGGATATTGATTTGATGTGTATTTACCAATAGTAAATACGTATGGATGATGGGTATGATACGGTAAAAGAAGCTCAAAATCGGGCTTTTATTTTGGGTCCAACCGGGCCAAAAATAAAATTTTAAGACATTTTTAATAAAGCAATGTTTGCCCAAAAAAAATTTCCAAGCTGACCTAGCAGCTCGACCCCGGCCAGGGGTTCTGCCCCTTGGACCCCGCCAGGGGTTGCCACCCCTTGGACCCCGCTTATCGGGGGCGCTGCCCCCGAATCCCCGTCATAATCAAGATAAGTTCAAACAAGTGTGCACTCCACACTTCCCCAAACTTGTTCGATATTTATCAAGATTATTTTGGTCACAAATTAATCCCATTACACTTAAATCATATTGGTGACATAAATCACAACACATTATAGATTGTAAGTATATATGTCAAAGAACGTTACATATAGTTATCGTTTTGAAAACTTAAGTTAGTGGTCTCAAAGTATACTTATAACTCATTGTTGTTAGTTCATAATAAAATGTTAAACCATCCTTAAATCATGTTAAATATGTATAGATATGTACATATACATAATCATATAATTATCGTGTGTTATATAGTTCGTGATATCATCGGTCAAATTGGACGGTCAAACATTGTGTAAAACTCTTTTCAAAAATATAAGTCTCAACAGTTTGGATTGCTTATCATGTTGGTAAGGTTTAATTTATGTAAATATTAATCTCATAAGTATAGAACGATCGAAAAATTCCGGGTCGTTATAGTACCTACCCGTTAAATAAATTTCGTCCCGAAATTTTAAAATTGTACCTATTTTGCGTTCTCGGGAAACAAATGTGGGTACTTTTGTTTCATCTGATCCTCTCGTTCCCAAGTAAACTCGGGACCCCTTCGAGCATTCCAACGAACCTTAACGATTGGTATGTTGCTCTGCTTGAGTTGTTTAACTTCACGGTCCATGATTTCGACTGGTTCTTCTATGAATTGTAGTTTCTCGTCGACTTGGATTTCTTCAAGAGGAATGGTGAGGTCTTCCTTTGCAAGACACTTCTTAAGATTTGAAACGTGAAATGTATTATGTACTCTGGCGAGTTGTTGTGGTAATTCGAGTCGATAAGCTACCGGTCCAATGCGTTCGATGATCTTGAACGGGCCTACATACCTTGGGTTCAGTTTACCTCTTTTTCCAAAACGTATTACACCTTTCCAAGGTGACACCTTTAACATAACCATGTCACCGATCTGAAACACTAATGGTTTCCTTCGGACATCGGCGTAGCTCTTTTGACGACTACGGGCTGTTTTCAATCTTTCCTTGATTTGTACTATCTTCTCAGTCGTTTCGTGTATGATCTCGGGACCAGCTAATTGTCGATCTCCTAATTCATTCCAACAGATAGGGGATCTACACTTTCTTCCATACAGTGCTTCGAATGGTGCAGCTTTAATGCTCGCATGATAACTGTTATTATACGAGAATTCTGCTAATGGTAGTTATTTATCCCATCCGTTTCCAAAATCGATCACACATGCCCTGAGCATGTCTTCAAGAGTCTGAATTGTTCTTTCACTCTGCCCGTCAGTTTGTGGATGATATGCGGTGCTCATATCCAAACGAGTTCCCAGGGCCTCCTGTAGTGATTGCCAAAACTTTGATGTAAATCTACTATCACGATCGGATATAATGGAAATAGGTATTCCATGCCTTGAAACAATTTCCTTTATGTATAATCGTAATAGTTTCTCCATTCTATCCGTTTCCTTTATAGGCAAGAAATGTGCAGATTTGGTGAGACGATCAACTATTACCCAAATGTTGTCATAACCCCAGGCAGTCTTAGGTAACTTTATGATGAAATCCATGTTAATACCGTCCCATTTCCATTCTGGGATTTCTGGTTTTTGAAGTAATCCTGACGGCTTCTGGTGTTCTGCTTTGACTTTGGAACAAGTTAAACATTCCCCAACATATGTTGCAACATCTGTCTTCAAATTAGGCCACCAATAATGCGTCTTAAGATCTTGATACATCTTTCCAACTCCAGGATGTATCGAGTATCTTGTCTTATGTGCCTCATTCAATATCAACTTCCTTAATCCACCCAACTTTGGTACCCAAATACGGTTTGCAAAATATCGAATTCCATCTTCCCGTATAACGAGTTGTTTCCCATACTTCTTCATTATTTCATTTCCTATGTTTTCTTTAGTAAGAGCTTCTCGTTGAGCCTCTTTGATTTGTGAGTTGAGATTCATGCGAATTTTTATGTTCATTGCTCGTACTCGAATTGGTTCCCGTTCCTTTCTGCTTAGAGCGTCGGCCACTACATTCACTTTCCCAGGATGATAGCGAATCTCACAATCATAGTTGTTTCTGATCGAAGATATGTTGAAGGCTTTTATGATCGGTAAACACAGTGCATTTAATCCCATATAAGTAGTGTCTCTATATCTTCAATGCAAACATTACTGCTCCCAGTTCTAAATCATGCGTCGTATAATTCCGCTCATGAATCTTCAATTGTCGGGATGCGTATGCTATAACTTTCTTCCGTTACATAAGGACGCAACCAAAACCATGTCACGAAGCGTCACAATATATCTCAAAATCATCGTTCCCTTCAGGTAACGATAAAATAGGTGCTTGATAAGGCTAAAAAGGAACATATATTTCATAGCATTATCCCCCAAGAAAGACAAGATTTTAGTTGCAATTGTTCCATTTTCAAGTAATATTCGTTTATATTAAATAAGTGCGAAGACAAAAGGCGAAAACGACGAATTGAAGACACAAAGGTCCAAAAAGCTCAAAAGTACAAGATACAATCAAAAAGGTTCAAATTAGTGATGAAGAACGTCTAAAAATGACAAGAGTACAAGTTACAAAACACAAAGTACACGATATAAAATAGTACGCAAGGGCGTTCGAAAATCCGGAACCAGGACATGAGTCAACTCTCAACGCTCGACGCAACGGTGTAAAAATTACGAGTCAACTATGCACAAGAATAAAATATAATATTTAAATAATTCATAATAAGAATAATATTAAATAATAAAAAGTTATTAATTGAGCATAGTTCAGGGGTCGTAAATGAAAATTCAATTTCATATTTTGCCTATAAAAGGCGATGATTTACGATCAATTTGAGCGATACCTTTTTCGATCATTTTTTCTATCCTTTTTTCGATCCATCTATCTATTATCAATATCAATTATCAATATCTATATTCTATATCTCTATCATAATGTTAATGTAATAAGATATAACAATAATCTTAATTTTAAGTTTAAATTATGATAATAATAAGATTTATGATAGAGATCATTTGAGTGTGTAAGTCGAAATTCTGTCCGTGTAACGCTACGCTATTTTTAATCATTGTAAGTTATGTTCAACCTTTTTACATTAATGTCTCGTAGCTAAGTTATTATTATGCTTATTTAAAACGAAGTAATCATGATGTTGAGCTAATTACTAAAATTGGGTAATTGGGCTTTGTACCATAATTGGGGTTTGGACAAAAGAACGACACTTGTGGAAATTAGACTATGGGCTATTAATGGGCTTTATATTTGTTTAACTAAATGATAGTTTGTTAATGTTAATATAAAGATTTACAATTGGGCGTCCCTATAAATTACCATATACACTCAATCGGACACGATGGGCGGGGTATTTATATGTACGAATAATCGTTCATTTAACCGGACACGGGAATGGATTAATAGCCACTAGAATAATTAAAACAGGGGTGAATTATGTACAAGGACACTTGGTATAATTGATAACAAAATATTAAAACCTTGGGTTACACTCAGTCGACATCCTGGTGTAATTATTAAATAAAATATTAAAATCTTGTTACAGTTTAAGTCCCCAATTAGTTGGAATATTTAACTTCGGGTATAAGGATAATTTGACGAGGACACTCGCACTTTATATTTATGACTGATGGACTGTTATGAACAAAAACCAGACGGACATATTAAATAATCCAGGACAAAGGACAATTAACCCATGGGCATAAAACTAAAATCAACACGTCAAACATCATGATTACGGAAGTTTAAATAAGCATAATTCTTTTATTTCCTTTATTTTATATTTAATTGCACTTCTAATATTCGCATTTTTATTGTTATTGTATTTAATTGCACTTTTAATTATCGTACTTTTTAATTATCGCAAGTTTATTTTATCGCACTTTTATTATTCGCAATTTCATTATCGTTATTTACTTTATGCTTTAATTTAAGTCTTGTATTTATTTTTAATATTTTACATTTGGTTTTAACTGCGACTAAAGTTTTAAAATCGACAAACCGGTCATAAAACGGTAAAAACCCCCCTTTATAATAATAATATTACTTATATATATATATATATTTGTAAAAATATAGTTTTAAAAAAATATAGTGTTATACTTCACGAGCTCCCTGTGGAACGAACCGGACTTACTAAAAACTATACTATAATACGATTAGGTACACTGCCTATAAGTGTTGTAGCAAGGTTTAAGTATATCCACTCGATAAATAAATAAATAACTTGTGTAAAATTGTAGCATATTTAATAGTATTTCGTACTAAAAATAATACTATTTTGTATACACCCCCTACGACATCAAGTATTTTTGGCGCCACTGCCGGGGAACGCTAAAACGCTATATTTTTAATTTATATTTGTAAAAATAAAATTATATAAAACAAAGTAATTTTGGGAACACGTTGTGTCTAATAGATTTTTTTTTTAATTAGTTTTTATAGATTTTCACTAGATTTTCACCCTTCTTTTTCTTTGTTTCTATCGTGACCACCAAAAGCAAAAGCAAAAGCAATGGGTCCCACTTCTTAATTGCCTACTAAAAATACCTTATTCATTTTCTTGGATGCTGTGCTATAATAGAAATCAAAAAAAAAAAAAAGAACGAAATGAGATTTGGTACAAGTTAATGACTGTAATTAATTTAATTGTTAATAAATCTAGTCGCAGATCATTTATATGAGATTTGGACTTATTTCATTTAAAAAAAAAAACGTAAAAAAAAAAAACGTAAAAAAAAAAAAAAAAAACGTAAAAAAAAACGTAAAAAAAAAAAAAAAATTATTAAAAAAAATATATTTTTTTAAGATTTTGTCTATAAAAAAAAATGTTTTTTTAGTTTTATTACCTTTAGATTTTTAGATTATAGTCGCAACTTTTAGTATTAAGTTTAGTTTTGCCATAGTTATTTTCTTATTTTTATTTTTCGATGCCTTTTACCTATGTATCAATTACAATTCCAATTAGTAATCTCTATTTGTAGTTTTAATTTTAAGATAGTGATAGTTATAAGGTTGGATTAATCGCGTGTTTTTAAAATCTTATAAGCCACTCTTCGCCTTTTTCGTTTTTCGACACTTTTCGACGAGCAATCTATTTCTTCCTTATTTCTCGTCATAGGACATAGAATTTTATCTACATCTAATCTAATATTTCTTAAATGGAAAGAGAAATTATTTATGCGGTTAAGTTAATAGACGTTGACATTTTTCTGGTTCGTAGTAATAGTTGGATTTGTACGTGGACCGGGTTGTTGGAGCCAAACAGTCCTCAATTATATTGAGACCAAACGAATCCTGCCCCTCTGCTGCATCTTTTGGCTATTCGAAACGTGGGCAAAAATCAGAAAAGTCTATTAATTGGATAGCTTATTTAAGTTTTTCTTATTATTTTTATAACTAATAGGATATTCTGTGAATGCACCGAGCAAGACGTTCACCGCCTGTCATACGATCACCGCCTGTAACTCGATCAAGGCATTTAGCAAATATCGCCGCCGTTGATTTTTCTTTAGAATCGTCATCTAGTCGACCAAATACTCAAATTTCCGATAATCCAGTTTTTGAAACCAACCTCACAATTGAGAATCCGGAGATTGCTGAGGAAGAAACCATTAAATCAGAAACCTCTAGTGATTCGGATACAACACTTCCAATCATGGAAAATCTAGAACCTCTAAGTATGGAAGACCGAATGAGAGCCAAACGCACCGGCCAAGGTCATGCAATTACTCAACCAAACATTAATGCACCAGATTATGAAATCAAAGGACAAATTCTACATATGGTGACTAACCAATGCCAATTCAGTGGTGCGCCGAATGTTGATCCAAACGAACATCTTCGTACGTTTAGCAGGATCTGTACACTATTCAAAATCCGAGAAGTGGAGGATGAACAGATCTATCTCATGTTGTTTCCCTGGACTTTAAAGGGAGAAGCCAAAGATTGGTTAGAATCGTTACCTGAAGGGGCGATTGACACATGGGATGTTTTAGTTGAAAAATTTCTTAAACAATTCTTTCCGGCATCCAAAGCCGTGAGACTTCAAGGAGAAATTGTTACGTTCGCGCAAAAGCCAAATGAAACATTATATAAGGCGTGGACAAGATTCGGAAGGATGTTGAGAGGATGTCCTCAACACGGATTAGATACTTTTCAAATAGTGAAAATCTTCTATAAATGCGTAGACATCGCTACAAGAAAAGACATCGACATAACAGCTGGTGGTTCCATCATGAAGAAAACCGCAACTGAAGCTTACAAAATTATTGATAATACAGCCTCCCACTCTCATGAGTGGCACCAAGAAAAAGATATCGTTAGATCATCTAAAGCGGCTAGAGCCGATTCTAGCCATGACTTTGATTCCGTTTCCGCAAAAATAGATGCTTTCGAAAGACGAATGGAAAAGATGAATAAAGATATTCACGCAATACGAATCAGTTGTGAGCAATGCGGTGGACCACACTTATTGAAAGATTGTCACTTTGAACCAACCATGGAACAACGAGAGAATGTTTTCTACATGAACCAAAGGCCGGGAAATAATTATCAAAATAATTATCAACCGCCAAAGCTAAACTTCAATCGAAATCAAAACATTCTTTACAATCCAAATGGACCAAACAACAACTCGTATAACCAACAAGGTCCGAATAACCAACCAACTCAAAACAACACTTTCAATCAACAAAGACCTAGCTTGTATAAACCACCACAACAAACCGAAGAGAAAAAGCCAAATCTAGAAGAAATGATGGTAAAGCTAGTTGAATCTCAAACGCAATTTATTACATCTCAAACCCAAACGAATGAGAGGTTTGATCAGTCATTAAGAACTCAACAAGCTTCCATTTTGAATCTAGAAAAACACGTAGGTACTCTTGCTAGCTTAATGAGTGAGAGGGAACAAGGAAAGCTACCGAGTAATACTGAAGCAAATCCTCGGAATGAGAATGTTAACATGGTTTCAACAAATTCTGAAAAACCAGCTCCGGAAGATGGGAAGGTTTTAGATGAGAATAAAAATGAAGAAGTTACACCACCACCACCAGAGTATGTAAAGCCAGTGGTGGCACCATATAAACCACCCATCCCGTTTCCAAGAAAAAGAGTTGAGTATGAGCAAGTAATAGGTAATAAAGTTGGTGATACCTCTGGAAAGAAGAAGAAGAAAAAGAATAAGAAAGTACAAGAAACAAAAACTGTAGAAGTAAACCCGGTGAAGACAGTTCCACCAAAACCTCCACCTAGGGTAGGTGATCCGGGTGAATTTATTGTTCCTTGTCTACTTAGTGATTGTGTCATGTATGATGCACTAGCAGATTTAGGTGCAAGTGTAAGTGTTATGCCTCTTTCCTTATATAAGAGATTAGGTGTATGTAAGTTAAGTCCAACGGATATGAGTGTTCGACTCTTTGATCAAACCATTAAGCACCCAGTTGGAATTGCTGACAACCTACCCGTTCAAGTAGGCAATTTAACCTTTCTAGTCGAATTTATTGTCATTGACATAGAAGAGGACCCAAACATTCCTCTAATTTTAGGTCGGCCATTCTTAGCGTCCACCAAGGCGTTATTTGATGTAGGAAATGGTAGAATGACACTTAGTAGTGGTGACAAATCGATCACCTTTATGATTCGAAAGACTAAATCTCCACCAACCAAAACCGTTGAACCAATAAAAACGATTGGTAAGAACCATGTTGTTTTACCAACTCCAACGGTAGTGCTTAACAATAATAAAACGCCTAAGTGTGGGGAAGATGAAGTAACACCTAATGATGACATGATAACAAAGAACCCCGTTGTTGATACGAAATTAGATAATCCCGTTATTAATAGTTCAATGAAGAAACTTATTAAACGGATTCGCGATGCTAGAACCAAGGGGAACTTTAAGTTATGTAACCGATTAGTATCCAATCTGTCGCCTAAAGAAAAGGCGAAGCTAGTTGAAATTGTGGATATAACACATGAATCCGACCAATGGCTTAAAGAAAAAGTCACGGATATGCAAGTTGATTATGGACCAAGAGAAATTGACGATGAAGCTAATCACAATTTCGACACCACAGCTACCTAAGTGTGGGGAGATTCAAATGTTCTAAAAAGAAAATGCTGTCTAGAATTAGTTGTTCTGTTCTCGTGTAGTTCCGAGAATGGAATCCGATTGGTCTTTTCCGCTAGCAGACACTAAAGAACTAGTTTTCTTCCCCCATTCTGAATTTTTTTTTTGTTTTGTAGGTTTTATATTAAATTAATATGCTTTTTAAAATTTATGTTTTGTGTGTTTTTTTTTAAAAACAAAAATGTAATTTATTTCATTAAGTTAAAAAAATGATTTCTAAAATTCGTCGTGAGTTGAAGATTAGGTCGTTGAACCGAAATTGCTTTACCCGAGGGCGGGACGAAAAATTTTGTTATCATTATTTTTAATTTTATTGATTTAAAGTATGCCAAAAAATACTATGTTTTATAAATTTTTGAACGTGGGGTTATATACCAAACTTCAAAAATATGTATATATGTTTGTATTTTATGTTATGTACAAAACAGGGTAAAACAGCGCACTTTCAAAGACTAGCATTAAGTTCAGCAAAAGCTAATAATTTTGACGACAATATCAAATGTGAAATAACAACAATATGTTTGCAAACTCGGTATTTTTAATCACTTTTCTACGCTAATCACCCTCATGAATTTAAATTATAGTCTGATTTCATGCAAATGAGGGCATTGCATGATCTTAAGTGTGGGGAAGGGTTATAAATTCTCTCAGGTTTATACTTGGTTTATTTGCCAAATTTTGTGAAAATTTGAAAAATTTTCAATTAAATGAAGTCAAAATAATGTTTATACATATTTATGAACAATGAAAACTAGGTGTTAATACCGAAATTATTGTTACCTCGAGGACATAAATTGAGAAACAACCCAAAACGCTTGAATTCATTTAAAATGGAATAAAGGAGAATAAAAAGGCAAAGAAAGAAACTAAGTGTGGGAAGAATTTACCAAGTTCTTTAAAACATTTATCACATATTTTGTACAAGATTATTGCAGGTACTTTTGTTTTGGATGATACTAAACTATTTTACCCGATTTACTGTAATATATTTGAAAGGAAGATGGATCTACACGATGAATCAATTCCATCATTTGAAGGAAGTAAAGTCTTCCGAAAAAGAAACGCGCTTCTTGATTTAGGTCATGAAGTTGTCGTCCAGACCAGCTGTAGGTTGACGAAAAATCTAGAAAAGTCATCTCTAAAATCAGCAGGAAATCCACGGACCTCAGCATCAAACAGGGTTGCCAGGTGGTCAGATTTATCCTAACTATGAGAAGGATTTATCTCGTACAATGGGGAGGCACCGTGCAAATTAGCTTGATAAGATTAATGAATCAGATCCCCAGAAAGGATAATCTCCTTAAAGATTAAAAATCAGCTTTTAAGCCTGATATTACTCAATCCTTGAGATTGACCTTAAAGATTGAGAATTCAAACTCATGGAATTCGATGATATCTAAACTCGAGCTTGAACGAGAAAATATTTTGATCAAAATTACAAACCGATTTGTTTTCTGAAAACCCATTTTCAATGCGTTCATTACCATTGAACGTAAAATCCTAGGAATTCACCTGGAATTCATTAGGTCACCTGAACCAAATCGGGTGTCAACCGTAAGAACGGTGGTTGCATAGCATGGTCGGAGACAGGACCTTGTGCCAGACCGAAAAATCATAGGATGATCTGTAGAGACCCGTCCTAATCCATCAGGACGAAGTCCATATCGATTATAAACGATTCATAATAGTTGATTACATCGCGAGGTACTTGACCTCTATATGATACATTTTACAAACATTGCATTCGTTTTTAAAAGACAAACTTGCTTTACATCGAAAGTTGACGGCGTGCATATCATTTCATAATGTGTCCAACTATAATTGACTAAATAATAATCTTGATGAACTCAATGACTCGAATGCAACGTCTTTTGAAATATGTCATGAATGACTCCAAGTAATATCTCTAAGATGAGCAAATGCACAGCGGAAGGTTTCTTTCATACCTGAGAATAAACATGCTTTAAAGTGTCAACCAAAAGGTTGTTGAGTTCATTAGTTTAACATAAATAATCATTTCCATCATTTTAATAGACCACAAGATTTTCAGTTCTCATAAATATACGTCCCATGCATAGAGACAAAAATATCATTCATATGGATTGAACACCTGGTAACCGACATTCACAATATGCATAAAAGAATATCCCCATCATTCCGGGATCCTCCTTCTGACATGATATAAATTTCGAAGTACTAAAGCATCCGGTACTTTGGATGGGGCTTGTTGGGCCCGATAGATCTATCTTTAGAGTTCGCGTCAATTAGGGTGTCTGTTCCCTAATTCTTAGATTACCAGACTTAATAAAAAGGGGCATATTCGATTTCGATCATTCAACCATATAATGTAGTTTTGAGTACTTGTGTCTATTTCGTAAAAACATTTATAAAAAATTGCGCATGTATTCTCAGCCCAAAAATATAAAGGGTAAAAAAGGTAAATGAAACTCACAATACTGTATTTTGTAGTAAAAATACATATGACGATATTGAACAATGCAGGGTTGGCCTCGAATTCAGAACCTATATCATTTATATACATATTAACACATATAATTGTAATCGAACAAATTTATATATTCTTATTTGTTATTTTAGTAAAATATTTGTTTTATTAATAATTTAATTAACAATACTTATTTTATATACTTTAGCTAAATAATTAGTAATTATTATAAAAATATTAATATAGTTAAGTTATATCTATTAAATATCTTATATAACTAATAATAATGATAATAATAATAATTCTAATAAAAATGATAATTTTAATAAAAAGGTGAATTTCAATATAAATGATAATTTTAATAGTAATGTTAATTTCAATAAAAATGACAATTTTAATAATAATGATATTTTTAATTAATAATAATAATACTTAATAATAATAATAAAAATAATCAAAGTAATGATAATAATAATAATAATAACAATAATTCTAATAATAATAATACTTATATTAATAATAATGATAATAATAATAATAATAATAATAATAATAATAATAATAATAATACTTATATTAATAATAATGATAATAATAATAATAATAATAATAATAATAATAATAATAATAATAATAATAATAATAATAATAATAATAATAATAATAATAATAAAGATTATGTTTATACCATCATGTATATCATCATCATCATTGACGTTTTCGTTTCATCATCTTGATCATAATCATCATCATACATCATCACTATTATTCCTATATTATCATCTTCAATATCATCATCGAAATCGTTACTCCCAAAATCATCATCTTTATCTAATCATCATACGCCATCATTATTATCATCCTGTATCATCATATTCTAATCATTATCATCATCATATCATTCCTAATCTATGACATCATAATAACCATCATAATCATCATCAATACTTCATCATCTTCATCATTATTTCACGGCATCAACATCCACACATCAACTTAATCATTATTACTCGTATTAACAAATATTAAATCACCATTCACCAACTTATAATGCCTCGTCTAAACAGAGGAAAAAAAATGACGAAGTAGCAGCAGCATAGCAGTAATTAGTCTAGAAAATTGGTCTTTTTTTTTAACATGGCCCAAATAGAATTTCGTGGATCATTTGGTTTTCAAAAAAAATTTGACCGAAGGAATATAATACATCAGGTAGTTAACATCAACTTTATTTCATTATCAACATTATTTTATTCTCATTATAAACGTCCTCATCATCCATCGATTATTCATCATCTCTATTCTCTGTTTTTCCTTTTCTACGTCAAACATCATCACTCATCATTACATCATCGTGTAGCATGATGGTGGCAGTAGTGGGTTACGCTAGCAGTCTTTAAACAGGACCCAAATAGGAGCAGTAGTAGCGTAGGTGATGGTTTACACACAGAAGCGAGCAGCAGCATAATATTCGCTATAGCAGTAGCAATTTAAAAAAAAAACAGAAAAGTAGAAGTGGGAGTGGGTTTGGTTGTTGAGTTGTATTGTAGCAAGACAGTAGCGTATAACAGCAACAATTGCAGGCGACTGTCGGGGCTTTTGTGGTGATGGATGGCCGATGGTGGTGATGGGGATGAAGTTAGTGGTGTATTGAAGGTGGCGGTGGTGGAAGTGGCATGATGGTCTTGATGGTGGCGGTTATTAATGGTGGAAGAAAGGGTGGTAAAGTGGTTGATGGTGGCGACTTTGATCAATGAAGATGGTGATATTTGATCGACTTGAAAAAAAATACAGGAACTAAGGTGGTTTACGATTACGAAGATAAGAGATATGAAGGTGGTGTTCTATGATCAAAGATGTAACAAACAACAATGAACAAGAAAGTGCCAAAAGTAACAAATGAGTTACGTTCGAAGTTGATGGTGTGAAGGTAATGGGTTCGTTTGACGCAAAAACGAAGGGTGATTTTTGATCAAGAGTGGTATTGCTTTGGTTTAAAACTGAAATAAGAAATAGAAGTAACAAATGCATCAACCTTCATCATCTGTTGGTGTTTTGCGGTTGGATTAGAAAGAAAAAAAAATGAACGAATCATAATGGTGGTGGCCAGCAATATATGGTGAAGGTGTTGGCATAGAAAGTTGATTGAGTAGTGCTGGTAGGTATTACTATATATAAATGTCCTACTTCATCTATATATATATATATATATATATATATATATATATATATATATATATATCCGTTGAATTAATATTAATATAATTACAATCTAATAATTTAAAGTAGGAGAAAGGATCATAAAGGATCAATTAGATACAGGAAGCCATCGGACACCATTCTAAATGTGGGGTTTTGGATTTTTATCTTGTTTTGACAATAATAGTATTGTTTTGACAATAATAGTGATCATGATTAATTTTCATGTATCATAAAAATATATTTTAGTAATATTAACTTAATAATACGAATATAATAATCTAAATCTAATAAACATGCAGTCAAACATAGTAAGATCCGTGATTTTCTACCGACAGTGTTAATAGTATATTATTTCGTACTCCGTTGTTAATTAGTGGTGGATAAAAGTTCTCAGAAAAATCTATATTTATTTATTTTGGTCATTATGATATAAAATTCGATTATTAATTTATTAAATAAAAATTACCTCAACTGTCCCTCTCATTTATGGGTGAAAAATAAAAAGTGTTAAAATTAACTAATTAGATCCTAAATATACTTTTAATAAGCCTATAACTTATATAACTCATTTTTGGATCACCTTTTATTTTAAAATCATATAAGTTCGTTTTTAACTTGATTAATAACCATTAAGATGATAACCGAGTGCTACGAGCTTTTATTAAATAAATTCTAAATTATATATATTCAATGTACTTTTCATATATAGATAGATTTATAGTAATGTCATGTATTATTTTATTTACACAATAAACTAACTCATATAAGTTTCTATTTCAAATTAGTATATATATTTAAACATATATGTATTTATTTATAGATAGTGGTTCATGAATCGTCGGGAATAGTCAAAGGTCAATTGAATATATGAACATCGTTTCAAACTTTTCTAGACTCAACATTACGTACTTTGCTTATCGTGTCGAAATCATATAAGATTAAGTTTAAATTTGGTCGGAAATTCCCGGGTCATCACAGTACCTACCCGTTAAAGAAATTTCGTCCCGAAATTTAAGTGAGGTGGTCATGGCTAACAATAAAAATGTTTTCATGACGAATATGAGTTGATAAATTGAGTTTTATCATCATTGAGTAATATGGATAAAAAATAATTCGATTATTCGAAGAGTACGAATGAAGCTATCACCAAAGAGTGAAATAGGAAAGTAAAAATTTATCTTAACTTTTGACTAGTCATGGTTGAATTTAGAAAATAGGGTGCGTCTTAACCTTTGACGTGGTCACGTTTGAATTCCGGAATTCAAGAGATTTAAAGAAAATCTTCGAAATCTAAAAGATTTGATTCTTCGGCGAGTAAGGAAATTAAGATCTCTATAATTAAATGCGATGATCTGTATCGATTGCTTTGTCTGGTATCTCCACTATAAATGAACTTCTTCCGTTCCCTTATTTTCATCATCCCTATACTTTCATTCTTAATTCTTACTTAAAAAAAAAATTGGGAAAATGATTCATCCAGTTCTGATCCTTGTCCTTATCCTGACTATCGCAACAATCATTCTCCTTTTCCAACTTCCACCGGAGGAATCTGTTTTCTTCAACATCGCCTTTTGGGGTTATAGTGTTTTTAATTCTCCCGTGTCTTTATGTTGCAATAAACATTGATATACACGGTTTGTAACTTATGTGTTGTTATCGGGCTTTATATTTCCCCTTATATTTCAATGTCCCCATTTCTGTTTTCTATAATCATTATCATCCACAGTTAATACTCCCTCCTATTTGCTACGATTTATACTCCAATTTCTATTTCAGAGCTTTGTCCCTTCGTTTCTTCTTCTGGCGATTTGGCATCTCTTGTAATGGTCCTGAATTCACAGATATAAGTTTCAGAATGAACATTGTTAATGTTCTAAATAAGAAGGAACGTAATAGCACGATTTGATTTGTCAAATTACCAGATTCACTGAGAATAGAACTATCAAGAATATACTTTCTTGATATGTTCAGAAGTTAAGCAGAATGAAAGAGTTATGTAACATGGCACGTGATGACGTTATGGTCTGTGAACCATCACGTCCCATAAGAAACTCAGCATGACTTACTGTAATATAATCACGTTGATCAAGTGTCATTATATTATACTAACTCATGCATCAATTCCCAACATTACTTCAATAACATTCATATTTCAAACTCGAATTTTAAAGAAAATTAGAAACTAAAGTAGTTTCCTTTATGATGTAATATAGATAGCACAAAGAGATGAATAATTCGGACGAAAATATTTATGAAAATATCTTCAGAAATATCGAAGATATTTATGATGATATTTTGGAATTTCAAAGTTCGATGGTTGATGAAGAAGGATTCTTCCGCAAGATTTTAACATGAGTACGGAGCAAGATATTCGTTGAAGGTTTCATCGGATCCAGAATTACCTGAATTCTTTGAATATATGATATGGTCCTTGTATTTGGCCTTGGTCTCCTTTATGGTTTGCTCAATCTGTTTTTCAGTACCAAATTTTCTATCGAGCGTTCCTAACACTCCCTTCTTTATCATCAAACTTTTGGCCGTTTAGACCATCTACGATTTTTCTGTTTCCTCTGCATTTAATGCTACCATACCTGAATCATCAGTTATCAATCCGAGGTGGTTTCAAAAGAATTGTGTTTTTAGATGATTAAACGCTGATGGTAATATGGTGGAATATAAAAGGTTCCCCGGTAACAATAAAAGAGCATACATATATATCAAGGTGATTATAAGGTTGTTTCGAACGAAAAGTCGAAGTTGACTTGTTGGAGCTGTGACAAAATTTGCTACTTTGAAAGGAATTACCAAGTTATTTTGGGTAATAATAACACTAAAGGAATTAGCACAGATACGTGTTAAACGTTTACTCAGGTTCCGAGTGTTTTCAGGTGCATGACTATATGTATCAATCTTTCCTTCCGTAGATGAAGTACGGTCGGTTCATCCTCTCGATTGATGTGTTTTCAAGAATTATGAATGGTTTGTACGCAGATTGGAATCGTCAATATACAAATGACGTTTAGAATGAAATCAAGTGGCAAACTTGAAGAATTGTTTAGTTTCATATGTTATAAACGATATTTTAATTCATTTTTAATTGTCCAATGACATTAGTCCACAGTCGGTAGTCCATAGTTAACAATTCAATAATTCATATATAGTTTAATATATAATATTCGAATTAATTAATACGTATCGTGACCCGTATTCATCTCAGACTCGATCACAACTCAAAGTATATATATTATTATAGAATCAACTTCAACCCTATATAGAGAACTCGATCATTACTGCATATAAAGTGTCTATGGTGATTCCAAATAATATATATAGATGCGTCGATATGATATGTCAAAACCTTGTATACGTGTCCCGATATTTAAAGTGCGTAAAATAAATAACAGAAATTAAATAACGATAAATAAAGTGCGTAAAGTAAATAATAGAAATTAAATGACGATAAATGAAATTGAAAGAATGTAAATTGTGATAAATAAAATGTAATCAGTTAGCTAGGAACAATTAGCTAGGAACAGTTAGCGTGGATTCTTAACAAAATTTCTCATAGTTAATTTGTTTGTTTCTAACAAATTTTATTTTGTCAAATGTTTTCTTCATTATGCCACTTGTTGGATTCTGATAAATCAAAATCCAAATATGAAATTGAATGAAAATGGTTATTCTGCGGTGAAAGGATACGTATATCTGTGGATGCAAGTAGAATAGTAAATGACTGTTGAATCAGATTCGAAGAGTGTACAGTGTAACTTATTAATGTGGGATCTAAATATTCCTCAGGTATTACCTACCCGTTAAAATATTTTCACCATTAACAGTTTGGACAATAAAACTTTTAATTACTATCTTTATGAAAACATATATACATATATTTTCTTCGAACGTAATCATGGATTTAATGAGTCAATGTGATATTAAACTCATCAGATTTACGGCTAGAACTAGAGTACATAATCTCTAAAACATTAGAGTTTACATAATTGCCATGAAGGACGAAGATAGTTTATGTAGAACGATGATTATACTTGAGGTATTGATTGCGAGGTTGAGACGTGTGATGATGTTGTTGTTGTTGGTACTGGTTATGCTGCTGGTGCTGTAAGTGTTGTTGGTGCTGAGGTTGGTGATGATGTTGGTGTAGTAAGTATAACTTGTAGATCACGCACCATTCTTGTCAGGTTTTCTATCCTACCCTCTATCATTTCTATCCATCCACTCATCTGATTTGATAGATCTTGATTATCAATTCGAAGTTCCCTAACTTCTTCTAATATTCCGCTTCGATTGGTATTCGAAAGTAGAGATTGAATATTTTTTGAGATTGCAGTAATGCGACCTTCGAGGCGGAATATTTTAGCAAGAA
Organism: Rutidosis leptorrhynchoides; assembly: GCF_046630445.1. Lineage (NCBI taxonomy): Eukaryota > Viridiplantae > Streptophyta > Magnoliopsida > Asterales > Asteraceae > Rutidosis > Rutidosis leptorrhynchoides. The sequence continues at coordinate 255,896,760 of NC_092337.1, forward strand.
GGGTGAATACAGTGTTGCGCATAGGTTCACCGGTGAGTACATCATTTTCTCCGATGTTAGGAGGTAAGTTTGGTTCACAGTAGGGCTCGCCTTCTTCATTTCTCCATCGAGTGAGTAAATCTCGGACCCACCCCCATCTCCTCCAGAAAGAAAAATAACTAAATGGTTGAGACACTTCTGGTTCATTGACTTCGGAGTCTGCTTCAATATACATCTCGAAATCGTTTCCGAAACTAATGGAATCCAAGCTAGGTGTAGGATCCATCTCTCACGATCAGTTAAAGGGTTTTGATAGGAAATGATTTTCGAATATCGAATGATATTCTAATTATATATAAAATATCTATACATACTTCCAAAGATCCCGTGAATTACGGAGGTAATTAAGAAAACGTGTCAAATATAGTCTACAGTGACAGATACGCTAAGATATGAATTAGTAGATACGCTAAGATATGAATTTTGTCTATACACTATTCATGCAATCCAGGCAGTAAGATATGTCTAGATTAAGAATGATAAGCAAGTGATTTTTGACAAGAAATGATAAGCAAAAGTTTTGACATGCAGACACGGTCGAAGTCCAGACTCACTAATGCATCCTAACGACTTATCAGTTGGACACACTAATGCAGACCTGATTCGCTAAGACCACCGCTCTGATACCAACTGTAGAGACCCGTCCTAATCCATCAGGACGAAGTCCATATCGATTATAAACGATTCATAATAGTTGATTACATCGCGAGGTACTTGACCTCTATATGATACATTTTACAAACATTGCATTCGTTTTTAAAAGACAAACTTGCTTTACATCGAAAGTTGACGGCGTGCATATCATTTCATAATGTGTCCAACTATAATTGACTAAATAATAATCTTGATGAACTCAATGACTCGAATGCAACGTCTTTTGAAATATGTCATGAATGACTCCAAGTAATATCTCTAAGATGAGCAAATGCACAGCGGAAGGTTTCTTTCATACCTGAGAATAAACATGCTTTAAAGTGTCAACCAAAAGGTTGTTGAGTTCATTAGTTTAACATAAATAATCATTTCCATCATTTTAATAGACCACAAGATTTTCAGTTCTCATAAATATACGTCCCATGCATAGAGACAAAAATATCATTCATATGGATTGAACACCTGGTAACCGACATTCACAATATGCATAAAAGAATATCCCCATCATTCCGGGATCCTCCTTCGGACATGATATAAATTTCGAAGTACTAAAGCATCCGGTACTTTGGATGGGGCTTGTTGGGCCCGATAGATCTATCTTTAGAGTTCGCGTAAATTAGGGTGTCTGTTCCCTAATTCTTAGATTACCAGACTTAATAAAAAGGGGCATATTCGATTTCGATCATTCAACCATATAATGTAGTTTTGAGTACTTGTGTCTATTTCGTAAAAACATTTATAAAAAATTGCGCATGTATTCTCAGCCCAAAAATATAAAGGGTAAAAAAGGTAAATGAAACTCACAATACTGTATTTTGTAGTAAAAATACATATGACGATATTGAACAATGCAGGGTTGGCCTCGAATTCAGAACCTATATCATTTATATACATATTAACACATATAATTGTAATCGAACAAATTTATATATTCTTATTTGTTATTTTAGTAAAATATTTGTTTTATTAATAATTTAATTAACAATACTTATTTTATATACTTTAGCTAAATAATTAGTAATTATTATAAAAATATTAATATAGTTAAGTTATATCTATTAAATATCTTATATAACTAATAATAATGATAATAATAATAATTCTAATAAAAATGATAATTTTAATAAAAAGGTGAATTTCAATATAAATGATAATTTTAATAGTAATGTTAATTTCAATAAAAATGACAATTTTAATAATAATGATATTTTTAATTAATAATAATAATACTTAATAATAATAATAAAAATAATCAAAGTAATGATAATAATAATAATAACAATAATTCTAATAATAATAATACTTATATTAATAATAATGATAATAATAATAATAATAATAATAATAATAATAATAATAATAATAATAATAATAATAATAATAATAATAATAATAATAATAATAATAATAATAAAGATTATGTTTATACCATCATGTATATCATCATCATCATTGACGTTTTCGTTTCATCATCTTGATCATAATCATCATCATACATCATCACTATTATTCCTATATTATCATCTTCAATATCATCATCGAAATCGTTACTCCCAAAATCATCATCTTTATCTAATCATCATACGCCATCATTATTATCATCCTGTATCATCATATTCTAATCATTATCATCATCATATCATTCCTAATCTATGACATCATAATAACCATCATAATCATCATCAATACTTCATCATCTTCATCATTATTTCACGGCATCAACATCCACACATCAACTTAATCATTATTACTCGTATTAACAAATATTAAATCACCATTCACCAACTTATAATGCCTCGTCTAAACAGAGGAAAAAAAATGACGAAGTAGCAGCAGCATAGCAGTAATTAGTCTAGAAAATTGGTCTTTTTTTTTAACATGGCCCAAATAGAATTTCGTGGATCATTTGGTTTTCAAAAAAAATTTGACCGAAGGAATATAATACATCAGGTAGTTAACATCAACTTTATTTCATTATCAACATTATTTTATTCTCATTATAAACGTCCTCATCATCCATCGATTATTCATCATCTCTATTCTCTGTTTTTCCTTTTCTACGTCAAACATCATCACTCATCATTACATCATCGTGTAGCATGATGGTGGCAGTAGTGGGTTACGCTAGCAGTCTTTAAACAGGACCCAAATAGGAGCAGTAGTAGCGTAGGTGATGGTTTACACACAGAAGCGAGCAGCAGCATAATATTCGCTATAGCAGTAGCAATTTAAAAAAAAAACAGAAAAGTAGAAGTGGGAGTGGGTTTGGTTGTTGAGTTGTATTGTAGCAAGACAGTAGCGTATAACAGCAACAATTGCAGGCGACTGTCGGGGCTTTTGTGGTGATGGATGGCCGATGGTGGTGATGGGGATGAAGTTAGTGGTGTATTGAAGGTGGCGGTGGTGGAAGTGGCATGATGGTCTTGATGGTGGCGGTTATTAATGGTGGAAGAAAGGGTGGTAAAGTGGTTGATGGTGGCGACTTTGATCAATGAAGATGGTGATATTTGATCGACTTGAAAAAAAATACAGGAACTAAGGTGGTTTACGATTACGAAGATAAGAGATATGAAGGTGGTGTTCTATGATCAAAGATGTAACAAACAACAATGAACAAGAAAGTGCCAAAAGTAACAAATGAGTTACGTTCGAAGTTGATGGTGTGAAGGTAATGGGTTCGTTTGACGCAAAAACGAAGGGTGATTTTTGATCAAGAGTGGTATTGCTTTGGTTTAAAACTGAAATAAGAAATAGAAGTAACAAATGCATCAACCTTCATCATCTGTTGGTGTTTTGCGGTTGGATTAGAAAAAAAAAAATGAACGAATCATAATGGTGGTGGCCAGCAATATATGGTGAAGGTGTTGGCATAGAAAGTTGATTGAGTAGTGCTGGTAGGTATTACTATATATAAATGTCCTACTTCATCTATATATATATATATATATATATATATATATATATATATATATATATATATATATATATATATATATATCCGTTGAATTAATATTAATATAATTACAATCTAATAATTTAAAGTAGGAGAAAGGATCATAAAGGATCAATTAGATACAGGAAGCCATCGGACACCATTCTAAATGTGGGGTTTTGGATTTTTATCTTGTTTTGACAATAATAGTATTGTTTTGACAATAATAGTGATCATGATTAATTTTCATGTATCATAAAAATATGTTTTAGTAATATTAACTTAATAATACGAATATAATAATCTAAATCTAATAAACATGCAGTCAAACATAGTAAGATCCGTGATTTTCTACCGACAGTGTTAATAGTATATTATTTCGTACTCCGTTTTTAATTAGTGGTGGATAAAAGTTCTCAGAAAAATCTATATTTATTTATTTTGGTCATTATGATATAAAATTCGATTATTAATTTATTAAATAAAAATTACCTCAACTGTCCCTCTCATTTATGGGTGAAAAATAAAAAGTGTTAAAATTAACTAATTAGATCCTAAATATACTTTTAATAAGCCTATAATTTATATAACTCATTTTTGGATCACCTTTTATTTTAAAATCATATAAGTTCGTTTTTAACTTGATTAATAACCATTAAGATGATAACCGAGTGCTACGAGCTTTTATTAAATAAATTCTAAATTATATATATTCAATGTACTTTTCATATATAGATAGATTTATAGTAATGTCATGTATTATTTTATTTACACAATAAACTAACTCATATAAGTTTCTATTTCAAATTAGTATATATATTTAAACATATATGTATTTATTTATAGATAGTGGTTCATGAATCGTCGGGAATAGTCAAAGGTCAATTGAATATATGAACATCGTTTCAAACTTTTCTAGACTCAACATTACGTACTTTGCTTATCGTGTCGAAATCATATAAGATTAAGTTTAAATTTGGTCGGAAATTCCCGGGTCATCACATGATCTTTACTATTGCTCCTACCAAGGATAGTACTAGCATCCGACACGTTAAAAGACCATAACCAAAAGTATGTCATTAGACATTGCCTTAACAGTTTCTTGTTCATCGCTTTCCTTTACAACCGGACGGTAGTTTACCGAAAGGTAATATACGGAACAAGTAAATTGGATGTGTGCTTTCCGATACCGGGATAGCAGTGGATTACACGAACCTAAAAGTTTTTAGCCAAAATATTGATCCACAAATATATTTTGCAACACCGATGATGGATCAAATCAGAAAACTTGTCTAGAGTAAAATCTAGCTTGAATTTTCAAAAGATCAAATGTTTTCATAAAGATCCAATTCCCTTAAAGGATCTAAATTTTTATAGTCATGTGGGACTGTAAACCGCCTTTCAAATGTGCACTTTGCTTTGGAAACCGAAAGTAAATCGGCTATTTGATTGCAAGTGTCGTTGACCTAAACCCAAGGCAACTGTGGATGACACACCCACCTTTAACCATATCGTTACTATCATTGTTTATACCGCCATATCAAAATCACTGATGTATAAAGTGTGAAGAATAAAGAAGTGATTTGTATGTTTTTATTTCAAGACTATATTGCTTGAGGACAAGCAACGCTCAAGTGTGGGGATATTGATAAGGCTAAAAAGGAACATATATTTCATAGCATTATCCCCCAAGAAAGACAAGATTTTAGTTGCAATTGTTCCATTTTCAAGTATTATTCGTTTATATTAAATAAGTGCGAAGACAAAAGGCGAAAACGACGAATTGAAGACACAAAGGTCCAAAAAGCTCAAAAGTACAAGATACAATCAAAAAGGTTCAAATTAGTGATGAAGAACGTCTAAAAATGACAAGAGTACAAGTTACAAAACACAAAGTACACGATATAAAATAGTACGCAAGGGCGTTCGAAAATCCGGAACCAGGACATGAGTCAACTCTCAACGCTCGACGCAACGGTGTAAAAATTACGAGTCAACTATGCACAAGAATAAAATATAATATTTAAATAATTCATAATAAGAATAATATTAAATAATAAAAAGTTGTTAATTGAGCATAGTTCAGGGGTCGTAAATGAAAATTCAATTTCATATTTTGCCTATAAAAGGCGATGATTTACGATCAATTTGAGCGATACCTTTTTCGATCATTTTTTCTATCCTTTTTTCGATCCATCTATCTATTATCAATATCAATTATCAATATCTATATTCTATATCTCTATCATAATGTTAATGTAATAAGATATAACAATAATCTTAATTTTAAGTTTAAATTATGATAATAATAAGATTTATGATAGAGATCATTTGAGTGTGTAAGTCGAAATTCTGTCCGTGTAACGCTACGCTATTTTTAATCATTGTAAGTTATGTTCAACCTTTTTACATTAATGTCTCGTAGCTAAGTTATTATTATGCTTATTTAAAACGAAGTAATCATGATGTTGAGCTAATTACTAAAATTGGGTAATTGGGCTTTGTACCATAATTGGGGTTTGGACAAAAGAACGACACTTGTGGAAATTAGACTATGGGCTATTAATGGGCTTTATATTTGTTTAACTAAATGATAGTTTGTTAATGTTAATATAAAGATTTACAATTGGGCATCCCTATAAATTACCATATACACTCAATCGGACACGATGGGCGGGGTATTTATATGTACGAATAATCGTTCATTTAACCGGACACGGGAATGGATTAATAGCCACTAGAATAATTAAAACAGGGGTGAAATTATGTACAAGGACACTTGGTATAATTGATAACAAAATATTAAAACCTTGGGTTACACTCAGTCGACATCCTGGTGTAATTATTAAACAAAATATTAAAATCTTGTTACAGTTTAAGTCCCCAATTAGTTGGAATATTTAACTTCGGGTATAAGGATAATTTGACGAGGACACTCGCACTTTATATTTTTGACTGATGGACTGTTATGGACAAAAACCAGACGGACATATTAAATAATCCAGGACAAAGGACAATTAACCCATGGGCATAAAACTAAAATCAACACGTCAAACATCATGATTACGGAAGTTTAAATAAGCATAATTCTTTTATTTCCTTTATTTTATATTTAATTGCACTTCTAATATTCGCATTTTTATTGTTATTGTATTTAATTGCACTTTTAATTATCGTACTTTTTAATTATCGCAAGTTTATTTTATCGCACTTTTATTATTCGCAATTTCATTATCGTTATTTACTTTATGCTTTAATTTAAGTCTTGTATTTATTTTTAATATTTTACATTTGGTTTTAACTGCGACTAAAGTTTTAAAATCGACAAACCGGTCATAAAACGGTAAAAACCCCCCTTTATAATAATAATATTACTTATATATATATATTTGTAAAAATATAGTTTTAAAAAAATATAGTGTTATACTTCACGAGCTCTCTGTGGAACGAACCGGACTTACTAAAAACTATACTATAATACGATTAGGTACACTGCCTATAAGTGTTGTAGCAAGGTTTAAGTATATCCACTCGATAAATAAATAAATAACTTGTGTAAAATTGTAGCATATTTAATAGTATTTCGTACTAAAAATAATACTATTTTGTATACACCCCCTACGACATCAGTGCTGTAGTCAACTTCTTCTTCTTCAGTAATTGAAATGCACTCTCCTGCTCAGAAGTCCATTCGTACTTCTTCCCTTTTTGTGTTAACGCTGTTAATGGTTTAGCTATTCGGGAAAAATCTTGAATAAACCTTCTATAATAACCAGCTAAACCCAAAAATTGGCGTATCTGCGTTGGTGTCTTAGGAGTCTCCCATTTTTCAATGGCCTCAATTTTAGCTGGGTCAACCTGAATTCCTTTGCTACTAACATCATGGCCAAGAAATTGCACTTCTTTCAACCAAAACGCACACTTAGAAAATTTGGCGTATAATTGTTCTTTTCTTAACAATTCTAATACCAATCTTAAATGCTGCTCATGCTCTTGCTCACTCTTGGAATAGATAAGAATATCGTCAATGAAAATGATAACAAACTTATCTAAATGCGGACTACAAACTCGATTCATGAGGTCCATGAATACAGCTGGCGCATTCGTTAATCCAAACGGCATGACCAAAAATTCATAATGACCGTAGCGTGTCCGAAAAGCAGTTTTCGGAATATCTTCTTCTTTGACGCGTAGTTGATGATAGCCCGACCTTAGGTCGATTTTTGAGTAAACACATGATCCTTGCAATTGATCAAATAAGTCATCAATTCTCGGTAGTGGATACCGATTCTTAATAGTTAACTTATTTAATTCACGATAATCTATACACATTCGGAAAGATCTGTCTTTCTTCTTGACGAATAAAATCGGAGCTCCCCACGGTGAAGTGCTCAGTCGAATGAAACCACGGTCCGGTAATTCTTGTAACTGGCTTTGTAACTCTTTCATCTCAGATGGTGCAAGTCTATATGGAGCACGAGCCACTGGTGCGGCTCCCGGTACTAGATCTATTTGAAATTCTACAGATCTAAATGGAGGTAATCCTGGTAACTCTTCCGGAAATACTTCAGGAAAATCTCTTGCCACAGGCACGTCGTTGATGCTCTTCACTTTTTCCTTCGTTTTGACTTTATTAACATATGCTAAGATAGCATAGCACCCTTTCTTCAAGCACTTTTGAGCTTTCAAACAACTAATGAGTTTTAGCTTTGAGTTACCCTTCTCTCCATAAATCATTACTGGTGTTTTATCCTTACGAGGAATGCGAATTGCCTTCTTGGCGCACACAACTTCAGCTCCTATTTTGGACATCCAGTCCATGCCGACTATTACATCAAAACTTCCTAATTCTACGGGTATCAAATAAATCTTAAATGTTTCTCCGGCTAAATTTATTTTACAATCACGGCAAATTTTATCGGCTTTAATTAGTTTACCATTAGCTAACTCAATCATGTACTTAGCATCTAGAGGTAATGATGAACAATTCAATTTAGCGTAAAAGTCTCTACTCACGTAACTTCTATTGGCACCAGTATCAAATATAATAGATGCGGATAAGTTATTAATGGTAAACGTACCCGTAACAAGCTCCGGGTCTTCACACGCCTCTCTAGCATTAATAACAAATGCTCTTCCACGTGCAGATCCATTATTCTTCTCTGGATTCGGACACTGGCTCTTATAATGACCCTGTTTCCCACACCCATAACAAGTAACAGTGGCCAAGGCAGTTCTATTTGCATTGGTGGCAGGAGTCTTGGTACCGTTTGTATTTGTAGCAGGAACCCTACAATCTTCAGCAAGATGACCTTTTCGATTACAATTGTTGCACACCACATTACAATAACCAGAGTGATGTTTGTGGCATCTGTTACATAAAAGATTTCGTCCTTTGTAACCTGAGTTTGAACCGCTACCCGCACCTTGCGTGGTTTCTTGTTTCTTGTTGGATTGTTGATGATTACCTTCCCACTTTCTTTTGTTTCCCGATGTCTTGACATCGGTGTTCTTATCCAGAATAATCTGGTCCATCAATTCGTTCGCCATGGTGTTAGCTTCATGAATAGTCTTGGGTTTGGATGCTGTAACATTTGCCTTGACCTTTTTAGGCAAACCGTCTTTGTACAGTTCAATCTTCCGTTCTTCGGTTGGTACTAATTCGGGACATAGCAAAGCTAATTCCATGAATCGCTGATTGTAGTTGGTGAGTTCAGTACCAACAGCTTTCAGGCTTCGTAATTCAGCTTCCAACTTCCTAACCTCGTTCCTTGGACAATATTCGTTGATTAGCATTGTTTTGAATTCTTCCCAAGGAGTATCATAAGCTACATCTCCTCCTACGGCCTTCACATAGTTTTTCCACCACGTGAGTGCACTATCTTGTAGGGTGCACGATGCATACTTGGTCATGTCCTTCTCAATACAACCACTGATTTTAAACACAGACTCAATCTTTTCGATCCACCGGGTTAAACCGACCGGTCCTTCTGTTCCACTGAATGATGAGGGCTTGCAACCTTGAAAAGTTTTGTAAGTGCACCCCACACGAGGATTTGGGTTAACTGCAGCACCTCTTGCAGCCTCGACCCATAACATTCTGTCGTTCACTCGCTGATTGATGAGTTCCTGGATTTCTTGTTCCGTCATTCGGTTCAATCGCGCCATAATCTTCAATAAGAATGAAAAAATAATTATTCACATGGAATATTATAGATGTAGTATGTATTTACAGTACATCATAGCTTATTAATAATATGAACCAGTTATTATTATAAAAGCCTTTTCTTCTTATTAGCGTTTTATAATTATATCTAGGGTAGTACCTACCCGTTAAAGTTCATACTTAATAGCTTAGTACGAAAATCAATTACTACCACCCAAATAATACTTAACCATGGAAAATTAATGCATTTCACACTTCACTATTTTACATATGCTTATCTTACATCAAACATTAAGCAAACCACACTAGTAATATTATACAAAACATTATATAATCCCATGGTTTAAAACAACAGCGCATCATTTAACCCAAAGCGTTTGTGTTCAAAGAAATCGCTTAAAGGTTATCCTGGTTGTCTCCCTGCGTTTTGGCTGAGGAACCGAAGAACTGGATGTCGGGATAGAACTAATAGGAATAGCGGGAATAGGTGTGGAAGTATCTGGTGGAGTTGGTGCCACAACATCCTCTCTAGACTCGGGATTTAGATTTTCCATTTTAGTAGCCTTTCGTTTCTTTCCTCGTTCGAACTTGTCTTTCGTAATTTCCTGTATTTCTTCCTCCTCAGGATCACTTTCCGATTCCTCTTCAATTGATTCATCCGGAACTTGTGAGTCTTCCCCAAAGGTGTCGTTTTCATCATCGGATAGATTAATGACTGGAACACCATCTGAAGAGTCTGGTTCGGAGTCGCTGAATGTGATAATAAGTTCTAAGCCAGACATCTATCACATAACAACTAGCACGTTAATCCCACATAATATTTACATATTAATTTTTAACCAACAAGGATAAGCAATAGTTTTCGAAATCAAACACGGTCAAAGTCCAGACTCACTAATGCATCCTAACAAACTCGATAAGACACACTAATGCAAATTCTCTGGTTCTCTAAGACCAACGCTCTGATACCACATGTCATAACCCGACCTTAACCATAAGGACGAATACAATAACATATGATTTCATCGCGAGGTATTGACCTCTATATGTGACATTTTTCAAAAACTGCATTCGTTTTTACAATACAAACCATAGCTTTTATTACAAATACAAGGTTTAAACAACTTAATAATGATTATCGTTTAGCGATAATCTTAGACTTACAAACTTTACATGTGATAATAACAATACGACCTCCAACATATTTTACATTACAAATCCTCCGATATGCAGTTTTATTTTTGACACAAATATGCATACTCAAGATATTGCTTAAATTCAACATGTTGCAGCGGAAGCTTTTAGTTATCACCTGAGAATAAACATGCTTAAAACGTCAACATAAAGTTGGTGAGATATAGGTTTAATGCCAGCAGTGTTATAAATATAGACCACAAGATTTCATATATAAACGTTTTAATAAAAATATTCTAAGTTGTTGAGCACTTGATAACCATACTTAACATTTAATCAACGTCGCATATTCCCTTTATTATGAAATCTTACTACACCGTACCAAGTGTAGTTACCGAAATGAAGTACTGTGCAACCGTTGAATACTGGTCGTCCAGTCCGGTTGGGGTTGTCAGGCCCGATAGATCTATCAACAGGATTCGCGTTTACAATACCTCATGTAAATAATAGTTACCAAGTTACAGGGAAGTATGCCAGTGGTACAACTCAACGTAGAATATATATTTTTAATCACTTGTGTCCATAACGTAAATCATAAAATGCATGTACTCTCATCCCGAAATATTTAGAGTTTAAAAGTGGGACTATATACTCACCTTTTTCTTGAAGGTATTTAACTCGACTTAGTCTCCGATAGATATCACGAACCTAACCATATATATAATATATCAACATATTTTCTTTTCAAGTAATCGTTACATATATATATACTTATAATACTTTTAATATTTTCTTAGTCCGTAGTTAGCAGTCTGTTGTTAATGGTCCACAATTAGTTGCTCAATAAAATAAATAAAGACCCCATCATATTCGTATTGATCAGAATTAATCTCGACCCATGGTACCATGTTGTTAAATGACGTGTTGCGTACATAAAGTACCGTGTTGTCAGATGACGTGTTGCGTACAATCATGAGGTCTTATGATTAATCTTCTCGTGTTGTTTACGGGTGGTCCTGGAATATATAAAATCAAATCATAAGTAAATATATATTATATATTATGTTAATTAGCCAAGATATGATTAATCCGATTTTGTCATAATATGATATATTACAGGTTTTGAAGTGTTTTAAAAATCAAATTAGAAGGATCTATTTAGTTTGCGAACAGGTTTGAAATTATTCAAACTATGTTCTTGTTGTTAAAAATTTTATAACACAAAATAAGATAGCTATATAAATATGAATTGAATAAGATTATGAATAAGGTTACTACCTCAAGTTACTTGGATAAAGCTACTGGAAAAGATAGAAAATAATCTTGATCAAACTTTCTTATGATGATTATAGGTTGTTCATGAAGCTAGTTCTTCATGAGTATTTGCTGAGATTGTAAAGAACACTTAGAGTTCCTAAGAGTGTGTTTTTTTTTGTTAGAGAAAGATGGTTGTAAGAATGAAATGAAAAACCAAGGTGATGGTGATACTTATAGGACAGTCTGGTTGTTAAGGGAACAAGGACAAATTATTGTGTTGAATTTTTGAATAATAATGTATGCTAGCTTACAAATAAGATTCCCTCTTATCTAGGGCAGATCTAAAGCTGATAAGGATATTGATTTGATGTGTATTTACCAATAGTAAATACGTATGGATGATGGGTATGATACGGTAAAAGAAGCTCAAAATCGGGCTTTTATTTTGGGTCCAACCGGGCCAAAAATAAAATTTTAAGACATTTTTAATAAAGCAATGTTAGCCCAAAAAAAAATTTCCAAGCTGACCTGGCTGCTCGACCCCGGCCAGGGGCTCTGCCCCTTAGACCCCGCCAGGGGTTGCCACCCCTTGGACCCCGCTTATCGGGGGCGCTGCCCCCGAACCCCCGTCATAATCAAGATAAGTTCAAACAAGTGTGCACTCCACACTTCCCCAAACTTGTTCGATATTTATCAAGATTATTTTGGTCACAAATTAATCCCATTACACTTAAATCATATTGGTGACATAAATCACAACACATTATAGATTGTAAGTATATATGTCAAAGAACGTTACATATAGTTATCGTTTTGAAAACTTAAGTTAGTGGTTTCAAAGTATACTTATAACTCATTGTTGTTGGTTCATAATGAAATGTTAAACCATCCTTAAATCATGTTAAATATGTATAGATATGTACATATACATAATCATATAATTATCGTGTTTTATATAGTTCGTGATATCATCGGTCAAATTGGACGGTCAAACATTGTGTAAAACTCTTTTCAAAAATATAAGTCTCAACAGTTTGGATTGCTTATCATGTTGGTAAGGTTTAATTTATGTAAATATTAATCTCATAAGTATAGAACGATCGGAAAATTCCGGGTCGTTACAAAATGGGACTTGTATTAGACCAAGAAAGGAATCTCTAGCATGTGAGCTTACACTCCCCATGCCACCCATTAGTTTTATAAAATTTAATTTTATAAAAGTTAGATTTTATAAATTAAGTTTTATAAAACTTCCATATGTAGTTTTATGTACATTTTATTTATATAAAACCAATTTATATAAAATGCAACATAAATTAATTATTTAACCTATAAATAATTAATTCCATATTATATAAATTATTCCATAATTTACATATACACATCAAGTAATATTTCAGAAAACCATTTTTCTTAAGTTTCAAGTGTCGCGTATTTAATCAATGATCCAATCGTTAAGATTAAATACGTATAAGGTGTCGGTAAGTTTGTTATTGGGTATGACCCGACTTGGATCATAACACATTAGCCACATTAATTTAATATGTCTCTCGGGCATACGAAATACCTTCAAAAGAATCTTGGATGGCTTGAAAGTTCTTGAAGTAGAATCATGACACGAAAACAAGTTCAAGTAAGATTTCCACTCGAAATAAGATTGTTATAGTTATAGAAATTGAATCAAAGTTTGAATATGAGTATTACCTTATATTAGGAAGATATATTACTGTAAATAAAAAATATTTCTTGAGGTTGGATGATCAGTCTACAAGATTGGAAGTAAGCTAGCAAACTTGGAAGTATTCTTGATTTTATGAAACTAGAACTTGTAGAATTTATGAAGAATACTTAGAACTTGAAGATAGAACTTGAGAGAGATCAATTAGATGAAGAAAATTGAAGAATGAAAGTGTTTGTAGGTGTTTTTGGTCGTTGGTGTATGGATTAGATATAAAGGATATGTAATTTTGTTTTCATGTAAATAAGTCATGAATGATTACTCATATTTTTGTAATTTTATGAGATATTTCATGCTAGTTGCCAAATGATGGTTCCCACATGTGTTAGGTGACTCACATGGGCTGCTAAGAGCTAATCATTAGAGTGTATATACCAATAGTACATACATCTAAAAGCTGTGTATTGTACGAGTACGAATACGGGTGCATACGAGAAGAATTGTTGATGAAACTGAACGAGGATGTAATTGGAAGTATTTTTGTTAAGTAGAAGTATTTTGATAAGTGTCTTGAAGTCTTTCAAAAGTGTATGAATACATATTAAAACACTACATGTATATACATTTTAACTGAGTCGTTAAGTCATCGTTAGTCGTTACATGTAAGTGTTGTTTTGAAACCTTTAGGTTAACGATCTTGTTAAATGTTGTTAACCCAATGTTTATAATATCAAATGAGATTTTAAATTATTATATTATCATGATATTATGATGTACGAATATCTCTTAATATGATATATATACATTAAATGTCGTTAAAACGTTAATCGTTACATATATGTCTCGTTTCAAAATCATTAAGTTAGTAGTCTTGTTTTTACATATGTAGTTCATTGTTAATATACTTAATGATATGTTTACTTATCATAATATCATGTTAACTATATATATAACCATATATATGTCATCATATAGTTTTTACAAGTTTTAACGTTCGTGAATCACCGGTCAACTTGGGTGGTCAATTGTCTATATGAAACCTATTTCAATTAATCAAGTCTTAACAAGTTTGATTGCTTAACATGCTAGAAACACTTAATCATGTAAATAATAATTTCATTTAATATATATATAAACATGGAAAAGTTCGAGTCACTACAACAAGTTAGGGTGTTGCTCTACTTTCGTCGCCCACGCGACGAGCTTAATTTTTTTTTTCTTTTTTTTGGGTTTTAATCTTTAAAGAATACAAAAAAAAAAAAAAAATACGAACATTCTAACTGAGCTATCTTCTACTTCCCACTTTAATCTAGAGTTTTAGTCACCGAAGACACACAAATGACTTTAGTCACCAGTGCTCTTAGCAAGATATTTAACTCATCACTTAGATCACTCCCAATCATGACATACTTCTTCAGAAAGACTGGCTGCAACATCATCGCCACCTCAACACTTTCTCAAAAAAGACTAAAAAGACCGATTGCTACCAACCATGAAATACATCAATAATACTTAATTAAAAATCTAACTTTTTAAAGTAAATTTGTTGATTAATTTAAATACATTACAAAAAATAAAAACATTTAATATTAAAGAATTGATAGATAAAATTTAATTTGAATTAAACAAACAAAATAAAATATAGAATGAAGTTTTAAACCATACACAGACACAATCTAAAGTAGAATAAATTTAATTTAAATTTAAATAAGAATAAAAATAAAAATAAAACAAAATTAACAGTGGGACAGCTGGTTGGTTTTAACCTCATGCATTGTTTCTTCTTTTGTAGTGTAGGCCCCATCCTTTTCCGTTCTTCAGTTTCGTAGTTTTGACGAATTTCATTTATGTCTAAGAAACTGTAACGACCCAACCCGTTATCCAACCGAAAATGCGAATTTTTTTTTTATACAGATAGGGTGTGCGGCGCGCAACCATCCTTGTGCACAGCGCGCACAAGGCCATTCAGCTTCTGTCCGGATTTTTTGTTTTTGCGTTAAAGATCTATCACTTCCCGACACTTTTAGACGAAACGGTTTTCACAACATTTAATATTAGTAAAAACTAACACGTTCCAATAATAAAATGAGTTTTACGACACCGGGCCCACATCGGCCGTTTTACGACTTTCGTACAAAATACAAGTTTCCGACCACATGATTTTTAACACAAATAAAGACCGAGCATGGCGATTGAGGATACGCTACCCAATCCTAATCAATCCAAAAGCAAGATCTTCTAAAGCAACTACGCGAGTTCACTAGTTCCTACGCTTACCCGAGCCACCGCCTCCATGCAAATCTATAAAAATGTAAACAACGAGAGGGTAAGCTAACGCTTAGTGAGTGAGAATTTACTACATACATATATATGCATAAAATGGACACGCCACACAAATAATCAAATAACACATACCGGAGCATCCACGTATAAAGCAAACTAAGCATACCGTTCAACCGCTATATAACAAGCTAATAATCAACAAGTAAGTTCACCAACGACAATATGAACCACTCCAACAAGCTACACCCGGAGGGTTAGCTACATCACAACGTTAAAACGATATATAACAATAAAGCGTACAACGCCCAAGGTTAACCCCTTAACCCAATACCAAAAGTCAATTACCACAATGAAGATTGGCCGAACTACACGAGCCATATTAAATCCGCATCCACACGAGACTACTATCTTCATTACTACAACAACATCGAGGTTGGTCGAACTACACAAGCCTTAGTGAATCCGCAACCACACGAGATCAGTACCTCAATAAAATGATCGAACTACACGCGTCATCGTGAATCCGAACTACACGAGACTCACTTCCGATAAGATGACCGAAACTACACGCGTCATCGTGAATCCGCATCCACACATGATTGAGTTCTCCAATCATAACTCAATACTAACCCTTCACCATTGGAGTTGTATAATCCACATCACAAGCATATATGATAACGTACACACAAAGTGTGCACCACGCCAAAAGTGGTCAACCAAAATACACAACCGTGCCAATTGGACCTGTTACACAAGTCCATCAAATCCACCTATATGTGAAGTGAGCTCTATAACCGAGAACCACTTCACCCGACCCACACCCGTCCTACACATACATATGCACATAGGACATTAACACTCACCTTGTCGTCTTGATGAATACTACTTGTAAGATCCAGTTTTTCCCTGTTATGTTGGACGCCGTCCAGCAGGGTGGGACGCCGTCCCGTTTTGAAGGGCTGGATGCCATCCAGAAATCTGAACGCCGTCCAGATGGCCTGACGAGCCAGCTTTGGTATTTTGATGTTTTAAAATGGGGTAGTTTGGTAATTTCACATTGTGGATGACTTTAAGACCCTAGATCAGTTTTGGTGAGCCTCATTACTCCATTTCCATCTACTTTATCTCCCTCCACTAAATTCTAGAGAGAGAGGAAGTTCTAGAGTGAGAGAGCTCCATTAAACGAAGAAGGAGGTTGAATCGGGTCTTAGTGTGAGTTCTAAAGTTGTTCATATAGTCGCTAGCTACGTGGTGATTGTGTTGGTAAGTTATAAAACCTAATTTCTTTACTTGAATTGTGTTGAGGGTTAGGTTTTGGGTTAGTGTTGCACTTAAAACCCATTTGTTAGTGATTTGGGGGTTTTAGGTAAGTTTGGGTCATGAAGACCCAAAAGATGACTAACCTAGGGTTTTGAAAAGTTAAAATGTGTAAATGGGTCTTAAAGGCTTAGTAAACCACTAGCACATTTGTAGTTAATGTTAGTGGGTGTCATTTGGGTTGTGGGTGACCCAAATGGGCGTGTTGACCTCGAAATGGGTCAAATGGGTCTTGGGCGACCTAGGTTGTTAAATGTGTATGAGAACACACTAAACTTGTGATTATAAAATATTTAAGACCATATTTGGCTAGTGTTAGGATTTTGTTGGTGTTGACCCAAATATTAGGGTTAAGGGTGCAAATGGGTCGGAATTGCACCTTGGGACAAAATGACACTAGAATGGGGAGTAAGTTGGTTGACCAACTTGAGTTGTGATTGATTATGTGCTAAACGTGATAGGTACGTTACATTGAAGTTGAAAGCTTGGTTATCTTTCGCAAAAGACTCTAAGGTGAGTGGAATAATTATATGTGTAGGTATATATTGTATCTATTTGTTGTAGCGTGAGATGTGAAGTGTCGAGGTGCTAAGACACCACATTTCACATGATGAGTGAAGTGTCGAGGTGTTAACACGCCACTCGGAGTAAAGCATCGAGGTATTAAGATGCCACTCTAAGTAATTGACGGGTGAAGCATCGAGGTGTTAAGATACCACCTAGGAGTGAAGTGTCGAGGTGTTAAGACGCCACTCCGTAAAAAAAAGAGTGAAGCATCGAGGTGTTAAGATGCCACTCGGGGTGAAGTACCGAGGTGTTAAGGTGTCACCCTAGGGTTTAGTGATACGGGGTGTTAAGTACACTAACGGATGTTATGAACACCGATGGCATTTTCGCGAGCGCCATTCCCTTGTACGATTAGTTAACCATGGTTATTGTGTTGAGTTGTAAGCATATTATATGGTTCGAATTATATACATATATATGCCATTGTTATGCTAGCTTGTGAGATTGGAAGTTAATAGCGTTGTACTTGAGATGTTAAGCCCATTTGTGTTGCTAGCATGTATGCGGAATTTGTGTAAGTGTGTGCAAGTAGGTATTTTATATATGTACGTGTATAACTATTGCATTCACTAAGCATTAGCTTACCCTCTCGTTTTTTACCTTTTTAGGCTCCGGCATGGACAAAGGCAAAGGTATTCAGTTGGATTAGTGGTCTCCCTCTTAATTTGATAGGGGATGCTTTTGGGTTAGTTTTGGGAAGTTCGGCCAAGATTTGGGTAGTTTAACCCTAAACACCATGCTCTAGTGTCGTTTGAAATTAAACTTGTATTGGTCGAAACTTGTATTTTTGAACGAAACGCGTAAGACGAGTCGATGTGGGCCTAATGTTGTAAAACTTGTTTTAATGATGGAAACCTCTTAGTTTATTATATTGTGATATGTTGTAAAAAGGTTTTCGTTTAAAAGTGTCGGGAAGCGGGATTTCTGCTCACGTGAGTTAGACCTGGGGACAGCAGCTGCCAGGCAATCTGGACGCCGTCCAAATATGCTGGACGTCGTCCCGGTATTAAGTGTTGGACGTCGTCCAGATGGGCAGGTCCAGAATTTTTTTTTTTTTTTTGTGCGTGTTCTTGGATTAACTAAGTCGGGCCGTTATAAGTGGTATCAGAATATGGTCTAAGGGATTTTGGCGACTTGAGATAGGTGCCTAGACTTAGACTTTATTGTGTATGCGCTTTATGAGGGACTTGTAGGACTTTGGGTCGGAACGGGAATTGTTAGTGCTAGTGTTTATCTGAATTAACCTTGCACTAATATTTTTGTGTTGTTTTAGCAATCATCAAGCGGGATAGACGTCATACTAGTGAGTTAATACGATGTGCTCGCGTAACAACGATTAGCTACCGTTGTTACGGGTACAAATCGTGTCAAACAAGTGATGTACGATGATTGTTGAGCAGGATGGGGTAGTGTGGTGTATATGTATATACATATGTGTTAAGTCCTTTCATTTCGTTGCTTAATTACTTCGTTTTATAGAATGAAGATGAGAAATGGACACGACACCAATGACGAAAGTACGAGTGAGGACGTTGAACTCATGGCCAAGGTTGAGGCCATCTTTAAAAGGCCAAAAAAGGATTTTCTTGACGATGTTCGAAAGGTTTTCCAAGAGTCAGTTGATGGGCAAGTAACTGAAATGATAAATGAGCGAAAGAATGCCGCGATCGAGGAGGCATTAGAAGCTAGAAACATACATCCTCGTGGTGAAGGGGGTGATGGTAACGGTGGGAATGGAAGGCGGGACTTCCATTACAAAAATTTCTAGGATGCTCAACCCCCGATGTTTAATGGGGTACGAGATCCGCTGAAAAGCACATGTTGGATTTCCGATATCGAGGGATGTAATGACCCGGAATTTTCCGACCAAATTATACTTATGAGATTAATATTTACATAAATTAAACCATACCAACATGATAAGCAATCCAAATTGTTGAGACTTGTGTTTTTGAAAAGAGTTTTACACAACGTTTGACCGTCCAATATGACCGATGATATCACAAACTATATAACATACGATAATTATACATCTGTGTATATATATGTATTTATATATATTTAACATGATCTAAGAATGGTTTAACATCTCATTGTGTACTAATGACAATGAGTTATAAGTATATTTTGAAACTACTAACTTAAGTTTTCAAAACGATAACT
The DNA here is from genome assembly GCF_046630445.1 of Rutidosis leptorrhynchoides. NCBI lineage: Eukaryota > Viridiplantae > Streptophyta > Magnoliopsida > Asterales > Asteraceae > Rutidosis > Rutidosis leptorrhynchoides. Next base: position 255,916,950 of record NC_092337.1, read on the forward strand.
ATGCGTAACATTCTTTGATATATATACTTATAATCTATAATGCTTATACATGTATCGTATATATAATGTATTTAATCACTTTTTAAGGACTTAAATACATAAAACAATATAAGTATATTCACAAAAGATAGCTATATTTGAATTCTCGTTCCGTTTCCTCAAGATTTCTATAAGTATATCTAGGGTATATGTACCCGTATCATACCCAGCTTCTATATGTATTTACTATTGGTATATACACATCAAATCAACATCCTAATCAACATTATTACTGCCCTAGATATGAGGTAACTAGGATTTGTCATGTAGTATGAATTATTAGTAAGAAAACAAAATTAGGAATCCTTTTCTTTCTTTATAAACTAAAAACGTTTTTATAAATGAACACCATTTTTTCACTCCATTTTCTCATACCTACACCCTCATTTCTCTCTTAAAATACTCCTAACTTCATACTTGATCATCTCCAAGCATTTTCCCCATCATTTAGCTTCAATTACAAACCTTAAACACCATAAGAAAACTCTTTCAAGAACATATCAAAATAACCACCCATTTGAAGAAGTTTACTTCCAACCTTTTGATCTAACTCCATCATTCTTTAATTCCAAGATTATTTCTTATCTTTTGAAGTAACTTTGTCCAAGTAACTTGAGGTAGTAACCTTGTTCATAATCTTATTCAATTCATATAGCTATCTTATTTTGTGATATAAAATTTTAACAACAAGAACATAGTTTGAATGATTTCAAACTTGTTCGCAAACTAAATAGATCCTTCTAACTTGACTTTTAAAATACTTCAAGACCTGTAATATATCATTAAGATATGCTAACCTAACAAGATATAACTTGGTTTTACAAAGAACATCTTAAAAACTGAATCTACGTCGTCGGAGTGCAACCGGGGGCTGTTTTGGGTTGGATAATTAAAAACCATCTTGAACTTTGAATTGGAAGTTCATGTTCTGGAAAAATGATATTTCTTATGAATATGTTAACACGTAAAAATTTCATGGTTTAACTCAAAGTGTAAGTATTTTTAGAAAAATGATCATTAAATGTTGTTTTTATGATGGAAAATGATCACTTTCATAAGTTTCACCAAAGTTTGACCTATAACTTATGATTTTGAATACAAACTAAGGTATTTTCAGTTCATATTCTTAAAATTTGACTCAATCCAAGGAAGTGGCAAGTTGAACCAACAAAAATGGAGTTGTAATGAAGAAACTACGACTAAAACAAGATTGGGTATCCGAAGCTAGTTTAGCTACGAAAATATTTGGACAAAAAGTAAATTAATCATATCTTTTCTAATTAATATGATATTTTATATATAATTACTTATGATTTGATTTTATATATTTCAGGACCACCCGTAAACAACACGAGAAGATTAATCATAAGACCTCATTATTGTACGCAACACGTCATTTGACAACACGGTACTTTATGTACGCAACACGTCATTTGACAACATGGTACCATGGGTCGAGATTAATTCTGATCAATACGAATACGATGGGGTCTTTATTTATTTTATTTAAGCAACTAATTGTGGACCACTAACATCGGACTGCTAACTACGGACTAAGAAAATATTAAAAGTATTAAAAGTATATATATATGTAACAATTACTTAAAAAGAAAATATGTTGATGTATTATATATATGGTTAGGTTCATGATATCTATCGGAGACCAAGTCGAATTAAATGCCTTCAAGGTAAAAGTGAGTTTCATTTGCTCCCTTTTTAATTGCTTTTGCAATATATATTTTTGGGCTGAGAATACATGCGCTGCTTTTATAAATGTTTACAAAATAGACACAAGTACTTAAAAATATATTCTACGTTGAGTTGTACCACTGGCATATTTCCCTGTAGCTTAGTAACTACTATTTACATGGGTATTGTAAACGCGAATCCTGTTGATAGATCTATTGGGCCTGACAACCCCAACCGGACTGGACGACCAGTATTCAACGGTTGCACAGTACTTCGTTTTGGTGGCTACACTTGGTACGGTGTAGTGAGATTTCATAATAAAGGGAATATGCGACGTTGATTAAATGTTAAGTATGGTTACCAAGTGCTCAACCACTTAGAATGCTTTACATACACTTGCGAGTGTATTATGTTTATGATTATGAAATCTTGTGGTCTATTAACATATTGAAATGATTGTTATGATAAACCTATGAACTCACCAACCTTTTGGTTAACACTTTATATCATGTTTATTCTCAGGTACAAATTAAGTCTTCCGCTGTGCATTTGCTCAATATAAGGACATTACTTGGAGCCGATCATCGCAATGGGACCAAATGTTGATGAATTCGTCCAGGTGGATTAGGACGGGTCCTTTCAAGGGAGCTTTCCGTACCACGGAATATCCTCCCGAGAAGAAGGCGAGGTATGGTTCTAGTATGTTGCGGGAAGAAGCTAAGTTGTGGTGGGATGATAAAATCAACTTATATGGTGAGGAGCAATGTATGAGTTTGACGTGGGAAGAGTTTAAGAAGGAATTTTTCAAAGAATACCGAACTTCTTCCGATCTTCATAGAATCCGGGACGAGTTGCACAATTTGCAACAAGGTTCAATGGACTTGGTTACTCTCAAGTCTACCTTCTTGGCAAAGACTCGTTTTTGTCCGGAATATGTTGGTGACGATCACAAGCTAATGAAAGATTTCTACCGTACCATGAATGAGGAGTTCAAGGGTAAGATTAGTTGAGGAGCGGCTAAGTCTTTTGACGGGTTATTTGAATTGGCTCGGGGTTTTGAGCCGGAGGTTCCAAGAAAAAGCGACTTCTCATTTTCCAAAAGAAAGTTTGAAGGCTCTAGTCATTCTAACTTTTCAAACAAGAAGAACAAGAACAAGAAGGGTTCTGAGAGTGTCAATAGCGTGAAGAAGGGCGCTTCCGGGGGTTTTTCTTATACATGCTACAATTGTGGGCAACCGGGTCATATGGCTCGTGATTTTCCGAAATCATCTGCCGAAAACAAGCTCACTTGTTTTAATTGCGGTAAAGAAGAGCATAAGAAGCCGGAGTGTCTCGATTTGCGAAACGATAATGTTAAGTGTCTAGAGAAGGCGGCGGGTACGGCTAGGGGTCGCAACTATTTGATGACGAATGATGAAGCCAAGCAATCCAACGAAGTTGTCGCGGGTACTTTTATGGTTAACTCCAATCCGGCAAGGATTCCATTTGATAGCGGTGCAAACTTGTCGTTTGTGTCTCCAAAATTTATGCCTAAAATTAATAGACCGTTAGCTAAGTTAAGTCATCCGGTAGAAGTCGAAATAGCGGACGGCAAGACGGTGCTAGTGGTTGATGTGTGTAAAAATTGTGATGTCGTTTTTGGTGCCGAAAACTTTAAGATAGATCTTATCCCGATGACTTTGGGTGATTTTGATATCGTTGTTGGTATGGATTGGCTCGATCATAATAGGGCCGATATTGCATGCCATGAAAAATTTATTCGTGTGAAGACCCCAAGTGGGGGAGAGTTAATTATTCACGGTGATAAGCGTAGAAGACTTGTGCCGATATGCACTTTTGCACGGGCACATCGTTTCCTTGTCAGTGGTGGCATGGCTTTTCTTGCCCATGTTGTTGATACTCGTGATGAGCCACCACCCATTCATGAAATTCCGGTGGTTAATGAATTTGAAGACGTTTTTCCGGATGAGTTACCGGGTGTTCCGGCGGAACGACAAGTTGAATTTCGCATTAAGTTGGTTCCGGGGGTTACCCCCATTGCTAAGACTCCTTATCGCTTAGCGCCGACAGAAATGCAAGAGTTGTTAAATCAAACCCAAGAGTTACTTGAGAAGGGTTTCATTCAACCGAGTGCTTCGCCATGGGGCGCTCCAGTTTTATATGTGAAGAAGAAGGTGAAAGGACCCGTCCTAATCCATCCGGACAAAGTCCATATCGATTATAAACGATTCACAACAGTTGATTACATCGCGAGGTACTTGACCTCTATATGATACATTTTACAAACATTGCATTCGTTTTTGAAAAGATAATCTTTCATTACATAGAAAGTTGACGGCATGCATACCATTTCATAATATATCTAACTATAATTGACTTAATAATAATCTTGATGAACTCAACGACTCGAATGCAACGTCTTTTGAAATATGTCATGAATGACTCCAAGTAATATCTCTAAGATGAGTAATTGTAGAGCGGAAGATTTCTTTCGTACCTGAGAATAAACATGCTTTAAAGCATCAACCAAAAGGTTGGTGAGTTCATTAGTTTAACATAAATAATCATTTCATAATTTTTAATAGACCACAAGATTTCATATTTCCATTTCTCATGAACATACGTCCCATGCATAGAGACACAAATATCATTCATATGGATTGAACACCTGGTAACCGACATTAACAATATGCATATAAGAATATCCCCATCATTCCGGGATCCTACTTCGGACATGATATAAATTTCGAAGTACTAAAGCATCCGGTACTTTGGATGGGGCTTGTTGGGCCTGATAGATCTATCCTTAGAGTTCTCGTCAATTAGGGTTTCTGTTCCCTAATTCTTAGATTACCAGACTATATAAAAAGGGGCATATTCGATCTCGATCATTCAACCATATAATGTAGTTTCGATTACTCGTGTCTATTTCGTAAAACATTTATAAAAGCGCATGCATTCTCAGTCCCAAAAATATATATTGCAAAAGCATTTAAAAGGGGAGTAATGAAACTCACCTAATGTATTTTGTAGTAAAAATACATATGACGACATTGAACAACTGAATAATACAGGGTTGGCATCAGATTCACGAACCTATATCATTTATGTATATATTAACACCCATATTGTAATCGAACAAATTTATATCATTTTTGTTAATAACCTATATGTTTTCATATATTCATTTTATGTATTTAAAATAAATAAAAAATATAAATTTTGTTATGTTATGTGTATCAAATATATTTTTGTATATATTTATATTACAATAATACTAAAATAATATTAGTAATGATAAAAATAATAATAATTAATAATAGAGTTAAAATTTATACTTTTAGTTTTAATAATAAAGATGGTAACTTTAGTAAAAATGATACTTTTAATTAAAATGTTAATTTTTTATAATAATGAACACTAATAATAATAACTATAAAAATAATAATTTTACTAATAATAATACTAATGATACAATAATACAAAATAATAATACTTGATACTAATAATATTAATCATAACATTCTTAATAATTAACAATAATAATAATAATAATAATAATAATAATAATGATGATGATGATAATAATAATAATAATAATAATAATAATAATAATAATAATAATAATAATAATATAACAAAATTACTACCTCACATAAAATAGGCTTCAAAAGGAATGAAATGGCGTTGCCCGGACTCGAACCCTCGACCTCCTGCTTAACCCAAAACACTCTCAACCATCCGTCCATTCTTGCTTTTCTTATTAACATCACGACTCATTTACATTTAACCCTTTTTTTTTCTTTTTCTCTTCTTCTTCCCAAAAAAAATTCGACTATTATACACATAACCTCATTTTATAATAACCTAATCGTCAAATCATAATCACCATCGTCTTTATCATTTATATTTATAATAGCAACTAGAAATAGAATCAAGAAAACAGTCGAGCAGCAAAAACGAACAGCAACAAATTTTGTATGTTCTTGTCACAGTAACACTGCCCAAGCAAAACAAAATAGTAGCCCAATCAAGTAGTCCGTTAACAAGCCCAAAAATATAGATATTTGCAAACCCAGCTCGTTTACCAGATTAAGTTTAAAAGAAACGTCAGTGTTTGTCTTGGTAATAGGAACAGAAACAATCAATAACCTTTATTCAATCCTTCTCTTTTTATTAAAGTTCGAACAGAAAAGAACAATATATATAACAGCGGTCTAGTGGTCTTCCAGCTGCAAAATACAACTGCAATCTAGAGGTTTTGTGGTGTTGATCGTTCCTGTCAAAACAGAAAAGAAGTCGAAGGCAAGAGCACGAGTTCGAGCAGATATAATGAATCATCATCGTTATTGTTACAGTTATAGGAAGTAGAAAAAGAAAAGGAAACAGAAGCAACAACATGGCTGTCGTAAGCGTGTTGTAGGTTCGTTTGATGGTGGGTTTCCGGCCAAAATAATAAAATGATCAGGAATGGTTTTGGTTTGGTTAATGTGCGATCAAAGATAACACAGTTCAACTGCAGCAGTCTGCTATATTCACAAAGTGGTGGTGTTTAAATGACCGAAGGTGGTTTGATTGATGTTCTCGATCGGCAGAAACAATAACGTAATCGTACATAAGCAACACTAATCGGTTTGGGGTGGTTTGGTCTTGGTAATAGGAACTCCACAGTAGCAGCAGTAGTTAGCTGTAAGTCGAGCAATAATATGATGGTGGTTGGTGTTTTGGTGTTTGAATGGAAACAGGAAATAGTAGAAGGAACTTGCAACAGCAGTCATGATGGTCTCGATTATAAAGGAAATATAACAGCATGTTCAATGGGTTGATGAAATGGTTTTGATGGTGGTGATAGTTTGGTGGTTTAGTGATGTAGGGTGGTGCAGGAGATCGACCAAGTGATGACCGGTGGTGTGTGGTGGAGGTGGTTGGCGACGGTATCATAAAAGAAGGAAGTAGGGGTGAGTCAAATGAACCTCAAAGGTAATTGCTAAAAGAAATAATAAGAAGAGGAATATGGATAAATGAAGTGGGTATGTGTGGTTTGTTAAATTTTTTTTTTTTTGTGACTATGAATTGTATATGTATATCAATATATTTTCATCCGTGTACTTATTGTTACTGTTGTTAGAACTTAGAATATGATATTGCACTATCAAATCCAACAAAAATAGAATTTAATTGAGAGGAAGAAAACAACAACACTGTGACAAATTATTATTAATACTTAATATTAATAATTAATAATTCAATCTAAAACAGTAAATTCAATATCAATTAAGCACAGTAATAAGGAGAATTTTTCAATTAGTAACAGTGAAGCCACCCTTGTCATAATCAGTAGACATTTAAAATTAGAGACTAATATCTGGTACTCCTTTGTTAATTAGTGGCGGATAAAAGTCTTTTGAAAAATCTCAAATTTTTAGATTAATTTTATTTATTTAAAAGTCTTTTAAAAAATCCCAAATTTTTAAATTAACTTTATTTATTTATTTTGGTCATTATGGTATAAAATTTGATCCTTAATTTATTAAATAAAAATTACATCAACTGTCCCTCTCAATCCTGGGTAAAATATAAAAAGTGTTAAATTTTAATAACTAGATCCTAAATACATTTTTAGTAAGTTTAAAATTTATAGAACTCATTTTTGATTCACCGTTTATTTTAAAATAATATCAGTTTGAATTTAACTTGCTTAATATCAATCGGAACATCAGACGAGTATTACAATCATTTAATATTTATTTATTTTTAATATACTTTATATATATATATATATATATATATATATATATATATATATATATATATATATATATATATATAGATTCAGGTTTTATTATATACATTAAATGTATGTTTTCAAATAAATAAATTTAATATTTAATCTTATATATTTACAATTAATATTCATGTACATTTATATATACATACTTAAATATATATGAATCTATTTACAAATAGTTGTTCGTGAATCGTTGGGAACAGTCGAAGGTCAATTGAATGTATAAACATAGTTTCAAAATTTTTTAGACTCAACATTACAGACTTTTACTTATCGTATCGAAATCATATGAAGATTAAGTTTAAATTTAGTCAAAAATTTCCGGGTCGTCACAGTACCTACCCGTTAAAGAAATTTCGTCCCGAAATTTGAGTGAGGTGGTCATGGCTAATAATGAAAATGTTTTCATGACGAATATGAGTCGATAAATAGGGTTTTATCATTATTGACTAATATAGATAAAACAATTCAATTATGTGAAGCGTATGAATGAAGCTATCATAAAAGAGTGACATGAAATAAGGCAAGTTTCATTATCACTTTTGACTAGTCATGGTTGAATTTAAAAAATACGGTGCGTCTTAACTTTTGACGTTGTCTTTGTTGAATTCCGGAATTCAAGGGATTTAAACAAAATCTTCGAAATCTAAAAGATTTGATTCTTTGGCGAATAAAGAAATTATGATCACTATAATTAAATACGGTGATCTCCCTCGATTACTCTATTTGTTATTTCCATTATAAATTAAATTTTTCCGTTCAATTATTCTCCTCATTCCTATACTTTCTTTCTTAGTTCATACACCCAAACGATTGTAAAAAAAAAAAAAATGCTTAATCCAGTTCTGATCCTTGTCCTCATCCTTACTATTACAACAATCATTCTCCTTTTCCAATTTCTACCAGAGGAATCTGCTTTCTTCTACTTTGCCCTTGGGGTTATAGTATTTTTAATTCTCCCATGTCTTTATGTTGTGATAAACATTGATATACACGGTTTGTAATTTATGTTTTGTTATTGGGCTTTATATCTCCCCTTATATTTTAATGTCCCTATTTCTGTTTCCTATAATCATTGTCATCCACAGTTAATCTCCCTCCTATTTGCTGCGATTTATACTCCAATTTCTATTTCGGAGCTTTGTCCCTTCGTTTCTTCTTCTTGCAATTGGGCATCTCTTGTAATGGTCCAGAATTTGCAGATATAAGTTTTACAATGAACATTGTTAATGTTCTAAGAAGGTAATGGTAATGGCACGATCTTGATTTGTTAAATTACCAGAATACCCTGAAAAAGACCGAATCATCAAGAAATATTTTCTTGATATTTTAGAGGTTTAAATAGAATACAAGAGTCGTGTAACATGGCACATGATGATGTTAGAGTCTGTGAATCATCATATCTCATTAGAAACTCAGCATGACTTATTGTAATATAATCACGTTGATCAAGTATCATTATATTATACTAACTCATGCATCAGTTCCCAACATTACTTCAATAACATTCATATTTTAAGCTCGAAAGTTTACAGAATATAGAAACTAACAGTTTCTATATGATGTAACACTGATATCATGATGAGATTAATGATTTCAGATAAGAATAGTTACGAAAATATCTTTAGAAGTATGGAGCATTTTTATAATGAAAGATACGATGATATCTTGGAATTTCTAATATCGAAGGATGGTGAAGAAAATCTGTCCGCAAGAGTTTGGAGTCAGATGCAAGGTATTCGCTAAAGATTTTAGCAGACATTGAATTATTTAGATTCTTTGAAATCAAACTTATTCTTTGTGATTTGTCCACAGCTTCCTTCATAGTTTCGCATAATCTGCTTTTCGGTACTAAATTTTCTATTGAATGTTTCCAATATAATGATACACAGGAAGCAAGAAGAGGTATATAATTTTGGACGAGAATATTTATGAAAATATCCTCAGAAATATCGAAGATATTGTTGATGATATTTTGGAATTTCTAAGTTCGATGGTTGATTGGGAAAGATTTTCCGCAAGATTTTAACATGACTTCGGAGCAAGATATTCTTTGAAGGTTTCATCGGATCCATAATTACCTGGATTCTTTGAATATATGGTATGGTCCTTGTATTTATCCTCGGTCTCCTTTGTGGTTAGCTCAATCCGTTTTCCAGTTCCAACTTTTCTGAGCTTTTCCAACATACTATTCTTTATCATCAAACTTTCGATGATTATGGTCATTTACGGTTGTCTATGGCTTCTGCTGCTTCATTTAGCTTTTTCAACATTCAGAGTATTGATTTGTGACTGAGTGCTTTTCAGAATTCCAGAAGGAGAGATCATAATTCTAAGAGATAAATGTCATACATATAACTGTTGATGTAGATATGCTGTGAGTTTTCAAAGTACTGATTGCTGATTCCCGGTAATTGTTATGGCAGTTCTCGTTATAAGATGCGGATGAATATATGATAGGGTTTCAATGAATAAATATAATGATTTATCAGAGAGATTTGTGCCAAAAAGCAACGAGGTTGCTGATACGTCTGCTGGTAATATGGTGGAATATAAAAGAATTCTCCGGTATCAAAAGGGTATTTGTAAATATCAGGATTATAGTAAGGCTACTTCGAATGAAAATTCGAAGTTGACTTGCTGGAGCTGTGACAAATTTGGCTACTTTAAAAAGGGATCGCAAAGTTATTTTTGCTAATAAATGTCAAAGGATCTGACGCGGCTACGTGTTAAACGTTTACTCAGTTGCCGAGAGTTTCTCAGGTGCATAACTATATGCATAAATCTGTCCTTCCGTTAATGAAGTGCAGTTGATTCATCCTATCGATTGAGGTGTTTTCAAGAATCATGAAAGGTTTGAACGCAGATTGTAATCGTCAAGATACTAATGAAGTTTAGAATGAAATCAAGTGGCAAAATTGAAGAATTGTTTAGTTTCATATGTTATAATCAATATTTTAATTCATTTTAATTGTTTAATGTTATTAGTCCACAGTCGATAGTTCACAGTTGACAGTCCAATAATTCATATATATAGTTTAATATATTCGAATTAATTAATACGTGTCGTGACCCGTATACGTCTCAGACTCGATCACAACTCAAATTATATATATTATTGTAGAATCAACCTCAACCCTGTATAGAGAACTCGTTCATTACTGTATATAGAGTGTCTATGGTTATTCCAAATAATATATATAAATGCGTCGATATGATATGTCAAAACCTTGTATACGTGTCTCGATATTTAATGTGCGTAAAATAAATAACAAAAATTTAATAATCATAAATAACGTGCGTAAAGTAAATAACAGAAATTAAATGACGATAAATAAAATTGCGAGAATTAAATTGCGATAAAATAAATTGCTATAAATAAATTGCGATAAATAAAATGTAATATGGAATTAACAGTTAGCTAGGAACAGTTAGCTAGGATTTTGTTAGCGTGGATTCTTAACAGAATTTCATATTGTTAGTTAGTCTTTTTCTAATCAATTTTTATTGTGTCCATTTTTTCTTCATTATGCCACTTGTTGGATTCTGATATGTCAAAATCCTAATATGAAATTTGAATTTGAATGAAAATAGTTATTCTTTGGTGAAGGGATACGTATATCGGTGGATGTAAGTAGGATAGTATATGACTCTTAAAACGGATTCGAAGAACGTACAATGTAACTTATTAATGTGAAATTTAAATATTCCTCGGGTATTACCTACCCGTTAAAATATTTTCACCGTTAACAGCTTGTACAAGAGAATTTTTAATTACAATCTTTATGAAAATATATATACATATATATATTTTCTTCAGATGTATTCATGAATTTAATGAGTTAATATAATATTAAACTCATTTGCTTTTCGGTTGGAACTAGAATAAATAATCTCTAAAACTTTAGAGATTACATATTCGTCATGTCGAACGAAGATAAATGAGGTAGAACGATACGTAGAACGAAGATCATACTCAAAGTACAGATGATGATATTGAAGCATGGATTGTTGATGGTACTATTGCTGTTATTGATGGTACCGTTGGTGCCGGTGATATTGTTGAAGCTGGTACATTTTGCACCATATTCTCCGAATTGATTATTCGAGCGTGAAGTTCGTTGACTTATTACTCTAGGATGATTGTCGGTCGAAACGAGCGGATGATTAAGGTTCAGAATTGTGGATAGAATATAATCTTGTCGAGTTACCCTGGAAATGAGACTGAAAATGGTGTCTCGAACAGGTTCGCTGGTAAACGTTTTAGGTTCATACTCAAGAGGTGAATTCGGTTGGTGGAAGGGATCGTCTTCTGCGCGTTTCCATTGATTAAGTTGACTACGAACCCATCAGATGAATTGATAATGGCTAATTGGTTGATTCATGCTGATGACGTTGTTTTCGGAGCTTAGATGAACATCTATATCGAAATATTTGTCGGAATAACTATCGGGATAGCTATCGAAATCTGAGGGACTCGAACTGGTTGAGGGATTCATCTCGTACGATCAGATGAAGGATTTTCGATAAGAAATAGATTATAGGATGTAGATTAGTACCCTGCAATACATAATTTACATATGCATATATAATACTAAAATCCCATAAGTTACGGAGGAATCTACGGAAGCTGTCAGGCAAAGTTTACAGTAATAGATACGCTAAGATATGAATTAGCAGATACCCTAAGATACGAATTTTGTCTATACACTATTCATGCAATCATTGCAGTAAGATGTGTCTAGACTAAGAATGATAAGCAGGTAATTTCCTAAGGATGATAAGCAGATGATTTCCGACAAAAATGATAATCAAAACTTTTGACATGCAGACACGGTCGAAGTCCAGACTCACTAATGCATCCTAACGACTATCAGTTAGACACACTCATGCAAGACCCGGTTCACTAAGACCACCGCTCTGATACCAACTGAAAGGACCCGTCCTAATCCATCCAGACAAAGTCCATATCGATTATAAACGATTCACAACAGTTGATTACATCGCGAGGTACTTGACCTCTATATGATACATTTTACAAACATTGCATTCGTTTTTGAAAAGATAATCTTTCATTACATAGAAAGTTGACGGCATGCATACCATTTCATAATATATCTAACTATAATTGACTTAATAATAATCTTGATGAACTCAACGACTCGAATGCAACGTCTTTTGAAATATGTCATGAATGACTCCAAGTAATATCTCTAAGATGAGTAATTGTACAGCGGAAGATTTCTTTCGTACCTGAGAATAAACATGCTTTAAAGCGTCAACCAAAAGGTTGGTGAGTTCATTAGTTTAACATAAATAATCATTTCATAATTTTTAATAGACCACAAGATTTCATATTTCCATTTTTCATGAACATACGTCCCATGCATAGAGACACAAATATCATTCATATGGATTGAACACCTGGTAACCGACATTCACAATATGCATATAAGAATATCCCCATCATTCCGGGATCCTACTTCAGACATGATATAAATTTCGAAGTACTAAAGCATCCGGTACTTTGGATGGGGCTTGTTGGGTCCGATAGATCTATCTTTAGAGTTCGCGTCAATTAGGGTTTCTGTTCCCTAATTCTTAGATTACCAGACTATATAAAAAGGGGCATATTCGATCTCGATCATTCAACCATATAATGTAGTTTCGATTACTCGTGTCTATTTCGTAAAACATTTATAAAAGCGCATGCATTCTCAGTCCCAAAAATATATATTGCAAAAGCATTTAAAAGGGGAGTAATGAAACTCACCTAATGTATTTTGTAGTAAAAATACATATGACGACATTGAACAACTGAATAATACAGGGTTGGCATCAGATTCACGAACCTATATCATTTATGTATATATTAACACCCATATTGTAATCGAACAAATTTATATCATTTTTGTTAATAACCTATATGTTTTCATATATTCATTTTATGTATTTAAAATAAATAAAAAATATAAATTTTGTTATGTTATGTGTATCAAATATATTTTTGTATATATTTATATTACAATAATACTAAAATAATATTAGTAATGATAAAAATATTAATAATTAATAATAGAGTTAAAATTTATACTTTTAGTTTTAATAATAAAGATGGTAACTTTAGTAAAAATGATACTTTTAATTAAAATGTTAATTTTTTATAATAATGAACACTAATAATAATAACTATAAAAATAATAATTTTACTAATAATAATACTAATGATACAATAATACAAAATAATAATACTTGATACTAATAATATTAATCATAACATTCTTAATTATTAATAATAATAATAATAATAATAATAATAATAATAATAATAATAATAATAATAATAATATAACAAAATTACTACCTCACATAAAATAGGCTTCAAAAGGAATGAAATGGCGTTGCCCGGACTCGAACCCTCGACCTCCTGCTTAACCCAAAACACTCTCAACCATCCGTCCATTCTTGCTTTTCTTATTAACATCACGACTCATTTACATTTAACCCTTTTTTTTTTCTTTTTCTCTTCTTCTTCCCAAAAAAAAGTCGACTATTATACACATAACCTCATTTTATAATAACCTAATTGTCAAATCATAATCACCATCGTCTTTATCATTTATATTTATAATAGCAACTAGAAATAGAATCAAGAAAACAGTCGAGCAGCAAAAACGAACAGCAACAAATTTCGTATGTTCTTGTCACAGTAACACGGCCCAAGCAAAACAAAATAGTAGCCCAATCAAGTAGTCCGTTAACAAGCCCAAAAATATAGATATTTGCAAACCCAGCTCGTTTACCAGATTAAGTTTAAAAGAAACGTCAGTGTTTGTCTTGGTAATAGGAACAGAAACAATCAATAACCTTTATTCAATCTTTCTCTTTTTATTAAAGTTCGAACAGAAAAGAACAATATCTATAACAGCGGTCTAGTGGTCTTCCAGCTGCAAAATACAACTGCAATCTAGAGGTTTTGTGGTGTTGATCGTTCCTGTCAAAACAGAAAAGAAGTCGAAGGCAAGAGCACGAGTTCGAGCAGATATAATGAATCATCATCGTTATTGTTACAGTTATAGGAAGTAGAAAAAGAAAAGGAAACAGAAGCAACAACATGGCTATCGTAAGCGTGTTGTAGGTTCGTTTCATGGTGGGTTTCCGGCCAAAATAATAAAACGATCAGGAATGGTTTTGGTTTGGTTAATGTGCGATCAAAGATAACACAGTTCAACTGCAGTAGTCTGCTATATTCACAAAGTGGTGGTGTTTAAATGACCGAAGGTGGTTTGATTGATGTTCTCGATCGGCAGAAACAATAACGTAATCGTACATAAGCAACACTAATCGGTTTGGGGTGGTTTGGTCTTGGTAATAGGAACTCCACAGTAGCAGCAGTAGTTAGCTGTAAGTCGAGCAATAATATGATGGTGGTTGGTGTTTTGGTGTTTGAATGGAAACAGGAAATAGTAGAAGGAACTTGCAACAGCAGTCATGATGGTCTCGATTATAAAGGAAATATAACAGCATGTTCAATGGGTTGATGAAATGGTTTTGATGGTAGTTATAGTTTGGTGGTTTAGTGATGTAGGGTGGTCCAGGAGATCGACCAAGTGATGACCGGTGGTGTATGGTAGAGGTGGTTGGCGACGGTATCATAAGAGAAGGAAGTAGGGGTGAGTCAAATGAACCTCAAAGGTAATTGCTAAAAGAAATAATAAGAAGAGGAATATGGATAAATGAAGTGGGTATGTGTGATTTGTTTTTTTTTTTTTTTTTTGTGACTATGAATTGTATATGTATATCAATATATTTTCATCCGTGTACTTATTGTTACTGTTGTTAGAACTTAGAATATGATATTGCACTATCAAATCCAACAAAAATAGAATTTAATTGAGAGGAAGAAAACAACAACACTGTGACAAATTATTATTAATACTTAATATTAATAATTAATAATTCAATCTAAAACAGTAAATTCAATATCAATTAAGCACAGTAATAAGGAGAATTTTTCAATTAGTAACAGTGAAGCCACCCTTGTCATAATCAGTAGACATTTAAAATTAGAGACTAATATCTGGTACTCCTTTGTTAATTAGTGGTGGATAAAAGTCTTTTGAAAAATCTCAAATTTTTAGATTAATTTTATTTATTTAAAAGTCTTTTAAAAAATCCCAAATTTTTAAATTAACTTTATTTATTTATTTTGGTCATTATGGTATAAAATTTGATCCTTAATTTATTAAATAAAAATTACATCAACTGTCCCTCTCAATCCTGGGTAAAATATAAAAAGTGTTAAATTTTAATAACTAGATCCTAAATACATTTTTAGTAAGTTTAAAATTTATAGAACTCATTTTTGATTCACCGTTTATTTTAAAATAATATCAGTTTGAATTTAACTTGCTTAATATACAATCGGAACATCAGACGAGTATTACAATTATTTAATATTTATTTATTTTTAATATACTTTATATATATATATATATATATATATATATATATATATATATATATATATATATATATATATATATATATATATATATATAGATTCAGGTTTTATTATATACATTAAATGTATGTTTTCAAATAAATAAATTTAATATTTAATCTTATATATTTACAATTAATATTCATGTACATTTATATATACATACTTAAATATATATGAATCTATTTACAAATAGTTGTTCGTGAATCGTTGGGAACAGTCGAAGGTCAATTGAATGTATAAACATAGTTTCAAAATTTTTGAGACTCAACATTACAGACTTTTACTTATCGTATCGAAATCATATGAAGATTAAGTTTAAATTTAGTCGAAAATTTCCGGGTCGTCACAGTAGGATGGTAGTATGCGGATGTGCATCGATTATCGGGAGTTGAATAAAGTGACGATCAAGAATTGTTATCCATTGCCTCGGATTGACGATTTATTTGACGAACTCCAAGGTGCGATGTATTTCTCAAAGATTGACCTACGGTCCGGCTATCACCAAATGCGGGTCCGTGAGGAAGATATCGAGAAAACGGCTTTTCGAACTCGTTATGGGCATTTTTAATTTGTGGTAATGCCTTTTGGTCTTACGAATGCACCGGCGGCATTCATGGATCTTATGAACCGAGTATGCCAACCTATGTTGGACAAGTCCGTAATTGTGTTCATTGACGACATACTTGTCTATTCGAAGATAATGAAGGAACATGAACATCATTTGCGGAGTGTGTTAAAGACGTTGCAGAAGGAGAAGTTGTATGCTAAATTCTCCAAATATGAATTTTGGCTAAGGGAAGTTCAATTCCTTGGCCATATTGTGAACGAAAATGGTATTCAAGTAGATTCGGGGAAGATTGAGACGGTGAAGAGTTGGAGACGACCGACTACGCCTACGAAAATCCGAAGTTTTCTCGGATTGGCCGGTTATTATCGTCGGTTTATCCAATACTTTTCTAAGATCGCTTCTTCGTTGACGAAATTGACAAGGAAGAACGCGAGATTTATTTGGGAGAACGAGCAAGAAATTGCTTTTCAATTGTTAAAAGAAAAGTTGTGTCAAGCTCCGGTGTTGGTGTTGCTGGAAGGTGCAGAAGACATGACGGTCTATTGTGATGCTTCGCTAAATGGGCTCGGGTGTGTTCTAATGCAAAGAGGTAAAGTCATCGCTTACGCCTCTCAACAATTAAAGGAGCACGAAACGAGATATCCGACTCAAGATCTTGAGTTGGCGGCGATTGTGCGTGCGCTGAAAATTTGGCGCCATTACTTGTATGGTTTCATGAGTACGATTTATTCGGATCATAAGAGTTTGAAACATCTCTTTAATCAATGAGATTTGAATTATCGTCAACGTAGGTGGATGGATGTGGTGAAAGACTATGATTGTGAGATACTTTATCATCCGGGCAAGGCGAATGTGGTCGCGTATGCGTTAAGTCGAAAGAGTCATCACCCGGCGTTACGATTGGGATTGTTATGTATGATTATTACTAACGATTTTCTTGAAAAACTTGGTGTGATCCAAATAGAGGCTTACGTTCACAACAAGCATGCGGAACGAATTGTGGGGTAATCGGAGTTCATTACTATGAGCTCGCGTGGTTTGTTGTCTTTTCAAGGAAGGGTGTGGGTGCCTAAGATGGGTGATTATCGACAAGTGCTACTTGATGAAGCACATAAGTCAAAGTATTCCATTCATCCGGGAGCGACGAAAATGTATCTTGATTTAAGAAAAGAGTATTGGTGGCCGGGCATGAAACGTGATGTTGTAAAGTATGTTGAGCAATGCGTCACGTGCTTACAAGATAAAGCCGAGCACCAAAAGCCGTTGGGTAAGTTGCAACCGTTAGAAATCCCGAAGTGGAAATGGGAGCACATTACCATGGATTTCATCACAAAGTTAACTAAAACGGTGAGAACCCAATTTGATTCGATTTGGGTGATAGTTGATCGATTGACGAAAAGTGCTTTGTTTCTTCCCATTCGGGAAGCGATATCGTCGGAGACCTTGGCTAAATTGTTTATCAAGGAAGTAGTCGCTCGACATGGGGTTCCTATATCTATTATTTCGGATCGAGATACCCGTTTAACATCTCGGTTTTAGGAAAAGTTTCATGACGATTTGGGTACACAATTAAAATTGAGCACGGCGTATCATCCTAAAATGGACGGTCAAACCGAACGTACGAATCAAACATTAGAGGATATGTTACGGGCGTGTATTATTGATTTCGGTGGTAGTTGGGATGAGCACTTACCTTTGGTGGAATTCTCGTACAATAATAGTTATCATACTAGTATCGAGATGCCACCGTATGAGATGCTTTATGGGCGAAGATGTCGAACTCCAATTTGTTGGGGTGAATTGGGACAAAAGGAAATCAGGAGTACCGATTTGGTTTTAGAGAAGAATAGCAAGATTGATGTGATTCGGGATCATTTGAAAAGGCACGAAATAGACAAAAGTCGAATGCCGATAAACGTAGGCGAATGATCGAATTCCAAGAGGACGACATGGTGATGCTTAGCTCCTCAATTTATTGGGCCATTTAAAGTTTTAGCTCGTGTTGGTGAAGTCGCATATCGTTTGGAATTAACCGAAGAACTTGCGGGGATCCATAATACATTTCATGTTTCCCATCTTCGTAAGTGTCTTGCGGATGATTCTTCGTGGGTGTCATTAGACGAAATTGAACTAAACAACAAGCTAGAGTATATTGAGGAACCGGTTGACATACTTGACGAAAAAGTGCAAAGACTGAGAAATAAAGAGGTGAGAACTTTTAAAGTTCAATGGCGGCATAGTATAGGTTCCGAGTTTACTTGGGAGCCCGAAGAGTTTGTTCTTGTGTATCTTCCTACTTGTCATGTGGCTTGGATTGCGAGGTTGCAATCCGGTTCAAGTGGGGGAGAGTTGTAAGATCCAGTTTTTCCCTGTTATGTTGGACGACGTCCAGCAGGGTGGGACGCCGTCCCATTTTGAAGGGCTGGACGCCGTCCAGATGGCCTGACGAGCCAGCTTTTGTATTTTGATATTTTAAAATGGGGTATTTTGGTAATTTCACATTGTGGACGACTTTAAGACCCTAGATCAGTTTTGGTGAGCCTCATTACTCCATTTCCATCTACTTTATCTCCCTCCACTAAATTCTAGAGAGAGAGAGGAAGTTCTAGAGTGAGAGAGCTCCATTAAAGGAAGAAGGAGGTTGAATCGGGTCTTAGTGCGAGTTCTAAAGTTGTTCATCTAGTCGCTAGCTACGTGGTGATTGTGTTGGTAAGTTATAAAACCTAATTTCTTTATTTAAATTGTGTTAAGGGTTAGGGTTTGGGTTAGTGTTGCACTTAAAACCCATATGTTAGTGATTTGGGGGTTTGGGTATGTTTGGGTCATGAAGACCCAAAAGATGACTAACCTAGGGTTTTGAAAAGTTAAAATGTGTAAATGGGTCTTAAAGGCTTACTAAACCACTAGCACATTTGTAGTTAATGTTAGTGGGTGTCATTTGGGTTATGGGTGACCCAAATGGGCGTGTTGACCTCGAAATGGGTCAAATGGGTCTTGGGCAACCTAGGTTGTTAAATGTGTATGAGAACACACTAAACTTGCGATTATAAAATATTTAAGACTATATTTGGCTAGTGTTAAGATTTTGTTGGTGTTGACCCAAATATTAGGGTTAAGGGTGCAAATGGGTCGGAATTGCACCTTGGGTCAAAATGACACTAGAATGGGGAGTAAGTTGGTTGACCAACTTGAGTTGTGATTGATTATGTGCTAAAAGTGATAAGTACGTTACATTGAAGTTGCAAGCTCGGTTATCTTTCGCAAAAGACTCTAAGGTGAGTGGAATAATTATATGCGTAGGTATATAATGTATCTATTTGTTGTAGCGTGAGATGTGAAGTGTCGAGGTGCTAAGACACCACGTTTTATGTGACGAGTGAAGTGTCGAGGAGTTAAGACGCCACTCGGAGTGAAGCATCGAGGTGTTAAGATGCCACTCTAAGTAATTGACGGGTGAAGCAACGAGGTGTTAAGATGCCACCTATGAGTGAAGTGTCGAGGTGTTAAGACGCCACTCCGTAAAATAAAGAGTGAAGCATCGAGGTGTTAAGATGCCACTCGGGGTGAAGTACCGAGGTGTTAAGGTGCCACCCTAGGGTTTAGTGATACGAGGTGTTAAGTACACTAACGGATGTTATGAACACCGATGCCATTTTAGCGAGCGCCATTCCCTTGTACGATTGGTTAACCATGGTTATTGTGTTGAGTTGTAAGCATATTATATGGTTCGAGTTATATACATATATATGCCATTGTTATGCTAGCTTGTGATATTGAAAGTTAATAGCGTTGTACTTGAGATGTTAAGCCCATTTGTGTTGCTAGCATGTATGCGGAATTTGTATAAGTGTGTGCAAGTAGGTATTTTATATATGTACGTGTATAGCTATTGCATTCACTAAGAGTTAGCTTACCCTCTCGTTGTTTACCTTTTTAGGCTCCAGCGTGGACAAAGGCAAAAGGTATTCGGTTGGATTAGTGGTCTCCCGCTTATTTTGATAGGGGATGCTTTTGGGTTAGCTTTTGGAAGTTCGGCCAAGATTTGGGTAGTTTAACCCCAAACACCATGCTCTAGTGTCGTTTGGAAATTAAACTTGTATTGGTCGAAACTTGTATTTTTGAACGAAACGCGTAAGACGGGTCGATGTGGGCCCGATGTTGTAAAACTTGTTTTGATGATGGAAACCTCTTAGTTTATTATATTGTGATATGTTGTAAAAAGTTTTTCGTTTAAAAGTGTCGGGAAGCGGGATTTCCGCTCACGTGAGTTGGACCCGGGGACAGCAGCTGCCAGGCAATCTGGACGCCGTCCAAATATGCAGGACGTCGTCCCGGTATTAAGTGCTGGACGCCGTCCAGATGGGCAGGTCCAGAAAAAAAAAATTGGGCGTGTTCTTGGATTAACGAAGTCGGGTCGTTACACTTCCGAATAATCCGCAACTCGCCGATGAATTTACATAGTCCAATATCACAATTCAAGTAACACACTTAGAGTGGATTTACAAACCAACTCAAAACGACACTTAGTGCAATTTCGATCAATTGCACTTCCAAGCACAAAACGCGCCCAAACTAACCAATAATCACTAACACAAGTGAAAATGGTCCTAATACACCAATTAAACCCAATTCCAAGTCCTAAATCATGGCCAAGTCGGTTTCCAACCCAAAACCCAACAACAACAAAAATAAACCCGATTACTAGCATCAAAGAACTCACTTCAAGAGTTTAAATGGGTTTCTCAACAATTTAAGTTCAAACCCTAACTTTGAACATCATATCAAACAATGAAATTCGGAGTTTGAACTTACCCATACTACCACAACGTAGCCGTGAACGAGATGAACAACTTTAAAACCCGAGCTTTGGTGAGAATCCAACTCCTTCTTCTCCAAATGAAGCTTCCTCTCTCTAAAACTCTTCTCTCTCTAGGGTTTGAAGATGGGAGTGTTTGTGGTGTAGAAATGAGGATAAGATGATCAATGGATCAGCTTTGAAGGCTCTAAACTGACCCCAAGTGAAATGACCAAAATGCCCTTCATTTTTCTCAAAATGTGAAAAAGCAGAATTCTGTCGCTGGCAGGGTTGCGGCGCGCACAATGATCTGAGCATTTTCTGATCTTTTAAATTCACACTACGTTTCACGTCGTTTATGCACACCATTTATACTTTATGTACAATAAATATTAGGGTCTTACAACTCTCCCCCACTTAGAATCGATCACGTCCTCGTGATCCTCGTCACTTAACCAATCAGACCCACACTCAATGGTCCTTAAACATACGTTCTAATCCGACTTATACCACAATTATCGTAAACTTGAAGACTATTCCATTCACCAATTACACACATGCACGCATTTCGGAACATGCAATGCACACAACATTCAAAATCTACCACGATCGCTTAACAAACGCGAAATCATCAAGTTCTCTTCCAACTTCTCTAGGCAATTCTTCTCAATGAATCGCCTTTAACACTAAATCGTCATCCGCGATTTATCAAATCCACAATTCCGAGCACTAAAACTTGCTTAATCCCTTAAATCGGGAAAAACTCAACCAATCTCTTACCGAGATATCAATCCCTTAGCGTACCCTTACCAAGTACAATGCTAAAAGCAACCAAGTCTCGACCTAAGGTCAACAACCCGAATGATGAAGACCTAAAAAAATGAATCCTTACGGATATCGCTTATCACAAAACATACATTGTAGTGCGCAATACGACCAATACGCATCTATCACAAAATCGTAAGCAAACGACTAAATCCGATAGCGCCCAAAACGACTATGGCAACGTTAAACCCAAGGTGTACAAAATTGACTATTATCACACCCGTAACAACATGTGAGCGAAACACGACTATCGCATCACTAATCACACAACATGGTCCTCGCGACCCCACCATTGGTTTATAAACAACCAATAGTTCACAACACAACATGGTCCTTACGACCCCACCATTGGCATATAAAACAACCAATAGATCACACATCCAACAACATGAAGGCTGGCTGAACACTACACGCGCCTTAGTGAATTCACACCACACGCGACTCACTACCTCCACCGCACAACAATCGGGATTGGCCAAACTACACGCGCCCCAGTGAATCCGAACTACACAAGAATCACTATCCCAAAAGAATGACCGCAACCACACGTGTCATTGTGAATCCGAACTACACGAGACTCACTTCCTCAATATAATGACCGCATCCATACGTGCCATTGTAAATCTAAACTATATGAAACTCACTTCCACAATAAGATGACCGAACTACACGCGTCACCGTGAATCCGCATCCACACGTGATCCACCTCCCCAAATCTCAAGACAGGAATGGTACTCCCATTCCCTATCGGTACTCGCATTTCCCGACAACGTTATACCATACCGATATAACACTACTCCCATGGTGAAGTTAGCGGACCACGTCAACGGGCATAACTCACCAATCACATACGCTCTTTTGGCCTCATACAACGAGTAGTGTAACATCGCGCACTGCTACACCATAGTGAATCCTAACGGAATACACTAACCATACCAGCGTCATGGTGATACCGGCTCCGTGGTTCACACCATACGCATTGTCATGATGCTACCGGCTCCGTGGTTCACATCATAACTTACCCGCACATGCTATGGCACTACCGGTGCAGTGGTTCATACCCTAGCACACAACTAATACACTATATACATACATGTATAATTATTCCACCCACTCGGAATCTTTGCACACGCATCATACGTACGCGTGCACAATGCCAACACAATCGAGCAAGAATCGCCCATACCACACATAGGCACAAAACAAAAATTCTCTAGAAGAGAATTCGACACGCACATCCCTTAACCGAGGGATCTCACTTGCTCGTCAAACACGTCCATTATCTCTAAATGAGATTCATCACATTACCACCTCGGTGATAATTTAAATCCAAAACCATAAGTACAATTTATTCCAAATCGTACTTTTACCACAATCGACCAACGTAGGTCTCAACGCTAGCTCCGAATCCATACGAGCATCGTCCAATATCAATACACTAGAACACCTTCGTGCGAGAGTACAACTCCCCCACTTAGAACTCCGTTCCATAACCACATCATCGAGATAAGATATCTCATGATATACACTTCACAATACCTTGCCCTATCCATGAGCATAAAAAGGATTTTAACCTATCCTTAAACACTTCGAACGAAGAGTTTACCACAATTACACAAACTTTAATCTTGCAATCCTCTGATTGCGCTGTCTTGTCAAATTTCAACCTAGTCACTCATGTACCTAAGGGTTTCTCTCCGGTACCCTAAGTACAATGTAACCGCAACATCATCGGAGTCGAATACCACACTAGTAGGTAAGAAAGAGGCACCTAACATCGCGTCACGTAGACTCCATTATCAACTCACATCGAGATCAAACACTCGACCTTTAGGGTTTTATCCACCCGTCGAACCTCATGGTTCATCAACTTCAACACGAAAGCAAACACGCGCTTAATGATTGAACACCAAAGCCCATACCAATGGCTTGGTAGAAACATTTCTCAACACTAAGGAATGCTTTGTTGTACCAAGTCTTACGCCCTTCGCCCATCAATCAAAACGTCACCGTAGGATAATTCCATTAGGAACATCACCCATAATAATATTATGCACAACACAAGGCATTTAACAAATCGAACTCATCGGCACGAAATAAATAATCAAAGGACATATTTATTAAAACAAAATGTACCTTAACGTCTCCTTGCCGCATCCGTCCCCGCTAACTCGGGACACCCCGACTTACGATGTCCTTTCTCTTGGCAATTGAAGCACACCGTGCAATCACCCTTTGGCATCGAACATTCCCAAGACCTGTGACCCCTCACGCCACAATTGTAACACCTAGACACACTAGAATCTGATATACCCGTCTGTGTACCACCCGTGCTCACACTCGGACCCTTAGTCCTCTTACTTGGAGCACCATATGAAACAACCCTTCTCTCACTTGAAGGTTCACCCATCTTCGATCGCGAATACGACTCAAAAGCCCTAGCCACCGCAAATAACTCCGCAAACAACTTCGCATAACCCCGGTTAATTTTAATCTTCAAGTCATCATTCAAAGTCCGATAGAAATCCTCTATCAACAAACGATCATTCCCCAAATACTCCAGGCAAAAACGAGCCTTTGCCATAAAGGTCGTCTTGAGAGTATCCAAATCCATAGAACCCTGTTGCAAATTTCGCAACTCATTACGCAATTCAGACAAATCGGCTGAAGTCTGGAACTCCTCGAAGAATTCCTTCTTAAAACCGTCCCACGATAACGCCATAAACGGTTCACCACCGACAAGATCAATCTTACCATCCAACCAATCCTTCGCCCTACCCCGCAACAAGCTAGTAGCGAGTCTTGTCTTCTTCTTGGGAGGGCATTCAATAGTGCGAAAACACCCTTCGACATCCGAGATCCATGTTGTGTTAACCTAAGGATCTAGTTTCCCATCATACATCGAGGGTTTAGTCCTCATGAAGCTCTTAAGACAACGCTCCATTTCCCCACTACTTTGAAGTTTGGAATACTTCCTATCCATTTCTTCTCGAAACGTACTCATTTGCTCCGCAACGGCGGCCGCAACTCTAGCGTTAAACTCAATGTCATTCATCTCGATCTCGTTGCGCGTCGTCATTCTAAAGAATGCAAAACGATTAGTCCACGAATGTATAAAATCACACGCACAACACCGCCCCAACTTGCTAAACACTAGTCGTAAATCACTTGTTAGACACAATTTGCACCCGTAATAAGGTTTGCAATTCCTTATTATGCACACACGCCGTATCAACTTGTTAGTACAATGACCGCTTCGCTCGATGATATAAACAACACAACCAAATATTCTACGCGACATAAACACACGCAAGAATAATGTCACAACACAAGCCAATACCCTAGTTAATTCACCTACACGCTAAGGCACTAACCAAGTTTCCATTCCGACCCGTACACCTACAAGTCCCGCAACAAATAAGCACACACAAAAGTCTAAGTCTAGGCGCCTATCTCAAGTCACCTAAATCCCTTAGACCATGCTCTGATACCACTTGTAACGACCCAACCCGTTATCCAAACGAAAATGCGAAATATTTTTTTTTATACAGATAGGGTGCGCGGCGCGCAACCCTCCTTGTGCGCGGCGCGCACAAGGCCATTCGGCTTCTGTCCGGATTTTTCGTTTTTGCGTTAAAGATCTATCACTTCCCAACACTTTTAGACGAAACGGTTTTCACAACATCTAATATTAGTTAAAACTAACACGTTCCAATAATAAAATGAGTTTTACGACACCGAGCCCACATCGACCGTTTTACGACTTTCGTACAAAATACAAGTTTCCGACCACATGATTTTTAACACAAATAAAGACCGAGCATGGCGATTGGGGATACGCTACCCAATCCTAATCAATCCAAAAGCAAGATCTTCTAAAGCAACTACGCGAGTCCACTAGTTCCCACGCTTATCCGAGCCACCGCCTCCATGCAAATCTATAAAAATTTAAACAACGAGAGGGTAAGCTAACGCTTAGTAAGTGAGAATATACTACATACATATATATATGCATAAACTGGACACGCCACACAAATAATCAAATAACACATACCGAAGCATCCACGTATAAGGCAAACTAAGCATACCGTTCAACCGCTATATAACAAGCTAATAATCAACAAGTAAGTTCACCAACGACGATATGAACCACTCCAACAAGCTACACCCGGAGGTTTAGCTACATCACAACGATACAACGATATATAACAATAAAGCGTACAATGCCCAAGGTTAACCCCTTAATCCAATACCAAAAGTCAATTACCACAATGAAGATTGGCCGAACTACACGAGCCATAGTAAATCTGCATCCACACGAGACTACTATCTTCATTACCACAACAACATCGAGGTTGGCCGAACTACACGAGCCTTAGTGAATCCGCAACCAC
Organism: Rutidosis leptorrhynchoides; assembly: GCF_046630445.1. Taxonomy (NCBI): domain Eukaryota; kingdom Viridiplantae; phylum Streptophyta; class Magnoliopsida; order Asterales; family Asteraceae; genus Rutidosis; species Rutidosis leptorrhynchoides. The sequence continues at coordinate 255,943,554 of NC_092337.1, forward strand.
ACGAGATCACTACCTCAATAATATGACCGAACTACACGCGTCATCGTGAATTCGAACTACACGAGACTCACTTCCGATAAGATGACTGAAACTACACGCGTCATCGTGAATCCACATCCACACGTGATCCACTTCTCCAATCACAACTCAATACTAACCCTTCGCCATTGGGGTTGTATAATCCACATCACAAGCATATGTGATAACGTACACACAAAGTGTGCACCACGCCAAAGGTGGTCAACTAAAACGCACAACCGTGCCAATTGGACCTATTACACAAGTCCATCAAATCCACCTATATGTAAAGTGAGCTCTATAACCGAGAACCACTTCACCCGACCCACACCCATCCTACACATACATATGCACATAGGATATTAACACTCACCTTGTCGTCTTGATGAATACAACCGAATAATCCGCAACTCGCCAATGGAATGTACCTATTCCAATATCACAATATAAGTAACACACTTAGAGTGGATTTACAAACCAACTCAAAACGACACTTAGTGCAATTTCGACCAATTGCACTTCTAAGCACAAAACGCGCCCAAACTAACCAATAATCACTAACACAAGTGAAAATGGTCCTAATACGCCAATTAAACCCAATTCCAAGTCCTAAATCATGGCCAAGTCGGTTTCCAACCCACCAACAACAACAATAAACCCCATTACTAGCATCAAAGAACTCATTTCAAGAGTTTAAATGGGTTTCTCAACAATTTAAGTTCAAACCCTAACTTTGAACATCAAATTAAATAATGAAATACGGAGTTTGAACTTACCAATACTACCACAACGTAGCTGTAAACGAGATGAACAACTTTAAAACTCGAGCTTTGGTGAGAATCCAACTCCTTCTTCTCCAAATGAAGCTTCCTCTCTCTAAAACTCTTCTCTCTCTAGGGTTTGAAGATAAGAGTGTTTGTGGTGTAGAAATGTGGATAAGATGATCAATGGATCAGCTTTGAAGGCTCCAAACCGACCCCAAGTGAAATAACCAAAATGCCCTTCATTTAACTCAAAATGTGAAAAAGTAGAATTATGTCGCTGGCAGGGTGCGCGGCGCGCTCACCTAATGGTGCGCGGCGCGCACAATGATCTGAGCAGTTTCTGATCTTTTAAATTCACACTACGTTTCACGCCATTTATGCATACCATTTATACTTTATGTACAATACATATTAGGGTCTTACAGAAACGACGTATTACGACCTTATCATGCCAACAGTGTCGTTTAAATTCTTAAAATGACATAGGCCAACGACGTACCGTTGACTCTGGTCTTATATAAACTCTCTTGAACTTTTTTAATTAATATTAATATTATAGATTGAGGGTACGTCTCATTGCCTCTTAATTTAATGGTTCATCATTAAATGTTGAACCATGCAATATTTGGTGTTTGTTTTAACATCTAAATAAAAAATGATGGTAAACTGTTCAACAACCTATATTTTTTAATCATTCAGAACATTCATTTTCCTTTACTATTTTTAAATCATATTCAAAACACTATGAAACAATTACATTGTACTCTTTTTTTCATATATATTAAAAAGTTAATACATTGATTTTACATAATTACCCAACTACTATTAGGGAAACTAAACCTCGCTATCTGATTGGTCCACGTGTCGCTTCTCCTCACACAAAAACACTGTTCACGATGTTTTTTTTTGTTTGTGTTTTTCATATTTTTTTATTATCCTATATCTACTTATTTATATTTGTATTTAAAAAAAATAAGTAAATAATTTTTACTTTACTGAATGGCGTGAGTAGATGATTAAACAACCATACCTGGACACCTCCTACGTATGTCCTGCCTTACCTCTTTATCATCTCTTCGTCTGCATCCTTCGATCCAAGGTAACTCTCTCAATAGTCTTCGCATCAATGGCTAGCAAATCCGAATTCCTTGATTCTCTTCATCATGATCAGATCTCTAAAGGTTATTCAATCAACAATTTTATATCTGTCAAATTTCACTCGTCTAGAAATTGTGGCGGTTACGATTACATTTAGGGTTTTAAATCATTTTATACTCTAATGTCTGATTGAGTAGATTTGAAATTTAAATCTGTTTAGAATCTTAGATGGTGATTGGTAATTTCGTCGATGTCAGTTTCTTTATATTTAGCAATTATTGTAGTTTATTTCCTTTTGCAGGAACTTTGATTGATTTCTTCTTCTTTTTGCAACCCTAATTTTCATTTGTTTCTTGGTTACGTATATTTTTCAGTTTAATTTGCTTTCGATATAACTTTGCAGGTTGCCGATGATGACAGATTCTCCCTTGACAGTGATGGATTTCTCCTCAGATTTTTAAGGTTGTTGTGTACATGTAGTTTTCCAAATTGAGTTTCTTTTTTTGTCGATGTCAGTTAGCTATGTTCTTTTGTTTTCGTTTTGTTTAGGTATATATTTTTTTTCCTTATCATGCTATTTTCGTTTTGTTTAGGACATATATTTTGTTGTTTTAAAGGAGTTTTTGTTTTGGTTTCATGGTTAAGTGATCTCATTGGAACTCTCAATTTCAGAATATTGAAACGGAAGAATAAGTAAGAAAAAGTTATGTTCTGCCTTTATAAAGAAGTATGTTGCAGGTTTGATGCAGTTGTATCAATTTAGGGTTTTTGGTTATCTAATTTTTTTCTCTATTGCAGCTACCATTCAAGAATATCAAATGAATATTTTCTTCCTTATCTGTTGCTGAATATTTTTGTCCTCTTTGAATTTCAACAGCTTTCTAACATTAATTAAGGTATTTTAGTTTAACTTTCTATCTTAGCTTGTGTATTTGCTCAATCTTCTGATTAGATAGCTCATTAAATTTAATTATCTTTGTTTTATGATTCAGTAACAACTATTCTTACATTTTTAGTTACTCGACTATCTTTTTACGAACTTCTTATCCGAGTGTATGTACACAGAGTGCATTGCCTGCTTAGAACAAGCTTTAAATTTGTTCATGGAAATTGGTAGGCTCAGCATGTCAGCAAGGTATTGCAGTTCATCAAGACTACTTCATAAAGGATGTCGTTCTATTTTTTAGGCTTCACCTTATCCTAATAAAACCCTTTCCGTTCTATTCTATTTATGTTATCTAAACCTACTTTCACTCCTCTCCTATGTTGAAAGTTTCTAAGGATTGGGGTAAAATCAAGTCTCCTTCTCCCCTCACCATCGTCATTTTATATGTTTCCTAGATGAACTTCTTATTCTATTATTTTAGGCTTCCATTAAATTGCATGCTAACCCTAATTTATAGCTGCGATTGAATGAAAAAATTAGGGATTTGTCACCATCGTCATTATTTTTGTATGCTGGATTAACGTTTTATTCCGTTATTTTAGGGTTGCAATAAATTGGAAGCCAACGCTAATTTCTGGCTACAATTGAAAGAAAACAATTCGGGCACCGTTCGTACCATCTTCTGTTGTTTTAGTTTCGTAGGTGGCCTTCAGTAGCGACGGTTTTGGTTTACCACCTTCGTTCACCAGTGAGTTTGATTATTATTTTCTTATACGATTTTTATTTGATTGTATGCTTCTGATGTGATTAATGACGGTTGTGGATACCCTAACTTGATGATGCTTCATATTGGTCTTATTTTTTTTTATTTGTTATCTCGAATTATCATGTTCTTATGTCCTCTGCTCGATTCTATGATGGTGAAAGTGTTCATGGCAGTTATGGTTGTATTCACGGTGGCTGTGATGATTCATGTTCTTAAGGGATATTTATGATCCCACCCGTTTCTTGGCGAGGCAACACTCGGAAGGCATATAATCATTGCAACCGTTTGTGTATGCAGCCATGGCGGGTTTTCGGGCATCTTTGCCCTCAATTTCATATATGAGCCAAACCAATATTTTATAATGATTAATTATTGCAAACACGGTTCAAAATGTGTATGCTTTTATTTGCAACCACTACATTTTTCCTCTCTTCTCTATAGGTCACAAAAAACTTATGTTTTTTTTCGGGTGTTGTGTTTTAGTTGTCATCGTGTATCTTTAGATGTATGAATATCAGTTGCTATGTCATTGTGTACAAGTGTTGCAAACATGGGTGGAAATTTGTTTTGCTTCCAGCTTCAACAGCCAAATTTTTTCTTTCTTCTTTTTAGAGTCAAAAGCATCAATTTCATCAATAACAAAGGGAAAGAGTAGTTATAGAGGCCAAATTCCAAATTTGTTCGTCTAATTTTACATCTTTTGGTTCGGTTTTATCCTTGATTGGATATTTAAGGTATCCATCTTATGTTTCTGGTTATTTTTTTTATTTTTTTGGTTTTTCTATTTTCGAATTTTCGTTGCAAGATTTATGTTTTCGAATAGGTTTGCAACTATGGTACTAAGACAATTTTCCCAAAGAATTCTTTCTCTTTTTGTTGCATATTTTTTCCCCGTTAAAGTTCAGTAATTTTGCCGTCTTTTTGTTGTATATTGTTGTTTTGTTACTAATTGTTTGAGATGTAATGTATTCTCTCATCATCGTCATCATCTCCGCCACTACAATCAACCATGCCGGGTGCTGAAGGAAATCTACCAGAGGTTACCCTGGAAACGTCCATGGGTTCTTTCATGGTTGAGGTATATGTTGATTCTATCATTTTTATATTTTAGTTCCCTCACTGTTACTATGAACTACGAAATAAATTGATTGATCGATTTTACTTCGATTAGATGTACAATAAGCACGCGCCTAAAACTTTATTTGAAAAGATCTAATAATCATTTGGATGTTATGTTATGCACACAGGATTCCAGTAACTATTTAAGGTGACCTACAACATGTTGCAATGCACCATCTAATGTAAAATGATTATGTGGTTGTAGCAGGTCATTTAGGTCACTATGAATTCAGGTAAAGTATTTACATAATGTTCTTACTTAATACAACCAATCGTTATATATTGATACACATTACTTTTATTGTAGTGATTGTGGAGGACAATGTTTTACCGCAATGATCGTCAAAGGAACTCAACAGTGTATCTATACATCTATATGTCTTATTTGAGGTTGGACATTATACAATTGAACTCTAATTTTGACAACATTTTTATTGCATGCCATTTGATTTCTCAACATGTTCGGAGACAATAACATAATAGCTATCAATCTGACATGTGTTGTATCATGATCTAATTTGGCGTTTTTTATAAGTAAAAGATGATGGACATTGGAGTGTTGTAATTTGACTTTATGTTGATTATGTTTCAGAAGAGATACAATTGCAATTTAAATTTTTTATGTACTTAGGTTATTGATGATGTAAATTGTGGTAAAGGATTCCCGATGTATATGCCCTTCTAATAAATGACTATAACATCTGAAGGTTAATTTTGAACTATTTAATTTTTTGCCAACCCTTATATTTGTCTAATTTTATCAATAATATTTAGCCGCGTAGCGCGTACCTTCAATCTTGTTCATATCAAACATGTTATTGTCATTCAGAATCAAAATCAATAAGATATTTTAATCATACATCATCTATTTAGAGATGGGATACTTTGTTCATTTGTAAAGAAATTACTTGGATCCACCATACTTTTCACTTTCACCAACCTATAGAAATTTCTCTTGAAATATTGTTCTCCGTAAACCTTACCATCCGCATAACTATTGTTTCCGACCTTGCTCGTACCAATATCAAGGTCTCTATAGTTAAAAAACGCACCTCTCGGGTTCTTTGACACAAAACGGGTCAAAAAATCATGAAGAAGTTGTATTTGACCAATAGAGTAATCGCTTACTTTCGTTCCGTTATCATTCCAATTAACACTATACTCAATTTTGCATATATTCCCTGCTCGATGTGGAAATGGTGTCGCCCGATCTTGAATTTCACTCATTCTCCCACCATACGGGTTAAACGATAGCCCAACCACACTTAGTTCCATAATCTTTTGCCATAATAATTCGATCCCTTCTCTAGGAATCGGGCTTTGCAGGTAATCCGACTTGCGTTTTGCATAACTTGGTACGCTACCATTTCTTTGTAGCAAAAACTCGACAGGTGCATTGTCCGCGTTTGTCCAAAACAACACCGATTCAATCCAACTCATTTCTTTACAATCGGTTTTCTTTATACCCAATTCAGGGAACTTCTCGTTCATCACCGAAACAAGACGATCACCATCTCCTAGAAAAATCGCAATAAATTTAGCACTTATCGTATTATTGACAACATTAGCTCCAACATTTAACCTTATGAATAAGTCTCGATCTATTTTATCTGCAACATATTGCCACTTGTTAAAAACATCGGTTAAGTTATCTTCCAATGTTCTAAACACTCTAAAAACGGTTACAATTTTAGGAACTCGGACAAGTTTTAGTTTGTACGAAAGTACAACTCCGAAACTAGCCCCTCCCCCTCCTCGTATCGACCAAAAAAGATCTTCCCCCATTAATTTTCTATCCAAAATCTGACCATTAACATCAACAATCTTCGCATCAATTACTTTATCAATAGTTAGACCGTATTTTCGGATCAAATTACCGTATCCACCACCACTTATATGCCCACCTATTCCTACAGTTGGGCATACGCCAGCCGGGAAAGCATGAACTTTACTTTTCTCCCAAATTCGATAATAAAGTTCACCAACAATCGCGCCTACTTGAACTGTTGCGGTTTCTTCTTCAATATTGACTTCAATTGAACGAATATTAGACATATCAAGTAGAATAAAGTTAACATATGAGACATATGATAGTCCTTCGAAATCGTGGCCCCCACTTCGAATTCTAAGATTAATTCCAACATTCTTAGTGCAAATGATTGTTGATTGAACATGGGATTCGTTTAATGGGGTGACGATTATCAATGGTTTAGGGGTAGTTGATGTATTAAATCTTTGGTTTCTAATGTAGGCTTGTAAAGTTGATGTGTAGGAAGAATTGTTTGGATTATAGATTATTGATGAGACCTGATTGAATGAGTTTTGGGTTGACATACATTGAAGAAAGGTTTCGTAGATTGAATCATCAACTGCAGTTGTAAATGATTGGAAAATAAAAGGCAGTAAGAGCAGTTGAAGTAAAGAGTAAGAAAACTTCATTGCATTTATGTATTGTTCAACAGGAATGAATGCCTAAGATACAGCAGATATAGAAGATGTATTTATAGTACTACTTATTCAAAACTTATGGTATGCTTGACTTTTAATAAATTTGACTTGAACAAAACAGGGTGGGTTCATTATTATTATTAATCATAAATTATATTTATAAAGTATAAATTACTAATAATAAAGTGATTAGTGATATTTATTTTTTTTTGAAAAGCAAAAATTTATTATTATTAATGAAAAATAGAGTTACAGGTCCCTATACACATCTATACAATTATGGAACGGAAGTACAATTAATGGAGGCTAATATATCGCGGGTAACCAACGAAGACCATTAAAACTAAAGAAGGGAATAAGAACTTGAAAAAACAAGCCGGAATAGAGAGGATAACAGTGACGATCTATCGCCAATAAAGTTAACACAAACTAGCCAAATTAATCAAACCCTCAATAGAAGAAATGGAATCCGTGGGCTACACATGTGTAATAATGAGAAAATTAGCCAATCCCAACTCGGTGAGAAAATTAGTGATATTAATATAAGTCTTTGTTTCAGTTTAACTCATCCCGTTTCAATTTAACAGTCTTTAAACAAAAGAATACCTCATGTGAAAAATATTCTTGTTGCATTATATTTGTAGTTTAGTTTACAGTTTTACTTTTAAATTTTATCTTTTTTCTTATTTCGCAAGTATACATTTTTTAAAGAGTGAGTGCACTTTTGAAAGTTTCAGACTTTTTGATCTTTGATCCCTTATATATGAAACCTTACCAAAACTTCTTTTACGCGCATCGCTTTAGCGAAGGTAAATCCAGTTTCTAATCTACTAGCATAAAGCAGGAGAGTAGGTTCAAAAGTCTAAAAGAGGGTTACAGGCGTAAGAAAGACTAATATACTAATATTAATACTAATTATTTACAATGATAATCTTAACATCAATTGATGGTGATGCCATATTTGTTTTTCCTATTTACAACCACTGAATTTGAATGTCGATTTGTTAATGCAAAAAAAAAAAAAAAAAAATAAATAAATAAATAAATATTTTCTAATTCTTATAAAACATATGATAATTAATTATAAATAATTATTAATAATATATTGGCTCTATTAATTAAGTCAACATCAATTCATTGGCGATTTGACTTCCGCTTAGGGTTTAAATTGAATATGCAGGATTTAAAACCCATAGAAATTTGATCTCACAATTTTCATGGCGTCTCATATTTTATTTTAATTTTTTTATAAAATGTTTTTTCTTATTTATTGGTCAGAGGTCCATTCGAAAGCAATATATTTATCCGTTGAAGAGAGAGAGAAATTTCTTTAATTCTTGAAGTGTATCACTCCAAGTGAACATATGATTTTTATTTGTTCAAAGATATGCAAAAGATTGTCTACATTTCACATTGATATTGGGTTTTGTTGTTGTGGTATTAATAATATCAAACTACGGGTTAACTATTATTCTTATTCTCATAAGTTATCAATTAATTAATTAATAATTATTAATCATTGTCAATTATTAATTCCGTTTGAGTTTTGTTTAGTGTTTGACTTATACTTAATGAAACATGAATGGCTCCAATAAATATAATCATAGATATGACATGATCTACGAAATAAAGTTTGACTTACAAATAGCCGCCGGCATTGCTCGTTTGTTTGTACACTATGCTTATGCTATGATACTTTTTTCTTCTTTTTTCTAAAAACATAGTAGATTTAAAATAGTACCTCGTTATTTAATTTTTTAAAGCCTTTTTCTTTTAACTTTGAATTAAAATATTTTAGTTTATTTATTTTATTTTTATTTTATGAACAGTAGTTCGGCATTACCCAGGAGAACCTAAATCACTCACGCGTTCATCTCCCGCAGTTGTATAATCCACCCCCAACTGCTGTGTAGTGACCCGAACTTTTCCATGTTTATATATATTAAATGAAATTGGTATATTTAGATGATTAAATGTTTTCAACATGTTAAGCAATCAAACTTGTTAAGACTTGATTATTTGAAATGTGCTTCATATAGACAATTGGCCACCCAAGTTGACCGGCGATTCACGAACGTTAAAACTTGTAAAAAACTATATGATGACATACATATGGATATATATATAGTTATCATGATATTATGATAAGTATGTACCTCATTAAATATTTTAACAATGAGTTATATACATAAAAATGAGACTATTGAATTTAGAAACTTGAAAACGGTATATATAACGATTATCGTTATAACAGCGTCTTACTAATTACATATGAATCATTTTAAGATATTGATACACTATATATAAACATGTTAAATGATAAGTAAACATATCATTAACTGTGTTAACAATGAACTACATATGTAAAACAAGACTACTAACTTAAGAATTTCGAAACGAGGCATATATGTAACGATTATCGTTGTAACAACATTTAACTGTATATATATATCATACTAAGATATATTAATATATTATAATATCATGATAATGTAATAATTTAACATCTCTTTAGATATAATAAACAATGGGTTAACAATATTTAACAAGATCGTTAACCTAAAGGTTTCAAAACAACATTTACATGTAACGACTAACGATGACATAACGGCTCAGTTAAAATGTATATACATGTAGTGTTTTAATATGTATTCATACACTTTTGAAAGACTTCAAGACACTTATCAAAATACTTCTACTTAACAAAAATGCTTACAATTACATCCTCGTTCAGTTTCATCAACAATTCTACTCGTATGCACCCGTATTCATACTCGTACAATACACAGCTTTTAGATGTATGTACTATTGGTATATACACTCCAATGATCAGCTCTTAGCAGCCCATGTGATTCACCTAACACATGTGGTAACCATCATTTGACAACTAGCATGAAATATCTCATAAAATTACAAAAATATGAGTAATCATTCATGACTTATTTACATGAAAACAAAATTACATATCCTTTATATCTAATCCATACACCAACGACCAAAAAACACCTAAAACACTTTCATTCTTCAATTTTCTTCATCTAATTGATCTCTCTCAAGTTCTATCTTCAAGTTCTAAGTGTTCTTCATAAATTCTACAAGTTCCAGTTTCATAAAATCAAGAATACTTCCAAGTTTGCTAGCTTACTTCCAATCTTGTAGAGTGATCATCCAACCCTAAGAAATCTTTTTTATTTACAGTAAGATATCTTTCTAATACAAGGTAATACTCATATTCAAACTTTGATTCAATTTCTATAACTATAACAATCTTATTTCGAGTGAAAATCTTACTTGAACTGTTTTCGTGTCATAATTCCGCTTCAAGAACTTTCAAGCCATCCAAGGATCCTTTGAAGCTAGATCCATTTTTCTCATTTCCAGTAGCTTTGTCCAGAAAACTTGAGGTAGTAATGATGTTCATAACATCATTCGATTCATACATATAAAGCCATCTTATTCGAAGGTTTAAACTTGTAATCACTAGAACATAGTTTAGTTAATTCTAAACTTGTTCGCAAACAAAAGTTAATCCTTCCAACTTGACTTTTAAAATCAACTAAACACATGTTCTATATCTATATGATATGCTAACTTAATGATTTAAAACTTGGAAACACGAAAAACACCGTAAAACCGGATTTACGCCGTCGTAGTAACACCGCGGGCTGTTTTGGGTTAGTTAATTAAAAACTATGATAAACTTTGATTTAAAATTTGTTCTTCTGGGAAAATGATTTTTCTTATGAACATGAAACTATATCCAAAAATCATGGTTAAACTCAAAGTGGAAGTATGTTTTCTAAAATGGTCATCTAGACGTCGTTCTTTCGACTGAAATGACTACTTTTACAAAAACAACTTGTAACTTATATTTCTGACTATAAACCTATACTTTTTCTGTTTATATTCATAAAATAGAGTTCAATATGAAACCATAGCAATTTGATTCACTCAAAACGGATTTAAAATGAAGAAGTTATGGGTAAAAAAAGATTGGATAATTTTTCTTGTTGTAGCAACGTGAAAATTGGTAACAAATCTATATTAATCATATCCTACCTAACTTATATTGTATTATACATGTATTCTAATATATTATGTAATCTTGAGATACCATAGACACGTATGCAAATGTTTTGACATATCATATTCACCCATGTGTATATATTATTTGGAACAACCATAGACACTCTATATGCAGTAATGTGGGAGTTAGCTATACAGGGTTGAGGTTGATTCCAAAAATATATATACTTTGAGTTGTGATCTATCCCGATACGTGTATACACTGGGTAGTGGATTGATTCAAGATAATATATATCAATTTTTTTTCTGTACATCTAACGTTGGACAACTAGTTGTAGGTTACTAACGAGGACAGCTGACTTAATAAACTTAAAACATCAAAATGTATTAAAAGTGTTGTAAATATATTTTGAATATACTTTGATATATATGTACATATTTGTTATAGGTTCGTGAATCGACCAGTGGCCAAGTCTTACTTCCCGACGAAGTAAAAATCTGTGACAGTGAGTTATAGTCCCACTTTTAAAATCTAATATTTTTGGGATGTGAATACATGCAGGTTTTATAAATGATTTACAAAATAGACACAAGTACGTGAAACTACATTCTATGGTTGAATTATCAAAATCGAATATGCCCCTTTTTATTAAGTCTGGTAATCTAAGAATTAGGGAACAGACACCCTAATTGACGCGAATCCTAAAGATAGATCTATTGGGCCTAACAAACTCCATCCAAAGTACCAGATGCTTTAGTACTTCGAAATTTATATCATATCCGAAGGGTGTCCCGGAATGATGGGGATATTCTTATATATGCATCTTGTTAATGTCGGTTACCAGGTGTTCACCATATGAATGATTTTTATCTCTATGTATGGGATGTATATTGAAATATGAAATCTTGTGGTCTGTTGTTACGATTTGATATATATAGGTTAAACCTATAACTCACCAACATTTTTGTTGACGTTTAAAGCATGTTTATTCTCAGGTGAATATTAAGAGCTTCCGCTGTTGCATACTAAAATAAGGACAAGATTTGGAGTCCATGTTTGTATGATATTATGTGAAAACTGCATTCAAGAAACATATGTCGATGTAATATATTTCTATTGTAAACTATTACGTAATGGTCGTGTGTAAACAGTATATTTTAGATTATCATTATTTGATAATCTACGTAATGCTTTTGAAACCTTTATTGATAAAATAAAGGTTATGGTTGTTTTAAAAATGAATGCAGTCTTTGAAAAACATCTCATATAGAGGTCAAAACCTTGCAACGAAATCAATTAATATGGAACGTTTATAATCAATATGAACGGGACATTTCAATTAGGGCCCACAATCAGTGGGAGGTCCATCAGCGACAAATTCAGTGTCAGATGCGTCAGAACCCGGAGGCGTATATTCCGACGCGAACTACCATTCCCGATTATACGTCAGTTACTCCTCTGAGACTGGATCCTTCATATGACCCGTACCAAGATTGTCAGGATACGTATGGTGTGAATTGGGACCCTACAAGAGATTTTTGGCCGAGAAGTGATTGATTGTTGCGCATGTTATGTTGTATTTGTTTGAAACTATTTCTTTTTCATTTGGTCTATACTTGAATAATTTTATGTTCTGTTTATGTACTCTGCAACTTATTTGAGGGACAAGGCGTTTCGGCATCGGGTGGTGCCACATTGTCCCGTTTATGTAGTTCGTATGTTTTTATTTTCTTAGGTTTGTGGGTGAAACAATTTTTCAAGTCTGGCATTAAGTTCAGCAAAACTGCATGATTGATGATATTGGTGTGATGATCAAGAATAGACGATGTTCTTATGCTGGCAGTCAGTTCAGCGCCATCTGTCACTGGCATTCCGCGATCAGTGGTTAACTCGATAAGTTTTTATATTTTCTTTCTCACATAACCCTTTCGATTTTTATCTATTTTTGATCTCAAGTGATGGGGACATTACTTGATCTCAAGTGTGGGGTGGGGATGTAAAATCTCCCGGGTTGGTTGTTAATGAATCATCATCATATTAGTTTTGATTTAAAAAATGAGTTGACGTTTCACGAGTTTTGGTCGTAAAAAAAACAGAAAAGTTAGTTTAAAAAAAATAAAAAAGAAGTAGAAAAACAATTGAAAATTCGGCCAAAACCGTTATTATGAAAATTGGCTTGGTATTTTATGGTCTAATTCGTGTTTTCAAAGAAGCCAAAATTGTCCCACATGTTCATTGTTTTGGACATGAAATCCTACGAGTTCGGGGAACTCAATAGTAGGTCACCTGTACCAAAACGGGTGTAAACCGTGAGAGAGCGGTGATTGCATAGCGTGATTGTGACCGAATCATGTGCCTGATCACAAACTTTTGGTTACTTGGTATAGCAGACTTCCGAAACTATACCATTTTACTATTACATCATCTAATGGTGTGATATTATGGGAAGAGGAGCCTAGAGCTTCACCAGTGTTATCCTTTTTAGGAACAATAGCTACGTACTTGTGTTTGCTTAGACAACACAACCCATAGTCAAAAGCTATGGCATCCAAAGGTTTTTGGGATTTAAACCGAGTGTCAATTGAAATAGATTGGCATTCCTGAGTGACTCATATCCACTCATTAAGGAAGTAAAGTCTTTCGACCGTTTTACTTGGTACGCATACCTCTTAAGTTGTACCATTTCATTACCCATCATTTCACGATGAGGTACTGTTAGAGGAGAAAGTCTTGAACTTTCAAAACATGTTCATTATTTTGAATGTGAAATCCTACATGAACATAAAAATTCGTACATAGGTCATCTGCACCAAGGCGGGTGTCAACCGTATGAACGGTGATAGTAGCGTGTGGTCGAAACCGGACCATGCACTAGATCAAAAACTTAAACACGGAGATCCTCATTGTTTCTCCTAACAAGGACAATGTTGCACCCGACCACCTTATTTAACCACACAGGATGTATCTATTCCATCCTTAAGGGAGTCAAGTCTCCCGAACGACACACTTGCTGATTTGTTTCAGAAGATGTAGTCCAGACCAGTTGTAGGGTGACGAAAAATCTTGAAAAGTCATTGCTAAAATCGACTGGAAATCTACCAGGCCTCAACGTCAAACAGGAAAACTGGTAGTCAAAGCTTGTCTCAATGAGGGAGATTAGCTAGCCAAATGGGAAGCGCACCATGATACACAAAATGTCAGTGATTGATCAGATTCCCAGTGGATAACCTCCGAAAAGGTAAGATATCAGCTTTTAAGCCTGATGAACCTCAATCTTTATGGTTGACTTAACGGATTAGATGATCACCTCATGATTATCGATGATATCTGGACGTAATGTGTTTCCTCCTAAGCACATTATTTTCTTACCGACATCTCGCGATGTTAGGTACTGTGGGAGGCTTGGCTTGACCAATTGCAGGGTAGCCCTGCGTTCTTTTTGCACACATGTTCGATTGCTATACTTTTTGGTGCTCGGTTTCCACTTGATTCCCGGTTTCTTTGAAGACTTATATTATGGTTCGAGATTCTCTAGTGCATCAGTATGGTACGTTATTCGAGATTATTTTTGGTTACTATATCCATTACATATTGTTTGTGGTTTGGAAAGTTAATTCAGGGGAATGCAAGTGGGAACCATGGTTGTTATTTACTCCAAATCGTGCCCACGCTAGTTGTTTGTTTGGTTTCTTGTTCGTTTGGTTCTACATACACGTTTGAAGAGTTATTATATGGTAGAAGATTATTATCGAGTTTAATTGCTTGAGGATAAGCAAAACTCTAGTGTGGGGTTGTTTGATATCGCATATTTCGTACGCGTTTTCCTTAACGATATCGGGTTCATTTTGGTCCTTTTGGATACGATTTGGTGTTATTTTGATAAGTGTTTTGAAAGTTCGAGTTCTAAAGACCAAGGAGATGAATTTTGAAGATATTTGATGGTTTGTAATGATTTTATATGAAAGCAAGTGAAAGGGATTGGTTTGATTCAAAAACAGGTGATATTAGTGAGTTTTCAGCTCAGATTCAGCAAAAAGGGGTTTGGAGCGCCGCTCCAAAAGGTGGCGCGCCGCTCCAATGGGCATAAAAATCAGTTCGACAGTTTTCAGAAGACCAGAAAGCAAACTTCCAGCAAATGGCGCGCCGCGCACCCATTTGGCGCGCCGCGTCACTTTGAGCCTGGTTCAGATTTGTTTCCTATTTAAGGCCCAAAAAATACCCTAATTAATCACTTTTTCGCATCCAGATGATTTCCAGCAGCTTTTTGACGAACCAAGGTGATTTTTGGGGTTTCTTAAGGTCATTCTAACACATCAATCATTCCGGAAACAAGTCTCGATCCGTCTATCATTCAAGAACACAATTTTCATTAGGTTTAATTCTTAACATCATTATGAATACTCTTAATTGTTTATTTGTGATGTTTGTTCTAGCCATGATTGGCTAAGCTTTTAATGTTTGTCTAGATTGAATATTCGTATGTGTATGGATGATACTTTAATGTTTTATTGATTAATGCATGATAATTATGAGTTTTGATTAAGAACCATTCTTGTGGGTGTTGATTATTGTTACTAGTTTGATTAGTGATCTTGTTTGAACAAAGGGAACCCTGTTTCAATTTAGTACACTAGTTTTCAATTGATTTGTCTTAACCAATTGGGTGCTTACTGGACCAAGGGGGTAAACCGGGTAACGAGGATTAAACAAAACAGGGGTGAATTGTGTGGAGCGAACGCGTAACCAATTGAATCTTAATCTTGTAATTAGTTAATTACTAAGTCACAAACAAACGAGGTCTTTGGTGAAAGGGAACCCTAAGCCAATAAATCTAAGTTTGACGTGTTTGCTAAAAGAGAACTCTGGGTAAACCGACTTTGTAGTTGCATGAATTGATAAATCGTATTGGTGCTTAATAACAAAATCATCCGACACTACGAATAGGAGATCTAGGCGAACATTCTTTTATCCATTGAATTCAAATATCTTTACTTTTCGTTGAGTCAGCATTGATTTTTATAAACTGAAAAATACAAAAATATCGTCTTTTACTTTTAATCAATCTTTGATTTGGCTAATCGTTAAATAGCCACAAAACAAACTATCTCGTACTTTCAATTTTCATAGATTAACTTAGTTTATTTTATTAGTTACAATCTTAATTCTCACGTTTAAACTGTCCTTGGAACTATTTCGGAATTACCAATTTTATACTATTACACGATCGGGTACACTGCCCGTTAGTGTGTAGTAATCTTTTAACCGGCATTTTCCATTATAAATTATAGACACGATTTTACACATCAACGACTGAAACTATCACTAAATAGTGAAATGAGATAGATAAGTTTCATCATAACTTTTCACTAATCATGGTTGAAATCCGGAATTCAAGGGAAGATTTGATTCTTCGGCGAGTAAGGAAATTAAGATCTCTATAATTAAATACGATGATCTGCCTCGATTACTCTGTCTGATATTTCCATTATACATTAAACTCTTCCGTTCCATTATTCTCACCATTCCTATACTTTATATCTTAGTTCATACATCCAAAAGATTGTGAAAATGCTTAATCCAGTTCTAATCCTTGATATTTTCCTAATTATCATTTCTGTTATCCTTCTTTTCAATCTTCCACCAGAAAAATCTGTTTACTTCTACTATTGCCTTGGGTGATACTATTCTTAATTATACCGTGTCTTTATATTGCTATTCGTATTAATATCCACGATTTGTAACCTTCGTGTTGTTATTGGGCTTTATATCTTCCCTTATATTTCGATGTCTCTGCTTCTGTCCTTCTATAATCATTGACATCCACAGTTTATACTCTCTCCAATTTACTGTGATTTATACTCTCATTTTTATTTCAGATCTTCATTCTTTTGTTTTTCTCTTCCCGACTTTAAATCAAGCGAATAATGGTCCAGAATTCATAGGTATGAAGTTTCAAATAATCCTAATGTTTTAAGTAGAAAGGGACATAATAGCACGATCTTCATTTGGTTAAATTACCAAAAGTTACGGGAAAAGATAGAACTATCAAGAAATAGTTCTTGATATGTTTATAAGTTAGATAGAATGTAAAAGTCGTGTAACATGGCACATGATGACGTTATGATCTGTGAATCATCACGTTCCAATAGAAACTCAGCATAACTTACTGTAATATAATCACGTTGATCAAATGTCATTATATTATACTAACTCATGCTCAACTTCTTAACATTTCTCCAGAATCCATTCATAATTTATACTTAGATTTTACAGAATATTGAAAACTAAACAGTTTTCAATATGATGTAATACAGATAGCTCGAAGAGGTATATAATTTTGGACGAGAATATTTATGAAAATATCTTCAGAAATATCGAAGATATTTATGATGATATTTTGGAATTTCTAAGTTCGAAAGTTGATAAAGAGAAATTTTCAGCAAGATTTTAACATGATTTCGGAGCAGGATATTCTCTAAAGATTTCATTGGATCCAGAATTACCTGGATTCTTTGAATATAAGGTTTGGTCCTTGTATTTGTCCTTAGTCTCTTTCATGGTTAGCTCAATCTGTTTTTCAGTACCAAATTTTCTATCGAGCGTTCCTAACACTCCCTTCTTTATCATCAAACTTTTGACCGTTTAGACCATCTACAATTTTTATGTTTCCTCTGCATTTAATGCTACGATATCTGAGTCATCAGTTATCAATCCGAGGTGGTTTTAGGAGAATTGTGTTTTTAGATGATTAAACGCTGATGGTAATATGGTGGAATATAAAAGGTTTCCCGGTAACAATAACAATGACAAACGTATATATCAAAGTTATAATAAGGTTGATTTGAAAGAAAAGTCAAAGTTGACTTGCTGAAGCTGTGACAAAACTGACTATTGTGAAAAATAATTGCAATGTTATTTTCTGTAATAACAATGTCAAAGGAGCTAGCACAGATACATGTTAAACGTTTACTCAGGTTCCGAGAATTTTTCAGGTGCATAACTATATGCATCAATCTTTTCTTCCGTAGATGAAGTGCGGTTGGTTCATCCTCTCGATTGAGGTGTTTTCAAGAATCATGAAAGGTTTGACCGCAGATTTTAATCGTCAAGATACAAATGAGGTTTAAGATGAAATCAAGTGGAAACTTGAAGAATTGTTTAGTTTCATATGTTATAATTAATATTTTAATTCATTTTAATTGTCCAATATTATTAGTCCACTATTGGTAGTCCACAGTTAGTAGTTCAACAATTCATATATAGTTTAATATATAATATTCGAATTAATTAATAAGTATTCGTGACTCATTGTATACATGTCTCAGACTCGATCACAACTCAAAGTATATATATTATTGTAGAATCAACCTCAACCCTGTATTGCTAACTCCCGCATTACCGCATATAGAGTGTCTATGGTTATTCCAAATAATATATATAGATGCATCGATATGATATGTCAAAACCTTGTATACGTGTCCCGATATTTAAATGCGTAAATAACAGTATCTAAATGACGATAAATAAAGTGCATAAAATAAATAACAGAAATTAAATGACTATAAATAAAATTACGAGAATTAAAATTGCGATAAAATAAATTGCGATAAATAAATGTAATAAGGAATTAACAGTTAGCTAGGATCAGTTAGCTAAGATTTTGTTAGCATGGATTCTTAACAAAATTTTTCTCATAGTTATTTTGTTTGTTTCTAACAAATTTTATTTTGTCCAATGTTTTCTTCATTATGCCACTTGTTGGATTCTGATAAGTCAAAATCCAAATATGAAATTCAATGAAAATGGTTATTATGTGGTGAATGGATTCGTATATCTGTGGATGTAAGTAGGATAGTAAATGACCGTTGAATCAGATTCGAAGAATGTACAGTGTAACTTATTAATGTGAAATCTAAATATTCCTCGGGTATTACCTACCCGTTAAAATATTTTTACCATTAACAGTTTGTACAAAAGAATTTTTAATTACAATCTTTATGAAAACATATATACATATTTATTTTCTTCAGATGTAATCATGGATTTAATGAGTTAATATAATATTAATCTCATTTGCGTTTTTGTTAGAACTAGAATATATAATCTCTAAAACATTAGAGATTACACAATCGCCATGAAGAACGAAGATAATTGATGTAGAACGATATGTAGAATGATGATTATACTCGAGGTACTGAATGAGATGATGAGGCGTGTGATGTTGAAGCTTGGGGTGTTGGTGGTACTGGTACTGTTACTGATGGTACTGTTGGTGCCGGTGATGTTGTTGAAGCTGATAAATTTTTTGCACCATATTCTCCAAATTGATTACTCTAGCGCGAAGTTTGTTGACTTATTCTATTATTCTGGGATGATAGTCGGTCGAAACGAGCGGATGAATAAGGTTTAGAATTTTAGATAGAATATAATCGTGGCGAGATACTCTGGAAGTGAGTGTGAAAATGGTGTTTTGAATGGGTTCTGCGGTAAGTGCTTCAGGTTCTTCATCAAGAGGTGAATTCGGTTGGTGGAAGGGATTGCCTTCTTCGCGTCTCCATTGATTAAGTCAACTACAAACCTATCAGATGAATTGGGGATGGCTGATTGGTTGATTCATTCTGGTGACGCTGCTTCCGGAGTTTAGGTGAACATCCATGTCGGAATTCGAGGAATTCAAACTGGTTGAGGGATCCATTTCGTATGATCAGATTCAAGATTTTTCGATATGAAATGATTTTAGAATATTGGATGATATTCTAACTACATAGAATATATTTATATATAGTACTAAAGATTTCGTAGACTACGGAGGAATTTACGGCATATGTCAGGCAAGTCTACAGTAACAGATGCTCTAAGATATGAATTATCAGATATGCTAAGATATGAATTTTGTCTATACACTATTCATGCAGTCAATGCAGTAAAACGTGTCAAGACTAAGAATGATAAACAGGTAATTTCCTAAGGATGATAAGCAGGTAATTTTCGACACGAAATGATAAGCAAAACTTTTGACATGCAGACACAGTCGAAGTCCAGACCCACTAATGCATCTAAACAACTATCAGTTAGACACACTAATGCAAGACCTGGTTCACTAAGACCACCACTCTGATACCAACTCTAACGACCCGTCCTAATCCATCTGGACGAATACATTACATTTGGTTACATCGTGAGGTACTTGACCTCTATATGATACATTTTACAAACATTGCATTCGTTTTTAAAAGACAAACTTTCATTACATCGAAAGTTGATGGCATGCATACCATTTCATAATATATCCAACTATAATTGACTTAATAATAATCTTGATGAACTCAACGACTCGAATGCAACGTCTTTTGAAATATGTCATGAATGACTCCAAGTAATATCTCTAAAATGAGCAAATGCACGGTGGAAGATTTCTTTCATACCTGAGAATAAACATGCTTTAAAGTGTCAACCAAAAGGTTGGTGAGTTCATTAGTTTATCGTAATCATTCATTTCCATCATTTTAATAGACCACAAGATTTTCATTTCCATTTCTCATAAATATAATGCATCTGCATAAAAATCATTCATATGGATTGAACACCTGATAACCGACATTAACAAGATGTATATAAGAATATCCCCCATCATTCCGGGACATCCATCGGACATGATATAAAAACTCGAAGTACTAAAGCATCCGCTACAACGGATGGGGTTTGTTGGGCTGAATAGATCTATCTTTAGGATTCACGTCAATTAGTAGACTGGTTTACTAATTCTTAGGTTACCAAGCAAAATGGGCATATTCGGTTTCGATCATTCAACCATATAATGTAGTTTCGATTACTTGTGTCTATTTCGTAAAACATTTATAAAACAGCGCATGTATTCTCAGTCCCAAAAATATATATATTGCAAAAGCATTTAAAAAGGGAGTAATGAAACTCACGATACTGTATTTTGTAGTAAAAATACATATGACGACACTGAACAATGCAGGGTTGGCCTCGGATTCACGAACCTATATCATTTGTATATTTATCAATATACATAGTGGAAATCGAACAAATATATATAAATTTATTAGTTATATCCCCCTTTTATATTAATAGTATATATATGTTTCATATATTCATTTTGTATATAAAAATATTAATTTTTGTTATGTTATATGTATTTAAATATATCATTTGTATATTAGTAATAGTAGTTATAATAATACTAAAATAATAGTACTAATGTTAAAAATGTTTATATAGTTAAGTTATGTGTACTAAGTATATTTATATATTTAAAATCTTTATTTTTACACTTATGATTTTAATAACGTCATTAGAACTTTTATTTTAGTAGTCATAATTATTTTAATAATAATGATATAGATAATACTGATACTAATAATAATGATAGTAAAATAATAATTTTAATAATAATGATAGATTTAAAAGTAATAATACTTTTAGTAATAATAACAATAATACTACTTATATTTATAACAATGACACTAATAATAATGTTTATGGAAAATAATAACAGAATGTATTGTTTCATAATGATAATAATGTTAATAATGGTAAAAATGATAATAACTATAATACTTAATATTACTAATAAAGATATTAAAGTTAATAATTTTGTCAATAATGATATTGGTGATAGTTTTTAATTATAAATTTCATAATGATAGTATCAGTAGTAAAATAAATAATTTAGTAATAATGGTAGTGAAAATAATTTAGAAGGAGAATCGCAACTCCCGGTAATCATCTCGAAAGACCTCACGCCATAAGAGAAGGCGAAATTGATTCAAGTTTTGAAATCATATAAGAAGGCAATTGCTTGGAAGATCTCCGACATAAAAGGAATCAGCCCCAACTATTACACCCACAAAATTTTCATGGAAGATGATTTCAAACATTCAGTTCAGAGGCAAAGAAGGGTCAACCCTTTGATTCAAGAAGTCATCAAGAAAGAAGTAATCAAACTTCTGGACGCAGGTCTGATCTATCCCATCTCTGATTTACCATGGGTTAGTCCTGTTCAAGTTGTATCCAAAAAGGGAGGGATAACAGTAATTCAAAATGAGAATAATAAGCTTATTCTAACTCGGGAAGTCACCGATTGGAGGGTTTGCATAGATTATCGTTAACTAAACGATGCAACCCGAAAAGATCATTTTCCATTACCTTTCATCGATCAAATGTTGGAACGTCTATCAGGAAATTAATACTATTGTTTCCTTGATGGTTTTTTCGGCTACTTTCAAATTCCCCTCGATCCAAAAGACCAAGAAAAGATAACCTTTACATGTCCTTATGGAACATTTGCTTATCGACGCTTGCCCTTCGGGTTATGCAATGCACCAGCTACATTCCAGTGATGCATGGTAGCAATATTCCACGACCTGATTGAATGTTGTATGGAAGTCTTTATGGACAACTTCTTAGTCTTTGGTAGTACCTTTGATTCGTGCCTTTCAAACCTTGACAAGATGCTCATCTGGTGTGAAGATTCAAATTTAGTTCTAAATTAGGAAAAATGTCACTTTATGGTTAAAGAGGGGATAGTTTTAGGACATAAGATTTCAAAAGCAGGAATAGAAGTTGATAAGGCTAATATTGAGACCATAACTAAACTTCCAAAACCTACCACAGTAAAAGCGGTAAGGAGTTTCCTTGGACACGCCGGTTTCTACCGACGCTTCATTAAGGATTTTTCAAAGGTCACACGACCTCTCACTCATCTCCTAGGAAAGGAAGTCCCGTTTGTCTTCAATGAAGAATGTCGAAAAGCATTCAACTATCTTAAGGGACAGCTAACACATGCACCCATCATGATAGCTCCTAATTGGAGTTTACCATTTAAAATCATGTGTGATGCAAGTGACTTCACAGTTGGATCCGTACTTGGACAACAGACAGATAAGCACTTTCATCCAATCTATTACGCAAGAAAAACCCTAACCGGAACTCAAGGGAATTATACTACCACGGAAAGGGAGCTGCTAGCTTTAGTATTTGCCTTCAATAAATTCTGTTCCTATCTCATCCTGTCCAAAACTACAGTTTATACAGATCATTCAGCCATCAAATATCTATTCACTAAGCAAGACGCTAAACCAAGAGTCCTACGATGGATCTTACTCCTTCTAGAATTCGATATTGAAATTAAAGATAAGAAAGGAGCAGAGAACGTCGCAGCAGATCATCTTAGTCGTTTGGAGAACCCAGCGATGGAACAACTTGCTGAACAAGATATCAGAGATAAATTTCTGGAAGAACAGCTTATGAGTTTACGAAAAACTCACATAGGATCACAATTCATTGATACTCCTTGGTATGCCGACATGGCCAACTACCTAGTTTCCAGAGTAGTACAGAAGGGAATGAGCACCTCCCGAAGAAGGAAGTTCTTCAGGGATGCCAAGTACTACTACTAGGAAGACCCTTACCTTTTTAGAATTTGCCCTGATCAGATAATCAGGAGGTGCATAGATGAAAAACAAGCAGCATGGATTCTTTACCAACTCACATAGGAACACAATTCACTAATACTCCTTGGTATGCCGACATAGCCAACTACCTAGTTGCCGGAGTAGTACAGAAGGGATTGAGCACCTCCCGAAGAAGGAAGTTCTTCAGGGATGCCAAGTACTACTACTGGGAAGACCCTTACCTGTTTAGAATTTGCCCTGATCAGATAATCAGGAGGTGCGTAGATGAAAAACAAGCAACGTGGATGAAATGTCCCGTTCTTATTGATTAAAAACGTTCCATATTAATTGATTTCGTTGCGAGGTTTTGACCTCTATATGAGACGTTTTTCAAAGACTGCATTCATTTTTAAAACAAACCATAACCTTTATTTCATAAATAAAGGTTTAAAAAGCTTTACGTAGATTATCAAATAATGATAATCTAAAATATCCTGTTTACACACGACCATTACATAATGGTTTACAATACAAATATGTTACATCGAAATCAGTTTCTTGAATGCAGTTTTTACACAATATCATACAAACATGGACTCCAAATCTTGTCCTTATTTTAGTATGCAACAGCGGAAGCTCTTAATATTCACCTGAGAATAAACATGCTTTAAACGTCAACAAAAATGTTGGTGAGTTATAGGTTTAACCTATATATATCAAATCATAATAATAGACCACAAGATTTCATATTTCAATACACATCCCATACATAGAGATAAAAATCATTCATATGGTGAACACCTGGTAACCGACATTAACAAGATGCATATATAAGAATATCCCATCATTCCGGGACACCCTTCGGATATGATATAAATTTCGAAGTACTAAAGCATCCAGTACTTTGGATGGGGCTTGTTGGGCCCGATAGATCTATCTTTAGGATTCGCGTCAATTAGGGTGTCTGTTCCCTAATTCTTAGATTACCAGACTTAATAAAAAGGGGCATATTCGATTTCGATAATTCAACCATAGAATGTAGTTTCATGTACTTGTGTCTATTTTGTAAATCATTTATAAAACCTGCATGTATTCTCATCCCAAAAATATTAAATTTTAAAAGTGGGACTATAACTCACTCTCACAGATTTTTACTTCGTCGAGAAGTAAGATTTGGCCACTGTTGATTCACGAACCTATAACAATATATACATATATATTAAAGTATGTTCAAAATATATTTACAACACTTTTAATATATTTTGATGTTTTAAGTTTATTAAGTCAGCTGTCCTCGTTAGTAACCTACAACTAGTTGTCCACAGTTAGATGTACAGAAATAAATCGATAAATATTATCTTGAATCAATCCACGACCCAGTGTATACGTACCTCAGTATTGATCACAACTCAAACTATATATATTTGGGAATCAACCTCAACCCTGTATAGCTAACTCCAACATTCACATATAGAGTGTCTATGGTTGTTCCGAAATATATATAGATGTGTCGACATGATAGGTCGAAACATTGTATATGTGTCTATGGTATCTCAAGATTACATAATATACAATACAAGTTGATTAAGTTATGGTTGGAATAGATTTGTTACCAATTTTCACGTAGCTAAAATGAGAAAAATTATCCAATCTTGTTTTACCCATAACTTATTCATTTTAAATCCGTTTTGAGTGAATCAAATTGCTATGGTTTCATATTGAACTCTATTTTATGAATCTAAACACAAAAATTATAGGTTTATAGTCGGAAAAATAAGTTACAAGTCGTTTTTGTAAAGGTAGTCATTTCAGTCGAAAGAACGACGTCTAGATGACCATTTTAGAAAACATACTTCCACTTTGAGTTTAACCATAATTTTTGGATATAGTTTCATGTTCATAATAAAAATCATTTTCTCAGAATAACAACTTTTAAATCAAAGTTTATCATAGTTTTTAATTAACTAACCCAAAACAGCCCGCGGTGTTACTACGACGGCGTAAATCCGGTTTTACGGTATTTTTCGTGTTTCCAGGTTTTAAATCATTAAGTTAGCATATCATATAGATATAGAACATGTGTTTAGTTAATTTTAAAAGTCAAGTTAGAAGGATTAACTTTTGTTTGCGAACAAGTTTAGAATTAACTAAACTATGTTCTAGTGATTACGAGTTTAAACCTTCGAATAAGATAGTTTTATATATATGAATCGAATGATGTTATGAACATCATTACTACCTCAAGTTTAGTAGGTAAACCTACTGGAAGTGACAAGATATGATCTAGCTTCAAAGGATCTTGGATGGCTTGAAAGTTCTTGAAGTAGGATCATGACACAAAAACAAGTTCAAGTAAGATTTTTACTCGAATTAAGATAGTTTATAGTTATAGAAATTGAATCAAAGTTGAATATGAATATTACCTTGAATAAGAAAGATAACCTACTGTATATAACAAAGGTTTCTTGATCTTAGATGATTACTTGGAATGGATTAGAAAGCTTGGAAGTAAATTAGTAAACTTGAAGGGATTTTTGAAGTGTTCTTGAAGTGTTCTTCCTATGATGATTATAGCTTGATTCTTGAAGTGATTTTTGATGAAGATGATGATTAACTACTAGAAAAATACGTTCATAATAGTGTGTGTGTGTGTTGAGAGAGAATTAGAAAGAGAATTGGAAGTGAAATGGAGTGAATGATGAGTGGTAATTGGTGAGTGGTGAGTGGGGTTAAAAGGAGTTCTAGTTAGTTGACTAGCTCATGGTAGAAGTTAAAATTGATTAGTCATACATGACATAATCAAGAATGGAATCCCATGCTAGTTCCTATTGGTATATACCCATAGTAAGTACGTTTTGAAGCTGTGTATAATACGGGTAAGATTACGACTAGAATTCTTGATGAAAGAAAAGAATGGGAAAGTAACTGTAACCATTTTTGTTAAGTATGAGTGTTTTGATATATGTCTTGAAGTCTTACAAAAGTATTTTAATACATCTAAATACACTACATGTATATACATTTTAACTGAGTCGTTAAGTCAGCGTTAGTCGTTACATGTAAGTGTTGTTTTGAAACCTTTAAGTTAACGATCTCAATTAATTTTGTTAACCCATTGTTTATTATATCTAATGAGATGTTAAATTATTATATTATCATGATATTATGATATATTAATATATCTTAATATGATATATATATACATTTAAAGGTCGTTACAACGATAATCGTTACATATATGTCTCGTTTCGAAATCCTTAAGTTAGTAGTCTTGTTTATATGTATATAACTCATTGTTAATATACTTATGGAGATAATTACTTATCATAATCTCATGTTAACCATATGTATATCCATATATATATCGTCATGTCGTTTTTACAAGTTTTAACGTTCATGAATCGCCGGTCAACTTGGGTGGTCAATTGTCTATATGAAACATATTTCAATTAATCAAGTCTTAACAAGTTTGATTGCTTAACATGTTGGAAACATTTAATCATGTAAATATCAATCTCAATTAATATATATAAACATGGAAAATTTCGGGTCACTACAGTACCTACCCGTTAAATAAATTTCGTCCCGAAATTTTAAGCTGTTGAAGGTGTTGACGAATCTTCTGGAAATAGATGCGGGTATTTCTTCTTCATCTGATCTTCACGCTCCCAGGTGAACTCGGGTCCTCTACGAGCATTCCATCAAACCTTAACAATTGGTATCTTGTTTTGCTTAAGTCTTTTAACCTCACGATCCATTATTTCGACGGGTTCTTCGATGAATTGGAGTTTTTCGTTGATTTGGATTTTATCTAACGGAATAGTGAGATCTTCTTTAGCAAAACATTTCTTCAAATTCGAGACGTAGAAAGTGTTATGTACAGTCGCGAGTTGTTGAGGTAACTCAAGTCGGTAAGCTACTGGTCCGACACGATCAATAATCTTGAATGGTCCAATATACCTTGGATTTAATTTCCCTCGTTTACCAAATCGAACAACGCCTTTCCAAGGTGCAACTTTAATCATGACCATCTCTCCAATTTCAAATTCTATATCTTTTCTTTTAATGTCAGCGTAGCTCTTTTGTCGACTTTGGGCAGTTTTCAACCGTTGTTGAATTTGGATGATCTTCTCGGCAGTTTCTTGTATAATCTTCGGACCCGTAATCTATCTATCCCCCACTTCACTCCAACAAATCGGAGACCTGCACTTTCTACCATAAAGTTCTTCAAACGGCGCCATCTCAATGCTTGAATGGTAGTTGTTGTTGTAGGAAAATTCTGCTAACGGTAGATGTCGATCCCAACTGTTTCCAAAATCAATAACACATGCTCGTAGCATGTCTTCAAGCGTTTGTATCGTCCTTTCGCTCTGCCCATCAGTTTGTGGATGATAGGCAGTACTCATGTCTAGACGAGTTCCTAATGCTTGCTGTAATGTCTGCCAGAATCTTGAAATAAATCTGTCATCCCTATCAGAGATAATAGAGATTGGTATTCCATGTCTGGAGACGACTTCCTTCAAATACAGTCGTGCTAACTTCTCCATCTTTTCATCTTCTCTTATTGGCAGGAAGTGTGCTGATTTGGTGAGACGATCAACTATTACCCAAATAGTATCAAAACCACTTGCAGTCCTTGGCAATTTAGTGATGAAATCCATGGTAATGTTTTCCCATTTCCATTCCGGGATTTCGGGTTGTTGAAGTAGACCTGATGGTTTCTGATGCTCAGCTTTGACCTTAGAACATGTCAAACATTCTCCTACGTATTTAGCAACATCGACTTTCATACCCGGTCACCAAAAATGTTTCTTGAGATCCTTGTACATCTTCCCCGTTCCAGGATGTATTGAGTATCTGGTTTTATGAGCTTCTCTAAGTACCATTTCTCTCATATCTCCAAGTTTTGGTACCCAAATCCTTTCAGCCCTATACCGGGTTCCGTCTTCTCGAATATTAAGATGCTGCTCCGATCCTTTGGGTATTTCATCCTTTAAATTTCCTTCTTTTAAAACTCCTTGTTGCGCCTCCTTTATTTGAGTAGTAAGGTTATTATGAATCATTATATTCATAGATTTTACTCGAATGGGTTCTCTGTCCTTCCTGCTCAAGGCATCGGCTACCACATTTGCCTTCCCCGGGTGGTAACGAATCTCAAAGTCGTAATAATTCAACAATTCAATCCATCTACGCTGCCTCATATTCAGTTGTTTCTGATTAAATATGTGTTGAAGACTTTTGTGGTCGGTATATATAATACTTTTGACCCCATATAAGTAGTGCCTCTAAGTCTTTAATGCAAAAACAACCGTGCCTAATTCCAAATCATGCGTCGTATAATTTTGCTCGTGAATCTTCAATTGTCTAGACGCATAAGCAATCACCTTCGTTCGTTGCATTAATACACAACCGAGACCTTGCTTTGATGCGTCACAATAAATCACAAAATCATCATTCCCTTCAGGCAATGACAATATAGGTGCCGTAGTTAGCTTTTTCTTCAATAACTGAAACGCTTTCTCTTGGTCATCCTTCCATTCAAATTTCTTCCCTTTATGCGTTAATGCAGTCAAGGGTTTTGCTATTCTAGAAAAGTCTTGGATGAACCTTCTGTAGTAACCAGCTAGTCCTAAAAACTGGCGTATGTGTTTCGGAGTTTTCGGGGTTTCCCACTTTTCAACAGTTTCTATCTTTGCCGGATCCACCTTAATACCTTTTTTGTTCACTATGTGACCGAGGAATTGAACTTCTTCCAACCAAAATGCACACTTTGAAAATTTAGCGTACAATTCTTCCTTCCTCAATACTTCTAACACCTTTCTCAAATGTTCACCGTGTTCTTGGTCATTCTTTGAGTAAATAAGTATGTCATCAATGAAAACAATGACAAACTTGTCAAGGTATGGTCCACACACTCGGTTCATAAGGTCCATGAACACAGCTGGTGCATTAGTTAAACCAAATGGCATAACCATAAACTCGTAATGACCGTAACGTGTTCTGAAAGCAGTCTTTGGAATATCATCTTCTTTCACCCGCATTTGATGATACCCGGAACGTAAGTCAATCTTTGAATAAACAGACGAGCCTTGTAGTTGATCAAATAAGTCGTCGATTCTCGGTAGTGGGTAGCGGTTCTTGATGGTAAGTTTATTCAACTCTCGGTAGTCGATACACAACCTGAATGTACCATCTTTCTTCTTGACAAACAAAACAGGAGCTCCCCACGGTGATGTGCTTGGTCGAATGAAACCATGCTCTAAAAGTTCTTGTAATTGGCTTTGCAGTTCTTTCATCTCGCTGGGTGCGAGTCTGTAAGGAGCATGAGCTATTGGTGCAGCTCCTGGTACAAGATCTATTTGAAATTCAACGGATCGATGTGGGGGTAATCCCGGTAATTCTTTCGGAAATACATCGGGAAATTCTTTTGCGATGGGAACATCATTGATGCTCTTTTCTTCAGTTTGTACTTTCTCGACGTGTGCTAGAACAGCATAGCAACCTTTTCTTATTAGTTTTTGTGCCTTCAAATTACTAATAAGATGTAGCTTCGTGTTGCCCTTTTCTCCGTACACCATTAAGGGTTTTCCTTTTTCTCGTATAATGCGAATTGCATTTTTGTAACAAACGATCTCTGCTTTCACTTCTTTCAACCAGTCCATACCGATTATCACATCAAAACTCCCTAACTCTACTGGTATCAAGTCAATCTTAAATGTTTCGCTAACCAGTTTAATTTCTCGATTCCGACATATATTATCTGCTGAAATTAATTTACCATTTGCTAATTCGAGTAAAAATTTACTATCCAAAGGCGTCAATGGGCAACTTAATTTAGCACAAAAATCTCTACTCATATAGCTTCTATCCGCACCCGAATCAAATAAAACGTAAGCAGATTTATTGTCAATAAGAAACGTACCCGTAACAAGCTCCGGGTCTTCATGTGCCTCTGCCGCATTAATATTGAAAACTCTTCTGCGGCCTTGTCCATTCGTGTTCTCCTGGTTCGGGCAATTTCTAATAATGTGGCCCGGTTTTCCACATTTATAACAAATTACATTGGCATAACTTGCTCCGACACTACTTGCTCCGCCATTACTCGTTCCGACACCATTTGTTCCTTTCGTTCTATTAACCCCTGGTCCGTAGACCTCACACTTCGCCGCGCTATGAGCATTTCTTTTACACTTGTTGCAAAATTTGGTGCAGAACCCCGAGTGATACTTTTCACACCTTTGGCATAGCTGCTTCTGATTTTTGTTGTTGTTGCGGTTATTATTGTTGTTGGGATGATTGTTGTAGTTGCTGTTGTTGTTGTTGTTGTTGTTGGGCCATTTGTTGTAGTTGCATTGATGTTGCGATTGTTGGGATAATTGTTGCGATTATTGTTGTAATTGCTGTTGTTGTTGTATTGGTGATTCTTATCACCGTTTTCCTCCCACTTTCTTTTGACTTGCTTCACATTAGCCTCTTCAGCAGTCTGTTCTTTAATTCTTTCTTCAATCTGGTTCACTAGTTTGTGAGCCATTCTACATGCCTGTTGTATGGAGGCGGGCTCGTGTGAACTTATATCTTCTTGGATTCTTTCCGGTAATCCTTTCACAAACGCGTCGATCTTCTTTTCCTCATCTTCGAACGCTCCCGGACACAATAGGCACAATTCTGTGAATCGTCTTTCGTACGTGGTAACATCAAATCCTTGGGTTCGTAACCCTCTAAGTTATGTCTTGAGCTTATTGACCTCGGTTCTGGGACGGTACTTCTCGTTCATCAAGTGCTTGAATGCTGACCACGGTAGTGCGTACGCATCATCTTGTCCCACTTGCTCTAGATAGGTATTCCACCATGTTAACGCAGAACCTGTGAAGGTATGCGTAGCGTACTTCACTTTGTCCTCTTCAGTACACTTACTTATGGCAAACAGCGATTCAACCTTCTCGGTCCACCGTTTCAATCAGATCGGTCCTTCGGTTCTATCAAATTCCAAAGGTTTGCAGGCAGTGAATTCTTTGTAGGTGCATCCTACACGATTTCCTGTACTGCTAGATCCAAGGTTATTGTTGGTATGTAGCGCAGCCTGTACTGCGGCTATGTTTGAAGCTAGAAAAGTACGGAATTCCTCTTCATTCATATTCACGGTGTGTCGAGTAGTCGGTGCCATTTCCTTCAAAATAGTCAAATGGAACAAGTTAATCATACAGAATATTAAGAGTAGTTAATAGTATTAGCGTTTTATAAGTTTAAATTCGGGTAGTACCTACCCGTTAAGTTCATACTTAGTAGCTAATATACAATTCAACTACTACAATTCTATATGAAAAACTGATTATAATAATATTTCGCGTTCAAACTTTTACACAATATTTTACAAACTTACAATACCGCTTATTTTACATATAGCATGAAATATAGCACACAATAAATTTGATACAAGATGGTTGTGAAGATAATTCTAGCTAGTACACAAGTCGTTCAGCAAAGGCAATAAACACACGTAATTCATACGTCCAGAAACAAGTCATGCATTCTGGTTTTAC
Organism: Rutidosis leptorrhynchoides; assembly: GCF_046630445.1. Taxonomy (NCBI): domain Eukaryota; kingdom Viridiplantae; phylum Streptophyta; class Magnoliopsida; order Asterales; family Asteraceae; genus Rutidosis; species Rutidosis leptorrhynchoides. The sequence goes on from NC_092337.1 coordinate 255,975,639, forward strand.
TAGGATTACTTCCCATCCTTGGTCTTATGGAACATAACCGTTATGGCCGTTGATAAGACAGCGTGTTGTAACATCGTCAAAGGGACGAGGGTTACGTAATATCCAACAGTCCCGTAACAATCTAAAAACCTCATTTCTTACCCCAATTACCGACTCTGTCACTTGTGGGAACGTTTTGTTTAATAGTTGTAGCCCGATGTTCTTGTTCTCACTTTGGTGAGAAGCGAACATTACTAATCCGTAAGTATAACATGCTTCTTTATGTTGCATGTTAGCCGCTTTTTCTAAATCACGAAGTCCAATATTCGGATATATTGAGTCAAAATAATTTCTTAACCCATTGCGTAAAATAGCATTTGGGTTCCCCGCAATATATGCGTCAAAGTAAACACATCGTAACTTATGGATTTCCCAATGTGATATCCCCCATCTTTCGAACAAAAGCCTTTTATAAACCAAGGCATTCTTGGAACGTTCTTCGAATGTCTTACAAACTGATCTCGCCTTAAATATTTGTGCCGAAGAATTCTGACCGACTCTAGATAAGATTTCATCAATCATGTCTCCGGGTAGGTCTCTTAAAATATTGGGTTGTCTATCCATTTTGTGTTTTTATACTGTAAAATAGACAAGAGTTAGATTCATAAAAAAAAATACTTATTAATACAAGCAATTTTTACATATATCATAAAGCATAAGCACACTATATTACTTATATTACACCACAAGAATACAACTATCTTATTCCGACTCGCTTGTTTCTTCTTCTTCTTCGGTTTTGGTTCGTTTTGCCAAGTTTCTAGGGATATATGATGTTCCCCTAAAACGAGCCGTCGTTATCCACATTGGTTTAGGAAAACCTGGTGGTTTAGAGGTTCCCGGGTCATTGTTACAACTTAAGGACTTCGGGGGTTGACGATACATATAAAGTTCATCGGGGTTGGAATTAGATTTCTCTATTTTTATGCCCTTTCCCTTATTATTTTCTTTTGCCTTTTTAAATTCAGTTGGGGTAATTTCTATAACATCATCGGAATTCTCGTCGGAATCCGATTCATCGGAGAATTGGTAATCCTCCCAATATTTTGCTTCCTTGGCGGAAACACCATTGACCATAATTAACCTTGGTCGGTTGGTTGAGGATTTTCTTTTACTTAACCGTTTTATTATTTCCCCCACCGGTTCTATTTCTTCATCCGGTTCCGATTCTTATTCTGGTTCCGATTCTTCTTCCGGTTCCGACTCTTCTTCCGGTTCCTCTTCGGGAACTTGTGAATCAGTCCACGAATCATTCCAATTTACATTTGACTCTTCATTATTATTAGGTGAGTCAATGGGACTTGTTCTAGAGGTAGACATCTATCACATAATATCAAACGCGTTAAGAGATTAATATATCACATAATATTCACATGTTAAAAATATATAGTTTCCAACAAAATTTGTTAAGCAATCATTTTTCAAGTAAACACGGTCGAAGTCCAGACTCACTAATGCATCCTAACAAATTCGATAAGACACACTAATGCAAAATTCTGGTTCTCTAAGACCAACGCTCGGATACCAACTGAAATGTCCCGTTCTTATTGATTAAAAACGTTCCATATTAATTGATTTCGTTGCGAGGTTTTGACCTCTATATGAGACGTTTTTCAAAGACTGCATTCATTTTTAAAACAAACCATAACCTTTATTTCATAAATAAAGGTTTAAAAAGCTTTACGTAGATTATCAAATAATGATAATCTAAAATATCCTGTTTACACACGACCATTACATAATGGTTTACAATACAAATATGTTACATCGAAATCAGTTTCTTGAATGCAGTTTTTACACAATATCATACAAACATGGACTCCAAATCTTGTCCTTATTTTAGTATGCAACAACGGAAGCTCTTAATATTCACCTGAGAATAAACATGCTTTAAACATCAACAAAAATGTTGGTGAGTTATAGGTTTAACCTATATATATCAAATCATAATAATAGACCACAAGATTTCATATTTCAATACACATCCCATACATAGAGATAAAAATCATTCATATGGTGAACACCTGGTAACCGACATTAACAAGATGCATATATAAGAATATCCCCATCATTCCGGGACACCCTTCGGATATGATATAAATTTCGAAGTACTAAAGCATCCGGTACTTTGGATGGGGCTTGTTGGGCCCGATAGATCTATCTTTAGGATTCGCGTCAATTAGGGTGTCTGTTCCCTAATTCTTAGATTACCAGACTTAATAAAAAGGGGCATATTCGATTTCGATAATTCAACCATAGAATGTAGTTTCACGTACTTGTGTCTATTTTGTAAATCATTTATAAAACCTGCATGTATTCTCATCCCAAAAATATTAAATTTTAAAAGTGGGACTATAACTCACTTTCACAGATTTTTACTTCGCCGAGAAGTAAGATTTGGCCACTGTTGATTCACGAACCTATAACAATATATACATATATATTAAAGTATGTTCAAAATATATTTACAACACTTTTAATATATTTTGATGTTTTAAGTTTATTAAGTCAGCTGTCCTCGTTAGTAACCTACAACTAGTTGTCCACAGTTAGATGTACAGAAATAAATCGATAAATATTATCTTGAATCAATCCACGACCCAATGTATACGTATCTCAGTATTGATCACAACTCAAACTATATATATTTTGGAATCAACCTCAACCCTGTATAGCTAACTCCAACATTCACATATAGAGTGTCTATGGTTGTTTCAAAATATATATAGATGTGTAGACATGATAGGTCGAAACATTGTATACGTGTCTATGGTATCTCAAGATTACATAATATACAATACAAGTTGATTAAGTTATGGTTGGAATAGATTTGTTACCAATTTTCACGTAGTTAAAATGAGAAAAATTATCCAATCTTGTTTTACCCATAACTTCTTCATTTTAAATCCGTTTTGAGTGAATAAAATTGCTATGGTTTCATATTGAACTCTATTTTATGAATCTAAACACAAAAAGTATAGGTTTATAGTCAGAAAAATAATTTACAATTCGTTTTTGTAAAGGTAGTCACTTCAGTCGAAAGAACGACGTCTAGATGACCATTTTAGAAAACATACTTCCACTTTGAGTTTAACCATAATTTTTGGATATAGTTTCATGTTCATAATAAAAATAATTTTCTCAGAATAACAACTTTTAAATCAAAGTTTATCATAGTTTTTAATTAACTAACCCAAAACAGCCCGCGGTGTTACTACGACGGCGTAAATCCGGTTTTACGGTGTTTTTCGTGTTTCCAGGTTTTAAATCATTAAGTTAGCATATCATATAGATATAGAACATGTGTTTAGTTAATTTTAAAAGTCAAGTTAGAAGGATTAAATTTTATTTGCGAACAAGTTTAGAATTAACTAAACTATGTTCTAGTGATTACGAGTTTAAACCTTCGAATAAGATAGTTTTATATATATGAATCGAATGATGTTATGAACATCATTACTACCTAAAGTTTAGTAGGTAAACCTACTGGAAGTGACAAGAAATGATCTAGCTTCAAAGGATCTTGGATGGCTTGAAAGTTCTTGAAGTAGGATCATGACACAAAAACAAGTTCAAGTAAGATTTTTACTCGAATTAAGATAGTTTATAGTTATAGAAATTGAATCAAAGTTTGAATATGAATATTACCTTGAATAAGAAAGATAACCTACTGTATATAACAAAGGTTTCTTGATCTTATATGATTACTTGGAATGGATTAGAAAGCTTGGAAGTAAATTAGTAAACTTGAAGGGATTTTTGAAGTGTTCTTGAAGTGTTCTTCCTATGATGATTATAGCTTGATTCTTGAAGTGATTTTTGATGAAGATGATGATTAACTACTGGAAAAATACGTTCATAATAGTGTGTGTCTGTTGAGAGAGAATTAGAAAGAGAATTGGAAGTGAAATGGAGTGAATGATGAGTGGTAATTGGTGAGTGGTGAGTGGGGTTAAAAGGAGTTCTAGTTAGTTGACTAGCTCATGGTAGAAGTTAAAATTGATTAGTCATACATGACATAATCAAGAGTGGAATCCCATGCTAGTTCCTATTGGTATATACCCATAGTAAGTACGTTTTGAAGCTGTGTATAATACGGGTAAGAATACGACTAGAATTCTTAATGAAAGAAAAGAATGGGAAAGTAACTGTAACCATTTTCGTTAAGTATGAGTGTTTTGATATATGTCTTGAAGTCTTCCAAAAGTATTTTAATACATCTAAATACACTACATGTATATACATTTTAACTGAGTCGTTAAGTCATCGTTAGTCGTTACATGTAAGTGTTGTTTTGAAACCTTTAAGTTAACGATCTCAATTAATGTTGTTAACCCATTGTTTATTATATCTAATGAGATGTTAAATTATTATATTATCATGATATTATGATATATTAATATATCTTAATATGATATATATACATTTAAATGTCGTTACAATGATAATCGTTACATATATGTCTCGTTTCGAAATCCTTAAGTTAGTAGTCTTGTTTATATGTATATAACTCATTGTTAATATACTTATGGAGATACTTACTTATCATAATCTCATGTTAACCATATGTATATCCATATATATATCGTCATGTCGTTTTTACAAGTTTTAACGTTCATGAATCGCCGGTCAACTTGGGTGGTCAATTGTCTATATGAAACATATTTCAATTAATCAAGTCTTAACAAGTTTGATTGCTTAACATGTTGGAAACATTTAATCATGTAAATATCAATCTCAATTAATATATATAAACATGAAAAAGTTCGGGTCACTACAGTGGATTCTTCACCAATGTCACCACAGACCAACTGGATGTCATCATGGATCAAACTTAACTGCAAGAAAAGTCTACGAATTAGGATTTTATTGGCCGTCTATATTCCGAGATGCGCAAGAGCTTGTAAAGCGTTGCGACGCATGCCAAAGGCAAGGTATTATCTCTATGAAGAATGAGATGCCTCGAACTAATATCCAAGCTTGCGAGATCTTCGATATATGGGGATTAAACTTCATGGGGCCATTCCTAAAGTCTAATGGGAAAGAATATGTCCTCGTAGCAGTAGATTACATCTCCAGATGGGTCGAAGCCCAAGCATTTCCAACCAATGATGCCAAAGTCGTCACCAACTTCCTGAAGAGACTCTTCTGCCGATTTGGAGCTCCTCGTGCTATAATAGGTGATAGAGGCACACACTTCTGTAATACTCAATTTATGAAGGTAATGCAACAATACGGAGTTACCCACAAGATGTCCACTGCCTATCATCCGCAGACTAACGGACAAGAAGAGGTCACGAACAAAGCACTCAAGAGAATCCTAGAACACACTGTTGGCCATCATGGAAATAAATGGGCCGAGAAACTAGACGATGCTCTGTGGGCATTCCAGACTGCTTACAAGAATCCTCTAGGGATTACACCCTACCGCATGATCTATGGAAAAGCCTGTCACCTTCCGCTAGAACTTGAATATAAAGCTCTCTGGGCGCTGAAGACCTGCAATCTCGATCCCTCAGTTACCGCTAAACATCGAAAGATGCAGATGAACGAACTCTTCGAATTAAGAGACCAAGCAAATGAAACATCATACATATACAAGGAACGAACGAAGCTTACGCATGATGCAAAATTGATTCCTACAAAGTTCACTCCTGGAGATAAGGTTCTGCTCTTTAATTCTTGGTTCAAGAAGTTCGCTGGAAAATTTAGATCACGATGGAGTGGCCCATACAAAGTTGTACATGCTTTTCCACACGGAGCCGTGGAATTAGAAGGATCTACTGGAAACTTCAAAGTCAACGGCCATCGGCTAAAAGCTTATCTAGAAGACCACGATAAGGAGGAGCACCTCTTCTCCTTTGATCCGTTCTGAAGATCTGACAAAGAAAAGTCGAGCTGTAACGACTTGATAAACAAAGCGCTCTTGGGAGGCACCCCTTGTTTATCCTTTTTATTTTCATTTATTTTCATTTCAATTATTTTTAGTCTAAAAATATTATCTCTGTGTACTAACAACTAAGCGCCATACTTGCGCTTAGTGCTTACAAGTTTGTTGAATGTGTTCAGGCAAAAATGCCAAGTTCAGTAGCTTCAGTTTACATCCCAGTTCGTAGGAGGAGGACTCCTAGAGTTTACACATCCGGAAGCAGTGCTGATCAGAACAGGCCATCAACAGGACAATTAGGCTCAAGGCGATTGATATTAGAGAGTGTTGAGGAGGACATTGGCACAGCACCGCCAGCTCCTCCTGTTCAACGATCTAGATGTTTAGCCAGGAGGCCTGCTGAGCACACACAGCTACTAGAGACACGTGAGCCACGGACGGTGATACACTCTGGAGCCACCTTGAATGACCCTGATGTTACACGGGCAATACTCAGAGACCAGCAGAAGCTCTATCGAGCCCTTAGAGCATACCTTCAGCGCGAGGGGATGCCACGCAGTAGTCTGGGCCCGTCGTCATTTAGGCTAGAGTATCGAGTTCAGCCGACACGACAAGCTACCCCTAGGCGTTCCACACCGGCGTCAGTTTACTCAGTTGCTTCAGCTGCCATACCTGCACATGCTACTCCTATTCCCATCACGCTGCCTGCTCCAGTCACCAAGCCAGTCCCAATCATTGAGCTACCTGAGGGTTGTCACCTAGTCACTATTCTCATATCAGTTGAGCTACCCATGGCCCAGGCATTCGAGATCACTGGGAACATACCTGACGAGGAGCCTTTCCCGAGCCTATCACACCTGGAGTTTCCATCATACCTCTGTCTAGATTTACTACTAGGCCCTGAGTTGAATATAGGACAACCACTTGAGTATTTGCCAAGACTAGAGGATGATGATGATCTCTTTGGATACTTCGCAGCGCCGACTCAGCACACTGACCAGGATAGTATTCCATAGACTACTTTACTTTATTTTACTTTTAGTTTTATCTTTTTGAAGCATTGTACCAAAAAAGTTATATATAGTGGAAATGCTGCCTTTCTGATAATGCTAAAAACGAACATATATTTCAAAGCATTATCCCTCAAGAAAGACAAGCTTTTAGTTGCAATTGTTCTATTTACAAGTGATATTCGTTTAAATAATAAAAGGTGAAGACAAAAGACAGATTCGACGAATTGAAGACGCAATCGACCAAAAAGCTCAAAAGTACAAAATACAATCAAAGTGGTTCCAATTATTGATGAGAAACGTCTCAAAATTACAAGAGTACAAGATACGAAACGCAAAGTACAAGATATTAAATTGTACGCAAGGACGTTCGAAAAACCGGAACCGGGGCCAGAGTCAACTCTCAACGCTCGACGCAACGGGCTAAAAATTACAAGTCAACTATGCACATGAATATAATATAATATATAATTTCTTAAAATTAATATATATTATATTATATATTATAAACGTCGGCAAAGAAAGAAACAAACTCTTGTGAGCTGGAAAAAGTGGCCATGCGATTGCATGGCCTGGAAGTACATTTTCCATGCGATCGCATGGCAGTAGGTGACAGGCCACATCTATAAATTTCGCAGTTTTTGAGCAAATATATCCATCTTTTTCTTTCCTTTCTCTCAACGTAAACATATATATATATATATATATATATATATATATATATATATATATATATATATATATATATATATATATATATATATATATATATATATATATATATATATATATATATATATATATTATAATTTTAATTTTAATTTTAATTCTAATAATAAGGGTATGTTAGCGAATGTTGTAAGGGTGTAAGTCGAAATTCTGTCCGTGTAACGCTACGCTATTTTTAATCATTGTAAGTTATGTTCAACCTTTTTAAATTAATGTCTCGTAGCTAAGTTATTATTATGCTTATTTAATGCCGAAGTAATCGTGATGTTGGGCTAAATATTAAAATTGGGTAATTGGGCTTTGGACCATAATTAGGGTTTGGATAAAAGAACGACACTTGTGGAAATTAGACTATGGACTATTAATGGGTTTTATATTAACTAAATGATACCTCGTTGATTTAATATATAGACTTATAATTTGACGTATTTATGTATAACCACATACGCTTGACTGGGCACGGTGGGCGGGATATCTATAAATACCAATAATTGTTCATTTTACCGAACACGGAACTGGATTAATAGTTAATAGACTTGTTGAAACAGGGGTGGATTACATTCAAGGGTAATTGGTGTAATTGTTAACAAAGTAGTAAAACCTTGGACTACACGCAGTCGATAACCTGGTGTATTCATTAAACAAAGTATTAAGACCCTGTTACAATTCAAATCCCCAATTAGTTGGAATATTTGACTTCGGGAATAAGGATAATTTAACGAGGACACTCGTACTTTATATTTATGAATGATGGACTATTATGGACAAATCCGTATGGACATATCGAATAATCCAGGACAAAGGACAATTAACCCATGGGAATAAACTAAAACAGCACGTCAAACATCATGATTACGGAAGTTTAAATAAGCATAATTCCTTTATTTCATATTTAATTTCCTTTATTTCATATTTAATTATCGCACTTTTATTTATTGTCATTATATTTAATTGCACTTTTAATTATCGTACTCTTTAATTGTCGTACTTTTTATTTATCGCATTTTTATTTATCGCAATTTCATTATCGTTATTTACTTTACGCTTTAAATTAAGTTATATTTATTTTTAATATTTTACATTAGGTTTTAACTGCGACTAAAGTTTTAAAATCGACAAACCGGTCATTAAACGGTAAAAACCCCCTTTTATAATAATAATACTACTTATATATATTTTTGTATTTTTACAATTATAAGTTAAAAAATATAGCGTTAAACTTGGCTAAGTCTCCCTGTGGAACGAACCGGATTTACTAAAAACTACACTACTGTACGATTAGGTACACTGCCTATAAGTGTTGTAGCAAGGTTTAGGTATATCCACTCTATATATAAATAAATCACTTGTGTAAAATTGTATCGTATTTAATAGTATTTTGTAGCAAATATATAACTATTTTATACACCACCTCGCAGACATCAAGTATTTTTGGCGCCACTGCCGGGGACACTAAAACGCCGGAAGCGAAACGCTATATATATAAAAAAAAGATTTTTTTAAGTTCTTTGTATAAAAAAGAAATATACGTTTTAAATATTAAAAACCAAAAATATAAATAGAAAATATAAAAAATCTATATATTTGTTTTTAAGAGTTGTTAAATATATATAAAGTTAAAAAGTATTTTTTATTTTAGTTTTTAAAATTAAATTTGTATTTAAGTTATATTAAATATAAAATTACTCGGTCCAGTACTGTAGCAGCCCAGCATTTGGCCCGAAACCTTAGCTCATGCGACCGCATGAGCCCGAAGGCAAAAATTCATGCGATCGCATGAACGTACCAGACACGCCAGGTTTGACCCTAATTCTGCATTAATTACGGAGTATTATTTTTTATTATTAATAAAACCCTAATTAGGGTATTGTTATTATATTATTTAGTTTATTTTGTATTTTTTTAGTTTTAATTAGTTTAATTAGTTTTAATAAATTATAAAATTAATAGTTTTATAAAATAAATAATATAAAATTAATATTTTTATAAAAATTGTACTTTTTACAACTTTAAGTTTATTTTTATATTTTGTATCTTTTTATTTCTTTTTAGCGTAATATTTGTATTTTTCGCTCGTATTTAGTTTTAAGTCATAGTTTTTGCCATAGTTATTTTTATTTCTAGATTTTTAGGCTTTGCCGTAAAATCCCTTAAGTGATTTTTCTTTAGACTAAGATTTAGGTGCTTTAGAATTTTGCGACGCCGTTTTAAGTTTTTAGTACCTTTTTAAGTTATTGCCGTTTGGGATATAGTATTTCTTTTAAGCTTTAATATTTTTAGACGCAACTTTTAATTATTAGTTTTTTGTTCTTTTTTAAGTTCCGACGCGCTACTTTCTTATTTTTATTTTTCGACGCCTATTATTTTTCGACGCGCTCTTTTTCTTTCTTATTTTTCGACGCTCTAGTTTTTAGGACATAGAATTTTCTATTTCTTCTCTAAAATTTCTTTAAATTTCAACGAAAAATTATTTTAAGTGGTTAAATTGATAGACATCTATTTTCTGGTTCGTAGTAATAGTTGGATTTGTACGTGGACCGGGTTATTGGAGCCAAACAGTACTCAATTATATTGAGACGAAACGAATTCTGCCCCTCTGCTGCATCTTTTGGCTATTCGAAACGTGGGAAAAATCAGAAAAGTCTATTAATTTGATAACTTATATAATTTTTCTTATTTTTATAACTAATAGGATATTCAGTGAATGCACCGAACAAAACATTCACCACCTTTTGTATGTTCACCACTTGTAACTCGATCAAGACATCTAGCAAATATTGTCGCCGTTGATTTTTCTTTAGAATCATCATCCAGTCAACCAAGTACACCAATTCAAATTTCCGATAATCCATTTTTTGAACCCGACCTCACAATTGAGAATCCGGAGGTTATTCAAGGACAATTCAGAGATCCTGAACCACTAATCTTTCCTCCGGAACCACCAATCATTCAAACAGATATTGTAGAGGAACCAACCATTAAATCAGAATCCTCTAGTGATTCAGATTCAACAAATTCAATCATGGAAAATCTGGAACCTCTAAGTATGGAAGACCGAATGCGAGCTAAACGCACTGGCCAAGGTCACGTAATTACTCAACCAGACATTAATGCGCCAGATTATGAAATCAAAGGACAAATCCTACACATGGTAACTAATCAATGCCAATTTAGTATTGCCCTGAAGGAAGATCCAAACGAACATCTTCGTACATTTAATAGGATCTGCACTTTATTCAAAATAAGAGAAGTGGAGGATGAACAGATATATTTCGTGTTATTTCTCAGAACTTTAAAGGGAGAAGCTAAAGATTGGTTGGAATCATTACCTGAAGGGGAGATTTATACATGGGACGTTTAAGTTGAAAATTTTCTTAAACAATTCTTTCCGGCATCTAAAGCCGTGAGACTTCAAGGAGAAATTGTTACGTTCACGCAAAAGCCAAACGAAACTCTATATGAGGCGTGGACAAGATTTGGAAAGTTATTAAGAGGGTGTCCACAACATGGTTTAGACACTTGTCAAATAGTACAAATATTCTACCAAGGATACGACATCACTACAAGAAAAGACATCGATATAGTAGCTGGTGGTTCTATTATGAAGAAAACCGCAACTGATGCTTACAAAATTATTGATAACACTGCTTCCCACTCACATGAGTGGCACCAAGAAAAAGATATCGTTAGATCATCTAAAGCAGCTAGAGCCGATTCTAGCCATGACTTAGATTCCATTTCCGCAAAGATAGATGCTGTCGAGAGACGAATGGAAAAGATGACTAAGGATATACAATCAATAAGAATTAGTTGTGAGCAGTGTGGAGGACCACATTTAACAAAAGATTGTCTCATTATTGAACTAACAATGGAACAAAGAGAGAATGTTTCATACATAAACCAAAGGCCTGGAAATAATTATCAGAATAATTATCAACCGCCAAGGCCAATCTACAATCAAAATCAGAATTATAACCGAAATGTTCCATACAACAACTAACAAGGTCCTAGTAATCAACAAGTATCTAACAATACTTACAATCAGCAAAGACCTATTTTTCCAATTAAACCACAACAAACCGATGATAAAAATCCAAATTTAGAAGACATGATGTCAAAGCTAGTTGAATCTCAAACTCAGTTTTTCACATCTCAGAAACAAACCAATGAACAAAATGCTCAAGCATTTAGAAATCAACAAGCTTCGATTCAAAATCTGGAACAAGAAGTAAGCAACCTAGCAAGGTTGATAGGTGAAAGAAAACCGAGAAGTTTACCTAGTGATACAAATGCTAACCCCCGGAATGAAAGAGCTAAAGCCATTACCACAAGAAGTGGTATTACACTTAAACCACCTGAAATGCCTATAATTTCTTATGACGCTATTCCTACTCCACAAGAACCACAACCTGAACAAGATAAGGAAAAAGAACCGGTAGTTGAAAAGGTTAATGAAGATAACACAGTTAAAGCTAAACCTTATGTTAAACCATACCAAACACCACTTCCTTACCCGAGTAAAATGAGAAAAGAGAGCCTTGAAGCCGAGCAATCCAAATTCTTGGATATGTTTAAACAAATAAATGTCAATCTTCCTTTCATTGATGTGATTTCAGGAATGCCTAGATATGCTAAATTTCTAAAAGATCTAATCACAAATAGAAAGAAAATGAAAGAACTCTCGGCTGTTACTATGAATGCTAATTGTTCTGCAGTGCTGTTGAATAAGATACCAGAAAAATTATCTGATCCAGGAAGTTTCACGATTCCATGTTTTCTGGGTAGTCTTAGTTCAATAGAAGCATTGGCAGATTTAGATGCTAGTATAAATTTAATGCCGTATTCACTATACACTAAACTAGACCTTGGAGAATTGAAACTAACACGAATAAGCATACAACTAGCCGATCGATCAGTAAAATATCCTAGAGGGATAATGGAAAACATGCTAGTTAAAGTTGGTACTTTAGTATTTCCAGTAGATTTTTTTATTCTGGATAATAAACACGGCTAAAGAAATAATAGACGTGTTCGGTAAGAAACTGACCCTAAGTATAGAGGACGAGAGTGTTACCTTTTCTGTTGATAGAGCCATGCAACAACCTCAATCTACAGATGATACATGTTATTATATTCAAACTATAGATTCACATGCAGAATTGTTAGAAGAATTTCCATAATTACAAGGAACAGGAGAATGTTCTTTAGGAGAAGGAACTGAACCAATTGATGAAGCTGAAATGTTAGCTACACTTATGGCTAATGGATATGAACCAACAACAGAAGAAATTCAAATGCTAAAAGAAGAAGACAGATATCGATATAAATCATCGATAGAAGAACCACCGACATTAGAGTTAAAGCCACTTCCAAACCATTTGGAATATGCTTATTTACATGGTGAAACTGAATTACCTGTAATAATATCGTCTTCTCTTACTGAAAATGAAAAATCTCAACTCATTTCTGTGCTAAAAGCTCATAAACCAGCTATTGCATGGAAAATTCATGATATTAAAGGAATAAGTTCTTCGTATTGCACACATAAAATCCTTATGGAGGAAGGTCATAAAACGTATGTGCAACGCCAACGAAGACTAAATCCTAATATACAAGATGTTGTTAAGAAAGAAATTATTAAACTGCTTGATGCAGGCTTAATTTATCCAATCTCTGATAGTCCATGGGTAAGCCCAGTTCAATGCGTACCTAAGAAGGGTGGCATGACTATCATCACAAATGAGAAAAATGAGCTTATTCCTACTAGGACTGTAACAGGATGGCGTGTTTGTATTGATTATAGAAAATTAAATGACGCCACCAGAAAAGATCACTTTCCCTTACCTTTTATTGATCAAATGTTGGAAAGATTAGCAGGAAATAGTTACTATTGTTTTCTTGATGGTTTTTTCGGATATTTTCAAATTCCAATAGCACCCGAGGACCAAGAGAAAACCACATTCACGTGCCCTTATGGTACTTTTGCTTTCAAACGCATGCCATTTGTACTTTGCAACGCCCCTGCAACCTTTCAAAGGTGCATGATGGCGATTTTTCACGACATGATAGAAGAATGCATGGAAGTTTTCATGGATGACTTTTCAGTCTTCGGTGATACTTCTGAAACATGTCTAGTTAATCTTGAGCGAATGCTTATTAGATGCGAACAATAAAATCTAGTACTTAATTGGGAGAAATGCCATTTCATGGTTAAAGAAGGCATCGTTCTTGGTCATAAAATTTCAAAGGAAGGAATTGAAGTGGATAGATCTAAAGTAGATGTAATTGCTAAACTTCTACATCCCACCAATGTTAGAGGAGTTAGGAGTTTTCTAGGGCATGCCGGTTTTTACTGACGTTTCATAAAAGATTTTTCTAAAATTGCCACTCCTATGAATAAACTCCTAGAAAAGGATGCTCCATTCATCTTTTCAGATGAATGCATCAAATCTTTTAATATTCTTAAAGAAAAACTCACTAATGCACCGATCATGATAACTCCAAATTGGAGTCTACTGTTTGAACTAATGTGCGATGCAAGTTATTTTGCAATGGGAGCCGTTTTAGGTCAAAGGATTGAAAAACGATTTCAACCTATATATTATGCTAGTAAGACATTACAAGGAGCACAAACGAATTACACAACTACTGAAAAAGAACTCCTTGCTATTGTCTTTGCTTTTGACAAATTTCGTTCATATCTCGTTCTAACTAAAACGGTGGTCTATAACGATCATTCTGCTCTTAGATACCTATTTTCGAAACAAGATGCCAAACCACGATTAATCCGTTGGATCTTACTCTTACAAGAGTTCAATATTGAAATTCGAGATAAAAAGGGAGCAGAAAATCTCGGCGCTGATCATCTTTCTCGTCTTGAAAATCCTGAATTAGAAGTTCTAAATGAATCGGCCATACAAGACAACTTTCCTGATGAATATCTATTGAAGATAGATTATAATGAAATTCCATGGTTTTCAGACTATGCAAACTACTTAGTATGTGGATTCCTTGCAAAAGGATTATCGTACCAAAAACGAAAGAAATTCTTTAGTGATATAAAACACTATTTATGGGAAGATCCACATTTGTTTAAACGTTGTCCCGATAGAATAATACGCCGATGTGTATTTGGAGATGAAGCTAGTCAAATATTAAACCAATGTCACATAGGACTAACAGGAGGGCATTATGGGCCTCAGCTCACAGCAAGAAAAGTTTACGATGCTGGATTCTATTGACCTACAATTTTCAAAGACGCATACCTTCTTTGCAAATCCTGTGATGCTTGTCAAAGGGCCGGAAAAATAAGTCAACGTGATGAAATGCCACAAAATGTCATTCAAGTATGTGAAGTATTTGACATTTGGGGTATTGACTTTATGGGTCCATTTCCAAAATCTCATAATAATCTCTACATTCTCGTTGCCATTGATTATGTATCTAAATGGGCGGAAGCACAAGGTCTCCCAACTAACAATGCACGAGTTGTAGTCAACTTTTTAAAACGTCTTTTTGCAAGGTTCGAAACACCGAAAGCTTTAACAAGTGATCGGGGTACTCATTTTTGTAACAATCAACTTGAGAAAGTTCTCAAAAGATATGGAGTAACTCATAAAATATCCACTGCTTATCATCCACAAACAAGTGGACAAGTTGAAAATACCAACCGAGCTTTAAAACGTATTCTAGAGAAAACCGTAGGATCAAATCCGAAGGAATGGTCCATGAAATTGGAGGATGCACTCTGGGCTTTTAGAACAGCCTACAAAACTCCAATTGGAACCGCACATTTAAAACTCGTTTACTGAAAAGCATGTCATCTTCCAGTAGAAATTGAACACAAAGCATTTTGGGTTTGAAGACATGTAATCTTGATTTACATAAAGCCGGACGTCTACGATTAAGTCAACTAAACGAATGAGAAGAATTAAGACATGAAGCATACGAAAATTCGTTAATCTATAAAGAAAGAACGAAGAAATGGCATGATAAAAGAATCAGAAGTTCAAAAGAATTTAAAGAAGGAGATAGAGTTCTTCTTTTCAATTCACGATTCAAGCTATTTCCTGGAAAATTGAAATCAAGATGGTCTGGACCATTTATAGTCAAAAGAGTTTTCCCGTACGGAACAGTAGAATTATTAAATTCAAATGGGATTGAATTTAAAGTTAACGGTCACAGAGTTAAATATTACATACATGGTCCGATGGAAGTTGACAACGAAGTTAATCACAATTTCAACACCACAGCTAACTAAGTGTGGGGAGAATCATGTCTTTTAAGGATAATATGTATTTCTGTTATAGTTAGATATTCTGTTTTCGTGTAGTTCTCGAGAATGGAATCCGAATGGTCTTTCCCTAGCAGACCCTAAAGAACTAGTCTTCTTCCCTCATTCTGAATTTTTATTTTTTTAGGTTTTACGAGATGAAGACTTTCTGTGAACTAAACCATGGTCTAATGCTAAACGCTTTAATCACTAAACGTAATAATGACACCATTCCAAGTGAATTGGTATCATTAATCAGAGGCAAATTGGACGGAGTAAGAAAAGAATCCAGGAACGAAAATAATAAGTTACAGTTTGGTAAAGGAAAATCAAAATCTGCAGCGAAAAGAAGAGCACGACACCTTGAAAGATGTCACAAATGCGGAAAATGGTCACACGAAGAAAAATGCTCGACGAATCAGACGTATTCCAATACCGAGTTCGTTACTTTATGCAGAGATGGACCGTTCATATGTTTAGAAGAAAAATCGTTGAATGCTCGAGGTTATGCCTATGTAGCTATGGAAAACCAATTAGTCCGACTATCTTATGAGTGGGCTAAAGCAGGTCACTGAGAATTCTATCTCACAGGTAAGTATGTACAGTTTTTATTTTTATTTTATTGCTTTTAACCTTTTGATAATAAACACTAAATCGTTCGCTATAAAGTATTAAATTGGTATTCAATAAAATTAGGTATGCGTAACCGAAATTATTGATATCATACAAAAATTTATTACATCACTGCGAAATTTACCGTTTATTCTTAAGGTATAAATATCTTTAATCAATCAACCCAAAATATTTCAAAAATTCGTCAGGAGTAAAACTAGGTAATATAGCCGAAATTACTTCACCGAAAAGAGGGGCGTATATTTTTGATAATATTTGATTGATTAAAGTGGGATAAAAGACCAAAAAGATTTTTTATTTTATTTTTACTTTATTTTTAAAATTAATATTAAATTTAATATTGTAAATTTTTAAAATCAATATATTTAAGTTTGTAAATATTTTAAAACTAATATTTTCAATATAAGTTTGTAAAATTTAAAATATTAATTATATTTAAATGAAGTTTTAATTTTATGCATTTTAAATTTAAGTTTGGTGTGAATTTAAAAACAAAAATTTACTTTATTTCGTTAAGTTAAAAATGTGATTTTTAAAATTCATCGTGAGTTGAAAACTAGATCGTTGAACCGAAATTGCTCTACCCAAAGGAGGGACGAGAACTTTTATTATCATTATTTTTAGCCTTATTGAATTAAAGTATGCCAAAAACATTTTAAAAAAAAAACCAAAAATATTTGCTTTTAAAACTGAGCTTAAAAATGACAAATTTTAAAATTTTGTCGAGGAACGGACTAGGACAATGATCCGAAACGCCCTCATCCTAAAAAGAAACAAATTTTTAAAATTTAATTTGATTATATGTTTTAAAAAGTGTAAGGTTTTATAAAAAAAAAAGCAAAAATCACTGTACCCGGGCCCCATGCGATCGCATGGGATTTGGCCTTCAGGACCATGCGATCGCATGGAGCTGAAAAATTGGCCAGGATCAAAAAGCAGTCGTGTTCTGCTCTCTCCACTCCAACACACACATACACGAGCCACACTCCAAAAACCTCTCAAATTTCATCATTTTTCCACCAAAATTCACCAAATTTCTTGCTACAATCCGCTCTAAACATGAATTTGATAAGGAGTTTATCAAAAAGGGTAACAATTTCATCCCTAAACCTCTTTAAATTTAATTTTTAGTGTTCTTGAGCTATATTTTTCCTAATTTGATTTTGTTAATTTCTAGTGTAATTAGAGTTAAATTGTTAGTATTTTATGCATGTATAACCTAGATTGATGCTATTTAACATGATTTGAGGCCAAAAACTTCAAAATTTTTAGGAATCTAGGGTTTGTGTTTTTGAGCAATTTGGGGCTTTTTGATATAAACAGGTTATGGCCGATTTTTGTCATGAATTATTGCTAAATTAAGTAGTGTAACATGTTTAGGTAGCTAAATGATCCAAACTTTGATCTTAAACATGATTTTTGAGAATTAAAGTGGACTTTTTAGGTATAAAATTCATGAACTTGATTAATTTGATATAATTGCCATTTGAGACTTGTTTAATTGCTAGTAATGACTATTTTGACATGTTATTTGAGTTAAATGCTTATGAACTTTGTATACATTTTCATATATGCTTATTTGAAAAAATGTAGAATTGTTGAAATTGTGAAAATGTGTATAAGTTTAATTTTGATTTAACATGTTATTGTAATTGTGTTAATTTGTTATTTTGCTAACACTAATGCATATTTGGATGCACAAATTTTGTGTTTAATGTGTTTTGCAGAGATTTACTAATACTGAAACTGGAGGTTCATCATCATCATCCAGGCAACCTGCTCCAGAACCTGAACCAGAGCAACAACAGGAACCACAACAACAACCTGATCAACACGTACCTTATTATGATCCGCTACAATTTGTTGATGCCTTCATAGTATTTCCAATGCATCCGCCAGTAGAATACCCAACGATTCCTGAACACACGTTGCATCTTAATCTGAGATTCGATAGAAGCAGGAGAGATTACCCATCATATCAAAGTAACAAATTCAAACTGATACCGAAAAATGTAGAAGTGCCAAGGGTAATCGATTGGGATCCTTTGGAAAGGGTCCAACTTGCTAACTCAGTTACACAGCATTTGATCTAAAGGTATGGCAGCACTTCTTTTCACAATTGGGAACGTTTATTCACCATCCGTAGACCTGTATATAAGGAATGGTGTATAGAGCTTATGAGTACTATAGCGTTAAATGTAGATGTAGATAGATTAGATGATTGAAGTTTTCTTAGGTTTATACTTGGCCGTAGGATGTACAGGATGTCCATGCTGGACATGGCCAGGCCATTACAGATTTACACTCCTAGTGAATTGCTACTACCCGATTGTATGAATTTGATTTATCGTGGTGAAAGGGCAGATAGGAATTTTGATGCGAACACCGTTTGGAGGCGTATGTCAAACTATAATGTTTTTACACTGGGAGAAAAACACTCCTACTTACATATTAACAAAGCCGAGCTTCGTATAATTCATAGATTTCTGGCTAACTCGATTACACAGATAGGTCACAACAAGGAGAAAATGACCTTACATGATTTATTTTACCTAAAGTGTATTCGAGACCCAAGAAGCTTTGTTAATATCCCTTACTGTGTTGGTTTTTATTTGTCTAAGATGGTGGAAGGAATATAGGAAAGGGGGATTATAGGAGGAGGTATTTTTGTTACTCTCATTGGAGAGTATTTGGGTATAGATAGGAACCAAGGGGTCCACTTTTGGAATGTAGGGAACAGGTTGAGCCTTTAGGATTGAAGGTCTATCAGGGTGCTAAGGTATTAAAGAGCAGACGCAACCAGCCAGTACCCAATGAAGGTAGTCATCCTCAGGTAGAGAGAGTTTCAGATGAGGAAATGGAGGAAGCGGATGACATTAGGGATGTCATTAGGGAGGCTATGACTGACGTCTACCAGCGTGTAGATGAGGTAGATATGACAAACGGTGAGAGATTTAGTCAGATGGAGCAGTGGCAAGCCCGGAATGATTACGAGCATTCCAGGCAACGACATCATGATAGATGGGACTATCATCAGCGTCAGATTATGAGCCGGCTATCACCTCAGGATCACTACGTTTCGACCCGACCCGCTTACTATCCTCCACACCAGCCTGAGATGAGACCACCATATACTCTCTACGACCCTAACCAGGCCTACCAGTACACCTATCACCAACCATGGAACCCGGACAACGAGATGAACTGGAACCCCTATCCAGATTGATATAGTTCCGTTAGTGATTTCTATGATTTTTATCTTTTTATGATTTTTATTTATGTTTAAACATATGATATTGTGATACATTAATGTATTGTTTAATATTTTTATTATTTTTTACTAATATTTCATTTTTGATTTGAAAGTGGGATTTTAAGTCCCATTTCATATTACCGTGCATGTTTATATTTGTATGTATGTATATTGTCAATTGTACACAACAGGGTAAAACAGCGCATTTTCAAAGACTGACATTAAGTTCAGCAAAAGCTACTAATTTTGACGACAAAACGAAAAACAAATGTGATGTAACAACAAGACGGAATGAACAAATAATGTGCACCATTTATCATTCAGCAAACAAACGCCAATATGTTTGGAAACTTTGGTAAAATTTAATCATTTTTCTACGCTAATCACCCTCAATAATTTAAATTGTTACTGAATTCTTGCAAATGAGGGCATTGCAAGATCTCAAGTGTGGGAAGGGGTTAAATTCTTTCGGATTTTTAAAATTTTTGACTTATACACTTGGTTACCATTAAAAATACTAGTAATGCAGTAGTTGTATTAGAATCTAGTGCTCTCTAATAATAAAGAACAGCCCTAGTCTTATATACTGACTACCCAATTCTAGTAAAATTTACAAAATTTTCAATTAAATGAATTCAAAATCATGTTTATACATATTTGTGAACGATAAAACTAGGTGTTAATATCAAAATTATTGTTACCTCGGAAAGGACATAAATTGAGAAACAACCCAAAATGTTAGAATTCATTTAAAATGGAATAGAGGACAATAAAAAGGCAAAGAAAAGAAAATAAAAGTCAAGTGTGGGAAAGATTTACCAAATTCTTTAAAACATATATCACATATTTTGTACAAAGATACTTTTGTTTTGGACAAAATTAACCGTTTTACCCAATTTCTTATAATATATTTGAAAGAAAGATGGATCTACACGATGAATCAATTTCATCATTAAAAGGAAGTAAAGTCTTCCGAAAAAGACACACGCTTCTTGATTTAGGTCAGGAAGTTGTCGTCCAGAACAGTTGTAGAGTCTACGAAAAACCTTGAAAAGTTTTCTCGAAAATCAGCAGGAAATCCACGGACCTCAGCATCAAACAGGGTCGCCAAGTGGTCAGACTTATCCTAACCATGAGAGGATCTGTCTCGTAAAATAGGGAGGACGCCATGCAAATTAGCTTGATAAGACTAATGAATCAGATCCACAGAAAGGATAATCTCCTTAAAAGATTAAAAATCAGCTTTTAAGCCTGATATTACTCAATCCTTGAGATTGACTTTAAAGATTGAGAATTACAAACTCATAGAATTCGATGATATCTAAACTCGAGCTTGAACGAGAAAATATTTTGATCAAAATTACAAACCGATTTGTTTTCTGAAAACCCATTTTCAATGCGTTCATTACCATTGAACGTAAAATCCTAGGAATTCACCTGGAATTCATTAGGTCACCTGAACCAAATCGGGTGTCAACCGTAAGAATGATGGTTGCATAGTATAGTCAAAGACAGAACCTTGTGCCAAACCGAAAAAGTATAAGGGTGAGCTTTACTATTGCTCCTACCAAGGATAGTAATTGTATCCGACACGTTATAGACCATTATTAAAAGCATGTGAGGGGACATTGCCTTAACAGTTGCTTGTTCAACGCTTTCCTTTACAACCGGACGGTAGTTTACCGAAAGGTAATATACGGAGCAAGTATACTGGATGTGTTGCTTTCCCAATATAAGGTTAGCAAGTGGGTGACACAAAACTGCAAGTTTTGAGCTAAAATTTTCAAATCTGAAACCCACCAAACCCACAAAAACATTTTGCAAACATCGGTGAAGGGTTATTCCAGAAAACTTATCTAGGGTAAAAGCTAGATTGAATTTTCAAAAAGATCAAATGTTTTCATAAATATCCAATTTCCTTATGGGATCTAAATTTTATAGTCATGTGGGACTGTAAACCACATCGTTACTACCATTGTTTATACCGCCGTATAGAAATCACTGATGTACAAAGTGTGAAGAATTAAGAAGTGATTCTAGTATTTTTATTTCAAGACTATATTGCTTGAGGACAACCAACGCTCAAGTGTGGGAATATTTGATAATACTAAAAACGAACATATATTTCATAGCATTATCCCTCAAGAAAGACAAGCTTTTAGTTGCAATTGTTCTATTTACAAGTGATATTCGTTTAAATAATAAAAGGTGAAAACAAAAGACAGATTCGACAAATTGAAGACGCAAACGACCAAAAAGCTCAAAAGTACAAAATACAATCAAAGTTGTTCCAATTATTGATGAGAAACGTCTCAAAATTACAAGAGTACAAGATACGAAACGCAAAGTACAAGATATTAAATTGTACGCAAGGACGTTCGAAAAAACGGAACCGGGACCAGAGTCAACTCTCAACGCTCGACGCAACGAACTAAAAATTACAAGTCAACTATGCACATGAATATAATATAATATATAATTAATTCTTAAAATTAATATGTATATTATATTATATATTATAAATGTTGGCAAAGAAAGAAACAAACTCTTGTGAGATGGAAAAAGTGGCCATGCGATCGCATGGCCTGGAAGTACATTTTCCATGCGATCGCATGGCAGTCGGTGACAGGCCACATCTATAAATTTCACAGTTTTTGAGCAAATATATCCATCTTTTTCTTTCCTTTCTCTCAACGTAAACATATATATATATATATTATAATTTTAATTTTAATTTTAATTTTAATTCTAATAATAAGGGTATGTTAGCGAATGTTGAAAGGGTGTAAGTCGAAATTCTGTCCGTGTAATGCTACGCTATTTTTAATCATTGTAAGTTATGTTCAACCTTTTTAAATTAATGTCTCGTAGCTAAGTTATTATTATGCTTATTTAATGCCGAAGTAATCGTGATATTGGGCTAAATATTAAAATTGGGTAATTGGGCTTTGGACCATAATTGGGGTTTGGATAAAAGAATGACACTTGTGGAAATTAGACTATGGACTATTAATGGGTTTTATATTAACTAAATGATACCTCGTTGATTTAATATATAGAATTATAATTTGACGTATTTATGTATAACCACATACGCTTGACTGGGCACGGTGGGCGGGATATCTATAAATACCAATAATTGTTCATTTTACCGGACACGGAACTGGATTAATAGTTAATAGACTTGTTGAAACAGGGGTGGATTACATTCAAGGGTAATTGGTGTAATTGTTAACAAAGTAGTAAAACCTTGGACTACACGCAGTCGATAACCTGGTGTATTCATTAAACAAAGTATTAATGTAACGACCCGGATTTTTCCGATCATTTTATACTTATGGGATTAATATTTACATAAATTAAACCTTACCAACATGATAACCAATCTAAATTTTTGAGACTTATGTTTTTGAAAAGAGTTTTACACGACGTTTGACCGTCTAATTTGACAGATGATATCACGAACTATATAACATACGATAATTATACGTTTGTGTATATATATGTATTTATATATATTTAACATGATCTAAGTATGGTTTAACATCTCATTGTGTACTAATAACAATAAGATAAAAGTATACTTTGAAACTACTAACTTAAGTTTTCAAAACGATAACTATACGTAACGTTCTTTGACATAAATACTTAAAACTTATAATGTTTATACATGTATCGTATAGATATGTATTTAATAACTTTTAAAGGGCTTTTATACATAAAACAATATAAGTATATTTACAAAAGATAGCTATATTTGAATCCTCGTTCCGTTTTCTCAAGATTTCTATACGTATATCAAGGGTATATGTACCCGTATTATACCCAGCTTCTATACGTATTTACTATTGGTATATACACATAAAATCAACATCCTAATCAACATTATTACTGCCCTAGATATGAGGTAACTAGGATTTTTCAAGTAGCATGAATTATTAGTAAGAAAACAAAATTAGGAATCCTTTTCTTTCTTTATAAACTAAAAACGTTTTTATGAATGAACACCATTTCTTCACTCCATTTTCTCATACCTACACCCTCATTTCTCTCTCAAAATACTCCTAACTTCATACTTGATCATCTCCAAGCATTTTCTCTATCATTTAGCTTCAATTACAAGCCTTAAACACCATAAGAAAACTCTTTCAAGAACATATCAAAATAACCACCCATTTGAAGAAGTTTACTTCCAACCTTTTGATCTAACTCCACCACTCTTTGATTCCAAGATTATTTCTTATCTTTTGCAGTAACTTTGTCCAAGTAACTTGAGGTAGTAACCTTGTTCATAATCTTATTCAATTCATATTCATATAGCTAAATAGATCCTTCTAACTTGACTTTTAAAACACTTCAAAACCTGTAATATATCATAATGATATGATAACTTAACAAGATATAACTTGGTTTTACAAAGAACACCTTAAAAACTGAATCTACGTCGTCGGAGTGTAACCGGGGGCTGTTTTGGATTGGATAATTAAAAACCATCTTGAACTTTGAATTGGAAGTTCATGTTCTGGAAAAATGATATTTCTTATGAATATGTTAACACATAAAAATTTCATGGTTTAACTCAAAGTGTAAGTATTTTTAGAAAAAATGATCATTAAATGTTGTTTTTATGATGGAAAATGACCACTTTCATAAGTTTCACCAAATTTGACCTATAACCTGTGATTTCGAATACAAACTAAGGTATTTTCAGTTCATATTCTTAAAATTTGACTCGATCCAAGGAAGTGGCAAGTTGAACCAACAAAAACGGAGTTGTAATGAAGAAACTATGACTAAAACAAGATTGGGTATCCGAAGCTAGTTTAGCTACGAAAATATTTGGAGAAAAAGTAAATTAATCATATCTTTTCTAATTAATATGATATTTTATATATAATTACTTATGATTTGATTTTATATATTTCAGGACCACCCGTAAACAACACGAGAAGATTAATCATAAGACCTCATGATTGTACGCAACACGTCATTTGACAACACGGTACTTTATGTACATAACACGTCATTTGACAACATGGTACCATGGGTCGAGATTAATTCTGATCAATACGAATACGATGGGGTCTTTATTTATTTTATTGAGCAACTAATTGTGGACCACTAACATCGGACTGCTAACTACGAACTAAGAAAACATTAAAAGTATTATATATATATATATATATATATATATATATATATATATATATATATATATATATATATATATATATATATATAACGATTACTTGAAAAGAAAATATGTTGATATATTATATATATGGTTAGGTTCGTGATATCTATCGAAGACCAAGTCGTGTTAAATACCTTCAAGGCAAAAGTGAGTATATAGTCCCACTTTTAAACTCTAAATATTTCGGGATGAGAATACATGCATTTTATGATTTACGTTATGGACACAAGTGATTAAAAATATATATTCTACGTTGAGTTGTACCACTGGCATACTTCCCTGTAACTTGGTAACTACTATTTACATGAGGTATTGTAAACGCGAATCCTGTTGATAGATCTATCGGGCCTGACAACCCCAACCGGACTGGACGACCAGTATTCAACGGTTGCACAGTACTTCGTTTCGGTGACTACACTTGGTACGGTGTAGTAAGATTTCATAATAAAGGGAATATGTGACGTTGATTAAATGTTAAGTATGGTTATCAAGTGCTCAACAACTTAGAATATTTTTATTAAAACGTTTATACATGAAATCTTGTGGTCTATATTTATAACACTGCCGGCATTAAACCTATATCTCATCAACTTTAAGTTGACGTTTTAAGCATGTTTATTCTCAGGTGATAACTAAAAGCTTCCGCTGCAACATGTTGAATTTAAGCAAGATCTTGAGTATGCATACTTGTGTCAAAAATAAAACTGTATATCGAAGGATTTGTAATGTAAAATATGTTGGAAGTCGTATTGTTATTATCACATGTAAAGTTTGTAAGTCTAAGATTATCGCTAAACGATAATTATTATTAAGTTGTTTAAACCTTGTATTTGTAATAAAAGCTATGGTTTGTATTGTAAAAACGAATGCAGTTTTTGAAAAATGTCGCATATAGAGGTCAATACCTCGCGATGAAATCATATGTTATTGTATTCGTCCTTATGGTTAAGGTCGGGTTATGACATGTGGTATCATAGCGTTGGTCTTAGAGAACCAGAAAATTTGCATTAGTGTGTCTTATCGAGTTTGTTAGGATGCATTAGTGAGTCTGGATTTTGACCATGTTTGATTTCGAAAACAATTGCTTATCCTTGTTGGTTAAAAATTAATATGTAAATATTATGTGGTACTAATTTGCTAGTTGTTATGTGATAGATGTCTGGCTTAGAACTTGTTATCACATTCAGCGACTCCGAACCGGAATCTTCAGATGATGTTCCAGTCATTAACCTATTCGATGATGAAAATGACACCTTTGGGGAAGACTCACAATTTTCGGATGAATCAATTTAAGAGGAACCGGAAAGTGATCCTGAGGAGGAAGAAATACAGGAAATCATGAAAGACAAGTTCGAAAGAGGAAAGAAACGAAAGGCTACTGAATTGGAAAATCCAAATCCCAAGTTTAGTAAGGATGTTGTGGCACCAACTCCACCAGACACTTCCACCCCTATTCCCGCTATTCCTATTAGTTCTATCCCGGCATCCAGTTCTTCAGCCCCTCGCCAAAACGCAGGGAGACAGTCAAGATAACCATTAAGCGATTTCTTTGAACACAAACGTTTTTGGTTAAATGATGCGCTGTTGTTTTAAACCATGGGATCATATAACATTTTGTATAATATTACTAGTGTGGTTTGCTTAATGGTTAATGTAAGATAAGCATATGTAAAATAGTGAAGTGTGAAATGCAATAATTTTCTATGGTTGAGTATTATTTGGATGGTAGTAATTAATTTCTGTACTAAGCTATTAAGTATGAACTTTAACTGGTAGGTACTACCCTAGATATAATTATAAAACGCTAATAAGAAGAAAAGGCTTTTATAATAATAACTGGTTCACATTATTAATAAGCTACGATGTACTGTAAATACATACTACATCTATAATATTCCATGTGAATAATTATTTTTCTCATTCTTATTGAAGATTATGGCGCGATTGAACCGCATGATGGAACAAGAAATCGAGGAACTCATCAATCAGCGAGTGGATGACAGAATGTTATCGGTCGAGGCTGCGAGAGGTGCTGCAGTTAACCCAAATCCTCGTGTGGGATGTACTTAAAAAACTTTTCAAGGTTGCAAGCCCTCATCATTCAGTGGAACAGAAGGTGTAGCGACCCCGACAAATCGTCAAGTGACGGCGTCGTCTACGTAGGTCCCATTGCATGGTCATAAGTCTTTATGACAACGTTTGACCAAAATATGTCGCCTTCATTTCAAAATAAAGATTGTTTCCAAAGTTTACAAGAATTGTTCAACCAAAAGTTAAGTTACAACGTTATAATACGAATGAAATCTAGGCGACACGGTTTAAAGTAAAGTCATAAGACGCTCCATGAAATGCATGTATACTCGACATCCAATGTAAGTATCAAATAATGAGCGGAAGCATGTATCACATATCGTGCAAGACCTGAGAAAAACATAGAAATCTGTCAACGAAAACGTTGGTGAAATCATAGGTTTAAGTAAGTATGTGAGTAAAAGTAAAGTAAGCCGAACCACAAGATTTGTAAAGTTGAAATAATAGTAACACATTCTAAAGTTAATATTCACGAGCACCCAATTATCAAAGCTTAACATTCCGTCCGTTGAATACCCCAGTAATTAGTGCTAGAACAAACACTGTTTCCCGAAAATATATTTCACCCGTAGACGGTAGCGAACCGTCAAAGATGAGGGTTGTCAAACCCATATGGCCATATAGCATAAGTTCTCGCTTACACCATCTGATGTAACTAATGATAATCGGATTGAGGATTTTCGTTCTAAACTCGTATGTAGAATGTTTGTTTTCCCGTTCTTGTGTTCACTTAGTTCAAAAGAATCGTTTATGTTTTCTCATCCCAAATATAAGTTCAAAAAGAGTAAAAGTGGGACTATGATCTCACCTTGAGTGCAAGAGTTAATAAAGTACTTCGACAAGTACACGCGTGCAAAGACAAAGCTAGTCTTGACCTAAACATATAGGTTATATCAATAACGATAGTCACGAAGGGTCAAAGATGTTCAATTAGTCCTATGGCTCGTTACGACTCGATTAATATAGCACGTGGATCAATTTTTCAAGTTTCATGCACGATACAAGTAATTAAGCATGTTAGAACGATCGTATAATTGTTTGGTTAAGTTTGACTAAAAGTCAAACTTGGTCAAAGTCAAGGTCAACGGGGTCGGGTCGGGTGTCCGACAATTTTCTCATGATGAGAAGTCATATACGAGCATAATAGTCAAGTTTCATGGTAAACGGGGTTATAGTAAAGCGGGAAACATTTTTGTGACATTTAAAAACAAAAGAGAGTGGCCTGGGGCTTTTGCGCGGCGCGCACTGGGTTGCGCGGCGCGCACCCAAGTGCAATTTCTGGTCAGAACTCAACCAAGAAGGCAAACATCTGGGATCTCTGATTCTGCGCGGCGCGCGGGTAAATGTGCGGCGCGCAATACCTGGGAATCATGCAGTTTGCAGAAAAATGGTCCAAGTCACGAACCAAAACCTTTTCCAACCCAACTCTTGACCCGCAAACATTTATAATGCCTATCATATATCGTTGGAAAGGTATTTTGACGAGGAATACAACTAAGCACTTATGGTCCAACAATAACATCATTTACAATAGCCGAAAACTCATCAAGCGAACAATAAAAGTCCATTTTCAAAGTTTCAAGTTCATCAATTGCATTTTGAGTTTCGGGAAACCAATTCACACATATGATATGCCGTTTTGAAGGTAATGAAGCATACATTACTACTAAACACTAACAATTAACATTCCATGACATTCAAGCATCCAAAAATCCATGTCAAGAACTATCAAACCCTAGTCAAACATCTCAAAATCAATAATCATGTTTTTGAAGTTTTCTTAATCAACCTACACGTCAATTTGAAGCTAATGATGCTAGTAACACATTTAACACATGAAATTTAACAATTAAACAACTTTTAATTATCCAAAATCAAAGATTAAGCAAGCAATTTTCATATTCAAGCTAGTTACACCAAAAACAACAAATCGAGCATACAAATTACATACACGACATCACAATGAGCCATAGACACTAATTGACACACTTTTAGGTCAAGAACATGAATTTAAAGAAATCTAGTGATTTTAGAAAGTTACCCAAATTTGATGAAATCGGTATGGAATCGAAGAGGAAGATGCAAGGATTCCAAATATGTAATTTGTTTGGATTGAAGCTTGATCGATTTGAAATGGATGATGATTTCCTTTTTGAAGGATTGAGAGAAAATGGAGAAGTATGAAAAGAAATTGGAAAAAGAAATGAAAAAGAAAGATGGGGAGGAGGTTGACTAGTCAAAGTGCTAGTCACTTCTTTGTCTTTTTGGCAAAACTAGTCCCTCTAGTTTGTAGTCGGGTGCGGGAATTAACCGAACGAATATTTTGAATTACATGGGAGTACGGGAGACGTTATAATCCAATAACGAAAATATTTTAAGAATGTAGGTAATGGAGGATACGAATCGAGATACTGAGGATATTAAATAATAAAAAAAAAAAAAAAAGACGGCGTTAAAAATAATTTAACGGAAAAAATGCGGGATGTTACATTATCCACACCTCAAAAGAAATTTCGTCCCGAAATTTAGTTGGAAGTAATAATCGATGTCTCTTACTCGAGACCTAGTGTAGTAACTCTACGAATGATTGAAGGTACTTTCTTGGACATTCCACGAATCCGGATAGTCGGGGTGTTACGTTGTATTAGGGCTTGGTTTTACGATCCACAAGTTCAGCCGGTTTTTCCTATGAGGAGGAGTTTGTCATCAATAGTTGGTGCATCTAGAAGGATTGCACGTTCCTGTTCCGCAGGACACGTTTCTAAGTTTGTCACACGAAATGTAGGGTAAACGGAAACTTAATTGAGTCGGAAGTTCTAAACGGTAGGAAGCGGTTCCAATACGCCCCAAGGTTTCAAAAGGTTCAATATTGCGGATATAGCCTTTCTCGATTTCCCAAAATGGATTACACCCTTCCAAGGTGCGGTTTCTCAATATTACGCGGTTACACACTGGGTTTGGTGAGGTTTTCATCTAAGTTTGGTATAACTCTTCTGGCGACTACGGATCGTCTCGAGCCCTCCTCGGATTTGAATGATTTCAATTGTTGTTTCTTGATGGAGTTCAGATTTCGGTGGTTGATGCTTCGGTTAAATGAACAGGGGTATGACATTAGCGGTCATATAGGGTTTCGGAAAGTGCGCGTGAACACACGAGTGGTAACTACTGTTGTAAGAGTGATCTACTAAAGGTGACAATACGAGTTTGTGACATGTCTTTCCAAGACGTAAATTGTTCGTTTGCTCGGTTCGTCAGTTTGTGGGTGGTACGCGGTACTCATGTCTAAGCGGGTCTCCAAGGTTTCTTGCAAAACTAGAAGTGAAACGAGTATTTCGATACGTGATAATTGACAAAGATGCACCGTGTTGGAATAGAATCTCTTAATATACGTTTGAACAAGTTAGTTAGGGTTCGAAAATGTTCGTTAGAACTATTCACCCTCGTGGCGAATACTATTGTAATATGAAGAGTTTCTCTATCCATGGAGAAATGTTACAAGGAGTTTCCTTAAACGGAAATGCGAGCGATAAAGATAGGAGTGAAATGAGGACTTAGAATAGGATGAGCTTACATCTCGGGGTTGCCATAACGTGCCTCTAGTTGTCAAAAGTTGAAGTCAGAAAGAGAAACGAGGTAGTACACGTAGTTGTATAGTTCGGGGTTGAATAATAGTTGACCGATTATCAGAAACACAAGGGCGTTAAGTCAAAGAAGAGTGAAGTATCGTTGGATTGTGTGTTATCTTAAATTCCAGTAATATCAGACGGTAACGGTGAAATAACAGAGGTAGGTAGTGTGGTACGGGATGACGAGAAAATTGATCGGATCCACAATTTAGTATTCGAATTCTTCGTGCAAAATAACGAATTTTAGTTATGTTGATTTTTGAGACGAGAGAGTATGCCTTTCGGCGTTCAAGTAGAAATATTTCCATGTTTGAGTTCCATCTGTTGCTATACGATTTTAACTAGAATTGTTGGTGTGAAGAATCACGCTCAAGGTTCGAACACGGAGAGGTTTAAAGTTTTCCTTAGTAAGTTAACGAGTTTAAAAGTCGTGTAACACGAGAAAAGTCAGAAATGAATCTTCGGTAAAAATAGACGAGATCTAAGATTTTACGAATACAAGTCTGAGTTGGGAGAGTTTCCTGATTACATGTGGCTTGATTTCGAGATGGATTGTAATGCCTTGACCATTAACATCATGGTCTAGGAAATTGGACTTCGTTCAACAGAAATTCTCACTCGGAGAATTTGGTATAAAGTTGCTCTTTTCTCAAAAGTTCGAGCGTAAGATGGTGATGTTGTTCGTTTTCCTTCTTTACTTAAATAAGTTAAGATGTCATCTATAAATACGATAACAGATTTGTCTAGATAAGTTGCATACGTGGTTTAGGAGGTTCATGAATACGGACGGAGTCCTAAATAAATCAAACGGTACTAAGAGAGATTTACAACTAACGTTGCGAGTTCGGAAGATGGCTTAGGAGACATCGTCTCACTTAACCCCCAATTGATGATAACCGGAACGGAGGTCGTTTTGGAATACACACGGGATTCATGCAAGAAATCATGAGGTAATGGATACGAGGAAGAGGGTATCGGTTTCCAACCGAAAATTACTCGGTTCACAATAATCTATACCTAGTTGTAGGGAAACAATTTCTCCCTAACGAATAGGTTCTGAGCTCCTTAGTTCTATAGGTGTCGAGTCCAATTTCTTAACGCATATCCTCCGATAAAATTTATAGACACACAGTATCTTTCCGTTGGTCGCTTACGTTGCCTAAGTAGTATCTAGAGGAAAAAGGTGGAATGTAAAGAGTACAAGTCAAGGTCTCGGTTGTAAAACGTCTAGCGGTAATCGAATCGAATAAGTATGAAATATACGGTTTGTTGTGAAGAAACGTACCCGTGACTAGTCCATCGTCGTCTCGGGCATCCTAGGCGTTGATGTTGAAAGTTTAACGGCGTGCGTTGGGGTTGATTTTCTTATTTGGGCATTCATTCCTAAAATGACCCAGTTGACCACATTCGAAACAAGCACCCGTCCTATGTGCGTTGGGCATCATTCGAGCGACGGGGGTGGTACTTCCACAAC
This sequence comes from Rutidosis leptorrhynchoides, assembly GCF_046630445.1. Taxonomy (NCBI): domain Eukaryota; kingdom Viridiplantae; phylum Streptophyta; class Magnoliopsida; order Asterales; family Asteraceae; genus Rutidosis; species Rutidosis leptorrhynchoides. Next base: position 256,007,847 of record NC_092337.1, read on the forward strand.
GTTTGGCGACGTGACCACTTCCTTGGCGCCGGTGGCGAAACCTGCCACATCCTTCAAAGTGATGCTTGTGGCATTCGTTACAAAAAGGTAGTTTTCCGGCATACCCTTTCTTGTCGCCGGGGAAAAAGGGCTCTTTGGTGAAGTTGTTATTGTTGCGGTTGCTTGATTGGGAGGCTTCCCATTTTCTTTTGTTGTTACTCGGGTGGTTCTCGACCATTGGTGCCGGTGCTTCCATTTCATTCGCCGTTTCTAAAGTTTGGCGGGCCTTGGTTAAAGCCTCTTGTATGTTAGTGGGTTGGGATGCCATTACCCCATGTTGAATGCTCTTAGAGAGGCCATCCATGTAAAGTTCGACTCTTAGGGATTCGGGAGTCATGAGATTTGGACACATTGAGACTAGTTCGGTGAACCGTTGATTATAAGTTCCGAGGTCATTCCCGACCGTTTTTAAATTCCTTAGACCCTGTTCGAGCCTTCGAGTCTCGTCGCGCAGAAAATATTCGGTGATCATTCTTTCTCTTAATTCGGTCCATGAGAGTGTGTGGGCTTCATCGCTTCCTACCAATTGTACATACGTGTTCCACCACGAGAGAGCAATGCCGGTGAAAGTGAGGGTGGAAAACTTGACCTTATCTTGGTCTCGACAACCGCTTGTGTTAAAAAAAACGGTCTCCATTTGTTCAAACCATCGGGTGAGAGTAACCGGTCCTCCGGTTCCATCGAAAGTGGAAGGATTGTACTTCATGAAGTTCTTGTAGGAGCAACCTTCGTTTGAATTACCGGCTCCACGATTAGTGTTGTTGGAAAAGTGATCGGTCACGGCCGTACCCACGGCGGTGGTTATCATTCGTTGAAGAGCTTGTTCTAGGGTTTCGAGAGGAGTATTGTGTTGACCTTGGTGAGCCATTGTTCCTTCATGACACAAGAATATCGTTGGTTAGTATTTTCAACAATACTAACCGGAGTATGGAATAAGGATAGAGAGAAAATTTTCCTTGACTCGCCTTAAATTCTTTATGTCATAATGTCGGAACGTCCATGTGAATCACCGTAATATAATCCCGGAAATTATATTACCCTGGTTCTCATGTGCATTTAACATTACTTCATAAAGTCAAGGTGGCGCATCAACAAAATTTATCAACGTAAGATCAAGATCGAATACGAGTTAGATATGATAGAAGAGTTCGAGTATAAATGCACAAATAGTCAAGTAATTCCTACTTTAGTCTATATGCCGGTTGTAGTCTAGATTCACCTATGTACCCTATGACTCGGGGTGGACACAAATGAACTCTAAATCCCTACAACCAAGGCTCTGATACCACTTGTAGCGACCCCGACAAATCGTCAAGTGACGGCGTCATCTACGTAGGTCCCATTTCATGGTCATAAGTCTTTATGACAACGTTTGACCAAAATATGTCGCCTTCATTTCAAAATAAAGATTGTTTCCAAAGTTTACAAGAATTGTTCAACCAAAAGTTAAGTTACAACGTTATAATACGAATGAAATCTAGGCAACACGGTTTAAAGTAAAGTCATAAGACGCTCCATGAAATGCATGTATACTCGACATCCAATGTAAGTATCAAATAATGAGCGGAAGCATGTATCACATATCGTGCAAGACCTGAGAAAAACATAGATATCTGTCAACGAAAACGTTGGTGAAATCATAGGTTTAAGTAAGTATGTGAGTAAAAGTAAAGTAAGCCGAACCACAAGATTTGTAAAGTTGAAATAATAGTAACACATTCTAAAGTTAATATTCACGAGCACCCAATTATCAAAGCTTAACATTCCGTCCGTTGAATACCCCAGTAATTAGTGCTAGAACAAACACTGTTTCCCGAAAATATATTTCACCCGTAGACGGTAGCGAACCGTCAAAGATGAGGGTTGTCAAACCCATATGGCCATATAACATAAGTTCTCGCTTACACCATCTGATGTAACTAATGATAATCGGATTGAGGATTTTCGTTCTAAACTCGTATGTAGAATGTTTGTTTTCCCGTTCTTGTGTTCACTTAGTTCAAAAGAATCGTTTATGTTTTCTCATCCCAAATATAAGTTCAAAAAGAGTAAAAGTGGGACTATGATCTCACCTTGAGTGCAAGAGTTAATAAAGTACTTCGACAAGTACACGCGTGCAAAGACAAAGCTAGTCTTGACCTAAACATATAGGTTATATCAATAACGATAGTCACGAAGGGTCAAAGATGTTCAATTAGTCCTATGGCTCATTACGACTTGATTAATATAGCACGTGGATCAATTTGTCAAGTTTCATGCACGATACAAGTAATTAAGCATGTTAGAACGATCGTATAATTGTTTGGTTAAGTTTGACTAAAAGTCAAACTTGGTCAAAGTCAAGGTCAACGGGGTCGGGTCGGGTGTCCGACAATTTTCTCATGATGAGAAGTCATATACGAGCATAATAGTCAAGTTTCATGGTAAACGGGGTTATAGTAAAGCGGGAAACATTTTTGTGACATTTAAAAACAAAAGAGAGTGGCCTGGGGCTTTTGCGCGGCGCGCACTGGGTTGCGCGGCGCGCACCCAAGTGCAATTTCTGGTCAGAACTCAACCAAGAAGGCAAACATCTGGGATCTCTGATTCTGCGCGGCGCGCGGGTAAATGCGCGGCGCGCAATACCTGGGAATCATGCAGTTTGCAGAAAAATGGTCCAAGTCACGAACCAAAACCTTTTCCAACCCAACTCTTGACCCGCAAACACTTATAATGCCTATCATATATCGTTGGAAAGGTATTTTGACGAGGAATACAACTAAGCACTTATGGTCCAACAATAACATCATTTACAATAGCTGAAAACTCATCAAGCGAACAATAAAAGTCCATTTTCAAAGTTTCAAGTTCATCAATTGCATTTTGAGTTTCGGGAAACCAATTCACACATATGATATGCCGTTTTGAAGGTAATGAAGCATACATTACTACTAAACACTAACAATTAACATTCCATGACATTCAAGCATCCAAAAATCCATGTCAAGAACTATCAAACCCTAGTCAAACATCTCAAAATCAATAATCATGTTTTTGAAGTTTTCTTAATTAACCTACACGTCAATTTGAAGCTAATGATGCTAGTAACACATTTAACACATGAACTTTAACAATTAAACAACTTTTAATCATCCAAAATCAAAGATTAAGCAAGCAATTTTCATATTCAAGCTAGTTACACCAAAAACAACAAATCGAGCATACAAATTACATACACGACATCACAATGAGCCATAGACACTAATTGACACACTTTTAGGTCAAGAACATGAATTTAAAGAAATCTAGTGATTTTAGAAAGTTACCCAAATTTGATGAAATCGGTATGGAATCGAAGAGGAAGATGCAAGGATTCCAAATATGTAATTTGTTTGGATTGAAGCTTGATCGATTTGAAATGGATGATGATTTCCTTTTTGAAGGATTGAGAGAAAATGGAGAAGTATGAAAAGAAATTGGAAAAAGAAATGAAAAAGAAAGATGGGGAGGAGGTTGACTAGTCAAAGTGCTAGTCACTTCTTTGTCTTTTTAGCAAAACTAGTCCCTCTAGTTTGTAGTCGGGTGCGGGAATTAACCGAACGAATATTTTGAATTACATGGGAGTACGGGAGACGTTATAATCCAATAACGAAAATATTTTAAGAATGTAGGTAATGGAGGATACGAATCGAGATACTGAGGATATTAAATAATAAAATAAAATAAAAAAAAAAGACGGCGTTAAAAATAATTTAACGGAAAAAATGCGGGATGTTACAGAAGGACCGGTCGGTTTAACCCGGTGGATTGAAAAGATTGAGTCTGTGTTTAAAATCAGTGGTTGTATTGAGAAGGACATGACCAAGTATGCATCGTGCACCTTACAAGATAGTGCACTCACGTGGTGGAAAAACTATGTGAAGGCCGTAGGAGGAGATGTAGCTTATGATACTCCCTGGGAAGAATTCAAAACAATGCTAATCAACGAGTATTGTCCAAGGAACGAGGTTAGGAAGTTGAAAGCTGAATGATGAAGCCTGAAAGTTGTTGGTACTGAACTCACCAACTACAATCAGCGATTCATGGAATTAGCTTTGCTATGTCCTGAATTGGTACCAACCGAAGAACGAAAGATAGAACTGTACAAAGATGGTTTGCCTAAAAATGTCAAAGCAAATGTTACAGCATCGAAACCCAAGACTATTCACGAAGCCATCACCATGGCAAACAAGTTGATGGACTAGATTATTCTGGATAAGAACACCGATGTCAAGACATCAGAAAACAAAAGAAAGTGGGAAGGTAATCAACAATCCAACAAGAAACAAGAAACCACGCAAGGTGTGGGTAGTGGTTTAAGCTCAGGTTACAAAGGATGAAATCCATTATGTAACAGATGCCACAAACATCACTCTGGTTATTGTAATATGGTGTGCGATAATTGTAATCAAATGGGTCATCTTGCTGAAGATTGTAGGATTCCTGTTACAAATACCAATGGCACCAAGACTCCTGCCACCAATGCAAATAGAACTGCCTTGGCCACTGTTACTTGTTATGGGTGTGGGAAACAGGGTCATTATAAGAGCCAGTGCCCTAATCCAGAGAAGAATAACAGATCTGCGCGTGGAAGAGCATTTATTATTAATGCTAGAGAGGCGTATGAAGACCCGGAGCTGGTTACGGGTACGTTTATCATTAATAACTTATCAGCATCTATTATATTTGATTCTGGTGCCGATAGTAGTTACGTGTGTAGAGACTTTTACGCTAAATTGAATTGTTCATCATTACCTCTAGATGCTAAGTATATGATTGAGTTAGCTAATGGTAAACTAATTAAAGCCGATAAAATTTGTCGTGATTGTAAAATAAATTTAGCCGGAGAAACATTTAAGATTGATTTGATACCCATAGAATTAGGAAGTTTTGACGTAATTATCGGCATGGACTGGATGTCCAAAGTAGGAGTCGAAGTGGTGTGTGCTGAAAAGGCAATTCGTATTCCTCGAAAGGATAAATCAATGATAATGATTTACGGAGATAAAGGTAACCTAAACCTAAATCTCATTAGCTGTTTGAAAGCTCGAAAGTGTTTAGAAAAGGGATGTTATGCCATCCTAGCACATGTAAAGAAAGTTGAAGAAAAGGAGAAGAATATTAACGATGTAAATGTAGTAAGGGACTTTCCCGATGTATTTCCGGAAGAATTACCGGGACTACCTCCTTTCAGGTCTGTAGAATTTCAAATAGATCTTGTACCAGGTGCTGCACCGGTTGCCCATGCTCCATATAGACTTGCACCGTCTGAATTAAAAGAACTTCAGAGCCAGTTAAAAGAATTACTGGACCGTGGATTCATACGACCAAGCACTTCACCGTGGAGAGCTCCAATTTTATTTGTTAAAAAGAAAGTTGGATCTTTTAGGATGTGTATAGATTATCGAGAATTAAATAAGTTAACTATCAAGAATCGGTATCCATTACCGAGAATTGATGACTTATTTGATCAGCTGCAAGGATCATGTGTGTACTCGAAAATCGACTTAAGATCGGGCTATCATCAACTACGTGTCAAAGAAGAAGATATTTCAAAAACTGCTTTTCGGACACGTTATGGTCATTATGAATTTTTGGTCATGCCGTTTGGATTTACAAATGCGCCAGCTGTATTCATGGACCTCATGAATCGAGTTTGTAGTCCGTATTTAGATAAGTTTGTTATCGTTTTCATTGACGATATTCCTATCTATTCCAAGAGTGAGCAAGAGCATGAGCAGCATTTAAGGTTGATATTAGAGTTGTTAAGAAAAGAACAGCTATATGCTAAATTTTCTAAGTGTGCATTTTGGTTGAAAGAAGTGCAATTTCTTGGTCACGTTGTTAGTAGCAAAGGAATTCAGGTTGATCCAGCTAAAATTGAGGCCATTGAAAAATGGGAGACTCCTAAGACACCAACGCAGATACGCCAATTTTTGGGTTTAGCCGGTTATTATAGAAGGTTTATTCAAGATTTTTCCCGAATAGCTAAACCATTAACAGCGTTAACGCAAAAAGGGAAGAAGTACGAATGGACCTCTGAGCAGGAGAGTGCATTTCAATTACTGAAGAAGAAGTTGACTACATAGCCTATTTTATCGTTACCTGAAGGGAACGATGATTTTGAGATTTATTGTGACGCTTCACGACAAGGCTTTGGTTGCGTCCTTATGCAAAGAAAGAAAGTTATTGCATACGCATCCTGACAATTGAAGATTCACGAGCGAAATTATTCGACGCATGATCTAGAACTGGGAGCAGTAGTGTTTGCATTGAAGATATGGAGACACTACTTATATGGGGTTAAATGCACTATGTTTACCGATCATAAAAGCCTTCAACATATTTTTGATCAGAAACAGCTGAACATGAGGCAATGTGGGTGGGTCGAGCTGATAAATGACTATGATTGTGAAATTCGCTATCATCACGGGAAAGCGAACGTAGTGGCTGACGCTTTAAGCAGAAAGGAACGGGAACCAATTTGAGTACGAGCAATGAACATAAAAATTCGCATGAATCTCAACTCACAAATCAAAGAGGCTCAACGAGAAGCTCTTACTAAAGAAAACATAGGAAATGAAATAATGAAAAAGTATGGGAAACAACTCGTTATACGGGAAGACGGAATTCGATATTTTGCAAACCGTATTTGGGTACCAAAGTTGGGTGGATTAAGGAAGTTGATATTGAATGAGGCACATAAGACAAGATACTCGATACATCTTGGAGTTGGAAAGATGTATCAAGATCTTAAGATGCATTATTGGTGGCCTAATTTAAAGACAAATGTTGCAACATATGTTGGGGAATGATTAACTTGTTCCAAAGTTAAAGCAGAACATCAGAAGCCGTCAGGGTTACTTCAACAACCAGAAATCCTAGAATGGAAATGGGATGGTATTACCATGGATTTCATCACAAAGTTACCTAAGACTGCCTGGGGTTATGACACCATTTGGGTAATAGTTGATCGTCTTACCAAATCTGCACATTTCTTGCCTATAAAGGAAACGGATAGAATGGAGAAACTATTACGACTATACATAAAGGAAATTGTTTCAAGGCATGGAATACCTATTTCCATTATATCCGATCGTGATAGTAGATTTACATCAAAGTTCTGGCAATCACTACAGGAGGCACTGGGAACTCGTTTGGATATGAGCACCGCATATCATCCACAAACTGACGGGCAGAGTGAAAGAACAATTCAGACTCTTGAAGACATGCTCAGGGCATGTGTGATCAATTTTGGAAACTGATGGGATAAATATCTACCATTAGCAGAATTCTCGTATAATAATAGTTATCATACGAGCATTAAAGCTGCACCATTCGAAGCACTGTATGGAAGGAAGTGTAGTTCCCCTATCTGTTGGAATGAAGTAGGAGATCGACAATTAACTGGTCCCGAGATCATACACGAAACGACTGAGAAGATAGTACAAATCAAGGAGAGATTGAGGACGGCCCGTAGTCGCCAAAAGAGCTATGCCGATGTCCGAAGGAAACCATTAGATTTTCAGATCGGTGACATGGTTATGTTAAAGGTGTCACCTTGGAAAGGTGTAATACGTTTTGGAAAAAGGGGTAAACTGAACCCAAGGTATGTAGGCCCGTTCAAGATCATCGAACGCATTGGACCGGTAGCTTATCGACTCGAGTTACCACAACAACTCGCCAGAGTACATAATTCATTTCACGTCTCAAACCTCAAGAAATTTATTGCAAAGGAAGATCTCACCATTCCTCTTGAAGAAATCCAAGTCGACGAGAAACTACAATTCATAGAAGAACCAGTCGAAATCATGGACCGTGAAGTAAAACAACTCAAGCAGAGCAACATACCAATCGTTAAGGTTCGTTGGAATGCTCGAAGGGGTCCCAAGTTTACTTGGGAATGAGAGGATCAGATGAAACAAAAGTATCCACATTTGTTTCCCGACAACGCAAAATAGGTACAACTTTAAAATTTCGGGACGAAATTTATTTAACGGGTAGGTACTGTAACGACCCGGATTTTTCCGATCATTTTATACTTATGGGATTAATATTTACATAAATTAAACCTTACCAACATTATAAGCAATCTAAATTGTTGAGACTTATGTTTTTGAAAAGAGTTTTACACAACGTTTGACCGTCCAATTTGACCGATGATATCACGAACTATATAACATACGATAATTATACGTTTGTGTATATATATGTATTTCTATATATTTAACATGATCTAGGTATGGTTTAACATCTCATTGTGTACTAATAACAATAAGATAAAAGTATACTTTGAAACTACTAACTTAAGTTTTCAAAACGATAACTATACGTAACGTTCTTTGACATAAATACTTAAAACTTATAATGTTTATACATGTATCGTATAGATACGTATTTAATAACTTTTAAAGGGCTTTTATACATAAAACAATATAAGTATATTTACAAAAGATAGCTATATTTGAATCCTCGTTCCGTTTTCTCAAGATTTCTATACGCATATCAAGGGTATATGTACCCGTATATACCCAGCTTCTATACGTATTTACTATTGGTATATACACATAAAATCAACATCCTAATCAACATTATTACTGCCCTAGATATGAGGTAACTAGGATTTGTCAAGTAGCATGAATTATTAGTAAGAAAACAAAATTAGGAATCCTTTTCTTTCTTTATAAACTAAAAACGTTTTTATGAATGAACACCATTTCTTCACTCCATTTTCTCATACCTACACCCTCATTTCTCTCTCAAAATACTTCTAACTTCATACTTGATCATCTCCAAGCATTTTCCCCATCATTTAGCTTCAATTACAAGCCTTAAACACCATAAGAAAACTCTTTCAAGAACATATCAAAATAACCACCCATTTGAAGAAGTTTACTTCCAACCTTTTGATCTAACTCCACCACTCTTTGATTCCAAGATTATTTCTTATCTTTTGCAGTAACTTTGTCCAAGTAACTTGAGGTAGTAACCTTGTTCATAATCTTATTCAATTCATATTCATATAGCTATCTTATTTTGTGGTATAAAATTTTAACAACAAGAACATAGTTTGAATGATTTCAAACTTGTTCGCAAACTAAATAGATCCTTCTAACTTGACTTTTAAAACACTTCAAGACCTGTAATATATCATAATGATATGCTAACTTAATAAGATATAACTTGGTTTTACAAAGAACACCTTAAAAACTGAATCTACGTCGTCGGAGTGTAACCGGGGGCTGTTTTGGGTTGGATAATTAAAAACCATCTTAAACTTTGAATTGGAAGTTTATGTTCTGGAAAAATGATATTTCTTATGAATATGTTAACACATAAAAATTTCATGGTTTAACTCAAAGTGTAAGTATTTTTAGAAAAATGATCATTAAATGTTGTTTTTATGATGGAAAATGATCACTTTCATAAGTTTCACCAAAGTTTGACCTATAACCTGTGATTTCGAATACAAACTAAGGTATTTTCAGTTCATATTCTTAAAATTTGACTTGATCCAAGGAAGTGGCAAATTGAACCAACAAAAACGGAGTTGTAATGAAGAAACTACGACTAAAACAAGATTGGGTATCCAAAGCTAGTTTAGCTACGAAAATATTTGGAGAAAAAGTAAATTAATCATATCTTTTCTAATTAATATGATATTTTATATATAATTACTTATGATTTGATTTTATATATTTCAGGACCACCCGTAAACAACACGAGAAGATTAATCATAAGACCTCATGATTGTACGCAACACTTCATTTGACAACACGGTACTTTATGTACGCAACACGTCATTTGAAAACATGGTACCATGGGTCGAGATTAATTCTTATCAATACGAATATGATGGGGTCTTTATTTATTTTATTGAGCAACTAATTGTGGACCACTAACATCGGACTGCTAACTACGGACTAAGAAAACATTAAAAGTATTATAAGTACATATATATATATATATATATATATGTAACGATTACTTGAAAAGAAAATATGTTGATATATTATATATATGGTTAGGTTCGTGATATCTATCGAAGACCAAGTCGTGTTAAATACCTTCAAGGCAAAAGTGAGTATATAGTCCCACTTTTAAACTCTAAATATTTCGGGATGAGAATACATGCATTTTATGATTTACGTTATGGACACAAGTGATTAAAAATATATATTCTACGTTGAGTTGTACCACTGGCATACTTCCCTGTAACTTGGTAACTACTATTTACATGAGGTATTGTAAACGCGAATCCTGTTGATAGATCTATCGGGCCTGACAACCCCAACCGAACTGGACGACCAATATTCAACGGTTGCACAGTACTTCGTTTCGGTGACTACACTTGGTACGGTGTAGTAAGATTTCATAATAAAGGGAATATGCGACGTTGATTAAATGTTAAGTATGGTTATCAAGTGCTCAACAACTTAGAATATTTTTATTAAAACGTTTATATATGAAATCTTGTGGTCTATATTTATAACGCTGCCGGCATTAAACCTATATCTCACCAACTTTATGTTGACGTTTTAAGCATGTTTATTCTTAGGTGATAACTAAAAGCTTCCGCTGCAACATGTTGAATTTAAGCAAGATCTTGAGTATGCATATTTGTGTCAAAAACAAAACTATATATCGGAGGATTTGTAATGTAAAATATGTTGGAAGTCGTATTGTTATTATCACATGTAAAGTTTGTAAGTCTAAGATTATCGCTAAACGATAATTATTATTAAGTTGTTTAAACCTTGTATTTGTAATAAAAGCTATGGTTTGTATTGTAAAAACGAATGCAGTTTTTGAAAAATGTCGCATATAGCGGTCAATACCTCGCGATTAAATCATATGTTATTGTATTCGTCCTTATGGTTAAGGTCGGGTTATGACAATTAAGACCTTGTTACAATTCGAATTCCCAATTAGTTGGAATATTTGACTTTGGGGAATAAGGATAATTTAACGAGGACACTCGCACTTTATATTTATGACTGATGAACTATTATGGACAAATCCGTATGGACATATCGAATAATCCAGGACAAAGGACAATTAACCCATGGGAATAAACTAAAAACAACACGTCAAACATCATGATTACGGAAGTTTTAATAAGCATAATTCCTTTATTTCATATTTAATTTCCTTTATTTCATATTTAATTGCACTTTTAATTATCGCACTTTTATTTATTGTCATTATATTTAATTGCATTTTTAATTATCATACTCTTTAATTGTCGTACTTTTTATTTATCGCATTTTTATTTATCACAATTTCATTATCGTTATTTACTTTACGCTTTAAATTAAGTTATATTTATTTTTAATATTTTACATTAGGTTTTAACTGAGACTAAAGTTTTAAAATCGACAAACCGGTCATTAAACGGTAAAACCCCATTTTATAATAATAATACTACTTATATATATTTTTGTATTTTTACAATTATAAGTTAAAAAATATAGCGTTAAACTTGGCTAAGTCTCCCTGTGGAACGAACCGGACTTACTAAAAACTACACTACTGTACGATTAGGTACACTTCCTATAAGTGTTGTAGCAAGGTTTAAGTATATCCACTCTATAAATAAATAAATCACTTGTGTAAAATTGTATCGTATGTAATAGTATTTTGTAGCAAATATATAACTATTTTATACACCACCTCGCAGACATCACTTTCTCTTTTTGTTCTTCATGCAGAAAACTTATCAAAAGAGACTGGTCCTTTCCAGCAATTAGGAGACTGGCCGTAGGAAGGCCCAGCACTAGGAAAGTAACAAGACCATAGGGAAGTAATCCTTCCTCAAACCTATTTCGATTATTAGGCACTAAAATCTCTAAGTGTGGGGTAACCCCCGTAATTAACTTGGAAATTTTAGAAGTCAATGTCCTTAATTTATAAAGTATTAAAATATTCTTTTTCAGAGAACATTAGGGACAATGTTCTTCTAAGTGTGGGGTAATGGGTAATGGTTTAAAGGACGAGTAACCGTAAAACGCCAAGTTTTGAAAAATTCTTTTGTCTAAAAAGTAATTAAGCAATGGATATTGGGTGATTTCAAAAAAATTCTTACCTTGTTTTTGCCCAAACGATCTAATAAAATTGCTAGAAATCGGTTTTTGGAACATTCATTAGAACGGAACGATTAAGCTGAAACTTATGTTTTGTGTCAAAAGATTTCTTTTAAGAAAATATGTAAAAGGCTACGTATGATCAACACGACCCCTACCCCAAAAAAAGGTGAGGAATCTTGGACCCAAAGTATCTGTATGACCCATCAAATCTACAGTACTTTGTCATTTCAATTGATGAGTGTGCCGGTGTACGGTTCAAGTTAGAACTTGGTTCTGACATACGTTTCAAGACCAATGGTTAGTAAGCTCCATACGTGGTGCAGGTGCGATACTCCTTCCGAAATCATTCTGAATAGAGAAGATAAAAAGCCATCCGTTTCTGTTTCCACTCCACACAATTTAAACCGACCAACTCACATAAAGAGTTGATGAATCAGAAATATTCACCCCAAATTCACTCCCAAATTACACCATTCACCTTCACTCCCCTTTCCAATCATCAAAAGATCCAGAGATTAATAAAGAGATAGATCGATCAAATTCACTTCAAAAGAACTTGTTGAAAGATTCCGAACCCTTGATTGTTTTTGATAGATTAAAGACCTATTTTCAGTGGATTATCACTTCCTCTCTGGGCACTAGGAACGAAAGACAAAAGTTATGAAGAAAGGGTATTCAAAAAAAAAAAATGTCTGATGAAAGAGCAAAGTATCTATGAATAAAGGCAAAGAAAAACCCAAGAAGTTGCCCTGAAGAAGGATACCGGAAGAGCCAAAGAAAATTCTAGACAAAGTCTTAGCAAAATACGCCTCTTCCGAAGAAAACTTTTACGGATTCAACGTCGTTCTCTATCCAAAATTGGATACTCTGTAGAATTAAAGTCTACCAATTCTCTCAAAATTAAAAGATCTGGATACCTTTCACTAATCCATAAATTTATCAACCAAACCTTACAGCCTGTCTTCCTCTTGAAAGAATGCCTAGGAAGAAGATCAGTGTCGTCCTTACTTAACCGGTGGAGATATCGATGCTTTACCAAGCCTATGATGAGAACTGTTACACGACTGGCTTCTGAGCGACAATACAATTAGAATATGACACCCTAAACACTTGAGTGATATGAGTGATCCACTAGTGAGGAGCCTGATCATGTATACTCTACATCTGAGAGTTGGAAAGTACACCTTTTTCACTATGGACGCAATTAAAATCTAACGACCAAATCATCGAAGCTCGAAACTTTTTCTAATACTTTCGAAAGATGTGACGACTTTTGATGAAGGCATAATAAAAAGATCTACGGGTGGGGTAAGGGAGAATCTATTAGGAAGATCCTTATATTCCAGCTTCTTTCTTGAGGACAAGCAAAGCCAAGCGTGGGGTATTTGATATCGGCAAAAAAGTCACATTTTTACCCCTAATATTAAGCCCTAGAACAATAAAGATTTAAACTTTGTCGGAAAAATTATCTCTTTTTCGGTTGATTTTGTAGATTAAGTAATTACGGTGAAAGACAAGAAATCAAGTTACGATCCAGTGAAATCAGCTGACCAGGCAGACCAAACGGCTTGCCAAATGGCCTGCCTGGCTCACAAATGGCCTGCCAAACGGTCAGAGCAAACGGCATGTTCTTGATTGATTGTTACCTTAGGACTTAGTCATATCAACTGTTTAGGTATTCATTAGGTTTCTATCTGCTTTACTATCAGTATCTCAACTGTAATGCTATATAATATTTGAATCGATATGATCTCATTAGTATGATGGAATGGTTGTTCATTTTCACTTAATGTTTTACCAACTTAAACCGACAGATTCCTTCCGTTTGTGATCAGTGTTCAATCAACACGGCACGTTGTTATTCAGTTAACTAAAACTGATAATGAGGGTTAGGATTAGAGCTCATCTCACTAATAAACCTAGTACTTTACTGAGGATAACCTCTGAGATATAGCTACCTTTCCATTATACGACCAAGTGACATACTTCTCATTGCTCAAAGAGAACTCCGAGAGTTCAGAGACAAGTAGGTCTGTGTAATTGGCTTATCTAACCAGATCTACATCATTCCAAGCATAGTTTTAACATAAGCATAATTACCTTTCCCTAACACAACACTGATATCTTGGTCAACATTTCTTTGATCTGCATACTCCGGATATCCTTCCACTTATTTACTTTTTTGCACTTAGAACTTTTAGCTAAAACCAACTACTATCTTTTATCTAGGTAATTTAACTAAAAGACAATTATTCACTTGATCTTCAATTCGTTAATCCATAAAAAAAACACGACACTAGGTTAACTTACACCTTCTACACTAGGTTAACTTACACCTTCCACCGAACCGGACGTTCTGTGGCCTAATAACACCACACGAATAAAACCGTCCGTTAGTAGCATATCAGAACTCTACCTTTCTAAATTTGCACGTAGAACGTATCTTGATGAAGTTCGTGATACAATGATGATTTATCTTGAACAAACAAGGGTAGTGTATCCTCTTTCTCCATGAAAATCACCTGACACAATTCATATGCCTGAACATGATGATTTTGATCCCGACAAATCTTCATGAGGGGGAGAATAGACATGGTTCAAGGTCAGGTGCTTTTCAACGATCAACTTATGAAGCTAGTTCGTCTAGTCAACATATGGGAAAAGATGATGTAGTAGATATTTCTGCATCTGAAAGTGATGAAATTGAAGAGATTTAACATGAAGGTTTTCTAGATGAATCGGTTAATCAGAGAGAAGGTGACTCAGGAATGTTAATGATAATGAATACGGTTACACACACTGATGATAAGTCAGCACCAGAGGATAATCACAACTTTGATAACATCGAAGATATTTTGAAAGGAACAAGTGTTGTGGATGAGTTTAATGAACATCAATTTGTCAACATTACATCTCCAACTGATGAATTTGGAATTCATTTTGAAAAGGAGATTTTCTCAAATGGTGAAATAGACACCACAACACCTCCTAACCCTGATGTTTCGTTTCAAATATCAGAAATCGTTCTTGATCGTGGTGCTAATTATCTGCTCAGTGATGAAGAAGAAAAGCCGATTCTTCGTTCTCCATTCATCGAACAACAAGCTTACAAAATTTATGGTGACTCTGATCTCGTCCTTACATCCTCAATTACTGTTATTGTTACATGGAAATTTCATAAGAAACCAGAATACCTCAAAGCTTATCTGAATGTTCGCAATAAATTCAAATTGAAGAATGAAGAGAAACTTAAAGAACAGCGAAATTCAAAAATCAAAAGCATTAACAAGATTTTGATGATAAACAATGATGGAGTGAAGATGCCACTATTCTATGTAACACGAATGGATGATGAGGCATATCATTTCTCAGAGGCAGATTTTGATTACTTAAAGATGGACAACATCATCTTCATCTACAACTACTTGATTGATCTGAATGAATCTGCAACAATATATCATACTACTGCAATGAAGGCAATCTACAGATTTATTCTTGACTCAATGAGATGGATGTCAGTTCATGATTTTTAAATGGGATTGGAATCTGGACATAAAAAGATTGGAATCAAACCTCCAAATCAAGTGATTGATGATTTGAGATATATGTCCTTACTTGAAGTATGTGACTGTCCACATGGGTTTGTGTTTGTCAACTCTCACTACACAAAGGTCTTCATCAGAGTTTCAGACTTCAGAAGATATTCAGACAGAACATTGATGTATGGTTTCAAATATCTTAGATGGAGACTGATTAACAAATGCTACTCAACAGGAGATAGTGAGATAGTCAAATACATTCTCACAAGATTGAAGAGTCACCTCAAAGCAAGAGTAAACATAAGAAGATATGAGGGACTCAAAGGATTCAAATCAAAAGATTGCTAAATAGGATTATATTGTAAATTTCACATTTAACACTAAGGGGTAGATTGTTAGGACCCCAAAGTTATATAGTATTAATGTGAAACATGCTTAAATGAAGGTTTCTTAGAAGAGGTCTATATAAGGAACCTATTAGTCCTAATTAGAAATCCATTGTATTGTAACTGAAAATAGAAGAAAATAAATTATTTATTTATTATGTTCGAAAATATATGTATTTATATTAATTAATCGACATATATTATATAAAATAAATAAATCAAATTATATGATTTATTTTTAAAATGAAACATGTAATATATAAATATAATTAATATAAGTTTATTTAATAAAACCTACAAAAAATTATATATATATATATATATATATATATATATATATGAATGTATAATTTTTATACTTGTATATACCTATACCGAACACATAAAATATATATATTATTTATATATACCGAATATGTATATGTGTATTTTTTTTACTTATATATATCGTATGTGTTGACAATGTAATTGTTTAGTTAGTGGCGTGTGGTTTTATTAATGTAATTATTTGTATTTTGCCTTTTACTATGGTAAATGTTTAGTAACTTTGTAACACGGTGAAATGACCCGTTCATATACATTATAAATGATTCACAATAGTTGATTTCATCGTGAGGTACTTGACCTCTATATGATACATTTTACAAACATTGCATTCGTTTTTAAAAGACAAACTTTCATTTCATCGACTATTGACGGCATGCATACCATTTCATAATATATCCAACCATAATTGAATTAGTAATAATCTTGATGAACTCGACGACTCGAATGCAACGTCTTTTGAAAAATGTCATGAATGACTCCAAGTAATATCTCTAATATGAGCAAATGCACAGCGGAAGATTTCTTTCATACTTGAGAATAAACATGCTTTCAAGTGTCAACCAAAAGGTTGGTGAGTTCATTAGTTTATCATAAACAATCATTTTCATCATTTTAATAGACCACAAGATTTTCATTTCCATTTCTCATAAATATACGTCCCATGCATTGAGACAAAAATCATTCATATGGTGAAAACCTGGTAACCCACCTTAACAAGATGCATATAGAATATCCCCATCATTCCGGGACTCCCTTCGGACATGATAAATTCGAAGTACTAAAGCATCCGGTACTTTGGATGGGGCTTGTTGGGCCCAATAGATCTATCTTTAGGATTCGCGTCAATTAGGGTGTCTGTTCCCTAATTCTTAGATTACCAGACGAAAAAGGGGCATATTCGGTTTAATAATCCAGCCATAGAATATAGTTTTAAGTATTTGTGTCTATTTCGTCAAACATTTATAAAGCAGCGCATGTATTCTCAGTCCCAAAAATATATATTGCAAAAGCATTTAAAAATGGAGCAAATGAAACTTACCTAATGTATTTTGTAGTAAAAATACATATGACGATATTGAACAATGCAGGGTTGGCCTCTGATTCACGAACCTATATTTTTCATATATATATTAAAACATCTCCTTGTAATCGAACAATTTCATATATTTTAACCTTATTTATTATTTATTTATATGTATATTTATGTATTAAAAATGCCTAATTTGTTTTATATGAATATTTATATAAAAATTGTTAATATAATATTTTCATACTTATATGTAATATTACTTATGAGTATATTTTTATATACTTAATAATATAGGAATAAAAGTTGTATTTGATTATAATGATAATATTAATAATAACATTACATATAATAATATTTCTAATAAGAATAATGATAATAATAATAGTGATATTAATAATAATGCTTGTAAAAATATTGATTCTTCTGTTAATGATAGTCATGATACAGATTTTAGTATAATAATAAAATTCGTGATAATAATATTACTTATGTCATTATTAACGCTTCTATTATTTATAAAAATATTTTTATACTAATTTTAATGATAATAATAATAATAATATTATCGATACTTAGTGATATTACATAATAATAACTAAAATGATAATAATAACAATCATAATATTAATATTAACATAACAATAACAATAATTAATAGTACCCATAATATCAAATATAATACTAATAACGGTTATGATACTTATAATTAAGATGATAATAATAATAATTATAATACTAGTATAATGATATAAATATTAATTTTAGTAGTGATAATATTATTCGTAACACTAGTGATAGTAATAATAATGATTAATCATAACAATAAAATTAATAATAATGACAATAATAAATGTTACAACCTTTGAAGAGAAGCTTTAAAAAAAATGCCACGGCCGGGACTCGAACCCGCGACCTCCCGCTCACACTCAAACACTCTCAACCATTCCACCATTCATTCTTTCGTGTTATACATTCGACTTCGATTTTATATAACCCGTATTTTGGCCCAATCCGGAAGCTGTAGCCCAACAGAAAACATATCCGCCCACTAGTGCACAAGGGATTTATGGCCCAACTATGGCCTGTTACTAACTCGATCAGGTCACCAGCTCAAGTTGTCTGATTCCTTTTGATATCTTTAATCATGGCTCGGTTTATATAAATTAATAAAAAACTTTATATGTGGTGAACTTGGAACACGCATGAACTTGTATACCCCACCTTATACAATCCTTTCGGTAAAAAAAAAAATGAGAAAATTCCAACATCATGTGTCCACCACTTCTTTGTATCTAGTCCCACCAATATATTTTTTGTCTAGAAACTTGATAGGTGTTATAATGCAATATTCCATTCTTCAAATTGACCAAACTTTAAACTATAAATATATTCAACTTTCTTCATCAGCTTCCTCTCATTCTTTATGTCCATTAGCATTTTCTTTCAAAACGAAAACCAGTAGAAACAGTGGTCACGAGCAGCAACATGGAACCAAAAAATTAATGGGGGCTGTCGTGGTTTTGGTTCGAAAGGAAATAGAAACAGCTGCTGTAGCAGCGAACTGAAGACAGAAGAAATTAATAGCTTCTTTTAGTGATGTTAGTGCAGTGGTTGTTTGGGTTCATACAAGGAGAATAAACAGAAGTATATAGTAGCACTATTATTGGGTATTGCAGGTTGTGGGTTATGTGTTCTCATGGTTACAAGGAAAAATACAACTGTAGTAACCTCAGTGATGGTGGTCATAAGTGGTGTCGGGTTCGAGTGGTAGGGTGGCGGGTTTACACTAAGAATGTGGGTGGTGATGGAGAGGGTTTAAGATGGTGGTGCGTGTGGTTGTTGGGTTACAAAAGAAGTAGAAACATATTAATTAGAGGTGTGTGGTTCAATGGTGGTGGTGATGGTTATCACAAGTTCTCAAATCAAAACATAAAAGTATAGTGAGTGATGGTTGAGTGAGATGGTTATGGTGGTTGCTATGGTAACGGAAGATGAGTTGAGGTCGAGGATGGGGATGAAGAAAATGGTGATTGGTTTGAGTTTAAACATATGGTGGTGATTACTCCGGTTGAAGATGGTTTGAAGTGAACTGAAAATAGAACTAGGATAGTTTGAAGTAGATGAACACGAGTAGTCGAGCAGTTGATTGAAGAGTTGGATATTGGTGGTTCATGTAAGGAACAAGAAGAGAGAGAGAGAGATGGTGATCTAGATAGGAAGTGCTTTGGTTTTAGTTGGTGTTCTAAATCAATTCTTAGTATATCATGTTATGTATATGCATCTTATATATTAGAGATAGATATAGATGATGTTGATATGCAGCAGAAAACAAAACTTTGGAACAGTAATTCAAACATTTAAATCAATTAAACACAGTTGTTGATTGCTTTAGTCACTAATTGAGCTTGTTTTCTAGTAGTAATTGAAGTCGATGGAATATTTGATCAGACAGGAATCCAAATTTTGATAGCAATGTAAAACGGATTTCAATTTCTTTATCTTTCTTTATGCTTACTTGATAATTAATAAATATAAATATATTAATAATAATATAATAATAATTATAGTATAATTAAATCATACAAACGTGTGAATTCTTAGCGTCGTTTACTATTCCATTCACGGACTGAAATTTGTACTCCGTTGTTACTCAGTGACGAATAAAGAGTCTCCAGAAAATTTCCAAATTTTTAAATTAAATATATTTATTTATTTTGGTCATTATGGCATAAAATTTAGTCATTAATTTAATATATAAAAATTACATCAACTGTCCCTCTCATTTATGGGTAAAATATAAAAAGTGTTAAAATTAAATAATTAGATCCTAAATATACTTTTAATAAGCCTATAACTTATATAACTCATTTTCGTATCACCGTTTATTTTAAAATTACATAAGTTTGAATTTAACTTGCTTAATATCAATCGAAACATCAAACGAGTATTACAATCATTTAATATTTATTTTTAATATATTTATTTGTATATAGAGATATATTTTAAATAATAATTATTATAATATCCTATTTTTATTTTATAAATTTTTAATAACAACAACATCTAATACTTCAAATTATATTTCGAGTTATTATTTATATATACATACACACATATCTATTTACAATTAATGGTTCGTGAATCGTCGAGAGCAGTCGAAGGTCAATTGAATATATGAAACAGTTCAAACTTTTTGAGACTCAACTTAACAGACTTTGCTTATCGTGTCAGGATCAAGTAAAGATTAAGTTTAAATTTGGTTGGAAATTTCCGGGTTGTCACAGTACCTACCCGTTAAAGAAATTTCGTCCTGAAATTTGAGTGAGGTGGTCATGGCTAATAATAAAAATGTTTTTCATGACGAATCTGAGATGTTAAATAGAGTTTTATCACTATTGAATAATATAGATAAAATGATTTAATCATTCGAAGAGTACGAATGAAGCTATCGCTAAATAGTGAAATGAGATAGATAAGTTTCATCATAACTTTTCACTAGTCATGGTTGAATTCTGGAATTCAAGGGATTTAAAGATAATCTTCAAAATCTAAAAGATTTGATTCTTCGGTAAGTAAGGAAATTAAGATCTCTATAATTAAATACGGTGATCTGTCTCGATTACTCGGTCTGATATTTCCATTATAAATTAAACTTTTTCCGTTCCATTATTTTCCACCACTCCCATTTTCTATACTCTAATTCATATTTCCAAATTATCAATCAATATGCTTCATCCAGTTTTAATTCTTGATATTTTCTGACTTTCATATCAATCCTTCTCCTTTTTCATGTACCACCGGAGAAATCTGTCTACTTCTACTATGCTCTTGGGTTATAGTGTTTTTAGTTCTCCCGAGTCTTTATATTGCTATATGCACTGATATCTATGGTTTGTAATTTTGGTGTTGTTGTTGGGCTTTGTATTTTGTCATATATATCAGAGCTTCATGCTCTTGTTTTTTCTCTTCCCGACTTTAAATCAAGCGAATAATGGTCCAGAATTCGTAGGTATGAAATTCGGAAAGAACATAACTAATGTTCTTAGAGAGAATTTGTGATAACTCAATCTGACTTGTCAAATTACCAGAATTCAAGGGAAAAGATAGGACTATCAAGAAAATATGTTCTTGATGTGTTTATAAATTAGATAGAATGTAAGAGTCGTGTAATATGGCACATGATGACGTTATAATCTGTGAATCATCACGTTCCATTAAGAACTCAGCATGACTTACTGTAATATAATCACGTTAATCAAGTGTCATTATATTATACTAACTCATGCTTCAGTTCCCAACACTACTTCAAAAACATTCATACTTTAAACTCGAAGGTTTCAGAAATTTTAGAAACTGAATCAGTTTCTTCTATGATGTAATACAGATATCGCGGAGAGATAAATAATATCGGATAAGAATATTTATGAAGATATCTTCAGAAATATTTAGGATATTAATAATGAAAGATACGATAATATCTTAGAATTTTTGAATCAAATTGTGATGAAGAAATTCATTCACGATGATTTAGAGCGATTAAGGAGCAAGGTATTCGCTAAAGATTTCATCAGAAATAGAATCATCTGAATCCTTTATGTACAAGTTTAGTCCTTGTAATTTGTTCAGAGTCTCCTTCATGATTTGCTCAATTCATTTTTAAGTATCAAAATCTTTGAGCTTTTTCAACATTCCGAGCATTGATTCGTAGACTAGTTGCTTTTCAGAATTTCAGAGTGAAAGATTATAATTCTAAGAGGTAAATGTTATATGTATACATATAACTGTTGATGTAGAAATGTTGCGAGATTCAAAATACTGATTGCTGATTCTCAGTAATTGGTATGAAAATTCTCGTTACCAGATGCAGATGTGAATATGATGAGACTTCAATAGATAAATATAGTGATTTTTCGGAGGGATTTAATCCAAGGAGCAACGAGGTTGCTGGTACGTCTGCTGGTAATATGGTGGAATATAAACGATTCTCTGGTAACGATGACGAAAGTCAAACTTATATATCAAGGTTATAATAGAGTTTATTCGAACGAAAGGTCGATGTTGATTTGTTGGAGCTGTGACAAAATTGGCTAATTTGGAAAGGAATTGGAAAGTTATTTTTGGTAATAACAACGCCAAATGAGTTAGCACAGATACGTGTTAAACGTTTACTTATGTTCCGAGAATTTCTCAGGTGCATAACTATGTGCATACATCTTTCCTTCTGTAGATGAAGTGCGGTTGATTCATCCTCTCGATTGAGGTATTTTCAAGATTCATGAAAGGTTTGAATGGAGATTGTAATCGTCAAGATACAAATGAGGTTTAAGATGAAATCAAGTGGCAAACTTGAAGAAATGTTTTGTTTCATATGTTATAATTAATATTTTAATTCATTTTAATTGTCCAATGTTATTAGTCCATAGTCGATAGTCCACAGTTAACAGTCCAATAATTCATATATAGTTTAATATATAATATTCGAATTAATTAATACGTATCGTGACCCGTGTTCATGTCTCAGACTCGATGACAACTCAAAGTATATATATTATTGTAGAATCAACCTCAACCCTGTATATAGAACTCGATCATTACTGCATATAGAGTGTCTATGGTTATTCCAAATAATATATATAGATGCGTCGATATGATATGTCAAAACCTTGTATACGTGTCTCGATATTTAAAGTGAGTAAAATAAATAACAGAAATTAAATAACGATAAATAAATTTCTAGAATTTAAATTGCGATAAATAAATTATGATAACTAAATTGCGATAAATAAATTACGATAAATAAAATGTAATATGGAATTAATCAGTTAGCTAGGAACAGTTAGCGTAGATTCTTATCAAAATTCTTCTCATAATTGAATTGTTTGTTTCTAACAAGTTTTTTATTTTATTTTTTCCAATGTTTCCTTCATTATGCCACTTGTTGGATTCTGATAGGTCAAAATTCAAATATGAAATTGAATGAAAATGGTTATTCTGCGTTGAACGGATACGTATATCTGTGGGTGTAAGTAGGATAGTAAATGACTGTTGAATCATATTCGAAGAATGTACAGTGTAACTTATTAATGTGAAATCTAACTACTCCTCGGGTATTACCTACCCGTTAAAATATTTTCACCATTAACCATTTGTACGAAAGAATTTTTAATTACAATCTTTATGAAAATATATATACATATATATTTTCTTCAGATGTAATCATGGATTTAATGAGTTAATATAATATTAATCTCATTTGATTTACCGTTAGAACTAGAATACATAATCTCTAAAACATTAGGGATTACATAATCGCCATGAAGAACGAAGATAATTGATGTAGAACGATACGTAGAATGATGATTAAACTCGAGGTACAGAATGAGATGTTGGGGCATGGATTGTTGATGGTACTGGTGCTGTTTATTGATGGTACTATTGGTGTCAATGATGTTGCTGAAGCTGGTAGATTTTGCACCATATTCTCCAAATTGATTATTCGAGCGCGAAGTTCGTTGACTTCTTATATTATTCCAGGATGATTGTTGGTCAGAACGAGTGATTGAATAAGGTTTAGAATTTTAGATAGAATATAATCGTGGTGAGATACTCTGGAAATGAGTGTGAAAATGGTGTTTCGAATGGGTTCGCCGGTAAGTGTTTCAGGTTCTTCGCCAAGAGTGTAGGTTGATAGGTGGAAAAGGTCGCCTTCTTCTCGTCTCCATCGGTTAAGTAGACTACGAGCCCATCTCCAATTCATCCAGAATAAATGATGGCTAATTGGTTGGTTCATTCCGGTCACACTGCTGTCGGAGCTAGAGTGAAACTCCTTATCAGAATTCGAGGGACTTGAACTAGTGGCGAGTTCCATTTTGTACGATTGAGTAAAGGTTTTTTTTCAATATAAAATGATTTTCGGATATCGGATGATATTCTAATTAAATAAAATACCTCTACATAATACAAAAGATCCCGTAGATTAAGGAGGGAATTACGGGAACGTGTCAGATAAAGTCTACAGTAACACATACGCTAAGATATGGATTTGTGTATACACTATTCATGCAATCAATGCAGTAAGATGTGTCTAGACTAAGAATGATAAGCAGGTAATTTCCTAAGGATGATAAGCAGATGATTTTCGACTAGAAATGATAAGCAAAACTTTTGACATGCAGACACGGTCGAAGTCCAGAATCGCTAATGCATCTAAACAACTATCAGTTAGACATACTAATGCAAGACCTGGTTCGCTAAGACCACCGCTCTGATACTAACTGAAATGACCCGTTCATATACATTATAAATGATTCACAATAGTTGATTTCATCGCGAGGTACTTGACCTCTATATGATACATTTTACAAACATTTTCATCATTTTAATAGACCACAAGATTTTCATTTCCATTTCTCATAAATATACGTCCCATGCATTGAGACAAAAATCATTCATATGGTGAAAACCTAGTAACCGACCTTAACAAGATGCATATAGAATATCCCCATCATTCCGGGACTCCCTTCGGACATGATAAATTCGAAGTACTAAAGCATCCGGTACTTTGGATGGGGCTTGTTGGGCCCAATAGATCTATCTTTAGGATTCGCGTCAATTAGGGTGTCTGTTCCCTAATTCTTAGATTACCAGACTAAAAAGGGCATATTCGGTTTAATAATCCAGCCATAGAATGTAGTTTTAAGTACTTGTGTCTATTTCGTCAAACATTTATAAAGCAGCGCATGTATTCTCAGTCCCAAAAATATATATTGCAATAGCATTTAAAAAGGGAGCAAATGAAACTCACCTAATGTATTTTGTAGTAAAAATACATATGACGATATTGAACAATGCAGGGTTGGCCTCTGATTCACGAACCTATATTATTCATATATATATTAAAACATCTCCTTGTAATCGAACAATTTCATATATTTTAACCTTATTTATTATTTATTTAATTTGTATATATATTTGAAAATGATTATTACTTATATAAATATATATATATATATATATATATATATATATATATATATATATATATATATATATATATATATATATATATATATATATATATATATATATATATATATATATATTTATGTATTAAAAATGCCTAATTTGTTTTATATGAATATTTATATAAAAATTGTTAATATAATATTTTCATACTTATATGTAATATTACTTATGAGCATATTTTTATATAGTTAATAATATAGGAATAAAAGTTGTATTTGATTATTATGATAATATTAATAATAACATTACATATAATAATATTTATAATAAGAATAATGATAATAATAATAATAATAGTGATATTAATAATAATGCTTGTAAAAATATTGATTCTTCTGTTAATGATAGTCATGATACAGATTTTAGTATAATAATAATATTCGTGATAATAATATTACTTATGTCAATATTAACGCTTCTATTATTTATAAAAAGATTTTTATACTAATTTTAATGATAATAATAATAATAATATTATCGATACTTAGTGATATTACATAATAATAACTAAAATGATAATAATAACAATCATAATATTAATATTAACATAACAATAACAATAATTAATAGTACTCATAATATCGAATATAATACTAATAAGTTATGATACTTATAATTAAGATGATAATAATAATAATTATAATACTAGTAATAATGATATAAATATTAATTTTAGTAGTGATAATATTATTCGTAACACTAGTGATAGTAATAATAATGATTAATCATAACAATAAAATTAATAATAATGATAATAATAAATGTTACAACCTTTGAAGAGAAGCTTTAAAAAAAAAAACGCCACGGCCGGGACTCGAACCCGCGACCTCCCGCTCACACTCAAACACTCTCAACCATTCCACCACCCATTCTTTCCTGTTATACATTCGACTTCTATTTTATATAACCCATATTTTGGCCCAATCAGGAAGCTGTAGCCCAACAGAAAACATATCGGCCCACTAGTGCACAAGAGATTTATGGCCCAACTATGGCCTGTTACTAACTCGATCAGGTCACCAGCTCAAGTTGTCTGATTCCTTTTGATATCTTTAATCATGGCTCAGTTTATATAAATAAAAAAAACTTTATATGTGGTGAACTTGGACCACGCATGAACTTGTATACCCCACCTTATACAATCCTTTCGGTAAAAAAAAATGAGAAAACTCCAACATCATGTGTCCGCCACTTCTTTGTATCTAGTCCCACCAATATATTGTTTGTCTAGAAAGTTATAGGTGTTATAATGCAATATTCCATACTTCAAATTGACCAAACTTTAAACTATAAATATATTCAACTTGCCTCATCAGCTTCCTCTCATTCTTTATGTCCATTAGCATTTTCTTTCAAAATAGAAACCAGTAGAAACAGTGCTCACAAGTAGCAACATGGAACCAGAAAATTAATGGCGACTGTCGTGGTTTTAGTTCGAAAGGAAATAGAAACAGCTGCGGTAGCAGCGAGCTGAAGACAGAAGAAATTAACAGCTTCTTTTAGTGATGTTAGTGCATTGGTTATGTGGGTTCGTACAGGGAGAATAAACAGAAGTATATAGTAGCACTATTATTGGGTATTGCAGGTTATGGGTTGTGTGTTCTCATGGTTACAAGGAAAAATACAACTATAGCAACCACAGTGATGGTGGTCATAAGTGGTGTCGGGTTTGAGTGGTAGGGTGGCGGGTTTACACAAAGAATGTGGGTAGTGATGGAGAGGGTTTAAGATGGTGATGCGTGTGGTTGTTGGGTTACAAAAGAAGTAGAACCATATTAATTAGAGGTGTGTGGTTCAATGGTGGTGGTGACACAAGTTCTCAAATCAAAACATAAAAGTATAGTGAGTGATGGTTGAGTGAGATGGTTACGGTGGTTGCTATGGTAACGGGAGATGAGTTAAGGTCGAGGATGGGGATGAAGAAAATGGTGATTGGTTTGAGTTTAAACATATGGTGGTGATTACTCCAGTTGAAGATGGTTTGAAGTGAACCGAAAATAGAACTAGGATAGTTCGAAGTAGATGAACACGAGTAGTCGAGCAGTTGATTGAAGAGTTTGATATTGGTGGTTCATGTGAGGAACAATAAGAGAGAGAGATGGTGATCTAGATAGGAAGTGCTTTGGTTTTAGTTGGTGTTCTAAATCAATTCTTAGTATATCATGTTATGTATATGCATCTTATATATTAGAGATAGATATAGATGATGTTGATATGCAGCAGAAAACAAAACTTTGGAACAGTAATTCAAACATTTAAATCAATTAAACACAGTTGTTGATTGCTTTAGTCACTAACTGAGCTTGTTTTCTTGTAGTAATTGAAGTCGATGGAATATTTGATCAGAGAGGAATCCAAATTTTGATAGCAATGTAAAACGGATTTCAATTTCTTTATCTGTCTTTATGCTTACTTGATAATTAATAAATATAAATATATTAATAATAATAATAATATAATAATAATTATAATATAATTAAATCATACAAACGTGTGAATTCTTAGCCGTCGTTTACTATTCCATTCACGGACTGAAATTCGTACTCCGTTGTTACTCAGTAACGGATAAAGAGTCTCCAGAAAAATTCCAAATTTTTAAATTAAATATATTTATTTATTTTGGTCATTATGGCATAAAATTCAGTCATTAATTTAATATATAAAAATTACATCAACTGTCCCTCTCATTTATGGGTAAAATATAAAAAGTGTTAAATTTAAATAATTAGATCCTACATATACTTTTAATAAGCCTATAACTTATATAACTCATTTTCGTATCACCGTTTATTTTAAAATTACATAAGTTTGAATTTAACTTGCTTAATATCAATCGAAACATCAAACGAGTATTACAATTATTTAATATTTATTTTTAATATATTTATTTATATATAGAGATATATTTTAAATAATAATTATTATAATATCCTATTTTTATTTTAAAAATTTTTAATAACAACAACATCTAATACTTCAAATTATATTTGGAGCTATTATTTATATATACATACACACATATCTATTTACAATTAATGGTTCGTGAATCGTCGAGAGCAGTCGAAGGTCAATTGAATATATGAAACAGTTCAAACTTTTTGAGACCCAACTTAACAGACTTTGCTTATCGTGTCAGGATCAAGTAAAGATTAAGTTTAAATTTGGTTTGAAATTTCCGGGTCGTCACACATGGGAGGTTCTCATATACAAACAACCTCCCCACCTCTTTTGTATCTAGTTATCCATATTATCATATTACATCTTTACATATTGTCTCTAAGTGTTCTTACTTAACAATACCAAACCCACACTATCACACATAAACCGATCGGTATTCATTAGATAGGGACTAACAAATGGTATTAGAGAGGGACTTGCTATCTTGCTTGTAGATCCAAGGATTGAAGCCTCTCCATTCGTGTTTTGAAATGTTGTGTGTTCTTCGGTTTACGTATCACGATAAATCATCTAGTTTCCTTAAATTTATTCTTGGTTTCAACATTTGCATCGAATTTATATGCTTGAAACCTGTTAATCTTGCTTAACCAAATCTGAGTCTAAGATCTAAAATTGTAGTTTGTTAAGTATTTAAGAAATTTATGCATGAAAACCTTGAAACTATGATAAATTGTTGTTATGATAATGGATGCTAGAGATATTTGACATGCTACTACTCTTTGTACGATGGATATGTTAAAACTTTCTTAGTAATATGATGAAATTCATTAAACATGTGTTAAACTCAAATTTACATGCTATAGAATATGCTCCTGCTGCTATGCTTACTTAGTTTGATATTTTGGTGTTTAAACTTAGTTTAATCGATTCATGTTCATCAAATCTCTATTCTATATGTGTTAAGGGTGCTTAAAATTATTAAATCTGCTTGATTCATAAAGATTTTGTTGCCAAATCATGTGTAATTTAGTTCTAAAATCAAAAACTTGCAGTTTCTTGTCAAACACATACTGCTCGAAAACCCCTTATATGGGTTGAATCTTGCTCGAAAACCACTTAGGTTTCACTGATAACAATGAAACCCTAGGTGTTCTGCTCGAAAACTAGATATCATTGACTCCTTGTATTTGACTATTTGACTGAGATTTAGCTCTAAACTTTTATCTCGTGGACAATACCCACCAAAAACTCTTTTAACCATTAGATTATTTTTAGAAAAGGACATGTCCTTGACATAATCCCTTGATTTATGTCATAAAGGACAAGGTACTTGTCCTTTTGTACATAAGCCTTGTACTTGTTGTGTAAGAACTCACGTGCAAGTCTCGTTGGTTATCTAAGAAGTCAAAACTTAACTTTGAAAATTTTACTTCATCAGTTAAAGGCTCGAGAACTTTTTGAAAACCTGAACAGTGCATGAAAACAGTGTGAAACTTTGGACAATTGTTCAAAAACAGTGTGAAATTTTGGACATTTGCTTGATATCGGCTAAAAAGTCACGTTTTTACCCCCGATATTGAGTCCCAAAAACGTAAAGTTCAAAGTTTTGTCGGCAAAATAATCGTTTTTTCGGTTAAACTTGTAGGTAAAGAAATTACAAAGACAATGCAAAAAGAATCAAGAGAAACGGAGCTAAAACGAAGATTCTAGAGCAAAAACGGTGAAAGACAAGAAATCAAGTTACGATCCAGGGAATCAAGGCTGACCAGCACATAATACGGCCTGCCATACGGGCTGCCATACAGCCTGCCTGTATGGATACGGCCTGCCAAATACGCCCCACCAAGTGCCCTCACCAAACGGCCTGCCATCAATACGGCCTACCAAATACGCCCTGCCATGCGGCCTGCCAGGCGTATTTTGGCAATTTCCAAGCCTGTCTAATGGGTCTTTGTCATTCATTCCAACACACACCTTTCTTCACTCTCTCACTACAATACACTTTCTCCCACTAGAGCTTTCAAGGCCTTCTCACCTCCGAGCGGGAAATTAAGTACCCGGAGGCGAACGCTGAAGATTGTAATAGGAGCGGGCTAGAGGTTGTCAGCACTTGTAATGGTCTAGATCTCGTCTGTAAACGTTGAACGCTTTCCTTAATTTAATAAAGTTATTAACTTGAGTTGCTTTCATCTTGCATGATTATCTATCTGTTACAATTGTTTATCATGTGTTGAATATTTTATCTGAAACTTATCATATTGTTATGCTGAAACCTTGACGGTTTAGAAGTTTAATTTACAGATCACCCTTTCCGCTTATTCACGTGGCTATAACCTAGTATTAGGACCTGATCAACCCTAGGATATAAGGTAAGTAGTTATGTGTGCTTAACGTCACCATACGGATATAGTACCTACGTATGAATAACCAATTATTCATCATAGAAGAGCTGCCCATTTAGATTGTGATTAGAGTTAGCAATAGAGAGTTCAGTTAACACTATCTTACTCAGAAGTATGATTCGCGTCAGAAGCAATGTTCTTGAGATATTGTAAGATGATCCGAGGTTGAATAAGTGATCGCAAAGGAGAGACTTCTATCCCAATTAGCAGTACCTTAGAATATCTAAGATTGCACATCTGTTAATGTTAAGGCATAACATAGTGATTTAGTGGTAGGATATTGCTTTAGTTAGACAACTAGGATTAAGAAAAGCTGAGACATTCCTTTATTGGGTAAACCACTTTGTTCATGTACCTAGGATCCTATCCATAAGGTCGGTCAAACCTTTCAGGTTAACGTTGGGAGTAGGGATACCTGTCTTAGCCAGAATCTTCAAAGCCTAAACTCTTAGTGACAAATCAGTTAGGTTCACAGCCCAGTTGATTGAGGTTTAGTGTTTATCCTAGGAAGTTAAACTTTAGCGATAATTCCCCTTCAGGATTCTATTCTTCACACCTATCTTTACTTTTATTGTCTAATTACTATTTTATCTAGTTAATCTATCACCTCTTGTCACTAGGGTTAACTATATAGGCACTTTTGTCCCACATTACCGAGCAAACATACAAAAATACGTACCTGAGTTATATTTACCACTTACTCGTTAAAAGGAAGACAAGTAGGTGAGTTATAGGTTGGAACCCCAGCTAAATATAAATAATAAAATAACCACTACTCGCCCTTGTGGTAGCTGATTCTGAGGTGCCACGGCCTAACGACACCGCGAAAATAAAACCGTCCGTTTCGGCCATATCACATGGACGGCCCACTGACACTCGCCGTCACTCATCAGTTGGCGAGGGTGATCGTCCACGATATCCACCATACCAATACCAGTACCACATGGGGGATATACCAGGATAGGAGAGTTGGTTTTCCCAGCACGCGATCCTTGAGAATTTCGATCACTTTGCGCATCATGCGGGGAGGCAATTCCACATCCCACCATACCCACATGAAATGTCCCGTTCTTATTGATTAAAAACGTTCCATATTAATTGATTTCGTTGCGAGGTTTTGACCTCTATATGAGACGTTTTTCAAAGACTGCATTCATTTTAAAACAAACCATAACCTTTATTTCATCAATAAAGGTTTAAAAGCTTTACGTAGATTATCAAATAATGATAATCTAAAATATCCTGTTTACACACGACCATTACATAATGGTTTACAATACAAATATGTTACAACAAAATAAGTTTCTTGAATGCAGTTTTTACACAATATCATATAAGCATGGACTCCAAATCTCGTCCTTATTTAAGTATGCGACAGCGGAAGCTCTTAATAATCACCTGAGAATAAACATGCTTAAAACGTCAACAAAAATGTTGGTGAGTTATAGGTTTAACCTATATATATCAAATCATAATAATAGACCACAAGATTTCATATTTCAATACACATCCCATACATAGAGATAAAAGTCATTCATATGGTGAACACCTGGTAACCGACATTAACAAGATGCATATATAAGAATATCCCCATCATTCCGGGACACCCTTCGGATATGATATAAATTTCGAAGTACTAAAGCATCCGGTACTTTGGATGGGGTTTGTTAGGCCCAATAGATCTATCTTTAGGATTCGCGTCAATTAGGGTGTCTATTCCCTAATTCTTAGATTACCAGACTTTAATAAAAAGGGGCATATTCGATTTCGATAATTCAACCATAGAATGTAGTTTCACGTACTTGTGTCTATTTTGTAAATCATTTATAAAACCTGCATGTATTCTCATCCCAAAAATATTAGATTTTAAAAGTGGGACTATAACTCACTTTCACAGATTTTTACTTCGTTGGGAAGTAAGACTTGGCCACTGGTTGATTCACGAACCTATAACAATATATACATATATATCAAAGTATGTTCAAAATATATTTACAACACTTTTAATATATTTTGATGTTTTAAGTTTATTAAGTCAGATGTCCTCGTTAGTAACCTACAACTAGTTGTCCACAGTTAGATGTACAGAAATAAATCGATAAATATTATCTTGAATCAATCCACGACCCAGTGTATACGTATCTCAGTATTGATCACAACTCAAACTATATATATTTTGGAATCAACCTCAACCCTGTATAGCTAACTCCAACATTCACATATAGAGTGTCTATGGTTGTTCCGAAATATATATAGATGTGTCGACATGATAGGTCGAAACATTGTATACGTGTCTATGGTATCTCAAGATTACATAATATACAATACAAGTTGATTAAGTTATGGTTGGAATAGATTTGTTACCAATTTTCACGTAGCTAAAATGAGAAAAATTATCAAATCTTGTTTTACCCATAACTTCTTCATTTTAAATCCGTTTTGAGTGAATCAAATTGCTATGGTTTCATATTGAACTCTATTTTATGAATCTAAATAGAAAAAGTATAGGTTTGTAGTCAGAAAAATAAGTTACAAGTTGTTTTTGTAAAGTTAGTCATTTCAGTCGAAAGAACGACGTCTAGATGACCATTTTAGAAAACATACTTTCACTTTGAGTTTAACCATAATTTTTGGATATAATTTCATGTTCATAATAAAAATCATTTTCTCAGAATAACAACTTTTAAATCAAAGTTTATCATAGTTTTTAATTAACTAAC
This sequence comes from Rutidosis leptorrhynchoides, assembly GCF_046630445.1. Classification (NCBI taxonomy): domain Eukaryota; kingdom Viridiplantae; phylum Streptophyta; class Magnoliopsida; order Asterales; family Asteraceae; genus Rutidosis; species Rutidosis leptorrhynchoides. The sequence goes on from NC_092337.1 coordinate 256,041,317, forward strand.
CCAAAACAGCCCGCGGTGTTACTACGACGACGTAAATCCGGTTTTACGGTGTTTTTCGTGTTTTCAGGTTTTAAATCATTAAGTTAGCATATCATATAGATATAGAACATGTGTTTAGTTGATTTTAAAAGTCAAGTTAGAAGGATTAACTTTTGTTTGCGAACAAGTTTAGAATTAACTAAACTATGTTCTAGTGATTACAAGTTTAAACCTTCGAATAAGATAGCTTTATATGTATGAATCGAATGATGTTATGAACATCATTACTACCTTAAGTTCCTTGGATAAACCTACTGGAAAAGAGAAAAATGGATCTAGCTTCAACGGATCCTTGGAGGGCTCGAAGTTCTTGAAGCAGAATCATGACACGAATACAAGTTCAAGTAAGATCATCACTTGAAATAAGATTGTTATAGTTATAGAAATTGAACCAAAGTTTGAATATGATTATTAACTTATATTAGAATGATAACCTACTATAAGAAACAAAGATTTCTTGAGGTTGGATGATCACCTTACAAGATTGGAAGTGAGCTAGCAAACTTGAAAGTATTCTTGATTTTATGTAACTAGAACTTGTAGAATATATGAAGAACACTTAGAACTTGAAGATAGAACTTGAGAGAGATCAATTAGATGAAGAAAATTGAAGAATGAAAGTGTTTGTAGGTGTTTTTGGTCGTTGGTGTATGGATTAGATATAAAGGATATGTAATTTTGTTTTCATGTAAATAAGTCATGAATGATTACTCATATTTTTGTAATTTTATGAGATATTTCATGCTAGTTGCCAAATGATGGTTCCCACATGTGTTAGGTGACTCACATGGGCTGCTAAGAGCTGATCATTGGAGTGTATATACCAATAGTACATACATCTAAAAGCTGTGTATTGTACGAGTACGAATACGGGTGCATACGAGTAGAATTGTTGATGAAACTGAACGAGGATGTAATTGTAAGCATTTTTGTTAAGTAGAAGTATTTTGATAAGTGTATTGAATTCTTTCAAAAGTGTATAAATACATATTAAAACACTACATGTATATACATTTTAACTGAGTCGTTAAGTCATCGTTAGTCGTTACATGTAAGTGTTGTTTTGAAACCTTTAGGTTAACGATCTTGTTAAATGTTGTTAACCCAATGTTTATAATATCAAATGAGATTTTAAATTATTATATTATCATGATATTATCATGTATGAATATCTCTTAATATGATATATATATACATTAAATATCTTTACAACGATAATCGTTACATATATGTCTCGTTTAAAAATCATTAAGTTAGTAGTCTTGTTTTTACATATGTAGTTCATTGTTAATATACTTAATGATATGTTTACTTATCATAGTATCATGTTAACTATATATATATCCATATATATGTCATCATATAGTTTTTACAAGTTTTAACGTTCGTGAATCACCGGTCAACTTGGGTGGTCAATTGTCTATATGAAACATATTTCAATTAATCAAGTCTTAACAAGTTTGATTGTTAACATGTTGGAAACATTTAATCATGTAAATATCAATCTCAATTAATATATATAAACATGGAAAAGTTCGGGTCACTACAGTACCTACCCGTTAAATAAATTTCGTCCCGAAATTTTAAGCTGTTGAAGGTGTTGACGAATCTTCTGGAAATAGATGCGGGTATTTCTTCTTCATCTGATCTTCATGCTCCCAGGTGAACTCGGGTCCTCTACGAGCATTCCATCGAACCTTAACAATTGGTATCTTGTTTTGCTTAAGTCTTTTAACCTCACGATCCATTATTTCGACGGGTTCTTCGATGAATTGAAGTTTTTCGTTGATTTGGATTTCATCTAACGGAATAGTGAGATCTTCTTTAGCAAAACATTTCTTCAAATTCGAGACGTGGAAAGTGTTATGTACAGCCGCGAGTTGTTGAGGTAACTCAAGTCGGTAAGCTACTGGTCCGACACGATCAATAATCTTGAATGGTCCAATATACCTTGGATTTAATTTCCCTCGTTTACCAAATCGAACAACGCCTTTCCAAGGTGCAACTTTAAGCATGACCATCTCTCCAATTTCAAATTCTATATCTTTTCTTTTAATGTCAGCGTAGCTCTTTTGTCGACTTTGGGCGGTTTTCAACCGTTGTTGAATTTGGATGATCTTCTCGGTAGTTTCTTGTATAATCTCCGGACCAGTAATCTGTCTATCCCCCACTTCACTCCAACAAATCGGAGACCTGCACTTTCTACCATAAAGTGCTTCAAACGGCGCCATCTCAATGCTTGAGTGGTAGCTGTTGTTGTAGAAAAATTCTGCTAACGGTAGATGTCGATCCCAACTGTTTCCGAAATCAATAACACATGCTCGTAGCATGTCTTCAAGCGTTTGTATCGTCCTTTCGCTCTGCCCATCAGTTTGTGGATGATAGGCAGTACTCATGTCTAGACGAGTTCCTAATGCTTGCTGTAATGTCTGCCAGAATCTTGAAATAAATCTGCCATCCCTATCAGAGATAATAGAGATTGGTATTCCATGTCTGGAGACGACTTCCTTCAAATACAATCGTGCTAACTTCTCCATCTTGTCATCTTCTCTTATTGGCAGGAAGTGTGCTGATTTGGTGAGACGATCAACTATTACCCAAATAGTATCAAAACCACTTGCAGTCCTTGGCAATTTAGTGATGAAATCCATGGTAATGTTTTCCCATTTCCATTCCGGGATTTCGGGTTGTTGAAGTAGACCTGATGGTTTCTGATGCTCAGCTTTGACCTTAGAACACGTCAAACATTCTCCTACGTATTTAGCAACATCAGCTTTCATACCCGGCCACCAAAAATGTTTCTTGAGATCCTTGTACATCTTCCCCGTTCCAGGATGTATTGAGTATCTAGTTTTATGAGCTTCTCTAAGTACCATTTCTCTCATATCTCCAAATTTTGGTACCCAAATCCTTTCAGCCCTATACCGGGTTCCGTATTCCCGAATATTAAGATGCTTCTCCGATCCTTTGGGTATTTCATCCTTTAAATTTCCCTTTTTAAAAACTCCTTGTTGCGCCTCCTTTATTTGAGTAGTAAGGTTATTATGAATCATTATATTCATAGATTTTACTCGAATGGGTTCTCTATCCTTCCTGCTCAAGGTATCGGCTACCACATTTGCCTTCCCCGGGTGGTAACGAATCTCAAAGTCGTAATCATTCAATAATTCAATCCACCTACGCTGCCTCATATTCAGTTGTTTCTGATTAAATATGTGTTGAAGACTTTTGTGGTCGGTATATATAATACTTTTGACCCCATATAAGTAGTGCCTCCAAGTCTTTAATGCAAAAAGAACCGCGCCTAATTCCAAATCATGCGTCGTATAATTTTGCTCGTGAATCTTCAATTGTTTAGACGCATAAGCAATCACCTTCGTTCGTTGCATTAATACACAACCGAGACCTTGCTTTGATGCGTCACAATAAATCACAAAATCATCATTCCCTTCAGGCAATGACAATATAGGTGCCGTAGTTAGCTTTTTCTTCAATAACTGAAACGCTTTCTCTTGTTCATCCTTCCATTCAAATTTCTTCCCTTTATGCGTTAATGCAGTCAAGGGTTTTGCTATTCTGGAAAAGTCTTGGATGAACCTTCTGTAGTAACCAGCTAGTCCTAAAAACTGGCGTATGTGTTTCGGAGTTTTTGGGGTTTCCCACTTTTCAACAGTTTCTATCTTTGCCGGATCCACCTTAATACCTTCTTTGTTCACTATGTGACCGAGGAATTGAACTTCTTCCAACCAAAATGCACACTTTGAAAACTTAGCGTACAATTCTTCCTTCCTCAATACTTCTAACACCTTTCTCAAATGTTCACCGTGTTCTTGGTCATTCTTTGAGTAAATAAGTATGTCATCAATGAAAACAATGACAAACTTGTCAAGGTATGGTCCACATACTCGGTTCATAAGGTCCATGAACACAGCTGGTGCATTAGTTAAACCAAACGGCATGACCATAAACTCGTAATGACCGTAACGTGTCCTGAAAGCAGTCTTTGGAATATCATCTTCTTTCACCCGCATTTGATGATACCCGGAACGTAAGTCAATCTTTGAATAAACAGACGAGCCTTGTAGTTGATCAAATAAGTCATCAATTCTCGGTAGTGGGTAGCGGTTCTTGATGGTAAGTTTATTCAACTCTCGGTAGTCGATACACAACCTGAATGTACCATCTTTCTTCTTGACAAACAAAACAGGAGCTCCCCACGGTGATGTGCTTGGTCGAATGAAACCACGCTCTAAAAGTTCTTGTAATTGGCTTTGCAGTTCTTTCATCTCGCTGGGTGCGAGTCTGTAAGGAGCACGAGCTATTGGTGCAGCTCCTGGTACAAGATCTATTTGAAATTCAACGGATCGATGTGGGGGTAATCCCGGTAATTCTTTCGGAAATACATCGGGAAATTCTTTTGCAATGGGAACATCATTGATGCTCTTTTCTTCAGTTTGTACTTTCTCGACGTGTGCTAGAACAGCATAGCAACCTTTTCTTATTAGTTTTTGTGCCTTCAAATTACTAATAAGATGTAGCTTCGTGTTGCTCTTTTCTCCGTAGACCATTAAGGGTTTTCCTTTTTCTCGTATAATGCGAATTGCATTTTTGTAACAAACGATCTCTGCTTTCACTTCTTTCAACCAGTCCATACCGATTATCACATCAAAACTCCCTAACTCTACTGGTATCAAATCAATCTTAAATGTTTCGCTAACCAGTTTAATTTCTCGATTCTGACATATATTATCTGCTGAAATTACTTTACCATTTGCTAATTCGAGTAAAAATTTACTATCCAAAGGCGTCAATGGACAACTTAATTTAGCACAAAAATCTCTACTCATATAGCTTCTATCCGCACCCGAATCAAATAAAACGTAAGCAGATTTATTGTCAATAAGAAACGTACCCGTAACAAGCTCCGGGTCTTCCTGTGCCTCTGCCGCATTAATATTGAAAACTCTTCCGCGGCCTTGTCCATTCGTGTTCTCCTGGTTCGGGCAATTTCTTATAATGTGGCCCGGTTTTCCACATTTATAACAAACTACATTGGCATAACTTGCTCCGACACTACTTGCTCCGCCATTACTCGTTCCGACACCATTTGTTCCTTTTGTTCTGTTAACCCCTGGTCCGTAGACATCACACTTCGCCGCGCTATGACCATTTCTTTTACACTTGTTGCAAAATTTGGTGCAGAACCCCAAGTGATACTTTTCACACCTTTGGCATAGCTGCTTCTGATTGTTGTTGTTGTTGCGGTTATTATTGTTGTTAAGATGATTGTTGTGGTTGCTGTTGTTGTTGTTGTTGTTGGGCCATTTGTTGTAGTTGCGATTGATGTTGCGATTGTTAGGATAGTTGTTGCGATTATTGTTATAATTGCTGTTGTTGTTGTATTGGTGATTCTTATCACCGTTTTCCTCCCACTTTCTTTTGACTTGCTTCACATTGGCCTCTTCAGCAGTCTGTTCTTTAATTCTTTCTTCAATCTGGTTCACTAGTTTGTGAGCCATTCTACATGCCTGTTGTATGGAGGCGGGTTCGTGTAAACTTATATCTTCTTGGATTCTTTCCGGTAATCCTTTCACAAACGCATCGATCTTCTCTTCCTCATCTTCGAATGCTCCCGGACACAATAGGCACAATTCTGTGAATCGTCTTTCGTACGTGGTAATATCAAATCCTTGGGTTCGTAACCCTCTAAGTTCTGTCTTGAGCTTATTGACCGCGGTTCTGGGACGGTACTTCTCGTTCATCAAGTGCTTGAATGCTGACCACGGTAGTGCGTACGCATCGTCTTGTCCCACTTGCTCTAGATAGGTATTCCACCATGTTAACGCAGAACCTGTGAAGGTATGCGTAGTGTACTTCACTTTGTCCTCTTCAGTACACTTACTTATGGCAAACACCGATTCGACCTTCTCGGTCCACCGTTTCAATCCGATCGGTCCTTCGGTTCCATCAAATTCCAAAGGTTTGCAGGCAGTGAATTCTTTGTAGGTGCATCCTACACGATTTCCTGTACTGCTAGATCCAAGGTTATTGTTGGTATGTAGCGCAGCCTGTACTGCGGCTATGTTTGAAGCTAGAAAAGTACGGAATTCCTCTTCATTCATATTCACGGTGTGTCGAGTAGTCGGTGCCATTTCCTTCAAAATAGTCAAATGGAACAAGTTAATCATACAGAATATTAAGAGTAGTTAATAGTAATTCGTAGCATAATATGAACTCATTTATAAAAGCTTTTTCTTCATATTAGCGTTTTATAAGTTTAAATTCGGGTAGTACCTACCCGTTAAGTTCATACTTAGTAGCTAATATACAATTCAACTACTACAATTCTATATGAAAAACTGATTATAATAATATTTCGCGTTCAAACTTTTACACAATATTTTACAAACTTACAATACCGCTTATTTTACAGATAGCATGAAATATAGCACACAATAAATTTGATACAAGATGGTTGTGAAGATAATTCTAGCTAGTACACAAGTCGTTCAGCAAAGGCAATAAAGACACGTAATTCATACGTCCAGAAACAAGTCATGCATTCTGGTTTTACTAGGATTACTTCCCATCCTTGGTCTTGTGGAACATAACCGTTATGTCGTTGATAAGACAGCGTGTTGTAACGTCGTCAAAGGAACGAGGGTTACGTAATGTCCAACAGTTCCGTAACAATCTAAAAACCTCATTTCTTACCCCAATTACCGACTCCGTCACTTGTGGGAACGTTTTGTTAAATAGTTGTAGCCCGATGTTCTTGTTCTCACTTTGGTGAGAAGCGAACATTACTAATCCGTAAGCATAACATGCTTCTTTATGTTGCATGTTAGCCGCTTTTTCTAAATCACGAAGTCCAATATTCGGATATATTGAGTCAAAATAATTTCTTAACCCATTGCGTAAAATAGCATTTGGGTTCCCCGCAATATATGCGTCAAAGTAAACACATCGTAACTTATGGATTTTCCAATGTGATATCCCCCATCTTTCAAACGAAAGCCTTTTATAAACCAAGGCATTCTTGGAACGTTCTTCGAATGTCTTACAAACTGATCTCGCCTTAAATAGTTGTGCCGAAGAATTCTGACCGACTCTAGACAAGATTTCATCAATCATGTCTCCGGGTAGGTCTCTTAAAATATTGGGTTGTCTATCCATTTTGTGTTTTTATACTGTAAAATAGACAAGAGTTAGATTCATAAAAAAAATACTTATTAATACAAGCAATTTTTACATATATCATAAAGCATAAGCACACTATATTACATATATTACACCACACGAATACAACTATCTTATTCCGACTCGCTTGTTTCTTCTTCTTCGATTTTGGTTCGTTTTGCCAAGTTTCTAGGGATATATGATGTTCCCCTAATACGAGCCGTCGTTTTCCACATTGGTTTAGAAAAACCTGGTGGTTTAGAGGTTCCCGGGTCATTGTTACAACTTAAGGACTTCGGGGGTTGACGATACATATAAAGTTCATCGGGGTTGGAATTAGATTTCTCTAATTTTATGCCCTTTCCCTTATTATTTTCTTTTGCCTTTTTAAATTCAGTTGGGGTAATTTCTATAATATCATCGGAATTCTCGTCGGAATCCGATTCATCGGAGAATTGGTAATCCTCCCAATATTTTGCTTCCTTGGCGGAAACACCATTGACCATAATTAACCTTGGTCGGTTGGTTGAGGATTTTCTTTTACTAAACCATTTTATTATTTCCCCCACCGGTTCTATTTCTTCATCCGGTTCCGATGCTTCTTCCGGTTCCGATTCTTCTTCCGGTTCCGACTCTTCTTCCGGTTCCTCTTCGGGAACTTGTGAATCAGTCCACGAATCATTCCAATTTACATTTGACTCTTCATTATTATTAGGTGAGTCAATGGAACTTGTTCTAGAGGTAGACATCTGTCACATAATATCAAACGCGTTAAGAGATTAATATATCACATAATATTCACATGTTAAAAATATATAGTTTCCAACAAAATTTGTTAAGCAATCATTTTTCAAGTAAACACGGTCGAAGTCCAGACTCACTAATGCATCCTAACAAACTCGATAAGACACACTAATGCAAAATTCTGGTTCTCTAAGACCAACGCTCTGATACCAACTGAAATGTCCCGTTCTTATTGATTAAAAACGTTCCATATTAATTGATTTCGTTGCGAGGTTTTGACCTCTATATGAGACGTTTTTCAAAGACTGCATTCATTTTAAAACAAACCATAACCTTTATTTCATCAATAAAGGTTTAAAAGCTTTACGTAGATTATTAAATAATGATAATCTAAAATATCCTGTTTACACACGACCATTACATAATGGTTTACAATACAAATATGTTACAACAAAATAAGTTTCTTGAATGCAGTTTTTACACAATATCATACAAGCATGGAATCCAAATCTCGTCCTTATTTAAGTATGCGACAGCGGAAGCTCTTAATAATCACCTGAGAATAAACATGCTTAAAACGTCAACAAAAATGTTGGTGAGTTATAGGTTTAACCTATATATATCAAATCATAATAATAGACCACAAGATTTCATATTTCAATACACATCCCATACATAGAGATAAAAGTCATTCATATGGTGAACACCTGGTAACCGACATTAACAAGATGCATATATAAGAATATCCCCATCATTCCGGGACACCCTTCGGATATGATATAAATTTCGAAGTACTAAAGCATCCGGTACTTTGGATGGGGTTTGTTAGGCCCAATAGATCTATCTTTAGGATTCGCGTCAATTAGGGTGTCTGTTCCCTAATTCTTAGATTACCAGACTTTAATAAAAAGGGGCATATTCGATTTCGATAATTCAACCATAGAATGTAGTTTCACGTACTTGTGTCTATTTTGTAAATCATTTATAAAACCTGCATGTATTCTCATCCCAAAAATATTAGATTTTAAAAGTGGGACTATAACTCACTTTCACAGATTTTTACTTCGTTGGGAAGTAAGACTTGGCCACTGGTTGATTCACGAACCTATAACAATATATACATATATATCAAAGTATGTTCAAAATATATTTACAACACTTTTAATATATTTTGATGTTTTAAGTTTATTAAGTCAGCTGTCCTCGTTAGTAACCTACAACTAGTTGTCCACAGTTAGATGTACAGAAATAAATCGATAAATATTATCTTGAATCAATCCACGACCCAGTGTATACGTATCTCAGTATTGATCACAACTCAAACTATATATATTTTGGAATCAACCTCAACCCTGTATAGCTAACTCCAACATTCACATATAGAGTGTCTATGGTTGTTCCGAAATATATATAGATGTGTCGACATGATAGGTCGAAACATTGTATACGTGTCTATGGTATCTCAAGATTACATAATATACAATACAAGTTGATTAAGTTATGGTTGGAATAGATTTGTTACCAATTTTCACGTAGCTAAAATGAGAAAAATTATCCAATCTTGTTTTACCCATAACTTCTTCATTTTAAATCCGTTTTGAGTGAATCAAATTGCTATGGTTTCATATTGAACTCTATTTTATGGATCTAAATAGAAAAAGTATAGGTTTGTAGTCAGAAAAATAAGTTACAAGTCGTTTTTGTAAAGTTAGTCATTTCAGTCGAAAGAACGACGTCTAGATGACCATTTTAGAAAACATACTTTCACTTTGAGTTTAACCATAATTTTTGGATATAGTTTCATGTTCATAATAAAAATCATTTTCTCAGAATAACAACTTTTAAATCAAAGTTTATCATAGTTTTTAATTAACTAACCCAAAACAGCCCGCGGTGTTACTACGACGGCGTAAATCCGGTTTTACGGTGTTTTTCGTGTTTTCAGGTTTTAAATCATTAAGTTAGCATATAATATAGATATAGAACATGTGTTTAGTTGATTTTAAAAGTCAAGTTAGAAGGATTAACTTTTGTTTGCGAACAAGTTTAGAATTAACTAAACTATGTTCTAGTGATTACAAGTTTAAACCTTCGAATAAGATAGCTTTATATGTATGAATCGAATGATGTTATGAACATCATTACTACCTTAAGTTCCTTGGATAAACCTACTGGAAAAGATAAAAATGGATCTAGCTTCAACGGATCCTTGGATGGCTCGAAGTTCTTGAAGCAGAATCATGACACGAATACAAGTTCAAGTAAGATCATCACTTGAAATAAGATTGTTATAGTTATAGAAATTGAACCAAAGTTTGAATATGATTATTACCTTATATTAGAATGATAACCTACTGTAAGAAACAAAGATTTCTTGAGGTTGGATGATCACCTTACAAGATTGGAAGTGAGCTAGCAAACTTGAAAGTATTCTTGATTTTATGTAACTAGAACTTGTAGAATATATGAAGAACACTTAGAACTTGAAGATAGAACTTGAGAGAGATCAATTAGATGAATAAAATTGAAGAATGAAAGTGTTTGTAGGTGTTTTTGGTCGTTGGTGTATGGATTAGATATAAAGGATATGTAATTTTGTTTTCATGTAAATAAGTCATGAATGATTATTCATATTTTTGTAATTTTATGAGATATTTCATGCTAGTTGCCAAATGATGGTTCCCACATGTGTTAGGTGACTCACATGGGCTGCTAAGAGCTGATCATTGGAGTGTATATACCAATAGTACATACATCTAAAAGCTGTGTATTGTACGAGTACGAATACGGGTGCATACGAGTAGAATTGTTGATGAAACTGAACGAGGATGTAATTGTAAGCATTTTTGTTAAGTAGAAGTATTTTGATAAGTGTATTGAATTCTTTCAAAAGTGTATAAATACATATTAAAACACTACATGTATATACATTTTAACTGAGTCGTTAAGTCATCGTTAGTCGTTACATGTAAGTGTTGTTTTGAAACCTTTAGGTTAACGATCTTGTTAAATGTTGTTAACCCAATGTTTATAATATCAAATGAGATTTTAAATTATTATATTATCATGATATTATCATGTATGAATATCTCTTAATATGATATATATATACATTAAATGTCTTTACAACGATAATCGTTACATATATGTCTCGTTTAAAAATCATTAAGTTAGTAGTCTTGTTTTTACATATGTAGTTCATTGTTAATATACTTAATGATATGTTTACTTATCATAGCATCATGTTAACTATATATATATATATATCCATATATATGTCATCATATAGTTTTTACAAGTTTTAACGTTCGTGAATCACCGGTCAACTTGGGTGGTCAATTGTCTATATGAAACATATTTTAATTAATCAAGTCTTAACAAGTTTGATTGCTTAACATGTTGGAAACATTTAATCATGTAAATATCAATCTCAATTAATATATATAAACATGGAAAAGTTCGGGTCACTACACCACATGAGTACCCGGTAATGACAGCCCACCGTGATCCTAGGGAAGCAGGCCCGAGCTACCAGTTTTTAGGACCTCCACCTACACATCACTACATGCAGCGTATAGTTATCACATCTACGCCACCACCACCACCTCCACAGACCACAGGGGTTGAGGGTTTTGTTGAAGAATTGTTCAGCACTGACCACGGTAACACATCTACTGAGGCTCAGGAGTCGGTATGGGATCAGGCGTTGCACCGACAGACGACTGCAGGGATTGCACAGGGTATCGATAGTATGGATGTTAACCAGCAGTGGGGTAGAGGTAGAGATTTACAGGGGGGTATGGGTTGGTATACAGGGCCGATGGTTTTCACGAGCACATCATCACTTACTGGGTTAATCGCGAGATCGGATGAGATAGAATTTAGAATATCCTCGGGCATGAACACAGAGGAGTTAGCAGATCAGTTTGCCACAGACGAGGAGATGACAAGCGAGGGTCAGTCCAGATTGAGGAACCCAGCCAGGCCCCGCACCAGCGTAATCTATTCTCCTTCATATCCACCACCTCAGCCGTAACCATGTTTACTTTTAGAAACATTCGTAACATTATTACTGATGCTACATTATCTTATATTTCTGTACGCCCGGTTTCGGGCATAACTACTTTATGTTTTAGTATGTATGGTTGCTTTTAGAACAAATATTGCATGAATAAATGTAAAAAAAATGACGATCGAGACCGTACGAGATGGAAGGAAATGGAAGCAAAGACGCCTTGAATGAGGATGACGCCAGCACAAGAATTGAAGAATCCATAGTTAACGCGCCATCCAACTGCACGTCTTGAAACCATAGGGGAGTACTACGTCTTCATCACCTTTTCAATAGAATATACGCAAACTACTTTAAAAACTAAGTGTGGGATTAGCAACCCACTAACATAAACTTTTTATAACAAAACGCCTCTTTTAAAATCTAAAGTGTGGGATACTCCGTATCCTTAACATTGAGGACAATGTTATTTTAAAGTGTGGGATAGCAAATGTTGCACATAGCGATTCTTGTAAAATCCTCAAGTTTTTCAAAAATTTAAAACTTTTCTAATTATAAAACACTAAGGATGATAAAATTCTATAAAAGATCAAAAAGTTTTTGCTACAAAATAGACAAAAAGAGTAGAACAAGGTTGAAAACTTTTTGCGAAAATCAAAATCAATTTTCTAATAGAGCATTGCATAACAAAAGGCGCAATTCGACCTGCTATAATTGTTGTGAGGCACCCCCAAATAAGGCTTTATAAGCACTCATTTTTAGTGCTTCACTATATTTCCGTTGAGCGCGCCGATGTTAACATCTCGGAATCAGAACTTGCTCTTGATCTACATTTCGGAATCATACATTTTGACGAGGATGACTAAGTAAAAACCTCAGCTATTCATGAAGACAAAAATAACCTCCGCTACACACCTTCGTTTCCATTTTTCGCTCCACAAAACCATTTCACCTTCTCTTATTTACTCTATCCGCTTCACAATAAATAAATCCCGACTAAATCATTCTTTTTCGGGAAAACCTCCAAAGTCGCACTAGAAAAATGCGAGCATCCAAGCCAATTATCGTAAGAAGATCGCCAAAAGGAGACCTCGAAGAGAAAAGCAAAAGATGCTTTCAAAAAAAAAAAACTAGAGAAAAGTCTCTATGAATAAAGGTTCTGAGAAAGGGAGCAGAACCAGTAAAGATTCGAGAAAAGAAACTCCTGGCAGTCAAGAAGGATGCTCACCAAGAAATTCCTAACAAAAAGCTAAAGGGATCGCCAAAATCAATCTTTCAAAAAAGTAACTCCTGTCTATCAAAACCCTTCGCACTCTAGAAACTTCCAAACCCCCATCTCTTCACAATTCAAGCTGAGTCGATAACCGAAAATTCTCGCAAATAATTGATGGAGATTTGAGTCTTGATCAAGCCTATGAAGAAGAATGTAAGCATGACTGGCTAAGAGTGACTTCATTTTTTTAGAACTTTAGGACACCCTAAACACTTTAGTGAAATGTGTGACCCGAGTGAGATAGACTCAGTTATGTAACCTCCTCTCATGCTTACGGAAAGAGATTCGAGAATAGCAAAAAGAATAAAAGCTAAGTTTTCGCTCTTCCATCTTGCGGAACAAAAACAACTTGATCACTACGGATTAAAGTCCTCACTGTTTTAAGTTCAGAAGCTTGCTTGAGGACAAGCAAAGTCTAAGTGTGGGATATTTGATATCGGCTAAAAAGTCACGTTTTTACCCCCGATATTGAGTCCCAAAAATGTAAAGTTCAAAGCTTTGTCAGCAAAATAATCGCTTTTTCGGTTAAACTTGTAGGTAAAGTAATTACAAAGACAATGCAAAAAGAATCAAGAGAAACAGAGCTAAAACGAAGATTCTAGAGCGAAAAAGGTGAAAGACAAAAATCAAATTACGATCCAGGGAATCAAGGCTGACTAGCACACAATACGGCCTGCCATACGGGCTGTCATACGGCCTGCCTATATAGATACGGCCTGCCAAATAAGCCCCACCAAGTGCCCTCACCAAACGGCCTGCCATTAATACGGCCAGCCAAATACGCCCTGCCATACGCCCTGCCATGCGACCTGCCAGGCGTATTTTGGCAATTTCCAAGTCTATTTAATGGATCTTTGTCATTCATTCCAACAGACACCTCTCTTCACTCTCTCACTACAATACACTTTCTCCCACTAGAGCTTTCAAGGCCTTCTCACCTTCGAGCGGGAAATTAAGTACCCGGAGGCGAACGCCGAAGATTGTAATAGGAGCGGGCTAGAGGTTGTCAGCATTTGTAATGGTCCAGATCTCGTCTGTAAACAATGAACGCTTTCCTTAATTAAATAAAGTTATTATCTTGAGTTGCTTTCATCTTGCATGATTATCTATCTGTTACAATTGTTTATCATGTGTTGAATATTTTTTTTGAAACTTGTCATATTGTTATGCTGAAACCTTGACGGTTTAGAAGTTTAATTTACAGATCACCCTTTCCGCTTATTCACATGGCTATAACCTAGTATTAGGACCTGATCAACCCTAGGATATAAGGTAAGTAGTTATGTGTGCTTAACGTCACCATACGGATATAGTACCTACGTATGAATAACCAATTATTCATCATAGAAGAGCTGCCCATTTAGATTGTGATTAGAGTTAGCAATAGAGAGTTTAGTTAACACTAGCTTACTCAGAAGCATGATTCGCGTCAGAAGCAATGTTCTTGAGATATTGTAAGATGATCCGGGGTTGAATAAGTGATCGCAAAGGAGAGACTTCTATCCCAATTAGCAGTACCTTAGAATATCTAAGATTGCACATCTATTAATGTTAAGGCATATCATACTGATTTAGTGGTAGGATATTGCTTTAGTTAGACAACTAGGATTAAGAAAAGCTGAGACGTTCCTTTATTGGGTAAACCACTTTGTTCATGTACCTAGGATCCTATCCATAAGGTCGTTCAAACCTTTCAGGTTAACGTTGGGAGTAGGGATACCTGTTTTAGCCAGAATCTTCAAAGCCTAAACTCTTAGTGACAAATCAGTTAGGTTCACAGCCCAGTTGATTGAGGTTTAGTGTTTATCCTAGGAAGTTAAACTCTAGCGATAATTCCCCTTCAAGATTCTATTCTTCACACCTATCTTTACTTTTATTGTCTAATTACTATTTTATCTAGTTAATCTATCACCTCTTGTCACTAGGGTTAACTATATAGGCACTTTTACGTCACATTACCGAGCAAACATACAAAAATACGTACCTAAGTTATATTTACCACTTACTCGTTAAAAGGAAGACAAGTAGGTGAGTTATAGCTTGGAACCCCAGCTAAATATAAATAATAAAACAACCACTACTAGCCCTCGTGGTAGCTGATTCTAGTTTTGTTTGTTTAATAACGTCTAATTTAACCAATTAAATTTTAGTTTTGTTTGTTGTTAACTTGTGTGATTAATTTGTAGCAACCAAACATACAATCTATAATCAAACAACAAAACAACCACACATGCAAAATAGTATGTTCACAATCTAGCCTTTTGGTGGACATTTGTTTAGTCGAAAACAAATGTCATCGGTTAATGGGTCATAACACAAAGTAGGAGATTTAACATCTCCCACTAAATCTTGCATCCAAATGCATGTGTTCTTCTTTTGCTCCATCTTTTGCATCTTCATACTCTTTACAAAAAATATATCCTAATACATTTTTCTCTAGAAAATGAAATACAACCTAATCTATTTTACATACCAAATATAAAATAAATTAAATAATCAAATGAATAAATAAATTACATGCCAAAAGAATAATTATTATTACATACCAAATGAATGAATAATCAACCAAACAAGCATGTAACCAAACACAAGGTCAAGGCTAAGATTGTGAACAACAACATGCAACCAAATATGACCAAAATGGAAGACCCAAAAACCCATTTTGGGTCCCAAACAATTCGGCCAAAACAAACCACCCACCCTAAACATATAATTTTTGCATTTTACAATCATGCATGTACATAAAATGCAAAATATATAGTGAGTTTAATAACCATCTCGAAGCATATTTCAACAACCTCGGCTCTAGATACCATTGTTGGGATTTAACAAGTTTCATAATACTTAAAATCTTTTAAGAATCAAATTAAAGCGGAAGCATGTATGAATTACCATTTAGAACTTGTTAATCTTTAACCAATTAAAGTTAAATCCCAATTAGGATCAAGTTGTGATATATACTTACAAACTACAAGCAAGTAAAGAGATTATACCTACTCCAAGCTTGCTAGTAAATGAAGAAGATGATGATGATGAATGGAGCTCCAAAACAATGAAACCTCAAGTTGTTATACCCCAAGCTTGTGCACCAACACCCTAGCTTTTGGTTAGGATTTACTTTACACTTGAAATGAGCTTGCAAAATTAAATTATGAACTCCTTTGGCACCCACAAAGGCCACGGCCAAACAGCTCAATTTGAGCAGAATTTTGCAAGTTATTTTTGATGTGTGATGTTATGTGTGTGTTGCTTTGGTCAAGGAACATGCATGTATATGGAATGGGGTTTGTAGTTGACCAAGGAGGAATCTAAGAGCATGTGTGTCTCATTCCCTATGCCACTTCCCATTTGATTTATAAAATAAGTTTTATAAAGGAATTAAATTTTATAAAACTCTTTTATAAACTTCCATTCCATTTTATATATATACATTTTATTATATAAAACCAATTTATATAAAATGTAATATAAATTAATTAATTATTTAACCTATAAATAATTAAATCCATATTATATAAATTATTCCATAATTTATATATGTACACATCAAGTAATATTTCAGAAAATCATTTTTCTTAAAGTTCAAGTGTCGCGTATTTAATCAATGATCCAATCGTTAAGATTAAATACGTATAAGGTGTTGGCAAGCTTGTTATTGGGTATGACCCGACTTGGATCAAAACATATTATCTAGGTTAATTTAATATGTCTTTCGGGCATACGAAATACCTTCAATCTCCCACTTGCACGAGAGACATAAGAAATTAATGCAAGTGATGGATACCACCTAACGACCGTCCATCACCCCCAATATGTTATGACTTTGTGCCATTCAATAACATCATCCTTTTCGAGTTCCCATCTCGAATATGAATAGGTGAATCTTTTCATTATATCCTTTCATCCTAGATGTCATGTTAAACCCAAGAGACACAGAATGATCACTCTCTTTTAGATTTAACTTTATCAGGCCTTAGACATCTGACTCTCAACGAATAAGAGGGACAAATTCCATCTTGACCACATACGTCCTAAATATGTACCTTGCATTATGCCTGAGCTCTTCCTTGTGAACTACCATATTTCAGAATAGCGAAGGAAAGAATCAAGGCACGATACTTGGTAAATATCTGAACCCAATATGTATCTCAGGTCAGAGGATACAATGATATTCGCCTTTACTCAAGATTACATGTGATCAACCACAAAAGCTCCATTTAGTAAATCTTGAGGGCGGGTCTTTCAATATTTGTATCCCACAAATATCTATGAACCTTGGTTGCAACCTTGCCCTACATTCATCACGTGAATGTATACCAATCCAAGTTCATAATAGTCTAAACCTCACACTTGTTCCCACAAATGTGATCGACTACGAAATTTATAATAATTACTTATTCATGGATAAAATATGCAAAATAGGAACTTGACTCAAAATAAATTAATACCATAATTATATTGATGAGTTTGAACAATTTCGTTCCGTTACAATACTTAAAACAGATCACAACCAATCACTAGAATATCAAAGCCCTAATGCGCTAACATGCCCTTGATGTTTCGCACCATGTAAGAGCTTCGTGAGTGGATCCGCTATATTAAGATCTGTGTGAACTTTACGAATACATATCTTTCCTTTTTTAACTTCATCCCTTATGTAGTTGAATCTCCGCTCAATGTGACGGGTCTTTTGGTGAGCACGAGGTTCCTTGATTTGAGCAATCGCACCCTCGTTGTCACAAAAGATCTCAAGAGGGTCCTGAATGGAAGGGACTACTCCTAAGTCGTCGATGAATTTCTTCATCCATGCAGCTTCCCGAGCTGCCAATGAGGCGGCAATGTACTCCGACTCTATAGTGGATAATGCAACAACATCCTGTTTTGAACTCTTCCAAGAGACTGCACCTCCATTTAATGTAAAGACATAACAGGATTGTGATCGAGAATCATCACGATCAGTTTGGAAACTCGCGTCCACGTAACCTCTTACAGCGAGTTCCTCCTCACCAGACCCATATATTAGAAACATATCCTTAGTCCTCCTAAGATATTTCAATATACTTTTAACAGCAATCCAATGACTGTTTCCTGGGTTATTCTGGTATCTGCTTGTCAGGCTAAGAGCGCATGACACATCCGGTCTAGTGCATATCATTGCATACATGATTGACCCAATGGCAGACGCATATGGGACTTTCTTCATTTTCTCTTGTTCATCTTTCGTGGTGGGGTACTGAGATGAACTAAGGAGCGTTCCTCTTTGAATAGGTACCAAACCTTTCTTAGAGTTTTCCATCTTGAACCTTTTCAAGATCTTTTCAATGTATGCACTTTGATTCAAACCTATCAATTTCTTGGATCTATCCCTGTAGATCCTAATCCCCAAAATGTATTGTGCTTCTTCAAGATCCTTAATGGAGAAGCAGCTTTTTAGCCAAGTTTTAACACCTTGCATTGTCGGAATATCGTTTCCAAATAACAATATATCATCCACATATAATACAAGGAACATGATAGTGCTCCCACTAGCTTTCTTGTATACACAAGCTTCATCACCATTTTTAATGAAGCCAAACTTCTTGGCTTCCTCATTAAACGATGATTCCACATTCTAGATGCTTGTTTCAATCCGTAGATTGACTTCTTTAACTTACATACTTTGTTAGGATGTTTCGGATCGACAAAACCTTCAGGCTGAACCATATAGACATCTTCCTCAAGATATCCATTTAGGAAAGCGGTCTTGACATCCATTTGCCATATTTCATAATCATAATGAGCAGCAATGGCAATAATATCCTAATAGACTTTAGCATTGCCACAGGCGAAAAGGTTTCATCATAGTCAACCCCTTGAGTTTGAGTGAAACCTTTTGCTACAAGTCTAGCTTTATATGTATTTAAGTTTCCATGCATGTCGGTTTTCATCTTGAAAATCCATTTACAATCAACTAACTTGGAGTTAGCAGGTTGTACAACTAGTTCCCAAACTTGGTTGTCATACATGGATTGCATCTCAGCGTTCATGGCTTCCTGCCATTTATCTTTATCAATCCTTGATAAAGCATCTTGGTAGTTTGTTGGTTCGTCCAAATCAACCACATAGCAACCATCCATGAGAAACCCATATCTCTCAGGAGGATTACTAATCCTACCAGATCTGCGAATGTCTTGTATACTTTGATCATCCATTTGATCATTCTCAATATTTTCATGTTGAGTGCTAGTGTTAACCAATTGTGTATCATCTACTTGATCTTGAACCTCTTCAAGATCTATCTTCCTTTCACTATTTCCTTCCAATAGGAATTTAGTTTCAAGGAATTCAGCCTTTCGAGCAACAAATACATTTTGCTCGGTTGGATCATAGAAATAGTATCCCATATCATCCTTGGGATATCCTATGAAGATACACTTCGTGGATCGAGCATTCAACTTATTAGGGACATAATGCTTAGGATAAGCTTCACATCCCCATACCTTTAAGTATGATAGAGATGGAGGTTTTCCAAACCACATCTCATGAGGAGTTCGTTCCACTTTCTTGGTTGGGGCCATATTTAAAATACGAGCCGCGGAGCATAGACAATAACCCTAAAATGATAGAGGTAACGTGCTTCTAGCCATCATAGATCGAACCATATCCATTAGGGTTCGGTTCCTCCTTTCGGAAACTCCATTAAGTTGGGGTGTTCCAGGTGGAGTAAGTTGTGAGATAATCCCACAACTCCTAAGATGATCTTGGAAAGCATCGCTTAGGTATTCACCTCCTCTATTGGTACGAAGTACCTTAATTGTCTTATTGAGTTGATTTTGTACTTCGCTTTGATATTCTTTGAATGCTTCAAAAGTTTCGTCCTTATGTCTTAACAAGTAGACATATCCAAAACGACTGAAGTCATCAATGAAAGTAACGAAGTATCTTTCACCATTCCTAGCTATGGGCTTAAAGGGTCCACATACATCCGAATGTATTAATCCCAATAAGTCCTTAGCCCTTTCATAGGTCCCTTTGAAAGGTGCTTTAGTCATTTTGCCTTGTAAACAAGATTCACACACATCAAACGAGTCCATCTCATTTGATTTCAAGAGTCCATTCTTTTGAAGTGTATGCATTCGGTTCTTGTTTATGTGACCAAGGCGACAATGCCATAAGTAGGAATCACTCAAATCCCTTTTGA
The DNA here is from genome assembly GCF_046630445.1 of Rutidosis leptorrhynchoides. Classification (NCBI taxonomy): domain Eukaryota; kingdom Viridiplantae; phylum Streptophyta; class Magnoliopsida; order Asterales; family Asteraceae; genus Rutidosis; species Rutidosis leptorrhynchoides. The sequence continues at coordinate 256,061,744 of NC_092337.1, forward strand.
GTTTCTTGGTGCTAGTATGGTATATTGAGCTATTAGATGATGTATCATCATGAACCAATTCATAAATTCCATTTGAAGGCGAAGCCTTAAAATAGAATACATTATCTAAATAAACATGGATATCATTATTAACAAAATTAAGATAAAAACCACATTGTTTTAAACGGGAAACTGAAATAATGTTTCGACATAAATCCGGTGCATACAAAACTTTGTTCAAAATAAGTTCCAAATCACTTGGAAGCTTTAATACAAAGTCTCCTTGAGCCTTCACTTGCACTTTGGCTCCATTTCCCATAAAGAGACTTGATGTTCCTGTTTGCTTGCTACTTCTTTTGAACCCCTGCAAAGAATTGCAAATGTGAGTTCCACATCCAGTGTCCAATACCCATGTATTAGAAGAAGTAATACTAAGCTCTATATATACCATATATATATTACCTGAGGTTTGCCCCGCATCCCTCTTTTCCTTCAACTCCTTAAGGTAGACCGGGCAGTTTCGTTTCCAGTGACCCATTTCACCGCAACCGAAACATGGGTCTTCCTTGGGGTTTGCTTGTCCGGCAACCTTTTGCTTCTTGTTCTTGTTTTTGGTTGGGGTAACCATCCTCCCCTTTCCCTTGCCTTGATGGGCGGGTCCTTTCCTCTTAGCCGCCTTTGGCTTAGAGGTGTTATTACCTTTGGACCCACCATTATTGATCATTAGCACGGGTGAAGCCCTCTTACCCATGCTAGTTTCGGCCGTCCTTAACATGCCATGAAGTTCACCAATGGTCTTATCCATCCCATTCATATTGTAATTAATTACAAATTGGTCAAACCTCTTTGACAAGGAGTTTAGGATAAGATCGGTGGCTAGCTCATTAGATATGTTGAGATTAAGACGGTTTGCGCGATCAATAAGGCTTTTCATTTTGAGGACATAAGAGGATACGGATTGGGTGTCATCCATACGACATGCATGTAGCGCTCGAACCGTTGTGAAGCGCTCGACACGTGCTTATTGAAGGAACATCTCCTTCAATTGCGTAATCATGTCATATGCACTATGATGTTCGAAATCCTTTTGGAGTTCGGGTATCATAGTCTCAAGCATTAGGCAAGCGACTTGCACCGAATCGGCGCAATACTTGTCATAATAAGCCATGCCCTCTAGATCTTCCTCATCCGGTTGGTCGGTAATAGGGTCCTCCAACACATACGCTTTATCCTCAAGTTTGAGGACAATCCTAAGATTACGGAACCAATCCATAAAGTTCGTATGGTTGAGTTTGTCTTTCTCGAGGAGAGACCTTAATGATAGGTTGTTTAGGTTAAGTGGTGCATTTTGCATGTTGTTGTTATTTGCGGCCATCTACAAAATTAACAAAGTTCATTTAAGTATTGATTTTAAATTTAATAAACAACACCCTTTTATAATTAATTGACTTATTAAATATTAGAATCCAACGGTAAATCAAATTTTGGTTAGGTGACCTTTATCCCGTTATTTGATTTAGCTAGGTAGTCATTTATATGACAATTGCAATCCTTTTGCAACTTCTAAATTATGGGATCATGCAATCCTTTTGCATGGCATATTCATCCCATCAACGCCTATTTGTTCCTCATGCTTCGGTGTCCCTAAGTTCATGATTCCCAAATCAAGTTGTCCTACTTGCGTAAACGTGTAAATTTAACATCCAAGTGGTTAGGTGACCTTTATCCCACAAGTGTGCGAAATTTACCTCAATCATATTAGTTTGCTCACAACGGTTAGGTGACCTTTATCCCATTATGAGTTCCCTAATATTTTCAAGTGTCACACAAAAGGATGGCGTTTAACTTGTTTGCCTTGTCGATTAAGGGATTTTAAGTTTTCGTTAATTCTGGTTTAAGAAAAATTTATGCCATACACCAACATGCATTTAGTGTATGGTTCATTTGAAATCCATTTTCAAGTCTTGTAATTAAGCCAATTACTTGATATAAACCAATTTATATATGCGATCCTTTTCATGTTCTTAATAACCGTTTATTAATGTCCTTTTGCTACTTTAATTTAACCATTTAAATTGTCGTTTTGCATGTGTTTAATAACGTCTAATTTAACCAATTAAATTTTAGTTTTGTTTGTTGTTAACTTGTGTGATTAATTTGTAGCAACCAAACATACAATCTATAATCAAACAACAAAACAACCACACATGCAAAATAGTATGTTCACAATCTAGCCTTTTGGTGGACATTTGTTTAGCCGAAAACAAATGTCACCGGTTAATGGGTCATAACACAAAGTAGGAGATTTAACATCTCCCACTAAATCTTGCATCCAAATGCATGTGTTCTTCTTTTGCTCCATCTTTTGCATCTTCATACTCTTTACAAAAAATATATCCTAATACATTTTTCTCTAGAAAATGAAATACAACCTAATCTATTTTACATACCAAATATAAAATAAATTACATAACCAAATGAATAAATAAATTACATGCCAAAAGAATAATTATTATTACATACCAAATGAATGAATAATCAACCAAACAAGCATGCAACCAAACACAAGGTCAAGGCTAAGATTGTGAACAACAACATGCAACCAAATATGACCAAAATGGAAGACCCAAAAACCCATTTTGGGTCCCAAACAATTCGGCCAAAAAAAACCACCCACCCTAAACATATAATTTTTGCATTTTACAATCATGCATGTACATAAAATGCAAAATATATAGTGAGTTTAATAACCATCTCGAAGCATATTTCAACAACCTCGGCTCTAGATACCATTGTTGGGATTTAACAAGTTTCATAATACTTAAAATCTTTTAAGAATCAAATTAAAGCGGAAGCATGTATGAATTACCATTTAGAACTTGTTAATCTTTAACCAATTAAAGTTAAATCCCAATTAGGATCAAGTTGTGATATATACTTACAAACTACAAGCAAGTAAAGAGATTATACCTACTCCAAGCTTGCTAGTAAATGAAGAAGATGATGATGATGAATGGAGCTCCAAAACAATGAAACCTCAAGTTGTTATACCCCAAGCTTGTGCACCAACACCCTAGCTTTTGGTTAGGATTTACTTTACACTTGAAATGAGCTTGCAAAATTAAATTATGAACTCCTTTGGCACCCACAAAGGCCACGGCCAAACAGCTCAATTTGAGCAGAATTTTGCAAGTTATTTTTGATGTGTGATGTTATGTGTGTGTTGCTTTGGTCAAGGAACATGCATGTATATGGAATGGGGTTTGTAGTTGACCAAGGAGGAATCTAAGAGCATGTGTGTCTCATTCCCTATGCCACTTCCCATTTGATTTATAAAATAAGTTTTATAAAGGAATTAAATTTTATAAAACTCTTTTATAAACTTCCATTCCATTTTATATATATACATTTTATTATATAAAACCAATTTATATAAAATGTAATATAAATTAATTAATTATTTAACCTATAAATAATTAAATCCATATTATATAAATTATTCCATAATTTATATATGTACACATCAAGTAATATTTCAGAAAACCATTTTTCTTAAAGTTCAAGTGTCGCGTATTTAATCAATGATCCAATCGTTAAGATTAAATACGTATAAGGTGTTGGCAAGCTTGTTATTGGGTATGACCCGACTTGGATCAAAACATATTAGCCACGTTAATTTAATATGTCTTTCGGGCATACGAAATACCTTCATTCTTATCTAAACGGTCCAAAGGTCTGTGATGACCCGTCCAAATCCATTTGGTCAAATACATCATTCATCAATTTCATAGTGAGGTACTGACCTCTACATAATACGTTTTGTAAACATTGCATTCTTTTAAAAAGGCACACCATAAATGAATATCAATTTTCAAGGTTTTCGACATCTAATGATTTCTACATATAGACAATCACTGTAAATAATAGTTTACCATAATATATCCGTTATCAATGCAGTCAAAATAAGATACATGGTGATGATTTTGTGAATACAAAGTTTTCTCGAATAAAGCATGTATGACTCCATGAACATAGCTTGTATAACATATAAGCAAACAGCAGAAGACTTCTAGGAACCTGAGAATAAACATGCTTAAAAGTGTCAACACAAAGGTTGGTGATTTCATAATTTTAATGTTGTGCATAACCTGTATATAAAGGTGGATCACAAGATTTCAGTTGTTTCATCCAGAAACGTTTATCAAAATATTCTACGAAATTGAGCACCCTGGTAACTAAACTTAACGTATATATAACAAGTACCCCTGTTTTAACATACATGCAACCAACATGTACAATACACGCAAACCAACATGTACTAACTCAAATAGCATACGTTTATTTTATAGTTCAGGCTAGGGTTTCTATACCTGGAACAGACGGGGATGTCAGCCATATGGATCCATATACAACAATTCGCGCCCACCGGTTCTTATAACCGGCAGCTACTAGTTACCAAAGCTAAGGGATTTTCGGTTCAAACTCAGTGTAGAATTAAGTATGTACTTGAATCCATTGCGTTTAAAATAAAGTGCATGTATTCTCAGCCCAAAAATGTAAATTGCAAAGCAATTAAAAAGGGAGCAAATGAAACTCACCTTAGCAGTACATAAGGTCATTCACCGAAATGTGACCGAAACTCGGAATGCAAAATAACCGTAGATCTCAACCTAGAGAATATATGTTGGTCAATACATGTCTAACAAGATAGGTCGGGTTATAGTGTATCACAATCCTAATGCTCGAGACCAACATGCAAAAGTTAAGAAAAGTCATCTCAAAAGTCAATCTGACCTTACATGTTTATTATATTAACATAGTATAAGTCTTGATAATTGAACGAATTTATAATTTATAAAACTCAAAATATTATTTATTTCAGGAGCTATATTATATTTAAATTATCATGGCAAACGAAAATATTTTATTATTTCACATAGTTTTCCATTACTTGTAAAATCAGATTATAGTGTTTATAAAGTTTTAAAACATGATAAGACAGTCAACTTTAACAATTGTTCAACAAAACGAGACGTGCCTTATATAGAAATTCATTTACTCAATTAGTAATATAATCTCATAGACAAGTTGTTTAAATATTAATTTACAGTTTCAAACACAATTTCAATTAACGTCAAACATAATTCAGTTGACCATATCTTTTAATCCGTTCATCGAAATCACGCGATTTCTAAATGAAAAGTTATTAATTTTTCGATAGCTTTCCAACGACATGCATATCATATACTTTATATTAGTAGCATATGTATCAAATTCGTGATTCATCATAAACTATCTAACGAAAAAATTAAAGCATACATGCATGCATAAACATATATACTCGAACACTAGACATGGATACACTATTAATATATAAAAGATAAGATATGAATGCTCACATATCAATATTGTGATTCAATATTGCAGGAAAGTACGTAGACGCAACGGAGATGATAAACACTAGGTTTGACTTGCGAACAATACCCACGAACATTACCCATAACCTCCATAGCTATAACCCATAATTTCCTTAGCTTTGACTTATTTGAAAACTCGGTTTAAAATCATTTGGGCAGAAACTTCGTCGTAGTATTTTATGTATAATACTACTAATAATAATACCCCTAACTATAAGATTAATAATAATATTAATCTTAATTATAATAATAATAATAATAATATAAATAAAAATAAATATACTATGGAGTATGTGAATTAGATAGAGAGATAGATTGAATTGTGAAATGGTTCGGCAGGATTGATCGAATATATATATAAAAAATATAATAATATAATAATATAATAATATAAATATAATATAATAATATAGAAAATAAAAACGTGACAATTAACATTCAATAATATCTGCCGACAGTTTTCGCGGACCAGTATTTCATACTCTGTTACTAATAATTGACGAGTAAAATTATAAATAAAAAATATTTCACTTTTTATAATTGAATACATATATTTATTTTGGTCTTAAGCTTTATAAAACTAGTTGTAAAAAGGATAATTTATTTATAAAATTACTATATACGTTCGACGTAGAGTGTACGTACTAGTCTGCTGATCATTATGTACCACCGTGAATTACTGAATTCATTTAATTCAATCGAATTAACGAATTTTAATATTTTAAAAAGTTGTATTTATTAAATACTTCAGGGGTATTTTATGTAACTTATAATTAATAATTTATATCATGTCGCTTTCATGTGAATAGTAAATTAATTAATTTCATTTCATTTACTATTCATATGAATAGTAAATAAATTAATTTCGATTCAACTATTTAAATTACGTTATTGTACGTTGTGCTTTACAACTTGTACATCTTTGATTTAACTTCGTGTCTTCTTAAAAACTAAAAAAAATACATCATAAAAATAAAATGATTATATAAGTAAACTTTTTAAATCAAAACTGCATCATTCAATAGTAAATTTTTATCATTTCGTATATAAATATTATTCGCATGTCTCCGTATATATAGACACACAATTATATAATTATCATAAGTTACTGTAGTGACCCGAACTTTTCTATGTTTTTATATATTAAATGAAATTGTTATTTACATGAATAAGTGTTTCCAACATGTTTTTTTTTTGAAAGGCAAGGTTAGTTGTTAGTTGTTAGACTCGAACCTGGGTCACTCTCGAATTCATGAAACATGGATACCAACATGTTAAGCAATCAAACTTGTTAAGACTTGATTAATTGAAATAGATTTCATATAGACAATTGACCACCCAAGTTAAACGGTGATTCACGAACGTTAAAACGTGTAAAAACTATATGATGACATATATATGGATATATATATATAGTTAACATGTTATTATGATAGGTATGTATCTCATTAAGTATTTTAACAATCAGTTATATACATAAAAATGAGACTATTGAATTAAGAAACTCGAAAACGATATATATAACGATTATCGTTATAACAACGTCTTACTAAGTACATATGAATCATATTAAGATATTGATATACTTTGTTAAACATGTTAAATGATAAGTAAATATATCATTAAGTGTATTAACAATGAACTACATATGTAAAAACAAGACTACTAACTTAAGGATTTCGAAACGAGACATATATGTAACGATTATCGTTGTAACAATATTTAACTGTATATATCATACTAAGATATATTAATATATCATAATATCATGATAATGTAATAATTTAACATCTCTTTAGATATAATAAACAATGGGTTAACAACATTTAACAAGATCGTTAACCTAAAGGTTTCAAAACAACACTTACATGTAACGACTAACGATGACTTAACGACTCAGTTAAAATGTATATACATGTAGTGTTTTAATATGTATTCATACACTTTTGAAAGACTTCAAGACACTTATCAAAGTACTTCTACTTAACAAAAATGCTTACAATTACATCCTCATTCATTTTCATCAACAATTCTACTCGTATGCACTCGTATTCGTACTCGTACAATACCCAGATTCTAAATGTATTTACTATTAGTATATACACTCTAATGATCAGCTCTTAGCAGCCCTTGTAAGTCACCTAACACATGTGGGAACCATCATTTGGCAACTAGCATGAAATATCTCATAAAATTACAAAAATATTAGTAATCATTCATGACTTATTCACTAGTAAACAAAATTACACATCCTTTATATCTAATCCATATACCAACGACCAAAAACACCTACAAACAGTTTCATTCTTCAATTTTCTTTATCTAATTGATCTCTCTCTAGTTCTATCTTCAAGTTCTAAGTGTTCTTCATAAATTCTATAAGTTCTAGTTTCATAAAATCAAGAATACTTTCAAGTTTGCTAGCATACTTCCAATCTTATAAAGTGATCATCCAACCTTAAGAAATCTTTCTTATTTACAGTAAGATATCTTTCTAATACAAGGTAATATTCATATTCAAACTTTGATTCAAATTCTATAACTATAACAATCTTATTTCGAGTGGAAATCTTACTTGAACTTGTTTTCGTGTCATGATTCTGCTTCAAGAATTTTCAAGCCATCCAAGGATCCTTTGAAGCTAGATCTATTTTTCTCATTTCCAGTAGGTTTATCCACAAAACCTGAGGTATTAATGATGTTCATAACATCATTCGATTCATATATATAAAACTACCTTATTCGAAGGTTTAAACTTGAAATCACTAGAACATAGTTTAGTTAATTCTAAACTTGTTCGCAAACAAAAGTTAAACCTTCTAACTTGACTTTTAAAATCAACTAGACACATGTTCTATATCTATATGATATGCTAACTTAATGATTTAAAACCGGAAAACACGAAAAATACCGTAAAATCGGATATACGCCGTCGTAGTAACACCGCGGGCTGTTTTGGGTTTGATAATTAAAAATTATGATAAACTTTGAATTAAAAGTTGTTCTTCTGAAAAATGATTTTTCTTATGAACATGAAACTATATCCAAAAATCATGGTTAAACTCAAAGTGAAAGTATGTTTTTCAAAATGGTCATCAAGACGTCCTCTTTTATACTGAAATGACTACCTCTTACAAAAACGACTTGTAACTTATATTTCTGACTCTAAACCTATAATTTTTCTGTTTAGATTCATAAAATAGAGTTCAATATGAAACCATAGCAATTTGATTCACTCAAAACAATTTTAAAATGAAGAAGTTATGGGTAAAACAAGATTGAATAGTTTTTGATTGTTGAAGCTACGGGAAATATTGTAACAATTCTATACAAATCATATCCTAGCTAACTTATATTGTATTATACATGTATTCTAATATATTATGTAATCTTGGGATAACATAGACACGTATGCAAATGTTTTGACATATCATATCGACCCATCTATATATATTATTTGGAACAACTATAGACAGTCTATATGCAGTAATGTTGGAGTTAGCTATACAGGGTTGAGGTTGATTCCAAAAATATATATACTTTGAGTTGTGATCTAGCCTGAGACGTGTATACACTGGGTCGTGGATTGATTCAAGATAATATATATCAATTTATTTCTGTACATCTAATTGTGGACAACTAGTTGTAGGTTACTAACGAGGACAGCTGACTTAATAAACTTAAAACATTAAAACGTATTAAAAATGTTATAAATATATTTTGAACATACTTTGATATATATGTACATATTTCTTATAGGTTCATGAATCGACCAGTGGCCAAGTCTTACTTCCCGACGAAGTAAAAATCTGTGAAAGTGAGTTATAGTCCCACTTTTAAAATCTAATATTTTGGGATGAGAATACATGCAGTTTTATAAATGTTTTATGAAATAGACACAAGTAAATGAAACTACATTATATGGGTGAATGATCGAAGCCGAATATGCCCCTTTTGCTTGGTAGCCTAAGAATTAGTAAACCGATCTACTAATTGACGCGAATCCTAAAGATAGATCTATTGGGCCTAACGAACCCCATCCAAAGTACCGGATGCTTTAGTACTTCGAATTCGTTTTTATCATGTCCGAAGGATTTCCCGAAATGATAGGGGATATTCTTATATGCATCTTGTTAATGTCGGTTCCCAGGTGTTCACCATATGAATGATTTTTATCTCTATGTATGGGATGTATATTGAAATAATGAAATCTTGTGGTCTATTATTATGATTTGATAATATATAGGTTAAACCTATAACTCACCAACATTTTTGTTGACGTTTTAAGCATGTTTATTCTTAGCTGATTATTAAGAGCTTCCGCTGTTGCATACTAAAATAAGGACAAGATTTGGAGTCCATGCTTGTATGATATTATGTAAAAACTGCATTCAAGAAACTTATTTTTGATGTAATATATTCTTATTGTAAACCATTATGTAATGGTCGTGTGTAAACGGTATATTTTAGATTACCATTATTTGATAACCTACGTAATGCTTTTTAAACCTTTATAGATAAAATAAAGGTTCTGGTTATTTTAAAAATAAATTCAGTCTTTGAAAAACGTCTCATATAGAGGTCAAAACCTCGCAACGAAATCAATTAATATGGAACGTTTATAATCAATATGAACGGGACATTTCAGTTAGTATCCGAGCGTTGGTCTTAGAGAACCAAAAATTTGCATTAGTGTGTCTTATTGAGTTTGTTAGGATACATTAGTGAGTCTGGACTTCGACCGTGTTTTCTTTAAAAACGATTGCTTAACACTTTTGTTGGAAATTATATATTATTAACATGCAAATATTATGTGATATATTAACCTCTTAATGTGTATGATATTGTGTGATAGATGTCTACCACTAGTACAAATCCCATCGATTCACCTAATAATAATGAAGAGTCGAATATATTTTGGGAAGATTCACAAATTCCCGAAGAAGAACCGGAAGAGGAGGAACCGGAAGAGGAGGAACCGGAAGAAGAGGAACCGGAAGAGGAGGAACCGGAAGAGGAGGAACCGGAAGAAGAAGAGGTTCCGGAGGAAGAAATATTGATACCTACAGTAAATCAGTTAAATAAAAGAAAATCCTCAACCAACGGACCAAAGTTAATAATGGTCAATGGTGTTTTCGCCGAGGAAGCAAAATATTGGGAAGATTACCAATTTTCCGATGAATCTGATCCCGATGAGGATTCCGATGATGTTATAGAAATTACCTCGACCCAATTTAATAAAGGGAAAGAAAATAATAAGGGAAAAGGTATAAAAATAGAGAAACCCGATTCCAACCCCGATGAACTTTATATGTATGAAACATCCGTATTTCCTAAAATGTAACAATGACCAGGGAACCTCTAAACCACCAGGTTTTTCTAAATCATTGTGGAAAATGACGACTCGTATTAGAGGAACACCATATATTCCTAGAAAATTAGGAAAATGAACCAAGTCCGAAGAAGAATAAACCAGTGATTCAGATTAGAGGGTTGTAATCATGTTGTGTATTATATGTATTGTAGTGTGCTTGTAATTTTATGTTCTATGTAAAAATTGCTTGTATTGTTTGGTAATTGTCTTTTACGAATCTAATCCTTGTCTATTTTACAGTATAAAAACAAAATGGACGTTAAGGGTAGACAACCGAATATTTTAGAAGATCTACCAGAGGATATGATTGAGGAAATCTTGTCTAGAGTCGGTCAGAATTCATCAGCACAATTAATTATGGCAAAATTAACTTGTCAAACATTTGAAAGACTTTTCAGAAATGCCTTAGTTTATAAAAGGCTTTCCTTTGATAGGTAGGGTATATCACATTGGGGAGACCGTAAGTTACGCCGTGTTTTCTTTAAAGCTTTAAATGCGGAGAACCCAAATGCAATTTTACGCTACGGGTTAAGAACCTATTTTGACTCAACATATCCCAACATAGGATTTCGTGAGTTAGAAAGAGTTTCTAACATGCAACATAAAGAAGCATGTTATACTTACGGGTTAGTGATATTCGCTTCTTACCAAAGTGAGAAATAGAACATCGGATTACAACTTTTAAATAAATTTTTCCCACAAGTGACGGATTCAGTAGTTGGGGTGAGAAACAAGGTTTTTAGATTATTACGGGGTTGTTGGACATTACGAAACCCTCGTCCTTTTGACGACGTTACAACATGCTGCCTAGCCAATGGTCATAACGGTTACTTTCCACAAGACCAAGGATGGGAAGTCGTTTTATTAAAACTAGAATGCATGACCCGTTTCTAGACTCATGAATTGCGTGTCTTTATTTCTTTTGCTGAATGACTTGCGTACTAACTAGAATTACCTTTATAGCTGCCGAGTAGCAAAGTTTTTATGTGCTATATTTCATCCTATATGTATAATAGCGGTATTGTAAGTTTGTAAATTTTGTATAAAGTTTGAACGCGAAATATTATTGTAATAAGTTTTTCATATAGAATCGTAGTAGTTGAATTGTATAATAGCTACTAAGTATGAACTTAACGGGTAGGTACTACCCGAATTAAAACTATAAAATGCTAATATGAAGAAAAAGCTTTTATAAATAAGTTCATATTATGCTACGAAATACTATTGACTACTCTTAAATTCTATATGATTAACTCAATTCTTTTGGGCTATTTTTGAAGGAAATGGCACCGGCGACTCGTCAGAATTTGAACATGAGCGAGGAAGACTACCGTGTTTTCCTTGCAGCAAACATAGCCGCAGTACAGGCTGCGATGCAAAATAACAATAACTCTGGATCTAGCAGTGGAACTAATTCCACAAGAAATCGTGTAGGATGCTCCTACAAAGAATTCACTGCCTGCAAACCTTTTGAATTTGATGGAACCGAAGGACCAATTGGATTGAAATGGTGGACCGAGAAGGTCGAATCAGTGTTTGCCATAAGTAAGTGTACTGAAGAGGACAAAGTTAAGTACGCTATGCATACCTTTACAGGTACTGCGTTAACGTGGTGGAACACCTATCTTGAATAGGTAGGACAAAATGCTGCTTAAGCACTACCGTGGTCGGCATTCAAGCAATTGATGAATGAGCAGTACCATCCTAGAAACGAAGTCAATAAGCTCAAGGTAGAACTTAGAGAGTTAGGAACACAAGGATTTGACATTACCACATATTAACGACGATTCACAGAGTTGTGCCTATTGTGTCCGGGAGCGTTCGAAGATGAAGAAGAGAAGATCGACGCGTTTGTAAAAGGGTTACCAGTAAGGATTCAAGAAGATGTGAGTTCACACGAGCCCGCTTCCATACAGAAGGCAAGTCGAATGGCTCATAAACTCGTAAATCAGATTGAGGGGAGAATTAAAGCACAGGCTGAAATGTCCCGTTCTTATTGATTAAAAACGTTCCATATTAATTGATTTCGTTGCGAGGTTTTGACCTCTATATGAGATGTTTTTCAAAGACTGCATTCATTTTAAAACAACCCATAACCTTTATTTCATCAATAAAGGTTTAAAAAGCTTTACGTAGATTATCAAATAATGATAATCTAAAATATCCTGTTTACACACGACCATTACATAATGGTTTACAATACAAATATGTTACAACAAAATAAGTTTCTTGAATGCAGTTTTTACACAATATCATACAAGCATGGACTCCAAATCTCGTCCTTATTTAAGTATGCGACAGCGGAAGCTCTTAATAATCACCTGAGAATAAACATGCTTAAAACGTCAACAAAAATGTTGGTGAGTTATAGGTTTAACCTATATATATCAAATCGTAACAATAGACCACAAGATTTCATATTTCAATACACATCCCATACATAGAGATAAAAATCATTCATATGGTGAACACCTGGTAACCGACATTAATAAGATGCATATATAAGAATATCCCCATCATTCTGGGACACCCTTCGGATATGATATAAATTTCGAAGTACTAAAGCATCCGATACTTTGGATGGGGTTTGTTAGGCCCAATAGATCTATCTTTAGGATTCGCGTCAATTAGGGTGTCTGTTCCCTAATTCTTAGATTACCAGACTTAATAAAAAGGGGCATATTCGATTTCGATAATTCAACCATAGAATGTAGTTTCACGTACTTGTGTCTATTTTGTAAATCATTTATAAAACCTGCATGTATTCTCATCACAAAAAATATTAGATTTTAAAAGAGGGACTATAACTCACTTTCACAGATTTTTACATCGTCGGGAAGTAAGACTTGGCCACTGGTTGATTCACGAACCTATAACAATATATACATATATATCAAAGTATGTTCAAAATATATTTACAACACTTTTAATATATTTTGATGTTTTAAGTTTATTAAGTCAGCTGTCCTCGTTAGTAACCTACAACTAGTTGTCCACAGTTAGATGTACAGAAATAAATCGATAAATATTATCTTGAATCAATCCACGACCCAGTGTATATGTATCTCAGTATTGATCACAACTCAAACTATATATATTTTGGAATCAACCTCAACCCTGTATAGCTAACTCCAACATTCACATATAGAGTGTCTATGGTTGTTTCGAAATATATATAGATGTGTCGACATGATAGGTCGAAACATTGTATACGTGTCTATGGTATCTCAAGATTACATAATATACAATACAATTTGATTAAGTTATGGTTGGAATAGATTTGTTACCAATTTTCACGTGGCTAAAATGAGAAAAATTATCCAATCTTGTTCTACCCATAACTTCTTCATTTTAAATCCGTTTTGAGTGAATCAAATTGCTATGGTTTCATATTGAACTCTATTTTATGAATCTAAACAGAAAAAGTATAGGTTTATAGTCAGAAAAATAAGTTACAAGCCGTTTTTGTAAAGGTAGTCATTTCAGTCGAAAGAACGACGTCTAGATGACCATTTTAGAAAACATACTTCCACTTTGAGTTTAACCATAATTTTTGGATATAGTTTCATGTTCATAATAAAAATCATTTTCTCAGAATAACAACTTTTAAATCGAAGTTTATCATAGTTTTTAATTAACTAACCCAAAACAGCCCGCGGTGTTACTACGACGGCGTAAATCCGGTTTTACGGTGTTTTTCGTGTTTCCAGGTTTTAAATCATTAAGTTAGCATATCATATAGATATAGAACATGTGTTTAGTTAATTTTAAAAGTCAAGTTAGAAGGATTAACTTTTGTTTGCGAACAAGTTTAGAATTAACTAAACTATGTTCTAGTGATTACGAGTTTAAACCTTCGAATAAGATAGTTTTATATATATGAATCGAATGATGTTATGAACATCATTACTACCTAAAGTTTAGTAGGTAAACCTACTGGAAGTGACAAGAAATGATCTAGTTTCAAAGGATCTTGGATGGCTTGAAAGTTCTTGAAGTAGGATCATGACACAAAAACAAGTTCAAGTAAGATTTTTACTCGAATTAAGATAGTTTATAGTTATAGAAATTGAATCAAAGTTTGAATATGAATATTACCTTGAATAAGAAAGATAACCTACTGTATATAACAAAGGTTTTTTGATCTTAGATGATTACTTGGAATGGATTAGAAAGATTGGAAGTAAATTAGTAAACTTGAAGGGATTTTTGAAGTGTTCTTGAAGTGTTCTTCCTAAGATAATTATAGCTTGATTCTTGAAGTGATTTTTGATGAAGATGATGATTAAATACTGGAAAAATACGTTCATAATAGTGTGTGTGTGTTGAGAGAGAATTAGAAAGAGAATTAGAAGTGAAATGGAGTGAATGATGAGTGGTAATTGGTGAGTGGTGAGTGGGGTTAAAAGGAGTTCTAGTTAGTTGACTAGCTCATGGTAGAAGTTAAAATTAATTAGTCATACATGACATAATCAAGAGTGGAATCCCATGCTAGTTCCTATTGGTATATACCCATAGTAAGTACGTTTTGAAGCTGTGTATAATACGGGTAAGAATACGACTAGAATTCTTGATGAAAGAAAAGAATGGGAAAGTAACTGTAACCATTTTCGTTAAGTATGAGTGTTTTGATATATGTCTTGAAGTCTTCCAAAAGTATTTTAATACATATAAATACACTACATGTATATACATTTTAACTGAGTCGTTAAGTCATCGTTAGTCGTTACATGTAAGTGTTATTTTGAAACCTTTAAGTTAACGATCTCAATTAATGTTGTTAACCCATTGTTTATTATATCTAATGAGATATTAAATTATTATATTATCATGATATTATGATATATTAATATATCTTAATATGATATATATACATTTAAATGTCGTTACAACGATAATCGTTACATATATGTCTCGTTTCGAAATCCTTAAGTTAGTAGTCTTGTTTATATGTATATAACTCATTGTTAATATACTTATGGAGATACTTACTTATCATAATCTCATGTTAACCATATGTATATCCATATATATATCGTCATGTCGTTTTTACAAGTTTTAACGTTCGTGAATCACCGGTCAACTTGGGTGGTCAATTGTCTATATGAAACATATTTCAATTAATCAAGTCTTAACATGTTTGATTGCTTAACATGTTGGAAACATTTAATCATGTAAATATCAATCTCAATTAATATATATAAACATGGAAAAGTTCGGGTCACTACACAGCCGATCGAAGAAGCCAACACGAAACAACTCAAGAGGAAGTGGGAGGAAAACGGTGACAAGAGTCACCAGTACAACAACAATAACAATTACAACCACAACCGCAACAATAACTGCAATCCTAACAATAACTACAACAAACGTCCCAACAACAACAACAACAACTACAACAACTGTTTCAACAACAATAACAATCCCAACAACAACCTTAATAACAACAAACAACAGAAACAACAATGCTTCAGGTGTGCAGAATACCATCCGAATGTTTTTTGCACAACAGTTTGCACCAAGTGTAAGAGAAGTGGTCATGGCATGGCAAAATGTGAGATTTACGGACCAAAGAACAACAAAAATAAAGAAACAAATAAGGTCGGAACAAATAATGCCGACGTAGTTTGTTATAAATGTGGAAAACTGGGCCACATTATTAGAAATTGCCCAAACCAAGGGAATACTAATGAGCAAGGCCGTGGAAGAGTTTTCAATATTAATGCGGCAGAAGCACAGGAAGACCCGGAGCTTGTTATGAAATGTCCCATTCTTATTGATTAAAAACGTTCCATATTAATTGATTTCGTTGCGGGGTTTTGACCTCTATATGAGACGTTTTTCAAAGACTGCATTCATTTTTAAAACAAACCATAACCTTTATTTCATAAATAAAGGTTTAAAAAGCATTACGTAGATTATCAAATAATGATAATCTAAAATATCTTGTTTACACACGATCATTACATAATGGTTTACAATACAAATATGTTACATCGAAATCAGTTTCTTGAATGCAGTTTTTACACAATATCATACAAACATGGACTCCAAATCTTATCCTTATTTTAGTATGCAACAGCGGAAGCTCTTAGTATTCACCTGAGAATAAACATGCTTTAAACGTCAACAAAAATGTTGGTGAGTTATAGGTTTAACCTATATATATCAAATCGTAACAATAGACCACAAGATTTCATATTTCAATACACATCCCATACATAGAGATAAAAATCATTCATATGGTGAACACCTGGTAACCGACATTAACAAGATGCATATATAAGAATATCCCCATCATTCCGGGACACCCTTCGGATATGATATAAATTTCGAAGTACTAAAGCATCTGGTACTTTGGATGGGGTTTGTTAGGCCCAATAGATCTATCTTTAGGATTCGCGTCAATTAGGGTGTCTGTTCCCTAATTCTTAGATTACCAGACTTAATAAAAAGGGGCATATTCGATTTCGATAATTCAACCATAGAATGTAGTTTCACGTACTTGTGTCTATTTTGTAAATCATTTATAAAACCTGCATGTATTCTCATCCCAAAAATATTAGATTTAAAAGTGGGACTATAACTCACTTTCACAGATTTTTACTTCGTCGGGAAGTAAGACTTGGCCACTGGTTGATTCACGAACCTATAACAATATATACATATATATCAAAGTATGTTCAAAATATATTTACAACACTTTTAATATATTTTGATGTTTTAAGTTTATTAAGCCAGCTGTCCTCGTTAGTAACCTACAACTAGTTGTCCACAGTTAGATGTACAGAAATAAATCGATAAATATTATCTTGAATCAATCCACGACCCAGTGTATACGTATCTCAGTATTGATCACAACTCAAACTATATATATTTTGGAATCAACCTCAACCCTGTATAGCTAACTCCAACATTCACATATAGAGTGTCTATGGTTGTTCCGAAATATATATAGATGTGTCGACATGATAGGTCGAAACATTGTATACGTGTCTATGGTATCTCAAGATTACATAATATACAATACAAGTTGATTAAGTTATGGTTGGAATAGATTTGTTACCAATTTTCACGTAGCTAAAATGAGAAAAATTATCCAATTTTGTTTTACCCATAACTTCTTCATTTTAAATCCGTTTTGAGTGAATCAAATTGCTATGGTTTCATATTGAACTCTAATTTATGAATCTAAATAGAAAAAGTATAGGTTTATAGTCATAAAAATAAGTTACAAGTCGTTTTTGTAAAGGTTGTCATTTCAGTCAAAAGAACGACGTCTAGATGACCATTTTAGAAAACATACTTCCACTTTGAGTTTAACCATAATTTTTGGATATAGTTTCATGTTCATAATAAAAATCATTTTCCCAGAATAACAACTTTTAAATCAAAGTTTATCATAGTTTTTAATTAACTAACACAAAACAGCCCGCGGTATTACTACGACGGCGTAAATCCGATTTTACGGTGTTTTTCGTGTTTCCAGGTTTTAAATCATTAAGTTAGCATATCATATAGATATAGAACATGTGTTTAGTTGATTTTAAAATTCAAGTTAGAAGGATTAACTTTTATTTGTGAACAAGTTTAGAATTAACTAAACTATGTTCTAGTGATTACAAGTTTAAACCTTCGAATAAGATAGCTTTATATGTATGAATTGAATGATGTTATGAACATCATTACTACCTCAAGTTCCTTGGATAAACCTACTAGAAATGAGAAAAATAGATCTAGCTTCAAAGGATCCTTGGATGGCTTGAAAGTTCTTGAAGCAGAATCATGACACGAAAACAATTTCAAGTAAGATTTCCACTCGAAATAAGATTGTTATAGTTATAGAAATTGAATAAAAGTTTGAATATGATTATTACCTTGTATTAGAAAGATAACCTACTGTAAGTAACAAAGGTTTCTTGATCTTGGATGATTACTTGGAATGGATTTAGAAAACTTGGAAGTAAACTTGCAATCTTGGAAGTATTCTTGATTTTATGAAACTAGAACTTTTGGAATTTATGAAGAACACTTAGAACTTGAAGATAGAACTTGAGAGAGATCAATTAGATGAAGAAAATTGAAGAATGAAAGTGTTTGTAGGTGTTTTTGGTCATTGGTGTATGGATTAGATATAAAGGATATGTAATTTTGTTTTCATGTAAATAAGTCATGAATGATTACTCATATTTTTGTAATTTTATGAGATATTTCATGCTAGTTTCCAAATGATGGTTCCCACATGTGTTAGGTGACTCACATGGGCTGGTAAGAGCTGATCATTGGAGTGTATATACTAATAGTACATACATCTAAAAGCTGTGTATTGTACGAGTACGAATACGGGTGCATACGAGTAGAATTGTTGATGAAACTGAACGATGATGTAATTGTAAGCATTTTTGTTAAGTAGAAGTATTTTGATAAGTGTCTTGAAGTCTTTAAAAGTGTATGAATACATATTAAAACACTACATGTATATACATTTTAACTGAGTCGTTAAGTCATCGTTAGTCGTTACATGTAAATGTTGTTTTGAAACCTTTAGGTTAACGATCTTGTTGAATGTTGTTAACCCATTGTTTATTATAACAAATGATATGTTAAATTGTTATATTATCATGATATTATGATATATAATATATCTTAGTATGATATATATACAGTTAAATGTCGTTACAACGATAATCGTTACATATATGTCTCGTTTCGAAATCATTAAGTTAGTAGTCTTATTTTTACATATGTATTTCATTGTTAATACACTTAATAATATATTTACTTATCATTTAACATAATTAACCAAGTGTATCAATATCTTAATATGATTCATATGTACCTAGTAAGACGTTATTATAACCATAATCGTTATATATATCGTTTTCGAGTTTCTTAAATTAATAGTCTCATTTTTATGTATATAACTCATTGCTAAAATACCTAATGAGATACATACTTTAAATAAAATTATGTTAACTATATATATAACCATATATATGTCATCGTATAGTTTTTACAAGTTTTAACGTTCGTGAATCACCGGTCAACTTGGGTGGTCAATTGTCTATATGAAACCTATTTCAACTAATCAATCTTAACAAGTTTGATTGCTTAACATGTTGGAAAAACTTAATCATGTAAATAACAATTTCATTTAATATATATATAAACATGGAAAAGTTCGGGTCACTACAGTACCTACCCGTTAAATAAATTTCGTCCCGAAATTTTAAGCAGTTGGAGGTGTTGACGTATCTTCTGGAAATAAATGCGGGTATTTCTTCTTCATCTGATCTTCACGCTCCCAGGTTAACTCGGGTCCTCGACGAGCATTCCATCGAACCTTAACAATCGGTCTCTTGTTTTGTTTAAGTCTCTTAACCTCACGATCCATTATTTTGACGGGTTCTTCAATGAATTGAAGTTTTTCATTGATTTGGATTTCGTCCAATGGAATAGTTAGATCTTCTTTAGCAAAACATTTCTTCAAATTTAAGACATGGAAAGTGTTATGTACAGCCGCGAGTTGTTGAGGTAGCTCCAGTTGGTAAGCTACTGGTCCGACACGATCTATAATCTTGAATGGTCTAATGTACCTTGGATTTAGTTTCCCCCGTTTACCAAATCGAACAACGCCTTTCCAAGGTGAAACCTTAAGCATGACCATTTCTCCATTTTCAAACTCTATATCTTTTCTTTTACTGTCCGCGTAGCTCTTTTGTTGACTCTGGGCGGTTTTCAATCTTTGTTGAATTTGGATGATTTTCTCGGTAGTTTCTTGTATTATCTCCGGACCCGTAATCTGTCTATCCCCCACTTCACTCCAACAAATCGGAGACCTGCACTTTCTACCATAAAGTGCTTCAAACGGTGCCATCTCAATGCTTGAATGGTAGCTGTTGTTGTAGGAAAATTCTGCTAACGGTAGATGTCGATCCCAACTGTTTCCGAAATCAATAACACAAGCTCGTAGCATGTCTTCAAGTGTTTGTATCGTCCTTTCACTCTGCCCATCAGTTTGTAGATGATAGGCAGTACTCATGTCTAGACGATTTCCCAATGCTTGCTGTAATGTCTGCCAGAATCTTGAAATAAATCTGCCATCCCTATCAGAGATAATAGAGATTGGTATTCCATGTCTGGAGATGACTTCCTTCAAATACAGTCGTGCTAACTTCTCCATCTTGTCATCTTCTCTTATTGGCAGGAAGTGTGCTGACTTGGTGAGACGATCAACTATTACCCAAATAGTATCATAACCACTTGCAGTCCTTGGCAATTTAGTAATGAAATCCATGGTAATGTTTTCCCGTTTCCATTCCGGGATTTCAGGTTGTTGTAGTAGACCTGATGGTTTATGATGTTCAGCTTTGACCTTAGAACACGTCAAACATTCTCCTACATATTTAGCAATATCAGCTTTCATACCTGGCCACCAAAAATGTTTCTTAAGATCCTCGTACATCTTCCCCGTTCAGGATGTATTGAGTATCTGGTTTTATGAGCTTCTCTAAGTACCATTTCTCTCATATCTCCAAATTTTGGTACCCAAATTCTTTCAGCCCTATACCGGGTTCTGTCTTCCCGAATATTAAGATGCTTCTCCGATCCTTTGGGTATTTCATCCTTTAAATTTCGCTCTTTTAAAACTCCTTGTTGCACCTCCTTTATTTGAGTAGTAAGGTTAGTGTGAATC
This sequence comes from Rutidosis leptorrhynchoides, assembly GCF_046630445.1. Lineage (NCBI taxonomy): Eukaryota > Viridiplantae > Streptophyta > Magnoliopsida > Asterales > Asteraceae > Rutidosis > Rutidosis leptorrhynchoides. The sequence goes on from NC_092337.1 coordinate 256,083,210, forward strand.
ATTATATTCATAAATTTTACCCGAATGGGTTCTCTGTCCTTTCTGCTCAAGGCGTCGGCTACCACATTTGCCTTCCCCAGGTGGTAACGAATCTCAAAGTCATAATCATTCAACAATTCAATCCACCTACGCTGCCTCATATTTAGTTGTTTCTGATTAAATATGTATTGAAGACTTTTGCGGTCGGTATATATAATACTTTTGACCCCATATAAGTAGTGCCTCCAAGTCTTTAATGCAAAAACAACCGCGCCTAATTCCAAATCATGCGTCGTATAATTTTGCTCGTGAATCTTCAATTGTCTAGACGCATAAGCAATCACCTTCGTCCGTTGCATTAATACTCAACCGAGACCTTGCTTTGATGCGTCACAATAAATCACAAAATCATCATTCCCTTCCGGCAATGACAATATAGGTGCCGTAGTTAGGTTTTTCTTCAATAATTGAAACGCCTTATCTTGTTCATCCTTCCATTCAAATTTCTTCCCTTTATGCGTTAATGCAGTCAAGGGTTTTGCTATTTTGGAGAAATCTTGGATGAATCTTCTGTAGTAACCAGCCAATCCTAAAAATTGACGTATATGCTTCGGAGTTTTTGGGGTTTCCCACTTTTCAACGGTTTCGATCTTTGCCGGGTCTACCTGGATACCTTCTTTGTTCACTATGTGACCGAGGAATTGAACTTCTTCCGACCAAAATGCACACTTTGAAAACTTAGCGTACAGTTTTTCTTTCCTCAATACTTCTAGCACTTTTCTCAAATGTTCTTCGTGCTCTTGATCATTCTTTGAGTAAATAAGTATGTCATCGATGAAAACAATGACAAACTTGTCAAGATATGGCCCACACACTCGGTTCATAAGGTCCATGAACACAGCTGGTGCGTTAGTCAATCCAAACGGCATAACCATAAACTCGTAATGACCATAACGCGTCTTAAAAGCAGTTTTTGGAATATCATCCTCCTTTACTCACATTTGATGATATCCAGAACGTAAATCGATCTTCGAATAAACCGACGAGCCTTGTAGTTGATCAAATAAGTCGTCAATTCTCGGCAGTGGATAACGGTTTTTGATGGTAAGTTTGTTCAACTCTCTGTAGTCAATACACAACCTAAATGTACCATCCTTCTTCTTGACAAACAAAACAGGAGCTCCCCATGGTGATGTGCTTGGTCGAATGAAACCACGTTCTAATAGTTCTTGCAGTTGGCTTTGCAGTTCTTTCATCTCGTTGGGTGTGAGTCTATAAGGAGCACGAGCTATTGGTGCAGCTCCTGGTACAAGATCTATTTGAAATTCAACAGATCGATGTGGAGGTAGTCCCGGTAATTCTTTCAGAAATACATCGGGAAATTCTTTTGCGACGGAAACATCATTGATGTTCTTTTCTTCAGTTTGTACTTTCTCGACGTGTGCTAGAACAGCATAGCAACCTTTTCTTATTAGTTTTTGTGCCTTCAAATTACTAATAAGATGTAGCTTCATGTTGCCCTTTTCTCCTCCTTCTTCTAGTACAATGCGAATTGCATTTTTATAACATACTATCTCTGCTTTCACCTTCTTCAGCCAGTCGATGCTAACTATTACATCAAAACTCCCTAACTCTGCTGGTATCAAATCAATCTTAAATGTTTCGCTACCCAGTTTAATTTCTCGATTCCGGCATATATTATCTGCTGAAATTAATTTACCGTTTGCCAATTCGAGTAAAAATTTACTATCCAACGGCGTCAATGGACAATTTAATTTAGCACAAAAATCTCTACTCAAATAGCTTCTATCCGCACCCGAATCAAATAAAACGTAAGCAGATTTATTGTCAATAAGAAACGTACCCGTAACAAGCTCCGGGTCTTCCTGTGCCTCTGCCGCATTAATATTGAAAACTCTTCCGCGGCCTTGTCCATTCGTGTTCTCCTGGTTCGGGCAATTTCTAATAATGTGGCCCGGTTTTCCACATTTATAACAAACTACATTGGCATAACTTGCTCCGACACTACTTGCTCCGCCATTACTCGTTCCGACACCATTTGTTCCTTTTGTTCTGTTAACCCCTGGTCCGTAGACCTCACACTTCGCCGCGCTATGACCATTTATTTTACACTTGTTGCAAAATTTGGTGCAGAACCCCGAGTGATACTTTTCACACCTTTGGCATAGCTGCTTCTGATTGTTGTTGTTGTTGCGGTTGTTATTGTTGTTGGGATGATTGTTGTAGTTGCTGTTATTGTTGTTGTTGTTGTTGTTGGGCCATTTGTTGTAGTTGCGATTGATGTTGCGATTGTTGGGATAATTGTTGCGATTATTATTGTAATTGCTGTTGTTGTTGTTGTTTTATTGGTGATTCTTATCACCGTTTTCCTCCCACTTTCTTTTGACTTGCTTCACATTGGCCTCTTCAGCCGTCTGTTCTTTAATTCTTTCCTCAATCTGGTTCACTAGTTTGTGAGCCATTCTACATGCATGTTGTATGGAGGCGAGCTCGTGTGAACTTATATCTTCTTGGATTCTTTCCGGTAATCCTTTCACAAACGCGTCGATCTTCTCTTCCTCATCTTCGAACGCTCCCGGACACAATAGGCACAATTCTGTGAATCGTCTTTCGTACGAGGTAATATCAAATCCTTGGGTTCGTAACCCTCTATGTTCTGTCTTGAGCTTATTGACCTCGGTTCTGGGACGGTACTTCTCGTTCATCAAGTGCTTGAATGCTAACCACGGTAGTGCGTACGCATCATCTTGTCCCACTTGCTCTAGATAGGTATTCCACCATGTTAACGCATAACCTGTGAAGGTATGCGTAGCGTACTTCACTTTGTCCTCTTCAGTACACTTACTTATGGCAAACACCGATTCGACCTTCTCGGTCCACCGTTTCAATCCGATCGGTCCTTCGGTTCCATCAAATTCCAAAGGTTTGCAGGCAATGAATTCTTTGTAGGTGCATCCTACTCAATTTCCTGTACTGCTAGATCCAAGGTTATTGTTGGTATGTAGCGCAGCCTATACTACGGCTATGTTTGAAGCTAGAAAAGTACGGAATTTCTCTTCATTCATATTCACGGTGTGTCGAGTAGTCGGTGCCATTTCTTTCACAATAGTCAAATGGAACAAGTTAATCATACAGAATATTAAGAGTAGTTAATAGTATTTCGTAGCATAATATGAACTCATTTATAAAAGCTTTTTCTTCATATTAGCGTTTTATAAGTTTAAATTCGGGTAGTACCTACCCGTTAAGTTCATACTTAGTAGCTAATATACAATTCAACTACTACAATTCTATATGAAAAACTGATTATAATAATATTTCGCGTTCAAACTTTTATACAATATTTTACAAACTTACAATACCGCTTATTTTACATAAAGCATGAAATATAGCACACAATAACTTTGATACAAGATAGTTGTGAAGATAATTCTAGCTAGTACACAAGTCGTTCAGCAAAGGCAATAAAGACACGTAATTCATACGTCCAGAAACAAGTCATGCATTCTGGTTTTACTAGGACTACTTCCCATCCTTGGTCTTGAGGAACATAACCGTTATGGCCGTTGATAAGACAGCGTGTTGTAACGTCTTCAAAGGGACGAGGGTTACGTAATTTCCAACAGTCCCGTAACAATCTAAAAACCTCATTTCTTACCCCAATTACCGACTCCGTCACTTGTGGGAACGTTTTGTTTAATAGTTGTAGCCCGATGTTCTTTTTCTCACTTTGGTGAGAAGCGAACATTATTAACCTGCAAGTATAGCATGCTTCTTTATGTTGCATGTTAGCCGCTTTTTCTAAATCATGAAGTCCTATATTCGGATACATTGAGTCAAAATAATTTCTTAACCCGTTGCGTAAAATAGCATTTGGGTTCCCTGCAATATATGCGTCAAAATAAACACATCGTAACTTATGAGTTTCCCAATGTGATATCCCCCATCTTTCAAATGAAAGTCTCTTATAAACCAAGACATTCTTGGAACGTTCTTCGAATGTCTTACAAACTGATTTCGCCGTAAATAGTTGTGCCGAAGGATTCTGACCGACTCTAGACAAGATTTCATCAATCATGTCTCCGGGTAGGTCTCTTAAAATATTGGGTTGTCTATCCATTTTGTGTTTTTATACTGTAAAATAGACAAGAGTTAGATTCATAATAAAAAAATACTTATTAATACAAGCAATTTTTACATATATCATAAAGCATAAGTACACTATATTACATATATTACACCACATGAATACAACTATCTTATTCCGACTCGCTCGTTTCTTCTTCTTTGGTTTTGGTTCGTTTTGCCAAGTTTCTAGGGATATATGATGTTCCCCTAATATGAGCTGTCGTTTTACACAACGGTTTAGAAAAACCTGGTGGTTTAGAGGTTCGCGGGTCATTGTTACAACTTAAGGCCTTCGGTGGTTGACGATACATATAAAGTTCATCGGGGTTGGAATTAGATTTCTCTATTTTTATGCCCTTTCCCTTATTATTTTCTTTTGCCTTTTTAAATTCAGTTGGGGTAATTTCTATAACATCATCGGAACTCTCGTCGGAATCCGATTCATCGGAGAATTGGTAATCCTCCCAATATTTTGCTTCCTTGGTGGAAACACCATTGACCATAATTAACCTTGGTCGATTGGTTGAGGATTTTCTTTTAGTTAACCGTTTTATTATTTCCCCCACCGGTTCTATTTCCTCCTCCGGTTCCTCCTCTTCTGGTTCTGATTCTTCTTCCGGTTCTGATTCTTCTTTCGGTTCTTCTTCGGGAACTTGTGAATCAGTCCAATATATATTCGACTCTTCGTTATTATTAGGTGAGTCAATGGGATTTATGCTAGAGGTAGACATCTATCACACAATATCAAACATGTTAAGAGATTAATATATCACATAATATATACATGTTAATAATATATAGTTTCCAACAAAAATGTTAAGCAATCATTTTTAAAGAAAACACGGTCGAAGTCCAGACTCACTAATGCATCCTAACAAACTCGATAAGACACACTAATGCAAATTTTCTGGTTCTCTAAGACCAATGCTCGGATACCAACTGAAATGTCCCGTTCTTATTGATTAAAAACGTTCCATATTAATTGATTTCGTTGCGAGGTTTTGACCTCTATATGAGACATTTTTCAAAGACTGCATTCATTTTTAAAACAAACCATAACCTTTATTTCATAAATAAAGGTTTAAAAAGCTTTACGTAGATTATCAAATAATGATAATCTAAAATATCCTGTTTACACACGACCATTACATAATGGTTTACAATACAAATATGTTACATCGAAATCAGTTTTTTGAATGCAGTTTTTACACAATATCATACAAACATGGACTCCAAATCTTGTCCTTATTTTAGTATGCAACAGCGGAAGCTCTTAGTATTCACCTGAGAATAAACATGCTTTAAACGTCAACAAAAATGTTGGTGAGTTATAGGTTTAACCTATATATATCAAATCGTAACAATAGACCACAAGATTTCATATTTCAATACACATCCCATACATAGAAATAAAAATCATTCATATGGTGAACACCTGATAACCGACATTAACAAGATGCATATATAAGAATATCCCCATCATTCCGGGACACCCTTCGGATATGATATAAATTTCGAAGTACTAAAGCATCCGGTACTTTGGATGGGGTTTGTTAGGCCCAATAGATCTATCTTTAGGATTCGCGTCAATTAGGTTGTCTGTTCCCTAATTCTTAGATTACCAGACTTAATAAAAAGAGGCATATTCGATTTCGATAATTCAACCATAGAATGTAGTTTCACGTACTTGTGTCTATTTTGTAAATCATTTATAAAACTTGCATGTATTCTCATCCCAAAAATATTAGATTTAAAATTGGGACTATAACTCACTTTCACAGATTTTTATTTCGTCGGGAAGTAAGACTTGGCCACTGGTTGATTCACGAACCTATAACAATATATACATATATATCAAAGTATGTTCAAAATATATTTACAACACTTTTAATATATTTTGATGTTTTAAGTTTATTAAGTCAGCTGTCCTCGTTAGTAACCTACAACTAGTTGTCCACAGTTAGATGTATTGAAATAAATCGATAAATATTATCTTGAATCAATCCACGACCCAGTGTATACGTATCTCAGTATTGATCACAACTCAAACTATATATATTTTGGAATCAACCTCAACCCTGTATAGCTAACTCCAACATTCACATATAGAGTGTCTATGGTTGTTCCGAAATATATATAGATGAGTCGACATGATAGGTCGAAACATTGTATACGTGTCTATGGTATCTCAAGATTACATAATATACAATACAAGTTGATTAAGTTATGGTTGGAATAGATTTGTTACCAATTTTCACGTAGCTAAAATGAGAAAAATTATCCAATCTTGTTTTACCCATAACTTCTTCATTTTAAATCCGTTTTGAGTGAATCAAATTGCTATGGTTTCATATTGAACTCTATTTTATGAATCTAAATAGAAAAAGTATAGGTTTATAGTCGAAAAAATAAGTTACAAGTCGTTTTTGTAAAGGTTGTCATTTCAGTCGAAAGAACGACGTCTAGATGACCATTTTAGAAAACATACTTCCACTTTGAGTTTAAACATAATTTTTGGATATAGTTTCATGTTCATAATAAAAATAATTTTCCCAGAATAACAACTTTTAAATCAAAGTTTATCATAGTTTTTAATTAACTAACCCAAAACAGCCCGCGGTGTTACTACGACGGCGTAAATCCGATTTTACGGTGTTTTTCGTGTTTCCAGGTTTTAAATCATTAAGTTAGCATATCATATAGATATAGAACATTTGTTTAGTTGATTTTAAAAGTCAAGTTAGAAGGATTAACTTTTATTTGTGAACAAGTTTAGAATTAACTAAACTATGTTCTAGTGATTACAAGTTTAAACCTTCGAATAAGATAACTTTATATGTATGAATCGACTGATGTTATGAACATCATTACTACCTCAAGTTCCTTGGATAAATCTACTGGAAATGAGAAAAATAGATCTAGCTTCAAAGGATCCTTGGATGGCTTGAAAGTTCTTGAAGCAGAATCATGACACGAAAACAATTTCAAGTAAGATTTCCACTCGAAATAAGATTGTTATAGTTATAGAAATTGAATAAAAGTTTGAATATGATTATTACCTTGTATTAGAAAGATAACCTACTGTAAGTAACAAAGGTTTCTTGATCTTGGATGATTACTTGGAATGGATTTAGAAAACTTGGAAGTAAACTTGCAATCTTGGAAGTATTCTTGATTTTATGAAACTAGAACTTTTGGAATTTATGAAGAACACTTAGAACTTGAAGATAGAACTTGAGAGAGATCAATTAGATGAAGAAAATTGAAGAATGAAAGTATTTGTAGGTGTTTTTGGTCGTTGGTGTAAGGATTAGATATAAAGGATATGTAATTTTGTTTTCATGTAAATAAGTCATGAATGATTACTCATATTTTTGTAATTTTATGAGATATTTCATGCTAGTTGCCAAATGATGGTTCCCACATGTGTTAGGTGACTCAAATGGGCTGCTAAGAGCTGATCATTGGATTGTATATACCAATAGTACATACATCTAAAAGTTGTGTATTGTACGAGTACGAATACGGGTGCATACGAGTAGAATTGTTGATGAAACTGAACGATGATGTAATTGTAAGCATTTTTGTTAAGTAGAAGTATTTTGATAAGTGTCTTGAAGTCTTTAAAAAGTGTATGAATACATATTAAAACACTACATGTATATACATTTTAACTGAGTCGTTAAGTCATCGTTAGTCGTTACATGTAAATGTTGTTTTGAAACCTTTAGGTTAACGATCTTGTTGAATGTTGTTAACCCATTGTTTATTATAACAAATGAGATGTTAAATTGTTATATTATCATGATATTATGATATATAATATATCTTAGTATGATATATATACAGTTAAATGTCGTTACAACGATAATCATTACATATATGTCTCGTTTCGAAATCATTAAGTTAGTAGTCTTATTTTTACATATGTATTTCATTGTTAATACACTTAATAATATATTTACTTATCATTTAACATAATTAACCAAGTGTATCAATATCTTAATATGATTCATATGTACCTAGTAAGACGTTGTTATAACGATAATCATTATATATATCGTTTTCGAGTTTCTTAAATTAATAGTCTCATTTTTAAGTATATAACTCATTGTTAAAATACCTAATGAGATACATACTTATAATAAAATTATGTTAACTATATATATAACCATATATACGTCATCGTATAGTTTTTACAAGTTTTAACATTCGTGAATCACCCGTCAACTTGGGTGGTCAATTGTCTATATGAAACCTATTTCAGTTAATCAAGTCTTAACAAGTTTGATTGCTTAACATGTTGGAAACACTTAATCATGTAAATAACAATTTCATTTAATATATATATAAACATGGAAAAGTTCAGGTCACTACATGTTACGTGTACATTTCTTATTGACAATACATCTGCTTATGTTTTATTTGATTCGGGTGCGGATAGAAGCTATATGAGTAGAGATTTTTGTGCTAAATTAAGTTGCCCATTGACGCCTTTGGATAGTAAATTTTTACTCGAATTAGCAAACGGTAAATTAATTTCATTAGATAATATATGTTGGGATAGAGAAATTAAACTGGGGGATGAAACGTTTAAAATTGATTTAATACCAGTGAGTTAGGGAGTTTTGATGTAATAATTGGCATGGACTGGTTGCAAAAGGTGAGAGCAGAGGTCGTTTGTTACAAAAATGTGATTTGAATTATGCGTGAAAAGGGAAAACCTTTAATGGTGTACGGAGAAAAGAACAATGCGAAATTAAATCTTATTAGTAGTTTGAAGGCGCAAAAACTAATAAGAAAAGGTTGTTACATCATTCTAGCACACATCAAGGAAGTTAAACCTGAAAAAAGAACATCAGTGATGTTCCCATCGCAAAAGAATTTCCCGATGTATTTTCGAAAGAATTACCGGGATTACCCCCACATCGATCCGTTGAATTTCGAATAGACCTTGTACCAGGAGCTGAACCAATAGCTCGTGCTCCATACAGACTCGCACCCAGCGAAATGAAAGAATTACAAAGTCAGTTACAAGAACTTTTAGAGCGTGGTTTCATTCGACCAAGTACATCACCATGGGGAGCTCCTGTTTTGTTTGTCAAGAAGAAGGATGGTACATTTAGGTTATGTATCGACTACCGAGAGTTGAACAAACTTACCATCAAGAACCGCTACCCACTACCGAGAATCGATGACTTATTTGATTAACTACAAGGCTCGTTGGTTTATTCGAAGATTGATTTATGTTCTGGGTATCATCAAATGCGGGTGAAGGAGGATGATATTCCAAAGACTGCTTTTAGGAAGCGTTACGGTCATTACGAGTTTATGGTTATGCCGTTTGGGTTGACCAACGCACCAGCTGTGTTCATGGACCTCATGAACCGAGTGTGTGGACCATACCTTGACAAGTTTGTCATTGTTTTCATCGATGACATACTTATTTACTCAAAGAATGACCAAGAGCATGAAGAACATTTGAGAAAAGTGCTAGAGTTGTTAAGGAAGGAAAAACTGTACGCTAAGTTTTCAAAGTGTGCATTTTGGTAGGAAGAAGTTCAATTTCTCGGTCACATAGTGAACAAAGAAGGTATTCAGGTGGATCCAGTAAAGATTGAAACCGTTGAAAAGTGGGAAACCCCAAAAACTCCGAAGCATATAAGCCAATTTTTAGGACTGGCAGGTTACTACAGAAGGTTCATCCAAGACTTTTCCAGAATAGCAAAACCCTTGACTGCATTAACGCATAAAGGGAATAAATTTGAATGGAAAAATGAACAAGAAAATGCGTTTCAATTGTTAAAGAAAAAGTTAACTACGGCACCTATATTGTCATTACCTGAAGGGAATGATGATTTTGTGATATATTGTGACGCCTCAAAGAAAGGTCTCGGTTGTGTATTAATGCAACGAACGAAAGTAATTGCTTATGCATATAGACAATTGAAGATTCACGGGCAGAATTATACGACGCATGATTTGGAATTAGACGCGGTTGTTTTTGCATTAAAGACTTGGAGGCACTACTTATATGGGGTCAAAAGTATTATATATACCGACCACAAAAGTCTTCAACACATATTTAATCAGAAACAACTGAACATGAGGCAGCGTAGATGGATTGAATTGTTGAATGATTACGACTTTGAGATTCGTTATTACCCGGGAAAGGCAAATGTGGTAGCCGACGCCTTGAGCAGAAAGGACAGAGAACCCATTCGAGTAAAAGCTATGAATATAATGATACACACTAACGTTACTACTCAAATAAAGGAGGCGCAACAAGGAGTTTTAAAAGAGGGAAATTTAAAGGATGAAATACCCAAAGGATTGGAGAAGCATCTTAATATTCGGGAAGACGGAACCTGGTATAGGGCTGAAAGAATTTGGGTACTAAAATTTGGAGATATGAGAGAAATGGTACTTAGAGAAGCTTATAAAACCAGATACTCAATACATCCTGGAATGGGGAAGATGTACAAGGATCTCAAGAAACATTTTTGGTGGCCGGGTATGAAAGCTGATGTTGCTAAATACGTAGGAGAATGTTTGACGTGTTCTAAGGTCAAAGCTGAGCATCAGAAACCATCAGGTCTACTTCAATAATCCGAAATCCCGGAATGGAAATGGGAAAACATTACCATGGATTTCATCACTAAATTGCCAAGGACTGCAAGTGGTTTTGATACTATTTGGGTAATAGTTGATCGTCTCACCAAATCAGCACACTTTCTGCCAATAAGAGAAGATGACAAGATGGAGAAGTTAGCACGACTGTATTTGAAGGAAGTCGTCTCCAGACATGGAATACCAATCTTTATTATCTCTGATAGGGATGGCAGATTTATTTCAAGATTCTGGCAGACATTACAGCAAGCATTAGGAACTCGTCTAGACATGAGTACTGCCTATCATCCACAAACTGATGGGCAGAGCAAAAGGACGATACAAACGCTTGAAGACATGCTACGAGCATGTGTTATTGATTTCGGAAATAGTTGGGATAGACATCTACCGTTAGCAGAATTTTCCTACAACAACAGCTACCATTCAAGCATTGAGATGGCACCGTTTGAAGCACTTTATGGTAGAAAGTGCAGGTCTCTGATTTGTTGGAGTGAAGTGGAGGATAGACAGATTACGGGTCTGGAGATAATACAAGAAACTACCGAGAAGATCATCTAAATTCAACAACGGTTGAAAACCGCCCAAAGTCGACAAAAGAGCTACGCCGACATTAAAAGAAAAGATATTGAATTTGAAATTGGAGAGATGGTCATGCTTAAGGGTGCACCTTGGATGAAATGCCCCGTTCTTATTGATTAAAAACGTTCCATATTAATTGATTTCGTTGCGAGGTTTTGACCTCTATATGAGACGTTTTTCAAAGACTGCATTCATTTTAAAACAAACCATAACCTTTATTTCATCAATAAAGGTTTAAAAAGCTTTACGTAGATTATCAAATTATGATAATCTAAAATATCCTGTTTACACACGACCATTACATAATGGTTTACAATACAAATATGTTACAACAAAATAAGTTTCTTGAATGCAGTTTTTACACAATATCATACAAGCATGGACTCCAAATCTCGTCCTTATTTAAGTATGCGATAGCGGAAGCTCTTAATAATCACCTGAGAATAAACATGCTTAAAACGTCAACAAAAATGTTGGTGAGTTATAGGTTTAACCTATATATATCAAATCATAATAATAGACCACAAGATTTCATATTTCAATACACATCCCATACATAGAGATAAAAATCATTCATATGGTGAACACCTGGTAACCGACAATAACAAGATGCATTTTTAAGAATATCCCCATCATTCCGGGACACCCTTCGGATATGATATAAATTTTGAAGTACTAAAGCATCCGGTACTTTGGATGGGGTTTGTTAGGCCCAATAGATCTATCTTTCGGATTCGCGTCAATTAGGGTGTCTGTTCCCTAATTCTTAGATTACCAGACTTAATAAAAAGGGGCATATTAGATTTCGATAATTCAACCATAGAATGTAGTTTCACGTACTTGTGTCTATTTTGTAAATCATTTATAAAACCTGCATGTATTCTCATCCCAAAAATATTAGATTTTAAAAGTGGGACTATAACTCACTTTCACAGATTTTTACTTCGTCGGGAAGTAAGACTTGGCCACTGGTTGATTCACGAACCTATAACAATATATACATATATATCAAAGTATGTTCAAAATATATTTACAACACTTTTAATATATTTTGATGTTTTAAGTTTATTAAGTCAGCTGTCCTCGTTAGTAACCTACAACTAGTTTCCACAGTTAGATGTACAGAAATAAATCGATAAATATTATCTTGAATCAATCCACGACCCAGTGTATATGTATCTCAATATTGATCATAACTCAAACTATATATATTTTGGAATCAACCTCAACCCTGTATAGCTAACTCCAACATTCACATATAGAGTGTCTATGGTTGTTCCGAAATATATATAAATGTGTCGACATGATAGGTCGAAACATTGTATACGTGTCTATGGTATCTCAAGATTACATAATATACAATACAAGTTGATTAAGTTATGGTTGGAATAGATTTGTTACCAATTTTCACGTAGCTAAAATGAGAAAAATTATCCAATCTTATTTTACCCATAACTTCTTCATTTTAAATTTGTTTTTAGTGAATCAAATTGTTATGGTTTCATATTGAACTCTATTTTATGAATCTAAACAGAAAAAGTATAGGTTTATTGTCGGAAAAATAAGTTACAAGTCGTTTTTGTAAAGGTAGTCATTTCAGTCGAAAGAACGACGTCTAGATGGCCATTTTAGAAAACATACTTCCACTTTGAGTTTAACCATAATTTTTGGATATAGTTTCATGTTCATAATAAAAATCATTTTCTCAGAATAACAACTTTTAAATCAAAATTTATCATAGTTTTTAATTAACTAACCCAAAACAGCCCGCGGTGTTACTACGACGGCGTAAATCCGGTTTTACGGTGTTTTTCGTGTTTCCAGGTTTTAAATCATTAAGTTAGCATATCATACAGATATAGAACATGTGTTTAGTTGATTTTAAAAGTCAAGTTAGAAGGATTAACTTTTGTTTGCGAACAAGTTTAGAATTAACTAAACTATGTTCTAGTGATTACAAGTTTAAACCTTCGAATAAGATAGCTTTATATGTATGAATCGAATGATGTTATGAACATCATTACTACCTTAAGTTCCTTGGATAAACCTACTAGAAAAGAGAAAAATGGATCTAGCTTCAATGGATCCTTGGATGGCTCGAAGTTCTTGAAGCAGAATCATGACACGAAAACAAGTTCAAGTAAGATCATCATTTGAAATAAGATTGTTATAGTTATAGAAATTGAACCAAAGTTTGAATATGATTATTACCTTGTATTAGAATGATAACCTACTGTAAGAAACAAAGATTTCTTGAGGTTGGATGATCACCTTACAAGATTGGAAGTGAGCTAGCAAACTTGAAAGTATTCTTGATTTTATGAAACTAGAACTTTTGGAATTTATGAAGAACACTTAGAACTTGAAGATAGAACTTGAGAGAGATCAATTAGATGAAGAAAATTGAAGAATGAAAGTGTTTGTAGGTGTTTTTGGTCGTTGGTGTATGGATTAAATATAAAAGATATGTAATTTTGTTTTCATGTAAATAAGTCATGAATGATTACTCATATTTTTGTAATTTTATGAGATATTTCATGCTAGTTGCCAAATGATGGTTCCCACATGTTTTAGGTGACTCACATGGGCTGCTAAGAGCTGATCATTGGAGTGTATATACCAATAGTACATACATCTAAAAGCTGTGTATTGTACGAGTACGAATACGGGTGCATACGAGTAGAATTGTTGATGAAACTGAACGAGGATGTAATTGTAAGCATTTTTGTTAAGTAGAAGTATTTTGATAAGTGTATTGAAGTCTTTCAAAAGTGTATAAATACATATTAAAACACTACATGTATATACATTTTAACTGAGTCGTTAAGTCATCGTTAGTCGTTACATGTAAGTGTTGTTTTGAAACCTTTAGGTTAACGATCTTGTTAAATGTTGTTAACCCAATGTTTATAATATCAAATGAGATTTTAAATTATTATATTATCATGATATTATCATGTATGAATATCTCTTAATATGATATATATACATTAAATGTCTTTACAACGATAATCGTTACATATATGTCTCGTTTAAAAATCATTAAGTTAGTAGTCTTATTTTTACATATGTAGTTCATTGTTAATATACTTAATGATATGTTTACTTATCATAGTATCATGTTAACTATATATATATATATATATATATATATATATATATATATATATATATATATATATATATATATATGTATATATATATATGTATATATATATATATATATATATATATATATATATATATATATATATATATATATATATATATCCATATATATGTCATCATATAGTTTTTACAAGTTTTAACGTTCGTGAATCACCGGTCAACTTGGGTGGTCAATTGTCTATATGAAACCTATTTCAATTAATCAAGTCTTAACAAGTTTGATTGCTTAACATGTTGGAAACATTTAATCATGTAAATATCAATCTCAATTAATATATATAAACATGGAAAAGTTCGGGTCACTACAATACCTACCCGTTAAATAAATTTCGTCCCGAAATTTTAAGCTGTTGAAGGTGTTGACGAATCTTCTGGAAATAGATGCGGGTATTTCTTCTTCATCTGATCTTCACACTCCCAGGTGAACTCGGGTCCTCTACGAGCATTCCATCGAACCTTAACAATTGGTATCTTGTTTTGCTTAAGTCTTTTAACCTCACGATCCATTATTTCGACGGGTTCTTCGATGAATTGAAGTTTTTCGTTGATTTGAATTTCATCTAACGGAATAGTGAGATCTTCTTTAGCAAAACATTTCTTCAAATTCGAGACGTGGAAAGTGTTATGTACAGCCGAGAGTTGTTGAGGTAACTCAAGTCGGTAAGCTACTGGTCCGACACGATCAATAATCTTGAATGGTCCAATATACCTTGGATTTAATTTCCCTCGTTTACCAAATCGAACAACGCCTTTCCAAGGTGCAACTTTAAGCATGACTATCTCTCCAATTTCAAATTCTATATCTTTTCTTTTAATGTCAGCGTAGCTCTTTTGTCGACTTTGGGCGGTTTTCAACCGTTGTTGAATTTGGATGATCTTCTCGGTAGTTTCTTGTATAATCTCTGGACCCGTAATTTGTCTATCCCCCACTTCACTCCAACAAATTGGAGACCTGCACTTTCTACCATAAAGTGCTTCAAACGGCGCCATCTCAATGCTTGAATGGTAGCTGTTGTTGTAGGAAAATTCTGCTAATGGTAGATGTCGATCCCAACTGTTTTCGAAATCAATAACACATGCTCGTAGCATGTCTTCAAGCGTTTGTATCGTCCTTTCGCTCTGCCCCTCAGTTTGTGGATGATAGGCAGTACTCATGTCTAGACGAGTTCCTAATGCTTGCTGTAATGTCTGCCAGAATCTTGAAATAAATCTGCCATCTCTATCAGAGATAATAAAGATTGGTATTCCATGTCTGGAGACGACTTCCTTCAAATACAGTCGTGCTAACTTCTCCATCTTGTCATCTTCTCTTATTGGCAGGAAGTGTGCTGATTTGGTGAGACGATCAACTATTACCCAAATAGTATCAAAACCACTTGCAGTCCTTGGAAATTTAGTGATGAAATCTATGGTAATGTTTTCCCATTTCCATTCTGGGATTTTGGGTTGTTGAAGTAGACCTGATGGTTTCTGATGCTCAGCTTTGACCTTAGAACATGTCAAACATTCTCCTACGTATTTAGCAACATCGGCTTTCATACCCGGCCACCAAAAATGTTTCTTGAGATCCTTGTACATCTTCCCCGTTCCAGGATGTATTGAGTATCTGGTTTTATAAGCTTCTCTAAGTACCATTTCTCTCATATCTCCAAATTTTGGTACCCAAATCCTTTCAGCCCTATACCGGGTTCCGTCTTCCCGAATATTAAGATGCTTCTCCAATCCTTTGGGTATTTCATCCTTTAAATTTCCCTCTTTTAAAACTCCTTGTTGCGCCTCCTTTATTTGAGTAGTAAGGTTATTATGAATCATTATATTCATAGATTTTACTCGAATGGGTTCTCTGTCCTTCCTGCTCAAGGCATCGGCTACCACATTTGCCTTCCCCGGGTGGTAACGAATCTCAAAGTCGTAATCATTCAATAATTCAATCCACCTACGCTGCCTCATATTCAGTTGTTTCTGATTAAATATGTGTTGAAGACTTTTGTGGTCGGTATATATAATACTTTTGACCCCATATAAGTAGTGCCTCCAAGTCTTTAATGCAAAAACAACCGCGCCTAATTCCAAATCATGCGTCGTATAATTTTGTTCGTGAATCTTCAATTGTCTAGACGCATAAGCAATCACCTTCGTTCGTTGCATTAATACACAACCGAGACCTTGCTTTGATGCGTCACAATAAATCACAAAATCATCATTCCCTTCAGGCAATGACAATATAGGTGCCGTAGTTAGCTTTTTCTTCAATAACTGAAACGCTTTCTCTTGTTCATCATCCCATTCAAATTTCTTCCCTTTATGCGTTAATGCAGTCAAGGGTTTTGCTATTCTGGAAAAGTCTTGGATGAACCTTCTGTAGTAACCAGCTAGTCCTAAAAACTGGCTTATGTGTTTCGGAGTTTTCGGGGTTTCCCACTTTTCAACAGTTTCTATCTTTGCCGGATCCACCTTAATACCTTCTTTGTTCACTATGTGACCGAGGAATTGAACTTCTTCCAACCAAAATGCACACTTTGAAAATTTAGCGTACAATTCTTCCTTCCTCAATACTTCTAACACCTTTCTCAAATGTTCACCGTGTTCTTGATCATTCTTTGAGTAAATAAGTATGTCATCAATGAAAACAATGACAAACTTGTCAAGGTATGGTCCACACACTCGGTTCATAAGGTCCATGAACACAGCTGGTGCATTAGTTAAACCAAACAGCATGACCATAAACTCGTAATGACCGTAACGTGTTCTGAAAGCAGTCTTTGGAATATCATCTTCTTTCACCCGCATTTGATGATACCCGGAACGTAAGTCAATCTTTGAATAAACAGACGAGCCTTGTAGTTGATCAAATAAGTCGTCGATTCTCGGTAGTGGGTAGCGGTTCTTGATGGTAAGTTTGTTCAACTCTAGGTAGTCGATACACAACCTGAATGTACCATCTTTCTTCTTGACAAACAAAACAGGAGCTCCCCACGGTGATGTGCTTGGTCGAATGAAACCACGTTCTAAAAGTTCTTGTAATTGGCTTTGCAGTTCTTTCATCTCGCTGGGTGCGAGTCTGTAAGGAGCACGAGCTATTGTTGCAGCTCCTGGTACAAGATCTATTTGAAATTCAACGGATCGATGTGGGGGTAATCCCGGTAATTCTTTCGGAAATACATCGGGAAATTCTTTTGCAATGGGAACATCATTGATGCTCTTTTCTTCAGTTTGTACTTTCTCGACTTGTGCTAGAACAGCATAGCAACCTTTTCTTATTAGTTTTTGTGCCTTCAAATTACTAATAAGATGTAGCTTCGTGTTGCCCTTTTCTCCGTACACCATTAAGGGTTTTCCATTTTCTCGTATAATGCAAATTGCATTTTTGTAACAAACGATCTCTGCTTTCACTTCTTTCAACTAGTCCATACCGATTATCACATCAAAACTCCCTAACTCTACTGGTATCAAATCAATCTTAAATGTTTCGCTAACCAGTTTAATTTCTCGATTCCGACATATATTATCTGCTGAAATTAATTTACCATTTGCTAATTCGAGTAAAAATTTACTATCCAAAGGCGTCAATGGACAACTTAATTTAGCACAAAAATCTCTACTCATATAGCTTCTATCCGCACCCGAATCAAATAAAACGTAAGCAGATTTATTGTCAATAAGAAACGTACCCGTAACAAGATCCGGATCTTCCTGTGCCTCTGCCGCATTAATATTGAAAACTCTTCCGCGGCCTTGTCCATTCGTGTTCACCTGGTTCGGGCAATTTCTAATAATGTGGCCCGGTTTTCCACATTTATAACAAACTACATTGGCATAACTTGCTCCGACACTACTTGCTCCGCCATTACTCGTTCCGACACCATTTGTTCCTTTCGTTCTATTAACCCATGGTCCGTAGACCTCACACTTCGCCGTGCTATGACCATTTCTTTTACACTTGTTGCAAAATTTGGTGCAGAACCCCGAGTGATACTTTTCACACCTTTGGCATAGCTGCTTCTGATTGTTGTTGTTGTTGCGGTTATTATTGTTGTTGGGATGATTGTTGTAGTTGTTGTTGTTGTCGTTGTTGTTGTTGTTGTTGTTGTTGTTGGGCCGTTTGTTGTAGTTGCGATTGATGTTGCGATTGTTGGGATAATTGTTGCGATTATTGTTGTAATTGCTGTTGTTGTTGTATTGGTGATTCTTATCACCGTTTTCCTCCCACTTTCTTTTGACTTGCTTCACATTGGCCTCTTCAGCAGTCTGTTCTTTAATTCTTTCTTCAATCTGGTTCATTAGTTTGTGAGGAATTCTACATGCCTGTTGTATGGAGGCGGGCTCGTGTGAACTTATATCTTCTTGGATTCTTTCCGGTAATCCTTTCACAAACGCGTCGATCTTCTCTTCCTCATCTTCGAATGCTCCCGGACACAATAGGCACAATTCTGTGAATCGTCTTTCGTACGTAGTAATATCAAATCCTTGGGTTCGTAACCCTCTAAGTTCTGTCTTGAGCTTATTGCCCTCGGTTCTGGGACGGTACTTCTCGTTCATTAAGTGCTTGAATGCTGACCATGGTAGTGCTTGTCCCACTTGCTCTAGATAGGTATTCCACCATGTTAACACAGAACCTGTGAAGGTATGCGTAGCGTACTTCACTTTGTCCTCTTCAGTACACTTACTTATGGCAAACACCGATTCGACCTTCTCGGTCCACCGTTTCAATCCGATCGGTCCTTCGGTTCAATCAAATTCCAAAGGTTTACAGGCAGTGAATTCTTTGTAGGTGCATCCTACACGATTTCCTGTACAGCTAGATCCAAGGTTATTGTTGGTATGTAGCGCAGCCTGTACTGCGGCTATGTTTGAAGCTAGAAAAGTACGGAATTCCTCTTCATTCATATTCACGGTGTGTCGAGTAGTCGGTGCCATTTCCTTCAAAATAGTTAAATGGAACAAGTTAATCATACAGAATATTAAGAGTAGTTAATAGTATTTCGTAGCATAATATGAACTCATTTATAAAAGCTTTTTCTTCATATTAGCGTTTTATAAGTTTAAATTTGGGTAGTACCTACCCGTTAAGTTCATACTTAGTAGCTAATATACAATTCAACTACTACAATTCTATATGAAAAACTGATTGTAATAATATTTCGCGTTCAAACTTTTACACAATATTTTACAAACTTACAATACCGCTTATTTTACATATAGCATGAAATATAGCACACAATAAATTTGATACAAGATGGTTGTGAAGATAATTCTAGCTAGTACACAAGTCGTTCAGCAAAGGCAATAAAGACACGTAATTCATACGTCCAGAAACAAGTCATGCATTCTGGTTTTACTAGGACTACTTCCCATCCTTGGTCTTGTGGAACATAACCGTTATGGCCGTTGATAAGACAGCGTGTTGTAACGTTGTCAAAGGGACGAGGGTTACGTAATGTCCAACAGTCCCGTAACAATCTAAAAACCTCATTTCTAACCCCAATTACCGACTCCGTCACTTGTGGGAACGTTTTGTTTAATAGTTGTAGCCCGATGTTCTTGTTCTCACTTTGGTGAGAAGCGAACATTACTAATCCGTAAGCATAACATGCTTCTTTATGTTGCATGTTAGCCGCTTTTTCTAAATCATGAAGTCCAATATTCGGATATATTGAGTCAAAATAATTTCTTAACCCATTGCGTAAAATAGCATTTGGGTTCCCCGCAATATATGCGTCAAAGTAAACACATCGTAACTTATGGATTTCCCAATGTGATATCCCCCATCTTTCGAACGAAAGCCTTTTATAAACCAAGGCATTCTTGGAACGTTCTTCGAATGTCTTACAAACTGATCTCGCCTTAAATAGTTGTGCTGAAGAATTCTGACCGACTCTAGACAAGATTTCATCAATCATGTCTCCGGGTAGGTCTCTTAAAATATTGGGTTGTCTATCCATTTTGTGTTTTTATACTGTAAAATAGACAAGAGTTAGATTCATAAAAAAAAATACTTATTAATACAAGCAATTTTTACATATATCATAAAGCATAAGCACACTATATTACTTATATTACACCACACGAATACAACTATCTTATTCCGACTCGCTTATTTCTTCTTCTTCGGTTTTGGTTCGTTTTGCCAAGTTTCTAGGGATATATGATGTTCCCCTAATACGAGCCGTCGTTATCCACATTGGTTTAGAAAAACCTGGTGGTTTAGAGGTTCCCGGGTCATTGTTACAACTTAAGGACTTCGGGGGTTGACGATACATATAAAGTTTTGGAATTAGATTTCTCTATTTTTATGCCCTTTCCCTTATTATTTTCTTTTGCCTTTTTAAATTCAGTTGGGGTAATTTCTATAACATCATCGGAATTCTCGTCGGAATCCGATTCATCGGAGAATTGGTAATCCTCCCAATATTTTGCTTCCTTGGCGGAAACACCATTGACCATAATTAACCTTGGTCGGTTGGTTGAGGATTTTCTTTTACTTAACCGTTTTATTATTTCCCCCACCGGTTCTATTTCTTCATCCGGTTCCGATTCTTCTTCCGGTTCCGATTCTTCTTCCGGTTCCGACTCTTCTTCCGGTTCCTCTTCGGGAACTTGTGAATCAGTCCACGAATCATTCCAATTTACATTTGACTCTTCATTATTATTAGGTGAGTCAATGGGACTTGTTCTAGAGGTAGACATCTATCACATAATATCAAACGCGTTAAGAGATTAATATATCACATAATATTCACATGTTAAAAATATATAGTTTCCAACAAAATTTGTTAAGCAATCATTTTTCAAGTAAACACGGTCGAAGTCCAGACTCACTAATGCATCCTAACAAACTCGATAAGACACACTAATGCAAAATTCTGGTTCTCTAAGACCAACGCTCTGATACCAACTGAAATGTCCCGTTCTTATTGATTAAAAACGTTCCATATTAATTGATTTCGTTGCGAGGTTTTGACCTCTATATGAGACGTTTTTCAAAGACTGCATTCATTTTAAAACAAACCATAACCTTTATTTCATCAATAAAGGTTTAAAAAGCTTTACGTAGATTATCAAATTATGATAATCTAAAATATCCTGTTTACACACGACCATTACATAATGGTTTACAATACAAATATGTTACAACAAAATAAGTTTCTTGAATGCAGTTTTTACACAATATCATACAAGCATGGACTCCAAATCTCGTCCTTATTTAAGTATGCGATAGCGGAAGCTCTTAATAATCACCTGAGAATAAACATGCTTAAAACGTCAACAAAAATGTTGGTGAGTTATAGGTTTAACCTATATATATCAAATCATAATAATAGACCACAAGATTTCATATTTCAATACACATCCCATACATAGAGATAAAAATCATTCATATGGTGAACACCTGGTAACCGACAATAACAAGATGCATTTTTAAGAATATCCCCATCATTCCGGGACACCCTTCGGATATGATATAAATTTCGAAGTACTAAAGCATCCGGTACTTTGGATGGGGTTTGTTAGGCCCAATAGATCTATCTTTAGGATTCGCGTCAATTAGGGTGTCTGTTCCCTAATTCTTAGATTACCAGACTTAATAAAAAGGGGCATATTCGATTTCGATAATTCAACCATAGAATGTAGTTTCACGTACTTGTGTCTATTTTGTAAATCATTTATAAAACCTGCATGTATTCTCATCCCAAAAATATTAGATTTTAAAAGTGGGACTATAACTCACTTTCACATATTTTTACTTCGTCGGGAAGTAAGACTTGGCCACTGGTTGATTCACGAACCTATAACAATATATACATATATATCAAAGTATGTTCAAAATATATTTACAACACTTTTAATATATTTTGATGTTTTAAGTTTATTAAGTCAGCTGTCCTCGTTAGTAACCTACAACTAGTTGTCCACAGTTAGATGTACAGAAATAAATCGATAAATATTATCTTGAATCAATCCACGACCTAGTGTATACGTATCTCAGTATTGATCATAACTCAAACTATATATATTTTGGAATCAACCTCAACCCTGTATAGCTAACTCCAACATTCACATATAGAGTGTCTATGGTTGTTCCGAAATATATATAGATGTGTCGACATGATAGGTCGAAACATTGTATACGTGTCTATGGTATCTCAAGATTACATAATATACAATACAAGTTGATTAAGTTATGGTTGGAATAGATTTGTTACCAATTTTCACGTAGCTAAAATGAGAAAAATTATCCAATCTTATTTTACCCATAACTTCTTCATTTTAAATTCGTTTTTAGTGAATCAAATTGCTATGGTATCATATTGAACTCTATTTTATGAATCTAAACAGAAAAAGTATAGGTTTATTGTCGGAAAAATAAGTTACAAGTCGTTTTTGTAAATGTAGTCATTTCAGTCGAAAGAACGATGTCTAGATGGCCATTTTAGAAAACATACTTCCACTTTGAGTTTAACCATAATTTTTGGATATAGTTTCATGTTCATAATAAAAATCATTTTCTCAGAATAAAAACTTTTAAATCAAAGTTTATCATAGTTTTTAATTAACTAACCCAAAACAGCCCGCGGTGTTACTACGACGGCGTAAATCCGGTTTTACGGTGTTTTTCGTGTTTCCAGGTTTTAAATCATTAAGTTAGCATATCATACAGATATAGAACATGTGTTTAGTTGATTTTAAAAGTCAAGTTAGAAGGATTAATTTTTGTTTGCGAACAAGTTTAGAATTAACTAAACTATGTTCTAGTGATTACAAGTTTAAACCTTCGAATAAGATAGCTTTATATGTATGAATCGAATGATGTTATGAACATAATTACTACCTTAAGTTCCTTGGATAAACCTACTGGAAAAGAGAAAAATGGATCTAGCTTCAATGGATCCTTGGATGGCTCGAAGTTCTTGAAGCAGAATCATGACACGAAAACATGTTCAAGTAAGATCATCACTTGAAATAAGATTGTTATAGTTATAGAAATTGAACCAAAGTTTGAATATGATTATTACCTTGTATTAGAACGATAACCTACTGTAAGAAACAAAGATTTCTTGAGGTTGGATGATCACCTTACAAGATTGGAAGTGAGCTAGCAAACTTGAAAGTATTCTTGATTTTATGAAACTAGAACTTTTGGAATTTATGAATAACACTTAGAACTTGAAGATAGAACTTGAGAGAGATCAATTATATGAAGAAAATTGAAGAATTAAAGTGTTTGTAGGTGTTTTTGGTCGTTGGTGTATGGATTAGATATAAAGGATATGTAATTTTGTTTTCATGTAAATAAGTCATGAATGATTACTCATATTTTTGTAATTTTATGAGATATTTCATGCTAGTTGCCAAATGATGGTTCCCACATGTTTTAGGTGACTCACATGGGCTGCTAAGAGCTGATCATTGGAGTGTATATACCAATAGTACATACATCTAAAAGCTGTGTATTGTACGAGTACGAATACGGGTGCATACGAGTAGAATTGTTGATGAAACTGAACGAGGATGTAATTGTAAGCATTTTTGTTAAGTAGAAGTATTTTGATAAGTGTATTGAAGTCTTTCAAAAGTGTATAAATACATATTAAAACACTACATGTATATACATTTTAACTGAGTCGTTAAGTCATCGTTAGTCGTTACATGTAAGTGTTGTTTTGAAACCTTTAGGTTAACGATCTTGTTAAATGTTGTTAACCCAATGTTTATAATATCAAATGAGATTTTAAATTATTATATTATCATGATATTATCATGTATGAATATCTCTTAATATGATATATATACATTAAATGTCTTTACAACGATAATCGTTACATATATGTCTCGTTTAAAAATCATTAAGTTAGTAGTCTTGTTTTTACATATGTAGTTCATTGTTAATATACTTAATGATATGTTTACTTATCATAGTATCATGTTAACTATATATATATATATATATATATATATATATATATATATATATATATATCCATATATATGTCATCATATAGTTTTTACAAGTTTTAACGTTCGTGAATCACCGGTCAACTTGGGTGGTCAATTGTCTATATGAAACCTATTTCAATTAATCAAGTCTTAACAAGTTTGATTGCTTAACATGTTGGAAACATTTAATCATGTAAATATCAATCTCAATTAATATATATAAACATGGAAAAGTTCGGGTCACTACAGTGGAAAGGCGTTGTTCGATTTGGTAAACGAGGGAAATTAAATCCAAGGTATATAGGACCATTCAAGATTATTGATCGTGTCGGACCAGTAGCTTACCGACTTGAATTACCACAACAACTCGCGGTTGTACATAACACTTTCCACGTCTCAAATTTGAAGAAATGTTTTGCTAAAGAAGATCTCACTATTCCGTTAGACTAAATCCAAATCAACGAAAAACTTCAATTCGTCGAAGAACTCGTCGAAATAATGGATAGTGAGGTTAAAAGACTTAAGCAAAACAAGATACCAATTGTTAAAGTTCAATGGAATGCTCGTAGAGGACCCGAGTTCACCTGGGAACGAGAAGATCAGATGAAGAAGAAATACCCGCACTAATTTCCAGAAGATACGTCAACACCTCCAGCTGCTTAAAATTTCAGGACGAAATTTATTTAACGGGTAGGTACTGTAGTGACCCGAACTTTTCCATGTTTTTATATATTAAATGAAATGGTTATTTACATGAATAAGTGTTTCCAACATGTTAAGCAATCAAACTTGTTAAGACTTGATTAATTGAAATAGGTTTCATATAGACAATTGACCACCCAAGTTGACCGGTGATTCACGAACGTTAAAAGTTGTAAAAACTATATGATGACATATATATGGATATATATATATATATATATATATATATATATATATATATATATATATATATATATATATATATATATATATATATATATATATATATATATATATATATATATATATATATATATATATATATATATATAGTTAACATGTTATTATGATAGGTATGTATCTCTTTATGTATTTTAACAATGAGTTATATACATAAAAATGAGACTATTGAATTAAGAAACTAGAAAACGATATATATAACGATTATCGTTATAACAACGTCTTACTAAGTACATATGAATCATATTAAGATATTGATACACGTTGTTAAACATGTCAAATGATAAGTAAATATATCATTAAGTGTATTAACAATGAACTACATATGTAAAAACAAGACTACTAACTTAAGGATTTCGAAACGAGACATATATGTAACGATTATCGTTGTAACAACATTTAACTGTATATATATCATACTAAGATATATTAATATATCATAATATCATGATAATGTAATAATTTAACATCTCTTTAGATATAATAAACAATGGGTTAACAACATTTAACAAGATCGTTAACCTAAAGGTTTCAAAACAACACTTACATGTAACGACTAACGATGACTTAACGACTCAGTTAAAATGTATATACATGTAGTGTTTTAATATGTATTCATACACTTTTGAAAGACTTCAAGACACTTATCAAAGTACTTTTACTTAACAAAAATGCTTACAATTATATCCTCATTCATTTTCATCAACAATTCTACTCGTATGCACTCGTATTCGTACTCGTACAATACCCAGCTTCTAAATGTATTTACTATTGGTATATACACTCCAATGATCAGCTCTTAGCAGCCCTTGAGAGTTGCCTAACACATGTAGGAACCATCATTTAGCAACTAGCATGAAATATCTCATAAAATTACAAAAATATTAGTAATCATTCATGACTTATTTACAAGTAAACAAAATTACACATCCTTTATATCTAATCCATATACCAACGACCAAAAACACCTACAAACACTTTCATTCTTCAATTTTCTTCATCTAATTGATCTCTCTCAAGTTCTGTCTTCAAGTTCTAAGTGTTCTTCATAAATTCTATAAGTTCTAGTTTCATAAAATCAAGAATACTTCCAAGTTTGCTAGCATTCTTCCAATCTTCTAAAGTGATCATCCAACCTCAAGAAATCTTTCTTATTTACAGTAATATATCTTTCTAATACAAGGTAATACTCATATTCAAACTTTGAATCAATTCTATAACTATAACAATCTTATTTCGAGTGGAAATCTTACTTGAACTTGTTTTCATGTCATGATTCTGCTTCAAGAACTTTCAAGCCATCCAAGGATCCTTTGAAGCTAGATCTATTTTTCTCATTTCTAGTAGGTTTATACACAAAACCTGAGGTAGTAATGATGTTCATAACATCATTCAATTCATATATATAAAACTACCTTATTCGAAGGTTTAAACTTGAAATCACTAGAACATAGTTTAGTTAATTCTAAACTTGTTCGCAAACAAAAGTTAATCCTTCTAACTTGACTTTTAAAATCAACTAGAGACATGTTCTATATCTATATGATATGCTAAATTAATTATTTAAAACCGGAAAACACGAAAAACACCGTAAAACTGGATATACGCCGTCGTATTAACACCGCCGGCTGTTTTGGGTTTGATAATTAAAAATTATGATAAACTTTGAATTAAAAGTTGTTCTTCTGGGAAAATGATTTTTCTTATGAACATGAAACTATATCCAAAAATCTTGGTTAAACTCAAAGTGGAAGTATGTTTTCTAAAATGGTCATCAAGACGTCGTTTTTTCGACTGAAATGACTACCTCTTACAAAAACGACTTGTACCTTATATTTCTGACTATAAACCTATACATTTTCTATTTAGATTCATAAAATAGAGTTCAATATGAAACTATAGCAATTTGATTCACTCAAAACGGATTTAAAAAGAAGAAGTTATGGGTAAAACAAGATTAGATATTTTTTGATTGTTGTAGCTACGGGAAATATTGTAACAATTCTATACAAATCATATCCTAGGTAACTTATATTGTATTATACATGTATTCTAATATATTATGTAATCTTGGGATACCATAGACACGTATGCAAATGTTTTGACATATCATATCGATCCATCTATATATATTATTTGGAACAACCATAGACACTCTATATGCAGTAATGTTGGAGTTAGCTATACAGGGTTGAGGTTGATTCCAAAAATATATATACTTTGAGTTGTGATCTAGCCTGAGATGTGTATATACTGGGTCGTGGATTGATTCAAGATAATATATATCGATTTATTTCTGTACATCTAATTGTGGACAACTAGTTGTAGGTTACTAACGAGGACAGCTGACTTAATAAACTTAAAACATTAAAACGTATTAAAAATGTTGTAAATATATTTTGAACATACTTTGATATATATGTACATATTTGTTATAGGTTCGTGAATCGACCAGTGGCCAAGTCTTACTTCCCGACAAAGTAAAAATCTGTGAAAGTGAGTTATAGTCTCACTTTTAAAATCTAATATTTTGGGATGAGAATACATGCAGTTTTATAAATGTTTTACGAAATAGACACAAGTAAATAAAACTACATTATATGGGTGAATGATCGAAGCCGAATATGCCCCTTTTGCTTGGTAGCCTAAGAATTAGTAAACCGATCTACTAATTGACGCGAATCCTAAAGATAGATCTATTGGGCCTAACGAACCTCATCCAAAGTAACGGATGCTTTAGTACTTCGAATTCGTTTTTATCATGTCCGAAGGATTTCCCGGAATGATAGGGGATATTCTTATATGCATCTTGTTAATATCGGTTACCAGGTGTTCACCATATGAATGATTTTTATCTCTATGTATGGGATGTATATTGAAATATGAAATCTTGTGGTTTATTATTATGATTTGATAATATATAGGTTAAACCTATAACTCACCAACATTTTTGTTGACGTTTTAAGCATGTTTATTCCCAAGTGATTATTAAGAGCTTCCGCTGCTGCATACTAAAATAAGGACAAGATTTGGAGTCCATGCTTGTATGATATTATGTAAAAACTGCATTCAAGAAACTTATTTTTGATGTAATATATTCTTATTGTAAACCATTATGTAATGGTCGTGTGTAAATGGTATAATTTAGATTATCATTATTTGATAATCTACGTAATGCTTTTTAAACCTTTATAGATAAAATAAAGGTTATGGTTGTTTTAAAAATGAATGCAGTCTTTGAAAAACGTCTCATATAGAGGTCAAAACCTCGCAACGAAATCAATTAATATGGAACGTTTATAATCAATATGAACGGGACATTTCAGTTACGACATTCGTGAATCGTCGGACAAACAGGGTGGTCAACTGTTATATAAAAACTCATTTTCAAAAGTTTTAAAACTTGTCATAATTCATTACTTATCATGTCGGAAACATTTATAGTTTTGGTTCAAAATAAGTCAAAATTTTCCGGGTCGTCACAGTACCCACCCGTTAAAGAAATTTCATCCCGAAATTTGATAGAGATCGTCATGGTTAACAATAAAAATGTTTTCATGACAAATAGAAGTTGATAGATAGAGTGTTTTTACCATAGAGTAATATGGATAAAATAATTCGATTACTCGAAGAGTACGAGTGAAGCTATCACAAAAAAAATATATGAAATGAGGAAATTAAAGATTCGTATTAACTTTTGACGTAGTCACGTTTGATTTCCGGAATTCAAGGGATTTAGAGAAAATCTTCCTAATAAGATTTGATTCTTCGGTAATTAAGGAAATTAGAATCCTCTCTGGTTAAATGTGATAATCTGTCTCGATTGCTCTGTCTAATATTTCACTATAAATCTACCCCATTTGTTTCCTTATTTCCACAACTCCCACCTTTTATACTTTCTTCCATAATTCATACTTCTAAAACATTCGTCAACATGCTCCAACCAGTTCTGATTCTTGATATATTCTTGACTATCACATCTGTCATTCTTCTTTTTCATCTACCACCGGAGGAATCTGTTTACTTCTATTATGCTCTTGGGTTTATAGTGTTTTTAGTTCTCCCGTGTCTTTCGATTGCTATACGCATCGATATACACGATTTGTAATTTCTGGGTTGTTGTTGGGCTTTATATCTTCCTTTATATTTCGGAGTCTCTGCTTCTGTCTTTCTATAATCATTGAAATCCTCAGTTAATGCTCTCTCCTATTTGCTGCTATCTACACTCCCATTTCTATTTCGGAGCCTCATGCTTTTGTTTTCTCTTCTTGCCATTAAGCACAGCAAGTAATGGTCCAGAATTTGTAGGTATAAAATTTGGAATGAACATAACTAATGTTCTGAGAGATAAATTGTAATAGCACGATCTTGATTTGTTAAATTCCCAGAAGTCACGGGAAAAGATAGAACTATCAAGAAGATATGTTCTTGATATGTTCGAAGATTAGATAGAATATAAGAGTCGTGTAACATGACACATGATGACGTTATGGTATGTGAATCATCACGTTCCATTAGAAACTCAGCATGATTTACTATAATATAATCACGTTGATCAAGTGTCATTATATTATACTAACTCATGCTTAAATTCCCAACACTTCTTCAAAAACATTCATAATTTAAACTCGAAGGTTTACAGAATATAGAAACTAAAAAGTTTCTTTTATGATGTTGTTGGGATTTAATAAGTTTCATAATACTTAACACCTTTTAAGAATCATTCAAAGCTGAAGCATGTAAATAACCATTTATAGACTTGTTAATATTTAACCAATTAAAGTTAAAATCCCAATTAGGATCAAGTTATGAAATATGCTTACAAACTACAAGCAAGTAAGGAGTTTATACCTTCTCCAAGCTCCCATGTCACTTCCAATTATTTTATAAACTTATTTTATAAGGTTAGATTTTATAAAACTAGTTTTTATAAAACTAGTTTTTATAAAACTAGTGTTTATAAAATACATTTTTATAAATTTGCACATTATATATTTTACAAAACCAACTTTACAAAATGTAACATAACTTAATTAATTATTTAACCTATAAATAATTAAATCCATATTATAAGTTATGTTTACATTATTTTATAAAACCAATTTTATAAAATGTAATTAAACTTTATTAATTATTTAACCTATAAATAATTAAATTCTTGTTATATAAATTATACCATAATTTATATACACATCAAATAATATTATTTAAGAAAACCTCTTTTCTTAAATCTCAAGTGTTGTGTAATTCAATCAACGATCCAATCGTTAAGATCAAAATACGATTAAGGTGTCGGTAAGCTTGTTATTGGGTATGACCCGACTTGGATCAAAACATATTAGCCACATTAATTTAATATGTCTCTCGGGCATACGAAATACCTTCAATCTCCTACTTGCACGAGAAACATAAGAAATTAATGCAAGTGATGGATACCACCTAACGACCGTCCATCACCCCCAATATGCTATGACTTTGTGCCATTCAATAACATCATCCCTTTCGAGTTCCCATCTCGAATATGAACAGGTGAATCTTTCATTATTTCCTTTCGTCCTAGATGTCATGTTAAATCCAAGAGACACGGAGTGATCACTCCCTTTTAGATTTAACTTTATCAGGCCTTAGACATCTGACTCTCAACGAATAAGAGGGCCAAATTCCATCTTGACTACATACGTCCTAAATATATACCTTACATTATACCTGAGCTCTTCCTTATGAACTACCATATTTCAGAATAGTGAAGGAAATAATCAAGGTACAATACTTAGTGAATATCCAAACCCAATATGCATCTCAGGTCAGAGGATACAATGATATTCGCCTTTACTCAAGATTACATGTGATCAACCACGAAGGCTCCATTTAGTAAATCTTGAGGGCAGGTCTTCCAACATTTGTATTCCACAAATATCTATGAACCTTGGTTGCAACCTTGCCCCACATTGAACCCATGAACATATACCAATCCGAGTTCATAATAGTCTAAACCTCACACTTGTTCCCACAAATGTGATCGACTACGGAATTTAGAATAATTACTTATTCACGGATACAATATGCAAAATGGGAACAGGACTCAAGATTAAAATAACACCATAATTATATTAATGAGTTTGAACAATTTCGTTCCATTACAATACTTAAAACAGATCATGACCAATCACTAGAATATCGAAGCCCTAATGCACAAACATGTCCTGTATGTTTTGATCCATGTAAGAGCTTCGTGAGAGGATCCGCTATATTAAGATCTGTGTGAACTTTGTGAATACATATCTTTCCCTTTTCAACTTTATCCCTTATGTAGTTGAATCTCCGCTCAATGTGACGGGTCTTTTGGTGAGCACGAGGTTCCTTGATTTGAGCAATCGCACCTTCGTTGTCACAAAAGATCTCAAGAGGGTCCTGAATGGAAGGGACTACTCCTAAGTCGTCGATGAATTTCTTCATCCATGCAGCTTCCTGAGCTGCCAATGAGGCGGAAATGTACTCCGATTCTGTAGTGGATAAGGCAACAACATCCTGTTTTGAACTCTTCCAAGAGACCGCACCTCCATTTAATGTAAAGACATAACCAGATTGTGATCGAGAATCATCTCGATCAGTTTGGAAACTCGCATCCACGTAACCTTTTACAACGAGTTCCTCCTCACCGGACCCATATATTAGAAACATATCCTTAGTCCTCCTAAGGTATTTCAATATACTTTTAACAGCAATCCAATGACTGTTTCCTGGGTTATTCTGGTACCTACTTGTCAGGCTAAGAGCGCATGACACATCCGGTCTAGTGCATATCATTGCATACATGATTGAACCAATAGCAGATGCGTACGGGACTTTCTTCATTCTCTCTTGTTCATCTTTTGTGGTAGGACACTGAGATGAACTGAGAAGTGTTCCTCTTTGAATAGGTACCAAACCTTTCTTAGAGTTGTCCATCTTGAACCTTTTCAAGATCTTTTCAATGTATGCACTTTGATTCAAACCTATCAGTTTCTTGGATCTATCCCTGTAGATCCCAATCCCCAAAACGTATTGTGCTTCTCCAAGATCCTTAATAGAGAAGCATTTACTTAGCCAAGTTTTAACTCCTTGCATTGCCGAGATATCATTTCCAAATAACAATATATCATCCACATATAGTACAAGGAACATGATAGTGCTCCCACTAGCTTTCTTATATACACAAGCTTCATCACCATTTTTAATGAAGCCAAATTTCTCGGCTTCCTCATTAAAACGATGATTCCACATTCTAGATGCTTGTTTCAATCCGTAGATTGACTTCTTTAATTTGCATACCTTTTTAGGATATTTCGGATCAACAAAACCTTCAGGCTGAACCATATAGACATCTTCCACAAGATATCCATTTAGGAAAGCGGTATTGACATCCATTTGCCATATTTCATAATCATAATGAGCAGCAATGGCAAATAATATCCTAATAGACTTTAGCATTGCCACAGGCGAAAAAGTTTCATCATAGTCAACCCCTTGAGTTTGAGTGAAACCTTTTGCTACAAGTCTAGCTTTATATGTATCCAAGTTTCCATGTATGTCGGTTTTCATTTTGAAAAGCCATTTACAATCAACCAGCCTTGAGCCAGTAGGTTGTGCAACAAGTTCCCAAACTTGGTTGTCATACATGGATTGCATCTCAGCGTCCATGGCTTCCTGCCATTTATCCTTATCAATCCTTGATAAAGCATCTTGGTAGTTTGTTGGTTCATCCAAATCAACTACATAGCAACCATCCATGAGAAACCCATATCTCTCAGGAGGATTACTAATCCTACCAGATCTGCGAACGTCTTGTGTATTTTGATTATCCATTTGATCATTCTCAACATTTTCATGTTGAGTGCCAGTGTCAACCAATTGTGTATCATCTACTCGATCTTGAACCTCTTTAAGATCTATCTTCCTTTCACTATTTCCTTCCATTAGGAACTTAATTTCAAGGAATTCAGCTTTTCGAGCAACAAATACATTTTGCTCTGTTGGATCATAGAAATAATATCCCATATCATCCTTGGGGTATCCTATGAAGATACACTTCGTGGATCAAGCATTCAACTTATTAGGAACGTAATGCTTAGGATAAGCTTCACATCCCCATACCTTTAAGTATGATAGAGATGGAGGTTTTCCAAACCACATCTCATGAGGAGTTCGTTCCACTTTCTTGGTTGGGGCCATATTTAAAATACGAGCCGCGGAGCATAGACAATAACCCCAAAATGATAGAGGTAACGAGCTTCTAGCCATCATAGATCGAACCATATCCATTAGGGTTCGGTTCCTCCTTTCGGAAACTCCATTTAGTTGGGGTGTTCCAGGAGGAGTGAGCTGCGAGATAATCCCACAACATTTAAGATGATCTTGGAAAGCATCGCTTAGGTATTCACCTCCTCTATCGGTACGAAGTACTTTGATTGTCTTATTGAGTTGATTTTGTACTTCGTTTTGATACTCTTTGAATGCTTCAAAAGTTTCGTCCTTATGTCTTAACAAGTAGACATATCCGAAACGACTGAAGTCATCAATGAAAGTAACGAAGTATCTTTCACCATTCCGAGTTTTGGGCTTAAAGGGTCCACATACATCCGAATGTATTAATCCCAATAAGTCCTTGGCCCTTTCGTAGGTCCCTTTGAAAGGTGCTTTAGTCATTTTGCCTTGTAAACAAGATTCACATACATCAAACGAGTCTTGTTCATTTGATTTTAAAAGGCCATTGTTTTGAAGTGTATGCATTCGATTCTTGTTTATGTAACCAAGGCAACAATGCCATAAGTAGGAATCACTCAAATCCCTTTTGAGTTTCTTGGTGCTATTATGGTATATTGAGCTACTAGATGATGTGTCATCATGAATCAATTCATAAATTCCATTTGAAGGCGGAGCCTTAACATAGAATACATTATCTAAATAAATGTGGTTATCATCATTAACAAAATTAAGATAAAAACCACATTGCTTTAAACGAGAAACTGAAATAATGTTTCGACATAAATCCGGTGCATACAAAACATTGTTCAAAATAAGTTCCAAACCACTTGGAAGCTTTAATACAAAGTCTCCTTGAGCCTTCACTTGCACTTTGGCTCCATTACCCATAAAGAGACTTGATGTTCCCGTTTGCTTGCAACTTCTTTTGAACCCCTGCAAAGAATTGCAAATGTGAGTTCCACATCCAGTGTCTAATACTCATGTATTAGAAGAAGTAATACTAAGCTCTATATATACCATATATATATTACCTGAGGTTTGCCCCGCATCCCTCTTTTCCTTCAACTTCTTAAGGTAGACCGGGCAGTTGCGTTTCTAGTGACCCATTTCACCGCAACCGAAGCACGGGTCTTCCTTGAGGTTTACTTGTCTGGTAACCTTTTGCTTCTTGTTCTTATTTTTGGTTGGGATAACCATTCTCCCCTTTCCCTTGCCTTGATGGGTGGGTCCTTTCCTCTTAGCCGCCTTTGGTTTAGAGGTGTTGTTACCTTTGGACCCACCATCATTGATCATTAGCACGGGTGAAGCCCTCTTACCCATGCTAGTTTCCGCCGTCCTAAGCATGCCATGAAGTTTGCCAATGGTCTTATCCATCCCATTCATATTGTAATTAATTACAAATTGGTCAAACCTCTTTGACAAGGAGTTTAGGATAAGATCCGTGGCTAGCTCATTAGATATGTTGAGATTAAGACGGTTTGCGCGATCAATGAGGCTTTTCATCTTAAGGACATAAGGTGAAATGGATTGGGAGTCGTCCATACAACATGCATGAAGCGCTCGAACGGTCTCGAAGCGCTCGACACATGCTTGTTGAAGGAACATCTCCTTCAATTGCGTGATCATGTCGTATGCAGTATGATGCTCGAAATCCTTTTCGAGTTCAGGTATCATAGTCCCAAGCATTAGGCAAGCGACTTGCACCGAATCGGCGCAATACTTATCCCAATAAGCCATGCCTTCCATATCATCCTCGTCGGGTTGATCGGGAATGGGGTCTTCCAACACATACGCCTTATCCTCAAGTTTGAGGACAATCCTAAGATTGCGGAACCAATCCATAAAGTTCGTATGGTTGAGTTTGTCTTTCTCAAGGAGAGACCTTAACGATAGGTTGTTCAAGTTAATAGGTGCGTTTTGCATGTTGTTGTTATTGGCGGCCATCTACAAAATTTAACAAAGTTCATTTAAGTATCGATTTTAAATTTAATAAACAATACCCTTTTAAATTTTAATTGACATATTAAATATTAGAATCCAACGGTAAATCAAATTTCGGTTAGGTGACCTTTACCCCGTTATTTGATTTAGCTAGGTAGTCATTTATATGACAATTGCAATCCTTTTGCAACTTCCAAATTATGGGATCATGCAATCCTTTTGCATGGCATATTTATCCCATCAACGCCTATTTGTTCCTCATGCTTCGGTGACCCTAAGTTCATGATTCCCAAATCAAGTCGTCTTACTTGTGTAAACATGTAAAATTAACATACAAGTAGTTAGGTGACCTTTATCCCACAAGCATGCGAATTTTACCTTAACCATATTAGTTAGCTCATAACGGTTAGGTGACCTTTATCCCATTATGAGTTCCCTACTATGTTTAAGTTTTCCACAAAAGGATGGCGTTAAACTTGTTTACCTTGTCGATTAAGGGATTTTAAGTTTTCGTTAATTCAAGTTTGAGAAAACTTTTACACCATACACTAACATGCATTTAGTGTATGGTTTGTATGAAATCCATTTTCAAGTCTTGTAATTTTAGCCAATTACATGATATAATCCATTTTATATATATGATCCTTATCATGTTGTTAATAACCGTTTATTAATGTCCTTTTAGCCGTTCTTAATTTAACCATTTAAATTGACGTTTTGCATGTCGTTTTTAATGTTTAATTTAACCAATTAAATGTCATTTTTCTTGTTGTTAACTTGTGTGATTAACTTGTATCATACAAACATACAATCCACAATCATACAATAAACAACCAAGCATGCAAAACAATATGTTCACAATCTAGCCTTTTGGTGGACATTTGTTTAGCCGAAAACAAATGTCACCGGTAAATGGGTTATAATACAAAGTAGGAGATTTAACATCTCCCACTAAATCTTGCATCCAAATGCATGTGTTCTTCTTTTGCTCCATCTTTTGCATCTTCATACTCTTTACAAAAAATATATCCTAATGCATTTTTCTCTAGAAAATAAAAATACAACCTAATCTATTTTACATACCAAATATAAAATAAATTACATAACCAAATGAATAAATAAATTACATGCCAAAAGAATAATTATTATTACATACCAAATGAATGAATAATCAACCAAACAAGCATGCAACCAAACACAAGGTCAAGGCTAAGATTGTGAACTTTAACATACAACCAAGTATGAACCAAATGGAAGAACCAAAACCCACTTTTGGAACTCCATAAATTCGGCCATATAATAAACCCACCCAAAACCATAAATTTTTGCATTTTACAATCATGCATGTACATAAAATGCAAAATATATAGTGAGTTTAATAATCATCTCGAAGCATATTTCAACAACTTCGGCTCTAGATACCATTGTTGGGATTTAACAAGTTTCATAATACTTAAAACCTTTTAAGAATCATTCAAAGCGGAAGCATGTAAATAACCATTTATAGACTTGTTAATATTTAACCAATTAAAGTTAAAATCCCAATTAGGATCAAGTTATGAAATATGCTTACAAACTACAAGCAAGTAAGGAGTTTATACCTTCTCCAAGCTCCCATGTCACTTCCAATTATTTTATAAACTTATTTTATAAGGCTAGATTTTATAAAACTAGTTTTTATAAAACTAGTTTTTATAAAACTAGAGTTTATAAAATACATTTTTATAAATTTGCACATTATATATTTTACAAAACCAACTTTACAAAATGTAACATAACTTAATTAATTATTTAACCTATAAATAATTAAATCCATATTATAAGTTATGTTTACATTATTTTATAAAACCAATTTTATAAAATGTAATTAAACTTTATTAATTATTTAACCTATAAATAATTAAATTCTTGTTATATAAATTATACCATAATTTATATACACATCAAATAATATTATTTAAGAAAACCTCTTTTCTTAAATCTCAAGTGTTGTGTAATTCAATCAACGATCCAATCGTTAAGATCAAAATACGATTAAGGTGTCGGTAAGCTTGTTATTGGGTATGACCCGACTTGGATCAAAACATATTAGCCACATTAATTTAATATGTCTCTCGGGCATACGAAATACCTTCGGATGTAATACAGATAACGCGAGGAGATAAATGATTTCAGATAAGGATAGTTATGAAAATATCTTCAGAAATATCGAGGATATTTATAATGAAAGATACGATGATATCTTAGAATTTCTAATATCGAAAGATGATGAAGAAGATTTGTCCGTAAAGGTTTAGAGTCAGAAGTAAGGTATTCGTTAATGACTTCTGCAGACACTGAATCATTTAGATTTTTTGAAGGCAGGTTTAGTGAAACGCCCCGTCCTAATCCATTCGGACGAAGTCCATATCGATTATAAACGATTCACAACAGTTGGTTACATCGCGAGGTACTTGACCTCTATATGATACATTTTACAAACATTGCATCCGATTTTAAAAGACAATCTTTCTTTACAACGAAAGTTGACGACATGCATACCTTTTCATAATATATCCAACTATAATTGACTTAATAATAATCTTGATGAACTCGACGACTCGAATGCAACATCTTTTGAAATATACCATGAATGACTCCAAGTAATGTCCTTAAAATGAGCAAATGCACAGCGGAAGATTTATTGCATACCTGAGAATAAACATGCTTTCAAGTGTCAACCAAAAGGTTGGTGAGTTCATTAGTTTAACATAAATAATCATTTCATAATTTTAATAGACCACAAGATTTCATATTTCAATACACATCTCATACATAGAGATAAAAATCATTCATATGGATTGAACACCTGGTAACCGACATTCATAATATACATATAAGAATATCCCCATCATTCCGGGATCCTCCTTCGGACATGATATAAATTTCGAAGTACTAAAGCATCCGGTACTTTGGATGGGGCTTGTTGGGCCCGATAGATCTATCTTTAGAGTTCGCGTCAATTAGGGTTTCTGTTCCCTAATTCTTAGATTACCAGACTATATAGGGTGATATTCGATTTGATAATCCAACCATAGAATGTAGTTTCGATCACTTGTGTCTATTTCGTAAAGCATTTATAAAAGCAGCGCATGTATTCTCAGTCCCAAAAATATATTGCAAAAATATTTAAAAAGGGAATAATGAAACTCACCTAATGTATTTTGTAGTAAAAATACATAGGACGACATTGAACAAGTATAGGGTTGGCCTTGGATTCACGAACCTATATCATTTGTATATTTATTAATATTTATAGTTGTAATTGATCACATATATATATAAATGTATTAGTTATATCATTTTTAGGTTAATAATATATATATGTTTTATATGTTCATTTCGTATATAAAGTATTAATTTTGTTATGTTATGTGTGTAAAATATATATATGTTTATGTATGTACTTCATTTGTTTATCGAAACAGTAGTTCTAATTATACTAATTTAATATTAGTAAAAATAATGATAATAACATTAATGATACACTTATGTTAATAAAAATTCCAATTTTTGGTAATAACCATGATATTAATAATAATACTTGTAAAAATTAATTTTACTGTAAATGATAGTTATGATAATGATTTTAGTAACTACCTAATAATATTGATAACAATAAAAATAATAGTTTTAGTGATATCTAAATAATAATTTTAGCAAAAATGTTAGTAATGATATTAGTAATTTTAATAATAACAATACTAATAATTGGGATCATATTAACAATATTGATAGTATTTATAATTATACTTTTGTTAATAATAATAATAATTCTTATATTTATATAATGATACTAATACTAATATTTAATGTCAAGTGTTAATTCTAATACTAACAATAATGATACTTAATAATAATAATGATAATAATACTGGATACCTAATAATAGTGCTAATAATAATCATAATTATAACCATAATCATAATAATAATAATAATAAATGATACTTTGTTCATGTATTAGTAAAAATAATAATAATAGTTATAATACCAATAACAAATAACAATAACAATAATCAATAATAATAATAATAATAATAATAATAATAATAACAATAATAATAATAATAATGATAAATATATCAAATTATACCTTAGGAGTACTAAAAATAAATAATCTGCCCGGGAGGGGACTCGAACCCGCAACCACTCGATTACACCCTAACACCCGTAACCATCAAACCATCGCTGCTTTCCTGGAATTTCTACCCCACGAAATTATTATAACCCGATTATTAATTTGTTCATCTCCTCTTTCCTCTTCACACTTTAATCGACCAGAGGTTTAAATCACACCAATAATAAGTTTCCATTAAATTTTCGGATTTAAAAATGATGCAGAAACATTTAGAGAATGTTTAAACTAATTAAAACAAACTGAATTTGACATAACAGAAGCTGTATTAGTGTTTAAAGAACAACTATAAACTTGAAATCGAAGTCGTCCTTGGAGACTGTTATATACCACAATTACAACATGAAAAAGATTTTAAATACTTCCTAGAAACTTTCTGGTAAATCAATTTAACTTGATACATTACGAAGAATACGAATTTTGCTATGAAAACAATCGTTTGACTTTTTGATTCAAAGCTTTGACCTTGAAATTCAAACTTGATAGA
This sequence comes from Rutidosis leptorrhynchoides, assembly GCF_046630445.1. Lineage (NCBI taxonomy): Eukaryota > Viridiplantae > Streptophyta > Magnoliopsida > Asterales > Asteraceae > Rutidosis > Rutidosis leptorrhynchoides. The sequence goes on from NC_092337.1 coordinate 256,123,441, forward strand.
TGAAATTGGACCTCGAAATTTTGCAGTTAGATTAAGTGAAAGACTCCTAACTATACTGCATTAATAGATTTTAAAACTTAACTCAATTTTTGAGGTATTTGATTTAAAACGCAAGAACAGAGTGGTTACTGGGTGTTCTTCGATATTCTGTGGAAAATTCGAAAATTTAGAGGCTGTAAAAGACAAGTGTTGTTGTTAATTGTTAACGTGGGTTTATTATTAACATCTTACACTGAATTGTATCAATTTTAAATCCACTTGCTCGACAGAACATATTTTCAAGGACAGAATTATATTAAAAAAATTAAAAGTAGATTATGAGTTATAACTGATTTTGGACATTCTCTAATGGATTGGAATCGATGATTGGTACGATTTTTAGCAATCAGAAATAGTATGATAATTACAGGAAACAGATTCAAGCTTCTAAGGTTGTTACAAGTATTTATTTATTCTTTTTTTTGATATAAAAATCCGTAATTATATATATAACTATACTTGTATATGTATTTATATATATATATATAAACTGCATTTATTTATCTTTTATATATATGTATATATATGTATTTATATCTAACTCTTAAATTTTATTAAAGTTGTTACTAATACTAATAATAATATTATTATTAAAGAGACTATCAATAATTAATGATAAATAAAATTATTATTACTAATAATAATGATAAACTTAATAAATTTAGTTACTAATAATGATAATAAACTGATCATAATACTAATCTTATTAGTTATTTTAATATTGTTAATGATTATAATGTCAATAATAATATAATAACTTTTTCATATCAAATTATATATATATATATATATATATATATATATATATATATATATATATATATATATATATATATATATATATATATATATATATATATATATATATATATAACTATTTTAGATATAATACAATTAACAGTGCAAATATTAATATCAATATTAACAATATTAATATTGATAAAGATAATAATATGATAATATTATTACTAACAATAATGATAATCTAAAATAGATTTAATTCTTAATGGTGTTAATAATAATAATTTTTATTAATGATACTAAAGTAACATTAGTTACAATGATATTACTATTAGTAATGGTATTAATAATAATAATAATAATAATAATAATAATAATAATATAAAAGCTTATACTTGTCAATTTTTTTATACATAAATATATATATGTTTATATTTGAAATAATAATATTATTAATACAAATATTAATAATAATAATAATGAAAGTAATGATAATAACCTTAATATAGTAATTGTACTTTAACTTGTAATTTCATATAGGATAATACCATTTATTATATCATACCTATCAAATATATAATTTATTGAATCTTTAATATTTATGTATTACAGTATATATGATACTACTTATATATAGGATTCATATATACTTATATTTTTATTTACACACCATGATCGTGAATCGTCTGAAATAGTCAAAGGTCAGATGATTATATGAACACAGTTCAAAGTTTTTGAGACTCAACTTTACAGACTTTGCTTATCGTGTCGGAAACATATAAAGATTAAAGTTTAAATTTGATCGGAAATTTCCGGGTCATCACAGTACCTACCCGTTAAAGAAATTTCGTCCCGAAATTTGATCGAGGTTGTCATGGCTAACTATAAAAATGTTTTCATGACGAATATGAGGTGATAATAGAGTTTTATCATCATTGAGTAATATAGATAAAACATTTCGTTCATGCGAAGGATATGAGTGAAGTTATCACAGAAGATTGAAATAGGAAAAGTAAAGATTCATCTTAACTGTTGACAGAGTCAGGGTTGAATTTAGAAAATAATGTGCGTCTTAACTTTTGACGTTGTCCTGGTTGAATTCCGGAATTCAAAGGATTTAAAGAAAATCTTCGAAATCTAAAAGATTTGATTATTCGGCGAATAAGGAAATTAAGATCTCTATAATTAAAGATGGTGATCTGCCTCGATTACTCTGTCTGATATTTTCACTATATTTTTTACATTTTCCGTTCCATTAATTTTCACCACTTCAATACTCAATTCCCAAATTCAAAAGATCGTGAAAATGCTTAATCCAGTTCTGATCCTTGTCCTTATCCTGATTATCGCAACCATCATTCTCCTTTTCCAACTTTCACCGGAGGAATCCGTTTATTTCTACTATGCTTTAGGGATTATTGTATTTATAATCCTCCCGTGTCTTTATATTGTTATACGCATTAATATCCACGGTTTGTAATTTCGGTGTTGTTGTTGGGCTTTATATTTTCTCTTATATTCTGGAGCTCTTTGCCTTTTTATTATCCTCCCGGCTTCTAGTAAAGCGAGTAACGGTCCAGAATTCGTAATTATGGAATTTCGAATAAACATCGTGTTCTAAATAAGAACTAATGTATTAGCACGATTTGATTTATCAAATTACCAGAATCACTAAGAATAGAACTATCAAGAAAATACTTTCTTGATATGTTCAGAAGTTAAGCATAAGGAAAGAGTTATGTAACATAACACATGATGACGGTATGATCTACTGTGAACCATCATCACGTTTCATTAGAAACTCAGCATGACTTACTTTAATATAATCACGTTGATCAAGTGTCATTATATTATACTAACTAATGCATCAGTTCCCAACATTATTTCAATAACATTCATATTTTAAGCTTGAAAGTTTACAGAATATAGAAACTAACAGTTTCTATATGATGTAACACTGATAACACGAAGAGATTAATGATTTCAGATAAGAATAATTATAAAAAAATATCTTCAGAAATATGGAGGATATTTATAATGAAAGATACGATGATATCTTAGAATTTCTAATATCGATGGATGATGAAGAAGATTTATCCGTAAGAGTTTAGATTCGGAAGCAAGGTATTCGCTAAAGATTTCATCAGAAACAGAATCATTTGGATTCTTTGAAGTCAAACTTATTCTTTGTGATTTGTCCACGGCTTTCTTCATAGTTTCGCATAATCTGCTTTTCGGTACTAAATTTTCTATTGAATGTTTCCAATATAATGATACACAGGAAGCACGAAGAGGTATATAATTTCGAACGAGAATATTTATGAAAATATCCTCAGAAATATCGAAGATATTGATGATGATATTTTGGAATTTCTAATTTCGATGGTTGATGGAGAAAGATTTTCCGCAAGATTTTAACATGACTTCGGAGCAAGATATTCTCTAAAAATTTCAACGGATCTAAATTTATCTGGGTTCTATGAATTTAGGGTATGTTACTTGTATTTCTCCTTGGTTTCCTTTATGGTTTGCTCAATCCGCCTTCCAGTTCTAACTTTTCTTAGCTTTTCCAACATACTAATCTTTATCATCAAACTTTCGATGATTATGGTCGTTTACGGTTATCTACAGTTTCTGCTGCTTCATTCAGCTTTTTCAACATTCAGAGTATTGATTTGTGAGTGAGTGCTTTTCAGAATTTCAGAATGAGAGATCATAATTCTAAGAGATAAATGTCATATATATAACTGTTGATGTAAATATGCTGTGAGTTTTCAAAGTACTGATTGCTGATTCCCGGTAATTGTTATGGCAATTATTGTTACAGTGTGTAGATGAATACAAGATGGGATTTCAATGAATAAATATAATGATTCTTCGGAGAAATTAAGTCGATGAGTAATGAAGTTGCTGATAAGTTTCTGTTAATGTGGTGAAATATAAACAGTTCCCCGGTAACGATGACGAAAGGTGGGCTTATAAATCAAGTTATAATAAGTTTAATCCGAATGAAAGTCAAAGTTGATTTGCTGGAGCTATGACAAAATTGGCTAATTGGGAAAGGAATTGTAAAGTTATTTTCGGTATTAACAACACCAAAGGAGCTAGCACAGATACGTGTTAAACGTTTACTCATGTTCTGAGTGTTTTCAGGTGCATAACTATATGCATCAATCTTTTCTTTCGTTGATGAAGTGCGGTTGGTTCATCCTTTCGATTGAGGTGTTTTCAAGAATCATGAAAGGTTTGAACACAGATTGTATTCGTCAAGATACAAATGAGGTTTAAGATAAAATCAAGTGGAAAACTTGAAGAAATGTTTAGTTTCATATGTTATATTCAATATTTTAATTCATTTTAATTGTCCAATGTTATTAGTCCACAGTCGATAGTCCACAGTTGACAGTCCAATAATTCATATATAATTTAATATATAATATTCTAATTAATTAATACGTATCGTGACCCGTGTACATGTCTCAGACTCGATCACAACTCAAAGTATATATATTATTGTAGAATCAACCTCAACCCTGTATAGAGAACTCGATCATTACTGCATATAGAGTGTCTATGGTGATTCTAAATAATATATATAGATGCGTCGATATGATATGTCAAAACCTTGTATACGTGTCCCGATATTTAAAGTGCGTAAAATAAATAATAGAAAATAATGAAGATAATTAAAGTGCGTAAAGTAAATAACAGAAATTAAATAACGTTAAATAAATTTGCGAGAACTAAAATTTGCGATAAAATAAATTGCGATAATTAAATTGCGATAAATAAAATGTAATATGGAATTAACAGTTAGCTAGGAACAGTTAGCTAGGATTTTGTTAGCGTGGTTTCTTAACAAAATTTTATATTGTCAATTAGTCTGTTTCTAATCAATTTTTATTGTGTCTATTATTTCTTCATTATGCCACTTATTGGATTCTGATAGGTCAAAATCTAAATATGAAATTGGATGAATACGGTTATTCTGTGGTGTACAGATTTGTATATCGGTGGATGTAAGTAGGATAGTAAACGACTGTTGAATCAGCTTCGAAGAATGTACAGTGTAACTTATTAATGTGAAATCTGATTATTCCTCGGGTATTACCTACCCGTTAAAATATTTTCACCATTAACAGTTTGTACAAGAGAGTTTTTAATTACAATCTTTATGAAAACATATATACATATATATTTTCTTCAGATGTATTCATGGATTTAATGAGTTAATATGATATTAAACTCTTTTGCTTTTCGGTTGGAACTAGAATAAATAATCTCTAAAACTTTAGAGATTACATATTCGCCATGTCGAACGAAGATAAATGAGGTAGAACGATACGTAGGACGAAGATCATACTCAAAGTACATATGATGATATTGAAGCATGGATTGTTGATGGTACTGGTGCTGTTATTGATGGTACTGTTGGTGCCGGTGATGTTGATGAAGCTGGTACATTTTGCATCATATTCTCTAAAATTGATTATTCGAGCGCGAAGTTCGTTAACTTATTACACCAGGATGATTGTCGGTCGGAACGAGCGGATGAATAAGGTTCAGAATTGTGGATATAATATAATCTTGTCGAGTTACCCTGGAAATGAGTTGAAAATGGTGTCTCGAACAGGTTCGCCGGTAAACGCTTCAGGTTCATTGTCAAGAGGTGAATTCGGTTGGTGGAAGAGATTGCCTTCTGCGCGTCTCCATTGATTAGTTCGACTACGAACCCATCAGATGAATTGATAATGGCTGATTGGTTGATTCATGCCAGTGATGCTGCTTTCGGAGCTTAGGTGGACATCTATGTCGGAATAGCTATCGGAATAACTATCGGAATAGCTATCAGAATATGAGAGACTCGAACTGGTTGAGGAATTAATCTCGTACAATTAGATGAAGGATTTTCGATAAGAGATAGATTATAGGATGTAGATTAGTATCCTGCAATACATAATTTACATATGCATATATAATACTAAAATCCCATAAGTTACGGAAGAATCTACGGAAGTTGTCAGACAAAGTTACAGTAACAGATATGCTAAGATATGAAATAGTAGATACGCTAAGATATGAATTTTGTCTATACACTATTCATGCTGTCAATGCAGTAAAACGTGTCTAGACTAAGAATGATAAGCAAATGATTCTTTAAGAATGATAAACAGGAAATTTTTGATACAAAATGATAAGCAAAACTTTTGACATGCAGACGCGGTCAAAGTCCAGACTCACTAATGCATCCTAACGACTTATCAGTTATACACACTAATGCAGACCTGGTTCTCTAAGACCACCGCTCTGATACCAACTGAAACGCCCCGTCCTAATCCATTCGGACGAAGTCCATATCGATTATAAACGATTCACAACAGTTGGTTACATCGCGAGGTACTTGACCTCTATATGATACATTTTACAAACATTGCATCCGATTTTAAAAGACAATCTTTCTTTACAACGAAAGTTGACGACATGCATACCTTTTCATAATATATCCAACTATAATTGACTTAATAATAATCTTGATGAACTCGACGACTCGAATGCAACATCTTTTGAAATATACCATGAATGACTCCAAGTAATGTCCTTAAAATGAGCAAATGCACAGCGGAAGATTTATTGCATACTTGAGAATAAACATGCTTTCAAGTGTCAACCAAAAGGTTGGTGAGTTCATTAGTTTAACATAAATAATCATTTCATAATTTTAATAGACCACAAGATTTCATATTTCAATACACATCCCATACATAGAGATAAAAATCATTCATATGGATTGAACACCTGGTAACCGACATTCACAATATACATATAAGAATATCCCCATTATTCCGGGATCCTCCTTCGGACATGATATAAATTTCGAAGTACTAAAGCATCCGGTAATTTGGATGGGGCTTGTTGGGCCCGATAGATCTATCTTTAGAGTTCGCGTCAATTAGGGTTTCTGTTCCCTAATTCTTAGATTACCAGACTATATAGGGTGATATTCGATTTGATAATCCAACCATAGAATGTAGTTTCGAACACTTGTGTCTATTTCGTAAAGCATTTATAAAAGCAGCGCATGTATTCTCAGTCCCAAAAATATATTGCAAAAATATTTAAAAAGGGAATAATGAAACTCACCTAATGTATTTTTGTAGTAAAAATACATAGGACGACATTGAACAAGTATAGGGTTGGCCTTGGATTCACGAACCTATATCATTTGTATATTTATTAATATTTATAGTTGTAATTGATCACATATATATATAAATGTATTAGTTATATCATTTTTAGGTTAATAATATATATATGTGTTATATGTTCATTTCGTATATAAAGTATTAATTTTGTTATGTTATGTGTGTAAAATATATATATGTTTATGTATGTACTTCATTTGTTTATCGAAACAGTAGTTCTAATTACACTAATTTAATATTAGTAAAAATAATGATAATAACATTAATGATACACTTATGTTAATAAAAATTCCAATTTTTGGTAATAACCATGATATTAATAATAATACTTGTAAAAATTAATTTTACTGTAAATGATAGTTATGATAATGATTTTAGTAACTACCTAATAATATTGATAACAATAAAAATAATAGTTTTAGTGATATCTAAATAATAATTTTAGCAAAAATGTTAGTAATGATATTAGTAATTTTAATAATAACAATACTTATAATTGGGATCATATTAACAATATTGATAGTATTTATAATTATACTTTTGTTAATAATAATAATAATTCTTATATTTATATAATGATACTAATACTAATATTTAATGTCAAGTGTTAATTCTAATACTAACAATAATGATACTTAATAATAATAATGATAATAATACTGGATACCTAATAATAGTGCTAATAATAATCATAATTATAACCATAATCATAATAATAATAATAATAAATGATACTTTGTTCATGTATTAGTAATAATAATAATAATAGTTATAATACCAATAACAAATAACAATAACAATAATCAATAATAATAATAATAATAATAATAATAACAATAATAATAATAATAATAATAATAATAATAATAAATATATCAAATTATACCTTAGGAGTACTAAAAATAAATAATCTGCCCGGGAGGGGACTCGAACCCGCAACCACTCGATTACACCCTAACACCCGTAACCATCAAACCATCGCTGCTTTCCTGGAATTTCTACCCCACGAAATTATTATAACCCGATTATTAATTTGTTCATCTCCTCTTTCCTCTTCACACTTTAATCGACCAGAGGTTTAAATCACACCAATAATAAGTTTCCATTAAATTTTCGGATTTAAAAATGATGCAGAAACATTTAGAGAATGTTTAAACTAATTAAAACAAATTGAATTTGACATAACAGAAGCTGTATTAGTGTTTAAAGAACAACTATAAACTTGAAATCGAAGTCGTCCTTGGAGACTGTTATATGCCACGATTACAACATGAAAAAGATTTTAAAAACTTCCTAGAAACTTTCTGGTAAATCAATTTAACTTGATACATTACGAAGAATACGAATTTTGCTATGAAAACAATCGTTTGACTTTTTGATTCAAAGCTTTGACCTTGAAATTCAAACTTGATAGATGAAATTGGACCTCGAAATTTTGCAGTTAGATTAAGTGAAAGACTCCTAACTATACTGCATTAATAGATTTTAAAACTTAACTCGATTTTTGAGGTATTTGATTTAAAACGCAAGAACAGAGTGGTTACTGGGTGTTCTTCGATATTCTGTGGAAAATTCGAAAATTTAGAGGCTGTAAAAGACAAGTGTTGTTGTTAATTGTTAACGTGGGTTTATTATTAACATCTTACACTGAATTGTATCAATTTTAAATCCACTTGCTCGACAGAAAATATTTTCAAGGACAGAATTATATTAAAAAAATTAAAAGTAGATTATGAGTTATAACTGATTTTGGACGTTCTCTAATGGATTGGTGAAATGTCCCGTTCTTATTGATTAAAAACGTTCCATATTAATTGATTTCGTTGCGAGGTTTTGACCTCTATATGAGACGTTTTTCAAAGACTGCATTCATTTTTAAACAAACCATAACCTTTATTTCATCAATAAAGGTTTAAAAAGCTTTACGTAGATTATCAAATAATGATAATCTAAAATATCCTGTTTACACACGACCATTACATAATGGTTTACAATACAAATATGTTACAACAAAATAAGTTTCTTGAATGCAGTTTTTACACAATATCATACAAGCATGGACTCCAAATCTTGTCCTTATTTAAGTATGCGACAGCGGAAGCTCTTAATAATTACCTGAGAATAAACATGCTTAAAACGTCAACAAAAATGTTGGTGAGTTATAGGTTTAACCTATATATATCAAATCGTAACAATAGACCACAAGATTTCATATTTCAATACACATCCCATACATAGAGATAAAAATCATTCATATGGTGAACACCTGGTAACCGACAATAACAAGATGCATATATAAGAATATCCCCATCATTCCGGGACACCCTTCGGATATGATATAAATTTCGAAGTACTAAAGCATCCGGTACTTTGGATGGGGTTTGTTAGGCCCAATAGATCTATCTTTAGGATTCGCGTCAATTAGGGTGTCTGTTCCCTAATTCTTAGATTACCAGACTTAATAAAAAGGGGCATATTCGATTTCGATAATTCAACCATAGAATGTAGTTTCACGTACTTGTGTCTATTTTGTAAATCATTTATAAAACCTGCATGTATTCTCATCCCAAAAATATTAGATTTTAAAAGTGGGACTATAACTCACTTTCACAGATTTTTACTTCGTCGGGAAGTAAGACTTGGCCACTGGTTGATTCACGAACCTATAACAATATATACATATATATCAAAGTATGTTCAAAATATATTTACAACACTTTTAATATATTTTGATGTTTTAAGTTTATTAAGTCAGCTGTCCTCGTTAGTAACCTACAACTAGTTGTCCACAGTTAGATGTACAGAAATAAATCGATAAATATTATCTTGAATCAATCCACGACCCAGTGTATACGTATCTCAGTATTGATCACAACTCAAACTATATATATTTTGGAATCAACCTCAACCCTGTATAGCTAACTCCAACATTCACATATAGAGTGTCTATGGTTGTTCCGAAATATATATAGATGTGTCGACATGATAGGTCGAAACATTGTATACGTGTCTATGGTATCTCAAGATTACATAATATATAATACAAGTTGATTAAGTTATGGTTGGAATAGATTTGTTACCAATTTTCACGTAGCTAAAATGAGAAAAATTATCCGATCTTGTTTTACCCATAACTTCTTCATTTTAAATCCGTTTTGAGTGAATCAAATTGCTATGGTTTCATATTGAACTCTATTTTATGAATCTAAACAAAAAAAGTATAGGTTTCTAGTCGGAAAAATAAGTTACAAGTCGTTTTTGTAAAGGTAGTCATTTCGGTCGAAAGAACGACGTCTAGATGACCATTTTAGAAAACATACTTCCACTTTGAGTTTAACCATAATTTTTGGATATAGTTTCATGTTCATAATAAAAATCATTTTCTCAGAATAACAACTTTTAAATCAAAGTTTATCATAGTTTTTAATTAACTAACCCAAAACAGCCCGCGGTGTTACTACGACGGCGTAAATCCGGTTTTACGGTGTTTTTTCGTGTTTCCAGGTTTTAAATCATTAAGTTAGCATATCATATAGATATAGAACATGTGTTTAGTTGATTTTAAAAGTCAAGTTAGAAGGATTAACTTTTGTTTGCGAACAAGTTTAGAATTAACTAAACTATGTTCTAGTGATTACAAGTTTAAACCTTCGAATAAGATAGCTTTATATGTATGAATCGAATGATGTTATGAACATCATTACTACCTTAAGTTCCTTGGATGAACCTACTGGAAAAGAGAAAAATGGATCTAGCTTCAATGGATCCTTGGATGGCTCAAAGTTCTTGAAGCAAAATCATGACACGAAAACAAGTTCAAGTAAGATCATCACTTGAAATAAGATTGTTATAGTTATAGAAATTGAATCAAAGTTTGAATATGATTATTACCTTGTATTAGAATGATAACCTACTGTAAGAAACAAAGATTTCTTGAGGTTGGATGATCACCTTACAAGATTGGAAGTGAGCTAGCAAACTTGAAAGTATTCTTGATTTTATGAAACTAGAACTTTTGGAATTTATGAAGAACACTTAGAACTTGAAGATAGAACTTGAGAGAGTTCAATTAGATGAAGAAAATTGAAGAATGAAAGTGTTTGTAGGTGTTTTTGGTCGTTGGTGTATGGATTAGATATAAAGGATATGTAATTTTGTTTTCATGTAAATAAGTCATGAATGATTACTCATATTTTTGTAATCTTATGAGATATTTCATGCTAGTTGCCAAATGATGGTTCCCACATGTGTTAGGTGACTCACATGGGCTGCTAAGAGCTGATCATTGGAGTGTATATACCAATAGTACATACATCTAAAAGCTGTGTATTGTACGAGTACGAATACGGGTGCATACGAGTAGAATTGTTGATGAAACTGAACGAGAATGTAATTGTAAGCATTTTTGTTAAGTAGAAGTATTTTGATAAGTGTATTGAAGTCTTTCAAAAGTGTATAAATACATATTAAAACACTACATGTATATACATTTTAACTGAGTCGTTAAGTCATCGTTAGTCGTTACATGTAAGTGTTGTTTTGAAACCTTTAGGTTAACGATCTTGTTAAATGTTGTTAACCCAATGTTTATAATATCAAAAGAGATTTTAAATTATTATATTATCATGATATTATGATGTACGAATATCTCTTAATATGATATATATACATTAAATGTCGTTACAACGATAAACGTTACATATATGTCTCGTTTCAAAATCATTAAGTTAGTAGTCTTGTTTTTACATATGTAGTTCATTGTTAATATAATTAATGATATGTTTACTTATCATAATATCATGTTAACTATATATATAACCATATATATGTCATCATATAGTTTTTTTTACAAGTTTTAACGTTCGTGAATCACCGGTCAACTTGGGTGGTCAATTGTCTATATGAAACCTATTTCAATTAATCAAGTCTTTACAAGTTTGATTGCGTAACATGTTGGAAACATTTAATCATGTAAACATCAATCTCAATTAATGTATATAAACATGGAAAAGTTCGGGTCACTACAGTACCTACCCGTTAAATAAATTTCGTCCCGAAATTTTAAGCTGTTGAAGGTGTTGACGAATCTTCTGGAAATAGATGCGGGTATTTCTTCTTCATCTGATCTTCACGCTCCCAGGTGAACTCGGGTCCTCTACGAGCATTCCATCGAACCTTAACAATTGGTATCTTGTTTTGCTTAAGTCTTTTAACCTCACGATCCATTATTTCGACGGGTTCTTCGATGAATTGGAGTTTTTCGTTGATTTGGATTTCATCTAACGGAATAGTGAGATCTTCTTTAGCAAAACATTTCTTCAAATTCGAGACGTGGAAAGTGTTATGTACAGCCGCGAGTTGTTGAGGTAACTCAAGTCGGTAAGCTACTGGTCCGACACGATCAATAATCTTGAATGGTCCAATATACCTTGGATTTAATTTCCCTCGTTTACCAAATCGAACAACGCCTTTCCAAGGTGAAACTTTAAGCATGACCATCTCTCCAATTTCAAATTCTATATCTTTTCTTTTAATGTCAGCGTAGCTCTTTTGTCGACTTTGGGCGGTTTTCAACCGTTGTTGAATTTGGATGATCTTCTCGGTAGTTTCTTGTATAATCTCCGGACCCGTAATCTGTCTATCCCCCACCTCACTCCAACAAATCGGAGACCTGCACTTTCTACCATAAAGTGCTTCAAACGGCGCCATCTCAATGCTTGAATGGTAGCTGTTGTTGTAGGAAAATTCTGCTAACGGTAGATGTCGATCCCAACTGTTTCCGAAATCAATAACACATGCTCGTAGCATGTCTTCAAGCGTTTGTATTGTCCTTTCGCTCTGCCCATCAGTTTGTGGATGATAGGCAGTACTCATGTCTAGACGAGTTCCTAATGCTTGCTGTAATGTCTGCCAGAATCTTGAAATAAATCTGCCATCCCTATCAGAGATAATAGAGATTGGTATTCCATGTCTGGAGATGACTTCCTTCAAATACAGTCGTGCTAACTTCTCCATCTTGTCATCTTCTCTTATTGGTAGGAAGTGTGCTGATTTGGTGAGACGATCAACTATTACCCAAATAGTATCAAAACCACTTGCAGTCCTTGGCAATTTAGTGATGAAATCCATGGTAATGTTTTCCCATTTCCATTCCGGGATTTCGGGTTGTTGAAGTAGACCTGATGGTTTCTGATGCTCAGCTTTGACCTTAGAACACGTCAAACATTCTCCTACGTATTTAGCAACATCGGCTTTCATACCCGGCCACCAAAAATGTTTCTTGAGATCCTTGTACATCTTCCCCGTTCCAGGATGTATTGAGTATCTGGTTTTATGAGCTTCTCTAAGTACCATTTCTCTCATATCTCCAAATTTTGGTACCCAAATCCTTTCAGCCCTATACCGGGTTCCGTCTTCCCGAATATTAAGATGCTTCTCCGATCCTTTGGGTATTTCATCCTTTAAATTTCCCTCTTTTAAAACTCCTTGTTGCGCCTCCTTTATTTGAGTAGTAATGTTATTATGAATCATTATATTCATAGATTTTACTCGAATGGGTTCTCTATCCTTCCTGCTCAAGGCATCGGCTACCACATTTGCCTTCCCCGGGTGGTAACGAATCTCAAAATCATAATCATTCAATAATTCAATCCACCTACGCTGCCTCATATTCAGTTGTTTCTGATTAAATATGTGTTGAAGACTTTTGTGGTCGGTATATATAATACTTTTGACCCCATATAAGTAGTGCCTCCAAGTCTTTAATGCAAAAACAACCGCGCCTAATTCCAAATCATGCGTCGTATAATTTTGTTCGTGAATCTTCAATTGTCTAGACGCATAAGCAATCACCTTCGTTCGTTGCATTAATACACAACCGAGACCTTGCTTTGATGCATCACAATAAATCACAAAATCATCATTCCCTTCAGGCAATGACAATATAGGTGCCGTAGTTAGCTTTTTCTTCAATAACTGAAATGCTTTCTCTTGTTCATCATTCCATTCAAATTTCTTCCCTTTATGCGTTAATGCAGTCAAGGGTTTTGCTATTCTGGAAAAGTCTTGGATGAACCTTCTGTAGTAACCAGCTAGTCCTAAAAACTGGCGTATGTGTTTCGGAGTTTTCGGGGTTTCCCACTTTTCAACAGTTTCTATCTTTGCCGGATCCACCTTAATACCTTCTTTGTTCACTATGTGACCGAGGAATTGAACTTCTTCCAACCAAAATGCACACTTTGAAAACTTAGCGTACAATTCTTCCTTCCTCAATACTTCTAACACCTTTCTCAAATGTTCACCGTGTTCTTGGTCATTCTTTGAGTAAATAAGTATGTCATCAATGAAAACAATGACAAACTTGTCAAGGTATGGTCCACACACTCGGTTCATAAGGTCCATGAACACAGCTGGTGCATTAGTTAAACCAAACGGCATGACCATAAACTCGTAATGACCGTAACGTGTTCTGAAAGCAGTCTTTGGAATATCATCTTCTTTCACCCGCATTTGATGATACCCGGAACGTAAGTCAATCTTTGAATAAACAGACGAGCCTTGTAGTTGATCAAATAAGTCGTCGATTCTCGGTAGTGGGTAGCGGTTCTTGATGGTAAGTTTGTTCAACTCTCGGTAGTCGATACACAACCTGAATGTACCATCTTTCTTCTTGACAAACAAAACAGGAGCTCCCCACGGTGATGTGCTTGGTCGAATGAAACCACGCTCTAAAAGTTCTTGTAATTGGCTTTGCAGTTCTTTCATCTCGCTGGGTGCGAGTCTGTAAGGAGCACGAGCTATTGGTGCAGCTCCTGGTACAAGATCTATTTGAAATTCAACGGATCGATGTGGGGGTAATCCCGGTAATTCTTTCGGAAATACATCGGGAAATTCTTTTGCAATGGGAACATCATTGATGCTCTTTTCTTCAGTTTGTACTTTCTCGACGTGTGCTAGAACAGCATAGCAACCTTTTCTTATTAGTTTTTGTGCCTTCAAATTACTAATAAGATGTAGCTTCGTGTTGCCCTTTTCTCCGTACACCATTAAGGGTTTTCCTTTTTCTCGTATAATGCGAATTGCATTTTTGTAACAAACGATCTCCGCTTTCACTTCTTTCAACCAGTCCATACCGATTATCACATCAAAACTCCCTAACTCTACTGGTATCAAATCAATCTTAAATGTTTCGCTAACCAGTTTAATTTCTCGATTCCGACATATATTATCTGCTGAAATTAATTTACCATTTGCTAATTCGAGTAAAAATTTACTATCCAAAGGCGTCAATGGACAACTTAATTTAGCACAAAAATCTCTACTCATATAGCTTCTATCCGCACCCGAATCAAATAAAACGTAAGCAGATTTATTGTCAATAAGAAACATACCCGTAACAAGCTCCGGGTCTTCCTGTGCCTCTACCGCATTAATATTGAAAACTCTTCCACGGCCTTGTCCATTCGTGTTCTCCTGGTTCGGGCAATTTCTAATAATGTGGCCTGGTTTTCCACATTTATAACAAACTACATTGGCATAACTTGCTCCGACACTACTTGCTCCGCCATTACTCGTTCCGACACCATTTGTTCCTTTCGTTCTATTAACCCCTGGTCCGTAGACCTCACACTTAGCCGCGCTATGACCATTTCTTTTACACTTGTTGCAAAATTTGGTGCAGAACCCCGAGTGATTCTTTTCACACCTTTGGCATAGTTGCTTCTGATTGTTGTTGTTGTTGCGGTTATTATTGTTGTTGGGATGATTGTTGTAGTTGCTGTTGTTGTTGTTGTTGTTGTTGTTGTTGTTGGGCCGTTTGTTGTAGTTGCGATTGATGTTGCGATTGTTGGGATAATTGTTGCGATTATTGTTGTAATTGCTGTTGTTGTTGTATTGGTGATTCTTATCACCGTTTTCCTCCCACTTTCTTTTGACTTGCTTCACATTGGCCTCTTCAGCAGTCTGTTCTTTAATTCTTTCTTCAATCTGGTTAACTAGTTTGTGAGCCATTCTACATGCCTGTTGTATGGAGGCGGGCTCGTGTGAACTTATATCTTCTTGGATTCTTTCCGGTAATCCTTTCACAAACGCGTCGATCTTCTCTTCCTCATCTTCGAATGCTCCCGGACACAATAGGCACAATTCTGTGAATCGTCTTTCGTACGTGGTAATATCAAATCCTTGGGTTCGTAACCCTCTAAGTTCTGTCTTGAGCTTATTGACCTCGGTTCTGGGACGGTACTTCTCGTTCATCAAGTGCTTGAATGCTGACCACGGTAGTGCGTACGCATCATCTTGTCCCACTTGCTCTAGATAGGTATTCCACCATGTTAACGCAGAACCTGTGAAGGTATGCGTAGCGTACTTCACTTTGTCCTCTTCAGTACACTTACTTATGGCAAACACCGATTCAACCTTCTCGGTCCACCGTTTCAATCCGATCGGTCCTTCGGTTCCATCAAATTCCAAAGGTTTGCAGGCAGTGAATTCTTTGTAGGTGCATCCTACACGATTTCCTGTACTGCTAGATCCAAGGTTATTGTTGGTATGTAGCGCAGCCTGTACTGCGGCTATGTTTGAAGCTAGAAAAGTACGGAATTCCTCTTCATTCATATTCACGGTGTGTCGAGTAGTCGGTGCCATTTCCTTCAAAATAGTTAAATGGAACAAGTTAATCATACAGAATATTAAGAGTAGTTAATAGTATTTCGTAGCATAATATGAACTCATTTATAAAAGCTTTTTCTTCATATTAGCATTTTATAAGTTTAAATTCGGGTAGTACCTACCCGTTAAGTTCATACTTAGTAGCTAATATATACAATTCAACTACTACAATTCTATATGAAAAACTGATTGTAATAATATTTCGCGTTCAAACTTTTATACAATATTTTACAAACTTACAATACCGCTTATTTTACATAAAGCATGAAATATAGCACACAATAACTTTGATACAAGATAGTTGTGAAGACAATTCTAGCTAGTACACAAGTCGTTCGGCAAAGGCAATAAAGACACGTAATTCATACGTCCAGAAACAAGTCATGCATTCTGGTTTTACTAGGACTACTTCCCATCCTTGGTCTTGTGCAACATAACCGTTATGGCCGTTGATAAGACAGCGTGTTGTAACGTCATCAAAGGGACGAGGGTTACGTAATGTCCAACAGTCCCGTAATAATCTAAAAACCTCATTTCTTACCCCAATTACCGACTCCGTCACTTGTGGAAACGTTTTGTTTAATAGTTGTAGCCCGATGTTCTTGTTCTCACTTTGGTGAGAAGCGAACATTACTAATCCGTAAGCATAACATGCTTCTTTATGTTGCATGTTAGCCGCTTTTTCTAAATCACGAAGTCCAATATTCGGATATATTGAGTCAAAATAATTTCTTAACCCGTTGCGTAAAATAGCATTTGGGTTCCCCGCAATATATGCGTCAAAGTAAACACATCGTAATTTATGGGTTTCCCAATGTGATATCCCCCATCTTTCAAACGAAAGTCTCTTATAAACCAAGAAATTCTTGGAACGTTCTTCGAATGTCTTACAAACTGATCTCGCCTTAAATAGTTGTGCCGAAGAATTCTGGCCGACTCTAGACAAGATTTCATCAATCATGTCTCCGGGTAGGTCTCTTAAAATATTGGGTTGTCTATCCATTTTGTGTTTTTAAACTGTAAAATAGACAAGAGTTAGATTCATAAAAAAAAATACTTATTAATACAAGCAATTTTTACATATATCATAAAGCATAAGAACACTATATTCCATATATTACACCACACGAATACAACTATCTTATTCCGACTCGCTCGTTTCTTCTTCTTCGGTTTTGGTTCGTTTTGCCAAGTTTCTAGGGATATATGATGTTCCCCTAATACGAGCCGTCGTTGTCCACATTGGTTTAGAAAAACCTGGTGGTTTAGAGGTTCCCGGGTCATTGTTAAAACTTAAGGACTTCGGGGGTTGACGATACATATAAAGTTCATCGGGGTTGGAATTAGATTTCTCTATTTTTATGCCCTTTCCCTTATTATTTTCTTTTGCCTTTTTAAATTCAGTTGGGGTAATTTCTATAACATCATCGGAATTCTCGTCGAAATCCGATTCATCGGAGAATTGGTAATCCTCCCAATATTTTGCTTCCTTGGCGGAAACACCATTGACCATAATTAACTTTGGTCGGTTGGTTGAGGATTTTCTTTTACTTAACCGTTTTATTATTTCCCCCACCGGTTCTATTTCTTCATCCGGTTCCGATTCTTCTTCCGGTTCCG
The DNA here is from genome assembly GCF_046630445.1 of Rutidosis leptorrhynchoides. NCBI lineage: Eukaryota > Viridiplantae > Streptophyta > Magnoliopsida > Asterales > Asteraceae > Rutidosis > Rutidosis leptorrhynchoides. Next base: position 256,141,710 of record NC_092337.1, read on the forward strand.
ATTCTTCTTCCGGTTCCGACTCTTCTTCCGGTTCCTCTTCGGGAACTTGTGAATCAGTCCACAAATCATTCCAATTTACATTTGACTCTTCATTATTATTAGGTGAGTCAATGGGACTTGTTCTAGAGGTAGACATCTATCACATAATATCAAACACGTTAAGAGATTAATATATCACATAATATTCATATGTTAAAAATATATAGTTTCCAACAAAAATGTTAAGCAATCATTTTTAAAGAAAACACGGTCGAAGTCCAGACTCACTAATGCATCCTAACAAACTCGATAAGACACACTAATGCAAATTTTCTGGTTCTCTAAGACCAACGCTCGGATACCAACTGAAATGTCCCGTTCTTATTGATTAAAAACGTTCCATATTAATTGATTTCGTTGCGAGGTTTTGACCTCTATATGAGACGTTTTTCAAAGACTGCATTCATTTTTAAACAAACCATAACCTTTATTTCATCAATAAAGGTTTAAAAAGCTTTACGTAGATTATCAAATAATGATAATCTAAAATATCCTGTTTACACACGACCATTACATAATGGTTTACAATACAAATATGTTACAACAAAATAAGTTTCTTGAATGCAGTTTTTACACAATATCATACAAGCATGGACTCCAAATCTTGTCCTTATTTAAGTATGCGACAGCGGAAGCTCTTAATAATTACCTGAGAATAAACATGCTTAAAACGTCAACAAAAATGTTGGTGAGTTATAGGTTTAACCTATATATATCAAATCGTAACAATAGACCACAAGATTTCATATTTCAATACACATCCCATACATAGAGATAAAAATCATTCATATGGTGAACACCTGGTAACCGACAATAACAAGATGCATATATAAGAATATCCCCATCATTCCGGGACACCCTTCGGATATGATATAAATTTCGAAGTACTAAAGCATCCGGTACTTTGGATGGGGTTTGTTAGGCCCAATAGATCTATCTTTAGGATTCGCGTCAATTAGGGTGTCTGTTCCCTAATTCTTAGATTACCAGACTTAATAAAAAGGGGCATATTCGATTTCGATAATTCAACCATAGAATGTAGTTTCACGTACTTGTGTCTATTTTGTAAATCATTTATAAAACCTGCATGTATTCTCATCCCAAAAATATTAGATTTTAAAAGTGGGACTATAACTCACTTTCACAGATTTTTACTTCGTCGGGAAGTAAGACTTGGCCACTGGTTGATTCACGAACCTATAACAATATATACATATATATCAAAGTATGTTCAAAATATATTTACAACACTTTTAATATATTTTGATGTTTTAAGTTTATTAAGTCAGCTGTCCTCGTTAGTAACCTACAACTAGTTGTCCACAGTTAGATGTACAGAAATAAATCGATAAATATTATCTTGAATCAATCCACGACCCAGTGTATACGTATCTCAGTATTGATCACAACTCAAACTATATATATTTTGGAATCAACCTCAACCCTGTATAGCTAACTCCAACATTCACATATAGAGTGTCTATGGTTGTTCCGAAATATATATAGATGTGTCGACATGATAGGTCGAAACATTGTATACGTGTCTATGGTATCTCAAGATTACATAATATATAATACAAGTTGATTAAGTTATGGTTGGAATAGATTTGTTACCAATTTTCACGTAGCTAAAATGAGAAAAATTATCCGATCTTGTTTTACCCATAACTTCTTCATTTTAAATCCGTTTTGAGTGAATCAAATTGCTATGGTTTCATATTGAACTCTATTTTATGAATCTAAACAAAAAAAGTATAGGTTTCTAGTCGGAAAAATAAGTTACAAGTCGTTTTTGTAAAGGTAGTCATTTCGGTCGAAAGAACGACGTCTAGATGACCATTTTAGAAAACATACTTCCACTTTGAGTTTAACCATAATTTTTGGATATAGTTTCATGTTCATAATAAAAATCATTTTCTCAGAATAACAACTTTTAAATCAAAGTTTATCATAGTTTTTAATTAACTAACCCAAAACAGCCCGCGGTGTTACTACGACGGCGTAAATCCGGTTTTACGGTGTTTTTTCGTGTTTCCAGGTTTTAAATCATTAAGTTAGCATATCATATAGATATAGAACATGTGTTTAGTTGATTTTAAAAGTCAAGTTAGAAGGATTAACTTTTGTTTGCGAACAAGTTTAGAATTAACTAAACTATGTTCTAGTGATTACAAGTTTAAACCTTCGAATAAGATAGCTTTATATGTATGAATCGAATGATGTTATGAACATCATTACTACCTTAAGTTCCTTGGATGAACCTACTGGAAAAGAGAAAAATGGATCTAGCTTCAATGGATCCTTGGATGGCTCAAAGTTCTTGAAGCAAAATCATGACACGAAAACAAGTTCAAGTAAGATCATCACTTGAAATAAGATTGTTATAGTTATAGAAATTGAATCAAAGTTTGAATATGATTATTACCTTGTATTAGAATGATAACCTACTGTAAGAAACAAAGATTTCTTGAGGTTGGATGATCACCTTACAAGATTGGAAGTGAGCTAGCAAACTTGAAAGTATTCTTGATTTTATGAAACTAGAACTTTTGGAATTTATGAAGAACACTTAGAACTTGAAGATAGAACTTGAGAGAGTTCAATTAGATGAAGAAAATTGAAGAATGAAAGTGTTTGTAGGTGTTTTTGGTCGTTGGTGTATGGATTAGATATAAAGGATATGTAATTTTGTTTTCATGTAAATAAGTCATGAATGATTACTCATATTTTTGTAATCTTATGAGATATTTCATGCTAGTTGCCAAATGATGGTTCCCACATGTGTTAGGTGACTCACATGGGCTGCTAAGAGCTGATCATTGGAGTGTATATACCAATAGTACATACATCTAAAAGCTGTGTATTGTACGAGTACGAATACGAGTGCATACGAGTAGAATTGTTGATGAAACTGAACGAGAATGTAATTGTAAGCATTTTTGTTAAGTAGAAGTATTTTGATAAGTGTATTGAAGTCTTTCAAAAGTGTATAAATACATATTAAAACACTACATGTATATACATTTTAACTGAGTCGTTAAGTCATCGTTAGTCGTTACATGTAAGTGTTGTTTTGAAACCTTTAGGTTAACGATCTTGTTAAATGTTGTTAACCCAATGTTTATAATATCAAAAGAGATTTTAAATTATTATATTATCATGATATTATGATGTACGAATATCTCTTAATATGATATATATACATTAAATGTCGTTACAACGATAAACGTTACATATATGTCTCGTTTCAAAATCATTAAGTTAGTAGTCTTGTTTTTACATATGTAGTTCATTGTTAATATAATTAATGATATGTTTACTTATCATAATATCATGTTAACTATATATATAACCATATATATGTCATCATATAGTTTTTTTTACAAGTTTTAACGTTCGTGAATCACCGGTCAACTTGGGTGGTCAATTGTCTATATGAAACCTATTTCAATTAATCAAGTCTTTACAAGTTTGATTGCGTAACATGTTGGAAACATTTAATCATGTAAACATCAATCTCAATTAATGTATATAAACATGGAAAAGTTCGGGTCACTACAATTGGAATCGATGATTGGTACGATTTTTAGCAATCAGAAATAGTATGATAATTACAGGAAACAGATTCAAGCTTCTAAGGTTGTTACAAGTATTTATTTATTCTTTTTTTATATATAAAAATCCGTAATTATATATATAACTATACTTGTATATGTATTTATATATATATAAACTGCATTTATTTATCTTTTATATATATGTATATATATGTAATTATATCTAACTCTTAAATTTTATTAAAGTTGTTACTAATACTAATAATAATATTATTATTAAAGAGACTATCAATAATTAATGATAAATAAAATTATTATTACAAATAATAATGATAAACTTAATAAATTTAGTTACTAATAATGATAATAAACTGATCATAATACTAATCTTATTAGTTATTTTAATATTGTTAATGATTATAATGTCAATAATAATATAATAACTTTTTCATATCAAATTATATATATATATATATATATATATATATATATATATATATATATATATATATATATATATATATATATATATATATATATATATATATATATATATCTATATTTATATAACTATTTTAGATATAATACAATTAACAGTACAAATATTAATATCAATATTAACAATATTAATATTGATAAAGATAATAATATGATAATATTATTACTAACAATAATGATAATCTAAAATAGATTTAATTCTTAATGGTGTTAATAATAATAATTTTTATTAATGATACTAAAGTAACATTAGTTACAATGATATTACTATTAGTAATGGTAATAATAATAATAATAATAATAATAATAATAATATAAAAGCTTATACTTGTCAATCTTTTATACATAAATATATATATGTTTATATTTGAAATAATAATATTATTAATACAAATATTAATAATAATAATGAAAGTAATGATAATAACCTTAATATAGTAATTGTACTTTAACTTGTAATTTCATATAGGATATTACCATTTATTATATCATACCTATCAAATATATAATTTATTGAATCTTTAATATTTATGTATTATAGTATATATGATACTACTTATATATAGGATTCATATATACTTATATTTTTATTTACACACCATGATCGTGAATCGTCTGAAATAGTCAAAGGTCAGATGATTATATGAACACAGTTCAAAGTTTTTGAGACTCAACTTTACAGACTTTGCTTATCGTGTCAGAAACATATAAAGATTAAAGTTTAAATTTGATCGGAAATTTCCGGGTCATCACATTTAGTCTTTGTGATTTATCTACAGCCTTCCTTATAGTTTGATCAATCCGTTTTCCAGTTCTATGTGACAACCCGGAAATTTCTGACCAAATTTAAACTTTAATCTTTATATATTCCCAACACGAAAAGCAAAGTTTGTAAGTTGAATCTCAAAAATTTTAAACTGTGTTCATACATTCATTTAACCTCGACCAAATTCCAAAGATTCACGAACCATTATAGGAACGGATATGATTATATATGTATATATTATAACTTGAAAACATTAGTAAGTATTAAACGTATAATACTTTACATGAATGTATTTGTTTCAATATGTTTATCGATGGAATTAGAAAATAATATCAAATGCTTGATTTATCAGATACATTGTATGATTACAGGTCTCTGTTAAGAGGTCCACTTTGATTTAGGAAACCTTTCCTTTTTAACGGTATTCGGAATAATTGGTAAAGTAAATTACATATAAGAACAAGGTGTCAATTAACGGGAACTAGACAAGGATTAGTGGAGACTCCTGTTTGATTTTCAATACATGCCTTACAATAATTTTCTCATAACTATTGATAGGTGAATTACTAGGCTTTAATAATATTTTATCATGAAGAGTAAATAATTGGGATAATGTTCGTCGACAAAGTAAAACCATTTGACATGTTAAGATGATTTCATACGTACAAATACCCATTTGACTTAACCCTACAACTCATGAATAAACTGTAAGTTAATAACTTGAAACCTGTTATGATTTATATATTATTTTACTTTCTTAAACAAAAACGTTTTTCGATATAATAGACTTCTATTATTAAAAACATTTTATAACAATCTCTACTATTATAACCTTTTCAATAAAAATGATTTTTTAATGTAATATAATGTTTTTTATAAACGTTGGTGTAAAAATGAGTTATATCGTTATTAAATTTTAAAATACAAACATTACGAAAGAATACTTTCTAATATTTAAACGATTTCTAAGTATATAAGTTTTGAATAACATTAGTTTTGAAAAACTATATTAAGTAAATAGTTCAAATTTATATTTCGAAATGAAAATATAAATATATATAACTTAGTCATAAAATGTCCTGATTTAAAATAATATATTTTGATAAACAATGAATCACTGATTTATAGAAGTAAATGACCACAACGCACAATTTTATAAATTACATTTTTTATAAGGAAATTTATTGATGAGTAAGTAAAACTATTAATAAGAGTACATGTCGTGTAACGTAAAAGGCTAGTTTTCTAAATGTACGAAAGTGCGCTCGAAAAACCAAAAGTGGTACATGAGTCGAGTGACAACGTACGAGACTTTGGAGCTAAAATTACGAGTTAACTATGCACGTAAATATAATATAATATTTAATTAATTATAAAGATTTAATATATATAAAATTATATTATATAAAAAGCGTTAGCAGCCATGTAAAAAGCATGTTATGAGCTGGAATCATTTTAATAGAGATTGCGGAGTGTCGGTTCATGAACTTGGCTTATAAAACCCAACATTTTTGGACGAACGTTTCATCTAATCTATCTCTCGATATCTATTATATATATATTATTATTGTTATTATTATTATCATTATTATTATTATTATTATTATTATTATTATTATTATTATTATTATTATTATTATTATAAGGAGTAATATTATGATCACATTAATATTAGTAGTATTATTATTATTATACATAAAATACTACGACGAGGTCATGAGCGAGTAATTTCAAAATTGGTTTTCGAGTAGGATAGTGTTGGATCATAAGATCAACATGAACACGATGAATGGAACGAATAGCCACAAATTAATCAAGGAAGTTGAGAGAAAATGAGAATTTCTATTCCACGGCTTCCTTGATCTCATTACATAACATTGGCTATTGTTACCTTCTATGGAGTTCCTAGATCCTTTATATAGCCCTCATATAAAGGATCTCTTGGGAGTATGATTGACTCATTCTCGGGTACCTAACAATCTCCCCTCATGAGGTAATCATACTTCCAAACGAACACTCCATAGGATATACATACAAAATTACAATGAAAGAAACACGCTATTGCTAACTAGCTCCCCTCACGAATCTTGCATGGCCAGTGAAGTAGATCTTCAATGTTGGAATTCTTCTACCTTCAATGGTCTTTGTGTTTACACAGCGAAAATGCGCAACCACGTGACATTCATCGTAGCATCACTTCATGTCGTTGAAGAATATAACTCCCCTCCAACACTTGCCTTGATTAGTAAGCTGGAAAAACTAGAAAAACTCCCCTCACAAAGAATATGGGGTACGGCCGATCAAGTTTGATTTCAATCAAACACATGATCGTCTCATAAAGCGTGTAGATCGTTGGCTCCTTCGAAGTTCCTAACGTCTCAAATACTGCCCCAAGGATGTGGAAGTCCTTTTCATTTTCCTTTGCTCACTCGTCAAACAAGTAACGCAATGATTTTGTCTTCTTTAAAGTCCGAGTCCAATACCGTACGTGTATTGAAGTCACACGCACATCAACCATATCTATATCTCCCCCACAATGATGCTCGCATGAAATAAGAGCGTCATTGTTTAAAATGGTTGATGTGCTCGGCAAATCTCCAAAATATCATAAAGAATGCGTATGAGAAAAGCCGTGCGAATCCGAGCCTCAAACGTAGTTGAAAAATAAGCTTTGGAAGGCTAGATTCGGTAAAGGACCACTCTTGAAAATTCTGATAAAAGTCAGGGGTCAAAACTGTCAATAAAGCTGTTAGATTTGGTAAAGGACTGTCCTTGCAAATTCCTGAAACATGGCAGGGACTAAAAGTTCCAAAATAGCTCTCAGATTCAGTATTGGGCCAAATAATACTTTGAGATTCGGTATTGGGCTTATCAGATTCGGTAGGCCCATTAACATGTAAGTGTAAAGCATTGTTGGGCCTGTAACATTCGGTTACCAAGTACAAGCATGTGAAGCCCAATAGCTACCAACAAGATCTGTAAGGTTGTTCACGTAGCATCTGGTTACCATTGTACCGAAGTCAACAATGATATTCATATACAAAATCCACAAATTGATATGAATACCGAATGTATACCGAATCATCATCAATAAGATATACCGAATGCAATACCGAATTATCATCACCACCAATACCGAGCAAGAACTGAGATATACCGAATCGAACTCATAGCATAACAAGTCATCATACCGAATCATATTCATCGTTCAATACCAGAAGTCAGAACCGAAGCAGATTCATGAGATACCGAATCGTCTTCAACTGTTGCTATGAATATTCATGAACACACAGTTGTGCAATTTCGAATTCGGTGAATTGCAGCATCAAACTCGATCCACACGTGATTCATAAGCTGCAATTTGAGGATTTAATGAAGAATCCAGGACTAAAATAACAGAAATCACCTCGAATTTGAGATTTTAACTGAAGAACAATCGCAACCTGCATAAAGTCATCTTCAAATTGATTTTGAGAATTAGAGTAAATTATATATAGATTTCTTCATGAAAAATATTCAAAATCACTTGCTTATCACTCGTCAATCAACGAATTAGCTAGAAACATCATCAATCATCTCAATTAAATTGTTGACCGAATTTCATCAATAGTTGACTTTGAGATTTCTGATTTGATGTTGATATTTCATCTGAATTGAAGATTCATGAAGCATATACATATCATAAGGATTCCAAAACACTTCTCATATCGAAAAATGATTGAGTTGACTGCTCAAAACTAATCAATGTGTGTTTTCGGTGAACAAGGAAGAACACGATCAAAAATTGCTCGAATCTGAATCTGTTTTGTTGAAAAGAGGATGAACGAGGCCTAAGAATCATATAAGGATCATTTATCTGTTCCTGATTCGAGTGGATGATCATCAATGAAGATTTCTAGTTTCGTTTGACCTCGATGAATATGAAGAACTCACTGTAGCTGTAAAGTTAAATCACGAATTTGTTGTTATGTAATTCTGAAAGTTGAATCTGAATATGAAATATGAAATGATATAATAATCAGAGATATTTTTTGGTTGTGTTTTGTGAAATGAGTTGTGATTAGGATAAGTTTCAGTTTAAATTCGGTAAATGAGATTCGGTAACGAATGAATCTCATTTAGTTGTGTTTGTGTTTTTGGTGAGATTCAGTAACGTGTTTGGAATGATTTTGTGTTTTCGGAATTTTTCGATTGAAGGTATGAAGATCATCATGAAGATATGAAGATCTTCATGATGAAGTTTTGAAGATATGAATATCTTCAAGTTGAAGATATAAAGTTGTAAGGTGTCGGATATGAACATTCATCGATATTCATGCGGATCATCTTCGTTTCGTTGAAGATCCCGCTCTGATACCACATGTTGGACCATAAGATCAGCATGAACACGATGAATGGAACGAATAGCCACAAAGTAATTAAGGAAGTTGAGAGAAAATGAGAATTTCTATTCCACGGCTTCCTTGATCTCATTACATAACATTGGCTATTGTTACCTTCTATGGAGTTCCTAGATCCTTTATATAGCCCTCATCTAAAGGATCTCTTGGGAGTATGATTGACTCATTCTCGGGTACCTAACAGATAGGGCAAAGGAAATTATGGGTTATAGCTATGGAGGTGATGGGTAATGTTCAGGGGTATGCTCGTGAGATCAAACTAGCGTTTATCATCTCCGTTGCATCTACGTACCTTTCCTGCAATATTGAATCTCAATATTGATACGTGAGTACTCATAATTTAACTTTTATATATTAATAGTGTATCCCTGACTAATGCTCGAGTATATAGGATTATGCATGCTTGTATTTTTGTTACTGTAGTTAGGTAGGTTATGTTGAATCCTGAATTAGTTACATATGCGGTTGAGATAAGGTATAAGATATGCATGTCGTTGGAAAGCTAGCGAAACATTAAGAACTTTTCCTTTAGATATCGAATGGTTTTGATGAATGCATTTGAAGTTATAGTCAATCGAATTTTTGTATTATTATTAAAAATGATTATTATTATCGTCGTTATTATCTTCGTTCAAGTTTTATCTTATTATCATTATTATTATTATTATTATTATTATTATTATTATTATTATTATTATTATTGTTATTATTATTATTATTATTATTATTATTATTATTATTATTATTATTATTATTATTATTATTATCTTTATCAATAAAAGGATTATCATTAAAAATTGTTATTTTTATTATTATTACTATCGTTATTATCATTAAAGTTATAATTAGTATTAATATTATTATCTAATTATTATTATTATTATTATTATTATTATTATTATTATTATTATTATTATTATTATTATTATTATTATTATTATTATTATTATTATTATTATCATTATCATTATCATTATTAATATATATATCATTATTTAAAAATGGTTATTGTTATTGTTATTATTATTATTATATTATCATTAGAATAATTATTAGTATTATCGTTAATAATGTCATAGAAATTATCATTATTAGTATTATTGTAATTAAAACTAATATTAGTAACACCTAATTATTTTGATTACTATTATTATCATTATTATGAACACGGTATAAAAGACGATTAAAAACTATTAAACGAAATGATTAGGAAATAATGAGTAAGAGTATCATGATGAAATTAAAATAAGATATTGATTTAGATAAAATTATCGTTCTTATTATTTTATTATTACTATTATTATTAAAAGTATCGTTAGCATTAAAACTATAATTTTAACAAAAATTAGCATTTTAATAGAAATGTCATTGTTACTATAAAATATCATTATTATTATCATTTTAAATAGAATTATTATTTTAAAAATAATATTAAAAAGTATCGTAAATATTAAAGTTATCATAATTAGAATTATCGTTTTATCATAATGTCATCTTAGTAATTATAAATATTGATATTTTATAATAATAATTATTATTACAAAATAATACAACTTTTACTTACTATTATTATAGATATTATTTTATTAAATAAATATATGATACAAACATATTTTACTACGTGTAATAAATTACTTTAATAATACCTATCATATTATCTTTATGATATTAAATGAACTCTATAAATTTTATTACTTAATATATATAAAAGTATATTTTATTATATAAATTTTAATATAGAATTTTATTTATTAATAAATGAATTATATTATTTACTCTAATAAATCTTTTAAAAATATTTAAAGATATAAAACGACGATATTTAAAATATATTAATCATGTATAATTTTTGGAAATCATTTCGTGTCAAATTGACTTTTGTTGACTTTTGCATATTAGTCTCGAGCATTAGAATTGTGGTACACTATGACCTGACCTAATTGTTAGACAAATATTGACCAACATATAAATATATATAATTAATTTAGGTTCGTGAATCCGAGACCAACCTTGCACTTGTTTAATGACGTTATATGTATTTTTACTACGAAATACAATAGGTGAGTTTCATTACTCCCTTTTTAAATGCTTTTGAAATATATATTTTTGGGACTGAGAATACATGCGCTTTTATAAATATTTTACGAAATAGACACAAATAATTGAAACTACATTATATGGTTGAATGGTTCGAAGCCGAATATGCCCCTTTTAAGCTTGGTAGCCTAAGAATTTGGGAACAGACCCCCAAATTGACGCGAATCCTAAAGATAGATCTATCGGGCCCAACAAGCCCCATTCTGGAATTTGGAATACTTTAGTACTTCGAGTTTATCATGTCCGATGGGTGTCCCGGAATGATGGGGATATTCTATATGCATCTTGTTAAGGTCGGTTACCAGGTGTTCAATCCATATGAATGATTTTTGTCTCTATGCATGAGATGTATATTTATGAGAACAGGAAATGAAATTCTTTTGGTCTATTAAAATGATGAAAATGAATGATTATGATAAACTAATGAACTCACCAACCTTTTAGTTGACACTTTAAAGCATGTTTAATCTCAGGTATTAAAGAAATCTTCCGCTGTGCATTTGCTCATTTTAAAGATATTACTTGGAGTCTTTCATGGCATATTTCGAAGAACGTTGCATTCAAGTCATTGAGTTCTTTAAAGATTATTATTAAGTCAATTTATAATTGGATAGTGGATATTATGAAATGGTATGCATGACTGTCAGTTTTTGATGTAAAGAAAGTTTGTCTTTTAAAAACGAATGCAATGTTTGTAAAATGTATCATATAGAGGTCAAATACCTCGCGATGTAATCAACTATTGAGAATCGTTTATGATGTATATGAACGGGTCCTTTCAGTTGGTATCAGAGCGGTGGTCTTAGCGAACCAGGTCTACATTAGTGTGTCTAACTGATAAGTCGTTAGGATGCATTAGTGAGTCTGGACTTCGACCGTGTCTGCATGTCAAAAGTTTTGCTTATCATTTCTAGTCGAAAATCATCTGATTATCATCCATAGGAAATTACATGCTTATCATTATTAGTCTAGACACATCTTGCTACATTAATTGCATGAGTAGTGTATAGACAAAATTCATATCTTAGCGTATCTACTAAATCATATCTTATCGTATCTGTTGCTTAACTTTGCCTGATATATTCCGTAAATTCCTCCGTAATTTACGAAATCTTTTGCTCTATATATATAGATATCCTATGTAAAAAGAATACCACCCGATAGCTGGAAAATCATTTTATATCGAAAAATCCTTTATCCAATCGTACGAAATAGAATTTGTCATCAGTTCAAGTCATTCGGATTCCGAAATGGAATCCCACTCAAGCTCCGAAAGTAGTGTGACTGGAATGGATTAACCAATCAGTCACCATCTATTCTGGATGAATTGGGGATGGGTTCGTAGCCTCCTCAATCATTGGAGACAAGAAGAAGGTGATCCCTTCCATCCACCACATTGCCCTCTTGACGAAGAACCTGAAGCACTTACCGGCGAACCTGTCCGAAACACCATTTTCTCTCTCATTTACAGAGTATCTCGTCATGATTATATATTACATCAAATTTTAGATTTTATTTATCCGCTCATCCGAACCGACAATCACCCCGGTGTAATAGAAGAAGTCAACGAACTTCACGCTCGGGTAGTGGCTTTGTAGAATATGGTGCAGAGATCACAAACACCAGCAGCAGCACCAGCAGCATAACCAGTACCACCATCATCAACGCCAACAGTACCATTACCACCTCCAACCACAACCACGTCGTAAACCTCAACTTCACAATCTGTCCCACGAGCATCAACGTCATACGCACCATAGATATCAAGAAGTACCAACAACAATAACTGGCGAAGTATTAACTCATAACTTCATTGGAGAAACATTCCGTGGCGATTATGTAATCTCTAAAGTCTTATAGATTATCTAATCTAGCCTTAACCATAAATCAGTTAAGCGAACTAAATTGATAGAAAGAAGAGTAGAAACTCTGACAAAAATGGTGTGTGATTAACAAGCTAAACTTGTTTTACCAACAGCATCAACAGTACCGTCAGCGTCACCAGCATCGCCAGTACAGTCAACATCAGAATCAACAACACCTATAACATCACAAACTCCGTCAGTTCAAGAATCACTGTGGACATCATTACGAATCAATAACGCGTATATTGTATCAACAAGTTATGAAGAATTAACTCATTCCCTCTGAAGAAATTATATGTATATTTTATATATATATATATATATATATATATATATATATATATATATATATATATATATATATATATATATATATATATTGAAATAAAAATAAATCTTTCCGTGCTAAGCTATTGTGTGTGAATCTTAACTACTCGGTTAATTCATATTACAAATATGCAATAATGTACATCCCTCGCCCGTGACTTAACCATCGTTAACTACAATCTCTTTCTCAATTCAACAAATTTCAATTCCTAATAAATCAAGTATATATTTGATTTTACACTTCATCATTGATGTAACCGAAAATTTTCAGATAACATCATTTGTACTTTGTAAAGTTCACAAGAATTTAACGAAAACCAACATCACGCCTCAACAAATAACGAAGTATTGATTCATAATTTCAATATTATTGAAGAAATACTTATGTAATCTCTAAATGCCTTCAAGGGATTATTCAATTCTAATTCCAAACCGTAAATCGAATGAGTTTAATTTAGTAATGAGTTTAATTTAGTATTAACTCATTAAAATCTATGCTACATCTGAAGAGAATATATACATATATATTTTCATAAAGACTGTAATAAAATTCTTTTGTACAAAATATTAATTGTGAAATTTTTTAACGGGTAGGTAATACCCGAGAGATATATATATATTCACAATTAATATGTTACATTCTTCGAATCTGATTAAGCAAATTATCAACTATACTTCCTACTTTCACAATAATATACATTCTTTCATAGAAATCAAAACAACCATACTCATTCAAACTCAATTACATATTCTGATTTTGAAACCTCAGCATTCAATTCGAGATATAACCGGTACCATCACTTTTAGATTCCTACATCTTTCAAAGCTATACTTTGACTTCAAAAATGTGTTAGAACATCAAATGTATATTAACGATTACATTATGTGTTAAAACCCTTCGAAAATTTCTGAAGACACTTCAAATAATGAGCAACCGAGATGATGATCCAACCACATATTAACCACAGTTATGTACTTAAAAAGCTCTCGAAACCAAAGTCATAATTCAACACAAATCTGTGTCAGATCCTTTGGCATTTATTAGCAAAAATAACTTTGCAATTTCTTTTCAAAGTAGCAAATTCTATCACAGCTCCAGCAAGACCACTTCGATTTTTCATTCGGAGTAGCCTTATCATAATCTTGATATATATGATTACCCTTTTGTTACCAGAGAACCTTTCATTTTCCACCACATTAGCAATAAACTTATTCACAACTTCACTGATCGTTGACCTTCCAAAGAATCATTATATTTACCGAAACCCCATCATTTACTCATTCGCATCTTGTAACAAGAATTTGCCATACGAATCATCGGGAATTAGCAATCGGTATTTTGAAATCTCGCAGCATGTCTACGCCAACAGTTATATGTGTATATATAACGTCTACCTTCTGGACTTAATTTGAATGTGAATTTTTTGAAAAACACTCCGAACTACGAATTAGTTCTCCGAAAATGGAAAAATACTGATGAAGCAGCAAAAACTATAAATGACTTTAACAGTAAAAGTTTGATGATAATGAATAAGTGTGCTGACAAAGTGCAGAAAAAGAGAAGTATTGGAACTGGAAACCGGATTGAGCAAAGTATGAAGGAGACTGTGGATAAATCATAAAGACTGAACCTGACTTTAAAGGATCCAAATGATTTAATACCTGCTAAAGTCATTAACGAATACCTTGCTCCTGACTATAAACTCCTGCGGACAATATTCTTCATCATCCTCTGTTATTAGAAATGCTAAGATATTATCGTATCTTTCATTATAAATATCCTCCATATTTCTGAAGATATTTTCATAATTATTTTTATCTGAAATCATTTACCTCTTCGCGCTATCTGTATTACATCATAAAAGGAACTATTTTAGTTTCTAAATTCTGAAATATTCGAGTTTAAAATAGGAATATTTTTGAAGTAGTGTTGGGAGCTGAAGCATGAGTTAGTATAATATAATGACACTTGATCAACGTGATTATATTACAGTAAGTCATGCTGAGTTTCTAAATGGAACGTGATAATTCACAGATCATAACATCATCATGTGCCATGTTATACGACTCTTGTATTCTATTTAACCTCTAAAATATCAAGAAAATATTTCTTGATAATTCGTCCTTTTCCGAGGTATTCTAGTAATTTGACAAGTCAAGATCGTGCTATTACAATTCCCTTCCTAGAACATTAACAATGTTCATTCTGAAATTCATATCTGCGAATTCTGTACCATAATAAGTGGTATTTACTCGCAAGAAGAAGAAACGAAAGGACAAAGCTCTGAAACAGAAATTGGTGTATAAATCGCAGCAAATAAAAGAAAGCATTAACTGGGGATGACAATGATTATAGAAGACAGAAGCAGGAACATCGAAATATAAGAGAAGATATAAAACCCAATAACCACCCAGAAATTATAAACCGTATATATCAATATATATAGCAATATAAAAACACGGGAGAGCTAGAAACACTATAAACCCAAGAGTATAGTAGAAGTAAATAAATTCTTCCGGCTGTAGATGAAAAGAAGAATGATCGATATGAAAGTTAGAAGTATATCGAGAATCAGAACTGGATGGAGCATATTGATGAATACTTTAAAATATGAGTTGAGGGGGAAAGAATAGAAGGTGTGAGTTGTTAGGAAACTAAGGAGGTGGATTTATAGGAAAATCTTCGACATATAAATCAAAATGGACGATCGCATTTAAAGCGGATCCTAATTCCCTTGGTTACCGGAGAATCAAATCTTATTACGAAGATTTTCTCCAAATCTCTTGAACTTGAAAATCAATCATATCTACGTCAAAAGATATGACAAATCTATACCTACTCATTTCACTCTTTTGGTAATAGCTTCACCCGTACTCTTCACAAAAATCAAATGATTTTATCCATATTACTCAATGATGATAAAACCCTAATCTTTAGCTTATATGCGTCATGAAAACATACTTATTGTCAGCCATGACCATCCCAATCAAATTTCGGGACGAAATTTCTTTAACGGGTAGGTATTGTGACAACCCGGAAATTTCTGACCAAATTTAAACTTTAATCTTTATATATTCCCGACATGATAAGCAAAGTTTGTAAGTTGAATCTCAAAAATTTTAAACGGTGTTCATACATTCATTTAACCTCGATCAAATTCCAAAGATTCACGAACCATTATAGGAACGAATATGATTATATATGTATATATTATAACTTGAAAACGTTAGTAAGTATTAAACGTATAATACTTTACATGAACGTATTTGTTTCAATATTTTTATCGATGGAATTAGAAAATAATATCAAATGCTTGATTTATAAGATACATTGTATGAGTACAAGTCTCTATTAAGAGGTCCACTTTGATTTAGGAAACCTTTCCTTTTTAACAGTATTCGGAATAATTAGTAAAGTAAATTACATATAAGAACAAGGTGTCAATTAATGGGAACTAGACAAGGATTAGTGGAGACTCCTGTTTGATTTTCAATACATGCCTTACAATAATTTTCTCGTAACTATTGATAGGTGAATTACTAGGCTTTAATAATATTTTATCATGAAGAGTAAATAATTGGGATAATGTTCGTCGACAAAGTAAAACCATTTGTCATGTTAAGATGATTTCATTCGTACAATTACCCATTTGACTTAACCCTACAACTCATGAATAAACTGTAAGTTAATAACTTGAAACCTGTTATGATTTATATATTATTTTACTTTCTTAAACAAAAATGTTTTTCGATATAATAGACTTCTATTATTAAAAACATTTTATAATAATC
Source organism: Rutidosis leptorrhynchoides (assembly GCF_046630445.1). Taxonomy (NCBI): domain Eukaryota; kingdom Viridiplantae; phylum Streptophyta; class Magnoliopsida; order Asterales; family Asteraceae; genus Rutidosis; species Rutidosis leptorrhynchoides. The sequence goes on from NC_092337.1 coordinate 256,159,051, forward strand.
TCTACTATTATAACCTTTTCAATAAAAATGATTTTTGAATGTAATATAATTTTTTTTTATAAACGTTGGTGTAAAAATGAGTTATATCGTTATTAAATTTTAAAATACAAACGTTATGAAAGAATACTTTCTAATATATAAATGATTTCTAAGTATATAAGTTTTGAATAACATTAGTTTTGAAAAACTATATAAAGTAAATAGTTCAAATTTATATTTCGAAATGAAAATATAAATATATATAACTTAGTCATAAAACGTCCTGATTTAAAATAATATATTTTGATAAACAACGAGTCACTGATTTATAGAAGCAAATGACCACAACGCTCAATTTTATAAGTTACATTTTTTATAAGGTAATTTATTGATGAGTAAGTCAAATTATTAATAAGAGTACACGTCGCGTAACGTAAAAGGCTAGTTTTCTAAACGTACGAAAGTGCGCTCGAAAAACCGAAAGTGATACATGAGTCGAGTGACAACGTACGAGACTTTGGAGCTAAAATTATGAGTTAACTATGCACGTAAATATAATATAATATAATATAATATTTAATTAATTATAAAGATTTAATATATGTAAAATTATATTATATAAAAATCGTTAGCAGCCATGTAAAAAGCAAGTTATGAGTTGGAATCATTTTAATAGAGATTGCGGAGTGTCGGTTCATGAACTTGGCTTATAAAACCCAACATTTTCGGACGAACGTTTCATCTAATCTATCTCTCGATATCTATTATATATATATTATTATTATTGTTATTATTATTATTTTCATTATTAATATTATTATTAGGAGTAATATTATGATCGCATTAATATTAGTAGTATTATTATTATTATTATACATAAAATACTACAACGAGGTCATGAGCGAGTAATTTCAAAATTAGTTTTCGAGTAGGATAGGGCAAAGGAAATTATTGGTTATAGCTATGGAGGTGATGGGAAATGTTCAGGGGTATGCTCGTGAGGTCAAACTAGCGTTTATCATCTCCGTTACGTCTACGTACCTTTCCTATAATATTGAATCTCAATATTGACACGTGAGTACTCATAATTTAACTTTTATATATTAATAGTGTATCCCTGACTAGTGCTCGAGTATATAGGATTATGCATGCTTGTATTTTTGATACTGTAGTTAGATAGGTTATGTTGAATCCTGAATTAGTTACATATGTGGTTGAGATAAGCTATAAGATATGCATGTCGTTTAAAAGCTTGCGAAAAATTAAGAACTTTTCCTTTAGATATCGAATGGTTTCGATGAACGGATTTGAAGTTATAGTCAATCGAATTTTTTTATTATTATTAAAAATGATTATTATTATCGTCGTTATTATCGTCGTTCAAGTTTTATCTTATTATCATTATTATTATTATTATTATTATTATTATTATTATTATTATTATTATTATTATTATTATTATTATTATTATTATTATTATTATTATTATTATTATTATTATTATTATTATTATTATTATTATTATCATCTTTATCAATAAAAGGATTATCATTAAAAATTGTTATTTTTATTATTATTACTATCATTATTATCGTTAAAGTTATAATTAGTATTATTATTATTATCTAATTATTATTATTATTATTATTATTATTATTATTATTATTATTATTATTATTTTTATTATTATTATTATTATCATCATCATTATCATTATTAATATATATATATATATATATATATATATATATATATATATATATATATATATATATATATATATATATATATATATATATATATATATATATATCATTATTTAAAAATGGTTATTGTTATTGTTATAATTATTATTATATTATCATTAGAATAATTATTAGTATTATCGTTAATAATGTCATAGCAATTATCATTATTAGTATTATTGTAATTAAAACTCATATTAGTAACACCTAATTATTTTGATTACTATTATTATCATTATTATGAACACGATAAAAAAGACGATTAAAAACTATTAAACGAAACGATTAGGAAATAATGAGTAAGAGTATCATGATGAAATTAAAATAAGATATTAATTTAGATAAAATTATCGTTCTTATTATTTTATTATTACTATTATTATTAAAAGTATCGTTAGCATTAAACTATCATTTTAACAAAAATTATCATTTTAATAGAAATGTCATTGTTACTATAAAATATCATTATTATTATCATTTTAAATAGAATTATTATTTTAAAAATAATAATAAAAAGTATCGTAAATATTAAAGTTATCATAATTAGAATTATCGTTTTATCATAATGTCATCTTAGTAATTATAAATATTGATATTTTATAATAATCATTATTATTACAAAATAATACAACTTTTACTTACTATTATTATAGATATTATTTTATCAAATAAATATGTGATACAAACATATTTTACTACGTGTAATAAATTAATTTAATAATACCTATCATATTATCTTTATGATATTAAAAGAACTCTATAAATTTTATTACTTAATATATATAAAAGTATATTTTATTATATAAATTTTAATATAGAATTTTATTTATTAATAAATGAATTATATTATTTACTCTAATAAATCTTTAAAATATTTAAAAATATAAAACGACGATATTTAAAATATATTAATCATGTATAATTTTTGGAAATCATTTCGAGTCAAATTATCTTTTGTTGACTTTTGCATATTTGTCTCGAGCCTTAGGATTGTGGTACACTATGACCTGACCTAATTGTTAGAAAAATATTGACCAACATATAAATATATATAATTAATTTAGGTTCGTGAATCCTAGGCCAACCTTGCACTTGTTCAATGACGTTATATGAATTTTTATTACGAAATACAATAGGTGAGTTTCATTGCTCCCTTTTTAAATGCTTTTGCAATATATATTTTTGGGACTGAGAATACATGCGCTTTTATAAATGTTTTACGAAATAGACACAAGTAATTGAAACTACATTATATGGTTGAATGGATCGAAGCCGAATATGCCCCTTTTTAGCTTGGTAGCCTAAGAATTTGGGAACAGACCCCCAAATTGACGTGAATCCTAAAGATAGATCTATCGGGCCCAACAAGCCCCATTCTGGAATTTGGAATGCTTTAGTACTTCGAGTTTATCATGTCCGATGGGTGTCCCGGAATGATGGGGATATTCTATATGCATCTTGTTAAGGTCGGTTACCAGATGTTCAATCCATATGAATGATTTTTGTCTCTATGCATGGGACGTATATTTATGAGAACTGGAAATGAAATTTTTGTGGTCTATTAAAATGATGAAAATGAATGATTATGATAAACTAATGAACTCACCCACCTTTTGGTTGACACTTTAAAGCATGTTTATTCTCAGGTATTAAAGAAATCTTCCACTGTGCATTTGCTCATTTTAAAGATATTACTTGGAGTCTTTCATGGCATATTTCGAAGAACATTGCATTCAAGCCATTGAGTTCATTAAAGATTATTATTAAGTCAATTTATAATTGGATAGTGGATATTATGAAATGGTATGCATGACTGTCAATTTTCGATGTAAAGAAAGTTTGTCTTTTAAAAACGAATGTAATGTTTGTAAAATGTATCATATAGAGGTCAAATACCTCGCGATGTAGTCAACTATTGAGAATCGTTTATAATGTATATGAACGGGTCCTTTCATTCTAAACCTTCTCTTTTTCTGAGCTTTTCCAACACATTATTCTTTATCATCAAACTTTCGACTGTCAAGGTCGTTTACAGTTTTTGCTGCTTCCTTCAACTTTTCAACATTCAGAGTATTGATTCGTAGACTGGTTGCTTTTTAGAATTTCAGAATGAAAGCTGTGACGCCCCATACAAAACCATCGTGTATGGTTCATCAACAAGAGGATCATTACAAGGTCAAACACTATATGCTGTTTGAAAACCAGTTTTGCATTCATAAAAATATAGCGTTTTACAAAAGATAATGTGCTTCTTATGAATAGAAGCGTGAACATAAGTATGTGACACAAAGGTCGTTATAAAGCCGTTGTTTGAAAAATAACGTAAGTTACGAATGCAAAAGAAAAGTTCCAGTATTGAGACCTCTTTAAGTAATGCAGCGGAAATCTAACATTGCAAGTCCGTAACAGCAAGTCTATAACACCAAGACAGCAAGTCTAACAGCGGAAGAAACAACGTCTAAGCACCTGAGAAATACATGCTTAAAAAGTCAACACGAATGTTGGTGAGCTATAGTTTGTTTGTAATCAGTAATGTAGACCACGAGATTTCAGTGCTTCAACTAGCAGTTTAAATCGGTATGAAAAGTATATGCTTATCCGTGGGCATCCAGTAACTAACTTAACGTAATAGTAATACCCCCTAAAAGTACACTTGGCGAGTGCGTATGTCCTCGAAGTATCAAACACCCGTTAAATGCTAGCGCGACTAGCCCGAGTGGGGATGTCAAACGCTATGGATCCATATCTAATATTCGCGTTCACCGGTTCAAAACCAATGATTAAACGTTACCGTGCTAAGGGGAATCTTTATGCCATTATATAACCCGCACATATGTAAAGTTTAAGTACTTGTGTCAAGTAAGTAAAACATAAAAAGCGCATGATTCTCAATCCTAAAAATAGTATAAGTAAAAAAGGGAAGCTATAACTCACAGTGAATAAGCAGTAAAAGTCGATACGAAACATATGCAGGTAGTAAGTCGGTCCGAAAGGTCGTCAACCTAAGTCAAAGGTCACTAGGTTAGTATGTTGTCCCAAAAAGGTTAAAAGTGAATAAATTAAGTTTAAATGTCATCATCGACATCATCATTATCATCATCATTCATCAATACTAAGGTAAGTTTAACAAGAATAGAGATCGAAACAAAAGGCTGACTTCGGACAGATGTTACAACCTCTATACAAATCAAAAAGATGCGTAGTGAGTAGCTATGGATCCGTATTGAGTCCTCTAACCTCTGACCAATTTTCAGAACCTAACTTGTCTTCGTTTGACCATGGTAACAGTTTAAGTGCGAGTAGGTCAGAAATTTCAGCACAACGTTACAAGAGCGTAGTGAATTTCGGAAGGCCATAAATCCTAAACCGTATATCGGAATAAGTCGAGGCCTAAATGAAAAGTCATATAATCGAAGCGAACTATCTGAAAATTAATTTTACAGAAGCCCAGGAGTCTGATCAGACCCCGAAAAACAGAAAACAATTGCTTCGGTGAGGTTCTTGGTGTTTGATGCTCATCACGGTTCTCATCCTTGATGCTGGTAAGCTTCAAGTGTACAATTCTTTGATGTTTTGGTATCACTTTGACCAAGGTTCAACCATCAACACACAAATAAAAGTAAAATCTATCATTCTACAAGTTTTGAACATCAAGATTGCCTCTTTATTGCATGAATCCAGTAAAGCTTCAACCGTTGTCCATTTTACACAAGTTCATGCATCTATATCACATGTGATGATGAAGACTTGATCTTTATCATCACAACAAATACAAAAAGGTTCCAAGTAAGTGAGATCTACAATAATAACTTAGATCTCAAGTATTAAGAAAACCCTAAGCTAGAAAGCTTGGATCTTTACAAGATTAATGAGACCATAAGCTAGAAAGCTAAGATCTTTAACAAAATAATGAAAGTAATGAGACCATAGCTAAAAAGCTAAGATCATTAACATAATAATGAAACCCTAAGCTAAAAAGCTTGGATCTTTAGTGTCCTTGAAGATCTTGAAGCATAAAGCTTGGATCTTTAAGATACATGAAGATTACAAACACAAGTTTGAATCTTTATAACAAAATAACAAGATTAAAGCTAAAAAGATTTAGATCTACAAAATAAGTGAAGATTCAAAGCTAGAAAGCTTGAATCCTCCATGTTCTTGAAGGATTCAAACCCAAGTTTGAATCTTTAAGATATAACAAGATCAAAAGCTAAAAGCTAGATCCATAAAATGATGATGATGTCGTGTGGATGAAGGGAAGAAGAAGAAGAAATAAATCAAAAACTTACACTTTTAGAGTGAGAAAGACTAGAGAGAGAATTAGAGAGTAAATGTGTGTAAATTGTAAATGAGATCAAGTGTGAAATGAGTGAAATAAGGCTTGTATTTATAGGTGGTGAGGAGGTGGGAGGGGTGTTTAGGCCGTGGGTATGGGGAGGGGACAAGGGGGACACCTTTTTGATTTTTGGTTAATGGTTGTCTAAAGTTGATGCTTATGTTAGGATCCCATGCAACATTAAGGATAATGCTTAACAAAAATGCTAGTATGTTCTCTCTAATAAATGGGCATTTATATTTCATTAATATGGGTTACTAACTTATTATAATTGGGCTAATTAAATAGTCCATTAGCTAGTGTAGGGTGGGCTAAAGTCCAACAAGGTAGAAAGTCCAACAAGACCAACTAGTGTGCTCTAGCAAAATACTAAGAGTAATTAAGCATCCAAAAACCCAAGTAATTGTTATTATAAAATAACAATTAGTGTTTCATAGTCATAATATTCCGATTATGACCAAAGTTAAACGTCTACCGAAATACATAGCTCGTTTCAAACGTCAAGTGACACCAACGGTCGTAAAAGCTTTCGGGGATCAAGTTAAGTGATTACACACTTAATAGCCTGTTGTAAAACATTAACCAAAGTAATTAATCATTAAATAAGATCCCAGAGCATAAACTAGCTCAGTACGCACATATACGAAGTTTCGTGAAAGCACAAAGCGCAAAAGCAAGTCGAAAAAGCCAGGTCGTTACATTACCCACCTGTTAAAGAAAATTTCGTCCTGAAATTTTGAGGAGTGACCAACAATGGTACCGTTTTTGAATAAGAAGGAGCGTATCAAAGTTTCGTGAGACACGTGGGCTCAGAAGTGAGTTATTTACCTTGAAAGGTACTTGGGCGTAACAATAGGTATATGCCATTAATTAAGTCTCTTGTTTTAAGAGATCAACAAATTTTTATTTCCTTTCTTGCTAACATGAATGTGTCATCCAAATATATACCCACAAAAGGAAAAATGATGTTTTTAGCCCTACAGGCATCTTCAGTAAGCTGGATGCATGAAATACATCATGAATGTTACTAAACTCATCTAAAACATTGAGCGCTTATGTTGCAATACAAAGCTGACAGGTAGAATGGAAAACATGGTGATCACAACCATGCGATTTGATGTCTGGATAGTGTCAGCCACGGATTTTACTAACCCCTTGATTTCGGAAGGAGACCATAGGCTAAAGAACCCGATATTTAAGAACGTTTCATTTGACTAAATGAATTGACATTTTAACTGAAAGTGACTTATATGCAATGCAAGCCATAATTATTTATAGTGTCTTCAGGACGGTCTGAATGAACAATGAAGGATATCAACGAAGGAATGAAAGCACAGTCCCATACTGCAGGTGAACTTATCTTTAGATGGAATGAAAGCACAGTCCCATAATGTAACTTTATCCTTTCAGTTACATGTTGAAGTTAGGGTTAACATTAACTAGAACAACATATAGTTGTAATCAACGAAGGAAGGAATGTGTAGAGTAACCACATCAGTGTCGTAGATGTTTTAAGCAGTCCCCTCCAAGAGGATAACAAGATTCATAGATTCCTAAAGTATTTTACACTACAATTCCGAAAGAAAATCGCACGAAAGGTGTGATCTTTGAACGAGAGTGAACTCTCCGAGCGATTCGTTCTGAATTTGTCCTTATACTTAAGGGGATGCGCGAATGAGAAGATACGTGAACTCTTAGTCCTATAGAATGTTTTACTCTACGTGAAAATAATCTCCAAAAATGATTCCTTGTACCTCAATATACGGGTTCATAGAGATGATGTTTACGAGGGTGTTGCGATTAGTTGTGAAACATTGAGAGTATAAATCCACCTAGTGCCTTTTCTACGATAGGGTGACCACTAAGTGTACCTCAGAAAATTGATTTATCGGCCCTCGTTTTTGCCATGTCTAACCTTAAAGGAACATTTCATGAGCGCAAAGACTTCTTAACAAATTTTGTAAAATTGCTATCCAAGGTGGCTCAAGAGTTTTTAACAAAGATCTTAATCGTAAGCTTCATCCCTAAACGGAGGACGAGAAGTGGTGTGATCCATACATGGTGTAGACTAATACAAAAATCTTTAATGAAATCAACCAGGGAAGTTTTGAAAAACATTTAAACGTTTGATGTGACAACATAAACAGAACGAAGTTCCTAGTAGATTTAGAAGTATGTACAACGTGTACCATTTTGTACAAAACTATTTGACTTAAGTTAAATAACTCGATAAAGGAGCGACTTTTAAATAACTTGAAGGTATAACTTAGTATGTACTAACCCCAAATAAATAAAGGAAAGTTTATTAACCTAATTATATACATACATATATGATTTTACAAATCGCATAAGTGAAAGAAAAATTTTATTACTTTCATTTGTCCATAAATCTCGTGATGACCGCGTAAATAAACAACATTTAAAAATCAACGTGTAAAAACATTGATAAACATAGTTTTTTGTATTTTAGAGGTTACGAATTGAAAAAAGATTGAGTGAAAAATCTTTGAATCATCAGATGACATATTACTAGGTAATGAAAACTAATGAATTAAATGTAGTTTTTATAATTATCAGAACACAAGTCTTTGGGCCAAAAAATGTTCGCGTGTGCAGCCGTTGCTGAAAAGTAAGGTATGAAGGATAGAGCATGAGGATGAGAGGTTAATCGCTTCTTGACTTTGCAAAATGCCAAACAGGTTATGACTAATACTAAAGTCGAAATACTGATGGTGTTAATATCGCTAGATGAGAATCTCCTGGAATAAGTCAGGGCCTCGAGTTATGTAAGAAAGAGCATCGTTCCAACATGCGTGGCAAATAAGATCCTTGGGGTAACGTAATAGCTTTGAATGGTTTAAGTGTTAGTGGATGCCCGAAGGCTCTGCATGACGTGGTAGTAAGTGCCTTCATCACATACACACACACGCGATTTTCTCAATTTCGACGGTTGTCATTCTTCATGATGACTTGGATACGAATAAGCAACGAAAATTTTTATATAATAAGCAACGAAAATTTTATAGAAATCGTTTAAGGTGACAACGTAAGAAAAGAAACGAAGTTCTTAGTAAACTGGGGTTATGTACAACACGTACCATTCAAAGTAAGATATCTTTTGAATAGAAGATTTGATTTGTAAAAGTGAAAGTAAAATTTAATATGTATTTGTCAAAAATAAGTAATCATTTACTTTATTTTATATAACATATAAGATTTCAAAAATTTGCACGAATGGTAAATAAAATAAATTTACTTTTATAAATCCTTGAGAGGATCGTACCGTAAAATAGTGTGTGAAAAATTTTGGGAAACAAAATTTTCATATTTCGGAGGTTACAAGTTGGAAAAAGATTGATGAGGATTGAGCAAAAGATTTTGAAAATTTCGGGAGATCTTTGAGGTACTAAAAACCAATGAGTTTAAATGTGGTTGATGACTATTGGTAGGGCATAAGTCTTTTGACCAAAAATGCTTAATGTAAAGTTGTTGTTTATAAGTGAGATACGAAAGGGAGAGTATGATGATGAGAATTAACCACCCATTGATTTTAGAATATTTCGAACTGGTATAACTAATATCGCAGTAAGAAGGATGATGGTGTGATTAGCATCGATTAAGTATTCTCTCGGAATAAGTTAGGATTCAGAGTCGCGTAAGAATGAGTATCAAATAAGATTCTTGGGTAGTCCTTAATATAGAATTCGAATCGCTGAAGTGACGGGATACAATTTCCTCTATGTATTGTTGTGTAGATTGGTCCATTGTATCGGTTCCTTTCATGGCTAAGCAGATTTAGTGAGATGGTCAACAATTACCCAGATAGTGTCCTAGCAGCCTACCATTTTTGGTAGCTTCGTGATGAAATCCATTTTTATTCCTTCTCATTTCCATTGTGGGATTTCGAATTGTTGTCATGCAACTAATAGGGTTCAACTTTGGGCTACTTCTCTCCCCGTAAACTATTAGTGGCTCACCATGCTTGCGAGGTATACGAATGACCTTCTCACTATAAATAACTTTTGCTTTCATCCTTGAAAGCCAGTCCGTTCCAACTATTTCATCAAAGCTTCCTAACTTGATGAATATTAGGTTAATCCTAAAGTCCATTCCAACTTTTATATCAAGCTTCCTGACTTGATGAGTATTAGGTTAATCTTAAGGTTCATTCTAACCAAATCTTATTATTCTATCGCGAAAAATTCTATCAACCTTCTCAAATAACATTTGTTTGTGCTTAGGTAACTAATCCTTTCCAACTACTTCATTAAAATTTCCAAGTTTTGTTAGCATGCGGTCATCTCCAAATGACCCACCTGTTAATTTTAAGGTACTACCTTAAATCATTCCTCTATCTCTGCTAGCTTACCATTAGCTTGTCCTAGAGAATACTTACTCTCGTGGTTGTTAACGGCTTATTAGTCATAACACTAAGGTCCTTAGATATAAGGTTTCTATCGCTCTTGTACTAAATAACTTCGAGACAATAAAACGTTGTGACGAAACGTACCCTAACTAAAATCAGGATCCATGCGGGTCTCCATAGCTGAGATAACGATTGCTCTACCGCAAGTAAGTCCAACGTTTTTCCTATTTGAGAACTTTTTCCTTAAATGTCCAAGGTGTCTATATCATTAACAGATTTTTGGGTTATCAATTCTGCAATCAAGGCCCTTCTTGTACAGTATCTGGGCTACGCGATTATTCTTTCCCTACCTCTAATAGACCATAATGCGTATACTCAAGTCGTTCCTACCAAAATTTTCTCTGAATCACTTCATATTCCTTATATAGTAACATTGGGACTTCTGCGAGATTTACTTCAATATAATCACACTGGCCTGGCGTCATTATATTGTACTAAATTGTACGTTCATTCAAATATCACCCCATACGGTCAATGTGAAGTGATCACTTCAAGTTCTACTCAATTTCATCTAACAGCGCTTTATCTATGCTATCTCAAAACAAAATCTACATAATTAATCTCACGGTTTCTCGGTGTGGGTGCGTAGGCTCCGTAGATCATGCATCATTGCCTAAATGTCCCGGAATTTTCTTCAAATGTCTGGGTTCAGGTAATGTCGTTAGGTTCCTTTCTAGGAATTCAAGCTGGGTCTTGCGCCGAGTTGTACGTGTAGCAAGTAGTAATACAATATGTTTTGAGGCGGTTCCCAAGTCTTTAGGTATGGCTGAGCATCAGTGGAAGACACTATGACCTTGTGAAAGGAGATGTCCTCCCGACTTCTCCAATGCCTAAGAGTGTTAGGGACCTAATGAAATGTCCCGTTCATATTGATTATAAGCGTTCCATATTAATTGATTTCGTCGCGAGGTTTTGACCTCTATATGAGACGTTTTTCAAAGACTGCATTCATTTTTTAAAACAACCATAACCTTTATTTTATCGATAAAGGTTTAAAAAGCATTACGTAGATTATCAAAAAATGATAATCTAAAATATACCGTTTACACACGACCATTACATAATGGTTTACAATAAGAATATATTACATCAAAAATAAGTTTCTGGAATGCAGTCTTTACATAATATCATACAAGCATGGACTCCAAATCTTGTCCTTATTTTTGTATGCAACAGCGGAAGCTCTTAATAATCACCTGATAATAAACATGCTTAAAACGTCAACAAAAATGTTGGTGAGTTATAGGTTTAACCTATATATTATCAAATCATAATAATAGACCACAAGATTTCATATTTCAATATACATCCCATACATAGAGATAAAATTCATTCATATGGTGAACACCTGGTAACCGACATTAACAAGATGCATATAAGAATATCCCCTATCATTCCGGGAAATCCTTCGGACATGATAAAAAAGAATTCAAAGTACTAAAGCATCCGGTACTTTGGATGGGGTTCGTTAGGCCCAATAGATCTATCAACAGGATTCGCGTTTACAATACCGCATGTAAATGGTAGTTACCAAGCTACAGGGAAGTATGCCAGTGGTACAACTCAACGTAGAATATATTTTAAGTACTTATGTCTATTTCGTAAAGCATTCATAAAAGCAGCGCATGTATTCTCAGCCCAAAAATATATATTACAAATGCAATTAAAAAGGGAGCAAATGAAACTCACTTCAAATAATCAAGTCTTAACAAGTTTGATTGCTTAACATGTTGGAAACACTTAATCATGTAAACATAAATTTCATTTAATATATATAAACATGGAAAGGTTCGGGTCACTACACCTAAGTCCATAAGTGTCGTTAGATTGTCGAGTAGTGGTGTAGAATGAAAGAGATAAGTGACGGTCATGAAAGCGTACGGGATACGAGTCAACTTGCGGAAACTGAACATCCTTCTAATGTTCATACGTTGTATGTGGCTAATTAGGGTGAGCTTGGGGTGCGGTTACTCCGACAAGTCCTCACATATCTCCTCCTCCGAGGATCAACTTTAGTGGGCGTGTAATCCGAGGGGTACTCCTTCTAGATTGCGTGAAGTAATGTTTCGATCTCTGGAATGGTGAAACAGTAGTAACAGGTGGATTACATTACTAGTTCTTAGGGTTAGATGAATGGGAAAGTTGTTCAGAAAAACATCTGAACTGGGAAGGATAAATTCTCCATGTCGGTACAGCGAAAAGCAGACGGGCAGCAAGCACGTAATCAGGCATAGTAACTACAGCAGCCTAGGTTGTCTACAGTAGTACAAAGCATGGCAGTAATAACAGCATTGAGCATGCAATCAAAAGCAGATAGTAGCATGCAGTAGCGAGAATAAGCAAATCATACAGTGAGTTTACATAGCAGTAAAAGGAAACGGTAGCATGCAGCAAGTTTATACGGCAGTATAAGTAAAAAGTAACATGCAGCAGTAGTAAGCAGTAACATGCAGTAATATAACACAGTAGCATGCAGCAGGTTCCGCAGAAACAAGTAAACGAGCAAGTTGTAGATTAGTCCTATTAGAGAATCCTACTCGGTCCGGTCTAGACTCACTAATGCAACCTAATTCCCTACAACCAATGCTCTGATACTAAATGTGACGCCCCATACAAAACCATCGTGTACAGTTCATCAACAACAGGATAATTACAAGGTCAAACACTATATACTGTTTGAAAACCCGTTTTACATTCATAAAAAGATAGCATTTTACAAAAGATAACGTGCTTCTTATGAATAGAAGCGTGAACATAAGTATGTGACCCAAAGTTCGTTACAAAGCCATTATTTGAAAAATAACGTAAGTTACGAATGCAAAAGAAAAGTTCCATGATTGAGACATCTTTAAGTAATGCAGTGGAAATCTAACACAGCAAGTCCGTAACAGCAAGTCTATAACACCAAGACAACAAGTCTAACAGCGGAAGCAACAATGTGTAAGCACCTGAGAAATACATGCTTAAAAAGTCAACACGAATGTTGGTGAGCTATAGTTTGTTTGTAATCAGTAATGTAGACCACGAGATTTCAGTGCTTCAACCAGCAGTTTAAATCGGTATGAAAAGTATATGCTTATCCGTGGGCATCCGGTAACTAACTTAACGTAATAGTAATACCCCCTAAAAGTACACTTGGCGAGTGCGTATGTCCTCGAAGTATCAAACACCTGTTAAATGCTAGCGCGACTAGCCCGAGTGGGGATGTCAAACGCTATGGATCCATATCTAATATTCGCGTTCACCGGTTCAAAACCAATGATTAAACGTTACCGTGCTAAGGGGAATCTTTATGCCATTATATAACCCGCACATATGTAAAGTTTAAGTACTTGTGTCAAGTAAGTAAAACATAAAAAGCGCATGTATTCTCAGTCCCAAAAATAGTATAAGTAAAAAGGGAAGCTATAACTCACAGTGAATAAGCAGTAAAAGTCGATACGACACGTATGCAGGTAGTAAGTCGGTCCGAAAGGTCGTCAAACTAAGTCAAAGGTCACTAGGTCAGTATGTTGTCCCAAAAAGGTTAAAAGTGAATAAATTAAGTTTAAGTTTCATCATCGACATCATCATTATCATCATCATTCATCAATACTAAGGTAAGTTTAACAAGAATAGAGATCGAAACAAAAGGGTGACTTCGGACAGCTGTTACGAAATCTATACAAATCGAAAAGACGCGTAATCAGTGGCGATGGCTCCATATGTGAGTTCTTTAACCGCTGACCAATTTTCAGAACCTAACTCGTCTTCGTTTGACCATGGCAACTATATAAGTGCGAGTAGATCAGAAATTTCAGCACAACATTACAAGGGCGTAGTGACTTTCGGAAGGCCATAAATCCTAAACCGTCTATCAGAATAAGTCGAGGCCTAAACGAAAAGTCATCAACTCGAAACGAAATATCTGAAAATTAATTTTACAGAAGCCCAGGAGTCCGATTAGACCCTGAAAAACAGTAAACAAATGCTCCGTTGAGGTTCTTGCTGCTTGATGCTCATCAAGGTTCTCATCCTTGATGCTTGTAAGCTTCAAGTGTACAACTCTTTGATGTTTTAGCATCACTTTGACCAAATTTCAACCATCAACACACAACTAAAAGTAAAATCTATCATTCTACAAGTTTTGAACATCAAAATTGCCTCTTTATTGCATGAATCCAATAAAGCTTCAATCTTTATCCATTTTACACAAGTTCATGCATCTATATCACATGTGATGATGAAGACTTGATCTTTATCATCAAAACAAATACAAAAAGGTTCCAAGTAAGTGAGATCTACAATAATAACTTAGATCCCAAGTATTAAGAAAATCCTAAGCTAGAAAGCTTGGATCTTTACAAGATTAATGAGACCATAAGCTAGAAACTTAAGATCTTTAACAAAATAATGAAAGTAATGAGACCATTGCTAAAAAGCTAAGATCTTTAACATAATAATGAAACCCTAAGCTAAAAAGCTTGGATCTTTAAGATACATGAAGATTACAAACACAAGTTTGAATCTTTATAACAAAATAACAAGATTAAAGCTAAAAAGATTTAAATCTACAAAATAAGTGAAGATTCAAAGCTAGAAAGCTTGAATCCTCCATGTTCTTGAAGGATTCAAACCCAAGTTTGAATCTTTAAGATATAACAAGATCAAAAGCTAAAAGCTAGATCCATAAAATGATGATGATGATGTAGTGTGGATGAAGGGAAGAAGAAGAAGAAGAAGAAGAAGAAATAAATCAAAAACTTACACTTTTAGAGTGAGAAAGACTAGAGAGAGAATTAGAGAGTAAGTGTGTGTAAATTGCAAATGAGATCAAGTGTGAAATGAGTGAAATAACGCTTGTATTTATAGGTGGTGAGGAGGTGGGAGGGTGTTTAGGCCGTGGGTATGGGGAGGGGAAAAGGGGGACACCTTTTTGCTTTTTGGTTAATGGTTGTCTAAAGTTGGTGCTTATGTTAGGATCCCATGCAACATTAAGGATAATGTAGTGACCCGAATTTTTCCATGTTTATATATATTAATTGAAATTGATATTTACATGATTAAATGTTTCCAACATGTTAAGCAATCAAACTTGTTAAGACTTGATTAATTGAAATAGGTTTCATATAGACAATTGACCACCCAAGTTGACCGGTGATTCACGAACGTTAAAACTTGTAAAAACTATATGATGACATATATATGGTTATATATATAGTTAACATGATATTATGATATGTAAACATATCATTAAGTATATTAACAATGAACTACATATGTAAAAACAAGACTACTAACTTAATGATTTTGAAACGAGACATATATGTAACGATTATCGTTGTAACGACATTTAATGTATATATATCATATTAAGAGATATTCGTACATCATAATATCATGATAATATAATAATTTAAAATCTCTTTTGATATTATAAACATTGGGTTAACAACATTTAACAAGATCGTTAACCTAAAGGTTTCAAAACAACATTTACATGTAACGACTAACGATGACTTAACGACTCAGTTAAAATGTATATACATGTAGTGTTTTAATATGTATTCATACACTTTTGAAAGACTTCAAGACACTTATCAAAATACTTCTACTTAACAAAAATGCTTACAATTACATCCTCGTTCAGTTTCATCAACAATTCTACTCGTATGCACCCGTATTCGTACTCGTACAATACACAGCTTTTAGATGTATGTACTATTGGTATATACACTCCAATGATCAGCTCTTAGCAGCCCATGTGAGTCACCTAACACATGCGGGAACCATCATTTGGAAACTAGCATGAAATATCTCATAAAATTACAAAAATATGAGTAATCATTCATGACTTATTTACATGAAAATAAAATTTCATATCCTTTATATCTAATCCATACACCAACGACCAAAAACACCTACAAAAACTTTAATTCTTCAATTTTCTTCATCTAATTGATCTCTCTCAAGTTCTATCTTCAAGTTCTAAGTGTTCTTCATAAATTCCAAAAGTTCTAGTTTCATAAAATCAAGAATACTTTCAAGATTGCTAGCTCACTTCCAATCTTGTAAGGTGATCATCCAACCTCAAGAAATATTTGTTTCTTACAGTAGGTTATCATTCTAATACAAGGTAATAATCATATTCAAACTTTGGTTCAATTTCTATAACTATAACAATCTTATTTCAAGTGATGATCTTACTTGAACTTGTTTTCGTGTCATGATTTTGCTTCAAGAACTTTGAGCCATCCAAGGATCCATTGAAGCTAGATCCATTTTTCTCTTTTCCAGTAGGTTCATCCAATGAACTTAAGGTAGTAATGATGTTCATAACATCATTCGATTCATACATATAAAGCTATCTTATTCGAAGGTTTAAACTTGTAATCACTAGAACATAGTTTAGTTAATTCTAAACTTGTTCGCAAACAAAAGTTAATCCTTCTAACTTGACTTTTAAAATCAACTAAACACATGTTCTATATCTATATGATATGCTAACTTAATGATTTAAAACCTGGAAACACGAAAAACACCGTAAAACCGGATTTACGCCGTCGTAGTAACACCGCGGGCTGTTTTGGGTTAGTTAATTAAAAACTATGATAAACTTTGATTTAAAAGTTGTTATTCTGAGAAAATGATTTTTATTATGAACATGAAACTATATCCAAAAATTATGGTTAAACTCAAAGTGGAAGTATGTTTTCTAAAATGGTCATCTAGACGCCGTTCTTTCGACTGAAATGACTACCTTTACAAAAACGACTTGTAACTTATTTTTCCGACTATAAACCTATAATTTTTCTGTTTAGATTCATATAATAGAGTTCAATATGAAACCATAGCAATTTGATTCACTCAAAACGGATTTAAAATGAAGAAGTTATGGGTAAAACAAAATTGGATAATTTTTCTCATTTTAGCTACGTGAAAATTGGTAACAAATCTATTCCAACCATAACTTAATCAACTTGTATTGTATATTATGTAATCTTGAGATACCATAGACACATATACAATGTTTCGACCTATCATGTCGACACATCTATATATATTTCGGAACAACCATAGACACTCTATATGTGAATGTTGGAGTTAGCTATACAGGGTTGAGGTTGATTCCAAAATATATATAGTTTGAGTTGTGATCAATACTGAGATACGTATACACTGGGTCGTGGATTGATTCAAGATAATATTTATCGATTTATTTCTGTACATCTAACTGTGGACAACTAGTTGTAGGTTACTAACGAGGACAGCTGACTTAATAAACTTAAAACATCAAAATATATTAAAAGTGTTGTAAATATATTTTGAACATACTTTGATATATATGTATATATTGTTATAGGTTCGTGAATCAACCAGTGGCCAAGTCTTACTTCCCGACGAAGTAAAAATCTGTGAAAGTGAGTTATAGTCCCACTTTTAAAATCTAATATTTTTGGGATGAGAATACATGCAGGTTTTATAAATGATTTACAAAATAGACACAAGTACGTGAAACTACATTCTATGGTTGAATTATCGAAATCGAATATGCCCCTTTTTATTAAGTCTGGTAATCTAAGAATTAGGGAACAGACACCCTAATTGACGCGAATCCTAAAGATAGATCTATCGGGCCCAACAAGCCCCATCCAAAGTACCGGATGCTTTAGTACTTCGAAATTTATATCATATCCGAAGGGTGTCCCGGAATGATGGGGATATTCTTATATATGCATTTTGTTAATGTCAGTTACCAGGTGTTCACCATATGAATGATTTTTATCTCTATGTATGGGATGTGTATTGAAATATGAAATCTTGTGGTCTATTATTATGATTTGATATATATAGGTTAAACCTATAACTCACCAACATTTTTGTTGACGTTTTAAGCATGTTTATTCTCAGGTGATTATTAAGAGCTTCCGCTGTCGCATACTTAAATAAGGATGAGATTTGGAGTCCATGCTTGTATGATATTATGTAAAAACTGCATTCAAGAAACTTATTTTGTTGTAACATATTTGTATTGTAAACCATTATGTAATGGTCGTGTGTAAACAGGATATTTTAGATTATCATTTTTTGATAATCTACGTAAAGCTTTTTAAACCTTTATTGATGAAATAAAGGTTATGGTTTGTTTTAAAATGAATGCAGTCTTTGAAAAACGTCTCATATAGAGGTCAAAACCTCGCAACGAAATCAATTAATATGGAACGTTTTTAATCAATAAGAACGGGACATTTCAGTTGGTATCCGAGCGTTGGTCTTAGAGAACCAGAATTTTGCATTAGTGTGTCTTATCGAGTTTGTTAGGATGCATTAGTGAGTCTGGACTTCGACCGTGTTTAGTTGAAAAATGATTGCTTAACAAATTTTGTTGGAAACTATATATTTTTAACATGTGAATATTATGTGATATATTAATCTCTTAACGCGTTTGATATTATGTGATAGATGTCTACCTCTAGAACAAGTCCCATTGACTCACCTAATAATAATGAAGAGTCAAATGTAAATTGGAATGATTCGTGGACTGATTCACAAGTTCCCGAAGAGGAACCGGAAGAAGAGTCGGAACCGGAAGAAGAATCGGAACCGGAAGAAGAATCGGAACCGGATGAAGAAATAGAACCGGTGGGGGAAATAATAAAACGGTTAAGTAAAAGAAAATCCTCAACCAACCGACCAAGGTTAATTATGGTCAATGGTGTTTCCGCCAAGGAAGCAAAATATTGGGAGGATTACCAATTCTCCGATGAATCGAATTCCGACGAGAATTCCGATGATGTTATAGAAATTACCCCAACTGAATTTAAAAAGGCAAAAGAAAATAATAAGGGAAAGGGCATAAAAATAGAGAAATCTAATTCCAACCCCGATGAACTTTATATGTATCGTCAACCCCCGAAGTCCTTAAGTTGTAACAATGACCCGGGAACCTCTAAACCACCAGGTTTTTCTAAACCAATGTGGAAAATTACGGCTCGTATTAGGGGAACATCATATATCCCTAGAAACCTGGCAAAACGAACCAAAATCGAAGAAGAAGAAACGAGCGAGTCGGAATAAGATAGTTGTATTCGTGTGGTGTAATATATGTAATATAGTGTGCTTATGCTTTATGATATATGTAAAAATTGCTTGTATTAATAAATATTTTTTTTATGAATCTAACTCTTGTCTATTTTACAGTATAAAAACACAAAATGGATAGACAACCCAATATTTTAAGAGACCTACCCGGAGACATGATTGATGAAATCTTGTCTAGAGTCGGTCAGAATTCCTCGGCACAACTATTTAAGGCGAGATCAGTTTGTAAGACATTCGAAGAACGTTCCAAGAATGTCTTGGTTTATAAGAGACTTTCGTTTGAAAGATGGGGAATATCACATTGGGAAACTCATAAGTTACGATGTGTTTACTTTGACACATATATTGCGGGGAGCCCAAATGCTATTTTACGCAACGGGTTAAGAAATTATTTTGACTCAATATATCCGAATATTGGACTTCGTGATTTAGAAAAAGCGGCTAACATGCAACATAAAGAAGCAAGTTATGCTTACGGATTAGTAATGTTCGCTTCTCACCAAAGTGAGAACAAGAACATCGGGCTACAACTATTAAACAAAACGTTTCCACAAGTGACGGAGTCGGTAATTGGGGTAAGAAATGAGGTTTTTAGATTGTTACGGGACTGTTGGACATTACGTAACCCTCGTCCCTTTGACGACGTTACAACACGCTGTCTTATCAACGGCCATAACGGTTATGTTCCACAAGACCAAGGATGGGAAGTAATCCTAGTAAAACCAGAATGCATGACTTGTTTCTGGACGTATGAATTACGTGTCTTTATTGCCTTTGGTGAACGACTTGTGTACTAGCTAGAATTATCTTCACAACTATCTTGTATCAAAGTTATTGTGTGCTATATTTCATGCTTTATGTAAAATAAGCGGTATTGTAAGTTTGTAAAATATTGTATAAAAGTTTGAACGCGAAATATTATTATAATCAGTTTTTCATATAGAATTGTAGTAGTTGAATTGTATATTAGCTACTAAGTATGAACTTAACGGGTAGGTACTACCCGAATTTAAACTTATAAAACGCTAATATGAAGAAAAAGCTTTTATAAATGAGTTCATATTATGCTACGAAATACTATTAACTACTCTTAATATTCTGTATGATTAACTTGTTCCATTTGACTATTTTGAAGGAAATGGCACCGACTACTCGACACACCGTGAATATGAATGAAGAGGAATTCCGTACTTTTCTAGCTTCAAACATAGCCGCAGTACAGGCTGCGCTACATACCAACAATAACCTTGGATCTAGCAGTACAGGAAATCGTGTAGGATGCACCTACAAAGAATTCACTGCCTGCAAACCTTTGGAATTTGATGGAACCGAAGGACCGATTGGATTGAAACGATTGACCGAGAAGGTCGAATCGGTGTTTGCCATAAGTAAGTGTACTGAAGAGGACAAAGTGAAGTACGCTACGCATACCTTCACAGGTTCTGCGTTAACATGGTGGAATACCTATCTAGAGCAAGTGGGACAAGACGATGCGTACGCACTACCGTGGTCAGCATTCAAGCACTTGATGAACGAGAAGTACCGTCCCAGAACTGAGGTCAATAAGCTCAAGACAGAACTTAGAGGGTTACGAACCCAAGGATTTGATATTACCACGTACGAAAGACGATTCACAGAATTGTGCCTATTGTGTCCGGGAGCATTCGAAGATGAGGAAGAGAAGATCGACACGTTTGTGAAAGGATTACCGGAAAGAATCCAAGAAGATATAAGTTCACACGAGCCCGCCTCCATACAACAGGCATGTAGAATGGCTCACAAACTAGTGAACCAGATTGAAGAAAGAATTAAAGAACAGACTGCTGAAGAGGCCAATGTGAAGCAAGTCAAAAGAAAGTGGGAGGAAAACAGTGATAAGAATCACCAATACAACAACAACAGCAATTACAACAATAATCGCAACAATTATCCCAACAATCGCAACATCAATATCAACTACAACAAACGGCCCAACAACAACAACAACAACAACAACAACAACAACAACAACAACAACAACAACAACAACAACAACTACAACAATCATCCCAACAACAATAATAACCGCAACAACAACAACAATCAGAAGCAGCTATGCCAAAGGTGTGAAAAGAATCACTCGGGGTTCTGCACCAAATTTTGCAACAAGTGTAAAAGAAATGGTCATAGCGCGGCGAAGTGTGAGGTCTACGGACCAGGGGTTAATAGAACGAAAGGAACAAATGGTGTCGGAACGAGTAATGGCGGAGCAAGTAGTGTCGGAGCAAGTTATGCCAATGTAGTTTGTTATAAATGTGGAAAACCGGGCCACATTATTAGAAATTGCCCGAACCAGGAGAACACGAATGGACAAGGCCGCGGAAGAGTTTTCAATATTAATGCGGCAGAGGCACAAGAAGACCCGGAGCTTGTTACGGGTACGTTTCTTATTGACAATAAATCTGCTTACGTTTTATTTGATTCGGGTGCGGATAGAAGCTATATGAGTAGAGATTTTTGTGCTAAATTAAGTTGTCCATTGACGCCTTTGGATAGTAAATTTTTACTCGAATTAGCAAATGGTAAATTAATTTCAGCAGATAATATATGTCGGAATCGAGAAATTAAACTGGTTAGCGAAACATTTAAGATTGACTTGATACCAGTAGAGTTAGGGAGTTTTGATGTGATAATCGGTATGGACTGGTTGAAAGAAGTGAAAGCAGAGATCGTTTGTTACAAAAATGCAATTCGCATTATACGAGAAAAAGGAAAACCCTTAATGGTGTACGGAGAAAAGGGCAACACGAAGCTAC
Organism: Rutidosis leptorrhynchoides; assembly: GCF_046630445.1. NCBI lineage: Eukaryota > Viridiplantae > Streptophyta > Magnoliopsida > Asterales > Asteraceae > Rutidosis > Rutidosis leptorrhynchoides. The sequence goes on from NC_092337.1 coordinate 256,181,413, forward strand.
ATCTTATTAGTAATTTGAAGGCACAAAAACTAATAAGAAAAGGTTGCTATGCTGTTCTAGCACACGTCGAGAAAGTACAAACTGAAGAAAAGAGCATCAATGATGTTCCCGTCGCAAAAGAATTTCCCGATGTATTTCTGAAAGAATTACCGGGACTACCCCCACATCGATCCGTTGAATTTCAAATAGATCTTGTCCAGGAGCTGCACCAATAGCTCGTGCTCCTTACAGACTCGCACCCAGCGAGATGAAAGAACTGCAAAGCCAATTACAAGAACTTTTAGAGCGTGGTTTCATTCGACCAAGCACATCACCGTGGGGAGCTCCTGTTTTGTTTGTCAAGAAGAAAGATGGTACATTCAGGTTGTGTATCGACTACCGAGAGTTGAACAAACTTACCATCAAGAACCGCTACCCACTACCGAGAATCGATGACTTATTTGATCAACTACAAGGCTCGTCTGTTTATTCAAAGATTGACTTACGTTCCGGGTATCATCAAATGCGGGTGAAAGAAGATGATATTCCAAAGACTGCTTTCAGAACACGTTACGGTCATTATGAGTTTATGGTCATGCCGTTTGGTTTAACTAATGCACCAGCTGTGTTCATGGACCTTATGAACCGAGTGTGTGGACCATACCTTGACAAGTTTGTCATTGTTTTCATTGATGACATACTTATTTACTCAAAGAATGACCAAGAACACGGTGAACATTTGAGAAAGGTGTTAGAAGTATTGAGGAAGGAAGAATTGTACGCTAAGTTTTCAAAGTGTGAATTTTGGTTGGAATAAGTTCAATTCCTCGGTCACATAGTGAACGAAGAAGGTATTAAGGTGGATCCGGCAAAGATAGAAACTGTTGAAAAGTGGGAAACCCCGAAAACTCCGAAACACATACGCCAGTTTTTAGGACTAGCTGGTTACTACAGAAGGTTCATCCAAGACTTTTCCAGAATAGCAAAACCCTTGACTGCATTAACGCATAAAGGGAAGAAATTTGAATGGAATGATGAACAAGAGAAAGCGTTTCAGTTATTGAAGAAAAAGCTAACTACGGCACCTATATTTTCATTGCCTAAAGGGAATGATGATTTTGTGATTTATTGTGACGCATCAAAGCAAGGTCTCGGTTGTGTATTAATGCAACGAACGAAGGTGATTGCTTATGCGTCTAGACAATTGAAGATTCACGAACAAAATTATACGACGCATGATTTGGAATTAGGCGCGGTTGTTTTTGCATTAAAGACTTGGAGGCACTACTTATATGGGGTTAAAAGTATTATATATACCGACCACAAAAGTCTTCAACACATATTTAATCAGAAACAACTGAATATGAGCAGCGTAGGTGGATTGAATTATTGAATGATTACGACTTTGAGATTCGTTACCACCCGGGGAAGGCAAATGTGGTAGCCGATGCCTTGAGCAGGAAGGACAGAGAACCCATTCGAGTAAAATCTATGAATATAATGATTCATAATAACCTTACTACTCAAATAAAGGAGGCGCAACAAGGAGTTTTAAAAGAGGGAAATTTAAAGGATGAAATACCCAAAGGATCGGAGAAGCATCTTAATATTCGGGAAGAGGGAACCCGGTATAGGGCTGAAAGGATTTGGGTACCAAAATTTGGAGATATGAGAGAAATGGTACTTAGAGAAGCTCATAAAACCAGATACTCAATACATCCTGGAACGGGGAAGATGTACAAGGATCTCAAGAAACATTTTTGGTGGCCGGATATGAAAGCCGATGTTGCTAAATACGTAGGAGAATGTTTGACGTGTTCTAAGGTCAAAGCTGAGCATCAGAAACCATCAGGTCTACTTCAACAACCCGAAATCCCAGAATGGAAATGGGAAAACATTACCATGGATTTCATCACTAAATTGCCAAGGACTGCAAGTGGTTTTGATACTATTTGGGTAATAGTTGATCGTCTCACCAAATCAGCACACTTCCTGCCAATAAGAGAAGATGACAAGATGGAGAAGTTAGCACGACTGTATTTGAAGGAAGTCGTCTCCAGACATGGAATACCAATCTCTATTATCTCTGATAGGGATGGCAGATTTATTTCAAGATTCTGGCAGACATTACAGCAAGCATTAGGAACTCGTCTAGACATGAGTACTGCCTATCATCCACAAACTGATGGGCAGAGCGAAAGGACGATACAAACGCTTGAAGACATGCTACGAGCATGTGTTATTGATTTCGGAAACAGTTGGGATCGACATCTACCGTTAGCAGAATTTTCCTACAACAACAGCTACCATTCAAGCATTGAGATGGCGCCGTTTGAAGCACTTTATGGTAGAAAGTGCAGGTCTCCGATTTGTTAGAGTGAAGTGGGGGATAGACAGATTACGGGTCCGGAGATTATACAAGAAACTACCGAGAAGATCATCCAAATTCAACAACGGTTGAAAACCGCCCAAAGTCGACAAAAGAGCTACGCTGACATTAAAAGAAAAGATATAGAATTTGAAATTGGAGAGATGGTCATGCTTAAAGTTGCACCTTGGAAAGGCGTTGTTCGATTTGGTAAACGAGGGAAATTAAATCCAAGGTATATTGGACCATTCAAGATTATTGATCGTGTCGGACCAGTAGCTTACCGACTTGAGTTACCTCAACAACTCGCGGCTGTACATAACACTTTCCACGTCTCGAATTTGAAGAAATGTTTTGCTAAAGAAGATCTCACTATTCCGTTAGATGAAATCCAAATCAACGAAAAACTCCAATTCATCGAAGAACCCGTCGAAATAATGGATCGTGAGGTTAAAAGACTTAAGCAAAACAAGATACCAATTGTTAAGGTTCGATGGAATGCTCGTAGAGGACCCGAGTTCACCTGGGAGCTTGAAGATCAGATGAAGAAGAAATACCCGCATCTATTTCCAGAAGATTCGTCAACACCTTCAATAGCTTAAAATTTCGGGACGAAATTTATTTAACGGGTAGGTACTGTAGTGACCCGAATTTTTCCATGTTTATATATATTAATTGAGATTGATATTTACATGATTAAATGTTTCCAACATGTTAAGTAATCAAACTTGTTAAGACTTGATTAATTGAAATAGGTTTCATATAGACAATTGACCACCCAAGTTGACCGGTGATTCACGAACGTTAAAACTTGTAAAAACTATATGATGACATATATATGGTTATATATATAGTTAACATGATATTATGATATGTAAACATATCATTAAGTATATTAACAATGAACTACATATGTAAAAACAAGACTACTAACTTAATGATTTTGAAACGAGACATATATGTAACGATTATCGTTGTAACGACATTTAATGTATATATATCATATTAAGAGATATTCGTACATCATAATATCATGATAATATAATAATTTAAAATCTCTTTTGATATTATAAACATTGGGTTAACAACATTTAACAAGATCGTTAACCTAAAGGTTTCAAAACAACATTTACATGTAACGACTAACGATGACTTAACGACTCAGTTAAAATGTATATACATGTAGTGTTTTAATATGTATTCATACACTTTTGAAAGACTTCAAGACACTTATCAAAATACTTCTACTTAACAAAAATGCTTACAATTACATCCTCGTTCAGTTTCATCAACAATTCTACTCGTATGCACCCGTATTCGTACTCGTACAATACACAGCTTTTAGATGTATGTACTATTGGTATATACACTCCAATGATCAGCTCTTAGCAGCCCATGTGAGTCACCTAACACATGCGGGAACCATCATTTGGCAACTAGCATGAAATATCTCATAAAATTACAAAAATATGAGTAATCATTCATGACTTATTTACATGAAAACAAAATTTCATATCCTTTATATCTAATCCATACACCAATGACCAAAAACACCTACAAACACTTTAATTCTTCAATTTTCTTCATCTAATTGATCTCTCTCAAGTTCTATCTTCAAGTTCTAAGTGTTCTTCATAAATTCCAAAAGTTCTAGTTTCATAAAATCAAGAATACTTTCAAGATTGCTAGCTCACTTCCAATCTTGTAAGGTGATCATCCAACCTCAAGAAATCTTTGTTTCTTACAGTAGGTTATCATTCTAATACAAGGTAATAATCATATTCAAACTTTGGTTCAATTTCTATAACTATAACAATCTTATTTCAAGTGATGATCTTACTTGAACTTGTTTTCATGTCATGATTTTGCTTCAAGAACTTTGAGCCATCCAAGGATCCATTGAAGCTAGATCCATTTTTTTCTTTTCCAGTAGGTTCATCCAAGGAACTTAAGGTAGTAATGATGTTCATAACATCATTCGATTCATACATATAAAGCTATCTTATTCGAAGGTTTAAACTTGTAATCACTAGAACATAGTTTAGTTAATTCTAAACTTGTTCGCAAACAAAAGTTAATCCTTCTAACTTGACTTTTAAAATCAACTAAACACATGTTATATATCTATATGATATGCTAACTTAATGATTTAAAACCTGGAAACACGAAAAACACCGTAAAACCGGATTTACGCCGTCGTAGTAACACCGCGGGCTGTTTTGGGTTAGTTAATTAAAAACTATGATAAACTTTGATTTAAAAGTTGTTATTCTGAGAAAATGATTTTTATTATGAACATGAAACTATATCCAAAAATTATGGTTAAACTCAAAGTGGAAGTATGTTTTCTAAAATGGTCATCTAGACGTCGTTCTTTCGACTGAAATGACTACCTTTACAAAAACGACTTGTAACTTATTTTTCCGACTATAAACCTATACTTTTTCTGTTTAGATTCATAAAATAGAGTTCAATATGAAACTATAGCAATTTGATTCACTCAAAACGGATTTAAAATGAAGAAGTTATGGGTAAAACAAGATTGGATAATTTTTCTCATTTTAGCTACGTGAAAATTGGTAACAAATCTATTCCAACCTTAACTTAATCAACTTGTATTGTATATTATGTAATCTTGAGATACCATAGACACGTATACAATGTTTCGACCTATCATGTCGACACATCTATATATATTTCGACCATAGACACTCTATATGTGAATGTTGGAGTTAGCTATACAGGGTTGAGGTTGATTCCAAAATATATATAGTTTGAGTTGTGATCAATACTGAGATACGTATACACTGGGTCGTGGATTGATTCAAGATAATATTTATCGATTTATTTCTGTACATCTAACTGTGGACAACTAGTTGTAGGTTACTAACGAGGACAGCTGACTTAATAAACTTAAAACATCAAAATATATTAAAAGTGTTGTAAATATATTTTGAACATACTTTGATATATATGTATATATTGTTATAGGTTCGTGAATCAACCAGTGGCCAAGTCTTACTTCCCGACGAAGTAACAATCTGTGAAAGTGAGTTATAGTCCCACTTTTAAAATCTAATATTTTTGGGATGAGAATACATGCAGGTTTTATAAATGATTTACAAAATAGACACAAGTACGTGAAACTACATTCTATGGTTGAATTATCGAAATCGAATATGCCCCTTTTTATTAAGTCTGGTAATCTAAGAATTAGGGAACATACACCCTAATTGACGCGAATCCTAAAGATAGATCTATCGGGCCCAACAAGCCCCATCCAAAGTACCGGATGCTTTAGTACTTCGAAATTTATATCATATCCGAAGGGTGTCCCGAAATGATGGGGATATTCTTATATATGCATTTTGTTAATGTCGGTTACCAAGTGTTCACCATATGAATGATTTTTATCTCTATGTATGGGATGTGTATTGAAATATGAAATCTTGTGGTCTATTATTATGATTTGATATATATAGGTTAAACCTATAACTCACCAACATTTTTGTTGACGTTTTAAGCATGTTTATTCTCAGGTGATTATTAAGAGCTTCCGCTGTCGCATACTTAAATAAGGACGAGATTTGGAGTCCATGCTTGTATGATATTATGTAAAAACTGCATTCAAGAAACTTATTTTGTTGTAACATATTTGTATTGTAAACCATTATGTAATGGTCGTGTGTAAACAGGATATTTTAGATTATCATTATTTGATAATCTACGTAAAGCTTTTTAAACCTTTATTGATGAAATAAAGGTTATGGTTTGTTTTAAAATGAATGCAGTCTTTGAAAAACGTCTCATATAGAGGTCAAAACCTCGCAACGAAATCAATTAATATGGAACGTTTTTAATCAATAAGAACGGGACATTTCAGATAATGCTTAACAAAAATGCAAGTATGTTCCCTCTAATAAATGGGCATTTGTCTTTCATTAATATGGGTCACTAACTTATTATAATTGGGCTAATTAAATAGTCCACTAGCTAGTGTAGGGTGGGCTAAAGTCCAACAAGGTAGAAAGTCCAACAAGACCAACTAGTGTGCTCTAGTAAATTACTAAGCGTAATTAAGCATCCAAAAACCATAGTAATTGTTATTATAAAATAAAAATTAGTGTTTCATAGTCATAATATTCCGATTATGACCAAAGTTAAACGTGTACCGAAATACATAGCTCGTTTCAAACGTCAAGTGACACCAACGGTCGTAAAAGCTTTCGGGGATCAAGTTAAGTGATTACACACTTAATAGCTTGTTGTAAGATATTAACCAAAGTAATTAATCATTAAATAAGATCCCAGAGCATAAACTAGCTCAGTATGCACATATACGTAGTTTCGTGAAAGCACAAAGCGCAAAAGCAAGTCAAAAAAGCCGGGTCGTTACAAAAACTCATAATTCTAATAGATGAATGTTATATGTGTACATATGATGTTCTAGTACAGTTTTGAATTCAAAGTATGGCATTTGAAAGATGTAAGAATCTAAGGGTGATGTTTTCTGTTAAATCTTGGCTTGGATTCTGATTTTTCAAAATCAGAATATGTAATCAAATTTGGATTCGAATGGTTGTTTTGATTTCTAGGAAAGAATGTATATCGTTGTGAAAGTAGTGAGTATAGTTGATGATTTCTGAATCAGAATCAAAGAATGTAGCATATTAATTGTGAATTTATATATCTCTTTGATATTACCTACACGTTCAAAGTTTCATATGTAATATTTTGTATCAGAGAATTTTATTACAGTCTTTATGAAAATATATGTATGTATATTTTTTTCAGATGTAATACATATTTAATGAGTTAATATCATATTAAGCTCATTTGATTTTTGGCTGGATTAGAAATGAATAATCTCTAAAACATTAAAGATTTCATAATCTTCACGAAGTATTTCACTAATGTAATCAATACTTCGTTATTCAGTTTTATTGATATTTCCTCGGTAAATGATGTTGGTGCTCGTGGAATTATTGTGAACTTCGCAATAATGTTTTCTAGAAAGTTTCATGTACATTGAAGATGAAAGTGTAAAATCAAACATGTAATTGATTGAAACACTTGGTTTATTATGAAATGGGTTTCATTGAGTTGAAACAGAGATTGTAGTTAACGATGGTTAAGTCGTTAACGAAAGATGTACATCATAGCATATTAGTAATATGAATTAACTGAGTAGTATCTACCCTTTTTCAATTCATACATAATAGCTTAGTATGAAAAGATAGATTAGGGTTTCCAAAATTCATGTATATATAGCATATAAATTCCTTGGAAATAATGAGTTTACTTCAAAACTCGTTATTACAATATATCCATTGGTGAATGTGGTGTCGATATCATTGATGGTTATGGAGTTGGTGTAACTTGTGGTGCTACAGGTGTTGCTGGTGTTGGTAATACTGATGGTAATGCTGGTGGTACTACCGGTGGCGCTTGTATAACAAGTCTAGCTTGTAAATCACGCACTATTCTTGTCAGGGTTTCTATTCTTCCTTCTATCATTTCGATCCACTCATCTGATTTATGGTTAAGGCTAGAATAGATAATTTCTAAGACTTTAGAGATTACATAATAGCCGCAGAATGTTTCTCCAATGAAGTTATGAATTAATACTTCATCGGTTATTTTTTTGGTACTACTTGGTATCTATGGTGCGTATGGCGTTGATGCTTGAGGGACAGTTTGTGATGTTGAAACATGGGATTTGGATGTTGTTGGTGGTGGTAATGGTACTGTTGATATTGCTGATGGTGGTCCTGTTGATGCCGGTGATGCTGCTGGTGCTTGTGCTTGCGATGTGGGTGTTGTTGGTGGTACTGGTGTTGTTGATGGTGCTAGTAATCTTTGCACCATATTCTCCAAAGCTAATACTCGAGCGTGAAGCTCGTTGACTTCTTCTACTACACCGGGATGATTGTCGGTTCGGACGAGCGGATGAATAAGATCTAGAATTTGAGATAGTATATAATTGAAGCAACCCGTCCTAATCTATAAGGACGAATACAATATCATATGGTTACATCGCGAGGTATTTGACCTCTATATTATACATTTTTAAAAACATTGCATTGGTTTTTAAAAGACAAACTTTCTTTACATCATACCATTTCATAGTACAACCAACTATAATTGTCATAATAATAATCTTGATGAACTCAACGACTCGAATGCAACGTCTTTTTGAATTATGCCATAAATGACTCCAAGTAATATCTTTAAAATGAGCAAATGCACAGCAAAAGATTTGTTTAATACCTGAGAATAAACATGCTTTAAAGTGTCAACCAAAAGGTTGGTGAGTTCATTAGTTTATCGTAATCATTCATTTTCATCATTTTAATTGACCACAAGATTTTCATTTCCATTTCTCATAAATAAACATCCCATACATAGGGATAAAAATTATTCATATGGATTGAACACCTGATAATCGACATTTACAAGATGCATATAGAATATCCCCATCATTCCGGGACATCCTTCGGACATGATATAAATTTCGAAGAACTAAAGTATCCGCAACCATGGATGGGGTTTGTTGGGCCCGATAGATCTATCTTTAGGATTCGCGTCAATTAGGGGCTCGGTTCCCTAATTCTTAGATTACCAGGCTAAAAGGGGCATATTCGGCTTCGATCCATTCAACCATATAATGTAGTTTTAATTACTTGTGTCTATTTCATAAAATATTTATAAAAGTGCATGTATTCTCAGTCCCATTAATATATATTGCAAAAGCATTTAAAAAGGGAGTAATGAAACTCACAATACTGTATTTCGTAGTAAAAATACATATGACGGCATTGAACAAGTGCAAGGTTGGCCTCGGATTCACGAACCTATATTAATTATATATATTTATATGTTGATCAATATTTGTCTAACAATTAAGGTCAAGTCATAGTGTACCACAATCCTAATGCTCGAGACTAATATGCAAAAGTCAACAAAAGTCAGCTTGACCAAAATGACTTCCAAAACCTATACGTGATGATAACTTAAATATAGTCGTTTTATATATTTAATATATTTAGCAGATTTTATTAGAGTAAATAATAAAAGTCATTTATTAATAAAAATTTATATTAAAATATATATATCTGATAAAAATATACTTTTATATATCTTAAGTAATGAAATTTATAAAGTTCATTTATTATCATAAAAATATAATGATAGGTATTGTTAATTGAAATGTCCCATTCATATTGATTATAAACGTTCCATATTAATTGATTTCGTTGCAAAGTTTTGACCTCTATATGAGACGTTTTTCAAAGACTGCATTCATTTTTAAAACAACCATAACCTTTATTTTATCAATAAAGGTTTTAAAAACATTACGTAGATTATCAAATAATGATAATCTAAAATATACTGTTTACACACGACCATTACATAATGGTTTACAATAGAAATATATTACATCGACATATGTTTCTTGAATGCAGTTTTTACACAATATCATACAAACATGGACTTTAAATCTTGTCCTTATTTTAGTATGCAACAGCGGAAGCTCTTAGTATTCACCTTAGAATAAACATGTTTTAAACGTCAACAAAAATGTTGGTGAGTTATAGGTTTAGCCTATATATATCAAATCATAACAATAGACCACAAGATTTCATATTTCAATACACATCACATACATAGAGATAAAAATCATTCATATGGTGAACACCTGGTAACCGACATTAACAAAATGCATATATAAGAATATCCCCATCATTCCGGGACACCCTTCGGATATGATATAAATTTTGAAGTACTAAAGCATCCGGTACTTTGGATGGGGTTTGTTAGGCCCAATAGATCTATCTTTAGGATTCGCGTCAATTAGGGTGTCTGTTCCCTAATTCTTAGATTACCAGACTTAATAAAAAGGGGTATATTCGATTTCGATAATTCAACCATAGAATGTAGTTTCACGTACTTGTGTCTATTTTGTAAATCATTTATAAAACCTGCATGTATTCTCATCCCAAAAATATTAGATTTTAAATGTGGGTCTATAAATCACTTTCACAGATATTTCCTTCCTCGAAAATAAGACTTGGCCACGGATCGATTCACGAACCTATACAAATATGTACATATTTATCAAAGTATGTTCAAAATATAATTACAACCATTTTTATTATGTTTTAAAGATTTGAGTGTATTAAGTCAGCTGTCCTCGTTAGTAACCTACAACTAGTTGTCAACAGTTAGATGTACAGAAATAAATCGATATATAATATCTTGAATCAATCCACGACCCAGTGTATACACGTCTCAGGCTAGTTCACAACTCAAAGTATATATATTTTTGGAATCAACCTCAACCCTGTATAGCTAACTCCAACATTACTGCATATAGAGTGTCTATGGTTGTTCCAAATAATATATATACATGGGTCGATATGATATGTCAAAACATTTACATACGTGTCTATGGTATCCCAATATTACATAATATATTAGAATACATGTATAATACAATATAAGTTAGCTAGGATATGATTTGTATAGATTTGTTAAACATTTCCCGTAGCTAAAAAAATCAAAAATATCTAATCTTGTATTACCTATAACTTCTTCATTTTAAATCCATTTTGAGTGAATCAAATTGCTATGGTTCCATATTGAACTCTAATTTAAGAATCCAAACAGAAAAATTATAGGTTTATAGTCAGAAATTTAAGTTACATGTCAATTACTAAAGAGGTAGTCATTTCGGTCGAAAGAACGACATCTTGATAACCATTTTGAAAAACATACTTTCACTTTGAGTTTAACCAAGATTTTTGGATATAGTTTCATGTCCATATGAAAAATCATTTTCCCAGAAGAACAACTTTTAAATCAAAGTTTATCATATTTTTTAATTATCCAAACCAAAACAGCCCCTGGTTTCACTACGACGGCGTATATCCGATTTTATGGTGTTCATCGTGTTTCCTGGTTTTAAATCATTAAGTTAGCATATCACATAGATATAGAACATGTTAGTTGATTTTGAAAAGTCAAGTTAGAAGGATTAACTTTTGTTTGCGAACAAGTTTAGAATTAACTAAACTATGTTCTAGTGATTACAAGTTTAAACCTTCGAATAAGATAGCTTTATATGTATGAATTGAATGATGTTATGAACATCATTACTACCTCAAGTTTTCTGGATAAAACTACTGGAAATAAGAAAAATGGATCTAGCTTCAAAGGATCCTTGGATGGCTTGAAAGTTCTTGAAGCAGAATCATGACACGAAAACAGTTCAAGTAAGATTTTCACTCGAAATAAGATTGTTATAGTTGTAGAAATTGAATAAAAGTTTGAATATGAATATTACCTTGAATTAGAAAGATAACCTACTGTAAATAACAAAGGTTCCTTGATCTTAGATGATTACTTGGAATGGATTAGAAAGCTTGGAAGTAGACTTGCAAACTTGGAAGTATTCTTGATTTTTATGAAACTATACTTATGGAATTTATGAAGAACACTTAGAACTTGAAGATGGAAATTGAGAGAGATCAATTAGATGAAGAAAATTGAAGAATGAAAGTGTTTGTAGGTGTTTTTGGTCGTTGGTATATGGATTAGATATAAAGGATATGTAATTTTGTTTTCATGTAAATAAGTCATGAATGATTACTAATATTTTTGTAATTTTATGAGATATTTCATGCTAGTTTCCAAATGATGGTTCCCACATGTGTTAGGTGACTCACATGGGCTGCTAAGAGCTGATCATTGGAGTGTATATACCAATAGTACATACATCTAAAAGTTGTGTATTGTACGAGTACGAATACGGGTGCATACGAGTAGAATTGTTGATGAAACTGAACGAGGATGTAATTGTAAGCATTTTTGTTAAGTAGAAGTACTTTGATATGTGTCTTGAAGTCTTTCAAAAGTGTAAGAATACATATCAAAACACAACATGTATATACATTCTAATGGAGTCGTTAAGTCTTCGTTAGTCGTTACATGTAAGTGTTGTTTTGAAACCTTTAAGTTAACGATCTCAATTAATGTTGTTAACCCAATGTTTATTATATCAAATGAGATGTTAAATTATTATATTATCATGATATTATGATGTATGAATATCTCTTAATATGATATATACATTAAAATATCGTTACAGCAATAATCGTTACATATAAGTCTCGTTTCGTAATTCTTGAGTTAGTAGTCTTGTTTTTACATATGTAGTTCATTGTTAACACACTTAATGATATATTTAAATATCATTTTATCATGTTAAATATAGTGTATCAATATCTTAATATGATACATTTGTATTTAGTAGACGTTATCATAACGATAATCGTTATATATATCATTTCGAGTTTCTTAACTTAATAATCTCATTTCTTATGTATATCACACATTGTTAATATACTTAGTGAGATACTTACTCATCATAATCTCATGTCAACCATATATATATATATATATGTCTATATATACCACAACATGTAGTTTTTACAAATTTATAACGTTCGTGAATCGCCGGTCAACTTGGGTGATCAATTGTCTATATGAAACTTATTTCATTTAATCAAGTCTTAACAAGTTTGATTGCTTAACACATTGGAAACATTTAGTCATGTAAATATCAATCTCAATTAATATATATAAACATGGAAAAGTTCGGGTCACTACATTAATGTTATTATATTACATGTAGTAAAATATCTTTGTATTACATATTTAAAATAATATTGATATTAACAATAATAATTAAAAGTTGTATTATTTTGTAATAATAATTATTATTATTCTACTAATAAAAATAACATTATTTATATTTACTAAAAATAATATTAATTATAATAATTTTTATTAATAATAATAATAAAATGATAATGATATTTTATAATAACAATGATATTTCTATTAATAATGACCTTAGTAAAAATGATAGTTTTAATATTAATAAAACTTTTAATATTAATAATAATGATAAAAATAATGAAAATTGATATTTTTATCTAAGTTAATAACTTACAATGTTTTTATTTTATCATGATACCTATACCCATTATTTCCTAATCGATTCGTTTAATAGCTTTTAGTATTCTTTTATATCGCATTCATAATAATGATAATAATCGCAATCATAATAATTAGATAATACTAATATTAGTTTTAAAGATAATGATACTAATAATAATAAATATTATGATAATATTAATGATAATACTAATAACTATTTTTAATGATAAATAATAATACTAGTTATAACCTTAATGATAATAACGATAGTAATAATAATAAAAATAACAATTTTTAATGATAATACCTTTTATTAATAATGATAATGATAATGATAATGATAATAATGATAATAATAATAATAATAATAATAATAATAATAATAATAATAATAATAATAATAATAATAATAATAATAATAATAATAATAATAATAATAATAATAATAATAATAATAATAATAATAATAATAATAATAATAATAATAATAATAATAATAATAATTAGATTATAACGACGATAATAATAATAATCATTTTAACAATAATACAAAAATTCAGTGGACTATAACTTCTAATCTGTTCATCGAAACCATTCGATATCCAAATGAAAAGTTATTGATTTTTCATCAACTTTCCAATGACATGCATATCAGGATTCAACATAACCTATCTAACGACAATATTGTAACGACCCGACAAAATCGTCATTGACGGCGCTGTTAACTTAGGTCTCGTTACGTGGTCATAGTCCCTAAATGGGACGCGTTTGACCAAAATTATGTCTCATTCATTTGAAAAGTATGACTTGCAAAGTTTTAAGTTACCAACGGTTCGACAACTAGTTTAAGTTTACAAAAGTTGCAAAGTATAAATGAAATAACTAGCGACATAATATAAGTTGTAAATCACGAATGCTATCAATTGTGTATGCATGTAAACATTAAGTTTGAATCCAAAGGTGTTATCGCTAGCGTATGATTGACCCCAAGCAAGAAATCAAAGTGTGCGGAAGCATGTATCAAGTAGCCAAGTATGAACCTGAGAAACATATAGAAAACTGTCAACGTATGTTTTTGAACCACAAGATTTTGTATAGTTGATTATCCAAATCATATATATTCCAAAGAATGTTGTTTGTATCATGAGCACCCAATTACCAACGCTTAACTGAATCTTTCCTCTGAATCTTGAATCTATAGTGGGACTATGATCTCACCTCGAGAGCACGAGTATAAAGGTACTTCACAAAGTAAACGTGTGCATGAAAGTTGTTTAGCCTTGACCTAAACAAGTAATTTGTATCAATTAACCGGTTACGACATAAGGTCGGGCGAAATGTGTTCAATTAGTCCTATGGCTCATTACGACTCGAATATATATAGCATGTGAATCAGGTTGTCAAGTTTCATGCAAGAATCAAGTATAAAAGCATGTTAGAAAGATTGCATAAGTATTTGGTTAAGTTTGACTAAAAGTTAAACTTTGGTCAAAGTCAAAGTCAACGAAAAAGTCAACACATTCGGGTCGGGTCTCGTACAATTTTTCTAAGCTTAGAAGTCATATATAAGCATGTTGGCCAAGTTTCATGTCAATCGGAGGTGCATAGCATAGTTGGAATTAATCGAAAAATGAAGATTTTGGGCAGCCTGCATCAGATGCGCCGCATCTATAAGGGATGCGCCGCATATGTGCCTGATTCAGGTGGAAAAAGCTGAAAAATGACAAGTCTCGAACTAAACTTCAAACGAACGTAACTTATGAACCGTAAACGTTCAAAACACGTATCTTATATCGTTGGAAAGGTATTTTGACGAGGATTACAACTAAACACATTTCACCACTCAAATCCGTCATTAACAACAATGAAAACCTCGTCGATTGATCGCTAAGAGTTCATTATCAAAGTTTCAAGTTCATAAAATGCATTTCATGACTCGGGAATCCAATTTACACATATGATATGCCGTTTCGAAGGTAATTAAACATACAATACAACTAAACACTTACTAGCAACATTTCATAGCATTCAATTATCAAAAGTTCATTTTAAAGCTCATTAAACCCTAACCAAAATCATGAATTCATCAATTTTGTAAATGGAGCTTTTCTAAATCAACCTACACATCAAAATGAAGCTAATGATACTAGTAACACATTTAATACATGAACTTTAACATTTAAACAACATTTAATCAACCAAAACTCAAGATTAAGCACACCCATTTCAAGTTCATGCTAGTTTACTCAAAACAACAAATCGAGCAAACCAAACACATATTCATGTTAGACTTGAGCCATAGACACTAACTAACACCATTTCAAGTCTATAAAACGAATTTGAGAAATCTTGAGTTTTAGAAATGTTACCCAAACGAGATGAAGTTGGTACCAAAATGAAGAGGATGATGCAAGGATCACAAATATGTAATTTGTTTTGATGTTTGCTTCCTTGAAATGATTTAGATGATGATTCTTTGAAGATGTTAAAAAGTGTGTTCTTGAGCTAGAGAGGAAAAAGAGATAAGGGAGGTGGAAATATGAATGAATGGAAGAGGTGGGGTTGACTAGTTGACCTAGTCAACTAGTTTGGCCCCTTGGCAACTTCGGTCCCTCGATTTTGAAAGCGGGTGCGTGAATTAACCAAACGAATTATTTTAAATACGTGAGAATAAACGGGGGATGTTATAATCGAATAACGGAAATATTGAGAACGTTAGTTAATGAAAGATACGAATTTAGATAATGAAAGATATTATCAAAAAAAAAGACGGTGTTAAAATTAAATTTAATGGAAAAACGCGGGATGTTACATTACCTACACCTTAAAAGAAATTTCGTCCCGAAATTTAGTTGAAAGTAGTAGTCGTTGTTTCTTCCTCGAGATCTTGCGTTGTAAATTCTACGAATAAGCGAGGGTACTTCCTAGGGCATTTCAACGAACTTTGACAGTCTGGATTTTACGTTGTTTTAGAGTTTGGTTTCACATTCATAATTTCAACTGGTTCTCCTAGGAAGTGTAGTTTATCATCGATAGTAAGCTCGTCGAAAAGGATAACAAGTTCTTGTCCCACAAGACACTTCTTTAAGTTTGATAAATGGAATGTAGGATGAACGGAGACTCAAATGAGTCGAAAAATCTAAACGGCTAGCAACGGGTACAATACGCCCCAAGATTTCAAAAGGATCAAATATCGCGGATTTAGCTTTCTACGTTTCCCGAAATGGATTACACTTTTTCAAGGTGCGACTTTTAACATTATGCGGTCCCCCATTTGGGATTCGAGAGGTTTACGTCTAACATCGGCATAGCTCCTTTGGCGACTACGGGCCGTTTTGAGCCTTTCTTGGATTTGAAATTTTTTTCGGTTGTTTCATGAATGAGTGCGGGTCCGGTGATTTGATTGTTGCCTACGTCGGCCTAACAAATAGTAGAACGACATTTACGGCCAATAAAGTTTCGAAGAGGTGAGGCGTTAATACCCGAATGAAAATTATTGTCGTACTAGAATTCGACTAAAAGAAAATACTTTTCTCAAGTAAATATGAAGTTGATAACACAAACTCGTATTATGGTTTCCAAGGTTTGAATCGTATGTTTGTTTGGTCCGTCAGTTTGTGGTTGATGTGCTATACTCATATCTAAACGTGGTCCCGAGGCTTTTTGTAAGGCACTCCGAAATCTAGAAGTGAAACGAGCATCTCGATCCGAAACGAGGTACATTTCTTTAAGATACATTTGAACAAATTTTCGTTTCTCAAGAATTTTGAGCCGCGAAAGATTTATCGGTTTCTGAAAACGTTTGTTAGGACTATTCACCCTCGTGGTGAATACTAGTATAACGTGAAAAGTCTCTCTCTCCATTGAGAATTTAGATAAAAGTTTTCCTTACACGGAAGTACGAGTGTAATGCGAGAGAAGTTTCTGCCTCGATGTGAGCATGACAAGCATATTGTAGTTCGTCGATAAAACCGTGCGAAAATGAGATAGTATACACGTGTACATATGTTTGGGGTTGAAAGAATTTGTCATTCATTCGGAAGCATAAATATGGTTCGGCAATAATCAAAGGTGTGTCCTTGGTATGGTTGTTATCAATATCCTCGGAGTTTTTGGATGTCCAACAAGAAAAATGAAGTCATGTACATGGCACATGGTGGTGATTAGGTTGATCGAATCCAATCACCATCACAAGTCATTAGAACTTTGGTATGACTTACCATAATATAACCACGTTGATCGAGTGTCGTTATATTATGCTAACTCATACCTCCATTCCCACATCACTCCCTAAAATCAAGTTCGTGTAATCGTGAAGATCTAAAATGAACAAAGTGTAACGATGTCTCAAACGTGACTCGTATTGGATAGAAAGAATTTGTGCAACTCTGATGAAGCGTTTCCTGAGGGAAGTGCATAAATGATTGTTTACGTCAATGCGGTTCAAGTCAAAAAATAATGTCCTTGGGTACGACAAGAGTAAAGAATCGTGATAATGAGTAGTACGCAACCGTAGTGATAAGTAGTGATGAAGATACTCACCTAGAGTAGTGGTGGTAGTAACAAAAAGTGGTAGATAGTAAGGAACAGCGGTGTAACATCGGTAGTGGTTAATGATTGCCATAGTGGTGGAAACTTTACAACACTTGTGGATAGTAAGCCCGGACGGTGATGAATAACAATCCGAGAGACAGAGTTCCCGAACTAGTGTAACTAATGAAGTCTTCGTCATCCTTACGCGTATGAATCTTAAATTTACGTGTGTTACCAGAAAGTGGTAGAATACGGATTCGTATGATGAAAGTTTGGTACCATTAAGAAGTTCACCTAAGAAAGGTTTAAGTATAATGCACAAGTAGTCAATTAAGTGCTATCTATAGCAAATGCAAGTCAGAATGCAATGGTTAATTATCCGGTTGTAGTCTAGATTCACTAATGCGTCCTAACGACTCTGTCTGACACACTAATGCATATCCTAGTTCCCTACAACTAACGCTCTGATACCATCTGTAACGACCCGACAAAATCGTCATTGACGGCGCCGTTAACTAAGGTCCCGTTACGTGGTCATAGTCCCTAAATGAGACGTGTTTGACCAAAATTATGTCGCATTCATTTGAAAAGTATGACTTGCAAAGTTTTAAGTTACCAACGGTTCGACAACAAGTTTAAGTTTACAAAAGTTGCAAAGTATAAATGAAATAACTTGCGACATAATATAAGTTGTAAATCACGAATGCTATCAATAGCGTATGCATGTAAACATTAAGTTTGAATCCAAATGTGTTATCGCTAGTGTATGCATGTATGCTTGACCCCAAGCAAGAAATCAAAGTGTGCGGAAGCATGTATCAAGTAGCCAAGTATGAACCTGAGAAACAAATAGAAAACTGTCAACGAAAAACGTTGGTGAAATCATAGGTGTATTTGTAAACGTATGTTTTTGAACCACAAGATTTTGTATAGTTGATTATCCAAATCGTATATATTTCAAAGAATGTTGTTTGTATCACGAGCACCCAATTACCAAAGCTTAACCGAATCTTTCCTCTGAATCTTGAATCTATAGTGTTAGAACTTACACTATACCCGATAAAATTATATTTCATTCACTAACGGTAGCGAACCGTCTGAATGAGTGTTCATCAAACCCGTATAGCCACACAACATAATTACTCGCTTACACTTACACCATGCAAGTGTAACTAATGATAATTGGATTGAGAACTTTTGTTCTAACTCGTATGTATCTTTGTTTTTGTATTTGTGTTCAAAGTATAAAAGTATGAAAAGTATATATACATATGAAATGTATATAAGTATGTAATGTATATGTTTCTCAGCCCATGATTTAAAGAATAAGAGTTGTTGAAAAGGTGAGACTATGATCTCACCTCGAGTGCACGAGTATAAAGTTACTTCATAAAGTAAACGTGTGCATGAAAGTTGTTTAGCCTTGACCTAAATAAGTAAGTTGTATCAATTAACTGGTTACGACACAAGGTCGGGCGAAATGTATTCAATTAGTCCTATGGCTCGTTACGACTCGAATATATATAGCATGTGAATCACGTTGTCAAGTTTCATGCAAGAATCAAGTATAAAAGCATGTTAGAAAGATTGCATAAGTATTTGGTTAAGTTTGACTAAAAGTCAAACTTTGGTCAAAGTAAAAGTCAACGAAAAATTCAACACGTTCGGGTCGGATCTCGGACAATTTTTCTAAGCTTAGAAGTCATATATAAGCATGTTGGCCAAGTTTCATGTCAATTGGAGGTGCATAGCATAGTTGGAATTAAATGAAAAACGAAGATTTTGGGCAGCCTGCATCAGATGCACCGCATCTATAAGGGATGCGCCGCATATGTGCCTGATTCAGGTGGAAAAAGCTGAAAATGACAAGTCTCGAACTAAACTTCAAACGAACGTAACTTATGAACCGTAAACATTCAAAACATGTATCTTATATCGTTGGAAGGGTATTTTGACGAGGAATACAACTAAACACATTTCATCACTCAAATCCATCATTAACAATAATGAAAACCACGTCAATTGATTGCTAAAAGTTCATTATCAAAGTTTCAAGCTCATAAAATGCATTTCATGACTCGGGAATCCAATTTACACATATGATATGCCGTTTCGAAGGAAATTAAACATACAATATAACTAAACACTTACTAGCAACATTTCATAGCATTCAATTATCAAAAGTTCATTTTAAAGCTCATCAAACCCTAACCAAAATCATGAGTTCATTAATTTTGTAAATGAAGCTTTTCTAAATCAACCTACACATCAAAATGAAGCTAATGATGCTAGTAACACATTTAATACATGAACTTTAACATTTAAACAACATTTAATCAACTAAAACTCAAGATTAAGCACACCCATTTCAAGTTCATGCTAGTTTACTCAAAACAACAAATCGAGCAAACCAAATACATATTCATGTTAGACTTGAGCCATAGACACTAACTAACGCCATTCCAAGTCTATAAAACGAATTTGAGAAATCTAGATTTTTAGAAATGTTACCCAAACGAGATGAAGTTGGTACCAAAATGAAGAGGATGATGCAAGGATCACAAATATGTAAGTTGTTTTGATGTTTGCTTCCTTGAAATGATTTAGATGATGATTCTTTGAAGTTGTTAAAAAGTGTGTTCTTGAGCTAGAGAGGAAAAAGAGATGAGGGAGGTGGAAGTATGAATGAATAGAAGAGGTGGGGTTGACTAGTTGACCTAGTCAACTAGTTTGGCCCCTTGGCAGCTTCGGTCCCTCGAGTTTAAAAGCGGGTGCGTGAATTAACCAAAAAAATTAATTTAAATACACGAGAATAAACGGGAGATGTTATAATCGAATAACGGAAATATTGAGAACGTTAGTTAACGAAAGATACGAATTTAACGAAAGATATTATCTAAAAAAATACGGTGTTAAAAATAAATTTAACGGAAAAACGCGGGATGTTACTAATATCAAACGTACAAGTATGCATAATCCTATATACTCGAGCACTATTCAGGGATACACTGATAATATATAAACGTTAAGTTATGAGTGCTCACGTATCAATATTGAGATTCAATATTGCAGGAAAGATACGTAAACGCAACGGAGATGATAAACACTAGTTTGCCCTCTTGAGCATACCCCCGAATCATACCCATAACCTCCATAGCTATAGCTCCTAATTTCCTTAGCTCTATCCCACTCGAAAACCAGTTTTGAAATCGTGCGAGTAGAACATCGTCGTAGTATTTTATGTATAATACTAATAATATCACTCCTAATAATAATAATATTAATAATAATAATAATAATAATAATAATAATAATAATAATAATAATAATAATAATAATAATAATAATAATAATAAGATTAATAATAATAATAATCTTAATAATAATAATAATAATTTAAATAAAATAAATATTATACGGAGCATATGAGAGACAGAGTGAAATGAATTGTGAAACAAAAATGCAAATTCGATCGAGCTTTAAAGAGTTGGCCATCCCAGAGTCACCATGCGATCGCATGGCACTCCAAGTCTTTTCCCATGCGATCGCATGGGAAGGTTTTACAGCTGCCAATGTTTGTTTTTCTCTACCGACACACGTTTTAATTTATATATTATATTTAATGTTTATAATTATTTAAATAATATATTATATTTACGTGTATAGTTAATTTGTAAATTTAGTTTCAATATCTTGTACGTTGTCACTCAACTTACGTCCCGATTTCGGTTTCTCGAACGCATTTTCGTACGCTTAGAAAACTAGCTCTTTATGTTACGCGACGTGTACCTATTATTAATAATTAGACTTAATCATCTATAATCTATATTTTCTAAAGTATAATCTCTTCATTTGAGTGTCGTGGTCAATTGCTTCTATAAATAAATGTTTCGTTGTTTGTCAAAATGTTTATTTTTAAATCAAACATTTTATGACTAAGTTAATATTATATCTATCACTTTGTAATATATATATATATATATATATATATATATATATATATATATATATATATTCATTAAAAATATAAATTTGTACGTACTGTATGTAGTTGAAATATTTATTTAACAATATAATATTTAGTTTTTTTTTCAAAACTAATTATATTTTAAAGTTTGTTTTAAAAAAGTTTAGAAAAATATTATAACACGTAATGTTTTCATTTTAAAACTTAAATAGATACAATTCATTTATGTACTAATCGTTTTAAATATCAATCGCATTACTAAGCGAGTGTTACTATCGTGTACTTAACTAATTTGGAAACATATATATTTAATGAACACGTTTTGAACACAAGTTGCAAGTTATCTATATATTTAACAACCAATATTTCAACTTACGTTTATTTAATCAAAGACAATTTAAATAATCGAGTTCTATTATATCAAAAAGCATTTTCGTACATTTGAAACTAAATCAATTGATTAATATGCAATTTAGTCTTCCTCTAACTTTTGTTTAATTCTCGTTATATGACACTTTGTTTTCATATATAGATCACTTTACCAATTATTCCGAATACCATTAAAAAGAAAATGTTTCCTAAATCAAAGTGGACCTCTCAACAGAGACTTGTAATCATACAATGTATCTGATAAATCAATCATTTGATATTATCTTCTAATTCCATCGATAATCATATTGAAGCAAATATGTTCATGTAAAGTATTATACGTTTAATACTTTGTTAACATTTTCAAGTTATAATATATATACACATATAATAATACTCGTTCATTTAATGGTTTGTGAATCATCAAAAATTTGGTCGAGGTTAAATGAATGTATGAACATAGTTTAAAATTCTTGAAACTTAACTTAACAAACTTTGATTATCGTGTCAGAATAATATAAAGATAAGGTTTAAATTTGTTCAGAAATTTCCGGGTTGTCACAGTACCTACCCGTTAAATAAATTTCGTCCCGAAATTTGATTGGGATGGTCATGGCTGAAAATAAATATGTTTTCATGACTCATACGAACTGAAAATTAGAATTTTATCATCATTGAGTAATATAGACAAAACAATTTGATTTTGTGAAGCGTACGAGTGAGGCTATCACAAAAGAGTGAAATGAATAAATGTAGATTCGTCATATCTTCTGACATAGATAGGATTGGTTTCCGGAGTTCAAGGGATTTAGAGAAAATCTTTATGATAAGATTTGATTCATCGGTAATCAAGGAAATTAGGATCTGTAACGACCCTGGATTTTCTGACTTATATTATTAAAATTTATTATTAATACTTGCGTTGTACTAAATGTATTCTTATACATTTTACTTGTTACTGTATTTGACTTTCCATGTCCCGACTTGTCTTTGTGACACACACTTTTCACGAATAATATTTCGAATATTATTTACGTTCATAATTAATTATTATTAATTATTTCTAATTAACTAATGCAAGTAGTTAATTACTTGGGCTTTTATTAATTTGTTGCTTACTTATACTTGGGCTTATATTATTGGACTTGGAAGCCCACCCTTCACCACTTAATGGACTACTTGTAAGCCCACTATTATGCTAATGATTCTTTAAGGTTAAACAAGGATTAATTAGTTAAATGAGGAGACAAAGTTGTTGCAAGCATGCATGACCAACTTTCTATGCATTTAACCTTATACCTCATTCTATCATTCACCATCCTCCCACACTTGAAAGTTGAAAGTTGACTTCCTCTTTTGAACACCCTAAACCGTCGGCCAAGTAGCAAGGGGGGGGGGGGGGGGAGTTCCATTTTTTTTTTCATTTTTTTACTTATATGCTAGCATAAACTTCATTTCACACACTTCATTCTTACACTACTTTCACTCTTTCTTTTTCTCTCTAAATTGTAAGTAACATATCTTTTTCTTTCTTCTTTTTTTCCTTTGAAAACTGAAATCTATCATCATCATTTACTTGTTTGTTGTTTGTTGTTGTTAAAGATCAAACCTTCTAGTTTGTATCTTCATGAATCTTGCTTCTTCCATCTTTTGTTTGATGAGAAAACAAGAACAAGGATCTAAGCTTGTTAGCTTATGGTTCCACACTTGAAGTATTATAAAGATCTAAAGTTCATAAGCTTTAAGATCTTACTTGTGTTCATGTTTTGTAAACTTAAGGTTTATTTTCTTAAGATCCAAGCTTTGGCTTGAATCTTCTTAAGTATGAAACAAACATGAACTTGTTACTTGTAACTTTAGTTTATTTCTTCATTTTATTTATTTAAATTCGTGATTTATTAATATTGGTCAAGTATTACTAGTTAAACTTGATCTCATTTTTCTTCAAACTAAAATTTAAACTTTGTAAGTTCAAGAACACGGAAGTTTAACTTTCTAGTTATAACTTCATAAACTTATGTTGGATCTAAGTTTCTATAGCTTATGGTCTTCTAATCTTGTTTTAAACAAAAGCTTATAAGCTTAAATACATTCTACAAGATAAAAATCTAAGTTTCATAACTTATGGTTTTATTAAAGTGAAGATCCAAGTTCCATAACTTAGGGTTTAACTTAAGAACACTAGATCTAGAATTTTTAGTCTAGGATCTTTAAGATCTAACTAAGATCTAAGTTCTACAACTTAAGATCTTGTTTATTTAGTTTACATTCAAGTTTATAGCTTAATATTACTATTAGAACTCATGTATGTGTCGGATCTAAGATCTGGATGTAACTTTGGTTCATCAAACTTCTTACAACCCTTAAATGATTTGTGCTACATATCTTAAACATAAACTAGTGTTATGATGGTCAAAACTTGGTAAAGATGATGCAAACACATTAATGAGTTGTACACTTGAAGCTACAAACATCAAGGATGAGAACCGTGATGAACATCAAGCACCAAGAACCCACTGGAGCACTTTTCTTGCTGTTTTTGAGGTCTGATCATTCACCTTGGCTACTGTAAAAGTTGATTTTCATATTTTTCAGTTCTATTAAATGAATTTTCGTTTAGGACTCGTCTTAATCCAATTTACGGTTTAGGATTTATAGCCTTCCGAAAGTCACTACACCTTTCTAACGTTGTGCTGAAATTTCTGACCTACTCGCACTTAAACCGTAACCATGGTCAAACAAAGACGAGTTTGGTTCTGAAAATTGGTCAGTGGTTGGAGGACTCACATACGGAGCCATAGCCACTGAGTACGCATCTTTTCAATTTGTATAGAGGTCGTAGCAGCTGAACAAAGTCAGCCTTTGTTTCGATCTCTATTCTTGATTGAAAACTTACTTTACTTTTTACTTATGTTTTTGATGATGATGATACTTAAGACCTAATTTACATACTTTTAAACCTTTGGGAATGATTTACTGACTTAGTAACTTTTGACTTAGGTTGAGGACCTTCGGACCAACTACTTGCTTACTTATCTCGTACCGACTTTACTACTTTTCACTGTGAGTTATAGCATCCCTTTTTACTTTAACTATTTTGGGAACTGAGAATACATGCGCTTTTTACGTTTTACATACTAGGCACGAGTACTGAAACTTTATATATGTGTGGGTTATACAACGGCATAAACTTTCCCCTTAGCTTGGTAACGTTTAGTCATTGGTCTTTGAACCGGTGAACGCGAATCTTAGATATGGATCCATAGGGTTTGACATCCCCACTCGGGCTAGTAGCGCTAGCATTTAATGGGTGTTTAATACTTCGTAAACTTATGCACTTGCCAAGTGTACTTTTAGGGGGTGATATTACGTTAAGTTATTTACCAAGTGCCCACGGTTGAACATATACTTTTCATACTGTTTTAAAATACGAAATCTCGTGACCTACCTTACATTACTGTTATACTTAAACTATAGCTCACCAATATTCGTGTTGAAGTTTTTAAGCATGTTTTCTCAGGTGCTTAGAGGTTTGATGCTTCTGCTGTAGTTGTCTTGCTGTGTAGACTCCCTCTACTTTTGTTAGAGATGTCTCTGGATGAAACGTTTACCTTGCATTCACAAACTATGTTACTTTTGAAACAATAAATTTGTAATGACATACGGGTCTCGTACTTATGTTAATTTCTTCTATTCATAGAAGCATACTTTAGTTTTTAAAACTTATGACGTTGGTTATGACGTCACCCTTTCTTATGAATGCAAAATTATTTTAAAATAGCATATAGTGTTTGACCTTGTAATGATCCTGTTGTTGATGATCCGTACACGTTAATTTTGTATGGGGTGTCACATTTAGTATCAGAGCATTGGTTGTAGAGAATTAGGTTGCATTAGTGAGTCTAGACCGGACCGAGTAGGATTCACTAATAGGACTAATCTATAACTTGCTAGTTTACTTGTTTCTGTGGAACTTGATGCATGCTGCTGCTTACTTTTACTGCTATATGTCATATACTGCTACTTGTTTTCACTATTGCATGCTACTATCTGCGTTCGATTGCATGATACTTCTATAGGATTTGTTATTATTGCCATGCTACTTACTGTTATAGATGATCTAGACTGTCGTAGTTACTTTGCCTAATACGTGCTTGCTATATGACTTACTGACATGGAAAAAGTTATTTTTCCTTGTTCAGTTGTCGGATATCCCGCCCATCATCATTGACTTGGACAGCGACTCAGATTCACCTGCCGCCTCGCCTGCTACTGCTGCCGACTCACAAATTCCGTCGTCGCTACCCTCCAGTGACTCTGGCGATTCATCCTCTGGGGACAGTAGCCACGCACCTGACCTGATGATCATCTTCGACGGAGACGGTGACCCAGAGGAGATTCCAGCTACACCTAGCCCAGGACTCCCAGAGCCAAAGCACCATTCCGGTGGTGCTGTGATTCCTAGGGGGAAATGAGGACGGTCCTTTCCGTAATGAGCGAGGACATTGGGTCAGACGCCTTGCTAATGGATGTGTCGTGCCGATCCCGCCTAGCAGATATTGACTGATGACCAATGGTCGAGCAGATCCACCCTCAGATGATTCAGACAACTAATCATCCGATGACTTCAGCGAGGAGGATTCCGACGAGGATTCCGACGAGGACCCTGAGGAGACGCCGGTGCAGCCGCCCTCTACCCCACTGAAGAAGCGGTATCGTTTCGATGGTACTGTTATTCTAGGGGTTAACGGAGGTAGACCGTTCGTGGACACACGCGGACAGTTGGTTAGGGTTACCGCCCGTAAGCGGGTTGTGCCTTACCCTGGTGATCCATTCGTGCGTAAGGCTTCCCGTTATGCACCGTCTACTTCTGGTGCTGGACCGTCTGCACCACCAGCTCCACCAGCATCATCTGCACCACCAGCTCCACCAGCATCATCTGCACCACCAGCTCCACCAGCACCATCTGCACCACCTGCCCCACCAGCATCCCCCGTCGTCGAAGAACTGATGAGGGAAGTGCATATCCTCCGTGCTCGGGTAACTGAGCTCGAGGATCAGGTGTCCCAAATGATGGACATCCTTTACCCACCATCACCATAGGGCTATTGTATTAGATTTCATTATGTAATCCCGTTTGTAGTTTCATGTTTTACTCATGTATTGTACGAACCCTATGCGGATGTATGCAACTTTCTTATTAATGAATGGAACCTTGTGCTATTAAATTTCAGTACGGTGTTCTATTTATGTTACTATATGATGATTTTGTGATATCTGTATCTAGTTGCATTACTTAATTAGCATGTGTTCTGTTGATTCCATGTTGGCTACCATATACCGTATTACTATTTATTGAATGCTGGATTTTGACTTAAGTTGAAATTTCTGTTTCGAAGATCAATGGCAAACGGAAGATCAACGCCCACAGCAGCACAGATTGAGAAAATGATAACTGAACGAGTAGCCGCAGCAATTGCGAATGCCAACCCCCAAGCTCCACCGGTTAACCAGCACAATCATAGCGGGTGTACCTATAAGGAATTTCAAAGCTGCAAGCCCCACAATTTCAGTGGTACTGAGGGGTCGGTTGGACTGACGAGGTGGTTTGAGAAATTGGAAGCTGTGTTCCGTGTGAGCAACTGCTCAGAAATGAACAAGACTAAGTATGCATCCTGTATACTGTCGGACGGCGTTTTAACCTGGTGAAACACACTTGCTCCGGCTAAGGGTATTGACGAGGCTTATGCTACACCGTGGGAGGAATTTAAGGGGGCTATAATCGAGGAGTACTGTCTCAGAACAGAGATTCAGAAAATGGAAGCTGAGTTTTGGGAGTTGAAGGTTGTGGGAACCGATCTTGACAGTTATAACCAAAGGTACTTGGAACTAGCTTTGATGTGTCCCACGATGGTTACCCCGGAATTTAAGCGAATGGAACGGTATTTGTAGGGACTTCCCAAGTCCATCCAGGGAAATGTCCCCTCTTCGAAACCAGCTGATGTCCCGGAAGCTATGCGCATGGCACACACCCTGATGAACCAAATTACATCAAAGAACCAGAAAAGGGGAAATCCGAATCGGGAACTAGTAATGAGAAACGTAAGTGGGACAGCAACAAGGGAAGGGTCTTTGATCAAAACCCAGCTAAGAGGCATTAAAGTTAAATAATCGACGACAATTTATTCAAAGACAATTTAAATAATCGAGTTCTATTATATTGAAAAGCGTTTTCGTACATTTGAAACTAAATCAATTGATTAATATGCAATTTAGTCTTCCTCTAACTTTTTTTTAATTCTCGTTATATGACACTTTGTTTTCATATGTAGATCACTTTACCATTTATTCCGAATACCATTAAAAAGAAAATGTTTCCTAAATCAAAGTGGACCTCTCAACAGAGACTTGTAATCATACAATGTATCTGATAAATCAATCATTTGATATTATCTTCTAATTCCATCGATAATCATATTGAAGCAAATATGTTCATGTAAAGTATTATACATTTAATACTTTGTTAACATTTTCAAGTTATAATATATATACACATATAATCATACTCGTTCATTTAATGGTTTGTGAATCATCAAAAATTTGGTCGAGGTTAAATGAATGTATGAACATAGTTTAAAATTCTTGAAACTTAACTTAACAAACTTTGATTATCGTGTCGGAATAATATAAAGATAAGGTTTAAATTTGTTCAGAAATTTCCGGGTTGTCACCGTACCTACCCGTTAAAGAAATTTCGTCCCGAAATTTGATTGGGATGGTCATGGCTGAAAATAAATATGTTTTCATGACTCATACGAACTGAAAATTAGAATTTTATCATCATTGAGTAATATAGACAAAACAATTTGATTTTGTGAAGCGTACGAGTGAGGCTATCACAAAAGAGTGAAATGAATAAATGTAGATTCGTCATATCTTCTGACATAGATAGGATTGGTTTCCGGAGTTCAAGGGATTTAGAGAAAATCTTTGTGATAAGATTTGATTCATCGGTAATCAAGGAAATTAGGATCTGTAACGACCCTGGATTTTCCGACTTATATTATTAAAATTTATTATTAATACTTGCGTTGTACTAAATGTATTCTTATACATTTTACTTGTTACTGTATTCGACTTTCCATGTCCCGACTTGTCTTTGTGACACACACTTTTCACGAATAATATTTCGAATATTATTTACGTTCATAATTAATTATTATTAATTATTTCTAATTAACTAATGAAAGTAGTTAATTACTTGGGCTTTTATTAATTTGTTGCTTACTTATACTTGAGCTTATATTATTGGACTTGAAAGCCCACCCTTCACCACTTAATGGACTAGTAGTAAGCCCACTACTATGCTAATGATTCTTTAAGGTTAAACATGGATTAATTAGTTAAATGAGGAGACAAAGTTGTTGCAAGCATGCATGACCAACTTTCTATGCATTTAACCTTATACCTCATTCTAGCATTCACCATCCTCCCACACTTGAAAGTTGAAAGTTGACTTCCTCTTTTGAACACCCTAAACCGTCGGTCAAGTAGCAAGGGGAGGGAGTTCCATTTTTTTTTTCATTTTTTGTTACTTATATGCTAGCATAAACTTCATTTCATACACTTCATTCTTACACTACTTTCACTCTTTATTTTTCTCTCTAAATTGTAAGTAACATATCTTTTTCTTTCTTCTTTTTTTCCTTTGAAAACTGAAATCTATCATCATCATTTACTTGTTTGTTGTTTGTTGTTGTTAAAGATCAAACCTTCTAGTTTGTATCTTCATGAATCTTGCTTCTTCCATCTTTTGTTTGATGAGAAAACAAGAACAAGGATCTAAGCATGTTAGCTTATGGTTCTACACTTGAAGTATTATAAAGATCTAAAGTTCATAAGCTTTAAGATCTTACTTGTGTTCATGTTTTGTAAACTTAAGGTCTATTTTCTTAAGATTCAAGCTTTGGCTTGAATCTTCTTAAGTATGAAAGAAACATGAACTTGTTACTTGTAACTTTAGTTTATTTCTTCATTTAATTTATTTAAATTCGTGATTTATTAATATTGGTCAAGTATTACTAGTTAAATTTGATCTCATTTTTCTTTAAACTAAAGTTTAAACTTTGTAAGTTCAAGAACATGGAAGTTTAACTTTCTAGTTATAACTGCATACACTTATGTTGGATCTAAGTTTCTATAGCTTATGGTCTTCCAATCTTGTTTTAAACAAAAGCTTATAAGCTTAAATACATTCTACAAGATAAAAATCCAAGTTTCATAACTTATGGTTTTATTAAAGTGAAGATCCAAGTTCCATAACTTAGGGTTTAACTTAAGAACACTAGATCTAGACTTTTTAATCTAGGATCTTTAAGATCTAACTAAGATCTAGGTTCTACAACTTAAGATCTTGTTTATTTAGTTTACATTCAAGTTTATAGCTTAATATTACTATTAGAACTCACGTATGTGTCGGATCTAAGATCTTGATGTAACTTTGGTTCATCAAACTTCTTACAACCCTTAAATGAGTTGTGCTACATATCTTAAACATACACTAGTGTTATGATGGTCAAAACTTGGTAAAGATGATGCAAACACATCAACGAGTTGTACACTTGAAGCTACAAGCATCAAGGATGAGAACTGTGATGAACATCAAGCACCAAGAAGAATCTATTCACTTCTATTATACTATTGGTTTTATAGTGTTTTTAGTCCACCCGTGTCTTTATATTGCTATATGCATCGATATATACGGCTTATAATTTCTGCGTTGTTGTTGGGTTTTATATCTTCCCTTATACTTCGATGTCCTTGCTTCTGTCTCCTATAATCATTGTCATCCACAGTTAATGCTCTCTCCTATTTGCTGCGATTTATACTCTCTTTCTATTTCGGAGCTTCATGCTTTTGTTTTCTTTTCGCAACTAATGATCCACAAATCGTAGGTATGGAGTTTCGAATTATCATAATATACAGAGTAGAAAGGAAAGGTAGTAGCACGATTTGATTTGTCAAATTACCATAATACTTCAGAAAAAACCGAATCATCAAGAAAAATATTTTTTCTTGATATGTTTAGAGGTTAAAAACAATACAAGAGTCGTGTAACATGGCACATGATGACGTTATGATCTGTGAATCATCACATACCATTTAGTAACTCAGCATGATTTACTGTAATATAATCACGTTGATCAAGTGTCATTATATTATACTAACTCATGCTTCAGTTCCTAACATTATTTCAAAATATTCTTATTTTAAACTCGAAGGTTTCAGAATTTAGAAACTAAAATAGTTTCTTTTATGATGTACACAGATAGTGCGAAAAGATAACTAATTTCGGATAAGAATAGTTATGAAATATCTTCAGAAATATGGAGAATATTTATAATGAAAGGTACGATGATATCTTAGAATATCTAAGATTAGAGGATGATGACGAATATTGTCCGCAAGGGTTTAAAGTGAGGAGTAAGGTATTTTCTAAGGATTTCAGAAGACACTGAATCATTTGGATTCTTTGTAGGTAGATTTCGTCCTTGTGATTTGTCCACAGTCTCTTTCATGGTTTGCTCAATCCATTTTTCAGTACCAAATCTTCTCTTTTTCTGAGCTTTGCCAACACACTATTCTTTATCATCAAACTTTTTACTGTTAAGGTCGTTTACAGTTTTTGCTGCTTCATCAGCATT
Organism: Rutidosis leptorrhynchoides; assembly: GCF_046630445.1. Classification (NCBI taxonomy): domain Eukaryota; kingdom Viridiplantae; phylum Streptophyta; class Magnoliopsida; order Asterales; family Asteraceae; genus Rutidosis; species Rutidosis leptorrhynchoides. Next base: position 256,213,337 of record NC_092337.1, read on the forward strand.
TTCCCAAAATTTCGAGAATTAGTTCGCAGTTTAGGGTGTTTTTCAGAAACTTCACATTCAAAGTATGTAAGTCTAGAAGATAGACGTTATATGTACACATATAATTGTCGGCGTAGACATGCTGCGAGATTTCAAAATACTGATTGCTGATTCCTAGTAATTGGTATGACAATTCTCGTTACCAGATGCGGATGAGTACATGATAGGGTTTCAATAAATAATATAATGACTTTTTGGAGAGGCTAAATTCAAAGGGTAATGAAGTTGCTGGTACCTCTGCTGATAATGTGGTGAAATGTAAAAGGTTCCCCGGTAACGATGGCAAAAAGATATCGTATATACCGAAGTTATAATAAGGTTAGTCCGACTGAAAAATCAAAGTTGACTTGCTGAAGCTATGACAAAATCTGCTACTTTGGAAAGGGATCTCAAAGTTATTTTTTTGCTAATAAATGCCAAAGGATCTGACACGGATACGTGTTAAACTATGATTTTGGTTTCGAAAGTTTTTCAGGTGTACAACTGTGGGTAACATGTGGTTGGATCATCATCTCGATTGTTCATTGTTTGAAGTGTCTTCAGGAATTTCGAGGGGTTTGAACATAGATTGTAATCGTTAATATTCATATGATGTTCTGAGATTTTGAATGATACAAATACTTTTCTGGGTTCTATGAATAGAAATGATGTTCTAGCCCAGTTTTGAAGTCAAAGTATAGCTTTGAAAGAGGTAGGAATCTAAAAGTGATGATACCGGTAATATCTCGAATTGAATTCTGAGATTTCAAAATCAGAATATGGGATTTGAATGAGTATCGTTGTTTTGATTTCTATGAAAGAATGTGTATCGTTGTAAAGGTAGTGAGTATAGTTGATGATTGTTGAATAACAATCGAAGGATGTTACATATTAATTGTGAATTTATATTTCTCTCGGGTATTACCTACCCGTTAAAAAAAATTCACAAGTAACATTTTTGTACAATTGAATTTTATTACAGTCTCTATGAAAATATATATGTATGTATATTTTCTTCAGATGTAATACAGATTTACTGAGTTAATATATTATTAAACTCATTTGATTTTCGGCTGGAATTGAAAATGAATAATCTCTAAAACATCAAAGATTACATAATTTTCACGGAGTGTTTCACTAATGTAATTAGTACTTTATTATCAATACTAATTGATATTCCTCGATGAAGGATGTTGATGTTCGTGGAATTCTTGTGAACTTCGCAAAATACGATGATATTTTCTAGTGAGTTTCGAGTATATCGAAAATGAAAGTGTAACATCAAACATATAATTGAATAATACACTTGGTTTGTTATGAAATGGAATATATTGAGTTGAAATAGAGATTGTAGTTAACGATGGTTAAGTTATTAAGAAAGGATGTACATCTTAACATATTAGTAATATGAATTTAATAGAGTAGTATCTACCCTTATTTGATTCATACATAATAGCTTAGTACGAAAAGATTTATTTTGATCTCAAAATTTATATTTATATATATATAATATACATATAATTTCTTCAGAGGGAATGAGTTAATACTTCATAACCCGTTGATACAATATACGTGTTATTGATTCGTAATGATGTCCACGGTGATTCTTGAACTGGCGGAGTCTGTAATGTTATAGGTGTTGATGATTCTGACGATGCTAACGGCACTGTTGATGTTATTGGTAAAACAAGTCTAGCTTGTAAATCGTGCACAATTTTATCAGGGTTTCTACTCTTCCTTCTATCATTTCGGTCCACTCATCTGATTTATGGTTAAGGCTAGAATAGATAATCTCTAAGACTTTAGAGATTACATAATCGTCGCAGAATGTTTCTCGAATGAAGTTATGAATTAATACTTCATCAATTATTGTTGTTGGTACTCCTTGGTATCTATGGTACGTGTGATGTTGATGCTCGAGGTACAGATTATGATGTTGAGGTGTGGGATGCGGATGTTGTTGGTGGTGGTGGTGATGGTACTGTTGGTGCCGCTGGTGCTGCTGGTGTTCGTGGTATTGAGGCTTGCGATGTGGATGTTGTTGGTGGTACTGGTGTTGTTGATGGTGCTTGTAATCTTTGCACCATGTTCTCCAAAGTCAATACTCGAGCGCGAAGCTCGTTGACTTCTTCTATTACACCGGGGTGATTGTCGGTTCGGACGAGCGGATGAATAAGATCTAGAATATGAGATAGTATATAATCATGACGAGATACTCTGGAAATGAGAGAGAAGATGGTGTCTCGAACAGGTTCGCCGTTAAGTGCTTCAGGTTCATCGTCAGGAGGACAATGTGGTGGATGGAAGGGATTACCTTCTTCTTGTCTCCAATGATTAAGGAGGCTACGAACCCATCCCCAATTCATCCAGAATAGATGATGACTGATTGGTTGATCCATTCTGATCACACTGCTTTCGGAACTTGAGTGGGATTCCATTTCGAAATCCGAGGGACTTGAACTAATGATGAATTCCATTTCGTATGAATGAATAAAGGATTTTTCGATATGAAATGATTTTTCGGCTATCAGATGGTATTCTAATTACATAGAGTATCTATATATATATATATATATATATATATATATATATATATATATATATATATATATATATATATATATATATATATATATATATATATATAAAGCAAAAGATTTCGTAGATTACGGAGGAATTTACGGAATATGTCAGGCAAAGTTTACAATAACAGATACGCTAAGATATAAATTAGCAGATACGCTAAGATATGAATTTTGTGTATACACTATTCATGCAATCAATGCAATAAGATGTGTCTAGACTAAGAATGATACAGGTAATTTCCGACAAAAATGATAAGCAAAACTTTTGACATGAAGAAACGGTCGAAGTCCAGACTCACTAATGCATCCTAACGATTATCAGTTAGACACACTAATGCAGACCTGGTTCGCTAAGACCACCGCTCTGATACCACATGAAGCAACCCATCCTAATCCATAAGGACGAATACAATAACATATGGTTACGTCGCGAGGTATTTGACCTCTATATGATACATTTTAAAAACATTGCATTCATTTTTAAAAGACAAACTTTCTTTACGTCGCGAGGTATTTGACCACTTCAAAAACATTCATATTTTAAACTCGAAGGTTTCAGAATTTAGAAACTAAAATAGTTTCTTTTATGATGTAACACAGATAGCGCGAAGAGATAACTAATTTCGGATAAGAATAGTTATGAAATATCTTCATAAATATGGAGGATATTTATAATGAAAGGTACGATGATATCTTAGAATATCTAAGATTAGAGGATGATGAAGAATATTGTCCGCAAGGGTTTAGAGTCAGGAGCAAAGTATTCGTTAATGATATCAGTAGATACTGAATCATTTGGATTCTTTGAAGGTAGGTTCAGTCTTTGTGATTTGTCCACAGCCTCCTTCATAGTTTGCTCAATCCGTTTTCTAGTTCTAGACCTTCTCTTTTTCTGAGCTTTGCCAACACACTATTCTTTATCATCAAACTTTTGACTGTTAAAGGTCATTTACAGTTTTTGCTGCTTCATCAGTATTTTCAAAATTTCGAGATCTAGTTCGCAGTTTAGGGTGTTTTTCAGAAACTTCACATTCGAAATATGTAAGTTTAGGAGATAGACGTTATATGTATATATATATAACTATTGAAGTGAAAATGCTGCGAGATTCGAGATTGATGATTGATGATTTTCGATAGTTGGTATGGAAATTATTGTTACAGGTTGCAGATGAGTAGATGATGGGGTTTCATGAATAAGTATAGGGATTTTTCGAAGAGGCTTTAAGATTAATGAAGTTGTTGGTAAGTTTACTGCTAATGTGGCGGGATATAAAAAGTTCCTCGGTAATAATAATGAAGGGGTAATTGTTATAATAAGGCTTATTCAAATGAACAGTTGAAGTTGGTTTGCTGGAGCTGTGACAAAACTGTCTATTTTTAGAAGGGATTAAAAAGTTATTTTAGCTAATAAATGTCAAAGGGTCTGACACAGATATGTGTTAAACTATGACTTTGGTTTCAAGAGTCTTTTAGGTACATAACTGTGGGTAACATGTGGTTGGATCATCATCTCGATTGTTCATTATTTGAAGTGTCTTCAGGAATTTCGGAGGGTTTGAACACAGATTGTAATCGTTAATATCCATATATTGTTCTAGCACAGTTTTGAAGTCAAAGTATAGCTTTAAAAGATGTAAAAATCTAAGAGTGATGGTACCGGTTATATCTCGAATTGAATTCTGCGATTTCAAAATTAGAATATGTAATTGAATTTGAATGAGTATGGTTGTTTTGATTTCTATGAAAGAATGTATATTGTTGTGAAAGTAGTGAGTATAGTTGATGATTTGCTGAACCAGAATCGAAGATAGTATAATGTAACATGTTAATTGTGAATTTATATATCTCTCGGGTATTACCTACCCGTTAAAAAAAATTCACAATTAATATTTTGTACAAAAGAATTTTATTACAGTCTTTATGAAAATATATATGTGTATATTTTCTTCAGATGTAACATAGATTTAATGAGTTAATATTAAATTAAACTCATTTGATTTACGGTTGAAACTAGAATTGAATAATCCCTAAAACTTTAAAAAGTTCATAACTATTACGGAGTATTTCTTCAATGTAATTGAAATTATGAAACAATACTTCGTTATTTGTTGTTGCATGATGTTGGTGTTCGTAGAATTCTTGTGAACTTCGCAAGGTACGAATGATGTTATCTGAAAAGTTTCGAGTACATCGATGATGAATGTGTAAAATCAAACATATATTTGAATAATACACTTGATTTATTATGAAATGGAATTCATTGAATTAAAACAGATATTGTAGTTAACGATGGTTAAGTTGCTAACGAAGGATGTACGTCATAGCATATTAGTAATATGAATTAACCGAGTAGTTAAGATTCACACATAATAGCATAGTACGAAAAGATTTATTATGGTTTAAAATTTTATATATATAAGATATACATATAAATCCTTCAGTGGAAATGAGTTAATACTTCATAACTCGTTGATATGACATACTTGTTGTTGATTTGTGATGATATCTGTGGTGATTATAGAGTTGACGGAGCTTGTGATGTTGTAGATGCTGCTGGTGCTGGTGATGCTAACAGTACTGTTAGTACTGATGATGTTTAAGGTGCTGCTGCTGGAGTTACTTATGTAAGTCTCGCTTGTAAATCACGCACTAATCCGGTCAAGGTTTCTACCCTATCTTCTATTCACTCATCTGATTTACAGTTAAGGCTAGGAGAGATAATCTCTAAACTTTAGAAATTACATAATAGTCGTAGAATGTTTCCCCAATGAAGTTATGAAACAATACTTCATCGTTTGTGGTTGTTGGTATTCCTTGGTATCTACAGGGCGTATGACGTCGATGCTCGTGAGACGGATTGTGAAGTTGAGGTTTGCGATGCGATTGTTGTTGGTGGTGGTAATGGTACTGTTGGTGTTGTTGATGGTGGTACCGTTGATGCCGATGTTGCTGCTGGTGCTTGTAACCTTTGCACCATATTCTCTAAAGCCACTACCCGAGTGCGAACCTCGTTGACTTCTATTACACCTGGATGATTGTCGGTTCGGATGAGCGGGTGAATGAGATCTAGAATTTGAGATATAATATAATCGTGACGAGATACTCTGGAGATGAGAGAGAAAATGGTGTTTCGGACAGGTTCGCCGGTAAGTGCTTCAGATTCTTCGCCAAGAGGGCAAATTTGGTGGATGGAAGGGATCACCTTCTTCTTGTCTCCAATGATTTAGTAGGTTACGAACTCATCCCCAATTCATCCAGAATAGATGATGGCTAATTGGTTGATCCATTCCGGTCACACTGCTTTCGGAGCTCGAGTGAAACTCCATATCGGAATTCGAGGGACTTGAACTAGAGGAGAGTTCCATTTCATATGATTGAATAAAAGATTTTTTGATATGAAATGATTTTCGGCTATCGGATGATATTCTAATTACCTAGAATATCTATATATATAGAACAAAAGATTTCGTAGATTACGGAGTAATTTACGGAATATGCCAGACAAAGTTTACAGTAACAGATACGTTATGATACGAATTAGCAGATACACTAAGATATGAATTTTGTCTATACACGGTCTATGCAATGAATGCAGTAAGACGCGTTTAGACTTAAGATGATAAGCAGGTAATTTTCGACAAAAATGATAAGCAAAACTTTTGACATGCAGACACGGTCGAAGTCCAGACTCATTAATGCATCTTAATATCTATCAGTTAGACACACTAATGCAAGACCTGGTTCGCTAAGACCACCGCTCTGATACCACATGAGACGACCCGTCCTAACCCATAAGGACGAATACAATAACATATGATTACATTGCGAGGCATTTGACCTCTAAATGATACATTTTACAAACATTGCATTCGTTTTTAAAAGACAAACTTTTATTTCATCGAAAGTTAACAGATATGCATACCATTTCATAATATTCAACTATAGATGACCTAATCTGTCATTTACTTAATAATACTCTTTATTGAACTCAACAACTTAAATGCAACGTCTTTGAAATATGCCATGAATGACTCCAAGTAATATCTTTAAAATGAGCAAATGCACAGCGGAAGATTTCTTTCAAACCTAAGAATAAACATGCTTTAAAGTGTCAACCAAAAGGTTGGTGAGTTCATTAGTTTATCATAATCGATCATTTCCATAATTTTAATAGACCACAAGATTTTCATTTTTTTGTTTCAATATACATCTCATATCAGGCATTTTGCACAAACTGCATAGAGATAAAAATCATTCATATGGTGAACACCTGGTAATCGACATTAATAAAACGCGTCTAGAATATCCCCATCATTCCGGGACTCTCATTGGACATGATAAAATCAAAGTACTAAAGCATCCGTAATCTGGATGGGGTTTGTTAGGCCCAATAGATCTATCTTTAGGATTCGCGTCAATTAGGGTTTCTGTTCCCTAATTCTTAGATTACCAGACTAAAAAGGGTGATATTCGATTCGATAATCCAACCATAGAATGTAGTTTCAATTACTTGTGTCTATTTCGTAAAACAGTTATAAAAGAAGCGCATGTATTCTCAGTCCCAAAAATATATATTGCAAAAGCATTTAAAAAGGGAGCAAATGAAAATCACAATACTGTATTTCGTAGTAAAAATACATATGACGGCATTGAACAAGTGCAAGGTTGGCCTCGGATTCACGAACCTATATTAATTATACATAGTTATATGTTGGTCAATATCTGTCTAACAATTTAGGTCAGGTCATAGTATATCACAATCCTAATGCTCGAGATTATCATGCAAAAGTCAACAAAAGTCAATCTGACTAAAAATGATTTCCAAAATTTATACGTGTTTATTATATAACTTAAATATAGTCGTTTTATATATATTTAACTATATTTATCAAATTTTATTAAAGTAAATAATTAAAGTCATTTATTAATAAAAATTTATATTAAAATATATATATGATAAAGATATACTTGTATATATCTTAAGTAATAAAATTTATAAAGTTTACTTAATATCATAAAGATATATAGTGATATGTATTATTAATGTAATTATATAACGTGTGATGAAAATGTATTTGTATCACATATTTAAATACTATAGATAATAATAATAATGAATAAAAGTTGTATTATTTTGAAATAATAATAATTATTATTATTTTACTAATAATAGTAATAACAATATTTATTTACTAATGATGATTTTAATTATAAAATGATAATTTTTAATAATAATAATAATAATAATAATAATAATAATAATAATAATAATAATAATAATAACAACAACAACAATAATAATATTGATAACGTTAACGATAATAATAATAATAATTATTAAATAATAATAACGACGATAGTAATAATAATAATGATAATCATTTTTAGTATTAATATTAACATTCAGTTGGCCATATCTTTTAATCCGTTCATCGAAATCACACGAGTTCTAAATGAAAAGTTCTTAATTTTTTGCTAGCTTTCCAACGACATGCATATCATATACCTTATCTCAATCGCATAAGTATAAAATTCGTGATTTATCATAAACTATCTGACGACAAAAATTAAACATACAAGCATGCATAATCATATATACTCGAGCACTAGTCAGGGATACACTATTAATATATAAAAGTTAAGTTATGAGTGGTCACGTATCAATATTGTGATTCAATATTGCAGGAAAAGTACGTAGATGCAACGGAGATGATAAACACTAGTTTGACCTCTCGAGCATACCCCCGAACCATACCCATAACCTCTAAAGCAATAACTCATTATTATTATTTCAGATCACTCGAGCAGCACTCCGTCGTAGTATTTTATGTATAATACAATAATAATACTACTAATAATAATGCGATTATTAATAATATTACTCTTAATAATAATAATAATAATAATAATAATAATAATAATAATAATAATAATAATAATAATAATAATAATAATAATAATAATAATAATAATAATAATAATAATAATAATCATAATAATCATAATAATCATAATAATCATAATAATCATAATAATAATAATAAATATATAAATATAGAGGGAGTACGAGAGAGAGATAGATGATGAAATGAAAAATGAAACCAGATATCGAACGAAATTAAGGACCTCTCCCTCAACTAATCCCCATGCGATCGCATGGGGTTTAAGACATTAAAGCATGCGTTCGCATGAACCTTCTAATGAGCTCAAAATTGTTTTGTTTTTCATTCTGTGAACAAAGCCACCGGCTTCGTGCTTCATTCTGTGAAGTTTCTGGTTTTTCCAGATCTATATAGATTGAGTTTCTGTGATGATTGTTTAAACTGTTTTGAATCTGCTATGTTTTAATTGGCTTATTTGCCATGCTTAATGATTAAATGCTAGATTTTAGGATTGATTAGCACTTAATCCAACTATCTATTATTCACTTCATGCTACTTGTTTAGATCTAGTCAATCAAACTTGTTAAATTGGATTGCATGCAATTAAGTTAAACAACATGGTTAGTGATAAATCAGTTGAATTTGAGTTACGCTTATATAATAGAGTTTAATATTGATAGGCTTAGTCGAAGAACCCCTGTTTGGATGTGTTTGATTAATGATTGCATTAGAACCAAGTAACATTTAACTTTCAGCTAGTAACTTGAGTTGATCTACTTGATGCTAAAAAATTATATAATTTGTCAATCTATTTTCATGTTAATCCTCATCATAAGATTGATATGTATCATGTAATTGAATTAAACACTAAAAAAAGAGATGTTAACCATGAACATCATGTGTCTAGCATATGCTTTAAGTCCTACCTATTGAATGATATGCAACACTTGTCTTAACCTGTTTAGGGATAATAGTTAGTCTATGATAATTATCTTGATTTGTGTTAATATAAGTGATGAAACTTGCCTAATATGATTCCCATATAAATTGTTCGTTTATGTAAGTGCTTTTATTTTATAATTGTTTAATCTTAATTTTTGTTTCTTTCTTAATATTTTATTATTTAATTCATTAAAAATATACCTTCAATTGTCTCTTCCCTAAGAGATAATAATTCAAACTTAAACAACAAATCTTATCTGCTTTCACGCTCTCTTGGAACGATAACATAAAATACTACATCTGACCGGGTCTTGTTGCTCGTTAGATTGTTAAAAGTAAACTAAAGGTTTTATAAATTTAAAAGTTGAAAGGCGAATTAAGCACTATTGCACACACTTTTGACACATCAATATGTGTTATATTTATAAAATATAATTGTATAATTATTAAATTAGAAATACAAATATTTACATATCTTTTATTTCTATATGTAAATATCAGCTATTTAATAAACATAAATATTAATACGTTATTTTTACAAATCATAACTTATAATTATAAATAGATATCTATATCTATACTCTATTCTATATTTTATATTATACATTAAAAGAAAGTCTTAATTTTGATATCTTAATTTTCAACTCCTAATCTCAACCATTAAATTAAAGAATTTACCACAAACTATCCCTAACCTACACCATTAGATTTAACTAGTGTAGTAACCCTTGCATTGCGCCGGGTTTGTGAACGTTTAATTCTGCAAACTGATTAGTAGGACTTGTGTGGGTTTTTGACTGCGGTGAACGTTTAATTTTGCAAAGTGTTTAGTTGGACTTGTGTGGGTTTTCGATTGTAGTAAACATTATATGTACAGGTAGTTGTTAATTTACGAATACAATCATCACATAATGTTAATTGTGAAGCTAAGTAGATGACCTATTATACACAATTAAAGGCGTTAAGTTTAAAGCAACCATATAACGGCGAATTGGTACACAAATGTTGCTTATAAAATTTCCGTTTCTTCCAATGGGAGCTTTTCTTTGTTAGTTCGTTATTTGGAGGCTCAGTTGCTAATGTTAGTGCCCATGATCAATACGTGCCACAAAAGAGGTCATGTTGAATACGTGGTTGCATGCGCTAACGTTGTCCATAAATTGTCTCGCTAACAGATCTTTCATCATAGGCGCAGGTTGTTTCTCCACCGTAAAACCGAAATTACCTGATTATTAAAAAAAAAAAAAAGAAAAAGAAAGATGAATATCACAAAAGTAAGATAAATGATCCAAAAACAAGAGCTAACAATTACCATATCAAATATATAAATGTGACCATTGTATATTTATTTTTGCCCACTACTCCAATTATAAGATCACATAAATAAGAGATACTACTCTAGTTCTAAAAGAATGAAATCTTAATCATGGGATATACCTGTATGATGGATATTCCATCTATAATCCCATTCAACATATCTATGGGTTGCAACACTGCATATTAAGCAACCTAAGTATCTAACCTGACATTGTTTTGAGAATTTCAACCGATCTACTTAAGAACTGACAAATTTGTGCATCTCAAACAATATGGATGTCACGTTAACTTCTACCTTAAGCTTGTATCTACCATGCATCAAAAATTTCAAACAAAGATTCATATTGGTTGCAGGTAACCCGACCCATTATGTTTTGACGAAACTATATAGGAATTCATTTCAATCAATAATCTCATTACCAAACCCGTAGCATGCCATGCCTACTTGAAGTCCAATATTGACTTTTGCTATATAAAAAAAAAAGGAGATCGATATTTAAGAAAAAATCAACTGTTTTATGTGTGCATGCAATTACCGAAAATAGAGTGTCCTCTACTCAAACCGACCTTTCCTATGCCCATGATCAGTATCAACCTTCATCCATTTCCTTGTTTATCGAAGGTTTTGCGATATGCCGATATCCTACTCCCTAAGGAGTAACAGAACGATATATTATACATAGTATGTACATATCCACCCACTGCAGCTCGTAAATACCATATTGTCTTTTCAAAGTATCAAATACTGATTCAGAAAATGGAGAACACCAAGAAGCATCATAAAAAAGGACATAAACTAACAGCATCCTGCATCTGGCAGACTCTGATCTATACCAGTACCCCAAAGAAAACAAAGCGCCAACTGATATTTAGCGACTCAACTGCATTTTTTAAGTATAGCGGCTAAAACCTTAATTATAATTACTACTTGTATAATTTTGTATAATTACTACTTGTCCTACTTGATAATTTCCAAAAGTTCATGAAGAAAGTCATCTTAATTATATAAAAAAGCTAGCATTTCCCCTTCTCATTTAAGATTTTAAAATTAAAAGAAATAAGAAGAGATGGTCAACTAACAATGTAAAATGCGAACACCCATTATTATGAACGGTTGGAAAACCGTGTGTACTTTTAAATTAGATTAACACAGCGGATAGTTAAAATAATAGTCAATTATTATTTTATAAACCATTTACAAAATTAAATATTCATATATTTAAATTTAATAAAACATGCACATGATTAACGATCCTAAAGATCCAGTTATACCACTAATAATTGTCAAAATATGTAATTCACAAAGTGAGTAAACGATATACCTTTCTTGAAGAAACTGATTGAAGGAGAGAAACCTACGATCAAAAATATGACCATCTCTTTGGATAGTCCACACTACATCTCAAATAATGCCAATGGATAATAGTCCAAACCCAAGTAATAATTAATCAACCTTTGATTAATTTATTGAAACAATAAAATAAAAATACTCCGTATGTTATGATTCATCTTCAAACAACCAAAAATAAAGATAAAGATGCAACTTTTTCTCAATATCAACAGCCAACTAGATTGAATGTTTGGTAGTTTACTTTTTCTTCTGTCTGACTTTTTTTCCTAAAACCAATCAATGCTTATATTTATAATATATGTGTAAAAGTAAACATTGAATTGTGAAGTCCGTGAAACAAAACGCGTACAAAGTTATTTTGTTTCTTTCTATATGTTGAATCCCAAAATCCCATATTTCGTTTGATTTGGTTTTAAAAAGTCGTATTTCTCAAATACTTTAGGGGTATGTTATGTAACTTATAATTAATAATTTCTATCAAGTCGTTTTCATGTGAATAGTAAATTAATTAATTTCGTTTCATTTACTATTCATATGAATAGTAAATGAATTAATTTCGATTTTACTATTTTGTTACTTGAGTAATATATATACATCATATATATATTTTATTTGACATCTCGGTGTATATGTGTGTGACCCCGAAGGCTCAAATGAAGTTGTCCATATAGTTATATGTTGTACCTTGCACATTAATCCTACAGACTCCCACTTGTGCATGACACAACACTAAGTAACTATACAAACAATGGTAAGCGTCTAGCAACACGTCATTGTCCCCAAATTCATGTGAGGGTAGTTTCTCGAAACTGTTTATGGTAAGTTTTAAATGTCATTCGCCCTTTTGTTTCAGATACTTTAGTTAAACTTGATATATGGATCATCGGTCATTCTCATTTGTTTAACAATTTTGTTTCTCGATCTTAGAACTAAATTAGATCACCAAATTAATTAAGTATCATCTTAATTACATCTGGGTGCGGCCACACAAATATCTTATTCATTCATCGAGGAGCTCAAAAAGTATCTAACTCCAAACATTTTAGAGGAACAAATCCTATATTACATACACGTGTCTATTATGAGCTTTACATTATACCCAATAATGGCCTTTATAATAGCCTTATTCAGGACAGCGTTTAACCATATCAAAGTACAATGCTACACTCATCAAGATGGGCGTGCATCTCAAGTCTAAGGACACAAAGACATAATCACTAAAAGATTCACTACTGAATACGATCCATGTAGTGACATCTCATGGTTGGGTCATTCCAATATTCATCATCAATGAATACATATGAATTTTGGTCTCAACAAGTTAACTATTCATCATCAATGAATATAACCAAAATTTCACATTAATCTTAATTCATGTTATTCCCATAACATGATCGATTATGGAGATTTTGAATAATCAACAATTATTCATGGATTAAACATGCTAATATAGAACACAGTGATATAAATAAAAATGATCATACCAACTATATATCAATTCATTAATATAAAACTGCTCAATGTTCAAAAAATATCCAAATACTAAATTACAAATGAAAAAGATCAGCGGCATAACGAAGTCCAGTATTACTAGAATGATCATCATGCTTGTTGTGCATCATGGGCTTCATGAACGGGTCAGCCACATTATCATTTGTATGAACCTTTAAGAATACTAATATCATTCCTCTTAATGATTAATTGGCGATTCGATTTCAATGGTGGTTTTGTGATTGTGTGGCGAGTGTTGTGCGCTCTTGACGGCCACTCTTTACTTTTATGATTTTGGGGGTGTACGCAGTATGCCGTTCGAGAGGCATTTCGGTTAATCACGTTCATGTGCGAGTAGAGTCATGGTGGTTAACTATCCTTATGTATGTAGGTAACCGGGTTAATGGTTAGGACGAATTTGGAAAGGTGTAAGCCTTGGTGTTTCAAGCGCCTCCTTAGTGTTGAGTTGAAAGATAAATAGGCTAGCTATGCGGCCTAGGTGGGTAGTGACTAACGGGAGTCGCTAGGAAGTCATGGGCGTTGAGCCGTAAGGTTCGTTAGATTTGTGTGACCGCGTGTAGTCAGGTGACGTGTGACGCCGGGATTTGACCCCGTAAGGGTCGAGTCTTTGGAGACTCGGTGTTAGAAATTGGAGTTAGATAACACAGCGTCAGGTGCCTCCTTATACCTGCTAGTGTAACTTTTGACTCCCATGGTGTGATTACTTTTATTTTGGGTACCGGTGAGAAACCCAAAGTTACAACTGTGGTATATTGTGATGTTTAGCGGGCGTTAACACTTAAATGATTTGAAAGATCGAGGTTCGAATATCTTATAGCGAGTCCTTGGAAGGCCTATTAAGTATGACCAACACCGGAAGGGTAATGTGCGTGGTGGAAAGTCGAAATTCCGCTGGGTGTTATTATCTCGACGGTGAAAGTAAGGGGTTAAAACCCTAAATGGGGGAGTTAAGTACCGGAGAATGTGGGAAAAGTTCCTATCTAGTAGACGTGATGAGCGAACGAGTGTCGCTTATTTAGGAAATGAAAGCTTTGGTGGTCTTCGAAAAAGTCCCAAGTTGGACTTTGGAATGAATTACGAAGGTAGTTAGCGACGTGAGTTGGAATGGCGAGGTTCCCGATAGAGGGATACGAGAGATTTTCGGAAAGCGTCGGGATGATTCCCGAATATTACACGATTGAAAGGCGTAACGACGATGATTGTCAGTGAATTGTGCTACTTTTAGGACTATTGTGGAGTGTATGGTACGAGTTTGGATACTCGGCGTAGGAGCAAACGGTTGTGGTTGTCTTGTCTCGTGGGTTGATTACCCGATATCGTTGTAATATGATGCGTTAGTGTACGAAGTGAGAACCTGGATGGATGATTGCTACATGTGTAATTCCACATTGGAGACGGAAATGTTCAAGGTAGAAGTGCTTAACTTCTAGTATTTGGTGCGGATCACGAGGACGTGATCCAATCTAAGTGGGGGAGAGTTGAAGACCCGATTATTTTTTGTACATGGAGTATATATGATGTACATAAGGTGTGTGAACTGTGGTGCAAAAGAAAAGCTTGGAAACTGATCAGACCTGTGTGCGCGCCGCGCCGGGTCAAGTGTGCGCGCCCTTCACTTGGCATGGCGACAGATTTCTGCTTTTTTCTAATTTGAGTTAAATGAAGGGCATTTTGGTCTTTTCACTTCAGGCCGGATGTGTGGCCATATTATCAGTTTGGGATCCAATTTTGGATCATATTTCAAATCCACAAACACTCTCATTTCATTCCTAGAGAGAGAGAGATTTCTAGTGAGAGATTTGGTGATTTGGAGAAGAAGAAGCTTGAATTGATCAAAAGTCCAAGTGTTAAATGTGACAACCCGGAAATTTCCAACCAAATTTAAACTTTATCTTTATATTATTCCGACACGATAAGCAAAGTTTGTTAAGTTAAATCTCAAGAATTTTAAATTGTGTTCATACATTCATTATAACCTCGACCAAATTCCGACGATTCACGAACCGTTATATATAAATAAATATGTATATATATGTATATATATATATTATAACTTGAGAATTTTAATAAAGTATTAAACGTATAATACTTTACATGAACGTATTTGTTTCAATATGTTTATCGATGGAATTAGAAGATAATATCAAATGATTGATTTATCAGATACATTATGATATCATTACGGGTCTATGTTATGAGGTCCACTGTGATTTAAGAAATCTATTCTTTTTGACAACATTCGGAAAATGGTAAAGTGATTTATAAGTAAGAACGTGAAGTGTAAATAACTTAGATGTTGGATATCGACAAGTTAAGTAACTCGACATTTTTCATTAAGATGATTTCATACGTTTATTTAACCTTTGAACTTTATCCCATGCTTCACCAACAAACTGTAATTTAAAAACTTTAAACCTATTATGAATATATATGATTCTACTTTTCTAAAACATTTTATGATATATAACGATTTCCATTATTTTAACCTTTAAACAAAATGATTCTTAAAAATATATTTGGTTTTGAAAAAACAAAATTATTATATTTATTTGATTTAGTTTCAAACGTACAAAAACGTTTTCAGTTTAAAAAGAACTTTATTATTAAAATGTATATAACTTTTATAAATATCTAGAACCACTTTTGACAACTCATTACTTAACCAGTATGATAAAGATAACGATATTTATATTTTATTTTATTAAATATATATAACGATTTAAATTAATATTTTATATATTTATACACGTATTATACGTACATAGTTTTATACTTTTATTATACTTAAACTTTACCTTTACTTTATTTTTACTTTACTTTAACTTTAATAATTCATACTTTAATAATTCACTTTAATAATTCATACTTTAATAATTCACTTTAATAATTCATACTTTAATAATTTACTTTAATAATTCATACTTTAATAATTCACTTTAATAATTCAAAAATCTATTATAAATAGAATTCAATAGGTTTCATTATTTCATAGAAACTTGAAAATATTTTTCTCTAAACTCTAAACTCTCTCAATCGATTTACATATATATATTTACTCCGTATTATTTCAAGATATTATTAGTATACATAAAATATTACGTCAGAGTGCTGTCCGAGTGATTTCGAAATTGTTTTTCGAGTGGGATTGGATTAAGGAAATTATGGGTTATAGCTATGGAGGTGATTGGGTATGGTTCATGGGTATGCTCGTGAGGTCAATATAGTGTTTATCATCTCCGTTGCGTCTACGTACCTTTCCTGCAATATTGAATCTCAATATTGATACGTGAATACTCATAATTTAACTTTTACATACTAATAGTGTATCCCTGACTAGTGCTCGAGTATATAGGATTATGCATGTTTGTACTTTTGATATTGCCTTTAGTTAGGTTATGTTGAATCCTGAATTAGTTATATATGCGACTGAGATAAGGGATAAGATATGCATGTCGTTGGAAAGCTAGTGAAAAATTAATAACTTTTCATTTAGATATCGAATGATTTCGATGAACGGATTTGAAGTTATAGTCCATAGAATTTTTGTATTATTATTAAAAATGATTATTATTATCGTCGTTATTATCGTCATTCTAGTTTTATCTTATTATTATTATTATTATTATTATTATCTTTATCAATAAAATGATTTATCATTAAAAATGTTATTTTTTTATTATTACTATCGTTATTATCGTTAAAGTTATAATTAGTATTATTATTATTATCCAATTATTATTATTATTATTATTATTATTATTGGTATTATTATTATTATTATTATCATTATTAATATATATATCATTATTTAAAAATGGTTATTGTTATTGTTATTATTATTATTACTATATTATCATTAAGATAATTATTAGTATTATCGTTAATAATGTTATAGTAACTATCATTATTAATATTAGTGTAATTAAAACAAATATTTGTAACACCTAATTATTTTGATTACTATTATTATCATTATTACCAACACGATATAAAAGACGATTAAAAGCTATTAAACGAAACGATTAGGAAATAATGGGTAAGAGTATCATGATGAAATTAAAATATTATAAGATATTGATTTAGATAAAATTATCGTTCTTATTATTTTTATCATTACTATTATTATTAAAATTATCGTTAGTATTAAAACTATCATTTTAATAGAAATGTCATTGTTACTATAAAATATCATTATTATTATTATTATTTTAAATAGAATTATTATTTTAAAGATAATATTAAAAATTATCGTAAATATTAAAGTTATCATAATTAGAATTACCGTTTTATCATAATGTCATCTTAGTAATTCTAAATATTGATATTTTTATAATAATAATTATTATTACAAAATAATACAACTTTTACTTACTATCATTATAGATATTATTTTATCAAATAAATATTTGATACAAACATATTTTACTACGTGTAATAACTTACTTTAATAATACCTATCATATTATCTTTATAATATTAAATGAACCCTATAAATTTTATTACTTAATATATATAAAAGTATATTTTATTATATAAATATAATATAAAATTTTATTTATTAATAAATAAATTATATTATTTACTCTAATAAATCTTTTAAAAATATTTAAAAATATAAAACGACGATATTTAAACTATATATTAATCATGTATAGATTTTTGGAAATTATTTTGAGTCAAATTTACTTTTGTTGACTTTTGCATATTAGTCTCGAGCATTAGGATTGTGGTACACTATGACTTGACCTAATTTGTTAGACAAATATTGACCAACACATAAATATATATAATTAATTTAGGTTCGTGAATCCGAGGCCAACCTTGCACTTGTTCAATGACGTTATATGTATTTTTACTACGAAATACAGTATGGTGAGTTTCATTTGCCTTTTTACCCTTTATATTTTTGGGACTGAGAATACATGCGCTTTTATAAATGTTTGACGAAATAGACACAAGTAATTGAAACTACATTCTATGGTTGAATTATCAAAATCGAATATGCCCTTTTTTATTAAAGTCTGGTAATCTAAGAATTAGGGAACAGACACCCTAATTGACGCGAATCCTAAAGATAGATCTATTGGGCCTAACAAACCCCATCCAAAGTACCGGATGCTTTAGTACTTCGAAATTATATCATGTCCGAAGGAGGATCCCGGAATGATAGGGGATATTCTTATATGTATCTAGTTAATGTCGGTTACCAGGTGTTCACCATATGAATGATTATTTTTTGTCTCTATGCATGGGACGTATATTTATGAGAACTGAAAATGAAATTCTTGTGGTCTATTAAAATGATGGAAATAAATGATTATGATAAACTAATGAACTCACCAACCTTTTGGTTGACACTTTAAAGCATGTTTATTCTCAGGTGTTAAAGAAATCTTCCGCTGTGCATTTCCTCATTTTAAAGATATTACTTGGAGTCTTTCATAGCATATTTTGAAGAACGTTGCATTCGAGTCATTGAGTTCATCAAAGATTATTATTAAATCAATTTATAGTTGGATAGTGGATATTATGAAATGGTATGCATGCCTGTCAATTTTTGATGTAAAGAAAGATTATCTTTTAAAAACGAATGCAATGTTTGTAAAATGTATCATATAGAGGTCAAATACCTCGCAATGTAATCAACTATTGTGAATTGTTTATAATGTATATGAACGGGTCCTTTCAGTTGGTATCAGAGCGGTGGTCTTAGAGAACCAGGTCTGCATTAGTGTGTCTAACTGATAAGTCGTTAGGATGCATTAGTGAGTCTGGACTTCGACCGTGTCTGCATGTCAAAAGTTTTGCTTATCATTTCTAGTCGGAAATCATCTGCTTATCATCCATAGGAAATTACCTGATTATCATTATTAGTCTAGACACGTCTTGCTACATTAATTGCATGAGTAGTGTATAGACAAAATTCATATCTTAGCGTATCTGCTAAATCATATCTTATCGTATCTGTTACTTTAAACTTTGCCTGACATATCCCGCAAATTCCTCCGTAATCTATGAAATCTTGTGATCTCTATATATAGATATCCTATGTAAATAGAATACCACCCGATAGCCGAAAAATCATTTTTATATTGAAAATCCTTTATCCAATCGTACGAAATGGAATTTGTCATCAGTTCAAGTCACTCGGATTCCGAAATGGAATCTCACTCAAGCTCCGAAAGCAGTGTGACCGGAATGGATCAACCAATCAGACATCACCTATTCTGGATGAATTGGGGATGGGTTCGTAGCCTCCTCAATCATTGGAAACAAGAAGAAGGCGATCCTTTCCATCCACTACATTGCCCTCTTGGCGAAGAACCTGAAGCACTTACCGGTGAACCTGTTCGAGACACCATTTTCTCTCTCATTTCCAGGGTATCTCGTCACGGTTATATACTACATCAAATTCTAGATTTTATTTATCCGCTCGTTTCGACCGACAATCATCCTGGAATAATAGAAGAAGTCAACGAACTTCGCGCTCGGGTAGTGGCTTTGGAGAATACAGTGCAGAGATTACAAACACCAGCAGCAGCACCAGCAGCATAACCAGTACCACCATCATCAACGCCAACAGTACCATTACCACCTCCAACCACAACCGCGTTATAAACCTCAACTTCACAATCTATCCCACGAGCATCAACGTCATACGCACCATAGATACCAAGGAGTACCAACAACAATAACTGACGAAGTATTAATTCATAACTTCATTGGAGAAACATTCCGCGGCGATTATATAATCTCTAAAGTCTTAGAGATTATCTAATCTAGCCCTAACCATAAATCAGTTAATCGAACCAAAATGATAGAAGGAAGAGTAGAAACCCTGATAAAAATGGTGTGTGATTAACAAGTTAAACTTGTTTTACCAACAGCATCAACAGTACCATCAACGTCACCAGCATCGTCAGTACAGTCAACATCAGAATCAACAACACCTATAACATCACAAACTCCGTCAGTTCAAGAATCACTGTGGACATCATTACGAATCAATAACGTGTATATTGTATCAACAAGTTATGAAGAATTAACTCATTCCCTCTGAAGAAATTATATATATATATATATATATATATTTTGAAATAAAAAATAAATCTTTCCGTGCTAAGCTATTGTGTGTGAATCTTAACTACTCGGTTAATTCATATTACAAATATGCAATAATGTACGTCCCTCGCCCACGACTTAAACATCGTTAACTACAATCTCTGTCTCAATTCAACAAATTCCAATTCCTAATAAATCAAGTATATATTTGATTTTACACTTCATCATTGATGTAATCGAAACTTTTCAGATAACATCATTCGTACTTTGCGAAGTTCACAAGAATTTAACGAACACCAACATCACATCTCAACAAATAACGATGTATTGATTCATAATTTCAATATTATTGAAGAAATACTTATGTAACCTCTAAAGCCTTCAAGGAATTATTCAATTCTAGTTCCAACCATAAATCGAATGAGTTTAATTTAGTATTAACTCATTAAAATCTATGTTACATCTGAGGAGAATATATACATATATATTTTCATAAAGACTGTAATAAAATTCTTATGTACAAAATATTAATTGTGAAATTTTTTTTAACGGGTAGGTAATACCCGAGAGATATATATAAATTCACAATTAATATGTTACATTCTTCGAATCAAATTAAGCAAATTATCAATTATACTTCCTACTTTCACAATAATATACATTCTTTCATAGAAATCAAAACAATCATACTCATTCAAACCCAATTACATATTCTGCTTTTAAAATCTCAGAATTCAATTCGAGATATAACCGGTACCATCACTTTTAGATTCCTACATCTTTCAAAGCTATACTTTGACTTCAAAAGTGTGTTAGAACATCAAATGTATACAAATGATTACAATCTGTATTCAAACCCTTCGAAAATCTCTGAAGACACTTCAAATAATGAGCAATCAAGATGATGATCTAACCACATATTACCCACAGTTATGTACTTAAAAAGCTCTCGAAACCAAAGTCATAATTCAACACATATCTGTGTCAGATCTTTTGGCATTTATTAGCAAAAATAACCTTGCAATTCCTTTGCAAAGTAGCAAATTATATCACAGCTCCAGCAAGACAACTTCGATTTTTTCATTCGGAGTAGCCTTATCATAATTTTGATATATGTGATTACCCTTTTGTTACCGGAGAACCTTTCATATTCCACCACATTAGCAATAAACTTACCAACAACTTCACTGATCTTGGGCATTCCGAAGAATCTTTATATTTATCGAAACCTCATCATTTACTCATCTGCCTCTTGTAACGAGAATTGCCATACGAATCATTGGGAATTAGCAATCAGTATTTTGAAATCTCACAGCATGTTGACGCCAACAGTTATACATAACATCTATTTCCAAGGCTTACATACTTCGAATGTGAAGTTTCTGAAAAACACTCTGAACCGCGAACTAGTTCTCGAAATGCTGATGAAGCAACAAAAACTGTAAACGGCCTTAGCAGTAAAAAGTTTGATGATAAAGATTAGTGTATTAACAAAGCTCAGAAATAGAGAAGTTTTGGAACTGGAAAACGGATTGAGCAAAGTATGAAGGAGGCTGTGGACAAATCACAAAGACTGAACCTGCCTTCAAAGAATCCAAATGATTCAGTGTCTGCTGAAGTCATTAACAAATACCTTGCTCCTGATACTATACCCTTACAGACAATATTCTTCATCATTCTCTGATATTAGAAATTTTAAGATATCATCGTATCTTTCATTATAAATATCCTCCATATTTCTGAAGATATTTCCATAACTATTCTTATCTGGAATCATTTATCTCTTTGCGTTATCTGTATTACATCAAAAAGGAAACTGTTTAGTTCCTATACTCTGTAAACCTTTGAGTTTAAAATATGAATGTTTTTGAAGTAGTGTTGGAAACTGAAGCATGAGTTAGTATAATATAATGACACTTGATCAACGTGATTATATTACAGTAATTCATGCTGAGTTTCTAAATAGAACGTGATGATTCACAGATCATAACATCATCATGTGTCATGTTATACGACTCTTTTATTCTATTTAACCTCTAAAATATCAAGAAAATATTTCTTGATGATTCGGCCTTTTCCAAGGTATTCTAGTAATTTGACAAGTCAAGATCGTGCCATCACAATTTCCTTCCTAGAACATTAACAATGTTCATTCCGAAATTCATATCTGTGAATTCTGGACCATTACAAGCGGTGCTTAATCGCAAGAAGAAGAAATGAAAGGACAAAACTCCGAAATAGAAATTGGGGTATAAATTGCAGCAAATAAAAGAGAGCATTAACTATGGATGCCAATGATTATAGAAGATAGAAACAGAGACTTTGAAATATAAGGGAAGATATAAAGCCCAACGACAAACCAAAAAAATTATAAATCATATATATCGATGCATATAGCAATATAAAGACACGGGAGAACTAGAAACACTATAAACCCAAGAGTATAGTAGAAGTAAATAGATTCTTCCTGCGGTAGATGAAAAAGAAGAATGACCGATATGAAAGTTATAAGTATATCGAGAATCAGAACTGGATGGAGCATATTGATGAATACTTTAAAATATGAGTTGAGGGGGAAAGAATAGAAGGTGATGAAACATGACTAGGAACTTAGAAATCAACAGATTTAACTCATACAATGACGGAATAAGTGAATCAAACCCTCTAGTGAATAGGTTAAGCTTTTTGGGATTAATTTAGTCATACCACAACTAAATCAAGTGTGATTAGATCAACACCTAGAGCTATTATTCACCACCTGGGTGATTTGGGTTGAGAGAGAATCGGAGGAGCTCACCATATCTGAGTGTGTGTAACAAATGAGAGGCTTAACCTAAAATGAAGAACATAAGACTTTATATACCCCTGCTGTTGACTCACCCGTACGATTCATCCATCACACATACGAGTTGGCTTCATCAGCCGTACGAGTGATCACTCACTCGTGTCTTCTCATTTTGGTTGTAATTGTGACTTAGCTCAGCATCAACCGTGCGTATGAGCCTATCAGCAGTACGAGTAAGGCTTCACTCGGACGTCTGACTAAGTCTAACATATTCAAACATCTAAATCTCGTTCCTGCAGTTGCTGTAACCACATACAAACACAGATAGGATAATAACGAACGATCATGGTGGCCTGTAAACTGTTGTACCTGCAATGGACGTGGGTAGATGTCTAGGGACTTGCATAAAATGCATCAAAAGAAGGTGTGAGTTGTAAGAAAACGAAGGAGGTGAATTTATAAGAAAATCTCCGACAGAACAATTAAAATGGACGATCGCATTTAAAGCGGATCCTAATTCCTTTTGTTACCGGAGAATCAAATCTTATTACAAAGATTTTCTTCAAATCCCTTGAAATCTGGAAATCAATCATATCTACGTCAAATGATAAGATGAATCTATACTTACTCATTTCACTCTTCTATGTTAGCTTCATTCGTACTCCTCATATAAATGGATTGTTTATCCAAATTATTCGCTGATGATAAAACTCTAATTTTCAGCCTGTATGCATCATGAAAACATACTTATTATCATTCACGACCTTTCCACTCAAATTTTGGGACAAAATTTCTTTAACGGGTAGGTACTGTGACAACCCAGAAATTTCCAACTAAATTTAAACTTTATCTTTATATTATTCCGACACGATAAGCAAAGTTTGTTAAATTAAATCTCAAGAATTTTAAATTGTGTTCATACATTCATTATAACCTCGACCAAATTCCGACGATTCACGAACCGTTATATATAAATAAATATGTATATATATATATTATAACTTGAGAATATTAATAAAGTATTAAACGTATAATACTTTACATGAACGTATTTGTTTCAATATGTTTATCGATGGAATTAGAAGATAATATCAAATGATTGATTTATCAGATACATTATGATATCATTACGGGTCTTTGTTATGAGGTCCACTGTGATTTAAGAAATCTATTCTTTTTGACAACATTCGGAAAATGGTAAAATGATTTATAAGTAAGAACGTGAAGTGTAAATAACTTAGATGTTGGATATCGACAAGTTAAGTAACTCGACATTTTTCATTAAGATGATTTCATACGTTTATTTAACCTTTGAACTTTATCCCATGCTTCACCAACAAACTGTAATTTAAAAACTTGAAACCTATTATGAATATATATGATTCTACTTTTCTAAAACATTTTATGATATATAACGATTTCCATTATTTTAACCTTTAAATAAAATGATTCTTAAAAATATATTTGGTTTTGGAAAAACAAAATTATTATATTTATTTGATTTAGTTTCAAACGTACAAAAACGTTTTCAGTTTAAAAAGAACTTTATTATTAAAACGTATATAACTTTTATAAATATCTAGAACCACTTTTGACAACTCATTACTTAACCAGTATGATAAAGATAACGATATTTATATTTTATTTTATTAAATATATATAACGATTTAAATTAATATTATATATATTTATACGCGTATTTTACGTACATAGTTTTATACTTTTACTATACTTAAACTTTACTTTTACTTTATTTTTACTTTACTTTAACTTTAATAATTCACTTTAATAATTCACTTTAATAATTCATACTTTAATAATTCACTTTAATAATTCATACTTTAATAATTCACTTTAATAATTCATACTTTAATAATTTACTTTAATAATTCATACTTTAATAATTCACTTTAATAATTCAAAAATCTATTATAAATAGAATTCAATAGGTTTCATTATTTCATATAAACTTAAAAATATTTTTCTCTAAACTCTAAACTCTCTCAATCGATTTACATATATATATTTACTCCGTATTATTTCAAGATATTATTAGTATACATAAAATATTACGTCAGAGTGCTGTCCGAGTGATTTCGAAATTGTTTTTCGAGTGGGATTGGATTAAGGAAATTATGGGTTATAGCTATGGAGGTGATTGGGTATGGTTCATGGGTATGCTCGTGAGGTCAATATAGTGTTTATCATCTCCGTTGCGTCTACGTACCTTTCCTGCAATATTGAATCTCAATATTGATACGTGAGTACTCATAATATAACTTTTACATACTAATAGTGTATCCCTGACTAGTGCTCGAGTATATAGGATTATGCATGTTTGTACTTTTGATATTGCCTTTAGTTAGGTTATGTTGAATCCTGAATTAGTTATATATGCGACTGAGATAAGGTATAAGATATGCATGTCGTTGGAAAGCTAGTGAAAAATTAAGAACTTTTCATTTAGATATCGAATGATTTCGATGAACGGATTTGAAGTTATAGTCCATAGAATTTTTGTATTATTATTAAAAATGATTATTATTATCGTCGTTATTATCGTCGTTCTAGTTTTATCTTATTATTATTACTATTATTATTATCTTTATCAATAAAAGGATTTATCATTAAAAATGTTATTTTTTTTATTATTACTATCGTTATTATCGTTAAAGTTATAATTAGTATTATTATTATTATCCAATTATTATTATTATTATTATTATTATTATTATTATTATTATTGGTATTATTATTATTATTATCATTATTAATATATATATATCATTATTTAAAAATGGTTATTGTTATTGTTATTATTATTATTACTATATTATCATTAAGATAATTATTAGTATTATCATTAATAATGTTATAGTAACTATCATTATTAATATTAGTGTAATTAAAAAAAATATTTGTAACACCTAATTATTTTGATTACTATTATTATCATTATTACCAACACGATATAAAAGATGATTAAAAGCTATTAAACGAAACGATTAAGAAATAATGGGTAAGAGTATCATGATGAAATTAAAATATTATAAGATATTGATTTAGATAAAATTATCGTTCCTATTATTTTTATCATTACTATTATTATTAAAATTATCGTTAGTATTAAAACTATAATTTTAATAGAAATGTCATTATTACTATAAAATATCATTATTATTATTATTATTTTAAATAGAATTATTATTTTAAAGATAATATTAAAAATTATCGTAAATATTAAAGTTATCATAATTAGAATTATCGTTTTATCATAATGTCATCTTAGTAATTCTAAATATTGATATTTTTATAATAATAATTATTATTACAAAATAATACAACTTTTACTTACTATCATTATAGATATTATTTTATCAAATAAATATTTGATACAAACATATTTTACTACGTGTAATAACTTACTTTAATAATACCTATCATATTATCTTTATAATATTAAATGAACCCTATAAATTTTATTACTTAATATATATAAAAGTATATTTTATTATATAAATATAATATAAAATTTTATTTATTAATAAATAAATTATATTATTTACTCTAATAAATCTTTTAAAAATATTTAAAAATATAAAACGACGATATTTAAACTATATATTAATCATGTATAGATTTTTGGAAATTATTTTGAGTTAAATTTACTTTTGTTGACTTTTGCATATTAGTCTCGAGCATTAGGATTGTGGTACACTATGACTTGACCTAATTTGTTAGACAAATATTGACCAACACATAAATATATATAATTAATTTAGGTTCGTGAATCCGAGGCCAACCTTGCACTTGTTCAATGACGTTATATGTATTTTTACTACGAAATACAGTATGGTGAGTTTCATTTGCCTTTTTACCCTTTATATTTTTGGGACTGAGAATACATGCGCTTTTATAAATGTTTGACGAAATAGACACAAGTAATTGAAACTACATTCTATGGTTGAATTATCAAAATCGAATATGCCCTTTTTTATTAAAGTCTGGTAATCTAAGAATTAGGGAACAGACACCCTAATTGACGCGAATCCTAAAGATAGATCTATTGGGCCTAACAAACCCCATCCAAAGTACCGGATGCTTTAGTACTTCGAAATTATATCAAGTCCGAAGGAGGATCCCGGAATGATAGGGGATATTCTTATATGTATCTAGTTAATGTCGGTTACCAGGTGTTCACCATATGAATGATTATTTTTTGTCTCTATGCATGGGACGTATATTTATGAGAACTGAAAATGAAATTCTTGTGGTCTATTAAAATGATGGAAATAAATGATTATGATAAACTAATGAACTCACCAACCTTTTGGTTAACACTTTAAAGCATGTTTATTCTCAGGTGTTAAAGAAATCTTCCGCTGTGCATTTCCTCATTTTAAAGATATTACTTGGAGTCTTTCATAGCATATTTCGAAGAACGTCGCATTCGAGTCATTGAGTTCATCAAAGATTATTATTAAATCAATTTATAGTTGGATAGTGGATATTATGAAATGGTATGCATGCCTGTCAATTTTTGATGTAAAGAAAGATTATCTTTTAAAAACAAATGCAATGTTTGTAAAATGTATCATATCGAGGTCAAATACCTCGCAATGTAATCAACTATTGTGAATCGTTTATAATGTATATGAACGGGTCCTTTCATTAAAGTTGTTCATCTCGTTCATGACTACGTTGTGGTAGTATTGGTAAGTTCTAACTCCAAGTTTTCATAGTATGATTAGTGTTCATAATTGGGGTTTTGAAATGGGTGTTCTTTAGTAAACCCACTAGTGGATAATTAGGTGATTGAGCTAGTAAGCGGTGTTAATAACCATTGTTGGTGGATTTGGGGTTGGATGATGTAATTGATTAGTTGATAATCATGTTCGGGTGTTAAAATCACTAGTTAACTTAGGTTATAAGTGATTAGTGGTGTAAACTTGCAAATGGGTGTTTTGACTTGAGATTTGGTCAAAATGGGTTTTGTGTCATAATGATGCAAGTAAGTGTTTTGTTGATGAAACTTTGAGTAAAATGTAGTGTTAGAACATAATCACTAGTTGATTGCGATTATGGGTGTTTTGGGCGAGATTTGACTTAGTCAAATTGGAAGTAAGTGCTAATGGGTCGAAATTGCACTAAGTGTTAAATTGGGTTGGTTTGTAAATCCACCTTAATTGTATTATTGTTGTGTGATTAATGGAATAGGTACTTTCCATTGACGATTGCGGATTTTGGTATTTCATTGTTCAAGGCACCAAGGTGAGTGGAATAATTATACATGTATGTATATAATGTATTTATTTGTAGGGACGGATATGTGTTGTCCTAGTTAGTGATATATGTTGTTGTACACTAACGGTTTCTAAGAACGGATATGTGTTGTCCGAGTTAGTGATATACGTTGTTGTACACTAACGAATTTTATGAATGGATATGTGTTGTCCTAGTTAGTGATATATGTTGTTGTACAATAACGGTTTCTAAGAACGGATATGTGTTGTCCGAGTTAGTGATATATGTTGTTGTACACTAACGACTTTTATGAACAGATATGTGTTGTCCTAGTTAGTGATATATGTCGTTGTACACTAACGGCTTTATGAACGGATATGTGTTGTCGTTCCGCCAAGGGTTAGTGATATATGTTGTTGTACGCTAACGGTTGTTATGAACACCGATGGGAAATTCGAGTACTATTCCTTTGTACGATTGGTTAACCATGGTTGTGTGAATTTTTGTACTAGTATATTTAATTGTGAACTATATGCTTTTGGAATCGCTAGCTTATTATGATTGCGGATATTGGTATATGCATAATGTTTGCATAGTTGTCGAATTGCTAGCTTGTATGCGGTATTGTGTAAGTATTTGCAAGTAAGTAGGTTATATATGTGTATGTATAATTATTGCATTCACTAAGCTTTGCTTACCCTCTCGTTGTTTACCTTTTTATAGGCTCGGGCGTTGACAAGGGTAAGGGCGTTCGATTGGATTAGAGATCCCGCTTTGTTTTGATAGGGGACGCTTTTGGATGTGTTAGCTTTTGAAGTTTGACCGAGAGTTGGGTAGTTTAACTCCCAAACATCATGCTCTAGTGTCGTTTGGAACTTAAACTAATTCAGTCGAAACTTATACTTTTGTACGAAACTCGTATTACGGCATATGTGGGCCTGGTTTCGTAAAACTTATTTTATTATTGAATCGCGTGAGTTTTAACTATTATACAATGTTGCGAAAAGAGTTTCATCTAAATATGTCGGGAAGTGGGAGATCTTTATTTGAAAATTTACAAAACCGGACAGAACTGGAATGGGCCTGTGCGCGCCGCGCACCCTAGGGTGGTGCGCGTGGCGCACCCCTCCTGTAAAAAAAAAATTTATTTCGCGTATTCGGTTGGTCATTGGTTTGGGTTGTTATAAGTGGTATCATAGCATGGTCTAAAGGATTTAGGTGACTTAAGATAGGTGCCTAGACTTATACTTTTGTGTGTGCTTATTTGTGCAGGACTTGTAGGATTACGGGTCGGAACGGGAATTCGATTAGTGTCCTAGTTTATGGGTGGACTAACATTTATATTAATATGCGGATATTATTAATATATTTTGTGTTTGTGTTGGGTTATATCATCGAGCAAAGCGGTCGTGGTACTAAAGAGTGAATACGGCGTGTACGCGTAATAATGATTAGCTACCATTTTTACGGGTGCAAATCGTATTTGACAAGTGATGTAAGACGATTGCCTAGCAAGATGGGTCGGGATTGTACGTATGATTGTACTTGTTCGTTGATTAATCGATTGCATTCTTTAGAATGAAGACGGAAGAGGGATATGGAACAGACGGGCCTATTCATGAGGGGAAGGATGAGTTAACATTAAGGATTGAGGCGGAGTTCGAACGCTATATCTTGATTTTCGCCGACAAGGTTAAGCAAGTTCTCCAAGAGTCGTTCGAGGGAATAGTGACCGAGATGGTCCGAGGCCAAGTGCCTAAGGTCGTGAAGGAAGAGTTAGAAAAGAGGTTTCCTAAACCTCAAGGTGACGTTGACGAAGGAGCAACTATGGGGATTGAATCTCATGCTCCAAAATTTGCTGATCACTCTTTGGGTACGAGAAAGTTCGAATCAAGAGGTGCTCCTAGTAAAAGGGCGAGAAGTAAGCCCGAAGGTGTTGAAAAAGTGAAGAAGAGGAGTAAGAGAGGTTTTGGCCTACGTGCTTTAGGTGTGGAGGACGAGGTCATTTGGCACGGGATTGTATGAGTGTACCTTTAAGCACGATCAAGTGCTTTATTTGCCAAAAGAAGGGACACCGAAAGTCAGAGTGTTTCGAATCGTTTGTCGATCGGGTTAGGAGGTTAGAGCGTGACTATCTGATGATCAGTGAAGCGCAAGGGTCCAACGATGATGTTTCAGGTATTTTCATCCTTGGTACAAATATGCCTTATTATTGTTTATTGTGTGCCGATGGATTCGTGTATGTATTAGAGACTTAAACTTTGTTTCGAGATCTAATTAGTCTCAAGTGAACGTATTATTCAAAGGTACTCATAAGGGTGCGGGCTTAGTGAACTCGGTGAAGATTCAGTTTGTTGGTGGTTTTGAGCATAGTGCACCGGGGTAGCGCTTGAGTCGTTGGCTCGTGGAAATGCGCCCTGGGACGAATACATGGTGGTAATACGTAGTATTGATATGGGTGACATTCCTAATGGAAAAACCCTATAATGACGTTGTATTGACGGACGAGGGCTTAAGACTTTGTGCAACCAAGCATTTCTTAGTGATGGGGTAAATGATTCTACTAAGCCATGAGAACGGACTTTGGTGTTAGGTTGTGAGCGCGTGTTCGCTTTTGTAGTGAAGTGGGTGAGCCATGAGGTTCACAGGGTGGGTGAAACCCTTGAGAGCATGTGTGTATCGTCGGCCGAATGATTTTGTAGTGGTAACGGGTAGAAAGAATTTGATAGTTGGAAAAGTCTACCTTGCGGGTAGCGGTAATTTCGTTCAAAAGATACGTGTTATGTTGGCATTGTGTCATCACTTTAGTGGCGCAAACGGGTGACAGTAGACGTTAGTTTTTATTATTATCGAATTGAGCTCTTGAGAATTCGGGAAGAGGGACCGACGCCAAGTATGGTCGTGTACGACGGTAAATGGCGAAATCGTTTGATTTGTGATAGGTGATGAGTGATATCCGGAAGGATTAGCTCTTCCTTAACCACCCTTGGTTGTGATTGATGGTAAGCAGTTTCCGGAAAGGACCGTTACTTGTATATTTATGATTTTAAATTGCCCGTAGGAATTGTGCACATAGCCGTTTTGTGCACATGGTTGTGAGTAATAGCCGGTTTTTACTCACATGTTGGTATTGATAATGCGGTAGCCGTGTTTCGCTCACATATTGTTGGTAGTGTTGCAATAGCCGTTTTTGCACACTACGGATATATCACAATAGCCGTATTCTGATCAAATACATGTGGTAGATGCGTATTAGCCGTGTATGCGCACTAAGAGGAATGTTAGGTGGTAAGGGTTACCCGTAAGGATTCACTTTTATCGGTCTTCATCGGTGGGTTTGTTGACTTCATGTTGGGGACGTGGTTACTATAGCATTGTACTTGTTAGGGTATACGATAGAGACGATGTCTCGATATGAAATTTTGGTGAGAGGAGTTGGAAAAACGCTTGATGATTCCGTGTATACTAAACTATTGTAGTAGATTTCGGATATTGTGTGCCGCATGTTCCAGAATGCGTGCAAGTGTGAAATGGTTAAATGGAATAATCTTCAAGTTAATGATTAATTGGCGGTTCGATTTTGATGGCAGTTTTGTGATTGTGTGGCAAGTGTTGTGCGCTCTTGACTGCCACTCTTTACTTTTATGATTTTGGGGGTGTACGCGGTATGCCGTTCAAGAGGCATTTCCGTTAATCACGTTCGTGTGAGAGTAGAGTCATGGTGGTTAACTATCCTTATGTATGTAGGTAACTGGGTTAATGGTTAGGACGAAGTTGGAAAGGTGTAAGCCTTGGTGTTTCAAGCGCCTCCTTAGTGTTGAGTTGAAAGATAAATAGGCTAGCTATGCGGCCTAGGTGGGTAGTAACTAACGGGAGTCGCTAGGAAGTCATGGGCGTTGAGCCGTAATGTTCGTTAGATTTGTGTGACCGCGTGAAGTCAGGTGACATGTGACGCCGGGAGTATACCCCGTAAGTGTTGAGTCTTTGGAGACTCGGTGTTAGAAATTGGAGTTGGATAACACAACGTCAGGTGCCTCCTTATACCTGCTAGTGTAACTTTTGACTCCTATGGTGTGATTACTTTGATTTTGGGTACCGGTGAGAAACCCGAAGTTACAACTGTGGTATATTGTGATGTATAGCAGGCGTTAACACTTAAATGATTTGAAAGATCGAGGTTCGAATATCTTATAGCGAGTCCTTGGAAGGACTATTAAGTATGACTAACGCCGGAAGGGTAATGTACATGGTGAAAAGTCGAAATTCCGCTGGGTGTTATTATCTCGACGGTGAAAGTAAGGGGTTAAAACCCTAAATGAGGGAGTTAAGTACCAGAGAATGCGGGAAAAGTTCCTATCTAGTAGACGTGATGAGCGAACGGTTGTCGCTTATTTAGGAAAGGAAAGCTTTGGTGGTCTTCGAAAAAGTCCCAAGTTAGACTTTGGAATGAATTGCGAAGGTAGTTAGCGACGTGAGTCGGAATGAGGAGGTTCCCGATAGAGGGATACGAGAGATTTTCGGAAAGCGTCGGGATGATTCCCGAATATTCCACGATTGAAAGGCGTAACGACGATGATTGTCGGTGAATTGTGCTACTTTTAGGACGATTGTGGAGTGTATGGTACGATTTTGGATACTCAGCGTAGGAGCAAACGGTTGTGGTTGTCTTGTCTCGAGGGTTGATTTACCGATATTGTTGTAATATGATGCGTTAGTGTACGAAGTGAGAACCTGGATTGGTGATTGCTACATGTGTAATTTCGCATTGGAGACGGAAATGTTCAAGGTAGAAGTGCTTAACTTCTAGTATTTGGTGCGGATCACGAGGACGTGATCCAATCTAAGTGGGGGAGAGTTGTAAGACCCGATTATTTATTGTACATGGAGTATATATGATGTACATAAGGTGTGTGAACTGTGGTGCAAAAGAAAAGCTTGGAAACTGATCAGACCTGTGTGCGCGCCGCGCAGGGTCAAGTGTGCGCGCCGCGCGCTTGGCCTGGGACAGATTTCTGCTTTTTTCTAATTTGAGTTAAATGAAGGGCATTTTGGTCTTTTCACTTGAGGCCGATTATCAGTTTGGGATCCAATTTTGGATCATATTTCAAATCCACAAACACTCTCATTTCATTCCTAGAGAGAGAGAGATTTCTTGTGAGAGATTTGGTGATTTGGAGAAGAAGAAGCTTGAATTGATCAAAAGTCCAAGTGGTAAAGTTGTTCATCTCGTTCACGACTACGTTTTAGTAGTATTAGTAAGTTCTAACTCCAAGTTTTCATAGTATGATTAGTGTTCATAATTGGGGTTTTGAAATGAGTGTTCTTGAGTAAACCCACTAGTGGATAATTGGGTGATTGAGCTAGTAAGTGGTGTTAATAACCAGTGTTGGTGGGTTTGGGGTTGGATGATGAAATTGATTAGTTGATAATCATGTTCGAGTGTTAAAAACACTAGTTAACTTAGGTTATAAGTGATTAGTGGTGTAAACTTGCAAATGGGTGTTTTGACTTGAGATTTGGTCAAAATGGGTTTTGTGTCATAATGATGCAAGTAAGTGTTTTGTTGATGAAACTTTGAGTAAAATGTAGTGTTAGAGCATAATCACTAGTTGATTGCGATTATGGGTGTTTTGGGCGAGATTTGAATTAGTCAAATTGGAAGTAAGTGCTAATGGGTCGAAATTGCACTAAGTGTTAAATTGGGTTGGTTTGTAAATCCACCCTAATTGTATTGTTTTTGTGTGATTAATGGAATAGGTACTTTCCATTGACGATTGCGGATTTTGGTATTTCATTGTTCAAGGCACCAAGGTGAGTGGAATAATTATACATGTATGTATATAATGTATTTATTTGTAGGGACGGATATGTGTTGTCCTAGTTAGTGATATATGTTGTTGTACACTAACGGTTTCTAAGAACAGATATGTGTTGTCCGAGTTAGTGATATATGTTGTTGTACACTAACGACTTTTATGAACGGATATGTGTTGTCCTAGTTAGTGATATATGTTGTTGTACACTAACGGTTTCTAAGAACGGATATGTGTTGTCCGAGTTAGTGATATATGTTGTTGTACACTAACGACTTTTATGAACGGATATGTGTTGTCCTAGTTAGTGATATATGTCGTTGTACACTAACAGCTTTATGATCGGATATGTGTTGTCGTTCCACCAAGGGTTAGTGATATATGTTGTTGTACGCTAACGGTTGTTATGAACACCGATGGGAAATTCAAGTACCATTCCTTTGTACGATTGGTTAACCATGGTTGTGTGAATTTTTGTACTAGCATTTTTAATTGTGAACTATATGCTTTTGGAATCGCTAGCTTATTATGATTGCGGATATTGGTATATGCATAATGTTTGCATAGTTGTCGAATTGCTAGCTTGTATGCGGTATTGTGTAAGTGTTTGCAAGTAAGTAGGTTATATATGTGTATGTATAATTATTACATTCATTAAGCTTTGCTTACCCTCTCGTTGTTTACCTTTTTATAGGCTCGGGCGTTGACAAGGGTAAGGGCGTTCGATTGGATTAGAGACCCCGCTTTGTTTTGATAGGGGACGCTTTTGGATGTGTTAGCTTTTGAAGTTTGACCGAGAGTTGGGTAGTTTAACCCCCAAACATCATGCTCTAGTGTCGTTTAGAACTTAAACTAATTCAGTCGAAACTTATACTTTTGTACGAAACTCATATTACGGCATATGTGGGCCCAGTTTCGTAAAACTTATTTTATTATTGAATCGGGTGAGTTTTAACTATTATATCATGTTGTGAAAAGCGTTTCGTCTAAATATGTCGGGAAGTGGGAGATCTTTATTTGAAAATTTACAAAACCGGACAGAATTTGAATGGGCCTGTGCGCGCCGTGCACCCTAAAGTGGTGCGCGTGGCGCACCCCTCCTGTAAAAAAAAATTATTTCGCGTATTCGGTTAGTCATTGGTTTGGGTTGTTACAGTAGAAGATCAATCAAGTCTCATACTTGATTATCCTTCATGGACTGCATATATGTATTCATAGAATCTAGTCATTTTCATATTCAGGATCTGATATGGCCTCACGCAGCTAGAGGGTTCATCATAATCCCTTAGTTGAGGTTTATCTGAATTAAGCAGATAATTAAACCTCATAAGCCGATGAGTTCTACTAGATCTATAAAGTGCAGGTATAACACGTTCTGGCTCACCAACAATGCGCTCAGTTTCAACGTGTGGATTGCTAGTGCTTACTGAAGGTATGTTACGTTAAAGTACTTGAATTTCTTCAAGATCTACTTTACTCCCACTGACTTCTTGTAAGAGAAGATCTCTTTCCAGGAATTCAGCAGACTGAGCAGAAAACACGTTGTCTTCAGCTTGGTAGTAAAAGTAGTAACCCATTGTTTCCTTTATGTATCGTACAAAGTAACATTAGATAGTTCTGGGTTCTAATTTGTCTAAAGTGTCATGCTTCACGTAAGCTTTACAACCCTAAACTTTCAGATAAGACAACTTGAGATTCTTCCCATGCCATAACTCATATGGTGTCTTTTCTACCTTCATAGTTGGAATCACATTGAGTATGCCTGCAACAGACTCTCATGCATATCCCTAAAAGACGATCGTAGAGAAATCAGACTCATCATAAATTAAACTATATCAAGTAAAGTTCGATTCCTCTTACTCAGACACACCATCGTGTTGTGGTGTGTAAGGTAGAGTGAACTATGAGACATTCCCACAATTCTTTAGGTGGTCCAAAAAACTCTTGATTCATAAACTTACTTACTCCATCGGAGCGAAGTGCTTTAATGGTCTTTCCAAGCTGATTATCTACTTCATTTTGGAATACTTTTGAATGTTAAAATAGCTTTATGTTTATGTTTCAGCAAGTGAACATAATCATAGCTACTGTACTCATCAGTAAATGTAATGAAGTAAAATTAACTAAATCTATACATTGTTCTTAAAGGACTACATACAACAGTATGTATTAGT
The DNA here is from genome assembly GCF_046630445.1 of Rutidosis leptorrhynchoides. NCBI lineage: Eukaryota > Viridiplantae > Streptophyta > Magnoliopsida > Asterales > Asteraceae > Rutidosis > Rutidosis leptorrhynchoides. Next base: position 256,250,022 of record NC_092337.1, read on the forward strand.
CCTAAAAGATCTTTTGCTCTTTTACCTAAATCGGAGAAAGAAGCATTTGTCATCTTTTCACATAAACATGACTCGCATACATCAAATGACTCAGAGTCAATTGATTCCAAAAGTCCATTAGATTGGAGTTTTGAAATGCATTGTTTGTTTATATGACCAATATGACAATGTCATAGATAGGTCTTATTCAAGTCTTGCTTGAAGACTTTGGCGATGTAGGTATACACAGAATTCTCATTTGAAATTACACTATGCGTATCAATTTTAAAAATACCATCACGTGGATAGGTATTAAGATAAATATATTATCCTTAGAAACTGAAATACCTAAGTGTGTAAATGCAAGTTCAATACTAACATCTTTCAAACTATGTCGCTCGCAGTATTGAGAGCATAATGCTATTGTTCCAACAAAATAATAAGACCACTTAGAAGTAAGTTCAGAGGTACAAATAGCTTTAACAAAAGCTTAATCCCCCTTGCCTACTTGCAAATCCAGTGTGTCTTTCTTCAGTCTATTACTTCTTCTCATTCCCTTCATATTGTTACAGGTGTGAAGACCACAACCAGTTAACAAAGATCTAGGAATCACTAGAAGAAGTATATAACTATATAAGGAATATACCTGATTTACTAGTCTCACCAGCGTTGCCTTTTCTCAGCTCAGATTGGAAGATGTGACAACTTCTTTCTCCAATTGCCAACCTTTCCACAATGAAAACATTCGGCGTCTTTTGTTGGGCTTTCCTTTTTGGAAGGTGGAATATTTTTCCTAGCAAATGATTTGTCATTTTCCTTCCATAAAGTATTCGGCTTATTCTTTTTCACCCTTTTATCCTACTTCTCCTACTCATCGAACAACTTCCGATAAGCATTTTGCTGAGCAGCAGGAGCTTCGCAAACAGGAGGATCGGATAAGGGTTCTAATTTTATTCAACTTCCATTCAGGCTTGAGAAATAGTTCTCAGGTTGCATTGCCAGTCTAGGAAGTTTGAACATTGAGTTTATCCTTCTCCAACAAATAAGGAAGTGTGTTTGGTTTACGTTTTGATTATTTAACATCTACAACAGAAATAAGATTCAATTTAGTATTTTCGATATTGAGCTTTAATAAATTAACTACCCAAGTTTTTATAATTTTTTAAAAACAATTAATTTACAAAAGCCTAAGATCCACATAGAGGTTCCATAGCCACATCTGTTGATCAGCTAGCAGTTATGGAGTCTATTGGTAGGTAGCGAGTACCAATTGCATCACAAATGCAACTCTTAGTTCTTTATGGGACCTAGAGATATGTGTAGTCCAACAAACTACTATTATCTACTGGCGTGTTTGTCCCATCCTTGCCTCGAACTCAGGTCTCACCGTGAATACGATTAAGTCGTCCAATTTGGAAACAGTTCAAATTCACGCCAGTCTTACTAGATTAGAAATTCCACCTCGTGATTATAATTCATGCTAGTCTTACTAGGTTAGAAAAATAACGAGGAGTGTTTGCAAGCTTATTGGATGGCATGACTTAAATTTGACGGGTATTTTGAAAAAAAAAAGTTTGTGTCAACGAATAATGCATGCACACATGATTCGCTACACTATTAGTTAATTTTTTTTTTTAACCAATTGCATATGTCGATTATGTTTGTGATCTAATTTGTTATTTAATTTATAGGATATAAAAATAACAAATACACAAACGTGTATCGTTTTAAAAAAGTTTTAAAAGATGTCATCCATATATATTATTTGACTTTCAAAATCATTTAACATTAAACTCGTTAGAGTTTGACTTATTTTAAAATCATCAATTTTAATATTTGAAACTCGTTTAGAGTTTTATTTAATGTTTCCATCAAAAACATATGTAATTTAAGTCTCAAAATTATTTAACTTTAAACTCGTTAGAGTTTAACTTTTTAAAATCATAAATTTTAATATTTGAAACTCGTTACCGGTTTTATTTAATGTTTTCATCAAAAACATTTAGCATATATTATAATCAACAATTAAATATAAATGCGTAAAATAAAACACAATCATGCATTACACACACATAGTATAGCCCAAAAATCATATGCTTAATCCAATGAGCCGACATGGGATCAAGAGGTCAAACTAAGGGTAATATCGTAGCTCCCACTAATTTAAGAATCAAGTGAAAACTTGACAAACGTCATCATTGTCAAATTGACCTGTTCGTCATCTTCTAAGTCAAACTTCACGTTGCAGCTTTATCTTTAATCTTCATCTTATTACATTTATTTAAAATTGAAAAATACAACTAATCTAATACTTTTACAATTTAGAATAAACTTAAGTACAATACTATGAAAATGAAAAATAAATATAATACAACTTTGGCTTCAAAATGGCCTTTCTAATAAAATAAATAATCAACATGACATAATATTGCCGTAATCAACAATCACAACAATCATACATAGGTCGGGGCATTATGGACTATATGTGCAATCACAATTTTAATAACTACATTATTAAAACCTACATATGGCTTGTCCATGGTTATAATGCATGTGTACAACCATGGAATAGAACAATCAACAATTATAATAAATATTCAAGCCATAACAATTAAATCTACAATTTAAAATAGTGATATTCTTTCAATCATATTTGTGCGTCATAAGGTTAAGTCTAAATCAACCGTGTTGACTTTAAAACCCAAAAAGGTTTCGACTTTTACCAATTCACCACAAAGCTAAATCTAAAGAAAATCACCCGATAATTAAGATGGTGTAAAAGCGGCTCGGATACTACTGTTGAAAAATCGTGTGTACTTTTAAATTAGATTAACGCATCGGATAGTTAAAATAATAGTCAATTATTATTTTATAAACCATTTACAAAATTAAATATTCATATATTAAAATTTAATAAAACATGCACATGATTAACGATCACAAAGATCCAGTTACACTACTAATAATTGTCAAAATATGTAATTCACAAAGTGAGTAAACGATATACCTTTCTTGAAGAAACTGATTGAAGGAGAGAAACCTACGATCAAAAATATGACCGTCTCTTTGGATAGTCCACACTACACTTCAAACAATGCCAATGGATGCTAGTCCAAACCCAAGTAACAATTAATCAACCTTTGATTAATTTATTGAAACAATAAAATAGAAATACTCCGTATGTTATGATTCATCTTCAGAGAACCAAAAATAAAGATAAAGATGCAACTTTTTCTCAATATCAACAGCCAACTAGATTGAATGTTTGGTAGTTTACTTTTTCTTCTGTCTGACTTTTTTTCCTAAAACCAATCAATGCTTATATTTATAATATATGTGTAAAAGTAAACACTGAATTGTGAAGTCCGTGAAACAAAACGCGTACAAAGTTATTTTGTTTCTTTCTATATGTTGAATCCCAAAATCCCATATTTCGTTTGATTTGGTTTTAAAAAGTCGTATTTCTCAAATACTTTAGGGGTACGTTATGTAACTTATAATTAATAATTTCTATCAAGTCGTTTTCATGTGAATAGTAAATTAATTAATTTCGTTTCATTTACTATTCATATGAATAGTAAATGAATTAATTTCGATTTTACTATTTTGTTACTTGAGTAATATATATACATCATATATATATTTTATTTGACATCTCGGTGTATATGTGTGTAACCCCGAAGGCTCAAATGAAGTTGGTCATATAGTTATAAGTTGTACCTTGCACATTAATCCTACATGAACGACATCTTTTATATTAATGAACACACAATTTGCCGTGCTTGAGAAGTAAACGCTTAAACTCTTTAGAGAAACGAATGCAATAATTAAACCGTAAGCAAAAAAAATAGTCATAGTATAAGACATGTATAGAATGTGAAAAACAGACCTTCCGATGCTTGAAAACAAAAGTCTTGTTTTTCTTCTTTTTTTTGTTCTTCTTAACAACCGATTTTGTTAATCATTTTGATGGAATTCTCATGTTAAGCGATGAATATACGGCTCTATTACCCGCCCAGATATCTCTCCTGCATCTAACGATTTAATTCAAATTGATTGTAATAAATATAATCATCTTACAACAATTGAAGTAAAATCTCTTATGCACATTATGTAATTTAACCTCCCACCGTGATGTCATAGAGCATTATAGATTTAATTAATAGACAATTATAGTAGATAAACAGTTATGTTGTAAGTTTCTATATAAGTTTAAATTATGTGCAACCTTCCGAGTCTCTTTACCATATACACCTTCAAACCTAAACTTATTCTACTGACACAAATCTTCACATGATTTATTTTCAGTGTGTGAATATGTAAAAGTAATACCTCAGATGATTTCCCAAGAGTAAATACGAAGTGAGACGAAAGTCTATCTTTTAAGTGTTGATCCTTCGAATCTATTGCAAAAAGTGACTTCACTGCAGAAGCATCATCTGCTTGTGATCCATAACAGGTTTTTGTCATTTGGATTTGTACAAATCGCCTGCAGCCTAATATCTTTACCCAACAGAAGATACGGATCAACCTGTCATATAAGCTACGTTTAGTAAACAAAACAACTGAATGACAAATTACAATAAAGTATATAAATCCGATTACATAAAAGTATGAAATAAAACTAACTGTTTCTTCTGTCAATGTTGATTTAACCATGGAAATTAGCTCCAGAAGTTGGCATGCCTTTGCGGAAACTGATCAATCCCCTAATTAATGAATTACTTAATTAAGGATTGAGTGCAATAATAAGATGGAGGATGGGATGTTTGATGATTATTTTGGGCCCCGATGAGCATCTTTCACTTTATCAATCAAGTGATCAACCACCCCGACCCGGTCTTGATTGTCAATTAGCATGATTCACCTTAGCGCAATGTAGAAATTCCTTGGGCAAGATCACAAGTGAAAATTACAAAGGCTAGAGCAAATGGCAGGGAATCAACAACCTATAAATGACAGGCCATGCTCTCTATTTATAGTATTCAAAATATCCGCGGTCTGCGGATTGCTTAATTATCCGCGGAAACTTAGCGGATTAAACCGCAGTCTTTTATTAAAGCTGAAACATAACCGCTATACTTATTTTCAGCGGATATTCCACACATTTTTATTATAGTTCGCGTAACTTCTGCTTTTGACCTTTAGCCAATAAAATATATATATACAATGCTATGTATATGATCAAGTCCTCCCAGTTTATTATGATACATTTTGCGAAGTAAATGTGTCATGATAAACTCTAAAAATTCGCAGTTAACTTGACCATTATCCGCAGTAAAACGTTTTTCGCTTTGCCTTTGTTACCGTTATAGCAAACAAAGTTACCGTTTTTGTCAAAAATATTACCGTTTGAATTATCACAACAGATAATTAACACAATCAATTGCTTCGCCTATATATATTGTGATCCAAAATCACAAATTTCCCACCTGTCTCTTCCGGAATATTTCGCAAGTAATCAAATTCTCAATTAACCTCTACAACTTTCTTCTTTACTCACAACTTTCCACCAACCAAAAATGAAAATCGACGAGGTTGATAGCAAGGTTAACCCAAAGGCACTAATCACTAAATTATTAACAAGCCCGGACTCCAAATCAACGGCATCCTCTGGACAAGAAATCAAGCAGGAAAAGCAATCGATTCCTGTTGTTGATTTGACATCCAAATCGCCGCCATCTAAACCGAGCTCCACCAAACGACCGTACCAGACACCACCATCATCTCAAAGCAAAAAACTCAAACAACATGATACCCCCTTTCACGATAATCCAATTACATCGGATTATGAAGGGGACCAGCAAACTGGTATGTCGCAAACATTATTTCATATTTATAACACTCGCTACACTTTTATGTTGCCAGTTTATTAATCGCGTTGTTTTGTAAGGGGTTCGCCATTCAATCCAGTTTTTCCCAGCCCGTACACTGCGGAGCAAATTACTGAGTTATTCCGTACGCCACCCGACTCTTACGGCGTGATAATCGATGGTTTGTCGGGATACACCTATGCTTCTTCTGCGCAGCCCTGGATCAGCGCCAACAAATGAAGTTCGCAATTCCAGGCGAACTTCGCCGCGAATTTTCGAAACTTTCTGCGCTGGACGCGCACAACAGCTTTGTTCAAAATTTTTACATGTGCTTCAATTCGGCATATGATGTGATATGCCGTCAAGAACAATTTTTCAATGTTCTTGAGGCTGAACAAATGAAGTATAACGCCGAGAAGGTTAAAGCAGAAGACAGCGAAAAGTGCTGTGTTAACCTCTCTTACGAACTCACAGCGGCGAAAACCGCGGTGGATGACTTGAAACTGCAGGTTTCTGCTGCAGCTGAGAAAGAAAACAACCTCCAAGCTACAATTAATTCATTAAAAGAGGAGGTTACAAATCTTACTGCAGACCGAGACAACGCTCTAGCTGCCTCAGCTTCTGCAAAGCTTGAGTTCACCCAACTTCGCCAACACTTGATGGAGTTTGCCAAAAAAGTTCTTAACTCTCATCCTGTGTCTGTTCAATTTTCAACTTACGCTGCCGCTCTACAATTGCGCGAAAGAGTGGAATTTTTGGATGAAATTGCTCCTCACTGCACCATACCAAATCCACTGCCATCCGCGATTGAAGACCGCATATGTTCGCTTGCAGATGCTCGAGATGCATTTGCTACTGCGAAAGAAAATATAGCGGACATTCCAATCCCTAAAGTTACTGCGATAAGTCAGCAGGATGATGCTACTTTTAAGGACATCATTGATCTTAATTTATCAAAACCATGATGATGTTTGTAAAACTTAGCCCGCAGCTATCTCTGCGCAGTTATTAATAAAATTTCATACTTCTATACATATTTGCAAGTACTTTTTATTTATATAGCGCTTTCATTAACAATATTCATAACACGAACTTGTCCTTAGCAATTTCCAACTTTTATTATTGTGCACATAATAAGTATGTACTTTTGCGAAACAATCTGTATGCGCGTATATTTATACGTTATGAATCTTCTAAGTCTGCCAAAGCGATCCTTAGGCAATCAATTAGCATTGCGAAGCATCTAAGTATTGGCAAAATCAAACACTTAGGATTTAAAATTCCTTTCGCAATAGTTATTTTCTGCCAAAGTGGGCAATTTCATCACTTTGCTATGCAATCATTGCGAAACACCTCTGCATTATGAAACGAAATGCAAAACATTCCATAAACTCTTGGTATTTCACAAATAAACTTTTTCCATATTCTTACAAGTGTCAACTTTTAAAATTCTTACAAGTGTGATCAAGACTTGCAAAAATTAAAAATTAGAACACATAACAAGAATATCAAGCATAGGCCTTGCAACTAATTTCGCACTTTTCACATATGCAAATTAGCCTTCATATAATTTTCGCAAAGTTATGCATAATATCGCTTTAATAAAGCAGCATGCCATGCATTAGGTAAATTTCGCCCTTCCACATCTGCAAGCTTATATGAACCTGCTGCATTAATTGCTACAACTTGATAAGGACCTTCCCTATTAGGTCCTAATTTGCCAAGCTTTTCAGCTCTGCTTGCATCATTATTTCGCAGTACCCATTCGCCATTGTCAAAAGATAAAGCACGTACCCTTTTATTATAATACTTAGCGATTTGATGTTTATTGTTTGCTTCCCTGATAGCAGCTATTAACCTACGCTCTTCAACAAAATTCAAATTTTCGCGCAATGCATCATCGCTTGCTTCTTCCTCAAAGTTAGCAACTCTATGTGTTGGCACAAGAATTTCTGCGGGTATTACTGCCTCACAGCCATATACCAAACTAAAAGGTGTTTCCCCTGTGCTCTTCTTGAACGTAGTGCGATGTGCCCACAGCACATTGGGTAATTCATCTACCCAATCAGTTCGCTTTTCTTTTAATACCACTCACAATATCGCGGTTGGTTACTTCGCATAAGCCATTAGCCTGTGGGTGCGCCACTGATGTAAACTTTTGTATTATATTCAAATCAGTGCACCATGTCTTAAAAGGATCTTTCGCTATTTTTGCGCCGTTATCACTAACCAACTCACGCGGAATACCAAATCTGCAGACAATGTATTCCCATACAAAATTTCGCACTTGCACACCAGTGATAATGCGAACTGCCTTAGCTTCAACCCATTTTGTAAAATAAGCAATTGCCACAATCAGGAATTTGACATTGCCAAGTCCTGCGAGAAATGGCCCTACAATGTCAATAGCCCACTTGTGAAATGGCCATGGCGAATTAAAAGGAATCATATCATGTCTTGGCATCCGATTCTGCGGGGCATGCCTTTGGAAACTTTTACATCGCTTAACAATTTTTGCAACATCGAGATACAGGGATGGCCAAAAGTAACCCATCCGCATAATTTTCGCCGCAATAGTTTTATAGCCTGAATGTAGTGCACAAGAACTGCTATGCACTTCTTCAACTATCATTTCTGCCTCAATTAGACCAACACATCGCATCATTGGACCGCAGTATGATTTGCGATATAAAATATCATTTTGAATGATATACATTGGGGTCGCTCTCTTACTAGGCGAGCTTCGCGCTTATCGCTTGGCAAAATATCACTACGAATGTATTGCAGGATTGGTTCCATCCAATTTGGCAGTACTTCTTCAACAGATGCGACCATTAAGTCATTATCTATAGACTTGCTTGGAAATTCCTCAACCCAGACTTGTTTTTGAAAGTGCAAAAACGTTAGAGCGGCCAACTTGCTCAAAGCATCCGCCTTCTTATTTTGACTTCTTGGCACTTGCGCGAGTTCAAAATGCTCAAACCGCTCTGCTAATTCTTTCAATAACTGCAAATACTTCTGTATTGAAGAATCATGTGCCTCAAAAGAGCCATTAAACTGATTTGCTACTAGTTGCGAATCTGTGAATGCCCGCAATTTAGTGATATTCATTTTTCGCGCAATATTTAAACCAGCAAGTAACGCTTCATATTCCGCCTCATTATTTGTCACATCAAAATTAAAACGTAATGCATACGTATGCTCTTCACTACTTGGGTTAGCCAAGACCAAACTCGCACCTGTGACTTCTGTACATGAAGCTCCATCAGTGAACAAATCCCAAGTTTCGCCAACTACCGGTTTTAACGTTGTTCGCTCATTAATCACCTCCAACTCCCCAGTCATTTCAGCGAGATAATCCTCCAAAACCTGGCCCTTTACAGCGCTGCGCGGAAGGTAAGAAATTTGATAAGCACCTAACTCTACTGCCCACAACGCAAGTCTACCAGATATCTCTGGCTTTGTTAAGACTTGGTTGACCGGCATATTAGTTAACACGTGCACTGGATGCCATTGAAAGTATCTTCTTAACCAATAGATGTTAATATGAGCGCATACACAAACTTCTCAATCGGCGCATAATTTATTTCACTTCCTGTAAGAGCTTTACTGACAAAATACACAGGCTTTTGTATTTTATCCCTTTCCGCAATTAAAAATGAGCCAAAAGCTTCATTTGCTACTGATATATAAAAGTAAAGAATTTCGCCATCAACTGGTGCTTTTAACGTAGGCAAAGTTTTTAACAACTTCTTCATTTCTTGAAACGCGGTTTCTGCTTCGCTTGTCCAAACAAAACTTTTTTGTTTCAAGCAACCTTTTAAAGTCTTAAAAAACAGTAACTGTCTTTCAGCGACGTTGGACAAAAAGCGCGTTAATGCGGCTAACTTTCCCGTCAAACTTTGCACTTCTTTAATCGTTCTTGGTGCGGTCATATTTTCAATAGCCGCAATTTTCTTTGGATTAGCTTGAATACCTTGCTCTGTAACAAGATATCCCAAAAACTTTCCTTCAGTTTCGCCAAAACTACATTTTAGCGGATTAAGCTTCATATTAATCCTGCGCAGTGTGTCAAATGTTTCAAGTATATCTTCAACAATTCGCTCTTGCATTGTGCTTTTGATTACCAAATCATCAACATAAGCCTCGAGATTACGCCCAATTTTCTTTTCGAACGCGGTGTCAATCAAACGCTGATATGTCTCACCCGCATTAATTAAATCAAAAGGCATCATTATATAAGAGAATATGCCTTTGCCAGTATGAAATGCGGTTTTATCTGCGTCCTCTTGAGCCATTGGAATCTGATGATATCCCCTTGCCGCGTCCAAAAAACATTTATATAGAAAAGCATGCAATGATTCCACTTTCAAATCAATTTCTGGGAGTGGATAATTATCCTTAGGGCATGCTTTATTTAAATCCTTAAAAATCAATACACAATCTCCATGAACCATCAGGCTTTTTCACCAAAACTGAATTCGCAATCCATGATTGGTATTGAACTTCGCGTAAAATTTCAGCCCTCACCAATTTTGTTACCTCTTCACATAACCACTTCACGCGATCTGGGGCCATGCCTCTTCGCTTTTGTACTACATGTTTTAAAGCTGGATTTACATTAAGTTTATGTTCTGCAATGTGACGCGGAACACCAGTCATATCATTCTCACACCAAGCAAAAACATCCATGTATTGGGCAAGTAAGTGCACAATTTGTTTCCTTGTGTCCGCGCTAACATTGCATCCCACTTTAATTTTTTGCTCTGGATATGCAGGATTAATCACTACCATGTTGTCCGAAGCATCAGCGGTTTCTTGCTCTGCGCTTTTTTACATTAACAGCCGCACAAATGGGCATAATGCTCATTGAACTTATTGTCGCGATACCTTTATGTGTTGCGAATTTAATCATGCCATGAATTGTAGATGGAACAATTCCGAATTTACCTAAGGCAGTTCTGCCCAACAACATGTTATAGCGAGATGAGGTTCGCATAACATAGAAATCTAGCCTCGCTCGACGCGCTAAACCATCATTACTTTCATCAACAAGCTCAACATCTAAGGGCAAAACGTCCATAGGCAATGAGAATTCTCCCGCCCCGGTTAGCGAAGCTGCGGTTGGTTGTAAAGTTGCTCTGAGACTCTCCGGCAGTTGAACAAAACATTGTTCATAAACAATATCAACGCTACTACAATTATCAACATGAACTTTCATGATCGTGATTCCAGCTTCCGCGATTTTGCACGATACTACTATCGGCATTTCAGAGAAATCATCGCTCTGCATTTTTGGAAAACTAATTGGCGCGAACTACCAATTTTGATACATTGTTGCCGACTTTCGCTTTCTTCCTCTTTTTTGAACATTCGCTTGCACAGCGACAGCAATACCGCTATCCATTCCGATATTGCTCATTATTTCAATTAATCAAGCAATTTTACCGCCAATTGCAAACGCATTCGCCTTAGTATCATCAAAATAACACACGATTAGAATTAAACAAGTCAATTAATCGTTTGATAGCACAAAACAAAAAATTTCCAGTTTAATTCTTAAAACGTGTCCCACGGATGGCGCCAATTGATCAATCCCTAATTAATGAGTTACTTAATTACGGATTGAGGGCAATAATAAGATGGAGGATGGGATGTTTGATGATTATTTTAGGCCCCGATGATCGTCTTTCACTTTATCAATCAAGTGATCAACCACCCCGACCCGGTCTTGATTGTCAATTAGCATGATTCACCTTAGCGCAATGTAGAAATTCCTTGGGCAAGATCACAAGTGAAAATTACAAAGGCTAGAGCAAATGGCAGGGAATCAACAACCTATAAATAAGAGGTCATGCTCTCTATTTATAGTATTCGAAATATCCGCGGTCTGCGAATTGCTTAATTATCCGCGGAAACTTAGCGGATTAAACTGCAGTCTTTTATTAAAGCGGAAACATAACAACTATACTTATTTTCAGCGGATATTCCACACCTTTTTATTATAGTTCGCGTAACTTCTGCTTTGACCTTTAGCCAATAAAATATACATATACAATGCTATGTATATGATCAGAAACAATAATCATGTATGAAGCCAACATGAACAAAGGCCTTCTTCGGGATCGTTGTGAGCCACCTTTATGAAAAATAAAAAATAAAAAATACAAAGGGCATTTTTTATAACGGTATCAATATTATTACTTTAGTAATAGATAAAAACCTAAGCTATGAACAAATGCAATTGTACTATACAATTGTGATTTTTGTAAACTAAAGATGGTACCTTGTCGATTCAAAGAGACGCTTCTGAGTAAAGATAGGCCACAAAAATTGGAGCCAAAGAAAACAAATCATTAATACAATTTCAAAAAAAATGATAACACACGCACGCGCGCGCGTGTGCACACACGCTAACATCGAACACTATAACCACAAATTCAAAGGGAGCCAGTGAACAACTTCATTTTACACTGAATATTGATTCAATTGCCTTGTATACCCAAAAGTAAAACCATAGAGTCTTATTATTGACCACAGTAACAGACTAAATCGACCAAACCGGAGTTACAGAAGTAGAAGGTGTTAATACATACTGCATTTTTTGCTATTGAAAAAATTCTCACGACCGCCAACTCTGTACAAAACAAACAGAAAACTACTTTACTAATTTGATACATTAAAAATTGATTAATAAACTAATAAACTGATAGAGTTAAGATCTTTTTGAACATGGACCACTAACATGCATATACCAAAATCATCACAGTGGAATTGTTCCTTTTCGATTTGCAATGAGAAAGTTAGATTTAGTGAAACAAAATTAACCAAATCATATGATATATATTGTATATGTATATGTATATGCATATGCATATGCATATATATGAGATATGAATCGAATTAGTCTATACATCGTCATCAAAGAATTTGCAAATTTCACAAAAGTATTCGCCCCTATTGACACCACAGTTCTTGCAGACATGAGCAACCTAGTTACGTGGACATACTTACAAACTCTTGTAAATACAGGTAAATAGTTATATACTGATAAGAATCAAGTAATCGGTTAATCTCAGATATATATCGGTTGCTCAGTATCACAAACCATGCATATAACCTGCAACATACATAAACTTCATCACAACAAAAAAAAGCATACAACATTTACAGATTCACAAAAATAGATGTGCGAAACGTACTTGCTTTACATCATTTCGGACGATTCATGGCGATGAGATGGACGTTTCAACATGTTCTAAATAGAATAAATCAATTAGATCCATATATACATAGATGATAGATCTATGATATATCATAATTATGACAGACTACTTATATTTATTATCATTGATTAATTAACTACTTAATAGCATTGATTTTAACAGTAGATTGAAATATGATGTTAATACCGTAGCGTCATCGTGACAATGGCGATAACCAAAGACCTCGTCAAAAGTAGCGTCTTTGATTTTTAGTAATTAAACCATGATTACTGACCTTTAAAACGGTCGTGTCATCCCCAAATCTGAAACCCTAACAAATGATAAATTATATCAACATAAACAAAGTTTTTTTTTTTTTTTTTGAAAAGCAAGTAAAACTTTAATTGATAGATGGAATATTTACAAAGCCCTATAAACTATACATTATGATGTGTCATAAATATGGATAAAAAAGAAAAAAATGAACCTCAAATCATAAAAACATGAACGAAGAGACACTAAACCCCGCGGCACTTGAGTGAATTCGAGCTGAGCTGGAGCGGCCAGACAGTACCGCTGATGCGATGACAAAGTTGACCACTACAGCCCATTTAACCAAGTGAATAGTGTGATCTACGACATGACTTCATGACCGGTTTCGAGACCGTACGAGAGCTTTGTATCCAATTAGCCGATGCCCGTGCTATGAGTGTTCAAGGATGTGTAGAACGAGGGATTGATGAGCCACTGATGCCATTCGATTGTTGATTTCTTTGATCTTTTTTAGATATCCATGAAAATGATTGTATTTGGATCTCGGAAAGTATAGTGGCAGGACACCAATCTTTCTTACTAAATACTTTGGCATTTCGGTATTTCCATAATATGTAAATTGTGGTCCATTTTGTTGCTTGCCAAATGTAATTACCAGAGGATGATGTGGTGAATGTTTGATCCGCTGAAGTAATGTCTTGGAGGTTGGAAAGCGAGTTTGTGGAAAGATTCCACCAAGATAAGATTGCGTTCCAGATCGTTTGGGTTGAAGTGCATTGGAGTAGAATATGTTCTATGGTTTCGACATGTGAGTTACAGAGTGGGCAAAGAACGGTATCGAGATCAATGCTTCGCTTATCTAATTCTACTCTAGTCGGGATTCTACCAAGTAAGATCCTCCAAATGAAGATGTTAATCTTTTGTGGTATGAGTTTGTTTCTGGGCGTATTGAAGGTGTTGGAAGGTATTTCGAGTTTGAGGTTGTCTAAAATGGTTGAGAGGGATTTTGTAGTGAAGAATCCGGAATTATCTAAGTTCCATATCCAAGTATCGGGTTTTTCAGAAATGTTAATGGAAGAAAGCAGGTTGTTTAGTTCCGATAGTTCATTAAGTGTTCGTCCGTATGGTTCACGAGACCAATTCCAAGTTCCTAAAGTGAGCGAATTGGTGGAAGAAATGCGTTCCGATACTAATGCATTTTTATTTGATTCAAGCATGTAGAGTCTTCTGAATTGGTTGCTAAGAGCTTCTGTTCCGAACCATTTTTCCAGCCAAAATTTGGTGTTGTTGCCATTCCCTATTCTTTTTGTTATTGAGGTGGTGAAATTAGCTCCAAGATTGTCAGCAATTTTTCCGGCCTTGATGATTTCATTCCATATTGTGGTACCTGAAACATTTCTAGATAAGACATTAGTATTAACCCCCCCTCCCTCCCCGTAAATGCTCGATATGACTTTGGTCCACAGTGCGTTTTGTTCATTATAAAATCGCCACCACCATTTACATAGTAGGGAAATATTTTTGCAGAAAAGAGACCCGATGTTCAACCCGCCTTTGTCGTAAGGTAAGAGGATGTGTTCCCATTTAATCCAGTTTATTTTATTTTCTGTGTCCGAACCTCCCCAAAAAAAATTTCTTCTTTTTGATTCAAGTACGTTGATTATTTTTACGGGTGCATGGAATAAGGAAAAGTAGTATAAAGGTATACTGGATAATACGGATTTAATTAAGGTGAGGCGGCCGCCGTATGACATGGACTTGGCTTTCCAGTCGGAAAGACGTTTGTCGAACTTATCAATAATCGGTTGCCAAGATGAAGCCCGATTGGAAGGGACCCCAATCGGAAGTCCAATGTATGTGAAGGGTGTTGATCCGGCCGAGCAATCGATATATTTGGCCATCTCCTCGACGTCGTTTTTTGAGACACCAATCCCGTAAAGATTGCTTTTTTTGAGATTTACTTTTAGGCCAGATATGTTTTCGAAGCATTTTAATAGTTTAGATATGTTTTTCGCATTACGTTTGCTCCATTCGCCAAAGAAGATTGTATCATCCGCATATTGGAGATGAGATACTACAATCTTGTCATGGCCGACACAAATACCACGAAATTGGTCATTTACAATGGCCCGTTTGGCGAGAATGTTGAGGCCTTCCGCCGCGATTATGAATAGGAAAGGTGATATTGGGTCACCTTGGCGGATGCCTCTACCAGGGGAGAACTCCGTGGTCGGGGAGCCATTGATGAGGATGGAGATTGAAGAGGAGGAGAGGCATGCGTGGATGAAACTGATCCATTTGTGGCCGAATCCCATACTTTTCATGGTATCAAAAAGGAAATCCCACTCGATGCAATCGAATGCCTTTTCGAAATCCACTTTGAATATGAGACCCTTTTGTTTTTTTCTTTTTAGTTCATCAATTAGTTCGTTTGCTATAAGGACATTGTCAAGGATATATCTACCTTTGAGGAAGGCGGTCTGTTCTATTCCAATAATTTTGTGGATAACATTTGAAAGTCTATTGGACAGGATTTTTGTGAGTATTTTGTAGTAGCTTCCGATTAGGCAGATAGGACGATATTCGTTAAAACCGATAGGATTGGATTTTTTGGGGATTAGTGTGAAGAAGGAAGCATTGCAGCCCTTAGAGATTTCGGAATTGGTCCAAAACCAGTCGAGAGCTTTAATGAGATCCTCTTTTATCAACCACCAATATTTTTTGAAAAATTTCATATTGAAGCCATCTGGACCAGGAGCTTTAGAGCTGTCGCAGTCAAGGAGTGCATCACGCACTTCGTTTTCAGCAAATCGGGCTTCAAGTATGAGATTGTCGGTATCGTTTATATAATTATGATTAGGCTCGTTTTCGAATGGACAATTACCTTTGCGTTTTTTGGATTTGAATAATGTCTCGAAGTATTTTAACGCCTCATTTTTGATTATGTGTGGGTTCTCGGACCATGTACCGTTTAAGGAGATACCACGTATATTATTTTTATTTGTTCGTCTTTTGATGAAATTATGGAAATATTTTGAATTTTCATCTCCTTCAAGATTCCATTTAATACGGGCTTTTTGTTTTAGCATGTTGGTTTTCTTTTTTTCTTTTTCGATGT
The DNA here is from genome assembly GCF_046630445.1 of Rutidosis leptorrhynchoides. NCBI lineage: Eukaryota > Viridiplantae > Streptophyta > Magnoliopsida > Asterales > Asteraceae > Rutidosis > Rutidosis leptorrhynchoides. The sequence continues at coordinate 256,266,410 of NC_092337.1, forward strand.
GTTGAATTTTATCATTAACCCAGTTTTTATGTTCGGATTCAGTTAATTGCCTGGTTTCTGCAATTTTTTCCCATTCGTTAGAGGCGTCTAAGTGAGCTTTAATTTCGGAGTCGAGGTTGCTAAGTTGAAGACTACACTTTTTAAGTTCGAGTTTTACGTTTTTTAGTTTATTACGAAAGATGCAGTCAGGTCGGTTTCCGTTAACAGGAAGTTGCCATGAGTTTTTAATGATGTCATCGGCATTTTTTAATTTTAACCAAGAGTTGAAGACACGGGTGGGTTTCGGTCCAAAGTCGGTGAAGGAGTTTTTTAATATGATTGGGCAATGGTCTGAAAGGTCACGCTCGAGGGTTTTTGAGGAAATATCTGGCCAAATGCTAAGGATGTTTTCGGAAATAAGGAATCTATCAAGTTTGCTAAATTTTAGAGTATTGAGACAAATGCGTGTGAATTTCTTTCCGCCTAATGGGATTTCAATTAAGTTAGCGTTATTTATGAAGTTGTTGAAGTTATCAGCCCAAGTTTGTTTGAAGTAGCAATTTAAGCGTTCGGATTTGGTTCTAACCTCATTAAAGTCGCCAAAGATGATGTGGGGAACATCTATGGAATCAATTAGTTTTGAAAGTTCGGACCAAAATCTCAATTTTTTTGTATGTGTATGTGGACCATATACATTTATAAAAGCCATATCGGACCCATACCCCGCCCATTTTCCCTTGATCGCGATAAAAAATTCCCCCTCAATTGCACAGTCAAATAAAAAAGTGGACGAATCCCAAATTAATAATAATCCCCCTGAAGCCCCTGTTGCGTCTTTTTGTATAAATTTTAGGTTTGAGTTGTACCAAAAGGATTCAATTAAAGAGTCATTTGATTGACCACATTTTGTTTCTTGTAGTCCAAGGATGACCGGATTTTCTTTAAGGCAAATTTGTTTGAGCCAATTGATTTTATCAGTTTGACCCAACCCACGAATATTTAAAGAAATGCAACTCATTTAAAGACTTACATACGAATGATAGGATGGAAACTCAGAGATCGGGCTCCCAGCGGATACCGATACCTCTCCCGTATTCTGTTGTGTCATTGGTGCTGCACGATCTCTTGGTGGAGAGTAGACTCTCATTGTCTTCTTTAGGTTTTGATGATGCCTTAGAAATGTTACCGGACATTTTGGAGGTGGAAGATGTTTTGCGGTTGAGTTGACTAAACTTTATTTTTTGCCCACTTCTCGCACAATGCTTTATGTATAGGAATTTTGATCTCGTGTTTTTCTTAGAATTCTCGGTTGGTGGTTTGGGTATTTGTTTTGAGGGGGCCTTTGGAACCGAAGTATTGCGTGCAACATATTTGAATTCAACGTCGACGATAGGAGAGTGAATGCTTTTCTTTTTAGTTCGTGTCGACTCTTTATGCTTTTTATTAGCTTTAGCCACCGGTATGATTTTACCAGTAGATTGGTTCTGGTTTATGTCGGGGCTATCGACTGTGGTAGTATTCTCATTAGGCTCCGTATGTGCAATGTTTTGTGGGGTGGTAGGGATAGTATCGGTTACAACAATAGCCTCAGGCTCGTTGATAGTGGAAGGGACATTATCTGTACAAACTTCGGTTTCAATTTCATCTAAAGGCTCAATGGGTGTGGTATTTGTGGATGAGGAAGATGAGGTGTTTTTGGTTGGATAAGTAGGTGAGGATGATAGCAATTTTTCGATGATATCATTGGGGCTCATATGCACGGGTTGGCATGGTGTGCTATCGGGGACAATATGTGGGTTAGTGCTACATTGGGAGTGAAGATTTGGGGAGCTATATTCTTGAAATGTGTCCGGGATATGGGGTGACATGAGAGGATTTTGAATGTCATGGTTTGTATTGTCGGAAGTGCGGTTGTGGAATTTGGTTGTCTCAACGCGTTTCGATGATGAGGAGGGTGAAGATTGATTATGGTTAGAGGGATTTTGGTTGACACTGTGTTCGACCTGTTTTACATGTGGTGATGGTGGGTTTTGGTTTTCTGAGTTTTGTGATGTTTTTTCATGTTCATCTTCCATGTGGGATTCGTTGTCCGATATAAATTCATCCGATTGTATGTCATCCTCCCAAACCGATGATTCATTGTCCGTTGAGTTAAAGTCAATAGGCGTAGTGCAATTTTCGGACACATAGGCAAGAGTAATCTTAAGATCGTAATGGATGAATACTTGCCCGTTTATAGGAGCGAGTGAACGCGTTTTAATGAGAACTTTGCCAAAAGATAAATCTTGCGAACCCTTATCATCTATAGAGCAATTTTGGAGATCCATAATATCCCCCCAACATTTAGCAATTTTACGGAAAGTATCCTCGTTCCAACATGCTAATGGAACACCCTTTATGTCGATCCAAACCAAACGCCCGGGTGAAATGCTTTCATCCGGATCCCAAGGGCGTATGTTATCTAACCAATTCCAAAGTGGGTGTTTTCTACCAAAGCTCATGGGGTTAATGACATCAAGAGCACATCTAATATCATCAAAAAATAACATAACATCTTTACCTCCAAGGTATTTAGAGACAAAACCGTTAAAGTTTTCGGACTTACAAATTTCATTAAAATAATCGAGGTGTTCAATATTTTTAATCTCACCTATGAGCGCATGTCCGAGAAGATCAACAATTTTCGTATCGGTTGGGGCCTTGATGGAGAACTCCTTGGATGCGAATGTATCACAGCCTTTGTAGATTTGAGTCGTGTTGTTAAGTACATCACAGAAGGAACGTTCGTTAACAGTGTTACTTAGATCAATTTTTTGATTAACCTTCTGCTGAGTACCATGAGGTCTATGACCATTGTGATTTTCATCAGCCTGTTGTGAGCTTTTTTGGTCACGGGCCTTGTAAACAACCAATAACACACCATCTGCTTCAGTCGAGTTCAGTTTACGTTCCATAGAGTCGACTTGATATTGAGGTATGTTCTTATAACGCACAAAACCGAATCGTTTCCCGTTCTTCAACCTTTTTTTAGGAATGTAAACTTCAGTTATATCTCCATGTTTTTTGAAGAGGGACCAAAGTTTAATGGAGTTCCAAGAATCTGGAAAATTAAAGAAAAGGAAGGAGGTAATGTTATTCTTGGCAGGTATGGGATGAGACTGAGTTGAACTAGGATTTTCTGAGGAGGGATATGGTTTGCCGTACGTCTTGATTAGGTTTTTGACATTTTCACTCTGCTTGAATCGCTGGTATATAGGGTTGTTTGTGGTATTCAATCGATTGTAGGAAGGTGCATAAGGGGTAAAGGATTGTCGGTAAAGTGGAGGAAAATCACAGTGATTTTTTTCAAAATTGGTCTGTTTCGAGTCAGAGGGGATTTTACGATTTTGATCTACTTTGACCCAAACACCTACGTTATCAGGTTGGTATTGAATGTTGTTGATGACATAGGCAGGTTTAGATTGCTTATTCTGGAGGTGTTTGTTCATATTATTAGAACAAGGTGTGAAAGGGGATACAGGAATTGAAAACATTGTGAATTAAATCTGATTGAATAAAATAGAGAAACTAATCTAAGAAAATAAAGCAGATACCAGATCGAGAATTAAAAAGAGATCAGAAGGCAGATCTCCGGTCGCCGAAAATCAAAGGAGAGAAGAGAAAAGGGAGCGTCGCCATCTCTGCAACTAATACGGAGTTGTATTTTTAAAATACTGTCATTATTCTAGAGTAGCAGGTGATCCTTTAGCCAACAAATTAACCAAACTCTTTGAGACAAATGATCGAGCAGTTGATATGCAACTCAAAAAATGGAAGGTGTAAACCACATAAAGAGGAAGAGATCCATTAGGTAATTATCAGATGCAAAAGAGAATGGATTAAAGGCAGCAAAGAGTTGGATTATGTCGGAAAAAGATGATCGGAATATTAAAATGAGACGTTACCAGTGTAATCCGGTTTTACATAAACAAAGTTTTACATGCTATTACGAAACTAAAATCATGTACCTTACAGTTAAGACGATGACGTAACATATTAACTCATTATTTAATCACAAATAATTACATGCAACACACACTAATGTTCAAATATTACAAATGAAAAAAAAAAAAAAAAACGCACCTGGAAACTGGTAGAATCGCGGAAGTGTGAAGAAGAAAGTAGGAGAGTACTGAAAAAAGAAAACAGACACATTGAACATCGGCTTTACACAAAAAATAAAAATAAAAAATAATAATAATAATAATAATAATAATAATAATAATAATAATAATAATAATAATAATAATAATAATAATAATAATAATAATAATAATAATAATAATAATAATAATAAGCATATATGAAATAGATGGTAGTTATTGGCGTACCAATTTGTTGAAAAATATTATTGCCTGAACGGAGTTAGCGATGACGGCGGTGACGGTTAATAAAAAGATAAACACAATGCAATCGATAAAGTGGCAGCTAATAAAAGAGTTGCATGAACTCGAATTGAAGTTAGGGTTTAATTACTTACAGTGAATTTACTAATGACGGTAGGCCTCTAGTAAAGAAGAGAGGTATGGCTATGGCGGATTAGTGTGCGTAACCACTGTGTGTAAATTGGGGAAGAAATCAGTTCAATTTTAGAAGCAAAGATGAAAGAAATCAGTTAATCGACGATTGTAGTTGAACATTAACCTTTGAAACCCTAACTTTTGAAACCGAACAGCTTGTGGGAGCAATGGTGGTGGCGATGACACTGCTGCTTGTCGCTGGTGGCGATGGAGGTGAAGGAGTAAGCGACGGGTTACGGTTTTGTATATTAATCTAGGGTTACAGGTGGATTGTAGTTGAAAAGAAAAAGAAATAAGCTGCTGAGAAAAAGGCACGCAAAGGCAATACGTAGCACCTACTAATGCCACACATCATACAATGCTGACAGGTGGCATTTCATGCGAAATGACGATCGTACCACTGTTTAAATGATGGATGACGATGACAAGTGGCGTTTGGTATGAAATGATGCTTTTACCGCTGGTTACTGTTCATCAATTTTCACAGTTAGAAGGTATGATAATTATAACTCAATAACTCTGCACTAAACACAACTATACCAACAATACCCCTGTGAAAACACAGGCATTAACATAAACAAAAAAATCATTCGCTAAACATCCCTACCAACTAAACATTTTGAAAACCCTAACTTCGATCGACGCTTCTCCAGAACCCAACTTCATGATACTTATCTGAAATTGATCTTATTTGAACTGTATTGTGTGCGATAGAAAAGCGCCATCGCACTGTCTAAACCCTAAAATGGCCTGCTTATCTAGTCGGAAGCTTTACAAATCAATCACAGAAATCATGATCTAAGATCGTTTACGGGTAGATTGTTGGATCAATATCTGTTGTTGAATAATCACGGGTTAGTATCTCTTAAATTTTGTTTTGATTTACTCTTTGCTAATGTGCTTTTGATGTTGCAGTACTAAAATTATGACTTTTACGCGTCTTCTTCTCCATGTATTGTGATTTCTCATTCAATTTCAAATTAATTAAAACTACAGACACAATTTTGTTGTTAACGTTTTATCATTTGCAAACGTCTCTATTTGATTTCCAGGTTTGCTGACAGCATTTAAAAAAAGTGATTGTTGATTGTATTTACAGATAAAGATTGTGTTTCTAGGGTTCTCCAGTTTCTATCAAAATCGAATTCGTCGGCTTTATAAAAAGGTATATCCAATTTACATGATCTATTACTTTGATAATTAGTATTTTTTTACTAGTGAAATGACCCGTGAAATCATAGGTTTATTTTAATAAAATAGTTTAATGATATGTTTTAAGTATTTAGTGAACGTAAATGTTAAAGTCATTTAGTTTAATGACCCGTGGAACCACAGATTACGACTAAGAAACTTGTCATTGTTTTTACAAATATATTGATATACTTAACTTGGTCAGAATAAATGAAAGTAAATATATTGACCCGTGGAAACACAATTGTTATTTTTCTTGTCATAAAAATCTACATTACAATATTTTATTGAGACGTGTATTTTGTATACATATGTAACGTAATTAATCCCGTAAAAAAACTCATAGTTGAATAATAATAATATAATAATAATAAATTTTGCTCAAAAATTGAGTATTTATATTTTTAATAATAATTATTAGTAATAACAAATGTCTATTTATTTAAAAAAAATAAAATTACAATTATTATATAAAGGAAAAAATAATAAGGAATAATTATTTAGTTGTTATTATGAAAAGGAAAAAATAATTTACTAAAAAGTAGAAGATAAATAATTACTCTTTTTTTATTAATTTATTTTAATTAGTGTTTATGACATCATCTAGATGTCTTCTAATTTTTTCTTTTGATTTCTTTTTATGAAGAATAATTGTTTTTTTATGATATCATAAGATTAGAGATTTAATATTAACTATAGAAAATTTTAATACTATGTAGTGGTTTAGTGATTTATTGATAGTGATAATTGATAATTGAAAATTTTGTTTTTATATGTATTTTGTTTGTGTAAAAATTAATAGTTTAATGAATTAAAGTAGCAATACTGAATAATTATTCCTACGAGCTATTTAGTCAAGCACACTTTACCTAACTAATTTTCTATGCAGAGTGATCGTATAAAGCAAGTGCCAGACCATTTAAACACTCTTCGGTTACTTTGTGTGGTGCTTGAGATAGATCCCAAAACCACGATTAACGAAATTAATCCCAGTCTGAACAACCTTGGAAGCAAAACGAGCATAAGTGCCGATACTGTTAAGATATTGTCGAATGCAGTCAGTAGGTAGAGTGAGATCAAGATACAGAGATTGCAAAAGGTTACCATTGTGGCCAAATTGAAAATACTTTTTCCATAATTTTTAATAAATTATTTTGTGAATTAGGTTTTGAACCTTGGTCAGTGCTTCCAGGTTCAAGATCTTGCAACAACCATGGTACAACTTGTTGAGAAATTACGGTCTCACTAATTCCCACCACCCAGCCCAATAATAACAGTAAATAAATTAGAACAATACACAACACAAGATTTAACATGGAAACTCCAAAACAGGAGAAAAACCACCGGCCCCCAAAGAGAAAAATTCACTATATCACAAATTGTTACAATGATATAGACGACTCTCTTAAGCCAACTACACTCTCTAAAATATTTAAGTAATACAACTTTCAAACAAGGGTAAGAAAAAAAAATCAAATACTTAAAGTGTATTGATTGGTGCAAATTGGAATGAAGACTTAGTCCTCCTTTTATAACCAAGTCACTCACCTCCAACTTTCTCCTTCCACCTATGTGGGATAACATCCTTCACAAAGTAACCATATCAATTTTTTTTTCTATCAAAAAATAAAACCAACAAATCTCCACCTTTTTGATAGAAAAAGATAACCATACTTTAACATTCTAAGGATAACCGATATAGATGTTTCCTCGATGACAACTTCAAGATCCTCATCTTCATGCCGATGATATTATCTCCCAAGAGACAAAACTTGCATCTTTACCGAACATTGTGTAAACCGACAATCATTGTCATCACAGACAATCATAACTCTTAACAAGAATTATCATACTCCACCATTAAGAGTATAGCACTTAGAATATCACATTCCAAGCATTTCACCTCGCCACATGTTATTAAACAACCAGCTGAAACTTTATGGTGCAACTTCCCTGTTTGGCTTTCCCGAAAGTCCCATCAGCTACAACATCAGTTTCCACCACACAACCTGCATCAATGCCAAACCAATGCCCATGTGTAATTGTGGAACTGCTAACGAACATCCCTTTCCATGGTGGCGCGGACACACCATGAGGATGACGTGACTTAAGAGGAATTCGTCACTCTCCGTAACAACGGAGACATCATTAGCGCCTTTGGAGCCATTTACCGAATTAGCTCCACCTGGACAATTAACCCTTACATGCTCAGTTTTTCCACACTTCCAACATACCAGATTCTTTCCGGAGTTTCTCTTTCGCCTATCCGAACACAACACTATCATATCTCCTGATGACGAGACCCCGTTACCTTCCAGTCTTTTCTCCTCGGATAGGAGCTTGCTAGTAACGTCTTCAAAATTCAGAGTTTTCTTCCCATACATCAAAATAGGTTTCATGTGTTCATAAGACAATGACAAAGATAATATCAACCTCAAAGCTTTATCTTCATCATCCACTTTAACTCCAATAGCTTCAAGTTCTGAAACAATACCATTAAGAATACTTAGATGATCTGAAATCTTTGAACCCCCATCCATACGCAGAGTATGAAATTGTTCTTTAAGACACAACCAATTTGAGATGCCCTTGCCCCGGTACAACTGCTCTAGTTTAACCCAAAGCTCCTTTGCCGTTGATAACCCGTGCACATTTGCAAGCACGTTCTTTGCAAGACACAAACGAATCGCACTTGCCGCCCTCAAATCCATATCATCCCATTCTTCTTCATCGGACTTCTTGCTAGAATCACTGCCGGAAACAAAGGTGAGTTTACCTTTCAATGCCTTGTGTAACCCGGACTGAATCAACACATCCTTGACTTGAACCTGCCATAAGCCAAAATTGATCCTCCCATCAAATTTCTCTACATCAAAACTCATTGGACTGAACTTCGACATCGTATCTGTATCCTATAAACAACACTTTATCTGATTTTGCTCACGTTTCGAATAGCCAAAAGATGTAGCAGGTAGCCAGGACCCTTTAAATCGGAAATTCACAACTCGCCACTAACAAATCCAACTATTACTACGAATCAGAAAAAATATTGTCTAACCAAATACCCTATACGATCAATAGAACTCGTTTCTGATGTGGACGATCCACTCCCGTGGCAACCACAGAGCATACTTCGACTCCTATAACCGAGACCCCCCGTCAAACCTGACGCTCTGATACCAGTTGTTGGGAAATTACGGTCTCACTAATTCCCACCACCCAGCCCAATAATAACAGTAAAGAAATTAGAACAATACACAACACAAGATTTAACGTGGAAACTCCAAAACAGGAGAAAAACCACCGGCTCCCAAAGAGAAAAATACACTATATCACAAATTGTTACAATAATATAGACGACTCTCTTAAGCCAACTACAATCTCCAAAATATTTAACTAATACAACTTTCAAACAAGGGTAAGAAATAAAGAAATAATCAAATACTTAAAGTGTATTGATTTGTGCAAATTGGAATGAAGACTTAACCCTCCTTTTATAACCAAGTCACTCACCTCCAACTTTCTCCTCCCACCTATGTGGGATAACATCCTTCACAAAGTAACCATATCAATTTTTTTATTTTTTTTTTCTATCAAAAAATAAAACCAACACAGCTTTGGAACTTGATGGACATACCAAATGATCAATGGCGGAACTTACTGAAGACTAAAGAGGGCAGTGGCCCTCCTAAACTTTTGTGGGAGTGTTATATGTTTATATGTTTTTAGTATGCAATTGGTAAAAAAAATTAAGTATAGTTTATTCAACCCAAAAAAAAGTACAACCTATACTTTGAGAATTCAACTTTGTGTCAATTTTTCGTCACCAAAACTATCTTCTGTCAACATCTAAAGCAGCTTCCTTCATGTTTATATTACCCAAATTGTGCCCCAAAATAAATTCATGATTTTTTTTTAACTTCTTGTTACAGGTATGTATGACTGTAATATTTAGTATATACTCCATATTATATAATTGAATTATGGATATGGATTATCACCGTAGATAACTTATAAAGCAAATTGACATCTTTTATTTATTCATTATTTTTATATTTTATACTTTCCTGTGATGCTTGTATTATACTCAAGATTTAAAAGGTATAAAAAACTTAGAAAGTTTTAAGCGTACACTTTAGATCACTTGTACACTAACATGTTTAGTACTATACTTGAATTTGTTGAATGTTCAATAGTGTATTCGCCCTCCTAATCGTAAACTTCAAGTTCCGCCACTGCAAATGATGAGCAGCTACATTTTCATAACATCACACATTATATAGCCGCCTCATAGAACGAAGTCACTGAATTCAAAGCACTCTCTTTGGATTCTAATAAATCTGTGAGTAGATTTAATTGCCATAAGAAAATATGTCTATACTTTCATAGTATAATAGTTATTAATGTCATATGTTGTGAACTGTCATTAATAATGATTACGGTTTCTTTTCAAGACTGAGACAGAGATTTCCAGACTGCAACAGTTGAAAGCGAATACGATAATGGAAGTGCTATTGAAGAAAAAGGCTGACTTGGAACAAATTTGCAAACACGCTCATATGCCTACTGTAGTGCATAAACAATTTGATTTCTGTGTTGAAACTTTTGAATGTGGTAATACAAAGTGTCCAACCATCTTATAACGTGATTCGGGTAATTTTGTTATGTTCTTTTAATAAATTGACATCGTTATCTTCTTTCAGGTGACGTTGACCCATTGTACTTGCTAGAACAAGTTGAACTTGATATTTCAAATGCCAAGGAGGAAGCTTTCAGCAGAAAGACATACTTGATAAGATCGATAAGTGGTTAGCCGCATGCGAAGAGGAAATATGGCTAGAAGAGGGACATGTTACGGACCAAAGTGACCTATTATTTTAGTACATGTCAAACGGGTTGTGCGATCCAAAACACTATTTCTCCAACACATAGAATTTATTAGACAGTTAGTTTGCCGAAATGGGTTGGAATTGCATTTATAAAAAATGGGTTGACATTGACAATTATTGTAGGTATCAAGTTGTTATTCTATTTATTGTGAACTCATAATCAATTGCGTATGACTTTATCAGTTTCTTGTTAAATTCATAAAGTGCCATTATTAATTGTTACTTCATCATTTTCATGATCACCAGGTTTCTTTACTCACTATGCTTGATGACTATGACATTCTAAAACAAGAGAAAGATATCTAACGCCAAAGGAAAAGGGTAACGGTTTTTGCACGTTTGTCTTCCGCTTCTCTCATTTTAGTTTTACTATCTAACTTTAATTTTTTAAATTAGGATCAAAAGAAGACTCAAGGACAATAACTAACATACATGATTATCAATTTTGGGTGAGTCTTATTCAGAAGCATCTGCAATGGGATGCGATTGATAGAGAAAGAATACGGTTTAGACTTGCTACTTGTAATATATTCAATAGGATCTCACAGCTCCCTCTTTACTTGATGTGGCATCTAATATGAAAACAAATCTATGTAGGACCTAATTTTAATTTATGTTAACTATTTCATGGTTTATTAATTTCATGGATAGTCTTGCATTGACCGTGTCAGTTTCTATACTCTATAATGTACCTGTAAGATGATGAAGTAAATGAGTTGTTCATCTATTATTGCAACCCCAACTAGATGCAATTCTATTGTTGATATATATAACAATTATGAAATAGGAAAAAAATGGTTGCTAATTGTTTTTTTGATGATTCTGAATGCAGAACCAAATACTAACTCACCCTGAACCCATAAGCAGCAAAGCGTCAGGATAATCAAGAAGGTAGTTCATTGATGGAATATATTTTTTTATGATAGTTGTATCATTATTTATATATTTATATTTATAATGATTTTGATATTTATTGTAACTGTATTGTATGTTGTATATGATGTTTTTGCATTTGCAGAATACATGTTAATGGTGGAGATGCTGGTCAAATGGCAAAATCAATAAGGATGTGTTTGTAGGGTCCGATTCATATTGTTCAGGTAAATGTTGTTGCAAAATAGATGAAAATTCAGATTTATTTTATTTATTTTACTTGTCATATGAACGTGTTGGACTTTTATAGTGCAAGTTTTGGTTTTGGTGTGGATAAAAGATTTTGTAACCCCTATGGTATAAAATTTATCAATCTATGTATCGATTTCTCAATTTGTAGTTTTGTACAAGTCAATCACTTTTTTGTTGAGGAGAACTGAAGCTTAAACTCTTATTAAGTAGAGAAATCATTGCGACATAGACAAAGTTTAGATTTTAAAGTACATTTATGAACAATTTACCTTCAGGTCTTCAAAAAGGTGAAAATGCAGGAGCTGTTCCACTTCTGAAAACACTCCTTGAGGGTGTAGAGATGATTGAAAAACAGTTATCAGAGGTAACATTTTCTTTTAGCTCTAAGTTGTCAAAATGCGTAGTTTGGGTAATAGGTATAAAATACATAACTTTTCTAGGTCGGGTCAAACGAGTAAGGATGGTACGACTCATCTACATTTCTTTGTACGTCAACTTTCAAAATAGTTTTCGAGGATGTTTGGGTCTTATTTAATTTGCTTATTTCATAAAACGGGTTGATATTTCCTCTTCTACGTCAAGTTAATATGTACTGATGCTCTGGTATTAACTGGTACAAAAATTTAAGAGATAAATGGTGAACATCCCGAATCAATTTCAACTTCGTAAATGGGTCGTAATAGCCACGTTTAAAAACACTCAATGCTCTATCATGACATATGATTTGGAAAATTGGGTTATGCGTGTCCGTTTTATCATTTTACACGTTACAGTTAAATCCTAAAATTCCTAGGTTTTTAAATAGCAACACCTAAATTTTCTAGGTGAACAGATCAATTGTTAAAGAACGATATGAAAACTGATCTGGTTCTAATGGTTTACAATTAAAAGCATGTTGTCATTAACTCATTTTGCACGTTTTATCATTTTGCACATTCTTTGCGTTTAACATGGCATTGATGAAGAATATCACATTGCATACTATGAAATGCTTAGCATCATTTGACAAACAAGGAAGTCAAAAAGCATTTAGGGTTTTGTTGTGATAACCCAGAAATTTCCGAGTTAATTTAAACAAAATCTTTTCACGAATTCATTTAACCTCAACAAATTCCGACGATTCACGAACAACTATTTGTAAATAAATACATTAACAATCTAAATATATATATTAACTACCCTATATTTGTATATATACATGTAAATTGTCTTTGTTATTATTATTATTATGACCACTATCATAAAAAACATTATTATTATTATACAACAACAACAGAAATTATTATCATTATTATTATTATAGTTATCTTGTATAAAAATAATACAATTATTATTATCATTAATAATAATAAAATTAACATTTTATAGTTATTATCATCATTATTATTAATTATAATTAAAATTATCATTTTTATTATTAATATTGTCATATTAATATTATTATCATTATTTTTATCTATTATTATAATTATAATTATAATTATTATTAGTATAATTATTATTAGTATTATTATTAATGTATTTATTTAATAATAAAAATTAAAAGTAAAAGACCACAAATACCTAAATTAGGTAATATCATTATCGGTATATTTTTTTTAAATCGTGATTTCATATCTGCCTTTTCTGATTTTTTTATATATTTTATATAAAGCAATTAGGTATTTGATTTTTATATAAATGTGATCCAACTTTATTTTTTTTTTATATTCTTTTTCTTCCATGATCGAGCTTTTATATTTTTTCTGATTTCCTGATTGATTTCTTGTCGATCACATTTAGCTATAAAACAATTGAGCATTCCACTGTCATTCTCAATTATCAATTTAAAATGCAATGATCGAGTTTAAAACAGAAATATGAAAAAAAAATATAGAAGTCGTACCCTGTTCTTATTCAATTTTTACAAAACTTCGAATTCAAAATTATTTCAAAAAGTGTAAATGCAGTCTTGTTAGGAATCGATTACTCAAACTATCTGCAAAGTCTTAGTTCTCAATTCTCAAAATCAAAGTCGAATTTTCGAGTCAAAGGTTCGAAACCAAAAAGTCAAACCTGTGTTCATCAATCAAATTAGATCGTTTCTGTCGAAATTGATGATTGAAAAAGTTTTTATGAATCATTTGAAACTAAATTCGTGTTATAACATTTTTCTAAAACACACTAAAAATCGAAAACATTAATTTTTTTTTAAAAACACCTTCGACAGCAGCAGTAGCTGTGTTGATTCTTTTTATTTATTTTTATTTCTTTTTCGCTTTTAATTAATTCAAGTGTCAATATGGATCGATTATATTTTAAAGTTCTAAAACCAATTAAGTAATATATTGAAAGGGTCGTTTGAGGATTTTGAAGAAGAAGAAAAAGGGTTCAGGAAGATATACGGGTTATAAACATTTAAGGTTAATTTAAAACAGAAAAGACATATACAGCGTACTATTTAAGGGTGTTGATGGGTTTCGAGAGGTCACGGGTTCGAGTCCCATCTTGGGCAATTTTTTGGAAAAAGTCTTATAAGGTAGTTCTTATTATTATAGTTATTATTATTATTGTTATTGTTATTATTAAAGTATTATTATTAGTAGTAATATTACTATTATTATTATTACAAAGTATTATAATAATTATTATTGAAAATGTATTAGTTATCATTTATCATAATTATATTTACAAGTAACGTTATTATTATTATTATTATTATTGTTGCTATTACTAAATATAAGTATTATTATAAAAATTGACATAAGTATTTTAATGGAATTAACATTATTATTATTATTTTTATCATTAATATTATTCCAAAAATTATCATTTAGATTATTATTATTATTATCATAATAATTATTATTATTATTACTAGTATCAAGTATTATTATCAAAAATTATTATTTTCATTATCATTTTATTATTATCATAAGTATTTTTATTATTATTAAGAACTATTGTTATTATCATTTTCAATAAAAACTACTGTTATTATAATTATTATTATTATTTTTACTACTAATATTATTATTATTATTACAAAATAATACAAATATTATTTCATTATTAAAATCATTTTTTCAAACAAATACTTATACATAGAATATATATATATATATATATATATATATATATATATATATATATATATATATATATATATATATATATATATATATATATATATATATATATATATATATATATATATATATATATAAGTATATATATATATATAGAAATATATAACAATTGAAATATATATAAACTTGTTCAATTACAATTATAGATTTTAATATATATAAACTGATATAGGTTCGTGAATCCGAGGACACCTCTGTACTTGTTCAGTGCTATCATACGCATATCATACACACTATCGTATCGTGAGTTTTCATAGCTCCCTTTTTATCTATATTTTTTGGCTGAGAATATATGCGCAACTTTTATAACTGTTTTACACGTTAGACACAAAGTACTCAAACTTTTATGCTGAATACGTGCTTTGTCATGCTAAATCCCTGCCGTAATATTGTTAATTTCTTGGTGAACGCAAACTTAGTTATTATGAATAGCGCTATTGAGAGTAACGTCTCTAATCATTTGACCTCTGGTCTTTGGTTACATAATAATGATTCAAACTGACACTGACTGTTCAAGGTGTCTCGGGGTAAAATTCTGTTTAGTCGCGATATTACAAACTACAGCAACTCTTTAGGTTGATATGATGGGTATCAATCTTGTGGTCTAATACTATACTGAACTATTGATTTATAATAAACCTATGAACTCACTCAACCTAGTGTTGACTTTTTAAAGCATGTTTATTCTCAGGTACTTAAATATTACTTCCGCTGTATATCTGCTGATTTGATGATGATTGGTTGCTATGCTTGGAGTCTTCATTACATATCATATCAATTAAAGACATTTAACGCTCTAAATATAATGTAATCTATTTATCTTCCGCTGCAAAACTCAATAAAACGTCTCATATAGAGTCGTTCTCATTTATACAACTGTGATTTGATATAATTAGTCACAAATACCCCATGCCCTATTTGGGGGTGTGACAGATTGGTATCAGAGCAGGTTGTTGCAGAGAACCAGGATTGTATTTTATGTGTGCCTTATACAATTAGGTACCTTAGCAATGTAGGACTACAACATTCCTTGACCATAGTGCCTTTAATTATTGCCTTTAACTGTTAAATGCTACACTATACCTTAGAAACTATGCTTATTAAATTCTTTAATCTTTCTTAGAATTCCGAACCAACCTAAGAACTCTGCTCACTCTCCTAAGTACTATCCAATTCCGCCACCACATTTAAAATGCGACACCATGATTTCTGAAATTCTCTACATTTCTTTGTCATCTATCATGGTTTTGTGTATTACATATGTATTACATGAAATATTATCCATAATTTTTGAAACTTCTATATTTGTTACTATTCATACTCAAACGTATATAACTCCCTGTTATATCACGTACCTATATGCCTTATGCCTTTATGCATCGGTTTGTGAACTGGAAAATGTCATTAGGTTATCGAGAATCTCAAAGACATCACTATTCACATTCATTACTTTCAAAATCTTTGCTTTCTCGTTATTTTTGATCATTGAATTTTCTTGACGAGTGACGTCTACGAAACTCTAGAATGGAAGGGTTTGGATTACCGATTTAAAGGATCCTATAGCTCAAGCCCCTAGACCTGAATAGGCCACTATGAATTGAAAGTCTTTAATCGAAAGTATATCTATCAATCCTTGTTGGAAATCATTTGCTTAATAATTAAAGTCTCGATACGTCATACTGCGATTATTGCATAGATGATGTACAGACAAAATCATATCTTATCATATCTATCCCAGTAAACTTTGTCTAACACTTTTCCTAAATTTCCTCCGTAAATTACAAAAATCTTTTTGCTATATATACGTATACAAGGAGACGAATATATCATTCAATATTCAACACCCATTTCATATCGAACCCTACTCCAAACACATAATATGGATTCCTCGAACTCTTCGAGCTCCAATGGCAGCGTAACAGGAACAAACGAACCAATCAGCCATCATCTTTTCTGGAGGAATTGGGGTTGAGTTCGTAGCCGAATCAATCAATGGAGGCAAGAAGAAGGTGATCCCTTCCACCAACCGAATTCACCACTTGGCGAAGAACCTGAAGCACTTACCGGCGAACCAATCCGGAACACTATTTTCACCCTCATTTCCAGGATATCCCGTCACGAATATATAATCTCTAGAATTCTAGATCTTATTCATCCACTCATCCGAACTGCCAATCATTCCGGAATAATAGAAGAAGTCAACGAGCTTCGCGCTCGAGTGGTGGCTCTGAAGAATATGGTGCGATATCTACAAGCATCGGCAGCACCAGCAGCATAACCAGCAGTACCATCAGTACCACCAACATCATCGATACCGCAAGCACTATAAGCACCATCATCATCACCACCAACAGCATCAGCTTCGCCAACAACAACATCCGTATCCCACATCTCAACATCATAATCGGTACCTCAAGCATCAACATCATATACCGAGGAATATCAATAACAATGGCGATGAAGTGTTGATTCATAACTTCATTTAAGAAATATTCAGCGACGATTATGTACTCTCAAGTTTTGAAGATTATATATTCTCGTTTCAAGCATAAATCAAATGAGCTTAATATTATATTAACTCATTAAATCCATGATTACATCTAAAGGAAAATGTATATGTACGTATATTTTCATAAAGACTGTAATTAAAACTCTTTTGTATAAACTGTTAATTGTAAAAATATTTTAATGGGTAGGTAATACCCGAGAAATATTTATATCTCTGATGTTAAAGCAGAGGGGTACAAAATAGTTATATTTTTATTATGAAATACGATACAATTTACACAAGTTTTATTTATTTATATAGATGGGATATACTTAAACCTTGCTACAACACTTATAGGCAGTGTACCTAATCGTAGAGTAGTGTAGTTTTTAGTAAGTCCGGTTCGTTCCACAGGGAGCTAGCTGAGTTTAACGCTATATTTTTCACAACTATATTTGTATAAATATATATGTATATATAAGTAATACTATTATTATAAAAGGGGGTTTTTACCGTTTAATGACCGGTTTGTCGATTTTAAATTAAGCGTAAAGATAAATGATGATAATATAAATGACAGAATTTAAATTGCGATAAAGTAAATTGCAGTAATTAAAATGACAGTAAATAAAGGTACGATGAAATATGAAATGAAAGTATTATGCTTATTTAAACTTCCGTAATCATGATGTTTGACGTTTTGATTTTAATTAATTGTTACCCGGGTTAATTGTCCTTTGTCCTGGTTTATTTGATACCTATCTGGTTTTTGTCCATAATAGTCCATCGGTCATAATTATAAAATGCTCGTCAAATTAACCTTATTCCCGAAGTCAAATATTCCAACTAATTAGGGATTCGAACTGTAACAAGGTTTTAATAGTTTGTTAATAATTACACCAGGTTATCGACTGCGCGTAATTCAAGGTTTTAATACTTTGTTAACAATTACACCAATTATCCTTGTATGTAATCCACCCCTGTTTTAATGAGATATGAATATTAATTTACCCACTTGATCAGAATGAATAATCAATTACCCAACCCGAATAATTAATTAAATGATCGTAAAAGATGTCGTATAAATGTCACTAAATAGAACATACATAATCATTTTAATAATTATTAGATTAACTAATTTGAAGATAGGTTCGACAGATTCTAATGAGTTGTCATTCGATTAGACAATACCCCCTATCTATTAATAGTCAATAGTCCAATGTCCACAAGTGTCGGTCTTTTGTCCAAACCTTAATTATGGTACAAAATCTAATAACCCCGTCTTAATATTTAGTCTAACATCATGATTACTTTGGCTCAAATAAGCATAATAATAACTTAGTTACGAGACATTAATTTAAAAAGGAAGAACATAGCTTACAGTGGCGATTAATCGCGTAGCGTTGCACGGACAGAATTTTGACTTAAAACCCGTAAAATATTCTTAAAATAAATTTATTATTATTAACTTAAAATTAAAATTATATTATAAATATATATATACGTTACATATGAAGGAAAAGAAAAAGGTGTGTTTTACTCGTCGAAAAATGCTGAATTTATAGGACCTGGCCAGGAATCTGGCTTCATGCGATCGCATGAAAAATGGTCTTCCTGACCATGCGATCGCATGGCCAGCTGGATCAGGCCACCTACTTTTGTTTTCGATTTTTTCCGACGTTTTATTATATAATATATATATATATATATATATATATATATATATATATATATATATATATATATATATATATATATATATATATATATATATATATATATATATATAATTTTAAGAATTATTTATATATTATATTATATTTATGTGCATAGTTGACTTGTAATTTTAGCTCCGTTGCGTCGCGCGTTGATAGTTGGTTCATGTCCCGGTTTCGGATTTTCGAACATCCTTGCGTACAATTTAATATCTTGTATTTTGCGTTTTGCGGCTTGTACTCTTATCATTTTTGGACGTTTCTCATCAATAAATTGAACCACTTAAATTATATCTTGTACATTTGAGCTTTTTGGTCATTTGCGTCTTCAAATCGTCGTTTTTTTCTTTTGTCTTCGCATTTATTTATTTAAATGAATATTACATAAAAATAGAACAATTGCAACTAAAAGCTTTTCATATTGGAAGGATATTGATACTAAATATATGTTCATTTAGAGCACTATCAAATATTCACACACTTGAGCGTTGCTTGTTCTCAAGCATTACATAACTTGAAATAAAATCACACTTCACTAGAATCACTTTTTTATTCGCACACTTTATACATTAGTGATTTTGATACAGTGGTATAAACAATGATAGTAACATTGTGGTTTACAGTCCCACATGACTATAAAAATTTAGATCCTTTAAGGAAATTGGATCTTTATGAAAACATTTGATCTTTTGAAAATTCATTCTAGCTTTTACCCTAGATAAGTTTTTCGGAATAACCCTTCACCGGTGTTTGCAAATTATTTTTGTGGGTTTTGTGGGTTTCAGATTTGAAAATTTTAGCTCAAAACTTATGGTTTTGTGTCACCCACTTGCTAATCCTTGTATTAGGAAAGCACACGTCCAGTATACTTGCTCCGTATATTACCTTTCGGTAAACTACCGTCCGATTGTAAAGGAAAGCGTTGAACAAGCAACTATTAAGGCAATGTCACATGACATGCAGATGTTCATGGTCTAAAACGTATCGGATGCAATTACTATCCTTTGTAGGAGCAATAGCAAAGATCATCCTATAGTTTTTTGATCTGGCATAAGGTCCTGTCTTTGACCATGCTATGCAACCACCGTTCTTACGGTTGACACCCGATTTGGTTCAGGTAACCTAATGAATTCCAGGTGAATTCCTAAGATTTTACGTTCAATGGTAATGAACGCATTGAAAATGGGTTTTCAGAAGACAAATCGGTTTGTAATTTTGATCAAAATATTTTCTCGTTCAAGCTCGAGTTTAGATATCATCAAATTCCATGAGTTTGTAATTCTCAATCTTTTAAAGTCAATCTCAAGGATTGAGTAATATCAGGCTTAAAAGCTGATTTTTAGTCTTTAAGGAGATTATCCTTTCTAGGGGTCTGATTCATTAGTCTTATCAAGCTAATTTGCACGGCGCCCTCCCCATTTTACCAGACAGATCCTCTCATGGTTAGGATAAGTCTAACCACTTGGCGACCATGTTTAATGTTGAGGTCCGTGGATTTCCAGCTGATTTTCGAGAAAACTTTTCAAGGTTTTTCGTAGACTCTACAACTGGTCTGGACGACAACTTCCTGACCTAAATCAAGAAGCGCGTGTCTTTTTCAAAAGACTTTACTTCCTTTTAATGATGGAATTAATTCATCGTGTAGATCCATCTTTCTTTCAAATATATTAAAGTAATTCGGGTAAAACTGATTAGTTTAGTCCAAAGCAAAAGTACCTGCAATAATCTTGTACAAAAATATGTGATATATGTTTTAAAGAACTTGGTAAATTCTTCTCACACTTAGCTTTTATTTATTTTTTTCTTTGCCTTTTTATTCTCCTCTATTCTATTTTAAATGAATTCTAACGTTTTGGGTTATTTCTCCATTTATGTTCTCTCCGAGGTAACAATAATTTTGGTATTAACACCTAGTTTTATCGTTCATAAATATGTATAAACATGATTTTGAATTCATTTAGTTGAAATTTTTTCAAATTTTCACAAAATTTGGCAAATAAACTAAGTGTAAACCCGAGAGAATTTATAACCCTTCCCCACACTTGAGATCATGCAATGCCCTCATTTGCATGAAATCAGACTATAATTATAAATTCATGAGGGTGATTAGTGTAGAAAAGTGATTAAAAATACCGAGTTTGCAAACATATTATTTTATATCACATTTGATATTTTGCGTCTTGTCGTTAAAATTAGTAGCTTTTGCTGAACTTTAATGTTAGTCTTTGAAAGTGCTCTGTTTTACCCTGTTTTGTACATAAGATAAACTACAAACATATATATAACACACACACACACACACACACACACACACATATATATATATATATATATATATATATATATATATATATATATATATATATATATATATATATATATATATATTTATAAAACCTTTATTTATTAAAACAATTTAAATGAATAATTTTTTAAAATTTTGTTTCCTTTTACTTTAGGTAGTTTCGGTATGTTTACCTAGTCCGTCCCTCGACAAAATTTAAAATTTGTCGTTTTTAAAGCGATTGTTTTAAAAGCAAAGTTTTTTTTTTTGGGGTTTTTTAATTTTTTTGGTATACTTTAGATCAATAAAATTAAAAATAATGATAACAAAATTTTTCGCCCCGCCCTCGGGTAAAGCAATTTCGGTTCCATGACCTAGTCTTCAACTTACGATGAATTTTAGAAATCATTTTTTTTAAACTTAATGAAATAAAGTAAATTTTGTTTTTAAATTCACACAAAACTTAAATTTAAAAAGCGTATTAATTTCATACAAAACCTACAAAACAAAAAAAAAATTCAGAATGAGGGGAGAAAACTAGTTCTTTAGTGTCTGCTAGTGGAAAAGACCAATCGAATTCCATCCTCGGAACTACACGAGAACAGAACAACTAACTCTAGATAGCGTTTTCCTTTTAGAACATTTGAATCTCCCCACACTTAGGTAGCTGTGGTGTCGAAATTGTGATTAACTTCATCGTCAATTTCTTTTGGACCATAATCAACTTGCATATATGTGACTTTTGCTTTAAGCCATTGGTCGGATTCCTGTGTAATATCCACAAATTCAACTAGTTTTGCCTTTTCTTTAGGCGATAGATTGGATACTAACCGGTTACATAACTTAAAGTTCCCCTTGGTTCTGGCATCGCGAATTCATTTTATAAGTTTCTTCATTGAACTATTAATAACGGGGTCATTTAATTTCGCATCAACAACGGGGTTCTTTGTTATCAAGTCATCATTAGGTGTTACTTCATTTTCCCCACACTTAGGCTTTTTATTATTGTTAAGCACTACCGTTGGAGTTGGTAAAACAATGTGGTTCTTACCAATCGTTTTTGCTGGTTCAACGGTTTTGGTTGGTGGAGATTTAGTCTTTCGAATCACAAAGGTGACCGATTTTTCATCATTACTAAGTGTCATTCTACCCTCTCTTACATCAAATAACGCCCTGGTGGATGCTAAGAATGGTCGACCTAGAATTAGAGGAATGTTTGGGTCCTCTTCTATGTCAATGACAATGAATTCGACTAGAAAGGTTAAATTACCCACTTGAACGGGTAGGTTGTCAGCAATTCCAACTGGGTGTCTAATGGTTTGATCGAAGATTCGGAAACTCATCTCTGTTGGACTTAACTCACCTACTCCTAATCTCTTATATAATGAAAGAGGTATAACACTCACACTCGCACCTAAATCTGCTAGTGCATCATACATGACGCAATCACTAAGTAGACAAGGAACAATAAATTCACCCGGATCACCCAACCTGGGTGGAGGTTTTGGTGGAACTGTCTTCACCGGGTTTATCTTTACGGTTTTTGTTTCTTGTACTTTCTTATTCTTCTTCTTCTTTCCAGAGGTATCACAAACTTTATTACCTATCACTTGCTCATACTCAACTCCTTTTCTTGGAAACAGGATGGGTGGTCTGTATGGTGCCACCACTGGCTTTACATACTCGGTTGGTGGTGGTGGTGTTGTCACTTCTTCATTGTTACTCACATCAAAAACCTTCCCATCTTCTGATGCTGGTTTTTCAGAATTCGTTGAAACTATATTAACATTCTCATTTCGAGGATTTACTTCAGTATTACTCGGTAGCTTTCCTTGTTCCCTCTCACTCATCAGGCTAGCAAGAGTACCTACATGTTTTTCTAGATTCAAAATGGAAGCTTGTTGAGTTCTTGATGACTGATCAAACCTCTCATTTGTTTGGGTTTGAGATGTAATAAATTGTGTTTGAGATTCCATTAGCTTTGCCATCATTTCTTCCAGATTTGGCTTTTTCTCTTCGGTTTGTTGTGGTGGTTTATACAAGCTAGGTTTTTGTTGATTGAAAATGTTGTTTTGAGTTGGTTGGTTATTCGGACCTTGTTGGTTATACGAGTTATTGTTTGACCCATTTGGATTGTAAAGAATGTTTTGATTTCGATTGAAGTTTGGTCTTGGCGGTTGATAATTATTTTGATAATTATTTCCCGGCCTTTGGTTCATGTAGGAAACATTCTCACGTTGTTCCATGGTTTGCTCAATGTGACAATCTTTCGTTAAGTGTGGTCCACCGCATTGCTCACAACTGATTCGTCTCTCGAAAGCATCTATTTTTGCGGAAACGGAATCAAAGTCATGGCTAGAATCGGCTCTAGCCGCTTTAGATGAACGAAAAATATCTTTTTCTTGGTGCCACTCATGAGAGTGGGAGGCTGTATTATCAATTATCTTGTGAGCTTCAGTTGCGGTTTTCTTCATAATGGAACCACCAGCTGCTATGTCGATGTCTTTTCATGTAGTAATATCGCATCCTTGGTAGAATATTTGTACTATTTGATAAGTGTCTTAACCATGTTGAGGACATCCTCTCAACAACTTTCTGAATCTTGTCCATGCCTCATATAGAGTTTCATTTGGCTTCTACGTGAACGTAACAATTTCTCCTTGAAGTCTCACGGCTTTAGATGCCGGAAAGAATTGTTTAAGAAATTTTTCAACTAAGACATCCCATGTATCAATCGCCCCTTCAGGTAACGATTCTAACCAATCTTTGGCTTCTCCCTTTAAAGTCCAGGGAAATAACATAAGATAGATCTGTTCATCCTCCACTTCTCGGATTTTAAATAGAGTACAGATCCTATTAAAGGTACGAAGATGTTCGTTTGGATCTTCTTTTGGCGTACCACTATATTGGCATTGATTAGTTACCATGTGTAGGATTTGTCCTTTGATTTCATAATTTGGTGCATTAATGTCTGGCTTAATAATGGCGTGACCTTGGCCCGTGCGTGTGGCTCTCATTCGGTCTTCTATACTTAGAGGTTCCGTTACTTCTATAATTGAATTTGTTGAATATGAATCACTAGAGGATTCTTATTTAATAGTTTGTAGTTCAGGAGGAATGATTAGTGTTTCAGGATCTTGGAATTGTCCTTGAATATTCTCCGGGTTCACGGTAGTGAAGTCGGGTTCAAAAAATGGATTATCGGAAATTTGAATTGGAGTACTTGGTCGACTAGATGGCAATTCTAAAGAAAAATCAACGACGACAATATTGGCTAGATGTCTTGATCGGGTTACATGTGGTGAACGTATGAAAGGTGGTGAACGTTTTGCTCGGTGCATTCACTGAATATCCTATTAGTTATAAAAGATAAAAATTATATAAACTATCAAATTAATAGACTTTTCTGATTTTGCCCACGTTTCGAATAGCCAATAGATACAGCAGGTAGCAAGGACCCTTTAAATCGGAAGCCCACAACTCGCCACTAACAAATCCAACTATTACTACGAACCAGAAAATTTTGGATGTCTATCAATTTAAT
Organism: Rutidosis leptorrhynchoides; assembly: GCF_046630445.1. Taxonomy (NCBI): domain Eukaryota; kingdom Viridiplantae; phylum Streptophyta; class Magnoliopsida; order Asterales; family Asteraceae; genus Rutidosis; species Rutidosis leptorrhynchoides. The sequence continues at coordinate 256,291,312 of NC_092337.1, forward strand.
CGCTTAAAATAATTTTTTGTTTTGAAATTTTAGAGAAGAAATAGAAAATTCTATGTCCTAAAAACTAAAGCGTAAAAAAAGAAAGAAAGAAAAAGAGCGTAAAAAAACGTCGAAAAATAAAAATCGAAAAATAAAAATAAGAAAGAAAAATGTTGAAACTTAAAAGTCTAAAAACTAAATCTAAAAAGTTGCCCCTAAAGGTATTAAAGCTTAAAAGGAAATCTATATTCAAAACGGCAATAACTTAAATAGGCACTAAAATCTATTAAATATTAAAGCGATAAGCGACGTCGTAAAATTCTAAAGCGCTTAATCTTAATCTAAAGAAAAAGCACTTAAGGGATTTTACGGCAAAGCCTAAAAATATAGAAATAAAAATAAACTATGGCTTTTACTATATCTTAAAACTAGTTACGAGCGATAAAAATACAAATTACATACTAAATAATAAAAATATACAATTTATAAAAAGAGACAAAAATTATAAAATTACTAATTTTTATAAAAATATTATTTTTATATTATTTATTTTATAAAAGTATTATTTTATTATATTAATAAAACTAATTATAACTTAAAAATACAAAATAAATAAAACTAAAACTAATTAATATAATAATTAACCCTAATTAGGGATTAATAATAATAATAATTAATAATACTCCGTAATTAATGCAGTACCTAGGTCAAACTTGGCGTGTCAGAAGGGACCATGCGGTCGCATGGGTTTTTTAAGGCCTGGGCTCATACGATCGCATGAGATCGGATACCAGGCCAGAAAGTTGGGCTGCTACAGTGATCAGCCCGATTACTTTTTACTATTTTTTTTTTCTGTTTTTATATTTATATAAAATATTTATATAAATTAAATAAAACTTATATTTAAAAACTAAAATAGAAATAAAAATACTTTATAATTTTATATATTTTGAACAACTCTTAAAAATATATATATTTTGTTTTTCTTTTTATATTTTTGAATTTTAATATTTAAAATGTATTTTTACAAAAAGAAATTAAAACTTAATAATTTTTTTTATAGCGTTTCGCTTCAGCGATTTCCCCGGCAGCGGCGCCAAAAACTTGATGTTAAAGTAGAGGGGTACAAAATAGTTATATTTTTATTACGAAATACGATACAATTTACACAAGTTTAATTTATTTATATAGATGGGATATGCTTAAACCTTGCTACAACACTTATAGGCAGTGTACCTAATCGTAGAGTAGTTTAGTTTTTAGTAAGTCCGGTTCGTTCCACAGGGAGCTAGCTGAGTTTAACGCTATATTTTTTACAACTATATTTGTATATATATATATATATATATATATATATATATATATATATATATATATATATATATATATATATATAAGTAATATTATTATTATAAAAGGGGGTTTTTACCGTTTAATGACCAGTTTGTCGATTTTAAATTAAGCGTAAAGATAAATGATGATAATATAAATGACAGAATTTAAATTGCGATAAAGTAAATTGCAGTAATTAAAATGACAGTAAATAAAGGTACGATGAAATATGAAATGAAAGTATTATGCTTATTTAAACTTCCGTAATCATGATGTTTTACGTTTTGATTTTAATTAATTGTTAACCGGGTTAATTGTCCTTTGTCCTGGTTTATTTGATACCTATCTGGATTTTGTCCATAATAGTCCATCAGTCATAATTAAAAAATGCTCATCAAATTAACCTTATTCCCGAAGTCAAATATTCCAACTAATTAGGGATTCGAACTGTAACAAGGTTTTAATACTTTGTTAATAATTACACCAGGTTATCGACTGCGCGTAATTCAAGGTTTTAATACTTTGTTAACAATTACACCAATTATCCTTGTATGTAATCAACCCCTGTTTTAATGAGATATGAATATTAATTTACCCACTTGATTAGAATGAATAATCAATTACCCAACCCGAATAATTAATTAAATGATCGTAAAAGATGTCGTATAAACGTCACTAAATAGAACATACATAATCATTTTAATACTTATTAGATTAACTAATTTGAAGATAGGTTCGACAGATTCTAATGAGTTGTCATTCGATTAGACAATACCCCATATCTATTAATAGTCAATAGTCCAATGTCCACAAGTGTCGGTCTTTTGTCCAAACCTTAATTATGGTACAAAATCTAATAACCCCGTCTTAATATTTAGTCTAACATCACGATTACTTTGGCTCAAATAAGCATAATAATAACTTAGTCACGAGACATTAATTTAAAAAGGAAGAACATAGCTTATAGTGGTGATTAATCGCGTAGCGTTGCACGGACAGAATTTCGACTTAAAACCCGTAAAATATTCTTAAAATAGCTTTATTATTATTGACTTAAAATTAAAATTATATTATAAATATATATACATATTTACGTTACATATGAAGGAAAAGAAAAAGGTGTGTTTTACTCGTCGAAAAATGTTGAATTTATAGGACCTGGCCAGGAATCTGGCTTCATGCGATCGCATGAAAAATGGTCTTCCTGGCCATGCGATCGCATGGCCAGCTGGATCAGGCCACCTACTTTTGTTTTCTAGTTTTGCCGACGTTTTATTATATAATATAATATATATATAATTTTAAGAATTATTTATATATTATATTATATTTATGGGCATAGTTGACTTGTAATTTTAGCTCCGTTGCGTCGCACATTGATACTTGGTTCATGTCCCGGTTCCGGATTTTCGAACGTTCTTGCGTACAATTTAATATCTTGTATTTTACGTTTTGCGGCTTGTACTCTTATCATTTTTGGACGTTTCTCATCAATAAATTGAACCACTTGAATTATATCTTGTACATTTGAGCTTTTTGGTGATTTGCGTCTTCAAATCATCGTTTTCTTCTTTTGTCTCCGCATTTATTTATTTATTTAAACGAATATTACATAAAAATAGAACAATTGCAACTAAAAGCTTTTCATATTGGAAGGATATTGATACTAAATATATATTCATTTAGAGCACTATCAATCTCACATTAATATGTTACACTGTACAATCTTCAATTCTGATTCAGCAGACATTAACTATCTTACTCACATCCACAGATATATGTATCTGTTCACCGAAGAACAACCATTTTCATTCAAATTCAATTGGACATCCAAAGATTCGTAAATTATATTCATTCATAAATTATCTTCCTAAGATCATTACATTCGTAAATTATATTCATTCGCATTCTTATCACATCAAACCACCGAAACCATCATTCATTACTTTTGAGATTTACAACATTTCTAGTTACATCCTACGCTTAAATACTTCAACTCCAAATTCTTGAAAACACCTCAGAACTATAACCAATGATTCAGATTCGTTAAACTTTGAGAATGCTGACGAAGCAGCAAAAGCTGTAGAGGGTCTTAATGACCAAAAGCTTGATAATAAAGAATGGTACGATGGAGAAGCTCAAAAGAAAATATGGTATTGAAGAACGGATTGAGCAAAACATAAAGGAAGCTGTGGACAAATCACAAGGACTAAACCTATACCCAAAGAATCAAGATGATTCGATTTCTGAAAGAAATCATAGAAGATCTCCTTACTTATCTTAAATCCTTACAGAAGAATTTTCCTCATTATCATTTGATCTTAGAAAATTCTAAGATATCATCATATCTTTCATTATAAATATCCTCTATATTTCTGAAGATATATATATATATATATATATATATATATATATATATATATATATATATATATATATATATATATATATATATATATATATATATATATATATATACGATTCTTGTCTGCAATTAATCATCTCTTTGCGATATCTTTATTACATCATAAAAGAAACTGTTTTAGTTTCTATATTCTGTAAAATTTGAGTTTAAATTATGATTGTTTTGAAGTAGTGTTGGAGATTGAAGCATGGGTTAGTATAATATAATGACGTCAGGCCAACGTGATTATATTATCGTAAGTCATGCTAAATTTCTAATGGAAGATGATGATTCATAGACTTTATAATCATCATGCACCATGTTACACGACTCTTACATTCTACTTAACCTCTGAACATATCAAGAACATATATTCTTGATAGTTCTATCCTCAGTAATTCTGGTAATTTAATAAATCAAATCATGATATTATGTTCCTTCCTGCTTAGAACATTAAGTTCATTTGAAACTTTATACCTACGAATTCTGGACCATTACTTGCTTTACAAAAGCATGACGCTTCGACATATAAGGGAAAATACAAAGCCCGATAATGACACCGAAATTACTAACCGTGTATATCAATGCGTATAGCAATATAAAGACACGGGAGAACTAAAAACACAATAAATCCAAGAGCATAGTAGAAGTAAACAGACTCCTCTGGTGGGAGTTGGAAAAGAAGGATGATTGTGGCGATAACCAATATAAGGTCAAGAACAAGAACTGGATTGAGCATATTAACAAATCTTTTGGAAGTATGAATTGAGAAAAAAAGTATAGAAGTGGTGAAGATAATGAAACGGAAGAAGCTAATTTATAGTAAAATTCCAGACACAGGAATCGAGGCAATTCACCGCATTTAATTAAAGAAAATCCTAATTTCCGTAATTACCGGAGACTCAAATCTTATAAATATTTCGAAGATTTTTAATTCCTTGAAATCCGGAAATCAATCGTAACTACGTCAAAAGTTAAGGCGAACATTTAATTTTCTTATTCACTCTTTTACGATAGCTTCGTTTATACTCTTCCTATAATCGAATAGTTTCATCCATATTACCCAATGTTGATAAAACTCTATTTTTCAACTCATATTCATCATTCTTGTTGTAAACAATGACGATCTTTATCAAATTTCATGACTATGATTTTCATGAACTCTTCTCTATTTTGTCTACTCTAATATTGTGGCATAAACACTCAAGGTTTAAATAAGCTCACTATTATTTATAATACATTTCATGTGTATTGAAATGCTTGTATAACGTCATCATGTCTTTCTGAGAAAACATAATCAATGACACTCTTGTTAAATCCTTTAGATAACCTCCGCATCAATAATAAAATGTACTTCGTAGAATTTATGAATCGTAAGATTTAAACTCTTGAAATAAAACAATATTCTATCCGCTAGAATTCACGCAAGGCCCCGAGTATACCTGGGAACGTGAAAACCAAATAAAACGAAAATATCCTCACCTGTTTACAAACCACGCTGACTGATGGCAACAACTAAATTTCGGGACGAAATTTCTATTAACAGGGGGATACTGTGACAACCCAGAAATTTCCGAGTTAATTTAAACAAAATCTTTTCACGAATTCATTTAACCTCAACAAATTCCGACGATTCACGAACAACTATTTGTAAATAGATACATTAACAATCTAAATATATATATCAACTATCCTATATTTGTATATATACATGTAAATTGTCTTTGTTATTATTATTATTATGACCACTATCATAAAAATCATTATTATTATTATACAACAACAACAGAAATTATTATCATTATTATTATTATTATAGTTATCTTGTATAAAAATAATACAATTATTATTATCATTAATAATAATAAAATTAACATTTTATAGTTATTATCATCATTATTATTAATTATAATTAAAATTATCATTTTTATTATTAATATTGTCATATTAATATTATTATCATTATTTTTATCTATTATTATTATTATTATTATTATTATTATTATTATTATTATTATTATTATTATTATTATATTTATAATTATTATTAATATAATTATTATTAGTATTATTATTAATGTATTTATTTAATAATAATAATTAAAAGTAAAAGACCACAAATACCTAAATTAGGTAATATCATTATCGGTATTTTTTTTTAAATCGTGATTTCATATCTGCCTTTTCTGATTTTTTTATATATTTTATATAAAGCAATTAGGTATTTGATTTTTATATAAACGTGATCCAACTTTATTTTTTTTTATATATTCTTTTTCTTCCATGATCGAGCTTTTATATTTTTTCTGATTTCCTGATTGTTTTCTTGTCGATCACATTTAGCTATAAAACAATTGAGCATTCCACTGTCATTCTCAATTATCAATTTAAACTGCAATGATCGAGTTTAAAACAGAAATATAAAAAAAAATTATAGAAGTCGTACCCTGTTCTTATTCAATTTTTACAAAACTTCGAATTCAAAATTATTTCAAAAAGTGTAAATGCAATCTTGTTAGGAATCGATTACTCAAACTATCTGCAATGTCTTAGTTCTCAATTCTCAAAATCAAAGTCGAATTTTCGAGTCAAAGGTTCGAAACCAAAAAGTCAAACCTGTGTTCATCAATCAAATTGAAGTTTTGTAGATCGTTTCTGTCGAAATTGATGATTGAAAAAGTTTTTATGAATCATTTGAAACTAAATTCGTGTTATAACATTTTTCTAAAACACACTAAAAATCGAAAACATTAATTTTTTTTAAAAAAAACCTTCGACAGCAGCAGTAGCTGTGTTGATTCTTTTTATTTTTTTTATTTCTTTTTCGCTTTCAATTAATTCAAGTGTCAATATGGATCGATTATATTTTAAAGTTCTAAAACCAATTAAGTAATATATTGAAAGCTTAGTTTGATCTTTGGTCGTTTGAGGATTTTGAAGAAGAAGAAAAAGTGTGATGCCCCGCACAAAATCATCGTATACGAATCATCAACAACAGGATCATTACAAGGTCAAATACTATATGCGGTTTCAAAATAAGTTTGCATTCATGAATATAGGTGACGTCTTAACCAACGTCAAATGTTTAACATACGAAAGTATGCTTCTATGAATAGAAGCAATTAATAATAGTACGTGACCCATAGGTTGTTACAAATTCATTGTTTCAAAAGTAACAAAGTTTGAATGCAAATAAACGTTTCATGCGAAGACATCTCTAATAAGCGCAGCGGGAGTCTACAAAGCATGACAACTACAGCAGGAATAGTAAGCAAGTGGTTGGTCCGAAAGGTCCTCAACCTAAGTCAAAAGTTACTAAGTTAGTAAATCGTTCCCAAAGGTTTAAAAGTATGTAAATTAGGTCTTAAGTACCATCATCATTCATCATTAAACAAAAGTGTAAAGTAAGTTTTAAGTCAAGACTAGGGTTTGAAATAAAGGCTGAATTTGTTCAGTCGCCACGACCTCTATACCAACTGAAATGAGGTGAGACCAGTGGCCATGGCCCTGAATATGAGTCCTTTAGAGGCTGACCAATTTCTAGAACCAAACTCGTCTTCGTTTGACCGTGGTAACGGTTTAAGTGCGAGTAGGTCAGAAATTTCAGCACAACGTTAATAGGGTGTAGTGACTTTCGGGAGGCCATAGATCCTAAACCGTAACTCGGATTAAGACGAGGTCTAAACGGAAAATCATCTACTCGAACCAAAATAACTGAAAATTAACTTTCCAGTAGCCCAGGTAATCTGATCAGTTCCAGAAACAGTAAGTAAAGGTGTTCCAGTGGGTTCTTGGTGCTTGATGCTCATCACGGTTCTCATCCTTGATGCGTATAGCTTCAAGTGTACAACTCTTTGATGGGTTTGCATCATCTTAACCAAGGTTTGACCATCATAACACTAGTGTAAGTCTAAGATAAGTAGCACAACTCACTTAAGAGTTATATGTAGTTTGATGAACCAAAGTTACATCAAGATTAGGGATGGCAAAATGACCCGTACCCGATGGAGAAAACCGAAACCCGTTATAATTAGGCCGGGTCTAATCCGAGTCCACCGGGTCATGGGCCGGGTATGGGGATGGTTACAAAAACAATTTCGGGTTCGGGTTCGGGTATGGTTTTGGATACAAACCCGTATACCCGACCCGTATACCCGACTCGCATACCCGTATACCCGGCCCGAGAAATTTTAACAATAATTTTTATGTAAAAATTTAGTATTAGTTTATATTGTTAATGTATGAAAGATTTCTCTTATGTGTTTTGAAAACGAGTATAACTTTATTCAATATAATCATATATAACAAGTTTTTGAGATGTGATATTTTATATACTTTATGTATTTAAGTATTTAATAAACTTTTCAATCAACATTTTGTATGTGATATTTTATAATACATTAAACATGAAGTGATTAAGTTATTTTCGATATTATGATTTGGCAACTTATTGAAAAATAAATACTGAATGACTAATCGGGTATACCCGTTTACCCATGGGAAAACCCGAAACCCGATAGTATGTAAGTAAATGGGGACCTGATGGGTTGCGGGCCGGGTTTGGGGCAGGGTTTCTTAATCGGGTTCGGGTCCGGGATTACCTAAACCCGACCCGATGCCATCCCTAATCAAGATCTTAGATCCGACACATACATGAGTTCTACTAGTAATATTAAACTACAAACTTGAAAGTAAACTAAATAATCAAGATCTTAAGTTGTAGAACTTAGATCTTAGCTAGATCTTAAAGATCCTAGACTAGAAAGTCTAGATCTAGTGTTCTTAAGTTAGATCCTAAGTTACAAAACTTGGATCTACACTTTAATGAAACCATAAGTTATGAAACTTTGATTTTCAACTTGTAAAATGTATGTAAGCTTATAAGCTTTTATTTACAACAAAATTTAGAAGACCATAAGCTAGAGAAACTTAGATCCAACACAAGTGTATGAAGTTATAACTAGAAAGTTATACTTCCATGTTCTTGAACTTATAAAGTTAACTTTTAGTTTCAAGAAATATGAGATCAAGATTAACTAGTAATACTTGACCAAATTAACAACATCACAACTTTAAAGTACTTACAAAAGTAAGAATTAAACTAAAGTACAAGTATTATGTTCATGTTTGTTTCATGCTTAGGAAGATTCAAATCAAAGTTTGGATCTTAGGATTTAAGTCTACAAAACATGAACACAAGTATGATTATGAAACTTATGAACTTTAAATCTTGAAAATATTTAAATGTAGAACCATAAACTAGGAAGTTTAGATTCTTGTTCTTGGTTCTTCATCAAACAAAAGATGGAAGTAACCAAGATTGCATGAAGATACAAGTTAGAAAACTTGATCTTTAACATAAACAAGAAACAACAACAAGTAACAACAAACTACAACTAGTAATTGATGATGATGGATGGCGGTTTTGGAACAAGAAAAAGAAGAAGAAAAAGTTTTGTTACTTACACTATTTGAGAGAAAAATGAGAGAAAATGAAATGGTGTTTGAATGTGTGTGTAAAAGTGAAGTAATACTTGCAAATATAAGTATAAAAAAAAAAGAACTCCCTCCCCACCCTTGGAAGCTCACGATATTGGTAGCAAAAGAGGAAGGGTCAAAAGCCAACTTTCATTCATGGGGAGATGGTGTGAGCTAGAAGTAGTAATAAAGTTAAATGGTGTGGGAAATATGTGTAAGTATACATGTAACTAGTCTCCTTATGTCACTAAGTAATCTAGTTTAAGCCTTAATGTAATACTTGCATAAAAGTGGGCTAACTAGTCCATTAAGAAAGTAGGGTGGGCTTCCAAGTCCATGTACATTAATAAAAGCCCAAGTCCAAGTAAGTAACAAATTAAATAAATAAGCCCAAATAATTAACTACTTGCATTAATTAATTAAAAATGATTAATAATAATTAATCATGAACGTAAATAATATCCAAAATATTATTCGTGAAAAGTACGTGTGTCACAAAGACAAGTCGAGACATGTAAAGTCAATTACGATAACAAGTAAATGTATAAAAATACATTTAATAAAGTGCAAGTATTAATAATAAATTATTAATAATTAAACGTTGGAAAATCCAGGGTCGTTACAAAAAGGGTTCAGGAAGATATACGGGTTATAAACATTTAAGGGTAATTTAAAACAGAAAAGACATATACAGCGTACTGGTTAAGGGTGTTGATGGGTTTCGAGAGGTCACGGGTTGGAGTCCCATCTTGGGCAATTTTTTGGAAAAAGTCTTATAAGGTAGTTCTTATTATTATAGTTATTATTATTATTGTTATTGTTATTATTAAAGTATTATTATTAGTAGTAATATTACTATTATTATTATTACAAAGTATTATAATTATTATTATTGAAAATGTATTAGTTATCATTTATCGTAATTATATTTACAAGTAATATTATTATTATTATTGTTGTTATTACTAAATATTAGTATTATTATAAAAATTGACATAAGTATTTTAATGGAATTAACATTATTATTATTATTTTTATCATTAATATTATTCCAAAAATTATCATTTAGATTATTATTATTATCATAATTATTATTATTATTATTATTATTACTAGTATCAAGTATTATTATCAAAAATTATTATTTTCATTATCATTTTATTATTATCATAAGTATTTTTATTATTATTAAGAACTATTGTTATTATCATTTTCATTAAAAACTACTGTTATTATAATTATTATTATTATTTTTACTACTAATATTATTATTATTATTACAAAATAATACAACTATTATTTCATTATTAAAATCATTTTATCAAACAAATACTTATACATAGAATATATATATATATATAAGTATATATATATATATATATATATATATATATATATATATATATATATAGAAATATATAACAATTGAAATATATATAAACTTGTTCAATTACAATTATAGATTTTAATATATATAAACTGATATAGGTTCGTGAATCCGAGGACACCTTTGTACTTGTTCAGTGCTATCATACGCATATCATACAAACTATCGTATCGTGAGTTTTCATAGCTCCCTTTTTATCTATATTTTTGGGCTGAGAATACATGCGCAACTTTTATAACTGTTTTACACGTTAGACACAAGTACTCAAACTTTTATGCTGAATACGTGCTTTGTCATGCTAAATCCCTGCCGTAATATTGTTAATTGCTAGGTGAATGCAAACTTAGTTATTATGAATAGTTCTATTGAGAGTAACGTCTCTAATCATTTAACCTCTGGTCTTTTGTTACATAATAATGATTCAAACTGACACTGACTGTTCAAGGTGTCTCGGGGTAAAATTCTGTTTATTCGCGATATTACAAACTACAGCAACTCTTTAGATTGATATGATGGGTATCAATCAACTTTAAACTTAAATCTTGTGGTCTAATACTATACTGAACTATTGATTTATAATAAACCTATGAACTCACTCAACCTAGTGTTGACTTTTTAAAGAATTTTTTTCTCATGTACTTAAATATTGCTTCCGCTGTATATCTGCTGCTTTGATGATGATTGCTTGCTATGCTTGGAGTCTTCATTACATATCATATCAATTAAAGACATTTAACGCTCTAAATATAATGTAATCTTATTTATCTTCCGCTGCAAAACTCAATAAAACATCTCATATAGAGTCGTTCTCGTTTATACAACTGTGATTTGATATAATTAGTCACAAATACCCCAGGCCCTATTTGGGGGTGTGACATTTGTACATTTGAAATCATCAGTCACGCATTAATTCGGGCAAAGGTATGAAATCAGTTCAAAATTTACATTCTCTTATGGTTCCTTCGAGCTGTGTCATAAATTGCGTTTAAGAGTTTTTCATTTACTTGCATCAAAATGTGGAAATTTGGCGTATTTTATCAATAGATATCTCGAACTAGATTATTTTTAATAGACTATTTACGTGCGTTTTATTACTAGAATAGGATATCAAATTATTATTAGTGAAGGGAGTGTTTTGAATGCTGAAGCATAGGTGGATGCATTTGAATGCGAAGCATAATGCCCTATAAGATATGCATGAAGAGCTCAGAACATTAACTTCATAATTTTGAGCCACACCTTTCAAATATCTCATAGGTACATTTTAATACCATCTTTTAATACCGTTAGAAACTACAATAATTAGAGGAGGAGCTTCAAGTAAGGTAAGCAACACAAACACTTGACATAGCAATAGAACAAAAGTAAGCATTTTTTTGCAAGGGTTTATGTTATTATATCTATTGTATTGGAGGTATCAACATGAGCGGGTCGAGCAGGTTGATAAATGAGGCAAAATGGGTTTAGGTTGAAACATGTTCTATTTAAGTACGGCTTGAGATAGGTTGGTCGGATTTCTTGCAATTCTGCCTCTTTTTTCTAACACACACAGAGGGAAGGTTGGAAATTGAGGCAAAATGTGAGTACATTAAAACAAGTTCTAGTTAAGTATGACTTTAGATAGGTTAGTCAAAGCTTTAAGAATAAAAATGAAGATTAAAGGTGTTTCGTGTGAGGCCGTTGATGAGAATTTTGAAATTGGAAAATTTCTTTCAAAGTGGATGTAGATAGTAAAAAGATGTGTTATAAAACTTAATATCATCATTATTAGGGAGGCAGGGGAAAAAATAGAAAGTTTGAAGCTACGAGTCATTTCAACAAGAAGAGTAAGGGCGCAACCGAGCGTGTCGGTAGTGCTAAGAAGGGTGGTTTCGAAAGTTTTATCCCTACTTGCTACAATTGTGGGGTACAAGGACATTTGTCTCGGGATTGTACAAAGCCATCTTCAATAAACAAAATCACTTGTTTTAATCGTCAAAAAGAAGGACACCGAAAGTCGGAGTGTCTCGATTTACGGGGTGATCAAGTTAAGAAGTTAGAGAAGGCGGCGGGTACGGCGAGACGACGAAACTACTTGATGACCAATGATGAAGCCAAACAATCCAATGAAGTTGTCTTAGGTACTTTCATGGTTAACTCTAATCCGGTAAGGATACTATTTGATAGCGGTGCTAATTTATCGTTTATATCTCCACGATTTATGTCTAAGCTTAATAAACCGCTAGCTAAGTTAAATCATCCGGTAGAAGTTGAAATAGCGGATGCTAAGACGGTGCTACGTGTAGTGACCCGAACTTTTCCATGTTTATATATATTAAATGAAATTGATATTTACATGATTAAGTGTTTCTAACATGTTAAGCAATCAAACTTATTAAGACTTGATTAATTGGAATAGGTTTCATATAGACAAATGACCACCCAAGTTGACCGGTGATTCACGAACGCTAAAACTTGTAAAAACTATACGATGACATATATATGGTTATATTATAATTAACATGATTTTATTATAAGTATGTATCTCATTAGGTATTTTAACAATGAGTTATATACATAAAAATGAGACTATTAAATTAAGAAACTCGAAAACGATATATATAACGATTATCGTTATAACGTCTTACTAGGTACATATGAATCATATTAAGATATTGATACAGATGGTTAATTATGTTAAATGATAAGTAAATATATCATTAAGTGTATTAACAATGAACTACATATGTAAAAATAAGACTACTAACTTAATGATTTTGAAACGAGACATATATGTAACGATTATCGTTGTAACGACATTTAATGTATATAGATCATATTAAGAGATACTCGTACATCATAATACCATGATAATATAATAATTTAAAATCTCATTTGATATTATAAACATTGGGTTAATAACATTTAACAAGATCGTTAACCTAAAGGTTTCAAAACAACATTTACATGTAACGACTAACGATGACTTAATGACTCAGTTAAAATGTATATACATGTAGTGTTTTAATATGTATTCATACACTTTTGAAAGACTTCAAAACACTTATCAAAATACTTCTACTTAACAAAGATGCTTACAATTACATCCTCGTTCAGTTTCATCAACAAATCTACTCGTATGCACCCGTATTCGTACTCGTACAATACACAGCTTTTAGATGTATGTACTATTGGTGTATACACTCCAATGATCAGCTCTTAGCAGCCCATGTGAGTCACCTAACACATGTGGGAACCATCATTTGGCAACTAGCATGAAATATCTCATAAAATTACAAAAATATGAGTAATCATTCATGACTTATTTACATGAAAACAAAATTACATATCCTTTATATCTAATCCATACACCAACGACCAAAAACACCTACAAACACTTTCATTCTTCAATTTTCTTCATCTAATTGTTCTCTCTCAAGTTCTATCTTCAAGTTCTAAGTGTTCTTCATAAATTCCAAAAGTTCTAGTTTCATAAAATCAAGAATACTTCCAAGATTGCAAGTTTACTTCCAAGTTTTCTAAATCCATTCCAAGTAATCATCCAATATCAAGAAACCTTTGTTACTTACAGTAGGTTATCTTTATAATACAAGGTAATAATCATATTCAAACTTTAATTCAATTTCTATAACTATAACAATCTTATTTCGAGTGGAAATCTTACTTGAAATTGTTTTTGTGTCATGATTCTGCTTCAAGAACTTTCAAGCCATCCAAGGATCCTTTGAAGCTAGATCCATTTTTCTCATTTCCAGTAGGTTTATTCAAGGAACTTGAGGTAGTAATGATGTTCATAACATCATTCGATTCATACATAAAAAGCTGTCTTATTCAACATTATAAACTTGTAATCACTAGAACATAGTTTAGTTAATTCTAAACTTGTTTGCAAATAAAGTTAATCCTTCTAAATAGACTTTTAAAATCAACTAAACACATGTTCTATATCTATATGATATGCTAACTTAATGATTTAAAACCCGGAAACACGATAAACACCATAAAACTGGATATACGCCGTCGTAGTAAAACCGGGGGCTGTTTTGGTTGGGATAATTAAAAACTAAGAAGAACTTTGATTTAAAAGCTATACTTCTGGAAAAATGATTTTTCTTATGAACATGAAACGATATCCAAAAATAATGGTTAAACTCAAAATGAAAGTATGTTTTTCAAAATGGTCATCAAGATGTCGTTCTTTCGACAGAAATGACTACCTCTTTCAAAAATGACTTATAACTTGTATTTCTGACTATAAACTTATACTTTTTCTATTTGGATTCATAAAGTTAAGTTCAATACGAAACCGTGGCCACTGGAATCACTCAAAACGGATTAGAAACGAAGAAATGGCGAGTAAAACAAGATTGATAAAAACTACTCATTTTACCTACGTGAAAGTTAGTAATAAATCTATTCCAACCATAACCTAATCAACTTATATTGTATATTATGTAATCTTGAGATACCATAGACACGTATACAATGTTTCGACCTATCATGTCGACCCATCTATATATATATATATATATATATATATATATATATTGCGGAACAACCATAGACACTCTATATGTGAATGTCGGAGTTAGCTATACAGGGTTGAGGTTGATTCCAAAATATATATATAGTTTGATTTGTGATCAATACTGAGATACGTATACACTGGGTCGTGGATTGATTCAAGATAATATTTATCGATTTATTTCTGTACATCTAACTGTGGACAACTAGTTGTAGGTTACTAACGAGGACAGCTGACTTAATAAACTTAAAACATCAAAATGTATTAAAAGTATTGTAAATATATTTTAAACATACTTTGATATATATATGTATATATTGTTATAGGTTCGTGAATCAACCAGTGGCCAAGTCTTACTTCCCGACAAAGTAAAAATCTGTGAAAGTGAGTTATAGTCCCACTTTTAAAATCTAATATTTTTGGGATGAGAATACATGCAGGTTTTATAAATGATTTACAAAATAGACACAAGTACGTGAAACTACATTCTATGGTTGAATTATCGAAATCTAATATGCCCCTTTTTATTAAGTCTGGTAATCTAAGAATTAGGGAACAGACACTCTAATTGACGCGAATCCTAAAGATAGATCTATTGGGCCTAACAAACCCCATCCAAAGTACCGGATGCTTTAGTACTTCAAAATTTATATCATATCCGAAGGGTGTCCTGGAATGATGGGGATATTCTTATATATGCATCTTGTTAATGTCGGTTACCAGGTGTTCACCATATGAATGATTTTTATCTCTATGTATGGGATGTGTATTGAAATATGAAATCTTGTAGTCTATTGTTACGATTTGATATATATAGGTTAAACCTATAACTCACCAACATTTTTGTTGACGTTTAAAGCATGTTTATTCTCAGGTGAATACTAAGAGCTTCCGCTGTTGCATACTAAAATAAGGACAAGATTTGGAGTCCATGTTTGTATGATATTGTGTAAAAACTGCATTCAAGAAACTGATTTCGATGTAACATATTTGTATTGTAAACCATTATGTAATGGTCGTGTGTAAACAGGATATTTTAGATTATCATTATTTGATAATCTACGTAAAGCTTTTTAAACCTTTATTTATGAAATAAAGGTTATGGTTTGTTTTAAAAATGAATGCAGTCTTTGAAAAAAACGTCTCATATAGAGGTCAAAACCTCGCAACGAAATCAATTAATATGGAACGTTTTTAATCAATAAGAACGGGACATTTCACTACGGGTTGATGTGTGTAAAGATTGTAATATTGTGTTTGGTGCTTAAACTTTTAAAATCAATCTTATCCCGATGACGTTGGGTGAGTTTGATATTGTTGTTGGTATGGATTGGCTCGAACGTTATAGAGCCGATATTGCATTCCATGAAAAATTTATTCGTGTAAAGGCCCCAAGTGGGGGAGAGTTAATTATTCATAGCGATAGGAGAAGGAGACTCGTACCGTTATACACTTATGCGCGGGCACGTCGTTTCCTTAGTAGTAGTGGCATGGCTTTTCTTGCCCATGCAGTTGATACTCGTGAAGAGCCACCATCCATTCGTGAAATTCCGGTGGTTAATGAATTCGAAGATGTTTTTTCGGATGAGTTACCTGGTGTTCCGGCGGGAAGACAAGTTGAATTTTGCATTGAGTTGGTTTCGGGGGCTACTCCCATTGCTAAAACTCCCTATCATTTAGCACCAACGGAAATGCAAGAGTTGTGAATCAAACCCAAGAGTTGCTTGAAAAGGGTTTTATTCGACCGAGTGCTTCGTTATGGGGTGCTCCGGTTTTATTTGTGAAGAAGAAGGATGGTAGTATGCTGTGCATCGATTATCGGGAGTTGAATAAAGTGACGATTAAGAATCGTTATCCATTACCTAGGATTGATGATTTGTTTGACCAACTCCAAGGTGCGACGTATTTTTCTAAAATTGACTTACGGTACGGCTATCACCAAATGCGGGTCCGTGAGGAAGATATTGAGAAAACGGCCTTTCGAACTCGTTACAGGCATTTTGAATTTGTAGTTATGCCCTTCGGTCTTACGAATGCACCAGCGGTATTCATGGATCTTATGAACTGAGTGTGCCAACCTATGTTGGACAAGTCAGTAATTGTGTTCATTGAAGACATACTTGTCTATTCTGAGAGTATGAAGGAACATGAACACCATTTGCGTGAAATGTTGAAGACGTTATGGGAGGAGAAATTGTATGCTAAATTCTCCAAGTGTGAATTTTGGCTAAGGGAAGTGAAATTCCTTGGCCATATTGGGATGCCACCATACGAAATGCTTTATGGGCGAAGGTGTCGAACTCCGGTTTGTTGGGGTGAAGTGGGACAAAAAGAAATCGTGAGTACCGATTTTGTTTTGGAGACGAATAGTAAGATTGAGATGATTCGGCCTCGATTAAAGGCGGCGCAAGATAGAAAAAAATCTTATAAGCGGAGGTGACCTATTGAGTTCCAAGGAGGTGACATGGTGATGCTTAAGGTTTCACCATAGAAGGGTATTATACGGTTTCAAAAGCAGGGAAAGTTAGCTCCTCGATTTATTGTCCCTTTCAAAATCTTGGATCGTGTCGGTGAAGTTGCTTATAGACTAGAGTTACCCGAAGAGCTTGCGGGAATTCATAACACATTCCATGTTTCCAATATCCGTAAGTGTCTTGCGGATGACTCGACGTGGGTACCGTTGGATGAGATTTCCCTGAACAACAAGTTAGAATATGTCGAGGAACCAATTGCCATTCTTGATGAAAAGGTTAAAATTTTGGGTACCAAAGAGCTGAGGCCTTTTAAAGTCCAATGGCGTCATCGGAAGGGTTTCGAGTT
Source organism: Rutidosis leptorrhynchoides (assembly GCF_046630445.1). NCBI lineage: Eukaryota > Viridiplantae > Streptophyta > Magnoliopsida > Asterales > Asteraceae > Rutidosis > Rutidosis leptorrhynchoides. The sequence goes on from NC_092337.1 coordinate 256,309,237, forward strand.
CACGTGGGAATCCGAAGAGTTTGTTTTGGTGTATCTTCCTGCTTGTCATGCGGCTTGGATTGTGAGGTCACAATCTGATTCAAGTGGGGGAGTGTAACGACCCTGGATTTTCCGACTTATATTATTAATATTTATTATTATTAATACTTGCGTGTTAATAAATGTATTCTTATACATTTTACTTGTTACCGATTTGACTTTCCATGTCCCGACTTGTTTTTGTGACATACGCTTTTCATGAATAATATTTAGAATATTATTTACTTTCATGATTAATTATTATTAATCATTTTTAATTAACTAGTGTAAGTAGTTAATTACTCGGGCTTTTTATTAATTGGTTACATACTTATACCTGGGATTATATTATTGGACTTGGAAGCCCACCCGACTTTTCTTAATGGACTACTAGTAAGCCCACTATTATGCTAATGTTTCTTTAAGGTTAAACATGGATTAATTAGTTAAATGAAGAGACAAAATGTTTCAAGCATGCATGACCATCTTCCCATGTATTTAACTTTATACCTCATACTAGCATTCACCACCTTCCAACACTTGAAAGTTGAGTTTTGACTTCCCCTCTTGACCATCAAAACCGACGGTTTGTACTAGGGGAGGAGGGAGTTCTTTTTTTCATTTTTTTGTTACTTATAAGCTAGTTTCTGAAATGTCCCGTTCATATTGATTATAAACGTTCCATATTAATTGATTTCGTCGCGAGGTTTTGACCTCTATATGAGACGTTTTTCAAAGACTGCATTCATTTTTAAAACAACCATAACCTTTATTTTATCGATAAAGGTTTAAAAAGCATTACGTAGATTATCAAATAATGATAATCTAAAATATACCGTTTACACATGACCATTACATAATGGTTTACAATAAGAATATATTACATCAAAAATACATTTCTTGAATGCAGTTTTTACATAATATCATATAAGCATGGACTCCAAATCTTGTCCTTAATTTAGTATGCAATAGCGGAAGCTCTTAATAATCACCTGAGAATAAACATGCTTAAAACGTCAACAAAAATGTTGGTGAGTTATAGGTTTAACCTATATATTATCAAATCATAATAATAGACCACAAGATTTCATATTTCAATATACATCCCATACATAGAGATAAAATCATTCATATGGTGAACACCCAGTAACCGACATTAACAAGATGCATATAAGAATATCTCCTATCATTCTGGGAAATCCTTCAGACATGATAAAAACAACATCGAAGTACTAAAGCATCCGGTACTTTGGATGGGGTTCGTTAGACCCAATAGATCTATCTTTAGGATTCGCGTCAATTAGTAGATCGGTTTACTAATTCTTAGGCTACCAAGCAAAAGGGGCATATTTGGCTTCGATCATTCACCCATATAATGTAGTTTCATTTACTTGTGTCTATTTCGTAAAACATTTATAAAACTGCATGTATTCTCATCCCAAAATATTAGATTTTAAAAGTGGGACTATAACTCACTTTCACAGATTTTTACTTCGTCGAGAAGTAAGACTTGGCCACTTGTCGATTCACGAACCTATAACAAATATGTACATATATATCAAAGTATGTTCAAAATAAATTTACAACACTTTTAATACATTTTGATGTTTTGAGTTTATTAAGTCAGCTGTCCTCGTTAGTAACCTACAACTAGTTGTCCATAATTAGATGTACAGAAATAAATTGATATATATTATCTTGAATCAATCCACGACCCAGTGTATACACGTCTCAGGCTAGATCACAACTCAAAGTATATATATTTTTGGAATCAACCTCAACCCTGTATAGCTAACTCCAACATTACTGCATATAGAGTGTCTATGGTTGTTCCAAATAATATATATAGATGGGTCCATATAATATGTCAAAACATTTGCATATGTGTCTATGGTATCCCAAGATTACATAATATATTAGAATACATGTATAATACAGTATAAGTTAGCTAGGATATGATTAATATAGATTTGTTACCAATTTTCACGTAGCTACAACAAGCAAAAATATCCAATCTTGTTTTACCCATAACTTCTTCGTTTTAAATCCGTTTTGAGTGTTTCAAGTTTTTATGGTTTCATATTGAACTTAAGTTTATGAATCTAAATAGAAAAAGTATAAGTTTATAATCGGAAATACAGGTTACATGTTGTTTTTGTAAAGGTAGTCATTTCAGTCGAAAGAACGACGTCTAGATGACCATTTTGGAAAACATACTTCCACTTTGAGTTTAACCATGATTTTTGGATATAGTTTCATGTTCATAAGAAAAATCATTTTCACAGAAGAACAACTTTTAAATCAAATTTTATCTTAGTTTTTAAATAACTAACCCAAAACAGCCCGCGGTGTTACTACGACGGCGTATATCCGGTTTTACGGTGTTTTTCGTGTTTTCCGGTTTTAAATCATTAAGTTAGCATATCATATAGATATAGAAAATGTGTTTAGTTGATTTTAAAAGTCAAGTTAGAAGGATTAACTTTTGTTTGCGAACAAGTTTAGAATTAACTAAACTATGTTCTAGTGATTTCAAGTTTAAACCTTCGAATAAGGTAGTTTTATATATATGAATCGAATGATGTTATGAAAATCATTACTACCTCAAGTTTTGTGGATAAACCTATTGGAAATGAGAAAAATAGATCTAGCTTCAAAGGATCCTTGGATGGCATGAAAGTTCTTGAAGCAGAATCATGACACGAAAACAAGTTCAAGTAAGATTTTCACTCGAAATAAGATTGTTATAGTTATAGAAATTGAATCAAAGTTTGAATATGAGTATTACCTTGTATTAGAAAGATATCTTACCATAAATAAGAAATATTTCTTGAGGTTGGATGATCACTTTACGAGATTGGAAGTAAGCTAACAAACTTGGAAGTATTCTTGATTTTATGAAACTAGAACTTATAAAATCTATGAAGAACACTTAGAACTTGAAGATATAACTTGAGAGAGATCAATTAGATGAAGAAAATAGAAGAATGAACATTTTTGTAGGTGTTTTTGGTCGTTGGTATATGGATTAGATATAAAGGATGTGTAATTTTGTTTACATGTAAATAAGTCATGAATGATTACTAATATTTTTGTAATTTTATGAGATATTTATTGCTAGTTGCCAAATGATGGTTCCCACATGTGTTAGGTGAATCACATGGGCTGCTAAGAGCTGATCATTGGAGTGTATATACCAATAGTACATACATCTAAAAGCTGTGTATTGTACGAGTACGAATACAGGTGCATACGAGTAGAATTGTTGATGAAACTGAACGAGGATGTAATTGTAGGCATTTTTGTTAAGTAGAAGTATTTTGATAAGTGTCTTGAAGTCTTTCAAAAGTGTATGAATACATATTAAAACACTACATGTATATACATTTTAACTGAGTCGTTAAGTCATCGTTAGTCGTTACATGTAAATGTTGTTTTGAAACCTTTAGGTTAACGATCTTGTTAAATGTTGTTAACCGATTGTTTATTATATCTAAAGAGATGTTAAATTATTACATTATCATTATATTATGATATATTAATATATCTTAGTATGATATATATACAGTTAAATGTTGTTACACCGATAATCGTTACATATATGTCTCGTTTCGAAATCATTAAGTTAGTAGTCTTGTTTTTACATATGTAGTTCATTGTTAATACACTTAATGACATGTTTACTTATCATTTATCATGATTAAACATAGTGTATCAATATCTTAATATGATTCATATGTATTTAGTAAGACGTTGTTATAACGATAATCGTTATATATATCATTTTGAGTTTCTTAATTCAATAAACTCAATTTTATGTACATAACTCATTGTTAAAATACCTAATGAGATACTTACTTATCATAATATCATGTTAAATATATATATATATATATATATATATATATATATATATATATATATATATATATATATATATATATATATATATATATATATATATATATATATATAATCATATATATGTCATCATATAGTTTTTACAAGTTTTAACGTTCGTGAATCACCGGTCAACTTGGGTGGTCAATTGTCTATATGAAACCTATTTAAATTAATCAAGTCTTAACAAGTTTGATTGCTTAACATGTTGGAAACACTTAATAATGTAAATATCAAATTCATTTAATATATATAAACATGGAAAAGTTCGGGTCACTACAGTACCTACCCGTTAAATAAATTTCGTCCCGAAATTTTAAGTAGTTGAAGGTGTTGACGTATCTTCTGGAAATAAGTGCGGGTATTTCTTCTTCATCTGATCTTCTCATTCCCAGGTGAACTCGGGTCCTCTACGAGCATTCCATCGAACCTTAACAATTGGTATCTTGTTTTGTTTAAGTCTTTTAACCTCACGCTCCATTATTTCGACGGGTTCTTCGATGAATTGAAGTTTTTCGTTGATTTGGATTTTGTCTAATGGAATAGTGAGATCTTCTTTAGCAAAACATTTCTTCAAATTAGAGACGTGGAAAGTGTTATGTACAGCCACGAGTTGTTGAGGTAATTCAAGTCGGTAAGCTACTGGTCCGACACGATCAATAATCTTGAATGGTCCAATATACCTTGGATTTAATTTCCCTCATTTACCAAATCGAATAACGCCTTTCCAAGGTACAACCTTAAGCATGACTATCTCTCCAATTTCAAATTCTATCTCTTTTCTTTTAATGTCGGCGTAGCTCTTTTGTCGACTTTGGGCGGTTTTCAACCGTTGTTGAATTTGGATAATCTTCTCAGTAGTTTCTTGTATTATTTCCGGACCCGTAATCTGTCTATCCCCCACTTCACTCCAACAAATCGGAGACCTGCACTTTCTACCATAAAGTGCTTCAAACGGCGCCATCTCAATGCTTGAATGGTAGCTGTTGTTGTAGGAAAATTCTGCTAATGGTAGATGTCGATCCCAACTGTTTTCGAAATCAATAACACATGCTCGTAGCATGTCTTCAAGCGTTTGTATCATTCTTTCACTCTGCCCACCAGTTTGTGGATGATAGGTAGTACTCATGTCTAGACGAGTTCCTAATGCTTGCTGTAATGTCTGCCAGAATCTTGAAATAAATCTGCCATCCCTATCAGAGATAATAGAGATTGGTATTCCATGTCTGGAGACGACTTCCTTCAAATACAGTCGTGCTAACTTCTCCATCTTGTCATCTTCTCTTATTGGCAGGAAGTGTGCTGATTTGGTGAGACGAACAACTATTACCTAAATAGTGTCAAAACTACTTGCAGTCCTTAGCAATTTAGTGATGAAATCCATGGTAATGTTTTCCCATTTCCATTCTGGGATTTCGGGTTGTTGAAGTAGACCTGATGGTTTCTGATGCTCAGCTTTGACCTTAGAACACGTCAAACATTCTCCTACGTATTTAGCAACATCAGCTTTCATACATGGCCACCAAAAATGTTTCTTGAGATCCTTGTACATCTTCCCCGTTCCAGGATGTATTGAGTATCTGGTTTTATGAGCTTCTCTAAGTACCATTTCTCTCATATCTCCAAATTTTGGTACCCAAATTCTTTCAGCCCTATACCGGGTTCCGTCTTCCCGAATATTAAGATGCTTCTCCTATCCTTTAGGTATTTCATCCTTTAAATTTCCCTCTTTTAAAACTCCTTGTTGTGCCTCCTTTATTTGAGTAGTAAGGTTAGTGTGAATCATTATATTCATAGCTTTTACTCGAATGGGTTCTCTGTCCTTTCAGCTCAAGGCGTCGGCTACCACATTTGCCTTCCCCGGGTGATAACGAATCTCAAAGTAATAATCATTCAATAATTCAATCCATCTGCGCTGCCTCATGTTCAGTTGTTTCTGATTAAATATGTTGTGAAGACTTTTGTGGTCGGTATATATAATACATTTGACCCCATATAAGTAGTGCCTCCAAGTCTTTAATGCAAAAACAACCGCGCCTGATTCCAAATCATGCGTCGTATAATTCTGCTCGTGAATCTTCAATTGTCTAGACGCATAAGCAATTACTTTCATTCGTTGCATTAACAACTGAGACCTTGCTTTGAGGCGTCACAATATATCACAAAATCATCATTCCCTTCAGGTAATGACAATATAGGTGCCGTAGTTAACTTTTTCTTCAACAATTGAAACGTTTTTTCTTGTTCATCCTTCCATTCAAATTTCCTCCCTTTATGCATTAATGCAGTCAAGGGTTTTGCTATTTTGGAAAAATCTTGGATGAATCTCCTGTAATAACCAGCTAGCCCTAAAAATTGGCGTATGTGTTTTGGAGTTTTTGGGGTTTCCCACTTTTCAACGGTTTCAATCTTTGCTGGATCCACCTGAATACCTTCTTTATTCACTATATGACCGAGGAATTGAACTTCTTCCAACCAAAATGTACACTTTGAAAACTTAGTGTACAATTTTTCTTTTCTCAGCAACTCTAGCACTTTTCTCAAATGTTCTTCATGCTCTTGATCATTCTTCGAGTAAATAAGTATGTCATCGATTTAAACAATGACAAACTTGTCAAGATATAGCCCACACACTCGGTTCATGAGGTCCATGAACACAGCTGGTGCGTTAGTCAATCCAAACGGCATAACCATAAACTCGTAATGACTGTAACGCGTCCTAAAAGCAGTCTTTGGAATATCATCCTCCTTCACCCGCATTTGATGATATCCAGAACATAAATCGATCTTCGAATAAACAGACGAGCCTTGTAGTTGATCAAATAAGTCGTCAATTCTCGGTAGTGGGTAGCGGTTCTTGATGGTAAGTTTGTTCAACTCTCGGTAGTCGATACACAACCTGAATGTACCATCTTTCTTCTTGACAAACAAAACAGGAGCTCCCCATGGTGATGTGCTTGGTCGAATGAAACCATGCTCTAAAAGTTCCTGTAACTGACTTCGTAATTCTTTCATTTCGTTGGGTGCGAGTCTGTATGGAGCACGAGCTATTGGTGCAGCTCCTGGTACAAGGTCTATTTGAAATTCAACGGATCGATGTGGGGGTAATCCCGGTAATTCTTTCAGAAATACATCGGGAAATTCTTTTGCGACGGGAACATCACTGATGTTCTTTTCTTCAGGTTTAACTTCCTTGATGTGTGCTAGAATGATGTAACAACCTTTTCTTATTAGTTTTTGCGCCTTCAAACTACTAATAAGATTTAATTTCACGTTGTTCTTTTCTCCGTACACCATTAAAGGTTTTCCTTTTTCACGCATAATGCGAATCGCATTTTTGTAACAAACGACCTCTGCTCTCACCTTTTTCAACCAGTCCATGCCAATTATTACATCAAAACTTCCTAACTCGACTGGTATTAAATCAATTTTAAACGTTTCATCACCCAGTTTAATTTCTCTCTCCCGACATATATTATCTGCTGAAATTAATTTATCGTTTGCTAATTCGAGTAAAAATTTACTATCCAAAGGCGTCAATGGGCAACTTAATTTAGCACAAAATTCTCTACTCATATAGCTTCTATCCGCACCCGAATCAAATAAAACATAAGAAGATTTATCGTCAATAAGAAACGTACCCGTAACAAGCTCCGGTTCTTCCTGTGCTTCTGCCGCATTAATATTGAAAACTTCCACGGCCCAGCCCATTAGTATTCCCCTTATTCGGGCAATTTCTAATAATGTGGCCCGGTTTTCCACATTTATAACAAACAGCATTTGTATTACTTGCTCCGACACTATTCGTTTCGGCATTACTTGTTCCGACATTATTTGTTCCTTTAGTTCTGTTAAACTTTGGTCCGTAGACCTCACACTTTGTCGCGCTATGACCATTTCTTTTACACCTGTTGCAAAATGTCGTGCAAAACTCCTGATGATTTTCTTCACACCTATGACATGGCTGTTTTTGGTTTTTATTGCCGTTGTTGTTATTGAGGTTGTTGTTGGGATTGTTATTGTTGTTGAAATGGTTGTTGTAGTTGTTGTTGTTGTTGTTGGGATGTTTGTTATAGTTATTGTTAGGATTGTGGTAATTGTTGCGATTGTTGTTGCGGTTGTTGGGATAGTTGTTGCGATTGTGGTTGTAATTGTTGTTGTTGTTGTTGTTGTTGTACTGGTGACTCTTGTCACCGTTTTCCTCCCACTTCCTCTTGAGTTGTTTCGTGTTGGCTTCTTCGGCCGCCTGCTCTTTAATTCTTCCCTCAATCTGATTTATGAGTTTATGAGCCATTCGACTTGCCTTCTGTATAGAAGCGGGCTCGTGTAAACTCACATCTTCTTGAATTCTTACTGGTAACCCTTTTACAAATGTGTCGATCTTCTCTTCTTCATTTTCGAATTCTCCCAGACACAATAGGCACAACTCTGTGAATTGTCGTTCATATGTGGTAACGTCGAACCCTTGTGTTCTTAACTCTCTAAGTTCTGCCTTGAGTTTATTGACTTCGTTTCTAGGACGGTACTGCTCGTTCATCAATTGCTTGAATGCCGACCACGGTAGTGCATAAGCAGCATTTTGTCCTACCTGTTCAAGATAGGTGTTCCACCATGTTAACGCAGTACCTGTGAAGGTATGCTTAGCGTACTTAACTTTTTCCTCTTCAGTACACTTACTTATGGCAAACACCGATTCGACTTTCTCGGTCCACCGTTTCAATCCAATTGGTCCTTCGGTTCCATCAAATTCCAAAGGTTTGCAGGCAGTGAATTCTTTGTAGGAGCATCCTACACGATTTCTTGCGCCGTTAGCTGCATTGCTAGATTCAGAGTTATTATTGGTATGTAGCGCAGCCTGTACTGCGGCTATGTTTGCAGCATGAAAGGTACGAAATTCCTCTTCGCTCATATTCATGGTTTGTCGAGTAATCGGTGCCATTTCCTTCAAAATAGCCAACTGAATCGAGTTAATCATACAGGATATTAAGAGTAGTCAATAGTATTTCGTAGCATAATATGAACTCATTTATAAAAGCTTTTTCTTCATATTAGCATTTTATAAGTTTAAATTCGGGTACTACCTACCCATTAAGTTCATACTTAGTAGCTAATATACAATTCAACTACTACAATTCCATATGAAAAACTGATTATAATAATATATCACATACAAATATTCTTCAAACTTACAACTTCGCTATATTACATATAACATGAAATATAGTACACTTTGATGAAGGACAGTTTTGAAGATAAACCTAGTTAATACGCAAGTTGTTCAGCAAAGGAAATAAAGACACGTAATTCATAAGTCCAGAAACAAGTCATGCATTCTGGTTTTACTAAGACGACTTCCCATCCTTGGTCTTGTGGAAAATAACCGTTATGACCATTGGCTAGGCAGCATGTTGTGATGTCGTCAAAAGGACGAGGGTTTCGTAATGTCCAACAGCCCCGTAATAATCTAAAAACCTTGTTTCTCACCCCAACTACTGAATTCGTCTCTTGTGGGAAGGTTTTATTTAAAAGTTGCAATCCGATGTTCTTTTTCTCACTTTGGTAAGAAGCGAACATCACTAACCCGTAAGCATAACATGCTTCTTTATGTTGCATGAAGCTCTTTCTAATTCTCGAAATCCTATGTTGGGATATGTTGAGTCAAAATAGGTTCTTAACCCGTAGCGTAAAATTGCATTTGGGTTCCCCGCATTTAATGCTTTAAAGAAAACATGGTGTAACTTACAGTCTCCCCAATGTGATATACCCCACCTATCAAAGGAAAGCCTTTTATAAACTAAGGCATTTCTGAAAAGTCTTTCAAATGTTTGACAAGTTAATTTCGCCATAACTAAATGTGCTGATGAATTCTGACCGACTCTAGACAAGATTTCCTCAATCATATCCTCTGGTAGGTCTTCTAAAATATTCGGTTGTCTACCCTTAACGTCCATTTTGTTTTTATACTGTAAAATAGACAAGGATTAGATTCGTAAAAGATAATTAACAAATAATACAAGCAATTTTTACATAGAACATAAAAGTACAAGCACACTACAATACATATAATACACAACATGATTACAACCCTCTAATCTGAATCACTGATTTCTTCTTCTTCGGACTTGGTTCGTTTTCCTAATTTTCTAGGAATATATGGTGTTCCTCTAATACGAGCCGTCGTTTTCCATAATGTTTTAGAAAAACCTGGTGGTTTAGAGGTTCCCAGGTCATTGTTACATTTTAGGAAATACGGATGTTGCCGATACATATAAAGTTCATCGGGGTTGGAATCGGGTTTCTCTATTTTTATACCTTTTCCCTTATTATTTTCTTTCGCTTTATTAAATTGGGTCGAGGTAATTTTTATAACATCATCGGAATCCGATTCATCAGAAAATTTGTAATCTTCCCAATATTTTGCTTCCTCGGCGGAAACACCATTGACCATTATTAACTTTGGTCCGTTGGTTGAGGATTTTCTTTTATTTAATCGATTTACTATAGGTATCAATATTTCTTCCTCCGGAACCTCTTCTTCTTCTGGTTCCTCCTCTTCCGATTCCTCCTCTTCTGGTTCCTCTTCTTTCGGTTCCTCCTCTTCCGGTTCCTCCTCGGGAATTTGTGAATCTTCCCAAAATATATTCGACTCTTCATTATTATTAGGTGAATCAATGAGATTTGTACTAGAGGTAGACATCTATCACACAATATCAAACACGTTAAGAGAATAATATATCACATAATATTTACATGTTAATAATATATAGTTTCCAACAAAAAAAAGTTAAGCAATCGTTTTTGAAGAAAAATACGGTCGAAGTCCAGACTCACATAATGCATCATAACAAACTCAGTAAGACACACTAATGCAATTCTCTGGTTCTCTAAGACCAACGCTCGGATACCAACTGAAATGTCCCGTTCATATTGATTATAAACGTTCCATATTAATAGATTTCGTCGCGAGGTTTTAACCTCTATATGAGACGTTTTTCAAAGACTGCATTCATTTTTAAAACAACCATAACCTTTATTTTATCGATAAAGGTTTAAAAAGCATTACGTAGATTATCAAATAATGATAATCTAAAATATACACTTTACACACGACTATTACATAATGGTTTACAATAAGAATATATTATATCAAAAATACGTTTCTTGAATGCAGTTTTTACATAATATCATATAAGCATGGACTCCAAATCTTGTTCTTATTTTAGTATGCAACAGCGGAAGCTCTTAATAATTACCTGAGAATAAACATGCTTAAAACGTCAACAAAAATGTTGGTGAGTTATAGGTTTAACCTATATATTATCAAATCATAATAATAGACCACAAGATTTCATATTTCAATATACATCCCATACATAGAGATAAAATCATTCATATGGTGAACACCTGGTAACCGACATTAACAAGATGCATATAAGAATATCCCCTATCATTCCAAGAAATCTTTCGGACATGATAAAATAACATCGAAGTACTAAAGCATCTGGTACTTTGGATGGGGTTCGTTAGGCCCAATAGATCTATCTTTAGGAATTGCATCAATTAGTAGATCGGTTTACTAATTCTTAGGCAGCCAAGCAAAATGGGCATATTCGGCTTCGATCATTCACCCATATAATGTAGTTTCATTTACTTGTGTCTATTTCGTAAAACATTTATAAAACTACATGTATTCTCATTCCAAAATATTAGATTTTAAAAGTGGGACTATAACTCACTTTCACAGATTTTTACTTCGTCGGGAAGTAAGACTTGGCCACTGGTCGATTCACGAACCTATAGCAAATATGTACATATATATCAAAGTATGTTCAAAATATATTTACAACACTTTTAATACATTTTGATGTTTTAATTTTATTAAGTCAGCTGTCCTCATTAGTAACCTACAACTAGTTGTCCATAGTTAGATGTATAGAAATAAATTGATATATATTATCTTCAATAAATCCACGACCCAGTGTATACACGTCTCAGGCTAGATCACAACTCAAAGTATATATATTTTTGGAATCAACCTCAACCCTGTATAGCTAACTCCAACATTACTGCATATAGAGTGTCTATGGTTGTTCCAAATAATATATATAGATAGGTCGATATGATAAGTCAAAACATTTGCATACGTGTCTATGGTATCCCAAGATTACATAATATATTAGAATACATGTATAATACAGTATAAGTTAGCTAGTATATGATTAATATAGATTTGTTACCAATTTTCACGTAGCTACAACAAGCAAAAATATCCAATCTTGTTTTACCCATAACTTCTTCGTTTTAAATCCGTTTTGAGTGTTTCAAGTTGCTATGGTTTCATATTGAACTTAAGTTTATGAATCTAAATAGAAAAAGTATAAGTTTATAGTCGAAAATATAGGTTACAAGTCGTTTTTGTAAAGGTAGTCATTTCAGTCGAAAGAACGACGTCTAGATGACCATTTTGGAAAACATACTTCCACTTTGAGTTTAACCATGATTTTTGAATATAGTTTCATGTTCATAAGAAAAATCATTTTCCCAGAAGAAAAACTTCTAAATCAAAGTTTATCATAGTTTTTAATTAACTAACCCAAAACAGCCCGCGGTGTTACTACGACGGCGTATATCCGGTTTTACGGTGTTTTTCGTGTTTTCTGGTTTTAAATCATTAAGTTAGCATATCATATAGATATAGAACATGTGTTTAGTTGATTTTAAAAGTCAAGTTAGAAGGATTAACTTTTGTTTGCGAACAAGTTTAGAATTAACTAAACTATGTTCTAGTGATTTCAAGTTTAAACCTTCGAATAAGGTAGTTTTATATATATGAATCGAATGATGTTACTGTAGTTAGCCGAACTTTTCCATGTTTATATATATTAAATGAAATTGTTATTTACATGATTAAATGTTTCCAACATGTTAAGCAATCAAACTTGTTAAGACTTGATTAAATGAAATAAGTTTCATATAGACAATTGATCACCCAAGTTGACAGGCTATTCACGAACGTAATAAAATTGTAAAAACTACATGTTGTGGTATATATATAGACATATATATATGGTTGACATAAGATTATGATAAGTATCTCACTAAGTATATTAACAATGTGTGATATACATAAGAAATGAGATTACTAAGTTAAGAAACTCGAAATGATATATATAACGATTATCATTATGATAACGTCTACTAAATACATATGTATTGTGATGCACCGTACAAAACCATCGTGTATGAATCATCAACAACAGGATCATTACAAGGTTAAGTACTATATGCTGTAATAAAAGAAGTTGCATTCACGATAAAAAGATGACGTCATAACCGACGTCAATTGTTTTACACCAACAGTATGCTTCTACGAATAGCAAGCATGAATAAATGTATGTGACCCTTAGGTCGTTACAAAACATAGTTCAAAAGTATTAAAGTTTGAATGCAAGATAAACAGTTCATGCGGTGATAACACTAGAGCAACGAGTGTCTACGGCAAGACTAGCATGACAGCGGAAGCAAATAACCTTAAGCACCTGAGAAAAATATGCTTAAAAACGTCAACATAAAGGTTGGTGAGCTATAGTTTAAGTATAACAGTATGTAAGGTAGGCCACGAGATTTCAGTGCTACAAAGAGCGTTTCAAAACAGTATGATAAAGTATATGTTAACCGTGGGCACTTGGTAACTAACTTAACGTTTATACCCCCTGAAAGTACACTTGGCAAGTGCGTATGTTTACGAAGTATTAAACACTCGTTAAATGCTAGCGCTACTAGCCCGAGTGGGGATGTCAAACCCTATGGATCCATATCTAAGATTCGCGTTCACCGGTTCAAAAACCAATGACTAAATGTTACAGAGCTAAAGGGAATGTTTATGCCATTGTATAACCCACACATATATAAGTTTAAGTACTCGTGCCTAGTATGTAAAACATAAAATCTGCATGCATTCTCAGTTCCCAAAATAAGTTAAAGTAAAAAGGGAATGCTATAACTCACAATGATAAAGTAGCGGTAAAGTATGACTCGGAAAGTAAGCAAGTAATGAAGGTTGTCCAAATGGGTCCTTAACCTAAGTTAAATAGTACTAAGTCAGTAAATTGTTTGAATAGGTTTAAAAGTATGTAAATAAGGTCTTAAGGGTCATCATCATTCATCATTTAACAAAAGGTGTAAAGTAAGTTTCGTTCAAGTAAAGGGTTTTAAACAAAGGTTGAGTTCGTTCAGTCACCACGGCCTCTATACCTACTGAAATAAGGTGAGACCAGTGGCCATAGCTCTGTATATGAGTCCTTTAGTTGTGGTAAAAATTATAGAAGCAAACTCGTCTTCGTTTGACCTTAGTGACGGTCTAAGTGCGAGTAGGTCAGAATTTTCAACACAACGTTAAATGGACATAATAACGATCGGAGGGCCATAAATCCTAAACCGTAACTCGGATTAAGACGAGTCCTATATGAAAAGTTATCTACTTGAACAGAGATATCTGAAAATCATAATTACAGTAGCCCAGGTCATACGGGTCAGACACAGAAATAGTAGAACAGTAGGGTCAGTAGGTTCCGGTGGTTCTTGGTCCTCGATGCTTATCATGGTTCTCATCCTTGATGCATATAGCTTCAAGTGTACAACTCGTTGATGTGTTTGCATCATTTTCACCAAGGTTTTACCATCATAACCCAAGTGCAAGTCTAAGACATGAAGCACAACTCACTTAAGTGTTGTAAGTGTTTTGATGAACTAAAGTTACATCAAAGTCTTAGTTCTAACACATACATGAACTTTAAAACTAATAATAAGTTACAAACTTGAAAGTAAACTTATGAAATCAAGATCTTAAGTTGTAGAACATAGTTCTTAGTTTGATCTTGAAGATCCAAGACTCAAAAGTCTAGATCTAACATAAGTGTACAAAGTTATAATTAAAGAAAGCTTACTTACATGTTCTTGAACTTTTAAAGTTAACTTTTGTTCAAGATAAATGAGATCGAAGTTAACTAGTAACACTTGACCAATTTTAACCAACAAACATGAATTTAAAGTGCATAATATGAAGTAATAAATTAAGTAAACAAGTAAATAATTCATGGTGGTTCATACTTTAAAGATTCAAACCAAAGTTTGATCTTTAAGAATGTAAACTTTTAAGTTTACAAACATGATTCACAAGTATGATTTTTATCACCATGAACTTACAATCTTTAAAACAACATATGTAGAACATAAACTAGTAAGTTTAGTTCTTGAGTGTTCCCGAAATTACAAGATAAAAGAAGAATGAAACTAGTAAGTTTGATTCTTGAAACTAGTAAGTAAATAATAAATAACAACTAGTAAGTAAGTAATAACAACAACAAATAACAAAACAATAATCAAAGAACAAGAGATGATGATGATATGTATATTGGGTTTCGGTTTTTACAAGAAAAGAAGAAGAGAAAAGAAGTCCAATTTACTTACAAGAAAGAAAGAAAACCTTGAGAGAAAAAATGAGAGAAGTTACAAGTATTTTGTGTGTATGTGTGAAATGAACATGTGAAGGCTACAAGTAAGAAGTTAACAAGGTTTAAAAATAAAAACCACTCCCCCCAAGAGTGCTAGCTCACGGTCAGCAGAAAAAAAAGAGGGAGGGGGAGAAGTCCACAAGTTAATTGCATGTAAAGCCTTAAAAAGATGGTTACAAGGGTTGTTGGTGTTGGAACAAGGTGCAACTAGATTCTAAAAGCCTTAATCAAACTAGTTACATCTTTAGTTAATACTTACATGGAAGAGTGGGCTAGTTAGTCCATTTAAAATGTAGGGTGGGCTTCTAACGTCCATTAACACTAATGAAGGCCCAAGTTCAAGTAACTAACAAGTAAATTCAATTAAAGCCCAAGTAATTAACTAATAACCATAGTTAATTAAAATGATTAATAAAACTAATCATGAATGTAAATAATATCTGAAAATATTATTCGTGTAAGTTTCGTGTGTCACAAAGGCGTTTCGGGCAATTAAAGTCAAGTACGGGCAATCATGGCAACATGTAAATGTAATAACATACATTTGTTTAATCACAAGTATTAATAATAACAATTATTAATAAATAAACGTTGGAAAATCCAGGGTCGTTACATTATCCACCTGTTAAAGAAAATTTCGTCCCGAAATTTAAGCTGAGGTAGATGGAGGAGTTGGGAAAAGGTGAGGATACTTCCGCATCATTTGATCCTCTTGCTCCTAAGTAAACTCAGGTCCTTGTTTGGCATTCCATCGTACTCGGATGATCGAAATCTTGTTGCGTTTCAAAGTCTTGACCTCACGGTCTATAATCTCAACTGGTTCTTCCACAAAGTGGAGTTTGTCATCAATTGTAAGTTCTTCCAGTGGTATGATAAGTTCGGGTGCAGCAAGACACTTCTTCAAGTTTGACACGTGGAAGGTAGGATGAACTGAGCTCAATTGTGCTGGTAGATCCAAACGGTATGCAACGGGTCCAACGCGTTCCAAGATTTCAAAAGGACCAATGTATCGTGGGTTCAACTTTCCACGTTTTCCAAAACGAATCACACCTTTCCAAGGTGCAACCTTCAACATTACACGGTCACCAATGTTGAATTCAAAGTCTTTACGTTTAAGATCGGCATAACTCTTTTGGCGATCACGGGCAGTCTTAAGTCTAGCTTGAATCTGAGCAATCTTCTCCGTGGTTTCGTGGACTACCTCGGGTCCGGTGATTTGCTTTTCGCCTACTTCGGCCCAACAAATAGGAGATCGGCACTTACGGCCATACAATGCTTCAAAAGGCGCGGCATTAATGCTTGAGTGATAACTGTTGTTGTACAAGAATTCGGCTAACGGCAAATGCCTTTCCCAGGCCTTTCCAAAATCAATGACACATGCACGCAACATGTCTTCCAAAGTCTGAATTGTGCATTCACTTTGCCCGTCGGTCTGTGGGTGATAAGCAGTACTCATGTCAAGACGGGTTCCCATGGCTTCTTGCAAAGAACGCCAAAATCTAGAAGCAAAACGGGGATCGCGATCGGAGATGATCGATAAAGGTACACCATGACGAGATACAACCTCCTTGATGTATAGTTGAGCAAGTCTCTCCATTGTATCCATTTCCTTCATCGCTAGAAAGTGTGCAGATTTGGTAAGACGGTCAACGATAACCCAAATGGTATTGTATCCGCCCACTGTCTTTGGTAGCTTGGTGATGAAATCCATCGTGATCCTTTCCCACTTCCATTGTGGGATTTCCGGCTGTTGAAGTAACCCAGAAGGTCTCTGATGCTCTGCTTTAACCTTCGAGCAAGTCAAACACTTACCAACATAAGTCGCAACGTCCTTCTTAAGATTCGACCACCAATACTATTCTTTAAGGTCGTGGTACATTTTGCCCGCTCCAGGATGAATCGAATATCTCGATTTGTGTGCTTCATCAAGTATAAGGTTCCGTAGATCTCCATAATAAGGTACCCAAATTCTTCCGGCATAACATCGGAGTCCAGACTCCCTAACCTCGAATCGAGAAACAAGTATGTTCAAATGTTCATGAGATATATTCCCCTCCTTGAGAGCCTCATCTTGGGCTACTCTGATCTGGCTGTTGAGGTTCGAATGAATGGTGATGTTCAGAGCCCTAACACGAAGAGGTGCCGTCCTCTCCTTTCGGCTTAAAGCGTTAGCTACAACATTGGCCTAGCCAGGATGATAACGAAGTTCACAATCATAGTCGTTGAGCATCTCGATCCATCGACGCTGTCTCATATTCAGTTGCTTCTGGTCAAAGATGTGCTGGACACTCTTGTGATCGGTGAAGATAGTGCCCTTAGTTCCACACAAATAATGTCTCCACAATTTGAGCGCAAAGACAACGACTCCAAGTTTGAGATCATAAGTAGTGTAGTTCTACTCGTGAATCTTCAATTGGCGGGAGGCATAGGCAATTACCTTTGATCGTTGCATCAGTACACAACCAAAACCACTCTTCGAAGCATCGCAATAAACAACGAAATCATCACTACCTTCAAGAAGTGATAAGATAGGTGCAGTGGTTAACTTCTTCTTCAAAGTTTGGAATACTGATTCGTGTGCGGGTTCCCAAATGAACTTTTTGCCCTTGTGAGTCAGCGCGGTCAAAGGACGCGCAATTAGAGAAAATCCTTCAATGAACCTTCGGTAGTAACCGGCGAGACCTAAAAATTGGCGAATATGAGGAGGAGTAGTGGGGGTCTCCCACTTGCTGATAGCTTCAATCTTGGTGGGATCAACTTTGATACCCTGGTCGCTCAAAACATGACCCAGAAATTGTACTTCCTTTAACCAAAATTCACACTTGGAGAATTTGGCGTAAAGTTGCTCTTGTCTCAAGAGTTCAAGTACTAATCGAAGGTGTTGCTCATGCTCTTCTTCACTCTTAGAGTAGATGAGGATATCATCTATGAAGACGATAACAAACTTATCCAAGTACGGCTTGCAGACACGATTCATAAGATCCATGAACACGGCAGGTGTGTTGGTTAATCCGAATGGCATCACGAGAAACTCATAATGACCATAACGGGTTCTGAATGCAGTTTTCATCACGTCACTTTCCTTCACCCTCAACTGGTGATAACCGGATCGCAAATTGATCTTTGAGTAAACGCTCGATCCTTGTAGTTGGTCAAAAAGATCGTCAATTTGTGAAAGAGGAGACCGATTCTTGATAGTCAATTTGTTGAGCTCACGGTAGTCGATACACATACGGAAGGATCCATCCTTCTTCTTCACAAACAGAATAGGTGCGCCCCAAGGCGAGAAACTTGATTGGATAAATCCACGGTCTAACAGCTCTTGTAGTTGACTCTGTAATTCTTGCATCTCGGAAGGCGCGAGTCTATAAGGTGCGCGAGCTACAGGTGCAGCTCCTGGTACTAAATCAATTTGAAACTCTACTGCACTTGGCGGTGGTAATCCAGGCAATTCTTCAGGGAAGACATCGGAAAATTCGTTCACAATTCGAACGTCATTCACGCTCTTCACCTCAGTTTCTACCGTTTTCACATGCGCTAGGACAGCAAGACGTCCCTTCTTCATAATCTTTTGCGCTTTCACGCAACTAATGACGTTTAACTTCAAGGTACATCTCTCTCCGTAGATAACCCGTGGCTCACCGTCTCCTTGTGGTATACGAAGAGCTTTATCTCTACAAATAATGTCGGCCCTTATCTTACTCAACCAATCCATACCGACGATCACGTCAAAACTTCCTAATTTGATGGGTATCAAATCAATTTCGAAATCTGCACCAGCTATGTTGATAATAGCTCCTCGACTAATATGGTCAACTTTCTCAAGTTTTCCATTGGCGACCTCGACAAGCATACTCTCTTTTAACGGGACTAACGACCAATTAATCTTATCGCAAAAATGTCTACATATATAACTTCTATCCGCACCAGTATCAAACAAGACAGAAGCTAAAAGATTGTTGATTTTGAATATACCTGTCACCAAGACGGGGTTTTCGCGTGCGTCCCTTGCATTAACATTGAAAGCTCTAGCGCGCGGTGGTTCGCCATCTTTTCGCTTATTTGGACACGCATTTCTGAAATGGCTCATCTGCCCGCATTCATAACACTTCTTCGGCCCGTTGGTGTTTGGCTTTCCATTCAAAGTGGTGACCTTGCAGTCCTTCCCGATATGCCCAGCCCGTTGGCACTTTTCGCAGACAACATTGCAATACCAGTGTGGTGCTTATAGCACCACTTGCATTGTGGTAAGGTTCCTTTGTAGTTCGGGTTGGAGTTGGTGTTGTTGTTGGGGTTGGGGTTTCCACCGTTGTTGTTTCCTCTGAAACCATCATGTCGTTTTGCCAGGTTTTGCTCATAGGTCCTTCCCCTGTTGTTGTTGTTGTTATTGTTTTTGTTGTTGTGGTTATCCCATTTGCGCTTCTCGCTAGTACCCGCTTCAGACTTAGTTTTCTCCGGTTCATCAATGGTTATTTGATTCATTAAAGTATGCGCCATGCGCATCGCTTCTGGGACATTTGGTGGTTTGGACGAGGTGACGTTTCCCTTAATGCTCTTAGGGAGTCCCCAGAAGTATCTCTCCATTCACTTGAATTCTGGGGTGACCGTTGTCGGACACATCAGGGCTAGTTCCAAAAATCTCCTGTTGTAACCATCAAGGTCGTTCCCAACGGCCTTTAACTGCATGAATTCCATTTCCATCTTTTGGATTTCGGTTCTCGGACAATACTCCTCAATCATGGCACACTTAAATTCCTCCCATGGTGTAGCATACGCCTCATCAATGCCTTGTGCCTGTGCCATTGTGTTCCACCACGTGAGCACGCCGTCAGATAGCGTGCAAGAAGCAAATTTGGTTTTGCTGTCCTCCGAACAGTTACTAACTCGGAATACTGATTCAAGTTTCTCGAACCATCTGGTGAGACCAACCGGTCCCTCAGTGCCGCTGAAGTTATGTGGTTTACAGCTCTGGAATTCCTTGTAAGTACACCCATTTCGAACGGGTTGAATAATCGGTGGCGGTGGCGGTGGCAGTGGAGTTTGGGGTTGCATTTCCGCAATGGCTGCGGCTACACGTTCTTGGATCATCTCTTCAATTTGAGCAGCAGTAGGTGTGGATCGACCGTTAGCCATGGTGTTCTAAACAAAATTTTTGACTCAAGTCAAAATCCAGCATTCAATAGTAATAATACCGTATATAGTAACCAACATGGAATCAAAACATCACATGTTATTAAATAAAGCATCTAGGTACAAATACCACAGAATCATCGTACAGTAATGTAAATAGAACATCGTGCAAGAATTAAATAACGCAAAGTTCCATTAATAATAATAAGTTTCAAACATCTGAATAAGTCCGTATAATACATAAGTGAAACATAAAACTACAACTAGATTACATAATGAAATCTAAATACAAAAGCCCTACGGTGAAGGTGGGTGAAGGATGTCCATAACATGGGCCATCTGGTCCTCTAGCTCAGCAACTCGAGCTCGGAGGGTCTCCACCTCTCTTGTCAATTCCTCGACAGTGGAAGATGGTGGGGCAGGTGGTGCTGGGGGTGCCAGTGGTGCCGGTGGTGCAGACATTACATAACGGGGTGCAGATGTTCCGGCTCCAGAAATAGTCAGTACGTAACGGGGTGCCTTACGCACTTGTGGGTCGGAAGGGTACGACACAAGCCGCTTATGAGCAGTAACCCTACGACGCTGACCAAACGCGTCAGTGAAGGCTCGTCCTCCGTTGATCCCCGGAAATGATGGTACCGTCGAAGCGATACCGCTTCTTCGGCGGGGTGGAGGGTGGCTGAACAGGTGCATCAGTAGGGTCCTCATCATCACTGGAGTCGTCTGAGGAGGTGTCGTCGGATGAAGCATCAGTGGATGACGGGTCGTCCGAATCATGTGGTGGCTGTACGGGTGGTTGAACTGGTCGTCCTTGAGCGGCCATCATCTGTTGGTAACGAGCGGGTCCGATCGGAATGAGACGTCCATCAGGGGCGCGTCGGAACCAATGGCGATACCGGTTACGGAATGGACCTTCCCCGAACTCCGCGGGAATCACAATCTCGCCGGAGCGGGGCTGTGATCCTGAGGGTCCAGGGGCAGATGGAGCTGGAATCTCTGAAGGGTCTTGGGCTCCGCTAGAAGTAACCACCGGGGCAGGATCCTGGCTGCTAGTCCTGGAAGATGAAGCGTCGGGGTCACTCGTGGGTAGCGGGATCGGTGTGTCGGCAGAGCAGCAGGTGGGGTGGCTGATGAGTATGAACTGCCCAAAATGATAGCATGTGGAGTATCCGACATCTGAACAAGGAAAAAAAAAATTCCATGTCAGTAAGTCATAAAGCAAGCACGTATTAGGCCAATAGTTTAAATCATGTATAACAATAAGTAGCATGGAAATAATAACGAATCGTACAGAAGTAGCATGCAATCGAAAGCAAGTGATATTATACAGTAGTGAAATCATGTAGTAGCATACGGCATATATCAGTAAAAGTATGTAGCAGCATGCAGTAAGTTCAGCAGAAACACGTAAACTAGCAAGTTGTAGATTAGTCCTATTAGTGAATCCTACTCGGGTCGGTCTTAGACTCACTAATGCAACCTAATTCCCTACAACCAATGCTCTGATACCAAATGTGATGCCCCGTACAAAACCATCGTGTATGAATCATCAACAACAGGATCATTACAAGGTTAAGTACTATATGTTGTAATAAAAGAAGTTGCATTCACGATAAAAAGATGACGTCATAACCGACGTCAATTGTTTTACACCAACAGTATGCTTCTATGAATAGCAAGCGTGAATAAATGTATGTGACCCTTAGGTCGTTACAAAACATAGTTCCAAAGTATTAAAGTTTGAATGCAAGATAAACAGTTCATGTGGTGATAACACTAGAGCAACGGGTGTCTACGGCAAGACTAGCACGACAGCGGAAGCAAATAACCTTAAGCACCTGAGAAAAACATGCTTAAAAACGTCAACACAAAGGTTGGTGAGCTATAGTTTAAGTATAACAGTATGTAAGGTAGGCCACAAGATTTCAGTGCTACAAAGAGCGTTTCAAAACAGTATGATAAAGTATATGTTAACCGTGGGCACTTGGTAACTAACTTAACGTTTATACCCCCTGAAAGTACACTTGGCAAGTGCGTATGTTTACAAAGTATTAAACACTCGTTAAATGCTAGCGCTACTAGCCCGAGTGGGGATGTCAAACCCTATGGATCCATATCTAAGATTCGCATTCACCGGTTCAAAAACCAATGACTAAACGTTACTGAGCTAAAGGAAATGTTTATGCCGTTGTATAACCCACACATATATAAGTTTAAGTACTCATGCCTAGTATGTAAAACATAAAATCCGCATGTATTCTCAGTTCCCAAAATAATTTAAAGTAAAAAGGGAATGCAATAACTCACGATGATAAAGTAGCGGTAAAGTATGACTCGGAAAGTAAGCAAGTAATGAAGGTTGTCCAAACGGGTCCTCAACCTAAGTCAAATAGTACTAAGTCAGTAAATCGTCCGAATAGGTTTAAAAGTATGTAAATAAGGTCTTAAGGGTCATCATCATTCATCATTTAACAAAAGGTGTAAAGTAAGTTTCGTTCAAGTAAAGGGTTTTAAACAAAGGTTGAGTTCGGTCAGTCACCACGGCCTCTATACCTACTGAAATAAGGTGAGACCAGTGGCCATGGCTCCGTATATGAGTACTTTAGTTGTGGTAAAAATTATAGAAGCAAACTCGTCTTCGTTTGACCGTGGCGACGGTCTAAGTGCGAGTAGGTCAGAATTTTCAGCACAACGTTAAATGGACATAGTGACGATCGGAGGGCCATAAATCCTAAACCGTAACTTGGGTTAAGATGAGTCCTATATGAAAAGTTATCTACTCGAACATAGCTATCAGAAAATCATAATTACAGTAGCCCAGGTCGTACGGGTCAGACACAGAAACAGTAGAACAGTAGGGTCAGTAGGTTTCGGTGGTTCTTGGTGCTCGATGCTTATCATGATTCTCATCCTTGATGCATATAGCTTCAAGTGTACAACTCATTGATGTGTTTGCATCATTTTCACCAAGGTTTGACCATCATAACCCAAGTGCAAGTCTAAGACATGAAGCACAACTCACTTAAGTGTTGCAAGTGTTTTGATGAACCAAAGTTACATCAAAGTCTTAGATCTAACACATACATTAACTTTAAAACTAATAATAAGTTACAAACTTGAAAGTAAACTTATGAAATCAAGATCTTAAGTTGTAGAACATAGTTCTTAGTTTGATCTTGAAGATCCAAGGCTCAAAAGTCTAGATCTAACATAAGTGTACAAAGTTATAATTAAAGAAAGCTTACTTACATGTTCTTGAACTTTTAAAGTTAACTTTTGTTCAAGATAAATGAGATCAAAGTTAACTAGTAACACTTGACCAATTTTAACCAACAAATATGAATTTAAAGTGCATAATATGAAGTAATAAATTAAGTAAACAAGTAAATAATTCATGGTGGTTCATACTTTAAAGATTCAAACCAAAGTTTGATCTTTAAGAATGTAAACTTTTAAGTTTACAAACATGATTCACAAGTATAATTTTTATCACCATGAACTTACAATCTTTAAAACAACATATGTAGAACATAAACTAGTAAGTTTAGTTCTTGAGTGTTCTTGAAATTACAAGATAAAAGAAGAATGAAACTAGTAAGTTTGATTCATGAAACTAGTAAGTAAATAATAAATAACAACTAGTAAGTAATAACAACAACAAATAACAAAACAATAATCAAAGAACAAGAGATGATGATGATATGTATGTTGGGTTTCGGTTTTTACAAGAAAAGAAGAAGAGAAGAGAAGTTCAATTTACTTACAAGAAAGAAAGAAAACCTTGAGAGAAAAAATGAGAGAAGTTACAAGTATTTTGTGTGTGTGTGTGAAATGAACATGTGAATGCTACAAGTAAGAAGTTAACAAGGTTTAAAAATAAAAACCACTCCCCCCAAGAGTGCTAGCTCACGGTCAGCAGAAAAAAAAAAGAGGGAGGGGGAGAAGTCCACAAGTTAATTGCATGTAAAGCCTTAAAAAGATGGTTACAAGGGGTGTTGGTGTTGGAATAAGGTGCAACTAGATTCTAAAAGCCTTAATCAAACTAGTTACATCTTTAGTTAATACTTACATGGAAGAGTGGGCTAGTTACTCCATTTAAAATGTAGGGTGGGCTTCTAAAGTCCATTAACACTAATGAAGGCCCAAGTTCAAGTAACTAACAAGTAAATCCAATTAAAGCTCAAGTAATTAACTAATAACCATAGTTAATTAAAATGATTAATAAAACTAATCATGAATGTAAATAATATATGAAAATATTATTCGTGTAAGTTTCGTGTGTCACAAAGGCGTTTCGGGCAATTAAAGTCAAGTACGGGCAATCATGCCAACATGTAAATGTAATAACATACATTTGTTTAATCACAAGTATTAATAATAACAATTATTAATAAATAAACGTTGGAAAATTCAGGGTCGTTACATGTATCATATTAAGATACTGATACACTATATTTAACATGATAAAATGATATTTAAATATATTATTAAGTGTGTTAACAATGAACTACATATGTAAAAACAAGACTACTAACTCAAGAATTACGAAACGAGACTTATATGTAACGATTATCGTTGTAACGACATTTAAATGTATATATATCATATTAAGATATATTAATATATCATAATATCATGATAATTTAATAATTTAACATCTAATTAGATATAATAAACATTGAGTTAACAACATTTAACAAGATCGTTAACTTAAAGGTTTCAAATCCACATTTACATGTAATGACTAACGATGACTTAACGACTCAGTTAAAACGTATATACATGTATTTTTTTAATATGTATTCATACACTTTTGAAAGACTTCAAGACACATATCAAAGTACTTCTACTTAACAAAAATGCTTACAATTACATCCTCGTTCAGTTTCATCAACAATTCTACTCGTATGCACCCGTATTCGTACTCGTACAATACACAGCTTTTAGATGTATGTACTATTGGTATATATACTCCAATGATTAGCTCTTAGCAGCCCATGTGAGTCACCTAACACATGTGGGAACCATCATATGGCAACTAGCAAGAAATATCTCATAAAATTACAAAAATATTAGTAATCATTCATGACTTATTTACATGAAAACAAAATTACATATCCTTTATATCTAATCCATATACCAATGACCAAAAACACCTACAAATACTTTCATTCTTCAATTTTCTTCATCTAATTGATCTCTCTCAAGTTCCATCTTCAAGTTCTAAGTGTTCTTCATAAATTCCATAAGTATAGTTTCATAAAAATCAAGAATACTTCCAAGTTTGCAAGTCTACTTCCAAGCTTTCTAATCCATTCCAAGTAATCATCTAAGATCAAGGAACCTTTGTTATTTACAGTAGGTTATCTTTCTAATTCAAGGTAATAATCATATTCTAACTTTGATTCAATTTCTACAACTATAACAATCTTATTTCGAGTGAACATCTTACTTGAACTTGTTTTCGTGTCATGATTCTGCTTCAAGAACTTTCAAGCCATCCAAGCATCCTTTGAAGCTAGATCCATTTTTATCATTTCCAGTAGCTTTATCCAGAAAACTTGAGGTAGTAATGATGTTCATAACATCATTCGATTCATACATATGAAGCTATCTTATTCGAAGGTTTAAACTTGTAATCACTAGAACATAGTTTAGTTAATTCTAAACTTGTTCGCAAACAAAAGTTAATCCTTCTAACTTAACTTTTAAAATCAACTAAACACATGTTCTATATCTATATGATATGCTAACTTAATGATTTAAAACCGGAAAACATGAAAAACACCGTAAAACCGGATATACGCCGTTGTAGTAACTCCGCGGGCTGTTTTGGGTTAGTTAATTAAAAACTATGATAAACTTTGATTTAAAAGTTGTTCTTATGGGAAAATGATCTTTCTTATGAACATGAAACTATATCCAAAAATCATGGTTAAACTCAAAGTGGAAGTATGTTTTCCAAAATGGTCATCTAGACGTCGTTCTTTCGACTGAAATGACTACCTTTACAAAAATGACTTGTAACCTATAATTCCGACTATAAACTTATACTTTTTCTGTATAGATTCATAAACTTAAATTCAATATGAAACCATAGCAATTGGATTCACTCAAAACGGATTTAAAATGAAGAAGTTATGGGTAAAACAAGATTGGATATTTTTTTGATTATTTTAGCTACGGGAAATGTTTAACAAATCTATACAAATCATATCCTAGCTAACTTATATTGTATTATACATGTATTCTAATATATTATGTAATCTTGGGATACCATAGACACGTATGCAAATATTTTGACATATCATATCGACCCATGTATATATATTATTTGGAACAACCATAGACACTCTATATGTAGTAATGTTGGAGTTAGCTATACAGGGTTGAGGTTGATTCCAAAAATATATATACTTTGAGTTGTGATCTAGCCTGAGACGTGTATACAATGGGTCGTGGATTGATTCAAGATAATATATATCGATTTATTTTTGTACATCTAACTGTGGACAACTAGTTGTAGGTTACTAACGAGGACAGCTGACTTAATATACTCAAATCTTTAAAACATAATAAAAATAGTTGTAATTATATTTTGATCATACTTTGATATATATGTACATATTTGTATAGGTTCGAGAATCGATCCGTGACCAAGTCTTATTTCCGAGGAAGGAAATATCTGTGAAAGTGAGTTATAGTCCCACTTTTAAAATCTAATATTTTTGGGATGAGAATACAAGCAGGTTTTATAAATGATTTACAAAATAGAAACAAGTACGTGAAACTACATTCTATGGTTGAATTATCGAAATCGAATATTCCCCTTTTTATTTAGTCTGGTAATCTAAGAATTAGGGAACATACACCCTAATTGACACGAATCCTAAAGATAGATCTATTGGGCCTAACAAACCCCATCCAAAGTACCGGATGCTTTAGTACTTTGAAATTTATATCATATCCGAAGGGTGTCCCGGAATGATGGGGATATTCTTATATATGCATCTTGTTAATGACGGTTACCAGGTGTTCACCATATGAATGATTTTTATCTCTATGTATGGGATGTCTATTGAAATATAAAATCTTGTGGTCTATTATTACGATTTGATATATATAGGTTAAACCTATTGATGTTATGCGAGGTGTATATAAAATAGCTTATATTTTACAAGGAAATACTATTAAATATGATACAATTTTACACAAGATATTTATTTATTTATAGAATGGATATACTTAAACCTTGCTACAACACTTATAGGCAGTGTACCTAATCGTACAGTAGTGTAGTTTTTAGTAAGTCCGGTTCGTTCCACAGGGAATCTTTTTCACAAAGCTTAACGCTATATTAGTTTAAATTTATAAAAATACAAATATATATATAAGTAATATTATTATTATAAAGGGGGGTTTTTACCGTTTAATGACCGGTTTGTCGATTTTAAAACTTTAGTCGCAGTTAAAATCAAACGTAAAATATTAAAAATAAATAAAAGACTAAATTTAAAGCGTAAAGTAAATAACGATAATGAAATTGCGATAAATAAAAGTGCGATAATTAAAAAGTACGATAATTAAAAGTGCAATTAAATACAATAACAATAAATAAAAGTGCAATAATTAGAAGTGCAATTAAATATAAAATAAAGGAAATTAAATATGAAATAAAAGAATTATGCTTATTTAAACTTCCGTAATCATGATGTTTGACGTGTTGATTTTAGTTTTATGCCCATGAGTTAATTGTCCTTTGTCCTGGATTATTTAATATGTCCGTCTGGTTTTTGTCCATAACAGTCCATCAGTCATAAATATAAAGTGCGAGTGTCCTCGTCAAATTATCCGTATACCTGAAGTCAAATATTCCAACTAATTGGGGACTTAAACTGTAACAATATTTTAATACTTTGTTTAATAATTACACCAGGATGTCGACTGAGTGTAACCCAAGGTTTTAATACTTTGCTATCAATTATGCCAAGTGTCCTTGTACATAATTTCACCCCTGTTTTAATAATTCTAGTGGCTATTAATCCATTCCCGTGTCCGGTTAAATGAACGATTATTCGTACATATAAATATCCCGCCCATCGTGTCCGATTGAGTGTATATGGTTATTTATAGGGACGTCCAATTGTAAATCTTTATATTAAAATTAACAAACTATCATTTAGTTAAACAAATATAAAGCCCATTAATAGCCCATAGTCTAATTTTCACAAGTGTCGTTCTTTTATCCAAACCCCAATTATGGTACAAAGCCCAATTACCCAATTTTAGTAATTAGCCCAACATCGTGATTACTTCGGATTAAATAAGCATAATAATAACTTAAGTACGAGACATTAATTTAAAAAGGAGAACATAGCTTACATTGATTATTTATCGCGTAGTGTTACACGGACAGAGCTCCGACTTTAAAACCCGTAAAATAACCTTTACATAACCCGAACTAATCTAATATAACACTAATCTATATTATATATATATATATATATATATATATATATATATATATATATATATATATATATATATATATATATATATATATATATATTATATATTTATTTATATTATGCTACGGAGTATTATTATTATTATGTTATTTTTACTCGCAGAATTCGTGACCTTTTATAGACATTTTGGAATTTGGCAGCTCCGCGAGTCGTGGTGTTTTTGGCCTTCAAACTCCGCGAGTCGTGGAGTTTGAAAATCCAGCTCACAAACTTTTGGCTCCTAGTTTGTCGACATGATTATATATATATTTATAATATATAAATAATTTATATAATTATTTATATATTATATTTTATTCTTATGCATAGTTGACTCATAATTTTTGGTCCATTGCGTCGGGCGTTGATAGTTGACTCATGTCCAGGTTCTGGATTTTCGAACGTCCTTGCGTACAATTTAATATCTTGTACTTTGCGTTTTGTAACTTGTACTCTTGTCATTTTTAGACGTTTTTCATCAATAAATTGAACCTTTTGAATTGTATCTTGAACATTTGAGCTTTTTGATCGTTTGTGTCTTCAAATCTTCGTTTTCGCCTTTTGTCTTCGCACTTATTTATTTAAACAATTACAATGAAAATATAATACAATTACATATGAAAACCTATTATTTAGGAGGGATATTGCTATGAAATATATGTTCCTTTTTAGCCTTATCAAACATCCCCACACTTGAGCGTTGCTTGTCCTCAAGCAATACAGAACTTGAAATAAAAACATACATGAATCACTTTTTTATTCATCACACTTTGTACATCAGTGATTTTGATATGGTGGTATAAACAATGATAGTAACGATAGAACCATGGTTAAAGGTGGGTGTGTCATCCACACTTGCCTCGAGTTTAGGTCAACGACACTTACAATCAAATAGCCGATTTACTTTCGGTTTCCAAAGAAAAGTGCACATTTGAAAGGCGGTTTACAGTCCTACATGACTATGAAAATTTAGATCCGTTAGGAAATTGGATCTTTATAAAAACAATTGATCTTTTGAAAATTCAATCTAGCTTTTACCCTAGAC
This sequence comes from Rutidosis leptorrhynchoides, assembly GCF_046630445.1. Lineage (NCBI taxonomy): Eukaryota > Viridiplantae > Streptophyta > Magnoliopsida > Asterales > Asteraceae > Rutidosis > Rutidosis leptorrhynchoides. The sequence goes on from NC_092337.1 coordinate 256,339,350, forward strand.
AAGTTTTCCGGAATAACCCTTCACCGGTGTTTGCAAAATATTTTTATGGGTTGTGTGGGTTTCAGATTTGAAAATTTTAGCTCAACACTTGTGGTTTTGTGTTACCCACTTGCTAACCTTGTATTAGGAAAGCAACACGTCCAGTTCACTTGTCCCGTATATTATCATTCGGCAAACTACCGTCCGGTTGTAAAGGAAAGCGATGAACAAGAAACTGTTAAGGCAATGTCTAATGACATGCATTTAATTATGGTCTATAACGTGTCGGAAGCAATTACTATCCTTTGTAGGAGCAATAGTAAAGATCATCCTATAATTTTTTTGGTCTGGCACAAGGTCCTGTCTTTGACCATGCTATGCAACCACCGTTCTTACGGTTGACACCCGATTTGGTTCAGGTGACCTAATGAATTCCAGGTGAATTCCTAGGATTTTACGTTCAATGGTAATGAACGCATTGAAAATAGGTTTTCAGAAAACAAATCGGTTTGTAACTTTTGATCAAAATATTTTCTCGTTCAAGCTCGAATTTAGATATCATTGAATTCCATGAGTTTGAATTCTCAATCTTTAAGGTCAATCTCAAGGATTGAGTAATATCAGTCTTAAAAGCTGATTTTTGATCTTTTAAGGAGATTATCCTTTCTGGGGATCTGATTCATTAGTCTTATCAAGCTAATTTGCACGGTGCCCCCATTGTACGAGATAAATCCTTCTCATGGTTAGGATAAATCTGACCACTTGGCGACCCTGTTTGATGCTGAGGTCCGTGGATTTCCTGCTGATTTTAGAGATGACTTTTCTAGATTTTTCGTCAACCTACAGCTGGTCTGGACGACAACTTCTTGACCTAAACCAAGAAGCACGTGTCTTTTTCGGAAGACTTTACTTCCTCTTAATGATGGAATTGATTCATCGTGTAGATCCATCTTTTCTTTTCTTTCATCGGGTAAAACAGTTAATTTAGTCCAAAACAAAAACACCTGCAATAACTTTGCACAAACATGTGATAGATAGTTTTTAATTAACTTGGTACATTCTCCCCACACTTAGTTTCTTTCTTTACCTTTTTATTCTCCTTTATTCCATTTTAAATGAATTCAAGCGTTTTTGGTTGTTTCTCAATTTATGTCCTTTTCGAGGTAACGATAATTTCGATATTAACACCTAGTTTTCATCGTTCATAAATATGTATAAACATGATTTTGACTTCATTTAGTTGAAAATTTTTCAAATTTTCACAAAATTTGGCAAATAAACCAAGTGTAAACCCGAGAGAATTTATAACCCTTCCCCACACTTGAGATCATGCAATGCCCTCATTTGCATGAAATCAGACTATAATTATAAATTCATGAGGGTGATTAGTGTAGAAAAGTAATTAAAAATACCCAGTTTGTAATTACAAAGCTCGTCGAATGATAGATGGCGCGTCTCATCATTCATTCCTTTTATTGTTTTATCACACATGTTTTTCTTCAAAAACGGTTGCTTTTCTGGACTGTTTGCTATTCTTTAAAAATGCGTCTTTTACCCTAACTTATTATGCATGTTTATTAACGAGTTATGCACTAACCCGAACCCCTAATTTAACGTTAAGTGGGGTTAGACTTCCCCACACTTAGCTGACGACATGTGAAGTCGGTAGAATAAGTTCCACGAATTAGAATAGTGAGCCAGTTATTTACATCTCGGGTGGTGTATAATATATCAATGGGTTTAAAGTTTAGACTCTCCCGATCGTCACTACTTAATTCTTTTTTAAGTGTAGCTTTTAGTAAATGGATATGTCTCTTTTCTGGTTCTTGGTCAAATGGATCGATATACATCGACATACATATTTCTATAGGGTGGATAATTCCTAACATTTCCTTCCGTTCATTCTCGGGATCAAATGTTTCACCTCTATTACCCAATTGGGTGAAATTCGAGGTGTCATTATCTATTAAAGCTCGTAGTTCATCTTCGGTAGATGACTCGTCTATTGAGAATATTGGGTTGGAAGGTTGTGGAATGGTGAATTTCGGGATTGGAGTAGATTCTTCTTCATTAACGGTACTTATTGGTCTCACCATTTTGGTCTCGGGGGTAAAATTTTCAACGTTATCGTTTTCCCAAGAGTACCAATTTGTCACCCTTACTTCTTCTTTATCCATTGATGAATCGATGATTTCGTTGGTAGAGGCTAATGTGTCGATATGTTGTGAAATTGGTAAGACTGAATAAAAAGTATCATCGGGATAGTTGGTAATTTCGGAGCTCTCGAATTCATCAAAATTCTATGATATGAGATTTTCTTGCACAATACTCCTCATATCAACAGGTGTGTAGTCTGATAGAGTTTCAGCTTGCCGGTTTACAAACTCTCTCATTTGTTCATTTTGAGCATTGAGTTCTTCGAGTTTGATTTTCATATTGTCTAATAAATTTTCAGACACGTAATTTTCCTCGTCTACTGGTTGTTGAGTTTGGATATATTCTTGGGAATAATCCTAATTTGAATTGTATTCTTCATAATCATTCCATTCAGGTTCCGTGGGTGCGTAATTTTCCATAGGAACGTAATAATAACATTCCCATGTTGAGTGATAATCTCCACAGATTTCACAACCAGTTATTGTTTCGTCATTCGTAATCCAAGATTGACCGAACGAATTGTCATCAACACCCGTTTGAGAGTATTGATTTAATTGATTTTGGATATCAAAAAGAGTTTCCATAGCCTTGTTTTCAAAATTTTTCATTTTATTGCGATGGCCAAATTTTAGCTACAATGTGGTGCATTTACTAATTATCCTATTAGTTATAAAAATAGAAAAACTTATATAAGTTGTCCAATTAATAGACTTTTCTACTTTTGCCCACGTTTCGAATAGCCAAAAGATGCAGCAGGGAGCCAGAACCCTTTAAATCGGAAGCTCACAACTCAGCCATTAACAAATCCAACTATTACTACTAAGCAGAAAATTGTCAACGTCCATTAATTTAACCACTTAAATAATTTTTCTTTCCGTTTGAGATAGTAGATAAGAAATAGAGAAAATTTCTAAGTCCTAAAAACTAAAGCGTCGAGAAATAAGAAAGAAAAAGAATGCGCGTCGAAAAACGTCGAAAAATAAAAATAAGAAAGTAGCGAGTCGTGACTTAAAAGGCACTAAAATTTTAAAATTGTCCAAAATTATAAAGCACCTAAATCTTAGTCTAAAGAAATAGCACTTAAGGGATTTTACGGCAAAGCCTAAGAATCTATACATATAAAATAACTACGGAAAAACTAATTTTAAAACTAATTGCGAACGAAAAATATATAAAATATTACGATTACACTAAATAAAAGGATATAAATTATAAAAAGTGATAAAATTACTTATTTTTATAAAAAATATTATTTTTATATTTTTATTTTTATATTTTATAAAAGTATTAATTTTTTATATATTAAAACTAAATATAATTAATTATAACTAATTAATTTAAAAACTTAAACTAAATAATAATAATAATAATAAAGTAATTAGGGTTAAATAATAATAATAATTAATAATACCCCGTAATTAATGCGAAATAGGGTTTCTGGTCAGGCTGGTCAGGGCGGCTCCGCGAGTCGTGGAGTTTTAAGCCTGCAAACTCCGCGAGTCGTGGAGTTTGAAAAAAAACGTTTTTTTTATATTGTTTTTCTAAAAATATATATAAATATATTTATACAAAAATAAATTAAAAATATAGAGTTTTGCCGAGTCCCCGGCAGCGGCGCCAAAAATACTTGATGTTATGCGAGGTGTATATAAAATAGCTTATATTTTACAAGGAAATACTATTAAATATGATACAATTTTACAAAAGATATTTATTTATTTATAGAATGGATATACTTAAACCTTGCTACAACACTTATAGGCAGTGTACCTAATCGTACAGTAGTGTAGTTTTTAGTAAGTCCGGTTCGTTCCACAGGGAATCTTTTTCACGCTATATTGGTTTAAATTTATAAAAATACAAATATATATATATATATATATATATATATATATATATATATATATATATATATATATATATATATATATATAAGTAATATTATTATTATAAAGGGGGGTTTTTATCATTTAATGACCTGTTTGTCGATTTTAAAAACTTTAGTCGCAGTTAAAACCAAACGTAAAATATTAAAAATAAATAAAAGACTTAATTTAAAGCGTAAAGTAAATAACGATAATGAAATTGCGATAAATAAAAGTGCGATAATTAAATTGTACGATAATTAAAAGTGCAATTAAATACAATAACAATAAATAAAAGTGCGATAATTAGAAGTGCAATTAAATATAAAATAAAGGAAATCAAATATGAAATAAAAGAATTATGCTTATTTAAACTTCCGTAATCATGATGTTTGACGTGTTGATTTTAGTTTTATGCCCATGGGTTAATTGTCCTTTATCCTGGATTATTTAATATGTCCGTCTAGTTTTTGTCCATAACAGTCCATCAGTCATAAATATAAAGTGCGAGTGTCCTCGTCAAATTATCCTTATACCCGAAGTCCCAACTAATTGGGGACTTAAACTGTAACAAGATTTTAATACTTTGTTTAATAATTACACCAGGATGTCGACTGAGTGTAACCCAAGGTTTTAATACTTTGTTATCAATTATGCCAAGTGTCCTTGTACATAATTTCACCCCTGTTTTAATAATTCTAGTGGCTATTAATCCATTCCCGTGTCCCGTTAAATGAACGATTATTCGTACATATAAATATCTCGCCCATCGTGTCCGATTGAGTGTATATGGTTATTTATAGGGACGTCCAATCGTAAATCTTTATATTAAAATTAACAAACTATCATTTAGTTAAACAAATATAAAGCCCATTAATAGCCCATAGTCTAATTTTCACAAGTGTCGTTCTTTTGTCCAAACCCCAATTATGGTACAAAGCCCAATTACTCAATTTTAGTAATTAGCCCAACATCATGATTACTTCGGATTAAATAAGCATAATAATAACTTAAGTACGAGACATTAATTTAAAAAGGAGAACATAGCTTACATTGATTATTTATCGCGTAGTGTTACACGGACAGAGCTCCGACTTTAAAACCCGTAAAATAACCTTTACATAACCCGAACTAATCTAATATAACACTAATCTATATTATATATATATATATATATATATATATATATATATATATATATATATATATATATATATATATATTTATATTATACTACGGAGTATTATTATTATTATGTTATTTTTACTCGCAGAATTCGTGACCTTTTATAGACATTTTGGAATTTGGCAGCTCCACGAGTCGTGGAGTTTTTGGCCTTCAAACTCCGCGAGTCGTGGAGTTTGAAAATCCAGCTCACAAACTTTTGGCTCCTAGCTTGTCGACATGATTATATATATATTTATAATATATAAATAATTTATATAATTATTTATATATTATATTTTATTCTTATTCATAGTTGACTCATAAATTTTGGTCCATTGCGTCGGGCGTTGATAGTTGACTCATGTCCCGGTTCTGGATTTTTGAACGTCCTTGCGTACAATTTAATATCTTGTACTTTGCATTTTGTAACTTGTACTCTTGTCATTTTTAGACGTTTTTCATCAATAAATTGAACCTTTTGAATTGTATCTTGAACATTTGAGCTTTTTGGATGTTTGTGTCTTCAAATCTTCGTTTTCGCCTTTTGTCTTCGCAATTATTTATTTAAACAATTACAATGAAAATATAATACAATTACATATGAAAACCTATTATTTAGGAGGGATATTGCTATGAAATATATGTTCCTTTTTAGCCTTATCACCTATAACTCACCAACATTTTTTGTTGACGTTTAAAGCATGTTTATTCTCAGGTGAATACTAAGAGCTTCCGCTGTTGCATACTAAAATAAGGACAAGAATTGGAGTCTATGTTTGTATGATATTGTTTAAAAACTGCATTCAAGAAACATATGTTGATGTAATATATTTCTATTGTAAACCATTATGTAATGGTCGTGTGTAAACAGTATATTTTAGATTATCATTATTTGATAATCTACGTAATGTTTTTTTAAAACCTTTATTGATAAAATAAAGGTTATGGTTGTTTTAAAAATGAATGCAGTCTTTGAAAAACGTCTCATATAGAGGTCAAAACCTCGCAACGAAATCAATTAATATGGAACGTTTATAATCAATATGAACATGACATTTTAGTTATGAACATCATTACTACCTCAGGTTTTGTGGATAAACCTACTGGAAATGAGAAAAATAGATCTAGCTTCAAAGGATCCTTGGATGGCTTGAAAGTTCTTGAAGCAGAATCATGACACGAAAACAAGTTCAAGTAAGATTTCCACTCGAAATAAGATTGTTATAGTTATAGAAATTGAATCAAAGTTTGAATATGAGTATTACCTTGTATTAGAAAGATATCTTACTGTAAATAAGAAAGATTTCTTGAGGTTGGATGATCACTTTACAAGATTGGAAGTAAGCTAGCAAACTTGGAAGTATTCTTGATTTTATGAAACTAGAACTTATAAAATCTATGAAGAACACTTAGAATTTGAAGTTAGAACTTGAGAGAGATTAATTAGATGAATAAAATTGAAGAATGAAAGTTTTTGTAGGTATTTTTGGTCGTTGGTATATGGTTTAGATATAAAGGATGTGTAATTTTGTTTACATGTAAATAAGTCATGAATGATTACTAATTTTTTGTAATTTTATGAGATATTTCATGCTATTTGCCAAATGATGATTCCCACATGTGTTAGGTGACTCACATGGGCTGCTAATAGCTGATCATTGGAGTGTATATACCAATAGTACATACATCTAAAAGCTGTGTATTGTACGAGTACGAATACGGGTGCATACGAGTAGAATTGTTGATGAAACTGAACGAGGATGTAATTGTAAGCATTTTTGTTAAGTAGAAGTATTTTGATAAGTGTCTTGAAGTCTTTCAAAAGTATATGAATACATATTAAAACACTACATGTATATACATTTTAACTGAGTCATTAAGTCTTCGTTAGTCGTTACATGTAAATGTTGTTTTTAAACCTTTAGGTTAACGATCTTGTTAAATGTTGTTAACCCATTGTTTATTATATCTAAAGAGATGTTAAATTATTACATTATCATTTAATATATTAATATATCTTAGTATGATATATATACAGTGTAATGTTGTTACACCGATAATCGTTACATATATGTCTCGTTTCGAAATCATTAAGTTAGTAGTCTTGTTTTTACATATGTAGTTCATTGTTAATACACTTAATGACATGTTTACTTATCATTTATCATGATTAAACATAGTGTATCAATATCGTAATATGATTCATATGTATTTAGTAAGACGTTGTTATAACGATAATCGTTATATATATCGTTTCGAGTTTCTTAATTCAATAAACTCAATTTTATGTACATAACTCATTGTTAAAATACCTAATGAGATACTTAATTATCATAATATCATGTTAAATATATATATATATATATATATATATATATATATATATATATAATCATATATATGTCATCATATAGTTTTTTACAAGTTTTAACGTTCGTGAATCACCGGTCAACTTGGGTGGTCAATTGTCTATATGAAACCTATTTAAATTAATCAAGTCTTAACAAGTTTGATTGCTTAACATGTTGGAAACCCTTAATCATGTAAATATCAATTTCATTTAATATATATAAACATGGAAAAGTTCGGGTCACTACAGTTTCTACTTCATTTCACACACTTCATTCTTACACTACTTTCACTCTTTCTTTTTCTCTCTAAATTGTAAGTAAGAAACTTTATTTTTCTTTCTTCTTTTTCCTTTAAAAATCACCAAGTATCATCATCATTTTACTTACTTGTTTGTTGTTGTTGTTAAAGATCAAACTTTCTAGTTTGTATCTTCATGAATCTTGTTTCTTCCATCCTTAGTTTGATGAGAAGTCAAGAACAAGAATCTAAGCTTGTTAGCTTATGGTTCTACACTTGAAGTATTATAAGGATCTAAAGTTCATAAGCTTTAAGATCTCACTTGTGTTCATGTTTTGTAAACTTAAGGATAATTTTCTTAAGATCCAAGTTTTGACTTGAATCTTCTTAAGTATGAAACAAACATGAACTTGCTATTTGTAACTTTAGTTTATTTCTTCATTTTATTTATTTATTTCATTATTGTATAATATTGGTCAAGTATTACTAGTTAAACTTCATCTCATTTTTCTTGAAACTAAAGTTTAAACTTTGTAAGTTTAAGAACATGGAAGTTTAACTTTCTAGTTATAACTTCATACACATTTGTTGGATCTAAGTTTCTATAGCTTATGGTCTTCCAATTTGTTTAAAACAAAAGCATATAAGCTTATATATATTATATATATATATATATATATATATATATATATATATATATATATATATATATATATATATATATATATATATTCTACAAGATTAAAATCTAAGTTTCATAACTTATGGTTTTATTAAAGTGAAGATCCAAGTTCTATAACTTATTAAGAACACTAGATCTAGACTTTCTAGTCTAGGATCTTCAAGATCTAACTAAGATCTAAGTTCTACAACTTAAGATCTTGTTTATTTAGTTTACCTTCAAGATTATAGCTTAATATTATTATTAGAACTCATGTATGTGTCGGATCTAAGATCTTGATGTAACTTTGGTTCATCAACCTTTTTACAACCCTTAAATGAGTTGTGCTACATATCTTAGACATAAATAGTGTCATGATGGTCAAAACTTGTTATAGATTGAAATGTCCCGTTCTTATTGATTAAAAACGTTCCATATTAATTGATTTTGTTGCGAGGTTTTGACCTCTATATGAGACGTTTTTCAAAGACTACATTCATTTTAAAACAAACCATAACCTTTATTTCATCAATAAAGGTTTAAAAGGCTTTACGTAGATTATCAAATAATGATAATCTATAATATCCTGTTTACACACGACCATTACATAATGGTTTACAATACAAATATGTTACAACGAAAAAAGTTTCTTGAATGCAGTTTTTACACAATATCATACAAGCATGGACTCCAAATCTCGTCCTTATTTAAGTATGCGACAGCGGAAACTCTTAATAATCACCTGAGAATAAACATGCTTAAAATGTCAACAAAAATGTTGGTGAGTTATAGGTTTAACCTATATATTATCAAATCATAATAATAGACCACAAGATTTCATATTTCAATACACATCCCATACATAGAGATAAAAATCATTCATATGGTGAACACCTGGTAACCGACATTAACAAGATGCATATTTAAGAATATCCCCATCATTCCGGGACACCCTTCGGATATGATATAAATTTCGAAGTACTAAAGCATCCGGTACTTTGGATGGGGTTTGTTAGGCCCAATAGATCTATCTTTAGGATTCGCGTCAATTAGGGTGTCTGTTCCCTAATTCTTAGATTACCAGACTTAATAAAAAGGGGCATATTCGATTTCGATAATTCAACCATAGAATGTAGTTTCACGTACTTGTGTCTATTTTGTAAATCATTTATAAAACCTGCATGTATTCTCATCCCAAAAATATTAGATTTTAAAAGTGGGACTATAACTCACTTTCACAGATTTTTACTTCGTCGGGAAGTAAGACTTGGCCACTGGTTGATTCACGAACCTATAACAATATATACATATATATCAAAGTATGTTCAAAATATATTTACAACACTTTTAATATATTTTGATGTTTTAAGTTTATTAAGTCAGCTGTCCTCGTTAGTAACCTACAACTAGTTGTCCACAGTTAGATGTACAGAAATAAATCGATAAATATTATCTTGAATCAATCCACGACCCAGTGTATACGTATCTCAGTATTGATCACAACTCAAACTATATATATTTTGGAATCAACCTCAACCCTGTATAGCTAACTCCAACATTTACATATAGAGTGTCTATGGTTGTTCCGAAATATATATAGATGTGTCGACATGATAGGTCGAAACATTGTATACGTGAAGATAGAACTTGAAGATAGAACTTGAGAGAGATCAATTAGATGAAGAAAATTGAAGAATGAAAGTGTTTGTAGGTGTTTTTGATCGTTGGTGTATGGATTAGATATAAAGGATATGTAATTTTGTTTTCATATAAGTAAGTCATGAATGATTACTCATATTTTTGTAATTTTATGAGATATTTCATGCTAGTTGCCAAATGATGGTTCCCACATGTGTTAGGTGACTCACATGGGCTGCTAAGAGCTGATCATTGGAGTGTATATACCAATAGTACATACATCTAAAAGCTGTGTATTGTACGAGTACGAATACGGGTGCATACGAGTAGAATTGTTGATGAAACTGAACGAGGATGTAATTGTAAGCATTTTTGTTAAGTAGAAATATTTTGATAAGTGTCTTGAAGTCTTTCAAAAGTGCATGAATACATATTAAAACACTACATGTATATACATTTTAACTGAGTTGTTAAGTCATCGTTAGTCGTTACATGTAAATGTTGTTTTGAAACCTTTAGGTTAACGATCTTGTTGAATGTTGTTAACCCATTGTTTATTATAACAAATGAGATGTTAAATTGTTATATTATCATGATATTATGATATATAATATATCTTAGTATGATATATATACAGTTAAATGTCGTTACAACGATAATCGTTACATATATGTCTCGTTTCGAAATCATTAAGTTAGTAGTCTTATTTTTACATATGTATTTCATTGTTAATACACTTAATAATATATTTACTTATCATTTAACATAATTAACCAAGTGTATCAATATCTTAATATGATTCATATGTACCTAGTAATACGTTGTTATAACAATAATCGTTATATATATCGTTTTCGAGTTTCTTAAATTAATAGTCTCATTTTTATGTATATAACTCATTGTTAAAATACCTAATGAGATACATAGTTATAATAAAATCATGTTAACTATATATATAACCATATATATGTCATCGTATAGTTTTTACAAGTTTTAACGTTCGTGAATCACCGGTCAACTTGGGTGGTCAATTGTCTATATGAAACCTATTTCAATTAATCAACTCTTAACAAGTTTGATTGCTTAACATGTTGGAAACACTTAATCATGTAAATAACAATTTCATTTAATATATATATAAACGTGGAAAAGTTCGGGTCACTACAGTACCTACCCGTTAAATAAATTTCGTCCCGAAATTTTAAGCAGTTGGAGGTGTTGACGTATCTTCTGGAAATAAATGCGGGTATTTCTTCTTCATTTGATCTTAACACTCCCAGGTGAACTCGGGTCCTCTACGAGCATTCCATCGAACCTTAACAATCGGTATCTTGTTTTGTTTAAGTCTCTTAACCTCATGATCCATTATTTCGACGGGTTCTTCAATGAATTGAAGTTTTTCATTGATTTGGATTTCGTCCAACGGAATAGTGAGATCTTCTTTAGTAAAACATTTCTTCAAATTTGAGACGTGGAAAGTGTTATGTACAGCCGCGAGTTGTTGAGGTAGCTCCAGTTGGTAAGCTACTGGTCCGACACGATCAATAATCTTGAATGGTCCAATGTACCTTGGATTTAGTTTCCCCCGTTTACCAAATCGAACAACGCCTTTCCAAGGTGAAACCTTAAGCATGACCATTTCTCCAATTTCAAACTCTATATCTTTTCTTTTACTGTCCGCGTAGCTCTTTTGTCGACTCTGGGCGGTTTTCAATCTTTGTTGAATTTGGATGATTTTCTCGGTAGTTTCTTGTATTATCTCTGGACCCGTAATCTGTCTATCCCCCACTTCACTCCAACAAATCGAAGACCTGCACTTTCTACCATAAAGTGCTTCAAACGGCGCCATCTCAATGCTTGAATGGTAGCTGTTGTTGTAGGAAAATTCTGCTAACGGTAGATGTCGATCCCAACTGTTTCCGAAATCAATAACACAAGCTCGTAGCATGTCTTCAAGCGTTTGTATCATCCTTTCGCTCTGCCCATAAGTTTGTGGATGATAGGCAGTACTCATGTCTAGACGAGTTCCCAATGCTTGCTGTAATGTCTGCCAGAATTTTGAAATAAATCTGCCATCCCTATCAGAGATAATAGAGATTGGTATTCCATGTCTGGAGACGACTTCCTTCAAATACAGTCGTGCTAACTTCTCCATCTTGTCATCTTCTCTTATGGGCAGGAAGTGTGCTGACTTGGTGAGACGATCAACTATTACCCAAATAGTATCATAACCACTTGTAGTCCTTGGCAATTTAGTAATGAAATCCATGGTAATGTTTTCCCATTTCCATTTCGGGATTTCAGGTTGTTGTAGTAGACCTGATGGTTTCTGATGTTCAGCTTTGACCTTAGAACACGTCAAACATTCTCCTACATATTTAGCAATATCGGCTTTCATACCTGGCCACCAAAAATGTTTCTTAAGATCCTTGTACATCTTCCCCGTTCTAGGATGTATTGAGTATCTGGTTTTATGAGCTTCTCTAAGTACCATTTCTCTCATATCACCAAATTTTGGTACCCAAATTCTTTCAGCCCTATACCGGGTTCCGTCTTCTCGAATATTTAGATGCTTCTCCGATCCTTTGGGTATTTCATCCTTTAAATTTTCCTCTTTTAAAACTCCTTGTTGCGCCTCCTTTATTTGAGTAGTAAGGTTAGTGTGAATCATTATATTCATAGATTTTACTCGAATGGGTTCTCTGTCCTTTCTGCTCAAGGCGTCGGCTACCACATTTGCCTTCCCTAGGTGGTAATGAATCTCAAAGTCATAATCATTCAACAATTCAATCCACCTACGCTGCCTCATATTCAGTTGTTTCTGATTAAATATGTGTTGAAGACTTTTGTGGTCGGTATATATAATACTTTTGACCCCATATAAGTAGTGCCTCCAAGTCTTTAATGCAAAAACAACCGTGCCTAATTCCAAATCATGCGTCGTATAATTTTTCTCGTGAATCTTCAATTGTCTAGACGCATAAGCAATCACCTTCGTTCGTTGCATTAATACACAACCGAGACCTTGCTTTGATGCGTCACAATAAATCACAAAATCATCATTCCCTTCAGGCAATGACAATATAGGTGCCGTAGTTAGCTTTTTCTTTAATAATTGAAATGCCTCCTCTTGTTCATCCTTCCATTCAAATTTCTTCCTTTTATGCGTTAATGCAGTCAAGGGTTTTGCTATTTTGGAGAAATCTTGGATGAATCTTCTGTAGTAACCAGCCAATCCTAAAAATTGACCTATATGCTTCAGAGTTTTTGGGGTTTCCCACTTTTCAACGGTTTCGATCTTTGCCGGGTCCACCTGGATACCTTCTTTGTTCACTATGTGACCGAGGAATTGAACTTCTTCCAACCAAAATGCACACTTTGAAAACTTAGCGTACAGTTTTTCTTTCCTCAATACTTCTAGCACTTTTCTCAAATGTTCTTCGTGCTCTTGATCATTCTTTGAGTAAATAAGTATGTCATCGATGAAAACAATGACAAACTTGTCAAGATATGGCCCACACACTCGGTTCATAAGGTCCATGAACACAGCTGGTGCGTTAGTCAATCCAAACGGCATAACCATAAACTCGTAATGACCATAACGCGTCCTAAAAGCAGTTTTTGGAATATCATCCTCCTTTACTCGCATTTGATGATATCCAGAACGTAAATCGATCTTCGAATAAACCGACGAGCCTTGTAGTTGATCAAATAAGTCGTCAATTCTCGGCAGTGGATAACGGTTTTTGATGGTAAGTTTGTTTAACTCTCTGTAGTCAATACACAACCTAAATGTACCCTCCTTCTTCTTGACAAACAAAATAGGAGCTCCCCATGGTGATGTGCTTGGTCGAATGAAACCACGTTCTAATAGTTCTTGTAGTTGGCTTTGCAGTTCTTTCATCTCGCTGGGTGCGAGTCTATAAGGAGCACAAGCTATTGGTGCAGCTCCTGGTACAAGATCTATTTGAAATTCAACAGATCGATGTGGAGGTAGTCCCGATAATTCTTTCGGAAATACATCGGGAAATTCTTTTGCGACGGAAACATCATTGATGTTCTTTTCTTCAGTTTGTACTTTCTCGACGTGTGCTTGAACAGCATAGCAACCTTTTCTTATTAGTTTTTGTGCCTTCAAATTACTAATAAGATGTAGCTTCATGTTGCCCTTTTCGCCGTACACCATTAAGGGTTCTCCTTCTTCTCGTACAATGCGAATTGCATTTTTATAACATACTATCTCTGCTTTCACCTTCTTCAGCCAGTCCATGCCAACTATTACATCAAAACTCCCTAACTCTACTGGTATCAAATCAATCTTAAATATTTCGCTACCCAGTTTAATATCTCGATTCCGGCATATATTATCTGCTGAAATTAATTTACCGTTTGCCAATTTGAGTAAAAATTTACTATCCAACGGCGTCAATGGACAACTTAATTTAGCACAAAAATCTCTACTCATATAGCTTCTATCCGCACCAGAATCAAATAAAACGTAAGCAGATTTATTGTCAATAAGAAACGTACCCATAACAAGCTCCGGGTCTTCCTGTGCCTCTGCCGCATTAATATTGAAAACTCTTCCGCGGCCTTGTCCATTCGTGTTCTCCTGGTTCGGACAATTTCTAATAATGTCGCCCAGTTTTCCACATTTATAACAAACTACATTGGCATAACTTGCTCCGACACTACTTGCTCCGCCATTACTCGTTCTGACACCATTTGTTCCTTTCGTTCTGTTAACCCCTGGTCCGTAGACCTCACACTTCGCCGCGCTATGACCATTTCTTTTACACTTGTTGCAAAATTTGGTGCAGAACCCCGAGTGATACTTTTCACACCTTTGGCATAGCTGCTTCTGATTGTTGTTGTTGTTGTGGTTGTTATTGTTGTTGGGATGATTGTTGTAGTTGTTGTTGTTGTTGTTGTTGGGCCATTTGTTGTAGTTGCGATTGATGTTGCGATTGTTGGGATAATTGTTGCGATTATTATTGTAATTGCTGTTGTTATTGTATTGGTGATTCTTATCACCGCTTTCCTCCCACTTTCTTTTGACTTGCTTCACATTGGCCTCTTCAGCCGTCTGTTCTTTAATCCTTTCCTCAATCTGGTTCACTAGTTTGTGAGCCATTCTACATGCCTGTTGTATGGAGGCGGGCTCGTGTGAACTTATATCTTCTTGGATTCTTTCCGGTAATCCTTTCACAAACGCGTCGATCTTCTCTTCCTCATCTTCGAACGCTCCCGGGCACAATAGGCACAATTCTGTGAATCGTCTTTCGTACGTGGTAATATCAAATCCTTGGGTTCGTAACCCTCTAAGTTCTGTCTTGAGCTTATTGACCTCGGTTCTGGGACGGTACTTCTCGTTCATCAAGTGCATGAATGCTGACCACGGTAGTGCGTACGCATCATCTTGTCCTACTTGCTCTAGATAGGTATTCCACCATGTTAACGCAGAACTTGTGAAGGTATGCGTAGCGTACTTCACTTTGTCCTCTTCAGTACACTTACTTATGGCAAACACCGATTCGACCTTCTCGGTCCACCGTTTCAATCCGATCGGTCCTTCGGTTCCATGAAATTCCAAAGGTTTGCAGGCAGTGAATTCTTTGTAGGTGCATCCTACTCGATTTTTTGTACTGCTAGATCCAAGGTTATTGTTGGTATGTAGCGCAGCCTGTACTGCGGCTATGTTTGAAGCTAGAAAATTACGGAATTCCTCTTCATTCAAATTCACGGTGTGTCGAGTAGTCGGTGCCATTTCTTTCATAATAGTCAAATGGAACAAGTTAATCATACAGAATATTAAGAGTAGTTAATAGTATTTCGTAGCATAATATGAACTCATTTATAAAAGCTTTTTCTTCATATTAGCGTTTTATAAGTTTAAATTCGGGTAGTACCTACCCGTTAAGTTCATACTTAGTAGCTAATATGCAATTCAACTACTACAATTCTATATGAAAAACTGATTATAATAATATTTCGCGTTCAAACATTTATACAATATTTTACAAACTTACAATACCGCTTATTTTACATAAAGTATGAAACATAGCACACAATAACTTTGATACAAGATAGTTGTGAAGATAATTCTAGCTAGTACACAAGTCGTTCAGCAAAGGCACTAAAGACACGTAATTCATACGTCCAAAAACAAGTCATGCATTCTGGTTTTACTAGGACTACTTCCCATCCTTGGTCTTGTGGAACATAACCGTTATGGCCGTTGATAAGACAGTGTGTTGTAACTTCGTCAAAGGGACGAGGGTTACGTAATGACCAACAGTCTCGTAATAACCTAAAAACCTCATTTCTTACCCCAATTACCGACTCCGTCACTTGTGGGAACGTTTTCTTTAATAGTTGTAGCCCGATGTTCTTTTTCTCACTTTGGTGAGAAGCGAACATTACTAACCCGTAAGTATAGCATGCTTCTTTATGTTGCATGTTAGCCGCTTTTTCTAAATCATGAAGTCCTATATTCGGATACATTGAGTCAAAATAATTTCTTAACCCGTTGCGTAAAATAGCATTTGGGTTCCCCGCAATATATGCGTCAAAGTAAACACATCGTAACTTATGGGTTTCCCAATGTGATATCCCCCATCTTTCAAACGAAAGTCTCTTATAAACCAAGACATTCTTGGAACGTTCTTCGAATGTCTTACAAACTGATTTTGTCGTAAATAGTTGTGCCGAAGAATTCTGACCGACTCTAGACAAGATTTCATCAATCATGTCTCCGGGTAGGTCTCTTAAAATATTGGGTTGTCTATCCATTTTGTGTTTTTATACTGTAAAATAGACAAGAGTTAGATTCATAATAAAAAAATACTTATTAATACAAGCAATTTTTACATATATCATAAAGCATAAGCACACTATATTACATATATTACACCACACGAATACAACTATCTTATTCCGACTCACTCGTTTCTTCTTCTTCGGTTTTGGTTCGTTTTGCCAAGTTTCTAGGGATATATGATGTTCCCCTAATACGAGGTGTCATTTTCCACAACGGTTTAGAAAAACCTGGTGGTTTAGAGGTTCCCGGGTCATTGTTACAACTTAAGGGCTTCGGGGGTTGACGATACATATAAAGTTCATTGGGGTTGGAATTAGATTTCTCTATTTTTATGCCCTTTCCCTTATTATTTTCTTTTGCCTTTTTAAATTCAGTTGGGGTAATTTCTATAACATCATCAGAATTCTCGTCGGAATCCGATTCATCGGAGAATTGGTAATCCTCCCAATATTTTGCTTCCTTGGCGAAAACACCATTGACCATAATTAACCTTGGTCGGTTGGTTGAGGATTTTCTTTTACTTAACCATTTTATTATTTCCCCCACCGGTTCTATTTCCTCCTCCGGTTCCTCCTCTTCCGGACCTGATTCTTCTTCCGGTTTTGATTCTTCTTCCGGTTCTTCTTCGGGAACTTGTGAATCAGTCCAATATATATTCGACTCTTCGTTATTATTAGGTGAGTCAATGGGATTTGTGCTAGAGGTAGACATCTATCACACAATATCAAACATGTTAAGAGATTAATATATCACATAATATATACATGTTAATAATATATAGTTTCCAACAAAAATGTTAAGCAATCATTTTTAAAGAAAACACGGTCGAAGTCCAGACTCACTAATGCATCCTAACAAACTCGATAAGACACACTAATGCAAATTTTCTGGTTCTCTAAGACCAACGCTCGGATACCAACTGAAATGTCCCGTTCTTATTGATTAAAAACGTTCCATATTAATTGATTTTGTTGCGAGGTTTTGACCTCTATATGAGACGTTTTTCAAAGACTGCATTCATTTTAAAACAAACCATAACCTTTATTTCATCAATAAAGGTTTAAAAGGCTTTACGTAGATTATCAAATAATGATAATCTATAATATCCTGTTTACACACGACCATTACATAATGGTTTACAATACAAATATGTTACAACAAAAAAAGTTTCTTAAATGCAGTTTTTACACAATATCATACAAGCATGGACTCCAAATCTCGTCCTTATTTAAGTATGCGACAGCGAAAACTCTTAATAATCACCTGAGAATAAACATGCTTAAAATGTCAACAAAAATGTTGGTGAGTTATAGGTTTAACCTATATATTATCAAATCATAATAATAGACCACAAGATTTCATATTTCAATACACATCCCATACATAGAGATAAAAATCATTCATATGGTGAACACCTGGTAACCGACATTAACAAGATGCATATTTAAGAATATCCCCATCATTTCGGGACACCCTTCGGATATGATATAAATTTCGAAGTACTAAAGCATCCGGTACTTTGGATGGGGTTTGTTAGGCCCAATAGATCTATCTTTAGGATTCGCATCAATTAGGGTGTATGTTCCCTAATTCTTAGATTACCAGACTTAATAAAAAGGGGCATATTCGATTTCGATAATTTAACCATAGAATGTAGTTTCACGTACTTGTATCTATTTTGTAAATCATTTATAAAACCTGCATTTATTCTCATCCCAAAAATATTAGATTTTAAAAGTGGGACTATAACTCACTTTCACAGATTTTTACTTCGTCGGGAAGTAAGACTTGGCCATTGGTTGATTCACGAACCTATAACAATATATACATATATATCAAAGTATGTTCAAAATATATTTACAACACTTTTAATATATTTAGATGTTTTAAGTTTATTAAGTCAGCTGTCCTCGTTAGTAACCTAAAACTAGTTGTCCACTGTTAGATGTACAGAAATAAATCGATAAATATTATCTTGAATCAATCCACGACCCAGTGTATACGTATCTCAGTATTGATCACAACTCAAACTATATATATTTTGGAATCAACCTCAACCCTGTATAGCTAACTCCAACATTTACATATAGAGTGTCTATGGTTGTTCCGAAATATATATAGATGTGTCGACATGATAGGTCGAAACATTGTATACGTGTCTATGGTATCTCAAGATTACATAATATATAATACAAGTTGATTAAGTTATGGTTGGAATAGATTTGTTACCAATTTTCACGTAGCTAAAATGAGAAAAATTATCCAATCTTGTTTTACCCATAACTTCTTCATTTTAAATCCGTTTTGAGTGAATCAAATTGCTATGGTTTCATATTGAACTCTATTTTATGAATCTAAACAGAAAAAGTATAGCTTTATAGTCAGAAAAATAAGTTACAAGTCATTTTTGTAAAGGTAGTCATTTCAGTCGAAAGAACGACGTCTAGATGACCATTTTAGAAAACATACTTCCACTTTGAGTTTAACCATGATTTTTGGATATAGTTTCACGTTCATAATAAAAATCATTTTTCCAGAATAACAACTTTTAAATCAAAGTTTATCATAGTTTTTAATTAACTAACCCAAAACAGCCCGCGGTGTTACTACGACGGCGTAAATCCGATTTTATGGTGTTTTTCGTGTTTCCAGGTTTTAAATCATTAAGTTAGCATATCATATAGATATAGAACATGTGTTTAGTTGATTTTAAAAGTCAAGTTAGAAGGATTAACTTTTATTTGCGAACAAGTTTAGAATTAACTAAACTATGTTATAGTGATTACAAGTTTAAAACTTCGAATAAGATAGCTTTATATGTATGAATCGAATGATGTTATGAACATCATTACTACCTCAAGTTACTTGGATAAATCTACTGGAAATGAGAAAAATAGATCTAGCTTCAAAGGATCCTTGGATGGCTTGAAAGTTCTTGAAGCAGAATCATGACACGAAAACAATTTCAAGTAAGATTTCCACTCGAAATAAGATTGTTATAGTTATAGAAATTGAATTAAAGTTTGAATATGATTATTACCTTGTATTAGAAAGATAACCTACTGTAAGTAACAAAGGTTTCTTGATCTTGGATGATTACTTGGAATGGATTTAGAAAACTTGGAAGTAAACTTGCAATCTTGGAAGTATTCTTGATTTTATGAAACTAGAACTTTTGGAATTTATGAAGAACACTTAGAACTTGAAGATAGAACTTGAGAGAGATCAATTAGATGAAGAAAATTGAAGAATGAAAGTGTTTGTAGGTGTTTTTGGTCGTTGGTGTATGGATTAGATATAAAGGATATGTAATTTTGTTTTCATGTAAATAAGTCATGAATGATTACTCATATTTTTGTAATTTTATGAGATATTTCATGCTAGTTGCCAAATGATGGTTCCCACATGTGTTAGGTGACTCACATGGGCTGCTAAGAGCTGATCATTGGAGTGTATATACCAATAGTACATACATCTAAAAGCTGTGTATTGTACGAGTACGAATACGGGTGCATACGAGTAGAATTGTTGATGAAACTGAACGAGGATGTAATTGTAAGCATTTTTGTTAAGTAGAAGTATATTGATAAGTGTCTTGAAGTCTTTCAAAAGTGTATGAATACATATTAAAACACTACATGTATATACATTTTAACTGAGTCGTTATGTCATCGTTAGTCGTTACATGTAAATGTTGTTTTGAAACCTTTAGGTTAACGATCTTGTTGAATGTTGTTAACCCATTGTTTATTATAACAAATGAGATGTTAAATTGTTATATTATCATGATATTATGATATATAATATATCTTAGTATGATATATATACAGTTAAATGTCGTTACAACGATAATCGTTACATATATGTCTCGTTTCGAAATCATTAAGTTAGTAGTCTTATTTTTACATATGTATTTCATTGTTAATACACTTAATAATATATTTACTTATCATTTAACATAATTAACCAAGTGTATCAATATCTTAATATGATTCATATGTACCTAGTAATACGTTGTTATAACGATAATCGTTATATATATCGTTTTCGAGTTTCTTAAATTAATAGTCTCATTTTTATGTACATAACTCATTGTCAAAATACCTAATGAGATACATACTTATAATAAAATCATATTAACTATATATATAACCATATATATGTCATCGTATAGTTTTTACAAGTTTTAACGTTCGTGAATCACCGGTCAACTTGGGTGGTCAATTGTCTATATGAAACCTATTTCAATTAATCAACTCTTAACAAGTTTGATTTCTTAACATGTTGGAAACACTTAATCATGTAAATAACAATTTCATTTAATATATATATAAACATGGAAAAGTTCGGGTCACTTCAAAGATGATGCAAACACATCAACGAGTTGTACACTTGAAGCTATAAGCATCAAGGATGAGAACCGTGATGAGCATCAAGCACCAAGAGTCCACCGGAGCACTTTACTTACTATTTTCCGGATCTGATTAGGCTCCTAGGCTACTGGAAAAGTTGATTTCCAGATTTTTTGGTTCTAGTAGATGACTTTTCGTTTAAGACTCGTCTTAATCCGACTTACGGTTTAGGATTTATAGCCTTCTTAAAGTCACTTAAACCGTCGCCACGGTCAAATGAAGACGAGTTTAGTTCTGAAAATTGGTCAGTGGTTAAAGGACTCATATACGGAACCATGGCCATTGGTCTCACCTCATCTCAGTTTGTATAGAGGTCGTGGCAGCTGAACGAAGTCAGCCTTTGTTTCGATCTCTATTCTTGATTGAAAACTTACATTACTTTTTACTTATGTTGTTGAATGATGATGATACTTAAGACCTAATTTATATACTTTTAAACCTTTGGGAACGATTTACTGACTTAGTAACTTTTGACTTAGGTTGAGGACCTTTCGGACCAACTACTTGCTTACTTATCTCGTATCGACTTTACTACTTTTCACTGTGAGTTATAGCATCCCTTTTTTACTTTAACTATTTTGGGAACTGAGAATACATGCGCATTTTACGTTTTACATACTAGGCACGAGTACTTAAACTTTATATATGTGTGGGTTATACAACGGCATAAACTTTCCCCTTAGCTCAGTAACGTTTAGTCATTCGTCTTTGAACCGGTGAACGCGAATCTTAGATATGGATCCATAGGGTTTGACATCCCCACTCGGGCTAGTAGTGCTAGCATTTAACGGGTGTTTAATACTTCGTAAACTTACGCACTCTCCAAGTGTACTTTTAGGAGGTGATATTACGTTAAGTTAGTTACCAAGTGCCCACGGTTGAACATATACTTTTCATACTGTTTTGAAAGACTGAAATCTCGTGGCCTACCTTACATTACTGTTATACTTAAAATATAGCTCACCAACATTCGTGTTGACATTTTTAAGCATGTTTTCTCAGGTGCTTAGAGGTTTGATGCTTCCGCTGTAGTTGTCTTGCTGTGTAGACTCCCGCTGTTTTTGTTAGAGATGTCTCTGCATGAAACGTTTACCTTGCATTAACAAACTATGTTACTTTTGAAACAATAAATTTGTAATGACCTACGGGTCTCGTACTTATATTAATTGCTTCTATTCGTAGAAGCATACTTTCGTTTGTAAAACTTATGACGTTGGTTATGACGTCACCCTTTCTTATGAATGCAAACTTATTTTAAAACAGCATATAGTGTTTGACCTTGTAATGATCCTGTTGTTGATGATCCGTACACGTTAATTTTGTACGGGGCATCACATTTGGTATCAAAGCGTTGGTTGTAGGGAATTAGGTTGCATTAGTGAGTCTAGACCGAACCGAGTAGGATTCACTAATAGGACTAATCTACAACTTGCTAGTTTACTTGTTTCTGCGAAACTTGCTGCATGCTACTGCTTACTTTTACTGCTATATGCCGTATACTGCTACTTGCTTTCACTACTGCATGCTACTATCTACTTTCGATTGCATGATACTTGTCATTATTACCATGCTACTTACTGCTATAGATGATCTAGACTGTCGTAGTTACTTTGCCTAATACGTGCTTGCTATATGACTTACTGACATGGAAAAAGTTATTTTTCCTTGTTCAGATGTCGGATATCCCGTCCATCATCATTGACTTGGACAGCGACTCAGATTCATCTTCCGCTTCGCCTGCTACTGCTGCCAACTCACAGATCCCGTCATCGCTACCCTCTAGTGACTCTGGTGAATCATCCTCGGGGGACAGTAGCCACGCACCTGACCTGATGATCATCTCCGATGGAGATGAGGACCCAGAGGAGATTCCAGCTCCACCTAATCCAGGACTCCCAGAGCCACAGCACCATTCCGGTGGTGCTGTGATTGCTGGGGAAAATGGGGACGGTCCTTTCCGTAATGAGCAAGGATGGGTCAGACGCCGTGCTGATGGACGTGTCATGCCGATCCCGCCTAGCAGATATGGACTAATGACCACCGGTCGAGCAGATCCACCCTCAGATGATTCAGATGACTCATCATCCGATGACTTCAGTGAGGAGGATTCCGACGAGGACCCTGAAGAGACATCCGTGCAGCCGCCCTCTACCCCACTGAAGAAGCGATATTGTTTCGATGGTACTGTTATTCCGGGGGTTAACGGAGGTAGACCGTTCGTGGACGCACGCGGACAGTTGGTTAGGGTTACCGCCCGTAAGCGGGTTGTGCCTTACCCTGCCGATCCATTCGTGCGTAAGGCTTCCCGTTACGCACCATCTACTTCTGGTGCTGGACCGTCTGCACCACCAGCTCCACCAGCATCATCTGCACCACCAGCTCCACCTGTATCATCTGCACTGCCTGCCCCACCAGCATCCCCCGTCGTCTAGGAACTGACGAGGGAAGTGCATATCCTCCGTGCTCTGGTAACTGAGCTCGAGGACCAGGTGTCCCACATGATGGACATCCTTTACCCACCGTCACCATAATATTGTATTAGATTTCATTATGTAATCTCGTTTGTAGTTTCATGTTTTGCTAATGTATTGTACGAATCTTATGCGGATGTATGCAACTTTCTTATTTAATGAATGGAACTTTTTGTTATTTAATTTCTGTACGGTGTTCTATTTACGTTACTATATGATGATTTTTGTGGTATCTATATCTAGTTGCATTACTTAATTAACATGCGATGTGTTGATTCCATGTTGGTTATCATATACTGTATTATTATTTATTGAATGTTGGATTTTGACTTAAGTCGAAATTTCTGTTTCGAAGATCAATGGCAAACGGAAGATCAACGCCCACAGTAGCACAGTTTGAGGAAATGATAACTGAACGAGTAGCTGCAGTAATTGCGAATGCCAACCTCCAAGCTCCACCGGTTAACCAGCACAATCATAACGGGTGTACTTATAAGGAATTTCAAAGCTGCAAGCCCCACAATTTCAGTGGTACTGAGGGGCCGGTTGGACTGACGAGGTGGTTTGAGAAATTGAAAGCTGTGTTCCGTGTGAGAAACTGCTCAGAAATGAACAAGACTAAGTATGCCTCATATACACTGTCGGACGACGCTTTAACCTGGTGGAACACATTTGCTCAGGCTAAGGGTATTGATGAGGCTTATGCTACACCGTGGGAGGAATTTAAGGGGGCTATGATCGAGGAGTACTGTCCCCGAACCGAAATCCAGAAAATGGAAGCTGAGTTTTGGGAGTTGAAGGTTGTGGGAACCAATCTAGATGGTTATAACCGAAGGTACCTGGAATTAGCTCTGATGTGCCCCACGATGGTTACCCAGAAATTTAAGCGTATGGAACGGTATTTGTGGGGACTTCCCAAGTCCATCTAGGGAAATGTCACCTCTTCGAAACCAGCTGATTTCCCCGAAGCTATGCGCATGGCGCACACCCTGATGAACCAAATTACCAGCAAAGAACCAGAAAAGGCAAAATTAGAATCAGGAGCTAGTAATGAGAAACGTAAGTGGGACAGCAATAAGGGAAGGGTCTTTGATTAAAACCCAGCTAAGAGGCATGAAAGTTTCAAGGGAAACAACTCCAACCCAAACCCTAGCTCAAACCCTAACTACAAGGGTAGTCTCCCGCAGTGTAAGAGATGCTACAAGCATCACACCGGGTATTGCAACGTGGTCTGTGAAAAGTGTAAAAGGACTGGGCATATTGGCAAAGACTGCAAGATCACCACCCCAACTGTGAAGACAAACCCTACTTGGCCAAGGAAATGCTATGAGTGTGGACAACAGGGCCACTTCAGGAATGAATGTCCCAACAAGAGAAAGGGCGGCGGGCCAGCACGTGGAAGAGCTTTCAACGTAAACGCAAGGGATGCCCATGAGAACCCTGACTTGGTTACAGGTATATTCACTATCAACAATCTATTAGCTTCTATCCTATTTGATACTAGTGTCGATAGGAGTTATGTATGTAGACACTTTTGCTCTAAGATAAATTGATCGTTAGTTCCTTTAAAGTAGAGTATGCTTGTTGAGGTAGCCAATGGAAAATTTGAGAAAGTTGACCAAATTAGCCGAGGAGGTATTATCAACATAGCTGTTGTGGATTTCGAGATTGATTTGATACCCATCAAATTGGGAAGTTTTGACGTGATTGTCGGTATGGACTGGTTAACCAAGGTAAGGGCCGACATTATCTGTGGAGATAAAGCTATTCGTATACCACACAGAGATGGTGAGCCACTGATTATTTACAGAGAGAGATGTAACTCGAAGCTGAACCTCATTAGTTGCATGAAAGCACAAAAGATCATGAAAAAGAGACGTCTTGTTGTTTTAGAACATGTGAAAACATTAGAAACCAAGGTGAAGAGCGTGGATGATGAACGAATTTCTCGATGTCTTCCCAGAAGAATTGCCGGGATTACCGCCAACGATGGCAGTGGAGTTTCAGATCGATTTAGTGCCAGGAGCTGCACCTGTAGCTCGCGTACTTTATCGATTCGCACCTTCCGAAATGCAAGAGTTGCAGAGTCAACTACAAGAACTGCTAGACCGTGGATTTATTCAACCAAGTTCATCGCCTTGGGGCGCACCTGTTTTTTTTGTGAAGAAGAAGGACGGATCTTTCCGCATGTGTATTGATTATAGTGAGCTGAACAAGTTGATGATCAAGAATCGGTATCCCCTTCCCAGAATTGACGATCTTTTCGATCAGCTACAAGGATCAAGCATTTACTCTAAGATCTATTTGCGATCAGGTTATCACCAGTTGAGGGTGAAGGAGAGTGATGTGATGAAAACTGCGTTCAGAACCCGTTATGGTCATTATGAGTTTCTCGTGATGCCATTCGGATTAACCAATGCACCTACCGTGTTTATGGATCTCATGAATCATGTGTGCAAGCCATATCTGGATAAGTTCGTTGATAATGCTAAAAACGAACATATATTTCATAGCATTATTCCTCAAGAAAGACAAGCTTTTAGTTGCAATTGTTCTATTTAAAAGTGATATTCGTTTAAATAATAAAAGGTGAAGACAAAAGACAGATTCGACGAATTGAAGACGCAAACAACCAAAAAGCTCAAAAGTACAAAATACAATCAAAGAGGTTCCAATTATTGATAAGAAACGTCTCGAATTTACAAGAGTACAAGATTCAAAACGCAAAGTACAAGATATTAAATTGTACGCAAGGACGTTCGAAAATCCGGAACCGGGACCAGAGTCAACTCTCAACGCTTGACGCAACGGACTAAAAATTACAAGTCAACTATGCACATAAATATAATATAATATAATATTTAAATAATTCTTATAATTATTTATATATTATATAATATATTATAAACCGTCGGCAAGAAAGGCTCCAAACTTGTGTGAGCTGTAAAAGCAAACTCCGCGAGTTGCGGAGTTTGCAGTGCAAAAATTACGCGAGTCGCGGAGCCCCAAATGTTGAAACTGCCTATAAAGCTCGCGCATTCTGATCGTAAAAATCATCCAAAATATTAATCTCTCTATATCTATACGTAATATTTATATTTATATTTATATTTATATTTATATTTTAATTTTAATTTTAATTTTAAATCCTAATAATAAGGGTATGTTAGCGAATGTTGTAAGGGTGTAAGTCGAAATTCTGTCCGTGTAACGCTACGCTATTTTTAATCATTGTATGTTATGTTTATATTATTTTTATTAATGTCTCGTAGATAAGTTATTATTATGCTTATTTAATACCGAAGTAATCATGATGTTGGGCTAATTACTAAAATTGGGTAATTGGGCTTTGTACCATAATTGGGGTTTGGATAAAAGAACGACACTTGTGGAAATTAGACTATGGGCTATTAATGGGTTTTATATTAACTAAACAATACCTTGTTAATTTAATATACAAACTTATAATTCGATGTATTTATATATAACCACATACGCTTGACTGGGTACGGTGGGCGGGATATTTATAAATACCAATAATTATTCATGTTACCGGACACGGAACTGGATTAATAGTTAATAGACTTGTTGAAACAGGGGTGAATTACATTCAAGGGTAATTGGTGTAATTGTTAACAAAGTAGTAAAACCTTGGTTTACACGCAGTCGATAACCTGGTGTATTCATTAAACAAAGTATTAAAACCTTGTTACAATTCGAATCCCAAATTAGTTGGAATATTTAACTTCGGGTATAAGGATAATTTGACGAGGACACTCGCACTTTATATTTATGACTGATGGACTGTTATGGACAAAAACCAGACGGACATATTAAATAATCCAGGACAAAGGACAATTAACCCATGGGCATAAAACTAAAATCAACACGTCAAACATCATGATTACGGAAGTTTAAATAAGCATAATTCTTTTATTTCATATTTAATTGCACTTCTAATTATAACACTTTTATTTATTGTTATTGTATTTAATTGCACTTTTAATTATCGTACTTTTTAATCGCAAGTT
Source organism: Rutidosis leptorrhynchoides (assembly GCF_046630445.1). Taxonomy (NCBI): domain Eukaryota; kingdom Viridiplantae; phylum Streptophyta; class Magnoliopsida; order Asterales; family Asteraceae; genus Rutidosis; species Rutidosis leptorrhynchoides. The sequence continues at coordinate 256,367,140 of NC_092337.1, forward strand.
TATTTTATCGCACTTTTATTATTCGCAATTTCATTATCGTTATTTACTTTACGCTTTAAATTAAGTCTTTTATTTATTTAATATTTTACATTTGGTTTTAACTGCGACTAAAGTTTTAAAATCGACAAACCGGTCATTAAACGGTAAAAACCCCCCTTTATAATAATAATATTACTTATATATATATTTGTATTTTTATAAAAGTAAACTAATATAGCGTTAAGCATTGTTTAAAGATTTTCCCTGTGGAACGAACCGGACTTACTAAAAACTACACTACTGTACGATTAGGTACAATGCCTATAAGTGTTGTAGCAAGGTTTAAGTATATCCATTCTATAAATAAATAAATATCTTGTGTAAAATTGTATCGTATTTAATAGTATTTCCTGCTAAAATTTAATAGTATTTTATACCGCTTAGCTTTAACATCAAGTTTTTGGCGCCGCTGCCGGGGAACAATCTAGCTTAAAAGCCGAAAGCGTAACGCTAAATTTTTTTTTAAAAAAAAAGATTTTTATTTTTAGTTTACTTTTATTAAAATTCACTTTTGTAAAAATACGTTTTTAATTATTCAAAAATATAAAAAGAAAACAAAAATTTATATTTTTTTAAGATTTTGTTAAATATTTAAGTTTTATAAAGTTTCTTTATTTTTATTTTATAAAAATAAAAGTTTTATTTAAATATTTTTATTTAAAACATAAAAAAACCGAAAAAAAAAATTATATATATATAAATCTATTTTTAAGATATTTTTAAAATTATAAAGTAGTTCTATTTTTATTTTAGTTTTTAAATATAAGTTTTTATTATATAAATATTTTTATTTAAATAGAAAATATAAAACAGAATATAAAAAAAAAACGCGTCGAATTTTAATCAACCTGTCATCTGAAAATTGGAACCCCGCGACTCGCGGAGTTTGCAGCTTCGAATACCGCGACTCGCGGAGACACTCTGACACGCCTACAGAAACCCTAATCAGCATTAAATACGGGGTGATTATTATTTATTTATTATTATTAACCCTAATTACTTAGTATTATTATAATTAGTTTTAAGTTTCTTTTTATTTAATTTATATATTTAGTTAAATTAGTTTAATTAATGTAAAATTACTAGTTTTAATAAATAAATAATATAAAAATAATATTTTTATAAAAATTGTAATTTTCACAACTTTTAGTATATTTTTATATTTTTTCCCTTTTTAATTGTTTTAGCGTAATATTTGTATTTTTCGCTAGTTTTTAGTTTTAAACTTAGTTTTTGCCATAGTTATTTTTTTTTTTACTTCTAGATTTTTAGGCTTTGCCGTAAAATCCCTTAAGTGCTTTTTCTTTAGACTAAGATATAGGTGCTTTAGAAATTTGCGACGCCTTTTTAAGTTTTAGTTCCTTTTTAAGTTATTTCCATTTGGGATATAGTTTTACTTGTAAGCTTTAATATTTTTAGACACCTTTTACTATGTATCAATTATCATTCCAATTAGTAATCTCAATTTGCGATTATAATTTTAAGTTAGTGATAGTAATAAGGTTGGGTTAGTCGAGTGTTTTTAAGTTCTATAAGTCACTCTTTTTCTTTCTTATTTTTATTTTTCGATCTTTTTCCGACGCACTCTTTTTCTTTCTTATTTCTCGTTATTCTAGTTTTAGGACATAGATTTTTATTCTACTTCTTATCTAAATTTCTTAAAATTATGAAAATTTATTTTAAGTGGTTAAATTGATAGACATCAAAATTTTCTGGTTCGTAGTAATAGTTGGATTTGTACGTGGACCGAGTTATTGGAGCCAAACAGTCCTCAATTATATTGAGACCAAACGAATCATGCCCCTCTGCTGCATCTTTTGGCTATTCGAAACGTGGGCAAAATCAGAAAAGTCTATTAATTGGATAACTTATATAATTTTTCTTTCCTTTTTAAAAACTAATAGGATATTTAGTGAATGCACCGAGCAAGACGTTCACCACCTTTTGTACGTTCACCACCTGTAACTAGATCAAGACATTTAGCAAATATTACCGCCGTTGATTTTTCTTTAGAATCGTCATCCAGTCGACCAAGTACTCCAATTCAAATTTCCGATAATCCATTTTTTGAACCCGACCTCACAATTGAGAATCCGAAGAATATTCAGGGACGATTCATAGATCCTGAACCATTAAATTTTCCTCCGGAACCACCAATCATTCAAACAGAGATTGTTGAGGAACGAACCATTAAATCAGAATCCTCTAGTGATTCCGATTCAACAAATTCAATTATGGAGAATCTGGAACCTTTAAGTATGGAAGACCGAATGAGAGCTAAACGCACTGGCCAAGGTCACGCAATTACTCATCCAGACATTAATGCGCCAGATTATGAAATCAAAGGACAAATTCTACACATGGTGACTAATCAATGCCAATTTAGTGGTGCGCCGAAGGAAGATCCAAATGAACATCTTCGTACCTTTAATAGGATCTGCACTCTATTTAAAATCCGAGAAGTGGAGGATGAACAGATATATCTTATGTTATTTCCCTGGACTTTAAAGGGAGAAGCCAAAGATTGGTTGGAATCGTTACCTGAAGGGGCGATTGATACATGGGACGTTTTAGTTGAAAATTTTCTTAAACAATTCTTTCCTGCATCTAAAACTGTAAGACTTCAAGGAGAAATTGTTACGTTTACACAGAAACCGAATGAAACTCTATATGAGGCGTGGACAAGATTTGGAAAGTTATTAAGAGGATGTCCGCAACATGGTTTAGATACCTGACAAATAGTACAAATATTCTACCAAGGATGCGACATCACTACAAGGAAAGACATAGATATAGCAGCTGGTGGTTCCATTATGAAGATAACCGAAACTGATGCTTATAAAATTATTGATAACACTGCTTCCCACTCACATGAGTGGCACCAAGAAAAAGATATCGTTAGATCATCTAAAGCAGCTAGAGCCGATTCTAGCCATGACTTAGATTCCATTTCCACAAAGATAGATGCTGTGGAGAGACTAATGGAAAAGATGACTAAGGATATTCACTCAATACGAATTAGTTGTGAGCAGTGTGGAGGACCACATTTGACAAAAGATTGTCTCAGTATTGAATTAACAATGGAACAAAGAGAGAATATTTCATACATAAACCAAAGGCCTGGAAATAATTATCAGAATAATTATCAACCGCCAAGACCTATTTACAATCAAAACCAGAATTATAACAGAAATGTTTCATACAACAACCAACAAGGTCCTAGCAATCAACAAGTATCCAACAATACTTACAATCAGCAAAGACCTAATTTTCAAAACAAACCACCACAACAAACCGATGATAAAAAGCCGAATTTAGAAGATATGATGACGAAGCTAGTTGAAAATCAAATGCAGTTTTTCACATATCAAAAACAAACTAATGAACAAAATGCTCAAGCATTTAGAAATCAACAAGCTTCTATTCAAAACTTGGAACAAGAAGTAAGTAACCTAGCAAGGTTAATAGGTGAAAGAAAACCGGGAAGTTTACCTAGTGATACAAATGCAAACCCCCGGAATGAAACAGCTAAAGCCATTACCACAAGAAGTGGTACAACACTTAAACCACCTGAAATACCTGTAACTTCTGATGAAGCTATTCCTACTCCACAAGAACCATAACCTGATCAAGATAAGGAAAAAGAACCGGTAGTTGAAAAGGTTAATGAAGATAACACAGTTAAGGCTAAACCTTATGTTAAACCATACCAACCACCACTTCCTTACCCGAGTAAAATGAAGAAAGAGAAACTTGAAGCCGAGCAATCCAAATTCTAGGATATGTTTAAATAGATAAATGTAAATCTTCCTTTCATTGATGTGATTTCAGGAATGCCTAGATATGCTAAATTCTTGAAAGATCTAATCTCAAATAGAAAGAAAATGGAAGAACTCTCGACTTTTACTATGAATGCTAATTGTTCAGCAGTGCTGTTGAATAAGATACCAGAAAAACTATCTGATCCAGGAAGTTTCACAATTCCATATTTTCTGGGTAGTCTTAGTTCAATAGAAGCATTGGCATACTTAGGTGCTAGTATAAATTTAATGCCGTTTTCACTATACGCTAAACTAGACCTTGGAGAATTGAAACTAACCAGAATAAGTATACAACTAGTCGATCGATCAATAAAATATCCTAGAGGGATAATGGAGAACATGCTAGTTAAAGTTGGTACTTTAGTATTTCCAGTAGATTTTGTTGTTCTGGACATGGAAGAAGATTCTCAAGTTCCTCTCATATTAGGAAGACCATTCTTAAACACGGCTAAAGCAATGATAGACATGTTCAGTAAGAAACTGACCCTAAGTATAGAGGACGAGAGTGTTACCTTTTCAGTTGATAGAGCAATGCAATAACCACAATCTGCAGATGATACATGTTATTATATTCAAACTATAGATTCACATGCAGAATTATTAGAAGAATTTCCAGAATTACAAGGAACAGGAGAATGTTCTTTAGGAGAAGGAACTGAACCAATTGATGAAGTTGAAATGTTAGCTACACTTATAGCTAATGGATATGAACCAACAACAGAAGAAATTCAAATGCTAAAAGAAGAAGACAGATATCGATACAAATCATCGATAGAAGAACCTCCGAAATTAGAGTTAAAGCCACTTCCAAACCATTTGGAATACGCTTATTTACATGGTGAATCTGAATTACCTGTAATAATACCGTCTTCTCTTACTAAAAATGAGAAATCACAACTCATTTCTGTGTTGAAAGCTCATAAACCAGCCATTGCATGGAAGATTCATGATATTAAAGGAATAAGTCCTTCGTATTGCACACATAAAATCCTTATGGAAGAAGGTCATAAAACGTATGTGCAACGCCAATGAAGACTAAATCCTAATATGTAAGATGTAGTTAAGAAAGAGATTATTAAACTGCTAGATGCAGGTTTGATATATCCAATTTCTGATAGTCCATGGGTAAGCCCAGTTCAATGCGTGCCTAAGAAGGGTGGCATGACTGTCATTACAAATGAGAAAAATGAGCTTATTCCTACTAGGACTATAACAGGATGGCGTGTGTGTATTGATTATAGAAAATTAAATGACGCCACCAGAAAAGATCACTTTCCCTTACCTTTCATTGATCAAATGTTGAAAAGATTAGCCGGAAATAGTTACTATTGTTTTCTAGATGGATTTTCCGGATATTTTCAAATTCCAATAGCACCCGAAGATCAAGAGAAAACCACATTCACGTGCCCTTATGGTACTTTTGCTTACAAACGCATGCCATTTGGACTTTGCAACGCCCCTGCAACCTTTCAAAGGTGTATGATGGCGATTTTTCACGACATGATAGAAGAATGCATGGAAGTTTTCATGGATGACTTTTCAGTCTTCGGTGATACATTTGAATCATGTCTAGTTAATCTGGAACGAATGCTTATTAGATGCGAACAATCAAATCTAGTTCTTAATTGGGAGAAATGCCATTTCATGGTTAAAGAAGGCATCGTTCTTGGACATAAAATCTCAAAGGAAGGAATTGAAGTGGATAGAGCTAAAGTAGATGTAATTGCTAAACTTCCACATCCCACCAATGTTAGAGGAGTTAGGAGTTTTCTAGGGCATGCCGGTTTTTACCGACGTTTCATAAAAGATTTTTCTAAAATTGCCACTCCTATGAATAAACTCCTAGAAAAGGATGCTCCATTCATATTTTCAGATGAATGTATCAAATCTTTTAATATTCTTAAAGAAAAACTCACTAATGCACCGATCATGATAACACCAAATTGGAATCTACCGTTTGAACTAATGTGCGATGCAAGTGATTTTGCAATGGGAGCCGTTTTAGGACAAAGGATTGAAAAATGATTTCAACCTATTTATTACGCTAGTAAGACGTTACAAGGAGCACAAACGAACTATACAACTACTGAAAAAGAACTCCTTGCTATTGTCTTTGCTTTTGACAAATTTCGATCATATCTCGTTCTAGCTAAAACGGTGGTCTATACCGACCATTCTGCTCTTAGATACCTATTTTCGAAACAAGATGCTAAACCAAGATTAATCCGCTGGATCTTACTCTTACAAGAGTTTGATATTGAAATCCGAGACAAAAGAGGAGCAGAAAATCTCGCCGCTGATCATCTTTCTCGTCTTGAAAATCCTGAGTTAGAAGTTCTAAATGAATCGGCCATACAAGATAACTTTCCTGATGAATATCTATTGAAGATAGATTATAATGAAATACCATGGTTTACAGACTATGAAAACTACTTAGTATGTGGATTCCTTGATAAAGGATTATCGTACCAAAAATGAAAGAAATTCTTCAGTGATATAAAACACTATTTTTGGGAAGATCCACATCTATTTAAAAGTTGTCCCGATGGAATAATATGCCGATGTGTATTTGGAGATGAAGCTAGTAAAATTTTAAACCGTTGTCACACAGGACCAACAGGAGGGCATTATGGGCCTCAACTAACAGCAAGAAAAGTTTATGAAGCTGGATTCTATTAGCCTACAATTTACAAAGACGCACACCTTCTTTGCAAATCCTGTGATGCTTGTCAAAGGGCCGGAAAAATAAGTCAACGTGATGAAATGCCACAAAATGTTATCCAAGTATGTGAAGTATTTGACATTTGGGGTATTGACTTTATGGGTCCATTTCCAAAATCTCATAATAATCTCTATATTCTCGTAGCCATTGATTATGTATCTAAATGGGCGGAAGCACAAGCTCTCCCAACTAATGATGCACGAGTTGTAGTCAACTTTTTAAAACGTCTTTTTGCAAGGTTTGGAACACCGAAAGCTTTAATAAGTGATCGGGGTACTCATTTCTGTAATAATCAACTTGAGAAAGTTCTTAAAAGATATGGAGTAACTCATAAAATCTCCACCGCATATCATCCACAAACAAGTGGACAAGTTGAAAATACCAACCGAGCTTTAAAACGTATTCTAGAGAAAACCGTAGGATCAAATCCGAAGGAATGGTCCATTAAATTGGAGGATGCACTCTGGGCTTTTAGAACAGCCTACAAAACTCCAATTGGAACCACACCTTTTAGACTCGTTTATGGAAAAGCATGTCATCTTCCAGTAGAAATTAAACACAAAGCATTTTGGGCTTTGAAGACATGTAATCTTGATTTACATGAAGCTGGACGTCTACGATTAAGTCAACTAAACGAATTAGAAGAATTAAGACATGAAGCATACGAAAATTCGTTAATCTATAAAGACAGAACGAAGAAATGGCATGATAAAAGAATCAGAAGTTTAAAAGAATTTAAAGAAGGAGACAGAGTTCTTCTTTTCAATTCACGATTCAAGCTATTTCCTGGAAAATTGAAATCAAGATGGTCTGGATCATTCATAGTCAAAAGAGTTTTCCCATACGGAACGATAGAATTAATAAATTCAAATGGGATTGAATTTAAAGTTAATGGTCACAGAGTTAAACACTACATAGATAGTCCGATGGAATTCGACAATGAAGTTAATCACAATTTCGATACCACAGCTAACTAAGTGTGGGGAGAATCAAGTCTTTAAAGGATAATATGTATTTCTATTAGAGTTAGATTGTCTGTTTTCATGTAGTTCTCGAAAATGGAACCCGAATGGTCTTTCCCTAGCAGACCCTAAAGAACTAGTCTTCTCCCCCCATTCTGAATTTTTATTTTTTTTAGGAAATGAAGACTGCCTGTGAACTAAACCATGGTCTAATGCTACACGCTTTGATCACTAAACGTAATAATGACACACTTCCGAGTGAAATAGTATCAGTAATCAGAGAAAGATTGGACGGAGTAAGAAAAGAATCCAGATGCGAAGATAATAAGTTACAATTTGGTAAAGGAAAATCAAAATCCGCAGCGAAAAGAAGAGCACGACACCTTGAAAGATGTCACAAATGCGGAAAATGGTCACATGGAGGTAAATGTTCAAATAATCAAACCTATTCAAATACCGAATTTGTTACTTTATGCAGAGACGGACCGTTCATATGTTTAGAAGAAAAAACACTGAATGCTCGAGGTTACGCCTATGTAGCCATGGAAAACCAATTAAACCAACTATCTTATGAATGGGATAGATCGTATAACTAAGAATACTATCTCACAGGTAAGTCTGTACAGTTTTTTTTGTTTTTATTTTTATTTTTAACCTTTTGATAATAAACGCTAATTTGTTCGCTATAAAGTATTAAATTGGTATTGAATAAAATTAGGTTTGGCGACCGAAATTATTGATATCATTCAAAAATTTATTACATCACTGCGAAATTTAACGTTTATTCTTAAGTTATAAATATCTTTAATCAATCAACCCAAAATATTTCAAAAATTCATCATGAGTTAAATTAGGTCTTGGAACCGAAATTACTTTACCGAAAAGAGGGGCGCATATTTTTGATAATATTTGATTGATTAAAGTGGGATAAAAAGCCAAAAAGATTTTTAATTTTATTTTTACCATGTTTTTAAAATTAATATATAAATCTTAAATTAATATTGTAAACTTTGTAAAATCAATATATTTAAAATTGTAAATATTTGAAAAATTAATATAAGTTTGGTGTGAATTTATAATATGAATTTTTAAATTAAGTTTGGTGTGAATTTTTAATTTTTAAAAATATGAATTTTATTTTTATGCATTTTAAATTGTAAGTTTGGTGTGAATTTTTAATATTAATTTTGAATTTTATATTTAAGTTGTGTGAATTTAAAAAACAAAAATTTACTTTATTTCGCTAAGTTAAAAATATGATTTTTAAAATTCGTCGTAAGTTGAAGACTAGGTCATTGAACCGAAATTGCTTTACCCAAGGGAGGGACGAGAACTTTTATTATCATTATTTTTAATCTTATTGAATTAAAGTATGCCAAAAACATAAAAAAAAAAACCAAAAATCTAAGCTTTTAAAACAATCGCTTGAAAAAGACAAATTTTAAAATTTTGTTGAAGGAAGGACTAGGACATCGATCCGAAACGACCTCGCCCTAAATAACAAGGGAAACAAAATTTTAAAATTAATTACTTAATTGTTTTAATTAGTATAAGATATATAAAAAAAAATACAAACTCCGCGACTCGTGGAGTTTGAAGGGTCAAACACCGCGACTCGCGGAGGGACCAAAACCCAGAAAAAAATAAAAACGTAATCAGCTCAGTCCACACACCACAAAAACAAAAATACTGCGAAAATAACCCGAAAAACCCCGAAAAACCCCGAAAAACACACACCAAATTCGCAATTTTTGACTGTTAATCATCAAATCTTTTACTAAAATCATGTTGAGAAGGATGCTATCAAGGAATTACTCAAGAAAAACGGTAAATTTCTACACCTAAATACCATTTAATCCGAAAATTGGTGTTCTTGAGCAATTTTATACCCAATTCGATTTTGATGCTTTTTAGTGTAATTATGCTTAAATTGCTTATGTATTATGCTTGTATAACCTAGATTGATGCTATTTAACATGATTAGGAGCCTTAAACTTCAAATTTTGAGTAATCTAGGGTTTGTGTTCTTGAGCAAATTTGGGGCTTTTTGATATAAACAGGTTATGGCCGATTTTTGTCATGAATTGTTGCTAAATTAAGTAGTGTAACATGTTTAGGTAGTTAAATGATCCAAACTTTGAGCCTAAACATGATTTTGAGAATTAAAGTGGACTTTTTCAAGTCTAAAATTCATGAACTTGATTTTTGAGAGATAATGCTATTTGAAACTTGTTTAATTGCTAGTAATGATTATTTTGACATGTTATTTGAGTTGAATGCTTATGAACTTGGTGAACATTTTCGTATATGCTTATTTGAAAAAGTGTAGATTTGATAAAAATATGAAAATGAGCATAAGTTTGATATAAATTGGACATGTTATTGTAATTATTTTGATTGATGATTTTGCTGACACTAATGCATATTTGGATGCACAAAAATTGTGTTTGATGTGTTTTGCAGACTGAAAGGGGTGAATCTTCATCCCAAGCTCGCAATGCTCCTACTGAGAATACAGAACAACAGGAGGTGGATAACTACTACAAACAAGATATACCTCATCCAGTCATGACATTTTCTGATATGCACTTGGAAGATTTGCACCCGAACCTGAGATTTGACAAACTTTGGATAGATTATCCAAAATACCAAAGGGGTTTGCATACTCTTCATTCTAAAGCTGTTGAAGTACCTAGGGTCATAGAATGGGGACCATTAGAAGCTGTAGAATTGGCCAGGCCAATTAGGGAATTACTTACACAGAGGTATGGTAATTCTACTTTTAACGATTGGGTACGATTATTCAACATGCGTAGACCCGTATATAAAGTATGGTGTGAAGAATTGTTGTGTAGTATAGAATTAAATGATCGGGTAGCTAGTTTAACCGATCGATCTTTTATTAGATTTTTGTTAGGAGGTTCGATGCGCCACATGTCTTTACTAGACATGGCTCAGGCTTTCGTATATATACGCCTGAGGAATTAGCATCTACCGATTGTAGAGGGTTGATACTAAATGGTAGAAAGATAGACGAAAATTTTGATACGCATGGTGTATGGAGTCAAATGACTAGCCATCACCGATTTAAAGGGGGAAATTACTCTTATTTGGATATAGATAGAGCTGAATTAAGATTAATTCATAGGTTTTTAGCCAATTCGATTACACAACGAGGTAAGAACAAGGAAAAGGTAGATGAACAGGATTTGTTTTACCACATGTGTATTCGAGACCCACAAAGCGCTGTAAGTATACCTTATTGTGTGGGTTATTATTTATCAGCTATGGTTAGGGGGATGAGACCGCATAGCATAATAGGAGGTGGTATATTTATTACTTTGATTGCTGAATATCTCGGTGTGGATATAAGTCGGGGGGATTATTAGTCGAAGAACCAGAACCCCAAGATACAATAGGTTTAAATGTATACCATGGTGCGAAAGTTTTGAAGAGGCGAAATAACGCCGCAGTACGATATAATGGTAGACATCCACAGGTTAAGAGAAACCAACAGTAAGGTAATGTAGGAGGGGGAAATGAAATGGCAGAAATGCAAAGGTTTATAGCTTCACAAGAGTATGAAAATGCTAGACATAGAGCATTTGAAGATTGGCAAGTTTATCAAAACCAAATCATAGCTTATTGCCAACATATAGGTAGAAACTATATTCCTACTCAATCGCCCGTATTTCCTCCCTGGTCTATAGAGATCCAACCACCGTATCCTACGTATAACCCAGCCGAAGCATTTTAAAACACATATGGTTATGCATGGAACCCCTACTGGTATCAGTATCATCCCTAGTCTACTTAGTTTTATTTATTTTATAATTTGTAATGTTGATACATTTAATACTTATGTTAATATTGTAATAGTTTTTATAATTTTCTAACTTTTATTATTAGATTTTAATAATTTTTGAATGTGGGGTAATATACCAAACTTCAAAAATATGTATATATGTTTGCAGTTTATCTTATGTACACAACAGGGTAAAACAACGCATTTTCAAAGACTGGCATTAAGTTCAGCAAAAGCAACTAATTTTGACGACAAGATGCAAAATAAATGTGATATAACAACAAGACGGAATGAACAAATGATATGCACCATTTATCATTCAGCAAACAAACGCCAATATGTTTGGAAACTTTGGTAAAATTTAATCATTTTCACACAAATCACCCTCAATAATTTAAATTGTTACTGATTTCTTGCAAATGAGGGCATTGCAAGATCTTAAGTGTGGGAAGGGGTTAAATTCTTTCGGATTTTAAAATTTTTACTTTATACACTTGGTTACCATTAGAAATACTAGTAAAGTAGTAGTTGTATTAGAATCTAGTGCTCTCTGATAATAAAGAACAGCCCTAGTCTTATATACTGACTACCCAATTCTAGTAAATTTTTTCAAAATTTTCAATTAAATGAACTCAAAATCATGTTTATACATATTTATGAATGATAAAACTAGGTTTTAACACCGAAATTATTGTTACCTTGGAAAGGACATAAATTGAGAAACAAACCAAAATGTTAGAATTCATTTAAAATGGAATAGAGGACAATAAAAAGGAAAATAAAAGCCAAGTGTGGGAAAATTTACCAAGATATTTTAAACATATGTCACATATTTCTGTAACAAATAACTGAAAATACTTTTGCTTTGGACTAAACTAAACTGTTTTACCTGATGAAAGAAAAGAAGAGATGGATCTACACGATGAATCAATTCCATCATTAAAAAGAAGTAAAATCTTCCGAAAAAGACACGCACTTCTTGATTTAAGTCAAGAAGTTGTCGTCCAGACCAACTGTAGGTTGACGAAAAATCTAGAAAAGTCATCTCTAAAATTAGCAGGAAATCCACGGACCTCAGCATCAAACAGGGTTGCCAAGTGGTCAGATTTATCCTAACCATCAAAAGGATTTATCTCGTACAATGGGGGGCACCGTGCAAATTAGCTTGATAAGACTAATGAATCAGATCCCCAGAAAGGATAATCTCCTTAAAGATTAAAAATCAGCTTTTAAGACTGATATTACTCAATCCTTGAGATTGACCTTAAAGATTGAGAATTCAAACTCATGAAATTCAATGATATCTAAACTCGAGCTTGAACGAGAAAATATTTTGATCAAAATTACAAACCGATTTGTTTTCTGAAAACCCATTTTTAATGCGTTCATTACCATTGAACGTAAAATCCTAGGAATTCACCTGGAATTCATTAGGTCACCTGAACTAAATCGGGTGTCAACCGTAAGAACGGTGGTTGCATAGCATGGTCAAAGACAAGGCCTTGTGCCAGACCGAAAAATCATAAGGGTGAGCTTTACTATTGCTCCTACAAAGGATAGTAATTGCGTCTGACACGTTATAGACCATAATTAAAAGCATGTCAGGGGACATTACCTTAACAGTTGCTTGTTCAACGCTTTCCTTTACAACTGGACGGTAGTTTACCAAAAGGTAATATACGGGACAAGTAAACTGGACGTGTTACTTTCCTAATACAAGGTTAGCAAGTGGGTGACATAAAACCGCAAGTTTTGAGCTAAAATTTTCAAATCTGAAACCCACCAAACCCACAAAAATATTTTGCAAACACCGATGAAGGGTTATTCCGGAAAACTTATCTAGGGTAAAAGCTAGATTTAATTTTCAAAAGATCAAATGTTTTCATAAAGATCCAATTTCCTTAATGGATCTAAATTTTATAGTCATGTGGGACTGTAAACCATATCGTTACTACCATTGTTTATACCGCCGTATAGAAATCACTGATGTACAAAGTGTGAAGAATAAAGAAGTGATTCTTGTATTTCAAGACTATATTGCTTGAGGACAAGCAACGCTCAAGTGTGAGAATATTTGATAATGCTAAAAACGAACATATATTTCATAGCATTATTCCTCAAGAAAGACAAGCTTTTAGTTGCAATTGTTCTATTTAAAAGTGATATTCGTTTAAATAATAAAAGGTGAAGACAAAAGACAAATTCGACGAATTGAAGACGCAAACAACCAAAAAGCTCAAAAGTACAAAATACAATCAAAGAGGTTCCAATTATTGATAAGAAACGTCTCGAAATTACAAGAGTACAAGATTCAAAATGCAAAGTACAAGATATTAAATTGTACGCAAGGATGTTCGAAAATCCGGAACCGGGACTAGAGTCAACTCTCAACGCTCGATGCAACGGACTAAAAATTACAAGTCAACTATGCACGTAAATATAATATAATATTTAAATAATTCTTATAATTATTTATATATTATATAATATATTATAAACCGTCGGCAAGAAAGGCTCCAAACTTGTGTGAGCTGTAAAAGCAAACTCCGCGAGTTGCGGAGTTTTGCAGTGCAAAAATTACGCGAGTCGCGGAGTCCCAAATGTTGAAACTGCCTATAAAGCTCGCTCATTCTGATCGTAAAAATCATCCAAAATATCAATCTCTCTATATCTATACGTAATATTTATATTTATATTTATATTTTAATTTTAATTTTAAATCCTAATAATAAGGGTATGTTAGCGAATGTTGTAAGGGTGTAAGTCAAAATTCTGTCCGTGTAACGCTACGCTATTTTTAATCATTGTAAGTTATGTTTATATTATTTTCATTAATGTCTCGTAGCTAAGTTATTATTATACTCATTTAATACCGAAGTAATCATGATGTTGGGCTAATTACTAAAATTGGGTAATTGGGCTTTGTACCATAATTGGGGTTTGGATAAAAGAACGACACTTGTGGAAATTAGACTATGGGCTATTAATGGGTTTTATATTAACTAAACAATACCTTGTTAATTTAATATACAAACTTATAATTCGACGTATTTATATATAACCACATACGCTTGACTGGGTACGGTGGGCGGGATATTTATAAATACCAATAATTATTCATTTTACCGGACACGGAACTGGATTAATAGTTAATAGACTTCTTGAAACAGGGGTGAATTACATTCAAGGGTAATTGGTGTAATTGTTAACAAAGTAGTAAAACCTTGGTTTACACGCAGTCGATAACCTGGTGTATTCATTAAACAAAGTATTAAAACCTTGTTACAATTCGAATCCCAAATTAGTTGGAATATTTAACTTCGGGTATAAGGATAATTTGACGAGGACACTCGCACTTTATATTTATGAGTGATGGACTGTTATGGACAAAAACCAGACTGACATATTAAATAATCCAGGACAAAGAACAATTAACCCATGGGCATAAAACTAAAATCAACACGTCAAACATCATGATTACGGAAGTTTAAATAAGCATAATTCTTTTATTTCATATTTAATTCCTTTTATTTTATATTTAATTGCACTTCTAATTATAACACTTTTATTTATTGTTATTGTATTTAATTGCACTTTTAATTATCGTACTTTTTAATCGCAAGTTTATTTTATCGCACTTTTATTATTCGCAATTTCATTATCGTTATTTACTTTACGCTTTAAATTAAGTCTTTTATTTATTTAATATTTTACATTTGGTTTTAACTGCGACTAAAGTTTTAAAATTGACAAACCGGTCATTAAACGGTAAAAACCCCCCTTTATAATAATAATATTACTTATATATATATTTGTATTTTTATAAAAGTAAACTAATATAGCGTTAAGCTTTGTTTAAAGATTTTCCATGTGGAACGAACCGAACTTACTAAAAACTACACTACTGTACGATTAGGTACACTGCCTATAAGTGTTGTAGCAAGGTTTAAGTATATACATTCTATAAATAAATAAATATCTTGTGTAAAATTGTATCGTATTTAATAGTATTTCCTGCTAAAATTTAATAGTATTTTATACCCCTTAGCTTTAACATCATTCGTTATCGTCTTCATAGATGATATCCTCATCTACTCTAAAAGCGGAGAAGAACATGAGCAACATTTTCGACTAGTGCTTGAACTCTTGAGACAAGAGCAACTTTATGCCAAATTCTCCAAGTGTGAGTTTTGGTTGAAGGAAGTCCAATTCCTGGGTTATATTGTGAGTGATCAAGGTATCAAAGTTCATCCCACAAAGATCGAAGCTATCAGCAAGTGGGAAACCCCCACTACTCCGACTCATATCAGCCAATTTTTAGGTCTCGCCGGTTACTACCGAAGATTTATTGAAGGTTTCTCTCTGATTGCGCATCCTTTGACCGCGCTGACTCACAAAAGGAAGAAGTTCGTTTGGGAAACCAAACAAGAATCAGCATTTCAAACCTTGAAGCAGAAGTTAACCACCGCGCCTATCTTATCACTTCCTGAAGGCAGTGACAATTTCGTCGTATATTGCGATGCCTCGAAAAAAGGTTTTGGTTGCGTATTGATGCAAAGAATGAAGGTCATTGCTTATGCTTCTCATCAACTGAAGATTCACGAGCGAAACTACACTACTCACGATCTCGAACTTGGAGCCGTTGTTTTTGCGCTCAAATTATGGAGACACTATCTTTATGGAACTAAAAGTACTATCTTCACCGACAACAAAAGCCTCCAACACATATTCGATCAGAAACAACTGAACATGAGACAGCGACGATGGATCGAGATGCTGAACGACTATGATTGTGAACTTCGTTACCTTCCTGGCAAGGCCAATGTTGTAGCTGACGCTTTGAGCCGAAAGGAGGGGATGACACCTCTTCGTGTTCGGGCTCTGAACATCACCATTCATTTGAATCTCAACAGCCAAATCCGAGTAGCCCAAGATGAGGCTCTCCAAGAGGAGAATATTTCTCATGAACAATTGAACATTCTCGTCTCTCGATTTGAGGTTAAGGAGACTGGACTCCGATACTTCACCGGAAGAATTTGGGTGCCTAGTTATGGGGATTTGCGAAGCCTCATTCTAGACGAAGCCCACAAGTCAAGATATTTGATTCATCCAGGAGCCGGTAAAATGTACCACGATCTCAAGGAACAGTATTGGTGGCCTAATCTTAAGAAGGATGTTGCAACTTATTTTGGGAAGTGTTTGACTTGCTCGAAGGTTAAGGCCGAACATCAGAGGCCATCTGGGTTACTTCAGCAACCGGAAATCCCGCAATGGAAGTGGGAAAAGATAATAATAGACTTCAATACAAAACTACCAAAGACGGTGGGAGGATACGATACTATCTGGGTTATCGTTGACCGTCTTACCAAATCTGCACACTTCTTAGCCATGAAGGAAACGGATACGATGGAAAAACTCGCTCAACTATACATAAAGGAAATTGTATCTTGTCATGGTTTACCTTATCGATTATTTCAGACTGAGATGCCCGTTTTGCTTCCAGATTTTGGCGTTCTTTGTAAGAAGCCTTGGGGACTCATCTCGACATGAGTACTGCATATCACCCACAGACCGATGGACAAAGCGAATGCACGATTCAGACTTTGGAGGACATGTTCCGTGCTTGTGTTATTGATTTCGGAAAGGCTTGGGAAAGGCATTTGTCGCTAGCCGAATTCTCTTACAACAACAGTTATCATTCGAGTATTAATGCCGTAGCTTTCGAAGCATTGTATGGCCTCAAATACCGTTCTCCTATTTGTTGGGCCGAAGTAGGCGAAAAGCAAATTGTAACGACCCTACTTTTTCCGTTATCTTTTACCGTTTATTATTTAACGACCGTTAATTGTTATTCGTGCCACGTCATTTCTATGACCTATATTATTATTTTAGTAATAATATATTATTTATTAAGTGTTATATGAATATTTGTATTCATATTTTAAATGGTACGTTTATACGAATCGTGGATTTCTATCCGGCGAATCTTTTCGATTTTCAAACCAACGGTCAAGCTTTTGGGATTTTTAAATCCTAATTATTTTAATTATGATATTTTTATGTCATATGAATGTATATAGTGTTTATATATTTTATTTGTCGCGTGTGCGTTATCTCTCCGAATATTTAATCGTGTAGCGGTGTTTTCGCGTTTCGGGCTTCGTTCGGGAATTCAAACCACAAGGCTTCTTTCATTTATCAACTTGGCCCACTAAGGGGCCCACCCCATTCTTAATTCAGCCTAAATTCCCATGGGGGGATTGATTTTGCCATTTTGTCAAATTAATTATCCTTAATTGCATTTTTAAACTACAAAACCCTAACAACTTCTCCTCCTCTCTTCTCCCTCTCATTTGAATGTGAACTAGCCCCATCTAAACACCAAAATTCGGCCACCACTCATTCATACACAATTGTTCATCATTTCTCAAGGCTAGCTACATAATCGGATTCACCGTTTCGCGTTCTACATCATCCTTCTTCTTGATTTTTAATTTGCATAAAATCACAAACCCTATATTTTCAATTTTAATTTATTTTTACTTATTTTACATGTATGTTAATGTTATAGTACTTATATTTGATTGTGGTGTTGTTGCCTTGCATAGAAATGCTCGATTTCGTATGTTTTCGGTTGATCAATTTTTGGACAGCGGATATATTGTTAAAATCAGTAACTTTGGCTAACATTTTTTATTAATTTAAGTGTCTCAATGTGTTCTTCTCATTGAGTACATAATTTTAGGCTTTGGATTCGTCTCGTTTCGAGTAACGGATCAAAATCTACGCTTGATTTAAGATTTTGTAAAGATTGAAATGGATAACTTTTGAAATCAGGTTGTGGTCCGACTTTGGGGACATAATATGAGATTTTAGGGTGTTCCATTGTGTTAGGGTTGATGATTGGACGAACTTTCATGTTCGGGTCATCAATATCCGAGCCATGTATGTTAATGGCTTTAGCTGTTTCATTCCGGGGGTTAGCATTTGTATCACTAGGTAAACTTCTCGATTTTCTTTCACCTATTAACCTTGCTAGGTTACTTACTTCTTGTTCCAAGTTTTGAATAGAAGCTTGTAGATTTCTAAATGCTTGAGCATTTTGTTCATTGGTTTGTTTCTGAGATGTGAAAAACTGTGTTTGAGTTTCAACTAGCTTCGTCATCATATCTTCTAAATTCGGCTTTTTATCATCGGGTTGTGGTGGTTTGTTTTGAAAATTAGGTCTTTGCTGGTTGTAAGTATTATTGGATACTTGTTGATTGCTAGGACCTTGTTGGTTGTTGTATGGAACATTGTGATTATAATTCTGGTTTTGATTGTAGATTGGTCTTGGCGGTTGATAATTATTCTGATAATTATTTCCAGGCCTTTGGTTTATGTATGAAATATTCTCTCTTTGTTCCATTGTTAGTTCAATACTGAGACAATCTTTTGTCAAATGTGGTCCTCCACACTGCTCACAACTAATTCGTATTGAGTGTATATCCTTAGTCATCTTTTCCATTCGTCTCTCGACAGCATCTATCTTTGCGGAAATGGAATCTAAGTCATGGCTAGAATCGGCTCTAGCTGCTTTAGATGATCTAACGATATCTTTTTCTTGGTGCCACTCATGTGAGTGGGAAGTAGTGTTATCAATAATTTTGTAAGCATCAGTTTCTGTTTTCTTCATAATAGAACCACCAGCTGCTATATCTATGTCTTTCCTTGTAGTGATGTCGCATCCTAGGTAGAATATTTGTACTATTTGACAAGTGTCTAAACCATGTTGCGGACATCCTCTTAATAACTTTCCAAATCTGGTCCATGCCTCATATAGAGTTTCATTCAGTTTCTGTGTGAACGTAACAATTTCTCCTTGAAGTCTTACGGCTTTAGACGCCGGAAAGAATTGTTTAAGAAATTTTTTCAACTAAAACGTCCCATGTATCGATCGCCCCTTCAGGTAACGATTCCAACCAATCTTTGGCTTCTCCCTTTAAAGTCCAGGGAAATAACATGAGATATATCTGTTCATCCTCCACTTCTCTTATTTTAAATAGTGTGCAGATCCTATTAAAGGTACGAAGATGTTCATTTAGATCTTCCTTCGGTGCACCACTAAATTGGCATTGATTAGTCACCATATGTAGAATTTGTCATTTGATTTCATAATCTGGCGCATTAATGTCTGGATGAGTAATTGCGTGACCTTGGCCAGTGCGTTTAGCTCGCATTCGGTCTTCCATAATTAAAGGTTCCAGATTCTCCATAATTGAATTTGTTGAATCTGAATCACTAGAGGATTCTGATTTAATGGTTCGTTCCTCGACAATCTCCATTTGAATGATTGGTGGTTCCGGAGGAAAAATTAATGGTTCAGGATCTATGAATTGTCCCTGAATATTCTCCGGATTCTCAATTGTGAGGTCGGGTTCAAAAAATGGATTATCGGAAATTTGAATTGGAGTACTTGGTCGACTGGATGACGATTCTAAAGAAAAATCAACGGCGGTAATATTTGCTAAATGTCTTGATCTAGTTACAGGTGGTGAACGTACAAAAGGTGGTGAACGTCTTGCTCGGTGCATTCACTGAATATCCTATTAGTTTTTAAAAGGAAAGAAAAATTATATAAGTTATCCAATTAATAGACTTTTCTGATTTTGCCCACGTTTCGAATAGCCAAAAGATGCAGCAGAGGGGCAGGATTCGTTTGGTCTCAATATAATTGAGTACTGTTTGGCTCCAATAACCCGGTCCACGTACAAATCCAACTATTACTACGAACCAGAAAATTTTTATGTCTATCAATTTAACCACTTAAAATAAATTTTCGTAATTTTAAGAAATTTAGATAAGAAGTAGAATAAAAATCTATGTCCTAAAAACTAGAATAGTGAGAAATAAGAAAGAAAAAGAGCACGTCGAAAAAGGGCGAAAAAGAAAAAAAAATTGAAAAATAAAAGGCGTCGAAAAATAAGAAAGAAAAAAGAGTGACTTATAAAACTTAAAAACACTCGACTAACCCAACCTTATTACTATCACTAACTTAAAATTAAAATTGCAAATTGAGATTACTAATTGGAGTGATAATTGATACATAGGTAAAAGGCGTCGAAAAATAAAAATATGAAAGTAGCGCGTCGAAACTTAAAAAGGAACTAAAAACTAAAAGTTGCGTCTAAAAATATTAAAGCTTACAAGTAAAACTATATCTCAAATGGCAATAACTTAAAAAGGTACTAAAACTTAAAAAGGCGTCGCAAAATTCTAAAGCACCTAAATCTTAGTCTAAAGAAAAAGCACTTAAGCGATTTTACGGCAAAGCCTAAAAATCTAGAAGTAAAAATGACTATGGCAAAAACTATATCTTAAAACTAAGTACGAGCGAAAAATACAAATATTACGCTAAAACAAATAAAAATAGACAAAATATAAAAATATACTAAAAGTTGTAAAAAGTACAATTTTTATAAAAATATTATTTTTATATTATTTTATAAAAGTATTAATTTAAATATATAAATAAAACTAATTAAAATTTAAAATACAATTTAATTTAAAAATTTTAAACTAATTATAATAATAATTAAGTAATTAGGGTTAATAATAATAATAAATAATAATTACTCCGTATTAAATGCAGATTAGGGTTTCTGTCGGTGTCAGGGTGGCTCCGCGAGTTGCGGTACACCTGGCTAAAAACGCCGCGAGTTGCGGGGTTCGAAATTTCAGAAAAGGTGGGTTAGTTTCACAGGTTTCGTAGTTTTTTTTTTTTTTAAATTTCTGTTTTTAATTTAATTAATATATTTATATAAATTTAATAAAACTTATGTTTTAAAAACTAAAATAAAAATAGAAATACTTTATAATTTTATATAAATCTTAAAAATAGATTTATATATATATAGTTTTTTTTCGGTTTTTAAATTTTTTTTATATATATATATTTTTTTATATTTTTTTATATTTAAAAAGTATATATCTTACAAAAACTAATTAAAACTTAATAAGAAATATATTTTTTTTCTTATGTGGCGTTTCGCTTCGTCGTTCCCCGGCAGCGGCGCCAAAAATACTTGATGTTATGCGAGGTGTATATAAAATAGCTTTATTTTTACAACTAAATACTATTAAATATGATACAATTTTACACAAGATACTTATTTATTTATAGAGTGGATATACTTAAACCTTGCTACAACACTTATAGGCAGTGTACCTAATCGTACAGTAGTGTAGTTTTTAGTAAGTCCGGTTCGTTCCACAGGGAATCTTTAAACAAAGCTTAACACTATATTAGTTTTAATTTATAAAAATACAAATATATATATAAGTAATATTATTATTATAAAGGGGGTTTTTAACGTTTAGTGAACAGTTTGTCGATTTTAAAACTTAGTCGTAGTTAAAACCTAATGTAAAATATTAAATAAATAAAAGACTTAATTTAAAGCGTAAAGTAAATAACGATAATGAAATTGCGATAAATAAAAGTGCGATAAAATAAAATTGCGATAATTAAAAAGTACGATAATTAAAAGTGCAATTAAATACAATAACAATAAATAAAAGTGCGATAATTAAAAGTGCAATTAAATATAAAATAAAGGAAATTAAATATGAAATAAAATAATTATGCTTATTTAAACTTCCGTAATCATGATGTTTGACGTGTTGATTTTAGTTTTATGCCCATGGGTTAATTGTCCTTTGTCCTGGATTATTTAATATGTCCGTCTGGTTTTTGTCCATAACAGTCAATCAGTCATAAATATAAAGTGCGAGTGTCCTCGTCAAATTATCCTTATACCCGAAGTTAAATATTCCAACTAATTTGGGATTTGAATTGTAACAAGGTTTTAATACTTTGTTTAATGAATACACCAGGTTATCGACTGCGTGTAACCCAAGGTTTTAATACTTTGTTATCAATTATGCCAAGTGTCCTTGTACATAATTTTACCCCTGTTTTAATAATTCCATAGACTATTAATCCATTCCCGTGTCCGGTTAAATGAACGATTATTCGTACATATAAATACCCCGCCCATCGTGTCCGATCGAGTGAATATGGTTATTTATAAGGACGTCCAATTGTAAATCTTTATATTAAAATTAACAAACTATCATTTAGTTAAACAAATATAAAGCCCATTAATAGCCCATAGTCTAATTTTCATAAGTGTCGTTCTTTTGTCCAAACCCCAATTATGATACAAAGCCCAATTACCCAATTTTAGTAATTAGCCCAACATCATGATTACTTCAGATTAAATAAGCATAATAACGGCTTAGCTACGAGACATTAATGAAAATAATATAAACATAACTTACAATGATTAAAAATAGCGTAGCGTTACACGGACAGAATTTCGACTTACACCCTTACAATATTTGCTAACATACCCTTATTATTAGAAATTAAAATTAAAATTAAAATTAAAATTAAAATATAAATATAAATATTTACGTATACATATATAGAGAGAGATTTTAGGATATTTTTTTACGATCAGAATGCGCGAGCTTTTATAGGGAGTTTCATATTTTGGGGCTCCGCAACTCGCGGTATTTTTCTTCTTCAAACTCCGCAACTCGCGGAGTTTGTTTTTACAGCTCACACAGCCTTGGCTCCTAGCTTGCCGACGGTTTATAATACATTATATAATATATAAATAATTATAAGAATTATTTAAATATTATATTATATTTATGTGCATATTTGACTTGTAATTTTTAGTCCGTTGCGTCGAGCGTTGAGAGTTGACTCTGGTCCCGGTTCCGGGTTTTTGAACGTCCTTGCGTACAATTTAATATCTTGTACTTTGCATTTTGAATCTTGTACTCTTGTAATTTTGAGACGTTTCTCATCAATAATTGGAACCTCTTTTATTGTATTTTGTACTTTTGAGCTTTTTGGTCGTTTGCGTCTTTAATTCGTCGAATCTGTCTTTTGTCTTCACCTTTTATTATTTAAATGAATATCACTTGTAAATAGGACAATTGCAACTAAAAGCTTGTCTTTCTTGAGGAATAATGCTATGAAATATATGTTCATTTTTAGCATTATCAAATATTCCCACACTTGAGCGTTGCTTGTCCTCAAGCAATATAGTCTTGAAATACTAGAATCACTTCTTTATTCTTCACACTTTGTACATCAGTGATTTCTATATGGCGGTATAAATAATGGTAGTAATGATATGGTTTACAGTCCCACATGACTATAAAATTTAGATCCTTTAAGGAAATTGGATCTTTATGAAAACATTTGATCTTTTGAAAATTAAATCTAGTTTTTACCCTAGATAAGTTTTCCGGAATAACCCTTCACCGGTATTTGCAAATTCTTTTTGTGGGTTTAGTGGGTTTTCAGATTTGAAAATTTTAGCTCAAAACTTATGGTTTTGTGTCACCCACTTGCTATCCTTGTATTAGGAAAGCAACACGTCTAGTTTACTTGCTCCGAATATTACCTTTCGATAAACTACCGTCCGGTTGTAAAGGAAAGCGTTGAACAAGCAACTGTTAAGGCAATGTCCCCTGACATGCTTTTAATTATGGTCTATAACGTGTCGGATGCAATTACTATTCTTTGTAGGAGCAATAGTAAAGCTCACCCTTATAATTTTCCGTTCTGGCACAAGGTCCTGTCTTTGACCATGCTATGCAACCACCGTTCTTACGGTTGACACCCGATTTAGTTCAGATGACCTAATGAATTCTAGGTGAATTCCTAGAATTTTACGTTCAATGGTAATGAACGCATTGAAAATAGATTTTCAGAAAATAAATCGGTTTGAAATTTTGATCAAAATATTTTCTCGTTCAAGCTTGAGTTTAGATATCATTGAATTCCATGAGTTTGTAATTCTCAATCTTTAAGGTCAATCTCTAGGATTGAGTAATATCAGTCTTAAAACCTGATTTTTGATCTTTAAGGAGATTATCCTTTCTGGGGATCTGATTCATTAGTCTTATCAAGCTAATTTGCATGGTGCCCCCCATTGTACGAGACAGATCCTCTCATGGTTAGGATAAGTCTGACCACTTGGCGACCCTGTTTGATGCTGAGGTCTGTGGATTTCCTGCTGATTTTAGTGATGACTTTTCTAGATTTTTCGTCAACCTACAGCTGGTCTGGACGACAACTTCTTGACCTAAATCAAGAAGCGCGTGTCATTTTCGGAAGACTTTACTTCCTTTTAATGATGGAAATGATTCATTGTGTAGATCCATCTTTCTTACAGTAAATCGGGTAAAATTTTTTAGTTTAGTACAAAGCAAAAGTATCTTTAATATGTGACATATGTTTAAAATAACTTGGTAAATTTTTCCACACTTGGCTTTTATTTTTCCTTTTTATTGTCCTCTATTCCATTTTAAATGAATTTTAACATTTTGGTTTGTTTCTCAATTTATGTCCTTTCCGAAGTAACAATAATTTCGGTGTTAACACCTAGTTTTATCGTTCATAAATATGTATAAACATGATTTTGAGTTCATTTAATTGAAAATTTTGAAAAATTTTACTAGAATTGGGTAGTCAGTATATAAGACTAGGGCTGTTCTTTATTATCAGAGAGCACTAGATTCTAATACAACTACTGCTTTACTAGTATTTTTAATGGTAACCAAGTGTTTAAGATAAAAATTTTAAAAATTCGAAAGAATTTAACCCCTTCCCACACTTAAGATCTTGCAATGCCCTCATTTGCAAGAAATCAGTAACAATTTAAATTATTGAGGGTGATTAGCGTAGAAAAATGATTAAATTTTACCAAAGTTTCCAAACATATTGGCGTTTGTTTGCTGAATGATAAATGGTGCACATCATTTGTTCATTTCGTCTTGTTGTTACATCACATTTATTTTTCATCTTGTCGTCAAAATTAGTAGCTTTTGCTGAACTTAATGCCAGTCTTTGAAAATGCATTGTTTTACCCTGTTGTGTACATAAGATAAACTGCAAACATATATACATATTTTTGAAGTTTGGTATATTACCCCACATTCAAAAATTATTAAAATCTAATATTAAAAGTTAAAAAAAATTATAAAAAAACTATTACAATATCAACATAAGTGTATAATGTAGTAACATTACAAAAATAAAATAAATAAAACTAAATAAACTAGGGTTGTTACTGATACCAGTAGGGGTTCCATGCATAACCGTATGTGTTATAAAATGCTTCAGCTGGGTTATAAGTAGGATACGGTGGTTGCATCTCTATAGACCAGGGAGGAAATACGGGCGTTGGATTAGGAATATAGTTTCTACCTATATGTTGGCAATGAGCTATGATTTGGTTTTGATGAACTTGCCAATCTTCAAATGCTCGATGTCTAGCATTTTCATACTCTTGTGAAGCTATAAACCTTTGCATTTCTGTCATTTCATTTCCCCTTCCCACATTACCTGGCTATTGATTTCTCTCAACCTGTGGATGTCTTCCATTATATCTTACTGCGGCGTTATTTCGCCTCTTCAAAACCTTAGCACCATGATATACATTTAAACCAATTGTATCGCGGGGTTCTGGTTCTTCGATTAATAATCCCCCCGACTTATATCCACATTGAGATACTCAGCAATTAATGTAATAAATATACCACCTCCTATTATACTGTGCGGTCTCATCCCCCTAACCATAGCTGATAAATAATAACCCACACAATAAGGTATACTTACAGTGCTTTGTGGGTCTCGAATACACATGTGGTAAAACAAATCCTGTTCATTTACCTTTTCCTTATTTTTACCTCGCTGTGTAATCGAGTTCGCTAGAAACCTATGAATTACTCTTAACTCAGCTCTATCTATATCCAAATAAGAGTAATTTTCCCCTTTAAATCGGTGATGGCTAGTTATTTGACTCTATACACCATGCATATCAAAATTGCATCAATCTTCCTACCATTTAATATCAACCCTCGACAATCGGCAGATGCTAGAACCTCAGGCGTATATATACGTAAGGCCTGAGCCATGTCTAGTAGAGACATGTTGCGCATCGAACCTCCTAACAAAAATCTAATAAAAGTTCGATCGGTTAAACTAGCTACCCGATCATTTATTTCTATACTACACAATAATTCTTCACACCATACTTTATATACAGGCCTACGCATGTTGAATAATCGTACCCAATCGTTAAAAGTAGAATTACCATACCTCTGTGTAAGTAATTCCCTAATTGGCTCGGCCAATTCTACGGCTTCTAACGGTTCCCATTCTATGACCCTAGGTACTTTAACAGCTTTAGAATGAAGAGTGTGCAAGGCCCTTTGGTATTTTGGATAATCTATCCAACGTCTGTCTAATCTCAAGTTCGGGTGCAAGTTTTCCACGTGCATATCTGAAAATGTCATAACTGGATGAGGTATATCTTGTTTGTAATAGTTATCAACATCCTGTTGTTCCGCATTCTCAGGGGGATTAATGCGAGCTTGGGATGAAGATTCACCCCTTTCAGTCTGCAAAACACATCAAACACAATTTTTGTGCATCCAAATATGCATTAGTGTCAGCAAAATCATCAATCAAAATAATTACAATGACATGTTCAATTTATATCAAACTTATGCCCATTTTCATATTTTTATCAAATCTACACTTTTTCAAATAAGCATATACGAAAATGTTTACCAAGTTCATAAGCATTCAACTCAAATAACATGTTAAAATAATCATTATTAGCAATTAAACAAGTTTCAAATGGCATTATCTCTCAAAAATCAAGTTCATGAATTTTAGACTTGAAAAAGTCCACTTTAATTCTCAAAAATCATGTTTAGGCTCAAAGTTTGGATTATTTAACTACCTAAACATGTTACACTACTTAATTTAGCAATAATTCATGACAAAAATCGGCCATAACCTGTTTATATCAAAAAGCCCCAAATTGCTCAAGAACACAAACCCTAGATTACTCAAAATTTGAAGTTTAAGGCTTCTAATCATGTTAAATAGCATGAATCTAGGTTATACAAGCATAATACATAAGCAATTTAAGCATAATTACACTAAAAAGCGTCAAAATCGAATTGGGTATAAAATTGTTCAAGAACACTAGTTTTTGGATTAAAGGGTGTTTTGATGTAGAAATTTACCGTTTTCCTTAAGTAATTCCTTGATAGCATCCTTCTCAACATGATTTTGTAAAAGATTTGATGAAAAATGGCCAAAAAATTCAATTTTTGTGTGTGTTTTTCGTTGGTTCTTTGCAGTATTTTGGTGTGGTTGTGTGGACTGATCTGTTTCTGCCATTTTATTTTTTTTCTGGATTTTGTAACCTCCGCGAGTCGCGGCACTTTTGTTCTTCAAACTCCGCAAGTCGCGGAGTTTGACCTTTTTTTTTTTATAAAAACCTTAACATATAAAACAATTAATTTTAAAATTTTGTTTCCCTTGTTATTTAGGACGAGGTCGTTTCGGATCGATGTCATAGTCCGTCCCTCTACAAAATTTTAAAATTTGTAATTTTTAAGCGCGGTTTTAAAAGTAAAGATTGTTGGGGTTTTTAATGTTTTTGGCATACTTTAATTCAATAAGATTAAAAATAATGATAATAAAAGTTCTCGTCCCTCCCTCTGGTAAAGCAATTTCGGTTCAAAGACCTAGTCTTCAACTCACGACGAATTTTAAAAATCATATTTTTAACTTAGCGAAATAAAGTAAATTTTTGTTTTTAAATTCACACAACTTAAATTTAAAATGCATAAAATTAAAAATTCATATTTAAAAATTCACACCAAACTTAAATTATATTTTTGTTTTTATACATACAAACTTATATTAATTTTTCCAATATTTACAATTTTAAATATATTGATTTAAAAAGTTTACAATATTATTTTAATTTTTATATATTAATTTTAAAACATGGTAAAAATAAAATTAAAAATCTTTTTGGCTTTTATCCCACTTTAATCAATCAAATATTATCAAAAATATGCGCCCCTCTTTTCGGTAAAGTAATTTCGGTTCCATGACCTAATTTAACTCATGACGAATTTTTAAAATATTTTGGGTTGATTGATTAAAGATATTTATACCTTAAGAATAAACGTTAAATTTCGCAGTGATGTAATAAATTTTTTGTATGATATCAATAATTTCGATCGCAAGACCTAATTTTATTGAATACCAATTTAATACTTTATAGCGAACAAATTAGCGTTTATTATCAAAAGGTTAAAAATAAAAATAAAAATGAAAACTGTACAAACTTACCTGTGAAATATATTTCTTAGTGATATGCTCTAGCCCACTCATAAGATAGTCGGACTAATTGGTTTTCCATGGCTACATAGGCGTAACCTCGAGCATTTAATGTTTTTCTTCTAAACATATGAATGGTCCGTCTCTGCATAGAGTAACAAATTCGGTATTTGAATAGGTTTGATTATTTGAACATTTACCTTCGTGTGACCATTTTCCGCATTTGTGACATTTTTCAAGGTGTCGTGCTCTTCTTTTCGCTGCGGATTTTGATTTTCCTTTACCAAATTGTAACTTATTATCTTCACATCTGGATTCTTTTCTTACTCCGTCCAATTTATCTCTGATAATGATACTATTTCACTTGGAAGTGTGTCATTATTACATTTAGTGATCAAAGTGTGTAGCATTAGACCATGGTTTAGTTCACAGGAAGTCTTCATTTCGTAAAAACCTAAAAAAAAATAAAAATTCAGAATGGGGGGAGAAGACTAGTTCTTTAGGGTCTGCTAGAGAAAGACCATTCGGGTTCCATTTTCGAGAACTACACGAAAACAGAAAATCTAACTCTAACAGAAATACATATTATCCTTTAAAGACTTGATTCTCCCCACACTTAGTTAGCCGTGGTATTGAAATTGTGATTAACTTCGTTGTCGATTTCCATCGGACTATCTATGTAATGTTTAACTCTGTGACCATTAAGCTTAAATTCAATCCCATTTGAATTTATTAATTCTACTGTTCCGTATGGGAAAACTCTTTTGACTATGAATGGTCCAGACCATCTCGATTTCAATTTTCCAGGAAATAGCTTGAATCGTGAATTGAAAAGAAGAACTCTGTCTCCTTCTTTAAATTCTTTTGAACTTCTGATTCTTTTATCATACCATTTCTTCGTTCTTTCCTTATAGATTAACGAATTTTCGTATGCTTCATGTCTTAATTCTTCTAATTCGTTTAATTGACTTAACCGTAGACGTCCAGCTTCATGTAAATCAAGATTACATGTCTTCAAAGCCCAAAATGCTTTGTGTTCAATTTCTACTGGAAGATGACATGCTTTTCCGTAAACGAGTTTTAAAGGTGTGGTTCCAATTGGAGTTTTGTAGGCTGTTCTAAAAGCCTAGAGTGCATCCTCCAATTTTATGGACCATTCCTTCGGATTTGATCCTACGGTTTTATCTAAAATACGTTTTAAAGCTCGGTTGGTATTTTCAACTTGTCCACTTGTTTGTGGATGATATGCGGTGGAGATTTTATGAGTTACTCCATATCTTTTGAGAACTTTCTCAAGTTGATTATTACAGAAATGAGTACCCCGATCACTTATTAAAGCTTTTGGTGTTCCAAACCTTGCAAAAAGACGTTTTAAAAAGTTGACTACAACTCGTGCATCGTTATTTGGGAGAGCTTGTGCTTCCGCCCATTTAGATACATAATCAATGGCAACGAGAATGTAGAGATTATTATGAGATTTTGGAAATGGACCCATAAAGTCAATACCCCAAATGTCAAATACTTCACATACTTGAATGACATTTTGTGGCATTTCATCACGTTGACTTATTTTTCCGGCCCTTTGACAAGCATCACAGGATTTGCAAAGAAGGTGTGCGTCTTTGTAAATTGTTGGCCAATAAAATCCAGCATCATAAACTTTTATTGCTGTGAGTTGAGGCCCATAATGCCCTCCTGTTGGTCCTGTGTGACAATGGTTTAAAATTTTCCTAGCTTCATCTCCGAATACACATCGGCGTATTATTCTATCTGGACAACTTTTAAACAAATGTGGATCTTACAAGAAATAGTGTTTTATATCACTAAAGAATTTCTTTCGTTTTTGGTACGATAATCCTTTTTCAAGGAATCCACAAACTAAGAAGTTTGCATAGTCTGCAAACCATGGAATTTCATTATAATCTATCTTCAATAGATATTCATCAGGAAAGTTGTCTTGTATGGCCGATTCATTTAGAACTTCTAATTCGGGATTTTCAAGACGAGAAAGATGATCAGCTGCGAGATTTTCTGCTCCATTTTTATCTCGGATTTCAATATCAAACTCTTATAATAGTAAGATCCAACGGATTAATCTTGGTTTAGCATCTTATTTCGAAAATATGTATCTAAGAGCAGAATGGTCGGTATAGACCACCGTTTTAGCTAGAACGAGATATGAACGAAATTTGTCAAAAGCAAAGACAATAGCAAGGAGTTCTTTTTCAGTAGTTGTGTAATTTGTTTGTGCTCCTTGTAACGTCTTACTAGCATAATATATAGGTTGAAATTGTTTTTCAATCCTTTGTCCTAAAACGGCTCCCATTGCAAAATCACTTGCATCGCACATTAGTTCGAATGGTAGATTCCAATTTGGTGTTATCATGATCGGCGCATTAGTGAGTTTCTCTTTAAGAATATTAAAAGATTTGATACATTCATCTGAAAAGATGAATGGAGCATCCTTTTCTAGGAGTTTATTCATAGGAGTGGCAATTTTAGAAAAATCTTTTATGAAACGTCGGTAAAAACCGGCATGCCCTAGAAAACTCCTAACTCCTCTAACATTGGTGGGATGTGGAAGTTTAGCAATTACATCTACTTTAGCTCTATCCACTTCAATTCCTTCCTTTGAAATTTTATGTCCAAGAACGATGCCTTCTTTAACCATGAAATGGCATTTCTCCCAATTAAGTACTAGATTTGATTGTTCGCATCTAATAAGCATTCGTTCAAGA
This sequence comes from Rutidosis leptorrhynchoides, assembly GCF_046630445.1. Lineage (NCBI taxonomy): Eukaryota > Viridiplantae > Streptophyta > Magnoliopsida > Asterales > Asteraceae > Rutidosis > Rutidosis leptorrhynchoides. The sequence goes on from NC_092337.1 coordinate 256,398,442, forward strand.
TTAACTAAACATGATTCAAATGTATCACCGAAGACTGAAAAGTCATCCATGAAAACTTCCATGCATTCTTCTATCATGTCGTGAAAAATCGCCATCATGCACCTTTGAAAGGTTGTAGGGGCGTTGCAAAGTCCAAATGGCATGCGTTTGTAAGCAAAAGTACCATAAGGGCACGTGAATGTGGTTTTTTCTTGGTCTTCGGGTGCTATTGGAATTTGAAAATATCCGAAAAAATCATCAAGAAAACAATAGTAACTATTTCCGGCTAATCTTTCCAACATTTGATCAATAAAAGGTAAGGGAAAGTGATCTTTTCTGGTGGCGTCATTTAATTTTCTATAATCAATACATACACGCCATCCTGTTACAGTCCTAGTAGGAATAAGCTCATTTTTCTCATTTGTGATGACAGTCATGCCACCCTTCTTAGGTACGCATTGAACTGGGCTTACCCATGTACTATCAGAAATTGGATAAATTAAACCTGCATCTAGCAGTTTAATAATTTCTTTCTTAACAACATCTTGCATATTAGGATTTAGTCTTCGTTGGCGTTGCACATACGTTTTATGACCTTCTTCCATAAGGATTTTATGTGTGCAATACGAAGGACTTATTCCTTTAATATCATGAATCTTCCATGCAATGGCTGGTTTATGAGCTTTCAACACATAAATGAGTTGTGATTTCTCATTTTCAGTAAGAGAAGACGATATTATTATAGGTAATTCGGATTCACCATGTAAATAAGCGTATTTCAAATGGTTTGGAAGTGGCTTTAACTCTAATGTCAGAGGTTCTTCTATCGATGATTTATATCGATATCTGTCTTCTTCTTTTAGCATTTGAATTTCTTCTGTTGTTGGTTCATATCCATTAGCTATTAGTGTAGCTAACATTTCAGTTTCATCAATTGGTTCATTACCTTCTCCTAAAGAACATTCTCCTGTTCCTTGTAATTCTAGAAATTCTTCTAACAATTCTGCATGTAAATCTATAGTTTGAATATAATAGCATGTATCATCTGCAGATTGCGGTTGTTGCATTGCTCTATCAACTGAAAAGGTAACACTCTCGTCCTCTATACTTAGGGTCAGTTTCTTACCGAACACGTCTATCATTGCTTTAGCCGTGTTTAAGAATGGTCTTCCTAATATGAGAGGAACTTGAGAATCTTCTTCCATGTCCAGAACAACAAAATCTACTGGAAATACTAAAGTACCAACTTTAACTAGCATGTTCTCCATTATCCCTTTAGGATATTTTATTGATCGATCGGCTAGTTGTATACTTATTCTTGTTGGTTTCAATTCTCCAAGGTCTAGTTTAGCGTATAGTGAATACGACATTAGATTTATACTAGCACCTAAATCTGCCAATGCTTCTATTGAACTAAGACTACCCAGAAAATATGGAATTGTGAAACTTCCTGGATCAGATAGTTTTTCTAGTATCTTATTCAACAGCACTGTTGAACAATTAGAATTCATAGTAACGGCCGAGAGTTCTTCCGTTTTCTTTCTATTTGAGATTAGATCTTTCAGAAATTTAGCATATCTAGGCATTCCTGAAATCACATCAATGAAAGAAAGATTTACATTTATCTGTTTAAACATATCCAAGAATTTGGATTGCTCGGCTTCAAGTTTCTCTTTTTTCATTTTACTCGGGTAAGGAAGTGGTGGTTGATATGGTTTAACATAAGGTTTAGCCTTAACTGTGTTATCTTCGTTAACCTTTTCAACTACCAGTTCTGTTTCCTTATCTTGATCAGGTTGTGGTTCTTGTAGAGTAGGAATAGCTTCATCAGAAATTACAGGTATTTCAGGTGGTTTAAGTGTTGTACCACTTCTTGTGGTAATGGCTTTAGCTATTTCATTCCGGGGGTTAGCATTTGTATCACTAGGTAAACTTCCCGGTTTTCTTTCACCTATTAACCTTGCTAGGTTACTTACTTCTTGTTCCAAGTTTTGAATAGAGGCTTGTTGATTTCTAAATGCTTGAGCATTTTGTTCATTGGTTTGTTTCTGAGATGTGAAAAACTGTGTTTGAGTTTCAACTAGTTTCGTCATCATATCTTCTAAATTCGGCTTTTTATCATCGGGTTGTGGTGGTTTGTTTTAAAAATTAGGTGTTTGCTGGTTGCAAGTATTATTGGATACTTGTTGATTGCTAGGACCTTGTTGGTTGTTGTATGGAACATTGGGATTATAATTCTGGTTTTGATTGTAGATTGGTCTTGGCGGTTGATAATTATTCTGATAATTATTTCCAGGCCTTTGGTTTATGTATGAAATATTCTCTCTTTGTTCCATTGTTAGTTCAATACTGAGACAATCTTTTGTCAAATGTGGTCCTCCACACTGCTCACAACTAATTCCTATTGAGTGTATATCCTTAGTCATCTTTTCCATTCGTCTCTCAACAGCATCTATCTTTGCGGAAATGGAATCTAAGTCATGGCTAGAATTGGCTCTAGCTGCTTTAGATGATCTAACGATATCTTTTTCTTGGTGCCACTCATGTGAGTGGGAAGCAGTGTTATCAATAATTTTGTAAGCATCAGTTTCTGTTTTCTTCATAATAGAACCACCAGCTGCTATATCTATGTCTTTCCTTGTAGTGGTAGAATATTTGTACTATTTAACAAGTGTCTAAACCATGTTGCGGACATCCTCTTAATAACTTTCCGAATCTGGTCCATGCCTCATATAGAGTTTCATTCGGTTTCTGTGTGAACGTAACAATTTCTCCTTGAAGTCTTACGGCTTTAGACGCTAGAAAGAATTGTTTAAGAAATTTTTTCAACTAAAACGTCCCATGTATCGATCGCCCCTTCAGGTAACGATTCCAACCAATCTTTGGCTTCTCCCTTTAAAGTCCAGGGAAATAACATGAGATATATCTGTTCATCCTCCACTTCTCTTATTTTAAATAGTGTGCAGATCCTATTAAAGGTACGAAGATGTTCATTTGGATCTTCCTTCGGCGCACCACTAAATTGGCATTGATTAGTCACCATATGTAGAATTTGTCCTTTGATTTCATAATCTGGCGCATTAATGTCTAGATGAGTAATTGCATGACCTTGGCCACTGCATTTAGCTCGCATTCGGTCTTCCATACTTAAAGGTTCCAGATTCTCCATAATTGAATTTATTGAATCTGAATCACTAGAGGATTCTGATTTAATGGTTCGTTCCTCGACAATCTCCGTTTGAATGATTGGTGGTTCCAGAGGAAAAATTAATGGTTCAGGATCTATGAATTGTCCCTGAATATTCTCCGGATTCTCAATTGTGAGGTCGGGTTCAAAAATGGATTATCGAAAATTTGAATTGGAGTACTTGGTTGACTGTATGACGATTCTAAAGAAAAATCAATGGCGGTAATATTTGCTAAATGTCTTGATCTAGTTACAGGTGGTGAACGTACAAAAGGTGGTGAACGTCTTGCTCGGTGCACTCACTGAATATCCTATTAGTTTTTAAAAGGAAAGAAAAATTATATAAGTTATCCAATTAATAGACTTTTCTGATTTTGCCCACGTTTCGAATAGCCAAAAGATGCAGCAGAGGGGCAGGATTCGTTTGGTCTCAATATAATTGAGTACTGTTTGGCTCCAATAACTCGGTCCACGTACAAATCCAACTATTACTACGAACCAGAAAATTTTTATGTCTATCAATTTAACCACTTAAAATAAATTTTCGTAATTTTAAGAAATTTAGATAAGAAGTAGAATAAAAATCTATGTCCTAAAAACTAGAATAGCGAGAAATAAGAAAGAAAAAGAGCGCGTCAAAAAACGGCGAAAAAGAAAAAAAAAATTGAAAAATAAAAGGCGTCGAAAAATAAGAAAGAAAAAAGAGTGACTTATAAAACTTAAAAACACTCGACTAACCCAACCTTATTACTATCACTAACTTAAAATTAAAATTGCAAATTGAGATTACTAATTGGAGTGATAATTGATACATAGGTAAAAGGCGTCGAAAAATAAAAATAAGAAAGCAGCGCGTCGAAACTTAAAAAGGAACTAAAAACTAAAAACTAAAAGTTGCGTCTAAAAATATTAAAGCTTACAAGTAAAACTATATCCCAAATGGCAATAACTTAAAAAGGTACTAAAACTTAAAAAGGCGTCGCAAAATTCTAAAGCACCTAAATCTTAGTCTAAAGAAAAAGCACTTAAGGGATTTTACGGCAAAGCCTAAAAATCTAGAAGTAAAAATAACTATGACAAAAACTATATCTTAAAACTAAGTACGAGCGAAAAATACAAATATTACGCTAAAACAAATAAAAATGGACAAAATATAAAAATATACTAAAAGTTGTAAAAAGTACAACTTTTATAAAAATATTATTTTTATATTATTTTATAAAAGTATTAATTTAAATATATAAATAAAACTAATTAAAATTTAAAATACAATTTAATTTAAAAATTTAAAACTAATTATAATAATAATTAAGTAATTGGGGTTAATAATAATAATAAATAATAATTACTCTGTATTAAATGCAGATTAGGGTTTCTGTCGGTGTCAGGGTGGCTCTGCGAGTTGCGGTATACCTGGCTAAAAACGCCGCTAGTTGCGGGGTTCGAAATTTCAGAAATGGTGGGTTAGTTTCACAGGTTTCGTAGTTTTTTTTTATTTGTTTTTAAATTTCTGTTTTAAATTTAATTAATATATTTATATAAATTTAATAAAACTTATGTTTTAAAAACTAAAATAAAAATAGAAATACTTTATAATTTTATATAAATCTTAAAAATAGATTTATATATATATAGTTTTTTTTCGGTTTTTAAATTTTTTTTATATATATATATTTTTTTATATTTTTTTATATTTAAAAAGTATATATTTAACAAAAACTAATTAAAACTTAATAAGAAATATTTTTTTTTCTTATGTGGCGTTTCGCTTCGTCGTTCCCCGGCAGCGGCGCCAAAAATACTTGATGTTATGCGAGGTGTATTTAAAATAGCTTTATTTTTACAACTAAATACTATTAAATACGATACAATTTTACACAAGATATTTATTTATTTATAGAATGGATATACTTAAACCTTGCTACAACACTTATAGGCAGTGTACCTAATCGTACAGTAGTGTAGTTTTTAGTAAGTCCGGTTCGTTCCACAGGGAATCTTTAAACAAAGCTTAACACTATATTAGTTTTAATTTATAAAAATATAAATATATATATAAGTAATATTATTATTATAAAGGGGGGTTTTTACCGTTTAATGACCGGTTTGTCAATTTTAAAACTTAGTCGCAGTTAAAACCTAATGTAAAATATTAAATAAATAAAAGACTTAATTTAAAGCGTAAAGTAAATAACGATAATGAAATTGCGATAAATAAAAGTGCGATAAAATAAAATTGCGATAATTAAAAAGTACGATAATTAAAAGTGCAATTAAATACAATAACAATAAATAAAAGTGCGATAATTAAAAGTGCAATTAAATATAAAATAAAGGAAATTAAATATGAAATAAAAGAATTATGCTTATTTAAACTTCCGTAATCATGATGTTTGACGTGTTGATTTTAGTTTTATGCCCATGGGTTAATTGTCCTTTGTCCTGGATTATTTAATATGTCCGTCTGGTTTTTGTCCATAACAGTCCATCAGTCATAAATATAAAGTGCGAGTGTCCTCGTCAAATTATCCTTTTACCCGAAGTTAAATATTCCAACTAATTGGGGATTTAAACTGTAACAAGGTTTTAATACTTTGTTTAATAATTACACCAGGTTATCGACTGCGTGTAACCCAAGGTTTTAATACTTTGTTATCAATTATGCCAAGTGTCCTTGTACATAATTTTACCCCTGTTTTAATAATTCCATAGACTATTAATCCATTCCCGTGTCCGGTTAAATGAACGATTATTCGTACATATAAATACCCCGCCCATCGTATCCGATCGAGTGAATATGGTTATTTATAAGGACGTCCAATTGTAAATCTTTATATTAAAATTAACAAACTATCATTTAGTTAAACAAATATAAAGCCCATTAATAGCCCATAGTCTAATTTTCACAAGTGTCGTTCTTTTGTCCAAACCCCAATTATGGTACAAAGCCCAATTACTCAATTTTAGTAATTAGCCCAACATCATGATTACTTCGGATTAAATAAGCATAATAACGGCTTAGCTACGTGACATTAATGAAAATAATATAAACATAACTTACAATGATTAAAAATAGCGTAGCGTTACACGGACAGAATTTCGACTTACACCCTTACAACATTCGCTAACATACCCTTATTATTAGAAATTAAAATTAAAATTAAAATTAAAATATAAATATAAATATTTACGTATACATATATAGAGAGAGATTTTAGGATATTTTTTTACGATCAGAATGCGCGAGCTTTTATAGGCAGTTTCATATTTTGGGGCTCCGCGACTCGCGGTATTTTTCTTCTTCAAACTCCGCAACTCGCGGAGTTTGTTTTTACAGCTCACACAGCCTTGGCTCCTAGCTTGCCGACGGTTTATAATATATTATATAATATATAAATAATTATAAGAATTATTTAAATATTATATTATATTTATGTGCATAGTTGACTTGTAATTTTTAGTCCGTTGCGTCGAGCGTTGAGAGTTGGTCCCAGTTCCGGATTTTCGAACGTCCTTGCGTACAATTTAATATCTTGTACTTTGCGTTTTGAATCTTGTACTCTTGTAATTTTGAGACGTTTCTCATCAATAATTGGAACCTCTTTTATTGTATTTTGTACTTTTGAGCTTTTTGGTCGTTTGCGTCTTCAATTCGTCGAATCTGTCTTTTGTCTTCACCTTTTATTATTTAAACGAATATCACTTGTAAATAGGACAATTGCAACTAAAAGCTTGTCTTTCTTGAGGAATAATGCTATGAAATATATGTTCGTTTTTAGCATTATCAATAAACTTTCCAAAAATAGCAACTTTCTAAATATGAAAACTTTCCAAAAATAGAAACTTTTCAAAAATAGAAACTTTCCTAAAATAGAAACTTTCCAAAAATGGAAACCTGCTAAAAATAGAAACTTTCTAAAAATAGAAAGTACGTGTCTTTACGCTGTTCTGATCAAACCGAAGCATACTGAGTGTTGTTCTATGCCTACTTGCAACAAGTACTGTAGCTATCATACTAAGACTTGACCTAAGTTAGTTATTTATATCGACCTGCTTTATTTATAGATCGGCGTTGTGATCATTCTTGATCACTTTACTTCGTGCAGTTCACGTTTTCTGTGTTACTACTTCGTTTACGTTCAGGTGAGTTATAGTCCCATTTTCTATTTTATATCTTTTGGGATGAGAATACATGCATTTTATTTTTCATATTGGACACAAGTGTTAGTTGGTTTAAATTATTCATTGTGAGTCGAACAAAAATATTCCCTAATCTGGTAATTGTAATCACTGGTTTCTACTGGTGAACGTGAATCCTATGGATAGATCTATCGGGTTTGACAACCTCATTTCTGTAGTGACCCGAACTTTTCCATGTTTATATATATTAATTGAGATTGATATTTACATGATTAAATGTTTCCAACATGTTAAGCAATCAAACTTGTTAAGACTTGATTAATTGAAATATGTTTCATATAGACAAATGACCACCCAAGTTGATCGGTGATTCACGAACGTTAAAACTTGTAAAAACTATATGATGACATATATATGGATATATATATATAGTTAACATGATACTATGATAAGAAAACATATCATAAAGTATATTAACAATGAACTACATATGTAAAAACAAGACTACTAACTTAATGATTTTTAAACGAGACATATATGTAACGATTATCGTTGTAAAGACATTTAATGTATATATATCATATTAAGAGATATTCATACATGATAATATCATGATAATATAATAATTTAAAATCTCATTTGATATTATAAACATTGGGTTAACAACATTTAACAAGATCGTTAACCTAAAGGTTTCAAAACAACACTTACATGTAACGACTAACGATGACTTAACGACTCAGTTAAAATGTATATACATGTAGTGTTTTAATATGTATTTATACACTTTTGAAAGACTTCAATACACTTATCAAAATACTTCTACTTAACAAAAATGCTTACAATTACATCCTCGTTCAGTTTCATCAACAATTCTACTCGTATGCACCCGTATTCGTACTCGTACAATACACAGCTTTTAGATGTATGTACTATTGGTATATACACTCCAATGATCAGCTCTTAGCAGCCCATGTGAGTCACCTAACACATGTGGGAACCATCATTTGGCAACTAGCATGAAATATCTCATAAAATTACAAAAATATGAGTAATCATTCATGACTTATTTACATGAAAACAAAATTACATATCCTTTATATCTAATCCATACACCAACGACCAAAAACACCTACAAACACTTTCATTCTTCAATTTTCTTCATCTAATTGATCTCTCTCAAGTTCTATCTTCAAGTTCTAAGTGTTCTTCATAAATTCCAAAAGTTCTAGTTTCATAAAATCAAGAATACTTTCAAGTTTGCTAGCTCACTTCCAATCTTGTAAGGTGATCATCCAACCTCAAGAAATCTTTGTTTCTTACAGTAGGTTATCATTCTAATACAAGGTAATAATCATATTCAAACTTTGGTTCAATTTCTATAACTATAACAATCTTATTTCAAGTGATGATCTTACTTGAACTTGTTTTCGTGTCATGATTTTGCTTCAAGAACTTTGAGCCATCCAAGGATCCATTGAAGCTAGATCCATTTTTCTCTTTTCCAGTAGGTTCATCCAAGGAAATTAAGGTAGTAATGATGTTCATAACATCATTCGATTCATACATATAAAGCTATCTTATTCGAAGGTTTAAACTTGTAATCACTAGAACATAGTTTAGTTAATTCTAAACTTGTTCGCAAACAAAAGTTAATCCTTCTAACTTGACTTTTAAAATTAACTAAACACATGTTCTATATCTATATGATATGCTAACTTAATGATTTAAAACCTGGAAACACGAAAAACACCGTAAAACCGGATTTACGCTGTCGTAGTAACACCGCGGGCTGTTTTGGGTTAGTTAATTAAAAACTATGATAAACTTTGATTTAAAAGTTGTTATTCTGAGAAAATGATTTTTATTATGAACATGAAACTATATCCAAAAATTATGGTTAAACTCAAAGTGGAAGTATGTTTTCTAAAATGGTCATCTAGACGTCGTTCTTTCGACTGAAATGACTACCTTTACAAAAACGACTTGTAACTTATTTTTCCGACTAGAAACCTATACTTTTTTGGTTTAGATTCATAAAATAGAGTTCAATATGAAACCATATCAATTTGATTCACTCAAAACGGATTTAAAATGAAGAAGTTATGGGTAAAACAAGATTGGATAATTTTTCTCATTTTAGCTACGTGAAAATTGGTAACAAATCTATTCCAACCATAACTTAATCAACTTGTATTATATATTATGTAATCTTGAGATACCATAGACAGGTATACAATGTTTCGACCTATCATGTCGACACATCTATATATATTTCAGAACAACCATAGACACTCTATATGTGAATGTTGGAGTTAGCTATACAGGGTTGAGGTTGATTCCAAAATATATATAGTTTGAGTTGTGATCAATACTGAGATACGTATACACTGGGTCGTGGATTGATTCAAGATAATATTTATCGATTTATTTCTGTACATCTAACTGTGGACAACTAGTTGTAGGTTACTAACGAGGACAGCTGACTTAATAAACTTAAAACATCAAAATATATTAAAAGTGTTGTAAATATATTTTGAACATACTTTGATATATATGTATATATTGTTATAGGTTCGTGAATCAACCAGTGGCCAAGTCTTACTTCCCGACGAAGTAAAAATCTGTGAAAGTGAGTTATAGTCCCACTTTTAAAAATCTAATATTTTTGGGATGAGAATACATGCAGGTTTTATAAATGATTTACAAAATAGACACAAGTACGTGAAACTACATTCTATGGTTGAATTATCGAAATCGAATATGCCCCTTTTTATTAAGTCTGGTAATCTAAGAATTAGGGAACAGACACCCTAATTGACGCGAATCCTAAAGATAGATCTATTGGGCCTAACAAACCCCATCCAAAGTACCGGATGCTTTAGTACTTCGAAATTTATATCATATCCGAAGGGTGTCCCGGAATGATGGGGATATTCTTATATATGCATCTTGTTATTGTCGGTTACCAGGTGTTCACCATATGAATGATTTTTATCTCTATGTATGGGATGTGTATTGAAATATGAAATCTTGTGGTCTATTGTTACGATTTGATATATATAGGTTAAACCTATAACTCACCAACATTTTTGTTGACGTTTTAAGCATGTTTATTCTCAGGTGATTATTAAGAGCTTCCGCTGTCGCATACTTAAATAAGGACAAGATTTGGAGTCCATGCTTGTATGATATTGTGTAAAAACTGCATTCAAGAAACTTATTTTGTTGTAACATATTTGTATTGTAAACCATTATGTAATGGTCGTGTGTAAACAGGATATTTTAGATTATCATTATTTGATAATCTACGTAAAGCTTTTTAAACCTTTATTGATGAAATAAAGGTTATGGTTTGTTTAAAAATGAATGCAGTCTTTGAAAAACGTCTCATATAGAGGTCAAAACCTCGCAACGAAATCAATTAATATGGAACGTTTTTAATCAATAAGAACGGGACATTTCAGTTGGTATCCGAGCGTTGGTCTTAGAGAACCAGAAAATTTGCATTAGTGTGTCTTATCGAGTTTGTTAGGATGCATTAGTGAGTCTGGACTTCGACCGTGTTTTCTTTAAAAATGATTGCTTAACATTTTTGTTGGAAACTATATATTTTTAACATATGAATATTATGTGATATATTAATCTCTTAACGTGTTTGATATTATGTGATAGATGTCTACCTCTAGAACAAGTCCCATTGACTCACCTAATAATAATGAAGAGTCAAATGTAAATTGGAATGATTTGTGGACTGATTCACAAGTTCCCGAAGAGGAACCGGAAGAAGAGTCGGAACCGGAAGAAGAATCGGAACCGGAAGAAGAATCGGAACCGGATGAAGAAATAGAACCGGTGGGGGAAATAATAAAACGGTTAAGTAAAAGAAAATCCTCAACCAACCGACCAAAGTTAATTATGGTCAATGGTGTTTCCGCCAAGGAAGCAAAATATTGGGAGGATTACCAATTCTCCGATGAATCGGATTCCGACGAGAATTCCGATGATGTTATAGAAATTACCCCAACTGAATTTAAAAAGGCAAAAGAAAATAATAAGGGAAAGGGCATAAAAATAGAGAAATCTAATTCCAACCCCGATGAACTTTATATGTATCGTCAACCCCCGAAGTCCTTAAGTTGTAACAATGACCCGGGAACCTCTAAACCACCAGGTTTTTCTAAACCAATGTGGACAACGACGACTCGTATTAGGGGAACATCATATATCCCTAGAAACTTGGCAAAACGAACCAAAACCGAAGAAGAAGAAACGAGCGAGTCGGAATAAGATAGTTGTATTCGTGTGGTGTAATATATGTAATATAGTGTTCTTATCCTTTATGATATATGTAAAAATTGCTTGTATTAATAAGTATTTTTTTATGAATCTAACTCTTGTCTATTTTACAGTTTAAAAACACAAAATGGATAGACAACCCAATATTTTAAGAGACCTACCCGGAGACATGATTGATGAAATCTTGTCTAGAGTCGGCCAGAATTCTTCGGCACAACTATTTAAGGCGAGATCAGTTTGTAAGATATTCGAAGAACGTTCCAAGAATGTCTTGGTTTATAAGAGACTTTCGTTTGAAAGATGGGGGATATCACATTGGGAAACCCATAAGTTACGATGTGTTTACTTTGACGCATATATTGCGGGGAACCCAAATGCTATTTTACGCAACGGGTTAAGAAATTATTTTGACTCAATATATCCGAATATTGGACTTCGTGATTTAGAAAAAGCGGCTAACATGCAACATAAAGAAGCATGTTATGCTTACGGATTAGTAATGTTCGCTTCTCACCAAAGTGAGAACAAGAACATCGGGCTACAACTATTAAACAAAACGTTTCCACAAGTGACGGAGTCGGTAATTGGGGTAAGAAATGAGGTTTTTAGATTATTACGGGACTGTTGGACATTACGTAACCCTCGTCCCTTTGATGACGTTACAACACGCTGTCTTATCAACGGCCATAACGGTTATGTTGCACAAGACCAAGGATGGGAAGTAGTCCTAGTAAAACCAGAATGCATGACTTGTTTCTGGACGTATGAATTACGTGTCTTTATTGCCTTTGCTGAACGACTTGTGTACTAGCTAGAATTGTCTTCACAACTATCTTGTATCAAAGTTATTGTGTGCTATATTTCATGCTTTATGTAAAATAAGCAGTATTGTAAGTTTGTAAAATATTGTATAAAAGTTTGAACGCAAAATATTATTATAATCAGTTTTTCATATAGAATTGTAGTAGTTGAATTGTATATTAGCTACTAAGTATGAACTTAACGGGTAGGTACTACCCGAATTTAAACTTATAAAACGCTAATATGAAGAAAAAGCTTTTATAAATGAGTTCATATTATGCTACGAAATACTATTAACTACTCTTAATATTCTGTATGATTAACTTGTTCCATTTAACTATTTTGAAGGAAATGGCACCGACTACTCGACACACCGTGAATATGAATGAAGAGGAATTCCGTACTTTTCTAGCTTCAAACATAGCCGCAGTACAGGCTGCGCTACATACCAACAATAACCTTGGATCTAGCAGTACAGGAAATTATGTAGGATGCACCTACAAAGAATTCACTGCCTGCAAACCTTTGGAATTTGATGGAACCGAAGGACCGATCGGATTGAAACGGTGGACCGAGAAGGTTGAATCGGTGTTTGCCATAAGTAAGTGTACTGAAGAGGACAAAGTGAAGTACGCTACGCATACCTTCACAGGTTCTGCGTTAACATGGTGGAATACCTATCTAGAGCAAGTGGGACAAGATGATGCGTACGCACTACCGTGGTCAGCATTCAAGCACTTGATGAACGAGAAGTACCGTCCCAGAACCGAGGTCAATAAGCTCAAGACAGAACTTAGAGGGTTACGAACCCAAGGATTTGATATTACCACGTACGAAAGACGATTCACAGAATTGTGCCTATTGTGTCCGGGAGCATTCGAAGATGAGGAAGAGAAGATCGACGCGTTTGTGAAAGGATTACCGGAAAGAATCCAAGAAGATATAAGTTCACACGAGCCCGCCTCCATACAACAGGCATGTAGAATGGCTCACAAACTAGTGAACCAGATTGAAGAAAGAATTAAAGAACAGACTGCTGAAGAGGCCAATGTGAAGCAAGTCAAAAGAAAGTGGGAGGAAAACGGTGATAAGAATCACCAATACAACAACAACAGCAATTACAACAATAATCGCAACAATTATCCCAACAATCGCAACATCAATCGTAACTACAACAAACGGCCCAACAACAACAACAACAACAACAACAGCAACTACAACAATCATCCCAACAACAATAATAACCGCAACAACAACAACAATCAGAAGCAACTATGCCAAAGGTGTGAAAAGAATCACTCGGGGTTCTGCACCAAATTTTGCAACAAGTGTAAAAGAAATGGTCATAGCGCGGCGAAGTGTGAGGTCTACGGACCAGGGGTTAATAGAACGAAAGGAACAAATGGTGTCGGAACGAGTAATGGCGGAGCAAGTAGTGTCGGAGCAAGTTATGCCAATGTAGTTTGTTATAAATGTGGAAAACCAGGCCACATTATTAGAAATTGCCCGAACCAGGAGAACACGAATGGACAAGGCCGTGGAAGAGTTTTCAATATTAATGCGGTAGAGGCACAGGAAGACCCGGAGCTTGTTACGGGTACGTTTCTTATTGACAATAAATATGCTTACGTTTTATTTGATTCGGGTGCGGATAGAAGCTATATGAGTAGAGATTTTTGTGCTAAATTAAGTTGTCCATTGACGCCTTTGGATAGTAAATTTTTACTCGAATTAGCAAATGGTAAATTAATTTCAGCAGATAATATATGTCGGAATCGAGAAATTAAACTGGTTAGCGAAACATTTAAGATTGATTTGATACCAGTAGAGTTAGGGAGTTTTGATGTGATAATCGGTATGGACTGGTTGAAAGAAGTGAAAGCAGAGATCGTTTGTTACAAAAATGCAATTCGCATTATACGAGAAAAAGGAAAACCCTTAATGGTGTACGGAGAAAAGGGCAACACGAAGCTACATCTTATTAGTAATTTGAAGGCACAAAAACTAATAAGAAAAGGTTGCTATGCTGTTCTAGCACACGTCGAGAAAGTACAAACTGAAGAAAAGAGCATCAATGATGTTCCCGTCGCAAAAGAAATTCCTGATGTATTTTCGAAAGAATTACCGGGATTACCCCCACATCGATCCGTTGAATTTCAAATAGATCTTATACCAGGAGCTGCACCAATAGCTCGTGCTCCTTACAGACTCGCACCCAGCGAGATGAAAGAACTACAAAGCCAATTACAAGAACTTTTAGAGCGTGGTTTCATTCGACCAAGCACATCACCGTGGGGAGCTCCTGTTTTGTTTGTCAAGAAGAAAGATGGTACATTCAGGTTGTGTATCGACTACCGAGAGTTGAACAAACTTACCATCAAGAACCGCTACCCACTACCGAGAATCGATGACTTATTTGATCAACTACAAGGCTCGTCTGTTTATTCAAAGATTGACTTACGTTCCGGGTATCATCAAATGCGGGTGAAAGAAGATGATATTCCAAAGACTGCTTTCAGAACACGTTACGGTCATTACGAGTTTATGGTCATGCCGTTTGGTTTAACTAATGCACCAGCTGTGTTCATGGACCTTATGAACCGAGTGTGTGGACCATACCTTGACAAGTTTGTCATTGTTTTCATTGATGACATACTTATTTACTCAAAGAATGACCAAGAACACGGTGAACATTTGAGAAAGGTGTTAGAAGTATTGAGGAAGGAAGAATTGTACGCTAAGTTTTCAAAGTGTGCATTTTGGTTGGAAGAAGTTCAATTCCTCGGTCACATAGTGAACAAAGAAGGTATTAAGGTGGATCCGGCAAAGATAGAAACTGTTGAAAAGTGGGAAACCCCGAAAACTCCGAAACACATACGCCAGTTTTTAGGACTAGCTGGTTACTACAGAAGGTTCATCCAAGACTTTTCCAGAATAGCAAAACCCTTGACTGCATTAACGCATAAAGGGAAGAAATTTGAATGGAATGATGAACAAGAGAAAGCGTTTCAGTTATTGAAGAAAAAGCTAACTACGGCACCTATATTGTCATTGCCTGAAGGGAATGATGATTTTGTGATTTATTGTGACGCATCAAAGCAAGGTCTCGGTTGTGTATTAATGCAATGAACGAAGGTGATTGCTTATGCGTCTAGACAATTGAAGATTCACGAACAAAATTATACGACGCATGATTTGGAATTAGGCGCGGTTGTTTTTGCATTAAAGACTTGGAGGCACTACTTATATGGGGTCAAAAGTATTATATATACCGACCACAAAAGTCTTCAACACATATTTAATCAGAAACAACTGAATATGAGGCAGCGTAGGTGGATTGAATTATTGAATGATTACGATTTTGAGATTCGTTACCACCCAGGGAAGGCAAATGTGGTAGCCGATGCCTTGAGCAGGAAGGATAGAGAACCCATTCGAGTAAAATCTATGAATATAATGATTCATAATAACATTACTACTCAAATAAAGGAGGCGCAACAAGGAGTTTTAAAAGAGGGAAATTTAAAGGATGAAATACCCAAAGGATCGGAGAAGCATCTTAATATTCGGGAAGACGGAACCCGGTATAGGGCTGAAAGGATTTGGGTACCAAAATTTGGAGATATGAGAGAAATGGTACTTAGAGAAGCTCATAAAACCAGATACTCAATACATCCTGAAACGGGGAAGATGTACAAGGATCTCAAGAAACATTTTTGGTGGCCGGGTATGAAAGCCGATGTTGCTAAATACGTAGGAGAATGTTTGACGTGTTCTAAGGTCGAAGCTGAGCATCAGAAACCATCAGGTCTACTTCAACAACCCGAAATCCCGGAATGGAAATGGGAAAACATTACCATGGATTTCATCACTAAATTGCCAAGGACTGCAAGTGGTTTTGATACTATTTGGGTAATAGTTGATCGTCTCACCAAATCAGCACACTTCCTACCAATAAGAGAAGATGACAAGATGGAGAAGTTAGCACGACTGTATTTGAAGGAAGTCGTCTCCAGACATGGAATACCAATCTCTATTATCTCTGATAGGGATGGCAGATTTATTTCAAGATTCTGGCAGACATTACAGCAAGCATTAGGAACTCGTCTAGACATGAGTACTGCCTATCATCCACAAACTGATGGGCAGAGCGAAAGGACGATACAAACGCTTGAAGACATGCTACGAGCATGTGTTATTGATTTCGGAAACAGTTGGGATCGACATCTACCGTTAGCAGAATTTTCCTACAACAACAGCTACCATTCAAGCATTGAGATGGCGCCGTTTGAAGCACTTTATGGTAGAAAGTGCAGGTCTCCGATTTGTTGGAGTGAGGTGGGGGATAGACAGATTACGGGTCCGGAGATTATACAAGAAACTACCGAGAAGATCATCCAAATTCAACAACGGTTGAAAACCGCCCAAAGTCGACAAAAGAGCTACGCTGACATTAAAAGAAAAGATATAGAATTTGAAATTGGAGAGATGGTCATGCTTAAAGTTTCACCTTGGAAAGGCGTTGTTCGATTTGGTAAACGAGGGAAATTAAATCCAAGGTATATTGGACCATTCAAGATTATTGATCGTGTCGGACCAGTAGCTTACCGACTTGAGTTACCTCAACAACTCGCGGCTGTACATAACACTTTCCACGTCTCGAATTTGAAGAAATGTTTTGCTAAAGAAGATCTCACTATTCCGTTAGATGAAATCCAAATCAACGAAAAACTCCAATTCATCGAAGAACCCGTCGAAATAATGGATCGTGAGGTTAAAAGACTTAAGCAAAACAAGATACCAATTGTTAAGGTTCGATGGAATGCTCGTAGAGGACCCGAGTTCACCTGGGAGCGTGAAGATCAGATGAAGAAGAAATACCCGCATCTATTTCCAGAAGATTCGTCAACACCTTCAACAGCTTAAAATTTCGGGACGAAATTTATTTAACGGGTAGGTACTGTAGTGACCCGAACTTTTCCATGTTTATATATATTAATTGAGATTGATATTTACATGATTAAATGTTTCCAACATGTTAAGCAATCAAACTTGTTAAGACTTGATTAATTGAAATATGTTTCATATAGACAAATGACCACCCAAGTTGATCGGTGATTCACGAACGTTAAAACTTGTAAAAACTATATGATGACATATATATGGATATATATATATAGTTAACATGATACTATGATAAGAAAACATATCATAAAGTATATTAACAATGAACTACATATGTAAAAACAAGACTACTAACTTAATGATTTTTAAACGAGACATATATGTAACGATTATCGTTGTAAAGACATTTAATGTATATATATCATATTAAGAGATATTCATACATGATAATATCATGATAATATAATAATTTAAAATCTCATTTGATATTATAAACATTGGGTTAACAACATTTAACAAGATCGTTAACCTAAAGGTTTCAAAACAACACTTACATGTAACGACTAACGATGACTTAACGACTCAGTTAAAATGTATATACATGTAGTGTTTTAATATGTATTTATACACTTTTGAAAGACTTCAATACACTTATCAAAATACTTCTACTTAACAAAAATGCTTACAATTACATCCTCGTTCAGTTTCATCAACAATTCTACTCGTATGCACCCGTATTCGTACTCGTACAATACACAGCTTTTAGATGTATGTACTATTGGTATATACACTCCAATGATCAGCTCTTAGCAGCCCATGTGAGTCACCTAACACATGTGGGAACCATCATTTGGCAACTAGCATGAAATATCTCATAAAATTACAAAAATATGAGTAATCATTCATGACTTATTTACATGAAAACAAAATTACATATCCTTTATATCTAATCCATACACCAACGACCAAAAACACCTACAAACACTTTCATTCTTCAATTTTCTTCATCTAATTGATCTCTCTCAAGTTCTATCTTCAAGTTCTAAGTGTTCTTCATAAATTCCAAAAGTTCTAGTTTCATAAAATCAAGAATACTTTCAAGTTTGCTAGCTCACTTCCAATCTTGTAAGGTGATCATCCAACCTCAAGAAATCTTTGTTTCTTACAGTAGGTTATCATTCTAATACAAGGTAATAATCATATTCAAACTTTGGTTCAATTTCTATAACTATAACAATCTTATTTCAAGTGATGATCTTACTTGAACTTGTTTTCGTGTCATGATTTTGCTTCAAGAACTTTGAGCCATCCAAGGATCCATTGAAGCTAGATCCATTTTTCTCTTTTCCAGTAGGTTCATCCAAGGAAATTAAGGTAGTAATGATGTTCATAACATCATTCGATTCATACATATAAAGCTATCTTATTCGAAGGTTTAAACTTGTAATCACTAGAACATAGTTTAGTTAATTCTAAACTTGTTCGCAAACAAAAGTTAATCCCTCTAACTTGACTTTTAAAATCAACTAAACACATGTTCTATATCTATATGATATGCTAACTTAATGATTTAAAACCTGGAAACACGAAAAACACCGTAAAACCGGATTTACGCTGTCGTAGTAACACCGCGGGCTGTTTTGGGTTAGTTAATTAAAAACTATGATAAACTTTGATTTAAAAGTTGTTATTCTGAGAAAATGATTTTTATTATGAACATGAAACTATATCCAAAAATTATGGTTAAACTCAAAGTGGAAGTATGTTTTCTAAAATGGTCATCTAGACGTCGTTCTTTCGACTGAAATGACTACCTTTACAAAAACGACTTGTAACTTATTTTTCCGACTAGAAACCTATACTTTTTTGGTTTAGATTCATAAAATAGAGTTCAATATGAAACCATATCAATTTGATTCACTCAAAACGGATTTAAAATGAAGAAGTTATGGGTAAAACAAGATTGGATAATTTTTCTCATTTTAGCTACGTGAAAATTGGTAACAAATCTATTCCAACCATAACTTAATCAACTTGTATTATATATTATGTAATCTTGAGATACCATAGACACGTATACAATGTTTCGACCTATCATGTCGACACATCTATATATATTTCAGAACAACCATAGACACTCTATATGTGAATGTTGGAGTTAGCTATACAGGGTTGAGGTTGATTCCAAAATATATATAGTTTGAGTTGTGATCAATACTGAGATACGTATACACTGGGTCGTGGATTGATTCAAGATAATATTTATCGATTTATTTCTGTACATCTAACTGTGGACAACTAGTTGTAGGTTACTAACGAGGACAGCTGACTTAATAAACTTAAAACATCAAAATATATTAAAAGTGTTGTAAATATATTTTGAACATACTTTGATATATATGTATATATTGTTATAGGTTCGTGAATCAACCAGTGGCCAAGTCTTACTTCCCGACGAAGTAAAAATCTGTGAAAGTGAGTTATAGTCCCACTTTTAAAAATCTAATATTTTTGGGATGAGAATACATGCAGGTTTTATAAATGATTTACAAAATAGACACAAGTACGTGAAACTACATTCTATGGTTGAATTATCGAAATCGAATATGCCCCTTTTTATTAAGTCTGGTAATCTAAGAATTAGGGAACAGACACCCTAATTGACGCGAATCCTAAAGATAGATCTATTGGGCCTAACAAACCCCATCCAAAGTACCGGATGCTTTAGTACTTCGAAATTTATATCATATCCGAAGGGTGTCCCGGAATGATGGGGATATTCTTATATATGCATCTTGTTATTGTCGGTTACCAGGTGTTCACCATATGAATGATTTTTATCTCTATGTATGGGATGTGTATTGAAATATGAAATCTTGTGGTCTATTGTTACGATTTGATATATATAGGTTAAACCTATAACTCACCAACATTTTTGTTGACGTTTTAAGCATGTTTATTCTCAGGTGATTATTAAGAGCTTCCGCTGTCGCATACTTAAATAAGGACAAGATTTGGAGTCCATGCTTGTATGATATTGTGTAAAAACTGCATTCAAGAAACTTATTTTGTTGTAACATATTTGTATTGTAAACCATTATGTAATGGTCGTGTGTAAACAGGATATTTTAGATTATCATTATTTGATAATCTACGTAAAGCTTTTTAAACCTTTATTGATGAAATAAAGGTTATGGTTTGTTTAAAAATGAATGCAGTCTTTGAAAAACGTCTCATATAGAGGTCAAAACCTCGCAACGAAATCAATTAATATGGAACGTTTTTAATCAATAAGAACGGGACATTTCAATTTCGAGCTAGTCACGCTAGCAATTTATAATCGGAATGTTTAGTACTTCGTATTTAGTTGAAGATATACTTGTTCGGTGTATATTATTTATTGTGTTTGGCAAGGGTAATGTAACATCCCACATTTTTCCGTTAAATTATTTTAACGCCCGTCTTTTTTTAGATAATATTTTCCGTTATCTAAATTCGTACCTTTCGTTGACTAACGTTCATAATAATTCCGTTATTTAATTATAACATCACTCGTTTACTCGAGCGTTTTTAAAATATTCGTTCGGTTAATTCCCGCACCCGACTACAAACTTGAGGGACAAAACTTTCCAAGAGACTAAACTCTTGACTAGGTCAACTAGTCAAGGTATCCTCACCACCACTCATTATCCACCATTTTTTCCTTTTCTTTTCCTTAACACTTTCACCATTTCTCTCAAATCCTCTCAACAAAGATTCATCATCCAAAACCGAATCAAGAAGCAAACATCAAAACAAATTACATATTCGTGATCCTCTCTTCATCCTCTACATTTTGATACCAATTTCATCTCGTTTGGGTAACATTTCTAAAACACTAATTTTCTCTAAATTCATTTTATATACTTGAAATGGTGTTAGTTAGTGTCTATGGCTCGTGTATAACATGAATATATGATTTGTTTGCTCGATTTGTTGTTTTGAGTAACTAGTTTGAACATTTGAAATGGGTTTGCTTAATCTTTCATTTTGGAAGATTACATGTTGTTTAAATACTAAAGTTCATGCTTTAATTGTGTTACTAGTATCACTAGCTTCGTTTTGATGCGTAGGTTGATTAAGAAAACTTCAAAAACATGAATATTGATTTTTGTGGATTTTGGTTAGGGTTTGATAGACTTAAAATGAGCTTTTGATGTTTCGAATGCCATGAAATGTTATTAGTAAGTGTTTAGTTGTAATGTATGTTTCATTACCTTCAAAACGGCATATCATATGTGTGAATTGGATTCCCGAAACTTAAAATGCATTTGATGAACTTGAAACTTTGAAAATAAACCTTTATTGATCACTTGACGAAATTTCGGTTATTGTAATTGATGTTTTTGGTTGGTGAAATGTATTTAGTTGTGATCTTTGTCAAATTACCTTTCTAACGATATAAGATACGAGTTCTAAGTGTTTACGGTTTGTGTTTTGTGGTTGTTTGAATTTTGGGTTTGGGACTTAGACAATTGAGACTGACCAGGTACCAGCACCCGTTATACGCCGCGGCGCGGCCAGCCTTTGTCGCGGCGCGACAATAGGCATGGTTTGATTCTGTCTTACTTGTCAATTATACGAAAAATGTTTGCTATACTATGGACCTCCGATTCACATGTAACTTGTTATAACATGCTTATATATGAATAATTAGCACAGAAAAATAGTTCGGGACCCGACCCGAACGTGTTGACTTTTTGTTGACTTTGACTTGACCGAGTTTGACTTTTAGTTAAACTTAACCAAACGTTTATGCAATCGTTCTAATCTTCTTTTATACTTGATTCTTACATGAAACTTGACAACGTGATTCACATGCTATACTATTCGAGTCGTAATGAGCCATAGGACTAATTGAACACATTTCGCCCGACCTTGTGTCGTAACCAGTTAATTGATACAACTTACTTGTTTAGGTCAAGGCTAAGCAACTTTCATGCACACGTTTACTTTGTGAAGTACTTTTATACTCGTGCACTCGAGGTGAGATCATAGTCCCATCTTTTAACAACTTTTATGCTTTAAACTATGGGATGAGAAACATATACGTATCATACTTTTACACTTGAACACAAGTACGAAAACGAACATTCCACGTACGGGTTTGAACAAAAAGCCTCAATTTAATTATCATTAGTTACACTTGCAGGGTGTAAACGTGAACTTATATTATGTGATCACATGGGCTTGACGAGCCTCATTCGGACGGTTCGCTACCGTTAGAGGATGAAATATATTTTTGGGTCTAGTGTATGTTCTAACACTACGCAAAGGGTGCAAAATAGTTAAGTTTGATAATTAGATGCCCGGGATACAAACAACAACTTTGGAATGCAAATGATTTTGATAATCATCTTATACTAAATCTTGTGGTTCAAATACAACGTTTACTAAAACACCTATGATTTCACCAACGTTTTTCGTTGACAGTTTTCTATATGTTTCTCAGGTTCATACTTGGCTATTTGTTACATGCTTCCGTGTACACTCATACTTGCTTGGAGTCAAGCATACATGCATACACTTTGATTTCGTGCTTGGAGTCAAGCATACATACATACATACATACATACATACGCTAGTGATAGCACCTTTGGATTCAAACTTTTGTCTACAGACTTACGCTATTTATAGCAACCGTGATTTTCAATTTACATTATGTCGCAAGTTTATTTCATTTATACATTATACTTTTGTAAACTTAAACTTGTAGTCAATCCATTTGGCAAACTAAACTTTGCAAGTCTTGTACCTTTCAAATGAATGCGACGTAATTTTGGTCAAACGAGTCTCATATAGGGACTACGACCACGTAACGGGACCTAAGTTAGCGGCACCGTCAATGATGATTTTGTCAGGTCACCACAGATGGTATCAGAGCATTGGTTGTAGGGAACTAGGATGTGCATTAGTGTGTCTGACAGAGTCGTTAGGAAGCATTAGTGAATCTAGACTACAACCGGATAGTTAATCATTGCATCCTGACTTGCATTTGCTATAGATAGCACTTACTTGACTACTTGTGCATATATACTTGAATCTTTCTTAGGTGAACTCCATAATGGTACCAAAATTTCATCATACAAATCCGTATTCTGCCACTTCCTGGTAACACACGTAAATTCGAGATTCATGCGCGTAAGGATAACAATGACTTCATTAGTCACACTTGTTCGGGAACTCTGTCTCCCAGATTGTTATTCGCCACCATTTTAACTTACTATCGGTGTCACACCGGTGTTCCTTACTATCTACCACTTCTTGTTACTACCATCACTACTCTATGTGAGTATCGTCATCAATTCTTATCACTACGGCTGCGTACTATTTGTTATCATGATTCGTTACTCTTTTCGTGCCTAAAGGCATTATCGTTTAACTCGAACCGCATTGACGTGAACGATCATTTATACACTTCCCTCGGGGAACGCTTCTTTAGAGTCACACTAATTCTTTCGATTCAATACAAGTCACGTTTGAGACGTCGTTACACTTTGTTCATTTTAGATCTTTATGATTACACGAACTTGAATCTATGGAGTGATGTGGGAATGGAGGTATGAGTTAGCGTAATATAACGACACTCGATCAACGTGGTTATATTATGGTAAGTCATACCAAAGTTCTAATGACACGTGATGGTGGTTGGACTCGATCAACCTAATCACAACCATGTGCCATGTACATGACTTCATCTTTCTTGTTAGGTATTCGAAAACTCCGAGAATATTGATAACAACCATACCAAGGACACACCTTCGATTATTATCGAACCATATTTATGCTTCTGAATGAATGACAAATTCTTTCGACTCCAAACATATGTTACACGTGTATACTATCTCGTTTTCTTACAGTTTTTATCGACGAACTACGATATGCCTGTTATGCTCACATCGGGGCAGAAACTTTTCTCGCATCACAATCATACCCCCGTATAAGGAAATCTTTATTCTAAATTCTCAATGGAGGGAGAGAGTCTTCACGTTATACTAGTATTCACCACGAGGGTGAATAGTCCTAACGAACATTTTCGAAAACCGATAAATCTTCTGCGGTACGAATTTCTTGAGAAACTTGTTCTAACTAACGTTTTCAAGTCCTAACAAGCTTGTTCAACTATACCTTAAATAAATGTACCTCGTTTCGGATCGAGATCCTCGTTTCACTTCTAGATTTTGGAGTGCCGTACAAAAAGCCTCGGGACCACGTTTAGACATTAGTACAACACATCAACCACAACCCGAAGGACCAAACAAACATACGATTCAAACCTTGAAAACCATAATACGAATTTATGTTGTCGACTTCAAATTTACTTGGGCAAAGTATTTTGCTTTTCGCCGAATTCTCTTACCATGATAGTTATCATTAGAGTATTAACGCCACACCTTTCGAAAACTCATATAGCCACAAATGTCGTTTTCTTAATCGTTGAATCGAAGTTGGTGACAATCAAGTCACCGAACCCGGACTCATTCATGGAGTAACCGTTAGGATCGTTCCAATCCGAGAAAGGCTCGAGACGGCCCGTAGTCGCCAAAGGAGCTATGCCAGTGTTAGACGTAAACCTTTCGAATTCCATGTGGGAAACCGCGTAACGTTAAAAGTCGCACCTTGAAAAGGTGTAATCCGTTTTGGGAAACGTAGAAAGCTAAATCCGCGATATTTTTAGTCCTTTTGAAATCTTGGGGCGTGTTGTCCCCGTTGCTTACCGCTTCAAACTTCCGACTCAAACAAATTCCGTTCATCCTACATTCTGTGTATCAAACTTAAGGGCGTGTCTTGCGAAACAAGAACTTGTTATCCTCTTCGATGAACTTACTATCAACGATAAACTTCACTTCCTAGGAGGACCGGTTGAAACTATAAATCGTGAAACCAAACTTTAAACCAACGTAAAATCCCAAATGTCAAGGTTTGTTGAAATACTCAAGGAAGTACCTTCACTTATCCGTAGAATTGACAACGCAAGATCTCGAGGGAGAAACAACGACTACTACTTCGAACTAAATTTCGGGACGAAATTTCTTTTAAGGTGTAGGTAATGTAACATCCCGCATTTTTCCGTTAAATTATTTTAACGCCCGTCTTTTTTTTTAGATAATATTTTCCGTTATCTAAATTCGTACCTTTCGTTGACTAACGTTCATAATAATTCCGTTATTTAATTATAACATCACTCGTTTACTCGAGCATTTTTAAAATATTCGTTCGGTTAATTCCCGCACCCCGACTACAAACTTGAGGGACTAAACTTGCCAAGAGACTAAACTCTTGACTAGGTCAACTAGTCAAGGTATCCTCACCACCACTCATTAACCACCATTTTTCTTTTTCTTTTCCTTAACACTTTCACCATTTCTCTCAAATCCTCACAACAAAGATTCATCATCCAAAACCGAATCAAGAAGCAAACATCAAAACAAATTACATATTCGTGATCCTCTCTTCATCCTCTACATTTTGGTACCAATTTCATCTCGTTTGGGTAACATTTCTAAAACACTAATTTTCTCTAAATTCATTTTATATACTTGAAATGGTGTTAGTTAGTGTTTATGGCTCGTGTATAACATGAATATATGATTTGTTTGCTCGATTTGTTGTTTTGAGTAACTAGTTTGAACATTTGAAATGGGTTTGCTTAATCTTGTATTTTGGAAGATTAAATGTTGTTTAAATACTAAAGTTCATGCTTTAATTGTGTTACTAGTATCACTAGCTTCGTTTTGATGCGTAGGTTGATTAAGAAAACTTCAAAAACATGAATATTAATTTTTGTGGATTTTGGTTAGGGTTTGATAGACTTAAAACGAGCTTTTGATGTTTCGAATGCCATGAAATGTTATTAGTAAGTGTTTAGTTGTAATGTATGTTTCATTACCTTCAAAACGGCATATCATATGTGTGAATTGGATTCCCGAAACTTAAAATGCATTTGATGAACTTGAAACTTTGAAAATAAACCTTTATTGATCACTTGACGAAATTTTGGTTATTGTAATTGATGTTTTTGGTTGGTGAAATGTATTTAGTTGTGATCTTTGTCAAATTACCTTTCTAACGATATAAGATACGAGTTCTAAGTGTTTACGGTTTGTGTTTTGTGGTTGTTTGAATTTTGGGTTTGAGACTTAGACAATTGAGACTGACCAGGTACCAGCACCCGTTATTCGTCGCGGTGCGGCCAGCCTTTGTCGCGGCGCGACAATAGGCATGGTTTGATTCTGTCTTACTTGTCAATTATACGAAAAATTTTTGCTATACTATGGACCTCCGATTCACATGTAACTTGTTCTAACATGCTTATATATGAATAATTAGCACAGAAAAATAGTTTGGGACCCGACCCGAACGTGTTGACTTTGACTTGACCGAGTTTGAATTTTAGTTAAACTTAACCAAACGTTTATGCAATCGTTCTAATCTTCTTTTATACTTGATTCTTACATGAAACTTGACAACGTGATTCACATGCTATACTATTCGAGTCGTAACGAGCCATAGGACTAATTGAACACATTTCGCCCGACCTTGTGTCGCAACTGGTTAATTGATACAACTTACTTATTTAGGTCAAGGCTAAGCAACTTTCATGCACACGTTTACTTTGTGAAGTACATTTATACTCGTGCACTCGAGGTGAGATCATAGTCCCATCTTTCAACAACTTTTATGCTTTAAACTATGGGATGAGAAACATATACGTATCATACTTTTACACTTGAACACAAGTACGGAAACGAACATTCCACGTACGGGTTTGAACAAAAAGCCTCAATTCAATTATCATTAGTTACACTTGCAGGGTGTAAACGTGAACTTATATTATGTGATCACATGGGCTTGACGAGCCTCATTCGGACGGTTCGCTACCGTTAGCGGATGAAATATATTTTCGGGTCTAGTGTATGTTCTAACACTACGCAAAGGGTGCAAAACAGTTAAGTTTGATAATTGGGTGCCTGGGATACAAACAACAACTTTGGAATGCAAATGATTTTGATAATCATCTTATACTAAATCTTGTGGTTCAAATACAACGTTTACTAAAACACCTATGATTTCACCAACGTTTTTCGTTGACAGTTTTCTATATGTTTCTCAGGTTCATACTTGGCTATTTGTTACATGCTTCCGCGTACACTCATACTTGCTTGGAGTCAAGCATACATGCATACACTTTGATTTCGTGCTTGGAGTCAAGCATACATACATACATACATACACTAGTGATAGCACCTTTGGATTCAAACTTTTGTCTACAGACTTACGCTATTTATAGCAACCGTGATTTTCAACTTACATTATGTCGCAAGTTTATTTCATTTATACATTATACTTTTGTAAACTTAAACTTGTAGTCAATCCGTTTGGCAAACTAAACTTTGCAAGTCTTGTACCTTTCAAATGAATGCGACGTAATTTTGGTCAAACGAGTCTCATATAGGGACTACGACCACGTAACGGGACCTAAGTTAGCGGCGCCGTCAATGATGATTTTGTCGGGTCGCCACAGGTAAATAAAGGGTTAAGTGGTTACTAGGTGGCTCACGAAAAATAGAATAATGTTTTTATATGTTTTCGAGCATATAATTTTGTAGTCCAAAAAGGGGTTTTTATGTTTTCAAACATAAATTTTTATGGTTTAAATTAAATATTGTTTGCAATATTAAACCTATAATTCACTCAACATTTTTGTTGACAGTTACTCGCATGTTTTATTCTCAGGTTCATGATTGATTGCTTCCGCTGTGCTTAGAGAGTCTGCATATTTAAGATGGCAGCTTTTGTTATACATTAACTTGCATTCTATTTTGATACATTTAATAGTGGGTGTTGATGACTTTGTTTTGGTCAACTTTTGATTAAGTAACAATGTATGGTTTTTCTAAACTTACATTTTTGGTAGGTTTCCTTTATAGGAGATCATTTTTAAATAAAGAATGCAAGGTTATTTATCAAATTCATATAGAGTTATGATCAAGCTGTGGGACCAAGATAACGATGGTCGTCAAGTGTACTTTGACGGGTCGTTTCACAAATCACCGGACCCGAGTTAGTCCAGGAAACAACTGAGAAGATTGTCCAAATTCAAGCGAGACTCAAGATGGCCCGTGATCGCCAAAAGAGTTATGCCGACCTTAAACGTAAAGACTTCGAATTCAACGTGGGTGACCGTGTAATGTTGAAGGTCGTACCTTGGAAAGGTGTGATCTGTTTTGGAAAACGTTGGAAGCTCAACCCGCGATACATTGGTCCTTTCGAAATCTTGGAGCGTGTTAGACCCGTTGCTTACCGTTTGGATCTTCCAACTCAATTGAACTCAGTTCATCTTACCTTTCACGTATCGAATTTGAAAAAGTGTCTTGCTGAACCGGAACTTGTCATACCACTGGAAGAACTTACGATTGATGACAAACTCCACTTCGTGGAAGAACCTGTCGAAATTATGGACCGTGAGGTTAAAACTTTGAAACGCAACAAGATTTCGATCGTCCAAGTCCGATGGAATGCCAAACGAGGACCTGAGTTTACCTGGGAACGAGAGGATCAAATGATGCAGAAGTATCCTCACCTTTTCCCAACTCCTCCATCTACCTCAGCTTAAAATTTCGGGACGAAATTTTCTTTAACAGGTGGGTAATGTAACGACCCTGGATTTTCCGACTTATATTATTAATATTTATTATTATTAATACTTGCGTGTTAATAAATGTATTCTTATACATTTTACTTGTTACCGATTTGACTTTCCATGTCCCGACTTGTCTTTGTGACACACGCTTTTCACGAATAATATTTAGAATATTATTTACGTTCATGATTAATTATTATTAATCATTTTTAATTAACTAGTGTAAGTAGTTAATTACTTGGGCTTTTTATTAATTGGTTACATACTCATACTTGGGCTTATATTATTGGACTTGAAAGCCCACTCTACTTTTCTTAATGGACTACTAGTAAGCCCACTATTATGCTAATGATTCTTTAAGGTTAAACATGGATTAATTAGTTAAATGAGGAGACAAAATGTTTCAAGCATGCATGACCATCTTCCCATGTATTTAACTTTATACCTCATAATAGCATTCACCACCTTCCAACACTTGAAAGTTGAGTTTTGACTTCCCCTCTTGGCCATCAAAACCGACGGTTTGTACTAGGGGATGAGGGAGTTCTTTTTTTCATTTTTTTTTGTGTTACTTATAAGCTAGTTTCTACTTCATTTCACACACTTCATTCTTACACTACTTTCACTCTTTCTTTTTCTCTCTAAATTGTAAGTAAGAAACTTTATTTTTCTTTCTTCTTTTTCCTTTAAAAATCACCAAGTATCATCATCATTTTACTTACTTGTTTGTTGTTGTTGTTAAAGATCAAACTTTCTAGTTTGTATCTTCATGAATCTTGTTTCTTCCATCCTTAGTTTGATGAGAAGTCAAGAACAAGAATCTAAGCTTGTTAGCTTATGGTTCTACACTTGAAGTATTATAAGGATCTAAAGTTCATAAGCTTTAAGATCTCACTTGTGTTCATGTTTTGTAAACTTAAGGATAATTTTCTTAAGATCCAAGTTTTGACTTGAATCTTCTTAAGTATGAAACAAACATGAACTTGCTATTTGTAACTTTAGTTTATTTCTTCATTTTATTTATTTATTTCATTATTGTATAATATTGGTCAAGTATTACTAGTTAAACTTGATCTCATTTTTCTTGAAACTAAAGTTTAAACTTTGTAAGTTCAAGAACATGGAAGTTTAACTTTCTAGTTATAACTTCATACACATTTGTTGGATCTAAGTTTCTATAGCTTATGGTCTTCCAATTTTTTTTTAAAAAAAAGCTTATAAGCTTATATATATATTCTACAAGATTAAAATCTAAGTTTCATAACTTATGGTTTTATTAAAGTGAAGATCCAAGTTCTATAACTTAGGGTTTAACTTAAAAACACTAGATCTAGACTTTCTAGTCTAGGATCTTCAAGATCTAACTAAGATCTAAGTTCTACAACTTAAGATCTTGTTTATTTAGTTTACCTTCAAGATTATAGCTTAATATTATTATTAGAACTCATGTATGTGTCGGATCTAAGATCTTGATGTAACTTTGGTTCATCAACCTTCTTACAACCCTTAAATGAGTTGTGCTACATATCTTAGACATAAACTAGTGTCATGATGGTTAAAACTTGGTAAAGATGATGCAAACACATCAACGAGTTGTACACTTGAAGCTATAAGCATCAAGGATGAGAACCGTGATGAGCATCAAGCACCAAGAGTCCACCGGAGCACTTTACTTACTGTTTTCTGGATCTGATCAGGCTCCTGGGCTATGACTTTTCGTTTAAGACTCGTCTTAATCCGACTTACGGTTTAGGATTTATAGCCTTCCGAAAGTCACTACGCCCTTTTAATGTTGTACTGAAATTTCTGACCTACTCGCACTTAAACCGTCGCCACATTCAAACGAAGATGAGTTTGGTTCTGAAAATTGGTCAGTGGATAAAGAACTCATATACGGAGCCATGGCCATTGGTCTCACCTCATTTCAGTTTGTATAGAGGTCGTGACAGCTGAACGAAGTCAGCCTTTATTTCAATCTCTATTCTTGATTGAAAACTTACTTTACTTTTTACTTATGTTGTTGAATGATGATGATACTTAAGACCTAATTTATATACTTTTAAACCTTTGGGAACGATTTACTGACTTAGTAACTTTTGACTTAGGTTGAGGACCTTTTGGACCAACTACTTGCTTACTTATCTCGTACCGACTTTACTACTTTTCACTGTGAGTTATAGCATCCCTTTTTACTTTAACTATTTTGGGAACTGAGAATACATGCGCGTTTTATGTTTTACATACTAGGCACGAGTACTTAAACTTTATATATGTGTGGGTTATACAACGGAATAAACTTTCCCCTTAGCTCGGTAACGTTTAGTCATTGGTCTTTGAACCGGTGAACGCGAATCTTAGATATGGATCCATAGGGTTTGATATCCCCACTCAGGCTAGTAGCGCTAGCATTTAACGGGTGTTTAATACTTCATAAACTTACGCACTCGCCAAGTGTACTTTTAGGGGGTGATATTACGTTAAGTTAGTTACCAAGTGCCCACGGTTGAACATATACTTTTCATACTGTTTTGAAATACTGAAATCTCGTGGCCTACTTTACATTACTGTTATACTTAAACTATAGCTCACCAACATTTGTGTTGACATTTTTAAGCATGTTTTCTCAGGTGCTTAGAGGTTTGATGTTTCCGCTGTAGTTGTCTTGCTGTGTAGACTCCCGCTGCTTTTGTTAGAGATGTCTCTGCATGAAACGTTTACCTTGCATTAACAAACTATGTTACTTTTAAAACAATGAATTTGTAATGACCTACGGGTCTCGTACTTATGTTAATTGCTTCTATTCGTAGAAGCATACTTTCGTTTGTAAAACTTATGACGTTGGTTATGACGTCACCCTTTCTTATGAATGCAAACTTATTTTAAAATAGCATATAGTGTTTGACCTTGTAATGATCCTGTTGTTGATGATCCGTACACGTTAATTTTGTACGGGGCATCACAGGGAGACTTGTAAGACCCAAGTTCGAAATGTACATACTGTGTATATTTATATTGCTGGCGGGCTTCTGTTTCAGCGTTGGGCCGCGGCGCGACCAAATGGCCCGTGGCGCGGCTAGGGCCTGGCAAAAATTCTTTGTTTTATTTAATTAAATGAGGGGCATTTTGGTACTTTCACGTGATGGACGGATTTAAAGCCTCAAGGTCAGTATTTGGAGTGCCATTTACTCCTCTTCCACCAACCGTATCCCTTGCACTTAAATTTTAGAGAGAGATAGAGTTTTAGTGTGAGAAAGCTTAAATCAAGGAGGAAGAAGCTTGATTCGGGTCAAAGCACGTGTATTAAAGTTGTTCATCTGGTCACTAGCTACGTTTTGATTGTGGTGGTCTGTCCTAACCTTGATTTTCTTTACTTTGATTTGTTTAAGGGTTAGGGTTTGGGTTAAATGGTGAACATAAAACCTAATTGTTGGCGATTTGTGGGTTTTTGGGTAAGATTGGGTCATAAAGACCCAAGAGTGACTAACCTAGGGTTTCAAAGTGATAATTGGTGTTTATGGGTGTTAAATGGTTGTAAATCACTAGCACACTTTGTTGATTTTGTAAATGGGTGTTATTTGGGTTGTGGATGACCCAAATGGGTGTGTTGACCTTGAAATGAGTCAAATGAGTTTGAATGACCCAGTGGTGTGTAGTTGGGTAATTTAATGCCATGGTCACTAGCTTTAGTGATTATTGGTGATTTAGGCCTACGATTGGCGTTGTGAGTGCAAATGGTGAAAATTTGCACTAGGCATCTATTTGGGTGGGTCGGAAGCTCTACTTAGATAAGTGTTGATTTTATGTTAATGTAATAGGTGATTTCATTGACAGTTGAATAGCTTGTTGGCTTACCTTCATTTTTGGATACAAGGTAAGTGGAATAATTATATGCGTATGTATATGATTTATTTACTTGTGGGATATGTGTGATGACCCGGGAATTTCCGACCAAATTTAAACATAATCTTATATGATTCGACTCGATAAGCAAAGTCTATTAAACCGAGTCTCATTATGTTTGAACTATTTCATGATAACATTTGACCTTTAACTATTTCCGACGATTCACGAACCTTTAATTGTAACTAAGAATGTAAATATAAATAATTATATATAAAACTAATTATATTAGTATTAATGAACTATTAAGTAATTTTGTTATTATAAAAGATAACATTTAATAACTAAAGATTTTCATTTTGAATATATATAGTATATTGTATATAAATGATTCAAACATATTTTACCAACGTTATCAAAATATTAAATGTACAATGTTATACTTTGTAGTTAATTGTTTAATATACATAATTAATCATCTACTCAACATTTAAAACATGATTTTATATATATGGTAGTATACATATATACATAAATATAACTATATATATATATATATGATTTTATACATAATTATTATATTATGTATATGTAGAAATTTATAATATATCTATGATGAAATAATGTACTATTTTAATAAATATATATAATACTTACATATATAAAACATTTATATTTTTCATAATTACATACATAAGTATAATATAATTAGTATGTAAATAAATATTATAATATATTTATATTAAAATGCATAAATATATAATATTCAGTATATGTTACAATACATATTACATAATTATTAAATATTACATAATAATAGATGATATTAATAAATTAAATTTAAATACAAATATAGTTGTTGTAGTAATGTTATTTGTATCGTCAAATATCAATATTTGTATTCATAATATCACTTTATATCATATAAAGATGAAATTGGATGTATATATTAGATTATTATTACTAATATTATTATTATCGATAAAATATTAATATTATCATAATTAGTATGGTATTATTATTATTATTATTATTATTATTATCATTTTTACAATTATTATTATCATTAATATTATATTTATCATTATTATTAATTTTATTAATATTATTAGATATTAATAGTATTGTTATTATATATTATTATTATTAATTAAAAAAAACAGTAGGGATCTATATTATACGCGTGACCTCTGTATCCTTTATCTCTATTATTATTATTTTTTTGTTTCTTTCCTGCTCCCAACTCGTGAACCTGTGTTGACATTTTCTCCATTTTTTATCAACCGATCTCTATTATTACAACATGATTATGTATAATTGCAAATCAAATAAGAAGGAAATCCAATGGGATTAAAGAGCAAAGCGATATTTTTTTTTTCTTCTTCTCTGCACGCTCCAATTTTTTTTCTTCTCTTAATTCAATTTTGAATAAAGTTTCAAAATCTAAAAATGCAGAAAGGTTAAAAATCTTTCTTTGAATCTATCTGCAAAATCTCAACTCTCAAATCTTTATATCGATCTTGAATTTTGAAGTCAAAGTTTAGTTTAAAAAAAGTCAACAATTGTTCTTGAGACAAATTCGCGTTCGTGTATATGTTTCTGATCAAATTGATGATTCCAGTAGTTTTTATACATGTTTAGAAAACTATTTCGTGTTATAAACATTATCTATAATGTTATCTATTACGAAATCAATTTTTTTTTTGTTCCAAGAACCGACGCTGCAGTAGGCCTTTAGTATTTTTTTTTTATTTTAGAACCCAAATTATTATTTTTTCTATAATGTTTTGAAGCTTTAAAGGGAACCCCGATTTTGTTTTTTTTTTTGGTTATTGATGTTTTGTTGAATCCATGAGACTTGTGGAGAAGAAGAGGAATAGAAGAAAAACAGTTTATATATAAAATTTAAATTCGATATTAGTACAGAGAATCAGAATTGGTGGGATGGTCGAGAGTGTTTGCGTGTGAGCATGTGGTCACGAGATCGATTCCAGAGGACGGTAGTTTTTTTTTTTTTTTTTTTTTGAAACTCTTTTCATGTGAGGTAGTTTTCTTTTCTAATTTTATTATTGTTATTATATATTAATTATTATTAGTATTATTATTATTATTGTGATTGTTTTGATTGTTATTGTTATTGTTATTATTAGTATCATACTTGTTATCATATTTGAAAGTATTATAGACATTACTATTATTATTATGATAGATATTAATAATATTATTATTAGAAATAAACTTATCATTTTAGTATTTTATCATCATTAGGATTATGATTATCATTATTATTATTATGAAGGAAATAAAAATATATTATTATCATCAATATTAGAATTTGTACCGGTTTATAAATAATAGTATCATCAGTACATTTACAATTAATAATATCATATTTATCAGTATCATCATTAATATTTACTAGTATTATTATGATTATCATTTATCATTTTATAAATATTAGAACCCTTATTATTAACATAAGTATGGTATTAGTATTAATATTATTTTAGAGTTATTATTATTAGTATCATTAACAGTTATCATTTTCATTTTTTTTGCTATTAGTATTATCATTATTAATAAAATTATTATTATTATTAGTAAATCATTATTATCTAAATTATTATTTTAACAAATAAATCTTTTGTACACTATATATATACTTATGGTATATACTAGGATTGTATTAATAATTCACATAACAAACTAATAAAATTTCATAAATACAATACTAACCACAAATATATGTATATAAATATATTAATGTCACTATTTATATAAACGTAAATCATTATAGATATATATACATAAAATCGATATATATATAAAATATAACTTAAAATATAATATAAGTATACGTTTTAAAATAAAGGTTAGAATAAATTCTACAAAACTATAATATATAAATAATACATATTAATAAATGAAATTTTGTAACTTACATTATACGTATTAATATATACACAATTGATATAGGTTCGTAAATCCGAGGCCAACCCTGCATTGTTCAATGACGTCATATGTATTTTTACTACAAAATACAGTATCGTGAGTTTCATTTGCCTTTTTACCCTTTATATTTTTGGGCTGAGAATACATGCGCAACTTTTATAACTGTTTTACGAAATTGACACA
Source organism: Rutidosis leptorrhynchoides (assembly GCF_046630445.1). Taxonomy (NCBI): domain Eukaryota; kingdom Viridiplantae; phylum Streptophyta; class Magnoliopsida; order Asterales; family Asteraceae; genus Rutidosis; species Rutidosis leptorrhynchoides. The sequence goes on from NC_092337.1 coordinate 256,434,411, forward strand.
AGTACGTGAAACTACATTCTATGGTTGGATTATCGAAGTCGAATATGCCCCTTTTTATTAAGTCTGGTAATCTAAGAATTAGGGAACAGACACCCTAATTGACGCGAATCCTAAAGATAGATCTATCGGGCCCAACAAGCCCCATCCAAAGTACCGGATGTTTTAGTACTTCGAAATTTATATCATGTCCGAAGGAGGATCCCGGAATGATGGAGATATTCTTATATATGCATATTGTTAATGTCGGTTACCAGGTGTTCAATCCATATGAATGATATTTTTGTCTCTATACATGGGACGTATGTTTATGAGAAATGGAAATCTGAAATCTTGTGGTCTATTAAAATGATGGAAACGATTGTTTAAGTTAAACTAATGAACTCACCAACCTTTTGGTTGACACTTTAAAGCATGTTTATTCTCAGGTACGAAAGAAATCTTCCGCTGTGTATTTGCTCATTTTATAGATATTACTTGGAGTCATTCATGGCATATTTCAAAAGACGTTGCATTCGAGTCGTCGAGTTCATCAAGATTATTATCAAGTCAATTATAGTTGGATATATTATGAAATGGTATGCATGCCTGTCAACTTTCGATGTAATGAAAGTTTGTCTTTTCAAAAACGAATGCAATGTTTGTAAAATGTATCATATAGAGGTCAAGTACCTCGCGATGTAATCAACTGTTGTGAATCGTTTATAATTGATATGGACTTCGTTCGGATGGATTAGGACGGGTCTTCACAGTTGGTATCAGAGCGGTGGTCTTAGCGAACCAGGTCTTGCATTAGTGAGTCTAACTGATAGTCGTTAGAATGCATTAATGAGTCTGGACTTCGACCGTGTCTGCATGTCAAAAGTTTTGCTTATCATTTAGTGTCGAAAAATTATTTGCTTATCATCCTTAAAGTCTACGACACGTCTTACTGCCTTTATTGCATAGACAGTGTATAGTTAAATTCATATCTTAGCGTATCTGTTATTGTTACCTTTGCCTGTAGCTTCCGTAGATTCCTCCGTAGCTTATGGGATTTTAGTATTATATATGCATATGTAAATTATGTATTGCAGGGTACTAATCTACATATTATAATCTATTTCTTATCGAAAATCCTTCATCTGATCGTACGAGATGAATCCCTCAACCAGTTCGAGTCCATCAGATTTCGATAGCTATTTCGATAGTTATTCCGACAGCTATTTCGATATGGATTTCCACTCGAGCTCCGAAAGCAGAGTAACCGGAATGAATCGATCAATTAGCCATCATCTATTCTGAATGAATTGGAGATGGGTTCGTAGTCGACTTAATCAATGGAAACGCGAAGAAGGCGATCATTTCCACTAACCAAATTCACCTCTTGACAATGAACCTAAAACGTTTACCGGCGAACCTGTTCGAGACACCATTTTCTCTCACATTTCCAAAGTATCTCATCACGATCATATACTATCTCAGATTCTAAACCTCATTCATCCGCTCGTCCGAACCGACAATCATCCCGGTGTAATAGAAGAAGTTAACGAACTTCGCGCATAAGTTGTAGTCTTGGAAAATATGGTGCAAAACGTACCAGCTTCATCCAAATCACCGGCACCAACAGTACCACCAACAACCCAAATTTCAATATCACATGCCTCAACATCTCAATCTATACCTCGAGTATAATCATCATTCTACATGACATTCTACATCAGTTATCTTCGTTCGACATGGTGATTATGTAATCTCTAATGTTTTAGAGATTATTTATTCTAGTTCCAACTGAAAACTAAATGAGTTTAATATCATGTTAACTCATTAAATTCATGATTACATCTGAAGAAAATATATATGTATATATGTTTTCATAAAGATTGTAATTAAAAATTCTTTTGTACAAACTGTTAATAATAAAAATATTTTAACCGGTAGGTAATACCCGAGGAATATTTAAATTTCACATTAATAAGTTACACTGTATATTCTTCGAATCTGATTCAACAGTTATTCACTATCCTATTTAAAACCACCGGGATACTTATCCGTTCACCAAAGAATAACTATTTTCATTCAAATTCAATTTCATATTTGAATTTTGACCTATCAGAATCCAACAAGTGGCATAATGAAGAAATAATGGACACAATAAAAATTGATTAGAAACAGACTAATTAACAATATTAAATTTTATTAAGAAACCACGCTAACAAAATCCTAGCTACCTGTTCCTAGCTAACTGTTAATTCCGTATTACATTTTATTTATCGCAATTTATTTATCGCAATTTATTTTATCGCAATTTATATTCTCGCAATTTTATTTATTGTCATTTAATTTCTGTTATTTACTTTACGCACTTTATTTATCATCATTTAATTTCTGTTATTTATTTTACGCACTTTAAATATCGGGACACGTATACAAGGTTTTGACATATCATATCGACACATCTATATATATTATTTGGAATCACCATAGACACTCTATATGCAGTAATGATCGAGTTCTCTATACAGGGTTGAGGTTGATTCTATAATAATATATATACTTTGAGTTGTGATCGAGTCTGAGACATGTACACGGGTCACGATACGTATTAATTAATTCAAATATTATATATTAAACTATATATGAATGATTGCACTGTCAACTGTGGACTATCGACCGTGGACTAATAACATTGGACAATTAAAATGAATTAAAATATTGAATATAACATATGAAACTAAACAATTCTTCAAGTTTGCCACTTTATTTCGTCTTAAACCTCATTTGTATCTTCACGATTACATTCTTCATTCAAACCTTTCATGATTCTTGAAAACACCTCAATCGATAGGATGAATCAACCGCACTTCATCTACGGAAGGAAAGATTTATGCATATAGTTATGCACCTGAGAAACTCTCGGCAATTGAGTAAAAGTTCAACACGTAGCCGCGTCAGATCCTTTGGCATTTATTAACAAAAACAACTTTGTGATCCCTTTTCAAAATTAGCCAATTTTGTCACAGCTCCAACAAGTCAACTTCGACTTTTCGTACGAAATAACCTTATTATAACGTTTATATATACGCGTGCTCTTTTATTGTTACCAGGTAACCTTTCATATTCCATCATATTACCATCAGCGTTTAATCATCTAAAAACACAATTCTCCTGAAACCACCTCGGATTAATAACCGATGATTCAGATATCATAGCATTAAATGCAGAGGAAACAGAAAAATGGTAGATGGTCTAAACGGACCAAAGTTTGATGATAAAGAAAGGAGTGTTAGGAACGCTCGATAGAAAATTGGGTATTGAAAAACAGATTGAGTTACCCATGAAGGAGACCAAGGACAAATACAAGGACCAAATCCTATATTCAAAGGATTCAGGTAATTCTGGATCCGTTGAAATCTTTAGAGAATATCTTGCTCCGAAGTCATGTTAAAATCTTGCGGAAAATCTTTCTCCATCAACCGTCGAACTTAGAAATTCCAAAATATCATCATCAATATCTTTGATATTTCTGAGGATATTTTCATAAATATTCTCGTCCGAAATTATATACCTCTTCGTGCTTCCTGTGTATCAATATATTGGAAACATTCAATAGAAAATATAGTACCGAAAAGCAGATTATGCGAAACTATGAAGAAAGCCGTGGATAAATCACAAAGAATAAGTTTGACTTCAAAGAATCCAAATAATTCAATGTCTGCTAAAGTCTATAGTGAATAACTTGCTCCTTACTCTAAACCCTTGCAGACAATAGTTTCTATCATCCTCTGATCTTAGATATTCTGAGATATTATCGTACCTTTCATTATAAATATCCTCCATATTTCTGGAGATATTTTTATAACTATTCTTATCTGAAATCATTAATCTTTTCGTGCTATCAGTATTACATCATATAGAAACTGTTAGTTTCTATATTCTGTAAATTTTCAAGCTTAAAATATGAATGTTATTGAAGTAATGATGGGAACTGATGCATGAGTTAGTATAATATAATGACACTTGATCAACGTGATTATATTACAGTAAGTCATGCTGAGTTTCTAAATGAAACGTGATGATTCACAGATCATAACATCATCATGTGCCATGTTACATAACTCTTTCATCCTACTTAACTCCGTAACAAATCAAGAAAATGTATTCTTGATGGTTCTATCTTCCGTGATGTTGATAAATTTGAAAATCAAATCGTGCTATCACGTTCCTTCATGCTTAGAACATTATAATCATTCGAAACTCTATATCTATAAATTCTGGACCATTATTCGCTTGACTTGAAGTCGGGAAGAGAAAACAAAAGCATAGAGCTTTGAAATATAAGGGAGAATATAAAGTCCGATAACAACACATAAATTACAAACCGTGTATATCAATGTTTATCGCAACATAAAGACACTGGAGAATTAAAAACATTATAATCCCGAGGGCGAAGTAGAAGAAAGCAGATTCCTCTGGTGGAAGTTGGAAAAGGAGAATGATTGTTGCGATAGTAAGGATGAGGACAAGGATCAGAACTGGATTAATCATTTTCAGAATCTTTTGGATGTATGAACTAAGAAAGAAAGTATAAGAATGGTGAGAATAATGGAAAGGAAGAGCTTAATTTATACTGGAAATATCAGACGTAGTAATCGGGGCAGATCACCGTATTTAATTAAAGAGATCTTAATTTCCATAAATCCCGAAGAATCAGATTTTATAGATCTTCAAGATTTTCTTTAAATCCCTTAAATTCCGGAATTCAACCAAGGCAATGTCAAAAGTTAAGACGCGCCTTATTTTCTAAATTCAAACCTGACTACGTCAAAAGTTAAAAACAAATCTTTGTTTCTCATTTCATCCTTTTGTGAATAGCTTCATTCGCACTCTTCGAATAATCGAATTATTTTTATCCATATTACTCAATGATGATAAAACTCAAGTTATCAACTCATATTCGTCAGGAAAACATATTTATTGTTAGCTATGACGACCTCACTCAAATTTCGGGACGAAATTTCTTTAACGGGTAGGTACTGTGATGACCCGGGAATTTCCGACCAAATTTAAACATAATCTTATATGATTCGACTCGATAAGCAAAGTCTATTAAACCGAGTCTCATTATGTTTGAACTATTTCATGATAACATTTGACCTTTAACTATTTCCGACGATTCACGAACCTTTAATTGTAACTAAGAATGTAAATATAAATAATTATATATAAAACTAATTATATTAGTATTAATGAACTATTAAGTAATTTTGTTATTATAAAAGATAACATTTAATAACTAAAGATTTTCATTTTGAATATATATAGTATATTGTATATAAATGATTCAAACATATTTTACCAACGTTATCAAAATATTAAATGTACAATGTTATACTTTGTAGTTAATTGTTTAATATACATAATTAATCATCTACTCAACATTTAAAACATGATTTTATATATATGGTAGTATACATATATACATAAATATAACTATATATATATATATATGATTTTATACATAATTATTATATTATGTATATGTAGAAATTTATAATATATCTATGATGAAATAATGTACTATTTTAATAAATATATATAATACTTACATATATAAAACATTTATATTTTTCATAATTACATACATAAGTATAATATAATTAGTATGTAAATAAATATTATAATATATTTATATTAAAATGCATAAATATATAATATTCAGTATATGTTACAATACATATTACATAATTATTAAATATTACATAATAATAGATGATATTAATAAATTAAATTTAAATACAAATATAGTTGTTGTAGTAATGTTATTTGTATCGTCAAATATCAATATTTGTATTCATAATATCACTTTATATCATATAAAGATGAAATTGGATGTATATATTAGATTATTATTACTAATATTATTATTATCGATAAAATATTAATATTATCATAATTAGTATGGTATTATTATTATTATTATTATTATTATCATTTTTACAATTATTATTATCATTAATATTATATTTATCATTATTATTAATTTTATTAATATTATTAGATATTAATAGTATTGTTATTATATATTATTATTATTAATTAAAAAAAAACAGTAGGGATCTATATTATACGCGTGACCTCTGTATCCTTTATCTCTATTATTATTATTTTTTTGTTTCTTTCCTGCTCCCAACTCGTGAACCTGTGTTGACATTTTCTCCATTTTTTATCAACCGATCTCTATTATTACAACATGATTATGTATAATTGCAAATCAAATAAGAAGGAAATCCAATGGGATTAAAGAGCACAGCGATATTTTTTTTTTCTTCTTCTCTGCACGCTCCAATTTTTTTTTTCTCTTAATTCAATTTCGAATAAAGTTTCAAAATCTAAAAATGCAGAAAGGTTAGAAATCTTTCTTTGAATCTATCTGCAAAATCTCAACTCTCAAATCTTTATATCGATCTTGAATTTTGAAGTCAAAGTTTAGTTTAAAAAAAGTCAACAATTGTTCTTGAGACAAATTCGCGTTCGTGTATATGTTTCTGATCAAATTGATGATTCCAGTAGTTTTTATACATGTTTAGAAAACTATTTCGTGTTATAAACATTATCTATAATGTTATCTATTACGAAATCAATTTTTTTTTTGTTCCAAGAACCGACGCTGCAGTAGGCCTTTAGTATTTTTTTTTTTATTTTAGAACCCAAATTATTATTTTTTCTGTAATGTTTTGAAGCTTTAAAGGGAACCCCGATTTTGTTTTTTTTTTTGGTTATTGATGTTTTGTTGGATCCATGAGACTTGTGGAGAAGAAGAGGAATAGAAGAAAACAGTTTATATATAAAATTTAAATTCGATATTAGTACAGAGAATCAGAATTGGTGGGATGGTCGAGAGTGTTTGCGTGTGAGCATGTGGTCACGAGATCGATTCCAGAGGACGGTAGTTTTTTTTTTTTTTTTTTGAAACTCTTTTCATGTGAGGTAGTTTTCTTTTCTAATTTTATTATTGTTATTATATATTAATTATTATTAGTATTATTATTATTATTGTGATTGTTTTGATTGTTATTGTTATTGTTATTATTAGTATCATACTTGTTATCATATTTGAAAGTATTATAGACATTACTATTATTATTATGATAGATATTAATAATATTATTATTAGTAATAAACTTATCATTTTAGTATTTTATCATCATTAGGATTATGATTATCATTATTATTATTATGAAGGAAATAAAAATATATTATTATCATCAATATTAGAATTTGTACCGGTTTATAAATAATAGTATCATCAGTACATTTACAATTAATAATATCATATTTATCAGTATCATCATTAATATTTACTAGTATTATTATGATTATCATTTATCATTTTATAAATATTAGAACCCTTATTATTAACATAAGTATGGTATTAGTATTAATATTATTTTAGAGTTATTATTATTAGTATCATTAACAGTTATCATTTTCATTTTTTTGCTATTAGTATTATCATTATTAATAAAATTATTATTATTATTAGTAAATCATTATTATCTAAATTATTATTTTAACAAATAAATCTTTTGTACACTATATATATACTTATGGTATATACTAGGATTGTATTAATAATTCACATAACAAACTAATAAAATTTCATAAATACAATACTAACCACAAATATATGTATATAAATATATTAATGTCACTATTTATATAAACGTAAATCATTATAGATATATATACATAAAATCGATATATATATAAAATATAACTTAAAATATAATATAAGTATACGTTTTAAAATAAAGGTTAGAATAAATTCTACAAAACTATAATATATAAATAATACATATTAATAAATGAAATTTTGTAACTTACATTATACGTATTAATATATACACAATTGATATAGGTTCGTAAATCCGAGGCCAACCCTGCATTGTTCAATGACGTCATATGTATTTTTACTACAAAATACAGTATCGTGAGTTTCATTTGCCTTTTTACCCTTTATATTTTTGGGCTGAGAATACATGCGCAACTTTTATAACTGTTTTACGAAATTGACACAAGTACGTGAAACTACATTCTATGGTTGGATTATCGAAGTCGAATATGCCCCTTTTTATTAAGTCTGGTAATCTAAGAATTAGGGAACAGACACCCTAATTGACGCGAATCCTAAAGATAGATCTATCGGGCCAACAAGCCCCATCCAAAGTACCGGATGTTTTAGTACTTCGAAATTTATATCATGTCCGAAGGAGGATCCCGGAATGATGGAGATATTCTTATATATGCATATTGTTAATGTCGGTTACCAGGTGTTCAATCCATATGAATGATATTTTTGTCTCTATACATGGGACGTATGTTTATGAGAAATGGAAATCTGAAATCTTGTGGTCTATTAAAATGATGGAAACGATTGTTTAAGTTAAACTAATGAACTCACCAACCTTTGGTTGACACTTTAAAGCATGTTTATTCTCAGGTACGAAAGAAATCTTCCGCTGTGTATTTGCTCATTTTATAGATATTACTTGGAGTCATTCATGGCATATTTCAAAAGACGTTGCATTCGAGTCGTCGAGTTCATCAAGATTATTATCAAGTCAATTATAGTTGGATATATTATGAAATGGTATGCATGCCTGTCAACTTTCGATGTAATGAAAGTTTGTCTTTTCAAAAACGAATGCAATGTTTGTAAAATGTATCATATAGAGGTCAAGTACCTCGCGATGTAATCAACTGTTGTGAATCGTTTATAATCGATATGGACTTCGTCCGGATGGATTAGGACGGGTCTTCACAATATGGGTTCAAAGTTTGATGTGACGATACCATATCCTTGTGTGTGTTATTGTTGTTGATGAGGGTTTAAAGTTCGGTGTTGACGATACCTCTTATATGGATTTAAAGTTCGATATTGACGATGTCATACCACTATTGTAGTGATGTGTGATGAGGGTTTAAAGTTCGATGTTGACGATACCTCATATGTGGGTTTTAAGTTCGATGTTGACGATACCACATTAAGTAGGACGGATGGGGTTTAAGTTTGATGTTGACGATACCATTCGTGTGGCTAGTATTGAATGCTAACGGATGTTTTGAACATCAATGTCTTGTGTGTTGTCTATTATTTAGCATATTATATTGCTCGGGATATATGCTATTGTTGTGCTAGCTTGAGATTTGGAGATTTAGCGTTATACTTTGCGATGGTATGCTATTTAAATTGCTAGCGTGTATACGGTAATTGTGTAAGTGATTGCAAGTAAGTAAATTATATATGTATGTGTATAATTATTGCATTCACTAAGCGTCATGTTTACCCTCTCGTTGTTTACTCTTTTTAGGCTCCGGCGTGGACAAAGACAAGGGTATTCGTTTGGACTAGCGGACTCCCCATACGATTATGCTAGTGTATTTGCTTTTGAAGTTCAACCTAGGTTTGGGTAGTTTAACCCCAAACACCATGCTCGTGTTTTGTTTGGTATTTAAACTTGTCGGTCGAAACTTATTATTTGAGTTGTAAATGGGTGAATGAAGCTCGGTGGTTAATTACTTGTATTTGGAGTCCTTAAAACATGTAAACTTTATCTAATTACGTGGCGGGAAGCCTTTTTGTATTGATGGTTGTCGAAACCGTGAAAATTGGGTACTTGTGCATTTTGTCGAAGTTGGAATCTGCATCATAGTGGATCCGCGTTGAGGCCCTGAAGGGCGCGCCGCGAGTTAAAAGAGGTTTTTGATGTCGAGGGTTTAGATGGTTCAAACCATCTGTGGCTTTGATAAGCCGCGTCGCGGGTTAAGTCTGCCAGGTGCAGGCTGTGTAAAAAAAAAAAAATTTGTGTCATTTATCGTGTTGGGGTTGTTACACCCGATCTTGGATTTTGTCCTAATTTATAAAATTGATGTTGAAATGGGTCAATATTATTGAGTTTGATTTAAAGACCCATTGTTATGCTTGTTTTAAGCTCTATACTGATTACATGAGTTGTAAATCTATTTATGTGAGTAAATTTTGAGATATAATTCATGCTTCAACATTTAGGTGATCTAGACACAAGTGATTGAATCCTTGACTTAATTGGTTCTCAAGATGGCTTTTAGTCAACATAGTAATGTTAACCTTTTCAAGTGATTGTTTTGGTTAAGAATTTTATGCGAGTTAAGGTCAAATCTCAATGATTTTACACAACATAGTTTTAATCTTTTGAAGTGAATCTACGTGAGTTAATGAGTTTTGATTAATTGAAAGTTTTATGAAGATTGTGAGATTGGAATGAGGCTTTATGTTAAATATCGTTATGTGACAAATGAATCGGATAATCCATGTCAAAGAATGGATCGATTAAGTGGACACGTTTCTCTCTTATTTGTTAATCTCTCTTAGTTTAATAGTAGTTTAATCAACACTTTCTCAAAACCCCCATTCAACTTAGTGTAATTATTAGTGTGTTCGAAATCTCAATTAAATCGCTCTTTGTGGAACAAACTTAGACGTGCTATTAGCTTTACTATACGATTAGGACTAGTTGCCTATTTGTGTGATAATTGTCTAGTAATATTCGCACATCATCACATCTCATAATCACGTTTTAAGGCAATTATCTTGTTCTGTTTGACTTCATCTTTCCTTTCATAGGTCAAGTCCAAATAGTTTATTATTGCTTTAGACGGGGATTTGTTTCTAATCTTCTTCAAAAAATGGTTCGGTAAGGAAATAACAATTATAGTCTTTATCTTGGGGTCAAGACCAACACACCTTTTATATTCTTCCTGCCATCTCGATGGATGAAGGGTTACATCTCTGGTTTTAGTACCAGGAGTGTCTTCTGTTGCAGCTATAGTAGGCAGTGCTTCAGTGGGGATGTAAGTGCCGTTTTTTTACAATATCAGGCATGAGAGGGTCAATTGATTCAAAATGGAACATCATTCTATCTCTCCAGGTCTCATACTCATCCTCATCGAACTTTGAAGGTCTATTTGTAGACCCATTCTCAAGATATGATGCATTTACAAAATTGGCCATTGTTAGAGTTCAGATCCAAGATATGAAATTATCAAGACTGAAGCTCTATAACCTATTGTTGGTCCCAAAATAACAACAAAACTATTGTAAGGAGGGGGTGAATACAATTCTTTTGCTAATTAAAATGTTTTCAACAGTTAAGCATATAATTAAGCAAGTAATACAATCAGAGTCAAAGATAATTATCAACTTATTCTTTTATTGATATAATCTCAAAGAATCACGGTTATCTTATAGCAGAAGAGATAACCGGTTGATACAGATTAACACCTTGATAGCTTAGAAACTCTTAAGCATATACAAGTTACAAACTCTATTGATTTATAATCCCACACCACTGAAAAGTAAAACGTTAGTGGAGTTGTCTATTTATACAAAGTCTAGTAACCGTGTAAAGGAGCTATTGTTTGCTGGTTAAAGTGATGCTTGTACTTTGGCAGACAAAACTGTAAGGAAGCATGTGGCTATCTTTTTTTATAAGCTATATCCGGAACTGCCTAATTTAGGTGGACATACTATTTGAATAAACAAATAGAATGTTAAGTTCTCAAGGCGTTGAAATTAGGTATAATCATGAACTGCACATGGGTTATACCTCTGCATTCAACGTTGTTTCGTAAGGTCGCTTGTCAACCGTCGACTTTTGTCCTTTTCTATAGTCTTCGATGTCAGTTGAATATCATGTTTGTGATGTAGACAAAACTGGAACTATTCATGCTTCTAAACATCATAAATTGACTAAGTGTTTTGTGTTGCTTCTGCATCTTCTGCTGCTTCTTCTTCGGTCTTTTGCTGGGTCAACACCCATCCCTCATGCTGGTTACAAAGAACCATTATACTTAACTTATCTTGCACTGATAGTTAAGGCAACATACTTCAAACACCCAGGACCAACTTACATCTTTGCTGGTTAAATGGAATTAACCTATGCTAGCTGTTAACAACTTAGTGTTGCTGATGGTTTTGACATAATTAAATAAATTCTGTAGGGGATTCAACACATCATAACCTTAAATTAATCAACCTATTAAACACAAATCAATTCGCAACTAGCTATTAACTCATATGTATCATAATTTGTTGTGGGGTCAAATCAATCCCAACCCATAGCTTAAGCAAGTCCAACATAAATAATTAGTGGTTTAAATACTGCCCACAGTTTGTAACAGTCCAGTAGTCCACCATAAGCATCATTGTAAAATCGTCATGATTAGAGTTTGAGAGTTTAGACGACTTAAGTCAACTAGGTACTACTTAACGAGAAACAAAAATGGGGGTTTTTGAAGCAGATCTCGTTTAACCCTAATTATTGCACTATTCGCTTTACTATCCTTGAGTTTTCGATTGTCATATTCTCCCACATCGCCGGACCTTCAGATGCTCTCCGCTGATGGCAGAGTAAGATTTTCGTTAATAACTCGTCATTTCTGCAATTGATTTCACTAATTTAGTTTCATATTATATGAATTATGCTTCTGAATTGGTTAGCTGAACTGATTGATGTTGCATTCTTGAAAAGATCTTATTCAGTTTGAACTGATTGAGAAGTTAAATTCAGATTGGTAATATATATTGTTTATGAAGTGCGATATATTTGTGTAGTTATGGATGTCTAGCTTGTTTTAATAATTCCTTTTGGTTGCAGATATTGAATTGGCTTCAGTGTATTGACTTTGAAGGTGCTTGATGGGTTGATCAATTAAGAGTTATGATGTTTTAGTGAAAAAGATGAAATTGCGCCGACAGTCCCTCGTTTTTAGTGTAAAAATGGAGAAAAAGAGTAAAAAGACGAAATAAGCCTCACATGCAATGCACGTGTCAAAGGTTAACGGATTTTTTTAACGGCAGTTTGATGGAGGTTGTTGATTGCACCTTTTTATAAATAAAGGGATCTTGAAAGTCAATAAAAACTTGAAGGATACTGATTGCAAAACGGAGTAAAATCAAAGGGACCAATGGAGGAAAAAATTGTTTATATAAATCCCAAACTTGACGGAATAGTTGGTCTAACAAAGGCGAAACAAGCAACAAATAATTCCGATGGAAAAAGGAGCTCAACAGTACGTTTGGGAGGGTAAAATTCCGTTGCAAGTTCATCTTCACGAATCCGAAGTCACTACACTACCACCGCCATCACCTGCTCTGGTATCCTCTTTTTTCTCTCTATAATATTCATCTATTTTATAATTTATTGATTGTTTGATTTCGATATATGTATATAATGTATATTTACTTCGTTTTATGTATGCAAAACCTAATTGATCATGGTACGACAGTAAAACTTATTGCTAGCACTAGTTGTGTTGTGTATAGAGGATTTATCAAGCTACACTTTGTAATCGAAGTTCAAATCCAGTAGTTTCTAATGTAATAAGGTTCTAACCAGTCCAAACACACACACACACACACACACACACACATATTATATCGATTTTGCATAATTGCATGTGATATGGAATCTTTTGTTATGATTTTGACCTAGGTATGGATCTACTTTTGTATTGTTGGAACTTAAAAAATAGTAGACGTGAGATATGTTGTTTACTTTTGATACTTTTCAACTTGAAATTATGTTTGTAAGTAAAGAATGTGCAAAATGTGCAATAACAGGAGGTTATGAACTTTTGATGAATGTAAACGAACAATATTTAGCAGACTAGGGTGTTTAGACCTTTTGAATATATTACATTATTAATTATTATGCTTGAGGCGATGAGGTTCCGAATTTTAAATGTGATCTGCTACCAGAAATTGATCACTCTCAGGTTATGCTTTATTACAAAACTGTGTTAATTATTTTGAAAAATGATTAGGATAAAAGTAGTAGTTGGAAACATGAGATTTTGGTTCTCATAAGTTGAAAGCTGGCTTCTCTAACATTGTGTATTTGTGGCTTCTCATAAACTGGAAGCTGACTGATTTTTATTTTTTTATTATTATTATTATTTTTTTTTTTGTGAATGTTATGTGCTTCTCTTAATTTTCTATATTATAAATTAATAATATAACATAATTGTATAGCTATTCCATAAACATATAACTAATGGATTTACAGGCCAATGTCCTTGTCAATAGTAGAAATATTCGGCTCCTAAAACACTATTCGATGAATAGGAACTATGCCTACAAGTTTGAAAATTGGTATTTTTAGTTTCAAGCAGGGTAAGCATTTATGAGAATCACTGGTTTGCTTCTTGTCTTTCTTCACGTATATGTTTCTCTGAAGATCATTAGGTTGTTCCTATCATGTATTTTAGTATTTATAAATTTCAAATTATATATTGACATAAATAAAGATGGACTTGTGTGGAGAGGCTAGTGTTTACTCCATAGGATAAATGAAACAACATTATATCAGCGACCAGTTTTCTGCTTCATCCCTTTCTTTTTTTTCCAGTTTTCTTTTTGTATTATTGTTGTAACAGAGTGCTATTTAGTTTCGAATTGTTAGACTCATGAATATCATCATGCTATGCTGAATCTATAAGTAAAGCTACAATATGCAATAATAATGTGCTGAATCTCTAATAATTTTTTTTCCTTTCCGTATCTTCAGATCTTGGCTCCCCGAATAGGGTACCTACCTCTATTATCTTCGCAACTCAAGTCATTCTTCAGTAGTGCGCTTCCTCCTGGAGTGGATACTATCTGGTTTGAGTACAAAGGGTTGCCTCTTAAATGGTATAACATTATCTTTATGACATTGATGTAGAATCAAGTTTTATGTATAAATATGAGATTATTTTCCTACTTATTAAAGAATTGAACTCTTTGATTCATGTTATAATGAAGCATACATTATAAAACAGAGAATTTGTAGTCTTTTTATTATGAGACTGTGTATAGATATCATCCTTAAATTATTATGATGTCATGTGGCAAATATATATGAATCCGTAATGGCTAATCCTCTATATAATACAATACACCTTGAGATAGGAGTTCCTTACTCTTAGAACTTGAAAAGAAATATAAAAGATGATGTTTTAAGTAACTTACATTGTGCTCTTAAAAAAGTTACTCTTTATAATAAACCTTGGAATAGTTATTTACCGCCTTACTCTTTGAGCGTCATGTGAAACTGATGCAAACTACCAAGAGCATCTAGTTTAGATAGAGACTTTAGATGGAGCAACTTATGTGAAAACGGCTTCTGTTTTACAACACATTTTTTTATTTTTGTTTATTTCCAAGATTCAGTTTCTGACCTGACATACTACGTTGTTTCAGGTATATACCTACCGGGGTCCTTTTTGACCTTCTTTGTGCTGAACCAGAAAGACCTTGGAATTTGACGGTATATTTATATATATTTTCTAAACATCTTTCATGGCACCCTCTTCTGAATAATGACATGGGCGTTGTAAAATTAGTATGAAATGCTATATTTTTTGTTAGTGTAAAATTAGTGTGAAATGCTAAAATTAGTGTAAAATTAGTGTGAAATGCTACACATTGTTTCTATATATTCCAACCTTTCTGCGGTTAATAACTCCAATTCATATTTTTTTCTTATGCAGGTGCATTTTAGAGGATACCCTGGGGATGTCTTAATTCCTTGTGATGGAGAAGTATGTGTGAAATGGAGCTATATCAATTCACTAAAGGAGGTTTGATAATGACTAACCAATCACTATACCTGTGTTAACTTATTTGATGATGTCGTATCGACATCATATAATCATAGTTTCATAAATTTCTTCAGGCGGCATATATAATTCATGGGAGCAGCAAGAATGTTATGAACATGTCTCACTCTGATCAAGTCAACTTATGGCGCTCTGTTATGAACGGTAAGCTAGTAAATACTAGAAATAAGTATTACTTCTCTTATCTAAAACGATAGTTGGTTGTCATATTCGACCTTCTTTTTATGAAACATTTGTTGTGTTTCAATTTTGGTGCCGACATGTTTGCAGGTAAACTGGAGACCTACAAATGCATTTCATCTAAGCTTAAACTTGGAATAGTTTCGGATGCACTTTCTGAAAAACTGAAACCATCTCCTTTGAAAGCAAGTAAGTGTGTTTTAGGATCTCTTATCGTTGGGACATTATAACTCTATTATGATTTATATCTTTTACTAATGTGTGATGTTGAAGGAATATTGATACATGTCTTTGAATAGTTTGATTGAATTATATAAATTGGCGTTCTCATTAATTGGTGTATGAACTCTTGCTAGGTCGAACTCCTGTTCGCTTGTACATCTGGACTGTTGATGAAGATTTTGAAGATTTAGAAGATGCATCGCATTTTGATAGCTGGGACCATATCTCATACATAAACCGGCCTGTTGAGATTAATCGAGAAGGTAGGCTGAAATGTTGCTTTTTTGGTGCTTTGCTGCTCCTTAATTTTAAAAAAGTTTTATATTTTTTTTATCTGAGTTGACCAAATATTAATAGTGTCACTTATCATCTCTACTCAACATATTCATACTTATAATAGTTGCTTCGTCATAGTTAGTGTCAAAACGGGTTGGGCCAGGATAGCTTGGGTAACATGTCAATATGGGTTTGTATCAAAGCAGGTCATTTTCTACATAGTGGTTATGAGTGGTTATTTGGGTTGATTTGCCAACACTTTTTTGTCCATTACTTATGATCTATATCTATAGCTCTATAAATGTGTAGGGTAAAGGTATAACGTGTTTCTTGTTTAGGCTACCCGGGGAAGGGGAACATTTTTACTCAGATGTACGTGGCCTTACGGGTTATCCTGTGACGTTTTCGACCATTCCTTTAGCGAGGCCTTACGGGTTATCCTGTGACGTTTTCGACCATTCCTTTAGCGAGGTTTGAACTTGAGAACTCTTATTACGATGTCAAGACCCCAACCAATAGGATCTCTATAAATGTGTAGGATATTTTAAAATGATTATGGCTTTTTGAGATGATTAGATTTAATCAAGGGGGAAGCACTTTTATGGGGAAATGGGGAAGTAAATTTTTTTTACAAACATTAAGATCACGTGAAATATGAACATTTAAAAAAGACATTTTGTTATAAATGTTATTATTTTGATCAGAAAACGCTCGAAGAAATAACATTCATCAATAACTTATTCCTGATAACATTGTGATGCGTGTTATTCTTCGAGCGTTTTCTTAGGGTTTAGAAATTAAGGTTTAGGGTTTTGTGTTTAGATTGAGTTTTTAACACGAACGGTTTAGGGTTTTGGGTTTAGGGACTAAACCCTAAACTCTATATCGGACTATATTTTGAAAAAAACTTCACAAAAGTTGAAAAAAAAAAAAAAAAACGCTCAAAGAATAACATGCATCACGATGAATGTTATTAGGAATAACATTTATCGATGAATGTTATTTCTTCGAACGTTTTCTTGTCAAAATAATAACATTTTTCACAAAGTGTCTTTTTTAAATATTCGTATTTTCATCTAATCTTAATGTTTGTTAAAAAAAAATTTAGAAAGAAAGGGAAAAAAAAATTTGAAATTTACTTCCCCCTTCCCAAAAAATTGCTTCACCCTTGATTAGCCCCCTTGAGATGATAATCTGGTTTAACCTTTATAGTTTGTTGTTTAAATAATATTTTACACCTTTTATCTCATACTATCATAATATGCAAGTAAGCAACCCAACACTAACATGTTTTTTCTGGGTTGAAATTGATAGATGTATTCACTATCTTAATGCAGGAAAATATTTGACTTTGCTTGACGCAATAAAATCAATTTTACCAGAGTTTTATTCCAATTCCTTTAACACGATCAATTCAGAAATCAACAATGAATTGGAAAGTGTATCAAGTTGTCAACCCGAGATCAAACTTGTTCGTATTCAAGGCATTGAACCCAAAATGGAGATTCCTTTTTCTTGGGTGGTTAATAACTTAATAAACCCGGATTACTTCCTTCATGTTTGTGTCTACATCAAACCTCCCAATACAACAACAAACAAGCCTTTTCCCGAAAACATTTTCCAACCACATGTCGTTGGGAATAGCCTATTCCGACGACGTGTTTCTACATCAAGGCGATCCTTAAACTAGTTGGTAAAAGGTTCTCTATGTTCTTCCTGTTTGTACACATCTCACCAATTCAGTAGCACGCACCAAACTATACAGCATAGTAAAATTTTTTCGTTGGAGTAATTCTTTATTCTTTACTCGGTCAGTAACAAAGTTTTGTTAGGTTTACTGATTTAGTTGCTAGGATTTGATTCGAATGAAATGGCTAGAATCTAGGCTTTTATTCTGTTTTGTTTTGACTTGAATTTATGGTGAATATCTAATGAATGAATGTTGAAACATGGAAATTTGGAAAAAGCAGAAATTAAACTAAAAATAGATCTGATGAATTAATTGTGTTAACTGTTGCCCACTTTTGTTATGGACAAATTAGTTTTGTAGTCAGACTCTAGCTTGTACGGTGTGCGTCAAACATAGTAATTGTCTGCAAACTAAAATTTTTAAATCCAAATTCTGGTAATTAGATGTTTTACTTTGCTGTACATCATGCATTGCAAGATGTACCTTTTCTGGCCGTTGACAAAGAAATGAAAAATTACACTTCTATCCTAATTTCCGGCAGTTCTTGTATTCAACTACAGTAATATTTCTTGCATTATATAATACGGAGTATAAGTTTGACCGTGAAAGGCAATATACAATCGTCGTTCGTTGATATTTATGTATACTTTGTAAATTAGAATACTTTATATCATCATCATCATATTACTTGTTTATGTTGTTTATTATTAATTATGTTTATTTACAAACTTGTTATAAATAGCCCTCGGCCAGTTTGCAATGAGACAATTTGTATGTGGCAAAACCAAAGTTTCTCGTGTAGCGTTAAATACGATGAGCTCCACTATCATTTCTCTATTTAAACTGAAAACTTCGTGCCTTCACAATCATAAAAACACACACACAAAACACAGAAAACAAATCTTAAATGGCAAATGAAAATGTGAAGCTCTTAAGTATGTGGGCTAGTCCCTTTTGTATGAGAGTAAAGGTTGCTTTGGCGGAAAAAGATATTGCTTATGAAGAGATCTTAGAGGCCGATTTGATGAACGGAAAGAGTGAGCTGTTGCTCAAATCCAACCCTGTGCACAAACAGGTTCCTGTGCTGTTGCACGACGATAAGCCCATAGCCGAGTCCTTTAACATTATCACTTACATTGATGAGGTTTGGCCTTCCAAATCTTTTTTTCCCACTGATGCATACGAGAAATCGAGAGCAAGATTTTGGGCCAACTACATTGACCGCAAGGTAAGTCATACTCTAGATGTGAGTATTTGACCATACACTCACCCTTATGAGGAAAACGAGCACCTTTAATACCTAAAGGTGACAAAAAGGGCATATATAGTAATTAGATGTGGCTGGTGGATCCAATTCTTTTTCGATAGGGTAAAACGTTTAATAATTGAGAAAAAGAAAATATAATAGTTTAAAACGTCAAACTTTAGCATATCAATACATTGAAAATATTCGTTCATTGGGCGGTTGATCCAGTTGTTCTACATTGGATACACCCTTAATAATCAACGTCGAATTACTTTGAGTTAGTAGGGTCTAATGACCCCGGTACTTTGAAAATAAATATTTCTAAATGTTTTCAAGAACGGCGAAGATTTTAATAACACAAAAAAACTCCCTAGCATGATGCTAGAAGAAAAAGTTACAAAGAAATAAGCTAGCCAATTATGCCAACTAATATTATGTTTAGCATTATACTTTAACCAAAAATAAGATTAATTACAAATTGAATCAAAAATTTCATTTTTCTTCTGCTCCTTAACCTAAAACGTGACGTCATTCCGGTATCTCCACAACATTCATAAAGCCGTTGCTGAGATAACTTGAATACGATCTATCACCACCTTTGAATTCGAACAAAGTACTCTTCTAATTATTCAGGACACCAATATATTTAACAGGGCCGGTCCCGAGAAATTAAGTGCCATGAACGAGACGAAAAAAAGGCCCTAACGATTCGTACCTAGGACGAGGTAAAAGAAAAAGGTCCTTAAGCAATAACGAATAATAAAAGCTATTTAAAAAAACGACAACTAATGTCATATATAGAACTAGAATTAAAGTGTACGTTGGCCATTCATTTTTACTCTGAGTATAATACAAGCATAGCAGAAAGTTAAAAAGAAAAAAAAAAATAAAGAACAGATAAAAGATATCAATATTTTCCAAGTGTTTCATGGTATCTATCAAATATCAATAATTCAATTTCAATTATTTTATATAATATAATATAATATAATATAATATAATAATATAATAATATACAAAACATCACACACATACATACCACATGTGCAACACGAAGCCAAAAAGTAAGTGATGAATTACTTTTGAGACATGATTTGGGTAATATCATGAGGGAATCAAAGTTCTGATGTTAACATGAGATGTGTTTTTGTGAAGAAAAAGTAACACAAGGTTAAATACTCGAACAATATGTTATACTTTTTCAGGGTTGAATAAACATTACTCACTTTCTTCAACACTGAAAATATATAGACTCATATAAACACATGCATCCCACATATGTAAACAGTTATAAAGTATAAATTAAAAGACCTGGTTCTTAATTTACCAAGTATTAAATGTGGGCCTCAAAATCTTGGGTTTGATTTCTATTTTCGTTAGGCTTACTAATTTTTCGGTAGATATAAATATTGGGCCCATAAGTTTACTGGGCCTGTACAAATGTTCCTGGGCCTGATATTTAACTATATGACCACTTATATAATTTTATGATTTATGGCTTTTAAGTAACTACTAAATAAAATTAGCCCTTACTAAATAAAATTAGCCCATTTCAAGAACCTTTGAGTTTTGATCTCAGAATCCTTTGGTATATTTTGGTGCATGTCAAGAAAAACTTATTACCCATATATGTAAGGGAGTTGATATTTCCAAACATGTTTTTGATGAATCCACACAGATTTACTAAACTGCCCTTAATGAGATGTTCACAAGTTTTTTTGTTATAATATATTGAAGGGTCATTATTGAAAAGTATATCACCGAACTTGTGTGGATCTATCAAAAGATTGTTTGAAAATATCACTTCCCTGTATGTAAACATGAGTACAGAGTTTATATAGTAGTCAAAGCAACTATAACATATTGCAATAACTGTTTGTGTTTAAACCAACTAAAAAAAAAAAAAATTAGGCTCATTTCTCTCTAATATGTAAATGTATATTGTAGGTCCATCCAGCAGGTCGTGCGATTTGGAGCTCACCAACGGAAGAAGTAGAAGCTGCAAAGAAGGAGTTTCTTGACATCTTAATGTACTTGGATGGAACTTTGGGTGACAAAGATTTTTTCAATGGTGACACTTTTGGTTTTGTGGATATATTACTCATAGGTTTAACCTCTTGGTTCCCTGCCTACGAAAAGTACGGTGACTTCAAGATTGAGGATCACTACCCAAAATTAGCGGCCTGGATCACGCGATCATGGGCTAGAGAAACTGTTTCTGGATCTTTAACAAGCCCTGAAAAGATCACAAACTTTGTTGTTATGATGAGGAAGATGTTTGGTCTTGAATAAATCAAGATTCGATGTGTTTGTGTGTGTGAATGCAGGTTTTATATCATAACATCTCATCTCTTAGATGGGAAGAGATGGTATAGAATAAAAAGGATTTTGAAGAATAATAAGGGTTTTCAAATTATGTTTGAGATCATTTATGTTTAGTTTGAGGGAGAAATGAGTTCAATGTATGTTTTATTTTTTTTCCATTAAATGTATTTGATCAAATCGGATATCTTGTTGAGCGACTAAAGTCCCTGTAGTATTGGTTAATCGTAAGAATTGAAGTTGTTGGACAAGAGACCTAGTCCACAGAGGGAGAGGGATTTAATAGCAAATATGACAAACCGAAGTTACAATATATCATTAAATCTAGGTTCTGAAAATACTAATTAATGGTGTATCCTATGAGCTACACGCATAAAACGTCATTTTTATACGGAAGAATCGCTCGAAACGCATAAAAGACAACAGTAGTAGCAATTATTGATAAATAGCCGTTCATCACCCTACGATTGTACCAGGCTGCCCAACGTCATGCGTAAGCCCTGCAGGCAGCTTCTATACTTAAGCCCTTAAATAAGCGCGTGAGCAGTACACATGTCACGTCAGCGTCAAGCTTAAGTCGGTTACGCATACTTCGCATAAATCAATCAATCATCCCCTGACACGTGTATCCGAAAATCACGGAGGATCTACGACTATAAATAGGCCCCTAGGTCACCACATTATATAGTTCAGTCACCTGTGATGTGACAGAGAACACACTTTCTCTTTCACACAGTACTTTCTCACTCTAGAACTTCACCGCTTAGCAACAACACGCTAGACGGACCACTTCACAGTTTCATCCCAGAAGATTGATAAGGCCACCCCACGGAGAACTCGTCTGTGATCCGAGTCAGCAGGGATTTACGTGCTTATGTGGACTCACAGATTGTAGCACAACACGTAAATGGTGCATTTGAAGCTAAAGATATTTCAATGAAATTTACAAATGGTTGAAAAGATTTCAAAGAATTTTGAAAGTTTGGAAGTTGTGAAAATATCAAAAAGCAAGAACAAGAAAGCATACGTGTTGAGCAAGTTGGCAACATTAACATTTAATCATTTGCATAAAAAAAGTTTTGGTGGAAGTCTTAAAAGAAAGATCAATAGATGAGAAGGTCTTGGTTGCAATAATAGAAGAGGAAGGACCCTGTTGGATAACCCCATATATTAAGTATTTACAAGACGAAACACTACCAACGGATGTCATAGACGCAAGACGGATAAAGATAAGTGCTCCGTTGTACGTGTTGGAGAATGGAGTACTTTACAGGAAGTCATTTAATGGTCCAAATTTGAGATGCTTAGCACCACAACAAGCAGTGAATGTGGTAACAGAAATGCATGAAGGATTATGTGCACAATATTCTGGTTACAAGACCATTTTAGCACGAATCATATGAGACAAGGGTATTACTGGCAAATATCCAGAGATACAACAGAAATAATCAAAACATGTGATGCGTGTCAACAGCACGGAACAGTTCAGCATTTACCAAAATATGATCTAATTTCAGTATCTTCTGGGTGGCCGTTTTGTAAATGGGCCATTGATATAGTGAGGTCATTTCCACGAAGTATGGGAAATGCACGATATCAGGTGGTTGCAATCGAGTTTTTCACTAAGTGGGTAGAGGCAAAGGTGTAAACACTAAGTGGGTAGAGGCAAAGGTGTAAACAAACATTCACTTATGTTGCTCACCCACAAGCAAATGGCCAAGTTGAAGTAACAAATAAAGAAATTTTGGGTGACATAAAGGATAGAATGGGTTTAAGTAAAAAAATATGGGTTCATGAAGTACCATATGTTTTGTGGGCTCACCTCACAACGCCAAAACGGAGCACGGGTGAAACCCCATTTAGCCTAGTGTACAGCACTGAAGCAGTAATACCAGCAGAAATTCTCATACCAACAAACAGAGTATTAGCATTTGATATTGAAAGCAACTCATCCGTTTTGCGTGAAAATTTAAACTTTTTGGAAGAAAGGCGTATTATGGCCGCAATTCGTCAAGCAGACAATAAGCAACGACAGGCAAAATATTACAAATAAAGGAGTAAAGCATGGCAATTTGAAGAAGGGGATTTGGTGTTAAGGGATAATAAAGCAAGTCGGCAAGCAAAACAAGGAAAGTTGGGACCACGATGTGAAAGACCTTACAAGATCATAAAAGCACATAAGAATGGTTCCTATACCCATGCAGCGCCCTCCGGTGAAAAAATGCAGAGAAAATAGAATGCGTAGTATTGCATATTGAAATGTCCCGTTCTTATTGATTAAAAACGTTCCATATTAATTGATTTCGTTGCGAGGTTTTGACCTCTATATGAGACGTTTTTCAAAGACTGCATTCATTTTAAAACAAACCATAACCTTTATTTCATCAATAAAGGTTTAAAAAGCTTTACGTAGATTATCAAATAATGATAATCTAAAATATCCTGTTTACACACGACCATTACATAATGGTTTACAATACAAATATGTTACAACAAAATAAGTTTCTTGAATGCAGTTTTTACACAATATCATACAAGCATGGACTCCAAATCTCGTCCTTATTTAAGTATGCGACAGCGGAGGCTCTTAATAATCACCTGAGAATAAACATGCTTAAAACGTCAACAAAAATGTTGGTGAGTTATAGGTTTAACCTATATATATCAAATCATAATAATAGACCACAAGATTTCATATTTCAATACACATCCCATACATAGAGATAAAAATCATTCATATGGTGAACACCTGGTAACCGACATTAACAAGATGCATATATAAGAATATCCCCATCATTCCGGGACACCCTTCGGATATGATATAAATTTCGAAGTACTAAAGCATCCGGTACTTTGGATGGGGTTTGTTAGGCCCAATAGATCTATCTTTAGGATTCGCGTCAGTTAGGGTGTCTGTTCCCTAATTCTTAGATTACCAGACTTAATAAAAAGGGGCATATTCGATTTCGATAATTCAACCATAGAATGTAGTTTCACGTACTTGTGTCTATTTTGTAAATCATTTATAAAACCTGCATGTATTCTCATCCCAAAAATATTAGATTTTAAAAGTGGGACTATAACTCACTTTCACAGATTTTTACTTCGTCGGGAAGTAAGACTTGGCCACTGGTTGATTCACGAACCTATAACAATATATACATATATATCAAAGTATGTTCAAAATATATTTACAACACTTTTAATATATTTTGATGTTTTAAGTTTATTAAGTCAGCTGTCCTCGTTAGTAACCTATAACTAGTTGTCCACAGTTAGATGTACAGAAATAAATCGATAAATATTATCTTGAATCAATCCACGACCCAGTGTATACGTATCTCAGTATTGATCACAACTCAAACTATATATATTTTGGAATCAACCTCAACCCTGTATAGCTAACTCCAACATTCACATATAGAGTGTCTATGGTTGTTCCGAAATATATATAGATGTGTCGACATGATAGGTCGAAACATTGTATACGTGTCTATGGTATCTCAAGATTACATAATATACAATACAAGTTGATTAAGTTATGGTTGGAATAGATTTGTTACCAATTTTCACGTAGCTAAAATGAGAAAAATTATCCAATCTTGTTTTACCCATAACTTCTTCATTTTAAATCCGTTTTGAGTGAATCAAATTGCTATGGTTTCATATTGAACTCTATTTTATGAATCTAAACAGAAAAAGTATAGGTTTATAGTCAGAAAAATAAGTTACAAGTCGTTTTTGTAAAGGTAGTCATTTCAGTCGAAAGAACGACGTCTAGATGACCATTTTAGAAAACATACTTCCACTTTGAGTTTAACCATAATCTTTGGATATAGTTTCATGTTCATAATAAAAATCATTTTCTCAGAATAACAACTTTTAAATCAAAGTTTATCATAGTTTTTAATTAACTAACCCAAAACAGCCCGCGGTGTTACTACGACGGCGTAAATCCGGTTTTACGGTGTTTTTCGTGTTTCCAGGTTTTAAATCATTAAGTTAGCATATCATATAGATATAGAACATGTGTTTAGTTGATTTTAAAATTCAAGTTAGAAGGATTAACTTTTGTTTGCGAACAAGTTTAGAATTAACTAAACTATGTTCTAGTGATTACAAGTTTAAACCTTCGAATAAGATAGCTTTATATGTATAAATCGAATGATGTTATGAACATCATTACTACCTTAAGTTCCTTGGATAAAACTACTGGAAAAGAGAAAAATGGATCTAGCTTCAATGGATCCTTGGATGGCTCGAAGTTCTTGAAGCAGAATCATGACACGAAAACAAGTTCAAGTAAGATCATCACTTGAAATAAGATTGTTACAGTTATAGAAATTGAACCAAAGTTTGAATATGATTATTACCTTGTATTAGAATGATAACCTACTGTAAGAAACAAAGATTTCTTGAGGTTGGATGATCACCTTACAAGATTGGAAGTGAGCTAGCAAACTTGAAAGTGTTCTTGATTTTATGTAACTAGAACTTGTAGAATATATGAAGAACACTTAGAACTTGAAGATAGAACTTGAGAGAGATCAATTAGATGAAGAAAATTGAATAATGAAAGTGTTTTTAGGTGTTTTTGGTCATTGGTGTATGGATTAGATATAAAGGATATGTAATTTTGTTTTCATGTAAATAAGTCATGAATGATTACTCATATTTTTGTAATTTTATGAGATATTTCATGCTAGTTGCCAAATGATGGTTCCCACATGTGTTAGGTGACTCACATGGGCTGCTAAGAGCTGATCATTGGAGTGTATATACCAATAGTACATACATCTAAAAGATGTGTATTGTACGAGTACGAATACGGGTGCATACGAGTAGAATTGTTGATGAAACTGAACGAGGATGTAATTGTAAGCATTTTTGTTAAGTAGAAGTATTTTGATAAGTGTCTTGAAGTCTTTCAAAAGTGTATGAATACATATTAAAACACTACATGTATATACATTTTAACTGAGTCGTTAAGTCATCGTTAGTCGTTACATGTAAATGTTGTTTTGAAACCTTTAGGTTAACGATCTTGTTGAATGTTGTTAACCCATTGTTTATTATAACAAATGAGATGTTAAATTATTATATTATCATGATATTATGATATATAATATATCTTAGTATGATGTATATACAGTTAAATGTCGTTACAACGATAATCGTTACATATATGTCTCGTTTCGAAATCATTAAGTTAGTAGTCTTATTTTTACATATGTATTTCATTGTTAATACACTTAATAATATATTTACTTATCATTTAACATAATTAACCAAGTGTATCAATATCTTAATATGATTCATATGTACCTAGTAAGACGTTGTTATAACGATAATCGTTATATATATCGTTTTCGAGTTTCTTAAATTAATAGTCTCATTTTTATGTATATAACTCATTGTTAAAATACCTAATGAGATACATACTTATAATAAAAACATGTTAACTATATATATAACCATATATATGTCATTGTATAGTTTTTACAAGTTTTAACGTTCGTGAATCACCGATCAACTTGGGTGGTCAATTGTCTATATGGAACATATTTCAATTAATCAAGTCTTAACAAGTTTGATTGCTTAACATGTTGGAAACATTTAATCATGTAAATATCAATCTCAATTAATATATATAAACATGTAAAAGTTTGGGTCACTACAGTACCTACCCGTTAAATAAATTTCGTCCCGAAATTTTAAGCTGTTGAAGGTGTTGACGAATCTTCTGGAAATAGATGCGGGTATTTCTTCTTCATCTGATCTTCACGCTCCCAGGTGAACTCGGGTCCTCTACGAGCATTCCATCGAACCTTAACAATTGGTATCTTGTTTTGCTTAAGTCTTTTAACCTCACGATCCATTATTTCGACGGGTTCTTCGATGAATTGAAGTTTTTCGTTGATTTGGATTTCATCTAACGGAATAGTGAGATCTTCTTTAGTAAAACATTTCTTCAAATTCGAGACGTGGAAAGTGTTATGTACAGCCGCGAGTTGTTGAGGTAACTCTAGTCGGTAAGCTACTGGCCCGACACGATCAATAATCTTGAATGGTCCAATATACCTTGGATTTAATTTCCCTCGTTTACCAAATCGAACAACGCCTTTCCAAGGTGCAACTTTAAGCATGACCATCTCTCCAATTTCAAATTCTATATCTTTTCTTTTAATGTCAGCGTAGCTCTTTTGTCGACTTTGGGCGGTTTTCAACCGTTGTTGAATTTGGATGATCTTCTCGGTAGTTTCTTGTATAATCTCCGGACCCGTAATCTGTCTATCCCCCACTTCACTCCAACAAATCAGAGACCTGCACTTTCTACCATAAAGTGCTTCAAACGGCGCCATCTCAATGCTTGAATGGTAGCTGTTGTTGTAGGAAAATTCTGCTAACGGTAGATGTCGATCCCAACTGTTTCCGAAATCAATAACACATGCTCGTAGCATGTCTTCAAGCGTTTGTATCGTCCTTTCGCTCTGTCCATCAGTTTGTAGATGATAGGCAGTACTCATGTCTAGACGAGTTCCTAATGCTTGCTGTAATGTCTGCCAGAATCTTGAAATAAATCTGCCATTCTCCTACGTATTTAGCAACATCGGCTTTCATACCCGGCCACCAAAAATGTTTCTTGAGATCCTTGTACATCTTCCCCGTTCCAGGATGTATTGAGTATCTGGTTTTATGAGCTTCTCTAAGTACCATTTCTCTCATATCTCCAAATTTTGGTACCCAAATCCTTTCAGCCCTATACCGGGTTCCGTCTTCCTGAATATTAAGATGCTTCTCCGATCCTTTGGGTATTTCATCCTTTAAATTTCTCTCTTTTAAAACTCCTTGTTGCGCCTCCTTTATTTGAGTAGTAAGGTTATTATGAATCATTATATTCATAGATTTTACTCGAATGGGTTCTCTGTCCTTCCTGCTCAAGGCATCGGCTACCACATTTGCCTTCCCCGGGTGGTAACGAATCTCAAAGTCGTAATCATTCAACAATTCAATCCACCTACGCTGCCTCATATTCAGTTGTTTCTGATTAAATATGTGTTGAAGACTTTTATGGTCGGTATATATAATACTTTTGACCCCATATAAGTAGTGCCTCCAAGTCTTTAATGCAAAAACAACTGCTCCTAATTCCAAATCATGCGTCGTATAATTTTGTTAGTGAATCTTTAATTGTCTAGACGCATAAGCAATCACCTTCGTTCGTTGCATTAATACACAACCGAGACCTTGCTTTGATGCATCACAATAAATCACAAAATCATCATTCCCTTCAGGCAATGACAATATAGGTGCCGTAGTTAGCTTTTTCTTCAATAACTGAAACGCTTTCTCTTGTTCATCATTCCATTCAAATTTCTTCCCTTTATGCGTTAATGCAGTCAAGGGTTTTGCTATTCTGGAAAAATCTTGGATGAACCTTCTGTAGTAACCAGCTAGTCCTAAAAACTGGCGTATGTGTTTCGGAGTTTTCGGGGTTTCCCACTTTTCAACAGTTTCTATCTTTGCCGGATCCACCTTAATACCTTCTTTGTTCACTATGTGACCGAGGAATTGAACTTCTTCCAACCAAAATGCACACTTTGAAAACTTAGCGTACAATTCTTCCTTCCTCAATACTTCTAACACCTTTCTCAAATGTTCACCGTGTTCTTGGTCATTCTTTGAGTAAATAAGTATGTCATCAATGAAAACAATGACAAACTTGTCAAGGTATGGTCCACACACTCAGTTCATAAGGTCCATGAACACAGCTGGTGCATTAGTTAAACCAAAAGGCATGACCATAAACTCGTAATGACCGTAACGTGTTCTGAAAGCAGTCTTTGGAATATCATCTTCTTTCACCCGCATTTGATGATACCCGGAACGTAAGTCAATCTTTGAATAAACAGACGAGCCTTGTAGTTGATCAAATAAGTCGCCGATTCTCGGTAGTGGGTAGCGGTTCTTGATGGTAAGTTTGTTCAACTCTCGGTAGTCGATACACAACCTGAATGTACCATCTTTCTTCTTGACAAACAAAACAGGAGCTCCCCACGGTGATGTGCTTGGTCGAATGAAACCACGCTCTAAAAGTTCTTGTAATTGGCTTTGCAGTTCTTTCATCTCGCTGGGTGCGAGTCTGTAAGGAGCACGAGCTATTGGTGCAGCTCCTGGTACAAGATCTATTTGAAATTCAACGGGTCGATGTGGGGGTAATCCCGGTAATTCTTTCGGAAATACATCGGGAAATTCTTTTGCAATGGGAACATCATTGATGCTCTTTTCTTCAGTTTGTACTTTCTCGACGTGTGTTAGAACAGCATAGCAACCTTTTCTTATTAGTTTTTGTGCCTTCAAATTACTAATAAGATGTAGCTTCGTGTTGCCCTTTTCTCCGTACACCATTAAGGGTTTTCCTTTTTCTCGTATAATGCGAATTGCATTTTTGTAACAGACGATCTCTGCTTTCACTTCTTTCAACCAGTCCATACCGATTATCACATCAAAACTCCCTAACTCTACTGGTATCAAATCAATCTTAAATGTTTCGCTAACCAGTTTAATTTCTCGATTCCGGCATATATTATCTGCTGAAATTAATTTACCATTTGCTAATTCGAGTAAAAATTTACTATCCAAAGGCATCAATGGACAACTTAATTTAGCACAAAAATCTCTACTCATATAGCTTCTATCCGCACCCGAATCAAATAAAACGTAAGCAGATTTATTGTCAATAAGAAACGTACCCGTAACAAGCTCCGGGTCTTCCTGTGCCTCTGCCGCATTAATATTGAAAACTCTTCCACGGCCTTGTCCATTCGTGTTCTCCTAGTTCGGGCAATTTCTAATAATGTGGCCCGGTTTTCCACATTTATAACAAACTACATTGGCATAACTTGCTCCGACACTACTTGCTCCGCCATTACTCGTTCCGACACCATTTGTTCCTTTCGTTCTATTAACCCCTGGTCCGTAGACCTCACACTTCGCCGCGCTATGACCATTTCTTTTACACTTGTTGCAAAATTTGGTGCAGAACCCCGAGTGATTCTTTTCACACCTTTGGCATAGCTGCTTCTGATTGTTGTTGTTGTTACGGTTATTATTGTTGTTGGGATGATTGTTGTAGTTGCTGTTGTTGTTGTTGTTGTTGTTGGTCCGTTTGTTGTAGTTGCGATTGATGTTGCGATTGTTGGGATAATTGTTGCGATTATTGTTGTAATTGCTGTTGTTGTTGTATTGGTGATTCTTATCACCGTTTTCCTCCCACTTTCTTTTGACTTGCTTCACATTGGCCTCTTCAGCAGTCTGTTCTTTAATTCTTTCTTCAATTTGGTTCACGAGTTTGTGAGCCATTCTACATGCCTGTTGTATGGAGGCGGGCTCGTGTGAACTTATATCTTCTTGGATTCTTTCCGGTAATCCTTTCACAAACGCGTCGATCTTCTCTTCCTCATCTTCGAATGCTCCCGGACACAATAGGCACAATTCTGTGAATCGTCTTTCGTACGTGGTAATATCAAATCCTTGGGTTCGTAACCCTCTAAGTTCTGTCTTGAGCTTATTGACCTCGGTTCTGGGACGGTACTTCTCGTTCATCAAGTGCTTGAATGCTGACCACGGTAGTGCGTACGCATCATCTTGTCCCACTTGCTCTAGATAGGTATTCCACCATGTTAACGCAGAACCTGTGAAGGTATGCGTAGCGTACTTCACTTTGTCCTCTTCAGTACACTTACTTATGGCAAACACCGATTCAACCTTCTCGGTCCACCGTTTCAATCCGATCGGTCCTTCGGTTCCATCAAATTCCAAAGGTTTACAGGCAGTGAATTCTTTGTAGGTGCATCCTACACGATTTCCTGTACTGCTAGATCCAAGGTTATTGTTGGTATGTAGCGCAGCCTGTACTGCGGCTATGTTTGAAGCTAGAAAAGTACGGAATTCCTCTTCATTCATATTCACGGTGTGTCGAGTAGTCGGTGCCATTTCCTTCAAAATAGTTAAATGGAACAAGTTAATCATACAGAATATTAAGAGTAGTTAATAGTATTTCGTAGCATAATATGAACTCATTTATAAAAGCTTTTTCTTCATATTAGCGTTTTATAAGTTTAAATTCGGGTAGTACCTACCCGTTAAGTTCATACTTAGTAGCTAATATACAATTCAACTACTACAATTCTATATGAAAAACTGATTGTAATAATATTTCGCGTTCAAACTTTTATACAATATTTTACAAACTTACAATACCGCTTATTTTACATAAAGCATGAAATATAGCACACAATAACTTTGAAACAAGATAGTTGTGAAGACAATTCTAGCTAGTACACAAGTCGTTCGGCAAAGGCAATAAAGACACGTAATTCATACGTCCAGAAACAAGTCATGCATTCTGGTTTTACTAGGACTACTTCCCATCCTTGGTCTTGTGCAACATAACCGTTATGGCCGTTGATAAGACAGCGTGTTGTAACGTCATCAAAGGGACGAGGGTTACGTAATGTCCAACAGTCCCGTAATAATCTAAAAACCTCATTTCTTACCCCAATTACCGACTCCGTCACTTGTGGAAACGTTTTGTTTAATAGTTGTAGCCCGATGTTCTTGTTCTCACTTTGGTGAGAAGCGAACATTACTAATCCGTAAGCATAACATGCTTCTTTATGTTGCATGTTAGCCGCTTTTTCTAAATCACGAAGTCCAATATTCGGATATATTGAGTCAAAATAATTTCTTAACCCGTTGCGTAAAATAGCATTTGGGTTCCCCGCAATATATGCGTCAAAGTAAACACATCGTAACTTATGGGTTTCCCAATGTGATATCCCCCATCTTTCAAACGAAAGTCTCTTATAAACCAAGACATTCTTGGAACGTTCTTCGAATGTCTTACAAACTGATCTCGCCTTAAATAGTTGTGCCGAGGAATTCTGACCGACTCTAGACAAGATTTCATCAATCATGTCTCCGGGTAGGTCTCTTAAAATATTGGGTTGTCTATCCATTTTGTGTTTTTAAACTGTAAAATAGACAAGAGTTAGATTCATAAAAAAAAATACTTATTAATACAAGCAATTTTTACATATATCATAAAGCATAAGCACACTATATTACATATATTACACCACACGAATACAACTATCTTATTCCGACTCGCTCGTTTCTTCTTCTTCGGTTTTGGTTCGTTTTGCCAAGTTTCTAGGGATATATGATGTTCCCCTAATACGAGCCGTCGTGATCCACATTGGTTTAGAAAAACCTGGTGGTTTAGAGGTTCCCGGGTCATTGTTACAACTTAAGGACTTCGGGGGTTGACGATACATATAAAGTTCATCGGGGTTGGAATTAGATTTCTCTATTTTTATGCCCTTTTCCCTTATTATTTTCTTTTGCCTTTTTAAATTCAGTTGGGGTAATTTCTATAACATCATCGGAATTCTCGTCGGAATCCGATTCATCGGAGAATTGGTAATCCTCCCAATATTTTGCTTCCTTGGCGGAAACACCATTGACCATAATTAACTTTGGTCGGTTGGTTGAGGATTTTCTTTTACTTAACCGTTTTATTATTTCCCCCACCGGTTCTATTTCTTCATCCGGTTCCGATTCTTCTTCCGGTTCCGATTCTTCTTCCGGTTCCGACTCTTCTTCCGGTTCCTCTTCGGGAACTTGTGAATCAGTCCACAAATCATTCCAATTTACATTTGACTCTTCATTATTATTAGGTGAGTCAATGGGACTTGTTCTAGAGGTAGACATCTATCACATAATATCAAACACGTTAAGAGATTAATATATCACATAATATTCATATGTTAAAAATATATAGTTTCCAACAAAAATGTTAAGCAATCATTTTTAAAGAAAACACGGTCGAAGTCCAGACTCACTAATGCATCCTAACAAACTCGATAAGACACACTAATGCAAATTTTCTGGTTCTCTAAGACCAACGCTCTGATACCAACTGAAATGTCCCGTTCTTATTGATTAAAAACGTTCCATATTAATTGATTTCGTTGCGAGGTTTTGACCTCTATATGAGACGTTTTTCAAAGACTGCATTCATTTTAAAACAAACCATAACCTTTATTTCATCAATAAAGGTTTAAAAAGCTTTACGTAGATTATCAAATAATGATAATCTAAAATATCCTGTTTACACACGACCATTACATAATGGTTTACAATACAAATATGTTACAACAAAATAAGTTTCTTGAATGCAGTTTTTACACAATATCATACAAGCATGGACTCCAAATCTCGTCCTTATTTAAGTATGCGACAGCGGAGGCTCTTAATAATCACCTGAGAATAAACATGCTTAAAACGTCAACAAAAATGTTGGTGAGTTATAGGTTTAACCTATATATATCAAATCATAATAATAGACCACAAGATTTCATATTTCAATACACATCCCATACATAGAGATAAAAATCATTCATATGGTGAACACCTGGTAACCGACATTAACAAGATGCATATATAAGAATATCCCCATCATTCCGGGACACCCTTCGGATATGATATAAATTTCGAAGTACTAAAGCATCCGGTACTTTGGATGGGGTTTGTTAGGCCCAATAGATCTATCTTTAGGATTCGCGTCAATTAGGGTGTCTGTTCCCTAATTCTTAGATTACCAGACTTAATAAAAAGGGGCATATTCGATTTCGATAATTCAACCATAGAATGTAGTTTCACGTACTTGTGTCTATTTTGTAAATCATTTATAAAACCTGCATGTATTCTCATCCCAAAAATATTAGATTTTAAAAGTGGGACTATAACTCACTTTCACAGATTTTTACTTCGTCGGGAAGTAAGACTTGGCCACTGGTTGATTCACGAACCTATAACAATATATACATATATATCAAAGTATGTTCAAAATATATTTACAACACTTTTAATATATTTTGATGTTTTAAGTTTATTAAGTCAGCTGTCCTCGTTAGTAACCTATAACTAGTTGTCCACAGTTAGATGTACAGAAATAAATCGATAAATATTATCTTGAATCAATCCACGACCCAGTGTATACGTATCTCAGTATTGATCACAACTCAAACTATATATATTTTGGAATCAACCTCAACCCTGTATAGCTAACTCCAACATTCACATATAGAGTGTCTATGGTTGTTCCGAAATATATATAGATGTGTCGACATGATAGGTCGAAACATTGTATACGTGTCTATGGTATCTCAAGATTACATAATATACAATACAAGTTGATTAAGTTATGGTTGGAATAGATTTGTTACCAATTTTCACGTAGCTAAAATGAGAAAAATTATCCAATCTTGTTTTACCCATAACTTCTTCATTTTAAATCCGTTTTGAGTGAATCAAATTGCTATGGTTTCATATTGAACTCTATTTTATGAATCTAAACAGAAAAAGTATAGGTTTATAGTCAGAAAAATAAGTTACAAGTCGTTTTTGTAAAGGTAGTCATTTCAGTCGAAAGAACGACGTCTAGATGACCATTTTAGAAAACATACTTCCACTTTGAGTTTAACCATAATCTTTGGATATAGTTTCATGTTCATAATAAAAATCATTTTCTCAGAATAACAACTTTTAAATCAAAGTTTATCATAGTTTTTAATTAACTAACCCAAAACAGCCCGCGGTGTTACTACGACGGCGTAAATCCGGTTTTACGGTGTTTTTCGTGTTTCCAGGTTTTAAATCATTAAGTTAGCATATCATATAGATATAGAACATGTGTTTAGTTGATTTTAAAATTCAAGTTAGAAGGATTAACTTTTGTTTGCGAACAAGTTTAGAATTAACTAAACTATGTTCTAGTGATTACAAGTTTAAACCTTCGAATAAGATAGCTTTATATGTATGAATCGAATGATGTTATGAACATCATTACTACCTTAAGTTCCTTGGATAAAACTACTGGAAAAGAGAAAAATGGATCTAGCTTCAATGGATCCTTGGATGGCTCGAAGTTCTTGAAGCAGAATCATGACACGAAAACAAGTTCAAGTAAGATCATCACTTGAAATAAGATTGTTACAGTTATAGAAATTGAACCAAAGTTTGAATATGATTATTACCTTGTATTAGAATGATAACCTACTGTAAGAAACAAAGATTTCTTGAGGTTGGATGATCACCTTACAAGATTGGAAGTGAGCTAGCAAACTTGAAAGTGTTCTTGATTTTATGTAACTAGAACTTGTAGAATATATGAAGAACACTTAGAACTTGAAGATAGAACTTGAGAGAGATCAATTAGATGAAGAAAATTGAAGAATGAAAGTGTTTTTAGGTGTTTTTGGTCATTGGTGTATGGATTAGATATAAAGGATATGTAATTTTGTTTTCATGTAAATAAGTCATGAATGATTACTCATATTTTTGTAATTTTATGAGATATTTCATGCTAGTTGCCAAATGATGGTTCCCACATGTGTTAGGTGACTCACATGGGCTGCTAAGAGCTGATCATTGGAGTGTATATACCAATAGTACATACATCTAAAAGATGTGTATTGTACGAGTACGAATACGGGTGCATACGAGTAGAATTGTTGATGAAACTGAACGAGGATGTAATTGTAAGCATTTTTGTTAAGTAGAAGTATTTTGATAAGTGTCTTGAAGTCTTTCAAAAGTGTATGAATACATATTAAAACACTACATGTATATACATTTTAACTGAGTCGTTAAGTCATCGTTAGTCGTTACATGTAAATGTTGTTTTGAAACCTTTAGGTTAACGATCTTGTTGAATGTTGTTAACCCATTGTTTATTATAACAAATGAGATGTTAAATTATTATATTATCATGATATTATGATATATAATATATCTTAGTATGATGTATATACAGTTAAATGTCGTTACAACGATAATCGTTACATATATGTCTCGTTTCGAAATCATTAAGTTAGTAGTCTTATTTTTACATATGTATTTCATTGTTAATACACTTAATAATATATTTACTTATCATTTAACATAATTAACCAAGTGTATCAATATCTTAATATGATTCATATGTACCTAGTAAGACGTTGTTATAACGATAATCGTTATATATATCGTTTTCGAGTTTCTTAAATTAATAGTCTCATTTTTATGTATATAACTCATTGTTAAAATACCTAATGAGATACATACTTATAATAAAAACATGTTAACTATATATATAACCATATATATGTCATTGTATAGTTTTTACAAGTTTTAACGTTCGTGAATCACCGATCAACTTGGGTGGTCAATTGTCTATATGGAACATATTTCAATTAATCAAGTCTTAACAAGTTTGATTGCTTAACATGTTGGAAACATTTAATCATGTAAATATCAATCTCAATTAATATATATAAACATGTAAAAGTTCGGGTCACTACACATATTATGCGTAGTATTGCATATTCAAATAGCCTGATGAAATATTGATTATAAACGTTCCATATTAATTGATTTCGTCGCAAGATTTTGACCTATATATGAGACGTTTTTCAAAGACTGCATTCGATTTTAAAACAAACCATAACCTTTAAAATATTACGACGATTATCAAATAATGATAATCTAGAATATAGCGTTTTTCACATGACCATTACATAATGGTTTACAATAATATTACACATCAACATAAGTCTTCGAATGCAGTTTTTAAACAATATTATACAAGCATGGACTCCAAATCTTGTCCTTAATTTAGTATGCAACAGCGGAAGCTCTTAATAATCACCTGAGAATAAACATGCTTAAAACGTCAACAAAATTGTTGGTGAGTTATAGGTTTAGCCTACATATTATTAAATCATAATAATAGACCACAAGATTTCATTTTTATAACACATCTCTTATCAGGCATTTCGCAAACTGCATAGAGATAAAAATCATTCATATGTTGAACACCTGGTAACCGACGTTAACTTAATGCATAGAATATCCCCAAAGCAGAACCTCTCGTCTGTATAATAATCTCGAAGTACTAAACCATCCATAACCTGAATGGGGGTTGTTAAGCCCAATAGATTTATCTTTAGGATTCGCGTCAATTAGGGGCCATTTCCCTAATTCTTAGGCTACCAGACTTGAAGGGCGATATTCGGTTTAATAATCCAACCATAGAATGTAGTTTTGCGTACTTGTGTCTATTTTGTAAAACATTTATAAAGCTGCATGAATTCTCATCCCAAAATATTAGATTTTAAAAGTGGGACTATAACTCACTTTCACAGATTTTTACTTCATCGGGAAGTAAGACTTGGCCACTGGTCGATTCATGAACCTATAACAAATATGTACATATATATATCAAAGTATGTTCAAAATATATTTATAACATTTTTTAATACGTTTTAATGTTTTAAATATTTTCAGTCAGCTGTCCTCATTAGTAACCTACAACTAGTTGTCCATAGTTAGATGTACAGAAATAAATTGATATATATTATCTTGACCCAATCTTCGACCCAGTGTATACACGTCTCAGGCTAGATCATAAATCAAAGTATATATATTTTTGGAATCAACCTCAACCCTGTATAGCTAACTCCAACATTACTGCATATAGAGTGTCTATGGTTGTTCCAAATAATATATATAGATGGGTCGATATGATATGTCAAAACATTTGCATACGTGTCTATGGTATCCCAAGATTACATAATATATTAGAATACATGTATAATACAATATAAGTTAGCTAGGATAAGATTTGTATAGATTTGTTACCAATTTTCACGTAGCTACAACAAGTAAAAATATCCAATCTTGTTTTACCCATAACTTCTTCGTTTTAAATCCGTTTTTAGTGAATCCAATTGCTATGGTTTCATATTGAACTTAAGTTTATGAATCTGTACAGAAAAAGTATAAGATTATAGTCGCAAATACAGGTTACAAGTCGTTTTTGTAAAGGTAGTCATTTCAGTCGAAAGAACGACGTCTAGATGACCATTTGGGAAAACATACTTCCACTTTGAGTTTAATCATGATTTTTGGATATAGTTTCATGTTCATAAGAAAAATCATTTTCCCAGAAGAACAACTTTTAAATCAAAGTTTATCATAGTTTTTAATTAACTAACCCAAAACAGCCCGCGGTGTTACTACGACGGCGTATATCCAGTTTTACGGTGTTTTTCGTGTTTTCAGGTTTTAAATCATTAAGTTAGCATATCATATAGATATAGAACATGTGTTTAGTTGATTTTAAAAGTCAATTTAGAAGAATTAACTTTTGTTTGCGAACAAGTTTAGAATTAACTAAACTATGTTCTAGTGATTACAAGTTTAAACCTTCGAATAAGGTAGTTTTATGTATATGAATCGAATGATGTTATGAACATCATTACTACCTCAGGTTTTGTGGATAAACCTACTGGAAATGAAAAAAATATATCTAGCTTCAAAGGATCCTTGGATGGCTTGAAAGTTCTTGAAGCAGAATCATGACACGAAAACAAGTTCAAGTAAGGTTTTCACTCGAAATAAGATTGTTATAGTTATAGAAATTGAATCAAAATTTGAATATGAGTATTACCTTGTATTAGAAAGATATCTTACTGTAAATAAGAAAGATTTCTTGAGGTTGGATGATCACTTTACAAGATTGGAAGTAAGCTAGCAAACTTGGAAGTATTCTTGATTTTATGAAACTAGAACTTATAGAATTTAGGAAGAACACTTAGAACTTGAAGATAGAACTTGAGAGAGATCAATTTGATGAAGAAAATTGATGAATGAAAGTGTTTGTAGGTGTTTTTGGTCGTTGGTATATGGATTAGATATAAAGGATGTGTAATTTTGTTTACATGTAAATAAGTCATGAATGATTACTAATATTTTTGTAATTTTATGAGATATTTCATGCTTGTTGCCAAATGATGGTTCCCACATGTGTTAGGTGACTCACATGGGCTGCTAAGAGATGATCATTAGAGTGTATATACCAATAGTACATACATCTAAAATCTGTGTATTGTACGAGTACGAATACAGGTGCATACGAGTAGAATTGTTGATGAAACTGAATGAGGATGTAATTGTAAGCATTTTTGTTAAGTAGAAGTATTTTGATAAGTGTCTTGAAGTCTTTCAAAAGTGTATAAATACATATTAAAACACTACATGTATATACATTTTAACTGAGTCGTTAAGTCATCGTTAGTCGTTACATGTAAATGTTGTTTTGAAGCCTTTAGGTTAACGATCCTGTTAAGTGTTGTTAACCCATTATTTATTATATCAAATGAGATGTTAAATTATTACATTATCATGATATTATGATATCTTAATATATCTTAATATGATATATATACAATTAAATGTCGTTACAACGATAATCGTTACATATATGTCTCGTTTCGAAATCATTAAGTTAGTAGTCTTGTTTTTACATATGTAGTTCATTGTTAATATACCTAATGATATGTTTACTCATCATAATACCATGTTAACTATATATATATATCCATATATATTACATCATATAGTTTTTACAAGTTTTAACGTTCGTGAATCACCGGTCAACTTGGGTGGTCAATTGTCTATATAAAACCTATTTCAATTAATCAAGTCTTAACAAGTGTGATTGCTTAACATGTTGGAAACACTTAATCATATAAATATCAATTTCTTTTAATATATATAAACATGGAAAAGTTCGGGTCACTACAGTACCTACCCGTTAGATAAATTTCGTCCCGAAATTTTAAGCAGTTGGAGGTGTTGACGTATCTTCTGGAAATAAGTGCAGGTATTTCTTCTTCATCTGATCTTCGCGTTCCCAGGTGAACTCGGCTCCTCTACGAGCATTCCATCGAACCTTAACAATTGGTATCTTGTTTTGCTTGAGCCTTTTAACCTCACGATCCATTATCTCGACGGGTTCTTCAATGAATTGTAGTTTTTCATTTATTTTAATTTTGTCTAAAGGAATAGTGAGATCTTCTTTAGCTAAGCACTTCTTCAGATTCGAGACGTGAAAGGTATCAAGTGCAGGTATTTCTTCTTCATCTGATCTTCGCGTTCCCAGGTGAATTCGGGTCCTCTACGAGCATTCCATCGAACCTTAACAATTTGTATCTTGTTTTGCTTGAGCCTTTTAACCTCACGATCCATTATCTCGACGGGTTCTTCAATGAATTGTAGTTTTTCATTTATTTTAATTTCGTCTAAAGGAATAGTGAGATCTTCTTTAGCTAAGCACTTCTTCAGATTCGAGACGTGAAAGGTATTATGTACATTGGTGAGTTGCTGAGGTAATTCAAGTCGGTAGGCTACTGGTCCGACACGATCTAAAATCTTGAATGGTCCAATGTATCTTGGATTTAGTTTTCCCCGTTTACCAAATCGAACAACGCCTTTCCAAGACGAAACCTTAAGCATGACCATCTCCCCAATTTCAAATTCTATATCTTTCCTTTTAAGGTCCGCGTAGCTCTTTTGTCGACTCTGAGCGGTTTTCAACCGTTGTTGAATTTGGATGATTTTCTCTGTAGTTTCTTGGATTATCTCCGGGCCCGTAATCTGTCTATCTCCCAATTTATTCCAACAAATTGGAGATCTGCACTTTCTACCATAAAGTGCTTCGAACGGTGCCATTTCGATACTCGAGTGGTAACTGTTGTTGTAGGAAAATTTTGCTAATGGTAGATGTCGATCCCAACCGTTTCCAAAATCAATAACACATGCTCATAGCATGTCTTCAAGAGTTTGTATCGTCATTTCGCTCTGCCCATCGGTTTGTGGATGATAGACAGTACTCATGTCTAGACGAGTTCCCAATGCTTGTTGTAATGTCTGCCAAAACCTTGAAACAAATCTGCCATCCCTATCAGAGATAATAGAGATTGGTATTCCATGTCTGGAGACGACTTCCTTCAAATACAGTCGTGCTAACTTCTTCATCTTGTCATCTTCTCTTATTGGCAGGAAGTGTGCTGATTTGGTGAGACGATCAACTATTACCCAAAAAGTATCAAAACCACTTGCAGTCCTTGGCAATTTAGTGATGAAATCCATGGTAATGTTTTCCCATTTCCATTCCGGGATTCCGGGTTGTTGAAGTAGACCTGATAGTTTCTGATGCTCAGCTTTGACCTTAGAACACATCAAACATTCTCCTACGTATTTAGCAACACCGGCTTTCATACCTGGCCACCAAAAATGTTTCTTGAGATCTTTGTACATCTTCCCCGTTCTAGGATGTATTGGGTATCTGGTTTTATGAGCTTCTCTAAGTACCATTTCTCTCATATCTCCAAATTTTGGTACCCAAATTCTTTCAGCCCTATACCGGGTTCCGTCTTCCTGAATATTAAGATGCTTCTCCGATCCTTTGGGTATTTCATTCTTTAAATTTCCCTATTTTAAAACTCCTTGTTGGGCCTCCTTTATTTGAGTAGTAAGGTTATTGTGAATCATTATATTCATAGCTTTTACTCGAATGGGTTCTCTATCCTTTCTACTCAAAGCGTCGGCTACCACATTCGCCTTCCCCGGGTGCTAACGAATCTCAAAGTCGTAATCATTCAACAATTCAATCCACCTGCGCTGCCTCAAGTTCAATTGTTTCTAATTAAATATATGTTGAAGACTTTTGTGGTCGGTATATATAATACTTTTGACCCCATATAAGTAGTGCCTCCAAGTCTTTAATGCAAAAACAACAGCGCCTAATTCCAAATTCGTGTGTCGTATAATTTTGCTCGTGAATCTTCAATTGTCTAGATGTATAAGCAATTACCTTCGTTCATTGCATTAATACACAACCGATGCCTTGCTTTGAGGCGTCATAATATATCACAAAATCATCATTTCCTTCAGGCAATGACAATATAGGTGCCGTAGTTAACTTTTTCTTCAACAATTGAAACGCTTTTTCTTGTTCATCCTTCCATTCAAATTTCTTCCCTTTATGCGTTAATGCAGTAAAGGGTTATGCTATTTTGAAAATATCTTGGATGAATCTTCTGTAGTAACCAGCCAGTTCTAAAAATTGGCGTATATGCTTCGGAGTTTTAGGGGTTTCCCACTTTTCAACGGTCTCAATCTTTGCCGGATCCACCTGAATACCTTCTTTGTTCACTATGTGACCGAGAAATTGAACTTCTTCCAATCAAAATGCACACTTTGAAAACTTAGCATACAGTTTTTCTTTCCTCAACAACTCTAGTACTTTTCTCAAATGTTCTTCGTGCTCTTGATCATTCTTTGAGTAGATAAGTATGTCATCATTGAAAACAATGACAAA
The DNA here is from genome assembly GCF_046630445.1 of Rutidosis leptorrhynchoides. Classification (NCBI taxonomy): domain Eukaryota; kingdom Viridiplantae; phylum Streptophyta; class Magnoliopsida; order Asterales; family Asteraceae; genus Rutidosis; species Rutidosis leptorrhynchoides. The sequence goes on from NC_092337.1 coordinate 256,477,296, forward strand.
CTTGTCGAGATATGGCCCACACACATGATTCATGAGGTCCATGAACACATCTGGTGCATTTGTCAATCCAAACAGCATAACCATAAACTCGAAATGACCGTAACGCGTTCTGAAAGCAGTCTTCGGAATATCGTCCTCCTTCACCCGCATTTGATGATACCCAAAACGTAAATCGATCTTCGAATAAACTGACGAGCCTTGTAATTGATCAAATAAGTCGTCGATTCTCGGTAGTGGGTAACGGTTCTGGATGGTAAGTTTGTTCAACTCTCGGTAGTCGATACACAACCTGAATGTACCATCCTTCTTTTTGACAAACAAAACAGGAGCTCCCCATGGTGATGTACTTGGTCGTATGAAACCACGCTCTAAAAGTTATTGTAATTGGCTTTGAAGTTCCTTCATTTCGCTAGGTGCGAGTCTGTATGCAGCACGAGCTATTGGTGCAGCTCCCGGTACAAGATCTATTTGAAATTCAACGGATCGGTCTGGAGGTAATCCCGGTAATTCTTTCGAAAATACATCGGGAAATTCTTTTGCGATGGGAACATCATTGATGCTCTTTTGTTCAGTTTGTACTTTCTCGACGTGTGCTAGAACAGCATAGCAACCCTTTCTTATTAGCTTTTTCACCTTCAAATTACTAATAAGATTTAGCTTCGCGTTGCTCTTTTCTCCGTACACCATTAAGGGTTTTCCTTCTTCTCGTACAATGCGAATTGCATTTTTGTAACATACGATCTTTGCTTTCACCTCTTTCAACCAGTCCATGCCGATTATCACATCAAAACTCCCTAACTCTACTGGTATCAAATCAATCTTAAATGTTTCGCTAACTAGTTTAATTTCTCGATTCCGACATATATTATCTGCTGCAATTAATTTACCGTTTGCTAATTCTAGTATAAACTTATTATCTAAAGGCATCAATGGACAACTTAATTTAGTACAGAAATCCTTACTCATATAGCTTCTATCCGCACCCGAATCAAATAAAACATAAACAGATGTATTGTCAATAAGAAACGTACCCGTAACAAGCTCCGGGTCTTCCTGCGCTTCAACCGCATTAATGTTGAAGACTCTTCCTCGGCCTTGCCCATTATTATCTCCCTGATTTGGACACATATTTTTGTAATGGCCCTTCTTCCCGCATCCGAAACAGGTAATGTCTGCATAACTTGTTACGGCATTATTTATTCCCTTAGCCATTGATTCGTAGATTTCGCACTTTGTCGCACCATGGCCCTTTCTATTACACTTAGTACACACTGCTGTACAGAGCCCAGTTGGATGGTATCCTTCACACCTCTGGCAGAATTTCTGCCTCTTGTTGTTATTGTTGGGATTGTTGTTGTTGCGGTTGTTATTGTTGTTGAAACGGTTGTTGTAGTTGTTGCTGGGGTGGTTGTTGTTGTTACGAAAATTGTTGTGATTGTAGTTATGATTGTTGGGTTGATTATTGAAATTGTGTCCTTTGTCACTGGTTTCTTCCCATTTCCTCTTGACTTGTTTCGTATTGGCTTCTTCGGCCGCCTGTTCTTTAATCCTTTCCTCAATTTGATTTATAAGTTTATGAGCCATTCGACTTGCCTTTTGTATGGAGGCGGGCTCGTGTGAACTTATATCCTCTTGGATCCTTTCTGGTAACCCTTTTACAAATGCGTCAATTTTCTCTTCTTTATCTTCGAACGCTCCCGGACACAATAGGCACAACTCTGTGAATCATCGTTCGTACGTGGTAATATCAAACCCTTATGTTCGTAACCCTCTAAGCTCTACCTTGAGCTTATTGACCTCGTTTCTAGGACGGTACTGCTCGTTCATTAAGTGTTTGAATGCTGACCACGGTAGTACGTAAGCAGCATCTTGTCCCACTTGTTCGAGATAGGTATTCCACCATGTTAACGCAGTACCTGTGAAGGTATGCGTGGCGTACTTTACCTTATCTTCCTCAGCACATTTGCTTATAGCAAACATAGATTCGACCTTTTCGGTCCATCACTTCAGTCCGACTGGTCCTTCAGTTCCATCGAATTCCAGAGGTTTACAGGCAGTGAAAGCCTTGTAGGAGCATCCTACACGGTTTCCTGTGGAGTTAACTCCACTGCTAAACCCTGAGTTATTGTTGTTTTGCATTGCAGCCTGTACTGCAGCTATATTTGCTGCAAGGAAAGCACGGAAGTCTTCCTCACGCATGTTCAAGTTCTGACGAGTAGTCGGTGCCGTTTCCTTCAAAAATAGCCAAAAGAATTAAGTTAATTATATAGAATATTAAGAGTAGTCAATAGTATTCCGTAGCATAATATGAACTCATTTATAAAAGCTTTTTCTTCATATTAGCATTTTATAAATTTTAATTCGGGTAATACCTACCCGTTAAGTTCATACTTAGTAGCTAACATACAATTTAACTACTACAATTCTATATGAAAAACTGATTATAATAATATTTCACATTCAAACTTTTATACAATATTTTGCAAACTTACAATACCGCTATTTTACATATAGCATGAAATATAGCACATAAAAACTCTGATACGTAACAGTTGCGAAGACAATTCTAGTTAATACGCAAGTCGTTCAACAAAGGCAATAAAGACACGTAATTCATACATCCAGAAATAAGTCATGCATTCGGGTTTTACTATGACTACTTCCCATCCTTGGTCTTATGGAACATAACCGTTGTGACCGTTGACAAGACAGCATGTTGTAATGTCGTCAAAAAGACGAGGGTTTCGTAATGTCCAACAGCCCTGTAATAATCTAAAAACCTTGTTTCTTATCTCAACTACCGAGTCCATCACTTGTGGGAATGTTTTATTTAAAAGTTGCAACCCAATGTTCTTTTTCTCAATTTGATGAGAAGCGAACATTATTAACCCGTAAGCATAACATGCTTCTTTATGTTGCATGTTAGAAGCTCTTTCTAACTCACGAAATTCTATGTTGGGATATGTTGAGTCAAAATAGGTTCTTAACCCGTAGCGTAAAATTGCATTTGGGTTCCCCGCATTTAACGCTTTAAAGAAAACACGGCGTAACTTACAGTCTCCCCAATGTGATATACCCCACCTATCAAAGGAAAGCCTTTTATAAACTAAGGCATTTCTGAAAAGTCTTTCAAATGTTTGACAAGTTAATTTTGCCATAACTAAATGTGCTGATGAATTCTGACCGACTCTAGACAAGATTTCCTCAATCATATCCTCTGGTAGGTCTTCTAAAATATTCGGTTGTCTACCCTTAACGTCCATTTTGTTTTTATACTGTAAAATAGACAAGGATTAAATTCGTAAAAGATAATTAACAAATAATACAAGCAATTTTTACATAGAAGATAAATGTATAAGCACACTATATTACATATATTACACAACATGATTACAACTCTTTATTCCGACTCACTCGTTTCTTCTTCTTCGAACTTGGTTCGTTTTACTAATTTCCTAGGGATATATGATGCTCCCTGTAGTGACCCGAACTTTTCCATGTTTATATATATATTAAATGAAATTGTTATTTACATGATTAAGTGTTTCCAACATGTTAAGCAATCAAACTTGTTAAGACTTGATTAATTGAAATAAGTTTCATATAGACAATTGACCACCCAAGTTGACCGGTGATTCACGAACGTTAAAACTTGTAAAAACTATATGATGACATATATATGGATATATATATATAGTTAACATGATACTATGATAAGTAAACATATCATTAAGTATATTAACAATGAACTACATATGTAAAAACAAGACTACTAACTTAATGATTTTTAAACGAGACATATATGTAACGATTATCGTTGTAAAGACATTTAATGTATATATATCATATTAAGAGATATTCATACATGATAATATCATGATAATATAATAATTTAAAATCTCATTTGATATTATAAACATTGGGTTAACAACATTTAACAAGATCGTTAACCTAAAGGTTTCAAAACAACACTTACATGTAACGACTAACGATGACTTAACGACTCAGTTAAAATGTATATACATGTAGTGTTTTAATATGTATTGATACACTTTTGAAAGACTTCAATACACTTATCAAAATACTTATACTTAACAAAAATTCTTACAATTACATCCTCGTTCAGTTTCATCAACAATTCTACTCGTATGCACCCGTATTCGTACTCGTACAATACACAACTTTTAGATGTATGTACTATTGGTATATACACTCCAATGATCAGCTCTTAGCAGCCCATGTGAGTCACCTAACACATGTGGAAACCATCATTTGGCAACTAGCATGAAATATCTCATAAAATTACAAAAATATGAGTAATCATTCATGACTTATTTACATGAAAACAAAATTACATATCCTTTATATCTAATCCATACACCAACGACCAAAAACACCTACAAACACTTTCATTCTTCAAATTTCTTCATCTAATTGATCTCTCTCAAGTTCTATCTTCAAGTTCTAAGTGTTCTTCATAAATTCTAAAAGTTCTAGTTTCATAAAATCAAGAATACTTCCAAGATTGCAAGTTTACTTCCAAGTTTTCTAAATCCATTCCAAGTAATCATCCAAGATCAAGAAACATTTGTTACTTACAGTAGGTTATCTTTCTAATACAAGGTAATAATCATATTCGAACTTTAATTCAATTTCTATAACTATAACAATCTTATTTCGAGTGGAAATCTTACTTGAAATTGTTTTCGTGTCATGATTCTGCTTCAAGAACTTTCAAGCCATCCAAGGATCCTTTAAAGCTAGATCTATTTTTCTCATTTCCAGTAGGTTTATCCAAGGAACTTGAGGTAGTAATGATGTTCATAACATCATTCGATTCATACATATAAAGCTATCTTATTCGAAGGTTTAAACTTGTAATCACTAGAACATAGTTTAGTTAATTCTAAACTTGTTCGCAAACAAAAGTTAATCCTTCTAACTTGACTTTTAAAATCAACTAAACACATGTTCTATATCTATATGATATGCTAACTTAATGATTTAAAACCTGGAAACACGAAAAACACCGTAAAACCGGATTTACGCCGTCGTAGTAACACCGCGGGCTGTTTAGGGTTAGTTAATTAAAAACTATGATAAACTTTGATTTAAAAGTTGTTATTATGAGAAAATGATTTTTATTATGAACATGAAACTATATCCAAAAATTATGGTTAAACTCAAAGTGGAAGTATGTTTTCTAAAATGGTCATCTAGACGTCGTTCTTTCGACTGAAATGACTACCTTTACAAAAATGACTTGTAACTTATTTTTCCGACTATAAACCTATACTTTTTCTATTTGGATTCATAAAATAGAGTTCAATATGAAACCATAGCAATTTGATTCACTCAAAACGAATTTAAAATGAAGAAGTTATGGGTAAAACAAGATTGGATAATTTTTCTCATTTTAGCTACGTGAAAATTGGTAACAAATCTATTCCCACCATAACTTAATCAACTTGTATTGTATATTATGTAATCTTGAGATACCATAGACACGTATACAATGTTTCGACCTATCATGTCGACACATCTATATATATTTCGGAACAACCATAGACACTCTATATGTGAATGTTGGAGTTAGCTATACAGGGTTGAGGTTGATTCCAAAATATATATAGTTTGAGTTGTGATCAATACTGAGATACGTATACACTGGGCCGTGGATTGATTCAAGATAATATTTATCGATTTATTTCTGTACATCTAACTGTGGACAACTAGTTGTAGGTTACTAACGAGGACAGCTGACTTAATAAAATTAAAACATCAAAACATATTAAAAGTGTTGTAAATATATTTTGAACATACTTTGATATATATGTATATATTGTTATAGGTTCGTGAATCAACCAGTGGCCAAGTCTTACTTCCCGACGAAGTAAAAATCTGTGAAAGTGAGTTATAGTCCCACTTTTAAAATCAAATATTTTTGGGATGAGAATACATGCAGGTTTTATAAATGATTTACAAAATAGACACAAGTACGTGAAACTACATTCTATGGTTGAATTATCGAAATCGAATATGCCCCTTTTTATTAAGTCTGGTAATCTAAGAATTAGGGAACAGACACCCTAATTGACGCGAATCTTAAAGATAGATCTATTGGGCCTAACAAACCCCATCCAAAGTACCGGATGCTTTAGTACTTCGAAATTTATAACATATCCGAAGGGTGTCCCGGAATGATGGGGATATTCTTATATATGCATCTTGTTAATGTCAGTTACCAGGTGTTCACCATATGAATGATTTTTATCTCTATGTATGGGATGTGTATTGAAATATGAAATCTTGTGGTCTATTGTTACGATTTGATATATATAGGTTAAACCTATAACTCACCAACATTTTTGTTGACGTTTAAAGCATGTTTATTCTCAGGTGAATACTAAGAGCTTCCGCTGTTGCATACTAAAATAAGGACAAGATTTGGAGTTCATGTTTGTATGATATTGTGTAAAAACTGCATTCAAGAAACTGATTTTGATGTAACATATTTGTATTGTAAACCATTATGTAATGGTCGTGTGTAAACAGGATATTTTAGATTATCATTATTTGATAATCTACGTAAAGCTTTTTAAACCTCTATTTATGAAATAAAGGTTATGGTTTGTTTTAAAAATGAATGCAGTCTTTGAAAAACGTCTCATATAGAGGTCAAAACCTCGCAACGAAATCAATTAATATGGAACGTTTTTAAACAATAAGAACGGGACATTTCACTCCCCTAATACGAGATGTCGTTTTCCACAATGGTTTAGAAAAACCTGGTGGTTTAGAGGTTCCCGGGTCATTGTTACATTTTAGGAAATACGGATGTTGTCGATACATATAAAGTTCATCGGGGTTGGAATTGGGTTTCTCTATTTTTATACCTTTTCCCTTATTATTTTATTTCGCTTTATTAAATTGGGTCGAGGTAATTTCTATAACATCATCGGAATCCTCATCGGGATCAGATTCATCGAAAAATTGATAATCTTCCCAATATTTTGCTTCCTCGGCGGAAACACCATTGACCATTATTAACTTTGGTCCGTTGGTTGAGGATTCTCTTTTATTTAATCGATTTACTATAGGTATCAATATTTCTTCTTCCGAAACCTCTTCTTCTTTCGGTTCCTCCTCTTCTGATTCCTCTGGTTCCTCTTCTTCCAGTTCCTCTTCTTCGGAAATTTATGAATCTTCCCAAATTATATTCAACTCTTCATTATTATTAGGTGAGTCGATGGGATTTGTACTAGTAGTATACATCTATCACACAATATCAAACACATTAAGAGGTTAATATATCACATAATATTTACATGTTAATAATATATAGTTTCCAACAAAAGTGTTAAGCAATCGTTTTTAAAGAAAAAACGGTCGAAGTCCAGACTCACTAATGTATCCTAACAAACTCAATAAGACACACTAATGCAAATTTCTGGTTCTCTAAGATCAACGCTCGGATACCAACTGAAATGTCCCGTTCATATTGATTATAAACGTTCCATATTAATTGATTTCGTCGCGAGGTTTTGACCTCTATATGAGACGTTTTTCAAAGATTGCATTCGATTTTAAAACAAACCATAACCTTTAAAATATTACGACGATTATCAAATAATGATAATCTATAATATAGCATTTTTCACACGACCATTACATAATGGTTTACAATAATATTACACATCAACATAAGTCTTCGAATGCAGTTTTTAAACAATATTATACAAGCATGGACTCCAAATCTTGTCCTTAATTTAGTATGCAACAGCGGAAGCTCTTAATAATCACCTGAGAATAAACATACTTAAAACGTCAACAAAATTGTTGGTGAGTTATATGTTTAACCTACATATTATTAAATCATAATAATAGACCACAAAATTGCATTTTTATAACACATCTCTTATCAGGCATTTCGCAAACTGCATAGAGATAAAAATCATTCATATGTTGAACACCTGGTAACCGACGTTAACTTAATGCATAGAATATTTCCAAAATAGAACCTCTCGTCTGTATAATAATCTCGAAGTACTAAACCATCCATAACCTGAATGGGGGTTGTTATGCCCAATAGATCTATCTTTAGGATTCACGTCAATTAGTGGCCATTTCCCTAATTCTTAGGCTACCAGACTTGAAGGGCGATATTCGGTTTAATAATCCAACCATAGAATGTAGTTTTGCGTACTTGTGTCTATTTTTTAAAACATTTATAAAGCTGCATGTATTCTCATCCCAAAATATTAGATTTTAAAAGTGGGACTATAACTCACTTTCACAGATTTTTACTTCGTCGGGAAGTAAGACTTGGCCACTGGTCGATTCACGAACCTATAAAAAATATTTACATATATATCAAAGTATGTTCAAAATATATTTACAACATTTTTTAATACGTTTTAATGTTTTAAATATTTTCAGTCAGCTGTCCTCGTTAGTAACCTACAACTAGTTGTCCATAGTTAGATGTACATAAATAAATTGATATATATTATCTTGACCTAATCCACGACCCAGTGTATACACGTCTCAGGCTAGATCACAACTCAAAGTATATATATATATTTGGAATCAACCTCAACCCTGTATAGCTAACTCCAACATTACTGCATATAGAGTGTCTATGGTTGTTCCAAATAAAATATATAGATGGGTCGATATGATATGTCAAAACATTTGCATACGTGTCTATGGTATCCCAAGATTACATAATATATTAGAATACATGTATAATACAATATAAGTTAGCTAGGATATGATTTGTATAGATTTGTTACCAATTTTCACGTAGCTACAACAAGTAAAAATATCCAATTTTGTTTTACCCATAACTTCTTCGTTTTAAATCCGTTTTGAGTGAATCCAATTGTTATGGTTTCATATTGAAATTAAGTTTATGAATCTATACAGAAAAATTATAAGTTTATAGTCGGAAATATAGGTTACAAGTCATTTTTGTAAAGGTAGTCATTTCAGTAGAAAGAACGACGTCTAGATTACCAATTTGGAAAACGTACTTCCACTTTGAGTTTAATCATGATTTTTGGATATAGTTTCATGTTCATAAGAAAAATAATTTTCCCAGAAGAACAACTTTTAAATCAAAGTTTATCATAGTTTTTAATTAACTAACCCAAAACAGCCCGCGGTGTTACTACGACGGCGTATATCCAGTTTTACGGTGTTTTTCATGTTTTCAGGTTTTAAATCATTAAGTTAGCATATCATATAGATATAGAACATGTGTTTAGTTGATTTTAAAAGTCAAGTTAGAAGGATTAACTTTTGTTTGCGAACAAGTTTAGAATTAACTAAACTATGTTCTAGTGATTACAAGTTTAAACCTTCGAATAAGGTAGTTTTATATATATGAATTGAATGATGTTATGAACATCATTACTACCTCAGGTTTTGTGGATAAACCTACTGGAAATGAAAAAAATATATCTAGCTTCAAAGGATCCTTGGATGGCTTGAAAGTTCTTGAAGCAGAATCATCACACGAAAACAAGTTCAAGTAAGATTTCCACTCGAAATAAGATTGTTATAGTTATAGAAATTGAATCAAATTTTGAATATGAGTATTACCTTGTATTAGAAAGATATCTTACTATAAATAAGAAAGATTTCTTGAGGTTGGATGATCACTTTACAAGATTGGAAGTGAGCTAGCAAACTTAGAAGTATTCTTGATTTTATGAAACTAGAACTTATAGAATTTATGAAGAACACTTAGAACTTGAAGATAGAACTTGAGAGAGATCAATTTAATGAAGAAAATTGATGAATTAAAGTGTTTGTAGGTGTTTTTGGTCGTTGGTATATGGATTAGATATAAAGGATGTGTAATTTTGTTTACATGTAAATAAGTCATGAATGATTACTAATATTTTTGTAATTTTATGAGATATTTCATGCTAGTTGCCAAATGATAGTTCCCACATGTGTTAGGTGACTCACATGGGCTGCTAAGATCTGATCATTGGAGTGTATATACCAATAGTACATACATCTAAAAGCTGTGTATTGTATGAGTACGAATACGGGTGCATACGAGTAGAATTGTTGATGAAACTGAATGAGGATGTAATTTTAAGCATTTTTGGTAAGTAGAAGTATTTTGATAAGTGTATTGAAGTCTTTCAAAAGTGTATAAATACATATTAAAATACTACATGTATATATACATTTTAACTGAGTTGTTAAGTCATCGTTAGTCGTTACATGTAAATGTTGTTTTGAAGCCTTAAGGTTAACGATCCTGTTAAGTGTTGTTAACCCATTGTTTATTATATCAAATGAGATGTTAAATTATTACATTATCATGATATTATGATATATTAATATATCTTAATATGATATATATACAATTAAATGTCGTTACAACGATAATCGTTACATATATGTCTCGTTTCGAAATCATTAAGTTAGTAGTCTTGTTTTTACATATGTAGTTCATTGTTAATATACTTAATGATATGTTTACTTATCATAATACCATGTTAACTATATATATATATATATATATATATATATATATATATATATATATATATATATATATATATATATATATATATATATATATATATATATATATATATATATCTATATATATATATGACATCATATAGTTTTTACAAGTTTTAACGTTCGTGAATCACCGGTCAACTTGGGTGGTCAATTGTCTATATAAAACCTATTTCAATTAATCAAGTCTTAACAAGTGTGATTGCTTAATATGTTGGAAACACTTAGTCATATAAATATCAATTTCTTTTAATATATATAAACATGAAAAAGTTCGGGTCACTACACCTGACCAACTATTTCGAATATGAGATGCAATCATAAATGTAAAGAATTCTTTAAGTAATAAGAAATATAGCAATTATTCTTATGGCAAAATATTCATATTTTTATGCGGCCGAGGATTTTTTTTAGTTTAGGTGACAGAAAGCTATGTGTCATCCCTGCCCGCAGAAGAGAAATCTATTCTCAGTGGAAGAAGTTCAATCATAAAAAAAGGTTGAATCGGCAGCGCATGACATAGACTACACTGAGCATCGAAGCATTAGATTGTATCTACGACCGTCATGACGTAAAAATTCTAATAAATTAGGGCTAGCCACTTAAATTTATTTTTAAATCAAACATATTAAGATTCGGCAAAAATATACAAAAAACTAAATATACACAAAAGCATTTATTCAAAGTAAACATTATACATTATGGTTTAAAGTTCAAAATATATAGAGGACTGACATGTCACTGGGTAATGCGTTAGGTTTGAAGATTCTGAATAGACAATAAAGTCCCATACCCCCGATGTTCGTGCAACCTGACTACAAGCATACACGTTTAGACGGCTCATCCAATTGAGTGACTCGATTTGGTGACGTATTAACGTTCCAAAAGGTCTAAAATTTCTTAAGCATAAAAAAATACAAGGTATCCCATATCCGAGAGACGCGATGTGTGTTGATGCTTTCTTTAATGATTGGTTTTAAAAGATAGTTAGGCCCTTAAAAGAGTTTAACCATAAAGAACACCATGGCCAAGTCAGTGCCACTTCCATGAACACGTTCGGTTATCCTAACGGTCCAATCCTTTATAAATTTAAACAAACAGTTCCTTAATTAATATGAATCCCTCAAGCGGGGTGTAATGCTTGAGACCGCGTTATGGTAAAGGGTACTAATCAGCACTGACCGGGTTCCATGGCCTTACTTAGTAGAGGTACAGCTTACAACAACCGTTGTGCTTCAGCGTGCACATACGAAGTTTATATGCTTGGTGACTATACTAGTATGGTCTAGGACCGACAATGTACTAGGTCCTAGTTAGATGTTTGACTACGAAAGAGTCCTCAGCCGAAATCCAAGGCTCGGTGGACTTACTACAACCGGTGTGCTTCAGTCAAGCTTGCGTTATATCCGACATAGTTCTCTTACCAAGGGGTGATACAGACAGTGTACTCTGAATCGGGGTTCGCGACTTTCCAATAACAAAGCCAATAACTACGTTCTATTAGTTGAAAAAGAGATTGAGTTTAAAGCATAATCAGAAAGCATCTCGACAACATACACAATCTATAATTTTATTTCGGCATCATAACTAACTACATCATAGCATACACTAAAGATAACTACTAATCATGGTAACAATATCATAAACCATAATAATAGAAGACATTATATAAAGATAAAGGATAGAAGTACCAGTAGATTCAACGAGTTCCGAAAGTACAAAATTGACAACTTCAAACTCCAGACCGCTTCTAATACATTCTTCGGTGTTCTTCTCCGGGGACTAAATTTCCCGCTCGGAGTCAAAGACCTTAAAAGTATGACTCTAATTATTGTAGTAAGAGAGAAAGAGTTGTGAATTGAAGTGTATGTTGGAATGTGATGACAAATGGCCCTTAAATAGAAAAGGTTTTGGCTGCAAACGGCTGGCAAGCCGTTCTGGCAAGCCGGCACCCATGCCCAGCGTGGGTGCCCTTTTCCTACAAAGCCGGTGCTGGTGCTCGGTGTTTGGCTGATCTTGCAAGCCGGCCTCATGGTGGCAAGCCGTTTGGTAGGCCGGCCTGATAGGCTGTTTTTGGGTGCTGGTGTGTTGTTTTGTTTGGATCGTCTTGCTTGTTCCCGGGATCGTAACTTGGTTTCCGGGATCGTAACTTGTCTTTCATCGTTTTTGCTCTAGAATCTTCGTTTTACTTGATTCTTTTTGAATCGCCTTTGTAATTTTTTAATCTACAAAATTAACCAACAAATTAAAGCGATTATTTTGGCGATTTGGAACTTTATTATTTTTGAGACTTAATATCGAGGTAAAAACGTGACTTTTTGGCCGATATCAATGACTATGTTCCGGAATTGTCCGCAACTTACCTTCGTACCGACGAATAATGGTACAGTATATTCTAAAGTCGACCAACCTAGGTCCAAACCACATTATGAAGATGTCAAAATTGAACTTGACTCAAAAGTCGACCAACCCAAAACCCATGTAACCCTTGTAACCCATGTGCTAATATTCCAAATTGACCCAATTCTTAATGCCACCAAGATTTGACTAACAGATTCAACACATGATTTTTACAAAAAAATCACATACAAAATTTCATTTACCTAGTGACATCTTAATAAACCCCAGATTTTAAACCTTAGTCAAAATTACCAATTCTGACTCAAAACACCAGAATTCACTGCACTTAATTAAGTTATACAACACTTAATTCATCATAAATTTTCCACATTTCTATCCAAAACAATCACCCAACCCAAAACCCACAATTTAGTGATTGCATTGCATCTTCAAGTAACCATCCATACCCAATAACACCAAATTTAGGGTTATTAATCACCAAGAACCCCAAACTCTATCCCAAATCAAGAATACCCACAAGAATTTTGGATAGTAGGGTTTACATCAATAGCAAAGTGAGCTAGCAACATAAATCACCAAGTTAACCTCCAAAATGGGTTGGATTGAACACATTCTTCACCAATTTCTTATTTCTCACACTAGGGTTTTAAAATTTGGGAGTTTCTACAAAAAATCAGGTGTTCATACCCCTCTTGGCCTTTAACCTAATTTTTACATATTTACACAACTGATCCCTCAATTTACAATAGTTGCAAAACAACACATTCTGTCCAGCGCCGCGCAGAATCTTGGCGCGACGCGGCGTATAACTAGATTTCAAACCTGTGGGTGTTACACTATAATTACAAATATTAAGACCTCTGATTCACTCGTATGACAGGTCTCGCTCTATATAAGTTAAAAGGCCCGGCTATTGAAAAGACTAGCGAGACGCAACTGGGATCGATCGAAATGAGTGAAAGCTAAAGAAGTATAACTGGGATCGATCGAAACGAGTGAAAGCTAAAGAAGTATTCTCCTTAAAAAGTAAAAGACCGACAAAAAAGCTAGACATCAGTCCACAAGGGAACAGACGGGTAGAAGTCACAACTCGAGATATGATAAAAGGGCTCGTGAAAAGACTAGAGAGATGCTACAAAGGGTGTGTCGATGAGCTTCCACTAGTACTATGGGTCCATCGAACAACCCCTAAGCGAAGCAACGGTGAAACACCATACAGCCTAGCCTATGGGACCCAAACACTAAGCCCCGCTAAAATACAAGTTTTAAGCAACATAACTACTAATCTTGAAAACAACATAGAAAACTTTCGTATAAACTTGGACTTGTTGGAAGAAATAAGGGAAGCATCATTGATTCGTGAAGCTTCTGACCAAAAAGTCGAAAAAATACTATAACAAACGAGTCAAGCCAACCACTTTCAAGGTAGTAGATTATGTCATATGACTCAACATCTAAAGAAAAGTTGAGTACGAAGGGAAATTAGGACCCAACTTGAAAGGACCTTACGTGATCTCTGAAGTTCTTGGAAAAGGGTCCTACAAGTTAGAAACAACTACAAGATAATCAATTCCACGAACTTGGAACAGAGCAAACCTTCGAAGAATTTTTCATTAAAAGCTATGTTTATGTTTACTTCTCTTTGAAGCGGAAGTTGATGTCAAATAGTTGAAGTTCATACACTTCATACCATAAATATTAATACACTTCCTACACTCTTTTGTTAAATACCTGTCTTGTTAACATAAGTTATCATTCTATGAAGAAACAAGCTAGGCAATGAAGTAATCTCTTTGTAACCATTGAAATAAGGGATATTAAAGTACTCCTGTGAATAAGGATTCCTTTTTACCAAAAAAATCAGACAACGATGCAATGTGTTGGCAAACTCTGAAGTAAGGGATACAAAAATACCCTTATAAAAAATTCCCATTTTAAAAGGAAACAGACAACGAAGCAATGCCTTCGAAATCTCTTAAACAAGGGATACAAAAATACTCTTATAAAAAATTCCTATATAAAAAGAAATCTTATAACGAAGAAATGTCTTTGCAATCTCTAAGGCATGGGATACAAAAATACCCTTACAAAACTAAGGATTCCGTTTGGAAGGAATACCAAAACAACAACTATAAGTGATCACAATAAATATACCTAAAAATGAGGGATAAACAAGCCCTACATGTAAGTAAACACACAATGGTATAGCAAAATATAACATAATGATGAGGTAATAAATCCTCATATGTTCCAACTAATAAACATAATTGTTTACAAGTGCTCAGGCCGCGCAACCACATGAATTATTTAAACAGGGCAACGAGGCCCACCAAACTTAAAGACATTATTTGAAGTCACTTAGGCTATAGTTTCAAAAGACGAGAGGAAAAAGTTGGTACCTTGCAAGTAGAGAATCAGGGGTAACCATTAGCATTGTCGCTAGCAGCTTCCTTTTCAGCAGTTCCAGCTTGGGCAGTTTGGTCATCATGGGCAGCCGGATCTTCGAGAATCACATTTAGCCACAAGCTTTAGAAGAACATCGGGCTTTGTCCCAGTATGGGAAGCCACCTCTGAAACATAAGAGAACTCTGGCCCATCAAGCTTGGCACATGCAATATCTAAAAAAAAAAAAAAAGCCCTTGATCCATATATTCCGGGTAGTCACTTAACTAGAAATTTTCTTTAGGTGCCAATTCCTTAAGGATATTATAACGTTCATCCTCATTGGCTGCCAAAACTACCGATGCTAGCAGAGTACTCAATCTGCACCCTTTATAAGCTGTCTGCAAACACGGGGGATGACTTGAGAAATGACCAGATCGTAATCAGCCTCCAACTCCCAGATCCTGCATGAATGCTTTACATCTTCAACCACCAAATCCTCCACCTTATTTTGAAGCTCTGAGTTGTGATTTCGAAAAGTCACCAACTCATTAGTTCAAAAATTCAGCTGGTTCTGAAGATTCATCACCTCCTCCCTTGAAAACTTTAACTCCTCTTCATAATGAGGAGCAATCAACCCCTAATCTTCAAATCGCTTCAACCGGTCATCCTTAAGAGCACTTACCTTCTTAAAATCCTTCACCTCTTCACCTAGCTTCACATAATCATGAAAACGTTCCAACAGTTGAGACATCACTGATGTGTTGAAAGTGTGTGCCGTAGTGCTTAGCTTATTCTTCAACTTTTAAATTTATAAAACCTTTATTTAATACACTTTAACACCCTAAAGAGCAACAAAACCCGATCAGAGGTAGTATGTAAGGTTATCGTCCCAAGAGAAGTGTGGTAACGATAAGAGTTGCTTTATTATTTAATTCTTATTAAAGAATTAAAGATATATTTTTATGTCTTTTATGGGATAGATTTCTCTTAGGAAAGAGTTTGCTTTTAAAGATAAGTAAAATAAGGAATTGAAGATTTAAAATAAGATACAAGTAAAGATACAAGTGATTACATGGACAATCAATTCATACGGAATTCATATTAGATAAGTTTCATAACTTATATTAACACAAAGTAGAATAACAATCATAGATCAATTATTATCCCTTAATAGGTTAAACTAAGTGTTGTATAGTAATCAATAAGTAGGATTTAAAGCATATGCTAGATATGTGATGTGCATAACTAACATCTTAATTCTTCATGTTTAATTCAATTACATGATACATACCAATCTTGTGATGAGGATCAATATGCAAATAGACTGACTAATTATATAAGCTATTAAACACCAAATAGATCAACTCAAGTTACTAGCTGAAAGTCAATTACTACTAAGTTTTCATGCAATCATTAATAACACAAATCCAAACAAAGGATCTTCGATTAAACCTAACAATATCAACTTCTATTATATAAGCGTAATTCAAATCAAATAAATTTATCACTATTAAACTCTTTAACTTAGTTGCATGCAATTCAATTTAACAAGTTTGATGGACTAGATCTAAACAAGTAGCATGAATCAAATAATAGATTTATCAGATCAATGACTAATCAACTTTAAAATCATGTTATTTAATCATTAAGCATGGCAAACAAATGTAATCAAGCAAAACAGATTCAAAACAGCTTAAATATCATTACAGAAACTCAACCATACAGATCTGAAAAAGAACCAGAAACTGCACAGAATGAAGCACGAAGACGGCGGCTTCCTTCACACCAAGCCGGCAGCTTGGGTGTGAAGCCGGCGGCTTCATTTGAATCCCAGATGAAGTCTAACTTTCATCCACGTAATCACTATGAACGTTTAGTTCATAGTAAAAGACGAACCGAAATGAATACAGAAAATAAAATAGACAAAACAATAAATTAAAGATAGAATCATACCTTGAAAAGAAGGTAGATGTAAAATTACTTGAATAAAAACTTGAATCTTGATTACAAAATAGTAAATCTAACCTAAGGGTTTAGAGAAAACCCCTACGAAATGACCTATCTACTTCTAAACTTTTGAACATATAAAAACTGAGACCAGGGGCTTCAATTTATAGGATTCTTGGGCGGTGGCCAAGCCGACGGCTTCAGTGGGAAGCCAGCGGCTTGCCTTGAGTCGATGACTCCTCGTGCAAGTTAAACTTAATCAGCAAGCCATTCTTGTAACCGTCATACTGAAGCCAACGGCTTCATTGCCATGCCGGTGGCTTCACTTGATTCGCCGGATCTTTCTGATTTTATCTTGATTTTGTTTCCATTTTTACATGAACTTGATCAATAAGTTGAGAAAACGTGTCAACCAGGCCGGCGGCTTCATTGGGAAGCCGGCGGCTTCCTTTGCCTTTTTCTTGATCAACAAGTTCTTTCAATTTCTATCGATTCTGGAACATTCTGGTACTTTTATCCTCAAAGCCGACGGCTTCCTTAAAACCTGCCGGTGGCTTCATAAAGCCGTTTCGCAATTTTCTTCATTTTTGATCCTGTTTAATACATAACTTGGACATAATCATTAGAAATACCTTTTTCCCATTTTTACTCATTTTAGTGTGTTTTGGCATCAAAATGACTCAAAAATACTTAGATAACTCCTCAAAATGTTATCAAAAAACTGTATAATTTAGGAGTTATCAAATTCCCCACACTTAAACCATTACTTGTGCTCAAGTAAACCTTATAAATTATATCATGGGTATTAAAGTAAAATTGCAAAGTCAAAAGTATGTCTTAATAAGAAGTTAGTATTTATTATTCATAAGAACTAGTCTGAACCAGACCAAGGATTACAAATAGTCCTAAAGGTTATTAAGTCATATTTATACAGTTTGGTCATCATTGGACTATTTTGTTTTCTAACTTTAAAAAGTGCATGGTTCTCATTGGAACTCTTTTCTTTCGTTGGCCTTCATTGGGCTTTTTTTCCTTTTCATTTCTTTTGCTTCTATACTTAGCTTCTAGCTTTACACTTTTGCAAATTTCTAACTTGGCCCTTATTTTGGACTCTTTTGCTACCTCAGTAGTCCATGCTTCTTATGCCATATGGTAGTGGCTATAAGCTTGCACCCGTTTCACAATTTTTGGCTTTTAATTTCTTATCTTAAACAAGTAATCCGATCTTGAAATTGAGAGTAGTTCTATTTATTAGCATTAAGATTAAGTTAGTAGAAAGACATAAATTTGACTAAGAATTTATACTTTCGAAAAATTGAAATTTTTTAAAATTATACTCATTTTTCAACATTTTCAGGAAAATTTGATAATATCTTTTATACTTTTTCAAGTGATTAATCACTTCCCTCCCCACACTTAGATTATGCAATGTCCTCATTGCATTTACAATAAAAGAAATGAAATAACTAAATAAAGGACATAATTAAAAATAAGGGAAAGAGTGATGTTACTCGATTTGTAGGATTATAGAATGATTTGCGAGCACTTTTGCGGACTTCTTTTGAATTGAATAAGTAACTTGACAAAATATTAAATAACACAAGCATAATAGGAACATAATATTTTATTAATAATTCTTCATCAATTAATCATTTAAACACTTAGGAGCTATATTGCTCTTACATTGGAATTACTCCTTAGGCTTATTCTCTTCACACTTACTTTTTTCATACTCATTTAACGCTTTAATTTGTTGCAAGAAATTCAATGTGATGTTAAGACCCCTACGAAAAGACATTTCAAATGAAACACTCAACTCATGGATATGTTTTCTCACTTCAGTGCTAAGTTTATATTGATCTTTTATAAATTCAGTAACAATTCTATCCACGGTAAAGTCATCATCTTCTTCTTTATCAACTTTAACCATTTTCACATTAGAGCGAGGAACTTTGGATCTTGGAACTAACGGAATAGATTCAAATATTGCACCATAATGAATAGTTAACGAATTATCAGCATAGTTAATGGTAGCACGAGTGGTAGCTAAAAATGGAGATTCTAGGATTAAAGGAGTTACCGGATCTTCTTTCATGTCCATCACAACAAAATTAATTTTGTAGAAAGCATAACCAACAATAACTTCAACTTTTTTAACAATCCCCAATGGCTTATGTAAACGACTATCAGCAAAACAGACATTTCCTTTGATTGGTTCCAACGACGGTAATCCTAAATGATTATAAACAAAAAATGGCATAACGTTAATGCTAGAACCAGTATCAGCTAATCCCATAACTGGAATTAGACCACGAATTAAACAAGAGATTTGAAATTCGCCAGGATCAGTGCACATAGCAACAGGAATGTCAGGTGATGAATACGGATCTACCGGATTAATTGCGAAGGAATAAAGAGGGCGAAAACCTTCCTTTCTTCTTTCCTCCAACTGTCTCATAGTATCAGCCAACCAATCATCTTTATCTTCACATTCTGATTTTTCAGATTTTTCACTATTAACTTCATTATTTTCATCAAACTTTTTATTAACTTCCTCTTCCTTCTCATCAAACAACTCATGCATGAAAATTACCTCATCACGATCAAGACCTCGAACCTTAGCATCTTTTGACTTATCTTCTTCAGTAGCAGTTAACTTCTTTATTTCTTGATCATATTCTTCCTCTACCATATCAAATTCCCATAAATACTTCAAACCAAGTTCATAAACATCAACCTTATTCGCTTCCCTAATAACATTCACCTTTTCAAAACGAACTTCCTTAGAAACTTCAGATTCAACCGAAACTTTACCCTCGACAAGTTTGAATAACTTAGTAACATTGCACTCTAAGTTTTGAATTGACGCTTGATGATTATTTTGTACTTGGGAAAGTTGAGGCTTTATGTTATCATTAGCTTCATTTTGATTTTTGATGAAAGTGAGGATGCTTTCTTCAAGATTAGAATTCTTATCATTAGAAGAATTTGGAATGAAGGGTGCTCTAACAGGAAAGAAACCAAGTAGGTTTTTATTATTAGCAGGATAAGGCGTATTATAATTATTACGGTAGTTCGAGTTTTCTTGAAATTGATTAACATACGAAACATTCTCAACTTGCTCCATGGTAAGACTAGCAACACAATCTTTAGTAGCATGAGGACCTTGGCATTTTTCACAACCTACCTTAATCATATGCATTTCCTTAGTAAAATTTTCAATTTGCCTTCCTAAATTACCCAATTGCACATTCATAGCTTAACCACATCTTCAGAATCAAAACTAACAGATTTTACCGAACGAGAAATATCTAAGTCTTGGTGCCATTCATGGGAATGAGCAGCTAACTTATTAATAAGAGTTTCAGCTTCTTCGGCAGTTTTGCTCATAATGTTTCCTCCAGCAGATGTATCAATCTCTCTTCTCATAGCAATATCACAACCCTTATAGAAAGTAGTTACCATTTTAAACTTATCCAAACCATGTTGCGGATAACCTCTAAGCACTTGAACAAATCGAACCCAAGCAGAATAAAGAGACTCGTTAGTTTTCTGACAAAAATTAGCAATTTCAGTTTGAAGGGTGACAGTTTTAGATGCAGGAAAGATTCGAGTGAGAAACTTCTCAACCATCGTATCCTAACTAGTAATATCTCCTTCAGGTAACGAGTTTAACCATTCCATAGCTTCATCTTTTAGTGACCATGGGAAGAGACGAAGATAAATAATATTACTCTCCACATTATTAATGTTAAACAGATTACAAATATCTTTAAAATTCCGAATGTGGGCATTAGCATCTTCCTTTTCCGTACCCCTAAATTGATTATCTTTTAGCAAATGAAAAATAGGACCCTTAATATCAAAATTTTCTTTTATTTCGGGCTGAGTAATAGCATGACCTAATCCTTCCCGACCAGCTTTCATTAACGCTTCCATTGAATCAGTCATTTTAATTTCTAAACCAAAAAGAGATCCCAAATTAGAATCAGGACTAGACGGAGGGCTAGATAATGAATCATCACTAGAAGTAGTTCCTTCTTGGAAATCTAATTTCTTAACAATTTTCGAATCCTTAGAAAGTTTAAATAATATATCAGGATTTGGCAACGTTCTTTGTAAGACCGGTTTCTTGGACCGAGTAATCATGTGATCTAAAATCATGAAAAGAAATGTTTTAGGAGAAAATCTTTTAAGCCTTAAAAGATTTATATATTTAAGTTTTTTATTTAAGAAATATCTTAGGATATAATTAAATTTTAAATTAATAAATATATTAAATATTAAAGACGTAATTAATAATATAAATATTAAATAACAACTTTTATCGCATAACAACGATTAATCAAACATACACGGCCTATTGAATCTTTCAATACTTAAGTGACCCGTCAGCGTCTAGGTTTGGGCAGGAGCCTTTAAATCGGAACCCCAGCAACCCTCTCCTAGAGGAAGACAGTCATCACCCGTTTTCAAGAAATATCCATAACCAAAGTATATCCAATCTCCGTATTTACCTCGCTACACTTCCCATAAAGGAAGGTGCTTCACTTTCCCGGCAGCGGCACTAAAAAGTTGATGTGTTGAAAGTGTGTGCAGTAGTGCTTAGCTTATTCTTCAACTTTTAAATTTATAAAACTTTTATTTAATACACTTTAACACCTTAACGAGCAACAAAACCTGATCAGAGGTAGTATGTAAGGTTATCGTCCCAAGAGAAGTGTGGTGACGATAAGAGTTGCTTTATTATTTAATTCTTATTAAAGAATTAAAGATATATTTTTATGGGATAGATTTCTCTTAGGAAAGAGTTTGCTTTTAAAGATAAATAAAATAAGGAATTGAAGATTCAAAATAAGATACAAATAAAGATACAAGTAAAGATACAAGTGATTACATGGACAATCAATTCATACGGAATTCATATTAGATAAGTTTCATAACTTATATTAACACAAAGTAGAATAACAATCATAGACCAGTTATTATCCCTTAATAGGTTAAACTAAGTGTTGCATAGTAATCAATAAATAGGATTTAAAGCATATGCTAGATATGTGATGTGCATAACTAACATCTTAATTCTTCATGTTCAATTCAATTACATGATACATACCAATCTTGTGATGAGGATCAATATGCAAATAGACTGACAAAATATATAAGCTATTAAACACCAAGTAGATCAACTCAAATTACTAGCTGAAAGTCAATTACTACTAAGTTTTCATGCAATCATTAATAAAACAAATCCAAACGAAGGATCTTCGATTAAACCTAACAATATCAACTTCTATTATATAAGCGTAATTCAAATCAAATAAGTTTATCACTATTAAACTCTTTAACTTAGTTGCATGCAATTCAATTTAACAAGTTTGATGAACTAGATCTAAACAAGTAGCATGAATCAAATAATAGATTTATCAGATCAATGACTAATCAACCTTAAAATCATGTTATTTAATCATTAAGCATGATAAACAAATGTAATCAAGCAAAACAGATTTGAAACAGTTTAAATATCATTACAGAAACTCTACCATACAGACCTGAAAAAGAACCAGAAACTGCACAGAATGAATCAGGAAGCAGGCGGCTTCCTTCACACCAAGCCGGCGGCTTGGGTGTGAAGCCGGCGGCTTCATCTGAATTCCAGATGAAGTCTAACTTTCATCCACGTAATCACTATGAACGTTTAGTTCATAGTAAAAGACGAACAGAAATGAATACAGAAAATAAAATAGACAAAACAATAAATTAAAGATAGAATCATACCTTGAAAAGAAGGTAGATGTAAAATTACTTGAATAAAATCTTGAATCTTGATTACAAAATAGTAAATCTAACCTAAGGGTTTAGAGAAAACCCCTAAAAAATGACCTATCTACTTCTAAACTTTTGAACATATGAAAACTGAGACCAGGAGCTTCAATTTATAGGATTCTTGGGTGGTGGCCAAGCCGGCGGCTTCAGTGGGAAGCCGGCGGCTTGCCTTAAGTCGGTGATTCCTCGTGCAAGTTAAACTTAATCAGCAAGCCATTCTTGTAACCGTTATACTGAAGCCGGCGGCTTCACTTTATTCGCCGGATCTTTATGATTTTATCTTGATTTTGTTTCTATTTTTATTTGAACTTGATCAATAAGTTGAGAAAGCGTGTCAACTAGGCCGGCGGCTTCATTGGGAAGCCGGAGGCTTCCTTTGCCTTTTTCTTGATCAACAAGTTCTTTCAATTTCTATCGATTCTGGAACATTCTGGTACTTTTATCCTCAAAGCCGGCGGCTTCCTTAGAACCATGCCGGCGGCATCATACAGCCGATTCGCAATTTTCTTCATTTTTTATCCTGTTTAATACATAACTTGGACATAATCATTAGAAATACCTTTTTCCCTTTTTTTTATCCATTTTAGTGTGTTTTGGCATCAAAATGACTCAAAAATA
Source organism: Rutidosis leptorrhynchoides (assembly GCF_046630445.1). Classification (NCBI taxonomy): domain Eukaryota; kingdom Viridiplantae; phylum Streptophyta; class Magnoliopsida; order Asterales; family Asteraceae; genus Rutidosis; species Rutidosis leptorrhynchoides. The sequence goes on from NC_092337.1 coordinate 256,500,981, forward strand.
CTAAGATAACTCCTCAAAATGTTATCAAAAAACTGTATAATTTAGGAGTTATCAATCACAATATTGTTTAAAGACATGGCTTGGTAGTTATAAACAATGTGGGTATCACAAACTTTTTCACATCATGAGCTAATGGATAAGATCATCAATGATCCCATATCAGTTAGCTGGAGAAAGGATACCAGGGAAAAGAAAGAACTCTATAAATAAGAAACAAGAATTAGAAATGTAGAAGAAACATATTAAATACGAAGCAAAAGCAAAGAAGTGATACCTGCGTAGATGTTATCACCAGCTATCTCACTAGAAGCAGCATCATCACCACTTCTTCATAAGTATCTTCTTCAGTTAACCCGGTGACAATGTTAGACTTCTTCGCAGATAAAGCATCAGGTGAAATCTTCCTCTACTTGGACCCCTTCGCCTGGTGACGCTTCACAATCCTAACCCGATACCTTCGGGAACAACGGATTTCAACGGCTCATCGACTTACATGTTCACATTAATGGGATCAACTTTCAATCCAACATTGGCTTTACCCTTTACTTTGGGTTTCGTAGAACTAACCTCGCCTTGGTTGACCTTTCGCTTGCTCTGTACCTCCATGAAACCAGAGCAAGTAGTGGCAGCATGAACTACAACCATCAATTTAATAGCTTTTCTCAAAGACATTTCTACAAATACAAAATAAAATATAAGTTAAGAACAATAAATCAAACATTAAGAGAGGTAACGAAACATACTCTTCTTCCAACACAAAATTACATGATTTTCTTGGCCTTGGTCCCATTGTGGTGCCATCCCAAGCTTAAATAAGATGCCCTCTATGTACGAAGAAGCCACAACAGGATGGAAACATATCCTTCTAAAAAGAAGATTATTACCAAAGCCCTTAGGGACATGATCTCTATACTCACGCGGTATAAATTTGTAACGACCTGTCCTTATCCACCTGGACGAAATCATCAATATCTGGTCTCATTGCGATGATCGACTCCAAGTAAGGTCCATAGTATGAGCTAATGCACAGCGGAAGACTTAATTCGTACCTGAGAATAAACATGCTTTAAAAAGTCAACATAAAGTTGGTGAGATATAGGTTTGATGCTAGCAGCGTAATAACTATGGACCACAAGATTTCATATGTAAACATTTTAATAAAAATATTCTAAGTTGTTGAGCACTTGATAACCATACTTAACATTTAATCAACGTTGCATATTCCCTTTATTATGAAATCTTACTACATCGTACCAAGTGTAGTTACCGAAACGAAGTACTGTGCAACCGTTGAATACTGGTCGTCCAGTCCGGTTGGGGTTGTCAGGCCCGATAGATCTATCAACAGGATTCGCGTTTACAATACCGCTGTAAATAGTAGTTGCCAAGCTACAGGAAAGTATGCCAGTGGTACAACTCAACGTAGAATATATTTTTCAGTTACTTGTGTCCATATCGTAAAACATAAAATACATGTATTCTCATCCCGAAATATTTAGAGTTTAAAAGGGACTATATACTCACCTAATGTATTTTGTAGCAAAAATACATATAACATCATTGATCATGTATAAGGTTGGCCTTGGATTCACGAACCTATATTAGTTATATATTTATTAATACATATAATCGTAATCGAACAGATTTGTATATCATAAGTTATTTATTATATATTTAATTTGTGTAGTTATATAGAACTTATACAAAGATATACTTTGTTTATTTATAATATATCTTATGTTATAATCGTATATTTTGTATATATATTTATATATTTAAAAATTAATTTATCTATACATTTAGTTATATGTAAGTATTTATATAAAAACATTAATATGTTTGTTTTAATATTATATGAAATATAATAAAATTTTTGTATAAAATAAATAATTGTTTTGATATTAATAATTTACTAATAATAATAATTTTATTAATAATAATAATACTAATACTACTAATAATAATAACGATTTTATCATTAGTGATACTTATGTTAATGATAATAATACCAATAATTATAAAAATGGTATAACTACTAATATTAGTGAAGTAATAATATTTTTGCATCATTTTCTTAGTAATAACAATACCTATATTAATATCACTGATAATTCTATAATTCTAACACTAGTACCTTTATTGATATTGATAAATATAATAATACTTGTTAATAATAATAATAATAATAATAATAATAATAATAATAATAATAATAATAATAATAATAATAATAATAATAATAATAATAATAATAATAATAATTATTATTATTATTATTATAATGATGATAGTAAAAAAAATAACTACCTTAGTTGGTATTTCCAAAAATGGTGAAGATAGGGATTGAACCCGTGACCCGTCACTAAACTGTCAACACCCTCGACCACTCCTCTAGTCCGGTTTTTCTGATTTTATTCTATCTTAATATATACAAATACCGTTTCTGTTGTTCACTATCTTCTTCATCATGTCCAACTCAAAATCGACTAAGGCATAATCAAGTTAACAACAAGTAATAGTTTTTGTTCTTGGTCACCCAGACAACATAAAATCGACTTATATCTGTTTCTTAAATTACTTGAGATGGAAAAGGAAAAAAAAAATATATATTGCAACACTACCACTACCGTCGCTGTTATAAAAAAAATTTTGATTTTTGAGAATGATCATGAATTAGATAAAAATTATAAAACAAATTATGTTTCAATCCCTTTCCAAAATCTTTCTCTATTATCAATTAAACTCAAAACTTAATATTGAACTAAAATTTAATCAAGAACACAGAATTAACTTTTAAATACCAAAACTTTGACTCATGAAATTACAATTCAATATGAAGAATTAGAGTATGAAAACTTACACAGAGTTTATTTAATTCATTCCAAACGACTTTTTATTACCAGATTTAGATTGAATCGTTTTTGAGGTATTAATTAACCGGAGCAATAGCAGGAGACGGAACCTGGGTTCGTTCACAGTATCTGTTTAACCAATGAATTAACTAGTTGTAATTGATAATTGTTATTTGATATAAAAAGGGAAGAGTCGATTGATTGAGGCAGAGAACAGAGATAATCGATTTTTTTTAATGGATCTGATGCATGTACGGGAAATCACGGGTCAGAATTATATAGAAGAAGAAAACAATTTGCTATTTGGAAGTATATACACGTTTTATATTTATTTACATATAATATATATAATAACATTTAAATATTAATAATATTAATTATAATACTAATTAATAATAATTATTTTAATGATAATAATAGTATTATTAATAATAATAATATTGTTGATAAAGATGATAATAACATGTTAATAACAATTTTAAATAAAATTAGTAATATTTAGTAGTAATAATAATGTTAATCATAATAATAATTAAAAGTAGTATTTTATCATTAATTATAATAATAATGATATTAATAATGATAACAATCATATTAGTACTAATGATATTATAATAAATTAAGTATATATCAGTTTTATATATATATAAAAGATTAAAAGGACCATATAATAATATTATTATTAATATTACTATTAATTATAAAAGTAATTATAATAATATAACAATTACATATCAAATGTCGTATGATAATTTTTAATGCTACTAATACTAATAATAATAATAATATAACAACTGTAGTTAAACTTGTAATATATATATTACAATTTATTAACTATGTAATATTATATTATATAATAACATTTATATATATATATATATATATATATATATATATATATATATATATATATATATATATAAATACAATTGTTCATGAATCATGGGGCATAGTCAAAGGTCAAATAATTATCCGAATATAGATTTCAACTTTTCTAGACTCAACACTAAGGTTTTTACTTATCGTGTCGGAAATATATAAAGGTTAAGGTTTAAATTTGGTCGGAAATTTCCAGGTCATTACAGTACCTACCCGTTAAAGAAATTTCGTCCCCGAAATTTGATAGAGGTCGTCATGTATAACAATAGGGATGTGTTCATGACGTATATGAGGTAATAATGGAGTTTTATCATTATTGAGAGATATAGATAAAACGATTCGATTATGTGAAGCGCACGAGTGAAGCTAGCACAAAAGAGTGAAATGAATAAATATGAAATCGTTTTAACCAATGACGTGGTTATGATTGATTTCCGGATTTTAAGGGTTTTAAAGAAAAGCCTACGTAATAAGATTTGGTTCTTCGGCGATCAGGATCTTCTTTGATTTAATGCAGCAATCTGTTTCGATTTCTTTGTCGGATATCTCGCTATGAATCCACCCCTTCGTTTTTCTTATTCTCCACACCTTCTATTCTTTCTCCCTCTACTCATTCCTTAATATGCTCCAACCAAATTCTGATTCTTGATATACTCTTAATTTTTACATCTGTCATTCTTCTCTTTCATTTACCACCAGAAGAATCTATTCACTTTTATTATTTCCTTGGAATTATAATGTTTCTAATTCTCTCGTGTCTTTACGTTGCAATACGTATTGATATACACGGTTTGTAAATCCTGGGTGGTTGTTGGGTTTTATATCCTTCATTATTTTTCGGAGCTTCATGCTTTCGTTTTCTCTTCCCGACTTCGAGTTAAGCGAGCAATGGTTCGAAGTTCGTAGGTATGAAATTTGGAATGAACATAGCTAATGCTCTAAGAAAGAAATGGTATTGGTATGATTTTGATTTGTTAAATTACCAGAATACCCTGAAAAAGATGGAACTATCAAGATGATATATTCCTAATATCTTTAGAGATTGGATAGAGTGTAAGAGCCGTGTAACATGGCACATAATGATGGTACTGTGAATCATCACTTTCCATTAGAAACTTAACATGAGTTACTGTAATATAATGAAGTTGATCAAGTTTCATTATATTATACTAATTCATGTGTCAGTTCCCAACACTGCTTCAGAACATTCTTATTTTAAACTCAAAGGTTTTAGAACTAACACCGTTTCTTTTATATTGTAACGCAGATATTACGGAGGAATAAATGATTTCAGATAAGGATAGCTGTGAAAACATTTTCAGAAATATTGAGGATATTTATAATGAAAGATATGATAATATCTTGGAATTTATAATGTCGAAGGGTGATGATGAAGATTGACCCGTAAGGGTTTAGATTCAGAAGCATGATGTTTGCTACAGAATCGTCATGATTTTTTTTTTATTTTTTTTTACAAGTTTAGTCCTTGTAATTTGTTCAGAGTCTCTTTCACGGTTTGCTCAATCCGGTTCTCAGTACCAAATTTTCTATCGAGCGTTCCTAACACTTCCTCCTTTTATCATTAACTTTTGGTCATTAAGACTGTCTGCAACATGCTGCTTCATCAGCATTTCAAGAACTACTTCATAGTTCAAGACATTTTTCAGAAACTTCACATTCGAGGTATGAAATTCTTAGAGATAAACGTCATAAGTATAGCTGGAGAAGTTCTGTCAGATTTTTCAAAATACGACTTGCGGATTCCGCCAAAGGGATGCCGAGCTGCTGGTACATGATGTCGTGTAATATGAAGATTCTCCAGTAACGACGGCGAAAGGATAATGTATTTATATCGAGGTTATAATAGGAGTAGTCTCACTGAGAAGTCGAAGTGGAGCTGTGACAAAATTAGCTTCCTGAAAAGAAATTGTAGGGTTGTTTTTGCTAATAAATGGCAAAGGATTCAACACGATATGTGTTAAACCATGAATTTGGATTCGAAAGTTTTTCAGGTGCATAAATCTTTCTTCCGTAGACGAGGTGCGGCTGGTTCAACTTCTCGATCGAGGTGTTTTCAAGAATCATGAAAAGATTTGAACGAAGATTATGATTGTCGAGGTACAAATGAGGTTTAGAATGAAATCAAGTGGCAAAATTGAAGAATTGTTTAGTTTCATATGTTATACTCAACATTTTAATTCATTTAATTGTCCAAAGCTAGCAGTCCAATAGTCCGATTGTCCAATGGTCCAATAATTTCATATATAAATTAGATATATATAATATTCGAATTATTTAATACGTATCGTGACCCGTGTACCAGTCTCGGTGTCGATCACAACTCAAAGTATATATATATTTTGGAATCAACTCCGACCCTGTATAGCCAACTCCCACCTTCACATATAGAGTGTCTACGGTTGTTCCGAAATATATATATAGATGGGTCGATATGATAAGTCGAAACCTTGCATACGTGTCCCGTTATTTAAAGTGCGTAAAATAAATAAATATATATCATGACCCATTATACAACGTGTTGTCTCAGAATTACTCCGACGTATTGTTGTACATGTGTCCCGACAGTATGTACAGTGCAGGTATTAAAATTGCGAGAATGTAAATTGCGATAAATTAAATGTTAATCAGTTAGCTGGGAACAGTTAACCGGAACAGTTAGCGTGGATTCCTATCACAATTTCAATTAATTAATTCGTTTATTTCTAACACTTTTTATTTTTGTCCAATGTTTTCTCCATTATGCCACTTGTTTGATTCTGATAGGTCAAAATCCAAATATGAAATTTGAGTAGAAATGGTTATTCTGTGGTGAACGGATACGTATATCGGTAGTTGTAAGTAGGATAGTAAGTGATCGTTGAATCAGATTCGAAGAATGTACAGTGTAACTTATTAATGTGAATTCTAAATATTCCTCAGGTACTACCCACCCGTTAAAATATTTTCATCATTAACAGTTTGTACGAAAGAATTTTTAATTACAATCTTTTTGAAAATATACTTGCATATATATTTTCTTCAGATGTCATCATAGATTTAATGAGTCAATAAGATATTAAACTCATTTGGTTTATCGTTATTACTAGATTACATGATCTCTAAAACATTAGAGATTACATAATCACCATGTCGAACGAAGATAAATGATGTAGAATGATATGTATAGTGAAGATAATCGATATAGAACGATATGTAGAACGAAAATCATACTCGAAATACAGATGGTGATATTGAGACATGTGATGTTGATATCCGAGGTACAGATTGTGATGTTGAGGTTTATGACGCGGTTGTGGTTGGGGGTGATAAGGGTACTGTCGGCGGTTGTTGATGGTGATGCTGATTATGCTGCTGGTGTTGCTGCTGGTGTTTGCAACCTTCGCACCATGTTCTCCAAAGCCACTACTCGTGCGCGGTGTTCGTTAACTTCTTCTATTATACTGGGATGATTGGCGGTTGGAACGAGCGAATGAATAAGATTCAAAATATGGGATAGTATATAATCGTGACGAGCTACTCTAGAAAAGAGAGAGAAAATGGTTTCTCGAACAGGTTCACCGGTAAGTGCTTCAGGTTCATCGTCAAGAGAGCAATTTGGTGGATGGAAAGGATCTTCGATGTGAAATAATTTTCAGATATCGGATGATATTCTAACTATATAGAATATCTATATATATAATACTAAAGATTTCGTAGACTACAGAGGAACCTACGGCATATGTCAGGCAAGTCTACAGATGCGCCAAGATATGAATTATCGGATACGCTAAGATATAAATTTTGTCTATACACTATCGATGCACTAAATGCAGTAGAACGTGTCTGGACTTGAGAATGATAGGCAGGCAATTTCCTAAGGATAATAAGCAAATGATTTCCGACTAGAAATGATAAGCAAAACTTTTGACAGCCAGACACGGTCAAAGTCCAGACTCACTAATGTATCCTAACAACTACCAGTTAGACACACTAATGCAAGGCCTGGTTCGCTAAGACCAACGCTCTGATACCACATGTAACAACCCGTCCTTATCCACCTGGACGAAATCATCAATATCTGGTCTCATTGCGATGATCGACTCCAAGTAAGGTCCATAGTATGAGCTAATGCACAGCGGAAGACTTAATTCGTACCTGAGAATAAACATGCTTTAAAAAGTCAACATAAAGTTGGTGAGATATAGGTTTGATGCTAGCAGCGTAATAACTATGGACCACAAGATTTCATATGTAAACATTTTAATAAAAATATTCTAAGTTGTTGAGCACTTGATAACCATACTTAACATTTAATCAACGTCGCATATTCCCTTTATTATGAAATCTTACTACACCGTACCAAGTGTAGTTACCGAAACGAAGTACTGTGCAACCGTTGAATACTGGTCGTCCAGTCCGGTTGGGGTTGTCAGGCCTGATAGATCTATCAACAGGATTCGCGTTTACAATACCGCTGTAAATAGTAGTTACCAAGCTACAGGGAAGTATGCCAGTGGTACAACTCAACGTAGAATATATTTTTCAGTTACTTGTGTCCATATCGTAAAACATAAAATACATGTATTCTCATCCCGAAATATTTAGAGTTTAAAAGGGACTATATACTCACCTAATGTATTTTGTAGCAAAAATACATATAACATCATTGATCATGTATAAGGTTGGCCTTGGATTCACGAACCTATATTAGTTATATATTTATTAATACATATAATCGTAATCGAATAGATTTGTATATCATAAGTTATTTATTATATATTTAATTTGTGTAGTTATATAGAACTTATACAAAGATATACTTTGTTTATTTATAATATATCTTATGTTATAATCGTATATTTTGTATATATATTTATATATTTAAAAATTAATTTATCTATACATTTAGTTATATGTAAGTATTTATATAAAAACATTAATATGTTTGTTTTAATATTATATGAAATATAATAAAATTTTTGTATAAAATAAATAATTGTTTTGATATTAATAATTTACTAATAATAATAATTTTATTAATAATAATAATACTAATACTACTAATAATAATAACGATTTTATCATTAGTGATACTTATGTTAATGATAATAATACCAATAATTATAAAAATGGTATAACTACTAATATTAGTGAAGTAATAATATTTTTGCATCATTTTCTTAGTAATAACAATACCTATATTAATATCACTGATAATTCTATAATTCTAACACTAGTACCTTTATTGATATTGATAAATATAATAATACTTGTTAATAATAATAATAATAATAATAATAATAATAATAATAATAATAATAATAATAATAATAATAATAATAATAATAATAATAATAATAATAATAATAATTATTATTATTATAATGATGATAGTAAAAAAAATAACTACCTTAGTTGGTATTTCTAAAAATGGTGAAGATAGGGATTGAACCAGTGACCCGTCACTAAACTGTCAACACCCTCGACAACTCCTCTAGTCCGGTTTTTCTGATTTTATTCTATCTTAATATATACAAATACCGTTTCTGTTGTTCACTATTTTCTTCATCATGTCCAACTCAAAATCGACTAAGGCATAATCAAGTTAACAACAAGTAATAATTTTTGTTCTTGGTCACCCAGACAACATAAAATCGACTTATATCTGTTTCTTAAATTACTTGAGATCGAAAAGGAAAAAAAAAAAAAAATATAGCAACACTACCACTACCGTCGCTGTTATAAAAAAATTTTTGATTTTTGAGAATGATCATGAATTAGATAAAAATTATAAAACAAATTATGTTTCAATCCCTTTCCAAAATCTTTCTCTATTATCAATTAAACTCAAAACTTAATATTGAACTAAAATTTAATCAAGAACACAGAATTAACTTTTAAATACCAAAACTTTGACTCATGAAATTACAATTCAATATGAAGAATTGGAGTATGAAAACTTACACAGAGTTTATTTAATTCATTCCAAACGACTTTTTATTACCAGATTTAGATTGAATCGTTTTTGAGGTATTAATTAACCGGAGCAATAGCAGGAGACGGAACCTGGGTTCGTTCACAGTATCTGTTTAACCAGTGAATTAACTAGTTGTAATTGATAATTGTTATTTGATATAAAAAGGGAAGAGTCGATTGATTGAGGCAGAGAACAGAGATAATCGATTTTTTTTTAATGGATCTGATGCATGTACGGGAAATCAAGGGTCAGAATTATATAGAAGAAGAAAACAATTTGCTATTTGGAAGTATATACACGTTTTATATTTATTTACATATAATATATATAATAACATTTAAATATTAATAATATTAATTATAATACTAATTAATAATAATTATTTTAATGATAATAATAGTATTATTAATAATAATAATATTGTTGATAAAGATGATAATAACATGTTAATAACAATTTTAAATAAAATTAGTAATATTTAGTAGTAATAATAATGTTAATCATAATAATAATTAAAAGTAGTATTTTATCATTAATTATAATAATAATGATATTAATAATGATAACAATCATATTAGTACTAATGATATTATAATAAATTAAGTATATATCAGTTTTATATATATATAAAAGATTAAAAGGACCATATAATAATATTATTATTAATATTAATATTAATTATAAAAGTAATTATAATAATATAACAATTACATATCAAATGTCGTATGATAATTTTTAATGCTACTAATACTAATAGTAATAATAATATAACAACTGTAGTTAAACTTGTAATATATATATTACAATTTATTAACTATGTAATATTATATTATATAATAACATATATATATATATATATATATATATATATATATATATATATATATATATATATATATATATATATATATATATATATATATATATATATATATATATATATATATATATATATATATATATATATAAATACAATTGTTCATGAATCATGGGGCATAGTCAAAGGTCAAATAATTATCCGAATATAGATTTCAACTTTTCTAGACTCAACACTAAGGTTTTTACTTATCGTGTCGGAAATATATAAAGGTTAAGGTTTAAATTTGGTCGGAAATTTCCGGGTCATTACAAAATTCCCTCTCATTATCACAAACGAATGGATAAGAAACTGGAGACAAGAAATATTTTTAACATAAATAAAAAATCCCTTCTAATTTCTGATTTCGGGGTCATGAGAAGAAAAGCAAACATGTTAATTTTCATAATCCCCTTTCTTCTTCTTTCTGTTTGCAATGGTGACCCAATCACCGGCATCACCAGTTTGGAAAGAATAATGGAAAATATCAACATAAGGCTCACCCCCTTAGGCCCTGCTAATGACCTCAAATGCCATTATTTTATTGGTAGCTAATGGGTGAAGACCAGAGACATGCACTTTGAAATAGACTAAAACGCTCAAGTAAAACGGAGAAATTGGAAACCTCACATAACACTCTGTGAAAACCTAAGTGTACATACCAACGTAATCACCTGGAAAATCTAAAACTATTTTTTCTATCAAAGGAATAATCATATCCCCGTCTGATAGAGATAGGGATTGCATCAAACCCGACACGACGAAAGAAGTAACAATGCGGGTAAAAAGCCCCAATTTAGCCATAATGAAACAACAAGAGAAAAAGGGATAATGAAATTACCTTGATTAATGGTGACAGAAGATGGGATATTGAGCGGAGAAAAAAGATGAAAAAGGGTAAAAGATGAGAGAAGATTAACAATCAAAAACACTTAATTACCCAATGCAGCAACCCTACCATCAATCAGGTTCATTTTCAGATAAACCCTTGGTAACCGTACCATGAATAGACGAATATCCCTTCATTTGAAGACACAAAAAATAAATGCTCAGAAGGATAGGATGGTAATGCCACGTAATGACATCATTAGGGCGCTGCCAAAAGCATCAAATCACCACCTATCTTATTTATGAAGTTTAACTTCACGAACCCCGCTGAGTCCGCTTCATAAGTTTAAACTAGGGGGCTTGATAGTGTACCCCACATACGGTACGATGATAACTGTTTTAGTACTAATCACTCACAGAGCGAATACCAAAGAAAGGGGTCACGAAGTCACTAACACTTGGCTAAAGTCCAGATGGAATTAAATTAAGTTTCTCATAAACTTTGGTCAACTAAAAGTCAAGGTATTCCTAGCTCTGCGACATGCATGTGTAACTAAGGAAAGGGACAACTTTGCTTTCACTTTATAAGAAGTCATTTTGAAAAAGTCAACTAAACTTGATAAAATGCATGAGAACTAACATGACCTCAAAAGGTGGTGTTGTCCCTCTACAAATAAGGAGGCATAAACCTTGCAGAGGGCATGTTCACAATACATAATCAACTCACTTTATCTCTTGGTGGTGTAAAACAAGACCCATCTTGCTACTTTTGGGGAACCGCCAACAAGACCATAAACCTTTTATATTCACCCTTATTACATACCTTCATGATTAGAACTACCAAAACCTTATCGTTTCGATCAGATTCACTGAAAAATGTACAAACGCTACAAATAGTAGTTTCCAATTGAGTATTTGCCCTTGTTAGGATCTCATTCATTGTAATATAATGATGTAAGTGGTAGTGTAAGCTTATTTGTATTGAGTGGTAGAATGATGGCTATAAAGATCACTTAACACTTCATTATTGTAACAACCTTAGATAAGTGTTGTATTGAGTTCAAGAATGTGGAATATAACTTTGGCGTTTAAACTCTCTCTCTAACTTGTCTCTAAAACACATCGTAATTCATACAATCTCTGATAAATAATTCTTACAATCTCATAACTTATTGAACAACAGACCACATCAAGACTTTCTTTAAACTCAATAAATATGAATATAAATATAAATATAAATATAAATATAAATATAAATATAAATATCATAAATAAAGTACACAATTTAAATTGGTTTCAAGTCCAACATGTTTTCTTCAACTTATATGGACCATCTTAAAACCTTTATAGATCAACCCATTATGTATATCAAAGTGGTAGATCTTTTTTTTTTCTCTCTATTTTGTAAAACACAAATGGTTGTTAAAATATAGATTTTGTTAATGACGATAATCTTTAGGGATGTTGTTTTGAAAAATTGTTTTTAATTTTTACCATCACATGTCACTTATTTTCTTAGTGTACACTCAACAAACCAACATAACGAAGCCAGTGAGAGAGGCTTCAACGCAAAGTTTATCTAATAATTAAATATACTTACTAATAGTGTATCCTAGGGGATACACGCATAAAAACATCATTTTTGTACAAAAGTAAGGATCGAAACGCATAAAAGATGATGATTTCGGAAGTTTTTGGCATTTTCCGCCCATCTCTCACTAGGTAGCCCATCATTATGCGTAAGCCCTACAGGCAGCTTCTATGCTTAAGCCCTTGATTAAGCGCGCGAGCGGCACGCAGCCACGTTAGCACACGCCAAAGGCGATTCTGGATATATCACATAACTGAATTAATCAGCATTTGACACGTGTTCCCGAGAATTTCGGACATTCTACGCCTATAAATAGACCCCAGGGTCACCACATTTCGCATCTGAACTTCAGTCAAAGAGAAGTACACTTTCTCTCTCACACAGTTCTTTCTCACTCTAAAACATTAACCGCTTAGCAACAGAACGCTACACGGACCAATTCTAGATTGGTTAAAAGATTGATTGAGGCCACCCCACAGATTACTCATCCGTGTTTCGGGTCTGCAGGGATTACTTCCCGGGGGAAAACATCAATCGACAACACTTCACTCAATGCTAAGCTGTTATTGTCCTCTACTACTACCTTTCATCCGCTATACGAAAAATAGTACCAACATATGGTTCCTTTCATTCTAAAGAATCACTAATCTCTCAAGAGTAAAGAAACTAATACTAATCAGACAATACCTATTGAAAAAAACATGATACATACGTGGCAAGCCGGACAACAAAGAAAAGCAGAAACATTAAAAGATTGGAAGCAAGAGTTGATTGCTTTTCCTTCTATGTTTAATACTAATCCATCTGATGCTCCTGTGGTGATTGAAGCACGTATAGAAAATTGTGTTGTTAGAGGAATATACACTGATACTGGAGCAGGAGCAGATATTATGTATGAACATTGTTTTGTACAATTACCAGAAAGAGTAAAAGAGAAGATGAAAGATACGCTTGTTCCTTTAGCAAGTTTTGCTAACGATACATCATGGTCAGAAGAAAGTATACTTTTAGAAGTGGTGTTGGGGAAATCACCATTCAAAAGGACAACTCATATCGAGTTTCTTGTAGTAAAAGCAAATTCACAATATAATATCATTTTGGTACGTTCAGCTATGATGACATTTGGAGCTGTGACGTCAACGGTACACGAAATGATAAAATTTCCTACGCCATCCGGCATAGCAACGCTATACGCAGAACAGAAAAGAACAATTGAATGTGTACAGATAAATCACACAACTGTTAAGCCAATTATTCATGACGATGGATCCGTTTCACCAAATCCGGCATTCCCAGATTAAAAAATTATCATTGGAAATAGATTAACAAAGGAAACAAAAGAAAACTTTACAATATTTTAGCTGCTAACATAGATGTATTTGCATGACAAGTTTCTGATATGACTGGAGTACCACGGCACATTGCTGAGCATAAGCTTAATTTGAATCGTAATATTCCACTAGTATGTCAAAAGAAAAGGGGCATGGCTCCTGAGCGAACAAAGTTCCTTAGAAAAGAAGTTAGAAATTTGGTGGAAGCTGGAATATTACGAGAAGTCAAATATCAAACATGGGTGGCAAATCCAGTAATGGTGAAGAAACCAGATAATACATGGAGGATGTGTGTGAATTTCACAGATATCAATAAAGCTTGCGTGAAGGATAACTACCATTTGCCAGAAATAGATTGGAAGGTGGAATCTTTAAGTGGATATCAGTTTAAGTCTTTTTTGGATGCCTACAAAGGGTACCATCAGATTCCAATGGAAGTACGAGATCAAGAAAAACAGCTTTTCACATGGCGGATGGAATTTTTTGTTATGTGAAAATGCCTTTCGGATTAAAGAATACGGGAGCAACTTACCAGCATGTCATTGATATGGAATTTAGAGATCAAATAGGCAGGAATGTGGAGGCATATGTTGATGAATTTTTATTAAGAGCCACACAGAGGAAAGCATGCTTAGGGATATTCTTGAGAATCTTTACGCAAGATTAATATGAAATTGAATCCTAAGAAGTGTACATTTGGTGTAGAAGAGGGTAAGTTTTTAGGCCATATTGTTACAGAGAGAGGAATCAAGGCAAATCCAAAGAAAATTCAAGCGATCGAAGATATGGCTTCTCCAAAAACAAAGAAGGAGGTGCAAAGCCTGAATGGAAGGTTGAAAGAATTAACAAGGTTTTTATTAAGAGAAGCAGAATGCTCATTACCATTCATGAAGGTTTTAAAAGGTTGTTTAAAAAAAAGGATTTTTCATGGACGG
The DNA here is from genome assembly GCF_046630445.1 of Rutidosis leptorrhynchoides. Classification (NCBI taxonomy): domain Eukaryota; kingdom Viridiplantae; phylum Streptophyta; class Magnoliopsida; order Asterales; family Asteraceae; genus Rutidosis; species Rutidosis leptorrhynchoides. The sequence continues at coordinate 256,516,230 of NC_092337.1, forward strand.
AAGAGGCTGAAGCAGCTTTTCAGGATGTTAAGCAACTTTTAAGGGAGCTACCAACATTAACTGCACCAATAGCAGGAGAAACGTTAATCCAGTATATAGGAATATCAACCGAAGCTATTAGTTCAATTTTAATTGCAGAACGGAATGAGGTGCAAATGCCAATATATTTTGTCACCAAGTTATTACAACAAAGTGAAATCAATTATCCACTCATTGAGAAATTGGTATATGCTCTAGTGCACACAGCTAGACGGCTAAGATGATATTTTCAAGGATACCCAATTATTGTCTTAACAGACCAACCAATTAAGCAAATTTTGAAACACCCAGAATCATCAGGGCATCTAGAAAAATGGGCAATCGAATTGGAGGAGTATGAAATTAATTTCTCACCCAGACATGCAGTTAAAGGGAAAATTTTTAGTAGTTTTTCTTTTAGAAACGACTGAAAAAGTAGATTATTTGCGAGAAGCTAAAAGCAATAATTGCATGTGGGAACTACATATTGATGGAGCGTCAAGTGAAGAGGGAGTAGTTGCAGGATTAGTTCTCACAAATCAAGAAGGGGAAGAACATATACACTCAAGTTTTGTTTGTATGCATCTAATAATGAAGCAGAGTATGAGGCATTGCTTTTCGGCCTCCGCATAGCGTCTGAGATGGGAATAAAGCATTTACGTGCCTATGTGGATTCTCAGATTATTGTAAAGCAAGTTAATGGGGCGTTTGAAGCAAAAGATATATCAATGAAATGATATTTACAATTGGTTGAAAAGGTTTCCAAGAATTTTGAAACTTTGAAGGTTGTGAAGATATCAAGAAATAAGAACAAAAAAGCAGATGTATTGAGCAAATTAGCAACGTTAACGTTTTATCATTTGCATAAAAAAGTTTTGGTGGAGGTTTTAGAGGATAAATCAATTGATGAAAAGGTGGTAATAGCAATCGTCGATCAAGGAAGACCATGCTGGATGACTCCTTATGTTTAGTATTTGCAGGACGGAATACTGACAGATGACGTCATAGAAGCAAGACGTAAAAAGGTAAGGGCTGCGCTCTACGTATTGGAGAATGGGGTGCTCTACAGAAAATCTTTTAATGGTCCAAATTTGAGGTGTTTAGCACCACAACAAGCTATAGATGTGGTGAAAGAGATGCATGAAGGTTTGTGTGCACAACATTCTGGTTATAGAACCATTGTGGCATGAATCATGAGGCAAGGATATTATTGGCAAACAATATATAGCGATACAACAGAAACAATTAAAGCATGTGATGCATGTCATCGGCATGGGACCGTCCAGCGTTTGCCAAAATATGATTTAATTTCTGTTTCATTTGCATGGACATTTTGTAAGTGGGCAATTGATATAGTGGGACCATTTCCCAAGAGTGTTGGCAGTGCAAGATTTTTGGTGGTTGCAATTGACTTTTTCACTAAGTGGGTTGAGGCAAAAGTGTTAGCACGGATAATGCGACGACCCGAGAATTTCCGACTAAATTTAAACTTAATCTTTATATGATTCTGACACGATAAGCAAAGTCTATAATGTTGAGTCTCAAAAATTATGGAATTATGTTCATGTAATCAATTACCTTTTGACTATGCTCGACGATTTACGAACAATTGTGTGTAAATAAAAATGTAATTTCACATCTATATATATATATATATATATATATATATATATATATATATATATATATATATATATATATATATATATGCAAATAAATATAAGGGTATATATAATATTTCAAATTAAGTACACTTTAATCATTTGAATTAAAAATTTAAAATAATACATAGAATAAATAAGTTATAATTAAAAATAAAGTTATATATAAAGTTATATATATAATTTCTATGTATCTTTATTATTATATTATATATATAATATATAATATATAAAAAGTTATTATTATGATTCCATACATATACGAATAATTGTGATAATTACTTTTATCAGAATAAATATCAATATTAATAAAATTATGATACAAATATGAAAATTGTTATGTACATACCATTATAGTATTATTAGTATTAATACTAATTTAGATATTTAATCTATAAATATGAAATTTTATCGTTATAGTATTGATATTACAAATATGATTATTATCATTAGTCTTATCATAATTAGTATTATTATTATATCAGTATTATTATTAAGATTGTTAATTGTATTTTTATTTTTATATAATCTATTATATTTAGTAATGATATTATTATTATTATTATTATTTTATTATTATTAATTATTATTATTAATATTAGTATTCTTATTAATATAAATGTTAATAATATTATTATCATTAAATACATTGATAATTATTAGATTTAAACTATATAACTACAGATAAATATATAAATATATAAATACATATATACATATATATAAATACAGGTTTATAAATAAAAAATATAGATATGTATATAATTAAACAGATATACGAATATATATTTATAATCAGATTTATAACTAAATTGATTTAGATATATATAAAAATATATACACTAATATATACATTCAGGAGATTTATTGGATACGTAATCAGTTCCTTTCACCATCCTTTTGTGATCAATTGGTCCTACTAAAGCTAATCTCGTACGATTTAGAATCAAACACTAGAAACAATCCAAAATCAGTTAGCCATATTAATCAGATTCTATTTTTTTTTATTTTTCTCTGTACGTTCGAATGATCATTGTCTCTAATCTGTTAGCAGTCAATTTCACATATCAATTAGGATCTAATACAACTGCTAAATGACGTACCCAAACATACCAAATAGTTTACCTCTGCAAATTACAGTTTAAAAGCGAGTTATATATAAAAAAAAGAGGTGTTTATTCCCTGTTCTTGTTAAATTTTCCAACACGTAAAATTCAAACAAAAATGAAAAATGTAAAAATGCTATATTGTTAGAAACCTTTTACTAAAACTATCTGGAGAATTTCAAATTCCAATTTTGCGTATCGATTTCCAATTTGAAGAGTCAAACTTTTATTTAAAAAGTCAATTTTGTTGTTCATCGTGTAATTCGAATTCTATAGGATGTTTCAGTAGTAATTGAGGGTCCAGATAGTTTCAAGCAGAGATTTTCAAACTCTTTCATGTTATAACATTTGTCTAAAACACCCTAGAAATCAAAAACGCGATTTGAGTTCTTTGTTATGTTCTTCCTTTCTGTTTCAGTTTCTTTCTATATTTGATTCAGTTTTAATTAAGTTAAACGATTTCTAAATGATTATGTATCACGTATAAGTCCTAAAACGAATTAGAAATCAAGGTTATGAATTGATGTGAATTTGATTCGATCACACTGATGAAGAAGAAGTTGAATCTAAAAACAGAAAGGTGAATATGTTAAATAATTTTTGCTGTAAAAATAATCAGAAAAACAGACGGCGGTAGAATGGTTAATGGAGGGTGCGGTTAAGCGAGAGGTCTCGGGTTCGAGCCTGGCCTGGGACAACTCTTTTTAGAAATCCGTTTTTAAGGTAGTTTTCACTTTTAAAATCTCTATTATTATTTTTATTATTATTGTTATTATTATTATTATTATTATTATTATTGTTATTGTTATTACTATGATTATTAGTATTGTTATTGATATTATTGTTATTATTAGTATTATAACACTTATTATTAATATTATCATAGTTATAAGTATTAAAACTATTATTATTATTATTAACATTATTAATGTATTTATTATTATTATAAATTTTGTTATTTAAGTATTAGTTATCATTATTATTAATATGATTATAGTTATAAATAAGAGTATTGTTATTATTATCATTGTTATTATTATATTTGTTTTTAACGACTAATATATGTATTATCATGAGAACATAAATACTAAGATTAATATTAGTATTAGTATCACTTTTAGTACCATTATCATAATTATTAGTAACATAAGTATTATAATAAATATTATCATTATTGTTATTAATATAATCATTAGTATTATTATTATTATTATTATTATTATTATTATTATTATTATTATTATTATTATTATTATTATTATTATTATTATTTTTATTATTATTATTAAACTTATTATCATTATTATCATTCTTACTAAAATTATTATTTTGTTATCACTAAAACTATCAATATTATCATAAATAGATACTTTTATATAAAAATACGTTACGCTATACTTTTATTATTTAAAATATATTAGTTAAGCTACATCAAATCAATATATAAATATTTACTAAACCTTAATATACAGTTTTTACTATTAATGATAAGTAATAAGTTATATAAAAACTTATAGACTCAATATATCAAATTTATCTAAATAACATATAGTATAACAAGTATATTATTAATAACAAAATATATATATATATATATATATATATATATATATATATATATATATATATATATATATATATATATATATATATATATATATATATATATATATATATATAATTGCTCAATTACGATTATATGTTTTAATATATATATGAATATTATAGGTTCGTGAATCCGAGGCCAACCCTACACTTGTTCAATGTCGTCATATGTATTTTACTACAAAATACAGTATTGTGAGTTCATTTGATTCCCTTTTACTCTTTACATTTCCGGGACTGAGAATACATGCGATGTTTTTATAACTGTTTCCTAAATGCTTTTGAGATATATTTTATGAACTGAGAATACATGAACTGCTTTTATAAATGATTGACGAAATAGACACAAATATTCAAAACTACATTCTATGATAGAATTATTTGGATTCAGAGGTTCGATTTAGTAGTTAGTAACGGTGAGATGATTTCGTCATTGCACTACGCGTTAACTACCATTTTAACTACCATCGGTGAGATGATTTCGTCATTGCACTACGCGTTAGCTACCGATGTATTATATTGTATTGTATTATTGTCAACTTTGTAGTTGGTAACGGAGGGATGATTTTGCATTGCGCATTAGCCCCCGTTTCAGCTACCCTAGGAGGGATGATTTTGCATTGCGTACGCATTAGCCCCCGTTGTAAGAATTATATTGTATTAACTACCACGGTGAGATGATTTTATCATTGCACTATGCATTAGCTACCGTTGGTGAGTTGTTTGAAAGGTCCCGGTATTCTTCATATGAATGATTTTACAGCAGGAATAGACCTGCACATATTGTTTTCTAATTATGAGTATCTTGTGGTCTATTATATTATTGAAAATGATTGATTATGAAAAACTAATGAACTCACCAACCTTTTGGTTGACACTTTAAAGCATGTTTATTATCAGGTATTAAAGAAATCTTCCGCTTTGCATTTGCTCATATTAGAGATATTACTTGGAGTCATTCATGACATATTTCAAAAGACGTTGCATTCGAGTCATCGAGTTCATCAAGATTATTACTAAGTCAATTATAGTTGGATATATTATGAAATGGTATGCATGCCGTCAACTGTCGATGTAATGAAATTTTGTCTTTTAAAAACGAATGCAATGTTTGTAAAATGTATCATATAGAGGTCAAGTACCTCGCGATGTAACCAAATGTAATGTATTCGTCCAGATGGATTAGGACGGGTCACTACAGATAACGGGTGAAAACATAATGAAGTTTGTATGGAATGATATTGTGTGTAGGTATGATCTGCCAAATGAAATTGTAAGTGATAATGGTAAACAATTTGCAGACAATCCGTTCAAAAGTTGGTGTGAAGAGTTAATCATTAAGCAAACATTCACCTTTATCGCTCACCCACAACAAACGGTCAAGTTAAAGTTACAAACAAGGAAATTGTAGCTGGCATAAAGGCTAGACTAGGTCTAAGTCATACTAAATGGGTAGATGAAGTACCATATGTTTTGTGGGCTCACCGTACAACGCCAAAATGGAGCACGGGTGAGACACCGTTCAGCTTGGTATATGGCACTGACGCAGTAATACCAGCTGAAATCTGTGTACCAACGCATAGGGTTTTGGCATTTAATGTTGAAAGCAATTCATCCGTTTTACGTGACAATTTGAACTTATTGGAAGAGAGGCGTATCATGGCCGCTATCTGTCAAGCGGATGCTAAGCAACGAATGAAAAAATATTACAATAAAAGGGTAAGGCATGTGCAATTCAAAGAAGGAGATTTGGTGTTAAGGGATAATGAAGCAAGCAGACAAGCAAAGCAGGGAAAGTTGAGGCCACAATGGGAAGGACCATACACGATCATACGAGCACATCCTAATGGGTCATATACCATTGCAGCGCCCTTCGACGAGGAAATGCGGAGAACATGGAATGCAATAAGTTTAAGGAAATTTTATGCGTAGTATTGCATATTCAATTAGTCTGATCAGCTATTATGAATATGAGATGCAATCATAAATGTAAAATTTCTTTAAGTAATAAGAATTCAAGCAGTTATTCTTATAACATAATGTTCATAATTTCTATCTGGCCAAGGATTTTTAATCAGATGTCACAAATGTTAGGACCCCGATGTTGTATAGTGTTAATGTGAAACATGCTTAAATGAAGGTTCCTTAGAAGAGGGCTATATACGGAACCTAAGTAGTCCTAATTAGATAACCATTGTATTGTAACTGAGTTCTAGAAGCTGTGGAATGTAAATTGTACCGATTCTCTCTCATACAGAATCTCCTTCTTACGTATCGAATCTCATTCTATCTTATCATTTCTCTCAATCTCAACATGATCTGACCTATCATTTGGTATCAGAGCTTCCAGGGAGTGATTCTACATCACTATATCGATCCATAAATTGTAGATTACAGAATCTGAATACTCTCGGTAGAATTGAATCAGATTCGGTATTATCGAATTTGATAATCAGACGTTCAGATTCTTGTGATAAGTTCAGCGAAGGTGTATTAGGTCTATTAGAAAGAGTTTCGATCATCATTACAGCTTTTTAACTTCAATTATGGAGAATCAAGTTGATTTTTAGAGTTCGTGGCTAAACGTCTCGGTATTGCTTAATTCAAGCTTGATTCTGGATTTTTGTGACGATTTAAAGATTCAGTTGTGTTCGTGAGGTGTTAAATTGAAATGTCCCGTTCTTATTGATTAAAAACGTTCCATATTAATTGATTTCGTTGCGAGGTTTTGACCTCTATATGAGACGTTTTTCAAAGACTGCATTCATTTTTAAAACAAACCATAACCTTTATTTCATAAATAAAGGTTTAAAAAGCTTTACGTAGATTATCAAATAATGATAATCTAAAATATCCTGTTTACACACGACCATTACATAATGGTTTACAATACAAATATGTTACATCGAAATCAGTTTCTTGAATGCAGTTTTTACACAATATCATACAAACATGGACTCCAAATCTTGTCCTTATTTTAGTATGCAACAGCGGAAGCTCTTAATATTCACCTGAGAATAAACATGCTTTAAACGTCAACAAAAATGTTGGTGAGTTATAGGTTTAACCTATATATATCAAATCGTAACAATAGACCACAAGATTTCATATTTCAATACACATCCCATACATAGAGATAAAAATCATTCATATGGTGAACACCTGGTAACCGACAATAACAAGATGCATATATAAGAATATCCCCATCATTCCGGGACACCCTTCGGATATGATATAAATTTCGAAGTACTAAAGCATCCGGTACTTTGGATGGGGTTTGTTAGGCCCAATAGATCTATCTTTAGGATTCGCGTCAATTAGGGTGTCTGTTCCCTAATTCTTAGATTACCAGACTTAATAAAAAGGGGCATATTCGATTTCGATAATTCAACCATAGAATGTAGTTTCACGTACTTGTGTCTATTTTGTAAATCATTTATAAAACCTGCATGTATTCTCATCCCAAAAATATTAGATTTTAAAAGTGGGACTATAACTCACTTTCACAGATTTTTACTTCGTCGGGAAGTAAGACTTGGCCACTGTTGATTCATGAACCTATAACAATATATACATATATATTAAAGTATGTTCAAAATATATTTACAACACTTTTAATATATTTTGATGTTTTAAGTTTATTAAGTCAGCTGTCCTCGTTAGTAACCTATAACTAGTTGTCCACAGTTAGATGTACAAAAATTAAATCGATAAATATTATCTTGAATCAATCCACGACCCAGTGTATACGTATCTCAGTATTGATCACAACTCAAACTATATATATTTTGGAATCAACCTCAACCCTGTATAGCTAACTCCAACATTCACATATAGAGTGTCTATGGTTGTTCCGAAATATATATAGATGTGTCGACATGATAGGTCGAAACATTGTATATGTGTCTATGGTATCTCAAGATTACATAATATACAATACAAGTTGATTAAGTTATGGTTGGAATAGATTTGTTACCAATTTTCACGTAGCTAGAATGAGAAAAATTATCCAATCTTGTTTTACCCATAACTTCTTCATTTTAAATCCGTTTTGAGTGAATCAAATTGCTATGGTTTCATATTGAACTCTATTTTATGAATCTAAACAGAAAAAGTATAGGTTTATAGTCGGAAAAATAAGTTACAAGTCGTTTTTGTAAAGGTAGTCATTTCAGTCGAAAGAACGACGTCTAGATGACCATTTTAGAAAACATACTTCCACTTTGAGTTTAACCATAATTTTTGGATATAGTTTCATGTTCATAATAAAAATCATTTTCTCAGAATAACAACTTTTAAATCAAAGTTTATTATAGTTTTTAATTAACTAACCCAAAACAGCCCGCGGTGTTACTACGACGGCGTAAATCCGGTTTTACGGTGTTTTTCGTGTTTCCAGGTTTTAAATCATTAAGTTAGCATATCATATAGATATAGAACATGTGTTTAGTTGATTTTAAAAGTCAAGTTAGAAGGATTAACTTTTGTTTGCGAACAAGTTTAGAATTAACTAAACTATGTTCTAGTGATTACAAGTTTAAACCTTCGAATAAGATAGCTTTATATGTATGAATCGAATGATGTTATGAACATCATTACTACCTTAATTTCCTTGGATAAACCTACTGGAAAAGAGAAAAATGGATCTAGCTTCAATGGATCCTTGGATGGCTCGAAGTTCTTGAAGCAGAATCATGACACGAAAACAAGTTCAAGTAAGATCATCACTTGAAATAAGATTGTTATAGTTATAGAAATTGAACCAAAGTTTGAATATGATTATTACCTTGTATTAGAATGATAACCTACTGTAAGAAACAAAGATTTCTTGAGATTGGATGATCACCTTACAAGATTGGAAGTGAGCTAGCAAACTTGAAAGTATTCTTGATTTTATGAAACTAGAACTTTTGGAATTTATGAAGAACACTTAGAACTTGAAGATAGAACTTGAGAGAGATCAATTAGATGAAGAAAATTGAAGAATGAAAGTGTTTGTAGGTGTTTTTGGTCGTTGGTGTATGGATTAGATATAAAGGATATGTTATTTTGTTTTCATGTAAATAAGTCATGAATGATTACTCATATTTTTGTAATTTTATGAGATATTTCATGCTAGTTGCCAAATGATGGTTCCCACATGTGTTAGGTGACTCACATGGGCTGCTAAGAGCTGATCATTGGAGTGTATATACCAATAGTACATACATCTAAAAGCTGTGTATTGTACGAGTACGAATACGGGTGCATACTTGTAGAATTGTTGATGAAACTGAACGAGGATGTAATTGTAAGCATTTTTGTTAAGTAGAAGTATTTTGATAAGTGTCTTGAAGTCTTTCAAAAGTGTATGAATACATATTAAAACACTACATGTATATACATTTTAACTGAGTCGTTAAGTCATCGTTAGTCGTTACATGTAAATGTTGTTTTGAAACCTTTAGGTTAACGATCTTGTTAAATGTTGTTAACCCAATGTTTATAATATCAAAAGAGATTTTAAATTATTATATTATCATGATATTATGATGTATGAATATCTCTTAATATGATATATATACATTAAATGTCGTTACAACGATAATCGTTACATATATGTCTCGTTTCAAAATCATTAAGTTAGTAGTCTTGTTTTTACATATGTAGTTCATTGTTAATATACTTAATGATATGTTTACTTATCATAATATCATGTTAACTATATATATAACCATATATATGTCATCATATAGTTTTTACAAGTTTTAACGTTCGTGAATCACCGGTCAACTTGGGTGGTCAATTGTCTATATGAAACCTATTTCAATTAATCAAGTCTTAACAAGTTTGATTGCTTAACATGTTGGAAACATTTAATCATGTAAATATCAATCTCAATTAATATATATAAACATGGAAAAGTTCGGGTCACTACAGTACCTACCCGTTAAATAAATTTCGTCCCGAAATTTTAAGCTGTTGAAGGTGTTGACGAATCTTCTGGAAATAGATGCGGGTATTTCTTCTTCATCTGATCTTCACGCTCCCAGGTGAACTCGGGTCCTCTACGAGCATTCCATCGAACCTTAACAATTGGTATCTTGTTTTGCTTAAGTCTTTTAACCTCACGATCCATTATTTCGACGGGTTCTTCGATGAATTGAAGTTTTTCGTTGATTTGGATTTCATCTAACGGAATAGTGAGATCTTCTTTAGCAAAACATTTCTTTAAATTCGAGACGTGGAAAGTGTTATGTACAGCCACGAGTTGTTGAGGTAACTCTAGTCGGTAAGCTACTGGTCCGACACGATCAATAATCTTGAATGGTCCAATATACCTTGGATTTAATTTCCCTCGTTTACCAAATCGAACAACGCCTTTCCAAGGTGCAACTTTAAGCATGACCATCTCTCCAATTTCAAATTCTATATCTTTTCTTTTAATGTCAGCGTAGCTCTTTTGTCGACTTTGGGCGGTTTTCAACCGTTGTTGAATTTGGATGATCTTCTCGGTAGTTTCTTGTATAATCTCTGGACCCGTAATCTGTCTATCCCCCACTTCACTCCAACAAATTGGAGACCTGCACTTTCTACCATAAAGTGCTTCAAACGGCGCCATCTCAATGCTTGAATGGTAGCTGTTGTTGTAGGAAAATTCTGCTAATGGTAGATGTCGATCCCAACTGTTTCCGAAATCAATAACACATGCTCGTAGCATGTCTTCAAGCGTTTGTATCGTCCTTTCGCTCTGCCCATCAGTTTGTGGATGATAGGCAGTACTCATGTCTAGACGAGTTCCTAATGCTTGCTGTAATGTCTGCCAGAATCTTGAAATAAATCTGCCATCCCTATCAGAGATAATAGAGATTGGTATTCCATGTCTGGAGACGACTTCCTTCAAATACAGTCGTGCTAACTTCTCCATCTTGTCATCTTCTCTTATTGGTAGGAAGTGTGCTGATTTGGTGAGACGATCAACTATTACCCAAATAGTATCAAAACCACTTGCAGTCCTTGGCAATTTAGTGATGAAATCCATTGTAATGTTTTCCCATTTCCATTCCGGGATTTCGGGTTGTTGAAGTAGACCTGATGGTTTCTGATGCTCAGCTTTGACCTTAGAACACGTCAAACATTCTCCTACGTATTTAGCAACATCGGCTTTCATACCCGGCCACCAAAAATGTTTCTTGAGATCCTTGTACATCTTCTCCGTTCCAGGATGTATTGAGTATTTGGTTTTATGAGCTTCTCTAAGTACCATTTCTCTCATATCTCCAAATTTTGGTACCCAAATCCTTTCAGCCCTATACCGGGTTCCGTCTTCCCGAATATTAAGATGCTTCTCCGATCCTTTGGGTATTTCATCCTTTAAATTTCCCTCTTTTAAAACTCCTTGTTGCGCCTCCTTTATTTGAGTAGTAAGGTTATTATGAATCATTATATTCATAGATTTTACTCGAATGGGTTCTTTGTCCTTCCTGCTCAAGGCATCGGCTACCACATTTGCCTTCCCCGGGTGGTAACGAATCTCAAAGTCGTAATCATTCAATAATTCAATCCACCTACGCTGCCTCATATTCAGTTGTTTCTGATTAAATATGTGTTGAAGACTTTTGTGGTCGGTATATATAATACTTTTGACCCCATATAAGTAGTGCCTCCAAGTCTTTAATGCAAAAACAACCGCGCCTAATTCCAAATCATGCGTCGTATAATTTTGTTCGTGAATCTTCAATTGTCTAGACGCATAAGCAATCACCTTCGTTCGTTGCATTAATACACAACCGAGACCTTGCTTTGATGCGTCACAATAAATCACAAAATCATCATTCCCTTCAGGCAATGACAATATAGGTGCCGTAGTTAGCTTTTTCTTCAATAACTGAAACGCTTTCTCTTGTTCATCATTCCATTCAAATTTCTTCCCTTTATGCGTTAATGCAGTCAAGGGTTTTGCTATTCTGGAAAAGTCTTGGATGAACCTTCTGTAGTAACCAGCTAGTCCTAAAAACTGGCGTACGTGTTTCGGAGTTTTCGGGGTTTCCCACTTTTCAACAGTTTCTATCTTTGCTGGATCCACCTTAATACCTTCTTTGTTCACTATGTGACCGAGGAATTGAACTTCTTCCAACCAAAATGCACACTTTGAAAACTTAGCGTACAATTCTTCCTTCCTCAATACTTCTAACACCTTTCTTAAATGTTCACCGTGTTCTTGGTCATTCTTTGAGTAAATAAGTATGTCATCAATGAAAACAATGACAAACTTGTCAAGGTATGGTCCACACACTCGGTTCATAAGGTCCATGAACACAGCTGGTGCATTAGTTAAACCAAATGGCATGACCATAAACTCGTAATGACCGTAACGTGTTCTGAAAGCAGTCTTTGGAATATCATCTTCTTTCACCCGCATTTGATGATACCCGGAACGTAAGTCAATCTTTGAATAAACAGACGAGCCTTGTAGTTGATCAAATAAGTCGTCGATTCTCGGTAGTGGGAGCGGTTCTTGATGGTAAGTTTGTTCAACTCTCGGTAGTCGATACACAACCTGAATGTACCATCTTTCTTCTTGACAAACAAAACAGGAGCTCCCCACGGTGATGTGCTTGGTCGAATGAAACCACGCTCTAAAAGTTCTTGTAATTGGCTTTGCAGTTCTTTCATCTCGCTGGGTGCAAGTCTATAAGGAGCACGAGCTATTGGTGCAGCTCCTGGTACAAGATCTATTTGAAATTCAACGGATCGATGTGGGGGTAATCCCGGTAATTCTTTCGGAAATACATCGGGAAATTCTTTTGCAATGGGAACATCATTGATGCTCTTTTCTTCAGTTTGTACTTTCTCGACGTGTGCTAGAACAGCATAGCAACCTTTTCTTATTAGTTTTTGTGCCTTCAAATTACTAATAAGATGTAGCTTCGTGTTGCCCTTTTCTCCGTACACCATTAAGGGTTTTCCTTTTTCTCGTATAATGCGAATTGCATTTTTGTAACAAACGATCTCCGCTTTCACTTCTTTCAACCAGTCCATACCGATTATCACATCAAAACTCCCTAACTCTACTGGTATCAAATCAATCTTAAATGTTTCGCTAACCAGTTTAATTTCTCGATTCCGACATATATTATCTGCTGAAATTAATTTACCATTTGCTAATTCGAGTAAAAATTTACTATCCAAAGGCGTCAATGGACAACTTAATTTAGCACAAAAATCTCTACTCATATAGCTTCTATCCGCACCCGAATCAAATAAAACGTAAGCAGATTTATTGTCAATAAGAAACGTACCCGTAACAAGCTCCGGGTCTTCCTGTGCCTCTACCGCATTAATATTGAAAACTCTTCCACGGCCTTGTCCATTCGTGTTTTCCTGGTTCGGGCAATTTCTAATAATGTGGCCTGGTTTTCCACATTTATAACAAACTACATTGGCATAACTTGCTCCGACACTACTTGCTCCGCCATTACTCGTTCCGACACCATTTGTTCCTTTCGTTCTATTAACCCCTGGTCCGTAGACCTCACACTTCGCCGCGCTATGACCATTTCTTTTACACTTGTTGCAAAATTTGGTGCAGAATCCCGAGTGATTCTTTTCACACCTTTGGCATAGCTGCTTCTGATTGTTGTTGTTGTTGCGGTTATTATTGTTGTTGGGATGATTGTTGTAGTTGCTGTTGTTGTTGTTGTTGTTGTTGGGCCGTTTGTTGTAGTTGCGATTGATGTTGCGATTGTTGGGATAATTGTTGCGATTATTGTTGTAATTGCTGTTGTTGTTGTATTGGTGATTCTTATCACCGTTTTCCTCCCACTTTCTTTTGACTTGCTTCACATTGGCCTCTTCAGCAGTCTGTTCTTTAATTCTTTCTTCAATCTGGTTCACTAGTTTGTGAGCCATTCTACATGCCTGTTGTATGGAGGCGGGCTCGTGTGAACTTATATCTTCTTGGATTCTTTCCGGTAATCCTTTCACAAACTCGTCGATCTTCTCTTCCTCATCTTCGAATGCTCCCGGACACAATAGGCACAATTCTGTGAATCGTCTTTCGTACGTGGTAATATCAAATCCTTGGGTTCGTAACCCTCTAAGTTCTGTCTTGAGCTTATTGACCTCGGTTCTGGGACGGTACTTCTCGTTCATCAAGTGCTTGAATGCTGACCACGGTAGTGCGTACGCATCATCTTGTCCCACTTGCTCTAGATAGGTATTCCACCATGTTAACGCAGAACCTGTGAAGGTATGCGTAGCGTACTTCACTTTGTCCTCTTCAGTACACTTACTTATGGCAAACACCGATTCAACCTTCTCGGTCCACCGTTTCAATCCGATCGGTCCTTCGGTTCCATCAAATTCCAAAGGTTTGCAGGCAGTGAATTCTTTGTAGGTGCATCCTACACGATTTCCTGTACTGCTAGATCCAAGGTTATTGTTGGTATGTAGCGCAGCCTGTACTGCGGCTATGTTTGAAGCTAGAAAAGTACGGAATTCCTCTTCATTCATATTCACGGTGTGTCGAGTAGTCGGTGCCATTTCCTTCAAAATAGTTAAATGGAACAAGTTAATCATACAGAATATTAAGAGTAGTTAATAGTATTTCGTAGCATAATATGAACTCATTTATAAAAGCTTTTTCTTCATATTAGCGTTTTATAAGTTTAAATTCGGGTAGTACCTACCCGTTAAGTTCATACTTAGTAGCTAATATACAATTCAACTACTACAATTCTATATGAAAAACTGATTATAATAATATTTCGCGTTCAAACTTTTATACAATATTTTACAAACTTACAATACCGCTTATTTTACATAAAGCATGAAATATAGCACACAATAACTTTGATACAATATAGTTGTGAAGACAATTCTAGCTAGTACACAAGTCGTTCAGCAAAGGCAATAAAGACACGTAATTCATACGTCCAGAAACAAGTCATGCATTCTGGTTTTACTAGGACTACTTCCCATCCTTGGTCTTGTGCAACATAACCGTTATGGCCGTTGATAAGACAGCGTGTTGTAACGTCATCAAAGGGACGAGGGTTACGTAATGTCCAACAGTCCCGTAATAATCTGAAAACCTCATTTCTTACCCCAATTACCGACTCCGTCACTTGTGGAAACGTTTTGTTTAATAGTTGTAGCCCGATGTTCTTGTTCTCACTTTGGTGAGAAGCGAACATTACTAATCCGTAAGCATAACATGCTTCTTTATGTTGCATGTTAGCCGCTTTTTCTAAATCACGAAGTCCAATATTCGGATATATTGAGTCAAAATAATTTCTTAACCCGTTGCGTAAAATAGCATTTGGGTTCCCCGCAATATATGCGTCAAAGTAAACACATCGTAACTTATGGGTTTCCCAATGTGATATCCCCCATCTTTCAAATGAAAGTCTCTTATAAACCAAGACATTCTTGGAATGTTCTTCGAATGTCTTACAAACTGATCTCGCCTTAAATAGTTGTGCCGAAGAATTCTGGCCGACTCTAGACAAGATTTCATCAATCATGTCTCCGGGTAGGTCTCTTAAAATATTGGGTTGTCTATCCATTTTGTGTTTTTAAACTGTAAAATAGACAAGAGTTAGATTCATAAAAAAAATACTTATTAATACAAGCAATTTTTACATATATCATAAAGCATAAGAACACTATATTACATATATTACACCACACGAATACAACTATCTTATTCCGACTCGCTCGTTTCTTCTTCTTCGGTTTTGGTTCGTTTTGCCAAATTTCTAGGGATATATGATGTTCCCCTAATACGAGCCGTCGTTGTCCACATTGGTTTAGAAAAACCTGGTGGTTTAGAGGTTCCCGGGTCATTGTTACAACTTAAGGACTTCGGGGGTTGACGATACATATAAAGTTCATCGGGGTTGGAATTAGATTTCTCTATTTTTATGCCCTTTCCCTTATTATTTTCTTTTGCCTTTTTAAATTCAGTTGGGGTAATTTCTATAACATCATCGGAATTCTCGTCGGAATCCGATTCATCGGAGAATTGGTAATCCTCCCAATATTTTGCTTCCTTGGCGGAAACACCATTGACCATAATTAACTTTGGTCGGTTGGTTGAGGATTTTCTTTTACTTAACCGTTTTATTATTTCCCCCACCGGTTCTATTTCTTCATCCGGTTCCGATTCTTCTTCCGGTTCCGATTCTTCTTCCGGTTCCGACTCTTCTTCCGGTTCCTCTTCGGGAACTTGTGAATCAGTCCACAAATCATTCCAATTTACATTTGACTCTTCATTATTATTAGGTGAGTCAATGGGACTTGTTCTAGAGGTAGACATCTATCACATAATATCAAACACGTTAAGAGATTAATATATCACATAATATTCATATGTTAAAAATATATAGTTTCCAACAAAAATGTTAAGCAATCATTTTTAAAGAAAACACGGTCGAAGTCCAGACTCACTAATGCATCCTAACAAACTCGATAAGACACACTAATGCAAATTTTCTGGTTCTCTAAGACCAACGCTCGGATACCAACTGAAATGTCCCGTTCTTATTGATTAAAAACGTTCCATATTAATTGATTTCGTTGCGAGGTTTTGACCTCTATATGAGACGTTTTTCAAAGACTGCATTCATTTTTAAAACAAACCATAACCTTTATTTCATAAATAAAGGTTTAAAAAGCTTTACGTAGATTATCAAATAATGATAATCTAAAATATCCTGTTTACACACGACCATTACATAATGGTTTACAATACAAATATGTTACATCGAAATCAGTTTCTTGAATGCAGTTTTTACACAATATCATACAAACATGGACTCCAAATCTTGTCCTTATTTTAGTATGCAACAGCGGAAGCTCTTAATATTCACCTGAGAATAAACATGCTTTAAACGTCAACAAAAATGTTGGTGAGTTATAGGTTTAACCTATATATATCAAATCGTAACAATAGACCACAAGATTTCATATTTCAATACACATCCCATACATAGAGATAAAAATCATTCATATGGTGAACACCTGGTAACCGACAATAACAAGATGCATATATAAGAATATCCCCATCATTCCGGGACACCCTTCGGATATGATATAAATTTCGAAGTACTAAAGCATCCGGTACTTTGGATGGGGTTTGTTAGGCCCAATAGATCTATCTTTAGGATTCGCGTCAATTAGGGTGTCTGTTCCCTAATTCTTAGATTACCAGACTTAATAAAAAGGGGCATATTCGATTTCGATAATTCAACCATAGAATGTAGTTTCACGTACTTGTGTCTATTTTGTAAATCATTTATAAAACCTGCATGTATTCTCATCCCAAAAATATTAGATTTTAAAAGTGGGACTATAACTCACTTTCACAGATTTTTACTTCGTCGGGAAGTAAGACTTGGCCACTGTTGATTCACGAACCTATAACAATATATACATATATATTAAAGTATGTTCAAAATATATTTACAACACTTTTAATATATTTTGATGTTTTAAGTTTATTAAGTCAGATGTCCTCGTTAGTAACCTATAACTAGTTGTCCACAGTTAGATGTACAAAAAATAAATCGATAAATATTATCTTGAATCAATCCACGACCCAGTGTATACGTATCTCAGTATTGATCACAACTCAAACTATATATATTTTGGAATCAACCTCAACCCTGTATAGCTAACTCCAACATTCACATATAGAGTGTCTATGGTTGTTCCGAAATATATATAGATGTGTCGACATGATAGGTCGAAACATTGTATATGTGTCTATGGTATCTCAAGATTACATAATATACAATACAAGTTGATTAAGTTATGGTTGGAATAGATTTGTTACCAATTTTCACGTAGCTAGAATGAGAAAAATTATCCAATCTTGTTTTACCCATAACTTCTTCATTTTAAATCCGTTTTGAGTGAATCAAATTGCTATGGTTTCATATTGAACTCTATTTTATGAATCTAAACAGAAAAAGTATAGGTTTATAGTCGGAAAAATAAGTTACAAGTCGTTTTTGTAAAGGTAGTCATTTCAGTCGAAAGAACGACGTCTAGATGACCATTTTAGAAAACATACTTCCACTTTGAGTTTAACCATAATTTTTGGATATAGTTTCATGTTCATAATAAAAATCATTTTCTCAGAATAACAACTTTTAAATCAAAGTTTATCATAGTTTTTAATTAACTAACCCAAAACAGCCCGCGGTGTTACTACGACGGCGTAAATCCGGTTTTACGGTGTTTTTCGTGTTTCCAGGTTTTAAATCATTAAGTTAGCATATCATATAGATATAGAACATGTGTTTAGTTGATTTTAAAAGTCAAGTTAGAAGGATTAACTTTTGTTTGCGAACAAGTTTAGAATTAACTAAACTATGTTCTAGTGATTACAAGTTTAAACCTTCGAATAAGATAGCTTTATATGTATGAATCGAATGATGTTATGAACATCATTACTACCTTAATTTCCTTGGATAAACCTACTGGAAAAGAGAAAAATGGATCTAGCTTCAATGGATCCTTGGATGGCTCGAAGTTCTTGAAGCAGAATCATGACACGAAAACAAGTTCAAGTAAGATCATCACTTGAAATAAGATTGTTATAGTTATAGAAATTGAACCAAAGTTTGAATATGATTATTACCTTGTATTAGAATGATAACCTACTGTAAGAAACAAAGATTTCTTGAGATTGGATGATCACCTTACAAGATTGGAAGTGAGCTAGCAAACTTGAAAGTATTCTTGATTTTATGAAACTAGAACTTTTGGAATTTATGAAGAACACTTAGAACTTGAAGATAGAACTTGAGAGAGATCAATTAGATGAAGAAAATTGAAGAATGAAAGTGTTTGTAGGTGTTTTTGGTCGTTGGTGTATGGATTAGATATAAAGGATATGTTATTTTGTTTTCATGTAAATAAGTCATGAATGATTACTCATATTTTTGTAATTTTATGAGATATTTCATGCTAGTTGCCAAATGATGGTTCCCACATGTGTTAGGTGACTCACATGGGCTGCTAAGAGCTGATCATTGGAGTGTATATACCAATAGTACATACATCTAAAAGCTGTGTATTGTACGAGTACGAATACGGGTGCATACTTGTAGAATTGTTGATGAAACTGAACGAGGATGTAATTGTAAGCATTTTTGTTAAGTAGAAGTATTTTGATAAGTGTCTTGAAGTCTTTCAAAAGTGTATGAATACATATTAAAACACTACATGTATATACATTTTAACTGAGTCGTTAAGTCATCGTTAGTCGTTACATGTAAATGTTGTTTTGAAACCTTTAGGTTAACGATCTTGTTAAATGTTGTTAACCCAATGTTTATAATATCAAAAGAGATTTTAAATTATTATATTATCATGATATTATGATGTACGAATATCTCTTAATATGATATATATACATTAAATGTCGTTACAACGATAATCGTTACATATATGTCTCGTTTCAAAATCATTAAGTTAGTAGTCTTGTTTTTACATATGTAGTTCATTGTTAATATACTTAATGATATGTTTACTTATCATAATATCATGTTAACTATATATATAACCATATATATGTCATCATATAGTTTTTACAAGTTTTAACGTTCGTGAATCACCGGTCAACTTGGGTGGTCAATTGTCTATATGAAACCTATTTCAATTAATCAAGTCTTAACAAGTTTGATTGCTTAACATGTTGGAAACATTTAATCATGTAAATATCAATCTCAATTAATATATATAAACATGGAAAAGTTCGGGTCACTACATAAATCACATTTCTGACGGTTCAATTTCTTCATTTCTTCAAGTTTTGAAGATTTGATCAACACTCGGTATCGTAACTGTCATACCGAGTCTGCTTCATTACTGGAAATTCGTCTTAAGTGTTGCAGATTGTTGTGTGTTTATGATTCTATCAAATTCGGTTTGATTATACGCAGCTAATTGGTGTGGTTTGAGAAAAGATTTGTAGTGACCCGAACTTTTCCATGTTTATATATATTAATTGAGATTGATATTTACATGACTAAATGTTTCCAACGTGTTAAGCAATCAAACTTGTTAAGACTTGATTAAATGAAGTAAGTTTCTTATAGACAATTGATCACCCAAGTTGACCGGCGATTCACGAACATTACAAATTTGTAAAAACTACATGTTTTGGTATATATAGACATATATATATGGTTGACATGAGATTATGATGAGTAAGTATCTCACTAAGTATATTAACAATGTGTGATATACATAAGAAATGAGATTACTAAGTTAAGAAACTCGAAATGATATATATAACGATTATCGTTATGATAACGTCTACTAAATACATATGTATCATATTAAGATATTAATACACTATATTTAACATGATAAAATGATATTTAAATATATCATTAAGTGTGTTAATAATGAACTACATATGTAAAAACAAGACTACTAACTCAAGAATTACGAAACGAGACTTATATGTAACGATTATCGTTGTAACGATATTTTAATGTATATATCATATTAAGAGATATTCATACATCATAATATCATGATAACATAATAATTTAACAACTCATTTGATATAATAAAATTGGGTTAACAACATTAATTGAGATCGTTAACTTAAAGGTTTCAAAACAACACTTACATGTAACGACTAACGAAGACTTAACGACTCCATTAGAATGTATATATATGTTGTGTTTTGATATGTATTCTTACACTTTTGAAAGACTTCAAGACACATATCAAAGTACTTCTACTTAACAAAAATGCTTACAATTACATCCTCGTTCAGTTTCATCAACAATTCTACTCGTATGCACCCGTATTCGTACTCGTACAATACACAGCTTTTAGATGTATGTACTATTGGTATATACACTCCAATGATCAGCTCTTAGCAGCCCATGTGAGTCACCTAACACATGTGGGAACCATCATTTGGCAACTAGCATGAAATATCTCATAAAATTACAAAAATATTAGTAATCATTCATGACTTATTTACATGAAAACAAAATTTCATATCCTTTATATCTAATCCATATACCAACGACCAAAAACACCTACAAACACTTTCATTCTTCAATTTTCTTCATCTAATTGATCGCTCTCAAGTTCCATCTTCAAGTTCTAAGTGTTCTTCATAAATTCCATAAGTATAGTTTCATAAAAATCAAGAATACTACCAAGTTTGCAAGTTTACTTCCAAGCTTCCTAATCCATTCCAAGTAATCATCTAAGATCAAGGAACCTTTGTTATTTACAGTAGGTTATCTTTCTAATTCAAGGTAATATTCATATTCAAACTTTGATTCAATTTCTACAACTATAACAATCTTATTTAGAGTGAAAATCTTACTTGAACTGTTTTCGTGTCATGATTCTGCTTCAAGAACTTTCAAGCCATCCAAGGATCCTTTGAAGCTAGATCCATTTTTCTCATTTCCAGTAGTTTTATCCAGAAAACTTGAGGTAGTATTGATGTTCATAACATCATTCGATTCATACATATAAAGCTATCTTATTCGAAGGTTTAAACTTGTAATCACTAGAACATAGTTTAGTTAATTCTAAACTTGTTCGCAAACAAAAGTTAATCCTTCTAACTTGAATTTTAAAATCAACTAAAAACATGTTCTATATCTATATGATATGCTAACTTAATGATTTAAAACCTGGAAACACGATGAACACCATAAAATCGGATATATGCCGTCGTAGTGAAACCGGGGGCTGTTTTGGTTTGGATAATTAAAAACTATGATAAACTTTGAT
Organism: Rutidosis leptorrhynchoides; assembly: GCF_046630445.1. Lineage (NCBI taxonomy): Eukaryota > Viridiplantae > Streptophyta > Magnoliopsida > Asterales > Asteraceae > Rutidosis > Rutidosis leptorrhynchoides. Next base: position 256,538,386 of record NC_092337.1, read on the forward strand.
TTAAAAGTTGTTCTTCTGGGAAAATGATTTTTCATATGAACATGAAACTATATCCAAAAATCTTGGTTAAACTCAAAGTGAAAGTATGTTTTTCAAAATGGTCATCAAGATGTCGTTCTTTCGACAAAAATGACTACCTCTTTAGTAATTGACATGTAACTTAAATTTCTGACTATAAACCTATACTTTTTCTGTTTGGATTCTTAAATTAGAGTTCAATATGAAACCATAGCAATTTGATTCACTCAAAACGGATTTAAAATGAAGAAGTTATGGGTAAAACAAGATTGGGTATTTTTGATCTTTTTAGCTACGGGAAATGTTTAACAAATCTATACAAATCATATCCTAGCTAACTTATATTGTATTATACATGTATTCGAATATATTATATAATCTTGGGATACCATAGACACGTATGCAAATGTTTTGACATATCATATCGACCCATGTATATATATTATTTGGAACAACCATAGACACTCTATATGCAGTAATGTTGGAGTTAGCTATACAGGGTTGAGGTTGATTCCAAAAATGTATATACTTTGAGTTATGATCTAGCCTGAGAAGTGCATACACTGGGTCGTGGATTGATTCAAGATAATATATATCGATTTATTTTTGTACATCTAACTGTGGACAACTAGTTGTAGGTTACTAACGAGGACAGCTGACTTAATACACTCAAATCTTTAAAACATAATAAAAAATGGTTGTAATTATATTTTGATCATACTTTGATATATATGTACATATTTGTATAGGTTCGTGAATAGATCTGTATCCAAGCCTTATTTCCGAGGAAGGAAATATCTGTGAAAGTAAGTTATAGTCCCACTTTTAAAATCTAATATTTTGGGATGAGAATACATGCAGGTTTTATAAATGATTTACAAAATAGACACAAGTACATGAAACTACATTCTATGGTCGAATTATCAAAATTGAATATGCCCCTTTTTATTAAGTCTGGTAATCTAAGAATTAGGGAACATACACCCTAATTGATGCAAATCCTAAAGATAGATCTATTGGGCCTAACAAACCCCATCCAAAGTACCGGATGCTTTAGTACTTCGCAATTTATATCATATCTGAAGGGTGTCCCGGAATGATGGGGATATTCTTATATATGCATCTTGTTAATGTCGGTTACCAGGTGTTCACCATATGAATGATTTTTATCTCTATATATGGGATGTGTATTGAAATATGAAATCTTGTGGTCTATTGTTACGTTTGATATATATAGGTTAAACCTATAACTCACCAACATTTTTGTTGACATTTAAAGCATGTTTATTCTCAGGTGAATACTAAGAGCTTCCGCTGTTGCTTACTAAAATAAGGACAAGATTTGGAGTCCATGTTTGTATGATATTGTGTAAAAACTGCATTCAAGAAACATATGTCGATGTAATATATTTCTATTGTAAGCTATTATGTAATGGTCGTGTGTAAACAATATATTTTAGATTATCATTATTTGATAATCTACGTAATGTTTTTAAAAATTTATTGATAAAATAAAGGTTATGGTTGTTTTAAAAATGAATGCAGTCTTTGAAAAACGTCTCATATAGGGGTCAAAACCTCGCAAAGAAATCAATTAATATGGAACGTTTAGAATCAATATGAACGGGACATTTCAGTTGGTATCCGAGCGTTGGTCTTAGAGAACCAGAAAATTTACATTAGTGTGTCTTATCGAGTTTGTTAGGATGCATTAGTGAGTCTGGACTTCGACCGTGTTTTCTTTAAAAATGATTGCTTAACATTTTTATTGGAAACTATATATTATTAACATATTATGTGATATATTAATCTCTTAACATGTTTGATATTGTGTGATAGATGTCTACCTCTAGCATAAATCCCATTGACTCACCTAATAATAACGAAGAGTCGAATATATATTGGCAAGATTCACAAGTTCCCAAAGAACCGGAAGAAGAGGAAACGGAACCGGAAGAAGAGGAACTAGAAGAAGAGGAACCGGAAGAAGAAGAGGTTCCGGAGGGGGGAATAGTAGGAACCATAGAAAATCGGTCAAATAAAAGAAAATCCTCAACCAATGGACCAAAGTTAATAATGGTCAATGGTGTTTCCGCTAAGAAAGCAAAATATTGGGAAAATTACCAATTTTCCGATGAATTGGATCCTGATGAGGATTCCGATGATGTTATAGAAATTACCCCGACCCAATTTAATGAGGCAAAAGAAAATAATAAGGGAAAAGGCATCAAAATAGAGAAATCTGATTCCGACCCCGATGAACTTTATATGTACCGTCAACACCATTATTTTCAATATCGTGACAATAACCCGGGAAAATCTAAACCACCAGGTTTTTCTAAACCAATGTGGAAAACGACGACTCGTATTAGAGGAACATCATATATCCCTAGAAGATTAGGAAAAGAACCAAGTCCGAAGAAGAAGAAACCAGTGATTCAGATTAGAGGGGTGTGAGCTTGTTGTGTAATAAATGTATTGTAGTGTGCTTGTACTTTTATGTTCTATGTAAAAATTGCTTGTATTGTTTGTTATTACGAATCTAATCCTTGTATATTTTACAGTATAAAAACAAAATGGACGTTAAGGGTAGACAACCGAATATTTTAGAAGATCTACCAGAGGATATGATTGAGGAAATCTTGTCTAGACAGAATTCATCAGCACATTTAGTTATGGCAAAATTAACATGTCAAACATTTGAAAGACTTTCCAGAAATGCCTTAGTTTATAAAAGGCTTTCCTTTGACAGGTGGGGTATATCACATTGGGGAGACTTTAAGTTACGCCGTGTTTTCTTTAAAGTGTTAAATGCGGGGAACCCAAATGCAATTTTACACTACGGGTTAAGAACCTATTTTGACTCAACATATCCCAACATAGGATTTCGTGAATTAGAAAGAGCTTCTAACATGCTGAAGGATTTTCGTATGCCCGAGAGACATATTTAATTAATGTGGCTGATGTGTTATGATCCAAGTCGGGTCATACCCAATAACAAGCTTGCCGACACTTTATATATATTTATTTAACGGTCAGATCATTAAGTAAATACGCGACACTTGAACTTTAGAAAATCGGTTTTCTGAAATATTATCACTTGAGATAAATTATTTGGATAATTTATATTTACAAAGGATTTAATTATTTATAGGTTTAAATAATTAAGATGTGTTATGTTTTATAAATTGGTTTATAAAACAAAATAAAATGCAAGTAACATAATACAAGCATGGTATTTTATTACAAGTTTTATAAAAAAACTATTTTATATAAAACATGGGGGTGGTGGACGGTTTTGTAGAGACCAAGACACCACCCATGCTTGTTGCTTTTATGTTATTTGAGTAGCACATTTCCTTAGAAGCATGGTACACACATATACCAAGTAATTGACTAGCTCTTTCAAAGATACAAGTTTGAAAAACTCTTCTTCCTTCCAAAGGGGCTGCTGGCCGAAATTTTTGGGAAGAAAAGAGAGGGATTAGCTAGTGTATCTTGGTCATTCAAGTGTCTAAATCCTAACCAAATACAAGGTAGTGTTGGTGTGTAAAAGAGCTTGGGGTATTACACACTTGAGGCTTCAAGTTAGAAGCAATTTCTTCATCATCTTCAACATCATCTTGTTAGAAATCTAAACCCTCAATTAATTTGAGGAGGTACATTTCTTATCCTCTCTTGTTATTTGTAAGTATATATTCACAACTTGATCCTATTGGGATTTAGCTTTAATTGGCTTAAAGTTCAACAAGTAAAATTTGATAATTACACGCTTCCGTTTATTAAGATTCTTAAAAGGTTTTAAGACTTCTCTAACTTGTTAAATCCCAACAATGGTATCTAGAGCCGAAGTTGTTGAAATATGCTTCGAGATGGTTATTAAACCCACTATAATTTTGCATTCTATGAACATGCATGAAGTAGAATGTAAAATTTTCGGTTTTGGGTGTTTTGTCATTTTGGCCAAAATCACTTGTGATTCTGTATTGCCAATCACTTGTGATTCTGTGTTGCAGATCACTTGTGATTCTGTGTTTCCAATCACTTGTGATTCTGTATTGCCAATCACTTGTGATTCTGTGTTGCAGATGACTTGTGATTCTGTGTTTCCAATCACTTGTGATTCTGTATTGCCTATCACTTATGTTGATGATGTTCACAATCTAAGCCTTGACCTTGTGTTTGGTTGCATGCATGGTTGATTGATATTTATTCAATTGGTTTGTAATAATATTTATTCATTTGGCATGTAATAATTCATTTGGTTATGTAATTTATTTTATATTTGGTATGTAAAATAGATTAGGTTGTAATTTCATTTCTTAGACAAAATGTATTAGGATATATTTTGTAAAGTGATGAAGAATGATGAAGACTTGAAGAACACATGAAGAAGCATTTGGATGCAAGGTTAAGTGGGAGATTTGAAATCTCCTACTTTGTGTAATTACCCCTTATCCGGTGGCATTTGTTTTCGGCTAAACAAATGTCTACCAAAATGGCTTGATTGTGAACATATTTGTTTTGCATGCATGGTTGTTTATTGTATGATTGTGGATTGTATGTTTGTATGCTACAAGTTAATCACACAAGTTAACAACAAGCAAAATGGCAATTTAATTGGTTAAATTATACATTAATTAACGACATGCAAAACGACAATTTAATTGGTTAAATTAAAAATGGCTAAAAGGACATTAATAAACGGTTATTAAGATCATGATTAGGATCATATATATAAAATGGTTTATAGACATGAAAATGGATTTTCATAAGAACCATACACTAAATGCATGTTAGTGTATGGCAAAAAAGTTTTCTCAAACTAAAATTAATGAAAACTTAAAATCCCTTAACTAAAACAAGGTAAACAAGTTTAACGCCATCCTTTTGTGGGAACACTTGAACATAGTAGGGAACTCATAATGGGATAAAGGTCACCTAACCATTATGAACTAACTAATATGCTTAAGGTAAAATTCGCATGCTTGTGGGATAAAGGTCACCTAACCACTTGTATGTTAATTTTACATGTTTGCACAAGTATGGCGACTTGATTTAGGAATCATGAACTTAGGGTCACCGAAGCATGAGGAACAAATAGGCGTTGATGGGATAAATATGCCATGCAAAAGGATTGCATGATCCCATAACTTAGAAGTTGCAAAAGGATTGCAATTGTCACATAAATGACTACCTAGCTAAATCAAATGACGGGATAAAGGTCACCTAACCGAAATTTGATTTACCGTTGGATTCTAAGATTTAATAAAACAATTAAAAATAAAAGGGTATTGTTTATTAAATTTAAAATCGATACTTAAAAGAACTTTCTTGAATTTTGTAGATGGCCGCCAATAACAACAACAACATGCAAAATGCACCACTTAACCTAAACAACCTATCGTTAAGGTCTCTCCTCGAGAAAGACAAACTCAACCATACGAACTTTATGGATTGGTTCCGTAATCTTAGGATTGTCCTCAAACTTGAGGATAAAGCGTATGTGTTGGAGGACCCTATTCTCGACCAACCGGATGAGGAAGATCTAGAGGGCATGGCTTATTATGAACATCATAGTGCATATGACATGATTACGCAATTGAAGGAGATGTTCCTTCAACAAGCACGTGTCGAGCGCTTCGAAACGGTTCGAGCGCTACATGCATGTCGTATGGATGACACCCAATCCGTCTCATCTTATGTTCTCAAAATGAAAAGCCTCATTGATCGCGCTAACCGTCTCAATCTCAACATATCCAATGAGCTAGCCACCGATCTTATCCTAAACTCCTTGTCAAAGAGGTTTGACCAATTTGTAATTAATTACAATATGAATGGGATGGATAAGACCATTGGTGAGCTTCATGGCATGTTAAGGATGGCCGAAACTAGCATGGGTAAAAGGGCTTCACCCGTGCTAGTGATCAATGATGGTGGGTCCAAAGGCAACAACACCTCTAAGCCTAAGGCGGCTAAGAAGAGAGGACCCGCCCATCAAGGCAAGGGAAAGGGAAAGATGGCTACCCCAACCAAAAACAAGAATAAGAAACAAAAGGTTGCCGGACAAGCAAACCCCAAGGAAGACCCATGTTTCGGTTGCGGTGAAATGGGTCACTGGAAACGAAACTGCCCGGTCTACCTTAAGGAGTTGAAGGAAAAGAGGGATGCGGGGCAATCCTCAGGTAATATATATATGGTATATATAGAGCTTAGTATTACTTCTTCTAATACATGGGTATTAGACACTGGATGTGGAACTCACATTTGCAATTCATTGCAGGGGTTCAAAGGAAGTAGCAAGCAAACGGGAACATCAAGTCTCTACATGGGTAATGGAGCCAAGGTGCAAGTGAAGGCTCAAGGAGACTTTGTGTTAAAGCTTCCAAGTGGTTTGGAACTTATTTTGAAAGATGTTTTGTATGCACCCGATTTATGTCGAAACATTATTTCCGTTTCCCGTTTGAAACAATGTGGTTTTAATCTTAATTTTGTTAATGATGATATCCATGTTTATTTAGATAATGTATTCTATTTCAAGGCTTCGCCTTCAAATGGAATTTATGAATTGGTTCATGATGACACATCATCTAGTAGCTCAATGTACCATACAAGCACCAAGAAACTCAAAAGGGATTTGAGTGATTCCTACTTATGGCATTGTCGCCTTGGTCACATAAACAAGAACCGAATGCATACACTTCAAAAGAATGGACTTTTGAAATCAAATGAACTAGACTCGTTTGATGTATGTGAGTCTTGTTTACAAGGCAAAATGACTAAAGCACCTTTCAAAGGGACCTTTGAAAGGGCTAAGGACTTATTGGGATTAATACATTCGGATGTATGTGGACCCTTTAAGCCCATAACTAGGAATGGTGAAAGATACTTCGTTACTTTCATTGATGACTTCAGTCGTTTCGGATATGTCTACTTATTAAGACATAAGGACGAAACTTTTGAAGCATTCAAAGAGTATCAAAGCGAAGTACAAAATCAACTCAATAAGACAATCAAGGTACTTCGTACCGATAGAGGAGGTGAATACCTAAGTGATGCTTTCCAAGATCATCTTAGAAGTTGTGGGATTATCACGCAACTCACTCCTCCTGGAACACCCCAACTGAATGGAGTTTCTGAAAGGAGGAACCGAACCCTAATGGATATGGTTCGATCTATGATGGCTAGAAGCTCGTTACCTCTATCATTTTGGGGTTATTGTCTATGCTCCGCGGATCGTATTTTAAATATGGCCCCAACCAAGAAAGTGGAACGAACTCCTCATGAGATGTGGTTTGGAAAACCTCCTTCTCTATCATACTTGAAAGTATGGGGATGTGAAGCTTATCCTAAGCGCCGTGTTGCTAATAAGTTGAATGCTCGATCCACGAAGTGTATCTTCATAGGATATCCCAAGGATAATATGGGATATTATTTCTATGATCCATCCGAGCAGAATGTATTTGTTGCTCGGAAGGCGGAATTCCTTGAAACTAAGTTCCTAATGGAAGGAAGTAGTGAAAGGAAGATAGATCTTGAAGAGGTTCAAGATCAAGTAGATGATACACAATTGGTTGACACTAGCACTCAACATGAAAATGTTGAGAGTGATCAAATGGATGATCAAAATACACAAGACGTTCGTAGATCTGGTAGGATTAGTAATCCTCCTGAGAGATATGGGTTTCTCATGGATGGTTGCAATGTGGTTGATTTGGATGAACCAATAAACTACCAAGATGCTTTATCAAGGATTGATAAAGATAAATGGCAGGAAGCCATGAACGCTGAGATGCAATCCATGTATGACAACCAAGTTTGGGAACTTGTTACACAACCTGCTGGCTCAAGGCTAGTTGATTGTAAATGGCTTTTCAAAATGAAAACTGACATACATGGAAACTTGGATACATATAAAGCTAGACTTGTAGCAAAAGGTTTCACTCAAACTCAAGGGGTTGACTATGATGAAACTTTTTCGCCTGTGGCAATGCTAAAGTCTATTAGGATATTACTTGCCATTGCTGCTCATTATGATTATGAAATATGGCAAATGGATGTCAAGACCGCTTTCCTAAATGGATATCTTGTGGAAGATGTCTATGTGGTTCAACCTGAAGGTTTTGTTGATCCGAAATATCCTAAAAAGGTATGCAAGTTAAAGAAGTCAATCTACGGATTGAAACAAGCATCTAGAATGTGGAATCATCGTTTTAATGAGGAAGCCGTGAAATTTGGCTTCATTAAAAATGGTGATGAAGCTTGTGTATATAAGAAAGCTAGTGGGAGCACTATCATGTTCCTTGTACTATATGTGGATGATATATTGTTATTTGGAAATGATATTCCAGCAATGCACAGAGTTAAAACTTGGCTAAGTAAATGCTTCTCCATTAAGGATCTTGGAGAAGCACAATACGTTTTGGGGATTGGGATCTACAGGGATAGATCCAAGAAACTGATAGGTTTGAATCAAAGTGCATACATTGAAAAGATCTTGAAAAGGTTCAAGATGGAGAACTCTAAGAAAGGTTTGGTACCTATTCAAAGAGGAACACTCCTCAGTTCATCTCAGTGCCCCACCACGAAAGATGAACAAGAGAGAATGAAGAAAGTCCCATATGCGTCTGCCATTGGGTCAATCATGTATGCAATGATATGCACTAGACCGGATGTGTCATGCGCTCTTAGCCTGACAAGCAGATACCAGAATAACCCAGGAAACAGTCATTGGATTGCTGTTAAAAGTATATTGAAATACCTTAGGAGGACTAAAGATATGTTTCTAATATATGGGTCTGGTGAGGAGGAACTCGCTGTAAAAGGTTACGTGGACGCGAGTTTCCAAACTGATCGAGATGATTCTCGATCACAATCTGGTTATGTCTTCACGTTAAATGGAGGTGCAGTCTCTTGGAAGAGTTCAAAACAGGATGTTGTTGCTTTATCCACTACAGAGTCAGAGTACATTGCCGCATCATTGGCAGCTCAGGAAGCTGCATGGATGAAGAAATTCATCGACGACATAGGAGTAGTCCCTTCCATTCAGGACCCTCTTGAGATCTTTTGTGACAACGAGGGTGCGATTGCTCAAATCAAAGAACCTCGTGCTCACCAAAAGACCCGTCACATTGAGCGGAGATTCAACTACATAAGGGATGAAGTTGAAAAGGGAAAGATATGTATTCGCAAAGTTCACACAGATCTTAATATAGCGGATCCTCTCACGAAGCTCTTACATGGAGCAAAACATACTGGACATGTTTGTGCTTTAGGGCTTCGATATTCTAGTGATTGGTCATGATCTGTTTTAAGTATTGTAACGGAACGAAATTGTTCAAACTCATTAATATAATTATGGTATTAATTTATTTTGAGTTATGTTCCTATTTTGCATATTTATCCATGAATAAGTAATTATTCTAAATTCCGTAGTCGATCACAGTTGTGGGAACAAGTGTGAGGTTTAGACTATTATGAACTTGGATTGGTATACATTCACGGGATGAATGTGGGGCAAGGTTGCAACCAAGGTTCATAGATATTTGTGGGATACAAATATTGGAAGACCCGCTCTCAAGATTCACTAAATGGAGCCTTTGTGGTTGATCACATGTAATCTTGAGTAAAGGCGAATATTATTGTATCCTCTGACCTGAGATACATATTGGGTTCAGATATTTGCCAAGTATTGTGCCTTGATTCTTTCCTTCGCTATTCTGAAATATGGTAGTTCATAAGGAGGAGCTCAGGTATAATGCAAGGTATATATTTAGGACATATGTAGTCAAGATGGAATTTGTCCCTCTTATTCGTTGAGAGTCAGATGTCTAAGGCCTGATAAAGTTAAATCTAGAAGAGAGTGATCACTCTATGTCTCTTGGATTTAACATGACATCTAGGATGAAAGGATGTGATGAAAGATTCACCTATTCATATTCGAGATGAGAACTCGAAAAGGATGATGTTATTGAATGGCACAAAGTCATAACATATTGGGGGTGATGGACGGTCGTTAGGTGGTATCCATCACTTGCATTAGTTTCTTATGTTTCTCGTGCAAGTGGGAGATTGAAGGATTTTCGTATGCCCGAGAGACATATTTAATTAATGTGGCTGATGTGTTATGATCCAAGTCGGGTCATACCCAATAACAAGCTTGCCGACACTTTATATATATTTATTTAACGGTCAGATCATTAAGTAAATACGCGACACTTGAACTTTAGAAAATCGGTTTTCTGAAATATTATCACTTGAGATAAATTATTTGGATAATTTATATTTACAAAGGATTTAATTATTTATAGGTTTAAATAATTAAGATGTGTTATGTTTTATAAATTGGTTTATAAAACAAAATAAAATGCAAGTAACATAATACAAGCATGGTATTTTATTACAAGTTTTATAAAAAAACTATTTTATATAAAACATGGGGGTGGTGGACGGTTTTGTAGAGACCAAGACACCACCCATGCTTGTTGCTTTTATGTTATTTGAGTAGCACATTTCCTTAGAAGCATGGTACACACATATACCAAGTAATTGACTAGATCTTTCAAAGATACAAGTTTGAAAAACTCTTCTTCCTTCCAAAGGGGCTGCTGGCCGAAATTTTTGGGAAGAAAAGAGAGGGATTAGCTAGTGTATCTTGGTCATTCAAGTGTCTAAATCCTAACCAAATACAAGGTAGTGTTGGTGTGTAAAAGAGCTTGGGGTATTACACACTTGAGGCTTCAAGTTAGAAGCAATTTCTTCATCATCTTCAACATCATCTTGTTAGAAATCTAAACCCTCAATTAATTTGAGGAGGTACATTTCTTATCCTCTCTTGTTATTTGTAAGTATATATTCACAACTTGATCCTATTGGGATTTAGCTTTAATTGGCTTAAAGTTCAACAAGTAAAATTTGATAATTACACGCTTCCGTTTATTAAGATTCTTAAAAGGTTTTAAGACTTCTCTAACTTGTTAAATCCCAACACATGCAACATAAAGAAGCATGTTATGCTTACGGGTTAGTGATGTTCGCTTCTTACCAAAGTGAGAAAAAGAACATCGGATTGCAGCTTTTAAATAAAACTTTCCCACAAGTGACGGATTCAGTAGTTGGGGTGAGAAACAAGGTTTTTAGATTATTACGGGGCTGTTGGACATTACGAAACCCTCGTCCTTTTAACGACATTACAACATGCTGCCAAGCTAATGGTCTTAATGGTTATTTTCCACAAGACCAAGGATGGGAAGTCGTCTTAGTAAAACCAGAATGCATGACTTGTTTCTGGACTTATGAATTACATGTCTTTATTTTCTTTGCTGAACAACTTGCGTATTAACTAGATTTATCTTCAAAACCATCCTGTATCATAGTGTACTATATTTCATGTTATATGTAATAAAGCGAAGTTGTAAGTTTGAAGAATATTTGTATGTGATATATTATTATAATCAGTTTTTTATTTGGAATTGTAGTAGTTGAATTGTATATTAACTATTAAGTATGAACTTAACGGGTAGGTAGTACCCGAATTTAAACTTATAAAACGCTAATATGAAGAAAAAGCTTTTATAAATGAGTTCATATTATGCTACGAGATACTATTGACTACTCTTAATATTCTGTATGATTAACTTGTTTCATTTGACTATTTTGAAGAAAATGGCACCGACTACTCGACACACCTTGAATATGAGCGAAGAGAAATTTCGTGCCTTTCTTGCTTCAAATATAGCCACAGTACAGGCCGCGTTACATACCAACAATAACTCTGAATCTAGCAATACAGCTAACGGCGCAAGAAATCGTGTAGGATGCTCCTACAAGGAATTCACTGCCTGCAAACCTTCAGAATTTGATGAGACCGAAGGACCAATCGGATTGAAACGGTGGACCGAGAAAGTTGAATCGGTGTTTGCCATAAGTAAGTGTGCTGAAGGAGACAAAGTGAAGTACGCTACGCATACCTTCACAGGTATTGCGTTAACATGGTGGAATACCTATCTAGAGAAAGTGGGACAAGATGCTGCTTACGCCCTACCGTGGTCAGCATTCAAGCAGTTGATGAACGAGAAGTACCGTCCCAGAACCGAGGTCAATAAGCTCAAATCAGAACTTAGAGGGTTACGAACACAGGGATTCGATATTACTTCGTACAAAAGATGATTCACAGAATTGTGCCTATTGTGTCCGAGAGCGTTTGAAGATGAGGAAGAGAAGATCGACGCATTTGTGAAAGGGTTACCGGAGAGAATCCAAGAAGATATAAGTTCACACGAGCCTGCCTCTATACAAAAGGCATGTAGAATGGCTCACAAACTAGTGAACCAGATTGAGGGAAGAATTAAAGAACAGGCGGCCGAAGTGGCCAACGTGAAGTTAGTCAAAAGAAAGTGGGAGGAAAACGGTGATAAGAGTCACCAAAATAACAACAACTATCCGAACAATCGCAACATCAATCGCAACTACAACAAACAGCACAACAACAACAACAACTACAACAATCATCCCAACAACAATAACAACCGCAACAACAACAACAACAATCAGAAACAGCTATGCCAAAGGTGTGAAAAGTATCACTCGGGGTTCTGCACCAAATTTTGCAACAAGTGTAAAAGAAATGGTCATAGCACGGTGAAATGTGAGGTCTACGGACCAGGGGTTAACAGAACGAAAGGAACAAATGGTGTCGGAACGAGTAATGGCGGAGCAAGTAGTGTCGGAGCAAGTTATGCCAATGTAGTTTGTTATAAATGTGGAAAACTGGGCCTCATTATTAGAAATTGCCCGAACCAGGAGAACACGAATGGACAAGGCCGCGGAAGAGTTTTCATTATTAATGCGGCAGAGGCACAGGAAGACCCGGAGCTTGTTACGGATACGTTTCTTATTGACAATAAATCTGCTTACGTTTTATTTGATTCGAGTGCGGATAGAAGCTATATGAGTAGAGATTTTTGTGCCAAATTAAGTTGTCCATTGACACCGTTGGATAGTAAATTTTTACTCGAATTAGCAAACGGTAAATTAATTTCAGCAGATTATATATGCTGGAATCGAGAAATTAAACTGGGTAGCGAAATATTTAAGATTGATTTGATACCAGTAGAGTTAAGGAGTTTTGATGTAATAGTTGGCATGGACTGGCTGAAGGAGATGAAAGCAGAGATCGTATGTTACAAAAATGCAATTCGCATTGTACGAGAAGAAGGAGAACCCTTAATGGTGTACGGAGAAAAGGGCAACACGAAGCTATATCTTATTAGTAATTTGAAGGCACAAAAACTAATAAGAAAAGGTTGCTATGCTATTCTAGCACACGTCGAGAAAGTACAAACTGAAGAAAAGAGCATCAATGATGTTTCTGTCACAAAAGAATTTCCCGATGTATTTCCGATAGAATTACCGGGACTACCTCCACATCGATCTGTTAAATTTCAAATAGATCTTGTACCAGGAGCTGCACCAATAGCTCGTGCTCCTTACAGACTCGCACCCAGTGAGATGAAAGAACTGTAAAGCCAACTGCAAGAACTATTAGAATGTGGTTTCATTCAACCAAGCACATCACCATGGGGAGCTCCTATTTTGTTTGTCAAGAAGAAGGATGGTATATTTAGGTTGTGTATTGACTACAGAGAGTTGAATAAATTTATCATCAAAAACCGTTATCCACTGCCTAGAATTGATGACTTATTTGATCAACTACAAGGCTCGTCGATTTATTCGATAATCGATTTACGTTCTGGATATCATCAAATGCGAGTAAAGGAGGATGATATTCCAAAAACTGCTTTTAGGACGCGTTATGGTCATTACGAGTTTATGGTTATGCCGTTTGGATTGACTAACGCACCAGCTGTGTTCATGGACCTTATGAACCGTGTGTGTGGGCCATATCTTGACAAGTTTGTCATTGTTTTCATCGATGACATACTTATTTACTCAAAGAATGATCAAGAGCACGAAGAACATTTGAGAAAAGTGCTAGAAGTATTGAGGAAAGAAAAACTGTACGCTAAGTTTTCAAAGTGTGCATTTTGGTTGGAAGAAGTTCAATTCCTCGGTCACATAGTGAACAAAGAATGTATCCAGGTGGACCTGGCAAAGATCGAAACCGTTGAAAAGTGGGAAACCCCAAAAACTCCGAAGCATATACATCAATTTTTAGGATTGGCTGGTTACTACAGAAGATTCATCCAAGATTTCTCCAAAATAGCAAAACCCTTGACTGCATTAACGCATAAAAGGAAGAAATTTGAATGGAAGGATGAACAAGAGAAGGCGTTTCAGTTATTGAAGAAAAAGCTAACTACGGCACCTATATTGTCATTGCCTGAAGGGAATGATGATTTTATGATTTATTGTGATGCATCAAAGCAAGGTCTCGGTTGTCTATTAATGCAACGAACGAAGGTGATTGCTTATGCATCTAGACAATTGAAGATTCACGAGCAAAATTATACTACTCACGATTTGGAATTGGGTGCTGTTGTTTTTACCTTAAAGACTTGGAGGCATTATTTATATGGGGTCAAAAGTATTATATATACCGACCACAAAAGTCTCCAACATATATTTAATCAGAAGCAACTGAATATGTGACAACGCAGGTGGATTGAACTGTTGAATGATTATGATTTTGAGATTTGATACCACCCAGGGAAGGCGAATGTGGTAGCCGACGCTTTGAGTAGAAAGGATAGAGAACCTATACGGGTAAAAGCTATGAATATAGATATTCGTACTAACCTTACTACTCAAATAAAGGAGGCGCAACAGGGGGTTGTAAAAGAAGGAAAGTTGAAGAATGAGATACCCAAAGGATCAGAGAAACATCTTAATATTCGGGAAGATAGAATCCGATATAGGGCTGATAGAATTTGGGTACCAAGGTTTGGAGATGTGAGAGAAATGGTACTTAAAGAAGCACATAAAACCAGATATTCAATACATCCCGGAGCGGGGAAGATGTATAAAGATCTCAAGAAACACTTTTGGTGGCCGGGTATGAAAGCCGATATTGCTAAATATGTAAGAAAATGTTTGACGTGTTCTAAGGTCAAAGCTGAACATCAGAAACCATCAGGTCTACTACAACAACCTGAAATCCCGGAATGGAAATGGGAAAACATTACCATGGATTTCATTACTAAATTGCCAAGGACTGCAAATGGTTATGATACTATTTGGGTAATAGTTGATCGTCTCACCAAGTTAGCACACTTCCTGTCAATGAGAGAAGATGACAAAATGGAGAAGTTGGCGTAATTGTATTTGAAGGAGATTATCTTCAGACATGGAATACCCATCTCTATTATCTCTGATAGGGATGGTAGATTTGTTTCAAGGTTCTGGCAGACGTTGCAACAAGCATTGGGGACTCGTCTAGACATAAGTACTGCCTATCATCCACAAACTGATGGGCAGAGCAAAAGGACGATACAAACGCTTGAAGACATGCTACGAGCATGTGTTATTGATTTCGGAAACAGTTGGGATCGACACCTACCGTTAGCAGAATTTTCCTACAACAATAGTTATCATTCTAGTATTGAGATGGCACCGTTTGAGGCACTTTATGGTAGAAAGTGCATGAAATGTCCCGTTCTTATTGATTAAAAACGTTCCATATTAATTGATTTCGTTGCGAGGTTTTGACCTCTATATGAGACGTTTTTCAAAGACTGCATTCATTTTAAAACAAACCATAACCTTTATTTCATCAATAAAGGTTTAAAAAGCTTTACGTAGATTATCAAATTATGATAATCTAAAATATCCTGTTTACACACGACCATTACATAATGGTTTACAATACAAATATGTTACAACAAAATAAGTTTCTTGAATGCAGTTTTTACACAATATCATACAAGCATGGACTCCAAATCTCGTCCTTATTTAAGTATGCGACAGCGGAAGCTCTTAATAATCACCTGAGAATAAACATGCTTAAAACGTCAACAAAAATGTTGGTGAGTTATAGGTTTAACCTATATATATCAAATCATAATAATAATAGACCACAAGATTTCATATTTCAATACACATCCCATACATAGAGATAAAAATCATTCATATGGTGAACACCTGGTAACCGACATTAACAAGATGCATATATAAGAATATCCCCATCATTCCGGGACACCCTTCGGATATGATATAAATTTCGAAGTACTAAAGCATCCGGTACTTTGGATGAGGCTTGTTGGGCCCGATAGATCTATCTTTAGGATTCGCGTCAATTAGGGTGTCTGTTCCCTAATTCTTAGATTACCAGACTTAATAAAAAGGGGCATATTCGATTTCGATAATTCAACCATAGAATGTAGTTTCACGTACTTGTGTCTATTTTGTAAATCATTTATAAAACCTGCATGTATTCTCATCCCAAAAATATTAGATTTTAAAAGTGGGACTATAACTCACTTTCACAGATTTTTACTTCGTCGGGAAGTAAGACTTGGCCACTGGTTGATTCACAAACCTATAACAATATATACATATATATCAAAGTATGTTCAAAATATATTTACAACACTTTTAATATATTTTGATGTTTTAAGTTTATTAAGTCAGCTGTCCTCGTTAGTAACCTACAACTAGTTGTCCACAGTTAGATGTGCAGAAATAAATCGATAAATATTATCTTGAATCAATCCACGACCCAGTGTATACGTATCTCAGTATTGATCACAACTCAAACTATATATATTTTGGAATCAACCTCAACCCTGTATAGCTAACTCCAACATTCACATATAGAGTGTCTATGGTTGTTCCGAAATATATATAGATGTGTCGACATGATAGGTCGAAACATTGTATACGTGTCTATGGTATCTCAAGATTACATAATATACAATACAAGTTGATTAAGTTATGGTTGGAATAGATTTGTTACCAATTTTCACGTAACTAAAATGAGAAAAATTATCCAATCTTGTTTTACCCATAACTTCTTCATTTTAAATCCGTTTTGAGTGAATCAAATTGCTATGGTTTCATATTGAACTCTATTTTATGAATCTAAACAGAAAAATTATAGGTTTATAGTCGGAAAAATAAGTTACAAGTCGTTTTTGTAAAGGTAGTCATTTCAGTCGAAAGAACGACGTCTAGATGACCATTTTAGAAAAATACTTCCACTTTGAGTTTAACCATAATTTTTGGATATAGTTTCATGTTCATAATAAAAATCATTTTCTCAGAATAACAACTTTTAAATCAAAGTTTATCATAGTTTTTAATTAACTTACCCAAAACAGCCCGCGGTGTTACTACGACGGCGTAAATCCGGTTTTACGGTGTTTTTCGTGTTTCCAGGTTTTAAATCATTAAGTTAGCATATCATATAGATATAGAACATGTGTTTAGTTGATTTTAAAAGTCAAGTTAGAAGGATTAACTTTTGTTTGCGAACAAGTTTAGAATTAACTAAACTATGTTCTAGTGATTACAAGTTTAAACCTTCGAATAAGATAGCTTTATATGTATGAATCGAATGATTTTATGAATATCATTACTACCTTAAGTTCCTTGGATAAACCTACTGGAAAAGAGAAAAATGGATCTAGCTTCAACGGATCCTTGGATGGCTCGAAGTTCTTGAAGCAGAATCATGACACGAAAACAAGTTCAAGTAAGATCATCACTTGAAATAAGATTGTTATAGTTATAGAAATTGAACCAAAGTTTGAATATGATTATTACCTTGTATTAGAATGATAACCTACTGTAAGAAACAAAGATTTCTTGAGGTTGGATGATCACCTTACAAGATTGGAAGTGAGCTAGCAAACTTGAAAGTATTCTTGATTTTATGTAACTAGAACTTGTAGAATTTATGAAGAACACTTAGAACTTGAAGATAGAACTTGAGAGAGATTAATTAGATGAAGAAAATTGAAGAATGAAAGTGTTTGTAGGTGTTTTTGGTCGTTGGTGTATGGATTAGATATAAAGGATATGTAATTTTGTTTTCATGTAAATAGGTCATGAATGATTACTCATATTTTTGTAATTTTATGAGATATTTCATGCTAGTTGCCAAATGATGGTTCCCACATGTGTTAGGTGACTCACATGGGCTGCTAAGAGCTGATCATTGGAGTGTATATACCAATAGTACATACATCTAAAAGCTGTGTATTGTACGAGTACGAATACGGGTGCATACGAGTAGAATTGTTGATGAAACTGAACGAGGATGTAATTGTAAGCATTTTTTTTAAGTAGAAGTATTTTGATAAGTGTATTGAAGTCTTTCAAAAGTGTATAAATACATATTAAAACACTACATGTATATACATTTTAACTGAGTCGTTAAGTCATCGTTAGTCGTTACATGTAAGTGTTGTTTTGAAACCTTTAGGTTAACGATCTTGTTAAATGTTGTTAACCCAATGTTTATAATATCAAATGAGATTTTAAATTATTATATTATCATGATATTATCATGTATGAATATCTCTTAATATGATATATACACATTAAATGTCTTTACAATGATAATCGTTACATATATGTCTCGTTTAAAAATCATTAAGTTAGTAGTCTTGTTTTTACATATGTAGTTCATTCTTAATATACTTAATGATATGTTTACTTATCATAGTATCATGTTAACTATATATATATATATCCATATATATGGCATCATATAGTTTTTACAAGTTTTAACATTCGTGAATCACCGGTCAACTTGGGTGGTCAATTGTCTATATGAAACATATTTCAATTAATCAAGTCTTAACAAGTTTGATTGCTTAACATGTTGGAAACATTTAATCATGTAAATATCAATCTCAATTAATATATATCAACATGGAAAAGTTCGGGTCACTACAGTGCAGGTCTCCGATTTGTTGGAATGAAGTGGGGGATAGACAGATTACGGGTCCGGAGATAATACAAGAAACTACCGAGAAAATCATCCAAATTCAACAACGATTGAAAACCGCCCAGAGTCGACAAAAGAGCTACGCGGACAGTAAAAGAAAAGATATAGAGTTTGAAATTGGAGAAATGGTCATGCTTAAGGTTTCACCTTGGAAAGGAGTTGTTCGATTTGGTAAACGGGGGAAACTAAATCCAAGGTACATTGGACCATTCAAGATTATAGATCGTGTCAGGCCAGTAGCTTACCAACTGGAGCTACCTCAATAACTCGTGGCTGTACATAACACTTTCCACGTCTCGAATTTGAAGAAATGTTTTGCTAAAGAAGATCTCACTATTCCGTTGGACGAAATCCAAATCAATGAAAAACTTCAATTCATTGAAGAACCCGTCGAAATAATGGATCGTGAGGTTAAGAGACTTAAGCAAAACAAGATACCGATTGTTAAGGTTCGATGGAATGCTCGTAGAGGACCCGAGTTCACCTGGGAGCATGAAGATCAGATGAAGAAGAAATACCCGCATCTATTTCTAGAAGATTCGTCAACACCTTCAACAGCTTAAAATTTCGGGACGAAATTTATTTAACGGGTAGGTACTGTAGTGACCCGAACTTTTCCATGTTTATATATATTAATTGAGATTGATATTTACATGACTAAATATTTCCAATGTGTTAAGCAATCAAACTTATTAAGACTTGATTAAATGAAATAAGTTTCATATAGACAATTGATCAACCAAGTTGACCGGCGATTCACGAACGTTACAAATTTGTAAAAACTACATGTTGTGGTATATATAGACATATATATATGGTTGACATGAGATTATGATGAGTAAGTATCTCACTAAGTATATTAACAATGTATGATATACATAAGAAATGAGATTACTAAGTTAAGAAACTCGAAATGATATATATAACGATTATCGTTATGATAACGTCTACTAAATACATATGTATCATATTAAGATATTGATAAACTATATTTAACATGATAAAATGATATTTAAATATATCATTAAGTGTGTTAACAATGAACTACATATGTAAAAACAAGACTACTAACTCAAGAATTACGAAACGAGACTTATATGTAACGATTGTCGTTGTAACGATATTTTAATGTATATATCATATTAAGAGATATTCATACATCATAATATCATGA
The DNA here is from genome assembly GCF_046630445.1 of Rutidosis leptorrhynchoides. Taxonomy (NCBI): domain Eukaryota; kingdom Viridiplantae; phylum Streptophyta; class Magnoliopsida; order Asterales; family Asteraceae; genus Rutidosis; species Rutidosis leptorrhynchoides. Next base: position 256,558,488 of record NC_092337.1, read on the forward strand.
TAACATAATAATTTAACTTCTCATTTGATATAATAAACATTCAGTTAACAACATTAATTGAGATCGTTAACTTAAAGGTTTCAAAACAACACTTACATGTAACGACTAACGAAGACTTAACGACTCCATTAGAATGTATATACATGTTGTGTTTTGTTATGTATTCTTACACTTTTGAAAGACTTCAAGACACATATCAAAGTACTTCTACTTAACAAAAATGCTTACAATTACATCCTCGTTCAGTTTCATCAATAATTCTACTCGTATGCACCCGTATTCGTACTCGTACAATACACAGCTTTTAGATGTATGTACTATTGTTATATACACTCCAATGATCAGCTCTTAGCAGCTCATGTGAGTCACCTAACACATGTGGGAACCATCATTTGGCAACTAGCATGAAATATCTTATAAAATTACAAAAATATTAGTAATCATTCATGACTTATTTACATGAAAACAAAATTTCATATCCTTTATATCTAATCCATATACCAACAACCAAAAATACCTACAAACACTTTCATTCTTCAATTTTCTTCATCTAATTGATCTCTCTCAAGTTCCATCTTCAAGTTCTAAGTGTTCTTCATAAATTCCATAAGTATAGTTTCAAGAAAATCAAGAATACTACCAAGTTTGCAAGTTTACTTCCAAGCTTCCTAATCCATTCCAAGTAATCATCTAAGATCAAGGAACCTTTGTTATTTACAGTAGGTTATCTTTCTAATTCAAGGTAATTTTCATATTCAAACTTTGATTCAATTTCTACAACTATAACAATATTATTTTGAGTGAAAATCTTACTTGAATTGTTTTCGTGTCATGAGTCTGCTTCAAGAACTTTCAAGCCATCCAAAGATCCTTTGAAGCTAGATCCATTTTTCTCATTTCCAGTAGTTTTATCCAGAAAAATTGAGGTAGTAATAACGTTCATAACATCATTCGATTCATACATATAAAGCTATCTTATTCGAAGGTTTAAACTTGTAATCACTAGAACATAGTTTAGTTAATTCTAAACTTGTTCGCAAACAAAAGTTAATCCTTCTAACTTGACTTTTAAAATCAACTAAACACATGTTCTATATCTATATGATATGCTAACTTAATGATTTAAAACCTGGAAACACGATGAACACCATAAAATCGGATATACGCCGTCGTAGTGAAACCGGGGGCTGTTTTGGTTTGGATAATTAAAAACTATGATAAACTTTGATTTAAAATTTGTTCTTCTGGGAAAATGATTTTTCATATGAACATGAAACTATATCCAAAAATCTTGGTTAAACTCAAAGTGAAAGTATGTTTTTCAAAATGGTCATCAAGATGTCTTTCTTTCGACGGAAATGACTACCTCTTTAGTAATTGACATGTAACTTAAATTTCTGACTATAAAACTATACTTTTTATGTTTAGATTCTTAAATTAGAGTTCAATATGAAACCATAGCAATTTGATTCACTCAAAACGGATTTAAAATGAAGAAGTTATGGGTAAAACAAGATTGGATATTTTTGATCTTTTTAGCTACGGGAAATGTTTAACAAATCTATACAAATCATATCCTAGCTAACTTATATTGTATTATATATGTATTCAAATATATTATGTAATCTTGGGATACCATAGACACGTATGAAAATGTTTTGACATATCATATCGACCCATGTATATATATTATTTGGAACAACCATAGACACTCTATATGCAGTAATGTTGGAGTTAGCTATACAGGGTTGAGGTTGATTCCAAAAATATATATACTTTGAGTTGTGATCTAGCCTGAGACGTGTATACACTGGGTCGTGGATTGATTCATGATAATATATATCTATTTATTTCTGTACATCTAACTGTGGACAACTAGTTGTAGGTTATTAACGAGGACAGCTGACTTAATACACTTAAATCTTTAAAACATAATAAAAATGGTTGTAATTATATTTTGATCATACTTTGATATATATGTACATATTTGTATAGGTTCGTGAATCGATCCGTGGCCAAGTTTTATTTCCGAGGAAGGAAATATCCGTGAAAGTGAGTTATAGTCCCACTTTTAAAATCTTATATTTTGTGATGAGAATACATGCAGGTTTTATAAATGATTTACAAAATAGACACAAGTACATGAAACTACATTCTATGGTTGAATTATCGAAATCGAATATGCCCTTTTTTATTAAGTCTGGTAATCTAAGAATTAGGGAACAGACACCCTAATTGACGCGAATCCTAAAGATAGATCTATTGGGCCTAACAAACCCCATCCAAAGTACGGGATGCTTTAGTACTTCGAAATTTATATCATATCCGAAGGGTGTACCGGAATGATGGGGATATTCTTATATATGCATCTTGTTAATGTCAGTTACCAGGTGTTCACCATATGAATGATTTTTATCTCTATGTATGGGATGTGTATTGAAATATGAAATCTTGTGGTCTATTGTTACGATTTGATATATATAGGTTAAACCTATAACTCACAAACATTTTTGTTGACGTTTAAAGCATGTTTATTCTCAGGTGAATACTAAGAGCTTCCGCTGTTGCATACTAAAATATGGACAAGATTTGGAGTCCATGTTTGTATGATATTGTGTAAAAACTGCATTCAAGAAACATATGTCGATGTAATATATTTCTATTGTAAACCATTATGTAATGGTCGTTTGTAAACAGTATATTTTAGATTATCATTATTTGATAATCTACGTAATGTTTTTAAAACCTTTATTGATAAAATAAAGGTTATGGTTGTTTTAAAAATTAATGCAGTCTTTGAAAAATGTCTCATATAGAGGTCAAACCTCGCAACGAAATCAATTAATATGGAACGTTTATAATCAATATGAACGGGACATTTCAGTACTGTAACGACCCGTCCTAATCCATCTGGACAAAGTCTTCAAAAGTTGGTCCCATTGCGAGGTTCTAACCTCTATATGCCATGAATGACTCCATGTAATATGAGCAAATGCACAGCGGAATGTTTCTTTTATACCTGAGAATAAACATGCTTTCAAGTGTCAACCAAAAGGTTGGTGAGTTCATAAGTTTATCATAAAATAATAAAATTCATCATTTTGATAGACCACAAGATTTAAATGCTGCATGCTACAAATGGGTCTGAATCCTATACCCACTTGTAATGTACATGCTATATCTTTTAAATACAATACATCTTTCTCGTGTACGAAACCATTTTCATAAATCATAGTAACTGTACACATATCTTGTGCACAAAAATAACATACACATAACCTGTGTATAAAATTATTCTCTCGATATATAACATTCACATCAACTGGTGGCAATTATCATGTCCACATAATTCAATGGTGGCAATTATCATGTCCACATAATTCATTCAACGGTGGCAATTATCATGTCGACATAATTCAACAATAATCCGCAGAACTTCTGTCTGCATAATAATTCATTCGAGGAATGTTTTGCTTGTGTCTATTGTAGTGACCCGAACTTTTCCATGTTTATATATATTAATTGAGATTGATATTTACATGATTAAATGTTTCCAACATGTTAAGCAATCAAACTTGTTAAGACTTGATTAACTGAAATATGTTTCATATAGACAATTGACCACCCAAGTTGACCGGTGATTCACGAACGTTAAAACTTGTAAGAACTATATGATGACATATATATGGATATATATATAGTTAACATGATACTATGATAAGTAAACATATCATTAAGTATATTAACAATGAACTACATATGTAAAAACAAGACTACTAACTTAATGATTTTTAAACGAGACATATATGTAACGATTATCATTGTAAAGACATTTAATGTATATATATCATATTAAGAGATATTCATACATGATAATATCATGATAATATAATAATTTAAAATCTCATTTGATATTATAAACATTGGGTTAACAACATTTAACAAGATCGTTAACCTAAAGGTTTCAAAACAACACTTACATGTAACGACTAACGATGACTTAACGACTCAGTTAAAATGTATATACATGTAGTGTTTTAATATGTATTTATACACTTTTGAAAGACTTCAATACACTTATCAAAATACTTATACTTAACAAAAATGCTTACAATTACATCCTCGTTCAGTTTCATCAACAATTCTACTCGTATACACCCGTATTCGTACTCGTACAATACACAGCTTTTAGATGTATGTACTATTGGTATATACACTCCAATGATCAGCTCTTAGCAGCCCATGTGAGTCACCTAACACATGTGGGAACCATCATTTGGCAACTAGCATGAAATATCTCATAAAATTACAAAAATATGAGTAATCATTCATGACTTATTTACATGAAAACAAAATTACATATCCTTTATATCTAATCCATACACCAACGACTAAAAACACCTAAAAACACTTTCATTCTTCAATTTTCTTCATCTAATTGATCTCTCTCAAGTTCTATCTTCAAGTTCTAAGTGTTCTTCATATATTCTACAAGTTCTAGTTACATAAAATCAAGAATACTTTCAAGTTTGCTAGCTCACTTCCAATCTTGTAAGGTGATCATCCAACCTCAAGAAATCTTTGTTTCTTACAGTAGGTTATCATTCTAATACAAGTTAATAATCATATTCAAACTTTGGTTCAATTTCTATAACTATAACAATCTTATTTCAAGTGATGATCTTACTTGAACTTGTTTTCGTGTCATGATTCTGCTTCAAGAACTTCGAGCCATCCAAGGATCCGTTGAAGCTAGATCCATTTTTCTCTTTTCCAGTAGGTTTATCCAAGGAACTTAAGGTAGTAATGATGTTCATAACATCATTCGATTCATATATATAAAGCTATCTTATTCGAAGGTTTAAACTTGTAATCACTAGAACATAGTTTAGTTAATTCTAAACTTGTTCGCAAACAAAAGTTAATCCTTCTAACTTGACTTTTAAAATCAACTAAACACATGTTCTATATCTATATGATATGCTAACTTAATGATTTAAAACCTGGAAACACGAAAAACAACGTAAAACCGGATTTACGCCGTCGTAGTAACACCGCGGGCTGTTTTGGGTTAGTTAATTAAAAACTATGATAAACTTTGATTTAAAAGTTGTTATTCTGAGAAAATGATTTTTATTATGAACATGAAACTATATCCAAAAATTATGGTTAAACTCAAAGTGGAAGTATGTTTTCTAAAATGGTCATCTAGACGTCGTTCTTTCGACTGAAATGACTACCTTTACAAAAACGACTTGTAACTTATTTTTTCGACTATAAACCTATACTTTTTCTGTTTAAATTCATAAAATAGAGTTCAATATGAAACCATAGCAATTTGATTCACTCAAAACGGATTTAAAATGAAGAAGTTATGGGTAAAACAAGATTGGATAATTTTTCTCATTTTAGCTACGTGATAATTGGTAACAAATCTATTCCAACTATAACTTAATCAACTTGTATTGTATATTATGTAATCTTGAGATACCATAGACACGTATACAATGTTTCGACCTATCATGTCGACACATCTATATATATTTCGGAACAACCATAGACACTCTATATGTGAATGTTGGAGTTAGCTATACAGGGTTGAGGTTGATTCCAAAATATATATAGTTTGAGTTGTGATCAATACTGAGATACGTATACACTGGGTCGTGGATTGATTCAAGATAATATTTATCGATTTATTTCTGTACATCTAACTGTGGACAACTAGTTGTAGGTTACTAACGAGGACAGCTGACTTAATAAACTTAAAACATCAAAATATATTAAAAGTGTTGTAAATATATTTTGAACATACTTTGATATATATGTATATATTGTTATAGGTTCGTGAATCAACCAGTGGCCAAGTCTTACTTCCCGACGAAGTAAAAATCTGTGAAAGTGAGTTATAGTCCCACTTTTAAAATCTAATATTTTTGGGATGAGAATATATCCAGGTTTTATAAATGATTTACAAAATAGACACAAGTACGTGAAACTACATTCTATGGTTGAATTATTGAAATCGAATATGCCCCTTTTTATTAAGTCTGGTAATCTAAGAATTAGGGAACAGACACCCTAATTGACGCGAATCCTAAAGATAGATCTATTGGGCCTAACAAACCCCATCCAAAGTACCGGATGCTTTAGTACTTCGAAATTTATATCATATCCGAAGGGTGTCCCGGAATGATGGGGATATTCTTATATATGCATCTTGTTAATGTCGGTTAACAGGTGTTCACCATATGAATGATTTTTATCTCTATGTATGGGATGTGTATTGAAATATGAAATCTTGTGGTCTATTATTATGATTTGATATATATAGGTTAAACCTATAACTCACCAACATTTTTGTTGACGTTTTAAGCATATTTATTCTCAGGTGATTATTAAGAGCTTCCGCTGTCGCATACTTAAATAAGGACGAAATTTGGAGTCCATGCTTGTATGATATTGTGTAAAAACTGCATTCAAGAAACTTATTTTGTTGTAACATATTTGTATTGTAAACCATTATGTAATGGTCGTGTGTAAACAGGATATTTTAGATTATCATTATTTGATAATCTACGTAAAGCTTTTTAAACCTTTATTGATGAAATAAAGGTTATGGTTTGATTTAAAATGAATGCAGTCTTTGAAAAACGTCTCATATAGAGGTCAAAACCTCGCAACGAAATCAATTAATATGGAATGTTTTTAATCAATAAGAACGGGACATTTCATCTATCTCGTCAAACATTTATAAAAGCATTTCATGTATTCGCAGTTTAAAATATATTTCAAAAGCATTTAATAAAGCAGTTGTAAAAACAGAACATGTATTCTCAGTCCCAAAAATATAAAGAGTAAAAGGGAGCAAATGAACTCACTTAATGTATTTTGTAGTAAAAATACGTATGACGACAGTGAACACGTGTGGGTTGGCCTCGGATTCACGAACCTATATTAAGTATATATATTAACACTTATACTTGTAATTGAACAACTAAAGTTTTTATGTTATGTTAATTATTGATTTGAATATATCTATTTTTATATATTATATACTACAATGTATAAATATTTTCATAATTAATTATATTAATATCTTATATTACTAGAGATGTAAATTTGTTATGATAACATAAAAATAATAATAATAGAAATTATCATACTTATAATAGTAAAAATAATGATACTACTAATAATGATAATAATAATAATAATAAAAATACTAATTTTAATAAGAATGATAATTTTTAATAATATAATACTTTTAATAAATATGATAATTTTAAATGATGCTTTTAATGATAATAATAACGTAAAAATAATATATTAATATTAAAACAATAATGATAATGATAATAAAAGTGATAATACTTATAATAATAATAAAAATGATAATTTTAATAAAAATACTTTTATTAATAATAATAATTTTGAAAAATGATAATTTTAATGATAATACTAATAATAATATTAATAGTAATAATACTAGTAATAATAATAATGATGATAATATAAATTATTTTAATGATATTAATAATAATCATGATATTAAACTTAGTAACAATAATAATTAACATAACAATAATAACCATAATTAATAATAATAATAATAATAATAATAATAATAATAATAATAATAATAATAATAATAATAATAATAATAATAATAATAATAATAATAATAATAATAATAATAATAATAATAATAATAAATGAAATAATAAGAATTAGAAATAATTAATAATAATTAGTAATAATAATTTATACCTAAATAAAAGGGCCACTCGTTTTCTTTCTCAATTGCCGACGATTCAAAATAGATCTAGAATTTGACAGAAACAAAACGCATACACGATGGTTCATAAGGTCTTCGATCAATTAATCGATCAAACATTCATCGAGGTACAATTGGTTATTGGTTCCATATCATCCTCGTTCGAGCTTTAATCAACCCGAATAGCAGGTCATCAATTCATTGTATCAGAATCATCATCGCTCATTAGTCGATCGAGTAATCGGTTCCTTATTTGGTGTAATAGGTACTTGGTTTCATTAATTCCTCCTAATTTCTTCATCTCTTTATATATTTATTCTTTTTTTTTTATCAATAGTGAAGTAATAAAAGGTGTTCTTGGTGGGTTTGATGATGGGGATCGATAAAGATGTGGAGAGTTAGTAGTGTTGAATTAGTGAGTCAAAACATATACAGATTAGTAGTACCTATCGAACCCAAATAGTAATAATCAGTGTTTGATTATTATATCAAAACATAAACAATAACCGTATATATATAATCGAATAGGTTTAATCAGGTGTCGACTGTTTGGGGTATTAGAATGGTGTTAATGGATTTCGAATAATAACAAATCACATGTCAGTTACAGGTGTATCAGGTTTGTTTTGATAGTGGTTTATGTGGACTGCAACTGGGTTCTCGGTTTTGTGATCTTGGATTTGGTTTGAGTGAAACAGGTAAAGGCATCAGGAGCAGCAACAAAATAGCAGAGACTTTGCAGCAGGTTTTTGAAAGGTGTTTGGAGTAGAGAACACACGTACAACAGCCTGAGTTTAAGGGTGATTGATGGTGGATCATGGTTGTCGATGGTGGGCTGTTTAAACGGGTCCTTGGTTATAAGAGTGAAGAGGTGGAAATGGTGATTTTTCGATTGATGAATCACTGCCAAAACAGAAATCTATTAGTGAGAAAAATAATGGGTGTTTATTTATGGTTGTTTGTTGAAGGTGTTGAAGGTGGTGATGGAAGGTGGCGGTTTTAAGAGTTAGGGACTAATGGTGGTTTGTTTTGATCACGATGAAGATGGTTGATCATAACATTCAAATTGTAGGCTATAAGGGTATTGGTCTGGTGGCCTGCGAATACCCCAAAGGGGTCTTGGATACTGCACAGAAGTAGTAGAAATAATGATGATGAAATGGTGAGGGTCTCATTGGCCGAAACAAAATTAAAGAAGTGATATGGGTATCGAGTAGGCTTGTAATGTGTCCAAGCATGTTGTTTTTCTTTTATAATTTATTTCAGAATGTGCATATAAAATCTATGATTGAATGATTTAACAGTGGCAAGTTTTGTTTGTATATTGTTTGTATTATGGTATGAGATCACATTCATCCAATAATTGCACATAAAGTTTGAAAAGTGAAAGTTATGTGTAACTGAATTTGTGCATACTTGATATATTGGATTCCATAATGCTAATTAGAAATAATAATTTGTTAATGCTATTAATATTAATAAAAAGTACTAATAATAATAGTAATATTGATAACTATAATGATAATGATTTTAACAATCTATAATTTTAGTAAGTTTAATAATGATGATAATAAGAATGATAATAATAATATTAATGGTATTACTAATATTATTATTTATAATATTATTAATTTTATCAAAGATAAATATAATATTAATAATAGTTATATAACAACCTATATATATCAAATTTCATATATAATATAATGTATTAATAGTTACTAATAGAAGTTATATATAATAATATCCTGTATATATTTATGTATATTCATTTTAATAGTAATTTAATTATTCTCATTAATATTTTATATTTTTAATTTCAATTGATTAAGTGTACTTTATCTATTCACTCATTTTTATATTTACCTACATATATTTACACATTTATTTACACACAATGGTTCGTGAATCATCGGGACTAGTCAAAGGACTAATGTATACATGACACAGTTCAAAGTTTTTTGAGACTTCAACATTACAGTCTTTGCTTATCGTGTCAAACTCATATAAGATTAAGTTTAAATTTGGTCGGAAATTTCCGGGTCGTCACAGTACCTACCCGTTAAATAAATTTCATCTCGAAATTGGAGTGAAGTGGTCATGGCTAACAATAAAAATGTTTTCATGATGAATATGAGTTGACAAATAGAGTTTTATCATTATTGATTTAATATAGATAAAACGATTCGATTATTTGAAGAGCACGAATGAAGCTATCACAAAAGAGTGAATTTAAGAAATAAAGTTTCATCTTAACTCTTGACGTAGTTACGTTTGAATTTAGAAAATAAAGTGCGTCTTGACTTTTGACGTCTTGGTTGAATTCCGGAATTCAAGGGATTTAAAGAATTCTTGAAAATCTATAAGATCTGATTCCTCGGGATTTATGGAAATTAAGATCTCTTTAATTAAATGTGATCATCTGTCTCGATTGCTTTGTCTGGTATTTCCACTATAAATGAACTTCGTCCTTTCCATTATTTTCACCATTTCTATACTTTCTTCCTTAATCCATACTTCTAAAGATTATAAAAATGCTTAAACCAGTACTGATCCTTGTCCTTCTTCTGACAATCATTTCTGTCTTCCTCCTTTTCCATCTACCACGGAGGAATCTGTTTACCTCTACGATTACCTTGGGGTTATAGTGTTTTTAATTCTCCCGTGTCTTTATACGGCTATACGCATTGATGTACACGATTTGTAATTTCTGTGTTGTTGTCGAGTTTTATATCTTCCCTTATGTTTCAGAGCTCTTTGCCTTTTTATTCTCTTCTCGACCTCTAGTAAAATGAGTAACGGTCCAGAATTCGTAAGTATGGAGTTTCGAATGAAATTAATGTTCTAAACAAGAAAGAACGTAATAGCACGATTTGATTTGTCAAATTACCAGAATCACTGAGAATAGAACTATCAAGAATATATTTTATTAATATATTTAGAAGTTAAGCAGAATGAAAGAGTTATGTAACATGACACATGATGATGATATGATATACTGTGAACCATCATCACGTTTCATTAGAAAACTCAGCATGACTTACTGTAATATAATCACGTTGGCCAAGCGTCATTATATTATACCAACCCATGCTTCAATTCCCAACACTACTCCAGAAACATTCATAATTTATACTTAAGTTTTACAGAAATTTCCGATATAATGTAATACAGATAGCACGAAGAGGTATATAACTTCGGACGAGAATATTTATGAAAATATCTTCATAAATATCGAAGATATTTATGATGATATTTTGGAATTTCTAAGTTCGAAGGTTGATGAAGAAAAATTTTCCGCAAGATTTTAACATGACTTCGAAGCAAGATATCCTCTAAAGATTTCATCGGATCCAGAATTACCTGGATTCTTTGAATATAGGGTTTAGTTCTTGTATTTGTCCTTGATCTTCTTCATGGTTAGCTCAATCCGTTTTTCAGTACCAATTTTTTTTTCGAGCGTTCCTAACACAGATATGTGTTAAACATTTACCCAGGTTCCGAGTGTTTTCAGGTGCATAACTATATGCATAAATCTTTTCATCCGTAGATGAAGTGCGGTTGGTTTATCCTCTTGATTGAGGTGTTCTCAAGAATCAAGAAAGGTTGGAACGCGAATTGTAATCGTCAAGATACAAATGAGGTTTAAGATGAAATCAAGTGGCAAACTTGAAGAATTGTTTAGTTTCATATGTTATAATCAATATTTTAATTCATTTTAATTGTCCAATGTTATTAGTCCACAGTCGATAGTCCACAATTAACAGTCCAATAATTCATATATAGTTTAATTTATAATATTCGAATTAATTAATACGTATCGTGACCCGTGTACATGTCTCAGACTCGATCACAACTCAAACTATATGTATTATTGTAGAATCAACCTCAACCCTGTATAGCTAACTCCTGCATTACTGCATATAGAGTGTCTATGGTTATTCCAAATAATATATATAGATGCGTCGATATGATATGTCAAAATCTTGTATACGTGTCCCGATATTTAAAGTGCGTAAAAATAAATAACAGAAATTAAATGATAATAAATAAAGTGCGTAAAGTAAATAACAGAAATTAAATGACGATAAATAAAATTGCGAGAATGTAAATTGCGATAATTAAATTGTGATAAATAAAATGTAATAAGGAATTAATAGTTAGCTAGGAACAGTTAGCTAGGATTTTGTTAGCGTGAATTCTTAACAAAATTTTTCTCATAGTTAATTTGTTTGTTTCTAACAAATTTTATTTTGTCCAATGTTTTCTTCATTATGCCACTTGTTGGATTCTGATAGGTCAAAATCCAAACATGATATTGAATGAAAATGGTTATTCTGCGGTGAACGGATACGTATATAGGTGGTTGTAAGTAGGATAGTAAATGACTGTTGAATCAGCTTCGATGAATGTACAGTGTAACTTATTAATGTGAAATCTAAATATTCCTCGGGTATTACCTACCCGTTAAAATATTTTCACCATTAACGTTTTGTACAAAGGAATTTTTAATTACAATCTTTATGAAAACATATATACATATATGTTTTCTTCAGATGTAATCATGGATTTAATGAGTTAATATGATATTAAACTCATTTGATTTACCGTTAGAACAAGAATATATAATCTCTAAAACATTAGATATTACATAATCGCCATGTCGTACGAAGATAAATGATGTAGAACGATACGTAGAACCATGATTATACTCGAGGTACAGAATGAGATGTTGAGGCATGGATTGTTGATGATACTGGTGCTGTTATTGATGTGATGGTACTGTTGGTGCCTGTGATGTTGTTGAAGCTGGTAAATTTTGCACCATATTCCCCAAATTGATTACTCGAGCGCGAAGTTCGGTGACTTATTGTATTACTCCGGGATGATTGTCGATCGGAACGAGCGGATGAATAAGGGTTAGAATTGTGGATAGAATATAATCGTGTCGAGCTTTTCTGGAAATGAGGCTGAAAATGGTGTTTCGGATAGGTTCGCCGGTAAGTGCTTCGGGTTCTTCACCAAGAGGTGAATTCGGTTGGTGGAAGGGATCGCCTTCTTCACGTCTCTATTGATTAAGTCGACTATGAACTCAGCCCCAATTCTTTCAGAAATGATGATGGCTGATTGGTTGATCCATTCCGGTTATACTGCTTTCGGAGCTTAGGTGAATATCCATGTCGGAATAGCTGTCGGAATAACTATCGGAATAGCTATCGAAGTCTAAGGGACTCGAACTAGTTGAGGGATTCACCTTGTAAGATCAGATGAAGGATTTTCGATAAGAAATAGATTATAGGATGTAGATTAGTACCCTGCAGTACATAATTTACATATGCATATATAATACTAAAATTCCATAAGTTACGGAGGAATCTACAGAAGCTGTCAGGCAAAGGTAACAATAACAGATACGCTAAGATATGAATTTATCTATACACTATCTATGCAATAGAGGCGGTAAGACGTGGCTAGACTTTAAGGATGATAAGCAAATAATTTTTGACACTAAATGATAAGCAAAACTTTTGACATGCAGACACGATCGAAGTCCAGACCCACTAATGTATCTAAATAACTATCAGTTAGACACACTAATGCAAGACCTGGTTCGCTAAGACCACCGCTCTGATACCAACTGTAATGACCCGTCCTAATCCATCTGGACAAAGTCTTCAACAGTTGGTCCCATTGCGAGGTTCTGACCTCTATATGCCATGAACGACTCCATGTAATATGAGCAAATGCACAGCGGAATGTTTCTTTTATACCTGAGAATAAACATGCTTTCAAGTGTCAACCAAAAGGTTGGTGAGTTCATAAGTTTATCATAAAACAATAAAATTTATCATTTTAATAGACCACAAGATTTAAATGCTGCATGCTACAAATGGGCCCGAATCCTATACCCACCTGTAATGTACATGCTATATCTTTTAAATACAGTACATCTTTCTCGTGTACGAAACCATTTTCATAAATCATAGTAACCGTACACATATCTTGTGCACAAAAATAACATACACATAACCTGTGTATAAAATCATTCTCTCGATATATAACATTCACATCAACTAGTGGCAATTATCATGTTCACATAATTCAATGGTGGCAATTATCATGTCGACATAATTCATTCAACGGTGGCAATTATCATGTCCACATAATTCAACAATAATCCGCAGAACTTCTGTCTGCATAATAATTCATTCGAGGAATGTTTTGCTTGTGTCTATCTCATCAAACATTTATAAAAGCATTTCATGTATTCGCAGTTCAAAATATATTTCAAAAGCATTTAATAAAGCAGTTGTAAAAACAGCGCATGTATTCTCAGTCCTAAAAATATAAAGAGTAAAAGGGAGCAAATGAACTCACTTAATGTATTTTGTAGTAAAAATACGTATGACAACATTGAACACGTGTGGGTTGGCCTCGGATTCACGAACCTATATTAAGTATATATATTAACACTTATACTTGTAATCGAACAACTAAAGTTTTTATGTTATGTTAATTATTGATTTGAATATATCTATTTTTATATATTATATACTACAATGTATAAATATTTTCATAATTAATTATATTAATATCTTATATTACTAGAGATGTTTATTTGTTATGATAACATAAAAATAATAATAATAGAAATGATCATACTTATAATAGTAAAAATAATGATACTACTAATAATGATAATAATAATAATAAAAATAATAATTTTAATAAGAATGATAATTTTTAATAATATAATACTTTTAATAAATATGATAATTTTAAATGATGCTTTTAATGATAATAATAATGTAAAAATAATATATTAATATTAAAACAATAATGATAATGATAATAAAAGTGATAATACTTATAATAATAATAAAAATGATAATTTTAATAAAAATACTTTTGTTAATAATAATAATTTTTAAAAATGATAATTTTAATGATAATACTAATAATAATATTAATAGTAATAATACTAGTAATAATAATAATAATGATGATAATATAAATTATTTTAATGATATTAATAATAATCATGATATTAAACTTAGTAACAATAATAATTAACATAACAATAATAACCATAATTAATAATAATAATAATAATAATAATAATAATAATAATAATAATAATAATAATAATAATAATAATAATAATAATAATAATAATAATAATAAATGAAATAATAAGAATTAGAAATAATTAATAATAATTAGTAATAATAATTTATACCTAAATAAAAGGGCCACTCGTTTTCTTTCTCAATTGCCGACGGTTCAAAATAGATCCAGAATTAGACAGAAACAAAATGCATACACGATGGTTCATAAGGTCTTCGATCAATCAATCGATCAAACATTCTTCGAGGTACAATTGGTTATTGGTTCCATATCATCCTCGTTCGAGCTTTAATCAACCCGAATAGCAGGTCATCAATTCATTGTATCAGAATCATCATCGCTCATTAGTCGATCGAGTAATCGGTTCCTTATTTGGTGCAATAGGTACTTGGTTTCATTAATTCCTCCTAATTTCTTTATCTCTTTATATATTTATTCTTTTTTTTTATCAATAGTGAAGTAATAAAAGGTGTTCTTGGTGGGTTTGATAATGGGGATCAATAAAGATGTGGAGAGTTAGTGGTGTTGAATTAGTGAGTCAAAACATATATAGATTAGTAGTACCTATCGAACCCAAATAGTAATAATCAGTGTTTGATTATTATATCAAAATAGAAACAATAACCGTATATATATAATCGAATAGGTTTAATCAGGTGTCGACTGTTTGGGGTATTAGAATGGTGTTAATGGATTTCGAATAACAACAAATCACATGTCAGTTACAGGTGTATTAGGTTTGTTTTAATAGTGGTTTATGTGGACTGCAACTGGGTTCTCGGTTTTGTGATCTTGGATTTGGTTTGAGTGAAACAGGTACAGGCATCAGGAGCAGCAACAAAATAGCAGAGGCTTTGCAGCAGGTTTTCGAAAGGTGTTTGGAGTAGAGAACACACGTACAACAGCCTGAGTTTAAGGGTGATTGATGGTGGATCATGGTTGTTGATGGTGGCCTATTTAAACAGGTCCTTGGTTATAAGAGTGAAGAGGTGGAAATGGTGATTTTTCGATTGATGAATCACTGCCAAAACAGAAATCTATTAGTGAGAAAAATAATGGTTGTTTGTTGATGGTTGTTTGTTGAAGGTGTTGAAGGTGGTGATGGAAGGTGGCGGTTTTAAGAGTTAGGGACTAATGGTGGTTTGTTTTGATCACGATGAAGATGGTTGATCATAACATTCAAATTGTAGGCTATGGGGGTGTTGGCCTGGTGGCCTGCGAATACCCCAAAGGGGTCTTGGTACCTGCACAGAAGTAGTAGAAATAATGATGATGAAATGGTGAGGGTTTCATTGGCCGAAGCAAAATTAAAGAAGTGATATGGGTATCGAGTAGGATTGTAATGTGTCCAAGCATGTTGTTTTTCTTTTATAATTTATTTCAGAATGTGCATATAAAATCTGTGATTGAATGATTTAACAGTGGCAAGTTTTGTTTGTATATTTTTTGTATTATGGTATGAGATCACTCACATTCATCCAATAATTGCACATAAAGTTTGAAAAGTGAAAGTTATGTGTAACTGAATTTGTGCATACTTGATATATTGGATTCCATAATGCTAATTAGAAATAATAATTTGTTAATGCTATTAATATTAATAAAAAGTACTAATAATAATAGTAATATTGATAACTATAATGATAATGATTTTAACAATCTATAATTTTAGTAAGTTTAATAATGATGATAATAAGAATGATAATAATAATATTAATGGTATTACTAATATTATTATTTATAATATTATTAATTTTATCAATGATAAATATAATATTAATAAAAGTAATATAACAACCTATATATATCAACTTTCATATATAATATAATGTATTAATAGTTACTAATAGAAGTTATATATAATAATATCCTGTATATATTTATGTATATTCATTTTAATAGTAATTTAATTATTCTCATTAATATTTTATATTTTTAATTTCAATTGATTAAGTGTACTTTATCTATTCACTCATTTTTATATTTACCTACATATATTTACACATTTATTTACACACAATGGTTCGTGAATCATCGGGACTAGTCAAATGTCTAATGTATACATGACACAGTTCAAAGTTTTTGTAGACTTCAACATTTCAGTCTTTGCTTATCGTGTCAAACTCATATAAGATTAAGTTTAAATTTGGTCGGAAATTTCCGGGTCCTCACAGTTAAAAATGAATTCAGTCTTTGAAAAACGTCTCATATAGAGGTCAAAACCTCGCAACGAAATCAATTAATATGGAACGTTTATAATCAATATGAACGGGACATTTCAGGATTCTGTTACATTTCTAAGTTTTAAACTTAGACTCGGTATTGTCAACTGCTACAGTTGACATTCGGTATCATGAATCTTCGGTATCATTGATATTCTATTTGTTACTAACTTGTTTTCTTGTGCAGCAAGGTTACCGAATCTAATTCAAAGGAATTGGATTGTGTTTAAACATAATAGCTTACAGAATTTGACTACCGAGTCATTTACCGAACCAGAATCTCTGTTTCATTTAATTCTTTGGTTTTAAGTATTATGAGGCTTCAAGTTGTGTGGTTACCGAATTCATACCGAATCTGGGTGTATTACTTGTGATTCTTATCAGTTTCTGATACAGAATCTGGTTTACCGAATCTATACCGAATCTGCTACAGTACCGAACCACTTACCGAGTTTGCTACAGTACCGAATCTTTACTGAATCTGTCATTCTTGTTAGATTTTGTACTGAACCTTGATCCTAGATTTTGTTTAATACCGAATCTATACCAAATCTACCTCAATTTAAGATGTCTACTCAAGATACTCTTATCATTGGATCAGATTCTCGACCTCCAGTGTTGTTTGATGGCAAGTACACTCAGTGGCTTCATCGTATCACTCAGTACATAGACTATAAGGGTGAGAAAGCTAAACACATATGGGCTTCTTTGAGAGATGGTCAAGTTACAGAGTTTCATCCGGATACTGGTATGCCAATTCCAGTCTATGAACTTTCTGGTGATAAACTTGAAAGAGCTCAGGGTGACATAGAGGCTAAAAAATATTGTCATGCAAGCTATCCCATATGAGCTATTTGAAAATGTTGATAGCAACACTACTGCAAAAGATATATGGGATGAGATCAAATGACAACAAGAAGGTTATGACATGTCAGACGTTACTAAATTGAATAAGGCTCTGGGATTGTATGAAGATTTCAAGCAGGAACCAGAAGAACTACTCAAGGATACCTACCGTCATTTCAATGGTGTTCTCAATGAGTTAAAAAGGTGTAAGATTGTAAAGGTGAATGCAGAAGTCAACATGAAATTCCTCAAAAAGCTCAATGTTGATTGGCTTCCCTATGGAACCATTGTTCGATCAACCAAAGAGATTGACAAGATGACAATTCATGAGCTTGTTGGAGTTCTTATGCATTATCAACCTGAAGTGTCTAAACTTCAAGAAGGAAGGAAAGAGGTGTCTCCAAGTGATCCTCTTGCTTTAATTACCAAAAGGAAGAGCAAATCATCTACTTCTTCTAAAAATTTATCCAAGAAAGTTCTTGTTGAAGAATCTTCTGATTCTGATGACTTGAATCTTTCTGATATTGATGATTCTCATCTTGACTTAGTCAAAATGGCTGCCATGTTCACGAAAGCCTTAAACAAACACAAGTTCAAAGGCAAATCAAGCAATCAATGCAAAAACTCATCGTCTTCCTCCTACTACAAGAAACCTGATCAATCCAAACAACAACGTGCTGAGGATTCCAAGAAGGAAGATTCAATCTGTATCAATTGTGGTAAAGCTGGGCATTACTCTCGGGAATGCAAGATGCCTAAGAAAAAGGATGCTGCTTACTACAAGAAGAAAATGTTGATGGCAAAGATTGTGGAAACTGGAGGAGAGCTGAAACCGGTTGATGATGCTTGGTTTAACTGGACTGATGAATCAGATTCAGAGGTGGATCATGCAAATTTTTGCAAAGTGACTAAGCTCATAAAGGCTAAAGAAGCGTTGGAGAATTCTGACTTAACATCTGACGATGATGAGGTACAATCAACTGAAATCTCACCTGATTTTATAAAAATGCAAAATGACTTGATGAAGAATCTGGTCTCAATGTCAAAAGAAGTCAAAGGCTTAAAATCTGAAAACAAGGTTTTAAAAGATAAAATCAAACTTTCTGAGACCAAACCATCTTCATCCAAATTACAATCGGAATTACAAAATGTGACCGTCCAACTCAGCTTCACGGAAACTGAGTTGGAAGATCTTAAAAAATCAATTCATCCGATTAAAGTCGAAAGGACAGATTATCGTCTAAAATCAGAATGACTTGCAGAAAAAGTTCAATTTTTAGAAAAAGATCTTTCAGATTTGAAAAACCAACATGAACCCACACTTTCAAAGCTAAACAAGAAAATTATTCAATTGAAAAACACAATAATTGAAAAGAACACCGAAATTTCTTCGTTATCAAAAGAGTCTTTTCAAATGAAAGCACAACTTGCTCGATATGAGGAGAAACTCTATCGAATAGAGCAATCCAAAGCTATCATGGATATGAAACTTTCAAAACAAACGATTTTCATGAATAGACCAAAAACGATTCATGGTGAAAAGTGGGGGTTGGGTTATGAAGATCCTAAAGTTTTAGACGACGCTTCCAAAAAGATTCCAGGATTATATCATTCTGATTACTTTCAAGCTGGTTTACCATCACATTTTGTGCATGCTTCTGATGCTGATTTTGATGATATTATTGTTAATCGCAAATCTAGAAAATACCATCAAATTAGCTTAATGTATGAGAAAATTAATGCTAAAATGGGTAAATCAAATTCTGATTTCTTGAAGGAACTTTTTGAAACTGAAAAGAATGTGCAAAGTGCTAATTATGTACCTACACGTAGATTGGTTTATATTCCTACACTCATGCTTGAAAAATACATTTTAATGCTTGAGAATGAAGTGTTTAACAAACCTAGTTCTAGCATTGTTAACATAGATGAGGTGTTTTGTAACTATCGCTCCAAATCCATATGGACGAACACGTCATTCATCGATTTCATTGCGAGGTATTTGACCTCTATATGATACGTTTTATAAATATTGCATTCTTTTGAAAAGGCACACCATAAATGAATATTTAAATCAAAGGTTTTCGACATATGATGATTTATACATATAGACAATCACCATAAATAATAGTTTACAATAGTACTTCCGTTGACAATGCAGTCAAAATAAGATACATGGTGATGATTTGGTGAATGCAACGTGTAGTGACCCGAACTTTTCCATGTTTATATATATTAATTGAGATTGATATTTACATGACTAAATGTTTCCAACGTGTTAAGCAATCAAACTTGTTAAGACTTGATTAAATGAAATAAGTTTCATATAGACAATTGATCACCCAAGTTGACCGGCGATTCACGAACGTTACAAATTTGTAAAAACTACATGTTGTGGTATATATAGACATATATATATGGTTGACATAAGATTATGATGAGTAAGTATCTCACTAATTATATTAACAATGTGTGATATACATAAGAAATGAGATTACTAAGTTAAGAAACTCGAAATGATATATATATAACGATTATCGTTATGATAACGTCTACTAAATACATATGTATTATATTAAGATATTAATACACTATATTTAACATGATAAAATGATATTTAAATATATCATTAAGTGTGTTAAAAATGAACTACATATGTAAAAACAAGACTACTAACTCAAGAATTACGAAACGAGACTTATATGTAACGATTATCGTTGTAACGATATTTTAATGTATATATCATATTAAGAGATATTCATACATCATAATATCATGATAAAATAATAATTTAACATCTCATTTGATATAATAAACATTGGGTTAACAACATTAATTGAGATCGTTAACTTAAAGGTTTCAAAACAACACTTACATGTAACGACTAACGAAGTCTTAACGACTCCATTAGAATGTATATACATGTTGTGTTTTGATATTTATTCTTACACTTTGAAAGACTTCAATACACATATCAAAGTACTTCTACTTAACAAAAATGCGTACAATTACATCCTCGTTTAGTTTCATCAACAATTCTACTCGTATGCACCCGTATTCGTACTCGTACAATACACAGCTTTTAGATGTATGTACTATTGGTATATACACTCCAATGATCAGCTCTTAGCAGCCCATGTGAGTCACCTAACACATGTGGGAACCATCATTTGGAAACTACCATGAAATATCTCATAAAATTACAAAAATATTAGTAATCATTCATGACTTATTTACATGAAAACAAAATTACATATCCTTTATATCTAATCCATATACCAACGACCAAAAACACCTACAAACACTTTCATTCTTCAATTTTCTTCATCTAATTGATCTCTCTCAAGTTCCATCTTCAATTTCTAAGTGTTCTTCATAAATTCCATAAGTATAGTTTCATAAAAATCAAGAATACTTCCAAGTTTGCAAGTCTACTTCCAAGCTTTCTAATCCATTCCAAGTAATCATCTAAGATCAAGGAACCTTTGTTATTTACAGTAGGTTATATTTCTAATTCAAGGTAATATTCATATTCAAACTTTGATTCAATTTTACAACTATAACAATCTTATTTCGAGTGAAAATCTTACTTGAACTGTTTTCGTGTCATGATTCTGCTTCAAGAACTTTCAAGCCATCCAAGGATCCTTTGAAGCTTGATCCATTTTTCTCATTTCCAGTAGTTTTATCTAGAAAACTTGAGGTAGTAATGATGTTCATAACATCATTCGATTCATACATATAAAGCTATCTTATTCGAAGGTTTAAACTTGTAATCACTAGAACATAGTTTAGTTAATTCTAAACTTGTTCGCAAACAAAAGTTAATCCTTCTAACTTGACTTTTAAAATCAACTAAACACATGTTCTATATCTATATGATATGCTAACTTAATGATTTAAAACCTGGAAACACGATGAACACCATAAAATCGGATATACGCCGTCGTAGTGAAACCGGGGGTTGTTTTGGTTTGGATAATTAAAAACTTTGATAAACTTTGATTAAAAGTTGTTCTTCTGGAAAAATGATTTTTCATATGAACATGAAACTATATCCAAAAATCTTGGTTAAACTTAAAGTGAAAGTATGTTTTTCAAAATGGTCATCAAGATGTCGTTCTTTCGACGGAAATGACTACCTCTTTAGTAATTGACATGTAACTTAAATTTCCGACTACAAACCTATACTTTTTCTGTCTGTATTCTTAAAATAGAGTTCAATATGAAACCATAGCAATTTGATTCACTCAAAACGGATTTAAAATGAAGAAGTTATGGGTAAAACAAGATTGGATATTTTTGATCTTTTTAGCAACGGAAAATGTTTACCAAATCTATACAAATCATATCCTAGCTAACTTATATTGTATTATACATGTATTCTAATATATTATGTAATCTTAGGATATCATAGACACGTATGCAAATGTTTTGACATATCATATCGACCCATGTATATATATTATTTGGAACAACCATAGACACTCTATATGCAGTAATGTTGGAGTTAGCTATACAGGGTTGAGGTTGATTCCAAAAATATATATACTTTGAGTTGTGATCTAGCCTGAGACGTGTATACACTGGGTCGTGGATTGATTCAAGATAATATATATCGATTTATTTCTGTACATCTAACTGTGGACAACTAGTTGTAGGTTACTAACGAGGACAGCTGACTTAATACACTCAAATCTTTAAAACATAATAAAAATGGTTGTAATTATATTTTGATCATACATTGATGTATATGTACATATTTGTATAGGTTCGTGAATCGATCCATGGCCAAGTCTTATTTCCGAGGAAGGAAATATCTGTGAAAGTGAGTTATAGTCCCACTTTTAAAATCTAATATTTTTGGGATGAGAATACATGCAGGTTTTATAAATGATTTACAAAATAGACACAAGTACGTGAAACTACATTCTATGGTTGAATTATCGAAATCGAATATGCCCCTTTTTATTAAGTCTGGTAATCTAAGAATTAGGGAACAGACACCCTAATTGACGCGAATCCTAAAGATAGATCTATTGGGCCTAACAAACCCCCTCCAAAGTACCGGATGTTTTAGTACTTCGAAATTTATATCATATCCGAAGGGTGTCCCGGAATGATGGGGATATTCTTATATATGCATCTTGTTAATGTCGGTTACCAGGTGTTCACCATATGAATGATTTTTATCTCTATGTATGGGATGTGTATTGAAATATGAAATCTTGTGGTCTATTGTTATGATTTGATATATATAGGTTAAACCTATAACTCACCAACATTTTTGTTGACGTTTAAAGCATGTTTATTCTTAGGTGAATACTAAGAGCTTCCGCTTTTGCATACTAAAAAAAGGACAAGATTTGGAGTCCATGTTTGTATGATATTGTGTAAAAACTGCATTCAAGAAACATATGTCGATGTAATATATTTTTATTGTAAACCATTATGTAATCGTCATGTGTAAACAGTATATTTTAGATTATCATTATTTGATAATCTAAGTAATGCTTTTAAAATCTTTATTGATAAAATAAAGGTTATGGTTGTTTTAAAAATGAATGCAGTCTTTGAAAAACGTCTTATATAGAGGTCAATACCTCGCAACGAAATCAATTAATATGGAACGTTTATAATCAATATGAATGGGACATTTCAGTTGGTATCCGAGCGTTGGTCTTAGAGAACCAGAAAATTTGCATTAGTGTGTCTTATCGAGTTTGTTAGTATGCATTAGTGAGTCTGGACTTCGACCGTGTTTTTTTTTTTTTAAATGATTGCTTAACATTTTTGTTGGAAACTATATATTATTAACATGTAAATATTATGTGATATATTAATCTCTTAACATGTTTGATATTGTGTGGTAGATGTCTACCTCTAGCACAAATCCCATTGACTCACCTAATAATAACGAAGAGTCGAATATATATTGGCAAGATTCACAAGTTCCCGAAGAAACGGAAGAAGAGGAAATGGAACCGGAAGAAGAGGAACCGAAAGAAGAGGAACCTGAAGAAGAAGAGGTTCCGGAGGGGGGAATAGTAGGAACCACAGAAAACCGGTCAAATAAAAGAAAATTCTCAACCAATGGACCAAAGTTAATAATGGTCAATGGTGTTTCCGCTAAGGAAGGAAAATATTGGGAAAATTACCAATTTTCCGATGAATCGGATCCTGATGAGGATTCCGATGATGTTATAAAAATTACCCCGACCCAATTTAATGAGGCTAAAGAAAATAATAAGGGAAAAGACATCAAAATAGAGAAATCTGATTCCGACCCCGATGAACTTTATATTTACCGTCAACACCCGTATTTTCAATA
This sequence comes from Rutidosis leptorrhynchoides, assembly GCF_046630445.1. Lineage (NCBI taxonomy): Eukaryota > Viridiplantae > Streptophyta > Magnoliopsida > Asterales > Asteraceae > Rutidosis > Rutidosis leptorrhynchoides. Next base: position 256,582,792 of record NC_092337.1, read on the forward strand.
TCGTGACAATAACCCGGGAACCTCTAAACCACCAGGTTTTTCTAAACCAATGTAGAAAACGACGACTCGTATTAGAGGAACATCATATATCCCTAGAAGATTAGGAAAAAAAACCAAGTCCGAAGAAGAAGAAACCAGTGATTCAGATTAGAGGGGTGTGAGCATGTTGTGTAATAAATGTATTGTAGTGTGCTTGTACTTTTATGTTCTATGTAAAAATTGCTTGTATTGTTTGTTATTACGAATCTAATCCTTGTCTATTTTACAGTATAAAAACAAAATGGACGTTAAGGGTAGACAACCGAATATTTTAGAAGACCTACCAGAGGATATGATTGAGGAAATCTTGTCTAGAGTCGGTCAGAATTCATCAGCACATTTAGTTATGGCGAAATTAACTTGTCAAACATTTGAAAGACTTTCCAGAAATGCCTTTGTTTATAAAAGGCTTTCCTTTAATAGATGGGGTATATCACATTGGGGAGACTTTAAGTTACGCCGTGTTTTCTTTAAAGCATTAAATTCGGGGAACCCAAATGCAATTTTACGCTACGGGTTAAGAACCTATTTTGACTCAACATATCCCAACATAGGATTTCGTGAATTAGAAAGAGCTTCTAACATGCAACATAAAGAAGCATGTTATTCTTGCGGGTTAGTGATGTTCGCTTCTTACCAAAGTGAGAAAAAGAACATCGGATTGCGGATTTTAAATAAAACTTTCCCACAAGTGACGGATTCAGTAGTTGGGGTGAGAAACAAGGTTTTTAGATTATTACGGGGCTGTTGGACATTATGAAACCCTCGTCCTTTTGATGACATTACAACATGCTGCCTAGCCAATGGTCATAACGGTTATTTTTCACAAGACCAAGGATGGGAAGTCATCTTAGTAAAACCAGAATGCATGACGTGTTTCTGGACTTATGAATTACGTGTCTTTATTTCCTTTGCTGAACAACTTGCGTATTAACTAGATTTATCTTCAAAACTGTCCTGTATCATAGTGTACTATATTTCATGTTATATGTTATATAGCGAAGTTGTAAGTTTGAAGAATATTTGTATGTGATATATTATTATAATCAGTTTTTCATATGGAATTATAGTAGTTGAATTGTATATTAGCTACTAAGTATGAACTTAACGGGTAGGTGGTACCCGAATTTAAACTTATAAAACGCTAATATGAAGAAAAAGATTTATAAATGAGTTCATATTATGCTGTGAGATACTATTGACTACTCTTAATATTCTGTATGATTAACTTGTTTCATTTGACTATTGTGAAGGAAATGACACCGACTACTCGACACACCTTGAATATGAGCGAAGAGGAATTTCGTGCCTTTCTTGCTTCAAACATAGCCGCAGTACAGGCCGCGCTACATACCAACAATAACTCTGAATCTAGCAATACAGCTAACGGCGCAAGAAATCGTGTAGGATGCTCCTACAAGGAATTCACTGCCTGCAAACCTTTAGAATTTGATGGGACCGAAGGACCAATCGGATTGAAACGGTGGACTGAGAAAGTTGAATCGGTGTTTGCCATAAGTAAGTGTGCTGAAGGAGACAAAGTGAAGTACGCTATGCATACCTTCACAGGTATTGCGTTAACATGGTGGAATACCTATCTAGAGCAAGTGGGACAAGATGCCGCTTACGCGCTACCGTGGTCAGCATTCAAGCACTTGATGAACGAGAAGTACCGTCCGAGAATCGAGGTCAATAAGCTCAAGTCAGAACTTAGAGGGTTACGAACACAGGGATTCGATATTACTTCGTACGAAAGACAATTCACAGAATTGTGCCTATTGTGTCCGAGAGCGTTCGAAGATGAGGAAGAGAAGATCGACGCATTTGTGAAAGGGTTACCGGAGAGAATCCAAGAAGATATAAGTTCACACGAGCCTGCCTCCATACAAAAGGCATGTAGAATGGCTCACAAACTAGTGAACCAGATTGAGGGAAGAATTAAAGAACAGGCGGCCGAAGAGGCCAACGTGAAGCTAGTCAAAAGAAAGTGGGAGGAAAACGGTGATAAGAGTCACCAAAACAACAACAACTATCCCAACAATCGCAACATCAATCGCAACTACAACAAACGGCAAAACAACAACAACAACAACTACAACAATCATCCCAACAACAATAACAATCGTAACAACAACAATAATCAGAAGCAGCTATGTCAAAGGTGTGAAAAGTAGTACTCGGGGTTCTGCACCAAATTTTGCAACAAGTGTAAAAGAAATGGTCATAGCGCAGCGAAGTGTGAGGTCTACGGACCAGGGGTTAACAGAACGAAAGAAACAAATGGTGTCGGAACGAGCAATGGCGGAGCAAGTAGTGTCGGAGCAAGTTATGCCAATGTAGTTTGTTATAAATATAGAAAATCGGGACACATTATTAGAAATTGCCCGAACCAGCATAACACGAATGGACAAGGCCGCGGAAGAGTTTTCAATATTAATGCGGCAGAGGCACAGGAAGACCCGGAGCTTGTTATGGGTACGTTTCTTATTGACAATAAATCTGCTTACGTTTTATTTGATTCAGGTGCGGATAGAAGCTATATGAGTAGAGATTTTTGTGCTAAATTAAGTTGTCCATTGACACTGTTGGATAGTAAATTTTTACTCGAATTAGCAAACGGTAAATTAATTTCAGCAGATTATATATGCCGGAATCGAGAAATTAAACTGGGTAGCGAAATATTTAAGATTGATTTGATACCAGTAGAGTTAGGGAGTTTTGATGTAATAGTTGGCATGGACTGGCAGAAGGTGATGAAAGCAGAGATCGTATGTTACAAAAATGCAATTCGCATTGTACGAGAAGAAGGAGAACCCTTAATGGTGTACGGAGAAAAGGGCAACACGAATCTACATCTTATTAGTAATTTGAAGGCACAAAAACTAATAAGAAAAGGTTGTTATGCTAATCTAGCACACGTCGAGAAAGTACAAACTAAAGAAAAGAGCATCAATGATGTTCCCGTCGCAAAAGAATTTCCCGATTTATTTTCGAAAGAATTACCGGGACTACCTCCACATCGATCTGTTGAATTTCAAATAGATCTTGTACCAGGAGATGCACCAATAGCTCGTGCTCCTTACAGACTCGCACCCAGCGAGATGAAAGAACTGCAAAGCCAACTGCAAGAACTATTAGAACGTGGTTTCATTCGACCAAGCACATCACCATGGGGAGCTCCTATTTTGTTTGTCAAGAAGAAGGATGGTACATTTAGGTTGTGTATTGACTACAGAGAGTTGAATAAACTTACCATCAAAAAACCGTTATCTACTGCCGAGAATTGATGACTTATTTGATTAACTACAAGGCTCGTCAGTTTATTCGAAAATCGATTTACGTTCTGGATATCATCAAATGCGAGTAAAGGAGGATGATATTCCAAAAAACTACTTTTAGGACGCGTTGTGGTTATTACGAGTTTATGGTTATGCCGTTTGGATTGACTAACGCACCAGCTGTGTTCATGGACCTTATGAACCGAGTGTGTGAGCCATATCTTGACAAGTTTGTCATTGTTTTCATCGATGACATACTTATTTACTCAAAGAATGATCAAGTGCACGAAGAACATTTGAGAAAAGTGCTAGAAGTATTGAGAAAAGAAAAACTGTACGGTAAGTTTTCAAAGTGTGCATTTTGGTTGGAAGAAGTTCAATTCCTCGGTCACATAGTGAACAAAGAAGGTATCCAGGTGGACTCAGCAAAGATCAAAATCGTTGAAAAGTGGGAAACCCCAAAAACTCCGAAGCATATACGTCAACTTTTAGGATTGGCTGGTTACTACAGAAGATTCATCCAAGATTTCTCCAAAATAGCAAAACCCTTGACTGTATTAACGCATAAAGGGAAGAAATTTGAATGGAAGGATGAACAAGAGAAGGTGTTTCATTTATTGAAGAAAAAGCTAACTATGGCACCTATATTGTCATTGCCTGAAGGGAATGATGATTTTGTGATTTATTGTGACGCATCAAAGCAAGGTCTCGGTTGTGTATTAATGCAACGAACGAAGGTGATTGCTTATGCGTCTAGACAATTGAAGATTCACGAGCAAAATTATACAACTCACGATTTGGAATTGGGTGCTGTTGTTTTTGCATTAAAGACTTGGAGGCATTATTTATATGGGGTCAAAAGTATTATATATACCGACCACAAAAGTCTCCAACATATATTTAATCAGAAGCAACAGAATATGAGACAACGCAGGTGGATTGAACTGTTGAATGATTATGATTTTGAGATTCGATACCACCCGGGGAAGGCGAATGTGGTAGCCGACGCTTTGAGTAGAAAGGACAGAGAACCTATACGGGTAAAAGCTATGAATATAATTATTCGTACTAACCTTACTACTCAAATAAAGGAGGCGCAATAGGGGGTTGTAAAAGAAGGAAAGTTGAAGAATGAGATACCCAAAGGATCAGAGAAACATCTTAATATTCGAGACGACGGAACCCGATATAGGGCTGATAGAATTTGGGTACCAAGGTTTGGAGATGTGAGAGAAATGGTACTTAAAGAAGCACATAAAACCAGATATTCAATACATTCCGGAGCGAGGAAGATGTATAAAGATCTCAAGAAACACTTTTGGTGGCTGGGTATGAAAGCCGATATTGCTAAATATGTAGGAGAATGTTTGACGTGTTCTAAGGTCAAAGCTGAACATTAGAAACCATCAGGTCTACAACAACAGCCTGAAATCCCGGAATGGAAATGGGAAAACATTACCATCGATTTCATTACTAAATTGCCAAGGACTGTTAGTGGTTATGATACTATTTGGGTAATAGTTGATCGTCTCACCAAGTCAGCACACTTCCTGCCAATGAGAGAAGATGACAAAATGAATAAGTTGGCGCAATTGTATTTGAAGGAGGTTGTCTCCAGACATGGAATACCCGTCTCTATTATCTCTGATAGGGATGGTAGATTTGTTTCAAGGTTCTAGCAGATGTTGCAACAAGCATTGGGGACTCGTCTAGACATGAGTACTGCCTATCATCCACAAACTGATGGGCCGAGCGAAAGGACGATACAAACGCTTGAAGACATGCTATGAGCATGTGTTATTGATTTCGAAAACAGTTGGGATCGACACCTACCGTTAGCAGAATTTTCCTACAATAACAGTTATCATTCTAGTATTGAGATGACGCCGTTTGAGGCACTTTATGGTAGAAAGTGCAGGTCTCCGATTTATTGGAATGAAGTGGGGGATAGATAGATTACGGGTCCGGAGATAATACAAGAAACTACCGAGAAAATCATCCAAATTCAACAACGATTGAAAACCGCCCAGAGTCGATAAAAGAGCTACGCGGACAGTAAAAGAAAAGATATAGAGTTTGAAATTGGAGAAATGGTCATGCTTAAGGTTTCACCTTGGAAAGGCGTTGTTCAATTTGCTAAATGGGGGAAACTAAATCCAAGGTACATTGGACCATTCAAGATTATAGATCGTGTCGGACCAGTAGCTTACCAACTGGAGCTACCTCAACAACTCGTGACTGTACATAACACTTTCCACGTCTCGAATTTGAAGAAATGTTTTGCTAAAGAAGATCTCACTATTCCGATGGACGAAATCCAAATCAATGAAAAACTTCAATTCATTGAAGAACCCGTCGAAATAATGGATCGTGAGGTTAAGAGACTTAAGCAAAACAAGATACCGATTGTTAAGGTTTGATGGAATGCTCGTAGAGGACCCGAGTTCACCTGGGAGCGTGAAGAGCAGATGAAGAAGAAATACCCGCATCTATTTCCAGAAGATTCGTCAACACCTTCAACAGCTTAAAATTTCAGGACGAAATTTATTTAACGGGTAGGTACTGTAGTGACCCGAACTTTTCCATGTTTATATATATTAATTGAGATTGATATTTACATGACTAAATGTTTCCAACGTGTTAAGCAATCAAACTTGTTAAGACTTGATTAAATGAAATAAGTTTCATATAGACAACTAATCACCCAAGTTGACCGGCGATTCACGAACGTTACAAATTTGTAAAAACTACATGTTGTGGTATATATAGACATATATATATATATATGGTTGACATGAGATTATGATGAGTAAGTATCTCACTAAGTATATTAACAATGTGTGATATACATAAGAAATGAGATTACTAAGTTAAGAAACTCGAAATGATATATATAACGATTATCGTTATGATAACGTCTACTAAATACATATGTATTATATTAAGATATTGATACACTATATTTAACATGATAAAATGATATTTAAATATATCATTAAGTGTGTTAACAATGAACTACATATGTAAAAACAAGACTACTAACTCAAGAATTACGAAACGAGACTTATATGTAACGATTATCGTTGTAACGATATTTTAATGTATATATATATATATCATATTAAGAGATATTCATACATCATAATATCATGACAACATAATAATTTAACATCTCATTTGATATAATAAACATTGGGTTAACAACATTAATTGAGATAGTTAACTTAAAGGTTTCAAAACAACACTTACATGTAACGACTAACGAAGACTTAACGACTCCATTAGAATGTATATACATGTTGTGTTTTGATATGTATTCTTACACTTTGAAAGACTTCAAGACACATATCAAAGTACTTCTACTTAACAAAAATGCTTACAATTACATCCTCGTTCAGTTTCATCAACAATTATACTCGTATGCACCTGTATTCGTACTCGTACAATACACAACTTTTAGATGTATGTACTATTGGTATATACACTCTAATGATCAGCTCTTAGCAGCCCATGTGAGTCACCTAACACATGTGGGAACCATCATTTGGCAACTACCATGAAATATCTCATAAAATTACAAAAATATTAGTAATCATTCATGACTTATTTACATAAAAACAAAATTACATATCCTTTATATCTAATCCATATACCAATGACCAAAAACAACTACAAACACTTTAATTCTTCAATTTTCTTCATCTAATTGATCTCTCTCAAGTTCCATCTTCAAGTTCTAAGTGTTCTTCATAAATTCCATAAGTATAGTTTCATAAAAATCAAGAATACTTCCAAGTTTGCAAGTCTACTTCCAAGCTTTCTAATCCATTCCAAGTAATCATCTAAGATTAAGGAACCTTTGTTATTTATAGTAGGTTATCTTTCTAATTCAAGGTAATATTCATATTCAAACTTTGATTCAATTTCTACAACTATAACAATCTTATTTCGAGTGAAAATCTTACTTGAACTGTTTTCGTGTCATGATTCTGCTTCAAGAACTTTCAAGCCATCCAAGGATCCTTTGAAGCTTGATCCATTTTTCTCATTTCCAGTAGTTTTATCTAGAAAACTTGAGGTAGTAATGATGTTCATAACAACATTCGATTCATACATATAAAGCTATCTTATTCGAAGGTTTAAACTTGTAATCACTAGAACATAGTTTAGTTAATTCTAAACTTGTTCGCAAACAAAAGTTAATCCTTCTAACTTGACTTTTAAAATCAACTAAACACATGTTCTATATCTATATGATATGCTAACTTAATGATTTAAAACCCGGAAACACGATGAACAACATAAAATCGGATATACGCCGTCGTAGTGAAACCGGGGGCTGTTTTGGTTTGGATAATTAAAAACTTTGATAAACTTTGATTAAAAGTTGTTCTTCTGGGAAAATGATTTTTCATATGAACATGAAACTATATCCAAAAATCTTGGTTAAACTTAAAGTGAAAGTATGTTTTTCAAAATGGTCATCAAGATGTCGTTCTTTCGTCTGAAATGACTACCTCTTTAGTAATTGACATGTAACTTAAATTTCCGACTATAAACCTATACTTTTTCTGTTTGGATTCTTAAATTAGAGTTCAATATGAAACCATAACAATTTGATTCACTCAAAACGGATTTAAAATGAAGAAGTTATGGGTAAAACAAGATTGGATATTTTTGATCTTTTTAGCTACGGGAAATGTTTAACAAATCTATACAAATCATATCCTAGCTAACTTATATTGTATTATATATGTATTCTAATATATTATGTAATATTGGGATACCATAGACAAGTATGCAAATGTTTTGACATATCATATCGACCCATGTATATATATTATTTGGAACAATCATAGACACTCTATATGCACTAATGTTGGAGTTAGCTATACAGGGTTGAGGTTGATTCCAAAAATATATATACTTTGAGTTGTGATCTATCCTGAGATGTGTATACACTGGGTCGTGGATTGATTCAAGATAATATATATCAATTTATTTCTGTACATCTAACTGTGGATAACTAGTTGTAGGTTACTAACGAGGACCGCTGACTTAATACACTCAAATCTTTAAAACATAATAAAAATGGTTGTAATTATATTTTGATCATACTTTGATGTATATGTATATATTTGTATAGGTTCGTAAATCGATCCGTGGCCAAGTCTTATTTCCGAGGAAGAAATATCTGTGAAAGTGAGTTATAGTCCCACTTTTAAAATCTAATATTTTTGGGATGAGAATGCATGCAGGTTTTATAAATGATTTACAAAATAGACACAAGTACGTGAAACTACATTCTATGGTTGAATTATCGAAATCGAATATACCCCTTTTTATTAAGTCTGGTAATCTAAGAATTAGGGAACAGACACCCTAATTGACGTGAATCCTAAAGATCGATCTATTGGGCCTAACAAACCCCATCCAAAGTACTGGATGCTTTAGTACTTCAAAATTTATATCATATCCGAAGGGTGTCCCGGAATGATGGGGATATTCTTATATATGCATCTTGTTAATGTCGGTTACCAGGTGTTCACCATATGAATGATTTTTATCTCTATGTATGGGATGTGTATTGAAATATGAAATCTTGTGGTCTATTGTTACGATTTGATATATATAGGTTAAACCTATAACTCACCAACATTTTTGTTGATGTTTAAAGTATGTTTATTCTCTGGTGAATACTAAGAGCTTCCGCTGTTGCATACTAAAATAAGGACAAGATTTGGAGTCCATGTTTGTATGATATTGTGTAAAAACTGCATTCAAGAAACATATGTCGATGTAATATATTTCTATTGTAAACCATTCTGTAATGGTCATGTGTAAACAGTATATTTTAGATTATCATTATTTAATAATCTAAGTAATGCTTTTAAAACCTTTATTGATAAAATAAAGGTTATGGTTGTTTTAAAAATGAATGCAGTCTTTGAAAAACGTCTCATATAGAGGTCAAAACCTCGCAACGAAATCAATTAATATGGAATGTTTATAATTAATATGAACGGGACATTTCACAACGTTTCCTTGAAAAATATGCCATGTAAGACTCCATGCACATAGCTTGTCTAACATATAAGCAAACAGCGGAAGACTTCTAGGGAACCTGAGAATAAACATGCTAACAAGTGTCAACACAAAGGTTGGTGAGTTCATAGTTTTAGTGTTTCGCATAATCTGTATATAAAAGTGGATCACAAGATTTTAGTTGTTTCATCCAGAAACATTTATCAAAATATTCTACAAGATTGAGTACCCTGGTAACTAAGCTTTAACGTTATAATAAGTACCCCTGTTTTAACATACATGTAACCAACATGTACAATACACGCAAACCAACGTGTACTAAACTCAAATAGCATACGTCTGTTTTATAGTTCAGGCTAGGGTTTCTATACCTGGAACAGACGGGGATGTCAAGCCCTATGGATCCATATACAACTATTCGAGCCCACCAGTTCTTATAACCGGCAGTTACTAGTTACCAAAGCTAAGGGATTTTTGGTTCAAACTCGGTGTAGAATTTAGTATGTACTTGTATCCATTGCGTTTAAAATAAATTACGTGTATTCTCAGCCCAAAAATATATATTGCAAAAGCAATTAAAAAGGGAGCAAATGAAACTCACCTTAGCAGCATATAAAGTTGTTCACCAAAATGTGTCCGTAACTCGGATTACCAAATAACCGTAGATCTCAACCTAGAGAACATATGTTAGTCAATAAATGTCTATTAAGCTAGGTCAGGTCATAGTGTATCACAATCCTAACACTCGAGATTGACATACAAAAGTTATCCAAAGTCATTTCAAAAAGTCAATTTTGACAATAGTTTAACAAAACGAGACGTGCCTTATATTAGGATTCATTTACTCGGTTGGTAATATTCAAAAATCCAATTTATCAATCTTACAAACAAGTTGTTTAAATATTAATTGCAGATTCATAAGTAATTCCAATTAACATCAATTATAATTCAGTTGATCATATCTTTTAATCCGTTCATCGAAACTATTTGATATCTAAATAAAAAGTTATTGATTTTTTGCCAGCTTCCCAAAAACATGTATATAATATACCTTTTACCAGTAATGTATGTATTTAATTCGTGATTCATTATAAATTGTTTAGCGATGAAATTTAGCATACAAGCATGTATAAATATATATACTCTAGCACTAGACATGGATACACAATTATTATATAAAAGATAAAATATGAGTGCTTACGTATCAATATTGAGATTCAATATTGCAGGAAAGTACGTAGATGCAACAGAGATGATAAACACTAGGTTTGATTTGCCAATAATACCCACGTACATTACCCATAACTTCCATAGCTATAACTCATAATTTTCTTAGCTCTATCCCGCTTGAAAACCCATTTTTGAAAGTGACATGCTCATGACCTCGTCGTAGTATTTTATGTATAATACTAATTAATAATATTACTACTAATAATATTAAGATTAATAATAATATTAATCTTAATAATAATAATAATAATAATAATAATAATAATAATAATAATAATAATAATAATAATAATAATAATAATAATAATAATAATAATAATAATAATAATAAATATAAATATAATAGAGAAAGAGATAGAGATAGATGGATAATTGAATCAGAAAAACTGAAACGTTCGATATTTAAAGGACCAGGCTCACCTAACATGCCCATGCGATTGCATGGGTCTGAAGGCTTATGGCCATGCGATCGCATGGCCTTCAGTTCCAGCTCACAAACCTTTTTGTCCTACGCTTGTCAACATATTTTTATATTAATATAATATATATAATATATTTAATTTATATAATTAATTATATATTATATTATATTCACGAGTACAGTTGATTTGTAATTATTGTTTCGATGACTCGTACGTTATCACTCGACTCATGTCCCGGTTCCGGTTTCTCAAACGCATTTTCGTACGCTTAGAAAATTAGCACTTTACGTTTTGTGACTCGTACCTTTGTCAATAATTAGACTTAATCATTGATAAAATATGTCACTCGAAGTGTAGCTTTAATCAATTAAGTGTTTTGGTTATTTACTTCTATAAATCATCATCTCGTAGTATATACATATACATATATACATTTTCATTTTGAAATAGTGTTTACTGTAGCAAAGTTACTGTAGCAAAGTTTTTTTACTGTAGCAAATAGCGATTTTCGAAAATACTGTAGCTTTTCGGGTACTGTAGCAATTCAAAAATACTGTAGCAAATTAGTGTTTTACTGGTTCATCTTAAACGTTTTGGTTAACTTATCTAAATTTTAATCGAATCAATACTCGAATGTTACTATCGTTTACTAAATAACTTGAAATCATATATATATATATATATATATATATATATATATATATATATATATATATATATATATATATATGTATATATATATATATGTATATATATATATGTATATATATATAACTTAATGTGCATATATAGATATATATATATATATATATATATATATATATATATATATATATATATATATATATATATATATATATATATATATATATATATATATATATATCTTGTTCGTGAATCTTCGAGAACAGTCAAAGAATAATTGATTACATGAATATAGTTCCAAAACTTTCGTGACTCAACATTACAGACTTTGCTTATCGTGTCGAAAACGTTATAGATTAAGTTTAAATTTGGTCAGAAATTTCCGGGTCATCACATGTTTGATGAACCCACTTTTGATGTGAAACCAATTCTACCTGCTTTACCTGCATGTTCTGATAATATTTTCTGTGAAGACCTAGCACATGAACTAACTGTCTTCTTTGAGACAGAATCTCTAGGTCAAAATTCTTTAGATAAAAAAGTAGAACCTCATAATGAACCGATCATTGAACCTTTGATAGATTTTGAAAGTCAACTTGATCCTTTACACGATTATTATTTGCATTTACCTGCTGTACGTAATTTGAATCGTATAGTAGCTCATCTAGAACAGGAGAATATTGACTTGCAACTTAAGTGCCAATCATTTGAACAAATGCTTGCTTTGTGAGATAAATTTCCTTCACTGCCTAAGAAAGAATGTACTTATGCTTTTAAGGAGGGTGAAGTGATCGTTTCTGCTAAAGAATTATGTCTTGAGATTAAAAGCTTAAAATAAAAGATAATTCAACTAAAACAGGCTAACACACTTAAGTAATCGTCTAATGTTGCAACTAATGTGCTTAAATATATTGGAGGGATTACTAAGAAGGGGAAGGGAACAACAACATCTAAGGATGTAAAACCCATTACTATTCTTAAAAATCCTCTACGTTCTCAATTTGGCAATCGTGGTTCAAAAGTTGTTTCTACAACTCAATATGTTGTCAAAAAGGTTCATTCTTCCGATGGTTCTATGTCAACTGAAAAGATTCCTTTGATTCCAATGTCAAAAACTTCAAAAGCAAGTCTTTTAATGACATCAGTTAAGTCCACACAACACACAAGTCCTAAACCTGATTTAAGTGAGTATGATTCAAAAGAACGTAAAATCAAATTGGAAATTTTGCAAAATCAATCATCTCATGTGTCAACTGAAAAGTTTGGACGTCTAACTAAAAGAGGTGTTTTTCGTGTCACAGGTTATAATCCAAACTTGAATTACAAATCTGTATGGGTTCCTAAGTCCACGACTAAGAATGTAGCAACCAAACCAACGCAATCTGCTAGTCGGCCTAGGAAATCATCACATGTTTTTCGATTTTCGTCTGTGAACAAAACATCTACTTGGAATAAATTGTGTTTTAAGACTTTTGATAATGATGTAAAACTTGATATTGCATATGATGCTTCATGTAATGTGGTTTTAAATGATGCTTTGTTGTCTAAGTTGCATGTTGCTTTACGTGATTATCTTGTTGTTGATCCAAAGTTTATTGTTGGTACTAACCGTAGAGGACCCAAGAAACTTTGGGTACCTAAACTCTAGGAAACTCACATTTACAGGGTTTCGACGTCTATGTTTGGTATATCGATTCCGGTTATTCTCGACACATGACGGGCGATAAATCCTTGCTTGTCAACTTCATTGACAAATTTCTAGGAACGGTTACTTTTGGAAATGATGAGATTGCAGCGATAACGGGTTACGGAGATTTTGTGCAAAATGGCATAACAATCATACGGGTTTCATATGTTGAGGGTTTGGGGTGCAGTTTATTTAGTGTGAGTCAATTCTGCGATGGAGATCTCAAAGTTCTGTTTGAACGTCGACAATGCTCGGTGCAATCCACCGAAGGAACTGATCTTCTTGTTGGAAAACATTGTGCTTCACTATATAATATTGACCTCAATGATGCACCATCACATGCAACCATGTGTTTGGCTACTCGTTCTACAAAAGAAAATTCCTGGTTATGGCATCATCGGATGTCACATCTGAATTACAAGGGTATCAATCGACTAGTCTCTAAAGACTTAGTTGATGGTATTCCAACCTTTCAATATGATAAGCATCATGTGTGCCCATCATGTTCGATGGGTAAGCTGAAACAGACTAATCATCCGCTTCAGCAAAACCCGAGTACTTCATCGTCTTTGCAATTATTGCATATGGACTTATGTAGACCCATGCGTATTTCTAGCCTTGGTGGCAAGAAACATGTGCTTGTCATTGTCGATGACTATACCCGGTTTACATGGATTTTTCTTATGCGAACTAAATCAGAAACCCCCGCCATTATCATTGAGTTCATTAAAAAGACTCAATTCTCTTTTAACAAACATGTTAAGAGCATTCGAACTGATAATGGGATGGAATTTAAGAATGACCCGCTTGATAGTTATTTGAAAGACCAAGGCATTGAACTTCAGTTCTCTGCTACTCGAACCCCCCAACAGAATGGAGTATTCGAATGACGTAATCGTACGTTGTGCGAAGCAGCTCGAACGATGCTTGCTTACTCCAAACTACCTCCAAAAATGTAGGGGGAGGCCATCTCAACTGCATGCTATACCCAAAATCGTTGTATTGTTAATAAACATTTTGATAAAACTCCATATGAGTTACTATATGGTAGACGCCCGAATGTCAAATATTTCCGTATTTTTGGTTGTATATGCTATGTGCTTAACGATTTTGACAGCCTTGGAAAGTTTGATCCTCATGGCGATCAGGCCATATTTCTTGGTTATTCTTCGAACAAAGTTGCTTATCGTGTATATCACAAACGGACAAAGACGATTAAAGAGAGCATAAATGTCAAGTTCGATGAATTTTTGGGAATGGATTTTGAACAACTCAGTTCAAAACCCGATCCTAACCTGACTACTACTTCTTCCGCATAAAAGTCAATTTTCTTGAAGGATGGTGTTCCTACGGTTACAACAGAGGAACTGGATATCTTGTTTGATAGTCTTTATGCTCCTCAACGGAATTCAAATGTTCAAGCCGTACCAGTTACACCATCACAGTCAACTACTTTGGAGACTCAAGAAAGTCTTTTTTATGAAGATACAACACCAACTGATTCACCTGTTGCTTCTTCATCCTCCCTCCCACCTCCTGTTACTGATAATCTTGAACCAATTCAAGATTCATCAGTTGATACAACTCCAGCTGTTTCTCCAAATACTTATTTGCATCCATTAGATAGTGTTACATCAGATCAAGCGGATCAAGGCTCAACGTCAACAACGGTTGATGTTCCAATGGATACCACTGATGTACAACCTCTTCCACACAACCGATGGACTAAAAGTCATCCAATAGATCTTATTATTGGTGATGCATCTGCTCCAGTCTCAACTCGAAGGGCTACTCGGAATATGTGTCTATACACTGCCTTTCTTAGTAAGATTGAACCAACCACGGTTGCTCAAGCTTTACTGGATCCGAACTGGGTGGTTGCAATGCAAGAAGAGATCAATCAATTTGAACGATTGAAAGTATGGCGATTAGTTCCAAGACCAACGGGTCAATGACCAATAGGAGTTAAGTGGATTTTTAAGAACAAGAAGGATTCTGATGGAATTGTGGTTCGAAATAAGGAACGTCTTGTGGCCAAGGGATATCGACAACAAGAGGGTATTGATTATGATGAGACATTTGCTCTGGTTGCTAGGATTAAGGCTATTCGTCTTTTTCTTGCATTTGCTTCTCATATGAAGTTTACGATGTTTCAAATGGATGTCAAAACTGCTTTTCTGAACGGTCATCTTCAAGAGGAAGTCTATGTCGATCAACCAGAAGGCTTTGTCGATCCCATTCATCCAAACCACGTATACTACTTGGAAAAAGCTTTGTATGTCTAAAGCAAGCACTGCGTGCATGGTACGAGACCTTAACAAAGTATTTGATGGACGATGGCTTCTCTCGTGGAACGATTGATACAACGCTATTCATCCGTAAAAACCACGGTCACATTCTCTTGGTTCAAATTTACGTTGATGACATTATTTTTGGTTCCACGTCCCCGGCCTTATGCAAAGAATTTGGTGACCTTATGGCCAACAAATTCGAAATGAGCATGCTTGACCAGTTAAATTTCTTTTTGGGGTTACAAGTAAAGCAATGAAATGTCCCGTTCTTATTGATTAAAAACGTTCCATATTAATTGATTTCGTTGCGAGGTTTTGACCTCTATATGAGACGTTTTTCAAAGACTGCATTCATTTTTAAAACAAACCATAACCTTTATTTCATAAATAAAGGTTTAAAAAGCTTTACGTAGATTATCAAATAATGATAATCTAAAATATCCTGTTTACACACGACCATTACATAATGGTTTACAATACAAATATGTTACATCGAAATCAGTTTCTTGAATGCAGTTTTTACACAATATCATACAAACATGGACTCCAAATCTTGTCCTTATTTTAGTATGCAACAGTGGAAGCTCTTATTATTCACCTGAGAATAAACATGCTTTAAACGTCAACAAAAATGTTGGTGAGTTATAGGTTTAACCTATATATATCAAATCGTAACAATAGACCACAAGATTTCATATTTCAATACACATCCCATACATAGAGATAAAAATCATTCATATGATGAACACCTGGTAACCGACATTAACAAGATGCATATATAAGAATATCCCCATCATTCCGGGACACCCTTCGGATATGATATAAATTTCGAAGTACTAAAGCATCCGGTACTTTGGATGGGGTTTGTTAGGCCCAATAGATCTATCTTTAGGATTCGCGTCAATTAGGGTGTCGGTTCCCTAATTCTTAGATTACCAGACTTAATAAAAAGGGGCATATTCGATTTCGATAATTCAACCATAGAATGTAGTTTCACGTACTTGTGTCTATTTTGTAAATCATTTATAAAACCTGCATGTATTCTCATCCCAAAAATATTAGATTTTAATAGTGGGACTATAACTCACTTTTACAGATTTTTACTTTGTCGGGAAGTAAGACTTGGCCACTGGTTGATTCACGAACCTATAACAATATATACATATATATCAAAGTATGTTCAAAATATATTTACAACACTTTTAATATATTTTGATGTTTTAAGTTTATTAAGTCAGCTGTCCTCGTTAGTAACCTACAACTAGTTGTCCACAGTTAGATGTACAGAAATAAATTAATAAATATTATCTTGAATCAATTCACGACCCAGTGTATACGTATCTCAGTATTGACCACAACTCAAACTATATATATTTTGGAATCAACCTCAACCCTGTATAGCTAACTCCAACATTCACATATAGAGTGTCTATGGTTGTTCCAAAATATATATAGATGTGTCGACATGATAGGTCGAAACATTGTATACGTGTCTATGGTATCTCAAGATTACATAATATACAATACAAGTTGATTAAGTTATGGTTGGAATAGATTTGTTACCAATTTTCACGTAGCTAAAATGAGAAAAATTATCCAATTTTGTTTTACCCATAACTTCTTCATTTTAAATCCGTTTTGAGTGAATCAAATTGCTATGGTTTCGTATTGAACTCTATTTTATGAATCTAAACAGAAAAAGTATAGGTTTATAGTCGGAAAAATAAGTTACAAGTCGTTTTTGTAAAGGTAGTCATTTCAGTCGAAAGAACGACGTCTAGATGACCATTTTAGAAAACATACCTCCACTTTGAGTTTAACCATAATTTTTGGATATAGTTTCATGTTCATAATAAAAATAATTTTCCCAGAATAACAACTTTTAAATCAAAGTTTATCATAGTTTTTAATTAACTAACCCAAAACAGACCGCGGTGTTACTACGACGGCGTAAATCCGGTTTTACGGTGTTTTTCGTGTTTTCAGGTTTTAAATCATTAAGTTAGCATATCATATAGATATAGAACATGTGTTTAGTTGATTTTAAAAGTCAAGTTAGAAGGATTAACTTTTATTTGCGAACAAATTTAGAATTAACTAAACTATGTTCTAGTGATTACAAGTTTAAACCTTCGAATAAGATAGCTTTATATGTATGAATAGAATGATGTTATGAACATCATTACTACCTAAAGTTCCTTGGATAAACCTACTGGAAATGAGAAAAATAGATCTAGCTTCAAAGGATCCTTGGATGGCTTGAAAGTTCTTGAAGCAGAATCATGACACGAAAACAATTTCAAGTAAGATTTCCACTCGAAATAAGATTGTTATAGTTATAGAAATTGAATTAAAGTTTGAATATGATTATTACCTTGTATTAGAAAGATAATCTACTGTAAGTAACAAAGGTTTCTTGATCTTGGATGATTACTTGGAATGGATTTAGAAAACTTGGAAGTAAACTTGCAATCTTGGAAGTATTCTTTATTTTATGAAACTAGAACTTTTGGAATTTATGAAGAACACTTAGAACTTGAAGATAGAACTTGAGAGAGATCAATTAGATGAAGAAAATTGAAGAATGAAATTGTTTGTAGGTGTTTTTGGTCGTTCGTGTATGGATTAGATATAAAGGATATGTAATTTTGTTTTCATGTAAATAAGTCATGAATGATTACTCATATTTTTGTAATTTTATGAGATATTTCATGCTAGTTGCCAAATGATGGTTCCCACATGTGTTAGGTGACTCACATGGGCTGCTAATAGCTGATCATTGGAGTGTATATACCAATAGTACATACATCTAAAAGCTGTGTATTGTACGAGTACGAATACGGGTGCATACGAGTAGAATTGTTGATGAAACTGAACGAGGATGTAATTGTAAGCATTTTTGTTAAGTAGAAGTATTTTTATAATTCTCTTGAAGTCTTTCAAAAGTGTATGAATACATATTAAAACACTACATGTATATACATTTTAACTGAGTCGTTAAGTCATCGTTAGTCGTTACATGTAAATGTTGTTTTGAAACCTTTAGGTTAACGATCTTGTTGAATGTTGTTAACCCATTGTTTATTATAACAAATGAGATGTTAAATTGTTATATTATCATGATATTATGATATATAATATATCTTAGTATGATATATATACAGTTAAATGTCGTTACAACGATAATCGTTACATATATGTCTCGTTTCGAAATCATTAAGTTAGTAGTCTTATTTTTACATATGTATTTCATTGTTAATACACTTAATAATATATTTACTTATCATTTAACATAATTAACCAAGTGTATCAATATCTTAATATGATTCATATGTACCTAGTAAGACGTTGTTATAACGATAATCGTTATATATATCGTTTTCGAGTTTCTTAAATTAATAGTCTTATTTTTATGTATATAACTCATTGTTAAAATACCTAATGAGATACATACTTATAATAAAAACATGTTAACTATATATATAACCATATATATGTCATCGTATAGTTTTTACACGTTTTAACGTTCGTGAATGACCGGTCAACTTGGGTGGTCAATTGTCTATATGAAACCTATTTCAATTAATCAAGCCTTAACAAGTTTGATTGTTTAACATGTTGGAAACACTTAATCATGTAAATAACAATTTCATTTAATATATATATAAACATGGAAAAGTTCGGGTCACTACAGTACCTACCCGTTAAATAAATTTCGTCCCGAAATTTTAAGCAGTTGGAGGTGTTGACGTATCTTCTGGAAATAAATGCGGGTATTTCTTCTTCATCTGATCTTCATGCTCCCAGGTGAACTCGGGTCCTCTACGAGCATTCCATCGAACCTTAACAATCGGTATCTTGTTTTGTTTAAGTCTCTTAACCTCACGATCCATTATTTCGACTGGTTCTTTAATGAATTGAAGTTTTTCATTGATTTGGATTTCGTCCAACGGAATAGTGAGATCTTCTTTAGCAAAACATTTCTTCAAATTTGAGACATGGAAATTGTTATGTACAGCCGTGAGTTGTTGAGATAGCTCCAGTTGGTAAGCTACTGGTCCGACACGATCTATAATCTTGAATGGTCCAATGTACCTTGGATTTAGTTTCCCCCGTTTACCAAATCGAACAACGCCTTTCCAAGGTGAAACCTTAAGCATGACCATTTCTCCAATTTAAACTCTATATCTTTTCTTTTACTGTCCGCGTAGCTCTTTTGTCGACTCTGGGCGGTTTTCAATCTTTGTTGAATTTTGATGATTTTCTCGGTAGTTTCTTGTATTATCTCCGGACCCGTAATCTGTCTATCCCCCACTTCACTCCAACAAATCGGAGACCTGCACTTTCTACCATAAAGTTCTTTAAATGGCACCATCTCAATGCTTGAATGGTAGCTGTTGTTGTAGGAAAATTCGGCTAACGGTAGATGTCGATCCCAACTGTTTCTGAAATCAATAACACAAGCTCGTAGCATGTCTGCAAGTATTTGTATCATCCTTTCGCTCTGCCCATCAGTTTGTGGATGATAGGCAGTACTCATGTCTAGACGAATTCCCAATGCTTGCTGTAATGTCTGCCAGAATCTTGAAATAAATCTGCCATCCCTATCAGAGATAATAGAGATTGGTATTCCATGTCTGGAGACGACTTCCTTCAAATACAGTCGTGCTAACTTCTCCATCTTGTCATCTTCTCTTATTGGCAGGAAGTGTGCTGACTTGGTGAGACGATCAACTATTACCCAAATAGTATCATAACCACTTGCAGTCCTTGGCTATTTAGTAATGAAATCCATGGTAATGTTTTCCCATTTCCATTCCGGGATTTCAGGTTGTTGTAGTAGACCTGATGGTTTCTGATGTTCAGCATTGACCTTAGAACACGTCAAATATTCTCCTACATATTTAGCAATATCGTCTTTCATACCTGGCCACCAAAAATGTTTCTTAAGATCCTTGTACATCTTCCCCGTTCCAGGATGTATTGAGTATCTGGTTTTATGAGCTTCTCTAAGTACCATTTCTCTCATATCTCCACATTTTGGTACCCAAATTCTTTCAGCCCTATACCGGGTTCCGTCTTCCCGAATATTAAGATGGTTCTCCGATCCTTTGGGTATTTCATCCTTTAAATTTCCCTCTTTTAAAACTCCTTGTTGCGCCTCCTTTATTTGAGTAGTAAGGTTAGTGTGAATCATTATATTCATAGATTTTACTCGAATGGGTTCTCTGTCCTTTCTGCTCAAGGCGTCAGCTACCACATTTGCCTTCCCCGAGTGGTAACGAATCTCAAAGTCGTAATCATTCAACAATTCAATCCACCTACGCTGCCTCATATTCAGTTGTTTCTGATTAAATATGTGTTGAAGACTTTTGTTGTCGGTATATATAATACTTTTGACTCCATATAAGTAGTGCCTCCAAGTCTTTAATGCAAAAACAACCGCGCCTAATTCCAAATCATGCGTCGTATAATTTTGCTCGTGAATCTTCAATTGTCTAGACGCATAAGCAATCACCTTCGTCTGTTGCATTAATACACAACCGAGACCTTGCTTTGATGCGTCACAATAAATCACAAAATCATCATTCCCTTCAGGCAATGACAATATAGGTGCCGTAGTTAGCTTTTTCTTCAATAATTGAAACGCCTTCTCTTGTTCATCCTTCCATTCAAATTTCTTCCCTTTATGCGTTAATGCAGTCAAGGGTTTTGCTATTTTGGAGAAATCTTGGATGAATCTTCTGTAGTAACCAGCCAATCCTAAAAATTGACGTATATGCTTCGGAGTTTTTGGGGTTTCCCACTTTTCAACGGTTTCGATCTTTGCCGAGTCCACCTGGATACCTTCTTTGTTCACTATGTGACCGAGGAATTGAACTTCTTCCAACCAAAATGCACACTTTGAAAACTTAGCGTACAGTTTTTCTTTCCTCAATACTTCTAGCACTTTTCTCAAATGTTCTTCGTGCTCTTGATCATTCTTTGAGTAAATAAGTATGTCATCGATGAAAACAATGACAAACTTGTCAAGATATGGCCCACACACTCGGTTCATAAGGTCCATGAACACAGCTGGTGCGTTAGTCAATCCAAACGGCATAACCATAAACTCGTAATGACCATAACGCCTCCTAAAAGCAGTTTTTGGAATATCATCCTCCTTTACTCGCATTTGATGATATCCAGAACGTAAATCGATCTTCGAATAAATCGACTAGCCTTGTAGTTGATCAAATAAGTCATCAATTCTCGGAAGTGGATAACGGTTTTTGATGGTAAGTTTGTTCAACTCTCTGTAGTCAATACACAACCTAAATGTACCATCCTTCTTCTTGACAAACAAAACAGGAGCTCCCCATGGTGATGTGCTTGGTCAAATGAAACCACGTTCTAATAGTTCTTGCAGTTGGCTTTGCAGTTCTTTCATCTCGCTGGGTGCGAGTCTATAAGGAGCACGAGCTATTGGTGCAGCTCCTGGTACAAGATCTATTTGAAATTCAACAGATCGATGTGGAGGTAGTCCCGGTAATTCTTTCGGAAATACATCGGGAAATTCTTTTGCGACGGGAACATCATTGATGCTCTTTTCTTCAGTTTGTACTTTCTCGACGTGTGCTAGAACAGCATAACAACCTTTTCTTATTAGTTTTTGTGCCTTCAAATTACTAATAAGATGTAGCTTCATGTTGCCCTTTTCTCCGTACACCATTAAGGGTTCTCCTTCTTCTCGTACAATGCGAATTGTATTTTTATAAATACGATCTCTGCTTTCACCTTCTTCATCCAGTCCATGCCAACTATTACATCAAAACTCCGTAACTCTACTGGTATCAAATCAATCTTAAATATTTTGCTACCCAGTTTAATTTCTCGATTCCGGCATATATTATCTCATGAAATTAATTTACCGTTTGCTAATTCGAGTAAAAATTTACTATCCAACGGCGTCAATGGACAACTTAATTTAGCACAAAAATCTCTACTCATATAGCTTCTATCCGCACCCGAATCAAATAAAACGTAAGCAGATTTATTGTCAATAATAAACGTACCCGTAACAAGCTCCGGGTCTTCATGTGCCTCTGCCGCATTAATATTGAAAACTCTTCCGCGGCCTTGTCCATTCGTGTTCTCCTGGTTTGGGCAATTTCTAATAATGTGGCCCGGTTTTCCACATTTATAACAAACTACATTGGCATAACTTGCTCCGCCATTACTCGTTCCAACACCATTTGTTCCTTTCGTTCTGTTAACTCCTGGTCCGTAGACCTCACACTTCGCCGCGCTATGACTATTTCTTTTACACTTGTTGCAAAATTTGGTGCAGAACCCCGAGTGATACTTTTCACACCTTTGGCATAGCTGCTTCTGATTGTTGTTGTTGTTGTGGTTGTTATTGTTGTTGGGATGATTATTGTAGTTGCTGTTGTTGTTGTTGTTGTTGGGCCATTTGTTGTAGTTGCGATTGATGTTGCGATCGTTAGGATAATTGTTGCGATTATTATTGTAATTGCTGTTGTTGTTGTATTGGTGATTCTTATCACCGTTTTCCTCCACTTTCTTTTGACTTGCTTCACATTGGCCTCTTCAGCCGTCTGTTCTTTAATTCTTTCCTCAATCTGGTTCACTAGTTTGTGAGCAATTCTACATGTCTGTTGTATAGAGGCGGGCTCGTGTGAACTTATATCTTCTTGGATTCTTTCCGGTAATCCTTTCACAAACGCGTCGATCTTCTCTTCCTCATCTTCGAACGCTCCTGGACACAATAGGCACAATTCTGTGAATCGGCTTTCGTACGTGGTAATATCAAATCCTTGGGTTCGTAACCCTCTAAGTTCTGTTTTGAGCTTATTGACCTCGGTTCTGGGACGGTACTTCTCGTTCATCAAGTGCTTGAATGCTGACCACGGTAGTACGTACGCATCATCTTGTCCCACTTGCTCTAGATAGGTATTCCACCATGTTAACGCAGAACCTGTGACGGTATGCGTAGCGTACTTAACTTTGTCCTCTTCAGTACACTTAATTATGGCAAACACCGATTCGACCTTCTCGGTCCACCGTTTCAATCCGATCGATCCTTCGGTTCCATCAAATTCTAAAGGTTTGCAGGCAGTGAATTCTTTGTAGGTGCATCCTACACGATTTCCTGTACTGCTAGATCCAAGGTTATTGTTGGTATGTGGCGCAGCCTGTACTGCAGCTATGTTTGAAGCTAGGAAAGTACGGAATTCCTCTTCATTCATATTCACGGTGTGTCGAGTAGTCGGTGCCATTTCCTTCAAAATAGTCAAATGGAATAAGTTAATCATACAGAATATTAAGAGTAGTTAATAGTATTTCGTAGCATAATATGAACTCATTTATAAAAGCTTTTTCTTCATATTAGCGTTTTATAAGGTTAAATTCGAGTAGTACCTACCCGTTAAGTTCATACTTAGTAGCTAATATACAATTCAACTACTACAATTCTATATGAAAAACTGATTATCATAATATTTCGTGTTCAAACTTTTATACAATATTTTACAAACTTACAATAACGCTTATTTTACATAAAGCATGAAATATAGCACATAATAACTTTGATACAAGATAGTTGTGAAGATAATTCTAGCTAGTACACAAGTCGTTCAGCAAAGGCAATAAAGACACGTAATTCATACGTCCAGAAACAAGTCATGCATTCTGGTTTTACTAGGACTACTTCCCATCCTTGGTCTTGTGGAACATAACCGTTATGGCCGTTGATAAGACAGCGTGTTGTAACGTCGTCAAAGGGACGAGGGTTACGTAATGACCAACAGTCTCGTAATAACCTAAAAACCTCATTTCTTACCCCAATTACCGACTCCGTCACTTGTGAGAACGTTTTGTTTAATAGTTGTAGCCCGATGTTCTTTTTCTCACTTTGGTGAGAAGCGAACATTACAAACCCGTAAGCATAGCATGCTTCTTTATGTTGCATGTTAGCCGCTTTTTCTAAATCATGAAGTCCTATATTCGGATACATTGAGTCAAAATAATTTCTTAACCCGTTGCGTAAAATAGCATTTGGGTTCCCTACAATATATGCGTCAAAGTAAACACATCGTAACTTATGGGTTTCCCAATGTGATATCCCCCATCTTTCAAACGAAAGTCTCTTATAAACCAAGACATTCTTGGAACGTTCTTCGAATGTCTTACAAACTGATTTTGCCGTAAATAGTTGTGCCGAAGAATTCTGACCGACTCTAGACAAAATTTCATCAATCATGTCTCCGGGTAGGTCTCTTAAAATATTGGGTTGTCTATCCATTTTGTGTTTTTATACTGTAAAATAGACAAGAGTTAGATTCATAAAAAAATACTTATTAATACAAGCAATTTTTTACATATATCATAAAGCATAAGCACACTATATTACATATATTACACCACACGAATACAACTATCTTATTCCGATTTGCTCGTTTCTTCTTCTTCGGTTTTGGTTCATTTTGCCAATTTTCTAGGGATATATGATGTTCCCCTAATACGAGCTGTCGTTTTCCACAACGGTTTAGAAAAACCTGGTGGTTTAGAGGTTCCCGGGTCATTGTTATAACTTAAGGGCTTCGGGGGTTGACGATACATATAAAGTTCATCGGGGTTGGAATTAGATTTCTCTATTTTTATGCCCTTTCCCTTATTATTTTCTTTTGCCTTTTTAAATTCAGTTGGGGTAATTTCTATAACATCATCGGAATTCTCGTCGGAATCCGATTCATCGGAGAATTGGTAATCCTCCTAATATTTTGCTTCCTTGGCGGAAACACCATTGACCATAATTAACCTTGGTCGGTTGGTTGAGGATTTTCTTTTACTTAACCGTTTTATTATTTCCCCCACCGGTTCTATTTCCTCCTCCGGTTCCTCCTCTTCCGGTTCTGATTCTTCTTCCGGTTCTTCTTCGGGAACTTGTGAATCAGTCCAATATATATTCGACTCTTCGTTATTATTAGGTGAGTCAATGGGATTTGTGCTAGCGGTAGACATCTATTACACAATATCAAACATGTTAAGAGATTAATATATCACATAATATATACATGTTAATAATATATAGTTTCCAACAAAAATGTTAAGCAATCATTTTTAAAGAAAACACGGTCGAAGTCCAGACTCACTAATGCATCCTAACAAACTCGATAAGACACACTAATGCAAATTTCTGGTTCTCTAAGACCAACGCTCGGATACCAACTGAAATGTCCCGTTCTTATTGATTAAAAACGTTCCATATTAATTGATTTCGTTGCGAGGTTTTGACCTCTATATGAGACGTTTTTCAAAGACTGCATTCATTTTTAAAACAAACCATAACCTTTATTTCATAAATAAAGGTTTAAAAAGCTTTACGTAGATTATCAAATAATGATAATCTAAAATATCCTGTTTACACACGACCGTTACATAATGGTTTACAATACAAATATGTTACATCGAAATCAGTTTCTTGAATGTAGTTTTTACACGATATCATACAAACATGGACTCCAAATCTTGTCCTTATTTTAGTATGCAACAGTGGAAGCTCTTAGTATTAACCTGAGAATAAATATGCTTTAAACGTCAACAAAAATGTTAGTGAGTTATAGGTTTAACCTATATATATCAAATCGTAACAATAGACCACAAGATTTCATATTTCAATACACATCCCATACATAGAGATAAAAATCATTCATATGGTGAACACCTGGTAACCGACATTAACAAGATATATATATAAGAATATCCCCATCATTCCGGGACACCCTTCGGATATGATATAAATTTCAAAGTACTAAAGTATCAAGTACTTTGGATGGGGTTTGTTAGGCCCAATAGATCTATCTTTAGGATTCGCGTCAATTAGGGTGTCTGTTCCCTAATTCTTAGATTACCAGACTTAATAAAAAGGGGCATATTCGATTTCGATAATTCAACCATAGAATGTAGTTTCACGTACTTGTGTCTATTTTTAAATCATTTATAAAACCTGCATGTATTCTCATCTCAAAAATATTAGATTTTAAAAGTGGGACTATAACTCACTTTCACAGATTTTTACTTCGTCGGGAAGTAAGACTTGGCCACTGGTTGATTCACGAACCTATAACAATATATACATATATATCAAAGTATGTTCAAAATATATTTACAACACTTTTAATATATTTTGATGTTTTAAGTTTATTAAGTTAGCTGTCCTCGTTAGTAACCTACAACTAGTTGTCCACAGTTAGATGTACAGAAATAAATCGATAAATATTATCTTGAATCAATCCACGACCCAGTGTATATGTATCTCAGTATTGATCACAACTCAAAACTATATATATTTTGGAATCAACCTCAACCCTGTATAGCTAACTTCAACATTCACATATAGAGTGTCTATGGTTGTTCCAAAATATATATAGATGTGTCGACATGATAGGTCGAAACATTGTATACATGTCTATGGTATCTCAAGATTACATAATATACAATACAAGTTGATTAAGTTATGGTTGGAATAGATTTGTTACCAATTTTCACGTAGCTAAAATGAGAAAAATTATCCAATCTTGTTTTACCCATAACTTCTTCATTTTAAATCCGTTTTGAGTGAATCAAATTGCTATGGTTTCATATTGAACTCTATTTTATGAATCTAAACAGAAAAGGTATAGGTTTATAGTCAGAAAAATAAGTTACAAGTCGTTTTTGTAAAGGTAGTCATTTCAGTCGAAAGAACGACGTCTAGATGACCATTTTAGAAAACATACTTCCACTTTGAGTTTAACCATAATTTTTGGATATAGTTTCATGTTCATAATAAAAATAATTTTCCCAGAATAACAACTTTTAAATCAAAGTTTATCATAGTTTTTAATTAACTAACCCAAAACAGCCCGCGGTGTTACTACGACGGAGTAAATCCAGTTTTACGGTGTTTTTCGTGTTTTCAGGTTTTAAATCATTAAGTTAGAATATCATATAGATATAGAACATGTGTTTAGTTGATTTTAAAAGTCAAGTTAGAAGGATTAACTTTTATTTGCGAACAAGTTTATAATTAACTAAACTATGTTCTAGTGATTACAAGTTTAAACCTTCGAATAAGATAGCTTTATATGTATGAATCGAATGATGTTATGAACATCATTACTACCTCAAGTTCCTTGGATAAACCTACTGGAAATGAGAAAAATAGATCTAGCTTCAAAGGATCCTTGGATGGCTTGAAAGTTCTTGAAGCAGAATCATGACACGAAAACAATTTCAAGTAAGATTTCCACTCGAAATAAGATTGTTATAGTTATAGAAATTGAATTAAAGTTTGAATATGGTTATTACCTTGTATTAGAAAGATAACCTACTGTAAGTAACAAAGGTTTCTTGATCTTGGATGATTACTTGGAATGGATTTAGAAAAGTTGGAAGTAAACTTGCAATCTTGGAAGTATTCTTGATTTTATGAAACTAGAACTTTTGGAATTTATGAAGAACACTTAGAACTTGAAATAGAACTTGAGAGAGATCAATTAGATGAAGAAAATTGAAGAATGAAAGGGTTTGTAGGTGTTTTTGGTCGTTGGTGTATGGATTAGATATAAAGGATATGTAATTTTGTTTTCATGTAAATAAGTCATGAATGATTACTCATATTTTTGTAATTTTATGAGATATTTCATGCTAGTTGCCAAATGATGGTTCTCACATGTGTTAGGTGACTCACATGGGTAGATAAGAGCTGATCATTGGAGTGTATATACCAATAGTACATACATCTAAAAGCTGTGTATTGTACGAGTATGAATACGGGTGCATACGAGTAGAATTGTTGATGAAACTGAACGAGGATGTAATTGTAAGCATTTTTGTTAAGTAGAAGTATTTTGATATGTGTCTTGAAGTCTTTCAAAAGTGTATGAATACATATTAAAACACTACATGTATATACATTTTAACTGAGTCGTTAAGTCATCGTTAGTCGTTACATGTAAATGTTGTTTTGAAACCTTTAGGTTAATGATCTTGTTGAATGTTGTTAACCCATTTTTTATTATAACAAATGAGATGTTAAATTGTTATATTATCATGATATTATGATATATAATATATCTTAGTATGATATATATATACAGTTAAATGTCGTTACAACGATAATCGTTACATATATATCTCGTTTCGAAATCATTAAGTTAGTAGTCTTATTTTTGCATATGTATTTCATTGTTAATACACTTAATAATATATTTACTTATCATTTAACATAATTAACCAAGTGTATCAATATCTTAATATGATTCATATGTACCTAGTAAGACGTTGTTATAACGATAATCGTTATATATATCATTTTCGAGTTTCTTAAATTAATAGTCTCATTTCTATGTATATAACTCATTGTTAAAATACTTAATGAGATACATACTTATAATAAAATCATGTTAACTATATATAACCATATATATGTCATCGTATAGTTTTTACAAGTTTTAACGTTCGTGAATCACCGGTCAACTTGGGTGGTCAATTGTCTATATGAAATCTATTTCAATTAATCAAGTATTAACAAGTTTGATTGCTTAACATGTTGGAAACATTTAATCATGTAAATAACAATTTCATTTAATATATATATAAACATGGAAAAGTTCGGGTCACTACAAGCAATTACCAAACGGGATTTTTATCAGTCAAACAAAGTATATCAATGATATGCTAAAACGTTTTAAAATGACTTCTTTAAAACCAATGACAACCCCAATGAGGACTTTACTGGATGCTGATACTCATGGGGAACCCTTTGACATTACGCTTTATCGAAGCATGGTTGGTTCTTTAATGTATCTGACTGCAAGTCGACCAGACATTACACTTGCTGTAACTGTCTGTGCCCGATTTCAGTTAAACCCTAAGAAATCTCATTCCAAAGCGGTGGTTAGGATTTGTCAGTACCTTAAAGGTACACCTAACCTTGGGATCTGGTATCCTCATGGATCCGATTTCAATCTCACTGCTTATACTGATGCGGATCATGGCGGTTGCCATGTTGATAGAAAGAGCACATCTGGATCAATTCAGATGTTGGGGAATAGGCTAGTTGGTTGGTCATCCAAAAAGCAGAACTGTGTATCTTTATCAATAGCTGAGTCTGAGTACATTGCTGCACCTTACTGTTGTTCACAAGTTTTGTGGATGCAAATTTAACTTTTGGACTATGGCTTTCAGATTTCTAAGACCCTAATTTACTGTGATTCACAAAGTGCTATTGCAATAACTAGCAACCCGGTTCAGCATTCTAAGACTAAACACATTGATATTCGTTATCATTTTATTAAGGACCATGTAGAGAAAGGGGATGTAGAGCTATACTTTGTGCCTACTAAAGTGCAATTAGCTGACATGTTCACTAAGCCCTTAGATGAACTTAGACTAAAGTTCTTGATTAAAGAGATTGTCATGGTAGAGTATAATGCTTGATATTCCTTAGATCTGTTGGGACTTATTCTTGGAATCTTGTGTTTAGGGGGAGTAGATACTTTCTAGGGGGAGCAACTAATTTCATATGCTTTAGATATAAACTTTTAAGGGGGAGCCTTTAGGTTTAATGTTAACTTCCTAGATATACTTGTTCAATGGTTACATAAGGGGGAGGTAACTTGTGACAACCCGGAAATTTCTGACCAAATTTAAACTTTAATCTTTATATATTCCCGACACGATAAGCAAAGTTTGTAAGTTGAATCTCAAGAATTTTAAACTGTGTTCATACATTCATTTAACCTCAACCAAATTCCAAAGATTCACGAACCATTATATGAATGAATATGATTATATATGTATATGTGTACATATTATAACTTGAAAACATTAACAAAGTATTAGACGTATAATACTTTACATAAACGTATTTGTTTCATAATAGATTCAAATAGTTATCGTTGGAATTAGAAGATATATCAAATGATTGATTTATCAGATACATTGAATTATGATTACGAGTCCCTATTGAGAGGTCCACTTTGATTTAGAAAACCTTTCCTTTTTAACGGTATCCAGAATTGTTGGTAAAAGTGATTTACAAAAGTGTCATTTACAAGAGTTAGTCAAAAGTTAATAATCATTTCCGTTTAAATTTCAAAAGTGTACTTTACTTTGATTAACTAGTGTCCCTTGATAAATCAACCATTTAGTTTTTCATATTAAAAACATTGTTTGGTAGAATAACTACTAATATTTAAAAAAGAGTTAAATTATATAAAACGAACTTTGAAATATAATTGGTTTTGAAAGACGAAATATTATATCATTAGATAAGTATTTCAAACATATATATTATGTACAAATTTACAATTTTAAATATATATATATATATATATATATATATATATATATATATATATATATATATATATATATATATATATATATATATATATATATATATATATATATTAACTGTCATAAAACGTCCTGATTTAAAATAAAATATTTTGACAAACCACGAGCCACTGATTTATAGAAGCAAATGACCACAACACTCAATTTTATAAAGTTACATTTTTATAAGGTAATTTATTGATGAGTAAGTTAATTTATTTATAAGGGTACACGTCGTGTAACGTAAAAGGCTAGTTTTCTAATCATACGAAAGTGCGCTCGAAAAACCGAAAGTAGTACATGAGTCGAGTGACAACGTACGAGTCATTTGAGCAAAAATTATATTTTTACTACGCACGTAAATATAATATAATATTTAATTAATTCTAAAGATTAAATATAATATATATTAAATAATATATAATTTATGTAACATGTGTAATGTAAGAGTGTCGGCAGCCTAAATGAATTGCATATGAGCTGGAAGATGTATCCATGAACTCGCATGGTTGTAACACCCAAACCCCATGCGATTGCATGGGGTATTAGGTGGGTTAACATGGTATAAAACGAACGTTCCATTTCTTCTCTGCTTAATCTATCTATCTCGCATATCTATATCTTTATATACATATATATATATTTAAATTATTATTATTAGTGTTATTAGTATTATTATTATTAGTAGTAGTATTAAGTATTATTAGTAATATTATACATAAAATACTACGACGAGGTCCTGAGCAGGTTATTTCAAAACTGGTTTTCGAGTAGGATAGGGCTAAGGAAATTATGGGTTATAGCTATGGAGGTGATGGGTATGGTTCATGGGTATGCTCGTGAGGTCAATCTAGTGTTTATCATCTCCGTTGCGTCTACGTACCTTTCCTGCAATATTGAATCTCAATATTGATACGTGAGTACTCGTAAATTAATTTTTACATACTAATAGTGTATCCCTGACTAGTGCTCGAGAATATCGGATTATGCATGCTTGTATTTTTGATATTTCCCTTAGATAGGTTATGTTGAATCTTGAATTAGTTACATATACTGTTGAGATAAGGTATAAGATATACATGTCGTTGGAAAGCTACCGAAAAATTAAGAACTTTTCATTTAGATATCGAATGGTTTCGATGAACAGATTAGAAATTATAGTCAACTGAATTTTAGTATTATTGTTAAAATGATTATTATTACTATCATTGTTTTTATCGTCGTTCTAGTTTTATCTTATTATTATCATTATTATTATCTTTATCAATAAAAGGGATTTATAATTAAAAATTGTTATTTTTTTTATTATTACTATCGTTATTATCGTTAAAGTTATAATTAGTATTATTATTATTATTATTATCCAATTATTATTATTATTATTATTATTATTATTATTATTATTATTATTATTATTATTATTATTATTATTATTATTATTATTATTATTATTATTATTATCATTATTAATATATATATCATTATTTAAAAATGGTTATTGTTATTGTTATTATTATTATTATTATATTATCATTAAGACAATTATTAGTATTATCGTTAATAATGTTATAGTAACTATCATTATTAATATTAGTGTAATTAAAAAAAATATATGTAACACCTAATTATTTTGATTACTATTATTATCATTATTATGAACACGATATAAAATACGATTAAAAACTATTAAACGAAACGATTAGGAAATAATAAGTAAGAGTATCATGATGAAATTAAGATATTATAAAGTATTGATTTAGATAAAATTATCGTTCTTATTATTTTATCATTACTATTATTATTAAAAGTATCGTTAGTATTAAAACTATCATTTTAATAAAAATTATCATTTTAATAGAAATATCATTGTTATTATAAAATATCATTATTATTATCATTTTAAATAGAATTATTATTTTAAAGATAATATTAAAAAGTATCGTAAATATTAAAGTTATCATAATTAGAATTATCGTTTATTCATAATATCACTTTTAGTAAATATAAATATTGATATTATTATTAATAGAATAATAAAAATTATTATTTCAAAATAATACAAGTGTTGCTTATTATTATTATCAATGTTATTTTATCAAATAAATATGTAATACAAAGATATTTTACTACGTGTAATATAATTTTGTTAATACTACCTATCATATTATATTAAATGAACTTTATAAATTTTATTACTTAAGATATATAAAAGTATATTTTTATATAAATTTTAATAATAAATGAATTATATTATTTGCTCTATTAAAATCTTTTAAAAATATTTAAAAATATAAAACGACGATATTCAAGTTATATGTTAATCATGTACGGATTTTGGAAATCATTTTGGGTCAAATTGACTTTTATTGACTTTTGTATATTAGTCTCGAGCATTAGGATTGTGGTACACTATGACCTGACTTAAATTGTTAGACAAATTTTGACTAACGTATATATATAAATATAATTAATTTAGGTTCGTGAATCCGAAGCCAACCTTGCACTTGTTCAATGAAGTTATATGTATTTTTACTACGAAATACAGTATGGTGAGTTTCATTTGCCTTTTTACCCTTTATATTTTTGGGCTGAGAATACATGCGAAATTTTTATAAATGTTTTACGAAATAGACACAAGTAATCGAAACTACATTATATGGTTGAATGATCGAAGCCGAATATGCCCCTTTTAGATTGGTAGCCTAAGAATTAGGGAACATCACTAATTTTGAGAATTAGTGCACACCTAATTGACGCGAATCCTAAAGATAGATCTATTGGGCCTAACGAACCCCATCCAAAGTATCGGATGCTTTAGTACTTCGATGTAGTTTTTATCATGTCCGAAGGATTTCCTGGAATGATAGGGGATATTCTTATATGCATCTTGTTAATGTCGGTTACTAGGTATTCACCATATGAATGATTATTTTTGTCTCTATGCATGGGACGTATATTTATGTAAAATGAAATTCTTGTGGTCTATTAAGATGATGAAAATGAATGATTATGATAAACTAATGAACTCACCAACCTTTTAGTTGACACTTAAAAGCATGTTTATTCTCAGGTGTTAAAGAAATCTTCCGCTGTGCATTTGCACATTTTAAAGATATTACTTGGAGTCATTCATGGCATATTTCAAAAGACGTTGCATTCAAGTCGTTGAGTTCAATAGAGATTATTATTAAGTAAATGACAGATTAGGTCATTTATAGTTGGATATTATGAAATGGTATGCATGCCTATCAATTTTCGATGTAAAGAAAGTTTATCTTTTAAAAACAAATGCAATGTCTGAAAAATGTATCATATAGAGGTCAAATACCTCGCGATGTAATCAACTATTGAGAATCATTTATAATGTATATGAACGGGTCCTTTCAGTTGGTATCAAAGCGGTGGTCTTAGCGAACCAGGTCTGCATTAATAGGTCTAACTGATAAGTCATTAGGATGCATTAGTGAGTCTGGACTTCGACCGTGTCTGCATGTCAAAAGTTTTGCTTGTCATTTCTAGTCGGAAATCATCTGCTTATCATCCTTATGAAATTACCTACTTATCATTATTAGTCTAGACACGTCTTGCTACATTAATTGCATGAGTAGTGTATAGACAAAATTCATATCTTAGCGTATCTGCTAAATCATATCTTATCGTATCTGTTACTTTAAACTTTGCCTGACATATCCCGCAAATTCCTCCGTAATCTACAAAATCTTTTGATCTATATATATAGATATCCTATGTAAATAGAATATCACCCGATAGCCAGAAAAATCATTTTATATCGAATAATCCTTTATCAAATCGTACGAAATGGAATTCGTCGTTAGTTCAAGTCACTCGGATTCCGAAATAGAATCTCACTCAAGCTCTGAAAGCAGTGTGACCAGAATGGATCAACCAATCAGTCATCACCTATTCTGGATGAATTGGGGATGGGTTCGTAGCCTCCTCAATCATTGGAGACAAGAAGAAGGCGATCCTTTCCATCCACCACATTGCCCTATTGACGAAGAACCATAAGCACTTACCGGCGAACCTGTCCGATACACCATTTTCTCTCTCATTTCCAGAGTATCTCGTCACGATTATATATTACATAAAATTTTAGATTTTATTTATCCGCTCGTCCGAACCGACAATCACCCCGGTGTAATAGAAGAAGTCAACGAGCTTCGCGCTCGGGTAGTGGCTTTGGAGAATATGGTGCAAAGGTTACAAACACCAGCAGCAGCACCAACAGCATAACCAGTGTGAAGACCCGTCCTAATCCATCCGGACGAAGTCCATATCGATTATAAACGATTCACAACAGTTGATTACATCGCGAGATACTTGACCTCTATATGATACATTTTACAAACATTGCATTCGTTTTTGAAAAGACAAACTTTCATTACATCGAAAGTTGACAGGCATGCATACCATTTCATAATATATCCAACTATAATTGACTTGATAATAATCTTGATGAACTCGACGACTCGAATGCAACGTCTTTTGAAATATGTCATGAATGACTCCAAGTAATATCTATAAAATGAGCAAATACACAGCGGAAGATTTCTTTCGTACCTGAGAATAAACATGCTTTAAAGTGTCAACCAAAAGGTTGGTGAGTTCATTAGTTTAACTTAAACAATCGTTTCCATCATTTTAATAGACCACAAGATTTCAGATTTCCATTTCTCATAAACATACGTCCCATGCATAGAGACAAAAATATCATTCATATGGATTGAACACCTGGTAACCGACATTAACAATATGCATATATAAGAATATCCCCATCATTCCGGGATCCTCCTTCGGACATGATATAAATTTCGAAGTACTAAAACATCCGGTACTTTGGATGGGGCTTGTTGGGCCCGATAGATCTATCTTTAGGATTCGCGTCAATTAGGGTGTCTGTTCCCTAATTCTTAGATTACCAGACTTAATAAAAAGGGGCATATTCGACTTCGATAATCCAACCATAGAATGTAGTTTCACGTACTTGTGTCAATTTCGTAAAACAGTTATAAAAGTTGCGCATGTATTCTCAGCCCAAAAATATAAAGGGTAAAAAGGCAAATGAAACTCACGATACTGTATTTTGTAGTAAAAATACATATGACGTCATTGAACAATGCAGGGTTGGCCTCGGATTCACGAACCTATATCAATTGTGTATATATTAATACGTATAATGTAAGTTACAAAATTTCATTTATTAATATGTATTATTTATATATTATAGTTTTGTAGAATTTATTCTAACCTTTATTTTAAAACGTATACTTATATTATATTTTAAGTTATATTATATATATATATATCGATTTTATGTATATATATCTATAATGATTTACGTTTATATAAATAGTGACATTAATATATTTATATACATATATTTGTGGTTAGTATTGTATTTATGAAATTTTATTAGTTTGTTATGTGAATTATTAATACAATCCTAGTATATACCATAAGTATATATATAGTGTACAAAAGATTTATTTGTTAAAATAATAATTTAGATAATAATGATTTACTAATAATAATAATAATTTTATTAATAATGATAATACTAATAGCAAAAAAAATGAAAATGATAACTGTTAATGATACTAATAATAATAACTCAAAAATAATATTAATACTAATACCATACTTATGTTAATAATAAGGGTTCTAATAATTATAAAATGATAAATGATAATCATAATAATACTAGTAAATATTAATGATGATACTGATAAATATGATATTATTAATTGTAAATGTACCGATGATACTATTATTTATAAACCGGTACAAATTCTAATATTGATGATAATAATATATTTTTATTTCCTTCATAATAATAATAATGATAATCATAATCCTAATGATGATAAAATACTAAAATGATAAGTTTATTACTAATAATAATATTATTAATACCTATCATAATAATAATAGTAATGTCTATAATACTTTCAAATATGATAACAAGTATGATACTAATAATAACAATAACAATAACAATCAAAACAATCACAATAATAATAATAATAATACTAATAATAATTAATATATAATAACAATAATAAAATTAGAAAAGAAAACTACCTCACATGAAAAGAGTTTCAAAAAAAAAAAAAGAAACTACCGTCCTCTGGACTCGATCTCGTGACCACATGCTCACACGCAAACACTCTCGACCATCCCACCAATTCTGATTCTCTGTACTAATATCGAATTTAAATTTTATATATAAACTGTTTTTCTTCTATTCCTCTTCTTCTCCACAAGTCTCATGGATTCAACAAAACATCAATAACCAAAAAAAAAAAAAAAAAAAAAAAAATCAGGGTTCCTTTTAAAGCTTCAAAACATTACAGAAAAAAAAATAATTTGGGTTCTAAAATAAAATAAAAAAACACTAAAGGCCTACTGCAGCGTCGGTTCTTGGAACAAAACAAAAAAAATTGATTTCGTAATAGATAACATTATAGATAATGTTTATAACACGAAATAGTTTTCTAAACATGTATAAAAACTACTGGAATCGTCAATTTGATCAGAAACATATACACGAACGCGAATTTGTCTCAAGAACAATTGTTGACTTTTTTTAAACTAAACTTTGACTTCAAAATTCAAGATCGATATAAAGATTTGAGAGTTGAGATTTTGCAGATAGATTCAAAGAAAGATTTCTAACCTTTCTGCATTTTTAGATTTTGAAACTTTATTCGAAATTGAATTAAGAGAAAAAAAAATTGGAGCGTGCAGAGAAGAAGAAAAAAAAATATCGCTGTGCTCTTTAATCCCATTGGATTTCCTTTTTATTTGATTTGCAATTATACATAATCATTTTGTAATAATAGAGATCGGTTGATAAAAAATGGAGAAAATGTCAACACATGTTCACGAGTTTGGAGCAGGAAAGAAACAAAAAAAATAATAATAATAGAGATAAAGGATACAGGGGTCAAGCGTATAATATAGATCCCTACTGTTTTTTTTAATTAATAATAATAATATATAATAACAATACTATTAATATCTAATAATATTAATAAAATTAATAATAATGATAAATATAATATTAATGATAATAATAATTGTAAAAATGATAATAATAATAATAATAATAATAATAATAATAATAATAATAATAATAATAATAATAATAATAATAATACCATACTAATTATGATAATATTAATATTTTATCGATAATAATAATATTAGTAATAATAATCTAATTTATACATCCAATTTCATCTTTATATGATATAAAGTGATATTATGAATACAAATATTGATATTTGACGATACAAATAACATTACTACAACAACTATATTTGTATTTAAATTTAATTTATTAATATCATCTATTATTATGTAATATTTAATAATTATGTAATATGTATTGTAACATATACTGAATATTATATATTTATGCATTTTAATATAAATATATTATAATATTTATTTACATACTAATTATATTATACTTATGTATGTAATTATGAAAAATATAAATGTTTTATATATGTAAGTATTATATATATTTATTAAAATAGTACATTATTTCATCATAGATATATTATAAATTTCTACATATACATAATATAATAATTATGTATAAAATCATATATATATAGTTATATTTATGTATATATGTATACTACCATATATATAAAATCATGTTTTAAATGTTGAGTAGATGATTAATTATGTATATTAAACAATTAACTACAAAGTATAACATTGTACATTTAATATTTTGATAACGTTGGTAAAATATGTTTGAATCATTTATATACAATATACTATATATATTCAAAATGAAAATCTTTAGTTATTAAATGTTATCTTTTATAATAACAAAATTACTTAATAGTTCATTAATACTAATATAATTAGTTTTATATATAATTATTTATATTTACATTCTTAGTTACAATTAAAGGTTCGTGAATCGTCGGAAATAGTTAAAGGTCAAATGTTATCATGAAATAGTTCAAACATAATGAGACTCGGTTTAATAGACTTTGCTTATCGAGTCGAATCATATAAGATTATGTTTAAATTTGGTCGGAAATTCCCGGGTCATCACAGTACCTACCCGTTAAAGAAATTTCGTCCCGAAATTTGAGTGAGGTCGTCATAGCTAACAATAAATATGTTTTCCTGACGAATATGAGTTGATAACTTGAGTTTTATCATCATTGAGTAATATGGATAAAAATAATTCAATTATTCGAAGAGTGCGAATGAAGCTATTCACAAAAGGATGAAATGAGAAACAAAGATTTGTTTTTAACTTTTGACGTAGTCAGGTTTGAATTTAGAAAATAAGGCGCGTCTTAACTTTTGACATTGCCTTGGTTGAATTCCGGAATTTAAGGGATTTAAAGAAAATCTTGAAGATCTATAAAATCTGATTCTTCGGGATTTATGGAAATTAAGATCTCTTTAATTAAATACGGTGATCTGCCCCGATTACTACGTCTGATATTTCCAGTATAAATTAAGCTCTTCCTTTCCATTATTCTCACCATTCTTATACTTTCTTTCTTAGTTCATACATCCAAAAGATTCTGAAAATGATTAATCCAGTTCTGATCCTTGTCCTCATCCTTACTATCGCAACAATCATTCTCCTTTTCCAACTTCCACCAGAGGAATCTGCTTTCTTCTACTTCGCCCTCGGGATTATAATGTTTTTAATTCTCCCGTGTCTTTATGTTGCGATAAACATTGATATACACGGTTTGTAATTTATGTGTTGTTATCGGACTTTATATTCTCCCTTATATTTCAAAGCTCTATGCTTTTGTTTTCTCTTCCCGACTTCAAGTCAAGCGAATAATGGTCCAGAATTTATAGATATAGAGTTTCGAATGATTATAATGTTCTAAGCATGAAGGAACGTGATAGCACGATTTGATTTTCAAATTTATCAACATCACGGAAGATAGAACCATCAAGAATACATTTTCTTGATTTGTTACGGAGTTAAGTAGGATGAAAGAGTTATGTAACATGACACATGATGACGTTATGATCTGTGAATCATCACGTTTCATTTAGAAACTCAGCATGACTTACTGTAATATAATCACGTTGATCAAGTGTCATTATATTATACTAACTCATGCATCAGTTCCCATCATTACTACAATAACATTCATATTTTAAGCTTGAAAATTTACAGAATATAGAAACTAACAGTTTCTATATGATGTAATACTGATAGCACGAAAAGATTAATGATTTCAGATAAGAATAGTTATAAAAATATCTCCAGAAATATGGAGGATATTTATAATGAAAGGTACGATAATATCTCAGAATATCTAAGATCAGAGGATGATAGAAACTATTGTCTGCAAGGGTTTAGAGTAAGGAGCAAGTTATTCACTATAGACTTTAGCAGACATTGAATTATTTGGATTCTTTGAAGTCAAACTTATTCTTTGTGATTTATCCACAGCTTTCTTCATAGTTTCGCATAATCTGCTTTTCGGTACTATATTTTCTATTGAATGTTTCCAATATATTGATACACAGGAAGTACGAAGAGGTATATAATTTCGGACGAGAATATTTATGAAAATATCCTCAGAAATATCAAAGATATTGATGATGATATTTTGGAATTTCTAAGTTCGACGGTTGATGGAGAAAGATTTTCCGCAAGATTTTAACATGACTTCGGAGCAAGATATTCTCTAAAGATTTCAACGGATCCAGAATTACCTGAATCCTTTGAATATAGGATTTGGTCCTTGTATTTGTCCTTAGTCTCCTTCATGGGTAACTCAATCTGTTTTTCAATACCCAATTTTCTATCGAGCGTTCCTAACACTCCTTTCTTTATCATCAAACTTTTGTCCGTTTAGACCATCTACCATTTTTCTGTTTCCTCTGCATTTAATGCTATGATATCTGAATCATCGGTTATTAATCCGAGGTGGTTTCAGGAGAATTGTGTTTTTAGATGATTAAACGCTGATGGTAATATGATGGAATATGAAAGGTTACCTGGTAACAATAAAAGAGCACGCGTATATATAAACGTTATAATAAGGTTGTTTCGTACGAAAAGTCGAAGTTGACTTGTTGGAGTTGTGACAAAATTGGCTAATTTTGAAAAGGGATCGCAAAGTTGTTTTTGTTAATAAATGCCAAAGGATCTGACGCGGCTACGTGTTGAACTTTTACTCAATTGCCGAGAGTTTCTCAGGTGCATAACTATATGCATAAATCTTTCCTTCCGTAGATGAAGTGCGGTTGATTCATCCTATCGATTGAGGTGTTTTCAAGAATCATGAAAGGTTTGAACGCAGAATGTAATCGTGAAGATACAAATGAGGTTTAAGACGAAATCAAGTGGCAAACTTGAAGAATTGTTTAGTTTCATATGTTATATTCAATATTTTAATTCATTTTAATTGTCCAATGTTATTAGTCCACAGTCGATAGTCCACAGTTGACAGTGCAATCATTCATATATAGTTTAATATATAATATTTGAATTAATTAATACGTATCGTGACCCGTGTACATGTCTCAGACTCGATCACAACTCAAAGTATATATATTATTATAGAATCAACCTCAACCCTGTATAGAGAACTCGATCATTACTGCATATAGAGTGTCTATGGTGATTCCAAATAATATATATAGATGTGTCGATATGATATGTCAAAACCTTGTATACGTGTCCCGATATTTAAAGTGCGTAAAATAAATAACAGAAATTAAATGACGATAAATAAAGTGCGTAAAGTAAATAACATAAATTAAATGACAATAAATAAAATTGCGAGAATATAAATTGCGATAAAATAAATTGCGATAAATAAATTGCGATAAATAAAATGTAATACGGAATTAACAGTTAGCTAGGATTTTGTTAGCGTGGTTTCTTAATAAAATTTAATATTGTTAATTAGTCTGTTTCTAATCAATTTTTATTGTGTCCATTATTTCTTCATTATGCCACTTGTTGGATTCTGATAGGTCAAAATTCAAATATGAAATTGAATTTGAATGAAAATAGTTATTCTTTGGTGAACGGATAAGTATCCCGGTGGTTGTAAATAGGATAGTGAATAACTGTTGAATCAGATTCGAAGAATATACAGTGTAACTTATTAATGTGAAATTTAAATATTCCTCGGGTATTACCTACCCGTTAAAATATTTTTATTATTAACAGTTTGTACAAAAGAATTTTTAATTACAATCTTTATGAAAACATATATACATATATATTTTCTTCAGATGTAATCATGAATTTAATGAGTTAACATGATATTAAACTCATTTAGTTTTCAGTTGGAACTAGAATAAATAATCTCTAAAACATTAGAGATTACATAATCACCATGTCGAACGAAGATAACTGATGTAGAATGTCATGTAGAATGATGATTATACTCGAGGTATAGATTGAGATGTTGAGGCATGTGATATTGAAATTTGGGTTGTTGGTGGTACCGTTGGTGCCGGTGATTTGGATGAAGCTGGTACGTTTTGCACCATATTTTCCAAGACTACAACTTATGCGCGAAGTTCGTTAACTTCTTCTATTACACCGGGATGATTGTCGGTTCGGACGAGCGGATGAATGAGGTTTAGAATCTGAGATAGTATATGATCGTGATGAGATACTTTGTAAATGAGAGAGAAAATGGTGTCTCGAACAGGTTCGCCGGTAAACGTTTTAGGTCCATTGTCAAGAGGTGAATTTGGTTAGTGGAAATGATCGCCTTCTTCGCGTTTCCATTGATTAAGTCGACTACGAACCCATCTCCAATTCATTCAGAATAGATGATGGCTAATTGATCGATTCATTCCGGTTACTCTGCTTTCGGAGCTCGAGTGGAAATCCATATCGAAATAGCTGTCGGAATAACTATCGAAATAGCTATCGAAATCAGATGGACTCGAACTGGTTGAGGGATTCATCTCGTACGATCAGATGAAGGATTTTCGATAAGAAATAGATTATAGGATGTAGATTAGTACCCTGCAATACATAATTTACATATGCATATATAATACTAAAATCCCATAAGCTACGGAGGAATCTACGGAAGCTGTCAGGCAAAGGTAACAATAACAGATACGCTAAGATATGAATTTAACTATACACTGTCTATGCAATAAAGGCAGTAAGACGTGTCTTAGACTTTAAGGATGATAAGTAAATAATTTTTCGACACTAAATGATAAGCAAAACTTTTGACATGCAAACACGGTCGAAGTCCAGACTCATTAATGCATTCTAACGACTATCAGTTAGACTCACTAATGCAAGACCTGGTTCGCTAAGACCACCGCTCTGATACCAACTGTGAAGACCCGTCCTAATCCATCCGGACGAAGTCCATATCGATTATAAACGATTCACAACAGTTGATTACATCGCGAGATACTTGACCTCTATATGATACATTTTACAAACATTGCATTCGTTTTTGAAAAGACAAACTTTCATTACATCGAAAGTTGACAGGCATGCATACCATTTCATAATATATCCAACTATAATTGACTTGATAATAATCTTGATGAACTCGACGACTCGAATGCAACGTCTTTTGAAATATGTCATGAATGACTCCAAGTAATATCTATAAAATGAGCAAATACACAGCGGAAGATTTCTTTCGTACCTGAGAATAAACATGCTTTAAAGTGTCAACCAAAAGGTTGGTGAGTTCATTAGTTTAACTTAAACAATCGTTTCCATCATTTTAATAGACCACAAGATTTCAGATTTCCATTTCTCATAAACATACGTCCCATGCATAGAGACAAAAATATCATTCATATGGATTGAACACCTGGTAACCGACATTAACAATATGCATATATAAGAATATCCCCATCATTCCGGGATCCTCCTTCGGACATGATATAAATTTCGAAGTACTAAAACATCCGGTACTTTGGATGGGGCTTGTTGGGCCCGATAGATCTATCTTTAGGATTCGCGTCAATTAGGGTGTCTGTTCCCTAATTCTTAGATTACCAGACTTAATAAAAAGGGGCATATTCGACTTCGATAATCCAACCATAGAATGTAGTTTCAC
Organism: Rutidosis leptorrhynchoides; assembly: GCF_046630445.1. Lineage (NCBI taxonomy): Eukaryota > Viridiplantae > Streptophyta > Magnoliopsida > Asterales > Asteraceae > Rutidosis > Rutidosis leptorrhynchoides. Next base: position 256,626,910 of record NC_092337.1, read on the forward strand.
GTACTTGTGTCAATTTCGTAAAACAGTTATAAAAGTTGCGCATGTATTCTCAGCCCAAAAATATAAAGGGTAAAAAGGCAAATGAAACTCACGATACTGTATTTTGTAGTAAAAATACATATGACGTCATTGAACAATGCAGGGTTGGCCTCGGATTCACGAACCTATATCAATTGTGTATATATTAATACGTATAATGTAAGTTACAAAATTTCATTTATTAATATGTATTATTTATATATTATAGTTTTGTAGAATTTATTCTAACCTTTATTTTAAAACGTATACTTATATTATATTTTAAGTTATATTATATATATATATATCGATTTTATGTATATATATCTATAATGATTTACGTTTATATAAATAGTGACATTAATATATTTATATACATATATTTGTGGTTAGTATTGTATTTATGAAATTTTATTAGTTTGTTATGTGAATTATTAATACAATCCTAGTATATACCATAAGTATATATATAGTGTACAAAAGATTTATTTGTTAAAATAATAATTTAGATAATAATGATTTACTAATAATAATAATAATTTTATTAATAATGATAATACTAATAGCAAAAAAAATGAAAATGATAACTGTTAATGATACTAATAATAATAACTCAAAAATAATATTAATACTAATACCATACTTATGTTAATAATAAGGGTTCTAATAATTATAAAATGATAAATGATAATCATAATAATACTAGTAAATATTAATGATGATACTGATAAATATGATATTATTAATTGTAAATGTACCGATGATACTATTATTTATAAACCGGTACAAATTCTAATATTGATGATAATAATATATTTTTATTTCCTTCATAATAATAATAATGATAATCATAATCCTAATGATGATAAAATACTAAAATGATAAGTTTATTACTAATAATAATATTATTAATACCTATCATAATAATAATAGTAATGTCTATAATACTTTCAAATATGATAACAAGTATGATACTAATAATAACAATAACAATAACAATCAAAACAATCACAATAATAATAATAATAATACTAATAATAATTAATATATAATAACAATAATAAAATTAGAAAAGAAAACTACCTCACATGAAAAGAGTTTCAAAAAAAAAAAAGAAACTACCGTCCTCTGGACTCGATCTCGTGACCACATGCTCACACGCAAACACTCTCGACCATCCCACCAATTCTGATTCTCTGTACTAATATCGAATTTAAATTTTATATATAAACTGTTTTTCTTCTATTCCTCTTCTTCTCCACAAGTCTCATGGATTCAACAAAACATCAATAACCAAAAAAAAAAAAAAAAAAAAAAAAATCAGGGTTCCTTTTAAAGCTTCAAAACATTACAGAAAAAAAAATAATTTGGGTTCTAAAATAAAATAAAAAAACACTAAAGGCCTACTGCAGCGTCGGTTCTTGGAACAAAACAAAAAAAATTGATTTCGTAATAGATAACATTATAGATAATGTTTATAACACGAAATAGTTTTCTAAACATGTATAAAAACTACTGGAATCGTCAATTTGATCAGAAACATATACACGAACGCGAATTTGTCTCAAGAACAATTGTTGACTTTTTTTAAACTAAACTTTGACTTCAAAATTCAAGATCGATATAAAGATTTGAGAGTTGAGATTTTGCAGATAGATTCAAAGAAAGATTTCTAACCTTTCTGCATTTTTAGATTTTGAAACTTTATTCGAAATTGAATTAAGAGAAAAAAAAATTGGAGCGTGCAGAGAAGAAGAAAAAAAAATATCGCTGTGCTCTTTAATCCCATTGGATTTCCTTTTTATTTGATTTGCAATTATACATAATCATTTTGTAATAATAGAGATCGGTTGATAAAAAATGGAGAAAATGTCAACACATGTTCACGAGTTTGGAGCAGGAAAGAAACAAAAAAAATAATAATAATAGAGATAAAGGATACAGGGGTCAAGCGTATAATATAGATCCCTACTTTTTTTTTTAATTAATAATAATAATATATAATAACAATACTATTAATATCTAATAATATTAATAAAATTAATAATAATGATAAATATAATATTAATGATAATAATAATTGTAAAAATGATAATAATAATAATAATAATAATAATAATAATAATAATAATAATAATAATAATAATAATAATACCATACTAATTATGATAATATTAATATTTTATCGATAATAATAATATTAGTAATAATAATCTAATTTATACATCCAATTTCATCTTTATATGATATAAAGTGATATTATGAATACAAATATTGATATTTGACGATACAAATAACATTACTACAACAACTATATTTGTATTTAAATTTAATTTATTAATATCATCTATTATTATGTAATATTTAATAATTATGTAATATGTATTGTAACATATACTGAATATTATATATTTATGCATTTTAATATAAATATATTATAATATTTATTTACATACTAATTATATTATACTTATGTATGTAATTATGAAAAATATAAATGTTTTATATATGTAAGTATTATATATATTTATTAAAATAGTACATTATTTCATCATAGATATATTATAAATTTCTACATATACATAATATAATAATTATGTATAAAATCATATATATATAGTTATATTTATGTATATATGTATACTACCATATATATAAAATCATGTTTTAAATGTTGAGTAGATGATTAATTATGTATATTAAACAATTAACTACAAAGTATAACATTGTACATTTAATATTTTGATAACGTTGGTAAAATATGTTTGAATCATTTATATACAATATACTATATATATTCAAAATGAAAATCTTTAGTTATTAAATGTTATCTTTTATAATAACAAAATTACTTAATAGTTCATTAATACTAATATAATTAGTTTTATATATAATTATTTATATTTACATTCTTAGTTACAATTAAAGGTTCGTGAATCGTCGGAAATAGTTAAAGGTCAAATGTTATCATGAAATAGTTCAAACATAATGAGACTCGGTTTAATAGACTTTGCTTATCGAGTCGAATCATATAAGATTATGTTTAAATTTGGTCGGAAATTCCCGGGTCATCACAACCAGTACCACCATCATCAATGCCAAAAGTACCATTACCACCCCAACCACAACCGCGTTGTAAAACTCAACCTCACAATCTGTCCCACGAGCATCAACGTCATACGCACCATAGATACCAAGGAGTACCAACAACAATAACTGACGAAGTATTAATTCATAACTTCATTGGAGAAACATTCCACGGCGATTATGTAATCTCTAAAGTCTTAGAGATTATCTAATCTAGCCCTAATCACAAATCAGTTAAGCGAACCAAAATGATAGAAGGAAGAGTAGAAACCCTGATAAAAATGGTGTGTGATTAACAAGCTAAACTTGTTTTACCAACAGCATCAACAGTACCGTCAGCGTCACCAGCATCGTCAGTACAGTCAACATCAGAATCAACAACACCTATAACATCACAAACTCCGTCAGTTCAAGAATCACTGTGGACATCATTACAAATCAATAACGCGTATATTGTATCAACGAATTATGAAGAATTAACTTATTCCCTCTGAAGAAATTATATGTATATTTTATTTATATATATATATATATATATATATATATATATATATATATATATATATATATATATATATATATATATATATATATATATATATATATATATATTTTGAATTAAAAATAAATCTTTCCGTGCTAAGCTATTGTGTGTGAATCTTAACTACTCGGTTAATTCATATTACAAATATGCAATAATGTACGTCCCTCGCCCGCGACTTAACCATCGTTAACTACAATCTCTGTCTCAATTCAACAAATTCCAATTCCTAATAAATCAAGTATATATTTGATTTTACACTTCATCATTGACGTACCCGAAACTTTTCAGATAACATCATTCGTACTTTGCGAAGTTCACAAGAATTTAACGAAAACCAACATCACATCTCAACAAATAACGAAGTATTGATTCATAATTTCAATATTATTGAAGAAATACTTATTTAATCTCTAAAGCCTTCAATGGATTATTCAATTCTGGTTTCAACCATAAATCAAATGAGTTTAATATTGACTCATTGAAATCTATGTTACATCTGAAGAAAATATATACATATATATTTTCATAAAGACTGTAATAAAATTCTTATGTACAAAATATTAATTGTGAAATTTTTTTTAACGGGTAGGTAATACCCGAGATATATATATAAATATATTCACAATTGATATGTTACATTCTTCAAATCAGATTAAGCAAATTATCAACTATACTTCCTACTTTCACAATAATATACATTCTTTCATAGAAATCAAAACAACCATACTCATTCAAACCCAATTACATATTTTGATTTTGAAACCTCAGAATTCAATTCGAGATATAACTGGTACCATCACTTTTTGATTCCTACATCTTTCGAAGCTATACTTTGACTTCAAAACTGTGTTAGAACATCAAATGTATATTAACGATTACAATCTGTGTTCAAACCCTTCAAAAATTTCTAAAGACACTTCAATTAGTGAGCAATCGAGATGATGATCTAACCACATATTACCCACAGTTATGTACTTAAAAAGCTCTCGAAACCAAAGTCATAATTCAACACATATATGTGTCAGATCCTTTGGCATTTATTAGCAAAAATAACTTTGCAATTCCTTTTTCAAAGTAGCAAATTCTATCACAACTCCAGCAAGACAACTTCGATTTTTCATTCGGAGTAGCCTTATCATAATCTTGATAAAAATGTTGCCCTTTCGCCATTGTTACCGGGGAACCTTTCATATCTCACCACATTAGCTATAAACTTATCAGCAACCGGAATGATCTGAGATTTTCCGAAAAATTATTATATTTATCAAAACCCCATCATTTACTCATTCGCATCTTGTAACGAGAATTGCCATACGAATCATCAGGAATTAGCAATCAGTATTTTGAAATCTCGCAGCATGTCCACGCCAACAGTTATATGTGTATATATAACGTCTATCTCCTGGACTTACATACTTGAATGTGAAGTTTCTGAAAAACACCCTAAACTGCAGAACAGTTCTCGAAATTGATGATGAAGCAGCAAAAACTATAAAACGACCTTAACAGTAAAAAGTTTGATAATAAAGAGTAGTGTGTTGGCAGAGCTCAGAAAAAGAAAAGAGTTGGAACTGGAAAACGGATTGAGCAAAGTATGAAGGAGGCTGTGGACAAATCACAAAGGCTAAACCTGCCTTCAAAGGATACAAATGATTCAGTATCTGCTGAAGTCATTATCGAATACCTTGCTCCTGACTGTAAACCCTTGCGGACAATATTCTTCATCATCCTCTGTTATTAGAAAATCATAAGATATCATCATATCTTTCATTATAAATATCCTCCATATTTCTGAAGATATTTTCTTAATTTTTCTTATTTGAAATCATTTACCTCTTCGCGCTATCTGTATTACATCATAAAAGAAACTATTTTAGTTTCTAAATTCTGAAACATTCTAGTTTAAAATAGGAATATTTTGAAGTAGTGTTGGGAACTGAAGCATGAATTAGTATAATATAATGACACTTGATCAACGTGATTATATTACAGTAAGTCATACTGAGTTTCTAAATGGAACGTGATGATTCATAGATCATAACATCATCATGTGCCATGTTATACGACTCTTGTATTCTATTTAACCTCTAAAATATCAAGAAAATATTTCTTGATGATTCGGCCTTTTCCAAGGTATTCTGGTAATTTAACAAGTCAAGATCGTGCCATCACAATTTCCTTCCTAGAACATTAACAATGTTCATTCCGAAATTCATATCTGTGAATTCTGGACCATTACAAGCGGTACTTAATCACAAGAAGAAGAAACGAAAGGACAAAACTCCGAAATAGAAATTGGGGTATAAATGGCAGCAAATAAAAGAGAGCATTATCTGTGAATGACAATGATTATAGAAGACAGAAGCATAGACTTTGAAATATAAGGGAAGATATAAAACCCAACGACAAACCAGAAATTATAAACCATATATATCGATTCATATAGCAATATAAAGACACGGGAGAACTTGAAACACTATAAACCCAAGAGTATAGTAGAAGTAAATAGATTCTTCCGGCGGTAGATGAAAAAGAAGAATGACCGATATGAAAGTTAGAAGTATATCGAGAATCAGAACTGGATGGAGCATATTGATGAATACTTTAAAATATGAGTTGAGGGGGAAAGAATAGAAGGTGATGAAACATGACTAGGAACTTAGAAATCAACAAATTTAACTCACACAATGGCGGAATAAGTGAATCAAACCCTCTAGTGAATAGGTTAAGCTTTTTTAGATTAATTTAGTCAAACCACAACTAAATTAAGTGTGATTAGATCAACACCTAGAGCTATTATTCACCACCTGGGTGATTTTGACTGAGAGAGAATCGGAGGAGCTCACCAGATCTGAGTGTGTGTAACAAATGAGAGGCTTAACCTAAAATGAAGAACATAAGACTTTATAGACCCCTGCTGTAGACTCACCCATACGATTCATCCATCACATGTAAGAGTTGGCTTCATCAGCCGTACGGGTGATCACTCACTCGTGTCTTCTCATTTAGGTTGTAATTGTGACTTAGCTCAGCATCAACCGTGCGTATGAGCCTGTCAGCTGTACTAGTGAGGCTTCACTCGTACGTCTGACTAAGTCTAACATAGTCAAACATCCAAATCTCGTTCCTGCAGTTCCTGTAACCACATACAAACATGGATAGGATAATAACGAGCAATCATGGTGGCCTGTAAACTGTTGTACCTGCAATGGACGTGGGTAGATGTCTAGGGACTTGCATAAAATGCATTAATAGAAGGTGTGAGTTGTAAGGAAACGAAGGAGGTGAATTTATAAGAAAATCTCCGACAGAACAATTAAAATGGACGATCGCATTTAAAGCGGATCCTAATTCCCTTGGTTACCGAAGAATCAAATCTTATTACGAAGATTTTCTTCAAAACCCTTGAAATCTGGAAATCAATCATATCTACGTCAAATGATAAGATGAATCTACACTTACTCATTTCACTCTTCTATGTTAGCTTCATTCGTACTCTTCATATAAATGGATTGTTTATCCAAATTATTCGCTGATGATAAAACTATAATTTTCAGCCCGTATGCATCATGAAAACATACTTATTATCATTCACGACCTTTCCACTCAAATTTTGGGACGAAATTTCTTAAACGGGTAGGTACTGTGACAACCCGGAAATTTCCGACCAAATTTAAACTTTAATCTTTATATATTCCCGACACGATAAGCAAAGTTTGTAAGTTGAATCTCAAGAATTTTAAACTGTGTTCATACATTCATTTAACCTCGACCAAATTTCAAAGATTTACGAACCATTATATGAACAAATATGATTATATATGTATATGTGTATATATTATAACTTGAAAACATTAACAAAGTATTAGACGTATAATACTTTACATAAACGTATTTGTTTCATAATAGATTCAAATAGTTATCGTTGGAATTAAAAGATATATCAAATGATTGATTTATCAGATACATTGAATTATGATTACAAGTCCTTATTGAGAGGTCCACTTTGATTTAGAAAGCCTTTTCTTTTTAACGGTATCCGGAATTTTTGGTAAAAGTGATTTACAAAAGTGTCATTTACAAGAGTTAGTCAAAAGTTAGTAATCATTTCCGTTTAAATTTCAAAAGTGTACTTTACTTTGATTAACTAGTGTCCCTTGATAAATCAACCATTTAGTTTTTCATATTAAAAACATTGTTTGGTAGAATAACTACTAATATTTAAAAAGAGTTAAATTATATAAAACGAACTTTGAAATATAATTGGTTTTGAAAGACTAAATATTATATCATTAGATAAGTATTTCGAACATATATATTATGTACAAATATATATATATATATATATATATATATATATATATATATATGTATGTATTAACTTAGTCATAAAACGTCCTGATTTAAAATAAAATATTTTGACAAACAACGAGCCACCGATTTATAGAAGCAAATGACCACAACGCTCAATTTTATAAAGTTACATTTTTATAAGGTAATTTATTGATGAGTAAGTTAATTTATTTATAAGGGTACACGTCGCGTAATGTAAAAGGCTAGTTTTCTAATCATACGAAAGTGCGCTCGAAAAACCGAAAGTAGTACATGAGTCGAGTGACAACGTACGAGTCATTTGAACAACAATTACATTTTACTACGCACGTAAATATAATATAATATTTAATTAATTCTAAAGATTAAATATAATATATATTAAATAATATATAATTTATGTAACATGTGTAATGTAAGAGTGTCGGCTGCCTAAATGAGTTGTATATGAGCTGGAAGATGTATCCGTGCACTCGCATGGTTGTAACACCCAAACCCCATGCGATTGCATGGGGTATTATGAAATGTCCCGTTCTTATTGATTAAAAACGTTCCATATTAATTGATTTCGTTGCGAGGTTTTGACCTCTATATGAGACGTTTTTCAAAGACTGCATTCATTTTAAAACAAACCATAACCTTTATTTCATCAATAAAGGTTTAAAAAGCTTTACGTAGATTATCAAATAATGATAATCTAAAATATCATGTCTACACACGACCATTACATAATGGTTTACAATACAAATATGTTACAACAAAATAAGTTTCTTGAATGCAGTTTTTACACAATATCATACAAGCATGGACTCCAAATCTCGTCCTTATTTAAGTATGCGACAGCGGAAGCTCTTAATATTCACCTGAGAATAAACATGCTTTAAACGTCAACAAAAAATGTTGGTGAGTTATAGGTTTAACCTATATATATCAAATCGTAACAATAGACCACAAGATTTCATATTTCAATACACATCCCATACATAGAGATAAAAATCATTCATATGGTGAACACCTGGTAACCGACAATAACAAGATGCATATATAAGAATATCCCCATCATTCCGGGACACCCTTCGGATATGATATAAATTTCGAAGTACTAAAGCATTCGGTACTTTGGATGGGGTTTGTTAGGCCCAATAGATCTATCTTTAGGATTCGCGTCAATTAGGGTGTCTGTTCCCTAATTCTTAGATTACCAGACTTAATAAAAAGGGGCATATTCGATTTCGATAATTCAACCATAGAATGTAGTTTCACGTACTTGTGTCTATTTTGTAAATCATTTATAAAACCTGCATGTATTCTCATCCCAAAAATATTAGATTTTAAAAGTGGGACTATAACTCACTTTCACAGATTTTAACTTCGTCGGGAAGTAAGACTTGGCCACTGGTTGATTCACGAACCTATAACAATATATACATATATATCAAAGTATGTTCAAAATATATTTACAACACTTTTAATATATTTTGATGTTTTAAGTTTATTAAGTCAGCTGTCCTCGTTAGTAACCTACAACTAGTTGTCCACAGTTAGATGTACAGAAATAAATCGATAAATATTATCTTGAATCAATCCACGACCCAGTGTATACGTATCTCAGTATTGATCACAACTCAAACTATATATATTTTGGAATCAACCTCAACCCTGTATAGCTAACTCCAACATTCACATATAGAGTGTCTATGGTTGTTCCGAAATATATATAGATGTGTCGACATGATAGGTCGAAACATTGTATACGTGTCTATGGTATCTCAAGATTACATAATATATAATACAAGTTGATTAAGTTATGGTTGGAATAGATTTGTTACCAATTTTCACGTAGCTAAAATGAGAAAAATTATCCAATCTTGTTTTACCCATAACTTCTTCATTTTAAATCCGTTTTGAGTGAATCAAATTGCTATGGTTTCATATTGAACTCTATTTTATGAATCTAAACAAAAAAATTATAGGTTTCTAGTCGAAAAAATAAGTTACAAGTCGTTTTTGTAAAGGTAGTCATTTCAGTCGAAAGAACGACGTCTAGATGACCATTTTAGAAAACATACTTCCACTTTGAGTTTAACCATAATTTTTGGATATAGTTTCATGTTCATAATAAAAATCATTTTCTCAGAATAACAACTTTTAAATCAAAGTTTATCATAGTTTTTAATTAACTAACCCAAAACAGCCCGCGGTGTTACTACGACGGCGTAAATCCGGTTTTACGGTGTTTTTCGTGTTTCCAGGTTTTAAATCATTAAGTTAGCATATCATATAGATATAGAACATGTGTTTAGTTGATTTTAAAAGTCAAGTTAGAAGGATTAACTTTTGTTTGCGAACAAGTTTAGAATTAACTAAACTATGTTCTAGTGATTACAAGTTTAAACCTTCGAATAAGATAGCTTTATATGTATGAATCGAATGATGTTATGAACATCATTACTACCTTAAGTTCCTTGGATGAACCTACTGGAAAAGAGAAAAATGGATCTAGCTTCAATGGATCCTTGGATGGCTCAAAGTTCTTGAAGCAAAATCATGACACGAAAACAAGTTCAAGTAAGATCATCACTTGAAATAAGATTGTTATAGTTATAGAAATTGAACCAAAGTTTGAATATGATTATTACCTTGTATTAGAATGATAACCTACTGTAAGAAACAAAGATTTCTTGAGGTTGGATGATCACCTTACAAGATTGGAAGTGAGCTAGCAAACTTGAAAGTATTCTTGATTTTATGAAACTAGAACTTTTGGAATTTATGAAGAACACTTAGAACTTGAAGATAGAACTTGAGAGAGTTCAATTAGATGAAGAAAATTGAAGAATGAAAGTGTTTGTAGGTGTTTTTGGTCGTTGGTGTATGGATTAGATATAAAGGATATGTAATTTTGTTTTCATGTAAATAAGTCATGAATGATTACTCATATTTTTGTAATCTTATGAGATATTTCATGCTAGTTGCCAAATGATGGTTCCCACATGTGTTAGGTGACTCACATGGGCTGCTAAGAGCTGATCATTGGAGTGTATATACCAATAGTACATACATCTAAAAGCTGTGTATTGTACGAGTACGAATACGGGTGCATACGAGTAGAATTGTTGATGAAACTGAACGAGAATGTAATTGTAAGCATTTTTGTTAAGTAGAAGTATTTTGATAAGTGTATTGAAGTCTTTCAAAAGTGTATAAATACATATTAAAACACTACATGTATATACATTTTAACTGAGTCGTTAAGTCATCGTTAGTCGTTACATGTAAGTGTTGTTTTGAAACCTTTAGGTTAACTATCTTGTTAAATGTTGTTAACCTAATGTTTATAATATCAAATGAGATTTTAAATTATTATATTATCTTGATATTATGATGTACGAATATCTCTTAATATGATATATATACATTAAATGTCGTTACAACGATAAACGTTACATATATGTCTCGTTTCAAAATCATTAAGTTAGTAGTCTTGTTTTTACATATGTAGTTCATTGTTAATATAATTAATGATATGTTTACTTATCATAATATCATGTTAACTATATATATAACCATATATATGTCATCATATAGTTTTTTACAAGTTTTAACGTTCGTGAATCACCAGTCAACTTGGGTGGTCAATTGTCTATATGAAACCTATTTCAATTAATCAAGTCTTAACAAGTTTGATTGCTTAACATGTTGGAAACATTTAATCATGTAAACATCAATCTCAATTAATATATATAAACATGGAAAAGTTCGGGTCACTACAGTACCTACCCGTTAAATAAATTTCGTCCCGAAATTTTAAGCTGTTGAAGGTGTTGACGAATCTTCTGGAAATAGATGCGGGTATTTCTTCTTCATCTGATCTTCACGCTCCCAGGTGAACTCGGGTCCTCTACGAGCATTCCAGCGAACCTTAACAATTGGTATCTTGTTTTGCTTAAGTCTTTTAACCTCACGATCCATTATTTCGACGGGTTCTTCGATGAATTGAAGTTTTTCGTTGATTTGGATTTCATCTAACGGAATAGTGAGATCTTCTTTAGCAAAACATTTCTTTAAATTCGAGACGTGGAAAGTGTTATGTACAGCCGCGAGTTGTTGAGGTAACTCTAGTCGGTAAGCTACTGGTCCGATACGATCAATAATCTTGAATGGTCCAATATACCTTGGATTTAATTTCCCTCGTTTACCAAATCGAACAACGCCTTTCCAAGGTGAAACTTTAAGCATGACCATCTCTCCAATTTCAAATTCTATATCTTTTCTTTTAATGTCAGCGTAGCTCTTTTGTCGACTTTGGGCTGTTTTCAACCGTTGTTGAATTTGGATGATCTTCTCGGTAGTTTCTTGTATAATCTCCGGACCCGTAATCTGTCTATCCCCCACCTCACTCCAACAAATCGGAGACCTGCACTTTCTACCATAAAGTGCTTCAAACGGCGCCATCTCAATGCTTGAATGGTAGCTGTTGTTGTAGGAAAATTCTGCTAACGGTAGATGTCGATCCCAACTGTTTCCGAAATCAATAACACATGCTCGTAGCATGTCTTCAAGCGTTTGTATCGTCCTTTCGCTCTGCCCATCAGTTTGTGGATGATAGGCAGTACTCATGTCTAGACGAGTTCCTAATGCTTGCTGTAATGTCTGCCAGAATCTTGAAATAAATCTGCCATCCCTATCAGAGATAATAGAGATTGGTATTCCATGTCTGGAGACGACTTCCTTCAAATACAGTCGTGCTAACTTCTCCATCTTGTCATCTTCTCTTATTGGTAGGAAGTGTGCTGATTTGGTGAGACGATCAACTATTACCCAAATAGTATCAAAACCACTTGCAGTCCTTGGCAATTTAGTGATTAAATCCATGGTAATGTTTTCCCATTTCCATTCCGGGATTTCGGGTTGTTAAAGTAGACCTGATGGTTTCTGATGCTCAGCTTTGACCTTAGAACACGTCAAACATTCTCCTACGTATTTAGCAACATCGGCTTTCATACCCGGCCACCAAAAATGTTTCTTGAGATCCTTGTACATCTTCCCCGTTCCAGGATGTATTGAGTATCTGGTTTTATGAGCTTCTCTAAGTACCATTTCTCTCATATCTCCAAATTTTGGTACCCAAATCCTTTCAGCCCTATACCGGGTTCCGTCTTCCCGAATATTAAGATGCTTCTCCGATCCTTTGGGTATTTCATCCTTTAAATTTCCCTCTTTTAAAACTCCTTGTTGCGCCTCCTTTATTTGAGTAGTAATGTTATTATGAATCATTATATTCATAGATTTTACTCGAATGGGTTCTCTATCCTTCCTGCTCAAGGCATCGGCTACCACATTTGCCTTCCCCGGGTGGTAACGAATCTCAAAATCGTAATCATTCAATAATTCAATCCACCTACGCTGCCTCATATTCAGTTGTTTCTGATTAAATATGTGTTGAAGACTTTTGTGGTCGGTATATATAATACTTTTGACCCCATATAAGTAGTGCCTCCAAGTCTTTAATGCAAAAACAACCGCGCCTAATTCCAAATCATGCGTCGTATAATTTTGTTCGTGAATCTTCAATTGTCTAGACGCATAAGCAATCACCTTCGTTCGTTGCATTAATACACAACCGAGACCTTGCTTTGATGCGTCACAATAAATCACAAAATCATCATTCCCTTCAGGCAATGACAATATAGGTGCCGTAGTTAGCTTTTTCTTCAATAACTGAAACGCTTTCTCTTGTTCATCATTCCATTCAAATTTCTTCCCTTTATGCGTTAATGCAGTCAAGGGTTTTGCTATTCTGGAAAAGTCTTGGATGAACCTTCTGTAGTAACCAGCTAGTCCTAAAAACTGGCGTATGTGTTTCGGAGTTTTCGGGGTTTCCCACTTTTCAACAGTTTCTATCTTTGCCGGATCCACCTTAATACCTTTTTTGTTCACTATGTGACCGAGGAATTGAACTTCTTCCAACCAAAATGCACACTTTGAAAACTTAGCGTACAATTCTTCCTTCCTCAATACTTCTAACACCTTTCTCAAATGTTCACCGTGTTCTTGGTCATTCTTTGAGTAAATAAGTATGTCATCAATGAAAACAATGACAAACTTGTCAAGGTATGGTCCACACACTCGGTTCATAAGGTCCATGAACACAGCTGGTGCATTAGTTAAACCAAACGGCATGACCATAAACTCGTAATGACCGTAACGTGTTCTGAAAGCAGTCTTTGGAATATCATCTTCTTTCACCCGCATTTGATGATACCCGGAACGTAAGTCAATCTTTGAATAAACATACGAGCCTTGTAGTTGATCAAATAAGTCGTCGATTCTCGGTAGTGGGTAGCGGTTCTTGATGGTAAGTTTGTTCAACTCTCGGTAGTCGATACACAACCTGAATGTACCATCCTTCTTCTTGACAAACAAAACAGGAGCTCCCCACGGTGATGTGCTTGGTCGAATGAAACCACGCTCTAAAAGTTCTTGTAATTGGCTTTGCAGTTCTTTCATCTCGCTGGGTGCGAGTCTGTAAGGAGCACGAGCTATTGGTGCAGCTCCTGGTACAAGATCTATTTGAAATTCAACGGATCGATGTGGGGGTAATCCCGGTAATTCTTTCGGAAATACATCGGGAAATTCTTTTGCGATGGGAACATCATTGATGCTCTTTTCTTCAGTTTGTACTTTCTCGACGTGTGCTAGAACAGCATAGCAACCTTTTCTTATTAGTTTTTGTGCCTTCAAATTACTAATAAGATGTAGCTTCGTGTTGCCCTTTTCTCCGTACACCATTAAGGGTTTTCCTTTTTCTCGTATAATGCGAATTGCATTTTTGTAACAAACGATCTCCGCTTTCACTTCTTTCAACCAGTCCATACCGATTATCACATCAAAACTCCCTAACTCTACTGGTATCAAATCAATCTTAAATGTTTCGCTAACCAGTTTAATTTCTCGATTCCGACATATATTATCTGCTGAAATTAATTTACCATTTGCTAATTCGAGTAAAAATTTACTATCCAAAGGCGTCAATGGACAACTTAATTTAGCACAAAAATCTCTACTCATATAGCTTCTATCCGCACCCGAATCAAATAAAACGTAAGCAGATTTATTGTCAATAAGAAACGTACCCGTAACAAGCTCCGGGTCTTCCTGTGCCTCTGCCGCATTAATATTGAAAACTCTTCCGCGGCCTTGTCCATTCGTGTTCTCCTGGTTCGGGCAATTTCTAATAATGTGGCCCGGTTTTCCACATTTATAACAAACTACATTGGCATAACTTGCTCCGACACTACTTGCTCCGCCATTACTCGTTCCAACACCATTTGTTCCTTTCGTTCTATTAACCCCTGGTCCGTAGACCTCACACTTCGCCGCGCTATGACCATTTCTTTTACACTTGTTGCAAAATTTGGTGCAGAACCCCGAGTGATACTTTTCACACCTTTGGCATAGCTGCTTCTGATTGTTGTTGTTGTTGCGGTTATTATTGTTGTTGGGATGATTGTTGTAGTTGCTGTTGTTGTTGTTGTTGTTGTTGGGCCGTTTGTTGTAGTTGCGATTGATGTTGCGATTGTTGGGATAATTGTTGCGATTACTGTTGTAATTGCTGTTGTTGTTGTATTGGTGATTCTTATCACCGTTTTCCTCCCACTTTCTTTTGACTTGCTTCACATTGGCCTCTTCAGCAGTCTGTTCTTTAATTCTTTCTTCAATCTGGTTCACTAGTTTGTGAGCCATTCTACATGCCTGTTGTATGGAGGCGGGCTCGTGTGAACTTATATCTTCTTGGATTCTTTCCGGTAATCCTTTCACAAACGCGTCGATCTTCTCTTCCTCATCTTCGAATGCTCCCGGACACAATAGGCACAATTCTGTGAATCGTCTTTCGTACGTGGTAATATCAAATCCTTGGGTTCGTAACCCTCTAAGTTCTGTCTTGAGCTTATTGACCTCGGTTCTGGGACGGTACTTCTCGTTCATCAAGTGCTTGAATGCTGACCACGGTAGTGCGTACGCATCATCTTGTCCCACTTGCTCTAGATAGGTATTCCACCATGTTAACGCAGAACCTGTGAAGGTATGCGTAGCGTACTTCACTTTGTCCTCTTCAGTACACTTACTTATGGCAAACACCGATTCAACCTTCTCGGTCCACCGTTTCAATCCGATCGGTCCTTCGGTTCCATCAAATTCCAAAGGTTTGCAGGCAGTGAATTCTTTGTAGGTGCATCCTACACGATTTCCTGTACTGCTAGATCCAAGGTTATTTTTGGTATGTAGCGCAGCCTGTACTGCTGCTATGTTTGAAGCTAGAAAAGTACGGAATTCCTCTTCATTCATATTCACGGTGTGTCGAGTAGTCGGTGCCATTTCCTTCAAAATTATCAAATGGAACAAGTTAATCATACAGAATATTAAGAGTAGTTAATAGTATTTCGTAGCATAATATGAACTCATTTATAAAAGCTTTTTCTTCATATTAGCGTTTTATAAGTTTAAATTCGGGTAGTACCTACCCGTTAAGTTCATACTTAGTAGCTAATATACAATTCAACTACTACAATTCTATATGAAAAACTGATTATAATAATATTTCGCGTTCAAACTTTTATACAATATTTTACAAACTTACAATACCGCTTATTTTACATAAAGCATGAAATATAGCACACAATAACTTTGATACAAGATAGTTGTGAAGACAATTCTAGCTAGTACACAAGTCGTTCAGCAAAGGCAATAAAGACACGTAATTCATACGTCCAGAAACAAGTCATGCATTCTGGTTTTACTAGGACTACTTCCCATCCTTGGTCTTGTGCAACATAACCGTTATGGCCGTTGATAAGACAGCGTGTTGTAACGTCATCAAAGGGACGAGGGTTACGTAATGTCCAACAGTCCCGTAATAATCTAAAAACCTCATTTCTTACCCCAATTACCGACTCCGTCACTTGTGGAAACGTTTTGTTTAATAGTTGTAGCCCGATGTTCTTGTTCTCACTTTGGTGAGAAGCGAACATTACTAATCCGTAAGCATAACATGCTTCTTTATGTTGCATGTTAGCCGCTTTTTCTAAATCACGAAGTCCAATATTCGGATATATTGAGTCAAAATAATTTCTTAACCCGTTGCGTAAAATAGCATTTGGGTTCCCCGCAATATATGCGTCAAAGTAAACACATCGTAACTTATGGGTTTCCCAATGTGATATCCCCCATCTTTCAAACGAAAGTCTCTTATAAACCAAGACATTCTTGGAACGTTCTTCGAATGTCTTACAAACTGATCTCGCCTTAAATAGTTGTGCCGAAGAATTCTGGCCGACTCTAGACAAGATTTCATCAATCATGTCTCCGGGTAGGTCTCTTAAAATATTGGGTTGTCTATCCATTTTGTGTTTTTAAACTGTAAAATAGACAAGAGTTAGATTCATAAAAAAAAATACTTATTAATACAAGCAATTTTTACATATATCATAAAGCATAAGAACACTATATTCCATATATTACACCACACGAATACAACAATCTTATTCCAACTCGCTCGTTTCTTCTTCTTCGGTTTTGGTTCGTTTTGCCAAGGTTCTAGGGATATATGATGTTCCCCTAATACGAGCCGTCGTTGTCCACATTGGTTTAGAAAAACCTGATGGTTTAGAGGTTCCCGGGTCATTGTTACAACTTAAGGACTTCGGGGGTTGACGATACATATAAAGTTCATCGGGGTTGGAATTAGATTTCTCTATTTTTATGCCCTTTCCCTTATTATTTTCTTTTGCCTTTTTAAATTCAGTTGGGGTAATTTCTATAACATCATCGGAATTCTCGTCGGAATCCGATTCATCGGAGAATTGGTAATCCTCCCAATATTTTGCTTCCTTGGCGGAAACACCATTGACCATAATTAACTTTGGTCGGTTGGTTGAGGATTTTCTTTTACTTAACCGTTTTATTATTTCCCCCACCGGTTCTATTTCTTCATCCGGTTCCGATTCTTCTTCCGGTTCCGATTCTTCTTCCGGTTCCGACTCTTCTTCCGGTTCCTCTTCGGGAACTTGTGAATCAATCCACAAATCATTCCAATTTACATTTGACTCTTCATTATTATTAGGTGAGTCAATGGGACTTGTTCTAGAGGTAGACATCTATCACATAATATCAAACACGTTAAGAGATTAATATATCACATAATATTCATATGTTAAAAATATATAGTTTCCAACAAAAATGTTAAGCAATCATTTTTAAAGAAAACACGGTCGAAGTCCAGACTCACTAATGCATCCTAACAAACTCGATAAGACACACTAATGCAAATTTTCTGGTTCTCTAAGACCAACGCTCTGATACCAACTGAAATGTCCCGTTCTTATTGATTAAAAACGTTCCATATTAATTGATTTCGTTGCGAGGTTTTGACCTCTATATGAGACGTTTTTCAAAGACTGCATTCATTTTAAAACAAACCATAACCTTTATTTCATCAATAAAGGTTTAAAAAGCTTTACGTAGATTATCAAATAATGATAATCTAAAATATCATGTCTACACACGACCATTACATAATGGTTTACAATACAAATATGTTACAACAAAATAAGTTTCTTGAATGCAGTTTTTACACAATATCATACAAGCATGGACTCCAAATCTCGTCCTTATTTAAGTATGCGACAGCGGAAGCTCTTAATATTCACCTGAGAATAAACATGCTTTAAACGTCAACAAAAAATGTTGGTGAGTTATAGGTTTAACCTATATATATCAAATCGTAACAATAGACCACAAGATTTCATATTTCAATACACATCCCATACATAGAGATAAAAATCATTCATATGGTGAACACCTGGTAACCGACAATAACAAGATGCATATATAAGAATATCCCCATCATTCCGGGACACCCTTCGGATATGATATAAATTTCGAAGTACTAAAGCATTCGGTACTTTGGATGGGGTTTGTTAGGCCCAATAGATCTATCTTTAGGATTCGCGTCAATTAGGGTGTCTGTTCCCTAATTCTTAGATTACCAGACTTAATAAAAAGGGGCATATTCGATTTCGATAATTCAACCATAGAATGTAGTTTCACGTACTTGTGTCTATTTTGTAAATCATTTATAAAACCTGCATGTATTCTCATCCCAAAAATATTAGATTTTAAAAGTGGGACTATAACTCACTTTCACAGATTTTAACTTCGTCGGGAAGTAAGACTTGGCCACTGGTTGATTCACGAACCTATAACAATATATACATATATATCAAAGTATGTTCAAAATATATTTACAACACTTTTAATATATTTTGATGTTTTAAGTTTATTAAGTCAGCTGTCCTCGTTAGTAACCTACAACTAGTTGTCCACAGTTAGATGTACAGAAATAAATCGATAAATATTATCTTGAATCAATCCACGACCCAGTGTATACGTATCTCAGTATTGATCACAACTCAAACTATATATATTTTGGAATCAACCTCAACCCTGTATAGCTAACTCCAACATTCACATATAGAGTGTCTATGGTTGTTCCGAAATATATATAGATGTGTCGACATGATAGGTCGAAACATTGTATACGTGTCTATGGTATCTCAAGATTACATAATATATAATACAAGTTGATTAAGTTATGGTTGGAATAGATTTGTTACCAATTTTCACGTAGCTAAAATGAGAAAAATTATCCAATCTTGTTTTACCCATAACTTCTTCATTTTAAATCCGTTTTGAGTGAATCAAATTGCTATGGTTTCATATTGAACTCTATTTTATGAATCTAAACAAAAAAATTATAGGTTTCTAGTCGAAAAAATAAGTTACAAGTCGTTTTTGTAAAGGTAGTCATTTCAGTCGAAAGAACGACGTCTAGATGACCATTTTAGAAAACATACTTCCACTTTGAGTTTAACCATAATTTTTGGATATAGTTTCATGTTCATAATAAAAATCATTTTCTCAGAATAACAACTTTTAAATCAAAGTTTATCATAGTTTTTAATTAACTAACCCAAAACAGCCCGCGGTGTTACTACGACGGCGTAAATCCGGTTTTACGGTGTTTTTCGTGTTTCCAGGTTTTAAATCATTAAGTTAGCATATCATATAGATATAGAACATGTGTTTAGTTGATTTTAAAAGTCAAGTTAGAAGGATTAACTTTTGTTTGCGAACAAGTTTAGAATTAACTAAACTATGTTCTAGTGATTACAAGTTTAAACCTTCGAATAAGATAGCTTTATATGTATGAATCGAATGATGTTATGAACATCATTACTACCTTAAGTTCCTTGGATGAACCTACTGGAAAAGAGAAAAATGGATCTAGCTTCAATGGATCCTTGGATGGCTCAAAGTTCTTGAAGCAAAATCATGACACGAAAACAAGTTCAAGTAAGATCATCACTTGAAATAAGATTGTTATAGTTATAGAAATTGAACCAAAGTTTGAATATGATTATTACCTTGTATTAGAATGATAACCTACTGTAAGAAACAAAGATTTCTTGAGGTTGGATGATCACCTTACAAGATTGGAAGTGAGCTAGCAAACTTGAAAGTATTCTTGATTTTATGAAACTAGAACTTTTGGAATTTATGAAGAACACTTAGAACTTGAAGATAGAACTTGAGAGAGTTCAATTAGATGAAGAAAATTGAAGAATGAAAGTGTTTGTAGGTGTTTTTGGTCGTTGGTGTATGGATTAGATATAAAGGATATGTAATTTTGTTTTCATGTAAATAAGTCATGAATGATTACTCATATTTTTGTAATCTTATGAGATATTTCATGCTAGTTGCCAAATGATGGTTCCCACATGTGTTAGGTGACTCACATGGGCTGCTAAGAGCTGATCATTGGAGTGTATATACCAATAGTACATACATCTAAAAGCTGTGTATTGTACGAGTACGAATACGGGTGCATACGAGTAGAATTGTTGATGAAACTGAACGAGAATGTAATTGTAAGCATTTTTGTTAAGTAGAAGTATTTTGATAAGTGTATTGAAGTCTTTCAAAAGTGTATAAATACATATTAAAACACTACATGTATATACATTTTAACTGAGTCGTTAAGTCATCGTTAGTCGTTACATGTAAGTGTTGTTTTGAAACCTTTAGGTTAACTATCTTGTTAAATGTTGTTAACCTAATGTTTATAATATCAAATGAGATTTTAAATTATTATATTATCTTGATATTATGATGTACGAATATCTCTTAATATGATATATATACATTAAATGTCGTTACAACGATAAACGTTACATATATGTCTCGTTTCAAAATCATTAAGTTAGTAGTCTTGTTTTTACATATGTAGTTCATTGTTAATATAATTAATGATATGTTTACTTATCATAATATCATGTTAACTATATATATAACCATATATATGTCATCATATAGTTTTTTACAAGTTTTAACGTTCGTGAATCACCAGTCAACTTGGGTGGTCAATTGTCTATATGAAACCTATTTCAATTAATCAAGTCTTAACAAGTTTGATTGCTTAACATGTTGGAAACATTTAATCATGTAAACATCAATCTCAATTAATATATATAAACATGGAAAAGTTCGGGTCACTACATATTAGGTGGGTTAACATGGTATAAAATGAACGTTCAATTTCTTCTCTGCTTAATCTATCTATCTCGCATATCTATATCTTTATATACATGTATATATATTTATATTATTATTATTAGTATTATTATTATTATTATTATTATTATTATTATTATTATTATTATTATTATTATTATTATTAGTATTAAGTATTATTAGTAATATTATACATAAAATACTATGACGAGGTCCTGAGCAAGTTATTTCAAAACTGGTTTTCGAGTAGGATAGGGCTAAGGAAATTATGGGTTATAGCTATGGAGGTGATGGGTATGGTTCATGGGTATGCTCGTGAGGTCAATCTAGTGTTTATCATCTCCGTAGCATCTACGTACCTTTCCTGCAATATTGAATCTCAATATTGATACGTGAGTACTCGTAAATTAATTTTTACATACTAATAGTGTATCCCTGACTAGTGCTCGAGAATATAGGATTATGCATGTTTGTATTTTTGATATTTCCCTTAGATAGGTTATGTTGAATCTTGAATTAGTTACATATACGGTTGATATAAGGTATAAGATATGCATGTCGTTGGAAAGCTAGCGAAAAATTAAGAACTTTTCATTTAGATATCGAATGGTTTCGATGAACAGATTAGAAGTTATAGTTAACTGAATTTTAGTATTATTGTTAAAATGATTATTATTACTATCGTCGTTTTTATCGTCGTTCTAGTTTTATCTTATTATTATCATTATTATTATCTTTATCAATAAAAGAGATTTATCATTAAAAATTGTTATTTTTTTATTATTACTATCGTTGTTATTGTTAAAGTTATAATTAGTATTATTATTATTATTATCCAATTATTATTATTATTATTATTATTATTATTATTATTATTATTATTATTATTATTATTATTATTATTATTAGTATTATTATTATTATTATTATTATTATCATTATTAATATATATATCATTATTTAAAAATGGTTATTGTTATTGTTATTATTATTATTATTATATTATCATTAAGATAATTATTAGTATTATCATTAATAATGTGATTGTAACTATCATTATTAATATTAGTGTAATTAAAACAAATATTTGTAACACCTAATTATTTTGATTACTATTATTATCATTATTATGAACACGATATAAAAGACGATTAAAAACTATTAAACAAAACGATTAGGAAATAATAAGTAAGAGTATCATGATGAAATTAAGATATTATAAGATATTGATTTAGATAAAATTATCGTTCTTATTATTTTATCATTACTATTATTATTAAAAGTATCGTTAGTATTAAAACTATCATTTTAACAAAAATTATCATTTTAATAGAAATGTCATTGCTATTATATAATACCATTATTATTATCATTTTAAATAGAATTATTATTTTAAAGATAATATTAAAAAGTATCGTAAATATTAAAGTTATCATAATTAGAATTATCGTTTATTCATAATATCACTTTTAGTAAATATAAATATTGATATTATTATTAATAGAATAATAAAAATTATTATTTCAAAATAATACAAGTTTTGCTTATTATTATTATCAATGTTATTTTATCAAATAAATATGTAATACAAAGATATTTTACTACGTGTAATATAATTACGTTAATACTACCTATCATATTATATTAAATGAACTTTATAAATTTTATTACTTAAGATATATAAAAGTATATTTTTTATATAAATTTTAACAATAAATGAATTATATTATTTACTCTATTACAATCTTTTAAAAA
This sequence comes from Rutidosis leptorrhynchoides, assembly GCF_046630445.1. Lineage (NCBI taxonomy): Eukaryota > Viridiplantae > Streptophyta > Magnoliopsida > Asterales > Asteraceae > Rutidosis > Rutidosis leptorrhynchoides. Next base: position 256,650,278 of record NC_092337.1, read on the forward strand.
TATTTAAAAATATAAAACGACGATATTCAAGTTATATGTTAATCATGTATGGATTTTAGAAATCATTTTGGGTCAAATTGACTTTTATTGACTATTGCATATTAGTCTCGAGCATTAGGATTGTGGTACACTATGACCTGACTTAAATTGTTAGAAAAATTTTGACCAACGTATATATATAAATATTATTAATTTAGGTTCGTGAATCCGAAGCCAACCTTGCACTTGTTCAATGAAGTTATATGTATTTTTACTACGAAATACAGTATGGTGAGTTTCATTTACCTTTTTACCCTTTATATTTTTGGGCTGAGAATACATGCGAAATTTTTATAAATGTTTTAAGAAATAGACACAAGTAATCGAAACTACATTATATGGTTGAATGATCGAAGCCGAATATGCCCTTTTAGCTTGGTAGCCTAAGAATTAGGGAACATCACTAATTTTGAGAATTAGTGCACGCCTAATTGACGCGAACCCTAAAGATAGAACTATTGGGCCTAACGAACCCCATTCTAAGTACCGGATGCTTTAGTACTTCGATGTTGTTTTTATCATGTCCGAAGGATTTCCCGGAATGATAGGGGATATTCTTATATGCATCTTGTTAATGTCGGTTGCCAGGTGTTCACCATATGAATGATTATTTTTGTCTCTATGCATGGGACGTATATTTATGAAAAATGAAATTCTTGTGGTCTATTAAAATAATGAAAATGAATGATTATGATAAACTAATGAACTCACCAACCTTTTAGTTGACACTTTAAAGCATGTTTATTCTCAGGTGTTAAAGAAATATTCCGCTGTGCATTTGCACATTTTAAAGATATTACTTGAAGTCATTCATGGCATATTTCAAAAGACGTTGCATTCAAGTCGTTGAGTTCAATAGAGATTATTATTAAGTAAATGACAGATTAGGTCATTTATAGTTGAATATTATGAAATGGTATGCATGCCTGTCAATTTTCGATGTAAAGAAAGTTTATCTTTTAAAAACGAATGCAATGTCTGAAAAATGTATCATATAGAGGTCAAATACCTCACGATGTAATCAACTATTGAGAATCTTTTATAATGTATATGAACGGGTCCTTTCATAACTCATTGATATCATGTTTCAAGTGGGAGTTCATTCATTTTCTTGAGAATTTTATCAAAATGCTGATTTACTCACTTGTATATCACATTTTGAGGGGGAGAAAAAGGGAGAAAATTAAACAGAAAATTGTTTTTCAAAAGTGAATTCATAAATTCTTTGTTTTTTATCTGAAATAATTCACTAAGGCTTGTATACATTTTAGTATGCAGCCCGTTTTAACAGTTGGTATCACTGAAGATCTGTACTTTGTTCACAATTCAAAGTTCTTTTAAAGTATAAATCTTGTTTTGGAAAATTTATAAAAATTGGAAAAGATAAAATCCAAAAATATTTGAAATTTGCTGAATAAATGCTTATTTTAGCATTATACCGAATCTGACAACCAACAGTACAGATTCGGTAAGTTCAAAGTTTTCAATAATTGTCTCAGAAATATTTTTCATAAAAAGATTGAAATGAATATTGAGAGGAAAAGTCAATTTGTCAAGAATTTGAAGTTAAATTGATAAAGTTTTGCAAAGTGGACTGTATTCGGTATAATAGGCCCATTCGGTAAAGCCCATTCGGTATTTTATCTTCGGTATCTATAAAAGTAGAGTCAAAGTCAAAATTACTCTCTTACTGTTCTTAATTACCTACCGTATCTGAACATACCGAATCTGCCTAATCTACCGAGTCCGATCTTCTGTTTCTTCAAATCTTTGGTAAATATTCATTTTAATCAATGCTTAAGATACATACTTGTAGATCTGAGATAATTAAGTGTTTATCAACCAGAAAAGATCAAAATAACTGGATTATGACTTTTAATTTTGAAATTTTGTTGATTAGACCGAGTCTGAGTCGTCTTCTATTAATCTTTGATTAAACTCAATTGATTTGGATAATTAACATGAATTCTTGTCTAGTCTGAGTTAAATTGATTGATCTATTATTTGACTGAGTCTGATTACATGTTTAATAGATTATTTGATGGATTGTGTATCTACCGAATGTGTTCTATCTACAGTACCGAGTCTGTTCATACGATTAACATGTGATTCTGATTTTAATTGAGTGGTTAATTGATTATGGTTGTGATCTTACATGTTATGTGATAGAATGAAAGGACCCGTCCTAATCCATCTGGACGAAGTCCATATCGATTATAAACGATTCACAACAGTTGATTACATCGCGAGGTACTTGACTCCTATATGATACATTTTACAAACATTGCATTCGTTTTTGAAAAGACAATCTTTCATTACATCAAAAGTTTACGACATGCATACCATTTCAATATATCCAACTATAATTAACTTAATAATAATCTTGATGAACTCAACGACTCGAATGCAACGTCTTTTGAAATATGTCATGAATGATTCCAAGTAATATCTCTAATATGAGCAAATGCACAGCGGAAGATTTCTTTCATACCTGAGAATAAACATGCTTTAAAGTGTCAACCAAAAGGTTGGTGAGTTCATTAGTTTATCATAAACATTCATTATCATCATTTTAATAGACCACAAGATTTTTATTTTTCATAAATATACGTCCCATGCATAGAGACAAAAATATCATTCATATGGATTGAACACCTGGTAACCGACGTTAACTTAATGCATATAAGAATATCCCCATCATTCCGGGATCCTCCTTCGGACATGATATAAATTTTGAAGTACTAAAGCATCTGGTACTTTGGATGGGGCTTGTTGGGCCCGATAGATCTATCTTTAGGATTCGCGTCAATTAGGGTGTCTGTTCCCTAATTCTTAGATTACCAGACTAAAAAGGGGCATATTCAGTATCGATCATTCAACCATAGAACGTAATTTTGATTACTTGTGTCTATTTCGTAAAACAGTTATAAAAGTTGCGCATGTATTCTCAGCCCAAAAATATAAAGGGTAAAAAGGGAAATGAAACTCACATAATGTATTTTGTAGTAAAAATACATATGACGTCATTTAACAAGCGTAGGGTTGACCTTGGATTCACGAACCTATATCAAGTATATATATTAACACCTATAGTTGTAATCGAACAGATTTATATATATTATAAATGTTATCTTGATAAATTTTTTGTTTCATTAATAACCTAGTTAAATATATTTGTTTTATATACTTTATAAAAAAAACAATGTTTAAGAAAAATTAATATAGTTATATTATATGTAGTAAATATAGTTTTATCTAATTAATAGATATTTGATAAAATAAAGTTGATAATAATAAATAAAAAGTTGTTTTATTTTATAATAATAATAGTGATTATAATAATAACTATAATATCCCTAATACTTTTACTAATAATGAAAATAATAATGTTATTAGTAACAACAATAATAATAATAATAATAATAATAATAATAATAATAATAATAATAATAATAATAATAATAATAATAATAATAATAATAATAATAATAATAATAATAATAATAATAATAATAATAATAATAATAATAATAATAAATATAATAGGAATAATAAGTATACTACCTTAAGGGAATAGCTTCAAAAATAATGTCGCAGCCCGGGCTCGAACACTAGACCTCTCGCTAATTAGAAAACTACTCAGACCATTCCTCCATTTCAGCTTTCTTGTTTTAATATACCATATAATTATATATGACCCGTTTTTAATCTGTTTCCTCTTCAAAAACTAACAACTCAATTTATCATCCTCATGTTCAAACATCTCGGTCCAATAGTAAAAACCGAATCATTTGGCCCAATTATGAAAACATGTACGGCCCAATCAAAAATGACGACCCAATAACAATTCACAAACCCAATTTGCAAGTACAATATGTGAAAGAATAATACGGTCCAATAATTTAAACAATTTGGTTGTGGCCCAAGCATAGTACCAAGTGGGTATTGTCTGTACAACCTCACGACATAGGAAAACAGAAAAAAGTGAACATCTTTTTTTTTTTTTAAAACAAACGCCATATTTGGAACATCAACATCATGAATTCATTTCATCATCAAATCATCTTGTGATTATCATAATCTCCATCATTGTTTTTATTACTGTATATCACCATCTTCATCGCGTATATTTTCCGAATTAGAATTAGAAACATGAACGCATCAGTAAGGATGGTTTACGGTAATGGTTTATAACGAACGGCAACAGCAGAACAGGAAATGCTTTCATTTATCAACGGCTGAAATTGGAAGCAACAAGGTGGCGTTTGGTTGTAATCCGAAAGAAACAGAAGAAAGAAAAATCGTGCAGGTTGCAGGTTGTCATGGTGTCGGCCGTCGGTGATGGTGACAACGGTTGGTGGTGTACTGTTGGTTAGTGGTGTTTGAGCTCTCGGTGGTGGTTGTTTCCGGTTCGGCACAGAAAAATGAAACAAAAATAATTGAAGAGAAGAGAGGGAGAGAGAGAAGGTCGTGGTGGTTTGTTATGGTATTAGGATAACCTAACGATGGAAAGTGGTGGTTTAAATAGAAAGGAAACCGAATCAATGAATGATAGAAAAAGAAGTGGTGAATCACGTATGTAGGGTGTTCGTGTAAGGGTAGTGGAGGTGGTGAGATCGTGGTGACCGACGGGTGGACTTCAATGGTGGTGTAAGGTGATGTTGGAGCTCGATGGTGGGTGGCCGATTGATATTTTTTTTGAAGGAGGAGATATCTCTCCAATTCTCTGCATTCTTATCTATCTATATGTATTACAGTATATAAAATTTAATATTAATAATAATTAATAATAATAAATATTATATTATGTTATCAATATAAGTTTGAAAATCTTAAAGTATATAGTAATTGAAATCACATGTTACATAGTTATTGGACGCCCTTTATTTGGCATGTGTTGCCGACAGTTTCAATTTGATTATTATATCGTTGTCCATTGCTAAACAGTTGTGGATAAAAGTGTTTCTAAAAATCCCAAATTTTTAGATTAAATATATTTAATTATTTCACTCATTAACTGTTTGAAACCTGATAAAAAAAGTTCGGTAATTATTTATTTTCTGTACCAATTTATATGTACGATGTCCTAATATTTAATCTTAAAAGAGTAAAAATATTTTTGACAAATCTAAAATATTCGTAATCAATTTACAGTTCAACTTTTATTTCAATCCTTCATGGACATGTACAATATCTATATTAAAACTAACAAATCGTCAACCGAGTGCTACTGACGTTTACTAATTAGACTCGAAATCATTTATTTTTAATATATTCTCTTTCTATATATAAAGAGTTTTAAATAGCAAGTTTAACTACTAAATAACTATATTATATATCTTTAAACCATTGAATTTAATATAATTTATATATTTACAAGTAATATTTATATACATATTTATATATATAAATATATATCTATATATTTATAATAATAGTTTTCATTACATCGCATATTATTTTTCATATTTATTTTCAACAAATAAATCATATATTATTTCAAATAATAATATTTTCAAATTAATGTATATGTATCTATTTATATATAGTTGTTCGTGAATCGTCGAGAATGGTCGAAGGTCAATTGAATATACAAAACAGTTCAAAGTTTTTGAGACTCAACATTACAGACTTTGCTTATCGTGTCAGAATCATATAAGAATAAAGTTTAAATTTGGTCGGAAATTGCCGGGTCATCACATAGAATACGCATGATTGAGTGACTTTATGTTAATTTTGAAGATACCGAATCTGTTATTTTCTTGATACCGAGTCTGACTTTTGGTACCTCGAAGCTTTTTGATTTTTATCTTCAAACACTTAACATGTTTATTCTAGATCTTTTTGATCTGAAAACTCAAGCTTATTTGGTTACAGAATCTTAAGTTTTCATGACTACCGAATCTGCTTGAATTGTGCTTAAAAATTGACTAAGTGTTTTTCTGTTTCTTTGTGTTATATAATTGACTTTGCATGATGGATATGTGCTATGCTAAATATCATATGGATGTCATGATTGTCAATTATTTGTTCATATTTGGAATAAAGGATTTTTATATCTTTGAAAAATCATAAAATTTGAAAAATACAAAGGATTTCAAAGGAAAATAAGAATAGAGATATATGCTTTATGTTAAATATCATGTGGTTTTCTATTTCTTATTTTTTTTACAGTTAAATGGCGAACAATCATTTAATCAATTCTGAAACCAACATTCCCTGCAATTACTGGACTGCAATTCTAGAGAGGCACACACTATGGCCTGCTCTAAGCTCAATAGTTAGTGTACCTGTGACAGATCTGGCGCTACTGAACAGAACAATTAGGTTTGTGGAAGCTACACAACCTACTACTGCTGATCCAGAGGGTACACAAGCTAGATTTGAGTTTGAGCTCAGAGGAGTTCAAGGGATGCAGAGTATCACTAAAGCTGATTTTAGGAGGATCTTCAGACTTCCTCTTGTACATAATGCTCCTGCTTTCCCTGCTACTCAGCAGATGATGACATCAGTCTTCAATCTTGGTTATGTTGGAGCCGACAATGTTCCACCGGCTAAGTTTAAGAAGAAATACCTGCACTCAAGGTGGTATGTGATCTTCTCAATCATCAACAGATGCTTCTTGATGACAAGGAGTGGATCCGACAGCCTGACCGTGCCAATACTGAAGTTGTTCTACTCTTTCATAAGAGTAGAGGCTCCTGACTATGCAGAACTACTATGGGATTTGGTTCAGGCTCAAGTTGATAAGCCAAGGGCTTCATACATCCCTTGCGAAAGGTTTTTCTGTATCTTTATCCATGATGCTATAAATGCTTGCAGAAATGCAAATATATTTGTACCAGGTACACATGGATTACAGATGAAACGATTTAGGGAGCTGAAGATGAATACCCCGACGGTGTCTGACAATCAATTCACTGCGCTGATTCCAAATTGGCTAGTGAGGCTAGCTGAACCCTAAGACGCTCGAATGCGTTCTTACTTTGAGGCTGTAGGAATACCTCTTCCGAACCCGGTACAACAAGAACAAGTTGAACCCGCCGCGGTTCCAGCCCCAGAGGTTGTAGAGGAACCTGTATTACAACCACCCAGACCAGCTAATCCTCCACCTAGGGTGAACCTTAAACGATCTAGGGCAGCACACTAAGCTCAACCAGTACGGATCAGGGAACCTAGTCCAACTAGGATTGAACCAACCCTTTCCACAACACACGAAGTGAGCAGTGAAACCGACACATCAGCAACTGAATCATCTTCCGAACATTTTCCTAAGAGAACTCGATATATCCCTGATGAGATGATTCAGACTCCGCCAACCCAACGAGTAACTAGATCTAGGACATCGACACCTATCGTCCACCAAACAGTTACTATAACCGTTGGTGATACGGACCAAGACCTAGAACCAATTAGGTCACCTTCACCCATTTCCGTATCACATCCAATAATAACAGTAAGCCTTACGCTAAATGAAGCGCAAGCTTCGGTAGCAAGAGATTTAAAAGCACGGATGGTAAAAAGACCACTAAGCCCCTCCAATCTAAACAGGGCTTAAGAATAAATCCTACTAAGCAAGGTGCTTCGGTATCTAAGGAAGTAAAGTCTTCCTCTACAGTAAAGTCTGCGTTGACTCAATCGATTGAGGAAACTCAATCATTGAAGTCTAGAACAGCCGAAGGGGAGCCGAAAAATCTTGAAAAGGCACCCTGCGTATCGGCTGGAAATCCTCTTGTGCCTCAACGTACAACAGGGTCTGGAGGTCTGGCTTATCTTGATGAGGGAGATCTGCCGCGTCCCATGGAAACGAGTCAACATGACAATCCTTCGGGATATTTATCAGACTTCCAGCAGACTGTTCCTTTGGTTCAAGAAATTGATCCTCTGGTTCAAACCACTTCTCTTTTGGATTCTGAAACTCAGAGTCTGGGGGAAAAGTCTTTAACTGAAAGAGATGTGCCACCTCATGGTATATCGATGATTTCAGGAGTCGAAGATATCAATATCTCTGCGAGAGCTAAATCGACGGGTAGTTCTGCTACTTTGTCAGAGTCCCATGAGACTAAAGTCATGGAGGCGGATGCTTCGAAAGAATCTTCGCCGGTGACAACTCCGGTTGTTGCCCAACCTCCATCAGAAGGGGATATCACGAATCTAACTAGTAGTATATACAGCCCTACATATAAGAATAATACCGCACAATCATCCTTACCTATCCTCATGGCAACTCACACACTTCCACTGACATCCTCTTCAACAGATGTTGCTGCTGCTCATGGTTACACTGTTGTTTCACCAATTGGGTCACCCACCCGGATTTCGAATAAATATGGTTTTAGATATCTCTCTGATAATCCGATTGAGGAGCTCTATCTTGCTGAATTTTCACAAAGAACGGATCTTGACGAAATTCGTGAAACGATGCTACTTTATCTCGAACAAGCAAGGGTAGTGTATCCTCTTTCTTCTTGTAAATCACCTGACACACTTTATATGCCCGAACATGATGATTTCGATCCTGATAATCTTCATGAGGGGGAGAATAGACATGGTTCACGTTCACAGTCAGGTGCTTTTCATCAATCAACTTATGAAGCTGGTGGTTCGTCTAGTCAACATATGGAAAAAGAGGATATAGTTGATATCTCCGAATCTGAAAGTGATGAAATTGAGGAGATTCAATGTGAAAGTTTTCTAGATGAATCGGAATAACAGAGAGAGGGTGACTCAGGGATGTTAATAATTATGGATTCAGCTAATCAAACAGAGAACAAGTCAACTCAAGCGGACAATCAAAACTTTGACAATATTGAAGATATTTTGAAGGGGTCGTCGAGTGTCGCCAATGAATTCAATGATCATCAATTTGTCAACTTGTCATCTCCAACTGATGACATTAGAATACACTTCGAAAAGGATATTTTCTCTAATGGCAAGGAAGATACTACGACTCCTCCTGATTTGAATGTTCCATTTCAAACTGCAGAGATTGTTCTTGAACGTGATGCTGATTTCCAACTAAGTGAGGATGAAGAGAAGATGATTCTTCGTTCACCATTCATTGAACAACAAGCGTATAGAATCTATGGTGATTCTAATCTCGTCCTTTCTGCATCAATGAGTGTTCTGGGTGCATGGAAATATCATAAGAAACCAGAATTTCTAAAAGCTTATCTGAGTGTTAGTGACAAATATAAATTGAAGAATGAAGAGAAACTTCAAGTTCAGCGAAATTCAGAGATCAAAAGCATAAATAAGATTTTGATGATTAACAAGGATGGAGTGAAGATGCCATTGTTTCAGGTAACAAGAATGGATGATGAAGATTATCAATTCTCTAAGGCAGATTTTGATAGATTGAAGATGGACGACATTATTTTCATTTACAACCACTTGATTAACTTGAATGAATCTGCAACAATTTATCATGCTACCGCAATGAAGGAAGTTTACAGATTTATTCTTGATTCGATGAGATGGATGTCCGTTCATGATTTTCAGATGGGATTGGAATCTGGACATAAAAAGCTCGGAATTAAACCGCCAAATCAAGTGATTGAAGAGCTAAGATACACGTCCTTACTTGAAGTGAGCGACTGTCCATATGGGTTTGTATTTGTCAATTCTTACTATACAAAGGTCTTTATCAGAGTTTCAGACTTCAGAAGATATTCAGATGGAACGTTGATGTATGCTTTCAAGTACTTACGATGGAGATTGATCAACAACTGTTATTCAACTGAAGATAATGAGATTGTTAAATACATTCTCACAAGATTGAAAAGTCGTCTCAAAACAAGAGTGAACATACGAAGATATGAGAATCTTAAAGGATTCAAATCCAAAGTTCACTTCAGAGGAACAAAGTTTCTTATGATTTCACAATAGGATTATATTGTAAATTTCACAATTAACACTAAGGGGGAGATTGTTAGGACCCCGATGTTGTATAGTGTTAATGTTAAACATGCTTAAATGAAGGTTCCTTAGAAGACGGCTATATAAGGAAAATAGGTAGTCCTAATTAGATAGCCATTGTATTGTAACTGAGTTCTAGAAGCTATGAAATGTAAATTGTACCGATTCTCTCTCATACAGAATCTCCTTCTTACTTACCGAATCTCATTCTATCTTATCATTTCTCTCAATCTCAACATGATCTGACCTATCAACAAAGCTGTGTGTCATCCTTGCCCATATAAGAGAAAGTTGTTCTCAGTGGCAGAAGTTTAATCATACACAAAAAGCTTGAAATGGCAACGAATGACGTAGAATTCCGTTGAGCATCCAGGCAATAGATTGTATCTACGACCGTCATGACGTAAAAAACTAAAAATAATGTATGGCTAGCCACCATATTTGATTTTTATAATTAAGCATATAAAGCTTTGTCATAAATAATGCAAAGTAATAAAATATATATCTATTTAAGCATTAATATTCAAAAACATAGTACAATGTTACATATCACATTTCAAATTTAAGCATTAATCACAGTTTCAAATTTAAAATATCGTCCACTGATGCAGTAGGATTGTTACACACATTTTCTAATTCAGGGAATGACAGGTTTTCTATTTGATCCCCTATTATTTTAACTCTATCCATTGCATCTGGCTTCAGTTGTGAAGTAATAGCATCTGGCAGTGGGTCAGGAAAGTTAGGCACCTTATTCTTCAGTGTTTCAAGGAACCTTATCCATTCAACGTCTTTCACAATGGTAATAAACTCATCAAACAGTTTGGTCAGCATTTCAGAAGCAAAAGCATTCTTCACAATCTTTGGAATACCTACAGCAAGACGCCTAGTCTCATCCCGACTTGCCTATAAATGTTCTTTTAAGGCTGTCTCAGAGTTGGTTAACGTTTCAAGTTTATGCAGATACAATTTTTCTTTTGTTGCTAACTCGATAGCACAAGCTTCAGTAGCGTGCTTAGCAACAATGGCAGCGTACAAGTCAAGTTTAGCAGTCTTTGCCAATTCAGCCCCCTTTTCAATCCTATTTGATTTTTCTTTGTGCACTTGATCAGAACATTCTAAATGTTTCTAGTTGTCGAATTTTGAAGCAATGTTTCAAATAATACCTTGTTCTCGAGATTTGCGGGCATCACTTTCAGATAAGCTTTCAAAAAATCTGATAAGCGACGGAGATACCATTGCTTCAAGATATTTCATAAAGTTCGTATAGCTACCCGGAGAACCCGTAATAAATGATGACAGACTGGCTGTATCTAAATTTGAAAGGCTGATTTGTGAGCTACTTTCGCATAAAGTTCGTATTTACCATGATGTATTTTTGGTTGCCAGACGTAATACATCATCCTAAATCATATTTTCATTTCAAGTATTTCAGAGCAAGGCCCTAATTAAGTCTGTCAATCTATCACAGTATGTTCCTCTGGTCACTGATAGTTACAATCCACTAATACAAATTTATTCTAACGTAAAGTTTCTAACTGGATCACCTGATTACATCTATCCTGGTATACTAACGCAACTATCACAATCACACTCTTTAAATTTACCCAACTGATCCACTATTGCAAACACACTGGTAAATCCTGACATTTCTACTCAAATCCTCTACAGTTATACTGTTAAATGAAGAAGTTATAGTTCCCTCAGAACATGATATCATCAACCAATAACTAACCCCATCATTACCATTCATATCTGATGTTATGCGAGGTGTATATAAAATAGCTTATATTTTACTAGGAAAAACTATTAAATACGATACAATTTTACACAAGATATTTATTTATTTATAGAATGGATATACTTAAACCTTGCTACAACACTTATAGGCAGTGTACCTAATCGTACAGTAGTGTAGTTTTTAGTAAGTCCGGTTCGTTCCACAGGGAATCTTTTTTTTTAAACAAAGCTCAACGCTATATTAGTTTACTTTTATAAAAATACAAACATATATATAAGTAATATTATTATTATAATGGGGGGTTTTTACCGTTTAATGACCGGTTTGTCGATTTTAAAACTTTAGTCGCAGTTAAAACCTAATGTAAACTATTAAATAAATAAAAGACTTTAAATTAAAGCGTAAAGTAAATAACGATAATGAAATTGCAATAAAAGTGCGATAAAATAAAATTGCGATAATTAAAAAGTACGATAATTAAAAGTGCGATTAAATAACAATAAATAAAAGTGCGATAATTAGAAGTGCAATTAAATATAAAATAAAGGAAATTAAATATGAAATAAAAGAATTATGCTTATTTAAACTTCCGTAATCATGATGTTTGACGTGTTGATTTTAGTTTTATGCCCATGGGTTAATTGTCCTTTGTCCTGGATTATTTAATATGTCCGTCTGGTTTTTGTCCATAACAGTCCATCAGTCATAAATATAAAGTGCGAGTGCCCTCGTCAAATTATTCTTATACCCGAAGTTAAATATTCCAACTAATTGGGGATTCGAATTGTAACAAGGTTTTAATACTTTGTTTAATGAATACACCAGGTTATCGACTGCGTGTAAACCAAGGTTTTACTACTTTGTTAACAATTACACCAATTACCCTTGAATGTAATTTCACCCCTGTTTTAATTATTCTAGTGGCTATTAATCCATTCCCGTGTCCGGTTAAATGAACGATTATTCGTACATATAAATACTCCGCCCATCGTGTCCGATCGAGTGTATATGGTAATTTATAGGGACGCCCAATTGTAAATCTTTATATTACCATTAACAAACTTTCATTTAGTTAAACAAATATAAAGCCCATTAATAGCCCATAGTCTAATTTCCACAAGTGTCGTTCTTTTGTCCAAACCCCAATTATGGTACAAAGCCCAATTACCCAATTTTAATAATTAGCCCAACATCATGATTACTTCGTTTTAAATAAGCATAATAATAACTTAGCTACGAGACATTAATATAAAAAGGTTGAACATAACTTACAATGATTAATAATAGCGTAGCGTTACACGGACAGAATTTCGACTTACACCCTTACAACATTCGCTAACATACCCTTATTATTAGAATTATAATTAAAATTAAAATATAAATTATAAATATAAATATAAATTTTACGTATGAATGAGGAAGAAAAAGATGATGATAAATGCTCAGAATTCGGTTGGCTTTATAGGCAGTTTCTCATTTTGGGGCTCCGCGACTCGCGGCCTTTTTGGCCTTCAAACTCCGCGAGTCGCGGAGGTTACTTTTACAGCTCAGAGGAGTTTGGCTCTTTGTTTACCGACGGTTTATAATATATATATAATATATATATAATTAATATAATTAATTATATATTATATTATATTTATATACATAGTTAACTTGTAATTTTTAGTCCGTTGCGTCGAGCGTTAAGAGTTGACTCTGGTCCCGGTTCCGAATTTTCGAACGTCCTTGCGTACAATTTTATATTTTGTACTTTGCGTTTTGAATCTTGTACTCTTGTAATTTCGAGACGTTTCTTATCAATAATTGGAACCTCTTTGATTGTCTTTTGTTCTTTTGAGCTTTTTGGTCGTTTGCGTCTTCAATTCGTCGAATCTGTCTTTTGTCTTCACCTTTTATTATTTAAACGAATATCACTTGTAAATAGAACAATTGCAACTAAAAGCTTGTCTTTCTTGAGGAATAATGCTATGAAATATATGTTCGTTTTTAGCATTATCAAATATTCCCACACTTAAGCGTTGCTTGTCCTCAAGCAATATCGTCTTGAAATACTAGAATCACTTCTTTATTCTTCACACTTTGTACATCAGTGATTTCTATATGGCGGTATAAACAATGGTAGTAACGATATGGTTTACAGTCCCACATGACTATAAAAATTTAGATCCATTAAGGAAATTGGATCTTTATGAAAACATTTGATCTTTTGAAAATTAAATCTAGTTTTTACCCTAGATAGGTTTTCCGGAATAACCCTTTACCGGTGTTTGCAAAATATTTTTGTGGGTTAGGTGGGTTTCAGATTTGAAAATTTTAGCTCAAAACTTGCGGTTTTGTGTCACCCACTTGCTAACCTTGTATTTGGAAAGCAACACGTCCAGTTTACTTGTCCCGTATATTACCTTTCGATAAACTACCGTCCGGTTGTAAAGGAAAGCGTTGAACAAGCAACTGTTAAGGCAATGTCCCCTGACATGCTTTTAATTATGGTCTATAACGTGTCGGACGCAATTACTATCCTTGGTAGGAGCAATAGTAAAGCTCACCCTTATAATTTTTTCGATCTGGCACAAGGTCCTGTCTTTGACCATGCTATGCATCCACCGTTCTTACGGTTGACACCCGATTTAGTTCAGGTGACCTAATGAATTCCAGGTGAATTCCTAGGATTTTACGTTCAATGGTAATGAACGCATTGAAAATAGTGTTTTCAGAAAACAAATCGGTTTATAATTTTGATCAAAATATTTTCTCGTTCAAGCTCGAGTTTAGATATCATTGAATTCCATGAGTTTGAATTCTCAATCTTTAAGGTCAATCTCTAGGATTGAGTAATATCAGTCTTAAAAGCTGATTTTTAATCTTTAAGGAGATTATCCTTTCTGGGGATCTGATTCATTAGTCTTATCCAGCTAATTTGCATGGTGCCCCCTCATTGTACGAGATAAATCCTTCTCATGGTTAGGATAAATCTGACCACTTGGCGACCCTGTTTAATGCTGAGGTCCGTGGATTTCCTGCTGATTTTAGTGATGACTTTTCTAGATTTTTCGTCAACCTACAGCTGGTCTGGACGACAACTTCATGACCTAAATCAAGAAGCGCGTTTCTTTTTCGGAAGACTTTACTTCCTTTTAATGATGGAATTGATTCATCGTGTAGATCCATCTCTTCTTTTCTTTCATCGGGTAAAACAGTTTAGTTTAGTCCAAAGCAAAAGTATTTTCAGTTATTTGTTACAGATATATGTGACATATGTTTAAGATAACTTGGTAAATTTTCCCACACTTGGCTTTTATTTTCCTTTTTATCGTCCTCTATTCCATTTTAAATGAATTTTAACATTTTAGTTTGTTTCTCAATTTATGTTCTTTCCGAGGTAACAATAATTTCAGTGTTAAAACCTAGTTTTATCGTTCATAAATATGTATAAACATGATTTTGAGTTCATTTAATTGAAAATTTTGAAAAATTTTACTAGAATTGGGTAGTCAGTATATAAGACTAGGGCTGTTCTTTATTATCAGAGAGCACTAGATTCTAATACAACTACTGCTTTACTAGTATTTTTAATGGTAACCAAGTGTTTAAGATAAAAATTTTAAAATCCGAAAGAATTTAACCCCTTCCCACACTTAAGATCTTGCAATGCCCTCATTTGCAAGAAATCAGTAACAATTTAAATTATTGAGGGTGATTTGTGTGAAAATGATTAAATTTTTACCAAAGTTTCCAAATATATTGGCGTTTGTTTGCTGAATGATAAATGGTGCACATCATTTGTTCATTCCGTCTTGTTGTTATTTCACATATATTTTGCATCTTGTCGTCAAAATTAGTTGCTTTTGCTGAACTTAATGCCAGTATTTGAAAATGCGTTGTTTTACCCTGTTGTGTACATAAGATAAACTGCAAACATATATACATATTTTTGAAATTTGGTATATTACCCCACATTCAAAAATTATTAAAATCTAAGGATAAAAGTTAGATAATTATAAAAATGATTACACTATTAACAAAAGTATTAAACGTATCAATAATTACAAATTACAAAATAAAAAATAATAATAATAATAAGTAAACTAAGGATGATATTGGTACCGATAGGGGTTCCAGGCATAACCATAGGTGCTATAGAATGCTTCGGCAGGGTCATACGTAGGATATGGTGGCTGCATCTCTATAGACCAAGGAGGGAAGATGGGTTTCGGTGTAGGAATATAGTTTCTACCTATATGTTGGCAATGAGCTATTATTTGGTTCTGATGAACTTGCTAATCTTCAAATGCTTTCTGTCTAGCATTTTCGTATTCCTGAGAAGCTATAAACCTTTGCATTTCTTGCATCTCATTCCCCCCTCCTACATTACCTTGCTGTTGGTTTCTCTCCACCTGTGGATGTCTACCATGGTATCGTACTGCGGCGTTATTTCGCCTCTTCAAAACTTATGCACCATGGTATACATTTAAACCTATAGTATCGCGGGGTTCCGGTTCTTCTATTAATAATCCACCCCGACTTATATCCACACCGAGATATTCAACAATCAAAGTAATAAAAATACCACCTCCTATTATGCTATGTGGTCGCATCCCCCGAACCATAGCTGATAAATAATAACCCTCACAATATGGTATACTTACAGCGCTTTGTGGGTCTCGAATACACATATGGTAAAACAAATCTTGTTCATTTACCTTTTCCTTGTTTTTACCCCTTTGTGTAATCGAATTAGCTAAAAATCTATGTATCACTCTTAATTCGGCTCTATCTATATCCAAATAAGAGTAATTTCCCCCTTTGAAACGGTGATGGCTTGTCATTTGACTCCACACACCGTGTGTATCAAAATTTTCATCTATCTTTCTACCGTTTAGTATCAATCCTCTACAATCGGCAGACGCTAACTCCTCAGGCGTATATATACGTAAAGCCTGAGCCATGTCCAGTAAAGACATGTGGCGCATCGAACCGCCTAACAAAAATCTAATAAAAGAACGATCGGTTAAACTAGCTACCCGATCATTCAACTCTATACTACATAACAATTCTTCACACCATACTTTATAAACAGGTCTACGCATGGTGAATAAACGTACCCAGTCAGTAAAAGAAGAATTACCATACCTCTGTACAAGTAATTCCCTAATTGGCCCGGCCAATTCTACTGCTTCTAAGGGTCCCCATTCTATGACCCTCGGTACCTCAACAACCTTAGAGTGAAGAGTATGCAAACCCCTTTGATATTTTGGATAATCTATCCAAAGTCTGTCAAATCTCAGGTTCGGGTGCAATTCTTCCAAGTGCATATCAGAAAAGGTCATGACTGGATGAGGTATATCCTGCTTGTAGTAGTTATCCACCTCCTGTTGTTCCAAATTCTCAGCAGGAGCATTTCGGGCTTGGGACGAAGATTCACCCCTTTCAGTCTGCAAAACACATCAAACACAATTTTTGTGCATCCAAATATGCATTAGTGTCAGCAAAATCATCAATCAAAATAATTACAATGACATTATCAATTTATATCAAACTTAAGCTCATTTTCATATTTTCATCAAATCTACACTTTTTCAAATAAGCATATACGAAAATGTTCGCCAAGTTCATAAGCATTCAACTCAAATAACATGTCAAAATAATCATTACTAGCAATTAAACAAGTCTCAAATGGCATTATCTTTCAAAAATCAAGTTCATGAATTTTAGACTTGAAAAAGTCCACTTTAATTTTCAAAATCATGTTTAGGCTCAAAGTTTGGATCATTTAACTACCTAGACATGTTACACTACTCAATTTAGCAACAATTCATGACAAAAATCGGCCATAACCTGTTTATATCAAAAAACCCCAAATTGCTCAAGAACACAAACCCTAGATTATTCAAAATTTGAAGTTTATGGCTTCTAATCATGTTAAACAGCATCAATCTAGGTTATACAAGCATAATACATAAACAATTTAAGCCTAATTACACTAAAAAGCATCAAAATCAAATTGGGAAAAAAATTGCTCAAGAACATCAAATTTCGAATTAAATGGTGTTTAGGTGTAGAAATTTACCGTTTTTCTTGAGTAATTCTTAGATAGCATCCTTCTCAACATGATTTTAGCAAAAGATTTGGTGATTAACGGTTAAAAATTGTGGTTTTGGGGTGTATTTTTCGGGTTTTTCGGGTGCAGAATTCGCAGTATGTTTTTGTTTTGGGTTGGGGACTGATCTGTTCTGCGGGTATATTTTTTTCTGATTTTTGGTCCCTCCGCGAGTCGCGGAGATTAAAGCTCCAAACTCCGCGACTCGCGGAGTTTGGTATTTTTTTTTTTTTTTTTTAAATCAATAACTTATAAAACAATTAAGTACTTAATTTTAAAATTTTGTTTCCCTTGTTATTTAGGACGAGGTCGTTTCGGATTGATGTCCTAGTCCGTCCTTCGACAAAATTTTAAAATTTGTCTTTTTGTAGCGATTGTTTTAAAAGCTAAGATTTTTGGTTTTTTTTTTTTTTTTTTTTTTTGGAATACTTTAATTCAATGAGATTAAAAATAATGATAATAAAAGTTCTCGTCCCTCCCTCGGGTAAAGCAATTTCGGTTCAAAGACCTAGTCTTCAACTTACGACGAATTTTAAAAATCATATTTTTAACTTAATGAGATAAAGTAAATTTTTGTTTTTAAATTCACACATCTTAAATATAAAATTCAAAATTAATATTAAAATTTCACACCAAACTTAAAATTTGAAATGCATAAAATTAAAAATTCATATTTTAAAAATTAAAAATTCACACCAAACTTAATTTAAAAATTCATATATTCATATCAAATTTATATTAATTTTTCAAATATTTAGAATTTTAAATATATTATTTTTACAAAGTTTACAATATTAATTTAAGATTTAAATATTAATTTTAAAAACATGGTAAAAATAAATTTAAAAATCTTTTTGTCTTTTTATCCCACTTTAATCAATCAAATATTATCAAAAATATGTGCCCCTCTTTTCGGTAAAGTAATTTCGGTTCCAAAACCTAATTTAACTCATGACGAATTTTTGAAATATTTTGGGTTGATTGATTAAAGATATTTATACCTTAAGAATAAACGTTAAATTTCGCAGTGATGTAATAAATTTTTGAATGATATCAATAATTTCGGTCGCCAAACCTAATTTTATTCAATACCAATTTAATACTTTTTAGCGAACAAATTAGCGTTTATTATCAAAAGGTTAAAAATAAAAATAAAAACTGTACAGACATACCTGTGAAATAGATTTCTTAGTTATATGATCTATCCCATTCATAAGATAGTCGGTTTAATTGGTTTTCCATGGCTACATAGGCGTAACCTCGAGCATTCAGTGTCTTTTCTTCTAAACATATGAACGGTCCGTCTCTGCATAAAGTAACAAATTCGGTATTTGAATAGGTTTGATTATTTGAACATTTACCTCCATGTGACCATTTTCCGCATTTGTGACATCTTTCTAGGTGTCGTGCTCTTCTTTTCGCTGCGGATTTTGATTTTCCTTTACCAAATTGTAACTTATTATCTTCGCATCTGGATTCTTTTCTAACTCCGTCCATTCTTTCTCTGATTACTGATACTAATTCACTCGGTAGTATGTCATTATTTCTTTTAGTGATCAAAGCGTGTAGCATTAGACCATGGTTTAGTTCACAGGCAGTCTTCATTTTGTAAAAACCTAAAAAAATAAAAATTCAGAATGGGGGGAGAAGACTAGTTCTTTAGGGTCTGCTAGGGAAAGACCATTCGGGT
Source organism: Rutidosis leptorrhynchoides (assembly GCF_046630445.1). Lineage (NCBI taxonomy): Eukaryota > Viridiplantae > Streptophyta > Magnoliopsida > Asterales > Asteraceae > Rutidosis > Rutidosis leptorrhynchoides. The sequence goes on from NC_092337.1 coordinate 256,669,766, forward strand.
TCCATTTTCGAGAACTACACGAAAACAGACAATCTAACTCTAACAGAAATACATATTATCCTTTAAAGACTTGATTCTCCCCACACTTAGTTAGCTGTGGTGTCGAAATTGTGATTAACTTCGTTGTCGACTTCCATCGGACCATGTATGTAATGTTTAACTCGGTGACCATTAACTTTAAATTCAATCCCATTTGAATTTATTAATTCTATCGTTCCGTATGGGAAAACTCTTTTGACTATGAATGGTCCAGACCATCTTGATTTCAATTTTCCAGGAAATAGCTTGAATCGTGAATTGAAAAGAAGAACTCTGTCTCCTTCTTTAAATTCTTTTGAACTTCTGATTCTTTTATCATGTCATTTCTTCGTTCTTTCTTTATAGATTAACGAATTTTCGTATGCTTCATGTCTTAATTCTTCTAATTCGTTTAGTTGACTTAATCGTAGACGTCCAGCTTCATGTAAATCAAGATTACATGTTTTCAAAGCCCAAAATGCTTTGTGTTCAATTTCTACTGGAAGATGACATGCTTTTCCATAAAGAAGTCTAAAAGGTGTGGTTCCAATTGGAGTTTTGTAGGCTGTTCTAAAAGCCCAGAGTGCATCCTCCAATTTAATGGACCATTCCTTTGGATTTGATCCTACGGTTTTCTCTAGAATACGTTTTAAAGCTCGGTTGGTATTTTCAACTTGTCCACTTGTTTGTGGATGATATGCGGTGGAGATTTTATGAGTTACTCCATATCTTTTAAGAACTTTCTCAAGTTGATAATTACAGAAATGAGTACCCCGATCACTTATTAAAGCTTTCGGTGTTCCAAACCTTGCAAAAAGACGTTTTAAAAAGTTGACTACGACTCGTGCATCGTTAGTTGGGAGAGCTTGTGCTTCCGCCCATTTAGATACATAATCAATGGCTACGAGTATATATAGATTATTATGAGATTTTGGAAATGGACCCATAAAGTCAATACCCCAAATGTCAAATACTTCACATACTTGGATGACATTTTGTGGCATTTCATCACGTTGACTTATTTTTCCGGCCCTTTGACATGCATCACAGGATTTGCAAAGAAGGTGTGCGTCTTTATAAATTGTAGGCCAATAGAATCCAGCTTCATAAACTTTTCTTGCTGTTAGTTGAGGCCCATAATGCCCTCCTGTTGGTCCTGTGTGACAATGGTTTAATATTTTACTAGCTTCATCTCCAAATACACATCGGCGTATTATTCCATCGGGACAACTTTTAAACAGATGTGGATCTTCCCAGAAATAGTGTTTTATATCACTGAAGAATTTCTTTCGTCTTTGGTACGATAATCCTTTTTCAAGGAATCCACATACTAAATAGTTTGCATAGTCTGCAAACCATGGGATTTCATTATAATTTATCTTCAATAGATATTCATCAGGAAAGTTGTCTTGTATGGCCGATTCATTTAGAACTTCTAACTCAGGATTTTCAAGACGAGAAAGATGATCAGCGGCGAGATTTTCTGCTCCCTTTTTGTCTCGGATTTCAATATCAAACTCTTGTAAGAGTAAGATCCAACGAATTAATCGTGGTTTGGCATCTTGTTTCGAAAATAGGTATCTAAGAGCAGAATGGTCGGTATAGACCACCGTTTTTGCTAGAACGAGATATGATCGAAATTTGTCAAAAGCAAAGACAATAGCAAGGAGTTCTTTTTCAGTAGTTATATAGTTCGTTTGTGCTCCTTGTAACTTCTTACTAGCATAATATATAGGTTGAAATCGTTTTTCAATCCTTTGTCCTAAAACGGCTCCCATTGCAAAAACACTTGCATCGTACATTAGTTCAAATGGTAGATTCCAATTTGGTGTTATCATGATCGGCGCATTAGTAAGTTTTTCTTTAAGAATATTAAAAGATTTGATACACTCATCTGAAAAGATGAATGGAGCATCCTTTTCTAGGAGTTTATTCATAGGAGTGGCAATTTTAGAAAAATCTTTTATGAAACGTCGGTAAAAACCGGCATGCCCTAGAAAACTCCTAACTCCTCTAACATTGGTGGGATGTGGAAGTTTAGCAATTACATCTACTTTAGCTCTATCCACTTCAATTCCTTCTTTTAAAATTTTATGTCCAAGAACGATGCCTTCTTTAACCATGAAATGGCATTTCTCCCAATTAAGTACTAGATTTGATTGTTCGCATCTAATTACCATTCGTTCCAGATTAACTAGACATGATTTAAATGTATCACCGAAGACTGAAAAGTCATCCATGAAAACTTCCATGCATTCTTCTATCATGTCATGAAAAATCGCCATCATACACCTTTGAAAGGTTGCAGGGGCGTTACAAAGTCCAAATGGCATGTTTTTGTAAGCAAAAATACCATAAGGGCACGTGAATGTGGTTTTCTCTTGGTCTTCGGGTGCTATTGGAATTTGAAAATATCCGGAAAATCCATCTAGAAAATAATAGTAACTATTTCCGGCTAATCTTTCCAACATTTGATCTATGAAAGGTAAGGGAAAGTGATCTTTTCTGGTGGCGTCATTTAATTTTCTATAATCAATACACACACGCCATCCTGTTACAGTCCTAGTAGGAATAAGCTCATTTTTCTCATTTGTAATGACAGTCATGCCACCCTTCTTAGGCACGCATTGAACTGGGCTTACCCATGGACTATCAGAGATTGGATAAATTAAACCTGCATCTAGCAGTTTAATAATCTCTTTCTTAACTACATCTTGCATATTAGGATTTAGTCTTCGTTGGCATTGCACATACGTTTTATGACCTTCTTCCATAAGGATTTTATGTGTGCAATACGAAGGACTTATTCCTTTAATATCATGAATCTTCCATGCAATGGCTGGTTTATGAGCTTTCAACACAGAAATGAGTTGTGATTTCTCATTTTCAGTAAGAGAAGACGATATTATTACAGGTAATTTAGATTCACCATGTAAATAAGCGTATTCCAAATGGTTTGGAAGTGGCTTTAACTCTAATTTCGGAGGTTCTTCTATCGATGATTTGTATCGATATCTGTCTTCTTCTTTTAGCATTTGAATTTCTTCTGTTGTTGGTTCATATCCATTAGCTATAAGTGTAGCTAACATTTCAGCTTCATCAATTGGTTCATTACCTTCTCCTAAAGAACATTCTCCTGTTCCTTGTAATTCTGGAAATTCTTCTAATAATTCTGCATGTGCATCTATAGTTTGAATATAATAACATGTATCATCTGCAAATTGTGGTTGTTGCATTGCTCTATCAACTGAAAAGGTAACACTCTCATCCTCTATACTTAGGGTCAGTTTCTTACCGAACACGTCTATCATTGCTTTAGCCGTGTTTAAGAATGGTCTTCCTAATATGAGAGGAACTTGAGAATCTTCTTCCATGTCCAGAACAACAAAATCTACTGGAAATACTAAAGTACCAACTTTAACTAGCATGTTCTCCATTATCCCTCTAGGATATTTTATTGATCTATCGGCTAGTTGTATGCTTATTCTGGTTGGTTTCAATTCTCCAAGGTCTAGTTTAGCGTATAGTGAATACGGCATTAGATTTATACTAGCACCTAAGTCTGCCAATGCTTCTATTGAACTAAGACTACCCAGAAAACATGGAATTGTGAAACTTCCTGGATCAGATAATTTTTCTGGTATCTTATTCAACAACACTGCTGAACAATTAGCATTCATAGTAACAGCCGAGAGTTCTTCCATTTTCTTTCTATTTGAGATTAGATCTTTCAAGAATTTAGCATATCTAGGCATTCCTGAAATCACATCAATGAAAGGAAGATTTACATTTATCTGTTTAAACATATCCAAGAATTTGGATTGCTCGGCTTCAAGTTTCTCTTTCTTCATTTTACTCGGGTAAGGAAGTGGTGGTTGGTATGGTTTAACATAAGGTTTATCCTTAACTGTGTTATCTTCATTAACCTTTTCAACTACCGGTTCTTTTTCCTTATCTTGATCAGGTTGTGATTCTTGTTGAGTAGGAATGGCTTCATCAGAAGTTACAGGTATTTCAGGTGGTTTAAGTGTTGTACCACTTCTTGTGGTAATAGCTTTAGCTGTTTCACTCCGGGGGTTAGCATTTGTATCACTAGGTAGACTTCCCGGTTTTCTTTCACCTATTAACCTTGCTAGGTTACTCACTTCTTGTTCCAGATTTTGAATAGAAGCTTGTTGATTTCTAAATGCTTGAGCATTTTGTTCATTGGTTTGTTTCTGAGATGTGAAAAACTGCGTTTGAGTTTCAACTAGCTTCGTCATCATATCTTCTAAATTCGGCTTTTTATCATCGGTTTGTTGTGGTGGTTTGTTTTGAAAATTAGGTCTTTACTGATTGTAAGTATTATTGGATACTTGTTGATTGCTAGGACCTTGTTGGTTGTTGTATGGAATATTTCGGTTATAATTCTGGTTTTGATTGTAAATTGGTCTTGGCGGTTGATAATTATTCTGATAATTATTTCCAGGCCTTTGGTTTATGTATGAAATATTCTCTCTTTGTTCCATTGTTAATTCAATACTGAGACAATCTTTTGTCAAATGTGGTCCTCCACACTGCTCACAACTAATTCGTATTGAGTGAATATCCTTAGTCATCTTTTCCATTCGTCTTTCCACAGCATCTATCTTTGCGGAAATGGAATCTAAGTCATGGCTAGAATCGGCTCTACCTGCTTTAGATGATCTAATGATATCTTTTTCTTGGTGCCACTCATGTGAGTGGGAAGCAGTGTTATCAATAATTTTGTAAGCATCAGTTTCGGTTTTCTTCATAATAGAACCACCAGCTGCTATATCTATGTCTTTTCTTGTAGTGATGTCGCATCCTTGGTAGAATATTTGTACTATTTGACAGGTGTCTAAACCATGTTGCGGACATCCTCTTAATAACTTTCCATATCTTGTCCACGCCTCATATAGAGTTTCATTTGGCTTCTGTGTGAACGTAACAATTTCTGCTTGAAGTCTTACGGCTTTAGATGCAGGAAAGAATTGTTTAAGAAATTTGTCAACTAAAACATCCCATGTATCGATCGCCCCTTCAGGTAACGATTCCAACCAATCTTTGGCTTCTCCCTTTAAAGTCCAGGGAAATAACATGAGATATATCTGTTCATCCTCTACTTCTCGTATTTTAAATAGTGTGAGATCCTATTAAAGGTACGTAGATGTTCATTTGGATCTTCCTTCGGCGCACCACTAAATTGGCATTGATTAGTCACCATGTGTAGAATTTGTCATTTGATTTCATAATCTGGCGCATTAATGTCTGGATGAGTAATTGCGTGACCTTGGCCAGTGCGTTTAGCTCTCATTCGGTCTTCCATACTTAAAGGTTCCAGATTCTCCATAATTGAATTTGTTGAATCGGTATCACTAGATGATTCTGATTTAATGGTTCGTTCCTCAACAATCTCTGTTTGAATGATTGGTGGTTCCGGGGGAAAGTTTAGTGGTTCAGGATCTACGAACCGTTCCTGAATATTCTCCGGATTCTCAATTGTGAGGTCGGGTTCAAAAAATGGATTATCGGAAATTTGAACTGAAGTACTTGGTCGACTGGATGACGATTCTAAAGAAAAATCAACGGCGGTTATATTTGCTAAATGTCTTGATCTAGTTACAGGTGGTGAACGTACAAAAGGTGGTGAACGTCTTGCTCGGTGCATTCACTGAATATCCTATTAGTTTTAAAAAGGAAAGAAAAATTATAATAAGTTATCCAATTAATAGACTTTTCTGATTTTGCCCACGTTTCGAATAGCCAAAAGATGCAGCAGAGGGGCAGGATTCGTTTGGTCTCAATATAATTGAGGACTGTTTGGCTCCAATAACCCGGTCCACGTACAAATCCAACTATTACTACGAACCAGAAAATTTTGATGTCTATCAATTTAACTACTCAAAATAAATTTTCGTAATTTTAAGAAATTTAGATAAGAAGTAGAATAAAAATCTATGTCCTAAAACTAGAATAGCGAGAAATAAGAAAGAAAAAGAGTTCGTCGAAAAAGGTCGAAAAAGAAAAATGGTTGAAAAATAAAAGGTGACGGAAAAATAAAAGAAACTTATAAAAATTTAAAAATACTTGACTAACCTAACCTTATTACTACAACTAACTTAAAATTATAATCGTAAATTGAAATTACTAATTGGAATGATAATTGATACATAGTAAAAGGTGTCTAAAAATATTAAAGCTTACAGGAAAACTAAATCCCAAATGGAAATAACTTAAAAAGAAACTAAAACTTAAAAAGGCGTCGCAAAATTCTAAAGCACCTAAATCTTAGTCTAAAGAAAAAGCACTTAAGGAATTCTACGGCAAAGCCTAAAAATCTAGGAGTAAAAATGACTATGGCAAAACTAAGTTTAAAATTAAATATGAGCTAAAAATACAAATATTACGCTACAACGATTAAAAAGGGACAAAATATAAAAATATACAAAAAGTTGTAAAAAGTACAATTTTTATAAAAATATTATTTTTATATTATTTATTTAATAAAACTACTAATTTTGCAATTTAATAAAACTAATTAATACTAAATACATAAATTAAATAAAAAGTAAAAGTTAAAATAAAATTAATTATAATAATAATAATAATTAGGGTTTAATAATAATTAATTAATAATTACCGTAATAAATGCAGGATTAGGGTTTCTGTTCGTGTGTCAGGTACCCTCCGCGAGTCGCGGTAATTTGTAAAGAAAACCCCGCGAGTCGCGGGGTTCAGAAATTCAGATGACAGCTTTTAATTTCGACGCGTTTTTTTTTTATTTTCTGTTTTCTGTTTTTATATAAATAAAAGATATTTAAATAAAACTTATATTTTTATAAACTAAAATAAAAATAAAGAAACTTATAAAACTTAAATATTTAACAAAATCTTAAAAATACTTATATTTTTATTTTTCTTTTTATATTTTTGAATAATTAAAACGTATTTTTACAAAAGCGACTTTTAATAGAATAAATCTCTTTTTTTTTTATATATATATTAGCGTTGCGCTTCCGGCGTTTAAGAGAGATTCCCCGGCAGCGGCGCCAAAAATACTTGATGTTATGCGAGGTGTATATAAAATAGCTTATATTTTACTAGGAAAAACTATTAAATACGATACAATTTTACACAAGATATTTATTTATTTATAGAATGGATATACTTAAACCTTGCTACAACACTTATAGGCAGTGTACCTAATCGTACAGTAGTGTAGTTTTTAGTAAGTCCGGTTCGTTCCACAGGGAATCTTTTTTTTTAAACAAAGCTCAACGCTATATTAGTTTACTTTTATAAAAATACAAACATATATATAAGCAATATTATTATTATAAAGGGGGGTTTTTACCGTTTAATGACCGGTTTGTCGATTTTAAAACTTTAGTCGCAGTTAAAACCTAATGTAAACTATTAAATAAATAAAAGACTTTAAATTAAAGCGTAAAGTAAATAACGATAATGAAATTGCAATAAAAGTGCGATAAAATAAAATTGCGATAATTAAAAAGTACGATAATTAAAAGTGCGATTAAATAACAATAAATAAAAGTGCGATAATTAGAAGTGCAATTAAATATAAAATAAAGGAAATTAAATATGAAATAAAAGAATTATGCTTATTTAAACTTCCGTAATCATGATGTTTGACGTGTTGATTTTAGTTTTATGCCCATGGGTTAATTGTCCTTTGTCCTGGATTATTTAATATGTCCGTCTGGTTTTTGTCCATAACAGTCCATCAGTCATAAATATAAAGTGCGAGTGCCCTCGTCAAATTATTCTTATACCCGAAGTTAAATATTCCAACTAATTGGGGATTCGAATTGTAACAAGGTTTTAATACTTTGTTTAATGAATACACCAGGTTATCGACTGCGTGTAAACCAAGGTTTTACTACTTTGTTAACAATTACACCAATTACCCTTGAATGTAATTTCACCCCTGTTTTAATTATTCTAGTAGCTATTAATCCATTCCCGTGTCCGGTTAAATGAACGATTATTCGTACATATAAATACTCCGCCCATCGTGTCCGATCGAGTGTATATGGTAATTTATAGGGACGCCCAATTGTAAATCTTTATATTAACATTAACAAACTTTCATTTAGTTAAACAAATATAAAGCCCATTAATAGCCCATAGTCTAATTTCCACAAGTGTCGTTCTTTTGTCCAAACCCTAATTATGGTACAAAGCCCAATTACCCAATTTTAATAATTAGCCCAACATCATGATTACTTCGTTTTAAATAAGCATAATAATAACTTAGCTACGAGACATTAATATAAAAAGGTTGAACATAACTTACAATGATTAATAATAGCGTAGCGTTACACGGACAGAATTTCGACTTACACCCTTACAACATTCGCTAACATACCCTTATTATTAGAATTATAATTAAAATTAAAATATAAATTATAAATATAAATATAAATTTTACGTATGAATGAGGAAGAAAAAGATGATGATAAATGCTCAGAATTCGGTTGGCTTTATAGGCAGTTTCTCATTTTGGGGCTCCGCGACTCGCGGCCTTTTTGGCCTTCAAACTCCGCGAGTCGCGGAGGTTACTTTTACAGCTCAGAGGAGTTTGGCTCTTTGTTTACCGACGGTTTATAATATATATATATAATTAATATAATTAATTATATATTATATTATATTTATATACATAGTTAACTTGTAATTTTTAGTCCGTTGCGTCGAGCGTTAAGAGTTGACTCTGGTCCCGGTTCCGGATTTTCGAACGTCCTTGCGTACAATTTTATATTTTGTACTTTGCGTTTTGAATCTTGTACTCTTGTAATTTCGAGACGTTTCTTATCAATAATTGGAACCTCTTTGATTGTCTTTTGTTCTTTTGAGCTTTTTGGTCGTTTGCGTCTTCAATTCGTCGAATCTGTCTTTTGTCTTCACCTTTTATTATTTAAACGAATATCACTTGTAAATAGAACAATTGCAACTAAAAGCTTGTCTTTCTTGAGGAATAATGCTATGAAATATATGTTCGTTTTTAGCATTATCAATATCCCTGGAGATTACAATCGTCAAGTACAAATGTCACACAACTCTCAAAGTATAGGAATATATTAAATCATACCATGCAATTCCAACGATGTTCCAATCACAATTCTAAGTCAAAAGTCACATATTCTCGAAAGAGTTCAAACGGTTCACCGCCCACATTCCCGTCGTATATAGTCACAATTGTCAACTAACGAGATCTCACTACGGTTGGAAAATAATCATGGTCAAACCATACCAATTTACTCTAAGAAAATACTAGTCACAATATTCCCAAAACATCGTCTGACACTTACACTGATCTTGAAGTCAACAGTACAATTATTATCCAATCTAAAGTCAAGTCAAAGTCTGTCTCTATCCCTTCAAGAGACCAAATAAGGAAAGCCTCCCCCAATAAACTTCTAAGGACCATACACAAGGTCATGTTAAACCAAAGTAGGAAGACAGTTCTACTTGACAACCCTATAGGTTCCACAAAATAAGTGCAAGCATATAATATCACGACTAAGCCAGTCACCTATTGTTTCAGTTACAGTCTGTAAACCTACAGACTACATATCATACGGCCACAAACTAAGGTACAAGTCTCGGGTCAAGAAATAAGGGAACTACTATCTAAACAGTCCCTACTGGTCACTACGTGTGTCCAACCAGTCAATGGTCTATGGTAAAGAGAAAGACTTCTTACAATTCTTAATTAATACAACCAAAGTACTAATAACAGTATCAGATCAACTCCGGACTAACATGCCAATCAAAATCAGTCATACTAACCAATACCTAAAGCATGGTACTTAACAAATCTAACATGTTGCATACAATAAAGGTAGCAAATCCAAACTAGCATGTAAACGCGCTACAGTAACTAAGCCACTATGTATCAGCTAAACAGGAAACTTTTCTAAGGCCATTGAATAGTTTCCACTACAATATCAAACAACCATTATGAAGCATACATATCCACCAATGACGACTTACAACATGCACTAACAAATTACAAAATGTAATAAAACACGTACCAGCATTTAAGTCGTCTTATGTATCACAAGCCTCTGTCAACATCTAACATGCTCCAACTGTATCCTTTATGAGTTTCCTTCTCTCCTGTTCGACCACAAGAGCAGAAGATTACACGGCTGATAAAGTCTATGCCCCGAACCCCGCCCCAGAACTCAATCTTTGATTTGCCGAACACTGTAACGCTTTGTGTCCTATAAGTTGATAAATCCTCTATATATATATATATATATATATATATATATATATATATATATATATATATATATATATATATATATATATATATATATATATATATATATATATATATATATATATATATATATATATATATATATATATATATATATATATATTATCTCTGCAAGAATCCAACTTTGCCTCCTGATTTATCATACCACATCTCACATTTAACATCGCAGGAAGGAATCATATCCCAAAGTAAAACAACATGTACCTGTCACTCCTTATCTTTTACAAAGAACCCATATCGTCTCATCTTAATCCTTCTACTTGATTAAATCCAATAAACTTCCTAATTCACTGATCGATTTAACCTGGAATACCCAATAGGTCGAGTACACCAACTCCGTCCAACAGAATCCTTTTCTTTATTATTATCATTATTTTATTACTTTTACTACTGGCGACGAATGCTTCTGTATCAGATAATAGTACGGTTGTCGAACTGTTGTCGAGGTTGCATCATCAGTAACTAAAATATTATCCACCATGAGTACATCTAAGCAGAAAATGGTACACCTACTTGACACTGACTAGGTCGCCTAATCTAAAGGTACAATATCCTAGTACACTTAAACTTACTTCACTTACATGTATTATCTGCCCTTAACTTTCGGTAACCGTCCTTACATCTTTGACATCTATCCACGAGGTTCTTCACCCGATATACATCCGTACTCTGCAGCTCTGACTATTCTGGGGGCGTTGGGGGCCACAGTACTACTATCATTATCAACCATACCTGTACTGCACAACATCTCACACCAAGGCTTAGTATAACACATGTTAGTACTAACAACTAATGCATTTATACCTATCTTATTCACTTAAACCATTCCCAAGGTATGTTTGACTCGACGCACGATTTGGGAACATGTCACTTTCGTGCACACATAGCCAAATCTATGCTCTGATACCAACTTGTAACACCGTACATTTTTTTTAAATCACAGCGAAAGATTTATTTATTTATTACTATACAAATAAAAAACAGACCTCTGTATTACACATTACTATATAAATCCCGGTATTACGGTAAAACATTACCTTTATAGTTTTTTATCTCAAAAGTCACGACATCAGAGTTTCTGACTTGTCAAACATATCTTCCAACCGTCCATTCCCATTCTAATAGCAGTACCTAAACCTACAGGGAAGTAGATGTGGGGGATTAGCACGAAGCTAAGTGAGTACGACTAACTACAGGCAATAGTATACATGAACCGTCATACTAATCATGTCACAAAAGCTAATACACAAACATCACCCAAGTGCCGTCTACAGAGACGCTGGCGGCTTGGCCAAACCACTAACCACCACCTGATCGGACTGGGGCTTACCAGAAGTTCCTCCACCACCGTGTTGTATATATATAATCCACACACAACGGACGCGTCATTCACATATATATACACCACGATTGTCTAGGCCACCACATGAGGAACCCAACCCGTAGGTTGATCTCTCCTACCGAGGCCACCACACAATAGGGACGCACTGGGCTCTAGCAGACAAGCATCAACCAACATGTAGTCATCACAACGTACTAACTAACTGTATCAGTAAGTATAGCTAACAAGCATGGCAATCATAATATAACATGCTACTCTATACTATGTTCTCCAGTTAGTCTCATTCACCGATACCCGCACCACTCGATAGTCTAATGTCACCGAGTCTTCTCCTTATTTTTATCAACTGAGAATAGACATAACACAGTCAGTTATAATGTCTCGAAAACAACTCGACAACAAAATAATAACACCAAATACCAACACTTAAGCACTTAGAGACTGGTCCACCAACCGTACAAGTAATACTCTCACTCCCACGTTTGAGAACACTTAACTGTGTGGTTGATAACTTACTCGTACGTTTGGTCTATGACTGAACACCCATCAAAGAATTAAATGATCCGTACGGTTCACCACACGAGTGACCAGTGAATCGTACGAGTCACATCCTAACCGTATGTATCATCTTACCCAAAACAATAGTTCTCCATAACCACTCACATGCACGGTTCATAACACAGTTGACCACCCCAACCGTACGAGTGAAGGCTCACTCGTGCGAGTGATGAAGAACAGTAGCAGCAGCTGTTTAAACGGATTTCAACTCAAAATGTACAGCATAAACATCAATCCATATAGTAAGTTAACATATATCATCATATATTCCCTATATGATAAACCTACATCATAAACTCAATCAATAACGACACTAAACGAGTACAAAACAAGACATACAAAATAAAATCTCTTCTTCTGACCAAAATAAAATTTGATCCAGCTTTTTAAAACCTTATCATTGGATATTAAACTTCAAGACGATTCCAACAATAGTTTATTCATCGAAAATGGAGTTACGGTTTGAAAGTTACAGCCTTTTCAATTTTACCAAAAACTGACCAGTGCTCACTCGCGCGGACGAGACCTCACTCGTGCGAGTGAGTCCTCAACCGCGTAGTTGAGCCTCAAATGCATGGTCACTCGTACGAGTGACTTGTCAGATGTGTGGGAGCTTTTAGAACATTACAGCTCGCTATTTTCGCGTTTTTTGACCCAAAATCATGATTTTTGCAAGATCTAACACCAAAACCACTTTCAAAACATTATATAAACTATATAGAACATATTTCTAACATCAATTAAGCACAACAAACACTTAAGATCAAGAATCAAGCATGAAAATCACACTTTTACTCAAGAACACAAAAACTCAATTTAAGCAAGAATCAAGACATTAATCAAAGAGATGCTTACCTTAAAATGATCATAAAATCACAGAGAACAAGAAGATATGATTAATTTGAGCTCAAGAACAAGATCTAGCAATTAGGGTTTGGTGTAGGTGGAGAAGATGAAGAACGGGGTGTTTGGGAATAATCTGGAAGAATGGAGAAAATGAGCTGCACTAGTGATCTAAATGGCTTTAATTCCCACACTGTGTAACACACGGGTATTTATCAGTTATCTGATATTTTTCGTACATCATTTGGCAACCCAAACGAAGTTCAAATTAAATAAACAAACCTGTTCTGTGACCCTTGTTATAAACTGGTCCTAACCACATCATTAAATAATAATAAACATTAATTAAAAATAAAAGCATATTAAACCACTCAAGGGAAAAATAGACCATTTCAACTAGTCCCGATTTAAGGATGTTACAAGTAAATGTGAAACAGTAAAATTCGGGCTCTAAATAGAGAAGCGAAGTTGAACAATTGATGTTAATCGCATGGATGATATGTTACCACGTGTCGAGTATACAAATATGCGAGAAAAGCAAATTTAATTGAAAATCAAATTCAAAATTTGAAAAGACTACTTTTTGCAAACAATGATCAAAAAGCAACTGGCGCTGCAGAGAAACAGAACGGCTGTAGCAGGTTTATGTTCCTGAGGAAAAAGGTATTTTTTTAACTTTTAGTTTAATCACTTTATTTTTTACAAAATATAAAGACATTAAACTGGGGGGACTTAATGATATATCTTAGGGGATACACGTATAAAAAACATCATTTTTGTACAAAAGAAAAGATCGAAACGCATAAAAGATGATGATTTTGGCAGTTTTTGGCTTTTTCCGCACAACACTCAACATGCCACCCAGCGTTATGCGTAAGCCCTGCAAGCAGCTTCTATGCTTAAGCCCTTGATTAAGCGCGTGAGTGGCACGCAGCCACGTCAGCACACGCCAAAGGCAGTTCGGGATATATCGGAAAACTGAATTAATCAGCATTTGACACGTGTTCTCGAGAATTTTGGACATTCTACGCCTATAAATAAACCCCCTTGGTCACCACATTTCACATCTGAACTTCAGTCAGAGAGAAGTACACTTTCTCTCTCACACAGTTCTTTATCAGTCTAAAACATTAACCGCTTAGTAACAGAACGCTACACGGACCAATTCCAGATTGGTTCAAAGATTGATTGAGGCCACCCCACGGATTTCTCATCTGTGTTTCGGGTCTGCAGGGATTACTTCCCGAGGGCAAACATCAATCGACAATACTTCACTTAACGCTAAGCTGTTATTGTCCTATACTGGTACCTTTCATCCGCTATACGGAAAATAGTACCAACACTTACCATATTAAATAATAATCTGAATTTTAAAGGCTTACTTGAGCAAGTAATTGTTATCATTCCTTAAATCCACTACAAGAAAGTTGGTAAGTCGTGACGATCTTTTAGTAATGACTAGTTATTTGGTCAATAATAATGTTATTTAATTACCATTAAAAAAGTCGTCACTAAAATACGTTATTAGTGACCAAACAAATGATCAATACAGTGACCAATTTTAGTATTTTGGTCTCTAATAGTGTTTTGTGATCGATATAGTCATTGGCGGAACTTGAAGTTTGTGTCTGGGAGGGCCAAAACGTGAACATCTTTACGATATAAACATCGTCACTACTTCAACGAGGCCATTAGAAGAGCACTATTTTAACTTGTTTACAATACATCCCTTAATAATAAAAAAAAAGTATATACAAAACTTGCTAGTTTGCTAGAGACTTGCATCTTGCCACCAACTGACGAAGTATAGTTATGATTATAAACTACAATTTGCTAACAGCTAATTATAATTACATAAGCTACAATTATTGAAAATAGCTAAAGCTAATTTAATTAATTTTAACAAGAATAGCTAACTAAAACTATGTTTAACAAGAATAGCTAACTAAAACTATGTATGGAGTATTTATGATAACCAAAACAACTAAATGTCTTTGCCCTTATATGGTCGCTTTAATAATTAAACCATCAAGCTATTTACACTTGCTGACTTAAATAGTTACAGTTAAAAAAAAAAAAAAAAAAAAGGGACATAACAAGCATACCTATGTCAAAAGCCAAGATGAAAGTGATGATGTTGACAATATATTCATTTGGGATATGGTTGAACTCTCAAAAAACAGACTGTACTCTTTTTGAATCCAAAAACACCATGTACTTTTTTACCCATAACCACTAAAAACATAGTTCTAACCAAAAAGTTTAGGGTGGCCAAGGCCCTCTTTTTGTCTACAAAGAGTTCCGCCCTTGGATATAGTGATAACAAGTAACTAACCTATGCTGTCACTAAAAAAATAAAAAAAATAACTTCAAAACATTTTAGGCATTGAAATTGTGACGGGTCTTAAACTATATTACCCGAATGCCAAAATGATTCCAACATAACCCATAGGTCTTACTAGGGGAATCAAATTATACTACATATATTCTTCTAAATCCATATATTTACTTTTACTATGAAATTTATAACACTAACACAAAGTTTTTAAGATGTTAGGACATTTATACAAGCCCATTCCAAAGGATTCCTCATAACACATACGCACATTTTACCTTTCAGAAATCATTTATATTATAATATTATTTTAAATTTTAATAAAAATTAAAGTTTTTTTTTGGGTATATCTAGAATTCTGTCTAGCTTTGCAAGCTGACTAATTTCAGAGCGACTATCCACTTTGCGAGCAACTCAGAGTTATCACGGATGAATATCCGATGCCACGAGAAGGATTAATTCTTTTTATTGTTGTGGATTTGAACTCACAATCTCCAAATTAGATAATGTAGTTTTTCTCTTGGATCGCGACTTTAGAAAACTATTTAAATAAATTGTGATAACACCTATTTTTTAATTGTTATTTCCAAATTTATATAGAGTAAATAATATTATTTTTTGATTTAAGACATGTATGGTTGTTGAGAAGCAAGTTTAGGGCATGTCACCTATGAAAGACGGTTATGTTTTGTAGCATCCTTGGAGGGCACGTGACCTGTTAATCTATACACTCCGACACGGTTCTCTATCAAATCTATTTTCTTATATCTTAATGCATGCCCATACCACTTTCTATTTGGAATTCACTAATCCATAACAACGTGTATATGAGTTATCTAAAGGATGTGTAAGGGGATGGGGGACAAATCTGACTCTCTGTTAAGGATGAAAAATGAATCAAATATGGATCGGATGATGTTGTATTCATATCCATATTCAATTAGATTTTGTTTGTCCATATTCATATCAATATCCATTTAATTTCATTTCATCAATCTATATCCATATCCACTAAATTAAGCGGATTAACGGATATCCATTGGATATTAGAAAAATATTATAATATTTTCTAATATGCGATGAAAACAAAACGAAGTATAGTAAAAATTAATAAAACATGACATAATTAAAATATGTTCACAAGAATGTAATCTTTTTCGAAGATATAATTCAATTTGTTGAATTTACTATAAAATATAGATTTCGAAAAATTAAATATGTAATTTGTATGTTTAATTTTTTAGATATACGTATTTTATTGTAATATATCATAGTTATTCCATTTTAAGGTCGAATGAACATGTAAATGCATCTGTAATAGTAAATATCTAAGCATATATATATATATATATATATATATATATATATATATATATATATATATATATATATATATATATATATATATATATATATATATACGTATTTGTATATGTATTTCGGGTGTTGATGGATATATCTATGGATGAAACTTTTCATTCATGTTCATATCCATATCCATATCCATATCCATATCCATTTAGGTTCATCCATATCCGTATCCATATCCATCACAAAGTGGGTGCATCGGGAGTATATCCATTGGATCGGGTGATCATTGTCATCCCTACTCCTTGTATCACCTATTCGCGGTGAAAATGCGATTACATTCTCCAAAATACTTTCAAATATCAATGTTCTCTACTTTCAAATATAAATGGTGTACCTTATGGTTTCCATGCATGAAAAAGCTTTTGCAGGATGAAAGAGGCGCTTAAAAGGCATGAGAAACGATATTAAAGACAATTTATGAATAAATATGTTTAGCGTTCTCCTACAAGAATCACATTAAAATAACAAATCAAGCCGCCTAGCGTGTTGCGGAATCCCTGCAGGCCGTTTTCAATGCTTAAATCCTAAATATCTAATAGACAATGAGAGTTGCGCAAACGTTATGTTTGAGCATTGCTAAGATGAGTTGTCGGTCAAACTCATGGAAAACTTGACAGCGTCCAAGGAGAGGATATGTGGACTCTCTAGTGAGCCCAGCTGTTCCCTAGGGACCCTAGAAGTAGAGTTCAAACTTCACGATGACCAGGACAGAGGCAAGCCTCGAAAATAAAAGGTGTAGTTCTGCGTGATACGTGCCTCTTCTAACTATGACGCCCTATTGGGACGACCAACGCTCCAAAAGTTCAGAGCCATACCTTCGACGATCCACGGCATAATGGTATTCCCAAGTCCGGGTGGACTTGCCACATTAACATCCAAGTCTTTAGGAGAAGGCATCGGCATTCCAGAGGTATGTTTTACATTAACTAGACCACGGATTAAACACCATGCATGCGCATATAAATTCGTTGCTTGGTATACCTATGATAAGACACTTAAACGCGCAACCAGTTTGTGTGCTTACCGCATAAAAATGAGCACAATCTTGTGAATCCGAAACGTAGGAGGCTGATATTGCTTATTTACAGTACATTTCTTAACGCAATATCTACCTCGTTTTACTCGGTTTTGATCTTCATTGAGCTTAAAAGTGAATAAAATGGGAAAAGTGACGTTCCAAGCATTGTTGCAGTCTTAGGTATGAAATTGGTGCAAAATTAACCAATGTGTAGTGCAAAAGATAAAGAATCTGCAAGTGCTGAAAATGACCAAGAACGATGTTCTAAACCATGGGAATGGCGTTCCAAATGCCAGAACGGCATTCTAAACAAGGGAACGATGTTCTACCTGCAGAAAAGGACGTTCCAATTCTGAAGAACGACGTCCCAATACAAAGGAAATGAAGAAAAGTGGAATAGAGCATTTAGAGGCCGAATTGGGAATGACGTTCCTAATTAAGGAACGCAGTTCCACTACCTAGTATAACAGAACGTTGTTCCATGAAATGGAACGATGTTCCACCCTGTCGGGCAACAAGAACGATGTTCCAGATAATGGAACGGCGTTTCACCTGGATTTCTGGGCAGAATTTTTGAAGGAGTATAAATAGATAGAGATGGGGTTTTCATGTTAAAGGAGTAGAGAATTAGTGCAATTTTGGAGGCTGAGGTTAATTAGGTTTTGGCATCTCATTAATTAGGGTTTTGATTAAGTTTTCATCAATTTTTCATCAATTACATCAAGGATTTTGGGCTAGCTCATGATCTTGGGCTTGTTCTTTATCATCTTCATCTTCTACCTCTAACTCAAGGTTGTAATTTCATAGTTTGGTACAATTTCATCTTTAATATTACAATATGATGTTTGAATCTTCATTTACTTTGATTATTATGTTAGTTCTAGTCATGCTTGGGTAGATTCTTATATGTACACTTGATTATGAAGCTTGTAAGCTAAGGATTGTTCATTACTTATGTTTATGATTGTGTTTGAATGAAATTATGAGTTGTTTATTGAGTTGTACTGTTAGAATTAGCTAAAGAACCTTTGCTATGTTTGTTTTGGGTTTTACTTTGATTATATAGGTTGCCTAACTCTTCTTAGGGATTTGATTAGTGAAGCAACTTGTACTTCAACACCTAGGTGATCTAGACAATAAAATTGGGGACTTCAAGGGATTGGATTCTTGGTTTGGGTTGGTTTCCAATTGATCCTTAGTCAAAGTAGCAAAGTTTGGTTTTCTTCAGGGATTTTGATTACCAAAAGGATTTTAATCCAAGTTAAGTACTAATGGTTTGCTCATGATTCAACTAGATCTTATTGATGTAAGATTATGAGAATTCGCGAATATTGATTTGATCATTAGAGTTTTGGTAGGGATACTAGAACACATGTGTGAACACAAATTGATCTTAATTAGAACAATGGACAATCTGAATGCTTCAATTGGAATAGTCAAGTGTGCATGCTTTTATTATATTGTTAGTTACTAATCATTTCTATTTGCTTGCTTATATTGCAAGTGTCTTTCAAAACATTTCAACCACCCCCCCAAACCAAACAAACCTTAGGATACTTATTAGTTTTCATTAATCCGATTGGCAATTATCGCTCTCTTGGGACGAATCTTAAACGTAAAACTTACTAACACAAGGACCGAGTAATTGTTTCTCGAATCTTTTTATCTTAGTCGAGTCCAAGTTTAATTCAAATCTAAAATTAAAAGAAAGCATAATGCAACAAGCTTATCAAATGTTTTGGCGCCGCTGCCGGGGAGCGGTTAGCTAGTTGGATTTTTGAGTCAAATTTTTAATTGTTCGATCCTTTTGTGAGGATTTATCCTCTAAAAGTTACTTAACTTGTTTATTATATTATTGTGTTTGGAAAACCCATGTTTTTTTTTGTGATTGTAATCAAAGGTAGGTACCACGGTGTATGAAAAGGAGATCCCAAAAGGATCAAGAGTTTGAACATCCGTATTACGATCCAGAATAAAGGGGTTTATAGGAGACGAGAAGAATGGTTTTTGTAACGACCCGACTTTTTCGACTTGCTTTTATGCCTTGTATTTTAGCGAAACTGTGTATTTGTGCGTACTGTGTTACTTTATTACTCCGGAACCTTGACACACGTGTTTTATATTCATATTTACTTTAAAACGTGCCTTGGTGTATGTAGAATGCTTAACTTGTCCATTGGATGCTTTATAACCGTTAGTGTTATTTACCGTTACGATTAAAACGCGGACTGCGCGCACGTTTGACTTTTGTCGGAACCGGAACTTTTGGACTGCGAAATATTAATTATTATTTTCTAATAATAATTACCTGGGCCTTTGGATGCTTAATTTTATTTATTTAATTGCTAAAGCCCAATAGTTAGCCTTTTTGGACTTTTTACCTTGTTGGGCCCAAGCCCACCCTACTCTAGCTAGTGACCCAATTAATTAGCCCAAGTTTATTTACTAGTGGCCCATAATAATAAATAAATAATAAATAAATTAATTAATGAGTCATACTAGCATAATGGATAAGGATTATCAACTTTGTTACATAAGATTCTAGCAAAAGGACATACTTTAGACACCATTAGCCAAAAAGCAAGAATTTGTCTCCCCCTCCCCCTTAAAACCGTCCACCCCATCACCACCACCACCCTTGCCATGTCATCAATCCATGTGCTCACTCTTTGCCTATAAATACTAGCCTTAAGTCCCTCATTACAACACTTGATCATTTTAGCATTTCACACACTTCTCCTTTCTTTCTTTCTTCTACTTATAAGTTTTCTTTTCCCTTTCCTTTTCCTTTCAAAATCGTGGTCATCATCATCATTTATGGAGATCAAGTTTCCTTTTAGCTTTGATCTTACTTATATCTTGTTGATTCAAGCATGAATCTTTCAAGAACATGGAAGATTCAATCTTTCTAGCTTGAATCTTCATATCTTTTGTAGATCTACTTCTTTTATGCTTTAATCTTTCTATTTTATGATAAAGATTCAAACTTTTGTTTGTAATCTTCATGCATCTTCAAGATCCAAGCTTTATGCTTCAAGATCTTCAAGAACAATCAAGATGCAAGCTTTCTAGCTTGAATCTTCATATATTGTTGTTAGATTCAAGTTCTTTTTACTTTGATCTTGTTATTTTGTTAAAAAGATTCAAACTTTTGTTTGTAATCTTCATGTATCTTCAAGATCCAAGCTTTATGCTTCAAGATCTTCAAGAACACTAAAAGGTTCAAGCTTTCTAGCTTTGTAACCTTGTAACTTGTGTGAAATGGATCCAAGCTCTCTAGCTTAGGGTTCCATCACCTCTTTTGACTTAGATTGTGTTCATACTTGTTAAATTGATGTAAAGTTTGTAACTTTAGTTGTTATTGTGACTTGTATTAGTGTTAAGACTAAGGATATGATGTAACCTTGGTTCATCATCCCTCTAAGACTCATGAATGAGTTGTATTCTTACTTGGTCTTAACATATTGTGTATTGATGGTGAATCTTGGTCAAAAGTGATGCTAAACCATCAACGAGTTGTACACTTGAATCTACAAGCATCAAGGATGAGAACCGTGATGAGCATCGAGCACCAAGAACCTCACCGGAGCACTTTTCCACTGATTTTCATATCTGATCAGACCACCTGGGCTACTGGAAAGTTTATTTTCAGTTAGTTCGGTTCGAGTAGATGATTTTCCATTTAGTGCTCATCTTAATACGAGTTACGGTTTAGGAGTTATGGCCCTCCGAGAGTCACTACACCCTATTAACGTTGTGCTGAAATTTCTGACCTACTCGCACTTAAACAGTCACCACGGTCAAACGAAGACGAGCTAGGTTCTGAAAATTTTTAAGCTGTTAGGGGACTCATGTACGAAACCATAGCCACTGACCATGCGTCTTTTCGATTTACGTAGATGTCGTAGCTGCTGACCGAAGTCAGCCTATTGTTTCGATCTCTATTCTTGTCAAACTCACTTAGCTTTTACGATGATGAATGATGATGATGATGATGACACTTAAACTTATTTTATGCACTATTAGAACTTATTAAGACAACCTACTGACCTAGTAACTTTTGATTTAGGTTGACGACATTTCGGACCGACTTACTACTTGCGTACTTTCATTACCGACTTTACCGCTTTTATCACGGTGAGTTATAGCATCCCTTTTTACTACTTTTACTATTTTTGGGACTGAGAATACATGCGCTTTTTACATTTTACATACTAGGCACGAGTACTTAAACTTTGTATGTATGTGGGTTATATAACGGCATAAACATTCCCTTTAGCACGGTAATGTTTAGTCATTGGTTTTTGAACCGGTGAACGCGAATCTTAGATATGGATCCATAGGGTTTGACATCCCCACTCGGGCTAGTCGCGCTAGCATTTAATGGGTGTTTAATACTTTGTGAACATACGCACTCGCCAAGTGTACTTTCAGGGGGTTATAAACGTTAAGTTTAGTTACCGGGTGCCCACGGTTATGCATATACTTTTTATACTGTTTTGATACGCTGTTGCAGCACTGAAATCTCGTAGCCTATCTTACGTTACTATTACAACTTAAACTATAGCTCACCAACATTCGTGTTGACTTTTTAAGCGTGTATTTCTCAGGTGCCTAGAGGTTTATTGCTTCCGCTGTTACACTTGCTGTCATGCTGTTATTGAATTGCTGTTATGGACCTACTGTACTAGTTATCCGCTGCATTGCTAGAGATGTCTCAAATTATGAAACTTATGTTTTGCATTCGTAAACTTACGTTATTTTGGAACAATGGTTTGTAATAAGTCTTACGACATGTTATCTTTGTAAAACGTTATCTTTTTAATGAATGCAAATCGGTTTTCAAACAGCATATAGTGTTTGACCTTGTGATGATCCTGTTGTTGATGATCCGTACATGATGGTTTTGTACGGGGCGTTACAGTTTTTAAAGAAAAATTTTGACGTATTACCTTTTTGTATTGAACAGATGGATGGCAACGGTCAACCACTTCAACCCGAAGATAATCCATTTGGTGGCAATGTTCCCGATAATGGACCACCACCCGTTAATCAAGAACCAAATGTTAATCCAAACGATACACCTATGTGGAATGCATGGTTGATTGCACATACGGTGGTGCCACCGGCTATTACCAAACCACCCATCGGGGCCGAACATTGGAAAGTCGAGAGAAATTTCTTCACCTTGCTAAAAGATGTTCAATTTCACGGTTTAATGCAAGATAATCCTTTTGAGCACCTTCAATCTTTCAACGATATGTGTGATCTTTAGAAGAATAAAGATTTTATTGAGGATGCATACAAGTTAAGGGCATTCCCCTTTTCTCTTCAAGGTGATGCAAAGATTTGGTTAAGAGATTTACCTTCCGACACCATTCGTACTTTTCAACAATTGAGTGATGCTTTCATCAATCATTTCTTTCCACCATCGAAGGCGGAGAGACTTAAAATGGAGATCAATGCTTTTGCTCAAACGGGTGATGAATCATTGTATGACGCTTGGATTCATTTCAAGAAGATGTTAAGAGCATGGCCACCACACGGTTTATCAAAGAGAGAGTACATCAATACTTTTTATCGGGTACAAATGATAAGACAAGACAAATTCTAGATTCCTACGCGGGAGGTGTGTTCATGTACAAGTCGCCAAATGATGCCAAGATTTTACTGGAAGATATTTCAATCCAAACCTATGAATGGAATCCATCACCTAGGGATTACCCAAGAAAGAATATTTCTCAAGTTGAAAGTGACGACGGTCAAGTTACTTTTGAAAGCTTAAATAACCCATTCAATCCTACGGTAAAGAGTTGAAGAAGATACAAAAATCCATTTTTTCTATGTAAGTTGGATGCGAGAGATGCGATGGACCTCACCTTACAAAGAATTGTCCACAAATCAACCAATGCAACCAACTCAACTTGGAAAATATCCCAATGAACTCGGATGCACATGTTAACTATGTGGGTTACCAAAACTATCAAAGAGGAGGTTCATCAAGTCACAACAACAACTCCTACCAAGGCAACCAAGGTTACTTCCAACAAAACTAAAAACAAGTCGCTTTCAACACCCAAACCAATCCACAACCCAGATTCCAAAACCAAAATCGAAACCAAAGTTACAACCAAAACTAAAACCAAAACCGGAGCAACAACTACCAAACACAAAACCAATAATCTTACAAAAACCAAAGTAACCAAAACTACACTCAAGGATATCAACAAAACCAAGGTTATAACCAGTAACAAAATAACCAAGGTTACAATCAAAACCAACTTCAACAATACCAATAAAATGCCAATACTTCTAACTTTAACCAAAACCAACAAAACACTCCACCACCACAACCATCAAGAAACTTAAAAGAGATTGTGTAAAATTATATCAAGAAGGTGGAGAAAAATGAGGCATTTTTTATGAAGGAGAATAAGTTTCTAAAGCAACAACTAAGACATCATCAAGCATCGTTTCAAAACCTAGAAAGCACGGTGGGAAGACTATCAAATCAAGTAGCCGAAAGATCTCAAGGAACATTGCTATCGAATACACAAGTCAATCTCAACAACAATTACAACAATAACCGAAACAATCAAAACCAAAACAAAAACAACAACAACACAAGAAACATCCCTATCGAAAGCACCAATCCCAACCAAAATCATAACCAAGCTATTTCGTCAAATTCCACACCAAAAGACAAAAATTCCTAATATTTCGATTATGCTCAAGTAAACTCACTAGTGACAAACAAAGAGGAAGATCAAACCGATTGTCCTTGTGTATTTACATTCGATGTTGAAGACGAAGGGTTTGATATGGGTAAAGAATTGAGAGCCATTACAATGGAGCTTAGTGTGTTAAAGTTTTCCAATTGGTCCGACATTGCGGAATACACTCTTCGTTGTGTGAAGAACATGATGTGCATGAAGGTTAATGAGCCCTCATGTGAGATAAAGGGAGATGATATCAAGGCGGTTGATTTGAACAAGGTTGGAACCTAGGTAAAAGTGGGAGATGATTTGAAGGAAAATGAGAACAAGATCGAGGTTGAGATTCATGCTACACCAAATATGAGGAGATATGAGCACCGATTTCCGTATCCTCAATCCTTGCTTGCTAAACATCCAAAGGATGCGGTTAGTAAGTCTATCCAAGCCGAAAATGAGAATATTTGCATTAATCTACCCTTGGTGGAAGTGCTCGAGAATATGACCAACTATGGGAAATTCTTGAAGACACTTATGGCCAAGAAAGGGGAATGTGAACTAGCATCCACCGCTTTCCTAAAGAGGTAGTGTGATGGGAATTTTAAAAAATGTAATTTACTACCCAAATTGGGAGATCCTGGGCCGTTCATAATCCCATTTCATATAAACGGGTCAGAAATGCTAACTTTATTAGCCGACTCGGGGGGCGAGCATAAACTTCATGCCCTATTATTTATTTACTAGGTTAGGTCTAGGTGATCTTGTACCCACCAAGACGAGAGTCAAATTGATTGACCAATCTATTAGTCAAAGTGTGGGGATCGCCGAGGATTTCATTGTCAAGGTGGGAGAAATGGAATTCTCGGCCGATTTTGTTATCGTTGATTTAAAGGAAGACCCGGTTGTGCCCCTTGTATTAGGTAGACCTTTCTTAGCAACCGCGGGATCCTTATTTGACCTAAGGGCCGGGAAATTAACCTTAATAAACTAAGGCAAAAGCATGAGCTTCCAAATCAAATACACTATGTTGCCACCAATGCCCAAAACCACAACAAACATGGTTGCTAGTGTGCAAGGATCTATAAACACAACTCAAGTTGGTTCACCAACTAAATGTGGGGGTGATTTAATGGCAATAAACCTAAGTGAACCTAAAGATGAAGTCGATGTCATTGACAAATCGATGAGAATGTTATATGGGCGGGTTCGTCGAGCTACATCCAAGAAGGATGAGCACTTGAGAAACTTTTTAGTGTCAAATTTGTCTATACGAGAGAGGAGTAAGCTAAAAGAATTAATCATGGGACCAAAATGATGGATGATTGGTTATTGTCGATGATTAGGGATGATTCTCATGGTGGTGTGTAACATCCCAACCCGTATTAAACCGGCTCATAAAATTTTTTCCTTTTAATATACGTTAAATAATACTTTAGGTCCCATTACACATTTACCAAAACATATTTGTTACCAAAGTAAGTTCAACGAATTTAAAGCATACATTAATAATTTAAACTTCTCAATACAATAATACGTAGTTAAATCATAAACCGGTTATAATCATTATGACCCGACTAGTTACGTTTACACAAAACCGAGCATGGTGATTTGGGACTACGCTACCCAAATCCTAATCGAGTACAAAAGCAAGATCTTCTAAGAAACCTAGCCAAGATCTCTAATCCCCAAGCTCACCCGAGCCGCCAAGCATGCGAACCTATAAAAATATCAACAACAAGAGGGTAAGCTAACGCTTAGTGAGTGGAAATATACTACATACATATATATGCATAAAATGGACATGCCACAAAATATCAAATACCGCATACTGGAGATCCAAGCATAAAGGCAAGCTAATACTAAGCATACCGTACGATCACTAAGCAACGAGCTAACAGTGTCAACAATAAGGTAAGTTCACCAACGACGATGTGAACAACGCCATTAAGCTACACCTAGAGGGTTAGCTACATCACAACAATACGACAATATATATATATATATATATATATATATATATATATATATATATATATATATATATATATATATATATATATATATATATATATATATATATATATATATATATATATATATATATATATATAACAATAATACGACAAACATCGATGTTCACAACATCCAAAAGTATTCAAGATCTCAAGGCTAGCTCTACGAATGGTATCGTCAACATCGAACTTAAATCCCATTCGTCCCAATTAACGTGGTATCGTCAACATCGAACTTAAAACCCACGTATGAGGTATCGTCAACATCGAACTTAAAACCCCCATCGAATGAATTAATGTGGTATCGTCAACATCGAACTTAAAACCCGCATATGAGGTATCGTCAACATCGAACTTTAACCCATACCCCACAAATAAATAACTCATATACATACGTATATAATTATTCTACTCACAAGCCCATGTGATAATGTACACACGAAGTGTGCACCTCGCCAAAGGTGGTCAACAAAAATGCACAACCGTGCCAATTGGATATGTACCCAAGTTCATCAAATCCACCTATATGTGAAGTGAGCTCTATAACCGAGAACCACTTCACCCGACCCGCACCCATCCTACACATACATATGCATATAGGATATTAACACTCACCTTGTCGCCTTGAAGAATGCTTCCAAGTAATCCGCAACTTGTCAATGGAAAGTACCTATTCCATTATCACAAATTCAACAACACACATAGATTGGATTTACAACCCAATTTGACACTTAGTGCAAATTCGACCCAAATGCACCTCCAAGTACAAACCGCTCCCAAACTAACCAATAATCACTAAAACAAGTGATAATGGTCCTAATATGCCAATTAAACCCGAACACAAGTGTTAAACAATTATCGTTCTCAAAATCGCCCATAAACCCTAATTTTGACCCATAAGGTCAAAATCTCACCATTTACAAGTTTTGACACCAAAACATGTTTAACTCGGTTTTATACTTCAACTTAATCAATTTTAAGTTTACAAACCTCATCGAATCGACATTCGGGTCATAATCCTCAACAAACCCTAATTTTGACTCTAGTCAAAATTAGTCAACCACGAAAACCCTAAAAGTCTCCAAAACACCAATAATCACTAATGCTAGTGATTGTACACCATTTACAAGTCTTAAACATGGTTAAATCATTAACCAACCTAAAACCCGCCTTTAACACTTACAAACCCGAATCTTGGTGTTAATCTCCAATTAACAACTAAATAGGTTCCATCTATGAATCATACAATCAAAAGCCCCAAATTTGAATGATGAACACGAAAATGAAATTTGGAGTTAGAGCTTACCACTAGTATCACCGTGTAGCTAAGAACGAGGAGAACAAACTTGTCAACTACGCCAAAGATCAAATCCCGTTTCTTCCTTTCCAAAAATCCGTTTGAATCCAATTGGGTGTTTGAGTTTTTGAGAGGAAAATGAAATGAAAAGGGAAAAGAAATTAGGAAATGAAAGGAGTGGATGAGATTTAAGATCTCAATCTGGTTCAAATGGGAAAAGACCAAAATGCCCCTCACTTTACTTAAATATTGCGAAAATAGGAACCAGTTCGCCCACATTGCCGCGCCGCGACCCTAAATGTCGCGCCGCGACATTTGCCTAGGTCTGGGATCATTTTTTGTTGGACTTCTGATCTGATTTCCAGTTAATTGCCGCGCCGCGGCCTCATTTGTCGCGCCGCGACACACAGCGTGATCTGAGTCATTTTCTTGCATACAAGACCTCAACACCCGAACATGTCCCGAACCCTTCATACGACTATCGTACATACACAATTCACCTATAAATCATATACGGGGAAAACGGGGTGTTACAACTCTCCCCCACTTAGATTCGATCACGTCCTCGTGATCCTCGTCACTTAACCAAACGGACCACACTTCACGGTCCTCAAACATAAGTCCCAACCGACTTTCCTAAGCAATTCTTCCCACTGAATTGCCGTTAACAACTAAATCGTCACCCGCGATTTATCAAATCCACAATCCGAGCACTAAAACCATGCTCATTCCCTAACATCGGGAAAACTCAACCAATCTCGTACCGAGATATCAACCCCTTAGCGTACCCTTACTGAGTACAACGCTAAAAGCAACCAAGTCTCAACCTAAGGTCAACAATCCGAGACGATGAAGACCGAACCAAACGAATCCTGACGGATAACACCAATCACTAAACATCCCTTGTAGTGCGCAATACGACCAATACGCAACTACCATAACATCATAATCCAACGGCTAAAACCGATAGCGCCCAAAACGACTATGGAAACGCAAATCTCAAGGTGTACAAAATCGACTATTGTCACACCCGTAACAACACGTGAGCGAAGCACGGCTATCGCCTCACTATGTGACAACCCGGAAATTTTCAACCAAATTTAAACTTTAATCTTTATATGTTTCCGACACGATAAGCAATATTTGTTAAGTTAAATTGCAAGAATTTTAAACTATGTTCATACATTCATTCAACCTCGACCAAGTTCCAACGATTCACGAACCATTGAACGAATATGATTATATATGTATATGTGTATATATATTATAACTTGAAATGTAAACAAAATATTAGATTAAATACTTTATATGATTGTATTTGTTTCAAAATGTTTATCAATGGAATTAGAAGATAAGATCAAATGATTGAATTATCAGATATATTGAATTATGATTTCAAGTCTCTGTTGAAAGGCCCACGTTGATTTGAGAAATCTTTCCATTTTAACAATATTCGGAAAATGGTAAAGTGATTTATAAATAAGAACAAATTGTCAATCATTGAGAACTAGACAAAGGATAGTGGAAGATTGAATCTCATAAAGACTCGATTGATCTATTTAGTTTCAAACGTACAAAAACGTTTTCAGTTTAAAAAAAAAACTTTATTATTAAAACGTAATAACTTTTATAAATATCTAGAACTATTTTTGACAACTCATTACTTAACTAGTATGATAAAGATAACGATATTTATATTTTATTTTATTAAATATATATAACGATTTAAATTACTATTATATATATTTATACGCGTATTATACGTACATAGTTTTATACTTTTACTATACTTAAACTTTACCTTTACTTTATTTTTACTTTACTTTAATTTTAATAATTCACTTTAATAATTCATACTTTAATAATTCACTTTAATAATTCATACTTTAATAATTCACTTTAATAATTCATACTTTAATAATTCACTTTAATAATTCAAAAATCTATTATAAATAGAATTCAATAGGTTTCATTATTTCATAGAAACTTGAAAATATTTTTCTCTAAACTCTCTCAATCGATTTACATATATATATTTACTCCATATTATTTCAAGATATTATTAGTATACATAAAATATTACGACGGAGTGCTGTCCGAGTGATTTCAAAATTGTTTTTCGAGTAGGATAGGATTAAGGAAATTATGGGTTATAGCTATGGAGGTGATTGAGTATGGTTCATGGGTATGCTCGTGAGGTCAATATAGTGTTTATCATTTCCGTTGCGTCTACGTACCTTTCCTGCAATATTGAATCTCAATATTGATACGTGAGTACTCATAATTTAACTTTTACATACTAATAGTGTATCCCTGACTAGTGCTCGAGTATTTAGGATTATGCATGCTTGTACTTTTGATATTGCCCTTAGACAGGTTAGGTTGAATATTGAATTAGTTACACTTGCGGTTGAGATAAGGTATAAGATATGCATGTCATTGGAAAGCTAGCGAAAAATTAAGAACTTTTCCTTTAGATATCGAATGGTTTCGATGAACGGATTAGAAGTTATAATCAATTGAATTTTCGATATTTTTATTAAAAATGATTATTATTATCGTCGTTTTTATCATCGTTCTAGTTTTATCTTATTATTATCATTATTATTATCTTTATCAATAAAAGGGATTTATCATTAAAAATTGTTATTTTTTTTATTATTACTATCGTTATTATCGTTAAAGTTATAATTAGTATTATTATTATTATCCAATTATTATTATTATTATTATTATTATTAGTATTAGTATTATTATTATCATTATTAATATATATATCATTATTTAAAAATGGTTATTGTTATTGTTATTATTATTATTACTATATTATCATTAAGATAATTATTAGTATTATCGTTAATAATGTTATAGTAACTATCATTATTAATATTAGTGTAATTAAAACAAATATTTGTAACACCTAATTATTTTGATTACTATTATTATCATTATTATGAACACGATATAAAAGACGATTAAAAGCTATTAAACGAAACGATTAGGAAATAATGAGTAAGAGTATCATGATGAAATTAAAATATTATAAGATATTGATTTAGATAAAATTATCGTTCTTATTATTTTTATCATTACTATTATTATTAAAAGTATCGTTACTATTAAAACTATCATTTTAACAAAAATTATCATTTTAATAGAAATGTCATTGTTACTATAAAATATCATAATTATTATTATTTTAAATAGAATTATTATTTTAAAGATAATATTAAAAATTATCGTAAATATTAAAGTTATCATAATTAGAATTATCGTTTTGTCATAATGTCATCTTAGTAATTACAAATATTGATATTTTTATAATAATAATAATTATTACAAAATAATACAACTTTTACTTACTATCATTATAGATATTATTTTATCAAATAAATATGTGATACAAACATATTTTACTACGTGTAATAACTTACTTTAATAATACCTATCATATTATCTTTATGATATTAAATGAACCCTATAAATTTTATTACTTAATATATATAAAAGTATATTTTATTATATAAATTTAATATAAAAATTTTATTTATTAATAAATAAATTATATTATTTACTCTAATAAATCTTTTAAAAATATTTAAAAATATAAAACGACGATATTTAAACTATATATTAATCATGTATAGATTTTTGAAAATTATTTTGAGTCAAATTTACTTTTGTTGACTTTTGCATATTAGTCTCGAGCATTAGGATTGTGGTACACTATGACTTGGCCTAATTTGTTAGACAAATATTGACCAACACATAATTATATATAATTAATTTAGGTTCGTGAATCCGAGGCCAACCTTGCACTTGTTCAATGACGTTATATGTATTTTTACTATGAAATACAGTATGGTGAGTTTCATTTGCCTTTTTACCCTTTATATTTTTGGGACTGAGAATACATGCGCTTTTATAAATGTTTGACGAAATAGACACAAGTAATTGAAACTACATTCTATGGTTGAATTATCGAAATCGAATATGCCCCTTTTTATTAAAGTCTGGTAATCTAAGAATTAGGGAACAGACACCCTAATTGACGCGAATCCTAAAGATAGATCTATTGGGCCTAACAAACCCCATCCAAAGTACCGGATGCTTTAGTACTTCGAAATTTATATCATGTCCGAAGGAGGATCCCGGAATGATAGGGGATATTCTTATATGTATCTAGTTAATGTCGGTTACCAGGTGTTCACCATATGAATGATTATTTTTGTCTCTATGCATGGGACGTATAATTATGAGAACTGGAAATGAAATTTTTGTGGTCTATTAAAATGATGGAAATAAATGATTATGATAAACTAATGACCTCACCAACCTTTTGGTTGACACTTTAAAGCATGTTTATTCTCAGGTGTTAAAGAAATCTTTCGCTGTGCATTTGCTCATTTTAAAGATATTACTTGGAGTCTTTCATAGCATATTTCGAAGAACGTTGCATTCGAGTCATTGAGTTCATCAAAGATTATTATTAAATCAATTTATAGTTGGATAGTGGATATTATGAAATGGTATTCATGCCTGTCAATTTTCGATGTAAAGAAAGTTTGTCTTTTAAAAACGAATGTAATGTTTGTAAAATGTATCATATAGAGGTCAAATACCTCGCAATGTAATCAACTATTGTGAATCGTTTATAATGTATATGAACGGGTCCTTTCACACTAATCATACAACATGGTCCTCATGACCCCACCATCGGCGTATAAAACAACCGATAGTTCCCACAACATGGTCCTTACGACCCCACCATTGGTGTATCAAACAACCAATAGATCACACGACATGGTCCTTACGACCCCACCATTGGTGTATAAAACAACCAATAGATCAAACATCATTTTCCTTACGACCCCACCATTGGTGTATAAAACAACTGACAGATCACACAACCCGAAGGCTGGCCGAAAACACACGCGCCTTAGTGAATCCGAACTACACGCGACTCACTACCTTCACCACAACAACAATCGGGATTGGCCGAACTACACGCGCCTTAGTGAATCCGAACTACACGAGAGTCAGTATCCCGGGGGAATGACCGAACTACATGAGTCATTAGTGAATCCGAACTACACGCGACTCACTTCTATAATAAGATGACCGAAACCACACGCGTCATCGTGAATCTGAAACCAC
Source organism: Rutidosis leptorrhynchoides (assembly GCF_046630445.1). Classification (NCBI taxonomy): domain Eukaryota; kingdom Viridiplantae; phylum Streptophyta; class Magnoliopsida; order Asterales; family Asteraceae; genus Rutidosis; species Rutidosis leptorrhynchoides. The sequence goes on from NC_092337.1 coordinate 256,702,745, forward strand.
ACGCGATCCACTACCATGATGAAGTCAGCGGACCCGAAGATCATGCTTCACCAATCTCAACACCGGATGACGTCAGCAGACCCCGTCAACGGTCATGCTTCACCGATATAACACCTCGCTCATGATGAAGTCAGCGGACCCCGAAGGTCATGCTCCACCAATCGCATACTCCCATGATGAAGTCAGCGGACCCTAAAGGTCATGCTTCATCAATCACCAATACCATGATGAAGTCAGCGGACTCCGAAAGTCATGCTTCATCAATCAACGCCCTTTTGGCCTCGAACGACGACTAGCATAACATCGCGCTCTGCTACGCCATAGTGAATCCTAACGGATACCACTAACCATTCACACACTCGAGCAAGAACCACCTATATCAAACATAGGCATAAAACAATAATTCTCTAAAAGAGAATCTGACACACACCTCCCTTAACCGAAGGATTTCACCTTGCTCACCAAACACGTCCATTATCTCTTAACGAGATTTACCACATTACCACCTCGGTGATAATTCAAATCCAAACCATAAGTATAATTTATCCGAAATTGTAATCTACCACAAATCGACCAAAACCAGGTCTCAACAACATTTTCCGGATCTACCAAAAGCATCATCCGAAATCTCGCACTAAAACTTCCTCGTGAGGGAGTGTAACTCCCCCACTTGGAACTACATCCCATATCCACAACTCGTACAACCGTACAATGCTACCAAATGTAGACTTTACAAACGATTGGGCTCACACGACCCATCACCATATCTTGCTCCAGTCTTGAGCACACGAAGGATTTCAATCAATCCTTAAACACTTCGAACAAAAAGTGTTTCACGATTACACAAACCACACCCTCGCAATCATTCAATTACTCTAGTTTGTCAATTTCCACCTAGTCACTCATGTACCTAAGGGTTTCACTCCGGTACCCTAAGTACAATGTAACCACAACACAATCGAAGTAGAACACCACGCTAGTAGGTATAAAAGAGGCACCTAATGTCGCGTCTTATATACTCCATTACCAACATTGAAATGTCCCATTCTTATTGATTAAAAACGTTCCATATTAATTGATTTCGTTGCGAGGTTTTGACCTCTATATGAGACGTTTTTCAAAGACTGCATTCATTTTAAAACAAACCATAACCTTTATTTCATCAATAAAGGTTTAAAAAGCTTTACGTAGATTATCAAATAATGATAATCTAAAATATCCTGTTTACACACCACCATTACATAATGGTTTACAATACAAATATGTTACAACAAAATAAGTTTCTTGAATGCAGTTTTTACACAATATCATACAAGCATGGACTCCAAATCTTGTCCTTATTTTAGTATGCAACAGCGGAAGCTCTTAATAATCACCTGAGAATAAACATGCTTAAAACGTCAACAAAAATGTTGGTGAGTTATAGGTTTAACCTATATATATCAAATCATAATAATAGACCACAAGATTTCATATTTCAATACACATCCCATACATAGAGATAAAAATCATTCATATGGTGAACACCTGGTAACCGACATTAACAAGATGCATATATAAGAATATCCCCATCATTCCGGGACACCCTTCGGATATGATATAAATTTCGAAGTACTAAAACATCCGGTACTTTGGATGGGGCTTGTTGGGCCCGATAGATCTATCTTTAGGATTCGCGTCAATTAGGGTGTCTGTTCCCTAATTCTTAGATTACCAGACTTAATAAAAAGGGGCATATTCGATTTCGATAATTCAACCATAGAATGTAGTTTCACGTACTTGTGTCTATTTCGTAAATCATTTATAAAACCTGCATGTATTCTCATCCCAAAAATATTAGATTTTAAAAGTGGGACTATAACTCACTTTCACAGATTTTTTTTTTACTTCGTCGGGAAGTAAGACTTGGCCACTGGTTTATTCACGAACCTATAACAATATATACATATATATCAAAGTATGTTCAAAATATATTTACAACACTTTTAATATATTTTGATGTTTTACGTTTATTAAATCAGCTGTCCTCGTTAGTAACCTACAACTAGTTGTCCACAGTTAGATGTACAGAAATAAATCGATAAATATTATCTTGAATCAATCCACGACCCAGTGTATACGTATCTCAGTATTGATCACAACTCAAACTATATATATTTTGGAATCAACCTCAACCCTGTATAGCTAACTCCAACATTCACATATAGAGTGTCTATGGTTGTTCCGAAATATATATAGATGTGTCGACATGATAGGTCGAAACATTGTATACGTGTCTATGGTATCTCAAGATTACATAATATACAATACAAGTTGATTAAGTTATGGTTGGAATAGATTTGTTACCAATTTTCACGTAGCTAAAATGAGAAAAATTATCCAATCTTGTTTTACCCATAAATTCTTCATTTTAAATCCGTTTTGAGTGAATCAAATTGCTATGGTTTCATATTGAACTCTATTTTATGAATATAAACAGAAAAAGTATAGGTTTATAGTCGGAAAAATAAGTTACAAGTCATTTTTGTAAAGGTAGTCATTTAAGTAGAAAGAACGACGTCTAGATGACCATTTTAGAAAACATACTTCCACTTTGAGTTTAACCATAATTTTTGGATATAGTTTCATGTTCATAATAAAAATCATTTTCTCAGAATAACAACTTTTAAATCAAAGTTTATCATAGTTTTTAATTAACTAACCCAAAATAGCCCGCGGTGTTACTACGGCGGCGTAAATTCAGTTTTACGGTGTTTTTCGTGTTTCCAGGTTTTAAATCATTAAGTTAGCATATCATATAGATATAGAACATGTGTTTAGTTGATTTTAAAAGTCAAGTTAGAAGGATTAACTTTTGTTTGCGAACAAGTTTAGAATTAACTAAACTATGTTCTAGTGATTATAAGTTTAAACCTTCGAATAAGATAGCTTTATATGTATGAATCGAATGATGTTATGAACATCATTACTACCTTAAGTTCCTTGGATAAACCTACTGGAAAGGAGAAAAATGGATCTAGCTTCAATGGATCCTTGGATGGCTCGAAGTTCTTGAAGCAGAATCATGACACGAAAACAAGTTCAAGTAAGATCATCACTTGAAATAAGATTGTTATAGTTATAGAAATTGAACCAAAGTTTGAATATGATTATTACCTTGTATTAGAATGATAACCTACTGTAAGAAACAAATATTTCTTGAGTTTGGATGATCACCTTACAAGATTGGAAGTGAGCTAGCAAACTTGAAAGTATTCTTGATTTTATGAAACTAGAACTTTTGAAATTTATGAAGAACACTTAGAACTTGAAGATAGAACTTGAGAGAGATCAATTAGATGAATAAAATTGAAGAATGAAAGTGTTTGTAGGTGTTTTTGGTCGTTGGTGTATGGATTAGATATAAAGGATATGTAATTTTGTTTTCATGTAAATAAGTCATGAATGATTACTCATATTTTTGTAATTTTATGAGATATTTCATGCTAGTTGCCAAATGATGGTTCCCACATGTGTTAGGTGACTCACATGGGCTGCTAAGAGCTGATAATTGGAGTGTATATACCAATAGTACATACATCTAAAAGCTGTGTATTGTACGAGTACGAATACGGGTGCATACGAGTAGAATTGTTGATGAAACTGAACGAGGATGTAATTGTAAGCATTTTTGTTAAGTAGAAGTATTTTGATAAGTGTCTTGAAGTCTTTCAAAAGTGTATGAATACATATTAAAACACTACATGTATATACATTTTAACTGAGTCGTTAAGTCATCGTTAGTCGTTACATGTAAATGTTGTTTTGAAACCTTTAGGTTAACGATCTTGTTAAATGTAGTTAACCCAATGTTTATAATATCAAAAGAGATTTTAAATTATTATATTATCATGATATTATGATGTACGAATATCTCTTAATATGATATATATACATTAAATGTCGTTACAACGATAATCGTTACATATATGTCTCGTTTCAAAATCATTAAGTTAGTAGTCTTGTTTTTACATATGTAGTTCATTGTTAATATAATTAATGATATGTTTACTTATCATAATATCATGTTAACTATATATATAACCATATATATGTCATCATATAGTTTTTACAAGTTTTAACGTTCGTGAATCACCGGTCAACTTGGGTGGTCAATTGTCTATATGAAACCTATTTCAATTAATCAAGTCTTAACAAGTTTGATTGCTTAACATGTTGGAAACATTTAATCATGTAAATATCAATCTCAATTAATATATATAAACATGGAAAAGTTCGGGTCACTACAGTACCTACCCGTTAAATAAATTTCGTCCCGAAATTTTAAGCTGTTGAAGGTGTTGACGAATCTTCTGGAAATAGATGCGGGTATTTCTTCTTCATCTGATCTTCACGCTCCCAGGTGAACTCGGGTCCTCTACGAGCATTCCATCGAACCTTAACAATTGGTATCTTGTTTTGCTTAAGTCTTTTAACCTCAAGATCCATTATTTCGACGGGTTCTTCGATGAATTGGAGTTTTTCGTTGATTTGGATTTCATCTAACGGAATAGTGAGATCTTCTTTAGCAAAACATTTCTTCAAATTCGAGACGTGGAAAGTGTTATGTACAGCTGCGAGTTGTTGAGGTAACTCAAGTCGGTAAGCTACTGGTCCGACACGATCAATAATCTTGAATGGTCCAATATACCTTGGATTTAATTTTCCTCGTTTACCAAATCGAACAACGCCTTTCCAAGGTGCAACTTTAAGCATGACCATCTCTCCAATTTCAAATTCTATATCTTTTCTTTTAATGTCAGCGTAGCTCTTTTGTCGACTTTGGGCGGTTTTCAACCGTTGTTGAATTTGGATGATCTTCTCGGTAGTTTCTTGTATAATCTCCGGACCCGTAATCTGTCTATCCCCCACTTCACTCCAACAAATCGGAGACCTGCACTTTCTACCATACAGTGCTTCAAACGGCGCCATCTCAATGCTTGAATGGTAGCTGTTGTTGTAGGAAAATTCTGCTAACGGTAGATGTCGATCCCAATTGTTTCCGAAATCAATAACACATGCTCGTAGCATGTCTTCAAGCGTTTGTATCGTCCTTTCGCTCTGCCCATCAGTTTGTGGATGATAGGCAGTACTCATGTCTAGACGAGTTCCTAATGCTTGTTGTAATGTCTGCCAGAATCTTGAAATAAATCCGCCATCCCTATCAGAGATAATAGAGATTGGTATTCCATGTCTGGAGACTACTTCCTTCAAATACAGTCGTGCTAACTTCTCCATCTTGTCATCTTCTCTTATTGGTAGGAAGTGTGCTGATTTGGTGAGACGATCAACTATTACCCAAATAGTATCAAAACCACTTGCAGTCCTTGGCAATTTAGTGATGAAATCCATGGTAATGTTTTCCCATTTCCATTCCGGGATTTCGGGTTGTTGAAGTAGACCTGATGGTTTCTGATGCTCAGCTTTGACCTTAGAACACGTCAAACATTCTCCTACGTATTTAGCAACATCAGCTTTCATACCCGGCCACCAAAAATGTTTCTTGAGATCCTTGTACATCTTCCCCGTTCCAGGATGTATTGAGTATCTGGTTTTATGAGCTTCTCTAAGTACCATTTCTCTCATATCTCCAAATTTTGGTACCCAAATCCTTTCAGCCCTATACCGGGTTCCGTCTTCCCGAATATTAAGATGCTTCTCCGATCCCTTGGGTATTTCATCCTTTAAATTTCCCTCTTTTAAAACTCCTTGTTGCGCCTCCTTTATTTGAGTAGTAAGGTTATTATGAATCATTATATTCATAGATTTTACTCGAATGGGTTCTCTGTCCTTCCTACTCAAGGCATCGGCTACCACATTTGCCTTCCCCGGGTGGTAACGAATCTCAAAGTCGTAATCATTCAATAATTCAATCCACCTACGCTGCCTCATATTTAGTTGTTTCTGATTAAATATGTGTTGAAGACTTTTGTGGTCGGTATATATAATACTTTTGACCCCATATAAGTAGTGCCTCCAAGTCTTTAATGCAAAAACAACCGCTCCTAATTCCAAATCATGCGTCGTATAATTTTGTTCGTGAATCTTCAATTGTCTAGACGCATAAGCAATCACCTTCGTTCGTTGCATTAATACACAACCGAGACCTTGCTTTGATGCGTCACAATAAATCACAAAATCATCATTCCCTTCAGGTAATGACAATATAGGTGCCGTAGTTAGCTTTTTCTTCAATAACTGAAACGCTTTCTCTTGTTCATCATTCCATTCAAATTTCTTCCCTTTATGCGTTAATGCAGTCAAGGGTTTTGCTATTCTGGAAAAGTCTTGGATGAACCTTCTGTAGTAACCAGCTAGTCCTACAAACTGGCGTATGTGTTTCGGAGTTTTCGGGGTTTCCCACTTTTCAACAGTTTCTATCTTTGCCGGATCCACCTTAATACCTTCTTTGTTCACTATGTGATTGAGGAAATGAACTTCTTCCAACCAAAATGCACACTTTGAAAACTTAGCGTACAATTCTTCCTTCCTCAATACTTCTAACACCTTTCTCAAATGTTCACCGTGTTCTTGGTCATTCTTTGAGTAAATAAGTATGTCATCAATGAAAACAATGACAAACTTGTCAAGGTATGGTCCACACACTCGGTTCATAAGGTCCATGAACACAGCTGGTGCATTAGTTAAACCAAACGGCATGACCATAAACTCGTAATGACCGTAACGTGTTCTAAAAGCAGTCTTTGTAATATCATCTTCTTTCACCCGCATTTGATGATACCCGGAACGTAAGTCAATCTTTGAATAAACAGACGAGCCTTGTAGTTGATCAAATAAGTCGTCGATTCTCGGTAGTGGGTAGCGGTTCTTGATGGTAAGTTTGTTCAACTCTCGGTAGTCGATACACAACCTGAATGTACCATCTTTCTTCTTGACAAACAAAACAGGAGCTCCCCACGGTGATGTGCTTGGTCGAATGAAACCATGCTCTAAAAGTTCTTGTAATTGGCTTTGCAATTCTTTCATCTCGCTGGGTGCGAGTCTGTAAGGAGCACGAGCTATTGGTGCAGCTCCTGGTACAAGATCTATTTGAAATTCAACGGATCGATGTGGGGGTAATCCCGGTAATTCTTTCGGAAATACATCGGGAAATTCTTTTGCGACGGGAACATCATTGATGCTCTTTTCTTCAGTTTGTACTTTCTCGACGTGTGCTAGAACAGCATAGCAACCTTTTCTTATTAGTTTTTGTGCCTTCAAATTACTAATAAGATGTAGCTTCGTGTTGCCCTTTTCTCCGTACACCATTAAGGGTTTTCCTTTTTCTCGTATAATGCGAATTGCATTTTTGTAACAAACGATCTCTGCTTTCACTTCTTTCAACCAGTCCATACCGATTATCACATCAAAACTCCCTAACTCTACTGGTATCAAATCAATCTTAAATGTTTCGCTAACCAGTTTAATTTCTCGATTCCGACATATATTATCTGCTGAAATTAATTTACCATTTGCTAATTCGAGTAAAAATTTACTATCCAAAGGCGTCAATGGACAACTTAATTTAGCACAAAAATCTCTACTCATATAGCTTCTATCCGCACCCGAATCAAATAAAACGTAAGCAGATTTATTGTCAATAAGAAACGTACCCGTAACAAGCTCCGGGTCTTCCTGTGCCTCTGCCGCATTAATATTGAAAACTCTTCTGCGGCCTTGTCCATTCGTGTTCTCCTGGTTCGGGCAATTTCTAATAATGTGGCCCGGTTTTCCACATTTATAACAAACTACATTGGCATAACTTGCTCCGACACTACTTGCTCCGCCATTACTCGTTCCGACACCATTTGTTCCTTTCGTTCTATTAACCCCTGGTCCGTAGACCTCACACTTCGCCGCGCTATGACCATTTCTTTTACACTTGTTGCAAAATTTGGTGCAGAACCCCGAGTGATACTTTTCACACCTTTGGCATAGCTGCTTCTGATTGTTGTTGTTGTTGCGGTTATTATTGTTGTTAGGATGATTGTTGTAGTTGCTGTTGTTGTTGTTGTTGTTGTTGTTGTTGGGCCGTTTATTGTAGTTGCGATTGATGTTGCGATTGTTGGGATAATTGTTGCGATTATTGTTGTAATTGTTGTTGTTGTTGTTGTTGTATTGGTGATTCTTATCACCGTTTTCTTCCCACTTTCTTTTGACTTGCTTCACATTGGCCTCTTCAGCAGTCTGTTCTTTAATTCTTTCTTCAATCTGGTTCACTAGTTTGTGAGCCATTCTACATGCCTGTTGTATGGAGGCGGGCTCGTGTGAACTTATATCTTCTTGGATTCTTTCCGGTAATCCTTTCACAAACGCGTCGATCTTCTCTTCCTCATCTTCGAATGCTCCAGGACACAATAGGCACAATTCTGTGAATCGTCTTTCGTACGTGGTAATATCAAATCCTTGGGTTCGTAACCCTCTAAGTTCTGTCTTGAGCTTATTGACCTCGGTTCTGGGACGGTATTTCTCGTTCATCAAGTGCTTGAATGCTGACCACGGTAGTGCGTACGCATCGTCTTGTCCCACTTGCTCTAGATAGGTATTCCACCATGTTAACGCAGAACCTGTGAAGGTATGCGTAGCGTACTTTACTTTGTCCTCTTCAGTACACTTACTTATGGCAAACACCGATTCGACCTTCTCGGTCCACCGTTTCAATCCGATCGGTCCTTCGGTTCCATCAAATTCCAAAGGTTTGCAGGCAGTGAATTCTTTGTAGGTGCATCCTACACGATTTTCTGTACTGCTAGATCCAAGGTTATTGTTGGTATGTAGCGCAGCCTGTACTACAGCTATGTTTGAAGCTAGAAAAGTAAGGAATTCCTCTTCATTCATATTCACGGTGTGTCGAGTAGTCGGTGCCATTTCCTTCAAAATTGTCAAATGGAACAAGTTAATCATACAGAATATTAAGAGTAGTTAATAGTATTTCGTAGCATAATATGAACTCATTTATAAAAGCTTTTTCTTCATATTAGCGTTTTATAAGTTTAAATTCGGGTAGTACCTACCCGTTAAGTTCATACTTAGTAGCTAATATACAATTCAACTACCACAATTCTATATGAAAAACTAATTATAAAAATATTTCGCGTTCAAACTTTTATACAATATTTTACAAACTTACAATACCGCTTATTTTACATAAAGCATGAAATATAGCACACAATAACTTTGATACAAGATAGTTGTGAAGATAATTCTAGCTAGTACACAAGTCGTTCAGTAAAGGCAATAAAGACACGTAATTCATACGTCCAGAAACAATTCATGCATTCTGGTTTTACTAGGACTACTTCCCATCCTTGGTCTTGTGGAACATAACCGTTATGGCCGTTGATAAGACAGCGTGTTGTAACGTCGTCAAAGGGACGAGGGTTACGTAATGTCCAACAGTCCCGTAACAATCTAAAAACCTCATTTCTTACCCCAATTACCGACTCCGTCACTTGTGGGAATGTTTTGTTTAATAGTTGTAGGCCGATGTTCTTGTTCTCACTTTGGTGAGAAGCGAACATTACTAATCCGTAAGCATAACATGCTTCTTTATGTTGCATGTTAGCCACTTTTTCTAAATCACGAAGTCCAATATTCGGATATATTGAGTCAAAATAATTTCTTAACCCATTGCGTAAAATAGCATTTGGGTTCCCCGCAATATATGCGTCAAAGTAAACACATCGTAACTTATGGATTTCCCAATGTGATATCCCCCATCTTTCGAATGAAAGCCTTTTATAAACCAAGGCATTCTTGGAACGTTCTTCGAATGTCTTACAAACTGATCTCGCCTTAAATAGTTGTGCCGAAGAATTCTGACCAACTCTAGACAAGATTTCATCAATCATGTCTCCGGGTAGGTCTCTTAAAATATTGGGTTGTCTATCCATTTTGTGTTTTTATACTGTAAAATAGACAAGAGTTAGATTCATAAAAAAAAATACTTATTTCATCAATTGATTTCGTTGCGAGGTTTTGACCTCTATATGAGACGTTTTTTAAAGACTGCATTCATTTTAAAACAAACCATAACCTTTATTTCATCAATAAAGGTTTAAAAAGCTTTACGTAGATTATCAAATAATGATAATCTAAAATATCCTGTTTACACACGACCATTACATAATGGTTTACAATACAAATATGTTACAACAAAATAAGTTTCTTGAATGCAGTTTTTACACAATATCATACAAGCATGGACTCCAAATCTTGTCCTTATTTTAGTATGCAACAGCGGAAGCTCTTAATAATCACCTGAGAATAAACATGCTTAAAACGTCAACAAAAATGTTGGTGAGTTATAGGTTTAACCTATATATATCAAATCATAATAATAGACCACAAGATTTCATATTTCAATACACATCCCATACATAGAGATAAAAATCATTCATATGGTGAACACCTGGTAACCGACATTAACAAGATGCATATATAAGAATATCCCCATCATTCCGGGACACCCTTCGGATATGATATAAATTTCGAAGTACTAAAACATCCGGTACTTTGGATGGGGCTTGTTGGGCCCGATAGATCTATCTTTAGGATTCGCGTCAATTAGGGTGTCTGTTCCCTAATTCTTAGATTACCAGACTTAATAAAAAGGGGCATATTCGATTTCGATAATTCAACCATAGAATGTAGTTTCACGTACTTGTGTCTATTTTGTAAATCATTTATAAAACCTGCATGTATTCTCATCCCAAAAATATTAGATTTTAAAAGTGGGACTATAACTCACTTTCACAGATTTTTTTTTTACTTCGTCGGGAAGTAAGACTTGGCCACTGGTTTATTCACGAACCTATAACAATATATACATATATATCAAAGTATGTTCAAAATATATTTACAACACTTTTAATATATTTTGATGTTTTACGTTTATTAAATCAGCTGTCCTCGTAAGTAACCTACAACTAGTTGTCCACAGTTAGATGTACAGAAATAAATCGATAAATATTATCTTGAATCAATCCACGACCCAGTGTATACGTATCTCAGTATTGATCACAACTCAAACTATATATATTTTGGAATCAACCTCAACCCTGTATAGCTAACTCCAACATTCACATATAGAGTGTCTATGGTTGTTACGAAATATATATAGATGTGTGGACATGATAGGTCGAAACATTGTATACGTGTCTATGGTATCTCAAGATTACATAATATACAATACAAGTTGATTAAGTTATGGTTGGAATAGATTTGTTACCAATTTTCACGTAGCTAAAATGAGAAAAATTATCCAATCTTGTTTTACCCATAACTTCTTCATATTAAATCTGTTTTGAGTGAATCAAATTGCTATGGTTTCATATTGAACTCTATTTTATGAATCTAAACAGAAAAAGTATAGGTTTATAGTCGGAAAAATAAGTTACAAGTCATTTTTGTAAAGGTAGTCATTTCAGTCGAAAGAACGACGTCTAGATGACCATTTTAGAAAACATACTTCCACTTTGAGTTTAACCATAATTTTTGGATATAGTTTCATGTTCATAATAAAAATCATTTTCTCAGAATAACAACTTTTAAATCAAAGTTTATCATAGTTTTTAATTAACTAACCCAAAACAGCCCGCGGTGTTACTACGGCGGCGTAAATTCGGTTTTACGGTGTTTTTCGTGTTTCCAGGTTTTAAATCATTAAGTTAGCATATCATATAGATATAGAACATGTGTTTAGTTGATTTTAAAAGTCAAGTTAGAAGGATTAACTTTTGTTTGCGAACAAGTTTAGAATTAACTAAACTATGTTCTAGTGATTATAAGTTTAAACCTTCGAATAAGATAGCTTTATATGTATGAATCGAATGATGTTATGAACATCATTACTACCTTAAGTTCCTTGGATAAACCTACTGGAAAGGAGAAAAATGGATCTAGCTTCAATGGATCCTTGGATGGCTCGAAGTTCTTGAAGCAGAATCATGACACGAAAACAAGTTCAAGTAAGATCATCACTTGAAATAAGATTGTTGTAGTTATAGAAATTGAACCAAAGTTTGAATATGATTATTACCTTGTATTAGAATGATAACCTACTGTAAGAAACAAATATTTCTTGAGGTTGGATGATCACCTTACAAGATTGGAAGTGAGCTAGCAAACTTGAAAGTATTCTTGATTTTATGAAACTAGAACTTTTGAAATTTATGAAGAACACTTAGAACTTGAAGATAGAACTTGAGAGAGATCAATTAGATGAAGAAAATTGAAGAATGAAAGTGTTTGTAGGTGTTTTTGGTCGTTGGTGTATGGATTAGATATAAAGGATATGTAATTTTGTTTTCATGTAAATAAGTCATGAATGATTACTCATATTTTTGTAATTTTATGAGATATTTCATGCTAGTTGCCAAATGATGGTTCCCACATGTGTTAGGTGACTCACATGGGCTGCTAAGAGCTGATAATTGGAGTGTATATACCAATAGTACATACATCTAAAAGCTGTGTATTGTACGAGTACGAATACGGGTGCATACGAGTAGAATTGTTGATGAAACTGAACGAGGATGTAATTGTAAGCATTTTTGTTAAGTAGAAGTATTTTGATAAGTGTCTTGAAGTCTTTCAAAAGTGTATGAATACATATTAAAACACTACATGTATATACATTTTAACTGAGTCGTTAAGTCATCGTTAGTCGTTACATGTAAATGTTGTTTTGAAACCTTTAGGTTAACGATCTTGTTAAATGTTGTTAACCCAATGTTTATAATATCAAAAGAGATTTTAAATTATCATATTATCATGATATTATGATGTACGAATATCTCTTAATATGATATATATATACATTAAATGTCGTTACAACGATAATCGTTACATATATGTCTCGTTTCAAAATCATTAAGTTAGTAGTCTTGTTTTTACATATGTAGTTCATTGTTAATATAATTAATGATATGTTTACTTATCATAATATCGTGTTAACTATATATATAACCATATATATGTCATCATATAGTTTTTACAAGTTTTAACGTTCGTGAATCACCGGTCAACTTGGGTGGTCAATTGTGTATATGAAACCTATTTCAATTAATCAAGTCTTAACAAGTTTGATTGCTTAACATGTTGGAAACATTTAATCATGTAAATATCAATCTCAATTAATATATATAAACATGGAAAAGTTCGGGTCACTACAAACATACATCGAGATTCAAAACACTCGATCTCAAGGTTTTCAGCCCACCCGTCGAACCTCACGGTTCATCGACCTCCACACAAAAGCGAACACGCGCTTAACAACTGAACACCAAAACCCATTTCCATGGCTTGGTAGAAACATTTCCCAGATACTAAGGAATGCTTGGTGGCACCAAGTCTTACGCCCTTCGCCCGACAATCAACGTCACCATTGGGTACTTCCATTAGGAATGTCACCCATAACAACAATATGAACAACACAAGGCATTTAACCAACTCAAATTCAAACAGCACGTAATAAATAATCAAAGGGCATATTTATTAAAATGAAACGTACCTTAACGTCTCCTTGCCACACCCGTCCCCGCTAACTTGGGACATTCCATCTTACGATGTCCTTCTTCTTGGTAATTGAAGCACACCATGCCATCACTCTTTGGTACCGAACATTCCCAAGACTTGTGACCCCTCACGCCACAATTGTAATGTTTAGGCGCACTAGAATCCAATATACTCGTCTGCGTACCACCCGTGCTCACGCTCGGACCCTTAGTCCTCTTACTTGGATCACCATACGAAACAACCCTTCTCTCACTTGAAGGTTCACACCTCTTTGATCGCGTATACGACTCGAAACCTCTACCCATGGTGAATAATTCCGCAAACGATTTCGCGTGACCCCGGCTAATCTTATTCTTCAATTCATCATTCAAGGTTCGATAGAAATCTTGCATCAATAAATTATCTTTCCCCAAATACTCCGGGAAAAAACGAGCCTTCGCCGTAAAGGTCGTCTTGAGAGTATTCAAATCCATAGAACCCTGTTGCAAATTTCGCAACTCATTACGAATTTCCGACAAATCGGCTGAAGTCCGGAACTCCTCGAAGAATTCCTTCTTAAACCCGTCCCACGATAACGTCATAAACGGTTCACCACTGACAAGATCAATCTTACCATCCAACCAATCCTTTGCCCTACCCCACAACAAACTAGTAGCGAGTCTCGTCTTCTTCTCAGGAGTGCATTCAATAGTACAAAAACACCCTTCGACATCCGAGATCCAAGTTGTGCTTACTAAAGGATCCGGTTTCCCGTCATACATCGGGAGTTTAGTCCTCATGAAGCTCTTAAGGCAACGCTCCATTTCACTACTACCCCAAAATTCGGAATACTTCCTATCCATTTCTTCTCGAAATGCACTCATTTGCTCCGCAACGGCGGTCGCAACTCTAGAGTTAAACTCCTCGTCATTCGTCTTGATCTCGTTTCGCGTCGTCATTCTAAAGAATGCAAAACGATTAGTCCACGAACGTATAAAACAACACGCATAACACCGCCCCATCTTGCTCAACACTCGTCGTACATCACTTGTTAGACACAATTTGCACCCGTAATAAGGTTTGCAAGTCCTTATTACGAACACACGTCGTCTAAACTCGTTAGTACAACGACCGCCTCGCTCGATGATATAACCAACACAACGACGATTCCACGCAATATAAACACACGCAAGGGAATAGCATCACAACACAAGCCAAAAATCCTAGTTAGTCCACCTACAAACAAGGCACTAACTATAACCCGTTCCGACCCGTAATCCTACAAGTCCCGCAACAAATAAGCACACACAAAAGTCTAAGTCTAGGCACCTATCTCAAGTCACCTAAATCCCTTAGACCATGCTCTGATACCACTTGAAACGACCCAACCCGTATTAAACCGGCCCATAAAAATTTTTCCTTTTAATATACGTTAAATAATACTTTAGGTCCCATTACACATTTACCAAAACATATTTGTTACCAAAGTAAGTTCAACGAACTTAAAGCATACATTAATAATTTAAACTTCTCAATACAATAATACGTAGTTAAATCATAAACCGGTTATAATCATTATGACCCTACTAGTTACGTTTACACAAAACCGAGCATGGTGATTTAGGACTACGCTACCCAAATCCTAATCGAGTACAAAAGCAAGAACTTCTAAGCAACCTAGCCAAGATCTCTAATTCCCAAACTCACCCGAGCCGCCAAGCATGCGAACCGATAAAAATATCAACAACGAGAGGGTAAGCTAACGCTTAGTGAGTGGAAATATACTACATACATATATATGCATAAAATGGACACGCCTTAAAATATCAAATACCGCATACCGGAGCATCCAAGCATAAAGGCAAGTTAATACTAAGCATACCGTACGATCACAAAGCAACGAGCTAACAATGTCAACAATAAGGTAAGTTCACCAACGACGATGTGAACAACGCCATTAAGCTACACCCAGAGGGTTAGCTACATCACAACAATATGACTATATATATATATATATATATATATATATATATATATATATATATATATATATATATATATATATCACAATAATACGACAAACATCGATGTTCACAACATCCAAAAGTATTCAAGATCTCAAGGCTAGCTCTACGAATGGTATCGTCAACATCGAACTTAAATCACATTCGTCCCAATTAACGTGGTATCGTCAACATCGAACTTAAAACCCACGTATGAGGTATCGTCAACATCGAACTTAAAACCCTCATCGAATGAATTAATGTGGTATCGTCAACATCGAACTTAAAACCCACATATGAGGTATCGTCAACAACGAACTTTAAACCCTCATCAACGTCACTACAATAGTCGTATGGCATTGTCAACATCGAACTTAAACTCCATACATGAGGTATCGTCAACACCGAACTTTAACCCATACCCCACAAATAAATAACTCATATACATACGTATATAATTATTCTACTCACAAGCCCATGTGATAATGTACACACGAAGTGTGCACCTCGCCAAAGGTGGTCAACCAAAATGCACAACCGTGCCAATTGGACATGTACCCAAGTCCATCAAATCCACCTATATGTGAAGTGAGCTCTATCACCGAGAACCACTTCACCCGACCCGCACCCATCCTACACATACATATGTATATAGGATATTAACACTCACCTTGTCGCCTTGAAGAATGCTTCAAAGTAATCCGCAACTCGTCAATGGAAAGTACCTATTCCATTATCACAAATTCAACAACACACTTAGATTGGATTTACAACCCAATTTGACACTTAGTGCAAATTCGACCCAAATGCACCTCCAAGTACAAGCTCGCCCAAACTAACCAATAATCACTAACACAAGTGATAATGGTCCTAATATTCCAATTAAACCCGAACACAAGTGTTAAACACTTATCGTTCTCAAAATCGCCCACAAACCCTAATTTTGACCCATAAGGTCAAAATCTCACCATTTACAAGTTTTGACACCAAAACATGTTTAACTCGGTTTTATACTTCAACTTAATCCATTTTAAGTTTACAAACCTCATCGAATCGACATTCGGGTCATAATCCTCAAGAAACCTTAATTTTGACTCTAGTCAAAATTAGTCAACCACGAAAACCCTAAAAGTCTCCAAAACACCAATAATCACTAATGCTAGTGATTGTACACCATTTACAAGTCTTAAACATGGTTAAATCATTAACCAACCCAAAACCCACCTTTAACACTTACAAACCCGAATCTTGGTGTTAATCTCCAATTAACAACTAAATAGGTTCCATCTAAGAATCATACAATCAAAAGCCCCAAATTTGAATGATGATCACGAAAATGAAATTCGGAGTTAGAGCTTACCACTAGTATCACTGTGTAGCTAAGAACGAGGAGAACAAACTTGTCAACTACGCCAAAGATCAAATCCCGTTTCTTCCTTTCCAAAAATCCGTTTGAATCCAATTGGGTGTTTGAGTTTTTGAGAGGAAAATGAAATGAAAAGGGAAAAGAAATTAGGAAATGAAAGGAGTGGATGAGATTTAATATCTCAATCTGGTTCAAACACGAAAAGACCAAAATGCCCCTCACTTTACCTAAATATTGCGAAAACAGGAACCAGTTCGCCAACATTGCCGCGCCGCGGCCTTAAATATCGCGCCGCGACATTTGCCTAGGTCTGGGATCATTTTTTGTTGGACTTCTGATCTGATTTCCAGTTAATTGCCGCGCCGCGGCCTCATTTGTCACGCCGTGACACACAGCGTGATCTGAGTCATTTTCTTGCATACAAGACCTCAACACCCGTACATGTCCCGAACCCTTCATACGCCTATCGTACATACACAATACACCTATAAATCATATACGGGGAAAACGGGGTGTTACATGGTGTTTTCCCTAGTTCAAAGGATGGGAAGATTTACCACCCCGGTATCAGTTGAAGTCCTACGTAGATGTGAGTCAGGTGATAGACTCGTTAAATACTTTTCATAATAGTGTACATAACTCATTTAGTTGCATTTCATCTAGGATTGTATGATATTGCATTTTGATAGTTTGCATTTGCATGTAGATTGCATTTCATGCATTTGGGTAACTATATAATACCAAAAATAGCTTTTGACTGAGTTGGATTGTGCTTGTATTGATCAAAAATTCTGGAAAATGCAATTTCTATAGTGGAACGACGTTCTTTTGTCATGAAACGACGTTCCTGCTTTAAAATTTGATCACACTTTCTAGGCTGTTTCAGAAACGATGTTCCTATTTATTTAACGACGCTCTCGTTTTGTAAAGGAACGACGTTGTGGGTTTTAGAAATGTGATAACCCGAGAATTTCCGACCAAATTTAAACTTAATCTTTATATGATTTCGACACGATAAGCAAAATTCTATAATGTTGAGTCTCAAGAATTTTGAACTATCTTCATGAATGCAATTACCCTTTGACTATTCCTGATGATTCACGAACAATTATTTATAATTAAATGTGTGTATGTATATATATATATATATATATATATATATATATATATATGTATATATAAAATAATAAAATACTAATTAATCAGTAGAATTAAACATGTAAAATAATATAATATAATAAGGTTGCTACTAAAATAGATTTACATATATGATTTTTATATATAATCATTATTATATGTACATTATAATATATATATAAATTTATATAATAATAAATACTCAATAAAAGTTATTATATAATATGTAATTACAAGTTAATGTATAAATATTATATTAATATTATGATCATTACTTTTATTATTATTACTAATAGTAACATTAATAATTGTATTATTAATAATATTATGTCTAATACAAAATATATATATATATATATATATATATATATATATATATATATATATATATATATATATATATATATATGTGTGTGTGTGTGTGTGTGTGTGTGTGTATATATATGTATATATATGTATATGTATATGTATATGTATATGTATATGTATATGTATATAAATTTTGATATGTATAAGTTGTTATACTATTAAAATTATTATTATTATTATTATTAATATTATTATTATATATATTGTTGTTTTCAATTGGTATCCGTGAACTGATTAGGCGAATAAGATTAAAAGAAAGTTACTGTGCCCTTTATGACTCTATTATAACTAATGTTGTCATTGTGATGATTGTAATTGGTAAAGTGTCCACTTTCTGTTTTCTAGCTTTTCAGTCAAACAATCACATTCAATTATCTCACCCGTGATTTAAGTTGAAGTAATTTTATGAACACTATACCTAATTGAAAGTTAGTTAATTTACTGTGCGTTCCTTTTTCATATTATTAGTTCACTATATATATATATATATATATATATATATATATATATATATATATATATATATATATATATATATATATATATATATATATATATATATATATATATATATGTTACGTACATACACACATATGTGCAGATATCAATCCTTATCATTATATCATATATCTAAATTCTATATATTCCTTGGATACATGAAAACATGAATCATCTACCACATTTCTTCTATATCTTGTGGCAACCAAAAACAACCACCACAATCACCCTCGAACACCATACGAACCACAACGATCCACCATCGTCACTTTATATCGAACCATAAATCATCACTTACCCGCTGCTATCTTCTGTGTTCTTCTAGTCGTTGGTTCCTGTTGAAAACACTATCACCATGACACCACCGATATTTATTTTTCCTTTCTTCTTCTCCTTCGCTATTCTACAGCACTCCTAGCTGCTATTACTTCCTGTTATCACAGCCTTCACCATCATAACCAAACTATGAACGCCATCGAATAAAAGAACGTTACTACTACTGTTAATTTCTTCTTTTGCGTGACTCACATCAAGTTTGCTGTTTCTAGGGAGATAAAAAACAAATAGAATAATGTTACTAACAAGAATCGATATTAGATAATAAAGGAGTGATAAAGTGATAAAAAGTGAAGTGGAACCATGTTATTAAGGTAGCAAGATAATTGTTTATAAATCTAGGATCCCACCCACTAATTTTGTCGACACTTCTCCAATATAATAACCCCACTACCACCGAATGAACAGGTTCTATTCTCGTGCGTATTTTTTTTTTTAAAAACAACTCAGCCGACAACCATTTAAATCCCAAAATCCACGATCTAATATAATATATCTGTGATAATGTAATATATTTGCATACCTTTTTGAGCTGTCTACATATTTGTGGTAATGGAGAACTGGTTGGTATCGGGCTGTAAAGTGGCCAAAAGCACAAGCAAGGACATTGTGATTATATATTTTTTTTTTCTTTTTCGAAGTAGGCCAAGAAACTCAAAAACCTGATTTTATACGTTGGTCCATTAAGTCTAGTGTTTGGTTGTGTACCTTCTATCTAGTCGAAATTTATACAGATCAAGTTAACACAGTGGGCTGCGAAGTGGGTTTCAGACAGATTTTATATTGGGCCAAATTAATAAGAAGAAGAATATAAAGCAGAAATAAATAACGGGTTATATATGTACATGTTTCATATTATAACAGAAAAACTGAAAGAGGTGGAGTGGTTAGTGGTGTTTTGTGTTAAGTGGAAGGTCGCGAGTTCGAGCCCGGGCAAGGGCATTTTTTTTTATGGAACTTATTTCTTTGAGGTAGTATTACATTTCCCATTTTTATTATTATTATTATTATTATTACTATTATTATTACTATTATTATTACTACTAATATTATTATTATTATTATTATTATTATTATTATTATTATTATTATTATTATTATTATTATTATTATTATTATTATTATGAGTATAATTATTAAATATTATCATTTAGGTTATTATTAGTAGTATTATGATTAAAAATCATTATTATTATTATCATTATTATTATTGTCACTATGTTAGTATTAAAAATATTACTTTAATAAATAAAGGACATTTATGTAAAAATATATTGTACATCTATATTAATATAAAATACTATCTTGTTAAATAAAATGTTATTATAAATAAGCTACAAATAATATATATATATATATATATATATATATATATATATATATATATATATATATATATATATATATATATATATATATATATATATTTTAAATTAAATAATATATATAAATAGTAAATCTTAATACATAACTAAATATATATAAAACTGTTTGATTACGATATACATTTTAATATATACATAAATGATATAGGTTCGTGAATCCGAGGCCAACCCTGCATTGTTCAATATAGTCATATGTATTTTTACTACAAAATACATTGGGTGAGTTTCATTTGCCTTTTTACCCTTTATATTTTTGGGATGAGAATACTTGTGCAATATTTATAAATGTTTTACAAAATAGATACAAGTACGTGAAACTACATTCTATGGTTGAATTATTGAAATCGAATATGCCCCTTTTTATTAAGTCTGGTAATCTAAGAATTAGGGAACAGACACCCTAATTGACGTGAATCCTAAAGATAGATCTATCGGGCCCAACAAGCCCCATCCAAAGTACCGGATGCTTTAGTGCTTTGAAATTTATATCATGTCCGAAGGAGGATCCCGGAATGATGGGGATATTCTTATATGCATATTATGAATGTCGGTTATCAGGTGTTCAATCTATATGAATGATTTTTGTATCTATGTATGGGACGTATATTTATGAGAAATGGAAATATGAAATCTTGTGGTCTATTAAAATGATGGAAATGATTATTTATGTTAAACTAATGAACTCACCAACCTTTTGGTTGACACTTTAAAGCATGTTTATTCTCAGGTATGAAAGAAATCTTCCACTGTGCAATTGCTCATTTTAAAGATATTACTTGGAGTCATTCATGACTTATTTCAAAAGACGTTGCATTCGAGTCGTCGAGTTCATCAAGATTATTATTAAGTCAATTATAGTTGGATATATTATGAAATGGTAGGCATGCCGTCAATTTTCGATGTAAAGCATGTTTGTCTTTTAAAAACGAATGCAATGTTTGTAAAATGTATCATATAGAGGTCAAGTACCTCGCGATGTAATCAACTATTGTGAATCGTTTATAATCGATATGGACTTCGTCTGGATGGATTAGGACGGGTCTCTAAAGTTGGTATCAGAGCGATGGTCTTAGCGAACCAGGCCTTGCATTAGTGTGTCTAACTGATAGTCGTTAGGATGCATTAGTGAGTCTGGACTTCGACCATGTCTGCATGTCAAACGTTTTGCTTATCATTAGTCGGAAATCATCTGCTTATCATCCTTAGGAAATTACCTGCTCATTATCCTTAGTCTAGACACGTTTTATTGCATTGACTGCATGAATAGTGTATAGACAAAATTTATATCTTAGCGTATCTGACAATTCATATCTTAGCTTATATGTTACTGTAGACCTTGCCTGTAGACCTTGCTTGATATCTCTGGTAAATTTCTTCGTAATTTAAGGGATCCTGGTACTATATATATCTATGCATATTATGCATTGAGAATACATCCAACTATCAATTGCTGTCACTAAACTCTTCATATCAAAAATCTTTTCGGTGATCGCGTAAGATGGCCTCTACGAATCGACCACGTTCCTCTGACTCCGAAGACAGCGTGACATGAGCACACCAACTAATCAACTACCATGATTACTGGATAAAATGGGGGCGGGTTCGCGACATACTCACCCTATGGAGAAAGGAAGAAGGTACTCCATATCATGAACCGAATCTACCACCTAACCTTGGAGTACTCGACCCGCTCACCGGCGAACCTGTTCGCAACACCGTTTATACCCTTTTTGCAAGAATTTTTCGTCTTAAGACTACCATTAACGGAACTAGAGAAGATATCCGACCTCTACCTCACACTGATAACCAACCAGGGTTAGTAGAAGAAGTTAGAGAACTCCAAGCTCGAGTATTAACTTTAGAGAGCACGGTATACAATTTGCAAGCACCAGCAGTATCACCAATACCAGTAACATCACCAGCCTCAGCACCAATGGCACCAGTACCACCAACAACCCAAGTTTCAACAATCCATGCCTCAACATCTCATTCTGTACGTCGAGTATAATCATCGTTCTACGAATCGTTATACATCATTTATCTTCGTTCGATATGGCGATTATGTAATCTCTAAGGTTTTAGATATTATATATTCTTGTTCTAATGGTAAATCAAATGAGTTTAATATCATATTGACTCATTAAATCCATGATTACATCTAAGGAAAATATATATGAATATATATTTTTTCATAACGATTGTAATTAAAAATTCTTTTGTACAAACTGTTAATGATGAAAATATTTTAACGGGTAGGTAATACCCGAGGAATATTTAGATTTCACATTAATAAGTTACACTGTACATTCTTCGAATCAGATTCAATAGTCATTTACTATTCTACTTACATCCACCGATATGCAAATCTGTTCACCACAGAATAATCATATTCATCCAATTTCATATTGGGATTTTAATTTATCAGAATCCAACAAGTGGCATAATGAAGAAAACATTTGACAAAATAAAATTTGTTAGAAACAAACAAATTAACTATGAGAAATTATGTTAAGAATCCACGCTAACTATTCCTAGCTAATTGTTCCTAGCTAACTGATTACATTTTATATTATCGCAATTTACATTCTCGCAATTTTATTTATTGTCATTTAATTTCTGTTATTTAATTTACGCACTTTATTTATCGTTATTTAATTTCTGTTATTTATTTTACGCACTTTAAATATCGGGACACGTATACAAGGTTTTGACATATCATATCGACGCATTTATATATATTATTTGGAATAACCATAGACACTCTATATGCAGTAATGATCGAGTTCTCTATACAGGGTTGAGGTTGATTCTACAATAATATATATAATTTGAGTTGTGATCGAGTCTGAGACGTATACAGGTTACGATATGTATTAATTAATTCAAATATTATATATTAAACTATAAATGAATATTGGACTGTCAACTGTGGACTATCGACTGAGGACTAATAATATTGGACAATTAAAATGAATTAAAATACTGATTATAACATATGAAACTAATCAATTCTTCAAGTTTGCCACTTAATTTCATCTTAAACCTCAATTGTATCTTGATGATTACACCTGCATTCAAACCTTTCATGATGCTTGAAAACATCTCAATCGATAGGATGAATCAACCGCACTTCATCTACGGAAGGAAAGATTTATGCATATAGTTATGCACCTGAGAAACTCTCGGCAACTGAGTAAAAGTTTAACACGTAGCCGCGTCGGATCCTTTGGTATTTATTAGCAAAAATAACTTTGTGATCCCTTTTCAAAGTAGCAGATTTTGTCACAGCTTCAGCAACTCAACTTCGACTTTTCGTTCGAAACAACGTGATTATCACCTTGATTTATATGTATGCTCTTTTCTTATTACCGGGGAACCTTTTATATTCTACCATATTACCGTCAGCGTTTAATCATCTAAAAACACAATTTTCTTGGAATCACCTCTGATCGATAATCAATGATTCAGATAAGGTAGCAGTAAATGTAGAAGAATCGACAATCAGTACTTTGAAAACTCACAGCATATCTACATCAACAGTTATATGTATAACATTTAACTCTTAGAATAATGATCTTCCATTCTGAAATTTTGAAAAGCACCCAGCCAATGAATTAATACATTGAACTTTGAAAAAGCTGAATGAAGCAGCAGAAACTGTAGATAATCGTAATCAACCTTAACCGTCGAAAGTTTAATGATAAAGAATGGAGTATTGGAAACACTCAATATAAAATTTAGTACCGAAAAGCGGATTATGCGAAACTATGAAGGAAGCCGTGGACAAATCACAAAGAATAAGTTTGACTTCAAAGAATCCAAATGATTCAATGCCTGCCGAAATCTTTAGCGAATACCTTGCTTCTGACTCCAAACTCTTACGGACAAATTTTCTTCACCATCCTTCGATATTATAAATTTAAAGATATTATCGTGTCTTTCATTATAAATATCCTCCATATTTCTGAAGATATTTTTATAATTATTCTTATTTGAAATCATTAATCTCTTCGTGCTATCAGTATTACATCATATAGAAACTGTTAGTTTCTATATTCTGTAAACTTCGAGCTTAAAATATGAATGTTACTGAAGTAATGTTGGGAACTGATGCATGAGTTAGTATAATATAATGACACTTGATCAACGTGATTATATTACATTAAATCATGCTGAGTTTCTAAATGGGACATGATGATTCACAGATTATAACGTCATCATGTGCCATGTTACACGACTCTTACATTTTATCTGATATATAAACATATCAAGAACATATTTTCTTGATAGTTCTATCTTTCCCGGATATTCTGGTAATTTGACGAATCAAGATCGTGCTATTACCATTTCTTTCTTAGAACATTAACTATGTTCATTTCAAAATTCATATCTACGAATTCTGGACCGTTGCTCGCTTTACTAGAGGTCGAGAGGATAATAAAAAGGCAAAGAGATCCAAAATATAAGAGAAAATATAAAGCCCAATGACAACACCGAAATTACAAACCGTGGATATCAGTACGTATGGCAATATAAAGACACGGGAGGATTATAAATACAATAATCCCTAGAGCATAATAGAAATAAACAGATTCTTAAGGTGGGAGTTGGAAAAGAAGAACGATCATTACGATAGTTAGAATAAGAACAAGGATCAGAACAGGGTTAAGCATTTTCATAAATCTTTTAAATTTGAAAATTGAGTATAGAAGTGGTGAAAACTAATGGAACGGAAAAGGTAAATTTATAATGGAAAAAAAAATCAAACGTAGTAATCGAGGCAGATCACCATATTTAATTAGAGAGACTTAATTACCTTATTCGCCGAAGAATCAAATCTTATAGATTTCGGAGATTTTCTTTAAATTCCTTGAATTCCGAAATTCAACCCTGACTCGGTCAAAAGTTAAGACGAACCATATTTTCTAAATTCAATCATGACTAGTCAAAAGTTATGATGAAACTTGTCTTTCTCATTTCACTATTTAGTGATAGCTTCACTCGTACTCTTCGAATAATCGGATTGTTTATCCATATTACTCAATGATGATAAAACTCTACTTATCAACTCATATTTGTCATGAAAACATTTTTATTGTTAACCATGACCACCTCACTCAAATTTCGGGACGAAATTTCTTTAATGGGTAGGTACTGTGATGACCCGGGAATTTCCGACCAAATTTAAACTTAATCTTTATATGATTTTGACACGATAAGCAAAAGTCTATAATGTTGAGTCTCAAGAATTTTGAACTATCTTCATGAATGCAATTACCCTTTGACTATTCCTGAAGATTCACGAACAATTATTTATAATTAAATGTGTGTGTGTGTGTGTGTATATGTATATATATATATATATATACATATATATATATATATATATATATATATATATATAAATATATGTGTATATATAAAATAATAAAATACTAATTAATCAGTAGAATTGAACATGTAAAATAATATAATATAATAAGGTTGCTACTAAAATAGATTTACATATATGATTTTTATATATAATCATTATTATATGTACGTTATAATATATATATATATATATATATATAAATTTATATAATAATAAATACTCAATAAAAGTTATTATATAATATATAATATGTAATTACAAGTTAATGTATAAATATTATATTAATATTATGATCATTACTTTTATTATTATTACTAATAGTAACATTAATAATTGTATTATTAATAATATTATGTCTAATACAAAATATATATATATATATATATATATATATATATATATATATATATATATATATATACATATATATATAAATTTTGATATATATAAGTTGTTATATTATTAAAATTATTATTATTATTATTATTAATATTATTATTATATATATTGCTGTTTTCAATTGGTATCCGTGAACTGATTAGGCGAATAAGATTAAAAGAAAGTTACTGTGCCCTTTATGACTCTATTATAACTAATGTTGTCATTATGATGATTGTAATTGGTACAGTGTCCACTTTCTGTTTTCTAGCTTTTCAGTCAAACAATCACATTCAATTATCTCACCCATGATTTAAGTTGAAGTAATTTTATGAACACTATACCTAATTGAAAGTTAGTTAATTTACTGTGCGTTCCTTTTTCATATTATTAGTTCACTATCCTAATATTATATTATATATATATATATATATATATATATATATATATATATATATATATATATATATATATATATGTTACGTACATACACACATATGTGCAGATATCAATCCTTATCATTATATCATATATCTAAATTCTATATATTCCTTGGATACATGAAAACATGAACCACCTATCACATTTCTTCTATATCTTGTGGCAACCAAAAACAACCATCACAATCACCCTCGAACACCATACGAACCACAACGAACCACCATCATCACTTTATATCGAACCATAAATCATCACTTACCCGCTGCTATCTTCTGTGTTCTTCTAGTAGTTGGTTCCCGTTGAAAACACTATCACCATGACACCACCAATATTTATTTTTCCTTTCTTCTTCTCCTTCGCTATTCTGCAGCACTCCTAACTGCTATTACTTCCTGTCATCACAGCCTTCACCATCATAACCAAACTATGAACGCCATCGAATAAAAGAACGTTACTACTACTGTTAATTTCTTCTTTTGCGTGACTCACATCAAGTTTGCTGTTTCTAGGGAGATCAAAAACAAATAGAATAATGTTACTAACAAGAATCGATAATAGATAATAAAGGAGTGATAAAGTGATAAAAAGTGAAGTGGAACCATGTTATTAAGGTAGCAAGATAATTGTTTATAAATCTAGGATCCCACCCACTAATTCTGTCAACACTTCTCCAATATAATAACCCCACTACCACCGAACGAACAGGTTCTATTCTCGTGCGTATTTTTATTTTTTTTTAAAACTCAGCCGACAACCATTTAAATCCCAAAATCCACGATCTAATATAATATATCTGTGATAATGTAATATATTTGCATACCTTTTTGAGCTGTCTACATATTTGTGGTAATGGAGAGCTGGTTGGTATCAGGCTGTAAAGTGGCCAAAAGCACAAGCAAGGACATTGTGATTATATATATATTTTTTTTCTTTTTCGAAGTAGGCCAAGAAACTCAAAAACCTGATTTTATACGTTGGTCCATTAAGTCTAGTGTTTGGTTGTGTACCTTCTATCTAGCCGAAATTTATACAGATCAAGTTAACACAGTGGGCTGCGAAGTGGACTTCAGACAGATTTTATATTGGGCCGAATTAATAAGAAGAAGAATATAAAGGAGAAATAAATAACAGGTTATATATGTACATGTTTCATATTATAACAGAAAAACTTAAAGAGGTGGAGTGGTTAGTGGTGTTTTGTGTTGAGTGGAAGGTCGCGGGTTCGAGCCCGGGCAAGGGCATTTTTTTTTATGGAACTTATTTCTTTGAGGTAGTATTACATTTCCCATTTTTATTATTATTATTATTATTATTATTACTATTATTATTAGTATTATTATTACTACTAATATTATTATTATTATTATTATTATTATTATTATTATTATTATTATTATTATTATTATTATTATTATTATTATTATTATTATTATTATTATGAGTATAATTATTAAATATTATCATTTAGGTTATTATTAGTAGTATTATGATTAAAAATCATCATTATTATTATCATTATTATTATTGTCACTAAGTTAGTATTAAAAATATTACTTTAATAAATAAAGGACATTTATGTAAAAATATATTGTACATCTATATTAATATAAAATACTATCTTGTTAAATAAAATGTTATTATAAATAAGTTACAAATAATATATATATATATATATATATATATATATATATATATATATTTTAAATTAAATAATATATATAAATAGTAAATCTTAATACATAACTAAATATATATAAAATTGTTTGATTATGATATACGTTTTAATATATACACAAATGATATAGGTTCGTGAATCCGAGGCCAACCCTGCATTGTTCAATATAGTCATATGTATTTTTACTACAAAATACATTGGGTGAGTTTCATTTGCCTTTTTACCCTTTATATTTTTGGGCTGAGAATACATGTGCAATATTTATAAATGTTTTACAAAATAGACACAAGTACGTGAAACTACATTCTATGGTTGAATTATCGAAATCGAATATGCCCCTTTTTATTAAGTCTGGTAATCTAAGAATTAGGGAACAGACACCCTAATTGACGCGAATCCTAAAGATAAATCTATCGGGCCCAACAAACCCCATCCAAAGTACCGGATGCTTTAGTGCTTCGAAATTTATATCATGTCTGAAGGAGGATCCCGGAATGATGGGGATATTCTTATATGGATATTGTGAATGTCGGTTACCAGGTGTTCAATCCATATGAATGATTTTTGTCTCTATGCATGGGACGTATATTTATGAGAAATGGAAATATGAAATCTTGTCTTCTATTAAAATGATGGAAATGATTATTTATGTTAAACTAATGAACTCACCAACCTTTTGGTTGCCACTTTAAAGCATGTTTATTCTCAGGTATGAAAGAAATCTTCCGCTGTGCAATTGCTCATTTTAAAGATATTACTTGGAGTCATTCATGACTTATTTCAAAAGACGTTGCATTCG
Source organism: Rutidosis leptorrhynchoides (assembly GCF_046630445.1). Lineage (NCBI taxonomy): Eukaryota > Viridiplantae > Streptophyta > Magnoliopsida > Asterales > Asteraceae > Rutidosis > Rutidosis leptorrhynchoides. The sequence continues at coordinate 256,732,042 of NC_092337.1, forward strand.
AGTCGGTGAGTTCATCAAGATTATTATTAAGTCAATTATAGTTGGATATATTATGAAATGGTAGGCATGCCGTCAATTTTCGATGTAAAGCAAGTTTGTCTTTTAAAAACGAATGCAATGTTTGTAAAATATATCATATAGAGGTCAATTACCTCGTGATGTAATCAACTATTGTGAATCGTTTATAATCGATATGGACTTCGTTCGGATGGATTAGGACGGGTCTCTACAGTTGGTATCAGAGCGATAGTCTTAGCGAACCAGGTCTTGCATTAGTGTGTCTAACTGATAGTCGTTAGGATGCATTAGTGAGTCTGGACTTCGACCGTGTCTGTATGTCAAAAGTTTTGCTTATCATTTTTGTCGGAAATCATCTGCTTATCATCCTTAGGAAATTACCTGCTCATTATCCTTAGTCTAGACACGTTTTATTGCATTGACTGCATGAATAGTGTATAGACAAAATTCATATCTTAGCGTATCTGACAATTCATATCTTAGCTTATCTGTTACTATAGACCTTGCCTGTAGACCTTGCTTGATATCTCTCGTAAATTTCTCCGTAATTTAAGGGATTCTGGTACTATATATATCTATGCATATTATGCATTGAGAATACATCCAACTATCAATTGCTGTCACTAAACTCTTCATATCTGCTTATATATGTTTTTGGGGTTTATTTCAATCACTTTTCACACACCTATTTTTCTATTCTCTCTCAAAGTTGACTGCACACTCTAAAACCCTAATTGCTTACTTCAAATTAGCCACATTTCATCAAAGATCTTGCTTAATCTCCTACTACAAACATATTTAGAGTATGATTCTTACTTCTATCTTAATCAATTTTGTGATTTTGTGTGATTTTCATGCTTGTTACTCTTTATGCTATATATGTTGATTTTGTTCGATTAATGTTGAATGTGATGATATTATTGTTGAATCTAGGTCACATTGTTGTTGATTTACATATCCTTCATGTTTAATTTATTGAATTTCAACTTTAAAATCTAATGTTCTTAAAATTAGGGATTTTTAAGTTTGGTTGCTTGATGTGAAATTGGGTGTTACTAGTCTACCAACTTACTATTGCCATGTACCCTTACATTTAGTGATTTTTCGCTATGAACTTAAAAATTAGGGTTAATGACTTTAGGGTTTGACTAGCTTTGATTTTTTAAATTGTGAATTAGTTGATTTAAAGCAGAAATAATATGGCCTATGGTTTTAATATGTGCTTTTAGTATGCTTGCAAGGTTATCTAGGTTTGTTATGAATTGCACTTGTCTAGTTTGACCCGGTTTAACCATTGTGCCATTGTTGCTTGTTGACCATTTGGCCTAAACATTAAAAATTCGGAAGCTTTTTAGTGATGGATTACGTTATTTATTGTTTGATTTTAGATGTGGGGGTGTGTTGCCCCATTGATGGTGTGATTGTGAGAAGTTTGGTTTAATGCTAACCTTATGAAAACGTGGTTTATTTGTTGTATGTTCTTGTATTTCAGAGAAGAGGAAAGGGAAAAGGCCAAGCAAAATCGTCTGATGTCCATGAATGGTTGCAAACAATTTTGCGTGATGAGACTCTTAGATCTAGGATGATCAATATGATCCATATGCAGGTGTGCCCGACCAAGTACATTGATTGGACTCCATTAGAATAAGCGGGAATGGTTAATGAACTTAGAGATGCGTTAAGGGATGAAAACTTTCACCAAATCATGTGCCCATGGGAACTTTTACTTGAGGGTCTACTTTAAGGTCCGCTCTCCATTTGTAACGATCCCAAATCCGTTTACCAAAAATGATGCACTTTTTTTTTATATAAGTTTGGTCCCAATATTCCGTTCATAACATATGATATTTTCAACTCTGTTTTAACCAAAAACATGATATCATAATGTTACGTTTAACAACTTAATATGACCCTTGGTACACAAATGACACCTTACAAAAGCATTTGTAATAACGATCCAATTACACAAAACACAAGTTAATACTCAATAACCTAACCCGATACCAAGAGCACAATCCCCGGGACTACCAAATCCCCAATTCGTGTTCAAATATCCAAAAGCTACCCCATTGAGCCCAAGCACTCCTTCGCATCTAGTCTAACAACTAGCTAGCTTCACAATCACAATACCTGTAAAAAGGTAAACAATAAGAGGGGTAAGCATAAAGCTTAGTGAATGCAATAATTATACATATACATATATAATCTACTTACTTGCAAAAACTTACACAAATACCGCATGCGAGCTAGCAATTCAACAACCATGCAATCACAATGCAAAACTAAAAATCCGCAATTCACAATAAGCTAGCATCGCCAATAACATATAGTTCACAATTTAATATCCTAAAACTACAACACATAACCATGGTTAACCAATTGTACAAGGGAATGGTGCTTGCGAAAGACCATCGGAGTTCACAACATTCATTAGTGTACTTAACACCGCGTATCAGTAACCCCCGGGTGGTATCGTAACACTTCCATACTTCACCCATCATACATCCCGGAGTGGTGTCTTAACACTTCGACACTTCACCCATTATACTTTCCGGAGTGGTGTCTTAACACTTCGACACTTCACTCGTTATACTTTCTGGAGTGGTGTCTTAACACTTCGACACTTCACTCGTCACGTGAAATGTGGTGTCTTAACACTTTGACACTTCACACCACACGCTACACAAATAAATACATCATATACATACACATATAATTATTCCACTCACCCTAGAATGCCCGCACAAGTCATGTATGTAAATTGCCTCCAACGCAACCGAGCAATCCTTTTACCTATAATACACATATAGGTACAATACACATAAACACACATTCTCTAAAAGAGAATTTACACTAACGCCCTTAACCAAGGGTTTATACCTACCTCCACAATCCGCCCATTTAGACACCTAAAGTAGACTTCACCAATTACCACTAGGGTGGTAATTCCGATCCATTTAAACAAGTACAAACTAACCCAATTTATACTTGACACCATTTAGACCAACCTAGGTCTTAGCACTAAATTACTACTTAGGTGGTAATCACTTCAAACATCATTTACACCAAAACACCAACATGTGTAATATTGACCCACATTGCGTTTGACCACGTTTGACCTATTTTAAAATACAATTTTAACCCAAAATCACTTCTCATAAGCGATTACTTCCAAAAACTCCATTTAACACTCAAAACTAGTGTTTAAACATCCATTTTACCAAAACTAGTGTTATTATCAACTTTGACCCAATCAACTTACCCATTTTGACATAAGTCCCAAAAACGCCCAAAATTACTAAAGGCTAGTGATTATATTTCTAAAACATCAATTAACACAGGTGATCAAGTATTTACATACTTGATTCACCAAAACTTGACTCAAAACTCATTTTGACACCAAACCAAGTCAACACCCATTTTGACTAGCAAACTTGTTCTTAATGTAGTGACCCGAACTTTTCCATGTTTATATATATTAATTGAGATTGATATTTACATGATTAAATGTTTCCAACATGTTAAGCAATTAAACTTGTTAAGACTTGATTAATTGAAATATGTTTCATATAGACAATTGACCACCCAAGTTGACCGGTGATTCACGAACGTTAAAACTTGTAAAAACTATATGATGACATATATATGGATATATATATAGTTAACATGATACTATGATAAGTAAACATATCATTAAGTATATTAACAATGAACTACATATGTAAAAACAAGACTACTAACTTAATGATTTTTAAACGAGACATATATGTAACGATTATCATTGTAAAGACATTTAATGTATATATATCATATTAAGAGATATTCATACATGATAATATCATGATAATATAATAATTTAAAATCTCATTTGATATTATAAACATTGGGTTAACAACATTTAACAAGATCGTTAACCTAAAGGTTTCAAAACAACACTTACATGTAATGACTAACGATGACTTAACGACTCAGTTAAAATGTATATACATGTAGTGTTTTAATATGTATTTATACACTTTTGAAAGACTTCAATACACTTATCAAAATACTTCTACTTAACAAAAATGCTTACAATTACATCCTCGTTCAGTTTCATCAACAATTCTACTCGTATGCACCCGTATTCGTACTCGTACAATACACAGCTTTTAGATGTATATACTATTGGTATATACACTCCAATGATCAGCTCTTAGCAGCCCATGTGAGTCACCTAACACATGTGGGAACCATCATTTGGCAACTAGCATGAAATATCTCATAAAATTACAAAAATATGAGTAATCATTCATGACTTATTTACATGAAAACAAAATTACATATCCTTTATATCTAATCCATACACCAACGACCAAAAACACCTACAAACACTTTCATTCTTCAATTTTCTTCATCTAATTGATCTCTCTCAAGTTCTATCTTCAAGTTCTAAGTGTTCTTCATATATTCTACAAGTTCTAGTTACATAAAATCAAGATTACTTTCAAGTTTGCTAGCTCACTTCCAATCTTCTAAGGTGATCATCCAACCTCAAGAAATCTTTGTTTCTTACAGTAGGTTATCATTCTAATACAAGGTAATAATCATATTCAAACTTTGGTTCAATTTCTATAACTATAACAATCTTATTTCAAGTGATGATCTTACTTGAACTTGTTTTCGTGTCATGATTCTGCTTCAAGAACTTCGAGCCATCCAAGGATCCGTTGAAGCTAGATCCATTTTTCTATTTTCCAGTAGGTTTATCCAAGGAACTTAAGGTAGTAATGATGTTCATAACATCATTCGATTCATACATATAAAGCTATCTTATTCGAAGGTTTAAACTTGTAATCACTAGAACATAGTTTAGTTAATTCTAAACTTGTTCGCAAACAAAAGTTAATCCTTCTAACTTGACTTTTAAAATCAACTAAACACATGTTCTATATCTATATGATATGCTAACTTAATGATTTAAAACCCGAAAACACGAAAAACACCGTAAAACCGGATTTACGCCGTCGTAGTAACACCGCGGGCTGTTTTGGGTTAGTTAATTAAAAACTATGATAAACTTTGATTTAAAAGTTGTTATTCTGAGAAAATGATTTTTATTATGAACATGAAACTATATCCAAAAATTATGGTTAAACTCAAAGTGGAAGTATGTTTTCTAAAATGGTCATCTAGACGTCGTTCTTTCGACTTAAATGACTACCTTTACAAAAATGACTTGTAACTTATTTTTCCGACTATAAACCTATACTTTTTCTGTTTAGATTCATAAAATAGAGTTCAATATGAAACCATAGCAATTTGATTCACTCAAAACGGATTTAAAATGAAGAAGTTATGGGTAAAACAAGATTGGATAATTTTTCTCATTTTAGCTACGTGAAAATTGGTAACAAATCTATTCCAACCATAACTTAATCAACTTGTATTGTATATTATGTAATCTTGAGATACCATAGACACGTATAAAATGTTTCGACCTATCATGTCGACACATCTATATATATTTCGGAACAACCATAGACACTCTATATGTGAATGTTGGAGTTAGCTATACAGGGTTGAGGTTGATTTCAAAATATATATAGTTTGAGTTGTGATCAATACTGAGATACGTATACACTGGGTCGTGGATTGATTCAAGATAATATTTATCGATTTATTTTGTACATCTAACTGTGGACAACTAGTTGTAGGTTACTAACGAGGACAGCTGACTTAATAAACTTAAAACATCAAAATATATTAAAAGTGTTGTAAATATATTTTGAACATACTTTGATATATATGTATATATTGTTATAGGTTCGTGAATCAACCAGTGGCCAAGTCTTACTTCCCGACGAAGTAAAAATTTGTGAAAGTGAGTTATAGTCCCACTTTTAAAATCTAATATTTTTGGGATGAGAATACATGCAGGTTTTATAAATGATTTACAAAATAGACACAAGTACGTGAAACTACATTCTATGGTTGAATTATCGAAATCGAATATGCCCCTTTTTATTAAGTCTGGTAATCTAAGAATTAGGGAACAGACACCCTAATTGACGCGAATCCTAAAGATAGATCTATTGGGCCTAACAAACCCCATCCAAAGTACCGGATGCTTTAGTACTTCGAAATTTATATCATATCCGAAGGGTGTCCCGGAATGATGGGGATATTCTTATATATGCATCTTGTTAATGTCGGTTACCAGGTGTTCACCATATGAATGATTTTTATCTCTATGTATGGGATGTGTATTGAAATATGAAATCTTGTGGTCTATTATTATGATTTGATATATATAGGTTAAATCTATAACTCACCAACATTTTTGTTGACATTTTAAGCATGTTTATTCTCAGGTGATTATTAAGAGCTTCCGCTGTCGCATACTTAAATAAGGACGAGATTTGGAGTCCATGCTTGTATGATATTGTGTAAAAATTGCATTCAAGAAACTTATTTTGTTGTAACATATTTGTATTGTAAACCATTATGTAATGGTCATGTGTAAATGGATAGACAACCCAATATTTTAAGAGACCTACCCGGAGACATAATTGATGAAATCTTGTCTAGAGTCGGTCAGAATTCTTCGGCACAACTATTTAAGGCGAGATCAGTTTGTAAGACATTCGAAGAACGTTCCAAGAATGCCTTGGTTTATAAAAGGCTTTCGTTCGAAAGATGGGGGATATCACATTGGGAAATCCATAAGTTACGATGTGTTTACTTTGACGCATATATTACGGGGAACCCAAATGCTATTTTACGCAATGGGTTAAGAAATTATTTTGACTCAATATATCCGAATATTGGACTTCATGATTTAGAAAAAGCGGCTAACATGCAACATAAAGAAGCATGTTATGCTTACGGATTAGTAATGTTCGCTTCTCACCAAAGTGAGAACAAGAACATCGGGCTACAACTATTAAACAAAACGTTCCCACAAGTGACGGAGTCGGTAATTGGGGTAAGAAATGAGGTTTTTAGATTGTTACGGGACTGTTGGACATTACGTAACCCTCGTCCCTTTGACGACGTTACAACACGCTGTCTTATCAACGGCCATAACGGTTATGTTCCACAAGACCAAGGATGGGAAGTAATCCTAGTAAAACCAGAATGCATGACTTGTTTCTGGACGTATGAATTACGTGTCTTTATTGCCTTTGCTGAACGACTTGTGTACTAGCTAGAATTATCTTCACAACCATCTTGTATCAAATTTATTGTGTGCTATATTTCATGCTATATGTAAAATAAGCGGTATTGTAAGTTTGTAAAATATTGTGTAAAAGTTTGAACGCGAAATATTATTATAATCAGTTTTTCATATAGAATTGTATAGTAGTTGAATTGTATATTAGCTACTAAGTATGAACTTAACGGGTAGGTACTACCCGAATTTAAACTTATAAAACGCTAATATGAAGAAAAAGCTTTTATAAATGAGTTCATATTATGCTACGAAATACTATTAACTACTCTTAATATTCTGTATGATTAACTTGTTCCATTTGACTATTTTGAAGGAAATGGCACCGACTACTCGACACACCGTAAATATGAATGAAGAGGAATTCCGTACTTTTCTAGCTTCAAACATAGCCGCAGTACAGGCTGCGCTACATACCAACAATAACCTTGGATCTAGCAGTACAGGAAATCGTGTAGGATGCACCTACAAAGAATTCACTGCCTGTAAACCTTTGGAATTTGATGGAACCGAAGGACCGATCGGATTGAAACGGTGGACCGAGAAGGTCGAATCGGTGTTTGCCATAAGTAAGTGTAGTGAAGAGGACAAAGTGAAGTACGCTACGCATACCTTCACAGGTTCTGCGTTAACATGGTGGAATACCTATCTAGAGCAAGTGGGACAAGACGATGCGTACACACTACCATGGTCAGCATTCAAGCACTTGATGAACGAGAAGTACCGTCCCAGAACCGAGGTCAATAAGCTCAAGACAGAACTTAGAGGGTTACGAACCCAAGGATTTGATATTACCACGTACGAAACATGATTCACAGAATTGTGCCTATTGTGTCCGGGAGCATTTGAAGATGAGGAAGAGAAGATCGACGCATTTTTGAAAGGATTACCGGAAAGAATTCAAGAAGATATAAGTTCACACGAGCCCGCCTCCATACAACAGGCATGTAGAATGGCTCACAAACTAGTGAACCAGATTGAAGAAAGAGTTAAAGAACAGACTGCTGAAGAGGCCAATGTGAAGCAAGTCAAAAGAAAGTGGGAGGAAAACGGTGATAAGAATCACCAATACAACAACAACAGCAATTACAACAATAATCGCAACAATTATCCCAACAATCGCAACATCAATCACAACTACAACAAACGGCCCAACAACAACAACAACAACAACAACAACAACAACAACAACAGCAACTACAACAATCATCCCAACAACAATAATAACCACAACAACAACAACAATCAAAAGCAGCTATGCCAAAGGTGTGAAAAGTATCACTCGGGGTTCTGCACCAAATTTTGCAACAAGTGTAAAAGAAATGGTCATAGCGCGGCGAAGTGTGAGGTCTACGGACCAGGGGTTAATAGAACGAAAGGAACAAATGGTGCCAGAACGAGTAATGGCGGATCAAGTAGTGTCGGAGCAAGTTATGCTAATGTAGTTTGTTATAAATGTGGAAAATCGGGCCACATTATTAGAAATTGCCCGAACCAGGAGAACACGAATGGACAAGGCCGCGAAAGAGTTTTCAATATTAATGCGGCAGAGGCACAGGAAGACCCGGAGCTTGTTACGGGTACGTTTCTTATTGACAATAAATCTGCTTACGTTTTATTTGATTTGGGTGCGGATAGAAGCTATATGAGTAGAGATTTTTGTGCTAAATTAAGTTGTCCATTGACGCCTTTGGATAGTAAATTTTTACTCAAATTAGCAAATGGTAAATTAATTTCAGCAGATAATATATGTCGGAATCGAGAAATTAAACTGGTTAGCGAAACATTTAAGATTGATTTGATACCAGTAGAGTTAGGGAGTTTTGATGTGATAATCGGTATGGACTGGTTGAAAGAAGTGAAAGCAGAGATCGTTTGTTACAAAAATGCAATTCGCATTATACGAGAAAAAGGAAAACCCTTAATGGTGTACGGAGAAAAGGGCAACACGAAGCTACATCTTATTAGTAATTTGAAGGCACAAAAACTAATAAGAAAAGGTTGCTATGCTGTTCTAGCACACGTCGAGAAAGTACAAACTGAAGAAAAGAGCATCAATGATGTTCCCATTGCAAAAGAATTTCCCGATGTATTTCTGAAAGAATTACCGGGATTACCCCCACATCGATCCGTTGAATTTCAAATAGATCTTGTACCAGGAGCTGCACCAATAGCTCGTGCTCCTTACAGACTCGCACCCAGCGAGATGAAAGAACTGCAAAGCCAATTACAAGAACTTTTAGAGCGTGGTTTCAGTCGACCAAGCACATCACCGTGGGGAGCTCCTGTTTTGTTTGTCAAGAAGAAAGATGGTACATTCAGGTTCTGTATCGACTACCGAGAGTTGAACAAACTTACCATCAAGAACCGCTACCCACTACCGAGAATCGACGACTTATTTGATCAACTACAAGGCTCGTCTGTTTATTCAAAGATTGACTTATGTTCCGGGTATCATCAAATGCGGGTGAAAGAAGATGATATTCCAAAGACCGCTTTCAGAACACGTTACGGTCATTACGAGTTTATGGTCATGCCGTTTGGTTTAACTAATGCACCAGCTGTGTTCATGGACCTTATGAACCGAGTGTGTGGACCATACCTTGAAAAGTTTGTCATTGTTTTCATTGATGACATACTTATTTACTCAAAGAATGACCAAGAACACGGTGAACATTTGAGAAAGGAGTTAGAAGTATTGAGGAAGGAAGAATTGTACGCTAAGTTTTCAAAGTGTGCATTTTGGTTGGAAGAAGTTCAATTCCTCGGTCACATAGTGAACAAAGAAGGTATTAAGGTGGATCCGGCAAAGATAGAAACTGTTGAAAAGTGGGAAACCCCGAAAACTCCGAAACACATACGCCAGTTTTTAGGACTAGCTGGTTACTACAGAAGGTTCATCCAAGGGTTTTCCAGAATAGCAAAACCCTTGACTGCATTAACGCATAAAGGGAAGAAATTTGAATAGAATGATGAACAAGAGAAAGCGTTTCAGTTATTGAAGAAAAAGCTAACTACGGCACCTATATTGTTATTGCCTGAAGGGAATGATGATTTTGTGATTTATTGTGACGCATCAAAGCAAGGTCTCGGTTGTATATTAATGCAACGAACGAAGGTGATTGCTTATGCGTCTAGACAATTGAAGATTCACGAGCAAAATTATACGACGCATGATTTGGAATTAGGCGCGGTTGTTTTTGCATTAAAGACTTGGAGGCACTACTTATATGGGGTCAAAAGTATTATATATACCGACCACAAAAGTCTTCAACACATATTTAATCAGAAACAACTGAATATGAGGCAGCGTAGGTGGATTGAATTGTTGAATGATTACGACTTTGAGATTCGTTACCACCCGGGGAAGGCAAATGTGGTAGCCGATGCCTTGAGCAGGAAGGACAGAGAACCCATTCGAGTAAAATCTATGAATATAATGATTCACAATAACCTTACTACTCAAATAAAGGAGGCGCAACAAGGAGTTTTAAAAGAGGGAAATTTAAAGGATGAAATACCCAAAGGATCGGAGAAGCATCTTAATATTCGGGAAGACGGAACCCGGTATAGGGCTGAAAGGATTTGCGTACCAAAATTTGGAGATATGAGAGAAATGGTACTTAGAGAAGCTCATAAAACCAGATACTCAATACATCCTGAAACGGGGAAGATGTACAAGGATCTCAAGATATATTTTTGGTGGCCGGGTATGAAAGCTGATGTTGCTAAATATGTAGGAGAATGTTTGACGTGTTCTAAGGTCAAAGCTGAGCATCAGAAACCATCAGGTCTACTTCAACAACCCGAAATCCCAGAATGGAAATGGGAAAACATTACCATGGATTTCATCACTAAATTGCCAAGGACTGCAAGTGGTTTTGATACTATTTGGGTAATAGTTGATCGTCTCACCAAATCAGCACACTTCCTGCCAATAAGAGAAGATGACAAGATGGAGAAGTTAGCACGACTGTATTTGAAGGAAGTCATCTCCAGACATGGAATACCAATCTCTATTATCTCTGATAGGGATGGTAGATTTATTTCAAGATTCTGGCAGACATTACAGCAAGCATTAGGAACTCGTCTAGACATGAGTACTGCCTATCATCCACAAACTGATGGGCAGAGCGAAAGGACGATACAAACGCTTGAAGACATGCTACGAGCATGTGTTATTGATTTCGGAAACAGTTGGGATCGACATCTACGGTTAGCAGAATTTTCCTACAACAACAGCTACCATTCAAGCATTGAGATGGCGCCGTTTGAAGCACTTTATGGTAGAAAGTGCAGGTCTTCGATTTATTGGAGTGAAGTGGGGGATAGACAGATTACGGGTCCGGAGATTATACAAGAAACTACCGAGAAGATCATCCAAATTCAACAACGGTTGAAAATCGCCCAAAGTCGACAAAAGAGCTACGCTGACATTAAAAGAAAAGATATAGAATTTAAAATTGGAGATATGGTCATGCTTAAGGTTGCACCTTGGAAAGGCGTTGTTCGATTTGTTAAACGAGGGAAATTAAATCCAAGGTATATTGGACCATTCAAGATTATTAATCGTGTCGGACCAGTAGCTTACCGACTTGAGTTACCTCAACAACTCGCGGCTGTACATAACACTTTCCACATCTCGAATTTGAAGAAATGTTTTGCTAAAGAAGATCTCACTATTTCATTAGATGAAATCCAAATCAACGAAAAACTTCAATTCATCGAAGAACCCGTCGAAATAATGGATCGTGAGGTTAAAAGACTTAAGCAAAACAAGATACCAATTGTTAAGGTTCGATGGAATGCTCGTAGAGGACCTGAGTTCACCTGGGAGTGTGAAGATTAGATGAAGAAGAAATACCCGCATCTATTTCCAGAATATTCGTCAACACCTTCAACAGCTTAAAATTTCGGGACGAAATTTATTTAACGGGTAGGTACTGTAGTGACCCAAACTTTTCCATGTTTATATATATTAATTGAGATTGATATTTACATGATTAAATGTTTCCAACATGTTAAGCAATCAAACTTGTTAAGACTTGATTAATTGAAATATGTTTCATATAGACAATTGACCACCCAAGTTGACCGGTGATTCACGAACGTTAAAACTTGTAAAAACTATATGATGACATATATATGGATATATATATAGTTAACATGATACTATGATAAGTAAACATATCATTAAGTATATTAACAATGAACTACATATGTAAAAACAAGACTACTAACTTAATGATTTTTAAACGAGACATATATGTAACGATTATCGTTGTAAAGACATTTAATGTATATATATCATATTAAGAGATATTCATACATGATAATATCATGATAATATAATAATTTAAAATCTCATTTGATATTATAAACATTGGGTTAACAACATTTAACAAGATCGTTAACCTAAAGGTTTCAAAACAACACTTACATGTAATGACTAACGATGACTTAACGACTCAGTTAAAATGTATATACATGTAGTGTTTTAATATGTATTTATACACTTTTGAAAGACTTCAATACACTTATCAAAATACTTCTACTTAACAAAAATGCTTACAATTACATCCTCGTTCAGTTTCATCAACAATTCTACTCGTATGCACCCGTATTCGTACTCGTACAATACACAGCTTTTAGATGTATATACTATTGGTATATACACTCCAATGATCAGCTCTTAGCAGCCCATGTGAGTCATCTAATACATGTGAGAACCATCATTTGGCAACTAGCATGAAATATCTCATAAAATTACAAAAATATGAGTAATCATTCATGACTTATTTACATGAAAATAAAATTACATATCCTTTATATCTAATCCATACACCAACGACCAAAAACACCTACAAACACTTTCATTCTTCAATTTTCTTCATCTAATTGATCTCTCTCAATTTCTATCTTTAAGTTCTAAGTGTTCTTCATATATTCTACAAGTTCTAGTTACATAAAATCAAGATTACTTTCAAGTTTGCTAGCTCACTTCCAATCTTGTAAGGTGATCATCCAACCTCAAGAAATCTTTGTTTCTTACAGTAGGTTATCATTCTAATACAAGGTAATAATCATATTCAAACTTTGGTTCAATTTCTATAACTATAACAATCTTATTTCAAGTGATGATCTTACTTGAACTTGTTTTCGTGTCATGATTCTGCTTCAAGAACTTCGAGCCATCCAAGGATCCGTTGAAGCTAGATCCATTTTTCTATTTTCCAGTAGGTTTATCCAAGGAACTTAAGGTAGTAATGATGTTCATAACATCATTCGATTCATACATATAAAGCTATCTTATTCGAAGGTTTAAACTTGTAATCACTAGAACATAGTTTAGTTAATTCTAAACTTGTTCGCAAACAAAAGTTAATCCTTATAACTTGACTTTTAAAATCAACTAAACACATGTTCTATATCTATATGATATGCTAACTTAATGATTTAAAACCTGGAAACACGAAAAACACCGTAAAACCGGATTTACGCCGTCGTAGTAACACCGCGGGCTGTTTTGGGTTAGTTAATTAAAAACTATGATAAACTTTGATTTAAAAGTTGTTATTCTGAGAAAATGATTTTTATTATGAACATGAAACTATATCCAAAAATTATGGTTAAACTCAAAGTGGAAGTATGTTTTCTAAAATGGTCATCTAGACGTCGTTCTTTGGACTGAAATGACTACCTTTACAAAAATGACTTGTAACTTATTTTTCTGACTATAAACCTATACTTTTTCTATTTAGATTCATAAAATAGAGTTCAATATGAAACCATAGCAATTTGATTCACTCAAAACGGATTTAAAATGAAGAAGTTATGGGTAAAACAAGATTGGATAATTTTTCTCATTTTAGCTACGTGAAAATTGGTAACAAATCTATTCCAACCATAACTTAATCAACTTGTATTGTATATTATGTAATCTTGAGATACCATAGACACGTATACAATGTTTCGACCTATCATGTCGACACATCTATATATATTTCGGAACAACCATAGACACTCTATATGTGAATGTTGGAGTTAGCTATACAGGGTTGAGGTTGATTCCAAAATATATATAGTTTGAGTTGTGATCAATACTGAGATACGTATACACTGGGTCGTGGATTGATTCAAGATAATATTTATCGATTTATTTTGTACATCTAACTGTGGACAACTAGTTGTAGGTTACTAACGAGGACAGCTGACTTAATAAACTTAAAACATCAAAATATATTAAAAGTGTTGTAAATATATTTTGAATATACTTTGATATATATGTATATATTGTTATAGGTTCGTGAATCAACCAGTGGCCAAGTCTTACTTCCCGACGAAGTAAAAATTTGTGAAAGTGAGTTATAGTCCCACTTTTAAAATCTAATATTTTTGGGATGAGAATACATGCAGGTTTTATAAATGATTTACAAAATAGACACAAGTACGTGAAACTACATTCTATGGTTGAATTATCGAAATCGAATATGCCCCTTTTTATTAAGTCTGGTAATCTAAGAATTAGGGAACAGACACCCTAATTGACGCGAATCCTAAAGATAGATCTATTGGGCCTAACAAACCCCATCCAAAGTACCGGATGCTTTAGTACTTCGAAATTTATATCATATCCGAAGGGTGTCCCGGAATGATGGGGATATTCTTATATATGCATCTTGTTAATGTCGGTTACCAGGTGTTCACCATATGAATGATTTTTATCTCTATGTATGAGATGTGTATTGAAATATGAAATCTTGTGGTCTATTATTATGATTTGATATATATAGGTTAAACCTATAACTCACCAACATTTTTGTTGACATTTTAAGTATGTTTATTCTCAGGTGATTATTAAGAGCTTCCGCTGTCGCATACTTAAATAAGGACGAGATTTGGAGTCCATGCTTGTATGATATTGTGTAAAAATTGCATTCAAGAAACTTATTTTGTTGTAACATATTTGTATTGTAAACCATTATGTAATGGTCATGTGTAAAATGGATAGACAACCCAATATTTTAAGAGACCTACCAGGAGACATGATTGATGAAATCTTGTCTAGAGTCGGTCAGAATTCTTCGGTACAACTATTTAAGGCGAGATCAATTTGTAAGACATTCGAAGAACGTTCCAAGAATGCCTTGGTTTATAAAAGGCTTTCGTTCGAAAGATGGGGGATATCACATTGGGAAATCCATAAGTTACGATGTGTTTACTTTGACGCATATATTGCGGGGAACCCAAATGCTATTTTACGCAATGGGTTAAGAAATTATTTTGACTCAATATATCCGAATATTGGACTTCGTGATTTAGAAAAAGCGGCTAACATGCAACATAAAGAAGCATGTTATGCTTACGGATTAGTAATGTTCGCTTCTCACCAAAGTGAGAACAAGAACATCGGGCTACAACTATTAAACAAAACGTTCCCACAAGTGACGGAGTCGGTAATTGGGGTAAGAAATGAGGTTTTTAGATTGTTACGGGACTGTTGGACATTACGTAATCCTCGTCCCTTTGACGACGTTACAACACGCTGTCTTATCAACGGCCATAACGGTTATGGTCCACAAGACCAAGGATGGGAAGTAATCCTAGTAAAACCAGAATGCATGACTTGTATCAAATTTATTGTGTGCTATATTTCATGCTATATGTAAAATAAGCGGTATTGTAAGTTTGTAAAATATTGTGTAAAAGTTTGAACGCGAAATATTATTATAATCAGTTTTTCATATAGAATTGTAGTAGTTGAATTGTATATTAGCTACTAAGTATGAACTTAACGGGTAGGTACTACCCGAATTTAAACTTATAAAACGCTAATATGAAGAAAAAGCTTTTATAAATGAGTTCATATTATGCTACGAAATACTATTAACTACTCTTAATATTCTGTATGATTAACTTGTTCCATTTGACTATTTTGAAGGAAATGGCACCGACTACTCGACACACCGTGAATATGAATGAAGAGGAATTCCGTACTTTTCTAGCTTCAAACATAGCCGCAGTACAGGCTGCGCTACATACCAACAATAACCTTGGATCTAGCAGTACAGGAAATCGTGTAGGATGCACCTACAAAGAATTCACTGCCTGTAAACCTTTGGAATTTGATGGAACCGAAGGACCGATCGGATTGAAACGGTGGACCGAGAAGGTCGAATCGGTGTTTGCCATAAGTAAGTGTAGTGAAGAGGACAAAGTGAAGTACGCTACGCATACCTTCACAGGTTCTGCGTTAACATGGTGGAATACCTATCTAGAGCAAGTGGGACAAGACGATGCGTACACACTACCATGGTCAGCATTCAAGCACTTGATGAACGAGAAGTACCGTCCCAGAACCGAGGTCAATAAGCTCAAGACAGAACTTAGAGGGTTACGAACCCAAGGATTTGATATTACCACGTACGAAACACGATTCACAGAATTGTGCCTATTGTGTCCGGGAGCATTCGAAGATGAGGAAGAGAAGATCGACGCGTTTGTGAAAGGATTACTGGAAAGAATTCAAGAAGATATAAGTTCACACGAGCCCGCCTCCATACAACAGGCATGTAGAATGGCTCACAAACTAGTGAACCAGATTGAAGAAAGAGTTAAAGAACAGTCTGCTGAAGAGGCCAATGTGAAGCAAGTCAAAAGAAAGTGGGAGGAAAACGGTGATAAGAATCACCAATACAACAACAACAGCAATTACAACAATAATCGCAACAATTATCCCAACAATCGCAACATCAATCGCAACTACAACAAACTTTTCCATGTTTATATATATTAATTGAGATTGATATTTACATGATTAAATGTTTCCAACATGTTAAGCAATCAAACTTATTAAGACTTGATTAATTGAAATATGTTTCATATAGACAATTGACCACCCAAGTTGACCGGTGATTCACGAACGTTAAAACTTGTAAAAACTATATGATGACATATATATGGATATATATATAGTTAACATGATACTATGATAAGTAAACATATCATTAAGTATATTAACAATGAACTACATATGTAAAAACAAGACTACTAACTTAATGATTTTTAAACGAGACATATATGTAACGATTATCGTTGTAAAGACATTTAATGTATATATATCATATTAAGAGATATTCATACATGATAATATCATGATAATATAATAATTTAAAATCTCATTTGATATTATAAACATTGGGTTAACAACATTTAACAAGATCGTTAACCTAAAGGTTTCAAAACAACACTTACATGTAATGACTAACGATGACTTAACGACTCAGTTAAAATGTATATACATGTAGTGTTTTAATATGTATTTATACACTTTTGAAAGACTTCAATACACTTATCAAAATACTTCTACTTAACAAAAATGCTTACAATTACATCCTCGTTCAGTTTCATCAACAATTCTACTCGTATGCACCCGTATTCGTACTCGTACAATACACAGCTTTTAGATGTATATACTATTGGTATATACACTCCAATGATCAGCTCTTAGCAGCCCATGTGAGTCATCTAATACATGTGAGAACCATCATTTGGCAACTAGCATGAAATATCTCATAAAATTACAAAAATATGAGTAATCATTCATGACTTATTTACATGAAAATAAAATTACATATCCTTTATATCTAATCCATACACCAACGACCAAAAACACCTACAAACACTTTCATTCTTCAATTTTCTTCATCTAATTGATCTCTCTCAATTTCTATCTTTAAGTTCTAAGTGTTCTTCATATATTCTACAAGTTCTAGTTACATAAAATCAAGATTACTTTCAAGTTTGCTAGCTCACTTCCAATCTTGTAAGGTGATCATCCAACCTCAAGAAATCTTTGTTTCTTACAGTAGGTTATCATTCTAATACAAGGTAATAATCATATTCAAACTTTGGTTCAATTTCTATAACTATAACAATCTTATTTCAAGTGATGATCTTACTTGAACTTGTTTTCGTGTCATGATTCTGCTTCAAGAACTTCGAGCCATCCAAGGATCCGTTGAAGCTAGATCCATTTTTCTATTTTCCAGTAGGTTTATCCAAGGAACTTAAGGTAGTAATGATGTTCATAACATCATTCGATTCATACATATAAAGCTATCTTATTCGAAGGTTTAAACTTGTAATCACTAGAACATAGTTTAGTTAATTCTAAACTTGTTCGCAAACAAAAGTTAATCCTTATAACTTGACTTTTAAAATCAACTAAACACATGTTCTATATCTATATGATATGCTAACTTAATGATTTAAAACCTGGAAACACGAAAAACACCGTAAAACCGGATTTACGCCGTCGTAGTAACACCGCGGGCTGTTTTGGGTTAGTTAATTAAAAACTATGATAAACTTTGATTTAAAAGTTGTTATTCTGAGAAAATGATTTTTATTATGAACATGAAACTATATCCAAAAATTATGGTTAAACTCAAAGTGGAAGTATGTTTTCTAAAATGGTCATCTAGACGTCGTTCTTTCGACTGAAATGACCACCTTTACAAAAATGACTTGTAACTTATTTTTCCGACTATAAACCTATACTTTTTCTGTTTAGATTCATAAAATAGAGTTCAATATGAAACCATAGCAATTTTATTCACTCAAAACGGATTTAAAATGAAGAAGTTATGGGTAAAACAAGATTGGATAATTTTTCTCATTTTAGCTACGTGAAAATTGATAACAAATCTATTCCAACCATAACTTAATCAACTTGTATTGTATATTATGTAATATTGAGATACCATAGACACGTATACAATGTTTCGACCTATCATGTCGACACATCTATATATATTTCGGAACAACCATAGACACTCTATATGTGAATGTTGGAGTTAGCTATACAGGGTTGAGGTTGATTCCAAAATATATATAGTTTGAGTTGTGATCAATACTGAGATACGTATACACTGGGTCATGGATTGATTCAAGATAATATTTATCGATTTATTTCTGTACATCTAACTGTGGACAACTAGTTGTAGGTTACTAACGAGGACAGCTGACTTAATAAACTTAAAACATCAAAATATATTAAAAGTGTTGTAAATATATTTTGAACATACTTTGATATATATGTATATATTGTTATAGGTTCGTGAATCAACCAGTGGCCAAGTCTTACTTCCCGACGAAGTAAAAATCTGTGAAAGTGAGTTATAGTCCCACTTTTAAAATCTAATATTTTTGGGATGAGAATACATGCAAGTTTTATAAATGATTTACAAAATAGACACAAGTACGTGAAACTACATTCTATGGTTGAATTATCGAAATCGAATATGCCCCTTTTTATTAAGTCTGGTAATCTAAGAATTAGGGAACAGACACCCTAATTGACGCGAATCCTAAAGATAGATCTATCGGGCCCAACAAGCCCCATCCAAAGTACCGGATGCTTTAGTACTTCGAAATTTATATCATATCCGAAGGGTGTCCCGGAATGATGGGGATATTCTTATATATGCATCTTGTTAATGTCGGTTACCAGGTGTTCACCATATGAATGATTTTTATCTCTATGTAAGGGATGTGTATTGAAATATTAAATCTTGTGGTCTATTATTATGATTTGATAAATATAGGTTAAACCTATAACTCACCAACATTTTTGTTGACGTTTTAAGCATATTTATTCTCAGATGATTATTAAGAGCTTCCGCTATCGCATACTTAAATAAGGACGAGATTTGGAGTCCATGCTTGTATGATATTGTGTAAAAACTGCATTCAAGAAACTTATTTTGTTGTAACATATTTGTATTGTAAACCATTATGTAATGGTCGTGTGTAAACAGGATATTTTAGATTATCATTATTTGATAATCTATGTAAAGCTTTTTAAACCTTTATTGATGAAATAAAGGTTATGGTTTGTTTTAAAATGAATGCAGTCTTTGAAAAACGTCTCATATAGAGGTCAAAACCTCGCAACGAAATCAATTAATATGGAACGTTTTTAATCAATAAGAACGGGACATTTCACTTAAGAACATCAAAATCACTAACAAACTTACAACCTAGTGATTTAACACCCAAACGATGACAAATACTACCAATTTCGTCATCAAACCCTAAATTCACAATAATCGGGTTCACTTACACTAATAACACAACAAAACCCCCAATTTCATGAGAAATGAGGTTTATAACCCTAACTAGCTCAAACCCCAAACATGAACAAAAATCTTAAATAACGAAATTCGGAGCTAGAACTTACCAACACTACCACAACGTAGCTGTGAATGAGGTGAACAACTTTAACTCTTGAGACCCGACCTGAATCACTCTTCTTCTTCCCCAATTCCCCAATTCTCTCTCTAGAACCCCCCTCTCTCTCTCTAGGGTTTGATGTGTGTGAGGGTGAAGAAAAGAGGAAGAAATGAAGTTGGGATAAGGTTTGGTTCAGTTTTATGGCCGAAAACCCGTCCACATGCGAAAATGCATTTATATCCCTCATTTAACCTTTAAAAACGAATTCAGCATGAGTTCCAGTTATAGCCCGCGACGCGGCTTAACACTGAAAATAAATGCTGACCATTTTAAATTCACAGACCATCAGCTCAAAGGTTAACCCGCAGCGCGATTTCAGGACCCGCGGTGCAGCTTCAGGACCCGCGTCCCACCCAATGCTGTACCTGATTCCGATTTGAAGTTCAGGGACTGAACTTGTCTAACTCTGATTCTGATGTAAATTCTGAAAATGCATAAGTGTTAGGTTGACTTTTAATGGCAGTTTCTGATGCACATAATTACTGACACTTTCAGGAATATTTTCTGATGCACAAAATTCAGGATCTTACAACTCTCCCCCACTTAAACTGAATTACGTCCCCGTGATCTGCGTCACTTATCCAACCGGACCCACACTTTATGGTCCTCCGACACACATCCAAACTCGATGTCCGTAACAATTTCCATTAACCCGAATATCTCACCACACGCTAATAATCACTAGCGTGCATAACCACAACAAGCGGTCTCTCAAACGCTCAACGTCCAAAATGCCCACTTAGGAAATACGAAAAACACCATATATTCCTTAAAGTTCTTTTGGCTACAACTCGCAACAAGCTACATCCATAACTATATCACCCAATGCGATCTACTAAATCCACTACGCTGTGAACCAAGTCTTGCATTAATCCAAATCGAGAAGGCTCCATGCCTCATTAAAACTACGTACTTCATCGGTTCATAAACGCATCACTCAACCGGTCAACCACTAATGTTCTCCAAAGCAAGAACCAACCTCCCCCGTCTCTACCACCGAGTTATTCCTTCAGCGAATAAATTTCGGTATCACCAAATAATCACGCTAGGGACACAACTTTCCCATCAATCGATCCGCACTCAACCATCTGCCACTGGATTAATCCAGGACGACAATCATACACCACAAGCTAGACAACACGTCAACACTCAACGTAGGTTTCTCCTCTAAACCCTACAACACATCCATACAATACGGCTTCCTAGTGCTAGCATGGAAACTATTCGTGTACTAGAATCCTGTCAACAATGAATTATCATTACAATGATTCGCAATTCTTCACGCGACCTACAAAATATCCACCAACGCCTGGTGAATCCTCTTGCCTCGACCGTCCGTTAAAGATGACCTCGACATTTCGATGTAACCAACGGGTCACATCACTAGGGAACACACCATCACCATGAAACAACATCCGCGTGTCTCGATGTGACACAATCAGAACCGACACTCCCCACCCTACAATCGTCCATAAAGTGGGATAATCCACTGACAATTTTCACGATCACGTTTCCCGACAGTGAAAGTATAACAACTACCACAATATCTAACTCGTATTCACACAACATTACTATCCGAGTTTCTCACCAAACCATATTTACATCACGAGAGCACCCGCAACGACAATTTCATTCTCTTACTCCGAGATCTCAAGCTTCACACTTGGTCTCACACCGTACTTTGGTGGTACACGACCACCTTACATAAGAATTCTTACAATTCACTTGATCTAACACCACCAGAGCTTCCTCGGGCCGCAGTATAAACTCCCTCACTTAGGATTCAGCTCTTCATTCTCACTGCCAAGATGATAACATCCCGCAGAATTGTCATTCCACGACACACATGAGCATTCTCATCGTTGGTCATACACACCAAATCATCGCAAATTCACCTTAGGCTCTCAGAGCCGTCATACACAATCACTTGAGATGTCGTACACGCGACAACATCGCACCTTCGTACTACTAATCACAATCAAATACCTTAATCGTTCGCAAAGCGAACTCCACCAAAGTCCTACATACGCCTCTAAGCCTAGGCATATGCCACTCTGCTTAATTAGTCATGCATCTCAGTCGAGATCACCCGACCTTCCACCCAACGAGCCTTTATCAACATTTGCTCACCCTTATGGAGAAGAGTGATCAATCCGACACAATAATGGCATCGACCGCAATATTAACACTTCGTCATAACCTTCGGTCTAACCGAACATTAAGTCTATCACCGGCTCACCGATCATCTTTACCCATCTATCACTTAAGAGCAACAAGATTCGCTCATCCGTCACTTCATAAGAAGTATTTACCGCAATGCTCTTAAACTTCGACTTTCACAACCGTCGAATTACCATCACCCGTCGATCACTATTGCAATCTCTGCTGCTTCCAAGGGTATCTCATGGGCACCCTAAGCATAAAGTGATCACACCATCACCAGAGTTGATCATTACACTAGCAAGTATAAGGGGGCACCTGACGCAGTGTCATGCAGACTCCCACCATCTCTCCACAACAATGACCCGATGTCACCCATCTCTCCACAACAATGACCCGAAGTCATAACTACCCGAAAAATCTTACGGTTTATTGTCTTATCAAATGTTCCTAGCGATCACAAGCTACCCGTAATTTCCACAAGGCCAAACCATATAACCTCACGAAACCTTTCATCTAACATTAAAGAGATGCTTGGAAACACCAAGTCCTACACCCTTCCACACATCTCCACAACCACAACTACATGTGATATTCCGTTAGGAATGTTACCCTATAATCCACAACACACTAACACAAACATTGCCATATGGGTGCCACTCCCATGAGTTTAACGACCTGAAGACTCACCGATTTGCCAATTCCAAGGCGACTCATAATTAGAATTCTGACACGATTCTCTAACCACACACTCTACCGAGTGTAACCCAGTACCTCAAGCATTAGACTTATTGCATCCCATTACGGAATTCAAGTCCTCGATGCACACACACACACACATTAATCGATCATCCAAGTTACGATGGGTAACTACAACCAATGACAATCTCAACAGTGCACCCACTACTTAGGGTGACTAAGCACGCACTAAACTCGAGAGTTTGCTCACTCACCTGAGCTAATCGAAACCACCGTAACACTTCCTGACTCACAATGAACCCGATGTGACAACAAGCACATCACCCGAGATAACTATATCCTAGGAACCAATAAAAGATTCCTAATTCATCCGGTTAACCCTAACCATGCCACGTTTCCTCTGTTCGATACTCGTCATGTCATGCTTGGTGTCAAGATACACTTTTGTAATAATGGTGATCAGTCACTATTACAATTGCATACCTTACCATTTCCACATGGTCACGCAAAGTACTTTACCCAGACTGATGCAATTCACACAAAATAACACGCGATAACTCCTATTACCCGAATGACCAAAGTCCTTACGGTGAACCTCGATCACTCAAAACCGCCAAACATCCGAATCTCTCCAATAGATTCGTCTTTGGGATACCACACCAATAGATACCTGTATATGCACCTATATACAATATAATAGAAACACACACACGTACACCGCAACAATAAGTCAACCTTCAACCCAGGTGACTATCACTAAAACAACGTTCAAGTTCGCCTACTTACATTAGGCACTAGCTATCTAAGGCACTAATTTAAACACGAAATAAGGCCCCACATAATTGCACTTTGGACAAACACAAGTCCTAGTTAGTCACCTACTTTAAGGCACTAACAAATCTCAATCTGACCAGTATTCCTACAAGTCCCACAAATAACGCACAGCCGTTAATAAGTCTAAGACTAGGCACCTATTCCAAGGTCACCTAATTCTCTCAGACTATGCTCTGATCCCACTTGTAACGACCCCAAATCCGTTTACCAAAAATGAAGAACTTTTTTTATATAAGTTAGGTCCCAATATTCCGTTCATAACATATGACATTTTCAACTCTGTTTTAACCAAAAACATAATATCATAATGTTACGTTTAACAACTTAATATGACCCTTGGTACACAAATGAAACCTTACAAAAGCATTTGTAATAACGGCCCAATTACAGAAAACACGGGCTAATACTCAATAACCCAACCCAATACCAAGAGCACAATCCCCGGGACTTCCAAATCCCCAATCCGCGTCCAAATATCCAAAAGCTACCCCATTGAGCCCAAGCGCTCCTACACATCTAGTCTAACAACTAGCTAGCTTCACAATCACAATACCTGTAAAAAAGGTAAACAAAGATAGGGGTAAGCATAAGCTTAGTA
Source organism: Rutidosis leptorrhynchoides (assembly GCF_046630445.1). Lineage (NCBI taxonomy): Eukaryota > Viridiplantae > Streptophyta > Magnoliopsida > Asterales > Asteraceae > Rutidosis > Rutidosis leptorrhynchoides. Next base: position 256,756,857 of record NC_092337.1, read on the forward strand.
AATACAATAATTATACATATACATATATAATCTACTTACTTGAAAACACTTACACAAATACGCATGTGAGCTAGCAATTCAACAACCATGCCATCACAATGCAAAACTAAAATCCCGCAATTCACAATAAGCTAGCATCGCCAATAGCATATAGTTCACGATTTAATATGCTAAAACTACAACACCTAACCATGGTTAACCAATCGTACAAGGGAATGGTGCTCATGAAAGACCATCGAAGTTCACAACGTCCATTAGTGTACTTAACACCGCGTATCACTAACCCCCGGGTGCTTGTACTTTTATGTTCTATGTAAAAATTGCTTGTATTGTTTGTTAATTATCTTTTACGAATCTAATCCTTTTCTATTTTACAGTATAAAACAAAATGGACGTTAAGGGTAGACAACCGAATATTTTAGAAGACCTACCAGAGGATATGATTGAGGAAATCTTGTCTAGAGTCGGTCAAAATTCATCAGCACATTTAGTTATGGCGAAATTAACTTGTCAAACATTTGAAAGACTTTCCAGAAATGCCTTAGTTTATAAAAGGCTTTCCTTTGATAGGTGGGGTATATCACATTGGGGAGACCGTAAGTTACGCCGTGTTTTCTTTAAAGCGTTAAATGCGGGGAACCCAAATGTAATTTTACGCTACGAGTTAAGAACCTATTTTGACTCAACATATCCCAACATAGGATTTCGTGAGTTAGAAAGAGCTTCTAACATGCAACATAAAGAAGCATGTTATGCTTACGGGTTAATAATGTTCGCTTCTCATCAAATTGAGAAAAAGAACATTGGGTTGCAACTTTTAAATAAAACATTCCCACAAGTGATGGACTCGGTAGTTGAGATGAGAAACAAGGTTTTTAGATTATTACGGGGCTGTTGGACATTACGAAACCCTCGTCCTTTTGACGACATTACAACATGCTATCTTGTCAATGGTCACGACTGTTATGTTCCACAAGACCAAGGATGGGAAGTAGTCATAGTAAAACCAGAATGCATGACTTGTTTCTGGACGTATGAATTACGTGTCTTTATTGCCTTTGTTGAACGACTTGCGTATTAACTAGAATTGTCTTCGCAACTATTTTGTATCAGAGTTTTTATGTGCTATATTTCATGCTATATGTAAAATAGCGGTATTGTAAGTTTGCAAAATTTTGTATAAAAGTTTGAATGTGAAATATTATTATAATCAGTTTTCATATAGAATTGTAGTAGTTAAATTGTATGTAAGCTACTAAGTATGAACTTAACGGGTAGGTATTACTCGAATTAAAACTTATAAAATGCTAATATGAAGAAAAAGCTTTTATAAATGAGTTCATATTATGCTACGGAATACTATTGACTACTCTTAATATTCTATATGATTAACTTAATTCTTTTGGCTATTTTTGAAGGAAATGGCACCGACTACTCGTCAGAACTTGAACATGAGTGAGGAAGACTTCCGTGCTTTCTTTGCAGCAAATATAGCCGCAGTACAGGCTGCAATGCAAAACAACAATAAATCAGGGTCTAGCTGTGGAGTTAACTCCACAGGAAACCATGTAGGATGCTCCTACAAGGCTTTCACTGTCTGTAAACCTCTGGAATTCGATGGAACTGAAGGACCAATCGGACAGAAATGATGGACCGAAAAGGTCGAATCTGTGTTTGCTATAAGCAAATGTGCTGAGGAAGATAAGGTAAAGTACACCACGCATACCTTCACAGGTACTGCGTTAACATGGTGGAATACCTATCTCGAACAAGTGGGACAAGATGCTGCTTACGCACTACCGTGGTCAGCATTCAAACACTTAATGAACGAGCAGTACCGTCCCAGAAACGAGGTCAATAAGCTCAAGGTAGAGCTTAGAGGGTTACGAACACAAGGGTTTGATATTACCATGTACGAACGACGATTCACAGAGTTGTGCCTATTGTGTCCAGGAGCGTTCGAAGATGAAGAAGAGAAAATCGACGCATTTGTAAAAGGGTTACCGGAAAGGATCCAAGAGGATATAAGTTCACACGAGCCCGCCTCCATACAAAAGGCAAGTCGAATGGCTCATAAACTTATAAATTAAATTGAGGAAAGGATTAAAGAACAGGCAGCCGAAGAAGCCAATACGAAACAAGTCAAGAGGAAATGGGAAGAAACCAGTGACAAGGGTCACAATTTCAATAATCAACCCAATAATCATAACTACAATCGCACCAATTTTCGCAACAACAAACGCAACAACAACAACAACCACACCAGCAACAACTACAACAACCGTTTCAACAACAATAATAACCGCAACAACAACAATCCCAACAATAACAACAAGAGGCAGAAATTCTGCCAGAGATGTGAAGGATACCATCCAACTGGGCTCTGTACAGCAGTGTGTACTAAGTGTAATAGAAAGGGCCATGGTGCGACAAAGTGCGAAATCTACGAATCAATGGCTAAGGGAACAAATAATGCCGGAACAAGTTATGCAGACATTACCTGTTTCGGATGCGGGAAGAAGGGCCATTACAAAAATATGTGTCCAAATCAGGGGGATAATAATGGGTAATGCCGAGGAAGAGTCTTCAACATTAATTCGGTTGAAGCGCAGGAAGACCCGGAGCTTGTTACGGGTACGTTTCTTATTGACAATACATCTGCTTATGTCTTATTTTATTCGGGTACGGATAGAAGCTATATGAGTAAGGATTTCTGTGCTAAATTAAGTTGTCCATTGACGCCTTTGGATAATAATTTTATACTAGAATTAGCAAACGGTAAATTAATTACAGCAGATAATATATGTCGGAATCGAGAAATTAAACTGGTTAGCGAAACATTTAAGATTGATTTGATACCAGTAGATTTAGGGAGTTTTGATGTGATAATTGGCATGGACTGGTTGAAAGAGGTGAAAGCAGAGATCGTATTTTACAAAAATGCAATTCGCATTGTACGAGAAGAAGGAAAACCCTTAATGGTGTACGGAGAAAAGAGCAACACGAAGCTAAATCTTATTAGTAATTTAAAGGCACAAAAGCTAATAAGAAAGGGTTGCTATGCTGTTTTAGCACACGTCGAGAAAGTACAAACTGAAGAAAAGAGCCTCAATGATGTTCCCGTCGCAAAAGAATTTCCCGATGTATTTCCGAAAGAATTACCTGGATAACCTCCACACCGATCCGTTGAATTTCAAATAGATCTTGTACCGGGAGCTGCACCAATAGCTCGTGCTCCATAGAGACTCGTGATAATGCTAAAAACGAACATATATTTCATAGCATTATTCCTCAAGAAAGACAAGCTTTTAGTTGCAATTGTTCTATTTACAAGTGATATTCGTTTAAATAATAAAAGGTGAAGACGAAAGACAGATTCGACGAATTGAAGACGCAAACGACCAAAAAGCTCAAAAGAACAAAAGACAATCAAAGAGGTTCCAATTATTGATAAGAAACGTCTCGAAATTACAAGAGTACAAGATTCAAAACGCAAAGTACAAAATATAAAATTGTACGCAAGGACGTTCGAAAATCCGGAACCGGGACCAGAGTCAACTCTCAACGCTCGACGCAACGGACTAAAAATTACAAGTCTACTATGCACAAGAATATAATATAATATATAAATAATTATATTAATTATTTATATTTTATATTTATATATAAAATCCGTCGGCAAGAAAGACTCCAAAAGATGTGAGCTGTAATTTCAATCTCCGCGACTCGCGGAGTTTGAAGGCAAAATTCACCGCGAGTCGCGGAGCCCCAAAAATCGAAAATCCCTATAAAGCCAACCGAATTCTGATCAAAAAAAATAATCTATTTCTCTCTTCTCTCATATATACGTAATATATATATATATAATTTATATTTTAATTTTAATTTTAATTATAATTCTAATAATAAGGGTATGTTAGCGAATATTGTAAGGGTGTAAGTCGAAATTCTGTCCGTGTAACGCTACGCTATTTTTAATCATTGTAAGTTATGTTCAACCTTTTTATATTAATGTCTCGTAGCTAAGTTATTATTATGCTTATTTAAAACGAAGTAATCATGATGTTGGGCTAATTACTAAAATTGGGTAATTGGGCTTTGTACCATAATTGGGGTTTGGACAAAAGAACGACACTTGTGGAAATTAGACTATGGGCTATTAATGGGCTTTATATTTGTTTAACTAAATGATAGTTTGTTAATGTTAATATAAAGATTTACAATTGGGCGTCCCTATAAATTACCATATACACTCGATCGGACACGATGGGCGGGGTATTTATATGTACAAATAATCGTTCATTTAACCGGACACGGGAATGGATTAATAGCCACTAGAATAATTAAAACAGGGGTAAAATTACATTCAAGGGTAATTGGTGTAATTGCTAACAAAGTAGTAAAACCTTGGTTTACACGCAGTTGATAACCTGGTGTATTCATTAAACAAAGTATTAAAACCTTGTTACAATTCGAATCCCCAATTAGTTGGAATATTTAACTTCGGGTATAAGAATAATTTGATGAGGACACTCGCACTTTATATTTATGACTGATGGACTGTTATGGACAAAAACCAGACGGACATATTAAATAATCCAGGACAAAGGACAATTAACCCATGGGCATAAAACTAAAATCAACACGTCAAACATCATGATTACGGAAGTTTAAATAAGCATAATTCTTTTATTTCATATTTAATTTCCTTTATTTTATATTTAATTGCACTTCTAATTATCGCACTTTTATTTATTGTTATTTAATCGCACTTTTAATTATCGTACTTTTTAATTATCGCAAGTTTATTTTATCGCACTTTTATTATTCGCAATTTCATTATCGTTATTTACTTTACGCTTTAATTTAAGTCTTGTATTTATTTTATATTTTACATTAGGTTTTAACTGCGACTAAAGTCTTAAAATCGACAAACCGGTCATTAAACGGTAAAAACCCCCCTTTATAATAATAATATTACTTATATATATATTTGTATTTTTATAAAAGTAAACTAATATAGCGTTGAGCTTTGTTTAAAGATTTCCCTGTGGAACGAACCGGACTTACTAAAAACTACACTACTATACGATTAGGTACACTGCCTATAAGTGTTGTAGCAAGGTTTAAGTATATCCATTCTATAAATAAATAAATATCTTGTGTAAAATTGTATCGTATTTAATAGTTTTTTTCTAGTAAAATATAAGCTATTTCGTATACCTCTGCTAAAACATCAAGTAATTTTTGGCGCCGCTGCCGGGGACACTCTTAAACGCCGGAAGCGCAACATATAAAAAAAAAAGAGATTTATTCTATTAAAAGTCGCTTTTGTAAAAATACGTTTTAATTATTCAAAAATATAAAAAGAAAAATAAAAATATAAGTATTTTTAAGATTTTGTTAAATATTTAAGTTTTATAAGTTTCTTTATTTCTATTTTAGTTTATAAAAATATAAGTTTTATTAACTATCTTTTATTTATAGAAAAAAATTAAAAACAGAAAATAAAAAAAAATAAATAAAGAAAAAACGCGTCGAATTTAAAGCTGTCATCTGAATTTTTGAACCCCGCGACTCGCGGGGTTTGAAGCATTAAATACCGCAAGTCGCGGAGCTTCTCTGACACGCGAACAGGAAGCCCTAATTCAGCATTAATTACGGGTATTAATTAATTATTATTATTATTTAACCCCAATAATTATTATTATTATTATTATTATTAGTTTTATTTTAAGATTTACTTTTTATTTAATTTATATATTTTAGTTAAATTAGTTTTATTAAATTGTAAAATTAGTAGTTTTATTAAATAAATAATATAAAAATAATATTTTTATAAAAATTGTACTTTTTACAACTTTTTGTATATTTTTATATTTTGTCCCTTTTTAATCGTTGTAGCGTAATATTTGTATTTTTAGCTCATATTTAAATTTTAAACTTAGTTTTTGCTATAGTTATTTTTACTCCTAGATTTTTAGGCTTTGCCGTAGAATTCCTTAAGTACTTTTTCTTTATACTAAGATCTAGGTGCTTTAGAATTTTGCGACGCCTTTTTAAGTTTTAGTTTCTTTTTAAGTTATTTCCATTTGGGATTTAGTTTTTCCTGTAAGCTTTAATATTTTTAGACCTTTTACTATGTATCAATTATCATTCCAATTAGTAATTTCAATTTGCGATTATAATTTTAAGTTAGTTGTAGTAATAAGGTTAGGTTAGTCAAGTATTTTTAAGTTTTTATAAGTTTCTTTTATTTTTCCGTCACCTTTTATTTTTCAACCATTTTTTTTCTTTTTCGACCTTTTGCGACGAACTCTTTTTCTTTCTTATTTCTCGCTATTCTAGTTTTTAGGACATAGATTTTTATTCTACTTCTTATCTAAATTTCTTAAAATTACGAAAATTTATTTTAAGTGGTTAAATTGATAGACATCAAAATTTTCTGGTTCGTAGTAATAGTTGGATTTGTACGTGGACCGGGTTATTGGAGCCAAATAGTCCTCAATTATATTGAGACCAAACGAATCCTGCCCCTCTGCTGCATCTTTTGGCTATTCGAAACGTGGGCAAAATCAGAAAAGTCTATTAATTGGATAACTTATTATAATTTTTCTTCCTTTTTAAAACTAATAGGATATTCAGTGAATGCACCGAGCAAGACGTTCATCACCTTTTGTACGTTCACCACCTGTAACTAGATCAAGACATTTAGCAAATATAACCGCCATTGATTTTTCTTTAGAATCGTCATCCAGTCGACCAAGAACTTCAGTTCAAATTTCCGATAATCCATTTTTTGAACCCGACCTCACAATTGAGAATCCAGAGAATATTCAGGAACGGTTCGTAGATCCTGAACCATTAAACTTTCCTCCGGAGCCACCAATCATTCAAACAGAGATTGTTGAGGAACGAACCATTAAATCAGAATCATCTAGTGATACCGATTCAACAAATTCAATTATGGAGAATCTGGAACCTTTAAGTATGGAAGACCGAATGAGAGCTAAACGCACTGGCCAAGGTCACGCAATTACTCATCCAGACATTAATGCGCCAGATTATGAAATCAAAGGACAAATTCTACACATGGTGACTAATCAATGCCAATTTAGTGGTGCGCCGAAGGAAGATCCAAATGAACATCTACGTACCGTTAATAGGATCTGCACACTATTTAAAATCCGAGAAGTGGAGGATGAACAGATATATCTCATGTTATTTCCCTGGACTTTAAAGGGAGAAGCCAAAGATTGGTTGGAATCGTTACCTGAAGGGGCGATTGATACATGGGACGTTTTAGTTGACAAATTTCTTAAACAATTCTTTCCTGCATCTAAAGCCGTAAGACTTCAAGCAGAAATTGTTACGTTCACACAGAAACCAAATGAAACTCTATATGAGGCGTGGACAAGATATGGAAAGTTGTTAAGAGGATGTCCGCAACATGGTTTAGACACCTGTCAAATAGTACAAATATTCTACCAAGGATGCGACATCACTACAAGGAAAGACATAGATATAGCAGCTGGTGGTTCTATTATGAAGAAAACCGAAACTGATGCTTACAAAATTATTGATAATACTGCTTCCCACTCACATGAGTGGCACCAAGAAAAAGATATCATTAGATCATCTAAAGCAGCTAGAGCCGATTCTAGCCATGACTTAGATTCCATTTCCGCAAAGATAGATGCTGTGGAGAGACGAATGGAAAAGATGACTAAGGATATTCACTCAATACGAATTAGTTGTGAGCAGTGTGGAGGACCACATTTGACAAAAGATTGTCTCAGTATTGAATTAACAATGGAACAAAGAGAGAATATTTCATACATAAACCAAAGGCCTGGAAATAATTATCAGAATAATTATCAACCGCCAAGACCGATTTACAATCAAAACCAGAATTATAACCGAAATATTCCATACAACAACCAACAAGGTCCTAGCAATCAACAAGTATCCAATAATACTTACAATCAGCAAAGACCTAATTTTCAAAACAAACCACCACAACAAACCGATGATAAAAAACCAAATTTAGAAGATATAATGACGAAGCTAGTTGAAACTCAAACGCAGTTTTTCACATCTCAGAAACAAACCAATGAACAAAATGCTCAAGCATTTAGAAATCAACAAGCTTCTATTCAAAATCTGGAACAAGAAGTGAGTAACCTAGCAAGGTTAATAGGTGAAAGAAAACCGGGAAGTCTACCTAGTGATACAAATGCTAACCCCCGGAATGAAACAGCTAAAGCTATTACCACAAGAAGTGGTACAACGCTTAAACCACCTGAAATACCTGTAACTTCTGATGAAACTATTTCTACTCCACAAAAACCACAACCTGATCAAGATAAGGAAAAAGAACCGGTAGTTGAAAAGGTTAATGAAAATAACACAGTTAAGGATAAACCTTATGTTAAACCATACCAACCACCACTTCCTTACCCGAGTAAAATGAAGAAAGAGAAACTTGAAGCCGAGCAATCCAAATTCTTGGATATGTTTAAACAGATAAATGTAAATCTTCCTTTCATTGATGTGATTTCAAGAATGCCTAGATATGCTAAATTCTTGAAAGATCTAATCTCAAATAGAAAGAAAATGGAAGAACTCTCGGCTGTTACTATGAATGCTAATTGTTCAGCAGTGCTGTTGAATAAGATACCAGAAAAATTATCTGATCCAGGAAGTTTCACAATTCCATGTTTTCTGGGTAGTCTTAGTTCAATAGAAGCATTGGCAGACTTAGGTGCTAGTATAAATCTAATGCCGTATTCACTATACGCTAAACTAGACCTTGGAGAATTGAAACCAACCAGAATAAGCATACAACTAGCCGATAGATCAATAAAATATCCTAGAGGGATAATGGAGAACATGCTAGTTAAAGTTGGTACTTTAGTATTTCCAGTAGATTTTGTTGTTTTGGACATGGAAGAAGATTCTCAAGTTCCTCTCATATTAGGAAGACCATTCTTAAACACGGCTAAAGCAATGATAGACGTGTTCGGTAAGAAACTGACCCTAAGTATAGAGGATGAGAGTGTTACCTTTTCAGTTGATAGAGCAATGCAACAACCACAATCTGCAGATGATACATGTTATTATATTCAAACTATAGATGCACATGCAGAATTATTAGAAGAATTTCCAGAATTACAAGGAACAGGAGAATGTTCTTTAGGAGAAGGTAATGAACCAATTGATGAAGCTGAAATGTTAGCTACACTAATAGCTAATGGATATGAACCAACAATAGAAGAAATTCAAATGCTAAAAGAAGAAGACAGATATCGATATAAATCATCGATAGAAGAACCTCCGAAATTAGAGTTAAAGCCACTTCCAAACCATTTGGAATACGCTTATTTACATGGTGAATCTGAATTACCTGTAATAATATCGTCTTCTCTTACTGAAAATGAGAAATCACAACTCATTTCTGTGTTGAAAGCTCATAAACCAGCCATTGCATGGAAGATTCATGATATTAAAGGAATAAGTCCTTCGTATTGCAAACATAAAATCCTTATGGAAGAAGGTCATAAAACGTATGTGCAACGCCAACGAAGACTAAATCCTAATATGCAAGATGTAGTTAAGAAAGAGATTATTAAACTGCTAGATGCAGGTTTGATATATCCAATTTCTGATAGTCCATGGGTAAGCCCAGTTCAATGCGTGCCTAAGAAGGGTGGCATGACTGTCATTACAAATGAGAAAAATGAGTTTATTCCTACTAGGACTATAACAGGATGGCGTGTATGTATTGATTATAGAAAATTAAATGACGCCACCAGAAAAGATCACTTTCCCTTACCTTTCATAGATCAAATGTTGGAAAGATTAGCCGGAAATAGTTACTATTGTTTTCTAGATGGATTTTCCGGATATTTTCAAATTCCAATAGCACCCGAAGACCAAGAGAAAACCACATTCACGTGCCCTTATGGTACTTTTGCTTACAAACGCATGCCATTTGGACTTTGTAACGCCCCTGCAACCTTTCAAAGGTGTATGATGGCGATTTTTCACGACATGATAGAAGAATGCATGGAAGTATTCATGGATGACTTTTCAGTCTTCGGTGATACATTTAAATCATGTCTAGTTAATCTGGAACGAATGCTAATTAGATGCGAAAAATCAAATCTAGTACTTAATTGGGAGAAATGCCATTTCATGGTTAAAGAAGGCATCGTTCTTGGACATAAAATTTCAAAAGAAGGAATTGAAGTGGATAGAGCTAAAGTAGATGTAATTGCTAAACTTCCACATCCCACCAATGTTAGAGGAGTTAGGAGTTTTCTAGGGCATGCCGGTTTTTATCGACGTTTCATAAAAGATTTTTCTAAAATTGCCACTCCTATGAATAAACTCCTAGAAAAGGATGCGCCATTCATCTTTTCAGATGAGTGTATCAAATCTTTTAATATTCTTAAAGAGAAACTCACTAATGCGCCAATCATGATAACACCAAATTGGAATCTACCATTTGAACTAATGTGCGATGCAAGTGATTTTGCAATGGGAGCCGTTTTAGGACAAAGGATTGAAAAATGATTTCAACCTATATATTATGCTAGTAAGACGTTACAAGGAGCACAAACGAACTATACAACTACTGAAAAAGAACTCCTTGCTATTGTCTTTGCTTTTGACAAATTTCGATCATATCTCGTTCTAGCAAAAACGGTGGTCTATACCGACCATTCTGCTCTTAGATACCTATTTTCAAAACAAGATGCTAAACCAAGATTAATCCGTTGGATCTTACTCTTACAAGAGTTTGATATTGAAATCCGAGATAAAAGAGGAGCAGAAAATCTCGCCGCTGATCATCTTTCTCGTCTTGAAAATCCTGAGTTAGAAGTTCTAAATGAATCGGCCATACAAGACAACTTTCCTGATGAATATCTATTGAAGATAGATTATAAAGAAATCCCATGGTTTGCAGATTATGCAAACTACTTAGTTTGTGGATTCCTTGAAAAAGGATTATCGTACCAAAGACGAAAGAAATTCTTCAGTGATATAAAACACTATTTCTGGGAAGATCCACATCTGTTTAAAAGTTGTCCCGATGGAATAATACGCCGATGTGTATTTGGAGATGAAGCTAGTAAAATATTAAACCATTGTCACACAGGACCAACAGGAGGGCATTATGGGCCTCAACTAACAGCAAGAAAAGTTTATGAAGCTGGATTCTATTGGCCTACAATTTATAAAGACGCACACCTTCTTTGCAAATCCTGTGATGCATGTCAAAGGGCCGGAAAAATAAGTCAACGTGATGAAATGCCACAAAATGTCATCCAAGTATGTGAAGTATTTGACATTTGGGGTGTTGACTTTATGGGTCCATTTCCAAAATCTCATAATAATCTATATATACTCGTAGCCATTGATTATGTATCTAAATGGGCGGAAGCACAAGCTCTCCCAACTAACGATGCACGAGTTGTAGTCAATTTTTTAAAACGTCTTTTTGCAAGGTTTGGAACACCGAAAGCTTTAATAAGTGATCGGGGTACTCATTTCTGTAATAATCAACTTGAGAAAGTTCTCAAAAGATATGGAGTAACTCATAAAATCTCCACTGCATATCATCCACAAACAAGTGGACAAGTTGAAAATACCAACCGAGCTTTAAAACGTATTCTAGAAAAAACCGTAGGATCAAATCCGAAGAAATGGTCCATTAAATTGGAAGATGCACTCTGGGCTTTTAGAACAGCCTACAAAACTCCAATTGGAACCACACCTTTTAGACTTGTTTATGGAAAAGCATGTCATCTTCCAGTAGAAATTGAACACAAAGCATTTTGGGCTTTGAAAACATGTAATCTTGATTTACATGAAGCTGGACGTCTACGATTAAGTCAACTAAACGAATTAGAAGAATTAAGACATGAAGCATACGAAAATTCGTTAATCTATAAAGAAAGAACGAAGAAATGGCATGATAAAAGAATCAGAAGTTCAAAAGAATTTAAAGAAGGAGACAGAGTTCTTCTTTTCAATTCACGATTCAAGCTATTTCCTGGAAAATTGAAATCAAGATGGTCTGGACCATTCATAGTCAAAAGAGTTTTCCCATACGGAACGATAGAATTAATAAATTCAAATGGGATTGAATTTAAAGTTAATGGTCACAGAGTTAAACATTACATACATGGTCCGATGGAAGTCGACAACGAAGTTAATCACAATTTTGACACCACAGCTAACTAAGTGTGGGGAGAATCAAGTCTTTAAAGGATAATATGTATTTCTGTTAGAGTTAGATTGTCTGTTTTCGTATAGTTCTCGAAAATGGAACCCGAATGGTCTTTCCCTAGCAGACCCTAAAGAACTAGTCTTCTCCCCCCATTCTGAATTTTTATTTTTTTAGGTTTTTACAAAATGAAGACTGCCTGTGAACTAAACCATGGTCTAATGCTACACGCTTTGATCACTAAAAGAAATAATGACATACTACCGAGTGAATTAGTATCAGTAATCAGAGAAAGAATGGACGGAGTTAGAAAAGAATCCAGATGCGAAGATAATAAGTTACAATTTGGTAAAGGAAAATCAAAATCCGCAGCGAAAAGAAGAGCACGACACCTAGAACGATGTCACAAATGCGGAAAATGGTCACATGGAGGTAAATGTTCAAATAATCAAACCTATTCAAATACCGAATTTGTTACTTTATGCAGAGACGGACCGTTCATATGTTTAGAAGAAAAGACACTGAATGCTCGAGGTTACGCCTATGTAGCCATGGAAAATCAATTAAACCGACCATCTTATGAATGGGATAGATCATATAACTAAGAAATCTATTTCACAGGTATGTCTGTACAGTTTTTATTTTTATTTTTATTTTTAACCTTTTGATAATAAACGCTAATTTGTTCGCTAAAAAGTGGTAAATTGGTATTGAATAAAATTAGGTTTGGCGACCGAAATTATTGATATCATTCAAAAATTTATTACATCACTGCGAAATTTAACGTTTATTCTTAAGGTATAAATATCTTTAAACAATCAACCCAAAATATTTCAAAAATTCTTCATGAGTTAAATTAGGTCTTGGAACCGAAATTACTTTACCGAAAAGAGGGACGCATATTTTTGATAATATTTGATTGATTAAAGTGGGATAAAAAGACAAAAAGATTTTTAATTTTATTTTTACCATATTTTTAAAATTAATATTTAAATCTTAAATTAATATTGTAAACTTTATAAAAACAATATATTTAAAATTGTAAATATTTGAAAAATTAATATAAGTTTGGTATGAATTTATAATATGAATTTTTAAATTAAGTTTGGTGTGAATTTTTAATTTTTAAAATATAAATTTTTAATTTTATGCATTTTAAATTTTAAGTTTGGTGTGAATTTTTAATATTAATTTTGAATTTCATATTTAAGTTGTGTGAATTTAAAAACAAAAATTTACTTTATCTCATTAAGTTAAAAATATGATTTTTAAAATTCGTCGTAAGTTGAAGACTAGGTCTTTGAACCGAAATTGCTTTACCCGAGGGAGGGACGAGAACTTTTATTATCATTATTTTTAATCTTAATGATTTAAAGTATGCCAAAAACATTAAAAAAACCCAAAAATCTTAGCTTTTAAAACAATCGCTACAAAAAGACAAATTTTAAAATTTTGTCGAGGGACAGACTAGGACATCAATCCGAAACGACCTCGTCCTAAATAACAAGGGAAACAAAATTTTAAAATTAAGTGCTTAATTGTTTCAAAAGTTAATGATTATATAAAAAAAAAAAAATATACCAAACTCCGCGACTCGCGGAGTTTGGAGGGTAAATCCCCGCGACTCGCGGGAGGGCCGGATTACAGAAAAAAAATAAAGAGCTGCAACAGCTCAGTTTCACACTCCCCAACTCGAAAACCTGCGAAAAACTGTCCGAAAATACACCCAAATACACCCCAAAATCACAATTTTTAACCGTTAATCACCAAATCTTTTGCTAAAATCATGTTGAGAAGGATGCTATCTAAGAATTACTCAAGAAAAACGGTAAATTTCTACACCTAAACACCATTTAATTCGAAATTTGGTGTTCTTGAGCTATTTTTTCCCCAATTTGATTTTGATGCTTTTTAGTGTAATTAGGCTTAAATTGTTTATGTATTATGCTTGTATAACCTAGATTGATGCTGTTTAACATGATTAGAAGCCTTAAACTTCAAATTTTGAATAATCTAGGGTTTGTGTTCTTGAGGAAATTTGGGGCTTTTTGATATAAACAGGTTATGGCCGATTTTTGTCATGAATTGTTGCTAAATTGAGTAGTGTAACATGTCTAGGTAGTTAAATGATCCAAACTTTGAGCCTAAACATGATTTTGAGAATTAAAGTGGACTTTTTCAAGTCTAAAATTCATGAACTTGATTTTTGAAAGATAATGCCATTTGAGACTTGTTTAATTGCTAGTAATGATTATTTTGACATGTTATTTGAGTTGAATGCTTATGAACTTGGCGAACATTTTCGTATATGCTTATTTGAAAAAGTGTAGATTTGATAAAAATGTGAAAATGAGCTTAAGTTTGATATAAATTGATAATGTCATTGTAATTATTTTGATTGATGATTTTGCTGACACTAATGCATATTTGGATGCACAAAAATTGTGTTTGATGTGTTTTGCAGAATGAAAGGGGTGAATCTTCATCCCAAGCCCGCAATGCTCCTGCTGAGAATTTGGAACAACAGGAGGTGGATAACTACTACAAGCAGGATATACCTCATCCAGTCATGACCTTTTCCGATATGCACTTGGAAGAGTTGCACCCGAACCTGAGATTTGACAGACTTTGGATAGATTATCCAAAATATCAACGGGGTTTGCATACTCTTCATTCTAAGGTTGTTGAGGTACCAAGGGTCATAGAATGGGGACCCTTAGAAGCTGTAGAATTGGCCGGGCCAATTAGGGAATTACTTGTACAGAGGTATGGTAATTCTTCTTTTAATGACTGGGTACATTTATTCACCATACGTAGACCTGTATATAAAGTATGGTGTGAAGAATTGTTATGTAGTATAGAGTTGAATGATCGGGTAGCTAGTTTAACCGATCGTTCTTTTATTAGATTTTTGTTAGGCGGTTCGATGCGCCACATGTCTTTACTAGACATGGCTCAGGCTTTACGTATATATACGCCTGAGGAGTTAGCGTCTGCCGATTGTAGAGGATTGATACTAAACGGTAGAAAGATAGATGAAAATTTTGATACACACGGTGTGTGGAGTCAAATGACAAGCCATCACCGTTTCAAAGGGGGAAATTACTCTTATTTGGATATAGATAGAGCCGAATTAAGAGCGATACATAGATTTTTAGCTAATTCGATTACACAAAGGGGTAAGAACAAAGAAAAAGTAAATGAACAAGATTTGTTTTACCATATGTGTATTCGAGACCCACAAAGCGCTGTAAGTATACCATATTGTGTGGGTTATTATTTATCAGCTATGGTTCGGGGGATGCGACCACATAGCATAATAGGAGGGGGTATTTTTATTACTTTGATTGGTGAATATCTCGGTGTGGATATAAGTCGGGGGGGATTATTACTAGAAGAGCCGGAACCCCGCGATACTATAGGTTTAAATGTATACCATGGTGCGAAAGTTTTGAAGAGGCGAAATAATGCCGCAGTACGATACCATGGTAGACATCCACAGGTGGAGAGAAACCAGCAGCAAGGTAATGTAGGAGGGGGGAATGAGATGCAAGAAATGCATAGGTTTATAGCTTCTCAGGAATACGAAAATGCTAGACAGAGAGCATTTGAAGATTGGCAAGTTCATCAGAACCAGATCATAGCTCATTGCCAACATATAGGTAGAAACTATATTCCTACACCGAAACCCATATTCCCTCCTTGGTATATAGAGATGCAGCCACCATATCCTACGTATGACCCTGCCGAAGCATTCTATAGCATTTATGGTTATGCCTGGAACCCCTATTGGTACCAATATCATCCTTAGTTTACTTATTATTTTTTTTATTTTTTATTTTGTAATTTGTAATTATTGATACGTTTAATACTTTTGTTAATATTGTAATCATTTTTATAATTATCTAACTTTTATTCTTAGACTTTAATAATTTTTGAATGTGGGGTAATATACCAAACTTCAAAAATATGTATATATGTTTGCAGTTTATCTTATGTACACAACAGGGTAAAACAACGCATTTTCAAAGACTGGCATTAAGTTCAGCAAAAGCAACAAATTTTGACGACAAGATGCAAAATATATGTGAAATAACAACAAGACGGAATGAACAAATGATGTGCACCATTTATCATTCAGCAAACAAACGCCAATATATTTGGAAACTTTGGTAAAAATTTAATCATTTTCACACAAATCACCCTCAATAATTTAAATTGTTACTGATTTCTTGCAAATGAGGGCATTGCAAGATCTTAAGTGTGGGAAGGGGTTAAATTCTTTCGGATTTTAAAAATTTTTACTTTAAACACTTGGTTACCATTAAAAATACTAGTAAAGCAGTAGTTGTATTAGAATCTAGTGCTCTCTGATAATAAAGAACAGCCCTGGTCTTATATACTGACTACCCAATTCTAGTAAAATTTTTCAAAATTTTCAATTAAATGAACTCAAAATCATGTTTATACATATTTATGAACGATAAAACTAGGTTTTAACACCGAAATTATTGTAACTTCGGAAAGGACATAAATTGAGAAACAAACCAAAATGTTAAAAATTCATTTAAAATGGAATAGAGGACGATAAAAAGGAAATTAAAAGCCAAGTGTAGGAAAATTTACCAAGTTATCTTAAACATATGTCACATATATCTGTAACAAATAACTGAAAATACTTTTGCTTTGGACTAAACTAAACTGTTTTTACCCGATGAAAGAAAAGAAGAGATGGATCTACATGATGAATCAATTCCATCATTAAAAGGAAGTAAAGTCTTCCGAAAAAGACACGCGCTTCTTGATTTAGGTCATGAAGTTGTCGTCCAGACCAGCTGTAGGTTGACGAAAAATCTAGAAAAGTCATCACTAAAATCAGCAGGAAATCCACGGACCTCAGCATTAAACAGGGTCGCCAAGTGGTCAGATTTATCCTAACCATGAGAAGGATTTATCTCGTACAATGGGGGGCACCGTGCAAATTAGCTTGATAAGACTAATGAATCAGATCCCCAGAAAGGATAATCTCCTTAAAGATTAAAAATCAGCTTTTAAGACTGATATTACTCAATCCTAGAGATTGACCTTAAAGATTGAGAATTCAAACTCATGGAATTCAATGATATCTAAACTCGAGCTTGAACGAGAAAATATTTTGATCAAAATTACAAATCGATTTGTTTTCTGAAAACCCTATTTTCAATGCATTCATTACCATTGAACGTAAAATCCTAGGAATTCACCTGGAATTCATTAGGTCACCTGAACTAAATCGGGTGTCAACCGTAAGAACGGTGGTTGCATAGTGGTCAAAGACAGGACCTTGTGCCATACCGAAAAATTATAAGGGTGAGCTTTACTATTGCTCCTACAAAGGATAGTAATTGCGTCCGACACGTTATAGACCATAATTAAAAGCATGTCACGGGACATTGCCTTAACAGTTGCTTGTTCAACGCTTTCCTTTACAACCGGACGGTAGTTTGCCGAAAGGTAATATACGGAACAAGTAAACTGGACGTGTTGCTTTCCTAATACAAGGTTAGCAAGTGGGTGACACAAAACCGCAAGTTTTGAGCTAAAATTTTCAAATCTGAAACCCACCTAACCCACAAAAATATTTTGCAAACACCGGTAAAGGGTTATTCCGGAAAACCTATCTAGGGTAAAAACTAGATTTAATTTTCAAAAGATCAAATGTTTTCATAAAGATCCAATTTCCTTAATGGATCTAAATTTTTATAGTCATGTGGGACTGTAAACGATATCGTTACTACCATTGTTTATACCGCCATATAGAAATCACTGATGTACAAAGTGTGAAGAATAAAGAAGTGATTCTAGTATTTCAAGACGATATTGCTTGAGGACAAGCAACGCTCAAGTGTGGGAATATTTGATAATGCTAAAAACGAACATATATTTCATAGCATTATTCCTCAAGAAAGACAAGCTTTTAGTTGCAATTGTTCTATTTACAAGTGATATTCGTTTAAATAATAAAAGGTGAAGACAAAAGACAGATTTGACGAATTGAAGACGCAAACGACCAAAAAGCTCAAAAGAACAAAAGACAATCAAAGAGGTTCCAATTATTGATAAGAAACGTCTCGAAATTACAAGAGTACAAGATTCAAAACGCAAAGTACAAAATATAAAATTGTACGCAAGGACGTTCGAAAATCCGGAACTGGGACCAGAGTCAACTCTCAACGCTCGACGCAACGGACTAAAAATTACAAGTCTACTATGCACAAGAATATAATATAATATATAAATAATTATATTAATTATTTATATTTTATATTTATATATAAAATCCGTCGGCAAGAAAGACTCCAAAAGATGTGAGCTGTAATTTCAATCTCCGCGACTCGCGGAGTTTGAAGGCAAAATTCACCGCGAGTCGCGGAGCCCCAAAAATCGAAAATCCCTATAAAGCCAACCGAATTCTGATAAAAAAAAATAATCTATTTCTCTCTTCTCTCATATATACGTAATATATATATATATATATAATTTATATTTTAATTTTAATTTTAATTATAATTCTAATAATAAGGGTATGTTAGCGAATATTGTAAGGGTGTAAGTCGAAATTCTGTCCGTGTAACGCTACGCTATTTTTAATCATTGTAAGTTATGTTCAACCTTTTTATATTAATGTCTCGTAGCTAAGTTATTATTATGCTTATTTAAAACGAAGTAATCATGATGTTGGGCTAATTACTAAAATTGGGTAATTGGGCTTTGTACCATAATTGGGGTTTGGACAAAAGAACGACACTTGTGGAAATTAGACTATGGGCTATTAATGGGCTTTATATTTGTTTAACTAAATGATAGTTTGTTAATGTTAATATAAAGATTTACAATTGGGCGTCCCTATAAATTACCATATACACTCGATCGGACACGATGGGCGGGGTATTTATATGTACGAATAATCGTTCATTTAACCGGACACGGGAATGGATTAATAGCCACTAGAATAATTAAAACAGGGGTGAAATTACATTCAAGGGTAATTGGTGTAATTGCTAACAAAGTAGTAAAACCTTGGTTTACACGCAGTTGATAACCTGGTGTATTCATTAAACAAAGTATTATAACCTTGTTACAATTCGAATCCCCAATTAGTTAGAATATTTAACTTCGGGTATAAGAATAATTTGATGAGGACACTCGCACTTTATATTTATGACTGATGGACTGTTATGGACAAAAACCAGACGGACATATTAAATAATCCAGGACAAAGGACAATTAACCCATGGGCATAAAACTAAAATCAACACGTCAAACATCATGATTACGGAAGTTTAAATAAGCATAATTCTTTTATTTCATATTTAATTTCCTTTATTTTATATTTAATTGCACTTCTAATTATCGCACTTTTATTTATTGTTATTTAATCGCACTTTTAATTATCGTACTTTTTAATTATCGCAAGTTTATTTTATCGCACTTTTATTATTCGCAATTTCATTATCGTTATTTACTTTACGCTTTAATTTAAGTCTTGTATTTATTTTATATTTTACATTAGGTTTTAACTGCGACTAAAGTCTTAAAATCGACAAACCGGTCATTAAACGGTAAAAACCCCCCTTTATAATAATAATATTACTTATATATATATTTGTATTTTTATAAAAGTAAACTAATATAGCGTTGAGCTTTGTTTAAAGATTTCCCTGTGGAACGAACCGGACTTACTAAAAACTACACTACTGTACGATTAGGTACACTGCCTATAAGTGTTGTAGCAAGGTTTAAGTATATCCATTCTATAAATAAATAAATATCTTGTATAAAATTGTATCGTATTTAATAGTTTTTTTCTAGTAAAATATAAGCTATTTCGTATACCTCTGCTAAAACATCAACTCGCACCCAGCGAAATGAAGGAACTTCAAAGCCAATTACAAGAACTTCTAGAGCGTGGTTTCATACGACCAAGTACATCACCATGGGGAGCTCCTATTTTGTTTGTCAAAAAGAAGGATGGTACATTCAGGTTGTGTATTGACTACCGAGAGTTGAACAAACTTACCATCAAGAACCGTTACCCACTACCGAGAATTGACGACTTATTTGATCAATTACAAGGCTCGTCAGTTTATTCGAAGATTGATTTACGTTCTGGGTATCATCAAATGCGGGTGAAGGAGGACGATATTCCGAAGACTGCTTTCAGAACGTGTTACGGTCATTACGAGTTTATAGTTATGCCGTTTGGATTGACTAATGCACCAGCTGTGTTCATGGACCTCATGAACCGTGTGTGTGGGCCATATCTCGACAAGTTTGTCATTGTTTTCATTGATGACATACTTATCTACTCAAAGAATGATCAAGAGCACTAAGAACATTTGAGAAAAGTGCTAGAGTTGTTGAGGAAAGAAAAATTGTACGCTAAGTTTTCAAAGTGTGCATTTTGGTTGGAAGAAGTTCAATTCCTCGGTCACATAGTGAACAATGAAGGTATTCAGGTGGATCCGGCAAAGATTGAGACCGTTGAAAAGTGGGAAACCCCTAAAAATCCGAAGCATATACGCTAATTTTTAGGACTGGCTGGTTACTACAGAAGATTCATCCAAGCTTTTTCCAAAATAGCAAAACCCTTGACTGCATTAACGCATAAAGGGAAGAAATTTTAATGGAAGGATGAACAAGAAAAAGCGTTTTAATTGTTGAAGAAAAAGTTAACTACGGCACCTTGATAATGCTAAAAACGAACATATATGTCTTAGCATTATCCCTCAAGAAAGACAAGCTTTTAGTTACAATTGTTCTATTTACAAGTGATATTCGTTTAAATAATAAAAGGTGAAGACAAAAGGCAGATTCGACGAATTGAAGACGCAAACGACCAAAAAGCTCAAAAGTACAAAGTACAATCAAAGTGGTTCAAATTATTGATGAGAAACGTCTCAAAATTACAAGAGTACAAGACGCTAAATGCAAAATACAAGATATTAAATTGTACGCAAGGACGTTCGAAAATCCAGAACCGGGACCAAAGTCAACTCTCAATGCTCGACGCAACGGACTAAAAATTACAAGTCAACTATGCACATAAATATAATATAATATTTAAATAATTCTTATAATTATTTATATATTATATTTATTTATAAAAACCGTTGGCATACAAAGAAACAAAGTCTTGTGAGCTGGAAAAAGTGTCCATGCGATCGTATGGCCTGGAAGCACATTTGCCATGCGATCGCATGGCAGTAGGTGAGAGGCCACCTGCCTATAAATTCGCAGTTTGGTGAACGATATACACATCTTTTTCTTTCCTTTCTCTGAACGTAAAGATATATATATATATATATATATATATATATATATATATATATATATATATATATATATATATATATATATGTATGTATATATTATATTTTAATTTTAATTTTAATTTTAATTTTAATTTCTAATAATAAGGGTATGTTAGCGAATGTTGTAAGGGTGTAAGTCGAAATTCTGTCCGTGTAACGCTACGCTATTTTTAATCACTGTAAGTTATGGTTAATGTTATTTTTAAATTAATGTCTCGTAGCTAAGTTATTATTATGCTTATTTAATTCCGAAGTAATCATGATGTTGGGCTAAATATTAAAATTGGGTAATTGGATTTTGTACCATAATTGGGGTTTGGACAAAAGAACGACACTTGTGGAAATTAGACTATGGGCTATTAATGGGCTTTATATTTGTTTAACTAAATGATAGTTTGTTAATTTTAATATAAAGATTTACAATTGGACGTACCTATAAATAACCATATACACTCGATCGGACACGATGGGCGGGATATTTAATTGTTAACAAATTATTAAAACCTTGGGTTACACGCAGTCGATATTCTGGTGTAATTATTAAACAAAGTATTAAGACCTTGTTACAGTTTAAGTCCCCAATTAATTGGAATATTTGACTTCGGATATAAGGATAATTTGACGAGGACACTCGCACTTTATATTTATGACTGATGGACTGTTATGGACAAAAACCAGACGGACATATTGAATAATCCAGGACAAAGGACAATTAACCCATGGGAAGAAACTAAAATCAACACGTCAAACATCATGATTACGGAAGTTTAAATAAGCATAATTCCTTTATTTTCATATTTAATTGCACTTTTAATTATCGCACTTTTATTTATTGTCATTGTATTTAATTGCATTTTTAATTATCGTACTTTTTAATTATCACAATTTTATTTTATCGCACTTTTATTTATCACAATTTCAGTATCGTTATTTACTTTACGCTTTAAATTAAGTTATATTTACTTTTTTATATTTTACATTAGGTTTTAACTGCGACTAAAGTTTTAAAATCGACAAACCGGTCATTAAACGGTAAAAACCCCCTTTTTATAATAATAATATTACTTATATATATTTGTCTTTTTTATAAGATTAAAACTAATATAGCGTTAAGCTTGTTTAATTTTCCCTGTGGAAAGAACCGGACTTACTAAAAACTACACTACTGTACGATTAGGTACACTGACTATAAGTGTTGTAGCAAGGTTTAGGTATATCCATTCTATAAATAAATAAATATCTTGTGTAAAATTGTATCGTATTTAATAGTATTTCGTTGTAAAAATAATACTATTTCCTAGTACACCTCGCACACATCAAGTATTTTTGGCGCCGCTGCCGGGGACAATTCTGCTTAAACGCCGGAAGCGCAACGCTATTGGAAAAAAAAATTTATTAATTTTTAGTTTACTTTTATAAAAATACGCTTTTGTAAAAAAATATACGTTTTAAATTTTAAAAACCGAAAATATAAAAAGAAAAACAAAAATATAAAAAGAAAAACAAAAATATAAATATTTTTAAGAGTTTGTTAAATATATAAGTTTTATAAAGTTTCTTTATTTTTATTTTTTTAAAATATAAGTTTTATATAAATATTCTATATATTTAAAACAGAAAAACAGAAAAAAAATATAAAAAAAATATAAAAAAAAACTCTCGGCCCGATCACTGTAGCAGCCCAGCATTTGGCCCGGATCCAAGGCCCATGCGATCGCATGGCTCCAGAAAAGAAAACTCATGCGATCGCATGAGTTGACTGGACAGGCCTGATACCTTAGCTGTATCGAATTAGGGTTTTAATTAATATTAATTATTAATATAAACCCTAATTAGGTTTTTAGTTTTTAATTATTAGTTTAGTTTTTATTATTAATTTTTATTTTTAGTTTAATTAGTTTTATTAAATTATAAAATTAATAGTTTTAATAAATAAATAATATGAAAATAATATTTTTATAAAAATTGTACTTTTTACAACTTTAAGTATATTTTTATATTTTGTTCCTTTTTAATTTATTTTAGCGTAATATTTGTATTTTTCGCTCGTTTTTAGTTTTAAGTCATAGTTTTTACCATATTATTTTTACTTCTAGATTTTTAGGCTTTGCCGTAAAATCCCTTAAGTACTTTTTCTTTAGACTAAGATTTAGGTGCTTTAGAATTTTGCGACGCCGTTTTTAAGTTTTAGTACATTTTTAAGTTATTTCCATTTGGATATAATATTTCTTTTAAGCTTTAATATTTTTAGACGCAACTTTTAATTCTTAGTTTTTAGTTCCTTTTTAAGTTTCGACGCGCTACTTTCTTATTTTTATTTTGCGACACCTATTATTTTTTTTTTCGACCTTTTTCGACGCGCTCTTTTTCTTTCTTATTTCTCGACATTCTAGTTTTAGGACTTAGATTTTTTTTCTATTTCTTCTCTAAAATTTCTTTAAATTACGAAAAATTATTTTAAGCGGTTAAATTGATAGACATCAAAATTTTCTGGTTCGTAGTAATAGTTGGATTTGTACGTGGACCGGGTTATTGGAGCTAAACAGTACTCAATTATATTGAGACCAAACGAATCCTGCCCTTCTGCTGCATCTTTTGGCTATTCGAAACGTGAGCAAAATCAGAAAAGTCTATTAATTTGATAACTTATATAATTTTTCTTATTTTTATAACTAATAGGATATTAAGTGAATGCACCGAGCAAAATGTTCACCACCTTTTGTACGTTCACCACCTGTAACTCGATCTGGACATCTAGAAAATATTGTCGCTGTTGATTTTTCTTTAGAATCGTCATCCAGTCGACCAAGTACTCCAATTCAAATTTCCGATAATCCATTTTTTGAACTCGACCTCACAATTGAGAATCCGGAGAATATTCAGGGACGATTCCGAGATCCTGAACCACTAATCTTTCCTCCGGAACCACCAATCATTCAAACAGAGATTGTTGAGGAACTAACCATTAAATCAGAATCCTCTAGTGATTCAGATTCAACAAATTCAATTATGGAGAATTTGGAACCTTTAAGTATGGAAGACCGAACGCGAGCTAAACGCACTGGCCAAGGTCACACAATTACTCAACCTGACATTAATGCGCCAGATTATGAAATCAAGGGACAAATCCTACACATGGTAACAAATCAATGCCAATTTAGTGGTGCGCTGAAGGAAGATCCAAATGAACATCTTCGTACCTTTAATAGGATCTGCACACTATTTAAAATAAGAGAAGTGGAGGATGAACAGATATATCTCATGTTATTTCCCTGGACTTTAAAGGGAGAAGCCAAAGATTGGTTGGAATCGTTAACTGAAGGGGCGATTGATACATGGGACGTTTTAGTTGAAAAATTTCTTAAACAATTCTTTCCGGCATCTAAAGCAGTGAGACTTCAAGGAGAAATTGTTACGTTCACACAAAAACCAAATGAAACTTTATATGAAGCATGAACCAGATTTGGAAAGTTATTAAGAGGATGTCCGCAACATGGTTTAGACACCTGTCAAATAGTACAAATATTCTACCAAGGATGCGACATCACTACAAGGAAAGACATTGATATAGCTGCTGGTGGTTCCATTATGAAGAAAACAGCAACTGATGCTTACAAAATTATTGATAACACTGCTTCCCACTCACATGAGTGGCAACAAGAAAAAGATATCGTTAGATCATCTAAAGCAGCTAGAGCCGATTCTAGCCATGACTTAGATTCCATTTCTGCAAAGATAGATGCTGTCGAGAGACGAATGGAAAAGTTGACTAAAGATATTCACTCAATACGAATTAGTTGTGAGCAGTGTGGAGGTACACATTTGATAAAAGATTGTCTCAGTATTGAACTAACAATGGAACAAAGAGAGAATGTTTCATATATAAACCAAAGGTCTGGAAATAATTATCAGAATAATTATCAACCGCCAAGACCAATCTACAATCAAAACCAGAATTAAAACCGAAATGTTCCATACAACAACCAACAAGGTCCAAGTAATCAACAAGTATCCAACAATACTTACAATCAACAAAGACCTATTTTTCCAAACAAACCACCACAAACCGATGATAAAAAGCCAAATTTAGAAGACATGATGTCAAAGCTAGTTGAATCTCAAAGTCAGTTTTTCACATCTCAGAAACAAACCAATGAACAAAATGCTCAAGCATTTAGAAATCAACAAGGTTCTATTCAAAATCTGGAACAAGAAGTGAGCAACCTAGCAAAGTTGATAGGTGAAAGAAAACCGGGAAGTTTACCAAGTGATACAAATGCTAACCCCCGAAATGAAACAGCTAAAGCCATTACCACAAGAAGTGGTATTACACTTAAACCACCGGAAATACCTGTAATTTCTGATGATGCTATTCCTACTCCACAAGAACCACAATCTGATCAAGATAAGGAAAAAGAACCGGTAGTTGAAAAGGTTAATGAAGATAACACAGTTAAGATTAAACCTTATGTTAAACCATACCAACCACCACTTCCTTACCCAAGTAAAATGAGAAAAGAGAGACTTGAAGCCGAGCAATCCAAATTCTTGGATATGTTTAAACAGATTAATGTAAATCTTCCTTTCATTGATGTGATTTCAGGAATGTCTAGATATGCTAAATTCTTGAAAGATCTAATCACAAATAGAAAGAAAATGGAAGAACTCTCGGATGTTACTATGAATGCTAATTGTTCAGCAGTGCTGTTGAATAAGATACCAGAAAAATTATCAGATCCAGGAAGTTTCACAATTCCATGTTTCCTGGGTAGTCTTAGTTCAATAGAAGCATTGGCAGACTTAGGTGCTAGTATAAATCTAATGCCGTATTCACTATATGCTAAACTAGACCTTGGAGAATTGAAACCAACATGAATAAGCATACGACTAACCGATCGATCAGTAAAATATCCTAGAGGGATAATGGAGAACATGCTAGTTAAAGTTGGTACTTTAGTATTTCCAGTAGATTTTGCTATTTTGGACATGGAAGAAGATTCTCGAGTTCCTCTCATATTAGGAAGACCATTCTTAAACACGGCTAAAGCAATAATAGACGTGTTTGGTAAGAAACTGACCCTAAGTATAGAGGACGAGAGTGTTACCTTTTCAGGGGATAGAGCTATGCAACAACCGCAATCTGCAGATGATACATGTTATTATATTCAAACTATAGAATCACATGTAGAATTGTTAGAAGAATTTCCAGAATTACAAGGAACAGGAGAATGTTCTTTAGGAGAAGGAACTGAACCAATTGATGAAACTGAAATGTTAGCTACACTTGTGGCTAATGGATATGAACCAACAACAGAAGAAATTCAAATGCTAAAAGAAGAAGACAGATATCGATATAAATCATCGATAGAAGAACCACCGACATTAGAGTTAAAGCCACTTCCAAACCATTTGGAATATGCTTATTTACATTGTGAATCTGAATTACCTGTAATAATATCGTCTTCTCTTACTGAAAATGAAAAATCTAAACTCATTTCTGTGCTAAAAGCTCATAAACCAGCCATTGCATGGAAGATTCATGATATTAAAGGAATAAGTCCTTCGTATTTCACACATAAAATCCTTATGGAAGAAGGTCATAAAACGTATGTGCAATGCCAACGAAGACTAAATCCTAATATGCAAGATGTTGTTAAGAAAGAAATTATTAAACTGCTGGATGCGGGTTTAATATATTCAATCTCTGATAGTCCATGGGTAAGCCCAGTTCAATGCGTACCTAAGAAGGGTGGCATGACTGTCATCACGAATGAGAAAAATGAGCTTATTCCTACTAGGACTGTAACAGGATGGCGTGTTTGTATTGATTATAGGAAATTAAATGACGCCACCAGAAAAGATCACTTTTCCTTACCTTTCATTGATCAAATGTTGGAAAGATTAGCCGGAAATAGTTACTATTGTTTTCTTGATGGTTTTTACGGATATTTTCAAATTCTAATAGCACCCGAGGACCAAGAGAAAACCATGTTCACGTGCCCTTATGGTACTTTTACTTACAAACGCATGCCATTTGGACTTTGCACCGCCCCTGCAACCTTTCAAAGGTGCATGATGGTGATCTTTCACGACATGATAGAAGAATGCATGGAAGTTTTCATGGATGACTTTTCAGTCTTCGGTGATACTTTTGAAACATGTCTAGTTAATCTTGAACGAATGCTTATTAGATGCGAACAATCAAATCTAGTTCTTAATTGGGAGAAATGCCATTTCATGGTTAAAGAAGGCATTGTTCTTGGACATAAAATTTCAAAAAAAGGAATTGAAGTGGATAGAGCAAAAGTAGATGTAATTGCTAAACTTCCACATCCCACCAATGTTAGAGGAGTTAGGAGTTTTCTAGGGCATGCCGGTTTTTACCGACGTTTTATAAAAGATTTTTCTAAAATTGCCACTCCTATGAATAAACTCCTAGAAAAGGATGCTCCATTCATCTTTTCAGATGAATGCATCAAATCTTTTAATATTCTTAAAGAAAAACTCACTAATGCACCGATCATGATAACTCGAAATTAGAATCTACCATTCGAACTAATGTGCGATGCAAGTGATTTTGCGATGGGAGCCGTTTTAGGACAAAGGATTGAAAAACAATTTTAACCTATTTATTATGCTAGTAAGACGTTACAAGGAGCACAAACGAATTATACAACTACTGAAAAAGAACTCCTTGCTATTGTCTTTGCTTTTGACAAATTTCGATCATATCTCGTTCTAGCTAAAACGGTGGTCTATACCGACCATTCTGCTCTTAGATACCTATTTTCGAAACAAGATGCCAAACCACGATTAATCCGCTGGATCTTACTCTTACAAGAGTTCGATATTGAAATCCGAGATAAAAAGGGAGCAGAAAATCTCGCCGCTGATCATCTTTCTCATCTTGAAAATCCTAAATTAGAAGTTCTAAATGAATCGGCCATACAAGACAACTTTCCTGATGAATATCTATTGAAGATAGATTATAATAAAATTCCATAGTTTGCAGACTATGCAAACTACTTAGTATGTGGATTCCTTGAAAAAGGATTGTCGTACCAAAAACGAAAGAAATTCTTTAGTGATATAAAACACTATTTCTGGGAAGATCCACATTTGTTTAAAAGTTGTCCCGATGGAATAATAAGCCGATGTGTATTTGGAGATGAAGCTAGTCAAATCTTAAACCATTGTCACACAGGACAACAGGAGGGCATTATGGGCCTCAACTTACAGCAAGAAAAGTTTATGATGCTGGATTCTATTGGCCTACAATTTTCAAAGACGCACACCTTCTTTGCAAATCCTGTGATGCTTGTCAAAGGGCCGAAAAAATAAGTCAACGTGATGAAATGCCACAAAATGTCATTCAAGTATGTGAAGTATTTGACATTTGTGGTATTGACTTTATGGGTCCATTTCCAAAATCTAATAATAATCTCTACATTCTCGTTGCCATTGATTATGTATCTAAATGGGCGGAAGCACAAGCTCTCCCGACTAACGATGCACGAGTTGTAGTCAATTTTTTAAAACGTCTTTTTGCAAGGTTTGGAACGCTGAAAGCTTTAATAAGTGATCGGGGTACTCATTTTTGTAATAATCAACTTGAGAAAGTTCTCAAAAGATATGGAGTAACTCATAAAATCTCCACTGCATATCATCCACAAACAAGTGGACAAGTTGAAAATACCAACCGAGCTTTAAAACGTATTCTAGAAAAAACCGTAGGATCAAATCCGAAGAAATGGTCCATTAAATTGGAAGATGCACTCTGGGCTTTTAGAACAGCCTACAAAACTCCAATTGGAACCACACCTTTTAAACTCGTTTACGGAAAAGCATGTCATCTTCCAGTAGAAATTGAACACAAAGCATTTTGGGCTTTGAAGACATGTAATCTTGATTTACATGAAGCCGGACGTCTACGATTAAGTCAGCTAAACGAATTAGAAGAATTAAGACTTGAAGCATACGAAAATTCGTTAATCTATAAGGAAAGAACGAAGAAATGGCATGATAAAAGAATCAGAAGTTCAAAAGAATTTAAAGAAGGAGATAGAGTTCTTCTTTTCAATTCACGATTCAAGCTATTTCCTGGAAAATTGAAATCAAGATGGTCTGGACCATTCATAGTCAAAAGAGTTTTCCCATACGGAACGGTAGAATTAATAAATTCAAATGGGATTGAATATAAGGTTAATGGTCACAGAGTTAAACATTACATAGATAGTCCAATGGAAGTTGACAACGAAGTTAATCACAATTTCAACACCACAGCTAACTAAGTGTGGGGAGATTTGAATCTTTTTAGGGTAATATGTATTTCTGTTAGAGTTAGATTTTCTGTTTTCGTGTAGTTCTCGAGAATGGAATCCGAATGGTCTTTCCCTAACAGACCCTAAAGAACTGGTCTTCTCCCCACATTCTGAATTTTAATTTTTTTGGGTTTTACGAGATGAAGACTTCCTGTGAACTAAACCATGGTCTAATGCTACACGCTTTGATCACTAAACGTAATAATGACACCCTTCCAAGTGAAATAGTATCATTAATCAAAAGGTAAATTGGACGGAGTAAGAAAAGAATCCAGAAACGAAAATAATAAGTTACAGTTTGGTAAAGAAAGATCAAAATCCGCAGCGAAAAGAAGAGCACGACACCTTGAAAGATGTCACAAATGCGGAAAATGGTCACACGAAGGAAAATGTTCGACGAATCAGACATATTCCAATACCGAATTTGTTACTTTATGCAGAGATGGACCGTTCATATGTTTAGAAGAAAAAACGTTGAATGCTCGAGGTTACGCGTATGTAGCTATGGAAAATCAATTAGTCCGCTATCTTATGAGTGGGCTAAAGCATATCACTAAGAATACTATCTCACAGGTAAGTATGTACAGTTTTTATTTTTATTTTTATTTTTACCCTTTTGATAATAAACGCTAATTTGTTCGCTATAAAGTATTAAATTGATACTCAATAAAATTAGATTTTGCGACCGAAATTATTGATATCATACAAAAATTTATTACATCACTGCGAAATTTACCGTTTATTCTTAAGGTATAAATATCTTTAATTACTCAACCCAAAATATTTCAAAAATTCGTCAAGGTTATGGAACCGAAATTACTTTACCGAAAAGAGGGGCGTATATTTGTGATAATATTTGATTGATTAAAGTGGGATAAAAGACCAAAAAGATTTTTAATTTTTAATTTTATTGTGTTTTTAAATTTAATATATTAATATTAAATTATTAATGTAACTTTTTAAAATTAATAAATTTAAAATTGTAAATATTTGAAAAATTAATATTTTTAATATAAGTTTGTATGCATAAAAACAAAAATATAATTTAAGTTTGGTGTGAATTTTTAATATGAATTTTTAATTTTATGCATTTTAAATTTAAGTTTGGTGTGAATTTAAAAACAAAAATTTACTTTATTTCGCTAAGTTAAAAATTGATTTCTAAAAATTTGTCGTGAGTTGAAGACTAGGTCGTTGAACCGAAATTGCTCTACCCAAGGGAGGAACGAGAATATTTATTATCATTATTTTTAATCTTATTGAATTAAAGTATGCCAAAAATATTAAAAAACCCAAAAATCTTTATTTTTAAAACCGCGCTTAAAAATGACAAATTTTAAAATCAAGTATAGTGTAATTTAACTCTAATTACACTATACTCTAATAGCATCAAGTATTACATGCATAATTACACTATTTCTAATAGCAAGGTTTATTATTTGAAAGTGGGATTTTAAGTCCCATTTCAAATTACCATGCATGTTTATATTTGTATTGTATGTATTTTATTTCATGTACACAACAGGGTAAAACAGCGCATTTTCAAAGACTGGCATTAAGTTCAGCAAAAGCTAGTACTTTTGACGACAAAACGAAAAACAAATATGATGTAACAACAAGACGGAATGAACAAATGATGTGCACCATTTATCATTCAACAAACAAACGCCAATATGTTTGGAAACTTTGGTAAAATTTAATCATTTTTCTACGATAATTTCCCTCAATAATTTAAATTGTTACTGATTTCTTGCAAATAAGGGCATTGCAAGATCTTAAGTGTGGGAAGGGGTTAAATTCTTTCGGATTTTTAAAATTTTAAATTTAAACACTTGGTTACCATTAGAAATACTAGTAACGCAGTAGTTGTATTAGAATCTATTGCTCTCTGATAATAAAGAACAGCCCTAGTCTTATATACTGACTACCCAATTCTAGTAAAATTTTTCAAAATTTTCAATTAAATGAACTCAAAATCATGTTTATACATATTTATGAACGATAAAACTAGGTGTTAACACCGAAATTATTGTTACATCGGAAAGGACATAAATTGAGAAACAACCTAAAATGTTAGAATTCATTTAAAATGGAATAGAGGACAATAAAAAGGCAAAGAAAGGAAAATAAAAGCCAAGTGTGGGGAAAATTTACCAAGTTATTTAAAACATATATCACATATTTTTGTACAAATAACTGAAGATACTTTTGCTTTAGACTAAACTAAACAGTTTTACCCGATTTAATGTAATATATTTGAAAGAAAGATGGATCTACACGATGAATCAATTCCATCATTAAAAGGAAGTAAAGTCTTCCGAAAAAGAAACGCACTTCTTGATTTAGGTCAGGAAGTTGTCGTCCAGACCAGCTGTAGGTTGAAGAAAAATCTAGAAAAGTCATCACTAAAATCAGTAGGAAATCCACGGACCTCAGCATCAAACAGGGTCGCCAAGTGGTCAGACTTATCCTAACCATGAGAGGATCTGTCTCGTAAAATGGGGAGGATGCCGTGCAAATTAGCTTGATAAGACTAATGAATCAGACCCCCAGAAAGGATAATCTCCTTAAAAGATCAAAAATCAGCTTTTAAGCCTGATATTTCTCAATCCTAGAGATTGATCTTAAAGATTGAGAATTACAAACTCATGGAATTCAATGATATCTAAACTCGAGCTTGAACGAGAAAATATTTTGATCAAAATTACAAACCGATTTGTTTTCTAAAAACCCATTTTCAATGCGTTCATTACCATTGAACGTAAAATCCTAGGAATTCACCTGGAATTCATTAGGTCACCTGAACCAAATCGGATGTCAACCGTAAGAACGGTGGTTGCATAGCATAGTCGAAGACAAGACCTTGTGCCAGACCGGAAAATTATAAGGGTGAGCTTTACTATTGCTCATACCAAGGATAGTAATTGCATCCGACACGATATAGACCATAATTAAAAGCATGTCAGGGGACATTGCCTTAACATTTGCTTTCCTTTACAACCGGACGATAGTTTATCGAAAGGTAATATACGGAGCAAGTATTCTGGACGTGTTGCTTTCCCAATACAAGGTTAGCAAGTGGGTGACACAAAACCACAAGTTTTGAGCTAAAGTTTTCAAATCTGAAACCCACCAAACCCACAAAAACAATTTGCAAACACCGGTGAAGGGTTATTCCGGAAAACTTATCTAGGGTAAAAGCTAGATTTAATTTTCAAAAGATCAAATATTTTCATAAAGATTCAATTTCCTTAAGGATCTAAATTTGTATAGTCATGTGGGACTGTAAACCACAACGTTACTACCATTGTTCATACCGCCGTATAAAAATCACTGATGTACAAAGTGTGAAGAATAAAGAAGTGATTCTAGTATGTTTTTATTTCAAGACTATATTGCTTGAGGACAAGCAACGCTCAAGTGTGGGAATATTTGATAATGCTAAAAACGAACATATATTTCATAGCATTATCCCTAAAGAAAGACAAGCTTTTAGTTGCAATTGTTCTATTTACAAGTGATATTCGTTTAAATAATAAAAGGTGAAGACAAAAGGCAGATTCGACGAATTGAAGACGCAAACGATCAAAAAGCTCAAAAGTACAAAGTACAATCAAAGTGGTTCAAATTATTGATGAGAAACGTCTCAAAATTATAAGAGTACAAGACGCTAAATGCAAAATACAAGATATTAAATTGTACGCAAGGACGTTCGAAAATCCAGAATCGGGACCAAAGTCAACTCTCAATGCTCGACGCAACGGACTAAAAATTACAAGTCAACTATGCACATAAATATAATATAATATTTAAATAATTCTTATAATTATTTATATATTATATTTATTTATAAAAACCGTTGGCATACAAAGAAACAAAGTCTTGTGAGCTGGAAAAAGTGGCCATGCGATCGTATGGCTTGGAAGCACATTTGCCATGCAATCGCATGGCAGTAGGTGAGAGGTCACATGCCTATAAATTCGCAGTTTGGTGAACGATATACACATCTTTTTCTTTCCTTTCTCTGAACGTAAAGATATATATATATATATATATATATATATATATATATATATATATATATATATATATATATATATATATATTATATTTTAATTTTAATTTTAATTTTAATTTTAATTTCTAATAATAAGGGTATGTTAGCGAATGTTGTAAGGGTGTAAGTCGAAATTCTGTCCGTGTAACGCTACGCTATTTTTAATCACTGTAAGTTATGGTTAATGTTATTTTTAAATTAATGTCTCGTAGCTAAGTTATTATTATGCTTATTTAATGCCGAATTAATCATGATGTTGGGCTAAATATTAAAATTGGGTAATTGGGTTTTGTACCATAATTGGGGTTTGGACAAAAGAACGACACTTGTGTAAATTAGACTATGGGCTATTAATGGGCTTTATATTTGTTTAACTAAATGATAGTTTGTTAATTTTAATATAAAGATTTACAATTGGACATACCTATAAATAACCATATACACTCGATCGGACACGATGGGCGGGATATTTATATGTACGAATAATCGTTCATTTAACCGGACACGGGACTGGATTAATAGTTAATAGACTTATTAAAACAGGGGTGAAATTATGAACAAGGACACTTGGCGTAATTGTTAACATAGTATTAAAACCTTGGGTTACACGCAGTCGATTGAAATGTCCCGTTCTTATTGATTAAAAACGTTCCATATTAATTGATTTCGTTGCGAGGTTTTGACCTCTATATGAGACGTTTTTCAAAGACTGCATTCATTTTAAAACAAACCATAACCTTTATTTCATCAATAAAGGTTTAAAAAGCTTTACGTAGATTATCAAATAATGATAATCTAAAATATCCTGTTTACACACGACCATTACATAATGGTTTACAATACAAATATGTCACAACAAAATAAGTTTCTTGAATGCAGTTTTTACACAATATCATACAAGCATGGACTCCAAATCTCGTCCTTCTTTAAGTATGCGATAGCGGAAGCTCTTAATAATCACCTGAGAATAAACATGCTTAAAACGTCAACAAAAATGTTGGTGAGTTATAGGTTTAACCTATATTTATCAAATCATAATAATAGACCACAAGATTTCATATTTCAATACACATCCCATACATAGAGATAAAAATCATTCATATGGTGAACACCTGGTAACTGACATTAACAAGATGCATATATAAGAATATCCCCATCATTCCGGGACACCCTTCGGATATGATATAAATTTCGAAGTACTAAAGCATCCGGTACTTTGGATGGTGCTTGTTGGGCCCGATAGATCTATCTTTAGGATTCGCGTCAATTAGGGTGTCTGTTCCCTAATTCTTAGATTACCAGACTTAATAAAAAGGGGCATATTCGATTTTGATAATTCAACCATAGAATGTAGTTTCACGTACTTGTGTCTATTTTGTAAATCATTTATAAAACCTGCATGTATTCTCATCCCAAAAATATTAGATTTTAAAAGTGGGACTATAACTCACTTTCACAGATTTTTACTTCGTCGGGAAGTAAGACTTGGCCACTGGTTGATTCACGAACCTATAACAATATATACATATATATCAAAGTATGTTCAAAATATATTTACAACACTTTTAATATATTTTGATGTTTTAAGTTTATTAAGTCAGCTGTCCTCGTTAGTAACCTACAACTAGTTGTCCACAGTTAGATGTACAGAAATAAATCGATAAATATTATCTTGAATCAATCCATGACCCAGTGTATACGTATCTCAGTATTGATCACAACTCAAACTATATATATTTTGGAATCAACCTCAACCCTGTATAGCTAACTCCAACATTCACATATAGAGTGTCTATGGTTGTTCCGAAATATATATAGATGTGTCGACATGATAGGTCGAAACATTGTATACGTGTCTATGGTATCTCAAGATTACATAATATACAATACAAGTTGATTAAGTTATGGTTGGAATAGATTTGTTACCAATTTTCACGTAGCTAAAATGAGAAAAATTATCCAATCTTGTTTTACCCATAACTTCTTCATTTTAAATCCGTTTTGAGTGAATAAAATTGCTATGGTTTCATATTGAACTCTATTTTATGAATCTAAACAGAAAAAGTATAGGTTTATAGTCGGAAAAATAAGTTACAAGTCGTTTTTGTAAAGGTAGTCATTTCAGTCGAAAGAACGACGTCTAGATGACCATTTTAGAAAACATACTTCCACTTTGAGTTTAACCATAATTTTTGGATATAGTTTCATGTTCATAATAAAAATCATTTTCTCAGAATAAAAACTTTTAAATCAAAGTTTATCATAGTTTTTAATTAACTAACCCAAAACAGCCCGCGGTGTTACTACGACGGCGTAAATCCGGTTTTACGGTGTTTTTCGTGTCTCCAGGTTTTAAATCATTAAGTTAGCATATCATATAGATATAGAACATGTGTTTAGTTGATTTTAAAAGTCAAGTTAGAAGGATTAACTTTTGTTTGCGAACAAGTTTAGAATTAACTAAACTATGTTCTAGTGATTACAAGTTTAAACCTTCGAATAAGATAGCTTTATATGTATGAATTGAATGATGTTATGAACATCATTACTACCTTAAGTTCCTTGGATAAACCTACTGGAAAAGTGAAAAATGGATCTAGCTTCAACGGATCCTTGGATGGCTCGAAGTTCTTGAAGCAGAATCATGACACGAAAACAAGTTCAAGTAAGATCATCACTTGAAATAAGATTGTTATAGTTATAGAAATTGAACCAAAGTTTGAATATGATTATTACCTTGTATTAGAATGATAACCTACTGTAAGAAACAAAGATTTCTTGAGGTTGGATGATCACCTTACAAGATTGGAAGTGAGCTAGCAAACTTGAAAGTATTCTTGATTTTATGTAACTAGAACTTGTAGAATATATGAAGAACACTTACAACTTGAAGATAGAACTTGAGAGAGATCAATTAGATGAAGAAAATTGAAGAATGAAAGTTTTTGTAGGTGTTTTTGGTCGTTGGTGTATGGATTAGATATAAAGGATATGTAATTTTGTTTTCATGTAAATAAGTCATGAATGATTACTCATATTTTTGTAATTTTATGAGATATTTCATGCTAGTTGCCAAATGATGGTTCCCACATGTATTAGGTGACTCACATGGGCTGCTAAGAGATGATCATTGGAGTGTATATACCAATAGTACATACATCTAAAAGCTGTGTATTGTACGAGTACGAATACGGGTGCATACGAGTAGAATTGTTGATGAAACTGAACGAGGATGTAATTGTAAGCATTTTTGTTAAGTAGAAGTATTTTGATAAGTGTCTTGAAGTCTTTCAAAAGTGTATGAATACATATTAAAACACTACATGTATATACATTTTAACTGAGTCGTTAAGTCATCGTTAGTCGTTACATGTAAATGTTGTTTTGAAACCTTTAGGTTAACGATCTTGTTAAATGTTGTTAACCCAATGTTTATAATATCAAAAGAGATTTTAAATTATTATATTATCATGATATTATTATGTACGGATATCTCTTAATATGATATATATACATTAAATGTCGTTACAACGATAATCGTTACATATATGTCTCGTTTCAAAATCATTAAGTTAGTAGTCTTGTTTTTACATATGTAGTTCATTGTTAATATACTTAATGATATGTTTACTTATCATAATATCATGTTAACTATATATATAACCATATATATGTCATCATATAGTTTTTACAAGTTTTAACGTTCGTGAATCACCGGTCAACTTGGGTGGTCAATTGTCTATATGAAACCTATTTCAATTAATCAAGTCTTAACAAGTTTGATTGCTTAACATGTTGGAAACATTTAATCATGTAAATATCAATCTCAATTAATATATATAAACATGGAAAAGTTCGGGTCACTACAGTACCTACCCGTTAAATAAATTTCGTCCCGAAATTTTAAACAGTTGAAGGTGTTGACGAATCTTCTAGAAATAGATGCGGGTATTTCTTCTTCATCTGATCTTCACGCTCCCAGGTGAACTCGGGTCCTCTACGAGCATTCCATCGAACCTTAACAATTGGTATCTTGTTTTGCTTAAGTCTTTTAACCTCACGATCCATTATTTCGACGGGTTCTTCGATGAATTGAAGTTTTTCGTTGATTTGGATTTCATCTAAAGGAATAGTGAGATCTTCTTTAGCAAAACATTTCTTCAAATTCGAGACGTGGAAAGTGTTATGTACAGCTGCGAGTTGTTGAGGTAACTCAAGTCGGTAAGCTACTGGTCCGACATGATCAATAATCTTGAATGGTCCAATATACCTTGGATTTAATTTCCCTCGTTTACCAAATCGAACAACGCCTTTCCAAGGTGCAACTTTAAGCATGACCATCTCTCCAATTTCAAATTCTATATCTTTTCTTTTAATGTCAGCGTAGCTCTTTTGTCGACTTTGGGCGGTTTTCAACCGTTGTTGAATTTGGATGATCTTCTCGGTAGTTTCTTGTATAATCTCCGGACCCGTAATCTGTCTATCCCCCACTTCACTCCAACAAATCGGAGACCTGCACTTTCTACCATAAAGTGCTTCAAACGGCGCCATCTCAATTCTTGAATGGTAGCTGTTGTTGTAGGAAAATTCTACTAACGGTAGATGTCGATCCCAACTGTTTCCGAAATCAATAACACATGCTCGTAGCATGTCTTCAAGCGTTTGTATCGTCCTTTCGCTCTGCCCATCAGTTTGTGGATGACAGGCAGTACTCATATCTAGACGAGTTCCTAATGCTTGCTGTAATGTCTGCCAGAATCTTGAAATAAATCTACCATCCCTATCAGAGATAATAGAGATTGGAATTCCATGTCTGGAGATGACTTCCTTCAAATACAGTCGTGCTAACTTCTCCATCTTGTCATCTTCTCTTATTGGCAGGAAGTGTGCTGATTTGGTGAGACGATCAACTATTACCCAAATAGTATCAAAACCACTTACAGTCCTTGGCAATTTAGTGATGAAATCCATGGTAATGTTTTCCCATTTCCATTCCGGGATTTCGGGTTGTTGAAGTAGACCTGATGGTTTCTGATGCTCAGCTTTGACCTTAGAACACGTCAAACATTCTCCTACATATTTAGCAATATCGGCTTTCATACCCGGCCACCAAAAATGTTTCTTGAGATCCTTGTACATCTTCCCCGTTCCAGGATGTATTGAGTATCTGGTTTTATGAGCTTCTCTAAGTACCATTTCTCTCATATCTCCAAATTTTGGTACCCAAATCCTTTCAGCCCTATACCGGGTTCCGTCTTCCCGAATATTAAGATGCTTCTCCGATACCTTGGGTATTTCATCCTTTAAATTTCCCTCTTTTAAAACTCCTTGTTGCGCCTCCATTATTTGAGTAGTAAGGTTATTATGAATCATTATATTCATAGATTTTACTCGAATGGGTTCTCTGTCCTTCCTGCTCAAGGCATCGGCTACCACATTTGCCTTCCCCGGGTGGTAACGAATCTCAAAGTCGTAATCATTCAATAATTCAATCCACCTACGCTGCCTCATATTCAGTTGTTTCTGATTAAATATGTGTTGAAGACTTTTGTGGTCGGTATATATAATACTTTTGACCCCATATAAGTAGTGCCTCCAAGTCTTTAATGCAAAAACAACCGCGCCTAATTCCAAATCATGCGTCGTATAATTTTGTTCGTGAATCTTCAATTGTCTAGATGCATAAGCAATCACCTTCGTTCGTTGCATTAATACACAACCGAGACCTTCCCTTCAAGCAATGACAATATAGGTGCCGTAGTTAGCTTTTTCTTCAATAACTGAAACGCTTTCTCTTGTTCATCATTCCATTCAAATTTCTTCCCTTTATGCGTTAATGCAGTCAAGGGTTTTGCTATTCTGGAAAAGTCTTGGATGAACCTTCTGTAGTAACCAGCTAGTCCTAAAAACTGGCGTATGTGTTTCGGAGTTTTTGGGGTTTCCCACTTTTTAACAGTTTCTATCTTTGCTGGATCCACCTTAATACCTTCTTTGTTCACTATGTGACCGAGGAATTGAACTTCTTCCAACCAAAATGCACACTTTGAAAACTTAGCGTACAATTCTTCCTTCCTCAATACTTCTAACACCTTTCTCAAATGTTCACCGTGTTCTTGGTCATTCTTTGAGTAAATAAGTATGTCATCAATGAAAACAATGACAAACTTGTCAAGATATGGTCCACACACTCGGTTCATAAGGTCCATGAACACAGCTGGTGCATTAGTTAAACCAAACGGCATGACCATAAACTCATAATGATCGTAACGTGTTCTGAAAGCAGTCTTTGGAATATCATCTTCTTTCACCCGTATTTGATGATACCCGGAACGTAAGTCAATCTTTGAATAAACAGACGAGCCTTGTAGTTGATCAAACAAGTCGTCGATTCTCGGTAGTGGGTAGCGATTCTTGATGGTAAGTTTGTTCAACTCTCGGTAGTCGATACCCAACCTGAATGTACCATCTTTCTTCTTGACAAACAAAACAGGAGCTCCCCACGGTGATGTGCTTGGTCGAATGAAACCACGCTCTAAAAGTTCTTGTAATTGGCTTTGTAGTTCTTTCATCTCGCTGGGTGCGAGTCTGTAAGGAGCACGAGCTATTGGTGCAGCTCCTGGTACAAGATCTATTTGAAATTTAATGGATGGATGTGGGGGTAATCCCGGTAATTCTTTCGGAAATACATCGGGAAATTCTTTTGCGACGGGAACATCATTGATGCTCTTTTCTTCAGTTTGTACTTTCTCGACGTGTGCTAGAACAGCATAGCAACCTTTTCATATTAGTTTTTGTGCCTTCAAATTACTAATAAGATGTAGCTTCGTGTTGCCCTTTTCTCCGTACACCATTAAGGGTTTTCCTTTTTCTCGTATAATGCGAATTGCATTTTTGTAACAAACGATCTCTGCTTTCACTTCTTTCAACCAGTCCATACCGATTATCACATCAAAACTCCCTAACTCTACTGGTATCAAATCAATCTTAAATGTTTCACTAACCAGTTTAATTTCTCGATTCCGACATATATTATCTGCTGAAATTAATTTACCATTTGCTAATTCGAGTAAAAATTTACTATCCAAAGGCGTCAATGGACAACTTAATTTAGCACAAAAATCTCTACTCATATAGCTTCTATCCGCACCCGAATCAAATAAAACGTAAGCAGATTTATTGTCAATAAGAAACGTACCCGTAACAAGCTCCGGGTCTTCCTGTGCCTCTGCTGCATTAATATTGAAAACTCTTGCGCGGCCTTGTCCATTCGTGTTCTCCTGGTTCGGGCAATTTCTAATAATGTGGCCCGGTTTTCCACATTTATAACAAACTACATTGGCATAACTTGCTCCGACACTACTTGCTCCACCATTACTCGTTCCGACACCATTTGTTCCTTTCATTCTATTAACCCCTGGTCCGTAGACCTCACACTTCACCGCGATATGACCATTTCTTTTACACTTATTGCAAAATTTGGTGCAGAACCCCGAGTGATACTTTCCACACCTTTGGCATAGCTGCTTCTGATTGTTGTTATTGTTGCGGTTATTATTGTTGTTGGGATGATTGTTGTTGTTGTTGTTGTTGTTGTTGTTGTT
Source organism: Rutidosis leptorrhynchoides (assembly GCF_046630445.1). Lineage (NCBI taxonomy): Eukaryota > Viridiplantae > Streptophyta > Magnoliopsida > Asterales > Asteraceae > Rutidosis > Rutidosis leptorrhynchoides. Next base: position 256,798,424 of record NC_092337.1, read on the forward strand.
GTTGTTGGGCCGTTTGTTGTAGTTGCGATTGATGTTGCGATTGTTGGGATAATTATTGAGATTATTGTTGTAATTGCTGTTGTTGTTATATTGGTGATTCTTATCACCGTTTTCCTCCCACTTTCTTTTGACTTGCTTCACATTGGCCTCTTCAGCAGTCTGTTCTTTAATTCTTTCTTCAATCTAGTTCACTAGTTTGTGAGCCATTCTACATGCCTGTTGTATGGAGGCGGGCTCGTGTGAACTTATATCTTCTTGGATTCTTTCCGGTAATCCTTTCACAAACGCGTCGATCTTCTCTTCCTCATCTTCGAACGCTCCCGGACACAATAGGCACAATTCTGTGAATCGTCTTTCATATGTGGTAATATCAAATCCTTGGGTTCGTAACCCTCTAAGTTCTGTCTTGAGCTTATTGACCTCGGTTCTGGGACGGTACTTCTCGTTCATCAAGTGCTTGAATGCTGACCACGGTAGTGCGTACGCATCGTCTTGTCCCACTTGCTCTAGATAGGTATTCCACCATGTTAACGCAGAACCTGTGAAGGTATGTGTAGCGTACTTCACTTTGTCCTCTTCAGTACACTTACTTATGGCAAACACCGATTCGACCTTCTCGGTCCACCGTTTCAATCCGATCGGTCATTCGGTTCCATCAAATTCCAAAGGTTTGCAGGCAGTGAATTCTTTGTAGGTGCATCCTACACGATTTCCTGTACTGCTAGATCCAAGGTTATTGTTGGTATGTAGCGCAGCCTGTACTGCGGCTATGTTTGAAGCTAGAAAAGTACGGAATTCCTCTTCATTCATATTCACGGTGTGTCGAGTAGTCGGTGCCATTTCCTTCAAAATAGTCAAATGGAACAAGTTAATCATACAGAATATTAAGAGTAGTTAATAGTATTTCGTAGCATAATATGAACTCATTTATAAAAGCTTTTTCTTCATATTAGCATTTTATAAGTTTAAATTCGGGTAGTACCTACCCGTTAAGTTCATACTTAGTAGCTAATATACAATTCAACTACTACAATTCTATATGAAAAACTGATTATAATAATATTTCGCGTTCAAACTTTTACACAATATTTTACAAACTTACAATACCGCTTATTTTACATATAGCATGAAATATAGCACACAATAAATTTGATACAAGATGATTGTGAAGATAATTCTAGCTAGTACACAAGTCGTTCAGCAAAGGCAATAAAGACACGTAATTCATACTTCCAGAAACAAGTCATGCATTCTGGTTTTACTAGGATTACTTCCCATCCTTGGTCTTGTGGAACATAACCGTTATGGCCGTTGATAAGACAGCGTGTAGTAACGTCGTCAAAGGGACGAGGGTTACGTAATGTCCAACAGTCCCGTAACAATCTAAAAACCTCATTTCTTACCCCAATTACAGACTCCGTCACTTGTGGGAACGTTTTGTTTAATAGTTGTAGGCCGATGTTCTTGTTCTCACTTTGGTGAGAAGCGAACATTACTAATCCGTAAGCATAACATGCTTCTTTATGTTGCATGTTAGCCGCTTTTTCTAAATCATGAATTCCTATATTCGGATACATTGAGTAAAAATAATTTCTTAACCCGTTGCGTAAAATAGCATTTGGGTTCCCCGCAATATATGCGTCAAAGTAAACACATCGTAACTTATGGGTTTCCCAATGTGATATCCCCCATCTTTCAAACGAAAGTCTCTTATAAACCAAGGCATTCTTGGAACATTCTTCGAATGTCTTACAAACTGATCTCGCCTTAAATAGTTGTGCCGAAGAATTCTGACCAACTCTAGACAAGATTTCATCAATCATGTCTCCGGGTAGGTCTCTTAAAATATTGGGTTGTCTATCCATTTTGTGTTTTTATACTGTAAAATAGACAAGAGTTAGATTCATAAAAAAAAATACTTATTAATACAAGAAATTTTTACATATATCATAAAGCATAAGCACACTATATTACATATATTACACCACACGAATACGGCTATCTTATTCCGACTCGCTTGTTTCTTCTTCTTCGGTTTTGGTTCGTTTTGCCAAGTTTCTAGGGATATATGATGTTCCCCTAATACGAGCCGTCGTTATCCACATTGGTTTAGAAAAACCTGGTGGTTTAGAGGTTCCCGGGTCATTGTTACAACTTAAGGACTTCGGGGGTTGATGATACATATAAAGTTCATCGGGGTTGGAATTAGATTTCTCTATTTTTATGCCCTTTCCCTTATTATTTTCTTTTGCCTTTTTAAATTCAGTTGGGGTAATTTCTATAACATCATCGGAATTCTCGTCGGAATCCGATTCATCGGAGAATTGGTAATCCTCCCAATATTTTGCTTCCTTGGCGGAAACACCATTGACCATAATTAACCTTGGTCAGTTGGTTGAGGATTTTCTTTTACTTAACCGTTTTATTATTTCCCCCACCAGTTCTATTTCTTCATCCGGTTCCGATTCTTCTTCCGGTTCCGATTCTTTTTCTGGTTCCGACTCTTCTTCCGGTTCCTCTTCGGGAACTTGTGAATCAGTCCACGAATCATTCCAATTTACATTTGACTCTTCATTATTATTAGGTGAGTCAATGGGACTTGTTCTAGAGGTAGACATCTATCACATAATATCAAACGCGTTAAGAGATTAATATATCACATAATATTCACATGTTAAAAATATATAGTTTCCAACAAAATTTGTCAAGCAATCATTTTTCAAGTAAACACGGTCGAAGTCCAGACTCACTAATGCATCCTAACAAACTCGATAAGACACACTAATGCAAAATTCTGGTTCTCTAAGACCAACGCTCGGATACCAACTGAAATGTCCCGTTCTTATTGATTAAAAACGTTCCATATTAATTGATTTCGTTGCGAGGTTTTGACCTCTATATGAGACGTTTTTCAAAGACTGCATTCATTTTAAAACAAACCATAACCTTTATTTCATCAATAAAGGTTTAAAAAGCTTTACGTAGATTATCAAATAATGATAATCTAAAATATTCTGTTTACACACGACCATTACATAATGGTTTACAATACAAATATGTTACAACAAAATAAGTTTCTTGAATGCAGTTTTTACACAATATCATACAAGCATGGACTCCAAATCTCGTCCTTATTTAAGTATGCGATAGCGGAAGCTCTTAATAATCACCTGAGAATAAACATGCTTAAAACGTCAACAAAAATGTTGGTGAGTTATAGGTTTAACCTATATTTATCAAATCATAATAATAGACCACAAGATTTCATATTTCAATACACATCCCATACATAGAGATAAAAATCATTCATATGGTGAACACCTGGTAACCGACATTAACAAGATGCATATATAAGAATATCCCCATCATTCCGGGACACCCTTCGGATATGATATAAATTTCGAAGTACTAAAGCATCCGGTACTTTGGATGGGGCTTGTTGGGCCCGATAGATCTATCTTTAGGATTCGCGTCAATTAGGGTGTCTGTTCCCTAATTCTTAGATTACCAGACTTAATAAAAAGGGGCATATTCGATTTCTATAATTCAACCATAGAATGTAGTTTCACGTACTTGTGTCTATTTTGTAAATCATTTATAAAACCTGCATGTATTCTCATCCCAAAAATATTAGATTTTAAAAGTGGGACTATAACTCACTTTCACAGATTTTTACTTCGTCGGGAAGTAAGACTTGGCCACTGGTTGATTCACGAACCTATAACAATATATACATATATATCAAAGTATGTTCAAAATATATTTACAATACTTTTAATATATTTTGATGTTTTAAGTTTATTAAGTCAGCTGTCCTCGTTAGTAACCTACAACTAGTTGTCCACAGTTAGATGTACAGAAATAAATCGATAAATATTATCTTGAATCAATCCACGACCCAGTGTATACGTATCACAGTATTGATCACAACTCAAACTATATATATTTTGGAATCAACCTCAACCCTGTATAGCTAACTCCAATATTCACATATAGAGTGTCTATGGTTGTTCCGAAATATATATAGATGTGTCGACATGATAGGTCGAAACATTGTATACGTGTCTATGGTATCTCAAGATTACATAATATACAATACAAGTTGATTAAGTTATGGTTGGAATAGATTTGTTACCAATTTTCACGTAGCTAAAATGAGAAAAATTATCCAATCTTGTTTTACCCATAACTTATTCATTTTAAATCCATTTTGAGTGAATCAAATTGCTATGGTTTCATATTGAACTCTATTTTATGAATCTAAACAGAAAAAGTATAGGTTTATAGTCGAAAAATAAGTTACAAGTCGTTTTTGTAAAGGTAGTCATTTCAGTCGAAAGAACGACGTCTAGATGACCATTTTAGAAAACATACTTCCACTTTGAGTTTAACCATAATTTTTGGATATAGTTTCATGTTCATAATAAAAATCATTTTCTCAGAATAACAACTTTTAAATCAAAGTTTATCATAGTTTTTAATTAACTAACCCAAAACAGCCCGCGGTGTTACTACGACGGCGTAAATCCGGTTTTACGGTGTTTTTCGTGTCTCCAGGTTTTAAATCATTAAGTTAGCATATCATATAGATATAGAACATGTGTTTAGTTGATTTTAAAAGTCAAGTTAGAAGGATTAACTTTTGTTTGCGAACAAGTTTAGAATTAACTAAACTATGTTCTAGTGATTACAAGTTTAAACCTTCGAATAAGATAGCTTTATATGTATGAATTGAATGATGTTATGAACATCATTACTACCTTAAGTTCCTTGGATAAACCTACTGGAAAAGTGAAAAATGGATCTAGCTTCAACGGATCCTTGGATGGCTCGAAGTTCTTGAAGCAGAATCATGACACGAAAACAAGTTCAAGTAAGATCATCACTTGAAATAAGATTGTTATAGTTATAGAAATTGAACCAAAGTTTGAATATGATTATTACCTTGTATTAGAATGATAACCTACTGTAAGAAACAAAGATTTCTTGAGGTTGGATGATCACCTTACAAGATTGGAAGTGAGCTAGCAAACTTGAAAGTATTCTTGATTTTCTGTAACTAGAACTTGTAGAATATATGAAGAACACTTAGAACTTGAAGATAGAACTTGAGAGAGATCAATTAGATGAAGAAAATTGAAGAATGAAAGTGTTTGTAGGTGTTTTTGGTCGTTGGTGTATGGATTAGATATAAAGGATATGTAATTTTGTTTTCATGTAAATAAGTCATGAATGATTACTCATATTTTTGTAATTTTATGAGATATTTCATGCTAGTTGCCAAATGATGGTTCCCACATGTGTTAGGTGACTCACATGGGCTGCTAAGAGCTGATCATTGGAGTGTATATACCAATAGTACATACATCTAAAAGCTGTGTATTGTACGAGTACGAATACGGGTGCATACGAGTAGAATTGTTGATGAAACTGAACGAGGATGTAATTGTAAGCATTTTTGTTAAGTAGAAGTATTTTGATAAGTGTCTTGAAGTCTTTCAAAAGTGTATGAATACATATTAAAACACTACATGTATATACATTTTAACTGAGTCGTTAAGTCATCGTTAGTCGTTACATGTAAATGTTGTTTTGAAACCTTTAGGTTAACGATCTTGTTAAATGTTGTTAACCCAATGTCTATAATATCAAAAGATATTTTAAATTATTATATTATCATGATATTATTATGTACGAATATCTCTTAATATGATATATATACATTAAATGTCATTACAACGATAATCGTTACATATATGTCTCGTTTCAAAATCATTAAGTTAGTAGTCTTGTTTTTACATATGTAGTTCATTGTTAATATACTTAATGATATGTTTACTTATCATAATATCATGTTAACTATATATATAACCATATATATGTCATCATATAGTTTTTACAAGTTTTAACATTCGTGAATCACCGGTCAACTTGGGTGGTCAATTGTCTATATGAAACCTATTTCAATTAATCAAGTCTTAACAAGTTTGATTGCTTAACATGTTGGAAACATTTAATCATGTAAATATCAATCTCAATTAATATATATAAACATGGAAAAGTTCGGGTCACTACATCGATATCCTGGCGTAATTATTAAACAAAGTATTAAGACCTTGTTACAGTTTAAGTCCCCAATTAATTGGAATATTTGACTTCGGATATAAGGATAATTTGACGAGGACACTCGCACTTTATATTTATGACTGATGGACTGTTATGGACAAAAACCAGACAGACATATTGAATAATCCAGGACAAAGGACAATTAACCCATGGGAAGAAACTAAAATCAACACGTCAAACATCATGATTATGGAAGTTTAAATAAGCATAATTCCTTTATTTTCATATTTAATTGCACTTTTAATTATCGCACTTTTATTTATTATCATTGTATTTAATTGCACTTTTAATTATCGTACTTTTTAATTATCGCAATTTTATTTTATCGGACTTTTATTTATCGCAATTTCAGCATCGTTATTTACTTTACGCTTTAAATTAAGTTATATTTACTTTTTTATATTTTACATTAGGTTTTAACTGCGACTAAAGTTTTAAAATCGACAAACCGGTCATTAAACGGTAAAAACCCCCTTTTTATAATAATAATATTACTTATATATACATTTGTATTTTTATAAGATTAAAACTAATATAGCGTTAAGCTTGTTTAATTTTCCCTGTGGAACGAACCGAACTTACTAAAAACTACACTACTTTACAATTAGGTACACTGCCTATAAGTGTTGTAGCAAGGTTTAGGTATATCCATTCTATAAATAAATAAATATCTTGTGTAAAATTGTATCGTATTTAATAGTATTTTGTCGTAAAAATAATACTATTTCCTAGTACACCTCACACACATCACACCTATATTGTCATTGCCTAAAGGGAACGATGATTTTTTGATATACTGTGATGCCTCAAAGTAAGGCCTCGGTTGTGTGTTAATGCAACGAACGAAGGTAATTGCATATGCGTCTAGACAATTGAAGATTCACGAGCAAAATTATACGACACACGATTTGGAATTAGGCGCTGTTGTTTTTGCATTAAAGACTTGGAGGCACTACTTATATGGGGTCAAAAGTATTATATATACCGACCACAAAAGTCTTCAACATATATTTAATCAGAAACAACTGAACATGAGGCAGCGCAGGTGGATTGAATTGTTGAATGATTACGACTTTGAGATTCGTTACCACCCGGGGAAGGCGAATGTGGTAGCCGATGCTTTCAGTAGAAAGGACAGAGAACCCATTCGAGTAAAAGCTATGAATATAATGATTCACAATAACCTTACTACTTAAATAAAGGAGGCACAACAAGGAGTTTTAAAAGAGGGAAATTTAAAGGATGAAATACCCAAAGGATCGGAGAAGCATCTTAATATTCGAGAAGACGGAACCCGGTATAGGGCTGAAAGAATTTGGGTATCAAAATTTGGAGATATGAGAGAAATGGTACTTAGAGAAGCTCATAAAACCAGATACTGAATACATCCTGGAACGGGGAAGATGTACAAAGATCTCAAGAAACATTTTTGGTGGCCAGGTATGAAAGCTGATGTTGCTAAATATGTAGGGGAATGTTTGACGTTTTCTAAGGTCAAAGCTAAGCATCAGAAACCATCAGGTCTACTTCAACAACCCGAAATCCAGGAATGGAAATGGGAAAACATTACCATGGATTTCATCACTAAATTGCCAAGGACTGCAAGTGGTTTTGATACTATTTGGGTAATATTTGATCGTCTCACCAAATCATCACACTTCCTGCTAATAAGAGAAGATGACAAGATGGAGAAGTTAGCACGACTGTATTTGAAGGAAGTCGTCTCCAGACATGGAATACCAATCTCTATTATCTCTTATATGGATGGCAGATTTGTTTCAAGGTTTTGGCAGACATTACAACAAGCATTGGGAACTCGTCTAGACATGAGTACTGCCTATCATCCACAAACCGATGGGCAGAGCGAAAGGACTATACAGACTCTTGAAGACATGCTACGAGCATGTGTTATTGATTTTGGAAACGGTTGGGATCGACATCTACCATTAGCAGAATTTTCCTACAACAACACTTACCACTCGAGTATCGAAATGGCAACGTTCGAAGCACTTTATGGTAGAAAGTGCAGATCTTCAATTTGTTGGAATGAATTGGGGGATAGACAGTTTATGGGTCCAGAGATAATCCAAGAAACTACAGAGAAAATCATCCAAATTCAACAACGGTTGAAAACCGCTCAGAGTCGACAAAAGAGCTACGCGGACCTTAAAAGGAAAGATATAGAATTTGAAATTGGGGAGATGGTCATGCTTAAGGTTTCGCCTTGGAAAGGCGTTGTTCGATTTGGTAAACGAGGGAAACTAAATCCAAGATACATTGGACCATTCAAGATTTTAGATCATGTCGGACCAGTAGCCTACCGACTTGAATTACCTCAACAACTCGCCAATATACATAATACCTTTCACGTCTCGAATCTGAAGAAGTGCTTAGCTAAAGAACATCTCACTATTCTTTTAGATGAAATTAAAATCAATGAAAAACTACAATTCATTGAAGAACCCGTCGAGATAATGGATCGTGAGGTTAAAAGGCTCAAGCAAAACAAGATACCAATTGTTAAGGTTCGATGAAATGCTCATAGAGGACCCGAGTTTACCTGGGAATGAGAAGATTAGATGAAGAAGAAATACCCGCACTTATTTCCAGAAGATACGTCAACACCTCCAACTGCTTAAAATTTCGGGACGAAATTTATTTAACGGGTAGGTACTGTAGTGACCCAAACTTTTCCATGTTTATATATATTAAATGAAATTGATATTTATATGATTAAGTGTTTCCAACATATTAAGCAATCAAACTTGTTAAGACTTGTTTAATTGAAATAGGTTTTATATAGACAATTGACCACCCAAGTTGACCGGTGATTCACGAACGTTAAAACTTCTAAAAACTATATGATGTCATATATATGGATATATATATATAGTTAACATGGTATTATGATAAGTAAACATATCATTAAGTATATTAACAATGAACTACATATGTAAAAACAAGACTATTAGTTAATGATTTCGAAACGAGACATATATGTAACGATTATCGTTGTAACGACATTTAATTGTATATATATCATATTAAGATATATTAATATATCATAATATCATGATAATGTAATAATTTAACATCTCATTTGATATAATAAACAATGGGTTAACAACACTTAACAGGATCATTAACCTAAAGGCTTCAAAACAACATTTACATGTAACGACTAACGATGACTTAACGACTCAGTTAAAACGTATATACATGTAGTGTTTTAATATGTATTTATACACTTTTGAAAGACTTAAATACACTTATCAAAATACTTCTACTTAACAAAAATTCTTACAATTACATCCTCGTTCAGTTTCATCAACAATTCTACTCGTAAGCACCCGTATTCGTACTCGTACAATACACAGCTTTTAGATGTATGTACTATTGGTATATACACTCCAATGATCAGCTCTTAGAACCCCATGTGAGTCACCTAACACATGTGGGAACCATCATTTGGCAACTAGCATGAAATATCTCATAAAATTACAAAAATATTAGTAATCATTCATGACTTATTTACATGTAAACAAAATTACACATCCTTTATATCTAATCCATATACCAATGACCAAAAACACCTACAAACACTTTCATTCATCAATTTTCTTCATCAAATTGATCTCTCTCAAGTTCTATCTTCATGTTCTATGTGTTCTTCATAAATTCTATAAGTTCTAGTTTCATAAAATCAAGAATACTTCCAAGTTTGCTAGCTTACTTCCAATCTTGTAAAGTGATCATCCAACCTCAAGAAATCTTTCTTATTTATAGTAAGATATCTTTCTAATACAAGTTAATACTCATATTCAAACTTTGATTCAATTTCTATAACTATAACAATCTTATTTTGAGTGGAAATCTTACTTGAACTTGTTTTCGTGTCATGATCCTGCTTCAAGAACTTTCAAGCCATCCAAGGATCCTTTGAAGCTAGATATATTTTTCTCATTTCCAGTAGGTTTATCCACAAAACTTGAGGTAGTAATGATATTCATAACATCATTCGATTCATACATATAATGCTATCTTATTCGAAGGTTTAAACTTGTAATCACTAGAACATAGTTTAGTTAATTCTAAACTTGTTCGCAAACAGAAGTTAATCCTTCTAACTCGAATTTTAAAATCAACTAATCACATGTTCTATATCTATATTATATGCTAACTTAATGATTTAAAACCTAAAAACACGATAAACACCGTAAAACTGGATATACGCCGTCGTAGTAACACTGCGGGCTGTTTTGGGTTAGTTAATTAAAAACTATGATAAACTTTGATTTAAAAGTTGTTCTTCTGGAAAAATGATTTTTCTTATGAACATGAAACTATATTCAAAAATCATGATTAAACTCAAAGTGGAAGTATGTTTTCCAAATGGTCATCTAGACGTCGTTCTTTCGATTGAAATGACTACCTTTACAAAAACGACTTGTAACCTGTATTTCCAACTATAAACTTATACCTTTTCTGTATAGATTCATAAACTTAAGTTCAATATGAAACCATAGCAATTGGATTCACTCAAAACGGATTTAAAACGAATAAGTTATGGGTAAAACAAGATTGGATATTTTTACTTGTTGTAGCTACGTGAAAATTGGTAACAAATCTATACAAATCATATCCTAGCTAACTTATATTGTATTATACATGTATTCTAATATATTATGTAATCTTGGGATACCATAGACACATATGCAAATGTTTTGACATATCATATCGACCCATCTATATATATTATTTGGAACAACCATACACACTCTATATGCAGTAATGTTGGAGTTAGCTATACAGGGTTGAGGTTGATTCCAAATATATATATACTTTGAGTTGTGATCTAGCCTGAGACGTGTATACACTGGGTCGTGGATTGGGTCAAGATAATATATATCAATTTATTTCTGTACATCTAACTATGGACAACTAGTTGTAGGTTACTAACGAGGACAGCTGACTGAAAATATTTAAAACATTAAAACGTATTAAAAAATTGTAAATATATTTTGAACATACTTTGATATATATGTATATATTTGTTATAGGTTCGTGAATCGAACAGTGGCCAAGTGTTACTTCCCGACGAAGTAAAAATCTGTGAAAGTGAGTTATAGTTCCATTTTTTTAAAATATAATATTTTTGGGATGAGAATACATGCAGTTTTATAAATGTTTTACAAAAATAGACACAAGTATGCGAAACTACATTCTATGGATGGATTATTAAACCGAATATCACCCTTCAAGTATGGTAGATTAAGAATTAGGGAAATGGCCCCCATTCAGGTTATGGATGATTTAGTACTTCGAGATTATTATACAGACGAGAGGTCCTGTTTTGGGGATATTCTATGCATTAAGTTAACGTCGGTTACCAGGTGTTCAACATATGAATGATTTTTATCTCTATGCAGTTTGCGAAATGCCTGATAAGAGATGTGTTATAAAAATGAAATCTTGTGGTCTATTATTATGATTTAATAATATGTAGGTTAAACCTATAACTCACCAACAATTTTGTTGACCTTTTAAGCATGTTTATTCTCAGGTGATTATTAAGAGCATCCGCTGTTGCATACTAAATTAAGGACAAGATTTGGAGTCCATGCTTGTATATTATTGTTTAAAAACTGCATTCGAACACTTATGTTGATGTGTAATATTATTGTAAACCATTATGTAATGGTCGTGTGAAAAACGCTATATTTTAGATTATCATTATTTGATAATCGTCGTAATATTTTAAAGGTTATGGTTTATTTTAAAATCGAATGCAGTCTTTGAAAAACATCTCATATAGAGGTCAAAACCTCGCGACGAAATCAATTAATATGGAACGTTTATAATCAATATGAACGGGACATTTCAATGACCACTACGGGTGGTAATTTCGACCCATTTAAACAAGTACAAACTAACCCAATTTATACTTGACACCATTTAGACCAACCTAGGTCTTAGCACTAAATTACTACTTAGGTGGTAATCACTTCAAACATCATTTACACCAAAACCCCAACATGAGTAAAATTGACCCACATTGCGTTTGACCACATTTGACCTATGTTAAAATACAATTTTAACACAAAATCACTTCTCATAAGTGATTACTTCCAAAAACTCCATTTAACACTCAACAAAAGTGTTTAAACATCCATTTGACCAAAACTAGTGTCATTACCAACTTTGGCCCAATCAACTTACCCATTTTGACATAAGTCCCAAAAACGGCCAAAATTACTAAAGGCTAGTGATTATATTTCTAAAACATCAATTAACACATAAATCAAGTATTTACATACTTGATTCACCAAAACTTGACTCAAAAACTCATTTTGACACCAAACCAAGTCAACACCCATTTTGACTAGCAAACTTGTTCTTAAGAACATTAAAATTACTAACAAACTCACAACCTAGTGATTTAACACCCAAACCATGTCAAATACTACCGATTTCATCATCAAACCCTAAACCCACAATAATCAGGTTCACTTACAATAACAATACAACAAAACCCCCAATTTCATGAGAAATGAGGTTTATAACCCTAACTTGCTCAAACCCTAAACATGAACAAGAATCTTAAACAATGAATTTTAAAGCTAGAACTTACCAACACTACCACAACGTAGCCACTGAAGGAGGTGAACAACTTTAACTCTTGAGACCCGACCCGAATCACTCTTTTTCTTCCCTAAATCCCCAATTCTCTCTCTAGAACCCCCCCTCTCTCTCTTTCTAGGGTTTGATGTGTGTTAGGGTGAACAAAAGAGGAAAAAATGAAGTTGGGATAAGGTTTGGTTCAGTTTTATGGCTAAAAACCCGTCCACATGCGAAAAGACAATTATATCCCTCATTTAACCTTTAAAAATGAATTCAACATCAGCTCTAGTTATAGCCCGCAGCATGACTAAATAGCTCGCGGTGCAGATTTACACTGAAAATAAATGTAGACCATTTTAAATGCACATACCATCAGCTCAAAGGTTAACCCGCGGCGCGGCTTCAGGACCTGCGGCGCGGCTTCAGGACCCGCGGCGTGGCCCAATGCTGTACCTAATTCTGATTTGAAGTTCAGGGACTGAACTTATCTAACTCTGATTCTGATGTAAATTCTGAAAATACATAAGTGTTAGGTTGACTTTTAGTGGGAGTTTCTGATGCACACAATTACTAACACTTTCAAGAACATATTCTAATGCACAAAATTCAGGATCTTACACCATTGCTTGATAACTACCTCACATTTAGGTTAGGGGGAATGATAACGCTAAAAATGAACATATATTTCATAGCATTATTCCTCAAGAAAGACAAGCTTTTAGTTGCAATTGTCCTATTTACAAGTGATATTCGTTTAAATAATAAAAGGTGAAGACAAAAGACAGATTCGACAAATTGAAGACGCAAACGACCAAAAAGCTCAAAAGTACAAAATACAATCAAAGAGGTTCCAATTATTGATAAGAAACATCTCAAAATTACAAGAGTACAAGATTCAAAACTCAAAGTATAAGATATTAAATTGTACGCAAGGACGTTCGAAAATCCGGAATCGGGACCAGAGTCAACTCTCAACGCTCGACGCAACGGACTAAAAATTACAAGTCAACTATGCACATAAATATAATATAATATTTAAATAATTACTAAAATTATTTATATATTATATTTATTTATATAATCCGTCGACAAGCTAGGAGCCAAGGATTGGTGAGCTGTAAAAACAAACTCCGCGACTCGCGGAGTTTGAAGAAGGAAAGGGCCGCGACTCGCGGAGATTCCCTGGACTCAAATCCCTATAAAACCCAACGAATTCTGATCATTTTTTATATCATTAATCTATCTCTCTCTCAATATATACGTAATATATATATATATATATATATATATATATATATATATATATATATATATATATATATATATATATATATATATTTTAATTTTAATTTTAATTTTAAATCCTAATAATAAGGGTATGTTAGCGAATGTTGTAAGGGTGTAAGTCGAAATTCTGTCCGTGTAACGCTACGCTATTTTTAATCATTGTAAGTTATGTTCAACCTTTTTAATTTAATGTCTCGTAGCTAAGTTATTATTATGCTTATTTAATCCGAAGTAATCATGATGTTGGGCTAATTACTAAAATTGGGTAATTGGGCTTTGTACCATAATTGGGGTTTGGACAAAAGAACGACACTTGTGGAAATTAGACTATGGGCTATTAATGGGCTTTATATTTGTTTAACTAAATGATAGTTTGTTAATTTTAAATATAAAGATTTACAATTGGACGTCCCTATAAATAACCATATACACTCGATCGGATACGATGGGCGGGGTATTTATATGTACGAATAATCATTTATTTAACTGGACACGGGAATGGATTAATAGCCACTAGAATTATTAAAACAGGGGTGAAATTATGTACAAGGACACTTGGCATAATTGTTAACAAAGTATTAAAATCTTGGGTTACACGCAGTCGATAACCTGGTGTAATTATTAAACAAAGTATTAAAATCTTATTACAGTTTAAGTCCCCAATTAGTTGGAATATTTAACTTCGGGTATAAGGATAATTTGACGAGGACACTCACACTTTATATTTATGACTGATGGACTGTTATGGACAAAAACCAGACGGACATATTAAATAATCCAGGACAAAGGACAATTAACCCATGGGCATAAAACTAAAATCAACACGTCAAACATCATGATTACGGAAGTTTAAATAAGCATAATTATTTTATTTCATATTTAATTTCCTTTATTTTATATTTAATTGCACTTCTAATTATCACACTTTTATTGTTATTGTATTTAATTGCACTTTTAATTATCGTACATTTTAATTATCGCAAGTTTATTTTATCGCACTTTTATTTATCGCAATTTCATTATCGTTATTTACTTTACGCTTTAAATTAAGTCTTTTATTTATTTAATATTTTATATTTTGTTTTAACTGCAACTAAAGTTTTTAAAATCGACAAACCGGTCATTAAACGGTAAAAACCCCCCTTTATAATAATAATATTACTTATATATATATATATATTCGTATTTTTATAAATTAAACTAATATAGCGTTAAGCTTTGATTAAAAGATTCCCTGTGGAACGAATCGGACTTACTAAAAACTACACTACTGTACGATTAGGTACACTGCCTATAAGTGTTGTAGCAAGGTTTAAGTATATCCATTCAATAAATAAATAAATATCTTGTGTAAAATTGTATCGTATTTAATAGTATTTCCTAGTAAAATTTAAGCTATTTTATATACCCATTAGCTTTAACATCAAGTATTTTTGGCGCCGCTGCCGGGGAACATCTAGCTTAAAAGCCGGAAGCGCAACGCTAATATAAAAAAAATTTATTTTTAGTTTACTAATATAAAAAAATACGCTTTTGTAAAAATACGTTTTAAATATTCAAAAATATAAAAAGAAAAACAAAAATATAAATATTTTTAAGAGTTTGTTAAATATTTAAGTTTTATAAAGTTTCTTTATTTTTATTTTATAAAAATATAAGTCTTATTTAAATATTTTGTTTTTATTAAAAACATAATAAAAAAAACCGAAAAAAAATATATATATAAATCTAGTTTTAAGATTTTTATTTATAAAATTATAAAGCATTTTATTTCTATTTTAGTTTTTAAAGATAAGTTTTATTTAAATTATATAAATATATTAATTAAATTAAAAACAGGAAAAAAAAATAATTACGTCGAAACCTGTCAAACGAGTTCATCTAATCCGAAATTTGAAACCCCGCGACTCGCGGAGTTTGGAGCCAGGAATACCGCAAGTCGCGGAGCAGCCCTGACACGGGTACACAGCAACCCTAACAGCATTAATTACGAGATAATTATTATTATTATTAATTCTAAACACTAATTAGGGTATTTTTATTATAATATTTAGTTTTACTTAGTTTATTTTGTTTTGTTTTATTTAATTTTATTTAGTTTAATTAAATTATAAAATTAATAGTTTTAATAAATAAATAATATAAAAATAATATTTTTATAAAAATTGTACTTTTTACGGATTTTAGTATATTTTTATATTTTGTCCCTTTTTAATTGTTTTAGCGTAATATTTGTATTTTTCGCTCATAATTAGTTTTAAATATAGTTTTTTGCCATAGTTATTTTTATTTCTAGATTTTTAGGTTTTGCCGTAAAATCCCTTAAGTGTTTTTTCTTTAGACTAAGATTTAGGTGCTTTAGAATTTTGCGACGCCTTTTAAAATTTTAGTACCTTTTTAAGATATTGCCATTTGGGATATAGTTTTACTTGTAAGCTTTAATATTTTTAGACGCCTTTTACCTATGTATCAATTATCATTCCAATTAGTAATCTCAATTTGCGATTATAATTTTAAGTTAGTGATAGTTATAAGGTTGGGTTAGTCGAGTGTTTTTAAGTTTTATAAGTTTCTTTCATTTTTCGACGCCTTTTATTTTTCAATTTTTTTTATTTTTTTCGACCTTTTTCGGCGCGCTCTTTTTCTTTCTTATTTCTCGCTATTCTAGTTTTAAGACATAGATTTTTATTCTACTTCTTATCTAAATTTCTTAAAATTACGAAAATTTATTTTAAGTGGTTAAATTGATAGACATCAAAATTTTCTGGTTCGTAGTAATAGTTGGATTTGTACGTGGACCGGGTTTTTGGAGCCAAACAGTACTCAATTATATTGAGACCAAACGAATCCTGCCCCTCTGCTGCATCTTTTCGCTATTCGAAACGTGGGCAAAATCAGAAAAGTCTATTAATTGGATAACTTATATAATTTTTCTTTCCTTTTAAAAACTAATAGGATAGGATATTCAGTGAATGCACCGAGCAAGACATTCACCACCTTTTGTACGTTCACCACCTGTAACTCGATCAAGACATCTAGCTAATATTGTCGTCGTTGATAATCCAATTTTTGAACCCGACCTCACAATTGAGAATCCGGAGAATATTCAGGGACAATTCATAGATCCTGAACCATTAATTTTTCCTCCGGAACCACCAATCATTCAAACAGAGATTGTTGAGGAACGAACCATTAAATCAGAATCCTCTTGTGATTCCGATTCAACAAATTCAATTATGGAGAATCTGGAACCTTTAAGCATGGAAGACCGAATGAGAGCTAAACGCACTGGCCAAGGTCACGCAATTACTCATCCTGACATTAATGCACCAGATTATGAAATCAAAGGACAAATTCTACATATGGTGACTAATCAATGCCAATTTAGTGGTGCGCCGAAGGAAGATCCAAATGAACATCTTCGTACCTTTAATAGGATCTGCACACTATTTAAAATAAGAGAAGTTGAGGATGAACAGATATATCTCATGTTATTTCCCTGGACTTTAAAGGGAGAAGCCAAAGATTGGTTGGAATCGTTACCTGAAGGGGTGATTGATACATGGGACGTTTTAGTTGAAAAATTTCTTAAACAATTCTTTCCTGCATCTAAAGCGGTAAGACTTCAAGGAGAATTGTTACGTTTACACAGAAACCGAATGAAACTATATATGAGGCATGGACAAGATTTGGAAAGTTATTAAGAGGATGTCCGCAACATGGTTTAGACACCTGTCAAATAGTACAAATATTCTACCAAGGATGCGACATCACTACAAGAAAAGACATCGATATAGCAGTTGGTGGTTCTATTATGAAGAAAACCGAAACTGATGCTTACAAAATTATTGATAACACTGCTTCCCACTCACATGAGTGGCACCAAGAAAAAGATATCGTTAGATCATCTAAAGCAGCTAGAGCCGATTCTAGCCATGACTTAGATTCCATTTCCGCAAAGATAGATGCTGTCGAGAGACGAATGGAAAAGATGACTAAAGATATCCACTCAATACGAATAAGTTGTGAGCAGTGTGGAGGACCACATTTGACAAAAGATTGTCTCAGTATTGAACTAACAATGGAACAAAGAGAGAATGTTTCATATCTAAACCAAAGGCCTGGAAATAATTATCAGAATAATTATCAACCGCCAAGACCGATCTACAATCAAAACCAGAATTATAATCGAAATATTCCATACAACAACCAACAAGGTCCTAGCAATCAACAAGTATCCAATAATACTTACAACCAGCAAAGACCTAATTTTCAAAACAAACCACCACAACCCGATGATAAAAAGCCGAATTTAGAAGATATGATTACAAAGCTAGTTGAAACTCAAACGCAGTTTTTCACATCTCAGAAATAAACTAATGAACAAAATGCTCAAGCATTTAGAAATCAACAAGCTTCTATTCAAAATCTGGAACAAGAAGTAAGTAACCTAGCAAGGTTAATCGGTGAAAGAAAACTGGAAAGTTTACCTAGTGATACAAATGCTAACCCCCGGAATGAAACAGCTAAAGCCATTACCACAAGAAGTGGTACAACACTTAAACCACCTGAAATACCTGTAACTTCTGATGAAGCTATTCCTACTCCACAAGAACCACAACCTGATCAAGATAAGGAAAAAGAACCGGTAGTTGAAAAGGTTAATGAAGATAACATAGTTAAGGCTAAACCTTATGTTAAACCATACCAACCACCACTTCCTTACCCAAGTAAAATTAAAAAGAAAAACTTGAAGCCGAGCAATCCAAATTCTTGGATATGTTTAAACAGATAAATGTAAATCTTCCTTTCATTGATGTGATTTCAGGAATGCCTAGATATGCTAAATTCTTGAAAGATCTAATCACGAATAGAAAGAAAATGGAAGAACTCTCGGCTGTTACTATGAATGCTAATTGTTCTGCAGTACTGTTGAATAAGATATACCAGAATAATTATCTGATCCAGGAAGTTTCACAATTCCATGTTTTCTGGGTAGTCTTAGTTCAATAGAAGCATTAGCAGACTTAGGTGCTAGTATAAATTTAATGCCGTATTCACTATACACTAAACTAGACCTTGGAGAATTGAAACTGATGTTATGCAAGGTGTATATAAAATAGCTTTATATTTTACAAGGAAATACTATTAAATACGATACAATTTTATACAAGATATTTATTTATTTATAGAATGGATATACTTAAACCTTGCTACAACACTTATAGGCAGTGTACCTAATCGTACAGTAGTGTAGTTTTTAGTAAGTCCAGTTCGTTCCACAGGGAAAATCTTTAAACAAAGCTTAACGCTATGTTCGTTTACTTTTATAAAAATACAAATATATATATATATATATAAGTAATATTATTATTATAAAGGGGGGTTTTTACCGTTTAATGACCGGATTGTCGATTTTTTAAAACTTTAGTCGCAGTTAAAACAAAATGTAAAATATTAAATAAATAAAAGACTTAATTTAAAGTGTAAAGTAAATAACGATAATGAAATTGCGATAAATAAAAGTGTGATAAAATAAACTTGCGATAATTAAAAAGTACGATAATTAAAAGTGCATTTAAATACAATAACAATAAAAATGCGATAATTAGAACTGCAATTAAATATAAAATAAAGGGAATTAAATATGAAATAAAAGAATTATGCTTATTTAAACTTCTGTAATCTTGATGTTTGACGTGTTGATTTTAGTTTTATGCCCATGGGTTAATTGTCCTTTGTCCTGGATTATTTAATATGTCCGTCTGGTTTTTGTCCATAACAGTCCATCAGTCATAAATATAAAGTGCGAGTGTCCTCGTCAAATTATCCTTATACCCGAAGTTAAATATTCCAACTAATGGGGGACTTAAACTGTAACAAGATTTTAATACTTTGTTTAATAATTACACCAGCATGTCGACTGAGTGTAACCCAAGGTTTTAATACTTTGTTAACAATTATGCCAAGTGTCCTTGTACATAATTTCACCCCTGTTTTAATAATTCTAGTGGCTATTAATCCATTCACGTGTCCGGTTAAATGAACGATTATTCGTACATATAAATATCCCGCCCATCGTGTCCGATCGAGTGTAAATGGTTATTTATAGGGACGCCCAATTGTAAATCTTTATATTAAAATTAACAAACTATCATTTAGTTAAACAAATATAAAGCCTATTAATAGCCCATAGTCTAATTTCCACAAGTGTCGTTCTTTTGTCCAAACCCCAATTATGGTACAAAGCCCAATTACCCAATTTTAGTAATTAGCCCAACATCATGATTACTTCATTTTAAATAAGCATAATAATAACTTAGCTATGAGACATTAATGTAAAAAGGTTGAACATAACTTACAATGATTAAAAATAGCGTAGCGTTACACGGACAGAATTTCAACTTACACCCTTACAACATTCGCTAACATACCCTTATTATTAGGATTAAAATTAAAATTAAAATTAAAATTAAAATATAAATTATAAATATAAATATTACGTATAGATAGATGGATGGATATATATTGATATTTTTGCGATCAAACTGCGTTTGCTTTATAGGGAATTGAGTTCAGGGGGTCTTCGCGACTCGCGGCCTTTTCTGCCTTCAAACTCCGCGAGTCGCGGAGTTTGAAATTCCAGCTCACCAACTTTGGAGTCTTTCTTGCCGACGGATTTTTATTATTTATATAATATATAAATAATTATAAGAATTATTTAAATATTATATTATATTTATGTGCATAGTTGACTTGTAATTTTTAGTCCATTGCGTCGAGCGTTGAGAGTTGACTCTGGTCCCGGTTCTGGATTTTCGAACGTCCTTGCGTACAATTTAATATCTTGTACTTTGCGTTTTGAATCTTGTACTCTTGTAATTTCGAGACGTTTCTTATCAATAATTGGAACCTCTTTGATTGTATTTTGTACTTTTGAGCTTTTTGGTCGTTTGCGTCTTCAATTCGTCGAATCTGTCTTTTGTCTTCACCTTTTATTATTTAAATGAATATCACTTGTAAATAGAACAATTGCAACTAAAAGCTTGTCTTTTTTGAGGAATAATGCTATGAAATATATGTTCGTTTTTAGCATTATCAAATATTCCCACACTTGAGCGTTGCTTGTCCTCAAGCAATATAGTCTTGAAATACTAGAATCACTTCTTTATTCTTCACACTTTGTACATCAGTGATTTCTATACGGCGGTATAAACAATGGTAGTAACGATATGGTTTACAGTCCCACATGACTATAAAAATTTAGATCCTTTAGGAAATTGAATCTTTATGAAAACATTTGATCTTTTGAAAATTCATTCTAGCTTTTATCCTAGATAAGTTTTCCGGAATAACCCTTCACCGGTGTTGCAAAATATTTTTGTGGGTTTTGTGGGTTTCAGATTTGAAAATTTTGGCTCAAAACTTATGGTTTTGTGTCACCCACTTGCTAACCTTGTATTAGGAAAGCAACACATCCAGTATACTTGCTCCGTATATTACCTTTCGGTAAACTACCGTCCGGTTATAAAGGAAAGCGATGAACAAGCAACTGTTAAGGCAATGTCCCGTGACTTGCGTTTGATTATGGTCTATAAACGTGTCGGACGCAATTACTATCCTTTGTAGGAGCAATAGTAAAGCTCACCCTTATAATTTTTCGGTCTGGCACAAGGTCCTGTCTTTGACCATGCTATGCAACCACCGTTCTTACGGTTGACACCCGATTTGGTTCAGGTGACCTAAGGAATTCCAGGTGAATTCCTAGGATTTTACGTTCAATGGTAATGAACGCATTGAAAATGGGTTTTTAAAAAACAAATCGGTTTATAATTTGATCAAAATATTTTCTCGTTCAAGCTCGAGTTTAGATATCATTGAATTCCATGAGTTTGTAATTCTCAATCTTTAAGGTCAATCTCAAGGATTGAGTAATATCAGGCTTAAAAGCTGATTTTTGATCTTTTAAGGAGATTATCCTTTCTAGGGATCTGATTCATTAGTCTTATCCAGCTAATTTGCACGGTGCCCCCCATTTTACGAGATAAATCCTTCTCATGGTTAGGATAAATCTGACCACTTGGCGACCCTGTTTAATGCTGAGGTCCGTGGATTTCCTGCTGATTTTAGTGATGACTTTTCTAGATTTTACGTCAACCTACAGCTGGTCTGGACGACAACTTCATGGCCTAAATCAAGAAGCGCGTTTCTTTTTCGGAAGACTTTACTTCCTTTTAATGATGGAATTGATTTATCGTGTAGATCCATCTTTCTTACAGTAAATCAGGTAAAACTTTTTAGTTTAGTCCAAAGCAAAAGTATTTTCAGTTATTTGTACAAAAATATGTGACATATGTTTTGAATAACTTGGAGAATTTTCCCACACTTAGCTTTTATTTTCCTTTTTATTGTCCTCTATTCCATTTTAAATGAATTTTAACATTTTGGTTTGTTTCTCAATTTATGTCCTTTCCAAGGTAACAATAATTTCGGTGTTAACACCTAGTTTTATCGTTCATAAATATGTATAAACATGATTTTGAGTTCATTTAATTGAAAATTTTTTAAATTTTACTAGAATTGGGTAGTCAGTATATAAGACTAGGGCTGTTCTTTATTATCAGAGAGCACTAGATTCTAATACAACTACTGCTTTACTAGTATTTTTAATGGTAACCAAGTGTTTAAGATAAAAATTTTAAAAATCCGAAAGAATTTAACCCCTTCCCACACTTAAGATCTTGCAATGCCCTCATTTGCAAGAAATTAGTAACAATTTAAATTATTGAGGGTGATTTGTGTGAAAATGATTAAATTTTACCAAAGTTTTCAAACATATTGGCGTTTGTTTGCTGAATGATAAATGGTGCATATCATTTGTTTATTCCGTCTTGTTGTTATATCACATTTATTTTGCATCTTGTCGTCAAAATTAGTTGTTTTTGCTGAACTTAATGCCAGTCTTTGAAAATGCGTTGTTTTACCCTGTTGTGTACATAAGCTAAACTGCAAACATATATACATATTTTTGAAGTTTGGTATATTACCCCACATTCAAACATTATTAAAATCTAAAAATAAAAATTTGTAAATTATAAAAACTAATACAATTCCAACATAAGTATTAAATGTATCAACATTACAAATTATAAAATAAATAAAACTAAGTAGACTAGGGATGATACTGATACCAGTAGGGGTTCCATGCATAACCATATGTGTTATAAAATGCCTATGCTGGGTTATACGTAGGATACGGTGGTTGGATCTCTATAGACCAGGGAGGAAATACGGGCGATGGAGTAGGAATATAGTTTCTACCTATTTGTTGGCAATAAGCTATGATTTGGTTTTGATGAACTTGCCAATCTTCAAATGCTCGATGTCTAGCATTTTCGTACTCTTGTGAAGCTATAAACCTTTGCATTTCTGTCATTTCATTTCCCCCTCCTACATTACCTTGCTGTTGGTTTCTCTCAACCTGTGGATGTCTACCATTATATCGTACTGCGGCGTTATTTCGCCTCTTCAAAACTTTCGCACCATGGTATACATTTAAACCTATTGTATCTCGGGGTTCTGGTTCTTCGATTAGTAATCCCCCCCGACTTATATCCACACTGAGATATTCAGCAATCAAAGTAATAAATATACCACCTCCTATTATGCTATGCGGTCTCATCCCCTTAACCATAGCTGATAAATAATAACCCACACAATAAGGTATACTTACAGCGCTTTGTGGGTCTCGAATACACATGTGGTAAAACAAATCCTGTTCATTTACCTTTTCCTTGTTCTTACCTCATTGTGTAATCGAATTGGCTAAAAACCTATCAATTACTCTTAATTCAGCTCTATCTATATCCAAATAAGAGTAATTTCCCCCTTTAAATCGGTGATGGCTAGTCATTTGACTCCATACACCATGCGTATTAAAATTTTCGTCTATCTTTCTACCATTTAGTATCAACCCTCTACAATCGGCAGATGCTAACTCCTCAGGCGTATATATACGTAAAACCTGAGCCATGTCTAGTAAAGACATGTGGCGCATCGAACCTCCTAACAAAAATCTAATAAAAGATCGATCGGTTAAACTAGCTACCCGATCATTTAATTCTATACTACACAACAATTCTTCACACCATACTTTATATACAGGTCTACGCATGTTGAATAACCGTACCCAATCGTTAAAAGTAGAATTACCATACCTCTGTGCAAGTAATTCCCTAATTGGCCCGGCCAATTCTACAGCTTCTAATGGTCCCCATTCTATGACCCTAGGTACTTGATGTTGTAGGGATGGGGTACGAAATAGTATTATTTTTAGTACGAAATACTATTAAATATGCTACAATTTTACACAAGTTATTTATTTATTTATCGAGTGGATATACTTAAACCTTGCTACAACACTTATAGGCAGTGTACCTAATCGTATTATAGTATAGTTTTTAGTAAGTCCGGTTCGTTCCACAGGGAAAGCTCGAGAAGTTTAACGCACACAAAATAGAAAAATAGTAAAATATATATCTATAGAGTAGTAGTATTATTATTATAAAAAAGGGGGGGTTTTTACCGTTTAATGACCGGTTTGTCGATTTTTAAAACTTAAAACACAATTAAAACCTAATGCAAAATATAAAAATAACTAAAACTTAATTTAAAGAGTAAATTAAATGACAATAATTAAAATGACAGAAATTAAAGTGCGAAAATTAAAAGTGCAATTAAATACAATAACAATAAAAATGCGATAATTAGAAGTGCAATTAAATATAAAATAAAGGAAATTAAATATGAAATAAAAGAATTATGCTTATTTAAACTTCCGTAATCATGATGTTTGACGTGTTGATTTTAGTTTTATGCCCATGGGTTAATTGTCCTTTGTCCTGGATTATTTAATATGTCCGTCTGGTTTTTGTCCATAACAGTCCATCAGTCATAAATATAAAGTGCGAGTGTCCTCGTCAAATTTTAATTATACCTGAAGTTAAATATTCCAACTAATTGGGGATTTAAACTGTAACAAGATTTTAATACTTTGTTTAATAATTACACCAGGTTGTCGACTGAGTGTAACCCAAGGTTTTAATATTTTGTTATCAATTATACCAAGTGTCCTTTGTACATAATTTCACCCCTGTTTTAATTATTCTAGTGGCTATTAATCCATTCCCGTGTCCGGTTAAATGAACGATTATTCGTACATATAAATACCCCGCCCATCGTGTCCGATTGAGTGTATATGGTAATTTATAGGGACGCCCAATTGTAAATCTTTATATTAACATTAACAAACTATGATTTAGTTAAACAAATATAAAGCCCATTAATAGCCCATAGTCTAATTTCCACAAGTGTCGTTCTTTTGTCCAAACCCCAATTATGGTACAAAGCCCAATTACCCAATTTTAGTAATTAGCCCAACATCATGATTACTTCGGATTAAATAAGCATAATAATAACTTAGCTACGAGACATTAATGTAAAAAGGTTGAACATAACTTACAATGATTAAAAATAGCGTAGCGTTACACGGACAGAATTTTGACTTACACACTCAAACGATCTCTATCATAAATCTTATTATTATCATAATTTAAAATTAAAATTAAGATTATTGTTATATCTTATTAAGTTAACATTATGATAGAGATATAGAATATAGATATTGATAATTGATATTGATAATAGATAGATGGATCGATATATATATAAAAAGAGGATAGAAAAAGTTATATAGGATAGAAAAAGGTGTAATCCTTTCAACGGAATACGTCGCCTTTTATAGGCAAAATGTTAAATTGAATTTTCGCTTACGACCCCTGAACTATGCTCAATTAACAACTTTTTATTATTTAATTTTATTCTTATTATGAATTATTTAAATATTATATTTTATTCTTGTGCATAGTTGACTTGTAATTTTTACACCGTTGCGTCGAGCGTTGAGAGTTGACTCATGTCCCGGTTCCGGATTTTCGAACGTCCTTTCGTACAATTTTATATCGTGTACTTTGCGTTTTGTAACTTGTACTCTTGTCATTTTTAGACGTTCCTCATCAATAATTTGAACCTTTTTGATTGTATCTTGTACTTTTGAGCTTTTTGGACCTTTTTGTCTTCAATTCGTCGAATCTGCCTTTTGTCTTCACTTTTTAATATTTAAACGAATATCGCTTGTAATTTGAACAATTGTAACTAAAATCTTGTCTTTCTTGGAGAGTAATGCTATAAAATATGTGTTCATTTTTGGCATTATCAGTACTTCAACAGCTTTAGAATGAAGAGTATGCAAACCCCTTTGGTATTTTGGATAATCTATCCAAAGTCTGTCAAATCTCAGGTTCGGGTGCAAATCTTCCAAGTGCATATCAGAAAATGTCATGACTGGATGAGGTATATCTTATTTGTAGTAGTTATCCACCTCCTGTTGTTCCGCATTCTCAGCAGGAGCATTGCGAGCTTGGGATGAAGATTCACCCCTTTCAGTCATTTTTCTTGAGTAATTCCTTGATAGCATCCTTCTCAACATGATTTTAGTAAAAGATTTGATGATTAACGGTGAAAAATTGTGAATTTGGGAGGTCTTTTTCGTGTATTTTTGCCGTATTTTCGCAGTTTTTGTGGTGTGTTGGGTTGTGCAACTGATCAGTTTTGGCGTTTTATTTTTTTCTGTATTTTTCAAGCTCCGCGAGTCGCGGTGTTTGAACCTTAAAACTCCGCGAGTCACGGAGTTTGTATTTTTTATTTTTTTATTTTTTTTTTAAACATCTTATAGTAATTAAAACAATTAAGTAATGAATTTTAAAATTTTGTTTCCCTTGTTATTTAGGATGAGGTCGTTTCGGATCGATGTCCTAGTCCGTCCTTTGACAAAATTTTAAAATTTATCTTTTTGTAGCGATTGTTTTAAAAGCTAAGATTTTTGGTTTTTTTTAATGTTTTTGGCATACTTTAATTCAATAAGATTAAAAATAATGATAATAAAAGTTCTCATCCCTCCCTCGGGTAAAGCAATTTCGGTTCAAAGACCTTGTCTTCAACTTACGAAGAATTTTAAAAATCATATTTTTAACTTAGCGAAATAAAGTAAATTTTTGTTTTTAAATTCACACCAAACTTAAAATAAAAATACATAAAATTCAAAATTAATATTAAAAATTCACACCAAACTTAAAATTTGAAATGCATAAAATTAAAAATTCTTATTTTAAAAATTAAAAATTCACACCAAACTTAATTTAAAAATTCATATTATAAAATCACACCAAACTTATATTATATTTTTCAAATATTTACAATTTTAAATATATTGTTTTTTTACAAAGTTTACAATATTAATTTAAGATTTATATATTAATTTTAAAAACATGGTAAAAATAAAATTAAAAATCTTTTTGGCTTTTTATCCCACTTTAATCAATCAAATATTATCAAAAATATGCGCCCCTCTTTTCGGTAAAGTAATTTCGGTTCCATGACCTAATTTAACTCATGACGAATTTTTGAAATATTTTGGGTTGATTGATTAAAGATAGTTATACCTTAAGAATAAACGTTAAATTTCGCCGTGATGTAATAAATTTTTGAATGATATCAATAATTCCGGTAGCCAAACCTAATTTTATTCAATACCAATTTAATACTTTATAGCGAACAAATTAGCGTTTATTATCAAAAGGTTAAAAATAAAAATAAAAATAAAAACTGTACAGACTTACCTGTATAGTATTCTTAGTTATATGATCTATCCCATTCATAAGATAGTCCGTTTAATTGGTTTTCCATGGCTACATAGGCGTAACCTCGAGCATTCAGTGTTTTTTCTTCTAAACATATGAACGGTCCGTCTCTGCATAAAGTAACAAATTCGGTATTTGAATAGGTTTGATTATTTGAACATTTACCTCCATGTGACCATTTTCCGCATTTGTAAAATCTTTCTAGGTGTCGTGCTCTTCTTTTCGCTGCGGATTTTGATTTTCCTTTACCAAATTGTAACTTATTATCTTCGCATCTGGATTCTTTTCTTACTCCGTCCAATCTTTCTCTGATTACTGATACTATTTCACTCAGAAGTGTGTCATTATTACGTTTAGTGATCAAAGCGTGTAGCATTAGACCATGGTTTAGTTCACAGGCAGTCTTCATTTCGTAAAAACCAAAAAAAAAATAAAAATTAAGAATGGGGGGAGAAGACTAGTTCTTTAGGGTCTGCTAGGGAAAGACCATTCGGGTTCCATTTTCGAGAACTACACGCAAACACACAATCTAACTCTAACAGAAATACATATTATCCTTTAAAGACTTGATTTTCCCCACACTTAGTTAGCTGTGGTATCGAAATTGTGATTAACTTCGTTGTTGACTTCCATCGGACTATCTATGTAATGTTTAACTCTGTGACCATTAACTTTAAATTCAATCCCATTTGAATTTATTAACTCTACCGTTTCGTATGGGAAAACACTTTTGACTATGAATGGTCCAGACCATCTTGATTTCAATTTTCCAGGAAATAGCTTGAATCGTGAATTGAAAAGAAGAACTCTGTCTCCTTCTTTAAATTGTTTTAAACTTCTGATTCTTTTATCATGTCATTTCTTCGTTCTTTCTTTATATATTAACGAATTTTTGTATGCTTCATGTCTTAATTCTTCTAATTCGTTTAGTTGACTTAATCGTAGACGTCCAGTTTCATGTATATCAAGATTACATGTCTTCAAAGCCCAAAATGCTTTGTGTTCAATTTCTACTGGAAGATGACATGCTTTTCCATAAACAAGTCTAAAAGGTGTGGTTCCAATTGGAGTTTTGTAGGCTGTTCTAAAAGCCCAGAGTGCATCCTCCAATTTAATGGACCATTCCTTCAGATTTGATCCTACGGTTTTCTCTAGAATACGTTTTAAAGCTCGGTTGGTATTTTCAACTTGTCCACTTGTTTGTGGATGATAAGCAGTGGAGATTTTATGAGTTACTCCATATCTTTTAAGAACTTTCTCAAGTTGATTATTACAGAAATGAGTACCCCGATCACTTATTAAAGCTTTCGGCGTTCCAAACATTGCAAAAAGATGTTTTAAAAAGTTGACTACAACTCGTGCATCGTTAGTTGAGAGAGCTTGTGCTTCCGCCCATTTAGATACATAATCAATGGCTACGAGAATATAGAGATTATTATGAGATTTTGGAAATGGACCCATAAAGTCAATACCCCAAATGTCAAATACTTCACATACTTGAATGATATTTTGTGGCATTTCATCACGTTGACTTATTTTTGCGGCCCTTTGACATGCATCACAGGATTTGCAAAGAAGGTGTGCGTCTTTGTAAATTGTAGGCCAATAGAATCCAGCTTCATAAACTTTTCTTACTGTTAGTTGAGGCCCATAATGCCCTCCTGTTGGTTCTGTGTGACAATGGTTTAAAATTTTACTAGCTTCATCTCCGAATACACATCGGCGTATTATTCCATCGGGACAACTTTTAAACAAATGTGGATCTTCCCAGAAATAGTGTTTTATATCACTGAAGAATTTCTTTCGTTTTTGGTACGACAATCCTTTTTCAAGGAATCCACAAACTAAGTAGTTTGCATAGTCTGCAAACCATGGGATTTCATTATAATATATCTTCAATAGATATTCATCAGGAAAGTTGTCTTGTATGGCCGATTCATTTAGAACTTCTAATTCAGGATTTTCAAGACGAGAAAGATGATCAGCGGCGAGATTTTCTGCTCATTTTTTATCTTGGATTTCAATATCAAACTCTTGTAAGAGTAAGATCCAACGGATTAATCTTGGTTTGGCATCTTGTTTCGAAAATAGGTATCTAAGAGCAGAATGGTCGGTATAGACCACCGTTTTAGCTAGAACGAGATATGATCGAAATTTGTCAAAAGCAAAGACAATAGCAAGGAGTTCTTTTTTAGTAGTTGTATAATTTGTTTGTGCTCCTTGTAACATCTTACTAGCATAATATATAGGTTGAAATCGTTTTTCAATCCTTTGTCCTAAAACGGCTCCCATTGCAAAATCACTTGCATCGCACATTAGTTCAAATGGTAGATTCCAATTTGGTGTTATCATGATCGGCGCATTAGTGAGTTTCTCTTTAAGAATATTAAAAGATTTGATACATTCATCTAAAAAGATGAATGGAGCATCCTTTTCTAGGAGTTTATTCATAGGAGTGGCAATTTTAGAAAAATCTTTTATGAAACGTCGGTAAAAACCGGCATGCCCTAGAAAACTCCTAACTCCTCTAACATTGGTGGGATGTGGAAGTTTAGCAATTACATCTACTTTAGCTCTATCGACTTCAATTCCTTCTTTTGAAATTTTATGTCCAAGAACGATGCCTTCTTTAACCATGAAATGGCATTTCTCCCAATTAAGAACTAGATTTGATTGTTCGCATCTAATAAGCATTCGTTCAAGATTAGCTAGACATGTTTCAAATGTAACACCGAAGACTGAAAAGTCATCCATGAAAACTTCCATGCATTCTTCTATCATGTCGTGAAAAATCGCCATCATACACCTTTGAAAGGTTGCAGGGGCGTTACAAAGTCCAAATGGCATGCGTTTGTAAGCAAAAGTACCATAAGGGCATGTGAACATGGTTTTCTCTTGGTCCTCGGGTGCTATTGGAATTTGAAAATATCCAGAAAATCCATCAAGAAAACAATAGTAACTATTTCCGGCTAATCTTTCCAACATTTGATCAATGAAAGGTAAGGGAAAGTGATCTTTTCTGGTGGCGTCATTTAATTTTCTATAATCAATACATACACGCCATCCTGTTACAGTCCTTGTAGGAATAAGCTCATTTTTTTCATTTGTAATGACAGTCATGCCACCCTTCTTAGGCACGCATTGAACTGGGCTTACCCATGGACTATCAGAGATTGGATAAATTAGACCTGCGTCTAGCAGTTTAATAATCTCTTTCTTAACTACATTTTGCATATTAGGATTTAGTCTTCGTTGGCGTTGCACATACGTTTTATGACCTTCTTCCATAAGGATTTTATGTGTGCAATACGAAGAACTTATTCCTTTAATATCATGAATCTTCCATGCAATAGCTGGTTTATGAGCTTTCAACACAGAAATGAGTTGTGATTTCTCATTTTCAGTAAGAGAAGACGATATTATTACAGGTAATTCAGATTCACCATGTAAATAAGCGTATTCCAAATGGTTTGGAAGTGGCTTTAACTCTAATTTTGGAGGTTCTTCTATTGATGATTTATATCGATATCTGTCTTTTTCTTTTAGCATTTGAATTTCTTATGTTGTTGGTTCATATCCATTAGCTATTAGTGTAGCTAACATTTCAGCTTCATCAATTTGTTCAGTACCTTCTCCTAAAGAACATTCTCCTGTTCCTTGTAATTCTGGAAATTCTTCTAACAATTCTTCATGTGAATCTATAGTTTGAATATAATAACATGTATCATCTACAGATTGCGGTTGTTGCATTGCTCTATCAACTGAAAAGGTAACACTCTCGTCCTCTATACTTAGGGTCAATTTCTTACCGAACACGTCTATCATTGCTTTAGCCGTGTTTAAGAATGGTCTTCCTAATATGAGAGGAACTTGAGAATCTTCTTCCATGTCCAGAACAACAAAATCTACTGAAAATACTAAAGTACCAACTTTAACTAGCATGTTCTCCATTATCCCTCTAGGATATTTTATTGATCGATCGGCTAGTTGTATGCTTATTCTTGTTGGTTTCAATTCTCCAAGGTCTAGTTTAGCGTATAGTGAATACGGCATTAAATTTATACTAGCACCTAAGTCTGCCAATGCTTCTAATGAACTAAGACTACCCAGAAAACATGGAATTGTGAAACTTCCTGGATCAGATAATTTTTCTGGTATCTTATTCAACAGCACTGCTGAACAATTAGCATTCATAGTAACAGCCGAGAGTTCTTCCATTTTCTTTCTATTTGAGATTAGATCTTTGAAGAATTTAGCATATCTAGGCATTCCTGAAATCACATCAATGAAAGGAAGATTTACATTTATCTGTTTAAACATATCCAAGAATTTGGATTGCTCGGCTTCAAGTTTCTCTTTTTTCATTTTACTCGGGTAAGGAAGTGGCGGTTGGTATGGTTTAACATAAGGTTTATCCTTAGCTGTGTTATCTTCATTAACCTTCTCAACTACCGGTTCTGTTTCCTTATCTTGTTCAGGTTGTGGTTCTTGTGGAGTAGGAATAGCTTCATCAAAAGTTACAGGTATTTCAGGTGGTTTAAGTGTTGTACCACTTCTTGTGGTAATGGCTTTAGCTGTTTCATTCCGGGGGTTAGCATTTGTATCACTAGGTAAACTTCCCGATTTTCTTTCACCTATTAACCTTGCTAGGTTACTTACTTCTTGTTCCAAATTTTGAATAGAAGCTTGTTGATTTCTAAATGCTTGAGCATTTTGTTCATTTGTTTGTTTTTGAGATGTGAAAAACTGCGTTTGAGTTTCAACTAGCTTCGTCATCATATCTTCTAAATTCGGCTTTTTATCATCGGGTTGTGGTTTATTTTGAAAATTAGGTCTTTGCTGGTTGTAAGTATTATTGGATACTTGTTGATTGCTAGGACCTTGTTGGTTGTTGTATGGAATATTTCGATTATAATTCTGGTTTTGATTGTAAATCGGTCTTGGCGGTTGATAATTATTCTGATAATTATTTCCAGGCCTTTGGTTTATGTATAAAATATTCTCTCTTTGTTCCATTGTTAATTCAATACTGAGACAATCTTTTGTCAAATGTGGTCCTCCACACTGCTCACAACTAATTCGAATTGAGTGTATATCTTTAGTCATCTTTTCCATTCGTCTCTCGACAGCATCTATCTTTGCGGAAATGGAATCTAAGTCATGGCTAGAATCGGCTCTAGCTGCTTTAGATGATCTAATGATATCTTTTTCTTGGTGCCACTCATGTGAGTGGGAAGCAGTGTTATCAATAATTTTATAAGCATCAGTTTCGGTTTTCTTCATAATGGAACCACCAGCTGCTATATCGATGTCTTTTCTTGTAGTGATGTCGCATCCTTGGTAGAATATTTGTACTATTTGACAGGTGTCTAAACCATGTTGCGGACATCCTCTTAATAACTTTCCAAATCTTGTCCACGCCTCATATAGAGTTTCATTCGGTTTCTGTGTGAACGTAACAATTTCTCCTTGAAGTCTTACGGCTTTAGATGCCGGAAAGAATTGTTTAAGAAATTTTTCAACTAAAACGTCCCATGTATCAATCGCCCCTTCAGGTAACGATTCCAACCAATCTTTGGCTTCTCCCTTTAAAGTCCAGGGAAATAACATGAGATATATCTGTTCATCCTCCACTTCTCTTATTTTAAATAGTGTGCAGATCCTATTAAAGGTACGAAGATGTTCATTTGGATCTTCCTTCGGCGCACCACTAAATTGGCATTGATTAGTCACCATGTGTAGAATTTGTCCTTTGATTTCATAATCTGGCGCATTAATGTCTGGATGAGTAATTGCGTAACCTTGGCCAGTGCGTTTAGCTCTCATTCGGTCTTCCATACTTAAAGGTTCCAGATTCTCCATAATTGAATTTGTTGAATCGGAATCACTAGAGGATTCTGATTTAATGGTTCGTTCCTCAACAATCTCTGTTTGAATGATTGGTGGTTCCGGAGAAAAGTTTAGTGGTTCAGGATCTATGAATCGTCCCTGAATATTCTTCGGATTCTCAATTGTGAGGTCGGGTTCAAAAAATGGATTATCGGAAATTTGAACTGGAGTACTTGGTCGACTGGATGACGATTCTAAAGAAAAATTAACGGCGGTAATATTTGCTAAATGTCTTGATCTAGTTACAGGTGGTGAACGTACAAAAGGTGGTGAACGTCTTGCTCGGTGCATTCACTGAATATCCTATTAGTTTTTTTAAAAAGGAAAGAAAAATTATATAAGTTATCCAATTAATAGACTTTTCTGATTTTGCCCACGTTTCGAATAGCCAAAAGATGCAGCAGAGGGGCAGGATTCGTTTGGTCTCAATATAATTAAGGACTGTTTGGCTCCAATAACCCGGTCCACGTACAAATCCAACTATTACTACGAACCAGAAAGTTTTGATGTCTATCAATTTAACCACTTAAAATAAATTTTTGTAATTTTAAGAAATTTAGATAAGAAGTAGAATAAAAATCTATGTCCTAAAACTAGAATAGCGAGAAATAAGAAAGAAAAAGAGCGCGTCGAAAAAGAAAAGGGTTGAAAAATAAAAGATGTCGAAAAATAAGAAATAATAAAAAAAAAATGACTTATAGAACTTAAAAACACTCGACTAACCTAACCTTATTACTATCACTAACTTAAAATTATAATCGCAAATTGAGATTACTAATTGGAATGATAATTGATACATAGGTAAAAGGCGTCTAAAAATATTAAAGCTTACAAGTAAAACTATATCCCAAATGGAAATATCTTAAAAAGAGGTACTAAAACTTAAAAAGGCGTCGCAAAATTCTAAAGCACCTAAATCTTAGTCTAAAGAA
Source organism: Rutidosis leptorrhynchoides (assembly GCF_046630445.1). Taxonomy (NCBI): domain Eukaryota; kingdom Viridiplantae; phylum Streptophyta; class Magnoliopsida; order Asterales; family Asteraceae; genus Rutidosis; species Rutidosis leptorrhynchoides. The sequence continues at coordinate 256,833,036 of NC_092337.1, forward strand.
AAAGCACTTAAGGAATTTTACGGCAAAGTCTAAAAATCTAGAAGTAAAAAAAATAACTATGGCAAAAACTATATCTTAAAACTAAATACGAGCCAAAAATACAAATATTACGCTAAAATAATTAAAAAAAAGACAAATTATAAAAATATACAAAAAGTTGTAAAAAGTACAATTTTTATAAAAATATTATTTTTATATTATTTATTTTATAAAACTATTAATTTTACAATTTAATTAAACTAATTTAACTAAATATATAAATTAAATAAAAAAGAAACTTAAAACTAATTATAATAATAAGTAATTTAGGGTTAATAATAATAATAATTAATAATTACTCCGTAATTAATGCTGATTAGGGTTCCTGTCACGTGTGTCAGGGAGGCTCCGCGAGTTGCGGTATTCGAAGCTGCAAACTCCGCGAGTCGCGGGGTTCTTAAATTCAACTCTGGTACAGTTTTTAATTCGACGCGTTTTTTTTATGTTTTAATAAAAACAAAATATTTAAATAAAACTTATATTTTTATAAAATAAAAATAAAGAAACTTTATAAAACTTAAATATTTAACAAATTCTTAAAAATATTTATATTTTTGTTTTCTTTTTATGTTTTCGAATAATTAAAAACGTATTTTTACAAAAGTGAATTTTAATAAAAGTAACTAAAAATAAAAATCTTTTATTTATTTAAATATTTATTTAGCGTTGCGCTTCCGGCTTTTAAGCTAGATGTTCCCCGGCAGCGGGGCCAAAAATATACTTGATGTTATGCGAGGTGTATATAAAATAGCTTTATATTTTACAAGAAAATACTATTAAATATGATACAATTTTACACAAGATATTTATTTATTTATAGAATGGATATACTTAAACCTTGCTACAACACTTATAGGCAGTGTACCTAATCGTACAGTAGTGTAGTTTTTAGTAAGTCCGGTTCGTTCCACAGGGAAAATCTTTAAACAAAGCTTAATGCTATATTCGTTTACTTTTATAAAAATACAAATATATATAAGTAATATTATTATTATAAAGGGGGGTTTTTACCGTTTAAAGACCGGTTTGTCGATTTTAAAACTTTAGTCGCAGTTAAAACAAAATGTAAAATATTAAATAAATAAGAGACTTAATTTAAAGCGTAAAGTAAATAACGATAATGAAATTGCAATAAATAAAAGTGCGATAAAATAAACTTGCGATAATTAAAAAGTACGATAATTAAAAGTGCATTTAAATACAATAACAATAAAAATGCGATAATTAGAAGTGCAATTAAATATAAAATAAAGGGAATTAAATATGAAATAAAAGAATTATGCTTATTTAAACTTCCGTAATCATGATGTTTGACTTGTTGATTTTAGTTTTATGCCCATGGGTTAATTGTCCTTTGTCCTGGATTATTTAATATGTCCGTCTGGTTTTTATCCATAACAGTCCATCAGTCATAAATATAAAGTGCGAGTGTCCTCGCCAAATTATCCTTATACCCGAAGTTAAATATTCCAACTAATTGGGGACTTAAACTTTAACAAGATTTTAATACTTTGTTTAATAATTACCCCAGGATGTCGACTGAGTGTAACCCAAGGTTTTAATACTTTGTTAACAATTATGCCAAGTGTCCTTGTACATAATTTCACCCCTGTTTTAATAATTCTAGTGGCTATTAATCCATTCCTGTGTCCGGTTAAATGAACGATTATTCGTACATATAAATATCCCGCCCATCGTGTCCGATCGAGTGTAAATGGTTATTTATAGGGACGCCCAATTGTAAATCTTTATATTAAAATTAACAAACTATCATTTAGTTAAACAAATATAAAGCCTATTAATAGCCCATAGTCTAATTTCCACAAGTGTCGTTCTTTTGTCCAAACCCCAATTATGGTACAAAGCCCAATTACCCAATTTTAGTAATTAGCCCAACATCATGATTACTTCGTTTTAAATAAGCATAATAATAACTTAGCTACGAGACATTAATGTAAAAAGGTTGAACATAACTTACAATGATTAAAAATAGCGTAGCGTTACACGGACAGAATTTCGACTTACACCCTTACAACATTCGCTAACATACCCTTATTATTAGGATTAAAATTAAAATTAAAATTAAAATTAAAATATAAATTATAAATATAAATATTACGTATAGATAGATGGATGGATATATATTGATATTTTTGCGATCAAACTGCGTTTGCTTTTATAGGGAATTGAGTTCAGGGGATCTCCGCGACTCGCGGCCTTTTCTGCCTTCAAACTCCGCGAGTCGCGGAGTTTGAAATTCCAGCTCACCAACTTTTGAGTCTTTCTTGCCGACAGATTTTTATTATTTATATAATATATAAATAATTATAAGAATTATTTAAATATTATATTATATTTATGTGCATAGTTGACTTGTAATTTTTAGTCCGTTGCATCGAGCGTTGAGAGTTGACTCTGGTCCCGGTTCCGGATTTTCGAACGTCCTTGCGTACAATTTAATATCTTGTACTTTGCGTTTTGAATCTTGTACTCTTGTAATTTCGAGACGTTTCTTATCAATAATTGGAACCTCTTTGATTGTATTTTGTACTTTTGAGCTTTTTGGTCGTTTGCATCTTTAATTCGTCGAATCTGTCTTTTGTCTTCACCTTTTATTATTTAAACGAATATCACTTGTAAATAGAACAATTGCAACTAAAAGCTTATCTTTCTTGAGGAATAATGCTATGAAATATATGTTCGTTTTTAGCATTATCAGAAACCAACAAGAATAAGTATACAACTAGCCTATCGATCAATAAAATATCCTAGAGGGATAATGGAGAACATGCTAGTTAAAGTTGGTACTTTAGTATTTCCAGTAGATTTTGTTGTTCTGGACATGGAAGAAGATTCTCAAATTCCTCTCATATTAGGAAGACCATTCTTAAACACGGCTAAAGCAATGATAGACGTGTTTGGTAAAAAATTGACCCTAAGTATAGAGGACGAGAGTGTTACCTTTTCAGTTAATAGAGCAATGCAACAACCGCAATCTGCAGATGATACATGTTTTTATATTCAAACAATAGATTCACATGCAGAATTGTTAGAAGAATTTTCAGAATTACAAGGAACAGGAGAATGTTCTTTAGGAGAAGGAACTGAACCAATTGATGAAGCTGAAATGTTAGCTACACTAATGGCTAATGGATATGAACCAACAACAGAAGAAATTCAAATGCTAAAAGAAGAAGACAGATATCGATATAAATCATCGATAGAAGAACCACCGACATTAGAGTTAAAGCCACTTCTAAACCATTTGGAATGCGCTTATTTACATGGTGAATCTGAATTACCTATGATAATATCGTCTTCTCTTACTGAAAATGAGAAATCACAACTCATTTCTGTGTTGAAAGCTCATAAACCAGCCATTGCATGGAAGATTCATGATATTAAAGGAATAAGTCCTTCGTATTGCACACATAAAATCCTTGTGGAAGAAGGTCATAAAACGTATGTGCAACGCCAACGAAGACTAAATCCTAATATGCAAGATGTTGTTAAAAAAGAAATAATTAAACTGCTAGATGCAGGTTTAATTTATCCAATTTCTGATAGTCCATGGGTAAGCCCAGTTCAATGCGTGCCTAAGAAGGGTGGCATAACTGTCATTACAAATGAGAAAAATGAGCTTATTCCTACTAGGACTGTAACAGGATGGCGTGTATGTATTGATTATAGAAAATTAAATGACGCCACCAGAAAAGGTCACTTTCCCTTACCTTTTATTGATCAAATGTTGGAAAGATTAGCCGGAAATAGTTACTATTATTTTCTTGATGGATTTTCCGGATATTTTCAAATTCCAATAGCACCCGAAGACCAAGAGAAAACCATATTCACTTGCCCTTATGGTACTTTTGCTTACAAACGCATGCCATTTGGACTTTGCAACACCCCTGCAACCTTTCAAAGGTGCATGATGGCGATTTTTCACGACATGATAGAAGAATGCATGGAAGTTTTCATGGATGACTTTTCAGTCTTCGGTGATACATTTGAATCATGTTTAGTTAATCTTGAACGAATGCTTATTAGATGCGAACAATTAAATCTAGTACTTAATTGGAAGAAATGCCATTTCATGGTTAAAGAAGGCATCGTTCTTGGTCATAAAATTTCAAAGGAAGGAATTGAAGTGGATAGAGCTAAGGTAGATGTAATTGCTAAACTTCCACATCCCACCAATGTTAGAGGAGTTAGGAGTTTTCTAGGGCATGCCGGTTTTTACCGACGTTTCATAAAAGATTTTTCTAAAATTGCCACTCCTATGAATAAACTCCTAGAAAAAGATGCTCCATTCATCTTTTCAGATGAATGCATCAAATCTTTTAATATTCTTAAAGAGAAACTCACTAATGCGCCGATCATGATAACACCAAATTGGAATCTACCGTTTTAACTTATGTGCGATGCAAGTGATTTTGCAATGGGAGCCGTTTTAGGATAAAGGATTGAAAAACGATTTCAACCTATATATTATGCTAGTAAGACGTTACAAGGAGCACAAACGAATTACACAACTACTGAAAAAGAACTCCTTGCTATTGTCTTTGCTTTTAACAAATTTCGTTCATATCTCGTTCTAGCAAAAACGGTGGTCTATACCTACCATTCTGCTCTTAGATACCTATTTTCGAAACAAGATGCCAAACCAAGATTAATCTGTTGGATCTTACTCTTACAAGAGTTCGATATTGAAATCCGAGATAAAAGAGGAGCAGAAAATCTCGCCGCTGATCATCTTTCTCGTCTTGAAAATCCCGAATTAGAAGTTCTAAATGAATCGGCCATACAAGACAACTTTCCTGATGAATATCTATTGAAGATAGATTATAATGAAATTCCATGGTTTGCAAACTATGCAAACTACTTAGTATGTGGATTCCTTGAAAAAGGATTGTCGTACCAAAAATGAAAGAAATTCTTTAGTGATATAAAACACTATTTCTGGGAAGATCCGCATCTGTTTAAAAGTTGTCCAGATAGAATAATACGCCGATGTGTATTCGGAGATGAAGCTAGTAAAATTTTAAACCAATGTCACACAAGACCAATAGGAGGGCATTATGGGCCTCAACTAACAGCAAGAAAAGTTTATGATGCTGGATTCTATTGGCCTACAATTTACAAAGACGCACACCTTCTTTGCAAATCCTGTGATGCTTGTCAAAGGGCCACAAAATGTCATTCAAGTATGTGAAGTATTTGACATTTGGGGTATTGACTTTATGGGTCCATTTCCAAAATCTCATAATAATCTCTATATTCTCGTAGCCATTGATTATGTATCTAAATGGGCGGAAGCACAAGCTCTCCCAACTAACGATGCACGAGTTGTAGTCAACTTTTTAAAACGTCTTTTTGCAAGGTTTGGAACACCGAAAGCTTTAATAAGTGATCGGGGAACTCATTTCCGTAATAATCAACTTGAGAAAGTTCTTAAAAGATATGGAGTAACTCATAAAATCTCCACTGCATATCATCCACAAACAAGTGGACAAGTTGAAAATACCAACTGAGCTTTAAAACGTATTCTAGAAAAAACCGTAGGATCAAATCCTAAGGAATGGTCCATAAAATTGGAGGATGCACTCTGGGCTTTTAGAACAGCCTACAAAACTCCAATTGGAACCACACCTTTTAGACTCGTTTATGGAAAAGCATGTCATCTTAAAGTAGAAATTGAACACAAAGCCTTTTGGGCTTTGAAGACATGTAATCTTGATTTACATGAAGCTGGACGTCTACGGTTAAGTCAACAAAACGAATTAGAAGAATTAAGACATGAAGCATACGAAAATTCATTAATCTATAAAGAAAGAACGAAAAAATGGCATGATAAAAGAATCAGAAGTTCAAAAGAATTTAAAGAAGGAGACAGATTTCTTCTTTTCAATTCACGATTCAAGCTATTTCCTGGAAAATTGAAATCAAGATGGTCTGGACCATTCATAGTCAAAAGAGTTTTCCCATACGGAACGATAGAATTAATAAATTCAAATGGAATTGAATTTAAAGTTAATGGTCACAGAGTTAAACATTACATAGATAGTCCAATGGAAGTTGACAATGAAGTTAATCACATTTTCGATACCACAGCTAACTAAGTGTGGGGAGAATCAAGTCTTTTTAAGGATTTTATGTATTTCTTTTAGAGTTAGATTTTCTGTTTTCGTGTAGTTCTCGAAAATGGAACCCGAATGGTCTTTCCCTAGCAGACCCTAAAGAACTAGTCTTCTCCCCCCATTCTGAATTTTTATTTTTTTTAGGTTTTTACGAAATGAAGACTTCCTGTGAACTAAACCATGGTCTAATGCTACACGCTTTGATCACTAAACGTAATAATGACACACTTCCGTGTGAAATAGTATCAGTAATCAGAGAAAGATTGGACGGAGTAAGAAAAGAATCCAGATGCGAAGATAATAAGTTACAATTTGGTAAAGGAAAATCAAAATCCGCAGCGAAAAGAAGAGCACGACACCTAGAAAGATGTCACAAATGCGGAAAATGGTCACATGGAGGTAAATGTTCAAATAATCAAACCTATTCAAACACCGAATTTGTTACTTTATGCAGAGACGGGCCGTTCATATGTTTAGAAGAAAAAACACTGAATGCTCGAGGTTACGCCTATGTAGCCATGGAAAATCAATTAAACCGACTATCTTATGAATGAGATAGATCAAATCACTAAGAATACTATCTCACAGGTAAGTCTGTACAGTTTTTATTTTTATTTTTATTTTTAACCTTTTGATAATAAACGCTAATTTTTCGCTATAATGTATTAAATTGGTATTAAATAAAATTAGGTTTGGCGACCGAAATTATTGATATCATACAAAAATTTATTACATCACTGTGAAATTTAACGTTTATTCTTAAGGTATAAATATCTTTAATCAATCAACCCAAAATATTTTAAAAATTCGTCATGAGTTAAATTAGGTCATGGAACCGAAATTACTTTACCGAAAAGAGGGCGCATATTTTTTATAATATTTGATTTATTAAAGTGGGATAAAAGACCAAAAAGATTTTTAATTTTATTTTTACCAGGTTTTTAAAATTAATAAATTAAAAAATTATTGTAAATTTTTTTAAATCAATATATTTAAAATTGTAAATATTTGAAAAATTAATCTTTTTAATATAAGTTTGTATGTATAAAAACAAAAATATAATATAAGTTTGGTGTGAATTTATAATATGAATTTTTAATTAAGTTTGGTGTGAATTTTTAATTTTATGCATTTTAAATTTAAGTTTGGTGTGAATTTAAAAATAAAAATTTACTTTATTTTGCTAAGTTAAAAATATGATTTTTAAAATTCGTCGTAAGTTGAAGACTAGGTCTTTGAACCGAAATTGCTTTACCCGAGGGAGAGACGAGAACTTTTATTATCATTATTTTTAATCTTATTGAATTAAAGTATGCCAAAAACATTAAAAAACCCAAAAATATTAGCTTTTAAAACAATCACTTGAAAAAGACTAATTTTAAAATTTTGTCGAAGGACGGACTAGGACATCGTTCCGAAACGACCTCGTCCTAAATAACAAGGGAAACAAAATTTTAAAATTAATTAATTAATTATTTTATAAGATAAGAGTTTTTAAAAAAAAAAAAAAAAAAAAAACCGTGACTCGCGGAGTTTTTAAGGGTCAAACACCACGACTCGCGGAGAGACCAAAATCCAGAAAAAAAATAAAACGGCCAGAACAGATCAGTCAACACACCCAACCCAAAATTACTGCGAAAATACACACGAAAAACACACACAAAAACCTCCGAAATTCACAATTTTTCACCATTTTTCATCACATTTTTTACTAAAATCATGTTGAGAAGGATGCTATCAAGGAATTACTCAAGGAAAATGGTAAATTTCTACACCAAAACACCCTTTAATCCGAAAAATTAGTGTTCTTGAGCAATTTTATACCCAATTCGATTTAATGCTTTTTAGTGTAATTATGCTTAAATTGTTTATGTATTATGCTTGTATAACCTAGATTGATGCTATTTAACATGATTAGAAGCGTTAAACTTTAAATTTTTAGAAATCTAGGGTTTGTGTTCTTGAGCTAATTTGGGGCTTTTTGATATAAACAGGTTATGGCCGATTTTTGTCATGAATTGTTGCTAAATTAAGTAGTGTAACATGTTTAGGTAGTTAAATGATCCAAACTTTGAGCCTAAACATGATTTTGAGAATTAAAGTGGACTTTTTCAAGTCTAAAATTCATGAATTTGATTTTTGAGAAATAATGCCATTTGAAACTTGTTTAATTGCTTGTAATGATTATTTTGACATGTTATTTGAGTTGAATGCTTATGAACTTGGCGAACATTTTCGTATATGCTTATTTGAAAAAGTGTAGATTTGATAAAAATATGAAAATGAGCATAAGTTTGATATAAATTGGACATGTCATTGTAATTATTTTGATTGATGATTTTGCTGACACTAATGCATATTTGGAAGCACAAAAATTGTGTTTGATGTGTTTTGCAGACTGAAAGGGGTGAATCTTCATCCCAAGCTCGCAATGCTCCTCCTGAGAATGTGGAACAACAGGATGTTGATAGCTATTATAATCAAGATATACCTCATTCAGTTATGACATTTTCAGATATGCACTTGGAAGATTTGCACCCGAACTTGAGATTTGACAGACGTTGGATAGATTATCCAAAATACCAAAGGGGCTTGCATACTCTTCATTCTAAAGTTGTTGAAGTGCCCAGGGTAATAGAATGGGGACCGTTAGAAGCTGTAGAATTAGCTGGGCCAATTAGAGAATTACTTACACAGAGGTATGGTAATTCTATTTTTAACGATTGGGTACGATTATTCAGCATGCGTAGACCTGTATATAAAGTATGGTGTGAAGAATTATTGTGTAGTATAGAAATAAATGATCGGGTAGCTAGTTTAACCGATCGATCTATTATTAGATTTTTGTTAGGAGGTTCGATGCGCCACATGTCTCTACTAGACATGGCTCAGGCCTTACGTATATATACGCCTGAGGAATTAGCATCTGCCGATTGTAGAGGGTTGATATTGAACGGTAGGAAAATTGATGAAAATTTTGATACGCATGGTGTATGGAGTCAAATGACTAGCCATCACCGATTTAAAGGGGGAAATTACTCTTATTTAGATATAGATAGAGCAGAGTTAAGAGTAATTCATAGGTTTTTAGCCAATTCGATTACACAATGAGGTAAGAATAAGGAAAAGGTAAATGAACAGGATTTGTTTTACCACATGTGTATTCGAGACCCACAAAGCGCTGTAAGTATACCTTATTGTGTGGGTTATTATTTATCAGCTATGGTTAGGGGGATGAGACCGCACAGTATAATAGGAGGTGGTATATTTATTACTTTGATTGCTAAGTATCTCAATGTGGATATAAGTCGAGGGGGATTATTAATCGAAGAACCAAAACCCCACGATACAATTGGTTTAAATGTATACCATGGTGCGAAGGTTTTGAAGAGGCGAAATAACGCCGCAGTACAATACCATGGTAGACATCCACAGGTTGAGAGAAACCAACACCCAGGTAATGTGGGAGGGGGAAATGAAATGACAGAAATGCAAAGGTTTATAGCTTCACAAGAGTATGAAAATGCTAGACATAGAGCATTTGAAGATTGGCAAGTTCATCAAAACCAAATCATAGCTCATTGCCAACATGTAGGTAGAAACAATATTCCTACTCCATCGCCCGTATTTCCTCCCTGGACTATAGAGATGCAACCACCGTGTCCTACGTATAACCCAGCCGAAGCATTCTATAACACATACGGTTATGCATGGAACCCCTACTGGTATCAGTATCATCCCTAGTCTACTTAGTTTTATTTATTTTATTATTTGTAATGTTGATACATTTAATACTTATGTTAATATTGTAATAGTTTTTATAATTTTCTAACTTTTATTATTAGATTTTAATAATTTTTGAATGTGGGGTAATATACCAAACTTCAAAAATATGTATATATGTTTGCAGTTTATCTTATCTACACAACAGGGTAAAACAACGCATTTTCAAAGACTGGCATTAAGTTTAGCAAAAGCAACTAATTTTGACGACAAGATGCAAAATATATGTGAAATAACAAAAAGACGGAATGAACAAATGATGTGCACCATTTATCATTCAACACAAACAACAATATGTTTGGAAACTTTGGTAAAATTTAATCATTTCTACGCTAATCACCCTCAATAATTTAAATTGTTACTGATTTCTTGCAAATGAGGGCATTGCAAGATCTTAAGTGTGGGAAGGGGTTAAATTCTTTCGAATTTTTAAAATTTTTATCTTAAACACTTGGTTACCATTAAAAATACTAGTAAAGCAGTAGTTGTATTAGAATCTAGTGCTCTCTGATAATAAAGAACAGCCCTAGTCTTATATACTGACTACCCAATTCTAGTAAAAATTTTCAAAATTTTCAATTAAATGAACTCAAAATCATGTTTATACATATTTATGAATGATAAAACTAGGTTTTAACACCGAAATTATTGTTACCTCGGAAAGGACATAAATTGAGAAACAAACCAAAATGTTAGAATTCATTTAAAATGGAATAGAGGACAATAAAAAGGAAAATAAAAGCCAAGTGTGGGAAAATTTACCAAGTTATTTTAAACATATGTCACATATTTCTATAACAAATAACTGAAAATACTTTTGCTTTGGACTAAACTAAACTGTTTTACCCGTTGAAAGAAAAGAAGAGATGGATCTACAGGATGAATCAATTCCATCATTAAAAGGAAGTAAAGTCTTCCGAAAAAGAAACGCGCTTCTTGATTTAGGTCAAGAAATTGTCGTCCAGACCAGCTGTAGGTTGACGAAAAATCTAGAAAAGTCATCTCTAAAATCAGCAGAAAATCCAAGGACCTCAGCATAAAACAGGGTCGCCAAGTGGTCAGATTTATCCTAACCATGAGAAGGATTTATCTCGTATAATGGGGGGGCACCGTGCAAATTAGCTTGATAAGACAAATAAATCAGATCTCCAGAAAGGATAATCTCCTTAAATATCAAAAATCAGCTTTTAAGACTGATATTACTCAATCCTTGAGATTGACCTTAAAGATTGAGAATTACAAACTCATGGAATTCAATGATATCTAAACTCGAGCTTGAACGAGAAAATATTTTGATCAAAATTATAAGCCGATTTGTTTTCTGAAAACCCATTTTCAATGCGTTCATTACCATTGAACGTAAAATCCTAGGAATTCATCTGGAATTCATTAGGTCACCTGAACCAAATCGGGTGTCAACCGTAAGAACGGTGGTTGCATAGCATGGTCAAAGACAGGACCTTGTGCCAGACCGAAAAATTATAAGGGTGAGCTTTACTATTGCTCCTACAAAGGATAGTAATTGCGTCCGACACGTTATATACCATAATTAAAAGCATGTCAGGGGACATTGCCTTAAACAGTGCTTGTTCAACGCTTCCGTTTACAATCGAACGGTAGTTTATCGAAAGGTAATATACGGAACAAGTAAACTGGATGTGTTGCTTTCCCAATACAAGGTTAGCAAGTGGGTGACACAAAACCACAAGTTTTGAGCTAAATTTTCAAATATGAAACCCACCAAACCCACAAAAAGAATTTGCAAACACCGGTGAAGGGTTATTCCGGAAAACTTATCTAGGGTAAAAGCTAGATTGAATTTTCAAAAAGATCAAATGTTTTCATAAAGATCCAATTTCCTTAAAGGATCTAAATTTTATAGTCATGTGGGACAGTAAACCACATCGTTACTACCATTGTTTATACCGCCGTAAAGAAATCACTGATGTACAAAGTGTGAAGAATAAAGAAGTGATTCTAGTATTTCAAGACTATATTGCTTGAGGACAAGCAACGCTCAAGTGTGGGAATATTTGATAATACTAAAAACGAACATATATTTCATAGCATTATTCCTCAAGAAAGACAAGCTTTTAGTTGCAATTGTCCTATTTACAAGTGATATTCGTTTAAATAATAAAAGGTGAAGACAAAAGACAGATTTGACGAATTGAAGACGCAAACGACCAAAAAGCTTAAAAGTACAAAATACAATCAAAGAGGTTCCAATTATTGATAAGAAACGTCTCAAAATTACAAGAGTACAAGATTAAAAACGTAAAGTATAAAATATTAAATTGTACGCAAGGACGTTCGAAAATCCGGAACCGGGACCAGAGTCAACTTTCAACGCTCGACGCAACGGACTAAAAATTACAAGTCAACTATGCACATAAATATAATATAATATTTAAATAATTACTAAAATTATTTATATATTATATTTATTTATATAATCCGTCGACAAGCTAGGAGCTAAGGCTTGGTGAGCTGTAAAAACAAACTCCGCGACTCGCGGAGTTTGAAGAAGGAAAGGGCCGCGAGTCGTGGAGATTCCCTGGACTCAAATCCCTATAAAACCCAACGAATTCTGATCATTTTTAATATCATTAATCTATCTCTCTCTCAATATATACGTAATATATATATATATATATATATATATATATATATATATATTTATATTTTAATTTTAATTTTAATTTTAAATCCTAATAATAAGGGTATGTTAGCGAATGTTGTAAGGGTGTATGTCGAAATTCTGTCCGTGTAACGCTACGCTATTTTTAATCATTGTAAGTTATGTTCAACCTTTTTAATTTAATGTCTAGTAGCTAAGTTATTATTATGCTTATTCAATCCGAAGTAATCATGATGTTGGGCTAATTACTAAAATTGGGTAATTGGGCTTTGTACCATAATTGGGGTTTGGACAAAAGAACGACACTTGTGGAAATTAGACTATGGGCTATTAATGGGCTTTATATTTGTTTAACTAAATGATAGTTTTTTAATTTTAAATATAAAGATTTACAATTGGACGTCCCTATAAATAACCATATACACTCGATTGGATACGATGGGCGGGGTATTTATATGTACGAATAATCGTTCATTTAACCAGACACGGGAATGGATTAATAGCCACTAGAATTATTAAAACAGGGGTGAAATTATGTACAAGGACACTTGGCATAATTGTTAACAAAGTATTAAAACCTTGGGTTACACGCAGTCGATAACCTGGTGTAATTATTAAACAAAGTATTAAAATCTTGTTACAGTTTAATTCCCCAATTAGTTGGAATATTTAACTTCGGGTATAAGGATAATTTGACGAGGACACTCGCACTTTATATTTATGACTGATGGACTGTTATGGACAAAAACCAGACTGACATATTAAATAATCCAGGACAAAGGACAATTAACCCATGGGCATAAAACTAAAATCAACACGTCAAACATCATGATTACGGAAGTTTAAATAAGCATAATTATTTTATTTCATATTTAATTTCCTTTATTTTATATTTAATTGCACTTCTAATTATCGCACTTTTATTGTTATTGTATTTAATTGCACTTTTAATTATCGTACTTTTTAATTATCGCAAGTTTATTTTATCGCACTTTTATTTATCGCAATTTCATTATCGTTATTTACTTTACGCTCTAAATTAAGTCTTTTATTTATTTAATATTTTACATTTTGTTTTAACTGCAACTAAAGTTTTTAAAATCGACAAACCGGTCATTAAACAGTAAAAACCCCCCTTTATAATAATAATATTACTTATATATATATATATTCGTATTTTTATACATTAAACTAATATAGCGTTAAGCTTTGATTAAAAGATTCCCTGTGGAACGAACCGGACTTACTAAAAACTACACTACTGTACGATTAGGTACACTGCCTATAAGTGTTGTAGCAAGGTTTAAGTATATCCATTCAATAAATAAATAAATATCTTGTGTAAAATTGTATCGTATTTAATAGTATTTCCTAGTAAAATTTAAGCTATTTTATATACATCTCGCATAACATCAGGGAAGGAAAGGCAACTAAACATGAGCTAATATATGTGGTATTTAGGTCTCTATGATGGTTCTTCACCCGATATCACTTTCATGTACTTGGCCAAATGCGAAACTTTCAATCCAAATGAGTTCGATCCAAGGAGGGTTTGGCATAAGATTAGTAAGACCGATTTCACACCCGCTAACCAAGTGTCGACCGTACTCTTGAGTCCCAAACTTAGATGCATCCAAAGGTTCATTGCAAACACGAATTTCCACCACACGAAGGATAATGACAAGATGACTTTGCTTGACATTTGGTTGGTGCATAGGATTAGCAAGCAAAAGCATATTCATGTTCATAACCTCATTGCAAGTTATCTCTTTAATGCAAGTGGTGATAAATCTATGCTTCAAAGTGTTGGTGGTCATTACATGACTCAAGTTTCAATGTTTTTGAAAGTTAATATCAACGGGTTGGAAAAGCTCCTGATGACTCGATTTGGTTTTGATTATTACATAGAAGGGCACATATTGATGGCAACTCCAAACAATTAGGTGGTACGTTGTGTGACGACCCGGCAATTTCCGACCAAATTTAAACTTTATTCTTATATGATTCCGACACGATAAGCAAAGTCTGTAATGTTGAGTCTCAAAAACTTTGAACTGTTTTGTATATTCAATTGACCTTCGACCATTCTCGATGATTCACGAACAACTATATATAAATAGATACATATACATTAATTTGAAAATATTATTATTTGAAATAATACATGATTTAATTGTTGAAAATAAATATGAAAAATAATATGTGATGTAATGAAAACTATTATTATAAATATATAGATATGTATTTATATATATAAATATGTATATAAATATTACTTGTAATTATATAAATTATATTAAATTCAATGGTTTAAAGATATATAATATAATTATTTAGTAGTTAAACTTCCTATTTAAAACTCTTTATATATAGAAAGAGAATATATTAAAAATAAATGATTTCGAGTCTAATTAGTAAACGTCAGTAGCACTCGGTTGACGATTTGTTAGTTTTAATATAGATATTGTACATGTCCATGAAGGATTGAAATAAAAGTTGAACTGTAAATTGATTACGAAGATTTTAGATTTGTCAAAAATATTTTTACTCTTTTAAGATTAAATATTAGTACTCCGTACATATAAATTGGTACAGAAAATAAATAATTACCGAACCTTTTTGATCAGGTTTCAAACAGTTAACGAGTGAAATAATTAATTATATTTAATCTAAAAGTTTGGGATTTTTAGGAACACTTTTATACGTTAACTGTTTAGCAATGGACACGATATAGCCATCCAGGATAAACTGTCGGTAGGAATAGACAAGAATTATGGCTGCTATAATTCATTTGACATGTTTATTACTATTACATTTGGATATTTTAATATTCACTATTTTTGATTATCAATCAACCAACACCTCTTTTACATATACTTTTACAAGAGTGATATATAAAACACCCGAATACTATTTTTTTTTTACTCTTGACTTCTGTGTTTCTTAAACCACCAACCATTCATCCTATAAAGAATATAGACATACTTATATGCAAGAGAACCCATCTTCTACTTCTTCTCCATTAACATCTCTCACCACCGTAACCATCTTCAAACCGTGAGCACCACCCCACAGCCTCCACCATCACCTACTACCACCTTGAATACTTTCTCTCTCATCTCTCTATTTCCCTCTCTTTTTCATAAACCACCATGACTATCGAATTTTTCTGTGTTTGTTCCTGTACATGATCGAAGACCTATTTGAACTGCTACTACTCATCCTTTGTGCAGCCTAAAACAAACACCACATCCGACTACCACCATCATCACCATAACCGCAAAAACCAGCACCATGTATCACATCATTAAACCCACTTGATACCGTTATTGTTTATTTCTGTTTTAGTCGAATTTCACTAAGAACAACCACCATTACAATCAAACCTGCTACTATAGCTACTGCTATAATCTGTCACGGCTACAATTTTTTTTTCTGTTTCAGTTCAATCACACAAATAACCACCACCCATTTTAACATCAATAATCATGTTATCGAACTATATCAGCTGTTTTTCTGTTTATACGTTTCTATTTTACAGACCCAAATACCACCACAAACAACCTGTAACATCGAATGTTACAACTGTTTACTGCTGCTATAATAATGGTGAAAATACCGTGAAAACACGACGAAGATGATTAGATGAGCATGACAGGCTGCTGCTATCGCCCTATATCGATGATAAGTGCCGTTCCATGAGTTGTTTCTATTTATTGTTCAGATAAAAACTCCAACGAATGAAACCCTGCCGTTATTGCTCGATTACTGTTACTAGAGTATAAACTATTTTTTTTCTTTTCTCTGGATCGATGATCACTTAACATGATTGGGTCATTTCCTGTTTCAATTTTCTATTATTGGGCCATGTTTGGTTATATTTTTGGGTCGAGTAAATTCTTTTCCTTTTTCTATTTGGGCTGTGAAGTGGGTGTAAGATTGGGCCGAAACAATCCCAATTCGTTTAATGAATAATGGGAAAACAGCATATAAACGGGATATATATTAATGGGGAGATAGTAATTCCAGAAAAATGCAAGTAGAGGGATGGTTTAGGAGTGTTGATGTGTTTTCAAGAGGTCGCAGGTTCGAGTCTCGTCTGGAGCATTTCTTTTTAAGAGGGTATACATTTTTCCCCATTTCCATTATTATTATTATTATAATTATTAGTATTATTATTGTTATTATTATTGTTATTATTATTATTATTGTTAATACTAATTATTATTATTATTATGTTATTGTTATGATAAGTAGTATTATTATCCTATTTTTTATTATTAACATTATTTTTTATTTATTTATTATTATTATGAATATTAATTATTATGATATAAAAGAAAATATAAATTAAGAAATGTTAAGATGAAAGTAGATATGGTTATGATTACGCTTAATGATACAATTAAAACACTAAGTATTAAGAACGATGTTATATAGATATGGTAAAAAGAAATGTTATATGTTATAATCATCAAAGTTAATCAAGTATTATTTTATTATCCTTATTAATATTATTAACATTATTATTATTAATGCAAATAAAATGACAAACGTTAGTAACAAAATTATTATTTTCAATATCATTACTAAATATAATTATTACTATTAATATTATTAATTTAGTACTATTATAGTTATTAATATTACAAACAAAAGATTTATATAAAAACATAGTTATTACATAACAACTCTATTAGTATTTTTATAATTATTTATGTAAAATATATAAAATAAATATATTTAAGTTATTAATGAACACATAATCTATCAAGATAATATTATTATCACTAATAATATATAAATTTGTTTGATTACCATTATATGTGTTAATATATAAATAAATGATATAGGTTCGTGAATCCGAAGCCAACCCTGCATTGTTCAGTATTGTTGTATGAATATTTTTACTACAAAATATTGTATGGTAAGTTTCATTCGCCCTTTTTACTCTTTACATTTTTGGCCTGAGAATACATGAAAATGCTTTATTAACTGTTTTACAATATTTATATGCGTGAGTTTCATTTGCTCCCTTTTTAAATGCTTTTGCAATATATATTTTTGGGACTGAGAATACATGCGCTGCTTTTATAAATGTTTGACGAAATAGACACAAGTACTTAAAACTACATTCTATGGCTGGATTATTAAACCGAATATGCCCCTTTTTATTAAGTCTGGTAATCTAAGAATTAGGGAACATAAACCCTAATTGACGCGAACTCTAAAGATAGATCTATCGGGCCCAACAAGCCCCATCCAAAGTACCGGATGCTTTAGTACTTCGAAATTTATATCATGTCCGAAGGAGGATCCCAGAATGATGGGGATATTCTTATATGCATATTGTGAATGTCGGTTACCAGGTGTTCAATCCATATGAATAATATTTTTGTCTCTATGCATGGGACGTTTATTTATGAGAACTGGATATGAAATTCTTGTGGTCTATTAAAATGATGGAAATGATTATTTATGTTAAACTAATGAACTCACCAACCTTTTGATTGACACTTTAAAGCATGTTTATTCTCAGGTATGAAAGAAATCTTCCGCTGTGCATTGCTCGTATTAAAGATATTACTTGGAGTCATTCATGACATCTTTCAAAAGACGTTGCATTCGAGTCGTCGAGTTCATCAAGATTATTACTAAGTCAATTATAGTTGAATATAATATGAAATATTATGCATGCCGTCAACTTTCGATGTAAAGCAAGTTTGTCTTTTAAAAACGAATGCAATGTTTATAAAATGTATCATATAGAGGTCAAGTACCTCGCGATGAAATCAACTATTGTGAATCGTTTGTAATCGATATGGATTTTGTCCAGATGGATTAGGACGGGTCTTCACAGTTGGTATCAGAGCGATGGTCTTAGCGAACCAAGTCTACATTAGTGTGTCTAACTGATAAGTCGTTAGGATGCATTAGTGAGTCTGGACTTCGACCGTGTCTGGATGTTAAAAGTTTTGCTTATCATTTCATGTCGAAAATTACCTGCTTATCATTATTAGAAAATCACTTGCTTATCATTCTTAGTCTAGACATGTCTTACTGCCTCTATTGCATAGACAGTGTATAGATAAATTCATATCCTAGCATATCTGTTATTGTTACCTTTGCCTGACAGCTTCTGTAGATTCCTCCGTAACTTATGGGATTTTAGTATTATATATGCATATGTAAATTATGTATTTCAGGGTACTAACCTACATCCTATAATCTATTTCTTATCGAAAATTCTTCATCTGATCGTACGAGATGAATCCCTCAACCAGTTCGAGTCCTTCAGATTTCGATAGTTATTCCGACAGCTATTCCGACATAGATGTTCACCTAAGCTCCGAAAACAGCGTCATCGGCATGAATCAACCAATCAGCCATTATCAATTCATCTGATGGGTTCGTAGTCGACTTAATTAATGGAAACGCGCAGAAGGTAATCCCTTCCACCAACCGAATTCACCTCTTGACAATGAACCTGAAGCGTTTACCGGCGAACCTGTTCGAAACACCATTTTTAGTCTCATTTCCAAGGTAACTCGACAAGATTATATTCTATCCACAATTCTGAACCTTATTCATCCGCTCGTTCCGAACGACAATCATCCTGGAGTAATAAGTAAACGAACTTCGCGCTCGAATAATCAATTCGGAGAATATGGTGCAAAATGTACCAGCTTCAGCAACATCACCGGCACCAACAGTACCATCAATAATAGCACCAGTACCATTAACAATCCATGCTTCAATATCATCATCTGTACTTTGAGTATGATCTTCGTTCTACGTATCGTTCTACCTCATTTATCTTCGTTCGACATGGCGAATATGTAATCTCTAAAGTTTTAGAGATTATTTATTCTAGTTCCAACCGAAAAGTAAATGAGTTTAATATCATATTAACTCATTAAATTCATGAATACATCTGAAGAAAATATATATGTATATATGTTTTCATAAAGATTGTAATTAAAAATTCTCTTGTACAAACTGTTAATGGTGAAAATATTTTAACGAGTAGGTAATACCCGAGGAATATTTAAATTTCACATTAATAAGTTACATTGTATGTTCTTCGAATCTGTTTCAATAGTCATATACTATCCTACTTACATCCACCGATATACAAATTTGTTCACCACAGAATAACCATATTCATCCAATTTCATATTTGGATTTTGATTTATCAGAATCTAACAAGTGGCATAATGAAGAAAACATTTGACAAAATAAAATTTGTTAGAAACAAACAAATTAACTATGAGAAATTCTGTTAAGAATCCACGCTAACTGTACCTAGCTAATTGTTCCTAGCTAACTGATTATATTTTATTTATCGCAATTTAATTATCGCAATTTACATTCTCACAATTTTATTTATCGTCATTTAATTTCTGTTATTTACTTTACGCACCTTATTTATCGTCATTTAAATTTTTGTTATTTATTTTTACGCACTTTAAATATCGGGACACGTATACAAGGTTTTGACATATCATATCTGTGATGACCCGGAAATTTCCAACCAAATTTAAACTTTAGTCTTTATATGTATCCGACACGATAAGCAAAATCTATAATGTTAAAGTCTCGAAAGTTTGAAATCTATATTCATGTAATCAAGTTACCATTTGACCATGCCTAACGATTCACAAACATTTATGTGTATATAGATGTGTGTATATAGTACTTATTAAGTGAAGGCGTTAACAAGGTATTAGATATATAATACTTTACAAGAATGTATTTTGTTTCAATATAAGTTTATTATGCTTATCGATGGATTTAGATGAAAATATAAAATGATTGATTTATAAGATACATTGAATTAGGATGAAGAGTCTCTGTTATGAGGTCCACTTTGAATTAGGAAACCCTTATTTTTAACGGTATTCGGAATATTTGGAAAAGTGATTGTATATAAGAACAAAAGTGTTAATTATTGAGGATTAGAGAAAAAGTTGGTGGAGGATTGAATTTCATAACCCTTGTTATTTGATTCGATCGATACTAAATTATTTTATTTAGAAAGTTTAAGGGAACTAAGATAAACGTTAGCGTATAAAGGAATTATAGGTTTAGAGTGTAAACGTTACGTGTTTTATGTTTTTAAAATAGACTTTGAACTATTATTAGTTTGAAAAACTAAATATAATATTATTACGTTAATATTTCCATTATATACGATATATACGAGTTTACTTTTTTTTTATTAAAATGAAAATATATATATATATATTTTACGAGATGATGAATTATTATATTATAATTAGTCAAAAAATGTTTTGATCTAAACTAATATTATTACAATTGTTTTGATAAATAACGAGATTATGGTTTATAAAAGTAAATAACCAAATTACTCAAAAGATTAAGTTACACTTTGAGTGGGTTAATTTTTCATTTATTTAAGTCTATATTTGGATAAAGGTGCGAGTCATAAAACGTCCTGATTTAAAATAATATATTTTGATAAACAACGAGTCACTGATTTATAGAAGTAAATGACCACAATGCTCAATTTTATAAGTTATATTTTTATAAAGTAAATTTATTGATGAGTAAGTCTAATTTTTGTAAAAGGTACACGTCGCGTAACGTAAAAGGCTAGTTTTCTAAACGTACGAAAGTGCGCTCGAAAAACAGAAAGCGGTACATGAGTCGTGAGACCACGACCGTGTCATTTTTGTAAAAATTATATTTTTACCATGAGCGTAAATATAATATAATATTTAATTAATTCTAAAGATTAAATATATTATATTAAATATTATATAAATTAATCACTTCCACGTTTTTTTTCATATGTTATGTAAACGTAATAAAGCCATAAATTACGGAAAGTTTAGGTAGTAGGTGAGATTAAAAATCTCTATAAATATCGAGCGTACCATTTTTTTTATCTATCTCGATCTCATTTTCTCTAAATATACATATACATACTTATTGATAAGGCTAAAAAGGAACATATATTTCATAGCATTATTCCCCAAGAAAGACAAGATTTTAGTTGCAATTGTTCCATTTTCAAGTAATATTCGTTTATATTTAATAAGTGCGAAAACAAAAGGCGAAAACGACGAATTGAAGACGCAAAGGTCCAAAAAGCTAAAAAGTACAAGATACAATAAAAAAGTTTCAAATTATTGATGAGGAACGTCTAAAAACGACAAGAGTACAAGTTACAAAACGCAAAGTACACGATATAAAATTGTGCGAAAGGACGTTCGAAAATCCAGAACCGACACATGATCCAACTTTCAACGCTCAACGCAACGGATCTGAAAGTACAAGTCAACTATGCACAAGAATATAATATAATATTTAAATAATTCATAATAAGAATAATATTAAATATTAAAAAGTTGTTAATTGAGCATAGTTCAGGGGTCATAAGTGAAAATTTCAATTTATCATTTGCCTATAAAAGGCCATCTAAATCGATGATTTAGATACACCTTTTCAATTCTCTTTCTTTGTAACATATATATTTATATTTATAATATTAATTTTAATTTTAAGTTTAATAATAATTTTGGGGTAGTGTAACAAATGTTTAACGGGTTTTAAGTCAGAACTCTATCCGTGTAACGCTACGCTATAAATAATCATTGTAAGTTATGTTCTTCCTTTTTAAATTAATGTCTCGTAACTAAGTTATTATTATGCTTATTTGAGCCGAAGTAATCGTGATGTTAGGCTAAAATATTAAGATGAGGTTATTGAACTTTGGACCATAATTAAGGTTTGGGCAAAAGACCGACACTTGTGGAAATTGGACTATTGACTATTAATAGATGGGGGGTATTGTCTAATTGAGTGACAACTCATTGGAGTCTGTCGAACCTATCTTCAAATTAATTAACCTAATAATTAATAATGATTATGGTTGTCCTATTTAGTGACGTTCATATGGAATCTGTTATAATCATTTAATTAATCAATTGGGTTGGGTAATTGATTATTCATTCTGATCAAGTGGATGAATTAATATTCATAAACTAATTAAAACAGGGGTGGATTACATACAGTGATAACTAGTGTAATTGTTGACAGAAGTGATAACTGCGTCACAGTTTAAATCCTTAATCAGTTGGAATATTTGACTTCGGGTATAAGGGTAATTTGACGAGGATACTCGCACTTTATATTTATGACCGATGGACTATTATGGACAAAAACCAGATAGACGTATCAAATAAACCAGGACAAAGGACAATTAACCCATGGTAATAAATTAAAAT
The DNA here is from genome assembly GCF_046630445.1 of Rutidosis leptorrhynchoides. NCBI lineage: Eukaryota > Viridiplantae > Streptophyta > Magnoliopsida > Asterales > Asteraceae > Rutidosis > Rutidosis leptorrhynchoides. The sequence continues at coordinate 256,855,889 of NC_092337.1, forward strand.
CAACACGTCAAACATCATGATTACGAAAGTTTAAATAAGCATAATTCTTTTATTGTATTTCTCATCGTATCTTTATTTACTGTCATTTTATTACTAGCAATTTTATTTACTGTCATTTTATTTATTGTCATTATTTTACGCACTTTAATTATCGTCATTTATCTTTGCGCTTAAAATATAGAATCGACAAACCGGTCACTAAACGGTAAAAACCCCCTTTTATAATAATAATAATACTACTTATATTTATATATTTTTGTAAAAATATAGTTTTATAAAAATATAGCGTTAAACTTCACGAGCTCCCTGTGGAACGAACCGGACTTACTAAAAACTACACTACTCTACGATTAGGTACACTGCCTATAAGTGTTGTAGCAAGGTTTAGGTATATCCATCCGTAAAATAATTAAAACTTGTGTAATATTTTGTAGTATTTCGTAGTAAAATTAATACTATTTCGTACCCTCACGCTACAACATCAAGTTTTTGGCGCCGCTGCCGGGGAGCGCTAAAACGCTATATTTTTAAATATAATAATATTGAAATAAAATATAATAATATAATAATATTGAAATAGAATATAATAATATAATAATATTTTAGAATCAAAATTTGATACGTAAATTTTAAAAAAAGTCGTATTTATTAAATACTTCAGGGGTATATTATGTAACTTATAATTAATAATTTCTATAATGTCGCTTTCATGTGAATAGTAAATTAATTAATTTCTTTTCATTTACTATTCATGAATAGTAAATGAGTTAAAAAAAAAAATTTGTGTAAAAAAAAAAACGTTTTTTTTAAAGAAAAAAAAAATTCGTTTTTTATAAAAAAAAAAAATTGTAAAAAAAAAACGTTTTTTTAAAAAAAAAATTTCGTTTTTAAAAAAAAAAAAAAAATTGAAAAAAAAAATCGTTTTTTTTAAAAAAAAAAAAATAATAAATAATAATATTTTTTTTTTTAAAGTTTTATTACCTTTAGATCTTTAGATTATAGTCGCAACTTTTAGTATTAAGTTTATTTTTGGCGTAGTTATTTTTTTTATTTCTAGATTTTTAGGCTTTGCCGTAAAATCCCTTAAGTGCTTATTCCTTAGACTAAGATTTAGGTGCTTTAAAATTTTGCGACGCCATTTTTCGTGCTACCTTCTTATTTTTATTTTTCGACGCTTATTTTTCGACCTTTTTATTTTTCGACACTTTTCGACGCGCAATCTTTTTCTTTCTTATTTCTCGACGCTCTAGTTATAGGATATAGAATTTTCTTTACTTCTTATCTAATTCTTCAAACGGAAAGAAAAATTATTTAAGCGGTTAAGTTAATAGACGTTGACATTTTTCTGGTTCGTAGTAATAGTTGAATTTGTTAGTGGCAAGTTGTGGGCTTCCGATTTAAAGGGTCCTGGCTTCCTGCTGCATCTTTTGGCTATTCGAAACGTGGGCAAAATCAGAAAAGTCTATTAATTGGACAACTTATATAAGTTTTTCTTATTTTTATAACTAATAGGATATTCTGTGAATGCACCGAGCAAAACGTTCACCACCTTTCATACGATCACCGCCTGTAACTCGATCAAGGCATTTAGCCAATATTGTCGCCGTTGATTTTTCTTTAGAATCATCATCTAATCAAACAAGAACTCCAACTCAAATTTCCGATAATCCATCTTTTGAACCCGATTTCACAACTGAGAACCCGGAGGATATTCAAGGACAATTCCAAGATCCTGAACCACTAATTATTCCTCTTGAACCACAAACCGTTAAATCAGAATCCTCTAGTGATTCGTATTCAACAAATTCAATTATGGAAGTAACGGAACCTCTAAGTATGGAAGATCGAATGAGAGCCACACGCACGGGCCAAGGTCACGCCATTATTAAGCCAGAAGTTAATGCGCCAGATTATGAAATCAAAGGACAAATTCTACACATGGTAACTAACCAATGCCAATTCAGTGGTGCACCGAATGAAGATCCTAACGAACACCTTCGTATGTTTAAAAGAATTTGTACACTATTCAAAATCCGAGAAGTGGAAGATGAGCAGATCTATCTCATGTTGTTTCCCTGGACTTTAAAGGGAGAAGCCAAAGATTGGTTAGAATCGTTACCTGAAGGGGCGATTGACACATGGGATGTTTTAGTTGAAAAATTTCTTAAACGATTCTTTCCGGCATCCAAAGCCGTGAGACTTCAAGGAGAAATTGTTACGTTTGCGAAAAAGCCAAATGAAACATTATATGAGGCGTGGACAAGATTCGGAAGGATGTTGAGAGGATGTCCTCAACACGGATTAGATACTTTTCAAATAGTGCAAATCTTCTATAAAGGCGTAGACATCGCTACAAGAAAAGACATCGACATAACAGCTGGTGGTTCCATTATGAAGAAAACCGCAACTGAAGCTTACAAAATCATTGATAACACAGCCTCCCACTCACATGAGTGGCACCAAGAAAAAGATATCTTTCGATCATCTAAAGCAGCTAGAGCTGATTCTAGCCATGACTTTGATTCTGTTTCCGCAAAAATAGATGCTTTCGAAAGACGAATGGAAAAGATGAATAAAGATATTCACGCAATACGAATCAGTTGTGAGCTATGCGGTGGACCACACTTATTGAAAGATTGTCACATTGAACCAACCATGGAACAACGAGAGAATGTTTTCTATATGAACCAAAGGCCGGGAAATAATTATCAAAATAATTATCAACCGCCAAAGCTAAACTTCAATCGAAATCAAAACATTCTTTACAATCCAAAAGGACCCGAAAAAAACTGGTATAACCAACAAGGTCCGAATAACCAACCAACTCAAAACAACACTTTCAATCAACAAAGACCTGGCTTATATAAACCACAACAACAAACCAAAGAGAAAAAGTCAAATATGGAAGACGTGGTATTCAAGCTAGTTGAATCTCAAACACAATTTATTGAAACTCAAACCCAAATGAACGAGAGGTTTGATCAGTCATTAAGAACTCAACAAGCTTCCATTTTGAATCTAGAAAAACACGTAGGTACTCTTGCTAGCATGATGAGTGAGAGGGAACAAGGAAAGCTACCGAGTAATACTGAAGTAAATCCTCGGAAAGAGAATGTTAATATGGTGTCAACAAATTCTGAAAAACCAGCTCCAGAAGATGGGAAGGTTTTAGATGTGAGTAACAATGAAGAAGTTACATCACCACCACCACCCGAGTATGTAAAGCCAGTGGTGACACCATACAAACCACCCATCCCGTTTCCAAGAAAATGAGTTGAGTATGAGCAAGTAATAAGTAATAAAGATTGTGATACTTCTGGAAAGAAGAAGAAGAAAAAGAATAAGAAAGTACAAGAAACAAAAGCCGTAGAAGTAAACCCGGTGAATACAGTTCCACCAAAACCTCCACCTAGGGTAGGTGATCCGGGTGAATTTATTGTTCCTTGTCTACTTAGTGATTGTGTCATGTATGATGCACTAGCAGATTTAGGTGCAAGTGTGAGTGTTATGTCTCTTTCATTATATAAGAGATTAGGAGTAGGTGAGTTAAGTCCAACGGATATGAGTGTTCGACTCTTTGATCAAACCATTAAGCACCCAGTTGGAATTGCTGACAACCTACCCATTCAAGTAGGTAATTTAACCTTTCTAGTCGAATTCATTGTCATTGACATAGAAGAGGACCCAAACATTCCTCTAATTTTAGGTCGACCATTCTTTGCGTCTACCGGGGCGTTATTTGATGTAGGAAATGGAAGAATGACACTTAAAACTGGTGACAAATCTATCACCTTTATGATTCGAAAGTCTAAATCTCCACCAACCAAGACCGTTGAACCAGAAAAAACGATTGGTAAGAACCATGTTGTTTTACCAACTCCAACGGTAGTGCTTAATAATAATAAAACGCCTAAGTGTGGGGAAAATGAAGTAACACCTAATGATGACATGATAACAAAGAACCCCGTTATTGATACGAAATTAAATGACCCCGTTATTAACAGTTCAATGAAGAAACTTTTTAAACGGGCTATTGATGCTAGAAGTAAGGGGAACTTTAAGTTATGTAACCGGTTAGTATCCAATCTGTCACCTAAAGAAAAGGCGAAACTAGTTAAAATTGTGGATATTACTGGAGAAGCTAGTCAATGGCTTAAAGAAAAAGTCACAGATATGCAAGTTGATTATGGACCAAGAGAAATTGAAGATGAAGTTAATCACAATTATGACACCACAGCTACCTAAGTGTGGGGAGATTCAAATGTTCTAAAAGAAAATGTTATTTAGAATTAGTTGTTCTGTTCTCGTGTAGTTCCGAGAATGGAATCCGATTGGTCTTTTCCGCTAGCAGACACTAAAGAACTAGTTTTCTCCCTCCATTCTGAATTTTTGCTTTGTAGGTTTTATATGAAATTAATATGCTTTTTAAATTTAAGTTTTGTGTGTTTTTAAAAAACAAAATTTACTTTATTTCATTAAGTTGAAAAAAAAAATGATTTATAAAATTCGTCGTAAGTTGAAGACTAGGTCATAGAGCCGAAATTGCTTTACCCGAGGACGGGGCGACAAATTTTGTTATCATTATTTTTAATTTTGTTGATCTAAAGTATGCTAAAAAGATTTTAGATTTTATACATTTTTGAACGTGGGGTTATATACCAAACTTCAAAAATATGTATATATATGTTTGTGTTCTATGTTATGTACAAAATAGGGTAAAACAGCGCACTTTCAAAGACTGTCATTAAGTTCAGCAAAAGGTACTAATTTTGACGACAAGACACAAAACAACAAATGTGATATAACAAATGAAGGAATGAACGATGAGGCGCCATCAATCATTCAACGAGCTTTGTAATTACAAATTCGGTATTTTTAATCACTTTTCTACACTAATCACCCTCATGAATTTATAATTATAGTCTGATTTCATGCAAATGAGGGCATTGCATGATCTCAAGTGTGGGGAAGGGTTATAAATTCTCTCGGGTTTATACTTGGTTTATTTGCCAAATTTTGTGAAAGTTTGAAAAATTTTCAATTAAATGAAGTCAAAATCATGTTTATACATATTTATGAACGATGAAAACTAGGTGTTAATGCCGAAATTATCGTTACCTCGGAAAGGACATAAATTGAGAAACAACCAAAATGTTAGAATTCATTTAAGAATGGAATAGAGGAGAAAAAGGCAAAGAAAAACATAAATAAAAGCCAAGTGTGTGAAAACTCTACCAAGTTATTCAAAATATATCACATATTTTTGTACAAACAATTGAAAATACTTTTGTTTTGGACGATAATCAACTGTTTTACCCGATGAAAGAAAAGAAGAGATGGATCTACACGATGAATCAATTCCATCATTAGAAGGGAGTAAAGTCTTCCGAAAAAGACACGCGCTTCTTGATTTAGGTCAAGAAGTTGTCGTCCAGACCAGCTGTAGGTTGACGAAAAATCTAGAAAAGTCATCACTAAGATCAGCAGGAAATCCACGGACCTCAGCATCAAACAGGGTCGCCAAGTGGTCAGATTTATCCTGACCATGAGAAGGATTTATCTCGTACAATGGGGGGGCACTGTGCAAATTAGCTTGATAAGACTAATGAATCAGATCCCCAGAAAGGATAATCTCTTTAAAAGATTAAAAATCAGCTTTTAAGACTGATATTACTCAATCCTTGAGATTGACCTTAAAGATTGAGAATTCAAACTCATGGAATTCAATGATATCTAAACTCGAGCTTGAACGAGAAAATATTTTGATCAAAAATACAAACCGATTTGTTTTCTGAAAACCCATTTTCAATGCGTTCATTACCATTGAACGTAAAATCCTAGGAATTCACCTGGAATTCATTAGGTCACCTGAACCAAATCGGGTGTCAACCGTAAGAACGGTGGTTGCATAGCATGGTCGGAGACAGGACCTTGTGCCAGACCGAAAAATTATAGGATGATCTTTACTATTGCTCATACCAAGGATAGTACTAGCATCCGACACATTAAAAAGACCATAAACAAATGCATGTCATTAGACATTGCCTTAACAGTTTCTTGTTCATCGCTTTCCTTTACAACCGGACGGTAGTTTGCTGAAAGGTAATATACGGAATAAGTAAACTGGATGTGTGCTTTCCGATACAGGGATAGCAGTGGATTACACGAGCCTAAAAGTTTTTAGCCAAAATATTGATCCACAAATATATTTTGCAACACCGATGGTGGATCAAATCAGAAAACTTGTCTAGGGTAAAATCTAGCTTGAATTTTCAAAAGTTCAAATGTTTTCATAAAGATCCAATTTCCTTAAGGATCTACATTTTTATAGTCATGTGGGACTTCAAACCGCCTTTCAAATGTGCACTTTGCTTTGGAAACCGAAAGTAAATCGCCTATTTGATTTCAAGTGTCGTTGACCTAAACCCGAGGCAACTGTGGATGGCACAACCACCTTTAACCATGGTTCTATCGTTACTATCATTGTTTATAACACCGTATCAAAATCACTGATGTATAAAGTGTGAAGAATAAAGAAGTGATTCTAGTATTTTTTTTATTTCAAGACTGTATTGCTTGAGGACAAGCAATGCTCAAGTGTGGGGATATTAGGGTTATAAATTCTCTCGGGTTTATACTTGGTTTATTTGCCAAATTTTGTGAAAATTTGAAAAATTTTCAATTAAATGAAGTCAAAATCATGTTTATACATATTTATGAACGATGAAAACTAGGTGTTAATGCCGAAATTATCGTTACCTCGGAAAGGACATAAATTGAGAAACAACCAAAATGTTAGAATTCATTTAAGAATGGAATAGAGGAGAAAAAGGCAAAGAAAAACATAAATAAAAGCCAAGTGTGTGAAAACTCTACCAAGTTATTCAAAATATATCACATATTTTTGTACAAACAATTGAAAATACTTTTGTTTTGGACGATAATCAACTGTTTTACCCGATGAAAGAAAAGAAGAGATGGATCTACACGATGAATCAATTCCATCATTAGAAGGAAGTAAAGTCTTCCGAAAAAGACACGCGCTTCTTGATTTAGGTCAAGAAGTTGTCATCCAGACCAGCTGTAGGTTGACGAAAAATCTAGAAAAGTCATCACTAAGATCAGCAGGAAATCCACGGACCTCAGCATCAAACAGGGTCGCCAAATGGTCAGATTTATCCTAACCATGAGAAGGATTTATCTCGTACAATGGGGGGGCACCGTGCCAATTAGCTTGATAAGACTAATGAATTAGATCCCCAGAAAGGATAATCTCCTTAAAAGATTAAAAATCAGCTTTTAAGACTGATATTACTCAATCCTTGAGATTGACCTTAAAGATTGAGAATTCAAACTCATGGAATTCAATGATATCTAAACTCGAGCTTGAACGAGAAAATATTTTGATCAAAAATACAAACCGATTTGTTTTCTGAAAACCCATTTTCAATGCGTTCATTACCATTGAACGTAAAATCCTAGGAATTCACCTGGAATTCATTAGGTCACCTGAACCAAATCGGGTGTCAACCGTAAGAACGGTGGTTGCATAGCATGGTCGGAGACAGGACCTTGTGCCAGACCGAAAAATTATAGGATGATCTTTACTATTGCTCATACCAAGGATAGTACTAGCATCCGACACATTAAAAAGACCATAAACAAATGCATGTCATTAGACATTGCCTTAACAGTTTCTTGTTCATCGCTTTCCTTTACAACCGGACGGTAGTTTGCCGAAAGGTAATATACGGAACAAGTAAACTGGATGTGTGCTTTCCGATACAGGGATAGCAGTGGATTACACGAGCCTAAAAGTTTTTAGCCAAAATATTGATCCACAAATATATTTTGCAACACCGATGGTGGATCAAATCAGAAAACTTGTCTAGGGTAAAATCTAGCTTGAATTTTCAAAAGTTCAAATGTTTTCATAAAGATCCAATTTCCTTAAGGATCTACATTTTTATAGTCATGTGGGACTTCAAACCGCCTTTCAAATGTGCACTTTGCTTTGGAAACCGAAAGTAAATCGCCTATTTGATTGCAAGTGTCGTTGACCTAAACCCGAGGCAACTGTGGATGGCACAACCACCTTTAACCATGGTTCTATCGTTACTATCATTGTTTATAACACCGTATCAAAATCACTGATGTATAAAGTGTGAAGAATAAAGAAGTGATTCTAGTATTTTTTTATTTCAAGACTGTATTGCTTGAGGACAAGCAATGCTCAAGTGTGGGGATATTGATAAGGCTAAAAAGGAACATATATTTCATAGCATTATTCCCCAAGAAAGACAAGATTTTAGTTGCAATTGTTCCATTTTCAAGTAATATTCGTTTATATTTAATAAGTGCGAAGACAAAAGGCGAAAACGACGAATTGAAGACGCAAAGGTCCAAAAAGCTAAAAAGTACAAGATACAATAAAAAAGGTTCAAATTATTGATGAGGAACGTCTAAAAACGACAAGAGTACAAGTTACAAAACGCAAAGTACACGATATAAAATTGTGCGAAAGGACGTTCGAAAATCCGGAACCGACACATGATCCAACTTTCAACGCTCAACGCAACGGATCTGAAAGTACAAGTCAACTATGCACAAGAATATAATATAATATTTAAATAATTCATAATAAGAATAATATTAAATATTAAAAAGTTGTTAATTGAGCATAGTTCAGGGGTCATAAGTGAAAATTTCAATTTATCATTTGCCTATAAAAGGCCATCTAAATCGATGATTTAGATACACCTTTTCAATTCTCTTTCTTTGTAACATATATATTTATATTTATAATATTAATTTTAATTTTAAGTTTAATAATAATTTTGGGGTAGTGTAACAAATGTTTAACGGGTTTTAAGTCGGAACTCTGTCCCTGTAACGCTACGCTATAAATAATCATTGTAAGTTATGTTCTTCCTTTTTAAATTAATGTCTCGTAACTAAGTTATTATTATGCTTATTTGAGCCTAAGTAATCGTGATGTTAGGCTAAAATATTAAGATGGGGTTATTGAACTTTGGACCATAATTAAGGTTTGGGCAAAAGACCGACACTTGTGGAAATTGGACTATTGACTATTAATAGATGGGGGGTATTGTCTAATTGAGTGACAACTCATTGGAGTCTGTCGAACCTATCTTCAAATTAATTAACCTAATAATTAATAATGATTATGGTTGTCCTATTTAGTGACGTTCATATGGAATCTGTTATAATCATTTAATTAATCAATTGGGTTGGGTAATTGATTATTCATTCTGATCAAGTGGATGAATTAATATTCATATATTCATAAACTAATTAAAACAGGGGTGGATTACATACAGTGATAACTGGTGTAATTGTTGACAGAAGTGATAACTGCGTCACAGTTTAAATCCTTAATCAGTTGGAATATTTGACTTCGGGTATAAGGGTAATTTGACGAGGATACTCGCACTTTATATTTATGACCGATGGACTATTATGGACAAAAACCAGATAGACGTATCAAATAAACCAGGACAAAGGACAATTAACCCATGGTAATAAATTAAAATCAACACGTCAAACATCATGATTACGGAAGTTTAAATAAGCATAATTCTTTTATTGTATTTCTCATCGTATCTTTATTTACTGTCATTTTATTACTCGCAATTTTATTTACTGTCATTTTATTTATTGTCATTATTTTACGCACTTTAATTATCGTCATTTATCTTTGCGCTTAAAATATAGAATCGACAAACCGGTCACTAAACGGTAAAAACCCCCTTTTATAATAATAATAATACTACTTATATTTATATATTTTTGTAAAAATATAGTTTTATAAAAATATAGCGTTAAACTTCACGAGCTCCCTGTGGAACGAACCGGACTTACTAAAAACTACACTACTCTACGATTAGGTACACTGCCTATAAGTGTTGTAGCAAGGTTTAGGTATATCCATCCGTAAAATAATTAAAACTTGTGTAATATTTTGTAGTATTTCGTAGTAAAATTAATACTATTTCGTACCCTCACGCTACAACATCACTTATTTATTATTATTATTATTATTATTATTATTATTATTATTATTATTATTATTATTATTATTAAACTTATTATTATTATTAGTAGGAGCGATATTATTAGTAATATAAATAAAATACTACGACGAGGTCATACGCGTGTTTTTTTTTTCTTTTTCAAAACTGGGCTTCGAGTAGGATAGGGCTAAGGAAATTATGGGTTATAGCTATGGAGGTGATGAGTATGATTCATGGGTATGCTCGTAAGGCCAATCTAGTGTTTATCATCTTCGTCGCGTTTACGTACCTTTCCTGCGATATTGAATCTCAATATTGATACGTGAGTACTTATAATTTAATTTTTACATACTAATAGTGTATCCCTGACTAGTGCTCGAGTATATAGGATTATGCATGCTTGTACTTTTGATATTGCCATTAGATAGGTTATGTTAAATCTTAAACTAGCTACACCTGCGATTGAGATAAGGTAAAAGATATGCATGTCCTTGGAAAGCTAGCGAAAAATTAAGAACTTTTCCTTTAGATATCGAATGGATTCGATGAACGGATTAGAAGTTATCGTCAATTGAATTTTTTGTAAAAATTATTATTATTATTATCGTTGTTATTATCGTCGTTCTAACTTTAATCCAATTACTATTATTATTATTATTATTATTATTATTATTATTATTATTATTATTATTATTATTATTGTTATCATTAAAATAGTTATTAGTGTTATCCTTATCATAATAATTATTATTATTAGTATTATTAAAACTAATATTAGTAACACTTAATTAGTATGATTACTATTACTATCATTAAAATGAACGCGATATAAAAGACGATTTAAAAACTATTAACAAATTGATTAGGAAATAATGAGTATGAGTATCATGATGAAATTTAAAGATATTGATTTAGATAAACCTATCATTTTTCAATATTTATATCACAATTATTATTAAAAGTATTATAGTTAATATTAAAAATGGTATCTTTACAAAAAATTATTATTTTTAATAGGAATATCATTGTTAATATAAAATTTCATTATTAATAAGAATTATCATATTGTTATAATACCATTTTCATAAATATAAATATTGTTATTATTATTAGTAGAATAATAATAATTATTAATACAAAATAATACAACTTTTACTTATTATTATTATCAATGTTATTTTATCAAATAAAAATGTAATACAAATAATATAATTATCTTAATAAAACCTATCATAACATTTTTATGATATTCAATAAACTTTATAAATTTTATTATCTAAGATATATAAAAGTATATTTTTATATAAAGTTTTATTTATTAATAAATAAATTATATTATCTACTCTAATAAATCTTTTAAAAATATTTTAAAAATATAAAACGACGATATTTAAGACTATATAATAATCATGTATAAATTTTGGAAATCATTTTTGCGTCAAATTGACTTTTGTTAACTTTTGCATATTAGTCTCGAGCATTAGGATTGTGGTACACTATGACCTTACTTAAATTATTAGACAAATATTGACCATCATATAACTATATATAATTAATTTAGGTTCGTGAATCCAAGGCCAACCTTACACTTGTTCAATGATGTTATATGTATTTTTACTACAAATACAGTATGGTGAGTTTCATTAATCCCTTTTTAAATGCTTTTACAATATATATTTTTGGGACTGAGAATACATGCGCTGTTTTTATAACTATTTTACGAAATAGACACAAGTAATCGAACCTACATTCTATGGTTGGATTATCTAATCGAATATGCCCTTTTTATTAAGTCTGGTAATCTAAGAATTAGGGAACAGACACCCTAATTGACGCGAACTCTAAAGATAGATCTATCGGGCCCAACGAGCCCCATCCAAAGTACCGGATGCTTTAGTACTTCGAAATTTATATCATGTCCGAAGGAGGATCCCGGAATGATAGGGATATTCTTATATGCATATTGTGAATGTCGGTTACCAGGTGTTCAATCCATATGAATGATATTTTTGTCTCTATGCATGGGACGTATGTTTATGAGAAATGGAAATATGAAATCTTGTGGTCTATTTAAATGATGAAAATAAAATGATTACTATAAACTAATGAACTCACCAACCTTTTGGTTGACACTTTAAAGCATATTTATTCTCAGGTTTGAAAGAAATCTTCCGCTGTGCATTATCTCATTTTAAGGATATTAACTGGAGTCATTCATGACAAATTTCAAAAGACGTTGCATTCGAGTCATTGAAGTTCATTAGAGATTATTATTAAGTAAACGACAGATTAAGTCATTTATAGTTTGGATATTATGAAATGGTATGCATATCTGTCAACCTTCGATGTAAATGAAAGTTTATATTTTAAAACGAATGCAATGTTTGTAAAATGTATCATATAGAGGTCAAGTACCTCGCGATGTAACCAACTATTATGATTTGTTTATAATCGATGCGGACTTCGTCCGGATGGATTAGGATCGGGCGTTTCAGTTGGTATCAGAGCGGTGGTCTTAGCGAACCAGGTCTGCATTAGTGTGTCTAACTGATAAGTCGTTAGGATGCATTAGTGAGTCTGGACTTCGACCGTGTCTGCATGACAAAAGTTTTACTTATCATTTTTAGTCGAAAATCATCTACTTACCATCCTTAGAAAATTACCTGATTATTATTCTTAAGTCAAGACACGTCTTGCTGCGTTGATTGCATGAATAGTGTATAGACAAAAATTCATATCTTAGCATATCTGCTAAATCATATCTTATCGTATCTGTTACTTTAAACTTTGCCTGACATATCCCGCAAAGTCCTCCGTAATCTACGAAATCTTTTGATCTATATATATATATTCTATGTAATTAGAATACCATCCGTTAGCCAAAATCATTTCATATAAAAAAAAAATCCTTTATCCAATCGTACGAAATGGAATTCGTCATCAGTTCAAGTCACTCAGATTCCGAAACGGAATCCCATTCAAGCTCCGAAAGCAGTGTGACCGGAATAGATCAACCAATCAGTCATCATCTATTCTGGATGAATTGGGGATGGGTTCATAGCCTCCTCAATCATTGGAGACAATAAGAAGGTGATCCCTTCCATCCACCACATTGCCCTCTTGACGAAGAACCTGAAGCACTTACCGGCGAACCTGTCCGAAACACCATTTTCTCGCTCATTTCCAGAGTATCTCGTCACGATTATATATTACACCAAATTCTAGATTATATTTATCCGCTCGTCCGAACTGCCGATCACCCCGGTGTAATAGAAGAAGTCAACGAGCTTCGCGCTCGGGTAGTGGCTTTGGAGAATATGGTGCAGAGATTACAAGCACCAGCAGCAGCATCAGCAGCATAATCAGTACCACCATCATCAACGCCAATAGTACCATTACCACCTCCAACCACAACCACGTCGTAAACCTCAACTTCACAATCTGTCCTACGAGCATCAACGTCATACGCACCATAGATACCAAGGAGTACCAAAAACAATAACTGACGAAGTATTAATTCATAACTTCATTGGAGAAACATTCCACGACGATTATGTAATCTCTAAAGTCTTAGAGATTATCTAATCTAGCCCTAACCATAAATCAGTTAAGCGAACCAAAATGATAGAAGGAAGAGTAGAAACCCTTACAAAAATGGTGTGTGATTAACAAGCTAAACTTGCTTTACCAACAGCATCAACAGTACCGTCAGTGTTACCAGCATCGTCAGTACAGTCAACATCCGAATCAACAACACCGATAACATCACAAACACCGTCAGTTCAAGAATCACTGTGGACATCAATACAAATCAATAACGTGTATATTGTATCAACGAGTTATGAAGAATTAACTCATTCCCTCTGAAGAAATTATATGTATATTATATATATATATATATATATATATATATATATTGAAATAAATCTTTCCGTGCTAAGCTATTGTGTGTGAATCTTAACTACTCGATTAATTCATATTACAAATATGCAATAATGTACGTCCTTCGGCCGCAACTTAACCAGCGTTAACTACAATCTCTGTCGCAATTCAACAAATTCCAATTCATAATAAATCAAGTATATATTTGATTTTACACTTTCATCATCGATGTACCCGAAACTTTTCAGATAACATCATTCGTACTTTGCGAAATTCACAAGAATTCCACGAACCGAACATCATACATCAACAAATAAAGAAGTATTGATTCATAATTTCAATGTCATTAAAGAAATACTGCGTAAAAGTTATGTACTTTTTAAAGCCTTTAGGGATTATTCAATTCTAGTTTCAATCGTAAATCAAATGAGTTTAATTTAACATTAACTCATTAAATATATGTTACATCTGAAGAAAATATACATATATATATTTTCATAAAGACTGTAATAAAATTCTTTTGTACAAAATATTAATTGTGAATTTTTTTTTTTATCGGGTAGGTAATACCCGAGAGATATATAAATTCACAATTAATATGTTACATTCTTCGAATCTGATTCAGCAAATCATCCATTATACTCCCTATTTTCACAACAATATACATTCTTTTATAGAAATCAAAACAACCATACTCATTCAAAATTTAATTACATATTCTGATTTTGAAATCTCAAAATTCAACTTGAGATATGACCAAAATCACCACTCTTAGATCCTTACATCTTTCACAAGCTATATTTTAACTTCAAAACTGTGTTAGAACATCAAATGTATGTTAACGATTACAATCTGTGTTCAAACCCTTCAAAAATTTCTGAAGACACTTCGAATGATGAGCAATCGAGATGATGATCCAACCACATGTTACCCACAGTTATGTACCCGAAAAACTCTTGAAACCAAAGTAAAATTTTAAACAACGTATCCGCGTCAGATTCTTTGGCATTTATTAGCAAAAATAACTTTGCGACTCCTATTAAAAGTAGCCAGTTTTGTCACAGCTCCAGCAAGTCAACCTCGATTTTTCAGTCAGACTAACCTTATTATAACCTTGAGATATACACCATCGTTACCAGGGAACCTTTTACATTCCACCACATTATTAGCAGATGTACCAACAACTTCATTACCCTTTGACTTTAGCCTCTCCAAAAAGTCATTATAATTATTCATTGAAACCCCATCACTTACTCATTCACATCTTGTAATGAGAATTGCCATACGAATCATTGAGAATTAGCAATCAGTATTTTGAAATCTCGCAGCATGTCTACGCCAACAGTTATATGTGTATATATAACGTCTATCTTCTGGACTTAATTTGAATGTGAAGTTTCTGAAAAACACTCCGAACTACGAATTGGTTCTCCGAAAATGGAAAAAATGCTGATGAAGCAGCAAAAACTATAAACGACTTTAAATGATAAAAGCTGGATGATAATGATGAAGTGTGCTGGCAAAGTACAGAAAAAGAGAAGTTTTGGAATTGGAAAACGGATTGAGCAAAGTAGGAAGGAGGCTGTAGACAAATTACAAAGACTGAACCTGACTTCAAAGGATCCAAATGATTCAGTACCTGCTGAAGTCATTAACGAATACCTCGCTCCTGACTCTAAACCCCTGTGGACAATATTCTTCATCATCCTCTGATATTAGAAATTCTAAAATATCATCATATCTTTCATTATAAATATCCTCCATCTTTCTGAAGATATTTTCTTAATTTTTCTTATTTGAAATCATTTACCTCTTCGCGCTATCTGTATTACATCATAAAAGAAACTATTTTAGTTTCTAAATTCTGAAACATTCAAGTTTAAAATAGGAATATTTTGAAGTAGTATTGGGAACTGAAGAATGAATTAGTATAATATAATGACACTTGATCAACGCCATTATATTACAGTAAGTTATGTTGAGTTTCTAAATGGAACGTGATGATTCACAGACCATACCGTCATCATGTGCCATGCTACACGGCTCTTGTATTCTATTTAATCTCTAAACATATCAAGAAAAATTTTCTTGATGATTCGGTCTTTTCCAGGGTATTCTGTTAATTTACCAAATCAAAATTGTGCCATTACCATTTCTTTCTTAGAACGTAAACTATGTTCATTCCGAAATCCATAGGTGTGAATTCCGGACCATTACAAGAGATGCTTAGTCGCAAGAAGAGGAAACGAAAGAATGAAACTCCAAAATAGAAATTGGAGTATAAATCGCAGCAAATATGAGAGAGCATTAACTGTGGATGACAATGATTATAGAAGACAGAAGCAGGGACTTCGAAATATAAGGGAAGATATAAAACCCAACAACCACCCAGAAACTACAAACCATTCATATCAATATGTATTGCAATGTAAAGACACGGGAAAATTAACAACACTATAACCCCAAGATAATAGTAGAAGTAAATAAAATCCTCCGGTGGTAGATGAAAGAGAAGGATGACAGATGTAAAAATTAAGAGTATATCAAGGATCAAAATAGGATGGAGCATATTGATAAATACTTTAAGGTATGAATTGAGGAAGAAAGAATAGAAGATGTGAGTTGTAAGGAAATGGAGAGGGTGGATTTATAGACAGAGCAATCGAAGCAGATTATCGCGTATAACCAAAGAGGATCCTAATCTCCTTAATTACCGACGTATCAAATCTTATTATGAAGATCTTCTTCTAAATTCCTTAAATTCCGGAAATCAATCTTGACTACGCCACCTTTTAAGTCAAACCTGCATTTATTCATTTTCACTTTTAAATGATAGCTTCATTCGTGCTCTTCGCAAAAACAAATTATTTTATCCATATTACAAAATAATGATAAAACTCTATTTATCAACTCATATTTGCCATGAAAATGTTCTTATCGTTATCCATGATGACCTCTATCAAATTTCGGGGACGAAATTTCTTTAACGGGTAGGTACTGTGATGACCCGGAAATTTCCAACCAAATTTAAACTTTAGTCTTTATATGTATCCGACACGATAAGCAAAATCTATAATGTTAAAGTCTCAAAAGTTTGAAATCTATATTCATGTAATCAAGTTACCATTTGGCCATGCCTGACGATTCACAAACATTTATGTGTATATAGATGTGTGTATATAGTACTTATTAAGTGAAGGCGTTAACAAGGTATTAGATATATAATACTTTACAAGAATGTATTTTGTTTCAATATAAGTTTATTATGCTTATCGATGGATTTAGATGAAAATATAAAATGATTGATTTATAAGATACATTGAATTAGGATGAAGAGTCTCTGTTATGAGGTCCACTTTGAATTAGGAAACCCTTATTTTTAACGGTATTCGGAATATTTGAAAAAGTGATTGTATATAAGAACAAAAGTGTTAATTATTGAGGATTAGACAAAAAGTTGGTGGAGGATTGAATTTCATAATCCTTGTTATTTGATTCGATCGATACTAAGTTATTTTATTTAGAAAGTTTAAGGGAACTAAGATAAACGTTAGCGTATAAAGGAATTATAGGTTTAGAGTGTAAACGTTACGTGTTTTATGTTTTTAAAATAGACTTTGAACTATTATTAGTTTGAAAAACTAAATATAATATTATTACGTTAATATTTCCATTATATACGATATATACGAGTTTACTTTTTTTTTATTAAAATGAAAATATATATATATATTTTACGAGATGATGAATTATTATATTATAATTAGTCAAAAAACGTTTTGATCTAAACTAATATTATTAAAATTGTTTTGATAAATAACGAGATTATGGTTTATAAAAGTAAATAACCAAATTACTCAAAAGCTTAAGTTACACTTTGAGTGGGTTAATTTTTCATTTATTTAAGTCTATATTTGGATAAATGTGCGAGTCATAAAACGTCCTGATTTAAAATAATATATTTTGATAAACAACGAGTCACTGATTTATAGAAGTAAATGACCACAATGCTCAATTTTATAAGTTATATTTTTATAAAGGAAATTTATTGATGAGTAAGTCTAATTTTTGTAAAAGGTACACGTCGCGTAACGTAAAAGGCTAGTTTTCTAAACGTACGAAAGTGCGCTCGAAAAACAGAAAGCGGTACATGAGTCGTGAGACCACGACCGTGTCATTTTTGTAAAAATTATATTTTTACCATGAGCGTAAATATAATATAATATTTAATTAATTCTAAAGATTAAATATATTATATTAAATATTATATAAATTAATCACTTCCACGTTTTTTTTCATATGTTATGTAAACGTAATAAAGCCATAAATTACGGAAAGTTTAGGTAGTAGGTGAGATTAAAAATCTCTATAAATATCGAGCGTACCATTTTTTTTATCTATCTCGATCTCATTTTCTCTAAATATACATATACATACTTATTTATTATTATTATTATTATTATTAAACTTATTATTATTATTAGTAGGAGCGATATTATTAGTAATATAAATAAAATACTACGACGAGGTCATACGCGTGTTTTTTTTTTCTTTTTCAAAACTGGGCTTCGAGTAGGATAGGGCTAAGGAAATTATGGGTTATAGCTATGGAGGTGATGAGTATGATTCATGGGTATGCTCGTAAGGCCAATCTAGTGTTTATCATCTTCGTCGCGTTTACGTACCTTTCCTGCGATATTGAATCTCAATATTGATACGTGAGTACTTATAATTTAATTTTTACATACTAATAGTGTATCCCTGACTAGTGCTCGAGTATATAGGATTATGCATGCTTGTACTTTTGATATTGCTATTAGATAGGTTATGTTGAATCTTAAACTAGTTACACCTGCGATTGAGATAAGTATAAGATATGCATGTCCTTGGAAAGCTAGCGAAAAATTAAGAACTTTTCCTTTAGATATCGAATGGATTCGATGAACGGATTAGAAGTTATCGTCAATTGAATTTTTTGTAAAAATTATTATTATTATCGTTGTTATTATCGTCGTTCTAACTTTTATCCAATTACTATTATTATTATTATTATTATTATTATTATTATTATTATTATTATTATTATTATTATTATTATTATTATTATTATTATTATTATTATTATTATTATTATTATTATTATTATTATTATTATTATTATTATTGTTATCATTAAAATAGTTATTAGTGTTATCCTTATCATAATATTTATTATTATTAGTATTATTAATACTAATATTAGTAACACTTAATTAGTATGATTACTATTACTATCATTAAAATGAACGCGATATAAAAGACGATTTAAAAACTATTAACAAATTGATTAGGAAATAATGAGTATGAGTATCATGATGAAATTTAAAGATATTGATTTAGATAAAACTATCATTTTTCAATATTTATATCACAATTATTATTAAAAGTATTATAGTTAATATTAAAAATGGTATCTTTACAAAAATTATTATTTTTAATAGGAATATCATTGTTAATATAAAATTTCATTATTAATAAGAATTATCATATTGTTATAATACCATTTTCATAAATATAAATATTGTTATTATTATTAGTAGAATAATATTAATTATTAATACAAAATAATACAACTTTTACTTATTATTATTATCAATGTTATTTTATCAAATAAAAATGTAATACAAATAATATAATTATCTTAATAAAACCTATCATAACATTTTTATGATATTCAATAAACTTTATAAATTTTATTATCTAAGATATATAAAAGTATATTTTTATATAAAGTTTTATTTATTAATAAATAAATTATATTATCTACTCTAATAAATCTTTTAAAAATATTTTAAAAATATAAAACGACGATATTTAAGACTATATAATAATCATGTATAAATTTTGGAAATCATTTTTGCGTCAAATTGACTTTTGTTAACTTTTGCATATTAGTCTCGAGCATTAGGATTGTGGTACACTATGACCTTACTTAAATTATTAGACAAATATTGACCATCATATAAATATATATAATTAATTTAGGTTCGTGAATCCAAGGCCAACCTTACACTTGTTCAATGATGTTATATGTATTTTTACTACAAAATACAGTATGGTGAGTTTCATTAATCCCTTTTTAAATGCTTTTACAATATATATATTTGGGACTGAAATACATGCGCTGTTTTTATAACTGTTTTACGAAATAGACACAAGTAATCGAAACTACATTCTATGGTTGGATTATCTAATCGAATATGCCCTTTTTATTAAGTCTGGTAATCTAAGAATTAGGGAACAGACACCCTAATTGACACGAACTCTAAAGATAGATCTATCGGGCCCAACGAGCCCCATCCAAAGTACCGGATGCTTTAGTACTTCGAAATTTATATCATGTCCGAAGGAGGATCCCGGAATGATGGGGATATTCTTATATGCATATTGTGAATGTCGGTTACCAGATGTTCAATCCATATGAATGATATTTTTGTCTCTATGCATGGGACGTATGTTTATGAGAAATGGAAATATGAAATCTTGTGGTCTATTTAAATGATGAAAATGAAATGATTACTATAAACTAATGAACTCACCAACCTTTTGGTTGACACTTTAAAGCATGTTTATTCTCAGGTTTGAAAGAAATCTTCCGCTGTGCATTATCTCATTTTAAGGATATTACCTGGAGTCATTCATGACATATTTCAAAAGACGTTGCATTCGAGTCATTGAAGTTCATTAGAGATTATTATTAAGTAAACGACAGATTAAGTCATTTATAGTTTGGATATTATGAAATGGTATGCATATCTGTCAACCTTCGATGTAAATGAAAGTTTATATTTTAAAAACGAATGCAATGTTTGTAAAATGTATCATATAGAGGTCAAGTACCTCGCGATGTAACCAACTATTGTGATTTGTTTATAATCGATGCGGACTTCGTCCGGATGGATTAGGATCGGGCGTTTCAATATCGACACATCTATATATATTATTTGGAATCACCATAGACACTCTATATGCAGTAATGATCGAGTTCTCTATATAGGGTTGAGGTTGATTCTCAAATAATATATATACTTTGAGTTATGATCGAGTCTGAGATGTATACGGGTCACGATACGTATTAATTAATTCGAATATTATATATTAAACTATATATGAATTATTGGACTGTTACTGTGGACTATCGACTGTGGACTATCAAGATTGGACAATTTAAAATGAATTAAAATATTGATTATAACATATGAAACTAAACAACTCTTCAAGTTTGCTACTTGATTTCATCTTAAACCTCATTTGTATCTTGACAATTACAATCCGCGTTCAAACCTTTCATGATTCTTGAAAACACCTCAATCGAGAGGATGAACCAACTGCACATTACCTATGGAAGAAAAGATCGATGCATATTGTTATGCACCTGAAAACTCTCGAAAATTGAGTAAACGTTTAATGCGTTGCTGTGCTAATTCCTTTAGCGTTATTATTATCGAAAATAACTTTGCAATCTCTTTCCAAATTAGCCAATTTTTTCACAGCTCCAACAAGTCAACTTCGAATTTTCGTTCGAAACAACCTTATTATAACCTTGATATATATACGTGCTCTTTTATTGTTACCGGGGAACCTTTCATATTCCACCATATTACCATCAGCGTTTAATCATCTAAAAACACAATTTTTCTGAAACTACCTCGGATTAATAACCGATGATTCAGATATCATAGCATTAAATGCAGAGGAAACAAAAAAATGGTAGATGGTCTAAACGACCAAAAGTTTGATGATTAAGAAAGGAGTGTTAGGAACGCTCGATAGAGAATTGGGTATCGAAAAACAGATTGAGCTACCCATGAAGGAGACCAAGGACAAATATAAGGACCAAACCCTATATTCAAAGGATTCAGGTAATTCTGGATCCGTTAAAATCTTTAGAGAATATCTTGCTCCGAAGTCATGTTAAAATCTTGCGGAAAATCTTTCTCCATCAACCATCGAACTTAGAAATTCCAAAATATCATCATCAATATCTTCGATATTTCTGAGGATATTTTCATAAATATTCTCGTCCGAAATTATATACCTTCTCGTGCTTCCTGTGTATCATTATATTGGAAACATTCAATAGAAAATTTAGTACCGAAAAGCAGATTATGCGAAACTAGGAAGAAAGCCGTGGACAAATCACAAAGAATAAGTTTGACTTCAAAGAATCTAAATAATTCAATGTCTGCTGAAGTCTTTAGCGAATACCTTGCTTCCGAATCTAAACCCTTACGGACAAATCTTCTTCATCATCCATCGATATTAGAAATTCCAAGATATCATCGTATCTTTCATTATAAATATCCTCCATATTTCTGAAGATATTTTCATAACTATTCTTATCTGAAATCAATAATCTCTTCGTGCTATCAGTGTTACATCATATAGAAACTATTAATTTCTATATTTTGTAAACTTTCGAGCTTAAAATATGAATGCTTTTGAAGTAGTATTGGGAACTGATGCATGAGTTAGTATAATACAATGACACTTGATCAACGTGATTATATTATAGTAAGTCATGTTGAGTTTCTATTGGGATATGATGATTCACAGATCATAACATCATCATGTGCCATGCTACATAACTATTTCATTCTGTTTAATTTCTGAACATATCAAGAAAATATATTCTTGATAGTTGTCATAACCCGTCCTTAACCGTAAGAACGTGTTAGATAACGTATGATTTCATTGCGAGGTATTGACCTCTATATGCGACATTTTTAAAAGAAAAACTGCATATATTATACATTACAAACCATGATTCTTATTTTTGATACAAGCTTTGGACGAAATAAAGATGATTATCGTTTAGCGATAATCTTCGACTTACAAACTTTACAAATGATGATAACAACACGATTTCTAGCATATTTTACAACACAAGTTCTTGGATATGCAGTTTTATTTTTGACACAAATATGCGTACTCAAGATCCTGCTCAAATTCAACATAATGCAGCGGAAGCTTCTAATTATCACCTGAGAATAAACATGTTTAAAACGTCAACATAAAGTTGGTGAGATATAGGTTTAGTGCCGGCAGCAATATATATATATATATAGACCACAAGATTTCATATATAAACATTTTCATAAAAATATTCTAAGTGGTTGAGCACTTGGTAACCATACTTAACATTTAATCACGTCGCATATTCCCTTTAATATGAAATCTTACTACACCGTACCAAGTGTAGTCACAAAACGAAGTACTGTGCAACCGTTGAATACTGGTCGTCCAGTCCGGTTGGGGTTGTCAGGCCCGATAGATCTA
The DNA here is from genome assembly GCF_046630445.1 of Rutidosis leptorrhynchoides. Classification (NCBI taxonomy): domain Eukaryota; kingdom Viridiplantae; phylum Streptophyta; class Magnoliopsida; order Asterales; family Asteraceae; genus Rutidosis; species Rutidosis leptorrhynchoides. The sequence goes on from NC_092337.1 coordinate 256,879,123, forward strand.
TCAACAGGATTCGCGTTTACAATACCGCTGTAAATATTAGTTACCAAGCTACAGGGAAGTATGCCAGTGGTACAACTCAACGTAGAATATATTTTCAGTTACTTGTGTCCATAACGTAAAACATAAAATACATGTATTCTCATCCCGAAATATTTAGAGTTTAAAAGTGGGACTATATACTCACTTTCGTCTTGAAGATATATATAATTTGACTTGGTCTCCGTTTGATATCACGAACCTATCCATATATAATATATCAATACCTTTTCTTTTTAAACAAACGTCACATATATATACTTGTTATACTTTTAATACTTTTAATAATTCCTTAGTCCGTAGTTAGCAGTTCGTTGTTTGTAATTCAATTTTAATGGTTCATTTTTAGATGTTTAATATACCCGCAATGAAATAAATAAAACCCCCAACGAAATAAATAAAACCCCATCGTATATGTATTGGTCGAGATTAATCTTGACCCATGGTACCGGTGTTGTCAAATGACGTGTTGCGTACATAAAGTACCGGTGTTGTCAAATGACATGTTGCGTACAATCATGGGATCTTATGATTAATCTTCTCGTATTGTTTACGGGTGATCCTGAACCATATAAAATTAAATTATGAGTACATATATATAAAATATCATGTTATTTTAAAAAGATGTGATTTATTTAATTTTCTCCAATTATTTTCGTAGCTAAACTAGTCTTAGATATCCGATCTCGTTTTGGTCATAGTTTCTTCGTTACAACTCCGTTTTCGTTGATTCAACTTGCCACTTCCTTGGATCGAGTCCCTCTTTAAGACTATGAACTGTAAATACCTTAGTTTGTATTCGAAATCATAGGTCATAGGTCAAACTTTAGTGAAACTTATGAAGTTAATCATTTTCCATCATGTAAACAACCTTAAATGATTATTTTTCTAAAAATACTTATACTTTGAGTTAAATCATGAAATTTTTATGTGTTAACATATTCATAGTAAATATCAATTTTCCAGAAAATAAGCCTCCAATTCAAAGTTCAAAATAGTTTTTAATTATCCAACCCAAAACAGCCCCCGGTTACACTCCGACACCGTAGATTCAGTTTTAAGGTGTTCTTTGAAAAACCAAGTTATACCTTGTTAAATTAGCATATATTTAAGTTATATTACAGGTCTTGAAGTATTTTAAAAGTTAAGTTAGAAGGATCTATTTAGTTTGCAAACAAGTTTGAAAACAATCAAACTATGTTCTTGTTGTTAAAATTTTATACCATAAAATAAGATAGCTATATATATATGAATCGAATAAGGTTATGAACATAGATTCTACCTCAAGTTCCTTGGACAAGGTTGCTGTAAAAGAGGATTAAGAACCTAGAACCAAAAGGGTGATGGAAGTGGATGAAAGATTGGAAGTAAGTTGGTGTTCTTGGAAGGATTTCTTGAAGTGTTTTTGTAAGGTTTTCTTATGAGGTTTAAGTGTTGTTTTTGAAGCTAAATGATGGGGAAAATGCTTGGAGATGATCAAGTATGAAGTTAAGAGTATTTTGAGAGAGAAATGGAAGTGTAAGTATGAGAAAATGGGGTGAAGAAATGGTGTGCATGCATAAAAACGTTTTTAGGTTATAAAGGAAAAAAAAGATACCTAACTTTGTTTTCTTGCTAAATAATTCATGCTACTTGACAAATATAGCTATCTTTTGTAAATATACTTATATTGTTTTATGTATGTAAGCCCTTTAAAAGTGATTAAATACATTACTTATACGATATATGTATAAACATTATAGGTTATAAGTATTTAAGTCAAATAACGTTACGTATGGTTATCGTTTTGAAAACTTAAGTTAGTAGTTTCAAAATATACTTATAACTTATTGTTATTAATACAAAATGAGATATTAAAACATTCTTAGATCATGTTAAATATGTATATATACATATATATACACAAACGTATAATTATCATATATCGTATAGTTCGTGATATCATCGGTCAAACTAGACGGTCAAACGTTGTGTAAAACTCTTTTCGAAAACATAAGTCTCAACAATTTGGATTGCTTATCATGTTGGTAAGGTTTAATTTATGTAAATATTAATCTTATAAGTATAGAACGATCGAAAAAGTGCGGGTCGTTACATTACCTCCCCGTTAAATAAATTTCGTCCCGAAATTTTAAAATTGTACCTATTTTGCGTCATCGAGAAACAAGTGTGGATACTTTTGTTTCATCTGATCCTCTCGTTCCCACGTAAACTCGGGACCTCTTCTAGCATTCCAATGAACCTTAACTATCGGTATGTTGCTCTGCTTGAGCTGTTTAACTTCACGATCCATGATTTCGATTGGTTCTTCGATGAATTGTAGTTTCTCGTCGACATGGATTTCTTCAAGAGGAATGGTGAGATCTTCCTTTGCAAGACACTTCTTAAGGTTTGAGACGTGAAAGGTATTATGTACTCCGGCGAGTTGTTGCGGTAACTCGAGTCGATAAGCTACCGGTCCAATGCGTTCGATGATCTTGAACGGGCCTACATATCTTGGGTTCAGTTTACCCCTTTTTCCGAAGCGTATTACACCTTTCCAAGGTGACACCTTTAGCATAACCATGTCCCCGATCTGAAACTCTAATGGTTTCCTTCGGACATCGGCGTAGCTCTTTTGGCGACTACGGGCTTTTTTCAATCTCTCCTTGATTTGTACTATCTTCTCAGTCGTTTCGTGTATGATCTCGGGACCAGTTAATTGTCGATCTCCTACTTCATTCCAACAGATAGGAGATCTACACTTCCTTCCATACAATGCTTCGAATGGTGCAGCTTTAATGCTCGCATGATAACTATTATTATACGAGAATTCTGCTAATGGTAGATACTTATCCCATCCGTTTCCAAAATCGATCACACATGCCCTGAGCATGTCTTCAAGAGTCTGAATCGTTCTTTCACTCTGCCCATCGGTTTGCGGATGATATGCGGTACTCATATCCAAACGAGTTCCTAGTGCCTCCTGTAGTGATTGCCAGAACTTTGAGGTAAATCTACTATCACGATCGGATATAATGGAAATAGGTATTCCATGTCTTGAAACAATTTCCTTTATATACAATCGTAATAGTTTCTCCATTCTATCCGTTTCCTTTATAGGCAGGAAATGTGCAGACTTGGTGAGACGATCAACAATCACCCAAATGGTGTCGTATCCCCAGGCAGTCTTTGGTAACTTCGTGATGAAATCCATGGTAATACCGTCCCATTTGAAATGTCCCGTTCTTATTGATTAAAAACGTTCCATATTAATTGATTTCGTTGCGAGGTTTTGACCTCTATATGAGACGTTTTTCAAAGACTGCATTCATTTTTAAACAAACCATAACCTTTATTTCATCAATAAAGGTTTAAAAAGCTTTACGTAGATTATCAAATAATGATAATCTAAAATATCCTGTTTACACACGACCATTACATAATGGTTTACAATACAAATATGTTACAACAAAATAAGTTTCTTGAATGCAGTTTTTACACAATATCATACAAGCATGGACTCCAAATCTTGTCCTTATTTAAGTATGCGACAGCGGAAGCTCTTAATAATCACCTGAGAATAAACATGCTTAAAACGTCAACAAAAATGTTGGTGAGTTATAGGTTTAACCTATATATATCAAATCGTAACAATAGACCACAAGATTTCATATTTCAATACACATCCCATACATAGAGATAAAAATCATTCATATGGTGAACACCTGGTAACCGACAATAACAAGATGCATATATAAGAATATCCCCATCATTCCGGGACACCCTTCGGATATGATATAAATTTCGAAGTACTAAAGCATCCGGTACTTTGGATGGGGTTTGTTAGGCCCAATAGATCTATCTTTAGGATTCGCGTCAATTAGGGTGTCTGTTCCCTAATTCTTAGATTACCAGACTTAATAAAAAGGGGCATATTCGATTTTGATAATTCAACCATAGAATGTAGTTTCACGTACTTGTGTCTATTTTGTAAATCATTTATAAAACCTGCATGTATTCTCATCCCAAAAATATTAGATTTTAAAAGTGGGACTATAACTCACTTTCACAGATTTTTACTTCGTCGGGAAGTAAGACTTGGCCACTGGTTGATTCACGAACCTATAACAATATATACATATATATCAAAATATGTTCAAAATATATTTACAACACTTTTAATATATTTTGATGTTTTAAGTTTATTAAGTCAGCTGTCCTCGTTAGTAACCTACAACTAGTTGTCCACAGTTAGATGTACAGAAATAAATCAATAAATATTATCTTGAATCAATCCACGACCCAGTGTATACGTATCTCAGTATTGATCACAACTCAAACTATATATATTTTGGAATCAACCTCAACCCTGTATAGCTAACTCCAACATTCACATATAGAGTGTCTATGGTTGTTCCGAAATATATATAGATGTGTCGACATGATAGGTCGAAACATTGTATACGTGTCTATGGTATCTCAAGATTACATAATATATAATACAAGTTGATTAAGTTATGGTTGGAATAGATTTGTTACCAATTTTCACGTAGCTAAAATGAGAAATATTATCCAATCTTGTTTTACCCATAACTTCTTCATTTTAAATCCGTTTTGAGTGAATCAAATTGCTATGGTTTCATATTGAACTCTATTTTATGAATCTAAACAAAAAAAGTATAGGTTTCTAGTCGGAAAAATAAGTTACAAGTCGTTTTTGTAAAGGTAGTCATTTCAGTCGAAAGAACGACGTCTAGATGACCATTTTAGAAAACATACTTCCACTTTGAGTTTAACCATAATTTTTGGATATAGTTTCATGTTCATAATAAAAATCATTTTCTCAGAATAACAACTTTTAAATCCAAGTTTATCATAGTTTTTAATTAACTAACCCAAAACAGCCCGCGGTGTTACTACGACGGCGTAAATCCGGTTTTACGGTGTTTTTCGTGTTTCCAGGTTTTAAATCATTAAGTTAGCATATCATATAGATATATAACATGTGTTTAGTTGATTTTAAAAGTCAAGTTAGAAGGATTAACTTTTGTTTGCGAACAAGTTTAGAATTAACTAAACTATGTTCTAGTGATTACAAGTTTAAACCTTCGAATAAGATAGCTTTATATGTATGAATCGAATGATGTTATGAACATCATTACTACCTTAAGTTCCTTGGATGAACCTACTGGAAAATATAAAAATGGATCTAGCTTCAATGGATCCTTGGATGGCTCAAAGTTCTTGAAGCAAAATCATGACACGAAAACAAGTTCAAGTAAGATCATCACTTGAAATAAGATTGTTATAGTTATAGAAATTGAACCAAAGTTTGAATATGATTATTACCTTGTATTAGAATGATAACCTACTGTAAGAAACAAAGATTTCTTGAGGTTGGATGATCACCTTACAAGATTGGAAGTGAGCTAGCAAACTTGAAAGTATTCTTGATTTTATGAAACTAGAACTTTTGGAATTTATGAAGAACACTTAGAACTTGAAGATAGAACTTGAGAGAGTTCAATTAGATGAAGAAAATTGAAGAATGAAAGTGTTTGTAGGTGTTTTTGGTCGTTGGTGTATGGATTAGATATAAAGGATATGTAATTTTGTTTTCATGTAAATAAGTCATGAATGATTACTCATATTTTTGTAATCTTATGAGATATTTCATGCTAGTTGCCAAATGATGGTTCCCACATGTGTTAGGTGACTCACATGGGCTGCTAAGAGCTGATCATTAGAGTGTATATACCAATAGTACATACATCTAAAAGCTGTGTATTGTACGAGTACGAATACGGGTGCATACGAGTAGAATTGTTGATGAAACTGAACGAGAATGTAATTGTAAGCATTTTTGTTAAGTAGAAGTATTTTGATAAATGTATTGAAGTCTTTCAAAAGTGTATAAATACATATTAAAACACTACATGTATATACATTTTAACTGAGTCGTTAAGTCATCGTTAGTCGTTACATGTAAGTGTTGTTTTGAAACCTTTAGGTTAACGATCTTGTTAAATGTTGTTAACCCAATGTTTATAATATCAAAAGAGATTTTAAATTATTATATTATCATGATATTATGATGTACGAATATCTCTTAATATGATATATATACATTAAATGTCGTTACAACGATAAACGTTACATATATGTCTCGTTTCAAAATCATTAAGTTAGTAGTCTTGTTTTTACATATGTAGTTCATTGTTAATATAATTAATGATATGTTTACTTATCATAATATCATGTTAACTATATATATAACCATATATATGTCATCATATAGTTTTTTACAAGTTTTAACGTTCGTGAATCACCGGTCAACTTGGGTGGTCAATTGTCTATATGAAACCTATTTCAATTAATCAAGTCTTAACAAGTTTGATTGCTTAACATGTTGGAAACATTTAATCATGTAAACATCAATCTCAATTAATATATATAAACATGGAAAAGTTCGGGTCACTACAGTACCTACCCGTTAAATAAATTTCGTCCCGAAATTTTAAGCTGTTGAAGGTGTTGACGAATCTTCTGGAAATAGATGCGGGTATTTCTTCTTCATCTGATCTTCACGCTCCCAGGTGAACTCGGGTCCTCTACGAGCATTCCATCGAACCTTAACAATTGGTATCTTGTTTTGCTTAAGTCTTTTAACCTCACGATCCATTATTTCGACGGGTTCTTCGATGAATTGGAGTTTTTCGTTGATTTGGATTTCATCTAACGGAATAGTGAGATCTTCTTTAGCAAAACATTTCTTCAAATTCGAGACGTGGAAAGTGTTATGTACAGCCGCGAGTTGTTGAGGTAACTCAAGTCGGTAAGCTACTGGTCCGACACGATCAATAATCTTGAATGGTCCAATATACCTTGGATTTAATTTCCCTCGTTTACCAAATCGAACAACGCCTTTCCAAGGTGAAACTTTAAGCATGACCATCTCTCCAATTTCAAATTCTATATCTTTCCTTTTAATGTCAGCGTAGCTCTTTTGTCGACTTTGGGCGGTTTTCAACCGTTGTTGAATTTGGATGATCTTCTCGGTAGTTTCTTGTATAATCTCCGGACCCGTAATCTGTCTATCCCCCACCTCACTCCAACAAATCGGAGACCTGCACTTTCTACCATAAAGTGCTTCAAACGGCGCCATCTCAATGCTTGAATGGTAGCTGTTGTTGTAGGAAAATTCTGCTAACGGTAGATGTCGATCCCAACTGTTTCCGAAATCAATAACACATGCTCGTAGCATGTCTTCAAGCGTTTGTATCGTCCTTTCGCTCTGCCCATCAGTTTGTGGATGATAGGCAGTACTCATGTCTAGACGAGTTCCTAATGCTTGCTGTAATGTCTGCCAGAATCTTGAAATAAATCTGCCATCCCTATCAGAGATAATAGAGATTGGTATTCCATGTCTGGAGACGACTTCCTTCAAATACAGTCGTGCTAACTTCTCCATCTTGTCATCTTCTCTTATTGGTAGGAAGTGTGCTGATTTGGTGAGACGATCAACTATTACCCAAATAGTATCAAAACCACTTGCAGTCCTTGGCAATTTAGTGATGAAATCCATGGTAATGTTTTCCCATTTCCATTCCGGGATTTCGGGTTGTTGAAGTAGACCTGATGGTTTCTGATGCTCAGCTTTGACCTTAGAACACGTCAAACATTCTCCTACGTATTTAGCAACATCGGCTTTCATACCCGGCCACCAAAAATGTTTCTTGAGATCCTTGTACATCTTCCCCGTTCCAGGATGTATTGAATATCTGGTTTTATGAGCTTCTCTAAGTACCATTTCTCTCATATCTCCAAATTTTGGTACCCAAATCCTTTCAGCCCTATACCGGGTTCCGTCTTCCCGAATATTAAGATGCTTCTCCGATCCTTTGGGTATTTCATCCTTTAAATTTCCCTCTTTTAAAACTCCTTGTTGCGCCTCCTTTATTTGAGTAGTAATGTTATTATGAATCATTATATTCATAGATTTTACTCGAATGGGTTCTCTATCCTTCCTGCTCAAGGCATCGGCTACCACATTTGCCTTCCCCGGGTGGTAACGAATCTCAAAATCGTAATCATTCAATAATTCAATCCACCTACGCTGCCTCATATTCAGTTGTTTCTGATTAAATATGTGTTGAAGACTTTTGTGGTCGGTATATATAATACTTTTGACCCCATATGAGTAGTGCCTCCAAGTCTTTAATGCAAAAACAACCGCGCCTAATTCCAAATCATGCGTCGTATAATTTTGTTCATGAATCTTCAATTGTCTAGACGCATAAGCAATCACCTTCGTTCGTTGCATTAATACACAACCGAGACCTTGCTTTGATGCGTCACAATAAATCACAAAATCATCATTCCCTTCAGGCAATGACAATATAGGTGCCGTAGTTAGCTTTTTCTTCAATAACTGAAACGCTTTCTCTTGTTCATCATTCCATTCAAATTTCTTCCCTTTATGCGTTAATGCAGTCAAGGGTTTTGCTATTCTGGAAAAGTCTTGGATGAACCTTCTGTAGTAACCAGCTAGTCCTAAAAACTGGCGTATGTGTTTCGGAGTTTTCAGGGTTTCCCACTCTTCAACAGTTTCTATCTTTGCCGGATCCACCTTAATACCTTCTTTGTTCACTATGTGACCGAGGAATTGAACTTCTTCCAACCAAAATGCACACTTTGAAAACTTAGCATACAATTCTTCCTTCCTCAATACTTCTAACACCTTTCTCAAATGTTCACCGTGTTCTTGGTCATTCTTTGAGTAAATAAGTATGTCATCAATGAAAACAATGACAAACTTGTCAAGGTATGGTCCACACACTCGGTTCATAAGGTCCATGAACACAGCTGGTGCATTAGTTAAACCAAACGGCATGACCATAAACTCGTAATGACCGTAACGTGTTCTGAAAGCAGTCTTTGGAATATCATCTTCTTTCACCCGCATTTGATGATACCCGGAACGTAAGTCAATCTTTGAATAAACAGACGAGCCTTGTAGTTGATCAAATAAGTCGTCGATTCTCGGTAGTGGGTAGCGGTTCTTGATGGTAAGTTTGTTTAACTCTCGGTAGTCGATACACAACCTGAATGTACCATCTTTCTTCTTGACAAACAAAACAGGAGCTCCCCACGGTGATGTGCTTGGTCGAATGAAACCACGCTCTAAAAGTTCTTGTAATTGGCTTTGCAGTTCTTTCATCTCGCTGGGTGCGAGTCTGTAAGGAGCACGAGCTATTGGTGCAGCTACTGGTACAAGATCTATTTGAAATTCAACGGATCGATGTGGGGGTAATCTCGGTAATTCTTTCGGAAATACATCGGAAAATTCTTTTGCAATGGGAACATCATTGATGCTCTTTTCTTCAGTTTGTACTTTCTCGACGTGTGCTAGAACAGCATAGCAACCTTTTCTTATTAGTTTTTGTGCCTTCAAATTACTAATAAGATGTAGCTTCGTGTTGCCCTTTTCTCCGTACACCATTAAGGGTTTTCCTTTTTCTCGTATAATGCGAATTGCATTTTTGTAACAAACGATCTCCGCTTTCACTTCTTTCAACCAGTCCATACCGATTATCACATCAAAACTCCCTAACTCTACTGGTATCAAATCAATCTTAAATGTTTCGCTAACCAGTTTAATTTCTCGATTCCGACATATATTATTTGCTGAAATTAATTTACCATTTGCTAATTCGAGTAAAAATTTACTATCCAAAGGCGTCAATGGACAACTTAATTTAGCACAAAAATCTCTACTCATATAGCTTCTATCCGCACCCGAATCAAATAAAACGTAAGCAGATTTATTGTCAATAAGAAACGTACCCGTAACAAGCTCCGGGTCTTCCTGTGCCTCTACCGCATTAATATTGAAAACTCTTCCACGGCCTTGTCCATTCGTGTTCTCCTGGTTCGGGCAATTTCTAATAATGTGGCCTGGTTTTCCACATTTATAACAAACTACATTGGCATAACTTGCTCCGACACTACTTGCTCCGCCATTACTCGTTCCGACACCATTTGTTCCTTTCGTTCTATTAACCCCTGGTCCGTAGACCTCACACTTCGCCGCGCTATGACCATTTCTTTTACACTTGTTGCAAAATTTGGTGCAGAACCCCGAGTGATTCTTTTCACACCTTTGGCATAGTTGCTTCTGATTGTTGTTGTTGTTGCGGTTATTATTGTTGTTGGGATGATTGTTGTAGTTGCTGTTGTTGTTGTTGTTGTTGTTGGGCCGTTTGTTGTAGTTGCGATAGATGTTGCGATTGTTGGGATAATTGTTGCGATTATTGTTGTAATTGCTGTTGTTGTTGTATTGGTGATTCTTATCACCGTTTTCCTCCCACTTTCTTTTGACTTGCTTCACATTGGCCTCTTCAGCAGTCTGTTCTTTAATTCTTTCTTCAATCTGGTTCACTAGTTTGTGAGCCATTCTACATGCCTGTTGTATGGAGGCGGGCTCGTGTGAACTTATATCTTCTTGGATTCTTTCCGGTAATCCTTTCACAAACGCGTCGATCTTCTCTTCCTCATCTTCGAATGCTCCCGGACACAATAGGCACAATTCTGTGAATCGTCTTTCGTACGTGGTAATATCAAATCCTTGGGTTCGTAACCCTCTAAGTTCTGTCTTGAGCTTATTGACCTCGGTTCTGGGACGGTACTTCTCGTTCATCAAGTGCTTGAATGCTGACCACGGTAGTGCGTACGCATCATCTTGTCCCACTTGCTCTAGATAGGTATTCCACCATGTTAACGCAGAACCTGTGAAGGTATGCGTAGCGTACTTCACTTTGTCCTCTTCAGTACACTTACTTATGGCAAATACCGATTCAACCTTCTCGGTCCACCGTTTCAATCCGATCGGTCCTTCGGTTCCATCAAATTCCAAAGGTTTGCAGGCAGTGAATTCTTTGTAGGTGCATCCTACACGATTTCCTGTACTGCTAGATCCAAGGTTATTGTTGGTATGTAGCGCAGCCTGTACTGCGGCTATGTTTGAAGCTAGAAAAGTACGGAATTCCTCTTCATTCATATTCACGGTGTGTCGAGTAGTCGGTGCCATTTCCTTCAAAATAGTTAAATGGAACAAGTTAATCATACCGAATATTAAGAGTAGTTAATAGTATTTCGTAGCATAATATGAACTCATTTATAAAAGCTTTTTCTTCATATTAGCGTTTTATAAGTTTAAATTCGGGTAGTACCTACCCGTTAAGTTCATACTTAGTAGCTAATATACAATTCAACTACTACAATTCTATATGAAAAACTGATTATAATAATATTTCGCGTTCAAACTTTTATACAATATTTTACAAACTTACAATACCGCTTATTTTACATAAAGCATGAAATATAGCACACAATAACTTTGATACAAGATAGTTGTGAAGACAATTCTAGCTAGTACACAAGTCGTTCAGCAAAGGCAATAAAGACACGTAATTCATACGTCCAGAAACAAGTCATGCATTCTGGTTTTACTAGGACTACTTCCCATCCTTGGTCTTGTGCAACATAACCATTATGGCCGTTGATAAGACAGCGTGTTGTAACGTCATCAAAGGGACGAGGGTTACGTAATGTCCAACAGTCCCGTAATAATCTAAAAACCTCATTTCTTACCCCAATTACCGACTCCGTCACTTGTAGAAACGTTTTGTTTAATAGTTGTAGCCCGATGTTCTTGTTCTCACTTTGGTGAGAAGCGAACATTACTAATCCGTAAGCATAACATGCTTCTTTATGTTGCATGTTAGCCGCTTTTTCTAAATCACGAAGTCCAATATTCGGATATATTGAGTCAAAATAATTTCTTAACCCGTTGCGTAAAATAGCATTTGGGTTCCCCGCAATATATGCGTCAAAGTAAACACATCGTAACTTATGGGTTTCCCAATGTGATATCCCCCATCTTTCAAACGAAAGTCTCTTATAAACCAAGACATTCTTGGAACGTTCTTCGAATGTCTTACAAACTGATCTCGCCTTAAATAGTTGTACCGAAGAATTCTGGCCGACTCTAGACAAGATTTCATCAATCATGTCTCCGGGTAGGTCTCTTAAAATATTGGGTTGTCTATCCATTTTGTGTTTTTAAACTGTAAAATAGACAAGAGTTAGATTCATAAAAAAAATACTTATTAATACAAGCAATTTTTACATATATCATAAAGCATAAGAACACTATATTCCATATATTACACCACACGAATACAACTATCTTATTCCGACTCGCTCGTTTCTTCTTCTTCGGTTTTGGTTCGTTTTGCCAAGTTTCTAGGGATATATGATGTTCCCCTAATACGAGCCGTAATTTTCCACATTGGTTTAGAAAAACCTGGTGGTTTAGAGGTTCCCGGGTCATTGTTACAACTTAAGGACTTCGGGGGTTGACGATACATATAAAGTTCATCGGGGTTGGAATTAGATTTCTCTATTTTTATGCCCTTTCCCTTATTATTTTCTTTTGCCTTTTTAAATTCAGTTGGGGTAATTTCTATAACATCATCGGAATTCTCGTCGGAATCCGATTCATCGGAGAATTGGTAATCCTCCCAATATTTTACTTCCTTGGCGGAAACACCATTGACCATAATTAACCTTGGTCGGTTGGTTGAGGATTTTCTTTTACTTAACCGTTTTATTATTTCCCCCACCGGTTCTATTTCTTCATCCGGTTCCGATTCTTCTTCCGGTTCCGATTCTTCTTCCGGTTCCGACTCTTCTTCCGGTTCCTCTTCGGGAACTTGTGAATCAGTCCACGAATCATTCCAATTTACATTTGACTCTTCATTATTATTAGGTGAGTCAATGGGACTTGTTCTAGAGGTAGACATCTATCGCATAATATCAAACACGTTAAGAGATTAATATATCACATAATATTCATATGTTAAAAATATATAGTTTCCAACAAAAATGTTAAGCAATCATTTTTAAAGAAAACACGGTCGAAGTCCAGACTCACTAATGCATCCTAACAAACTCGATAAGACACACTAATGCAAATTTTCTGGTTCTCTAAGACCAACGCTCGGATACCAACTGAAATGTCCCGTTCTTATTGATTAAAAACGTTCCATATTAATTGATTTCGTTGCGAGGTTTTGACCTCTATATGAGACGTTTTTCAAAGACTGCATTCATTTTTAAACAAACCATAACCTTTATTTCATCAATAAAGGTTTAAAAAGCTTTACGTAGATTATCAAATAATGATAATCTAAAATATCCTGTTTACACACGACCATTACATAATGGTTTACAATACAAATATGTTACAACAAAATAAGTTTCTTGAATGCAGTTTTTACACAATATCATACAAGCATGGATTCCAAATCTTGTCCTTATTTAAGTATGCGACAGCGGAAGCTCTTAATAATCACCTGAGAATAAACATGCTTAAAACGTCAACAAAAATGTTGGTGAGTTATAGGTTTAACCTATATATATCAAATCGTAACAATAGACCACAAGATTTCATATTTCAATACACATCCCATACATAGAGATAAAAATCATTCATATGGTGAACACCTGGTAACCGACAATAACAAGATGCATATATAAGAATATCCCCATCATTCCGGGACACCCTTCGGATATGATATAAATTTCGAAGTACTAAAGCATCCGGTACTTTGGATGGGGTTTGTTAGGCCCAATAGATCTATCTTTAGGATTCGCGTCAATTAGGGTGTCTGTTCCCTAATTCTTAGATTACCAGACTTAATAAAAAGGGGCATATTCGATTTTGATAATTCAACCATAGAATGTAGTTTCACGTACTTGTGTCTATTTTGTAAATCATTTATAAAACCTGCATGTATTCTCATCCCAAAAATATTAGATTTTAAAAGTGGGACTATAACTCACTTTCACAGATTTTTACTTCGTCGGGAAGTAAGACTTGGCCACTGGTTGATTCACGAACCTATAACAATATATACATATATATCAAAATATGTTCAAAATATATTTACAACACTTTTAATATATTTTGATGTTTTAAGTTTATTAAGTCAGCTGTCCTCGTTAGTAACCTACAACTAGTTGTCCACAGTTAGATGTACAGAAATAAATCAATAAATATTATCTTGAATCAATCCACGACCCAGTGTATACGTATCTCAGTATTGATCACAACTCAAACTATATATATTTTGGAATCAACCTCAACCCTGTATAGCTAACTCCAACATTCACATATAGAGTGTCTATGGTTGTTCCGAAATATATATAGATGTGTCGACATGATAGGTCGAAACATTGTATACGTGTCTATGGTATCTCAAGATTACATAATATATAATACAAGTTGATTAAGTTATGGTTGGAATAGATTTGTTACCAATTTTCACGTAGCTAAAATGAGAAATATTATCCAATCTTGTTTTACCCATAACTTCTTCATTTTAAATCCGTTTTGAGTGAATCAAATTGCTATGGTTTCATATTGAACTCTATTTTATGAATCTAAACAAAAAAAGTATAGGTTTCTAGTCGGAAAAATAAGTTACAAGTCGTTTTTGTAAAGGTAGTCATTTCAGTCGAAAGAACGACGTCTAGATGACCATTTTAGAAAACATACTTCCACTTTGAGTTTAACCATAATTTTTGGATATAGTTTCATGTTCATAATAAAAATCATTTTCTCAGAATAACAACTTTTAAATCCAAGTTTATCATAGTTTTTAATTAACTAACCCAAAACAGCCCGCGGTGTTACTACGACGGCGTAAATCCGGTTTTACGGTGTTTTTCGTGTTTCCAGGTTTTAAATCATTAAGTTAGCATATCATATAGATATATAACATGTGTTTAGTTGATTTTAAAAGTCAAGTTAGAAGGATTAACTTTTGTTTGCGAACAAGTTTAGAATTAACTAAACTATGTTCTAGTGATTACAAGTTTAAACCTTCGAATAAGATAGCTTTATATGTATGAATCGAATGATGTTATGAACATCATTACTACCTTAAGTTCCTTGGATGAACCTACTGGAAAATATAAAAATGGATCTAGCTTCAATGGATCCTTGGATGGCTCAAAGTTCTTGAAGCAAAATCATGACACGAAAACAAGTTCAAGTAAGATCATCACTTGAAATAAGATTGTTATAGTTATAGAAATTGAACCAAAGTTTGAATATGATTATTACCTTGTATTAGAATGATAACCTACTGTAAGAAACAAAGATTTCTTGAGGTTGGATGATCACCTTACAAGATTGGAAGTGAGCTAGCAAACTTGAAAGTATTCTTGATTTTATGAAACTAGAACTTTTGGAATTTATGAAGAACACTTAGAACTTGAAGATAGAACTTGAGAGAGTTCAATTAGATGAAGAAAATTGAAGAATGAAAGTGTTTGTAGGTGTTTTTGGTCGTTGGTGTATGGATTAGATATAAAGGATATGTAATTTTGTTTTCATGTAAATAAGTCATGAATGATTACTCATATTTTTGTAATCTTATGAGATATTTCATGCTAGTTGCCAAATGATGGTTCCCACATGTGTTAGGTGACTCACATGGGCTGCTAAGAGCTGATCATTAGAGTGTATATACCAATAGTACATACATCTAAAAGCTGTGTATTGTACGAGTACGAATACGGGTGCATACGAGTAGAATTGTTGATGAAACTGAACGAGAATGTAATTGTAAGCATTTTTGTTAAGTAGAAGTATTTTGATAAATGTATTGAAGTCTTTCAAAAGTGTATAAATACATATTAAAACACTACATGTATATACATTTTAACTGAGTCGTTAAGTCATCGTTAGTCGTTACATGTAAGTGTTGTTTTGAAACCTTTAGGTTAACGATCTTGTTAAATGTTGTTAACCCAATGTTTATAATAACAAAAGAGATTTTAAATTATTATATTATCATGATATTATGATGTACGAATATCTCTTAATATGATATATATACATTAAATGTCGTTACAACGATAAACGTTACATATATGTCTCGTTTCAAAATCATTAAGTTAGTAGTCTTGTTTTTACATATGTAGTTCATTGTTAATATAATTAATGATATGTTTACTTATCATAATATCATGTTAACTATATATATAACCATATATATGTCATCATATAGTTTTTTACAAGTTTTAACGTTCGTGAATCACCGGTCAACTTGGGTGGTCAATTGTCTATATGAAATCTATTTCAATTAATCAAGTCTTAACAAGTTTGATTGCTTAACATGTTGGAAACATTTAATCATGTAAACATCAATCTCAATTAAAATATATAAACATGGAAAAGTTCGGGTCACTACACCATTTCCATTCTGGGATTTCTGGTTGTTGAAGTAATCCTGACGGCTTCTGGTGTTCTGCTTTGACTTTGGAACAAGTTAAACATTCCCCAACATATGTTGCAATGTCTGTCTTCAAATTAGGCCACCAATAATGCGTCTTAAGATCTTGATACATCTTTCCAACTCCAGGATGTATCGAGTATCTTGTCTTATGTGCCTCATTCAATATTAACTTCCTTAATCCACCCAACTTTGGTACCCAAATACGGTTTGCAAAATATCGAATTCCATCTTCCCGCATAATGAGTTGTTTCCCATACTTCTTCATTATTTCATTTCCTATGTTTTCTTTAGTAAGAGCTTCTCGTTGAGCCTCTTTGATTTGTGAGTTGAGATTCATGCGAATTTTTATGTTCATTGCTCGTACTCGAATTGGTTCTCGTTCCTTTCTGCTTAAAGCGTCAGCCACCACATTCGCTTTCCCGGGATGATAACGAATTTCACAATCATAGTCGTTTATTAACTCGACCCACCTACGTTGCCTCATGTTCAGCTATTTTTGATCGAAAATATGTTGAAGGCTTTTATGATCAGTAAACACAGTGCATTTAACCCCATACAAGTAGTGTCTCCATATCTTCAATGCAAACACGACTGCTCCCAGTTCTAGATCATGCGTCGTATAATTCCGCTCGTGAATCTTTAATTGTCGGGATGCGTATGCAATAACTTTCTTCCGTTGCATAAGAACGCAACCAAAACCTTGTCGCGAAGCGTCACAATATATTTCAAAATCATCGTTCCCTTCTGGTAATGATAAAATAGGCGCCGTAGTCAACTTCTTTTTCAGTAATTGAAATGCACTCTCCTGCTCGGAATTCCATTCATATTTCTTCCCTTTTTGTGTTAACGCTGTCAACGGCTTAGCTATTCGAGAAAAATCTTGAATAAACCTTCTATAATAACCGGCTAAACCCAAAAATTGGCGTATCTGCATTGGTGTCTTAGGAGTCTCCCATTTTTCAATGGCTTCAATTTTTGCTCGATCAACCTGAATTCCTTTGCTACCAACAACGTGGCCAAGAAATTGCACTTCTTTCAACCAGAAAGCACATTTAGAAAATTTAGCATATAGCTGTTCTTTTCTCAATAACTCTAATATCAACCTTAAATGCTGTTCATGCTCTTGCTCACTCTTGGAATAGATAAGAATATCATCAATGAAAACGATAACAAACTTATCTAAATATGGACTACAAACTCGATTCATGAGGTCCATGAATACAGCTGGTGCATTCGTCAATCCAAACGGCATGACCAAAAATTCGTAATGACCGTAGCGTGTCCGAAAAGCAGTTTTCGGTATATCTTCTCCTTTGACACGTAATTGATGATAACCCGATCTTAGGTCAATTTTCGAGTACACACATGATCCTTGGAGTTGATCAAATAAGTCGTCAATTCTCGGTAGTGGATACCGATTCTTGATAGTTAACTTATTTAATTCACGATAATCTATACACATTCGGAAAGATCCGTCTTTCTTCTTGACGAATAAAATTGGAGCTCCCCACGGTGAAGTGCTTGGTCGTATGAATCCACGGTCTAGTAATTCTTTTAACTGACTTTGAAGTTCTTTTAACTCGGACGGTGCAAGTCTATATGGAGCACGAGCCACTGGTGCAGCTCCTGGTACTAAATCTATTTGAAATTCTACAGATCTAAATGGAGGTAATCCCGGCAACTCTTCCGGAAATACTTCAGGAAAATCTCTTGCCACAGGCACGTCATTGATGCACTTCTCTTTTTCTTTCTTTTCGACTTTATTAACATGTGCTAAGATAGCATAGCACCCTTTCTTCAAGCACTTTTGAGCTTTCAAATAACTAATGAGTTTTAGCTTTGAGTTACCCTTCTCTCCATAAATCATTACTGGCGTTTTATTCTTACGAGGAATGCGAATTGCCTTCTTGGCGCACACAACTTCAGCTCCTATTTTGGACATCCAGTCCATGCCGACTATTACATCAAAACTTCCTAATTCTACGGGTATTAAGTCAATTTTAAATGTTTCTCCGGCTAAATTTATTTTACAATCACGGCAAATTTTATCGGCTTTAATTAGTTTACCATTAGCTAACTCAATCATGTACTTAGCATCTAGAGGTAATGATGAACAATTCAATTTAGCGTAAAAGCCTCTACTCACGTAACTTCTATCGGCACCAGTATCAAATATAATAGATGCGGATAAGTTATTAATGGTAAACGTACCCGTAACAAGCTCCGGGTCTTCACACGCCTCTCTAGCATTAATAACAAATGCTCTTCCACGTGCAGATCCATTATTCTTCTCTGGATTCGGACACTGGCTCTTATAGTGACCTTGTTTTCCACACCCATAACAAGTAATGGTAGCCAAAGCAGTTCTATTTGCATTGGTGGCAGGAGTCTTGGTACCATTTGTATTTGTAACGAGAGCCCTACAATCTTCAGCAAGATGACCCTTTCGATTACATTTGTTGCATACCACATTACAGTAGCCAGAGTGATGTTTGTGGCATCGGTTGCATAAAGGATTTTGTCCTTTGTAACCAAAGCTTGAACCACTACCTGCACCTTGTATGGTTTCTTGTTTCTTAAAAGATTGTTGTTGGTTACCTCGATCATAATTTCCATTCCACTTTCTTTTGTTACCTGATACCTTCACATCAGTATTGGATGCTTTCTTATCCATGATGACCTGATCCATTAGCTCGTTTGCCATGGTTATAGCTTCATGAATTGTCTTAGGTTTCGATGCTGTAACATTTGCCTTGACCTTTTTGGGCAACCCATCTTTGTACATTTCAATTTTCCGTTCTTCGGTTGGAACCAATTCAGGACATAGCAAAACTAATTCCATGAATCGCTGATTGTAGTTGGTGATTTCAGTACCAATAACCTTCAGACTTCGTAATTCATCTTCCAACTTCCTAACCTCGTTCCTTGGACAATATTCGTTGATTAACATTGTTTTGAATTCTTCCCATGGAGTATCATAAGCTACATCTCCTCCTACAGCCTTCACATAATTTTCCACCACGTGAGTGCACTATCTTGTAAAGTGCACGATGCATACTTGGTCATGTCCTTTTCAACACAACCACTTATTTTAAACACAGTCTCCATCTTTTCTATCCACCGGGTTAAACCGATCGGTCCTTCTGTTCCACTGAATGATGAGGGCTTGCAAGCTTGAAAAGTTTTGTAAGTGCACCCCACACGAGGATTTGGGTTAACTGCAGCACCTCTTGAAGCCTTGACCCATAACATTCTGTCGTTCACTCGCTGATTGATGAGTTCCTGGATTTCTTGTTCCGTCATTCGGTTCAATCGCGCCATATTCTTCTATAAGAATGAAAAGAAAATAATTATTCACATGGAATATTATAGATGTAGTGTATATTTACAGTACATTATAGCTTATTAATAATATGAACCAGGTATTATTATAAAAGCCTTTTCTTCTTATTAGCGTTTTATAATTATATCTAGGGTAGTACCTACCCGTTAATGTCCATACTTAATAGCTTAGTACAGAATCAATTACTACCATCTAAATAATACTTAACCATGGAAAATTATTGCATTTCACACTTCACTATCTTACATATGCTTATCTTACATCAAACATTAAACAAACCACACTAATAATATTATACAAAACATTATATGATCCCATGGTTTAATACAGCAGCGCATCGTTTGGTCTATTTTCTAGGACGTTTAGGTTCAAAGAATCGCTTAACGCTTATCCTGGCTGTCTGCCTATATTTTGGCTGTGGGACTGAAGAACTGGATGCCGGGATAGAACGAATAGGAATAGCGGGAATAGGGGTGGTAGTGTCTAGTGGAGTTGGTGTCACATCATCCTTATTAAACTCAGGATTTGAATTTTCTAATTCATTAGCCTTTCTTTTCTTTCCTAGTTCGAACTCTTCTTTTGTAATTTCCTGTATTTCTTCCTCGGGTTCACTTTCCTCCTCGGGTTCACTTTCCTCCTCGGGTTCACTTTCCTCCTCGGGTTCACTTTCCTCCTCGGGTTCACTTTCCGGGTTCTCTATAGTCGGTTCATCCGGAATTTGTGAGTCTTCCCCAAAGATATTATTTTCGTCATCGGATAGGTTAATGACTGGAACATCATCTGAAGATTCTGGTTCGGAGTCGCTGAATGTGATAACAAGTTTTGAGCCCGACATCTATCACACAACAACTAACCCATTAGTACTACATAATATTTACATATAAATTTTAACCAACAATGATAAGCAATGGTTTTTAAATCAGACCCGGTCAAAGTCCAGACTTACTAATGTATCCTAACGACTTATCGGTTTAGACACACTAATGCAAACCTGGTTCGCTAAGACCACCGCTCTGATACCACATGTCATAACCCGTCCTTAACCATAAGAACGTGTTAGATAACGTATGATTTCATTGCGAGGTATTGACCTCTATATGCGACATTTTTAAAAGAAAAACTGCATATATTATACATTACAAACCATGATTCTTATTTTTGATACAAGCTTTGGACGAAATAAAGATGATTATTGTTTAGCAATAATCTTCGACTTACAAACTTTACAAATGATGATAACAACACGATTTCTAGCATATTTTACAACACAAGTTCTTGGATATGCAGTTTTATTTTTGACACAAATATGCGTACTCAAGATCCTGCTCAAATTCAACATAATGCAGCGGAAGCTTCTAATTATCACCTGAGAATAAACATGTTTAAAACGTCAACATAAAGTTGGTGAGATATAGGTTTAGTGCCGGCAGCAATATATATATATATATAGACCACAAGATTTCATATATAAACATTTTCATAAAAATATTCTAAGTGGTTGAGCACTTGGTAACCATACTTAACATTTAATCACGTCGCATATTCCCTTTAATATGAAATCTTACTACACCGTACCAAGTGTAGTCACAAAACGAAGTACTGTGCAACCGTTGAATACTGGTCGTCCAGTCCGGTTGGGGTTGTCAGGCCCGATAGATCTATCAACAGGATTCGCGTTTACAATACCGCTGTAAATATTAGTTACCAAGCTACAGGGAAGTATGCCAGTGGTAAAACTCAACGTAGAATATATTTTCAGTTATTTGTGTCCATAACGTAAAACATAAAATACATGTATTCTCATCCCGAAATATTTAGAGTTTAAAAGTGGGACTATATACTCACTTTCGTCTTGAAGATATATATAATTTGACTTGGTCTCCGGTTGATATCACGAACCTATCCATATATAATATATCAATACCTTTTCTTTTTAAACAAACGTCACATATATATACTTGTTATACTTTTAATACTTTTAATAATTCCTTAGTCCGTAGTTAGCAGTTCGTTGTTAGTAATTCAATTTTAATGGTTCATTTTTAGATGTTTAATATACCCGCAATGAAATAAATAAAACCCCCAACGAAATAAATAAAACCCCATCGTATATGTATTGGTCGAGATTAATCTTGACCCATGGTACCGGTGTTGTCAAATGACGTGTTGCGTACATAAAGTACCGGTGTTGTCAAATGACATGTTGCGTACAATCATGGGATCTTATGATTAATCTTCTCGTATTGTTTACGGGTGATCCTGAACCATATAAAATTAAATTATGAGTACATATATATAAAATATCATGTTATTTTAAAAAGATGTGATTTATTTAATTTTCTCCAATTATTTTCGTAGCTAAACTAGTCTTAGATATCCGATCTCGTTTTGGTCATAGTTTCTTCGTTACAACTCCGTTTTCGTTGATTCAACTTGCCACTTCCTTGGATCGAGTCCCTCTTTAAGACTATGAACTGTAAATACCTTAGTTTGTATTCGAAATCACAGGTCATAGGTCAAACTTTAGTGAAACTTATGAAGTTAATCATTTTCCATCATGTAAACAACCTTAAATGATTATTTTTCTAAAAATACTTATACTTTGAGTTAAATCATGAAATTTTTATGTGTAAACATATTCATAGTAAATATCAATTTTCCAGAAAATAAGCCTCCAATTCAAAGTTCAAAATAGTTTTTAATTATCCAACCCAAAACAGCCCCCGGTTACACTCCGACACCGTAGATTCAGTTTTAAGGTGTTCTTTGAAAAACCAAGTTATACCTTGTTAAATTAGCATATATTTAAGTTATATTACAGGTCTTGAAGTATTTTAAAAGTTAAGTTAGAAGGATCTATTTAGTTTGCAAACAAGTTTGAAAACATTCAAACTATGTTCTTGTTGTTAAAATTTTATACCATAAAATAAGATAGCTATATATATATGAATCGAATAAGGTTATGAACATAGATTCTACCTCAAGTTCCTTGGACAAGGTTGCTGTAAAAGAGGAGTAAGAACCTAGAACCAAAAGGGTGATGGAAGTGGATGAAAGATTGGAAGTAAGTTGGTGTTCTTGGAAGGATTTCTTGAAGTGTTTTTGTAAGGTTTTCTTATGAGGTTTAAGTGTTGTTTTTGAAGCTAAATGATGGGGAAAATGCTTGGAGATGATCAAGTATGAAGTTAAGAGTATTTTGAGAGAGAAATGGAAGTGTAAGTATGAGAAAATGGGGTGAAGAAATGGTGTGCATGCATAAAAACGTTTTTAGGTTATAAAGGAAAAAAAAGATACCTAACTTTTTTTTCTTGCTAAATAATTCATGCTACTTGACAAATGGTTGGTTCCACATGTTTCTTAATCATTTAAGGCTGCTAAGGAGCAGATTTTTATTGGTATATACCAATAGTAAATACATCTAGAAGCTGCGTATGATACGGGTACATATACCCTAGGTATACGTATAGAAATCTTTGAGAAAACGGAACGAGGATTCAAATATAGCTATCTTTTGTAAATATACTTATATTGTTTTATGTATGTAAGCCCTTTAAAAGTGATTAAATACATTACTTATACGATATATGTATAAACATTATAGGTTATAAGTATTTAAGTCAAATAACGTTACGTATGGTTATCGTTTTGAAAACTTAAGTTAGTAGTTTCAAAATATACTTATAACTTATTGTTATTAATACAAAATGAGATATTAAAACATTCTTAGATCATGTTAAATATGTATATATACATATATATACACAAACGTATAATTATCATATATCGTATAGTTCGTGATATCATCGGTCAAACTAGACGGTCAAACGTTGTGTAAAACTCTTTTCGAAAACATAAGTCTCAACAATTTGGATTGCTTATCATGTTGGTAAGGTTTAATTTATGTAAATATTAATCTTATAAGTATAGAACGATCGAAAAAGTGCGGGTCGTTACAATAGTCCCATCTTTTCCTTGAATTCTGGTAATTTGACAAGTCAAATTGTGCTATTACCGTTTCTTTCTTAGAACATTAACAATGTTCATTCTGAAACTTATATCTAAGAATTCTGAACCATTACAAGAGATGCCCAATCGCAAGAAGAAGAAACGAAGGGACAAAGCTCCAAAACAGAAATTTGAGTATAAATCGCAGCAAATGGGGGGTGTATTAACTGTGGATGACAGTGATTATAGGAGACAGGAATAGGGACATTGAAATATAAGGAAGAATATAAAGCCCAACAACAACACCGAAATTACAAACTGTGGATATCAGTGCGTATAGCAATATAAAGACACGGGAGGATTATAAATACAATAATCCCTATAGCATAGTAGAAATAAACAGATTCATCCTGTGGAAGTTGGAAAAGGAGAATGATTGTTACGACAGTCAGGATAAGGACAAGGATTAGAATTGGATTAAGCATTTTCGCAATCTTTTGGATTTGGGAATTGAGTATAGAAGTGGTGAAAACTAATGGAAAGGAAAATGTAAATTTATAATGGAAATATCAGATGTAGTAATCGGGACAAGTCGTCACATTTAATTATAGAGATCTTAATTTCCTTATTCGTCGAAGAATCAAATCTTTTAGATTTCAAAGATTTTCTTTATATCCCTTGAATTCCGGAATTCAACCGAGAGGACGTCAAAAGTTAAGACGCACCATGAAATGTCCCGTTCTTATTGATTAAAAACGTTCCATATTAATTGATTTCGTTGCGAGGTTTTGACCTCTATATGAGACGTTTTTCAAAGACTGCATTCATTTTAAAACAAACCATAACCTTTATTTCATCAATAAAGGTTTAAAAAGCTTTACGTAGATTATCAAATAATGATAATCTAAAATATCCTGTTTACACACGACCATTACATAATGGTTTACAATACAAATATATTACAACAAAATAAGTTTCTTGAATGCAGTTTTTACACAATATCATACAAGCATGGACTCCAAATCTCGTCCTTATTTAAGTATGCGACAGCGGAAGCTCTTAATAATCACCTGAGAATAAACATGCTTAAAACGTCAACAAAAAATGTTGGTGAGTTATAGGTTTAACCTATATATATCAAATCATAATAATAGACCACAAGATTTCATATTTCTATACACATCCCATACATAGAGATAAAAATCATTCATATGGTGAACACCTGGTAACCGACATTAACAAGATGCATATATAAGAATATCCCCATCATTTCGGGACACCCTTTGGATATGATATAAATTTCGAAGTACTAAAGCATCCGGTACTTTGGATGAGGTTTGTTAGGCCCAATAGATCTATCTTTAGGATTCGTATCAATTAGGGTGTCTGTTCCCTAATTCTTAGATTACCAGACTTAATAAAAAGGGGCATATTCGATTTCAATAATTCAACCATAGAATGTAGTTTCATGTACTTGTGTCTATTTTCTAAATCATTTATAAAACCTGTATGTATTCTCATCCCAAAAATATTAGATTTTAAAAGTGGGACTATAACTCACTTTCACAGATTTTTACTTCGTCGGGAAGTAAGACTTGGCCATTGGTTGATTCACGAACCTATAACAATATATACATATATATCAAAGTATGTTCAAAATATATTTACAACACTTTTAATATATTTTGATGTTTTAAGGTTATTAAGTCAGCTGTCCTCGTTAGTAACCTACAACTAGTTGTCCACAGTTAGATGTACAGAAATAAATCGATAAATATTATCTTGAATCAATCCACGACCCAGTGTATACGTATCTCAGTATTGATCACAACTCAAACTATATATATTTTGGAATCAACCTCAACCCTGTATAGCTAACTCCAACATTCACATATAGAGTGTCTATGGTTGTTCCGAAATATATATAGATGTGTCGACATGATAGGTCGAAACATTGTATACGTGTCTATGGTATCTCAAGATTACATAATATACAATACAAGTTGATTAAGTTATGGTTGGAATAGATTTGTTACCAATTTTCACGTAGCTAAAATGAGAAAAATTATCCAATCTTGTTTTACCCATAACTTCTTCATTTTAAATCCGTTTTGAGTGAATCAAATTGCTATGGTTTCATATTGAACTCTATTTTATGAATCTAAACAGAAAAAGTATAGGTTTATAGTCGGAAAAATAAGTTACAAGTCATTTTTGTAAAGGTAGTCATTTCAGTCGAAAGAACGACGTCTAGATGACCATTTTAGAAAACATACTTCCACTTTGATTTTAACCATAATTTTTGGATATAGTTTCATGTTCATAATAAAAATCATTTTCTCAGAATAACAACTTTTAAATCAAAGTTTATCATAGTTTTTAATTAACTAACCCAAAACAGCCCGCGGTGTAACTACGACGGCGTAAATCCGGTTTTACGGTGTTTTTCGTGTTTCCAGGTTTTAAATCATTAAGTTAGCATATCATATAGATATAGAACATGTGTTTAGTTGATTTTAAAAGTCAAGTTATAAGGATTAACTTTTGTTTGCGAACAAGTTTAGAATTAACTAAACTATGTTCTAGTGATTACAAGTTTAAACCTTCGAATAAGATAGCTTTATATATATGAATCGAATGATGTTATGAACATCATTACTACCTTAAGTTCCTTGGATAAACCTACTGGAAAAGAGAAAAATGGATCTAGCTTCAACGGATCCTTGGGTGGCTCGAAGTTCTTGAAGCAGAATCATGACACGAAAACAAGTTCAAGTAAGATCATCACTTGAAATAAGATTGTTATAGTTATAGAAATTGAACCAAAGTTTGAATATGATTATTACCTTGTATTAGAATTATAACCTACTGTAAGAAACAAAGATTTCTTGAGGTTGGATGATCACCTTACAAGATTGGAAGTGAGCTAGCAAACTTGAAAGTATTCTTGATTTTATGTAACTAGAACTTGTAGAATATATGAAGAACACTTAGAACTTGAAGATAGAACTTGAGAGAGATCAATTAGATGAAGAAAATTGAATAATGAAAGTGTTTGTAGGTGTTTTTGGTCGTTGGTGTATGGATTAGATATAAAGGATATGTAATTTTGTTTTCATGTAAATAAGTCATGAATGATTACTCATATTTTTGTAATTTTATGAGATATTTCATGCTAGTTGCCAAATAATGGTTCCCACATGTGTTAGGTGACTCACATGGGCTGCTAAGAGATGATCATTGGAGTGTATATACCAATAGTACATACATGTAACGGCTGTGTATTGTACGAGTACGAATACGGGTGCATACGAGTAGAATTGTTGATGAAACTGAACGAGGATGTAATTGTAAGCATTTTTGTTAAGTAGAAGTATTTTGATAAGTGTATTAAAGTCTTTCAAAAGTGTATAAATACATATTAAAACACTACATGTATATACATTTTAACTGAGTCGTTAAGTCATCGTTAGTCGTTACATGTAAGTGTTGTTTTGAAACCTTTAGGTTAACGATCTTGTTAAATGTTGTTAACATAATGTTTATAATATCAAATGAGATTTTAAATTATTATATTATCATGATATTATCATGTATGAATATCTCTTAATATGATATATATACATTAAATGTCTTTACAACGATAATCGTTACATATATGTCTCGTTTAAAAATCATTAAGTTAGTAGTCTTGTTTTTACATATGTAGTTCATTGTTACTATACTTAATGATATGTTTACTTATCATAATATTATGTTAACTATATATATATCCATATATATGTCATCATATAGTTTTTACAAGTTTTAACGTTCGTGAATCACCGGTCAACTTGGGTGGTCAATTGTCTATATGAAACATATTTCAATTAATCAAGTCTTAACAAGTTTGATTGCTTAACATGTTGGAAACATTTAATCATGTAAATATCAATCTCAATTAATATATATAAACATGGAAAAGTTCGGGTCACTACAGTACCTACCCGTTAAATAAATTTCGTCCCGAAATTTTAAGCAGTTGGAGGTGTTGACGTATCTTCTGGAAATAAATGCGGGTATTTCTTCTTCATCTGATCTTCATGCTCCCAGGTGAACTCGGGTCCTCTACGAGCATTCCATCGAACCTTAACAATCGGTATCTTGTTTTGTTTAAGTCTCTTAACCTCACGATCCATTATTTCGACGGGTTCTTCAATGAATTGAAGTTTTTCATTGATTTGGATTTCGTCCAACGGAATAGTGAGATCTTCTTTAGCAAAACATTTCTTCAAATTTGAGACGTGGAAAGTGTTATGTACAGCCGCGAGTTGTTGAGGTAGCTCCAGTTGGTAAGCTACTGGTCCGACACGATCTATAATCTTGAATGGTCCAATGTACCTTGGATTTAGTTTCCCCCGTTTACCAAATCGAACAATGCCTTTCCAAGCTGAAACCTTAAGCATGACCATTTCTCCAATTTCAAACTCTATATCTTTTCTTTTACTGTCCGCGTAGCTCTTTTGTCGACTCTGGGCGGTTTTCAATCTTTGTTGAATTTGGATGATTTTCTTAGTAGTTTCTTGTATTATCTCCGGACTCGTAATCTGTCTATCCCCCACTTCACTCCAACAAATCGGAGACCTGCACTTTCTACCATAAAGTGCTTCAAACGGCGCCATCTCAATGCTTGAATGGTAGCTGTTGTTGTAGGAAAATTCTGCTAATGGTAGATGTCGATCCCAACTGTTTCCGAAATCAATAACACATGCTCGTAGCATGTCTTCAAACGTTTGTATCGTCCTTTCGCTCTGCCCATTAGTTTGTGGATGATAGGCAGTACTCATGTCTAGACGAGTTCCTAATGCTTGCTGTAATGTCTGCCAGAATCTTGAAATAAATCTACCATCCCTATCAGAGATAATAGAGATTGGTATTCCATGTCTGGAGACGACTTCCTTCAAATACAGTCGTGCTAACTTCTCCATCTTGTCATCTTCTCTTATTGGCAGAAAGTGTGCTGATTTGGTGAGACGATCAACTATTACCCAAATAGTATCAAAACCACTTGCAGTCCTTGGCAATTTAGTGATGAAATCCATGGTAATGTTTTCCCATTTCCATTCCGGGATTTCGGGTTGTTGAAGTAGACCTGATGGTTTCTGATGCTCAGCTTTGACCTTAAAACACGTCAAATATTCTCCTAAAAAATTTAGCAACATCGGCTTTCATACCCGGCCACCAAAAATGTTTCTTGAGATCCTTGTACATCTTCCCCGTTCCAGGATGTATTGAGTATCTGGTTTTATGAGCTTCTCTAAGTACCATTTCTCTCATATCTCCAAATTTTGGTACCCAAATCCTTTCAGCCCTATACCGGGTTCCGTCTTCCAGAATATTAAGATGCTTCTCCGATCCTTTGGGTATTTCATCCTTTAAATTTCCCTCTTTTAAAACTCCTTGTTGCGCCTCCTTTATTTGAGTAGTAAGGTTATTATGAATCATTATATTCATAGATTTTACTCGAATGGGTTCTCTGTCCTTCCTGCTCAAGGCATCGGCTACCACATTTGCCTTCCCCGGGTGGTAACGAATCTCAAAGTCGTAATCATTCAATAATTCAATCCACCTACACTGCCTCATATTCAGTTGTTTCTGATTAAATATGTGTTGAAGACTTTTGTGGTCGGTATATATAATACTTTTGACCCCATATAAGTAGTGCCTCCAAGTCTTTAATACAAAAACAACCGCGCCTAATTCCAAATCATGCGTCGTATAATTATGTTCGTGAATCTTCAATTGTCTAGACACATAAGCAATCACCTTCGTTCGTTGCATTAATACACAACCGAGACCTTGCTTTGATGCGTCACAATAAATCACAAAATCATCATTCCCTTCAGGCAATGACAATATAGGTGCCGTAGTTAGCTTTTTCTCCAATAACTAAAATGCTTTCTCTTGTTCATCATTCCATTCAAATTTCTTCCCTTTATGCGTTAATGCAGTCAAGGGTTTTGCTATTCTGGAAAAGTCTTGGATGAACCTTCTGTAGTAACCAGCTAGTCCTAAAAACTGGCGTATGTGTTTCGGAGTTTTCGGGATTTCCCACTTTTCAACAGTTTCTATCTTTGCCGGATCCGCCTTAATACCTTCTTTGTTCACTATGTGACCGAGGAATTGAACTTCTTCCTACCAAAATGCACACTTTGAAAACTTAGCGTACAATTCTTCCTTCCTCAATACTTCTAACACCTTTCTCAAATGTTCACCGTATTCTTGGTCATTCTTTGAGTAAATAAGTATGTCATCAATGAAAACAATGACAAACTTGTCAAGGTATGGTCCACACACTCGGTTCATAAGGCCCATGAACACAGCTGGTGCATTAGTTAAACCAAACGGCATGACCATAAACTCGTAATGACCATAACGTGTTTTGAAAGCAGTCTTTGGAATATCATCTTCTTTCACCCGCATTTGATGATACCCGGAACTGAAATGTCCCGTTCTTATTGATTAAAAACGTTCCATATTAATTGATTTCGTTGCGAGGTTTTGACCTCTATATGAGACGTTTTTCAAAGACTTCATTCATTTTAAAACAAACCATAACCTTTATTTCATCAATAAAGGTTTAAAAAGCTTTACGTAGATTATCAAATAATGATAATCTAAAATATCCTGTTTACACACGACCATTACATAATGGTTTACAATACAAATATGTTACAACAAAATAAGTTTCTTGAATGCAGTTTTTACACAATATCATACAAGCATGGACTCCAAATCTCGTCCTTATTTAAGTATGCGACAGCGGAAGCTCTTAATAATCACCTGAGAATAAACATGCTTAAAACGTCAACAAAAATGTTGGTGAGTTATAGGTTTAACCTATATATATCAAATCATAATAATAGACCACAAGATTTCATATTTCAATACACATCCCATACATAGAGATAAAAATCATTCATATGGTGAACACCTGGTAACCGACATTAACAAGATGCATATATAAGAATATCCCCATCATTCCGGGACACCCTTCGGATATGATATAAATTTCGAAGTACTAAAGCATCCGGTACTTTGGATGGGGTTTGTTAAGCCCAATAGATCTATCTTTAGGATTCGCGTCAATTAGGGTGTCTGTTCCCTAATTCTTAGATTACCAGACTTAATAAAAAGGGGCATATTCGATTTCGATAATTCAACCATAGAATGTAGTTTCACTTACTTGTGTCTATTTTGTAAATCATTTATAAAACCTGCATGTATTCTCATCCCAAAAATATTAGATTTTAAAAGTGGGACTATAACTCACTTTCACAGATTTTTACTTCGTCGGGAAGTAAGACTTGGCCACTGGTTGATTCACGAACCTATAACAATATATACATATATATCAAAGTATGTTCAAAATATATTTACAACACTTTTAATATATTTTGATGTTTTAAGTTTATTAAGTCAGCTGTCCTCGTTAGTAACCTACAACTAGTTGTCCACAGTTAGATGTATAGAAATAAATCGATAAATATTATCTTGAATCAATCCACGACCCAGTGTATACGTATCTCAGTATTGATCACAACTCAAACTATATATATTTTGGAATCAACCTCAACCCTGTATAGCTAACTCCAACATTCACATATAGAGTGTCTATGGTTGTTCCGAAATATATATAGATGTGTCGACATGATAGGTCGAAACATTGTATACGTGTCTATGGTATCTCAAGATTACATAATATACAATATAAGTTGATTAAGTTATGGTTGGAATAGATTTGTTACAAATTTTCACGTAGCTAAAATGAGAAAAATTATCCAATCTTGTTTTACCCATAACTTCTTCATTTTAAATCCGTTTTGAGTGAATCAAATTGCTATGGTTTCATATTGAACTCTATTTTATGAATCTAAACAGAAAAAGTATAGGTTTATAGTCAGAAAAATAAGTTACAAGTCGTTTTTGTAAAGGTAGTCATTTCAGTCGAAAGAACGACGTCTAGATGACCATTTTAGAAAACATACTTCCACTTTGAGTTTAACCATATTTTTTGGATATAGTTTCATGTTCATAATAAAAATCATTTTCTCAGAATAAAAACTTTTAAATCAAAGTTTATCATAGTTTTTAATTAACTAACCCAAAACAGCCCGCGGTGTTACTACGACGGCGTAAATCCGGTTTTACGGTGTTTTTCGTGTTTCCAGGTTTTAAATCATTAAGTTAGCATATCATATAGATATAGAACATGTGTTTAGTTGATTTTAAAAGTCAAGTTAGAAGGATTAACTTTTATTTGCGAACAAGTTTAGAATTAACTAAACTATGTTCTAGTGATTACAAGTTTAAACCTTCGAATAAGATAGCTTTATATGTATGAATCGAATGATGTTATGAACATCATTACTACCTTAAGTTCCTTGGATAAACCTACTGGAAAAGAGAAAAATGGATCTAGCTTCAACGGATCCTTAGATGGCTCGAAGTTCTTGAAGCAGAATCATGACACGAAAACAAGTTCAAGTAAGATCATCACTTGAAATAAGATTGTTATAGTTATAGAAATTGAACCAAAGTTTGAATATGATTATTACCTTGTATTAGAATGATAACCTACTGTAAGAAACAAAGATTTCTTGAGGTTGGATGATCACCTTACAAGATTGGAAGTGAGCTAGCAAACTTGAAAGTATTCTTGATTTTATGAAACTAGAACTTTTGGAATTTATGAAGAACACTTAGAACTTGAAGATAGAACTTGAGAGAGATCAATTAGATGAAGAAAATTGAAGAATGAAAGTGTTTGTAGGTGTTTTTGGTCGTTGGTGTATGGATTAGATATAAAGGATATGTTATTTTGTTTTCATGTAAATAAGTCATGAATGATTACTCATATTTTTGTAATTTTATGAGATATTTCATGCTAGTTGCCAAATGATGGTTCCCACATGTGTTAGGTGACTCACATGGGCTGCTAAGAGCTGATCATTGGAGTGTATATACCAATAGTACATACATCTAAAAGCTGTGTATTGTACGAGTACGAATACGGGTGCATACGAGTAGAATTGTTGATGAAACTGAACGAGGATGTAATTGTAAGCATTTTTGTTAAGTAGAAGTATTTTGATAAGTGTATTGAAGTCTTTCAAAAGTGTATAAATACATATTAAAACACTACATGTATATATATTTTAACTGAGTCGTTAACTCATCGTTAGTGGTTACATGTAAATGTTGTTTTGAAACCTTTAGGTTAACGATCTTGTTTAATGTTGTTAACCCATTGTTTATTATAACAAATGAGATGTTAAATTGTTATATTATCATGATATTATGATATATAATATATCTTAGTATGATGTATATACTGTTAAATGTCGTTACAACGATAATCGTTACATATATGTCTCGTTTCGAAATCATTAAGTTAGTAATCTTATTTTTACATATGTAATTCATTGTTAATACACTTAATAATATATTTACTTATCATTTAACATAATTAACCAAGTGTATCAATATCTTAATATGATTCATATGTACCTAGTAAGACGTTGTTATAACGATAATCGTTATATATATCGTTTTCGAGTTTCTTAAATTAATAGTCTCATTTTTATGTATATAACTCATTGTTAAAATACCTAATGAGATACATACTTATAATAAAATCATGTTAACTATATATATAACCATATATATGTCATCGTATAGTTTTTACATGTTTTAACGTTCGTGAATCACCGGTCAACTTGGGTGGTCAATTGTCTATATGAAACATATTTCAATTAATCAAGTCTTAACAAGTTTAATTGCTTAACATGTTGGAAACATTTAATCATGTAAATATCAATCTCAATTAATATATATAAACATGGAAAAGTTCGGGTCACTACAGTACCTACCCGTTAAATAAATTTCGTCCCGAAATTTTAAGCTGTTGAAGGTGTTGACGAATCTTCTGGAAATAGATGCGGGTATTTCTTCTTCATCTGATCTTCACGCTCCCAGGTGAACTCGGGTCCTCTACGAGCATTCCATCGAACCTTAACAATTGGTATCTTGTTTTGCTTAAGTCTTTTAACCTCACGATCCATTATTTCGACGGGTTCTTCGATGAATTGAAGTTTTTCGTTGATTTGGATTTCATCTAACGGAATAGTGAGATCTTCTTTAGCAAAACATTTCTTCAAATTCGAGACGTGGAAAGTGTTATGTACAGTCGCGAGTTGTTGAGGTAACTCTAGTCGGTAAGCTACTGGTCCGACACGATCAATAATCTTGAATGGTCCAATATACCTTGGATTTAATTTCCCTCGTTTACCAAATCGAACAACGCCTTTCCAAGGTGCAACTTTAAGCATGACCATCTCTCCAATTTCAAATTCTATATCTTTTCTTTTAATGTCAGCGTAGCTCTTTTGTCGACTTTGGGCGGTTTTCAACCGTTGTTGAATTTGGATGATCTTCTCGGTAGTTTCTTGTATAATCTCCGGACCCGTAATCTGTCTATCCCCCACTTCACTCCAACAAATCGGAGACCTGCACTTTCTACCATAAAGTGCTTCAAACGGCGCCATCTCAATGCTTGAATGGTAGCTGTTGTTGTAGGAAAATTCTGCTAACGGTAGATGTCGATCCCAACTGTTTCCGAAATCAATAACACATGCTCGTAGCATGTCTTCAAGCGTTTGTATCGTCCTTTCGCTCTGCCCATCAGTTTGTGGATGATAGGCAGTACTCATGTCTAGACGAGTTCCTAATGCTTGCTGTAATGTCTGCCAGAATCTTGAAATAAATCTGCCATCCCTATCAGAGATAATAGAGATTGGTATTCCATGTCTGGAGACGACTTCCTTCAAATACAGTCGTGCTAATTTCTCCATCTTGTCATCTTCTCTTACTGGCAGGAAGTGTGCTGATTTGGTGAGACGATCAACTATTACCCAAATAGTATCAAAACCACTTGCAGTCCTTGGCAATTTAGTGATGAAATCCATGGTAATGTTTTCCCATTTCCATTCTGGGATTTCGGGTTGTTGAAGTAGACCTGATGGTTTCTGATGCTCAACTTTGACCTTAGAACATGTCAAACATTCTCCTACGTATTTAGAAACATCGGCTTTCATACCCGGCCACCAAAAATGTTTCTTGAGATCCTTGTACATCTTTCCCGTTCCAGGATGTATTGAGTATCTGGTTTTATGAGCTTCTCTAAGTACCATTTCTCTCATATCTCCAAATTTTGGTACCCAAATCCTTTCAGCCCTATACCGGGTTCCGTCTTCCCGAATATTAAGATGCTTCTCCGATCCTTTGGGTATTTCATTCTTTAAATTTCCCTCTTTTAAAACTCCTTGTTGCGCCTCCTTTATTTGAGTAGTAAGGTTATTATGAATCATTATATTCATAGATTTTACTCGAATGGGTTCTCTGTCCTTCCTGCTCAAGGCATCGGCTACCACATTTGCCTTCCCCGGGTGGTAACGAATCTCAAAGTCGTAATCATTCAACAATTCAATCCACCTACGCTGCCTCATATTCAGTTGTTTCTGATTAAATATGTGTTGAAGACTTTTGTGGTCAGTATATATAATACTTTTGACCCCATATAAGTAGTGCCTCCAAGTCTTTAATGCAAAAACAACCGCGCCTAATTCCAAATCATGCGTCGTATAATTTTGCTCGTGAATCTTCAATTGTGTAGACGCATAAGCAATCACCTTCGTTCGTTGCATTAATACACAACCGAGACCTTGCTTTGATGCGTCACAATAAATCACAAAATCATCATTCCCTTCAGGCAATGACAATATAGGTGCCGTAGTTAGGTTTTTCTTCAATAACTGAAACGCTTTCTCTTGTTCATCCTTCCATTCAAATTTCTTCCCTTTATGCGTTAATGCAGTCAAGGGTTTTGCTATTCTGGAAAAGTCTTGGATGAACCTTCTGTAGTAACCAGCTAGTCCTAAAAACTGGCGTATGTGTTTCGGAGTTTTCGGGGTTTCCCACTTTTCAACAGTTTCTATCTTTGCCGGATCCACCTTAATACCTTCTTTGTTCACTATGTGACCGAGGAATTGAACTTCTTCCAACCAAAATGCACACTTTGAAAACTTAGCGTACAATTCTTCCTTCCTCAATACTTCTAACACCTTTCTCAAATGTTCACCGTGTTCTTGGTCATTCTTTGAGTAAATAAGTATGTCATCAATGAAAACAATGACAAACTTGTCAAGGTATGGTCCACACACTCGGTTCATAAGGTCCATGAACATAGCTGGTGCATTAGTTAAACCAAATGGCATGACCATAAACTCGTAATGACCGTAACGTGTTCTGAAAGCAGTCTTTGGAATATCATCTTCTTTCACCCGCATTTGATGATACCCGGAACGTAAGTCAATCTTTGAATAAATAGACGAGCCTTGTAGTTGATCAAATAAGTCGTCGATTCTCGGTAGTGGGTAGCGGTTCTTGATGGTAAGTTTGTTCAACTCTCGGTAGTCGATACACAACCTGAATGTACCATCTTTCTTCTTGACAAACAAAACAGGAGCTCCCCACGGTGATGTGCTTGGTCGAATGAAACCACGCTCTAAAAGTTCTTGTAATTGGCTTTGCAGTTCTTTCATCTCGCTGGGTGCGAGTCTGTAAGGAGCACGAGCTATTGGTGCAGCTCCTGGTACAAGATCTATTTGAAATTCAACGGATCGATGTGGGGGTAATCCCGGTAATTCTTTCGGAAATACATCGGGAAATTCTTTTGCGACGGGAACATCATTGATGCTCTTTTCTTCAGTTTGTACTTTCTCGACGTGTGCTAGAACAGCATAGCAACCTTTTCTTATTAGTTTTTGTGCCTTCAAATTACTAATAAGATGTAGCTTCGTGTTGCCCTTTTCTCCGTACACCATTAAGGGTTTTCCTTTTTCTCGTATAATGCGAATTGCATTTTTGTAACAAACGATCTCTGCTTTCACT
The DNA here is from genome assembly GCF_046630445.1 of Rutidosis leptorrhynchoides. Taxonomy (NCBI): domain Eukaryota; kingdom Viridiplantae; phylum Streptophyta; class Magnoliopsida; order Asterales; family Asteraceae; genus Rutidosis; species Rutidosis leptorrhynchoides. The sequence goes on from NC_092337.1 coordinate 256,915,789, forward strand.
TCTTTCAACCAGTCCATACCGATTATCACATCAAAACTAGCTAACTCTACTGGTATCAAATCAATCTTAAATGTTTCGCTAACCAGTTTAATTTCTCGATTCCGACATATATTATCTGCTGAAATTAATTTACCATTTGCTAATTCGAGTAAAAATTTACTATCCAAAGGCGTCAATGGACAACTTAATTTAGCACAAAAATCTCTACTCATATAGCTTCTATCCGCACCCGAATCAAATAAAACGTAAGCAGATTTATTGTCAATAAGAAATGTACCCGTAACAAGCTCCGGGTCTTCTTGTGCCTCTGCCGCATTAATATTGAAAACTCTTCCGCGGCCTTGTCCATTCGTGTTCTCCTGGTTCGGGAAATTTCTAATAATGTGGCCCGGTTTTCCACATTTATAACAAACTACATTGGCATAACTTGCTCCGACACTACTTGCTCCGCCATTACTCGTTCCGACACCATTTGTTCCTTTCGTTCTATTAACCCCTGGTCCGTAGACCTCACACTTCGCCGCACTATGACCATTTCTTTTACACTTTTTGCAAAATTTGGTGCAGAACCCCGAGTGATACTTTTCACACCTTTGGCATAGCTGCTTTTGATTGTTGTTGTTGTTGCGGTTATTATTGTTGTTTGGATGATTGTTGTAGTTGCTATTGTTGTTGTTGTTGTTGTTGTTGGGCCGTTTGTTGTAGTTGCGATTGATGTTGCGATTGTTGGGATAATTGTTGCGATTATTGTTGTTGTTGTATTGGTGATTCTTATCACCGTTTTCCTCCCACTTTCTTTTGACTTGCTTCACATTGGCCTCTTCAGCAGTCTGTTCTTTAATTCTTTCTTCAATCTGGTTCACTAGTTTGTGAGCCATTCTACATGCCTGTTGTATGGAGGCGGGCTCGTGTGAACTTATATCTTCTTGGATTCTTTCCGGTAATCCTTTCACAAACGCGTCGATCTTCTCTTCCTCATCTTCGAATGCTCCCGGACACAATAGGCACAATTCTGTGAATCGTCTTTCGTACGTGGTAATATCAAATCCTTGGGTTCGTAACCCTCTAAGTTCTGTCTTGAGCTTATTGACCTCGGTTCTGGGACGGTACTTCTCGTTCATCAAGTGCTTGAATGCTGACCACGGTAGTGCGTACGCATCGTCTTGTCCCACTTGCTCTAGATAGGTATTCCACCATGTTAATGCAGAACCTGTGAAGGTATGCGTAGCGTACTTCACTTTGTCCTCTTCAATACACTTACTTATGGCAAACACCGATTCGACCTTCTCGGTCCACCGTTTCAATCCGATCGGTCCTTCGGTTCCATCAAATTCCAAAGGTTTGCAGGCAGTGAATTCTTTGTAGGTGCATCCTACACGATTTCCTGTACTACTAGATCCAATGTTATTGTTGGTATGTAGCGCAGCCTGTACTGCGGCTATGTTTGAAGCTAGAAAAGTACGGAATTCCTCTTCATTCATATTCACGGTGTGTCGAGTAGTCGGTGCCATTTCCTTCAAAATAGTCAAATGGAACAAGTTAATCATACAGAATATTAAGAGTAGTTAATAGTATTTCGTAGCATAATATGAACTCATTTATAAAAGCTTTTTCTTCATATTAGCATTTTATAAGTTTAAATTCGGGTAGTACCTACCCGTTAAGTTCATACTTAGTAGCTAATATACAATTCAACTACTACAATTCTATATGAAAAAATGATTATAATAATATTTCGCGTTCAAACTTTTATACAATATTTTACAAACTTACAATACCGCTTATTTTACATAAAGCATGAAATATAGCACACAATAACTTTGATACAAGATAGTTGTGAAGATAATTCTAGCTAGTACACAAGTCGTTCAGCAAAGGTAATAAAGACACGTAATTCATACGTCCAGAAACAAGTCATGCATTCTGGTTTTACTAGGACTACTTCCCATCCTTGGTCTTGTGGAACATAACCGTTATGGCCATTGATAAGACAGCGTGTTGTAACGTCGTTAAAGGGACGAGGGTTACGTAATGTCCAACAGTCCCGTAACAATCTAAAAACCTCATTTCTTACCCCAATTACCGACTCCGTCACTTGTGGGAATGTTTTGTTTAATAGTTGTAGGCCGATGTTCTTGTTCTCATTTTGGTGAAAAGCGAACATTACTAATCCGTAAGCATAACATGCTTCTTTATGTTGCATGTTAGCCGCTTTTTCTAAATCACGAAGTCCAATATTCGGATATATTGAGTCAAAATAATTTCTTAACCCATTGCGTAAAATAGCATTTGGGTTCCCCGCAATATATGCGTCAAAGTAAACACATCGTAACTTATGGATTTCCCAATGTGATATCCCCCATCTTTCGAACGAAAGCCTTTTATAAACCAAGGCATTCTTGGAACGTTCTTCGAATGTCTTACAAACTGATCTCGCCTTAAATAGTTGTGCCGAAGAATTCTGACCGACTCTAGACAAGATTTCATCAATCATGTCTCCGGGTAGGTCTCTTAAAATATTGGGTTGTCTATCCATTTTGTGTTTTTATACTGTAAAATAGACAAGAGTTAGATTCATAAAAAAAATACTTATTAATACAAGCAATTTTTACATATATCATAAAGCATAAGCACACTATATTACATATATTACACCACACGAATACAACTATCTAATTCCGACACGCTCGTTTCTTCTTCATCGGTTTTGGTTCGTTTTGTCAAGTTTCTAGGGATATATGATGTTCCCCTAATACGAGCTGTCGTTTTCCACAACTGTTTAGAAAAACCTGGTGGTTTAGAGGTTCCCGGGTCATTGTTACAACTTAAGGGCTTCGGGGGTTGACGATACATATAAAGTTCATCGGGGTTGGAATTAGATTTCTCTATTTTTATGCCCTTTCCCTTATTATTTTCTTTTGCCTTTTTAAATTCAGTTGGGGTAATTTCTATAACATCATCGGAATTCTCGTCGGAATCCGATTCATCGGAGAATTGGTAATCCTCCCAATATTTTGCTTCCTTGGCGGAAACACCATTGACCATAATTAACCTTGGTCGGTTGGTTGAGGATTTTCTTTTACTTAACCGTTTTATTATTTCCCCCACCGGTTCTATTTCTTCATCCGGTTCCGATTCTTCTTCCGGTTCCGATTCTTCTTCCGGTTCCGACTCTTCTTCCGGTTCCTCTTCGGGAACTTGTGAATCAGTCCACGAATCATTCCAATTTACATTTGACTCTTCATTATTATTAGGTGAGTCAATGGGACTTGTTCTAGAGGTAGACATCTATCACATAATATCAAACGCGTTAAGAGATTAATATATCACATAATATTCACATGTTAAAAATATATAGTTTCCAACAAAATTTGTTAAGCAATCATTTTTCAAGTAAACACGGTCGAAGTCCAGACTCACTAATGCATCCTAACAAACTCGATAAGACACACTAATGCAAAATTCTGGTTCTCTAAGACCAACGCTCTGATACCAACTGAAATGTCCCGTTCTTATTGATTAAAAACGTTCCATATTAATTGATTTCGTTGCGAGGTTTTGACCTCTATATGAGACGTTTTTTGAAAGACTTCATTCATTTTAAAACAAACCATAACCTTTATTTCATCAATAAAGGTTTAAAAAGCTTTACGTAGATTATCAAATAATGATAATCTAAAATATCCTGTTTACACACGACCATTACATAATGGTTTACAATACAAATATGTTACAACAAAATAAGTTTCTTGAATGCAGTTTTTACACAATATCATACAAGCATGGACTCCAAATCTCGTCCTTATTTAAGTATGCGACAGCGGAAGCTCTTAATAATCACCTGAGAATAAACATGCTTAAAACGTCAACAAAAATGTTGGTGAGTTATAGGTTTAACCTATATATATCAAATCATAATAATAGACCACAAGATTTCATATTTCAATACACATCCCATACATAGAGATAAAAATCATTCATATGGTGAACACCTGGTAACCGACATTAACAAGATGCATATATAAGAATATCCCCATCATTCCGGGACACCCTTCGGATATGATATAAATTTCGAAGTACTAAAGCATCCGGTACTTTGGATGGGGTTTGTTAAGCCCAATAGATCTATCTTTAGGATTCGCGTCAATTAGGGTGTCTGTTCCCTAATTCTTAGATTACCAGACTTAATAAAAAGGGGCATATTCGATTTCGATAATTCAACCATAGAATGTAGTTTCACTTACTTGTGTCTATTTTGTAAATCATTTATAAAACCTGCATGTATTCTCATCCCAAAAATATTAGATTTTAAAAGTGGGACTATAACTCACTTTCACAGATTTTTACTTCGTCGGGAAGTAAGACTTGGCCACTGGTTGATTCACGAACCTATAACAATATATACATATATATCAAAGTATGTTCAAAATATATTTACAACACTTTTAATATATTTTGATGTTTTAAGTTTATTAAGTCAGCTGTCCTCGTTAGTAACCTACAACTAGTTGTCCACAGTTAGATGTACAGAAATAAATCGATAAATATTATCTTGAATCAATCCACGACCCAGTGTATACGTATCTCATTATTGATCACAACTCAAACTATATATATTTTGGAATCAACCTCAACCCTGTATAGCTAACTCCAACATTCACATATAGAGTGTCTATGGTTGTTCTGAAATATATATAGATGTGTCGACATGATAGGTCGAAACATTGTATACGTGTCTATGGTATCTCAAGATTACATAATATACAATATAAGTTGATTAAGTTATGGTTGGAATAGATTTGTTACCAATTTTCACGTAGCTAAAATGAGAAAAATTATCCAATCTTGTTTTACCCATAACTTCTTCATTTTAAATCCGTTTTGAGTGAATCAAATTGCTATGGTTTCATATTGAACTCTATTTTATGAATCTAAACAGAAAAAGTATAGGTTTATAGTCAGAAAAATAAGTTACAAGTCGTTTTTGTAAAGGTAGTCATTTCAGTCGAAAGAACGACGTCTAGATGACCATTTTAGAAAACATACTTCACTTTGAGTTTAACCATAATTTTTGGATATAGTTTCATGTTCATAATAAAAATCATTTTCTCAGAATAAAAACTTTTAAATCAAAGTTTATCATAGTTTTTAATTAACTAACCCAAAACAGCCCGCGGTGTTACTACGACGGCGTAAATCCGGTTTTACGGTGTTTTTCATGTTTCCTGGTTTTAAATCATTAAGTTAGCATATCATATAGATATAGAACATGTGTTTAGTTGATTTTAAAAGTCAAGTTAGAAGTATTAACTTTTATTTGCGAACAAGTTTAGAATTAACTAAACTATGTTCTAGTGATTACAAGTTTAAACCTTCGAATAAGATAGCTTTATATGTATGAATCGAATGATGTTATGAACATCATTACTACCTTAAGTTCCTTGGATAAACCTACTGGAAAAGATAAAAATGGATCTAGCTTCAACGGATCCTTAGATGGCTCGAAGTTCTTGAAGCAGAATCATGACACGAAAACAAGTTCAAGTAAGATCATCACTTGAAATAAGATTGTTATAGTTATAGAAATTGAACCAAAGTTTGAATATGATTATTACCTTGTATTAGAATAATAACCTACTGTAAGAAACAAAGATTTCTTGAGGTTGGATGATCACCTTACAAGATTGGAAGTGAGCTAGCAAACTTGAAAGTATTCTTGATTTTATGAAACTAGAACTTTTGGAATTTATGAAGAACACTTAGAACTTGAAGATAGAACTTGAGAGAGATCAATTAGATGAAGAAAATTGAAGAATGAAAATGTTTGTAGGTGTTTTTGGTCGTTGGTGTATGGATTAGATATAAAGGATATGTTATTTTGTTTTCATGTAAATAAGTCATGAATGATTACTCATATTTTTGTAATTTTATGAGATATTTCATGCTAGTTGCCAAATGATGGTTCCCACATGTGTTAGGTGACTCACATGGGCTGCTAAGAGCTGATCATTGGAGTGTATATACCAATAGTACATACATCTAAAAGCTGTGTATTGTACGAGTACGAATACGGGTGCATACGAGTAGAATTGTTGATGAAACTGAACGAGGATGTAATTGTAAGCATTTTTGTTAAGTAGAAGTATTTTGATAAGTGTATTGAAGTCTTTCAAAAGTGTATAAATACATATTAAAACACTACATGTATATATATTTTAACTGAGTCGTTAACTCATCGTTAGTCGTTACATGTAAATGTTGTTTTGAAACCTTTAGGTTAACGATCTTGTTTAATGTTGTTAACCCATTGTTTATTATAACAAATGAGATGTTAAATTGTTATATTATCATGATATTATGATATATAATATATCTTAGTATGATGTATATACTGTTAAATATCGTTACAACGATAATCGTTACATATATGTCTCGTTTCGAAATCATTAAGTTAGTAATCTTATTTTTACATATGTAATTCATTGTTAATACACTTAATAATATATTTACTTATCATTTAACATAATTAACCAAGTGTATCAATATCTTAATATGATTCATATGTACCTAGTAAGACGTTGTTATAACGATAATCGTTATATATATCGTTTTCGAGTTTCTTAAATTAATAGTCTCATTTTTATGTATATAACTCATTGTTAAAATACCTAATGAGATACATACTTATAATAAAATCATGTTAACTATATATATAACCATATATATGTCATCGTATAGTTTTTACATGTTTTAACGTTCGTGAATCACCGGTCAACTTGGGTGGTCAATTGTCTATATGAAACATATTTCAATTAATCAAGTCTTAACAAGTTTAATTGCTTAACATGTTGGAAACATTTAATCATGTAAATATCAATCTCAATTAATATATATAAACATGGAAAAGTTCGGGTCACTACAGGAACGTAAGTCAGTCTTTGAATAAACAGACGAGCCTTGTAGTTGATCAAATAAGTCGTCGATTCTCGGTAGTGGCTAGCGGTTGTTGATGGTAAGTTTGTTCAACTCTCGATAGTCGATACACAACCTGAATGTACCATCTTTCTTCTTGACAAACAAAACAGGAGCTCCCCACGGTGATGTGCTTGGTCGAATGAAACCACGCTCTAAAAGTTCTTGTAATTGGCTTTGCAGTTCTTTCATCTCGCTGGGTGCGAGTCTGTAAGGAGCACGAGCTATTGGTGCAGCTCCTGGTACAAGATCTATTTGAAATTCAACGGATCGATGTGGGGGTAATCCCGGTAATTCTTTCGGAAATACATCGGGAAATTCTTTTGCAATGGGAACATCATTGATGCTCTTTTCTTAAGTTTGTACTTTCTCGACGTATGCTAGAACAGCATAGCAACCTTTTCTTATTAGTTTTTGTGCCTTCAAATTACTAATAAAATGTAGCTTCGTGTTGCCCTTTTCTCCGTACACCATTAAGGGTTTTCCTTTTTCTCGTATAATGCGAATTGCATTTTTGTAACAAACGATCTCTGCTTTCACTTATTTCAACCAGTCCATACCGATTATCACATCAAAACTCCCTAACTCTACTGGTATCAAATCAATCTTAAATGTTTCGCTAACCAGTTTAATTTCTCGATTCCGACATATATTATCTGCTGAAATTAATTTACCATTTGCTAATTCGAGTAAAAATTTACTATCCAAAGGCGTCAATGGACAACTTAATTTAGCACAAAAATCTCTACTCATATAGCTTCTATCCGCACCCGAATCAAATAAAACGTAAGCAGATTTATTGTCAATAAGAAACGTACCCCTAACAAGCTCCGGGTCTTCCTATGCCTCTGCCGCATTAATATTGAAAACTCTTCCACGGCCTTGTCCATTCGTGTTCTCCTGGTTCGGGCAATTTCTAATAATGTGGCCTGGTTTTCCACATTTATAACAAACTACATTGGCATAACTTGCTCCGACACTACTTGCTCCGCCATTACTCGTTCCGACACCATTTGTTCCTTTCGTTCTATTAACCCCTGGTCCGTAGACCTCACACTTCGCTGCGCTATGACCATTTCTTGTACACTTGTTGCAAAATTTGGTGCAGAACCCCGAGTGATACTTTTCACACCTTTGGCATAGCTGCTTCTGATTGTTGTTGTTGTTGCGGTTATTATTGTTGTTGGGATGATTGTTGTAGTTGCTGTTGTTGTTGTTGTTGTTGTTGTTGGGCCGTTTGTTGTAGTTGCGATTGATGTTGCGATTGTTGGGATAATTGTTGCGATTATTGTTGTAATTGTTGTTGTTGTTGTATTGGTGATTCTTATCACCGTTTTCCTCCCACTTTCTTTTGACTTGCTTCACATTGGCCTCTTCAGCAGTCTGTTCTTTAATTCTTTCTTCAATCTGGTTCACTAGTTTGTGAGCCATTCTACATGCCTGTTGTATGGAGGCGGGCTCGTGTGAACTTATATCTTCTTGGATTCTTTCCGGTAATCCTTTCACAAACGCGTCGATCTTCTCTTCCTCATCTTCGAATGCTCCCGGACACAATAGGCACAATACTGTGAATCGTCTTTCGTACGTGGTAATATCAAATCCTTGGATTCGTAACCCTCTAAGTTCTGTCTTGAGCTTATTGACCTCGGTTCTGGGACGGTACTTCTCGTTCATCAAGTGCTTGAATGCTGACCACGGTAGTGCGTACACATCATCTTGTTCCACTTGCTCTAGATAGGTATTCCACCATGTTAACGCAGAACCTGTGAAGGTATGCGTAGCGTACTTCACTTTGTCCTCTTCAGTACACTTACTTATGGCAAACACCAATTCGACCTTCTCGGTCCACCGTTTCAATCCGATCGGTCCTTCGGTTCCATCAAATTTCAAAGGTTTGCAGGCAGTGAATTCTTTGTAGGTGCATCCTACACGATTTCCTGTACTGCTAGATCCAAGGTTATTGTTGGTATGTAGCGCAGCCTGTACTGCGACTATGTTTGAAGTTAGAAAAGTACGGAATTCCTCTTCATTCATATTCACGGTGTGTCGAGTAGTCGGTGCCATTTCCTTCAAAATAGTCAAATGGAACAAGTTAATCATACAGAATATTAAGAGTAGTTAATAGTATTTCGTAGCATAATATGAACTTATTTATAAAAGTTTTTTCTTCATATTAGCGTTTTATAAGTTTAAATTCGGGTAGTACCTACCCGTTAAGTTCATACTTAGTAGCTAATATACAATTCAACTACTACAATTCTATATGAAAAACTGATTATAATAATATTTCGCGTTCAAACTTTTACACAATATTTTACAAACTTACAATACCGCTTATTTTACATATAGCATGAAATATAGCACACAATAAATTTGATACAAGATGGTTGTGAAGATAATTCTAGCTAGTACACAAGTCGTTCAGCAAAGGCAATAAAGACACGTAATTCATACGTCCAGAAACAAGTCATGCATTCTGGTTTTACTAGGATTACTTCCCATCCTTGGTCTTGTGGAACATAACCGTTATGGCCGTTGATAAGACAGCGTGTTGTAACGTTGTCAAAGGGACGAGGGTTACGTAATGTCCAACAGTCCCGTAACAATCTAAAAACCTCATTTCTTACCCCAATTACCGACTCCGTCACTTGTGGGAACGTTTTGTTTAATAGTTGTAGCCCGATGTTCTTGTTCTCACTTTGGTGAGAAGCGAACATTACTAATCCGTAAGCATAACATGCTTCTTTATGTTGCATGTTAGCCGCTTTTTCTAAATCACGAAGTCCAATATTCGGATATATTGAGTCAAAATAATTTCTTAACCCATTGCGTAAAATAGCATTTGGGTTCCCCGCAATATATGCATCAAAGTAAACACATCGTAACTTATGGATTTCCCAATGTGATATCCCCCATCTTTTGAACGAAAGCCTTTTACGTTCCAAGGCATTCTTGGAACGTTCTTCGAATGTCTTACAAACTGATCTTGCCTTAAATAGTTGTGCCAAAGAATTCTGACCGACTCTAGACAAGATTTCATCAAGAGTTAGATTCTTCGAATGTCTTACAAACTGATCTAGCCTTAAATAGTCTCCGGGTAGATCTCTTAAAATATTGGGTTGTCTATCCATTTTGTGTTTTTATGCTGTAAAATAGACAAGAGTTAGATTCATAAAAAAAATACTTATTAATACAAGCAATTTTTACATATATCATAAAGCATAAGCACACTATATTACATATATTACACCACACGAATACAACTATCTTATTCCGACTCGCTTGTTTCTTATTCTTCGGTTTTGGTTCGTTTTGCCAAGTTTCTAGGGATATATGATGTTCCCCTAATACGAGCCGTCGTTTTCCACATTGGTTAAGAAAAACCTGGTGGTTTAGAGGTTCCCGGGTCATTGTTACAACTTAAGGACTTCGGGGGTTGACGATACATATAAAGTTCATCGGGGTTGGAATTAGATTTCTCTATTTTTATGCCCTTTCCCTTATTATTTTCTTTTGCCTTTTTAAATTCAGTTGGGGTAATTTCTATAACATCATCGGAATTCTCGTCGGAATCCGATTCATCGGAGAATTGGTAATCCTCCCAATATTTTGCTTCCTTGGCGGAAACACCATTGACCATAATTAACCTTGGTCGTTTGGTTGAGGATTTTCTTTTACTTAACCGTTTTATTATTTCCCCCACCGGTTCTATTTCTTCATCCGGTTCCGATTCTTCTTCCGGTTCCGACTCTTCTTCCGGTTCCTCTTCGGGAACTTGTGAATCAGTCCACGAATCATTCCAATTTACATTTGACTCTTCATTATTATTAGGTGAGTCAATGGGACTTGTTCTAGAGGTAGACATCTATCACATAATATCAAACGCGTTAAGAGATTAATATATCACATAATATTTACATGTTAAAAATATATAGTCTCCAACAAAATTTGTTAAGCAATCATTTTTCAAGTAAACACGGTCGAAGTCCAGACTCACTAATGCATCCTAACAAACTCGATAAGATACACTAATGCAAAATTCTGGTTCTCTAAGACCAACGCTCGGATACCAACTGAAATGTCCCGTTCTTATTGATTAAAAACGTTCCATATTAATTGATTTCGTTGCGAGGTTTTGACCTCTATATGAGACGTTTTTCAAAGACTGCATTCATTTTAAAACAAACCATAACCTTTATTTCATCAATAAAGGTTTAAAAAGCTTTACGTAGATTATCAAATAATGATAATCTAAAATATCCTGTTTACACACGACCATTACATAATGGTTTACAATACAAATATGTTACAACAAAATAAGTTTCTTGAATGCAGTTTTTACACAATATCATACAAGCATGGACTCCAAATCTCGTCCTTATTTAAGTATGCGATAGCGGAAGCTCTTAATAATCACCTGAGAATAAACATGCTTAAAACGTCAACAAAAAATGTTGGTGAGTTATAGGTTTAACCTATATATATCAAATCATAATAATAGACCACAAGATTTCATATTTCTATACACATCCCATATATAGAGATAAAAATCATTCATATGGTGAACACCTGGTAACCGACATTAACAAGATGCATATATAAGAATATCCCCATCATTTCGGGACACCCTTCGGATATGATATAAATTTCGAAGTACTAAAGCATCCGGTACTTTGGATGGGGTTTGTTAGGCCCAATAGATCTATCTTTAGGATTCGCGTCAATTAGGGTGTCTGTTCCCTAATTCTTAGATTACCAGACTTAATAAAAAGGGGCATATTCGATTTTGATAATTCAACCATAGAATGTAGTTTCACGAACTTGTGTCTATTTTGTAAATCATTTATAAAACCTGCATGTATTCTCATCCCAAAAATATTAGATTTTAAAAGTGGGACTATAACTCACTTTCACAGATTTTTACTTCGTCGGGAAGTAAGACTTGGCCACTGATTGATTCACGAACCTATAACAATATATACATGTATATCAAAGTATGTTTAAAATATATTTACAACACTTTTAATATATTTTGATGTTTTAAGTTTATTAAGTCAGCTGTCCTCGTTAGTAACCTACAACTAGTTGTCCACAGTTAGATGTACAGAAATAAATCGATAAATATTATCTTGAATCAATCCACGACCCAGTGTATACGTATCTCAGTATTGATCACAACTCAAACTATATATATTTTGGAATCAACCTCAACCCTGTATAGCTAACTCCAACATTCACATATAGAGTGTCTATGGTTGTTCCGAAATATATATAGATGTGTCGACATGATAGGTCGAAACATTGTATACGTGTCTATGATATCTCAAGATTACATAATATACAATACAAGTTGATTAAGTTATGGTTGGAATAGATTTGTTACCAATTTTCACGTAGCTAAAATGAGAAAAATTATCCAATCTTGTTTTACCCATAACTTCTTCATTTTAAATCCGTTTTGAGTGAATCAAATTGCTATGGTTTCATATTGAACTCTATTTTATGAATCTAAACAGAAAAAGTATAGGTTTATAGTCAGAAAAATAAGTTACAAGTCGTTTTTGTAAAGGTAGTCATTTCAGTCGAAAGAACGACGTCTAGATGACCATTTTAGAAAACATACTTCCACTTTGATTTTAACCATAATTTTTGGATATAGTTTCATGTTCATAATAAAAATCATTTTCTCAGAATAACAACTTTTAAATCAAAGTTTATCATAGTTTTTAATTAACTAACCCAAAACAGCCCGCGGTGTTACTACGACGGCGTAAATCCGGTTTTACGGTGTTTTTCGTGTTTCCAGGTTTTAAATCATTAAGTTAGCATATCATATAGATATAGAACATGTGTTTAGTTGATTTTAAAAGTCAAGTTAGAAGGATTAACTTTTGTTTGCGAACAAGTTTAGAATTAACTAAACTATGTTCTAGTGATTACAAGTTTAAACCTTCGAATAAGATAGCTTTATATATATGAATCAAATGATGTTATGAACATCATTACTACCTTAAGTTCCTTGGATAAACCTACTGGAAAAGAGAAAAATGGATCTAGCTTCAATGGATCCTTGGGTGGCTCGAAGTTCTTGAAGCAGAATCATGACACGAAAACAAGTTCAAGTAAGATCATCACCTGAAATAAGATTGTTATAGTTATAGAAATTGAACCAAAGTTTGAATATGATTAATACCTTGTATTAGAATGATAACCTACTGTAAGAAACAAAGATTTCTTGAGGTTGGATGATCACCTTACAAGATTGGAAGTGAGCTAGCAAACTTGAAAGTATTCTTGATTTTATGTAACTAGAACTTGTAGAATATATGAAGAACACTTAGAACTTGAAGATAGAACTTGAGAGAGATCAATTAGATGAAGAAAATTGAAGAATGAAAGTGTTTGTAGGTGTTTTTGGTCATTGGTGTATGGATTAGATATAAAGGATATGTAATTTTGTTTTCATGTAAATAAGTCATGAATGATTACTCATATTTTTGTAATTTTATGAGATATTTCATGCTAGTTTCCAAATGATGGTTCCCAGATGTGTTAGATGACTCACATGGGCTGCTAATAACTGATCATTGGAGTGTATATACCAATAGTACATACATCTAAAGGCTGTGTATTGTACGAGTACGAATAAGAGGTGCATACGAGTAGAATTGTTGATGAAACTGAACGAGGATGTAATTGTAAGCATTTTTGTTAAGTAGAAGTATTTTGATAAGTGTATTGAAGTCTTTCAAAAGTGTATAAATACATATTAAAACACTACATGTATATACATTTTAACTGAGTCGTTAAGTCATCGTTAGTCGTTACATGTAAGTGTTGTTTTGAAACCTTTAGGTTAACGATCTTGTTAAATGTTGTTAACCCAATGTTTATAATATCAAATGAGATTTTAAATTATTATATTATCATGATATTATCATGTATGAATATCTCTTAATATGATATATATACATTAAATGTCTTTACAACGATAATCGTTACATATATGTCTCGTTTAAAAATCATTAAGTTAGTAGTCTTGTTTTTACATATGTAGTTCATTGTTAATATACTTAATGATATGTTTACTTATCATAATATTATGTTAACTATATATATATCCATATATATGTCATCATATAGTTTTTACAAGTTTTAACGTTCGTGAATCACCGGTCAACTTGGGTGGTCAATTGTCTATATGAAACATATTTTAATTAATCAAGTCTTAACAAGTTTGATTGCTTAACATGTTGGAAACATTTAATCATGTAAATATCAATCTCAATTAATATATATAAACATGGAAAAGTTCGGGTCACTACACACCATATTTTCTAAATTCAACCCTGAATCTCTCAAAAGTTAAGACAAACCTTATTCTATAAATTCAACCAAGACAGTGTCAAAAGTTAAGACGAACCTTATTTTCTAAATTCAACACTGACTACGTCAAAAGTTAAGGCAACCTTGACTTTCCTCATCTCACCCTTTTGTGTTAACTTCATCCGTGCTCTTCGAATAATCGAATTATTTTATCTGTATTATTCAATAATGATAAAACTATATTTATCAGTTCATATTCATCAGTAAAACATTTTTATGGTTAACCATGACCACCTCACTCAAATTTCGGGACGAAATTTCTTTAACGGGTAGGTACTGTGACGACCCGGCAATTTCCGACCAAATTTAAACTTTATTCTTATATGATTCCGACACGATAAGCAAAGTCTGTAATGTTGAGTCTCAAAAACTTTGAACTGTTTTGTATATTCAATTGACCTTCGACCATTCTCGATGATTCACGAACGACTATACATATACATTAATTTGAAAATATTATTATTTGAAATAATACATGATTTAATTGTTGAAAATAAATATGAAAAATAATATGTGATGTAATGAAAACTATTATTATAAATATATAGATATGTATTTATATATATAAATATGTATATAAATATTACTTGTAAATATATAAATTATATTAAATTCAATGGTTTAAAGATATATAATATAATTATTTAGTAGTTAAACTTGCTATTTAAAACTCTTTATATATAGAAAGAGAATATATTAAAAATAAATGATTTCGAGTCTAATTAGTAAACGTCAGTAGCACTCGGTTGATGATTTGTTAGTTTTAATATAGATATTGTACATGTCCATGAAGGATTGAAATAAAAGTTGAACTGTAAATTGATTACGAAGATTTTAGATTTGTCAAAAATATTTTTACTCTTTTAAGATTAAATATTAGTACTCCGTACATATAAATTGGTACAGAAAATAAATAATTACCGAACCTTTTTGATCAGGTTTCAAACAGTTAACGAGTGAAATAATTAATTATATTTAATCTAAAAGTTTGGGATTTTTAGGAACACTTTTATACGTTAACTGTTTAGCAATGGACACGATATAGCCATCTGGGATAAACTGTCAGTAGGAATAGACAAGAATTATGGCTGCTATAATTCATTTGACATGTTTATTACTATTACATTTGGATATTTTAATATTCACTGTTTTTGATTATCAATCAACCAACACCTCTTTTACATATACTTTTACAAGAGTGATATATAAAACACCCGAATACTGTTTTTTTTTACTCTTGACTTCTGTGTTTCTTAAACCACCAACCATTTATCCTATAAAGAATATAGACATACTTATATACAAGAGAACCCATCTTCTACTTCTTCTCCATTAACATCTCTCACCACCGTAACCATCTTCAAACCGTGAGCACCACCCCACAGCCTCCACCATCACCTACTACCACCTTGAATACTTTCTCTCTCATCTCTCTCTTTCCTTCTCTTCTTCATAAACCACCATGACTATCGAATTTTTCTGTGTTTGTTCCTGTACATGATCGAAGACCCATTTGAACTACTACTACTCATCCTTTGTGCAGCCCAAAACAAAAACCACATCCGACTACCACCATCATCACCATAACCGCAAAAACTAGCACCATGTATCACATCATTAAACCCACTTGATAACGTTATTGTTTATTTCTGTTTTAGTCGAATTTCACCAAGAACAACCACCATTACAATCAAACCTGCTACTACAGCTACTGCTATAATCTGTCACGGCTACAATTTTTTTTTTTCTGTTTCAGTTCAATCACACAAATAACCACCACCCATTTTAACATCAATAATCATGTTATCAAACTATATCAACTGTTTTTCTGTTTATACGTTTCTGTTTTACAAACCCAAACACCACCACAAACAACCTGTAACATCGAATGTTACAGCTGTTTACTGCTGCTATAATAATGGTGAAAATACCGTGAAAACACGACAAAGATGATTAGATGAGCATGACAGGCTACTGCTATCACCCTATATCGATGATAAGTGCCGTTCCATGAGTTGTTTCTGTTTATTGTTCGGATAAAAACTCCAACCAACGAAACCCTACCGTTATTGTTCGATTACTGTTACCAGAGTATAAACTATTTTTTTTCTTTTCTCTGGATCGATGATCACTTAACAGGATTGGGTCATTTCCTGTTTCAATTTTCTATTATTGGGCCATGTTTGGTTATGTTGTTGGGCCGAGTAAATTCTTTTCCTTTTTCTATTTGGGCCATGAAGTGGGTGTAAGATTGGGCCGAAACAAACCCAATTCGTTTAATGAATAATGGGAAAACAGCATATAAACGGGATATATATTAATGGGGAGATAGTAATTCCAGAAAAACGCAAGTAGAGGGATGGTTTAGGAGCGTTGATGTGTTTTCGAGAGGTCGCGGGTTCGAGTCTCGTCTGGAGCATTTCTTTTTAAGAGGGTATACATTTTTCCCCATTTCCATTATTATTATTATTATTATTATTATTATAATTATTACTATTATTATTGTTATTATCATTGTTAATACTAATTATTATTATTATTATTATTATTATTATTATTATTATTATTATTATTATTATTATTATTATTATGTTATTGTTATGATAAGTAGTATTATTATCCTATTTTTTATTATTAACATTATTTTTTATTTATTTATTATTATTATGAATATTAATTATTATGATATAAAAGAAAATATAAATTAAGAAATGTTAAGATGAAAGTAGATATGGTTATGATTACGCTTAATGATACAATTAAAACACTAAGTATTAAGAATGATGTTATATAGATATGGTAAAAAGAAATTTTATATGTTATAATCATCAAAGTTAATCAAGTATTATTTTATTATCCTTATTAATATTATTAACATTATTATTATTAATGCAAATAAAATGACAAACGTTAGTAACAAAATTATTATTTTCAATATCATTACTAAATATAATTATTACTATTAATATTATTAATTTAGTACTATTATAGTTATTAATATTACAAACAAAATATTTATATAAAAACATAGTTATTACATAACAACTCTAGTAGTATTTTTATAATTATTTATGTAAAATATATAAAATAAATATATTTAAGTTATTAATGAACACATAATCTATCAAGATAATATTATTATCACTAATAATATATAAATTTGTTTGATTACCATTATATGTGTTAATATATAAATAAATGATATAGGTTCGTGAATCCGAAGCCAACCCTGCATTGTTCAGTATTGTTGTATGAATATTTTTACTACAAAATATTGTATGGTGAGTTTCATTCGCCCTTTTTACTCTTTACATTTTTGGGGCCTGAGAATACATGCAAATGCTTTATTAACTGTTTTACAATATTTATATGCGTGAGTTTCATTTGCTCCCTTTTTAAATGCTTTTGCAATATATATTTTTGGGACTGAGAATACATGCGCTGCTTTTATAAATGTTTGACAAAATAGACACAAGTACTTAAAACTACATTCTATGGCTGGATTATTAAACCGAATATGCCCTTTTTATTAGGTCTGGTAATCTAAGAATTAGGGAACAGACACCCTAATTGACGCGAACTCTAAAGATAGATCTATCGGGCCCAACAAGCCCCATCCAAAGTACCGGATGCTTTAGTACATCGAAATTTATATCATGTCCGAAGGAGGATCCCAGAATGATGGGGATATTCTTATATGCATATTGTGAATGTCGGTTACATGGTGTTCAATCCATATGAATGACATTTTTGTCTCTATGCATGGGACGTTTATTTATGAGAACTGGATATGAAATTCTTGTGGTCTATTAAAATGATGGAAATGATTATTTATGTTAAACTAATGAACTCACCAACCTTTTGGTTGATACTTTAAAGCATGTTTATTCTCAGGTATGAAAGAAATCTTCCGCTGTGCATTGCTCGTATTAGAGATATTACTTGGAGTCATTCATGACATATTTCAAAAGACGTTGCATTCGAGTCGTCGAGTTCATCAAGATTATTACTAAGTCAATTATAGTTGAATATATTATGAAATGTTATGCATGCCATCAACTTTCGATGTAAAGCAAGCTTGTCTTTTAAAAATGAATGCAATGTTTATAAAATGTATCATATAGAGGTCAAGTACCTCGCGATGAAATCAACTATTGTGAATCGTTTGTAATCGATATGGATTTTGTCCAGATGGATTAGGACGGGTCTTCACACCTTGGAAAGAGCAAGGAGCCCGGACGCATGATGGGTAAAATGGTAATCAATTTTCATCATGGTTTGTGAATCAATTTGATAAATTTGGCAAGTAATTTGAAATAATTTTTATGATTGTGTGTGGGAAGCATTGAATTGATGATTTGGTGCGAGGTAGCATACTTTTGTTACTACTCTCGTACATTATCACACTTTGGTATGTAATAACTTGATGTTGCTTGTGGATATTGTTATGTATGTTTGCGGTTGTTTGTGATATTGTGGTTTATTTGTGGTTCTTAGTGGCAAGATAATTTTGATGATTGATCCAAGCCTGACATTAAGTTCAGGAGTTAAAGTCATCAACATGCAAGTGAATTGGTGACTAAGTTTCTCTGAATGGCGACAACAAAGATCATTTGATCTATTCCCGGTTTCTCTTTCTTTTCTCTTCTCTACTCTATTTTCAAAATGTCCCTCTATTTCACTAATTCTTTGTTTGAATGCAATGAGGGAATTGCATTACACTAAATGTAAGGGGAGAGTTAAATTTCAGACCATTTTAAACTTTTCGGATAAAACGTGTCACATATACCTTAAAAATGATCAAACTTGCATTGTTGACATAATTTTAGAACAAGTTTTTACCATTACATTATCACAAATCATTAACATCTAAATGGTAATAAAACTTATATTTTGGGGAAGTAAAGTCTTCCTTTTGCTTTTGAAAGTTCAAGTGTGAGTAAAGTCTTTCACTTTCAAAGTAATTCATGTGCTTAAAGTTGACATTTTTAATGAGAATCAAAAGAGATGCATGGAAGTAATGTCTTCCATGTTTGTTTCAAAAAACCCAAGTGTTTAAAGCTTCAAGATTTAACACTTCCTGATGAATAAAGTCCATCCATTTAAGGAAGTAAAGTCTTCCAAATGTCGCTTTACTTGGTGTGGGAGACTTCTTAATCCACACCATTTAATATTGACATTAGTTGATTCATTATTTCACTATGTTTCACACCGATGTATCATACCATGGGAAGAAGAGCAACCGCGCTTCACAAAGTGCTATCCTCTTTAGGAGCAATGGCTTCGTACTAGTGTTGCTTAAACAACACACGTCATAGCCAAAAGCTATGGCACAATGTTCTATCAATTAACGGAAGGGTAGTATCTACTTCCTACCTTTTCTCAACATAAGCTTAAAAGCTTGTTATGTTGAAAGTAGATAAGTGTTTTTAAAAGCTTCAAGCTTTGGCACTTCCGGGAGAATCGAGTCCTCCCATGCTTGGAAGTAAAGTCTTCCAAGTTAAATCAAAGAATTAAAGAATTTCACCAAAACTTGAAAGTAAAGTGTTTCAAGTGTTGTTCTACCTTGTGGCCTTCTCATCTAGTTCCTAAAACACTGGATTCTAGTAAGAGTTGGTTACTTGCTTGTGTCGTTGACTATTTCCAAGTTGACCGTGGATGACACCTTAAAGACACACCTAAGGTAGTTGCTTTCCCATCACTATTGATACCGAATAGTTTATCTACGGGAAGGGCAACTACCGTGCGGTCATACCACCATCAGGGTGGCTTGTATGCACATCATCTTTATGAGCCCAAGATAGTTATTGTCTCATCGCCTTCAATACCGGGAGGTAGTTCGCTTTTGTGATATATCGGGACAATAGCTATCTGTGTGGTTGTCCCAAAACCGGGATGGCTTCAGATGCACAAAGATTTAAAACCATAAAATTCAGAAAAACTCATCTTGTCTAACAACTCGATTTGTTTTTACTATTCTTAAAAGAAAAAACAACGGTTTTCTATAAGCCTTGTTCTCCCTAAGGCTAACCATTTTCTTGGGTGACTCATGAAAATTGGCGCTCTTTACACCAAAGTGATGCTTGTGGGCAATTTCTTGATTTGATGATGATGGAAAGAGTTAGATGATGGAGGTGAAACTTGATGTTGTTAGGTTTGAAGAAGGCTCCTAGAAAGGTTTGCTCTAAAAAAGTTCAATTCTTGATTTGGTTAAACTTAAATGCAAAATGTTGTGGATATCTGAGCCTTTCTAGGGAGCATCTTTGTTTGATTGTTTGAGTTTGTTGAGTTGAAGATTTTAGTAGTTTAGGCTTGAATTTGAGATGATTTTGAGGATGTTGTGAAGATTGAAGTTGTTTGGTAAATTTAAAGACATGAAGCATTGATTTGGAAGAGTGGCCTCTACTTTTGAGGTTAGATTAAAGATGTTTGATCCACATTGAGCTTAAGTTGTGAAGGTTTATGAAATATGAAGAAGAGGTTGATGCTTGATCCTTTGTGAGCACAAGTCTTGGGAGATCGTTTAAGCCTTCAAAGTGCATATCCATAGAGGTATCCCTTATTTCTCAATTCATGCACTTTGGTTTGATCATTGATATGCTATTATCTCCAAGTCTTGTTTGTATTATGCTTGCTTGAGGACAAGCATGGTTCAAATGTAGGGGGTTTGATATTGCTCATTTACACTACGTTTCTTAATGCAATATCTACCTCATTTTACTCGGTTTTGATGTTCATTGAGCTTAAAAGTGAAGAAAATGGGAAAAGGTGCTTTCTAAGCATTGTTGCAGTCTTGGTATGAAATTGGTGCAAAATTGACCAATGTGTTGTGCAAAAGATCAAGAAAACTACAAAGTGCTGAAAATGACCAAGAACGATGTTTCAAACCATGGGAACGGCGTTCTAAATGCCATAAATGCGTTCCAAACAAGGGAACGACGTTCTACCTGCAGAAACGGACGTTCTAGGTCTGAAGAACGACGTCCCAATACAAAGGAAATGAAGAAAAGTGGAGCAGCGCATTTAGAGGCCGAATTGGGAACGATGTTCCTAATTAAGGAACAGAGTTCCACTATCTAGTACAACAGAATGACGTTCCATAAAATGGAATGGCATTCCACCCAATCGAGCAACAAGAACAACGTTCCAGATAATAGAACGGCGTTCCACCTGGGTTCTAGGCAAAAATTTTTAAGGAGTATAAATAGAAAGAGATGGGGTTTTCATGTGAGAGGAGCATAGAATTAGTGTAGTTTTGGAGGCTGAGGTTAATTAGGTTTTGCATCTCATTAATTCGGATTTTAATTAAGTTTTCATCAATTACATCAAGGATTTTGGGCTAGCTGAAGATCTAGGGCTTGTTCTTCATCATCTTCATCTTCTACCTCTAGCTCGAGGTTGTAATTTCATAGTTTGGTACAATTTTAGCTTTAATATTTTAATATCATGTTTGAATCTTCATTTACTTTGATTATTATGTTAGTTCTAGCCATGCTTGGCTAGACTCTTATATGTACACTTGATTATGAAACTTGTAAGCTAAGGATTGTTCACTACTTATGTTTATGATTGTATTTGAATAAAATTATGAGTTGCTGATTAAGTTGTGTTATTAGAATTAGCTAAAGAACCTTTGCTATGTTTGTTTTGGGTTTTACTTTGATTATATAGGTTGCCTAGCTCTTCTTAGGGATTTGATTAGTGAAGCAACTTGTACTTCAACACTTAGGTGATCTAGCAATCAAATTGGGGATTTTAAGGAATTGGATTCTTGGTTTGGGTTGGTTTTCAATTGATCCTTAGTCAAAGTAGCAAAGTTTGGTTTTCTTAAGGGATTTTGATTACCAAAAGGATTTTAAGGGATTTTAATCCAAGCTAAGTACTAATGGCTTGCTCATGATTCAACTAAATCTTATTGATGTAAGATTATGGGAATTCGCGAATATTGATTTGATCATTAGAGTTTTGGTAAGGACACTAAAACATATGTTTGAATACAATTTGATCTTAATTAGAACAAGGAACATTCTGAACGCTTCAAGTGGAATACTCAAGTGTGCATGATTTTATTATATTGTTAGTTACTAATCATTTCTATTTGCTTGCTAATATTGCAAGTGTCTTTCAAAACATATCAAAACCGCTAAACCAAACAAACCTTAGGATAATTATTAGCTTTCATTAATCTGATTGGCAATTATCGCTCTCTTGGGACGAATCTTAAATGGAAAACTTACTAATACTAGGACCGAGTCATTGTTTCTAGAAGCTTGTTATCTTAGTCGAGTCTACGTTTAATTTAAATCTAAATTTAAAAGAAAGCATAATGCAACAAGCTTATCAGACACATATAAAAATGCATTAACGCATAAGAAAGCGCATTCGTTGATTCTTAAAAAAAAATGAACTGGTATGAACGGGTCTCGGAAATTCAAGTGACGGGAAAGGGCAAAGACGTAGAGGGCGGCCAAACAGTGGTTGCAACAATGGAAGGGGAAGTCGGAGAAGAGGGAGACTCAGATGTCGAATACCAAGACTAAGGAGGAGTGGTTCAAGGAGTTTAGGAGCCAATTTAGGCCACCATATGAGTAAGCAAATTTGTTAAAGAGCGCAATGTATGATGCAATGAACCAGTGAAATGTTTGTATTAAAATTCCTAACTTCTTTAAGCAAAATCTTTTTTTTATCAAGTTATTGTCTACTATGATCTTTGTGCCATATATCAATGAAAAGTAGTTCCTAACTTGAAATTGGTGCGTACGGGCATATACCTAGCGCACTCCTGCCTTTGAAGGGATGGTTTCTCTGACTCCCGTGCAGCAAAAGCCTGTTTGGCGAAGAGCTAGTCCACCCGAGAACTTGATATCTGCAATTCCTGACTATAAACGATGGCGTTAGACGTGCCTGACCTCAATCCTAAGTGTTGATGCACATAGAAGACTCTCGATGCACACATACGGGTGCATAATCTAAGTATATACTGTGTTCATGATGGTATATATGATAGATTAAGCGCTGACAAGCCTTGAGTATAACTCATGGTTTATATCAATCTTATTTAAGCCAAACATTACACATGTTTATTATTTTACACACATGATCAGTACAATTACAATACCTGGCAAACAAAGTCGTTTAAACACGCATTATCACTTAGTCTGCATGTATTTGTTAAGATAATTACTATATATTGATGACGCGTATTACAATCAGCGCATATTGACAGAATTTGGAGAGCACGATGATCTGCGCTAACAAATAGAATAATGACGTTCGGGAAATTGAAATATAACAAGTTATATTTTCATCCCATTAATAAAGCGCATAACGTGTATAATATATAGAGAATGAAGACATTGTTAACTAAGCGTCGAGAACGCATCATCAATATTGACTCTGGAACCTGTTAGCAAATGCGCGTTCAGACATAGATATGTAACAAATAACCAAGCTTAAAAACAATCGTGCAAGAATGTGCCAATGATTTGCAGGGTATAAAGCAAGATAAGAAAATTTCAATGCACATAATTATAAGATAAAGTATTTTAATTAATATGAACCTGTGCATTGTGCATTCAAAATACTTGGAGTAAAAATGAATATTTTTCATTTTTACTTG
Organism: Rutidosis leptorrhynchoides; assembly: GCF_046630445.1. Classification (NCBI taxonomy): domain Eukaryota; kingdom Viridiplantae; phylum Streptophyta; class Magnoliopsida; order Asterales; family Asteraceae; genus Rutidosis; species Rutidosis leptorrhynchoides. Next base: position 256,939,766 of record NC_092337.1, read on the forward strand.
GGATGCGATCAGCATCCTCAGCTGGGTCCAAAGATAGCACGTTGATGCATTTTCTAAATCTTGTGAATATTTTGGTTGTCTTTGGGTCCCACATTGGTCACTTTGTCCCATAACAACACATACATTCTAGAAGTCAAATTTAAAATTTGTTTTTAATTAGAACCGTGTGTCACCATTTAAACAAATCAGCAACCCATTGACCCATGAGATGATCCATGAATCAGATCCATACACCAGATCCAGCAACCCGAAACTCGACCCGGTATCAGATTCAAACCCGAATGTCAAACTCGGATCTGCCCACTGACCTGGATCAATACCCAGTTAACTATTTAACTATCGTTAACCTCAAGAACCTCTAGTGCAAAATTTTTGAAATGTTTTTAGAATTTTCGAAAATGGTCCCTGAACTTTTTGGAATTTACATTTTAAGCTCCTAAAGTTTAAAAAAGTTATAGTTTTGGTCCCTAAAGTTTCAAAGTATAACTTTTGGTCCCTTAACTTTTGTGAATTTTTATCAATGGTCCCGAAAGGTTATTCTTCAACAGTTAACGCATGTGCTTGAATGTTAGTCAATAAACAAACAAAGTAATTTATACCGATTGAGATGTGTTTGAGATGCGATTGAGATGTGATTGAGATGCGTTTGAGTGATGTTTGAGATGAGATCGAGATGTAATTGAGACATGAGTGAGATGCGATTCAGATGTAGTTCGTGATGTGTTTAAGATGTGATCGAGATGTGAGATGTAATTGATATGTGATTGAGATGTATTTGAGATATGATTAGGTTGAGAAACGTATGAGAGGTGATTTGTGCATGTGATAAGACGCAAGCTTACACATTTAAGGATTTTGTCCTTTCTAGTTATGATGTATGGATTGTGTTGGTAGGTTAATTTTTAGACTGAAGTGGTAGTTAATTGAGTGCAATTCGCACAAAAGTTGAACAACCAAGATCTGAAGTCAACCACTGCTGTTCTTTCTAAAACAAACGGTCTGCACGCCAAAAGTATCATCGCGACATCATGTGCCCGTGTAACCATGATGTTATGGGGTTGTGGTGTCACACGTATCTTATTTTGACTCGTGCGAAGATACTTTAGATTTCTTAATCGTGGGAGTAATTATAAGACGCACAATCGACCTGCTCACGCATTCTAGTGAGAAAATGTTTACTATTCACTGAAGCATTGAGGTATAAAGTTTACTGGACAACCTCCTTAGTCCGTTGAACTTATTCAGTAAGTGTTTATGTCGAACACTTATGTTATGCGAAGATTTGTGGGGAAGCCATCAGCATCTGACTGTTTATAGGCCAACAACGTTTTTATTTCTGCAACGATTAGTGTACTTGAGTATGAAAGACACAAGTGTTATGAAGAGTATTTTTGTAGGATAATTAGTAGAATCCGATTATTTATGGGCCGACAACTTTTTAGTTCCACATTTCGAGTGATTACCGATTTGTAAAGCGAACCTGTTTCTAGAAATTACGCTATGTGAAGAGTATCTATTTGAAGTTATTCCACTTTATGGAAGGAATATGTTTGAGAAGATTCCGCTTTATGGAGGGAATATGTTTGAGAAGATTCTGCTTTGTGCAGGGAATTGATGATAGTGTTACGCAATCATGAGATACCAAATTGACGTTCTAGGATAAATCTGATAACATGAAGACTTATTTGGGATTGTTAACTGTGGATAAAATTTCTATGCATATCTTTCAATTACATTATGCAAGTCATGATGAAGTCGTTTGAGGTTTGACGTTAAAATGGGATACAACAAACAGTGAGAATGTCTTTCAATTTGTAGAGTTCGTCAAAGATATTGGTATCGATCAGTCATAGGGGGAGTACTGCTGCAATTGGTTCTGTAGGTAAAATGCACAAGTGGATTTGAAGTCTCTTCGTTAAAAAATCATTGAAAGGCGAAGTTCCAGCATTACATGCATTTAAGAAGACCTTTAATAAAGCATGAAGATCAGAAGACAATGTACCACTGCAGAGACTAACTTAAGATTGCAAGAGGTGTTTACAACGACCTTCTGACAGCAACAAATTCGCCAACAATGTCCAAGGGGGAGTTGTTAATGCATTTTCTGAGTTTTCCATCACTATTGAACACGCTGGGAATATTTTGGTTTATGTTGTACACCTAGGATTGTATTGAACAAGAAAACTCGAGTCACGGGAGCATATTTGAAAAACTATTAAATTTTATATGTCATACGAGTGACTCTGTCACTTGTGCGAGTGAAATTATCAGCCGTACGGGTTAGCTGTGGAATGTACAAGTGAGCTGACAAAAGGCATTAAAGATTTTCTTGGTTCGTTTACCATTAGAGAACTTTAAGCAATTCATGAGGCAAATATGGAGAGAGAGAGAGAGAGAGAGAGAGAGAGAGAGGTGAGGCTCCACCTCTTCACAATCATGGTGGAGAGGATCCATGGTGATTTGATGCCCAAACACTATGGAAATGCAAGATTGATATTTTAGATTATTGTAATCATTATTGTATTATTTATCTTAATCATTACATGTAATCTTGACTAATTTTAGCTAATAATAGTGATGTTTATTGAGTTTTATCACTTGTTCATCATTTGTTCATTATTTATGCTTAAATTATTCATTCGATTCTTGTTCGTTGATCAAAATATCCATGCTAGTGATGCAAGGGATGTAAAAAATAAGTATTAGAGCCTAACATCAAACAAGAATCGATTACGATGTAGCAAATTGATGAAACTAATTTTTGGATCTCGGTTTTGACTTTGTTAACATTTTTGGGTTTTGGTGATTTATGATGAATTAAGGAAAAGTAAAAATGAGGAAATATTGGTAATCATCGAGCGATTATTTCCTCAAAGTTTTAGGTCCTTATTCAAGGCAATGATTACGCTATGTAAAAGTTTTGTTTTCAATTTCTTAGAACTGAAATCTATTAATAGATGGATTTTAAGAGTTTGTTTTCAAAATCCATGAATGTTTATATCTTAATCGTGATTCAAGGGTGCTATCTGCAAATTTTCGTGTATTTTGGTAGAGTTTTGAGCAGCTGAAAATTCAACGAAGCTCAAGAATAGCTGAAACATGTGAGTGAGGGATGAAATGCATGAGTGAGACTCACTATACACGAGTGAGCTAAGAAATTTATATGTTTTTGGTGTAAAAACCGTTCGAATTTGGAATTAATGTGATACATGCGTGTGGACTTGAAATGAAGAAGAAACGAATTCTAAGTGAGGCGTACGAGTGAGAAGAGTGACTCGTACAGTTGATGATAAAAAAAAATAGAATTTTGAGCTACCAATGATGAACCGTACGTTTGGTGGTTGTAGGTTGAAGAAGAACAGTAACCAACAAGTCAAACAAAATTGGGTGGCAACAACCGTTAAAAATTTAACTAGATAATTTAACTGCTGTTAGAGATAATCATGGGTAAGAATCTGGTCATCAAATGGATTTGGGTTGGATCTGGTTCCTGGATCGGGTTCATGGGTTGATGACTTGATCCGTATACAATAATTAAAAGGTGATCCGTTGTTGAAATTTAAAAAGGAAAAAGTCTTCTTGACTGTTTTAGATTAGGAGACTAGGGAGACAACTAGAGCCGGGCGTCCAACCGTGTAGGAAGACTCACCCTAGCCACTATAGCGACCCCCCCCCCCCCCCCCCCCCCCCCCGATGAAAATTTTTCATACAATTTTCAAATTTTACAGTTTTTGTCCCTCAACTTTCTAAAATTATGATAACACATCATAATAATCTTCGCACATCAACAGATCCACAAACAAAAGGCAGAATTCAAGTGTATTAGATTTTCAAGTGAATATGAAATGCTTTTGTGGTTGACTGAGTCAAACCACACTTGATCTTGTGATTAGATCAACCCCTAGAGCTATTATTCACCTTGGATAAGGTTTTGGACGTTAAGCACAGAGAGATAATCAGCTAGGGTTACCAGATTTTAGTGTGATAGAAACCAGAGAGGCATATCCTAAAATGAAGAACATAACACTTATATAACCTATACTCACCTGTCAACTGCATGTGTCACATACTCACTCGTATGAGTGAGTTAACTCAACCGTACGTCTGAGGTTTCACTCGTGTGATACTCATCAAATTAAGTTTATGACTCGGCTCAGCATAACAGTGCGTATGAGCTTGTCATCCGTACGAGTGAGGCTTCACTCATACTTTTGACTGATTCTAATAGAGTCAATTAAATTATCTTGTAGCCGTGTTTCAGTTTAAGAAACCATGACTAAGATAAATACACATGTATACAAAGATAAATAATATCACATGATCCGAGTAAAAATTAAACATATAAACCTTAACTCTCTTACAAAAGTAAACACATATCATCAAACAAATATAAAAACTTTACTTTAACTCGCTTCCACTTGATCCGAGCTCTGAGCACTATGATCTCTGGTAAGGTAGGCATGATAGACGTTAATCACTCGTTAATATTCATCGCCTGATCCCTTTTTTCTTCCCTGAATGTAATGTGATTGCAATGTAGTACACGTACATCAAAACTCGACAAGCTTCTCACCTAATAAGATCTAAAATCTTAATAGTTTATAGCTACTTGCTTCCTTCCACTTTTGAAGAAAAGATAACTGATTCCTCTGACAAATCATCATAAAACCACCATTTGAAGTTCTTGCAAAATCTAGGGGCATGGGTTTCATCGGCAACTTCTTCATGTATTTTGCTGGTTTGAACTTGACAATACATATCAGTCCACCTTGTGAGTTGGGTCTCGAGGGATGAAGTGAAAACTTGGTGGCTGTTGATTTAATCATTTTCCATTTGTCTTATACTCAATACTAAGTTTCCTCTAGAACCACTCGAAAAGGTTGTTCTCTTCATCGTACAACATCTTCAGCTTTGCAAGTTGTATTATCTCAAAATAAGATAGTCTCTTGAAGTGACTAGGTCTTTCTAAATCATTGACTCCTCATTTTATCTTGATAGCAACACAATTTATCTCCTTAACATATCCCTAGCTTAGAATCTTTCTCCTTGCAAACTTCTTGGTGTGTTTACCTTTTTCATAAAATTTAACAAATTTTGGCTCAAGTTCGGGTTTCTTGACCTTCTCAAGAGGCTCGACGTTCTTTCTCTACTTGTTCTATCGACATCTACTTTCTCATTCTCCTCTCTTTATTCATAATACCACTACTATTATTGTCACTAAGAATCATGTACAACATTATAAGACTAAGTATATAGGAGTTAAGTCTTACTTTATTAGATATTTCCATGAGGAGAGGATTATTAAAGTTAAGAGAATAGGTACTCAGGACCAAAGGGCAGACCTTTATATAAACGCTTTCGATAAACCTAGGTTCTTGCACCTATTAGCTCTAAATGGGATTGTTGATAAATATAAGGTAATTACGGATGTTGCATTGTGAGGATAATTAACTTTGTAGATTTTTCATGTAGGATGCATGACATGTAGGTTTTATTTATGTTTGTAGCATTGCATATTTAACTTATGTCTGCATCTGTGTTATATCATGTTTAAATTCTTGTTTGCATGCATGTTTGTAGTTATTTTCTGTTTTATGTTTGTTTACAATTCTAAAAAGACAAAAAGATTTTATGTTTTTAGTATTTTAGGGGGAGATAATTGCTTCATCAGAAAATACCTTAAAAGCTGAAAATTACTTCATTAAAAAATACCTTAAAAGTTGAAAATGTGTTTGAAAACTTAGAATATTTTGGTTTATGTTGTACACTTAGGATTGTATTGAAAAAGAAAACTTACGTCACATGAGCATATGTGATAAAACCGTTTAAATATATATGCCATACCGGACTCAATGACCTTAAAATCATTGAAATGCGAAGTTCCAACATTACATGCATTCAAGAAGACCTTTAATAAAGCCTAAAGATCAGAAGACAATGTACCACTGTAGAGACTGACTTAGGATTGCAAGAAGTGTTTACAACGACCTTCTGACAGCAAAAAATTCGCCAACAATGTCCAAGGGGGAGTTGTTAATGCATTTTCTGAGTTTTCCATCACTATGCTGGGAATATTTTGGTTTATGTTGTACGCCTAGAATTGTATTGAACAAGAAAACTCACGTCATAGGAGCATATGTGACAAAACTGTAAAAATTTATATGCCATACGAGTGACTCTGTCACTCGTGCGAGTGAAATTATCAGCCGTACGGGTGAGCTATGGAACGTACAAGTGAGCTGACAAAAGGCATTAAAGATTTTCTTGGTTCGTTTGCCATTAGAGCACTTTAAGCAATTCATGAGGCAAATATGTGGAGAGAGAGAGAGAGAGAGAGAGAGAGAGAGGTGAGGCTCCACCTCTTCACAATCATGGTGGAGAGGATCAATGGTGATTTGATTCCCAAACACCATGGAAATGCAAGATTGATATTTTAGATTATTGTAATTATTATTGTATTATTTATCTTAATCATTACATGTAATCTTGACTAATTTTAGCTGATAATAGTGAAGTTTATTGAGTTTTATCACTTGTTCATTATTTATGCTTAAATTGTTCATTCGATTCTTGTTCGTTGATCAAAATATCCAAGCTAGTGATGCAAGGGATGTAAAAAATGAGTATTAGAGCCTAAGATCAAACAAGAATTGATTATGTTGAAGCAAATTGATGAAACTGATCTTTGGATCTCGGTTTTGACTTTGTTGACATTTTTGGGTTTTGGTGATTTATGACTAATTAAGGAAAAGTAAAAATGGGGAAAGATTGGTAATCATCGAGTGATTATTTCCTCAAAGTTTTAGGTCCTTATTCAAGGCAATGATTAAGCTATGTAAAGGTTTTGATTTCGAGTTCTTAGAACTGAAATCTATTAATAGATGTATTTTAAGAGTTTGTTTTCAAAATCCATGAAATGTTTATATCTTAGTCGTGATTCAAGGGTGCTATCTGCAAATTTTCGTGTATTTTGGTAGAGGGATGAAATGCTGAAACGTGTAAGTGAGGGATGAAATGCACGAGTGAGACTCACTATACACAAGTGAGCTAAGAAATTGATACGGTTTAGGTGAAAAAACCGTTCGAATTTGGAATTAATGTGATGCGTGCGTGTGGACTTGAAATGAAGAAGAAACGAATTCCAAGTGAGGCGTACGAGTGAGAATAGTGACTCGTACAGTTGATGATAAAAAAAATCAAATTTTGTGCTACCATTGATGAACCGTATGTTTGGTTGTTGTAGGTTGAAGAAGAACAGTAACCAACAAGTCAAACAAAATTGGGTGGCAATTTCATAAATTGTGAGAACTTTTGTTTATGATGGGCTCCAAGTGTCATCTCCCTTGTCTCCCCAGTCTCCTAATCTAAAACAGTCTAGAAGACTGTTTCCTTTTTAAATTTCAACAACGGATCAACTTTTGATTATTGTATACGGATCAAGTCATCAACCCATGAACCCTATCCAGGAACCAGATCCATTTGCTGACCAGATTCCTACCCATGATTATCTTTAACAGCAGTTAAATTATCTAGTTAAATTTTTAATGGTTGTTAACAAGAGGGACCTCCGATGAAAATTTTTCATACAAATTTCAAATTTTACTGTTTTGGTCCCTCAACTTTCTAAAATTATGATAACACATCATAACAATCTTCGCACATCAACAGATCCATAAACAAAAGGTAGAATTCAAGTGTATTAGATTTTCTAGTGAATATGAGATTCTTTTGTGGTTGACTGAGTCAAACCACACTTGATCTTATGATTAGATCAACCCCTAGAGCTATTATTTACCTTGGATAAGGTTTTGGACGTTAAGCACAGAGAGATAATCGGCTAAGGTTACCAGATTTGAGTGTGATAGAAACCAGAGAGGCTTATCCTAAAATGAAGAACATAACACTTATATAACCCATACTCACCTGTCAACCGCACGTGTCACATACTCACTCGTATGAGTGAGGTGACTCAACCGCACGTCTGAGGTTTCACTTGTGTGATACTCATCAGATTAAGTTTATGACTCAGCTCAGCATAACCGTGCGTATGAGATTGTCATCCGTATGAGTGAGGCTTCACTCATACTTTTGACTGAGTCTAATAGAGTCAATTAAATCATCTTTACTCGTGTTTCAGTTTAAGCAACCATGACTAAGATAAATACACATGTAAATAAAGATAAATAATATCTCATGATCTGAGTAACCAAATAACTGATGTACGCAAATAGAATTCAAATTAAACACATAAACCTTTTCTCTCTTACAAAAGTAAACACATAGTAACAAACACATAAAAAAACTTTACTTTAACTAGCTTCAACTTGATCCGAGATCTGAGCACTACGATCTTTGGTAAGGTAAGCATGATAGACATTAATCACTCATTAATATTCATCACCTGATCCCTTTTTCCTTCTCTGAATGTAAAGTGATTGCAATGTAGTACACTTACATCAAAACTCGACAAGCTTCTTACCTAATAAGATCTAAAATCCTAATAGTTTATAGCTATTTGTTTCCTTCCTCTCTTGCAGAAAAGATAACTGATTCCTCTGGCAAATCATTATAAAACCACCATTTGAAGTTCTTGCAAAAGTCTAGAGGCATGGGTTTCATCGGCAACTTCTTCATGTATTCTGCTGGCTTGAACTTGACAATACAAATCAGTCCTCCTTGTGAGTTGGGTCTCGAGGGATGAAGTGAATACTTGGCGGCTGTTGATTTAAACATGTTCCATTTGCCTGTCTTATACTCAATCCTAAGTTTCCTCTAGAACCACTCGAACAGGTTGTTCTCTTCAGCGTACAACATCTTCAGCTTTGCAAGTTGCATTATCTCAAAATAAGATAGTCTCTTGAAGTGATTCTAAATCATTGAATCCTCATTTTATCTTGATAGAAACACAATTTATCTCCTTAACATATCCCTAGCTTAGAATCTTTCTCCTTGCAAACTTCTTGGTGTGTTTACCTTTTTCATAAAATTTAACAAATTTTGGCTCAAGTTCGAGTTTCTTGACCTTCTCAAGAGGCTCGGCGTTCTTTCTCCACTTGTTCTATCAACATCTACTTTATCACTCTCCTCTCTTTATTCATAATACCACTACTATTGTTGTCACTTAGAATCATGTACAACATTATAAGACTAAGTATATAGGAGTTAAGTCTCACTTTATTAGATATTGCCATGAGGAGAGGATTATTAAAGTTAAGAGAATAGGTACTAAGGACCAAAGGGCAGACCTTTATACAAAAGCTTTTGATAAACCTAGGTTCTTGCACCTATTAGCTCTAAATGGGATTGTTGATAAAGTTAAGGTAATTACAGATGTTGCATTGTGAGGATAATTAACTTTGTAGACTTTTCATGTAGGATGCATGGCATGTAGGTTTTATTTATGTTTGTATGCATTGCATATTTAACTTATGTCTGCATCTGTGTTATATCATGTTTAAATTCTTGTTTGCATGCATTTTTGTAGCTATTTTCTGTTTTATGTTTGTTTAAAATTCTAAAAATACAAAAAGATTTTATGTTTTTAGTATTTTAGGGGGAGATAATTGCTTCATCAGAAAATACCTTAAAAGCTGAAAATTACTTCATTAGAAAATACCTAAACAGTTGAAAATGTGTTTGAAAAACTGAGAATATTTTGGTTTATATTGTACACTTAGGATTGTATTGAAAAAGAAAACTCACGTCACATGAGCATATGTGACAAAACCGTTTAAATATATATGCCACACGAGTGACTCTGTCGCTCTTGCGAGTGAAACTGTTAGCCGTACAGTCAAGAATGTGAGTGAGCTGACAATGAGATATATAAAGAGTTCTTGGTTCATTTTTCATTAAGAGCACCTATAGAGCACCTAAAGAGCACTTTGAACAATTCATGATGCAAATCTAGAGATTTAGGTGAAGCTCCACCTCTTCACCTTCATGGTAGAGAGGATCCATGGTGAATTGATGCTCCAATCACCATTGAAATGCTAAATTGATTAGTATTAATTCATGTAATGGTTATTGTAATGTTTATCTTGTGTATTACATCTAATTTTGACTATGAATCAACTAATTATATTGAGTATTAATAGTTTTATTCATTATTCATCATTCTTCATACTCTTTATGCTCAATATGTTAAATCGATGCTTGTTCTTTGATCAAGAGATCCTAGCTAGTAAAGCAAGGGATCTAAAATAGCACAACCAAGCTAGGAATAGAAATATTAGCTATCCTCTTTATTGAACTCTTTAGCTTCTCTGTGGCATCTGATAAGTCAGATCATGATTGAATAACGAAGAATCAAGAGTAAGAATGAGATCCAGACAGAAAGTGATAGATTCGAACAGAGAGAAATTCGGATGAATTTACATTCCACAGCTCCGTAAACTGAATACAGTGCAATGGCTATCTAGTTAGGACTACTTAGGTTCTATATATAGCCCTCATCTATAGAACCTTCTAATTGAGATTATTCACTTTAACACTATCTAACTTTGGGATCCTAACAATCTCCCTCTTAGATTTAAATGTGAATTTTACATTTTAATCTTACATAGTAATCTTCAGGGATCCAAATGTAGCATTCCATCTTTTAGCGCTTGGTTCAGAGAATTTAAATTGATTATCTGAAATCTTCTTGGACGGTTTCTATGTTCGCCACACTTTTCTTGGATCTCCCGAATAAACTGGATATTCATTAATTTTCGTAAAAATCCTTCTTTTCCTTTGCCCGTGTAGAATCTCAAAGTGTCTTGTATGAATTCAGAGTTTGAGACGATCTTTGATGTGTTTGATAAATTCTCCAAGGTTCATCTTCATATCAACATCATCAAACTTGTTTTGTCGATACTTGAGATATTTTAACGCGGCTTTGAGTGTCCCATCAGAATATTTGTTGAGTACCCTTGTTCTGATGAACACGTTTTCTTTCTGACAATTCATAAATACAAACCATTTGGGCTCAAATAACGTTTGGAATATGTCAAGTTCTCCAGTCCTTCTAAAGTTTGATCCGGACATGTAACTCGAATCTTTTTCTTGTTTGCTTCAAGACCTATTTGAAAGTCTTATGGTCTCATCAGTTCAATTGTCTCCATCATGTATCTCTTCACCGCATCTAATGCTTTAGTCTTTGCGTAAGGACGCTCGGTAAGAATATTGAGATAGTTGTAGATGTGAATAATGTCCATCACATTTAGATTTGGAAAATCTACCTCAGTGAACTTGTATTCATTCTCATCTTCTCGTATGACATGAAACTGACTTAAGAAGTCTTTTCTCACACTTATGTTTTCCCTCAATCATTTAATGTCCAACAATTCTGTCAAATGATGTTTTCGTTGAAGCCATATATCATCTTCATTTTTATTTCTTTGTCTCCTCCACATCCAACGATACCATATTCTTTCCTTACCTGGAAGTAATTGAGAACCAATGTAAGTAAACCTTTCACTCCTTGGAATCTCACTGATCCAGAAAATTCTATAGGCATTATCTTCAATAAAAGTGTTTCTCAACGTGAGAAAATCATGTTCAACTCCCAATTGTAATCATTTTTCCCGATTCTTGAAGAATATACCATTTGTAAATTTGAACTGGGAATTAGTTGTTGAACTTGATGTTGTAGAATCAGAAGTTGAAGCTTCATTAGCATTTGAGGTTTGCGTTGTTTGCTCAAAAGAATTTGATGGATTTTATGTTGGAATGTCTTTTTCTTCAATATCATCAAAGATATCATCTATATTCGGACTTTCATATTGAGCTTTACCATCCTCATTTGAAGAATCCTCCTCATCAACACTCTGTATCAAATGTTTTAAATTCTCTTCATCAACAATTTCTACATCATCCGGTATTGTAGATAATGAAGATAGTGTACTGAGTACAATAAACCAATCATCATCAGTCTCTTCTAAAAAGAAGTTATTTAAGTACAAATCTTCATCAAACAATCCACTAGTAACTTCATTTGGATTTTGATCATCATCGGAATAGACACTTGTTCATAATCTTCATTCTCAATTACATCTTCATAAATGTGTGTCAACTCGGGTTCAATCAAAACTTGTGTAGTATCATTTGCAGTCGAAGTTGAAGCAGATCTCTCACCACTACCCCTTGTTGGAAATATTTATCATAATATATTCCTCATCTACTCCCGTTTCCCCCTCATGACTATTTTGAGGATCAAAATTGTCATGTCCATCAAGGTTAAGATTTGCAAACATGTGACTAAAGTATGCTTGCTCGCCTCAACGTCCAACATTGCCTGGAGGTCCGGCTTATCTTGATGAAGGAGATCTGCCGCGTCTCATGGAAACGAATCAACCTGACATTCCTTCTGGATTTTATCAGACTTCCAGCAGACTATTCCTTGAGTTCAAGAAATTGATCCTTTGGTTCAAACCACTTCTCATCCGGATCTTGAATTTCAGGGTCAGGGTGTTGAGTTGGTAACTGAAAGAGATGTATTACCTCAGGATACATTGATGATTTCAGGAGTCGGGTACATTAATGTACCTGTGAGAGTTAAAACGAAGGGTAGTTCTTCTACTCCGTCAGAATCCCATGAGACATATATCATGGATGCGACTGATCTGAGCACGTCTTCATCGGTTACAACTCCGGTAGTATGTATCAACCCACATATGAGAATATTTTCGTTCAACCCACATATGAGAATATTTTCACACATATATCCTCACCTGCCCTCACAAAAAATCAAACATTTCCACTGACATCAGCCGACACCATCTGTGGCGGTTTCGTTCTTGGCAATTTTTCCACCACCACCTGGTTACACTGTTGTTTCACCAATTGGGTCACCTTTTCGTTCATTAAACACTTATGGTTTTGATTATCTCTCTAATGATGAGCTGGAGACATTATACCTTGCTGAATTTTCTAGACAACCAGATATTGACGAAATTCGTGAGACGATGATTTTATACACTAAGCAAGCAAGGGTAGTGTCTCCTAATTCTCCGTGAAAGTTACCTGGACCTATTCACATGCCTGACCATGACGATTTCGATCCTGACAATCTTCATGAGGGGGAAAATAGATATGGTTATGGGTCCGGTGCTTTTCAACGCTTAACATATGAAGCTGGTTCATCTAGTCAACATTGGGTAAATGATGATGTTGTTGTAATTTATGATCCTGAAAGCGATGAAATTGAGGAGATTAAATGAGATAATCTTGATAGTGTTCTGGATGAAACGATTACAAAGATAGAAGGTGACTCGAAAATGCAAAATGTTTTGAATGCAGAGGATCAACATCAACACCAACAAACAGATGATACATCAGTTTTGGAGGATAATCATAATTTTGATGATATTGAGGACATTCTGAAGGGGAAGAGTGTAGTGAATGAATTCAATGAACATTAGTTTGTCAACATCACAACTCCAACCATGAAATTCGGTCTACATTTTGAGAAGGAGATATTTTCAAATGTTTAAGAAGATACTACAACACCTCTTGATCCTGATGTTCTATTCCAAGTATCATAAATTGCTGTTGTCCGAGGAGCTGATTATCAATCGAATGATGATGAAGAGATTTCTATTTTACATTCACCATATGTTGAACAACAAGCTTATATGATCTTCGGAGAAACAGATCTCATCCTTGCACCCTCAATGTGTGTTCTTGGTTCTTGAAAATATCATAAGAAACCATAGTATCTCAAAGCTTATTTGAAAATTCAAAATAAGCATAAGTTGAAAAACGAGGAAAAACTCCAGGATCAACGAAGCTCAGAGATCAAAAGCATTAACTAGATATTGATGATCAATAAGGACGGAGTAAAGATGCCTCTATTTAATATTACAAGAATGGATGATGAAGAGTTCCAGTTTTCAGAGGCAGATTTCGATGTGTTAAAGATGAACGACATCATCTTTATTTGCAACTACTTGATTGATCTGAATGAATCGGCGAAAACTTTCCATGCAATTGCATTAAAGGCGGTCTACAGGTGTATTTTTGACTCTATGAGATGGATGTATGTTCATGACTTTCAGATGGGGTTAGAATCAGGGCATAAGAAGATTAGAATCAAGCCTCCAAATCAATTGATTGAAGGATTACAATACATGTCCTTACTTAAAGTGAGTGATTGTCCATATGGATTCATGTTTGTCAACTCTCACTACACAAATATCTTCATCAGACTCTCTGATTTCAAGAGATACTCTAACGGAAGGTTAGTGTATGCTCTCAAATATTTAAGATGGCAATTGGAGAATAAGTGCTACTCAACTGAAGACGGTGAAATCGTCAAAGTGCTTATCAAAAGGTTGAAGAGTCGTCTCAATACAAGGAGAAATGTAAGGAGATATGATGGGCTCATAGGATTCAAAACAAGAATACATTTTAGAGGAACAAATTTCCTTTAGATGTTTGTGTTAGGATTACAATGTAATTTTCATAATTAACACTAAAGGGGAGATTGTTAGGACCCCAAAGTTGTATAGTGTTATTGTGAAACAAGCTTACTAGATGGTTCCTTAGAAGAGGGCTATATAAGGAACCTTAGTAGTCCCTATTAGATAGCCATTGCATTTAACTGAGTTTAAGAAGCTGTGGAATTGTGTAATACCGAAACTCTCTCTAATACCAAATCTATTTATTGTTCACCCGAATCTCATTCTATCTTTGATTTCTTTATTTCTCATCATGATCTGACGTATCAAGTATACCTGATGATTGGGTGATGGATAACTGCATGTGTCGTAGGAACACTACTATGAGTATTATTGTTATCACTACTCACTGATACTATCACTACTTACCACTCCTGTCACTACAAACTACTACTATCACTACTCTCATCACTTACTACTACTGTCACTACTTATTACTACTATTACCATTTAACACTACTCTTTACTACTAAAATCTCTACGATTTATTACTACTTACTATGCATTACTACTTGTTGCTAGTATACTTTAAGTCATTTTCATTGAAACTAATCTGGTGTATTATTTTGTTTCGAAGATAATGCCTCCCAAAGAATCCACAACTGCTCAAATAGGAAGACTTGTTGCCTAAGGCATTGCGGCAGAAAGGGCTGAATTGCTGCAAGAATTCAACAACAATCGTGGAAATAATCACAACAACGGCGACCTGACTGACAACAACAACAACAACAACAACAATGGAAATAATGGCCGAGGTAGATGTTCTTATAAGACATTCACAAGCTGCAATTCACACTCATTCAGTGGAACTGAAGGACCGGTTGGTCTTAACAGATGGTTTGAGAAGTTAGAGTTAGTTTTCTGTATCAGCGGGTGTAATGATGCTGACGCGTAGGGATTGCTACAGGCACACTGTCTGACAGTGTGCTTACTTAGTAGAATTCCTACTCGCAATCCTTGGGTCATGATCAAGCTTATACTCTTCCATGGGGAACCCTGAAGCAAAGAATAATCGAGGAGTACTGTCCTCGTAATGAGATTAAGAAAACAGAGCGAGAGTTCCGTAAACTGAAGCTAGTCGGCACTAATCTTACCAGCTACAACAAGAGATTTTTCGAGTTGGATTTAATGTGTCTAGAAATGGTCACTCCTGAGAATCGAAAAATTGAACTGTACTTTGAAGGCCTAACAGAGAACATACAAGTTGGAGTCACCACTTCTAAGCCAAGAACTGTTCAAGAGGCTATAGATATGGCCAGTTTGTTAATAGATCAGATTGTGCAGAGACCAAATACTACTACAGTCAGTGAAGTTAAGTCGAATGATGGCAAGATAAAGTGGAATAGTGGACAAGACAAAAAACTCTAACCAACAACCATTCAAGAAGCAGGAAACTCCAAGAAACAAATCTGGTGTCACTGGTGCAAACTCGGGGTATAAGGGTAAATAGCCACAATGTCAAAGGTGTGGCAGGTATCACTCTGAAACTTGTACTACTGTGATTTGTGACAAGTGTAAGAAAATTGGTCATCTGGCCAAGGATTGCAAGGTTAACAATAACAATAAGAACTGATATGGATGTGGACAACCGGGTCACTTTAAGAAAGACTGTCTCAAGAACAACAATACTGGAATTGCTCAAGGTAGGGCGTTTAATATCAACTCCACAGAAGCTCGTGATGATCCGAAGTTAGTTACGGGTACGTTTTCACTCAATGATCAACATGTTTATGTTTTGTTTGACATTGGCATTGTTAGAAGCATTATATCTAAGGATATTTGTCACAATGTTAAGAACCCTATCTCTTCCTTAGATAACGTATATGCTATAGAACTAAGGAATGGCAACTTGATGAGAGATGATAAGATTTATCGTGCTTGTATTTTGAAGTTAGAGGGTAAGCCTTTTAACATTGATGTGATACCGATTAAACTGGGAAGTTTTGACCTTGTGGTCGGGATGAATTGGTTATTTGACAACATAGTAGAGGTGGTATGCGACTGAAAGGCTATTCGTATACCTATTGAGAATGGTGAATCTATGATGGTGTATGGAGAAAAGAGCAACATACAACTACATCTCATTAACTGCTTGAAAGTCCAGAAGTGTATGAGAAAGGGATGTATCACATTTATGGCACAGGTGAGCGAAGTTGAACCTGATGACAAAAGACTTGAAAATGTTCCTATCATTAAAGATCTTCTAGAAGTTTTTCTGAAAGAATTACCTGGTCTCCTGCCGTATTGGGAAGTTGAATTTCAAATTGATCTAGTGCCATGAGCGGCCCTAGTGGTTCACGAACTGTATAGACTTGCACCCCCAGAGCTACAAGAGTTATCCAGTCAATTGCAAGAGCTATTAGATAAGGGATTTATACCTAGTTTTTCACCTTGGGGAGCTCCAGTCTTATTCGTTAAAAAGAAAGATGAGTCAATGAGATTTTGTGTCGACTATAGAGAATTGAACAAGTTGACAATCAAGAATAGGTACCCATTGCCGAGGATTGATGACTTATTCGACCAATTGCATGGATCTTGTTGTTACTCAAAGATTGATCTAAGATCTGGATATCATCAATTAAGGGTCAAGGAAGCTGATGTTCCTAAAACGGCGTTTAGAATACGCTATAAACATTATGAGTTTACGGTGATGCCATTTATTTTTATGAACAAACCAGCAGTGTTCGTGGATCTCATGAACCGTATGTGTAAGCCATACCTGGATAAATTCATTATTGTATTCATTGATGACATATTGGTGTATTCGAAGAACAGAGAAGAACACGAATAAAATTTGCATTCAGTACTGAAGATGCTTAGAGAAGAACGGCTGTATTTGAAGTTCTTAAAGTGTGACTTTGGTTACAAGAAGTACAATTCCTTGGTCATGTTGTAGGCGCCAACTAAAATCAAGTGGATCCAACAAAGATAGACACGGTTAAGGATTGGAAAACTCCAAAGATGCCAAATCAGATCCAACAATTTATGGGTCTAGCTGGTTACTACAGGAGATTCATTGAAGGTTTCTCTAGGATTTCCTGACTGTTGAACGCGTTGACTCATAAAGGCAAGAAGTATGAATGGTCAGAACTACAAGAAACTGCATTTTAGTTCAGGAAGGAGAAACTGACGAATGCACCGATATTATCTCTACCCGAGGGGAATAAAGACTTCGTTATTTATTGTGATGCCTTACGTCAAGGACTAGGTTGCGTGCTAATGCAACGAAACAAGGTTACTGCTTATGGATCTCGACAATTAAATATTCATGAGCAGAATTATAGAACACATGATCTAAAACTAGGCGTTAGAGTCTTTGCACTCAAAATGTAGAGACCCTACATGTATAGGACCAAGTTTACTATCTTCATTGACCATAAGAGTTTACAACACATCGTTGATCAAAAGCAATTCAACATGATACAATGAAGTTGTGTGGAATTGCTAAGTGTGTACGATTGTAAAATTCAATACCACCCTGGCAAAGCAAACGTGGTAGCAATTGCTCTGAGTAGAAAAGAGAGAGAGAGAAAGAGAGAGAGAGAAAGAGAGAGAGAGAGAGAGAGAGAGAGAGAGAGAGAGATAGACCTCTCAGGTTCCTAGCTCCCAACATGGCTGTCCATATGAACCTTATGTCATAGATCCGTGATGCACAACTGGAAGCCATAAAACAAGAGAATGTCGAAGTTGAATTTATCAAAGGGTTAGATAAGAAATACGACATTAAAGAAGATGGAACACGATATTACGCTAATCGAATTTGGGTACCAAAACTTGGTGGATTGAGAGAACTGGTGTTGGAGTAAGCACACAAGTCAAGGTACTCAATTCATCTTGGATCAGATAAAGTGTCCCCATATCTGAAGGCATTTCGCTGGTGGCCAAATCTAAAAGCTGACATTGCTACCTATGCCGGAAAGTGCTTGACTTGCGCTAAGGTCAAGGCCGAATACCAGAAGCCATCAGGGCTACTAAAACAACCAAGAATTCCCCAATGAAAGTGGGAATTTATCGCAATGGACTTCGTCACAAAACTGCCAAAAATCGTGGGAGGTTACGACACCATTTTGGTTATTGTGGATCATCTCACTAAGCCTGCACACTTCTTACAAATAAGAGAAACACAAGATGGAGAAGTTGGCACAGGTTTACATAAAGGAAGTCATCTCTAAGCATGGAGTGCATGTATCCATTATATCCGATCGTGACAGCAAATTTACCTCTAGATTCTGGCAAACGTTAAAAGATGTAATGGAGCCTCGTTTAGATATGAGTACAGTGTATCAGCCCCAGACGGACGGCCAAAATGAACGAACCATTCAAACTCTAGAAGACATGTTGCGAGTATGTGTCATTGATTTCGGAAATGGATGGGATAAGTATTTACCACTAGCTGAGTTCTCATACAACAATAGTTACCATACGAGCATTAAGGCTGCACCTTTCAAAACATTGTACGGAAGAAGAAAATGTAGATCTCATGTATGCCGAAGTAAACTTGGGGATAGTCATTTGACAGGTCCTGAGATTATACAGGAGAAAATCATGCAAATTCAAGAACACTTGAAAACAAATCGAAGTCGTAAAAAAATGATGCCAATGATAGAAGGCGACCTTTAGAATTTCAAGTTAGCGACAAGGTCATGCTTAAAGTATCACCCTGGAAAGGTGTAGTACGGTTCATAAAATGAGTTAAACTGAGTCCGAGATATGTTGGACCATTCAAAATAGCTTAAAGGGTTGGACCGGTGGCTTACAGATTGAAACTGCCACAGGAACTTAGTGAAATACGCGACTCCTTCCATGTGGCGTAGCTGAAGAAGTGCCAAGTTGATGAGAACTTAGTGATTCCTTTAGAGGAACTGCGCATTGATAACAAGCTTCATTTTGTTAAAGAACCTGTTGAGATCATGGACCATGACGTCAAGCGACTCAAGCAAAGCAACATACCTATCGTTATGGTTAGGTGGAATGCTTGGAGAAGGCGGAGTTTACGTGGGAAAATTAAGATCAGATGAGACGAAAGTATTCGCAATTCTTTCTTGACGAAACAACTTCAACGGACATTCACTAAAATTTCAGGACAAAATTTTCAATAACGGGTAGGTAATATAACAACCTCACTTTTTCCGTCACTTTTATTTAACTGCATGTTAGTTAAATTAACGGTGATTACTAGACTTGTGTGTTTAGCTATTAAATGAATACTTGATCCTTTGTGGATTACTTGAATTAATATGATGTGATATTAATTGTGTAACATATTTCGACTGACGAAATATATAGAAAAAGAAACAGTTTTAATAACTGTAAAAAGTGTCTTTCGGGACTGCGAATCACTCGATATTAAATAAATGATTATTTTTAATATTTATTAACTTTGAGAAAATATATTTAATATATTATAGATTTTAATAAATTAAACTTAGTGAAAGCGTTTAAACGTTCGATTTGTGACGACCCGGAAATTTTTGACCAAATTTAAACTTAATCTTTATATGATTTCGACACGTTAAGCAAAGTCTGTAATGTTGAGTCTTGAAAACTTTGGATCAGTTTACATGAATGCATTTGCCCTTTGACCATTTCCGACGATTCACGAACGATTATATAAATGGATATGAATATGTATATATATATGTATATATATTATAACTTGAAAATGTTAACAATGTATTAGATGTATAATACTTTACATGAACGAATTTGATTTTAATAAATGTTTAACACATTTATCAAAGGAATTAAAGATAATATCAAATGATTGAATTATAAGATGTATTATGATTATGATTATGGGTCTCTGTTATGAGGTCTACTATGATTTAAGAAATCTATTCTTTATGACAACATTCGGAAAATGGTAAAGTGATCTACAACTAAGAAAAAATGTGTCGATTTACGAGAACTAGACAAAAGTTAGTGGAGAACCAAATTTCATAATATTCAATTGATTTAGTTACAAACGTGCGGAAACGTTTTTCGATTTAATAAAATTTTATTATTAAAAACGTTTTGTTTAATTAGCATAATTTTAATATATACAATAGGTTGGAATGTCAATTATTAAATATATAAACAACTCGCAATGTGTATTTAAAACATGTTTAGGAATAATAAATATTTATATGATTTCTGTACTTAATTGATGATTATGTGTATAGTGTAATATATTAAAATGTATAACATTAAATAATCAATATATGTTATTATACATTAAACAATTATTAGATATTACATAATTAAGTTGCCATTAAAATATATATATATATATTCTATATATAAGTAATATTATATATATATATATATATATATATATATATATATATATATATATATATATATATATATATATATATATATATATATATATATATATATATATATATATAATTTATAAATATTAAGGATTCAATATACATATAATTGGTAAATATGATATAATTAATAAATTGTAATATGTTAAAATATAATAATTACAAGTTTGAATATAATTGATATATTAATATTATTATCACTACTTTCATTATTATTATTAAGGTTAATATTAATATTAATATTTATATTATTAATATTACTATATAATATATATAAATATGAAATTTAATACATGTAATATGCTATATCTTTATTATTACTAGTATTATTATTAATTATAACTACTATCATTTTCTATTATTATTATTATTATTATTATTATTATTATTATTATTATTATTATTATTATTATTATTATTATTATTATTATTATTATTACAATTAATATTACCTTTAGCATTAAAAATCATTATTATTATTATAGTTATCATTATTATTATTATAAAAATAATACAATCTATTATTATTATCATTTATAATATTATTAGTATCATTATTATTATTATTATTATTATTATTAATGTTATTATTATAAATACTAATATTAATAGTATTATTAATATATTTATATTTATTAATTATTAATTTATTAAAATTGTTATATAAATACAGAAAAAGTCAAAGAATCTATTACACATCCCCATCTGTTTTAATTTTTTATTTTTATTTTTTTGTTTTGTGTCTGCTCAACTAAACTTGTCGACTTCAATTTTTCCACTTCAAACAAACATCCATCTTATCATTTGCACTGCTCAAAGATTCGATTATCGCCAATATATTCTGCTATCTATTACTACATTTCAAAGAAGATCAAAACAGAAAAGATAGAAAAGTCACTCGATACCTCTATTCTTTAACTTTACAGTCAAATTTCAAATTCGAATCCAATTTCAAAAACTAAAAATGCAGTCATGTTAGGAATCACATACTCAAACTAGCTGGGAAGTTTCAAATTCTAATTTCTAATATTGAATCTTAATTTTGGAGTCAAAGTTGTTTTTCAAAAAGTCAACCGAAGTGTTCTTGGAGAAATTCAAGTTCATGTTTGTGTTTCATGAAGAAATCGTTATCTAAAAACATCTAAAAATCAATTTTTGTATTTCTTTTTTTTCTTTTTTTGCGAACAGCAGAAGCACTTTAAAACGTTTTTTTTTTTGTTTTTTTTTACCAACGACACCCTTTCTAGTTTCCCTGTGTGTTTACAAGTCATAAACGAAAACACAAAATCATTGTTTTGATTATAGATGTTCACTGGTTGTTTGGTACATGAAGAAGATGATAAATACTGAAAATGGGTTTAATATGATATGGGTATAGAATATATCAGAAAAACAGTCTTGGAAGATTGGTTAGGCACATGTTGGGTGAACAGGAGGTTGCGGGTTCGAGTCCTGTTTGGGGCATTCTTTTTATAAAAAGCTTTATAAGAGGGTATACTTTTTATTCTTATTTTATAATTATCATTACTATTATTATTGTCATTATTATTATTGTTAGTAATATTACTAGTATTAATTATAACTAGTATTACAATTATTATTACAAGTATTATAAATGTTATTATTATTATTATGAGTGTTATTATTATTATTATTATTAATTAAGTATTATGAATATCATCATTATTATTATCATTAATCTAATTAGTATTATTATTATTATTATTATTGTTATTACTAGTATTAAGTATTATTAGTATCAATTTATAATTTCTAGTAATAATATTACTATCATTAATATTACTAATATTATACTGTTAGTATTATTATTAATATGATCATTTAAATATCTAATAAAACTATAATTATTATTGAACTTACTACTATTATTAAAAATATTATTTTTGCTAAAACTATCATTTTTTACTTTATAATTATTAGTAAAACTACCATTTTATCATCATTATTATTATTATCATAATCATAATTAGTATTATTATTAATCATTATTAGTATTAGGTATTATTATTATTATCAATATTTTTATACAATATTAACATTTTCTTTACTAACAATACTACTAGTATCATTATTATTACCACTATATTATTATTACTATCAATATTACTATTAATATTATTAATATTATTAATATAATTACAATAAGAGATAATCATATAAAAATATACTTAATAAAACTATATTCAAAAAATTTCTTTATATAAAGTATATAAAATAAATATTAAGTTATTAATGAAACACATAACTTATTAAGATAATAATTATATCACTAATTAGATATAAAATCGTTCGATTTCAATTATATGTGTTAATATATATATAAATGATATAGGTTCGTGAATCCGAGGCCAATCCTGCATTATTCAGTATCGTCGTATGAATATTTTTACTACAAAATATTGTATTGTAAGTTTCATTTGCTCTCTTTTTAAATGCTTTTGCAATATATATTTTTGGGACTGAGAATACATGCGCTGTTTTTATAACTGTTTTATGAAATAGACACAAGCAATCGAAACTACATTCTATGGCTGAATTATTAAACCGAATATGCGCCTTTTTAGTCTGGTAATCTAAGAATTAGGGAACAGACACCCTAATTGACGCCAATCCTAAAGATAGATCTATTGGGCCCAACGAGCCCTATCCAAAGTACCGGATGCTTTAGTACTTCGAATTTATCATGTCCGAAGGGAGTCCCGGAATGATGGGGATATTCTATATGAATCTTGTTAAGGTCGGTTACCAGGTGTTCACCATATGAATGATTTTTATCTCTATGCAGTTTGCGAAATGCTTGATATGAGATGTATATTTATGAGAAATGGAAATGAAAATCTTGTGGTCTATTAAAGTTATGGAAATTATTGATTACGATAAACTAACGAACTCACCAACCTTTTGGTTGACACTTGAAAGCATGTTTATTCTCAGGTTTAAAAGAAATCTTCCGCTGTGCATTTGTTCATTTTAAAGACATTACTTGGAGTCAATCATGGCATATTTCAAAAGATATTGCATTCAAATCGTTGAGTTCAATAAAGATTATTATTAAGTAAATGACAGATTAGGTCATTTATAGTTTGAATATTATGAAATGATATGCATGCCTGTCGACTTTCAATTTAATGAAAGTCTGTTTTAAAAAAAAAAAAACGAATGCAATGTTTGTAAAATGTATCATATAGAGGTCAAATACCTCGCAATGTAACCATATGTTATTGTAATCATCCTTATGGATTTGGACGGGTTGCTTCATGTGGTATCAGAGCGGTGGTCTTAGCGAACCAGGTCTTGCATAAGTGTGTCTAACTGATACTTGTTTAGATGCATTAGTGGGTCTGGACTTCGACCGTGTCCTCATGTTAAAAGTTTTGCTTATCATTTCGTGTCAAAAATTACCTGCTTATCATTCTTAGGGAATCACTTGCTTATCATTCTTAATCTAGACATATCTTACTGCCTGGATTGCATGAATAGTGTATAGACAAAATTCATATCTTAGCGTATCTGTTACTGTAAACTTTGCCTGATATATTCCGTAAATTTCACCGTAATCTACGAAATCTTTTGTTCTATATATATAGATATTCTATGTAATTAGAATACCATCCGATAGCCGAAAGTCATTTCATATCGAAAAATCCTTCATTCAATCGAACGAAATGGAATTCGCCACTAGTTCAAGTCCCTCAAATTTCGATATGGAGTTTCACTCGAGCTTCGAAAGCAGTGTCACCGAAATGAATCAACCAATCAGCCATCATCAATTCTGGATGAATTGGGGATGGGTTCGTAATCGACTTAATTAATGGAGACGCGAAGAAGGCGATCCTTTCCACCAACCAAATTGCCCTCTTGACGAAGAACTCGTAGCACTTACCGGCGAACCAGTCTGAAACACCATTTTTACCCTCATTTCCCGAATATCTTGCCACGATTATATTCTATCTAAAATTCTAAACCTTATTCATCTGCTCATTCCGACCGACAATCATCCCGGAATAATAGAAGAAGTCAACGAACTTCGCGCTCGTGTAATCAATTTGTAGAATATGGTGCAAAATTTACCAGCTTCAGCAACATCATCGACACCCACAGTATCATCAGTAACAGCAGCAGTACGATCAACAATCCATGCCTTAACATCTCATTCTGTACCTCGAGTATAATCATTGTTCTACGTATCGTTCTGTGATGACCCGGAAATCTCCGACCAAATTTAAACTTAATCTTTAAATGATCTCGATACGATAAGCAAAGTCTGTTATCCTGAGTCTCAAAATTTTTGAATTATTTTCATAATTCAGTTAACCTTAAACTATGCCTGACGATTCACGAACAATTACATGTAAATAGATATGTATATACGTATATATATATATATATAAATATATATATATATATATATATATATATATATATATATATATATATATATATATATATATATATATATATATATATATATATATAGTGGTATTTTAATATATTATATATAATCATTTCTATACATATTCATATAATGTATTTTATAATCTATAAATGTTATAAATGTTATATATATACAAAATGTATAATAATTATACTATAATATTTCTTAATTTGTTATCTTAAAAACTATTATTATTAATATTAATAGTATATATTATATAGAGATATAGGATGTCGGCAGAGAAATTATATGTTGATTAGTTAGTGTGCAATTGGGAGAATAACAACAACATGTGAATTGCTATGATAGAAAGTAGGAAATTATTAACCCTATAACTACTTTTGTTTGATACTGAATTTTAGATATACAATATATACATATGCATGCATCCACCTATGACCACTGTGCTTACATGTTTCTATATTTGACATTATTACTAGTATATTATTGTTTTTATCTCAAACTATCTAAGACTCTATGTACTGAGATTTTATATCACCCACCATCACTTTGATAAACTTCCATCATCTCCTTCACCTTCCATCACTCTTCCTCTCTCTTGTCCGATGACTACCAACACACACCACCTATCACACACATCAACTACCTACACCATGCAAAACGACCATTGTAACAACTATTCGAAGAACCCATCACTACACCCAGTTAATCACCACTCTATAGTAAACTACAACTTGCTTCTTGTCTACTACATGACCAAACTAGACTCTTTCTGTTTAGATAACAAAACCCATTTAAAAACCAATAATGCTGTTACTAATCTACTTGCTGTTCAAACCCAACCCAATAAACATTTAGTTGATCGATCCTTGCTGTTACTCATCGTTCTGCTACTGCATACTGTTATGATCTTGTTTTCTGCTCAATCACGAAACCCCTTGTACTTCCTTCTGCTATACGTGACTGTTTTGTGTCAGGTACTAAACCACCATTGAACTTCATTACTAAACCTCACCACCACACGCAACCACCACCATCTTAATCACCATTTAAAACCAACTTAAACTTCATACCATTTTGTTACTCGCCTTCCATGATTTCACGATCATTCACCACTGCTATAGTCTACCACGAAAACCACTCATTTCTATGCTTATATCATCACTGTTGTTACCTGCTGCTGCACCTGGGTCTTGTTTTAATTCAAACAAAAAACAACCATCACCACGTGCATCTATGCTGCTACTACACGTAAGATTTTCTGTTTCTTTACCTCATCAAAAACCCACAGCTGCAATTATTCTATTCTATTTCTTACCCATCACCATCGTTCCTTATTCACTATTGATTATCTTGGCTGCTGTTTTGATCAATTAGCAACTCTTACTACTGATATTCCTTTACTCCTGCTGCTATTTGTCTTCGTTACTGTTACCACCATCCAAACAATTGAGTTCTATTTAACCACCACACCATTAAAATGCTACGCGCTGTTACTGCAGTCCGATTTTACCATTTCTGTTTTGGAACTGCTGAACGATTCTGTTTCTATCAAATAAACTTTAAAAACCATTGAAAAACAAACCATGATCTATTATAGACGTATGCTAGTGAGATTTTGGGTCCAGGGGACCTTTGTTTTCATTACCATATATATGTGAGTGGGAGACAGTTTTTGTGGGTGAAGTCATACTTTTACTTTCATATGAAAAAGACAATATATACATACATACACGTCACGCTGGTACCTGTTTCCTAGTCACAATATCGCTCTCTCTATATACATATACCTAAACATAACACTATAAAGATGTGTTTGTGTATATATGTGTAACAGTGTCGATTTTACATATGAAGGTGTTTTTGTTATTTCTTGGTGAAATAACAATAACGATTACTATAAGATGGTATTTGATATGATGAACATAATTGTGAAGAAGGATGCGTATGATAATTATGATGAGTATGAAGGTTAGGATAGTGATATGTTTAGTTTGGATTCCTTCTTGCTGGCCGACCAAGTTAAAGTGTAGGGACGTGTTATTAAATTAATTAAGGCATTATGAAAGTCGGACATAGTTGTGCATATGGGACGAGTTTGAGTATCATGGCAGATAAATTATTCAACAAAAGAAATTCCACTTGATAGCTAATGAATATGGTATGCCGTGATTTGCTTTCTCTTCTTATGGCCTGCTGACGAGGGGCTCTTTAAAGGGGCTTCATAATCGGATCAATATCAAATAATAATAATGCTACAATATGAATGATTCTGAATCATGAACGAATTGGTAAAATGATGAGATGTTAAATAATGATGACGATACTCGTTAAATGATGAAGATGATGAATAATAATCATGATTTTATGTTAGCGATGATGATCATAATAATAACCGAATGATGATAAACATGATTTGATAATATAGAGATAATAATAAATAAATGATTCGATTATGATTAAGATGATAATGGTGAACAAATGAAATCATGATACAGATGATGATGAGTAAGTTCTGGGTTATGTTGTGAATGAAGGAGATGAAACAGAAAATACGGTTCATATAGATTAAGATATAAATTAGAAAGATAACAATGGAGCAGTTGGTTGGGTGTGGTGATGTTTGGTTTAACGGGAGGTCACGGGTTCGAGCCCGTGCGAGGGCAGCTATTTATTTTTGTGACTCTTTCTTTGTGAGGTAGTTATTATTATTATTATTATTATTATTATTATTATTATTATTATTATTATTATTATTATTATTATTATTATTATTATTATTATTATTATTATTATTATTATTATTATTATTATTATTATCATTATTAGTACTTTTAACATTACTATTATTATTTCAGTATTATTATAATTATTATTTTAACAAACAAATGATATTTATATAAAAAAATATATTTCAAGTATACTAAAATGAGATATTAATATATTTTAATATATTAACTAACATATTATTAAGGATATAACGATAATTAAATTATATATATATATATATAGTACAACATATTAAAAGTATTAATGTAATTATATATATATATATATATATATATATATATATATATATATATATATATATATATATATATATATATATATATATATATATATATATATAAAGATATTAATACACTTTAAAATAGAAATAAACTTGGTTGATTAAATGTGATATGTGTTAATACATATACTTGATATAGGTTCGTGAATTCGAGGCCAACCCTACATTGTTCAGTTGTTCAATGTCGTCATATGTATTTTTACTACAAAATACATTATTGTGAGTTTCATTTGCCTTTTTACCCTTTATATTTTTGGGCTTAGAATACATGCGCAATTTTTATAAATGTTTTACGAAATAGACACAAGTAATTGAAACTTCATTATATGGGTGAATGATCGAAGCCGAATATGCCCCTTTTGCTTGGTAACCTAAGAATTAGTAAACCGATCTACTAATTGACGCGAATCCTAAAAATAGATCTATTGGGCCTAACGAACCTCATCTAAAGTACCGGATGCTTTAGTACTTCGAATTCATTTTTATCATGTCCGAAGGATTTCTCGGAATGATAGGGGATATTCTTATATGCATCTTGTTAATGTCGGTTACCAGGTGTTGACCATATGAATGATTATTTTTGTCTCTATGCATGGGACGTATGTTTATGTGAAATGGAAATATGAAATCTTGTGGTCTATTAAAATTATGAAATGATTATTTATGATAAACTAATAAACTCACCAACCTTTTGGTTGACACTTGAAAGCATGTTTATTCTCAGGTACAAAAGAAATCTCCCGCTGTGCATTTGCTCATTTTAAAGATATTACTTGGAGTCATTCATGACATATTTCAAAAGACGTTGCATTCGAGTCGTTGAATTCACCAAGATTATTATTAAGTCAATTATAGTTGGATATAATATGAAATGGTATGCATGCCGTCAACTTTCGATGAAATGAAAGTTTGTCTTTTAAAAACGAATGCAATGTTTGTAAAATGTATCTATAGAAGTCAAGTACCTCACGATGTAACCAAATGTAATGTATTCGTCCGGATGGATTAGGAAGGGTCACTACACGTTCTACATCAATTATCTTGTTTCTTCATGGAGATTATGTAATCTCTAAATTCTTAGAGATTATTTATTCTAGCTCAAACCGAAATGTAAATGAGATTAATATCATATTAACTCATTAAATCCATGATTACATCTGAAGAAAATATATATGTATATATGTTTTCATAATGGTTGTAATTAAAAATTCTTTTGTACAAACTGTTAATGGTGAAAATATTTTAACGGGTGGGTAATACCCGAGGAATATTTAGATTTCACATTAATAAGTTAAACTGTACATTCTTCGAATCTGCTTCAACAGTCATTTACTATCATACTTACATTCACAGATATACGTATCCATTCACAGCAGAATAACCATTTTTATTCAAATTTCATATTTGGATTTTAATCTATCAGAATCCAACAAGTGGCATAATGAAGAAAACATTTGACAATATAAAATTTGTTAGAAACAAACAAATTAAATATGAGAAATTTTGTTAAGAATCTACGCTAACAAAATCCTAGCTAACTGTTCCTAGCTAACTGTTAATTCCCTATTACATTATCGCAATTTTAATAATCGCAATTTAATTATCGCAATTTATTTGTCGCAATTTTAATTATCGCACTTTATTTATCGTCATTTAAATACTGTTATTTACACATTTTAAATATCGGGACACATATACAATGTTTTGACATATTATATCGACGTCCTCTATATATATTATTTGGAATAACCATAGACACTCTATAGGTGGTAATGTTCGAGTTAGCTATACAGGGTTGAGGTTGATTCTCAAATAATATATATACTTTGAGTTGTGATCGAGTCTGAGACTTGTATAAAATGGGTCACGATACGTATTAATTAATTCGAATATTATATATTAAATTATATATGAATTATTGAATTACTAACTGTGGACTACTAACTGTGGACTACCAACATTGGACAATTAAAATGAATTAAAATATTGATTATAACATATGAAACTAAACATTTCTTTAAGTTGCCACTTGATTTCATCTTATACCTCATTTGTATCTTGACGATTATAATCTGCGTTCAAATCTTTCATGATTCTTGAAAACACCTCAATCGAGAGGATGAACCAACCGTACATCATCTACGAAAGAAAAGATTGATGCATATAGTTATGCACCTGAAAACACTTGGAACCTTTAACACGTATCTATGCTAACTCCTTTGGCATTGCTATTACCGAAAATAACATTGCAATTCTTTTTCAAATTAGCCAATTTTGTCACAGCTCCAGCAAATCAGCTTCAATTTTTCATTCGAATAAACCTTATTATAAAGATTACCCCTTCATCATCGTTACTGGAGAACCGTTTATATTCTGCCACATTAGCAGTAAACTTACCAATAACTTCATTGATTTTTGACTTTTTAAAAAATCATTATATTCATTGAAACCCTATCATGTACTCATCCACATCTTATAATGAGAATTGCCATACTAGTTACTGGGAATTAGCAATCAGTATTTTGAATCTCGCAGCATTCTACATCAACAGTTATATGTATATATATATATATATATAACATTTATCTCTTAGAATTATGAATCTTCAATTCTGAATTTCTGAAAAGCACCCCAAATTACGAATTAGTTCTCCGAAATTTTGAGAAAAATGCTGATGAAGCAGCAAAAACTGTAAACGATCTTAACAGTCAAAAGTATGATGATAAAGAGTGGAGTGTTGGAAACACTCAATATAAAATTTAGTACCGAAAAGCGGATTATGCGAAACTATGAAGGAGGCCATGGACAAATCACAAAGACTAAATTTGCCTTCAAAGAATCCAAATGATTTAGTGTCTGCTGAAGTCATTAACGAATATCTTGCTCCTGACTCTAAATTCTTACGGACAAATTTTCTTCATCATCCCTCAATATTAGAAATTCTAAGATATCATCGTATCTTTCATTATAAATATCCTCGATATTTCTGAAGATATTTTCTTAACTATTCTTATCTGAAATCATATACCTCTCCGCATTATATGTATTACATTATAAAAGAAACTGTTTTAGTTTCTAAATTTCTGAAAAAATTCAAGTTTAAATTATGAATGTTTTTGAAGTAATGTTGGGGACTGAAGCATGAGTTAGTATAATATAATGACACTTGATCAACGTGATTATATTACAGTAAGTCATGCTGAGTTTCTAATGAGACGTGATGATTCACCGACTATAACGTCATCATGTGCCATGTTACACAACTCTTACATTCGATCTAATCCCTAAACATATCAAGAAAATATTTTTCTTGATGATTTGATCTTTTCTATGATATTCTAATAATTTAACAAGTCAGATCGTGCTATTTCAGATTCTATCTTAGAACATTAGACATGTTCATTCGAAATTTCATACCTACAAATTCTGGACCATTATTCACTTTACTTAAAGTCGGGAAGAGAAAACAAAAGTATAGAACTCCAAATTATAAAGGAAATGCAGAGGGTAGATTTATAGTGAAATACCAGACAGAGCAATCGAGACAGATGATAGCTTTTATTTAAAAAAGATCCTAATTCCATAAATCCCGAAGAATCAGATCTTATTTAGATTTCAAAGATTTCTTTAAAATCCCTTGAATTCCGGAATTCGACCATGAATAGTGAAAGGTTGAAGAAACTTGCCTATCTCGTTTCACTATGTAGTGATAGCTTCATTCGTACGCTTCGAGTAATCAAATCGTTTTATCTATATTATGCAATAGTGGTAAAACTCTATTTAACAACTCATATTTGTCATGAAAAACATTCTTATTGTCAACCATGACGATCCCAATCAAATTTCGGGACGAAATTTCTTTAACGGGTAGGTACTGTGACGACCCAGAAATTTTCGACCAAATTTAAACTTAATCTTTATATGATTTCGACACGATAAGAAAAGTTTGTAATGTTGAGTCTCGAAAACTTTGGAACAGTGTACATGAATGCATTTGCCCTTTGACCATTCCCGATGATTCACGAACGATTATATAAATGGATATGAATATGTATATATATATATATATATATATATATATATATATATATATATATATATATATTACAACTTGAAAACATTAACAATGTATTAGATGTATAATACTTTACATGAACGAATTTGATTCAATAAATGTTTAATATATTTATCAAAGGAATTAAAGATAATATCAAATGATTGAATTATCAGATGTATTGTGATTATGATTATGGGTCTCTGTTAGGAGGTTCACTATGATTTAAGAAATCTGTTCTTTATGACAACATTCGGAAAATGGTAAAGTGATCTACAAGGAAGAATAAATGTGTCGATTTACGAGAACTAGACAAAAGTTAGTGGAAAACCAAATTTCATAATATTCAATTGATTTAGTTTCAAACGTGCGGAAACATTTTTCAATTTAATAAAATTTTATTATTAAAAATGTTTTGTTTAATTAACATAATTTGAATATATACAATAGGTTGGAATGTCAATTATTAAATATATAAACAACTCGCAATGTGTATTTAAAATATGTTTATGAATAATAAATATATATATGATTTCTGTACTTAATTGATGATTATGTGTATAGTGTAATATATTAAAATGTATAACATTAAATAATCAATATATGTTATTATACATTAAACAATTATTAGATATTACATAATTAAGTTGCCATTAAAATATATATATATATATATATATATATATATATATATATATATTGAATCTTTAATATTGAATCTTTAATATTTATCAATTATATATATATATATATATATATATATATATATATATATATATATATATATATATATATATATATATATATATATATATATATATATATATATTGATAAATATTAAAGATTCAATATATATAAAATTGGTAAATATGATATAATTAATAAATTGTAATATGTTAAAATATAATTACAAGTTTGAATATAATTGATATATTAATATTATTATCACTACTTTCATTATTATTATTAAGGTTAATATTAATATTAATATTAATATTTATATTATTAATATTACTGTATAATATATATAAATATGAAATTTGATACATGTAATATGCTATATCTTTATTATTACTAGTATTATTATTAATTATAACTACTATCATTTTCTATTATTATTATTATTATTATTATTATTATTATAATTATTATTATTATTATTATTATTATTATTATTATTATTATTATTATTATTATTATTATTATTATTATTATTATTAATATTAATATTATTATTTTTACAATTAATAATACCTTTACCATTAAAAATCATTATTATTATTATAGTTATCATTATTATTATTATAAAAATAATACAATCTATTATTATTATTATTATTTATAATATTATTAGTATCATTATTATTATTATTATTAATGTTATTATTATAAATACAAGTATTAATAGTATTATTAATATATTTATATTTATTAATTATTAATATATTAAAATTGTTATATTAACACAGAAAAAGTCGAAGAATCTATTACACATCCCCATCTGTTTTAATTTTTTATTTTATTTTTTTTGTTTTGTGTTTGCTCAACTAAACTTGTCGACTTCAATTTTTCCACATCAAACAAAAATTGATCTTATCATGTCTACTGCTCAAAGATTCGATTATCGCCAATATATTCTGCTATCTATTACTACATTTCGAAGAAGATCAAAACAGAAAAGATAGAAAAGTCACTCGATACCTCTGTTCTTCAACTTTACAGTCAAATTTCGAATTCGAATCCAATTTCAAAAACTAAAAATGCAGTTATGTTAGGAATCATATACTCAAACTAGCTGGGAAGTTTCAAATTCCAATTTCTAATATTGAATCTTAATTTTGGAGTCAAAGTTGTTTTTCAAAAAGTCAACCGAAGTGTTCTTGGAGAAATTCAAGTTCATGTTTGTGTTTCAAGTTCAATTGACGATTTCCATAGTTTCTAAGAGTCATTTTGAAAATGTTTCATGAAGAAATCGTTATCTAAAAACATCTAAAAATCAATTTTTGTATTTCTTTTTTTTTTCTTTTTTTGCTAACAGAAGAAGCACTCTAAAACGTTTTTTTTTTTTTTTACCAACGACACCCTTTCTAGTTTCCCTGTGTCTTTACAAGTCATAAACGAAAACATAAAATCATTGTTTTGATTATAGATGTTCACTGGTTGTTTGTTACATGAAGAAGATGATGAATACTGAACATGGGTTAAATATGATATGGGTATAGAATATATTAGAAAAACATTCTTGGAAGATTGGTTAGGCACATGTTGGGTGAACAGGAGGTTGCGGGTTCGAGTCCTGTTTGGGGCATTCTTTTTATAAAAAGCTTTATAAGAGGGTATACTCTTTATTCTTATTTTATAATTATCATTACTATTATTATTGTTAGTAATATTACTAGTATTAATTATAACTAGTATTACAATTATTATTACAAGTATTATAAATGTTATTATTATTATTATGAGTGTTATTATTATTATTATTAATTAATTAAGTATTATGAATATCATCATTATTATTATCATTAATCTAATTAGTATTATTATTATTATTATTATTATTATTGTTATTACTAGTATTAAGTATTATTAGTATCAATTTTTAATTTCTAGTAATAATATTACTATCATTAATATTACTAATATTATACTGTTAGTATTATTGTTAATATGATCATTTAAATATCTAATAAAACTATAATTATTATTGAACTAACTACTATTATTAAAAATATTATTTTTGCTAAAACTAGCATTTTTTACTTTATAATTATTAGTAAAACTACCATTTTATCATTATTATCATAATTACTATTATTATTAATCATTATTAGCATTAGGTATTATTATTATTATCAAGATTTTTATACAATATTAACATTTTCTTTACTAACAATACTACTAGTATCATTATTATTTCCACTATATTATTATTACTGTCAATATTACTATTAATATTATTAATATAATTACAATAAGAGATAATCATATAAAAATATACTTAATAAAGCTATATTAAAAAAATTTCTTTATATAAAGTATATAAAATAAATATTAAGTTATTAATGACACACATAACTTATTAAGATTATAATTATATCACTAATTAGATATAAAATCGTTCGATTTCAATTATATGTGTTAATATATATATAAATGATATAGGTTCGTGAATCCGAGGCCAATCCTGCATTATTCAGTATCGTCGTATGAATATTTTTACTATAAAATATTGTATTGTGAGTTTCATTTGCTCTCTTTTTAAATGCTTTTACAATATATATTTTTGGGACTGAGAATACATGCGCTGTTTTTATAACTGTTTTACGAAATAGACACAAGTAATCGAAACTACATTCTATGGCTGGATTATTAAACTGAATATGTCCCTTTTTAGTCTGGTAATCTAAGAATTAGGGAACAGACACCCTAATTGACGCTAATCCTAAAGATAGATCTATTGGGCCCAACGAGCCCCATCTAAAGTACCGGATGCTTTAGTACTTCGAATTTATCATGTCCGAAGGGAGTCCCGGAATGATGGGGATATTCTATATGCATCTTGTTAAGGTCGGTTACCAGGTGTTCACCATATGAATGATTTTTATCTCTATGCAGTTTGCGAAATGGTTGATATGAGATGTATATTTATGAGAAATGGAAATGAAAATCTTGTGGTCTATTAAAATTATGGAAATTATTGATTATGATAAACTAATGAACTCACCAACCTTTTGGTTGACACTTGAAAGCATGTTTATTCTCAGGTTTGAAAGAAATCTTCCGCTGTGCATTTGTTCATTTTAAAGACATTACTTGGAGTCACTCATTGCATATTTCAAAAGACGTTGCATTCAAATCGTTGAGTTCAATAAAGATTATTATTAAGTAAATGACAGATTAGGTCATTTATAGTTTGAATATTATAAAATGGTATGCATGCATGTCGACTTTCAATGTAATGAAAGTCTGTTTTTTTAAACGAATGCAATGTTTGTAAAATGTATCATATAGAGGTCAAATACCTCGCAATGTAACCATATGTTATTGTATTCGTCCTTATGGATTTGGACGGGTCGCTTCACGATTAACGTTTTTGGATTTCAGTACAGTTAAACGGCACTAGAAATGAGCCATACGATAACATAAAATAACAAAACGAGCCCGGGAACACAAAAATGGGCCATTCGGCCGATTTCTCCCCACTCATACCTTTTCTTTGGTCTTTTGTTTAGCCCATGATGTTAGTATCTAGATAGGGCCTAAATCTAATTAGGGAATAAATAAACACTGCACTTTAATTCCTCCTAAACCTAAAATAGATAAAATCATGCCTCTTTCTTTCTCCTGGTTGTCTTTTCACGTCGACACGCATACATACACAAATCAACATCAATTTTTGCTTAATTGCTCATTCTTGCTTCACGAAAATTGTTGCTAGCATCTTTCTCTATATGTTGGTGTATCCAATTTGATTACTAGATGTATAAAACTCAAAACCCTAATTTTTGATTTCAGTTTTTATTCAATTATTCATGGGGAATGTTGTTATAGCCCGAGTCCACGACCAATTACTCGTTATTGATTGCTATATTGTATTATTTGTGCACTTTTTGTAAAATTCATTTTTGAATCTGACCTAAACCATATGTATGTTATAAAATCAGTACATAATATTTATCTAGATGAAAAGCTATCTAAAAATTAAAAAGTTTTCTCAAAAGAATCATTAGATTTCGTTAAGAATTGCGCCTGTTATGCTTATTTGAAGTTTTAACATGTTCTCAGTCAAAATCCAAATTTCTGGGCAAAATACTTTATGATTGCAAATATGAATTGTTTACCAACTGAAAGATAACAATAAACCACTCAATTTAGACTTAAATATCATATGAATTGGATTCTTAATGCTCATGATATGCTAGTGTGATCGTTTGCGACTACTTTTGTTAATCAACACTTAAAACTGATGTAAACGACCATGTTAAATTATTTTCTGGATTATAATCTTTTAATTTTTTTTGGAAATTTCATGATTAGTACTTCACTTTTCATGTAGATTATGCATGCTAACTATTCCTAGATGTCTGGATATATGCATTCGAAAATGACTACCTGTATAGGACCGAAACTGTCTCGTGTGCACAAACTTTGTCCTAACATGAAATAGATGTTGTTTGGATACTTGGCCTTCTGATATGTTAATACATGGATATTAAGAAGAAAATTACATTTTTATTTCAACATGTGAAACCTTATACTTTGTGTGCTACATGTGTCGTAAAACGCTATGTATGGATTATGTAAAAATCAGAACACCTGACTTTCTTGCTAAAACTGTACAAATTGGCTAAACAAAAAGATTAGATATTATTATCACTTAAACTTTGGGATGTTAGTGATCACCTCCCAGTGGCCATGTGTCAATTACATTTTTCTAGAATAAATGTTAAATGATAAAAACAGTTGCGCGTGCAGAAACTGAGTTGGTGAAAATCGTATGTAACTTGAGTTATAGAAATCATTTGAGGGCATGGTTATACTTTTTAGAAAGCTTATTTCATATTCTTTTTATTTGGATTGAATCACATTACCATGATTTATAAATTGTGATTTATTCTTGTTGATTTGCATGACTTGCATGAAAGCGTATTGACAGGATAACTAGTAAACACGTAAATGACAAACAGTGATCTAAAACTTGTTAGTTGACCTAGGGTTGACTCATTGACCAAGATTGCATAACCTACTGATTTTTTTTTACTTTGGTTGACCACTTTGACCAATTTTGACTTTTGTTGACTTGCATGAACTGTGTTGACTATGTGTTGATTTTTACAACCTTATCGAGTCAGACTGAGCTATAGGACGATTCAAACCATGGACTAACTTCTATTTTGAATAGATTTATGTTACCACATAATGTTATGTTTAGGTTACATTGCACGATCTTAACTATCTGATATCTCGTTACTTTTGCAATACTTTCAGTGCACACAAGGTGAGTCTACATTCTCACTTTTACTTACTTATTCTTGGACGAGAATACACGCTGTTTACAAATATATTTATTTTACTTTAGACACGAGTACTTATTATACATATGAGTTATTGTTCAGTTTTTCCTTAGCTTGAATACTTTAATTACCTGTTGGTAATCTCGAACTAGATGGACCGATCTGTTAGGTTAGACAAGCCTCACCCTACTTAACTTGGGTGTATGTTCTTCATACAATTTCACACTCGAACAAGTGTATGTTGTATATGGGGTAAAGGATAAGCGTAGTTCCAAACTACTCGTTTCGTAAAATAGTTACAAAATGTCTTGGGTTTATTTAACCTCAGTGGTCATCCTTTAATTTCTTCGACCCGCCCATTTTGCCCGAAGCAAAAGGTACACTAATTTTCTTAGTTTGTTTCATACTTTAGATGATGTTTTGTGTTTAGATTTTTTATTGTGCTTATCTTTTTAGTTCCACTCGATTCAGCATACGTTTCCAAGTAGCGGTATGCTTCTACTTATCAACCTATTTTTTGTACCAATATTCTTATTAGACGCATTTGTATAAGCTTTGGTGTCACAACCCGGAAATTTCTGACCAAATTTAAACTTAATCTTTATATGTTTCCGACACGATAAGCATGGTCGGTAATGTTGAGTCTCGAAAATTTTGGAACTATGTTCATATATTCAATTACCCTTCGACTGCTCTCGACGATTCACGAACAATTATGTGTAAATAGATATGTATATATGTATATATATATATATATATATATATATATATATATATATATATATATATATATATATATATAACTCGTGTATAATATTTTACATGAACGTATTTGTTTCAATACATGTTTAATATATTTATCGACATAATTAAAAGATAATATCAAATGATTGAATTATCAGATACATTGTGATATGATTACGGATCTCCGTAGTAAGGTCCACTATGATTTAAGAAATCTGTTCTTTTTAACGATATTCGGAAAATGGTAAAGTGATTTACATGTAAGAATAAAAGTGTCAAATAACGAAAGCTAGACAAACGTTAGTAGAGAACTGAATTTCATAATATTTGATTGATCTATTTTCAATTGTGCGAAAACGTTTTTCGATACAATAGGAATTGATTATTAAAATGTTTTGTTTGAATAACTTAATTTGAATATATACAATAAGTTATAATATTAACTATTAGAATTAGATATTTAAATAACTCACAACGGGTATTATATTGAATATATATATATAATTTCAAATTAGTTAAGTAAACGATAGTAACACTTGTTTATTGATTCGACTGATAATTAAATATATTAATTAGAACGTTTGAGAAATTAAAGTAAACATTGGCGCATAAAGGAATTTTATCAATTTAAGCTTTAAAGTGTAAACGTGAAGTGTTATAATAATTTATATTATTTAAACGATTTTAAAATAATCTTTGATATATAATTGATTTTGAAAAACTAAATATTATTAAATAAATATTTCAATTATATATAATATGTACAAATTTATTTCTAAATGAAAATATATTTATATTTTACAAAGTGATAAAATATAATATTAACTTACTCATAAAACGTTTGATTTAAAATAAAATATTTTGGTAAACAACGAGACATTGATTTAAAGAACCAACTGATCAAAACACTCAAATGAATAAGTTACATTTTAATTAGTATAATTATTGGTGAAATAAATCCAATTATTGATAAAGGTACGTGTCACGAAACGTAAAGTACAAGTTTCTAAGCGTACGAAAGGACGTTCGAAAAACCGGAACCGGTACGTAAGTCGGGCGTCAATGTACAATTCATCGATGTTAAAATTACAAATCAACTATGCACGAGAATATAATATAATATTTAATTAATTCTAAAGATTAAATATATTATATATTAAATATATATATATAAGTGTCGTGATTGATCAAATTTAAGCTGTAAAGGTGGCTCATACGATTGCATGAGTTCCCCTCACAACTCTCATGCAATCGCATGAGGGGGTAGGTGAGGATACATCTCTTTAAAAGTCGAACGATTGAGTTTTCTGAATTCATTTTCATTCTATCTATCAATCTCTCACATTTCTCACTATATGTATAAATTATAAATATTTTTATTATTAATATTAATATCATTAATCCTATTATTATTAGTAGTTTTAGTGTTAATATTATTCGTATTATTATACAAAAAATACTACGACGAGGTCATGAGCGAGTTATTTCAAAACGAGTTTTTCGAGTGGGATAGAGCTAAGGAAATTATGGGTTATAGCTATGGAGGTTATGGGTATGGTTAGGGGGTATAGCTTGGGAGGTCAACCTAGCGTTTATCATTTTCGTTGCGTCTACGTATTTTCCTACAATATTGAATCACAATATTGATACGTGAGCATTCATATCTTATCTTTTATATATTAATAGTGTATCCCTGACTAGTGCTCGAGTATATATGTTCATGCATACTTGTATGTTTAATTTTGTCGTTAAATAGTTTATGATAAATTATGAATTTAATACATATGCTACTGAGATAAGGTATATGATATGTATGTCGTTGGAAAGCTGGCGAAAAATTAATAACTTTTCATTTGGAGCGTATGGTTTCGATGAACGAATTAAAAGATATAGTCAACTGAATTATCATTAATGTTGGTATTATTATTAAAATGATTATTATTATTACTATCGTCGTTATTATTGTCGTAATTATTACCTAATAATAATAATTATTGTTATCATTATCGTTATTAACATACGTATTATCATTTAAAAATTGTTATTGTTATTATTATTACTATCGTTATTATCATTAAGGTTATTATTAATATTATTATTATTATTATTATTATTATTATTATTATTATTATTATTATTATTATCATTATAATAATTATTAGTATTATCATTAGTATTATTATAATTATTATTATCATTATCATTAAAACTAATATTAGTATCATCTAATTATTATGATTACTATTATTATCATTATTATGAATGCGATATAAAAGAGGACTAAAAGCTATTAAACGAATCGATTAGGAAATAATGAGTATAAGTATCATGATGAAATTAAAATATTGTAAGATATTAATTTAGATAAAAATATCATTTTTATTATTTTTATCATTATTATTATTATTAAAAGTATCATTAATGTTAAAATTATCATTTTTGTTAAAATTATCATTTTTAATAAAAATATCATTGTTATTATAAAATATCATTATTATTATTATTATTATTAAAAATTATTATTTTGAATAGAATTATTATTTTTATATAAAATATTATTATTATTACAGATAATATTAAAAAGTATCGTTATTATTTAAATTACCATGATTAGAATTATCATTTTATTATAATTAATATCATCATTAATAAAAAATATTGTTATTATTATTAGTAGAATAATAATAATTATTATTATTATTACAAAATAATAAAACTTTTACTCATTATTATTATCAATATTATTTTATCAAATAAATATTTGATACAAAGATATTTTTATCACACGTAGTATAATTACATTAATAATACATACAATTATATTTTTTATGATATTGAGTAAACTTTATAAACTTTATTACGTAAGATATATAAAAGTATATTTTTATCATATATAAATTTTAATATAAATTTTTATTTATTAATAAAGGACTTGTATTATTTACTCTAATAAAATATGATAAACATATTTCAATATATAAAATGACTATATTTAAGTTATATAATAAACATGTATAGATTTTAGAAGTCATTTTGGGTCAAGTTGACTTTTGTTGACTTTTACATGTCGATCTCGAGCATTAGGATTGTGATACACTACGACTTGACCTAAATTGTTAGACAGATATTGATTAACATATAAATATATATACTTAATATAGGTTCGTGAATCCGAGGCCAACCTTGCACTTGTTCATTGCCGTCATATGCATAATTACTACGAAATACAGTATTGTGAGTTTCATTACTCCCTTTTATTATATTTTTTGGGACTGAGAATACATGCGCTTTTATAAATGTTTAAACAAATAGACACAAGTACTTGAACTACATTCTATGATGAATTATTATACCGCGTATCCCTTTTTGTTTAGTCTGGTAACCTAATAATTAGTGAACCAGTCCACTAATTGACGCGAATCCTAAAGATAGATCTATGGGCCTTGACAAGCCACAGTCAGAGAATTTGAACTGCTTTAGTACTTCGAGGTTTATATTATATACAGACGAGGTGCCTGTATGGGGATATGCTAGATGCATTTTTGTTAATGTCGGTTACCAGGTGTTCATCATATGAATAGATTTTACAGCAGTGAGCAGACCTGCACTTTATAATGAAAATGAAATCTTGTGGTCTATTAAAATTATGGAAATGAATGATTATGATAAACTAATGAACTCACCAACCTGTTGGTTGACACTTGTAAGCATGTTTATTCTCAGGTATTAAAGAAATCTTCCGCTGTGCATTTGTTCATTTTAAAGATATTACTTGGAGTCATTCAAGGCATATTTCAAAAGACGTTGCATTCGAGTCGTTGAAGTCAACAAGATTATTATTAAGTCATTTATAGTTTGGATATATTATGAAATGGTATGCATGCCTGTCAACTTTCGATGAAATGAAAGTTGTCTTTTAGAAGCGAGTGCAATGTTTGTAAAACTTCTCATATAGAGGTCAAATACCACGCAATGTAACCATATGTTATTGTATTCGTCCTTATGGATTAGGACGGGTCATCTCATGTGGTATCAAAGTGGTGGTCTTGGCGAACCAGGTCTTGCATTAATGTGTCTAACTGATAGTTGTTAGGATGCATTAGTAAGTCTGGACTTCGACCGTGTCTGCATGTCAAAAGTTTTGCTTATCATTTTTGTCGGGAATTACTTGCTTATAATCTTAAGTCTAGACGCGTCTTACTGCATTCATTGCATAGATAGTGTATAGAAAGATTCATATCTTTACATATCTATTACTGTAAACTCTGTCTGACATCTTTCGAAAATTTCTCCGTAACTTATGGGATCTTGGTATTATATATACATACGTAAATCATATATACCAATCTAAGTCCTATAATCTATCTCCTATCAAAAATTCATTTCTCCGACAATACAAGATGGATGTCGTAACTGTAGAGACCCGTCCTAATCCATCAGGACTACGTCCATATCGATTATAAATGATTCACAACAGTTGATTACATCGCGAGGTACTTGACCTCTATATGATACATTTTACAAACATTGCATTCATTTTTGAAAAGACAATCTTTCATTACATCGAAAGTTGACGGAAGGCATACCATTTCATAATATATCTAACTATAATTGACTTAATAATAATCTTGATGAACGCAATGACTCGAATGCAACGTATTTTAAAATATGTCATGAATGACTCCAAGTAATATCTCTAAGATGAGCAAATGCACAGCGAAAGATTTCTTTCATACCTGAGAATAAACATGCTTTCAAGTGTCAACCAAAAGGTTGGTGAGTTCATTAGTTTAACATAAATAATCATTTCCATCATTTTAATAGACCACAAGATTTTCATTTCTCATAAATAAACGTCCCATGCATAGAGACAAAAATATCATTCA
The DNA here is from genome assembly GCF_046630445.1 of Rutidosis leptorrhynchoides. NCBI lineage: Eukaryota > Viridiplantae > Streptophyta > Magnoliopsida > Asterales > Asteraceae > Rutidosis > Rutidosis leptorrhynchoides. The sequence goes on from NC_092337.1 coordinate 256,983,713, forward strand.
TATGGATTGAACACCTGGTAAACGACATTAACTAGATGCATATAAGAATATCCCCTATCATTCTGGGAAACCCTTCGGATATGATATAAAACAAAATCGAAGTACTAAAGCATCCGGTACTTTGGATGGGGTTCGTCGGGCCCATAGATCTATCTTTAGGATTCGCGTCACTTAGGGTATATGTTCCCTAATTCTTAGATTACCAGACTAAAAAGGGTGATATTTGATTTAATAATCCAGCCATAGAATGTAGTTTTAAGTACTTGTGTCTATTTCGTAAAGCAGTTATAAAAGCAGCGCATGTATTCTCAGTCCCAAAAATATATATTGCAAAAGCATTTAAAAAGGGAGCAAATGAAACTCACAGTACTGTATTTTGTAGTAAAATACATATGATGACATTGAACAATGCAGGGTTGGCCTCGGATTCACGAATCTATATCATTTGTATATATATTAAAACGTATATTCGTAATCGAATAATTATAACTTTATGTAATTAATTTGTATATATATTTGATAATGATTATTATATATATATATATATATATATATATATATATATATATATATATATATATATTAAAAATACTTAATTTATTATATATGGATATTTATATAAAGATTATTAATCTAATTAATTTATACTTTTATATAATACACTTATAAGTATATTTTACATAGATAATAATGTTTGCTATATATAAAAAGTTGTATTTAATTCAATTGATATGAAGATTACTAATAGTATTGTTAATAATACTTAATGACATTACTTAATCAAAGTGATAACAATATTACTCATAGTATTTACGTTAACGTAATGATAATAATAATAATACATCTATTAGTAGTTAATAAATATAATATTAATAGTAGTAATAACAATATTTTTAGTTATAACTTTAATTGTAATAATAATAGTGATAAATGATATCTAATACTTATTAGTAATAATAATAATAATAATAATAGTATTTGTAACACTAACATTATTAATAACAATAACAATGACAATAATAATTACAACAACAATATCGATAACCATAGCAATAATAATAATAATAATAATAATAATAATAATAATAATAATAATAATAATAATAATAATAATAATAATAATAATAATAATAATAATATTAATTTATAATAGCAATGATAATAATAATAATGAATATGATACTACCTTAAAAGAGATTGTAAAAGCTTCCTAAAAAAAATAGCCACTGTTAGGGCTCGAACCCGCGACCTCTCGCCCACCGGAATCACACCTAAACCATCTATTCTATCTATGCTTTTATATTTTACTTCAATCCTTAAGTTCTTTAACCCAGCATCACCGTTCCTATTAATCTGGCCCAACTAGTCACTAGCCCAACAGCAAAACCCGGTTTCAAAACCATCAAACTTTCCATCGAGCCCGTTAATAAAAAAATATATACCGGTCAGATTACCAGCTGGATTTCCATCGAGCATCAATCATCAAACTTTATACATCTTCATCATTATCCTATATTCTTATTATCTAAATCATCACCATCGTTATTTTAAAACAGAAAACAGGAGTGGTATTGTGGTGGTAGTTCCAGCGACGGAAGAACAGAAGCAGGTAGCAGAAACAAATTCGCCGAAACAAAATTACAGTTCAAGGGTTATTCGATTACTCAATCGATCAAGCAATAATTCCAGGTATAATCGGTCATCAATTAATCCAGTAGGTAATCGATTCTTTGAATATTCTATTAATTTCTATAAATCCCTCTATTTATTTTCTTAACTTTCTAAATGAATCAAACACGAATAGTAATAACAGGGGTTCTTGAAGGGTTTTTTTTCGACAGTGATGGTTGTGGTGTTCGAGATTGGTGAGTCAAAGGTGGATTGATAATTGTGGCTGTGGTGGTTCTCGTTTAACTGTAGCGACGATAAGGAAGGTTTAGAAGTCTAACTATCAGTTGTAATTATGTAAGTTTTTCTTTTATTAATTCGAATAGAAACAGAAGTGCACCGATGTAATTAGCAACGGTTTGATGGTGACACATTAATCATAACCAGAAGGTCCGAGCAGTAGTAGGAACAGGTAACGAATGACAATTGGTTTGTAAAGTAGTAATCGAAAACAGAAGTGAAATAGCAATAGAGGGTTCGGTTTTGGGTTTCTCTCAGACAGAAATCAGATGCACATAAAAATAATCAACAAGGGTGGTGTTCTTCGTAATTAATAGCAATAATCTTGATTGAAGTTCGTTGTTGATCTTGCTCGTCACTCGTAGTAGTAGTTGGGTATGGGTAGGAGCAGGAGAGGATAGCAGTTGTTTATATGGTGGTTCTTGTAGTGGTTTTTGGACAGAAAAACAGGTAGAAAGTGGTGTAATGTGGTGCTCAAGGTGGTTGTTCTTGGTGATAGTGGCGGCTATTGGTGGCGACAGAAATAGTAGAAACAGAAGCATTAAAGCAGCAATTTCATACTTGGTTTATGGTTGGGTTTTTCTTTAAAAATTCTTCGGTTTTTAATTTGAATTAGAGTAAAGGGATAGTGGTATTTGACAATTGTAATCATGTATCTGCATGTTTGACTCAATGCTATAAAGAATTCGATTGTGTTATATTCAAAACTGAATCGACAGGTTGTATGATTCAGATACCAAAAAGAATAAAAAAATAGAAAGGAGAAAGGTATTGCTAACAAACTTCGTACCAATTTGTTACAGGAAAAATCAATCTAGTACAGTATGATAGTTATAGGTACTGAATCCACTTTTATTTATCAATTTTCTTTTATATGAATAACATTAATAATAAATGATAATAATACTAGAAGCAATAATAAGATTAATAATAACAACATCAAAATAAAACAAATACTAATAAGAATAATGATATAAGTAATAAAATAATGATAACAATTTATATTATAACTTGTAATTAAATTTGATATATAATTTTTTTTTAATTATGTAATATTTAATGGTTATATAATACTTATATAATAACATATATATGATATTTATTATTTATTCATTACAATAATAATAAAAATTTTATTAATATTAATAATATTATTACTAGTGATGATAATAATATTAATATAACAATTATATTCATTTGTTAATTAACTTACTATATTTTCATTTATTATATCCTATCTACCAATTGTATAAATCATTGAATCCTTTATATTTATTAATCATATGTGTGTGTGTGTATATATATATATATATATATATATATATATATATATATATATATATATATATATATATATATATATATATATATATATATATATAAGATTATATGTATATAGAATCTAGTTATACATATATATTTACATATTTATGTATACACCATCGTTCGTGAATCATCGAGAATAGTCAAAGGTCTAATGTATACATGAACATAGTTCCAAGTTTTTGAGACTTCAACATTACAGACTTTGCTTATCGTGTCGAAACCATATAAGATTCAAGTTTAAATTTGGTCAGAAATTCCCGGGACATCACAGTAACCAGTTCAAGCATCTCGGATTCTGACAACTATTCCGATATGGATTTCCACTCGAGCTCGGAAAACAGTGTAACCGGATTGGATCAACCAATCAGCCATCACCTATTCTGGATGAATTGGGGATGGGTTCATAGCCTACTTAGTCATTGGAAAAAAGAAGAAGGTGATCCCTTCCATCCACCACATTTCCCTCTTGGCGAAGAACCTGAAGCACTTACCGGTGAACCTATTCGAAACACCATTTTCTCTCTCATTTCCAGACTCAAATTCTAGATCTTATTCATCCGCTCGTCCGAACCGACAATCACCCTGGTGTAATAGAAGAAGTCAACGAGCTTTACGCTCGGGTAGTGACTTTGGAGAATATGGTGCAAAGGTTACAAGCACCAGCAACATCACCGGCATCAACATTACCACCATCATCAACATCAACAGTACCATTACCACCACCAACATCCGCATCCCACACCTTAACATCACAATCTGTATATCGAACATCAACGTCATACGCACCATAGATACCAAGGAGTACCAACAACAATAATCGATGAAGTATTGATTCATAACTTCATTGGAGAAACATTCTGCGGCAATTATGTAATCTCTAAAGTCTTAGAGGTTATCAATTCTAGTCTTAACCATAAATCAGATAAGTGGACCGAAATAATAGAAGGAAGAGTAGAAACCCTGAAAAGGATGGTGCGTGATTTACAAGCTAGACTTATTATACAAACGCCACCGGTAGTACCACCAGCATCACCATCAGTATCACCAACACCGGCAAAACCTGTAGCACTACAAGTTCCACCAATTCCATAATCACCAACATCATCACAAATCAACAACGCGTATATTGTATCAACGAGTTATGAAGTATTAACTTATTTCCCTGAAGAAATTTTAGGTATATTTTTTATATATATGAATTTTGAGATCAAAATAAATCTTTTCGTACTAAGCTATTATGTATGAATTGAAAAAGGGTAGATACTATTCGGTTAAATTCATATTGCTAATATGCTATGATGTACATCCTTCGTTAATAACTTAACCATCGTTAACTACCATCTCTGTTTCAATTCAATGAATTCCATTTCATAATAAACCAAGTGTATTATTCAAATACATGGTCGATTTTACACTTTCATTTTTGATGTATTCGAAACTTTCTAGAAATCATCAATCGTGTCTTGCGAAGTTCACAAGAATTCCACGAACACCAACATTATTCATAATTTCATGCTTGTGGAAAAAATACTCAGTAAAGGTTACGTAATATCTAAAGTTTTAGGAATTATTCAATTCTAGTTTCAACCGTAAATCAAATGAGTTTAATTTAATATTAACTCATTAAATCTATATTACATCTGAAGAAAATATACATACATATATATTTTCATAAAGACTGTAATAAAATTCTTTTGTACAAAATATTACTTGTGAAATTTTTTTAACGGGTAGGTAATACCCGAGAAATACTTAGATTTCACATTATTATGTTACACTGTACATTCTTCGATTCTGATTCAACAATCATTAACTATACTCACTACTTACACAGCGATATACATTTTCATATAAATCAGAACGACCATTCTCATTCAAATTCAATTACATATTCCGATTTTAACAGATCAGAATCCAAATCGAGATATAATCGATATCATCACTCTTAGATTCCTACATCTTTTAAATCTATACTTTGACTTCAAAACTCTGCTAGAACATTACTTCTATTCATTAAACCCAGAAAACAATTTTTGTATCATTCAAAATTCTAGAACATCATATGTATATTGACAACTACAATCTGCATTCAAACCTTCATGATTCTTGAAAACACCTCAATTAAGAAACAATCGAGATGATGATCCAACCACATGTTATCCACAGTCATGCACCTGGAAAACTCCTGGAACCTAAGTAGAAGTTTAACACAAATCTGTGAGTCATTGGCATTGTTATTACCAAATATAACTTTGCAATCCCTTTTCAAAATAGCCAAATTTTGTCACATCTTCAGTAAATCAACTTCAACTTTTCATTTGAGCCTTATTATAACCTTGATATACACGTTTGGCTTTTCGTCATCGTTACCGGGGAACCGTTTATATCCCACCACATTAGCAGTAAACTTGCCAGCAACTTCATTGATCTTTGACTTTTCTGAAAAATCATTATATTCATTGAAACCCTATCATGTACTCATCTACATCTTGTAATAATAATTGCCATACCAACTACCGGGAATTAGCAATCAGTATTTCGAATCTCGCAGCATTTCTACAGCAACAGTTATATGTATACATATAACATTTATTTCTTAGAATTATGATCTTCAATTCTGAATTTCTGAAAAGCACCTAGTCTACGAATCAACTCTCTGAGTATTAAAAGAACTGATAAAGCAGCAAAAACTATAGATGACTTTAATAGCCAAAAGTTTGATGATAAAGAAGGATACGTTGGAAAAGCTCAAAAGAAAATTTGAAACTGAAAAACGGATTGCACAAACCATGAAGGAGGCTGTGGACAAATCACAAAGACTAAACCTGCCTTAAAAATCTAAATGATTCAGTACCTGCTGAAGTCATTAACGAATACCTTGCTCCTGACTCTAAACTCTTACGGACAAATCTTCTTCATCATCCTTTGATATATCATCCTTTGATATTAGAAATTCTAAGATATCATCGTATCTTTCATTATAAATATCCTCGATATTTCTGAAGATATTTTCATAACTATTCTTATCTGAAATCATTTATCTCTTCGCGATATCAGTGATACATCATAAAGGGAACTGTTTTAGTTTCTAAAATCTGAAGAAAAAAAATTCAAATTTAAAATGTGAATGTTTTTGAAGTAGTGTTGGGAATGGAAGCATGAGTTAGTATAATATAATGACACTTGATCAACCTGATTATATTATAGTAAGTCATGTTGAGTTTCTAATGGAACGTGATGATTCACTAACCATAACGTCATCATGTGCCATGTTACATGACTATTCCATTCTACCTAATCTCCAAACATATTGAGAACATATCTTTCTAATAGTTCTATCTTTTCTCGAGACTTCTGGTAATTTGATAAGTCAGATCAAGCAATCACAATTTCTTTCTTAGAACATTAACTATGTTCATTTCAAAATTCACATCTACGAATTCTGGATCATTACTTGATAAAGGCGAGAGGAGAAAACAAAAGCACAAAGCTTCGAAATATAAATAGGAGTATAAATCGCAGCAAATAAGAGAGATCATTTACCGTGGATGTCAATAATTATGGAAAGACAAATGCAAGGAAGGATTATGAAAATCACCACTCCAAGAGCGAAATAGAAATAAACAGATTCCTCCGAAGGGAGTTGGAAAAGAATGATGATTGTTGCAATAGTTAGTAACATATCAAGGATTAGAACCGGATCAAGCATACTGACGAATATTTTGGAAGTATGAATTAGGGAAGAAAGTATAAAAGATGGGAGATGTGAAAATAAGGAAACGAAAGAGATTGATTTATAGTGAAATATCCGACGGAAAAATCGAGACAGATCATCGTATTTAACCAAAGAGGATTCTAATTTCCTTAATTACCGAGGAACCAAATCTTATTACGAAGATTTTCTCTAAATCCCTTGAATTCCGAAAATCAACCGTGACTACGTCACCGGTTAAGACGAACCTGCAGTTACTCATTTCACTATTTTGTGATAGCTTCACTCGTACTCTTTACATAAATGAATTGTTTTATCCATATTACTCACTGATGATAAAAACTCTAATTTCTAGCTTGTATGCGTCATGAAAACATACTTATTGTCAGCCATGACGATCCCAATCAAATTTCGGGACGAAATTTCTTTAACGGGTAGGTACTGTGACAACCCGGAAATTTCTGACCAAATTTAAACTTAATCTTTATATGTTTCTGACACGATAAGCAAAGTCGGTAATGTTGAGTCTCAAAAATTTTGGAACTATGTTCATATATTCAATTACCCTTCAACTGCTCTCGACGATTTACGAACAATTATGTGTAAATAGATATGTATGTATGTATATATATATATATATGTGTGTGTGTATGTAAATATATATATGTGTGTGTAAATAGATATGTATGTATGTATATATATATATATATGTGTGTGTGTATGTAAATAGATATGTATGTATGTATGTAAATATATATATATATATATATATATATATATATATATATATATGTTTGTGTGTGTGTGTGTGTGTGTGTATGTATGTGTGTGTATATTAAATTGAGAAATATTAATAAAAGATTAAACGGTTTGGTTGATATGAAAATAAGTTATGAAATCTATTTTATGACTTGAAAACGTTAACAAAGTATTGGATGTATAATATTTTACATGAACGTATTTGTTTCAATACATGTTTAATATATTTATCGACATAATTAAAAGATAATATCAAATGATTGAATTATCAGATACATTGTGATATGATTACGGATCTCTGTAGTAAGGTCCACTATGATTTAAGAAATTTGTTCTTTTTAACAATATTCGGAAAATGGTAAAGTGATTTACATGTAAGAACAAAAGTTTCAAATAACAAAAGCTAGACAAACGTTAGTGGAGAATTGAATTTCATAATATTCGATTAATCTATTTTCAATTGTGCGAAAACGTTTTTCAATACAATAGGAATTGATTATTAAAATGTTTTGTTTGATTAACTTAATTTGAATATATACAATAAGTTATAATATTAACTATTAGAATTAGATATTTAAATAACTCACAACGGGTATTATATTGAATATATATATGATTTCAAATTAGTTAAGTAAACGATAGTAACACTTGTTTATTGATTCGACTGATAATTAAATATATTAATTAGAATGTTTGAGAAATTAAAATAAACATTGGCGCATAAAGGAATTTTATTATCAATTTAAGCTTTAATGTGTAAACGTGACGTGTTATAATAATTTCTATTATATAAACGATTTTAAAATAAATTTTGAAATATAATTGATTTTGAAAAACTAAATATTATTAAATAAATATTTCAATTATATATAATATGTACAAATTTATTTCTAAATCAAAATATATTTATATTTTACAAAGTGATAAAATATAATATTAACTTATTCATAAAACGTTTGATTTAAAATAAAATATTTTGATAAACAACGAGACATTGATTTAAAGAAGCAAATAACCAAAACACTCAAATGAATAAGTTACATTTTAATTAGTATAATTATTGGTGAAATAAGTCCAATTATTGATAAAGGTACGTGTCATGAAACGTAAAGTACAAGTTTCTAAGCGTACGAAAGGACATTCGAAAAACCGGAACCGGTACGTAAGTCGAGCGTCAATGTACAATTCATCGATGTTAAAATTACAAATCAACTATGGACGAGAATATAATATAATATTTAATTAATTCTAAAGATTAAATATATTATATTATATATATATATATATATATATATATATATATATATATAAGTGTCCTGATTGATCAAATTTAAACTGTAAAGGTGGCTCATGCGATCGCATGAGTTCCCCTCACAACTCTCATGCAATCGCATGAGGGGGTAGGTGAGGATACATCTCTTTAAAAGTAGAACGATTGCATTTTCTGAATTCATTTTCATTCTATCTATCGATCTCTCACATTTCTCACTATATGTATAAATTATAAATATTTTTATTATTAATATTAAAATCATTAATTCTATTATTATTAGTAGTTTTAGTGTTAATATTATTCGTATTATTATACATAAAATACTACGACGAGGTCATGAGCGAGTTATTTCAAAACGGGTTTTTTCGAGTGGGATAGAGCTAAGGAAATTATGGGTTATAGCTATGGAGGTTATGGGTATGGTTCGGGGGTATAGCTTAAGAGGTCAACCTAGTGTTTATTATTTCCTTTGCGTTTACGTATTTTCCTACAATATAGAATCACAATATTGATACGTGAGCATTCATATCTTATCTTCTATATATTAATAGTGTATCCCTGACTAGTGCTCGAGTATATATGTTCATGCATACTTGTATGTTTAATTTTGTCATTAAATAGTTTATGATAAATCATGAATTTAATACATATGCTACTGAGATAAGGTATATGATATGCATGTCGTTGGAAAGCTGGCGAAAAATTAATAACTTTTCATTTAGAAAGCGTATGGTTTCGATGAACGAATTAAAAGATATTGTCAACTGAATTATCATTAATGTTGGTATTATTATTAAAATGATTATTATTATTACTATCGTCGTTATTATCGTCGTTATTATTACCTAATAATAATTATTATTATTATCATTATCGTTATTAACATACGTATTATCATTTAAAAATTGTTATTGTTATTATTATTACTATCGTTATTATCATTAAGGTTATTATTAATATATTATCATTATTATTATTATTATTATTATTATTATCATTATAATAATTTTTAGAATTATCATTAGTATTATTATAATTATTATTATCATTATCATTAAAACTAATATTAGTATCATCTAATTATTATGATTACTATTATTATCATTATTATGAATGTGATATAAAAGAGGACTAAAAGCTATTAAACGAATCGATTAGGAAATAATGAGTATAAGTATCATGATGAATTTAAAATATAGTTAGATATTAATTTAGATAAAAATGTCATTTTTATTATTTTTATCATTATTATTATTATTAAAAGTATCATTAATATTAAAATTATCATTTTTGTTAAAATTATCATTTTTAATAAAAATATCATTGTTATTATAAAATATCATTATGATTATTATTTTAATATTATTATTATTGTAATGACCCGGAAATTTTTGACAAATTTTAAACCAAACTCTTGATACGATTTAATATTTTGACACGATAAGCTAAGTCTGTTATCCTAAGTTTCAAAATTTTTGAACTATTTTTATACATTCATTGAACCTTCGACTGTTCTCGACGATTCACGAACAAATATTTGTAAATATATATATATATATATATATATATATATATATATATATATATATATATATATATATATATATTTATATAATAAATGTTATTAATCATTTGTATGAAAATTTTGTTATAAATGAATATGTAAAACAATATATAGAATAGTTAAGTTGTTATTAGAATAACTATATATATATGTATGACTTAATATATGTATATTGTATTATATAAAACATATAAATATTAAAAATTCAAATATGTTATTACATAACATAAGTATTACATAATTAATAATATGTAAGGTTATTATATGAATTTTATTACAAGTTAAAATATAGTTGTTATAGTAATACTATATTTATTTTTATTATTATTATTATAAATATTAAATACTAATATCAGTGTTATTATTATTACTATATATAATACATAAATATGAAATTTGATATATTTATTTACGAAAATTATTGTTATCATTATTAGTAGTAAAATTATCATTATCAAGATTTTTATAACTTTTATCATTAGTATTAATATTACAAGTATTAATTTGATATTAATATTATTATTATAATTTGTACTAATAGTAAAAGTATTATTATTTATATAAGTATATATACCAATTATTAATATAAATTATATATTATATATTATATAAAGAAATAAATTCTGTTTAACATACCCATCAAAACTATACTACATGTTGTTCCTATCTTCAATATGTTAGAGGTCAATATCAAATATTCAATACAATACAAATTCAGTTAAAATCTATCTAAGCTTTTATTATTTATTTATATTTTTTCTTGTCTGCCTGTGATAAATGTCGACACCTCAATTAACTATAAGACAATTGTAATCGAATATTGATGTTGTAGTAAACATCCAATCTAGAATTGTATATATAAATTACTGCAATTAAGAATTGAAAAACAGAAAAATCGTACAAGTTGTTATATATCACGATCAAATTATTTATTCATGTCTCTAATCTGGATTACATGACAGGAATCGATTCATAACAGATACAAATTCAGTTGCGTTCCATTTTCAACTTCTATTCTTTTTCTTCTTCTTCTGATTCAAATTGATTCTCTGTCGACCACCTTCTTCGCTGCAAAACAATCAAGATCAAAATTTGTTAGCTGTCAATAACAGTTAAAGTGTACAAATCCGTTGTAAGTCTCTATCTAATTCTGCTTTCTTATTTCCTTCTCCTGCTCAAGATTCTTCATCGACTTTAATTAAACACTACAAAACAGACGGATACAAAATTTTGGGATATTGAAATCAAATGTAGTACGAATCTGTTAGCCATCCCTATCTAATTTATTTTTTTTATTTTACTAATTGAAAATCTCATGTACTTATTGTTGAATCTTGTTACCAGTCGACCTCAATAAGTACTACACAATAAATTGATTAATTGTAATTATTAACATTTATTCAATTACTCTCACCATTTTTTTTCCTTTGTTATAATTCAAACAAACACCCGAACCTCATCTTGATAATATATAAACATACACAAATACATACATATAGTAACACGAACCTTTTTTCTTGTTTTCTGTTCGAATATCATCATCAACTTGGTAATTTATTTTGCTCTCTTTCGTTCCTGTTTCTTTTTGAGTCACAAAAAATCACTAACCATCGTGTTAGCAAGTCAAGAAACAACCACTTGAAAACTTGAACCCTACAAACGTAGACCACCACCTTGTTCCATTTGATTCATCGATACCACTACTGGTATATATACCTCTTGCTTGTTCTGGTTCACGACAACACCAACACAACACAACCATCACTCCACATCTTTTTGAGTAAACCCTTTCTTATTCACCTTAACATCACCACTTCTTGTTGGTTTTACTTGAGCCAAGAGACCACTTCAATTATCATCTATCTTTCTCTCTTTCTCTTTATTCCCTTCTTGTTTTGCTGTAACGACACCTTCACCACCTTAAAACCCGTCACCCACTATTACTCGATCAACTCACAACCACCAAAGACTGCTGTTCGACAGGATCACCACCAAACCACAAACCTTTAACCATATTTCTGTCCGAACAGTCCCAAAATTGATCCACCCTTCATCTATCACCATCGAATCATTCTCCTTCTATATTGCTCGAACCATTCTTGAAAATGTTTGTGTAGTTTCGTTTGCTAACCAGATGAGAAGAGTGGTTAATATAAAGGCTGCAATTATTGGATTATTTGTTTAATTGTTGTGAACCACACCACACACAATTGCCTTTTAAAAGGTGATACTTATGAATTATTAAATTATGCCAAGTATTATCGTTTAGTTGCCGTTAATTTTTCCATTATAAATAAGATAATGGAATGTGACATATTGATGAGCTGTAAAGGAGTAGACACCAAATTACGTCCCTTTTTCTTTTCCATAGGATCTGTTTCAATCGACAGGTTATAGATACGAAAACCCCACCCTTGATTCCAGTCGACATAATCTATTCTGCAAGCTGGACACTTATTCGATTGGGCTAAGTAAGTTCTTGGACTACCATGTGCTAAAAGAGCCGTATAGATTTTTGGGCTGTTATGATCTTGTTTCTAAGTTGGGCCACGAACTCATGAGCCCATCGTCCTAATCCTCTAATTCATACTCAACGGTTACTGCTGTAACTACAGCTATGTGTTTCTGTTTTAATCACACATAAACCACCACTAAATTTAAATACTGCTCGAACTATATCCTGCTCCATTCCTATTCCGGTTTCTGTTTGAAACTAAGAACACATAACTCCCACATATTACTATTACATGCTTGACACAAAACCAAGGATCATCACCACGTTTGCTACTGTTGTACAAACTAATTATGTTTCTATTACTATTTTAACAACAAAGGTTGTTATTACTAATGATTCCTCGTACCTATTGCCAAAAACTGCTGCTGAATGTTCATTTTTTTTTTGATCAGACCTATACGCACTCGCAATAGAGGATATGCCTGCTATTTAATTCTGTTTCTACTACTCGGCTATTTGGTTAAAGGGTTTTAGAGTTTTGATGGGCCTCAATAATAGATGAAATAAGAGGTGTAAAGGAGAAGCCCATTTAAGTTATGGTATAGGCTTATGATCTTAAGAAGAGTGAAATGGACTTTAAGAGTGAAAGATTTGGGTTTGAGTTGTCTTAAGGCCCATCTTTAAACTAGTTTAGGTGGCGATGATATTATATGAGATATGATGATGATAAAAATCGTAAATGATGATGACGAGTGTATGATCATGGATATTATGATCACGATGTAGTATATGATGATGATGATAAGTGATATTGAATTTGATTGAAGAAGATGAAGAAATTTGAAACCAAATAAAACAAGTTATATATATATATTCAATTCATATATTTACAAGAAAAACATAAATGGAGGAATGGTTAAGGATGTTATCGGGTTAACGTGACGTCGCGGGTTCAAACCCGGACTTGGGCATTTTTTTAAGGACTACTCCTTTGAGGTAGTATTACTATTACCATTATAATTATTATTAAGAGTAATATTATTATTATTAAAGTTATCATTATAATTAAAATTATCATTTTAATTAAAATTATCTTCAAAAGTATCATATTATTAAAAGTATCATTATTATTATTATTATTATTTTTATCATTATTATTATTATTATCATTAACATTAAACATGATTTTTTTATTTATTAATAATATAATTATCATTATTTTTATTACTAGTATTATCATTATTATAAGTATCATTATTTTCAATAAATTATTATTAGTATTATTATTATTACTACAAATAAAATAAATAGTATTATTATAAAAAAATTAATATTTTCATTATTAAACTTAATTATTATTATCATCAACACTGTTTTAGTATTATTAAAATCATTAATTATCAAACCAAAAGTTATTTATATAAAAATATATCAAATGCATATAAATATTACATTACTATTTTAAATAAGAAATATATAATTAATATATACAAATGGACTTGATTATTATTATATGTTCATTATATGTGTTAATATATATATAAATGATATAGGTTCGTGAATCCGAGGCCAACCTTGCATTGTTCAGTTCAGTCGTATGCATATTTTTACTACGAAATATCGTATCGTAAGTTCATTTGCTGCCTTTTACTCTTTACATTTTTGGGACTGAGAATACATGCGATGTTTTTACAACTGCTTTATTAAATGCTTTTGAAATATATTTTGAACTGCGAATACATGAAATGCTTTTATAAATGTTTGACGAGATAGACACAAGCAAAACATTCCTCGAATGAATTATTATGCATACAGAAGTTCTGCGGATTATTATTGAATTATATGGACATGATAATTGCCACCATTGAATTATGTGGACATGATAATTGCGACCATTGAATTATGTGGACATGATAATTGCCACCGTTGAATTATGTGGACATGATAATTGCCACCGTTGAATTATGTGGACATGATAATTGCCACCCTTGAATTATGTAGACATGATAATTGCCACCAATTAATGTGAATGTTATGTATCGAGAGAATGATTTTTATACACAGGTTATGTGTATTAGTTTTTGTGCACAAGATATGTGTACGGTTACTAAAATTTATGAAAAATGGATTTCGTACACGAGAAAGGTGCATTGTATTTAAAAGATATCGCATGTACATTACAGGTGGGTATAGGATTCGGGCCCATTTGTACCATGCAGCATTTAAATCTTGTGGTCTATCAAAATGATGAATTTTTATTGTTTATGATAAACTTATGAACTCACCAAGCTTTTGGTTGACACTTTAAAGCATGTTTATTCTCTGGTATGAAAGAAATCTTCCGCTGTGCATTTACTCATTTTAAAGATATTACTTGGAGTCATTCATGGCATATTTCAAAAAGACGTTGCATTCGAGACATCGAGTTCATCAAGAATATTATTAAGTCATTTATAGTTGGATATATTATGAAATGGTATGCATGCCATCAACTTTCGATATAAATAAAGTTTGTCTTTTAAAACGAATACAATGTTTGTAAAATGTATCATATAGAGGTCAAATACCTCGCAATGAAATTAACTATTGTGAATCGTTTATAATCGATATGAACGGGGCATTCCAGTTGGTATCAGAGCGGTCTTAGCGAACCAGGTCTGCATTAGTGTGTCTAACTGATAGTCATTAGGATGCATTAGTGAGTCTGGACTTCGACCGTATCTGCATGTCAAAAGTTTTGCTTATCATTTTTGTCGAAAATTACCTGCTTATCATTCTTAGGGAATCACTTACTTGTCATTATCACTTGCTTGTCATTCTTAGTCTAGACACATCTTACTACATTGATTGCATCAATAGTGTATAGACAAAATTCATATCTTAGCATATCTGCTAAATCATATCTTAGCGTATCTGTTACTGTAAACTTTTCCTGACATATTTCGTAAATCCCTCCGTAATCTACGGGATCTTCTGTACTATATTTGATATTCTATGTAATTAGAATACCATCCGATATTCGAAAATCATTTCATATCAAAAACCCTTTACCTAACCGTGCAAGATGGAACTTGCAACTAGTTCAAGTTCCTCGAATTCCGAAAGTTATTCCGATATGAATTTCCACTCGAGCTCCGAAAGCAGCGTAACCGAAATGAATCAACCAATCAGCCATCATCAATTCTGGATGAATTGGGGCTGAGTTTGTATTCGATTTAATCAATGGAAATGAGAAGAAGGTGATCCCTTCCATCAACCAAATTGCTCACTTGACGAAGAACCTGAAGCACTTACCGGCCAACCTGTCCGTAATACCATTTTCTCTCTCATTTCCAGAGTATCTCGTCATGATTATATACTATCTCAAATTCTAGATTTTATTCGTTCGCTCATCCGAATTGACAATCATACTGGTATAATAGAAGAAGTCAACGAGCTTCGCGCTCGAATAGTGACTCTGGAGAATATGGTACAATATCGACGAGCATCAACACCATCAACAACATCAACAGTGCCATCACTACCATCAACAACCACATCCGCACCGCAAACCTCAACTTCACAATCTGTTCCACGAACATCAATGCCATACGCACCATAGATACCAAGGAGTACCAACAACAGTGAACGATGAAGTATTGATCCATAACTTTATTGAAGAAATATTCTACGAATAATATGTGGTTTCTAAAAGTTTTAGAGATTATTTATTCTAGCTCAAACCGAAAAGCAAATGAGATTAATATCATATTAACTCATTAAATCCATGATTACATCTGAAGAAAATATATATGTATGTATGTTTTCATAAAGATTGTAATTTAAAAAAAAATTCTTTTATACAAACTGTTAATGGTGAAAATATTTTAGCGGGTAGGTAATACCCGAGGAATATTTCGATTTCACATTAATAAGTTACACTGTACATTCTTCAAATCAGTTTCAACGGTCACTTACTATCCTACATATAACCACACATATACGTATCTGTTCACCAAAGAATAACTATTTTCATTCAAATTTAATTTCATATTCGGAATTTGACCAAACAAAATTCAAGTCAAGATTTAACAGAAGACATCACTTTTAGATTCCTACATCTTTCGAAACCATACTTTGAATCCAAAACTGTGCAACATCCGTTGGCGTGTTATTACCGAAAATAACTTTACAATACCTTTCTAAAATTAGCCAATTTTGTCACAGCTCCAGCAAATCAACTTCGACTTTCATTCGAATTAGCCATATTATAACTTTGATATATAAGTTTGCCTTTCGTCATTGTTACCGGAGAACCCTTTATATCTCATCACATTAGCTGGTAAACTTACCGGCAACTTCATTGATCTTTGACTTTTCGAAAAATCATTATATTTGTCAAAACCCCATCATGTGCCCATCTGAATCTTGTGACGATAGTTGTCATACCAAAAAGCTTCAATCATTATTTTGAATCTCGCAGCGTTTCTACATCAACAGTTATATGTATACATATAACATGTATCTTTTAGAATTATGGTTTCCATTCTGAAACTCTGAATAAGCACCCCAATTTACGAAACCAATTCTTGGAGTATTAAAAGAACTGATAAAGCAGCAAAAAATATTGATGACTGTAACAGTTAAAAGTTTGATAATAAAATAATGGTACGTTGGAAAAAGCTCGAAAAACGATCGAAATCTGCTTTCTACATTATAATATCTTCAATATTTCTATGATATCATTATATCTTCCTTAGTCGTAAATATCCTCAACATTTCTGAAGATATCTTTATATCATTTTAGTTTGTAATTATCTTCGCTGTCATTCTATCCTTAGTACATCATATCAAAAACTGTTTTGACTTCTAGATTTCAGTGAAACACTGAAGTTTAAATCCTTGGATACTCTTGAGTAATATTGGAATGAAAGCATGAGTTAATGTAATATAATGACACTTGATCAATGTTATTATATTATAGTAAGTCATGCGGAAGTTCTAATGGAACGTGATGATGGTAATGCTTGATCAACCTTACCATCACCACGAACCGTGTTACTTGACTTATATTCATCATGAACCAGGATACTTGATTCGAATTCATCATGAAACAGAACTCGACCCGAGAAGGGCATTCATAAAACTATCTGCGTATTAATCTCGAAGAAAATCTTTAATCTTATCAATTTCTTCTTCGATCAAACATTCTTAGACGATTAAAATCTTTCTATTAAAAATCTGAGTTCAAAATTTGGTACTAAAACATTCTCGATTTCAAGTCCAACTATCACCACTCAAATTTCGGGACAAAATTTCTTTAACGGGTAGGTACTGTAATGACCCGGAAAATTTCGATAAATTTTAAACCAAACTCTTGATACGATTTAATATTTTGACACGATAAGCTAAGTCTGTTATCCTGAGTCTCAAAATTTTTGAACTATTTTTGTACATTCATTGAACCTTCGACTGTTCTCGACGATTCACGAACAAATATTTGTAAATAGATATGTATATATATGTATGTATATATATATATATATATATATATATATATATATATATATATATATATATATATATATAATAAATGTTATTAATCATTTGTATGAAAATTTTGTTATAAATGAATATGTAAAACAATATATAGAATAGTTAAGTTGTTATTAGAATAACTATATATATATGTATGACTTAATATATGCATATTGTATTATATAAAACATATAAATATTAAAAATTCAAATATGTTATTACATAACATAAGTATTACATAATTAATAATATGTAAGGTTATTATATGAATTTTATTACAAGTTAAAATATAGTTGTTATAGTAATACTATATTTATTTTCATTATTAAAATAAATATTAAATACTAATATCAGTGTTATTATTATTACTATATATAATACATAAATATGAAATTTGATTTATTTATTTATAAAAATTATTGTTATCATTATTAGTAGTAAAATTATCATTATCAAGATTTTTATAACTTTTATCATTAGTATTAATATTACAAGGATTAATTTGATATTAATATTATTATTATAATTTTTACTAATAGTAAAAGTATTATTATTTATGTAAGTATATTTACCAATTATTAATATAAATTATAAATTATATATTATATAAAGAATTAAATTCTGTTTAACATACCCATTAAAACTGTACTACATGTTGTTCCTATCTTCAATATGTTAGAGGTCAATATCAAATATTCAATACAATACAAGTTCAGTAAAAATCTATCTAAGCTTTTATTATTTATTTATATTTTTTCTTGTCTGCCTGTGATGAATGTCAACACCTCAATTAACTATAAGACAATTGTAACCGAATATTGATGTTGTAGTAAACTTCCAATCTAGAATTATATATATAAATTACTGCAATTAAGAATTGAAAAACAGAAAAATCGTACGAGTTGTTATATATCACGATAAAATTCTTTATTCCTGTCTCTAATCTAGATTACATGACAGGAATCGATTCATAACAGATACAAATTCAGTTGCGTTCCATTTTCAACTTCTATTCTTTTTCTTCTACTTCTGATTCAAATTGATTCTCTGTCAACCACCTTCTTCGCTGCAAAACAATCAAGATCAAAATTTGTTAGCTGTCAATAACAGTTAAAGCGTAAGAATCCGTTGCAAGTCTCTATCTAATTCTGCTTTCTTATTTCCTTCTCCTGCTCAAGATTCTTCGTTGACTTTAATTAAACACTACAAAACAGACAGATACAAAATTTTGGGATATTGAAGTCAAATGTAGTACGAATCTGTTAGCCATCCTTATCTAATTTTTTTATTTTATTTTACTAATTGAAAATCTCATGTACTTATTGTCGGATCTTGTTACCAGTCGACCTCATTAAGTACTACACAATAAACTAATCGATTATAAGTATTAACATTCATTCAATTACTCTCACCATTTTTTTTCCTGTGTTATAATTCAAACAAACACCCGAACCTCATCTTGATAATATATAAACATACACAAATACATACATATAGTAACACGAACCCTTTTTCTTGTTTTCTGTTCGAATATCATCATCAACTTGGTAATTTCTTTTGCTCTCTTTCGTTCCTGTTTCTTTTTGAGTCACAAAAAATCACTAACCATCGTGTTAGCTAGTCAAGAAACAACCACTTGAAACCTTGAACGCTACAAACGTCGACCACCACCTTGTTCTATTTGATTCATCGATACCACTACTGGTGTATATACCTCTTTCTTGTTCTGGTTCACGACAACACCAACACAACACAACCATCACTCCACATCTTCTTGAGTAAACCCTTTCTTTTTCACCTTAACATCAACACTTCTTGTTGGTTTTACTTGAGCCAAGAGACTACTTCAATTATCATTTATCTTTCTCTCTTTCTCTTTATTCCCTTCTTGTTTTGCTGTAACGACACCTTCACCACCTTAAAACCTGTTACCCACTATTACTCGATCAACTCACAACCACCAAAGACTACTGTTCGACAGGATCACCACCAAACCACAAACCTTTGACCATATTTCTGTCCGAACAGTCCCAAGATTGATCCACCCTTCATCTATCACCATCGAATCGTTCTCCTTCTATATTGTTCGAACCATTCTTGAAAATGTTTGTGTAGTTTTGTTTGCCAACCAGATGAGAAGAGTGGTTAATATAAAGGCTACAATTATTGGATTATTTGTTTAATTGTTGTGAACCACACCACACACAATTGCCTTTTAAAAGGTGATACTTATGAATTATTAAATTATGCCAAGTATTATCGTTTAGTTGCCGTTAATTTGTCCATTATTAATAAGATAATGGAATGTGACATATTGATGAGCTGTAAAGGAGGAGACACCAAATTACGTCCCTTTTTCTTTTCCAGACGATCTGTTTCAATCGACATGTTATAGATACAAAAGCCCCACCCTTGATTCCAGTCGACATAATCTATTCTGCAAGCTGGACACTTATTCGATTGGGCCAAGTAAGTTCTTGGGCTGCCATGTGCTAAAAGAGTGTAACGTCCTCCCAATAGGGTCTGGAAGAAACGTTACTAATATCAAATAAACCAACATATTATAATACGAGAACAATACTAAATGAGAAAATTTAACTTTATTGAGTACGCAGCGGAAAATGAAATGTCGTTACAATAATGGAAATAACGATAAAGTAATTGTTCATATGCAGAAGTAATAAATGCGATATCTCTTGATCCTAAGTCCAAGTAGCATCACATAAGTAGTAGATAAGAAAGCTTGAATCAAACAGCACCTGAGGCAAAACATGCTAAAGTGTCAACCAAAAAGGTTGAGTGAAGTTCATAGGTTTAACAAAAGTAGTTATCGTTGTTTTTAGACCACAAGATTTAGTTGTAAAGTTGATCTCCTGCAGGATCAAAAAGTAGATCTCGCAGATCCAAAAGTTATGCCAGTGCGTGATATTTAGACTAAACGTTCAAGTTTGCCCCATGACAAGTTGTGTCTGTCCTTGTCGGTTTAAATTTCATTATCAAGTAATACAAAGACTGAGTCAAATGTATCGGGGACGTTACTCCCGATAGGCCTACCCCCAATAAATAAGCATGCCGCAGCACTTAAAAATATCACTGTAGGGACTTAGTCGGACATAGCCGGGTATAGCATAGTTTTAGCAGTTGGTACTTGTGTCTAAATTGTAAATAGTAAAAGCAGCATGTGTCTCACCCCAAATAAGTTAAATAAGTTTGCTAGCAATAAAGAGTGGGGCTATGAATTCACCTTAGTAAGTAGAGAGAGTTATTCCTCGGAATAGAGAGTTGAACGAGTGAGCAGGAAAGTCAACCTATTGACATTTAAGAGTAGTTAAGTGTTTTGCCCATGTTTAAGTTTAAGTATGTGTTTAAGTATAGTTTGTTTTACTAAGTTTCTATTCCTAGTAAGTTACTATTTTTATAAAGTTTCTATTTTTAGAAAGTTTCTTATTTTACTAAGTTTCTATGACTAGAGAGTTTCTAATTTTATGAGTGTTTCCATTTTAGAATACTTGCCGTATTAGATAAGCTTCCAATCACCCCTTTCCCTTCGAATGGCTAATTTAGATCTAGGGGCTTGAGCCATAGGACCCTTTAAATCGGAAATCCAAACCCTCTGCCTAGAATCTCGTAGAAACCATTCGTCAAGAAAGTTCGAAGATCTATACATCTCTAATACATATCCCAAAATATTTTTGTGCTACAATATAATTAGTAGGTTATAGGTGCTAGTAATAGTAATAGTGTATACATGTTAAGTACTAGTATAAGTAGTATTAGGGTTTCATTAATTAGGGTTAGTTAATTAAAGTAGTAATTAATAACTAGGGTTTAGTAATTAATGTCCTAGGGTTTCATAAATGTTTAGAGTTTAATTAATTAGGGTTTAAGAATTATAGTTTAGGTGTAATTAGGGTTTAAGGTTTTAATATGTATATGTATATATAATTCGTATATATATGTATATATATATATATAAAAATATTTTTTTTTACATGTATATATGTATATATAAATCTAGGTGTGTTTATGTATATACTTATGAATAACAAGTTTATAATATGAATATGAATTATCAAAGATCAAAGTTTATGTAAATAGTTTAGGGTTTATGTTATACCTTTGAAGATTCAAGATAATTAACAAAGAAAAGATGAACACGATGAAGATGGAAGATCAAAGCCTTGAAAATCTTGAAGAACTCCTTGAAGATTCTTGAAGAACACGAAGAACAAGCTTGAAGATCCGAATACCACAAGAGAGGGAGAGGGAGAGATTGTTTTTGAGAGAGAATTTTGGTGTGATTTGTGAATGAGAAACTAGGTGTTTATATAGTGCAAGTATTAGAGTGTTAGTCAACATAAGGATGTTCTAATTAATGATTTTATTTTGTTTTATAATTTTTAGTCAACAATAGGTGGTACTAGTTTATAATTAGTCAACATAAGGATGTACTAGTTTACACTTTATTTTTAGTCAACATAAGGATGTAAGATTTTTTTAGTCTCATTATTATTACTATTATTATTATTATTATTTTTACATTTACTACATGATAAGTATTATTTTCTTTTTACTAATTCATGACTTGTATATATTTAGTTCCCAATTGTTTTATTATTTATATAAATGTCACTTTTTATTTATTACTTATAGGTTATTAGTTATAATATTACATAAATGCATAAATTTTAATTAGCAGTGAGTGTTGACTAACAGTTTATTATTTTCATCTTTTATTAACTTGTCAATTTTTGTACAAAGTTAATTAATATGTTTTCTAACTCTTAACACTTAACAATTGTTGATTAAAGTTTAATCATTAAGTTTTAATTATATTGTTTGGGCTTTTAATATTGGAAAAATATAGAATGGAAAAAATGAGGGTCGTTATAGTACCTCCCCGTTATTGAAAACTTCGTCCCGAAGTTTTTAGGTAGTTTCCTCGTTTGCATCAGCAGTTGAGAAGAGATGGGGATATTTCCGTTTCATATGGTCTTTGCGTTCCCAGGTATATTCGGGGCCTCTACGCGAATTCCAACGGACTTTAACGATAGGTATATTGCTTTTACGCGTTTGTTTGACCTCTCCTTCCATGATTTCTATAGGTTATTCAACGAAGTGCATTTTATCATTAATGCGAATATCATTCAAAATGATGATGTTATACAAGTCATTTCAGTAAATTAGATACATGAAATGTGTTATGAATAGTACTGAGCTCATTTAAAACCTTGAGCATTTTATGCCACAATATTAGGGCAGACAAACAAAGAGGAGTTCGTGAAAATCACAGTCATGAAATTTGATAGAGATCTTCATTGTTTACAACAAGAATATTTTAATGATGAATATAAGTTGAAAAATAAAGTTTTATCACTATTGAATAATATGGATAAAACGATTCGTTTATAGGAAGAGTATAAATGAAGCTATCATAAAAGAGTGAAATGAGAAAATTAAATGTTCGCCTTAACTTTTGACGTAGTCACGATTGATTTCCGGAATTCAAGGAATTAAAGGAAATCTTCGTAATCTATAAGATTTGATTCTCCGGTATTTACGAAATTTTGAGATTTGTTTGATTAAATGCGGTGATTTGCCTCGATTGATGTGTTTGGAATTTTGCTATAAATTAGCTTCTTTCGTTTCATTATCTTCACCACTTCTATACTTTCTTTCTCAATTCAAACTTCCAAAAGATTAAGAAAATGCTTAATCCAGTTCTGATCCTGGTTATTATATTGACCATCTATGCAGTCATTCTTCTTTTTCTTTTACCGCCAGAGGAATCTGTTTACTTCTACTATGCTCTTGGGGTTATAGTGTTTTTAATTATCCCGTGTCTTTATATTGCTATACGCATTGATATACACGGTTTGTAATTTCGGAGTCGTTATCGGGCTTTATATTTTCCCTTATATGTCGGAGCTTTATGCTTTTGTTTCTTCTTCCCGACTTCAAGTCAAGCGAGTAATGGTCCAGAATTCATAGGTATGAAGTTTCGAATGATCATAATATATAAAGTAGAAAGGAAAGGTAATAGCACGATTTGATTTGTCATATTACCAGAATATCCGGAAAAGACCGAATCATCAAGAAAAATATGTTCTTGATATATTTAGAGGTTAAATAGAATGTAAGAGTCGTGTAACATGGAAAATGATGATTATAAAATCTATGAATCATCATCTTCCATTAAAAACTTAGCATGACTTACTGTAATATAATCACGTTGGCCTGACGTCATTATATTATACTAACTCATGCTTCAATTCCCAACACTTCTTCAAAGCATTTATAATTTAAACTCGAATTTTACAGAATATAGAAACTAAAACAGTTTCCTTTATAAAGATATCGCAAAGAGATACTTAATTGCGGACATGAATCGTTATGAAGATATCTTTCGAAATATAGAGGATATTTATGATGATATTTTGGAATTTCTAAGTTCGAAAGTTGATGAAGAAAAATTTTCCGCAAGCTTTTAACATGACTTCGGAGCAAGATATTCTCTAAAGATTTCACCGGATCCAAAATTACCTGGATTCTTTGAATATAGGGTTTGACCCTTGTGTTTGTCCTTGGTCTCCTCCATGGTTAGCTCAATCCGTTTTTCAGTTCCAAATTTTCTTTTGAGCTTTTCCAACGTACCATTCTTTATTATCAAACTGTTGGCCCTTAAGACCATCTACAATTTTTCTGTTTCCTCTGCATTTAATGCAGCCATATTTGAATCATCGGTTATCAATCCGAAATGGTTTCAAGAAATTTCATTTTTAGATGATTAAACGCTGATTGCGATCGTCAAGATTCAAAGGATGTTTTCAAGAATTTTAAATTTGAAGTGTTTAAGCGTAAGATGCATCCATCAATGGATCTAACGGTTGACGAAGAAATGTTGTGATTTTCAAAAGTAAGGAATGGTAAGTTCGGTGGTTTGATTTGATAATTCATCATAGAATACGAATGAATATAATTCATGAATGTAGTGATCTTTAGGAAGATAACACTTGCTAAAGCTTTACTTAAGTTTTGATATGTCAAAATCAGAGTATGTAACTGAATTTGTATGAAAATGGTTTTTCTTTGGTGAACATATACATATATCATGTGAATGTAAGTAGTATAGTTAACAACTGCTGAATCAGAATGGAAGAATGTACAATGTAACATATTTATATGAGATATGAATATCTCTCGGGTTTTACCTACCCGTTAAAATATTTTTTACAATTAACAGTTTGTACAAAAGAGAAGATATACGTTCATATATGTATTCTTCAGATGTAATCATGGTTTTAATGAGCTAATATAATATTAAACTCATTTGATTTGCTGTTGAAACGAGAATAAATAATCTCCAAAACCTTAGAGATTTCATAATTGTCGTGAAATATTTCGCTAATGAAGTTATGAATTAATACTTCATCGTTCATTGTTATTGATATACTTCGGTATATGATGTTGGTGCTCTTGGAATTCTTGTGAAATTCATAAGGCACTAATGATATTTTCTAGAAAGTTTCGAGTACATCGAAAATTAAAGTATACAATCAATCATATATTTGAGTAATACACTTGGTTTATTACGAAATGGAGTTTATTGTATTGAAGCAATGATTAACGATTGTTAAGTTATTAACAAAAGATGTACATCATAGCATATTGTGATATGAATTAACCATGTAGTACATACTAGTTAAGATTCACACGTAATAGCTTAGTACGAAAAGATTTATTATTGTTCCAATCCATATATATAAAGTATACATATGTAATTCTTCAGGAAGAATGAGTCAATACATCTTAACTCATTATTAATAATATTCCTTGGTATCTATGGGGCGTATGATGTTGATGTTTGAGGTACTGAGTGCGATGTTGAGGCGTGGAATGCGGATGTTGTCGTTGGTGAAGCTGGTGATGTTGGTGGTGATGTTGGTGGTGATGCTGATGGTACTGGTGGTACTGGTTATGCTGCTGGTGCTGCTGCTGGTGTTCGTAGGTTTCGCACCATATTCTCCAGAGCCACTACTCGAGCGCGAAGCTCGTTGATTTCTTCTATTATTCCGGGATGATTGGCGGTTCGGACAAGTGGATGAATAAGATCTAAAATTTTAGATATTATATATTCGTGACTGGATATCCTGGAAATGAGGGTGAAAATAGTGTTCCGAACGGGTTCGCCAGTAAGTGCTTCAGGTTCTTCACCAAGAGGTGAATTCGGTTGGTGGAAGGGATCACCTTCTTCTTGTCTCCATTGATTAAGTTTACTACGAACCCATCCCCAATTCATCCAAAATAGATGATGGCTGATTGGTTGGTTCATTCCGGTTACGCTGCCATTGGAGCTCGAAGAGTTCGAGGAATCCATATTATGTGTTTGGAATTAGGGTTTTTGATATGAGATTAGTGTTGAATACTGGATGATATATTCGTCTCCTCGAATACGTGTATATAGCAAAAAGATTTCCGTAATTTACGGAGGGAATTTAGGAAAAGTGTTAGACAAAATCTATTGGGATAGATACGATAAGATATAATAAGATATGATGTGTCTATACTTTAATAATGGCAGTATGACGTGTCGAGATCATAAAGTGATAAGTATGTAATCTAATAATCTTTTGATTAAAGACTTTCAATTCGTATACTGTGATAACCCAATGACATTTTTCGATTCATAAACCGATGCATAAAGGCATAAGGCATATAGGTACGTGATATAACAGGGAGTTATATACGTTTGTGTGTGAGTAGTAACAATTATAAGAGTTTCAAAATCATGGATAATATTTCATGTAATACATATGTAATACACATAACCATGATAGATGACTTATGAATGTCAAGAATTTCTGAAATCATTGTGTCGCATTTAGATGCGGTGGTGTAATTGGATAGTACTCAGGAAAGTGAGTAGAGTTCTTAGATTAGCTCGTCATTCTAAGATAAGTAAAGTTTCTAAAGTATAGTGTAGCATTTAACAGTTAAAGCCAACAATTAAAGGCACTATGGTCAAGAAAAGTTGTAGTCCTACATTAGGAAAGAGACTTTGATTAGAATCTTTAAGTCAAGTTTGGTAAAGCATGATTGTTAAGATTATAAGGCAATCCTAAGTGCTTTAAGTGTAAGGCAGGAAAGGTTATAGTTTCCTAGATTGCTAAGGCACCCTAGCTAGCAAGTAAGGCACACATAAAATTGCAATCCTGGTTCTCTATAACAGCCTGGTTATGCTCTGATACCAATCTGTAACGTCCTCCCAATAGGGTCTGGAAGAAACGTTACTAATATCAAATAAACCAACATATTATAATACGAGAACAATACTAAATGAGAAAATTTAACTTTATTGAGTACGCAGCGGAAAATGAAATGTCGTTACAATAATGGAAATAACGATAAAGTAATTGTTCATATGCAGAAGTAATAAATGCGATATCTCTTGATCCTAAGTCCAAGTAGCATCACATAAGTAGTAGATAAGAAAGCTTGAATCAAACAGCACCTGAGGCAAAACATGCTAAAGTGTCAACCAAAAAGGTTGAGTGAAGTTCATAGGTTTAACAAAAGTAGTTATCGTTGTTTTTAGACCACAAGATTTAGTTGTAAAGTTGATCTCCCGCAGGATCAAAAAGTAGATCTCGCAGATCCAAAAGTTATGCCAGTGCGTGATATTTAGACTAAACGTTCAAGTTTGCCCCATGACAAGTTGTGTCTGTCCTTGTCGGTTTAAATTTCATTATCAAGTAATACAAAGACTGAGTCAAATGTATCGGGGACGTTACTCCCGATAGGCCTACCCCCAATAAATAAGCATGCCGCAGCACTTAAAAATATCACTGTAGGGACTTAGTCGGACATAGCCGGGTATAGCATAGTTTTAGCAGTTGGTACTTGTGTCTAAATTGTAAATAGTAAAAGCAGCATGTGTCTCACCCCAAATAAGTTAAATAAGTTTGCTAGCAATAAAGAGTGGGGCTATGAATTCACCTTAGTAAGTAGAGAGAGTTATTCCTCGGAATAGAGAGTTGAACGAGTGAGCAGGAAAGTCAACCTATTGACATTTAAGAGTAGTTAAGTGTTTTGCCCATGTTTAAGTTTAAGTATGTGTTTAAGTATAGTTTGTTTTACTAAGTTTCTATTCCTAGTAAGTTACTATTTTTATAAAGTTTCTATTTTTAGAAAGTTTCTTATTTTACTAAGTTTCTATGACTAGAGAGTTTCTAATTTTATGAGTGTTTCCATTTTAGAATACTTGCCGTATTAGATAAGCTTCCAATCACCCCTTTCCCTTCGAATGGCTAATTTAGATCTAGGGGCTTGAGCCATAGGACCCTTTAAATCGGAAATCCAAACCCTCTGCCTAGAATCTCGTAGAAACCATTCGTCAAGAAAGTTCGAAGATCTATACATCTCTAATACATATCCCAAAATATTTTTGTGCTACAATATAATTAGTAGGTTATAGGTGCTAGTAATAGTAATAGTGTATACATGTTAAGTACTAGTATAAGTAGTATTAGGGTTTCATTAATTAGGGTTAGTTAATTAAAGTAGTAATTAATAACTAGGGTTTAGTAATTAATGTCCTAGGGTTTCATAAATGTTTAGAGTTTAATTAATTAGGGTTTAAGAATTATAGTTTAGGTGTAATTAGGGTTTAAGGTTTTAATATGTATATGTATATATAATTCGTATATATATGTATATATATATATATAAAAATATTTTTTTTACATGTATATATGTATATATAAATCTAGGTGTGTTTATGTATATACTTATGAATAACAAGTTTATAATATGAATATGAATTATCAAAGATCAAAGTTTATGTAAATAGTTTAGGGTTTATGTTATACCTTTGAAGATTCAAGATAATTAACAAAGAAAAGATGAACACGATGAAGATGGAAGATCAAAGCCTTGAAAATCTTGAAGAACTCCTTGAAGATTCTTGAAGAACACGAAGAACAAGCTTGAAGATCCGAATACCACAAGAGAGGGAGAGGGAGAGATTGTTTTTGAGAGAGAATTTTGGTGTGATTTGTGAATGAGAAACTAGGTGTTTATATAGTGCAAGTATTAGAGTGTTAGTCAACATAAGGATGTTCTAATTAATGATTTTATTTTGTTTTATAATTTTTAGTCAACAATAGGTGGTACTAGTTTATAATTAGTCAACATAAGGATGTACTAGTTTACACTTTATTTTTAGTCAACATAAGGATGTAAGATTTTTTTAGTCTCATTATTATTACTATTATTATTATTATTATTTTTACATTTACTACATGATAAGTATTATTTTCTTTTTACTAATTCATGACTTGTATATATTTAGTTCCCAATTGTTTTATTATTTATATAAATGTCACTTTTTATTTATTACTTATAGGTTATTAGTTATAATATTACATAAATGCATAAATTTTAATTAGCAGTGAGTGTTGACTAACAGTTTATTATTTTCATCTTTTATTAACTTGTCAATTTTTGTACAAAGTTAATTAATATGTTTTCTAACTCTTAACACTTAACAATTGTTGATTAAAGTTTAATCATTAAGTTTTAATTATATTGTTTGGGCTTTTAATATTGGAAAAATATAGAATGGAAAAAATGAGGGTCGTTATAAAGAGCCTTATAGATTTTTGGGCTGTTATGATCTTGTTTCTAAGTTGGGCCACGAACTCATGAGCCCATCGTCCTAATTCTCTAATTTCTGTTTTAATCACACGTAAACCACCACTAAATTTAAATACTGCTCGAACTATATCCTGCTCCATTCCTATTCCGGTTTCTGTTTGAAACTAAGAACACATAACTCCCAAATATTAATATTACGTGCTTGACACAAAACCAAGGATCATCACCACATTTGCTACTGCTGTACAAACTTATTATGTTTCTATTACTATTTTAACGATGAAGGTTGTTACTACTAATGATTCCTCGTACCTATTGCCGAAAACTGCTGCCGAATGTTCATTTTTTTCTGATCAGACCCACACACACATGCAATAGAGGATACGCCTGCTATTTAAATCTGTTTCTACTACTCGGCTATTTGGTTAAAGGGTTTTAGAGTTTTTATGGGCCTCAATAATAGATGAAATAAGAGATGTAAAGGAGAAGCCCATTTAAGTTAGGGTATAGGCTTATGATCTTAAGAGGAGTGAAATGGAATTTAAGAGTGAAAGATTTGGGTTTGAGTTGTCTTAAGGCCCATCTTTAAACTAGTTTATGTGGCGATGATATTAGATGAGATATGATGATGATAAAAATCGTAAATGATGACGATGAGTGTATGATAATGGATATTATGATCACGATGTAGTATATGATGATGATGATAAGTGATATTGAATTGATTAAAGAAGTTGAAGAAATTTAAAACCAAATAAAACAAGTTATATATATATTCGATTCATATATTTACAAGAAAAACGGAAATGGAGGAATGGTTAAGGATGTTATCAGGTTAACGGGACGTCGCGGGTTCAAACCCGGACTTGGGCATTTTTTTTAAGGACTACTCCTTTGAGGTAGTATTACTATTACCATTATTATTATTATTAAGAGTAATATTATTATTATTATTATTATTATTATTAAAGTTATCATTATAATTAAAATTATCATTTTAATTAAAATTATCATCAAAAGTATCATATTATTAAAAGTATTTTTATTATTATTATTTTTATCATTATTATTATTATTATCATTAACATTAAACATGATTTATTTATTTATTAATAATATAATTATCATTATTTTTATTACTAGTATTATCATTATTATAAGTATCATTATTTTCAATATATTATTATTAGCATTATTATTATTACTACAAATAAAATAACTAGTATTATTATAAAAAAATTAATATTTTCATTATTAAACTTAATTATTATTATCATCAAAACTGTTTTAGTATTATTAAAATCAATAATTTTCAAACCAAAAGTTATTTATATAAAAATATATCAAATGCATATAAATATTACATTGCTATTTTAAATAAGAAATATATAATTAATATATACAAACGGACTTGATTATTATTATATGTTCATTATATGTGTTAATATACATATAAATGATATAGGTTCGTGAATCCGAGGCCAACCTTGCATTGTTCAGTTCAGTCGTATGCATATTTTTACTACGAAATATCGTATCGTGAGTTCATTTGCTCCCTTTTACTCTTTACATTTTTGAGACTGAGAATACATGCGTTGTTTTTACTACTGCTTTATTAAACGCTTTTGAAATATATTTTGAACTGCGAATACATGAAATGCTTTTATAAATTTTTGACGAGATAGACACAAGCAAAACATTTCTCGAATGAATTATTATACAGACAGAAGTTATGCGAATTATTATTGAATTATGTGGACATGATAATTGCCACCATTGAATTATGTGGACATGATAATTGCCACTATTGAATTATGTGGACATGATAATTGCCACTATTGAAATATGTGGACATGATAATTAACACCGTTGAATTACGTAGACATGATAATTGCCACCGTTGAATTATGTGGACATGATAATTGCCACCATTGAATTATGTGGACATGATAATTGCCACCAATTGAGGTGAATGTTATGTATCGAGAGAATGATTTTTATACACAGGTTATGTGTATTAGTTTTTGTGCACGAGATATGTGTACGGTTACTAAGATTTATGAAAAATGGATTTCGTACACGAGAAAGGTGTACTGTATTTAAAAGATATCGCATGTACATTACAGGTGGGTATAGGATTCGGGCCCATTTGTACCATGCAGCATTTAAATCTCGTGGTCTATCAAAATGATGAATTTTTATTGTTTATGATAAACTTATGAACTAACCAACCTTTTGGTTGACACTTTAAAGCATGTTTATTCTCAGGTATGAAAGAAATCTTACGCTATGAATTTGCTCATTTTAAAGATATTACTTAGAGTCATTCATGGCATATTTCAGAAAGACGTTGCATTCGAGTCGTCGAGTTCATCAAGAATATTATTAAGTCATTTATAGTTGGATATATTATGAAATGGTATGCATGCCGTCAACTTTCGATATAAATAAAGTTTGTCTTTTAAAAACGAATGCAATGTTTGTAAAATGTATCATATAGAGGTCAAATACCTCGCAATGAAATCAACTATTGTGAATCGTTTATAATCGATATGAACGAGGCATTCTAATTATTAAAAATTATTATTTTGAATAGAATTATTATTTTTATATAAAATATTATTATTATTACAGATAATATTAAAAAGTATCTTTATTATTAAAATTATCATGATTAGAATTATCATTTTATTATAATTAATATCATCATTAATAAATAAATATCATTATTATTATTATTAGTAGAATAATAATAATTATTATTATTATTACAAAATAATACAACTTTTGCTCATTATTATTATTATCAATATTATTTTATCAAATAAATATGTGATACAAAGATATTTTTATCACACGTAGTATAAAAGTATATTTTTATCATATAAAAATTTTAATATAAATTTTTTATTTATTAATAAAGGACTTGTATTATTTACTCTAATAAAATCTGATAAATATATTTCAATATATAAAATGACTATATTTAAGTTATATAATAAACATGTATAGATTTTAGAAGTCATTTTGGGTCAAGTTGACTTTTGTTGACTTTTGCATGTCGATCTCGAGCATTAGGATTGTGATACACTATGACTTGACCTAAATTGTTAGACAGATATTGATCAACATATAAATATATATACTTAATATAGGTTCGTGAATCCGAGGCCAACCTTGCACTTGTTCATTGCCGTCATATGCATAATACTACGAAATACAGTATTGTGAGTTTCATTACTCCCTTTTATTATATTTTTGGGACTGAGAATACATGCGCTTTTATAAATGTTTAACAAAATAGACACAAGTACTTGAACTACATTCTATGATGAATTATTATACTGCGTATCCCTTTTCGTTTAGTCTGGAAACCTAAGAATTAGTGAACCCGTCCACTAATTGATGCGAATTCTAAAGATAGATCTATGGGCCTTGACAAGCCTCAGTCAGAGAATTTGAACTGCTTTAGTACTTCGAGATTTATATTATATACAGATGAGGTGCCTGTATGGGGATATGCTAGATGCATTTTTGTTAATGTCGGTTACCAGGTGTTCATCATATGAATGGATTTTTACAGCAGTGAGCAGACCTGCACTTTATTATGAAAATGAAATCTTGTGGTCTATTAAAATTATGGGAATGAATGATTATGATAAACTAATGAACTCACCAACCTTTTGGTTGACACTTGTAAGCATGTTTATTCTCAGGTATTAAAGAAATCTTCCGCTGTGCATTTGTTCATTTTAAAGATATTACTTGGAGTCATTCATGGCATATTTCAAAAGACGTTGCATTCGAGTCGTTGAAGTCAACAAGATTATTATTAAGTCATTTATAGTTTGGATATATTATGAAATGGTATGCATGCCTGTCAACTTTCGATGAAATGAAAGTTGTCTTTTAAAAGCGAATGCAATGTTTGTAAAACTTATCATATAGAGGTCAAATACCTCGTAATGTAACCATATGTTATTGTATTCATCCTTATGGATTAGGACAGGTCGTCTCATTTGGCATCCTATTTATATAAACTTCTGTTGTTAATCCAAACTCAGACATGCTCCAACAGCATCAATACCATCAACACCAAGTAAGTCACCATAAACACATATACTACAATACATATTCAATATAGATAATCACTCTAATACACAATCTACTTGAACTATTGCAGCTCCAGCTTAAGAACCGACAAAGGCAACGCAACTACTATCACTGCAACCAGCCAATTGGAAAAAACATCACCCCTTCAGGCAACCATTAAGCGTAAAAAAATGTATACACATTTATACAACCACAATGGCATAACCAACTCTAACATTATTGCAGAAGGAAGCAAAAAAGAAAAAGAAGTAACAGCACCAGTTCAGAAATATAACGACCAATATCTACTTCTTTTGCAGCCAAACATCATCACCACTGTAAGTATTTCATAACCATAACTAACTACGGGTAAAATTATTAGTCTAAATATCCCGAACATCCTGTCGTTGTAACTCCATGTAAACACTGAATGTATATATTATTTAGTTTACAAATCACCGTTCCATGTTTTTTCTGAGATAATGCTATCAATGTTTATATCATAATGAACAATTTCTTAATTATGTTTCGAATGCGGTACTATATTGCAGTCCCCGTTTTCCGTTCTCGATCGCATATGAAGGTTTGTTTAGTTTTTAATTTTCGTGTTTATTTTTGATAGGTTATTCTCAAAGATTAGCAGGCGTTGTATTGTTTTGTAATGTAGTTGATGTTTGTTGTGTGTACACAAACTGTTTGTTAAAATATCTTAAAGATGTTTTTTTTTAAATCAAGGATAATATAGGTACGATAAACCTATTTAATATCGATATGATATACAATGGGATAAATATTGATTGTATTGTTATTAGCAGTACATACAATGGTTTGAAGTGTTGTGTAGTGATATATATCTTTTAGGAGAACTGGAATTTGTTTACGTAGTTTAACATATAGTTTGCGCATTCAAATATAGAAGGTTACAAGTGTCGTGTAGTGATTAGAAGTAGGTTGAAAATTGAATCTGATTTCTGTTTCATAAAATAATGTATGGTGTTGGTGGTTTATTTGTTGTTTGTATTTGATAGGGTATTGCAAAATGTATGTAGTTTTTTATTTTATTTTTTCAATGTAGTTGCTATTTGGTGTACTGGTGCTTATAATTTGGTTTTTGTTTGTTGTCATCAGGTTGCGTATTCAGTCTAGCATTAAAATTTGAATTTTTGGTTTTTTTTGCCATTGAAGGTAATGTATGATGTTGTTTTGGTCCTTTTTTGTTTTTCCTTTTATGTTGTAAAGGTTGTTTTTTTAAATTGTATATCTTATTGTTTTGTGTTGATATCTGATGTGTTCTATTATGTTATGTACGTTGTTGCGCGTTTGTGTTAAATATGAAGCGACCCGTCCTAATCCATAAGGACGAATACAATAACATATGGTTACATTACGAGGTATTTGACCTCAACATGATACATTTTACAAACATTGCATTCGTTTTTAAAATACAACCTTTCATTACATCGAAAATTGACAAGTATGCATACCTTTTCATAATATATCCAAACTATAGATGACTTAATATGTCATTTACTTAATAATGATCTTTATTGAACTCAACGACTTGAATGCAACATCCTTTGAAATATGTCATGTATGACTTCAAGTAATATCTTTAAAATGAGCAAATGCACAGCGGAATATTTCTTTCAAACCTAAGAATAAACATGCTTTCAAGTGTCAACCAAAAGGTTGGGGAGTTCATTAGTTTATCATAATCAATTATTTTCATAATTTTAATAGACCACAAGATTTTCATTTCCATTTCTCATAAACATCAACTCATATCAGGCATTTCGCACTGCATAGAGATAAAAATCATTCATATGGATTGAACACCTAGTAACCGACCTTAACAAGATACATATAAAATATCCCCATCATTCCGGGACTCCCTTCAGACATGATAAATTCGAAGTACTAAAGCATCCGGTACTTTAGATGAGGCTTGTTGGGCCCAATAGATCTATCTTTAGGATTCACATCAATTAGGGTGTCTATTTCCTAACTCTTAGATTACCAGACTAAAAGGGGTATATTCGATTCGATAATCCAACCATAGAATGTAGTTTCGATTACTTGTGTCTATTTCGTCAAACATTTATAAAAGCAGCGCATGTATTCTCAGTCCCAAAAATATATATTGCAAAAGCATTTAAAAAGGGAGCAAATGAAACTCACAATACTGTATTTCGTAGCAATTATGCATATGACGGCACTGAACAAATGCAGGGTTGGCCTCGGATTCACAAACCTATATTAAGTATATATATTTATATATTGGTTAATATCTGTCTAAAAATTTAGGTCAAGTCGTAGTGTATCACAATTCCTAATGCTCGAGATTATCATGCAAAAGTCATAAAAGTTATCTAATCCAAAAATGGCTTTCAAAATTTATACCGATTTATTATATAACTTAAATATAGTCGTTTTATATATTCAAATATATTTATTAAATGTTATTATATTAAATAATATAAATCATTTATTAATAAATAAAAATTTATATTAAAATTTATATATGATAAAAATATACTATTATATCTCTTAACTAATAAAATTTATAAAGTTCACTTAATATCATAAAATATAGTGGTATGTATTATATTACGTGTGGTAAAAAAAATATCTTTGTATCACATATTCATTTGATAAAATAATATTGATAATAATAATAATAATAAATAAAAATTATATTATTTTGTACTAATAATAATAATTATTATTCTACTAATAATAATAACAATATTTATATTTACTAGTGATGATATCAATTATGATAAAAAGATAACTCTAATCATGATAATCTTAATAATAATGATACTTTTTAATAATAATAATATTTTTATATAACAATAATAATTATATTTAAAATGATAATTTTTAATAATAATCCTAAAATGATAATAATAATGATATTTTATAATAACAATGATATTTCAATTAAAATGATAATTTTAATAAAAATGATAATTTTAATAGTAATGATACTTTTAATAATAATAATAATGATAAAAATAATTAAAAAACGATATTTTTATCTAGATCAATATCTTACATTATTTTAATTTCATCATTATACTTATACTCATTATTTCCTAATCGATTCGTTTAATAGCTTTTAGTCCTCTTTTATATTATATTCATAATAATGATACTAATATTAGTTTTAATGTTAGTAATACTAAAAAAATAAATATTATAATACCATTAATGATAATACTAATAACTACTTTAATGATATAATAATAATAATAATAATAATAATAATAATAATAATAATAATAATAATAATAATAATAATAATTAGATCATAATTATAACGACGATAATAACGACGATAGTAATAATAATCATTTTAGTAATCATACTAAAATTATTGATAATTCAGTTGCCTATATCTTGTAATTCGTTCATCGAAACTATTCGATATCTAAATAAAAAGTTAATGATTTTTCGCCAGATTTCCAATGACATGCATATCATATACCTTATCTCAGTAGCATGTATATTAA
Organism: Rutidosis leptorrhynchoides; assembly: GCF_046630445.1. Classification (NCBI taxonomy): domain Eukaryota; kingdom Viridiplantae; phylum Streptophyta; class Magnoliopsida; order Asterales; family Asteraceae; genus Rutidosis; species Rutidosis leptorrhynchoides. The sequence continues at coordinate 257,021,489 of NC_092337.1, forward strand.
ACTCATGATCTATCATAAACTATTTAACGACGTAATTAAACATACAAGCATGCATAATCATATATACTCGAGCACTAGTCAGGGATGCATTACTAATATATAAAAGTTAAGTTATGAGTGCTCACGTATCAATATTGTGATTCAATATTGATGGAAAGTACGTAGATGCAACGAAAATGATAAACACTAGTTTGACTCACGAGCAATACCCCTGAACCATACCCATAACTTCCATAGCTGTAACCCATAATTTCCTTAGCTCTATCCCGCTCGCAAAACCCGTTTTGAAATAGCTCGTACGTACTCTTGTCGTAGTATTTTATGTAATAATACTAATACTAATACTACTAATAATATATTTGGATTAATAATAGTAATTAATAATAAAATAAATAAAATAAATGTGAAGTAATATAGAGATCAGAGGAAAAGTGTGCAAAAAATGAAACGAAAAACGTCGAGTTTTATAGACTTGTGCCACCAACCATTACCATGAGATCGCATGGGTAATGTGAGGGGATGCCATGCGATCGCATGGCTCCTAAATCCAGCTCATATCCTTTTGTTTGATCCTACCGACACTCCTTTTAAATTTTATAATATATATTTATTTATTTAATTTATATAATTAATTATATATTATATAATATTCACGTGTATAGTTAATTTGTACTTTTAGTTCTGATAACTCGTACGTTTATGCTTGACTAATGTCCCGTTTCCAGTTTCTCGAGCTCATTTTCGTACGCTTAGCAAACTAGCACTTTACCTTACGCGACGTGTACCTTTATCAATAATTAGACTTAAATCAATGAAAAACTATCCCACTCAAAGTGTAACGTAAACGTTCGAGTGTTTTGGTCATTTGCTTCTTTAAAACGACTACTCGATATTTATTAAAATATATTAAATAATATTATTTAAAATCTTTATTTTAAGAAATATAAATATAATCAATTAGTTATATAACTAAATAAATACTCTATTTTGTCATTTATAAAATATACATATTATCATTTAGAAATTTATATAACAAATATATATGTATTCGAAATCTTTATCTAACGATATAATTTATAGTTTTTCAAAACTAATTATATTTAAAGTTTATAAAAATATAAATTCAAAATCTTTTAAATAATAGAAAATATAATATCAAATAACGTTTACACTTTAAAACTTAACTTGATGTAATTCATGTATGTACTTGCGTTTTCACAAGTTCAATCAACTTATTGAAATATCAATCGAACGAGTACCACTATTTTTTACAAAAATGATTTGAAATTTCATATATATATATACTTATATTAAAAAAAATATTTTTACTAATCATTAAGTTTTAAAACGCGTTTTTAATCTTTGTTATATTTATTTATATTTTATTGAATCACAATCTGTAACATCCCGCGTTTTTTTCCGTTAAATTTATTTTAACACCGTCTTTTTTTTATATATATATATATAATATCTTTCGTCATTTAAATTTGTATCCTTCGTTAACTATCGTTCATAATATCCTCGTTATTTAATTATAAAGTCATCCGTTACTCGAACGTTTTTAAAATATTCGTTGGGTTAATTCCCGCACCCGCTTTGAAACTCGAGGGACCGAGATTGCCAAATGGGCAAACTAGTTGACTAGGTCAACTAGTCAACCCACTTACCACATCCATTCATTTCATCTCCACCTCCCACCTTCATCCTCCTCTTTCTCTCTACTTCCCATTTTTTTGAACTCAAAACCCTCAAACATAAAATCATCATCTAAATCCGATTGGAGAAGCAAACATCAAAACAAATTACATTTTCGTGATCCTCTCTTCATCCTCTTCAATTTGATACCAACTTCATCTCATTTGGGTAACTTTCTAAAATCACTAATTTTATGTGTTCTTGAGATTTTTGAGTTATAAAGTTGTTAATTAGTGTCTATGGCTCATTGTGATGTCGTGTATGTAATTTGTATGCTCGATTCGTTGTTTTTGGTGTAACTAGTTCAATATGAAAATTACTTGCTAAATCCTTGATTTTGGATGATCAAATGTTGTTAGATTGTTAAAGTGCATGTTTTAAAAGTGTTACTAGTATCATTAGCTTCGTTTTGATGTATAGGTTGATTAAGGAAACTCCAAGAACATGATTAATGATTTTGTGAACTTGGATTAGGGTTTGATGAGCTTTACATGAACTTTTGATGCGTCAAATGCTATGAGATATTGTTTTTAAGTGTTTTGTTGCAATGTGTGTTTGATTACCTTCGAAACGGCATAACATACATGTAAATTGGTTGCCCGAATCATAAAATGCGTTTTTGGAACTTGAACTTTGATTATGAATGTTTAATTGCGGTTTTTGGTTGTTGTAAGTGGAAGTTTGATTGATGAAATGCGTTTAGATGTTTTCCTTGTCAAAATACCTTTCCGATGGTATAAGATACATGTTTTAAGTGTTTTCGGTGCATGAGATGTGTTAAATTGTATTTTGTTTCGTGACTTGGACCATTTTTCTGCAAACTGCATGTTTCCCAGGTATTGCGCGCCGCGCATATACCCGCGCGCCGCGCAGAATTAGAAATCCCAGATGTTTGCCTTCGTGGTTAAGTTCTGACCAGGATTTACACTTGGGTGCGCGCCGCGCAACCCATAGCGCGCCGCGCATACTGCCCAGCTCATTTTGTCTTTGTTTTTCATGTCACAAAATGTTTCCCGCTTAACCGTAACTCCGATTAACATGAAACTTGGCCATTCTGCTCATAAATGATTTCTCATCATGGGAAAATTGTCGGATACCCGACCCGACCCCGTTGACCTTGACTTTGACCAAGTTTGACTTTTAGTCAAACTTAACCAAACAATTATACGATCGTTCTAACATGCTTAATTACTTGTATCGTGCATGAAACTTGACTAATTGATTCACATGCTACATAATCGAGTCGTAACGAGCCATAGGACTAATTGAACATCTTTGACCGTTTGTGTTTACCATTATTGATATAACCTATATGTTTAGGTCAAGACTAGCTTTGTCTTTGCACGCGTTTACTTGTTGAAGTACTTTATTAACTCTTGCACGCAAGGTGAGATCATAGTCCCACTTTTTACTCTTTTGAACTTACTTTTGGGATGAGAAAACATAAACGATTCTTTTGAACTAAGTGAACACAAGTACAGGGAAAACAAACATTCTACATACGAGTTTGAACACAAATCCTCAATTCGATTATCATTAGTTACATCAGATGGTGTAAGCGAGAACTTATGTTATATGGCCATATGGGTTTGACAAACCCTCACTTCGGACGGTTCGCTACCGTCTACGGGTGAAATATATTTTCGGGAAACAGTGTATGTTCTAACACTATTATTACGGGGTTCAACGGACGGAATGTTAAGCTTTGATAATTAAGTGCTCGTGAATATTAACTTTAGAATGTATTACTATTATTTCAACTTTACAAATCTTGTGGTTCGGCTTACTTTACTTTTACTCACATACTTACTTAAACCTATGATTTCACCAACGTTTTCGTTGACAGATTTCTATGTTTTTCTCAGGTCTTGCACGATATGTGATACATGCTTCTGCTCACTATTTGATACTTGCATTGGATGTCGAGTATACATGCATTACTTGGAGCGTCTTTTGACTTTACTTTAAATCGTGTCGCCTAGATTTCAAATGTACTTATAACCTTGTAACTTAACTTTTGGTTGAACAATTCTTGTAAACTTTGGAAACAATCTTTATTTTGAAATGAAGGCGACATATTTTGGTCAAACTTTGTCTTAAAGACTTATGACCATGCAATGGGACCTACGTAGATGACGCCGTCACTTGACGATTTGTCGGGGTCGCTACAAGTGGTATCAGAGCCTTGGTTGTAGGGATTTAGAGTTCATTTGTGTCCACCCCGAGTCATAGGGTACATAGGTGAATCTAGACTACAACCGGCATATAGACTGAAGTAGGAATTATTTGACTAATTGTGCATTTATACTCGAACTCTTCTATCATATCTAACTCGTATTCGATGTTGATCTTACGTTGATAAATTTTGTTGATGCGCCACCTTGACTTTATGAAGTAATGTTAAATGCACATGAGAATCAGGGTAATATAATTTCCGGGATTATATTACGGTGATTCACATGGACGTTCCGACATTATGACATAGAGAATTTAAGGCGAGTCAAGGAAAATTTTCTCTCTATCCTTATTCCATGCCACGGTTAGTATTGTTGAAAATACTAACCAACGATATTCTTGTGTCATGAAGGAACAATGGTTCACCAAGGTCAACACAACACTCCTCTCGAAACTCTAGAACAAGCTCTTCAACGAATGATAACCACCGCCGTGGGTACGGCCGTGGCCAATCACTTTTCTAACAACAACAATCATGGAACCGGTAATTCAAACGAAGGTTGCTCCCACAAGAACTTCATGAAGTACAATCCTTCCACTTTCGATGGAACCGGGGGACCGTTTACTCTCACCCGATGGTTTGAACAAACAGAATCCGTTTTTTTAGCATAAGCGGTTGTCAGGACCAAGATAAGGTCAAGTTTTCCACCCTCACTCTTACCGGTATCGCTCTCTCATGGTGGAACACGTATGTACAATCAGTGGGTATCGATGAAGCCCTTACACTCTCTTGGACCGAATTAAGAGAAAGAATGATCACCGGATACTTCCCGCGCGATGAGACTCGAAGGCTCGAGCAAGGGCTAAGGAATTTAAGAACGGTCGGGAATGACCTCGGAGCTTATAATCAACGGTTTACCGAACTAGTCTCAATGTGTCCAAATCTCATGACTCCCGAATCCCTAAGAGTCGAACTTTACATGGATGGCCTCCCTAAGAGCATTCAACACGGGGTAATGGCATCCCAACCCACTAACCTACAAGAGGCTTTAACAAAGGCCCACCAAACTTTAGAAACGGTGAATGAAATGGAAGCACCGGTACGAATGGTCGAGAACCACCCGGGTAACAACAAAAGAAAATGGGAAGCCTCGCAACCAAGCAACCACAACAATAACAACATCTCCAAGAAGCCTTTCACCCCCGGCGGCAAGAAGGGGTATGCCGGAACCCTACCTCACTGTAACAGGTGTCGCAAACATCATTTTGGTGAATGTGGCAAACCATTTTGCGTCAAGTGTCAAAGAAGTGGCCATGTGGCCCATGTCTGTAAAGGTACCGTTACCGTCGCTCGAAGGGTGCCCAACGCACACAGGACGGGTGCATGCTTTGAGTGTGGCCAACTGGGTCATTTTAGGAATGTGTGCCCAAAGAAGAAATCAACCCCAACGCACGCCATTGAACTTTCAACATCGACACCTAGGATGCCCGAGACGACGATGGACTAGTCACGGGTACGTTTCTTCACAACAAACCGTATACTTCATACTTGTTCGATTCGATTACCGCTAGACGTTTTACAACCAAGACTTTGACTTGTACTCATTACCTTCCATCTTTTCCCCTAGATACTATTTAGGCGATTTAAGCGACCAACGGAAAAATATTGTGTGCCTATAAATATTATCGGAGGATATACGTTAAGAAATTGAATTCGACACCAATAGAACTAAGGAACTCAAAACCTATTCATTAAGGAGAAATTGTTGCCCTACATTTATGTATAGATTATTGTGAACTAAGAAATTTTCGGTTGGAAGCCGATACCCTCTTCCTCGTATCCATGACCTCATGATTTCTTGCATGAATCCCGTGTATATTCCAAAACAACCTCCGTTCCGGTTATCATCAATTGGGGGTTAAGGGAGACGATGTCTCCTAAGCCATCTTCCGAACTCGTAAAGTTAGTTGTAAATCTCTCTTAGTATCGTCGATTTATTTAGGACTCCGTCCGTATTCATGAACCTCCTAAACTACGTATGCAACTTATCTAGACAAATCCGTTATCGTATTTATACATGATATCTTGACCTATTCAAGTAAAGAAGGAAAACGAACAACATCTCCGTCTTACGCTCGAACTTTTGAGAAAAGAGCAACTCTATACCAAATTCTTCGAGTGAGGATTTTGGTTAAACGAAGTTCAATTTCTAGACCCTGTTGATAGTGGTCAAAGTATTTCAATACATCTCACAATCGAAACCACACGTAACCGGGAAACTCTCACGACTCAGACTTGTACTCGTAAAATCTTCGATCTCACCGGTTGTTACCGCAGATTCATTTTCGACTTTATCTCGTGATGCTCGTTCTTTACCCTCGATAACTCATTAAGGTAGAAATTTAAACCTCTCCGTGTCCGAACCTTGAACGTAATTTTTTTTCACGCAAACCTTACTAGCTAAATCCGATTAGCATAATGGAATGCGAATATGGAGATATTTCTACTTGAACGCCTGAAAGGCATACTCTCTCGACTCAAAATTGACGTAACTGAAATTCGTTATTTTGCACGAAGAATTCGAATACATAATTGTGGACCCGATCAATTTTCTCGTCATCATGTACCACACTACATACCTCTGTTATTTCGCCGTTACCGTCTGATATTACTGGAACTTAGGATAACACACAATCCAAGGATACTTCACTCTTCTTTGACTTAACGTCCTTGTATTTCTAATAATCGGCCAACCACTATTCAACCCCGAACTATACAACTACGTGTACTATCTCGTTTCTCTTTCAAACCTCAACTTTTGACAACTAGAGGCACGATATGGCAACCTCGATGTGTAAACTCACTCTACTCTAAGTTCTCATTTCACTCCTATCTTTATCGCTCGCACTTCCGTATAAGAAAACTTCTTGTAACATTTCCCAATGGATAGAGAAACTCTTCATATTACATTAGTATTCGCCACGAGGGTGAATAGTCCTAACGAACATTTTTCGAACCCTAACTGACTTGTTCAAACATATCTTAAGAGATTCTATTCCAACACGGTGTATCTTTGTCAATTATCACGTATCGAAATACTCGTTTCACTTCTAGTTTTGCAAGAAACCTTGGAGACCCGCTTAGACATGAGTACTGCGTACCACCCACAAACCGACGAACCGAGCAAACGAACGATTTATGTCTTGAAAAGACATGTCACAAACTCGTATTGTCACCTTTAGTAGATCACTCTTACAACAGTGACACCCTATATGACCGCTAATGTCATACCCCTGTTCATTTAACCAAAGCATCAACCACCGAAATCTGAACTCCATCAAGAAACAACAATTGAGATCGTTCAAGTCCGAGAAGGGCTCGAGACAACCCATTGTCGCCAGAAGAGTTATACCAAACTTAGATGAAAACCTCACCAAACCCAGTGTGTAACCGCGTAATATTGAGAAACCGCACCTTGAAAGGGTGTAATCCATTTTGGGAAATCGAGAAAGGCTATATCCGCAATATTGAACCTTTTGAAACCTTGGGGCGTATTGGAACCGCTTCCTACCGTTTAGAACTTTCGACTCAATTAAGTTTCCGTTTACCCTACATTTCGTGTAACAAACTTAGAAACGTGTCCTGCGGAACAGGAACGTGCAATCCTGCTAGATACATCAACTATCGATGACAAACTACTCTTCATAGGAAAACCAGTTGAAACCGGGGATCGTAAAAACCAAACCTTAATACAACGTGAAACCCTAACTATCCAAATTCATGAGAACACTCAAGGACGTACCTTCACTTATTCATAGCATTGACATCTCCGGTCTCGAGTGAGAGGCATCGATTATTACTTCCAACTAAATTTCGGGACGAAATTTCTTTTGAGGTGTGGATAATGTAACATCCCGCGTTTTTTTCCGTTAAATTTATTTTAACACCGTCTTTTTTTTTATATATATATATATAATATCTTTCGTCATTTAAATTTGTATCCTTCGTTAACTATCGTTCATAATATCCTCGTTATTTAATTATAAAGTCATCCGTTACTCGAACGTTTTTAAAATATTCGTTGGGTTAATTCTCGCACCCGCTTTGAAACTCGAGGGACCGAGATTGCCAAATGGGCAAACTAGTTGACTAGGTCAACTAGTCAACCCACTTACCACATCCATTCATTTCATCTCCACCTCCCACCTTCATCCTCCTCTTTCTCTCTACTTCCCATTTTTTTGAACTCAAAACCCTCAAACATAAAATCATCATCTAAATCCGATTGGAGAAGCAAACATCAAAACAAATTACATTTTCGTGATCCTCTCTTCATCCTCTTCAATTTGATACCAACTTCATCTCATTTGGGTAACTTTCTAAAATCACTAATTTTATGTGTTCTTGAGATTTTTGAGTTATAAAGTTGTTAATTAGTGTCTATGGCTCATTGTGATGTCGTGTATGTAATTTGTATGCTCGATTCGTTGTTTTTGGTGTAACTAGTTCAATATGAAAATTACTTGCTAAATCCTTGATTTTGGATGATCAAATGTTGTTAGATTGTTAAAGTGCATGTTTTAAAAGTGTTACTAGTATCATTAGCTTCGTTTTGATGTATAGGTTGATTAAGGAAACTCCAAGAACATGATTAATGATTTTGTGAACTTGGATTAGGGTTTGATGAGCTTTACATGAACTTTTGATGCGTCAAATGCTATGAGATATTGTTGTTAAGTGTTTTGTTGCAATGTGTGTTTGATTACCTTCGAAACGGCATAATATACATGTAAATTGGTTGCCCGAATCATAAAATGCGTTTTTGGAACTTGAACTTTGATTATGAATGTTTAATTGCGGTTTTTGGTTGTTGTAAGTGGAAGTTTGATTGATGAAATGCGTTTAGATGTTTTCCTTGTCAAAATACCTTTCCGATTGTGACGCCCCCATGTAGGGCCTGGGAGAAACGTCACTAATTATATCAAATTACAGTTGTACAAACGAGAACGACTCTACATGAGACGTTTTGTTGAGTTTTGCAGCGGAAGATAAATATGTCTTTAATTGATATGATGTGTAATGAAGACTTCAAGCATAGCAAGCAATCATCATCAAAGCAGTAGATATACAGCGGAAGCATTATTCAAGTACCTGAGAATAAACATGCTAAAGTGTCAACACAAAGGTTGAGTAAGTTCATAGGTTTGTCATAAATAATGATTTCAGTAATAGTGTTAAACCACAAGATTTGTTTTCATAAGTAGATCACTCAGATCCAGTCAAGTTGATATCCCGCAGGATCAAAAAGTTATGCCAGTGCGTGATATTTAGACTAAACGTTGTTTGCCCCGTGACAAGTTGTTCTGTCCTTGTCGTTTAATTTCATTATCAAGTAATACAAAGACTTAGTCAAATGTATCGGGGACGTTACTCCCGATAGGCCTATCCCCAATAATTAAGAATGTCGCAGCAATTAAAAATATCACTGTAGGGACTTAGTCGGACGTAGCCGGGTATAGCATAGTTTTAACAGTTGGTACTGATATTTAGACTAGACTTTCAAGTTTTCCCCGTAACAAGTTATCGTTTATACTTGTCGGTTGGGGACTTGCTGGTCATAGCCCAACATATCACAGTTTAATAGTTGGTACTTGTATTTAGACTAGACTTTCAAGTTTGCCCCGTAACAAGTTATCGTTTATACTTGTCGGTTGGGGACTTGCTGGTCATAGCCCAACATATCACAGTTTAATAGTTGATACGTGTAAAACAATTATAAAAGTTGCGCATGTATTCTCAGCCCAAAAATGTAAAGAGTAAAAGGGATCATATGAAACTCACAATACGATACGATAGTTTGTAGTAAGTATGCATAGGATGGCACTGAACAAGTACAGAGTTGACCTCGGATTCACGAACCTATATCAAGTATATATATTAACACATATACTTGTAATCGAATAAGTTTGTGATTGTTATATATTTCTGTAGTTATATATATATGTTTGATTGGTATTATATTAAAAATACATAATTTGTTATATATGAATATTTATATAAGAATGTTAATATGTTTGTTATGTGAAAATATAGTTGTAGTATATGAAATAGGTGTATTTAATGTACAACATATTTATTTTTAAAAATAATAGTTTCGATAATAATGATTTACTAATGAGTATAATAATAATGGTAATAATAGAAATTTTAATACAAATGATAGTTTTACTAATAATTATAAAGTAAAGATGATAGTTTTAGCAAAAATGATAACTTTTGTAAAAATGATAATAACAATAGTAATTTTTAATAATAATAATAATACTAATAAGATAATCATATTGATAATAGTAAATATGATAACATTAATAATACTTATTAGTAATAATAATAATAATACTAAATGATAATACTTACTATAATCATAATAATAATATGTGTTAAATAATAATAATATTAATTATAATACTAGTAATATTAACAATAACTAGTAATGACAATAATAATGATAATAATAGTTATATTAAAGATAATAATAATATCTAGTATTAATGATAGTAATAATAATTAATTTAACAATAATAACAATAATTATAATAATAATAATGAAAATAGCAATAGGAAAACTACCTTAAAGCCTTCCAAAAAAAAATATGCCCAAAGCGAGACTCGAACCCAAGACCTCTCGCTCACCCGAACACTCCTCTAACCATTGAACCGATTGTGTTTTTCTGATATTATACGAAACCCATATTTATTTATCTGGTTTTCTGTTTCTCCTTCTTCTTTAAAACTAACTAGTCAACCATGGATCACATCGATTTACATAACGAATTAGTTTCAGGAGTTCATAGCAAAACATAAACGTTTTCAATTGTTACTTCAAATTAACAAACACAAAAGAAAAGAAAAAATAAAATAAAATTTTTCAAAAAAAATAAGCTGCTGTCGCAGCTTTTTTTAAAAAAAAAATTAATTAACTTGATCATTTTTCGTTTTTAGATCTTGACTCCTTCATGACATCTTTTCCAAATCATACCTAAAAACTATAGAAATCGTTATTTGGACTTGAAACATTAAAATGACTTCGAATTTCTTGATGAACACGGAGTTTTGACTTTTTGATATGAAACTTTGACTCGAAAATTCGAATTCGTTTTGAGGAATTGGAATATGAAATTTTGCAGGAAGTTTGATTGAATTATTCCTAACAAGACTGCAATTCCAGATTTTTAAATTGATAACGAAATCGCGGTTTTGAATAAATGAAACAGATACAGAGGTAGCGACCTAAAAAAAAAATATATTTCTGTTTTTAATCTTCAAACAATGTTGTAGAGATTCATATATATTAATAAGGAGATTGATAAAGTCCAAAATAAAAACCAGTAGAGGAATCACGATTGATATATAAAAAAAATAGATCGTGATCTAAAAAAATAATAAAAGAAAACAGAAAATAAAGGGAAGCAGGTAGGAACCACGATCAGGCATTTCTTTTTCTTTTTTTTTTTTTTTTCTTTTTTTTTTTTTTTTACTTAGTAATACCTAATCTCCTTTTTATAAAATATGTTAAAAAAAAATATAACAGATTACAAAAAAAAAGTGGCGACCTACTTGATCCATTTACTAATGTTTTAGTATTAGTATTTATTTAATAATAATAATTAATAAATATGAATAATAATAATACGTTTAATGTTAATATTAATAATAATACTATTAATAACAATGTTAATAATTATATTAATAATAATAATTATGAATATATTTAAATATAGTAATACTTTTAATATTTTTAAAATTAGTAATTATAATATTAATAATAATGATATTTCATTATTTTAAATGTCAAATATTAATATTAATACAATTAATATTAATAACACATAAGTAATTATACTAATGATAATGATATTAAGTATAACTATACTAATAATAACATTAACCAAATTCATAATAATAAAAATGACAAGTGTAAATGATGTATATACACACACATATATATTTACATATTGTTTTATAATCATTTTGTTCGTGAATCGTCGGAACTTTGTCGAGGTTAAATGAAATCACGAAGAGATCTTTGTTTAAATTAACTCGAAATTTTTCGGGTTGTCACAGTATCCCCCTGTTAATAGAAATTTCGTCCCGAAATTTTAGTTGTTGCCATCAGTCGGCGTTGTTTGTAAACAGGTGAGGATATTTTCGTTTCATTTGGTTTTCACGTTCCCAGGTATGCTCGGGGCCTTGCGTGAATTCCAACGGATAGAATATTGTTTTGTTTCAAGAGTTTAAATCTTACGAATCATAAATTCTACGGGTTCTTCGATGAAGTGCATTTTATCATTAATGCGGAGGTTATCTAAAGATTAACAATAGTGTCTTGATTAGGTTACCCTCAAAAGGGATGATGGTGCTTATACAAGTATTTCAGTAAACCGAACACATAAAATGTGTTATGAATAGTATTGAGCTTATTTAAAACCTTGGGCGTTTATGCCACAATATTAGGGCGGACGAGTAGAGAGTAGTTTATGAAAATTTATAGTTATGAAATTTGATAGATATCATCATTGTTTACAACAAGAATATTGTAATGATGAATATAAGTTGAAAAATAAAGTTTTATCACTATTGAATAATATGGATAAAACGATTCGATTATAGGAAGCGTATAAACGAAGCTATCGTAAAAGAAGTGAATGAGAAACTTAAATGTTCGCCTTAACTTTTGATATGGTTAAAGTTGATTTCCGGAATTCAAGGAATTAAAGGAAATCTTCATAATCTATAAGATCTGATTCTCCGGTATTTACGAAATTTTGAGATTTCTTTGATTAAATGCGGTGAATTGCCTCGATTGATGTGTTTGGAAATTTTGCTATAAATTAGCTTCTTCCGTTTCATTATCTTCACCACTTCTATTATTTCTTCTTCAATTCATACTTCCAAAGATTGTGAAAAATGCTCCATCCAGCTCTTATCCTGTCTATTTTTCTGACTATCGTTTCAGTCATTCTTCTTTTTAATCTACCACTGGAGGAATCTATTTACTTCTACGATTACCTTGGGGTTATAATGTTTTTAATTCTCCCGTTTCTTTACGTTGCAATACGTATTGATATACACGGTTTGTAATTTCCGTGTTGTTATCGGGCTTTATATTTTCCCTTATATATCGGAGCTCTATGATCTTGTTTTTCCTTCCCGACTTCAAGTCAAGCGAGTAATGGTCCAGAATTCGTAGGTATGGAGTTTCAGATGGACCTACTGTTCTAAGCGTAGTACCATGATTTGATTTGGTAAATTACCAGAGTTACTGAAGATAGAACTATCAAGAATATATTTTCTTGATATGTTCAAAGATTAAATAGAATGTAAGAGTCGTGTAACATGGGAAATGATGATTATAAAGTCTATGAATCATCATCTTCCATTAAAAATTTAGCATGACTTACTGTAATATAATCACGTTGGCCTGACGTCATTATATTATACTAATCCATGCTTCAATTCCCAACAGTTCTCAAAAAAAAACATTCATAATTTAAACTCGAAAGTTTACAGAATATAGAAACTAAAGCAGTTTCCTTTATGATGTAATAATAATATCGCAAAGAGATAATTAATTGCGGACAAGAATAGTTATGAAGATATCTTCAGAAATATCGAGGATATTTATGACGATATTTTGGAATTTCTAAGTTCGAAAGTTGATGAAGAAAGATTTTCCGCAAGCTTTTAACATGACTTCGGAGCAAGATATTCTCTAAAGATTTCCTCGGATCTAGAATTACTTGGATTCTTTGAATATAGGGTTTGGTCCTTGTATTTGTCCTTGGTCTCCTTCCTGGTTAGCTCAATCCGTTTTTCAGTACCAAATTTTCTTTTGAGCTTTTCCAACGTACCATTCTTTATTATCAAACCGTTGGCCCTTAAGATCATCTACAATTTTTCTGTTTCCTCTGCATTCAATGCAGTCATATTTGAATCTTCGATTATCAATCCGAGATGGTTTCAAGAAATTTTATTTTTAGATGATTAAACGCTGATTGTAATTGTCAACGAATCTAATGGTTGACGAATAGGCGTTGTTGATTTCAAAAGTAATGAATGATAATTTTAGTGGTTTGATGTGATAATTCATCATAGAATATGAATGAATATAATTCATGAGAATCAGAATTGAAGAATGTACAATGTAACATATTTCTCGAGTTTTACCTACCCGTTAAAATATTTTCATCATCAAAAGTTTGTACAATAGAATATTCAATTACAATCCTTGTGAAAATATGCGTACATATATATTTTCCTTTAGATGTAATTATGGATTTAATGAGTTAAAATAATATTAAACTCATTTAGTTTACGGTTGAAACGAGAATAAATAATCTCCAAAACGTTAGAGATTACATAATCGTCGCGAAATATTTCTTTATGAATCAATACTTCATCGTTCATTATTATTGATATACCTCGGTATATGATGTTGATGCTCGGTGATTTCTTGTGAAATTCATAAGGCATTAATGACGTTTTCGAGAAAGTTTCGAGTACATCGAAAATAGAAGTGTAAAATCAAACATGTATTTGAATAATACAATTAGTTTATTATGAAATGGAATTTATTGTGCTGAAGCAGTGATTAACTATTTGTTAAGTCATTAATGAATGATGTACATCATAGCATTTTAGTGATATGAATTAACCAAGTAGTTACATACTAGTTAAGATTCACACGTAATAGCTTAGTACGAAAAGATTTATTGTTAAACCATGTATATATAAAGTATACATATATAATTTTTCAAGAAGAATGAGTCAATACATCTTAACTCATTATTAATAATATTCTTCGGTGGTTGTGGTGTTGCTGTTGCTGATACTGGTGGTGCTATCGGTGCTGGTTATGCTGCTGGTGCTGCTGATGCTCTTAGATTCCGCACCATATTCTCCAGAGCCACTACTCGAGCGCGAAGCTCGTTGACTTCTTCTATTATTCCGGGATGATTGGCGGTTCGAACAAGTGGATAAATAAGATCTGAAATTCTAGATATTATATACTCGTGACGGGATATTCTGGAAATGAGGGTGAAAATGGTGTTACGAACTGGTTCGCCGGTAAGTGCTTCAGGTTCTTCACCAAGAGGTGAATTCGGTTGGTGGAAGGGATCGCCTTCTTCTTGTCTCCATTGATTTAGTAGACTACGAACCCATCCCCAATTCATCCAGAAAAAGTGATGACTAATTGGTTCGTTTGTTCCGGTTACGCTGCCATTGGAGCTCGAGGAATCAGATGAGAAATCCATATTATGTGATTTGAATTAGGGTTTGATATGAGATGAGTGTTGGATACTGAATGATATATCCGTCTCCTTGAATACGTATATGTAGCAAAAGGTTTTCGTAATTTCCGGAGGAAATTTAGGAAAAGTGTTAGACAAAATCTATTGAGATAGATACGATAAGATATAATGATTTGTCTATACTCCAATAATGGCAGTATGACGTGTCGAGATCATAAAATGATAAGTATGTAATCAAATAATCTTTCGATTAAAGACTTTCAATTGGTATACTGTGATAACCCAATGACATTTTCTGGTTCGCAAACCGATGCATAAAAGCATAAGGCATATAGGTACGTGATATATAACAGGGAGTTATATACGTTTGAGTATGAATAGTAACAATAATAGGAGTTTCAAAAATCATGGATAATATTTTATGTAATACATATGTAATACACAAAACCATGATAGATGACATAAGAATGTCAAGAATTTCTGAAATCATGGTGTTGCATTTAAATGCGGTGGCGTAATTGAATAGTACTTAGGAAAGTAAGTAGAGTTCTTAGATTAGCTCGACATTCTAAGATAAGTAAAGTTTCTAAAGTATAGTATAACATTTAACAGTTAAAGGTAACAATTAAAGGCACTATGGTCAAGAAAAGTTGTAGTCCTACATTGCTAAGGTACCTAATTGTATAAGGCACACATAAAATGCAATCCTGGTTCTCTACAACAACTCTGCTCTGATACCAATCTGTGACGCCCCCATGTAGGGCCTGGGAGAAACGTCACTAATTATATCAAATTACAGTTGTACAAACGAGAACGACTCTACATGAGACGTTTTGTTGAGTTTTGCAGCGGAAGATAAATATGTCTTTAATTGATATGATGTGTAATGAAGACTTCAAGCATAGCAAGCAATCATCATCAAAGCAGTAGATATACAGCGGAAGCATTATTCAAGTACCTGAGAATAAACATGCTAAAGTGTCAACACAAAGGTTGAGTAAGTTCATAGGTTTGTCATAAATAATGATTTCAGTAATAGTGTTAAACCACAAGATTTGTTTTCATAAGTAGATCACTCAGATCCAGTCAAGTTGATATCCCGCAGGATCAAAAAGTTATGCCAGTGCGTGATATTTAGACTAAACGTTGTTTGCCCCGTGACAAGTTGTTCTGTCCTTGTCGTTTAATTTCATTATCAAGTAATACAAAGACTTAGTCAAATGTATCGGGGACGTTACTCCCGATAGGCCTATCCCCAATAATTAAGAATGTCGCAGCAATTAAAAATATCACTGTAGGGACTTAGTCGGACGTAGCCGGGTATAGCATAGTTTTAACAGTTGGTACTGATATTTAGACTAGACTTTCAAGTTTTCCCCGTAACAAGTTATCGTTTATACTTGTCGGTTGGGGACTTGCTGGTCATAGCCCAACATATCACAGTTTAATAGTTGGTACTTGTATTTAGACTAGACTTTCAAGTTTGCCCCGTAACAAGTTATCGTTTATACTTGTCGGTTGGGGACTTGCTGGTCATAGCCCAACATATCACAGTTTAATAGTTGATACGTGTAAAACAATTATAAAAGTTGCGCATGTATTCTCAGCCCAAAAATGTAAAGAGTAAAAGGGATCATATGAAACTCACAATACGATACGATAGTTTGTAGTAAGTATGCATAGGATGGCACTGAACAAGTACAGAGTTGACCTCGGATTCACGAACCTATATCAAGTATATATATTAACACATATACTTGTAATCGAATAAGTTTGTGATTGTTATATATTTCTGTAGTTATATATATATGTTTGATTGGTATTATATTAAAAATACATAATTTGTTATATATGAATATTTATATAAGAATGTTAATATGTTTGTTATGTGAAAATATAGTTGTAGTATATGAAATAGGTGTATTTAATGTACAACATATTTATTTTTAAAAATAATAGTTTCGATAATAATGATTTACTAATGAGTATAATAATAATGGTAATAATAGAAATTTTAATACAAATGATAGTTTTACTAATAATTATAAAGTAAAGATGATAGTTTTAGCAAAAATGATAACTTTTGTAAAAATGATAATAACAATAGTAATTTTTAATAATAATAATAATACTAATAAGATAATCATATTGATAATAGTAAATATGATAACATTAATAATACTTATTAGTAATAATAATAATAATACTAAATGATAATACTTACTATAATCATAATAATAATATGTGTTAAATAATAATAATATTAATTATAATACTAGTAATATTAACAATAACTAGTAATGACAATAATAATGATAATAATAGTTATATTAAAGATAATAATAATATCTAGTATTAATGATAGTAATAATAATTAATTTAACAATAATAACAATAATTATAATAATAATAATGAAAATAGCAATAGGAAAACTACCTTAAAGCCTTCCAAAAAAAAATATGCCCAAAGCGAGACTCGAACCCAAGACCTCTCGCTCACCCGAACACTCCTCTAACCATTGAACCGATTGTGTTTTTCTGATATTATACGAAACCCATATTTATTTATCTGGTTTTCTGTTTCTCCTTCTTCTTTAAAACTAACTAGTCAACCATGGATCACATCGATTTACATAACGAATTAGTTTCAGGAGTTCATAGCAAAACATAAACGTTTTCAATTGTTACTTCAAATTAACAAACACAAAAGAAAAGAAAAAATAAAATAAAATTTTTCAAAAAAAATAAGCTGCTGTCGCAGCTTTTTTTAAAAAAAAAATTAATTAACTTGATCATTTTTCGTTTTTAGATCTTGACTCCTTCATGACATCTTTTCCAAATCATACCTAAAAACTATAGAAATCGTTATTTGGACTTGAAACATTAAAATGACTTCGAATTTCTTGATGAACACGGAGTTTTGACTTTTTGATATGAAACTTTGACTCGAAAATTCGAATTCGTTTTGAGGAATTGGAATATGAAATTTTGCAGGAAGTTTGATTGAATTATTCCTAACAAGACTGCAATTCCAGATTTTTAAATTGATAACGAAATCGCGGTTTTGAATAAATGAAACAGATACAGAGGTAGCGACCTAAAAAAAAAATATATTTCTGTTTTTAATCTTCAAACAATGTTGTAGAGATTCATATATATTAATAAGGAGATTGATAAAGTCCAAAATAAAAACCAGTAGAGGAATCACGATTGATATATAAAAAAAATAGATCGTGATCTAAAAAAATAATAAAAGAAAACAGAAAATAAAGGTAAGCAGGTAGGAACCACGATCAGGCATTTCTTTTTCTTTTTTTTTTTTTTTCTTTTTTTTTTTTTTTACTTAGTAATACCTAATCTCCTTTTTATAAAATATGTTAAAAAAAAATATAACAGATTACAAAAAAAAAGTGGCGACCTACTTGATCCATTTACTAATGTTTTAGTATTAGTATTTATTTAATAATAATAATTAATAAATATGAATAATAATAATACGTTTAATGTTAATATTAATAATAATACTATTAATAACAATGTTAATAATTATATTAATAATAATAATTATGAATATATTTAAATATAGTAATACTTTTAATATTTTTACAATTAGTAATTATAATATTAATAATAATGATATTTCATTATTTTAAATGTCAAATATTAATATTAATACAATTAATATTAATAACACATAAGTAATTATACTAATGATAATGATATTAAGTATAACTATACTAATAATAACATTAACCAAATTCATAATAATAAAAATGACAAGTGTAAATGATGTATATACACACACATATATATTTACATATTGTTTTATAATCATTTTGTTCGTGAATCGTCGGAACTTTGTCGAGGTTAAATGAAATCACGAAGAGATCTTTGTTTAAATTAACTCGAAATTTTTCGGGTTGTCACACCGATGGTATAAGATACATGTTTTAAGTGTTTTCGGTGCATGAGATGTGTTAAATTGTATTTTGTTTCGTGACTTGGACCATTTTTCTGCAAACTGCATGTTTCCCAGGTATTGCGCGCCGCGCATATACCCGCGCGCCGCGCAGAATTAGAAATCCCAGATGTTTGCCTTCGTGGTTAAGTTCTGACCAGGATTTACACTTGGGTGCGCGCCGCGCAACCCATAGCGCGCCGCGCATACTGCCCAGCTCATTTTGTCTTTGTTTTTCATGTCACAAAATGTTTCCCGCTTAACCGTAACTCCGATTAACATGAAACTTGGCCATTCTGCTCATAAATGATTTCTCATCATGGGAAAATTGTCGGATACCCGACCCGACCCCGTTGACCTTGACTTTGACCAAGTTTGACTTTTAGTCAAACTTAACCAAACAATTATACGATCGTTCTAACATGCTTAATTACTTGTATCGTGCATGAAACTTGACTAATTGATTCACATGCTACATAATCGAGTCGTAACGAGCCATAGGACTAATTGAACATCTTTGACCGTTTGTGTTTACCATTATTGATATAACCTATATGTTTAGGTCAAGACTAGCTTTGTCTTTGCACGCGTTTACTTGTTGAAGTACTTTATTAACTCTTGCACGCAAGGTGAGATCATAGTCCCACTTTTTACTCTTTTGAACTTACTTTTGGGATGAGAAAACATAAACGATTCTTTTGAACTAAGTGAACACAAGTACAGGGAAAACAAACATTCTACATACGAGTTTGAACACAAATCCTCAATTCGATTATCATTAGTTACATCAGATGGTGTAAGCGAGAACTTATGTTATATGGCCATATGGGTTTGACAAACCCTCACTTCGGACGGTTCGCTACCGTCTACGGGTGAAATATATTTTCGGGAAACAGTGTATGTTCTAACACTATTATTACGGGGTTCAACGGACGGAATGTTAAGCTTTGATAATTGAGTGCTCGTGAATATTAACTTTAGAATGTATTACTATTATTTCAACTTTACAAATCTTGTGGTTCGGCTTACTTTACTTTTACTCACATACTTACTTAAACCTATGATTTCACCAACGTTTTCGTTGACAGATTTCTATGTTTTTCTCAGGTCTTGCACGATATGTGATACATGCTTCCGCTCACTATTTGATACTTGCATTGGATGTCGAGTATACCTGCATTACTTGGAGCGTCTTTTGACTTTACTTTAAACCGTGTCGCCTAGATTTCAAATGTACTTATAACCTTGTAACTTAACTTTTGGTTGAACAATTCTTGTAAACTTTGGAAACAATCTTTATTTTGAAATGAAGGCGACATATTTTGGTCAAACTTTGTCTTAAAGACTTATGACCATGCAATGGGACCTACGTAGACGACGCCGTCACTTGACGATTTGTCGGGGTCGCTACACAATCCATTATCATCTATACTTTGTCAAAAGGTTTCTAGAAAAATTCTAAAGTTTAGAATACCGTTAAAACCTTTATCTTTATCATAATGATTCAATAACAAGTTTTCAAAAGTGGTTCCAGAGTTCAGGGTATTTGGAGAGAACCTTCGTAATAAGATTTGATTCTTCGGTAATTAATGAAATTAGGATCTTCTTTGGTTAAATGCAATGATCTGTTTTGATTGCTCTGTCAGATATTTCACTATAAATCCACCCTCTTCATTTCCTTGTTTCCACACTCCCATCTTCTATGCTCTATTTCCCAATTCATACTTCTAAAACATTCGTCAATATGCTCCATCTGGTTCGAATTCTTGATATACTCCTAACTTTCATATCTGTCATTCTTCTCTTTCATCTGCCGCCGAAAGAATCTATTTAATTCTACTATACTCTTGGTTTTATAGTGTTTTTAGTTCTCCCATGTCTTTATATTGCTATATGCATCGATATATATGGTTTATAGTTTCTGGGTTGTTGTTGGGTTTTATATCTTCCTTTATATTTTGATGTCCCTGCTTCTATCTTTCTATAATCATTGACATCCATAGTTAATGCTCTCTCTTATTTGCTGTGATTTATACTCCCATTTCTATTTTGAAGCTTCATGCCTTTGTTTTATTTTTGCAAGTAATGGTCCAGAATTCGTAGGTGTGGAGTTTCGAATGAACATGGCTGATGTTCTAAGAGAGAAATTGTAATTGCACAATCTTGATTGGTTAAATTACCAGAATTCAAGAGAAAGATAGAACTATCAAAAAATTATGTTCTTGATATGTTTATATATTAGATAGAGTGTAAGAATCGTGTAACATGGCACATGATGACGTTATGATCTGTTAATCATCACGTTCCATTAGAAACTCAGCATGACTTACTATAATATAATAACGTTGATCAAGTGTCATTATATTATACTAACTCATGCTTCAGTTCCCAACACTACTTCAAAAACATTCATATTTTAAACTTTAAAGTTTCAGAATTTAGAAACTAAAATAGTTTCTTTTATGATGTAACACTGATAGCTCGAAGAGGTAAATGATTTCGGATAACAATAATTATAAAGATATCTTCAGGAATATCGAAGATATTTATAATGAAAGATATGATGATATCTTAGAATTTCTAACATCGATGGATGATGATGAAAATTTGTCTGTAAAGTTTTAGAGTCAGGAGTAAGGTATTCGATAATAATTTCAGCAGACGCTGAATTATTTAAATTCTTTGAAGGTAGGTTTAGTCTTTGTTATTTGTCCACAGCCTCCTTCATGGTTTGCTCAATCCGTTTTCCAGTTCTAAACCTTCTCTTTTTCTAAGCTTTGCCAACATACTATTCTTTATCATCAAACTTTTGATTGTTAAGATCGTTTACAGTTTTTGCTGCTTCATCAGCATTTTTCAAAATTTTGAGAACTAGTTCGCAGTTTATAGTGTTTTTCAGAAACTTCACATTCGATATATGTAAGTCTTGGACATAAATGTTATATATATATATATATATATATATATATATATATATATATATATATATATATATATATATATATATATATATATATATATATATATATATATATATATATATATATATATATATAACTGTTGGTGTAGAATTGCTGCGAAATTCGAGAATAATGATTCAAGCTTTTTGGTATGGCAACTAGCATTACAAGATGTAGATTAGTGCATGATAGGGTTTCAATGAATAAGTATAGTGATTTTTCAGAGAGACTTAAAGATCAATGATGTTGTTGGTATGTTTACTGCTAATGTGGCAAATTATAAAAGGTTCCCTGGTAACACTGATGAAGGGGTAATCGTTATAATAAGGCTTATTTGATTGAGCAATTGAAGTTGATTTGCTGGAGTTGTGACAAAACTGTCTATTTTGAAAAGGGATTGAAAAGTTATTTTTGGTAATAAATGCCAAAGGATCTGAAACGAATACGTGTTAAACTATGACTTTGGTTTCGAGAGTTTTTCAGATGTATGACTGTGGGTAACATGTGGTTGGACCATCATCTCGATTGTTCATTGTTTGAAGTGTCTTCGGTAATTTCGAGGGGTTTGAACACAGATTGTAATCGTTAATATACATATGATGTTCTAGGATTTTGAATGATACAAATATTTTTCTGGGTTCTATGAATAGAAATGATGTTCTAGCACAGTTTTGAAGTCAAAGTATAGCTTTGAAAGGTGGATCTAAGAGTGATATCTTCTGCTAAATCTTGACTTGGATTTCTGATCTGTTCAAAATCAGGATATGTAATTTATGAAAATGGTTGTCCTGATTTTATGAAAGAATGTGTATCGCTGTAAAAGTAGTGAATATAGTTTATGACTTTTGATTTAGAATTGAAGAATGTATAGTGTATCATATTAATTGTAAATTTATATATTTCTCGGGCATTACCTACCCGTTAAAAGTCTCACAAGTAATATTTTGTACAAGAGAATTTCTATTACAATCTTTATGAAAATATATGTATATTTTCTTCAGATGTAATATAGATTTAATATTAAATTAAACTCGATTGATTTAATGTTGGAACTAGAATTGAATAATTCCTAAAACTTTAGAAATTACGTAATCCTCGCGAATTATTTCTTTAACGTAAATGAAATCATGAATCAATACTTCATTATTCATTTTTATTGATATTTCTTCGGTGAATGATGTTGGTGCTCGTGGAATTTTTGCGAACTTCGCAAAATATGAATGATGTTGTCTAGAAAGTTTCGAGTATATTGAAGGTTTAAAATCAAATATGTAATTGAGTAATACATTTCATTTATTATGAAACGGAATTCATTAAATTTGAAACAGATATTGTAGTTAATGATGGTTAAGTTGCCAACGAAGGATGTACATTATAGCATATTAGTCATATGAATATGAATTAACCGAGTAGTATCTACCCCTTTTTCAATTCATACATAATAGCTTAGTACGAAAAAATATATTATGTTTCCAAAATTTATATAATATATAAATTCTTTGGAAATAATGAGTTAATACTTCATAACTCATTATTTCAATATATCCATAGGTGATTTTGGTGTTGGTATCATTTGTGGTTATGTAACTGGTGGAGCTTGTAGTGACTCGAACTTTTCTATGTTTGTATATATTAAATGAGATTGATATTTACATGATTAAGTGTTTCCAACATGATAAGCAATCAAACTTGTTAAGACTTGATTATTTGAAATGAGTTTCATATAGACAATTGACCACCCAAGTTGACCGGCGATTCACGAACGTTAAAAACTTGTAAAAACTACATGATGTTATATAAATGGATATATATATGGTTAACATGAGATTATGATAAGTAAGTATCTCCATAAATATGTTAACAATGAGTTATATTCAAACAAATGAGATTGTTGATTTAAGAAACTCGAAAATGATATATATATATATAACGATTATCGTTATAACAACGTCTTACTAAATACATATGTATCATATTAAGATATTGTTACACTATATTTAACATGATAAAATGATAATTAAGTAAATCATTAAGTGTGTTAACAATGAACTACATATGTAAAAACAAGACTACTAACTTAAGGATTTCGAAACGAGACATATATGTAACGATTATCGTTATAATAGTATTTTAACATATATATATGATGTTAAGATATATTTATACACCATGTTATTATGATAAGATAACAATTTAACATCTTATTTAAGTATTATAAAAATGGATTAATTACATTTAACAAGATCGTTAACTTAAAGGTTTCAAAACAACACTTACATGTAACGACTAACGGTGACTTAACAACTCAGTTAAAATGTATATACATATAGTGTATTAATATGTATTAGTAAACTTTTGAAAGACTTCAAGACACATATCAAAGTACTTCTACTTAGCAAAAATGCTCACAATTACATTCTCATTCATTTTCATCAACAATTCTACTCGCATGTACTCGTATTCGTACTCGTACAATACACAGCTTCTAGATGTATTTACTATTGGTATATAAACCTTTAATCATTCATTCTTAGCAGCCAACTTAGAGTCAAAAACATGTGGAACCATTATTTAACAACTTGTATGACTAATGAGCTAAAAACAAACTTAAGGATCTTTTTTTTCTTTATAACAAGTAATCCCTTTTTTATGATTTCACCCCATTTTTCCATTCCATTTTCTCATACTTACACTCCAAATTCTCTCTCAAAATACTCCTAACATCATACTTGATCATCTCCAAGCATTTTCACCATCTTTTAGTTCAATTACAAGCTTTAACCATCATAAAAACAACCATTCAAGAACACTTCAAGAAATCTTTCAAACTTGCTAGCTTACTTCCAATCTTGCAAATCCATTTCAAGTGATCATTCAATCTCAAGAAATCTTTCTTATTTACAGTAAGATATCTTTCTAATTCAAGGTAATACTCATACTCAAACTTTGATTCAATTTCTATAACTATAACAATCTTATTTCGAGTGGAAATCTTACTTGAACTTGTTTTCGTGTCATGATTCTACTTCAAGAACTTTCAAGCCATCCAAGGATCCTTTGAAGCTAGATCTATTTTTCTCTTTTCCAGTAGGTTTATCCACAAAACTTGAGGTAGTAATGATGTTCATAACATCATTCGATTCATACATATAAAGCTATCTTATTCGAAGATTTAAACTTGTAATCACTAGAACATAGTTTAGTTAATTCTAAACTTGTTCGCAAACAAAGTTAATCCTTCTAACTTGACTTTTAAAATCAACTAAACACATTTTCTATATCTATATGATATGCTAACTTAATGATTTAAAACCTGGAAACACGAAGAACACCGTAAAATCGGACATACGCCATCGTAGTGAAACCGGGAGCTGTTTTGGGTTAGAAAAATAAAAACTTTCTTAATCTTTGAATTGGAACTTTGTTTTCTGAAAAAATTATATTACATATGAACATGATACTATATCCAAAAATCATGGTTAAATACAAAGTGAAAGTATGTTTTTCAAAATGGTCATCAAGATGTCGTTCTTTCGACGGAAATGACTACCTCTTTAAAAAATGACTTGTAACATGTATTTTGGACTATAAACTTATACTTTTTCTGTTTAGTTTCATAAATTTAAATTCATTATGAAACCATAGCAACTTGAATCACTCAAAACGGATTTGAAACGAAGAAATGACGGGTAAAACAAAATTGGATAAATTTGCTAGTTTTAGCTACGAAAATTTTGTAACAAATCTAGACTAAACATATCCTAACTAATTTATATTGTATTATACATATTATGTAATATTGGGATACAATAGACACGTATGCAATGTTTTGACATATCATATCGACCAATCTATATATATATATTTCGAAACAACCATAGACACTCTATATGCAGTAATGTTTGAGTTAGCTATACATGGTTGAGGTTGATTCCAAAATATTATATATACTTTGAGTTGTGATCTAGCCTAAGACTTGTATACACTGGGTCGTGGATTGATTCGAGATAATATATATTGATTTATTTCAGCACATCTAACTGTGGACAACTAGCTGTAGGTTACTAACGAGGACAGCTAACTTAACAAACTTAAATCATAAAAACGTAATAAAAAATGTTGTGAATATATTTAAATCATACTTTGATATATATGTACATATTTGTTATAGGTTCGTGAATCGACCAGTGGCCAAGTCTTATTTCTAACAAAGGAAAAATCTGTGAAAGTGAGTTATAGTCGCACTTTTAAAATCTATTATTTTTGGGATGAGAATACATGCAGTTTTATAAATGTTTTACAAAATAGACACAAGTGATCAAAATTACATTCTATGTTGAATTATCGGGCCGAATATGCCCATTTTTAGCTTGGTAGCCTAAGAATTGGTGTTTATTATAATTGCCACCAATTGACGCGAATCCTAAAGATATATCTATTTGGCCCAACAAGCCTCATACGAGTTACGGATGCTTTAGTACTTCGATTTATCATGTCCGATGAGAGTCCCGGAATGATGGGGATATTCTATATGCATCCTGTTAAGGTCGGTTACCAGGTGTTCATCATATGAATGATTTTTATGCAGATTGCATGTTGTTTATGAGAAATGGAAATATGAAATCTTGTGGTCTATTATTACGATTTGATAAATATATAGGTTAAACCTATAACTCACCAACATTTTTGTTGACGTTAAAAGCATGTTTATTCTCAGGTGATTATTAAGAGTTTCCGCTGTTGCATGCTAATTTATGGACAAGAGTTGGAGTCAGCATGCTTGTATAATATTGTTTAAAAACTGCATTCGAAGACTTAAATTGATGTATAATATTATTGTAAACCATTATGTAATAATCGTGTGAAAACGCTATATTTTAGATTATCATTATTTGATAATCGTCGTAATATTTTTAAACCTTTATCGATAAAATAAAGGTTATGGTTTGTTTTAAAATCGAATGCAGTCTTTGAAAAACGTCTCATATAGAGGTCAAAACCTCGCAACGAAATCAATTAATATGGAACGTTTATAAATCGATATGAACGGGACATTTCAGAGCTTGTAGTGTTACAGGTATTGCTGGTATTGTTAATACTAATGGTGATGCTGGCGGTACTGACGGTGCTAGTGATATTGACGGTACTGTTGATGCTGCTGGTAAACAAGTCTAGCTTGTAATTCGTGCACTATACTTGTCAGGGTTTCTATTTTTCTCTGTATCATCTCTATCCATCCATTCATCTTGGTTTACGGTTATGACTAGAATAAATAATCTCTAAAACTCTAGAGATTACATAATCACCGTACAATATTTCTCCGTTGAAATTATGAATCAATATTTCATCGTTTGTTGTTGCTGGTACTCCTTGGTATCTATAGTGTGTGTGACGTTGATGCTCGAGGTACCTTTTGTGATGTTGAGGTGTGGGATGCGGATGATTTTATTAGTGGTGGTGATGGTACTATTGATGTTGTTGATGGTGGTACTGTTAATGTCGGTGATGCTGCTGGTGCTTGTAACCTTTGCACCATATTCTCCAAAGCCAATACTCGAGCGCGGAGCTCGTTGACTTCTTCTTTTACACCGGAATGATTAGTGGTTCGGACGAGCGGGTGAATAAGATCTAGAATTTGAGATAGTATATAATCGTGTCGAGATACTCTGGAAATGAGAGAGAAAATGGTGTCTCGAACAAGTTCGCAGTAAATGCTTCAGGTTCTTTGCCAAGAGGGTAATATGGTGGATGGAAGGGATCACCTTCTTCTTGTCTCCAGTGATTATGTAGACTATGAACCCATCCCCAATTCCTCCAGAATAGGTGATGGCTGATCGGTTGATCCATTCCGGTCACACTACTTTCAGAGCTCGAGTGAAACTCCATATGGGAATCCGAGGAATTTGAACTAGTGGCGAGTTCCATTTCGTATGATTGAATAAAGGATATTTCGATATGAAATGATTTTCGACTATCGGATGGTATTCTAATTATATAGAATATCTATATATAGAACAAAAGATTTCGTTGGTTACGGAGGAATTTACGGAATATGTCAGGCAAAGTTTATAGTAACAGATACGCTAAGATATGAATTAGCAGATACGCTAAGATATGAATTTTGCCTATACACTATTCGTGCAATCAATGCAGTAAGATGTGTCTAGACTAAGAATGATAAACATGTAATTTTTCGACAAGAAATGATAAGCAAAACTTTTTGACATGCAGCTAAGGTCAAAGTCCAGACTTACTAATGCATCCTAACAACTATCAGTTAGACATACTAATGCAAGACCTGGTTCGCTAAGACCACCGCTCTGATACCACATGAAGTGACCCATTCTAATCCATAAGGACTGTGATGACCCGGGAATTTCTAACTAAATTTAAACTTAATCTTTATATGATTTCGACAAGATAAGCAAAGTCTGTTAGTTTGAGTCTCAAAAATTTTGAACTGTTTCATATATTCAATTGACCTTCTACTGCTCTCGACAATTCACGAACAATTAATTGTAAATAGATATGTGTGTGTGTATATATAAATAATAATTCAAAATATAATTTGAAGTATTATATGTTGTTGTTATTAAAAATTAATAAAAATAAGAATAGGATATTCTAATAATTATTATTTAAAATATATCTCTATATATAAATAAAGTATAATAAAAATAAATATTAAATGATTGTAATACTCGTTTTATGTTTCGATTGATATTAAGCAAGTTAAATTAAAACTTATGTAATTTTAAAATAAACGGTGATACGAAAATGAGTTCTATAAATTTTAGGCTTATTAAAATGTATTTAGGAACTATTTGATAAGTTTTAATACTTTTTATATTTTACCCAAGAATTGAGAGGGACAGTTGATGTAATTTTTATTTAACAAATTAAGGATCAAATTTTATACCATAATTACCAAAATAAATAAATATAGTTAATTTAAAAATATGGGATTTTTTCTTTGAAGACTTTTATCCGCCACTAATTAACAACGGAGTACAATATAGCACTTCGTAGAAAACGTCGGTAAAATATGACAAGGGATAGGCTGCTAATTGAATATTACACGTTCTGAAATTCAATTGTAATATTATTATACTTATTATTATTTTATATTATATATCTACATCTATCACTATCTTCTATTATTACAACTAGATAATGATAATGATTCACTAATTTTGGTTAATTAGTGTCAACTAGGGACCAATAACCACTAATAAAGTAATGGATTTTGTCATTGTCTTTGACTAATAATTACTAACATTGTATACAATCTATATATATATATATATGCTTGAGATAATAACAACCATCCATCACCATTTTGTTTTTTTTTCCGTTTTCTTGAGTACATATCAATCCCACCAAACCTATATCCCCACCACCTTTCATTTTCTATTTTCAACCTTGCACTAGTAAATGCCATTATAATAATAAATTAATATATACATATAATATGATATACATGCACGCCATTTTTTTTTTTGTTGTTTTTCATTTGGTTAGTTGTAAATTTTTTTATGTCATATCTTCTCACACTGTATTGGGCACTAGATGCAATTGTTGCACATATATATATATATATATATATATATATATATATATATATATATATATATATATATATATATATATATATATATATATATATATATATTCTATCATTCACAATTAATTTAACAACACAAATTCAAAAAGCCTTTTTATACTTCTGCAACCGAACCTCACCTTCCTTTCTTTACTACTAATGCTACTTCAACTATCCTGCTCCCTTGTTCAATGATGCATATAACAGAAGATCACAACATCACCTTCGAATCACCATAACCGAACCTATATGGGCTACGTACTGTTGCTATGAGGGTTGATGTTAACCAAGAAATCCCATAACAAATCAACCCAACATCGCAACCTTCTCCAAACAACTAAAGCCAACACCAATTGTGCTCCCGTTTTCTGTCTAGTAACATCAACCCAAACCCATCACCTTTTCTATTTTATTCGGTTCACCATAGAACCATCAACACAAGGAATGCTAGTCGTCTGCTACTGTATGGTTGCTATTCTTTTCTGACCGAACCACCACCACTCGATTTATAATCATTTCAGATTAAATTTGCGTACTACTGCTGTTGCGGTTATGATCTTGTTGCAAATATTTCTGCAATCACCTTCCTGTCTGACTACTACGTTGCTACCTACTACTGTCTTGGTTATTTTACTGCTACTATACAATGGTGGCTCAATCACCACTTGTTGCTTGTCTGCTTCGGTTTAAACCCACGATGTTGGATTTTTTTTTTGTTATTAATAGCCGAAAACCGAACAACGTTACTATTATTGAGTTAATGACGAGGTTACAGTAGAGGATGATAGATGATGCATTATGATGATGATGATTTAGATAAAGGCAACAGTAAGGGTTATATATAAATTGGAGCAACTTATTTCAGAAAAATACCAATGGTCGAGTGGTTAAGGTGGTCATGGGTATGCACAAGGTCACGAGTTCAATTCTGACCTACAGCGTTTTTTATTTATTTATTTAAATTAGAACAACATGGGCTAATTAGATAGGTTAGTTAATCTTGGGTTGTGAAATTGATAACTGGGCCGTGATGTTTGGTTGTTACATTGGGCCGAGAGAATAAATTGTTTGTTGGGCCATGATTAATTTGGGATGAGGCAGAGAATAAGTAAATAAATTATGAAACGAATATAAATCAGAAACACAAATACAGAAGAGTGGTGAGGCGTGTTGTGGGTGAGCAGAAGGTCATGTGTTTGAGTCCGGTTCAAGCCATTTATTCTTAAAAAGATTTTTGGAAGGTAGTTTTAACTACACAAGTTATTATTATTATTATTATAATTGTTATTATTATTAATATTATGATTATTGTTATTGTTATTATTATTGTTATAATTGTTATTATTATTATTATTAATGTTATTAATAAGTATTACTTACCTTTTATTATTATCATAATTATAAATACAATTATAATTATTGTTATCATTAAGATTATGATTATTATTATCATTATTAGTATTATTATTACTACCATTATCACTAAATTAACTTTATTTTCAAACATGTCGTTCTTGATTAAAACTAATATTATCATTAAAAATTATATCTTACTATCATTATTATTATTATCAGTAGTAGTGTGATCAATATTACTAAAAGTATTATGAATATGACAATAAAAAGTTTCAAAGATATTCTCATTAAGATTATAAGAATATATATATAAAAATGTGGATTTAAAAACTATGAATGAAATTATAATTTAAGTGAATTACTAATTATTAGTATTACTATTAATAAAATTATTATTGTTAGTACATCATTATTATTATTATCAAAAACCATCTTTTTAAGCAAATAAATATTTTGTACATATAATATACTAATTACATATACTATAATTACACTAATATTTCACATAACTATATAAATCAAACTTACTTATATTATTTAAATACGTACATATAACAAACTAAGGATTTTAAATATAACACTGAAATGTATATAAATAAATATGGATAGATGAATATAATTATATAGATTTTAATCATTTTGAAGATATACACAAACTAAATATATAATATATATATAAATTAAGATATAATAAACAAATTTGCTCGATTACGATTATGTGTACTAATAAATATACAAATGATATTGGTTCGTGAATCAGAGGTCAACCCTACACTTGTTAAATGTCGTCCTATGTATTTTTACTACAAAATACAGTATGGTGAGTTTCATTAATCCCTTTTTAAATGCTTTTGCAATATATATTTTTGGGACTGAGAATACATGCGCTGTTTTTATAACTGTTTTATGAAATAGACACAAGTAATCGAAATTACGTTCTATGGTTGAATGATTGAAACTGAATATGCCCCTTTTTATTAAGTCTGGTAATCTAAGAATTAGGGAACAGACACCCTAATTGACGCGAACTCTAAAGATAGATCTATCGGGCCCAACAAGCCCCATCCAAAGTACCGGATGCTTTAGTACTTCGAAATTTATATCATGTCCGAAGGAGGATCCCGGAATGATGGGGATATTCTTATGCATCTTGTTAATGTCAGTTACCAGGTGTTCAATCCATATGAATGATATTTTTGTCTCTATGCATGGGACGTTTATTTATGAGAACTGAAAAATGAAAACCTTGTGGTCTATTAAAATGATGGAAATGATTATTTATGTTAAACTAATGAACTCACCAACCTTTTGGTTGACACTTTAAAGCATGTTTATTCTCAGGTATGAAAGAAATCTTCCGCTGTGCATTTTCTCACTTTAAAGATATTACTTGGAGTCATTCATGACATATTTCAAAAGACGTTGCATTCGAGTCGTCGAGTTCATCAAGATTATTATTTAGATAATTATAATTAGATATGTTATGAAATGGTATGCATATCGTCAATTTTTGATGTAAGGAAGTTTGTCTTTTCAAAACGAATGCAATGTTTGTAAAATGTATCATATAGAGGTCAAGTACCTCGCGATGTAACCAACTATTGTGAATCGTTTGTAATCGATGTGGACTTTGTCCGGATGGATTAGGACGCGTCATTTCAGTTGGTATTAGAGCGGTGGTCTTAGCGAACCATGTCTGCATTAGTGTGTCTAACTGATAAGTCGTTAGGATGCATTAATGAGTCTGGACTTCGACCGTGTCTGCATGTCAAAAGTTTTGCTTATCATTTTGGGTCAACAATTACCTGCTTATCATTCTTAGAGAATCACTTGCTTATCATTCTTAGTCTAGACACGTTTTACTGCATTGACTGCATGAATAGTGTATAGACAAAATTCATATCTTAGCGTATCTGCTACTTCATATCTTAGCGTATCTGTTACTGTAATTTTGCCTGAAAACTTTCGTAGATTCCTCCGTAACTTATGGGATTTTAGTATTATATATGCATATGTAAATTATGTATTGCAGGGTACTAATCTACATCCTATAATCTATTTCTTATCGAAAATCCTTCATCTGATCGTACGAGATGAATCCTGCAACCAGTTCGAGTCCCTCAGATTCCGATAGCTATTTCGATAGTTATTCCGACAGCTATTCCGACATAGATGTTCACCTAAGCTCCGAAAACAGCGTCATCGGTATGAATCAACCAATCAGCCATTATCACTTCATCTGATGGGTTCGTAGTTGACTTAATTAATGGAAACGCGCAGAAGGCAATCCCTTCCATCAACCGAATTCACCTCTTGACAATGAACCTGAAGCGTTTACCCGCGAACCTGTTCGAGACACCATTTTCAATCTCATTTCCAGGGTAACTCGACAAGATTATATTCTATCCACAATTCTGAACCTTATTCATCCGCTCGTTCTGATCGACAATCATCCTGGAGTAAGAAGTCAACGAACTTCGCGATCGAAAAATAAATTAGGAGAATATGGTGCAAAATGTACCAGCTTCACCAACATCACCGGCACCAATAGTACCATCAGTAATAGCACCAGTACCATCAACAATCCATGCTTCAATATCACTATCTGGACTTCGAGTATAATCATCATTCTACGTATCGTTCTATATCTATTATTTTCGTTCTTCATGACTATTATGTAATCTCTAATGTTTTAGAGATTATGTAATCTAGTTCTAGCCATAAATCCGATGAGTTTAATATCACATTGACTCATTAAATCAATGATTACATCTGAAGAAAATATATATGTATATATATTTTCATAAAGATTGTAATTAAAAATTCTTTCGTACAAACTGTTAATGGTGAAAATATTTTAACGGGTAGGTAATACCCGAGGAAATATTTAGATTTCACATTAATAAGTTACACTGTACATTCTTCGAATCTGATTCAATAGTCCTTTACTATCTTACTTACATCCACCGATATACAAATTCGTTCACCACAGAATAACCATTTTCATCCAATTTCATATTTGGATTTTGATTTATCAGAAACCAACAAGTGGCATAATGAAGAAAACATTGGATAAAATAAAATTTGTTAGAAACAAACGAATTAACTAATCGAAAATTTTGTTAAGAATCCACGCTAATTGATCCTAGCTAACTATTCCTAGCTAACTGATTACATCTTATTTATCGCAATTTAATTATCGCAATTTACATTCTCGCAATTTTATTTATTGTCATTTAAATTCTATTATTTACTTTACGCACCTTATTTATCATTAATTAATTATTGTTATTTATTTTACGCACTTTAAATATCGGGACACGTATACAAGGTTTTGACATATCATATCGACGCATCTATATATATTATTTGGAATCACCATAGACACTCTATATACAGTAATGATCGAGTTCTCTATACAGGGTTGAGGTTGATTCTATAATAATATATATACTTTGAGTTGTGATCGAGTCTGAGATGAATACGGGTCACGATACGTATTAATTAATTCGAATATTATATATTAAATTATATATGAATTATTGGACTGTCAACTGTGGACTATCAACTGTGGACTGCCGACATTGGACAATTAAAATAAATTAAAATAATGATTATAACATATGAAACTAAACAATTCTTCAAGTTTGCCACTTGATTTCATCTTAAAATTCAATTGTATCTTGACGATTATAATCTGCGTTCAAACCATTCATGATTCTTGAAAACATCTCAATCGAGAGGATAAATCAACCGCACTTTTGCTACGGAAGGAAAGATTAGTGCATATAGTTATGCACCTGAAAACACTCAGAACCAGAGTAAACGTTTAACGCGTAGCTGTGCTAATTTCCTTTATCTTTATTTTTACCGAAAATAACTTTTCAATCTCTTTTCAAATTAGTCAATTTTGTCACAGCTCCAGCAAGTCAGCTTCAACTTTTCATTCGAAACAACCTTATTATAACCTTGATATATATGTATGCTCTTTTATCGTTACCGGAAAACCTTTTATATTTCACCATATTACCATCAGTGTTTAATCATCTAAAAACACAATTCATTTGAAACCACCTCGGATTGACAACCGACAATTCAGTTATGGTAGCATTAAATGCAGAGGAAACAGCAAAATTGTAGATGGTCTAAACGGCCAAGAGTTTGATGATAAAGAATGGAGTGTTGGGAACGCTCGATAGAAAACTTGGTACTGAAAAACGGATTGAACTAACCGCGAAGGAGACCGAGGACAAATACAAGGACCAAACCCTATATTCAAAGAATCCAGGTAATTCTGGATCCGACGAAATCTTTAGAGAATATCTTGCTCCGAGGTCATGTTAAAATCTTGCGGAAAAAGTTTTCTTCATCAACCTTCGAACTTAGAAATTCCAAAATATCATCATAAATATCTTCGATATTTCTGAAGATATTTTCATAAATATTCTCGTCCGAAATTATTTATCTCTTCGTGCTATCTGTATTACATCATAAAGGAAACTACTTTAGTTTCTAAATTTCTTTAAAAATTGAGTGTGAATTATGAATGATTTTGAAGGAGTGTTGGGAACTGAAGCATGAGTTAGTATAATATAATGACACTTGATCAACGTGATTATATTACAGTAAGTCATGCTGAGTTTCTAATAGAACGTGATGATTCACAGATCATAACGTCATCATGTGCCATGTTACATAACTCTTTCATTCTGCTCAACTTCTGAACATATCAAGAAAATATATTCTTGATAGTTCTATTCTCAGCGATTCAGGTAATTTGACAAATCAAATCGTGCTATTACGTTCGTTCTTGTTTATAACATTAAGTTCATTTGAAACTCCATACTTACAAATTCTGAACTATTACTCGCTTTACTAGAGGTCGAGAGGAGAATAAAAATGCAAAGAACTCCAAAATATAAGAGAAAATATAAAGCCCAATAACAACACGGAAGTTATAAACCGTGAATATTAATAGGAATAGTAATATAAAGACACGACATAATTAAGAATAGTATCACCCCAAGGTTATATTAAAAGTAAACAGATTTTTCTAGTGGAAGATTGAAAAGAAGGATGATAGAAATGATAATTAGAAAAATATCAAGGATTAGAATTGGATTAAGCATTTTCACAATCTTTTGGATGTATGAACTAAGAAAGAAAGTATAGGAGTGGTGAGAGTAATGGAACAGAAGAGTTTAATTTATAATGAAAATATCAGACAGAGTAATCGAGGCAGATCACTGTATTTAATTAGAGAGATCTAAATCTCCTAATTCACCGAAGAATCAAATCTTTCAGATTTCGAAGATTTTCTTTAAATCCCTTGAATTCCGGAATTCAACCATGTTTACGTCAAAAGCTAAGGAAAATCTTATTTTCTTCAATTCACTCTTTTGCGATAGCTTCAGTCGTATCCTTGGAATAATCGAATTATTTTTATCATTATTATTCAATGATGATAAACCTCTAATTATCCACTCATATTGGTCATGAAAACATTTTGATTGTTAGCCATGACCACCTCACTCAAATTTCGGGACGAAATTTCTTTAACGGGTAGGTACTGTGATGACCCGGGAATTTCTGACTAAATTTAAACTTAATCTTTATATGATTTCGACAAGATAAGCAAAGTCTGTTAGTTTGAGTCTCAAAAATTTTGAACTGTTTCATATATTCAATTGACCTTCTACTGCTCTAGACAATTCACGAACAATTAATTGTAAATAGATATGTGTGTGTGTATATATAAATAATAATTCAAAATATAATTTGAAGTATTATATGTTGTTGTTATTAAAAATTAATAAAAATAAGAATAGGATATTCTAATAATTATTATTTAAAATATATCTCTATATATAAATAAAGTATAATAAAAATAAACATTAAATGATTGTAATACTCGTTTGATGTTTCGATTGATATTAAGCAAGTTAAATTAAAACTTATGTAATTTTAAAATAAACGGTGATACGAAAATGAGTTCTATAAATTTTAGGCTTATTAAAATGTATTTAGGAACTATTTGATAAGTTTTAATACTTTTTATATTTTACCCAAGAATTGAGAGGGACAGTTGATGTAATTTTTATTTAACAAATTAAGGATCAAATTTTATACCATAATTACCAAAATAAATAAATATAGTTAATTTAAAAATATGGGATTTTTTCTTTGAAGACTTTTATCCGCCACTAATTAACAACGGAGTACAATATAGCACTTCGTAGAAAACGTCGGTAAAATATGACAAGGGATAGGCTGCTAATTGAATATTACACGTTCTGAAATTCAATTGTAATATTATTATACTTATTATTATTTTATATTATATATCTACATCTATCACTATCTTCTATTATTACAACTAGATAATGATAATGATTCACTAATTTTGGTTAATTAGTGTCAACTAGGGACCAATAACCACTAATAAAGGAATGGATTTTGTCATTGTCTTTGACTAATAATTACTAACATTGTATACAATCTATATATATATATGCTTGAGATAATAACAACCATCCATCACCATTTTGTTTTTTTTTTCCGTTTTCTTGAGTACATATCAATCCCACCAAACCTATATCCCCACCACCTTTCATTTTCTATTTTCAACCTTGCACTGGTAAATGCCATTATAATAATAAATTAATATATACATATAATATGATATACATGCACGCCATTTTTTTTGTTGTTGTTTTTCATTTGGTTAGTTGTAAATTTTTTTATGTCATATCTTCTCACATTGTATTGGGCACTAGATGCAATTGTTGCACATATATATATATATATATATATATATATATATATATATATATATATATATATATATATATATATATATATATATATATATATATATATATATATATATACTGTGATGACCCGGGAATTTCTGACTAAATTTAAACTTAATCTTTATATGATTTCGACAAGATAAGCAAAGTCTGTTAGTTTGAGTCTCAAAAATTTTGAACTGTTTCATATATTCAATTGACCTTCTACTGCTCTCGACAATTCACGAACAATTAATTGTAAATAGATATGTGTGTGTGTATATATAAATAATAATTCAAAATATAATTTGAAGTATTATATGTTGTTGTTATTAAAAATTAATAAAAATAAGAATAGGATATTCTAATAATTATTATTTAAAATATATCTCTATATATAAATAAAGTATAATAAAAATAAATATTAAATGATTGTAATACTCGTTTGATGTTTTGATTGATATTAAGCAAGTTAAATTAAAACTTATGTAATTTTAAAATAAACGGTGATACGAAAATGAGTTCTATAAATTTTAGGCTTATTAAAATGTATTTAGGAACTATTTGATAAGTTTTAATACTTTTTATATTTTACCCAAGAATTGAGAGGGACAGTTGATGTAATTTTTATTTAACAAATTAAGGATCAAATTTTATACCATAATTACCAAAATAAATAAATATAGTTAATTTAAAAATATGGGATTTTTTCTTTGAAGACTTTTATCCGCCACTAATTAACAACGGAGTACAATATAGCACTTCGTAGAAAACGTCGGTAAAATATGACAAGGGATAGGCTGCTAATTGAATATTACACGTTCTGAAATTCAATTGTAATATTATTATACTTATTATTATTTTATATTATATATCTACATCTATCACTATCTTCTATTATTACAACTAGATAATGATAATGATTCACTAATTTTGGTTAATTAGTGTCAACTAGGGACCAATAACCACTAATAAAGGAATGGATTTTGTCATTGTCTTTGACTAATAATTACTAACATTGTATACAATCTATATATATATATATGCTTGAGATAATAACAACCATCCATCACCATTTTGTTTTTTTTTTCCGTTTTCTTGAGTACATATCAATCCCACCAAACCTATATCCCCACCACCTTTCATTTTCTATTTTCAACCTTGCACTAGTAAATGCCATTATAATAATAAATTAATATATACATATAATATGATATACATGCACGCCATTTTTGTTGTTGTTGTTTTTCATTTGGTTGGTTGTAAATTTTTTTATGTCATATCTTCTCACACTGTATTGGGCACTAGATGCAATTGTTGCACATATATATATATATATATATATATATATATATATATATATATATATATATATATATATATATATATATATATATATTCTATCATTCACAATTAATTTAACAACACAAATTCAAAAAGCCTTTTTATACTTCTGCAACCGAACCTCACCTTCCTTTCTTTACTACTAATGCTACTTCAACTATCCTGCTCCCTTGTTCAATGATGCATATAACAGAAGATCACAACATCACCTTCGAATCACCATAACCGAACCTATGTGGGCTACGTACTGTTGCTATGAGGGTTGATGTTAACCAAGAAATCCCATAACAAATCAACCCAACATCGCAACCTTCTCCAAACAACTAAAGCCAACACCAATTGTGCTCCCGTTTTCTGTCTAGTAACATCAACCCAAACCCATCACCTTTTCTATTTTATTCGGTTCACCATAGAACCATCAACACAAGGAATGCTAGTCGTCTGCTACTGTATGGTTGCTATTCTTTTCTGACCGAACCACCACCACTCGATTTATAATCATTTCAGATTAAATTTGCTTACTACTGCTGTTGCGGTTATGATCTTGTTGCAAATATTTCTGCAATCACCTTCCTGTCTGACTACTACGTTGCTACCTACTACTGTCTTGGTTATTTTACTGCTACTATACAATGGTGGCTCAATCACCACTTGTTGCTTGTCTGCTTCGGTTTAAACCCACGATGTTGGATTTTTTTTTGTTATTAATAGCCGAAAACCGAACAACGTTACTATTATTGAGTTAATGACGAGGTTACAGTAGAGGATGATAGATGATGCATTATGATGATGATGATTTAGATAAAGGCAACAGTAAGGGTTATATATAAATTGGAGTAACTTATTTCAGAAAAATACCAATGGTCGAGTGGTTAAGGTGGTCGTGGGTATGCACAAGGTCACGAGTTCAATTCTGACCTGCAGCGTTTTTTATTTATTTATTTAAATTACAACAACATGGGCTAATTAGATATGTTAGTTAATCTTGGGTTGTGAAATTGATAATTGGGCCGTGATGTTTGGTTGTTACATTGGGCCGAGAGAATAAATTGTTTGTTGGGCCATGATTAATTTGGGATGAGGTAGAGAATAAGTAAATAAATTATGAAACGAATATAAATCAGAAACACAAATACAGAAGAGTGGTGAGGCGTGTTGTGGGTGAGCAGAAGGTCATGTGTTCGAGTCCGGTTCACGCCATTTATTCTTAAAAAGATTTTTGGAAGGTAGTTTTAACTACACAAGTTATTATTATTATTATTATAATTGTTATTATTATTAATATTATGATTATTGTTATTGTTATTATTATTGTTATAATTGTTATTATTATTATTATTATTAATGTTATTAATAAGTATTACTTACCTTTTATTATTATCATAATTATAAATACAATTATAATTATTGTTATCATTAAGATTATGATTATTATTATCATTATTAGTATTATTATTACTACCATTATCACTAAATTAACTTTATTTTCAAACATGTCGTTCTTGATTAAAACTAATATTATCATTAAAAATTATATCTTACTATCATTATTATTATTATCAGTAGTAGTGTGATCAATATTACTAAAAGTATTATGAATATGACAATAAAAAGTTTCAAAGATATTCTCATTAAGATTATAAGAATATATATATAAAAATGTGGATTTAAAAACTATGAATGAAATTATAATTTAAGTGAATTACTAATTATTAGTATTACTATTAATAAAATTATTATTGTTAGTACATCATTATTATTATTATTATCAAAAACCATCTTTTTAAGCAAATAAATATTTTGTACATATAATATACTAATTACATATACTATAATTACACTAATATTTCACATAACTATATAAATCAAACTTACTTATATTATTTAAATACGTACATATAACAAACTAAGGATTTTAAATATAACACTGAAATGTATATAAATAAATATGGATATATGAATATAATTATATAGATTTTAATCATTTTGAAGATATACACAAACTAAATATATAATATATATATAAATTAAGATATAATAAACAAATTTGCTCGATTACGATTATGTGTACTAATAAATATACAAATGATATAGGTTCGTGAATCAGAGGTCAACCCTACACTTGTTAAATGTCGTCCTATGTATTTTTACTACAAAATACAGTATGGTGAGTTTCATTAATCCCTTTTTAAATGCTTTTGCAATATATATTTTTGGGACTGAGAATACATGCGCTGTTTTTATAACTGTTTTATGAAATAGACACAAGTAATCGAAATTACGTTCTATGGTTGAATGATCGAAACTGAATATGCCCCTTTTTATTAAGTCTGGTAATCTAAGAATTAGGGAACAGACACCCTAATTGACGCGAACTCTAAAGATAGATCTATCGGGCCCAACAAGCCCCATCCAAAGTACCGGATGCTTTAGTACTTCGAAATTTATATCATGTCCGAAGGAGGATCCCGGAATGATGGGGATATTCTTATGCATCTTGTTAATGTCGGTTACCAGGTGTTCAATCCATATGAATGATATTTTTGTCTCTATGCATGGGACGTTTATTTATGAGAACTGAAAAATGAAAACCTTGTGGTCTATTAAAATGATGGAAATGATTATTTATGTTAAACTAATGAACTCACCAACCTTTTGGTTGACACTTTAAAGCATGTTTATTCTCAGGTATGAAAGAAATCTTCCGATGTGCATTTGCTCACTTTAAAGATATTACTTGGAGTCATTCATGACATATTTCAGAAGACGTTGCATTCGAGTCGTCGAGTTCATCAAGATTATTATTTAGATAATTATAATTAGATATGTTATGAAATGGTATGCATATCGTCAATTTTCGATGTAAGGAAGTTTGTCTTTTCAAAACGAATGCAATGTTTGTAAAATGTATCATATAGAGGTCAAGTACCTCGCGATGTAACCAACTATTGTGAATCGTTTGTAATCGATGTGGACTTTGTCCGGATGGATTAGGACGGGTCATTTCAAGGACGAATATAATAACATATAGTTACATTGCGAGGTATTTGACCTCTACATGATACATTTTACAAACATTGCATTCATTTTTAAAATATAACCTTTCATTACATCGAAAGTTGACAAGTATGCATACCCTTTCATAATATATCCAAACTATAGATGACTTAATATGTCATTTACTTAATAATGATCTTTATTGAACTCAGCGACTTGAATGCAACGTCCTTTGAAATATGTCATGTATGACTTCAAGTAATATCTTTAAAATGAGCAAATGCACAGCGGAAGATTTCTTTCAAACCTGAGAATAAACATGCTTTCAAGTGTCAACCAAAAGGTTGGTGAGTTCATTAGTTTATCATAATCAATTAGTTCCATAATTTTAATAGACCACAAGATTTTCATTTCCATTTCTCATAAACATCAACTCATATCAGGCATTTCGCACTGCATAGAGATAAAAATCATTCATATGGATTGAACACCTGGTAACCGACCTTAACAAGATGCATATAGAATATCCCCATCATTCCGGGACTCCTTCGGACATGATAAATTCGAAGTACTAAAGCATCCGGTACTTTGGATGGGGCTTGTTGGGCCCAATAGTTCTATCTTTAGGATTCGCGTCAATTAGGGTCTCTGTTCCCTAATTCTTAGATTACCAGATTAATAGGGGCATATTCGATTCGATAATCCAACCATAGAATGTAGTTTCAATTACTTGTGTCTATTTCGTCAAACATTTATAAAAGCAGCGCATTTATTCTCAGTCCTAAAAATATATATTGCAAAAGCATTTAAAAAGGGAGCAAATGAAACTCACAATACTGTATTTCGTAGCAATTATGCATATGACGACACTGAACAAATGCAGGGTTGGCCTCGGATTCACAAACCTATATTAAGTATATATATTTATATGTTGGTCAATATCTGTCTAACAATTTAGGTCAAATCGTAGTGTATCACAATTCCTAATGCTCGAGATTATCATGCAAAAGTCATAAAAGTCATCTAATCCAAAAATGGCTTTCACAATTTATACCGATTTATTATATAACTTAAATATAGTCATTTTATATATTCAAATATATTTATTAGATTTTATTAGATTAAATAATATAAATCATTTATTAATAAATAAAAATTTATATTAAAATTTATATATGATAAAAATATACTATTATATCTCTTAAGTAATAAAATTTACAAAGTTCACTTAATATCATAAAATATAGTGGTATGTATTATATTACGTGTGGTAAAAAAAATATCTTTGTATCACATATTCATTTGATAAAATAATATTGATAATAATAATAATAATAATAAATAAAAATTGTATTATTTTGTACTAATAATAATAATTATTATTATTCTACTAATAATAATAACAATATTTATGTTTACTAGTGATGATATCAATTATGAACTCTAATCATGATAATTTTAATAATAACAATACTTTTTAATAATAATAATATTTTTATATAACAATAATAATTCTATTTAAAATGATAATTTTTAATAACAATCCTAAAATGATAATAATAATGATATTTTATAATAACAATGATATTTCTATTAAAAATGATAATTTTAATAAAAATGATAATTTTAATAGTAATGATACTTTTATTAATAATAATAATGATAAAAATAATAAAAAATGATATTTTTATCTAGATTAATATGTTACATTATTTTAATTTAATCATGATACTTATACTCATTATTTCCTAATCGATTCATTTAATAGCTTTTAGTTCTCTTTTATATTATATTCATAATAATGATACTAATATTAGTTTTAATGATAATAATACTAATAAAATAAATTTTGTAATACTATTAATGATAATACTAATAACTACTTTAATGATAATGATAATGATAATGATAATGATAATAATAATAATAATAATAATAATAATAATAATAATAATAATAATAATAATAATAATAATAATAATAATAATAATAATAATAATTCTAATAATAATAACGATAGTAATGCTAATAATAATGACAATTTTTAATGCTAATACTTATAACGATAATGATAATATTAATAATAATAATAATAATAATAATAATAATAATAATAATAATAATAATAATAATAATAATAATAATAATAATAATAATAATAATAATAATAATAATAATAATTAGATCATAATTATAACGGCGATAGTAATAATAATCATTTTAGTAATAATACTAAAATTATTGATAATTCAGTTGCCTATATCTTTTAATTCGTTCATCGAAACTATTCGATATCTAAATGAAAAGTTATTGTTTTTCGCCAGCTTTCCAACGACATGCATATCATATACCTTATCTCAGTAGCATGTATATTAAACTCATGATCTATCATAAACTATTTAATGACGAAATTAAACATACAAGCATGCATGATCATAGATACTCGAGCACTAGTCAGGGATACATTACTAATATATAAAAGTTAAGTTATGAGTGCTCACGTATCAATATTGTGATTTAATATTGCAAGAAATTACGTAGACGCACCGAAAATGATAAACACTAGTTTAACTCACGAGCAATACCCCTGAACCATACCCATAACTTCCATAGCTATAACCCATAATTTTCCTTAGCTTTATCCCTCTCGCAAAACCCGTTTTGAAATAGCTCGTACGTACTCTTGTTGTAGTATTTTATGTAATAATACTAATACTAATACTGCTAATAATATATTTGGATTA
This sequence comes from Rutidosis leptorrhynchoides, assembly GCF_046630445.1. Classification (NCBI taxonomy): domain Eukaryota; kingdom Viridiplantae; phylum Streptophyta; class Magnoliopsida; order Asterales; family Asteraceae; genus Rutidosis; species Rutidosis leptorrhynchoides. The sequence goes on from NC_092337.1 coordinate 257,066,425, forward strand.
ATAATAGTAATTAATAATAAAATAAATAAAATAAATTTGAAGTAATATAGAGATCAGAGGAAAAGTGTGCAACAAATGAAACGAAAAACGTCGAGTTTTATTGACTTGTGCCACCAACCATTACCATGCGATCGCATGGGTAATGTGAGGGATGTCATGCGATCGTATGGCTCCTAAATCCAGCTCATATCCTTTTGTTTGATCTTGCCGACACTCCTTTTAATTTTTATAATATATATTTATTTATTTAATTTATATAATTAATTATATATTATATAATATTCACGTGTATAGTTAATTTGTACTTTTAGTTCCGATAACTCGTACGTTTACGCTTGACTAATGTCTCATTTCCGGTTTCTCGAACTCATTTTCGTACGCTTAGCAAACTAGCACTTTACCTTACGCGGCTTGTACCTTTATCAATAATTAGACTTAAATCAATGAAAAACTATCCCACTCAAAGTGTAACGTAAACGTTCGAGTGTTTTGGTCATTTGCTTCTTTAAATCGACTACTCGATATTTGTTAAAATATATTAAATAATATTATTTAAAATCTTTATTATAAGAAATATAAATATAATCAATTATTTATATAACTAAATAAATATTATATTTTGTCATTTATAAAATATACATATTATCATTTAGAAATTTATATAACAAATATATATGTATTCGAAATGTTTATCTAACGATATAATTTATAGATTTTCAAAACTAATTATATTTAAAGTTTATAAAAATATAAATTCTAAATCTTTTAAATAATAGAAAATATAATATCAAATAATGTTTACACTTTAAAACTTAACTTGATGTAATTCATGTATGTACTAGCGTTTTCACAAGTTCAATCAACTTATTGAAATATCAATCGAACGAGTACCAATATTGTTTACAAAAATGATTTGAAATTTCATATATATACTTATATTAAAAAAATAATATTTTTACTAATCTTTACGTTTTAAAACACGTTTTTAATCTTTGTTATATTTATTTATATTTTATGAAATCACAACCCATTATCATCTATATTTTATTAAAAGGTTTCTAGAAAAATTCTAAAGTTTAGAATACCGTTAAAACCTTTATCTTTATCATAATGATTCAATAACAAGTTTTCAAAAGTGGTTCTAAATATTTTAACATTATATCCGTTTTAAAGAAGACGTGACACTCAAATCGTTTTATATAATTTCTAAAAATTTTAACAATAAAGATAATAGTAATAACTTTTATAATCTTACTGTTTTATAATATGTTTCTACTTGTAGACCATTTATTCTGCATATTGTTAAAAAGAATAGATTTCTCAAATCATAGTGGACCTCATAACAGAGACCCGTAATCATAATCACAATGTATCTGGTAATTCAATCATTTGATATTATCTTTTAATTCGGTCGATAATTATATTAAATATATTTTGAAACAAATACGTTCATGTAAAGTATTATACATCTAATACTTTGTTAACGTTTTCAAGTTATAATATATACACATATACATATATAATCATATCCGTTCATATAATGGTTCGTGAATCGTCGAAATTTGTGAGACGACCCGTACTAATCCATAAGGACGAATACAATAACATATGGTTACATTGCGAGGTATTTGACCTCTATATGATACATTTTACAAACATTGCATTCATTTTTAAAAGACAACCTTTCATTACATCGAAAGTTGACAAGTATGCATACCCTTTCATAATATATCCAAACTATAGATGACTTAATATGTCATTTACTTAATAATGATCTTTATTGAACTCAACGAATTGAATGCAACGTCTTTTGAAATATGTCATGTATGACTCCAAGTATTATCTTTAAAATGAGCAAATGCACAGCGGAAGATTTCTTTCAAACCTGAGAATAAACATGCTTTCAAGTGTCAACCAAAAGGTTGGTGAGTTCATTAGTTTATCATAATCGATTATTTCCATAATTTTAATAGACCACAAGATTTTTATTTCCATTTCTCATAAACATCATCTCATATCAGGCATTTCGCAAAAACTGCATAGAGATAAAAATCATTCATATGGTGAACACCTGGTAATCGATATTAACAAAACGCGTCTAGAATATCCCCATCATTCCGGGACTCTCATCGGACATGATAAAACCGAAGTACTAAAGCATCCGTAACCCGAATGGGGTTTGTTAGGCCCTATAGATCTATCTTTAGGATTCGCGTCAATTAGGGTTTTTGTTCCCTAATTATTAGATTACCATACTAAAAAGGGTTATATTCGATTCGATAATCCAACCATAGAATGTAGTTTCGATTACTTGTGTCTATTTTGTAAAACATTTATAAAAGCAGCGCATGTATTCTCAGTCTCAAAAATATATATTGCAATAGCATTTAAAAATGGAGCAAATAAAACTCACAATACCGTATTTCGTAGTAAAAATACATATGACGTCATTGAACAAGTGTAAGGTTGGCCTCGGATTCACGAACCTATATATATATATATATATATATATATATATATATATATATATATATATATATATATATATATATATATATATATATATATATATATATATATATATATATATATATATATATATATATGTTGGTCAATATCTGTCTAACAATTTAGGTCAAATCGTACTGTATCACAATCCTAATGCTCGAGACTGATATGCAAAAGTCAACAAAAGTCATCTTGACCCAAAATGACTTCCAAAATCTATACATGTTTATTATATAACTTAAATATAGTCATTGTATATATTTAAATATATTTATCAGATTTTATTAAAGTAAATAATACAAGTCATTTATTAATAAATAAAAATGTATATTAAAATTTATATATGATAAAAATATTCTTTTATATATCTCAAATAAAATTTATAAAGCTCAGTTAATATCATAAAAATATAGTGGTATGTATTATTATATTACGTGTGGTAAAAATATCTTTGTATCACATATTTATTTGATAAAATAACATTGATAATAATAATAATGAGTAAAGGTTGTATTATTTTGTAATAATAATATTAATAATTATTATTGCACTAATAATAATAATAACAATATTTATATTTACTAATAATGATATTATAATGAAATGATAATTCTGATTATGATAATTTTAGTAATAACAATACTTTTTAATATTAACTGTAATAATAATATTTTATATAAAAATAATAATTCTATTCAAAATGATAATTTTAATTATAATAATACTAAAATTGTTATAAAATATCTAGATTGGATGTTAATTTTATTATTATTATATTTCTTGCATAGTAATATTTTATACTATAAATAGACATGTATGGTAGCCATTTAAGGTGTACCATTTCTCTTGAAATATCAATATCAATATTTCTTCTCTCATTCTTCTCTCTTTTTCTCTCTTTGTTCTTATAACCATTAAAGGTTGTTATAAGCCTACTGAATTATAACACGTTATCAGCACGAAGAGCTTAGTGTAATCAAAGGATATCTCAAACGATCACGAGTCACTAATCAAGGTATGAAATTATTAATAATTTTCAGACTCGGACATATCAAATTTTGGACTACTAACATTTTGAACTACTAATTTTTATTAAGTTCTTAGTGCATTTGTATTGTTCTTATTATATGGTTGGCTCTGCCACCTAAATTATATATGGTCGACACTGTCGCCTAACTATCATTTATGTTTACTAACTTTTATTAACTTCACTAACATTTATATTTATGTTATTTAAGTTATATATGGTCGGTTATACCACCTGAATTATATTTCTGTAATCTAACTATTATTAACTTCACTAACATTTATATTTATGTTATATATGGTCGGTTATACCGTCTGAATTATATATTCTGTAATCTAACTCTTATTAACTTCACTAACATTTATATTTATGTTAATAAGACCTCATGATTGTACGCAACACGTCATTTGACAACACGGTAATTTATGTACGCAACACGTCATTTGACAACACGGTACCATGGGTCGAGATTAATTCCGATCAATACGAATACGATGGGGTCTTTATATGTTATCTAACATTTATGATTACTTATGCAATTAATCATTATTTATTTCATGCATACTAATGTTTATTCTTAAATTTATAATCTTAAAAGTTAAAATAAGAAAAAGTAGTTTGTACTTTTATTAAAAGTAAATCTTAAAAGTTAAAATACAAAAAGTAGTTTGTATTTTTATTAAAAGTAAATCTTAAAAGTTAAAATACAAAAAGTATTTTGTATTTTTATTAAAAGTAAATCTTAGAAGTTAAAATAAAAAAAAAGGAATGGTAAAATGGATTAGCTTTTTGTCAAAAATAATCTAAAGCACAATCTTCAAGGTCTTCTAAGTCACACTCTCAGTCCCCGAATCAATCCTGATTACCTGCCGTAGAAGAAAGGAAAAACTACGGCTGAGCCAATTGCCCAGTGAACGGATATAAAATAATGAACATAGTATAAGAAAATAATTTTATCTTTCTTGAACCTTGACGAGACGAACTCAGGAAACAAAGGAACGAACGAAAAGCTATCGTATATATAATTCTCGTAGGGTTTTAATCAATTGCCATGGTTTGAGATAAGTCTAAAAGTACACGGAGTAATTATAATTGATGAAAATTAAGGCTAAGAATTACAATGGTGAGCTGTAACTTATAATGCATGTCTATCCACACACATATATATATATACACTTTAAAATAGAATAATTTCTTTTCCTTTGATTATTTAAAATCCACCGACTTGCTTTCAACCAAATGATCATGACATTTTTTTAATAATTAATTACTTTTGGTAGTTGAAACTAACCCACTAGTTTTTTTTTTTTTTTTTATGGAATCCTAATCATCCTCTCATTTTTTTAACTAATTATTAGTGATATATTGTGTCTTAGTTATTTGTCATGATTTATGGTTTACGGAGTACATTTATTTATATATAAGGATAAAGTGTATATATAAAAGGTTAACAAATAATTTGTTTAACGATATTAAAGGAGTTATGAGCTGTCAACTTACTCCCATATCATAAAATAAAGACTTGGGTCAACAAAACTACACCACCTATTTGTTTTCTAAATGGAAATCTGAAACCTGCTTTTATTATTATTTTTTTAAGATTACGGGTATTACACCCTTATAATATTAGTTATAGTAATATACACTTGAAACTAATACAAACTAAAATATGAACACATGGATGGAAAAATTTTAACTATGACTTTTTATTGAAATAAGAATTGGTGAAAGTGACTTGGTATCCATCCCCTAGGTTCTGACTACCCAATTATATATCTCTTCATCTTTGACAATTATTCATTATATAGAAAATAAAATGACTACTACTCACACACACACCAAAATAATTGAGATTAAAATATTATTGATTATAATATTCTTCTTTGGTGAACCCGTGATCTAGAAACACCATCATTGTAGTGTAGTGGTGAACCCCCTTTGCTTTAAAATATTAGAACATCATCATTATACTAGTAAGAATGTGGATAAATCTCTGATTTAAATATGTGAATCCATGTGTGTTAAAAATTAGAGCATACGCTCATCTAACACTTCTTTCGGCTATTTTTTTTTTAATTGTTTACATTTTATCTGTGTCAAAAGTGAGATTTAAAATAAGCAAAAGAAGCAATCCCATGTTCATATGTCAAAGATCAACTTTTATAATATAGTTTAATGTAAGGTGGCTGGAGTTGGTTTGAAAAAAATAAAATAATAATAATAATAATAATTCTGGCATACCGAAAAATGCTTCATGAATTTGTACTCTATGCTATGGTTGTTTTGTACTTTTTTCGTGTTTTGACGTTTTCTTGATTAATTCTTCATTTTTGCACTCCGTTTTCAATTTTATTTATTTATACAATTACAAGTATAAATTACAACAAATACATTTAAAAAACGCATATGATGAAAAGCGCAGCGCATATGATAAAAAGTGCATATGATGAAAAGTGCATATAATGAAAAGTACAACACATATGATTAAAAGCGCATATGGTAAAAAAGATATATGATGAAAATCTCATATGGTGATTAATGAAAAAGCACATATGGTGATTAATGAAAAACACATATGGTGATTAATGAAAAGAATATTGAGAAAGAATCACCAATGTTTCTTGAAAGAATTCAAGGTTATATATATATAGACCAATTCATCCATCATTTGAACCATTTTGATATTTCATGGTTCTAATAGACACATCTAGCGGATGGTCTCATATTTGTATGTTATCAAGCCGTAATATGGCATTTGCAAAGTTTCTTACGTAAATTATTAAATTGAGAACACATTATTCTGATTACACCATTAAAAGGATGAGACTTGATAATGCTGGTGAGTTAACATCTCAAGCATTTAATGATCATTATATATCTACAGGGATTGTTGTTGAACATCCTGTTGCTCATGTGCATACACAAAATTGATTTAGCTGAATCAATAGATAAACGCTTGCAGCTAATAACTAGACAATTGATAATGAGTACAAATCTCTCAATATTTATATGTGGACATATAAATTTATATGCCGCGACATTAATTCGCATTATACCATGTGGAAGTCATAAATATTTTCACTTAATACTTGATTTTGGCCAAGAGCCAAATATTTTCCACGTTAGAACATTGGTTGTGCAGTGTATGTTCCAATTGTATCACCACAACACAATAAAATGGTTCTTCAAAGAAAGACGATAATATATTTTGAATATAAAACATCTTCAATCATAAGATAGATTAAACCCATGATGGGTGATATTTTTACAGCACGTTTTGCTGATTGTCATTTTAATAAAACATTGTTCCCTAGATTAGGGGGAGAAATAAAAATAAAAAAAAATAAAATGATGCTTCATGATGTGAACATCAATTAAGGTATATTGAACTCGCACAAAAGAATGTGAAACGAAAGTTCAAAAATAATGCATATGCAAGAACTTGCAAATTAATTACTTTATGCATTTACAGATATAAAAAAAAAGTGACTAAATCATATATACCAGCGATAAATGCTCCAGCTCGAACTGAAATTCCAAAAGCTGGCAATAATGTCACTGTTGAGTCTTTACCACGCATCAAACGTGGAAGATCAATTGGTTCCGAAGATAAAAATCCTCGAAAAAGAAAATCAGCTGATAATGAGGTAAAAGAAAGTGTTCAAGAAGAACCACAAATCAATATTCCTTCTGCAGAGGATATTGATAAATGTAAATACATAAATTGCGATAAATTATGCAATATTATGGAACCGAAATAAAATGAAAAATCTTGATGAGATATTTTCATATAATGTTACAATGACATCATGAATAAAGATGATGATCTGGAACGAAAATCTGTCATTGAATATATAAAATGGACATGATTGAGCTCAATGGAAAGGAGCAATACGAGCTGAATTAGAATCGCTCGATAAAAAAAAGTTTTCGGATCAATCGTTATCACTTTTAAAGATGTGAAACGTATGGGATACAAATGAATTTTTATCCGAAAAGAAATGTGCAAATGAAGTTACAAGGCAAAACTAGACTTGTAACTCAAGATTTCCCACAAAGACCATAAATGAATTAGGAGGAAAACTTATCCTCCTGTAATGGATACAATTACTTATTAGATACTTAATCAACCTGGTAGTTATTTAAATGCATCTCATACATGTTGTTACTACTTACTTATCTGTATGGATCACTTAATAGTGATATATATGAATATACCTAAAGGGTTAAGGTATCATAAGCATCTAATGTAAAACCTAAGGGAATATATTCCATTAAATCACAAAGATTTCTTAATGTGTTTATACAAACGGGACGTATGTGGTATAACCGATTAAATGACTACTTGATAAGAAAAAGGGTATACATATAAACTTATTTTGCACGTATGTTTTATAAAAACAATGTTCGGATATGTGATCGTAGTTGTTTATGTCAATGTTCTTAACATCATATGAACAAATAAAGAGATCTATGAAATCATTCAACTTCTAAAGAATTATTTTGAAATAAAAAATCTTGAAAAAACCAAGTATTGCCTTGGATTGCAAATTGAGCATATACCTAATGGTCTACTTGTACATCAAACAACTTATACTGAAAATATTTTAAAACATTTTTTTTAAAGATAAAGCCAATTGGTTGTTAGATCACTCAATATTGACACTGATCTATTTCATCCCTGCGAAGATCATGAAAATCTTAAACAGATCGGAAGTTCCATATTTTAGTGCAATTGAGGTTCTTATGTATCTTATAGATTGTACAAGACCTGACATTTCTCTTGCAGTTAATTTGTTGGCAAGATTCAGCTCAAATGACAATGGAGCGGGATCAAACACATATTTTGATACCCTTGAGAAACTGCTGATTTAAAATTATTTTATTCTAACGTTTCAAAACAAGATTTGGTTGATTATGTATATGCAGGTCATTCATCAAATCCTCATAAAGATAAATCTCAAACTCGATATGTATTCCTAAATGGAGGTACCACAAAAATCATGGCGTTCTTAAAACAAACACTTGTTGCAACATAATCAGATCATGACGAAGTGATTGCATTATATGAAACTACTCGAAAATGTGTTTGGTTGAGATCAATGACACAAATCATTATTGATTCTTGTGGACTAGAACGCTATAAAAGACTAACAACTATCTTCACCAACAACTATATATGAAGATAATGCAGCTTGCATAATACAAATGAAAGAAGAGTATCAAAAGTGACTGAACAAAATATAAATACTGACGAGGCGCCAAAGCCATAGACAGTCTTAACGGTCATAAGTTTGATGGAAAAGAATGGTATGTTGGTAAGGCTCAGAAAAGACTACAAGGGAATATGAATTGAAACAAGGGTTTGAGCAAACCATGAAGGAGATTGTAGACAAATCACGGGGGCTAAACTTCTACATAAAAGATTTAGATGATACAGTTTCAGATGAAAACCTCAGATTCTTCTCATATACTCAAGATCTCGTAAAAGACAACCAGATTAAAATGAGATACGTTCAATCAACAACTCTGCTGATCTTTATACCAAAGCACTGCCAACTGCTATTTTCAGAACACACGTTCATAATATTGGCATGAGGCATGTTCATAAGATGTAACAACTCAGGCGTTGCCTACTTGAGGGGGAGTCAACTCTATGCTGCACTCTTTTTCCCTTAGCTAAAGTTTTATCCCAATGGATTTTCTTTAGCAAGGTTTTTAACGAGGCAGTACTAGTTATTCTCTAATAAAATTGTCATCCAAGGGGGAGTGTTATAAAATATCTAGATTGGATGTTAATTTTATTATTATTATATTTCTTGCATAGTAATATTTTATACTATAAATAGACATGTATGGTAGCCATTTAAGGTGTACCATTTCTCTTGAAATATCAATATCAATATTTCTTCTCTCTTTTTCTCTCTTTGTTCTTATAACCATTAAAGGTTGTTATAAGCCTACTGAATTATAACAAAAATGATAATAATAATGATATTTTATAATAACAATGATATTTCTATTAAAAATGATAATTTCAATAAAAATGATAGTTTTAATATTAATGATACTTTTAATAATAATAATATTAATGATAAAAAAATAATGAAAATGATATTTTTATCTAATTCAATATCTTACAATATTTTAATTTCATCATGATACTTATACTCATTATTTCCTAAATCGATTTGTTTAATAACTTTTAGTCATCTTTTATAGCGCATTTATAATAGTGATAATAATAATAATCATAATAATTAGATAATACTAATATTAGTTTTTAATGATAATGATACTAATAATAATAATTATAATGATATTAATGATAATACTGATAATTATTATAATGATAATAATGATAATAATAATAATAATAATAATAATAATAATAATAATAATAATAATAATAATAATAATAATAATAATAATAATAACCTTAGTGATAATACGATAGTATTAATAATGATAATAACAATTTTAATGATAATATGTATATTGATAATGATAACGATAATAATAATAATAGTTATTAGATAATAATAATAACGATAATCATAACGACGATAGTAATAATAATAATCATTTTAATAATAATACTAAAATTAATAATAATTCAGTTGACCATATCTTTTAATTCGTTCATCGAAACCATAAGCTTTCTAAATGAATAGTTATTAATTTTTCGCCAGCTTTTCAACGACATGTATATCATATACCTTATCTTAGTAGCATATGTATTAAATTCATGATTTATCATAAACTATTTAATGACGAAACTAAGCATACAAACATGCATAATTATATGTACATGATCAATAGTCAGGGACACGCTATTAATATATAAAAGATAAGATATGAATGCTCACGTATCAATATTGAGATTCAATATTGTAGGAAAGTACGTAGACGCAACGGAGATGATAAACACTAGGTTAATCTCACGAGCTATACCCCCGAACAATACCCATAACTTCCATAGCTATAACCCATAATTTTCTTAGCTCTATCATGTTTGAAAACTTATTTTGAAATCGCCTGAACATAACTCCGTCGTAGTATTTTATGTATACTAATAATATCTTGAAATAATACCGAGTAAATATATATATATATATGTAAATCGATTGAGAGAGTTTAGAGAAATATATTTTCAAGTTTCTATGAAATAATGAAACCTATTGAATTCTATTTATAATAGATTTTTGAATTATTAAAGTGAATTATTAAAGTATGAATTATTAAAGTGAATTATTAAAGTATGAATTATTAAAGTGAATTATTAATGTATGAATTATTAAAGTGAATTATTAAAGTATAAATTATTAAAGTTAAAGTAAAGTAAAAGTAAAGTTAAAGTATAGTAAAAGTATAAAACTATGTACGTATAATACGCGTATAAATATATATAATATTAATTTAAATCGTTATAAATATTTAATAAAATAAAATATAAATATCGTTATTTTTATCAGAATGGTTAAGAAATGAGTTGTCAAAAGTGGTTCTAGATATTTATAAAAGTTATATACATTTTAATAATAAAGTTCTTTTTAAACTAAAAACGTTTTTGTACGTTTAAAACTAAATCAAATAAATATGATAATTTTGTTTTCCAAAACTAAATATATTTAAGAATCATTTTGTTAAAAACTTAAAATAATGGAAATCGTTATATCATAAAATGTTTTAGAAAAATAGAATTATATATATTCATAATAGGTTTCAAGTTTTTAAATTACATTCTGTTGGTGAAGTATGGGATAAAGTCCAAAGATTAAATAAACATATGAAATGATCTTAATGAAAAATGTCGAGTTACTTAACTTGTCGATATCCAACATCTAAGTTATTTACACTGCACGTTCTTACTTTCAGATTAAATAAAATGAAAGTTAACATAGTTATCTTATCAAGGTCACGAGGAAAATATTATAAAACATGAATTGGAAATTAAACAGGAATTTCCACTAACCCTTGTCTAGTTCCCGTTAATTGACACATTTGTTCTTACTTGTAAATCAGTTTACCAATTATTCCGAATACCGTTAAAAAGAATAGATTTCTTAATTCTCAGTGGACCTTACAACAGAGACCCGTAATCATATCACAATATATCTGATAATTCAATCATTTGATATCATCTTATAATCTCGTCGATAATTATAATAAACTTATATTGAAACAAATACGTTCATGTAAAGTATTATACATATAATACTTTGTTAACGTTTTCAATTAATATAACCATATATTATATATACATATCTATACACATAAATGTTCATGAATCGTCGAGCACGGTCAAAGGGTAATTGATTACATGAATGTAGTTCCAAAATTTTGAGATTCAACATTACAAACTTTGCTTATCGTATCGGAAACATATAAAGATTAAGTTTAAATTTGATCGGAAATTTTCGGGTTGTCACAGTACCTACTCGTTAAAGAATTTTCGTCCCGAAATTTGATTGGGATGGTCATGGCAGACAATAAGTATGTTTTCATGACTCATACGAGTTGGAGTTTAGCGTTTTATCATCAGTGAGTAATATGGATAAAACAATTTGATTTTTGTGAAGAGTACGAGTGAAGCTATCTCAAAAGAATGAAATGAGAAGAGTAAAGTTTTGTCATATCTTTTGACGTGGATAGGGTTGATTTCTAGAGTTCAAGGGATTTGGAGAAAATCTTTTTGATAAGATTTGATTCTTCGGTAATTAAGGAAATTAGGATCTTCTTTGATTAAATGCAATGATCTATTTCGATTGCTCTGTCGGATGTTTCATTATAAATCCACTCCCTTCGTTTCCTTATTTTCCACAGCTCACATCCTCTATTCTTTCTCCCTCAACTCATACTTTAAAGCATTTTTCAATATGCTCCATCCGGTTCTAATTCTTGAAATACTCCTAACTTTTATATCCGTCATTCTTCTTTTTCATCTGCCGCCGGAAGAATCTATTCACTTCTACTACACTCTTGGTTTTATAGTGTTTTTAGTTCTCCCGTGTCTTTTTGTTGCAATACATATTGATATACATGGTTTGTAATTTATGTATTGTCGTCGGGCCTTATATTTTTCCTTATTTTTCGGAGTTCCTGTTCCTATTTTTCCATAATCATTGACATCTATGGTTAATGATCTTTTCTGTTTGCTGCAATTTATACCCTCTTTCTATTTCGGAGCTTCATGCTTTTGTTTTCTTTTCACAAGTAATGGTCCAGAATTCGTAGGTATGGAGTTTTGAATTATCATAATATACAAAGTAGAAAGGAAAGGTAGTAGCACGATTTGATTTATCAAATTACCAGAATATCCGAAAAAGACTGAATCATCAAGAAAATATTTTCTTGATATTTTTTTTAGAGATTAAATAGAATACAAGAGTCGTGTAACATGGCACATGATGACGGTATGGTCTGTGAATCATCACGTTCCATTTAAAAACTCAGCATGACTTACTGTAATATAATCTCGTTGATCAAGTGTCATTATATTATACTAATTCATGCTTTATTTCCTAACACTACTTCAAAAACATTCAAATTCTAAATTCAATTTTTTTTTTCAGAATTTAGAAACTAAAATCGTTTCCTTTCTGATGTAACACTGATATCACGAAGAGATAAGTGATTTCAGATAAGAATAATTATAAAAATATCTTCAGAAATATCGAGGATATTTATAATAAAAGATACGATGATGTCTTAGAATTTCTAATATCGATGGATGATGAAGAAGATTTGTTCGTAAAGTTTTAGAGTCAGAAGCAAGGTGTTGGTTAATGAATTCAGCAGATACTGAATCATTTGGATTCTTTTGTGACGACCCGTAAATTTCCGACCAAATTTAAAGTTAATCTTTATATGGTTTCGACACGATAAGCAATGTCTGTAATGTTGAGTCTCAAAAATATTAAACTAATTCCATAAACTCAATTGACCTTCGACTGTTCTCGACGATTCACGAACAAATATATTGTAAATAGGTATGTGTGTATATATATAATTGAAAGTATAATTTGAAATATCAAATGTTGTTACTATTAAAATGAATTAGGAGATCATAATAATTATCATTTAAAATATATATATATATATATATATATATATATATATATATATATATATATATATATATATATATATATATATATATATATATATATATATATATAAATGATAATAATACTCGTTTGATGTTTCGATTGATATAAAACAAGTAAGTGACAACCTTTTTATAAATAGTTTTACAAGGAATGGACCAAAATATATAAATATAATACTTCATTTTATGTAAATAATTATGTATTAATATTAATTTGTTATATTAATATTATTATTATCAACACTAGTATTAATAATTATTATTATTATCATTGTTATTAATATTTATTATTTATATGATAATTATTATTATTGATATTAAACATTATTATACATTTTAGTAATCATTAATATTAAATATAATCTATAAAAATGAATAATTAGGCGTTTGTTATACCTCATTCTCATTTGGTTTTCTTGTCCCTAAAATTGTATCTGTGAATCCATAAGATTATTGATTGAATGATTAATGCTTTTTCTTTTTCAAATTATTCTACACCCACTATCTGTATTATATTATATCTATTGATATAAGTATACAAATTACATAGAATATGAATTCATGAATCAAGTTATCACTTTTAAACTAACCCCACAATTGAAAACATCGACCATTTACAACCACTTTCTAAAAAAAATTTATCAATCGTTATCAAACACTTTCTATCCTTGACTATCTTTACATATTCCTATCTATCTAAATTATGAATATCCATCTGTCTTAATTATACGTATACAAGACATATAGATATATGCATACTTCAAAAACTTCACTAACTAGCCACAATCACCTCTTTCCTTACTCTTCTTTGGTTCTGGCAACCAAGGCATGAATACTCACTATAGAACACCTGCTACCACTCTACAATTATCACTAAAATAGTCATCATTAAATCACCTGCATATCTATTATTGCTCGACAATTCCTGTTGCCAATACTCACAACCTGTTACAGCTAAAAGCACCCAACAAAAAACCTCACCTGCTCGAACTATTTCTAAAGTTCAATTACCATTACAATAACCATTATCTTCAAATGCTACTGCTGCAATTCTGGTAAGACAACAACCGAAGCCCCATCACTTTTGTTATTCTGTTCTGCAGCTACAGTTAGGTATAATTAACAAAAACCACCCACAGAACCCTTGAATTCTATTAAAACACATTATAAAATACAAATATATATATATATATATATATATATATATATATATATATATATATATATATATATATATATATATATATATAAACAGGAAATAGTAAGAGTATGATTAATAAATATATAAGATATCACTTAAACTACATAGTATAAATTGATACAAATATCTGATGTAATACCTTCATCCATGATCCATGGGTTGCCTACAAAAGAGGTCATTTCGGGGTCATGTGGTTGTTGTAGTGACAAACCCAACTACCTTGTTTCCCACTCCCAACCAACCTGCCCGTGTTCTGTTCTATAGCAACACAATTTCTATATTCTCATTATAACGAAACCACAAACAAATTAATATGAGATAGTCTACAAACTAATATCATAACCTTTTAGCATGTAAAAATAGTTAGTAAACTCTAAAATTATGAAGACTTTAACTGTTAAGTGTAATCCAAATCAAATTGTGTCAGTAAGAGAAATTAAGATTTATCACATAAATATATACCTGTTGACTAATTATAACTTGGCTATCCTTCTCGACGAATCAATAAGGACCATACCTGTTACATACGAAGTAGACTTTGTGAACCATCGTGATTCAATCAACACCCTGCAAACAACCATTATCAGACCTGCAAAATCCCATGTTGCTGTTACACGTTGCAGTTCCTATTTAAGATTTTCGTTCAATCAAACCTCTCAATCAATCACCATCACCACCTATTTTAAAATACCCCGATTCATCATCAATATAATTTAAAACCTTTCCATTGTTAGTGTTCATGTTCGATTCAAAAAAATAAATAATAAATAAATAAATAAATAAAATACAGAATAAATTTAGAAGGATGAAGAAATTAAAAGAATAATAATGAATCGATTAACTGCTATTGATAAAGTTTGATAACCGGAGCCCATAAGATCGAATTTGTTCTGTTTCTTATTTGTATTCAACCCCAAAAACCACCGAAAGGCTACAGTATCTTTCTTATATTCGGTAAGCGACGATGAAAAAAATCGATAATGATGATGATGATTGTTGATGGATTGGTTCGATGATGACACTTCTCTCTACGGGTTACTTCTACTATCTTAATCTGATTAGATATGTTTTTGGAAACCCTAAATAAAACGCGTATTATTTATATTAGGTATTAGCATAATTATTATTATTATTATTATAATTATTATTATTATTATTATTATTATTATTATTATTATTATTATTATTATTATTATTATTATTATTATTATTATTAATTATTATTGTTGTTATTAGGTTATTACAAATATTAAAAATATAAATATTAGTATCATTCATAAAATTAATATTATTAACATTATTGTTAGTATTAGTAATATCATTATTATTAATATTCTTATTATTATTATTATTATTAATATTATTATCATTAGTATTAAAATGATTAATAAAATTTTTGTTATTATTATTATTATTAACATTAGTATTAGTATTAGTATTAATATTATTATCAGTATTATTATGACTGTTATCATTAATAACATTATTAGTATCATTATTATTAAAAATTATCATTTTCATTTTTGTTATTAGTATTATCTTTATTAATAAAGTTATTATTATTATTATTAGTAAATCAATATTATCAAAACTATCATTTTAACAAATAAATATTTTGTACATTAAATACATATTACACATACTAGAATTATATTAATATTTCATATAATTATATATCAAAAATAATAACATTATTTATATAAATACTTACATATAGCAAACTAATGATAATTTATATATATATTAATATAACTAAATGTATAGATATTAATCATTTTAAATATATATACAAAATAAATATATATAACATATAATTTAAGATATAATACAAGTATACGTTTTTAAATGGAATTTAGTTTAAATTCTATATAAATACAAATATATAAATAATATATATTAATAAATGAAATTGTGTAATTTCCATTATATGTGCTAATAAATATATACTTGATATAGTTTCGTGAATCCGAGGCCAACCCTGCATTGTTCAGTATCGTCATATGTATTTTTACTACAAAATACAGTATTGTGAGTTTCATTTGCTCCCTTTTTAAATGCTTTTGCAATATATATTTTTAGGACTGAGAATACATGCGCTGCTTTTATAAATGTTTGACGAAATAGACACAAGTACTCAAAACTACATTCCATGGTTGGATTATTAAACCGAATATCACCCCTTTTAGCTTGGTAACCTAAGAATTAGGTAGACGGGAGGTTCTGTTCCTAATTAAAGTGAATCCTAAAGATAGATCTATTGGGCCTAACAACCCCCATTCAGGTTATGGATGGCTTTAGTACTTCGAGATTATTATTATACAGACGAGAGGTTCTGTTTGGGGATATTCTATGCATTAAAGTTAATGTCGGTTACCAGGTGTTCAATTCATATGAATGATTTTATCTTTATGCAGACGAGAGGTTCTGTTTATAAATACGAAAATCTTGTGGTCTATTAAATTATGGAAATGATCGATTATGATAAACTAATGAACTCACCAACCTTTTGGTTGACACTTTAAAGCATGTTTATTTTCGGGATTGAAAGAAATCTTCCGTTGTGCATTTGCTCAATTTAAAGATATTACTTGGAGTCATTCATCGCGTATTTCAAAAGACGTTGCATTCAAGTCGTTGAGTTCAGTAAACATTATGATTAAGTAAATGACAGATTAGATCATTTATAGTTGAATATTATGAAATGGTATGCATGCCTGTCAACTTTCAATGTAATGAAAGTTTGTCTTTTAAAACGAATGCAATGTTTGTAAAATGTATCATATAGACGTCAAATACCTCACAATGTAATCATATGTCATTGTATTCGTTCTTATGGATTAGGACGGGTCTTTACATCTTTGAAGCAGGTTTAGTCTTTGTGATTTGTCCACAGCCTCCTTCATAGTTTGCTCAATCCATTTTCCAGTACCAACCTTCTCTTTTTTTGAACTTTGCCAACGCACTACTCTTTATCAACAAACAAACTTCTGACTGTTAAGGTCATTTGCAGTTTTTGCTGCTTCATCAGCATTTTCCAGAATTCGGAGAACTAGTTCGCAGTTTAGGGTGTTTTCAGAAACTTCACATTCAAAGTATGTAAGTCTAGGAGATAAACGTTATATGCATATATATAATTGTTGGCATAGAATTGCTGCAAAATTCGAGAATAATGATTGAAGCTTTTTGGTATGGCAACTACTGTTACAAGATGCAGATGAGTACATGATAGGGTTTCAATGAATAAGTATAGTGATTTTTCAGAGAGGCTTAAGTCAAAGGGTAATGAAGTTGTTGATACGCTTACTATTAATATGGTGGAATGTAAAAGGTTCCCCAGTAATGATGGTGAAAGGGCAACGTATATATCAAAGTTATAATAAGACTGTTTCGACTGAAAAGTCGAAGTTGACTTGCTGGAGCTGTGACAAAACTGGCTACTTTGGAAAGGGATTGCAAAGTTATTTTTGGTAATAAATGCCAAAGGATCTGACACAGATATATGTTAATCTATGACTTTGGTTTCGAAAGTTTCTAAGTGTATCACTATACGTGTAATCCTTCTTTCTGTTGTTAACGTGTGGTTGGATCATCCTCTCGATTGTTCCTTAGTTGAGGTGTTTTCAAGAATTTTGAAGGGTTTGAACGCAGGTTGTCATCGTCAATATACATATGATGTTCTTGAATTTTGAACGACACGAATATTTTTCTGGTTGTTATGAATAGAAGTGATGTTCTAGCACAGTTTTGAATTCAAAGTATGGCTTTGAAAGATATAGAAATCTAAGAGTGATGTCTTCTGTTAAATCTTGACTTGAAATTTGATTTGTTAAAATCAGAATATGTAATCAAATTTAGATGAGAATGATTGTTTTGATTTCTATGAAAGAATGTATATTGTTGCGAAAGTAGTGGGTATAGTTATTGATTTGTTGAATCAGAATCGAAGAATGTAACATATTAATTGTGAATTTTATATCTCTCGGGTATTACCTACCGGTTAAAAGTTTCACAAGTAATATTTTTTACAAAAAAATTTT
This sequence comes from Rutidosis leptorrhynchoides, assembly GCF_046630445.1. Classification (NCBI taxonomy): domain Eukaryota; kingdom Viridiplantae; phylum Streptophyta; class Magnoliopsida; order Asterales; family Asteraceae; genus Rutidosis; species Rutidosis leptorrhynchoides. The sequence continues at coordinate 257,085,309 of NC_092337.1, forward strand.
ATACAATCTTTATGAAAATATATATGTATGTATATTTTCTTCAGATGTAATATAGATTTAATGAGTTAATATTAAATTAATCTCATTTGATTTGGAGTTAGAACAAGAATTGAATAATTTCTAAAACTTTAGAAATTACGTAATCTTTGATGAGTATTTCTTCCACTTGAATGAAATTATGAATTAATGCTTCATTATTCATTTATTGATATTTCTTTAGTGAATGATGTTAGTGTTCGTGGAATTCTTGTGAACTTCGCAAGGTACGAATGATGTTGTCTAGAAAGTTTCGAGTACATCGAAGATGAAAGTGTAAAATCAAACATGTAATTGATTAATACACTTGGTTTATTATGAAATGGGATTCATTGAGTTGAAACAGAGATTGTAGTTAACGATGGTTAAGTCTTTAACGAAAGATGTACATCATTGCATATTAGTAATATGAATTATCCTAGTAGTATCTACCCTTATTCAATTCATACATAATAGCTTAGTACGAAAAGATATACTATGGTTTCCAAAATTTATATATATATGATATGCATAAAAATTCTTCAGTGGAAGTGAGTTAATACTTCATAACTCGTTGATATGACATACTTGTTGTTGATTAGTGATGTTGTTCGCGGTGATTGGTGGAGCTTGTGATGTTGTAGGTGCTGCTGATGCTGGCGATGTTGACGGCACTGACGGTGTTGGTGATTTTGACGGTACTGTTGATGCTGTTGGCAAAATAAGTCTAGCTTGTAAATCGTGTACCATTCCGGTCAGGGTTTCATTTCATCATTTCTATTTGCCCACTTATTTGGTTTATGATTAAGGTTGGAATAGATAATCTCTAAGACTTTAGAGATTACATAATTGTCGCAGAATGTTTCTCCAATGAAGTTATGAATCAGTACTTCATCGGTTATTGTTGTTGGTACTCCTTGGTATATATGGTGCGAATGAAGTTGATGTTTATGGGGCAGTTTATGATGTTGAAGCATGGGATTTGGATGTTGTTGTTGGTGGTGGTAATGGTACTGTTGGTGTTAATGATGGTGGTACTGTTGATGTCGGTGATGCTGCTGGTGCTTGTAACCTTTACACCATATTCTCCAAAGCCACTACCCGAGCGCGAAGCTCGTTGACTTCTTCTATTACACCGGGGTGATTGTTGGTTTGGACGAGCAGATGAATAAGATCTAAAATTCGAGATACTATATAGTCATGACGAGATACTCTGGAAATGAGAGAGAAAATGGTGTCTCGAACAGGTTCGCCGGTAAGTGCTTCAGGCTCTTCGCCAAGAGGGAAATGTGGTGGATGGAAGGGATCGCCTTTTTCTTATCTCTAATGATTAAATAGACTACGAACCCATCCCCAATTCATCCAGAATAGAAGGTGGCTAATTGGTTGATCCATTCCGGTTACACTACTTTCGGAGCTCGAGTGAAACTCCATATTGGAATTCGAGGGACTTGAACTAGTGGCGAGTTCCATTTCATACAATCGAATAAAGGATTTTTTGATATGAAATGATTTCCCGTAATCAAATGTTATTCTAATTACATAGAATATCTATATATATAGAACAAAAGATTTCGTAGATTACAGAGGAATTTACGGAATATGTCAGGCAAAGTTTATAGTAACAGATACGCTAAGATATGAATTAGCAGATACGCTAAGATACGAATTTTGTCTATACACTATTCATGCAATCAATGCAGTAAGCTGTGTCTAGACTAAGAATAATAAGCATGTAATTTTCGACAAGAAATGATAAGCAAAAATTTTTGATATGCAGACACGGTCGAAGTCCAGACTCATTAATGCATCTTAATATCTATCAGTTAGACATACTAATGCAAGACCTGGTTCGCTAATATCACTCCCCCAGTTAGGGCCTGGGCGAAATGTGACTTAATATCAAAATATACCAACATATTATAATAACGAGAAAAATACTGAATGAGAAAGTTAAACTTTATGGAGTAAGCAGCGGAAAATGAAATGTCGTTACAAAGGAGTAAAGTAAATGTTTATATGCAATAGTAATAAATGCGATAATCTCTTGATCCTATGTCCAAGTAGCATCACATAAGCAGTAGATAAGTAAGCTTGAATCAAACGGCACCTGAGACAAAACATGCTAAAGTGTCAACCAAAAGGTTGAGTGAAGTTCATAGGTTTAACAAAAGTTTGACCGTTGTTTTAGACCACAAGATTTAGTTTGTAAAGTTGATCTCCCGCAGGATCAAAAAGTTATGCCAAAGCGTGATATTTAGACTAAACGTTCAAGTTTGCCCCATGACAAGTTGTGTCTGTCCTTGTCGGTTTAATTTCATTATTAAGTAATACAAAGACTTTATCAAATGTGTCGGGGACGTTACTCCCGATAGGCCTACCCCCAATAATTAAGCATGCAACAGCAATTAAAAATATCACTGTAGGGACTTAGTCGGACATAGCCGGGTATAGCATAGTTTAACAGTTTGGTACTTGTGTCTAAATTGTAAAAAGTAAAAACAGCATGTGTCTCACCCCAAGTAAAGTAAGTAAGTTTGCTAGCAATAAAGAGGGGCTATGAATTCACCTTAAATAGCAGTTGAAGTATTCCACGCAAGAACGAAAGTAAAGCAAGTAAGTGATCTGGATATCAACCTAGAGGTATAACGTTTGATTAGTTAATGTCTAACTGGCATAAAGTATGTTTATTAATATAACAACTATATTGACAGTGACGGTTTTCGAGAAAAGTTCCTATTTCTCAAAACTTTCTATTTTTGGAAACTTACTATTTATGAAAAGCTTCCACTTATAGTAAGCTTCTAGTTTAAGAATGTTCGGGTTATAATTCTTAACAAAGATGTTTGTACAATCTCACCCAAACTTCGTTGCTAACATGCAAGTCACTCGAATGATCTATTGTAACCGAGTGGCCCAGGATCTCTTGACCAGAATCTAAGTCTTGGCATTCGAGATCCACAAGCGTCCCATAATGGTAACAAGGATCACCCTAGGCCACAAGTAGCGGTGATGTTTGTAGTCTTTGTACGCTATCTTTAATTATAACCTTCACGTTAGGTGCGTATATACATATATATTCATTAATTCGATTTTAATTATAATTCCTATATATTAATTCATAAAAATACTTTTATAATTTTTTGTAACATATATTACTAATTATAACATGTTATTTATTTTATTTTTAATTACATATAATTTATAACATTATTTACATGTTTTGGTAAAAAAAATAATAAACCGAAGTAAAAAGTAAAAAGTAAAAAGTAAAAAGTAAAAAGTAAGAAAAGAATACTTACTAGTAGTAATTTTTCAAAGAGAGAATGAGAGAAATTTTGGTGTGAGTTTGAATGAGAAATGAGGGGTATTTATACTTGAAAAAATTAGGTAAAAAGAATAAAATAATTAAAAGAAAACGAAATTTTTTAATTTTTAATGGGATTTTAAAATTCAAAAGTATTAAATGTTAGGTCATGGGATAATGTACAAAATAAAATAATAAAAGTAGTTTTTCTGTTATAATTTTTAATTAAAAAGTAATTTATTTATTTATTTATTTTTTTAATTAATTTATTTTAAGGATTTTTTTATATAAATAAACAAATTGATTTAGTGCTTTTCCAAGAATATTTGTCAATATTTTTTTTAATTAATAAATAAATATTTTGCATAAAAATAATAAATAATTCGGTATTTTGTATTTTTAATAATAATTATGATTTTAATTATTAAACTATAGTTTTAGTAAGTTTGTAAATATTATTACACTTATATATAATTGGATTTATTATATAGTTAAATATATAATACATTAACTAAATAATAAAAGTGATACAAAGTTTATATACTTAGTTAAATTATGTCAAATTATATAAATTAATAATATATTATTTATTTAAGCGTACATTGTTGACTAAAAATTACTATTCGGTTAATATTTAATTATATATAACAACCCTTAATACATATAGTCAGGTAGATAACCCTAGGGTTAATTCACTAAATTTAGAAGTCGAAAAGTGAGGATTGTTATAGTACCTCCCCGTTAATAAAAACTTCATCCCGAAGTTTTAGGTAGACTTCTCGGATGCATCAGCGGTTGAGAAGAGATGGAGATATTTCTGTTTCATTTGGTCTTCACGTTCCCAGGTATACTTGGGGCCACGTCGTCATTTCCAACAGATCTTAACAATAGGTATGGTGCTTTGTTTTAAGCGTTTAGCAGATCGGTCCATGACTTCTACGGGTTCCTCTAGGAAGTGCATTTTATCATCAATGCGAATGTCATCCAAAGGAATAATGAGAGTGTCATCAGCAATACACCGTTTAATATTTGAGACATGAAACACATCATGTACTTGACTGAGTTCGGTTGGTAGTTCTAATCGATATGCCACGGGACCAATTCTTTCAGTGATTGTGAAAGGTCCAACATATCGTGGACTGAGTTTACTTCGTTTACCGAAACGGACAACACCTTTCTAAGGGGATACTTTCAACATGACTTTATCTCCAACTTGGTATTCGATGTCCTTTTGTTTCTTATCGGCATAACTCTTCTGTCGGCTACGGGCAGTTTCTAAACATTGCTTGATTTGAACGATCTTTTCGGTAGTTTCGTGAATAATTTCAGGATCAGTTAAATGTCTGTCCTCAAGTTCATCCCAACACCGAGGGGATCTACACTTCCGTCCATATAGAGCTTCAAAAGGTGCAGCTTTAATGCTAGAGTGATAACTGTTGTTATAAGAAAATTCAACCAAAGGCAGATGTCTATCCCAGCCTTTGCCGAAGTCGATAACACAAGCGCGAAGCATATCTTCCAATGTTTGAATGGTTTTGTGATGACTCGGGAATTTCCAACTAAATTTAAACTTAATCTTTATATGATTTCGATACGATAAGCAAAGTCTGTAATATTGAGTCTCAAAACTGTTGAACTGTTTTATATATCATGTGACCTTTTACTAATTTCGACGATTCATGAACCTTTGATGTTAAACAGAAATGTAGATATAAATAATAATATGATAGTTTAATTATATTAATGAACTATTATGTGTTTCAGTTATTATTAAAAATAACTTAAAATAACTAAAACTTGTTATTTTAAATTTATTGAGTATAAATTATAATTAATTTCGAACATAATTTGTCAACTATAACAAAGTACTAAATATATAAGGTTATACTTTGAGTGTATTTGTTTCCATATATAATTAACTATTGTATATTTAAAACATATATATATATATATATATATATATATATATATATATATATATATATATATATATATATATATATATATATATAGTAGTTTAAAATATGTATCTATATATGATTTCTGTGCATAAATATTGATTCTATGTATAACATAATACGTTAAAATGTGTAAGTAATAAATATTCAAAATGTGTTATTATAATATATTCATTAATTATTAGATATTTAATAAGATATAAATTCTACATATTAAATCTAATTACAAGTTAAAATATACAAGTTATAGCTAATATTATTTTAGTATCATTAATAAGATTATTAATATTAAATTTAATTATCATTATTGTTAATATTATCATATTAGTATCTTTATAAATAATAATATTATTAATAATATTAATATTTGTATTATTAATTACTAGTATTATGATGATAATAATTATTATTAGTAATATTAACAAGTATAAATATTATTAAGATATTTAATATTTAATAATTATAAAAAAAAATATAAGTACAAAGGCAGATTTTAGGAGATCAAGTTTTTATCTTTATCCTCTTTTTCTTCTCCTTCTGTTTCACTCGTGATCTCCTCTGTCCAAATCACGATCGATTATATTTTTTTTTTCCTTTTCAACATCAATAATTCATTTGGTATATCAGCTGCGAGATGAAAACAAATCAGAGACATTTTTTTTTTCTTTCTTTTCTCTCTTCAGTCCCCTGTACATTCTACTTTATGGCAAGAATCAAAAATTGAATCAGTTTTCAAAATCCATTAATGTAGTTATGTTAGAAATCGTTCCTTTAAACTCTCTGTAAAATATTGAGCCTCAAGTCATCGAATTGATTATTAATTTTCGAAGTCAAGGTTTTTGAAATAAAAAGTCAAAGTTGTGTTCATCTCCAAATTCGTAATTTTGTCGACGTTTCTGTTTAAATTGAGGATTCGCAAGGTTTCAAGAAGTGATTTGAAAAATGTTTCATGAAGGAATGATAACCTAAAAATGTTTGTAAATCAAAAAAAAAAAAAAAAATTTTTTTAAACATATGCGACAGCAGCAGTAGCTGCGTAATATTTTTTTATTTTTTTTATTTTTTTTTTGTTTGTTCTAATAATTCAAACGCGAGATGTTAATTGTTTATAATTATTGAGAAGTAACAAAATCATTGTTGTGATGGATGGAAATTATTCTGGGCGATTGTTTTTTTTTTTTAAGGAAGATGAAGAAGGAGATAATAGAGATATTAGTTAAATAAATTAAGGAGGAGAATATATCATGAAAATCAGAAGTAGCTGAGTGGTGTGGGGTGTTGTTAAGTTAACAAAAGGTTCTGAGTTCGAACCTTTGCACCTGCGTTTTATTTATTTTTACTAGCAATAAAAGCTTGTGTTGGATTGTGCTTGCTGTTGGGCTTGTGCTCACAGTTGGGCCGAGATTTAATTATGGGCTGTGTTTATCTGGTTGGTGGGCCAAAAAGGATAATAGAAACTGAAAACTAAATGAGATATATAGAATGGTGTTCGCTATTAGTTCAGAATATGGGCAACAACCTAGCTGGTTAAGGGTAGTGACGGGTATTCGAGAGGTTGGAGGTTCGAGTCTGGTTCGCGACAACATTTTTTTTCTAGTTATCTTTTGAGGTAGTTATTTAACTTCTTATTACTTTTGCCATTATTATTATCATTATTATTTATTATTTACTATTATTATTATTGTTGTTAATATCTTTATTAATATTATTACTAATGTTGTTACTAGCATTATTATTATCAAAAGTATTACTAATAATATTAGTATTACCATTATTATGATTATGATTATTATTATCATTAGTATTATGAAAGTAATAAAAACTTATTATTATTATCATGAATATTAGAATTTGTATTATTTATAATTATTAGTATTATTATTATTAACATAACTACTATTATTATTATTATTATTATTATTATTATTATTATTATTATTATTATTATTATTATTATTATTATTATTATTATTATTATTATTATTATTATTATTATTATTATTATTATTACTACCATTACCATTTTTGTTATTAGTGTTAACATTATTAACAAAGTTATTATTATTAGTAAATCATTAATATTATCAAAACTATATTTTAAACAAATAAATATTCTGTGCATAAAATATACTTATTACGTATATTATAATTATATTAATATTTTACATAACTATATATATAAAATTTATTAATATTATTTATATAAATACTTACATATAACAAACTATTGAATTTCAAATATAACACTAAACATTTATATATAAATATGGACATATAAATATAACTATATGAATATTAATCATTACGAATATATACACAAATTAAACCTACATAATAAATTAAAGATATAATAAATAAATTTGTTCAATTACGATTATGTGTTTTAATATATATACCAATGATATAGGTTCGTGAATCCGAGGCCAACTCTGCTTTGTCAATTTTGTCATCTGTATTTTTACTACAAAATACATTAGGTGAGTTTCATTATTCCCTTTTTTAAATGCTTTTGCAATGTATATTTTTGGGACTGAGAATGCATGCGCTGTTTTTTTATAAATGTTTTACGAAATGGACACAAGTGATTGAAACTACATTATATGGTTGAATGATCGAAATCGAATATGCCCCTTTTTATATAGTCTGGTAATCTAAGAATTAGGGAACAGAAACCCTAATTGACGCGAACTCTAAAGATAGATCTATCGGGCCCAACAAGCCCCATCCAAAGTACCGGATGCTTTAGTACTTCGAAATTTATATCATGTCCGAAGGAGGATCCCGGAATGATAGGGGATATTCTTATATGCATCTTGTTAATGTCGATTACCAGGTGTTCAATCCATATGAATGATATTTTTGTCTCTATGCATGGGACGTATGTTTATGAGAAATTGAAATATAAAATCTTGTGGTCTATTAAAGTTATGAAATGATTATTTATGATAAACTAATGAACTCACCAACCTTTTGGTTGACACTTGAAAGCATGTTTATTCTCAGGTACGAAAGAAATCTTCCGCTGTGCATTTACTCGTTTTAGAGATATTACTTGAAGTCATTTATGTCATATTTCAAAAGACGTTGCATTCGAGTCCTCAAGTTCATAAAAATTATTATTAAGTTAATTATAGTTAGATATATTAAGAAATGGTATGCATGCCGTCAACTTTCGATGTAATGAAAGCTTGTATTTTCAAAAACGAATGCAATGTTTTGTAAAATGTATCATATAGAGGTCAAGTACCTCGCGATGTAACCAAATGTAATGTATTCATCCAAATGGATTAGGACGGGTCCTTTCAGTTGGTATCAGAGCGGTGGTCTTAGCGAACCAGGTCTTGCATTAGTATGTCTAACTGATAGTTGTTTAGATGCATTAGTGAGTCTGGACTTCGACCGTGTCTGCATGTCAAAAGTTTGCTTATCATTTTTGTCGGAAATCATCTGTTTATCATCCTTAGGAAATTACCTGCTTATCATTCTTAGTCTAGACACATATTACTGCAATGATTGCATGAATAGTGTATAGACAAAATTCGTATCTTAGCGTATCTGCTAATTCATATCTTAGCATATATGTTATTGTTATCTTTGCCTGACAGCTTCCGTAGATTCCTTCGTAACTTATGTGAAATGTCCCGTTCTTATTGATTAAAAACGTTCCATATTAATTGATTTCGTTGCGAGGTTTTGACCTCTATATGAGACGTTTTTCAAAGACTGCATTCATTTTTAAACAAACCATAACCTTTATTTCATCAATAAAGGTTTAAAAAGCTTTACGTAGATTATCAAATAATGATAATCTAAAATATCCTGTTTACACACGACCATTACATAATGGTTTACAATACAAATATGTTACAACAAAATAAGTTTCTTGAATGCAGTTTTTACACAATATCATACAAGCATGGACTCCAAATCTTGTCCTTATTTAAGTATGCGACAGCGGAAGCTCTTAATAATCACCTGAGAATAAACATGCTTAAAACGTCAACAAAAATGTTGGTGAGTTATAGGTTTAACCTATATATATCAAATCGTAACAATAGACCACAAGATTTCATATTTCAATACACATCCCATACATAGAGATAAAAATCATTCATATGGTGAACACCTGGTAACCGACAATAACAAGATGCATATATAAGAATATCCCCATCATTCCGGGACACCCTTCGGATATGATATAAATTTCGAAGTACTAAAGCATCCGGTACTTTGGATGGGGTTTGTTAGGCCCAATAGATCTATCTTTAGGATTCGCGTCAATTAGGGTGTCTGTTCCCTAATTCTTAGATTACCAGACTTAATAAAAAGGGGCATATTCGATTTCGATAATTCAACCATAGAATGTAGTTTCACATACTTGTGTCTATTTTGTAAATCATTTATAAAACATGCATGTATTCTCATCCCAAAAATATTAGATTTTAAAAGTGGGACTATAACTCACTTTCACAGATTTTTACTTCGTCGGGAAGTAAGACTTGGCCACTGGTTGATTCACGAACCTATAACAATATATACATATATATCAAAGTATGTTCAAAATATATTTACAACACTTTTAATATATTTTGATGTTTTAAGTTTATTAAGTCAGCTGTCCTCGTTAGTAACCTACAACTAGTTGTCCACAGTTAGATGTACAGAAATAAATCGATAAATATTATCTTGAATCAATCCACGACCCAGTGTATACGTATCTCAGTATTGATCACAACTCAAACTATATATATTTTGGAATCAACCTCAACCCTGTATAGCTAACTCCAACATTCACATATAGAGTGTCTATGGTTGTTCCGAAATATATATAGATGTGTCGACATGATAGGTCGAAACATTGTATACGTGTCTATGGTATCTCAAGATTACATAATATATAATACAAGTTGATTAAGTTATGGTTGGAATAGATTTGTTACCAATTTTCAAGTAGCTAAAATGAGAAAAATTATTCAATCTTGTTTTACCCATAACTTCTTCATTTTAAATCCGTTTTGAGTGAATCAAATTGCTATGGTTTCATATTGAACTCTATTTTATGAATCTAAATAAAAAAAGTATAGGTTTCTAGTCGGAAAAATAAGTTACAAGTCGTTTTTGTAAAGGTAGTCATTTCAGTCGAAAGAACGACGTCTAGATGACCAATTTAGAAAACATACTTCCACTTTGAGTTTAACCATAATTTTTGGATATAGTTTCATGTTCATAATAAAAATCATTTTCTCAGAATAACAACTTTTAAATCAAAGTTTATCATAGTTTTTAATTAACTAACCCAAAACAGCCCGCGGTGTTACTACGACGGCGTAAATCCGGTTTTACGGTGTTTTTCGTGTTTCCAGGTTTTAAATCATTAAGTTAGCATATCATATAGATATAGAACATGTGTTTAGTTGATTTTAAAAGTCAAGTTAGAAGGATTAACTTTTGTTTGCGAACAAGTTTAGAATTAACTAAACTATGTTCTAGTGATTACAAGTTTAAACCTTCGAATAAGATAGCTTTATATGTATGAATCGAATGATGTTATGAACATCATTACTACCTTAAGTTCCTTGGATGAACCTACTGGAAAAGAGAAAAATGGATCTAGCTTCAATGGATCCTTGGATGGCTCAAAGTTCTTGAAGCAAAATCATGACACGAAAACAAGTTCAAGTAAGATCATCACTTGAAATAAGATTGTTATAGTTATAGAAATTGAACCAAAGTTTGAATATGATTATTACCTTGTATTAGAATGATAACCTACTGTAAGAAACAAAGATTTCTTGAGGTTGGATGATCACCTTACAAGATTGGAAGTGAGCTAGCAAACTTGAAAGTATTCTTGATTTTATGAAACTAGAACTTTTGGAATTTATGAAGAACACTTAGAACTTGAAGATAGAACTTGAGAGAGTTCAATTAGATGAAGAAAATTGAAGAATGAAAGTGTTTGTAGGTGTTTTTGGTCGTTGGTGTATGGATTAGATATAAAGGATATGTAATTTTGTTTTCATGTAAATAAGTCATGAATGATTACTCATATTTTTGTAATCTTATGAGATATTTCATGCTAGTTGCCAAATGATGGTTCCCACATGTGTTAGGTGACTCACATGGGCTGCTAAGAGCTGATCATTGGAGTGTATATACCAATAGTACATACATCTAAAAGCTGTGTATTGTACGAGTACGAATACGGGTGCATACGAGTAGAATTGTTGATGAAACTGAACGAGAATGTAATTGTAAGCATTTTTGTTAAGTAGAAGTATTTTGATAAGTGTATTGAAGTCTTTCAAAAGTGTATAAATACCTATTAAAACACTACATGTATATACATTTTAACTGAGTCGTTAAGTCATCGTTAGTCGTTACATGTAAGTGTTGTTTTGAAACCTTTAGGTTAACGATCTTGTTAAATGTTGTTAACCCAATGTTTATAATATCAAAAGAGATTTTAAATTATTATATTATCATGATATTATGATGTACGAATATCTCTTAATATGATATATATACATTAAATGTCGTTACAACGATAAACGTTACATATATGTCTCGTTTCAAAATCATTAAGTTAGTAGTCTTGTTTTTACATATGTAGTTCATTGTTAATATAATTAATGATATGTTTACTTATCATAATATCATGTTAACTATATATATAACCATATATATGTCATCATATAGTTTTTTTACAAGTTTTAACGTTCGTGAATCACCGGTCAACTTGGGTGGTCAATTGTCTATATGAAACCTATTTCAATTAATCAAGTCTTAACAAGTTTGATTGCTTAACATGTTGGAAACATTTAATCATGTAAACATCAATCTCAATTAATATATATAAACATGGAAAAGTTCGGGTCACTACAGTACCTACCCGTTAAATAAATTTCGTCCCGAAATTTTAAGCTGTTGAAGGTGTTGACGAATCTTCTGGAAATAGATGCGGGTATTTCTTCTTCATCTGATCTTCACGCTCCCAGGTGAACTCGGGTCCTCTACGAGCATTCCATCGAACCTTAACAATTGGTATCTTGTTTTGCTTAAGTCTTTTAACCTCACGATCCATTATTTCGACGGGTTCTTCGATGAATTGGAGTTTTTCGTTGATTTGGATTTCATCTAACGGAATAGTGAGATCTTCTTTAGCAAAACATTTCTTCAAATTCGAGACGTGGAAAGTGTTATGTACAGCCGCGAGTTGTTGAGGTAACTCAAGTCGGTAAGCTACTGGTCCGACACGATCAATAATCTTGAATGGTCCAATATACCTTGGATTTAATTTCCCTCGTTTACCAAATCGAACAACGCCTTTCCAAGGTGAAACTTTAAGCATGACCATCTCTCCAATTTCAAATTCTATATCTTTTCTTTTAATGTCAGCGTAGCTCTTTTGTCGACTTTGGGCGGTTTTCAACCGTTGTTGAATTTGGATGATCTTCTCGGTAGTTTCTTGTATAATCTCCGGACCCGTAATCTGTCTATCCCCCACCTCACTCCAACAAATCGGAGACCTGCACTTTCTACCATAAAGTGCTTCAAACGGCGCCATCTCAATGCTTGAATGGTAGCTGTTGTTGTAGGAAAATTCTGCTAACGGTAGATGTCGATCCCAACTGTTTCCGAAATCAATAACACATGCTCGTAGCATGTCTTCAAGCGTTTGTATCGTCCTTTCGCTCTGCCCATCAGTTTGTGGATGATAGGCAGTACTCATGTCTAGACGAGTTCCTAATGCTTGCTGTAATGTCTGCCAGAATCTTGAAATAAATCTGCCATCCCTATCAGAGATAATAGAGATTGGTATTCCATGTCTGGAGACGACTTCCTTCAAATACAGTCGTGCTAACTTCTCCATCTTGTCATCTTCTCTTATTGGTAGGAAGTGTGCTGATTTGGTGAGACGATCAACTATTACCCAAATAGTATCAAAACCACTTGCAGTCCTTGGCAATTTAGTGATGAAATCCATGGTAATGTTTTCCCATTTCCATTCCGGGATTTCGGGTTGTTGAAGTAGACCTGATGGTTTCTGATGCTCAGCTTTGACCTTAGAACACGTCAAACATTCTCCTACGTATTTAGCAACATCGGCTTTCATACCCGGCCACCAAAAATGTTTCTTGAGATCCTTGTACATCTTCCCCATTCCAGGATGTATTGAGTATCTGGTTTTATGAGCTTCTCTAAGTACCATTTCTCTCATATCTCCAAATTTTGGTACCCAAATCCTTTCAGCCCTATACCGGGTTCCGTCTTCCCGAATATTAAGATGCTTCTCCGATCCTTTGGGTATTTCATCCTTTAAATTTCCCTCTTTTAAAACTCCTTGTTGCGCCTCCTTTATTTGAGTAGTAATGTTATTATGAATCATTATATTCATAGATTTTACTCGAATGGGTTCTCTATCCTTCCTGCTCAAGGCATCGGCTACCACATTTGCCTTCCCCGGGTGGTAACGAATCTCAAAATCGTAATCATTCAATAATTCAATCCACCTACGCTGCCTCATATTCAGTTGTTTCTGATTAAATATGTGTTGAAGACTTTTGTGGTCGGTATATATAATACTTTTGACCCCATATAAGTAGTGCCTCCAAGTCTTTAATGCAAAAACAACCGCGCCTAATTCCAAATCATGCGTCGTATAATTTTGTTCGTGAATCTTCAATTGTCTAGACGCATAAGCAATCACCTTCGTTCGTTGCATTAATACACAACCGAGACCTTGCTTTGATGCGTCACAATAAATCACAAAATCATCATTCCCTTCAGGCAATGACAATATAGGTGCCGTAGTTAGCTTTTTCTTCAATAACTGAAACGCTTTCTCTTGTTCATCATTCCATTCAAATTTCTTCCCTTTATGCGTTAATGCAGTCAAGGGTTTTGCTATTCTGGAAAAGTCTTGGATGAACCTTCTGTAGTAACCAGCTAGTCCTAAAAACTGGCGTATGTGTTTCGGAGTTTTCGGGGTTTCCCACTTTTCAACAGTTTCTATCTTTGCCGGATCCACCTTAATACCTTCTTTGTTCACTATGTGACCGAGGAATTGAACTTCTTCCAACCAAAATGCACACTTTGAAAACTTAGCGTACAATTCTTCCTTCCTCAATACTTCTAACACCTTTCTCAAATGTTCACCGTGTTCTTGGTCATTCTTTGAGTAAATAAGTATGTCATCAATGAAAACAATGACAAACTTGTCAAGGTATGGTCCACACACTCGGTTCATAAGGTCCATGAACACAGCTGGTGCATTAGTTAAACCAAACGGCATGACCATAAACTAGTAATGACCGTAACGTGTTCTGAAAGCAGTCTTTGGAATATCATCTTCTTTCACCCGCATTTGATGATACCCGGAACGTAAGTCAATCTTTGAATAAACAGACGAGCCTTGTAGTTGATCAAATAAGTCGTCGATTCTCGGTAGTGGGTAGCGGTTCTTGATGGTAAGTTTGTTCAACTCTCGATAGTCGATACACAACCTGAATGTACCATCTTTCTTCTTGACAAACAAAACAGGAGCTCCCCACGGTGATGTGCTTGGTCGAATGAAACCACGCTCTAAAAGTTCTTGTAATTGGCTTTGCAGTTCTTTCATCTCGCTGGGTGCGAGTCTGTAAGGAGCACGAGCTATTGGTGCAGCTCCTGGTACAAGATCTATTTGAAATTCAACGGATCGATGTGGGGGTAATCCCGGTAATTCTTTTGGAAATACATCGGGAAATTCTTTTGCAATGGGAACATCATTGATGCTCTTTTCTTCAGTTTGTACTTTCTCGACGTGTGCTAGAACAGCATAGCAACCTTTTCTTATTAGTTTTTGTGCCTTCAAATTACTAATAAGATGTAGCTTCGTGTTGCCCTTTTCTCCGTACACCATTAAGGGTTTTCCTTTTTCTCGTATAATGCGAATTGCATTTTTGTAACAAACGATCTCCGCTTTCACTTCTTTCAACCAGTCCATACCGATTATCACATCAAAACTCCCTAACTCTACTGGTATCAAATCAATCTTAAATGTTTCGCTAACCAGTTTAATTTCTCGATTCCGACATATATTATCTGCTGAAATTAATTTACCATTTGCTAATTCGAGTAAAAATTTACTATCCAAAGGCGTCAATGGACAACTTAATTTAGCACAAAAATCTCTACTCATATAGCTTCTATCCGCACCCGAATCAAATAAAACGTAAGCAGATTTATTGTCAATAAGAAACGTACCCGTAACAAGCTCCGGGTCTTCCTGTGCCTCTACCGCATTAATATTGAAAACTCTTCCACGGCCTTGTCCATTCGTGTTCTCCTGGTTCGGGCAATTTCTAATAATGTGGCCTGGTTTTCCACATTTATAACAAACTACATTGGCATAACTTGCTCCGACACTACTTGCTCCGCCATTACTCGTTCCGACACCATTTGTTCCTTTCGTTCTATTAACCCCTGGTCCGTAGACCTCACACTTCGCCGCGCTATGACCATTTCTTTTACACTTGTTGCAAAATTTGGTGCAGAACCCCGAGTGATTCTTTTCACACCTTTGGCATAGTTGCTTCTGATTGTTGTTGTTGTTGCGGTTATTATTGTTGTTGGGATTATTGTTGTAGTTGCTGTTGTTGTTGTTGTTGTTGTTGTTGTTGGGCCGTTTGTTGTAGTTGCGATTGATGTTGCGATTGTTGGGATAATTGTTGCGATTATTGTTGTAATTGCTGTTGTTGTTGTATTGGTGATTCTTATCACCGTTTTCCTCCCACTTTCTTTTGACTTGCTTCACATTGGCCTCTTCAGCAGTCTGTTCTTTAATTCTTTCTTCAATCTGGTTCACTAGTTTGTGAGCCATTCTACATGCCTGTTGTATGGAGGCGGGCTCGTGTGAACTTATATCTTCTTGGATTCTTTCCGGTAATCCTTTCACAAACGCGTCGATCTTCTCTTCCTCATCTCCGAATGCTCCCGGACACAATAGGCACAATTCTGTGAATCGTCTTTCGTACGTGGTAATATCAAATCCTTGGGTTCGTAACCCTCTAAGTTCTGTCTTGAGCTTATTGACTTCGGTTCTGGGACGGTACTTCTCGTTCATCAAGTGCTTGAATGCTGACCACGGTAGTGCGTACGCATCATCTTGTCCCACTTGCTCTAGATAGGTATTCCACCATGTTAACGCAGAACCTGTGAAGGTATGCGTAGCGTACTTCACTTTGTCCTCTTCAGTACACTTACTTATGGCAAACACCGATTCAACCTTCTCGGTCCACCGTTTCAATCCGATCGGTCCTTCGGTTCCATCAAATTCCAAAGGTTTGCAGGCAGTGAATTCTTTGTAGGTGCATCCTACACGATTTCCTGTACTGCTAGATCCAAGGTTATTGTTGGTATGTAGCGCAGCCTGTACTGCGGCTATGTTTGAAGCTAGAAAAGTACGGAATTCCTCTTCATTCATATTCACGGTGTGTCGAGTAGTCGGTGCCATTTCCTTCAAAATAGTTAAATGGAACAAGTTAATCATACAGAATATTAAGAGTAGTTAATAGTATTTCGTAGCATAATATGAACTCATTTATAAAAGCTTTTTCTTCATATTAGCGTTTTATAAGTTTAAATTCGGGTAGTACCTACCCGTTAAGTTCATACTTAGTAGCTAATATACAATTCAACTACTACAATTCTATATGAAAAACTGATTATAATAATATTTCGCGTTCAAACTTTTATACAATATTTTACAAACTTACAATACCGCTTATTTTACATAAAGCATGAAATATAGCACACAATAACTTTGATACAAGATAGTTGTGAAGACAATTCTAGCTAGTACACAAGTCGTTCAGCAAAGGCAATAAAGACACGTAATTCATACGTCCAGAAACAAGTCATGCATTCTGGTTTTACTAGGACTACTTCCCATCCTTGATCTTGTGCAACATAACCGTTATGGCCGTTGATAAGACAGCGTGTTGTAACGTCATCAAAGGGACGAGGGTTACGTAATGTCCAACAGTCCCGTAATAATCTAAAAACCTCATTTCTTACCCCAATTACCGACTCCGTCACTTGTGGAAACGTTTTGTTTAATAGTTGTAGCCCGATGTTCTTGTTCTCACTTTGGTGAGAAGCGAACATTACTAATCCGTAAGCATAACATGCTTCTTTATGTTGCATGTTAGCCGCTTTTTCTAAATCACGAAGTCCAATATTCGGATATATTGAGTCAAAATAATTTCTTAACCCGTTGCGTAAAATAGCATTTGGGTTCCCCGCAATATATGCGTCAAAGTAAACACATCGTAACTTATGGGTTTCCCAATGTGATATCCCCCATCTTTCAAACGAAAGTCTCTTATAAACCAAGACATTCTTGGAACGTTCTTCGAATGTCTTACAAACTGATCTCGCCTTAAATAGTTGTGCCGAAGAATTCTGGCCGACTCTAGACAAGATTTCATCAATCATGTCTCCGGGTAGGTCTCTTAAAATATTGGGTTGTCTATCCATTTTGTGTTTTTAAACTGTAAAATAGACAAGAGTTAGATTCATAAAAAAAAATACTTATTAATACAAGCAATTTTTACATATATCATAAAGCATAAGAACACTATATTCCATATATTACACCACACGAATACAACTATCTTATTCCGACTCGCTCGTTTCTTCTTCTTCGGTTTTGGTTCGTTTTGCCAAGTTTCTAGGGATATATGATGTTCCCCTAATACGAGCCGTCATTGTCCACATTGGTTTAGAAAAACCTGGTGGTTTAGAGGTTCCCGGGTCATTGTTACAACTTAAGGACTTCGGGGGTTGACGATACATATAAAGTTCATCGGGGTTGGAATTAGATTTCTCTATTTTTATGCCCTTTCCCTTATTATTTTCTTTTGCCTTTTTAAATTCAGTTGGGGTAATTTCTATAACATCATCGGAATTCTCGTCGGAATCCGATTCATCGGAGAATTGGTAATCCTCCCAATATTTTGCTTCCTTGGCGGAAACACCATTGACCATAATTAACTTTGGTCGGTTGGTTGAGGATTTTCTTTTACTTAACCGTTTTATTATTTCCCCCACCGGTTCTATTTCTTCATCCGGTTCCGATTCTTCTTCCGGTTCCGATTCTTCTTCCGGTTCCGACTCTTCTTCTGGTTCCTCTTCGGGAACTTGTGAATCAGTCCACAAATCATTCCAATTTACATTTGACTCTTCATTATTATTAGGTGAGTCAATGGGACTTGTTCTAGAGGTAGACATCTATCACATAATATCAAACACGTTAAGAGATTAATATATCACATAATATTCATATGTTAAAAATATATAGTTTCCAACAAAAATGTTAAGCAATCATTTTTAAAGAAAACACGGTCGAAGTCCAGACTCACTAATGCTTCCTAACAAACTCGATAAGACACACTAATGCAAATTTTCTGGTTCTCTAAGACCAACGCTCTGATACCAACTGAAATGTCCCGTTCTTATTGATTAAAAACGTTCCATATTAATTGATTTCGTTGCGAGGTTTTGACCTCTATATGAGACGTTTTTCAAAGACTGCATTCATTTTTAAACAAACCATAACCTTTATTTCATCAATAAAGGTTTAAAAAGCTTTACGTAGATTATCAAATAATGATAATCTAAAATATCCTGTTTACACACGACCATTACATAATGGTTTACAATACAAATATGTTACAACAAAATAAGTTTCTTGAATGCAGTTTTTACACAATATCATACAAGCATGGACTCCAAATCTTGTCCTTATTTAAGTATGCGACAGCGGAAGCTCTTAATAATCACCTGAGAATAAACATGCTTAAAACGTCAACAAAAATGTTGGTGAGTTATAGGTTTAACCTATATATATCAAATCGTAACAATAGACCACAAGATTTCATATTTCAATACACATCCCATACATAGAGATAAAAATCATTCATATGGTGAACACCTGGTAACCGACAATAACAAGATGCATATATAAGAATATCCCCATCATTCCGGGACACCCTTCGGATATGATATAAATTTCGAAGTACTAAAGCATCCGGTACTTTGGATGGGGTTTGTTAGGCCCAATAGATCTATCTTTAGGATTCGCGTCAATTAGGGTGTCTGTTCCCTAATTCTTAGATTACCAGACTTAATAAAAAGGGGCATATTCGATTTCGATAATTCAACCATAGAATGTAGTTTCACATACTTGTGTCTATTTTGTAAATCATTTATAAAACCTGCATGTATTCTCATCCCAAAAATATTAGATTTTAAAAGTGGGACTATAACTCACTTTCACATATTTTTACTTCGTCGGGAAGTAAGACTTGGCCACTGGTTGATTCACGAACCTATAACAATATATACATATATATCAAAGTATGTTCAAAATATATTTACAACATTTTTAATATATTTTGATGTTTTAAGTTTATTAAGTCAGCTGTCCTCGTTAGTAACCTACAACTAGTTGTCCACAGTTAGATGTACAGAAATAAATCGATAAATATTATCTTGAATCAATCCATGACCCAGTGTATACGTATCTCAGTATTGATCACAACTCAAACTATATATATTTTGGAATCAACCTCAACCCTGTATAGCTAACTCCAACATTCACATATAGAGTGTCTATGGTTGTTCCGAAATATATATAGATGTGTCGACATGATAGGTCGAAACATTGTATACGTGTCTATGGTATCTCAAGATTACATAATATATAATACAAGTTGATTAAGTTATGGTTGGAATAGATTTGTTACCAATTTTCACGTAGCTAAAATGAGAAAAATTATCCAATCTTGTTTTACCCATAACTTCTTCATTTTAAATCCGTTTTGAGTGAATCAAATTGCTATGGTTTCATATTGAACTCTATTTTATGAATCTAAATAAAAAAAGTATAGGTTTCTAGTCGGAAAAATAAGTTACAAGTCGTTTTTGTAAAGGTAGTCATTTCAGTCGAAAGAACGACGTCTAGATGACCAATTTAGAAAACATACTTCCACTTTGAGTTTAACCATAATTTTTGGATATAGTTTCATGTTCATAATAAAAATCATTTTCTCAGAATAACAACTTTTAAATCAAAGTTTATCATAGTTTTTAATTAACTAACCCAAAACAGCCCGCGGTGTTACTACGACGGCGTAAATCCGGTTTTACGGTGTTTTTCGTGTTTCCAGGTTTTAAATCATTAAGTTAGCATATCATATAGATATAGAACATGTGTTTAGTTGATTTTAAAAGTCAAGTTAGAAGGATTAACTTTTGTTTGCGAACAAGTTTAGAATTAACTAAACTATGTTCTAGTGATTACAAGTTTAAACCTTCGAATAAGATAGCTTTATATGTATGAATCGAATGATGTTATGAACATCATTACTACCTTAAGTTCCTTGGATGAACCTACTGGAAAAGAGAAAAATGGATCTAGCTTCAATGGATCCTTGGATGGCTCAAAGTTCTTGAAGCAAAATCATGACACGAAAACAAGTTCAAGTAAGATCATCACTTGAAATAAGATTGTTATAGTTATAGAAATTGAACCAAAGTTTGAATATGATTATTACCTTGTATTAGAATGATAACCTACTGTAAGAAACAAAGATTTCTTGAGGTTGGATGATCACCTTACAAGATTGGAAGTGAGCTAGCAAACTTGAAAGTATTCTTGATTTTATGAAACTAGAACTTTTGGAATTTATGAAGAACACTTAGAACTTGAAGATAGAACTTGAGAGAGTTCAATTAGATGAAGAAAATTGAAGAATGAAAGTGTTTGTAGGTGTTTTTGGTCGTTGGTGTATGGATTAGATATAAAGGATATGTAATTTTGTTTTCATGTAAATAAGTCATGAATGATTACTCATATTTTTGTAATCTTATGAGATATTTCATGCTAGTTTCCAAATGATGGTTCCCACATGTGTTAGGTGACTCACATGGGCTTCTAAGAGCTGATCATTGGAGTGTATATACCAATAGTACATACATCTAAAAGCTGTGTATTGTACGAGTACGAATACGGGTGCATACGAGTAGAATTGTTGATGAAACTGAACGAGAATGTAATTGTAAGCATTTTTGTTAAGTAGAAGTATTTTGATAAGTGTATTGAAGTCTTTCAAAAGTGTATAAATACCTATTAAAACACTACATGTATATACATTTTAACTGAGTCGTTAAGTCATCGTTAGTCGTTACATGTAAGTGTTGTTTTGAAACCTTTAGGTTAACGATCTTGTTAAATGTTGTTAACCCAATGTTTATAATATCAAAAGAGATTTTAAATTATTATATTATCATGATATTATGATGTACGAATATCTCTTAATATGATATATATACATTAAATGTCGTTACAACGATAAACGTTACATATATGTCTCGTTTCAAAATCATTAAGTTAGTAGTCTTGTTTTTACATATGTAGTTCATTGTTAATATAATTAATGATATGTTTACTTATCATAATATCATGTTAACTATATATATAACCATATATATGTCATCATATAGTTTTTTTACAAGTTTTAACGTTCGTGAATCACCGGTCAACTTGGGTGGTCAATTGTCTATATGAAACCTATTTCAATTAATCAAGTCTTAACAAGTTTGATTGCTTAACATGTTGGAAACATTTAATCATGTAAACATCAATCTCAATTAATATATATAAACATGGAAAAGTTCGGGTCACTACATTATGGGATTTTAGTAATATATGTATATGTAAATTATGTATTGCAGAGTACTAATCTACATCCTATAATCTATTTCTTATCGAAAATTCTTCATCTGATCGTACGAGATGAATCCTGCAACCAGTTCGAGTCCCTCAGATTCCGATAGCTATTTCGATAGTTATTCCGACAGCTATTCTGACATAGATGTTCACCTAAGCTCCGAAAACAGCGTCATCGCCATGAATCAACCAATCAGCCATTATCAATTCATCTGATGGGATCGTAGACGACTTAATTAATGGAAATGCGCAGAAAGCAATCCCTTCCACCAACCGAATTCATCTCTTGACAATGAACCTGAAGCGTTTACCGGCGAACCTGTTCGAGACACCATTTTCAGTCTCATTTCCAGGGTAACTCAACAAGATTATATTCTATCCAAAATTCTGAACCTTATTCATCCGCTCGTTCCGACCGACAATCATCCTGGAGTAATAAATCAACGAACTTCGCGCTCGAAAAATCTATTCGGAGAATATGGTGCAAAATGTACCAGCTTCAGCAACATCACCGGCACCAACAGTACAATCAATAACAGCACCAGTACCATCAACAATCCATGCTTTAATATCATCATATCTACTTTGGGTATGGTCTTCGTTCTACGTATCACTCTACCTCATTTATCTTCGTTCGACATGGCGAATATGTAATCTCTAAAGTTTTAGAGATTATTTATTCTAGTTCCAACCGAAAAACAAATGAGTTTAATATCATATTAACTCATTAAATCCATGAATAAATCTGAAGAAAATATATATGTATACATGTTTTCATAAAGATTGTAATTAAAAATTCTCTTGTACAAACTGTTAATGGTGAAAATATTTTAACGGGTAGGTAATACCCGAGGACTATTTAAATTTCACATTAATAAGTTACATTGTACGTTCTTCGAATCTGTTTCAACAAGTCATATACTATCCTACTTACATTCACCGATATACAAATTCGTTCACCACAGAATAACCATATTCATCCAATTACATATTTGGATTTTGATCTATCAGAATCCATCAAGTGGCATAACGAAGAAATAATGGACACAATAAAAATTGATTAGAAACAGATTAATTAACAATATGAAATTCTATTAAGAATCCACGCTAACAAAATCCTAGCTAACTGTTCCTAGCTAACTGATTACATTTTTTGTTTATCGCAATTTATTTTATCGCAATTTACATTCTCGCAATTTTATTTATCGTCATTTAATTTCTGTTATTTACTTTACGCACTTTATTTATCGTTATTTAATTTCTGTTATTTATTTTACGCACTTTAAATATCGGGACACGTATACAAGGTTTTGACATATCATATCGACGCATCTATATATATTATTTGGAATCACCATAGACACTCTATATGCAGTAATGATCGAGTTCTCTATACAGGGTTAAGGTTCATTCTACAATAATATATATACTTTGAGTTGTGATTGAGTCTGAGACGTATACGGGCCACGACACGTATTAATTACTTCGAATATTATATATTAAACTGTATATAAATTATTGGACTGTTAACTGTGGACTATCGACTGTGGACTAATAACATTGAACAATTAAAATGAATTAAAATATTGATTATAACATATGAAACTAAACAATTCTTCAAGTTTCCACTTGATTTCATCTTAAACTTCATTTGTATCTTGACAATTACAATCTACGTTCAAACCTTTCATGATTCTTGAAAACACCTCAATCGAGAGGATGAACCAACTGTACTTTACCTACGGAAGAAAAGATTGATGCATATAGTTATGCACCTGAAAAACTCTCAGAAACTGAGCAAACATTTAAAACGTAGCTATGCTAATTTCTTAGTGTTATTATTACCCAAAATAACTTTGCAATCCCTTTCCAAATTAGCAAATTTTGTCACAGCTCCAGCAAGTCAATTTTGACTTTTCGTTCGAAACAACCTTATTATAACCTTGATTTATGTATGTGCTCTTTTATTGTTACCGGGGAACCTTTTATTATATTCCACCATATTACCAGCAGACGTACCAGTAACCTCGTTGCTTCCTGACTTAAATCTCTCTGACAAATCATTATATTTATTCATTGAAACCCTATCATATACTCGTCCGCATCTTGTGACGAGAACTGCCATACCAATTACCGGGAATCAGCAATCAGTACTTTGAAAACTCACAGCATATCTACATCAACAGTTATATGTATCACATTTATCTCTTCGAATTATGATCTCTCCTTCTGGAATTCTGAAAAGCATTCTGTCACAAATCAATACTCTGAATGTTGAAAAAGCTGAATGAAGCAGCAGAAACCATAGACAACCGTAAACGACCATAATCATCGAAAGTTGATGATAAAGAATAGTATGTTGGAAAAGCTCAGAAAAGTTAGAACTGGAAAACGGATTGAGCTAACCATAAAGGAAACCAAGGAGAAATACAAGTAACATACCCTAAATTCATAGAACCCAGATAAATCTAGATCCGTTGAAATCTTTAGAGAATATCTTGCTCCGAAGTCATGTTAAAATCTTGCGGAAAATCTTTCTCCATCAACCATCGAACTTAGAAATTCCAAAATATCATCATCAATATCTTCGATATTTCTGAGGATATTTTCATAAATATTCTAGTCCGAAATTATATACCTCTTCGTGCTTCCTGTGTATCATTGTATTGGAAACACACAATAGAAAATTAGTGTCGAAAAGCGGATTATGCGAAACTATGAAGGAAGCTGTGGGCAAATCACAAAGAATAAGTTTGACTTCAAAGAATCCAAATGATTCTGTTTCTGATGAAATCTTTAGCGAATACTTTGCTTCCGAATCTAAACCTTTACGGATAAATCTTCTTCATCAGCCATCGATATTAGAAATTCCAAGATATCATCGTATCTTTCATTATAAATATCCTTCATATTTCTGAAGATATTTTCATAACTATTCTTATCTGAAATCATTAATCTCTTCGTGCTATTAGTGTTACATCATATAGAAACTGTTAGTTTCTATAATCTGTAAACTTTCGAGCTTAAAATATGAATGTTATTGAGGTAATGTTGGAAACTGATGCATGAGTTAGTATAATATAATGACACTTGATCAACGTGATTATATTACAGTAATTCATGCTGAGTTTCTAAAAGAACGTGATGATTCACAGATTATAACGTCACCACGTGCCATGTTACATAACTCTTTCATTCTGCTTAACTTTTGAACATATCAAGAAAATATATTCTTGATAGTTCTATTCTAAGTAATTCTGATAATTTGACAAATCAAATCGTGCTATTACGTTCTTTCTTGTTTAGAACATTAAGTTCATTCGAAATTCCATACCTACGAATTATGGACCATTATTCGCTTGATTTAAAGTTGGGAAGAGAAAACAAGCACATGAAGCTCTGATAGATAAAGGAAAATATAAAGCCCAACAACAACACCGAAATTACAAACTGTGAATATCAGTGCGTATAGCAATATAAAGACACGGGAGGATTATAAATACAATAATCCCTAGAGCATAGTAGAAATAAACAGATTCTTCCGGTGGGAGTTGGAAAAGAAGAATGATCATTGCGATAGTCAGAATAAGAACAAGGATTAGAACTGGATTAAGCATTTTCACAATCTTTTGGATGTATGAACTAAGAAGGAAAGTATAGGAATGGTGGGAATAATGGAACGGAAGAGTTTAACTTATAGTGGAAATATCAGACAGAGTAATCGAGACAGATCACCGTATTTAATTAAAGAGATCTTAATTTCCATAAATCTCGAAGAATCAGAACTTATAGATCTTCAAGATTTTCTTTTAAATCCCTTGAATTCCGGAATTCAAACTTGATTACGTCAAAAGTTAAAAACAAATCTTTGCTTCTCATTTCATTATTTTGTGAATAGCTTCATTTATGCTCTTCGAATAATCGAATTATTTTATCTGTATTATTCAATAATGATAAAACCTTATTTATCAACCCATATTCGTCAGGAAAACATATTTATTGTTAGTCATGGCGACCTCACTCAAATTTCGGGACGAAATTTCTTTAACGGGTAGATACTGTGATGACCCGGGAATTTCCAACTAAATTTAAACTTAATCTTTATATGATTTCGATACGACAAGCAAAGTCTGTAATATTGAGTCTCAAAACTGTTGAACTGTTTTATATATCATGTGACCTTTTACTAATTTCGACGATTCACGAACCTTTGATGTTAAACAGAAATGTAGATATAAATAATAATATGATAGTTTAATTATATTAATGAACTATTATGTGTTTCAGTTATTATTAAAAATAACTTAAAATAACTAAAACTTGTTATTTTAAATTTATTGAGTATAAATTATAATTAATTTCGAACATAATTTGTCAACTATAACAAAGTACTAAATATATAAGGTTATACTTTGAGTGTATTTGTTTCCATATATAATTAACTATTGTATATTTAAAACATATATATATATATATATATATATATATATATATATATATATATATATATATATATATATATATATATATATATATATATATATATATATATATATATATATATATATATATATATATAGTAGTTTAAAATATGTATCTATATATGATTTCTGTGCATAAATATTGATTCTATGTATAACATAATACGTTAAAATGTGTAAGTAATAAATATTCAAAATGTGTTATTATAATATATTCATTAATTATTAGATATTTAATAAGATATAAATTCTACATATTAAATCTAATTACAAGTTAAAATATACAAGTTATAGCTAATATTATTTTAGTATCATTAATAAGATTATTAATATTAAATTTAATTATCATTATTGTTAATATTATCATATTAGTATCTTTATAAATAATAATATTATTAATAATATTAATATTTGTATTATTAATTACTAGTATTATGATGATAATAATTATTATTAGTAATATTAACAAGTATAAATATTATTAAGATATTTAATATTTAATAATTATAAAAAAAATATAAGTACAAAGGCAGATTTTAGGAGATCAAGTTTTTATCTTTATCCACTTTTTCTTCTCCTTCTGTTTCACTCGTGACCTCCTCTGTCCAAATCACGATCGATTATATTTTTTTTTCCTTTTCAACATCAATAATTCATTTGGTATATCAGCTGCGAGATGAAAACAAATCAGAGACATTTTTTTTTCTTTCTTTTCTCTCTTCAGTCCCCTGTACATTCTACTTTATGGCAAGAATCAAAAATTGAATCAGTTTTCAAAATCCATTAATGTAGTTATGTTAGAAATCGTTCCTTTAAACTCTCTGTAAAATATTGAGCCTCAAGTCATCGAATTGATTATTAATTTTCGAAGTCAAGGTTTTTGAAATAAAAAGTCAAAGTTGTGTTCATCTCCAAATTCGTAATTTTGTCGACGTTTCTGTTTAAATTGAGGATTCGCAAGGTTTCAAGAAGTGATTTGGAAAATGTTTCATGAAGGAATGATAACCTAAAAATGTTTGTAAATCAAAAAAAAAAAAAAATTTTTTTTTTAAACATATGCGACAGCAGCAGTAGCTGCGTAATATTTTTTTATTTTTTTTATTTTTTTTTGTTTGTTCTAATAATTCAAACGCGAGATGTTAATTGTTTATAATTATTGAGAAGTAACAAAATCATTGTTGTGATGGATGGAAATTATTCTGGGCGATTGTTTTTTTTTAAGGAAGATGAAGAAGGAGATAATAGAGATATTAGTTAAATAAATTAAGGAGGAGAATATATCATGAAAATCAGAAGTAGCTGAGTGGTGTGGGGTGTTGTTAAGTTAACAAAAGGTTCTGAGTTCGAACCTTTGCACCTGCGTTTTATTTATTTTTACTAGCAATAAAAGCTTGTGTTGGATTGTGCTTGCTGTTGGGCTTGTGCTCACAGTTGGGCCGAGATTTAATTATGGGCTGTGTTTATCTGGTTGGTGGGCCAAAAAGGATAATAGAAACTGAAAACTAAATGAGATATATAGAATGGTGTTCGCTATTAGTTCAGAATATGGGCAACAACCTAGCTGGTTAAGGGTAGTGACGGGTATTCGAGAGGTTGGAGGTTCGAGTCTGGTTCGCGACAACATTTTTTTTCTAGTTATCTTTTGAGGTAGTTATTTAACTTCTTATTACTTTTGCCATTATTATTATCATTATTATTTATTATTTACTATTATTATTATTGTTGTTAATATCTTTATTAATATTATTACTAATGTTGTTACTAGCATTATTATTATCAAAAGTATTACTAATAATATTAGTATTACCATTATTATGATTATGATTATTATTATCATTAGTATTATGAAAGTAATAAAAACTTATTATTATTATCATGAATATTAGAATTTGTATTATTTATAATTATTAGTATTATTATTATTAACATAACTACTACTATTATTATTATTATTATTATTATTATTATTATTATTATTATTATTATTATTATTATTATTATTATTATTATTATTATTATTATTATTATTATTATTATTACCATTTTTGTTATTAGTGTTAACATTATTAATAAAGTTATTATTATTAGTAAATCATTAATATTATCAAAACTATATTTTAAACAAATAAATATTCTGTGCATAAAATATACTTATTATGTATATTATAATTATATTAATATTTTACATAACTATATATATAAAATTTATTAATATTATTTATATAAATACTTACATATAACAAACTATTGAATTTCAAATATAACACTAAACATTTATATATAAATATGGACATATAAATATAACTATATGAATATTAATCATTACGAATATATACACAAATTAAACCTACATAATAAATTAAAGATATAATAAATAAATTTGTTCAATTACGATTATGTGTTTTAATATATATACCAATGATATAGGTTCGTGAATCCGAGGCCAACTCTGCTTTGTCAATTTTGTCATCTGTATTTTTACTACAAAATACATTAGGTGAGTTTCATTATTCCCTTTTTTAAATGCTTTTGCAATGTATATTTTTGGGACTGAGAATGCATGCGCTGTTTTTTTATAAATGTTTTATGAAATGGACACAAGTGATTGAAACTACATTATATGGTTGAATGATCGAAATCGAATATGCCCCTTTTTATATAGTCTGGTAATCTAAGAATTAGGGAACAGAAACCCTAATTGACGCGAACTCTAAAGATAGATCTATCGGGCCCAACAAGCCCCATCCAAAGTACCGGATGCTTTAGTACTTCGAAATTTATATCATGTCCGAAGGAGGATCCCGGAATGATAGGGGATATTCTTATATGCATCTTGTTAATGTCGATTACCAGGTGTTCAATCCATATGAATGATATTTTTGTCTCTATGCATGGGACGTATGTTTATGAGAAATTGAAATATGAAATCTTGTGGTCTATTAAAGTTATGAAATGATTATTTATGATAAACTAATGAACTCACCAACCTTTTGGTTGACACTTGAAAGCATGTTTATTCTCAGGTACGAAAGAAATCTTCCGCTGTGCATTTACTCGTTTTAGAGATATTACTTGGAGTCATTTATGTCATATTTCAAAAGACGTTGCATTCGAGTCCTCAAGTTCATAAAAATTATTATTAAGTTAATTATAGTTAGATATATTATGAAATGGTATGCATGCCGTCAACTTTCGATGTAATGAAAGCTTGTATTTTCAAAAACGAATGCAATGTTTGTAAAATGTATCATATAGAGGTCAAGTACCTCGCGATGTAACCAAATGTAATGTATTCGTCCAAATGGATTAGGACGGGTCCTTTCAGGTTTGTTCACTTTGACCATCAGTTTGTGGATGATAAGCAGTACTCATGTCGAGTTGAGTTCCAAGAGCAGTTTGTAAGGATTTCCAGAATCTGAAAGTGAATCTACTGTCACGATCGGATATGATTGATATAGGAACACCATGACGAGAGACAATTTCTTGGATATACAGTTGTGACAATCTCTCCATCTTGTCGGTCTCCTTGATCGGTAAGAAATGAGCAGATTTAGTAAGACGATCAACTATGACCCATACAGTATCATTTCCACTAGAAGTCTTGGGCAATTTAGTAATAAAGTCCATAGCGATACATTCCCACTTCCACTGCAGAATATCGGGTTGTGTCAATAGACCAGAAGGCTTTTGATGTTCAGCCTTGACTTTCAAACAAGTGAGACACTTACTAACATAAGTAGCAATGTCGGTTTTCATGTTAGGCCACCAGTAGAATTACTTCACATCGTGGTACATCTTACTGGAACCCGGATGAATAGAATACCTAGTCTTATGCGCTTCATCCAAGAATAATTCACGGAGATTACCGAAGTGAGGAACCCAAATTCTGTTGCCAAAGTACCGTGTACCATTAGCTTTCACTTGGAGTTGGTTCTTGAAACCGATAGGTCCTTCACCTTCGATAAGTGTTGGTTTAATAGCTTCCAGTTGAGCTTCGCAAATTCGTGATATAAGATTTAATTTGATTTTCAGTGTAACGACCCAAACCAAACCACGACAATTCCCGTTAAATTTTACAACAAAAAAAAAAAAATTTCTGGTGCAGTTCAATTGCGCGGCGCGCCAGGTGGGTGCGCGGCGCGCCAAACCACCTGGACAGCCCGCTGTCCCCGGAAGTCAATTTAACGAAAATGTTCGACTAGTTCCCGACATTTTTAACCAAAACGCTTTCAACCATGAATTCATATATATAAAACTAGCACGTTTAATTAATAAAATTAAGTTTACGGAGTGGGTCCGACATCGACCCATATTACCACCTTAAGTGCCAAAAATAAAATTTTCGACTTTAAGATTTTAATACAAAACAAAGCCGAGCATGGCGATCGGGAATACACTACCCAATCCTAAACAATCCAAAAGCGAGTCACTAAAGCAACTATGCAAGTCTTCTAGTCCTCGCGCTTACCCGAGCCACCATCCGCATGCAATCTATAAAAAGAGTCAACAACGAGAGGGTAAGCTAATGCTTAGTGAATGATAATATACTACATACATATATATGTATAAAATGAATACGCCACACAAAACAAATACCGCATACCGAAGCATCCAAGTATAAAGCATCTACACTAAGCATACCGTACGATCTAAGCAACGAGCTAAAGATACAACACAAAAGATAGTCCACCAACGACAAAGTAAACATTGCCAAATAGCTACACCCGGAGGGTTAGCTACAACACAACAACACATTAATATAATACAATAATAATAATACACAAGGTTAACCCCTTAACCTCAATCACACGAACATTGGCCGAACAACCCGAGCCTTGTGAAT
Source organism: Rutidosis leptorrhynchoides (assembly GCF_046630445.1). Classification (NCBI taxonomy): domain Eukaryota; kingdom Viridiplantae; phylum Streptophyta; class Magnoliopsida; order Asterales; family Asteraceae; genus Rutidosis; species Rutidosis leptorrhynchoides. Next base: position 257,116,690 of record NC_092337.1, read on the forward strand.
TCGCACAACCCGAAATTCACTTCTCAACCATAAGATGACCGAACAACCCGAGTCATCGTGAATTCGCACTACCCGAGATCCACTACCTCAATAAGGTGACCGAACAACCCGAGTCACCATGAATCCGCACTACCCGAGATTCATTTCTCATTACTAAAGCCCACGGTCACGGGATTATAAAATCCACCACATCGGGGTCATCCACAACACAACCATATCAACCCTTCGCCATTAGGGTTATAACAACCAAATCACAACCATGTGTGATAATGTGCACACAAAATGCGCACCTCGCCAAAGATGGTCAACCAAAACGCACAACCGTGCCAATTGGACTTATACACAAGTCCATCAAGTCCACCTATATGTGAAGTGAGCTCTATAACCGAGACTCACTTCACCCGACCCGCACCCATCCTACACATACATATGCACATAGGATATTATCACTCACCTTGAAGTCTTGAAGAATGCTTCCAAGTAATCCGCAACTCGCCAATGGAAAGTACCTATTCCATTATCACAATTACAACAATACGCTTAGAGTGGATTTACAAATCAACCCAATTCGTCACTTAGTGCAAATTTCGACCCAAATGCACTTCCAAGCACAAACCGTGCCCAAAACTAACCAATAATCACTAACACAAGTGAGAATGGTCCTAATACGCCAATTAAACACGAACTCAAGTGTTAAACACGTGTCATACCCATTTTGACACTTAAACCCTAATTTTGACCCATTAAGTCAAAATCTCACCATTTACAAGTTTTGACACCAAAACACATTTAACTTGGTTTTATACTTCAACTTAATCCATTTCAAGTTTATAAACCTCATTAAATCGCCAAATGGGTCATAATCACCACCAAACCCTAATTTGACCCAAAGTCACAATTAGTCAACCAATTAACCTTAAATGGGTTCCATTACTTCCATAATCACTAATCCAAGTGATTAAACTCCAAACCAAAGCCTAATCAAGGCCAAAACGTCATCCAACCCAAAACCCGCCAAGTGACAAGAATAACTAGTCACCATAAACCCATTTCATCACCTAAGTGGGTTACTCAACAAATTAACTCAAAACCCTAGATTGAATATCAAGTTAAACAAATGAAATTCGGAGTTTGAGCTTACCAATACCACCACAACGTAGCTAGGAACGAGGAGAACAACTTTAAAACCCGAGACTTTGAACAATTCGAGCTTCTTCCTCACCAAAACCTTCAATCTCTCTCTAAGCCTCTCTCTCTCTCTCTCTCTCTCTCTCTAAGAATGGATGAAGATGATGAGTGGATGTGAATGGGATCCAAAACTGATCCAAACTAGCTCATAAGCCTCACCAATCCGGCCCCATGTGATTTTACCCTTTTACCCCTCATTAAAGCAATTGTCATAAAGAGGGTTCTGTCAGCAGCAATCGGTGCGGCGTGCCCCAACCCTGCGCGGCGCGCAACACAGCTGAACCAGATTCCTTTGCATATTAATTCCATATAAATATTAAACGAAGCCCGATCTCATATGTATTTTATAAACAAGTATACAAAATAAATATTCGGGTCTTACAACTCTCCCCCACTTAAACTCGATCACGTCCTCGTGATCCTCATCACTTGACCAAACGGACTCCACTCTACGGTCCTCAACATAAGTCCAATCCGACTTTCCTAAGCAAAATTTTTTTTTTTTTTCCAACGAATCGCCTTCCACAACTAAATCGTCACCCGCGATTTATCAAATCCACAATCCGAGCACTAACACCATGCTCATTCCCTAACACTGGGAAAACCCAACCAATCTCATACCGAGATATTAATTCCTTAGTGTACTATTACCGAGTACAACGCTAAAAGCAACCAAGTCTCAACCTAAAGTCAACAATCCGAAACGATGAAGACCGAACCAAACGAATCCTTGCGGATAACACCAATCACTAAACATCCTTTGTAGTGCGCTATACGACCAATACGCCACTACTGTAACATCATAATCCAACGGTTAGAAACCGATAGCGTCCAAAACGACTATGGCAACGCTAAACCCGAAGGTGTACAATATCAACTCTCGTCACACCCGTGACAACATGTGAGCGAAACACGGCTATCGCATCACTAATCACACAACATGGTCCTCACGACCCCACTACCGGCGTATAAAACAACCAATAGATCAAACCACACGGTCCTCATGACCCCACCATCGGTGTATAAAACAACCGATAGATCACAACTCAACATGGCCGAAACAACCCTAGCCAAAACACATACGGAGGATGGTCGAAACAACCCGAACCTTAGTGAATTCGCACAACCCGAAATCCACCAACCCAATCCATATATCTCACAACAGAATGACCGCACAACCCGAGTCATCGTGAATACGCGCAAACCGATATTCACTACCACTGCCACATAGTGTAACCGAGGATGGCCGTACAACCCGAGCCTTAGTGAATCCGAACTACCCGACATTCACTACCTCAAACTATGAGCCCAACCAACAGGGACAATCGTACTACCCGAAATATTGTGAATACGAACAACCCGATATTCACGTCCCACAACACAACTCTCTTGATGAAGTCAGCGGACCCCGAAGGTCATGCTCCACCAATCTCAATACCGGATGAAGTCAGCGGACCCGAAGATCATGCTTCACCGATCTCAACACCACGCTCATGACGAAGTCAGCGGACCCTAAAGATCATGCTCCATCAATCACGTACTCCCATGATGAAGTCAGTGGACCCTAAAGATCATGCTCCATCAATCAACCATACCATAATGAAGTCAGCGGACCCGAAGATCATGCTTCATTAATCGTCAATCCCATGATGAAGTCAGCGGACTCCGAAAGTCATGCTTCATCAATCACATACCATAATCGAGCAAGAACCACCTATATCAAGCATAGGTACCGAACAAGAATTCTCCAAAAGAGAACCCGACACACACCTTCCTTAACCGAAGGATTTCACCTTGCTCACCAAACACGTCCATTATCTCTCAACGAGATTTACCACATTACCACCTCAGTGGTAATTCCAATCCAAACCATAAGTACAATTTATCCGAAATCGTACCCTACCACAAATCGACCAAAACTAGGTCTCGACAAAAATTTCCGGATCTACCAAAAGCATCATCCGAAATATCACACTAAAACTTCCTCGTGCGGGAGTGCGACTCCCCCACTTGGAACCACGTTCCTATCTCACAACTCGTACAACCGTACAATGCTACCAAAGGTAGACTTTACCGACGATTGGGTACACACGACCCATCACTACACCTTGCTCCAACCTTGAGCATACAAAGGATTTCAATCAATCCTTAAACACTTCGAATGAAAAGTGTAGCACGATTACACAAACCATACCCTCGCAATTATCCAATTGCTTTAGTTTGTCAAGTTTCACTTAGTCACTCATGTACCTAAGGGTTTCTCCCGGGACCCTAAGTACAATGTAACCACAACACAATCGGAGTCGACACCACGCTAGTAGGTATAAAAGAGGCACCTAATGTCGCGTCATAAAGACTCCATTACCAACATACGTCAAGATTTTAAACACTCGATCTCAAAGGTTCCAATCACCCGACGAACCCCATGGTTCATCACTTCAACACAGAAGCGAACACGTGCTTAACAATCGAACACCAAATCCATTTCCGTGGCTTGGTAGTAACATTTCCCAAATACTAAGGAATGCTTGGTTGCACCAAGTCTTACGCCCTTCGTCCCAAAAATCAAACATCGTCACAGGGTACTTCCATTAGGAACGTCACCCTTAACAATAACATGCACAACACAATGCATCTAACAATCCGAACCTAAACGCCACATAAATAAATATTCAAAAGACATATTTATTAAAATGAAACGTACCTCAACATCTCCTTGCGGCATTCGCCGCCGCCAACTCGGGACAATTCGGCTTGCGATGTCCCTCTTTATGACAATAGTAGCACATTCCGTCATCACTTCTCGGCATTGTGCATTCCCACAACTTGTGACCCCTAACGCCATAATTGAAACACCTAGGCGCACGAGAATCCACTGCGCCCTTTACCACATTACTCGTACTCGCACTCGGACCCTTAGTCCTCTTACTCGGAGCACCATAAGAAATAACCCTTCTCTCACTTGAAGGTTCGGCCTTTTTTGATCGCGTATAAGACTCGAAACCTCTAGCCACCGCAAATAACTCCGCAAACGACTTCGCGTAACCCCGGCTAATTTTGCTTTTCAAGTCATCGCTCAAAGTTCGATAGAAATCCTCCATCAACAAACGATCGTTCCCCAAATATTCCGGGCAAAAATGAGCCATCGACATAAAAGTCGTCTTTAAAGTATTCAAGTCCATAGAACCCTGTTGCAAATTTCGCAACTCACAACGCAATTCCGATAAATCGGCTGAAGTTCGGAACTCCTCGAAGAATTCCTCCTTGAATTCGTCCCATGATAATGCCATAAACGTCTCACCACCGACAAGATCAATCTTGCCATCCAACCAATCCTTCGCCCTACCTCGCAACAAACTAGTAGCGAGTCTCGTCTTTTTCTCGGGTGGGCATTCCATAGTACGAAAACACCCTTCGACATCCGAAACCCAAGTCGTACTCACCAAAGGATCCGGTTTCCCATCATACATAGGGGGTTTAGTCCTCATGAAGCTCTTAAGACAACGCTCCATTTCACCCCTATTTTGGAATTCGGAATACTTCCCATCCATTTCTTCTCGAAACGCCCTCATTTGCTCCGCAACGGCGGCCGTAACTCTAGCGTTAAATTCCGTGTCGTTCGTCTCGGTCTCGTTTCGCGTCGTCATTCTAGAGAATGCAAAACGATTAGTCCACGCACGTATAAAACGACACGCACAACACCCTTCCATCTTGCTAAACACTCGTCGTACATCACTTGTTAGACACGATTTGCACCCGTAATAAGGTCTGCAAGTTCTTATTACGCACGCACGCCGCATCGACTCGTTAGTACAACGACCGCCTCGCTCGATGCTATAAACAAACACAACCAAAATTCTACGCGATAGAAGCACACGCGAGAATTACACCACAACACAAATAATATATTAATAATATCCGCATTACTAATATAAACGTTAGTCGACCTATAAACAAGGCACTAACTAAACCCGTTCCTGACCCGTAATCCTACAAGTCCCGCGACATATTACGCGCACACAAAAGTCTAAGTCTAGGCACCTATCTCAAGTCACCTAAATCCCTTAGACCATGCTCTGATACCACTTGTAAGGACCCAAACCAAACCACGACAATTCCCGTTAAATTTTACAACAAAAAAAAAAAAATTCTGGTGCAGTTCAATTGCGCGGCGCGCCAGGTGGGTGCGCGGCGCGCCAAACCACCTGGACAGCCCGCTGTCCCCGGAAGTCAATTTAACGAAAATGTTCGACTAGTTCCCGACATTTTTAGCCAAAACGCTTTCAACCATGAATTCATATATATAAAACTAGCACGTTTAATTAATAAAATTAAGTTTACGGAGTGGGTCCGACATCGACCCATATTACCACCTTAAGTGCCAAAAATACAATTTTCGACTTTAAGATTTTAATACAAAACAAAGCCGAGCATGGCGATCGGGAATACACTACCCAATCCTAAACAATCCAAAAGCGAGTCACTAAAGCAACTATGCAAGTCTTCTAGTCCTCGCGCTTACCCGAGCCACCATCCGCATGCAATCTATAAAAAGAGTCAACAACGAGAGGGTAAGCTAATGCTTAGTGAATGATAATATACTACATACATATATATGTATAAAATGAATACGCCACACAAAACAAATACCGCATACCGAAGCATCCAAGTATAAAGCATCTACACTAAGCATACCGTACGATCTAAGCAACGAGCTAAAGATACAACACAAAAGATAGTCCACCAATGACAAAGTAAACATCGCCAAATAGCTACACCCGGAGGGTTAGCTACAACACAACAACACATTAATATAATACAATAATAATAATACACAAGGTTAACCCCTTAACCTCAATCACACGAACATTGGCCGAACAACCCGAGCCTTGTGAATTCGCACAACCCGAAATTCACTTCTCAACCATAAGATGACCGAACAACCCGAGTCATCGTGAATCAGCACTACCCGAGATCCACTACCTCAATAAGGTGACCGAACAACCCGAGTCACCATGAATCCGCACTACCCGAGATTCATTTCTCATTACTAAAGCCCACGGTCACGGGATTATAAAATCCACCACATCGGGGTCATCCACAACACAACCATATCAACCCTTCGCCATTAGGGTTATAACAACCAAATCACAACCATGTGTGATAATGTGCACACAAAATGCGCACCTCGCCAAAGATGGTTAACCAAAACGCACAACCGTGCCAATTGGACTTATACACAAGTCCATCAAGTCCACCTATATGTGAAGTGAGCTCTATAACCGAGACTCACTTCACCCGACCCGCACCCATCCTACACATACATATGCACATAGGATATTATCACTCACCTTGAAGTCTTGAAGAATGCTTCCAAGTAATCCGCAACTCGCCAATGGAAAGTACCTATTCCATTATCACAATTACAACAATACGCTTAGAGTGGATTTACAAATCAACCCAATTCGTAACTTAGTGCAAATTTCGACCCAAATGCACTTCCAAGCACAAACCGTGCCCAAAACTAACCAATAATCACTAACACAAGTGAGAATGGTCCTAATACGCCAATTAAACACGAACTCAAGTGTTAAACACGTGTCATACCCATTTTGACACTTAAACCCTAATTTTGACCCATTAAGTCAAAATCTCACCATTTACAAGTTTTGACACCAAAACACATTTAACTTGGTTTTATACTTCAACTTAATCCATTTCAAGTTTATAAACCTCATTAAATCGCCAAATGGGTCATAATCACCACCAAACCCTAATTTGACCCAAAGTCACAATTAGTCAACCAATTAACCTTAAATGGGTTCCAATACTTCCATAATCACTAATCCAAGTGATTAAACTCCAAACCAAAGCCTAATCAAGGCCAAAACGTCATCCAACCCAAAACCCGCCAAGTGACAAGAATAACTAGTCACCATAAACCCATTTCATCACCTAAGTGGGTTACTCAACAAATTAACTCAAAACCCTAGATTGAATATCAAGTTAAACAAATGAAATTCGGAGTTTGAGCTTACCAATACCACCACAACGTAGCTAGGAACGAGGAGAACAACTTTAAAACCCGAGACTTTGAATGATTCGAGCTTCTTCCTCACCAAAACCTTCAATCTCTCTCTAAGCCTCTCTCTCTCTCTCTCTAAGAATGGATGAAGATGATGAGTGGATGTGAATGGGATCCAAAACTGATCCAAACTAGCTCATAAGCCTCACCAATCCGGCCCCATGTGATTTTACCCTTTTACCCCTCATTAAAGCAATTGTCATAAAGAGGGTTCTGTCAGCAGCAATCGGCGCGGCGCGCCCCAACCCTGCGCGGCGCGCAACACAGCTGAACCAGATTCCTTTGCATATTAATTCCATATAAATATTAAACGAAGCCCGATCTCATATGTCTTTTATAAACAAGTATACAAAATAAATATTCGGGTCTTACATTCAGGTTTAAGGCACAAACACGTTTAATATCGTCTTTTCAACTAAGGGCATCGGCAACTACATTTGCCTTGCCAGGATGATATTCCATCTTACAGTCATAATCGTTCAATAACTCGAGCCATCGGCTTTGCCTCATATTCAGCTGTTTTTGATCAAAAATGTGTCGAATACTTTTATGGTCAGTGTACACCGTAAACTGGGTACCATATAGATAATGTCTCCATATCTTTAATGCAAATACCACAGCACCTAACTCAAGGTCATATGTGGTATAGTTCTCCTCGTATTTCTTCAACTGTCTAGATGCGTAGGCAATAACCTTTTCACGTTGCATTAAAACGCAACCAAAGCCTTGCATTGAGGTATCGCAGTAAACAACAAAATCGTCAGTACCTTCAGGTAAAGATAGAATCGTGGTTGTGGTCAACTTCTCCTTTAGAATCTTGAAAGCAGATTCCTGTTCTTTGGACCACTCAAATTTCTTCCCTTTTTGTGTTAGCTTCGTAAGAGGTTTAGCAAGAAGTGAAAAATCCTTTATAAATCTCCGATAGTAACCGGCAAGTCCCAAAAATTGGCGAATATGCTTCGCAGTCTTTGGTATCTCCCAGTTCTGAATAGCAGTGATTTTAGCAGGATCAACATGTATTCCTCTTCTATCAACAACATGTCCAAGGAATTGTACGGTTTTGAGCCAAAACTCGCACTTAGAGAATTTAGCATAAAGTTGTTCCTTTCGTAAGAGTTCAAGAATCATACGCAAATGTTGCTCATATTCTTTCTCACTCTTAGAATAGATCAAGATGTCATCAATGAATACAATGACGAATTTATCGAGATAGGGTTTGCATACACGGTTCATAAGATCCATGAACACAACAGGAGCATTGGTCAAACCAAAAGGCATGACACAGAATTCATAGTGCCCATAACGAGTGCGAAAAGCAGTCTTAGGAATATCGGATTCCTTGACTCTAAGTTGGTGATATCCGGACCTCAAATCAATCTTTGAATAAACACCTGACCCTTGAAGTTGGTCGAATAGATCATCAATACGCAGCAATGGATAACGGTTCTTGATAGTAAGCTTGTTAAGTTCACGATAATCAATACACATCCTTAACGTACCATCCTTCTTCTTAACAAACAGAATAGGAGCTCCCCATGGGGACGAGCTTGGACGAATGAAACCTTTATCCAATAGTTCTTGGAGCTGGTTAGAAAGTTCCTTCATTTCGGAAGGTGCTAAATGGTATGGTGCTTTAGCAATAGGAGCAGCACCGGGAGCTAAATCAATTTGAAATTCAACTTGTCGAGGAGGTGGAAGACCAGGAAGATCTTCGGGAAACACATCGGGAAAGTCTTTAACCACTGGTACATCTTCAATATGCTTCTCTTTCAATTCAATCATCTTAACGTGAGCTAGAATAGCTGGATAACCTTTCTTAAGGTATTGCGAGTTTTAATACAGGAGATGATGTTGAGATTGGAACCACTCTTTTCACCTTGGATGATGAGAGTCTCTCCAATTCCCAATGGAACATGAATAGTTTTATCGTAACACATGATATAAATAAAACACTTTATATTATTAAGGAACGAGGCATTAAATAAACCTTTTAGTGCACGATTCGGAAATAGAAATAGTTTTAAGGCATAGCCTTTACATAGATGGAAAAATAACTAAAGAATATTAAGATTGAAATAATCTTCATATCTCTTCTTTTTTTCCTCAAACTGCTTCATCACTTTTTCCATGTTATTCTTCACAAGTTTCTCTAACCTTTCGGTTTAAGAGTCGGGAGACTCTTTGATAAACTTATCATATCGCTCGTTCTTCCCTTTTTGCTTTTCGTAGAGATATTCGAGATTGTCATAAAGGTTGGTAACACGACTGTTAATGGCATTAATGTCGTATTCCCTTAAGGTAAGTTATTTGTCGACTCGGCTTCTCTCCATTTTTATTCGAAAGTTAACATCCTCTTGGAGATGAGCAAGTGATTGCTTTCCTCAACGAGTGTTGCGTTCTTCCTCGTACTTTAGAAGCCTTAATTCTTTTCTTAGTTCAACATTTTCCTCCACCAACTTCTTAATTTCGCGGTCCTTCTCATCCATACGGACCTCCACTCTCGCCATGTGGTGAAGCAAACCCTCATACTTAGCAGCATCATTATAAGAAGGAGATCGGACTCTTTTCCTTGACGGACCAGTTTCCTAAGGACGTTTCCCCTTGTCTCCAGTTTTCGGGGTCGGGTAGTGATTGTGAGAATTAGGTAAAGTATCCGGACTATAGTTTGGTGAACGAGGACCACCAAAGCCATAAGGTGGACTTTGAGCTGGTCTTTCAGTGGAAGACCATTTAGTATCTTCTTCGGTCGGATTGAAAAGAGTCATTTTGTTCGCTTGATGAAAATTAGACATTCTAACATTAGGAAAAAGACTTTGATTAGCATTTTAAGCCAAGATTATCAAAGCAAGGTTGTTAAGATTATAAGGTAATCCTAAGTGCTTTAAGTCTAAGGCATGAAAGGTTATAGTTTCCTAGATTGCTAAGGCACCCTAGCTAACACATAAGGCACACACAAAAATGGAATCCTGGTTCTCTATAACAGCCTGGTTATGCTCTGATACCAATCTATCACACCCCCAGTTAAGGCCTGGGCGAAATGTGACTTAATATCAAAATATACCAACATATTATAATAACGAGAACAATACTAAATGAGAAAGTTAAACTTTATGGAGTACGCAGTGGAAAATGAAATGTCGTTACAAAGGAGTAAAGTAAATGTTTAAATGCAATAGTAATAAATGAGATAATCTCTTGATCCTATGTCCAAGTAGCATCACATAAGCAGTAGATAAGTAAGCTTGAATCAAACAGCACCTGAGACAAAACATGCTAAAGTGTCAACCAAAAGGTTGAGTAAAGTTCATAGGTTTAACAAAAGTTTGACCGTTGTTTTAGACCACAAGATTTAGTTTGTAAAGTTGATCTCCGCAGGATCAAAAAGTTATGCCAAAGCGTGATATTTAGACTAAACGTTCAAGTTTGCCCCATGACAAGTTGTGTCTGTACTTATCGGTTTAATTTCATTATCAAGTAATACAAAGACTTAGTCAAATGTATCGTGGACGTTACTCCCGATAGGCCTACCCCCAATAATTAAGCATGCAACAGCAATTAAAAATATCACTGTAGGAATTTAGTCGGACATAGCCGGGTATAGCATAGTTTAACAGTTTGGTACTTGTGTCTAAATTGTAAAAAGTAAAAACAACATGTGTCTCACCCCAAGTAAAGTAAGTAAGTTTGCTAGCAATAAAGAGGGGCTATGAATTCACCTTAAATAGCAGTTGAAGTATTCCACGCAAGAACGAAAATAAAGCAAGTAAGTGATCTGGATATCAACCTAGAGGTATAACGTTTGATTAGTTAATGTCTAACTGACATAAAGTATGTTTATTATTATAGCAACTATATTGACAGTGACGGTTTTCGAGAAAAGTTCATATTTCTTAAAACTTTCTATTTTTGGAAACTTACTATTTATGGAAAGCTTCCACTTATAGTAAGCTTCTAGTTTAAGAATGTTCGGGTTATAATTCTTAACAAAGATGTTTGTACAATCTCGCCCAAACTTCGTTGCTAACATGCAAGTCACTCGAATGATCTATTGTTACCGAGTGGCCCAGGATCTCTTGACCAGAATCTAAGTCTTGGCATTCGAGATTCACAAGCGTCCCATAATGGTAACAAGGATCACCCTAGGCCACAAGTAGCGGTGATGTTTGTAGTCTTTGTACGCTATCTTTAATTATAACCTTCACGTTAGGTGCGTATATACATATATATTCATTAATTCGATTTTAATTATAATTCCTATATACTAATTCATAAAAATACTTTTATAATTTTTTGTAACATATATTACTAATTATAACATGTTATTTATTTTATTTTTAATTGCATATAATTTATAACATTATTTACATGTTTTGGTAAAAAAATTAATAAACCGAAGTAAAAAGTAAAAAGTAAAAAGTAAAAAGTAAGAAAAGAATACTTACTAGTAGTAATTCTTCAAAGAGAGAATGAGAGAAATTTTGGTGTGAGTTTGAATGAGAAATGAGGGGTATTTATACTTGAAAAAATTAGGTAAAAAAATAAAATAATTAAAAGAAAAAGAAATATTTTAATTTTTAATGGGATTTTAAAATTCAAAAGTATTAAATGTTAGGTCATGGGATAATGCACAAAATAAAATAATAAAAGTAGTTTTCCATTATAATTTTTTAATTAAAAAGTAATTTATTTATTTATTTATTTTTTAATTAATTTATTTTAAGGATTTTTTTTATATAAATAAACAAATTGATTTAGTGCTTTTCCAAGAATATTTGTCAATATTTTTTTTAATTAATAAATACAAATTTTGCATAAAAATAATAAATAATTCGGTATTTTGTATTTTTAATAATAATTATGATTTTAATTATTAAACTATAGTTTTAGTAAATTTGTAAATATTATTACATTTACATATAATTGGATTTATTATATAGTTAAATATATAATACATTTACTAAATAATAAAAGTGATACAAAGTTTATATACTTAGTTAAATTATGTCAAATTATATAAATTAATATTATATTATTTATTTAAGCGTACATTGTTGACTAAAAATTACTATTTGGTCAATATTTAATTGTATATAACAACTCTTAATACATATCGTCAGGAAGATAACCCTAGGGTTAATTCACTAAATTTAGAAGTCGAAAAGTGAGGGTTGTTATAGCTAAGACCACCGCTCTGATACCACATGAGATGACCCGTACTAATCCATAATCCATAAGGACGAATACAATAACATATGGTTACATTGTGAGGTATTTGACCTCTATATGATACATTTTACAAACATTGCATTCGTTTTTAAAAGACAGCCTTTCATTACATCGAAAGTTGACAACTATGCATACCCATTCACAATATATCCAAACTATAGATGACTTAATATGTCATTTATAATAATGATCTTTATTGAACTCAACGACTTGAATGCAACGTCCTTTGACATATGTCATGTATGACTCCAAGTATTATCTTTAAAATGAGCAAATGCACAGCGGAAGATTTCTTTCAAACCTGAGAATAAACATGCTTTCAAGTGTCAACCAAAAGGTTGGTGAGTCAATTAGTTTATCATAATTGATTATTTCCATAATTTTAATAGATCGAAAGATTTTTATTTCCATTTCTCATAAACATCATCTCATATCAGGCATTTCGCAAAAACTACATAGAGATAAAAAATCATTCATATGGTGAACACTTGGTAATTGACATTAACAAAACGTGTCTAGAATATCCCCATCATTCTGGGACTCTCATCGGACATGATAAAATCGAAGTACTAAAGCATTCGTAACCAGGATGGGGTTTGTTAGACCCAATAGATCTATCTTTAGGATTCGCGTCAATTAGGGTTTCTGTTCCCTAATTCTTAGATTATCAAACTAAAAAGGGTGATATTCGATTCGATAATCCAACTATAGAATGTAGTTTCGATTACTTGTGTCTATTTCGTAAAACATTTATAAAAGCAGCGCATGTATTCTCAGTCCCAAAAATATATATTTTGCAAAAGCATTAAAAAAGGGAGCAAATGAAACTCACAATACTGTATTTCGTAGTAAAAATACATATGACGTCATTGAACAAGTGTAAGGTTGGCCTCGGATTCACGAACCTATATATATATATATATATATATATATATATATATATGTTGGTCAATATCTGTCTAACAATTTAGGTTAAGTCGTAGTGTATCACAATCCTAATGCTCGAGACTGAAATGCAAAAGTCATCAAAAGTCATCTTGACCCAAAATGACTTTCAAAATCTATAAATGTTTATTATAAAACTTAAATATAGTCATTATATATATTTAAATATATTTATTAGATTTTATTAAAGTAAATAATACAAGTCATTTATTAATAAATAAAAATTTATATTAAAATTTATATATGATAAAAATATTCTTTTATATATCTCAAATAAAATTTATAAATCTCAGTTAATATCATAAAAATATAGTGGTATGTATTATTATATTACGTGTGGTAAAAATATCTTTGTATCATATATTTATTTGATAAAATAATATTGATAATAATAATAATGAGTAAAGGTTGTATTATTTTGTAATAATAATATTAATAATTATTATTCTACTAATAATAATAACAACAATATTTATATTTACTAATAATGATATTATAATGAAATGATAATTCTGATTATGATAATTTTAGTAATAACAATACTTTTTAATATTAACTGTAATAATAATATTTTATATAAAAATAATAATTCTATTCAAAATGATAATTTAAATTATAATAATACTAAAATGATAATAATAATGATATTTTATAATAACAATAATATTTCTATTAAAAATGATAATTTCAATAAAAATGATAGTTTTAATATTAATGATACTTTTAATAATAATAATAATAATAATGATAAAAAAATAATGAAAACGATATTTTTATCTAATTCAATATCTTACAATATTTTAATTTCATCATGATACTTATACTCATTATTTCCTAAATCGATTTGTTTAATAGCTTTTAGTCATCTTTTATAGCGCATTTATAATAGTGATAATAATAATAATCATAATAATTAGATGATACTAATATTAGTTTTTAATGATAATGATACCAATAATAATAATTATAATAATACTAATGATAATACTGATAATTATTATAATGATGATGATAATAATAATAATAATAATAATAATAATAATAATAATAATAATAATAATAATAATAATAATAATAATAATAATAATAATAATAACCTTAGTGATAATACGATAGTATTAATAATAATAATAACAATTTTAATGAATATTACGTATATTGATAATGATAACGATAATAATAATAATAGTTATTAGATAATAATAACAACGATAATCATAACGACGATAGTAATAATAATAATCATTTTAATAATAATAATTCAGTTGACCATATCTTTTAATCCGTTCATCAAAACCATAAGCTTTCTAAATGAAAAGTTATTAATTTTTCGGCAGCTTTCCAATGACATGCATATCATATACCTTATCTTAGTAGCATATGTATTAAATTCATGATTTATCATAAACTATTTAACGACGAAACTAAGCATACAAACATGCATAATCATATATACTCGAGCACTAGTCAGGATACACTATTAATATATAAAAGATAAGATATGAATGCTCACGTATCAATATTGAGAGTCAATATTGAAGAAAAGTACGTAGACGCAACGGAGATGATAAACACTGGGTTAACCTCACGAGCTATACCCCCGAACAATACCCATAACTTTCATAGCTATAACCCATAATTTCTTTAGCTCTATCCCATTTGAAAACTTATTTTGAAATCGCCTGAACATAACTCCGTCTTAGTATTTTATGTATACTAATAATATCTTGAAATAATACTGAGTAAATATATATATATATATGTAAATCGATTGAGAGAGTTTAGAGAAATATATTTTCAAGTTTCTATGAAATAATGAAACCTATTGAATTCTATTTATAATAGATTTTTGAATTATTAAAGTGAATTATTAAAGTGAATTATTAAAGTTTAAATTATTAAAGTGAATTATTAAAGTATGAATTATTAAAGTAAATTATTAAAGTTAAAGTAAAGTAAAAGTAAAGTAAAAATAGGGTAAAGGTAAAGTTAAAGTATAGTAAAAGTATAAAACTATGTACGTATAATACGCGTATAAATATATATAATATTAATTTAAATCGTTATATATATTTAATAAAATATGTAACGACCCTGGAATTTCCAACGTTTATTTATTAATAATTATTATTAATACTTGTGATTTAACGAATGTATGTTATTACATTTACTTGTTACTTTTGATTGATCATACTTGACTTTAAATGCCCGAAACGTCTTTGTGACACACGAAACTTTCACGAATAATATTTTTAGAATATTATTTACATTCATGATTATTTTTATTAATCATTTTAATTAACTAAGGTTATTAGTTAATTACTTGAGCTTTAATTGAATTAATTTGTTAATTAATGAAACTTGGGCTTTTATTAGTGTTATTGGACTTAAAAGCCCACCCTACATCTTTTATGGACTCTTTAGCCCAACTCACATGTAACTAGTCCATTAAGGTTTAGAAACTAGCTTAGTTTGTAATGAAAGGCTTGTTACATGTTACTTACAACTAGTCCCCATGCAAGCACCCTTAATGACCACCTTTTAAGCCTTTACATGTAAGAGTCTAGTGGACTAATCCCTCCCTCTTTTGAATGTGTAAACCGTCGGCACCTAGGGAGTGCAAGAGAGGATTCAAATTTTTTTTTATTACTTATCAACTAGCTTTCTTTCATTACTCTCACACGTTTACACAAACACACAAAAATACTTGCATCTTTCCTCTCAACTTTCTCTCCATTCTTGTAAGTAACATGAACATTTTCTCCTCTCCTTTTCCTTGCTCAAAACCGTAACCTTACACCTCTCATCATCATTCTTTTGTTGTTAATTTGTTACTTACTCTTTGTTGTAGTTAACTTACTTGTTATTTTACTTATTACTTACTAGTATTTAAGAATCAAACTCTTTAGTTTGATTCTTCATTTTATCTTGTATTTACAAGAACAAACAAGAACAAAACTTCCTAGTTTATGTTCTACATATAATGTCCTAAAAGATTTAAGGTTCATGTGTTGTAAAATCATACTTGTAATCTTAAAGATCAAGACTTTGGCTTGAATCTTTAAAGTATGAACAACAATAAACTAGTTACTTGTTTATTTAGGTTATTTCTTCATTTTATGTACTTTAAAGTTGTGATTTGGTCAAGTATTACTAGTTAATCTTTATCTCATTTTTCTTGAACAAAAGTTAACTTGAAAGTTCAAGAACATGGAAGTGTAACTCTTTAGTTATAACTTCATACACTTGTGTTAGATTTAACTTAATAACTTTAGATCTAGACCTTTGGGTCTTGGATCTTCAAGATCTAACTAAGAACTATGTTCTACATCTTAAGATCTTGATTAGTTAGTTTACTTTCAAGTTTGTAGTTCAATATTACTTTTATATTTCATGTATGTGTTAAATCTAGGACTTTGATGTAACTTTGGTTCATCAAACTACATACAACACTTAATTGAGTTGTGCTCCTTGTATTAGACTTACACTTGGGTTATGATGGTTAAAACTTGGTAAATATGATGTAAACACATCAACGAGTTGTACACTTGAAGCTATATGCATCAAGGATGAGAACCGTGATAATCATCGAGTACCAAGAAACCCCGGAACCTACTGTTTTACTGTTTCTGTGTCTGACCCGTACAACCTGGGCTACTGTAAAGATGATTTTCAGATATATCTGTTCGAGTATATAAATTTTCATTTAGGACTCGTCTTAATCCGAGTTACGGTTTAGGATTTATGGCCCTCCGATCGTCACTATGTCCTTTTAACGTTGTGCCGAAAATTCTGACCTACTCGCACTTAGACCGTCGCCACGGTCAAATGAAGATGAGTTTGCTTCTGGGATTTTTACCACAACTAAAGGACTCATATTCGGAGCCATGGTCACCAGTCTCACCTTATTTCAGTAGTTTTAGAGGCCGTGGTGACTGACCGAAGTCAGCCTTTGTTTTAAACTTCTTTCAGGAACGAAACTTACTTTACACCTTTTGTTTGATGATGAATGATGATGACCCTTAAGACCTTATTTACATACATTTAAACCTATTGAGACGATTTACTGACTTAGTACTATTTGACTTAGGTTGAGGACTTTCAGGACCTACGTACTTGCTTATTTCCCGACTCGACTTTACCACTACTTTATCGTTGTGAGTTATAGCATTCCCTTTTTACTTTAACTTATTTTGGGAAGTGAGAATACTTGCGGATTTTATGTTTTACATACTAGGCACGAGTACTTAAACTTATATATGTGTGGGTTATACAACGGCATAAACATTCCCTTTAGCTCGGTAACGTTTAATCATTAGTTTTTGAACCGTGAACGTGAATCTTAGATATGGATCCATAGGGTTTGACATCCCCACTCGGGCTAGTAGCGCTAGCATTTAATGAGTGTTTAATACTTCGTAAATATACGCACTTTCCAAGTGTACTTTCAGGGGGAGATATATTATTAAAGGTTAAGTTAGTTACCAGGTGCCCACGGTTGAACATATACTTTATCATACTGATTTGGATTACTGATTTAAATGCTTGTTGAAGCACTGAAATCTCGTGGCTGTAAGATCCTGTTTTCTTTTTGGTTTGGACGCCGTCCAAACATCTGGGACGCTGTCCCATTATGAAGGCCTGGACGCCGTCCAGATGATCTGTCGAGCCAGAATTGGGTTTTTAAATATTTTAGATGGGTAAATTGGTAATTTCACTTGGTGGACGAATTAAAGGCCCTAGATCAGTTTGGTTGAGCCTCATTACTCCATTTCTAACCACCAAACTTCATCCACTTAAATCCTAGTGAGAGAGTGTGATTCAAGTGTGAGAAAGCTCAAATCGGAGAAGAAGAAGCGTGTTTTGGGTTTTAGCTCGAGCATTAAAGTTGTTCATCTCCTCGTTAGCTTCGTTTTGATTGTGATGGTAAGCCCTAAACTTGATTACCTTAGTTTAATGTGTTTAAGGGTTAGGGTTTGGGTTAGTGTTGCACATAAAACCCATTTGTGAGTAATTTGGAGGTTTTGGGTAAGTTTGGGTCATGAAGACCCAAATGGTGACTAACCTAGGGTTTTGAAAGGGTAAATGGGTCTTAAAGGCCTTGCAAATCACTAGTACACTTATAGTTAATGTTAGTGGGTGTCATTTGGGTTGTGGATGACCCAAATGGGTGTGTTGACCTTGAAATGAGTCAAATGGGTCTTTAATGACCTAAGTGGTCTTGCATGTGTGAAAATGAGTTAAATTGGTGATTTAAAAAATGTAATAAGACCATATTTGACTAGAGTTAGGGTTTTTGGTGAAGTTGACCCATTATTAGGGTTAATGGTGCAAAATGGGTCGGGATTGCACTTTGGGTCAAAATGACTTAGGAATGGTGAAAGAATTGGTTGACCGACTTGAGTTCGCGTTTGATAATATGTATAACTTGATAGGTACGTTACTTTGAGGTTTCGCAAGCTCGGGTATCTTTTCACAAGACTTTGAGGTGAGTGGAATAATTATATGCGTAGGTATATAATGTATCTATTTGTTGTAGCGTGAAATGTATAGTGTCGAGGTGTTAAGACACTACATTTCACGTGAAGAGTGTAGCATCGAGGTGTTAAGACACCACGTTTCACGTGAAGAGTGTAGCATCGAGGTGTTAAGATGCCACTCGGGTGTAGCATCGAGGTGTTAAGATGCCACCTAGGAGTGTAGTGCCGAGGTGTTAAGACACCACTCCGTAAAATAATGAGTGAAGCATCGAGGTGTTAAGATGCCACTCAGGGTGAAGTGCCGAGGTGTTAAGGTGCCACCCTAGGGGTTAGTGGTGCGAGGTGTTAAGTGCCCTAACGGATGTTGTGAACACCGATGGCGTTTTCGCGAGCGCCGTTCCCTTGTACTATTGGTTAACCATGGTTATTTGTGTTGTAAGCATATTATATTATTCGAGTTATATTTATATGCGGATGTTATGCTAGCTTGGGGGTATTGGTGAATTATAGCTTGTTATTGCGACGATAAGCTAATGTTGTTTGCTAGCATGTTTGCGGTTGTGTAAGTGTATGCAAGTAGGTATAATTATATATGTATTCGTATAATTATTGCTTACCCTCTCGTTGTTTAACTTTTTTTATAGGCTCGGGCATTGACAAGGGTAAGAGCGTTCAATTGGATTAGTGATCTCCCGCTTGTTTTGTTAGGGGATGCTTTTGGGTGTTAGCTTTTGGAGTTCGATCGAGATTGGGTAGTTTAACCCCAATCACCATGCTCTAGTGTCGTTTGGAACTTAAACTTATATTTGGTCGAAACTTTTATTTTTGAACGAAACTCGTAAAATGGGCGATGTGGGCCCGTTGATGTAAAACTTGATTTGATGATAAAAATCTCTTAGTTTCACTTATATTGACTTGTGGTAAAAAGGTTTTCGTTTGAAAGTGTCGGGAAGCGGGTTTTCCGCTCGTGTGAGTTGGACCCGTGATCAGTAGCTGGAAGACCATTGGGACGCCGTCCCAATTGCTTGGACGCCGTCCCAGTTGTTTTGAGCTGGACGCCATCCCAAACTTTGGACGCCGTCCCACCTTTCTGAGCTGGACGCCGTCCAGGATTCTGGACGCCGTCCAGATGCACTGACATAGAATTTTTTTTTTTTGGTACGCGTCTAAGGGATTTAAGATGTCGGGTTGTTACAAGTGGTATCAGAGCATGGTCTAAGGGATTTAGGTGACTTGAGATAGGCGCCTAGACTTGGACTTTTTGTGTGCGCGTTTATGCGGGACTTGTAGGACCTTGGGTCGGATCGGGATGGTTAGTGCATAGGTTTATGTGAACTAATCATGCGCTATTTGTTGTGTGTGTTTAGCAATCATTAAGCGAGATGGACATTGTACTAGCGAGTTAACGCGACGTGCTCGCGTAGTAATGACTAGCTACCATCACTACGAGTGCAAATCGTGTCAAACAAGTAATGTACGACGATTGTTGAGCGAGATGGAGTAGTGTGGCGTATATGTATGTATATATGTAATCTGTCCTTCCGTTTTGTGGTTTAACCTAATTCGTTTTAGAGAATGAAGACGAGAAACGGTCCCGAACATGATAATGGAAGTACAAGCGGGGACGCTGAGTTCTCAACCAAGGTTGAGGCCATCTTTAAGAAGTTAAAATCGGATTTTCTTGCGGACGTTCAAAAGGTCTTCCAAGATTCGGTTGATGAGCAAATAACCGATCTAATTAATGAACGAATGAAGGCCACTATCGAAGAGGCCCTTGACGCTAGGAATATCTACCCTCGCGGTGAAGGAGGTGAAGGAAGGCGGGACTTCCACTACAAGAACTTCAAGGATGCTCAACCCCCGATGTTTAATGGGGTGCGGGATCCTTTAAAAAGTACATGTTGGATCTCCGATATTGAGGGAGCTTTCCGTACGGCGGAATGTCCTCCCGAAAGGAAGACGAGGTATGGTTCTAGCATGTTACGCTAAGAAGCTAAGTTGTGGTGGGACGATAAAATCAACTTGTATGGTGAAGAACAATGTATGGGCTTGACATGGGAGGAGTTCAAGAAAGAATTTTTCAGAGAATACCGAACTTCATCCGATCTCGATAGAATCCGGGACGAGTTGCACCATTTGCAACAAGGTTCCATGGATTTGGTTACCCTCAAGTCTACATTCTTGGCAAAGACTCGTTTTTGCCCGGAATATGTGGGTGATGATCATAAGCTCATGAAGGATTTCTACCGTACTTTGAATGATGAGTACAAGGGGAAGATTAGTCGGGGTATGACTAAGTCTTTTGATGAATTGTTCGAGTTGGCTCGGGGTTTTGAGCCGGATTGTCCCGATTTGCGAAATGATAATGTGAAGCGGTTAGAGAAGGCGGCGGGTACGGCTAGGGGTCGCAACTACTTGATGACTAATGATGAAGCCAAACAATCGAACGAAGTTGTCTCAGGTACTTTCATGGTTAATTCTAATCCGGCGAGGATTCTTTTTGATAGCGGTGCAAATTTATCGTTTGTGTCTCCTAAATTTGTGCCTAAACTTGATAGACCATTAGCTAAGTTGAGTCGTCCGGTAGAAGTGGAAATAGCGAACGGCAAGACGGTGCTAGTGGTTGATGTGTGTGAAAATTGTGATGTTGTTTTTGGTGCCGAAACCTTTAAAATTAATCTTATTCCAATGACCTTGGGCGACTTTGATATTGTAGTTGGTATGGATTGGCTTGATAGTTATAGAGCCGATATTGCATGCCATGATAAGTTTATTCGTGTGAAGACCCCAAGTGGGGGAGAGTTGATTATTCATGGTGATAGGCGGAGGAGACCGGTGCCGATATGCACTTTTGCACGGGCACATCGTCATGTTGTTACCGGCGGAATGGGTTTCCTTGTGTAGTGACCCAAACTTTTCCATGTTTATATATATTAATTGAGATTGATATTTACATGATTAAATGTTTCCAACATGTTAAGCAATCAAACTTGTTAAGACTTGATTAATTGAAATATGTTTCATATAGACAATTGACCACCCAAGTTGACCGGTGATTCATGAATGTTAAAACTTGTAAAAACTATATGATGACATACATATGGATATATATATAGTTAACATGATACTATGATAATTAAACATATCATTAAGTATATTAACAATGAACTACATATGTAAAAACAAGACTACTAACTTAATGATTTTTAAACGAGACATATATGTAACAATTATCGTTGTAAATACATTTAATGTATATATATCATATTAAGAGATATTCATACATGATAATATCATGATAATATAATAATTTAAAATCTCATTTGATATTATAAACATTGGGTTAACAACATTTAACAAGATCGTTAACCTAAAGGTTTCAAAACAACACTTACATGTAACGACTAACGATGACTTAACGACTCAGTTAAAATGTATATACATGTAGTGTTGTTGGTCCCTTAATAACAACAGGAGTATTGTAGAGGGGGGGGGGGGTGAATACAATTCTTTTCTTAATTAACTAGTCAGTTAAGCACGTTTAGTATTCTGTAGTAAATAAGATAGAGTCACAGGTAATTTTCAACGGTTATTCTTTATTGATTAAATCAGAAAGAATCACAACTATCCTTGGCGGAAATGATAGTTGGTTGATACAGATTACCTAGATTATAGCTAAGAGATAAACTAAAGCTATTACACGGTTTGAACTCTAACAGATAAACCCACACCACTAGTTTTTACAATAGTGGATACAACAATATATATAGTAGTTCTATTAACCGTGTAATTGATCTATTGTCCACTGGTACATAGGATGTCTGTACTTGAGGGGACAATTGTGTAAGGAGGCGTGCTCCTTTTCTTTCCTCTTTAGTAGCTATTTGCAGGAACACCCCAATTCGGTTTGGCACCACTATTTGATTAAACAAATAGAATGTTGTGTTCCCTAGGTGTTGACAACGGATAACTTATGTCTGCACATAAGTTAAACTTCTGCATTCCCATGCGGTCTTGTAAGGTCACTTGTCAGCCGCCGACCCGTGTCCTTCTCTGTTCAACTTTGTCTTCGACTTCGGTTGAATAGTACATTTGATGTAGACCACTCAGGGAAACTTACCATGCTTGTAATGGAGCATGGCTGTCTTGTGTTGTATGCTGATATCCAGACTTACTGGTCCTTCATATGCTGAGTCACTTGATATTCTTGATTTGTTGGGTGCACATCCTGTGCTGATTCAAAGAATACATTTCTACCTTGTGCTGATAGACTAGGCAGCATACTAAACACTCGACACAGCTATATTAGCTGACTATACATAAACAAACTTGTGCTGGCTGCACATAACACTTTAGTGCAAATAAATATTGTTTTGTCATAATTAAATCCTTAATTATTTTGGGGACTCAACAATCTCCCCCTATTTGATGATGACAAAACCTATGACTTGAAGAGAAAACACTAAAGCCAGCACTTAGGGACCTAGTGAGAGTAGACAGTAAATTCGTCCCTTTAAGTTTGTTTTGGGATCTTTTGCTGAGTTATCTATATCATATAATTTGATATGATTTTGAAGATAAACTCACTTTACTTTCGTTACATCAGATATATACAATAATTACAAGATAATTCGTAATGAAAAGTAAATTACAAAAGATACAAGTTAAGCACATAGGAGACTA
The DNA here is from genome assembly GCF_046630445.1 of Rutidosis leptorrhynchoides. NCBI lineage: Eukaryota > Viridiplantae > Streptophyta > Magnoliopsida > Asterales > Asteraceae > Rutidosis > Rutidosis leptorrhynchoides. Next base: position 257,140,297 of record NC_092337.1, read on the forward strand.
TCTATCTTTATCCCTTTCTCTTTCTCTTTCTTCATCAGATAGCTCCTCTTGTTTAATCTTCCAGGCTTCAGGGAACAGGAGAGGTAATTCAGCAGGGTCAAAAACAGGGATGAAAGGAGGTAGAACAATTCGGCTTCTCCCAGTTGGTCCTTCACCAGTAGGTTGCTTCCCTTTAGGCTTTTGAGCAAGAAATTCATCAACATCAACTACTGGTGCATTCCCAAACTTAGTTGCCTTCTTGAACAGCTGTTGGAGTTCAGTCTTAAGAGCACTCTTGATAGCACTCTCACGTTTACCAATGAAATACTCCAAGATTTCTATCCATTCACTGAATCCAAGAGTTCTTAAGTCATCAAAACTAATCCTTTCTTGAACATTGTTATCCCGGACAACATTGAAAGCCCTTTTTGTCCCTCTGTTTACCTTGATAATTCTACAGGGATTAGATCTTCTATTCATCACATTACCATACCTGCTCTTATAATAAGTATCAGGAAACTCAATATTGTGATCAGGTACTACAGGAGCAGTGGTAGGTACTTTCTCAGCAGCTTCTATCTTATCAAAAACCTTATCCTGTTCTTTAACAATGGCTCTGGCTAGTTTGAGGGACTCATCCTGTTGCTTTCTGTCAGCAGCCAATCTGTCTTCAATATCCTGAAGCCTTGATTGTTCAGCAAGTTCAGCATCAGCAGCTTCTCTGGCTTCCCTTTCAGCAGCTAAACCCATCAGATAATCATCATAAGAAATGTTCAGGGATCTTACTGCTTCAACCATCTTTCTACCCTCTTCAGTACTAAGGGCAGCACAATACTCCCTTATATCCATACCCAGCTGGAGATCATCTTCAAAATGAATTCTTTCATCAGTAGTGGAGAGCCTGAGACCACTGTTATTCAAGTACACCCTAATGTCAACGCCAAAGGTTAGTGCAGCAATATAGCGTGGCTGATCAAGAGGATGATGCAGCAGCCTGACTTGACGAATTCTTTCATTAAGCTCAATTTGTCTTTGTTCAAGCAGCTCTGGAACAGTAATCTGAAGTCTGTATGTGACGCCCCGTACTAAATCATCATGTACGGACCATCAACAACAGGATCATTACAAGGTTAAGTACTATATGCGTTTTCAAAACAGAGTTTACATTCATAAATAAAAGTGACGTCATAACATACGTCAATTGTTTTACAAATCAAAAGTATGCCTCGCTAAGTAGAAGCATTAAATAAGTGTACGTGACCATAATGGTCGTTACATAACATAAGTTCATAAGTAAAAAGTTTGAATGCAACATAAGTAGTCATGCGATAACAACTCTAGGCAGCGGGTTCTACAGCACGACTAGTAAGATAGCGGAAGCGACTTCAAACACCTGAGAAAATACATGCTTAAAAAGGTCAACACAAAGGTTGGTGAGCTATAGTTTAAGTATAACAGTAATGTAAGTAGGCCACGAGATTTCAGTGCTACAACGAGCGTTTCAAAAGTATGTAAAAGTATATGCTTAACCGTGGGCACCCGGTAACTAACTTAACGTTTAATGTACCCCCTTAAAGTGCACTTGGCAAGTGCGTATAACCTCGAAGTATTAAACACTCGTTAAATGCTAGCGCTACTAGCCCGAGTGGGGATGTCAAACCCTATAGATCCATATCTAAGATTCGCGTTCACGGTTCAAAAACCAATGATTAAACGTTACCGAGCTAAAGGGAATGTTTATGCCGTTATATAACCCACACATATATATAAAGTTTAAGTACTCGTGCCTAGTATGTAAATCATAAAATCCGCATGTATTCTCAGTCCCCAAAATAAGTTAAAGTAAAAAGGGAATGCTATAACTCACAATGATTAGTAGTAACGGTAAGGTAGTAGTCGGAAAGTGGTGTGCAAGTAACGGTCCAAACGTCCTCAACCTAAGTCAAATAGCACTAAGTCAATAAGTCGTCTCAAAAGGTTTACAAGTACGTAATTAAGGTCATAAGGGTCATCATCAATCATCATTAAACAAAAGGTAACAAGTAAGACTTGTTTATGAAAGTCGTTTAAAACAAAGGCTGACTTCGGACAGTCACCACGGCCTCTACCCTTACTGAATTAAGGTGAGACCAGTGGTCATGGCTCCGTCTATGAGTCCCTTAAGTGTGGTAAAATTTACAGAAGCAAACTCGTCTTGGTTTGACCGTGGCGACGGTCTAAGTGCGAGTAGGTCAGAAATTTCTGCACAACGTTAAAGGACATGGTAACGATCGGAGGGCCATAAATCCTAAACCGTAACTCGGATTAAGACGAGTCCTATATGAAAAGTTATCTACTCGAAAAGTTCTATCTAAAAATAAAGGTTAGAACAGCCCAGGTCTACTGGTCTGTTCCATAAATAGCTGAACAGAAACTTTTGGACAGAAACAGTGGGTTTTAGGTGAGTTCCGGTGTCTTGGTGCTTGATGCTCATCATGGTTCTCATCCTTGATGCGTATAGCTTCAAGTGTACAACTCGTTGATGTGTTAACATCATTTTGACCAAGGTTTGTCCATCATAACTCAAGTGTAAGTGTTGTAAGTGTTTGATGAACCAAGGTTACATGTAAGTTTATGAGCAAGTTCATGAACACTAAGAAAGATCACAACCAAGTGTTGGATCCATGATACTTGCACCAAAGTGTAAGCTCTTGTTGGTTTCATGTCCTTGTTCAAATGTGTAGTAAGTAATTAACAATAAGAAATAAAGAGAATGAATGATAAGCCTAAACCAACCATGAAGGTGGTATTCTAGTAACATACAACAAACAAGAACACAAGTAACAATTATAAAGATTATAAACTTTAAATCTTTTGAAACAAAATATGTAGAACATAACTAGATAGATTATGTTCTTGGATGTTCTTGTTATAACAAGATAAAGATGAAGAATCAAAACTAGAAAGTTTGATCTTGTAACTTAGTAAATAAAGACAAGTAAGTAAGTAAATAACAACTAGTAAATGACAAGTAATCAAAGACAAGTAATCTTTAAACAACAAAGAACTACAAATGATGATGATGAATGATTATGGTTTCGGTTTTAATTCAAGGGAAAAGAAGGAGTTTTGTTCATAAAACTTACAAGAACTAGAGAGAAGTTGAGAGAAAATTGAAATGCAAGATAAGTGTGTTTTTGAGAAATGAGAGAATGATAGTTGAAGTAATACAAAAGTGGTCAAAAAAACCCACCTCTCCCCATATGGTGCCGACGGTCAAGGGCTTGGGAGGGGGGAAGGGTGTTGCTTGTTGGTCACTAGCTTGTAAAGTTTACAAAAGGTGGATTTTAGAAGGTGGTTCATGGGGATTATGTGCAACAAGATTCCAAATGGAAGTTAACTATCTAGTTCCATTCACAAGTAATACTTACAAGCTTAAGTGGGCTAATTAATCCACTTAAAAGGTAGGGTGGGCTCTTAAGCCCAAGTTCAAAAGTCCATTACACTAATTAAGGTCCAAGTTGCAAGTAGTTAACTAGTAATCCAATAAAAGTCCAAGTTAAGCCCAAGTAACTAACTAATAGCTTTAGTTAATTAAAATGATTAATAAAACTTAATCATGAATGCAAATAATATTTAAATATATTATTCGTGAAGTTTCGTGTGTCGCAGAGACGTTCCGGGCCATAAAAAGTCAAGTACGGGCAATTAAAGCAACATGTAAATGTAATAACATACATTCGTTTAATCAAGCGTATTAATAATAATAATTATTAATAAATAACGTTGTAAATTCCAGGGTCGTTACATTACCCACCTGTTAAAGAAAATTTCGTCCCGAAATTTTAAGCTGAAGTAGATGGAGGAGTCGGGAAAAGATGAGGATACTTTCGCATCATTTGATCCTCTCGCTCCCAAGTAAACTCAGGTCCTCGTTTGGCATTCCATCGTACTCGTACAATCGGAATCTTGTTGCGTTTCAAAGTTTTGATCTCACGATCCATAATCTCAACAGGTTCCTCCACAAAGTGGAGTTTGTCATCAATAGTAAGTTCTTCCAAAGGTATGATGAGTTCGGGTGCAGCAAGACACTTCTTCAAGTTTGACACATGGAAGGTAGGATGAACTGAGCTCAATTGTGCTGGTAGATCCAAACGGTATGCAACTGGTCCAACACGTTCCAAGATCTCGAAAGGACCAATGTATCGTGGGTTCAACTTTCCACGTTTTCCAAAACGGATCACACCTTTCCAAGGTGCAACCTTCAACATTACACGATCACCAACATTAAATTCAAAGTCTTTCCGTTTAAGATCGGCATAGCTCTTTTGGCGATCACGGGCAGTCTTAAGTCTAGCTTGGATCTGAGCAATCTTCTCCGTGGTTTCGTGAACTACCTCGGGTCCGGTGATTTGCTTTTCGCCTACTTCGGCCCAACAAATAGGAGATCGGCACTTACGACCATACAATGCTTCAAAAGGTGCAGCATTAATGCTTGAGTGATAACTGTTGTTGTACGAGAATTCGGCGAGTGGCAAATGCCTTTCCCAGGCCTTTCCAAAATCAATGACACATGCACGCAGCATGTCCTCCAAGGTCTGAATCGTTCGTTCACTTTGCCCGTCAGTCTGAGGATGATAAGCAGTACTCATGTCAAGACGAGTTCCCATGGCTTCTTGCAAAGAACGCCAAAATCTGGAAGCAAAACGGGGATCGCGATCGGAGATGATTGATAAAGGTACACCATGACGAGATACAACCTCTTTGATGTACAGCTGAGCAAGTCTTTCCATTGTATCAGTTTCCTTCATCGCTAGGAAGTGTGCAGATTTGGTGAGGCGGTCAACAATAACCCAAATAGTATCGCATCCGCCCACCGTCTTCGGCAGCTTAGTAATGAAATCCATTGTGATCCTTTCCCACTTCCATTGTGGGATTTCCGGCTGTTGAAGTAACCCAGAAGGTCTCTGATGTTCGGCTTTAACCTTCGAGCAGGTCAAACACGTACCAACATAAGTCGCAACGTCCTTCTTAAGATTCGGCCACCAATACTGTTCTTTAAGGTCGTGGTACATCTTACCTGCACCGGGGTGAATCGAATATCTCGACTTGTGTGCTTCATCAAGTATTAGGCTTCGTAGATCTCCATAGTAAGGTACCCAAATTCTTCCGGCATAACATCGAAGTCCAGACTCTCTAACCTCGAATCGAGAGACAAGTATGTTCAAATGCTCGTGGGATATGTTCTCCTCCTTGAGAGCCTCAACTTGGGCTACTCTGATCTGGTTGTTGAGGTTCGAATGGATGGTGATGTTCAGAGCCCTAACACGGAGAGGTGCCGTCCTCTCCTTTCGGCTTAAAGCGTCAGCTACAACATTGGCCTTGCCAGGGTGATAACGGAGTTCACAATCGTAGTCGTTGAGCGTCTCGATCCATCGACGCTGTCTCATATTCAATTGCTTCTGATCGAAGATGTGCTGGAGACCCTTGTGATCGGTGAAGATAGTGCTCTTAGTTCCATACAAATAATGTCTCCACAATTTGAGTGCAAAGACAACGGCTCCAAGTTCAAGATCATGTGTAGTGTAGTTCCGCTCGTGAATCTTCAATTGGCGGGAGGCATAGGCAATAACCTTTGATCGTTGCATCAATACACAACCAAAACCACTCTTCGATGCATCGCAATAAACAACAAAGTCGTCACTGCCTTCAGGAAGTGATAGGATAGGTGCGGAGGTTAACTTCTTCTTCAAAGTTTGGAATGCTGATTCGTGTGTGGGCTCCCAAATGAACTTCTTGCCCTTGTGAGTCAGTGCGGTCAAAGGACGCGCAATCAGAGAAAATCCTTCGATAAACCTTCGATAATAACCGGCGAGACCTAGAAATTGGCGAATATGCGTTGGAGTAGTGGGGGTCTCCCACTTGCTGATGGCTTCAATCTTGGCGGGATCAACTTTGATACCCTGGTCGCTCACAACATGACCCAAAAACTGTACTTCCTTCAACCAAAATTCGCACTTGGAGAATTTGGCGTAAAGTTGCTCTTGTCTTAAGAGTTCAAGCACTAGCCGAAGGTGTTGCTCATGTTCTTCTTCGCTCTTAGAGTAGATGAGGATATCATCTATGAAGACGATAACAAACTTATCCAAGTAAGGCTTGCAGACACGATTCATGAGATCCATGAACACGGCAGGTGCATTTGTCAAACCGAATGGCATCACGAGGAACTCATAATGACCATAACGGGTCCTGAATGCAGTTTTCATCACGTCACTTTCCTTCACCCTCAGCTGGTGATATCCGGATCGCAAATCGATCTTTGAATAAACGCTCGATCCTTGTAGTTGATCAAAAAGATCATCAATTCGTGGAAGAGGATATCGATTCTTGATAGTCAATTTGTTGAGTTCACGGTAGTCGATACACATACGGAAGGATCCATCCTTCTTCTTTACAAACAATACAGGTGCGCCCCAAGGTGAGAAGCTTGGTTGGATAAACCCTCGATCTAATAGCTCTTGTAGTTGACTCTGTAATTCTTGCATCTCGGAAGGTGCGAGTCTATAAGGTGCGCGAGCTACAGGTGCAGCTCCTGGCACTAAGTCAATCTGAAACTCTACTGCCCTCGGTGGCGGTAATCCAGGCAGTTCTTCGGGAAAGACATCGGAAAACTCGTTCACAATACGCACATCGTTCACGTTCTTCACCTCAGTTTCTACCGCTTTCACATGTGCTAGGACAGCAAAGCGTCCCTTCTTCATAATCTTTTGCGCTTTCACGCAACTAATGAGGTTCAACTTCGAGGTACACCTCTCTCCATAGATAACCAGTGGTTCGCCATCTCCTTGTGGTATGCGAAGTGCTTTATCTCCACAGATAACATCGGCCTTTATCTTGCTCAACCAATCCATACCGACGATCGCGTCAAAACTTCCCAGTTTGATAGGTATCAAATCAATTTCGAAATCTGCACCAGCTATGTTGATAATAGCTCCACGACTAATATGGTCAACCTTTTCAAGTTTTCCATTGGCGACCTCGACAAGCATACTTTCCTTCAAAGGAACTAACGACCAATCTAACTTATCACAAAAATGTCTACACACATAGCTTCTATCGGCACCAGTATCAAATAGGACAGAAGCTAAAAGATTGTTGATCTTGAATATACCTGTCACCAAGTCGGGGTTGTCGCGAGCGTCCCTTGCATTAACGTTGAAGGCTCTAGCACGTGGTGGTCCGCCATCCTTACGCTTGTTAGGGCACTCATTTCTGAAATGGCCCGTCTTCCCACATTCATAACACTTCTTAGGCCCATTGTTATTGTGGTTTGGCTTCACATTCAAAGTGGTAACCTTGCAATCCTTGCCAACATGTCCAGATCGTTGGCACTTCTCACAGATAACATTGCAATACCCAGTGTGGTGCTTGTAGCACCTATTGCATTGTGGTAAGGTTCCTTTGTAGTTCGGATTGGTGCGGTTGTTGTTGTTGGGGTTGGTGTTGTTGTTGTGCATGTTGTTGTTTTGCCTGAACCCTTCATGTCGTTTTGTCGGGTTTTGATCATAGTTCCTACCCCTGTTGTTGTTGTGGTTGTTGTCCCATTTCCTCTTTTCACCATTAACAGTTTCAAACTTAGCCTTCTCCGGCTCGTCAAGGATGATTTGATTCAAGAGAGTATGCGCCATGCGCATTGCTTCGGGAACACTTGGTGGCTTGGATGAGGTAACATTACCCTTGATGGACTTAGGAAGTCCCGAGAAGTATTTCTCCAAACGCTTAAATTCGGGGGTGACCATGGTTGGACACATAAGAGCCAATTCCAAAAACCTACGGTTGTAGCTGTTAAGGTCATTCCCTACGGTTTTCAATTGCATAAATTCGATTTCCATCTTTTGAATCTCGGTTCTCGGACAGTATTCCTCGATCATAGCACATTTAAATTCTTCCCAAGGCGTAGCATACGCCTCATCAATTCCTTTCGCTTGGGCCATGGTATTCCACCATGTGAGCGCGCCATCAGACAGCGTGCAAGATGCAAATTTCGTTTTGTTAGCCTCAGAACAATTGCTAACCCTGAATACCGATTCCAACTTCTCGAACCATCTGGTGAGACCGACGGGTCCCTCAGTGCCACTGAAGTAGTGTGGCTTGCAGTTTTGGAATTCCTTGTAAGTACACCCATCTCGGACGACAGGTGGATTGACAGGCGGTGGTGGTGGAACTTGGGGTTGTCTGTCAGCTAGTGCAGCAGCGACTCGCTCGTTAATCATTTCCTCAATTTGTGCCGCGGTGGGGATAGATCTCCCGTTGGCCATGATGTTCTATACAAACATTTTGACTCAAGTCAAAATCCATTATGCAAATAATAATAGTACATTATATAACAACCAACATGAAAACAGCACAACACATGTTGATTAAATAACGCAAGCAGATATAAGTACCACAAAACCATGAGATGATAACGTAAATAGAACACTTGCGCACAAAGTAACAACACAAATTCCATTCATTAATGATAATAAGTTCATACATTACAATAAGTTCGTACATTACATAAGTGAAATATGAAATTACAAAAGAGATTACAATACAGAATCTAGTACAAAGTCCTACGGCGATGGTGGGTACAAGATGTCCAAAACATGAGCCAACTGCTCCTCGAGCTCAGTAACTCGAGTCTGGAGAATCTCAATTTCCCGCCTCATTTCCTCATTAGAGGAAGATGGTGGGGCAGGTGGTGCTGGCGGTGCAGGTGGAGCCGGTGGTGCTGAAGTGGATGGTCCGGCTCTGGGTGGAGACGGTAATATCAGTGGGTCGGCGGGGTACGGCACCAGCCGTTTACGAGCAGTGATCCTACGACGCCGACCATAAGCGTCAGTGACAGTACGACCAGGAATTATGCCAGCGAAGCGATACCGCTTCTTCGGCGGGGTAGAAGGTGCCTGAATCGGTCGGTCATCGGGATCCTCCTCATCACTGGAGTCGTCAGATGAGGTGTCGTCTGAAGAAGCATCGGTGGAAGAACCATCGTCTGAATCATGCGGTGGTGGTGCGGGTGGATCAACATATCCGAAAGCGGCCAGCATCTGTCGGTGTCGGCCTGGCGTAATCACGGCTAAGCGGCCGTCGGCAGTGCGTCGGCAAGGTGTGCCCCAGTGATTGCGGAAGGGACCTTCCCCGAACTCCGCGGGGATCTCCATGCCACCAATGCGAGCCAGTTGCCTCAGGGGTCTGGAAGAAGACGCCGGGATAGGCACACTAGAGCTAGCTCCAGAACTAGAGGCGCCGGGGTCGCCAGTGGGTGTCGGGGCCGGAATGTCGGCAGCAGCAGCAGCAGCAACAGGTGCAGCAGTGGGTGGAACAACGGGGCCTGAGCCGCTCGGGATGTCAGTAGGTGGAACGCCCGACATCTGAACAAGGAAAAATAAATTTTCCATGTCAGTATGTCATAAAGCAAGCAAATAATAGGCCAACAGTTTAAATCATGTATAACAATAAGTAGCATGGCAATATCAGTAATTGTACGAAACTAGCATGCAATCGAAAGCAAGTAATAGCATGCAGTAGTGAAATCATGTAGTAGCATACGGCATATAGCAGTAACAGTAAGCAGCAGCATGCAGTAAGTTCAGCGGAAACAAGTAAACTAACAAGTTGTAGATTAGCCCTATTAGTGAATCCTACTCGGGTCGGTCTTAGACTCACTAATGCATCCTAATTCCCTACAACCAATGCTCTGATACCAAATGTGACGCCCCGTACTAAATCATCATGTACGGACCATCAACAACAGGATCATTACAAGGTTAAGTACTATATGCGTTTTCAAAACAGAGTTTACATTCATAAATAAAAGTGACGTCATAACATACGTCAATTGTTTTACAAATCAAAAGTATGCCTCGCTAAGTAGAAGCATTAAATAAGTGTACGTGACCATAATGGTCGTTACATAACATAAGTTCATAAGTAAAAAGTTTGAATGCAACATAAGTAGTCATGCGATAACAACTCTAGGCAGCGGGTTCTACAGCACGACTAGTAAGATAGCGGAAGCGACTTCAAACACCTGAGAAAATACATGCTTAAAAAGGTCAACACAAAGGTTGGTGAGCTATAGTTTAAGTATAACAGTAATGTAAGTAGGCCACGAGATTTCAGTGCTACAACGAGCGTTTCAAAAGTATGTAAAAGTATATGCTTAACCGTGGGCACCCGGTAACTAACTTAACGTTTAATGTACCCCCTTAAAGTGCACTTGGCAAGTGCGTATAACCTCGAAGTATTAAACACTCGTTAAATGCTAGCGCTACTAGCCCGAGTGGGGATGTCAAACCCTATGGATCCATATCTAAGATTCGCGTTCACGGTTCAAAAACCAATGATTAAACGTTACCGAGCTAAAGGGAATGTTTATGCCGTTATATAACCCACACATATATATAAAGTTTAAGTACTCGTGCCTAGTATGTAAATCATAAAATCCGCATGTATTCTCAGTCCCCAAAATAAGTTAAAGTAAAAAGGGAATGCTATAACTCACAATGATTAGTAGTAACGGTAAGGTAGTAGTCGGAAAGTGGTGTGCAAGTAACGGTCCAAACGTCCTCAACCTAAGTCAAATAGCACTAAGTCAAAAAGTCGTCTCAAAAGGTTTACAAGTACGTAATTAAGGTCATAAGGGTCATCATCAATCATGTAAAGACCTCGACCTTATCCTCCCGGACGAAGTCTTCAACAGTTGATCCCATCGCGATGATCGACGCCAAGTAATGCCCTTAACATGAGCTAATGCACAGCGGAAGACTTAATTTGTACCTGAGAATAAACATGCTTTAAAAAGTCAACATAAAGTTGGTGAGATATATAGGCTTGATGCTAGCAGCGTTATAACTATGGACCACAAGATTTAAAGTTTATAAACATAATACACTCGCAAGTGTATGAAAAACATTCCAAGCAGTGGGCACCCGGTAACTAGCCTTAACAAGAGTGTGTACCCCTGAGTTATAATAATATGTGCACCGAATCAAGTGCGTTCCGTTAACCTCGAAGTACTAAACACCCGTTCTTCTAGTTTACTAGAACAACATCTGGGTGGGGGTGTAAAACCCGATAGATCTATCTTTAGGATTCGCGCCTACCAGTTCATAAACCAATAGTTAAAGTTACCAAGCTAGGGGATTTTTGATTCAAACCCATGTAGAACGTAATTTTAGTCACTTGTGTCCATAACGTAAATCATTTATAAAAATAGCGCATGTATTCTCAGCCCAAAAATATTTAAAGTTTAAAAAGGGATCTATATACTCACCTAATGTATTTTGTAGTAAAAATACATATAACATCATTGAACACGTATAAGGTTGGCCTCGGATTCACGAACCTAGGACAAATATATATACATTAACACAAAATAGTACACAAACAAGTTTATCTCTACTTATTAGTGATATAAATTATATGTTTCATTAATTCATTTATTAATATGGATATAATAAATCCTCTAATAAAATAGTTTTGATAATTTTATATTTTTATAATATTTATCATTCTTTAATGGTAGTAATTTATATTAAGGTTTATATGATAAAAATATATATTTATATTAATTAGTATATTATGTATATATAGCCTAATTGTATAAAAAAAAAAAAATATAATAATAATAAATAGATAATTAACTACCTCAAGAAGTGGCTCTAAAAATAATGTGCCCAAGTCCGGATTTGAACCCGCGACGTCCCGCTAACCCAACACTCGTCCAAACCACTACTTATATCATATTACTTCTTTATTTATATATATGTTTTCATGTATCATACTCCTTACTCCCTTCTTGTTGAATCCGAAACATAAAGACTGCAATAGCAGTTAAATAAAAGGTTCAGGTGGCGACGGTGATGATTTTCTGTCAACAGAAACATACAGGAATGAATCAAGTTGATCGTTGATGAGGTATTGGATTTCATGATGGAAACAGACGACAAGGAAAACAGAAGTGTACGATCTGCAGATGGTAGCGATACAAAGAGGAGAAAGAGAAAATTTGGCGATTTTATGGTGACAGTTTAACGAGTTTGAAGTGGTGTTGTTGAAGGATTCACGATGGTGGGTGTCGAAACCTAAACAGGAATATGTAGGAGAAGCCATGGTTTGTGTTGGTGTTTTAATAGTTGTCGAGCAAAATCTCAATTAGGGTGGTTTTTCGAATAGTAGCAGATAACAGTGACGAGAAATAGATTATGAGGGTTGAATGGTGTTTGTTCATAGTTGTTGTTGTTCAAACACGAAAGAAGCAAGAGTCGAATGACAAGAGGAAAGAGATAGGGTTTTCGGTTGGTGGTTCCTCGTGATGTTTGGAGGTGACGGTTGTCGTGGTGGTTTCATGGTGTCGAGTGAAGGTGTTGAAAAGGGACAAATGGGTAGTGATCGATTAGGTTGGCATGGTGGTGTAAGGTGGCGGGTTGTGGTGACATAAGATGATGGTGTTCTCGTTCATGAAGAAAATATCGAAGGTGGTCGTGTTTTCCTTTTGAAATATCAGTTTTTGTTAAATGAATTTCAGAAGTGAAAATATATAATGAATTATGTAACGATCTCAACAGCACCACGATTTGACTGCAATTGTTTTGTAGTTGAGATTTAGTCGACAAGTAATATTCGAGCAATAAAGATAAATACAAAAAAAATATAAAGATCAATTGTGATGGTTAACAGATTTTGGACTCTATTGATGTTAAATTCCACAATTAGAAATAGTTATAATCAATCAGTTACAGTTGACGAGATTTTAAACTGATTTGATTCCTAAATGTGAAGATACGGATTTATCTATATTTAGATAAGTGTATAATTATATTTATATATATATAACTATATTTTGTTTACTTATATATATCTGATATGTATCTGACTATAATCTATATAAATAAATATATATGTATATTAATAATGATTTCATATTAACCATAATTATATAGATAACAATAATAATAAAATTTTTATAATGATAATAATAATGAAAATAATAATAATAATCTTATTAATAATACTATTAGTAATACAAGCTATATTAATATTAATATTTTTTTTTTTTTGTGATAATAATACTATTAATATTAATACTAATATAGTAATTTATATATATCAATTTCATATCTATAGAGTATTTTATATTATGCGTATATACATTACAATATTCATACAATAATTATATATATATATCATATCTATTTACACACAAATGTTCGTGAATCGTCGGGCTTGGTCAAATGGTAACTAATCACATAAATATAGATTTCAGACTTTCTAGACTCAACATTAGTGTTTTTGCTTATCGTGTCGGAAACATATAGAGATTAGAGTTTAAATTTGGTCGGAAATTTCCGGGTCGTTACAAATCATCATTAAACAAAAGGTAACAAGTAAGACTTGTTTATGAAAGTCGTTTAAAACAAAGGCTGACTTCGGACAGTCACCACGGCCTCTACCCTTACTGAATTAAGGTGAGACCAGTGGTCATGGCTCCGTCTATGAGTCCCTTAAGTGTGGTAAAATTTACAGAAGCAAACTCGTCTTGGTTTGACCGTGGCGACGGTCTAAGTGCGAGTAGGTCAGAAATTTCTGCACAACGTTAAAGGACATGGTAACGATCGGAGGGCCATAAATCCTAAACCGTAACTCGGATTAAGACGAGTCCTATATGAAAAGTTATCTACTCGAAAAGTTCTATCTAAAAATCAAGGTTAGAACAGCCCAGGTCTACTGGTCTGTTCCATAAATAGCTGAACAGAAACTTTTGGACAGAAACAGTGGGTTTTAGGTGAGTTCCGGTGTCTTGGTGCTTGATGCTCATCATGGTTCTCATCCTTGATGCGTATAGCTTCAAGTGTACAACTCGTTGATGTGTTAACATCATTTTGACCAAGGTTTGTCCATCATAACTCAAGTGTAAGTGTTGTAAGTGTTTGATGAACCAAGGTTACATGTAAGTTTATGAGCAAGTTCATGAACACTAAGAAAGATCACAACCAAGTGTTGGATCCATGATACTTGCACCAAAGTGTAAGCTCTTGTTGGTTTCATGTCCTTGTTCAAATGTGTAGTAAGTAATTAACAATAAGAAATAAAGAGAATGAATGATAAGCCTAAACCAACCATGAAGGTGGTATTCTAGTAACATACAACAAACAAGAACACAAGTAACAATTATAAAGATTATAAACTTTAAATCTTTTGAAACAAAATATGTAGAACATAACTAGATAGATTATGTTCTTGGATGTTCTTGTTATAACAAGATAAAGATGAAGAATCAAAACTAGAAAGTTTGATCTTGTAACTTAGTAAATAAAGACAAGTAAGTAAGTAAATAACAACTAGTAAATGACAAGTAATCAAAGACAAGTAATCTTTAAACAACAAAGAACTACAAATGATGATGATGAATGATTATGGTTTCGGTTTTAATTCAAGGGAAAAGAAGGAGTTTTGTTCATAAAACTTACAAGAACTAGAGAGAAGTTGAGAGAAAATTGAAATGCAAGATAAGTGTGTTTTTGAGAAATGAGAGAATGATAGTTGAAGTAATACAAAAGTGGTCAAAAAAACCCACCTCTCCCCATATGGTGCCGACGGTCAAGGGCTTGGGAGGGGGGAAGGGTGTTGCTTGTTGGTCACTAGCTTGTAAAGTTTACAAAAGGTGGATTTTAGAAGGTGGTTCATGGGGATTATGTGCAACAAGATTCCAAATGGAAGTTAACTATCTAGTTCCATTCACAAGTAATACTTACAAGCTTAAGTGGGCTAATTAATCCACTTAAAAGGTAGGGTGGGCTCTTAAGCCCAAGTTCAAAAGTCCATTACACTAATTAAGGTCCAAGTTGCAAGTAGTTAACTAGTAATCCAATAAAAGTCCAAGTTAAGCCCAAGTAACTAACTAATAGCTTTAGTTAATTAAAATGATTAATAAAACTTAATCATGAATGCAAATAATATTTAAATATATTATTCGTGAAGTTTCGTGTGTCGCAGAGACGTTCCGGGCCATAAAAAGTCAAGTACGGGCAATTAAAGCAACATGTAAATGTAATAACATACATTCGTTTAATCAAGCGTATTAATAATAATAATTATTAATAAATAACGTTGTAAATTCCAGGGTCGTTACACTGTAGGCATCTCTTTCATCTGGGTTCATTTTTCTGATGTTCAGCTCACCATGGGTTACTGAGTCATCTTCCCAAGTGATATGTTTGTCATGAACCCTTGGGGAAAATGGAGGATACATAGATAATTCATAGCTGCCAGATGAACTAACTGGATGCTGATTGACCCGATTATCCTATGTTCTGTCAAAGTAAACTTGAATCTGGGGAGGAAGAGGAGATAGAACAAATGTTTGGCTGTCTCTTCCCAGACTGTGAAGTCAGCAGGATCAACCGTTTCATCATCTACTTGTTTAGCACCCAGCTCAACCGACTTTGCTGGGTCTTCAACACTTGTACTACCCAGCAGCACACTTCTGGCTGGGTCTTCTATTACAGCACTCCTTGCTGTGTCTTCAATGCCAGCTGACTGAGGCTCAACCACTTCAGTACCTTCATCAGCTGCCTCGAATAGGGGTCCTTTCCTCAGGGGCTGATTGTCCCTAGGAGCAGATTTCACCCTGTGTTTGTCAATAGGCCTGGGTTCAGCTGATGGTTCTTGTGTCGATACTGGTTGAATAGGAGGCAGGTAAGGAACAATAGCAAGATGCTCCCCCTGACTAACAACATCATCATCATCAAGGATGATTGTTTCTGTTGGCTGTGTTTGTTGTGTAGCTGGCTGAGCAGCAGATGCTGGTTGAGGAGTAGATCTGGCTTCTAACATAGCATCAACCCATTTCATGAAAATATCAGCTCTAACTCCACCAGTTGACTCAGTAGAATCAAGGTAATCCTTCATCTCAGCAGGAGTCATGTTCCTGATTCTTTCTGCTCTCTGTGCATACAGCTTTGCCCTCTGTTTGTCGTATTTGACCATGAACTTGGCATTTCTTTTTCTTGCCTCTTTTCTATGTTTATCAAAGGCAGTCAGGTCATCATCGATTTCCATTGCTTTTGGACTCAGCCATCTTCTGTGCATAATCTTACGACGTTTAAGTTCAGCAAAGGCCTCAAACTTGGCATTGAAGGCATCATCTAGTTCCTGCTGTCGCTTTTGATGTCTCTCTAACTTCCTCTTCATTTTACGTTCAATAGATTGAGACAGCACAAAAGCTTCAGCTACAGCCATATCAGAAACATCACTGGGCTTACTGCCAGAACCAATATCATCCACTGGTGTGGCAGACACACTGGGTTGAGTACCACCAGTTGCCTGTGCACCACCAGCTTCAGTATGAGCGTTGCTGGGCTTAGGACCAGTGTCTTGACCATCACCATCACCATCTCCATCTCCCATGGGTTGTTTAGGAGCCTTTTCATGTTCATGCTCCCCCTCAGACTGTTTTCTCTTTTTAGATTTCTTTTTGGACTTTTTCTCCCCCTTTTTGTCATCAGCACGGGCAGTAGGGTGAATAGAAGGGGAGACAGTAGCATCAAGATCACTGTCTGACTGAGGAGCAGAGAAGGCAAAATTGTTCCACTCAGTAACCTCTGGAGTAAGATGGGCACCAGGATCCACACCAAATTGTCTTAGCAGAAGATTGGAGGATCTAACTTCATTCCTGGCTACACCCATAGCCATTTGTTCAACGATGGCTCGAACATCACCTTGCAAAGCAGCCATTCATTGCATGTTTTCAACCATCTGAACATAGGCAGCAGCAGGAATCATGTTAGCCATTTGAGCTTCCTGCGATTCCAATCTCTCATGTAACACCCTGTTCTCCTCATTTAAGAAAGTATTTCTGCGGTTAGCAGCATCCAAATTAGCTTGGAGTCGGGTGATATTTTCAAAGTACTCATTGTGAGAGATAATTCGCCTTTCAAGCTCCTCTTCATCTTCAAGGTGCTTTGTGATTGCTTCGACTGCCACATCAGCAAAAGCACACACCTGCTGGAGTTTAAGATCAATAGGAGTTGTAACAGCCTCTCAAGCAGATCTCACAGCAGCAGAGACACTATCAACAATAGCTCTGCGAATAGTTTCCTCCAAATTTGGTGTGATCCCTTGCAGTGTCTTATAGACAGCAAAGGTGGAAATATCAGCAACCTCATCTGCATTGAACTTTAAGTATGCAGAGGTTGAAGGTTGGTCAGCACCAGCTAACAGAGGAGTATCACCGTGGGGTGGTGGAGGTGGAAGGTCAGGAGCTGACTCATCACCATGATCACCATCGTTTTTACCTTCGCCCGAAGGCTTAGAACTACTGATATCCTTGTCAGCATTATTATCAGCATTGTCATCAGTAAGATCCACTGGTTTTTCTTTGGAACCAGTCACGTTATCAGGAATGACTGGTTCGCCCTTACCAGTACCTTCATCAGCATCCCCATCAGAAGAAGATGAGGAGGAAGAAGCTGAGGAAGAAGAAGGTACTGGCGAATCAGGGACATTTTGCATAACACACTTACCAGTAGTAGGATCGATGACAAACTTGAGAGGCCTCCATGTACCAGGAAATGGCGAAGCAGCTGGAGCCATACCAAAAACATGATAGTAAGGATGTTCATTGATTTGCTCCAGCAGGGCCATCCTCTCATAAATTTCTTCTCTAGCTGGTCTATCAAGCTGAGATAATAGCTCAACCATCTCTTCACGAGGTAATCTGCTGGCTGAGACTATTGCAGATTCGGGATCAATGGTCAGCTGATCGACCAGCATAGCAATCTTGGGAGAGATTGAAGCTCCCTTGAAAATGAAGTTAGGAACAACTTCATCTGGATCTGGTACCTGCACAACATATGGCTTTGTTTCCTCAGTAACAGGAGCCTTAGTCGAATCAGTAGTTGTGTCAGCAGAGGTACCAGCATCCTTAACATCAGCAACCTGTGCACCAGTATCAGAAGGAAAAGTAGCACTAGTACCAGCATCCATAGCAGAATCAGATGGAAACGTAGCACTAGCACTAGCATCAGCTGTAACAATACCAGAATCAGAACCAGGAATGACAATAACATTAGCTGCATTCGGCTGAATGGTTTCAAACTCTATCTCAGCAGTTGGTTCAGTAGCAACCAAAATTGAACCAATAGGATGACGAACTGCAGATTCTGTAAGAACTTGACGTTCCATAGTAGAAGAATCAGAAGAATCAGCAGGCTCATCAGACATTAATGCAGAGTCCACTCTTGGCTGGGTGACAGGTTCATCAAGAAGAACATCCTTGACAATATTGTCAATAACCTTCTCAAGAACAGGAGGTTCTTCCATGATAACATCTTCCACATCATGCTCAGTAGTGGAAGTAGTGGTACTGAGAGTTTGAGGAGGAACAGTGGTAGTAACCAACTCCTCAGTAACACCAGCAGCAGCAGAATCAACAGTACCAGCATCAGCACCACCAGTAACAGAATCAGTGGCACCAACACCAGTAGCAGAGGCAGCAATATCACCAGTAGGAATAACAACATCTTTATTTTGCTCCCCCTCTGCCTGTTCATCTACCCTGCTAAGAACTGAAACAATAGAACAAGTTATGTTAGCAACTGTAGAACCAAATAAATTTGACTCAACAATTGCATCTGTTTTTGGTCTCTGGGGACAGACTTGTGATTTGGTCAGCCCTTCGAATGAGACAGAAGAAGGTGTCTGTAAGTACAGCGGTGACTCTGCTGACTCATTGGCAACACATGTTGACCCAGATAGTGTAAGAGATCTGGCTGGTAATGATGTAGGAGTGTGACTCTTATCAGTATCCGAGTGACATACTGGCTGTGCAGTCACCTGAGCTGGTTGAACACGATGAAGACCCAGCTCAAGCCTGCTTTGGGGGTCAGTTATGTTCTCTGCTGGTTGTACTGTCAGCAGAAAGTATTGCATTAAGTTTATTTCAGAAAAATGTGGAAGTGCCTGGTTAGAAGAGTATGGGTTGCTACTCTTCTTGACACCAGTTTTAAAACCAGTCAGCTTGGGAGCCAGGGTTATACCGTTAACTCCCTCAACATTTTTCAAGTCAGCAGTTAAAATTTTTTCAATTAAGTTAGATTGTTCTGCTGTTTGGTCTAGAAACGCACCAGGTTCCATAGCTACATCCTTTGCAGGAGCAGCAGCTGAGACTGGTGCAATCTCCCCTGTGGTTCGCTTGGAGCCAGCTTTAGCACGCTTAGGTTTGCCTGTTACCAAGAAATAGATGAGCAACGGATTCCAACACTAGAATTGGGTAGTCAGTATATAAGACTAGGGCTGTTCTTTATGATCAGAGAGCACTAGATTCTAATACAACTACTGCTTTACCAGTATATGAGACGGTGGCTGTACTAGTTGAGGTAGCTGGCTGCTTCCTTCGCGTTGCTGGCTTCGCTGAGGACCCTCCCCCTCAGCTGGTACAGAACCAGAGGCAGTCGATTGGGTGGCTCCACGACGAGCAGCAAGATACTCGTTCATTACTGGTGTCAACTCAGCATATGGAGCAGCAGGTACATCCTTTGGCATTCCTCCTTGTTTTACTGGGACCTCAAATGATTGATCAGCAATTTGCTGATAAGCTTCACCCAGTTCACTTTCAAATACCAGGCTTAAGAATCGTGGAAATGGAATCAAGTTGGTTCTGACTCTAGCAGTCACCATTTCCCTTAGCCTCAAATAAATTTCAAGGGCGTAATTGATGTTCCTGTTGAACAACAACCCATGACCAAGCTTGAGCTCAAAATCTGAGCATTGGTCAAAGCTTCCTGACTTTTGACTCATACACTGAGTCATCAACCCAAAGAAGTAGTACCACAGTGGTGGCATATGCTTTCTCAACGGTGTATGTGCCACTGGTCCAGCAAACCCAATGGTCTCCAACACCTCCCTTCTGAATTCGTCACTAGTAGGTGAATCAACAAATGGTCCACCGGGCAATTGAAGAGCACGTCTAATAGCTTCGACGGTGACAGAGCAATTTAGGGTTTCAGTCACCATGCCACGAATACATGGAACGTTGCCGGGAGTGGTGGCAATAGTGGCAGTATACCAAAATCGTGCCAAACAGGCAGCATAGAATCGGGAAGGTACACCGGTGATGGCTCTTGCCAGAGGTGATTGACGGATATATTCGATGAGGGCCTCATACCCTTTGTTAACCTTCGATTTGGGGATAGAGAGGGCATGTGCAGCATTGCCTCTAGATAGGCAAATCAGTGAGTGATCAGGTGCATTGGGAGCCCTAATCAGGTTGGGGTGGAGATTGAACAGTGGTCCTTGAACGACTTGTTCTTGAACCACCGGTTCCTCCGGTGCCGGTGCCGGTTACGATTGTGGGGCAGGTTGTGGTTGCTGTTGTGGTTCGACTGTTTGAGGTTGTTGTTGCTGTTGTTCCTCTTGCTGGCTTGCAGCACGTGGTGATTGTTGTTGTTGTTCTGCCATTGATGAATGTAGGATGAAGATTTGAAGATTGAAGATTGAAAAGATTTTGAGAGTAAAAGTGTGTGTGTTTTGAATAATGAATAACCGAAGGTTATTATGTAAGACGAAACACACTTTTATCCGTTGTAATTGGGTGAAAAAGTGCAGGAGAGAGAAAATTACTGTCATCTGCAGGCGCGTGGGCAGATGTGACAGACTGGCACGTTTTCAAGGGGACACAAACTGTTGACATGACATTTATACGGCTTAAACACTCATTCCTCGCATCCAGCATTAAATGCATCAGATTTCATTTCAAACAAATTGATTTAAAACCTCAAAAATAATTTTTGTATTAAATACAACATACTTTTGTTACATTTAATATGTCATGAATTTAATTTAAATCATTGGAAGTAAATGAGTTTACAGTTTTAAGGAATCATTAAATTTGGAGAGCTATTTATTATTTCATTGAAAACATTTAAGTAACCAAAATATAAAAGACCTTGCTGTGCTGGTTGTTTGACATGTAGGCAGTAAGTAAGTAAGTAAATGTGACTTACTGTTTTGCCCTACACGTTGTAGAGCCAGCACACCAACAAAAGTTGTCTTTTATTTAAAGTTCAAGCATACCCAGCTCAGAGATGAGATAGTTAAAACGTTTCTCATCTAATGGCTTTGTAAATAGGTCTGCTAATTGCTGGTCTGTAGAAACAAAATGTAACTCAACATCACCCTTTTGAACATGATCCCTTATGAAATGATACCGAACATCGATGTGCTTAGTCCTTGAGTGCATCACATGATTGTTGGTGATA
The DNA here is from genome assembly GCF_046630445.1 of Rutidosis leptorrhynchoides. Classification (NCBI taxonomy): domain Eukaryota; kingdom Viridiplantae; phylum Streptophyta; class Magnoliopsida; order Asterales; family Asteraceae; genus Rutidosis; species Rutidosis leptorrhynchoides. The sequence goes on from NC_092337.1 coordinate 257,161,560, forward strand.
GCAATTGCACTGGTGTTGTCACAGTAGATTGGAGTTTTTGTAACATGAACACCATTGTCCTTTAGCTGGCTTTGCATCCAAAGTACTTGAGCAGTACAACTACCAGCAGAGACATATTCTGCCTCAGCAGTAGATGTGGACACAGTATTTTGCTTTTTGCTTGTCCAGCTGACTAGCCTACTACCCAGTAACTGGCAACCACCAGTAGTACTTTTCCTGTCTATTTTACACCCTGCAAAGTCAGCATCTGAATACCCAATTAGTTCAAAATCCTGGTCTTTGGGATACCAAAGACCACGTTTAGCAGTACCTTTTAGGTATCTGAATATTCTTTTTACTGCCAGCAAGTGTGACTCTTTAGGATCAGCTTGATATCTGGCACAGAGACATGTGGCGAACATAATATCTGGTCTGCTGGCTGTGAGATAAAGTAGGGATCCAATCATACCTCTATATTCAGTGATATTGACTGGTTCACCATTTGGATCAGCATCTATTTTAATGGATGCTGCCATTGGAGTCCCTATGTCTTTTAAACAGGTCAGACCAAATTTCTTTAACATATCTTTGATATATTTATCTTGACTTATAAATATTCCATCATCAAGTTGTTTGATCTGCAATCCTAAAAAGTATTGCAGATCTCTTTGTAAACTCATTTCATATGCCTTTGACATACGTTTTGAAAAATCTTGACAATGTTTTTCATTTTTAGAACCATAAATAATATCATCCACATATATCTGTACCAACAAGAGATCACCATCTATCTCTTTTGAGAATAGAGTGGTATCAATTGTTCCAACTTTAAAACCTATACCAGTGAGATATACATGAAGTGTCTCATACCATGCTCTTGGAGCCTGTTTAAGGCCATAAAGAGCTTTGTCTAATTTGTAGACATGGTCTGGATATTTACTGCTTACAAAACCAGGAGGCTGTTTGACATAAACTTCTTCTTGCAGCTCTCCATTCAGAAATGCAGATTTAACATCCATCTGAAATACTCTAAAGTTCATCCTAGCAGCATATGCTAAGAACAATCTGATAGCTTCCATCCTAGCCACTGGTGCATAAGTTTCCCCATAATCCAATCCTTCTTCCTGTCTAAACCCTTGAGCAACCAATCTTGCTTTGTTTCTGATAACGACACCATCTTCATCCATCTTGTTTTTAAACACCCACTTAGTACCAATGATCTTCTTTGTCTTATCCTCAGGTTCAGGTACCAATGTCCACACTTTGTTCCTATCAAACTGAGTAATTTCTTCTTGCATTGAACCAACCCAGCTAGGATCTTGAAGTGCTTCCTCAGGACACGTGGGCTCAATGGTAGACACAAAATTAACATGCATACAAAAGTTGCTGGTTGCATGCCTCCGTGTTTTAACACCACTCGCAAGATTACCAATAATCTGCTCAATCGGATGCTCCCTTGTCCATTTGGTGTTATGAACAGGTGAGCTGGTTGTAGAACACACAGCATCTTGATCATCAGCTGGTTCAGATGAGTGAGCAGCAACAGAAGGTTGCTGATCAATATCAGTAGAATCAGTACCAGCTTGTGATCTCTCAGAACCAGCAGACCTAGGCTCAAGTTGCAGCACTTCAGTCGAGCCAGTAGGTCCACTTGGTTTAGACACAGATGGAACAGAATGTTCCATTTCATCATCAGAGAACCCAGCAGCATGGATTGGTGAGGGTTGTGCTGCTGGCTCTTCATCATCAAGAGCTTGCTGAGTAGGCTCTTCAAACAGTAACACTTCATCTTCACGATCAGTAGATGAAGCAGAGGCAGTTTCATCGAATGTAACATTAATGGATTCTTCAAAATAACCCCTTCTTTTGTTGTAGACCCTATATGCCTTTGACATGTTGGAATATCCAAGGAATATACCTTCATCAGCTTTAGCATCGAATTTGCCCAGCTGATCCCTATTATTTAGAATGTAACAGGGAGTGCCAAATACATGAAGAAATGAAATTGAGGGTCTTCTTCCTTTGAGAACTTCATAAGCAGTTTTTTGATGTCTTTTCACAATAAGAGATCTATTCTGGGTAAAACAGGCAGTATTCACAGCTTCTGCCCAGTAGGAATTCTTCAACCCAGACTCAGCCAACATAGATCTTGCTGCTTCAATGAGTGTTCTGTTTCTTCTTTCTACAACACCATTTTGCTGAGGTGTTCTCACAGCAGAGAAATTTTGGGAAATACCTTTGTCAGCACAAAATTCTTCTAATGTAGCATTTCTGAATTCTGTACCATGATCACTTCTTAGTTGCTTCACCAGTTGCCCATTCAAAAGCTCCATTCTTTTGATAAAATTGATGATTTCATCAGCAGCTTCACTCTTTTGCCTCAAAAAGAACACCCAGGTGTATCTCGAGTATTCATCAACAATAACCAGTGTATACTTCTTCCCACTACAGCTTGCCACATTCACTGGACCAAATAGGTCCATATGAAGTAAGTGAAATGGTTTCTCAACAGATGAGATTTGCTTTGATTTGAACGAGGCATGGTGATGTTTCCCCTTTTCACAACCAGGACACAATCTGTCCTTCACATAAGACATTGTGGGTAGCCCAGACACCAAACTACTACTGGATAATTTGTGAATATCTTTGAAGTTGAGATGTGAGAGTCTCTTGTGCCATAACCACTTCAGGTTGTCTGCTGCCTTCGAATAGAAACAAGTATCAGTTGTTGTGACTGCTGTGTTCATGTCAATTTGATACATGTTTTCATGACATTTTGCAGTCAGCAGTGGCTTCCCTGTCTTATCAAAAATAGTACCAATTTTCTTTCTGAATTGGACTATCTTATTCTTGCTTGTCAGTTGGCTTATGCTGAGTAAGTTATGTTTAAGCCCAACTACATATGCAACATTTGAGAACGTGACATTCCCATTTGTCAAAGTACCAAAACCCTTTGTGTAACCCAACGAATTATCTCCATACGAAACAACTGGACCATCCTTTTCCTGATAGCCCATCAGCAGGGACTTACTTCCGGTCATATGTCTCGAACAACCACTATCGAGATACCAGATTTGCTTGTTTTGAATGCCCTGCACAATAGCTTAGAGATTAGTTCTTTTTGGGAACCCATCCAAGGATGGGTTCTGAAGGAGTCACCTTTGATGACTTCTTCTTTTCTACTGGCTTGCTAGAAGAAGCAGCAGATGGGGTTTGGGTTTGAGTACACTGGTTAGCCAAGTGAGCTTTGCTGCCACATTTGTAGCATTTTCTCACTTTTGGCTTTTGTGGCTGGTCATGCACAGATCTAATAGGGGCAGTAAGATCGGGTCGACTTTTGGTTACTGCCTCAATTAGCTGGTCAAGCTTGACTGTCATTATCTCAGTGATAGACAGCTCATCAGTCGAGTCAATTTTTGCTTTTCCCTTATGGGCAGCTTTCCTTTTGGAACCAGTACCATGACCATGGCGAACTGTCTTTCCTTTATCATTTGACAAGTTAGCGTGGGAAGTTGCTAGCTTGTCTTCTGATGCTGATGAACCAGTAGGTATCTTAACTGCTGCCTTAGATTTGCCAGTATTTCGTTTCACTGGCTTGTCTGCAGCTACTGGGCGACCAGTAGATTGGTCATCAGCTGGCTTAGCATTGGAAGAACTCGAACACGAAGGGGAATCAGTTGGTTTAACTTTTCTCAAATTGTTTTCAGTGATTTCCCTTTTAATACGTCTTTCTTTCGGAGTCATGTAGTAGATGCTTGAGGGGTCAGTAGTCTCATCAATTGAGTTACTGGCTTCTCTTACTCTAACTTCATCCTCCAAAATTTCTTTCATGGCAGGTGGTGGGGACACAGTAGGTCTAACAAATTTGTCAACTATCTTGGCAAAAGTATTTGGCAAGACAGCTTCAGGATCAGTTTCAAGAATCGGGTCCATGAAAGTAACTTCTGCAATAGCAGCAGCAGCAGCATAGTCACCAGCAAAGAAGGCTTGAACTTGGGCAGGCACCTGCTCGTTAACACATTTAGCTGTGCGTTGAGCAGATGTGCACCATGAAGCAACGACTCTTTTGAGATTGTCCAGCTGGGTCTTGACTTCTGCTGCCTCAACGTGAAGAGTTTCTAAAGCAAAGTTTTGTTTTTCAAGTTTGGAAATTGTATCTTTTAAGATCTTAATTTCATCATTTTTGCCTTTGAGTTTTTCATTTAAAGATTTGTTATTAGATTTCAAACTCTCTTCACGTTTGCAGCTTCTGCATAAGTCGATTCTTAGGTAGTCAAACATTTCAGCTTTTTCATCATCAGTATAAGTTCGAAAATTATCAACCTTATACATCATTTCAGTTTTCCATTGAGGAGAATCTCTGTTTTGATCAGCTTCCCTCATATCAGCCAAAAACGTACTACCACCATCATCCTCATCAGACTCCTCGACCTCTTTGGCCATCAAACACAGCTTTTTACCAGTAGCGTAACCAGCACCATCATCATCAGTATCACTATCAGAAGATGAAGACGTGCTGGCTTCATCCCAGTCATGATGTTCAGCAACTAGATCCTTTTCTGGCTGTTTACCCTTCTTGTCAGTCTTTGCACTTTCCTTCATCTGAGCTTTCATAGCTTTGTACTTGTTTTTGTACTTATCAGCTTTTGAGAAAGAGTTAGCATGTGACGTGGAAGGTTTCTTGGACATGCATTCAGTAGCAAAATGTCCAACCTTCCCACAATTAAAGCACTCAGATTTAGGGCCCTTGACTGACTTGCTGTTGTACCTAGCACTTGGCTTTTTGCTCCCTTTGTATGACTTGCTGGTTCTACTACGATTGAACCTTTTGAACTGCCTAGCCAGCAGAGCCATACCTTCAGCAAACCCTTCTACATCACTTTCATCAGTACTGCTTTCTTCAGACCCAGTACCACTTTCCTCAACACTATCAGCTGACTCTTGTTCTGCCAGTAACTTTTGAACCAGTAAAGCTTTTTGAGCTTTCTTCCATTTAGCAGCAGCAATAAGAGCAGTATCATCATTTTTAGATGGTTTTGAAGTGGTGGAGGCAGACCTAAAGTTTTCTTTCATGTTAAGTTCAAACTTGGCTTCTGCCTTCTCATGATTCCAAAGGGAACTGTAGAGAGAAGACAGGTTAAAGTTCTTTAGGGTCTGTGTGGTTCTTAATGGGTCAGTAACAGGTTTCCATTTACATGGCAGTGCATCAATGAATTTGTTCACTTGTTCAAATTCAGTGTAGGTCACATTTAAAGTGATCAGGTCTGCTATCAAAGAGTTAAACCTAATGAAGGTTTGCTTAAGGGTTTCATTCTTATAGGCAAAGAACATTTCATATTCTCTTTTAAGAGCAATCATCCTGTTCTGCCTAACTTCTCCCATACCCTCATAGGTGACATCTAGGTAGTCAAGCATAAGCTTAGCATTTTCTTTTCCCTTGATCAGTTTGAACAGTGGGTTAGGCAAAGTTATGGCTAACAGGGTTCTGATTTTAGGGTCAAGACCAACTCGATGTTTATCCTCATCATCCCATCTAGAGGGAGTGAGAATAACCTCTCTGCCAGGGATGGCAGGAGTGTCAGCTGTTGCTGGTGCACTACCAACTGTCTCAGTGGGAACAAAAGGGCCATCTTTGGCAATTCCAGGCATGAGTGGATCCACAGACTCAAGATGGAGCATGAACCTTGCCTTCCATGTTTCATACTCATCTTCATCAAACTTAGGTGGTCTGTGAGACGAGCCATTCTCAAGGTAAGCTGAGTTTGAATACGAAGCCATAAGAGAATTCAGATCCAAGATATTAATTATCAAGACTGAAGCTCTGATACCAGTTGTTGGTCCCTTAATAACAACAGGAGTATTGTAGAGGGGGGGGGGGTGAATACAATTCTTTTCTTAATTAACTAGTCAGTTAAGCACGTTTAGTATTCTGTAGTAAATAAGATAGAGTCACAGGTAATTTTCAACGGTTATTTTTTATTGATTAAATCAGAAAGAATCACAACTATCCTTGGCGGAAATGATAGTTGGTTGATACAGATTACCTAGATTATAGCTAAGAGATAAACTAAAGCTATTACACGGTTTGGACTCTAACAGATAAACCCACACCACTAGTTTTTACAATAGTGGATACAACAATATATATAGTAGTTCTATTAACCGTGTAATTGATCTATTGTCCACTGGTACATAGGATGTCTGTACTTGAGGGGACAATTGTGTAAGGAGGCGTGCTCCCTTTCTTTCCTCTTTAGTAGCTATTTGCAGGAACACCCCAATTCGGTTTGGCACCACTATTTGATTAAACAAATAGAATGTTGTGTTCCCTAGGTGTTGACAACGGATAACTTATGTCTGCACATAAGTTAAACTTCTGCATTCCCATGCGGTCTTGTAAGGTCACTTGTCAGCCGCCGACGCGTGTCCTTCTCTGTTCAACTTTGTCTTCGACTTCGGTTGAATAGTACATTTGATGTAGACCACTCAGGGAAACTTACCATGCTTGTAATGGAGCATGGCTGTCTTGTGTTGTATGCTGATATCCAGACTTACTGGTCCTTCATATGCTGAGTCACTTGATATTCTTGATTTGCTGGGTGCACATCCTGTGCTGATTCGAAGAATACATTTCTACCTTGTGCTGATAGACTAGGCAGCATACTAAACACTCGACACAGCTATATTAGCTGACTATACATAAACAAACTTGTGCTGGCTGCACATAACACTTTAGTGCAAATAAATATTGTTTTCTCATAATTAAATCCTTAATTATTTTGGGGACTCAACAAGTGTTTTAATATGTATTTATACACTTTTGAAAGACTTCAATACACTTATCAAAATACTTCTACTTAACAAAAATGCTTACAATTACATCCTCGTTCAGTTTCATCAACAATTCTACTCGTATGCACCCGTATTCGTACTCGTACAATACACAGCTTTTAGATGTATGTACTATTGGTATATACACTCCAATGATCAGCTCTTAGCAGCCCATGTGAGTCACCTAACACATGTGGGAACCATCATTTGGCAACTAGCATGAAATATCTCATAAAATTACAAAAATATGAGTAATCATTCATGACTTATTTACATGAAAACAAAATTACATATCCTTTATATCTAATCCATACACCAATGACCAAAAACACCTACAAACACTTTCATTCTTCAATTTTCTTCATCTAATTGATCTCTCTCAAGTTCTATCTTCAAGTTCTAAGTGTTCTTCATAAATTCTACAAGTTCTAGTTACATAAAATCAAGAATACTTTCAAGTTTGCTAGCTCACTTCCAATCTTGTAAGGTGATCATCCAACCTCAAGAAATCTTTGTTTCTTACAGTAGGTTATCATTCTAATACAAGGTAATAATCATATTCAAACTTTGGTTCAATTTCTATAACTATAACAATCTTATTTCAAGTGATGATCTTACTTGAACTTGTTTTCGTGTCATGATTCTGCTTCAAGAACTTCGAGCCATCCAAGGATCCGTTGAAGCTAGATCCATTTTTCTCTTTTCCAGTAGGTTTATCCAAGGAACTTAAGGTAGTAATGATGTTCATAACATCATTCGATTCATACATATAAAGCTATCTTATTCGAAGGTTTAAACTTGTAATCACTAGAACATAGTTTAGTTAATTCTAAACTTGTTCGCAAACAAAAGTTAATCCTTCTAACTTGACTTTTAAAATCAACTAAACACATGTTCTATATCTATATGATATGCTAACTTAATGATTTAAAACCTGGAAACACGAAAAACACCGTAAAACCGGATTTACGCCGTCGTAGTAACACCGCGGGCTGTTTTGGGTTAGTTAATTAAAAACTATGATAAACTTTGATTTAAAAGTTGTTATTCTGAGAAAATGATTTTTATTATGAACATGAAACTATATCCAAAAATTATGGTTAAACTCAAAGTGGAAGTATGTTTTCTAAAATGGTCATCTAGACGTCGTTCTTTCGACTGAAATGACTACCTTTACAAAAACGACTTGTAACTTATTTTTCCAACTATAAACCTATACTTTTTCTGTTTAGATTCATAAAATAGAGTTCAATATGAAACCATAGCAATTTGATTCACTCAAAACGGATTTAAAATGAAGAAGTTATGGGTAAAACAAGATTGGATAATTTTTCTCATTTTAGCTACGTGAAAATTGGTAACAAATCTATTCCAACTATAACTTAATCAACTTGTATTGTATATTATGTAATCTTGAGATACCATAGACACGTATACAATGTTTCGACCTATCATGTCGACACATCTATATATATTTCGGAACAACCATAGACACTCTATATGTGAATGTTGGAGTTAGCTATACAGGGTTGAGGTTGATTCCAAAATATATATAGTTTGAGTTGTGATCAATACTGAGATACGTATACACTGGGTCGTGGATTGATTCAAGATAATATTTATCGATTTATTTCTGTACATCTAACTGTGGATAACTAGTTGTAGGTTACTAACGAGGACAGCTGACTTAATAAACTTAAAACATCAAAATATATTAAAATTGTTGTAAATATATTTTGAACATACTTTGATATATATGTATATATTGTTATAGGTTCGTGAATCAACCAGTGGCCAAGTCTTACTTCCCGACGAAGTAAAAATCTGTGAAAGTGAGTTATAGTCCCACTTTTAAAATCTAATATTTTTGGGATGAGAATACATGCAGGTTTTATAAATGATTTACAAAATAGACACAAGTACGTGAAACTACATTCTATGGTTGAATTATCGAAATCAAATATGCCCCTTTTTATTAAGTCTGGTAATCTAAGAATTAGGGAACAGACACCCTAATTGACGCGAATCCTAAAGATAGATCTATTGGGCCTAACAAACCCCATCCAAAGTACCGGATGCTTTAGTACTTCAAAATTTATATCATATCCGAAGGGTGTCCCGGAATGATGGGGATATTCATATATATGCATCTTGTTAATGTCGGTTACCAGGTGTTCACCATATGAATGATTTTTATCTCTATGTATGGGATGTGTATTGAAATATGAAATCTTGTGGTCTATTATTATGATTTGATATATATAGGTTAAACCTATAACTCACCAACATTTTTGTTGACGTTTTAAGCATGTTTATTCTCAGGTAATTATTAAGAGCTTCCGCTATCGCATACTTAAATAAGGAAGAGATTTGGAGTCCATGCTTGTATGATATTGTGTGAAAACTGCATTCAAGAAACTTATTTTGTTGTAACATATTTGTATTGTAAACCATTATGTAATGGTCGTGTGTAAACAGGATATTTTAGATTATCATTATTTGATAATCTACGTAAAGCTATTTAAACCTTTATTGATGAAATAAAGGTTATGGTTTGTTTTAAAATGAATGCAGTCTTTGAAAAACGTCTCATATAGAGGTCAAAACCTCGCAACGAAATCAATTAATATGGAACGTTTTTAATCAATAAGAACGGGACATTTCAGTTGGTATCAGAGCGTTGGTCTTAGAGAACTAGAATTTTGCATTAGTGTGTCTTATCGAGTTTGTTAGGATGCATTAGTGAGTCTGGACTTCGACCGTGTTTACTTGAATAATGATTGCTTAACAAATTTTGTTGGAAACTATATATTTCTAACATGTGAATATTATGTGATATATTAATCTCTTAACGCGTTTGATATTATGTGATAGATGTCTACCTCTAGAACAAGTCCCATTGACTCACCTAATAATAATGAAGAGTCAAATGTAAATTGGAATGATTCGTGGACTGATTTACAAGTTCCCGAAGAGGAACCGGAAGAAGAGTCGGAACCGGAAGAAGAATCGGAACCGGAATAAGAATCGGAACCAGATGAAGAAATAGAACCGGCGGGGGAAATAATAAAACGGTTAAGTAAAAGAAAATCCTCAACCAACCGACCAAGGTTAATTATGGTCAATGGTGTTTCCGCCAAGGAAGCAAAATATTGGGAGGATTACCAATTCTCCGATGAATCGGATTCCGACGAGAATTCCGATGATGTTATAGAAATTACCCCAACTGAATTTAAAAAGGCAAAATAAAATAATAAGGGAAAGGGCATAAAAATAGAGAAATCTAATTCCAACCCCGATGAACTTTATATGTATCGTCAACCCCCGAAGTCCTTAAGTTGTAACAATGACCCGGGAACCTCTAAACCACCAGGTTTTTCTAAACCAATGTGGAAAATTACGGCTCGTATTAGGGGAACATCATATATCCCTAGAAACTTGGCAAAACGAACCAAAACTGAAGAAGAAGAAACAAGCGAGTCGGAATAAGATAGTTGTATTCGTGTGGTGTAATATATGTAATATAGTGTGCTTATGCTTTATGATATATGTAAAAATTGCTTGTATTAAATAAGTATTTTTTTTTATGAAGCTAACTCTTGTCTATTTTACAGTATAAAAACATAAAATGGATAGACAACCCAATATTTTAAGAGACCTACCCGGAGACATGATTGATGAAATCTTGTCTAGAGTCGGTCAGAATTCTTCGGCACAACTATTTAAGGCGAGATCAGTTTGTAAGACATTCGAAGAACGTTCCAAGAATGCCTTGGTTTATAAAAGGCTTTCGTTCGAAAGATGGGGATATCACATTGGGAAATCCATAAGTTACCATGTGTTTACTTTGACGCATATATTGCGGGGAACCCAAATGCTATTTTACGCAATGGGTTAAGAAATTATTTTGACTCAATATATCCGAATATTGGACTTCGTGATTTAGAAAAAGCGGCTAACATGCAACATAAAGAAGCATGTTATGCTTACGGATTAGTAATGTTCGCTTCTCACCAAAGTGAGAACAAGAACATCGGGCTACAACTATTAAACAAAACGTTCCCACAAGTGACGGAGTCGGTAATTGGGGTAAGAAATGAGGTTTTTAGATTGTTACGGGACTGTTGGACATTACGTAACCCTCGTCCCTTTGACGACGTTACAACACGATGTCTTATCAATGGCCATAACGGTTATGTTCCACAAGACCAAGGATGGGAAGTAATCCTAGTAAAACCAGAATGCATGATTTGTTTCTGGACGTATGAATTACGTGTCTTTATTGCCTTTGCTGAACGACTTGTGTACTAGCTAGAATTAGCTTCACAACCATCTTGTATCAAATTTATTGGGTGCTATATTTCATGCTATATGTAAAATAAGCGGTATTGTAAGTTTGTAAAATATTGTGTAAAAGTTTGAACGCGAAATATTATTATAATCAGTTTTTCATATAGAATTGTAGTAGTTGAATTGTATATTAGCTACTAAGTATGAACTTAACGGGTAGGTACTACCCGAATTTAAACTTATAAAACGCTAATATGAAGAAAAAGCTTTTATAAATGAGTTCATATTATGCTACGAAATACTATTAACTACTCTTAATATTCTGTATGATTAACTTGTTCCATTTAACTATTTTGAAGGAAATGGCACCGACTACTCGACACACCGTGAATATGAATGAAGAGGAATTCCGTACTTTTCTAGCTTCAAACATAGCCGCAGTACAGGCTGCGCTACATACCAACAATAACCTTGGATCTAGCAGTACAGGAAATCGTGTAGGATGCACCTACAAAGAATTCACTGCCTGCAAACCTTTGGAATTTGACGGAACCGAAGGACCGATCGGATTGAAACGGTGGACCGAGAAGGTCGAATTGGTGTTTGCCATAAGTAAGTGTACTGAAGAGGACAAAGTGAAGTACGCTACGCATACCTTCACAGGTTCTGCTTTAACATGGTGGAATACCTATCTAGAGCAAGTGGGACAAGACGATGCGTACGCACTACCGTGGTCAGCATTCAAGCACTTGATGAACGAGAAATACCGTCCCAGAACTGAGGTCAATAAGCTCAAGACAGAACTTAGAGGGTTACGAACCCAAGGATTTGATATTACCACGTACGAAAGACGATTCACAGAATTGTGCCTATTGTGTCCGGGAGCATTCGAAGATGAGGAAGAGAAGATCGACGCGTTTGTGAAAGGATTACCGGAAAGAATCCAAGAAGATATAAGTTCACACGAGCCCGCCTCCATACAACAGGCATGTAGAATGGCTCATAAACTAGTGAACCAGATTGAAGAAAGAATTAAAGAACAGACTGCTGAAGAGGCCAATGTGAAGCAAGACAAAAGAAAGTGGGAGGAAAACGGTGATAAGAATCACCAATACAACAACAACAGCAATTACAACAATAATCGCAACAATTATCCCAACAATCGCAACATCAATCGCAACTACAACAAACGGCCCAACAACAACAACAACAACAACAACAGCAACTACAACAACCATCCCAACAACAATAATAACCGCAACAACAACAATAATCAGAAGCAGCTATGCCAAAGGTGTGAAAAGTATCACTCGGGGTTCTGCACCAAATTTTGCAACAAGCGTAAAAGAAATGGCCATAGCGCGGCGAAGTGTGAGGTCTACGGACCAGGGGTTAATAGAACGAAAGGAACAAATGGTGTCGAAACGAGTAATGGTGGAGCAAGTAGTGTCGGAGCAAGTTATGCAAATGTAGTTTGTTATAAATGCGGAAAACCGGGCCACATTATTAGAAATTGCCCGAACCCGGAGAACACGAATGGACAAGGCCGTGGAAGAGTTTTCAATATTAATGCGGCAGAGGCACAGGAAGACCCGGAGCTTGTTACGGGTACGTTTCTTATTGACAATAAATCTGCTTACGTTTTATTTGATTCGGGTGCGGATAGAAGCTATATGAGTAGAGATTTTTGTGCTAAATTAAGTTGTCCATTGAGATTGATTTGATACCAGTAGAGTTAGGGAGTTTTGATGTGATAATCGGTATGGACTGGTTGAAAGAAGTGAAAGCAGAGATCGTTTGTTACAAAAATGCAATTCGCATTATACGAGAAAAAGGAAAACCCTTAATGGTGTACGGAGAAAAGGGCAACACGAAGCTACATCTTATTAGTAATTTGAAGGCACAAAAACTAATAAGAAAAGGTTGCTATGCTGTTCTAGCACACGTCGAGAAAGTACAAACTGAAGAAAAGAGCATCAATGATGTTCCCATTGCAAAAGAATTTCCCGATGTATTTCCGAAAGAATTACCGGGATTGCCCCCACATCTATCCGTTGAATTTCAAATAGATCTTGTACCAGGAGCTGCACCAATAGCTCGTGCTCCTTACAGACTCGCACCCAGCGAGATGAAAGAACTGCAAAGCCAATTACAAGAACTTTTAGAGCGTGGTTTCATTCGACCAAGCACATCACCGTGGGGAGCTCCTGTTTTGTTTGTCAAGAAGAAAGATGGTACATTCAGGTTGTGTATCGACTACAGAGAGTTGAACAAACTTACCATCAAGAATCGCTACCCACTACCGAGAATCGACGACTTATTTGATCAACTACAAGGCTCGTCTGTTTATTCAAAGATTGACTTACGTTCCGGGTATCATCAAATGCGGGTGAAAGAAGATGATATTCCAAAGACTGCTTTCAGAACACGTTACGGTCATTACGAGTTTATGGTCATGCCATTTGGTTTAACTAATGCACCAGCCGTGTTCATGGACCTTATGAACCGAGTGTGTGGACCATACCTTGACAAGTTTGTCATTGTTTTCATTGATGACATACTTATTTACTCAAAGAATGACCAAGAACAAGGTGAACATTTGAGAAAGGTGTTAGAAGTATTGAGGAAGGAAGAATTGTACGCTAAGTTTTCAAAGTGTGCATTTTGGTTGGAAGAAGTTCAATTCCTCGGTCACATAGTGAACAAAGAAGGTATTAAGGTGGATCCGGCAAAGATAGAAACTGTTGAAAAGCGGGAAACCCCAAAAACTCCGAAACACATACGCCAGTTTTTAGGACTAGCTGGTTACTACAGAAGGTTCATCCAAGACTTTTCCAGAATAGCAAAACCCTTGACTGCATTAACGCATAAATGGAAGAAATTTGAATGGAATGATGAACAAGAGAAAGCGTTTCAGTTATTGAAGAAAAAGCTAACTACGGCACCTATATTGTCATTGCCTGAAGGGAATGATGATTTTGTGATTCATCAAAGCAAGGTCTCGGTTGTGTATTAATGCAACGAACGAAGGTGATTGCTTATGCGTCTAGACAATTGAAGATTCACGAACAAAATTATACGACGCATGATTTGGAATTAGGCGCGGTTGTTTTTGCATTAAAGACTTGGAGGCACTACTTATATGGGGTCAAAAGTATTATATATACCGACCACAAAAGTCTTCAACACATATTTAATCAGAAACAACTGAATATGAGGCAGCGTAGGTGGATTGAATTATTGAATGATTACGACTTTGAGATTCGTTACCACCCGGGGAAGGCAAATGTGGTAGCCGATGCCTTGAGCAGGAAGGACAGAGAACCCATTAGAGTAAAATCTATGAATATAATGATTCATAATAACATTACTACTCAAATAAAGGTGGCGCAACAAGGAGTTTTAAAAGAGGGAAATTTAAAGGATGAAATACCCAAAGGATCGGAGAAGCATCTTAATATTCGGGAAGACGGAACCCGGTATAGGGCTGAAAGGATTTGGGTACCAAAATTTGGAGATATGAGAGAAATGTGTAGCGACCCGACAAAATCGTCATTGATGGCGCCGTCTACTTAGGTCCCGTTACGTGGTCATAAGTCTTTAAACAACATTTGACCAAAAGATGTGTCGCATTCATTTCAAATGTAAAGATTGTTCAAAGTTTACGAGAATAGTTCCACCACAAGTTACGTTACAAAGTTATAAGTACAAATGAAACTTATGCGACACAATTTAAAAGTAGCCAAAAGACGCTCTGTGTATGCATATATACTCGACATCCAATGCAAGTATCAAAATAATGAGCGGAAGCATGTATCATGTATCGTTCAAGGACCTGAGAAAAACATAGAAATCTGTCAACGAAAACGTTGGTGAAATCATAGGTTTAAGTAAGTAAGTACAAATGAACCACAAGATTTGCATCAATGAAATAATAGTAATACATTCCAAAAGTTTGTTTCACGAGCACCCAATTATCAATGCTTAACATTCCTTCCATTGAACCCCATCACTTAGTGCTAGAACATACACTGTTTCTCGAAAATATATTTCATTCGTAAACGGTAGCGAACCGTTTGAATGAGGGTTTGTCAAACCCATATGGATCCATACAACATAAGTTCTCGCTTACACCCGGCAAGTGTAACTAATGATAATCGAATTGAGGATTTTGTTCTAAACTCGTATGTAGAATGTTTGTTTTCCTGTACTTGTGTTCACTTAGTAAAGAAATGTTTATGTTTTCTCATCCCAAATGTAAGTTCAAAAAGAGTAAAAGTGGGACTATGATCTCACCTTGAGTGCACGAGTAGTAAAGTACTTCAACAAGTAAACGTGTGCAAAGAACAATGCTAGTCTTGACCTAAACAATAGGTTGTATCAATAACGGTAAACACGATAGGTCAAAGATGTTCAATTAGTCCTATGGCTCGTTAAGACTCGATCATAATAGCATGTGAATCAAATTGTCATGTTTCATGCAAGGTACATGTATAAAAACATGTTAGAACGATTGCACAAATATTTGGTTAAGTTTGATTAAAAGTCAACTTGGTCGGGTCAAAGTCAACGAAAAAGTCAACATGTTCGGGTCGGGTCCCGAACTATTTTTCTGAGGTTTTTAATCATATATGAGCATGTTAGAACAAGTTTCATGTGAATCGGAGGTCCGTAGTATGCCAAACATTTTTCGTATTTTGGACATGGAGGTCAGAACCTGACCCCCTTATATGTCGCGCCGCGATAGGAAAGGCCGCGCCGCGGCAAAGGCCGGGTGCTGGTGCCTGGCCAGTCCCAAATGTTCAAGTCTCAATCCAAAACCTTTTTGTGCATAAAACACAAACCGCTAACACTTAGGACTCGCACCTTATATCGTTGGAAAGCTCTTTTGACGTAGAATGCAACTAAACACAATTCATCAATCAAAAACCTCATTTGTAACAACCGAGTTTTCAAACCAAATGATCATTCAATGCACACATTAATGCTTCAAACTCACCAATGCACATTTAATGATTTAGGCATTCAATGCATACATATGACATGCCATTTTGTAGGTAATCGAGCATACAATACAACTAACTACTTACTAACAATAATTCATGGCATTCATTATATCATCTATCCATTTCAAGCTTATCAAACCCTAACCCAAATTCACCAAAAATCACTAATCAAGTTTATGGAGTTTTCTCAAGCAACCTACACATCAAATTGAAGCTAGTGATACTAGGAACACAATTAAAACATGAACTTTTAACATCTAACAACATATGATCATCCAAAATTCAAGAACAACACACCAAAATTCAAGTTCATGCTAGTTATACTAAAACAACGAGATCGAGCATACAAATTACATACACGACATCACAATGAGCCATAGACACTAACTAACACCATTTCAAGTCAAAAACACGAATTTAGAGAAATCTAGAGTTTTAGAAATGTTACCCAAACGAGATGAAGTTGGTACCAAAATGAAGAGGATGAAGAGAGGATCACGAATATGTAATTTATTTTGTTGTAAGCCTCCTAGATTGAATTTAGATGATGATTGAATGAATTTGGTAAATGGGTGTGTGTTCTTGCTAGAGAGAAAGAGAGAGAGAGATGGAGATGATAATGAATGGGTGAAAGGGGTTTGACCCTTTGACCTAGTCAAGGGTTTGATCCCTTGTCAAGTTTAGTCCCTCAACTTTCGTTCGGGTGCGTGAATTACCTAAACGAGATAATTTAAAACGCGTATCAACGGGAGATGTTATAAACATATAACGGAGTTTAAATTAGTATAACGTAAGAGTAAATGGAAAAAGGCGGGATGTTACATTACCTACTCCTTAAAAGAAATTTCGTCCCGAAATTTAAGTATGCGTAGTAGTCGTTGTTTCTTCCTCGGAATCCTGCGTTTTCGGAATTGGGAATAAATGAGGGTATTTCTTTTGCATTTGATCTTGCCTTTCCCAAGTAAACTCGGGTCCTCTTTTGGCGTTCCAACGGACTTTAACAATCGGGATTTGACTTTGTTTCAATGTCTTGACGGAGGTGTCCACAATTTCAACCGGTTCCTCCACAAAATGAAGCTTGTCATCAATAGTAAGTTCCTCGAGAGGGATGACGATATCGGGTTCGGCAAGACACTTTTTCAAGTTAGATACATGGAAGGTAGGATGAACGGAGTTCAATTGAGGCGGAAGATCTAAACGATAAGCAACGGTTCCAATACGCTCCAAGATTTCGAAAGGACAAATATACCGCAGATTTAGCTTCCCGCGTTTCCCAAAACGGATTACACCTTTCCAAGGTGCAACTTTTAACATTATTCGGTCACCGACTTGAAATTCGAGGTCGTTGCGTCTTTTGTCGGTGTAGCACTTTTGACGACTCCGGGCCGTCCGGAGCCTATCTCGGATTTGTACGATCTTCTCGGTGGTTTCGTGAATGAGTTCGGGTCCGGTGATTTGCACGTCGCCTACCTCGGCCCAACAAAGAGGTGAACGACATTTTCGGCCGTATAGCGCTTCAAAAGGTGCGGCTTTAATACTCGCGTGATAACTATTGTTGTAAGAGAACTCGGCGAGAGGTAAGTGCTTGTCCCAAGCTTTTCCAAAATCAACCACGCAAGCTCGTAACATGTCCTCCAAGGTTTGAATTGTACATTCGCTTTGTCCATCGGTTTGAGGATGATATGCGGTGCTCATGTCTAAACGCGTCCCCAACACTTCTTGCAAGGTACGCCAAAATCTAGAAACAAAACGGCCATCTCGGTCGGAGATAATCGATAAAGGTACACCGTGTCGGGCTACGATTTCTTTAATGTAAAGTTGCGCAAGTTTCTCCATTTTGTCGGTCTCCTTCATGGCAAGAAAGTGTGCGGATTTGGTGAGACGGTCAACAATAACCCAAATGGTATCATAACCGCCCGTCGTTTTTGGTAGTTTGGTGATAAAATCCATCGTTATTCTTTCCCACTTCCATTGCGGGATCTCGGGTTGTTGAAGTAGTCCGGACGGTCTTTGGTGTTCGGCTTTGACTTTGGAACATGTCAAACACTTGGAAACATAAGTAGCTACGTCCCTTTTGATGTTCGGCCACCAATATAGTTGTTTAAGGTCGTGGTACATCTTATTGGCACCGGGGTGAATCGAGTATCGTGACTTATGGGCTTCATCTAAAATAAGGCTTCGTAGGTCCCCATAACTAGGCACCCAAATCCTTCCAGCGTAATATCGGAGTCCGGTCTCCCTAATTTCGAATCGAGAGACGAGAATGTTCAAGAGCTCGTGTGAAAGGTTTTCATCCTTGAGGGCCTCATCTTGGGCTACACGAATGTGACTATTGAGGTTGCTGTGAATGGTGATGTTTAAAGCTCGGACACGAAGGGGCACCGCTCTTTCTTTTCGACTTAAGGCATCGGCTACTACGTTTGCCTTCCCGGGATGGTAACGAAGCTCGCAATCGTAATCGTTCAAAGTTTCAATCCACCTTCGTTGTCTCATGTTTAGTTGCTTTTGATCGAAGATGTGTTGAAGGCTTTTGTGATTGGTGAAGATAGTACTCTTGGTTCCATAAAGATAGTGTCTCCACATTTTAAGTGCGAAGACAACGGCTCCGAGTTCGAGATCATGCGTCGTGTAGTTTTGTTCATGAATTTTGAGTTGTCGAGAAGCATAAGCAATGACTTTCGTTCGTTGCATCAATACACACCCAAAACCATGTTTTGAGGCGTCGCAATACACAACAAAATCATCGTTGCCTTCGGGAAGTGACAAGATAGGAGCGGTGGTTAGCTTTGTCTTCAAGATTTGGAACGCGGATTCTTGCTCGGTCGCCCAAATGAATTTCTTTCCCTTGTGAGTTAATGCGGTTAGAGGACGTGCAACCAAAGAGAAGTTTTCGATGAATCTACGATAGTACCCGGCGAGACCCAAGAATTGACGAATGTGAGTCGGAGTAGTAGGAGTCTCCCATTTACTAATGGCTTCGATTTTCGTGGGATCGACTTTAATACCTTGATCACTTACAACATGACCAAGAAATTGAACTTCCTTTAACTAAAATTCACACTTGGAGAATTTGGCATAAAGTCGTTCTTGTCTCAAGAGTTCAAGCACAAGTCGGAGATGTTGTTCGTGCTCTTCTTCATTTTTAGAATAGATCAATATGTCATCGATGAACACAATAATGAATTTATCGAGATACGGTTTGCACACGCGGTTCATAAGATCCATGAACACCGCCGGTGCGTTAGTGAGACCAAATGGCATGACAAGGAATTCATAACTACCATAACGAGTCCGGAAAGCGGTTTTGGAGACATCTTCCCCCTTAACCCTTAATTGATGATAACCCGAGCGGAGATCGATTTTTGAATATACACAAGACCCTTGTAATTGATCAAAGAGGTCATCGATGCGAGGAAGAGGATATCGGTTCTTAACCGTCAATTTGTTTAGTTCACGATAGTCAATGCACATTCGTAGGGATCCGTCTTTCTTTTTAACAAACAAAATCAGAGCGCCCCAAGGTGAATGGCTAGGTTGGATAAAACCACGGTCAAGTAGTTCTTGGATTTGACTTTGCAATTCTTGAATTTCGGATGGAGCGAGTCTATATGGTGCACGTGCTACGGGTGCGGCTCCCGGAATAAGATCGATTTGGAATTCAACCGGTCGATGAGGTGGAAGACCCGGCAATTCGTCGGGAAATACATCGGAAAAGTCACTAACAATTGGCACATCATCGATATGCTTCTCATCGGACTCGACTTTCTTAACGTGGGCAAGGATCGCAAAAAAACCCTTACGAAGTAGTTTTCTAACTTTAAGGCACGAAACGAGGTTGAGTCTGGTGCAACTCTTATCGCCATAAACAATCAAAGGTTCACCATTCTCGATAGGAATTCGGATTGCGTTAAGATCACAAAGGATGTGAGATTTCGTTTTGACTAACCAATTCATACCGATTATTACATCAAAGCTTCCTAGTTCCATGGGTATCAAGTCAATTTCAAATTCCTTACCCAAAATGTTTAACGTACACCCCCGGTAATATGTGTCGGCACTTAATAGTTTCCCGTTAGCCATTTCAATGGTATAAGTGGTATCTAATGGAAGAGGTGGAGTGCTAAAAGAATGAGTCAAAGTCTTGGATACAAAGCATTTATCGGCACCCGAATCGAATAAGCAAGAGACATAAGAATTGTTGAGAAGAAACGTACCCGTGACTAGTTCAGTGTCATCCCGGGCTTCCTCGTTGTTGATGTTGAAAGCTCGGCCGCGCGTATTGGGGTTATCTTTCCTCTTCGGGCATGCATTTCTATAATGGCCCGTTTGGCCACATTCGTAACAAGTGCCCATCTTTGGTGCATTGGGCCACTTTCGAGCGACGGGAGTGGCACTTTTACAATCGTTGGCCTTATGACCAATTCCTTGGCACCGATGGCAAATTAGCTTACTACATTCGCCAAAGTGATGTTTGTTGCATTTGTTGCAAAGAGGTAGAATTCCGGCATAACCCTTCTTGCCGTCGGAGGTGAAAGATTTCTTGGCAAAGTTGTTGTTGCTTGATTGGGGAGCTTCCCATTTTCTTTTGTTGTTACCCGACTTGTCCTCGGCTTTAGGTGCCGGTACTACGATTTCGTCCACTGTCTCTATCAATTTGCGGGCCATGTTCAAAGCTTCTTGATGATTAGGGGGTTTAGATGACATTACTCCGTGTTTGATGCTCTTTGGAAGACCATCCATGTAAAGTTCAACCCTTAAAGCTTCGAGGTTCACAAGATTTGGGCACATCAAGGCTAGTTCGGAAAATCGTTGATTATAAGCCTTGAGATCATTTCCGATCGCCTTTAAAGTTCTTAGCTCTTGTTCGAGCCTTCGGGTTTCTTCACGAGGGAAATATTCGACAATCATCTTTTCCCTCAAGTCAGCCCAAGAGAGGGCGTGAGCTTCATCGGTACCCACCGATTGTACATAAGTATTCCACCATGTAAGAGCGACACCGGCGAAGGTGTGAGTGGAGTATTTGACCTTGTCTTGGTCCCGACAACCGCTTATGCTAAAGACGGCTTCCGTTTGCTCAAACCATCGGGTGAGCACGACCGGTCCCCCGGTTCCATCGAAAGTGTGAGGTTTGCACCCCATGAAAGCTTTATAGGAGCATCCCTCGTTTGAGTTACCGGCCCCATTGTTGTTGTTGTTGTTGTTGTTGTGGTTGTTGTTATTGTTATTGTTGTTGGAAGAGTGACCGGCCATGGCCGCATCTACGGCGGTAGCTATCATCCGTTCGAGAGCTTGTTCGGGAGTTTCATTGAGGCGTACACGACGAGGAGCCATTGTTCCTTCAAGACACAAGAATATCATTGATTAGTATTTTCAATAATACTAACCGTGATATAGAATAAAGATAAAGAGAAGTTTTTCCTCGACTCGCCTTATATTCTTTATGCCACAATGTCGGAACGTTCATATGAGTCACCGTAATATAATCCCGGAAATTATATTACCCTGATTCATATGTGCATTCGACATCATTTCATATAGTCAAGGTGGCGTGTCAATCAAATTAAACAACGTGAGATTAAGATGAACTAAGAGTAGATATGAGTAGAAGCGTTCGAGTATAAATGCACAAGTAGTCAAGTAATTCCTACTTCAAGTCTATATGCCGGTTGTAGTCTAGACTCACCAATGTACCCTATGACTCGGGGTCGACACCAATGAACTCTAAATCCCTACAACCAACGCTCTGATACCATCTGTAGTGACCCGACAAAATCATCATTGACGGCGCCGTCTACTTAGGTCCCGTTACGTGGTCATAAGTCTTTAAACAACGTTTGACCAAAAGATGTGTCGCATTCATTTCAAATGTAAAGATTGTTCAAAGTTTACGAGAATAGTTCCACCACAAGTTACGTTACAAAGTTATAAGTACAAATGAAACTTATGCGACACAATTTAAAAGTAGCCAAAAGACGCTCTGTGTATGCATATATACTCGACATCCAATGCAAGTATCAAAATAATGAGCGGAAGCATGTATCATGTATCGTTCAAGGACCTGAGAAAAACATAGAAATCTGTCAACGAAAATGTTGGTGAAATCATAGGTTTAAGTAAGTAAGTACAAATGAACCACAAGATTTGCATCAATGAAATAATAGTAATACATTCCAAAAGTTTGTTTCACGAGCACCCAATTATCAATGCTTAACATTCCTTCCATTGAACCCCATCACTTAGTGCTAGAACATACACTGTTTCTCGAAAATATATTTCATTCGTAAACGGTAGCGAACCGTTTGAATGAGGGTTTGTCAAACCCATATGGATCCATACAACATAAGTTCTCGCTTACACCCGGCAAGTGTAACTAATGATAATCGAATTGAGGATTTTGTTCTAAACTCGTATGTAGAATGTTTGTTTTCCTGTACTTGTGTTCACTTAGTAAAGAAATGTTTATGTTTTCTCATCCCAAATGTAAGTTCAAAAAGAGTAAAAGTGGGACTATGATCTCACCTTGAGTGCACGAGTAGTAAAGTACTTCAACAAGTAAACGTGTGCAAAGAACAATGCTAGTCTTGACCTAAACAATAGGTTGTATCAATAACGGTAAACACGATAGGTCAAAGATGTTCAATTAGTCCTATGGCTCGTTAAGACTCGATCATAATAGCATGTGAATCAAATTGTCATGTTTCATGCAAGGTACATGTATAAAAACATGTTAGAACGATTGCACAAATATTTGGTTAAGTTTGATTAAAAGTCAACTTGGTCGGGTCAAAGTCAACGAAAAAGTCAACATGTTCGGGTCGGGTCCCGAACTATTTTTCTGAGGTTTTTAATCATATATGAGCATGTTAGAACAAGTTTCATGTGAATCGGAGGTCCGTAGTATGCCAAACATTTTTCGTATTTTGGACATGGAGGTCAGAACCTGACCCCCTTATATGTCGCGCCGCGACAGGAAAGGCCGCGCCGCGGCAAAGGCCGGGTGCTGGTGCCTGGCCAGTCCTAAATGTTCAAGTCTCAATCCAAAACCTTTTTGTGCATAAAACACAAACCGCTAACACTTAGGACTCGCACCTTATATCGTTGGAAAGCTCTTTTGACGTAGAATGCAACTAAACACAATTCATCAATCAAAAACCTCATTTGTAACAACCGAGTTTTCAAACCAAATGATCATTCAATGCACACATTAATGCTTCAAACTCACCAATGCACATTTAATGATTTAGGCATTCAATGCATACATATGACATGCCATTTTGTAGGTAATCGAGCATACAATACAACTAACTACTTACTAACAATAATTCATGGCATTCATTGTATCATCTATCCATTTCAAGCTTATCAAACCCTAACCCAAATTCACCAAAAATCACTAATCAAGTTTATGGAGTTTTCTCAAGCAACCTACACATCAAATTGAAGCTAGTGATACTAGGAACACAATTAAAACATGAACTTTTAACATCTAACAACATATGATCATCCAAAATTCAAGAACAACACACCAAAATTCAAGTTCATGCTAGTTATACTAAAACAACGAGATCGAGCATACAAATTACATACACGACATCACAATGAGCCATAGACACTAACTAACACCATTTTAAGTCAAAAACACGAATTTAGAGAAATCTAGAGTTTTAGAAATGTTACCCAAACGAGATGAAGTTGGTACCAAAATGAAGAGGATGAAGAGAGGATCACAAATATGTAATTTATTTTGTTGTAAGCCTCCTAGATTGAATTTAGATGATGATTGAATGAATTTGGTAAATGGGTGTGTGTTCTTGCTAGAGAGAAAGAGAGAGAGAGATGGAGATGATAATGAATGGGTGAAAGGGGTTTGACCCTTTGACCTAGTCAAGGGTTTGATCGCTTGTCAAGTTCAGTCCCTCAACTTTCGTTCGGGTGCGTGAATTACCTAAACGAGATAATTTAAAACGCGTATCAACGGGAGATGTTATAAACATATAACGGAGTTTAAATTAGTATAACGTAAGAGTAAATGGAAAAAGGCGGGATGTTACAAAATGGTACTTAGAGAAGCTCATAAAACTAGATACTCAATACATCCTGGAACGGGGAAAATGTACAAGGATCTCAAGAAACATTTTTGGTGGCCGGGTATGAAAGCCGATGTTGCTAAATACGTAGGAGAATGTTTGACGTGTTCTAAGGTCAAAGCTGAGCATCAAAAACCATCAGGTCTACTTCAACAACCTGAAATCCCAGAATGGAAATGGGAAAACATTACCATGGATTTCATCACTAAATTGCCAAGGACTGCAAGTGGTTTTGATACTATTTGGGTAATACTTGATCGTCTCACCAGATTAGCACACTTCCTACCAATAAAAGAAGATGACAAGATGGAGAAGTTAGGACGACTGTATTTGAAGGAAGTCGTCTCCAGACATGGAATACCAATCTCTATTATCTCTGATAGGGATGGCAGATTTATTTCAAGATTCTGGCAGACATTACAGCAAGCATTAGGAACTCGTCTAGACATGAGTACTGCCTATCATCCACAAACTGATGGGCAGAGCGAAAGGACGATACAAACGCTTGAAGACATGCTACGAGCATGTGTTATTGATTTCGGAAACAGTTGGGATCGACATCTACCGTTAGCAGAATTTTCCTACAACAACAGCTACCATTCAAGCATTGAGATGGCGCCGTTTGAAGCACTTTATGGTAGAAAGTGCAGGTCTCCGATTTGTTGGAGTGAAGTGGGGGATAGACAGATTACGGGTCCGGAGATTATACAAGAAACTACCAAGAAGATCATCCAAATTCAACAACGGTTGAAAACCGCCCAAAGTCGACAAAAGAGCTACGCTGACATTAAAAGAAAAGATATAGAATTTGAAATTGGAGAGATGGTCATGCTTAAAGTTGCACCTTGGAAAGGCATTGTTCGATTTGGTAAATGAGGGAAATTAAATCCAAGGTATATTGGACCATTCAAGATTATTGATCGTGTCGGACCAGTAGCTTACCGACTTGAGTTACCTCAACAACTCGCGGCTGTACATAACACTTTCCACGTCTCGAATTTGAAGAAATGTTTTGCTAAAGAAGATCTCACTATTCCGTTAGATGAAATCCAAATCAACGAAAAACTTCAATTCATCGAAGAACCCGTCGAAATAATGGATCGTGAGGTTAAAAGACTTAAGCAAAACAAGATACCAATTGTTAAGGTTCGATGGAATGCTCGTAGAGGACTCGAGTTCACTTGGGAGCGTGAAGATCAGATGAAGAAGAAATACCCGCATCTATTTCCAGAAGATTCGTCAACACCTTCAACAGCTTAAAATTTCGGGACGAAATTTATTTAACTGGTAGGTACTGTAGTGACCCGAACTTTTCCATGTTTATATATATTAATTGAGATTGATATTTACATGATTAAATATTTCCAACATGTTAAGCAATCAAACTTGTTAAGACTTGATTAATTGAAATATGTTTCATATAGACAATTGACCACCCAAGTTGACCGGTGATTCACGAACGTTAAAACTTGTAAAAACTATATGATGACATATATATGGATATATATATAGTTAACATGATACTATGATAATTAAACATATCATTAAGTATATTAACAATGAACTACATATGTAAAAATAAGACTACTAACTTAATGATTTTTAAACGAGACATATATGTAACGATTATCGTTGTAAATACATTTAATGTATATATATCATATTAAGAGATATTCATACATAATAATATCATGATAATATAATAATTTAAAATCTCATTTGATATTATAAACATTGGGTTAACAACATTTAACAAGATCGTTAACCTAAAGGTTTCAAAACAACACTTACATGTAACGACTAACGATGACTTAACGACTCAGTTAAAATGTATATACATGTAGTGTTTTAATATGTATTTATACACTTTTGAAAGACTTCAATACACTTATCAAAATACTTCTACTTAACAAAAATGCTTACAATTACATCCTCGTTCAGTTTCATCAACAATTCTACTCGTATGCACCCGTATTCGTACTCGTACAATACACAGCTTTTAGATGTATGTACTATTGGTATATATACTCCAATGATCAGCTCTTAGCAGCCCATGTGAGTCACCTAACACATGTGGGAACCATCATTTGGCAACTAGCATGAAATATCTCATAAAATTACAAAAATATGAGTAATCATTCATGACTTATTTACATGAAAACAAAATTACATATCCTTTATATCTAATCCATACACCAACGACCAAAAATACCTACAAACACTTTCATTCTTCAATTTTCTTCATCTAATTGATCTCTCTCAAGTTAAATCTTCAAATTCTAAGTGTTCTTCATAAATTCTACAAGTTCTAGTTACATAAAATCAAGAATACTTTCAAGTTTGCTAGCTCACTTCCAATCTTGTAAGGTGATCATCCAACCTCAAGAAATCTTTGTTTCTTACAGTAGGTTATCATTCTAATACAAGGTAATAATCATATTCAAACTTTGGTTCAATTTCTATAACTATAACAATCTTATTTCAAGTGATGATCTTACTTGAACTTGTTTTCGTGTCATGATTCTGCTTCAAGAAATTCGAGCCATCCAAGGATCCGTTGAAGCTAGATCCATTTTTCTCTTTTCCAGTAGGTTTATCTAATTAACTTAAGGTAGTAATGATGTTCATAACATCATTCGATTCATACATATAAAGCTATCTTATTCGAAGGTTTAAACTTGTAATCACTAGAACATAGTTTAGTTAATTCTAAACTTGTTCGCAAACAAAAGTTAATCCTTCTAACTTGACTTTTAAAATCAACTAAAAACATGTTCTATATCTATATGATATGCTAACTTAATGATTTAAAACCTGGAAACACGAAAAACACCGTAAAACCGGATTTACGCCGTCGTAGTAACACCGCGGGCTGTTTTGGGTTAGTTAATTAAAAACTATGATAAACTTTGATTTAAAAGTTGTTATTCTGAGAAAATTATTTTTATTATGAACATGAAACTATATCCAAAAATTATGGTTAAACTCAAAGTGGAAGTATGTTTTCTAAAATGGTCATCTAGACGTCGTTCTTTCGACTGAAATGACTACCTTTACAAAAACGACTTGTAACTTATTTTTCCGACTATAAACCTATACTTTTTATGTTTAGATTCATAAAATAGAGTTCAATATGAAACCATAGCAATTTGATTCACTCAAAACGGATTTAAAATGAAGAAGTTATGGGTAAAACAAGATTGGATAATTTTTCTCATTTTAGCTACGTGAAAATTGGTAACAAATCTATTCCAACCATAACTTAATCAACTTGTATTGTATATTATGTAATCTTGAGATACCATAGACACGTATACAATGTTTCGACCTATCATGTCGACACATCTATATATATTTCGGAACAACCATAGACACTCTATATGTGAATGTTGGAGTTAGCTATACAGGGTTGAGGTTGATTCCAAAATATATATAGTTTGAGTTGTGATCAATACTGAGATACGTATACACTGGGTCGTGGATTGATTCAAGATAATATTTATCGATTTATTTCTGTACATCTAACTGTGGACAACTAGTTGTAGGTTACTAACGAGGACAGCTGACTTAATAAACTTAAAACATCAAAATATATTAAAATTGTTATAAATATATTTTGAACATACTTTGATATATATGTATATATTGTTATAGGTTCGTGAATCAACCATTGGCCAAGTCTTACTTCCCGACGAAGTAAAAATCTGTGAAAGTGAGTTATAGTCCCACTTTTAAAATCTAATATTTTTGGGATGAGAATACATGCAGGTTTTATAAATGATTTACAAAATAGACACAAGTACGTGAAACTACATTCTATGGTTGAATTATCGAAATCAAATATGCCCCTTTTTATTAAGTCTGGTAATCTAAGAATTAGGGAACAGACACCCTAATTGACGCGAAACCTAAAGATAGATCTATTGGGCCTAACAAACCCCATCCAAAGTACCGGATGCTTTAGTACTTCGAAATTTATATCATATCCGAAGGGTGTCCCGGAATGATGGGGATATTCATATATATGCATCTTGTTAATGTCGGTTACCAGGTGTTCACCATATGAATGATTTTTATCTCTATGTATGGGATGTGTATTGAAATATGAAATCTTGTGGTCTATTATTATGATTTGATATATATAGGTTAAACCTATAACTCACCAACATTTTTGTTGACGTTTTAAGCATGTTTATTCTCACGTAATTATTAAGAGCTTCCGCTATCGCATACTTAAATAAGGACGAGATTTGGAGTCCATGCTTGTATGATATTGTGTAAAAACTGCATTCAAGAAACTTATTTTGTTGTAACATATTTGTATTGTAAACCATTATGTAATGGTCGTGTGTAAACAGGATATTTTAGATTATCATTATTTGATAATCTACGTAAAGCTATTTAAACCTTTATTGATGAAATAAAGGTTATGGTTTGTTTTAAAATGAATGCAGTCTTTGAAAAACGTCTCATATAGAGGTCAAAACCTCGCAACGAAATCAATTAATATGGAACATTTTTAATCAATAAGAACAGGACATTTCACCTTGCTCATGTTGTTGATACTCGTGATGAGCTGCCACCCATTCGTGGAATTCCGGTTGTTAGTGATTTCTAAGACGTTTTTCTGGACGAATTACCGGGTGTTCCGGCGAAAAGACAAGTTGAATTTCGCATCGAGTTGGTTCCGGGGGCTACCCCCATTGCTAAAACTCCTTATCGTTTAGCGCCAACGAAGATGCAAGAGTTGTTAAATCAAATTCAAGAATTGCTCGAGAAGGGTTTTATTCGACCGAGTGCTTCACCGTGGGGCGCTCCAGTGTTATTTGTGAAAAAGAAAGATGGTAGTATGCGTATGTGCATTGATTACCGTGAGTTGAATAAAGTGACGATCAAGAATCGTTATCCATTACCCAGGATTGACGATTTATTTGATCAACTTCAAGGTGCAACGTATTTCTCTAAGATCGACCTACGGTCCGGCTATCACCAAATGCGGGTCCGTGAGGAAGATATTGAGAAAATGGCTTTTAGAACGCGGTATGGGCATTTTGAGTTTGTGGTGATGCCTTTTGGCCTTACGAATGCACCGGCGGCATTCATAGATCTTATGAACTGAGTGTGCCAACCTATGTTGGACAAGTCGGTAATAGTGTTCATTGACGACATACTAGTCTACTCGAAAAGTATGAACGAGCATGAACGTCATTTGCGTGAAGTATTGAAGACGCTACGAAAGGAGAAGTTGTATGCAAAGTTCTCCAAATGTGAATTTTGGCTAAGCGAAGTTCAATTCCTTGGTCATATTGTGAATGAAAATGGTATTCAAGTAGATCCGGGGAAGATCGAGACGGTGAAGAGTTGGGGACGACCGACTACGCCTACGGAAATCCGAAGTTTTCTCGGATTGGCCGGTTATTATCATCGGTTTATCCAAGAATTTTCTAAGATTGCTTCTCCATTGACGAAGTTGACGAGAAAGAATGCTAGGTTTAATTGGGAGAACGAGCAAGAGATTGCTTTTCAATTGTTAAAAGAGAAGTTGTGTCAAGCTCCGGTGTTAGTGTTGCCGGAAGGGGTAGAAGATATGGTGGTTTATTGTGATGCTTCCTTAAATGGTCTCGGGTGTGTTCTAATGCAAAGAGGTAAAGTCATCGCTTATGAAATGTCCCGTTCTTATTGATTAAAAACGTTCCATATTAATTGATTTCGTTGCGAGGTTTTGACCTCTATATGAGACGTTTTTCAAAGACTGCATTCATTTTTAAAACAAACCATAACTTTTATTTCATAAATAAAGGTTAAAAAAACTTTACGTAGATTATCAAATAATGATAATCTAAAATATCCTGTTTACACACGACCATTACATAATGGTTTACAATACAAATATGTTACATCGAAATCAGTTTCTTGAATGCAGTTTTTACACAATATCATACAAACATGAACTCCAAATCTTGTCCTTATTTTAGTATGCAACAGCGGAAGCTCTTAATATTCACCCGAGAATAAATATGCTTTAAACGTCAACAAAAATGTTGGTGAGTTATAGGTTTAACCTATATATATCAAATCATAACAATAGACCACAAGATTTCATATTTCAATACACATCCCTTACATAGAGATAAAAATCATTCATATGGTGAACACCTGGTAACCGACATTAACAAGATGCATATATAAGAATATCCCCATCATTCCGGGACACCCTTCGGATATGATATAAATTTCGAAGTACTAAAGCATCCGGTACTTTGGATGGGGTTTGTTAGGCCCAGTAGATCTATCTTTAGGATTCGCATCAATTAGGGTGTCTGTTCCCTAATTCTTAGATTACCAGACTTAATAAAAAGGGGCATATTCGATTTCGATAATTCAACCATAGAATGTAGTTTCACGTACTTGTGTCTATTTTGTAAATCATTTATAAAACCTGCATGTATTCTCATCCCAAAAATATTAGATTTTAAAAGTGGGACTATAACTCACTTTCACAGATTTTTACTTCGTCGAGAAGTAAGACTTGGCCACTGGTTGATTCACGAACCTATAACAATATATACATATATATCAAAGTATGTTCAAAATATATTTACAACACTTTTAATATATTTTGATGTTTTAAGTTTATTAAGTCAGCTGTCCTCGTTAGTAACCTACAACTAGTTGTCCACAGTTAGATGTACAGAAATAAATCGATAAATATTATCTTGAATCAATCTACGACCCAGTGTATACATATCTTAGTATTGATCACAACTCAAACTATATATATTTTGGAATCAACCTCAACCCTGTATAGCTAACTCCAACATTCACATATAGAGTGTCTATGGTTGTTTCGAAATATATATAGATGTGTCGACATGATAGGTCGAAACATTGTATACGTGTCTATGGTATCTCAAGATTACATAATATACAATACAAGTTGATTAAGTTATGGTTGGAATAGATTTGTTACCAATTTTCACGTAGCTAAAATGAGAAAAATTATCCAATCTTGTTTTACCCATAACTTCTTCATTTTAAATCCGTTTTGAGTGAATCAAATTGCTATGATTTCATATTGAACTCTATTTTATGAATCTAAACAGAAAAAGTATAGGTTTATAGTTGGAAAAATAAGTTACAAGTCGTTTTTGTAAAGGTAGTCATTTCAGTCGAAAGAACGACGTCTAGATGACCATTTTAGAAAACATACTTCCACTTTGAGTTTAACCATAATTTTTGGATATAGTTTCATGTTCATAATAAAAATCATTTTCTCAGAATAACAACTTTTAAATCAAAGTTTATCATAGTTTTTAATTAACTAACCCAAAACAGCCCGCGGTGTTACTACGACGACGTAAATCCGGTTTTACGGTGTTTTTCGTGTTTCCAGGTTTTAAATCATTAAGTTAGCATATCATATAGATATAGAACATGTGTTTAGTTAATTTTAAAAGTCAAGTTAGAAGGATTAACTTTTGTTTGCGAACAAGTTTAGAATTAACTAAACTATGTTCTAGTGATTACGAGTTTAAACCTTCGAATAAGATAGTTTTATATATATGGATCGAATGATGTTATGAACATCATTACTACCTCAAGTTTAGTAGGTAAACCTACTGGAAGTGACAAGAAATGATCTAGCTTCAAAGGATCTTGGATGGCTTGAAAGTTCTTGAAGTAGGATCATGACACAAAAACAAGTTCAAGTAAGATTTTTACTCGAATTAAGATAGTTTATAGTTATAGAAATTGAATCAAAGTTTGAATATGAATATTACCTTGAATAAGAAAGATAACCTACTGTATATAACAAAGGTTTCTTGATCTTAGATGATTACTTGGAATGGATTAGAAAGCTTGGAAGTAAATTAGTAAACTTGAAGGGATTTTTGAAGTGTTCTTGAAGTGTTCTTCCTATGATGATTATAGCTTGATTCTTGAAGTGATTTTTGATGAAGATGATGATTAACTACTGGAAAAATACGTTCATAATAGTGTGTGTGTGTTGAGAGAGAATTAGAAAGAGAATTGGAAGTGAAATGGAGTGAATGATGAGTGGTAATTGGTGAGTGGTGAGTGGGGTTAAAAGGAGTTCTAGTTAGTTGACTAGCTCATGGTAGAAGTTAAAATTGATTAGTCATACATGACATAATCAAGAGTGGAATCCCATGCTAGTTCCTATTGGTATATACCCATAGTAAGTACGTTTTGAAGCTGTGAATAATACGGGTAAGAATACGACTAGAATTCTTGATGAAAGAAAAGAATGGGAAAGTAACTGTAACCATTTTCGTTAAGTATGAGTGTTTTGATATATGTCTTGAAGTCTTCCAAAAGTATTTTAATACATCTAAATACACTACATGTATATACATTTTAACTGAGTCGTTAAGTCATCGTTAGTCGTTACATGTAAGTGTTGTTTTGAAACCTTTAAGTTAACGATCTCAATTAATGTTGTTAACCCATTGTTTATTATATCTAATGAGATGTTAAATTATTATATTATCATGATATTATGATATATTAATATATCTTAATATGATATATATACATTTAAATGTCGTTACAACGATAATCGTTACATATATGTCTCGTTTCGAAATCCTTAAGTTAGTAGTCTTGTTTATTTGTATATAACTCATTGTTAATATACTTATGGAGATACTTACTTATCATAATCTCATGTTAACCATATGTATATCCATATATATATCGTCATGTCGTTTTTACAAGTTTTAACGTTCGTGAATCGCCGGTCAACTTGGGTGGTCAATTGTCTATATGAAACATATTTCAATTAATCAAGTCTTAACAAGTTTGATTGCTTAACATATTGGAAACATTTAATCATGTAAATATCAATCTCAATTAATATATATAAACATGGAAAAGTTCGGGTCACTACAGTACCTACCCGTTAAATAAATTTCGTCCCGAAATTTTAAGCTATTGAAGGTGTTGACGAATCTTCTGGAAATAGATGCGGGTATTTCTTCTTCATCTGATCTTCATGCTCCCAGGTGAACTCGGGTCCTCTACGAGCATTCCATCGAACCTTAACAAATGGTATCTTGTTTTGCTTAAGTCTTTTAACCTCACGATCCATTATTTCGACGGGTTCTTCGATGAATTGGAGTTTTTCGTTGATTTGGATTTCATCTAACGGAATAGTGAGATCTTCTTTAGCAAAACATTTCTTCAAATTCGAGACGTGGAAAGTGTTATGTACAGCCGCGAGTTGTTGAGGTAACTCAAGTCGGTAAGCTACTATTCCGACACGATCAATAATCTTGAATGGTCCAATATACCTTGGATTTAATTTCCCTCGTTTACCAAATCGAACAACGCCTTTCCAAGGTGCAACTTTAAGCATGACCATCTCTCCAATTTCAAATTCTATATCTTTTCTTTTAATGTCAGCGTAGCTCTTTTGTCGACTTTGGGTGGTTTTCAACCGTTGTTGAATTTGGATGATCTTCTCGGTAGTTTCTTGTATAATCTCCGGACCCGTAATCTGTCTATCCCCCACTTCACTCCAACAAATCGGAGACCTGCACTTTCTACCATAAAGTGCTTCAAACGGCGCCATCTCAATGCTTGAATGGTAGCTGTTGTTGTAGGAAAATTCTGCTAACGGTAGATGTCGATCCCAACTGTTTCCGAAATCAATAACACATACTCGTAGCATGTCTTCAAGCGTTTGTATCGTCCTTTCGCTCTGCCCATCAGTTTGTGGATGATAGGCAGTACTCATGTCTAGACGAGTTCCTAATGCTTGCTGTAATGTCTGCCAGAATCTTGAAATAAATCTGCCATCCCTATCAGAGATAATAGAGATTGGTATTCCATGTCTGGAGACGACTTCCTTCAAATACAGTCGTCCTAACTTCTCCATCTTGTCATCTTCTTTTATTGGTAGGAAGTGTGCTAATCTGGTGAGACGATCAACTATTACACAAATAGTATCAAAACCACTTGCAGTCCTTGGCAATTTAGTGATGAAATCCATGGTAATGTTTTCCCATTTCCATTCTGGGATTTCAGGTTGTTGAAGTAGACCTGATGGTTTCTGATGCTCAGCTTTGACCTTAGAACACGTCAAACATTCTCCTACGTATTTAGCAACATCGGCTTTCATACCCGGCCACCAAAAATGTTTCTTGAGATCCTTGTACATCTTCCCCGTTCCAGGATGTATTGAGTATCTGGTTTTATGAGCTTCTCTAAGTACCATTTCTCTCATATCTCCAAATTTTGGTACCCAAATCCTTTCAGCCCTATACCGGGTTCCGTCTTCCTGAATATTAAGATGCTGCTCCAATCCTTTGGGTATTTCATCCTTTAAATTTCCTTCTTTTAAAACTGTGAGGACCCGTCCTAATCCATCTGGACAAAGTCCATATCGATTACAATGTTTCATAATAGTTGATTATATCGCGAGGTACTTGACCTCTATATGATACACTTTACAAACATTGCATTCGTTTTTAAAAGACAAACTTGCTTTACATCGAAAGTTGATGACATACATACCATTTCATAATATATATCTAACTATAATTGACTTAACAATAATTTTGATGAACTCAACGACTCGAATGCAACGTTTTTTGAAATATGTCATGAATGACTCCAAATAATATCTTTAAAATGAGCAATTGCATAGCGGAAGATTTCTTTCGTACCTGAGAATAAACATGCTTTAAAGTGTCAACCAAAAAGGTTGGTGAGTTCATTAGTTTTTCTCATAAATAATCATTTCCATCTTTTTAATAGACCACAAGATTTTCATGTTCAGTTCTCATAAAATGAGCAATTGCCAATGGGGCTTTGCCTCATTGGTCACCATGTTAACATGGTGTTCGAGGAGACCAGGGTTCGAGTCTCGGGGGGGGGGATTTTCGTGAATTAACTTCGTGAGCTAACCACTAACATTGCCTTTCAAAAAAAAAAAAGATTTCTTTCGTACCTGAGAATAAACATGCTTTAAAGTGTCAACCAAAAAGGTTGGTGAGTTCATTAGTTTTTAATATAAATAATCATTTCCATCTTTTTAATAGACCACAAGATTTTCATGTTCAGTTCTCATAAATATACGTCCCATGCATATAGACAAAATATCATTCATATGGATTGAACACCTGGTAACCGACATTCACAATATGCATATAAGAATATCCCCATCATTCCGGGATCCTCCTTCGGACATGATATAAATTTCGAAGTACTAAAGCATCCGGTACTTTGGATGGGGCTTGTTGGGCCCGATAGATCTATCTTTAGAGTTCGCATCAATTAGGGTGTCTGTTCCCT
Organism: Rutidosis leptorrhynchoides; assembly: GCF_046630445.1. Classification (NCBI taxonomy): domain Eukaryota; kingdom Viridiplantae; phylum Streptophyta; class Magnoliopsida; order Asterales; family Asteraceae; genus Rutidosis; species Rutidosis leptorrhynchoides. The sequence continues at coordinate 257,197,072 of NC_092337.1, forward strand.
AATTCTTAGATTACCAGACTTAATAAAAAGGGGCATATTCGATTTTGATAATTCAACCATAGAATGTAGTTTCACGTACTTGTGTCTATTTCGTAAAACAGTTATAAAAGTTGCGCATGTATTCTCAGCCCAAAAATATAAAGGGTAAAAAAAAGTAAATGAAACTCACGCATATAGATATTGTAAAACAGTTAATAAAGCATTTGCATGTATTCTCAGTCCCAAAAATGTAAAGAGTAAAAGGGGATCAATGAAACTCACCATACTGTATTTTGTAGTAAAAATACATATTACGACAATGAAAAAGTGTAGGGTTGGCCTTGGATTCACGAACCTATATCATTTGCATATCTATTAAAACATATAATAGAAATCACATGATTTTTCTTTATTAATTTTATATCATTTATGTGTTTGTAGTTTATATACTTTATATTAAATTCCATTTAAACATATATACTTTTATCATATTTTAAGGTATATGTTATATATATTTATGTTATATATATTTAAAATGATTAGAATCTATACATTTAGTTATATTAATATATACATATATATATTTAGTATTATATTAAAAATATCGAATTTGTTGTATGTAGGTATTTATATAAGAAATGTTAATATGTCTTATATATAGTTATATAGATTAGTAATATAATTGTAGTATATATAGTAAGTAAGTTTTATGTACCAAATATCTATTTGTTAAGAATAATATTTTTGATATTAATGATAATTTTATATATAATGATACTAATAATAGTAAAAATGATAATAATGATAATAATTACAATATTCATAAATTTATAGTAATACTCATAATATCATTTTTACATTATTAAAATTTTAATTTTTATCATTGCTTTGCCTTACGGTTCATTATCTTTTATTCGTTCCTTTCGTTATCGATAATGTATAATCTTTTCTAAGTTCTGGAATTCATAATTTTAACCATTTATCTTGCACCTTATATTATCATTAAGTTTATGATCAAAATTGTTATACTAATCTTTTATCATAATAATCTTCATGATATATAACCCTAATACTTTTATATAATAAGTAATAATAATAACTATAATACTTTTATAATAATAAGTAATAATAATAACAATATTAATGATAATTATAGTAACTATATTCTTAATTATAACTATAACCATAATAATATTAATGATAAATGATAACTAATCCTTAAATGACAAGTTTATAATAATAAATACCTTAAAAATGTTCACTTTACTTAGAATCATGGTAATAATAATAATAATCATAATTCTATCAATATTTAGTAATAATAACATTTATAAATAATGCTAAAAATAATAATAACAATAATAATAATAATAATAATAATAATAATAATAATAATAATAATAATAATAATAATAATAATAATAATAATAATAATAATAATAATAAGAATTTTTAAAATTTAAAACTACCTTTAAAGAGGCTTTAAAAAAAAAACTGGCCATAGCAGGGCTCGAACCCGAGACCTCTCGTTCTCCAACCAAATGCCTAACCACTCCTCTGATTCTGTTCTTTCTGATTCTCTACTTAACATATATCTATATAACCTATTTCTGTTTCTCTCTTCATCTTTTTCCTCCTCTCTTTCATAGAATTGTTTGATCAGAGATTTCCAAACCGAATAAGGAATTTTTGTAACTTAAATTAGGACTTGTAACCAATAATAATTCCATAAATGTGATCCTAAACTAAAAAATCGAAAAACAAAATAAAGAAAAAGCAGCAGCAGCTGCGTCGCTGCTGTGTAACAACAACAAAAAAAAATCGATTTTTGCAAAAGATAACGATTCAGATAAATGTTATAACAAGAATTAGTTTTTAAATTGTTTATAGAAACTACTGGAATCATTAATTTTACCTTGATCATCACAAAAAACTTCAATTTAATCGAAGAACCAAAAGTTGACTTTTTATTTCAAAATCTTTGACTTGAAAATTCGGATTCGTTAAAGGAAATTGGAAGCTGTAATTTTGCAGATAGTTTAAACAAATTATTCCTAATAAGACCACATTTATAGATTTTGAAATAAAGGTCGAATTCGAATTTTGGCTAAAATAATCAAGAACAGAGGTAACGGGTCTGTGTTCTTGTTTTCTGTTTTAATTTTCTCAAATGGTAAGTTAAAGAAGGTATTTGTAGTTGGTAATGGTGATAAAAAGCTGAATGCATTCTCTTAATAACTTATAATGATCAGTTATAAAGCAATTCCATTCGACATGTTTAATTGAATTAGAAAAGTAAAAGAAATATAATCAGACAAGGAAAAGAGAATAATAGTACATAACAGAATTAAAGTGGATGTGGACTGATAACAAAATTGGATTTACATTAGACAAGAAACAAAAACTCAGTACTTTTGATTATGAGGTTCCACTGAATTTATGAAATCTTATCTCTATATATTGTATTAGTAATAATTAAATATTTTTATAATAATAATTAAATAATAATGATAATAATATTTATTAATAATAATATTAATAATGATACTAATAATAATAATACTATTGATAAAGATAATAACAATAATAATTTTTAAGAATAATGAAGATAATAATATGATAATATTTATTAGTCATAAAAAAATACTAATAACAATAATAATAGAAATATTAACAATAATATCAAAATACTACTAATAATAATATGACTAATGATAAAGTAATAAAAGTAATGATAATAATACGAATTTGTATTATTTATAGTAAAAATGATATTTTATAACAATATTAATGACTTTTAATGATAATGGTAATTATAAAACTACTAACATTAATAATCTTGATAATAACTAAAAATCATAATTTTTCTACTAATTATAATAAGAATAATGCTAACAATAATATTAGTAATTTATTGTATCTAATTCATATAATAATATCATTAATACTGATATTAACATTTATAATAATAATGAAAATAATATATTAATATAACAACTATATTTTAACTTGTAATTTAATATGTTAATATTACATATTACTAATTATGTAATATTTAATAGTTAATATAATGTATATATAAAATACATATAATATTTATATCTGTTATATATATTCCAATATACATATCGTAATAATTATTTATATAAATCATATTTATATATAGCTTTAATTAAATAACCAATTTATTATTTTGTATCCAATTTATATATTTAATCATATCATATATACTCAAACTATGTTATTTAACCAAGGCATTTTAATAATCAAATTCTATTGAATCGAAAAATGTTTCCGCACGTTTGAAAAATAGATCAATCAAATATTATGAAATTCAATTCTCCACTAACTTTTGTCTATCTTTCATTATTTGACACTTTGTTCTCAATGATAGATTACTTTACCAATTATTCCGAATACCGTTAAAAAGAAACGATTTCTCAAATCAATGTGAGCCTCGTATTAGAGACTCATAATCAAACAGTGTATCTGATAAATCAATCATTTGATTTTATCTTTAAATTTCGTCGATATTTATAATAAACTTATATTGAAACAAAATACGTTTATGTAAAGTATTATATATCTAATACCTTGTTAATGTTTTTAATTAATAAGTATGTATTATATTTATATATCAATGTACACATAATTGTTCGTGAATCGACAGGCATGGTCAAAGGATATTTGATTACATGAATATAGATTTTAAAACTTTCGAGACTCAACATTACAGACTTTGCTTATCGTGTCGGGAACATATAAAGATTAAAGTTTAAATTTGATCGGAAATTTCTGGGTCATCACAGTACCTACCCGTTAAAAGAAATTTTGTCCCGAAATTTGAGTGAGGTCGTCATGGCTAACAATAATTATGTTTTCCTGACGAAAATGAGCTGATAAATAGAGTTTTATCATTATTGAATAATACAGATAAAATAATTCGATTACGCGAAGCGTACGAGTGAAGCTATCAAGAGATTGAGATAGATATTTAACTTTTGACGTAGTCACGGTGGATTTCAGAAAAATAAGGTTCGTCTTAACTTTTGACGTCGTCCTGGTTGAATTCAGGAATTCAAGAAATTTAAAGAAAATCTTCGAAATCTAAAAGATTTAATTCTGCGATGAATAAGGAAAATAAGATCTCTATAATTAAATACCGTGATCTGCCTCGATTACTCTGTCTGATTTTTCCATTATAAATCCAACTCTTCCGTTTCATTATTCTCACCATTCCTATACTTTCTTTCTTAGTCCATACATCCAAAAGATTGTGAAATGCTTAATCCCGTTCTAATCCTTGATGTTTTCTAAATCATCATTTCTGTCATCCTTCTTTCTAATCTTCTACCAGAAGAATCTGCTTACTCCTACTATTACCTTCGGGTAATACTATTCTTAATTATTCCATGTCTTTATATTGTTATTCGTATTAATATTCACGATTTGTAACCTCCGTGTTGTTATTGGGCTTTATATTTTCTCTTATATTTTGGAGCTTTGTCCCTTCATTTCTTCTTCTTTCGATTAAACACCGCTTGTAATGGTTCAGAATTCGCATATATAAACTTCAGAATGAACATTTTTAATGTTCTAAGAAGGAAATCGTAATGGCACGATTTGATTTGTCGAATTACCAGAATCACTGAGAATAGAACTATCAAGAATATATTTTCTTGATATGTTCAGACGTTAATTTGAATGAAAGAGTTATGTAACATGGCACATGATGACGTTATAATCTGTGAATCATCATGTTCCATTTAGAAACTCAGCATGACTTACTATAATATAATCACGTTGATCAAGTATCATTATATTATACTAACTCATTCATCAGTTTCCAACATTACTTCAAAAACATTCATATTTTAAGTTCGAAAGTTTACAGAATATAGAAACTAACAGTTTCTATATGATATAACACTGATAGCACAAAAAGATAAATGATTTCAGATAAGAATAGTTATGAAGATATGTTCAGAAATATGGAGGATATTTATAAATGGATAGACGATGATATCTTGGAATTTCTAATATCGATGGATGATGAAGGAGATTTATCCGTAAGGGTTTAGATTCGGAAGCAAGGTATTCGCTAAAGATTTCATCAGAAACAGAATCATTTGGATTCTTTGAAGTCAAACTTATTCCTTGTGATTTGTCCACGGCTTCCTTCATAGTTTCGCATGATCCGCTTTTCGGTACTAAATTTTCTATTGAATATTTCCAATATAATGTTACACAGGAAGCACGAAGAGGTATATAATTTCGAACGAGAATATTTATGAAAATATCCTCAAAAATATCGAAGATATTGATGATGATATTTTGGAATTTCTAAGTTCGATGGCTGATGGAGAAAGATTTTCCGCAAGATTTTAACATGACTTCGGAGCAAGATATTCTCTAAAGATTTCAACGGATCTAGATTTATCTGGGTTCTATGAATTTAGGGTATGTTACTTGTATTTCTCCTTGGTTTCCTTTATGGTTAGCTCAATCCGTTTTCCAGTTCCAACGTTTCTGAGCTTTTCCAACATACTATTCTTTATCATCAAATTTCCGACGACTAAGGTCGTTTACGATTGCCTACAGTTTCTGCTGCTTCATTCAGCTTTTTCAACATACAGAGTATCGATTCGTAAACTGGGTACCTTTTCAAAATTTTTGAATTGAATGTCGTAATTCTAGGAGATAATTATTATATATATAATTGTTGATGTAGATATGCTGTGAGTTTTCAAAGTACTGATTGCCGATTCCTCTACATTTACTGCTACCATATCTGAATCATTGGTTATCGTTCTGAGATGATTTCAAGATAATTGTGTTTTTAGATGATTAAACGCTGACGGTAATATGGTGGAATATAACAGGTTCTCCGATAATAATAAAAGAGTACACATATAAATCAAGGTTATAATAAGGTTGTTTTGAACGAAAAGTCAAAGTTGACTTGCTGGAGCTGTGACAAAATTTGCTAATTCAGAAAGGAATTGCAAAGTTATTTTGGGTAATAATAACACAAAAAATTAGCATAGCTATGTTTCAAACGTTTACTCAGTTGCCGAGAGTTTCTCAGGTGAAAAGTTATATGCATCAATCTTTTCTTCCGTAGATGAAATGCGGCTGGTTTATCCTCTCTATTGAGGTGTTTTCAAGAATTACGAAAGGTTTGGACGCAGATTTTAATCGTCAAGATACAAATGAGGTTTTAGGGTGAAATCAAGTGGCAACTTGAAGATTTGTTTAGTTTCATATGTTATAATTAATATTTTAATTCATTTTAATTGTTCAATGTTGGTAGTCCTCGATTGATAGCCCGCGGTTAGCAATTCAACAATTTATATATAATTTAATATATAATATTCGAATTAATCAATACGTATCGTGACCCGTATTCGTCTCAGACTCGATCACAACTCAAAGTATATATATATATAGATGGGTCGATATGATATGTCAAAACATTGTATACGTGTCCCGATATTTAAAATGCGTAAATAACAGAATGACGATAAATAAATGCGTAAAATAAATAACAGAAATTAAATGACGATAAATAAAATTGCGAGAATGTAAATTGCGATAATTAAATTGCGATAAATAAAATGTAACCAGTTAGCTAGGAACAGTTAGCTAGGATCTTGTTAGCGTTATTTCTTAACAAAATTTCATATTGTTAATTAGTCTGTTTCTAATCAATTTTTATTGTGTCCATTATTTCTTCATTATGCCACTTGTTGGATTCCGATAAATCAAAATCCAAATTTGAAATTGGATGAACATGGTTATTCTGTGGTGAACGAATTTGTATATCGGTGGATGTAAATATGATAGTAAATGACTGTTGAATCAAATTCGAAGAACGTACAATGTAACTTATTAATGTGAAATTTTAAATATTCCTCGGGTATTACCTACCTGTTAAAATATTTTCACCATTAACAGTTTGTACAAGAGAATTTTTAATTACAATCTTTATGAAAACATATATACATATATATTTTCTTCAGATGTACTCATGGATTTAATAAGTTAACATGATATTAAACTCATTTGCTTTTCGGTTGGAACTAGAATAAATAATCTCTAAAACTTTAGAGATTACATATTCGTCATGTCGAACGAAGATAAATGAGGTAGAACGATACGTAGAACGAAGATCATACTCAAAGTACAGACGATGATATTGAAGCATGGATTGTTGATGGTACTGGTACTGTTATTGATGGTACTATTGGTGCCGGTGATGTTGCTGAAGCTGGTACATTTTGCACCATATTCTCCGAATTGATTATTCGAGCGCAAAGTTCGTTGACTTATTACTCCAGGATGATTGTCGGTCGGAACGAGCGGATGAATAAGGTTTAGAATTGTGGATAGAATATGATCTTGTCGAGTTACCCTGGAAATGAGACTAAAAATGGTGTCTCGAACAGGTTCGCCGGTATACGCTTCAGGTTCATTATCAAGAGGTGAATTCAGTTGGTGGAAGGGATTGCCTTCTGCGCGTTTCCATTAATTAAGTCAACTACGAACCCATCAGATGAATTGATAATGGCTGATTCATGCCGATGACGCTGTTTTCGGAGCTTAGGTGAACATCTAGGTCGGAATAACTATCGGAATATCTATCGAAATCTGAGGGACTCGAACTGGTTGCAGGATTCATCTCGTACGATCAGATGAAGGATTTTCGATAAGAAATAGGTTATAGGATGTAGATTAGTACCCTGCAATACATAATTTACATATGCATATATAATACTAAAATTTCATAAATTACGGGGAAATCTACGAAATCTGTCAGGCAAAGGTAACAATAACAGATACGCTAAGATATGAATTTTGTCTATACACTATTCATGCAATCATTGCAGTAAGATGTGTCTAGACTAAGAATGATAAGCAGGTAATTTCCTAAGGATGATAAGCAGATGATTCCCACAAAAATGATAAGCAAAACATTTTGACATGCAGACACGGTCGAAGTCCAGACTCACTAATGCATCCTAACGACTATCAGTTAGACACACTAATGTAAGACCTGGTTCACTAAGACCTCCGCTCTGATACCAACTGTGAGGACCCGTCCTAATCCATCTGGACAAAGTCCATATCGATTACAACGTTTCATAATAGTTGATTACATCGCGAGGTACTTGACCTCTATATGATATACTTTACAAACATTGCATTCGTTTTTAAAAGACAAACTTGCTTTACATCGAAAGTTGATGACATACATACCATTTCATAATATATATCTAACTATAATTGACTTAACAATAATTTTGATGAACTCAACGACTCGAATGCAACGTTTTTTGAAATATGTCATGAATGACTCCAAATAATATCTTTAAAATGAGCAATTGCATAGCGGAAGATTTCTTTCGTACCTGAGAATAAACATGCTTTAAAGTGTCAACCAAAAAGGTTGGTGAGTTCATTAGTTTTTAATATAAATAATCATTTCCATCTTTTTAATAGACCACAAGATTTTCATGTTCAGTTCTCATAAATATACGTCCCATGCATAGAGACAAAATATCATTCATATGGATTGAACACCTGGTAACCGACATTCACAATATGCATATAAGAATATCCCCATCATTCCGGGATCCTCCTTCGGACATGATATAAATTTCGAAGTACTAAAGCATCTGGTACTTTGGATGGGGCTTGTTGGGCCCGATAGATCTATCTTTAGAGTTCGCGTCAATTAGGGTGTCTGTTCCCTAATTCTTAGATTACCAGACTTAATAAAAAGGGGCATATTCGATTTTGATAATTCAACCATAGAATGTAGTTTCACGTACTTGTGTCTATTTCGTAAAACAGTTATAAAAGTTATGCATGTATTCTCAGCCCAAAAATATAAAGGGTAAAAAAAAAAGTAAATGAAACTCACTTATATAGATATTGTAAAACAGTTAATAAAGCATTTGCATGTATTCTCAGTCCCAAAAATGTAAAGAGTAAAGGCGATCAATGAAACTCACCATACTGTATTTTGTAGTAAAAATACATATTACGACAATGAAAAAGTGTAGGGTTGGCCTTGGATTCACGAACCTATATCATTTGCATATCTATTAAAACATATAATAGAAATCACATGATTTTTCTTTATTAATTTTATATCATTTATGTGTTTGTAGTTTATATACTTTATATTAAATTCCATTTAAACATATATACTTTTATTATATTTTAAGGTATATGTTATATATATTTATGTTATATATATTTAAAATGATTAGAATCTATACATTTAGTTATATTAATATATACATATATATATTTAGTATTATATTAAAAATATCGAATTTGTTGTATGTAGGTATTTATATAAGAAATGTTAATATGTCTTATATATAGTTATATAGATTAGTAATATAATTGTAGTATATATAGTAAGTAAGTTTTATGTACCAAATATCTATCTGTTAAGAATAATATTTTTGATATTAATGATAATTTTATATATAATGATACTAATAATAATAATAATGATAATAATTACAATATTCATAAATTTATAGTAATACTCATAATATCATTTTTACATTATTAAAATTTTAATTTTTATCATTGCTTTGCCTTACAGTTCGTTATCTTTTATTCGTTCCTTTCGTTATCGATAATGTATAATCTTTTCTAAGTTCTGGAATTCATAATTTTAACCATTTATCTTGCACCTTATATTATCATTAAGTTTAAGATCAAAATTGTTATACTAATCTTTTATCATAATAATCTTCATGATATATAACCCTAATACTTTTTTTTTTCTTTTTTTTTTTAATAATCATATTCATATTTTTTTTTTAAGTTACTAATAATAATGATAATAGTAATAATAATAATAATAATAATAAGTAATAATAATAACAATATTAATGATAATTATAGTAACTATATTCTTAATTATAACTATAACCATAATAATATTAATGATAAATGATAACTAATCCTTAAATGACAAGTTTATAATAATAAATACCTTAAAAATGTTCACTTTACTTAGAATCATGGTAATAATAATAATAATCATAATTCTATCAATATTTAGTAATAATAACATTTATAAATAATGCTAAAAATAATAATAACAATAATAATAATAATAATAATAATAATAATAATAATAATAATAATAATAATAATAATAATAATAATAATAATAATAATAATAATAATAATAATAAGAATTTTTAAAATTTAAAACTACCTTTAAAGAGGCTTTAAAAAAAACTGGCCATAGCAGGGCTCGAACCCGAGACCTCTCGTTCTCCAACCAAATGCCTAACCACTCCTCTGATTCTGTTCTTTCTGATTCTCTACTTAACATATATCTATATAACCTATTTCTGTTTCTCTCTTCATCTTTTTCCTCCTCTCTTTCATAGAATTGTTTGATCAGAGATTTCCAAACCGAATAACGAATTTTTGTAACTTAAATTAGGACTTGTAACCAATAATAATTCCATAAATGTGATCCTAAACTAAAAAATTGAAAAACAAAATAAAGAAAAAGCAGCAGCAGCTGCGTCGCTGCTGTGTAACAACAATAAAAAAATCGATTTTTGCAAAAGATAACGATTCAGATAAATGTTATAACAAGAATTAGTTTTTAGATTGTTTATAGAAACTACTGGAATCATTAATTTTACCTTGATCATCACAGAAAACTTCAATTTAATCGAAGAACCAAAAGTTGACTTTTTATTTCAAAATCTTTGACTTGAAAATTCGGATTCGTTAAAGGAAATTGGAAGCTGTAATTTTGCAGATAGTTTAAACAAATTATTCCTAATAAGACCACATTTATAGATTTTGAAATAAAGGTCGAATTCGAATTTTGGCTAAAATAATCAAGAACAGAGGTAACGGGTCTGTGTTCTTGTTTTCTGTTTTAATTTTCTCAAATGGTAAGTTAAAGAAGGTATTTGTAGTTGGTAATGGTGATAAAAAGCTGAATGCATTCTCTTAATAACTTATAATGATCAGTTATAAAGCAATTCCATTCGACATATTTAATCGAATTAGAAAAGTAAAAGAAATATAATCAGACAAGGAAAAGAGAATAATAGTACATAACAGAATTAAAGTGGATGTGGACTGATAACAAAATTGGATTTACATTAGACAAGAAACAAAAACTCAGTACTTTTGATTATGAGGTTCCACTTAATTTATGAAATCTTATCTCTATATATTGTATTAGTAATAATTAAATATTTTTATAATAATAATTAAATAATAATGATAATAATATTTATTAATAATAATATTAATAATGATACTAATAATAATAATACTATTGATAAAGATAATAACAATAATAATTTTTAAGAATAATGAAGATAATAATATGATAATATTTATTAGTCATAAAAAAATACTAATAACAATAATCATAGAAATATTAACAATAATATCAAAATACTACTAATAATAATATGACTAATGATAAAGTAATAAAAGTAATGATAATAATACGAATTTGTATTATTTATAGTAAAAATGATATTTTATAACAATATTAATGACTTTTAATGATAATGGTAATTATAAAACTACTAACATTAATAATCTTGATAATAACTAAAAATCATAATTTTCTACTAATTATAATAAGAATAATGCTAACAATAATATTAGTAATTTATTGTATCTAATTCATATAATAATATCATTAATACTGATATTAACATTTATAATAATAATGAAAATAATATATTAATATAACAACTATATTTTAACTTGTAATTTAATATGTTAATATTACATATTACTAATTATGTAATATTTAATAGTTAATATAATGTATATATATAATACATATAATATTTATATCTGTTATATATATTCCAATATACATATCGTAATAATTATTTATATAAATCATATTTATATATAGCTTTAATTAAATAACCAATTTATTATTTTGTATCCAATTTATATATTTAATCATATCATATATACTCAAACTATGTTATTTAACCAAGGCATTTTAATAATCAAATTCTATTGAATCGAAAAATGTTTCCGCACGTTTGAAAAATAGATCAATCAAATATTATGAAATTCAATTCTCCACTAACTTTTGTCTATCTTTCATTATTTGACACTTTGTTCTCAATGATAGATTACTTTACCAATTTTTCTGAATACCGTTAAAAAGAAACGATTTCTCAAATCAATGTGAGCCTCGTATTAGAGACTCATAATCAAACAGTGTATCTGATAAATCAATCATTTGATTTTATCTTTAAATTTCGTCGATATTTATAATAAACTTATATTGAAACAAAATACGTTTATGTAAAGTATTATATATCTAATACCTTGTTAATGTTTTTAATTAATAAGTATGTATTATATTTATATATCAATGTACACATAATTGTTCGTGAATCGACAGGCATGGTCAAAGGATATTTGATTACATGAATATAGATTTTAAAACTTTCGAGACTCAGCATTACAGACTTTTCTTATCGTGTCGGGAACATATAAAGATTAAAGTTTAAATTTGATCGGAAATTTCCGGGTCATCACAAAAACTCCTTGTTGCGACTCCTTTATTTGAGTAGTAAGGTTATTATGAATCATTATATTCATAGATTTTACTCAAATGGGTTCTCTGTCCTTCCTGCTCAAGGCATCGGCTACCACATTTGCCTTCCCCGGGTGGTAACGAATCTCAAAGTCGTAATCATTCAACAATTCAATCCACCTACGCTGCCTCATATTCAGTTGTTTCTGATTAAATATGTGTTAAAGACTTTTGTGGTCGGTATATATAATACTTTTGACCCGATATAAGTAGTGCCTCCAAGTCTTTAATGCAAAAACAACCGCGCCTAATTCCAAATCATGCGTCGTATAATTTTGCTCGTGAATCTTCAATTGTCTAGACGCATAAGCAATCACCTTCGTTCGTTGCATTAATACACAACCAAGACCTTGCTTTGATGCATCACAATAAATCACAAAATCATCATTCCCTTCAGGCAATGACAATATAGGTGCCGTAGTTAGCTTTTTCTTTAATAACTGAAACGCTTTCTCTTGTTCATCATTCCATTCAAATTTCTTCCCTTTATGCGTTAATGCAGTCAAGGGTTTTGCTATTCTGGAAAAGTCTTGGATGAACCTTCTGTAGTAACCAGCTAGTCCTAAAAACTGGCGTATGTGTTTCGGAGTTTTCGGGGTTTCCCACTTTTCAACAGTTTCTATCTTTGCCGGATCCACCTTGATACCTTCTTTGTTCACTATGTGACCGAGGAATTGAACTTCTTCCAACCAAAATGCACACTTTGAAAACTTAGCATACAATTCTTCCTTCCTCAATACTTCTAACACCTTTCTCAAATGTTCACCGTGTTCTTGGTCATTCTTTGAGTAAATAAGTATGTCATCAATGAAAACAATGACAAACTTATCAAGGTATGGTCCACACACTCGGTTCATAAGGTCCATGAACACAGCTGGTGCATTAGTTAAACCAAACGGCATGACCATAAACTCGTAATGATCGTAACGTGTTTTGAAAGCAGTCTTTGGAATATCATCTTCTTTCACCCGCATTTGATGATACCCGGAACGTAAGTCAATCTTTGAATAAACAGACGATCCTTGTAGTTGATCAAATAAGTCATCGATTCTCGGTAGTGGGTAGCGGTTCTTGATGGTAAGTTTGTTCAACTCTCGGTAGTCGATACACAACCTGAATGTACCATCTTTCTTTTTGACAAACAAAACAGGAGCTCCCCACGGTGATGTGCTTGGTCGAATGAAACCACGCTCTAAAAGTTCTAGTAATTGGCTTTGCAGTTTTTTCATCTCGCTGGGTGCGAGTCTGTAAGGAGCACGAGCTATTGGTGCAGCTCCTGGTACAAGATCTATTTGAAATTCAACGGATCGATGTGGGGGTAATCCCAGTAATTCTTTCGGAAATACATCGGGAAATTCTTTTGCGACGGGAACATCATTGATGCTCTTTTCTTCAGTTTGTACTTTCTCGACGTGTGCTAGAACAGCATAGCAACCTTTTCTTATTAGTTTTTGTGCCTTCAAATTACAAATAAGATGTAGCTTCGTGTTGCCCTTTTCTCCGTACACCATTAAGGGTTTTCCTTTTTCTCGTATAATGCGAATTGCATTTTTGTAACAAACGATCTCTGCTTTCACTTCTTTCAACCAGTCCATACCGATTATCACATTAAAACTCCCTAACTCTACTGGTATCAAGTCAATCTTAAATGTTTCGCTAACCAGTTTAATTTCTCGATTCCGACATATATTATCTGCTGAAATTAATTTACCATTTGCTAATTCGAGTAAAAATTTACTATCCAAAGGCGTCAATGGAAAACTTAATTTAGCACAAAAATCTCTACTCATATAGCTTCTATCCGCACCCGAATCAAATAAAACGTAAGCAGATTTATTGTCAATAAGAAACGTACCCGTAACAAGCTCCGGGTCTTCCTGTGCCTCTGCCGCATTAATATTGAAAACTCTTCCACGGCCTTGTCCATTCGTGTTCTCCTGGTTCGGGCAATTTCTAATAATGTGGCCCGGTTTTCCACATTTATAACAAACTACATTGGCATAACTTGCTCCGACACTACTTGCTCTGCCATTACTCATTCCGACACCATTTGTTCCTTTCGTTCTATTAACCCCTGGTCCGTAGACCTCACACTTTGCCGCGCTATGACCATTTCTTTTACACTTGTTGCAAAATTTGGTGCAGAACCCCGAGTGATACTTTTCACACCTTTGGCATAGCTGCTTCTGATTGTTGTTGTTGTTGCGATTATTATTGTTGTTGGGATGATTGTTGTAGTTGATGTTGTTGTTGTTGTTGTTGTTGTTGTTGTTGGGCCGTTTGTTGTAGTTGCGATTGATGTTGCGATTGTTGGGATAATTGTTGCGATTATTGTTGTAATTGCTGTTGTTGTTGTATTGGTGATTCTTATCACCGTTTTCCTCCCACTTTCTTTTGACTTGCTTCACATTGGCCTCTTCAGCAGTCTGTTCTTTAATTCTTTCTTCAATCTGGTTCACTAGTTTGTGAGCCATTCTACATGCCTGTTGTATGGAGGCAGGCTCGTGTGAACTTATATCTTCTTGGATTCTTTCCGGTAATCCTTTCACAAACGCGTCGATCTTCTCTTCCTCATCTTCGAACGCTCCCGGACACAATAGGCACAATTCTGTGAATCGTCTTTCGTACGTGGTAATATCAAATCCTTGGGTTCGTAACCCTCTAAGTTCTGTCTTGAGCTTATTGACCTCGGTTCTGGGACGGTACTTCTCGTTCATCAAGTGCTTGAATACTGACCACGGTAGTGCATACGCATCGTCTTGTCCCACTTGCTCTAGATAGGTATTCCACCATGTTAACGCAGAACCTGTGAAGGTATGCGTAGCGTACTTTACTTTGTCCTCTTCAGTACACTTACTTATGGCAAACACCGATTCGACCTTCTCGATCCACCGTTTCAATCCGATCGGTCCTTCGGTTATATCAAATTCCAAAGGTTTGCAGGCAGTGAATTCTTTGTAGGTGCATCCTACACGATTTCCTGTACTGCTAGATCCAAGGTTATTATTGGTATGTAGCGCAGCCTGTACTACGGCTATGTTTGAAGCTAGAAAAGTATCGAATTCCTCTTCATTCATATTCACGGTGTTTCGAGTAGTCGGTGCCATTTCTTTCAAAATAGTCAAATGGAACAAGTTAATCATACAGAATATTAAGAGTAGTTAATAGTATTTCGTAGCATAATATGAACTCATTTATAAAAGCTTTTTCTTCATATTAGCGTTTTATAAGTTTAAATTCGGGTAGTACCTACCCTTTAAGTTCATACTTAGTAGCTAATATACAATTCAACTACTACAATTCTATATGAAAAACTGATTATAATAATATTTCGCGTTCAAACTTTTATACAATATTTTACAAACTTACAATACCGCTTATTTTACATAAAGCATGAAATATAGCACACAATAACTTTGATACAAGATAGTTGTGAAGATAATTCTAGCTAGTACACAAGTCGTTCAGCAAATGCAATAAAGACACGTAATTCATACGTCCAGAAACAAGTCATGCATTCTGGTTTTACTAGGACTACTTCCCATCCTTGGTCTTGTACATAACCGTTATGGCCGTTGATAAGACAGCGTGTTGTAACGTTGTCAAAGGGACGAGGGTTACGTAATGTCCAACAGTCCCGTAACAATCTAAAAACCTCATTTCTTACCCCAATTACCGACTCCGTCACTTGTGGGTACGTTTTGTTTAATAGTTGTAGGCCGATGTTCTTGTTCTCACTTTGGTGAGAAGCGAACATTACTAATCCGTAAGCATAACATGCTTCTTTATGTTGCATGTTAGCCGCTTTTTCTAAATGACGAAGTCCAATATTCGGATATATTGAGTCAAAATAATTTCTTAACCCATTGCGTAAAATAGCATTTGGGTTCCCCGCAATATATGCGTCAAAGTAAACACATCGTAACTTATGGATTTCCCAATGTGATATCCCCCATCTTTCGAACGAAAGCCTTTTATAAACCAAGGCATTCTTGGAACGTTCTTCGAATGTCTTACAAACTGATCTCGCCTTAAATAGTTGTGCCGAAGAATTCTGACCGACTCTAGACAAGATTTCATCAATCATGTCTCCGGGTAGGTCTCTTAAAATATTGGGTTGTCTATCCATTTTGTGTTTTTATACTGTAAAATAGACAAGAGTTAGATTCATAAAAAAAATACTTATTAATACAAGCAATTTTTACATATATCATAAAGCATAAGCACACTATATTACATATATTACACCACACGAATACAACTATCTTATTCCGACTCGCTTGTTTCTTCTTCTTCGGTTTTGGTTCGTTTTGCCAAGTTTCTAGGGATATATGATGTTCCCCTAATACGAGCCGTCATTTTTGAAATGTCCCGTTCTTATTGATTAAAAACGTTCCATATTAATTGATTTCGTTGCGAGGTTTTGACCTCTATATGAGACGTTTTTCAAAGACTGCATTCATTTTTAAAACAAACCATAACCTTTATTTCATCAATAAAGGTTTAAAAAGCTTTACGTAGATTATCAAATAATGATAATCTAAAATATCCTGTTTACACACGACCATTACATAATGGTTTACAATACAAATATGTTACAACAAAATAAGTTTCTTGAATGCAGTTTTTACACAATATCATACAAGCATGGACTCCAAATCTCGTCCTTATTTAAGTATGCGACAGCGGAAGCTCTTAATAATCACCTGAGAATAAACATGCTTAAAACGTCAACAAAAATGTTGGTGAGTTATAGGTTTAACCTATATATATCAAATCATAATAATAGACCACAAGATTTCATATTTCAATACACATCCCATACATAGAGATAAAAATCATTCATATGTTGAACACCTGGTAACCGACATTAACAAGATGCATATATAAGAATATCCCCATCATTCCGGGACACCCTTCGGATATGATATAAATTTCGAAGTACTAAAGCATCCGGTACTTTGGATGGGGTTTGTTAGGCCCGATAGATCTATCTTTAGGATTCGCGTCAATTAGGGTGTCTGTTCCCTAATTCTTAGATTACCAGACTTAATAAAAAGGGGCATATTCGATTTCGATAATTCAACCATAGAATGTAGTTTCACGTACTTGTGTCTATTTTGTAAATCATTTATAAAACCTGCATGTATTCTCATCCCAAAAATATTAGATTTTAAAAGTGGGACTATAACTCACTTTCACAGATTTTTACTTCGTCGGGAAGTAAGACTTGGCCACTGGTTGATTCACGAACCTATAACAATATATACATATATATCAAAGTATGTTCAAAATATATTTACAACACTTTTAATATATTTTGATGTTTTAAGTTTATTAAGTCAGCTGTCCTCGTTAGTAACCTACAACTAGTTGTCCACAGTTAGATGTACAGAAATAAATCGATAAATATTATCTTGAATCAATCCACGACCCAATGTATACGTATCTCAGTATTGATCACAACTCAAACTATATATATTTTGGAATCAACCTCAACCCTGTATAGCTAACTCCAACATTCACATATAGAGTGTCTATGGTTGTTCCGAAATATATATAGATGTGTCGACATGATAGGTCGAAACATTGTATACGTGTCTATGGTATCTCAAGATTACATAATATACAATACAAGTTGATTAAGTTATGGTTGGAATAGATTTGTTACCAATTTTCACGTAGCTAAAATGAGAAAAATTATCCAATCTTGTTTTACCCATAACTTCTTCATTTTAAATCCGTTTTGAGTGAATCAAATTGCTATGGTTTCATATTGAACCCTATTTTATGAATCTAAACAGAAAAAGTATAGGTTTATAGTCAGAAAAATAAGTTACAAGTCGTTTTTGTAAAGGTAGTCATTTCAGTCGAAAGAACGACGTCTAGATGACCATTTTAGAAAAACATGCTTCCACTTTGAGTTTAACAATAATTTTTGGATATAGTTTCATGTTCATAATAAAAATCATTTTCTCAGAATAACAACTTTTAAATCAAAGTTTATCATAGTTTTTAATTAACTAACCCAAAACAGCCCGCGGTGTTACTACGACGGCGTAAATCCGGTTTTACGGTGTTTTTCGTGTTTCCAGGTTTTAAATCATTAAGTTAGCATATCATATAGATATAGAACATGTGTTTAGTTGATTTTAAAAGTCAAGTTAGAAGGATTAACTATTGTTTGCGAACAAGTTTAGAATTAACTAAACTATGTTCTAGTGATTACAAGTTTAAACCTTCGAATAAGATAGCTTTATATGTATGAATCGAATGATGTTATGAACATCATTACTACCTTAAGTTCCTTGGATAAACCTACTGGAAAAGATAAAAATGGATCTAGCTTCAACGGATCCTTGGATGGCTCGAAGTTCTTGAAGCAGAATCATTACACGAAAACAAGTTCAAGTAAGATCATCACTTGAAATAAGATTGTTATAGTTATAGAAATTGAACCAAAGTTTGAATATGATTATTACCTTGTATTAGAATAATAACCTACTGTAAGAAACAAAGATTTCTTGAGGTTGGATGATCACCTTACAAGATTGGAAGTGAGCTAGCAAACTTGAAAGTATTCTTGATTTTATGAAACTAGAACTTTTGGAATTTATGAAGAACACTTAGAACTTGAAGATAGAACTTGAGAGAGATCAATTAGAAGAATAAAATTGAAGAATGAAAGTGTTTGTAGGTGTTTTTGGTCGTTGGTGTATGGATTAGATATAAAGGATATGTAATTTTGTTTTCATGTAAATAAGTCATGAATGATTACTCATATTTTTGTAATTTTATGAGATATTTCATGCTAGTTGCCAAATGATGGTTCCCACATGTGTTAGGTGACTCACATGGGCTGCTAAGAGCTGATCATTTGAGTGTATATACCAATAGTACATACATCTAAAAGCTGTGTATTGTACGAGTACGAATACGGGTGCATACGAGTAGAATTGTTGATGAAACTGAACGAGGATGTAATTGTAAGCATTTTTGTTAAGTAGAAGTATTTTGATAAGTGTATTGAAGTCTTTCAAAAGTGTATAAATACATATTAAAACACTACATGTATATACATTTTAACTGAGTCGTTAAGTCATCGTTAGTCGTTACATGTAAGTGTTGTTTTTAAACCTTTAGGTTAACGATCTTGTTAAATGTTTTTAACCCAATGTTTATAATATCAAATGAGATTTTAAATTATTATATTATAATGATATTATCATGTATGAATATCTCTTAATATGATATATATATATACATTAAATGTCTTTACAATGATAATCGTTACATATATGTCTCGTTTAAAAATCATTAAGTTAGTAGTCTTGTTTTTACATATGTAGTTCATTATTAATATACTTAATGATATGTTTACTTATCATAGTATCATGTTAACTATATATATATCCATATATATGTCATCATATAGTTTTTACAAGTTTTAACGTTCGTGAATCACCGGTCAACTTGGGTGGTCAATTGTCTATATGAAACATATTTCAATTAATCAAGTCTTAACAAGTTTGATTGCTTAACATGTTGGAAACATTTAATCATATAAATATCAATCTCAATTAATATATATAAACATGGAAAAGTTCGGGTCACTACAGTACCTACCCGTTAAATAAATTTCGTCCCGAAATTTTAAGCTGTTGAAGGTGTTGACGAATCTTCTGGAAATAGATGTGGGTATTTCTTCTTCATCTGATCTTCACGCTCCCAGGTGAACTCGGGTCCTCTACGAGCATTCCATCAAACCTTAACAATTGGTATCTTGTTTTGCTTAAGTCTTTTAACCTCACGATCCATTATTTCGACGGGTTCTTCGATGAATTGGAGTTTTTCGTTGATTTGGATTTCATCTAACGGAATAGTGAGATCTTCTTTAGCAAAACATTTCTTCAAATTCGAGATGTGGAAAGTGTTATGTACAGCCGCGAGTTGTTGAGGTAACTCAAGTCGGTAAGCTACTGGTCCGACACGATCAATAATCTTGAATGGTCCAATATACCTTGGATTTAATTTCCCTCATTTACCAAATCGAACAACGCCTTTCCAAGGTGCAACTTTAAGCATGACCATCTCTCCAATTTCAAATTCTATATCTTTTCTTTTAATGTCAGCGTAGCTCTTTTGTCGACTTTGGGCGGTTTTCAACCGTTGTTGAATTTGGATGATCTTCTCGGTAGTTTCTTGTATAATCTCTGGACCCGTAATCTGTCTATCCCCCACTTCACTCCAACAAATCGGAGACCTGCACTTTCTACCATAAAGTGCTTCAAACGGCGCCATCTCAATGCTTGAATGGTAGCTGTTGTTGTAGGAAAATTCTGCTAACGGTAGATGTCGATCCCAACTGTTTCTGAAATCAATAACACATGCTCGTAGCATGTCTTCAAGCGTTTGTATCGTCCTTTCGCTCTGCCCATCAGTTTGTGGATGATAGGCAGTACTCATGTCTAGACGAGTTCCTAATGCTTGCTGTAATGTCTGCCAGAATCTTGAAATAAATCTGCCATCCCTATCAGAGATAATAGAGATTGGTATTCCATGTCTGGAGACGACTTCCTTCAAATACAGTCGTGCTAACTTCTCCATCTTGTCATCTTCTCTTATTGGCAGGAAGTGTGCTGATTTGGTGAGACGATCAACTATTACCCAAATAGTATCAAAACCACTTGCAGTCCTTGGCAATTTAGTGATGAAATCCATGGTAATGTTTTCCCATTTCCATTCCGGGATTTCGGGTTGTTGAAGTAGACCTGATGGTTTCTGATGCTCAGCTTTGACCTTAGAACACGTCAAACATTCTCCTACGTATTTAGCAACATCGGCTTTCATACCCGGCCACCAAAAATGTTTCTTGAGATCCTTATACATCTTCCCCGTTCCAGGATGTATTGAGTATCTGGTTTTATGAGCTTCTCTAAGTACCATTTCTCTCATATCTCCAAATTTTGGTACCCAAATCCTTTCAGCCCTATACCGGTTTCCGTCTTCCCGAATATTAAGATGTTTCTCCGATCCTTTGGGTATTTCTTCCTTTAAATTTCCCTCTTTTAAAACTCCTTGTTGCGCCTCCTTTATTTGAGTAGTAAGGTTATTATGAATCATTATATTCATAGATTTTACTCGAATGGGTTCTCTGTCCTTCCTGCTCAAGGCATCGGCTACCACATTTGCCTTCCCCGGGTGGTAACGAATCTCAAAGTCGTAATCATTCAATAATTCAATCCACCTACGCTGCCTCATATTCAGTTGTTTCTGATTAAATATGTGTTGAAGACTTTTGTGGTCGGTATATATAATACTTTTGACCCCATATAATTAGTGCCTCCAAGTCTTTAATGCAAAAACAACCGCGCCTAATTCCAAATCATGCGTCGTATAATTTTGTTCGTGAATCTTCAATTGTCTAGACGCATAAGCAATCACCTTCGTTCGTTGCATTAATACACAACCGAGACCTTGCTTTGATGCGTCACAATAAATCACAAAATCATCATTCCCTTCAGGCAATGACAATATAGGTGCCGTAGTTAGCTTTTTCTTCAATAACTGAAACGCTTTCTCTTGTTCATCACTCCATTCAAATTTCTTCCCTTTAGGCGTTAATGCAGTCAAGGGTTTTGCTATTCTGGAAAAGTCTTGGATGAACCTTCTGTAGTAACCAGCTAGTCCTAAAAACTGGCGTATGTGTTTCGGAGTTTTCGGGGTTTCCCACTTTTCAACAGTTTCTATCTTTGCCGGATCCACCTTAATACCTTCTTTGTTCACTATGTGACCGAGGAATTGAACTTCTTCCAACCAAAATGCACACTTTGAAAACTTAGCGTACAATTCTTCCTTCCTCAATACTTCTAACACCTTTCTCAAATGTTCACCGTGTTCTTGGTCATTCTTTGAGTAAATAAGTATGTCATCAATGAAAACAATGACAAACTTGTCAAGGTATGGTCCACACACTCGGTTCATAAGGTCCATGAACACAGCTGGTGCATTAGTTAAACCAAACGGCATGACCATAAACTCGTAATGACCGTAACGTGTTCTGAAAGCAGTCTTTGGAATATCATCTTCTTTCACCCGCATTTGATGATGCCCGGAACGTAAGTCAATCTTTGAATAAACAGACGAGCCTTGTAGTTGATCAAATAAGTCGTCGATTCTCGGTAGTGGATAGCGGTTCTTGATGGTAAGTTTGTTTAACTCTCGGTAGTCGATACACAACCTGAGTGTACCATCTTTCTTCTTGACAAACAAAACAGGAACTCCCCACGGTGATGTGCTTGGTCGAATGAAACCACGCTCTAAAAGTTCTTGTAATTGGCTTTGCAGTTCTTTCATCTCGCTGGGTGCGAGTCTGTAAGGAGCACGAGCTATTGGTGCAGCTCCTGGTACAAGATCTATTTGAAATTCAACGGATCGATGTGGGGGTAATCCCGGTAATTCTTTCGGAAATACATCGGGAAATTCTTTTGCGACGAGAACATCATTGATGCTCTTTTCTTCAGTTTGTACTTTCTCGACGTGTGCTAGAACAGCATAGCAACCTTTTCTTATTAGTTTTTGTGCCTTCAAATTACTAATAAGATGTAGCTTCGTGTTGCCCTTTTCTCCGTACACCATTAAGGGTTTTCCTTTTTCTCGTATAATGCGAATTGCATTTTTGTAACAAACGATCTCTGCTTTCACTTCTTTCAACCAGTCCATACCGATTATCACATCAAAACTCCCTAACTCTACTGGTATCAAGTCAATCTTAAATGTTTCGCTAACTAGTTTAATTTCTCGATTCCGACATATATTATCTGCTGAAATTAATTTACCATTTGCTAATTCGAGTAAAAATTTACTATCCAAAGGCGTCACCGGACAACTTAATTTAGCACAAAAATCTCTACTCATATAGCTTCTATCCGCACCCGAATCAAATAAAACGTAAGCAGATTTATTGTCAATAAGAAACGTACCCGTAACAAGCTCCGGGTCTTCCTGTGCCTCTGCCGCATTAATATTGAAAATTCTTCCGCGGCCTTGTCCATTCGTGTTCTCCTGGTTCGGGCAATTTCTAATAATGTGGCCCGGTTTTCCACATTTATAACAAACTACATTGGCATAACTTGCTCCGCCATTACTCGTTCCGACACCATTTGTTCCTTTCGTTCTATTAACCCCTGGTCCATAGACCTCACACTTCGCCGCGCTATGACCATTTCTTTTACACTTGTTGCAAAATTTGGTGCAGAACCCCGAGTGATTCTTTTCACACCTTTGGCATAGCTGCTTCTGACTGTTGTTGTTGTTGCGGTTATTATTGTTATTAGGATGATTGTTGTAGTTGCTGTTGTTGTTGTTGTTGTTGTTGTTGGGCCGTTTGTTGTAGTTGCGATTGATTTTGCGATTGTTGGGATAATTGTTGCAATTATTGTTGTAATTGCTGTTGTTGTTGTATTGGTGATTCTTATCACCGTTTTCCTCCCACTTTCTTTTGACTTGCTTCACATTGGCCTCTTCAGCAGTCTGTTCTTTAATTCTTTCTTCAATCTGGTTCACTAGTTTGTGAGCCATTCTACATGCCTGTTGTATGGAGGCGGGTTCGTGTGAACTTATATCTTCTTGGATTCTTTCTGGTAATCCTTTCACAAACGCGTCGATCTTCTCTTCCTCATCTTCGAACGCTCCCGGACACAATAGGCACAATTCTGTGAATCGTCTTTCGTACGTGGTAATATCAAATCCTTGGGTTCGTAACCCTCTAAGTTCTGTCTTGAGCTTATTGACCTCGGTTCTGGGACGGTACTTCTCGTTCATCAAGTGCTTGAATGCTGACCACGGTAGTGCGTACGCATCAT
The DNA here is from genome assembly GCF_046630445.1 of Rutidosis leptorrhynchoides. Lineage (NCBI taxonomy): Eukaryota > Viridiplantae > Streptophyta > Magnoliopsida > Asterales > Asteraceae > Rutidosis > Rutidosis leptorrhynchoides. The sequence goes on from NC_092337.1 coordinate 257,221,555, forward strand.
CTTGTCCCACTTGCTCTAGATAGGTATTCCACCATGTTAACGCAGAACCTGTGAAGGTATGCGTAGCGTACTTCACTTTGTCCTCTTCAGTACACTTACTTATGGCAAACACCGATTCAACCTTCTCGGTCCACCGTTTCAATCCGATCGGTCCTTCGGTTCCATCAAATTCCAAAGGTTTGCAGGCAGTGAATTCTTTGTAGGTGCATCCTACACGATTTCCTGTACTGCTAGATCCAATGTTATTGTTGGTATGTAGCGCAGCCTGTACTGCGGCTATGTTTGAAGCTAGAAAAGTACGGAATTCCTCTTCATTCATATTCACGGTGTGTCGAGTAGTCGGTGCCATTTCCTTCAAAATAGTCAAATGGGACAAGTTAATCATACAGAATATTAAGAGTAGTTAATAGTATTTTGTAGCATAATATGAACTCATTTATAAAAGCTTTTTCTTCATATTAGCATTTTATAAGTTTAAATTCGGGTAGTACCTACCCGTTAAGTTCATACTTAGTAGCTAATATACAATTCAACTACTACAATTCTATATGAAAAACTGATTATAATAATATTTCGCGTTCAAACTTTTATACAATATTTTACAAACTTACAATACCGCTTATTTACATAAAGCATGAAATATAGCACACAATAACTTGGATACAAGATAGTTGTGAAGATAATTCTAGCTAGTACACTAGTCGTTCAGCAAAGGCAATAAAGACACGTAATTCATACGTCCAGAAACAAGTCATGCATTCTGGTTTTACTAGGACTACTTCCCATCCTTGGTCTTGTGGAACATAACCGTTATGGCCGTTGATAAGACAGCGTGTTGTAACGTCGTCAAAGGGACGAGGGTTACGTAATGTCCAACAGTCCCGTAACAATCTAAAAACCTCATTTCTTACCCCAATTACCGATTCCGTCACTTGTGGGAATGTTTTGTTTGATATTTGTAGGCCGATGTTCTTGTTCTCACTTTGGTGAGAAGCGAACATTACTAATCCGTAAGCATAACATGCTTCTTTATGTTGCATGTTAGCCGCTTTTTCTAAATCACGAAGTCCAATATTCGGATATATTGAGTCAAAATAATTTCTTAACCCATTGCGTAAAATAGCATTTGGGTTCCCCGCAATATATGCGTCAAAGTAAACACATCGTAACTTATGGATTTCCCAATGTGATATCCCCCATCTTTCGAACGAAAGCCTTTTATAAACCAAGGCATTCTTGGAATGTTCTTCGAATGTCTTACAAACTGATCTCGCCTTAAATAGTTGTGCCGAAGAATTCTGACCGACTCTAGACAAGATTTCATCAATCATGTCTCCGGGTAGGTCTCTTAAAATATTGGGTTGTCTATCCATTTTGTGTTTTTATACTGTAAAATAGACAAGAGTTAGATTCATAAAAAAAAATACTTATTAATACAAGCAATTTTTACATATATCATAAAGCATAAGCACACTATATTACATATATTACACCACACGAATACAACTATCTTATTCCGACTCGCTTGTTTCTTCTTCTTCGGTTTTGGTTCGTTTTGCCAAGTTTCTAGGGATATATGATGTTCCCCTAATACGAGCCGTCGTTATCCACATTGGTTTAGAAAAACCTGGTGGTTTAGAGGTTCCCGGGTCATTATTACAACTTAAGGACTTCGGGGGTTGACGATACATATAAAGTTCATCGTGGTTGGAATTAGATTTCTCTATTTTTATGCCCTTTCCCTTATTATTTTCTTTTGCCTTTTTAAATTCAGTTGGGGTAATTTCTATAACATCATCGGAATTCTCGTCGGAATCCGATTCATCGGAGAATTGGTAATCCTCCCAATATTTTGCTTCCTTAGCGGAAACACCATTGACCATAATTAACCTTGGTCGGTTGGTTGAGGATTTTCTTTTACTTAACCGTTTTATTATTTCCCCCACCGGTTCTATTTCTTCATTTGGTTCCGATTCTTCTTCCGGTTCCGATTCTTCTTCCGGTTCCGACTCTTCTTCCGGTTCCTCTTCGGGAACTTGTGAATCAGTCCACGAATCATTCCAATTTACATTTGACTCTTCATTATTATTAGGTGAGTCAATGGGACTTGTTCTAGAGGTAGACATCTATCACATAATATCAAACGCGTTAAGAGATTAATATATCACATAATATTCATATGTTAAAAATATATAGTTTCCAACAAAATTTGTTAAGCAATCATTTTTCAAGTAAACACGGTCGAAGTCCAGACTCACTAATGCATCCTAACAAACTCGATAAGACACACTAATGCAAAATTCTGGTTCTCTAAGACCAACGCTCTGATACCAACTGAAATGTCCCGTTCTTATTGATTAAAAACGTTCCATATTAATTGATTTCGTTGCGAGGTTTTGACCTCTATATGAGACGTTTTTCAAAGACTGCATTCATTTTTAAAACAAACCATAACCTTTATTTCATAAATAAAGGTTTAAAAAGCTTTACGTAGATTATCAAATAATGATAATCTAAAATATCTTGTTTACACACGACCATTACATAATGGTTTACAATACAAATATGTTACAACAAAATAAGTTTCTTGAATGCAGTTTTTACACAATATCATACAAGCATGGACTCCAAATCTCGTCCTTATTTAAGTATGCGACAGCGGAAGCTCTTAATAATCACCTGAGAATAAACATGCTTAAAACGTCAACAAAAATGTTGGTGAGTTATAGGTTTAACCTATATATATCAAATCATAATAATAGACCACAAGATTTCATATTTCAATACACATCCCATACATAGAGATAAAAATCATTCATATGTTGAACACCTGGTAACCGACATTAACAAGATGCATATATAAGAATATCCCCATCATTCCGGGACACCCTTCGGATATGATATAAATTTCGAAGTACTAAAGCATCCGGTACTTTGGATGGGGTTTGTTAGGCCCGATAGATCTATCTTTAGGATTCGCGTCAATTAGGGTGTCTGTTCCCTAATTCTTAGATTACCAGACTTAATAAAAAGGGGCATATTCGATTTCGATAATTCAACCATAGAATGTAGTTTCACGTACTTGTGTCTATTTTGTAAATCATTTATAAAACCTGCATGTATTCTCATCCCAAAAATATTAGATTTTAAAAGTGGGACTATAACTCACTTTCACAGATTTTTACTTCGTCGGGAAGTAAGACTTGGCCACTGGTTGATTCACGAACCTATAACAATATATACATATATATCAAAGTATGTTCAAAATATATTTACAACACTTTTAATATATTTTGATGTTTTAAGTTTATTAAGTCAGCTGTCCTCGTTAGTAACCTACAACTAGTTGTCCACAGTTAGATGTACAGAAATAAATCGATAAATATTATCTTGAATCAATCCACGACCCAGTGTATACGTATCTCAGTATTGATCACAACTCAAACTATATATATTTTGGAATCAACCTCAACCCTGTATAGCTAACTCCAACATTCACATATAGAGTGTCTATGGTTGTTCCGAAATATATATAGATGTGTCGACATGATAGGTCGAAACATTGTATACGTGTCTATGGTATCTCAAGATTACATAATATACAATACAAGTTGATTAAGTTATGGTTGGAATAGATTTGTTACCAATTTTCACGTAGCTAAAATGAGAAAAATTATCCAATCTTGTTTTACCCATAACTTCTTCATTTTAAATCCGTTTTGAGTGAATCAAATTGCTATGGTTTCATATTGAACCCTATTTTATGAATCTAAACAGAAAAAGTATAGGTTTATAGTCAGAAAAATAAGTTACAAGTCGTTTTTGTAAAGGTAGTCATTTCAGTCGAAAGAACGACGTCTAGATGACCATTTTAGAAAAACATGCTTCCACTTTGAGTTTAACCATAATTTTTGGATATAGTTTCATGTTCATAATAAAAATCATTTTCTCAGAATAACAACTTTTAAATCAAAGTTTATCATAGTTTTTAATTAACTAACCCAAAACAGCCCGCGGTGTTACTACGACGGCGTAAATCCGGTTTTACGGTGTTTTTCGTGTTTCCAGGTTTTAAATCATTAAGTTAGCATATCATATAGATATAGAACATGTGTTTAGTTGATTTTAAAAGTCAAGTTAGAAGGATTAACTATTGTTTGCGAACAAGTTTAGAATTAACTAAACTATGTTCTAGTGATTACAAGTTTAAACCTTCGAATAAGATAGCTTTATATGTATGAATCGAATGATGTTATGAACATCATTACTACCTTAAGTTCCTTGAATAAACCTACTGGAAAAGATAAAAATGGATCTAGCTTCAACGGATCCTTGGATGGCTCGAAGTTCTTGAAGCAGAATCATGACACGAAAACAAGTTCAAGTAAGATCATCACTTGAAATAAGATTGTTATAGTTATAGAAATTGAACCAAAGTTTGAATATGATTATTACCTTGTATTAGAATGATAACCTACTGTAAGAAACAAAGATTTCTTGAGGTTGGATGATCACCTTACAAGATTGGAAGTGAGCTAGCAAACTTGAAAGTATTCTTGATTTTATGAAACTAGAACTTTTGGAATTTATGAAGAACACTTAGAACTTGAAGATAGAACTTGAGAGAGATCAATTAGATGAATAAAATTGAAGAATGAAAGTGTTTGTAGGTGTTTTTGGTCGTTGGTGTATGGATTAGATATAAAGGATATGTAATTTTGTTTTCATGTAAATAAGTCATGAATGATTACTCATATTTTTGTAATTTTATGAGATATTTCATGCTAGTTGCCAAATGATGGTTCCCACATGTGTTAGGTGACTCACATGGGCTGCTAAGAGCTGATCATTGGAGTGTATATACCAATAGTACATACATCTAAAAGCTGTGTATTGTACGAGTACGAATACGGGTGCATATGAGTAGAATTGTTGATGAAACTGAACGAGGATGTAATTGTAAGCATTTTTGTTAAGTAGAAGTATTTTGATAAGTGTATTGAAGTCTTTAAAAAGTGTATAAATACATATTAAAACACTACATGTATATACATTTTAACTGAGTCGTTAAGTCATCGTTAGTCGTTACATGTAAGTGTTGTTTTTAAACCTTTAGGTTAACGATCTTGTTAAATGTTTTTAACCCAATGTTTATAATATCAAATGAGATTTTAAATTATTATATTATAATGATATTATCATGTATGAATATCTCTTAATATGATATATATATATACATTAAATGTCTTTACAACGATAATCGTTACATATATGTCTCGTTTAAAAATCATTAAGTTAGTAGTCTTGTTTTTACATATGTAGTTCATTATTAATATACTTAATGATATGTTTACTTATCATAGTATCATGTTAACTATATATATATCCATATATATGTCATCATATAGTTTTTACAAGTTTTAATGTTCGTGAATCACCGGTCAACTTGGGTGGTCAATTGTCTATATGAAACATATTTCAATTAATAAAGTCTTAACAAGTTTGATTGCTTAACATGTTGGAAACATTTAATCATATAAATATCAATCTCAATTAATATATATAAACATGGAAAAGTTCGGGTCACTACAATTTTCCACATTGGTTTAGAAAAACCTGGTGGTTTAGAGGTTCCCGGGTCATTGTTACAACTTAAGGACTTCGGGGGTTGACGGTACATATAAAGTTCATCGGGGTTGGAATTAGATTTCTCTATTTTTATGCCCTTTCCCTTATTATTTTCTTTTGCCTTTTTAAATTCAGTTGGGGTAATTTCTATAACATCATCGGAATTCTCGTCAGAATCCGATTCATCGGAGAATTGGTAATCCTCCCAATATTTTGCTTCCTTAGCGGAAACACCATTGACCATAATTAACCTTGGTAGGTTAGTTGAGGATTTTCTTTTACTTAACCATTTTATTATTTCCCCCACCGGTTCTATTTCTTCATCCGGTTCCGATTCTTCTTCCGGTTTCGATTCTTCTTCTGGTTCCGACTCTTCTTCCGGTTCCTCTTCGGGAACTTGTGAATCAGTCCACGAATCATTCCAATTTACATTTGACTCTTCATTATTATTAGGTGAGTCAATGGGACTTGTTCTAGAGGTAGACATCTATCACATAATATCAAACGCATTAAGAGATTAATATATCACATAATATTCACATGTTAAAAATATATAGTTTCCAACAAAAATTGTTAAGCAATCATTTTTCAAGTAAACACGGTCGAAGTCCAGACTCACTAATGCATCCTAACAAACTCGATAAGACACACTAATGCAAAATTCTGGTTCTCTAAGACCAACGCTCGGATACCAACTGAAATGTCCCGTTCTTATTGATTAAAAACGTTCCATATTAATTGATTTCGTTGCGAGGTTTTGACCTCTATATGAGACGTTTTTCAAAGACTGCATTCATTTTTAAAACAAACCATAACCTTTATTTCATAAATGATAATCTAAAATATCCTGTTTACACACGACCATTACATAATGGTTTACAATACAAATATGTTACATCGAAATCAGTTTCTTGAATGTAGTTTTTACACAATATCATACAAACATGGACTCCAAATCTTGTCCTTATTTTAGTATGCAACAGCGGAAGCTCTTAATATTCACCTGAGAATAAACATGCTTTAAACGTCAACAAAAATGTTGGTGAGTTATAGGTTTAACCTATATATATCAAATCGTAACAATAGACCACAAGATTTCATATTTCATTACACATCCCATACATAGAGATAAAAATCATTCATATGGTGAACACCTGGTAACCGACATTAACAAGATGCATATATAAGAATATCCCCATCATTCCGGGACACCCTTCGGAAATGATATAAATTTCGAAGTACTAATTTGTTAGGCCCAGTAGATCTATCTTTAGGATTCGCGTCAATTAGGGTGTCTGTTCCCTAATTCTTAGATTACCAGACTTAATAAAAAGCGGCATATTCGATTTCGATAATTCAACCATAGAATGTAGTTTCACGTACTTGTGTCTATTTTGTAAATCATTTATAAAACCTGCATGTATTCTCATCCCAAAAATATTAGATTTTAAAAGTGGGACTATAACTCACTTTCACAGATTTTTACTTCGTCGGGAAGTAAGACTTGGCCACTGGTTGATTCACGAACCTATAACAATATATACATATATATCAAAGTATGTTCAAAATATATTTACAACACTTTTAATATATTTTGATGTTTTAAGTTTATTAAGTCAGCTGTCCTCGTTAGTAACCTACAACTAGTTGTCCACAGTTAGATGTACAGAAATAAATCGATAAATATTATCTTGAATCAATCTATGACCCAGTGTATACGTATCTCAGTATTGATCACAGCTCAAACTATATATATTTTGGAATCAACCTCAACCCTGTATAGCTAACTCCAACATTCACATATAGAGTGTCTATGGTTGTTCCGAAATATATATAGATGTGTCGACATGATAAGTCGAAACATTGTATACGTGTCTATGGTATCTCAAGATTACGTAATATACAATACAAGTTGATTAAGTTATGGTTGGAATAGATTTGTTACCAATTTTCACGTAGCTAAAATGAGAAAAATTATCCAATCTTGTTTTACCCATAACTTCTTCATTTTAAATCCGTTTTGAGTGAATCAAATTGCTATGGTTTCATATTGAACTCTATTTTATGAATCTAAACAGAAAAAGTATAGGTTTATAGTCGGAAAAATAAGTTACAAGTCGTTTTTGTAAAGGTAGTCATTTCAGTCGAAAGAACGACGTCTAGATGACCATTTTAGAAAACATACTTCCACTTTGAGTTTAACCATAATTTTTGGATATAGTTTCATGTTCATAATAAAAATCATTTTCTCAGAATAACAACTTTTAAATCAAAGTTTATCATAGTTTTTAATTAACTAACCCAAAACAGCCCGCGGTGTTACTACGACGGCGTAAATCCGGGTTTACGGTGTTTTTCGTGTTTCCAGGTTTTAAATTGTAACACCCTAGGCAAATCCCACATTGCCCACGGACATGAGTGATCATGAGATTATAAGGTAATACTCACGCTTAAATGACACAACGCGTTTTGGGATCACAGGCTGAGCAGAAGTGTGAGTACATTGTGGTTAAGCGTGCTCGGGCGAGAGCACTACCAGGATGGGTAACCTCCTGGGAAAGTGCATCTCGTGTGTGGTCGCCAAGAAAAAGCCGTGCGCCTGCGGGCAAAGCGGACAATATTGTGGTCATGTTAAGCTGGGGTGTTACAGAATTTAAGTTAGCATATCATATAGATATAGAACATGTGTTTAGTTAATTTTAAAAGTCAAGTTAGAAGGATTAACTTTTGTTTGCGAACAAGTTTAGAATTAACTAAACTATGTTCTAGTGATTACGAGTTTAAACCTTCGAATAAGATAGTTTTATATATATGAATCGAATGATGTTATGAACATCATTACTACCTCAAGTTTAGTAGGTAAACCTACTGGAAGTTACAATAAATGATCTAGCTTCAAAGGATCTTGGATGGCTTGAAAGTTCTTGAAGTAGGATCATGACACAAAAACAAGTTCAAGTAAGATTTTTACTCGAATTAAGATAGTTTATAGTTATAGAAATTGAATCAAAGTTTGAATATGAATATTAACTTGAATAAGAAAGATAACCTACTGTATATAACAAAGGTTTCTTGATCTTAGATGATTACTTGGAATGGATTAGAAAGCTTGGAAGTAAATTAGTAAACTTGAAGGGATTTTTGAAGTGTTCTTGAAGTGTTCTTCCTATGATGATTATAGCTTGATTTTTGAAGTGATTTTTGATGAAGATGATGATTAACTACTGGAAAAATACGTTCATAATAGTGTGTGTGTTGAGAGAGAATTGGAAGTGAAATGGAGTGAATGATGAGTGGTAATTGGTGAGTGGTGAGTGGGGTTAAAAGGAGTTCTAGTTAGTTGACTAGCTCATGGTAGAAGTTAAAATTGATTAGTCATACATGACATAATCAAGAGTGGAATCCCATGCTAGTTCCTATTGGTATATACCCATAGTAAGTACGTTTTGAAGCTGTGTATAATACGAGTAAGAATACGACTAGAATTCTTGATGAAAGAAAAGAATGGGAAAGTAACTGTAACCATTTTCGTTAAGTATGAGTGTTTTGATATATGTCATGAAGTCTTCCAAAAGTATTTTAATACATCTAAATACACTACATGTATATACATTTTAACTGAGTCGTTAAGTCATCGTTAGTCGTTACATGTCAGTGTTGTTTTGAAACCTTTAAGTTAACGATCTCAATTAATGTTGTTAAACCATTGTTTATTATATCTAATGAGATGTTAAATTATTATATTATCATGATATTATGATATTTTAATATATCTTAATATGATATATATACATTTAAATGTCGTTACAACGATAATCGTTACATATATGTCTCGTTTCGAAATCCTTAAGTTAGTAGTCTTGTTTATATGTATATAACTCATTGTTAATATACTTATGGAGACACTTACTTATCATAATCTCATGTTAACCATATGTATATCCATATATATATATCATCATGTCGTTTTTACAAGTTTTAACGTTCGTGAATCGCCGGTCAACTTGGGTGGTCAATTGTCTATATGAAACATATTTCAATTAATCAAGTCTTAACAAGTTTGATTGCTTAACATGTTGGAAACATTTAATCATGTAAATATCAATCTCAATTAATATATATAAACATAGAAAAGTTCGGGTCACTACAGCTTATGCCTCTCGACAATTAAAGGAACATGAAACGAGATATCCGACTCATGATCTTAAGTTGGCGGCGGTTGTGCATGCGTTGAAAATTTGGCGCCATTACTTGTATGGTGTCAAGTGTACGATTTATTCGGATCATAAGAGTTTGAAACATCTCTTTAATCAACGAGATTTGAATTATCGCCAACGTAGGTGGATGGATGTGGTGAAAGATTATGATTGTGAGATACTTTATCATCCGGGTAAGGCGAATGTTGTCGCGGATGCGTTGAGTCAAAAGAGTCAACATCCGGCGATAAAAGTGGGATCGTTACGTTTGATTATTTCCAACGATTTTCTTGAGAGGCTTGGCGAGATTCAAATAGAGGCTTACGTTCACAACAAGCATGCGGAACGAATCGTGGGCCAATCGGAGTTCATTACTATGGGCTCACATGGTTTGTTGTCTTTTCAAGGAAGGGTGTGGGTGCCTAAGATGGGTGATTACCGACGGGTGCTACTTGATGAAGCACATAAGTCAAAATATTCCATTTATCCGGGCGCGACAAAAATGTATCATGACTTGAAGAGAGATTATTGGTGGCCGGGCATGAAACGTGATGTTGTAAAGTATGTTGAGCAATGTGTCACGTGTTTACAAGTAAAAGCCGAACACCAAAAGCCGTATGGTAAGTTGCAACCGTTAGAAATCCCGAAATGGAAATGGGAGCACATTACCATGGATTTCATTACAAAGTTACCTAAAACGGCGAGAACCCAATTCGATTCGATTTGGGTTATAGTTGACCGATTGACAAAAAGCGCTTCGTTTCTTCCCATTAAAGAAGCGATATCGTCAGAGACCTTGGCTAAGTTGTTTATCAAGGAAGTGGTCTCGCGACATGGGGTTCCTATATCTATTATTTCGGATCGAGATACCCGTTTTACATCTCGGTTTTGGGAAAAGTTTCATGAAGATATGGGTACGCAATTCAAGTTGAGCACGGTGTATCATCCTCAAACGGACGGTCAAACCGAACGTACGAATCAAACTTTAGAGGATATGTTACGGGCGTGTATTATTGATTTTGGTGGTAGTTGGGACGAGCACTTACCTTTGGTGGAATTCTCGTACAATAATAATTATCATACTAGTATCGGGATGCCGCCATATGAGATGCTTTATGGGCGTAGGTGTCGAACCCCAATTTGTTGGGGTGAAGTGGGACAAAAGGAAATCGGGAGTACCGATTTGGTTTTGGAGACGAACAACAAGATTGATATTATTCGGGATCACTTGAAGAAGGCTCAAGATAGACAAAAGTCGTATGCCGATAAACGTAGACGAACGATCGAATTTCAAGAAGGTGACATGGTGATGCTTAAGGTTTCGCCATGGAAAGGTATTATTCGATTTTGAAAACGGGGAAAGTTAGCTCCTCGGTTTATTGGGCCATTCAAAGTTTTAGCTCGTGTTGGCGAAGTTGCTTATCGTTTGGAATTACCCGAAGAACTTGCGGGGATCCATAATACATTTCATGTTTCCCATCTCCGTAAGTGTCTTGCGGATGATTCTTCGTGGGTGTCGTTAGACGAGATTGAGCTAAATAATAAGTTAGAGTATGTTGAGGAGCCGGTTGCTATACTTGATGAAAAGGTTAAGAAATTGAGAAATAAGGAGGTGAGGACTTTTAAAGTCCAATGGCGTCGAAGTATAGGCTCCGAGTTTACTTGGGAGCCCGAAGAGTTTGTTTTGGTTTATCTTCCTGCTTGTCATGCGGCGTGGATTGCGAGGTCGCAATTCGGTTCAAGTGGGGGAGAGTTGTAAGATCCTGTTTTCTTTTTGGTTTGGACGCCATCCAAACATCTGGGACGCCGTCCCATTATGAAGGCCTGGACGCCGTCCAGAAATCTGGACGCCGTCCAGATGATCTGTCGAGCCAGAATTGGGTTTTTAAATATTTTAGATGGGTAAATTGGTAATTTCACTTGGTGGACGAAATAAAGGCCCTAGATCAGTTTGGTTGAGCCTCATTACTCCATTTCTAACCACCAAACTTCATCCACTTAAATCCTAGTGAGAGAGTGTGATTCAAGTGTGAGAAAGCTCAAATCGGAGAAGAAGAAGCGTGTTTCGGGTTTTAGCTCGAGCATTAAAGTTGTTCATCTCCTCGTTAGCTTCGTTTTGATTGTGATGGTAAGCCCTAAACTTGATTACCTTAGTTTAATGTGTTTAAGGGTTAGGGTTTAGGTTAGTGTTGCACATAAAACCCATTTGTGAGTAATTTGGGGGTTTTGGGTAAGTTTGGGTCATGAAGACCCAAATGGTGACTAACCTAGGGTTTTAAAAGGGTAAATGGGTCTTAAAGGCCTAGCAAATCACTAGTACACTTATAGTTAATGTTAGTGGGTGTAATTTGGGTTGTGGATGACCCAAATGGGTGTGTTGACCTTGAAATGGGTCAAATGGGTCTTTAATGACCTAAGTGGTCTTGCATGTGTGAAAATGAGTTAAATTGGTGATTTAAAAATGTAATAAGACCATATTTGACTAGAGTTAGGGTTTTTGGTGAAGTTGACCCATTATTAGGGTTAATGGTGCAAAATGGGTCGGGATTGCACTTTGGGTCAAAATGACTTAGGAATGGTGAAAGAATTGGTTGACCGACTTGAGTTTGCGTTTGATAATATGTATAACGTGATAGGTACGTTACTTTGAGGTTTCGCAAGCTCGGGTATCTTTTCACAAGACTTTGAGGTGAGTGGAATAATTATATGCGTAGGTATATAATGTATCTATTTGTTGTAGCGTGAAATGTATAGTGTCGAGGTGTTAAGACACCACGTTTCACGTGAAGAGTGTAGCATCAAGGTGTTAAGATACCACGTTTCACGTGAAGAGTGTAGCATCGAGGTGTTAAGATGCCACTCGGGTGTAGCATCGAGGTGTTAAGATGCCACCTAGGAGTGTAGTGCCGAGGTGTTAAGACACCACTCCGTAAAATAATGAGTGAAGCATCGAGGTGTTAAGATGCCACTCGGGGTGAAGTGCCGAGGTGTTAAGGTGCCACCCTAGGGGTTAGTGGTGCGAGGTGTTAAGTGCCCTAACGGATGTTGTGAACACCGATGGCGTTTTCGCGAGCGCCGTTCCCTTGTACTATTGGTTAACCATGGTTATTTGTGTTGTAAGCATATTATATTATTCGAGTTATATTTATATGCGGATGTTATGCTAGCTTGGGGGTATTGGTGAATTATAGCTTGTTATTGCGACGATAAGCTAATGTTGTTTGCTAGCATGTTTGCGGTTGTGTAAGTGTATGCAAGTAGGTATAATTATATATGTATTCGTATAATTATTGCATTCACTAAGCTTTGCTTACCCTCTCGTTGTTTACCTTTTTTTATAGGCTCGGGCGTTGACAAGGGTAAGAGCGTTCAATTGGATTAGTGATCTCCCGCTTGTTTTGTTAGGGGATGCTTTTGGGTGTTAGCTTTTGGAGTTCGACCGAGATTGGGTAGTTTAACCCCAAACACCATGCTCTAGTGTCGTTTGGAACTTAAACTTATATTTGGTCGAAACTTTTAGTTTTGAACGAAACTCGTAAAATGGGCGATGTGGGCCCGTTGATGTAAAACTTGATTTGATGATAAAAATCTCTTAGTTTCACTTATATTGACTTGTGGTAAAAAGGTTTTCGTTTGAAAGTGTCGGGAAGCGGGTTTTCCGCTCGTGTGAGTTGGACCCGTGATCAGTAGCTGGAAGACCATTGGGGCGCCGTCCCAATTGCTTGGATGCCGTCCCAGTTGTTTTGAGCTGGACGCCGTCCCAAACTTTGGACGCCGTCCCACCTTTCTGAGCTGGACGCCGTCCAGGATTCTGGACGCCGTCCAGATGCACTGACATAGAAATTTTTTTTTTTGGTACGCGTCTAAGGGATTTAAGATGTCGGGTTGTTACAAGCTCGTGGCCTACCTTACTTTACTGTTATACTTAAACTATAGCTCACCAACATTCGTGTTGATGTTTTTAAGCATGTTTTTCTCAGGTGCTTAAGGTTTGCTTGCTTCCGCTGTACTAGTCATGCTTTGTAGACACCCGCTGCGCTTATTAGAGATGTCACCGCATGAAACGTTATTTTGAATTCAAACATGATACTTTTGAAAAGATGTATTTGTAACGACCTATGGGTCACATACTATTACTTATGCTTGCAATTCATAGAAGCATACTTTTGGGTTGTTAAACATTTGATGTTGGTTAAGACATCACTTTTATCTTGAATGCAAACTCTTTTGAAACAGCATATAGTGCTTGACCTTATAATGATCCTGTTGCTGATGGTCCGTACATGTTGATTTAGTGTGGGGCGTCACATTTGGTATCAGAGCATTGGTTGTAGGGAATTAGGTTGCATTAGTGAGTCTAAGACCGACCCAAGTAGGATTCACTAATAGGACTAATCTACAACTTGCTAGTTTACTTGTTTCTGCGGAACCTGCTGCATGCTACTGTGTTATATTACTGTATGTTACTGCTTACTACTACTGCATGCCACAACCTACTTCTACTACTATATGAACTTGTTGCATGCTACCGTTTCCTTTTAATGCTATGTAAACTCTCCGTATGATTTTGCTTACTCTCGCTACTGCATGCTACTATCTGCTTTTAGCATGTTACTTCGGTATGATACTGTTACTATTGCCATGCTACGTGCTGTTGTAAATGATCTAGGCGGCTGTAGTTGATATGCTTGATTACGCTCTTGCTACATGCCTACTATTAGCAATACCAACTAGGAGAACTTATCCTTCTCAGTTCAGATGTTTTCCTGAACTACCTTCCCCACTCGTCTAACCCTAAGAACTAGTAGTGTGATCCACCTGTTATGACTGTTCCACCGTTCCAGAGATCGAAACATTACCTCACGCAATCTAGAAGATTGTTCAGTTGACACATACCCTGTACACTTTCATGACCGTCACTTAACTCTTTCATTCTTCACCACTGCTCGACGATCTAACGAGACTTCTGGACTTAGGTCCCTAACACTCCTAGACATTGGAGAAGTCGGGAAGGTATTCCCTTTAATAAGGTCATAGTGTCTCCTACTGATGCTCAGCCATACCCAAAGACTTGGGAGTCACCTCGAGACACTTCGTATTACTACTTACTACAAGTACAACCCGACGCGAGACCCGGATTGAATATCTAGAAGGAATCTAATGACGTTACCTGAATCCGAACCTTTGAAGAAACTTCGGGACATTTAGGCATTAATGCATGATCTACGAAACCTACGCACCCACATCGAGAAACTGTGAGATTAGTTATGAAGATTCTGTTTTGAGATGGCATGGATAAAGCACTGTTAGATGCAATTGTTTATAATTGGAAGTGATCACGTTACATTGACCATATGGAATGATATTGGAATGAACGTACGATTTAGTACAATATAATGACGCCAGGCCAGCGTGATTATATTGAAGTAAATCATGCAGAAGTTCCAGTGTTACTACATGAGGAATATGGGGTGATCCAGGGAAAATTTTGGCAGAGATCACTTAAGCATACACATTATAGTCTGTTAAAGGTAGGGAAGGAATAACCACGTAGCCCAGATACTGTACAAGAAGGGCCTTGATTGCAGAATTGATAACCCAAAAATTTGTTATAGATATCGACACCCTGGACATTTAAGGAAAAAGTTCCCATATAGGAAAAACTTTAAACTTACCTGCGGTAATGTAATCGTCATGGAAACTTGCATGGATCCTGATTCTTGTTAGGGTACGTTTCGTCACATCGTTTTATTGTTTCGGAGTTGTTTAATACTAGGATGATAGAAACCTTATATCTAAGAACCTTAGCATTATGAATAATAAACCATTAACAACCATGGGAATTAAGTATTCTATAGGACACAAGCAAATGGTAAGCTGAGGAAGATAGAGGAATAATTTAAGGTAGTACTTTAAGATTAACAGGTGGGTCCTTGGAGATGACCTCATGCCAATAAAACTTGGAAGCTTTAAAGTAGTAGTTGGAAAGGATTAGTTATCTACGCACAAGCAGATGTTATTTGAGAAGATTGATAAAATTTTCACAGCAGCATAATAAGATTGGTTGGAATGAACCTTAAGATTAACCTAACACCCATCAATTTGGAAAATTTGATGCAATAGTGGAGATGAACTTTAAGATTAACTTAATACTCATCAAGTTAGGAAACTTGATGAAATAGTTGGAACGAACTGACTTTCAAGGATGAAAGCGGAATTTATTTATAACGAGAAAAATTTATTCGTATACCTCGCAAGAATGGTGAAACTATTATGGGAAGAGATGTAGCCCGAAAACTGAACCGTATTAGTTACCTAACAACAACCCGAAATCCCACAATGGAAATGGGAAGAAATTCATCACTAAGCTACCAAAGACGGTAAGGCGGTTAGGACATCATCTGGGTTATTATTGACCAACTCGCCAAAACTACTCACTTTCTAGCCATGAAAGAAACAGATACAATGGACAAACTTGCACAACGATACTTAAAGGGAATTGTATTCCGTCACTTCATCAATTCAAACTCTATATTAAAGATTACCCAAGAATCTCATTTGATACTCATTCTTACGCAACTCTAAATCCCAACCTATTATGAGGAAATTTTTATTCGATGATAACCACAACATCATCCTTCCTACCTCAATGTTAGTCATACCAGTTCGAAATTTTCCAAAAATCAATGAGTGGTTAACTCTCATCCTCATGCCCTCCCATTCGTATCTCACTTATAAGCAACAACTTCACACTTAAGCATTTTTGGTCAAAGGACTTATGCCCTACTAATAGTCGTCAATCACATATAAATTCAATGGTTTTTATTACCTCGAATATCACTCGAAATTTTCAAAAGTCTTTTACTCGATTCTCATCAATCTTTTCCAACTTGTAACCTCCGAAATATGAAAACTTTGTTTGCCAAATTTTTTTTTTCACACATTGTTTTACTGTGCTATCCTCTCAAAGCTTTATAAAAATAAATTTATTTTGTTTGCCATTCGTACAAATTTTTGAACTCATACCCGTTATATAAAATAAAAGTAAATGATTACTTATTTTTGACAAATACGTATGAAACCTTACTTTCACTTTTACAAACCAAATCTTTCATTTAAAAGATATTATACTTTGAACGGTACGTGTTGTACATAACTCTAATTTACTATAAACTTCGTTCCTTCTCTTACATTGTCACCATAAACAATTTCTATAAAACTTTCGTTGCTAATTCTATAAAACTTTTTGTGTTATTCGTATCCAAGTCATCATAAAGGCTTTATAACCATCAAAATTCGAGAGATTCATGAGTACGTGATAAAGGCACTGACTACCACGTCATGCAAGGTCTTCGGGCATCCGCAAACACTTAAATCATTCAAAACTGTTGCGTTATCCCATGGATTTATTTCACCACACCTGTTGGAACAATACTCTTTCTTACATAACCCTAAGTCCTGACTCATTCTAAGAAACTCTCATTTAGTGACATTAACACCATCAGTATTCCGACTTCATTATTAGTCACGACCTGTTTGGCATTTTGCAAATTCGAGAAGGGATTAACTTCTCATCCTCGTGCTCTATCCTTCGTACCTCACTTTTTAGCAATGGCTTCGCACGTGAAATTTTTGGCCAAAGACTTGTGTTCTGATAATTACCAAAGCTACATTTATGTCATTAGTTTCATTACCTAGTAACTGGTCACCCGATAATCCAAAGCTTTTCCACTCAATCTTTTTCAACACGTAACCTTTGAAATACGAAGAAAAAAAAACTATGGTTATCAAAATTTTTACACGTTGTTTATTTGTGCGGACCTCACAAGATTTACAGACAATGAAAGTACTAAAAACTTCTCTGTCACTTATACGATTCATAAAATCAGATATGTATAAATTTATACTTACTTATTTTGATACTAAGTTATATCTTCAAATTATTTAAAAACCACTCCTTTACCGAGTAATTCAACTTAAGTCAAATAGTTTTGTACAAAATGATACACATTGTACCTACTTCTAAATCTACTAGGAACTTCATTCCGTTTATGTTATCACAACAAACGTTTAAAGGTTTTGTTTTCAAAACTCCCTTAGTTGATTTTATTAAAAGTTTTTGTATTACGACTACACCATGTAGGGATCACACTTCGTCTCGCCCTCCGATATGGATAAATCTTACTATTAAGATCTTTGTTAAAAACTCTTGAACCACTTGGGTGGCAATTTTATAAAATTTGTTAGAAAATCTTTACACCCATAAAATGTTCTTTTTAAAGTTAGACATGATAAAAGCGCGGGCCGATTAATCAGTTTTCTGAGGTACACTCAGTGGTCACCCTATTGTAGGAAAGGCACTAGGTGAGTTTCTACTCTCAATATTTCACAGCTAAAACGCAACATCCTCATAAATATCATCTCTAGGAATCAGTATGTTGAGATACAAAATTTTTGGAGATTCTTTTCACTCGGAGTAAACCATTCTTTATGACCAAGGGTTCACGTATCTTCTCATCCGCGCATTCCCTTAAGTACACGAATAAATTCAAAACGAACCGTTCGAAGAATTCACTCTCGTTCATAGATCACACCTTTCGTGCGACTTTCTTTCGGAAATGTAATATAAGATACTTTGAGAACTTATGGATCTTGTTATCCCTTGGGAGGGGACTGCTTAAAACATTTACGACACTGAGGTGGATACTCTAAATATTTCTTCCTTCATTGGTTGCAACTGTATGTTGCTCTAGTTAACGTTAACCCTAACTTCGACATGTAACTGAAAGGATGAAGTTACATTACGGAACTGTGCTTTCATTTCATGCAAGGTTAGGTTCACCTGCAGTATGGTAAACTAGATGACATCCCTCATTGTTCGTTCAGACCGCTCTGAAGACACTATGAATAATTATGGCTTGCAAGTCCGATTGGTCACTTTTGGCTAAAATTTCAATTCACTTATTCAAATGAAACTTTCTTAAATATCGGGTTCCTTATGCCTATGGCCTCCTTCCGAAATTAAGGAGTTTAGTAAAATCCGTGGCTAACACTATCCAGACATCAAATCGCATGGTTGTGATCACCATGTTTTCCATCCTACCTGTCAGCTTTGTATTACGACATAAGCGCTCGATGTTTTAGATGAGTTTAGAAACATTCATGATGCATTTCACACATCCAGCTCACTGAAGATGCCTGTAAGGCTAAACACACCATCTTTCCTTTTGTGGATATACATTCAGATGACACACTCTTGTTAATCAGAAACGAAATCAATTTGTTAACCTCTTAGGACAAGAGACTTAATTGACGGCATATACCTATTCTCACTTTCATACGCCGAAGTACCTTTTAAGGTAAATAACTCATTTCTTAACCTACGAGTCTCACGGAACTTTGATACGCCCTTTCTTATTCGAACACGGTACCATTGTTGGTCACTCCTTAAAATTTCGGGACGAAATTTTCTTTAACAGGTGGGTAATGTAACGACCCTGGAATTTCCAACGTTTATTTATTAATAATTATTATTAATACTTGTGATTTAATGAATGTATGTTATTACATTTACTTGTTACTTTTGATTGATCATACTTGACTTTAAATGTCCGAAACGTCTTTGTGACACACGAAACTTTCACGAATAATATTTTTAGAATATTATTTACATTCATGATTATTTTTATTAATCATTTTAATTAACTAAGGTTATTAGTTAATTACTTGAGCTTTAATTGGATTAATTTGTTAATTAATGAAACTTGGGCTTTTATTTGTGTTATTGGACTTAAAATCCCACCCTACATCTTTTATGGACTCTTTAGCCCAACTCACATGTAACTAGTCCATTAAGGTTTAGAAACTAGCTTAGTTTGTAATGAAAGACTTGTTACATGTTACTTACAACTAGTCCCCATGCAAGCACCCTTAATGACCACCTTTTAAGCCTTTACATGTAAGAGTCTAGTGGACTAATCCCTCCCTCTTTTGGATGTGTAAACCGTCGGCACCTAGGGTGAAATGTCCCGTTCTTATTGATTAAAAGCTTTCCATATTAATTGATTTCGTTGCCAGGTTTTGACCTCTATATGAGACGTTTTTCAAAGACTGCATTCATTTTAAAACAAACCATAACCTTTATTTCATCAATAAAGGTTTAAAAAGCTTTACGTAGATTATCAAATAATGATAATCTAAAATATCCTGTTTACACACGACCATTACATAATGGTTTACAATACAAATATGTTACAACAAAATAAGTTTCTTGAATGCAGTTTTTACACAATATCATACAAGCATGGACTCCAAATCTCGTCCTTATTTAAGTATGCGACAGCGGAAGCTCTTAATAATCACCTGAGAATAAACATGCTTAAAACGTCAACAAAAATGTTGGTGAGTTATAGGTTTAACCTATATATATCAAATCATAATAATAGACCACAAGATTTCATATTTCAATACACATCCCATACATAGAGATAAAAATCATTCATATGGTGAACACCTGGTAACCGACATTAACAAGATGCACATATAAGAATATCCCCATCATTCCGGGACACCCTTCGGATATGATATAAATTTCGAAGTACTAAACCATCCGGTACTTTGGATGGGGTTTGTTAGGCCCAATAGATTTATCTTTAGGATTCGCATCAATTAGGGTGTCTGTTCCCTAATTCTTAGATTACCAGACTTAATAAAAAGGGGCATATTCGATTTCGATAATTCAACCATAGAATGTAGTTTCACGTACTTGTGTCTATTTTGTAAATCATTTATAAAACCTGCATGTATTCTCATCCCAAAAATATTAGATTTTAAAAGTGGGACTATAACTCACTTTCACAGATTTTTTTTACTTCGTCGGGAAGTAAGACTTGGCCACTGGTTGATTCACGAACCTATAACAATATATACATATATATCAAAGTATGTTCAAAATATATTTACAACACTTTTAATATATTTTGATGTTTTAAGTTTATTAAGTCAGCTGTCCTCGTTAGTAACCTACAACTAGTTGTCCACAGTTAGATGTACAGAAATAAATCGATAAATATTATCTTGAATCAATCCACGACCCAGTGTATACGTATCTCAGTATTGATCACAACTCAAACTATATATATTTTGGAATCAACCTCAACCCTGTATAGCTAACTCCAACATTCACATATAGAGTGTCTATGGTTGTTCCGAAATATATATAGATGTGTCGACATGATAGGTCGAAACATTGTATACGTGTCTATGGTATCTCAAGATTACATAATATACAATACAAGTTGATTAAGTTATGGTTGGAATAGATTTGTTACCAATTTTCACGTAGTTAAAATGAGAAAAATTATCCAATCTTGTTTTACCCATAACTTCTTCATTTTAAATCCGTTTTGAGTGAATCAAATTGCTATGGTTTCATATTGAACTCTATTTTATGAATCTAAACAGAAAAAGTATAGGTTTATAGTCGGAAAAATAAGTTACAAGTCGTTTTTGTAAAGGTAGTCATTTCAGTCGAAAGAACGACGTCTAGATGACCATTTTAGAAAACATACTTCCACTTTGAGTTTAACCATAATTTTTGGATATAGTTTCATGTTCATAATAAAAATCATTTTCCCAGAATAACAACTTTTAAATCAAAGTTTATCATAGTTTTTAATTAACTAACCCAAAACAGCCCGCGGTGTTACTACGACGGCGTAAATCCGGTTTTACGGTGTTTTTCGTGTTTCTAGGTTTTAAATCATTAAGTTAGAATATCATATAGATATAGAACATGTGTTTAGTTGATTTTAAAAGTCAAGTTAGAAGGATTTACTTTTATTTGCGAACAAGTTTAGAATTAACTAAACTATGTTCTAGTGATTACAAGTTTAAACCTTCGAATAAGATAGCTTTATATGTATGAATTGAATGATGTTATGAACATCATTACTACCTCAAATTCCTTGGATAAACCTACTGGAAATGAGAAAAATAAATCTAGCTTCAAAGGATCCTTGGATGGCTTGAAAGTTCTTGAAGCAGAATCATGACACGAAAACAATTTCAATTAAGATTTCCACTCGAAATAAGATTGTTATAGTTATAGAAATTGAATTAAAGTTTGAATATGATTATTACCTGGTATTAGAAAGATAACCTACTGTAAGTAACAAAGGTTTCTTGATCTTGGATGATTACTTGGAATGGATTTAGAAAACTTGGAAGTAAACTTGCAATCTTGGAAGTATTCTTGATTTTATGAAACTAGAACTTTTGGAATTTATGAAGAACACTTAGAACTTGAAGATAGAACTTGAGAGAGATCAATTAGATGAAGAAAATTGAAGAATGAAAGTGTTTGTAGGTGTTTTTGGTCGTTGGTGTATGGATTAGATATAAAGGATATGTAATTTTGTTTTCATGTAAATAAGTCATGAATGATTACTCATATTTTTGTAATTTTATGAGATATTTCATGCTAGTTGCCAAATGATGGTTCCCACATGTGTTAGGTGACTCACATGGGCTGCTAAGAGCTGATCATTGGAGTGTATATACCAATAGTACATACATCTAAAAGCTGTGTATTGTACGAGTACGAATACGAGTGCATACGAGTAGAATTGTTGATGAAACTGAACGAGGATGTAATTGTAAGTATTTTTGTTAAGTAGAAGTATTTTGATAAGTGTCTTGAATTCTTTCAAAAATGTATGAATACATATTAAAACACTACATGTATATACATTTTAACTGAGTCGTTAAGTCATCGTTAGTCGTTACATGTAAATGTTGTTTTGAAACCTTTAGGTTAACGATCTTGTTGAATGTTGTTAACCCATTGTTTATTATAACAAATGAGATGTTAAATTGTTATATTATCATGATATTATGATATATAATATATCTTAGTATGATATATATACAGTTAAGTTAAATGTCGTTACAACGATAATCGTTACATATATGTCTCGTTTCGAAATCATTAAGTTAGTAGTATTATTTTTACATATGTATTTCATTGTTAATACACTTAATAATATATTTACTTATCATTTAACATAATTAACCAAGTGTATCAATATCTTAATATGATTCATATGTACCTAGTAAGACGTTGTTATAACGATAATCGTTATATATATCGTTTTCGAGTTTCTTAAATTAATAGTCTCATTTTTATGTATATAACTCATTGTTAAAATACCTAATGAGATGCATACTTATAATAAAATCATGTTAACTATATATATAACCATATATATGTCACCGTATAGTTTTTACAAGTTTTAACGTTCGTGAATCACCGGTCAACTTGGGTGGTCAATTGTCTATATGAAACCTATTTCAATTAATCAAGTCTTAACAAGTTTGATTGCTTAACATGTTGGAAACACTTAATCATGTAAATAAAAATTTCATTTAATATATATATAAACATGGAACAGTTCGGGTCACTACAGTACCTACCCGTTAAATAAATTTCGTCCCGAAATTTTAAGCAGTTGGAGGTGTTGACGTATCTTCTGGAAATAAATGCGGGTATTTCTTCTTGATCTGATCTTCATGCTCCCAGGTGAAATCGGGTCCTCTACGAGCATTCCATCGAACCTTAACAATCGGTATCTTGTTTTGTTTAAGTCTCTTAACCTCACGTTCCATTATTTCGACGGGTTCTTCAATGAATTGAAGTTTTTCATTGATTTGGATTTCGTCCAACGGAATAGTGAGATCTTCTTTAGCAAAACATTTCTTCAAATTTAAGACGTGGAAAGTGTTATGTACAGCCGCGAGTTGTTGAGGTAGCTCCAGTTGGTAAGCTACTGGTCCGACACGATCTATAATCTTGAATGGTCCAATGTACCTTGGATTTAGTTTCCCCCGTTTATCAAATCGAACAACGCCTTTCCAAGGTGAAACCTTAAGCATGACCATTTCTCCAATTTCAAACTCTATATCTTTTCTTTTACTGTCCGCGTAGCTCTTTTGTCGACTCTGGGCGGTTTTCAATCTTTGTTGAATTTGGATGATTTTCTCGGTAGTTTCTTGTATTATCTTCGGACCCGTAATCTGTCTATCCCCCACTTCACTCCAACAAATCGGAGACCTGCACTTTCTACCATAAAGTGCTTCAAACGGTGCCATCTCAATGCTTGAATTGTAGCTGTTGTTGTAGGAAAATTCTGCTAACGGTAGATGTCGATCCCAACTGTTTCCGAAATCAATAACACAAGCTCGTAGCATGTCTTCAAGCGTTTGTATCATCCTTTCGCTCTGCCCATCAGTTTGTGGATGATAGGCAGTACTCATGTCTAGACGAGTTCCCAATGCTTGCTGTAATGTCTGCCAGAATCTTGAAATAAATCTGCCATCTCTATCAGAGATAATAGAGATTGGTATTCCATGTCTGGAGACGACTTCCTTCAAATACAGTCGTGCTAACTTCTCCATCTTGTCATCTTCTCTTATTGGCAGAAAGTGTGCTGATTTGGTGAGACGATCAACTATTACCCAAATAGTATCAAAACCACTTGCAGTCCTTGGCAATTTAGTGATGAAATCCATAGTAATGTTTTCCCATTTCCATTCCGGGATTTCGGGTTGTTGAAGTAGACCTCATGATTTTTGATGCTCAGCTTTGACCTTAGAACACGTCAAACATTCTCCTACGTATTTAGAAACATCGGCTTTCATACCCGGCCACCAAAAATGTTTCTTGAGATCCTTGTACATCTTCCCCGTTCCAGGATGTATTGATTATCTGGTTTTATGAGCTTCTCTAAGTACCATTTCTCTCATATCTCCAAATTTTGGTACCCAAATCCTTTCAGCCCTATACCGGGTTCCGTCTTCCCGAATATTAAGATGCTTCTCCGATCCTTTGGGTATTTCATCCTTTAAATTTCCCTCTTTTAAAACTCCTTGTTGCGCCTCCTTTATTTGAGTAGTAAGGTTATTATGAATCATTATATTCATAGATTTTACTCGAATGGGTTCTCTGTCCTTCCTGCTCAAGGAATCGGCTACCACATTTGCCTTCCCCGGGTGGTAATGAATCTCAAAGTCGTAATCATTCAATAATTCAATCCACCTACGCTGCCTCATATTCAGTTGTTTCTGATTAAATATGTGTTGAAGACTTTTGTGGTCGGTATATATAATACTTTTTACCCCATATAAGTAGTGCCTCCAAGTCTTTAATGCAAAAACAACCGCGCCTAATTCCAAATCATGCGTCGTATAATTTTGTTCGTGAATCTTCAATTGTCTAGACGCATAAGCAATCACCTTCGTTCGTTGCATTAATACACAATCGAGACCTTGCTTTGATGCGTCAAAATAAATCACAAAATCATCATTCCCTTCAGGCAATGACAATATAGGTGCCATAGTTAGCTTTTTCTTCAATAACTGAAACGCTTTCTCTTGTTCATCATTCCATTCAAATTTCTTCCCTTTATACGTTAATGCAGTCAAGGGTTTTGCTATTCTGGAAAAGTCTTGGATGAACCTTCTGTAGTAACCAGCTAGTCCTAAAAACTGGCGTATGTGTTTCGGAGTTTTCGAGGTTTCCCACTTTTCAACAGTTTCTATCTTTGCCGGATCCACCTTAATACCTTCTTTGTTCACTATGTGACTGAGGAATTGAACTTCTTCCAACCAAAATGCACACTTTGAAAACTTAGCGTACAATTCTTCCTTCCTCAATACTTTTAACACCTTTCTCAAATGTTCACCGTGTTCTTGGTCATTCTTTGAGTAAATAAGTATGTCATCAATGAAAACAATGACAAACTTGTCAAGGTATGGTCCACACACTCGGTTCATAAGGTCCATGAACACAGCTGGTGTGTTAGCCAATCCAAACGGCATAACCATAAACTTTTAATGACCATAACGCGTCCTAAAAGTAGTTTTTGGAATATCATCCTCCTTTACTCGCATTTGATGATATCCAGAACGTAAATCGATCTTCGAATAAACCGACGAGCCTTGTAGTTGATCAAATAATTCATTAATTCTCGGCAGTGGATAACGGTTTTTGATGGTAAGTTTGTTCAACTCTCTGTAGTCAATACACAACCTAAATGTACCATCCTTCTTCTTGACAAACAAAACAGGAGCTCCCCATGGTGATGTGCTTGGTCGAATGAAACCACGTTCTAATAGTTCTTGCAGTTAGCTTTGCAGTTCTTTCATCTCGCTGGGTTCGAGTCTATAAGGAGCATGAGCTATTGGTGCAGCTCCTGGTACAAGATCTATTTGAAATTCAACAGATCGATGTGGAGGTAGTCCCGGTAATTCTTTCGGAAATACATCGGGAAATTCTTTTGCGACGGGAACATCATTGATGCTCTTTTCTTCGGTTTGTACTTTCTCGACGTGTGCTAGAACAGCATAGCAACATTTTCTTATTAGTTTTTGTGCCTTCAAATTACTAATAAGATGTAGCTTCATGTTGCCCTTTTCTCCGTACACCATTAAGGGTTCTCCTTCTTCTCGTACAATGCGAATTGCATTTTTATAACATACGATCTCTGCTTTCACCTTCTTCAGCCAGTCTATGCCAACTATTACATCAAAACTCCCTAACTCTACTGGTATCAAATCAATCTTAAATATTTCGCTACCCAGTTTAATTTCTCGATTCCGGCATATATTATCTGCTGAAATTAATTTACCGTTTGCTAATTCGAGTAAAAATTTACTATCCAACGGCGTCAATGGACAACTTAATTTAGCACAAAAATCTCTACTCATATAGCTTCTATCCGCACCCGAATCAAATAAAACGTAAGCAGATTTATTGTCAATAAGAAACGTACCCGTAACAAGCTCCGGGTCTTCCTGTGCCTCTGCCGCATTAATATTGAAAACTCTTCCGCGGCCTTGTCCATTCATGTTCTCCTGGTTCGGGCAATTTCTAATAGTGTGGCCCGGTTTTCCACATTTATAACAAACTACATTGACACTACTTGCTCCGCCATTACTCGTTCCGACACCATTTGTTCCTTTCGTTCTGTTAACCCCTGGTCCGTAGACCTCACACTTCGCCGCGCTATGACCATTTCTTTTACACTTGTTTCAAAATTTGGTGCAGAACCCCGAGTGATACTTTTCACACCTTTGGCATAGCTGCTTCTGATTGTTGTTGTTGTTGCGGTTGTTATTGTTATTGGGATGATTGTTGTAGTTGCTGTTGTTGTTGTTGTTGTTGGGCCATTTGTTGTAGTTGCGATTGATGTTGCGATTGTTGGGATAATTGTTGCGATTATTATTGTAATTGCTGTTGTTGTTGTATTGGTGATTCTTATCACCGTTTTCTTCCCACTTTCTTTTGACTTGCTTCACATTGGCCTCTTCAGCCGTCTGTTCTTTAATTCTTTCCTCAATCTGGTTCACTAGTTTGTGAGCCATTCTACATGCCTGTTGTATGGAGGCGGGCTCGTGTGAACTTATATCTTCTTGGATTCTTTCCGGTAATCCTTTCACAAACGCGTCGATCTTCTCTTCCTCATCTTCGAACGCTCCCGGACACAATAGCCACAATTCTGTGAATCATCTTTCGTACGTGGTAATATCAAATCCTTGGGTTCGTAACCCTCTAAGTTCTGTCTTGAGCTTATTGACCTCGGTTCTGGGACGGTACTTCTCGTTCATCAAGTGCTTGAATGCTGACCACGGTAGTGCGTACGCATCATCTTGTCCCACTTGCTCTAGATAGGTATTCCACCATGTTAACGCAGAACCTGTGAAGGTATGCGTAGCGTACTTCACTTTTTCCTCTTCAGTACACTTACTTATGGCAAACACCGATTCGACCTTCTCGGTCCACCGTTTCAATCCGATCGGTCCTTCGGTTCGATCAAATTCCAAAGGTTTGCAGGCAATGAATTCTTTGTAGGTGCATCCTACACGATTTCCTGTACTGCTAGATCCAAGGTTATTGTTGGTATGTAGCGCAGCCTGTACTGCGGCAATGTTTGAAGCTAGAAAAGTACGGAATTCCTCTTCATTCATATTCACGGTGTGTCGAGTAGTCGGTGCCATTTCCTTCAAAATAGTCAAATGGAACAAGTTAATCATACAGAATATTAAGAGTAGTTAATAGTATTTCGTAGCATTATATGAACTCATTTATAAAAGCTTTTTCTTCATATTAGCGTTTTATAAGTTTAAATTCGGGTAGTACCTACCCGTTAAGTTCATATTTATTAGCTAATATACAATTCAACTACTACAATTCTATATGAAAAACTGATTATAATAATATTTCACGTTCAAACTTTTATACAATATTTTACAAACTTACAATACCGCTTATTTTACATAAAGCATGAAATATAGCACACAATAACTTTGATACAAGATAGTTGTGAAGATAATTCTAGCTAGTACACAAGTCGTTCAGCAAAGGCAATAAAGACACGTAATTCATACGTCCAGAAACAAGTCATGCATTCTGGTTTTACTAGGACTACTTCCCATCCTTGGTCTTGTGGAACATAACCGTTATGGCCGTTGATAAGATAGCGTGTTGTAACGTCGTCAAAGGGACGAGGGTTACGTAATGACCAACAGTCTCGTAATAACCTAAAAACCTCATTTCTTACCCCAATTACCGACTCTGTCACTTGTGGGAACGTTTTGTTTAATAGTTGTAGCCCGATGTTCTTTTTCTCACTTTGGTGAGAAGCGAACATTACTAACCCGTAAGCATAGCATGCTTCTTTATGTTGCATGTTAGCCGCTTTTTCTAAATCATGAAGTCCTATATTCGGATACATTGAGTCAAAATAATTTATTAACCCGTTGCGTAAAATAGCATTTGGGTTCCCCGCAATATATGCGTCAAAGTAAACACATCGTAACTTATGGGTTTCCCAATGTGATATCCCCCATCTTTCAAACGAAAGTCTCTTATAAACCAAGACATTCTTAGAACGTTCTTCGAATGTCTTTCAAACTGATTTCGCCGTAAATAGTTGTGCCGAAGAATTCTGACCGACTCTAGACAAGATTTCATCAATCATGTCTCCGGGTAGGTCTCTTAAAATATTGGGTTGTCTATCCATTTTGTGTTTTTATACTGTAAAATAGACAAGAGTTAGATTCATAAAAAAAATACTTATTAATACAAGCAATTTTTACATATATCATAAAGCATAAGCACACTATATTACATATATTACACCACACGAATATAACTATCTTATTCCGACTCGCTCGTTTCTTCTTCTTCGGTTTTGGTTCGTTTTGCCAAGTTTCTTGGGATATATGATGTTCCCCTAATACGAGCTGTCGTTTTCCACAACGGTTTAGAAAAACCTGGTGGTTTAGAGGTTCCCGGATCATTGTTACAACTTAAGGGCTTCGGGGGTTGACGATACATAAAAAGTTCATCGGGGTTGGAATTAGATTTCTCTATTTTTATGCCCTTTCCCTTATTATTTTCTTTTGCCTTTTTAAATTCAGTTGGGGTAATTTCTATAACATCATCGGAATTCTCGTCGGAATCCGATTCATCGGAGAATTGGTAATCCTCCCAATATTTTGCTTCCTTGGCGGAAACACCATTGACCATAATTAACCTTGGTCGGTTGGTTGAGGATTTTCGTTTACTTAACCGTTTTATTATTTCCCCCACCGGTTCTATTTCCTCCTCCGGTTCCTCCTCTTCCGGTTCGGATTCTTCTTTCGGTTCTGATTCTTCTTCCGGTTCTTCTTCGGGAACTTGTGAATCAGTCCAATATATATTCGACTCTTCGTTATTATTAGGTGAGTCAATGGGATTTGTGCTAGAGATAGACATCTATCACACAATATCAAACATGTTAAGAGATTAATATATCACATAATATATACATGTTAATAATATATAGTTTCCAACAAAAATGTTAAGCAATCATTTTTAAAGAAAACACGGTCGAAGTCCAGACTCACTAATGCATCCTAACAAACTCGATAAGACACACTAATGCAAATTTCTGGTTCTCTAAGACCAACGCTCGGATACCAACTGAAATGTCCCGTTCTTATTGATTAAAAACGTTCCATATTAATTGATTTCGTTGCGAGGTTTTGACCTCTATATGAGACGTTTTTCAAAGACTGCATTCATTTTAAAACAAACCATAACCTATATTTCATCAATAAAGGTTTAAAAAGCTTTACGTAGATTATCAAATAATGATAATCTAAAATATCCTGTTTACACACGACCATTACATAATGGTTTACAATACAAATATGTTACAACAAAATAAGTTTCTTGAATGCAGTTTTTACAAAATATCATACAAGCATGGACTCCAAATCTCTTCCTTATTTAAGTATGCGACAGCGGAAGCTCTTAATAATCACCTGAGAATAAACATGCTTAAAACGTCAACAAAAATGTTGGTGAGTTATAGGTTTAACCTATATATATCAAATCATAATAATAGACCACAAGATTTCATATTTCAATACACATCCCATACATAGAGATAAAAATCATTCATATGGTGAACACCTGGTAACCGATATTAACAAGATGCATATATAAGAATATATCCCCATCATTCTGGGACACCCTTCGGATATGATATAAATTTTGAAGTACTAAAACATCCGGTACTTTGGATGGGGTTTGTTAGGCCCAATAGATCTATCTTTAGGATTCGCGTCAATTAGGGTGTCTGTTCCCTAATTCTTAGATTACCAGACTTAATAAAAAGGGGCATATTCGATTTCGATAATTCAACCATAGAATGTAGTTTCACGTACTTGTGTCTATTTTGTAAATCATTTATAAAACCTGCATGTATTCTTATCCCAAAAATATTAGATTTTAAAAGTGGGACTATAACTCACTTTCACAGATTTTTTTTACTTCGTCGGGAAGTAAGACTTGGCCACTGGTTGATTCACGAACCTATAACAATATATACATATATATCAAAGTATGTTCAAAATATATTTACAACACTTTTATTATATTTTGATGTTTTAAGTTTATTAAGTCAGCTGTCCTCGTTAGTAACCTACAACTAGTTGTCCACAGTTAGATGTACAGAAATAAATCGATAAATATTATCTTGAATCAATCCACGACCCAGTGTATACGTATCTCAGTATTGATCACAAATCAAACTATATATATTTTGGAATCAACCTCAACCCTGTATAGCTAACTCCAACATTCACATATAGAGTGTCTATGGTTGTTCCGAAATATATATAGATGTGTCGACATGATAGGTCGAAATATTGTATACGTGTCTATGGTATCTCAAGATTACATAATATACAATACAAGTTGATTAAGTTATGGTTGGAATAGATTTGTTACCAATTTTCACGTAGTTAAAATGAGAAAAATTATCCAATCTTGTTTTACCCATAACTTCTTCATTTTAAATCCGTTTTGAGTGAATCAAATTGCTATGGTTTCATATTGAACTCTATTTTATGAATCTAAACATAAAAAGTATAGGTTTATAGTCGTAAAAATAAGTTACAAGTCGTTTTTGTAAAGGTATTCATTTCAGTCGAAAGAACGACGTCTAGATGACCATTTTAGAAAACATACTTCCACTTTGAGTTTAACCATAATTTTTGGATATAGTTTCATGTTCATAATAAAAATCATTTTCCCAGAATAACAACTTTTAAATCAAAGTTTATCATAGTTTTTAATTCACTAACCCAAAACAGCCCGCGGTGTTACTACGACGGCGTAAATCCGGTTTTACGGTGTTTTTCGTGTTTCTAGGTTTTAAATCATTAAGTTAGCATATCATATAGATATAGAACATGTGTTTAGTTGATTTTAAAAGTCAAGTTAGAAGAATTAACTTTTATTTGCGAACAAGTTTAGAATTAACTAAACTATGTTATAGTGATTACAAGTTTAAACCTTCGAATAAGATAGCTTTATATGTATGAATCGAATGATGTTATGAACATCATTACTACCTCAAATTCCTTGGATAAACCTACTGGAAATGAGAAAAATAGATCTAGCTTCAAAGGATCCTTGGATGGCTTGAAAGTTCTTGAAGCAGAATCATGACACGAAAACAATTTCAAGTAAGATTTCCACTCGAAATAAGATTGTTATAGTTATAGAAATTGAATTAAAGTTTGAATATGATTATTACCTGGTATTAGAAAGATAACCTACTATAAGTAACAAAGGTTTCTTGATCTTGGATGATTACTTGGAATGGATTTAGAAAACTTGGAAGTAAACTTGCAATCTTGGAAGTATTCTTGATTTTATGAAACTAGAACTTTTGGAATTTATGAAGAACACTTAGAACTTGAAGATAGAACTTGAGAGAGATCAATTAGATGAAGAAAATTGAAGAATGAAAGTGTTTGTAGGTGTTTTTGGTCGTTGGTGTATGGATTAGATATAAAGGATATGTAATTTTGTTTTCATGTAAATAAGTCATGAATGATTACTCATATTTTTATAATTTTATGAGATATTTCATGCTAGTTGCCAAATGATGGTACCCACATGTGTTAGGTGACTCACATGGGCTGCTAAGAGCTGATCATTGGAGTGTATATACCAATAGTACATACATCTAAAAGCTGTGTATTGTACGAGTACGAATACGGGTGCATACGAGTAGAATTGTTGATGAAACTGAACGAGGATGTAATTGTAAGTATTTTTTTTAAGTAGAAGTATTTTGATAAGTGTCTTGAAGTCTTTCAAAAGTGTATGAATACATATTAAAACACTATATGTATATACATTTTAACTGAGTCGTTAAGTCATCGTTAGTCGTTACATGTAAATGTTGTTTTGAAACCTTTAGGTTAACGATCTTGTTGAATGTTGTTAACCCATTGTTTATTATAACAAATGAGATGTTAAATTGTTATATTATCATGATATTATGATATATAATATATCTTAGTATGATATATATACAGTTAAGTTAAATGTCGTTACAACGATAATCGTTACATATATGTCTCGTTTCGAAATCATTAAGTTAGTAGTATTATTTTTACATATGTATTTCATTGTTAATACACTTAATAATATATTTACTTATCATTTAACATAATTAACCAAGTGTATCAATATCTTAATATGATTCATATGTACCTAGTAAGACGTTGTTATAACGATAATCGTTATATATATCGTTTTCGAGTTTCTTAAATTAATAGTCTCATTTTTATGTATATAACTCATTGTTAAAATACCTAATGAGATACATACTTATAATAAAATCATGTTAACTATATATATAACCATATATATGTCATCGTATAGTTTTTACAAGTTTTAACGTTCGTGAATCACCGGTCAACTTGGGTGGTCAATTGTCTATATGAAACCTATTTCAATTAATCAAGTCTTAACAAGTTTGATTGCTTAACATGTTGGAAACACTTAATCATGTAAATAACAATTTCATTTAATATATATATAAACATGGAAAAGTTCGTGTCACTACATAGGGAGTGCAAGAGAGGATTCAAATTTTTTTTTATTACTTATCAACTAGCTTTCTTTAATTACTCTCACACTTTTACACACACACACACACAAAAATACTTGCATCTTTCCTCTCAACTTTCTCTCCATTCTTGTAAGTAACATGAACATTTTCTCCTCTCCTTTTCCTTGCTCAAAACCGTAACCTTACACATCTCATCATCATTCTTTTGTTGTTAATTTGTTACTTACTCTTTGTTGTAGTTAACTTACTTGTTATTTTAGTTATTACTTACTAGTATTTAAGAATCAAACTCTTTAGTTTGATTCTTCATTTTATCTTGTATTTACAAGAACAAACAAGAACAAAACTTCCTAGTTTATGTTCTACATATAATGTCCTAAAAGATTTAAGGTTCATGTGTTGTAAAATCATACTTGTAATCTTAAAGATCAAGACTTTGGCTTGAATCTTTAAAGTATGAACAACAATGAACTAGTTACTTGTTTATTTAGGTTATTTCTTCATTTTATGTACTTTAAAGTTGTAATTTGGTCAAGTATTACTAGTTAATCTTGATCTCATTTTTCTTGAACAAAAGTTAACTTGAAAGTTCAAGAACATGGAAGTGTAACTCTTTAGTTATAACTTCATACACTTGTGTTAGATTTAACTTAATAACTTTAGATCTAGACCTTTGGGTCTTGGATCTTCAAGATCTAACTAAGAACTATGTTCTACATCTTAAGATCTTGATTAGTTAGTTTACTTTCAAGTTTGTAGTTCAATATTACTTTTATATTTCATGTATGTGTTAAATCTAGGACTTTGATGTAACTTTGGTTCATCAAACTACATACAACACTTAATTGAGTTGTGCTACTTGTATTAGACTTACACTTGGGTTATGATGGTAAAAGCTTGGTAAAGATGATGTAAACACATCAACGAGTTGTACACTTGAAGCTATATGCATCAAGGATGAGAACCGTGATAAGCATCGATTACCAAGAAACCCCGGAACCTACTGTTTTACTGTTTCTGTGTCTGACCCGTACAACCTGGGCTACGGTAAATATGATTTTCAGATATCTTTGTTCGAGTAGATAACTTTTCATTTAGGACTCATCTTAATCCGAGTTACGATTTAGGATTTATGGCCCTCCGATCGTCACTATGTCCTTTTAACGTTGTGCTGAAAATTCTGACCTACTCGCACTTAGACCGTCGCCACGGTCAAACGAAGACGAGTTTGCTTCTGGGATTTTTACCACAACTAAAGGACTCATATGCGGAGCCATTGCCACCGGTCTCACCTTATTTCAGTAGGTTTAGAGGCCGTGGTGACTGACCGAAGTCAGCCTTTGTTTTAAACTTCTTTCATGAACGAAACTTACTTTACACCTTTTGTTTGACGATGAATGATGATGACCCTTAAGACCTTATTTACATACATTTAAACCTATTGAGACAATTTACTGACTTAGTACTATTTGACTTAGGTTGAGGACTTTCCAGACCTACGTACTTGCTTATTTCCCGACTCGACTTTACCACTACTTTATCGCTGTGAGTTATAGCATTCCCTTTTTACTTTAACTTATTTTGGGAAGTGAGAATACTTGTGGATTTTATGTTTTACATACTAGGCATGAGTACTTAAACTTATATATGTGTGGGTTATACAACGGCATAAACATTCCCTTTAGCTCGGTAACGTTTAATCATTGGTTTTTGAACCGTGAACGCGAATCTTAGATATGGATCCATAGGGTTTGACATCCCCACTCGGGCTAGTAGCGCTAGCATTTAACGAGTGTTTAATACTTCGTAAACATACGCACTTGCCAAGTGTACTTTCAGGGGGTGATATATTATTAAACGTTAAGTTAGTTACCAAGTGCCCACGGTTGAATATATACTTTATCATACTGATTTGGATTACTGATTTAAATGCTTGTTGAAGCACTGAAATCTCGTGGCCTACCTTACTTTACTGTTATACTTAAACTATAGCTCACCAACATTGATGTTGACGTTTTTAAGCATGTTTTTCTCAGGTGCTTAAGGTATGCTTGCTTCCGCTGTACTAGTCATGCTTTGTAGACACTCGCTGCGCTTATTAGAGATGTCACCGCATGAAACGTTATTTTGCATTCAAACATGATACTTTTGAAACGATGTATTTGTAACGACCTATGGGTCACATACTATTACTTATGCTTGCAATTCGTAGAAGCATACTTTTGGGTTGTTAAACATTTGATGTTAGTTAAGACATCACTTTTATCTTGAATGCAAACTCTTTTGAAACAGCATATAGTGCTTGACCTTGTAATGATCCTGTTGCTGATGGTCCGTACATGTTGATTTAGTGCGAGGCGTCACAAAATAAAATATAAATATCGTTATCTTTATCATAATGGTTAAGAAATGAGTTTTCAAAAGTGGTTCTAGATATTTATAAAAGTTATATACGTTTTAATAATAAAGTTCTTTTTAAACTGAAAACGTTTTTGTACGTTTAAAACTAAATCAAATAAATATGATAATTTTGTTTTTCAAAAATAAATATATTTAAGAATCATTTTGTTAAAAAGTTAAAATAATGGAAATCATTATATCATAAAACGTTTTAGAAAAGTAGAATTATATATATTCATAATAGGTTTCAAGTTTTTAAATTACAGTCTGTTGGTGAAGCATGGGATAAAGTCCAAAGGTTAAATAAACATATGAAATCATCTTAATGAAAAATATCGAGTTACTTAACTTGTCGATATCCAACATCTAAGTTATTTACACTCCACGTTCTTAGTTTCACATTAAATAAAATGAAAGTTAACATAGTTATCTTATCAAGGTCACGAGGAAAATATTATAAAACATGAATTGAAAATTAAACAGGAATTTCCACTAACCCTTGTCCAGTTCCCGTTAATTGACACATTTATTCTTACTTGTAAATCAGTTTACCAATTATTCCGAATACCGTTAAAAAGAATAGATTTATTAATTCTCAGTGGACCTTACAACAGAGACCCGTAATCATATCACAATATATCTGATAATTCAATCATTTGATATCATCTTATAATCTCGTCGATAATTATAATAAACTTATATTGAAACAAATACGTTCATGTAAAGTATTATACATATAATATTTTGTTAACGTTTTCAATTAATATAATCATATATTATATATACATACCTATACACATAAATGTTAGTGAATCGTCGAGCACGGTCAAAGGGTAATTGATTACATGAATGTAGTTCCAAAATTTTGAGATTCAACATTACAAACTTTGCTTATCGTATCGGAAACATATAAAGATTAAGTTTAAATTTGGTCGGAAATTTCCTGGTTGTCACAATTTGGTCGAGGTTAAATGAATGTATGAATACAATTTACACTTCTTGAGATTCAACTTAACAAACTTTGCTTATCGTGTCGGAATAATATAAAGATAAAGTTTAAATTTGGTCGGGAATTTCCGGGTTGTCACAGCATATTCCTGTTTTATATCCTTTGTTGTGATACTATAGCCTTTGATCTTATAATGATAACGATAAAAAGACAACGAAAAGGTAACAGTAGTAGGTACATTAATGGTGAACAATCCGGTACTGGTCATTCCAGTTTTGTTTCCCCCGTTTTGTCGTCGAGGGAAAATGGCCAATACATATTCGTTAAAACGTCGTAATAACTAGGAAGTTTTTTCGAGTGTAACGTTAGTAAGTCTGCGAAACCTGTATATGTCCCCGTTGTTAAAGGGAGTTACTTATGATAATGTTGGACCTGTTATTGCCCCCTCTCCTGGTCAGCATGTGAGCTATCATTTGGTTATTCACAACAGGCTGTAGCTACACCCTCCAGTAATCCACAATCGTTGTTTGACATTGCAGTTGCTACTCCCAGTATGATTTATTTATTGTTTTATCTTTTAGATGATATTGAGCTTTGGCTTTTGTTTGTATTAATGTTGGCAAAAATATTTTACATGTTGTTTCAGGTGATCATATGATGTCAACTCTAGAGGATGTTGGCAGCCGGACAAGTGTGGTTCCAGACACTATTAATGTTGGTGGTATGCTGTTTTATGTTTCTTCTAAATGTAGCAGTCTAGGTTTTTTAATATTTATTTTTTTATTATCTCTGTTGTTGGTGACAGGTGACTGAAGATACCGAATTAACTGTTACAGAATGATATGTGGATGCGTCGTAACTATTTGACGATTATTGGTGGTCACTGTTTTTGTACATCCTCTTCCTGATTATTTTTCCTATTTAGTTTTGGTATTTTTTTGTTGTTCCGTAAATTTGGGGATTCAAATTTTCTTTGAAGTATGCGTTTCAAAAGTATCATTCATATGTACTGTTTCATTTATGTTTGTGATATGTGTTTTTGTATGCTACAGGTTCTTTTGGGCGTTGTTTGTGTTACTTGAGGTTCAATTTTGCAGTTCCTGTTTATCGTTCTCCATTGCATATGAAGGTTTGTTTAGTTTTTAATTTTGGTGTTTATATTTGATAGGTTATTCCCAAAGATTTGCAGGTTTTGTATTTAAAGTTGGGTTGGAAATGGTCCGGTCCCATGTTTTAAGACTTCTGCGGCAACTAATTCCAACACCATACTAGGTACGATCAACTACTTCAAAATCTAATCATAAAGCATACACTAACATGAAGTGAAAATGCAGGGGCAACACTTTACATGCGAATATATTGGCTCAATGATGCAAGAAATGCAAAGTAAGACTAAGCGGTGCACCACCATATCTTGAAATGACCAAACTTGAAACGTCCTTTTGACCAATAACAACTACTCCTTAGCAGCTCCCTTTATAGACGACTCCGCAACAGCGATGCTTACCATCATCTCAGAATACCACCCACAATTGAAGTACTGGAAGGCATGTTTCCGAGGAATTTTTTTTTTTTTTTTTTTTTTTTTTTTATGTTATCTCATATCTGAATGTTTAATTACATGTGATGTGGTTTATTATACATGTGTCTAATGTTGGTTGTTGTAAAATGTAATAGAAAAAAAAATCCAGAAGACCACCAGCTAACCGGATAATCTATGTAGTTAACTAAACAGCGCCAATCGTAGCTATTTTGTATATATAAATATCGTTCCCACTTATGTTCAAATGGTGCAAAACCGACTATTTCTGCTGCAACGTGGGCCGGTCCGGACCTCGTTATTTTACTAATCTCAATGAATGTTGTTAGAAGAATATAAGAGAGCTGTCAATCCCATTTAATTCTGAAAAAATTCAATACTTACGAAGGAATCAAGATCAAGATTAACATTAAAACAGCTAATTAATTACTCTTTATTATTTATTCACATACAACTTGTATGCGTCTATTAGACCACTTGTAGTGGTAGGGAGCGTGAGTTAGTGGTGTGGGTTGTTTTTTTTACTTTTTTGATGATCAGAACGTGTTGATTTTTTGTGTGGAGTAGTGGTTGTGTGGATTGTTAGTGTGGGTTATTAGTGGAATGCTAATGTGGTATTTTATTTTTATTTTTCAAATTATACTAATTTTTTTATATTAGGTGAAAAATAAAAAAATGTAACATAATTTGAATAATTAAAAAGACATCTACCTTATAAGTAAAAAAAACAAAATTCTAAATTCTAAAAAAAGGAAATTATATAAATTAAATTCATAAAATAAATATGAAAAAACATAAACTAGTCTACACATCTGGGATGTGGTCAATGTTCACGTTATCTTTCAACTTGCTACGAACCAACTTTTTAAGATTTTGAAGACATATCACGTCTTCCAGGTCTTCAAGTTGAGTAGATGATCTCCCCAACAAATCAATTTGTGTTAGTGCGGTTTGCATACTAACATACTCGTTGAAATTGTCAAGCGCACTTTTGTTTTTTATTGCCACATTAATCATGTGGTCCATAGATTCTTTCATTCTTGACGAACTCGAACTCTTACCACGAGATGACGCTCCTGTGTCCGAAGAAGCCGATTTTTTTTGTGCTTTCTTTGCTCTATCACGTCCTGTTGGGCGTGGCATTGACACGTCCCCAAACAACTCTGCCTCAAAGTCTTGAGAGAGTCGTACCGGGTCTCCTTGACTTTCCCCAACAGCGTCAACATCCACATATTCTTCTTGAACTCTTGCAACCAGGACATTAGGTACTATCCACTTTGATTGTTGACTCACGAAAAAAAAGACTTCCTTGTGAATAAAGTATTTCTCATATTGACTAGAATATGATTGTAATGCTAACTTGTAAATGTCTTCGTCATTAGCTCCACTACGCTAATGATCCTTTATATCCTTATAGATTGGCAAAAACTCCGTATATGCCTTGTTCACATCTCGCCATTTTGAAGATAACGAATCTTCGTTGCGTACCCATCCATATTCTTTATCATAAAACTTTTCCATTACCGAGCCCCAAAAACTTTTTTGCTTTTGCGATGGGCTAACAATTGGATTCTTCGAAGCATCACAAAAACATTCCGACAACCACAAAATCTCTTTTTATGACCACGTTTTTTGTTTCCTCGACGCACCTTCATCCAACGCTTAATAATAATAATAATAATAATAATAATAATAATAATAATAATAATAATAATAATAATAATAATAATAATAATAATAATAATAATAATAATAATAATAATAATAATAATAATATATACTTATTAATATTAGAACAGTGTGAATATATTTATTGTTAATAATGATTATGGTTATTATAATATATATAATTGTACTATATATTTGTATGTATATATATTATATTATATGTATATAGTATAACAGTGTACATATTTGTATGTATAATAAATGTATAAAAATTATACTATATATATTATAACCTTGATCTTTTTTTTTTCTTGTGTCTACGCGTAACCCGTGGTTGGGATTGTTGTAGTTTGTTGTTCTTGCGATTGCGTTTGTTGAATTTGCGTTTGTTGCATTTGCATTTGTTGTTGTTGCATAAATCGATGATGTTGTTGTTGTTGTTGTTGTTATTGTTGTTGAAAATATGCCTACTGTTGTTGTTGTTCAATAGTTATCGGATAAGGTTGATTCAACCCGAACAAATTTTTAGCTACGTTGGTAAATTGTTGAGGACTAAATGTTTGGAGTGGTTGGGATGATAATCCAGGATTATTTGGCCGACCGAAGACTAATAGATTTAAAAACATAACAATTTGGTTAAGTGGTGTTTCGGGATCTTCATTATCATTTTCTGAATTGTATGGAATGTTTGGATTAGACATCTTTTTTTGGTAAAAAGAAGTACTATGGAAGAAGTATGAATGAAATGTAGTAGAATGGAAGATTGGTTTAATTGATTTTTTTTATTCAAACGGTTAAAAACAAAAAGCCCAACGTTCATATTCAACGGACCAATCTAGAGCTTCCACGTGTCCAAAATATCCGTTTCTTGAGCCGTTGCTTCGCAACAAACGCCTCCATTTTTGGCCGAACCAACGCTGCGATACCGACCCTTGGGGTGTCGGTTGCTAGCCACATCGAATCCCACTGGCGTTTCTTGTTCCCGATACAACTCGTCTTACTACTAGTCTAAAATTTTATCCAGTCCACAAATAAGAAGAATGACATTAAAACATATAATTAATCAATATTTTTTTAAGATACATCTTGCATACGTCTATTAGTACAAGCCTAAAATTTTATCCGGTCCACAAATGAAAATGGCAGTAGATGCCCGATTCACTCGTTATTCATCGGATATACACAATTAATAGTTGATATAAATTGATTAATAGTGGATATGAATATAGATTATTAATGGATCAAATGTGAATGAAAATTTACTAATCTACAACATTTTATTTATTCCTCGAAATACATATATACACAACGTTCCGGCAAAGTGTGTTTGTTAGTCCACAATTAGGGTGTTCGATCAGTTTCTTGATAGTGTTAGTGGGTTTTGAGAGGACTTCTTGTAGTGAGATGCTAGTGAGAGAAAGTAAAGTAATATGAATGACTAGAAACTCGTCAAAGGTGGGGATCTTGCTTTATATAGTAGCAAGCTCCCAAGTTACAAACACATGGTAAACACTAAGTTAACGAGGTAAATAGCCTAATCTAGACTATT
Organism: Rutidosis leptorrhynchoides; assembly: GCF_046630445.1. Classification (NCBI taxonomy): domain Eukaryota; kingdom Viridiplantae; phylum Streptophyta; class Magnoliopsida; order Asterales; family Asteraceae; genus Rutidosis; species Rutidosis leptorrhynchoides. The sequence goes on from NC_092337.1 coordinate 257,262,962, forward strand.
ACAATTACAAGTCTAAAACGCACACGCCACTAGAATAATACAAGACATAAACCACACGACATTAAATATTACAATAATGATTGTCAATAATCTCCCCTTTGTTGTGGGGTTTTGGATTACGACCTTTGTTGAAACGCCTCCTAAGTGTGTGTACTTGCACTCTTCACCTAGGAGTGTTATGGTTGTGTAATCTGTGAGATTTTCAACAATCTTCCCTCTTGATAGGATTCATTGCTCTTTCTTCTTTGAAAGGCGCGATCATGTTTTCGTCTTTTTGTCTTTTGCTTTGGCGTTGGTTTCTCATAAATAAACCCTCTCTTGACTCTTGTAGATTCTTCTTGAGACTTCTTTCGAGAGTGTTACGTTTTATAAACTTTAACACCTCCTATGATCATTCTCTTGCAGTTTCTTGTGAAGCCTTCTTCTGGGCTTTGATTTTGGTTTGAAGCTATGAAGCTTTTGATGCTATCAGCTTTTAACACGAACTTTTGCATATATGAAGAGCTAATCTGGGAGTGTTATGTTTGATTTGATTTATCTTCTTCTTGGGTTCAGACAAAGAGGTCTTGAAAGTGGCTTGATATGATCTTCTTAGTTGTGAAGACCTCTTTTTCTCCCCCTCAAATGTTGAGTCAAATTTTTCATGATCGTGACTGATTTTTTTTTTACTCGTGTGTCATTCTCCTCACATGATGAATATGGTGTACCATTTTCAACATGTGTAGCACGAATATGGCATCCCATGTTCATCACAAAATAGCAGAGAGAGAATATACGTTTATCGTCGGAGAGGGTACGTGTACCTGCTAAGAAGAGACAAAGAGGTTAAGGAAAAAGTTTAATCCTCAGGGAAAACAGGATCTTCAGAAACTGTTTTTGATTTTGTAAAATCAAGGTAGTTGTTATGCTAGACAGATTTAAATCAGGCATGCTAGTTATTACACTAGACGACAAGTTTTCTGAAACCAAAACTCTTTCCGGATTTGGGGACCTTACTGGTATTGGTAGGTGTATGTTTAACCTTGGTGGATGTTGAGGATGAGTGGTCACCGAAGTTCCAGTCGGCGTTAGCAAGCTATTCACCTCCATGATTAAAGAATCATGGGACTTTTGTGCGACTATACCGCTCTTTGTTATACCAAGTCTTCCAACTGTACCTAACACTGCATTGATGTCGGTAAAAATCAATGAAATGTAGGTAGATGTTACATCATGTCTTGAAGTCATTGATATGTCATGAGGTGACAAATCTCTTTCAGTTGTGGTACTCTCTAAGGAGTGTGTGTGGTTGGCTAAATACTGACTGATCATTAAGGTGATTATCCTTTCGGAGGTCTGATAAATCTACCAAGGTAAGCCTAAGCATTGTCATATATATTTCCTCTCCGTTGAACTAGACAGATCTCCCTCATCAAGATAAGTCTGACCTCTGGACCCTGTTTGACGCTGTTTGACGTTGAGGTCCCACCTTATAAATGCAATAAGGTGTTAATAGAGGATTTCCCGCCGATAAGCAGGGTTCCTGATGTGTGCAGCGGTGTATACGAAATAGATTATATTTTTATTGTAAAATACTATTAAATATGATACAATTTTATACAAGTTATTTATTTATTTATTGAATGGGATATACCAAAACCTTGCTACAACACTTATAGGCAGTGTACCTAATCGTAGAGTAGTATAGTTTTTAGTAAGTCCGGTTCGTTCCACAGGGAGCTAGTGATACGTCCTATATTTTTAACTACTATATTTGAATAATATATATATAATTATATAAGTAGTAATATTATAAAAGGGGGGTTTTACCGTTTAATGACCGGTTTGTCGATTTTAAATAAAACGTAAAGATAAATGACGATAATTAAAATGCGTAAACTAAATAACAATATTTAAAATGACAATAAATAAATGACAGTAAATAAAAGTACGATGAGATATAAAATAAAACAATTATGCTTATTTAAACTTCCGTAATCATGATGTTTGATGTTTTGATTTTAATTTATTACTCTTGGGTTAATTGTCCTTTGTCCTGGTTTATTTGATACGTCTATCTGGTTTTTGTCCATAACAGTCCATCGGTCATAAATATAAAGTGCGAGTGTCCTCGTCAAATTACCCTTATACCCGAAGTCAAATATTCCAACTAATTAAAGATTTAAACTGTGACACAGTTATCACTTCTGTCAACAATTACACCAGTTATCACTGTATGTAATTCACCCCTGTTTTGATTAGATATGAATATTAATTTACCCACTTGATCAGTTTGAATAATCAATTACCCAACCCGAATAATTAATTAAATGATTATAATAGATTCCGTATGAATGTCACTAAATAGGACAACCATAATCATTATTAATTATTAAGTTAATTAATTTGAAGATAGGTTCGACAGACTCCAATGAGTTGTCACTCAATTAGATAATACCTCCCATCTATTAATAATCCATAGTCAAATGCCCACAAGTGTCGGTCTTTTGTTCAAACATTAATTATGGTACAATATCCAATAACCCCGTCTTTAATATTTAGTCTAACATCACGATTACTTCGGCTCAAATAAGCATAATAATAAATTAGTTACGATACATTAATTTAAAAAGGATGAACATAGCTTACAGTGATTATTTATCGCGTAGTGTTACACGGACAGAGTTCCGACTTTAAAACCCGTAAAACATTTCTTACAATAACCCAATTATTATTAATCTTAACTTAAACTTAATATTATAAATAATAAATATAAATATAGTTTACAGAAAGAAAGAAAGAAGAGTGTGAAGGTATATCATTCGAGCAGAATTAGCTGGCTTTTATAGATGTGAACTGATCCTGAGGGCCATGCGATCGCATGGCTTTTCAGTGTTATTCCCATGCGATAGCATGGCCAGGCTGGCGGGCTCCCATCAGTTTGTTTTCTAGTTTGCCGATGTTTTATTTAATAATATAATATAATATATATAATTTTATATAATTATATATATATTATATTATATTCATGTGCGTGGTAGACTTGTAATTTTAGCTCCATTGTCTCGTACGTTTACGCCCGGTTTATGTCTCAGTTCCGGATTTTCGAACGTCCTTTCGTACACGTAGATATCTTGTACTTTGTGTTCCGCGGCTTGTACTCTTGTAATTTTTAGACGTTTCTCATCAATAAATTGAACCACTTGGATCGTATCTTATACAATAGAGCTTTTTAGTCATTTGCGTCTTCAAATCGTCATTTTCTTCTTTTGTCTCCGCACTTATTTATTTAAACGAATATTACATAAGAATAGAAAAATTGCAACTAAAAGCTTTACATATTAGAAGGATATTTTGCCTAAATATATGTTTATTTGGAGCACTATCAAATATCCCCACACTTGAACGTTGCTTGTCCTCAAGCAATACAGAACTTGAAATTAAATCACACTTCACTCGAATCACTTTTTTTTATTCTCACACTTTATACATCAGTGATTTTGATACGGCGAAATGAACAATGATAGTAACGATTGGTTTATAGTCCCATATGACTATTAAAAATTTAGATCCTTTAAGGAAATTGGATCTTTATGAAAAAATTTTATATTTTGAAAATTCATTCTAGCTTTTACCCTAGATAAGTTTTCCGGAATAACCCTTCACCGGTGTTTGCAAAATGTTTTTGTGGGTTTTGTGGGTTTCATATTTTACGTTTTTAGCTCAAAACTTATAGTTTTGTGTCACCCACTTACTAATCCTCGTATTAGGAAAGCACACATCCACTATACTTGTTCCGTATATTACCTTTCGGTAAACTACCGTCCGGTTGTAAAGAAAAGCGTTGAACAAGCAACTGTTAAGGCAATGTCTAATGACATGCAGATGTTCATGGTCTACAACGTGTCGGATGCAATTACTATCCTTTGTAGGAGCAATAGTAAAGATCACCCTATAATTTTTCGGTCTGGCACAAGGTCCTGTCTTCGACCATGCTATGCAACCACCGTTCTTACGGTTGACACCCGATTTAGTTCAGGTGATCTAATGAATTCTGATGAATTCTTAGGATTTTATGTTCAATGGTAATGAACGCATTGAAAATAGGTTTTCAGAAAACAAATCGGTTTGTAATTTGATCAAAATATTTTCTCGTTCAAGCTCGAGTTTAGATATCATTGAATTCCATGAGTTTTTAATTCTCAATCTTTAAAGTTAATCTCAAGGATTGAGTAATATCAGGCTTAAAAGCTGATTTTTAATGTTTAAGGAGATTATCCTTTCTAGGGGTCTGATTCATTAGTCTTAGCAAGCTAATTTGCACGGTGCCCTCCCCATTTTACAAGACAGATCCTCTCATGGTTAGGATAAGTCTGACCACTTGGCGACCCTGTTTGATGCTGAGGTCCGTGGATTTCCTGCTGATTTTAGAGATGACTTTTCTAGATTTTTCGTCAACCTACAGCTGGTCTGGATGACAACTTCCTGACCTAAATAGAGAAGCGCGTGTCATTTTCGGAAGAATTTACTTCCTTTTAATGATGGAATTGATTCATCGTGTAGATCCATCTTTCTTTCAAATATATTACAGTAAATCGGGTAAAACTGATTAGTTTAGTCCAAAGCAAAAGTACCTGCAATAATCTTGTACGAATATGTGATATATGTTTTGAAGAACTTGGTAAATTTTTCCCACACTTAGCTTTTATTTATTCTTTTCTTTGCCTTTTTATTCTCTTCTATTCTATTTTAAACGAATTCAAGCATTTTGGGTTGTTTCTCCATTTATGTTCTCTCCGAGGTAACAATAATTTCGGTATTATAACCTAGTTTTATCGTTCATAAATATGTATAAACATGATTTTGAATTCATTTAGTTGAATTTTTTTTAAATTTTTACAAAATTTGGCAATTAAACTAAGTGTAAACCCGAGAGAATTTATAACCCTTCCCCACACTTGAGATCTTGCAATGCCCTCATTTACAAGAAATTAGTAAAAATTTAAATTCATGAGGGTGATTAGTGTAGAAAAATGATTAAAAATACCTAGTTTGCAAACATATTGTTTTATATCACATTTGATATTTTACGTCTTGTCGTTAAAATTACTAGCTTTTGCTGAACTTAATGTCAGTCTTTGAAAGTGCGCTGTTTTACCATGTTTTGTACATAAGATAAACTACAAACATATATATAATATATATATATTTTTTTTATAAAACCTTTATTTATTAAAACAATTTAAATGAATAATTAAAATTTGTCATTTTAAAGCGAGTGTTTTAAAAACAAAGATTTTCGGGTTTTTTTTTTTTTTTTTGCATACTTTAGATCAGTAATATTAAAAATAATGATAACAAAATTTTTCGCCCCGTCTTTGGGTAAAGCAATTTCGATTCTATGATCTAGTCTTTAACTCACGACAAATTTTAGAAATCAATTTTTAAACTTAATGAAATAAATTAAATTTTGTTTTTAAATTCACACAAAACTTAAATTTAAAAAGCATATTAATTTCATACAAAACCTATAAAACAAAAATTCAGAATGGAGGGAGAAAACTAGTTCTTTAGTGTCTGCTAGCGGAAAAGACCAATCAGATTCCATTCTCGGAACTACACGAGAACAGAACAACTAACTTTAGACAGCGTTTTCTTTGAACATTCGAATCTCCCCACACTTAGGTAGCTGTGGTTTTGAAATTGTGATTAACTTCATCGTCAATTTCTCTTGGACCATAATCAACTTGCATATCTGTGACTTTTGCTTTAAGCCATTGGTCGGATTCCTGTGTAATATCCACAAATTCAACCAGTTTTGCCTTTTCTTTAGGCGATAGATTAGATACTAACCGGTTACATAACGTAAAGTTCCCGTTGGTTCTAGCATCGCGAATCCGTTTAATAAGTTTCTTCATTGAACTGTTAATAACGGGATCATTTAATTTCGTATCAACAACGGGGCTCTTTGTTATCAGGTCATCATTAGGTGTTACTTCATCTTCCCCATACTTAGGCATTTTATTATTGTTAAGCACTACCGTTGGAGTTGGTAAAATAATATGGTTCTTACCAATCGTTTTTGTTGGTTCAACGGTTTTGGTTGGTGAAGATTTAGCCTTTCGACTCACAAAGGTGATTGATTTTTCATCATTACTAAGTGTCATTCTATCCTCTCTTACATCAAATAACGCCCCGGTAGACGCTAAGAATGGTCGACCTAAAATTAAAGGAATGTTTGAGTCCTTTTCTATGTCAATGACAATAAATTCGACTAGAAATGTTAAATTACCCACTTGAACGGGTTGGTTGTCAGCAATTCCAACTGGGTGCTTAATGGTTTGATCAAGGAGTCGAACACTAATTTTCGTTGGACTTAGCTCACCTACTCCTAATCTCTTATATAATGAAAGAGGCATAACACTCACACTCGCACCTAAATCTGCTAGTGCATCATACATGACACAATCACTAAGTAGACAAGGAACAATAAATTCACCCTGATCACCCAACCTTGGTGAAAGTTTTGGTGGAACTGTCTTCACCGGATTTAATTCTACGGTTTTTGTTTCTTGTATTTTCTTATTCTTTTTCTTCTTATTTCCAGAGGTATCACAAACTTTATTACCTATTACTTGCTCATACTCAACTCCTTTTCTTGATAACGGGATGGGTGGTCTGTATGGTGCCACCACTGGCTTTACATACTCGGGTGGTGGTGGTGGTGTTGTAACTTCTTCATTGTTACTCACATTAAAAACCTTCCCATCTTCTGATGATGATTTTTCAGAATTTGTTGACACCATAATAACATTCTCATTTCGAAGATTTACTTCAGTATTACTTGGTAGCTTTCCATGTTCCTTCTCACTCATCATGCTAGCAAGAGTACCTACGTGTTTTTCTAAATTTAAAATGGAAGCTTGTTGAGTTCTTAATGACTGATCAAACCTCTCATTTGTTTGGGTTTGAGATGTAATAAATTGTGTTTGAGATTCCATTAGCTTTGCCATCATTTCTTCCAGATTTGGCTTTTTCTCTTCAGTTTGTTGTGGTGGTTTATACAAGCTAGGTCTTTGTTGATTGAAAGTGTTATTTTGAGTTGGTTGGTTATTCGAAACTTGTTGGTTGTACGAGTTATTGTTGGGTCCATTTGGATTGTAAAGAATGTTTTGATTTCGATTGAAGTTTAGCCTTGGCGGTTGATAATTATTTTGATAATTATTTCCCGGCCTTTGGTTCATGTAGGAAACATTCTCACGTTGTTCCATGGTTTGTTCAATGTGACAATCTTTCATTAAGTGTGGTCCACCGCATTGCTCACAACTGATTCGTATTGCGTGAATATCTTTAGTCATCTTTTCCGTTCGTCTCTCGAAAGAATCTATTTTTGCGGAAACGGAATCAAAGTCATGGCTAGAATCGGCTCTAGCCGCTTTAGATGAACGAAAAATATCTTTTTCTTGGTGCCACTCATGCGAGTGGGAGGCTGTGTTATCAATGATTTTGTGAGCTTCGGTTGCGGTTTTCTTCATAATGGAACCACCAGCTACTGTGTCGATATCTTTTCGTGTAGTAACATCGCAACCTTGGTAGAATATTTATACTATTTGATAAGTATCTAAACCATGCTGAGGACATCCTCTCAACAACTTTCTGAATCTTGTCCACGCCTCATATAGAGTTTTATTTGGCTTTTGCGCGAACGTAACAATTTCTCCTTGAAGTCTCACGGCTTTAGATGCTGGAAAGAATCTTTTAAGAAATTTCTCAACTAAAACATCCCATGTGTCAATCGCCCCTTCAGGTAACGATTCTAACCAATCTTTGGCTTCTCCTTTTAAAGTCCAGGGAAACAACATGAGATAGATCTGTTCATCCTCAACTTCTCTGATTTTGAATAGAGTACAGATCCTATTAAAGGTTTGAAGATGTTCATTCGAATCTTCTTTTGGCATACCACTATATTGGCATTGATTAGTTACCATGTGTAGTATTTGTCCTTTGATTTCATAATCTGGCGCATTAATGTCTGGCTTAATAATGGCGTGACCTTGGCCAGTGCGTGTGGCTCTCATTCGATCTTTCATACTTAGAGGTTCCGTTATTTCTATATTTGAAATTGTTGAATCTGAATCACTAGAAGATTCTAATTTAACGGTTTGTGGTTCAGGAGGAATGATTATTGGTTCAGGATCTTGGAATTGTCCTTGAATATCCTCCGGGTTCTCAATTGTGAAGTCGGGTTCAAAAAATGGATTATCGGAAATATGAATTGGAGTACTTGTTCGACTAGATGATAATTCTAAAGAAAAATCAATGGTGATAATATTGGCTAGATGTCTTGATCGAGTTACTGGTGGTGAACGCATGAAAGGTGGTGAACGTTTTGCTCGGTGCATTCACTGAATATTCTATTAATTATAAAAATAAAAATTATATAAGTTATTAAATTAATAGACTTTTCTGCTTTTGCCCACATTTCGAATAGCCAAAAGATGCAGCAGGGAGCCAGGACCCTTTAAATCGGAAGCCCACAACTCGGCCACTAACAAATCCAACTATTACTACGAAGCAGAAAAATTTGGATGTCTATCAATTTAACCGCTTAAAATAATTTTTCCGTCGAAGTTTAAAGAAAATAAAGAAAATTCTATGTCCTAAAAACTAGAGCGTAGAAATGAGAAAGAAAAAGAGTGCGTCGAAAAATAAAAGGTCGAAAAATAAGCGTCGAAAAATAAAAGTCGAAAAACAAAAATAAGAAAGTAAAGCGTCGAAACTTAGAATTCTAAAAACTTAAGTCTAAAAGTTGCGTCTAAAGGTATTAAAGCTTAAAAGAAATTCTATATCCAAAACGGCAATTACTTACTAAAATCTATTTAAAACTAAAGTGATAAGCGACGTCGTAAAATTCTAAAGCGCCTAAATCTTAGTCTATAGAAAAAGAACTTAAGGGATTTTACGGCAAAACCTAAAAGTCTAGAAATATAAATTAACTACGGTAAAAACTAAGTTTAAAACTAATTACGAACGATAAATATAAAAATTACGAATAAACGATAAAAATATACAATTTATAAAAAGAAACAAAAAATGATAAAATTACTAATTTTTATAAAAATATTATTTTTATATTATTATTTTATAAAAGTATTAATTTATATAATTAATAATAATATTAAAACTTAATATTACTAATTATAAACTAATATTAAAAACTAATTAAATACATAAACCCTAATTAGGTTAAATTATAATAATAATTAAAAATCTACTCTGTATTAAATGTTGTACTAGGTTTCTGGTGTGCCAGACTAAGCCATGCGGTCGCATGGTATTACAGCATCCGGCTCATGCGATCGTATGGGCCTGGATTCCAGAAATGGTTTTGGGCTTCAACTGCTTCGGCCCAATTTTAGTTTTAACTCTTTTTTTTCTGAGTTTAATTTATATAAAAAAAACTTATATTTAAAATTCTAAAAATAAAAATATTTTTTTTAATTTTATATATCTTAAAAATATATATATATATTTAAACACTTAAATATATAGATATATATATAGTATTTTTTTTATTTTTTATTTTTTATATGTTTTTATGTAAATACAAAATATTTTTACAAAATTAGCGATAAGAAATATAGCGTAAAAATATAGCGTTTCGCAGGGTCCCCGGCAGCGGCGCCAAAAACTTGATGTGTGTAACGATGTATACGAAATAGATTATATTTTTATTGCAAAATACTATTAAATATGATACAATTTTACACAAGTTATTTATTTATTTATTGAATGGGATATACCTAAACCTTGCTACAACACTTATAGGCAGTGTACATAATCGTAGAGTAGTGTAGTTTTTAGTAAGTCCGGTTCGTTCCATAGGGAGCTAGTGATACGTACTATATTTTTAACTACTATATTTGTATAACATATATATAATTATATAAGTAGTAACATTATAAAAGGGGGTTTTTACCGTTTAATGACCGGTTTGTCGATTTTAAATAAAGCGTAAAGATAAATGATGATAATTAAAATGCGTAAACTAAATAACAATATTTAAAATGACAATAAATAAATGACAGTAAATAAAAGTACGATGAGATATAAAATAAAACAATTATGCTTATTTAAACTTCCGTAATCATGATGTTTGACATTTTGATTTTAATTTATTACTCTTGGGTTAATTGTCCTTTGTCCTGGTTTATTTGATACGTCTATCTGGTTTTTGTCCATAACAGTCCATCGGTCATAAATATAAAGTGCAAGTGTAGTCGTCAAATTACCCTTATACTCGAAGTCAAATATTCCAACTAATTAAAGATTTAAACTGTGACGCAGTTATCACTTCTGTCAACAATTACACCAGTTATCACTGTATGTAATCCACCCCTGTTTTGAGTAGATATGAATATTAATTTACCCACTTGATCAGTTTGAATAATTAATTACCCAACCCGAATAATTAATTAAATGAATATAATAGATTCCGTATGAATGTCACTAAATAGGACAACCATAATTATTATTAATTATTAAGTTAATTAATTTGAAGATAGGTTTGACAGACTCCAATGAGTTGTCACTCAATTAAATAATACCTCCCATCTATTAATAGTCCATAGTCAAATGCCCACAAGTGTCGGTCTTTTGTTCAAACATTATTTATGGTACAAAATCCAATAACCCCGTCTTTAATATTTAGTCTAACATCACGATTACTTCATCTCAAATAAGCATAATAATAACTTAGTTACGATACATTAATTTAAAAAGGATGAACATAGCTTACAGTGATTATTTATCGCGTAGCATTACACGGACAGAGTTCCGGCTTTAAAACCCGTAAAACATTTCTTACAATAACCCAATTATTATTAATCTTAACTTAAACTTAATATTATAAATAATAAATATAAATATAGTTTACAGAAAGAAGGAAAGAAGAGTGTGAAGGTATATTATTCGAGCAGAATTCGCTGACTTTTATAGATGTGAACTGATCCTGAGGGCCATGCGATCGCATGGCTTTTCAGTGTTATTCCAATGCGATCGCATGGCCAGGCTGGCATGCTCCCATCAATTTGTTTTCTAGTTTGCCTACGTTTTATTTAATAATATAATATAATATATATAATTTTATATAATTATATATATATATTATATTATATTATATTCATGTGCATAGTAGACTTGTAATTTTAGCTCCGTTGTCTCGTACGTTTACGCCCGGTTTATGTCTCCGTTTCGGATTTTCGAACGTCCTTTCGTACGCATAGATATCTTGTACTTTGTGTTCCGCAGCTTGTACTCTTGTAATTTTTAGACGTTTCTCATCAATAAATTGAACCACTTGGATCGTATCTTGTACAATTGAGCGTTTTTATCACACCCCCAAATAGGGCATGGGGTATTTGTGACTAATTATATCAAATTACAGTTGTATAAACGAGAACGACTCTATATGAGACATTTTATTGAGTTTTGCAGCGGAAGATAAATAGATTACATTAAATGTTTTTAAATGAATTGGTAAGTAATGCATGAAGACTCCAAGCATAGCAAGCAATCATCATCAAAGCAGTAGATATACAGCGGAAGCAACATTTAAGTACCTGAGAATAAACATGCTTAAAAAGTCAACACGAGGTTGAGTGAGTTCATAGGTTTATCATAAATAATGATTACAGTAATAATGTTAGACGACAAGATTTAGTTTTCATAAGTAGATCACTCAGATCCAGTCAAGTTGATCTCCCGCAGCATCAAAAAAAGTTATGCCAGTGCGTGATATTTAAACTAAACATTGTTTGCCCCGTGACAAGTTGTTCCGTCCTTGTCGTTTAATTTGATTATCAAGTAATATAAAGACTTAGTCAAATGTATTGGGGACGTTACTCCCGATAGGCCTATCCCCAATAATTAAGAATGCCGCAACAATTAAAAATATCACTGTAGGGACTTAGTCGGACATAGCCGGGTATAGCATTGTTTAATAGTTGGTACTGATATTTAGACTAGACTTTCAAGTTTGTCCCGTAACAAGTTATCGTTTATACTTGTCGGTTGGGGACTTGCTGGTCATAGCCCAACATATCACAGTTTAATAGTTGGTACTTGTGTCTAACGTATAAAATAGTTATAAAAGTTGCGCATGTATTCTCGGCCTAAAAATATAGATAAAAAGGGAGCTATGAAAACTCACGATACGATAGTTTGTATGATATGCGTATGATAGCACCGAACAAGTACAGAGTTGTCCTCGGATTCATGAACCTAAATCATTTATATATAGATTAACACGTATAATGGTAATCAAATAATTACATATATTAATTATAATATTTATATATTTAGTGTGTAGTTTATATAGAAATTGTACTAAATTTTATATACTTTGTATATTTGTATATGTTTATTTTGTATATGATTAATAAATTATTAATCTATTTAATATATAAATTATAGGTAGTATTAATATAAATATATAATATTTATTTGTTATATAAAAATAATACTAATTATGATAAAAATCATGACAATTACAATATTAATCATAATGATAAAAATAATAATGATAATATTAGTAATGAGAATGATAAAAATAATAGTTTTTAATAATATTAATAATGAAAATTTTGATAATGATAACTTGAATAACACTAATAATAATTATGAAAATGATAATTTTATTTGATCATGACTTAATTATATTAATCTTACTCATAAACATAATTTTACTTACTTTGTTAATAATAATAATAATACATATTTTAGTGATAACAATAATAATAATAATAATAATAATAATAATAATAATAATAATAATAATAATAATAATAATAATAATAATAATAATAATAATAATAATGAAAATAGAGTTGAAAACTACCTTTGAAGTTTTTCTAAAACGAATATGCCCAAGACGGGACTCGAACTCGTGACCTCTCGCTCACCCGACTACAACCCTAACCAGCTGATCCGATCTGTCTTTCTGTTTATATCTCTCTCTGATACATATATGACCCGTACAAATTTATTTCCATCTTGTTCACAATTTGATTCGATCACAGACCCAATTAACAACATACAATTATCTAAACTGATTTTAGGTTATTTTACAGAAACGATTTATACATACTTTAGTTAATTAAAATAGAAGAAGAAAGAAAAAATAAAATAAAACCTACTGCTGCTGTCGAGTGTTTTAAAAAAAATATATATATATGATTTTGCAAATGGTAGTGTTTTGGACTATGATTCCAACATGAAATATGTTTCAAATCCATCCTAAAATCTTTTGGAATCGTCAATTTAACTGAAACATTAAAAACGAATTCAAATTTCTTGATTGAACAAACGTTTGACTTTTGAAATTTATACTTTGACTCAAAAATTAGAATTCAATATTAGGAATTGGAACTTAGGATTTTGCAGAAAGTTTCACTAGGTAATTCCTAATAAAAATGCATTATTAGATTTTGAAAAGGGTTTCGAATTCGAGTTTTTGGAAATATGATCAAGAACAGAGGTTTTATTTATTTTTCTGTTTGGTTTTTCTTTGATTTGCAGTAATCTTACAACCAATATATAAATGATAATGATAGTGTTATTTGACTGTATAAATCAGTAATGGAAATCGATTTTAATATGCTGTTTATGGTTGTCGACTCAGATGGATCAAACAGAAAAATAAAAACAGATATAAAAGTAAAATACCTAATTTATCTTTTATAAAATATAAAGAAGATCGTGATCTGTTTCTTTAAAAAAAAATCAGTCGTTGTTAGTACTTAATTTAGGTATATACTTTTTTTTATTTAATTAAAATATAAATTAACAATAATTATAATAATAATTATATTAATAATAATAATAATTGTATTAATAATATTAATTAAAATAATAATAATACTTTTAATAATATAAATAACAAGAATAGTGATATTTGTTGATAATTATGTTAACAATAATAATATCATTAATGATAAATGATATTTTTATAATAATACTTATTTTAATAATGATAATGAATAAATAATAGAAATCATAATTTGATTATAAATTATAATATTGATATTAGTAATGATAACAATAATACTAGTAATAATAATAATATTACAATTTAAATGTATCACATTTCATTCTATATTGCAAGTAATAATATAACTAATACTGATAATGATAATTGTAAATGATAAAATTATTAATGATAATATTGTTTTAAAAAATAATATTAATAATAATACTGATACGTATTTATTTTCAAATAATTGTTCGTGAATCGTCGGAATTTATCGAAGTTAAATGAAATCGAGTAGAGATTTTGTTTAGATTTTGTCCGAAATTTCCGGGTTGTTATAGTTTTGGTCATTTACGTCTTCGAATCGTCGTTTTCTTCTTTTGTCTTCGCACTTATTTATTTAAACAAATATTACATAAGAATAGAACAATTGCAACTAAAAGCTTTACATATTGGAAGGATATTGTGCCTAAATATATGTTTATTTGGAGCACTATCAGTTCCTATGTTTTTCAAAACCCCTTAGGCAGTTCGGGACTCCAAACACTTAATTTGCATCAAGATGTTGGGTCATTCCACATTTGAGGAAGTCATCTAAACACATCTTCCTGAGGCAGTCACTAGGACACATCCTCCGTCATTTGATGACTATTTTGTTTGAGGCAGTCATCTAGACACATCCTCCAGAGGCAGTCACTAGGACACATCCTCCGTCATTATTGACATTTGAATCTTTAAACTCCCCCTTGATTGTTGCATGTTTTGGGTGAGTTTGATGTGAAAGGTCGGGTTTTTATAGTGTTATGTGTGTAAAAGCCGTTTTGATGTTTAACACCACATTGAAGTATGTTTGACACCACTTTGAGACGCTGGTTCTACACAAGAGTATGTAGAAACCATTTTAGATGGAACTCATGTTGGTTTTAATCATTTTATCCTCCCCTCAATATATGACGTGTCATATTTTGAGAATACCTTTATTTTCTTGGTCTTTTTCTCCCCCTCAAAATATGATTTATTTGAAATTAAAACATATTTAGATAATTTGCTACACAGAAAATATAGGTTATGATGAGAAAGGTTGTAAGGCAGTTGAGACGCGGGCCATATAAGGTTTTAGTGAAAACCTTCTTTGACTTTATTTAGAGTACGGGTCCCATAGAGATCTATTATAGGAACCATCATGATCTCTATGGGAACCATCATTCCCTCCTTCCCCCCCTAAATTTTTTTTGACGTTTCTCCACTGAAATGTTTTTAAGAGAAGGAGTGGAAGACATTTAAGGCCCGAGGCTGACACGGATATATCTGCATACACCATATAAGGTTTTGGTGAAAACCTTCTTTAGAGTGCGGTTCCAATACAGATCTATTATGGGAACCATCATGATCTATATGGAAACCAACATTTCCCCCTTCTCCCCCTAAATTTTTTTTTGACATTTCTACACTGAAATATTTTTAAGAGGACTGGAAGACATTTGAGGCCCAGGGTTGATACGGATATATGTGCATACACCATATAAGGTTTTGGTAAAACCTTCTTTAGAGTGCGGTTCCCATACAAATCTATTATGGGAACCATCATGATCTATATGGGAACCAACATTCCCCCCTTCTCCCCCTAAATTTTTTTTTTTGACGTTTCCACTTAAACATTTTTAAGAGAAAGAATGGAAATGTAAGGCATTTGAGACGCGTGGCATACACTGACATGTGTGTATACACCATATAAGGTTTTGGGAAAAACCTTCTTAGGAGCGCAGGTCCCATAGAGATCTTTTATGGAAACCATCATGATCTCTATGGAAACCATCATTCCCCCTTCTCCCCCTAAAAAATATTTGACGTTTCAGATTTTGATAACCGTGATTTCATTGCGGGTCTCATTGCTCCCCCTAGGAACATGCATTGCTCTCCCTAGGAACATGCATTGCTCCCCCTAGACACATGTAGTTGTCAAGTTCATCCAGGAGAAGAAACTCAGATGAGACTTTTTCAACGGATGGTGATTCACCTACAACTACTGAAGTAGATGTAGCAAAGGTTATGGATTCGGGCGAAATTGGTTTTGGAGTAACCGGTGATTGTTCGAGGTTGAAGGAAAGATATGTTCAAACAATACATCAGGTCATCTGAGGTTGCGAGTGGGTCATTCCTGAGTGTACAGTCAGGTGTCAGCGGGTTAAGTCCGGGTCTTAAACCGTTATGTCCAAGAGGCATGTTTATGATTAATTCATTTCAAAAGTCAAATTTGAATACCATTTATAGGCATTATCAATTTGACTTATTGACCCTGAGTTCCACTTGGGTTTGACACACGGTGTATCCTTTGAAAGTAGTTCGGGTGGAATCAATGAAAATGGAAAATCATTTAACCTAGCCAGAGAAACAGATCTCGGCTTCATTTTAAGTAACTCTGACGAAGAGTACTTAACAGGTTTTGAAGAAGAAGTGGATCTTGGTGTTAAAACTAGTTTTGTTGTCCACTTCTTATTTAGCAAAATTATTCTTTGGGTGTTTAGAAACAAGATCAATTTTGGTACGAGGGGTTTGTCTCGGACCGATGAATGACTTCTTGGGTTTGTGTGAAAGCCATCTATATTGATCGCAAAACCCCTTAATCTCCTCATTCTTCCTATAAGTTGTTTCCAGAAATGGACGGTTTATTGTGGTCTCGTAACTGGAGTAAGTCCTTTTCCTATGGGGAACATAAATTATGGGTTGTAAAGCCTGAAGGTCTTTAGGTTTCAAGGATGTTTTTTCTCAAAGTCATCATTGACTTTGTAGATCCTTGATTGGTTAGTTGGGGGTTGTTTGAAAAAGTAACCTGCCTTTCAACTGTCTTGGGTATAGACGTTGAAGCATTAGGTGACTTGGTCTCAACATGGATCATGTTAAAGTAGGACTGTCTGGCCCGACGAGCTTGCTTGCGACTATTTCGCTTTTGATTCTTTGACAAACCACCAGATACCATGCACGCAACCTTATCAGTGGCAGAATCCAACTGATGTTGAATTTTTTATCGTTGCAGGTTTCTGGTTGTTTCAGACTCTTGTGTTATCGGTCTTCCACTCCTATTTTGAACATGTTTGGAGTGGTTGGTTGGGTTCTTTTCAGACTTTGAGGGACCCTGATCTTTTGGTGAGGTCGGTGATATAGAAACCCTAGATGCATTCTTAGGAAAGACAATGTCAACATGCAATCTAGTCGGGTTCATCACTTTCTTGGACCTAGAAATCTTGGGAGTCTTTGGATTAATAGGGCGCTTCTCAATCGTATGAGAAGTTGGTAAAGATGCTGCTTTGGGAATTGTTTTGGTCAAGGGTGTCTTACAATTCCTAGTAGATTGTGAAGAACAAATGGAACATACCATCATTCCTAACAATATTTTTCTTCGAAGGCCTAAATTCTCTGATTTAACATGTTGAGCATTATATAGTAATTGTTGTTTAAAAGTCTTAAAAGTAGAATATACTGCAACGATGTCAAACAATTTGTTTAAGAAGGCTATGTTTTTAGCAATTTCAGAGTATTCAAGCACCTCGGGGATGGACACATTTGTTCCAGTGGACACCATTTTAGGTGTTAAATGGTGATCATGTTTCATTGGTTGAGTATTCTTTAAGAACCGATATTGATCTTGTAACCCTACATTTTCTCTCTCAAGTTTATAATTATATTATCTCAAATCTTTAATCTCTAACTTAAGATCGAAAAGTAGCTCATTGTCTAGTGCTAATGTAGGTCTACATTGTATGTAAGATAAACGCCTAGCATGAAGTTCACTAGATTACTATTCTAGAGTATCAACTAGTATTTTCAACATTGTAATCTCAATCTGAACTCCTACGGGAACATTTTCAGGTGTGGTTGAAGGGATTTCACATGGTGATGTTTGAACACCCATCAACACCATTTTGGGTTTTAAACGGTGTGATGTGTTCTCTTGCAATTCAAAGACCTTGATTTTCTGAATTAAACATTGCTTTTCATGCTCAAAAGATTCTTTTTGAGAATTTAAATCACTTTCAAGTGTATTGATTTTATAATTTAAAGTAACTTGTTCGGATTCGTAATTCCCACATTTAGTTTCAAAATCGTTTGATTAAGCAATCAAGGCAAGTTTTTCACCAATCATCATGTTATTCTCATCTTGTAAAGAGTGAATGGATTTAGATGTAACCGTAAGCTCATGATTGAGTTGAAGATGCAAATTGTGAAGTTTGATCCTTTCGTCTTTAAATAGATCATGTTTTTCCTTCAGATTCGCCTCGTTGTGACGATCGCTCCAAATCCATATGGACGAACACGTCATTCATCGATTTCATTGCGAGGTATTTGACCTCTATATGATACGTTTTATAAACATTGCATTCTTTTGAAAAGGCAAACCAAATATAAATATTTAAATCAAAGGTTTTCGACATCTGATGATTTCTACATATAGACAATCACTGTAAATAATAGTTTACAACAGTACTTCTGTTGACAATGCAGTCAAAATAAGATACATGGTGATGATTTGGTGAATGCAACGTTTTCTTGAAAAATATGCCATGTAAGACTCCATGCACATAGCTTGTCTATCATATAAGCAAACAGCGGAAGACTTCTAGGAAACCTGAGAATAAACATGCTAACAAATGTCAACACAAAGGTTGGTGAGTTCATAGTTTGTATGTTTCGCATAATCTATATATAAAGGTGGATCACAAGATTTCAGTTGTTTCATCCAGAAACGTTTATCAAAAGTTTGTCAATAGATTCTACGTAACAGAACACCCTGGTAACTAAGCTTTAACGTTATAATGATAAATACCCCATTCGTTTTAATACACGCAAACCAACGTGTCCTAAACTCAAATAACACACATCCGTTAAAAGGCTAGCGCTCTAGCTCGGATGGGGATGTCAAGCCCTATGGATCCATATACTATTATTCGCGCCCACCAGTCCATATCCTATGTACTGGCAGCTACTAGTTACCAAAGCTAAGGGATTTTCGGTTCAAACTCAGTGTAGAATTAAGTATGTACTTGTATCCATTGCGTTTAAAATAAATTGCATGTATTCTCAGCCCAAAAATATATATTGCAAAAGCAATTAAAAAGGGAGCAATGAAACTCACACTTTATAATTATTGTAAAACAGTTATTAAAGCATTTGCATGTATTCTCAGCCCAAAAATGTAAAGGGTAAAAGGGATCATATGAAACTCACACTTTATAATTATTATAAAACAGTTATTAAAGCATTTGCATGTATTCTCAGCCCAAAAATGTAAAGGGTAAAAGGGATCATATGAAACTCACACTTTATAATTATTGTAAAACAGTTATTAAAGCATTTGCATGTATTCTTAGCCCAAAAATGTAAAGGGTAAAAGGGATCATATGAAACTCACCTTAGCAGCATATAAAGTCGTTCATCAAAATGTGATCGAAACTCGGATTACCAAATAACCGTAGATCTCAACGTATCAATATTGAGATTCAATATTGTAGGAAAGTACGTAGACACAACGGTGATGATAAACACTATGTTTGATTCATAAATATACCCCCGAACATTACCCATAACCTCCTTGGCAATAACCCATAATTTCTTTAGCTCTATCCCGCTCGAAAACCATTTTGAAAGTGACACGCTCATAACCTCGTCGTAATATTTTATGTATAATATTACTAAAAATATTAAGATTAATAATAATAATAATCTTAATAATATAATAATAATAATAATAATAATAATAATAATAATAATAATAATAATAATAATAATAATAATAATAATAATAATAATAATAATAATAATAATAATAATAATACAGAGATAAATATAAAAGAAATGAAGAACTGAAACAAAATCGGGCAAATTTATAGATTTGAGCCACCATCACCCACCATGCGATCGCATGGTTTCATAGGCATACGGCCATGCGATCGCATGGTCAACTGTCACCAGCCTGGTTCGTTTGTTTTTATCTTTGTCGACATAATATTATATTTATATAAAATATATATAATTTATATAATTAATTATATATTATATTAAATTCACGTGCATAGTTGACTTGTAATTTTCGTTCCAATAAGTCGTACGTCGTCACTCGACTTATGTCCCGGTTCCGGTTTTTCGAACGTCCTTTCGTATACTGAGAAAACTTGTACTTTACGTTTCGTGAATCGTACCTTTGTCAAAATATAGTCTTAAATCATCCATAAACTATACCACTCGAGGTATAACTTATACATTTGAGTGTTTTTGTCATTTACTTTTATAAATCATCGTCTCACTATTTGTTAATATATATATTATATACATTTACATTTTGAAATAGTGTTTTACTGTAGCAATTCACTGTAGCAAATTAGTGTTTTTCGAAAACACGGTAGCATTTTGGGTACTGTAGCAATTTGAAAATACTGTAGCAAATTAGTGTTTTACTGGTTGATCTTAAATGCTTTAGTTAACTTATCTAAATATCAAACGAATCAATAAACGAATGTTACTATCGTTTACTAAATAACTTGAAATTATATATATGTATATATCTTTTTAATATACATAAATCAGTTTTTAAATACACATTGGAAGTTATTTATAAATAAATTTTAATAATAAATATTTCAACTTATCATATATATTCAAATAGATATTTAAACCAATAAGTTTAATGTACGGTATCAAACAATTAATACATTGTTACCTTTTCAAGTTATAGTATATATGTATCTATTTACATATAATTGTTCGCGAATCATCGAAAACAACCGAAAGGTATTTGAATATATGAAAGTAGTTCAAAAAATTTTAGATTCAGTTTTACAGACTTTGCTTATCGTGTCAGAAATGTTAATCATACAAAGATTAAGTTTAAATTTGATCAGAAATTTCCGGGTCATCACACTCGTGCTTTGTAATTTGTTCTTTTAGCTGAAATTCACTTCTCGCGAGCTCATGTATCTGGTTAGCCATCTTAGAAAGATTCACAGCCATTTGGACAGAAAAGGGTTATTGGACAAAAATAGGTTATTGGTCATTTAAAGGTTTTGGGTAGTAAACACTTTGGATGAAATATTTATTTTCCTTGAGAAAACCGAAAACTTTGATGTTTCGTTAGTTTTTCATCAATTGGTTGTTAATTGGGTGTTAATACTTGTTTCCCTCCAAAAATATTGATTGAAAAGTATGTTGTAGTCTTTTGGTATTCCAACTAATGGGTGTTTAGAAGGTTGGGAAACAAATTTTGGAATTTTTGATAATTTTCCGCCAAATTTTGTTTGAAAACGCGTGTTTTTGGGTGATTTTTGAAGCCGCAAAATTTTCTTTCGTGAAAATTTATTTTTCGCGTAAAAATGGTCTTTTAAGTTCTAGGAAAAAAATAATTTTTTCTTGGGTTTTCCCGCTTTTTTTTTGCACAGAAAGTCCCCGAGGTTTAAACTTTGCAATGGAGATCCACAAATTGGTCAGGTACTAGACTTGTAAATAATTAATTTTAGTTAAGTATTGGTTAAGTGTGAGAGATGGGTCTGAAATGAAAGGTTAAAAAGATTTCAGGGGCTGAAAGTAATTAATTTAAAAGTTGGGAGGTCTAAAACGGTTTGGACTTGTTCAGATTCAAGCTTAAGAGACTGATGGGTTTAAGTGTTTAGAAGGTTCAACAAACTAAAGAGGGGGTTCAAGTGAAAGGTTTAAGTGTTATGGACAAGGTTTAAACAATGTCTAGGTTCATTGTACATTAAGACCACGGATAATGGTGACGCCTACGTGGAGTGAAAGAGGTGCACTTTTTGGGACAATCCGCTGACATGGCCATGACTGGGAATGAATGAGTTGTAATGGGGGGATTTTGTAAGGGCGTTTGTGGGTGATGTGTCAAAATATAATTGGAAGTTGGGTTAAAAAATGGTGAAAAAGGTAGGAAAAGAATTAAAATAAAAATAAAAAATCACAAACGCACATGAAGTCTTCCGTGCTTTCTTGACAAATGCCCCAACACAAACGGCCACAAACGCCCCATTCCAAGCATTTATGGGGCGTTACTCTTGACAACTCATGGGCATTTGGGGGAATGCAGCCCCATTATCTATGGTCTAAGGGAATATGTGGACAGCTGTTCAAATGAAGGATAAGTGGGGTCCACCACTAAGATAAAGTTCACAAAAATTACAATAAGTGCCATATGATATTTGTTAACCCCATTTACTGTTTCTGCTTCTTCCTCATTACATGAGCAACAATACCAAATACAAGTATTTCGAGTACCTTTTTTTTTAAACACTCAGTTTTTTTTCCGACAGGTCTGAAAAGATTTCGAGCAGCACTGAAAAGATTTCGAGCAGGGGATTTAGAGGAAGAAAGATTTTGAGTAGAAGTTGTTTTCGAGCAACACAAGATGTTTTCGAGCATCCATCTTTTCGAGCTTCATGATTTCAAGCAGTAGGATGTTTTTGAGCAGAAGCAACTTTTCGAACAGAATGATCTTCGAGCAGCAATTGCTTGTTCCATACTTCCATGTGAATTTTTCTAGCACAACAGCAGGTGAATAGGAGGGTTTTGAATTGAATCAATTAAGGTCTGAAATCATTATCTGTGTAATCCACAAGTGGCGATTGACACATATTGTGAAAGTCTTATAACCAAAACAGCTTCAAATTTTGAGAATCAGTGATGAACTTTGATGAAGAACATGAAGAGCATCAAAAATTAAAAACGAAATTTGTGGTGTCTTAGGTGATAAATCGTTCATGAATATGTTCTAAAACATCATACTAACACTCAAAAATTATCAGGTTAACCTGAAACAAACTGAACAACTTGAATCTGATTCACAAAGTTTGGTTGACTTTTTGTTGATCGAAAAGAGATTTTAGATCTGGAAGTTGATAATAATATTCAATCAGATTTGAAGCATCATACGGCTAAGATGAATGATTAGAAATCAGAATTTATGCTCAATTCAGTTTGAAAATAGCTAAATCTCTCCAAGCAATTTGACATGAAGACTTTTCTTTACCAATGAAGAACAGTTGAAAAAAAAATCAAATCCGGAAAAAAATTGTTTGTGAATCCGATATGTGTGTTGAATAAGCTCAAACAAGTAAATAGAATATCAGATCTATAATTGTTTTGGTGTTTGAGTTTCAAAATAAGAAACCCTCAAAAATTTTATGATGAACATGAAGGGTAAAGATGAAGTTGAGATTCTGAAGTCTGAAGTCTGATTTCTGATCTTGATTTAATTAATTTGTTTTATGTTTTGTAAAATTCAGATCTTTAAAGAAAATAATAATAGTGAGTTAACAAAATCAAAGTAATTCAAGATTAAAGAAATTTAAGAACAATGTCCAAGTTCTCAAGATCGAATCAAAACCGGATGAAACACAAACACTAAAAAATGCGATGAACACCTTGCGAAAAGGATCTACTACACGAATGTGTAGGCCGCGATGACCTGATGTGTTGTTTCTTGATAGTGTTAGTGGGTTTTGAGAGGATTTCTTGTAGTGAGATGCTAGTAAGAGAAAGTAAAGTAATATGAATGACTAGAAACTCGTTCAAAGGTGGGAAGCTTGCTTTATATAGTAGCAAGCTCCCAAGTTACAAACACATGGTAAACACTAAGTTAACATGGTAAATAGCCTAATCTAGACTATGATAATTACCAATCTAAAACGCACACGCCACTAGACTAATACAAGACATAAACCACACGACATTAAATATTACAATAATGATTGTTAACAGTGTTCGTCGACAACTGAATGAGATTCATAGTAACTCACAAACCTACAAAAAACATAAAAGATGCATATACATTTACATCTTCACAAATAGTCTTTTTTTCATCTTCTAGCTTCTTGCTATGTACGAACTCAAAAAACCTAGTGTATATATATATATATATATATATATATATATATATATATATATATATATATATATATATATATATATATATATACCTTAAATTACAATATGTTATCGAACATAAATGTTTTGAATTATTTATTTTTTATATTTTTCCAAAAAAACATAAATTAAAATTTAAACTATCCAAGTATTGAAATAAGTTTATCCTATCTATCTTCTAGCCATCTATATAGTAATATAAAGCTCTAAAATAATGATGTTATCATTAAGTTAATTACATTTTAATTATCATAATGATAATGTCATAATTATATATTAATTAAATTAAAAAAATAATACGAAATATTTTATAAAAGGAAATACTAATCTCTCCCAAACTATAATTTTAATTTTCTAAAAAATTTTAAAAAAACATTTATTATTACTAATAATTATTACTCTGTATTATTATTAAAAATATAAATACCAACGGACTTTGTTTTTATTATTATTTACTTTTAATATAATAATTATAATTATAATTATTATATTACTAATATTCGAATATGGATTATTTTTACAAAATTAATTACGTTACATATGTATACGAAAATACATGTCTCTATATATTTGTAAAAATAACGACATGTTTTTTAGTCAAACGGGTCAATAAAATAAATGACTTTAGCTTTTACGTTTACTTAATATCTAAAACATGTCATTAAATTGTTTTGTTTAAACAAACCATTTTACGGGTCATTTCACTAGTATAAACTATAAACGAACGATTGTACACATTATTACAATACTGAAACAATACATACATATGTAGATAAACAAATCAACATAGATGTTTGAATTATGGCTGATGGCTATTGATTGCCATAAAAGTGAGACAGGGATGGCCGACAAACTCGGGTAGTGGACTAGAGGAGATAGATTGTACGATAGTTGATGGGTTGAGGTAGGTGGATTTTTATTTATATATATATATATATATATATATATATATATATATATTCTATATTCAATGTAAATGATCAACCAATATCATTGAGTGACGTAAGTATTTTGGCATTGTATACCGATTTTTCGATGGAAAAACTTCAACTATTTTATCATAATCTACACTTGAGAGAAATTTATTTTCAATACTTATAATAGCTAACCCGTTTAACATTTCTTGACTCATTATACTTCGTAAATAATTCTTCAACAACTTTAATTTTGAAAAACTCCCTTATGCAAATGCTACAATGATCGGGACTGTTAGTAAAAACTTGTATGGAAGTAAAACAGTTGGAAAAATATCAATCTTCTTTGTAAACTCCACAATCTCAAGTGACGTCCAGGACTATGCTCCATTCGGAAACATTTTCTGCAAAGATTGTAACTCCCTAAACAAGTCATCTCCATCAATATCTGAATCATTTTCATGTGTCAAAGCAATTTCAAGATCCAAACAACCCGTTTTCAAGAGGTCATCGTCTAAATAATATAACTATGATGCATCAAACATAAAATCAAAAATAGTTTCAACTTTTTTCATTTGTTCAAATCTAGTCTTTAATTGTGAAAGAGTCATATCAACTAAAACAAGAAAGTAATCAGTTTTAAACTTTTCTTTAGCCGATTGTTGTGTTCTTTCGGTATTTGAAATCTCATCAAATTGTTTTTTCTACATGAAACATGTTTAACAGAAAATTCAGGTTCAACATCAATAGTTTCTGCAATTTTTTTTAGCTTCAATAATAGCTTTGTTAAATCCAGGTTCCCTATAATTATCAAAATAAGTAACTAATCCATCCAAGCTTTAAATCGCAATATCAAGAATCATATCTTTCGTTTGAAATTTTTTACTAACTAAATATATTTTAAATAAAATCTTATACAAAATAACCAACTTAGAATTAATTCAAAACTTGAAAATTCATGATTAATCAATTCTCTACACACTTTTCCATCTTCACATACTTCAAATAATTGTATTAAATGAAAGGACCCGTTCATATACATTATAAACGATTCACAATAGTTGATTACATCGCGAGGTATTTGACCTCTATATGATACATTTTACAAACATTGCATTCGTTTTTAAAAGACAAACTTTCTTTACAACGAAAGTTGACGGCATGCACACCATTTCATAATACATCCAACTATAATTGGCTTAATAATAATCTTGATGAACTCAATGACTCGAATGCAACGTCTTTCAAAATATGTCATGAATGACTCCAAGTAATATCCTTAAAATGAGCTAGTGCACAGCGGAAGATTTCTTTAATACCTGAGAATAAACATGCTTTAAAGTGTCAACCAAAAGGTTGGTGAGTTCATAGGTTTATCATAACAATCATTTCAATATATTAATAGACCACAAGATTTCCGTTTATAAATATATGTACACTCGCAAGTGTATAAAAGTATTCTATAAGTTGTAGGCACCCGGTAACAAGCCTTAACATTCATGTTTTACCCTCTGAAGTACACCAGATCAGGTGTGTTTAAAATAACCTCGAAGTACTAAAGCATCCCATAGTCAGGATGGGGTTTGTCAGACCCAATAGATCTATCTTTAGGATTCGCGCCTACCGTACATAGACAACTAGTTTAATGTTACCAAGCTAAGGGTATATTTCTGGTTTAAACCCACGTAGAATTAGTTTTAGTACTTGTGCCTATTTCGTAAAACATTTATAAAACAGCGCATGTATTCTCAGCCCAAAAATATATATAAAAAGGGAGCAAATGAAACTCACAATACTGTATTTCATAGTAAAAATACATATAACGTCATTTAACAAGTGCAAGGTTGGCCTCGGATTCACGAACGTATCAATATTGAGATTCAATATTGCAGAAAAGTACGTAGACGCAACGGAGATGATAAACACTAGATTGACCTCACGAGCATACCCATGAACCATACCCATCACCTCCATATCTATAACCCATAATTTCCTTAGCTTCGACTCATTCACAAAAACTATTTTGAAATCACCCGGACAGTACTCCGTCGTAATATTTTATGTATACTAATAATATCTTGAAATAATACAGAGCATATATATATATATATATATATATATATATATATATATATATATATATATATATATATATATATATATCTTGAAATAATATTTTATGTATACTAATAATATCTTGAAATAATACAGAGCATATATATATATATATATATATATATATATATATATATATATATATATATATATATATATATATATATATATATATATATATATATATATATATATATATATATATATATATATATAAATCGATTGAGAGAGTTTAGAGAAATATATTTTCAAGTTTCTATGAAATAATGAAACCTATTTAATTCTATTTATAATAGATTTTTGAATTATTAAAGTAAATTATTAAAGTATGAATTATTAAAGTATGAATTATTAAAGTGAATTATTAAAGTATGAATTATTAAAGTGAATTATTAAAGTATGAATTATTAAAGTGAATTATTAAAGTATGAATTATTAAAGTGAATTATTAAAGTATGAATTATTAAAGTGAATTATTAAAGTATGAATTATTAAAGTGAATTATTAAAGTATGAATTATTAAAGTGAATTATTAAAGTATGAATTATTAAAGTGAATTATTAAAGTTAAAGTAAAGTAAAAGTAAAGTAAAGATAAAGTTAAAGTATAAAAACTATGTATGTATAATACTCGTATAAATATATATAATATTAATTTAAATCGTTATATATATATATATATATATATATATATATATATATATATATATATATTTAATGAAATAAAATATAAATATCATTATATTTATTATACTGGTTAAGTAATGAGTTGTCAAAAGTGATTCTAGATATTTATAAAAGTTATATACGTTTTAATAATAAAGTTCTTTTTAAACTGAAAACGTCTTTGTACGTTTGAAAATAGATTAATAGAATATTATGGAAACCAATTCTCCACTAACTTTTGTCTAACTTTCGTAAATGACACTTTTTGTTTTTATTTATAAGTAGCTTTACAAATTATTCTGAATATCGTTAAGAGGAATAGATTTTCTCAAATCATAGTGGACCTCTCAACAGAGACTTGTAATCATAATTCAATGTTTCTGATAATTCAATCATTTAATATATTTTTTTTAATTTCGTCAAAAATCATATTGAAACAAATACGTTCGTGTAAAGTATTATACATTTAATACTTTATTAATATTCTCAAGTTATAATATATACATATACATATACATATACATATCTATTTATATATAACGTTTCGTGAATCGTCGGAATTTGGTCGAGGTTATAATGAATGTATGAACACAGTTTAAAATTCTCGAGATTTAACTTAACAAACTTTGCTTATCGTGTCGGAATAATATAAAGATTAAAGTTTAAATTTGGTCGGAAATTTCCGGGTCGTCACAGTACCTACCCGTTAAAGAAATTTCGTCCCCGAAATTTGATAGAGGTCGTCATGACTAAAAATGAGAATGTTATTATAACGATTATAGAGTTTTATCATGTTCAAGAAGAATGGATAAAATAATTCGATTACTCGAAGCGTGTGAGTGAAGTTATCGTAAATGAATGAAATAAGATAATAGTGATTCGTCGTATCTTTTGACGTCATCACGATTGATCTCCGAAAAGAAAATCTTTGTAATCTATATTGGATTTGATTATTCGGCGATTAATGAAATTATGATCCTCTTCGAATTAATGCGATAATCCATTTTGATTTCTCTGTCGGATATTTCACTATAAATCCACCTCATTTGTTTTCTTACAACTCACACCTTCTCAACTCATATTTTAAAGTATTTGTCAATATGCTTCATCCAGTGCCGATTCTTGATATACTCCTCACTTTCATATCTGTCGCTCTTCTTTTTCATCTGCCTCCGGAAGAATCTATTTACTTCTACTATACTCTTGGTTTTATAGTGTTTTTAGTTCTCCCGTGTCTTTATATTGCTATATGCATTGATATATACGGTTTGTGATTTCTGAGTTGTTGTTGGGTTTTATATCTTCCCTTATATTTCAAAGTCCTTGCTTCTTCTATAATCATTGTCATCCACAGTTAATGCTCTCTTCTATTTGCTATGATTTATACTCCCATTTCTAGTTAGGAGCTTTGTCCTTTCGTTTCTTCTTCTTGCGATTAAGCACCGCTTGTAATGGTCCAGAATTCGCAGATATAAATTTCGGAAAGAACATTGTTAATGTTCTAGGAAGGAAATTGTAATGGCACGATCTTGACTTGTCAAATTACCAGAATACCTCGAAAAAGGCCGAATCATCAAGAAATATTTTCTTGATATTTAGAGATCAAAGAGAATACAAGAGTCGTGTAACATAGCACATGATAACGTTATGATCTGTGAATCATCATGTTCCATTTAGAAACTCAGCATGAATTACTGTAATATAATCACGTTGATCAAGTGTCATTATATTATACTAACTCATGCTTCAGCTCCCAACACTTCTTCAAGAATATTCCTATTTTAAACTCGAATGTTTCAGAATTTAGAAACTAAAATAGTTTCTTTTATGATATAATACAGATAGCGCGAAGAGGTAAATGATTTAAGATAAGAATAATTATAAAAATATCTTCAGAAGTATGGATGATATTTATAATGAAAGATACGATGATATCTTAGAATGTCTAATATCAGAGGATGATGAAGGATATTGCCCGCAGGGGTTTAGAGTCAGGAGCAAGGTATTCGTTAATGACTTCAGCAAGTACTGAATCATTTGGATTCTATGAAAGCAGGTTCAGCCTTTGTGATTTGTCCACAGCCTCTTTCATACTTTGCTTAATCCGTTTTTCAGTTCCAAAGCTTCTCTTTTTCTGAGCTTTGCCAATATACTATACTTTATCATCCAACTTTTTACTGTTAAGGTCGTTTACAGTTTTTGCTGCTTCATCAACATTTTTCAAAATTTCGAGAACTGGTTCGCAGTTTAGGGTGTTTTTCAGAAATTTCTCATTCAAAGAATGTAAGTCTTGGAGGTAGACGTTGTGTGTATATGTAATTGTTGATGTAGACATGCTGCGAGGTTTCAAAATACTGATTGCTGATTCTCAATAATTGGTATGGAAATTCTTGTTATAAGGTACGAATGAGTATATGATAGGGTTTCGATAATTATAATGATTTTTTTTTTTTGAAAGTCAAAGATCAGTGAAGTTGTTGGTAAGTTTATTGCTAATGTGGTGAATATAAACGATTTCCCGGTAACGTTGGCGAAAGGGCAACGTATCTATCGAGGTTATAATAAGACTGTTTTGATTGAGAAGTCGAAGTTGACTTACTGGAGATGTGACAAAACTGTCTATTTTGA
The DNA here is from genome assembly GCF_046630445.1 of Rutidosis leptorrhynchoides. NCBI lineage: Eukaryota > Viridiplantae > Streptophyta > Magnoliopsida > Asterales > Asteraceae > Rutidosis > Rutidosis leptorrhynchoides. The sequence continues at coordinate 257,293,210 of NC_092337.1, forward strand.
AACAGAATTGAAAAGTTATTTTAGCTAGTAAATGCCAAAGGGTCTAACACGGATACGTGTCGAACTATGACTTGGGTTTTGAGAGTTTTTCAGGTGTATAACTGTGGGTAACATGTGGTTGGATCATCATCTCGATTGTTCCTTAGTTGAAGTGTCTTCAGGAATTTCGAAAGGTTTGAGCACATATTGTAATCGTTAATACATATGATGTTCTAACACAGTTTTGAAGTCAAAGTATAGCTTTGAAAGATATAGGAATCTAAGAGTGATGATACTGGTTATATTTTGAATTGAATTATGCGATTTCAAAATCAGAATATGTAATTGAATTTGAATGAGTATGATTGTTTTGATTTATATGAAAGAATGGATATTGTTGTGAAAGTAGGGAGTATAGTTGATGATTGCTGAATCAGTTTCGAAAAATGTAATATATTAATTGTGAATTTATATATCTCTCGGGTATTACCTACCCGTTAAAAAAAATTTTCACAATTAATATTTTGTACAAAAGAAGTTTATTACAGTCTTTATGAAAATATATGTGTATATTTTTTTTAGATGTAATATAGATTTAATGAGTTAATATTAAATTAAACTCATTTGTTTTATGGTTGGAACTAGAATTGAGTAATCCCTAAAACTTTATAAATTGCATAAGTATTTCTTCAATAATATTAAAATTATGAATCATTACTTTGTTATTTGTTGGTTTTCGTGAAATTCTTGTGAACTTCGCAAAGTACGAATGATGTTATTTGAAAAGTTTCGAGTACATCGATGATGAAAGTGTAAAATCAAACATATATTCGAATAATACACTTGATTTATTATGAATTGAATTTTTATTGAATTGAGACAGAGATTGTAATTAATGATGGTTAAGTTGCGGACGAAGGACGTACATCATTGCATATTTGTAATATGAATTAACTGAGTAGTTATGATTCACACATAATAGCTTAGTACGGGAAGATTTATTATGGTTTAAAAATTTATACATATAAAATATACATATAAATCTTTCGATTGGAAATGAGTTAATACTTCATAACTCGTTGATACAATATATTTGTTGTTGATTCGTAATGATATCCACAATGATTCTTGAACTGACAGAGTTTGTGATGTTACAGGTGCTGTTGATTCTGAGGATACTGACGGTACTGACTGTGTTGATGATGCTACGGTCCTGTTGATGCTGTTGGTAAAACAATTCTAGCTTGTAAATCGTACACCATTTTCGATCAAAGTTTCTACTCTACCATCTCCGTTCACTCATCCGATTTACGGTCAGAATTAAATAATCTCTAAGATTTTGGAGATTACATAACTGCCGCAGAGATATCTCTTCAATGAAGTTTATGATTTAATACTTCATCGTTTGTTGTTGTTGATATTCCTGGATATTTACAGGGCGTATGACGTTGATGTTTGAGATACAGATTGTGATGTTGCGGTGTGGGATGTGGATGTTGTTGTTGGTGGTGGTGATGGTACTGTTGGTGTTGCTGATGGTGGTACTATTTATGCTGCTGGTGCTGCTGCTGGTGTTTGTAACCTTTGCACCATATTCTCCAAAGCCACTACCCGAGCGCGAAGCTCGTTGACTTCTTCTATTACACCGGGGTGATTGTCGGTTCGGACGAGCAGATAAATAAAATCTAGAATTTGGTGTAGTATGTAATCGTGACAAGATACTTTAGAAATAAGAGAGAAAATGGTGTTTCGGATAGGTTCGCCGGTAAGTGCTTCAGGTTCTTCGCCAAGAGGGCAATGTGGTGGATGGAAGGGATCACCTTCTTCTTGTCTCCAATGATTAAGGAGGCTACGAACCCATCCCCAATTCATCCAGAATAGATGATGACTAATTGGTTGATCCATTCTGGTCACAATGCTTTCGGAACTTGAGTGGGATTCCATTTCGGAATCCGAGGGACTTGAACTAATGACGAATTCCATTTCGTACGATTGAATAAAGAATTTTTCGATATGAAATGATTTTCCGGCTATCGGGTGGTATTCTAATTATATAGAGCAAAAGGTTTCGTAGATTACGAAGGAATTTACGGAATATGTCAGGAAAAGTTTACAGTAACAGATACGCTAAGATATGAATTAGCAGATACGCTAAGATATGAATTTTGTCTATACACTATTCATGCAATCAATGCAATAAGATGTGTCTAGACTAAGAATGATAAGCAGGTAATTTCCGACAAAAATGATGAACAAAACTTTTGACATGCAGACACGGTCGAAGTCCAGACTCACTAATGCATCCTAACGACTATCAGTTAGACACATTAATGCAGACCTGGTTCGCTAAGACCACCGCTCTGATACCAACTGAAAGGACCCGTTCATATACATTATAAACGATTCACAATAGTTGATTACATCGCGAGGTATTTGACCTCTATATGATACATTTTACAAACATTGCATTCGTTTTTAAAAGACAAACTTTCTTTACAACGAAAGTTGACGGCATGCACACCATTTCATAATACATCCAACTATAATTGGCTTAATAATAATCTTGATGAACTCAATGACTCGAATGCAACGTCTTTCAAAATATGTCATGAATGACTCCAAGTAATATCCTTAAAATGAGCTAGTGCACAGCGGAAGATTTCTTTAATACCTGAGAATAAACATGCTTTAAAGTGTCAACCAAAAGGTTGGTGAGTTCATAGGTTTATCATAACAATCATTTCAATATATTAATAGACCACAAGATTTCCGTTTATAAATATATGTACACTCGCAAGTATATAAAAGTATTCTATAAGTTGTAGGCACCCGGTAACAAGCCTTAACGTTCATGTTTTACCCTCTGAAGTACACCAGATCAGGTGTGTTTAAAATAACCTCGAAGTACTAAAGCATCCCATAATCAGGATGGGGTTTGTCAGACCCAATAGATCTATCTTTAGGATTCGCGCCTACCGTACATAGACAAGTAGTTTAATGTTACCAAGCTAAGGGTATATTTCTGGTTTAAACCCACGTAGAATTAGTTTTAGTACTTGTGCCTATTTCGTAAAACATTTATAAAACAGCGCATGTATTCTCAGCCCAAAAATATATATAAAAAGGGAGCAAATGAAACTCACAATACTGTATTTCGTAGTAAAAATACATATAACGTCATTTAACAAGTGCAAGGTTGGCCTCGGATTCACGAACGTATCAATATTGAGATTCAATATTGCAGAAAAGTACGTAGACGCAACGGAGATGATAAACACTAGATTGACCTCACGAGCATACCCATGAACCATACCCATCACCTCCATAGCTATAACCCATAATTTCCTTAGCTTCGACTCATTCACAAAAACTATTTTGAAATCACTCGGACAGTACTCCGTCGTAATATTTTATGTATACTAATAATATCTTGAAATAATACAGAGCATATATATATATATATATATATATATATATATATATATATATATATATATATATATATATATATATATATATATATATATATATATATATATATATATATATATATATATATATATATATATATATAATCGATTGAGAGAGTTTAGAGAAATATATTTTCAAGTTTCTATGAAATAATGAAACCTATTTAATTCTATTTATAATAGATTTTTGAATTATTAAAGTAAATTATTAAAGTATGAATTATTAAAGTATGAATTATTAAAGTGAATTATTAAAGTATGAATTATTAAAGTGAATTATTAAAGTATGAATTATTAAAGTGAATTATTAAAGTATGAATTATTAAAGTGAATTATTAAAGTATGAATTATTAAAGTGAATTATTAAAGTATGAATTATTAAAGTGAATTATTAAAGTATGAATTATTAAAGTGAATTATTAAAGTATGAATTATTAAAGTGAATTATTAAAGTTAAAGTAAAGTAAAAGTAAAGTAAAGATAAAGTTAAAGTATAAAAACTATGTATGTATAATACTCGTATAAATATATATAATATTAATTTAAATCGTTATATATATATATATATATATATATATATATATATATATATATATATATATATATATATATATATATATATATATATATATATATATATATATATATATATATATATATATATATATATTTAATGAAATAAAATATAAATATCGTTATATTTATTATACTGGTTAAGTAATGAGTTGTCAAAAGTGATTCTAGATATTTATAAAAGTTATATACGTTTTAATAATAAAGTTCTTTTTAAACTGAAAACGTCTTTGTACGTTTGAAAATAGATTAATAGAATATTATGGAAACCAATTCTCCACTAACTTTTGTCTAACTTTCGTAAATGACACTTTTTGTTTTTATTTATAAGTAGCTTTACAAATTATTCTGAATATCGTTAAGAGGAATAGATTTTCTCAAATCATAGTGGACCTCTCAACAGAGACTTGTAATCATAATTCAATGTTTCTGATAATTCAATCATTTAATATATTTTTTTTAATTTCGTCAAAAATCATATTGAAACAAATACGTTCGTGTAAAGTATTATACATTTAATACTTTATTAATATTCTCAAGTTATAATATATATATATACATATACATATCTATTTATATATAACGTTTCGTGAATCGTCGGAATTTCGTCGAGGTTATAATGAATGTATGAACACAGTTTAAAATTCTTGAGATTTAACTTAACAAACTTTGCTTATCGTGTCGGAATAATATAAAGATTAAAGTTTAAATTTGGTCGGAAATTTCCGGGTCGTCACATTAAAGCTTCTTTTATTTGAGGAATTTGAGTTATTATAGCTTTTACACTTTCTACATGACTTTCCCCATGAGTAGCGGACAATGATTTAAAGTTAAATCGTCAATATATTTAAGCAAAATAGTCCACCATTTTGTAGAATTAGAAAACACATTATAATTTGTTTGACAAGTTTCATGAAATGTCCCGTTCTTATTGATTAAAAACGTTCCATATTAATTGATTTCGTTGCGAGGTTTTGACCTCTATGTGAGACGTTTTTCAAAGACTGCATTCATTTTAAAACAAACCATAACCTTTATTTCATCAATAGAGGTTTAAAAAGCTTTACGTAGATTATCAAATAATGATAATCTAAAATATCCTGTTTACACACGACCATTACATAATGGTTTACAATACAAATATGTTACAACAAAATAAGTTTCTTGAATGCAGTTTTTACACAATATCATACAAGCATGGACTCCAAATCTTGTCCTTATTTTAGTATGCAACAGCGGAAGCTCTTAGTATTCACCTGAGAATAAACATGCTTTAAACGTCAACAAAAATGTTGGTGAGTTATAGGTTTAACCTATATATATCAAATCGTAACAATAGACCACAAGATTTCATATTTCAATACACATCCCATACATAGAGATAAAAATCATTCATATGGTGAACACCTGGTAACCGACATTAACAAGATGCATATATAAGAATATCCCCATCATTCCGGGGCACCCTTCGGATATGATATAAATTTCGAAGTACTAAAGCATCCGGTACTTTGGATGAGGTTTGTTAGGCCCAATAGATCTATCTTTAGGATTCGCGTCAATTAGGGTGTCTGTTCCCTAATTCTTAGATTACCAGACTTAATAAAAAGGGGCATATTCGATTTCGATAATTCAACCATAAAATGTAGTTTCACGTACTTGTGTCTATTTTGTAAATCATTTATAAAACCTACACGTATTCTCGTCCCAAAAATATTAGATTTTAAAAGTGGGACTATAACTCACTTTCACAGATTTTTACTTCGTTGGGAAGTAAGACTTGGCCACTGGTTGATTCACGAACCTATAACAATATATACATATATATCAAAGTATGTTCAAAATATATTTACAACACTTTTAATATATTTTGATGTTTTAAGTTTATTAAGTCAGCTGTCCTCGTTAGTAACCTACAACTAGTTGTCCACAGTTAGATGTACAGAAATAAATCGATAAATATTATCTTGAATCAATCCACGACCCAGTGTATACGTATCTCAGTATTGATCACAACTCAAACTATATATATTTTGGAATCAACCTCAACCATGTATAACTAACTTCAACATTCACATATAGAGTGTCTATGGTTGTTCCGAAATATATATAGATGTGTCGACATGATAGGTCGAAACATTGTATACGTGTCTATGGTATCTCAAGATTACATAACATAAAATACAAGTTGATTAAGTTATGGTTGAAATAGATTTGTTACCAATTTTCACGTAGCTAAAATGAGAAAAATTATCCAATCTTGTTTTACCCATAACTTCTTCATTTTAAATCTGTTTTGAGTGAATCAAATTGCTATGGTTTCATATTGAACTCTATTTTATAAATCTAAACAGAAAAAGTATAGGTTTATAGTCGGAAAAATAAGTTACAAGTCGTTTTTGTAAAGGTAGTCATTTCAGTCGAAAGAACGACGTCTAGATGACCATTTTAGAAAACATACTTCCACTTTGAGTTTAACCATAATTTTTGCATATAGTTTCATGTTCATAATAAAAATAATTTTCCCAGAATAACAACTTTAAAATCAAAGTTTATCATATTTTTCAATTAACTAACTCAAAACAGCCCGCGGTGTTACTACGACGGCGTAAATCCGGTTTTGCGGTGTTTTTCGTGTTTTCAGGTTTTAAATCGTTAAGTTAGCATATCATATAGATATAGAACATGTGTTTAGTTGATTTTAAAAGTCAAGTTAGAAGGATTAACTTTTATTTGCAAACAAGTTTAGAATTAACTAAACTATGTTCTAGTGATTACAAGTTTAAACCTTCGAATAAGATAGCTTTATATGTATGAATCGAATGATGTTATGAACATCATTAGTACCTCAAGTTCCTTGGATAAACCTACTAGAAATGAGAAAAATAGATCTAGTTTCAAAGGATCCTTGGATGGCTTGAAAGTTCTTGAAGCAGAATCATGACACGAAAACAATTTCAAGTAAGATTTCCACTCGAAATAAGATTGTTATAGTTATAGAAATTGAATTAAAGTTTGAATATGATTATTACCTTGTATTAGAAAGATAACCTACTGTAAGTAACAAAGGTTTCTTGATCTTGGATGATTACTTGGAATGGATTTAGAAAACTTGGAAGTAAACTTGCAATCTTGGAAGTATTCTTGATTTTATGAAACTAGAACTTTTGGAATTTATGAAGAACACTTAGAACTTGAAGATAGAACTTGAGAGAGATCAATTAGATGAAGAAAATTGAAGAATGAAAGTGTTTGTAGGTGTTTTTGGTCGTTGGTGTATGGATTAGATATAAAGGATATGTAATTTTGTTTTCATGTAAATATGTCATGAATGATTACTCATATTTTTGTAATTTTATGAGATATTTTATGCTAGTTGCCAAATGATGGTTCTCACATGTGTTAGGTGACTCACATGGGCTGCTAAAAGCTGATCATTGGAGTGTATATACCAATAGTACATACATCTAAAAGCTGTGTATTGTACGATTACGAATACGGGTGCATACTAGTAGAATTGTTGATGAAACTGAACGAGGATGTAATTTTAAGCATTTTTGTTAAGTAGAAGTATTTTGATAAGTGTCTTGAAGTCTTTCAAAAGTATATGAATACATATTAAAACACTACATGTATATACATTTTAACTGAGTCGTTAAGTCATTGATAGTCGTTACATGTAAATGTTGTTTTGAAACCTTTAGGTTAACGATCTTGTTGAATGTTGTTAACCCATTGTTTATTATAACAAATGAGATGTTAAATTGTTATATTATCATGATATTATGATATATAATATATCTTAGTATGATATATATACAGTTAAATGTCGTTACAACGATAATCGTTACATATATGTCTCGTTTCGAAATCATTAAGTTAGTAGTCTTATTTTTACATATGTATTTCATTGTTAATACACTTAATAATATATTTACTTATCATTCAACATAATTAACCAAGTGTATCAATATCTTAATATGATTCATATGTACCTAGTGAGACGTTGTTATAACGATAATCGTTATATATATCGTTTTCGAGTTTCTTAAATTAATAGTCTCATTTTTATGTATATAACTCATTGTTAAAATACCTAATGAGATACATACTTATAATAAAATCATGTTAACTATATATATAACCATATATATGTCATCGTATAGTTTTTACAAGTTTTAACGTTCGTGAATTACCGGTCAACTTGGGTGGTCAATTGTCTATATGAAACCTATTTCAATTAATCAAGTCTTAACAAGTTTGATTGCTTAACATGTTGGAAACACTTAATCATGTAAATAACAATTTCATTTAATATATATATAAACATGGAAAAGTTCGGGTCACTACAAGTCTGGCTTCATTAGTGAATCTCGTGTAGTTCGGATTCACAATGTCATGTTTAGTTCGGACGTTCCCATTGTTGTTGTTGCGGCTTAGTGTAGTGATTCTCGTGTAGTTCAGCTTCACTAGTGAATCTCGTGTAGTTCGGACATCCCTATTGTCGTGTGGATTGGGGTAGCGATTCTCGTGTAGTTCGGCTTCATTAGGGCTCGTGTAGTTCGGCAAACCCCAGTTGTAGTTGAGATGAAGGTAGTGAATCGCGTGTGTTTTCGAATTCACTAGGGTGTGTGAGTTTTTGGCCAACCTTCATTGGGTTTGAGGTTATATATATATATATATATATATATATATATATATATATATATATATATATATATATATATATATATATATATATATATATATATATATATATATATATATATATATATATATATATTGTCGTGTTGTAGCTAATCTAGCGGATTGACATGGTGGTAGGTTATGTATAGCTTGCTTAGTTATACAAGGATGCGGTATGTGTTTATTACTTGTGTTGGCGATACGTATTCATTTTATGCATATGTATGTATATAGTATGTTTATCCTCAATAAGCTGTATAACTTTCCCTCTCGTTGGTTATACTTTTATAGATTCTCATAGAAGAGGTGGCAAGGGTAAGCGCGGGGACTAATGGATTATTATGGGTTGCTTTAGAAGACTTGCTTTTGGATTAGACTTGGGATTGGGTTGTGCAATCCTAATAACCATGCTCGGTCTTGTGTGGAACTTAAACGCTTTTGGTCGAAATTGTCTTTTGGTTTATGTTAAAACGGGTCATTGTGTTCCCAGGGTCGTCGTGCCCGTTTCGTTGTCTTAATAAATCTAAAATTATGTATTCATGTTGTTGAACATGTATGGGGTAAATTGATGTTTTGCAGTTCGTGAAAATGGATACTTGTGTCAAAAATAAACTGTCTTAACGTCACAGCTTAAGCCGCACTGCGGGTAACTGGGCCACGCCGCGCCCAGTAGTGTATTTTGTTTACAGCCCTTAAAAAAACATAACGCTATATCGGTTGGTTATCGGGTTGGTTCCTTTCAAGTGATATCAGACTTAGACTTTTGTGTGTGCTTATTTGTTGTAGGACTTGTAGGAGTATGGTTCGGAACAGGGATTTGGTTAGTGTCTTAGTGTGTATGTGAACTAACTAGGATTGTGATATTATTCGTGTGTGTTTATATCGCATTGAGTTTGTGTTTGCATTTGGTAAATCATCAATCAAGATAGTGTAGGACCTAAGATCTCATGAATACCAATGAATGTGAAGTATGAACCATTAAGATTGAGAGAGAAAGGCAATCGGTCAAGATTGACTTTCCACGGCTCTCTTAAAATCTCTACATAACAGTGGCTAAATTTAGATAATCTAGGGAGCCTTGGATCCTTTATATAGCCCTTATCTAAGGGATCCTCCATAAGGCTAGTGAAACACAATTTACTCCTTTTTAGGGTTCTAGCAATCTCCCCCAGGAGTGAGACGGTTTCCAAAAACTAACTACCTAGGAAAACATACAACATTACAAGGAAAGAATCAACTATTGCTAACTAACTCCCCCCCCCCCTCGGAATGGTGTAAGGCCGTTGATGAAGATCTTGAATCTCAAATCTTGAATCAACAAATGAATTCATATCTCTAACATTGTCTTGGTCAATCATTACACTCCAACCACTTCCTTTGCATCCTTGAATTGTTGCGCTAACAATCTTCTTTTAACTTTGTTTTAGACTTGAACATCATCGTGATTTCTTTGTCCTTTCAGCCGTCTTTGAGTTTGCACAGCGAAAATGTGCATTAACTTGACATTCATCATTGAATCACTTCATGTTGATGAAGAATACCTCGTACTTAGAATCTCCCCCTTCAAAGCACACGTGGGCTCCTACGTGATCTAAGCACGATTATCGGAAATCTAACGAAGTCTTGCGGCTTCGAATAAGTTGATATACCCCAGTGAAGATAAGATCTTATTTGAACTCACTTAACTCCCTCTCAACACTTGCCTTGATTAGTAAGCTCGGATAACTTGAGATAACTCCCCCACATAGTATATGGGGCATGATATGACTGAAACAGACGGTTTTATTTATGCGGTGTCATCAGGCCGCAAGGCGTCAGAATCAGCTATCGGGAGAGGAGGTAATAGTTTTAAATTTATATTTAGCGAGGCCTACATCGTACTACTCCTTATTATGGTGAGTAAGGGAAGTATGACCTAGGGTCTTATTTGAAGATATCAGTATAATCGAACCTATAACTAAAGCTTAAGATAATTCTAAAGTGAAGGAGTAGTGGTTTGTTACCTAATTTTGGGTTTTTCTAGTTTATAAGATAAAATAAAGTAAATGCGATAAAAAATTTGTAATTCAGATAAGGTTAAAGCAAGTGCAAACTATGGTATCGTTTGTTACTTTGACGAGATTATGGAATGTTGGCTCATGAATAGGTAGTGACCTTGTATTCATTACAATGGTCCTTGTTATAAGACATGTCACTGGGTAATGCGTTCAGGCGCCTGTGCAGTCTGACTACAGGTATACACGTTCAGGCAGCTCATCCAATTGAGCGACTCGGTCGAGTGACGTATTAACATTCCACATAGGGCTAAACTTTCTTAAGCATAATAAAAAACAGGGTATGCCATATCCGAGAGACATGATGTGTTTCGATGCTTTCGTTAATGATTGGGTTTAAAAAGATAGTTAGGCCCTTAAAAAGAGTTCAACCGTAAAGAACACCATGGCCAAGTCAGGTCTAACTTCCATGAACACGTTCGGTTATCCTAACGGTCCAATCATTTATGTGTTTAAACAAACAGTTCCTTAATTAACTAATAATACCTCAAGCGGGGTGCAATGCTTGAGACCGCATTATAGTGAAGTGTACTAATCAGCACTAACCGGGTTCCGTGGCCTTACTTAGCAGAGGTACAGCTTACAACAACCGTTGTGCTTCAGCATGCACGTACGAAGTTTATATGCTTGGTGACTACACTAGCATGGTCTAGGACTGACAATGTACTATGGGTCTAGTTAGATGTTTCACTACGAAAGAGTCCTCAGTCGAAATCCAAGGCTCGGTGAACTTACTACAACCGGTGTGCCTCAGTCAAACTTACGTTGTATCCGGTAGACTTCTCTTACCTAGGGGTGACACCGATAGTGTACTCTGAATCGGGGTTCGCGACTTCCCAATAACAGAGTCGATAACTACGTTCTATTAGTTGGAAAAACGATTGAGTTTAAAGCATAATCGCAGAGCATCTCAATAACATACACAAACTATAATATTATTTTGGCATTATAACTGACTACATCATAGCATACACTAAAGATAACTACTCTCTAATCATGGCAACAATATCACAAAGCAAAATAATGAAAGACATTATATAAAGACAAAGGATAGAAGTAACAGTAGATTAAACGAGTTCCGAATAAAAAAGTGACAACTTCAAACTCCAGACCGCCCCTAATACAATCTTCGACATTCTTCTTCGGGTACTAGGTTTTCCGCATAGAGTCGAAAACCTTGAAAGTATGACTAGTATTGTAGAAAGAGAGAGAGAGCGAGAGAGAGAGACACAGAGAGAGAGAGAGAGAAGTGAATTGAAGTGTGTGTAAACATGGATGACAAAAGCCCTTTAAATAGATTTGATTTTTTCCTGCATACGACTGGCAAGCCGTATGGCAGGTCGTTTGGGCTGGCAAGCCGTTTGTTGTGCCCGTTTGCAATGGTTGTATGGCCGGCCGTTTTTCACACTGGCAGGCCATATGGAAAATTGGATGGCAAGCCGTATGGCCTACCCTGGTCAGCTGATTTTCACTGGATCATAATTTAATTTCCTTGATCGTGACTTTGTTTCTCGTCTTTCATCGTTTTCGCTCTAGAATCTTCATTTTAGCTCCGATTCTCTTGATTCTTTTTGCACCGGCTTCGTAATCACTTGATCTTCAACTTCTTCCGACAAAGCGAGTATTTTGGTGATAAGTCTTGGAACTTTATTGTTTTTAGGCCTCAATACCATGGTTAAAACGTGACTTTTTAGCCAATATCAGATATCCCACACTTAGACTTTGCTTGTCCTCAAGCAAACTTCTCGTTTTTACTTTAAGAAATCTTTTCAGAGTTTCCTTTCTATTATAAGAGCTAAAAGATAAGGTGAGTCATCTATGTTACGGTTGAAACTATCTCTGCAATTATACGAGGAGGTTATATGACTTAGGCTAGCTTTCACGGGTCACTCGAATCACACAAGTGTTTAAGGTTCCCTATAGATCTAAGAAATGAATTCGCTCGTAGCCAGTCATGTTGCACCCATTGTCAATGGCTTGATAAAGACTCAAATCCTTGCTACTAATGTGAAAACGGTAATAACCATAGCTTCTAGGTCATTTATCAATTTAGAAGGATGGAAAGGAATTTTGAAGTGGTGGTAACGTTGTTTTAAGGGGTGATGTAACGACCCAACTTTTTTGACTTGCTTTTGTGCTTTGTGCTTTCACGAAATTGCGTATTTGTGCGTACTGAGCTATATTATACTATGAGATCTTACTACATGTGGATTACTTTCGTTTATATGTGAAAACGTGCGTTTAAGTACGTAGGTTACTTAACTTGATCCCCGGAAGCCTTTATGACAGTTAGTGTCACTTGACGTTTAGAACGAACTGCGTACTGTGTACACGTTTAACTTTTGTCATAATCGGAATATTATGACTACGAACTACTAATTGTTATTTTATAATAACAATTACTTGGGTTTTTGGATACTTAATTACTCTTAGTAATTTACTAGAGCACACTAGTTTGTCTTGTTGGACTTTCTACCTTGTTGGACTTTAGCCCACCCTACTCTAGCTAGTGGACTATTTAATTAGCCCAATTATTAATGACTAGTGACCCAATTATATGTAAGACAAACGCCCATTTATTAGAGGGAACATACTAGCATTTTTGTTAACCATAATCCATAATGTTGCATGGGATCCTAACATAAGCACCAACTTTAGACAACCATTAACCATAAAGCAAAAAGTTGTCCCTTCCCATAACCCACGGCCACCACCACCTCCTCACACCCTCACCTTCTATAAATACCAAGCTTATTCATTCCATTTCACACTTGATCTCATTCACAAATTACACACACATACTCTCTAATTCTCTCTCTAGTCTTTCTCACTCTAAAAAGTGTAAGTTTTAAACTTTCTTCTTCTTCTTCTTCTTCTTCCTTTCTCATTCACGACATCATCATCATCAAAGGGTCTAGCTTTTTAGCTTTTAGATCTTGTTATATCTTGTAGATTCAAACTTGGATTTGAATCCTTCAAGAACATGGAAGATTCAAGCTTCAAGCTTCCTAGCTTTGAATCTTCACTTATTTTGTTAGATCTAAATCTTGAAGCTTTTAATCTCTTTATTTTGTTGTAAAGATTCAAACTTGTGTTTGTAATCTTCATGTAACTTGAAGATCTAGCTTCATGCTTCAAGGATCTTCAAGAACAACCAAGATTCAAGCTTTCTAGCTTTGAATCTTCATTTATTTTGTTGGATCTAATTTTTCTAACTTATGATCTCATTATTTTGTTATAAAGATCAAAACTTGTGTTCATGTTCTTTATGTAACTTGAAGATCTAAGCTTTATGCTTCAAGATCTTCAAGAACACCAAAGATTCAAGCTTTCTAGCATTTTAATCTCATAACTTGTGTGAAAAGGATCCAAGCTCTCTAGCTTAGGGTTCCATTACTTTATTTGATCAAGATTGTGTTCATACTTGTTTGATTGAAGGAAAGTTTGTAGCTTTAGTTGTAAATAGAACTTGTATTTGTGTTAAGACTAAGAATATGATGTAACCTTGGTTCATCATCCATCTAAAACTCTTAAGTGAGTTGTATTCTTACTTGGTCTTAACATATTATGTGTTGATGGTTGAACCTTGGTCAAAGTGATGCTAACACATTAATTAGTTGTACACTTGAAGCTACAAGCATGAAGGATGAGAATCGTGATGAGCATCAAACAGCAAGAATCCCACCAGAGCACTTATTTACTGTTTTTCAGGGTCTGATCAGACTCTCTGGGCATCTATAATGTTGATTTTCATATATTTCGTTTCGAGTAGATGACTTTTTGTTTAGGCCTCTCCTAAATCCGATATACGGTTTAGGATTTATAGCCTTTCGAAAGTCACTACGCCTTTGTAACGTTATGCTGAAATTTCTGACCTACTCGCACTTAAACCGTTGCCACGGTCAAAGGAAGATGAGTTAGGTTCTGAAAATTGGTCAGCAGTTAGAGTACTCACATACAGAGCCTTTGCCACTGACTACGCGTCTTTCGATTTTTATAGAGGTTGTAACAGCTGTCCAAAGTCAGCCGTTTGTTTCGATCTCTATTCTTGTTAAACTTACCTAAGCTTGAATGAATGATGATGATGTTGATGATGACACTTAAATGTAATTTATTCACTTTTAAACTTTTGGGGACAACATACTGACCTAGTGACCTTTGACATAGGTTGACGACCTTTCGGACCGACTTACTACCTGCATACGTTTATTTCGACTTTTACTGCTTATTCACTATGAGTTATAGCATCCCTTTATTACTTTTACTATTTTTGGGACTGAGAATACATGGGCTTTTTACATTTTACATACTAGACACGAGTACTTAAACTTTATATATGTGTGGGTTACAAAACGGCACAAAGATTCCCCTTAGCTCCGTAATGTTTAATCATTGGTTTCCTAACCATGAACGCGAATCTTAGATATGGATCCATAGGGTTTGACAACCCCACTCGGGCTAGTCGCGCTAGCAGACAACAGGTGTTTAATACTTCGAGGACAAACGCACTCTCCAAATGCACTTTTAGGGGGTGATATACATACGTTAAGTCTAGTTACCGGGTGCCCACGGTTAAGAATATACTTTTCATACTGATTTAAACTGCTGATTGAAGCACTGAAATCTCGTGGTCTACATTACTTTACTGATTACAAACTATAGCTCACCAACATTCATGTTGACTTTTAAGTGTGTATTTATCAGGTGCTTAGATGATGTTGCTTCCGCTGTTAGACTTGCTGTCTTGGTGTTATAGACTTGCTGTCATGGACCTGCTGTGTTAGATTTCTGCTGCATTACTTAGAGATGTATCAATCATGAAACTTTTATTTTGCATTCGTAACTTATGTTATTTTTAAACAAAGGCTTTGTAATGACCTTTGGGTCACATACTTATGTTAACGCTTCTATTTATAGGAAGCACGTTATCTTTTGTAAAATGCTATCTTTTTATGAATGCAAAATTGGTTTTCAAACAGCATATAATGTTTGACCTTGTAATGATATTGTTGTTGATGAACCGTACATGATGGTTTTGTACGGGGCATCACATTTGGTATCAGAGCCTTGATTGTAGGAAATTAGGTTGCATTAGTGACTCTAGACCAGACCGAGTAGGATTCACTAATTGGACTAATCTACAACTTGCTCGTTTACTTGTTACTGCTTACTGCCGTATGATCTTGCTGCATGCTACTGCTTACTCTTACTGCTATGTGAACTTGCTGTATGCTATTGCTTATCCTCGTTACTGCATGCTACTGTCTGCTTTCAATTGCATGTTTCTTTGTTTATTACTGTTGTTATTGCCATGCTATGTACTGCGGTAGACGATCTAGGTTGCTGTAGTACCTAATTGCGTGCTTGCTATATGTCTTACTGACATGGAAAAAGTTATTTTTCCTTCTTTAGATATCGGACATGCCGCCCATGACCTTTGACTTCAAGAGTGACTCAGATACGTCTGCTACCTTGCCTACGATTGTTGATGATTCACCGCTACCCTCCGGCGACTCCAGCGATTCTTCATCCGGAGATAGCAGATATGCGCTTGACCTGATGGACATCTAGGACGGTGACGAGGATCCAGAGGAGATTCCAGCTCCACCCAGCCCTGGACTCCTGGGAGCACATCACCATTTCGGTGATGCTGTGATTCCTGGGGGAAACGGAGACGGTCCTTTCCGTAACGAGCATGGACATTGGGCTAGACGCACCGCTGATGGACGTGTTGTACGGGTTTCACCAGGCAGATATTGACTTATGACCATCGGCTAGATGCTTTCTCCCGCCCGCGATGATCCTGCATTACCGTCCTACGATTCAGACGATTCATCTTCTGACGACTCCAGCGAGGAGGATCCCGAAGAGGATTCTTAGGAGGACCCTGAGGAGGAGCCCCTGCAGCCGCCCTCTACCCCATCGAAGAAGTCGTGCCATTTCGATGGTACTATTATTCCAGGGGTTAACGGAGGTAGACCGTTCATGGACGCACATGGACAGTTGGTTAGGGTCACAGCCCGTAAGCGGGTCGTACCGTATCCTGCCGATCCATTCATGCGTAAGACCGCCCGCACTGTGCCGTCTACATCTGCATCATCTGGACCATCTGCACCACCGACGCCACCTGCACTATCTGCACCACCTGCCCCACCAGCATCCCCCGTCGTCAAGGAACTGACGAGGGAAGTGCATGCCCTCCGTGCTAGGGTAACTGAGCTCGAGGATCAGATGTCCCACCTGATGGACATCATTTACCCACCTTCGCCCTAGGACTATTGTATTAGATTTCCTTATGTATTTCGTTTGTAGTTTCCTATTTTTCATTAATGTAATGTACGAACCTCATGCCATTGTACGTAACTGTCATACCCCGTCCAAAATCTTCCTGAACGAATACAATAACATTTGGTACCATCGCGATGAACTGATGTCTATATGCCATGAACGACTCCATGTAATGTCTCTAGAATGAGTAAATGCACAGCGGAAGATTTCTTTCATACCTGAGAATAAACATGGTTTAAAGTGTCAACCAAAAGGTTGGTGAGTTCATAGGTTTATCATAAAACAATAAAATTCATCATTTTGATAGACCACAAGATTTAATATTCCCATTACCCATAAACATCATGCATAAAATTCATTCATATGGATTGAACACCTGGTAATCGACCTTAACAAGTTACATATAGAATATCCTCATCATTCCGGGACAACTTCGGACATGATAAATTTGCCATCATTCCAGGAAAACTTCGGACATGATAAATTCAACATCATTCCGGGAAAACTTCGGACATGATAAATTCAACATCATTCCGGGAAAACTTCGGACATGATAAATTCGCCATCATTCTGGGAAAACTTCGGACATGATAAATTTAACATCATTCCGGGAAAACTTCGGACATGATAAATTCGCCATCATTCCGGGAAAAATTCGGACATGAAAAAAAGTGCATATTCGATTTCGATAATTCAACCATAGAATGTAGTTTCGATTATTTGTGTCTATTTCATAAAACAGTTATAAAAGTAGCTCATGTATTCTCAGTTCAAAAATATATCTCTAAAGTATTTAATAAAGCAGTTGTAAAAATAACGCATGTATTCTCAGTTCAAAAATATATCTCTAAAGCATTTAATAAAGCAGTTGTAAAAATAGCGCATGCATTCTCAGTCCAAAAAATATAAAGAGCAAAAGGGAATCAAATGAACTCACTATACGATATTTTGTAGTAGCAATATGCATACGACAGAACTGAACAATGCAGGGTTGGCCTCGGATTAACGAACCTATATCATTTATATATATATTAACACATATAATGGAAATCGAACAAATTTATATATTATTAGTGATCACGATGTTATCTTAATAAATTATATGTTTTGTTAATAACTTAATTAATATATTTATTTTATATGCTTTTAAATAAATAATTAATTTTTATTATAAGAATATTAATATAGTGTTTGCTAAATATATTTTTATATAACTAATTTTTATTGTAATAATAATAATAATAATAATAATAATAATAATAATAATAATAATAATAATAATAATAATAATAATATTAATAGTAGTAAAAATGATAATAATAATAATATTAAAAAAATAATAATATTAATGTTAAAACTAATAAAACTAATGTTAATACTAATAATAATGCTAATGATACTTTTAATAATAGTAATAATAATATTATTAAAAATAATAATACTTAATACCTAATAATAATAATAATAATAATAATAATAATAATAATAATAATAATAATAATAATAATAATAATAATAATAATAATAATAATAATAATAATAATAAGAAAGGACTACCTATAAAAGTTTTCCTCAAAAAGAATGCCCCAGACCGGGCTCGAACCCGCGACCTCATGCTTAACCAACAACACCGTTAACCATTGTACTAATTCTGTTTTACTGACTTACTATCCCACCTATATCTATAAACCCAGTATATCCATCTGTTTGTTTCATCTTCTTCCTCTTGTATTATTATCATCATTATTATCATTTCATCATAATTTATAATTATAAGCCTAATCATAATCATATTTTAATCATGATCAATAACAATATCATAATCATTTTCATTATGATCATACTCCCTCGATCATCATCCTTCATTATCAAGATCATTGTTATTCCTCATCATGATTTATCTTATTATAACCATTACTATCGTTATCTTAAAAAAATATCAAACCGCTGTAACCAGTCGTCCAGCAACAAAATTCTAGGGCTGATTTCTAATTAAATATATATTGGGCTCATTGTTAGTCCATCGATTTAATTACTTGAAGCCCAATTCCTTGAAGCAAGCCCAAGTGTTTAACTACCTAAATCTTTCAGCCCAACTTCTTGTTCACAAACCCAATTAGTAAAAACAGTCTACAGCTCAAAACAAATTCGCTGGTTCAACATCATCATATCATCAACGTTTATTAATATTAACACCCTCGTCATGTATTCACGATCAGAAATTATTACTATCAACTTCATCGAATTATCAACATCCCTTTTAATACGTATCACTATCATTCCTTACTATCAATTATTATCTTTTTCTATTGAATGTAAAAGTGGAACTACCATTAACAAAACTGTTTCCCACTCATATATTTTTGATAATGAAACAATGGACCCTTTCTTGATCTAGTAATTATATAAGGTGCTAATTCTTTTGAATAAATAAAAAAAACTTTATGGAAAAGAGCCTCCTTTACTTTTGTCGACACTAGGAACTATAAGTACCCTACTAATTTGATATTAAATTGATTCACCTTTGCTCACATTTGCAATTTGACAAACCCAAAATAATAAGGGATGGTGTTGTTTGTTTACGGTTTACAAAAAATTTCATGAGGTTGATGTGGTGGTTTAGCAAATGTATAAACAGAAACATTGGTGCAGTTATCGAAGAGTAATAATGAAAATCGAAGGAGGTAAAATCAAACAGAATGGTAGCAGTAGATAACCACACTAGTGTTGGGCTTACTTGATCTTGGGCTGTAATTTCTAGGTTAAGCCTCACGATCCAAAATAGAAGTAATAGATGGGTCACGTATTAACTTGGGTTTGGTGTTGTGAGGTTCGAATAGGAAGTTTCATAAAAAAGTCGGTAATCACGGTCATCATTCAATATCTTAATTCTTACAACTAGATGACCAAAACTAAAATTAATGCTTACCTATATCTTTTAAATCAAAAGAACAATATTAAATGAGTGAGTTGTTCTTTAGGCCTACCACCCCAATCATCACTCGTTACTTTCTGTCCAATTTTCCTTATTTCATGTACAACACATATATCATTGAATCATTACCACCTGCTATTGTAAGGATACTTCATACTCCAACATTACTCGCTATAATAACAGGAACCAAAAAAACAGGTGAATGAAGTTGTGAAACAACAATTAAATTATATCGCGTAACAAAAAAAAATTGTTGCGAGTTAATGAAAGAAGAGAGAAAGAAAGGTGGTGAGTGGTGTTGGTTTGAAGTGGTTATCAAGGTGGTGTTGTCGTGGTTGGTAATAGTAGTGGTGGAAACAAGAACATATAAATAAGGTAGTGGTTTATATTGATAGTTTACAAAGAAGAAGAAGATTATGGAGATGTAAGGTTGTAGTAGGTTGAGTAGTGGCTTGAAGATTGAGTTGTGGTGCTCGAGTTTATGGTTAGTCGATGGTTCATCCGAAACCATATTAAAGAAGGTGGTTCATGGTGACGGGTGGTGAAAACGACAAAGGTGACAATTTGATCGTGGTGTTGGTGTTTGATGAAAGAGTTATTGACGGTGGTAGGAGGTGATACCCGAGGTATGTAAGTAATATATGTATATGTATTTTAATGTTTCTATTTGATTTTCTATTTTGTGATGATTCGGGTTTTCTGAATGAATGAGTGTTAATACTTGTAATCGATCAAGTTTATTGTGTAGTGCTTATTGAGGTCGACTGGTAACAAGATCCGATAATAAGTACATGAGATTTTTATTAGTACAATAAAAAAATAAATTAGATAAGGATGGCTAACAGATTCGTACTACATTTGGTATTAATATCTCTTAATTTTGTATCTGTTTGTTTTGTAGTGTTGAATTAGGATCGACAAAGAATCTTGAGCAGGAGAAGGAAATAAGAAAGCAGAAATAGATAGAGACTTGCAACAGATTCGTACGCTTTAACTATTATTGACAGCTAACAATCCTTGTATCTGTCTGTTTGATTTATCTCATTGATTTGTAGAAGGAATAAAGATTAGCAATAAGTGTTATGAATTAAACTCAGTGATTATATGTCTTTGTTTTTAATGAGATTTGATTTCGACTGGTAACAAATTGCAGACAAGAAGAATCAATCATGAAAATTAAAAGAAATTTGGAGAATGATATTAAACAGATTCGTACAATTTAATTGATATAGGTTGCTAACAAATTCAGACAAGAAACAAAATTTGAGTAAAGTAGATTGAGATGGAAAACATAATTGGATTCTTCTTCCTGATATTTTTTTATATATAATTAATATTAGTAATAATAATTCTTTTAATAATAAATAATAATAATAATATGAAATAATAACATAATAATACTGTTAATAATAATTATCATAATAATAATAATTTTTAGAATGATGATACTAATAGTTATAATAATGTTTATAATGATATTATTAATGATAATATTAATAAATTGTATTATTTATAATAATAATATTAATGATTTTAATGATAATAGTAATTATAAAAATAATGATAATATTAATCTTACTAATAACAAAAATCATAATTTTACTACTAATTATCATAATAAAGATATTAATAATAATAACAATAATATTAGTAATTAAATGTATCCAATTTCATATATATATTAAATGTATATAATGATATTGATAATATTGATATTAATATTAATATTAATATTAATAATGATAATGAAAGTAATAACCTTAATATAACACTATATTTTAATTTGTGATTACATTTTATATATTAATATTACAATTTTAATTATGTAATATTATAAATCATATATATATATATAATTATATTAAAATATATAAATAGCAAATATTCAGTATATGATATTATATATATATATATATATATATATACATATATATATATATATACATATATATATACATATATATATACATATATATATATACATATATATATATAGATATATATATATATATATATATATATATATATATATATATATATATATATAATATCATATACTGAATATTTGCTATTTATATATTTTAATATAATTATAACTGTGAATAGAAATTATACATATATCTATATATATACCTACGTATCTATTTACAATTTATTTGTTCGTGAATCGTCGAGAACAGTTAATGGTCAAATGGATATATGAAACTAGTTCAAAAATTTTGAGACTCAATATTTCAGACTTTGCTTATCGTGTCGAAACCATATAAGAATTAAGTTTAACTTTGGTCGGAAATTCTCGGGTGGTCACAGTACCTACCCGTTAATGAAATTTCGTCCCGAAATTTGATCTAGGTCGTCATGGCTAATATAGGGTTTTATCATTATTGATAAATATAGATAAAATGACTCGATTATGTGGAGCGTTCGAGTGAAGCTTTCACAAAAGATTGAGATAGAGATTTAACTTTTGATGTAGTCCCGGTGGCTTTCCGAAATTCAAGGAATGAAAATCTTCAAAATCTATATAAGATTTGATTCTTCGGTAATTAATAAAATTAGGATCTCTTTAGTTAAATGCGGCCATCTGCCTCGATTCCTTTGTCTGATATTTTCACTATATTTCGTTCCATTAATTTTCACCACTTCAATAATTTCTTTCTTATTTCACATTTTCAAAGAGTTTGAAAATGCTTAATCCAGCTCTGGTTCTTGACCTTAAGTAAAGCGATCAGGACATCTTGGTTTGTAGGTATGAAGTTCGAAAGAACATAACTTAAGATTTTAAGCAGAAAGGAAAGGTAATAACACGATTTGATTTTTAAATTACCAGAATTAAAGAAGGTAGGACTATAAGAATATATTTTCTTGATATGTTCGGAGGTTAAGTAGAATTAAAGATTATGTAACATGGCACATGATGACGGTATAGTCTGTGAATCATCACATTCCATTAGAAATTTAGCATGACTTACTGTAATATAATCACGTTGGCCAAGTGTCATTATATTATACTAACTCATGCTTCAATTTCCTACACTTCTCCAGAAACCATTCATAATTCAAACTCAAATTTTAAAGAAATTTAGAAACTAAAATAGTTTCCTTTATGATGTAACATTGATAGTACGAAGAGATAGATAATTCTGGACAAGAATAGTTATGAAAATATCCTCAGAAATATCGAAGATATTTATGATGATATTTTGGAATTTCTATGATTGAAGGTTGATGAATAAAATTTTTTTCGCAAGGATTTTGAATAAATACTGACCAAGATATTTGCTGAAGAGTTCATCAGATACAGAATCACCTAGATTCGTTAAGTACAGGTTTAGTCCTTGTGATTTGTCCACAGTCTCCTTTATAGTTTTGCATAATTCGCTTTTTAATACCAAATTTTCTATTGAGCGTTTCCAACACTCCATTCTTTATCATCAAACTTTTGGCCATTAAGACCATCTAAAGTTTTGCTGCTTCATCAGCATTCAAAGTTATCATAACTGAATCATTGGTTATCAATCTGAGTTGTTTCAAGAATTACGAAGGATTTGAACGGAGATGGTAATCGTCAAGATACAAATGATGTTTAAGATGAATCAAGTGGCAAACTTGAGGAAATATTTAACTGTAGTAGATGTAGCTTATTAACGATATTTTAAATCAAAATGTGTTATAATTAATATTTCCTACTCTTTTAATACTTTTTAATTGTCGAAAGTTAGTAGTCCAATAGTCCAAGGT
Source organism: Rutidosis leptorrhynchoides (assembly GCF_046630445.1). NCBI lineage: Eukaryota > Viridiplantae > Streptophyta > Magnoliopsida > Asterales > Asteraceae > Rutidosis > Rutidosis leptorrhynchoides. Next base: position 257,316,936 of record NC_092337.1, read on the forward strand.
TAGTATAGGTTTAAAGTTTTTCGTAGTTAATTAATTGGTTACTAATCAATTTTATTTCGTCCATTATTTTCTTCATTATGCCACTTGTCAAAACTTGACTTGGATTCTGATCGGTCAAAATCCGAATATGAAAATGAATTTGAATGAAAATAGTTGTTTTTCGGTGAACAGATATAGATGTGGATGTAGGTAGGATAGTTCAATGACTGCTGAATCGGATTTGAAGAATGTACAGTATAACATGTTAATGTGAAATCTAAATATTCCTCTGGTATTACCTACCCGTTAAAATATTTTCACCATTAACAGTTTGTACAAAAGAATTTTTAATTACAATCTTTATGAAAATATACTTACATATATATTTTCTTCAGGTGCAATCGTGGATTTAATGAGTTAATATGATATTAAACTCATCTGAGTTATGGTTAGAACTTAGAGTAGATAATCTCTAAAACATTAGAGATTACACATTCGCCATGTCGAACGAAGATAAATGAGGTAGAACGATACGTAGAACGAAAATTACTAGATGTAAAATGAATATGTAGAACGAAGATAAATGGTGTAGGACGTCATGTAGAACAAGATTATACTTGAGGTACAGATTTTGAGGTTGAGGCTTGTGATGCGGATGTTGAGGCTTGTGTTATTGGTAGTATTGGTGTTGTTGGTGCTTGAAAGGACCCGTTCATATACATTATAAATAATTTACAATAGTTGATTACATCGCGAGGTATTTGACCTCTATATGATACATTTTACAAACATTGCATTCGTTTTTAAAAGACAAACTTTCTTTTCATCTAAAGTTGACGGCATGCATACCATTTCATAATACGTCCAACTATAATTGACTTAATAATAATCTTGATGAACTCAATGACTCGAATGCAATGTCTTTCGAAATATGCCATGAATGACTCCAAGTAATATCCTTAAAATGAGCTAATGCACGGCGGAAGATTTCTTTAATACCTGAGAATAAACATGCTTTAAAGTGTCAACCAAAAGGTTGGTGAGTTCATTAGTTTATCATAATCTATCAATTCTATAATTTTAATAGACCACAAGATTTTCTTTATTCAATAATCATACACTCGCAAGTGTTTAAAAATCATTCATATGGATTGAACACCTGGTAACCGACATTAACATCATGCATATAGAATATCCCCAAAACAGAAATCCATCTGTATAATATAAACTCGAAGTACTAAAGCATACTATTTTCCAGTATGGGGGAGTTAGGGCCCGTAGATCTACCTTTAGGATTCACGTCAATTAGGGTGTCTGTTCCCTAATTCTTAGGCTACCAAGCTAAAAGGGGTGATATTCGATTCGATAATCCAACCATAGAATGTAGTTTCGATTACTTGTGTCTATTTCGTAAAACATTTATAAAAGCAGTGCATGTATTCTCAGTCCCAAAAATATATATTGCAAAAGCATTTAAAAAGGGAGCAAATGAAACTCACTATACTGTATTTTGTAGTAAAAATACATATGACGTCATTGAACAAGTGCAAGGTTGACCTTGGATTCACGAACCTATATTAATTATATATATTTATATGTTTGATCAATATCTGTCTAACAATTTAGGTCAAGTCGTAGTGTATCACAATCCTAATGCTCGAGACTAAATATGCAAAAGTCAACAAAAGTCATATTGACCAAAATGTCTTCCAAAATTTATACATGATTATTATATAGTTTAAATATAGTTGTTTTATATATTTAAATATTTTTAACAGATTTTATTAAAGTAAATAATATAGTTCTTTTATTAATAAATAAAACTTTATATTAAAATTTATATAATAAAAATATACTTTTATATATCTTAAGTAATAAAATTTATAAAGTTCATTTAATATCATAAAAATAATATGATAGGTATTATTAATGTAATTATATTTTACGTAGTAAAATATCTTTGTATCACATATTTATTTGATAAAATAATATTGATAATAATAATAATAAGAAAAAGTTGTATTATTTTGTAATAATTATTATTATTCTACTAATAAAAATAATAATAATTATATTTTCTAAAAATGATAAAATGATATTTTTTTAATAATAATAGTACTAAAATGATAATAATAATATTGATGTTTCATATTAACAAAATTATTTTTATTAAAAATAATAATTTTAGTAAAAATGATAGTTTTAAAATTAATAATACTTTTAATAACAATAATAGTAAAATAATAAAAATGATATTTTTCCTTTAAATCAATATCTTACAATATCTTAATTTCATCATGATACTCATACTTATTATTTCCTAATCGTTTCGTTTAATAGCTTTAAGTCGTCTTTTATATCGCGTTCATATTAATAATAATAATAGTAATCATAATAATTAGATGTTACTAATATTAGTTTTAATTATAATAATACTAATAATAATAATATTAATGATAATACTAATAACTATTTGAATGATAATAATAATAATAATAATAATAATAATAATAATAATAATAATAATAATAATAATAATAATAATACTAATTATAACCTTAACGATAATAACGATAATAATTATAATAATAAAAATAACAATAATATCTTTTATTAATAACGACAATGATAATAATAATAACAATAATAATAATAATAATAATAATAATAATAATAATAATAATAATAATAATAATAATAATAATAATAATAATAATAATAATAATAATTATAATAATAATAATTAGATTATAACGACGATAATAACGACGATAATAATAATCATTTTTACAAAAATTCAATTGACTATAACTTCTAAACCGTTCATCGAAACCACTCGATATCTAAATGAAAAGTACTCAATTTTTCGCTAGCTTTCCAATGACATGCATATCATATACCTTATCTTAATAGCATATGTATTTAATTCAAGATTCGACATAACCTATCTAACGACAATAACGAACGTATAAGCATGCATAATCCTATATACTCGAGCACTAGTCAGGGATACACTAATAATATATAAAAGTTAAGTTATGAGGGCTCACATATCAATATTGAGATTCAATATTGCAGGAAGAGTACGTAGACACAACGGGGATGATAAACACTAGTTTGACGCACAAGTAATACTCCCGAACCATACCTATAACCTCCATAGCTATAACCTATAATTTCCTTAGCTCTATCCCGCTCGAAAAACAATTTCGAAATCACTCGGACAGCACTCCGTCGTAATATTTTATGTATACTAATAATATCTTGAAATAATACGGAGTAAATATATATATTTAAATTGATTGAGAGAGTTTAGAGAAAATATTTTCAAGTTTCTATGAAATAATGAAACCTATTGAATTATATTTATAATAGATTTTTGAATTATTAAAGTAAATTATTAAAGTATGAATTATTAAAGTGAATTATTAAAGTATGAATTATTAAAGTGAATTATTAAAGTTAAAGTAAAGTAAAAATAAAGCAAAGGTAAAGTTTAAGTATAGTAAAAGTATAAAACTTTGTACGCATAATACGCATATAAATATATATAATATTAATTTAAATCGTTATATATATTTAATAAAATAAAATATAAATTTTATTATCTTTAATATTAATTTAAATCATTATATATATTTAATAAAATAAAATATAAATTTTATTATCTTTATCATACTGGTTAAGTAATGAGTTGTCAAAAGTGGTTCTAGATATTTATAAAAGTTATATATGTTTTAATAATAAAGTTCTTTTTAAACTGAAAATATTTTTGTACGTTTGAAACTAAATCAAATAAATATGATAATTTTGTTTTCCAAAACTAAATATATTTAAGAATCATTTTGTTTAAAGGTTAAAATAATAGAAATCGTTATATCATAAAACGTTTTAGAAAAGTAGAATCATATATATTCATAATAGGTTTTAAGTTTTTAAATTACAGTCTGTTGGTGAAGTATGGGATAAAGTCCAAAGGTTAAATAAACGTATGAAATTATCTTAATGAAAAATGTCGAGTTACTTAGCTTGTCGATATCCAAAATCTAAGTTATTTACACTCCATGTTCTTACTTATAAATCACTTTACTATTTTCTGAATGTTGTTAAAAAGAATAGATTTCTTAAATCATAGTGGACCTCATAACATGGACCCGTAATCATATCACAATGTATCTGATAAATCAATTATTTGATATTATCTTCTAATTCCATCGATAAACATTTTGAAATAAATACATTCGTGTAAAGTATTATACGTTTAATACTTTATTAATATTCTCAAGTTATAATATATATATATACATATATATATATATATATATATATATATATATATATATATATATATATATATATATATATATATATATATATATATATATACATATCTATTTATATATAACGGTTCGTGAATCGTCAGAATTTGGTTGAGGTTATAATGAATGTATGAATAAAATTTAAAATTCTTGAGATTTACCCTAACAAACTTTGCTTATCGTGTCAGAATAATATAAAGATAAAGTTTAAATTTGGTTGGAAATTTCCGGGTTGTCACAGTACCTACCCGTTAAAGAAATTTCGTCTCGAAATTTGAATGGGATGGTCATAGCTGACAATAAGTATATTTTCATGACGTATACGAGTTGGAAATTAGAGTTTTATTATCATCAAGTAATATAGATAAAGCAATTTGGTTTTTGTGAAGAGTACGAGTGAAGTTATCACAAAAGAATGAAATGAGTAAATGCACGTTCTTTTTAACCAATGACATAGTCACGGTTGATCTCCGAAATTCAAGGAATTTAGAGAAAATCTTCGTAATAATATTTGTTTCTTCGATAATTAAAGAAATTAGGATCTTCTTTGGTTAAATGCGATGATTTGTTTCGATTCCTCTCTATGCTATTTCACTATAAATCTACTCCCTTCGTTTCCTTATTTCCACAACTCATACCTTCTATTCTTTCTCCCTCAACTCATATTTTAAAGTATTCGTCAATATGCTCCATCCCGTTCTGATCCTTGATATACTTCTAACTTTCATATCTGTCATTCTTCTTTTTCATCTACCACCGGAGGATTTTATTTACTTTTACTATTACCTTGGGGTTATAGTATTTTTAATTCTCCTGTGCCTTTACGTTGCAATACGTATTGATATGCACGGTTTGTAATTTATGTGTCGTTGTCGAGCTTTATATTTTCTTTTATATTCAAGGCTTCCATACTTTTGTCTCCTCTTCCCGACTTCAAGTCAAGCGAATAACAGTCCATAATTCGTAGGTATGGATTTCGAAATGAACATAGTTAATGTTCTAAGAAAGGAACGGTAATAGCACGATCTTGATTTGTAAAATTGCCAGAATACCTCGGAAAAGACCGAATCACCAAGAAAAATATTTTCTTGATATGTTTAGAGGTTAAGTAGAATACAAGAGTCGTGTAATATGTCACATGATGATGTTATGATCTGTGAATCATCACGTTCCATTTAGAAACTCCGCATGACTTACTCTAATATAATCACGTTGATCAAGTGTCATTATATTATACTAACTCATGCTTCAGTTCCCAACACTACTTCAAAACATTCATACTTTATACTCGAAGGTTTCAGAATTTAGAAACTAAAACAGTTTCCTTTATGATGTGATACAGATAACGCGAGGGGATAAATGATTTCAGATAAGAATGGTTATGAAAATATCTTCAGAAATATGGAGGATATTTATAACGGAAGATACGATGATATCTTAGAATATTTAAGATAAGAGAATGATGAAGAATATTATCCGTAAGGGTTTTAGAGCAAGGAGCAAGGTATTTGTTAAGGATTTTAGCAGACACTGAATCATTTGGATTCTTTGAAGGTAGATTTCATCCTTGTGATTTGTCCACTGCCTCCTTAATAGTTTACTCAATCCGTTTTCCAGTTCCAAGCCTTCTCTTTTTCTGAGTTTTGCTAACCAACTATTCTTTATCATCAAACTTTTTACTGTTAAGGTCATTTACAGTTCTTGCTGCTTCATCAACATTTTTCAAAATTTCGAGAACTAGTTCGCAGTTTAGGGTGTTTTTCAGAAACTTCACATTCGCAGTATGTAAGTCCAGGAGATAGACGTTATATGTATAACTGTTGGCGTCGACATGCTGCGAGATTTTAAAATACTAATTGCTAATTCCCACTGATTCGTATGACAATTCTCGTTACAAGATGCAGATAGGTAAATGATAGGTTTTTGATAATTATAATGATTTTTCAGAAAATCAAAAATCAGTGAAGTTGTTGGTAAGTTTATTGCTAATGTGATGGAACATAAATGGTTCCCCGGTAACGATGGCGAAACGGCAACGTATATATCAAGGTTGTAACAAGGTTGTTTCAACTGAAAAGTCGAAGTTGACTTGCTGGAGCTATAACAAAACTGACTACTTTGGAAAGGAATTGAAAAGTCATTTTAGCTAATAAATGCCAAAGGGTCTGACACGGATATGTGTTAAACTATGACTTTGGTTTTATAAGTTTTTCAGGTACATAACTGTGAGTAACATGTAGTTGGATCATCATCTCGATTGTTCATTATTTGAAGTATCTTCAGGAATTTCGGAGGGTTTGAACACAGATTGTAATCGTTAATATACATATGATGTTCTAGCACAGTTTTGGAGTCAAAGTATAAATTGGAAAGATATAGGAATCTAAGAGTGAGGATGCTGGTTATATTTCGAATTGAATTCTGCGATTTCAAGATCAGCATATGTAATTGAATTTGAATGAGTATGGTTGTTTTGATTTTTATAAAAGAATGTGTATTGTTGAGAAAATGGTGTGTATAGTTGTTGATTGCTGAATCAGATTCGAAGAATGTACCATATTAATTCTGAATTTAAATATCTCTCAGGTATTACCTACCCGTTAAAAAAAATTTCACAATTAATATTTTGTACAAAAGAATTTTATTACAGTCTTTACGAAAATATATATGTGTATATTTTCTTTAGATGTAACATAGATTTAATGAGTTAATATTAAATAACTCATCTGATTTATGGTTGAAACTAGAATTGAGTAATCTCTAAAACTTTAGAAATTACATAAGTATTTCTTCAATAATATTATGAATCAATACTTCGTTATTTGTTGATACATGATGCTGGTTTTTTGTGAAATTCTTGTGAACTTCGCCAGGTACGAATGATGTTATTTGGAAAGTTTCGAGTACATCGATGATGAAAGTGTAAAATCAAACATATATTTAAATAATACACTTGGTTTATTATGAGTTGAAATTTATTGAATTGAGACAGAAATTGTAGCTAACGATGGTTAAGTTGCGGACGAAGGACGTACCTTATTGCATATTAGTAATATGAATTAATCGAGTAGTTAAGATTTACACATAATAGCTTAGTATGGAAAGATTTATTTTGATCTCAAATTTTATATATATATAAAATATACATATAATTTCTTCAGAGGGAGTGAGTTAATACTTCATAACTCGTTGATACAATATACGCGTTATTGATTCGTAATGATGTCCAAAGTGATTCTTGAACTGACGGAGTTTGTGATGTTATAGGTGCTGCTGATTCTGATGACACTGACGGCACTGACTGTGATGGTGATGCTACAGTACTGTTGATGATGTTGGTAAAACAAGTCTAGCTTATAAATCACGCATCATTCTTGTCAGGGTTTTTACTCTTCATTCTATCATTTCGATTCACTCATCTGATTTATGGTTAGGGTTAGAATAGATAATCTTTAAGACTTTAGAGATTACATAATCGCCGTGGAGTGTTTCTCCAATGAAGTTATGAATCAACACTTCATCGTTTGTTGTTGTTGGTATTCCTTGGTATCTACAGGGCGTATGACATTGGTGCTCGTGGGACCGATTGTAAAGTTAAGGTTTATGACACAGTTGTGGTTGGGGGTGGTAATGGTACTGTTAGCGTTGATGATGGTAGTACTGGTTATACTGCTGGTGCTGCTGCTGGTGTTTGTAACCTTTGCACCATATTCTCCAAAGCCACTATCCGAGCGCAAAGCTCGTTGACTTCTTCTATTACACCGGGGTGATTGTCGGTTCGGACGAGCGGATAAATAAAATCTAGAATTTGATATAGTATATAATCTTGACGAGATACTCTGGAAATGAGAGAGAAAATGGTGTTTCGGACAGGTTCGCCGGTAAGTGCTTCTGGTTCTTCGCCAAGAGGGCAATGTGGTGGATGGAAAGGATCGCCTTCTTCTTGTCTCAAATGATTGAGGAGGCTACAAACCCATCCCCAATTCATCCAAAATAGATGATGGCTGATTGGTTGATCTATTCCAGTCACACTGCTTTCGGAGCTTGAGTGGGATTCCATATCGGAATTCGAGGGACTTGAACTAATGACGAATTCCATTTCGTTCGATTGAATAAAGGATTTTTCGATATGAAATGATTTTCCGGCTAACGGGTGGTATTCTAATTACATAGAATATCTATATATATAGCGCAAAAGATTTCGTAGATTATGGAGCAATTTATGGGATATATCAGGCAAAGTTTACAGCAACAGATACGCTAAGATATAAATGTTGTCTATACACTATTCATGCAATCAATGCAGTAAGATGTGTCTAGATGTGACGACCCGGAAATTTCCGACCAAATTTAAACTTTAATCTTTATATTATTTCGACACGATAAGCAAAGTTTGTTAAGTTAAATCTCAAGAATTTTAAACTGTGTTCATACATTCATTATAACCTCGACCAAATTCCGACGATTCACGAACCATTATATATAAATAGATATGTATATGTATATATATATATTATAACTTGAGAATATTAATAAAGTATTAAACGTATAATACTTTATATGAACGTATTTGTTTCAATATGATTTTCGGCGAAATTAAAAAAAAAATATATTAAATGATTGAATTATCAGAAACATTGAATTATGATTACAAGTCTCTGTTGAGAGGTCCACTATGATTTGAGAAAATCTATTCCTCTTAACGATATTCAGAATAATTTGTAAAGCTATTTATAAATAAAAACAAAAAGTGTCATTTACGAAAGTTAGACAAAAGTTAGTGGAGAATTGGTTTCCATAATATTATATTAATCTATTTTCAAACGTACAAAGACGTTTTCAGTTTAAAAAGAACTTTATTATTAAAACGTATATAACTTTTATAAATATCTAGAATCACTTTTGACAACTCATTACTTAACCAGTATAATAAATATAACGATATTTATATTTTATTTCATTAAATATATATAACGATTTAAATTAATATTATATATATTTATACGCGTATTATACATACATAGTTTTATACTTTTACTATACTTTTACTTTACTTTTACTTTAATAATTCATACTTTAATAATTCACTTTAATAATTCATACTTTAATAATTCACTTTAATAATTCATACTTTAATAATTCACTTTAATAATTCATACTTTAATAATTCATACTTTAATAATTCACTTTAATAATTCATACTTTAATAATTCATACTTTAATAATTCACTTTAATAATTCACTTTAATAATTCATACTTTAATAATTCACTTTAATAATTCATACTTTAATAATTCACTTTAATAATTCATACTTTAATAATTCATACTTTAATAATTCACTTTAATAATTCATACTTTAATAATTCACTTTAATAATTCAAAAATCTATTATAAATAGAATTCAATAGGTTTCATTATTTCATATAAACTTGAAAATATATTTCTCTAAACTCTCTCAATCGATTTACATATATATATATTTGCTCTGTATTATTTCAAGATATTATTAGTATACATAAAATATTACGACGGAATGATGTCCGAGTGATTTCAAAATAGTTTTTTTTGAATGAGTCAAAGCCAAGGAAATTATGGGTTATAGCTATGGAGGTGATGGGTATGGTTCATGGGTATGCTCGTGAGGTCAATCTAGTGTTTATCATCTTCGTTGCGTCTACGTACTTTTCTGCAATATTGAATCTCAATATTGATACGTGAGCACTCATAACTTAACTTTTATATATCAATAGTGTATCCCTGACTAGTGCTCGAGTATATAGGATTATGCATGCTTGTACATTCGATATTGTCCTTAGATAGGTTTGTTGAATCCTGAATTAGATACATATGCTACTGAGATAGGGTATATGATATGCATGTCATTGGAAAGCTAGCGAAAAATTAAGAACTTTTTATTTCGATATCGAATGGTTTCGATGAACAGATTAGAAGTTATAGTCAACTGAATTTTAGTATTATTGTTAAAATGATTATTATTACTATCGTCGTTATTATTTTAATAGAAATATCATTGTTATTATAAAATATCATTATTACTATTATGTTAGTATTATCATTTTATAATAATACCATTTTTAGTAAATATAGATATTGTTATTTTTTTATAGAATAATAATAATTATTATTACAAAATAATACAACTTTTACTTATTATTATGATCAATATTATTTTATCAAATAAATAGGGGATACAAAGATATTTTTCAGCACGCGTAATATAATTACATTAATAATACTTACTACTATAGTTTTACGATATTAAGTGAACTTTATAAATTTTACTACTTAAGATATATAAAAGTATATTTTATCATATATAAACGTTAATATAAATTTTTATTAATAAATGACTTTTATTATTATAAAATCTAATAAATATATTTAAATATATAAAATGACTATAGTAAAGTTATATAATAAACACGTATAAATTTTAGAAGTCATTTTGGGTCAAGTTGACTTTTGTTGACTTTTGCATATTAGTCTCGAGCATTAGGATTGTGGTACACTATGACTTGACCAAAAATTGTTAGACAAATATTGACCAACATATAAATATATATAATTAATATAGGTTCGTGAATCCGAGGCCAACCTTGCACTTGTTAAATGACGTTATATGTATTTTTACTACGAAATACAGTATGGTGAGTTTCATTTGCTCCCTTTTATATATATTTTTGGGACTGAGAATACATGCGCTATTTTTATAAATGTTTTACGAAATAGGCACAAGTACTAAAACTAATTCTACGTGGGTTTAAACCAGAAATATACCCTTAGCTTGGTAACATTAAACTACTTGTCTATGTACGGTAGACGCGAATCCTAAAGATAGATCTATTGGGCCTGACAAACCCCATCCTGACTATGGGATGCTTTAGTACTTGGAGGTTATTTTAAACACACCTGATCTGGTGTACTTCAGAGGGTAAAACATGAATGTTAAGGCTTGTTACCGGGTGCCTACAACTTATAGAATACTTTTATACACTTGCGAGTGTACATATATTTATAAACGGAAATCTTGTGGTCTATTAATATATTGAAATGATTGTTATGATAAACCTATGAACTCACCAACCTTTTGGTTGACACTTTAAAGCATGTTTATTCTCAGGTATTAAAGAAATCTTCCGCTGTGCATTAGCTCATTTTAAGGATATTACTTGGAGTCATTCATGGCATATTTTGAAAGACGTTGCATTCGAGTCATTGAGTTCATCAAGATTATTATTAAGCCAATTATAGTTGGATGTATTATGAAATGGTGTGCATGCCATCAACTTTCGTTGTAAAGAAAGTTTATCTTTTAAAAACGAATGCAATGTTTGTAAAATGTATCATATAGAGGTCAAATACCTCGCGATGTAATCAACTATTGTGAATCGTTTATAATGTATATGAACGGGTCCTTTCAGTTGGTATCAGAGCGGTGGTCTTAGCGAACCAGGTCTGCATTAGTGTGTCTAACTGATAGTCGTTAGGATGCATTAGTGAGTCTGGACTTCGACCGTGTCTGCATGTCAAAAGTTTTGCTTATCATTTTGTCGAAAATTGTCTGCTTATCATTCTTAGTCTAGACACGTCTTACTGCATTGATTGCATGAATAGTGTATAGACAAAATTCATATCTTAGCGTATCTGCTAATCCATATCTTAGCGTATCTGTTACTGTAAACTTTGCCTGACATATCCCGTAAATTCCTCCGTAATCTACGAAATCTTTTGCGCTATATATATAGATATTCTATGTAATTAGAATACCACCCGATAGCTGAAAAATCATTTCATATAGAAAAATCCTTTATTCAATCGAACGAAATGGAATTCGTCATTAGTTCAAGTCCCTCGAATTCCGATATGGAATCCCACTCAAGCTCCGAAAGCAGTGTGACCGGAATGGATCAACCAATTAGCCATCATCTATTCTGGATGAATTGGGGATAGGTTCGTAGCCTCCTCAATAATTGGAGACAAGAAGAAGGTGATCCCTTCCATCCACCACATTGCCCTCTTGGCGATGAACCTGAAGCACTTACCGGCGAACCGGTCCGAAACACCATTTTCTCTCTCATTTCCAGAGTTTCTCGACATGATTATAGACTACATCAAATTCTAGATTTTATTTATCCGCTCGTCCGAACCGACAATCACCCCGGTGTAATAGAAGAAGTCAACGCGCTTCGCGCTCGAGTAGTGGCTTTAGAGAATATGGTGCAAGGGTTACAAACACCAACAAATAACGAAGTATTAATTCATAATTTCAATTTTATTGAATAAATACTCCGTAAAAGTTATGGAATTTCTAAAGTCTTTAGGGATTATTCAGTTCTAGTTTCACCCGTAAATCAAATGAGTTTAATTTAATATTAACTCATTAAATCTATGTTACATCTGAAGAAAATATGCACATATATATTTTCATAAAGACTGTAATAAAATTCTGTTGTATAAAATATTAATTGTGAAATTTTTTTAACAGGCAGATAATACCCGAGAGATATATAAATTCACAATTAATATATTACATTTTTCGAAACTGATTCAGCAATCATCAACTATACTCCCTACTTTCACAACAATATCCATTCTTTCATATAAATCAAAACAATCATACTCATTCAAATTCAATTACATATTCTGATTTTGAAATCGCATAATTCAATTCGAAATATAACCAGTATCATTACTCTTAGATTCCTATATCTTTCAAAGCTATACTTTGACTTCAAAACTGTGTTAGAACATCATATGTATTAACGATTACAATATGTGCTCAAACCCTTCGAAATTCCTGAAGACACTTCAACTAAGGAACAATCGAGATGATGATCCAACCACATGTTACCCACAGTTATACACCTGAAAAACTCTCAAAACCCAAGTCATAGTTCGACACGTATCCGTGTTAGACCCTTTGGCATTTACTAGCAAACATAACTTTTCAATTCCATTTAAAAATAGACAGTTTTGTCACAGCTCCAACAAGTCAACTTCGACTTCTCAATCAAAAAAAGTCTTATTATAACCTTGATAGATACGTTGCCCTTTCGCCAACGTTACCGGGGAATCGTTTACATTCACCACATTAGCAATAAACTTACCAACAACTTCACTGATCTTTGACTTTCCAAAAAAAAAAAAATCATTATAATTATCGAAACCCTATCATATACTCATTCGTACCTTATAACAAGAATTTCCATACCAATTATTGAGAATCGGCAATCAGTATTTTGAAACCTCGCAGCATGTCTACATCAACAATTACATATACACACAACGTCTACCTCCAAGACTTACATTCTTTGAATGAGAAATTTCTGAAAAACACCCTAAACTGCGAACCAGTTTTCGAAATTTTGAAAAATGCTGATGAAGCAGCAAAAACTGTACACGACCTTAACAGTAAAAAGTTGGATGATAAAGGATAGTATATTGGCAAAGCTCAGAAAAAGAGAAGATTTGGAACTGGAAAACAGATTGAGCAAAGTATGAAGGAGGCCGTGGACAAATCACAAAGGCTGAACCTGCCTTTAAAGAATCCAAATGATTCAGTACTTGCTGAAGTCATTAACGAATACCTTGCTCCTGACTCTAAACCCCTGCGGACAATATCCTTCATCATCCTCTGATATTAGACATTATAAGATATCATCGTATCTTTCATTATAAATATCATCCATACTTCTAAAGATATTTTTATAATTATTCTTATCTGAAATCATTTACCTCTTCGCGCTATCTGTATTATATCATAAAAGAAACTATTTTAGTTTCTAAATTCTGAAACATTCGAGTTTAAAATAAGAATATTCTTGAAGAAGTGTTGGGAGCTGAAGCATGAGTTCGTATAATATAATGACACTTGATCAACGTGATTATATTACAGTAATTCATGCTGAGTTTCTAAATGGAACATGATGATTCACAGATCATAACATCATCATGTGCTATGTTACATGACTCTTGTATTCTCTTTGATCTCTAAATATCAAGAAAATATTTCTTGATGATTCGGCCTTTTCCGAGGTATTCTGGTAATTTGACAAGTCAAGATCGTGTCATTACAATTTCCTTCCTAGAACATTAACAATGTTCATTCCGAAATTTATATCTGCGAATTCTGGACCATTACAAGCGGTGCTTAATCGCAAGAAGAAGAAACGAAAGGACAAAGCTCCGAACTAGAAATGGGAGTATAAATCATAGCAAATAGAAGAGAGCATTAACTGTGGATGACAATGATTATAGAAGAAGCAAGGACTTTGAAATATAAGGGAAGATATAAAACCCAACAACAACCCAGAAATCACAAACCGTATATATCAATGCATATAGCAATATAAAGACACGGGAGAACTAAAAACACTATAAAACCAAGAGTATAGTAGAAGTAAATAGATTCTTCCGGAGGCAGATGAAAAAGAAGAGTGACAGATATGAAAGTGAGGAGTATATCAAGAATCAGCACTGGATGAAGCATATTGACAAATACTTTAAAATATGAGTTGAGAAGGTGTGAGTTGTAAGAAAATAAATGAGGTGGATTTATAGTGAAATATCCGACAGAGAAATCAAAATGGATTATCGCATTAATTCGAAGAGGATCATAATTTCCTTAATCACCGAATAATCAAATCCAATATAGATTACAAAGATTTTCTTTTCGGAGATCAATCGTGATGACGTCAAAAGATACGACGAATCACTATGATCTTATTTCATTCACTTACGATAACTTCACACACACGCTTCGAGTAATCGAATTATTTTATCCATTCTTCTTGAACATGATAAAACTCTATAATCGTTATAATAACATTCTCATTGTTAGTCATGACGACCTCTATCAAATTTCGGGGACGAAATTTCTTTAACGGGTAGGTACTGTGACGACCCGGAAATTTCCGACCAAATTTAAACTTTAATCTTTATATTATTCCGACACGATAAGCAAAGTTTGTTAAGTTAAATCTCAAGAATTTTAAACTGTGTTCATACATTCATTATAACCTCGACCAAATTCCGACGATTCACGAACCATTATATATAAATAGATATGTATATGTATATATCAATTATAACTTGAGAATATTAATAAAGTATTAAACGTATAATACTTTATATGAACGTATTTGTTTCAATATGATTTTCGGCGAAATTAAAAAAAAAATATATTAAATGATTGAATTATCAGAAACATTGAATTATGATTACAAGTCTCTGTTGAGAGGTCCACTATGATTTGAGAAAATCTATTCCTCTTAACGATATTCAGAATAATTTGTAAAGCTATTTATAAATAAAAACAAAAAGTGTCATTTACGAAAGTTAGACAAAAGTTAGTGGAGAATTGGTTTCCATAATATTCTATTAATCTATTTTCAAACGTATAAAGACGTTTTCAGTTTAAAAAGAACTTTATTATTAAAACGTATATAACTTTTATAAATATCTAGAATCACTTTTGACAACTCATTACTTAACCAGTATAATAAATATAACGATATTTATATTTTATTTCATTAAATATATATAACGATTTAAATTAATATTATATATATTTATACGCGTATTATACATACATAGTTTTATACTTTTACTATACTTTTACTTTACTTTTACTTTAATAATTCATACTTTAATAATTCACTTTAATAATTCATACTTTAATAATTCACTTTAATAATTCATACTTTAATAATTCACTTTAATAATTCATACTTTAATAATTCACTTTAATAATTCATACTTTAATAATTCACTTTAATAATTCATACTTTAATAATTCATACTTTAATAATTCACTTTAATAATTCACTTTAATAATTCATACTTTAATAATTCACTTTAATAATTCATACTTTAATAATTCACTTTAATAATTCATACTTTAATAATTCATACTTTAATAATTCACTTTAATAATTCATACTTTAATAATTCACTTTAATAATTCAAAAATCTATTATAAATAGAATTCAATAGGTTTCATTATTTCATATAAACTTGAAAATATATTTCTCTAAACTCTCTCAATCGATTTACATATATATATATTTGCTCTGTATTATTTCAAGATATTATTAGTATACATAAAATATTACGACGGAATGATGTCCGAGTGATTTCAAAATAGTTTTTTTTGAATGAGTCAAAGCCAAGGAAATTATGGGTTATAGCTATGGAGGTGATGGGTATGGTTCATGGGTATGCTCGTGAGGTCAATCTAGTGTTTATCATCTCCGTTGCGTCTACGTACTTTTCTGCAATATTGAATCTCAATATTGATACGTGAGCACTCATAACTTAACTTTTATATATCAATAGTGTATCCCTGACTAGTGCTCGAGTATATAGGATTATGCATGCTTGTACATTCGATATTGTCCTTAGATAGGTTTGTTGAATCCTGAATTAGATACATATGCTACTGAGATAGGGTATATGATATGCATGTCATTGGAAAGCTAGCGAAAAATTAAGAACTTTTTATTTCGATATCGAATGGTTTCGATGAACAGATTAGAAGTTATAGTCAACTGAATTTTAGTATTATTGTTAAAATGATTATTATTACTATCGTCGTTATTATTTTAATAGAAATATCATTGTTATTATAAAATATCATTATTACTATTATGTTAGTATTATCATTTTATAATAATACCATTTTTAGTAAATATAGATATTGTTATTTTTTTATAGAATAATAATAATTATTATTACAAAATAATACAACTTTTACTTATTATTATGATCAATATTATTTTATCAAATAAATAGGGGATACAAAGATATTTTTCAGCACGCGTAATATAATTACATTAATAATACTTACTACTATAGTTTTACGATATTAAGTGAACTTTATAAATTTTACTACTTAAGATATATAAAAGTATATTTTATCATATATAAACGTTAATATAAATTTTTATTAATAAATGACTTTTATTATTATAAAATCTAATAAATATATTTAAATATATAAAATGACTATAGTAAAGTTATATAATAAACACGTATAAATTTTAGAAGTCATTTTGGGTCAAGTTGACTTTTGTTGACTTTTGCATATTAGTCTCGAGCATTAGGATTGTGGTACACTATGACTTGACCAAAAATTGTTAGACAAATATTGACCAACATATAAATATATATAATTAATATAGGTTCGTGAATCCGAGGCCAACCTTGCACTTGTTAAATGACGTTATATGTATTTTTACTACGAAATACAGTATGGTGAGTTTCATTTGCTCCCTTTTATATATATTTTTGGGACTGAGAATACATGCGCTATTTTTATAAATGTTTTACGAAATAGGCACAAGTACTAAAACTAATTCTACGTGGGTTTAAACCAGAAATATACCCTTAGCTTGGTAACATTAAACTACTTGTCTATGTACGGTAGACGCGAATCCTAAAGATAGATCTATTGGGCCTGACAAACCCCATCCTGACTATGGGATGCTTTAGTACTTGGAGGTTATTTTAAACACACCTGATCTGGTGTACTTCAGAGGGTAAAACATGAACGTTAAGGCTTGTTACCGGGTGCCTACAACTTATAGAATACTTTTATACACTTGCGAGTGTACATATATTTATAAACGGAAATCTTGTGGTCTATTAATATATTGAAATGATTGTTATGATAAACCTATGAACTCACCAACCTTTTGGTTGACACTTTAAAGCATGTTTATTCTCAGGTATTAAAGAAATCTTCCGCTGTGCATTAGCTCATTTTAAGGATATTACTTGGAGTCATTCATGGCATATTTTGAAAGACGTTGCATTCGAGTCATTGAGTTCATCAAGATTATTATTAAGCCAATTATAGTTGGATGTATTATGAAATGGTGTGCATGCCATCAACTTTCGTTGTAAAGAAAGTTTATCTTTTAAAAACGAATGCAATGTTTGTAAAATGTATCATATAGAGGTCAAATACCTCGCGATGTAATCAACTATTGTGAATCGTTTATAATGTATATGAACGGGTCCTTTCACTAGACTAAGAATGATAAGCAGGCAATTTCTGACTAAAATGATAAGCAAAACTTTTGACATGCAGACACGGTCGAAGTCCAGACTCACTAATGCATCCTAACGACTATCAGTTAGACACACTAATGTAGACCTGTTTCGCTAAGATCACCGCTCTGATACCAATTGAAAGGACCCGTTCATATACATTATAAATGATTCACAATAGTTGATTACATCGCGAGGTATTTGACCTCTATATGATACATTTTACAAACATTGCATTTGTTTTTAAAAGCCAAACTTTCTTTTCATCTAAAGTTGATGGCATGCATACCATTTCATAATACTTCCAACTATAATTGATTTAATAACAATCTTGATGAACTCAATGACTCAAATGCAACGTCTTTCGAAATATGCCATGAATGACTCCAAGTAATATCCTTAAAATGAATTAATGCACAGCGGAAGATTTCTTTAATACCTGAGAATAAACATGCTTTAAAGTGTCAACCAAAAGGTTGGTGAGTTCATTAGTTTATCATAATCCATCAATTCCATAATTTTAATAGACCACAAGATTTCCTTTATTCAATAATCATACACTCATAAGTGTTTAAAAATCATTCATATGGATTGAACACCTGGTAACCGACATTAACATCATGCATATAGAATATCCCCAAAACAGAAATCCATCTGTATAATATAAACTCGAAGTACTAAAGCATAACATTTTCCAGTATGGGGGGAGTTAGGGCCCGTAGATCTACCTTTAGGATTCGCGTCAATTAGGGTGTCTGTTCCCTAATTCTTAGGCTACCAAGCTAAAAGGGGTGATATTCGATTCGATAATCCAACCATATAATGTAGTTTCCATTACTTGTGTCTATTTCGTAAAATATTTATAAAAGCAGCACATGTATTCTCAGTCCCAAAAATATATATTGCAAAAGCATTTAAAAAGTGAGCAAATGAAACTCACTATACTGTATTTTGTAGTAAAAATACATATGACGTCATTGAACAAGTGCAAGGTTGACCTTGGATTCACGAACCTATATTAATTATATATATTTATATGTTTGATCAATAACTGTCTAACAATTTAGGTCAAGTCGTAGTGTATTACAATCCTAATGCTCGAGACTAAATATGCAAAAGTCAACAAAAGTCATATTGACCAAAATGTCTTTCAAAATTTATACATGATTATTATATAGTTTAAATATAGTCGTTTTATATATTTAAATATTTTTAACAAATTTTATTAAAGTAAATAATATAGTTCTTTTATTAATAAATAAAATTTTATACTAAAATTTATATAATAAAAATATACTTTTATATATCTTAAGTAATAAAATTTATAAAGTTCATTTAATATCATAAAAATAATATGATAGGTATTATTAATGTAATTATATTATACGTAGTAAAAT
Source organism: Rutidosis leptorrhynchoides (assembly GCF_046630445.1). Lineage (NCBI taxonomy): Eukaryota > Viridiplantae > Streptophyta > Magnoliopsida > Asterales > Asteraceae > Rutidosis > Rutidosis leptorrhynchoides. The sequence continues at coordinate 257,336,706 of NC_092337.1, forward strand.
ATCTTTGTATCACATATTTATTTGATAAAATAATATTGATAATAATAATAATAAGTAAAAGTTGTATTATTTTGTAATAATTATTATTATTCTACTAATAAAAATAACAATAATTATATTTTCTAAAAATGATAGTTTTAATATTAATAATACTTTTAATAACAATAATAGTAAAATAATGAAAACAATATTTTTCCTTTAAATCAATATCTTACAATATCTTAATTTCATCATGATACTCATACTCATTATTTCCTAATCGTTTCATTTAATAGCTTTTAGTCGTGTTTTATATCGCGTTCATATTAATAATAATAATAATAGTAATCATAATAATTAGATGTTACTAATATTAGTTTTAATTATAATAATACTAATAATAATAATATTAATGATAATACTAATAACTATTTGAATAATAATAATAATAATAATAATAATAATAATAATAATAATAATAATAATAATAATAATAATAATAATAATAATAATAATAATAATAATAATAATAATAATAATAATAATAATAATAATAATAATACTAATTATAACCTTAACGATAATAACGATAATAATAATAATAAAAATAACAATAATATCTTTTATTAATAACGACAATGATAATAATAATAATAATAATAATAATAATAATAATAATAATAATAATAATAATAATAATAATAATAATAATAATAATAATAATAATAATAATAATTAGATTATAACAATGATAATAACAACGATAATAATAATCATTTTTACAAAAATTCAATTGAATATAACTTCTAAACCGTTCATCGAAACCATTCGATATCTAAATGAAAAGTTCTCAATTTTTTGCTAGCTTTTCAACGACATGCATATCATATACCTTATCTTAATAGCATATGTATTTAATTCAAGATTCGACATAACCTATCTAACGACAATAACAAACGTATAAGCATGCATAATCCTATATACTCGAGCACTAGTCAGGGATACACTAATAATATATAAAAGTTAAGTTATGAGGGCTCACGTATCAATATTGAGATTCAATATTGCAGGAAAAGTACGTAGACACAACGGGGATGATAAATACTAGTTTGACTCACGAGCAATACTTCCGAACCATACCCATAACCTCCATAGCTATAAACCATAATTTCCATAGCTCTATCCCGCTCGAAAAACAATTTCGGAATCACTCGGACAGCACTCCGTCGTAATATTTTATGTATACTAATAATATCTTGAAATAATACGGAGTAAAAATATATATTTAAATCGATTGAGAGAGTTTAGAGAAAATATTTTCAAGTTTCTATGAAATAATGAAACCTATTGAATTCTATTTATAATAGATTTTGAATTATTAAAGTGAATTATTAAAATATGAATTATTAAATTGAATTATTAAAATATGAATTATTAAAGTATGAATTATTAAAGTGAATTATTAAAGTATGAATTATTAAAGTGAATTATAAAAGTTAAAGTAAAGGTAAAGTTTAAGTATAGTAAAAGTATAAAACTATGTACGTATAATACGCGTATAAATATATATAATATTAATTTAAATCGTTATATATATTTAATAAAATAAAATATAAATATCGTTATCTTTATCATACTGGTTAAGTAATGAGTTGTCAAAAGTGGTTCTAGATATTTATAAAAGTTATATACGTTTTAATAGTAAAGTTCTTTTTAAACTGAAAACGTTTTTGTACGTTTGTAACTAAATCAAATAAATATGATAATTTTGTTTTCCAAAACTAAATATATTTAAGAATCATTTTGTTTAAAGGTTTAAATAATAGAAATCGTTATATCATAAAACGTTTTAGAAAAGTAGAATCATATATATTCATAATAGGTTTTAAGTTTTTAAATTACAGTCTGTTGGTGAAGTATGGGATAAAGTCCAAAGGTTAAATAAACGTATGAAATCATCTTAATGAAAAATGTCGAGTTACTTAACTTGTCGATATCCAACATCTAAGTTATTTACACTCCATGTTCTTACTTATAAATCACTTTACCATTTTTCGAATGTTGTCAAAAAGAATAGATTTCTTAAATCACAGTGGACCTCAAAACATGGACCCGTAATCATATCACAATGTATCGGATAAATCAATCATTTGATATTATCTTCTAATTCCATCGATAAACATATTGAAACAAATACGTTCGTGTAAAGTATTATACGTTTAATACTTTATTAATATTCTCAAGTTATAATATATATACATATATATACATATTTATTTATATATAACGGTTCGTGAATCGTCTAAATTTGGTCGAGGTTATAATGAATGTATGAACACAGTTTAAAAATTCTTGAGATTTACCCTAACAAACTTTGCTTATCGTGTCGGAATAATATAAAGATAAAGTTTAAATTTGATTGAAAATTTTCGGGTTGTCACAGTGCTGATGCTGGTGGTGCTGTTGATGTCGGTGATGTTGCTGAAGCTGGTAATTTTTGCACCATAATTTTCAAAGCCACTACTCGAGCGCGAAGCTGGTTGACTTCTTCCATTACTCCAAGATGATTGGCGGTTGGAACAGGCTGATGAATAAGGTTTAGAATTGTAGATAATATATAATCGTTGCGAGATATCATAGAAATGAGAGTGAAAATGGTGTTTCGGACATGTTCGCCGGTAAGTGCTTCATGTACTTCGTCAAGAGGTGAATTCGGTTGCTGGAAAGGATCGACTTATTCTCATCTTCATTGATTAAGTCGACTACGAACCCATCCCCAATTCATCCAGAATTAATGATGGCTGATTGGTTGATCCATTCCGGTTACACTACTTTCGGAGCTCGAGTGGAAATCCATATCAGAATAGCTGTCAAAATTCGAGGAACTTGAACTGGTTGCAGAATTCATTTTGTACGGTTAGATAAAGGATTTTCGGTATGAAATGATTTTCGGATATCGGATGATATTCTAATTACATAGAATACCTAATACCTATATATAGTACAGATTATCCCATAGATTACGGAGGGAATTAAGGAAACGTGTCAGACAAGGTCTAATGTGATGAGATATGATTTTGTTTGTACACCATCCATGCATTAATTGCAATAAGTTTCTAACATGCAGACTAGGTTCAAGTCCAGACTTATTAATATATCTTAACATGCAGACTAGGTTCAAGTCCAGACTTATTAATGATAGGTAGATATTTTTCGACAAAGGAATGATATGCAAAGTTTCTAACATGCAGACTAGGTTCAAGTCCAGACTTATTAATATATCTTAACAACTACTAGGTCGAAGTCCAGACTCATTAATGCATCCTAACCACTACTAGTTAGACACACTAATGCAAGACCTGGTTCGCTAAGTCCACCGCTCTGATACCACACGTTATACCCCATCCAAAATCTTCCTGAACGAATACAATAGCATCTGGTACCATCGCGATGAACTGACGTCTATATGCCATGAACGACTCCATGTAATGTCTCTAGAATGAGTAAATGCACAGCGGAAGATTTCTTTCATACCTAAAAATAAACATTCTTTAAAGTGTCAATTAAAAGGTTGGTGAGTTCATAGGTTTATCATAAAACAATAAAATTCATCATTTTGATAGACCACAAGATTTAATATTCCCATTACCCATAAACATCATTCATAAAATTCATTCATATGGATTGAACACCTGGTAATCGACCTTAACAAGTTACATATAGAATATCCTCATCATTCCGGGACAACTTCGGACATGATAAATTTGCCATCATTTCGGGAAAACTTCGGACATGATAAATTCAACATCATTCCGGGAAAACTTCAGACATGATAAATTCAAGATCATTCCGGGAAAACTTTGGACATGATAAATTCGCCATCATTCCGGGAAAACTTCGGACATGATAAATTCAACATCATTCCGGGAAAACTTCGGACATGATAAATTCGCCATCATTCCGGGAAAACTTCGGACATGATAAAAAGGGCATATTCGATTTCGATAATTCAACCATAGAATGTAGTTTCGATTAATTGTGTCTATTTCGTAAAACAGTTATAAAAGTAACTCATGTATTCTCAGTTCAAAAATATATCTCTAAAGCATTTAATAAAGCAGTTGTAAAAATAACGCATGTATTCTCAGTTCAAAAATATATCTCTAAAGCATTTAATAAAGCAGTTGTAAAAATAGCGCATGTATTCTCAGTCCCAAAAATATAAAGAGCAAAAGGGAATCAAATGAACTCACTATACGATATTTTGTAGTAGCAATATGCATACGACAGAACTGAACAATGCAGGGTTGGCTCGGATTCACGAACCTATATCATTTATATATATATTAACACATATAATGGAAATTGAACAAATTTATATATTATTAGTAATCTCGATGTTATCTTAATAAATTATATGTTTTGTTAATAACTTAATTAATATATTTATTTTATATGCTTTTAAATAAATAATTAATTTTTATTATAAGAATATTAATATAGTGTTTGCTAAATATATTTTTATATAACTAATTTTTATTGTAATAATAATAATAATAATAATAATAATAATAATATTAATAGTAGTAAAAATGATAATAATAATAATATAATAATAATAATAATAATAATAATAATAATAATAATAATAATAATAATAATAATAATATTAATATTAATGTTAAAAAAATAATAATATTAATGTTAAAAGTAATAAAAGTAATGTTAATACTAATAATAATACTAATGATACTTTTAATAATAGTAATAATAATATTATTAAAAATAATAGTACTTAATACCTAATAATAATAATACTAATAATAATAATAATAATAAAGGACTACCTTTAAAAGTTTTCCTCAAAAAGAATTCCCCAGACCTTCGAACCCGCGACCTCATGCTTAACCAACAACACCCTTAACCATTGTACTAATTCTGTTTTACTGACTTACTATCCCACCTATATCTATAAACCCAGTATATATCAGTTTGTTTCATCTTCTTCCTCTTGTATTATTATCATCATTATTATCATTTTATCATAATTTATAATTATAAGCCTAATCATAATCATACTTCAATCATGATCAATAACAACATCATAATCATTTTCATTATGATCATACTCCCCCGATCATAATTATCATCATCCTTCATTATCAAGATCATTGTTATTCCTCATCATCATTTATCTTATTATAACCATTACTATGGTTATCTTAAAAAAATATCAAACCACTGCAACCAGTCATCCAGCAACAAAATTCTGGGGCCGATTTCTAATTAAATATATATTGGGCTCATTGTTAGTCCATCGATTTAATTACTTGAAGCCCAATTCCTTGAAGCAAGCCCAAGTGTTTAACTACCTAAATCTTTTGGCCCAACTTCTTGTTCACAAACCCAATTAGTAAAAACATTCCACAGCTCAAAACAAATTCGTTGGTTCATCATCATCGTATCATCAACGTTTATTAATATTAACACCCTCGTCATGTATTCATGATCAGAAATTATTACTGTCAACTTCATCGAATTATCAACATCCCTTTTAATACGTATCACTATCATTCCTTACTATCAATTATTATCTTTTTCTATTGAATGTAAAAGTGGAACTACCATTAACAAAACTGTTTCCCACTCATCTATTTTTGATAATGAAAAAATGGTCCCTTTCTTGATCTAGTAATTATATAAGGTGCTAATTCTTTCGAATAAATAAAAAAAAAATTATGGAAAAGAGCCTCCTTTACTTTTGTCGACACTAGGAACTACAAGTACCCTACCAATTTGATATTAAATTGATTCACCTTTGCTCACCTTTGCAAGTTGACAAACCCAAAATAATAAGGGATGGTGTTGTTTGTTTACGGTTTACAAAAAATTTCATGAGGGTGATGTGGTGGTTTAGCGAATGTATAAACAGAAATAATGGTGCAGTTATCGAATAGTAATAATGAAAATCGAAGGAGGTAAAATCAAAAAGAATGGTAGTAGTAGATAACTACACTAGTGTTGGGCTTGCTTGATCTTGGGCTGTAATTTCTAGGCTAAGCCTCACGATCCAAAATAGAAGTAATAGATGGGTCACGTATTAACTTGGGTTTGGTGTTGTGAGGTTCGAATAGGAAGTTTCAACAAAACACCGGTAATCACGGTCATCATTCAATATGTTAATTCTTATAACTAGATGACCAAAACTAAAAGTAATGCTTACCTATATCTTTTAAATCAAAAGAACAATATTAAATGAGTGAGTTGTTCTTTAGGCCCACCACCCCAATCATCACTCGTTACTTTCTGTCCAATTTTCGTTATTTCATGTACAACACATATATCATTGAATCATTACCACTTGCTATTGTAAGGATACTTCATACTCCGAAATTACTCGCTATAATAACAGGAACCAAAAAAATAGGGGAATGAAGTTGTGTAACAACAATTAAATTATATCACGTCACAAAAAAAATTGTTGCGAGTTAATGAAAGAAAGGTGGCGAGTGGTGTTGGTTTGAAGTGGTTATCAAGGTGGTGGTGTCATGGTTGGTAATAGTAGTGGTGGAAACAAGAACATATAAATAAGATGGTGGTTTATATTGATAGTTTACGAAGAAAAAGAAGATTATGGAGATGTAAGGTTGTAGTAGGTTGAGTAGTGGCTTGAAGATTGAGTTGTGGTGCTCGAGTTTATGGATAATCGATGGTTCATCTGAAACCATATTAAAGAAGGTGGTTCATGGTGACGGGTGGTGAAAACGACAAAGGTGACAATTTGATCGTGGTGTTGGTGTTTGATGAAAGAGTTATTGACGGTGGTAGGAGGTGTTACCCGAGGTATGTAAGTAATATATGTATATGTATTTTAATGTTTCTATTTGATTTTCTATTTTGTGATGATTCGGGTTTTCTGAATGAATGAGTGTTAATACTTGTAATCGATCAAGTTTATTGTGTAGTGCTTATTGAGGTCGACTGGTAACAAGATCCGATAATAAGTACATGAGATTTTTATTAGTACAATAAAAAAATAAATTAGATAAGGATGGCTAACAGATTCGTACTACATTTGGTATTAATATCTCTTAATTTTGTATCTGTTTGTTTTGTAGTGTTGAATTAGGATCGACGAAGAATCTTGAACAGGAGAAGGAAATAAAAAAGCAGAAATAGATAGAGACTTGCAATAGATTCGTACGCTTTAACTATTATTGACAGCTAACAATCCTTGTATCTGTCTGTTTGATTTATCTCATTGATTTGTAGAAGGAATAAAGATTGGAAATAAGTGTTATGAATTAAACTCAGTGATTATCTGTCTTTGTTTTTAATGAGATTTGATTTCGACTGGTAACAGATTGCAGACAAGAAGAATCAATCATGAAAATTAAAAGAAATTTGGAAAATGATATTAAACAGATTCGTACAATTTAATTGATGTAGGTTGCTAACAAATTCAGACAAGAAACAAAATTTGAGTAAAGTAGATTGAGATGGAAAACAGAATTGGATTCTTCTTCCTGATATATTTTTTTATATATAATTAATATTAGTAATAATAATTCTATTAATAATAAATAATAATAATAATGAAATAATAACATAATAATACTGTTAATAATAATTATCATAATAATAATAATTTTTAGAATGATGATACTAATAGTTATAATAATGTTTATAATGATATTATTAATGATAATATTAATAAATTGTATTATTTATAATAATAATATTAATGATTTTAATGATGATAGTAATTATAAAAATAATGATAATATTAATCTTTTTTTTACTACTAATTATCATAATAATGATATTAATAATAATAAAAATAATATTAGTAATTAAATGTATCTAATTTCATATATATATATTAAATGTATATAATTATATTGATAATATTGATAATATTGATATTAATATTAATAATTATAATGAAAGTAATAACCTTAATATAACACTATATTTTAATTTGTGATTACATTTTATATATTAATATTACAATTTTAATTATGTAATATTATAAATCATATATATATATATATATATATATATATATATATATATATATATATATATATATATATATATATAATATCATATACTGAATATTTACTATTTATATATTTTAATATAATTATAACTGTGAATAGAAATTATACATATATATATATATATATACCGACGTATCTATTTACAATTTATTTGTTCGTGAATCGTCGAGAACAGTTAATGGTCAAATGGATATATGAAACTAGTTCAAAAATTTTGAGACTCAATATTTCAGACTTTGCTTATCGTGTCGAAACCATATAAGAATTAAGTTTAACTTTGGTCAGAAATTTCCGAGTCGTCACAGTAACTTTCTTATTATGAATGGAATTACTGTTGCTTAATTGTTGTACGTCGTTTACTTCAAGTTATCACATGTTGGCTTTGGTGCTATCTGCTGCTGTTTGCCATGCTTAGTTATCGTGTATTGTGTTGTTTTCGTACTATTTACCTTATGCTATGACGTTACCGATTATGGTATTTTGACTTAAGTCGAAACTTTTGTTTGGAAGTTGGATGGCTAACGGAAGAGGTCCGAGAGAAATCCCCACCGCAGCTTAAATTGAGGAGATGATAGCTACTCGAGTAGCCGCAGCTATAGCAAATGCCAACCCTGCTCCAGCTCCACCGGCTAACCCAGCTGTTCAGAACGGGTGTACTTATAAGGAATTTCAGAGCTGCAAGCCCACAATTTCAGTGGAACGGAAGGGCCAGTTGGGCTGACGAGATGGTTTGAGAAGTTGGAATCTGTGTTCCGTGTGATTAACTGCTCCAAAGGGAATACGACTAAGTTCGCATCCTGCACACTGTCGGATGGCACTTTGACTTGGTGGAATACATTCGCCCAGGCTCAGGGAATTGACAAAGCTTATGCTACACCATGGGAAGAGTTTAAGAGGGCTATGATCGAGGAGTACTACCCCAGAACAGAAATTCAGAAGATGGAAGTGTAGTTTTGGGAACTGAAAGTTGTAGGGACTGACCTTGATGGCTATAACCGAACGTACTTAGAGTTAGCCCTGATGTACCCCACAATGGTTACTCCGGAGTACAAGCAGATGGAGAGGTATCTGTGGGGACTCCCCAAGGACATTCAAGGAAATGTCACTTCATCGAAACCATCGAATGTCCAGGAAGCTATGCGCATGGCGCACACCCTGATGAATCAAATTACCCGCCAAGAGCCAGAGAAGGCGAAATCAGAATCGGGAGCTAGTAATGGGAAACGTAAGTGGGACGGAAATAAGGGAAAAGGTTTTGACCAGAACCCAGCTAAGAGGTATGAGAATTTCAAAGGGAACAATGACTGGAGGAACCCGAACCCGAATCCTAGCTCAAACCCTAACTACAAAGGTACCCTTCCTCAGTGTAAGAGATGCTACAAGCATCATACTGGACAATGTAACGTAGTGTGTGAGAAGTGCAAAAGGATGGGACACATCGGCAGAGACTGTAAAAGCACCGCCCCAGCTGTGAGGACAAACCCAAATGGACCAAGGAAGTGTTATGAGTGCAGACAACAGGGCCACTTCAGGAATGAATGTCCCAACAAGAAGAAGGATGGTGGGCCAGCACGTAGAAGAGCCTTCAACATGAACGCAAGAGATGCCCGCGAGAATCCTGACTTAGTTACATGTACATTCACTATCAATAAACTATTAGCTTCTGTTTTGTTTGATACTGGTGCTGATAGGTTTTATGTATGTAGACACTTTTGCTTTAAGATAGATTGGTCGTTAGTTCCTTTGGAGGAGAGTATGCTTGTTGAGGTAGCCAATGGAAAACATGAGAAAGTTGACCAAATTGGCCGAGGAGGTATTATAAACCTAGCTGTAGTGGATTTTGAAATTGATCTATTACCCATCAAATTGGGAAGCTTTGATGTGATAGTCGGTATGGACTGGTTGTCCAAAGTAAGTGCCGAAGTTATCTGTGGTGAGAAGATTCTCCGTATACCACGCGAGACTGGAGAGCCACTGATTGTTTATAGAGAGACATGTAGTTCGAAGTTGAACCTTATTAGTTTCTTGAAGGCACAAAAGGTTATGAAGAAGGGGCATTTTGCTATTCTGGCACATGTGAAGAAGCTAGAAGTTGAAGAGAAGAGCGTGGATGATGTACGTATTGTAAACGAATTTCCTGACGTCTTTCTAGAAGAGTTGCATGTTTACCGCCATCGAGAGCAGTGGAATTTCAGATCGACCTAGTACCAGGAGCTGCACCCGTAGCTCGCGCACCTTATCGACATGCACCTTCCGAACTACAAGTGTTGCAGAGTTAACTGCAGGAATTGCTAGACCGAGGGATTATCAGTTCAACGCCTTGGGGCGCACCTGTTTTGTTCGTGAAGAAGAAGGACGGATCTTTCCACATGTGTATCGATTATCGTGAGCTGAACAAGTTAATGATCAAGAATCGGTATCCCCTTCCTAGAATTGACGATCTTTTTGACCAGCTGCAAGGATCCAGTGTTTACTCTAAGATTGATTTGCGATCAGGTTATCACCAGTTGAGGGTGAAGGAGAGCGATGTGATGAAGACTGCGTTCAGAACCCGTTATGGTCACTATGAATTTCTTGTAATGCCATTCGGTTTAATCAACGCACCTTCCATATTTATGGATCTCATGAATCGTGTATGCAAGCCATTTCTGGACAAGTTCATTATCGACTTCATAGATGATATCCTCATCTATTCCAAAAGTGAAACAGAACATGAGCAACATCTTCGACTCGTGCTAGAACTCTTGAGACAAGAGCAACTTTATGCCAAATTCTCTAAGTGCGAATTTTGGTTGAAGGAAGTTCAATTTCTCGGTCATATCGTGAGCGATCAGGGTATCAAAGTTGATCCCGCAAAGATCAAAGCTATCAGTAAGTGGGAAACCCCCACTAATCCGACTCATATACGCCAATTCTTAGGCCTCGCCGGTTATTATCGAAGGTTCATTGAAGGTTTCTCTCTGATTGCGCGTCCCTTGACTGCATTAACTCATAAGGGAAAGAAGTTCGTTTGGGAAACCGAGCAAGAGTCGGCATTCTAAACCCTGAAGCAGAAGTTAACCACCGCACCTATTCTGTCCTTTCCTAAAGGTAGTGATGACTTCGTTGTGTACTGCGATGCCTCCCGACAAGGCTTTAGGTCTGTATTGATGCAACGGAAGAAGGTTATTGCTTACGCCTCTGATAAGGCTAAAAATGAACACATATTTCATTGCATTATCCCCCAAGAAAGACAAGATTTTAGTTGCAATTGTTCCATTTTCAAGTAATATTCGTTTATATTAAATAAGTGCGAAGACAAAAGGCGAAAACGACGAATTGAAGACAGAAAGGTCCAAAAAGCTAAAAAGTACAAGATTCAATTAAAAAGGTTCAAATTATTGATAAAGAACGTCTAAAAATGACAAGAGTACAAGTTACAAAACGCAAAGTACACGATATAAAATTGTACGAAAGGACGTTCGAAAATCCGGAACCGGGACATGAGTCAACTCTCAACGCTCGACGCAACGGTGTAAAAATTACGAGTCAACTATGCACAAGAATAAAATATAATATTTAAATAATTCATAATAAGAATAATATTAAATAATAAAAAGTTGTTAATTGAGCATAGTTCAGGGGTCGTAAATGAAAATTCAATTTCAAAATTCGCCTATAAAAGGCAGTGTATTCGATCAATTTTGAGGATACCCTTTTCTATCCTAAATCTATCTTTCTATATATATCGATCCCTTTTCTATATCTAATATCAATATCTATAATTCTCTATCATAATGTTAATGTAATAAGATATAACAATAATCTTAATTTTAAGTTTAAATTATGATAATAATAAGATTTATGATAGAGATCGTTTGAGTATGTAAGTCGAAATTCTGTCCGTGTAACGCTACGCTATTTTTAATCATTGTAAGTTATGTTCAACCTTTTTACATTAATGTCTCGTAGCTAAGTTATTATTATGCTTATTTAAAACGAAGTAATCATGATGTTGGGCTAATTACTAAAATTGGGTAATTGGGCTTTGTACCATAATTGGGGTTTGGACAAAAGAACGACACTTGTGGAAATTAGACTTTGGGCTATTAATGGGCTTTATATTTGTTTAACTAAATGATAGTTTGTTAATGTTAATATAAAGATTTACAATTGGGCGTCCCTATAAATTACCATATACACTCAATCGGATACGATGGGCGGGGTATTTATATGTACGAATAATCGTTCATTTAACCGGACACGGGAATGGATTAATAGCCACTAGAATAATTAAAACAGGGGTGAAATTATGTACAAGGACACTTGGTATAATTGATAACAAAATATTAAAAACTTGGGTTACACTCAGTCGACATCCTGGTGTAATTATTAAACAAAATATTAAAATCTTGTTACAGTTTAAGTCCCCAATTAGTTGGAATATTTAACTTCGGGTATAAGGATAATTTGACGAGGACACTCGCACTTTATATTTATGACTGATGGACTGTTATGGACAAAACCCAGACGGACATATTAAATAATCCAGGACAAAGGACAATTAACCCATGGGCATAAAACTAAAATCAACACGTCGAACATCATGATTACGGAAGTTTAAATAAGCATAATTCTTTTATTTCATATTTAATTTCCTTTATTTTATATTTAATTGCACTTCTAATTATCGCATTTTTATTGTTATTGTATTGCACTTCTAATTATCGTACTTTTTAATTATCGCAAGTTTATTTTATCACACTTTTATTATTCACAATTTCATTATCGTTTTTTACTTTATGCTTTAATTTAAGTCTTGTATTTATTTTTAATATTTTACATTTGGTTTTAACTGCGACTAAAGTTTTAAAATCGACAAACCGGTCATTAAACGGTAAAAACCCCCTTTTATATAATAATAATACTACTACTTTATAGATATATATTTTTCTATTTTTCTATTTTGTGTGCGTTAAACTTCTCGAGCTTTCCCTGTGGAACGAACTGGACTTACTAAAAACTATACTGTAATACGATTAGGTACACTGCCTATAAGTGTTGTAGCAAGGTTTAAGTATATCCACTCGATAAATAAATAAATAACTTGTGTAAAATTGTAGCATATTTAATAGTATTTCGTACTAAAAATAATACTATTTCGTACCCCATCCCTACAACATCAAGTATTTTTGGCGCCGCTGCCGGGGAACGCCGAAGCGAAACGTCACAGAAAAATTTTTTTTATTAAGTTTTATCTAGTTTTTGTGAAATATACATTTAAAAAAAAAAAAAAAATGCGCACATGGACACTTACATGAAGCAATAATTCTTCTATTATGGGCCCATGAAATTGTATGTAAACGAATTAGTCAAATTTGTGGTTAAAACCAAAGACACATCAATTATTGAAAAAGAACTAATTTGTGGTACTGAAAAAGTAACTAGGCCGTAGCTAGGTACTGAAAAAGAACTAAAACGAATATAGCCTAGTTACTTGTCAATAAATAAAAATTAAAAAAAAAAAATTTAAAAATTAAAAACTAAAAATAATATATTTTCAAGTTTTTGTCTATAAAATTAAAAAATATATATATATTTAGTTTAAGTTTTTTTTTACCTTTAGATTTTTAGACTCTAGTTACAACTTTTAGTATTAAGTATAGTTTTTGCCTTAGTATTTATTTTTACTTCTAGAATTTTTAGGCTTTGCCGTAAAATCCCTTAAGTGCTTATTACTTAGATTAAGTTTTAGGTGCTTTAGAATTTTGCGACGCCATTTTTCGCGCTACTTTCTTATTTTTTTTTTATTTTTTTTTTTTTTTTCGACGCCTTTTACCTATGTATCAATTACAATTCCAATTAGTGATCTCAATTTGTAGTTTTAATTTTAAGATAGTGATAGTAATAAGGATTGATTAGTCGTGTGTTTTAAAGTCTTATAAGCCACTTTTCGCCTTTTTCATTTATTTTTTTTCGACACTTTTCGACGCGCAATCTTTTTCTTTCTTATTTCTCGCTATTCTAGTTTTAGGACATAGATTTTTATTCTACTTCTTATCTAAATTTCTTAAAATTACGAAAATTTATTTTAAGTGGTTAAATTAATAGACATCAAAATTTTCTGGTTCGTAGTAATAGTTGGATTTGTACGTGGACCGGGTTATTGGAGCCAAACAGTCCTCAATTATATTGAGACCAAACGAATCCTGCCCCTCTGCTGCATCTTTTGGCTATTCAAAACGTGGGCAAAATCAGAAAAGTCTATTGATTGGATAACTTATTATAATTTTTCTTTCCTTTTTAAAACTAATAGGATATTCAGCGAATGCACCGAGCAAGACGATCACCACCTTTTGTACGTTCACCACCTGTAACTAGATCAAGACATTTAGCAAATATAACCGCCGTTGATTTTTCTTTAGAATCGTCATCCAGTCGACCAAGTACTCCAGTTCAAATTTCCGATAATCCATTTTTTGAACCCGACCTCACAATTGAGAATCCGGAGAATATTCAGGGACGATTCATAGATCCTGAACCACTAAACTTTCCTCCGGAACCACCAATCATTCAAACAGAGATTGTTGAGGAACGAACCATTAAATCAGAATCCTCTAGTGATTCCGATTCAACAAATTCAATTATGGAGAATCTGGAACCTTTAAGTATGGAAGACCGAATGAGAGCTAAACGCACTGGCCAAGGTCACGCAATTACTCATCCAGACATTAATGCGCCAGATTATGAAATCAAAGGACAAATTCTACACATGGTGACTAATCAATGCCAATTTAGTGGTGCGCCGAAGGAAGATCCAAATGAACATCTACGCACCTTTAATAGGATCTGCACACTATTTAAAATCCGAGAAGTGGAGGATGAACAGATATATCTCATGTTATTTCCCTGGACTTTAAAGGGAGAAGCCAAAGATTGGTTGGAATCGTTACCTGAAGGGGCGATCGATACATGGGATGTTTTAGTTGACAAATTTCTTAAACAATTCTTTCCTGCATCTAAAGCCGTAAGACTTCAAGCAGAAATTGTTACGTTCACACAGAAACCAAATGAAACTCTATATGAGGCGTGGACAAGATATGGAAAGTTATTAAGAGGATGTCCGCAACATGGTTTAGACACCTGTCAAATAGTACAAATATTCTACCAAGGATGCGACATCACTACAAGGAAAGACATAGATATAGCAGCTGGTGGTTCTATTATGAAGAAAACCGAAACTGATGCTTACAAAATTATTGATAACACTGCTTCCCACTCACATGAGTGGCACCAAGAAAAAGATATCATTAGATCATCTAAAGCAGCTAGAGCCGATTCTAGCCATGACTTAGATTCCATTTCCGCAAAGATAGATGCTGTGGAGAGACGAATGGAAAAGATGACTAAAGATATTCACTCAATACGAATTAGTTGTGAGCAGTGTGGAGGACCACATTTGACAAAAGATTGTCTCAGTATTGAATTAACAATGGAACAAAGAGAGAATATTTCATACATAAACCAAAGGCCTGAAAATAATTATCAGAATAATTATCAACCGCCAAGACCAATTTACAATCAAAACCAGAATTATAACCGAAATATTCCATACAACAACCAACAAGGTCCTAGCAATCAACAAGTATCCAATAATAATTACAATCAGCAAAGACCAAATTTTCAAAACAAACCACCACAACAAACCGATGATAAAAAGCCGAATTTAGAAGATATGATGACGAAGCTAGTTGAAACTCAAACGCAGTTTTTTACATCTCAAAAACAAACCAATGAACAAAATGCTCAAGCATTTAGAAATCAACAAGCTTCTATTCAAAATCTGGAACAAGAAGTAAGTAACCTAGCAAGGTTAATAGGTGAAAGAAAACCAGGAAATCTACCTAGTGATACAAATGCCAACCCCCGGAATGAAACAGCTAAAGCCATTACCACAAGAAGTGGTATAACACTTAAACCACCTGAAATACCTGTAACTTCTGATGAAGCTATTCCTACTCCACAAGAACCACAACCTGATCAAGATAAGAAAAAAGAACCGGTAGTTGAAAAGGTTAATGAAGATAACACAGTTAAGGCTAAACCTTATGTTAAACCATACCAACCACCACTTCCTTACCCGAGTAAAATGAAGAAAGAGAAACTTGAAGCCGAGCAATCCAAATTCTTGGATATGTTTAAACAGATAAATGTAAATCTTCCTTTCATTGATGTGATTTCAGGAATGCCTAGATATGCTAAATTCTTGAAAGATCTAATTTCAAATAGAAAGAAAATGGAAGAACTCTCGGCTGTTACTATGAATGCTAATTGTTCAGCAGTGATGTTGAATAAGATACCAGAAAAACTATCTGATCCAGGAAGTTTCACAATTCCATGTTTTCTGGGTAGTCTTAGTTCAATAGAAGCATTGGCAGACTTAGGTGCTAGTATAAATCTAATGCCGTATTCACTATACACTAAACTAGACCTTGGAGAATTGAAACCAACCAGAATAAGCATACAACTAGCTGATAGATCAATAAAATATCCTAGAGGGATAATGGAGAACATGCTAGTTAAAGTTGGTACTTTAGTATTTCCAGTAGATTTTATTGTTTTGGACATGGAAGAAGATTCTCAAGTTCCTCTCATATTAGGAAGACCATTCTTAAACACGGCTAAAGCAATGATAGACGTGTTCGGTAAGAAATTGACCCTAAGTATAGAGGATGAGAGTGTTACCTTTTCAGTTGATAGAGCAATGCAACAACCACAATCTGCAGATGATACATGTTATTATATTCAAACTATAGATGCACATGCAGAATTATTAGAAGAATTTCCAGAATTACAAGGAACAGGAGAATGTTCTTTAGGAGAAGGTAATGAACCAATTGATGAAGCTGAAATGTTAGCTACACTTATAGCTAATGGATATGAACCAACAACAGAAGAAATTCAAATGCTAAAAGAAGAAGACAGATATCGATACAAATCATCGATATAAGAACCTCCGAAATTAGAGTTAAAGCCACTTCCAAACCATTTGGAATACGCTTATTTACATGGTGAATCTGAATTACCTGTAATAATATCGTCTTCTCTTACTGAAAATGAGAAATCACAACTCATTTCTGTGTTGAAAGCTCATAAACCAGCCATTGCATGGAAGATTCATGATATTAAAGGAATAAGTCCTTCGTATTGCACACATAAAATCCTTATGGAAGAAGGTCATAAAACGTATGTGCAACGCCAACGAAGACTAAATCCTAATATGCAAGATGTAGTTAAGAAAGAGATTATTAAACTGCTAGATGCAGGTCTAATTTATCCAATCTCTGATAGTCCATGGGTAAGCCCAGTTCAATGCGTGCCTAAGAAGGGTGGCATGACTGTCATTACAAATGAGAAAAATGAGCTTATTCCTACTAGAACCGTAACAGGATGGCGTGTGTGTATTGATTATAGAAAATTAAATGACACCACCAGAAAAGATCACTTTCCCTTACCTTTCATTGATCAAATGTTGGAAAGATTAGCCGGAAATAGTTACTATTGTTTTCTAGATGGATTTTCCGGATATTTTCAAATTCCAATAGCACCCGAGGACCAAGAGAAAACCACATTCACGTGCCCTTATGGTACTTTTGCTTACAAACGCATGCCATTTGGACTTTGCAACGCCCCTGCAACCTTTCAAAGGTGTATGATGGCGATTTTTCACGACATGATAGAAGAATGCATGGAAGTTTTCATGGATGACTTTTCAGTCTTCGGTGATACATTTGAATCATGTCTAGTTAATCTGGAACGAATGCTTATTAGATGCGAACAATCAAATCTAGTACTTAATTGGGAGAAATGCCATTTCATGGTTAAAGAAGGCATCGTTCTTGGTCATAAAATTTCAAAAGAAGGAATTAAAGTGGATAGAGCTAAAGTAGATGTAATTGCTAAACTTCCACATCCCACCAATGTTAGAGGAGTTAGGAGTTTTCTAGGGCATGCCGGTTTTTACCGACGTTTCATAAAAGATTTTTCTAAAATTGCCACTCCTATGAATAAACTCCTAGAAAAGGATGCTCCATTCATCTTTTCAGATGAGTGTATCAAATCTTTTAATATTCTTAAAGAGAAACTCACTAATGCGCCGATCATGATAACACCACATTGGAATCTACCATTTGAACTAATGTGCGATGCAAGTGATTTTGCAATGGGAGCCGTTTTAGGACAAAGGATTGAAAAACGATTTCAACCTATATATTATGCTAGTAAGACGTTACAAGGAGCACAAACGAACTATACAACTACTGAAAAAGAACTCCTTGCTATTGTCTTTGCTTTTGACAAATTTCGATCATATCTTGTTCTAGCAAAAACGGTGGTCTATACCGACCATTCTGCTCTTAGATACTTATTTTCAAAACAAGATGCTAAACCAAGATTAATCCGTTGGATCTTACTCTTACAAGAGTTTGATATTGAAATTCGAGATAAAAAAGGAGCAGAAAATCTCGCCGCTGATCATCTTTCTCGTCTTGAAAATCCTGAGTTAGAAGTTCTAAATGAATCGGCCATACAAGACAACTTTCCTGATGAATATCTATTGAAGATAGATTATAAAGAAATCCCATGGTTTGCAGACTATGCAAACTACTTAGTTTGTGGATTCCTTGAAAAAGGATTATCGTACCAAAGACGAAAGAAATTCTTCAGTGATATAAAACACTATTTCTGGGAAGATCCACATCTGTTTAAAAGTTGTCCCGATGGAATAATACGCCGATGTGTATTTGGAGATGAAGCTAGTAAAATATTAAACCATTGTCACACAGGACCAACAGGAGGGCATTATGGGTGTAACGACCCGGAAATTTCCGACCAAATTTAAACCCTAAACTCTATATGGTTCCGACACGATAAGCAAAAACCCTAAAGTTGAGTCTAGAAAGTTTGAAATTGTTATTCGGATGATTAGTTATCCTTTGACCATCTATTTGTCCGACGATTCACGAACATCATAACCTGTATTAATTATATATTTATGTATATATACGGATATATATGGATTATATCTATCTTGAATATATGATAATTAAGTATCTTATTAAATATATTAACAATGGATTATATACATAAAATTGGACTACTAACTTAAGGACTTCGAAACGATATATATATATATATATATATAAAGCTTAACGACGTTATAACTTCTAAGTTAAAATAAATATATATGTATTGTATTAAGATGTATTTACTATTGGAATATACTAGTAGGAAAATATCATTTTCAACCTTTTATCATGGAAAATGACATCTTTGTCATTATATATGATTCATGAAACATCTTTATATATTTTATACCCGTATTATACTCGTACTATACACAGCTTCTAGAAGTATTTACTATTGGTATATACCAATAGAAATCTTCAATTATTGGTGTAATATGTCATTCATGACATAATATATTTTAACTTATCTTAGATATTTTCACTAAAAACCAAATTTTCAAGCCTATAAATAAGCACCATTTTTAACTCATTTTTACACATTCATTTTCCAAATTTTACTTTCAATTTTCACACACACTTGCAAGAACTCTCTCAAATTTATTTTACTACTTCTTTCCAGCAACTTTACATTTTAAACTTAAGGTAAAAACTCTACTTCAACTCTTGTTCAATTCATATGTTTATAGTTATCTATATAAGAATTTATAAACTAGAACATAGTTTGAATGATTTCAAACTTATTCGCAAACTAAATAGATCCTTCTAACTTAACTTTTAAAACACTTCAAGACCTGTAATATATCATAATGATATGCTAACTTAACAAGATACAACTTGTTTTTACAAAGAACACCTTAAAACTGAATCTACGGCGTCGGAGTGTAACCGGGGGCTGTTTTGGGTTGGATAATTAAAAACCATCTTGAACTTTGATTTAGAAGTTCATGTTCTGGAAAAATGATATTTCTTATGAATATGTTAACACATAAAAATTTCATGGTTTAATTCAAAGTATAAGTATTTTTAGAAAAATGACCATTAAATGTTGTTTTTATGACAAAAATGATTACTTTCATAAGATTCACCTAGAGTATGGACTATAACCTGTGATCACGAATATAAACCATGGTATTTACAGTTCATATTCTTAAATTTTGACTCGGTCCAAGGAGATGGCAAGTTGAATCAACAAAAACGGAGTTGTAACGAAGAAACTACGACTAAAATAAGATCGGGTGTCCAAAGCTTGTTTAACAACGAAAATAATTGGAGAAAAATTAAATAAATCATATCTTTCCTAATTAATATGATATTTCATATATATTTACTCATGATTTAATTTTATATATTTCAGGACCACCCGTAAACAACACGAGAAGATTAATCATAAGACCTCATGAACGTACGCAACACGTCATTTGACAACACCGGTACTTTATGTACGCAATACGTCATTTGACAACACGGTACCATGGGTCAAGATTAATCTCGACCAATACATATACGATGGGGGTTTTATTTATTTCATTGGGGGTTTATTAAACAACTAAATATGAACCATTAAAATTCAATTACTAACATCGGACTGCTAACTACGGACTAAGGAATTATTAAAAGTATTAAAAGTATTATAAGTATATATATGTGACGATTGTTTAAAAAGAAAAGGTATTGATATATTATATATGGATAGGTTCGTGATATCAATCGGAGACCAAGTCGAAATTACATATCTTCAAGACAAAAGTGAGTATATAGTCCCACTTTTAAACTCTAAATATTTCGGGATGAGAATACATGTATTTTATGTTTTACGCTATGGACACAAGTAACTGAAAAATATATTCTACGTTGAGTTGTACCACTGGCATACTTCCCTGTAGCTTGGTAACTAATATTTACAGCGGTATTGTAAACGCGAATCCTGTTGATAGATCTATCGGGCCTGACAACCCCAACCGGACTGGACGACCAGTATTCAACGGTTGCACAGTACTTCGTTTCGTGACTACACCTTGGTACGGTGTAGTAAGATTTCATAATAAAGGGAATATAAGACGTGATTAAATGTTAAGTATGGTTACCAAGTGCTCAACCACTTAGAATATTTTTATTAAAATGTTTATATACGAAATCTTGTGTTCCATTGTTATAACGCTGCTAGCATCAAACCTATATATCTCACCAACTTTATGTTGACATTTTAAAGCATGTTATTCTCAGGTATGAATTAAGTCTTCCGCTGTGCATTAGCTCATGTTAAGGATACTACTTGGGACCTTTTTAAGCCATGATACAAAGACGTTGCATTCGAGTCATTGGAGTTCAATAGAGAATATAAATAAGTAAATGACAGATTAGGTCATTTGGATATTATGAAATGTTAGACGAAAATGTCAAATATTGATGTAATGATAGTTTGCCTTTTAAGAATAAATGCAACGTTTGTAAAATGTATCATATAGAGGTCAAGTACCTCGCAATGTTATCATATGTTATTGTATTCGTCCCTATGGATTGGGTCGGGTCGTCTCATGTGGTATCAGAGCGTTGGTCTTAGCGAACCAGGCCTTGCATTAGTGTGTCTAACTGGTAGTTGTTAGGATGCATTAGTGAGTCTGGACTTTGACCGTGTCTACATGTCAAAAGTTTTGCTTATCATATCTAGTCGAAAATCATCTGCTTATCATCCTTAAGAATTGCCTGCTTAGTATTCTTAAGTCTAGACACGTCTTACTGCATTTGGTGCATCGATAGTGTATAGACAAAATTCGTATCCTAGCGTATCTGTTGCTATAGACATTGCCTGAAGAATTTCAAAGATTCTCCGTAATTCACGGGATTTTGAGTATTATAAATACATATGTAAATTATGTATTGAAGAATACCAAACCCAACTCCTATAATCTATTCCAAACCAAAAATTCATTTCCCCGACTGTACAAGATGAACTCCGCGTCCAGTTCAAATTCCTCCGACTCCGACAGCTACGCTGATATGGATTTCCATTCGGGCTCCGAAGGCAGCGTCACTGGAATGGATCAACCAATTTCTCATCATCTATTCTGGATGAATTGGGGATGGGTTCGTAGTATACTAAATTATTGGAGACAAGAAGAAGGTGATCCCTTTCACCCACCGAATTGCCCCATTGGCGACGAACCTGAAGCACTTACCGGCGAACCTGTTCGAGAAACCATTTTCTCTCTCATTTCTCGAGTATCTCGTCACGATTATATCCTATCCCATATTTCGGATCTTGTTCATTCGCTCACTCCAACCGCCAATCATCCTGGTGTACTAGCAGAAATTAACGAACTTCGCGCTCATGTGACGGCTTTGGAGAACACGGTGCGAAGGTTACAAACACCAGCAGCAGCACCAGCAGCATAACCAGTACCGTTAACAACATCAACCTCGCAATCTTCAGTACCAGTAGCATCATCGACGTCAACGACATCATCAGCATCAACACCAATCGTATCATTACCACCACCAACAATCACATCCGCACCACGTACCTCAACATCATCATCTGAACTTCGAATATGATCTTTGTTCTACATATCATTCTACACCGATTACCTCTTCTTTACTTATCGTTCTTCGTTCGACATGACGATTATGTAATCTCTAATGTTTTGGAGATTATGTAATCTAGTAATAACGATAAATCAAATGAGTTGAATATTTTATTGACTCATTAAATTCATAGTTACCTCCGAAGAAAATATATATGCAAATATATTTTCATAAAGATTGTAATTAAAAATTTCATTCGTACAAACTGTTAATGATGAAAATATTTTAACGGGTGGGTAGTACCCAAGAAATATTTAGAATTCACATTAACAAGTTACACTGCACATTCTTCGAATCTGATTCAACGATCATTTATTATCCTACTTACAATTACCGATATACGTATCCGTTCACCCCAGATTAACCATTTCCATTTAAATTTCATATTTGGATTTTTACCTATCCGAATCCAACAAGTGGCATAATGAAGAAACATTGGCAAAATAAAAATTGTTAGAAACAGATGAATTAATTAATTGAAATTGTGATAGGATTACACGCTAACTGTTCCGGCTAACTGTTCCCAGCTAACTGATTAATATTTAATTTATCGCAATTTACATTCTTGCAATTTTAATTTCTGTACTTTACATACCGTCGGGACACATGTACAACAACACGTCGGATTAATTCTGAGACAACACGTTGTATAATGGGTCATGATATATATTTATTTATTTTACGCATTTTAAATAACGGGACACGTATACAAGGTTTCGACTTATCATATTGATCCATCTATATATATATTTCGGAACAACCATAGACACTCTATATGTGAAGGTGGGAGTTGGCTATACAGGGTCCGAGTTGATTCCAAAATATATATATACTTTGAGTTGTGATCGACATCGAGACCAGTACACGGGTCACGATACGTATTAAGTAATTCGAATATTATATATTTAGTTCATATATGAATTTATTGAACCATTGGACAATCGGACTATTGGACTGCTAACTTTAGACAATTAAAAATGAGTTAAAATGATGATTATTACATATGAAACTAAACAATCCTTCAAGTTTGCCACTTGATTCTATTTTAAACCTCATTTGTATCTTGACGATTACAATTCGCATTCACAACTTTTCATGATTCTTGAAAACATCTCGATCGAGAAGTTCAACCAGCCGCACCTCGTCTACGGAATAAAGATTTATGCATACAGTTATGCACCTAAAAATTTTTGAACTCGAAGTTATAGTTAAAACGTATCCGCATCGAATTCCTTATCATCCATTAGCAAAAACAATCACGCGATTCCTTTTCAATTAACTAATTTTGTCACAGCTCCACTTCGATATCTCAGTAAGACAACTCTTATTACAATCTCGATATATATATGTACGTTGTTCTTTCGCCATCGTTACCGGAGAACCTTTTATATTCCATCATATTACCATCAGCGTTTAATCATCTAAAAATACAATTCTCCTTAAACCATCTTGGTTTGATAACCAATGACCCAGATCCGATAACTTTGAAAATACTGACGAAGCAGCATGTTGTAGAAGGTCTTAATGACCAAATGTTGATGATAAAAGAAGGAAGTGTTAGGAACGCTCGATAGAAAATTGGTACTGGAAACCGGATTGAACAAACCATGAAGGAGACTCTGAACAAGTTACAAGGACTAAACTTGTACATAAAGAATTATGACGATTCTGTAGCAAACACCTCGCTTCTGAATCTAAACCCTTACGGGTCAATCTTCATCATCATCCTTCGACATTAGAAATTCCAAGATATTATCATATCTTTCATTATAAATATCCTCAATATTTCTGAAGATATTTTCACCACTATCCTTATCTGAAATCATTTATCTCTCTGTAATATCTGCGTTACAATATAAAGGAAACTGTGTTAGTTTCTAAATCCTTCAAGTTTAAAATAGGAATGTTCTGAAGCAGTGTTGGGAACTGATGCATGAACTAGTATAATATAATGAAACTTGATCAACTTCATTATATTACAGTAAGTCATGTTAAGTTTCTAATGGAATATGATGATTCACAGTACCGTCATCATGTGCCATGTTACACGACTTTAACATTCTATCCAATTCCGAAACATATTAAGAACAAATCATCTTGATAGTTCTATTTTCCTGGATATTCTGGTAATTTGACAAATCAAAATCGTGCCATTACCATTCCTTTCTTAGAGCATTAGCTATGTTCATTCCGAATTTTATACCTACGAATTTCGAACTATTGATCGCTTGACTCAAGGACGGGAAGAAGAAACGAAGGGACAAAGTCCCAAAATAGAAATTGGGGTATAGATTACAGCAAATAGGAGAGAGTATTAACTATGGATGACAATGATTATGGAAAACAGAAGCAGGAGCATCGAAATATAAGGAAAGATATCAAACCCAATAACCACCCAGAAACTACAAACCGTGTGTATCAATACGTATGGCGACGTAAAGACACGGGAGAATTAGAAACATTATAATTCCAAGAAAATCATAAAAGTGAATAGATTCTTCTAGCGGTAGATGAAAGAGAAGAATGAAAGATATGAAAGTTAGAAGTATAACAAAAATCAGAACGGGATGAAGCATTTTAAAGGATACCTTAAGGTATGAATTAGAGGAGGAAGAGTAAGAGATGTGAGGTATGGAAGTAAGAAATGGAAGGAGGTGGATTTATAGTGAAATATCCGACAAAGAAATCGAAACAGATTATCGCATTAAATCAAAGGAGATCCTGTTTTCTAAATCATCGAAGAACCAAATCTTATTACATAAGATTTTCTTTAAATCCCTTAAATCCCGGAAATCAATTCTAAACCACGTCATCAGTTAAAACGATATCATATTACTCATTCCACTCTCTTTTATGATAGCTTCGCTCGTACGCTTCACATGATCGAAATATTTTATCTATATCTATCAATAAAGATAAAACTTCATTATCACCTCATAATTGTCATGAAAACATTCCTATTGTTATTTATGACAACCTCTACCAAATTTTGAGGACGAAATTTCTTTAACGGGTGGGTACTGTAACGACCCGGAAATTTCCGACCAAATTTAAACCCTAAACTCTATATGGTTCCGACACGATAAGCAAAAACCCTAAAGTTGAGTCTAGAAAGTTTGAAATTGTTATTCGGATGATTAGTTATCCTTTGACCATCTATTTGTCCGACGATTCACGAACATCATAACCTGTATTAATTATATATTTATGTATATATACGGATATATATGGATTATATCTATCTTGAATATATGATAATTAAGTATCTCATTAAATATATTAACAATGGATTATATACATAAAATTGGACTACTAACTTAAGGACTTCGAAACGATATATATATATATATATATATAAAGCTTAACGACGTTATAACTTCTAAGTTAAAATAAATATATATGTATTGTATTAAGATGTATTTACTATTGGAATATACTAGTAGGAAAATATCATTTTCAACCTTTTATCATGGAAAATGACATCTTTGTCATTATATATGATTCATGAAACATCTTTATATATTTTATACCCGTATTATACTCGTACTATACACAGCTTCTAGAAGTATTTACTATTGGTATATACCAATAGAAATCTTCAATTATTGGTGTAATATGTCATTCATGACATAATATATTTTAACTTATCTTAGATATTTTCACTAAAAACCAAATTTTCAAGCCTATAAATAAGCACCATTTTTAACTCATTTTTACACATTCATTTTCCAAATTTTACTTTCAATTTTCACACACACTTGCAAGAACTCTCTCAAATTTATTTTACTACTTCTTTCCAGCAACTTTACATTTTAAACTTAAGGTAAAAACTCTACTTCAACTCTTGTTCAATTCATATGTTTATAGTTATCTATATAAGAATTTATAAACTAGAACATAGTTTGAATGATTTCAAACTTATTCGCAAACTAAATAGATCCTTCTAACTTAACTTTTAAAACACTTCAAGACCTGTAATATATCATAATGATATGCTAACTTAACAAGATACAACTTGTTTTTACAAAGAACACCTTAAAACTGAATCTACGGCGTCGGAGTGTAACCGGGGGCTGTTTTGGGTTGGATAATTAAAAACCATCTTGAACTTTGATTTAGAAGTTCATGTTCTGGAAAAATGATATTTCTTATGAATATGTTAACACATAAAAATTTCATGGTTTAATTCAAAGTATAAGTATTTTTAGAAAAATGACCATTAAATGTTGTTTTTATGACAAAAATGATTACTTTCATAAGATTCACCTAGAGTATGGACTATAACCTGTGATCACGAATATAAACCATGGTATTTACAGTTCATATTCTTAAATTTTGACTCGGTCCAAGGAGATGGCAAGTTGAAACAACAAAAACGGAGTTGTAACGAAGAAACTACGACTAAAATAAGATCGGGTGTCCAAAGCTTGTTTAACAACGAAAATAATTGGAGAAAAATTAAATAAATCATATCTTTCCTAATTAATATGATATTTCATATATATTTACTCATGATTTAATTTTATATATTTCAGGACCACCCGTAAACAACACGAGAAGATTAATCATAAGACCTCATGAACGTACGCAACACGTCATTTGACAACACCGGTACTTTATGTACGCAATACGTCATTTGACAACACGGTACCATGGGTCAAGATTAATCTCGACCAATACATATACGATGGGGGTTTTATTTATTTCATTGGGGGTTTATTAAACAACTAAATATGAACCATTAAAATTCAATTACTAACATCGGACTGCTAACTACGGACTAAGGAATTATTAAAAGTATTAAAAGTATTATAAGTATATATATGTGACGATTGTTTAAAAAGAAAAGGTATTGATATATTATATATGGATAGGTTCGTGATATCAATCGGAGACCAAGTCGAAATTACATATCTTCAAGACAAAAGTGAGTATATAGTCCCACTTTTAAACTCTAAATATTTCGGGATGAGAATACATGTATTTTATGTTTTACGCTATGGACACAAGTAACTGAAAAATATATTCTACGTTGAGTTGTACCACTGGCATACTTCCCTGTAGCTTGGTAACTAATATTTACAGCGGTATTGTAAACGCGAATCCTGTTGATAGATCTATCGGGCCTGACAACCCCAACCGGACTGGACGACCAGTATTCAACGGTTGCACAGTACTTCGTTTCGTGACTACACCTTGGTACGGTGTAGTAAGATTTCATAATAAAGGGAATATAAGACGTGATTAAATGTTAAGTATGGTTACCAAGTGCTCAACCACTTAGAATATTTTTATTAAAATGTTTATATACGAAATCTTGTGTTCCATTGTTATAACGCTGCTAGCATCAAACCTATATATCTCACCAACTTTATGTTGACATTTTAAAGCATGTTATTCTCAGGTATGAATTAAGTCTTCCGCTGTGCATTAGCTCATGTTAAGGATACTACTTGGGACCTTTTTAAGCCATGATACAAAGACGTTGCATTCGAGTCATTGGAGTTCAATAGAGAATATAAATAAGTAAATGACAGATTAGGTCATTTGGATATTATGAAATGTTAGACGAAAATGTCAAATATTGATGTAATGATAGTTTGCCTTTTAAGAATAAATGCAACGTTTGTAAAATGTATCATATAGAGGTCAAGTACCTCGCAATGTTATCATATGTTATTGTATTCGTCCCTATGGATTGGGTCGGGTCGTCTCAATGGGCCTCAACTAACAGCAAGAAAAGTTTATGATGCTGGATTCTATTGGCCTACAATTTACAAAGACGCACACTTTCTTTGCAAATCCTGTGATGCTTGTCAAAGGGCCAGAAAAATAAGTCAACGTGATGAAATGCCACAAAATGTCATCCAAGTATGTGAAGTATTTGACATTTGGGGTATTAACTTTATGGGTCCATTTCCAAAATCTCATAATAATCTATATATGCTCGTAGCCATTGATTATGTATCTAAATGGGCGGAAGCACAAGCTCTCCCAACTAACGATGCATGAGTTGTAGTCAACTTTTTAAAACGTCTTTTTGCAAGGTTTGGAACACCGAAAGCTTTAATAAGTGATCGGGGAACTCATTTTTGTAATAATCAACTTGAGAAAGTTCTTAAACGTTATGGAGTAACTCATAAAATCTCAACCGCATATCATCCACAAACAAGTGGACAAGTTGAAAATACCAACCGAGCTTTAAAACGTATTCTAGAGAAAACCGTAGGATCAAATCCGAAGGAATGGTCCATTAAATTGGAGGATGCACTCTGGGCTTTTAGAACAGCCTACAAAACTCCAATTGGAACCACACCTTTTAGACTTGTTTATGGAAAAGCATGTCATCTTCCAGTAGAAATTGAACACAAAGCATTTTGGGCTTTGAAATCATGTAATCTTGATTTACATGAAGCTGGACGTCTCCGATTAAGTCAACTAAACGAATTAGAAGAATTAAGACATGAAGCATACGAAAATTCGTTAATCTATAAAGAAAGAACGAAGAAATGGCATGATAAAAGAATCAGAAGTTCAAAAGAATTTAAAGAAGGAGACAGAGTTCTTCTTTTCAATTCACGATTCAAGCTATTTCCTGGAAAATTGAAATCAAGATGGTCTGGACCATTCATAGTCAAAAGAGTTTTCCCATACGGAACGATAGAATTAATAAATTCAAATGGGATTGAATTTAAAGTTAATGGTCACAGAGTTAAACATTACATACATGGTCCGATGGAAGTCGACAACGAAGTTAATTACAATTTCGACACCACAGCTAACTAAGTGTGGGGAGAATCAAGTCTTTAAAAGATAATATGTATTTCTGTTAGAGTTAGATTGTCTGTTTTCATGTAGTTCTCGAAAATGGAACCCGAATGGTCTTTCCCTAGCAGACCCTAAAGAACTAGTCTTCTCCCCCCATTCTGAATTTTTATTTTTTTAGGTTTTTACAAAATGAAGACTGCCTGTGAACTAAACCATGGTCTAATGCTACACGCTTTGATCACTAAACGTAATAATGACATACTACCGAGTGAATTAGTATCAGTAATCAGAGAAAGAATGGACGGAGTTAGAAAAGAATCCAGATGCGAAGATAATAAATTACAATTTGGTAAAGGAAAATCAAAATCCGCAGCGAAAAGAAGAGCACGACACCTAGAAAGATGTCACAAATGCGGAAAATGGTCACATAGAGGTAAATGTTCAAATAATCAAACCTATTCAAATACCGAATTTGTTACTTTATGCAGAGATGGACCGTTCATATGTTTAGAAGAAAAGACACTGAATGCTCGAGGTTGCGCCTATGTAGCCATGGAAAACCAATTAAACCGACTATCTTATGAATGGGATAGATCATATAACTAAGAAATCTATTTCACAGGTATGTCTGTACAGTTTTTATTTTTATTTTTTTTATTTTTAACCTTTTGATAATAAACGCTAATTTGTTCGCTAAAAAGTATTAAATTGGTATTAAATAAAATTAGGTTTGGCGACCGAAATTATTGATATCATTCAAAAATTTATTACATCACTGCGAAATTTAACGTTTATTCTTAAGGTATAAATATCTTTAATCAATCAACCCAAAATATTTCAAAAATTCGTCATGAGTTAAATTAGGTCTTGGAACCGAAATTACTTTACCGAAAAGAGGGGCGCATATTTTTGATAATATTTGATTGATTAAAGTGGGATAAAAAGCCAAAAAGATTTTTAATTTTATTTTTACCATGTTTTTAAAATTAATATTTAAATCTTAAATTAATATTGTAAACTTTGTAAAAACAATATATTTAAAATTGTGAATATTTGAAAAATTAATATAAGTTTGTTGTGAATTTATAATATGAATTTTTAAATTAAGATTGGTGTGAATTTTTTTCTTATTTTTAAAATATGAATTTTTAATTTTATGCATTTCAAATTTTAAGTTTGGTGTGAATTTTTAATATTAATTTTGAATTTTATATTTAAATTGTGTGAATTTAAAAACAAAAATTTACTTTATCTCATTAAGTTAAAAATATGATTTTTAAAATTCGTCGTAAGTTGAAGACTAGGTCATTAAACCGAAATTGCTTTACCCGAGGGAGGGACGAGAACTTTTATTATCATTATTTTTAATCTTATTGATTTAAAGTATGCCAAAAAAATTAAAAAATCCAAAAATCTAAGCTTTTAAAACAATTGCTTGAAAATGACAAATTTTAAAATTTTGTCGAGGGATGGACTAGGGCATCGTTCCGAAACGCCCTCATTCTTAAAAGAAACAAATTTTTAAAATTAATTAATATTTGTTTTATAAGTTAAAGGTTTTATAAAAAAAAAAAAAATAGTATGTATATATTTGTTTGTAGTTTATCTTACATGACAGGGTAAAACAACGCGTTTTCAAAGACTGACATTAAGTTCAGCAAAAGCAAGTAATTTTGACGACAAGATGCAAAATATGTGTGAAATAACAAACAAGACGGAATAAACAAATGACGTGCACCATTTATCATTCAACAAACAAACAACAATATATTTGAAACTTTGGTAAAATTTAATCACTTTTCTACGCTTATCACCCTCAATAATTTAAATTGTTACTGATTTCTTGCAAATGAGGGCATTGCAAGATCTTAAGTGTGGGAAGGGATTAAATTCTTTCGGATTTTAAAAATTTTTATTTTAAACACTTGGTTACCATTAAAAATACTAGTAACGCAGTAGTTGTATTAGAATCTAGTGCTCTCCGATAACAAGGAACAGCCCTAGTCTTATATACTGACTACCCACTTCTAGTAAATTTTTCAAAATTTTCAACAAAATGAATTCAAAATCATGTTTATACATATTTATGAACGATGAAAACTAGGTCATTGAGCCGAAATTATCATTACCTCGGAAAGGACATAAATTGAGAAACAACCAAAATGTTAGAATTCATTTAAGAATGGAATAGAGGAGAAAAAGGCAAAGAAAAACATAAATAAAAGCCAAGTGTGGGAAAACTTTACCAAATTATTCACAAACTATACCACATATTTTTGTACAAATTTTTGAAAATACTTTTGTTTTGGACGATAATCAACTGTTTTACCCACTGAAACTATTGAAGAAGAGATGGATCTACACGATGAATCAATTCCATCATTTAAAGGAAGTAAATTCTTCCGAAAAAAAAGACACGCGCTTCTTGATTTAGGTCATAAAGTTGTCGTCCAGACCAGCTGTAGGTTGACGAAAAATCTATAAAAGTCATCACTAAAATCAGCAGGAAATCCACGAACCTCAGCATCAAACAGGGTCGCCAGGTGGTCAGATTTATCCTAACCATGAGAAGGATTTATCTCGTACAATGGGGGGCACCGTGCAAATTAGCTTGATAAGACTAATGAATCAGATCCCCAGAAAGGATAATCTCCTTAAAGATTAAAAATCAGCTTTTAAGACTGATATTACTCAATCCTTGAGATTGACCTTAAAGATTGAGAATTCAAACTCATGGAATTCAATGATATCTAAACTCGAGCTTGAACGAGAAAATATTTTAATCAAAAATTCAAACCGATTTGTTTTCTGAAAATCCATTTTCAATGCGTTCATTACCATTGAACGTAAAATCCTAGGAATTCACCTGGAATTCATTAGGTCACCTGAACAAAATCGGGTGTCAACCGTAAGAACGGTGGTTGCATAGCATGGTCGGAGACAGGACCTTGTGCCAGACCGAAAAATCATAGGATGATCTTTACTATTGCTCCTACCAAGGATAGTACTAGCATCCGACACGTTTTTAGACCATAATCAAATGCATGTCATTAGACATTGCCTTAACAGTTTCTTGTTCATCGCTTTCCTTTACAACCGGACGGTAGTTTACCGAAAGGTAATATACGGAACAAGTAAACTGGATGTGTGCTTTCCGATACCGGGATAGCAGTGGATTACACGAGCCTAAAAGTTTTAGCCAAAATAATGATCCACAAATATATTTTGTAACACCAATGATGGATCAAATCAGAAAACTTGTCTAGGGTAAAATCTAGCTTGAATTTTCAAAAGATCAAATGTTTTCATAAAGATCCAACTTCCTTAAGGATCTAAATTTTTATAGTCATGTGGGACTGTAAACCGCCTTTCAAATGTGCACTTTGCTTTGGAAACCGAAAGTAAATCGGCTATTTGATTGCAAGTGTCGTTGACCTAAACCCAAGGCAACTGTGGATGACACACCCACCTTTAACCATGGTTACATTGTTACTACCATTGTTCATACCGCCATATTGAAATCACTGATGTACAAAGTGTGAAGAATAAAGAAGTGATTCAAGTGTTTTTTCAAGACTATATTGCTTGAGGACAAGCAACGCTTAAGTGTGGGAATATTGATAAGGCTAAAAATGAACACATATTTCATTGCATTATCCCCCAAGAAAGACAAGATTTTAGTTGCAATTGTTCCATTTTCAAGTAATATTCGTTTATATTAAATAAGTGCGAAGACAAAAGGCGAAAACGACGAATTGAAGACAGAAAGGTCCAAAAAGCTAAAAAGTACAAGATTCAATTAAAAAGGTTCAAATTATTGATAAAGAACGTCTAAAAATGACAAGAGTACAAGTTACAAAACGCAAAGTACACGATATAAAATTGTACGAAAGGACGTTCGAAAATCCGGAACCGGGACATGAGTCAACTCTCAACGCTCGACGCAACGGTGTAAAAATTACGAGTCAACTATGCACAAGAATAAAATATAATATTTAAATAATTCATAATAAGAATAATATTAAATAATAAATAGTTGTTAATTGAGAATAGTTCAGGGGTCGTAAATGAAAATTCAATTTCAAAATTCGCCTATAAAAGGCAGTGTATTCGATCAATTTTGAGGATACCCTTTTCTATCCTAAATCTATCTTTCTATATATATCGATCCCTTTTCTATATCTAATATCAATATCTATAATTCTCTATCATAATGTTAATGTAATAAGATATAACAATAATCTTAATTTTAAGTTTAAATTATGATAATAATAAGATTTATGATAGAGATCGTTTGAGTATGTAAGTCGAAATTCTGTCCGTGTAACGCTACGCTATTTTTAATCATTGTAAGTTATGTTCAACCTTTTTACATTAATGTCTCGTAGCTAAGTTATTATTATGCTTATTTAAAACGAAGTAATCATGATGTTGGGCTAATTACTAAAATTGGGTAATTGGGCTTTGTACCATAATTGGGGTTTGGACAAAAGAACGACACTTGTGGAAATTAGACTTTGGGCTATTAATGGGCTTTATATTTGTTTAACTAAATGATAGTTTGTTAATGTTAATATAAAGATTTACAATTGGGCGTCCCTATAAATTACCATATACACTCAATCGGACACAATGGGCGGGGTATTTATATGTACGAATAATCGTTCATTTAACCGGACACGGGAATGGATTAATAGCCACTAGAATAATTAAAACAGGGGTGAAATTATGTACAAGGACACTTGGTATAATTGATAACAAAATATTAAAACCTTGGGTTACACTCAGTCGACATCCTGGTGTAATTATTAAACAAAATATTAAAATCTTGTTACAGTTTAAGTCCCCAATTAGTTGGAATATTTAACTTCGGGTATAAGGATAATTTGACGAGGACACTCACACTTTATATTTATGACTGATGGACTGTTATGGACAAAAACCAGACGGACATATTAAATAATCCAGGACAAAGGACAATTAACCCATGGGCATAAAACTAAAATCAACACGTCGAACATCATGATTACGGAAGTTTAAATAAGCATAATTCTTTTATTTCATATTTAATTTCCTTTATTTTATATTTAATTGCACTTCTAATTATCGCATTTTTATTGTTATTGTATTGCACTTTTAATTATCGTACTTTTTAATTATCGCAAGTTTATTTTATCGCACTTTTATTATTCACAATTTCATTATCGTTATTTACTTTATGCTTTAATTTAAGTCTTGTATTTATTTTTAATATTTTACATTTGGTTTTAACTGCGACTAAAGTTTTAAAATCGACAAACCGGTCATTAAACGGTAAAAACCCCCTTTTATATAATAATAATACTACTACTTTATAGATATATATTTTTCTATTTTTCTATTTTGTGTGCGTTAAACTTCTCGAGCTTTCCCTGTGGAACGAACCGGACTTACTAAAAACTATACTATAATACGATTAGGTACACTGCCTATAAGTGTTGTAGCAAGGTTTAAGTATATCCACTCGATAAATAAATAAATAACTTATGTAAAATTGTAGCATATTTAATAGTATTTCGTACTAAAAATAATACTATTTCGTACCCCATCCCTACAACATCAGCCTCCTGACAACTAAAGATTCACGAGCGAAACTACTTAACTCACGATCTCAAGCTTGGAGCTGTTGTCTTCGCACTAAAACTGTGGAGACACTATCTTTATGGGACTAAGAGCACTATCTTCACTGACCACAAAAGTCTCCAACACATCTTTGATCATAAGCAACTGAATATGAGACAACGTCGATGGATCGAGACGTTGAACGACTATGATTGTGAACTTCGTTACCACCCTGGCAAGGTAAATATTGTAGCCGATTCCTTAAGCCGAAAGGAGATAACAAATGTTGTAGCTGATTCCTTAAGCTAAAAGGATGTTGCAACATATGTTGGAAAGTGTTTAACTTGTTCCAAGATCAAAGCCGAACATCAGAAGCCGTCTGGGTTACTTCAACAACCCGAAATCCTGCAATGGAAGTGGGAAGGAATAACAATGGACTTCATCACGAAGGTACCGAAGACAGTAGGCGGTTATGATACCATTTGGGTTATCGTTGACCGTCTTACCAAATCTGCACACTTTCTAGCCATGAAGGAAATTGATACGATGGAGAGACTGGCGCAGTTATACATAAAGGAGATTGTATCTCATCACGATGTACCCTTATCAATCATCTCAGATCGCGATACCCATTTCGCTTCTAGATTTTGGCGTTCTTTACAAGAAGCCTTGGGAACACGTCTAGATATGAGTACAGCGTATCACCCAGAAACTGACGGACAGAGCAAGCGTACAATATAAACCCTAGATGACATGTTACCTGCTTGTGTTATTGATTTCGGGAAAGCTTGTATAACAACCCTCACTTTTCCACTTCTAATTTGACTATTATACCCCTAGGGTTTCTTTGCATCTTTATGTGTATTAATGTCTAGTGTTGTTCTACGAGCTTAATTAATACGATATAATTAAAGACGATATTAATCGTAATATACTATAATTGATATTAACATGTAACAAATAATTGTGACACAATTATAAAATATAAAACTATAATGTAAAACTATAAACTAATTAAATGATTAATTAATATAATTATTGAATTAGATGATATAATCTTTATATATTTATTAATAATTGGATAAATAAATAAATAAATAAATAAATAAATAAATAAATAAAAGAGATAATAAAAAATTTAAATAAAATCTAGAAACTTCTAAAATATTAGATAAGATTTTATTTTTATTTTATTATAACCAAAATATTTAAATTAAATATATTAAATTTGGATTTAATTAATTAATTAAGATAATGCCAAATTTAAATAGAATTCTAATACCTTTTTCTCCAAGAAACTTTTTCCCTATAAATACATATTAAAAACCCTCATTTTTTATAAAAATTTCTGGAAACTCTCCCAAGCCTTGAAAATATTTGAGGTACTTTTTCTCTCTTTTTCTTTTATTTTTTTTCTTTCGGTATATGCATATATGTACAAAATTTTAATAAAATAGGTATAAACTATTAAAATTTGTAAAAACAATTTTTCCAGGTTCTATTAATGTTATAAAGAATATATAAGTCAAAAATATTATTTTTATGATGTATTACATATTTATTTTAATTATATCTATCGGCTAGGGTTTATATAAGCTAAAATTAATAAAAAATAGCAAACGACTTCAAAAAGTGAAACAAAAATTTTTGTAACTTCTTTTTAATGTATAAAGAGTTTTGGAATCAAACACTTAATTTATTTGCTGTTCTAAATAATTATTACATATTTAGTATTGAAAACAATATACATATATGTAAAATATAGTAATAATTCGTATAAAAATATAAGAATAGTAGGTTTTGCATAAAAACAACTTAGAACTGTTAATAAATATATCTAGGTCGTTATATAATATTTTGGATGGTTTATTATATTTAATTAGTTATTTATGGAATATTATGTATATTAGAGTGTAAAATTCTAAATAAATATTGTAAACCATATAAAATCAATTTATAATTTTTTTTATTATATTTACAGTATATAGAACTTTTAAAAATTATAAAATTTATTGTTTAAGTTGAATTAGTATTTTATGAATAATTAACTTTGTTTCCATATAAACCGAGAAGATAAATAAGGAAATAAATACAAATAAATATAAAAACAAGGTAGAATAATTTTATAAAATTTCCTACAGGTTTTTGCACTAAAAGAAACTTATAGAAATTATAAACTTAGTTATTTGATAATTATTTTAATTAAAAACAAATTTAATAAGTACTAAATATGGAAAATATATATAAAATTAGTAATAAATAGAAAAAAAGTAAATATAATAACTATAAAATTTTTCTAAGTTTATAAGTATGTAATAAATCTGTGAAAAATATATAATCATATTTATAAGTATATTTAGTATTTTAATTGATTTTTGTAAAGTATTTATATGAACCAAGAGAAAATAAGAAAATAAATATAAAATAAATACTAAAAGAATTAAAATAGTTTTTATAAAAATTTTATATAATCATTAGGTTACATAGATACTGGAAAAATTATTAAAACTTATTTATTAAGTATTTATCTAATATATTTAATTAATACCGATTATAATGGATAAAGTACAAGAAAATATAAAATAAATAATAATATATACATAATTTTCGAAATTATATTTTTATAACTTATTTACAGTATATGGAACTTATAAAAAAAATATAAAACTATATATATAGGTCGAATATCTATTTATTACTTAATTAACTTGATTTATTATAAACCAGAAATATATATATAGAATAAGGAAATTTATACAAACTTTATAAAAATGTTTTTAGTAAGTAACCTACTGATTTCTATGCTAAATTAAGTTATAAGTATTATGAATATGTCATATGGTGAGTTAAGTATTAATTTACATATATTATTATTAGATAATAGGAAATTATAATATGTACTAAGTTTATAATATAATTTATTATATATTTAGGTTATAATAATAATAAGAAGTTAATGGTAATAATAATATTAATACGTGTTAAATAAGTACCTATAGTAATAATCATATTATAAGTAATAAAAATATATACAATATAACTTATAAAATATTAATAACTAATAATAATATATAAGATAATAAAAACGTAGGTATAACTTAAACGTAAAGGTTATAATTAAAGACAACGTACAAAGACTACAAACATCACCGCTACTTGTGGCCTAGGGTTATCCTTGTTGCCATTATGGGACACGCTTGTGGATTTCGAATGCCATGACTTAGATTCTGGTCAAGAATCCTGGGCACCCGGTAACAATAGATCATTCGAGTGACTTGCATGATAGCAACAAAGTTTGGGCGAGATTGTACAACGTCTTTGTTAAGAATTATAACCCGAACATCTTAAACTAGAAGCTTACTATAAATGGAAGCTTTTCATAAATAGTAGGTTTCCAAATATAGAAACTTTTGAGAATAGGAACTTTTCTCGGAAATCATCACTATTAATATAGTTTGCTATATTAATAAACAAACTTTATGTCTATTAGACATTAACTAATCAAAGGTTATATCTCTAGGTTGAGATCTCCGTTTAATACTTCGTTCTTACATCTTGCGTAGAATTACTTACTTGCTACTAAGGTGAACTTCATAGCCCCTCTTTTTACTATTTATTAACTGTTTTACAACTTTTGGGGTGAGACACATGCTTGCTTTTAAATGATTTACAATTTAGACACAAGTGCCTAAACTATTTGATATGCAATTTCGCGAGACTTTTGTTAAACATGTATTTATTGTTACATGCAAATTGTAATGACCCGGACTTTTACGATTGATCTATACTTATAAGATTAATATTTACATAAATTAAACCTTACCAACATGATAAGCAATCCAAATTGTTGAGATTTATGTTTTTGAAAAGAGTTTTACACAACGTTTGACCGTCTAGTTTGACCGATGATATCACGAACTATATAACATATGATAATTATACGTTTGTGTATATATATGTATATATACATATTTAACATGATCTAAGAATGTTTTAATATCTCATTTTGTATTAATAACAATAAGTTATAAGTATATTTTGAAATTACTAACTTAAGTTTTCAAAACGATAACCATACGTAACGTTATTTGACATAAATACTTATGACCTATAATGTTTATACATATATCGTATATGTAATGTATTTAATCACTTTTTAAAGACTTAAATACATAAAATAAAATAAGTATATTCACAAAATATAGCTATATTTGAATTCTCATTCCATTTTTCACAAGATTTCTATACGTATATCTACGGTATATGTACTCGTATCATACCTAGCTTCTATACGTATTTACTATTGGTATATACACATCAAATCACCACCAACCAGCCCTTGTTCATGCCCTAGGTATAAGGTAATTGAATTTGGAGGATAGCTTGACTAATTACATAAAATTACAACTTGAAATTTTGTCCATGTCTACCCTTGATTCACGTTTTTAAGGAGTATCCAAGGATCATCATTTTGATTCATTTTACTTCAACTTTCTAGCCAAAACACACACATACTTAGAAGCCTTAAAACCCTTAATCAATTCAGCAAAGTTACCATGAAGATCTAGCTTCAAAAACATCACTTAATCACCATAAGAAAACCCTTACAAAAACACTTCAAGAATCCTTCCAAGAACACAAGTTTACTTCCAATATTTCATTCAACTCCACCACTCTTTTGGTTCTAGGTTTTTACTCCTCTTTTACAGCAATCTTGTCCAAGTAACTTGAGGTAGTAACTTTGTTCATAACCTTATTCGATTCATATATATATAGCTATCTTATTTTATGGTATAAAATTTTAACAACAAGAACATAGTTTGAATGTTTTCAAACTTGTTTGCAAACTAAATAGATCCTTCTAACTTAACTTTTAAAATACTTCAAGACCTGTAATATATCATAAATATATTCTAATTTAACAAGGTATAACTTGGTTTTTCAAAGAACACCTTAAAAACTGTTTTTACGACGTCGGAGTGCAACCGGGGGCTGTTTTGGGTTGGATAATTAAAAACTATCTTGACCCTTGAATTGGAGGTTTATTTTCTGGAAAAATGATATTTACTATGAATATGATAACACATAAAAATTTCATGATTTAACTCAAAGTATAAGTATTTTTAGAAAAATAATCATTTAAGGTTGTTTACATGATGGAAAATGATTAACTTCATAAGTTTCACCAAAGTTTGACCTATGACCTATGATTTCGAATACAAACTAAGGTATTTACAGTTCATATTCTTAAAGAAGGACTCGATCCAAGGAAGTGGCAAGTTGAACCAACGAAAACGGAGTTGTAACGAAGAAACTATGACCAAAACAAAATCGGATATCCAAGACTAGTTTAGCCACGAAAATAATTGGAAAAAAATTAAATAAATCACATCTTTTTAAAATAACATGATATTTTATATATATGTACTCATAATTTAATTTTATATATTTCAGGATCACCCGTAAACAATACGAGAAGATTAATCATAAGATCCCATGATTGTACGCAACACGTCATTTGACAACACCGGTACCGTGGGTCAAGATTAATCCCGACCAATACGAATACGATGGGGGTTTTATTTATTTCGATGGGGGTTTTATTTAATTATTAAAACACCTAAAAATGAACCATTAAAATTAAATTACTAACTACGGACTAAGAAGACATAAAAAGTATTATAAGTATATATATGTGACGATTGTTTAAAATAAAAATATATTGATATATTATATATGGATAGGTTCGTGATATCAACCGGAGACCAAGTCAAAATATATATCTTCAAGGCAAAAGTGAGTATATAGTCCCACTTTTAAACTCTAAGTATTTCGGGATGAGAATACATGTATTTTATGTTTTACGTTATGGACACAAGTAACTAAAAAATATATTCTACGTTGAGTTGTACCACTGGCATACTTTCCTGTAGCTTGGTAACTATTATTTACAGCGGTATTGTAAACGCGAATCCTGTTGATAGATCTATCGGGCCTGACAACCCCAACCAGACTGGACGACCAGTATTCAACGGTTGCACAGTACTTCATTTCGGTGACTACACTTGGTACGGTGTAGTAAGATTTCATAATAAAGGGAATATGCGACGTGATTAAATGTTAAGTATGGTTACCAAGTGCTCAACCACTTAGAATATTTTTATTAAAATGTTTACATATGAAATCTTGTGGTCTATATTTATACCGCTGCCGGCATTAAACCTATATCTCACCAACTTTATGTTGACGTTTTAAACATGTCTATTCTCAGGTGATAACTAAAAGCTTCCGCTGCAACATGTTGAATTTAAGCAAGATCTTGAGTATGCATATTTGTGTCAAAAATAAAACTGCATATCCGAGGAATTGTAATGTAAAATATGCTAGAAATCGTATTGTTATCATCACATGTAAAGTTTGTAAGTCTAAGATTATCGCTAAACGATAATCATCTTTATATTGTCTAAAGCTTATATTAACATAAGAGTTATGGTTTGTAGTGTAAAATAAATGCAGTTGTTCTTTTAAAAATGTCGCATATAGAGGTCAATACCTCGCAATGAAATCATACGTTATCTAACTCGTTCTTATGGTTAAGGACGGGTTATGACATGTGGTATCAGAGCGGTGGTCTTAGCGAACCAGGTTTGCATTAGTGTGTCTAACTGATAAGTCGTTAGGATACATTAGTAAGTCTGGACTTTGACCGGGTCTGATTTAAAAACCATTGCTTATCATTGTTGGTTAAAATTTATATGTAAATATTATGTAGTACTAATGGGTTAGTTGTTGTGTGATAGATGTCGGGCTCAAAACTTGTCATCACATTCAGCGACTCCGAACCAGAATCTTCAGATGGTGTTCCAGTCATTAACCTATCCGATGACGAAAATAATATCTTTGGGGAAGACTCACAAATTCCGGATGAACCGACTATAGAGAACCCGGAAAGTGAACCCGAGGAGGAAAGTGAACTCGAGGAGGAAAGTGAACCCGAGGAGGAAAGTGAAACCGAGGAAGAAATACAGGAAATTACAAAAGACAAGTTCGAACTAGGAAAGAAACGAAAGGCTAATGAATTAGAAAATTCAAATCCCGAGTTTAGTGAGGATGATGTGGCACCAACTCCACTAGACACTACCACCCCTATTCCCGCTATTCCTATTCGTTCTATCCCGGCATCCAGTTCTTCAGCCCCATAGCCAAAATATAGGCAGACAGCTAGGATAAGCGTTAAGCGATTCTTTGAACCTAAACGTCCTAGAAAATAGACCAAACGATGCGCTGCCGTATTAAACCATGGGATCATATAATGTTTTGTATAATATTATTAGTGTGGTTTGCTTAATGTTCAATGTAAGATAAGCATATGTAAAATAATGAAGTATGAAATGCAATAATTTTCCATGGTTAAGTATTATTTAGATGGTAGTAATTGGTTCTGTACTAAGCTATTAAGTATGGACATTAACGGGTAGGTACTACCCTAGATATAATTATAAAACGCTAATAAGAAGAAAAGGCTTTTATAATAATACCTGGTTCATATTATTAATAAGCTATAATGTACTGTAAATATACACTACATCTATAATATTCCATGTGAATAATTATTTTCTTTTCATTCTTATAGAAGAATATGGCGCGATTGAATCGAATGACGGAACAAGAAGTCGAGGAATTCATCAACCAGCGAGTGAACGATAGAATGTTATGGGTCGAGGCTGCAAGAGCTGCTGCAGTTAACCCAAATCCTCGTGTAGGATGCACCTACAAGACTTTTCAAGCTTGCAAGCCCTCATCTTTCAGTGGAACAGAAGGACCGATCGGTTTAACCCGGTGGATAGAAAAGATGGAGACTGTGTTTAAAATCAGTGGTTGTGTTGAAAAGGACATGACCAAGTATGCATCGTGCACTTTACAAGATAGTGCACTCACGTGGTGGAAAAATTTTGTGAAGGCTGTAGGAGGATATGTAGCTTATGATACTCCATGGGAAGAATTCAAAACAATGTTAATCAACGAATATTGTCCAAGGAACGAGGTTAGGAAGTTGGAAGATGAATTA
Source organism: Rutidosis leptorrhynchoides (assembly GCF_046630445.1). Lineage (NCBI taxonomy): Eukaryota > Viridiplantae > Streptophyta > Magnoliopsida > Asterales > Asteraceae > Rutidosis > Rutidosis leptorrhynchoides. The sequence goes on from NC_092337.1 coordinate 257,379,773, forward strand.
CGAAGTCTGAAGGTTATTGGTACTGAAATCACCAACTACAATCAGCGATTCATGGAATTAGTTTTGCTATGTCCTGAATTGGTTCCAACCGAAGAACGGAAGATTGAAATGTACAAAGATGGTTTGCCCAAAAAGGTCAAGGCAAATGTTACAGCATCGAAACCTAAGACAATTCATGAAGCTATAACCATGGCAAACGAGCTAATGGATCAGGTCATCATGGATAAGAAAGTATCCAATACTGATGTGAAGGTATCAGGAAACAAAAGAAAGTGGAATGGAAATTATGATCGAGGTAACCAACAACAATCTTTTAAGAAACAAGAAATCACGCAAGGTGCGGGTAGTGGTTTAAGCTTTGGTTACAAAGGAAAAAATCCTTTATGCAACCGATGCCACAAACATCACTCTGGTTACTGTAATGTGGTATGCAACAAATGTAATCGAAAGGGTCATCTTGCTGAAGATTGTAGGGCTCTCGTTACAAATACAAACGGTACCAATCCTGCCACCAATGCAAATAGAACTGCCTTGGCCACTGTTACTTGTTATGGGTGTGGGAAACAGGGTCATTATAAGAGCCAGTGTCCGAATCCAGAGAAGAATAATGGATCTGCACGTGGAAGAGCATTTGTTATTAATGCTAGAGAGGCGTGTGAAGACCCGGAGCTTGTTATGGGTACGTTTACCATTAATAACTTATCCGCATCTACTATATTTGATACTGGTGCCGATAGAAGTTACGTGAGTAAAGACTTTTACGTTAAATTAAATTGTTCATCATTACCTCTAGATGCTAAGTACATGATTGAGTTAGCTAATGGTAAACTAATTAAAGCCGATAAAATTTGCCGTGATTGTAAAATAAATTTAGCCAGAAAAACATTTAAGATTGATTTGATACCCGTAGAATTAGGAAGTTTTGATGTAATAGTCGGCATGGACTGGATGTCCAAAATAGGAGCTGAAGTTGTGTGCGCCAAGAAGGCAATTCGCATTCCTCGTAAGGATAAAACGCCAGTAATGATTTATGGAGAGAAGGGTAACTCAAAGCTAAAACTCATTAGTTATTTGAAAGCTCAAAAGTGCTTGAAGAAAGGGTGCTATGCTATCTTAGCACATGTTAATAAAGTCGAAATGAAGGAAAAAGTGAAGAGCATCAATGACGTGCCTGTGGCAAGAGATTTTCCTGAAGTCTTTCCGGAAGAGTTGCCGGGATTACCTCCATTTAGATCTGTAGAATTTCAAATAGATTTAGTACCAGGAGCTGCACCAGTGGCTCGTGCGCTATATAGACTTGCACCGTCCGAATTAAAAGAACTTCAAAGTCAGTTAAGAGAATTACTGGACCATGGATTCATACGACCAAGCACTTCACCGTGGGGAGCTCCAATTTTATTTGTTAAGAAGAAAGATGGATCTTTTAGGATGTGTATAGATTATCGTGAATTAAATAAGTTAACTATCAAGAATCGGTATCCACTACCGAGAATTGATGACTTATTTGATCAACTGTAAGGATCATGTGTTTATTCGAAAATCGACCTAAGATCAGGCAATCATCAACTACGCGTCAAAGAAGAAGATATACCGAAAACTGCTTTTCGGACACGATACGGTCATTACGAATTTTTGGTCATGCCGTTTGGATTGACGAATCTCATGAATCGAGTTTGTAGTCCATATCTAGATAAGTTTGTTATCGTTTTCATTGATGATATTCTTATCTATTCCAAGAGTGAGCAAGAGCATAAGCAGCATTTGAGGTTGATATTAGAGTTGTTAAGAAAAGAACAGCTATACGCTAAATTTTCTAAGTGTGCTTTCTGGTTGAAAGAAGTGCAATTTCTTGGCCACGTTGTTAGTAGCAAAGGAATTCAGGTTGATCCAGCAAAAATTGAAGCCATTGAAAAATGGGAGACTCCTAAGACACCAATGCAGATACGCCAATTTTTGGGTTTAGCCGGTTATTATAGAAGGTTTATTCAAGATTTTTCCCGAATAGCTAAGCCATTGACAGCATTAACGCAAAAAGGGAAGAAATATGAATGGACTTCTGAGCAGGAGAGTGCATTTCAATTACTGAAAAAGAAGTTGACTACGGCGCCTATTTTATCGTTACCAGAAGGGAACGATGATTTTGAAATATATTGTGACGCTTCGCGACAAGGTTTTGGTTGCGTTCTTATGCAACGGAAGAAAGTTATTGCATACGCATCCCGACAATTGAAGATTCACGAGCGGAATTATACGACGCATGATCTAGAACTGGGAGCAGTCGTGTTTGCATTGAAGATATGGAGACACTACTTGTATGGGGTTAAATGCACTGTGTTTACTGATCATAAAAGCCTTCAACATATTTTTGATCAGAAACAGCTGAACATGAGGCAACGTAGGTGGGTCGAGTTAATAAACGACTATGATTGTGAAATTCGTTATCATCCCGGGAAAGCGAACGTGGTGGCCGATGCTTTAAGCAGAAAAGAACGAGAACCAATTCGAGTTCGAGCGATGAACATAAAAATTCGCATGAATCTCAACTCACAAATCAAAGAGGCTCAACGAGAAGCACTTACTAAAGAAAATATAGGAAATGAAATAATGAAGAAGTATGAGAAGCAACTCGTTATACGGGAAGATGGAACTCGATATTTTGCAAATCGTATTTGGGTACCGAAGTTGGGTGGATTAAGGAAGTTGATATTGAATGAGGCACATAAGCCAAGATACTCGATACATCCTGGAGTTGGAAAGATGTACCAAGATCTTAAGACACATTATTGGTGGCCTAATTTAAAGACAGACGTTGCAACATATGTTGGGGAGTGTTTAACTTGTTCCAAAGTCAAAGCAGAACACCAAAAGCCGTCAGGGTTACTTCAACAACCAGAAATCCCAGAATGGAAATGGGATGGTATTACCATGGATTTCATCACGAAGTTACCAAAGACTGCCTGGGGATACGACACCATTTGGGTAATTGTTGATCGTCTTACCAAATCTGCACATTTCTTGCCTATAAAGGAAACGGATAGAATGGAGAAATTATTACGATTATATATAAAGGAAATAGTTTCAAGGCATGGAATACCTATTTCCATTATATTTGATCGTGATAGTAGATTTACCTCAAAGTTCTGGCAATCACTACAGGAGGCACTAGGAGCTCGTTTGGATATGAGTACTGCATATCATCCGCAAACCGACGGGCAGAGTGAAAGAACAATTCAGACTCTTGAAGACATGCTCAGGGCATGTGTGATCGATTTTGGAAACGGATGGGATAAATATCTACCATTAGCAGAATTCTCGTATAATAATAGTTATCATGCGAGCATTAAAGCTGCACCATTCGAAGCACTGTATGAAAGGAAGTGTAGATCTCCTATCTGTTGGAATGAAGTAGGAGATCGACAATTAACTGGTCCCGAGATCATACATGAAACTACTGAAAAGATAGTACAAATTAAGGAGAGATTGAAAACAGCCCGTAGTCGCCAAAAGAGCTACGCCGATGTTCGAAGGAAACCATTAGAGTTTCAGATCGGTGACATGGTTATGCTAAAGGTGTCACCTTGGAAAGGTGTAATACGTTTCGGAAAAAGGGGTAAACTGAACCCAAGATACGTAGGCCCGTTCAAGATTATCGAACGCATTGGACCGGTAGCTTATCGACTCGAGTTACCACAACAACTCACCGGAGTACATAATACATTTCACGTCTTGAACCTTAAGAAGTGTCTTGCAAAGGAAGATCTCACCATTTCTCTTGAAGAAATCCATGTCGATGAGAAACTACAATTCATCGAAGAACCAATCGAAATCATGGACCGTGAAGTTAAACAGCTCAAGCAGAGCAACATACCGATCGTTAAGGTTCGTTGGAATGCTCGAAGAGGTCCTGAGTTTACTTGGGAACGAGAGGATCAGATGAAACAAAAGTATCCACACTTGTTTCTCGATGACGCAAAATAGGTACGATTTTAAAATTTTGGGACCAAATTTATTTAACGGGTAGGTACTGTAATGACCCGGACTTTTACGATTGATCTATACTTATAAGATTAATATTTACATAAATTAAACCTTACCTGTGTGATAAGCAATCCAAATTGTTGAGATTTATGTTTTTGAAAAGAGTTTTACACAACGTTTGACCGTCTAGTTTGACCGATGATATCACGAACTATATAACATATGATAATTATACGTTTGTGTATATATATGTATATATACATATTTAACATGATCTAAGAATGTTTTAATATCTCATTTTGTATTAATAACAATAAGTTATAAGTATATTTTGAAATTACTAACTTAAGTTTTCAAAACGATAACCATACGTAACGTTATTTGACATAAATACTTATGACCTATAATGTTTATACATATATCGTATATGTAATGTATTTAATCACTTTTTAAAGACTTAAATACATAAAACAAAATAAGTATATTCACAAAAGATAGCTATATTTGAATTCTCATTCCATTTTTCACAAGATTTCTATACGTATATCTACGGTATATGTACTCGTATCATACCTAGCTTCTATAAGTATTTACTATTGGTATATACACATCAAATCACCACCAACCAGCCCTTGTTCATGCCCTAGGTATAAGGTAATTGAATTTGGAGGATAGCTTGACTAATTACATAAAATTACAACTTGAAATTTTGTCCATGTCTACCCTTGATTCACGTTTTTAAGGAGTATCCAAGGATCATCATTTTGATTCATTTTACTTCAACTTTCTAGCCAAAACACACACATACTTAGAAGCCTTAAAACCCTTAATCAATTCAGCAAAGTTACCATGAAGATCTAGCTTCAAAAACATCACTTAATCACCATAAGAAAACCCTTACAAAAACACTTCAAGAATCCTTCCAAGAACACAAGTTTACTTCCAATTTTTCATTCAACTCCACCACTCTTTTGGTTCTAGGTTTTTACTCCTCTTTTACAGCAATCTTGTCCAAGTAACTTGAGGTAGTAACTTTGTTCATAACCTTATTCGATTCATATATATATAGCTATCTTATTTTATGGTATAAAATTTTAACAACAAGAACATAGTTTGAATGTTTTCAAACTTGTTTGCAAACTAAATAGATCCTTCTAACTTAACTTTTAAAATACTTCAAGACCTGTAATATATCATAAATATATTCTAATTTAACAAGGTATAACTTGGTTTTTCAAAGAACACCTTAAAAACTGTTTTTACGACGTCGGAGTGCAACCGGGGGCTGTTTTGGGTTGGATAATTAAAAACTATCTTGAACCTTGAATTGGAGGTTTATTTTCTGGAAAAATGATATTTACTATGAATATGATAACACATAAAAATTTCATGATTTAACTCAAAGTATAAGTATTTTTAGAAAAATAATCATTTAAGGTTGTTTACATGATGGAAAATGATTAACTTCATAAGTTTCACCAAAGTTTGACCTATGACCTATGATTTCGAATACAAACTAAGGTATTTACAGTTCATATTCTTAAAGAAGGACTCGATCCAAGGAAGTGGCAAGTTGAACCAACGAAAACGGAGTTGTAACGAAGAAACTATGACCAAAACAAAATCGGATATCCAAGACTAGTTTAGCCACGAAAATAATTGGAGAAAAATTAAATAAATTACATCTTTTTAAAATAACATGATATTTTATATATATGTACTCATAATTTAATTTTATATATTTCAGGATCACCCGTAAACAATACGAGAAGATTAATCATAAGATCCCATGATTGTACGCAACACGTCATTTGACAACACCGGTACCGTGGGTCAAGATTAATCCCGACCAATACGAATACGATGGGGGTTTTATTTATTTCGATGGGGGTTTTATTTAATTATTAAAACACCTAAAAATGAACCATTAAAATTAAATTACTAACTACGGACTAAGAAGACATAAAAAGTATTATAAGTATATATATGTGACGATTGTGTTATAATATATAAATATATATATATAAATGGATAGTCAATTATTGATACACAAAAGTAATATTATTGTATTACCTAAACTTGTGATATTTTTGCTATAAATAGCCATGAATGCAAGCATTAAACTTGCACCATTTCTCACACTTACAAAGTGTTTCTTTCTTTCTCTCCATTATCATCTTTGTTCTTACACTTCATTATTAGTATTCTAAATCAAGAATCAAATCACTAAAGGTAGTTATAAGCCTACTGAATTATAACATCAAGAATCAAACCACTAAAGGTAGTTATAAGCCTACTGAATTATAACATCAAGAATCAAACCACTAAAGGTAGTTATAAGCCTACTGAATTATAACACGTTATCAGCACGATAATCTTAATACTAATTATGGTTGGCTCTGCCACCTAAATGATATATGGTCGGTTATACCACCTGAATAATATATGGTCGACACTGTCGTCTAATTATCATTTATGTTACTAACATTTATATTTCAATTATCTAACATTTATATGGCCGACACTGTCGCCTAATTATCATTTATGTTACTAACATTTATATTTCTATTATCTAACATTTATATGGCCGACACTGTCGCCTAATTATCATTAATGTTTACTAATATTTATATTTATGTTATATAACATTTATTAATGATTGCTTACATATGGTCGACACTGTCACCTACTTATCATTTATGTTATATTAAATTTATGTTTAATTTTTATATACTTATGAATATAAAGTGACTATAATTTATCATGTTGTTTGTTTTAATAGAAAATGTCGAATCTGGAAAAGCTTAAATTTACTACTTTAGAATCAACTGGAAACAACTACATGCCATGGGTTATAAAAGTAAAAAATGCATCTTAAATCAATGGGTATTCTTGAAGCCATAAATGAAAACAACACTTGTTCTGAAAAAGAACAAGCAACGGCATGTTGCTTTATTCATCAACATATTGATGAATGCTTACAAAATAATTATGTGACTGTAGAAGATCCCCATGTTTTATGGGAAGGTCTCAAAAGCAGATTCAATAATCAAAGAGAAATTTTACTTCCAGCTGCTATGGAACAATGGAGAACATTAAGGTTCCAAGACTTTAAGAAAGTAAATGAATATAGCTCAGCTCTGTATAATACATGTTCACAACTTAAATTTTGTGGACATGAAATAAGTGATGCAGACATGATGGAGAAAACTTTCTCCACAATGAATGCTGCAAACATCACAGTGCAAAGAAATTTGAGAATGCTAAAGTTCAAAACATATCCTGAACTTAATTCATATCTCTTAGTTGCAGAGCAAAATGATGAGCTATTAATGAAAAATCAGCAATCCCGTCCTACTGGTACACTTGCAATCCCTGAAGCAAATACTGCAAATAATTATAAACAGGGACAAGGACGCGGGCAAGGTCGTGGTTATAATAACCATCACCATCATCATGCCAAAAGCCATAACTATGGTAGAAATCATCCTTATGGTAATGGTAATGGGCGAGGACGTGGTCGTGGTCGTTGCCGTGGTGGTCAAAGAAATAATAATCCACGAAAATATAAATATCAACCACAAAACAAGCCCACTAAACAAGATGTTGAAGAAAATTCTTCTAAAAATTCTGAAGAATCTTGCTACAGATGTGGTAGAATGGACCACTGGGCTAATACTTGCCGAACATCTAAACATCTTGTTAAGATGTATCAGGATTCACTGAAAGATAAAGAAAAGGAAGTAAACTTTGTGGATAACGTCGATCCAACAGTCACTGAGAAACCATCTGATTTATATGAAGATTTCTTGAATGTTTAAGTTGTGTGTCTTTCGAAAAATAAACGATTTAATATCGTCTGTCTTTGTCATTATGTTTGCTAAATGTTTCAGTACTATCTATTTGCGTTTAAAATATTGTGTAATATTAATGTACTCACTATTTATTTCTTATATATGAAGTTCAATATGAATTTTGCTGGAATACAACATCAATCAAGTGGTGGAGATCTCTGTATAGCAGACAGTGGAACTACACACACTATACTTAAATCCGAGAAATATTTTATTGATCTAAAACCAACGGAAGGAACTATACATACAATATCAGGACCTGCTAACTTGATAAAAGGGATAGGAAAGGCAAATTTCATACTACCAAATGGTACAAAATTTTTAATAAATGATGCCTTATTTTCTCCCAAGTCAAGCAAAAATTTATTGAGTTTCTCCGACATATACCTTAACGGGTATGATTATCAGTCAGTGACAACAGAAAATGAGAAATATTTAAGTATCACTGACAAGAGTCTTGTGGTTGAAAAACTGCCAAGACTTAGTTCTGGATTACATTATACACATATAAATGTACCAGAAATACATATGGTAGTTAACGAAAAATATATTGATCCTGGTGTATTCAGTTTATGGCATAACAGATTAGGCCATCCAGGATCAACAATGATGAAAAGGATTATTGAATGTACTCATGGACATCCACTAAAGGATAGAAAAATCCATCATGATACAATGGTTCCATGTACATCTTGCTCTCTTGGAAAATTGATAACTAGACCCTCACCACTTAAGGTTGAGAAAGAATCACCAATGTTTCTTGAAAGAATTCAAGGTGATATATGTGGACCAATTCATCCACCATGTGGACCATTTAGATATTTCATGGTTCTAATAGACGCATCTAGCAGATGGTCTCATGTTTGTCTGTTATCAAGCCGTAATGTGGCATTTGCAAAATTTCTTGCCCAAATTATTAAATTGAGAGCTCATTTTCCTGATTACACCATTAAAAGGGTGAGACTTGATAATGCTGGTGAATTTACATCTCAAGCATTTAATGACTATTGCATGTCTATAGGAATTGTTGTTGAACATTCTGTTGCTCATGTGCATACACAAAATGGTTTAGCCGAGTCATTGATTAAACGTTTACAGTTAATCGCTAGACCATTGATAATGAGAACAAAACTCCCTGTATCTATATGGGGTCATGCAATTTTACATGCTGCTGCATTGATTCGCATCAGACCAAGTGCAAGTCATAAATATTCCCCCCTACAACTTGCTTTTGGTCAAGAGCCAAATATTTCCCATCTTAGAACATTTGGTTGTGCAGTGTATGTTCCAATTGCGACACCACAACGTACAAAAATGGGTCCTCAAAGGAGGTTGGGAATATATGTTGGATATGAAACATCTTCAATATTAAGGTATATTGAACCTATGACAGGTGACGTTTTTACAGCACGTTTTGCTGATTGTCATTTTAATGAAACATTGTTCCCTAGATTAGGGGGAGAAATGAAAAATAAAGAAAATGATGTTTCATGGTGTGAACCTCAATTAAAGTATCTTGATCCTCGCACAAAAGAATGCGAGACAGAAGTTCAAAAGATAATGCATATACAAGAACTTGCAAATCAATTGCCTGATGCATTTACAGATACAAAAACGGTGACAAAATCATATATACCAGCAGTAAATACTCCAGCTCGAATTGAAATTCCAAAAGCTGACAATAACGTCACTCATGAATCTTTGCCACGTCAGAAACGTGGAAGACCAATTGGTTCAAAGGATAAAAATCCTCGAAAAAGAAAATCAGCTGATAATGAAGTAAAAGAAAGTGTTCAAGAAGAACCACAAATCAGTACTCCTACTGCAGAGGAGATTGATGATGTCAATACAGAAATTGCAATCAATTATGCATATTCAAAAATATTATGGAACCGAAATGAAATGAAAAATCTTGATGAGAAATTTTCATTTAATGTTAGATATGACATCATGAATAATGATGATGATCCAGAACCAACATCTATGGTTGAATGTCAAAATAGACATGATTGGGCTCAATGGAAAGAAGCAATACGATCTGAATTAGAATCACTCAATAAAAGAAAAGTTTTCGGATCCATCATTCTCACTCCTAAAGATGTGAAACCTGTAGGATACAGATGGATTTTTGTCCGAAAAAGAAATGAGAAAAATGAAGTTACAAGGTATAAAGCTAGACTTGTAGCTCAAGGTTTTTCTCAAAGACCGGGAATTGATTATGAAGAAACTTATTCCCCTGTTATGGATGCAATTACTTTTAGGTACTTAATCAGTCTGGCAGTTTCTAAAAATTTAGAAATGTATCTCATGGATGTTGTGACTGCTTACCTATATGGATCACTTGATAGTGATATATATATGAAGATACCTGAAGGATTTAAGGTACCAGAAGCATCAAATGCAAAACCCAAAGAAATGTATTCGATTAAATTACAAAAATGTTTATATGGGTTAAAACAATCGGGACGTATGTGGTATAACCGATTAAGTGATTACTTGATAAGCAAAGGGTATACAAATAACCTTACTTGCCCTTGTGTTTTCATTAAGAAAACAACATCCGGATATGTGATCATAGCTGTTTATGTTGATGATCTTAACATCATAGGTACAAATAAAGAGATCTATGAAGCCATTCAACTTCTAAAGAAAGAATTTGAAATGAAAGATCTCGGAAAAACCAAGTATTGCCTTGGTTTACAAATTGAGCATATGCCTAATGGTTTACTTGTACATCAAACAACATATACTGAAAAGATTTTGAAACGTTTCAATATGGACAAGGCAAAACCATTAAGTACTCCTATGGTTGTTAGATCACTCAATGTTGAAACTGATCCATTTCGTCCATGTGAAGATCATGAAGATATTCTTGGACCAGAAGTACCATATCTTAGTGCAATTGGAGCTCTTATGTATCTTACAAATTGTACAAGACCTGACATTTCTTTTGCAGTTAATTTGTTGGCAAGGTTCAGCTCTGCTCCTACCAAAAGACACTGGAATGGGATCAAACACATATTTCGATACCTTCGAGGAACTACTGATTTAGGATTATTTTATTCTAACGAATCAAAACAAGATTTGGTTGGTTATGCTGATGCAGGTTATTTATCTGATCCACATAAAGCTAAATCTCAAACTGGATATGTATTCCTAAATGGAGGTACTGCAATATCATGGCGTTCTCAAAAACAAACACTTGTTGCTACATCATCAAATCATGCCGAAGTGATTGCATTACATGAAGCTACTCGGGAATGTTTTTGGTTGAGATCAATGACACAAATCATTACTGATTCTTGTGGACTAGAACGCGATAAAAGTCCAACAATTATCTATGAAGATAATGCAGCTTGCATAGCACAGATGAAAGAAGGGTATATCAAAAGTGACCAAACCAAACACATACCTCCTAGATTCTTCTCATACACTCAAAATCTCATTAAGGACAATGAGATTGAAATGAGATATGTTCAATCCAGCAAAAACTCTGCTGATCTTTTCACGAAAGCACTTCCAACTGCTATTTTCAGAACACACGTTCATAACATTGGCATGAGACATGTTCAAAAGATGTAACAACCGAAGCGATGTCTACTTGAGGGGGAGTCAACTCCATGCTGCACTCTTTTTTCCTTAGCTAAAGTTTTTCCCACTGGGTTTTCTTTAGCAAGGTTTTTAACGAGGCAGTAACTTACAGTTGATCTTCAACAAACAAAATTGCTATCCAAGGGGGAGTGTTATAATATATAAATATATATATATATATATAAATGGATAGTCAATTATTGATACACAAAAGTAATATTATTGTATTACCTAAACTTGTGATATTTTTGCTATAAATAGCCATGAATGCAAGCATTAAACTTGCACCATTTCTCACACTTACAAAGTGTTTCTTTCTTTCTCTCCATTATCATCTTTGTTCTTACACTTCATTATTAGTATTCTAAATCAAGAATCAAATCACTAAAGGTAGTTATAAGCCTACTGAATTATAACATTAAGAATCAAACCACTAAAGGTAGTTATAAGCCTACTGAATTATAACATCAAGAATCAAACCACTAAAGGTAGTTATAAGCCTACTGAATTATAACAGATTTTTTAAAATAAAAATATATTGATATATTATATATGGATAGGTTCGTGATATCAACCGGAGACCAAGTCAAAATATATATCTTCAAGGCAAAAGTGAGTATATAGTCCCACTTTTAAACTCTAAGTATTTCGGGATGAGAATACATGTATTTTATGTTTTACGTTATGGACACAAGTAACTGAAAAATATATTCTACGTTGAGTTGTACCACTGGCATACTTTCCTGTAGCTTGGTAACTATTATTTACAGCGGTATTGTAAACGCGAATCCTGTTGATAGATCTATCGGGCCTGACAACCCCAACCGGACTGGACGACCAGTATTCAACGGTTGCACAGTACTTCGTTTCGGTGACTACACTTGGTACGGTGTAGTAAGATTTCATAATAAAGGGAATATGCGACGTGATTAAATGTTAAGTATGGTTACCAAGTGCTCAACCACTTAGAATATTTTTATTAAAATGTTTACATATGAAATCTTGTGGTCTATATTTATACCGCTGCCGGCATTAAACCTATATCTCACCAACTTTATGTTGACGTTTTAAACATGTCTATTCTCAGGTGATAACTAAAAGCTTCCGCTGCAACATGTTGAATTTAAGCAAGATCTTGAGTATGCATATTTGTGTCAAAAATAAAACTGCATATCCGAGGAATTGTAATGTAAAATATGCTAGAAATCGTATTGTTATCATCACATGTAAAGTTTGTAAGTCTAAGATTATCGCTAAACGATAATCATCTTTATATTGTCTAAAGCTTGTATTAACATAAGAGTTATGGTTTGTAGTGTAAAATAAATGCAGTTGTTCTTTTAAAAATGTCGCATATAGAGGTCAATACCTCGCAATGAAATCATACGTTATCTAACTCGTTCTTATGGTTAAGGACGGGTTATGACACAAATCCCTGCCATAATATCGTTAATTGCTGGAATTGAAATTTGCAAGCTTAATTATTGTAAGTAGGCCTATTGAGAGTGACGTCTCTACCCATTGGCGTGATCGTCAAGGGGGTACATAATAATGATTGCCGATACCCGTACAGTGTCAGGGGTTAATGTTTAGTTCGATATTATAACTCATGACATATTGATATTTTGATATTTTGAGTTAAATCTTGTGGTCTAAAAACTTATTATGATTATTAAATCTATGTTGTTCACTCAACCATTTTTGGTTGACACGTTAAGCATGTTTTGTCTCAGGTACTTAGATATTTTGCTTCCGCTGTAGAACTCTGCTGTTACTTAGAAGTCAAGCCAAGCACTGGGACCAGAGTTAACATCCGCGTCAATGGTGATTTTGGAGGGGTGTTACAGTTGGTATCAGAGCTCTGGTTATAGGGAACTAGGTTACATTAGTGTAACTAACATGAATAGTTAGGATGCATTAGTGAGTCTAGTCTATAACCGAGTTGTTCATTTGCATTGATTATTTGCATTACATTCTAGATTATGTGCATTAAGTTCACTTATATTTGTTATTCCTAGAATTCCTATACCATTCAATTCTTTAGAAAACACTTTGCTATAGGAACTATACTTACACGTCTGACTCTTAGAATAAGGGCCATAACTTACTTGTATTCCAACAATAGAACGCCACCATACCTATCTCATTATGTAATTTAGGAGAGCCAAGGTTTGTTATAGAGAACCAGGATTGCATTTTATGTGTGCCTTATGTGTTAGTTAGGTGCCTTAGCAATCTATAGGACTATAAACTTTCCTACCTTAGTTTTAAGAGCTTTCTTTATACTGCCATTTCATCTTACTTCCTGCCTTTATCTTTTCTAATATTCTGTATCCTTTCCTAAGGATATCAAGCTAAAACCCTATCATCTTGCCTGATCCCGACTTTAAAGGAACGGTTAGTATGTGATTGTTATCATATCCATACATATCTTATGACCTGACTCCGCTATTGTGATTCAAAGTATTCTTAGACTCACGCGAGTTATAAGACCATCTCGGTTGGTGAAACCAAGGGATGTCACTCATGACTCAACATTCCAGCATCAACTATCTAAAGTTTGATCACGTGTCCTGACCTTATGGGGTGATATTGAAGTGAAAGTATGAATTAGTGAAATATAATGACGCTTGGCCAACGTGATTATATTATGGTAATTCATATAGAAATTCCAATATCATGACATATGGAATAGAAAGTGAATCAAAGAAAAATTTCCAAACCATTCATTCAAAAATCTCAATGTTATTACATGAAGGGTAATTATCATCTCATATACGAAGAGATCGTTATGATCAAACTATCTATTTCATACCCATGAGTAGATTAACAAATTCTCCTGTGCCATAAAAGTTGTAAAGCTTAGCATTCTTTCTTTCTTAAACAACTTATCTCTTTGACGCTTAATTATCACATCCCCGCTGGAAGGAAGGATGCATGTTCTTAAGTGACCTGAAGTGACACCCCCGAAATTTCTTCGAAGCATGCCTCCTGTTATCTGCAATTACGCTCCTAGTGTAGATTTTCATAATTCCATTAGGAAACCCGTCGAAGATAAGCGACAACCACTCGCAAGATTTTCATTTGAATATTCAAACGAAGATATTATAAACACCGCATTCACTATCACATTCTCATACTCTACCATTCATATCTTACTTGTCAGCAACAGCTTCACACATGAACATTTTGAATTCCAAGAATATATGTCCTAATAATAGTCAACAACCGTATTTAAATACAATAGATTTCATTACCTCGTAACATTGTTGCTCAAATATCACTCAGAATTTTCAAGGTCCTTCAATTGATTTTTCTCAGTCATTCTCCAACTCGTAACATCATAAATATAAAATTATGTTTACCAAAATTTTACATACACTATTTTACTGTGCGATCCCCTCGAAATTTTTATACAATAAATTTATTTACTACCATTTGTGCAAATTTTATAAATCGTATATGTTTATATAATAAAGTAAATAAAATTTACCTTTACTTATTTTTGACTAGTACATATAAAATTTATACTTTGACTTTTATAAATCAATTCTTTTATTCAAAAGATATTTTACTTAAAATAGTACATGTTGTACATAACTCTAGTATTACTAAGAACTTCGTTTCCTTTTTAAATTGTCACCTTAAACGACTCGAACTTCTGTAAAAATTTTCATTGCTTGTTTATATAAAAATTTTCGTATTATTCTACACCACGTAGTAATCACAATTCCTCTTGCTCTTCGAAACTTACCATTGAGTTCATCATTCAAAACTCTATGTTCTCAGTAACATTTCCCTTTATAAGGTTGACCGTTGAGAAAATTTTACTTCTGATATCTCACGGCTAAACCACAACAACCTCGTAAAATGTCAATTCTATGATTTAATATCTTTTTGACACAAGAAAGTATTGTTCGGAGATTTCCTCACCTGTTGGAAATAATTTTTATAGCCAATGATTCACATTGATTCTCATCCGCACTTAAACTCATAAGTGAATGATAGATTGACTCGCCATCTGAGCAAGAACGTCTTTCTCATTAATAGATCACACCTTTCGTGCGGTTTTCTATCAGAAATATGACTATGATCCTCGCTATCCTCTCTAAAGGAGTTACCTTAAACGTTTATGATGTTTATGTGTTTACTCTAAACTAGTTACAACTAGATGTAATTCTAGACAATTTTCGACCTCTGTTTCAACATATAGTTAAAATCATGATCATAAGGTGCTTTCTACAAGGATAAGTTCGTATGTATTATAATATATTGAATGATATCTTTCATTAATCACTCGTACCATTCTGTGGGCATTCTAGTAGTTATGGCTTGCTTTGCATATAAGCCTGATTAGTGACTCCTCAGCTGGAATCTCATTACGTCTGTTCACATTAGATATTTCTTGAAAACTAAAGGTATCATGTCTATGGTTATCTTCCGGAATTTGAAGTCGGTAACATATCTAACAAACACAAGCCATGCATCAAACTACATGGCTGTGATCTCCAAGTACTTCTCTCTGATTGTCTGCCCTAGTATGGCGACATAAGTGTACAATGGTTTTAAATAAGCTTAATAGTGTTCATGGCACATTTCAGGTATCTGATTTACTGAAATGCTTGTAACATCACACTCCCTTTTGAGAAAACCTAGTCAGGTGACACTCATATTATTCCTTTGAAATTACCTCCGCATTGATAATAAAATGCACTTCATGGGAAAACCTATAGAAGTTCTGGATCATGAGGTTAAACATTTGAAACGAAGCTCTATTCATGTTTTTAAGATCCGTTAGAATTCACGAAGAGGCCCCGAGTATACCTGGGAACGTGAAGACCCGATGAAGCAGAAATATCCACATATTTTCTCAAACGTTGATGCATCCGAGAAGTCTTCCTGAAACTTCAGAACGAAGTTTAAATTAACGGGGATGTACTATAACAACCCTCACTTTTCCACTACTAATTTGACTATTATACCCTTAGGGTTTCTTTGCATCTTTATGTGTATTAATGTCTAGTGTTGTTCTTCGAGCTTAATTAATACGATATAATTAAAGACGATATTAATCGTAATATACTATAATTGATATTAACATGTAACAAATAATTGTGACACAATTATAAAATATAAAACTATAATATAAAACTATAAACTAATTAAATGATTAATTAATATAATTATTGAATTAGATGATATAATCTTTATATATTTATTAATAATTGGATAAATAAATCAATAAATAAATAAATAAAAGAGATAATAAAAAATTTAAATAAAATCTAGAAACTTCTAAAATATTTGATAAGATTTTATTTTTATTTTATTATAACCAAAATATTTAAATTAAATATATTAAATTCGGATTTAATTAATTAATTAAGATAATGTCAAATTTAAATAGAATTCTAATACCTTTTTCTCCAAGAAACTTTTCCCCTATAAATACATATTAAAAACCCTCATTTTTTTATAAAAATTTCTGGAAACTCTCCCAAGCCTTGAAAATATTTGAGGTACTTTTTCTCTCTTTTTCTTTTATTTTTTTTTCTTTCGGTATATGGTTATATGTACAAAATTTTAATAAAATAGCTATAAACTATTAAAATTCGTAAAAACAATTTTTCAAGGTTCTATTAATGTTATAAAGAATATATAAGTCAAAAATATTATTTTTATGATGTATTACATATTTATTTTAATTATATCTATCGGCTAGGGTTTATATAAGCTAAAATTAATAAAAAATAGCAAACGACTTCAAAAAGTGAAAAAAAAATTTTTGTAACTTCTTTTTAATGTATAAAGAGTTTTGGAATCAAAAAATTAATTTATTTGCTGTTCTAAATAATTATTACATATTTAGTATTGAAAACAATATACATATATGTAAAATATAGTAATAATTCGTATAAAAATATAAGAACAGTAGGTTTTGCATAAAAACAACTTAGAACTGTTAAGAAACATATCTAGGTCGTTATATAATATTTTGAAAGGTTTATTATATTTAATTAGTTATTTATGGAATATTATGTATATTAGAGTGTAAAATTCTAAATAAATATTGTAAACCATATAAAATCGATTTATAATTTTTTTATTATATTTACAGTATATAGAACTTATAAAAATTATAAAATTTATTGTTTAAGTTGAATTAGTATTTTATGAATAATTAACTTTGTTTCCATATAAACTGAGAAGATAAATAAGGAAATAAATACAAATAAATATAAAAACAAGGCAGAATAATTTTATAAAATTTCCTACAGGTTTTTGCACTAAAGGAAACTTATAGAAATTATAAACCTAGTTATTTGATAATTATTTTAATTAAAAATGAATTTAATAAGTACTAAATATGGAAACTATATAAAATTAGTAATAAATTGAAAAAAAGTAAATATAATAACTATAAAATTTTTCTAAGTTTATAAGTATGTAATAAAGCTTCGAAAAATATAAAATCATATTTATAAGTATATTTAGTATTTTAATTGATTTTTGTAAAGTATTTATATGAACCAAGAGAAAATAAGAAAATAAATATAAAATAAATACTAAACGAATTAAACTAGTTTTTATAAAACGAGGACCAGAGTTTAGTTGGGAGCGAGAGGATCAGATGAAACAGAAATATCCTCAACTCTTTACAGCTCTACCATCTACCTCAGCTTAAAATTTTGGGACGAAATTTTCATTAACCGGCGGGTAATGTAACGACCCGACTTTTTCGACTTACTTTTGTGCTTTGTGCTTTCACGAAACTGCGTATTTGTGCGTACTGAGCTATATTATACTCTGGATCTTACTACATGTGGATTACTTTCGTTTATATGTCAAAACGTGCCTTTAAGTACGTAGGTTACTTAACTTGATCCCCAAAAGCCTTTATGACCGTTTGTGTCACTTGACGTTTATAACGAACTGCGTACTCTATATACGTTTAATTTTTGTCGTAATCAGAATATTATGACTACGAAATACTAATTGTTATTTTATAATAATAATTACTTGGGTTTTTGGATGCTTAATTACGCTTAGTAATTTACTAGAGCACACTAGTTAGTCTTGTTGGACTTTCTACCTTGTTGGACTTTAGCACACCCTACTCTAGCTAGTGGACTATTTAATTAGCCCAGTTATTAATGACCAGTGACCCAATTATATGTAAGATAAATGCCCATTTATTAGAGGGAACATACTAGTATTTTTGTTAACCATAATCCATAATGTTGCATAGGATCCTAACATAAGCACCAACTTTAGACAACCATTAACCATAAAGTAAAAAGTTGTCCCCCTTGTCCCCTCCCATAACCCACGGCCACCACCAGCTCCTCACACCCTCACCTTCTATAAATACCAAGTTTATTCATCCCATTTCACACTTGATCTCATTCACAAATTACACATACATACTCTCTAATTCTCTCTCTAGTCTTTCTCACTCTAAAAAGTGTAAGTTTTAAACTTTCTTCTTCTTCTTCTTCCCTTCTCATTCACGACATCATCATCATCAAAGGGTCTAGCTCTTTAGCTTTTAGATCTTGTTATATCTTGTAGATTCAAACTTGGATTTGAATCCTTCAAGAACATGGAAGATTCAAGCTTCCTAGCTTTGAATCTTCACTTATTTTGTTAGATCTAAATCTTGTAGCTTTTAATCTCTTTATTTTGTTGTAAAGATTCAAATTTGTGTTTGTAATCTTCATGTAACTTGAAGTTCTAGCTTCATGCTTCAAGGATCTTCAAGAACAACCAAGATTCAAGCTTTCTAGCTTTGAATCTTCATTTCTTTTGTTGGATCTAAGTTTTCTAACTTATGATCTCATTATTTTGTTATAAAGATCAAAACTTGTGTTCATGATCTTCATGTAACTTGAAGATCTAAGCTTTATGCTTCAAGATCTTCAAGAACACCAAAGATTCAAGCTTTCTAGCTTTGTAATCTCATAACTTGTGTGAAAAGGATCCAAGCTCTCTAGCTTAGTGTTAAATTACTTTATTTGATCAAGATTGTGTTCATACTTATTTGATTGAAGGAAAGTTTGTAGCTTTAGTTGTAAATAGAACTTGTATTTGTGTTAAGACTAAGAATATGATGTAACCTTGGTTCATCATCCTTCTAAAACTCTTAAGTGAATTGTATTCTTACTTGGTCTTAATATATTGTGTGTTGATGGTTGAAACTTGGTCAAAGTGATGCTAACACATCAATGAGTTGTACACTTGAAGCTACAAGCATCAAGGATGAGAACCGTGATGAGCATCAAGCACAAAGAATCCCACCGGAGCACTTATTTACTGTTTTTCGTGGTCTGATTAGACTCTCTGGGCTTCCGGAAAGTTGGTTTTCAGATAGTTCGTTTCAAGTATATGACTTTTCGTTTAGGCCTCGCCTAAATCCGATATACGGTTTAGGATTTATAGCCTTCCGAAAGTCACTACGCCTTTGTAACGTTATGCTGAAATTTCTGACCTACTCATACTTAAACCATCGCCAAGGTCAAACAAAGATGAGTTAGCTTCTGAAAATTGGTCAGTGATTAGAGGACTCACATACAGAGCCTTGGCCACTGACTACGCATCTTTTCGATTTGTATAGAGGTCGTAACAGCTGTCCAAAGTCAGCCTTTTGTTTCGATCTCTATTCTTGTTAAACTTACCTTAGCTTTGATGAATGATGATGATGTTGATGATGACACTTAAACGTAATTTATTCACTTTTAAACTTTTGGGGACAACATACTGACCTAGTGACCTTTGACTTAGGTTGACGACCTTTCGGACCGACTTAATACCTGCATACGTTTCATTTCGACTTTTACTGCTTATTCACTGTGAGTTATAGCATCCCTTTACTACTTTTACTATTTTTGGGAGTGAGAATACATGCGCTTTTTACGTTTTACATACTAGACACGAGTACTTAAACTTTATATGTGTGGGTTACAAAATGGCACAAAGATTCCCCTTAGCTCGGTAATGTTTAATCCTTGGTTTCCTAACCGTGAATGCGAATCTTAGATATGGATCATAGGGTTTGACAATCCCACTCGGGCTAGTCGCGCTAGCAGAAAACGGGTGTTTAATACTTCAAGGACAAACGCACTCGCCAAGTGCACTTTTAGGGGGTGATATACATACGTTAAGTCTAGTTACCGGGTGCCCACGGTTAAGCATATACTTTTCATACTGATTTAAACTGCTGATTGAAGCACTGAAATCTCGTGGTCTACATTACTTTACTGATTACAAACTATAGCTCACCAACATTCGTGTTGACTTTTAAGCGTGTATTTCTCAGGTGCTTAGACGATCTTGCTTCTGCTGTTATACTTGCTGTCTTGGTGTTATAGACTTGCTGCTATGGACCTGCTGTGTTAGATTTTCGCTGCATTACTTAGAGATCTCTCAATCATGAAACTTTAATTTTGCATTCGTAACTTATGTTATTTTCAAAAAAAGGCTTTGTAACGACCTTTGGGTTACATACTTATGTTAACGCTTCTATTCATAGGAAGCACGTTATCTTTTGTAAAACGCTATCTTTTTATGAACGCAAAACTGATTTTCAAAAAGCATATACTATTTGACCTTGTAATGATCCTGTTGTTGATGAACCGTACACGATGGTTTTGTACGGGACGTCACAGGTGAGAAATGGTAGAATAGTCTTTTTTTAAAGACTTTTATTTGGGATTTCGGGAATGTAAGAAAAATAGGAGTACTAATATTTTTGAGAAGCACTTTCGAACTTTTATGTTTTGGAGTGATTAGGCAGTTTTCGGTAAAGTTTTTTTTTGGCGTTTCTCTTTATAAGTTCTGCTTCTTTTCTCAGAAGTTTGAAAAATACATATTATTTTTGGAGACTTTATCTTGAGAAACTTTCTGCTGGTAAACTTTTTGCAAGACCTTTGCCGTGATACTTGAGAAGTTCATAACATTGGGTTTTTCGAAAGGAATCTCATTTTCTAGATTTTTCGAGTGATAGTAAAGATGATGGAAATGATGGTTTGATGTGGTAGAAGTGGTGAAGGTGTGGAAGGTTTATTTTGACAAATGGCTAGCTCTTCCGATTATACACGAATCACATTTCGTTACTTGGAAATGCAGATCTAGAGCAACTTCTGATTCTGAGTACATACATCGGCAATCTCAAAGAAAAATAGTGAAGCATTAAAGATGAATTCTTATATGGTCTTATTTGGGGTGCCTCACCATAATCAATTTAGGTCGATAATGCCTAGTCATGCAATGCTCTATTAGAGATCTGGTTCATCCCAACAAGATTTCTACCTTACTTAAGCCTTAAATTTATTTACAAACGTTTTAGGTTTTCGAAAGTACTTTTTCGGAAAGGCTTTCTTTCATTAAAAATTTTAAAATTTGACTTAAGAACTCGGAATCTTTGTAATGTGTTATTTTAATATAGCACAAAAAGATTATACCAACATCCCACATTAGATGAACATTGTCCCCAATGTTCCTAGTGTATCCCACACTTAGGAGTTTTAGTTAACGATTTGGGAATATCTGTCTAGTGTTTATTTGTGTTGGAATCCCACACTTAGTGATAAGTTAGGATGCGGCATAATTGAAATTTGAGCTAGTAACGGGACGGTAGGAGTACCCCCAACGGATGGTCTTGGTTGTGAAGAAACAAGCTGGCTTGTGAAGTGTGACAACCCGGAAATTTCCAACCAAATTTAAACTTTAATCTTTATATGTTTCCGACACGATAAGCAATATTTGTTAAGTTAAATTGCAAGAATTTTAAACTACGTTCATACATTCATTCAACCTCGACCATGTTCCAACGATTCACGAACCATTAAACGAATATGATTATATATGTATATGTGTATATATATTATAACTTGAAACGTAAACAAAATATTAGATTAAATACTTTATATGATTGTATCTGTTTCAAAATATTTATCAATGGAATTAGAAGATAAGATCAAATGATTGAATTATCAGATATATTGAATTATGATTACAAGTCTCTGTTGAAAGGCCCACGTTGATTTGAGAAATCTTTCCGTTTTAACAATATTCGAAAAATGGTAAAGTGATTTATAAATAAGAATAAATTATCAATCATTGAGAACTAGACAAAGGATAGTGGAAGATTGAATCTCATAAAGACTCGATTGATCTATTTAGTTTCAAACGTACAAAAACGTTTTCAGTTTAAAAAGAACTTTATTATTAAAACGTATATAACTTTTATAAATATCTAGAACCACTTTTGACAACTCATTACTTAACTAGTATGATAAAGATAACGATATTTATATTTTATTTTATTAAATATATATAACGATTTAAATTAATATTATATATATTTATACGCGTATTATACGTACATAGTTTTATACTTTTACTATACTTAAACTTTACCTTTACTTTATTTTTACTTTACTTTAACTTTAATAATTCACTTTAATAATTCATACTTTAATAATTCACTTTAATAATTCATACTTTAATAATTCACTTTAATAATTCATACTTTAATAATTCACTTTAATAATTCATACTTTAATAATTCACTTTAATAATTCATACTTTAATAATTCACTTTAATAATTCAAAAATCTATTATAAATAGAATTCAATAGGTTTCATTATTTCATAGAAACTTGAAAATATTTTTCTCTAAACTCTCTCAATCGATTTACATATATATATTTACTCTGTATTATTTCAAGATATTATTAGTATACATAAAATATTACGACGGAGTGCTGTCCGAGTGATTTCGAAATTGTTTTTCAAGTAGGATAGGATTAAGGAAATTATGGGTTATAGCTATGGAGGTGATTGAGTATGGTTCATGGGTATGCTCGTGAGGTCAATATAGTGTTTATCATTTCCGTTGCATCTACGTACCTTTCCTGCAATATTGAATCTCAATATTGATACGTGAGTACTCATAATTTAACTTTTACATACTAATAGTGTATCCCTGACTAGTGCTCGAGTATTTAGGATTATGCATGCTTGTACTTTTGATATTGCCCTTAGACAGGTTAGGTTGAATATTGAATTAGTTACACTTGCGGTTGAGATAAGGTATAAGATATGCATGTCCTTGGAAAGCTAGCGAAAAATTAAGGACTTTTTCTTTAGATATCGAATGGTTTCGATGAACGGATTAGAAGTTATAATCAATTGAATTTTCTATATTTTTATTAAAAATGATTATTATCGTCGTTTTTATCGTCGTTCTAGTTTTATCTTATTATTATCATTATTATTATCTTTATCAATAAAATGGATTTATCATTAAAAATTGTTATTTTTTTTATTATTACTATCGTTATTATTGTTAAAGTTATAATTAGTATTATTATTATTATTATCCAATTATTATTATTATTATTATTATTATTATTATTATTATTATTATTATTATTATTATTATTATTATTATTATTATTATTATTATTATTATTATTATTATTATTATCATTATTAATATATATATCATTATTTAAAAATGGATATTGTCATTGTTATTATTATTATTACTATATTATCATTAAGATAATTATTAGTATTATCGTTAAAAATGTTATAGTAACTATCATTATTAATATTAGTGTAATTAAAACAAATATTTGTAACACCTAATTATTTTGATTACTATTATTATCATTATTATGAACACGATATAAAAGACGATTAAAAGCTATTAAACGAAACGATTAGGAAATAATGAGTAAGAGTATCATGATGAAATTAAAATATTATAAGATATTGATTTAGATAAAATTATCGTTCTTATTATTTTTATCATTACTATTATTATTAAAAATATCGTTAGTATTAAAACTATCATTTTAACAAAAAATATCATTTTAATAGAAATGTCATTGTTACTATAAAATATCATTATTATTATTATTTTAAATAGAATTATTATTTTAAAGATAATATTAAAAATTATCGTAAATATTAAAGTTATCATAATTAGAATTATCGTTTTATCATAATGTCATCTTAGTAATTATAAATATTGATATTTTTATAATAATTATTATTATTACAAAATAATACAACTTTTACTTACTATCATTATAGATATTATTTTATCAAATAAATATGTGATACAAACATATTTTACTACGTGTAATAACTTACTTTAATAATACCTATCATATTATCTTTATGATATTAAATGAACCCTATAAATTTTATTACTTAATATATATAAAAGTATATTATATTATATAAATTTAATATAAAATTTTATTTATTAATAAATAAATTATATTATTTACTCTAATAAATCTTTTAAAAATATTTAACAATATAAAACGACGATATTTAAACTATATATTAATCATGTATAGATTTTAGAAATTATTTTGAGTCAAATTTACTTTTGTTGACTTTTGCATATTAGTCTCGAGCATTAGGATTGTGGTACACTATGACTTGGCCTAATTTGTTAGACAAATATTGACCAACACATAATTATATATAATTAATTTAGGTTCGTGAATCCGAGGCCAACCTTGCACTTGTTCAATGACGTTATACGTATTTTTACTACGAAATACAGTATGGTGAGTTTCATTTGTCTTTTTACCCTTTATATTTTTGGGACTGAGAATACATGCGCTTTTATAAATGTTTGACGAAATAGACACAAGTAATTGAAACTACATTCTATGGTTGAATTATCGAAATCGAATATGCCCCTTTTTATTAAAGTCTGGTAATCTAAGAATTAGGGAACAGACACCCTAATTGACGCGAATCCTAAAGATAGATCTATTGGGCCTAACAAACCCCATCCAAAGTACCGGATGCTTTAGTACTTCGAAATTATATCATGTCCGAAGGAGGATCCCGGAATGATAGGGGATATTCTTATATGTATCTAGTTAATGTCGGTTACCAGGTGTTCACCATATGAATGATTATTTTTTGTCTCTATGCATGGGACGTATATTTATGAGAACTGGAAATGAAATTCTTGTGGTCTATTAAAATGATGGAAATAAATGATTATGATAAACTAATGAACTCACCAACCTTTTGGTTGACACTTTAAAGCATGTTTATTCTCAGGTGTTAAAGAAATCTTCCGCTGTGCATTTGCTCATTTTAAAGATATTACTTGGAGTCTTTCATAGCATACTTTGAAGAACGTTGCATTCGAGTCATTGATTTCATCAAAGATTATTATTAAATCAATTTATAGTTGGATAGTGGATATTATGAAATGGTATGCATGCCTGTCAATTTTTGATGTAAAGAAATATTGTCTTTTAAAAACGAATGCAATGTTTGTAAAATATATCATATAGAGGTCAAATACCTCGCAATGTAATCAACTATTGTGAATCGTTTATAATGTATATGAACGGGTCCTTTCAGTTGGTATCAGAGCGGTGGTCTTAACGAACCAGGTCTGCATTAGTGTGTCTAACTGATAAGTCGTTAGGATGCATTAGTGAGTCTGGACTTCGACCGTGTCTGCATGTCAAAAGTTTTGCTTATCATTTCTAGTCGGAAATCATCTGCTTATCATCCATAGGAAATTACCTGCTTATCATTATTAGTCTAGACACGTCTTGCTACATTAATTGCATGAGTAGTGTATAGACAAACTTCATATCTTAGCGTATCTGCTAAATCATATCTTATCGTATCTGTTACTTTAAACTTTACCTGACATACCCCGCAAATTCCTCCGTAATCTATGAAATCTTTTGATCTCTATATATAGATATCCTATGTAAATAGAATACCACCCGATAGCCGAAAAATCATTTTTATATCGAAAATCCGTTATCCAATCGTACGAAATGGAATTTGTCATCAGTTCAAGTCACTCGGATTCCGAAATGGAATCTCACTCAAGCTCCGAAAGCAGTGTGACCGGAATGGATCAACCAATCAGTCATCACCTATTCTGGATGAATTGGGGATGGGTTCGTAGCCTCCTCAATCATTGAAAACAAGAAGAAGGCGATCCTTTCCATCCACCACATTGCCCTCTTGGCGAAGAACCTGAAGCACTTACCGGCGAACCTGTTCGAGACACCATTTTCTCTCTCATTTCCAGGGTATCTCGTCACGATTATATACTACATCAAATTCTAGATTTTATTTATCCGTTCGTTCCGACCGACAATCATCCTGGAATAATAGAAGAAGTCAACGAACTTCGCGCTCGGGTAGTGGCTTTGGAGAATATGGTGCAGAGATTACAAACACCAGCAGCAGCACCAGCAGCATAACCAGTACCACCATCATCAACGCCAACAGTACCATTACCACCTCCAACCACAACCGCGTTGTAAACCTCAACTTCACAATCTGTCCCACGAGCATCAACGTCATACGCACCATAGATACCAAGGAGTACCAACAACAATAACTGACGAAGTATTAATTCATAACTTCATTGGAGAAACATTCCGCGGCGATTATATAATCTCTAAAGTCTTAGAGATTATCTAATCTAGCCCTAACCATAAATCAGTTAAGCGAACCAAAATGATAGAAGGAAGAGTAGAAACCCTGACAAAAATGGTGTGTGATTAACAAGTTAAACTTGTTTTACCAACAGCATCAACAGTACCGTCAACGTCACCAGCATCGTCAGTACAGTCAACATCAGAATCAACAACACCTATAACATCACAAACTCCGTCAGTTCAAGAATCACTGTGGACATCATTACGAATCAATAACGTGTATATTGTATCAACAGGTTAT
Source organism: Rutidosis leptorrhynchoides (assembly GCF_046630445.1). Classification (NCBI taxonomy): domain Eukaryota; kingdom Viridiplantae; phylum Streptophyta; class Magnoliopsida; order Asterales; family Asteraceae; genus Rutidosis; species Rutidosis leptorrhynchoides. The sequence goes on from NC_092337.1 coordinate 257,406,952, forward strand.
GAAGAATTAACTCATTCCCTCTGAAGAAATTATATATATTATATATATATATATATATATATATATATATATATATATATATATATATATATATATATATATATATATATATATATATATATATATATATATATATATATTTTGAAATAAAAAAATAAATCTTTCCGTGCTAAGCTATTGTGTGTGAATCTTAACTACTCAGTTAATTCATATTACAAATATGCAATAATGTACGTCCCTCACCCGCGACTTAACCATCGTTAACTACAATCTCTGTCTCAATTCAACAAATTCCAATTCCTAATAAATCAAGTATATATTTGATTTTACACTTCATCATTGATGTAACCGAAACTTTTCAGATAACATCATTCGTACTTTGCGAAGTTCACAAGAATTTAACGAAAACCAACATCACATCTCAACAAATAACGAAGTATTGATTCATAATTTCAATATTATTGAAGAAATACTTATGTAACATCTAAACCTTCATGGAATTATTCAATTCTAGTTCCAACCGTAAATCGAATGAGTTTAATTTAGTATTAACTCATTAAAATCTATGTTACATCTGAGGAGAATATATACATATATATTTTCATAAAGACTGTAATAAAATTCTTATGTACAAAATATTAATTGTGAAAATTTTTTAACGGGTAGGTAATACCCGAGAGATATATATAAATTCACAATTAATATGTTACATTCTTCGAATCAGATTAAGCAAATTATCAATTATACTTCCTACTTTCACAATAATATACATTCTTTCATAGAAATCAAAACAATCATACTCATTCAAACCCAATTACGTATTCTGATTTTAAAATCTCAGAATTCAATTCGAGATATAACCGGTACCATTACTTTTAGATTCCTACATCTTTCAAAGCTATACTTTGACTTCAAAAGTGTGTTAGAACATCAAATGTATACAAACGATTACAATCTATGTTCAAACCCTTTGAAAATCGCTGAAGACACTTCAAATAATGAGCAATCGAGATGATGATCCAACCACATATTACCCACAGTTATGTACTTAAAAAGCTCTCGAAACCAAAGTCATAATTCAACACATATCTGTGTCAGATCTTTTGGCATTTATTAGCAAAAATAACCTTGCAATTCCTTTGCAAAGTAGCAAATTATATCACAGCTCCAGCAAGACAACTTCGATTTTTTCATTCGGAGTAGCCTTATCATAATTTTGATATATGTGATTACCCTTTTATTACCGGAGAACCATTCATATTCCACCACATTAGCAATAAGCTTACCAACAACTTCACTGATCTTGGGCATTCTGAAGAATCTTTATATTTATCGAAACCTCATCATTTACTCATCTGCCTCTTGTAACGAGAATTGTCATACGAATCATTGGGAGTTAGCAATCAGTATTTTGAAATCTCACAGCATGTTGACGCCAACAGTTATACATAACGTCTATTTCCAAGGCTTACATACTTCGAATGTGAAGTTTCTGAAAAACACTCTGAACCGCGAACTAGTTCTCGAAATGCTGATGAAGCAACAAAAAAACTGTAAACGACCTTAGCAGTAAAAATTTTGATGATAAAGATTAGTGTATTAACAAAGCTCAGAAATAGAGAAGTTTTGGAACTGGAAAACGGATTGAGCAAAGTATGAAGGAGGCTGTGGACAAATCACAAAGACTGAACCTGCCTTCAAAGAATCCAAATGATTCAGTGTTTGCTGAAGTCATTAACGAATACCTTGCTCCTGACACTAAACCCTTACAGACAATATTCTTCATCATCCTCTGATATTAGAAATTCTAAGATATCATCGTATCTTTCATTATAAATATCCTCCATATTTCTGAAGATATTTTCATAACTATTCTTATCTGGAATCATTTATCTCTTTGCGCTATCTGTATTACATCAAAAAGGAAACTGTTTAGTTCCTATACTCTGTAAACCTTTGAGTTTAAAATATGAATGTTTTTGAAGTAGTGTTGGAAACTGAAGCATGAGTTAGTATAATATAATGACACTTGATCAACGTGATTATATTACAGTAATTCATGCTGAGTTTCTAAATGGAACGTGATGATTCACAGATCATAACATCATCATGTGCCATGTTATACGACTCTTGTATTCTATTTAACCTCTAAAATATCAAGAAAATATTTCTTGATGATTCGGCCTTTTCCAAGGTATTCTAGTAATTTGACAAGTCAAGATCGTGCCATCACATTTTCCTTCCTAGAACATTAACAATGTTCATTCCGAAAATCATATTTGTGAATTCTGGACCATTACAAGCAGTGCTTAATTGCAAGAAGAAGAAACGAAAGGACAAAACTCCGAAATAGAAATTGGGGTATAAATTGCAGCAAATAAAAGAGAGCATTAACTATGGATGACAATGATTATAGAAGATAGAAACAGAGACTTTGAAATATAAGGGAAGATATAAAGCCCAACGACAAACCAAAAATTATAAACCATATATATCGATGCATATAGCAATATAAAGACACGGGAGAACTAGAAACACTATAAACCCAAGAGTATAGTAGAAGTAAATAGATTCTTCCGGTGGTAGATGAAAAAGAAGAATGACCGATATGAAAGTTATAAGTATATCGAGAATCAGAACAGGATGGAGCATATTGATGAATACTTTAAAATATGAGTTGAGGGGGAAAGAATAGAAGGTGATGAAACATGACTAGGAACTTAGAAATCAACAGATTTAACTCACACAATGACGGAATAAGTGAATCAAACCCTCTAGTGAATAGGTTAAGCTTTTTGTGATTAATTTAGTCATACCACAACTAAATCAAGTGTGATTAGATCAACACCTAGAGCTATTATTCACCACCTGGGTGATTTGGGTTGAGAGAGAATCGGAGGAGCTCACCAGATCTGAGTGTGTGTAACAAATGAGAGGCTTAACCTAAAATTGAAGAACATAAGACTTTATATACCCCTGCTGTTGACTCACCCGTACGATTCATCCATCACACATACGAGTTGGCTTCATCAGCCGTACGGGTGATCACTCACTCGTGTCTTCTCATTTAGGTTGTAATTGTGACTTAGCTCAGCATCAACCGTGCGTATGAGCCTGTCAGCCGTACGAGTGAGGCTTCACTCGGACGTCTGACTAAGTCTAACATAGTCAAACATCCGCATCTCGTTCCTGCAGTTGCTGTAACCACATACAAACACGGATAGGATAATAACGAACGATCATGGTGGCCTGTAAACTGTTGTACCTGCAATGGACGTGGGTAGATGTCTAGGAACTGCATAAAATGCATCAACAGAAGGTGTGAGTTGTAAGGAAACGAAGGAGGTGAATTTATAAGAAAATCTCCTACAGAACAATTAAAATGGACGATCGCATTTAAAGCGGATCCTAATTCCCTTGATTACCAGAGAGTCAAATCTTATTAAGAAGATTTTCTTCAAATCCCTTGAAATCTGAGAATCAATCATATCTACGTCAAATGATAAGATGAATCTACACTTACTCATTTCACTCTTCTATGTTAGCTTCATTCGTACTCTTCATATAAATGGATTGTTTATCCAAATTATTCGCTGATGATAAAACTCTAATTTTCAGCCCGTATGCATCATGAAAACATACTTATTATCATTCACGACCTTTTCACTCAAATTTCGGGACGAAATTTCTTTAACGGGTAGGTACTGTGACAACCCGGAAATTTCCAACCAAATTTAAACTTTAATCTTTATATGTTTCCGACACGATAAGCAATATTTGTTAAGTTAAATTGCAAGAATTTTAAACTACGTTCATACATTCATTCAACCTCGACCATGTTCCAACGATTCACGAACCATTAAACGAATATGATTATATATGTATATGTGTATATATATTATAACTTGAAACGTAAACAAAATATTAGATTAAATACTTTATATGATTGTATCTGTTTCAAAATATTTATCAATGGAATTAGAAGATAAGATCAAATGATTGAATTATCAGATATATTGAATTATGATTACAAGTCTCTGTTGAAAGGCCCACGTTGATTTGAGAAATCTTTCCGTTTTAACAATATTCGAAAAATGGTAAAGTGATTTATAAATAAGAATAAATTATCAATCATTGAGAACTAGACAAAGGATAGTGGAAGATTGAATCTCATAAAGACTCGATTGATCTATTTAGTTTCAAACGTACAAAAACGTTTTCAGTTTAAAAAGAACTTTATTATTAAAACGTATATAACTTTTATAAATATCTAGAACCACTTTTGACAACTCATTACTTAACTAGTATGATAAAGATAACGATATTTATATTTTATTTTATTAAATATATATAACGATTTAAATTAATATTATATATATTTATACGCGTATTATACGTACATAGTTTTATACTTTTACTATACTTAAACTTTACCTTTACTTTATTTTTACTTTACTTTAACTTTAATAATTCACTTTAATAATTCATACTTTAATAATTCACTTTAATAATTCATACTTTAATAATTCATACTTTAATAATTCACTTTAATAATTCATACTTTAATAATTCACTTTAATAATTCATACTTTAATAATTCACTTTAATAATTCAAAAATCTATTATAAATAGAATTCAATAGGTTTCATTATTTCATAGAAACTTGAAAATATTTTTCTCTAAACTCTCTCAATCGATTTACATATATATATTTACTCTGTATTATTTCAAGATATTATTAGTATACATAAAATATTACGACGGAGTGCTGTCCGAGTGATTTCGAAATTGTTTTTCAAGTAGGATAGGATTAAGGAAATTATGGGTTATAGCTATGGAGGTGATTGAGTATGGTTCATGGGTATGCTCGTGAGGTCAATATAGTGTTTATCATTTCCGTTGCATCTACGTACCTTTCCTGCAATATTGAATCTCAATATTGATACGTGAGTACTCATAATTTAACTTTTACATACTAATAGTGTATCCCTGACTAGTGCTCGAGTATTTAGGATTATGCATGCTTGTACTTTTGATATTGCCCTTAGACAGGTTAGGTTGAATATTGAATTAGTTACACTTGCGGTTGAGATAAGGTATAAGATATGCATGTCCTTGGAAAGCTAGCGAAAAATTAAGGACTTTTTCTTTAGATATCGAATGGTTTCGATGAACGGATTAGAAGTTATAATCAATTGAATTTTCTATATTTTTATTAAAAATGATTATTATCGTCGTTTTTATCGTCGTTCTAGTTTTATCTTATTATTATCATTATTATTATCTTTATCAATAAAATGGATTTATCATTAAAAATTGTTATTTTTTTTTATTATTACTATCGTTATTATTGTTAAAGTTATAATTAGTATTATTATTATTATTATCCAATTATTATTATTATTATTATTATTATTATTATTATTATTATTATTATTATTATTATTATTATTATTATTATTATTATTATCATTATTAATATATATATCATTATTTAAAAATGGATATTGTCATTGTTATTATTATTATTACTATATTATCATTAAGATAATTATTAGTATTATCGTTAAAAATGTTATAGTAACTATCATTATTAATATTAGTGTAATTAAAACAAATATTTGTAACACCTAATTATTTTGATTACTATTATTATCATTATTATGAACACGATATAAAAGACGATTAAAAGCTATTAAACGAAACGATTAGGAAATAATGAGTAAGAGTATCATGATGAAATTAAAATATTATAAGATATTGATTTAGATAAAATTATCGTTCTTATTATTTTTATCATTACTATTATTATTAAAAATATCGTTAGTATTAAAACTATCATTTTAACAAAAAATATCATTTTAATAGAAATGTCATTGTTACTATAAAATATCATTATTATTATTATTTTAAATAGAATTATTATTTTAAAGATAATATTAAAAATTATCGTAAATATTAAAGTTATCATAATTAGAATTATCGTTTTATCATAATGTCATCTTAGTAATTATAAATATTGATATTTTTATAATAATTATTATTATTACAAAATAATACAACTTTTACTTACTATCATTATAGATATTATTTTATCAAATAAATATGTGATACAAACATATTTTACTACGTGTAATAACTTACTTTAATAATACCTATCATATTATCTTTATGATATTAAATGAACCCTATAAATTTTATTACTTAATATATATAAAAGTATATTATATTATATAAATTTAATATAAAATTTTATTTATTAATAAATAAATTATATTATTTACTCTAATAAATCTTTTAAAAATATTTAACAATATAAAACGACGATATTTAAACTATATATTAATCATGTATAGATTTTAGAAATTATTTTGAGTCAAATTTACTTTTGTTGACTTTTGCATATTAGTCTCGAGCATTAGGATTGTGGTACACTATGACTTGGCCTAATTTGTTAGACAAATATTGACCAACACATAATTATATATAATTAATTTAGGTTCGTGAATCCGAGGCCAACCTTGCACTTGTTCAATGACGTTATACGTATTTTTACTACGAAATACAGTATGGTGAGTTTCATTTGTCTTTTTACCCTTTATATTTTTGGGACTGAGAATACATGCGCTTTTATAAATGTTTGACGAAATAGACACAAGTAATTGAAACTACATTCTATGGTTGAATTATCGAAATCGAATATGCCCCTTTTTATTAAAGTCTGGTAATCTAAGAATTAGGGAACATACACCCTAATTGACGCGAATCCTAAAGATAGATCTATTGGGCCTAACAAACCCCATCCAAAGTACCGGATGCTTTAGTACTTCGAAATTATATCATGTCCGAAGGAGGATCCCGGAATGATAGGGGATATTCTTATATGTATCTAGTTAATGTCGGTTACCAGGTGTTCACCATATGAATGATTATTTTTTGTCTCTATGCATGGGACGTATATTTATGAGAACTGGAAATGAAATTCTTGTGGTCTATTAAAATGATGGAAATAAATGATTATGATAAACTAATGAACTCACCAACCTTTTGGTTGACACTTTAAAGCATGTTTATTCTCAGGTGTTAAAGAAATCTTCCGCTGTGCATTTGCTCATTTTAAAGATATTACTTGGAGTCTTTCATAGCATACTTTGAAGAACGTTGCATTCGAGTCATTGATTTCATCAAAGATTATTATTAAATCAATTTATAGTTGGATAGTGGATATTATGAAATGGTATGCATGCCTGTCAATTTTTGATGTAAAGAAATATTGTCTTTTAAAAACGAATGCAATGTTTGTAAAATATATCATATAGAGGTTAAATACCTCGCAATGTAATCAACTATTGTGAATCGTTTATAATGTATATGAACGGGTCCTTTCATGAAGGCAGGTTTCAGCAAATCTTGGAAGTTACGTCCTTTATTGATCGGCTCATTTGTCATCCTTTATTCTTCTACTCTACTTTATTGCACAGGCTACCTCCCGAGAAGCGCTTTTGTTTAAGGTTGTTGGCTCGACCGTAATGATGCCTAAAAAGTAAACATTCCCCTCTGGTAGCTGTAATCATGGTCTTCTCGAGGGAATGTGAGTCTTGGTGGATAGATTCGGAGAAAGTTTTGGACCAAGAGTGGTAGCAGATCTGGTACTTCTCTTGAAGATCTTCTGAAGGAGAGATAATGTGCGGTTTCAGCTCGTGACAATTCTTGAAGTCCGATGAGAATATGATTAACGGCTCTGCTGATTGAGCCATGAATGTCAATCATCGAGGCCGTGATGGTAGTGATTATTACTCTGAGCGGATGCTCATTTTTAAGGTCTTCAAATAGTGTCAAATATTGTATCTTTAGTATCTCAATATCTTTTAAACGGTGATCTCTACAGTAGGAGTCTGCAGCTTTGCACAAATTTGTCAAGAGGCGAAGCTGAAAAGAAGTGAAAAGCAATCTTGACCCAAGCATTAATGTCACCGTCTTGGAGTATATCTCCCGACATCCATCTTTGAATGTGAAACTAGGATCTGTGGATTCGTGGAAGATACGTGCTAACTGCTTCGTAACAAAGGTGGCAATGTTGACTCGGTCTGGTTCCAAATGTGAGAACGGATTGTTGTGTTTTCCTTCTTATGCTACTACGTCTTATAATTCCTTGATAATCAGATCAGCGTGGTGATCAATTGTTACGTAAATCACTAGTCTGTCTAGTGTGCTTTAAAAATTTTCTTTTTCCGAGAGAATGAAGAGACTGTGAATGTCTTCGCTCATTTGCAAACCAGCATGATAAGTTGGGCGACCTGTGGAAAGATCCATGTGCTTCCGGATGAGAGTCAATAGTGCTCGTTGGTTTGTTGAGAACGGAAGTGCAGATCCGGCTAAGGCGTATTAGACCTTAGAGTAAATGATCTTTTGATCTCGACAAAATCTTGTTTTGGATAATGGTGCGAACCACTGAATTATGCTCTCGTTGCCTTTCTTCATGGAAGATATGATCGTGAAGAGTATTGATAAAGTCTTGAATGCGTTCTTCTAAGATTTCAACATTATCATCTTCTCTTTGTAGATAGAGGTTGTATTCATCTTCGATAGCCTTGATCCGTTCCTTTAAGCGAGGTGTGAAATCAATTGTTGATTTACAGATGGGTTCGAGAATATCTTCAAATTCATCGGGGTCATTGATGAAGGTTATCATGCCGGCATGATTAGATATGACCGGAATCTGATCTGGAGAAGAGTCCGGCTCTTCTTGATCTGGTGGAGAATATGAATCATCCAGAATGTCTTCATTTGGTTCTTCCACATGATCATCGGTATAGCTTTCTTCTGTAGATTCGTCTAATGAATGGGCTTCTTCAGTATTTCGGTGCTTCTTTTCAACACTGACGGGGTCAATCTCTATATCTTTAACTTTGACGTCCTTAGCAGTTTTCTTTTTTAATCGAATAATTAAACTATGATCCTCCGCCTCTAGACTCATTAATTCTTCATGATGTTCCATGCTTAGAGAGGGTTCTATCGCGGTTTCTTTTACGTCTCCCATTTCTTCTTCCTCCTCAGATTCTTCCTCTTCCTCTATTTCTTCGCTGGGATCCTCCTCTTCCATTTATGGGTCGTCAACAGACTGTGATTCGAAACCCATTTCGATATCATCGGTTGGCAGTGGAGACTCATTATCGGAAGTGATCCGTCCGGTGGAAATAGCAAACATCTCTGCCTGTCAAGAAAGATCGGTAGGTCGGTCAATTTTGAAGGTAACGCTCTCCCCATGTGATCACAAGATCAAGGTTTGATTGTACACATCAATGAAAGTCATACCCGTGTTCATGAAAGGTCTTCCTAATACTATTGGTGTATGTAGGTCTTCCTTAATATCCTTCACTACGAAATCTGTAGGATACAAGAATTTGTTGAATTTCACCAAGACGTTCTCAACTATGCCCTTGGGATATCATATTGTGTGATCCACAAGTTGGATTGTCATTTTGGTTGGTGACAAGTCACCTAAATCTAATCTCTTGTATAGATAATAGGGGATTAAGTTGATACTTTCTCCTAAATCTGCTAGCACATGAATGGTTCCAGATTGGTAGATTGAACACGAGAAAATGAATCGGCCCATATCTCCTAGTTGCTTCGGTAGAGAGTTTCTGAGTAATGCCGAGCATTCTTCACTCAGTGAAATTTTGTTGGAATCTGGTATCCTTTCCTTTGTAGAGAGAAGCCTTCGAATGTATCTCTTCTGGTTGAGAACTTTGAACATGGTGTCCAGGAATCTTCCATCAAGTTTGTAGGTTTCAAACTTTGATGGTTCTTTTAGTAGCCTTCTAGGATAAGGTACGCGAACTAGAGTTTGAGTGGGCAGCTTCTGAGTATATGTCGATTTGTTCTTGAGCCTAGCTGACCTTCTCCGTGGTTCTTCCTTTAGGATTATGGAGTCCATTTGCTTAGTTTCCTCTATGTAGGGATTTTGGATAGTATTACTAGGTAATCTTCATTGTGGTCAGGTTTCAAGGCGTTGCGATAACTGTCCGAGCTGCGTTTCTAGACTTTTAAGCAAAACTAATTGGTTTCGCATGAGTATCTCTGTCTGGTCTTGTCTAGACACAGTTCTCTGATTTAACTGTTGTTGACCTTGAATGAACTGAGTCAACTGATCATCAGTCCCGAGATCCAGGTTGCTTACTTTCGTAATTTGGGTGTTTGGAGAATTTTCCTCAACTGGTAGTCCAGTGAGTGGAAGTGGTTGATCGTAGGTCAATTGAGATTTTTGGGGTGGATAAGGTGGGTAACGATAGTGAAAAAGCTGGTTATTTCTTCGAAATTGGTTAACCCTAGGTGGTTGATTGAATCCGGGATTTGATTAGCGAGCTGGGTATTTGATATCGGCCAAAAAGTCACGTTTTTACCCCAGAGAATTGAGCATTTATTTGTCTTGTTTGATAGATCAAGTGATTATGAAGACAACGCAAGAAGAATCAACGAAAACGGACTTAAAAACGAAGAATCTAGAGCGAAAAACAGCAGAAAACTGGAAAACCCCAAGAAAAACAGCCTGCCAGAAGCCCAAATAAACGGCATGCCAATGAATGTGGACGACCTGCCATAAAATAAACGGCCTGCCATATAAATGGGCTAATTAAACGGCCCAACACCAAATCAAACAGCCCAACAACTATTGGACGGACTGATTAAATGGCCGATCAAGAAATTGGACGGCCTGCCAACACACTAGAAATTGACGTTCACCGTCACCCGTTGGCATTATTTAAACAACGACACAAATCCAACACAACACGCACCTTGTGCAACCGTACAATGCTACCGAAAGGTAGACTTCTCTAACAATTGGGTTCACATGACCCATCACCACATCTTGCTCCAACCCTGAGTATACGAAGGATTTTAACCTATCCTTCATCACTTCGAACGAAGCGTTTACCACAAATTACACAAACTTTATTCTTGCAATCCTCCTATTGCCATAGCTTATCACATTTCCACCTAGTCACTCATGTACTTAAGGGTTTCTATAGGGTACCCTAAGTACAATATAATCGCAACACCATCGGAGTCGAAGACCACGCTAGTAGGTATGAAAGAGGCACCTAACATCGCGTCACATAGACTCCATTACCAACATTCATCGAGATCAAAACATTCGATCTAGGGTTCCACCCACCCGATGAACCTCATGGCTCACCATCCTCAACACAAAAGCGAACACATGCTTAACCACCGAACACCAAAACCCATTCCAAGGCTTGGTAGAAACATTTCTCAAACACTAAGGAATGCTCGGTTGCACCAAGTCTTACTTCCTTCGTCCATCAACCCAAACATCACTGTAGGATAATTCCATTTGGAATGCCACCCATAACAATAATACGCACAAAACAATCGAAACCTTAAGGGTCTCACTCGAACGAGCTTAACGACCCGATACCAACCAAATGCCTAAGCATCCAAAGATTCGTACAATAAAGTCAAAGCACAACACACCACTTACACACTCGACCGAGTGCAACTTGAAACCATAAACGTAAACCGTCCGCTCGCTACGAATTATCTCCAACGGAGAATAAAATTTAGCCAAGACTTAGGTACACACTGCATGTTATTATTATTGAACAATATACAATATCGCACTAAAAGTACCTGATGCAGCATCGTTGGACTTTCGTGCTCCACTACCCATCATGTAGTCGCGTTCTAACCTCTTAACCCGATCGTCAAATGATTCGGAACACTCCGACTTTCGGTGTCCCTCCTTCCGACAAACAAAGCACCTGATCGTGCTTAAAGGTACACCCGTACAATCTCGTGCCAAGTGACCTTGTTCTGCATACTTAAAATACGTAGGCCCATAACCTCCCGACTTTTTGGTCTGCTCAGCAATCAACTCGGGACACTCTGACTTTTGGTACCCTTCCTTCCGGCACTTAAAACATATGTTATGGTTAGAAGGCGCATGAAGCAATCCGTCCTAATTCATCTGGACGAAGTCATCAACATTTGGTCCCATTGCGAGGTACTGTCCTAAATATGCCATGAACGACTCCATATAATATCCTTAAAATGAGCAAATGCACAGCGGAAGATTTCTTTCATACCTGAGAATAAACATGTTTTAAAAGTGTCAACCAAAAGGTTGGTGAGTTCATAGGTTTATCATAAAACAATAAAATTCTGTAATTTTGATAGACCACAAGATTTAAATGTGCATGGTACAAATGGACCCGAATTCTGCACCCACCTATAATGTACATGCGATTTCCTTAAAATACAGTACACACATCTCGTGTACGAAATGATTTTTCTCAAAATGCTTAATAACCGTACACATATCTCGTGTACAAAATATCATACACATAACCTGTGTATAAAAATCATTCTCTCGATATATAACATTCACTTTGCTTTCTTTTCTTGGTAACCGACCTTAACATTTAATGCGCATAATAAATATCCCTAAAATAAACAGAACTTTCAGTCTGTAATAATATATAAACCTCGAAGTACTAAACACCACGTCCACTAGCTCTTCCGTCTAGTGAACATTCTGGGTGAGGGTGTTAAACCCAGTAGCTACCTTTAAGATTCGCGTGAATTATGGGCCATACCCGTTTCCTAATTCTTAGGTTACCAAGCTATAATAATCAGGGGGAAATATTCACATCAATTATTGGCAATTATAACATCCATCTAATTCAATAATAATTAACATAACTTCTGTCTGTATAATAATTCATTCGAGGAATATTTTGCTTGTGTCTATCTCGTCAAACATTTATAAAAACATCTCATATATTCTCAGTCCAAAAATATAGATTTCAAAGGCATTTAATAAAACAGTTGTAAAAACAGCGCATGTATTCTCAGTCCCAAAAATGTTAAGAGTAAAAGAGAATGAAATGAACTCACGATACGACATTTTGTAGTAAAAATATGCAAAAGATGGAATTGAACAATGCAGGGTTGGCCTCGGATTCATGAACCTATATCATTATATATATATATATATATATATATATATATATATATATATATATATATATATATATATATATATATATATATATATATATATATATATATATATATATATATATATATATATATATATATATATATATATATATTAACACCTATAATTGAAGTCGAATAAATTTATGTATTATTATTAATATAAATGTTATTTTAGTAATTCATGTGTTTCATTATTAACTCAAATATATTTATTTTATATACTTTAAATAAATATTTTATAAAATATAGTTTTATTAAGTATATTTTTTTTATATAACTAACTATTATAGTATTAATAATAATATTAATAGCCATATTGATAATAATAATAATAATAATAATATGGTTTTTATAAAAATAATAATGATACTAGTAATAGTAAAAAGGATAATAATAATAATAATAATAATAATAATAATAATAATAATAATAATAATAATGATTGAAATGTCCCGTTCATATTGATTATAAATGTTCCATATTAATTGATTTCGTTGCGAGGTTTTGACCTCTATATGAGACGTTTTTCAAAGACTAAATTCGTTTTTAAAACAAACCATAACCTTTATTTTATCGACAAGGTTAACAAGACACCACTTAGATTATTCAGAAATGATAATCTAACAAATATCACACTTACACACTACCAATACATATTGGTTTACAAATATTAATATGTTACAACAAAATAAATCTCGAATGCAGTTTTAAACAATATTATACAAGCATGCTGACACCAAATCTTGTCCATATAATAGCATGCAACAGCGGAAGCTCTTAATAATCACCTGAGAATAAACATGCTTTAAACGTCAACAAAAATGTTGGTGAGTTATAGGTTTAACCTATATTTATCAAATCGTAATAATAGACCACAAGATTTCATATTTTAATATACATCCCATACATAGAGATAAAAATCATTCATATGATGAACACCTGGTAACCGACTTTAATAAGATGCATATAGAATATCCCCTATCATTCCGGGACTCCCTTCGGACATGATGAATTCAACTAATAAAGCATCCGGTACTTTGGATGGGGCTCGTTGGGCCCAATAGATCTATCTTTAGGATTCACATCAATTAGGGTGTCTGTTCCCTAATTCTTAGATTACCAGACTAAAAAGGGACATATTCGGTTTAATAATCCAGCCATAGAATGTAGTTTCATTTACTTGTGTCTATTTTGTAAAACATTTATAAAACTGCATGTATTCTCATTTCAAAATATTAGATTTTAAAAGTGGGACTATAACTCACTTTCACAGATTTTTACTTCGTCGAGAAGTAAGACTTGGCCACTGGTCGATTCACGAATCTATAATAAATATGTACATATATATCAAAGTATGTTCAAAATATATTTACAACATTTTTAATACGTTTTGCTGTTTTAAGTTTATTAAGTCAGCTGTCCTCGTTAGTAACCTACAACTAGTTGTCCACAGTTAGATGTACAGAAAATAAAGCAATATATATTATCTTGAATCAATCCATGACCTCGTGTATACAAGCCTTAGGCTAGATCACAACTCAAAGTATATATAATATTTTGGAATCAACCTCAACCCTGTATAGCTAACTCCAACATTACTGCATATAGAGTGTCTATGGTTGTTCCGAAATATATATATAGATGGGTCGATATAATATGTCAAAACATCGTATTCGTGTCTATGTTATCCCAAGATTACATAATATATTAGAATACATGTATAATACAATATGAGTTAGCTAGGATATGATTAATATAAATTTGTTACCAATTTTCACGTAGCTACAACAAGAAAAATTATCCAATCTTGTTTTACCCATAACTTCTTCGTTTTAAATCCGTTTTGAGTGTTTCAAGTTGCTATGGTTTCATATTAAACTTAAGTTTATGAATCTAAACAGAAAAATTGTAAGTTTATAGTCATAAATATAGGTTACAAGTTGTTTTTGTAAAGGTAGTCATTTCAGTCGAAAGAACGACGTCTAGATGACCATTTTGGAAAACATACTTCCACTTTGAGTTTAACCATGATTTTTGGATATAGTTTCATGTTCATAAGAAAAATCATTTTCCCAGAAGAACAAATTTTAAATCAAAGTTTATCATAGTTTTTAATTAACTAACCCAAAACAGCCCGCGGTGTTACTACGACGGCGTATATCCGGTTTTATGGTGTTTTTCGTGTTTCCAGGTTTTAAATCATTAAGTTAGCATATCATATAGATAAAGAACATGTGTTTAGTTGATTTTAAAATTCAAGTTAGAAGGATTAACTTTATTTGTGTCATAACCCGTCCTTAACCATAAGAACGTGTTAGATAACGTATGATTTCATTGCGAGGTATTGACCTCTATATGCGACATTTTTAAAAGAACAACTGCATTTATTTTACATTACAAACCATAACTCTTATGATAATACAAGCTTTAGACAATATAAAGATGATTATCGTTTAGCGATAATCTTAGACTTACAAACTTTACATGTGATGATAACAATACGATTTCTAGCATATTTTACATTACAAATCCTCCGATATGCAGTTTTATTTTTGACACAAATATGCATACTCAAGATCTTGTTTAAATTCAACATGTTGCAGCGGAAGCTTCTAATTATCACCTGAGAATGAACATGCTTAAAACGTCAACATAAAGTTGGTGAGATATAGGTTTAATGCCGGCAGCAATATATATATAGACCACAAGATTTCATATATAAACATTTTAATAAAAATATTCTAAGTGGTTGAGCACTTGGTAACCATACTTAACATTTAATCACGTCGCATATTCCCTTTATTATGAAATCTTACTACACCGTACCAAGTGTAGTTATGAAACGAAGTACTGTGCAACCGTTGAATACTGGTCGTCCAGTCCGGTTGGGGTTGTCAGGCCCGATAGATCTATCAACAGGATTCGCGTTTACAATACCGCTGTAAATAATAGTTACCAAGCTACAGGGAAGTATGCCAGTGGTACAACTCAACGTAGAATATATTTTTCAGTTACTTGTGTCCATAACGTAAAACATAAAATACATGTATTCTCATCCCGAAATACTTAGAGTTTAAAAGTGGGACTATATACTCACTTTTGTCTTGAAGATATGTAATTTCGACTTGGTCTCCGATTGATATCACGAACCTATCCATATATAATATATCAATACCTTTTCTTTTTAAAAAATCGTCACATATATATACTTGTTATACTTTTAATACTTTTAATAATTCCTTAGTCCGTAGTTAGCAGCTCGATGTTAGTAATTCAATTTTAATGGTTCATTTTTAGGTGTTTAATAAACCCCCAATGAAATAAATAAAACCCCCATCGAATATGTATTGGTCGAGATTAATCTTGACCCACGGTACCGGTGTTGTCAAATGACGTGTTGCGTACATAAAGTACCGGTGTTGTCAAATGACGTGTTGCGTACAATCATGGGATCTTATGATTAATCTTCTCGTATTGTTTACGGGTGATCCTGAACCATATAAAATTAAATTATGAGTACATATATATAAAATATCATGTTATTTTAAAAAGATGTGATTTATTTAATTTTTCTCCAATTATTTTCGTGACTAAACAAGTCTTGGATATCCGATTTTGTTTTGGTCATAGTTTCTTCGTTACAACTCCGTTTTCGTTGGTTCAACTTGCCACTTCCTTGGATCGAGTCCCTCTTTAAGAATATGAACTGTAAATACCTTAGTTTGTATTCGAAATCACAGATCAAAGGTCAAACTTTGGTGAAACTTATGAAGTTAATCATTTTTGTTACAAAAATATCATTTAATGACCATTTTTCTAAAAACACTTATACTTTGAATTAAATCATGAAATTTTTATGTGTTAACATATTCATAAGAAATATCATTTTTCCAGAATATAAACCTCCAATTCAAAGTTCAAGATGGTTTTTAATTATCCAACCCCAAACAGCCCCCGGTTGCACTCCGACGTCGTAAAAACAGTTTTTAAGGTGTTCTTTGAAAAACCAAGTTATACCTTGTTAAATTAGCATATATTTATGTTATATTACAGGTCTTGAAGTATTTTAAAAGTTAAGTTAGAAGGATCTATTTAGTTTGCAAACAAGTTTGAAAACATTCAAACTATGTTCTTGTTGTTAAAATTTTATACCACAAAATAAGATAGCTATATATATATGAATCGAATAAGGTTATGAACAAAGTTACTACCTCAAGTTACTTGGACAAGATTGCTGTAAAAGAGAAGTAAAAAATCTTGAACCAAAAGAGTGATGGAGTTGGATGAAAGATTGGAAGTAAACTTGTGTTCTTGAAAGGATTCTTGAAGTGTTTTTGTAAGGTTTTTCTTATGGTGTTTAAGTGATGTTTTTATGGCTAGATCTTCATGGATACTAGCTGAATGGTTATGGAGTTTCTTAAGAGTGTGTTTTTGGTTAAAGAAATGTGTAGTAAAATGAAAATGGAATGGAGTATAAATGGTGGTGTAAAAGGTGTATAAGTTTGTAATTTTGTGAAAAAATCTTTTAATCATGTGAAATTGTCATACTAGATAACAAAAGTAGTTACCTTATACATAAGGCATTGAACAAGGGCTGGTTGGTGGTGATTTGATGTGTATATACCAATAGTAAATACATATAGAGGTTAGGTATGATACGAGTACATATACTCTAGATATACGTATAGAAAATCTTGTGAAAAATGGAATGAGAATTCAAATATAGCTATCTTTTGTGAATATACTTATATTGTTTTATGTATTTAAGTCTTTAAAAGTGATTAAATACATTACATATACGATATATGTATAAACATTATATGTTATAAGTATTTATGTCAAATAACGTTACGTATGGTTATCGTTTTGAAAACTTAAGTTAGTAGTTTCAAAATATACTTATAACGTATTGTTATTAATACAAAATGAGATATTAAAACATCCTTAGATCATGTTAAATATGTATATATACATATATATACACAAACGTATAATTATCATATGTTATATAGTTCGTGATATCATCGGTCAAACTAGACGGTCAAACGTTGTGTAAAACTCATTTCAAAAACATAAGTCTCAACAATTTGGATTGCTAATCATGTTGGTAAGGTTTAATTTATGTAAATATTAATCTTATAAGTATAGAATGATCGAAAAAGTGCGGGTCATTACAGTACCTACCCGTTAAATAAATTTCGTCCCGAAATTTTAAAATTGTACCTATTTTGCGTCATCGAGAAACAAGTGTGGATACTTTTGTTTCATCTGATCCTCTCATTCCCAAGTAAACTCGGGACCCCTTCGAGCATTCCAACGAACCTTAACGATCGGTATGTTGCTCTGCTTGAGCTGTTTAACTTCACGGTCCATGATTTCGATTGGTTCTTCGACGAATTGTAGTTTCTCGTCGACATGGATTTCTTCAAGAGGAATGGTGAAATCTTCCTTTGCAAGACACTTCTTAAGGTTTGAGACGTGAAAGGTATTATGTACTCCGGCAAGTTGTTGCGGTAACTTGAGTCGATAAGCTACCGGTCCAATGCGTTCGATGATCTTGAACGGGCCTACGTACCTAGGGTTCAGTTTACCCCTTTTGCCAAAACGTATTACACCTTTCCATGGTGATACCTTTAACATAACCATGTCACCGATCTGAAACTCTAATGGTTTCCTTCGAACATCAGCGTAGCTCTTTTGGCGACTACGGGCTGTTTTCAATCTCACCTTAATTTGTACTATCTTTTCAGTAGTTTCATGTATGATCTCGGGACCAGTTAATTGTCGATCTCCTACTTCATTCCAACAGATAGGAGATCTACACTTCCTCCCATACAGTGCTTCAAATGGCGCAGCTTTAATGCTCGCATGATAACTATTATTATACGAGAATTCTGCTAGCGGTAAATACTTATCCCATCCGTTTCCAAAATCGATCACACATGCCCTGAGCATGTCTTCAAGAGTCTGAATTGTTCTTTCACTCTGCCCGTCAGTTTGCGGATGATATGCGGTGCTCATATCCAAACGAGTTCCTAGGGCCTCCTGTAGTGATTGCCAGAACTTTGAGGTAAATCTACTATCACGATCGGATATAATGGAAATAGGTATTCCATGCCTTGAAACAATTTCCTTTATATACAATCGTAATAGTTTCTCCATTCTATCCGTTTCCTTTATAGGCAAGAAATGTGCAGACTTGATGAGACGATCAACAATCACCCAAATGGTGTCGTATCCCCAGGCAGTCTTTGGTAACTTCGTGATGAAATCCATGGTAATACCATCCCATTTCCATTCTGGGATTTCTGGTTGTTGAAGTAACCCTGACGGCTTTTGGTGTTCAGCTTTAACTTTGGAACAAGTTAAACATTCCCCAACATATGTTGCAACGTCTGTCTTTAAATTAGGCCACCAATAACATGTCTTAAGATCTTGGTACATCTTTCCAACTCCAGGATGTATCGAGTATCTTGTCTTATGTGCCTCGTTCAATATCAACTTCCTTAATCCACCCAACTTCGGTACCCAAATACGATTTGCAAAATATCGAATTCCATCTTCCCGTATAACGAGTTGCTTCTCATACTTCTTCATTATTTCATTTCTTATGTTTTCTTTAGTAAGTGCTTCTCGTTGAACTTCTTTGATTTGTGAGTTGAGATTCATGCGAATTTTTATGTTCATCGCTCGTACTCGAATTGGTTCTCGTTCCTTTCTGCTTAATGCGTCAGCCACTACATTCGCTTTCCCGGGATGATAGTGAATCTCACAATCGTAGTCGTTTATCAGCTCGACCCACCTACGTTGCCTCATGATCAGCTGTTTCTGATCGAAAATATGTTGAAGACTTTTATGATCAGTAAACACAGTGCATCTAACCCCATATAAGTAGTGTCTCCATATCTTTAACGCAACCACGACTGCTCCCAGTTCTAGACCATGCGTCGTATAATTCCGCTCGTGAATCTTCAATTGTCGAGATGCGTATGCAATAACTTTCTTTCGTTGCATAAGAACACAACCAAAACCTTGTCGCGAAGCGTCACAATATATTTCAAAATCATCGTTCCCTTCAGGTAACGATAAAATAGGCGCCGTAGTTAACTTCTTCTTCAGTAATTGAAATGCGTTCTCCTGCTCCGAGGTCCATTCGTATTTCTTCCCTTTTTGCGTTAATGCTGTCAACGGCTTAGCTATTCGGGAAAAATCTTGAATAAACCTTCTATAATAACCGGCTAAACCCAAAAATTGGCGTATCTGCATTGGTGTTTTAGGAGTCTCCCATTTTTCAATGGCCTCAATTTTAGCTGGATCAACCTGAATTCCTTTGCTACTAACAACGTGACCAAGAAATTGCACTTCTTTCAACCAGAAAGCACACTTAGAAAATTTAGCGTATAGCTGTTCTTTTCTCAACAACTCTAATATCAACCTTAAATGCTGCTCATGCTCTTGCTCACTCTTGGAATAGATAAGAATGTCATCAATGAAAACAATAACAAACTTATCTAAATATGGACTACAAACTCGATTCATGAGGTCCATGAATACAGCTGGCGCATTTGTCAACCCAAACGGCATGACCAAAAATTCGTAATGACCATAACGTGTCCGAAAAGCAGTTTTCGGTATATCTTCTTCTTTGACGCGTAATTGATGATAGCCCGATCTTAGGTCAATTTTCGAGTACACACATGATCCTTGGAGTTGATCAAATAAGTCGTCAATTCTCGGTAGTGGATTCCGATTTTTGATAGTTAACTTATTTAATTCACGATAATCTATACACATCCTAAAAGATCCATCTTTCTTTTTAACAAATAGAATCGGAGCTCCCCACGGTGAAGTACTTGGTCGTATGAATCCACGATCCAGTAATTCTTTTAACTGACTCTGAAGTTCTTTTAACTCGGACGGTGCAAGTCTATATGGAGCACGGGAAACTGGTGCAGCTCCTGGTACTAAATCTATTTGAAATTCTACAATCTAAATGGAGGTAGTCCCGGCAACTCTTCCGGAAAAACTTCAGGAAAATCTCTTGCCACAGGCACGTCGTTGATGCACTTCTCTTTTTCTTTCTTTTCAACTTTATTAACATGTGCTAGAATAGCATAACATCCCTTTTCTAAACACTTCTTGGCTTTCAAACAGCTAATGAGTTTTAGCTTTGAGTTACCCTTCTCTCCATAAATCATCACCGGCATTTTATCCTTACAAGGAATGCGAATTGCCTTTTTGGCACACACAACTTCAGCTCCTACTTTGGACATCCAGTCCATGCCGACTATTACATCAAAACTTCCTAATTCTACGGGTATTAAGTCAATTTTAAATGTTTCTCCGGCTAAATTTATTTTACAATCACAGCAAATTTTATCGGCTTTAATTAGTTTACCATTAGCTAACTCAATCATGTACTTAGCATCTAGAGGTAATGATGAACAATTCAATTTAGCGTAAAAACATCTACTCACGTAACTTCTATCGGCACCAGTATCAAATATAATAGATGCGGATAAGTTATTAATGGTAAACGTACCCGTAACAAGCTCCGGGTCTTCACACGCCTCTCTAGCATTAATAACAAATGCTCTTCCACGTGCAGATCCATTATTCTTCTCTAGATTCGGACACTGGCTCTTATAGTGACCTTGTTTTCCACACCCATAACAAGTAATGGTAGCCAAAGCAGTTCTATTTGCATTGGTGGCAGGAGTCTTGGTACCATTTGTATTTGTAACGAGGGCCCTACAATCTTCAGCAAAATGACCCTTTCGATTACATTTGTTGCATACCACATTACAGTAGCCAGAGTGATGTTTGTGGCATCGGTTACATAAAGGATTTTGTCCTTTGTAACCAAAGCTTAAACCACTACCCGCACCTTGCGTGATTTCTTGTTTCTTAAAAGATTGTTGTTGGTTACCTCGATCATAATTTCCATTCCACTTTCTTTTGTTACCTGATACCTTCACATCAGTATTGGATACTTTCTTATCCATGATGACCTGATCCATTAGTTCGTTTGCCATGGTTATAGCTTCATGAATTGTCTTAGGTTTCGATGCTGTAACATTTGCCTTGACCTTTTTGGGCAAACCATCTTTGTTCATTTCAATCTTCCGTTCTTCGGTTGGGACCAATTCAGGACATAGCAAAACTAATTCCATGAATCGCTGATTGTAGTTGGTGATTTCAGTACCAATAACCTTCAGACTTCGTAATTCATCTTCCAACTTCCTAACCTCGTTCCTTGGACAATATTCGTTGATTAACATTGTTTTGAATTCTTCCCATGGAGTATCATAAGCTACATCTCCTCCTACAGCCTTCACAAAATTTTTCCACCACGTGAGTGCACTATCTTGTAAAGTGCACGATGCATACTTGGTCATGTCCTTTTCAACACAACCACTGATTTTAAACACAGTCTCCATCTTTTCTATCCACCAGGTTAAACCGATCGGTCCTTCCGTTCCACTGAATGATGAGGGCTTGCAAGCTTGAAAAGTCTTGTAGGTACATCCTACACGAGGATTTGGGTTAACTGCAGCAGCTCTTGCAGCTTCGACCCATAACATTCTGTCGTTCACTCGCTGGTTGATGAATTCCTCGACTTCTTGTTCCGTCATTCGATTCAATCGCGCCATTTCCTAATGAAAGAAAATAATTATTCACATGGAATATTATAGATGTAGTGTGTATTTATAGTACATTATAGCTTGTTAACAATATGAACCAGGTATTATTATAAAAGCCTTTTCTTCTTATTAGCATTTTATAATTATATTTAGGGTAGTACCTACCCGTTAATGTTCATACTTAATAGCTTAGTACAGAACCAATTACTACAATCTAAATAATACTTAACCATGGAAAATTATTGCATTTCATACTTCACTATTTTACATATGCTTATCTTACATCGAAAATTAAGCAAACCACACTAATAATATTATACAAAACATCATATGATCCCATGGTTTAATACGGCAGCGCATCGTTTGGTCTATTTTCTAGGACGTTTAGGTTCAAGGAATGGCCTAACGCTTATCCTAGCTGTCTGCCTATATTTTGGCTGTGGGGCTGAAGAACTGGATGCCGGGATAGAACGAATAGGAATAGCGGGAATAGGGGTGGTAGTGTCTAGTGGAGTTGGTGACACATCATCCTTACTAAAATCGGGATTTGAATTTTCTAATTCATTAGCCTTTCGTTTCTTTCCTAGTTCGAACTTGTCTTTTGTAATTTCCTGTATTTCTTCCTCGGGTTCACTTTCCTCCTCGGGTTCACTTTCCTCCTCGGGTTCACTTTCCTCCTCGGGTTCACTTTCCGGGTTCTCTATAGTCGGTTCATCCGGAATTTGTGAGTCTTCCCCAAAGATATTATTTTCGTCATCGGATTGGTTAATGACTGGAACACCATCTGAAGATTCTGGTTCGGAGTCACTGAATGTGATAACAAGTTTTGAGCCCGACATCTATCACACAACAACTAACCCATTAGTACTACATAATATTTACATATAAATTTTAACCAACAATGATAAGCAATGGTTTTTAAATCAGACCCGGTCAAAGTCCAGACTTACTAATGTATCCTAACGACTTATCAGTTAGACACACTAATGCAAACCTGGTTCGCTAAGACCACCGCTCTGATACCACATGTCATAACCCGTCCTTAACCATAAGAACGTGTTAGATAACGTATGATTTCATTGCGAGGTATTGACCTCTATATGCGACATTTTTAAAAGAACAACTGCATTTATTTTACATTACAAACCATAACTCTTATGATAATACAAGCTTTAGACAATATAAAGATGATTATCGTTTAGCGATAATCTTAGACTTACAAACTTTACATGTGATGATAACAATACGATTTCTAGCATATTTTACATTACAAATCCTCCGATATGCAGTTTTATTTTTGACACAAATATGCATACTCAAGATCTTGTTTAAATTCAACATGTTGCAGCGGAAGCTTCTAATTATCACCTGAGAATGAACATGCTTAAAACGTCAACATAAAGTTGGTGAGATATAGGTTTAATGCCGACAGCAATATATATATAGACCACAAGATTTCATATATAAACATTTTAATAAAAATATTCTAAGTGGTTGAGCACTTGGTAACCATACTTAACATTTAATCACGTCGCATATTCCCTTTATTATGAAATCTTACTACACCGTACCAAGTGTAGTTACGAAACGAAGTACTGTGCAACCGTTGAATACTGGTCGTCCAGTCCGGTTGGGGTTGTCAGGCCCGATAGATCTATCAACAGGATTCGCGTTTACAATACCGCTGTAAATAATAGTTACCAAGCTACAGGGAAGTATGCCAGTGGTACAACTCAACGTAGAATATATTTTTCAGTTACTTGTGTCCATAACGTAAAACATAAAATACATGTATTCTCATCCCGAAATACTTAGAGTTTAAAAGTGGGACTATATACTCACTTTTGTCTTGAAGATATGTAATTTCGACTTGGTCTCCGATTGATATCACGAACCTATCCATATATAATATATCAATACCTTTTCTTTTTAAAAAATCGTCACATATATATACTTGTTATACTTTTAATACTTTTAATAATTCCTTAGTCCGTAGTTAGCAGCTCGATGTTAGTAATTCAATTTTAATGGTTCATTTTTAGGTGTTTAATAAACCCCCAATGAAATAAATAAAACCCCCATCGAATATGTATTGGTCGAGATTAATCTTGACCCACGGTACCGGTGTTGTCAAATGACGTGTTGCGTACATAAAGTACCGGTGTTGTCAAATGACGTGTTGCGTACAATCATGAGATCTTATGATTAATCTTCTCGTACTGTTTACGGGTGATCCTGAACCATATAAAATTAAATTATGAGTACATATATATAAAATATCATGTTATTTTAAAAAGATGTGATTTATTTAATTTTTCTCCAATTATTTTCGTGACTAAACAAGTCTTGGATATCCGATTTTGTTTTGGTCATAGTTTCTTCGTTACAACTCCGTTTTCGTTGGTTCAACTTGCCACTTCCTTGGATCGAGTCCCTCTTTAAGAATATGAACTGTAAATACCTTAGTTTGTATTCGAAATCACAGGTCAAAGGTCAAACTTTGGTGAAACTTATGAAGTTAATCATTTTTGTTACAAAAATATCATTTAATGACCATTTTTCTAAAAACACTTATACTTTGAATTAAATCATGAAATTTTTATGTGTTAACATATTCATAAGAAATATCATTTTTCCAGAATATAAACCTCCAATTCAAAGTTCAAGATGGTTTTTAATTATCCAACCCCAAACAGCCCCCGGTTGCACTCCGACGTCGTAAAAACAGTTTTTAAGGTGTTCTTTGAAAAACCAAGTTATACCTTGTTAAATTAGCATATATTTATGTTATATTACAGGTCTTGAAGTATTTTAAAAGTTAAGTTAGAAGGATCTATTTAGTTTGCAAACAAGTTTGAAAACATTCAAACTATGTTCTTGTTGTTAAAATTTTATACCACAAAATAAGATAGCTATATATATATGAATCGAATAAGGTTATGAACAAAGTTACTACCTCAAGTTACTTGGACAAGATTGCTGTAAAAGAGAAGTAAAAAATCTAGAACCAAAAGAGTGATGGAGTTGGATGAAAGATTGGAAGTAAACTTGTGTTCTTGAAAGGATTCTTGAAGTGTTTTTGTAAGGTTTTTCTTATGGTGTTTAAGTGATGTTTTTATGGCTAGATCTTCATGGATACTAGCTGGATGGTTATGGAGTTTCTTAAGAGTGTGTTTTTGGTTAAAGAAATGTGTAGTAAAATGAAAATGGAATGGAGTATAAATGGTGGTGTAAAAGGTGTATAAGTTTGTAATTTTGTGAAAAAATCTTTTAATCATGTGAAATTGTCATACTAGATAACAAAAGTAGTTACCTTATACATAAGTCATTGAACAAGGGCTGGTTGGTGGTGATTTGATATGTATATACCAATAGTAAATACGTATAGAGGTTAGGTATGATACGAGTACATATACTCTAGATATACGTATAGAAAATCTTGTGAAAAATGGAATGAGAATTCAAATATAGCTATCTTTTGTGAATATACTTATATTGTTTTATGTATTTAAGTATTTAAAAGTGATTAAATACATTACATATACGATATATGTATAAACATTATATGTTATAAGTATTTATGTCAAATAACGTTACGTATGGTTATCGTTTTGAAAACTTAAGTTAGTAGTTTCAAAATATACTTATAACTTATTGTTATTAATATAAAATGAGATATTAAAACATCCTTAGATCATGATAAATATGTATATATACATATATATACACAAACGTATAATTATCATATGTTATATAGTTCGTGATATCATCGGTCAAACTAGACGGTCAAACGTTGTGTAAAACTCATATCAAAAACATAAGTCTCAACAATTTGGATTACTTATCATGTTAGTAAGGTTTAATTTATGTAAATATTAATCTTATAAGTATAGAACGATCGAAAAAGTGCGGGTCATTACAATTTGCAAACAAGTTTAGAATTAACTAAACTATGTTCTAGTGATTACAAGTTTAAATCTTCGAATAAGATAGTTTTTTATGTATGAATCGAATGATGTTATGAATAGCATTACTACCTTAATTTTAGTAGGTAAACCTAATGGAAATGAGAAAAATAGATCTAGCTTCAAAGGATCCTTGGATGGCTTGAAAGTTCTTGAAGCAGAATCATGACACGAAAACAAGTTCAAGTAAGATTTCCACTCGAAATAAGATTGTTATAGTTATTGAAATTGAATCAAAGTTTGAATATGAGTATTACATTGTATTAAAAATATATCTTACTGTAAATAATAAAGATTTCTTGAGGTTGGATGATCACTTTACAAGATTGGAAGTAAGCTAGCAAACTTGGGAGTATTCTTGATTTTATGAAACTAGAACTTATAGAATTTATGAAGAACACTTAGAACTTGAAGATAGAACTTGATATAGATAAATTATATGAAGAAAATTGAAGAATGAAAGTGTTTGTAGGTGTTTTTGGTCGTTGGTATATGGATTAGATATAAAGGATGTGTAATTTTGTTTACTTGTAAATAAGTCATGAATGATTACTAATATTTTTGTAATTTTATGAGATATTTTATGCTAGTTGCCAAATGATGATTCCCACATGTGTTAGGTGACTCACAAGGTCTGCTAATAGCTGATCATTGGAGTGTATATACCAATAGTAAATATATTTATAAGCTGGGTATTATACGAGTATGAATACGAGTGCATACGAGTAGAATTGTTGATGAAAATGAATGAGGATGTAATTGTAAGCATTTTTGTTAAGTATAAAGTGTCTTGAAGTCTTTTAAAAGTGTATGAATACATATTAAAACACTACATGTATATACATTTTAACTGAGTCGTTAAGTCATCGTTAGTCATTACATGTAAGTGTTATTTTGAAACCTTTAGGTTAACGATCTTGTTAAATGTTGTTAACCCATAGTTTATTATATCTAAAGAGATGTTAAATTATTACATTATCATGATATTATGATATATTAATATATCTTAATATGATATATATACAATTAAATGTCGTTACAACGATAATCGTTACATATATGCCTCGTTTCAAAATCCTTAAGTTAGTAGTCTTGTTTTTACATATGTAGTTCATTGTTAATATACTTAATGATATGTTTACTTATCATAATACCATGTTAACTATATATATATATATCCATATATATGACATCATATAGTTTTTACAAGTTTTAACGTTCGTGAATCACCGGTCAATTTGGGTGGTCAATTGTCTATATGAAACCTATTTCAATTAATCAAGTCTTAACAAGTTTGATTGATTAACATGTTGGAAACACTTAATCATGTAAATAACAATTTAATTTAATATATATAAACATGGAAAAGTTCGGGTCACTACAATGATGATAAAAAAATATACAACCTTTGAAGAAACAGCTTAACAAAAATTATGCCTCCGCCCGAGCTCGAACCCGCGACATAAACACAACCAACCATTCAGCCAATTCAACTTTCTGGAATAATACCATATCCAAATATATTTAACCCTTTTTTTTTGTTTCATTTCAGCCCAACTATCACTAGTCCATTAGTTAAACCATTTTAAAACAAAAATGGCCCAATATTAACACTTAAGATCTCGGCCCAATAGCAGCTAAAAGATTTCAGCTCAAATGATATTTATCTAAGCCCAACTAACATTTACAATTCATTAGTAGCCCGATGGGTTCGATCGTAGCAGCAAAAAAAATAAAAATTAGTTAAGCTTCGTTTATCCTCATCATCATCTCACTCTCATAGTCACGATCATCTTATTTAATATTTACACTTCATCTTCTTTATCACAACCGAAAAGAATAGCAGTCGTACAATTAAATGGGTGGTGATGGTAGTCGAATAGAACCAATTAGACAGAGACAGGAGGCTGTTTACAGCTGTAAAAGGATGGTAGTTACAGTGAAGTGGTTGCGGCGGTAATGAACATGGAGGTGAGTAACAACCTTAACCGAAGGTGTTGGGGTGGTATTGGTAACCGGAACTGCAAGCAGGAATAGCAGTTGCAACCGGTGGTATTAGATGGCTTTGTTATTCAATGACATATGATCATGATGATGATGAGTTGTTCGAATTCGAACAGAAGCATGTAGCAGTATGCAATAGCTGATGTTTGTCGTGGTGATTGTGAAGTTCTCAGGTGACTTTTCAACAGAAAAACAAAAACGAAAAAGACGAAAGAAATACAGAAGGTGTTTATCGTGATGATTGTGAAGTTCTCTCGGACTGAAACAGAAAAAAATAAGTATATAATATATAGTCGAAATGTTTAAATGGGTGTTGGTGGTTTGGGTTGAACAAGATGATGAATAGTAACTGGGTTTGGTTTTTAATGACCTTTGGCCAGGAAAAATATAACAGCAATAGCTGCAACAATAGTTCAAGAAGAAGCATACATGCACATTGGTTCTTGGGTTGGTAATTATAAATAATAACAGGAAGAATAAGAAAAATAAAATGATATCGATGATGGTGGTTGGGGTGAGTCTGCAAGGTGGTTAAATGAAGAAGAAAGGGTGGTGAAGTGGGGTTGAAGACGGTGGCTCAATGGTGGTTGAGTTCGGTTATAATTAGAACATAAAAAAATATATATATAGCGGTGGTCCTTGAGTTGTGATCGATGGCGTTAAACATAGGTGATGAAAGTGGTGGTGTATGGTGTTTGTTCATGATGGTAGTGGTGTTGGGATGGTTCTCGGTGGTTGTATTGATCAACTACACAAAAATATGAGTTCCTTTCTTGTGTTAAGTTGATGCATATATATATATATATATATATGTATATATATATATATATATATATATATATATATATATATATATATATGTATATATATATATATGTATATATATATATATATGTATATATATATATATGTATATATATATATATATATGTATATATATATATGTATATAAATATGCATATCATATATGTCAAGTGGTAGAAGACTAAGACAAATATATATTTAAATATGTACAGTGCCCAAATAGTAATCTTATTAATAATTTCAATAGTTAAGCAGCCGTGTTATTTGGTTGATTGTGCCGACAGTTTTATTTAGATATTATTTCGTACTCCGTTGATAAATTAGTGATGATTAAAAGTCTTCGAAAAATTCTTAAAATTATATAAGTTTGAATTAAACTTCTCTAAATAATAATCGAAACGTCCAACGAGTGTTACAATCATTAAATAATTACATTTAATATATATATATATATATATATATATATATATATATATATATATATATATAGATTTATTTCAATAATAATTTAATTATATCGTATATCATTATTTTAAGTTATTACATATACATTTATTTATATATATATATATATATATGTATCCACATTTATTTACAAATAATGATTCGTGAATCGTCGGAAATAGTTAAAGGTCAAATAGTTCAATAATTTTGAGACTCACGATAACAGACTTTGATTATCGTGTCAAAAAAAAATTTAAATCGTATCGAGAGTTTGATTTAAAATTAGTTGAAATTTTTCTGGTCGTGACAGTACCTACCCGTTAAAGAAATTTCGTCCCGAAATTTGAATGAGGTCGTCATGGCTATCAATAAAAATGTTTTCATGACGAATATTTGTTGATAAATAGAGTTTTATCATTATTGATTAATATAGATAAAACGATTCGAATATGTGAAGCGTACGAGTGAAGATGTCACAAAAGATTGAGATAGGGATTTAACTTTTGACGTAGTCCTGGTTATTTCCGGAATTCAAGGAATTTAAAGAAATCTTTGTAATCTATATAAGATCTGATTCTTCAGTAATTAAGGAAATTATGATCCTCACTAATGTTCTAAGAAAGAAATTGTAATAGCACGATCTGATTGGTTAAATTACCAGAATTCAAAAGAAAAGATAGAACTATCAAGAGAACATGTTCTTGATATGTTTAGAGATTAGATAGAATGTAAGAGTCGTGTAACATGGCACATGATGATTTTATGATCTGTGAATCATCATGTTATATTATACTAACTCATGCTTCAGTTCCCAACATTACTTCAAAGACATCCATATTTTAAATTCGAATTTTCCAGAATTTAGAAACTAAAACAGTTTCCTTTATGATGTAACGCAGATAGCGTGAATAGATAAATGATTTCAGATAAGAATAGTTATGAAAATATTTTTGGAAATATCGAGGATATTTATAATGAAAGATACGATGATATCTTGGAATTTCTAATATCGAAGGATGACGGAGAAGATTTGTCCGTAAAGGTTTAGAGTCAGGAGCATGGTATTCACTAATGTCTTCAGTAGATACTGAATCATTTGGATTCTTTGAAGGCAGGTTTAGTCTTTGTGAGTTATTCAGAGTCTCCTTCATGGTTTGCTCAATTCGTTTTTCAGTATCAAAATTTTTGAGCTTTTTCAGCATGCCATTCTTTATTATCAAACTTTTGACTGTTAAGACAGTCTTCAGTTTTCACTGCTTCATCAGCTTTTTCAAAACTCAGAAAACTGATTCATAGGCTAAAGAGCTTTTCAGAAATTCAGAATTGAAGTTCGTAAATCCAGGAGATAGAAGTTATATATATATATATATATATATATATATATATATATATATATATATATATATATATATATATATATATATATATAATTGTTGTCGTAGAATCGCTGAGAAATTCGAGATTATCGATTGATGCCTCCCAGTATTTGGTATGGTAATAATCGTTACAAGATTCCGATGAGTTCATGATAAGACTTCAATAGATAAATATAGTGATTTGTCGGAGAGATTTAAGCCAAGGAGCAACGAGGTTGCTGGTAAGTCTGTTGGTAATATTGCAGAATATAAAAGGTTTCCTGGTAACAATAATAATGGCAAACGTATATATCAAAGTTATAATAAGGTTGATTTGAACGAAAAGTCAAAGTTGACTTGCTGGAGCTTGTGACAAAACTGGCTATCTCGAACAGGAGTTGCAAAGTTATTTTCTGTAATAATAACGCTAAAGGAATTAGCACAGCTACGTGTTAAACGTTTACTCAGTTTCTGAGAGTTTTTTTTTCAGGTGCATAACTATATGCATAAATCTTTCCTTCCGTAAATTAAGTGCGGTTGATTCATCCTCCCGATTTAGGTGTTTTCGAGAATCATGAAAGGTTTGAACGCTGATTGTAATCGTCAAGATACAAATGAGGTTTAAGATGAAATCAAGTGGCAAACTTGAAGAAATGTTTAGTTTCATATGTTATAATCAATATTTTAATTCATTTTAATTGTTCAATGTTAGTAGTCCACAGTTAGTAGTCCACAGTTAGTAGTTCAATAATTCATATATAGTTTAATATATTATATTCGAATTAATTAATACGTGTCGTGACCCATTGTATACATGTCTCAGACTCGATCACAACTCAAAGTATATATATTATTTTAGAATCAACCCCGACCCTTTATATGCTAACTCGAGCATTACCGCAATATAGAGTGACTTATGGTTATTCCAAATAATATATATAGATGACGTCGATATGATATGTCAAAACATTGAATATGTGTCCCGATTTATCCGACGATATTTAAAGTGCGTAAAATAAATAACAGAAATTAAATGATGATAAATAAAATTACGAGAATTAAAATTGCGATAAATAAATTGCGATAATTAAATTGCGATAAATAAATGTAATAAGGAATTAACAGTTAGCTAGGAACAGGTAGCTAGGATTTTGTTAGCGTGGATTCTTAACAAAATTTCTCATAGTTAATTTGTTTGTTTTTAACAAATTTTATTTTGTCCAATGTTTTCTTCATTATGCCACTTGTTGGATTCTGATTTCACAACCTGTTCATATCGATTATAAACGAATTACAATAGTTGATTACATCGCGAGGTATTTGACCTCTATATGATACATTTTACAAATATTGCATTCGTTTTTAAAAGACAAACTTTCATTTACATCGAAAGTTGACAAGCATGCATACCATTTCATAATATTCAACTATAACTGACTTAACCTGTCATTTTCTTAATTATAATCTTTATTGAACTCAACAACTTGAATGCAACGTCTTTTGAAATATGCTCTGAATGACTCCAAGTAATATTCTTAAAATGAGCAAATGCACAGCGGAAGATTTCTTTAATACCTGAGAATAAACATGCTTTCAAGTATCAACCAAAAGGTTGGTGAGTTCATTAGTTTATCATAATCATTCATTTCCATTATTTTAATAGACCACAAGATTTCATATATTTAATTGTACACGTAACCTGAGTACAAAATAATACGCGTAACCCGCGAATTAAAAAATATCATTCATATGGTGAACGCTTGATAACCGACTTAACTTTAATGCATAGAATATCCCCAAATAGGACCTCTCGTCTGTATAATAATAATAATAATCTCGAAGTACTAAAACATCCGTACCCCGAATGGGACTAGTCGAGGTCCATAGATTTATCTTTAGGATTCGCGTCAATTGGGGCCATACCCGTTTCTTAATTATTAGGTTACGAAGTTAAAAAGGGGTGATATTCAATATTCATAATCCAACCATAGAATATAGTTTTTGATCACTTGTGTCTATTTCGTAAAACATTAATAAAATCAGCGCATGTATTCTCAGTCCCAAAAATATATATAAAAATGGAGTAATGAAACTCACAATCCAATATTTTGTAGTAAAAATATTCATACGACGAAACTGAACAATGCAGGGTTGGCCTCGGATTTACGAACATATATCAATTATATATATTAAAACATATAATCGTAATCAAACAAGTTTATGTTTTATTATTAATTGTTATGTTAGTAACTTGTATGTTTCATTAGTAACTAAATTAACTATACTTATTTTATAAACTTTAGATAAATAATTAGTATGTATTATGAAAATATTAATGTTGTTATGTGATGTGTTTTAAATATATTCTTATGTAACTATTTATTTGGTAAAATAATATCAATAATAATAAATAAAAATTTGCATCTTTTTATGATAAAAATAATAATACTAAAAGTAATTAGATTTAGTAATGATACCGACATTAATAGTGTTGACAATAATACTAATAATAAAAGTAATGTTAGTAATAATAATAATTTTAATAAAAATGATAATAATGATAAGATAAAAACGTTAGTTTTCATAGAAACAATATTTTAAATAATAATGGTACTTTTAATAAAAGTGATGATTTTAATAGAAATTTTAGTAGTCATATTAATAATAATAATACCAATATTAATGTTAAATGATAATTCTAAGACTATTATTAATAATTATGATACTTTTAATAATAATGGTTACAATAATAATACTTATGAATATCGTAATACTAATACTAATATTAATAATAATAATATGTTTTGTAATAATAATAATAATGATAATAATAATATTAATTATACTAATAATCTTATTTCTAATATTGGTAATAATAATTACTTAATAACAATCAATAATAATAATAATAATAATAATAATAATAATAATAACAATAATAATAATAATGAAATATTAATAATAAGAGTATTAGTAATAACTACCTCAAAGGAGTAGCCCTTAAAAAAAATGCCCAAGTCCGGGTTTGAACACGCTACCCCCGCTAACCCGATAACACTCCCAAACCAATGCTCCGTTATTTATTTTCTGTTTTAACTCATACCATAATCGTCAACATTCGGTTAAACTGATTTTCATTCATTATCGACTTCGCATTCCCGTACCCTCATCATCATATAACCATTATCATATCATCATCATACTTAACTCATTATCATTATCATCGGTGTCATAACCCTCACGATCATCATATGTTTTATCATCCGTCATCGTGTTCGTCGTTGCCTCTAATCCATTTATATGCCTACTCATGTTTACGGACTATAACAAGATATGGGCCTCGACCACAAGTTAGGCCCAGGAGTTCCACAAGCCTAATTAGAAAGTCCAATTAACCTAAATAAATAACTGAACCCAAGAACTTAAATTAATTAGGTCCATTTGTGTGATTGTTTTTAAATAGCCAGTAAATAAAAAGAAAAGAAGGAATACGCAGGTATAGCACCAAGGGAAAATAGAAGCAGAATAACTAGAATAGCTACAGCAGTGTAACAAAGGGTGTTCATTTTTTGGGCTGTGATTGAAACAGGAAGTGAAACGGATAGCAGTAGTTGTAACGAAACATATATAGAAAACAGGTTATATAGTAGCAGCAGAAGGTAACATGTTTGTTTGAGTGTCCTAGTTCGTAGGACTACAGTAGCTTAATAAGAAGTATTCGAAGGTATTTTAGGTTACGGCCTGCAGTAACCAAAAGGGAAAAATAACAGGAATGATCATGGCAATATTCGAACAGTGAATAAATATATAAATTCGAGAGAGTTACATTCGTATTTGATGAGGGTGTTTTTGGTGTAGGTCTTGATCGAAGCAGAATAGAAATAAAAGCAGCAGTACGCCATCGATGCTAAACATCCAAGGAAGCAGAAGTAACCAGACAGCACGATGTTCATAAAAAAAATATTGAATTCATGATACATTCGATTTCAAACCCTGAATCCTTCAAAAGAGTTGATTCAATTCATCTTCCTTATACTCTTAGATCATCAATTTCACCAGAAATAACCTCTAATTCACGAATTTAAGTTACAAGGAATCAGTTGACTTTTTGAATTCAGATCATTGACTTCAAAATTTGAATTAAATAGAAAGAGTTAGAGATTGAAACTTTTCAAATAGTGTGTATGGAGGATTCCAAACACTTTTGCATTATTAGATTTGGATGAATGATTCGAGTTCATGGTTTTGATTTAATCGGTCGTGAACAGAGGAACATTGTGGGTTTTGTTTTCTGTGAATTTCTTTTTGATTCTTCAATTAGCAGTAGTGGGTATATATCGTACAAGAGATCGATTTTATGCAGCAATAATTATTGATCGAGTTTTGTTTTGTGGTGATGATTGGATCGACAAGGTTACACGAGCAGGTTGGAAAATCAGGAAAAACAATAAAGATGAAAGGGATATAGATTTCACACGTATATATCTGATTCTAATAATCAGTATTAATAAATAAATAAATATATTAATAATAATATTACTAATAATAATATTAATTATATAAGTAATAATAATACTATTTAATAATGATAATTATCAATAACAATAATACTAATGATGTTGTATTATTTTTATGATAATATTAATAATGATTTTAATAATAATGGTAATTATAACAATATTAATAATCTTAATAATAATTAAAATCATAATTTACTATTAATTATAATAATAATGATATTAATAACAATAATATTAGTATTATTAACATAAAAAATTAAATGTACGTATGAAATCATCTTAACATGACAAATGGTTTTATCTTGCTGACGAATATTATCTCAATTAGTTACTCTTCATGGTAAAATATTATTAAGCCTAGTAATTAACCTATCAATAGTCACGAGAAAATTATTGTAAGGCATGTATTAAAAATCAAACAGGAGTCTCCTATACTTTTGTCTAACTCTTGTTAAGTGACACATTGTTCTTACTTGTAATCACTTTACCAATTATTCCGAGTACCGTTAAAAAGGAAAGGTTTCCTAATTCAAAGTGGACCTCTCAACAGAGACTCGTAATCATACAATGTTTCTGATAAATCAATCATTTGATATTATCTTCTAATTCCGTCGATAAACATATTGAAACAAATACGTTCATGTAAAATATTATACTTTTAATACTTTGTTACTATTCTCAAGTTATAATATATACATATATATACATATTCATAACAAAAAAAATGGTTCGTGAATCATCGGGATTTAGTCGAGGTTAAATGAATGTATGAACATAGTTTAAAATCCTTGAGATTTAACTTAACAAACTTTGCTTATCATGTCGGAATAATATAAAGATAAATTTTAAATTTGGTCAGAAATTTACGGGTCGTCACATCTGATAGGTCAAAATCCAAATATGAAATAGAATGAAAATGGTTATTCTGCGGTGAACGGATACGTATATTTGTGAATGTAAGTAGGATAGTAAATGACTGTTGAATCAAATTGGAAGAATGTACAGTATAACTTATTAATATGAAACCTAAATATTCCTCGGGTATTACCTACCCGTTAAAATATTTTCGCCATTAACAGTTTGTACAAAAGAAATTTTAATTACAATCTTTATGAAAATATATATACATATATATTTTCTTCAGATGTAATCATGGATTTAATAAGTCAATATAGTATTAAACTCATTTGATTTATCGTTTGAACTAGCATACATAATCTCTAAAACATTAGAGATTACATAATCTTCAGAGAGGACGAAGATAATGATGTAGATGTAGAACGAAGATAATCGATGTAGAACGATATGTAAAACGATGGTCACGCTAGAGGTATAGATTGTGATGTGGACGTTGTTGTTGGTGGTGGTAATGGTACCGTTGATGTCAGTGATGCTGCTGGTGCTTGTGGTATTGAGGCTTGCGATGTGGATGTTATTGGTGGTACTGGTGTTGTTGCTGTAGACGTAAGTCTGTCTTCCAAAATGCGTAATGTACTCTCCAGAAACTCCGCTCTTTCTTCAAACCTAGCACGGAGCTCTCTAACTTCTTCCACTAATCCTACTTGATTAGTAGTCGGGAGTAGAGGCTGAATCACCAACATAATTCTATGAATGCATTCTTCAAGGCGGAATATTCGGGCAAAGAGTGTGAAAACGGTATTGCGAATTGGTTGACCGGTGAGCGCGTCAAGTTCTTCGATATTGGGAGGTAAATTTGGTTCACGGTAGGGGTCTCTCTCTTCATTTCTCCAGCGAGTTAGTATGTCTCGAACCCATCTCCATCTCCTCCAGAAAGAAGTGTAGTCAATTAGTTGGGGTACTTCGGTCACACTACCTTCAGAGTCTTCAGAATCACCTTCGGAATTATATGAATTCGAATTTGGTACAGGATCCATCTTACACGATCAGCTAAAGTATTTTCGATATGAAATGATTTTTGGATTCTGATGATATTCTAATTACATAGAATACCTATATACAGTCTAAAAGATTCTGTAGATTACGGAGGAACTTTCAGAAGCTGTCAGGCAGAGTTTATAGTAATAGATATGCTAAGATATGAATTTTGTCTATACACTATCGATGCACAAAATGCAGTAAGACGTGTCTAGACTAAGAATGATAAGCAGGTAATTTTCGACACGAAATGATAAGAAAAACTTTTGACATGCAGACACGGTCGAAGTTCAGACTCACTAACGCATCTTAACAACTATCAGGTAGACACACTAATGCAAGACCTGGTTCGCTAAGACCATCGCTCTGATACCAACTAAAGCGATCCGTCCTAATTCATCTGGACGAAGTCATCAACATTTGGTCCCATTGCGAGGTACTGTCCTAAATATGCCATGAACGACTCCATATAATATCTTTAAAATGATCAAATGCACAGCGGAAGATTTCTTTCATACCTGAGAATAAACATGTTTTAAAAGTCTCAACCAAAAGGTTGGTGAGTTCATAGGTTTATCATAAAATAATAAATTTCTGTAATTTTGATAGACCACAAGATTTAAATGTGCATGGTATAAATGGGCCCGAATTCTACACCCACCTGTAATGTACATGCGATTTACTTTAAATACAGTACACACATCTTGTGTACGAAATTATTTTTTTCAAAATGCATAATAACCGTACACATATCTCGTGTACAAAATATAATACACATAACCTGTGTATAAAAATCATTCTCTCGATATATAACATTCACATTGCTTTCTTTGCTTGGTAACCGACCTTAACATTTAATGCGCATCATAAATATCCCCAAAATAAACAGAACTTTCTATCTGTAATAATATATAAATCTCGAAGTACTAAACACCATGCCCACTAGCTCTTCTGTCTAGTGAACATTCTGGGTGAGGGTGTTAAACCCGGTAGCTACCTTTAGGATTCGCGTGAATTAGGGGCCATACCCGTTTCCTAATTCTTAGGTTACCAAGCTATAATAATCTGGGGGAAATATTCACATCAATTAGTGGCAATTATAACGTCCAACTAATTCAATAATAATCAACAGAACTTCTATCTGTATAATAATTCATTCGAGGAATGTTTTGCTTATGTCTATCTCGTCAAACATTTATAAAAGCATCTCAGATATTCTCAGTCCAAAAATATAGATTTCAAAGGCATTTAATAAAACAGTTGTAAAAACGGCGCATGTATTCTCAGTTCCAAAAATGTAAAGAGTAAAAGTGAATCAAATGAACTCACGATACGATATTTTATAGTAAAAATATGCATACGACGGAATTGAACAATGCATGGTTGGCCTCGGATTCACGAACCTATATCATATATATATATATATATATATATATATATATATATATATATATATATATATATATATATATATATATATATATATATATATATATATATATATATATATATATTAACACTATAATTGAAGTCGAATAAATTTATGTATTATTATTAATATAACTGTTATTTTAGTAATTCATGTGTTTCATTATTAACTCAAATATATTTATTTTATATACTTTAAATAAATATTTTATAAAATATAGTTTTATTAAGTATATTTTTTATATAACTAACTATTATAGTATTAATAATAATATTAATAGTAATATTGATAATAATAATAATAATAATAATAATAATAATAATATGATTTTTATAAAAATAATAATAATACTAGTAATAATAATAATAATAATAATAATAATAATAATAATAATAATAATAATAATAATAATAATAATAATAATAATAATAAATTAATAATAATAATAATGATAAAAAAATATACAACCTTTGAAGAAACAGCTTAACAAAAATTATGCCTCCACCCGAGCTCGAACCCGCGACATAAACACAACCAACCATTCAGCCAATTCAATTTTCTGGAATAATACCATATCCAAATATACTTAACCCGTTTTTTTGTTTCATTTCGGCCTAACTATCACTAGTCCATTAGTAAAACCATTTTAAAACATAATTGGCCCAATTTTAACACTTAAGATCTCGGCCCAACAGCAGCTAAAAGATTTCAGCCCAAATGATATTTATTTAAGCCTAACTTACATTTAGGATTCATTAGTAGCCCGATGCAAGAGATTCCTTTGGGTTCGATCTTATCAGCAAAAAAATAAAAATTAGTTAAGCTTCATTTATCCTCATCGTCATCTTACTCTCATAATCACGATCATCTTATTAAATATTTACACTTCATCTTCTTTATCACAACTGAAAAGAATAGCAGCCGTACAATTAAATGGGTGGTGATGGTAGTCGAATAGAACCAGTTAGACAGAGATAGGAGGCTGTTTACACCCGTAAAAGAATGGTGGTTACAGTGGAGTGGTTACAGCGGTAATGAACATGGAGGTGAGTAACAATCTTAACCGAAGGTGTTGAGGTGGTGTT
This sequence comes from Rutidosis leptorrhynchoides, assembly GCF_046630445.1. Classification (NCBI taxonomy): domain Eukaryota; kingdom Viridiplantae; phylum Streptophyta; class Magnoliopsida; order Asterales; family Asteraceae; genus Rutidosis; species Rutidosis leptorrhynchoides. The sequence goes on from NC_092337.1 coordinate 257,447,124, forward strand.
GGTAACCGGAACTGCAAGCAGGAATAACAGTTGCAACCGGTGATATTAGATGGCTTGGTTAATCGATGACATATGATCATGATGATGATGAGTTGTTCGAATTTGAATAGAAGCATGTAGCAGTATGCAATAGCAGGTGCTTGTCGTGGTGATTGTGAAGTTCTCAGGTGACTTTTCAACAGAAAAACAGAAACGGAAAAGAAGAAAGAAATACAGAAGGTGTTTGTCGTGATGATTGTGAAGTTCTCTCGGACTGAAACAGAAAAAAATAAGTATATAATATATAGTCGAAATGTTTAAATGGGCGTTGGTGGTTTGGGTTGAACAAGATGATTAATAGTAACTGGCTTTAGTGTTTAATGACCTTTGGCCAGGAAAAATATAGCAGCAATAGCTGCAACAATAGTTCAAGAAGAAGCATACACGCACGTTGGTTCTTGGGTTGGTAATTAAAAACAGAAATAGGAAGAAGAAGAAAAATAAAATGATATCGATGATGGTGGTTGGGGTGAGTCTGCAAGGTGGTTAAATGAAGAAGAAAGGGTGGTGAATTGGGGTTGAAGATGGTGGCTCAATGGTGGTTGAGTTCGGTTATAATTAGATCATAAAATATATATATATATAGCGGTGGTCCTTGAGTTGTGATCGATGGTGTTAAACCGAGGTGATGAAAGTGGTGGTGTATGGTGGTTGTTCATGATGGTAGTGGTGTTGGGATGGTTCTCGGTGGTTGTATTGATCAACTACACAAAAATATGAGTTCCTTTCTTGTGTTAAGTTGATGCATATATATATACATATCATATATGTCAAGTGGTAGAAGACTACGACAAATAGATATTTAAATATGTACAGTGCCCAAATAGTAATCTTATTAAAAATTTCAATAGTTAAGCAGCCGTGTTATTTAGTTGATTGTGCCGATAGTTTTATTAGGATATTATTTCGTACTCCGTTGATAAATTAGTGATGATTAAAAGTCTTCGAAAAATTCTTAAATTTTTACAATAATTATATTTATTTATTTTAGTCATTATGGTATAAAATTTGGTTATTAACTACTAAATAAAAATTACATCACTGCTCGCGCCCGACTTCAGGTAAAATATGAAAAGTGTTCAAATTCAACAATTAACTCTTAAATATATTTTTAATAGGCCTACGATTCATATAACTCATTTTCGGATCACCGTTTATTTTAAAATTATATAAGTTTGAGTTAAACTTCTCTAAATAATAATCGAAACGTCCAACGAGTGTTACAATCATTAAATAATTACATTTAATATACTATATATATATATATATATATAGATTTATTTCAATAACAATTTAATTATATTGTATATTATTATTTTAGGTTATTACATATACATTTATTTATATTTATATATATATATATATATGTATGCACATTTATTTACAAATAATGGTTCGTGAATCGTCGGGAATAGTTGAAGGTCAAATAATTCAATAATTTTGAGACTCACGATAACAGACTTTGATTATCGTGTCAAAAACAATTTAAATCGTATCGAAAGTTTGATTTAAAATTAGTCGAAATTTTCCGGGTCGTGACAGCGCATCCGTGCCATCACGCGACAAATGACCCCGCCGTGAACAGTTATAACATGTAGGCACGTAACCTCCCTTACTCTTCTTATTCCCATTCCCGACGCCTTCAGGCGTACTTCGTGCCCTCTTACCCGGAGCACCATGTGACTCTAACCTTGCAAGTACTTCTTCATCGTCACTACCTCGAGGTTTGGAAAACCTATTCTCAAACTCTTCCCTTACGACTTTAGCCACTTGGTCTCGGACCATTTCGGTTACCCATCCTTCGATTGACTCCTTGACTACTTGTCTAACTTTGTTGGCCAAACTTGATACATAGTGCTTGATCGCGGCTTCAACCCTCACCATCAACTCACTCTCCCCTTCATGAGTAGGCCCATCCATTCCGTATTCATCTTCTGTCTTCATTCTAAGGAATACAAAATGATTAAACCACGAACGCATAAAAATATACACGCACAACATCGCCCCATCTCGCTCAATAATCTTCTTACATCACTTGTTAGACACGATTTGTACTCGTAACAATGGTAGCTAGTCATTGCCGTCTCAACTTGTTCATACAACGACTACCTTGCTCGATGAATTTCGCAAAAGAAACATAAACACAAACACAACGCGATATAAACATACACAAAATGATATCACAATGCAAGCTACAATCCTAGTTAGTTCGCCTACAAACTAAGGTACTAACTACAACCCGTTCTGACCCGTACTCCTACAAGTCCCGCAACAAACAAGCACATACACAAAAGTCTAAGTCTAGGCACCTATCTCAAGTCACCTAAATCTCTTAGACCATGCTCTGATACCACTTGTAACGACCCAACCCATTATCCAACCGATTACGCAAAATATATATATATATTTTTTTAACAGAAGAGTGTGCGGCGCGCGACCCTTTTTATGCGCGGTGCGCACAAGGCTTGGCAGCCCGCTGTCCAAAATTTCCTTTTTTCGTTTAAAGATCTCCCACTTTCCGACACTTTTAGACAAAACGGTTTTCACAACACATTATATTAGGTAAAACTAACACGTTCCAATAATAATGTGAGTTTTACGACACCGGGCCCACATCGGTTGTTTTACGACTTCCGTACAAAATACAAGTTTTCGACCACAGAATTTTAACAAAAACTAAAGACTGAGCATGGTGATTGGGGATACGCTACCCAATCCTAATCAAATCCAAAAGCACGTCTTCTAAGTAACTACGCAAGTCCACTAGTTCCCACGCTTACTCAAGCCACCGCATCCATGCAAATCTATAAAAGTATAAACAACGAGAGGGTAAGCTAACGCTTAATGAGTGAGAATATACTACATACATATATATGCATAAAATGAAATACGCATCGCCAATACACAAATAGTAAACACATACCGCAAACCGAGCATAACTAAGAAATGTTATACCTAACGTACCACCAAGCCAAAATCGCAAGATTAGCTACAACATACAATAAGTATATATACGCATATACAAAATACAACCGATAATACAACAAGGTTAACCCCTTAACCTTAAACCCATGAAGGTTGGCCGAACAACCCGAGCCTTAGTGAATTCGCACAACCCGAGATTCACTTCCTTCACCACTCCAACAACCGAGGATGGCCGTACTACCCGTGCCATAGTGAATTTGTACTACCCGAGATTCACTACCTCATCAATAAGATGACCGAACAACCCGAGTCATCATGAATCCGCACTACCCGAGATTTGCTACCTCATCAAAACCCACATTATCAGGGTTACTCAACCGTAACTCAATACCAATCCCACTACATCGGGATTATATAACTCCATATCACAAGTCCATGTGATAACATACACACGAAGTGTGCACCTCGCCAAAGGTAGTCAACCAAAATGCACAACCGTGCCAATTGGACTTATTACACAATCCCCATCAAATCCATCTATATATGAAGTGAGTTCTTTAACCGAGAACCACTTCACCCGACCCGCACCCATCCTACACATACATATGCACATAGGATATTAACACTCTCATTGTCGTCTTGATGAATGCTACCGAATAATCCGCAACTCGTCGATGGAATGTACCTATTCCATTATCACAATACAAGTAACACACTTAGAGTGGATTTACAAACCAACTCAAAACGACACTTAGCGCAATTTCGACCAATTGCACCTCCAAGCACAAAACGTCCCCAAACTAACCAATAATCACTAACAATAGTGAAAATGGTCCTAATATGCCAAATTAACCCAATCGTAAGTGTTAAACACTTATCATTCTCAAAATCAACCATAAACCCTAATTTTGAATTATTTCAAAATTAGTCTTTCAAATACACTAAAATGGGTTCCAACACTTCCATAATCACCAAGCCTAGTGATTAAACCCAAATACAAGTCCCAAATCATGGGCAAGTCGGTTTTCAACCCAAACCCCAGCAACAACAACAATAACCCGATTACTAACAACACTAAACTCACTTCATGAGTTTAAATGGGTTTCTCAACAAACCAAGTTCAAACCCTAACTTTGAATATCAAAACAAACAATGAAATTCGGAGATATAACTTACCACAACAACCAAAATGTAGCTAGGAACGAGATGAACAACTTTAACACTCGAGCTTTTGATCGATTCAAGCTTCTTCTTCTCTAAAACTCCAAATCTCTCTCTAGAAATCTCTCTCTCTCTAAGATAGATGAGAGTGTTTGTGGATGTGAAAATGATCTAAAATTGGATTAAACCAGCTTATATGGCCTGAGATCTGTCCTCAAGTGAAATGACCAAAATGCCCTTCATTTAACTTAAATCAGAAAAAGTAGGAATCTGTTGCCAGGTAGTGTGCGCGGCGCGCCCCCTAATTGTGCGCGGCGTGCATGATGCTCTGAACAGTCTGTTAGCTTTTAAACCTGCACCACGCTTTACACACCTTAAGTACATCATTTCTACTTTATGTACAATAAATATTTGGGTCTTACATCCGTCATAATTGCCATGTTTGTTAATATTTATCGGTAACCTTGACGGTTTAGAGGTCTAATTCACGGACCACCCTTTTTAATTACCCACGTGGCTATAACCTATAGTTTAGAACTGATCAATCCTAGGATACAGGGTAAGTAGTTATGTGTGCTTAACATCACAATAGGGTTTAGTACCTATGTATAGATACGGTAACTATCTATCAGAGAAGAGCTGCCCGCCTTAAGATTGTGATTAGGTTAGTATAGGATTCTTATGGATACTGGTCTAGTCAAAAACATGATTCGCGTCAGAAGCAGTGTTCTAGAGATGCTGTCTAATGATTTGGGATTGAGTAATTGATTGCAAAGGAGAGACGTCTAATCTAATTAGCAGTAACTTAGAATATCTAAGCTTACACATCCGTTAATGTTAAGGTATAGCTATAGTATTAAGTGGAAGATTCATATAGTAGTATACCAACTAGGATTAAGAAAAGTCAAAACCTTTCTTAGGTACATCACTCTGTTCATGAGCCTAGGACTCAGTCCAAGATAGGTCGCTTAAATCTTTCAGATTAGCATTGGGAGTAGAATATATTGTACCGACCAGAATCTTCTAAGCCTAATCTCTTAGTGACAAATCAATTAGGTTACCTCCTTTTGATTAAGGTCTAGTGCTCATTCTAGGAAGTAGAACTCTATAGGTAGTCCCCCTACAACCCTAAATTTTACATTCAGCCCTTTACTTTATCTATCATTTATCTTATTTATAATATATCTATCCCTAGTTTATTGAAACACCTTACTTGCTATAGGGTTATCTTTAGACATACTACGATCCCACATTACTGTCAAACATACAAAAATATGAACCTAGGTTATACTTATCCTTTACTTGTTATAGAAAGAAGCAAGTAGGTGGATTATAGCTTGGAAACTCCAGCTAAATATAAATAATAAAACCATTACTCCCTCTTGGTAACTGATTCTGACGTTTTGCGACCTAACGACATTGCACAAATAAAACCGTCCTTTTTGGGCATATCATTAGGTAAAGTGAAGTTTTTGGCGCCGCTGCCGGGGATCGAATTTTCTGTTTGCTAAGGTAATCTGTGATTCTATTAAGATATCTGAGATTCTTGAGTGATGTCTAAGATAGAAAATTATACACGAACTTGGTTTTTAGATTTTCTGAACAGTCTCCAATTATATTGGAACTAAAAGGATCATGCCTCTCCATTGTCAGCCTGGCCACTTGTTTCGAAGATAGATTGACTGAAACACTCATGCTTAACAATCAAAAAGTTTGACGGTATAGGATTATTAGTCGCCTTTAGAAAACCCTAATTATCTAAAACATAAAAAAAAATAGCACAAAATTATTAATACTTGAAATGTCCCGTTCATATTGATTATAAACGTTCCATATTAATTGATTTCGTCGCGAAGTTTTGACCCCTATATGAGACGTTTTTCAAAGACTGCATTCATTTTTAAAACAACCATAACCTTTATTTTATCGATAAAGGTTTAAAAAGCATTACGTAGATTATCAAATAATGATAATCTAAAATATACCGTTTACACACGACCATTACATAATGGTTTACAATAAGAATATATTACATCAAAAATAAGTTTCTTGAATGCAGTTCTTACATAATATCATACAAGCATGGACTCCAAATCTTGTCCTTATTTTAGTATGCAACAGCGGAAGCTCTTAATAATCACCTGAGAATAAACATGCTTAAAACGTCAACAAAAATATTGGTGAGTTATAGGTTTAACCTATATATTATCAAATCATAATAATAGACCACAAGATTTCATATTTCAATATACATCCCATACATAGAGATAAAATTCATTCATATGGTGAACACCTGGTAACTGACATTAACAAGATGCATATAAGAATATCCCCTATCATTCCGGGAAATCCTTCGGACATGATATAAACGAATTCGAAGTACTAAAGCATCCGGTACTTTGGATGGGGTTCGTTAGGCCCAATAGATCTATCTTTAGGATTCGCGTCAATTAGTAGATCGGTTTACTAATTCTTAGGTTACCAAGAAAAAGGGGCATATTCGGCTTCGATCATTCACCCATATAATGTAGTTTCAATTACTTGTGTCTATTTCGTAAAACATTTATAAAACTGCATGTATTCTCATCCCAAAATATTAGATTTTAAAAGTGGGACTATAACTCACTTTCACAGATTTTTACTTCGTCGGGAATTAAGACTTGGCCACTGGTCGATTCACGAACCTATAACAAATATGTACATATATATCAAAGTATGTTCAAAACATATTTACAACATTTTTAATACGGTTTACTGTTTTAAATTTATTAAGTCAGCTGTCCTCGTTAGTAACCTACAACTAGTTGTCTATAGTTAGATGTACAGAAATAAATCAATATATATATTATCTTGAATCAATCCACGACCCAGTGTATACACGTCTTAGGCTAGATCACAACTTAAAGTATATATATTTTTGGAATCAACCTCAACCCTGTATAGCTAACTCCAACATTACTGCATATAGAGTGTCTATGGTTGTTCCAAATAATATATATACATGGGTTGATATGATATATCAAAACATTTGCATATGTGTCTATGGTATCCCAAGATTACATTAGAATACATGTATAATACAATATAAGTTAGCTAGGATATGATTTGTATATAATTGTTACAATATTTCCCGTAGCTACAACAATCAAAAAATATCCAATCTTGTTTTACCCATAACTTCTTCGTTTTAAATCCGATTTGAGTGAATCAAATTCCTATGGTTTCATATTGAACTATATTTTATGAATCTAAACATAAAAAGTATAGGTTTATAGTCAGAAAAATAAGTTACAAGTCATTTTTGTAATGGTAGTCATTTCAGTCGAAAGAACGACGTCTAGATGACCATTTTGGAAAACATACTTCCACTTTGAGTTTAACCATGATTTTTGGATATAGTTTCATGTTCATAAGAAAAATCATTTTCCCAGAAGAACAACTTCTAAATCAAAGTTTATCATAGTTTTTAGTTAACTAACCCAAAACAGCCCGCGGTGTTACTACGACGGCGTATATCCGGTTTTACGGTTTTTCGTGTTTTCTGGTTTTAAATCATTAAGTTAGCATATCATATAGATATAGAACATGTGTTTAGTTGATTTTAAAAGTCAAGTTAGAAGGATTAACTTTTGTTTGCGAACAAGTTTAGAATTAACTAAACTATGTTCTTGTGATTACATGTTCAAATCTTTGAATAAGATAATTTTATATGTATGAATCGAATGGTGTTATGAACATCATTACTACCTCAAATTTAGTAGGTAAACCTACTAGAAGTGACAAGAAATGATCTAGCTTCAAAGGATCTTGGATGGCTTGAAAGTTCTTGAAGTAGAATCATGACACGAAAACAAGTTCAAGTAAGATTATCACTCGAATTAAGATAGTTATAGTTATAGGAATTGAATCAAAGTTTGTATATGAGTATTACCTTGATTTAGAATGATATCTTACTGTAAACAATAAGGATTTCTTGAGGTTGGATGATCACTTTACAAGATTGGAAGTGAGCTAGTAAACTTGGAAGTATTCTTGATTTTATGAAACTAGAACTTGTAGAATTTATGAAGAACACTTAGAACTTGAATATGGAACTTGATAGAGATCAATTAGATAAAGAAAATTGAAGAATGAAAGTGTTTGTAGGTATTTTTGGCAGTTGGTATATGGATTAGATATAAAGGATATGTAATTTTGTTTTCATGTAAATAAGTCATGAATGATTACTAATATTTTTGTAATTTTATGAGATATTTCATGCTAGTTGCCAAATGATGGTTCCCACATGTGTTAGGTGACTGACATGGGCTTCTAAGAGCTGATCATTGGAGTGTATATACCAATAGTACATACATTTAGAAGCTGTGTATTGTACGAGTACGAATACGGGTGCATACGAGTAGAATTGTTAATGAAACTGAACGAGGATGTAATTTTAAGCATTTTTGTTAAGTAGAAGTATTTTGATAAGTGTCTTGAAGTCTTTCAAAAGTGTATGAATACATATTAAGACGTTGTTGGAAACATACATAATGACATGTTCATTGTTAATAGTCTTGTTTTACATACGTAGTTCATTGTTAATATACATAATGACATGTTTACTTATCATTTATCATGATTAAACATAGTGTAACAATATCTTAATATGATTCATATGTAATTAATAAGATGTTGTTATAACGATAATCGTTATATATATCGTTTCGAGTTTCTTAATTCAATAAACACAACTTATCATAATATCATGTTAATTATATATATAATCATATATATGTCATCATATAGTTTTTACAAGTTTTAACGTTCGTGAATCACCGGTCAACTTGGGTGGTCAATTGTCTATATCAAACCTATTTTGATTAATCAAGTCTTAACAAGTTTGATTGCTTAACATGTTGGAAACACTTAATCATGTAAATATCAATTTCATTTAATATATATAAACATGGAAAGGTTCGGGTCACTACAGTACCTACCCGTTAAATAATTTTTGTCCCGACATTTTAAGTAGTTGGAGGTGTTGACGTATCTTCTGGAAATAAGTGCGGGTATTTCTTCTTCATCTGATCTTCTCATTCCCAGGTGAACTCGGGTCCTCTACGAGCATTCCATCGAACCTTAACAATTGGTATCTTGTTTTGTTTAAGTCTTTTAACCTCACGATCCATTATTTCGACGGGTTCTTCGATTAATTGAAGTTTTTCGTTGATTTGGATTTCGTCTAACAGAATAGTGAGATCTTCTTTAGCAAAACATTTCTTCAAATTCGAGATGTGGAAAGTGTTATGTACAGCCACTAGTTGTTGAGGTAACTCAAGTCGGTAAGCTACTGGTCCGACACGATCAATAATCTTGAATGGTCCAATATACCTTGGATTTAATTTCCCTCATTTACCAAATCGAACAACGCCTTTCCAAGGTGCCACCTTAAGCATAACCATCTCTCCAATTTCAAATTCTATATCTTTTCTTTTAATGTCGGCGTAGCTCTTTTTTCGACTTTGGGCGGTTTTCAACCGTTGTTGAAATTGGATGATCTTCTCGGTAGTTTCTTATATTATCTCCGGACCCGTAATCTGTCTATCCCCCACTTCACTCTAACAAATTGGAGACCTACACTTTCTACCATAAAGTGCTTCAAACAGCGCCATCTCAATGCTTGAATGGTAGCTGTTGTTGTAGAAAAATTCTGCTAATGGTAGATGTCGATCCCAACTATTTCCGAAATCAATAACACACGCTCGTAGCATGTCTTCAAGCATTTGTATTGTCCTTTCGCTCTGTCCATCAGTTTGTGGATTATAGGCAGTACTCATGTCTAGACGAGTTCCTGATGATTGCTGTAATGTCTGCCAGAATCTTGAAATAAATCTGCCATCCTTATCAGAGATAATAGAGATTGGTATTCCATGTCTGGAGACGACTTCCTTCAAATACAGTCGTGCTAAATTCTCCATCTTGTCATCTTCTCTTATTAGCAGGAAGTGTGCTGATTTGGTGAGACGATCAAGCATTACCCAAATAGTATCAAAACCACTTGCAGTCCTTGGCAATTAAGTGATGAAATCCATGGTAATGTTTTCCCATTTCCATTCCGGGATTTCAGGTTGTTGAAGTAGACCTGATGGTTTCTGATGTTCTGCTTTGACCTTAGAACACGTCAAACATTCCTCTACATATTTAGCAACATCGGCTTTCATACCAGGCCACCAAAAATGTTTCTTGAGATCCTTGTACATCTTTCCCGTTCCAGGATGTATTGAGTATCTGGTTTTATGAGCTTCTCTAAGTACCATTTCTCTCATATCTCCAAATTTTGGTACCCAAATTCTTTCAGCCCTATACCGGGTTCCATCTTCCCGAATATTAAGATGCTTCTCCGATCCATTGGGTATTTCATCCTTTAAATTTCCCTCTTTTAAAACTCCTTGTTGCGCCTCCTTTATTTGAGTAGTAAGGTTAGTGTGAATCGTTATATTCATAGCTTTTACTCGAATGGGTTCTCTGTCCTTTCTGCTCAAGGCGTCGGCAACCACATTTGCCTTCCCCAGGTGGTAACGAATCTCAAAGTCGTAATCATTCAATAATTCAATCCACCTACGCTGCCTCATATTCAGTTGTTTCTGATTAAATATGTGTTGAAGACTTTTGTGGTCGGTATATATAATACTTTTGACCCCATATAAGTAGTGCCTCCAAGTCTTTAATGCAAAAACAACCGCGCCTAATTCTAATTCATGCGTCGTATAATTCTGTTCGTGAATCTTCAATTGTCTAGACGCATAAGCAATTACTTTCGTTCGTTGCATTAATACACAACCGAGACCTTGCTTTGAGGCGTTACAATATATCACAAAATCATCATTCCCTTCAGGTAATGACAATATAGGTGCCGTAGTTAACTTTTTCTTTAACAATTGAAACACTTTCACTTGTTCATCTTTCAATTCAAATTTCTTCCCTTTATTCGTTAATGCAGTCAAGGGTTTTGCTATTATGGAAAAGTCTTGAATGAACCTTCTGTAGTAACCAGCTAGTCCGAAAAACTGACGTATGTGTTTCGGAGTTTTCGGGGTTTCCCACTTTTCAACGGTTTCAATCTTTGCTGGATCCACCTGAATACCTTCTTTGTTCACTATGTGACCGAGGAATTGAACTTCTTCCAACCAAAATGCACACTTTGAAAACATAGCGTACAGTTTTTCTTTTCTCAGCAACTCTAGCACTTTTCTCAAATGTTCTTCGTGCTCTTGATCATTCTTCGAGTAAATAAGTATGTCATCAATAAAAACAATGACAAACTTGTCAAGATATGGCCCACACACTCGGTTCATGAGGTCCATGAACACAGCTGGTGCGTTAGTCAATCCAAACGACATAATCATAAACTCGTAATGACCGTAACGCGTCCTAAAAGAAGTCTTTGGAATATCATCCTCCTTCACCCGCATTTGATGATATCCAGAACGTAAATCGATCTTCGAATAAACAGACGAGCCTTGTAGTTGATCAAATAAGTCGTCGATTCTCGGTAGTGGGTAGCGGTTCTTGATGGTAAGTTTGTTCAACTCTCGGTAGTCGATGCACAACCTAAATGTACCATCTTTCTTCTTGACAAACAAAACAGGAGCTCCCATGGTGATGTGCTTGGTCGAATGAAACCACGCTCTAAAAGTTCCTGTAACTTACTTTGTAATTCTTTCATTTCGCTGGGTGCGAGTCTGTATAGAGCACGAGCTATTGGTGCAGCTCCTGGTACAAGGTCTATTTGAAATTCAATGGATCGATGTGGGGGTAATCCCGTTAATTCTTTCGGAAATACATCGGGAAATTCTTTTACGACAGGAACATCACTGATATTCTTTTCTTCAGTTTTAACTTCCTCGATGTGTGCTAGAATGACGTAACAACCTTTTTTTATTAGTTTTTGCACCTTCAAACTACTAATAAGATTTAATTTCACGTTGTTCTTTTCTCCGTACACCATTAAAGGTTTTCCTTTTTCACGCATAATGCGAATCGCATTTTTTGTGCCAATTATTACATCAAAACTTCCTAACTCGACTGGTATTAAATCAATTTTAAACGTTTCATCCCCCAGTTTAATTTCTCTCTCCCGACTAATATTATCTGCTGAAACTAATTTACCGTTTGCTAATTCGAGTAAAAATTTACTATCCAAAGGCGTCAATGGGTAACTTAATTTAGCACAAAATTCTCTACTCATATAGCTTCTATCCGCACCCGAATCAAATAAAACATAAGCATATTTATCATCAATAAGAAACGTACCCGTAACAAGCTCCAGGTCTTCCTGTGCTTCTGCCGCATTAATATTGAAAACTCTTCCACGGCCCTGCCCATTAGTATTCCCCTGATTCGGGTAATTTCTAATAATGTTGCCCTGTTTTCCACATTTATAACAAACAGCGTTGGTATTACTTGCTCCGACACTATTCGTTTCGGCATTACTTGTTCAGACATTATTTGTTCCTTTAGTTCTGTTAAACTTTGGTCCGTAGACCTCACACTCTGTCGCGCTATGACCATTTCTTTTACACCTGTTGCAAAATGTCGTGCAAAACCCCTGATGATTTTCTTCACACCTATGGCATGGCTGTTTTTGGTTTTTGTTGCCGTTGTTGTTATTGAGGTTGTTGTTGGGATTGTTATTGTTGTTGAAACGGTTGTTGTAGTTGTTGTTGTTATTGGGATGTTTGTTGTAGTTATTGTTAGCATTGTGGTTATTGTTGCGATTGTTGTTGCGGTTGTTGGGATAGTTGTTGCGATTGTGGTTGTAATTGTTGTTGTTGTTGTACTGGTGACTCTTATCACCGTTTTCTTCCCACTTCCTCTTGAGTTGTTTCGTGTTGGCTTCTTCTGTCGCCTGCTCTTTAATTCTTCCCTCAATCTGATTTATGAGTTTATGAGCCATTCGACTTGCCTTCTGTATAGAAGCGGGCTCGTATGAACTCACATCTTCTTGAATCCTTACTGGTAACCCTTTTACAAACGCGTCGATCTTCTCTTCTTCATCTCCGAATGCTCCCGGACACAATAGGCACAACTCTGTGAATCGTTGTTCATATGTGGTAATGTCGAACCCTTGTGTTCGTAACTCTCTAAGTTCTGCCTTGAGTTTATTGACTTCGTTTCTAGGACGGTACTGCTCGTTCATCAGTTGCTTGAATGCCGACCACGGTAGTACGTAAGCATCATTTTGTCCTACATGTTCAAGATAGGTGTTGCACCACGTTAACGCAGTACCTGTGAAGGTATGCGTAGCGTACTTAACTTTGTCCTCTTCAGTACACTTACTTATGGCAAACACCGATTCGACTTTCTCGGTCCACCGTTTAAATCCAATTGGTCCTTCGGTTCCATCAAATTCCAAAGGTTTGCAGGCAGTGAATTCTTTATAGGAGCATCCTACACGATTTATTACGCCGTTAGCTGCATTGCTAGATTCAGAGTTATTGTTGGTATGTAGCACAGCCTGTACTGCGGCTATGTTTGCAGCAAGAAAGGTACGAAATTCCTCTTCGCTCATATTCATGGTGTGTCGAGTAGTCGGTGCCATTTCCTTCAAAATAACCAACTGAATCGAGTTAATCATACAGAATATTAAGAGTAGTCAATAGTATTTCGTAGCAAAATATGAACTCATTTATAAAAGCTTTTTCTTCATATTAGCATTTTATATGTTTAAATTCGGGTACTACCTACCCGTTAAGTTCATACTTAGTAGCTAATATACAATTTGTTAGGTACCCGAGAAAGGAGTAATACGAGTTTCCCTAGCCTTATGGAGGATCCTTTATACTAGGCTATATAAAGGATCCAAGGCTCCCTAGATTAGCTAAGCTTAGCCACTATTATGTAGAGATATTCAAGAGAGCCGTGGAAAGTCAATCTTGACTGATTGACTTTCTCTCTCAATCTTTATGGCTATTCTTCACATTCATTGATATTCATGTGTCAAGGGTCCTATCAATTGGTATCAAGAGCCTATCATTCAACGAACCGAATGAAGATCCTTTGAATATCATGAATGTTTTCCCTCCACCTTCAAACCTTCAAACACCAAACACATATATCTTCAACCAACCTTCATCTAAGTCTTCAAACCTTCATCATGTTCATCATGAAGATATGAAGATCTTCGAAATTTTTTCGAAAATTTTTCAAAAATTTTTCGATACCGAATCTCAACAACACACATACACAACCAAATGAGATCCATATATTACCGAATCTCATTTTACCGAATCTAACCGAAACTTATTCTAAATTTCACCAACACTTATTCCAAATCACAAATTCCAAAACACAACATAAAAAAATTATTTTATTGAATTCAACTTTAACAGTTCTGATCTATTTCTCTCACACATACACGTGTTCATCTCAGATCATCTGCATCTATCCACTGGTGCTACAGTACTCGATACTTATGTTCTTCAAGCAAAATTTTCAAGTTCTTCATCGCTGATTCAAACAACAATCGAAGTGTAGATTCGTGTTCTACATAAGAAACAGAAGCTTCGTGATGTATCAGTTCTAATTTACATCAGCTAATCGAGGGTAATTTGATTCGAGTTCATCTTAACCGAAACCGATCCTCGGTTTGCTCTCCGGAGTAGTCTAGTTATTCTCAAATCGAATTAAATATAGATTCTGATTCCTCTTGCATGAGTGAAGCTTCGTGATGCTTTATATTGGATAAACAAACATCTCAGCGATTCAAATCTAGGAGTCAAACTTTTTGATACAAAAGTCAACCGAAGTGTTAATGATTAAATTCGAACGAGATGTGTTGTTTCAGATTCAGGAGATGATCTACGAGTGTTATACATGTGATTTTGATTAAATTTCATGAAGGAATTGAGGTCTGAAACTGTCCGACAAATTAAATTTAAATTTTGAGTTCATCAATGGCATCTTCATGTTCATCACCTGATGTGATAATTTGTTGCTGAAATGATCGAATATTCTTCACAGATTATCTTAGTCGCAGGTTTGGAAAGCTTTTGCAACAAATTACAAGTCCTAATTGAACAAATTGTTGATGTTCATAATTCTCAAATGAAGATGACGGTTACTGTTTGGATGAATCAGCTTCGGTTTACAATGATGGATAACATTCGGTATTTGATATTGATGATGATGATTCGTTACAGGACTCGGTATCGACAGAATGATATGGATGAAGATATTGACTTGTATATTCGGTACTTGATCCTGCCTTGTTATTGAGTTATTCCTTATTCGGTATAATACTCGGTATATACTCGGTAAAATACTTGGTATAACTCTCGGTATCTCATTCTGTATAAGATTCGGTATACAGTATCCATTTACACAAAGTGATACATAAATGTTCATGGGCCACTCAAGCCCAATAAGCTACACTACCGAATCTGTGAAGGTTAATATATATTTGGGCCTACAATACCGAATATGGATCCGATATGTGATTGGGCCACCCGAATCTGAATAAGCAAGCCCAACAAGCATTTCAGTCCACATATCAAACTTTAATGGATATTGTCAGTTTTAGTCCCTGACAACTTTCGGAATTTTGCAAGCTCAGTCCATATACCGAATCTGGCTCAAATTTTAACAGTTTTGACCCTTGAAGCTTATCAGAATTTTCATGACAGGTCCTTTACCGAATCTGGACCTCCAAAGCACAATTTTCTTATACTTTTGAGGCTCGGATTTACTCGGCTTTTCTCATACGCGTTCTTCACGATATTTTGGAGATTTTCTGAGCACGTCAACCAATTTATACAATGACGCTCTTATTTCATATGATATTCATGCGAGCATCATTGTGGGGGAGATATGTATATGGTTGATGTGCGTGTGACTTCAATACACGTACGGTATTGGACTCGTACTTCAAAGAGACAAAGTTAAAGCGTTACTTCTTTGACGAGTGAGCACGCGAAACTGAAAGAGACTTCCATATCCTTGGGGGAGTACATGAGATGTTAGGAACTTCAAAGGAGCCAACGATCTATACGCTTTATGTGACGATCATGTGTTTGATTGAAATCAAACTTGATTGGCCGTGCCCCATATACTTTGAAGGGGGAGTTTCTCAAAGTTTTTCGAGCTTACTAATCAAGGCAAATGTTGAGGGGGAGTTGAGTTCTTCATCAACATAAAGTGATGCTTCGATGAATGTCTACCTTGCGCATTCCGCTGTGCAAACCCAAAGACCGTTGAAAGAACAATGACATCAAGTTTTGAAGATTTCAAGATCTTCATCAATGGCCATGCATCATTCGGGGGGGAGTTAATTAGCAATAGTTAATTCTTTCCTTGTAATGTTGTATGTTTTACTAGGGAGTTAGTTTTTGGAAACCCGTCTCACTCCTGGGGGGAGATTGTTAGGTACCCGAGAAAGGAGTAATACGAGTTTCCCGAGCCTTATGGAGGATCCTTTATACGAGGCTATATAAAGGATCCAAGGCTCCCTAGATTAGCTAAGCTTAGCCACTATTATGTAGAGATATTCAAGAGAGCCGTGGAAAGTCAATCTTGACTGATTGACTTTCTCTCTCAATCTTTATGGCTATTCTTCACATTCATTGATATTCATGTGTCAAGGGTCCTATCACAATTCAACTACTACAATTCCATATGAAAAACTGATTATAATAATATATCACATACAAATATTCTTCAAACTAACAACTTCGCTATATTACATATAACATGAAATATAGTATACTATGATACAGGACAGTTTTGAAGATAAATCTAGTTAATACACAAGTTGTTCAGCAAAGGAAATAAAGACATGTAATTCATTAGTCCAGAAACAAGTCATGCATTCTGGTTTTACTAAGACGACTTCCCATCCTTGGTCTTGTGGAAAATAACCGATATGACCGTTGGCTAGGCAGCATGTTGTAATGTCGTCAAAAGGACGAGGGTTTCGTAATGTCCAACAGCCCCGTAATAATCTAAAAACCTTGTTTCTCACCCCAACTACTGAATCCGTCACTTGTGGGAAGGTTTTATTTAAAAGTTACAATCCGATGTTCTTTTTCTCACTTTGGTAAGAAGCGAACATCACTAACCCTTAAGCATAACATGCTTCTTTATGTTGCATGTTAGAAGCTCTTTCTAATTCACGAAATCCTATGTTGGGATATGTTGAGTCAAAATAGGTTCTTAACCCGTAGCGTAAAATTGCATTTGGGTTCCCCGCATTTAATGCTTTAAAGAAAACACGGCATAACTTACGGTCTCCCCAATGTGATATACCCCACCTATCAAAGGAAAACCTTTTATAAACTAAGGCATTTCTGGTAAGTCTTTCAAATGTTTGACAAGTTAATTTCGCCATAACTAAATGTGCTGATGAATTCTGATCGACTCTAGATAAGATTTCCTCAATCATATCCTCTGGTAGGTCTTCTAAAATATTCGGTTGTCTACCCTTAACGTCCATTTTGTTTTTATACTGTAAAATAGACAAGGATTAGATTCGTAATAACAAACAATACAAGCAATTTTTACATAGAACATAAAAGTACAAGCACACTACAATACATATAATACACAACATGATTACAACCCTCTAATTTGAATCACTGGTTTCTTCTTCTTCGGACTTGGTTCATTTTCCTAATTTTCTAGGAATATATGGTGTTCCTCTAATACGAGCCGTCATTTTCCACAATGGTTTAGAGAAACCTGGTGGTTTAGAGGTTCATGGGTCATTGTTACATTTTAGGAAATAAGGATGTTGCCGATACATATAAAGTTCATCGGGGTTGGAATCGGGTTTCTCTATTTTTATACCTTTTCCCTTATTATTTTCTTTTGCTTTATTAAATTAGGTCGAGGTAATTTCTATAACATCATCGGAATCCACATCGGGATCCGATTCATCAGAAAATTGGTAATCTTCCCAATATTTTGCCTCCTCGGCGGAAACACCATTGACCATTATTAACTTTGGTCCGTTGGTTGAGGATTTTCTTTTATTTAATCGATTTACTATAGGTATCAATATTTCTTCCTCCGGAACCTCTTCTTCTTCTGGTTCCTCCTTATCCGATTTCCCCTCTTCTGGTTCTTCTTCTTCCGGTTCCTCCTCTTCCGGTTCCTCCTCTTCCGGTTCCTCTTCGAGAATTTGTGAATCTTCCCAAAATATATTCGACTCTTCATTATTATTAGGTGAATCAATGGGATTTGTACTAGAGGTAGACATCTATCACACAATATCAAACACGTTAAGAGATTAATATATCACATAATATTTACATATTAATAATATATAGTGTCCTACAAAAAAATGTTAAGCAATCGTTTTTGAAGAAAAACACGATCGAAGTCCAGACTCACTAATGCATCCTAACAAACTCGGTAAGACACACTAATGCAATTTTCTGGTTCTCTAAGACCAACGCTCAGATACCAACTGAAATGTCCCGTTCATATTGATTATAAACGTTCCATATTAATTGATTTCGTCGCGAGATTTTGAGCTCTATATGAGACATTTTTTAAAGACTGCATTCATTTTTAAAACAACCATAACCTTTATTTTATCGATAAAGGTTTAAAAAGCATTACGTAGATTATCAAATAATGATAATCTAAAATATACCGTTTACACACGACCATTACATAATGGTTTACAATAAGAATATATTACATCAAAAATAAGTTTCTTGAATGCAGTTTTTACATAATATCATACAAGCATGGACTCAAAATCTTGTCCTTATTTTATAATGCAACAGCGGAAGCTCTTAATAATCACCTGAGAATAAACATGCTTAAAATGTCAACAAAAATGTTGGTGAGTTATAGGTTTAACCTATATATTATCAAATCATAATAATAGACCACAAGATTTCATATTTCAATATACATCCCATACACAGAGATAAAATTCATTCATATGGTGAACACCTGGTAACCGACATTAACAAGATGCATATAAGAATATCCTCTATCATTCCGGGAAATCCTTCAGACATGATATAAATGAATTCGAAGTACTAAAGCATCCGGTACTTTGGATGGGGTTCGTTAGGCCCAATAGATCTATCTTTAGGATTCGTGTCAATTAGTAGATCGGTTTACTAATTCTTAGGTTACCAAGCAAAAGGGGCATATTTGACTTCGATCATTCACCCATATAATGTAGTTTCAATTACTTGTGTCTATTTCGTAAAACATTTATAAAACTACATGTATTCTCATCCCAAAATATTAGATTTTAAAAGTGAGACTATAACTCACTTTCACAGATTTTTACTTCGTCGGGAAGTAAGACTTGGTCACTGGTCGATTCAGAAACCTATAACAAATATGTACATATATATCAAAGTAGTATGTTAAAAATATATTTACAACATTTTTAATAAGTTTTACTGTTTTAAATTTATTAAGTTAGATGTCCTCGTTAGTAACCTACAACTAGTTGTCTACAGTTAGATGTACAGAAATAAATCGATATATATTATCTTGAATCAATCCATGACCCATTGTATACACGTCTCATGCTAGATCACAACTCAAAGTATATATATTTTTGGAATCAACATCAACCCTGTATAGCTAACTCCAACATTACTGCATATAGAGTGTCTATGGTTGTTCCAAATAATATATATACGTGGATCGATATGATATGTCAAAACATTTGCATATGTGTCTATGGTATCCCAAGATTACATTAGAATACATGTATAATACAATATAAGTTAGCTAAGATATGATTTGTATAGAATTGTTACAATATTTCCCGTAGCTACAACAATCAAAAAATATCCAATCTTGTTTTACCCATAACTTCTTTGTTTTAAATCCGATTTGAGTGAATCAAATTGCTATGGTTTCATATTGAACTCTATTTTATGAATATAAACATAAAAAGTATGGGTTTATAGTCAAAAAAATAAGTTACAGGTCGTTTTTGTAAAGGTAGTCATTTTAGTCGACGTCTAGATGACCATTTTGGAAAACATACTTCCACTTTGAGTTTAACCATGATTTTTGGATATAGCTTCATGTTAATAAGAAAAATCATTTTCCCAGAAGAACAACTTTTAAATCAAAGTTTATCATAGTTTTTAATTAACTAACCCAAAACAGCCCGCGGTGTTACTACGACGGCGTATATCCGGTTTTACGGTTTTTCGTGTTTTCCGATTTTAAATCATTAAGTTAGCATATCATATAGATATAGAACATGTGTTTAGTTGATTTTAAAAATCAAGTTAGAAGGATTAACTTTTATTTGCGAACAAGTTTAGAATTAACTAAACTATGTTCTAGTGATTACATGTTCAAATCTTCGAATAAGATAGTTTTTTATGTATGAATCGAATGATGTTATGAATATCATTACTACCTCATGTTTAGTAGGTAAACCTACAGGAAGTGACAAGAAATGATCTAGCTTCAAAGGATCTTGGATGGCTTGAAAGTTCTTGAAGTAGAATCATGACACGAAAACAAGTTCAAGTAAGATTATCATTCGAATTAAGATAGTTATAGTTATAGGAATTGAATCAAGGTTTGTATATGAGTATTACCTTGATTTAGAATGATATCTTACTGTAAACAACAAGGATTTCTTGAGGTTGGATGATCACTTTACAAGATTACAAGTGAGCTAGTAAACTTGGAAGTATTCTTGATTTTATGAAACTAGAACTTGTAGAATTTATGAAGAACACTTAGAACTTGAAGATGAAACTTGAGAGAGATCAATTAGATGAAGAAAATTGAATAATGAAAGTATTTGTAGGTGTTTTTGGTCATTGGTATATGGATTAGATATAAAGGATATGTAATTTTGTTTTCATGTAAATAAGTCATGAATGATTACTAATATTTTTATAATTTTATGAGATATTTCATGCTAGTTGCCAAATGATGGTTCCCACATGTGTTAGGTGACTCAAATGGGCTGCTAAGAGCTGATAATTGGAGTGTATATACCAATAATACATACATTTAGAAGCTGTGTATTGTACGAGTACGAATACGGGTGTATACGAGTAGAATTGTTGATGAAACTGAACGAGGATGTAATTTTAAGCATTTTTGTTAAGTAGAAGTATTTTGATAAGTGTCTTGAAGTCTTTCAAAAGTGTATGAATACATATTAAAACAATACATGTATATACATTTTAACTGAGTCGTTAAGTCATCGTTAGTCGTTACATGTAAATGTTGTTTTGAAACCTTTAGGTTAACGATCTTGTTAAATATTGTTAACCCATTGTTTATTATATCTAAAGAGATGTTAAATTATTACATTATCATGATATTATGATATATTAATATATCTTAGTATGATATATGTAGTGACCCGAACTTTTCCATGTTTATATATATTAATTGAGATTGATATTTACATGATTAAATGTTTCCAACATGTTAAGCAATCAAACTTGTTAAGACTTGATTAATTGAAATATGTTTCATATAGACAATTGACCACCCAAGTTGACCGGTGATTCACGAACGTTAAAACTTGTAAAAACTATATGATGACATATATATGGATATATATATAGTTAACATGATACTATGATAAGTAAACATATCATTAAGTATATTAACAATGAACTACATATGTAAAAACAAGACTACTAACTTAATGATTTTTAAACGAAACATATATGTAACGATTATCGTTGTAAAGACATTTAATGTATATATATCATATTAAGAGATATTCATACATAATAATATCATGATAATATAATAATTTAAAATCTCATTTGATATTATAAACATTGGGTTAACAACATTTAACAAGATCGTTAACCTAAAGGTTTCAAAACAACACTTACATGTAACGACTAACGATGACTTAACGACTCAGTTAAAATGTATATACATGTAGTGTTTTAATATGTATTTATACACTTCTAAAAGACTTAAATACACTTATCAAAATACTTCTACTTAACAAAAATGCTTACAGTTACATCCTCGTTCAGTTTCATCAACAATTCTACTCGTATGCACCCGTATTCGTACTCGTACAATACACAGCTTTTAGATGTATGTACTATTGGTATATACACTCCAATAATCAGCTCTTAGCAGCCCATGTGACTACTAACACATGTGGGAACCATCATTTGGCAACTAGCATGAAATATCTCATAAAATTACAAAAATATGAGTAATCATTCATGACTTATTTATATGAAAATAAAATTACATATCCTTTATATCTAATCCATACACCAAAGACCAAAAATACCTACAAACACTTCCATTCTTCAATTTTCTTCATCTAATTGATCTCTCTCAACTTCTATCTTCAAGTTCTAAGTGTTCTTCATATATTCTACAAGTTCTAGTTACATAAAATCAAGAATACTTTCAAGTTTGCTAGCTCACTTCCAATCTTATAAGGTGATCATCCAACCTCAAGAAATCTTTGTTTCTTACAGTAGGTTATCATTCTAATACAAGGTAATAATCATATTCAAACTTTGGTTCAATTTCTATAACTATAACAATCTTATTTCAAGTGATGATCTTACTTGAACTTGTTTTCGTGTCATGATTCTGCTTCAAGAACTTCGAGCCATCCAAGGATCCGTTGAAGCTAGATCCATTTTTCTCTTTTCCAGTAGGTTTATCCAAGGAACTTAAGGTAGTAATGATGTTCATAACATCATTCGATTCATACATAAAAAGCTATCTTATTCGAAGGTTTAAACTTGTAATCACTAGAACATAGTTTAGTTAATTCTAAACTTGTTCGCAAACAAAAGTTAATCCTTCTAACTTGAATTTTAAAATCAACTAAACACATGTTCTATATCTATATGATATGCTAACTTAATGATTTAAAACCTGAAAACACGAAAAATACCGTAAAACCGGATTTACGCCGTCGTAGTAACACCGCGGGCTGTTTTGGGTTAGTTAACTAAAAACTATGATAAACTTTGATTTAAGAGTTGTTATTCTGAGAAAATGATTTTTATTATGAACATGAAACTATATCCAAAAATTATGGTTAAACTCAAAGTGGAAGTATGTTTTTTAAAATGGTCATCTAGACGTCGTTCTTTCGACTAAAATGACTACCTTTACAAAAATGACTTGTAACTTATTTTTTCGACTATAAACCTATACTTTTTCTGTTTAGATTCATAAAATAGATTTCAATATGAAACCATAGCAATTTGATTCACTCAAAACGGATTTAAAATGAAGAAGTTATGGGTAAAACAAGATTGGATAATTTTTCTCATTTTAGCTACGTGAAAATTGGTAACAAATCTATTCCAACCATAACTTAATCAACTTGTATTGTATATTATGTAATCTTGAGATACCATAGACACGTATACAATATTTTGACCTATCATGTTGACACATCTATATATATTTCGGAACAACCATAGACACTCTATATGTGAATGTTGGAGTTAGCTATACAGGGTTGAGGTTGATTCCAAAATATATATAGTTTGAGTTGTGATCAATACTGAGATACGTATACACTGGGTCGTGGATTGATTCAAGATAATATTTATCGAATTATTTCTGTACATCTAACTGTGGACAACTAGTTGTAGGTTACTAACGAGGACAGCTGACTTAATAAACTTAAAACATCAAAATATATTAAAAGTGTTGTAAATATATTTTGAACATACTTTGATATATATGTATATATTGTTATAGGTTCGTGAATCAACCAGTGGCCAAGTCTTACTTCCCGACGAAGTAAAAATCTGTGAAAGTGAGTTATAGTCCCACTTTTAAAATCTAATATTTTTGGGATGAGAATACATGCAGGTTTTATAAATGATTTACAAAATAGACACAAGTACGTGAAACTACATTCTATGGTTGAATTATCGAAATCGAATATGCCCCTTTTTATTAAGTCTGGTAATCTAAGAATTAGGGAACAGACACCCTAATTGACGCGAATCCTAAAGATAGATCTATTGGGCCTAACAAACCCCATCTAAAGTACCGGATGCTTTAGTACTTCGAAATTTATATCATATCCGAAGGGTGTCCCGGAATGATGGGGATATTCTTATATATGCATCTTGTTAATATCGGTTACCAGGTGTTCACCATATGAATGATTTTTATCTCTATGTATGGGATGTGTATTGAAATATGAAATCTTGTGGTCTATTATTATGATTTGATATATATAGGTTAAACCTATAACTCATCAATATTTTTGTTGACGTTTTAAGCATGTTTATTCTCAGGTGATTATTAAGAGCTTCCGATGTCGCATACTTAAATAAGGACGAGATTTGGAGTCCATGCTTGTATGATATTGTGTAAAAATTGCATTCAAGAAACTTATTTTGTTGTAACATATTTGTATTGTAAACCATTATGTAATGGTCGTGTGTAAACAGGATATTTTAGATTTTCATTATTTGATAATCTACGTAAAGCTTTTTAAAACTTTATTGATGAAATAAAGGTTATGGTTTGTTTTAAAATGAATGCAGTCTTTGAAAAACGTCTCATATAGAGGTCAAAACCTCGCAACGAAATCAATTAATATGGAACGTTTTTAATCTATAAGAACGGGACATTTCAGTTGGTATCCGAGCGTTGGTCTTAGAGAACCAGAATTTTGCATTAGTGTGTCTTATCGAGTTTGTTAGGATGCATTAGTGAGTCTGGACTTCGACCGTGTTTACTTGAAAAATGATTGCTTAACAAATTTTGTTGGAAACTATATATTTTTAATATGTGAATATTATATGATATATTAATCTCTTAACGCGTTTGATATTATGTGATAGATGTCTACCTCTAGAACAAGTCCCATTGACTCACCTAATAATAATGAAGAGTCAAATGTAAATTGGAATGATTCGTGGACTGATTCACAAGTTCCCGAAGAGGAACCGGAAGAAGAGTCGGAACCGGAAGAAGAATCGGAACCGGAAGAAGAATCGGAACCGGATGAAGAAATAGAACCGGTGGGGGAAATAATAAAACGGTTAAGTAAAAGAAAATCCTCAACCAACTGACCAAGGTTAATTATGGTCAATGGTGTTTCCGCCAAGGAAGCAAAATATTGGGAGGATTACCAATTCTCCGATGAATCGGATTCCGACGAGAATTCCGATGATGTTATAGAAATTACCCCAACTGAATTTAAAAAGGCAAAAGAAAATAATAAGGGAAAGGGCATAAAAATAGAGAAATCTAATTCCAACCCCGATGAACTTTATATGTATCGCAAACCCCCGAAGTCCTTAAGTTGTAACAATGACCCGGGAACCTCTAAACCACCAGGTTTTTCTAAACCAATGTGGAAAACGACGGCTCGTATTAGGGGAACATCATATATCCCTAGAAACTTGGCAAAATGAACCAAAACCGAAGAAGAAGAAACAAGCGAGTCGGAATAAGATAGTTGTATTCGTGTGGTGTAATATATGTAATATAGTGTGCTTATGCTTTATGATATATGTAAAAATTGCTTGTATTAATAAGTATTTTTTTTTTTTTATGAATCTAACTTTTGTCTATTTTACAGTATAAAAACACAAAATGGATAGACAACCCAATATTTTAAGAGACTTACCCGGAGACATGATTGATGAAATCTTGTCTAGAGTCGGTCAGAATTCTTCGGTACAGCTATTTAAGGCGAGATCAGTTTGTAAGACATTCGAAGAACGTTCCAAGAATGCCTTGGTTTATAAAAGGCTTTCGTTCGAAAGATGGGGGATATCACATTGGGAAATCCATAAGTTACGATGTGTTTACTTTGACGCATATATTGCGGGGAACCCAAATGCTATTTTACGCAATGGGTTAAGAAATTATTTTGACTCAATATATCCGAATATTGGACTTCGTGATTTAGAAAAAGCGGCTAACATGCAACATAAAGAAGCATGTTATGCTTACGGATTAGTAATGTTCGCTTCTCACCAAAGTGAGAACAAGAACATCGGGCTACAACTATTAAACAAAACGTTCCCACAAGTGACGGAGTCGGTAATTGGGGTAAGAAATGAGGTTTTTAGATTGTTACGGGACTGTTGGACATTTCGTAACCCTCGTCCCTTTGACGACGTTACAACACGCTATCTTATCAACGGCCATAACGGTTATGTTCCACAAGACCAAGGATAGGAAGTAATCCTAGTAAAACCAGAATGCATGACTTGTTTCTGGACGTATGAATTACGTGTCTTTATTGCCTTTGCTGAACGACTTGTGTACTAGCTAGAATTATCTTCACAACCATCTTGTATCAAAGTTATTGTGTGCTATATTTCATGCTTTATGTAAAATAAGCGGTATTGTAAGTTTATAAAATATTGTATAAAAGTTTGAACGCGAAATATTATTATAATCAGTTTTTCATATAGAATTGTAGTAGTTGAATTGTATATTAGCTACTAAGTATGAACTTAACGGGTAGGTACTACCCGAATTTAAACTTATAAAATGCTAATATGAAGAAAAAGCTTTTATAAATGAGTTCATATTATGCTACAAAATACTATTAACTACTCTTAATATTCTGTATGATTAACTTGTTCCATTTGACTATTTTGAAGGAAATGGCACCGACTACTCGACACACCGTGAATATGAATGAAGAGGAATTCCGTACTTTTCTAGCTTCAAACATAGCTGCAGTACAGGCTGCGCTACATACCAACAATAACCTTGGATCTAGCAGTACAGGAAATCGTGTAGGATGCACCTACAAAGAATTCACTGCCTGCAAACCTTTGGAATTTGATGGAACCGAAGGACCGATCGGATTGAAATGGTGGACCGGGAAGGTCGAATCGGTGTTTGTCATAAGTAAGTGTACTGAAGAGGACAAAGTGAAGTACGCTACGCATACCTTCACAGGTTCTGCGTTAACATAGTGGAATGCCTATCTAGAGCAAGTGGGACAAGACGATGCGTACGCACTACCGTGGTCAGCATTCAAGCACTTGATGAACGAGAAGTACCGTCCCAGAACCGAGGTCAATAAGATCAAGACAGAACTTAGAGGGTTACGAACCCAAAGATTTGATATTACCACGTATGAAAGGCGATTCACAGAATTGTGCCTATTGTGTCCGGGAGCATTCGAAGATGAGGAAGAGAAGATCGATGCGTTTGTGAAAGGATTAACGGAAAGAATCCAAGAAGATATAAGTTCACACGAGCCCGCCTCCATACAACAGGCATGTAGAATGGCTCACAAACTAGTGAACCAGATTGAAGAAAGAATTAAAGAACAGACTGCTGAAGAGGCCAATGTGAAGCAAGTCAAAAGAAAGTGGGAGAAAAATGGTGATAAGAATCACCAATACAACAACAACAGCAATTACAACAATAATCGCAACAATTATCCCAACAATCGCAACATCAATCGCAACTACAACAAACGGCCCAACAACAATAACAACAACAACAACAACAACAACAACAACTACAACAATCATCCCAACAAGAATAATAACCGCAACAACAACAACAATCAAAAGCAGCTATGCCAAAGGTGTGAAAAGTATCACTCGGGGTTCTGCACCAAATTTTGCAACAAGTGTAAAAGAAATGGTCATAGCGCGGCGAAGTGTGAGGTCTACGGACCAGGGGTTAATAGAACGAAAGGAACAAATGGTGTCGGAACGAGTAATGGCGGAGCAAGTAGTGTCGGAGCAAGTTATGCCAATGTAGTTTGTTATAAATGTGGAAAACCGGGCCACATTATTAGAAATTGCCCGAACCAGGAGAACACGAATGGACAAGGCCGCGGAAGAGTTTTCAATATTAATGCGGCAGAGGCACAGGAAGACCCGGAGCTTGTTACGGGTACGTTTTCTTATTGACAATAAATCTGCTTACGTTTTATTTGATTCGGGTGCGGATAGAAGCTATATGAGTAGAGATTTTTGTGCTAAATTAAGTTGTCCATTGACGCCTTTGGATAGTAAATTTTTACTCGAATTAGCAAATGGTAAATTAATTTCAGCAGATAATATATGTCGGAATCAAGAAATTAAACTGGTTAGCGAAACATTTAAGATTGATTTGATACCAGTAGAGTTAGGGAGTTTTGATGTGATAATCGGTATGGACTGGTTGAAAGAAGTGAAAGCAGAGATCGTTTGTTACAAAAATGCAATTCACATTATACGAGAAAAAGGAAAACCCTTAATGGTGTACGGAGAAAAGGGCAACACGAAGCTACATCTTATTAGTAATTTGAAGGCACAAAAACTAATAAGAAAAGGTTGCTATGCTGTTCTATCACACGTCGAGAAAGTACAAACTGAAGAAAAGAGCATCAATGATGTTCCCATTGCAAAAGAATTTCCCGATGTATTTCCGAAAGAATTACCGGGATTACCCCCACATCGATCCGTTGAATTTCAAATAGATCTTGTATCAGGAGCTGCACCAATAGCTCGTGCTGCTTACAGACTCGCACCCAGCGAGATGAAAGAACTGCAAAGCCAATTACAAGAACTTTTAGAGCGTGGTTTCATTCGACCAAGCACATCACCGTGGGGAGCTCCTGTTTTGTTTGTCAAGAAGAAAGATGGTACATTCAGGTTGTGTATCGACTACCGAGAGTTGAACAAACTTACCATCAAGAACCGCTACCCACTACTGAGAATCGACGACTTATTTGATCAACTACAAGGCTCGTCTATTTATTCAAAGATTGACTTACGTTCCGGGTATCATCAAATGCGGGTGAAAGAAGATGATATTCCAAAGACTGCTTTCAGAACACGTTACGGTCATCACGAGTTTATGGTCATGCCGTTTAGTTTAACTAATGCACCAGCTGTGTTCATGGACCTTATGAACCGAGTGTGTGGACCATACCTTGACAAGTTTGTCATGGTTTTCATTGATGACATACTTATTTACTCAAAGAATGACCAAGAACACGGTGAACATTTGAGAAAGGTGTTAGAAGTATTGAGGAAGGAAGAATTGTACGCTAAGTTTTCAAAGTGTGCATTTTGGTTGGAAGAAGTTCAATTCCTCGGTCACATAGTGAACAAAGAAGGTATTAAGGTGGATCCGGCAAAGATAGAAACTGTTGAAAAGTGGGAAACCCCGAAAACTCCGAAACACATACGCCAGTTTTTTGGACTAGCTGGTTACTACAGAAGGTTCATCCAAGACTTTTCCAGAATAGCAAAACCCTTGACTGCATTAACGCATAAAGGGAAGAAATTTGAATGGAATGATGAACAAGAGAAAGTGTTTCAGTTATTGAAGAAAAAGCTAACTACGGCACCTATATTGTCATTGCCTGAAGGGAATGATGATTTTGTGATTTATTGTGACGCATCAAAGCAAGGTCTCGGTTGTGTATTAATGCAACGAACGAAGGTGATTGCTTATGCGTCTAGACAATTGAAGATTCACGAACAAAATTATACGACGCATGATTTGGAATTAGGCGCGGTTGTTTTTGCATTAAAGACTTGGAGGCACTACTTATATGGGGTCAAAAGTATTATATATACCGACCATAAAAGTCTTCAACACATATTTAATCAGAAACAACTGAATATGAGGCAGCGTAGGTGGATTGAATTGTTGAATGATTAATAATTTTAGATTCGTTACCACCCGGGGAAGGCAAATGTGGTAGCCGATGCCTTGAGCAGGAAGGATAGAGAACCCATTCGAGTAAAATCTATGAATATAATGATTCATAATAACCTTACTACTCAAATAAAAGAGGCGCAACAAGGAGTTTTAAAAGAGGGAAATTTAAAGGATGAAATACCCAAAGGATCGGAGAAGTATCTTAATATTCAGGAAGACGGAACTCGGTATAGGGCTAAAAGGATTTGGGTACCAAAATTTGGAGATATGAGAGAAATGGTACTTAGAGAAGCTCAAAAAACTAGATACTCAATACATCCTGGAACGGTGAAGATGTACAAAGATCTCAAGAAACATTTTTGGTGGCCGGGTATGAAAGCCGATGTTGCTAAATACGTAGGAGAATGTTTGACGTGTTCTAAGGTCAAAGCTAAGCATCAGAAACCATCAGGTCTACTTCAACAACCCGAAATCCCAGAATGGAAATGGGAAAACATTACCATGGATTTCATCACTAAATTGCCAAGGACTGCAAGTGGTTTTGATACTATTTGGGTAATAGTTGATCGTCTCACCAAATCAGCACACTTCCTGCCAATAAGAGAAGATGACAAGATGGAGAAGTTAGCACGACTGTATTTGAAGGAAGTCGTCTCCAGACATGGAATACCAATCTCTATTATCTCTGATAGGGATGGCAGATTTATTTCAAGATTCTGGCAGACATTACAGCAAGCATTAGGAACTCGTCTAGACATGAGTACTGCCTATCATCCACAAACTGATGGGCAGAGCGAAAGGACGATACAAACGCTTGAAGACATGCTACGAGCATGTGTTATTGATTTCGGAAACAGTTGAGATCGACATCTACTGTTATCAGAATTTTCCTACAATAACAGCTACCATTCAAGCATTGAGATGGCGCCGTTTGAAGCACTTTATGGTAGAAAGTGCAGGTCTCCGATTTGTTGGAGTGAAGTGGGGGATAGACAGATTACGGGTCCGGAGATTATACAAGAAACTACCGAGAAGATCATCCAAATTCAACAACGGTTGAAAACCGCCCAAAGTCGACAAAAGAGCTACGCTGACATTAAAAGAAAAGATATAGAATTTGAAATTGGAGAGATGGTCATGCTTAAAGTTGCACCTTGGAAAGGCGTTGTTCGATTTGGTAAACGAGGGAAATTAAATCCAAGGTATATTGGACCATTCAAGATTATTGATCGTGTCAGACCAGTAGCTTACCGACTTGAGTTACCTCAACAACTCGCGGCTGTACATAACACTTTCCACGTCTCGAATTTGAAGAAATGTTTTGCTAAAGAAGATCTCACTATTTCGTTAGATGAAATCCAAATCAACGAAAAACTTCAATTCATCGAAGAACCCGTCGAAATAATGGATCGTGAGGTTAAAAGACTTAAGCAAAACAAGATACCAATTGTTAAGGTTCGATGGAATGCTCGTAGAGGACCCGAGTTCACCTGGGAGCGTGAAGATCAGATGAAGAAGAAATACCCGCACCTATTTCCAGAAGATTCATCAACACCTTCAACAGCTTAAAATTTCGGGACGAAATTTATTTAACGGGTAGGTAGTGTAGTGACCCAAACTTTTCCATGTTTATATATATTAATTGAGATTGATATTTACATGATTAAATGTTTCCAACATGTTAAGCAATCAAACTTGTTAAGACTTGATTAATTGAAATATGTTTCATATAGACAATTGACCACCCAAGTTGACCGGTGATTCACGAACGTTAAAACTTATAAAAACTATATGATGACATATATATGGATATATATATAGTTAACATGATACTATGATAAGTAAACATATCATTAAGTATATTAACAATGAACTACATATGTAAAAACAAGACTACTAACTTAATGATTTTTAAACGAGACATATATGTAACGATTATCGTTGTAAAGACATTTAATGTATATATATCATATTAAGAGATATTCATACATGATAATATCATGATAATATAATAATTTAAAATCTCATTTGATATTATAAACATTGGGTTAACAACATTTAACAAGATCGTTAACCTAAAGGTTTCAAAACAACACTTACATGTAACGACTAACGATGACTTAACGACTCAGTTAAAATGTATATACATGTAGTGTTTTAATATGTAATTATACACTTCTGAAAGACTTAAATACACTTATCAAAATACTTCTCGTATGCACCCGTATTCGTACTCGTACAATACACAGCTTTTAGATGTATGTACTATTGGTATATACACTCCAATAATCAGCTCTTAGCAGCCCATGTGACTACTAACACATGTGGGAACCATCATTTGGCAACTAGCATGAAATATCTCATAAAATTACAAAAATATGAGTAATCATTCATGACTTATTTACATGAAAACAAAATTACATATCCTTTATATCTAATCCATACACCAACGACCAAAACCACCTACAAACACTTTCATTCTTCAATTTTCTTCATCTAATTGATCTCTCTAAAGTTCTATCTTCAAGTTCTAAGTGTTCTTCATATATTCTACAAGTTCTAGTTACATAAAATCAAGAATACTTTCAAGTTTGCTAGCTCACTTCCAATATTGTAAGGTGATCATCCAACCTCAAGAAATCTTTGTTTCTTACAGTAGGTTATCATTCTAATACAAGGTAATAATCATATTCAAACTTTGGTTCAATTTCTATAACTATAACAATCTTATTTCAAGTGGTGATCTTACTTGAACTTGTTTTCGTGTCATGATTCTGCTTCAAGAACTTCGAGCCATCCAAGGATCCGTTGAAGCAAGATCCATTTTTCTCTTTTCCAGTAGGTTTATCCAAGGAACTTAAGGTAGTAATGATGTTCATAACATCATTCGATTCATACATAAAAAGCTATCTTATTCGAAGGTTTAAACTTGTAATCACTAGAACATAGTTTAGTTAATTCTAAACTTGTTCGCAAACAAAAGTTAATCCTTCTAACTTGACTTTTAAAATCAACTAAACACATGTTCTATATCTATATGATATGCTAACTTAATGATTTAAAACCTGGAAACACGAAAAATACCGTAAAACCGGATTTACGCCGTCGTAGTAACACCGCGGGCTGTTTTGGGTTAGTTAATTAAAAACTATGATAAACTTTGATTTAAGAGTTGTTATTCCGAGAAAATGATTTGTATTATGAACATGAAACTATATCCAAAAATTATGGTTAAACTCAAAGTGGAAGTATGTTTTTTAAAATGGTCATCTAGACGTCGTTCTTTCGACTGAAATGACTACCTTTACAAAAATGACTTGTAACTTATTTTTTCGACTATAAACCTATACTTTTTCTGTTTAGATTCATAAAATAGATTTCAATATGAAACCATAGCAATTTGATTCACTCAAAACGGATTTAAAATGAAGAAGTTATGGGTAAAACAAGATTGGATAATTTTTCTCATTTTAGCTACGTGAAAATTGGTAACAAATCTATTCCAACCGTAACTTAATCAACTTGTATTGTATATTATGTAATCTTGAGATACCATAGACACGTATACAATGTTTTGACCTATCATGTTGACACATCTATATATATTTCGGAACAACCATAGACACTCTATATGTGAATGTTGGAGTTAGCTATACAGGGTTGAGGTTGATTCCAAATTATATATAGTTTGAGTTGTGATCAATACTGAGATACGTATACACTGGGTCGTGGATTGATTCAAGATAATATTTATCGAATTATTTCTGTACATCTAACTGTGGACAACTAGTTGTAGGTTACTAACGAGGACAGCTGACTTAATAAACTTAAAACATCAAAATATATTAAAAGTGTTGTAAATATATTTTGAACATACTTTGATATATATGTATATATTGTTATAGGTTCGTGAATCAACCAGTGGCCAAGTCTTACTTCCCGACGAAGTAAAAATCTGTGAAAGTGAGTTATAGTCCCACTTTTAAAATCTATTATTTTTGGGATGAGAATACATGCAGGTTTTATAAATGATTTACAAAATAGACACAAGTACGTGAAACTACATTCTATGGTTGAATTATCGAAATCGAATATGCCCCTTTTTATTAAGTCTGGTAATCTAAGAATTAGGGAACAGACACCCTAATTGACGCGAATCCTAAAGATAGATCTATTGGGCCTAACAAACCCCATCCAAAGTACCGGATGCTTTAGTACTTCGAAATTTATATCATATCCGAAGGGTGTCCCGGAATGATGGGGATATTCTTATATATGCATCTTGTTAATGTCGGTTACCAGGTGTTAACCATATGAATGATTTTTATCTCTATGTATGGGATGTGTATTGAAATATGAAATCTTGTGGTCTATTATTATGATTTGATATATATAGGTTAAACCTATAACTCACCAACATTTTTGTTGACGTTTTAAGCATGTTTATTCTCAGGTGATTATTAAGAGCTTCCGCTGTCGCATACTTAAATAAGGACGAGATTTGGAGTCCATGCTTGTATGATATTGTGTAAAAACTGCATTCAAGAAACTTATTTTGTTGTAACATATTTGTATTGTAAACCATTATGTAATGGTCGTGTGCAAACAGAATATTTTAGATTATCATTATTTGATAATCTACGTAAAGCTTTTTAAAACTTTATTGATGAAATAAAGGTTATGGTTTGTTTTAAAATGAATGCAGTCTTTGAAAAACGTCTCATATAGAGGTCAAAACCTCGCAACGAAATCAATTAATATGGAACGTTTTTAATCAATAAGAATGGGACATTTCAATATATATACAGTTAAATGTTGTTACAACGATAATCGTTACATATATGTCTCGTTTCGAAATTCTTAAGTTAGTAGTCTTGTTTTACATACGTAGTTCATTGTTAATATACATAATGACATGTTTACTTATCATTTATCATGATTAAACATAGTGTAACAATATCTTAATATGATTCATATGTAATTAATAAGACGTTGTTATAACGATAATCGTTATATATATCGTTTCGAGTTTCTTAATTCAATAAACACAATTTTATGTATATAACTCATTGTTAAAATACCTAATGAGATACTTACTTATCATAATATCATGTTAATTATATATAATCATATATATGTCATCATATAGTTTTTACAAGCTTTAACGTTCGTGAATCACCGGTCAACTTGGGTGGTCAATTGTCTATATGAAACCTATTTCAATTAATCAAGTCTTAACAAGTTTGATTGCTTAACATGTTGGAAACACTTAATCATGTAAATATCAATTTCATTTAATATATATAAACATGGAAAGGTTTAGGTCACTACAATACTATTATTATCTGTAGAATCCATGACAAACTTAACCGACTACGAAGAAGATTCGAAAGATATCCATCCTCCACCAACTTCGGAAACCGGAGAAGTTATCGTCTATAAAATCCAAAATAATAGCTTCAATAAAAATAGATCTAAACCCAAATGAGTCTCGTCAGAAGCCTCCAGTTTCTAATTCTTGTAGCCCAAGAGGTCGGACAACTTCGTCTAACCCGAAGATTTCATTGCTTTTAGAGAAATTTTATTCAAATGAACCAGAATTCAACCCTTTTCACGATCCACAAGGAGGGTTCAGTCTAAATGAACTCCTACACATGGAAGATGAAATACGGGAAGAATACCCAACCTTTTTATGATATCCGTTCTTGTTAAAGTATGATTCCAAGAAAGAATGTTACATAGATAATTCAGACTCCCCCTCATCGGGAATCTGCTAAATCCTAAACGAAGACTAGATGTTTACCGCGATTTTGTCAGACATCTTTACATCTAATATTTTCCGCTTTTTAAACGTCAAATGCAAGAAATACATCATCTGCGTAATCATGTATGTTCCCTCCATAATCTCTCAAAAGAACATAGGGAAGAAACATTTTTCAAGTATTGTGATGAAGAAATCGACACAAAAGATGACCTCGAAATATTCGTGAACTGTTTGTCATATATCAAAAATGAAGAATTCTCACCAATTTGTCTCAATCGATATTTTGCAATGATGGTCACGGAATTAGAGTATTGGACTGAAAAGGAAGTTCCTAACCCACTTTGAAATATGGAGATCGAGACTATTTCTACTTTGATCCTGCGTCATTCCTTATTCAAAAGTTGACAGAAGTATTTCCGGATTCAACCGAAGAAAGAATAGAGGTAAATTTCTTTGAAAAGAGAAAGGGAATCTGTTCCGAATTCGTGCTAATCTTGACTACGTCGAAATTTCTATTTACTACCCCTCATCAATCACTTATCCACAAAATATCCAAAACTTTCAAATCCACTATTGGAGATCTCGATTCCGAGGAGGACTATGAATTTCAAACCGTAGTTTTCAAAATTCTGAACGATCTAAATTTCAAAGACGACGGACCAAGGAATGGAATCTCTAACATCAAGAAGGTTATAAGGGCATTCGTTCAATTTATGGACAATATCAATGATCTTCAAAAACGCGAATGTCAGCTTTTGAGTGAATTCGAAAGATTCTCGCTTCATCCCGCTGGTCTGCTTTGGATGGTCAAAGAATCCATGAACATCTCTTTCATGAAACGTCACTTTTTGCGTTTAGTTGTAGGCTCGTCATAATTATTCTAATCGCTTATTTTGCGAATAACATTTTCATGTAATAAATTTAAATAAATATTATATAAATAATACTAGTTATTTTATAATATAATTATAAAATTATATAAACTTGAAATGAAAAACAAATAAATAATAAATGGGCTAGACTAGATGAATTAGCCCAAGGCCCAACCAAAAAGCCCAACCAGTCGAAAAAAATGGCTGGCCAGTCTATGGCAGGCCGTGGACGGCTGGCCATAAGACTGGCAGCCAGTTTTTTTTTAACCGGATAAGCTCTTATACCCATTTTTCATCTTTTACTTTTCTTTCTTCTTCCCTCTTCCTCCCAACCTACGGCCAAAATCAAACCCACCATCAACATTTCACCATTTTTTCACCGAATTGGACCATTCGAAGGCCAAAACTTGTTCCTTTCATCCCCTAAACTTATTTCTTCGATCGATTTCATCAAACAAGGTATAAATCTTGCTAAAATTCAAAATTACACTTAGGGTTTAAATTTTAAATTTCTATGATTTTGTGATTTTATGCTTGTTTATATGCTTAGGAACTCTTAGGATGATAATATGATTGTGAAATTGATGATTTGATATGTTAAGTTCTTTGAATCAGTTGACTAGTGTTGACTTGGACAAAATGGGTCGGGTTTGTCAAATTTTGGAACAATGTAGTATGATTGATCTTTTGGAACAATAAAATCACGCTTAAACTAGGTTAAAACATCATTTCCCAAATTTTGGAAATTGATTAAAATCGTACGAAACAAACTTTTTGGTCAAACCTAATGTTAAAACGTTTTTAAAACTTAGGATATTTCGAAAAATTGTTACTTTTGATGAAATCTTTGAGTCCAAAACAAACTTGGAACCAGAATCATTGATTTTTCAAAAACGTACGTTTTTGTCATTTTAACTCTTAAAATATTTTTCTATAAAATAAAAACGCTTAAAACACAATAATGATTAAAGTTTGGTAGTAAGGTAATTTTTTTAACAATTATATTTAATTATCGTAAGCTTAAAAACCAAACTTTTCCAAAAATTCCTTATTACGACTAAAAAGGCTATATGAATTATTTTTAACTAATATTTATACAATCACGGGTATGTATCGAATGTTGGCTAAGATTTTCATTATAGGTTTATTGTATTATGATGGGATATTTTTGCTAATTATATTGCGTTTAGGTATATGAAAAAGTCCATTTTTGAAGCCCTTATTTCAAATTTATTCAGAAAATTGGTTTATATCGTTTTTCTATATAACTAATATGTGTTATTAAATTTTTGGAATACCATTTACATCTCAATCGTATTTTTCAGGATGCCTCAGCTCACTTTATGGGATAACGAGGACTTACAAATAAGACTTCGCCACCTAAATAGTGCGGCTACGTTAGAACTGTTGTTCTGAAAATGGATAAAAAAGAAAAGGGGCTACTTTAAGATTATCGATTGGGATGTAATGGAAATTTGTGGATGGGCGGATGATTTAAGAGAAGTGCTAGAATTCACCATGGGTAATCAGCTTTATGATATGTGGACTCATATATTCAGTATAGATGAGAAGGTGTTAGTCGAGGTTTATGCCGAGTTCATGGCTACTTGGCAATTTGATGATAAGATCGACTCAGATCAGTATTCGACTGAGCCATGCATCTGTTTTCGCTACCGTAATGAATATCATGATATAACTTTGGGACAATTCGCCACATATCTCGAGCTTTACGATCCAACACATATCGGGGATCACATTTTCACCCACGGTAGTGCTGATGAGGGTCCACAGGTTCATAATCAGAACACGTGGAATGAGTTATCTTCTGTTCGACCTTGGAATTCTACACCCAAAGCATCAAAGACCGACAACCCAGCACACCGATTAGTGCACCATCTACTTTAACACTCTATACTACCAAAAGGAAAACACGATAGTAACATTCAAGCTAAGGACATTCGAATGATTCACCATATGCGCAACCAGCATAACTATTAGGTCGCATATCTGGTAGTTAAGGCAATCTCAACCGATCAGACTTCGCCCAGCACATCTTGGTCATTTTTGGGCCCGGTCATCACGAGATTGTTTAAGAGGATGGGTTTGATTGACGTGGGTGAAGAATTTATAGTTGAGAAGGGTTCAGTTCCGATCAGTTATGGTTTTTTTGTTGCTGCTTGGGAGGCGATCAATATTACGGATGGTGTTTTAACAATGAGGAGGATCGAGCATCTTCCTAATACACTGGATAGGGTAGTTCAGGGTGTCCACATTCCTCCCCAGACATTTCATCTCGACCTCAGGACAGTTACTAGAGGACGTAGGAGACACGAGGAAGGGAATACCTCAGTTGGAGGTGGACCACCACCTGTGGAGGAGCAGGTCCATGAGGAGCATGGTCACGATGATGAAGAGCCCTTTCAGACTTACTGAAGCAGGACCTTCAGTACCTAGATATCCTCCTTTCCA
Source organism: Rutidosis leptorrhynchoides (assembly GCF_046630445.1). Classification (NCBI taxonomy): domain Eukaryota; kingdom Viridiplantae; phylum Streptophyta; class Magnoliopsida; order Asterales; family Asteraceae; genus Rutidosis; species Rutidosis leptorrhynchoides. The sequence continues at coordinate 257,485,956 of NC_092337.1, forward strand.
CTTCTACTACGGTGATCCACTCAGTGATGATTAGAACATGATGATGGCACGAGGACAAGCCAACCAGTATCATCACCATTACCAGCAGCAGCTGATGCATGGATACGCACCTCTTCCATTTCCAGAATCGCTTATTATCCCACATCATGAGCGGTGACCGAACATGACTAGCACCAGCCCTCAGCCTAGCCAGCACTTTTCTCAACACACTATCTTTCCGACTCATCCGTCACCACCGCATGTGTCACCAGGATATGGTGGTGATGCTACTATGATGGATGTACCTATCATACCTATAGTAACCAGCAGCGACCACACATACACACTTGATCAGGCACTTGCCGGTGGATGGGATCATGATGCAGGGATGATAGGTGTAACTTCGGATATTGGTAATGTCGCAATGTCAGGAATATGGGGTAGTCGTTTAGATGGTCACAGTTGGCAGAACCGACCATACACACTCGTGAGTAGTTCAGGGAAGTTCAGTTATCATCCGACTGGGTAGCAGTTTGGCACCAGTGAGGCTCAGTCATCCCAGACTATTCCCCGACAGACATGCACTTTCGTCAGATATAACAGGCCCTGGACACATGATGACGCACCAGCAGGCTGAGTGATCTCATACCCTTTTGACTATCATGATACATTAGTATTATCTGTCTTATCATACATTTTTATTTTGATTTGTATGCCCGGTATGGGCCTATTACACTGTTGAACTTTATTTCCAGTTTATGCATGTTTAATATATTATGTTATAATAAGTTGAATAAAAACCGTACAACTAACGATTGCATCATGACAAATGACTTGGAAGCCTGGAAGCAAGGACGATCTTCACAAAAAGATGATGTCGAATACCTGATTAGAAGATATCTTAGAGTGGCACATCCACATACGCACCTTGCGATCTAAAGGGGAGTACTATGTTTTTCGCTACGCACTAGATTTTTAATAACAAACTGCACCATTTTAAATTTTAGGTGTGGGATCAACATCCCACCAACATTAAAACTTAAAATGGAACAAATATTAATAAAACACCAAAGTTCGGGATACTCCGTATCCTCAACATTGAGGACAATGTTTTTCAAAACGCTAAATTTTTCAAAAAAATTATACCTTTTAAACTGAAAACGTTAAATTTTTCAAAAATTTATATCTTTTAAACTGAAAATGCTTTGGGTTATTACTCTCGAAAATCAATGTTTTTGCTAATCTAGACAAAAGGTTTAAACAAAATCAAACACTTTTACAAAAATGAAACCGATTCTAAAAGAGCATTGCGTGACTTAGCACATTCGACCCATTATAATTGTGTGAGGCACCCAAATAAGACCGCAACACTCATTCTTAGTGCTTCAAGATACTTCCATTGAGTGTGCCGATGTTAGCAACTCTGAATCAGTATTTGCTCTCGATCTACATATCTGATTAGGCATAAGTAGAAAGCATTTTAAAACCTTGATCTTTCGTGAAATAAAAACTTCTCAAAACCCTCCATTTCCATTTCCATTCCTTTCACTCCAAATATTTACTCAAAAATCACAAAAATATTCACCTTCATCCATGTTCACCTTACCCCATTTCAAAACAAAGGGGAATGAAAAGATTGATCGGAGAAGAGAAAATCGTGAAAATCACGAGCATCCTAGCAAAAATCCATAGTACACTGCTATCAAAAAGAATCTCTAGGATGAAAGCAAAAATGCTTGTCAAATAGAAAAATATAAAAGATGAAAATCCACAAAAATAAGACAAAGTCTCATTTCAAGCTCCGAGAAAAGTATTCAAAACAGTCAAGAAAAAATATTCGAAACAAAAAATCTGAAAGACTGACAAGATTACCCGATCATGCTTCAACCCAAAAGAACAAAAAGAACTCCTATCTATCCAAATAAACCTCCAACCTCAAACCCTTTCATTCCCTCACCCTTCCAAAGTTATTCACAAATTATTATAGGGTACAATTTCTACTTAACAATGAAGGGATTTGAGTCGTGATCAAGCCTATGACGAAGACTGATGCATGACAGGGTGTTGAGCAATCATATTTCAAATTTAGAACTTAGGAAACCCGATACATTTAGTAAATTGAGTGACCTGAGTGAGGCAGCTACAGTTATGTAACCTTCTCTCATGCTTGCAGAACGAGTTCTTTAGTAGTAAAATTCAATAGATTACGTTTCTATCCTTGCGTCATGATAAGCAATAACACTTGATCATGTAGAATGGAACACCCAAAAGTTTGAAACTTCAAAAGATTTCTTGAGGACAAGCAATGTCTAAGTGTGGGATATTTGATATCGGCCTAAAAGTCATGTTTTTACCCCCAATATTCAGTCCTAAAAGCACGAATTAATTAAATTTCTCTAGAGAATTGTGCATTTATTTGTCTTGTTTGATAGATCAAGTGATTATGAAGACAATTCAAGAAAAATCAACGAAAACGGACTTAAAACGAAAAATCTAGAGCGAAAACGGCAGAAACCGGGAAAACCCCAAGAAAAATGGCCTGCCAGAAGTCCAAATAAATGGCCTGCCAATGAATGTGGACAGTCTGCCATAAAATAAACGGCATGCCATATAAACGGGCTAATTAGACGGCCTGACACCAAATCAAACGGCCCAACAACTATTGGACGGGCTGATTAAACGGCCGGCCAAGAAATTGGACGGCCTACCATGATTTTAGACGACCTCCCTGGATGGCCTGTCAGGCCAGATTTTAGTATAAATAGGCTCATTTATATCCATTTCAAAACACACTCCACTCTCCACTCTTCAATTTAATCTCAAATTTAGTTAGTTTTCTAGTCTAGTTCGAGAATAGTCTTTCGAGGCCTTCTCACCTCTGACTGGGAAATTAATTACCCGAAGGCGAACGCCAAAGATTGTACTAAGAATTTGTCTAGAGTCAGAGTTATCAAGCATTTGTAACGATCACGTCATTTATATACGGTGAACATTTTCCTTAATTTAATGATATATTTGGTTATCTTAAATTAATGTATGCATTTGTCTATCCGTTATAATTAGAATGTTTGTTAATATTTATATGTACTATTGTTATGTTGAAACCTTGACGGTTTAGGGGTCTAATTCACGGACCACCATTTCCAATTACCCACGTAGCTATAACCTAATGTTAGGAACTGATCAATCCTAGGATACAGGGTAAGTAGTTATGTTTGCTTTATGTCACAATAGGGTTTAGTACCTACGTATAGATAAGGTAACTATCTATCAGAGAAGAGCTGCCTGAAATGTCCCGTTCTTATTGATTAAAAACGTTCCATATTAATTGATTTCGTTGCGAGGTTTTGACCTCTATATGAGACGTTTTTCAAAGACTGCATTCATTTTAAAACAAACCATAACTTTTATTTCATCAATAAAGGTTTAAAAAGCTTTACGTAGATTATCAAATAATGATAATCTAAAATATCCTGTTTACACACGACCATTACATAATGGTTTACAATACAAATATGTTACAACAAAATAAGTTTCTTGAATGCAGTTTTTACACAATATCATACAAGCATGGACTCCAAATCTCGTCCTTATTTAAGTATGCGACAGCGGAAGCTCTTAATAATCACCTGAGAATAAACATACTTAAAACGTCAACAAAAATGTTAGTGAGTTATAGGTTTAACCTATATATATCAAATCGTAACAATAGACCACAAGATTTCATATTTCAATACACATCCTATACATAGAGATAAAAATCATTCATATGGTGAACACCTGGTAACCGACATTAACAAGATGCATATATATAAGAATATCCCCATCATTCCTGGACACCCTTCGGATATGATATAAATTTCGAAGTACTAAAGCATCCGGTACTTTAGATGGGGTTTGTTAGGCCCAATAGATCTATCTTTAGGATTCGCGTCAATTAGGGTGTCTGTTCCCTAATTCTTAGATTACCAGACTTAATAAAAAGGGGCATATTCGATTTTGATAATTCAACCTTAGAATGTAGTTTCACGTACTTGTGTCTATTTTGTAAATCATTTATAAAACCTGCATGTATTCTCATCCCAAAAATATTAGATTTTAAAAGTGGGACTATAACTCACATTCACAGATTTTTACTTCGTCGAGGAGTAAGACTTGGCCACTGTTGATTCACGAACCTATAACAATATATGCATATATATTAAAGTATGTTCAAAATATATTTACAACACTTTTAATATATTTTGATGTTTTAAGTTTATTAAGTCAGCTGTCCTCGTTAGTAACCTACAACTAGTTGTCCACAGTTAGATGTACAGAAATAAATCGATAAATATTATCTTGAATCAATCCACGACCCAGTGTATACGCATCTCAGTATTGATCACAACTCAAACTATATATATTTTGGAATCAACCTCAACCCTGTATAGCTAACTCCAACATTCACATATAGAGTGTCTATGGTTGTTCCGAAATATATATAGATGTGTCGACATGATAGGTCGAAACATTGTATACGTGTCTATGGTATCTCAAGATTACATAATATACAATACAAGTTGATTAAGTTATGGTTGGAATAAATTTGTTACCAATTTTCACGTAGCTAAAATGAGAAAAATTATCCAATCTTGTTTTACCCATAACTTCTTCATTTTAAATCCGTTTTGAGTGAATAAAATTGCTATGGTTTCATATTGAACTCTATTTTATGAATCTAAATAGAAAAAGTATAGGTTTATAGTCGGAAAAATAAGTTACAAGTCGTTTTTGTAAAGGTAGTCATTTCAGTCGAAAGAACGACGTCTAGATGACCATTTTAGAAAACATACTTCCACTTTGAGTTTAACCATAATTTTTGGATATAGTTTCATGTTCATAATAAAAATCATTTTCTCAGAATAACAACTTTTAAATCAAAGTTTATCATAGTTTTTAATTAACTAACCCAAAACAGCCCGCGGTGTTACTACGACGGCGTAAATCCGATGTTACGGTGTTTTTCGTGTTTCCAGGTTTTAAATCATTAAGTTAGCATATCATATAGATATAGAACATGTGTTTAGTTAATTTTAAAAGTCAAGTTAGAAGGATTAACTTTTGTTTGTGAACAAGTTTAGAATTAACTAAACTATGTTCTAGTGATTACGAGTTTAAACCTTCGAATAAGATAGTTTTATATATATGAATCGAATGATGTTATGAACATCATTACTACCTCAAGTTTAGTAGGTAAACCTACTGGAAGTGACAAGAAATGATCTAGCTTCAAAGGATCTTGGATGGGTTGAAATTTCTTGAAGTAGGATCATGACACAAAAACAAGTTCAAGTAAGATTTTTACTCGAATTAAGATAGTTTATAGTTATAGAAATTGAATCAAAGTTTGAATATGAATATTACCTTGAATAAGAAAGATAACCTACTGTATATAACAAAGGTTTCTTGATCTTAGATGATTACTTGGAATGGATTAGAAAGCTTGGAAGTAAATTAGTAAACTTGAAGGGATTTTTGAAGTGTTCTTGAAGTGTTCTTCCTATGATGATTATAGCTTGATTCTTGAAGTGATTTTTGATGAAGATGATGATTAACTACTGGAAAAATACGTTCATAATAGTGTGTGTGTGTGTGTGTTGAGAGAGAATTAGAAAGAGAATTGGAAGTGAAATGGAGTGAATGATGAGTGGTAATTGGTGAGTGGTGAGTGGGGTTAAAAGGAGTTCTAGTTAGTTGACTAGCTCATGGTAGAAGTTAAAATTGATTAGTCATACATGACATAATCAAGAGTGGAATCCCATGCTAGTTCCTATTGGTATATACCCATAGTAAGTACGTTTTGAAGCTGTGTATAATACGGGTAAGAATACGACTAGAATTCTTGATGAAAGAAAAGAATGGGAAAGTAACTGTAACCATTTTTGTTAAGTATGAGTGTTTTGATATATGTCTTGAAGTCTTCCAAAAGTATTTTAATACATCTAAATACACTACATGTATATACATTTTAACTGAGTCGTTAAGTCATCGTTAGTCGTTACATGTAAGTGTTGTTTTGAAACCTTTAAGTTAACGATCTCAATTAATGTTGTTAACCCATTGTTTATTATATCTAATGAGATGTTAAATTATTATATTATCATAATATTATGATATATTAATATATCTTAATATGATATATATACATTTAAATGTCGTTACAACGATAATCATTACATATATGTCTCGTTTCGAAATCCTTAAGTTAGTAGTCTTGTTTATATGTATATAACTTATTGTTAATATACTTATGGAGATACTTACTTATCATAATCTCATGTTAACCATATGTATATCCATATATATATCGTCATGTCGTTTTTACAAGTTTTAACGTTCGTGAATCGCCGGTCAACTTGGGTGGTCAATTGTCTATATGAAACATATTTCAATTAATCAAGTCTTAACAAGTTTGATTGCTTAACATGTTGGAAACATTTAATCATGTAAATATCAATCTCAATTAATATATATAAACATGGAAAAGTTCGGGTCACTACAGTACCTACCCGTTAAATAAATTTCGTCCTGAAATTTTAAGCTGTTGAAGGTGTTGACGAATCTTCTGGAAATAGATGCGGGTATTTCTTCTTCATCTGATCTTCACGCTACCAGGTGAACTCGGGTCCTCTACGAGCATTCCATCGAACCTTAACAATTGATATCTTGTTTTGCTTAAGTCTTTTAACCTCACGATCCATTATTTCGACGGGTTCTTCGATGAATTGAAGTTTTTCGTTGATTTGGATTTCATCTAACGGAATAGTGAGATCTTCTTTAGCAAAACATTTCTTCAAATTCAAGACGTGGAAAGTGTTATGTACATCCGCGAGTTGTTGAGGTAACTCAAGTCGGTAAGCTACTGGTCTGACACGATCAATAATCTTGAATGGTCCAATATACCTTGGATTTAATTTCCCTCATTTACCAAATCGAACAACGCCTTTCCAAGGTGCAACTTTAAGCATGACCATCTCTCCAATTTAAAATTCTATATCTTTTCTTTTAATGTCAGCGTAGCTCTTTTGTCGACTTTGGACGGTTTTCAACCGTTGTTGAATTTGGATGATCTTCTCGGTAGTTTCTTGTATAATCTCCGGACCCGTAATCTGTCTATCCCCCACTTCACTCCAACAAATCGGAGACCTGCACTTTCTACCATAAAGTGCTTCAAACGGCGCCATCTCAATGCTTGAATGGTAGCTGTTGTTGTAGGAAAATTCTGCTAACGGTAGATGTCGATCCCAACTGTTTCCGAAATCAATAACACATGCTCGTAGCATGTCTTCAAGCGTTTGTATCGTCCTTTCGCTCTGCCCATCAGTTTGTGGATGATAGGCAGTACTCATGTCTAGACGAGTTCCTAATGCTTGCTGTAATGTCTGCCAGAATCTTGAAATAAATCTGCCATCCCTATCAGAGATAATAGAGATTGGTATTCCATGTCTGGAGACGACTTCCTTCAAATACAGTCGTGCTAACTTCTCCATCTTGTCATCTTCTCTTATTGGTAGGAAGTGTGCGGATTTGGTGAGACGATCAACTATTACCCAAATAGTATCAAAACCACTTGCAGTCCTTGGCAATTTAGTGATGAAATCCATGGTAATGTTTTCCCATTTCCATTCCGGGATTTCGGGTTGTTGAAGTAGACCTGATGGTTTCTGATGCTCAGCTTTGACCTTAGAACACGTCAAACATTCTCCTACATATTTAGCAACATCGGCTTTCATACCCGGCCACCAAAAATGTTTCTTGAGATCCTTGTACATCTTCCCCGTTCCAGGATGTATTGAGTATCTAGTTTTATGAGCTTCTCTAAGTACCATTTCTCTCATATCTCCAAATTTTGGTACCCAAATCCTTTCAGCCCTATACCGGGTTCCGTCTTCCCGAATATTAAGATGCTTCTCCGATCCTTTGGGTATTTCATCCTTTAAATTTCCCTCTTTTAAAACTCCTTGTTGTGCCTCCTTTATTTGAGTAGTAATGTTATTATGAATCATTATATTCATAGATTTTACTCGAATGGGTTCTCTGTCCTTCCTGCTCAAGGCATCGGCTACCACATTTGCCTTCCCCAGGTGGTAACGAATCTCAAAGTCGTAATCATTCAATAATTCAATCCACCTACGCTGCCTCATATTCAGTTGTTTCTGATTAAATATGTGTTGAAGACTTTTGTGGTCGGTATATATAATACTTTTGACCCCATATAAGTAGTGCCTCCAAGTCTTTAATGCAAAAACAACCGCGCCTAATTCCAAATCATGCGTCGTATAATTTTGTTCGTGAATCTTCAATTGTCTAGACGCATAAGCAATCACCTTCGTTCGTTGCATTAATACACAACCGAGACCTTGCTTTGATGCATCACAATAAATCACAAAATCATCATTCCCTTCAGGTAATGACAATATAGGTGCCGTAGTTAGCTTTTTCTTCAATAACTGAAACGCTTTCTCTTGTTCATCATTCCATTCAAATTTCTTTCCTTTATGCGTTAATGCAGTCAAGGGTTTTGCTATTCTGGAAAAGTCTTGGATGAACCTTCTGTAATAACCAGCTAGTCCTAAAAACTGGCGTATGTGTTTTGGAGTTTTCGGGGTTTCCCACTTTTCAACAGTTTCTATCTTTGCCGGATCCACCTTAATACCTTTTTTGTTCACTATGTGACTGAGGAATTGAACTTCTTTCAACCAAAATGCACACTTTGAAAACTTAGCGTACAATTCTTCCTTCCTCAATACTTCTAACACCTTTCTCAAATGTTCACCGTGTTCTTGGTCATTCTTTGAGTAAATAAGTATGTCATCAATGAAAACAATGACAAACTTGTCAAGGTATGGTCCACACACTCGGTTCATAAGGTCCATGAACACAGCTGGTGCATTAGTTATACCAAACGACATGACCATAAACTCGTAATGACTGTAACGTGTTCTGAAAGCAGTCTTTGGAATATCATCTTCTTTCACCCGCATTTGATGATACCCGGAACGTAAGTCAATCTTTGAATAAACAGACGAGCCTTGTAGTTGATCAAATAAGTCGTCGATTCTCGATAGTGGGTAGCGGTTCTTGATGGTAAGTTTGTTCAACTCTCGGTAGTCGATACACAACCTGAATGTACCATCTTTCTTCTTGACAAACAAAACAGGAGCTCCCCACGGTGATGTTCTTGGTCGAATGAAACCACGCTCTAAAAGTTCTTGTAATTGGCTTTGCAGTTCTTTCATCTTGCTGGGTGCGAGTCTGTAAGGAGCACGAGATATTGGTGCAGCTCCTGGTACAAGATCTATTTGAAATTCAACGGATCGATGTGGGGGTAATCCCGGTAATTCTTTCGGAAATACATCTGGAAATTCTTTTGCAATGGGAACATCATTGATGCTCTTTTCTTCAGTTTGTACTTTCTCGACGTGTGCTAGAACAGCATAGCAACCTTTTCTTATTAGTTTTTGTGCCTTCAAATTACTAATAAGATGTAGCTTCGTGTTGCCCTTTTCTCCGTACACCATTAAGGGTTTTCCTTTTTCTCGTATAATGCGAATTGCATTTTTGTAACAAACGATCTCTGCTTTCACTTCTTTCAACCAGTCCATACCGATTATCACATCAAAACTCCCTAACTCTACTGGTATCAAGTCAATCTTAAATGTTTCGCTAACCAGTTTAATTTCTCGATTCCGACATATATTATCTGCTGAAATTAATTTACCATTTGCTAATTCGAGTAAAAATTTACTATCCAAAGGCGTCAATGGACAACTTAATTTAGCACAAAAATCTCTACTCATATAGCTTCTATCCGCACCCGAATCAAATAAAACGTAAGCAGATTTATTGTCAATAAGAAACGTACCCGTAACAAGCTCCGGGTCTTCCTGTGCCTCTGCCGCATTAATATTGAAAACTCTTCCGCGGCCTTGTCCATTCGTGTTCTCCTGGTTCGGGCAATTTCTAATAATGTGGCCCGGTTTTCTACATTTATAACAAACTACATTGGGCTAACTTGCTCCGACACTACTTGCTCCGCCATTACTCGTTCCGACACCATTTGTTCCTTTCGTTCTATTAACCCCTGGTCCGTAGACCTCACACTTCACCGCGCTATGACCATTAATTTTACACTTGTTGCAAAATTTAGTGCAGAACCCCGAGTGATACTTTTCACACCTTTGGCATAGCTGCTTCTGATTGTTGTTGTTGTTGTTGCGGTTATTATTGTTGTTGGGATGATTGTTGTAGTTGCTGTTGTTGTTGTTGATGTTGTTTTTGTTGTTGTTGTTGTTGTTGGGCCGTTTGTTGTAGTTACGATTGATGTTGTTGATGTTGTTTTTGTTGCTGTTGTTGTTGTATTGGTGATTCTTATCACCGTTTTCCTCCCACTTTCTTTTGACTTGCTTCACGTTGACCTCTTCAGCAGTCTGTTCTTTAATTCTTTCTTCAATCTGGTTCGCTAGTTTGTGAGCCATTCTACATGCCTGTTGTATGGAGGCGGGCTCATGTGAACTTATATCTTCTTGGATTCTTTCTGGTAATCCTTTCACAAACGCGTCGATCTTCTCTTCCTCATCTTCGAATGCTCCCGGATACAATAGGCACAATTCTGTGAATCGTCTTTCGTACGTGGTAATATCAAATCCTTGGGTTCGTAACCCTCTAAGTTCTGTCTTGAGCTTATTGACCTCGGTTCTGGGACGGTACTTCTCGTTCATCAAGTGCTTGAATGCTGACCACGGTAGTGTGTACGCATCGTCTTGTCCCACTTGCTCTAGATAGGTATTCCACCATGTTAACGCAGAGCCTGTGAAGGTATGCGTAGCGTACTTCACTTTGTCCTCTTCAGTACACTTACTTATGGCAAACACCGATTCGACCTTCTCGGTCCACCGTTTCAATCCGATCGGTCCTTCAGTTCCATCAAATTCTAAAGGTTTGCAGGCAGTGAATTCTTTGTAGGTGCATCCTACACGATTTCCTGTACTGCTAGATCCAAGGTTATTGTTGGTATGTAGCGCAGCCTGTACTGCGGCTATGTTTGAAGCTAGAAAAGTACGGAATTCCTTTTCATTCATATTCACGGTGTGTCGAGTAGTCGGTGCCATTTCCTTCAAAATTATCAAATGGAACAAGTTAATCATACAGAATATTAAGAGTAGTTAATAGTATTTCGTATCATAATATGAACTCATTTATAAAAGCGTTTTCTTCATATTAGCGTTTTATAAGTTTAAATTCGGGTAGTACCTACCCGTTAAGTTCATACTTAGTAGCTAATATACAATTCAACTACTACAATTCTATATGAAAAACTGATTATAATAATGTTTCGCGTTCAAACTTTTATACAATATTTTACAAACTTACAATACCGCTTATTTTACATAAAGCATGAAATATAGCACACAATAACTTTGATACAAGATAGTTGTGAAGATAATTCTAGCTAGTACACAAGTCATTCAGCAAAGGCAATAAAGACACGTAATTCATACGTCCAGAAACAAGTCATGCATTCTGGTTTTACTAGGATTACTTACCATCCTTGGTCTTGTGGAATATAACCGTTATGGCCGTTGATAAGACAGCGTGTTGTAACGTCGTCAAAGGGATGAGGGTTACGTAATGTCCAACAGTCCCGTAACAATCTAAAAACCTCATTTCTTACCCCAATTACCGACTCCGTCACTTGTGGGAACGTTTTGTTTAATAGTTGTAGGCCGATGTTCTTGTTCTCACTTTGGTGAGAAGTGAACATTACTAATCCGTAAGCATAACATGCTTCTTTATGTTGCATATTAGCCGCTTTTTCTAAATCACGAAGTCCAATATTCGGATATATTGAGTCAAAATAATTTCTTAACCCATTGCGTAAAATAGCATTTGGGTTCCCCGCAATATATGCGTCAAAGTAAACACATCGTAACTTATGGATTTCCCAATGTGATATCCCCCATCTTTCGAACGAAAGCCTTTTATAAACCAAGGCATTCTTGGAACGTTCTTCGAATGTCTTACAAACTGATCTCGCCTTAAATAGTTGTGCCGAAGAATTCTGACTGACTCTAGACAAGATTTCATCAATCATGTCTCCGGGTAGGTCTCTTAAAATATTGGGTTGTCTATCCATTTTGTGTTTTTATACTGTAAAATAGACAAGAGTTAGATTCATAAAAAAAATACTTATTAATACAAGCAATTTTTACATATATCATAAAGCATAAGCACACTATATTACTTATATTACACCACACGAATACAACTATCTTATTCCGACTCGCTTGTTTCTTCTTCATCGGTTTTGGTTTGTTTTGCCAAGTTTCTAGAGATATATGATGTTCCCCTAATACGAGCCGTCGTTATCCACATTGGTTTAGAAAAACCTGGTGGTTTAGAGGTTCCCGGGTCATTGTTACAACTTAAGCACTTCGGGGGTTGACGATACATATAAAGTTCATCGGGGTTGGAATTAGATTTCTCTATTTTTATGCCCTTTCCCTTATTATTTTCTTTTTCCTTTTTAAATTCAGTTGGGGTAATTTCTATAACATCATCGGAATTCTCGTCGGAATCCGATTCATCGGAGAATTGGTAATCCTCCCAATATTTTGCTTCCTTGGCGGAAACACCATTGACCATAATTAACCTTGGTCGGTTGGTTGAGGATTTTCTTTTACTCAACCGTTTTATTATTTCCCCCACCGGTTCTATTTCTTCATCCGGTTCCGATTCTTCTTCCGGTTCCGATTCTTCTTCCGGTTCCGACTCTTCTTCCAGTTCCTCTTCGGGAACTTGTGAATCAGTCCACGAATCATTCCAATTTACATTTGACTCTTCATTATTATTAGGTGAGTCAATGGGACTTGTTCTAGAGGTAGACATCTATCACATAATATCAAACGCGTTAAGAGAATAATATATCACATAATATTCACATGTTAAAAATATATAGTTTCCAACAAAATTTGTTAAGCAATCATTTTTCAAGTAAACACGGTCGAAGTCCAGACTCACTAGTGCATCCTAACAAACTCGATAAGACACACTAATGCAAAATTCTGGTTCTCTAAGACCAACGCTCTGATACCAACTGAAATGTCCCGTTCTTATTGATTAAAAACGTTCCATATTAATTGATTTCGTTGCGAGGTTTTGACCTCTATATGAGACGTATTCAAAGACTGCATTCATTTTAAAACAAACCATAACCTTTATTTCATCAATAAAGGTTTAAAAAGCTTTACGTAGATTATCAAATAATGATAATCTAAAATATCCTGTTTACACACGACCATTACATAATGGTTTACAATACAAATATGTTACAACAAAATAAGTTTCTTGAATGCAGTTTTTACACAATATCATACAAGCATGGACTCCAAATCTCGTCCTTATTTAAGTATGCGACAGCGGAAGCTCTTAATAATCACCTGAGAATAAACATACTTAAAACGTCAACAAAAATGTTGGTGAGTTATAGGTTTAACCTATATATATCAAATCGTAACAATAGACCACAAGATTTCATATTTCAATACACATCCCATACATAGAGATAAAAATCATTCATATGGTGAACACCTGGTAACCGACATTAACAAGATGCATATATATAAGAATATCCCCATCATTCCGGGACACCCTTCGGATATGATATAAATTTCAAAGTACTAAAGCATCCGGTACTTTGGATGGGGTTTGTTAGGCCCAATAGATCTATCTTTAGGATTCGCGTCAATTAGGGTGTATGTTCCCTAATTCTTAGATTACCAGACTTAATAAAAAGGGGCATATTCGATTTCGATAATTCAACCATAGAATGTAGTTTCACGTACTTGTGTCTATTTTGTAAATCATTTATAAAACATGCATGTATTCTCATCCCAAAAATATTAGATTTTAAAAGTGGGACTATAACTCACATTCACAGATTTTTACTTCGTCGAGGAGTAATACTTGGCCACTGTTGATTCACGAACCTATAACAATATATACATATATATTAAAGTATGTTCAAAATATATTTACAACACTTTTAATATATTTTGATGTTTTAAGTTTATTAAGTCAGCTGTCCTCGTTAGTAACCTACAACTAGTTGTCCACAGTTAGATGTACAGAAATAAATCGATAAATATTATCTTGAATCAATCCACGACCCAGTGTATACGTATCTCAGTATTGATCCCAACTCAAACTATATATATTTTGGAATCAACCTCAACCCTGTATAGCTAACTCCAACATTCACATATAGAGTGTCTATGGTTGTTCCAATTGTTAAGGTTCGATGGAATGCTCGTAGAGGACCTTAGTTCACCTGGGAGCATGAAGATCAGATGAAGAAGAAATACCCGCATCTATTTTCAGAAGATTCGTCAACACCTTCAACAGCTTAAAATTTCGGGACGAAATTTATTTAACGGGTAGGTACTGTAGTGACCCGAACTTTTCCATGTTTATATATATTAATTGAGATTGATATTTACATGATTAAATGTTTCCAACATGTTAAGCAATCAAACTTGTTAAGACTTGATTAATTAAAATATGTTTCATATAGACAATTGACCACCCAAGTTGACCGGTGATTCACGAACGTTAAAACTTGTAAAAACTATATGATGACATATATATGGATATATATATAGTTAACATGATACTATGATAAGTAAACATATCATTAAGTATATTAACAATGAACTACATATGTAAAAACAAGACTACTAACTTAATGATTTTAAACGAGACATATATGTAACGATTATCGTTGTAAAGACATTTAATGTATATATATCATATTAAGAGATATTCATACATGATAATATCATGATAATATAATAATTTAAAATCTCATTTGATATTATAAACATTGGGTTAACAACATTTAACAAGATCGTTAACCTAAAGGTTTCAAAACAACACTTACATGTAACGACTAACGATGACTTAACGACTCAGTTAAAATGTATATACATGTAGTGTTTTAATATGTATTTATACACTTTTGAAAGACTTCAATACACTTATCAAAATACTTCTACTTAACAAAAATGCTTACAATTACATCCTCGTTCAGTTTCATCAACAATTCTACTCGTATGCACCCGTATTCGTACTCGTACAATACACAGCTTTTAGATGTATGTACTATTGGTATATACACTCCAATGATCAGCTCTTAGCAGCCCATGTGAGTCACCTAACACATGTGGGAACCATCATTTGGCAACTAGCATGAACTATCTCATAAAATTACAAAAATATGAGTAATCATTCATGACTTTTTTACATGAAAACAAAATTACATATCCTTTATATCTAATGCATACACCAACGACCAAAAACACCTACAAACACTTTCATTCTTCAATTTTATTCATCTAATTGATCTCTCTCAAGTTCTATCTTCAAGTTCTAAGTGTTCTTCATATATTCTACAAGTTCTAGTTACATAAAATCAAGAATACTTTCAAGTTTGCTAGCTCACTTCCAATCTTGTAAGGTGATCATCCAACCTCAAGAAATCTTTGTTTCTTACAGTAGGTTATCATTCTAATACAAGGTAATAATCATATTCAAACTTTGGTTCAATTTCTATAACTATAACAATCTTATTTCAAGTGATGATCTTACTTGAACTTGTTTTCGTGTCATGATTCTGCTTCAAGAACTTCGAGCCATCCAAGGATCCGTTGAAGCTAGATCCATTTTTCTCTTTTCCAGTAGGTTTATCCAAGGAACTTAAGGTAGTAATGATGTTCATAACATCATTCGATTCATACATATAAAGCTATCTTATTCGAAGGTTTAAACTTGTAATCACTAGAACAAAGTTTAGTTAATTCTAAACTTGTTCGCAAACAAAAGTTAATCCTTCTAACTTGACTTTTAAAATCAACTAAACACATGTTCTATATCTATATGATATGCTAACTTAATGATTTAAAACCTGGAAACACGAAAAACACCGTAAAACCGGATTTACGCCGTCGTAGTAACACCGCGGGCTGTTTTGGGTTAGTTAATTAAAAACTATGATAAACTTTGATTTAAAAGTTTTTATTCTGAGAAAATGATTTTTATTATGAACATGAAACTATATCCAAAAATTATGGTTAAACTCAAAGTGGAAGTATGTTTTCTAAAATGGTCATCTAGACGTCGTTCTTTCGACTGAAATGACTACCTTTACAAAAACGACTTGTAACTTATTTTTCCGACTATAAACCTATACTTTTTCTGTTTAGATTCATAAAATAGAGTTCAATATGAAACCATAGCAATTTGATTTACTCAAAACGGATTTAAAATGAAGAAGTTATGGGTAAAACAAGATTGGATAATTTTTCTCATTTTAGCTACGTGAAAATTGGTAACAAATCTATTCCAACCATAACTTAATCAACTTGTATTGTATATTATGTAATCTTGAGATACCATAGACACGTATACAATGTTTCGACCTGTCATGTCGACACATCTATATATATTTCGGAACAACCATAGACACACTATATGTGAATGTTGGAGTTAGCTATACAGGGTTGAGGTTGATTCCAAAATATATATAGTTTGAGTTGTGATCAATACTGAGATACGTATACACTGGGTCATGGATTGATTCAAGATAATATTTATCGATTTATTTCTGTACATCTAACTGTGGACAACTAGTTGTAGGTTACTAACGAGGACAGCTGACTTAATAAACTTAAAACATCAAAATATATTAAAAGTGTTGTAAATATATTTTGAACATACTTTGATATATATGTATATATTGTTATAGGTTCGTGAATCAACCAGTGGCCAAGTCTTACTTCCCGACGAAGTAAAAATCTGTGAAAGTGAGTTATAGTCCCACTTTTAAAATCTAATATTTTTGGGATGAGAATACATGCAGGTTTTATAAATGATTTACAAAATAGACACAAGTACGAGAAACTACATTCTATGGTTGAATTATCGAAATCGAATATGCCCCTTTTTATTAAGTCTGGTAATCTAAGAATTAGGGAACAGACACCCTAATTGACGCGAATCCTAAAGATAGATCTATTGGGTTTAACAAACCCCATCCAAAGTACCGGATGCTTTAGTACTTCGAAATTTATATCATATCCGAAGGGTGTCCCGGAATGATGGGGATATTCTTATATATGCATCTTGTTAATGTCGGTTACCAGGTGTTCACCATAAGAATGATTTTTATCTCTATGTATGGGATATGAATTGAAATATGAAATCTTGTGGTCTATTATTATGATTTGATATATATAGGTTAAACCTATAACTCACCAACATTTTTGTTGACGTTTTAAGCATGTTTATTCTCAGGTGATTATTAAGAGCTTCCGCTGTCGCATACTTAAATAAGGACGAGATATGGAGTCCATGCTTGTATGATATTGTGTAAAAACTGCATTCAAGAAACTTATTTTGTTGTAACATATTTGTATTGTAAACCATTATGTAATGGTCGTGTGTAAACAGGATATTTTAGATTATCATTATTTGATAATCTACGTAAAGCTTTTTAAACCTTTATTGATGAAATAAAGGTTATGGTTTGTTTTAAAATGAATGCAGTCTTTGAAAAACGTCTCATATAGAGGTCAAAACCTCGCAACGAAATCAATTAATATGGAACGTTTTTAATCAATAAGAACGGGACATTTCAATCTTCGTCCATGACGTGATGAAATCTTTTTCCAATCCTTCAAACCATGTTTGTGCATGATGAGTGAGATAATAGGGGAACAAGTGTAGCCGGACTATATCTTGTTCTATCTCTGGCTGTTTTTAGGTGTTCGAAAGAGATATGAATTTATCAAGGTGAGGGTTAAGATCATCATTCGGTAATCCATGAAATCGATAGCCATTTTGGATGAGCTGTATGATGTGATGTTTTAACTCGAACGAATGTCCTTGAATCTCTGGGAATCTGATTGGTCCTCCTCGACCTTCAATCGAAGGTTTGGTGTTTTTTGCTAAAGTGACGCGTAACGCCAATTGATTTCTGATTCGTTCTTCTTTGCGTACTTTAGAGATTATTGCGTCTAGATCAAGTACGAATAACAACGGCCCTGGTCTAGATCGGGTTTTGGTTATACACTGAGTATGCCCTTTTGTTTTGAATTTTAGGTAGATAAGCTAAGTTCCTAATTAATCCTAAGAGTAAACTTAAGTGATCTTAATCTAAGGTAATCTAAAGTAATCTAAGGTAATCTAAGGTAACTATCCTAGGTTTAATTATGTTTTTGGTTCTTGCTACTGATTCCCTGGTATTTTGATAAAAGAGCTTCGCATGAAGTATTCAACAAACCAAGTGGCCAGGGCGACAACGGAGAGGCAAGATCCTTTTGGTTCCAATATAATTGGAGACTATTCAGAAAATCCAATAATCAAGTCCATGTATAATTGTCTTTCTTAGACACCACTAAATTCTTGCGAATAGGTTTGATAAAAATAGTATTGTCTTATAACAGTTTCCAGGCAGCGGCGCCAAAACTTTCTTTTCTCCTAAAATGACCGAAACAGAAGGTTTTATTTATGCGGTGTCGTCAGGCTGCAAGGTGTCAGATTTAGCTATCGGTAGAGGAGGTAATAGTGACCTTGTATTCATTACACTGGTCGTAAACGCCCCTGTCATAAGACATGTCATTGGGTAATGCGTTAGGCTTGAAGATTCTGAATAGACATCAACATCCCTTATCCCCGACGCCCGTGCAGTCTGACTACAGGCATACACGTTCAGACGGCACATCCAATTGAGCGACTCACTTGGGTAATGTATTAACATTCCATAAAGGTCTAAACTTTCTTAAGCATAATAGAATACAGGGTATGCCATATCCGAGAGACGTGATGTGTTTCGATGTTTTCGCTAATTATTGGGTTTAAAAAGATAGTTAGGCCCTTAAAAAGATAATTATTGACTTCCATGAACACGTTCGGTTATCCTAATGGTCCAATTCTTTATGTGTTTAAACAAACGGTTCCTTAATTAACTAAGAATCCCTCAAGCGGGGTCCAATGCTTGAGACCGCGTTATAGTGAAGTGTACTAATCAGCACTGACCGGGTTCCATGGCCTTACTTAGCAGAGGTACAAATTACAACAACCATTTATGTCGGCGTGCACGTACGAAGATTATATGCTTGGTCACTACACTAGCATGGTCTAGGACCGATTATATCGGCTAAAAGGTCACATTTTTACCCCCGATATCAGGCCCATATTCAATAAAGTAATCAACTTTACAGCCAAAATATGCATCTATTTTCTTAGATTGGTACATTTGGTAATTACGAAGGCAATGCAAAAAGAATGAGCAAAAACAGACTTAAAAGAAGAATCTAGAGCAAAAACGGCAAAAACCTGGAAAGTTTCTAGAAGCAAATGACCTGCCAGGTCTAAAAAAATAGCCTGTCGTACTATGGTGGACGGCCTGCCCAATTGAAAATGAGTGGCCCATTAAACTGTAAAGACCCGTCCTAATCCATAAGAATGAATACAATAACATATGATTACATCGCGAGGTATTTGAACTCTAAATGATACATTTTACAAACATTGCATTCATTTTTAAAAGACAACCTTCATTACATCGAAAGTTAAACAGGCATGCATACCATTTCCTAATATATCAATCTATCAATGACTTCTTATCAATCTTGATGAACTTAATGACTAGAATGCAACGTCTTTTGAAATTTGCCATGAATGACTCCAAGTAATATCTTTAAAATGAGCAAATGCACAGTGGAAGATTTCCTTAATACCTGAGAATAAACATTCTTTAAAGTATCAACCAAAAGGTTGGTGAGTTCATTAGTTTATCTTAAACAATCATTTCCAATAATATAATAGACCACAAGATACTCAAATTTAGAAAACAATCTATGCAGGTGTACTCCTGCTGTAAAATCATTCATATGAAGAACACCGGAACCTTTCAATCAATTCACCAATGGTAGCTAATGCGTGCGTGCAATGCAAAATCATCTCACCGTGGTAGTTAATACAATATAATTTTACAACGGGAGCTAATGCGTGCGTGCAATGCAAAATCATCTCTCCGAGGGTAGCTAAAACGGGAGCTAATACGTGCGTGCAATGACAAAATCATCTCACCGATGATCGATAATACAATCTTTATAGAAATTGAACCTCTGAATCCCAATAATTCTATCATAGAATGTAGTTTTGAATATTTGTGTCTCTTTCGTCAAACATTTATAAAAGCAGTTCATGTATTCTCAGTTCAAAGATATATCTCAAAGCATTAAGTAAAACAGTTATAAAAACAGTACATGTATTCTCAGCCTAAAAATGTAAAGAGTAAAAGGGAGCAAATGAACTCACAATATTGTATTTCGTAGCAATTATGCATATGATGTCACTGAACAAGTGCAAGGTTGGCCTCGGATTCACGAACCTATATTAATTATATATATTTATGTGTTGGTCAATATTTGTCTAACAATTTAGGTCAAGTCGTAGTGTATCACAATCCTAATGCTCGAGATTATAATGCAAAAGTCAACAAAAGTCAACTTGACTAAAATGACTTCCAAAAAATACATATCATAAATATAGTCGTTTTGTATATTTAAATATATTTATTAGATTTTATTAGAGTAATTAATAAAAGTCATTTGTTAATAAAAATTTATATATGATAAAAAAATACTTTTATATATCTTAAGTAATAAAATATATAAAATTCACTTAATAACATAAAATATAAAGGTATGTATTATTAATGTAATTACATTACATGTGGTGAAAATATATTTGCATTACATAGTTATTTGATAAAAATATTAATAATGATAATAAGTAAAAGTTGTATTATTTTGTATTAATAATATTAATTATTTTAGTAATAGTAATAATAACAATATTTATATTTACTAATAATAATATTAATTTTGATAATAAATAATAATCTTTTGTAGTAATAATAATATTATTACTGATAATGATAAAAATATTATAGTCATGTTAATGATAATAATATTGTTGTCATCAATAATACTAATAAAATGATAATGAAAATATAAGTTTTCAAGATTTAAAATATATTTTTCTAACAACCATTATAACAATAACAATTTTTAATGATAATACATATATTGATAATGATAATGATAATGATAATGATAATAATAATAATAATAATAATAATAATAATAATAATAATAATAATAATAATAATAATAATAATAATAATAATAATAATAATAATAATAACTACGATAATAACGACGATAGTAATAATAATCATTTTAACAATAATATTAAACTTAATAATAATTCAGTTGACTATATCTTTTAATCCGTTCATCGAATTCACATGAGTCCTAAATGAAAAGTTCTTAATTTTTCGCCAGCTTTCCAACGACATGCATATCATATACCTTATCCTAGTAGCATTTGTACTAAATTCATGATCTATCATAAACTATTTAACCACAAAATTAAATATACAAGCATGCATAATCAAATATACTCGAGCACTAGTCAGGGATACACTATTAATATATAAAAGTTAAGATACGAGTGCTCACGTATCATAATTGATGTTCAATATTGCAGGAAAGTACGTAGACGCAACGGAGACGATAAACACTAGATTGACCTCACGAGCTATACCCCTGATCCATACCCATAACCTCCATAGCTATAACCCATAATTTCCTTAGCTCTATCCCGCTCATAAAACCCGTTTTGATAGTAACTCGTTTATGACCTCGTCATAGTATTTTATGTAAATAATACTAATAATAATACATGTACTAATGATAAGATTAATAATAATCTTAATCTTAACATTAATAATAATAATAATTTTATTATATATATATAAATATATATATATATATATATATATATATATATATATATATATATATATATATATATATATATATATATATATATAGCTTGAGAGAGTAGAGAGATCGATGGATATTTTTGTGAAATGAATTCGGCCGAACCTCAAACTTTATAGCACCTTGCCTGTATCCCTTAGCCATGCGATCGCATGGCTGTGCAGGCCAAACTCCATGCGATCGCATGGACTGCCTGTCCAGCACTCAAACTCAAATAAAACGTGGGCGGCCGAAGTTTAATATATATATTTATATAATTAATTATATAATATATTATATTTACATGTATAATTGACTTGTAAATTTAGTTCCGATGACTTGTACGTTGTTGCTTGACTAACTCCTGGTTCCGAGTTCTCGAACACATTTCCGTACACTTAGAAAACTAACACTCTACGTTACGTGATAAGTACCTTTATAAATAATTAAGCTTAATTTCACCAGTAACTATATTACTCGAAGTGTAACTTAATCATTTAAGTGTTTTGATCATTTGCTTCTATAACTCATCGCCTCATTATATATATATATATACATATACATACATACATATATATATATATATATATATATATATATATATATATATATATATATATATATATATATATATATATATATATATATATATATATATATATATATATATATTTATTTAAAAATATAAACTTGTACATATCATAAGTAGTGAAAATATTTATGTAATAATATAATATTTAGTTTTTCAGAACTAATTATATTTCAAAGTTCGTTTTAAATTTTGTTTAGAAAATATTATAACACGTATCGTTTATACTTTAAAACTTAATTTGACGTAATCCATTTATGCCCCAACGTTTATCAAACGTCCTAGATGACATATCTAAATATCAATCGAATCAAGTGTTACTTAATTTAAAACATTATTTATATCTTCAATATTCGTAAACACATTTTAAATACGCGTTACAAGTTATCTACATATTTAACAACCAATATTCCATCTCACGTTATTTAATCAAAGACATCTTAAATAATCGAGTTCTATTATATTGTAAAGCATTTTCGTACATTTTAAACTAAATCAAATGATTATTATGTAATTTAGTCTTCCACTAACCTTTGTCTAATTCTCGATAATAGACACATTTTTTCTTACTCGTAAATCATTTTATCATTTTTCGAATATTGTTAAAATGGAAAGATTTCTTAAATCAAAGTGGACCTCTCAACAGAGACACGTAAATTATATCATAATGAATCTGATAACTCAATTATTTGGTATCATCTTTTAATTCCGTCGGTAAATACGCTCATGTAAAGTATTATACCTAATACCTTGTTTATGTTTTCAAGTTATAATATATATACACATATATACACGTATATATTCCTATTCAATTCTAATGGTTCGTGAATCGTCAAGGTCTGGTCAATGTTAAATGTACAAACAAAGTTTAAAATTCTTGAGATTTAACTTAACAAACTTTGCTTATCATGTCGGAATAATATAAAGATAAAGTTTAAATTTGGTCGGAAATCTCCGGGTTGTCACAGTACCTACCCGTTAAAGAAATTTCATCCCCGAAATTTGATCGAGGTCGTCATGACTAACAGTAAGAATGTTATTATGACGAATATAAGCTGATACATAGAGTTTTATCATGATTAAGAAATACGGATAAAATAATTCGATTTTTAGAAGCGTATGAGTGAAGCTATCGTAAAAGAGTGAAATGAGAAAATAGAGATTTGCCTTATCTTTTGACGTCATCATGGTTGATCTCTGGATTAAAGAAAATCTTTGTAATCTATATAAAATTTGATTCTTCGGTGATTAAGGAAATTATGATACTCTTCGATTTAATGCGATAATCTGTCTCGATTTCTCTGTCGGATATTTCACTATAAATCCACCCCCTTCGTTTCCTTACAACCCACACCTTCTATTCTTTCTCCCTCAACTCATACTTTAAAGTATTCGTCAATATGCTCCATCCCGTTCTGATCCTTGATATACTCCTAACTTTCATATCTGTTATTCTTCTTTTTCATCTACCACTGGAGGATTTTATTTACTTTTACTATTACCTTGGGGTTATAGTATTTTTAATTCTCCTGTGCCTTTATGTTGCAATACGTATTGATATGCACGGTTTGTAATTTATGTGTTGTTGTCGAGATTTATATTTTTCTTTATATTCAAGAGTTCCATACTTTTGTCTTCTCTTCCCGACTTCAAGTCAAGCAAATAACGGTCCAGAATTCATAGGTATGGATTTCGAAATGAATATAGTTAATGTTCTAAGAAGAGAATTGTAATGGCACGATCTTGATTTGTCAAATTACCAGAATACTTCAGAAAAGACCGAATCATCAAGAAAAATATTTTCTTGATATGTTTAGAGGTTAAATAGAATACAAGAGTCATGTAACATGGCACATGATGACATTATAATCTGTGAATCACCACGTTCCATTTAGGAACTCATCATGACTTACTGTAATATAATCACGTTGATCAAGTGTCATTATATTATACTAACTCATGCTTCAGTTCCCAACACCACTTCAAAAAATATTCTTATTTCAAACTTGAAGGTTTCAAAATTTAGAAACTAAAATAGTTTCTTTTATGATGTAATACAGATAGCGCGAAGCGGTAAATGATTTTAGATGAGAATAATTATGGAAATATTTTCAAAAATATGGAGGATATTTATAAGGAAAGATATGATGATATCTTAGAATTTCTAATATCAGAGGATGATGAAAAATATTGTTCACAAGGGTTTAGATTCAGGAGCAAGGTATTTGATAATGACTTTAGCAGATACTGAATTATTTGGATTCTTTGAAGGCAGGTTTAGTCTTTGTGATTTGTCCACAGCCTCCTTCATACTTTCCTCAATCCGTTTTCCAGTTCCAAACCTTCTCTTTTTCTGAGCTTTGCCAACACACTATTCTTTATCATCAAACTTTTTACTGTTAATGTCGTTTACAGTTTTTTTGCTGCTTCACCAGCATTTTTCAAAATTTCGAGAAATAGTTCGCAGTTTAGGGTGTTTTTCAGAAACTTTACATTCAAAGTATATAAGTCCAGGAGATAGATGTTATATGTTCACATATAACTATTGGCGTAGACATGCTACGAGGTTTTCAAAATACTGATTGCTGATTCCCAGTAATTGGCATGCAAATTCTTGTTACAAGATGCAGATGAGTAAATGATGGGGTTTCGATAATTATAATGATTTTTTCGGAAAGTCAAAGATCAGTGAAGTTGTTGGTAAGTTTATTGCTAATTCAGTGGAACATAAACTGTTCTTCGGTAACGATGGCGAAAAGGCAACGTATATATCAAGGTTATAATAAGATGTTTCAACTGAAAAGTTGAAGTTGACTTGCTGGAGCTGTGACAAAACTGGCTACTTTGAAAAGGAATCGCAAAGTTATTTTTGCTAATAAATGCCAATGAATCTATTGCGGATACGTGTTTAAACTTTTACTTTGGTTTCAAGAGTTTTTCAGGTACATAACTGTAGGTAACATGTGGTTGGATCATCATCTCGATTGTTCATTATTTGAAGTGTCTTCAGGAATTTCGAAGGGTTTGAACACAGATTGTAATCGTTAATATACATATAATGTTCTAGGATTTTGAATGATACAAATATTTTCTGGGTTCTATGAATAGAAATGATGTTTTAGCACAGTTTTGAAGTCAAAATATAGCTTTGAAAGATGTAAGAATCTAAGAGTGATGTCTTCTGTTAAATCTTGACCTGGATTTTCATTCGTCAAAATCAGAATATGTAATCAATTTTTGATGAGAATGGTTGTTTTGATTTTTATGAAAGAATGTATATCGTTGTGAAAGTAGGGAGTATAGTGGATGATTTGCTGAATCATATTCAAAGAATGTAACATATTAATTGTGAATTTATATACCTCACAGGTATTACCTACCTGTTAAAAAAAATTTCACAATTAATATTTTGTACAAAAGAATTTTATTACAGTCTTTATGAAAATAAATGTGTATATTTTCTTCAGATGTAACATAGATTTAATGAGTTAATATTAAATTAAACTCATTTGATTTACGGTTGAAACTATAATTGAATAATCCATAAAACTTTAGAAATTACATAACTTTTATGGAGTATTTCTTCAATGAAATTGAAATTATGAATCAATACTTCGTTGTTTGTTGATGCATGATATTGGTGTTCGTGGATTTCTTGTGAACTTCGCAAAGTACAAATGATGTTACTTGAAAAGTTTCGAGTACATCGATGATGAAAGTGTAAAATCAAACCTATATTTGAATAATACACTTGATTTATTATGAAATGGAATTCATTGAATTGAAACAGAGATCGTAGTTAACAATGGTTAAGTTGTTAAGAAAGGATGTACATCATAGCATATTAGTAATATGAATTTAACCGAGTAATATCTACCCTTATTTAATTCATACATAATAGCTTAGTACGAAAAGATTTATTTTGATCTCAAAATTCATATGTATATAAATAAAATATACATATAATTTCTTCAGAGGGATGAGTTAATACTTCATAACTCATTGATACAATATACTTCGTTGTTGATTTGTAATGATGTCCACGGTGATTCTTGAATTGGCGAAGCTTGTGATATTATAGGTGCTGTTGGTACTGACGGTGCTGGTGATGTTGACGATACTGTTGATGCTGTTGGTAAAATGAGTCTAGCTTGTAAATCGTGCACCATTCCGGTCAGGGTTTCTACTCTACTGTCTCTGTTCACTCATCTGATTTGTAATCAGAATCAGAATAATCTCTAAGATTTTGGAGATTACATAATCGCCATAGAATGTTTCTCCAATGAAGTTATAGGTTAGTACTTCATCGGTTATCGTTGTTGGTACTACTTGGTATCAATGGTGCGTATGATGTTGATGCTCGAGGTACAGATTGTGATGTTGAGGTGTGGGATGCAGATGTTGTCGTTGGTGGTGGTGATGGTGGTACTGTTGCTGCCGGTACTGCTGCTGGTGCTTGTAACCTTTACACCATATTCTCCAAAGCCAGTACCCGATCGCGAAGCTCGCTGATTTTTTCTATTACTCCGGGATGATTGGTGGTTGGGACTAGTGGGTGAATAAGATCTAGAATGTAAGATAGTATATAATCGTGACGAGATACTCTGGAAATGAGAGAGAAAATAGTATTACGAATAGGTTCGCCAGTAAGTGCTTCAGGTTCTTCGCCAAGAGGGGAACGTGATGGATGGAAGGGATCGCCTTCTTCGCGTCTCCATTAATTAAGTTGACTACGAACCCACCCCAATTCATCCAGAATTGGTGATGACTGATATGTTGATCCATTCCGGTTATACTGCTTTCTGAGGTCAAGTGTGTTTCCATATCGGAATATCTGTTTAAATCCGAGGAATTCGAACTGGTTGAGGGATCCATCTCGTACGATCAGATGGAGGATTTTCGATATAAATTAGATTATAAGATGTAGATTAGTATCCTGTAATACATAATTTTCATAGGCATATTAATACTAAAATCCCATTAGTTACGGAGGAATCTACGGAAGCTGTCAGGCAAAGTCTAGAGTAATAGATACACTAAGATATGAATTTTGTCTATACACTATTGATGCACTAACTGCAGTAAGATGTGTCTAGACTTAAGAATGATAAGCAGGTAATTTCCGATAACAAATGATAAGCAAAACTTTTGACATGCAGACACGATCGAAGTCCAGACTCATTAATGCATCCTAACAACTACTAGTTAGACACACTAATGCAAGACCTGGTTCGCTAAGACCACCTCTCTGATACCACATGTAAAGACCATTCCTAATCCATAAGAACGAATACAATAACATATGATTACATCGCGAGGTATTTGACCTATAAATGATAAACATTGCATTCGTTTTTAAAAGACAACCTTCATTACATCGAAAGTTAAACAGGCATGCATACCATTTCCTAATATATCAATCTATCAATGACTTCTTATCAATCTTGATGAACTTAATGACTCGAATGCAACGTCTTTTGAAATATTCCATGAATGACTCCAAGTAATATCTTAAAAATGAGCAAATGCATAGCGGAAGATTTCCTTAATACCTGAGAATAAACATGCTTTAAAGTGTCAACCAAAAGGTTGGTGAGCTCATTAGTTTATCATAAACAATCATTTCCAATAGTATAATAGACCACAAGATACTCATATTTAGAAAACAATCTGTGCAGGTGTACTCCTGCTGTAAAATCATTCATATGAAGAACACCGGAACCTTTCAATCAACTCACCAACGGTAGCTAATGCGTGCGTGCAATGCAAAATCATCTCACCGTAGTAGTTAATACAATATAATTTTACAACGGGAGCTAATGCGTGCGTGCAATGCAAAATCATCTCTCTGAGGGTAGCTAAAATGGGAGCTAATGCGTGCGTGCAATGACAAAATCATCTCACTAATGGTCGATAATACAATCTTTATAGAAATCGAACCTCTGAATTCAAATAATTCTATCATAGAATGTAGTTTTGAATATTTGTGTCTATTTCGTCAAACATTTATAAAAGCAGTTCATGTATTCTCAGTTCAAAAATATATCTCAAAGCATTTAGTAAAATAGTTATAAAAACGGTACATGTATTCTCAGCCCAAAAATGTAAAGAGTAAAAGGGAGCAAATGAACTCACAATATTGTATTTCGTAGTAATTATGCATATGATGGCACTGAACAAGTGCAAGGTTGGCCACTGATTCATGAACCTATATTAATTATATATATTTATGTGTTGGTCAATATTTGTCTAACAATTTAGGTCAAGTCGTAGTGTATCACGATCCTAATGCTCGAGATTATCATGCAAAAGTCAACAAAAGTCAAATTGACTAAAATGACTTCCAAAAATTACATATCATAAATATAGTCGTTTTATATATTTAAATATATTTATCAGATTTTATTAGAGTAATTAATAAAAGTCATTTGTTAATAAAAATTTATATTTAAAATTTATATATGATAAAAATATACTTTTATTTATCATAAGTAATAAAATTTATAAAGTTCACTTAATATCATAAAATATAAAGGTATGTATTATTAATGTAATTACATTACGTGTGGTGAAAATATATTTGCATTACATAGTTATTTGATAAAAATATTAATAATGATAATAAGTAAAAGTTGTATTATTTTGTATTAATAATATTAATTATTTTAGTAATAGTAATAATAACAATATTTATATTTATTAATAATAATATTAATTTTGATAATAAATAATAATCTTTTGTAGTAATAATAATATTATTACTGATAATGATAAAAATATTATAGTCATGTTAATGATAATAATATTGTTGTCATCAATAATCAATAATACTAATAAAATGATAATGAAAATATAAGTTTTCAAGATTTAAAATATATTTTTCTAACATCCATTATAACAATAACAATTTTTAATGATAATACATATATTGATAATGATAAGGATAATAATAATAATAATAATAATAATAATAATAATAATAATAATAATAATAATAATAATAATAATAATAATAATAATAATAATAATAACGACGATAGTAATAATAATCATTTAAACAATAATACTAAACTTAATAATAATTCAGTTGACTATATCTTTAAATCCGTTCATCGAATTCACATGAGTCCTAAATGATAAGTTCTTAATTTTTCGCCAGCTTTCCAACGACATGCATATCATATACCTTATCCTAGTAGCATTTGTACTAAATTCATGATCTATCATAAACTATTTAACGAAAAAATTAATTATACAAGCATGCATAATCAAATATACTCGAGCACTAGTCAGGGATACACTATTAATATATAAAAGTTAAGATACGAGTGCTCACTTATCAATATTGAGATTCAATATTGCAGGAAAGTACGTAGACGCAATGGAGACGATAAACACTAGATTGACCTTACGAGCTATACCCCTGATCCATACCCATAACCTCCATAGCTATAACCCATAATTTTCTTAGCTCTATCCCGCTCATAAAACCCGTTTTGATAGTAACTCGTTTATAACCTCGTCGTAGTATTTTATGTAAATAATACTACTAATAATACATGTACTAATAATAAGATTAATAATAATCTTAATCTTAACATTAATAATAATAATTTTATTATATATATATATATATATATATATATATATATATATATATATATATATATATATATATATATAGCTTGAGAGAGTAGAGAGATCGATGGATATTTTTGTGAAATGTATCCTTTAGCCATGCGATCGCATGGCTTTGCAGTCCAAACTCCATGCGATTGCATGGACTGCCTTTCCATCACTCAAACTCAAATAAAACGTGGGCGGCCGAAGTTTTAATATATATATATATATATATATATATATATATATTTAATATATTTAATTTATATAATTAATTATATAATATATTATATTTACATGTATAATTGACTTGTAAATTTAGTTCTGATGACTTGTACGTTGTTTCTTGACTAACGTCCTGGTTCCGAGTTCTCGAACACATTTCCATACACTTAGAAAACTAACACTCTACGTTATGCGATAAGTACCTTTATAAATAATTAAGCTTAATTTCACTAGTAACTATATTACTCAAAGTGTAACTTAATCATTTAAGTGTTTTGATCATTTGCTTCTATAACTCATCGCCTAGTTATATATATATATATATATATAAATATATATATATATATATATATATATATATATATATATATATATATATATATATATATATATATATATATATATATATATAAGTATTATTTTAAATCGACACGTCTTATAACTAAATTAATATTACATTATATTATAATATATATATATTTGTATTTAAAATATAAACTTGTACATATCATAAGTAGTGGATATATTTATGTAATAATATAATATTTAGTTTTTCAGAACTAATTATATTTCAAAGTTCGTTTTAAATTTTGTTTAGAAACTATTATAACACGTATCGTTTATACTTTAAAACTTAATTTAGCGTAATCCATTTATGCGCCAACGTTTATCAAATGTCCTAGATGACATATCTAAATATCAATCGAATCAAGTGTTACTTAATTTGAAACTTTATTTATATCTTCAATATTCGTAAACACATTTTAAATACGCGTTGCAATTTATCTACATATTTAACAACCAATATTCCATCCCACGTTATTTAATCAAAGACATCTTAAATAATCGAGTTCTATTATATCGTAAAGCATTTTCGTACATTTGAAACTAAATCAAATGATTATTATTTAATTTAGTCTTCCACTAACCTTTGTCTAATTCTCGATAACAGACACATTTGTTCTTACTCGTAAATCACTTTATCATTTTCCGAATATTGTTAAAATGGAAAGATTTCTTAAATCAAAGTGGACCTCTCAACAGAGACACATAAATCATATCATAATGAATCTGATAACTCAATTATTTGGTATAATCTTTTAATTCCGTCGGTAAATACGATCATGTAAAGTATTATACCTAATACCTTGTTTATGTTTTCAAGTTATAATATATACACATATATACACGTATATATTCCTATCCAATTCTAATGGTTCGTGAATCGTCAAGGTCTGGTCAATGTTAAATGTACAAACAAAGTTTAAAATTCTTGAGATTTAACTTAACATACTTTGCTTATCATGTCGGAATAATATAAAGATAAAGTTTAAATTTGGTCGGAAATTTTCGGGTTGTCACATAAACGACCCTATTAAACGAGCTGCCAGGCTAGTAAATGGCCCAACAGGCTTATAGACGAACCTATTAAACGGCCTACCATGATTCTGGACGACCAGCCATGATTTCAGATGGGCTGCCACAAACGGCTTACCAGGCAAGAAACTAGTATAAATAAAGCTCATTTGTGTCCATTTCAACGCACCCTCCACTTTTCACTTCTTCAATTCACTCTTAAATTTAGTTTAGTCTAGTTCGGGAATAGTCTTTCGAGGCCTTCTCACCTCCGAGCGGGAAATTAAGTACCCGGAGGAGAACGCCGAAGATTGTACTAAGAAGCTGTCTAGAGTCAGAGTTGTCACTTTTGTACGTTTGTAACTCGATTAATATACTGGTAATTTTATCTTTACTCTATCTTGATATAATGTCTTTTATTACATTGATAGATGATATTATTTCCATGATTAGCGAGTAGTTATATTTTGTGCATGGTATGATGTAGTTGTTACGCTGTCTGAATATATAAAACTGTGTAATGAGATACTGTTGAGATGCTTTCCGATTATAATTAAACTCAATTGCTTTTTCGACTAATAGAACGTGGTTATCGGCTCTGTGATTGCGAAGTCACGAACCCCAATTCCGAGTACACTATCTGTGTGACCTCTTGGTAAGACACCTCTGCCAGATACATAGGGCATTTGTCAGAGGCACAACGGTTGTAGTAAAACAACCTACCCTACGGATTCCGACAGAGGTTCTTTTGTAATGGAAACCCTAATTGATACTAGAAGTACAAGGCCGACCTTAAGCTATGCTAGAGTAGTTACTACACATGTAAACTTAGTACGTATATCAAGGAGGCACAATAGTTGTAGTACTCTATACCTCTGCTATGTATGTCCATGAAAATGACCTCACTATTGAAGAGTACATTGCACCATAACGCCGTCTCAGACATTGCACACTGTCTGAGGGATTATGTAGTAATAAGAACTGTTTGTTTAAACCCATAAAGGATTGGAACCGTTAGGAGAATCGAACGTTCACATGGAGACTACTGTCTGGCCATGTCGTTCCTTTATGGTTGATTTCTTTTAAATAAAAACCGAACTGATCTTTATAAACAAATCGTTAACGAAAGCATCAGAAACGTATCATGTCTCTCAGATAAGGGATACCCTCTACTTTAGCTTATGTTTAAGAAAGTTTGGGTCTAGTGGATTGATTAATACATTTCCTTATCGGGTCGCTCATAATAAAAGAGCCGTCTACTGTTAACAAGTAGATGTGTTACTCTGGCGTCGAGGGAAGAGGCATTGCTGCCCATTCAGAATCTTCAAGTCTATCACATATATTATGCCCAGTGACATGTCAGTCCTCTGACAGGGGTGGTAGGACCAATATAATGGGTAAAGGTTTATCAACTATTCATGAGCCATCATTACACAACTCAGCATTGTAATAAACGAAATCATAGCATGTTACGTTACGTGGTCGTAGTCCCTATATGAGACTCTTTTGACCAAAATTATGTCGCATTCATTTGAAAGTACAAGATTTGCAAAGTTTAGTTTACCAATAGGATCGACAACAAGTTTAAGTTTACAAAAGTAGTAATGTAAAAATGAAATAACTTGCGACATAATTAGTTGAAAATCATAGTTGCTATAAATAGCGTGAGTATGTAAACAATATGTTTGAATCCAAAGGTGCTATCACTAGCGTATGCATGTATGCTTGACTCTAAGCAAGTAATCAAAGTGTACTCGGAAGCATGTATCAAATAGCCATGTATGAACCTGAGAAACATATAGAAAACTGTCAACGAAAAATGTTGGTGAAATCATAGGTGTTTTAGTAAACGTTGTATTTGAACCACAAGATTTAATATAAGATGATTATTAAAATCATTTGCATTCCAAAGTTGTTGTTTGTATCGCGGGCACACAATTATCAAACTTAACTGTTTTGTACCCTGTTACGTAGTGTTAGAACATACACTATACTCGAAAATATATTTCATCCGCTAACGGTAGCGAACCGTCCGAATGAGGCTCGTCAAGCCCATGTGATCACATAATATAAGTTCTCGTTTACACCCTGCAAGTGTAACTGATGATAATTGAATTGAGGATTTTTGTTCAAACCCGTACGTGGAATGTTCGTTTTCGTACTTGTGTTCAAAGTGTAAAAGTATGATACGTATATGTTTCTCATCCCATAGTTTAAAGCATAAAAGTTGTTTGAAAGATGGAACTATGATCTCACCTCGAGTGCACGAGTATAAAAGTACTTCACAAGGTAAACGTGTACATGCAAGTTGCTTAGTCTTGACCTAAACAAGGAAGTTGTATCAATTAACCGGTTACGACACATGGTCGGGTGAAATGTGTTCAATTAGTCTTATGGCTCGTTACGACTCGATTAGTATAACATGTGAATCACGTTGTCAAGTTTCATGCAAGAATCAAGTATAAAATACGATTAAAATGATTGCATAAGTGTTTGGTCAAGTTTGACTAAAAGTCAAACTTGGTCAAAGTCAAAGTCAACGGGGTCGGGTCGGGTATCCGACAATTTTCCCATGATGAGAAAGCATATATACACATGTTTGCCAAGTTTGATGTTAATCGGAGTTACGAGTAAGCGGGGGTGAAAACGTGAAAAACAAAAAGTAGTTGGGACAGACCCAAATGGCACGCCGCTCCATATTTGGCGCGCCGCTCCATTTAACTGATCAGCAAGTCTGGCAATTTTCACACTCAAGCACGAATCCAACTTTAAATACACATAAATCATAAACTGTAAACATCCAAAACAAGTATCTTATATCGTTGGAAAGGTATTTTGATAAGGAATACAACTAACCACTTTTCATCAAGAAAAAACATCATTTACAATTGCCGAAAACTCGTCAAGTGATCATTAAATGTTCAAAATCATCGTTTCAAGTTTACAAAATGCATTTTAAGATTCGGGAATCCAATTCACACATATGATATGCCGTTTTGAAGGTAATGAAACATACATTACAACTAAACACTTACTAATAACATTTCATGGCATTCAAAACATCATAAGTTCGTTTTAAGTCTATCAAACCCTAACTAAAATTCACAAAAATCAATAATCATGCATTTGAAGTTTTCTTACTCAACCTACGCATCAAAACGAAGCTAGTGATACTAGTAACACAATTAAAACATGAACTTTAACAAATTAACAACATTAACTCATCCAAAATCAAAGATTAAGCACACCCATTTCAAATGTTCAAACTAGTTACTTAAAACAAAGAATCGAGCAAACAAAACATATATTCATGTTATACACGGGCCATAGACACTAACTAACACCATTTCAAGTCAAAAACACGAATTTAGAGAAATCTAGAGTTTTAGAAATGTTACCTAAACGAGATGAAATTGGTACCAAAATGTAGAGGATGAAGAGAGGATCACGAAAATGTAGTTTGTTTTGATGTTTGCTTCTCCAATCGGATTTAGATGATGATTGTAAGATGAAGATGAAATGGTGGATGTTTGAAGTAATACTTGAGAAAAAAAGGAAAAAGAAATGGAAATGAAATGAATGGTGGAGATGGTGTTGACTAAGTCAACATCTAGTTACCATTTTGCTCACTTGGCAACATTAGTCCCTCAAGTTTGAAAGCGGGTGCGGGAATTAACCAAACGAATATTTTAAAAATGCTCGAGTAAACGAGTGATGTTATAATTAAATAATGGGAATATTATGAACGTTAGTCAACGGAAACTACGAATTTAAATAACGAAAGATATTATTAAAAAAAAAGATAGTGTTAAAAATAAATTTAACGAAAAAACGCGGGATGTTACGATGTACATCTTTAACCTTATCTTAAATACGAATTTTACCTATCTGTATTTACTTTATCCCTTAGAAAATTAAAAAACCCAAAATAGAAACACAACTACTCCTTATTAGTTATTTTTGTTAGGTTTTAGGTTCGATTCTGTAGACTTCTGTAACGACCCTGGATTTTCCAATGTTATTTATTAATAATTAATATTATTAATACTTGTGATCAAACGAATGTATGTTATTACATTTACATGTTGCCATGATTGCCCGTACTTGACTTTAAATGCCCGAAACGTCTTTGTGACACACGAAACTTGCACGAATAATATTTTCAAGTATTATTTACATTCATGATTAAGTTTATTAATCATTTTAATTAACTAAAGTTATTAGTTAATTACTTGGGCTTTTATTGGATTTAATTGTTAATTAATTGAACTTGGGCTTTATTAGTGTTATGGACTTATGACTTTGGGCTTATAAGCCCATCCTACATTATTAATGTACTTAGTTAGCCCATGTCATTCACTTGTAAGTATCATTTAGAGAGGTGAACTTGTTAGTTAAAGGCTTGGAATCTAGTTTGCATGTAATCCCCATGTAACCACCTCTTTTGGCCAACTTTTAAGACTTTGCACACAAGGAACTAGTAGGCAACTCTCTTCCTTTTTTTTTTGCTGCAGAAACCGAGGGCTTCCTAGGGGGAGAGGGAGTTCAAATTATTTTTTTTTTACTTACTTCATTCACTTGTATTCATCATTCATTTTCACACACTTTACTTGCATAACATCTTCTCTCATTTTCTCTCATCTTGTAAGTAATATGAACTACTTTTCTCTCTTCTTTCCCTTTCTTAAAACCGAAACCATAAATCATCCATCATCATCATTTGTTATTTGTTACTTGTTCTTGATTATTGTTTAACTACTTGTCTTTGTTAATTGTTGTTACTTACTTACATGTTACAAGAATAAACTTTCTAGGTTGATTCTTCTTTTATCTTGTTTTACAAGAATAACAAGAACATAAACTTACTAGATATGTTCTACATACACTTTCTTAAAAGATTGCAAGTTCATGTGTTGATTAAAATCATACTTGTAGTTCTTGAAGTAAACTTAAAGTTTACTTTACTTAAAGATCAAACTTTGGTTGAATCTTTAAAAGTATGAACAACCATGAACCTTTTACTTATTTACTTAGTTTATCTCTTTATATCATGCACTTTAATTTCAAGTTGTTAGTTATTGGTCAAGTGTTACTAGTTAACCTTGATCTCATTAATCTTGAACTTAAAGTTAACTTTAAAAGTTCAAGAACATATATATGAAACTTTTTAATTATAACTTGGTACACTTATGGTAGATCTAGACTTTTGAGTCTTGGATCTTCAAGATCAAACTAAGAACTATGTTCTACAACTCAAGATCTTGATTTCATAAGTTTACTTCAAGTTTGTAACTTGTTTTTACTTTTAAAGTTCATGTAAGTGTTAGATCTAAGACCTTGATGTAACTTTGGTTCATCAACTTCATACAACTCTTAAGTGAGTTGATCTACATGTCTTAGACTCACACTTGTGTCATAATTGTCAAAACTTAGTTAGTATTACTTTTACATTTCATGTATGTGCTAAATCTAAGACTTTGATGAAACTTTGGTTCATCAAAACACTTGCAACACTTAAGTGAGTTGTGCTTCATGTCTTAGACTTGCACTTGGGTTATGATGGTCAAACCATGGTAAAGATGATGTAAACACATCAATGAGTTGTACACTTGAAGCCATATGCATCAAGGATGAGAACCATGATGAACATCAAGCACCAAAACCCACCGGAACCCATTTATCTTTCTGTTTCTGTTTACAGCCTATTGTTCTGCTGTGTATGTAACAGACCAGTAAACCTGGGCTGCTGTAACCTTGATTTCCAAATATCTCTGTTCGAGTAGATAACTTTTCATATAGGACTCGTCTTAATCCGAGTTACGTTTTACGATTTATGGCCCTCCGATCGTCACTATGTCCTTTAACGTTGTGCAGGAATTTCTGACCTACTCGCACTTAGACCGTTGCCACGGTCAAACGAAGACGAGTTTGCTTCTGTAAATTTTACCACACTTAAAGGACTCATATACGGAGCCATGGCCACTGGTCTCACCTTAATTCAGTAAGGGTAGAGACCGTGGTGACTGATCAAAATCAGCCTTTGTTTTAAACTACTTTCATGAACGAAACTTACTTTACGCCTTTTGTTTGATGATGAATGATGATGACCCTTAAGACCTTATTTACATACTTTTAAACCTATTAAGACAATTTACTGACTTAGTACTATTTGACTTAGGTTGAGGACCTTCGGACCGATTACTTGCACACCTTTTCCCGACTCGACTTTACCGCTACTTTATCATTGTGAGTTATAGCATTCCCTTTTTACTTTAACTTATTTTGGGAACTGAGAATACATGCGGATTTTATGTTTTACATACTAGGCACGAGTACTTAAACTTATATATGTGTGGTTTATACAACGGCATAAACATTCCCTTTAGCTCGGTAACGTTTAATCATTGGTTTTTGAACCATGAACGCGAATCTTAGATATGGATCCATAGGGTTTGACATCCCCACTCGGGCTAGTAGCGCTAGCATTTAATGAGTGTTTAATACTTCGTAGACATACGCACTTTCCAAGTGTACTTTCAGGGGGTATAAACGTTAAGTTAGTTACCAAGTGCCCACGGTTAACATATACTTTATCATACTATTTTGAAACGCTCTTTGTAGCACTGAAATCTCGTGGCCTACCTTACATTACTGTTATACTTAAACTATAGCTCACCAACCTTTGTGTTGACGTTTTAAAGCATGTTTTTCTCAGGTGCTTGAGGTTAGCTTCCGCTGTGTACTAGTCGTGCTGTAGACACCCGCTGCTTAGAGTTGTTATCGCATGAACTACTTTATTTTGCATTCAAACATTAGTACTTTTGAACTATGACTTGTAACGAAAGTTGTGGTCACATACACTTATTATTTGCTTCTACTTAGTGAAGCATGCTTTTGGATTGTAAAACATTCGATGTTGGTTTAGACATCACTTTATTAATGAATGCAAACTCTTTTTGAAAACGCATATAGTACTTAACCTTGTAATGATCCTGTTGTTGATGATTCGTACATGATGGTTTTGTACGGGGCATCACATTTGATATCAGAGCATTGGTTGTAGGGAATTAGGTAGCATTTGTGAGTCTAAGACCGACCCGAGTAGGATTCACTAATAGGACTAATCTACAACTTGCTAGTTTACCTGCTTCCGCTGAACTTACTGCATGCTGCTGCTTACTTTTACTGCTATATGCCGTATGCTATTACATGATTTCACTACTGTATGATATCACTTGCTTTTGATTGCATGCTACTTCTGTACGATTCATTATTATTGCCATGCTACTTATTGTTATACATGATTTAAACTGTTGGCCTAATACGTGCTTGCTTTATGACTTACTGACATGGAAAATTTATTTTTCCTTGTTCAGATGTCGGATATTCCACCTGCTATCGTTTTGGGCAGTTTAGACTCGTCAGTCACCCCACCTGCTGCTGCTGCAGACACACCGATCCCGACACGCACCAGTGACCCCGGCGCTTCGTCTTCCGGGACTAGCAGCCAGCCGCCTGCACCAGTGGCTACTATTGCGGACACGTAGACCCTATGAAGATTCCAGCTCCGTCTGCTCCCGGACCCTCGGAGCCACAGCCCCGCATCGGTGGTGTTGTGATTCCCGCGGAGTTCGGGGAAGGGCCATTCAGTAATCATATGCGCATGCCGTGCCGACGCGCTGCTAATGGACGTTTAGTGCCGATTTCGCCAGGCAGACACAGAGAGATGTTGACCGCCTTCG
The DNA here is from genome assembly GCF_046630445.1 of Rutidosis leptorrhynchoides. NCBI lineage: Eukaryota > Viridiplantae > Streptophyta > Magnoliopsida > Asterales > Asteraceae > Rutidosis > Rutidosis leptorrhynchoides. Next base: position 257,525,399 of record NC_092337.1, read on the forward strand.
GACTGCCAGCTCAGCCACCCGTGCCACCACCACATGATTCGGATGACTCATCATCCACCGATTCTTCATCAGATGATTCTTCATCAGACTCCAGTGATGACGAGGACCCTGCTGATTTACCTATTCAGGCACCCTCCACCCCGTCGAAGAAGCGGTACCGTCCTGATGGCACCGTCATTCCAGGGGTGAATGGAGGTCGTGCTTTCACTGACGCTTTTGATCGGCGTCGAAGGGTTACTACCCGTAAACGGCTTGTGCCGTACCCTGCCGACCCACGGATACGTAAGGTTCCCCGTTATGTACTGACTATTTCTGGAGCCGGGACATCTGCACCCCGTTTCGTGCAGTCTGCACCATCCGCTCCACCGGCCCCACCTGCACCACCAGCACTGCCCGCCCCACCAGCTCCCACTGTCGAGGAATTCACAAGGGAGGTGGGAATCCTCCGAGTTCGGGTTACTGAGCTCGAGGAGCAGTTGGCTCAGGTTTTAGACATCCTACACCCACCTTCACCGTAGAACCTTTTGTATTAGATTTCATGATGTAATCTAGTTGTAGTTTCATATTTCACTTATGTATTGTACGAATCTATCATGATGTATGAAACTTATTATTAATGAATGGAAACTTTGTGATGTTACTTTTTGCACAAGTGTTCCATTTACGTTACTGTATGGTGTTTTGCGGTACTTGTATCAACTTGCGTTACTTAATTAACATGTGTTGTGCTGTTTACATGTTGGTTGTTATTTACTATATTACTATATATTGAATGCTGGATTTTGACTTAAGTCAAAATGTTTGTATAGAACACCATGGCTTACGGTCGATCCACACCTACTGCTGCTCAAATTGAAGAGATGATCTAAGAACGTGTAGCCGCAGCCATTGCGGAAATGCAACCACAAGCTCCACCGCCACCGCCACCGCCACCGGTTATTCAACCCATTCGAAATGGGTGTACTTACATGGAATTTCAGAGCTGTAAACCACATAACTTCAGCGGCACCGAGGGACCAGTTGGTCTCACCAGATGGTTCGAGAAACTTGAATCAGTATTCCGAGTTAGCAACTATTCGGAGAACAACAAAACCAAATTTGCTTCTTGCACGCTATCTGACGGCGCGCTCACATGGTGGAACACAATGGCACAGGCACAAGGCATTGATGAGGCGTATGCTAAGCCATGGGAAGAATTTAAATGTGCCATGATTAAGGAGTATTGTCCGAGAACCGAAATACAAAAGATGGAAATGGAATTCATGCAGTTAAAGGCCGTTGGGAACGACCTTGATAGTTACAACAGGAGATTTTTGGAACTAGCCCTGATGTGTCCGACAATGGTCACCCCAGAATTCAAGCGAATGGAGAGATACTTCTGGGGACTCCCTAAGAGCATTAAGGGAAACGTCACCTCGTCCAAGCCACCGAATGTTCCCGAAGCGATGCGCATGGCGCATACTTTAATGAATCAGATAACCATCGATGAACCGGAGAAAACTAAGTCTGAAGCAGGTACTAGTGAGAAGCGCAAATGGGATAACCACAACAACAACAACAACAACAACAACAACAACAACAACAACAACAACAACAACAACAACAACAACAGGGGAAGAAACTATGAACAGAACCCGGCAAAACGACATGAGGGTTTCAGAGGAAACAACAACGGTGGAAACCTCAACCCCAACAACAACACCAACTCCACCCCAAACTACAAGGGAACCCTACCTCAATGCAAGAGGTGTTACAAACACCACACTGGGTATTGCAATGTTATCTGCGAGAAGTGCCAACGATCTGGGCATGTTGGAAAAGACTGCAAGGTCACCACTTTGAATGGGAAGCCGAATACCAACGGACCGAAGAAGTGTTACGAATGTGGGCAGATGGGCCATTTCAAAAATGCGTGTCCAAATAAGTGAAAAGACGGCGGACCACCGCGTGCTAGAGCTTTCAACGTTAATGCAAGGGACGCCCGAGAAAACCCCGACTTGGTGACAGGTATATTCAAAATCAACAATCTTTTAGCCTCTATCTTGTTTGATACTGGTGCGGATAGAAGTTATGTATGTAGACATTTTTGCGATAAGATTAATTGGTCATTAGTCCCGTTAAAAGAGAGTATGCTTGTCGAGGTTGCCAATGGAAAACTTGAAAAGGTTGACCATATTAGTCGTGGAGCTATTATCAACATAGCTGGTGCAGATTTCGAAATTGATTTGATTCCTATCAAACTGGGAAGTTTTGACGTGATCGTCGGTATGGATTGGTTGAGCAAGATAAAGGCCGATATTATCTGTGGAGATAAAGCACTTTGCATACCACAAGGAGATGGCGAACCACTGGTTATCTATGGAGAGAGATGTACCTCGAAGTTGAACCTCATTAGTTGCGTGAAAGCGCAAAAGATTATGAAGAAGGGACGTTTTGCTGTCCTAGCACATGTGAAAGCAGTAGAAACTGAAGTGAAAAGCGTGAACGACGTTCGAATTGTGAACGAATTTTATGATGTCTTCCCAGAGGAATTGCCTGGATTACCGCCGCAGAGAGCAGTAGAGTATTAGATTGATTTAGTGCTAGGAGCTGCACCTGTAGCTCGCGCACCTTATAGACTCGCACCTTCCGAGATGCAAGAATTACAAAGCCAACTACAAGAACTACTTGATCGAGGATTTATCCAACCAAGTTTCTCGCCTTGGGGCGCACCTGTTCTGTTTGTGAAGAAGAAGGATGGATCCTTACGTATATGTATCGACTACCGTGAACTCAACAAATTGACTATCAAGAATCGGTATCCTCTTTCACGAATTGACGATCTTTTTGATCAACTACAAGGATCAAGTGTTTACTCAAAGATCGATTTGCGATCCAGCTATCACCAGCTGAGGGTGAAAGAAAGTGACGTGATGAAAACTGCATTCAGGACCCGTTATGGTCATTATGAGTTTCTTGTGATGCCATTCGGGTTGACAAATGCACCTGCCGTGTTCATGGACCTCATGAATCGTGTCTGCAAGCCATACTTGGATAAGTTTGTTATCGTCTTCATAGATGATATCCTCATCTACTCTAAGAGCGAAGAAGAGCATGAGCAACATCTCCGATTATTACTTAAACTCCTGAGACAAGAGCAACTTTACGCCAAATGCTCCAAGTGTGAATTTTGGTTGAAGGAAGTACAATTTTTGGGTCATGTTGTGAGCGACCAGGGTATCAAAGTTGATCCCGCCAAGATTGAAGCTATCAGCAAGTGGGAGACCCCCACTACTCCGATGCATATTCACCAATTCCTAGGTCTCGCCGGTTACTACCGAAGGTTCATTGAAGGATTTTCTCTGATTACGCGTCCTTTGACCGCACTGACTCACAAGGGCAAGAAGTTCATTTGGGAACCCGCACACGAATCATCATTTCAAACTTTGAAGAAGAAGTTAACCTCCGCACCTATCCTATCACTTCCTGAAGGCAGTGACGATTTCGTTGTTTATTGCGATGCTTCGAAGAGTGGTTTTGGTTGTGTACTGATGCAACGATCAAATGTTATTGCCTATGCCTCCCGATAATTGAAGATTCACGAGCGAAACTACACTACTCATTATCTTGAACTTGGAGCCGTTGTCTTTGCACTCAAATTGTGGAGACACTATTTGTATGGAACTAAGAGTACTATCTTCACCGATCACAAGAGTCTCCAGCACATCTTTGATCAGAAGCAACTAAATATGAGACAGCGTCGATGGATCGAGACGCTCAACGACTACGATTGTGAACTCCGTTATCACCCTGGCAAAGCCAATGTTGTAGCTGACGCTTTAAGCCGAAAGGAGAGGACGACACCTCTTCGTGTTAGGGCTCTGAACATCACCATCCATTCGAACCTCAACAGCCAGATCAGAGTAGCCCAAGATGAGGCTCTAAAGGAGGAGAACATATCTCACGAACATTTGAACATACTTGTCTCTCGATTCGAGGTTAGGGAGTCTGGACTCCGATGTTATGCCGGAAGAATTTGGGTACCTCTTTATGGAGATCTATGGAACCTTATACTTGATGAAGCACACAAATCGAGATATTCGATTCATCCTGGAGCGGGCAAAATGTACCACGACCTTAAAGAATGGTATTGGTGGCTGAATCTTAAGAAGGACGTTGTGACTTATGTTGGTAAGTGTTTGACTTTCTCGAAGGTTAAAGCCGAGCATCAGAGACCTTCTGGGTTACTTCAACAACCATAAATCCCACAATGGAAGTGGGAACGGATAACAATGGATTTCATCACCAAGCTACCAAAGACGGTGGGCGGATACGATACTATTTGGGTTATTGTTGACCGCCTTACCAAATCTGCACACTTCCTAGCGATGAAGGAAACGGATACAATGGAAAGACTTGCTCAACTATACATCAAGGAGGTTGTATCTCGTCATAGTGTACCTTTATCGATCATCTCGGATCGCGATCCCCGTTTTGCCTCTAGATTTTGGCGTTCTTTGCAAGAAGCCATGGGAACTCGTCTTGACATGAGTACTGCTTATCATCCTCAGAATGACGAGCAAAGTGAACGAACGATTCAGACATTGGAAGACATGTTGCGTGCATGTGTCATTGATTTTGGAAAGGCCTGGGAAAGACATTTGCCACTAGCCGAATTCTCGTACAATAACAGTTATCACTCGAGCATTAATGCCGCGCCTTTTGAAGCATTATATGGCTGCAAGTGCCGATCTCCTATTTGTTGGGCCGAAGTAGGCGAAAAGCAAATCACTGGACCCGAGGTAGTCCATGAAACGACGGAGAAGATTGCTCAGATTCAAGCTAGGCTTAAGACTGCCCGCGATCGTCAAAAGAGTTATGCCAATCTTAAACGTAAAGACTTTGAATTCAACGTTGGCGATCATGTAATGTTGAAGGTTGCACCTTAGAAAGGTGTGATTCGCTTTGGAAAACGTGGAAAGTTAAACCCACGATACATTGGTCCTTTTGAAATCTTGGAACGTGTTGGACCCGTTGCTTACCGTTTGGATCTCCCAGCACAATTGAGCTCAGTTCATCCTACCTTCCACTTCTCAAACTTGAAGAAGTGTCTTTCTGCACCTGAACTTATCATACCGCTTGAGGAACTTACGATTGACGACAAACTACACTTCGTGGAAGAACCTGTTGAAATTATGGATCGTGAGATCAAAACTTTGAAGCGCAACAAGATTCCGATCGTTCGAGTACGATGGAATGCCAAACGAGGACCTGAGTTTACTTGGGAGTGAGAGGATCAAATGATGCAGAAGTATCCTCACCTTTTCCCGACTCCTCCATCACCTTCAGCTTAAAATTTCGGGACGAAATTTTCTTTAACAGGTGGGTAATGTAACGACCCTGGATTTTCCAACGTTATTTATTAATAATTAATATTATTAATACTTGTGATTAAACGAATGTATGTTATTACATTTACATGTTGCCATGATTGCCCGTACTTGACTTTAAATGCCCGAAACGTCTTTGTGACACACGAAACTTGCACGAATAATATTTTCAAGTATTATTTACATTCATGATTAAGTTTATTAATCATTTTAATTAACTAAAGTTATTAGTTAATTACTTGGGCTTTTATTGGATTTAATTGTTAATTAATTGAACTTGGGCTTTATTAGTGTTATGGACTTATGACTTTGGGCTTATAAGCCCACCCTACATTATTAATGGACTTAGTTAGCCCATGTCATTCACTTGTAAGTATCATTTAGTAAGGTGAACTAGTTAGTTAAAGGCTTGGAATCTAGTTTGCATGTAATCCCCATGTAACCACCTCTTTTCCCAACTTTTAAGACTTTGCACACAAGGAACTAGTAGGCAACTCTCTTCCTTTTTTTTTGCTGCAGAAACCGTGGGCTTCCTAGGGGGAGAGGGAGTTCAAATTTTTTTTTTTTTACTTACTTCATTCACTTGTATTCATCATTCATTTTCACACACTTTACTTGCATAACATCTTCTCTCATTTTCTCTCATCTTGTAAGTAATATGAACAACTTTTCTCTCTTCTTTCCCTTGCTTAAAACCGAAACCATAAATCATCCATCATCATCATTTGTTATTTGTTACTTGTTCTTGATTATTGTTTAACTACTTGTCTTTGTTAATTGTTGTTACTTACTTACATGTTACAAGAATAAACTTTCTAGTTTGATTCTTCTTTTATCTTGTTTTACAAGAACAACAAGAACATAAACTTACTAGATATGTTCTACATACACTTTCTTAAAAGATTGCAAGTTCATGTGTTGATTAAAATCATACTTGTAGTTCTTGAAGTAAACTTAAAGTTTACTTTACTTAAAGATCAAACTTTGGTTGAATCTTTAAAAGTATGAACAACCATGAACCTTTTACTTATTTACTTAGTTTATCTCTTTATATCATGCACTTTAATTTCATGTTGTTAGTTATTGGTCAAGTGTTACTAGTTAACCTTGATCTCATTAATCTTGAACTTAAAGTTAACTTTAAAAGTTCAAGAACATATAAATGAAACTTTTTAATTATAACTTGGTACACTTATGGTAGATCTAGACTTTTGAGTCTTGGATCTTCAAGATCAAACTAAGAACTATGTTCTACAACTCAAGATCTTGATTTCATAAGTTTACTTCAAGTTTGTAACTTGTTTTTACTTTTAAAGTTCATATAAGTGTTAGATCTAAGACCTTGATGTAACTTTGGTTCATCAACTTCATACAACTCTTAAGTGAGTTGATCTACATGTCTCAGACTCACACTTGTGTCATAATTGTCAAAACTTAGTTAGTATTGCTTTTACATTTCATGTATGTGCTAAATCTAAGACTTTGATGAAACTTTGGTTCATCAAAACACTTGCAACACTTAAGTGAGTTGTGCTTCATGTCTTAGACTTGCACTTGGGTTATGATGGTCAAACCATGGTAAATATGATGTAAACACATCAATGAGTTGTACACTTGAAGCCATATGCATCTAGGATGAGAACCATGATGAACATCAAGCACCAAAACCCACCGGAACCCATTTATCTTTCTGTTTCTGTTTACAGCCTACTGTTCTGCTATGTCTGTAACAGACCAGTAAACCTAGGATGCTGTAACCTTTATTTTCAAATATCTCTGTTCAATTAGATAACTTTTCATATAGGACTCGTCTTAATCCGAGTTACGGTTTAGGATTTATGGCCCTCCGATCGACACTATGTCCTTTAACGTTGTGCAAGAATTTCTGACCTACTCGCACTTAGACCGTCGCCACGATCAAACAGAGACAATTTTAGTTTTGTAAATTTTACCACACTTAAAGGAATCATATACGGAGCCATTGCCACTGGTCTCACCTTAATTTAGTAATGGTAGAGACCGTGGTGACTGATCAAAATCAGCCTTTGTTTTAAACTACTTTCATGAACGAAACTTACTTTACGCCTTTTGTTTGATGATGAATGATGATGACCCTTAAGACCTTATTTACATACTTTTAAACCTATTAAGATGATTTACTGAGTTATTACTATTTGACTTAGGTTGAGGACCTTCGGACCGATTACTTGCACACCTTTTCCCGACTCGACTTTACCTCTACTTTATCATTGTGAGTTATAGCATTCCCTTTTTACTTTAACTTATTTTGGGAACTGAGAATACATGCGGATTTTATGTTTTACATACTAGGCACGAGTACTTAAACTTATATATGTGTGGGTTATACAACGGCATAAACATTCCCTTTAGCTCGGTAACGTTTAATCATTGGTTTTTGAACCATGAACACGAATCTTAGATATGGATCCATAGGGTTTGACATCCCCACTCGGGCTAGTAGCGCTAGCATTTAACGAGTGTTTAATACTTCGTAGACATACGCACTTGCCAAGTGTACTTTCAGGGGGTATAAACGTTAATTTGGTTACCAAGTGCCCACGGTTAACATATACTTTATCATACTATTTTGAAACGCTCTTCGTAGCACTGAAATCTCGTGGCCTACCTTACATTACTGTTATACTTAAACTATAGCTCACCAACCTTAGGTGCTTGAGGTTAGCTTCCGCTGTGTACTAGTCGTGCTGTACACACCCGCTGCTTACAGTTGTTATCGCATGAACTACTTTATTTTGCATTCAAACATTAGTACTTTTGAACTATGACTTGTAACGACCGTTGTGGTCACATACACTTATTATTTGCTTCTACTTAGTGAAGCATGCTTTTGGATTGTAAAACATTCGATGTTGGTTTAGACATCACTTTATTAATGAATGCAAACTCTTTTTGAAAATGCATATAGTACTTAACCTTGTAATGATCCTGTTGTTGATGATTTGTACACGATGGTTTTGTACGGGGCATCACAACTTCTTTAAAAATGACCCTAGGTCATACTTCCCTTACTCACCCTAAGGAGTAGTAGATTTACACCCCGACCTTATAAATTTAAAACACAGGTACATCCCCACTGGGATACCACGAAAGACGACCGTGCGGCCCGACAACACTGCACACTAAAACACAACCCTCTATTTTGGCCATATCAGTAGGGAACCAAGTTTTTTGGCGCCGCTGTCGGGGATCACTGTTATCAGATAATACTGTTTAAACCAATTATATTTTAAGACTTTGAGTGGTGTCTAGAAACACGACTATTATACACGAACTTGGTTGTTGGATTTTCCGAACAGTCTCCAATTACATTGGAACCAAAAGGATCCTGCCTCTCCGTAAGTCATCCTGGACACTTGGTCTGATAATTACAGTTGTGCGAAAATCTATTGTTGAAGTAGCAGGGGAATATGCAGCAAGAACCAGAAATTAAACCCGCCAAAAATAACTAACCCTAGTTTAGCTTAGATTACTTTAGGATACCTATAGAACTAACTTTAGATAAAATTAGGACTAGCTTAGCTTAGATGAAATTAGACCTTTCTAGAATCCTTTTTGGATTCCCTATCTAAAATTTACGGCATACCTAGTGTAACCCACACTCGATCCAGACCAGGACCATTGATATCTACACCTGATCTGGAATCTATTATATCTAAAGACGTAAGGAAAGAATACTCACAGAGCTCAATCCAATGGTGCTACGAGCGGGGGCGGAGCTAGTAGGGTGGCAGAGGGATGCATTGCCACCCTCAACTACAATTCCGTACGTGATATCTTTTTGTATTGGTTTAAAGCCATAAATAGGCTATATACTTTCATTTTTGTTCTAATGTAGGCTATATACTCAGAAAAATACCAATGTAGGGTATATACTCTTAAAAGGTGTATCGATATATACCAACAAAACTCAGAATCCTGCTAACATCATTATCTTCATCGTATCAACATCATCATCTAATCGAAGCTTCAAATTACTTGAAAATGATGCCAATTGAAATGTCCCGTTCTTATTGATTAAAAACGTTCCATATTAATTGATTTCGTTGCGAGGTTTTGACCTCTATATGAGACGTTTTTCAAAGACTGCATTCATTTTAAAACAAACCATAACCTTTATTTCATCAATAAAGGTTTAAAAAGCTTTACGTAGATTATCAAATAATGATAATCTAAAATATCCTGTTTACACACGACCATTACATAATGGTTTACAATACAAATATGTTACAACAAAATAAGTTTCTTGAATGCAGTTTTTACACAATATCATACAAGCATGGACTCCAAATCTCGTCCTTATTTAAGTATGCGACAGCGGAAGCTCTTAATAATCACCTGAGAATAAACATGCTTAAAACGTCAACAAAAATGTTGGTGAGTTATAGGTTTAACCTATATATATCAAATCATAATAATAGACCACAAGATTTCATATTTCAATACACATCCCATACATAGAGATAAAAATCATTCATATGGTGAACACCTGGTAACCGACATTAACAAGATGCATATATAAGAATTACCCCATCATTCCGGGACACCCTTCGGATATGATATAAATTTCGAAATACTAAAGCATCCGGTACTTTGGATGGGGCTTGTTGGGCCCGATAGATCTATCTTTAGGATTCGCGTCAATTAGGGTGTCTGTTCCCTAATTCTTAGATTACCAGACTTAATAAAAAGGGGCATATTCGATTTCAATAATCCAACCATAGAATGTAGTTTCACGTACTTGTGTCTATTTTGTAAATCATTTATAAAACCTGCATGTATTCTCATCCCAAAAATATTAGATTTTAAAAGTGGGACTATAACTCACTTTCACAGATTTTTACTTCGTCGGGAAGTAAGACTTGGCCACTGGTTGATTCACGAACCTATAACAATATATACATATATATCAAAGTATGTTCAAAATATATTTACAACACTTTTAATATATTTTGATGTTTTAAGTTTATTAAGTCCGCTGTCCTCGTTAGTAACCTACAACTAGTTGTCCACAGTTAGATGTACAGAAATAAATCGATAAATATTATCTTGAATCAATCCACGACCCAGTGTATACGTATCTCAGTATTGATCACAACTCAAACTATATATATTTTGGAATCAACCTCAACCCTGTATAGCTAACTCCAACATTCACAAATAGAGTGTCTATGGTTGTTCCGAAATATATATAGATGTGTCGACATGATAGGTCGAAACATTGTATACGTGTCTATGGTATATCAAGATTACATAATATACAATACGAGTTGATTAAGTTATGGTTGGAATAGATTTGTTACCAATTTTCACGTAGCTAAAATGAGAAAAATTATCCAATCTTGTTTTACCCATAACTTCTTCATTTTAAATCCGTTTTGAGTGAATCAAATTGCTATGGTTTCATATTGAACTCTATTTTATGAATCTAAACAGAAAAAGTATAGGTTTATAGTCGGAAAAATAAGTTACAAGTCGTTTTTGTAAAGGTAGTCATTTCAGTCGAAAGAACGACGTCTAGATGACCATTTTAGAAAACATATTTTCACTTTGAGTTTAACCATAATTTTTGGATATAGTTTCATGTTCATAATAAAAATCATTTTCTCTGAATAACAACTTTTAAATCAAAGTTTATCATAGTTTTTAATTAACTAACCCAAAACAGCCCGCGGTGTTACTACGACGGCGTAAATCCGGTTTTACGGTGTTTTTCGTGTTTCCAGGTTTTAAATCATTAAGTAAGCATATCATATAGATATAGAACATGTTTTTAGTTGATTTTAAAAGTCAAGTTAGAAGGATTAACTTTTGTTTGCGAACAAGTTTAGAATTAACTAAACTATGTTCTAGTGATTACAAGTTTAAACCTTCGAATAAGATAGCTTTATATGTATGAATCGAATGATGTTATGAACATCATTACTACCTTAAGTTCCTTGGATAAACCTACTGGAAAAGAGAAAAATGGATCTAGCTTCAACAGATCCTTGGATGGCTCGAAGTTCTTGAAGCAGAATCATGACACGAAAACAAGTTCAAGTAAGATCATCACTTGAAATAAGATTGTTATAGTTATAGAAATTGAACCAAAGTTTGAATATGATTATTACCTTGTATTAGAATGATAACCTACTGTAAGAAACAAAGATTTCTTGAGGTTGGATGATCACCTTACAAGATTGGAAGTGAGCTAGCAAACTTGAAAGTATTCTTGATTTTATGTAACTAGAACTTGTAGAATTTATGAAGAACACTTAGAACTTGAAGATAGAACTTGAGAGAGATTAATTAGATGAAGAAAATTGAAGAATGAAAGTGTTTGTAGGTGTTTTTGGTCGTTGGTGTATGGATTAGATATAACGGATATGTAATTTTGTTTTCATGTAAATAAGTCATGAATGATTACTCATATTTTTGTAATTTTATGAGATATTTCATGCTAGTTGCCAAATGATGGTTCCCACATGTGTTAGGTGACTCACATGGGCTGCTAAGAGCTGATCATTGGAGTGTATATACCAATAGTACATACATCTAAAAGCTGTGTATTGTACGAGTACGAATACGGGTGCATACGAGTAGAATTGTTGATGAAACTGAACGAGGATGTAATTGTAAGCATTTTTGTTAAGTAGAAGTATTTTGATAAGTGTATTGAAGTCTTTCAAAAGTGTATAAATACATATTAAAACACTACATGTATATACATTTTAACTGAGTCGTTAAGTCATCGTTAGTCGTTACATGTAAGTGTTGTTTTGAAACCTTTAGGTTAACGATCTTGTTAAATTTTGTTAACCCAATGTTTATAATATCAAATGAGATTTTAAATTATTATATTATCATGATATTATCATGTATGAATATCTCTTAATATGATATATATACATTAAATGTCTTTACAACGATAATCGTTACATATATGTCTCGTTTAAAAATCATTAAGTTAGTAGTCTTGTTTTTACATATGTAGTTCATTGTTAATATACTTAATGATATGTTTACTTATCATAGTATCATGTTAACTATATATATATCCATATATATGTCATCATATAGTTTTTACAAGTTTTAACGTTCGTGAATCACCGGTCAACTTGGGTGGTCAATTGTCTATATGAAACATATTTCAATTAATCAAGTCTTAACAAGTTTGATTGCTTAACATGTTGGAAACATTTAATCATGTAAATATCAATCTCAATTAATATATATAAACATGGAAAAGTTCGGGTCACTACAGTACCTACCCGTTAAATAAATTTCGTCCCGAAATTTTAAGCTGTTGAAGGTGTTGACGAATCTTCTGGAAATAGATGCGGGTATTTCTTCTTCATCTGATCTTCACGCTCCCAGGTGAACTCGGGTCCTCTACGAGCATTCCATCAAACTTTAACAATTGGTATCTTGTTTTGCTTAAGTCTTTTAACCTCACGATCCATTATTTCGACGGGTTCTTCGATGAATTAAAGTTTTTCGTTGATTTGGATTTCATCTAACGGAATAGTGAGATCTTCTTTAGCAAAACATTTCTTCAAATTCGAGACGTGGAAAGTGTTATGTACAGCCGCGAGTTGTTGAGGTAACTCAAGTCGGTAAGCTACTGGTCCGACACGATCAATAATCTTGAATGGTCCAATATACCTTGGATTTAATTTCCCTCGTTTACCAAATCGAACAACGCCTTTCCAAGGTGCAACTTTAAGCATGACCATCTCTCCAATTTCAAATTCTATATCTTTTCTTTTAATGTCAGCGTAGCTCTTTTGTCGACTTTGGGCGGTTTTCAACCGTTGTTGAATTTGGATGATCTTCTTGGTAGTTTCTTGTATAATCTCCGGACCCGTAATCTGTCTATCCCCCACTTCACTCCAACAAATCGGAGACCTGCACTTTCTACCATAAAGTGCTTCAAACGGCGCCATCTCAATGCTTGAATGGTAGCTATTGTTGTAGGAAAATTCTGCTAACGGTAGATGTCGATCCCAACTGTTTCCGAAATCAATAACACATGCTCGTAGCATGTCTTCAAGCGTTTGTATCGTCCTTTCGCTCTGCCCATCAGTTTGTGGATGATAGGCAGTACTCATGTCTAGACGAGTTCCTAATGCTTGCTGTAATGTCTGCCAGAATCTTGAAATAAATCTGCCATCCCTATCAGAGATAATAGAGATTGGTATTCCATGTCTGGAGACGACTTCCTTCAAATACAATCATGCTAACTTCTCCATCTTGTCATCTTCTCTTATTGGCAGGAAGTGTGCTGATTTGGCGAGACGATCAACTATTACCCAAATAGTATCAAAACCACTTGCAGTCCTTGGCAATTTAGTGATGAAATCCATGGTAATATTTTCCCATTTCCATTCTGGGATTTCGGGCTGTTGAAGTAGACCTGATGGTTTCTGATGCTCAGCTTTGACCTTAGAACATGTCAAACATTCTCCTACGTATTTAGCAACATCGGCTTTCATACCCGGCCACCAAAAATGTTTCTTGAGATCCTTGTACATCTTCCCCGTTCCAGGATGTATTGAGTATCTGGTTTTATGAGCTTCTCTAAGTACCATTTCTCTCATATCTCCAAATTTTGGTACCCAAATCCTTTCAGCCCTATACCGGGTTTCGTCTTCCCGAATATTAAGATGCTTCTCCGATCCTTTGGGTATTTCATCCTTTAAATTTCCCTCTTTTAAAACTCCTTGTTGCGCCTCCCTTATTTGAGTAGTAAGGTTATTATGAATCATTATATTCATAGATTTTACTCGAATGGGTTCTCTGTCCTTCCTGCTCAAGGCATCGTCTACCACATTTGCCTTCCCCGGGTGGTAACGAATCTCAAAGTCGTAATCATTCAATAATTCAATCCACCTACGCTGCCTCATATTCAGTTGTTTCTGATTAAATATGTGTTGAAGACTTTTGTGGTCGGTATATATAATACTTTTGACCCCATATAAGTAGTGCCTCCAAGTCTTTAATGCAAAAACAACCGCGCCTAATTCCAAATCATGTGTCGTATAATTTTGTTCGTGAATCTTCAATTGTCTAGACGCATAAGCAATCACCTTCGTTCGTTGCATTAATACACAACCGAGACCTTGCTTTGATGCGTCACAATAAATCACAAAATCATCATTCCCTTCAGGCAATGACAATATAGGTGCCGTAGTTAGCTTTTTCTTCAATAACTGAAACGCTTTCTCTTGTTCATCATTCCATTCAAATTTCTTCCCTTTATGCGTTAATGCAGTCAAGGGTTTTGCTATTCTGGAAAAGTCTTGGATGAACCTTCTATAGTAACCAGCTAGTCCTAAAAATTGGCGTATGTGTTTCGGAGTTTTTGGGGTTTCCCACTTTTCAACAGTTTCTATCTTTGCCGGATCCACCTTAATACCTTCTTGTTCACTATGTGACCGAGGAATTGAACTTCTTCCAACCAAAATGCACACTTTGAAAATTTAGCGTACAATTCTTCCTTCCTCAATACTTCTAACACCTTTCTCAAATGTTCACCGTGTTCTTGGTCATTCTTTGAGTAAATAAGTATGTCATCAATGAAAACAATGACAAACTTGTCAAGGTATGGTCCACACACTCGGTTCATAAGGTCCATGAACATAGCTGGTGCATTAGTTAAACCAAATGGCATGACCATAAACTCGTAATGACCGTAACGTGTTCTGAAAGCAGTCTTTGGAATATCATCTTCTTTCACCCGCATTTGATGATACCCGGAACGTAAGTCAATCTTTGAAAAAACAGTCGAGCCTTGTAGTTGATCAAATAAGTCGTCGATTCTCGGTAGTGGGTAGCGGTTCTTGATGGTAAGTTTGTTCAACTCTCGGTAGTCGATACACAACCTGAATGTACCATCTTTCTTCTTGACAAACAAAACAGGAGCTCCCCACGGTGATATGCTTGGTCGAATGAAACCACGCTCTAAAAGTTCTTGTAATTGGCTTTGCAGTTCTTTCATCTCACTGGGTGCGAGTCTGTAAGGAGCACGAGCTATTGGTGCAGCTCCTGGTACAAGATCTATTTGAAATTCAATGGATCGATGTGGGGGTAATCCCGGTAATTCTTTCGGAAATACACCGGGAAATTCTTTTGCGACAGGAACATCATTGATGCTCTTTTCTTCAGTTTGTACTTTCTCAACGTGTGCTAGAACAGCATAGCAACCTTTTCTTATTAGTTTTTGTGCCTTCAAATTACTAATAAGATGTAGCTTCGTGTTGCCCTTTTCTCCGTACGCCATTAAGGGTTTTCCTTTTTCTCGTATAATGCGAATTGCATTTTTGTAACAAACGATCTCTGCTTTCACTTCTTTCAACTAGTCCATACCGATTATCACATCAAAACTCCCTAACTCTACTGGTATCAAGTCAATCTTAAATGTTTTGCTAACCAGTTTAATTTCTCGATTCCGACATATATTATCTGCTGAAATTAATTTACCATTTGCTAATTCGAGTAAAAATTTACTATCCAAAGGCGTCAATGGACAACTTAATTTAGCACAAAAATCTCTACTCATATAGCTTCTATCCGCACCCGAATCAAATAAAACGTAAGCAGATTTATTGTCAATAAGAAACGTACCCGTAACAAGCTCCGGGTCTTCCTGTGCCTCTGCCGCATTAATATTGAAAACTCTTCCGCGGCCTTGTCCATTCGTGTTCTCCTGGTTCGGGCAATTTCTAATAATGTGGCCCGGTTTTCCACATTTATAACAAACTACATTGGCATAACTTGCTCCGACACTACTTGCTCCGCCATTACTCGTTCCGACACCATTTGTTCCTTTCGTTCTATTAACCCCTGGTCCGTAGACCTCGCACTTCACCGTGCTATGACCATTTCTTTTACACTTGTTGCAAAATTTGGTGCAGAACCCCGAGTGATACTTTTCACACCTTTGGCATAGCTGCTTCTGATTGTTGTTGTTGTTGCGGTTATTATTGTTGTTGGGATGATTGTTGTAGTTGCTGCTGTTGTTGTTGTTGTTGTTGTTGTTGGGCCATTTGTTGTAGTTGCGATTGATGTTGCGATTGTTGGGATAATTGTTGCGATTATTGTTGTAATTGCTGTTGTTGTTGTATTGGTGATTCTTATCACCGTTTTCCTCCCACTTTCTTTTGACTTGCTTCACATTGGCCTCTTTAGCAGTCTGTTCTTTAATTCTTTCTTCAATCTGGTTCACTAGTTTGTGAGCCATTCTACATGCCTGTTGTATGGAGGCGGGCTCGTGTGAACTTATATCTTCTTGGATTCTTTCCGGTAATCCTTTCACAAAGGCGTCGATATTCTCTTCCTCATCTTCGAATGCTCCCGGACACAATAGGCACAATTCTGTGAATCGTCTTTCGTACGTGGTAATATCAAATCCTTGGGTTCGTAACCCTCTAAGTTCTGTCTTGAGCTTATTGACCTCGGTTCTGGGACGGTACTTCTCGTTCATCAAGTCCTTGAATGCTGACCACGGTAGTGCGTACGCATCGTCTTGTCCCACTTCCTCTAGATAGGTATTCCACCATGTTAACGCAGAACCTGTGAAGGTATGCGTAGCGTACTTTACTTTGTCCTCTTCAATACACTTACTTATGGCAAACACCGATTCGACCTTCTCGGTCCACCGTTTCAATCCGATCGGTCCTTCGGTTCCATCAAATTCCAAAGGTTTGCAGGCAGTGAATTCTTTGTAGGTGCATCCTACACGATTTCCTGTACTGCTAGATCCAATGTTATTGTTGGTATGTAGCGCAGCCTGTACTGCGGCTATGTTTGAAGCTAGAAAAGTACGGAATTCCTCTTCATTCATATTCACGGTGTGTCGAGTAGTCGGTGCCATTTCCTTCAAAATAGTCAAATGGAACAAGTTAATCATACAGAATATTAAGAGTAGTTAATAGTATTTTGTAGCATAATATGAACTCATTTATAAAAGCTTTTTCTTCATATTAGCGTTTTATAAGTTTAAATTCGGGTAGTACCTACCCGTTAAGTTCATACTTAGTCGCTAATATACGATTCAACTACTACAATTCTATATGAAAAACTGATTATAATAATATTTCGCGTTCAAACTTTTATACAATATTTTACAAACTTACAATACCGCTTATTTTACATAAAGCATGAAATATAGCACACAATAACTTTGATACAAGATAGTTGTGAAGATAATTCTAGCTAGTACACAAGTCGTTCAGCAAAGGCAATAAAGACACGTAATTCATACGTCCAGAAACAAATCATGCATTCTGGTTTTACTAGGACTACTTCCCATCCTTGGTCTTGTGGAACATAACCGTTATGGCCGTTGATAAGACAGCGTGTTGTAACGTCGTCAAAGGGACGAGGGTTACGTAATGTCCAACAGTCCCGTAACAATCTAAAGACCTCATTTCTTACCCCAATTACTGACTCCGTCACTTGTGGGAACGTTTTGTTTAATAGTTGTAGCCCGATGTTCTTGTTCTCACTTTGGTGAGAAGCGAACATTACTAATCCGTAAGCGTAACATGCTTCTTTATGTTGCATGTTAGCAGCTTTTTCTAAATCACGAAGTCCAATATTCGGATATATTGAGTCAAAATAATTTCTTAACCCATTGCGTAAAATAGCATTTGGGTTCCCCGCAATATATGCGTCAAAGTAAACACATCGTAACTTATGGATTTCCCAATGTGATATCCCCCATCTTTCGAACGAAAGCCTTTTATAAACCAAGGCATTCTTGGAACATTCTTCGAATGTCATACAAACTGATCTCGCCTTAAATAGTTGTGCCGAAGAATTCTGACCGACTCTAGACAAGATTTCATCAATCATGTCTCCGGGTAGGTCTTTTAAAATATTGGATTGTCTATCCATTTTATGTTTTTATACTGTAAAATAGACAAGAGTTAGATTCATAAAAAAATATATATACTTATTAATACAAGCAATTTTTACATATATCATAAAGCATAAGCACACTATATTACATATATTACACCACACGAATACAACTATCTTATTCCAACTCGCTTGTTTCTTCTTCTTCGGTTTTGGTTCGTTTTGCCAAGTTTCTAGGGATATATGATGTTCCCCTAATACGAGCCGTTATTTTCCACATTGGTTTAGAAAAACCTGGTGGTTTAGAGGTTCCCGGGTCATTGTTACAACTTAAGGACTTCGGGGGTTGACGATACATATAAAGTTCATCGGGGTTGGAATTAGATTTCTCTATTTTTATGCCCTTTCCCTTATTATTTTCTTTTGCCTTTTTAAATTCAGTTGGGGTAATTTCTATAACATCATCGGAATTCTCGTCGGAATCCGATTCATCGGAGAATTGGTAATCTTCCCAATATTTTGCTTCCTTGGCGGAAACACCATTGACCATAATTAACCTTGGTCGGTTGGTTGAGGATTTTCTTTTACTTAACCGTTTTATTATTTCCCCCACCGGTTTTATTTCTTCATCCGGTTCCGATTCTTCTTCCGGTTCCGATTCTTCTTCTGGTTCCGACTCTTCTTCCGGTTCCTCTTCGGGAACTTGTGAATCAGTCCACGAAGCATTCCAATTTACATTTGACTCTTCATTATTATTAGGTGAGTCAATGGGACTTGTTCTAGAGGTAGACATCTATCACATAATATCAAACACGTTAAGAGATTAATATATCACATAATATTCACATGTTAAAAATATATAGTTTCCAACAAAATTTGTTAAGCAATCATTTTTCAAGTAAATACGGTCGAAGTCCAGACTCACTAATGCATCCTAACAAACTCGATAAGACACACTAATGCAAAATTCTGGTTCTCTAAGACCAACGCTCTGATACCAACTGAAATGTCCCGTTCGTATTGATTAAAAACGTTCCATATTAATTGATTTCGTTGCGAGGTTTTGACCTCTATATGAGACGTTTTTCAAAGACTGCATTCATTTTAAAACAAACCATAACCTTTATTTCATCAATAAAGGTTTAAAAAGCTTTACGTAGATTATCAAATAATGATAATCTAAAATATCCTGTTTACACACGACCATTACATAATGGTTTACAATACAAATATGTTACAATAAAATAAGTTTCTTGAATGCAGTTTTTACACAATATCATATAAGCATGGACTCCAAATCTCGTCCTTATTTAAGTATGCGACAGCGGAAGCTCTTAATAATCACCTGAGAATAAACATGCTTAAAACGTCAACAAAAATGTTGGTGAGTTATAGGTTTAACCTATATATATCAAATCATAATAATAGACCACAAGATTTCATATTTCAATACACATCCCATACGTAGAGATAAAAATCATTCATATGGTGAACACCTGGTAACCGACATTAACAAGATGCATATATAAGAATATCCCCATCATTCCGGGACACCCTTCGGATATGATATAAATTTCGAAATACTAAAGCATCCGGTACTTTGGATGGGGCTTGTTGGGCCCGATAGATCTATCTTTAGGATTCGCGTCAATTAGGGTGTCTGTTCCCTAATTCTTAGATTACCAGACTTAATAAAAAGGGCATATTCGATTTCAATAATCCAACCATAGAATGTAGTTTCACGTACTTGTGTCTATTTTGTAAATCATTTATAAAACCTGCATGTATTCTCATCCCAAAAATATTAGATTTTAAAAGTGGGACTATAACTCACTTTCACAGATTTTTACTTCGTCGGGAAGTAAGACTTGGCCACTGGTTGATTCACGAACCTATAACAATATATACATATATATCAAAGTATGTTCAAAATATATTTACAACACTTTTAATATATTTTGATGTTTTAAGTTTATTAAGTCAGCTGTCCTCGTTAGTAACCTACAACTAGTTGTCCACAGTTAGATGTACAGAAATAAATCGATAAATATTATCTTGAATCAATCCACGACCCAGTGTATACGTATCTCAGTGTTGATCACAACTCAAACTATATATATTTTGGAATCAACCTCAACCCTGTATAGCTAACTCCAACATTCACAAATAGAGTGTCTATGGTTGTTCCGAAATATATATAGATGTGTCGACATGATAGGTCGAAACATTGTATACGTGTCTATGGTATATCAAGATTACATAATATACAATACGAGTTAATTAAGTTATGGTTGGAATAGATTTGTTACCAATTTTCACGTAGCTAAAATGAGAAAAATTATCCAATCTTGTTTTACCCATAACTTCTTCATTTTAAATCCGTTTTGAGTGAATCAAATTGCTATGGTTTCATATTGAACTCTATTTTATGAATCTAAACAGAAAAAGTATAGGTTTATAGTCGGAAAAATAAGTTACAAGTCGTTTTTGTAAAGGTAGTCATTTCAGTCGAAAGAACGACGTCTAGATGACCATTTTAGAAAACATATTTTCACTTTGAGTTTAACCATAATTTTTGGATATAGTTTCATGTTCATAATAAAAATCATTTTCTCTGAATAACAACTTTTAAATCAAAGTTTATCATAGTTTTTAATTAACTAACCCAAAACAGCCCGCGGTGTTACTACGACGGCGTAAATCCGGTTTTACGGTGTTTTTCGTGTTTCCAGGTTTTAAATCATTAAGTTAGCATATCATATAGATATAGAACATGTGTTTAGTTGATTTTAAAAGTCAAGTTAGAAGGATTAACTTTTGTTTGCCAACAAGTTTAGAATTAACTAAACTATGTTCTAGTGATTACAAGTTTAAACCTTCGAATAAGATAGCTTTATATGTATGAATCGAATGATGTTATGAACATCATTACTACCTTAAGTTCCTTGGATAAACCTACTGGAAAATAGAAAAATGGATCTAGCTTCAACAGATCATTGGATGGCTCGAAGTTCTTGAAGCAGAATCATGACACGAAAACAAGTTCAAGTAAGATCATCACTTGAAATAAGATTGTTATAGTTATAGAAATTGAACCAAAGTTTGAATATGATTATTACCTTGTATTAGAATGATAACCTACTGTAAGAAACAAAGATTTCTTGAGGTTGGATGATCACCTTACAAGATTGGAAGTGAGCTAGCAATCTTGAAAGTATTCTTGATTTTATGTAACTAGAACTTGTAGAATTTATGAAGAACACTTAGAACTTGAAGATAGAACTTGAGAGAGATTAATTAGATGAAGAAAATTGAAGAATGAAAGTGTTTGTAGGTGTTTTTGGTCGTTGGTGTATGGATTAGATATAAAGGATATGTAATTTTGTTTTCATGTAAATAAGTCATGAATGATTACTCATATTTTTGTAATTTTATGAGATATTTCATGCTAGTTGCCAAATGATGGTTCCCACATGTGTTAGGTGACTCACATGGGCTGCTAAGAGCTGATCATTGGAGTGTATATACCAATAGTACATACATCTAAAAGCTGTGTATTGTACGAGTACGAATACGGGTGCATACGAGTAGAATTGTTGATGAAACTGAACGAGGATGTAATTGTAAGCATTTTTGTTAAGTAGAAGTATTTTGATAAGTGTATTGAAGTCTTTCAAAAGTGTATAAATACATATTAAAACACTACATGTATATACATTTTAACTGAGTCGTTAAGTCATCGTTAGTCGTTACATGTAAGTGTTGTTTTGAAACCTTTAGGTTAACGATCTTGTTAAATTTTGTTAACCCAATGTTTATAATATCAAATGAGATTTTAAATTATTATATTATCATGATATTATCATGTATGAATATCTCTTAATATGATATATATACATTAAATGTCTTTACAACGATAATCGTTACATATATGTCTCGTTTAAAAATCATTAAGTTAGTAGTCTTGTTTTTACATATGTAGTTCATTGTTAATATACTTAATGATATGTTTACTTATCATAGTATCATATTAACTATATATATATCCATATATATGTCATCATATAGTTTTTACAAGTTTTAACGTTCGTGAATCACCGGTCAACTTGGGTGGTCAATTGTCTATATGAAACATATTTCAATTAATCAAGTCTTAACAAGTTTGATTGCTTAACATGTTGGAAACATTTAATCATGTAAATATCAATCTCAATTAATATATATAAACATGGAAAAGTTCGGGTCACTACACCAATTGCCTCGACTAACAGCTTTTGTGAAGTATTAAGATTCAAAATCCACAATGATTTCACAATTCGATGAAGAACCAAAGTTGTTTTCTTGAAAAACACCAAAACTGTGTTTTGTTGACATGAGTACGCTTTCTGAAAGTATATAGCCTACATTGGTACTTTTTGGAGTATTTAGCGTATATTTGAACAAAAATGAAAGTATTTAACCTATTTATGGAATAACAAGTTGCAGGTTTTTCTTCCATGTCATATTTAAAAGAAAAAGAATCCACATAATCATTTTAACTGGATTAGCCGGTAGCAAGTCATTTTTATTGACATGAGTACACATTTTGAAAGTATATATAGCCTACATTGGTATTTTCTGAGTATATAGCCTACATTAGAATAAAATTGAAAGTATATAGCTTATTTATAGCTTTAACCCTTTTATATTTTAGGAGAAATTATTTGTTGCAGATGTTTAAGTTTTCAGTTGAGCTTATGGGATAATAAGTTGCAGATGGAATTTGGGGGAATTTGGGGGAGAAGAAGACTTTCAACACAAATTTAATCTAGTCCCCCATCAAATATCTCATTTATCATTTTAGCCCTTCAAGATTAATATTGTGTCATTTGATATTGAACTTCAAATATATAAATAATAAATAAATAAACTTATAATATCTTTAAAATTACACAAAACTTTGTTTTTCAAATATTTCAAAATAATTGTAGATTTTTAATAATCAATTAAAAAGTGTTTAAGGTGGAGAGTAATTAATTTTCGTTGGTCAACAATACAGTTATTATACAAGCTTAATAACGTATGAATAAAATGCTTATTATCTTGTTTACTACTTTAACATATCGATTATTACAATTGATTGATTATATCACTAAAAAGATTTCAAAAAAATAATAACGGCTTCTCAAAAGTAGAAGATCTTATTAAAATTTGAATAAAAAAGTATATATTATTGAAATTTAAAACACCACATATACAAAATTGGATATTGTTGTTACTGTATTGTCATGTAAAAATCAATCCTCACTCAACTTCATTTCCTGGCACCGCCCCTGGTTACGAGTCACCCTTGCAGAAAATACCAAACCCTCGATTGAAGGTCATGGAGGATCAATCAGATATCTGGAGATCCAAGGTCACTCGTTCAAGTTTAAACATCACATTGTGCAGCTTATCCAAAAGAGTTGTCAATTTCACGAATTACCGAGCGATGATCCTAACTCTCACCTTGACAAATTTATCTCTCTTTCAAACTCCTACAAGCAGCAAGGAGTGGGTCAAGATATAGCCCGGCTATACTTGTTCCCCTACTCTCTCACTCATCATGCGCAGACGTGGTTTGAAGGACTGGAGAACGATTCCATCACCACATGGAAGTAAATGGCTACGAAGTTTCTAACTAAGTACTTTCCCCTGTCCAAACAAACCAAGCTTAAAAATGACATCTTAACTTTCGTCAAAGTTATGATGAATCTCGTGCACCGCATGGGAGCGATTCAAAACCTTACTAATGAAATGCCCGTACCACCAGTTGGAGAAGTCAGCGCAAATCTGCACCTTCTACAATGGACTTACGGTGAATCATAGGACGACGATCAATGCAGCAGCTCAAGGGAATCTGATGAATCAAACAGCAGACGAAGCATGGAAGTTGCTCGAAAATATGAGAATGCATTATCATGACTGAAACAGTGGTGAAAACCTTTCATCATCTGCACGTCTCTCCGCTCTTAACAATCAAACATAGGCCATTAAATCCCTCACGGATAAGATGGAATCTCTAGCCAAATAACTCAGATAATTGAAGACGCAACCGCATTAGGTTAATCAGGGTTAGGCCTGTACAAACTCTACCAACTCACAACCTATTGAAAATTACCAAGTTGAGTACGATAACCCTGACAGATGGGTCTATTATGTCCAATACCTTGTTCGTCCGCAAAACCCTGGATATAACCAAACCAAGAATAACCAATTTCAAAGGAACAATCAACCGTTCCAATCTCATTTCCGACAACCACCTTACCCTCAACAGCAATTAACATACGATCATCCATTACCTCTTACTGGACCAACACCCGAAGAAAACCTTCCTGCTAATCAGATTACAAAAGCAACTAACTTGAGTACTGAAAATCAGTTGAACCAGTTCATTCAAGGACAGCACCAATTGAATCAGAGAACTGCATCTAGACATGATCAGACGGAGGCACTCATGAAAAATCAATTCACACTACTGAAAAGCCTGGATTTGCAGCTCAGACAGTTATCACAATAACTTGAGACTCGGCCACAAGGAAGATTTCCTAGTAATACCATCCAAAACCCCCACATAGAGGAAGCTAAACAAATGGATTCTATCATACCGAAGGAAGAACCTGCACCTCAGAGGCGGTCAGCAAGGCTAAAGAATAAAGATATCAACACTCAGCATATGCCCAAGCCAAATCCAGTTCGTGTACCATATCCTGGAAGACTAATGGAGAAGCCCGAAAAGCTTGGCACCTTCAAGATTGATGGAAAATTCTTGGACTCTATGTCCATAGTTCCCAAACAGAATAGATACATATAAAGACTTCTCTCTAAGGAGCGGATGCCAGATTCCAACAAAATTCCACCGAGTGAAGAATGCACAACATTACTCAAAGACTCTCTACCCACAAAACTAGGAGGTACATAGAGATTCACATTCCCGTGTTCTATCTATCAATCTGGAACCATTCACGCTTTAGCTGATTTGGGAGCAAGTATTAATCTTATGCCTTACTCTCTTTTTAAGAGATTAGAGCGCGCTAGGATACTTGTTACCAACCAAAATGACAATCTAACTTTCTGATCATACAATTTGTTATCCCAAAGGCATAGTTGAGAATGTCTTGGTAAAAGTCGACCAATTCTTGTATCCTACGGATTTTGTGGTGATGGACATTAAGGAAGACCTTAATACCCCTATCGTTTTAGGATGACCATTCATGAATACGATTAGGACAATCATTGATGTTTACAATCAAACCTTGGTCTTACGATCACATGGGGAATGCGTTACATTCAAAATTGACCAACCTACCTATTTATTTGAACAGGAAGAGATGTTTACTATTTTCAGCAGCCGGATAACTTCCGATGATGAATATCCACCATCAGCCGCCGACACAGAGATGAGCATTACGCCACCTGAGCCATAATCTGATGAAGATCCTGATATGGAAGAAGAGGTTCCTGAGGAAGAAATAAAGGGAGAGGAAGAATCCGAGGAGGAAATGGAAGTAGAAGAAATTGGGGAGGAGATGGAAGAAACAGAGGAAGAGACTGATATAGTCTCGCTCAGCTCAGCATCTATTCGAGAGCACCATGAAGAGATTATGCAGCTTAATACGGAAGTTCATAGCAAATGTTTGGTGATTCGTTTCTGTAAAACAAATGAAGAATCGACCGATGTCAAAGATATAAATATTGATACTATCAGCAGAGAAGCAAGACCCCATAACACAGACACACCTCATTCACATTCCACTTCAGATGAGATCCCATCCTATGACTCAGCTTCAGATGATGATGAGGATGTGATATGGTCGAAACGGACGGTTTTATTTGTGCAGTGTCGTTAGGTCGCAACACATCAGAATCAACCACCAAGAGGGGGGTACTATTTTAAATTTCTATTTAGCGGGGCCTAAATCGTACTACTCCTTAGTATGAGTAAGGGAAGTATGACCTAGAGTCGTATTTTTTAGAAATCAGTAGAATCGAACCTATATTTAAGCCTAAGATAGTTATGAAGGAGTAGTGGTTACTAAATTTTTGGAATTTTCTAATTTATAAGACATATAAAGTAAATGCGATAAAATTCATATTTCAGATAAGGTTAAAGTAATTGCATACTATGATTTCATCAGTTATTCTGCCGAGATTATGGAATGCTGGCTCATGAATAGGCAGAGGCCTTGTATTCATTACACTGGTCCTAAACGCCCCTATCGTACGACATGTCACTGGGTAATGCGATAGGCTTGAAGATTCTGAATAGAGAGCAACGTCCCTTACCCCCGACGCCCGTGCAGTCTGACTACATGCATACACGTTCAGACGGCTCATCCAATTGAGCGACTCGGTTGGGTGACGAATTAACATTCCACAAAGGTCTAAACTTTCTTAAGCATAATAGAATACATGGTTTACCATATCCGAGAGACGTGATGTGTTTCAATGCTTTCATTAATGATTGGTTTTAAAAGATAGTTAGGCCCTTAAAAAGAGTTCAACCATAAAGAACACCATGGCCAAGTCAAGCTGACTTCCATGAACACATTCGGTTATCCTAACAATCCAATGCTTTATGTGTCTAAACAAACAGTTCCTTAATTAACTAAGAATCCCTCAAGCGGGGTGCAATGCTTGAGACCGCGTTATGGTGCAGTGTACTAATCAATACTGACCGAGTTCCATGGCCTTACTTAGCAGAGGTATAGCTTACAACAACTGATGTGCTTCAACATGCACGTACGAAGTTTATACGCTTGGTGACTACACTAGCATAGTCTGGGACCGACAATGTACTAAGGGTCTAGTCAGATGTTTCACTACAAAAGAGTCCTCAGTTGGAATCCAAAGCTCGATAGACTTACTACAACCGGTGTGACTCAGTCGATCTTACATTGTGTCCGTTAGACTTCTCTTACCAAGGGGTGACACAGATAGTGTACTCTGAATCGAGGTTTGCGACTTCCCAATAACAGAGCCAATAACTACGTTCTATTAGTTGGGAAATCAATTAAGTTTAAAGCATAATCGGAAAGCATTTCAACAACATACACAAACCATAACATTATTTTGGCATTATAACTGCTTACATCATAGCATATACTAAAGATAACTACTCGCTAATCATGGCAACAATATCACAAAACATAATGATAGAAGTCATTATATAAAGATAAAGGATAGAAGTACCAGTAGATTAAACGAGTTCCGAATACAAAGTGACAACTTCAAAACTCCAGATCGCTCCTAATACAAACTTCGGCGTTCTTCTCTGCATACTAGGTTTCTCGCATGGAGTCGAAGACCTTAAAATATGACTAATATTGTACAAGATAGAGTGATATTGCACATTCCTCATATATTTATCATGGCAATATCCGTCATTTTCAGTCCAGTTGGATACGATTTTAGTTGATATTCGCGATTATTATGTGATTATAGTTTTGGAGCTGAGAAGTTAATTATTACGCATTTGAAGGTTTTTCGAGGTACATCTGACACCATGATGTTCTATGTGCTTAAATTGCCGAGTAATTTATGATTCATTTGGGAATTATTCGAGTATTGGTGCGTTCAAGTTGAAAAGAAAGTGAAAATCAAAGTGACAGCAAATCGGCGCTCCACTCTAATATTTGGCGCCCCGCTCAACAAATCGATGCTCTGCTCCAATGGTTCGTGCTCTGCTCCGTATAACAGCATTTCCAAGCTGAGAGAAAAATAAAAAGAAAAAGACTTTTCCTTTGTTACGGAGCACCGCGCCTCCTTTCTGAGCGCCGCGCCGTGGCACGACTGGTGACTTTTTCGGGTATAAAAGCTAAATTTCAACCCTAATTGATATATCTTTTTGGCAGCCGATTTTCTTAGCACAAGAGGCAATTTTTAGTGACTTTTGAGGAAATCCAAGGTCACCAATCCCATCCAATCGATCCATTAACGCATTGCAAACCTACAAACATTGAAGATTCATCATCATCTTTGGTTGATTCTTTCCACAAACTTATGAATTCCCAATTGATTTTGATTTTATCTTTTAACATGGTTGTTGGCTAATTTATTTATGTTCATCTAGACTAAATACATTGTTGGATGTAATCTTGTTGGATGTAGTCTAGTTTGAAGTGTTCTCAAGGGAATTCTTGGTGAACTGATTAGTTAATTTGCAAGCATTTGGCAATTGATCAGGGCGTAATCTAGAAACATCCAACATTTGTGAAGAAAGTCTAGGTGAACATATTTTCATATTATCGATATCACATCTATTTAGAAACGTTTTATTAATATAAAACACCAAAAATATTGTCTTTAATTTATAACTCCTCTTGATTTGGCTAATCGTTAAATAGCCACCAACAATTATTCGTACTTTCCTTTATTTCATTTTCTGTTTAATTAATTACACTCAGTAATATAATCTTGAATTGCGCTTAATACTGTCCTTGGAACGATACACGGATTTACCAACTTCATACTATTGCACGATCGGGTACACTGCCCGTTAGTGTGTAGTAATCTTTAAACTGGTAATTTTCCTAATCTAAATTATATGCCTGATTTTACACATCAAGTTTTTGGCGCCGCTTCCGGGGACAATTGTGTGTCAATTTGAGATTATTTACTTTTTGTGATTATTTGAGTCTTTTTGTTTTTAGGTAGTTTATTTATTTCTAGTTCTTTTCTGTTTTGAGTCGGTACATTTAATCTGCTTGTTAGTTGTGTTTCGCAGATTACAGGTGGTATATGCCCGATACTCGTTCTTCTAATAATTCGTTGTTTAGACCATATGCAGAACTAGAAAGAATTCTTTGGAGAGTGAACACAGAACAGTCAGAAACAGTGGAGTCTCCATCTTCATCTAGTCGAATTGTTATACCATTATATAGTGAAGTTGAAACAGTTATTCCTCCGACACCTGAAGTACGTATAATGGGGGATCAAACTCAAAGTATGGCTGCTAAGATGAAGGCCACCCGAGTTATCTAAGGTAATTCGATCAACTGGTAGTGACTACTACATTTGAGATTAAGGGGCCGATTTTGGAAATGATCAATAGTAAATGTCAGTTTAGTGGTAAGCCTAGTGAGGATGCGAATGAGCATATTCGAATCTTCAAGGGAATATGTGGGTTGTTTAAGATTCGGGACGTTCTTGATGAGGTGGTTCATTTGAGGCTTTTCCCGTGGACGCTAACGGGTGAGGCAAGTGCAAGGTTAGATGGGTTACCTGAGGGAACAATCGACACTTGGAATATGTTGCAGAAGAAATTTTTGGGTAAATACATTCCAGCTTCAAAAGCTGCTAGGTTTCAATAGGAAATTACTCAGTTTCACCAGAACCCAAATGAGACATTGTATGATTCGTGGTCTCAGTTTAGTAGGATGTTGCGTGCTTGTCCACAACATGGGTTGGATACTTTTCAAAATTTTCAAATCTTCTACAAGGGTTGCAATGTTCCTACTCATGTTAAGATTGATCAAGCTGATGGGGGTTCGCTTATGGATAAAACAGAGCAAGAATCTTATGAGATTATTGAAAAACAAGCAGAATATTCCCACAAGTGGCATCAAGAGAATGATTTTACTCGTTCTTCTTCAACAGTCGCAAGTGCCGGTGCTTATGATGATATTGGGTCGATTATTGCAAAGTTGGATGGTATCTCACGAAATATTGAGAAGATTAATAAGGAGATACATGCTATTAAGGTAGAATGTGAGTATTGTGGAGGTCCGCATCTGGGTAAGGATTGTGATGTTGGATTGACTATGGCTCATAAGGAGCAAGTGGCTTATATGACTCAACAAAATAACAACCAGTTTCAAGGAAGAGCTCAATTTAATAGAAATTTCAACAATCCATATAATTCGCAAGGTAGGGGTCAGAATTCTAATTTTGGAGGTTCTGGTGGTGGTTTTCAACAATGCGCCCCGGGATATTATGAAAAGCCTGATGTGGAAGAAAAGAATTTAAGTTTGGAATCTATGATGGAAACATTAGTAGCATCTCAAACACAGTTTGTTACAAGTGTTAATCAGACTAATGAGAAAAATGAGCAATTGTTTCGAAACCAACATGCTGCTATACAGAATTTGGAAAGGAAAATCAGTAGTCTTGTGGGTAATATGAATGATGATAAATAGGGTGAGTTGCCTAGAGATTCGAAAATCAACTCGAGAGGTGAAAATTTGCATGTTATTGTCTCTTCTTCGAAAAAGAAGCCCGGTGATGAGAAGAGTTCCTTGAAAGTAAAAGAGGTTGAAGATGTTCACCCAGTTGTTAAGAATGAGAAGCCGATGGTTAAACCGTATAGACCACCGTTTCCCTTCCTGAGAAAGGGGGTTGAATACGAGGTGGTGGAGAGACCTTCTAACCTTAATAATGTTTATTTTGATAGCTCTTTTTCAGGTACTTCTAAGATGCAAAAAGAAATGTGAAAAGAGGCTAGGAAAGAAAAGAGAAGAGTGGAGCATGAAGCAAATTTCAAGGAAAAGCAAGAACTTAAGGCTGCACGGGCAGTTCCAATGAAAGTTGAACATCCGATATTTCCACCCAAATTGGGGTGAATTTATAATTTCTTGTTTACTTAAAACCTCTGTGATGTATAATGGGTTGACAGATTCGGGGGCGAGTTTAAATGTTATGCCCTTAGCTTTGTATAAACGATCAGGTTTGCCTGACTTAGCACCCACTACCATTAGTATAAGTTTATATGACCAAGCCAAGAAACGCCCGGTTGGTATTGCGGAAGATGTGCATGTACGGATTGGTGACATGAATTTCTTGGCAAATTTTGTGGTTATGGATGTGGAGGAGGACATCAATGTCCCTCTCATTTTCGGGAGACCTTTTCTCTTTACCGCCCGTATGTTAGTTGATGAGGAAGCAAGTAAGCTTACATTGAGAGAAGGTGACAAATCGGTCACCTTTATGAGAAAGAAACCTGGAAGCTTACCTACTAAGGTCATAGGGTATTTAGGACCGGTTATGACTATTAAACATAGTGGTTATCCTTTAGATACCCCGTTTGAAAAAGATAAGGGTAAAACACCTAAGTGTGGGGTGGTTGAACCTCAACCAATTGATAACCCATACTACATTGAACCTTTAGTTGAGAAGTTGGTAGATGAACTTGTTGTTGACCGTAGTATGAGAAAATTGTACAAATGTGTAGTGACCCGAACTTTTCCATGTTTATATATATATTAAATGAAATTTTTATTTACATGATTAAGTGTTTCCAACATGTTAAGCAATCAAACTTGTTAAGACTTGATTAATTGAAATAGGTTTCATATAGACAATTGACCACCCAAGTTGACCGGTGATTCACGAACGTTAAAACTTGTAAAAACTATACGATGACATATATATGGTTATATATATATAGTTAAAATGATTTTATTATAAGTATGTATCTCATTAGGTATTTTAACAATGAGTTATATACATAAAAATGAGACTATTAATTTAAGAAACTCGAAAACGATATATATAACGATTATCGTTATAACAACATCTTACTAGGTACATATGAACCATATTAAGATATTGATACACTTGGTTAATTATGTTAAATGATAAGTAAATATATTATTAAGTGTATTAACAATGAAATACATATGTAAAAATAAGACTACTAACTTAATGATTTCGAAACGAGACATATATGTAACGATTATCGTTGTAACGACATTTAACTGTATATATATCATACTAAGATATATTATATATCATAATATCATGATAATATAACAATTTAACATCTCATTTGTTATAATAAACAATGGGTTAACAACATTCAACAAGATCGTTAACCTAAAGGTTTCAAAACAACATTTACATGTAACGACTAACGATGACTTAACGACTCAGTTAAAATGTATATACATGTAGTGTTTTAATATGTATTCATACACTTTTTAAAGACTTCAAGACACTTATCAAAATACTTCTACTTAACAAAAATTCTTACAATTACATCCTCGTTCAGTTTCATCAACAATTCTACTCGTATGCACCCGTATTCGTACTCGTACAATACACAGCTTTTAGATGTATGTACTATTGGTATATACACTCCAATGATCAGCTCTTAGCAGCCCATGTGAGTCACCTAACACATGTGGGAACCATCATTTGGCAACTAGCATGAAATATCTCATAAAATTACAAAAATATGAGTAATCATTCATGACTTATTTACACGAAAACAAAATTACATATCCTTTATATCTAATCCATACACCAACGACCAAAAACACCTACAAACACTTTCATTCTTCAATTTTATTCATCTAATTGATCTCTCTCAAGTTCTATCTTCAAGTTCTAAGTGTTCTTCATAAATTCCAAAAGTTCTAGTTTCATAAAATCAAGAATACTTCCAAGATTGTAAGTTTACTTCCAAGTTTTCTAAATCCATTCCAAGTAATCATCTAAGATCAAGAAACCTTTATTACTTACAGTAGGTTATCTTTCTAATACAAGGTAATAATCATATTAAAACTTTAATTCAATTTCTATAACTATAACAATCTTATTTCGAGTGGAAATCTTACTTGAAATTGTTTTCGTGTCATGATTCTGCTTCAAGAACTTTCAAGCCATCCAAGGATCCTTTGAAGCTAGATCTATTTTTCTCATTTCCAGTAGGTTTATCCAAGGAACTTGAGGTAGTAATGATGTTCATAACATCATTCGATTTATACATATAAAGCTATCTTATTCGAAGGTTTAAACTTGTAATCACTAGAACATAGTTTAGTTAATTCTAAACTTGTTCGCAAATAAAAGTTAATCCTTCTAACTTGACTTTTAAAATCAACTAAACACATGTTCTATATCTATATGATATGCTAACTTAATGATTTAAAACTTGGAAACACGAAAAACACCGTAAAATCGGATTTACGCCGTCGTAGTAACACCGCGGGCTGTTTTGGGGTAGTTAATTAAAAACTATGATAAACTTTGATTTAAAAGTTATTATTCTGGGAAAAATGATTTTTATTATGAACATGAAACTATATCTAAAAATTATGGTTAAACTCAAAGTGGAAGTATGTTTTCTAAAATGGTCATCTAGACGTCGTTCTTTCGACTGAAATGACTACCTTTACAAAAATGACTTGTAACTTATTTTTCCGACTATAAACCTATACTTTTTCTGTTTAGATTCATAAAATATAGTTCAATATGAAACCATAGCAATTTGATTCACTCAAAACGGATTTAAAATGAAGAAGTTATGGGTAAAACAAGATTGGATAATTTTTCTCATTTTAGCTACGTGAAAATTGGTAACAAATCTATTCCAACCATAACTTAATCAACTTGTATTGTATATTATGTAATCTTGAGATACCATAGACACGTATACAATGTTTTGACCTATCATGTCGACACATTTATATATATTTCGGAACAACCATAGACACTCTATATGTGAATGTTGGAGTTAGCTATACAGGGTTGAGGTTGATTCCAAAATATATATAGTTTGAGTTGTGATCAATACTGAGATACGTATACACTGGGTCGTGGATTGATTCAAGATAATATTTATCGATTTATTTCTGTACATCTAACTGTGGACAACTAGTTGTAGGTTACTAACGAGGACAGCTGACTTAATAAACTTAAAACATCAAAATATATTAAAAGTGTTGTAAATATATTTTGAACATACTTTGATATATATGTATATATTGTTATAGGTTCGTGAATCAACCAGTGGCCAAGTCTTACTTCCCGACGAAGTAAAAATCTGTGAAAGTGAGTTATAGTCCCACTTTTAAAATCTAATATTTTTGGGATGAGAATACATGCAGGTTTTATAAATGATTTACAAAATAGACACAAGTACGTGAAACTACATTCTATGGTTGAATTATCGAAATCGAATATGCCCCTTTTTATTAAGTCTGGTAATCTAAGAATTAGGGAACAGACACCCTAATTGACGCGAATCCTAAAGATAGATCTATTGGGCCTAACAAACCCCATCCAAAGTACCGGATGCTTTAGTACTTCGAAATTTATATCATATCCGAAGGGTGTCCCGGAATGATGGGGATATTCTTAAATATGCATCTTGTTAATGTCGGTTACCAGGTGTTCACCATATGAATGATTTTTATCTCTATGTATGGGATGTGTATTGAAATATGAAATCTTGTGGTCTATTGTTACGAGGTGATATATATAGGTTAAACCTATAACTCACCAACATTTTTGTTGACGTTTAAAGCATGTTTATTCTCAGGTGAATACTAAGAGCTTCCGCTGTTGCATACTAAAATAAGGACAAGATTTGGAGTCCATATTTGTATGATATTGTGTAAAAACTGCATTCAAGAAACTGATTTCGATGTAACATATTTGTATTGTAAACCATTATGTAATGGTCGTGTGTAAACAGGATATTTTAGATTATCATTATTTGATAATCTACGTAAAGCTTTTTAAACCTTTATTTATGAAATAAAGGTTAGGGTTTGTTTTAAAAATGAATGCAGTCTTTGAAAAACGTCTCATATAGAGGTCAAAACCTCGCAACGAAATCAATTAATATGGAACGTTTTTAATCAATAAGAACGGGACATTTCAGTTGGTATCCGAGCGTTGGTCTTAGAGAACCAGAAATTTGCATTAGTGTGTCTTATCGAGTTTGTTAGGATGCATTAGTGAGTCTGGACTTCGACCGTGTTTTCTTTAAAAATGATTGCTTAACATTTTTGTTGGAAACTATATATTATTAACATGTATATATTATGTGATATATTAATCTCTTAACATGTTTGATATTGTGTGATAGATGTCTACCTCTAGCACAAATCCCATTGACTCACCTAATAATAACGAAGAGTCGAATATATATTGGACTGATTCACAAGTTCCCGAAGAAGAACCGGAAGAAGAGGAACCGGAGGAGGAAATAGAACCGGTGGGGGAAATAATAAAACGGTTAAGTAAAAGAAAATCCTCAACCAACCGACCAAGGTTAATTATGGTCAATGGTGTTTCCGCCAAGGAATCAAAATATTGGGAGGATTACCAATTCTCCGATGAATCGGATTCCGACGAGAATTCCGATGATGTTATAGAAATTACCCCAACTGAATTTAAAAAGGCAAAAGAAAATAATAAGGGAAAGGGCATAAAAATAGAGAAATCTAATTCCAACTCCGATGAACTTTATATGTATCGTCAACCCCCGAAGCCCTTAAGTTGTAACAATGACCCGGGAACCTCTAAACCACCAGGTTTTTCTAAACCGTTGTGGAAAACGACAGCTCGTATTAGGGGAACATCATATATCCCTAGAAACTTGGCAAAACGAACCAAAATCGAAGAAGAAGAAACGAGCGAGTCGGAATAAGATAGTTGTATTCGTGTGGTGTAATATATGTAATATAGTGTGCTTATGCTTTATGATATATGTAAAAATTGCTTGTATTAATAAGTATTTTTTTTATGAATCTAACTCTTGTCTATTTTACAGTATAAAAACACAAAATGGATAGACAACCCAATATTTTAAGAGACCTACCCAGTGACATGATTGATGAAATCTTGTCTAGAGTCGGTCAGAATTATTCGGCACAACTATTTACGGCGAAATCAGTTTGTAAGACATTCGAAGAACGTTCCAATAATGTCTTGGTTTATAAGAGACTTTCGTTTGAAAGATGGGGGATATCACATTGGGAAACCCATAAGTTACGATGTGTTTACTTTGACGCATATATTGCGGGGAACCCAAATGCTATTTTACGCAACGGGTTAAGAAATTATTTTGACTCAATGTATCCGAATATAGGACTTCATGATTTAGAAAAAGCGGCTAACATGCAACATAAAGAAGCATGCTATGCTTACGGGTTAGTAATGTTCGCTTCTCACCAAAGTGAGAAAAAGAACATCGGGCTACAACTATTAAACAAAATGTTCCCACAAGTGACGGAGTCGGTAATTGGGGTAAGAAATGAGGTTTTTAGGTTATTACGAGACTGTTGGTCATTACGTAACCCTCGTCCCTTTGACGACGTTACAACACGCTGTCTTATCAACGGCCATAACGGTTATGTTCCACAAGACCAAGGATGGGAAGTAGTCCTAGTAAAATCAGAATGCATGACTTGTTTCTGGACGTATGAATTATGTGTCTTTATTGCCTTTGCTGAACGACTTGTGTACTAGCTAGAATTATCTTCACAACTATCTTGTATCAAAGTTATTGTGTGCTATATTTCATGCTTTATGTAAAATAAGCGGTATTGTAAGTTTGTAAAATATTGTATAAAAGTTCGAACGCGAAATATTATTATAATCAGTTTTTCATATAGAATTGTAGTAGTTGAATTGTATATTAGCTACTAAGTATGAACTTAACGGGTAGGTACTACCCGAATTTAAACTTATAAAACGCTAATATGAAGAAAAAGCTTTTATAAATGAGTTCATATTATGCTACGAAATACTATTAACTACTCTTAATATTCTGTATGATTAACTTGTTCCATTTGACTATTTTGAAGGAAATGGCACCGACTACTCGACACACCGTGAATATGAATGAAGAGGAATTCCGTACTTTTCTAACTTCAAACATAGCCGCAGTACAGGCTGCGCTACATACCAACAATAACCATGGATCTAGCAGTACGGGAAATCATGTAGGATGCACCTACAAAGAATTCACTGCCTGCAAACCTTTGGAATTTGATAGAACCGAAGGACCGATCGGATTGAAACGGTGGACCGAGAAGGTTGAATCGGTGTTTGCCATAAGTAAGTGTACTGAAGAGGACAAAGTGAAGTACGCTACGCATACCTTCACAGGTTCTGCGTTAACATGGTGGAATACCTATCTAGAGCAAGTGGGACAAGATGATGCGTACGCACTACCGTGGTCAGCATTCAAGCACTTGATGAACGAGAAGTACCGTCCCAGAACCGAGGTCAATTAGCTCAAGACAGAACTTAGAGGGTTACGAACCCAAGGATTTGATATTACCACGTACGAAAGACGATTCACAGAATTGTGCCTATTGTGTCCGAGAGCGTTCGAAGATGAGGAAGAGAAGATCGACGCGTTTGTGAAAGGATTACCGGAAAGAATCCAAGAAGATATAAGTTCACACGAGCCCGCCTCCATACAACAGGCATGTAGAATGGCTCACAAACTAGTGAACCAGATTGAGGAAAGAATTAAAGAACAGACGGCTGAAGAGGCCAATGTGAAGCAAGTCAAAAGAAAGTGGGAGGAAAACGGTGATAAGAATCACCAATACAACAACAACAGCAATTACAATAATAATGTCAACAATTATCCCAACAATCGCAACATCAATCGCAACTACAACAAACGGCCCAACAACAACAACAACAACAACAACAACAACAACAACAACAGCAGCAACTACAACAATCATCCCAACAATAATAACAACCGCAACAACAACAACAATCAGAAGCAGCTATGCCAAAGGTGTGAAAAGTATCACTCGGGGTTCTGCACCAAATTTTGCAACAAGTATAAAAGAAATGGTCATAGCGTGGTGAAGTGTGAGGTCTACGGACCAGGGGTTAACAGAACGAAAGGAACAAATGGTGTCGGAACGAGTAATGGCGGAGCAAGTAGTGTCGGAGCAAGTTATGCCAATGTAGTTTGTTATAAATGTGGAAAACCGGGCCACATTATTAGAAATTGCCCGAACCAGGAGAACACGAATGGACAAGGCCGCGGAAGAGTTTTTAATATTAATGCGGCAGAGGCACAGGAAGACCCGGAGCTTGTTACGGATACGTTTCTTATTGACAATAAATCTGCTTACGTTTTATTTGATTCGGGTGCGGATAGAAGCTATATGAGTAGAGATTTTTGTGCTAAATTAAGTTGTCCATTGACGCCGTTGGATAGTAAATTTTTACTCAAATTAGCAAACGGTAAATTAATTTCAGCAGATAATATATGCCGGAATCGAGAAATTAAACTGGGTAGCGAAATATTTAAGATTGATTTGATACCAGTAGAGTGGGAGTTTTGATGTAATAGTTGACATGGACTGGCTGAAGAAGGTGAAAGCAGAGATCGTATGTTATAAAAATGCAATTCTCATTGTACGAGAAGAAGTAGAACCCTTAATGGTGTACGGAGAAAAGGGCAACATGAAGCTACATCTTATTAGTAATTTGAAGGCATAAAAACTAATAAGAAAAGGTTGCTATGCTGTTCTTGCACACGTCGAGAAAGTACAAACTGAAGAAAAGAGCATCAATGATGTTCCCGTCGTAAAAGAATTTCCCGATGTATTTCTGAAAGAATTACCGGGACTACCTCCACATCGATCTGTTGAATTTCAAATAGATCTTGTACCAGGAGCTGCACCAATAGCTCGTGCTCCTTATAGACTCGCACCCAGCGAGATGAAAGAACTGCAAAGCCAACTGCAAGAACTATTAGAACGTGGTTTCATTCGACCAAGTACATCACCTTGGGGAGCTCCTGTTTTGTTTGTCAAGAAGAAGGATGGTACATTTAGGTTGTGTATTGACTACAGAGAGTTGAACAAACTTACCATCAAAAACCGTTATCCACTGCCGAGAATTGACGACTTATTTGATCAACTACAAGGCTCGTCGGTTTATTCGAAGATCGATTTACGTTCTGGATATCATCAAATGCGAGTAAAGGAGGATGATATTCCAAAAACTGCTTTTAGGACGCGTTATGGTCATTACGAGTTTATGGTTATGCCGTTTGGATT
The DNA here is from genome assembly GCF_046630445.1 of Rutidosis leptorrhynchoides. Classification (NCBI taxonomy): domain Eukaryota; kingdom Viridiplantae; phylum Streptophyta; class Magnoliopsida; order Asterales; family Asteraceae; genus Rutidosis; species Rutidosis leptorrhynchoides. The sequence continues at coordinate 257,564,439 of NC_092337.1, forward strand.
GACTAATGCACCAGCTGTGTTCATGGACCTTATGAACCGAGTGTGTGGGCCATATCTTGACAAGTTTGTCATTGTTTTCATCGATGACATACTTATTTACTCAAAGAATGATCAAGAGCACGAAGAACATTTGAGAAAAGTGCTAGAAGTATTGAGGAATGAAAAACTGTACGCTAAGTTTTCAAAGTGTGCATTTTGGTTGGAAGAAGTTCAATTCCTCGGTCACATAGTGAACAAAGAAGGTATCCAGGTGGACCCGGCAAAGATCGAAACCGTTGAAAAGTGGGAAACCCCAAAAACTCCGAAGCATATACGTCAATTTTTAGGATTGGCTGGTTACTACAGAAGATTCATCCAAGATTTCTCCAAAATAGCAAAACCCTTGACTGCATTAACGCATAAAGGGAAGAAATTTGAATGGAAGGATGAACAAGAGAAGGCGTTTCAATTATTGAAGAAAAAGCTAACTACGGCACCTATATTGTCATTGCCTGAAGGGAATGATGATTTTGTGATTTATTGTGATGCATCAAAGCAAGGTCTCGGTTGTGTATTAATACAACGGACGAAGGTGATTGTTTATGCGTCTAGACAATTGAAGATTCACGAGCAAAATTATACGATGCATGATTTGGAATTAGGCGCGGTTGTTTTTGCATTAAAGACTTGGAGGCACTACTTATATGGGGTCAAAAGTATTATATATACCGACCACAAAAGTCTTCAACACATATTTAATCAGAAACAACTGAATATGAGGCAGCGTAGGTGGATTGAATTGTTGAATGATTACGACTTTGAGATTCGTTACCACCCAGGGAAGGCAAATGTGGTAGCCGCCGCCTTGAGCAGAAAGGACAGAGAACCCATTCGAGTAAAATCTATGAATATAATGATTCACACTAACCTTACTACTCAAATAAAGGAGGCGCAAAAAGGAGTTTTAAAAGAGGGAAATTTAAAGGATGAAATACTCAAAGGATCAGAGAAGCATCTTAATATTCGGGAAGACGGAACCCGGTATAGGGCTGAAAGAATTTGGGTACCAAAATTTGGAGATATGAGAGAAATGGTACTTAGAGAAGCTCATAAAACCAGATACTCAATACATCCTGGAACGGGGAAGATGTACAAGGATCTTAAGAAACATTTTTGGTGGCCAGGTATGAAAGCCGATATTGCTAAATATGTAGGAGAATGTTTGACGTGTTCTAAGGTCAAAGCTGAACATCAGAAACCATCAGGTCTAATACAACAACCTGAAATCCCGAAATGGAAATGGGAAAACATTACCATGGATTTCATTACTAAATTGCCAAGGACTGCAAGTGGTTATGATACTATTTGGGTAATAGTTAATCGTCTCACCAAGTCAGCACACTTCCTGCTAATAAGAAAAGATGACAAGATGGAGAAGTTAGCACGACTGTATTTGAAGAAAGTCGTCTCCAGACATGGAATACCAATCTCTATTATCTCTGATAGGGATGGCAGATTTATTTCAAGATTCTGGCAGACATTACAGTAAGCATTGGGAACTCGTCTAGACATGAGTACTGCCTATCATCCACAAACTGATGGGCAGAGCGAAAGGACAATACAAACGCTTGAAGACATGCTACGAGCTTGTGTTATTGATTTCGGAAACATTTGGGATCGACATCTACCGTTAGCAGAATTTTCCTACAACAACAGCTACCATTCAAGCATTGAGATGGCGCCGTTTGAAGCACTTTATGGTAGAAAGTGCAGGTCTCCGATTTGTTGGAGTGAAGTGGGGGATAGACAGATTACAGGTCCGGAGATAATACAAGAAACTACAGAGAAAATCATCCAAATTCAACAAAGATTGAAAACCGCCCAGAGTCGACAAAAGAGCTACGCGGACAGTAAAAGAAAAGATATAGAGTTTGAAATTGGAGAAATGGTCATGCTTAAGGTTTCACCTTGGAAAGGCGTTGTTCGATTTGGTAAACGGGGGAAACTAAATCCAAGGTACATTGGACCATTCAAGATTATAGATCGTGTCGGACCAGTAGCTTACCAACTGGAGCTACCTTAACAACTCGCGGCTGTACATAACACTTTCCACGTCTTAAATTTGAAGAAATGTTTTGCTAAAGAAGATCTCACTATTCCGTTGGACGAAATCCAAATCAATGAAAAACTTCAATTCATTGAAGAACCCGTCGAAATAATGGATCGTGAGGTTAAGAGACTTAAACAAAACAAGATACTGATTATTAAGGTTCGATGGAATGCTCGTAGAGGACCCGAGTTCACCTGGGAGCGTGAAGATCAGATGAAGAAGAAATACCCGCATTTATTTCCAGAAGATACGTCAACACCTCCAACTGCTTAAAATTTCGGGACGAAATTTATTTAACGGGTAGGTACTGTAGTGACCCGAACTTTTCCATGTTTATATATATATTAAATGAAATTTTTATTTACATGATTAAGTGTTTCCAACATGTTAAGCAATCAAACTTGTTAAGACTTGATTAATTGAAATAGGTTTCATATAGACAATTGACCACCCAAGTTGACCGGTGATTCACGAACGTTAAAACTTGTAAAAACTATATGATGACATATATATGGTTATATATATATAGTTAAAATGATTTTATTATAAGTATGTATCTCATTAGGTATTTTAACAATGAGTTATATACATAAAAATGAGACTATTAATTTAAGAAACTCGAAAACGATATATATAACGATTATCGTTATAACAACGTCTTACTAGGTACATATGAACCATATTAAGATATTGATACACTTGGTTAATTATGTTAAATGATAAGTAAATATATTATTAAGTGTATTAACAATGAAATACATATGTAAAAATAAGACTACTAACTTAATGATTTCGAAACGAGACATATATGTAACGATTATCGTTGTAACGACATTTAACTGTATATATATCATACTAAGATATATTATATATCATAATATCATGATAATATAACAATTTAACATCTCATTTGTTATAATAAACAATGGGTTAACAACATTCAACAAGATCGTTAACCTAAAGGTTTCAAAACAACATTTACATGTAACGACTAACGATGACTTAACGACTCAGTTAAAATGTATATACATGTAGTGTTTTAATATGTATTCATACACTTTTGAAAGAATTCAAGACACTTATCAAAATACTTCTACTTAACAAAAATTCTTACAATTACATCCTCGTTCAGTTTCATCAACAATTCTACTCGTATGCACCCGTATTCGTACTTGTACAATACACAGCTTTTAGATGTATGTACTATTGGTATATACACTCCAATGATCAGCTCTTAGCAGCCCATGTGAGTCACCTAACACATGTGGGAACCATCATTTGGCAACTAGCATGAAATATCTCATAAAATTACAAAAATATGAGTAATCATTCATGACTTATTTACATGAAAACAAAATTACATATCCTTTATATCTAATCCATACACCAACGACCAAAAACACCTACAAACACTTTCATTCTTCAATTTTCTTCATCTAATTGATCTCTCTCAAGTTCTATCTTCAAGTTCTAAGTGTTCTTCATAAATTCCAAAAGTTCTAGTTTCATAAAATCAAGAATACTTCCAAGATTGTAAGTTTACTTCCAAGTTTTCTAAATCCATTCCAAGTAATCATCTAAGATCAAGAAACCTTTGTTACTTACAGTAGGTTATCTTTCTAATACAAGGTAATAATCATATTCAAACTTTAATTCAATTTCTATAACTATAACAATCTTATTTCGAGTGGAAATCTTACTTGAAATTGTTTTCGTGTCATGATTCTGCTTCAAGAACTTTCAAGCCATCCAAGGATCCTTTGAAGCTAGATCTATTTTTCTCATTTCCAGTAGGTTTATCCAAGGAACTTGAGGTAGTAATGATGTTCATAACATCATTCGATTTATACATATAAAGCTATCTTATTCGAAGGTTTAAACTTGTAATCACTAGAACATAGTTTAGTTAATTCTAAACTTGTTCGCAAATAAAAGTTAATCCTTCTAACTTGACTTTTAAAATCAACTATACACATGTTCTATATCTATATGATATGCTAACTTAATGATTTAAAACCTGGAAACACGAAAAACACCGTAAAATCGGATTTACGCCGTCGTAGTAACACCGCGGGCTGTTTTGGGGTAGTTAATTAAAAACTATGATAAACTTTGATTTAAAAGTTATTATTCTGGGAAAAATGATTTTTATTATGAACATGAAACTATATCTAAAAATTATGGTTAAACTCAAAGTGGAAGTATGTTTTCTAAAATGGTCATCTAGACGTCGTTCTTTCGACTGAAATGACTACCTTTACAAAAACGACTTGTAACTTATTTTTACGACAATAAACCTATACTTTTTCTATTTAGATTCATAAAATAGATTTCAATATGAAACCATAGCAATTTGATTCACTCAAAACGGATTTAAAATGAAGAATTTATGGGTAAAACAAGATTGGATAATTTTTCTCATTTTAGCTACGTGAAAATTGGTAACAAATCTATTCCAACCATAACTTAATCAACTTGTATTGTATATTATGTAATCTTGAGATACCATAGACACGTATACAATGTTTTGACCTATCATGTCGACACATTTGAGTTGTGATCAATACTGAGATACGTATACACTGGGTCGTGGATTGATTCAAGATAATATTTATCGATTTATTTCTGTACATCTAACTGTGGACAACTAGTTGTAGGTTACTAACGAGGACAGCTGACTTAATAAACTTAAAACATCAAAATATATTAAAAGTGCTGTAAATATATTTTGAACATACTTTGATATATATGTATATATTGTTATAGGTTCGTGAATCAACCAGTGGCCAAGTCTTACTTCCCGACGAAGTAAAAATCTGTGAAAGTGAGTTATAGTCCCACTTTTAAAATCTAATATTTTTGGGATGAGAATACATGCAGGTTTTATAAATGATTTAAAAAATAGACACAAGTACGTGAAACTACATTCTATGGTTGAATTATCGAAATCGAATATGCCCCTTTTTATTAAGTCTGGTAATCTAAGAATTAGGGAACAGACACCCTAATTGACGCAAATCCTAAAGATAGATCTATTGGGCCTAACAAACCCCATCCAAAGTACCGGATGCTTTAGTACTTCGAAATTTATATCATATCCGAAGGGTGTCCCAGAATGATGGGGATATTCTTAAATATGCATCTTGTTAATGTCAGTTACCAGGTGTTCACCATATGAATGATTTTTATCTCTATGTATGGGATGTGTATTGAAATATGAAATCTTGTGGTCTATTGTTACGATTTGATATATATAGGTTAAACCTATAACTCACCAACATTTTTGTTGACGTTTAAAGCATGTTTATTCTCAGGTGAATACTAAGAGCTTCCGCTGTTGCATACTAAAATAAGGACAAGATTTGGAGTCCATGTTTGTATGATATTGTGTAAAAACTGCATTCAAGAAACTGATTTCGATGTAACATATTTGTATTGTAAACCATTATGTAATGGTCGTGTGTAAACAGGATATTTTAGATTATCATTATTTGATAATCTACGTAAAGCTTTTTAAACCTTTATTTATGAAATAAAGGTTATGGTTTGTTTTAAAAATGAATGCAGTCTTTGAAAAACGTCTCATATAGAGGTCAAAACCTCGCAACGAAATCAATTAATATGGTTTAATCAATAAGAACGGGACATTTCAAAATGAGTTCATGAGGCTAGACGTAAGGGGGACTATAAATTGTGTAACCGGCTTGTATCGAATTTATCGTCTACCGAAAAGGCAAAACTTGTTGAATTTGTGCAGGTTACTAAAGAAGCCGACGAGTGGCTCATGTCAAAGGTAGATGTGGATGTTATTGGAGTAGGTTCCAGAAAATTGTCGGATGATGGAACCTACGATCCCGGAGCTGGCTAATTACAGGATTTTAAATTTTTTGTAGAGTTTGTAAACGATGTTTTGAAAACTTTTTAAAAAATCCTAAAATTTTGAAAAACCCTTAAAAACACAAAAATATTTTCTTTCCTTTTTGTTTTGGTTTGTTTCATGTGCAGGTACATTTGGACATTGGTTTGTTGCATGGTAGTGAAGAGAAAAGATTCTGCCTTATTGTTCCGTATTTTGATATCCGGGCACTTCAAAGACACCTGCATGTGATCAAGTAAAGTTATGTATATTTCATTTCATATTATTTCCGAGAATTATAACTCACCTTATACTAATGCCCTCTTAAATTCATACTTATTTTTCGTTTTAACGTAATGAGGACATTACTTAACTCAAGTGTGGGGTGGGTGTATGAATTCTTGTGGTTATTAAAATTGGTTTCGGTTATTTTGAACTTTAAAAAGAGTGAAACATCACGTTTTAGGCCATTTTTAGGGAATTTTAAAATTTTTATGGTTTAATTCGTGATTTCAAAGAAGCCAAAACCTTGGTCTATGAAAATTGGCAAGTTATTACCTACGAATTGATGGGTACATAATGACATTTCCTGTATTCTTTCCGCCCTACGCCGATACCGGGTTTAGTTGGCTCGAAAATTATACTTGTTCGTATCGTTTCCCAAAACCCAGGGGAACTTTGGGTGACACTAGCTGTAAACCGAACCACATTCATTACCATTGAATGTGAAATCCTATGAATTCTTCAAGAATTCAATCGTAGGTCACCTGTACCAAAACGGGTGTCAACCGTATGAATGGTGATCGGATCACATGGTCGAGACCGGGCCATGCGCTAGATCGAAAAACTTAATTAGGGCGATCCTCATTGTTTCTCCTAGCAAGGACAATGTTGCGTCCGACCACCTTTTATGACCATAGGATGTATCTATTCCATCCTCAAGGGAGTTAAGTCTCCCGACCGACACACTTAATGACTTATGTCATAAGATGTAGTCCAGACCAGCTGTAGGTTGACGAACAGTCTTGAAAAGTCTTCTCTAACATCGGCTGGAAATCCACTAGACCTCAACATCAAACAGGGAGCTAGTAGTCAGACTTATCTCGATGAGGGAGATCTGTCTAGTAAAACGGGGAGGCACCATGCATACACAAAATGTCAGTGATTTATCAGATCCCCGGAAGGATAATCTCCTTAAAGATTAATCAGCTTTTAAGCCTGATGAACTTCAATCTTTATGATTGACTTAAAGGATTAGATGATCACCTCATGATTATCGATGATATCTGGACATAATGTGTATCCTCCTAAGCACATTATTTTCTTACCGACATCTCACGATGTTAGGTACCGTGGGAGGCATTGGCTTGACCAATTGCGGGGTAGCCCGTACGGTTCGCATTGTTCACTGGTTTCACTTTCTCGGCTTATGACTTCTACTTGTATCCTCTGTTTCATATTTATGAAGACATTATCAGGTTCGAGATCCTCTACATTTATTTGGATTACATATTTGGTACACTTTGTTCGAGTTATTATTTTGTGCCGATTCTTTATTTAAGGATGTTGGAGATTTTGGGATTACAAGTGGAAGTCACATGGTTGATTCGTTCTCTTTTAACAGTACCCATGCTAGATTCTCCTTTGGTTATTGTTCGTTGATTCCACTTACATTTATGAAGACATTATCATTTGGTAGAAGATTATTTTCGAGTCGAATTTGCTTGAGGACAAGCAAGACTCTAGTGTGCGGTGATTTGATATTGCACATTTTTCATATATTTATCATGGCAATATCTGTCATTTTCAGTCCATTTGGATACGATTTTAGTTATATTCGCGATTATTATGTGATTATAGTTTTGGAGCCGAGAAGTTAATTATTACGCATTTGAAGGTTTTTTGAGGTACATCTGACACCATGATGTTCTATGTGCTTGAATTGCCGAGTAATTTATGATTCGTTCAGGTATTATTCGAGTTTTGGTGCGTTCAAGTTGAAAGGAAAGTGAAAATCAAAGTGACAGCAAATCGGCGCTCCGCTCCAATATTTGGCGCCCCGCTCAACAAATCGGCGCTCCGCTCCAATGGTCCGCGCTCCTCTCCGTATAACAGCATTTCCAAGCTGAGAGAAAAATAAAAAGAAAAAGACTTTTCCTTTGTTACGGAGGGGCGCGCCGCGCCGCGGCACGACCTGGTGACTTTTTCTGGTATAAAAGCTAAATTTCAACCCTAATTGATATATCTTTTTGGCAGCCGATTTTCTTAGCACACGAGGCAATTTTTAGTGACTTTTGGGGAATTCCAAGGTCACCAATCCCATCCAATCGATCCATTAACGCATTGAAAACCTACAAACATTGAAGATTCATCATCATCTTTGGTTGATTCTTTCCTCAAACTTATGAATTCCCAATTGATTTTGATTTTATCTTTTAACATGGTTGTTGGCTAATTTATTTATGTTTATCTAGACTAAATACATTGTTGGATGTAATTTTTATGATTGATTATTATATGTTTGATGATTGATAGCCTGGACACTTGATTATTCTTGTTGATACTTATTTTTGAATTGATTGATAATTGTGATTGTCTAGTAGAAAGAGATTTTGTTGGAGTCTATTGCAATTGTTCATTAAGTTCTAAGCTTTTAGTTGATTGATTGATTTGGTTGTCCAATTTAGTGACGTTTGTTGGGGTCTATCATATTAAGTAAATTGATTAAACTATTTTAGATACTTGTGTATTTATCCGGAGATGGTATTGAATCATAGGAAATATTTAGTTGAAGCAGGGATAGATTGTGTACAACGAGAGTTGGCACGATTGTTGGTCTTAGGGAACCCTCGGTTACGGTTTGGGTCTATCAGTCAGTCAATTTGATTAATCACATATTAGAGGTCTTAGGCTACAGGGAATTCTGTGTCGTGTAGTCTAGTTTGAAGTGTTTACTCAAGGGAATTCTTGGTGAACCGATTAGTTAATTTGCAAGCATTTGGCAATTGATCAGGGCGTAATCTAGAAACATCCAATATTTGTGAAGAAAGTCTAGGTGAACATATTTTCATCTTATCGATATCACATCTATTTAGAAAAAATTATTAATATAAAACACCAAAAATATTGTCTTTAATTTATAACTCCTCTTGATTTGGCTAATCGTTTAATAGCCACCAACAATTATTCGTACTTTCCTTTATTTCATTTTCTGTTTAATTAATTACACTCAGTAATATAATCTTGAATTGCGCTTAATGCTGTCCTTGGAACGATACACGGATTTACCAACTTCATATTATTGCACGATCGGGTACACTGCCCGTTAGTGGGTAGTAATCTTTAAACCGGTATTTTTCCTAATATAAATTATATGCCTGATTTTACACATCAAAGAGAAGGAAGTGAATTGAAGTGTGTGTTGGAATGAATGACAAAGACCCTTTAAATAAGCTAGGATTTTGCTTGCAAACGGCTGGCAGGTCGTTTGGCAGGCCGTTTGCAGGGGCCGTTTGCCAAGGCAAGCCGTTTGCAGGGGCCATTTGTCTGACCCGTTTGGCAGGCCGTTTTTGAGCCAGGCAGGCCGTTTGGCTTTCCTGGTTCCCTGGATCGTAACTTAAGTTCTTGTCTTTCACCGTTTTCGCTCTAGAATCTTCGTTTTAGCTCCGATTCTCTTGATTCTTTTTCCACCGTCTTTGTAATTACTTGTTCTTCAATTCTAACTGACGAAGTGGGTATTTTGCTGAGAAAGTTCGAATCTTTCTTGTTTTTGGCCTTTAATACCGGGGTGAAAACGTGAGTTTTTAGCCGATATCAGGATGATCAGCCATTCCTAGATATTCTAGTCGACACTCGCTCTCTCCCGACAGTATCAACACAAGAGGATCCGGACTCTTCTTCAGAACTTTTCAAAGTTCTAATCATATCAACCCATGCCGATATGATTTCATTCATCAATGATAACGATCAATTTTTTGAAGACATTCTCAAAGCCATCCGGCACTCGACGATCAAATTGATGACTCGGTTAACGGAGCGGATAGAAGCTATCAAAGATGAGTATACCCGATACAGGCAGAGAAATGACGATGATACGGCATTATTGGAAGAAAGACTTCAGGACTTTATCATCTCACTTCACGATCGTATTCGCCGAGAGGAGCGGGAAAGGGAGCACAATTCAGTAGTTCGTACCATACACGGGACAAGGTTTATGTCGAGATAAGAAGATCATCTACACTAAAGTATACAACGCTTTGGCAGGATCAGCACCTCCTTATTCCACTACTCAGAGATCACTACTGTCCCTCATCCGTCGAAACATGGAGCTTTCGACTGGACGCCCGACTTCCCACTCCGATTCACAAATGGTCGAAAACATTAGAAGACTCTTCATTCTCTTAGCTCAAGATGATTTCGAGAGCACACCAGATAGACTTGTGATCTATGTTACTATCGATCATCATGCCAAACTGGTTATCAAAAATTTACAAGTCGCAGTTATGGAAGAAGAGCATCGCAACAATCCTTTCTTCCATTTGGATCCCGACTGAGTTAACCTGTCCACATTCATGACATCCGAGCTCAGATGTATCTTCAATGAGTCAACGGATACGAGCTTCACATTTAAAGCTGGATGTCGTGAGATCTACCAGAAAGCAGCCGCCTTTCTTCTAGACTCAGGATTTCTATTTACCTCCTTCCAGCTCCGACTGATAACTAATTTGTGCCGAACTGCCAACAGTTTTTGTGGAGATCCCCATTTCGAAGATTTTAAGATCATGAAGATACAGTTCTTTGCATTATTTGAGGACCTCAGACATGTGCATCCGAAACGAGAGACTATTACCACCAGTACCGCATTTATGACTGACGTACATGGGACCGTCAATAGGGTTATGGAGTACATCCTCGTCGGACTTCAGGACTTATCTAGAGCTATCACTTCCCACTACCTCTCCTTTAAAAGATCGACAAGAGATATTCCGGACCTTCTTCACCTTTGGTCCGTCACTTTCTCAGGATCTACCCACCGAGATATGTTCATCCTCAGTGTAACGAAGACATCATCAGGAGGGATTTGCTGACTTTACCATGGTAGATAAAGTATTAGTCGAGCCAACGACATTAAACAAAAGCGCTTCTTGGGAGGCAACCCATGAATAAAGTAGAGTAGAAGGCAATAAAGGAATAAAGATGACAACGAGCCTAGTAGAGACCAAGAGCAAGAGATTGCTGAAGCCTTCTATCTCTTCAAAGTTGGCCAGCTTCTTAATCCGCTTTCTCAGCAGCCGACAAAGGGTACTCGTTTCTTGTTTTTACCGCATTAACTCTATTTTCTAGACAAATAAATCGCATCCTTACTTATCACTAAGTATGGGATTCCATCCCAAATAACCACTAAGACAAATTTTTCCCAAAAATCATTATTAAAAACCCTAAGTGTGGGATACCAAAGTAAGAGCATTAGGGACAATGTTCGTCTAAATGTGGGATAGCGATGTAATGTTTTATCATATTAAGTTTGTTATCAAGATTCCGCGTTTTTAATCCAAATTTCAAAATTGTTAACCAAAAAGAAATCCTTTATGAAAAAGTAATTTCGAAAAACTAAAACTTCTATAAATAAAAGTAAGGTTTAACTAAAATAAGTATCTTGTTGGGGCGAACCGATTCTCTAAAAGAGCATTGCATGACTTGGCGTATTCGACCTAAATTGATTATGGTGAGGCACCTAAATAAGACCATGGAAAGCATTCATTTTCAATGCTTCAATATTTTCCGTTGAATGTGCCGATGTTTGTGCTAGGAATTAGAACTTACTCCTGATCTACATTTTCGAGCAGCGAAGTGTGATTTAGGTATACACCGGAAGAGCTAGCCGTTTGTCAAGAAGCCACTCGCACCCCTTCATTCATTCCCCTTTATCATTCATCATCCACCTTCACCACCTACTCAACCTAGAAAATGAAAATCACCTCGTACGAAATTCCAAAAATAGTCACTAAAAAGATTTTGGCAAAAATCTTGAAAAAAAAGCTCCTCGAGATGGTATTAAAAAAAATTATATATATAGATATGATACATCTCGAATTAAAATTCTGAAGAAAGGAGTTGAATTTATAAAATTCAAAATGAAAATCGCTGGAGTTCCAAGAGCCTAATTCAAAGGAGAAACTCCTAGAAAGAAGTTCAAAAGAACTCAAGTGCTTTACAAAATTAGTCGCACTCCTATCTATCCCTTTTTCAAATATATCGATAAAGTGTTTAAAAAGACTATTCTACCATTTTCACCTTTTTCACCACCAAAAGTCATAAATCCACTATCCAAACACCTTCATTAACCCTTTTTGACAAATGAGCTAGAAGATATGGGTATCACCGCGGTCATACCTAGCACGCGAAGGATTTGAGTTTCGACAAAGCCTATGAAGAAAGGTACAAATATGACTGGCTATGAGCGAGCATAATTCTAGATCTATATGGAACCTCATACACTTGTGTGAATGAGTAACCCGTAAGAGATAGCCAAAAGTCATGTAACCTCCCCTCATACTTGCAGAGATAGCTTCAAACCCCAACAAAAATGATTATTTTATGTTACACTCTTATAATAAAAAGCAAACCGCTTAGTTGATTAAAAAAGGAAACTTTGGAAGCTTTCTTGAAGCTAAAAACGAGAAATTTGCTTGAGGATAAGCAAAGCCTAAGTGTGAGATATTTTGATATCGGCTAAAAAGTCACGATTTTACCCCTGATATCAGGCCCATATTCAATAAAGTAATCAACTTTATTGCCAAAATATGCATCTATTTGTTTAGATTGGTACATTTGGTAATTACGAAGGTAATGCAAAAAGAATCAGCGAAAATGGACTTAAAATGAAGAATCTAGAGCGAAAATGGCAAAAACCTGGAAAGTTTCTAGAAGCAAACGGCCTGCCAAGTCCAAAAAAAATGGCCTGCCAACTATGGTTGACAGCCTGCCCAATTGAAAATGGGTGGCCCATTAAACGACCCTATTAAATGGGTTGCCAGCCCAGCAAACGGCCCAACAGGCTTATGGACGGGCCTGTTAAACGACCAGCCATGATTCTGGATGCCCAGCCATGATTTCAGACGGCCTGCCACAAACGGCCTGCCAGGCCAGAAACTAGTATAAATAAAGCTCATTTGTGTCCATTTCAACACACTCTCCACTTTTCACTTCTTCAATTCACTCTCAAATTTAGTTTAGTCTAGTGCGGGAATAGTCTTTCGAGGCCTTTTCACCTCCGAGCAGGAAATTAAGTACCCGGAGACGAACGCCAAAGAATGTACTAAGAAGCTGTCTAGAGTTGGAGTTGTCACTTTTGTACTTTCGGAACTCGATTAATATACTGGTAATTTTATCTTTACTCTATCTTGTTATAATGTCTTTTATTACTTTGATAGATGATATTATTTCCGTGATTAGCGAGTAGTTATATTTTGCGCATGCTGTGATGTAGTTGTTACGCTGTCTGAATATATAAAATTGTGTAATGAGATACTGTTGAGATACTTTCCGATTATGATTAAACTCAATCGCTTTTCCGACTATTAGAACGTGGTTATCGACTCTGTGAATGGGAAGTCGTGAACCCCAATTCAGAGTACACTATCTGTGTCACCCCTTGGTAAGACACCTCTGCCGAATACATAGGGCGTTTGTCAAAGGCACAACGGTTGTAGTAAAACAACCTACCCTACAGATTCTGACAGAGGTTCTTTCGTAATGGAAACCCTAATTGATACTAGAAGTACAAGGCCAACCTTAGGCTATGCTAGAGTAGTTACTACGCATGTAAACATAGTACGTATATCAAAGAGGCATAACAGTTGTAGTACTCTATACCTCTGCTATGTATGGCCATGAAAACGACCTCACTGTTGAAGAGCACATTGCACCATAACGCGGTCTCGGACATTGCGCACCGTCTGAGGGATTATGTAGTAATAAGAAATGTTTATTTAAACGCATAAAGGATTGGAACCATTAGGATAACCGAGCGTTCACATGGAGACTACTGTCTGGCCATGCCGTTCCTTTATGGTTGATTTCTTTTAAATGAGAACCTAACTTATCTTTATAAACCAATCGTTAACGAAAGCATCGGAAACGTATCATGTCTCTCGGATAAGGGATACCCTCTACTTTAGCTTATGTTTAAGAAAGTTTGGGCCATGTGGATAGATTAATTCGCTGCCTTATCGGGTCGCTCATAATAAAAGAGTCGTCTAGTGTTAACAAGTAGCTGTGTTACTCTGGCATCGAGGGAAGAGGCGTTGCTGCCCATTCAGAATCTTCAAGCCTATCGCATACATTATGCCCAGTGACATGTCAGTCCTCTGACAGGGGTGGTAGGACCAATATAATGGGCAAAGGGTTATCAACTATTCATGAGTCGTCATTACACAACTCAGCAATGTAACTAACGAAATCATAGCATGTACGTCTTTAACCTTATCTGAAATACCAATTTTACCTATCTGTATTTACTTTATCCCTTAGAAAATTACAAAACCCAAAATAGAAACACAACTACTCCTTGTTAGTTATTTTTGTTAAGTTTTAGGTTCGATTCTGTAGACTTCTTTAAAAACGACCCTAGGTCATACTTCCCTTACTCACCCTAAGTAGTAGTAGATTTAGGCCCCGACTGGGAAAGATTTCCCCCCTGGGAAACCACGACCTACGGTCGTGCGGCCCGACGACACTGCACACTAAAACACAACTGTCCATTTTGGCCATATCAACCGACAATGTACTATGTTTCTATTTAGATGTTTCACTATGAAAGATTCCTCAGTCGGAATCCAAGGCTCGGTGGACTTACTACAACCGGTGTGCCTCAGTTAAACTTACGTTGTATCTAATAGACTTCTCTTACCAAGGGGTGACACAGATAGTGTACTCTGAATCGGGGTTCGCGACTTCTCAATAACAGAGCCGATAACTACGTTCTATTAGTTAGAAAAGCAATTGAGTTTAAAGCATAATCGGAGAGCATCTCAACAACATACACAAACCATAATATTATTTCGGTATTATAACTGACTACATCATAGCATACACTAAAGATAACTACTCGTTAATCATGGAAACAATATCATAAAACATAATAATGAAAGACATTATATAAAGAAAAATGATAGAAGTGCCAGTAGATTAAACGAGTTCCGAATACAAAAGTGACAACTTCAAACTCCATAACGCTCCTAATACAATCTTTGGCGTTCTTTTTCGGGTACTAGGTTTCCCGCACGGAGTAGAAGACCTTGAAAGTATGGCTAGTATTGTAGAAAGAGAGAGAGAGAGAGAGAGAGAGAGAGAGAGAGAGAAGTGAATTGAAGTGTGTGTAAAAATGTATGACAAAAGCCCTTTAAATAAACTTGATTTTTGCCTGCATACGGCTGGCAAGCCGTATGGCAGGCCGTTTGACCAGGCCGTTTGGGCTGGCAAGCCGTTTGTTGTGCCATTTTGCAATGGCTGACAAGGGCGGAGCTAGTAGGGTGGCAGAGGGATGCTTTTCCACCCTCAACTACAATTTCGTACGTGATATCTTTTTGTATTGGTTTAAAACCATAAATAGGCTATATACTTTCATTTTTGTTCCAATGTAGGCTATATACTCAGAAAAATACCAATGTAGGGTATATACTCTTAAAAGGTGTATCGATGTATACCAACAAAACTCAGAAACCTGCTAACATCATCATCTTCATCGTATCAACATCATCATCTAATCGGAGCTTCAAATTACTTAAAAATGATGCCAATAGCCTCGACTAACAGCTTTTGTGAAGTATTAAGATTCAAAATCCACAACGATTTCACAATTCGATGAAGAACCGGAGCGGTTTTGTTGAAAAACACCAAAACTGTGTTTTGTTGACATGAGTACGCTTTCTGAAAGTATATAGCCTACATTGGTATTTTTTTGAGTATATAGCCTATATTCGAACAAAAATGAAAGTATTTAGCCTATTTATGGAATAACAAGTTGCAGGGTTTTTTTTTCCATGTCATATTTAAAAGAAAAAAAAATCCACATAATCATTTTAACCGGTTTAGCCGGTAGCAAGTCATTTCTGTTGACATGAGTACACTTTTTGAAAGTATATAGCTTACATTGGTATTTTTCTGAGTATATAGGCTATATTAGAACAAAAATGAAAGTATATAGCTTATTTATAGCTTTAACTCTTTTATAATTTAAGAGAAATTATTTGTTGCATATGTTTAAGTTTTCAGTTGAACTTGTGGGATAATAAGTTGCAGATGGAATTTGGGGGAATTTGGGGGAGAAGAAGACTTTCAACTCAATTTTAATCTAGTCCCCCATCAAATATCTCTTTATCATTTTAGCTCTTCAAAATTAACATTGTGTCATTTGTATTGAACTTCAAATATATAAATAATAAATAAATAAACTTATAATATTTTTAAAATTACACAAAACTTTGTTTTTCAAGTATTTCAAAATAATTGTAGATTTTAATAATCAATTAAAAAGTGTTTAAGGTGGAGAGTAATGTTGGAAAGTTATCCCACATCGGTCATGAACAAAAATAAATGTATGCATATAAGTCAAAGGGAAAGTCCCTCTATAACCAATTGGTTTTAGAAAAGGATGGACTCTTGGACTTATATGTTGTGCATGTTGTTACACTATACGATTTATTAAAATGTATGCATATAAGTCAAAGGAAAAGTCCCTCTATCACCAATTGATTTTAGAAAAGGCAATTGATTTTAGAAAAGGATGGACTCTTGGACTTATATATTGAACATTTGGACTATATGATTTATTAATACTATCAAGTAATAAATTTTCGTTGGTCTAACAATACAATTATTATACAAGTTTAATAACATATAAATAAAATGCTTATTATCATGTTTACTACTTTAACATATCGATTATTACAATTGATTGATTATATCACTAAAAGATTTCAAGAAAATAATAACGGCTTCTCAAAAGTAGAACATCTTATTAAAATTCGAATAAAAAAGTATATATTATTTGAAATTTAAAACACCACATACACAAAATTGGATATTATTGTTATTGTATTGTCATGTAAAAATCAAGCCTTCCTCCACTTCATTTCCTGGCTCCACCCTGAGTCTGATGTGCGAATAACATTCATATCCAATGTCCGAATATGATTGTACAAGAGCCTGCGTCCGAATATGTTCTTGAAGAACAGTAACCGCACATTCTGTTTCATCTTCATTCGAGAATCACTACAAACATCAATTGAACGAATTCAACCTTGAAATTAACTGGAATACGATCCTGATATAGCGATTAACTGATTTCCCAAGAATCTAAAACAATAACAGTAACAAATCTCATAAATCATCATGAATAGTTGCGAAAAAAATAACCTTCATCTTCAACTTTGATTTTTCGAATTGTTCAGTTTTAGGCTATGAAGTCTTCACGTGATATGTTGAAAATTCATTATATAATGCTCGTAGATCAGATTCATGGACAAAAACAACTTTGAGAATTCGAATTTGATGATTGAACATTCTGTTGAGTTTTTGATCCGAAGTTTGACCTCAAAATTTGAATTCAATACTTCATGTTTGGATGTGAGAATTTGCAGATTGATTCATGATGAGATTACTAACACATCTGCATTTTTACTTTTCCTCAAATCGTTACGAATCAGTTCGGGGGTCAAATTTATGACGTTTTGGCATAATTATGAACTCGAGTTCAATCACTTTAGATTTGTTGTTGTTAACCTGAATTAGTGATGCAAGAACGTTAGGATTTGATGTAGGATCATGTTTCTGACATCGAATTGAGTTGAGAATCATCAATTGTTAATATGTGAATTTGAGCTTGATGAGCATGAAGAACTAGTACAGTAGTAGTTGTATCCATGAATATGAGATAATTTGTTTTCTGTTTTCGAATTCTGAAATCTTAACCTGAAAGATGTAATGATATTGATAATTGAATCAGAATGATATGAATAAGTTTTTTTTTTTTTTTTTTTTTTTTTGAATAGTGAAATTTGAATAAGTTTTGGTTAAATTTCATTTTTATATCCGAACTAGTAATTAGGCCATATTGGGCCATGGCCCAATCCTGTTACACTTTTAAAAGAAAGACAGCAATCCCAAAATTACTTTATAAAAAAAAACTACAGGACGAAATTGCTGACGCCATGCTGGCGTCAGCCGGATACTATTCCTACATGTCGGCTAATATACTTATTGTAAATGTGAGATTTGGATGGATGTGATAATTATGTTCTATGATGATTTGATTTGATCACAGAACTTTTTTTTCGAACGGCCGAATTTTATAATGAGATTTCCGCTGAACGTCGTGTGATATTTATCGTTAATCATACCAACGTCTAAAGAACTCTTTTTAATGAAAAATACAAAAGTTATTAAAAGGAGAAGTATAAAAGCATTAGCAGATTATTACACAAAGCAACATAATTCGAGCCAATAAAATATTAATATCAATGAAAGCACAAAATTATATTGTATCGAACATCAAATGCATACCAGTGTTTAAAAAGGACGTTCAAAAGAGGTTGTAGAAATGTTTTCTGAAATTTCAAAATGAATCACATGTACTAATAAAAAGACAAATCATAACTGTATTACCCGTCACATGTACAACAACAATGCAAACTAACCCGTAGAAGCCACATTTACACCAATAGGCATATGAAGATAAGGTATAACATTACCATTTCGACGACACAACATCTCTAGAGAATCATAGTTGCAAAAACAAATACGGGAATCTAACGCAAAAATCAATATCAAATCGCATAATAAGAACAAAATCAATAAAAAGCAAATTGAAACAAAAGGAGAAATAATACCTTTGATGATCCACCTGTAAAAACCATGACATCAAAAAGGAAAAGAAAATAGGTTCACGATTGTGGAATTAGAAAATCAACCTGCAAAATGGTTACTGAATTTTGTATAACTATCATGATGTTAAGCATCCAAAAAAATTAGTGGTGTCTTCAAATTTATTTCGATTTGAATAGATTATTAAACCTTTACTCCTTTAGAATAGTATATTAACAAAAACAAAATAAGCTCAGATATGCAGGTGGTTGTACTGGACAAAAGAAGACCCGAAACCCGCCATGGCTGCAATTACACACAGTTGCACAGACTCCATGCCATCTCGGTGTTGCCCGCCAGGAAACGGGTCAGATCTTCAATATCCCATTCAACATCTGCTCTCAATAGTATCACCGATCATCACAGCTTTGCTTACCATACAATACTACCATGAATACAACCACCACCATCACTTCCAAAGTTACGGAAGTCATCATTACACTACACACCTAGTCACGATGATGAGTTAGTATCAGATCTCTCCGATTAACAACAATCCTCACAAAGAATGAGAAATCTGAATAAACACCTCAAAAAAATGTTAAGCCCTAATAATCGATTGGAAACAACCGATTACAACTTTCACAACATAAACCAAAAGTATCGATTTATTCGACACAAAGAGAAAGAAAATCGTAGATAACAAAGACATTACAATCATCAATCGGTGATATTGTGGTTGCCTCGTCGACAAGCCCAAAAAAACACCGTCAAAGTATAAAATTGTTTCATCGATAACCCCCAAAAAACATTCCATTTGGCTTAAAAGGGTAGATCAAATGATCCAAACCATAATCAATCAGATGATTCAAACACTAGCTTTGTACATCAATCGCAAACAAATCAACGAAAACTCTAACGAACATGATATTGAGTTTTTGGATTTTGCCGAAAGAGAAAGAGCCTTATGAGATTATGAATATTAGGTTTGATTTTGAGATAAATCAATGTAATTTAAGGTGTACAGTGGGTGATAATTTGTTGGTTGAATAAGGGGATGAAAAGGTGAATAAAAATGGCTTTTGAGATATTACAGAGATGAAGTAAAATAAGAGGAAACATAAAAACTGAAATGACCATTTAACCCTCATGTGGACTGCACATGATAAGATTTAACAGAAAAACTGACGGACGTCGAGCAAATGGACTTCTCATGAGACAAGTGCATACCACAATGACTCCTCAATTCAATTTTTATTTTTATTCAAAAAAAAAAAAAAAAAACGCTGGTTACAGTTTTGAACATACCATATAAACTCTCCATGTAATTTTGTCTCTTACAACGTTAATAAAAACTACTATTTAATAAAAGTTGAGTTAAAAAATGGAACACATATACGAGAAAAGAAATTATAACGTGAAATTAAATGCAAACAATAACCATGTTTCATAATTAACGAGATAAATTTTATGTCAGTAACCCATTAAATAAGAGATTGTGTTAATATCTTCATCATTTTTATTATTATAAAAAAATCATGCCATTGCTAATGAGATATTCTATACCCCTACATAGTGTAGGTATAGTAGTATTCTCCCTTATACTATACTAATTGTGGTGGATTTTAGTTTCGGTTTGTATATGAGGTAAACGTGTCTTCATCATGTTAATGAAGTCGTTTGTTCAGTTGTGTTTTGTCAGGCTATGGTTCGTTTTGATTTATTTTGTATCGATTTATACTTGTTGTCCTCCCGTATTACTATTATTTAGTTTTTCACTAAACAATTTGTGATGAATTTGTTATCGTTCATGTTGGGAAATTACGGCCTCACTAATTCCCAACAAACGCCCAATGAAAAACAGTAAAGAAATAAGAACAATACACAACACAAGATTTAACGTGAAAACTCCAAAACATGAGAAAAAACCACCGGCCCCCAAAGAGAGAAATACACTATATCACAAATTGTTACAATGATATAGACGACTCTCTTAAGCCAACTACACTCTCCAAAATATTTAACTAATACAACTCTCAAACAAGGGTAAGAAAGAAAGAAATAATCAAATACTTAAAGTGTATTGATTGGTGCAATTTGGAAGTAATCCCATTGAAATGTCATGTTCATATTGATTATAAACGTTCCATATTAATTGATTTCGTCGCGAGGTTTTGACCTCTATATGAAACATTTTTCAAAGACTGCTTTTGTAGTGACCCGAACTTTTCCATGTTTATATATATTAACTGAGATTGATATTTATATGATTAAAAGTTTCCAACATGTTAAGCAATCAAACTTGTTAAGACTTGATTAATTGAAATAGGTTTCATATAGACAATTGACCACCCAAGTTGACCGGTGATTCACGAACGTTAAAACTTGTAAAAACTATATGATGACATATATATGGATATATATATAGTTAACATGATACTATGATAAGTAAACATATCATTAAGTATATTAACAATGAACTACATATGTAAAAACAAGACTACTAACTTAATGATTTTTAAACGAGACATATATGTAACGATTATCGTTGTAAAGACATTTAATGTATATGTATCATATTAAGAGATATTCATACATGATAATATCATGATAATATAATAATTTAAAATCTCATTTGATATTATAAACATTGGGTTAACAACATTTAACAAGACCGTTAACCTAAAGGTTTAAAAACAACACTTACATGTAACGACTAACGATGACTTAACGACTCAGTTAAAATGTATATACATGTAGTGTTTTAATATGTATTTATACACTTTTGAAAGACTTCAATACACTTATCAAAATACTTCTACTTAACAAAAATGCTTACAATTACATCCTCGTTCAGTTTCATCAACAATTCTACTCGTATGCACCCGTATTCGTACTCGTACAATACACAGCTTTTAGATGTATGTACTATTGGTATATACACTCCAATGATCAGCTCTTAGCAGCCCATGTGAGTCACCTAACACATGTGGGAACCATCATTTGGCAACTAGCATGAAATATGAGACGACCCGACCCAATCCATAGGGACGAATACAATAACATATGATAACATTGCGAGGTACTTGACCTCTATATGATACATTTTACAAACGTTGCATTTATTCTTAAAAGGCAAACTATCATTACATCAATATTTGACATTTTCGTCTAACATTTCATAATATCCAAATGACCTAATCTGTCATTTACTTATTTATATTCTCTATTGAACTCCAATGACTCGAATGCAACGTCTTTGTATCATGGCTTAAAAGGTCCCAAGTAGTATCCTTAACATGAGCTAATGCACAGCGGAAGACTTAATTCATACCTGAGAATAACATGCTTTAAAACGTCAACATAAAGTTGGTGAGATATATAGGTTTGATGCTAGCAGCGTTATAACAATGGAACACAAGATTTCATATATAAACATTTTAATAAAAATATTCTAAGTGGTTGAGCACTTGGTAACCATACTTAACATTTAATCACGTCGCATATTCCCTTTATTATGAAATCTTACTACACCGTACCAAGGTGTAGTCACGAAACGAAGTACTGTGCAACCGTTGAATACTGGTCGTCCAGTCCGGTTGGGGTTGTCAGGCCCGATAGATCTATCAACAGGATTCGCGTTTACAATACCGCTGTAAATATTAGTTACCAAGCTACAGGGAAGTATGCCAGTGGTACAACTCAACGTAGAATATATTTTTCAGTTACTTGTGTCCATAGCGTAAAACATAAAATACATGTATTCTCATCCCGAAATATTTAGAGTTTAAAAGTGGGACTATATACTCACTTTTGTCTTGAAGATATGTAATTTCGACTTGGTCTCCGATTGATATCACGAACCTATCCATATATAATATATCAATACCTTTTCTTTTTAAACAATCGTCACATATATATACTTATAATACTTTTAATACTTTTAATAATTCCTTAGTCCGTAGTTAGCAGTCCGATGTTAGTAATTCAATTTTTAATGGTTCATATTTAGTTGTTTAATAAACCCCCAATGAAATAAATAAAACCCCCATCGTATATGTATTGGTTGAGATTAATCTTGACCCATGGTACCGGTGTTGTCAAATGACGTGTTGCGTACATAAAGTACCGGTGTTGTCAAATGACGTGTTGCGTACAATCATGGGATCTTATGATTAATCTTCTCGTATTGTTTACGGGTGATCCTGAACCATATAAAATTAAATTATGAGTACATATGTATAAAATATCATGTTACTTTAGGAAGATGTGATTTATTTAATTTTCTCCAATTATTTTCGTGGCTAAACTAGTCTTGGATATCCGATTTTGTTTTGGTCATAATTTTTTCGTTACAACTCCGTTTTCGTTGATTCAACTTTACACTTCCTTGGATCGAGTCCCTCTTTAAGAATATGAACTGTAAATACCTTAGTTTGTATTCGAAATCATAGGTCATAGGTCAAATTTTGGTGAAACTTATGAAGTTAATCATTTTTGTTACAAAAACATCATTTAATGACCATTTTTCTAAAAATACTTATACTATGAATTAAATCATGAAATTTTTATGTGTTAACATATTCATAAGAAATATCATTTTTCCAGAATATAAACCTCCAATTCAAAGTTCAAGATGGTTTTTAATTATCCAACCCAAAACAGCCCCCGATTGCACTTCGACGTCATAAAAACAGTTTTTTAAGGTATTCTTTGAAAAACCAAGTTATACCTTGTTAAATTAGCATATATTTAAGTTATATTACAGGTCTTGAAGTATTTTAAAAGTTAAGTTAGAAGGATCTATTTAGTTTGCAAACAAGTTTGAAATCATTCAAACTATGTTTTTGTTGTTAAAATTGTATACCATACAATAAGATAGCTATATATATATGAATCGAATAAGGTTATGAACAAAGTTACTACCTCAAGTTACTTGGACAAGATTGCTGTAAAAGAGGAGTAAAAACCTAGAACCAAAAGAGTGATGAAATTGGATGAAAGATTGGAAGCAACTTAAGACATAAACTTGAATTGAAAGTTGTATTTTTGTAGTGTTTTTGTTGATCTTTTTATGGTGGTGTTTAAGGTGATTCTTGAGAGGATTTTTGCTGGAGTTCTTAGAGAGACATGAGGCTAGTAAGTGTGTGTGTTTAGCTAGAGAAATGATGTTCCAAAAATTGAAAATGGATGCATGTATTTATGGTGGTGTAAAAGGTGTATAAATTTGTAATTTTGTGAAAAGATCTTTTAATCATGTGAAATTGTCATACTAAATAACAAAAGTAGTTACCTTATACATAAGGCATGAACAAGGGCTGGTTGGTGGTGATTTGATGTGTATATACCAATAGTAAATACGTATAGAAGCTAGGTATGATACGAGTACATATACTCTAGATATACGTATAGAAATCTTGTGAAAAATGGAATGAGGATTCAAATATAGCTATCTTTTGTGATATTGTTTTATGTATTTAAGTCTTTAAAAGTGATTAAATACATTATATATACGATATATGTATAAACATTATAGGTCGTAAGTATTTATGTCAAATAACGTTACGTATAGTTATCGTTTTGAAAGCTTAAGTTAGTAGTTTCAAAATATACTTATAACTTATTGTTATTAATACAAAATGAGATATTTAAACATCCTTAAATCATGTTAAATATGTATATATACATATATATACACAAACATATAATTAACATATATTGTATAGTTCGTGATATCATCGGTCAAACTAGACGGTTAAACGTTATGTAAAACTCTTTTCAAAATCATAAATCTCAACAATTTAGATTGCTTATCATGTTGGTAAGTTTTAATTTATGTAAATATTATTCTTATAAGTGTAAAACGATCGGAAAAATCCGGGTCGTTACAGTACCCACCCGTTAAAGAAATTTCGTCCCGAAATTTGGTATAGGTTGTCATAAATAACAATAGGAATGTTTTCATGACGAATATGAGGTATTAATAGAGTTTTATCATTATTGGAAGATATGGATAAAACGATTCGGTCATGTGAAGCGCACGAGTGAAGCTATCACAAAAGAATGAAATGAGTGAATATAGAATTGTTTTAACCGATGTCGAGATTAGGATTGATTTCCAGAATTTAAGGGATTTAAAGAAAATCTTATGTAATAAGATTTGGTTCTTCGATGATTTAGAAAACAGGATCTCCTTTGATTTAATGCGATAATCTGTTTCGATTTCTTTGTCGGATATTTCACTATAAATCCACCTCCTTCCCTTTCTTACTTCCATACCTCACATCTCTTACTCTTCCTCCTCTAATTCATACCTTAAGGTATCCTTTAAAATGCTTCATCCCGTTCTGATTTTTGTTATACTTCTAACTTTCATATCTTTCATTCTTCTCTTTCATCTACCGCTAGAAGAATCTATTCACTTTTATGATTTTCTTGGAATTATAATGTTTCTAATTCTCCCGTGTCTTTACGTCGCCATACGTATTGATACACACGGTTTGTAGTTTCTGGGTGGTTATTGGGTTTGATATCTTTCGTTATATTTCGATGCTCCTGCTTCTGTTTTCCATAATCATTTTCATCCATAGTTAATACTCTCTCCTATTTGCTGTAATCTATACCCCAATTTCTATTTTGGGACTTTGTCCCTTCGTTTCTTCTTCCCGTCCTTGAGTCAAGCGATCAATAGTTCGAAATTCGTAGGTATAAAATTCGGAATGAACATAGCTAATGCTCTAAGAAAGGAATGGTAATGGCACGATTTTGATTTGTCAAATTACCAGAATATCCAGGAAAATAGAACTATCAAGATGATTTGTTCTTAATATGTTTCGGAATTGGATAGAATGTAAAAGTCGTGTAACATGGCACATGATGACGGTACTGTGAATCATCATATTCCATTAGAAACTTAACATGACTTACTGTAATATAATGAAGTTGATCAAGTTTCATTATATTATACTAGTTCATGCATCAGTTCCCAACACTGCTTCAGAACATTCCTATTTTAAACTTGAAGGATTTAGAAACTAACACAGTTTCCTTTATATTGTAACGCAGATATTACAGAGAGATAAATGATTTCAGATAAGGATAGTGGTGAAAATATCTTCAGAAATATTGAGGATATTTATAATGAAAGATATGATAATATCTTGGAATTTCTAATGTCGAAGGATGATGATGAAGATTGACCCGTAAGGGTTTAGATTCAGAAGCAAGGTGTTTGCTACAGAATCGTCATAATTCTTTATGTACAAGTTTAGTCCTTGTAACTTGTTCAGAGTCTCCTTCATGGTTTGTTCAATCCGATTTTCAGTACCAATTTTCTATCGAGCGTTCCTAACACTTCCTTCTTTTATCATCAACATTTGGTCATTAAGACCTTCTACAACATGCTGCTTCGTCAGTATTTTCAAAGTTATCGGATCTGGGTCATTGGTTATCAAACCAAGATGGTTTAAGGAGAATTGTATTTTTAGATGATTAAACGCTGATGGTAATATGATGGAATATAAAAGGTTCTCCGGTAACGATGGCGAAAGAACAACGTATATATATATATCGAGATTGTAATAAGAGTAGTCTTACTGAGATATCGAAGTGGAGCTGTGACAAAATTAGTTAATTGAAAAGGAATCGCGTGATTATTTTTGCTAATGGATGATAAGGAATTCGATGCGGATACGTTTTAACTATAACTTCGAGTTCAAAAATTTTTAGGTGCATAACTGTATGCATAAATCTTTATTCCGTAGACGAGGTGCGGCTGGTTGAACTTCTCGATCGATATGTTTTCAAGAATCATGAAAAGTTGTGAATGCGAATTGTAATCGTCAAGATACAAATGAGGTTTAAAATAGAATCAAGTGGCAAACTTGAAGGATTGTTTAGTTTCATATGTAATAATCATCATTTTAACTCATTTTTAATTGTCCAAAGTTAGCAGTCCAATAGTCCGATTGTCCAATGGTTCAATAAATTCATATATGAACTAAATATATAATATTCGAATTACTTAATACGTATCGTGACCCGTGTACTGGTCTCGGTGTCGATCACAACTCAAAGTATATATATATTTTGGAATCAACTCCGACCCTGTATAGCCAACTCCCACCTTCACATATAGAGTGTCTATGGTTGTTCCGAAATATATATATAGATGGATCAATATGATAAGTCGAAACCTTGTATACGTGTCCCGTTATTTAAAATGCGTAAAATAAATAAATATATATCATGACCCATTATACAACGTGTTGTCTCAGAATTAATCCGACGTGTTGTTGTACATGTGTCCCGACGGTATGTAAAGTACAGAAATTAAAATTGCAAGAATGTAAATTGCGATAAATTAAATATTAATCAGTTAGCTGGGAACAGTTAGCCGGAACAGTTAGCGTGTACTCCTATCACAATTTCAATTAATTAATTCATCTGTTTCTAACAATTTTTATTTTGCCAATGTTTCTTCATTATGCCACTTGTTGGATTCGGATAGGTAAAAATCCAAATATGAAATTTAAATGGAAATGGTTAATCTGGGGTGAACGGATACGTATATCGGTAATTGTAAGTAGAATAATAAATGATCGTTGAATCAGATTCGAAGAATGTACAGTGTAACTTGTTAATGTGAATTCTAAATATTCCTTGGGTACTACCCACCCGTTAAAATATTTTCATCATTAACAGTTTGTACGAATGAAATTTTTAATTACAATCTTTATGAAAATATATTTGCATATATATTTTCTTCGGAGGTAACTATGAATTTAATGAGTCAATAAAATATTCAACTCATTTGATTTATCGTTATTACTAGATTACATAATCTCCAAAACATTAGAGATTACATAATCATCATGTCGAACGAAGAACGATACGTAAAGAAGAGGTAATCGGTGTAGAATGATATGTAGAACAAAGATCATATTCGAAGTTCAGATGATGATGTTGAGGTACGTGGTGCGGATGTGATTGTTGGTGGTGGTAATGATACGGTTGGTGTTGATGCTGATGATGTCGTTGACGTCGATGATGCTACTGGTACTGAAGATTGCGAGGTTGATGTTGTTAACGGTACTGGTTATGCTGCTGGTGCTGCTGCTGGTGTTTGTAACCTTCGCACCGTGTTCTCCAAAGCCGTCACACGAGCGCGAAGTTCGTTAATTTCTGCTAGTACACCAGGATGATTGGCGGTTGGAGTGAGCGAATGAACAAGATCCGAAATATGGGATATGATATAATCGTGACGAGATACTCGAGAAATGAGAGAGAAAATGGTTTCTCGAACAGGTTCGCCGGTAAGTGCTTCAGGTTCGTCGCCAATGGGGCAATTCGGTGGGTGAAAGGGATCACCTTCTTCTTGTCTCCAATAATTTAGTATACTACGAACCCATCCCCAATTCATCCAGAATAGATGATGAGAAATTGGTTGATCCATTCCAGTGACGCTGCCTTCGGAGCCCGAATGGAAATCCATATCAGCGTAGCTGTCGGAGTCGGAGGAATTCGAACTGGACGCGGAGTTCATCTTGTACAGTCGGGGAAATGAATTTTTGGTTTGGAATAGATTATAGGAGTTGGGTTTGGTATTCTTCAATACATAATTTACATATGTATTTATAATACTCAAAATCCCGTGAATTACGGAGAATCTTTGAAATTCGTCAGGCAATGTCTATAGCAACAGATACGCTAGGATACGAATTTTGTCTATACACTATCGATGCACCAAATGCAGTAAGACGTGTCTAGACTTAAGAATACAAAGCAGGCAATTCTTAAGGATGATAAGCAGATGATTTTCGACTAGATATGATAAGCAAAACTTTTGACATGTAGACACGGTCAAAGTCCAGACTCACTAATGCATCCTAACAACTACCAGTTAGACACACTAATGCAAGGCCTGGTTCGCTAAGACCAACGCTCTGATACCACATGAGACGACCCGACCCAATCCATAGGGACGAATACAATAACATATGATAACATTGCGAGGTACTTGACCTCTATATGATACATTTTACAAACGTTGCATTTATTCTTAAAAGGCAAACTATCATTACATCAATATTTGACATTTTCGTCTAACATTTCATAATATCCAAATGACCTAATCTGTCATTTACTTATTTATATTCTCTATTGAACTCCAATGACTCGAATGCAACGTCTTTGTATCATGGCTTAAAAGGTCCCAAGTAGTATCCTTAACATGAGCTAATGCACAGCGGAAGACTTAATTCATACCTGAGAATAACATGCTTTAAAACGTCAACATAAAGTTGGTGAGATATATAGGTTTGATGCTAGCAGCGTTATAACAATGGAACACAAGATTTCATATATAAACATTTTAATAAAAATATTCTAAGTGGTTGAGCACTTGGTAACCATACTTAACATTTAATCACGTCGCATATTCCCTTTATTATGAAATCTTACTACACCGTACCAAGGTGTAGTCACGAAACGAAGTACTGTGCAACCGTTGAATACTGGTCGTCCAGTCCGGTTGGGGTTGTCAGGCTCGATAGATCTATCAACAGGATTCGCGTTTACAATACCGCTGTAAATATTAGTTACCAAGCTACAGGGAAGTATGCCAGTGGTACAACTCAACGTAGAATATATTTTTCAGTTACTTGTGTCCATAGCGTAAAACATAAAATACATGTATTCTCATCCCGAAATATTTAGAGTTTAAAAGTGGGACTATATACTCACTTTTGTCTTGAAGATATGTAATTTCGACTTGGTCTCCGATTGATATCACGAACCTATCCATATATAATATATCAATACCTTTTCTTTTTAAACAATCGTCACATATATATACTTATAATACTTTTAATACTTTTAATAATTCCTTAGTCCGTAGTTAGCAGTCCGATGTTAGTAATTCAATTTTTAATGGTTCATATTTAGTTGTTTAATAAACCCCCAATGAAATAAATAAAACCCCCATCGTATATGTATTGGTTGAGATTAATCTTGACCCATGGTACCGGTGTTGTCAAATGACGTGTTGCGTACATAAAGTACCGGTGTTGTCAAATGACGTGTTGCGTACAATCATGGGATCTTATGATTAATCTTCTCGTATTGTTTACGGGTGATCCTGAACCATATAAAATTAAATTATGAGTACATATGTATAAAATATCATGTTACTTTAGGAAGATGTGATTTATTTAATTTTCTCCAATTATTTTCGTGGCTAAACTAGTCTTGGATATCCGATTTTGTTTTGGTCATAATTTCTTCGTTACAACTCCGTTTTCGTTGATTCAACTTTACACTTCCTTGGATCGAGTCCCTCTTTAAGAATATGAACTGTAAATACCTTAGTTTGTATTCGAAATCATAGGTCATAGGTCAAATTTTGGTGAAACTTATGAAGTTAATCATTTTTGTTACAAAAACATCATTTAATGACCATTTTTCTAAAAATACTTATACTATGAATTAAATCATGAAATTTTTATGTGTTAACATATTCATAAGAAATATCATTTTTCCAGAATATAAACCTCCAATTCAAAGTTCAAGATGGTTTTTAATTATCCAACCCAAAACAGCCCCCGATTGCACTTCGACGTCATAAAAACAGTTTTTTAAGGTATTCTTTGAAAAACCAAGTTATACCTTGTTAAATTAGCATATATTTAAGTTATATTACAGGTCTTGAAGTATTTTAAAAGTTAAGTTAGAAGGATCTATTTAGTTTGCAAACAAGTTTGAAATCATTCAAACTATGTTTTTGTTGTTAAAATTGTATACCATACAATAAGATAGCTATATATATATGAATCGAATAAGGTTATGAACAAAGTTACTACCTCAAGTTACTTGGACAAGATTGCTGTAAAAGAGGAGTAAAAACCTAGAACCAAAAGAGTGATGAAATTGGATGAAAGATTGGAAGCAACTTAAGACATAAACTTGAATTGAAAGTTGTATTTTTGTAGTGTTTTTGTTGATCTTTTTATGGTGGTGTTTAAGGTGATTCTTGAGAGGATTTTTGCTGGAGTTCTTAGAGAGACATGAGGCTAGTAAGTGTGTGTGTTTAGCTAGAGAAATGATGTTCCAAAAATTGAAAATGGATGCATGTATTTATGGTGGTGTAAAAGGTGTATAAATTTGTAATTTTGTGAAAAGATCTTTTAATCATGTGAAATTGTCATACTAAATAACAAAAGTAGTTACCTTATACATAAGGCATGAACAAGGGCTGGTTGGTGGTGATTTGATGTGTATATACCAATAGTAAATACGTATAGAAGCTAGGTATGATACGAGTACATATACTCTAGATATACGTATAGAAATCTTGTGAAAAATGGAATGAGGATTCAAATATAGCTATCTTTTGTGATATTGTTTTATGTATTTAAGTCTTTAAAAGTGATTAAATACATTATATATACGATATATGTATAAACATTATAGGTCGTAAGTATTTATGTCAAATAACGTTACGTATAGTTATCGTTTTGAAAGCTTAAGTTAGTAGTTTCAAAATATACTTATAACTTATTGTTATTAATACAAAATGAGATATTTAAACATCCTTAAATCATGTTAAATATGTATATATACATATATATACACAAACATATAATTAACATATATTGTATAGTTCGTGATATCATCGGTCAAACTAGACGGTTAAACGTTATGTAAAACTCTTTTCAAAATCATAAATCTCAACAATTTAGATTGCTTATCATGTTGGTAAGTTTTAATTTATGTAAATATTATTCTTATAAGTGTAAAACGATCGGAAAAATCCGGGTCGTTACAAAATATCTCATAAAATTACAAAAATATGAGTAATCATTCATGACTTATTTACATGAAAACAAAATTACATATCCTTTATATCTAATCCATACACCAACGACCAAAAACACCTACAAACACTTTAATTCTTCAATTTTCTTCATTTAATTGATCTCTCTCAAATTCTATCTTCAAGTTCTAAGTGTTCTTCATAAATTCCAAAAGTTCTAGTTTCATAAAATCAAGAATACTTTCAAGTTTGCTAGCTCACTTCCAATCTTGTAAGGTGATCATCCAACCTCAAGAAATCTTTGTTTCTTACAGTAGGTTATCATTCTAATACAAGGTAATAATCATATTCAAACTTTGGTTCAATTTCTATAACTATAACAATCTTATTTCAAGTGATGATCTTACTTGAACTTGTTTTCGTGTCATGATTCTGCTTCAAGAACTTCGAGCCATCCAAGGATCCATTGAAGCTAGATCCATTTTTCTCTTTTCCAGTAGGTTTATCCAAGGAAATTAAGGTAGTAATGATGTTCATAACATCATTCGATTCATACATATAAAGCTATCTTATTCGAAGGTTTAAACTTGTAATCACTAGAACATAGTTTAGTTAATTCTAAACTTGTTCGCAAACAAAAGTTAAACCTTCTAACTTGACTTTTAAAATCAACTAAACACATGTTCTATATCTATATGATATGCTAACTTAATGATTTAAAACCTGGAAACACGAAAAACACCGTAAAACCGGATTTACGCCGTCGTAGTAACACCGCGGGCTGTTTTGGGTTAGTTAATTAAAAACTATGATAAACTTTGATTTAAAAGTTGTTATTCTGAGAAAATGATTTTTATTATGAACATGAAACTATATCCAAAAATTATGGTTAAACTCAAAGTGGAAGTATGTTTTCTAAAATGGTCATCTAGACGTCGTTCTTTCGACTGAAATGACTACCTTTACAAAAACGACTTGTAACTTATTTTTCCGACTATAAACCTATACTTTTTATGTTTAGATTCATAAAATAGAGTTCAATATGAAACCATAGCAATTTGATTCACTCAAAACGGATTTAAAATGAAGAAGTTATGGGTAAAACAAGATTGGATAATTTTTCTCATTTTAGCTACGTGAAAATTGGTAACAAATCTATTCCAACCATAACTTAATCAACTTGTATTGTATATTATATAATCTTGAGATACCATAGACACGTATACAATGTTTCGACCTATCATGTCGACACATCTATATATATTTCGGAACAACCATAGACACTCTATATGTGAATGTTGGAGTTAGCTATACAGGGTTGAGGTTGATTCCAAAATATATATAGTTTGAGTTGTGATCAATACTGAGATACGTATACACTGGGTCGTGGATTGATTCAAGATAATATTTATCGATTTATTTCTGTACATCTAACTGTGGACAACTAGTTATAGGTTACTAACGAGGACAGCTGACTTAATAAACTTAAAACATCAAAATATATTAAAAGTGTTGTAAATATATTTTGAACATACTTTAATATATATATATATATTGTTATAGGTTCGTGAATCAACAGTGGCCAAGTCTTACTTCCCGACGAAGTAAAAATCTGTGAAAGTGAGTTATAGTCCCACTTTTAAAATCTAATATTTTTGGGATGAGAATTCATGCAGGTTTTATAAATGATTTACAAAATAGACACAAGTACGTGAAACTACATTCTATGGTTGAATTATCGAAATCGAATATGCCCCTTTTTATTAAGTCTGGTAATCTAAGAATTAGGGAACAGACACCCTAATTGACGCGAATCCTAAAGATAGATCTATTGGGCCTAACAAACCCCATCCAAAGTACCGGATGCTTTAGTACTTCGAAATTTATATCATATCCGAAGGGTGTCCCGGAATGATGGAGATATTCTTATATATGCATCTTGTTATTGTCGGTTACCAGGTGTTCACCATATGAATGATTTTTATCTCTATGTATGGGATGTGTATTGAAATATGAAATCTTGTGGTCTATTATTATGATTTGATATATATAGGTTAAACCTATAACTCGCCAACATTTTTGTTGACGTTTTAAGCATGTTTATTCTCAGGTGATTATTAAGAGCTTCCGCTATCGCATACTTAAATAAGGACGAGATTTGGAGTCCATGCTTGTATGATATTGTGTAAAAACTGCATTCAAGAAACTTATTTTGTTGTAACATATTTGTATTTTAAACCATTATGTAATGGTCGTGTGTAAACAGGATATTTTAGATTATCATTATTTGATAATCTACGTAAAGCTTTTTAAACCTTTATTGATGAAATAAAGGTTATGGTTTGTTTTAAAATGAATGCAGTCTTTGAAAAACGTCTCATATAGAGGTCAAAACCTCGCAACGAAATCAATTAATATGGAACGTTTTTAATCAATAAGAACGGGACATTTCAGTTGGTATCAGAGCGTTGGTCTTAGAGAACCAGAAAATTTGCATTAGTGTGTCTTATCGAGTTTGTTAGGATGCATTAGTGAGTCTGGACTTCGACCGTGTTTTCTTTAAAAATGATTGCTTAACATTTTTGTTGGAAACTATATATTTTTAACATATGAATATTATGTGATATATTAATCTCTTAACGTGTTTGATATTATGTGATAGATGTCTACCTCTAGAACAAGTCCCCTTGACTCACCTAATAATAATGAAGAGTCAAATGTAAATTGGAATGATTTGTGGACTGATTCACAAGTTCCCGAAGAGGAACCGGAAGAAGAGTCGGAATCGGAAGAAGAATCGGAACCGGAAGAAGAATCGGAACCGGATGAAGAAATAGAACCGGTGGGGGAAATAATAAAACGGTTAAGTAAAAGAAAATCCTCAACCAACCGACCAAAGTTAATTATGGTCAATGGTGTTTCCGCCAAGGAAGCAAAATATTGGGAGGATTACCAATTCTCCGATGAATCGGATTCTGACGAGAATTTCGATGATGTTATAGAAATTACCCCAACTGAATTTAAAAAGGCAAAAGAAAATAATAAGGGAAAGGGCATAAAAATAGAGAAATCTAATTCCAACCCTGATGAACTTTATATGTATCGTCAACCCCCGAAGTCCTTAAGTTGTAACAATGACCCGGGAACCTCTAAACCACCAGGTTTTTCTAAACCAATGTGGATAACGACGGCTCGTATTAGGGAAAAATCATATATCCCTAGAAACTTGGCAAAACGAACCAAAACCGAAGAAGAAGAAACAAGCGAGTCGGAATAAGATAGTTGTATTCATGTGGTGTAATATATGTAATGTAGTGTGCTTATGCTTTATGATATATGTAAAAATTGCTTGTATTAATAAGTATTTTTTTTATGAATCTAACTCTTGTCTATTTTACAGTATAAAAACGCAAAATGGATAGACAACCCAATATTTTAAGAGACCTACCCGGAGACATGATTGATGAAATCTTGTCTATAGTCGGTCAGAATTCCTCGGCACAACTATTTAAGGCGAGATCAGTTTGTAAGACATTCGAAGAACGTTCCAAGAATGTCTTGGTTTATAAGAGACTTTCGTTTGAAAGATGGGGGATATCACATTGGGAAACCCATAAGTTACGATGTGTTTACTTTGACGCATATATTGCGGGGAACCCAAATGCTATTTTACGCAATGGGTTAAGAAATTATTTTGACTCAATATATCCGAATATTGGACTTCGTGATTTAGAAAAAGCGGCTAACATGCAACATAAAGAAGCATGTTATGCTTACGGATTAGTAATGTTCGCTTCTCACCAAAGTGAGAACAAGAACATCGGGCTACAACTATTAAACAAAACGTTCCCACAAGTGACGGAGTCGGTAATTGGGGTAAGAAATGAGGTTTTTAGATTGTTACGGGACTGTTGGACATTACGTAACCCTCGTCCCTTTGACGACGTTACAACACGCTGTCTTATCAACGGCCATAACGGTTATGTTGCACAAGACCAAGGATGGGAAGTAGTCCTAGTAAAACCAGAATGCATGACTTGTTTCTGGACGTATGAATTACGTGTCTTTATTTCCTTTGCTGAACGACTTGTGTACTAGCTAGAATTATCTTCACAACTATCTTGTATCAAAGTTATTGTGTGCTATATTTCATGCTTTATGTAAAATAAGCGGTATTGTAAGTTTGTAAAATATTGTATAAAAGTTTGAACGCGAAATATTATTATAATCAGTTTTTCATATAGAATTGTAGTAGTTGAATTGTATATTAGCTACTAAGTATGAACTTAACGGGTAGGTACTACCCGAATTTAAACTTATAAAACGCTAATATGAAGAAAAAGCTTTTATAAATGAGTTCATATTATGCTACGAAATACTATTAACTACTCTTAATATTCTGTATGATTAACTTGTTCCATTTAACTATTTTGAAGGAAATGGCACCGATTACTCGACACACCATGAATATGAATGAAGAGGAATTCCGTACTTTTCTAGCTTCAAACATAGCCGCAGTACAGGCTGCGCTACATACCAACAATAACCTTGGATCTAGCAGTACAGGAAATCGTGTAGGATGCACCTACAAAGAATTCACTGCCTGCAAACCTTTGGAATTTGATGGAACCGAAGGACCGATCGGATTGAAACGGTGGACCGAGAAGGTTGAATCGGTGTTTGCCATAAGTAAGTGTACTGAAGAGGACAAAGTGAAGTACGCTACGCATACCTTCACAGGTTCTGCGTTAACATGGTGGAATACCTATCTAGAGCAAGTGGGACAAGATGATGCGTACGCACTACCGTGGTCAGCATTCAAGCACTTGATGAACGAGAAGTACCGTCCCAGAACCGAGGTCAATAAGCTCAAGACAGAACTTAGAGGGTTACGAACCCAAGGATTTGATATTACCACGTACGAAAGACGATTCACAGAATTGTGCCTATTGTGTCCGGGAGCATTCGAAGATGAGGAAGAGAAGATCGACGCGTTTGTGAAGGGATTACCGGAAAGAATCCAAGAAGATATAAGTTCACACGAGCCCGCCTCCATACAACAGGCATGTAGAATGGCTCACAAACTAGTGAACCAGATTGAAGAAAGAATTAAAGAACAGACTGCTGAAGAGGCCAATGTGAAGCAAGTCAAAAGAAAGTGGGAGGAAAACGGTGATAAGAATCACCAATACAACAACAGCAATTACAACAATAATCGCAACAATTATCCCAACAATCGCAACATCAATCGCAACTACAACAAACGGCCCAACAACAACAACAACAACAACAGCAACTACAACAATCATCCCAACAACAATAATAACCGCAACAACAACAATAATCAGAAGCAGCTATGCCAAAGGTGTGAAAAGAATCACTCGGGGTTCTGCACCAAATTTTGCAACAAGTGCAAAAGAAATGGTCATAGCGCGGCGAAGTGTGAGGTCTACGGACCAGGGGTTAATAGAACGAAAGGAACAAATGGTGTCGGAACGAGTAATGGCGGAGCAAGTAGTGTCGGAGCAAGTTATGCCAATGTAGTTTGTTATAAATGTGGAAAACCAGGCCACATTATTAGAAATTGCCCGAACCAGGAGAACACGAATGGACAAGGCCGTGGAAGAGTTTTCAATATTAATGCGGTAGAGGCACAGGAAGACCCGGAGCTTGTTACGGGTACGTTTCTTATTGACAATAAATCTGCTTACGTTTTATTTGATTCGGGTGCGGATAGAAGCTATATGAGTAGAGATTTTTGTGCTAAATTAAATTGTCCATTGACGCCTTTGGATAGTAAATTTTTACTCGAATTAGCAAATGGTAAATTAATTTCAGCAGATAATATATGTCGGAATCGAGAAATTAAACTGGTTAGCGAAACATTTAAGATTGATTTGATACCAGTAGAGTTAGGGAGTTTTGATGTGATAATCGGTATGGACTGGTTGAAAGAAGTGAAAGCGGAGATCGTTTGTTACAAAAATGCAATTCGCATTATACGAGAAAAAGGAAAACCCTTAATGGTGTACGGAGAAAAGGGCAACACGAAGCTACATCTTATTAGTAATTTGAAGGCACAAAAACTAATAAGAAAAGGTTGCTATGCTGTTCTAGCACACGTCGAGAAAGTACAAACTGAAGAAAAGAGCATCAATGATGTTCCCATTGCAAAAGAATTTCCCGATGTATTTCCGAAAGAATTACCGGGATTACCCCCACATCGATCCGTTGAATTTCAAATAGATCTTGTACCAGGAGCTGCACCAATAGCTCGTGCTCCTTACAGACTCGCACCCAGCGAGATGAAAGAACTACAAAGCCAATTACAAGAACTTTTAGAGCGTGGTTTCATTCGACCAAGCACATCACCGTGGGGAGCTCCTGTTTTGTTTGTCAAGAAGAAAGATGGTACATTCAGGTTGTGTATCGACTACCGAGAGTTGAACAAACTTACCATCAAGAACCGCTACCCACTACCGAGAATCGACGACTTATTTGATCAACTACAAGGCTCGTCTGTTTATTCAAAGATTGACTTACGTTCCGGGTATCATCAAATGCGGGTGAAAGAAGATGATATTCCAAAGACTGCTTTCAGAACACGTTACGGTCATTACGAGTTTATGGTCATGCCGTTTGGTTTAACTAATGCACCAACTGTGTTCATGGACCTTATGAACCGAGTGTGTGGACCATACCTTGACAAGTTTGTCATTGTTTTCATTGATGACATACTTATTTACTCAAAGAATGACCAAGAACACGGTGAACATTTGAGAAAGGTGTTAGAAGTATTGAGGAAGGAAGAATTGTACGCTAAGTTTTCAAAGTGTGCATTTTGGTTGGAAGAAGTTCAATTCCTCGGTCACATAGTGAACAAAGAAGGTATTAAGGTGGATCCGGCAAAGATAGAAACTGTTGAAAAGTGGGAAACCCCGAAAACTCCGAAACACATACGCCAGTTTTTAGGACTAGCTGGTTACTACAGAAGGTTCATCCAAGACTTTTCCAGAATAGCAAAACCCTTGACTGCATTAACGCATAAAGGGAAGAAATTTGAATGGAATGATGAACAAGAGAAAGCGTTTCAGTTATTGAAGAAAAAGCTAACTACGGCACCTATATTGTCATTGCCTGAAGGGAATGATGATTTTGTGATTTATTGTGATGCATCAAAGCAAGGTCTCGGTTGTGTATTAATGCAACGAACGAAGGTGATTGCTTATGCGTCTAGACAATTGAAGATTCACGAACAAAATTATACGACGCATGATTTGGAATTAGGCGCGGTTGTTTTTGCATTAAAGACTTGGAGGCACTACTTATATGGGGTCAAAAGTATTATATATACCGACCACAAAAGTCTTCAACACATATTTAATCAGAAACAACTGAATATGAGGCAGCGTAGGTGGATTGAATTATTGAATGATTACGACTTTGAGATTCGTTACCACCCGGGGAAGGCAAATGTGGTAGCCGATGCCTTGAGCAGGAAGGACAGAGAACCCATTCGAGTAAAATCTATGAATATAATGATTCATAATAACATTACTACTCAAATAAAGGAGGCGCAACAAGGAGTTTTAAAAGAGGGAAATTTAAAGGATGAAATACCCAAAGGATCGGAGAAGCATCTTAATATTCGGGAAGACGGAACCCGGTATAGGGCTGAAAGGATTTGGGTACCAAAATTTGGAGATATGAGAGAAATGGTACTTAGAGAAGCTCATAAAACCAGATACTCAATACATCCTGGAACGGGGAAGATGTACAAGGATCTCAAGAAACATTTTTGGTGGCCGGGTATGAAAGCCGATGTTGCTAAATACGTAGGAGAATGTTTGACGTGTTCTAAGGTCAAAGCTGAGCATCAGAAACCATCAGGTCTACTTCAACAACCCGAAATCCCGGAATGGAAATGGGAAAACATTACCATGGATTTCATCACTAAATTGCCAAGGACTGCAAGTGGTTTTGATACTATTTGGGTAATAGTTGATCGTCTCACCAAATCAGCACACTTCCTACCAATAAGAGAAGATGACAAGATGGAGAAGTTAGCACGACTGTATTTGAAGGAAGTCGTCTCCAGACATGGAATACCAATCTCTATTATCTCTGATAGGGATGGCAGATTTATTTCAAGATTCTGGCAAACATTACAGCAAGCATTAGGAACTCGTCTAGACATGAGTACTGCCTATCATCCACAAACTGATGGGCAGAGCGAAAGGACGATACAAACGCTTGAAGACATGCTACGAGCATGTGTTATTGATTTCGGAAACAGTTGGGATCGACATCTACCGTTAGCAGAATTTTCCTACAACAACAGCTACCATTCAAGCATTGAGATGGCGCCGTTTGAAGCACTTTATGGTAGAAAGTGCAGGTCTCCGATTTGTTGGAGTGAAGTGGGGGATAGACAGATTACGGGTCCGGAGATTATACAAGAAACTACCGAGAAGATCATCCAAATTCAACAACGGTTGAAAACCGCCCAAAGTCGACAAAAGAGCTACGCTGACATTAAAAGAAAAGATATAGAATTTGAAATTGGAGAGATGGTCATGCTTAAAGTTGCACCTTGGAAAGGCGTTGTTCGATTTGGTAAACGAGGGAAATTAAATCCAAGGTATATTGGACCATTCAAGATTATTGATCGTGTCGGAACAGTAGCTTACCGACTAGAATTACCTCAACAACTCGCGGCTGTACATAACACTTTCCACGTCTCGAATTTGAAGAAATGTTTTGCTAAAGAAGA
Organism: Rutidosis leptorrhynchoides; assembly: GCF_046630445.1. Classification (NCBI taxonomy): domain Eukaryota; kingdom Viridiplantae; phylum Streptophyta; class Magnoliopsida; order Asterales; family Asteraceae; genus Rutidosis; species Rutidosis leptorrhynchoides. The sequence continues at coordinate 257,604,832 of NC_092337.1, forward strand.
TCTCACTATTCCGTTAGATGAAATCCAAATCAACGAAAAACTTCAATTCATCGAAGAACCCGTCGAAATAATGGATCGTGAGGTTAAAAGACTTAAGCAAAACAAGATACCAATTGTTAAGGTTCGATGGAATGCTCGTAGAGGACCCGAGTTCACCTGGGAGCGTGAAGATTAGATGAAGAAGAAATACCCGCATCTATTTCCAGAAGATTCGTCAACACCTTCAACAGCTTAAAATTTCGGGACGAAATTTATTTAACGGGTAGGTACTGTAGTGACCCGAACTTTTCCATGTTTATATATATTAACTGAGATTGATATTTATATGATTAAAAGTTTCCAACATGTTAAGCAATCAAACTTGTTAAGACTTGATTAATTGAAATAGGTTTCATATAGACAATTGACCACCCAAGTTGACCGGTGATTCACGAACGTTAAAACTTGTAAAAACTATATGATGACATATATATGGATATATATATAGTTAACATGATACTATGATAAGTAAACATATCATTAAGTATATTAACAATGAACTACATATGTAAAAACAAGACTACTAACTTAATGATTTTTAAACGAGACATATATGTAACGATTATCGTTGTAAAGACATTTAATGTATATGTATCATATTAAGAGATATTCATACATGATAATATCATGATAATATAATAATTTAAAATCTCATTTGATATTATAAACATTGGGTTAACAACATTTAACAAGACCGTTAACCTAAAGGTTTAAAAACAACACTTACATGTAACGACTAACGATGACTTAACGACTCAGTTAAAATGTATATACATGTAGTGTTTTAATATGTATTTATACACTTTTGAAAGACTTCAATACACTTATCAAAATACTTCTACTTAACAAAAATGCTTACAATTACATCCTCGTTCAGTTTCATCAACAATTCTACTCGTATGCACCCGTATTCGTACTCGTACAATACACAGCTTTTAGATGTATGTACTATTGGTATATACACTCCAATTATCAGCTCTTAGCAGCCCATGTGAGTCACCTAACACATGTGGGAACCATCATTTGGCAACTAGCATGAAATATCTCATAAAATTACAAAAATATGAGTAATCATTCATGACTTATTTACATGAAAACAAAATTACATATCCTTTATATCTAATCCATACACCAACGACCAAAAACACCTACAAACACTTTAATTCTTCAATTTTCTTCATTTAATTGATCTCTCTCAAGTTCTATCTTCAAGTTCTAAGTGTTCTTCATAAATTCCAAAAGTTCTAGTTTCATAAAATCAAGAATACTTTCAAGTTTGCTAGCTCACTTCCAATCTTGTAAGGTGATCATCCAACCTCAAGAAATCTTTGTTTCTTACAGTAGGTTATCATTCTAATACAAGGTAATAATCATATTCAAACTTTGGTTCAATTTCTATAACTATAACAATCTTATTTCAAGTGATGATCTTACTTGAACTTGTTTTCGTGTCATGATTCTGCTTCAAGAACTTCGAGCCATCCAAGGATCCATTGAAGCTAGATCCATTTTTCTCTTTTCCAGTAGGTTTATCCAAGGAAATTAAGGTAGTAATGATGTTCATAACATCATTCGATTCATACATATAAAGCTATCTTATTCGAAGGTTTAAACTTGTAATCACTAGAACATAGTTTAGTTAATTCTAAACTTGTTCGCAAACAAAAGTTAATCCTTCTAACTTGACTTTTAAAATCAACTAAAGACATGTTCTATATCTATATGATATGCTAACTTAATGATTTAAAACCTGGAAACACGAAAAACACCGTAAAACCGGATTTACGCCGTCGTAGTAACACCGCGGGCTGTTTTGGGTTAGTTAATTAAAAACTATGATAAACTTTGATTTAAAAGTTGTTATTCTGAGAAAATGATTTTTATTATGAACATGAAACTATATCCAAAAATTATGGTTAAACTCAAAGTGGAAGTATGTTTTCTAAAATGGTCATCTAGACGTCGTTCTTTCGACTGAAATGACTACCTTTACAAAAACGACTTGTAACTTATTTTTCCGACTATAAACCTATACTTTTTCTGTTTAGATTCATAAAATAGAGTTCAATATGAAACCATAGCAATTTGATTCACTCAAAACGGATTTAAAATGAAGAAGTTATGGGTAAAACAAGATTGGATAATTTTTCTCATTTTAGCTACGTGAAAATTGGTAACAAATCTATTCCAACCATAACTTAATCAACTTGTATTGTATATTATATAATCTTGAGATACCATAGACACGTATACAATGTTTCGACCTATCATGTCGACACATCTATATATATTTCGGAACAACCATAGACACTCTATATGTGAATGTTGGAGTTAGCTATACAGGGTTGAGGTTGATTCCAAAATATATATAGTTTGAGTTGTGATCAATACTGAGATACGTATACACTGGGTCGTGGATTGATTCAAGATAATATTTATCGATTTATTTCTGTACATCTAACTGTGGACAACTAGTTATAGGTTACTAACGAGGACAGCTGACTTAATAAACTTAAAACATCAAAATATATTAAAAGTGTTGTAAATATATTTTGAACATACTTTAATATATATGTATATATTGTTATAGGTTCGTGAATCAACAGTGGCCAAGTCTTACTTCCCGATGAAGTAAAAATCTGTGAAAGTGAGTTATAGTCCCACTTTTAAAATCTAATATTTTTGGGATGAGAATACATGCAGGTTTTATAAATGATTTACAAAATAGACACAAGTACGTGAAACTACATTCTATGGTTGAATTATCGAAATCGAATATGCCCCTTTTTATTAAGTCTGGTAATCTAAGAATTAGGGAACAGACACCCTAATTGACGCGAATCCTAAAGATAGATCTATTGGGCCTAACAAACCCCATCCAAAGTACCGGATGCTTTAGTACTTCGAAATTTATATCATATCCGAAGGGTGTCCCGGAATGATGGGGATATTCTTATATATGCATCTTGTTATTGTTGGTTACCAGGTGTTCACCATATGAATGATTTTTATCTCTATGTATGGGATGTGTATTGAAATATGAAATCTTGTGGTCTATTATTATGATTTGATATATATAGGTTAAACCTATAACTCACCAACATTTTTGTTGACGTTTTAAGCATGTTTATTCTCAGGTGATTATTAAGAGCTTCCGCTGTCGCATACTTAAATAAGGACGAGATTTGGAGTCCATGCTTGTATGATATTGTGTAAAAACTGCATTCAAGAAACTTATTTTGTTGTAACATATTTGTATTTTAAACCATTATGTAATGGTCGTGTGTAAACAGGATATTTTAGATTATCATTATTTGATAATCTACGTAAAGCTTTTTAAACCTTTATTGATGAAATAAAGGTTATGGTTTGTTTTAAAATGAATGCAGTCTTTGAAAAACGTCTCATATAGAGGTCAAAACCTCGCAACGAAATCAATTAATATGGAACGTTTTTAATCAATAAGAACGGGACATTTCAGCTTTCATTTTTAAAACAACCATAACCTTTATTTTATCTATAAAGGTTTAAAAAGCATTACGTAGATTATCAAATAATGATAATCTAAAATATACCGTTTACACACGACCATTACATAATGGTTTACAATAAGAATATATTACATCAAAAATAAGTTTCTTGAATGCAGTTTTTACATAATATCATACAAGCATGGACTCCAAATCTTGTCCTTATTTTAGTATGCAACAGCGGAAGCTCTTAATAATCACCTGAGAATAAACATACTTAAAACGTCAGCAAAAAATGTTGGTGAGTTATAGGTTTAACCTATATTATCAAATCATAATAATAGACCACAAGATTTCATATTTCAATATACATCCCATATATAGAGATAAAAATCATTCATATGGTGAACACCTGATAACCGACATTAACAAGATGCATATAAGAATATCCCCTATCATTCCGGGAAATCCTTCGGACATGATAAAAACAACATCGAAGTACTAAAGCATCCGGTACTTTGGATGGGGTTCGTTAGGCTCAATAGATCTATCTTTAGGATTCGCGTCAATTAGTAGATCGGTTTACTAATTCTTAGATTACCAAGCAAAAGGGGCATATTCGGCTTCGATCATTCACCCATATAATGTAGTTTCAATTACTTGTGTCTATTTAATAAAACATTTATAAAACTGCATGTATTCTCATCCCAAAAAATTAGATTTTAAAAGTGGGACTATAACTCACTTTCACAGATTTTTACTTCGTCGGGAAGTAAGACTTGGCCACTGGTCGATTCACGAACCTATAACAAATATGTACATATATATCAAAGTATGTTCAAAATATATTTACAACATTTTTAATACGTTTTAATGTTTTAAGTTTATTAAGTCAGCTGTCCTCGTTAGTAACCTACAACTAGTTGTCCACAATTAGATGTACAGAAATAAATCAATATAAATTATCTTGGATCAATCCACGATCCAGTGTATATAAGCCTCAGGCTAGATCACAACTCAAACTATATATATTATTTTGGAATCAACCTCAACCCTGTATAGCTAACTCCAACATTACTGCATATAGAGTGTCTATGGTTGTTTCAAAATATATTATATAGATGGGTCGATATGATATGTCGAAACATTGTATACGTGTCTATGGTATCCCAAGATTACATAATATATATTAGAATACATGAATAATACAATATAAGTTTGTTAAGTTATGATTTGTATAGAATTGTTACAATATTTCCCGTAGCTACAACAATAAAAAAAAATTCAATCTTGTTTTACCCATAACTTCTTCGTTTTAAATCCGTTTTGAGTGAATAAAATTGCTATGATTTCATATTGAACTCTATTTTATGAATCTAAACAGAAAAAGTATAGGTTTATAGTCGGAAATAAAAGTTACAAGTCATTTTTGTAAGAGGTAGTCATTTCAGTCGAAAGAACGACGTCTTGATGACCTTTTTGAAAAACATACTTCCACTTTGAGTTTAACCATGATTTTTGGATATAGTTTCATGTTCATAAGAAAAATCATTTTCCCAGAAGAATAACTTTTAAATCAAAGTTTATCATAGTTTTTAATTATCAAACCCAAAACAGCCCGCGGTGTTACTACGACGGCGTATGTCCGGTTTTACGGTGTTTTTCGTGTTTTCGGGTTTTAAATCATTAAGTTAGCATATCATATAGATATAGAACATGTGTTTAGTTGATTTTAAAAGTCAAGTTAGAAGGATTAACTTTATTTGCGAACAAGTTTAGAATTAACTAAACTATGTTCTAGTGATTACAAGTTTAAATCTTCGAATAAGATAGTTTTATATGTATGAATCGAATGATGTTATGAACATCATTACTTCCTCAAATTTAGTAGGTAAACCTACTAGAAGTGACAAGAAATGATCTAGCTTCAAAGGATCTTGGATGGCTTGAAAGTTCTTGAAGTAGGATCATGACACAAAAACAAGTTCAAGTAAGATTTTTACTCGAATTAAGATAGTTTATAGTTATAGAAATTGAATCAAAGTTTGAATATGATTATTACCTTGAATAAGAAAGATAACCTACAGTAAATAACAAAGGTTTCTTGATCTTAGATGATTACTTGGAATGGATTAAAAAGCTTGGATGTAAACTAGTAAACTTGAAAGGATTTTCGAAGTGTTCTTGAAGTGTTCTTCCTAAGATGATTATAGCTTGATTCTTGAAGTAATTTTTGATGAAGATGATGATTAGCTACTGAAAAAATTCGTTCATAAGTGTGTGTGTATGTTGAGAGAGAATTAGAAAGAGAATTGGAAGTGAAATGGAGTGAATGATGAGTGGTAAGTGGTGAATGGTGAGTGGTGAGTGGGGTTAAAAGGAGTTCTAGTTAGTTTACTAGTTCATGGTAGAAGATAAAATTGATTAGTCATATATGACATAATCAAGAGTGGAATCCCATGCTAGTTCCTATTGGGATATACCCACAGTAAGTACGTCTAGAAGCTGTGTATAATACGGGTATGAATACGACTAGAATTCTTGATGAAAAAAAAAGAATGTGAATGTAACTGTACCCATTTTCGTTAAGTATGAGTGTTTTCAGGTACGAAAGAAATTTTCCGCTGTGCATTTGCTCATTTTAGGGATATTACTTGGAGTCATTCATGACATATTTCATAAGACGTTGCATTCGAGTCGTTGAGTTCATCAAGAATATTATTAAGTCAATTATAGCTAGATATATTATGAAATGGTATGCATGCCTGTCAACATTCGATATAATGAAAGTTTGTCTTTTAAAAACGAATGCAATGTTTGTAAAATATATCATATAGAGGTCAAGTACCTCGCGATGTAATCAACTATTGTGAATCGTTGTAATCGATATGGACTTCGTCCAGATGGATTAGGACGGGTCGTTACAGTTGGTATCCGAGCGTTGGTCTTAGAGAACCAGAAAATTTCATTAGTGTGTCTTACCGAGTTTGTTAGGATGCATTAGTGAGTCTGGACTTCGACCGTGTTTTTCTTCAAAAACGATTGCTTAACATTTTTTTGGTTGGAAACTATATATTATTAACATGTAAATATTATGTGATATATTAATCTCTTAACGTGTTTGATATTGTGTGATAGATGTCTACCTCTAGTACAAATCTCATTGATTCACCTAATAATAATGAAGAGTCGAATATATTTTGGGAAGATTCACAAATTCCCGAAGAGGAACCGAAAGAGGAGGAACCGGAAGAAGAGGAACCAGAAGAGGAGGAATCGGAAGAGGAGGAACCAGAAGAAGAAGAGGTTCCGGAGGAAGAAATATTGATACCTATAGTAAATCGATTACATAAAAGAAAATCCTCAACCAACGGACCAAAGTTAATAATGGTCAATGATGTTTTCGTCGAGGAAGTAAAATATTGGAAAGATTACCAATTTTCCGATGAATCGGATCCCGATGAGGATTCCGATGATGTTATAGAAATTACCTCGACCCAATTTAATAAAGCGAAAGAAAATAATAAGGGAAAAGGTATAAAAATAGAGAAATCCGATTCCAACCCCGATGAACTTTATATGTATCGACAACATCCGTATTTCCTAAAATGTAATAATGACCCGGGAACCTCTAAACCACCAGGTTTTTCTAAACCATTATGGAAAACGACGGCTCGTATTAGAGGAACACCATATATTCCTAGAAAATTAGGAAAACGAACCAAATCCGAAGAAGAAGAAACCAGTGATTCAGATTAGAGGGTTGTAATCATGTTGTGTATTATATGTATTATAGTTTGCTTGTACTTTTATGTTCTATGTAAAAATTGCTTGTATTGTTTGTTAATTATCTTTTACGAATCTAATCCTTGTCTATTTTACAGTATAAAAACAAAATGAACGTTAAGGGTAGACAACCGAATATTTTAGAAGACCTACCAGAGGATATGATTGAGGAAATCTTGTCTAGAGTCGGTCAGAATTCATCAGCACATTTAGTTATGACGAAATTAACTTGTCAAACATTTGAAAGACTTTCCAGAAATGCCTTAGTTTATAAAAGGCTTTCCTTTGATAGGTGGGGTATATCACATTGGGGAGACCGTAAGTTACGCCGTGTTTTCTTTAAAGCATTAAATGCGAGGAACCCAAATGCAATTTTACGCTACGGGTTAAGAACCTATTTTGACTCAACATATCCCAACATAGGATTTCGAAAGTTAGAAAGAGCTTCTAACATGCAACAAAAAGAAGCATGTTATACTTACGGGTTAGTGATGTTCGCTTCTTACCAAAGTGAGAAAAAGAATATCGGATTACAACTTTTAAATAAAACCTTTCCACAAGTGACGGATTCAGTAGTTGAGGTGAGAAACAAGGTTTTTAGATTTTTACGGGGCTGTTGGACATTACGAAACCCTCGTCCTTTTGACGACATTACAACATGCTGCCTAGCCAATGGTCATAACGGTTATTTTCCACAAGACCAAGGATGGGAAGTCGTCTTAGTAAAACCAGAATGCATGACTTGTTTCTGGACTTATGAATTACGTGTCTTTATTTCCTTTGCTGAACAACTTGCGTATTAACTAGATTTATCTTCAAAACTGTCCTGTATCATAGTGTACTATATTTCATATTATATGTAATATAGCGAAGTTGTAAGTTTGAAAAATATTTGTATGTGATATATTATTATAATCCGTTTTTCATATGGAATTGTAGTAGTTGAATTGTATATTAGCTATTAAGTATGAACTTAACGGGTAGGTAGTACCCGAATTTAAACTTATAAAACGCTAATATGAAGAAAAAGCTTTTATAAATGAGTTCATATTATGCTACGAAATACTATTGACTACTCTTAATATTCTGTATGATTAACTCGATTCAGTTGGCTATTTTGAAGGAAATGGCACCGACTACTCGACACACCATGAATATGAGCGAAGAGGAATTTCGTACCTTTCTTGCTGCAAATATAGCCGCAGTACAGGCTGCGCTACATACCAACAATAACTCTGAATCTAGCAATGCAGCTAACGGAGCAAGAAATCTTGTAGGATGCTCCTACAAAGAATTCACTGCCTGCAAACCTTTGGAATTTGATGGAACCGAAGGACCAATTGGATTGAAATGGTGGACCGAGAAAGTTGAATCGGTGTTTGCCATAAGTAAGTGTACTAAAGAGGACAAAGTTAAGTACTCTACGCATACCTTCACAGGTACTGCGTTAACTTGGTGGAACACCTATCTTAAACAGGTAGGACAAAATGCTGCTTACGCACTACCGTGGTCGGCATTCAAGCAATTGATGAACGAGCAGTACCGTCCTAAAAACGAAGTCAATAAACTCAAGGCAGAACTTAGAGAGTTACGAACACAAGGGTTCGACGTTACCACATATGAACGACGATTCACAGAGTTGTGCCTATTGTGTCCGGAAGCATTCGAAGATGAAGAAGAGAAGATCGACGCGTTTGTAAAAGGGTTACCAGTAAGGATTCAAGAAGATGTGAGTTCACACGAGCCCGCTTCGATACAGAAGGCAAGTTAAATGGCTCATAAACTCATAAATCAGATTGAGGGAAGAATTAAAGAGAAGGCGACCGAAGAAGCCAATACGAAACAACTCAAGAGGAAGTGAGAGGAAAACGGTGACAAGAGTCACCAGTACAACAACAACAACAACAATTACAACCACAATCGCAACAACTATCTCAACAACCGCAACAACAATCGCAACAATAACCGCAATCCTAACAATAACTACAACAAACATCCCAACAACAACAACAACAACTACAACAATCGTTTCAACAACAATAACAATCCCAACAACAACCTCAATAACAACAACGGCAACAAAAACCAAAAACAGCCATGTCATAGGTGTGAAGAAAATCATCAGGGTTTTGCACGACATTTTGCAACAGGTGTAAAAGAAATGGTCATAGCGCGACAAAATGTGAGGTCTACGGACCAAAGTTTAACAGAACCAGAGGAACAAATAATGTCGGAACAAGTAATGCCGAAACGAATAGTGTCGGAGCAAGTAATACCAATGCTGTTTGTTATAAATGTGGAAAACCGGGCCACATTATTAGAAATTGCCCGAATCAGGGGAATACTAATGGACAGGGCCGTGGAAGAGTTTTCAATATTAATGCGGCAGAAGCACAGGAAGACCCGGAGCTTGTTACGGGTACGTTTCTTATTGACGATAAATCTGCTTATGTTTTATTAAATTCGGGTGCGGATAAAAGCTATATGAGTAGAGAATTTTGTGCTAAATTAAGTTGCCCATTGACACCTTTGGATAGTAACTTTTTACTCGAATTAGCAAACGGTAAATTAATTTCAGCAGATAATATATGTCGGGAAAGAGAAATTAAACTGGGGGATGAAATGTTTAAAATTGATTTAATACCAGTCGAGTTAGGGAGTTTTGATGTAATAATTGGCATGGACTGGTTGAAAAAGGTGAGAGCAGAGATCGTTTGTTACAAAAATGCGATTCGCATTATGCGTGAAAAAGGAAAATCTTTAATGGTGTACGGAGAAAAGAACAACGCGAAATTAAATCTTATTAGTAGTTTGAAGGCGCAAAAACTAATAAGAAAAGGTTGTTACGTCATTCTAGAACACATCGAGGAAGTTAAACCTGAAGAAAAGAACATCAGTGATGTTCCCGTCGCAAAAGAATTTCCCGATGTATTTCCGAAAGAATTACCGGGATTACCCCCACATCGATCCGTTGAATTTCAAATAGACCTTATACCAGGAGCTGCACCAATAGCTCGTGCTCCATACAGACTCGCACCCAGCGAAATGAAAGAATTACAAAGTCAGTTACAGGAACTTTCAGAGCGTGGTTTCATTCGACCAAGCACATCACCGTGGGGAGCTCCTGTTTTGTTTGTCAAGAGGAAGGATGGTACATTTAGGTTGTGTATCGACTACCGAGAGTTGAACAAACTTACCATCAAGAACCGCTACCCACTACCGAGAATCGACGACTTATTTGATCAACTACAAGGCTCGTCGGTTTATTCGAAGATCGATTTACGTTCTGGATATCATCAAATGCTGGTGAAGGAGGATGATATTCCAAAGACTGCTTTTAGGACGCGTTACGGTCATTACGAGTTTATGGTTATGCCGTTTGGATTGACTAACGCACCAGCTGTGTTCATGGACCTCATGTGTGATGACCCGGAGATTTCAAACCAAATTTAAACTTTAATCTTTATATGTTTCCGACATGATAAGCAAAGTTTGTAATGTTGAGTCTCGAAAGTTTTGAAATCTATATTTATGTAAATCAATTACCCTTTGACCATGCCTAACGATTCACTAACATTTATGTGTATATATAATATATATTCATCAGTTGAAAACGTAAACAAGGTATTAGATATATTAATAAAACATTAAACGGATTAGTTAATATGAATATATGCTATGAGATCTATTTTATGAACTTGTAAATGCTATCAAGGTATTGAATGAATAATATGTTACATAAACGTATTTGTTTGATGTAAGTTTATCGACGAGATTAAAAGATAATATCAAATGATTGAATTATCGGATACATTGAACTATGATTATGAGTCTCTGTTATGAGGTCCACTTTGAATTAGGAAACCCTTACTTTTTTAACGGTATTCGGAATAAATGGTAAAGTGATTTACAAGTAAGAACAAAGTATCACTTATTGGGAGTTAGACAAAAGTTAGTGGAGAATCGAATTTCATAATACTCGATTTATCATATAGAAGGAATAATCGGGATAAGATTCGTTGACTAGATAAACTCATTTGATATGTTATATTAAGATATATTATTTAAATAGTTAAGAAAATTAAACTAAACTTTTACACATAAAAGAATGAAATCAAAAATTAAGTTTTAAAGCACAAACGTTATAGGATTTTCGATTATGTAAATGAACTTAAATTATATAATTAGTTTTGAAAGGATAACTAGTATGTTATTAGATAAATATTTCAAAAATATGTATAAGATTATAAATTTTAATTTAAATTAGTCATAAAACGTTTTGATATTAAACTAATATTAATAAATAGGCTTTGATAAATAACAAGATTATGAATTATAAAAGTAAATGACCAAAACACTCAAAATATTAAGTTACACTTTGAGTGGGTTAGTTTTTAATTAATTTAAGTCTAGTTATTAATAAATGTACGTGTCACAAAATGTTTAATTTAAAATAAAATATTTTGACAAACAACGAGACTTTAATTTATAGAAGGAAATGACCACAACACTCAATTTTATAAGTTATATTTTTATAAAGGTAATTTATTGTTGAGTAAGTATAATTTTTGTAAAAGGTACACGTCACGTAATGTAAAAGGCTAGTTTTCTAAACGTACGAAAGTGCGCCCGAAAAACCGAAAGTGATACATGAGTCGTGAGACCACGTCCGTGTCATTTTTGTAAAAATTATATTTTTACCATGAACGTAAATATAATATAATATTTAATTAATTATATAAATTAAATATATTATATATTAAAATATAATATAATGAATGGAAATCCCACGTTTTTTTTTCTTTTTTTAACTTTATGAGCTGGATTTGGACACATTTCAATCTTGGCATGTGAAGACTATAATCCTCCGCAATTACGGAGATATGAAAATTTAAAAACGCCTATAAAGCTCGACCATTTCATTATGTTTGATTTAATTCACCTATCTCTCCATCTAACATATATACTACGTATATTATTTAAATTATTTATTATTATTAATATTAGGATAAATATTAATATTAGGAGTATTATTAATATTAGTAATTACATAAAATACTACGACGAGGTCATGAGTGAATTATTTCAAGACAAGTTTTACGAGTAGGATAGGGCTAAGGAAATTATGAGTTATGGCTATGGAGGTGATGGGTATGGTTCATGGGTATGCCCGTGAGGTCAATTTAGTGTTTATCATCTCCGTTGCATCTACGTACCTTTCCTGCAATATTGAATCTCAATATTGATACGTGAGTACTCATAATTTAATTTTTACATACTAATAGTGTATCCCTGACTAGTGCTCGAGAAAATAGGATTATGCATGCTTGTACTTTTGATATTGCCTTTAGTTAGGATAGCCTGAATCTTGAAGTTAGATATACCTGCGGTTAAGATAAGGTATAGATATGTATGTCATTGGGAAGCTAGCGAAAAATTAAGAACTTTTCCTTTAGATGTCGAATCGTTCCGATGAACAGATTAGAAGTTATAGTCACGTGAAATTGTGTAAAAATGATTATTATTATCGTCGTCATTATCGTCGTTCTAAATTTTATTTAATTATTATTATTATTATTATCATTATTCTTATTTTTATTATTATCATTATAAATAAAAATTATTACTTTAAAGTAATATTAAAAAGTATCGTAAATATTAAAGATATCATAATCAGAATTATCATTTTACCATAATATCATTTTTAGTAAATATAAATATTGATGTTTATAATAATTATTATTACAAAATAACACAACTTTTACTTATTATTGTTATAAATGCAAGTTTATCAAATAAAAATATAATAAAATTATATAATTACCTCAATAGAATCTATCACAATATTTTATGATATTAAATGCACTTTATAAATTTTATTACTTAAGATATATAAAATTGTATTTATTAATAAATGAATTATATTATTTACTCTAGTAAATCTTTTAAAATTTTTTTTAAAAAAAAAATATAAAACGACGATATTTAAAATTATATAATAATCATTTTTAAATTTTGGAAATCATTTTGAGTCAAACTAATTTTTGTCGACCTTTGCATATTAGACTCGAGCATTAGGATTGTGGTACACTATGACTTAACTTAATGTATTAGAAAAATATTGACAAATACATAAATATATATGAATAATTTAGGTTCGTGAATCCAAGGCCAACCTTACACTTGTTCAATGATGTTATATGTATTTTTACTACGAAATACAGTATGGTGAGTTTCATTTGCCTTTTTACCCTTTATATTTTTGGGACTGAGAATACATGCGCTTTTATAAATGTTTGACGAAATAGACACAAGTAATTGAAACTACATTCTATGGTTGAATTATCTCGAATATGCCCCTTTTTATTAAAGTCTGGTAATCTAAGAATTAGGGAACAGACACCCTAATTGACGCGAATCCTAAAGATAGATCTATTGGGCCTAACAAACCCCATCCAAAGTACCGGATGCTTTAGTACTTCGAAATTTATATCATGTCCGAAGGAGGATCCCGGAATGATAGGGGATATTCTTATATGTATCTAGTTAATGTCGGTTACCAGGTGTTCACCATATGAATGATTATTTTTGTCTCTATGCATGGGACGTATATTTATGAGAACTGGGAATGAAATTCTTGTGGTCTATTAAAATGATGAAAATAAATGATTATGATAAACTAATGAACTCACCAACCTTTTGGTTGACACTTTAAAGCATGTTTATTCTCAGGTGTTAAAGAAATCTTCCGCTGTGCATTTGCTCATTTTAAAGATATTACTTGGAGTCTTTCATAGCATATTTCGAAGAACGTTGCATTCGAGTCATTGAGTTCATCAAAGATTATTATTAAATCAATTTATAGTTGGATAGTGAATATTATGAAATGGTATGCATGCCTGTCAATTTTCAATGTAAAGAAAGTTTGTCTTTTAAAAACGAATGCAATGTTTGTAAAATGTATCATATAGAGGTCAAATACCTCGCAATGTAATCAACTATTGTGAATCGTTTATAATGTATATGAACGGGTCCTTTCAGTTGGTATCAGAGCGGTGGTCTTAGCGAACCAGGTCTGCATTAGTGTGTCTAGCAGATAGTCGTTAAGATGCATTAATGAGTCTGGACTTCGACCGTGTCTGCATGTCAGAAGTTTTGCTTATCATTTCTAGTCGGAAATCATCTACTTATCATCCTTAGGTAATTACCTGTTTATCATCTTAAGTCTAGACGCGTTTTTCTTGCATTTATTGCATAACAGTGTATAGATGAATTCACATCTTAGCATATCTGCTAAATTAATATCCTAGCGTATCTATTACTGAACTTTGACTGACATTTTTTTTAAAAAAGATTTCTCCGTAATTATTGGGATTCTGGTATTATATATACATGTGTAAAATATGAATACCAAATCTAAATTCTATAATCTATTTCATACCAAAAATTCCTTCCCTGATCATACGAGATGGATCCCTCAACCAGTTCGAACTCCTCAGATTCCGACAGCTACGCCGATATGGATATCTACCTAAGCTCCGAAAGCAGCGTCACCGGAATGGACCAACCAATTTCCCATCATCTGTTCTGGATGAATTAGGGATGGGTTCATAATATACTAAATCACTGGAGACAAGAAGAAGGCGATCCCTTCCACCCACCACCATCACCTCTTGGAGATGAACCTGAAGCACTTACCGGCAAGCCTATTCGGAACACCATTTTCTCTCTCATCTCTAGAGTATCTCGTCACGATTATATACTATCCCATATTATGAATCTTATTCATCCGCTCGCTTCAACCGCCAATCATCCCGGTGTACTAGTAGAAGTTAACGAACTTCGCGCTCGCGTTACGGCTTTGGAAATTATGGTGCAAGGATTACAAACACCCTCAGCAGCACCAGCAGCATAATCAATATCGCCAGTAACATCAACATCGCAAGCCTCAATACCATAAGCACCAGCAGCATCACCGGCATCAACGGAACCACCATCATCATTACCACCACTAACAATCGCATCCGCATCACATGCCTCAACATCACAATCTGTACCTCGGATATCAACGTCACACGCACCATAGATACCAAGGACTACCAATAACAACAAACGATGAAGTATTGATTCATAACTTCATCGGAGAAACATTCTGCGGCGATTATGTAATCTCCAAAGTCTTAGAGATTATGTATTTCAGCCCTAACCATAAATCAGATAAGTAGACAGAGATGATAGAGAGAAGAATCTAAACCCTGACAAGAATGGTGCGCGATTTACAAGCTAGACTTGATATACAAGCATCACCAGCAGTTACCGGCAGTATCATCAGCATCAACAATATCGTCAGCACCACCAGTACCGTCAGTACTATCAGTATCATCAGTACTAGCAGCACCTATAACATCCCGAGTTCCGCCAGTTTAAGAATCGTCGTGGACATCATCACCAATCAATAACGAGTATATTGTATCAACGAGTTATGAAGTATTAACTCAGTCTCTCCAAAGAATTTATATGTATATTCTATATATATATATATATATATATATATATATATATATATATATATATATATATATATATATATATATAAATTTTTAACCATAATAAATCTTTCTGTACTAAGCTATTATGTATGGAACTTAACTATCTGGTTAATTCATATTACTAATTTGCTATGATGTACATTCTTCGTTAACAATTTAATCATTGTTAACTACAATCTCTGCTTCAACTCAATGAATTTTGTTTCATAATAAATCAAGTGTATCATTCAATAACATGTTTGATTATACACTTTCATCTTTGATATACCCGAAATTACGGGAAAACAATATTCGTATCTTGCGAAGTTAGCAAGAGTTCTATGAGCATTAGCATGATTCACTAAGGAAATACCTATAAATATTGAAGCATTGATTACATTAGTGAAATACTCCGCAAAGATTATGTAATCTCTAATGTTTTAGAGAAAATTCATTTCGAAATTCAAGCCGAAAATCAAATGAGTTTAATATGATATTAACTCATTAAATCTATATTACATCTGAAGAAAATATATATGTAATTATATTTTCATAAAGATTGTAATTAAAAATTCTCTTGTACAATTTTAACGGGTAGGTGATACCCGAGAGATATTGAAATTCACAATTAATATATTACAACCTTTGAATCTGATTCAGCAATCACCAACTGTATTCACTACTCTCTCAACAATATACGTTCTTTCGTAAAAATCAAAATAGCTATTCTCATCCAAATTTGATTACATATTCTAATTTTGACAAATCAATATCCAAGTCAAGAGTTAACAGAAGACATCACTCTTAGAATTCCTACATCTATCAAAGTCATACTTTGAATTCAAAACTGTGACAGAACATCATTTTTATTCGTAACACTCAGAGGTATATGAAAATTATTCAGGATTCAAGAAGATTTCATCATTTGGATATTGACTATGACAATCTACATTTAAAACCCTTCGAAATTCCGGAAGACACTTCAAACATTGAACAATCGAGATGATGATCCAACCACACATTACCCGAAGTCTTGTACCTGAAAAGTTCTCAAAACTAAGGTCGTAGTTCGACACGTACCCGCCTCGAATTCTTTATCATTTATTAGCAAAAATAACTTTACGATTCCTTCCAAAATAGTCAATTTTGTCACAGCTCCAGCAAGTCAATTTCGACTTCTCAGTCGAACTAGTCTTATTCTAACCTCGATAGATATGTTGCCCATTCGTCATTGTTACTAGGGGAACCTTTCATATTCCACCATATTACCACCAGCGTTTAATCATCTAAAAACACGATTCTTCTGAACCCACCTCGGATTGATAACCAGTGATTCAGATATTATAGCATTAAATGCAGAGGAAACATAAATATGGTAGATGGTCTAAATGGACAAAAGTTTGATGATGAAAGATAGTGAGTGGGTAAAGCTCAGAAAAAGGAAGGATTTGGTACTGAAAAACGGATTGAGCAAAGTATGAAGGAAGCTGTGGATAAATCACAGAGACTGAATCTGCCTTCAAAGGATCCAAATGATTCAGTGACTGCTAAAATCGTTAGCAAACACGTTACTTCTTATTCTAAACCTTCACAGACAGATATTCTTCTTCATCATCACATGTTAAATATTATAAGATATCTTCGTATCTTCCATTATATTATACATATTCTCCATATCTCTGGAGATATTTTCACAACTATTCTTATCTGAAATCATTTATCTCTCTGTAGTATCTGCGACATAAAATAAACTGTGTTAGTTTCTAAATTCTGAAAAATTCTAATATGAATGTTTTTGAAGTAGTGTTGGGAACTGATGCATGAGTTAGTATAATATAATGACACTTGATCAACGTCATTATATTACAGTAATTCATGCTGAGTTTCTAATGGAACGTGATGATTCACAGAACATACCGTCATCATGTACCATTTACACAACTCTTACATTCTATCTAATCTCTAAATATATCAAGAAAATATTTCTTGATGATTCGGTCTTTTCCAGGGTATTCTGGTAATTTAACAAATCAGGATTTACCATTACCCTTTCCTTCTTAGAACAATTACTATATTCATTCTGAAAGCCATACATACAAATTCCGGACCATTACAAGAGCTACTTAATCACAAGAAGAAGAAACGAAAGGACAAAGCTCCGAAAACAAAAATTGGTGTATAAACCGCAGCAAATAGGAGAGAACATTAACTATAGATGACAATGATTATAGAAGATAGAAGCAGGGACATAGAAGTATAAAGGAAGATATAAAACCCAACAACCACCCAGAAACTACAAACCGTGTATATCAATGCGTATAGCGATATAAAGACAAGGGAGAATGAAAAACAATATAACCCCAAGGTAATGATAGAAGTAAGTAACTTCCTCCGGTGGTAGATGAAAGAGAAGGATGACAGATATGAAAGTTAGGAGTATATCAAGAATCAGTACTGGATGGAGCATGTTGACGAATGTTTTAAAATATGAATCAAGGGAGCAAGAATAGAAGGTGTGAGCTGTGGAAATAAGGAAATGAAGAGAGTGGATTTATAGTGAAATATCCGACAGACCAATCGAAACAGATTATTGCATTTAATCAAAGAAGATCCTGATTTCCTAAATCGCCGAAACCCCAAATCTTATTATGAGGATTTTCTTTAAATTCCATGAAATCCGGAAATCAATCATGACTACGTCATTGGTTAAAACGGATATATATTAACTCATTTTATTCTCTTGCGATAAGTTTCACTAATACTCTTCGTATGATCAAATTGTTTTATCCACATTACTTAATGATGATAAAACTCTATTTATCAACTCATATTTGTCATAAAACATTCTTATTACTATCCATAACAACCTCTATCAAATTTCGGGGACGAAATTTCTTTAACGGGTAGGTACTGTGATGACCCGGAGATTTCAAACCAAATTTAAACTTTAATCTTTATATGTTTCCGACATGATAAGCAAAGTTTGTAATGTTGAGTCTCGAAAGTTTTGAAATCTATATTTATGTAAATCAATTACCCTTTGACCATGCCTAACGATTCACGAACATTTATGTGTATATATAATATATATTCATCAGTTGAAAACGTAAACAAGGTATTAGATATATTAATAAAACATTAAATGGATTAGTTAATATGAATATATGCTATGAGATCTATTTTATGAACTTGTAAATGCTATCAAGGTATTGAATGAATAATATGTTACATAAACGTATTTGTTTGATGTAAGTTTATCGACGAGATTAAAAGATAATATCAAATGATTGAATTATCGGATACATTGAACTATGATTATGAGTCTCTGTTATGAGGTCCACTTTTGTCATAACCCGTCCTTAACCATAAGAACGCGTTAGATAACGTATGATTTCATTGCGAGGTATTGACCTCTATATGAGACATTTTTGAAAGAAAACTGCATATATTATACATTACAAACCATAACCATTATTTTTGTTACAAACTTAAGACAATAAAAAGAAGATTAACGTTTAGCGATAATCTTCGACTTACAAACTTTACAAATGATGACAACAACACGGTTTCTAGCATATTTTACAGTACAACATCTTGGATATGCAGTTTTATTTTTGACACAAACATGCGTACGCAAGATCCTGGTTAGATCCAACATGATGCAGCGGAAGCTTTAGAAATCACCTGAGAATAGACATGTTTAAAAAGGTCAACATAAAGTTGGTGAGATATAGGTTTAATGCCGGCAGCAATATATATATAGACCACAAGATTTCGTATATAAACAGTTTCATAAAAGTATTCTAAGTGGTTGAGCACTCGGTAACCATACTTAACATTTTCACGTCGCATATTCCCTTTAATATGAAATCTTACTACACCGTACCAAGTGTAGTCACAAAACGAAGTACTGTGCAACCGTTGAATACTGGTCGTCCAGTCCGGTTGGGGTTGTCAGGCCCGATAGATCTATCAACAGGATTCGCGTTTACAATACCGCTGTAAATATTAGTTACCAAGCTACAGGGAAGTATGCCAGTGGTACAACTCAACGTAGAACATATTTTTCAGTTACTTGTGTCCATATCGTAAAACATAAAATACATGTATTCTCATCCCGAAATATTTAGAGTTTAAAAGTGGGACTATATACTCACTCTTGTCTTGATGATATAAATAATTTGACTTGGTCTTCCGGTTGATATCACGAACCTATCCATATATAATATATCAATATGTTTTCATTTTTAAACAAACGTTATAAATATATACTTGTTATACTTTTAATACTTTGAATAATTCCTTAGTCCGTAGTTAGCAGTCCGATGTTAGTAATTCAATTTTAATGGTTCATTTTTAGATGTTTAATATACCCGCAATGAAATAAATAAAACCCCCAACAAAATAAATAAAACCCCATCGTATATGTATTGGTCGAGATTAATCTTGACCCATGGTACCGGTGTTGTCAAATGACGTGTTGCGTACAATCATGGGATCTTATGATTAATCTTCTCGTGTTGTTTACGGGTGATCCTGAACCATATAAAATTGAATTATAAGTACATATATATAAAATATCATGTTATCTTAGAAGTATGTGATTTTATGTAAATTTTTCCAATGAATCCCGAAGTCATTTAAGCCTTGGATAACCAATTTTGTTTCGGTCATAGTTTCTTCGTTACAAGTCCGTTTTCGTTGATTCAACTTGCCATCTCCTTGGATCGAGTCCCTCTTTAAGACTATGAACTGTAAATACCTTAGTTTGTATTCAAAATCACACGGCATAGGTCAAACTTTAATGAAACTTATGAAGTTAATCATTTTCGTTACAACAAAATCATTTAATGACCATTTTTCTAAAAATACTTATACTTTGAAAAACCAAGTTTTACCTTGTTAAATTAGCATATACATAAGTTATATTACAGGTCTTGAAGTATTTTAGAAGTTAAGTTAGAAGGATCTATTTAGTTTGCAAACAAGTTTGAAAACATTCAAACTATGTTCTTGTTGTTAAACTTGTATACCACAAAATATGATAGCTATATATATATGAATCGAATAAGGTTATGAACATATATTCTACCTCAAGTTCCTTGGATGAAGTTGCTGTAAAAGAGAAGTAAGAAGCTAGAATTAAAAAGGGTGATAGAAGTGGATGAAAGATTGGAAGTAAGTTGGTGTTCTTGGAGGGTTTTCTTGAAGTGTTTTTGTATGGTTTTCTTATGGTGTTTTAGTATGGTTTTTGAAGCTAGATCTTCATAGATGTGAGCAGAGATGATTAAGGGGTTTAAGGGTTATGGAAGAGTGTGTGTTTTGCTAGAAAAATGGAAGAGAAAGTTGAATCAAAGTGATGATACATGAGGCTCCTTAAAAACGTGTTCTTAAGGTAGACATGGACAAAATTTAGTTTGTTATCTTATGTAATTAGTCAATAAGCTTCCAAAAGTAATTACCTAGCCCTCATGGCATGAATAATGGCTGGTTAGGTGGTGATTTTGATGTGTATTTACTATTAGTAAATACGTATAGGAGCTTGGTATGATACGAGTACAAATACTCTAGGTATACGTATAGAAATTTTGTGAAAAATGGAATGAGGATTCAAATATAGCTATCTTTTGTGAATACACTTATATGGTTTTATGTATTTAAGTCTTTAAAAGTGATTAAATACATTACTTATACAATATATGTATAAACATTATATGTCTTAAGTATTTATGTCAAATAACGTTACGTATAGTTATCGTTTTGAAAACTTAAGTTAGTAGTTTCAAAATACACATATAACTTGTTGTTATTAATACAAAATGAGATATTAAAACATTTATTAATCATGTTAAATATGTATATATACATTTATATACACAAACTTATAATTATCATATATTGTATAGTTCGTGATATCATCGGTCAAACTAGACGGTCAAACGTTGTGTAAAACTCTTTTCGGAAATATCAGTCTCGACAATTTGGATTGCTTATCATGTTGGCAAGGTTTAATTTATGTAAATATTAATCTTATAAGTATAGTATGATCGAAAAAAGTGCGGGTCGTTACATTACCTCCCCGTTAAATAAATTTCGTCCCGAAATTTTAAAATTGTACCTATTTTGCGTCATCGAGAAACAAGTGCGGATACTTTCGTTTCATCTGATCCTCGCGTTCCCAAGTAAACTCGGGACCTCTTCTAGCATTCCAACGAACCTTAACAATCGGTATATTGCTCTGTTTGAGCTGTTTAACTTCACGGTCCATGATTTCAATTGGTTCTTCGACGAATTGTAGTTTCTCGTCGACATGGATTTCTTCAAGAGGAATGGTAAGGTCTTCCTTTGCAAGACACTTCTTAAGGTTTGAGACGTGAAAGGTATTATGTACTCCGGCGAGTTGTTGCGGTAACTCGAGTCGATAAGCTACCGGTCCAATGCGTTCGATGATCTTGAACGGGCCTACGTACCTTGGGTTTAGTTTACCCCTTTTGCCGAAACGTATCACACCTTTCCAAGGTGACACCTTTAGCATAACCATGTCCCCGACCTGAAACTCTAATGGTTTCCTTCGGACATCGGCGTAGCTCTTTTGGCGACTGCGGGCTGTTTTTAATCTCTCCTTGATTTGCACTATCTTCTCAGTCGTTTCATGTATGATCTCGGGACCAGTTAATTGTCGATCTCCTACTTCATTCCAACAGATAGGAGATCTACACTTCCTTCCGTACAATGCTTCAAATGGCGCAGCTCCAATGCTCGCATGATAACTATTATTATACGAGAATTCTGCTAACGGTAGATATTTATCCCATCCGTTTCCAAAATCGATCACACATGCCCTGAGCATGTCTTCGAGAGTCTGAATCGTTCTCTCACTCTGTCCATCGGTTTGTGGATGATATGCGGTACTCATATCCAAACGAGTTCCTAGTGCCTCCTGTAGTGATTGCCAGAATTTTGAGGTAAATCTACTATCACGATCGGATATAATGGAAATAGGTATTCCATGCCTTGAAACAACTTCCTTTATATACAATCGTAATAGTTTCTCCATTCTATCCGTTTCCTTTATAGGTAAGAAATGTGCAGACTTGGTGAGACGATCAACAATCACCCAAATGGTGTCGTATCCCCAGGCAGTCTTTGGTAACTTCGTGATGAAATCCATGGTAATACCATCCCATTTCCATTCTGGGATTTCTGGTTGTTGAAGTAACCCTGACGGCTTTTGGTGTTCTGCTTTAACCTTGGAACAAGTTAAACACTCCCCAACATATGTTGCAACGTCTGTTTTTAAATTAGGCCACCAATAACGTGTCTTAAGATCTTGATACATTTTTCCAACTCCAGGATGTATCGAGTATCTTGTCTTATGTGCCTCGTTCAATATCAACTTCCTTAATCCACCCAACTTCGGTACCCAAATACGATTTGCAAAATATCGAATTCCATCTTCCCGCATAATGAGTTGCTTCTCATACTTCTTCATTATTTCATTTCCTACATTTTCTTTAGTAAGTGCTTCTCGTTGAACTTCTTTGATTTGTGAGTTGAGATTCATACGAATTTTTATGTTCATTGCTCGAACTCGAATTGGTTCTCGTTCTTTTCTGCTTAAAGCATCAGCCACCACGTTTGCCTTCCCGGGATGATAACGAATTTCACAATCATAGTCGTTTATTAACTCGACCCACCTACGTTGCCTCATGTTCAATTGTTTCTGATCAAAAATATGTTGAAGGCTTTTATGATCAGTAAACACAGTGAATTTAACCCCATACAAGTAGTGTCTCCACATCTTCAATGCAAACACGACTGCTCCCAATTCTAGATCATGCGTCGTATAATTTCGCTCGTGAATCTTCAATTGTCGGGATGCAAATGCAATAACTTTCTTCCGTTGCATAAGAACACAACCAAAACCTTGTCGCGAAGCGTCACAATATATTTCAAAATCATTGTTCCCTTCTGGTAACGATAAAATAGGCGCCGTAGTTAACTTCTTCTTCAGTAATTGAAATGCGTTCTCCTGCTCCGAGGTCCATTCATATTTCTTCCCTTTTTGCGTTAACGCTGTCAACGGTTTAGCTATTCGGGAAAAATCTTGAATAAACCTTCTATAATAACCGGCTAAACCCAAAAATTGGCGTATCTGCGTTGGTGTCTTAGGAGTCTCCCATTTTTCAATAGCTTCAGTTTTTGCTGGATCAACCTGAATTCCTTCGCTATTAACAACGTGACCAAGAAATTGCACTTCTTTCAACCAGAAAGCACACTTAGAAAATTTAGCATAAAGTTGTTCTTTTCTCAACAACTCTAGTATCAACCTTAAATGCTCTTCATGCTCTTGCTCACTCTTGGAATAGATAAGAATATCATCAATGAAAACGATAACAAACTTATCTAAATACGGACTACAAACTCGATTCATGAGGTCCATGAATACAGCTGGCGCATTCGTCAATCCAAACGGCATAACCAAAAATTCGTAATGACCATAACGTGTCCGAAAAGCAGTTTTCGGAATGTCCTCTTCTTTGACGCGTAGTTGATGATAGCCCGATCTTAAGTCGATTTTCGAATACACACATGATCCTTGCAATTGATCAAATAAGTCATCAATTCTCGGTAGTGGATACCGATTCTTGATAGTTAACTTATTTAATTCACGATAGTCTATACACATCCTAAAAGATCCATCTTTCTTCTTAACAAACAAAATTGGAGCTCCCCACGGTGAAGTACTCGGTCGTATGAATCCACGGTCCAGTAATTCTTTTAACTGACTTTGAAGTTCTTTTAACTCGGACGGTGCAAGTCTATATGGAGCACGAGCCACTGGTGCAGCTCCTGGTACTAAATCTATTTGAAATTCTACCGATCTAAATGGAGGTAATCCCGGTAATTCTTCCGGAAAAACTTCAGGAAAATCTCTTGCCACAGGCACGTCGTTGATACACTTTTCTTTCTTTTCGACTTTATTAACATGTGCTAAAATAGCGTAACATCCCTTTTCTAAACACTTCTTGGCTTTCAAACAGCTAATGAGTTTTAGTTTTGAATTACCCTTCTCTCCATAAATCATCACCGGTATTTTATCCTTACCAGGAATACGAATTGCCTTCTTGGCACAAACAACTTCCGCTCCTATTTTGGACATCCAGTCCATGCCGACTATTACATCAAAACCTCCTAATTCTACGGGTATTAAGTCGATTTTAAACATTTCTCCGGCTAGATTTATTTCACAACCACGACAAATTTTATCGGCTTTAATTAGTTTACCATTAGCTAACTCAATCAAGTACTTAGCATCTAGAGGTACTGATGAACAATTCAATTTAGTGTAAAAATTTATACACACGTAACTTCTATCGGCGCCAGTATCAAATAAAATAGATGCTGATAAGTTATTAATGGTAAACGTACCCGTAACAAGCTCCGGGTCTTCTCGTGCCTCTCTAGCATTAATAACAAACGCTCTTCCACGTGCAGGTCCGCCATTCTGATTCGGGCACTGGCTCTTATAATGACCTTGTTTTCCACACCCAAAACAAGTAATGTTAGCCAAAGCAGTTCTATTTGCGTTGGTGGCAGGAGTCTTGTTACCATTTGCATTTGTAAACGAGAGCCTTACAATCTTCAGCAAGATGTCCCTGTCGATTGCATTTGGTGCACAACACACTACAGTAACCAAAGTGATGTTTGTGACAACGGTTGCATAAAGGACTTTGTCCTTTGTAACCAAAACCTGAACCGCTACCCGCACCTTTCGTGGTTTCTTGTTTCTTATAAGGTTGTTGTTGGTTACCTCGATCATAACCTCCATTCCACTTTTTCTTGTTCCCCAATACCTTCACCTCAGTATTGAATGCTTTCTTGTCCAAAATGACCTGATCCATTAGCTCGTTCGCCATGGTTATAGCTTCATGAATTGTCTTAGGTTTCGACGCCGTAACGTTTGCCTTGACCTTTTTGGGCAAACCACCTTTGTACATTTCAATCTTCCGTGCTTCGGTTGGAACCAATTCAGGACATAGTAAAACCAATTCCATGAATCGCTGATTGTAGTTGGTGATTTCAGTACCAACCACCTTCAAACTTCGTAACTCATCTTCTAACTTAATAATCTCATTCCTTGGACAATACTCGGTGATTATCATTGCTTTGAATTCTTCCCATGGAGTATCATAAGCTACATCTCCTCCTACCGCCTTCACATAATTCTTCCACCATGTGAGTGCACTATCTTGTAAAGTGCACGATGCATACTTGGTCATGTCTTTTCCATCACAACCGCTGATTTTGAACACCGTCTCCATCTTTTCTATCCATCGGGTTAAACCGATAGGTCCTTCCGTTCCACTGAATGATGAAGGTTTGCAAGCTTGAAACGTCTTGTAGGAGCATCCTACACGAGGATTTGGATTAACTGCAGTAGCTCTTGCAGCTTCGACCCATAGCATTCTATCGTTGACTCGCTGGTTGATGAAGTTCTCGACTTCTTGTTCCGTCATTCGGTTCAATCGCGCCATCTCCTAATGAAAGAAAATAATTATTCACATGGATTATTATAGATGTAGTGTGTATTTATAGTACATTTATAGCTTGTTAATAATATGAACCAGGTATTATTATAAAAGCCTTTTCTTCTTATTAGCGTTTTATAATTATATCTTGGGTAGTACCTACCCGTTAATGTTCATACTTAATAGCTTAGTACAGAATCAATTACTACAATCTAAATAATACTTAACCATGGAAAATTATTGCATTTCATACTTCGCTATTTTACATATGCTTACATCAAACTTTAAACAAACCACACTAATAATATTATACAAAACATTATGTGATTCCATGGTTTAATACGGTAGCGCATCATTTGGTCTATTTCCCAAAACATTTATGTCCAGGGAATCCCCCAACGCGAATCCTAGCTGTCACCCTACGTTTTGGCTGAGGAGCCGAAGAACTAGATGCGGGGATAGCACTAATAGGAATAGCGGGAATAGGGGTGGTAGTGTTGAGTGGAATTGGTGCTACGTCATTCTCACTAAGTTCGGGATTTGAATTTTCTAATTCATTCGCTTTTCGTTTCTTTCCTTGATCGAATTTTTCTTTCGTAATTTCTAGTATTTCTTCCTCGGGTTCACTTTCTTCTTCGGGTTCACTTTCCTCTTCGGGTTCACTTTCCTCCTCGGGTTCACTTTCCTCTTCGGGTTCACTTTCCGATATTTCTATAGTTGGTTCATCTGGAAATTGTGAGTCTTCCCCAAAAATACCATTTTCGTCATCGGATATGTTAATGACTGAAACACAATCTGAAGATTCTGATTCGGAGTCGCTGAATGTGATAATAAGTTTCGAGCCCGACATCTATCACATAACAACTAACCCATTAGTACTTACATAATATTTACATATAAATTTTTAACCAACAGTGATAAGCAATGGTTTTTAAAATCAGACCCGGTCAAAGTCCAGACTTTACTAATGTATCCTAACGACTTCTTGGTTAGACACACTAATGCAAACCTGGTTCGCTAAGACCAACGCTCTGATACCACATGTCATAACCCGTCCTTAACCATAAGAACGCGTTAGATAACGTATGATTTCATTGCGAGGTATTGACCTCTATATGAGACATTTTTGAAAGAAAACTGCATATATTATACATTACAAACCATAACCATTATTTTTGTTACAAACTTAAGACAATAAAAAGAAGATTAACGTTTAGCGATAATCTTCGACTTACAAACTTTACAAATGATGACAACAACACGGTTTCTAGCATATTTTACAGTACAACATCTTGGATATGCAGTTTTATTTTTGACACAAACATGCGTACGCAAGATCCTGGTTAGATCCAACATGATGCAGCGGAAGCTTTAGAAATCACCTGAGAATAGACATGTTTAAAAAGGTCAACATAAAGTTGGTGAGATATAGGTTTAATGCCGGCAGCAATATATATATAGACCACAAGATTTCGTATATAAACAGTTTCATAAAAGTATTCTAAGTGGTTGAGCACTCGGTAACCATACTTAACATTTTCACGTCGCATATTCCCTTTAATATGAAATCTTACTACACCGTACCAAGTGTAGTCACAAAACGAAGTACTGTGCAACCGTTGAATACTGGTCGTCCAGTCCGGTTGGGGTTGTCAGGCCCGATAGATCTATCAACAGGATTCGCGTTTACAATACCGCTGTAAATATTAGTTACCAAGCTACAGGGAAGTATGCCAGTGGTACAACTCAACGTAGAACATATTTTTCAGTTACTTGTGTCCATATCGTAAAACATAAAATACATGTATTCTCATCCCGAAATATTTAGAGTTTAAAAGTGGGACTATATACTCACTCTTGTCTTGATGATATAAATAATTTGACTTGGTCTTCCGGTTGATATCACGAACCTATCCATATATAATATATCAATATGTTTTCATTTTTAAACAAACGTTATAAATATATACTTGTTATACTTTTAATACTTTGAATAATTCCTTAGTCCGTAGTTAGCAGTCCGATGTTAGTAATTCAATTTTAATGGTTCATTTTTAGATGTTTAATATACCCGCAATGAAATAAATAAAACCCCCAACAAAATAAATAAAACCCCATCGTATATGTATTGGTCGAGATTAATCTTGACCCATGGTACCGGTGTTGTCAAATGACGTGTTGCGTACAATCATGGGATCTTATGATTAATCTTCTCGTGTTGTTTACGGGTGATCCTGAACCATATAAAATTGAATTATAAGTACATATATATAAAATATCATGTTATCTTAGAAGTATGTGATTTTATGTAAATTTTTCCAATGAATCCCGAAGTCATTTAAGCCTTGGATAACCAATTTTGTTTCGGTCATAGTTTCTTCGTTACAAGTCCGTTTTCGTTGATTCAACTTGCCATCTCCTTGGATCGAGTCCCTCTTTAAGACTATGAACTGTAAATACCTTAGTTTGTATTCAAAATCACACGGCATAGGTCAAACTTTAATGAAACTTATGAAGTTAATCATTTTCGTTACAACAAAATCATTTAATGACCATTTTTCTAAAAATACTTATACTTTGAAAAACCAAGTTTTACCTTGTTAAATTAGCATATACATAAGTTATATTACAGGTCTTGAAGTATTTTAGAAGTTAAGTTAGAAGGATCTATTTAGTTTGCAAACAAGTTTGAAAACATTCAAACTATGTTCTTGTTGTTAAACTTGTATACCACAAAATATGATAGCTATATATATATGAATCGAATAAGGTTATGAACATATATTCTACCTCAAGTTCCTTGGATGAAGTTGCTGTAAAAGAGAAGTAAGAAGCTAGAATTAAAAAGGGTGATAGAAGTGGATGAAAGATTGGAAGTAAGTTGGTGTTCTTGGAGGGTTTTCTTGAAGTGTTTTTGTATGGTTTTCTTATGGTGTTTTAGTATGGTTTTTGAAGCTAGATCTTCATAGATGTGAGCTGAGATGATTAAGGGGTTTAAGGGTTATGGAAGAGTGTGTGTTTTGCTAGAAAAATGGAAGAGAAAGTTGAATCAAAGTGATGATACATGAGGCTCCTTAAAAACGTGTTCTTAAGGTAGACATGGACAAAATTTAGTTTGTTATCTTATGTAATTAGTCAATAAGCTTCCAAAAGTAATTACCTAGCCCTCATGGCATGAATAATGGCTGGTTAGGTGGTGATTTTGATGTGTATTTACTATTAGTAAATACGTATAGGAGCTTGGTATGATACGAGTACAAATACTCTAGGTATACGTATAGAAATTTTGTGAAAAATGGAATGAGGATTCAAATATAGCTATCTTTTGTGAATACACTTATATGGTTTTATGTATTTAAGTCTTTAAAAGTGATTAAATACATTACTTATACAATATATGTATAAACATTATATGTCTTAAGTATTTATGTCAAATAACGTTACGTATAGTTATCGTTTTGAAAACTTAAGTTAGTAGTTTCAAAATACACATATAACTTGTTGTTATTAATACAAAATGAGATATTAAAACATTTATTAATCATGTTAAATATGTATATATACATTTATATACACAAACTTATAATTATCATATATTGTATAGTTCGTGATATCATCGGTCAAACTAGACGGTCAAACGTTGTGTAAAACTCTTTTCGGAAATATCAGTCTCGACAATTTGGATTGCTTATCATGTTGGCAAGGTTTAATTTATGTAAATATTAATCTTATAAGTATAGTATGATCGAAAAAAGTGCGGGTCGTTACAACTTTGAATTAGGAAACCCTTACTTTTTTAACGGTATTCGGAATAAATGGTAAAGTGATTTACAAGTAAGAACAAAGTATCACTTATTGGGAGTTAGACAAAAGTTAGTGGAGAATCGAATTTCATAATACTCGATTTATCATATAGAAGGAATAATCGGGATAAGATTCGTTGACTAGATAAACTCATTTGATATGTTATATTAAGATATATTATTTAAATAGTTAAGAAAATTAAACTAAACTTTTACACATAAAAGAATGAAATCAAAAATTAAGTTTTAAAGCACAAACGTTATAGGATTTTCGATTATGTAAATGAACTTAAATTATATAATTAGTTTTGAAAGGATAACTAGTATGTTATTAGATAAATATTTCAAAAATATGTATAAGATTATAAATTTTAATTTAAATTAGTCATAAAACGTTTTGATATTAAACTAATATTAATAAATAGGCTTTGATAAATAACAAGATTATGAATTATAAAAGTAAATGACCAAAACACTCAAAATATTAAGTTACACTTTGAGTGGGTTAGTTTTTAATTAATTTAAGTCTAGTTATTAATAAAGGTACGTGTCACAAAATGTTTAATTTAAAATAAAATATTTTGACAAACAACGAGACTTTAATTTATAGAAGGAAATGACCACAACACTCAATTTTATAAGTTATATTTTTATAAAGGTAATTTATTGTTGAGTAAGTATAATTTTTGTAAAAGGTACACGTCACGTAATGTAAAAGGCTAGTTTTCTAAACGTACGAAAGTGCGCCCGAAAAACCGAAAGTGATACATGAGTCGTGAGACCACGTCCGTGTCATTTTTGTAAAAATTATATTTTTACCATGAACGTAAATATAATATAATATTTAATTAATTATATAAATTAAATATATTATATATTAAAATATAATATAATGAATGGAAATCCCACGTTTTTTTTTCTTTTTTTAACTTTATGAGCTGGATTTGGACACATTTCAATCTTGGCATGTGAAGACTATAATCCTCCGCAATTACGGAGATATGAAAATTTAAAAACGCCTATAAAGCTCGACCATTTCATTATGTTTGATTTAATTCACCTATCTCTCCATCTAACATATATACTACGTATATTATTTAAATTATTTATTATTATTAATATTAGGATAAATATTAATATTAGGAGTATTATTAATATTAGTAATTACATAAAATACTACGACGAGGTCATGAGTGAATTATTTCAAGACAAGTTTTACGAGTAGGATAGGGCTAAGGAAATTATGAGTTATGGCTATGGAGGTGATGGGTATGGTTCATGGGTATGCCCGTGAGGTCAATTTAGTGTTTATCATCTCCGTTGCATCTACGTACCTTTCCTGCAATATTGAATCTCAATATTGATACGTGAGTACTCATAATTTAATTTTTACATACTAATAGTGTATCCCTGACTAGTGCTCGAGAAAATAGGATTATGCATGCTTGTACTTTTGATATTGCCTTTAGTTAGGATAGCCTGAATCTTGAAGTTAGATATACCTGCGGTTAAGATAAGGTATAGATATGTATGTCATTGGGAAGCTAGCGAAAAATTAAGAACTTTTCCTTTAGATGTCGAATCGTTCCGATGAACAGATTAGAAGTTATAGTCACGTGAAATTGTGTAAAAATGATTATTATTATCGTCGTCATTATCGTCGTTCTAAATTTTATTTAATTATTATTATTATTATTATCATTATTCTTATTTTTATTATTATCATTATAAATAAAAATTATTACTTTAAAGTAATATTAAAAAGTATCGTAAATATTAAAGATATCATAATCAGAATTATCATTTTACCATAATATCATTTTTAGTAAATATAAATATTGATGTTTATAATAATTATTATTACAAAATAACACAACTTTTACTTATTATTGTTATAAATGCAAGTTTATCAAATAAAAATATAATAAAATTATATAATTACCTCAATAGAATCTATCACAATATTTTATGATATTAAATGCACTTTATAAATTTTATTACTTAAGATATATAAAATTGTATTTATTAATAAATGAATTATATTATTTACTCTAGTAAATCTTTTAAAATTTTTTTTTAAAAAAAAATATAAAACGACGATATTTAAAATTATATAATAATCATTTTTAAATTTTGGAAATCATTTTGAGTCAAACTAATTTTTGTCGACCTTTGCATATTAGACTCGAGCATTAGGATTGTGGTACACTATGACTTAACTTAATGTATTAGAAAAATATTGACAAATACATAAATATATATGAATAATTTAGGTTCGTGAATCCAAGGCCAACCTTACACTTGTTCAATGATGTTATATGTATTTTTACTACGAAATACAGTATGGTGAGTTTCATTTGCCTTTTTACCCTTTATATTTTTGGGACTGAGAATACATGCGCTTTTATAAATGTTTGACGAAATAGACACAAGTAATTGAAACTACATTCTATGGTTGAATTATCTCGAATATGCCCCTTTTTATTAAAGTCTGGTAATCTAAGAATTAGGGAACAGACACCCTAATTGACGCGAATCCTAAAGATAGATCTATTGGGCCTAACAAACCCCATCCAAAGTACCGGATGCTTTAGTACTTCGAAATTTATATCATGTCCGAAGGAGGATCCCGGAATGATAGGGGATATTCTTATATGTATCTAGTTAATGTCGGTTACCAGGTGTTCACCATATGAATGATTATTTTTGTCTCTATGCATGGGACGTATATTTATGAGAACTGGGAATGAAATTCTTGTGGTCTATTAAAATGATGAAAATAAATGATTATGATAAACTAATGAACTCACCAACCTTTTGGTTGACACTTTAAAGCATGTTTATTCTCAGGTGTTAAAGAAATCTTCCGCTGTGCATTTGCTCATTTTAAAGATATTACTTGGAGTCTTTCATAGCATATTTCGAAGAACGTTGCATTCGAGTCATTGAGTTCATCAAAGATTATTATTAAATCAATTTATAGTTGGATAGTGAATATTATGAAATGGTATGCATGCCTGTCAATTTTCAATGTAAAGAAAGTTTGTCTTTTAAAAACGAATGCAATGTTTGTAAAATGTATCATATAGAGGTCAAATACCTCGCAATGTAATCAACTATTGTGAATCGTTTATAATGTATATGAACGGGTCCTTTCATCATGAACCGAGTGTGTGGGCCATATCTTGACAAGTTTGTCATTGTTTTCATCGATGACATACTTATTTACTCGAAGAATGATCAAGAGCACGAAGAACATTTGAGAAAAGTGTTAGAGTTGCTGAGAAAAGAAAAACTGTACGCTAAGTTTTCAAAGTGTGCATTTTGGTTGGAAGAAGTTCAATTCCTCGGTCACATAGTGAACAAAGATAGATCTATTGAGCCTAACGAACCCCATTCAAATTACCGGATGCTTTAGTACTTCGATGTTGCTTTATCATGTCCGAAGGATTTCCCGGAATGATAGGGGATATTCTTATATGCATTTTGTTAATGTCGGTTACCAGGTGTTCAATCCATATGAATGATATTTTTGTCTCTATGCATGGGACGTATATTTATGAGAAATAAAAATCTTGTGGTCTATTAAAATGATGGAAATGATTATTTATGTTAAACTAATGAACTCACCAACCTTTTGATTGACACTTTAAAGCATGTTTATTCTCAGGTAAGAAAGAAATCTTCCGCTGTGCATTTGCTCATTTTAGGGATATTACTTGGAGTCATTCATGACATATTTCATAAGACGTTGCATTCGAGTCGTTGAGTTCATCAAGAATATTATTAAGTCAATTATAGCTAGATATATTATGAAATGGTATGCATGCCTGTCAACATTCGATGTAATGAAAGTTTGTCTTTTAAAAACGAATGCAATGTTTGTAAAATGTATCATATAGAGGTCAAGTACCTCGCGATGTAATCAACTATTGTGAATCGTTGTGATCGATATGGACTTCGTCCAGATGGATTAGGACGGGTCGTTAGACCCATGGCCTCCTTTTATAGCCAAGGAGTTCACCTCAAATTGCAACAATCAATACACTTTAAGTATTTGATTATTTCTTTCTTTCTTACCCTTGTTTGAGAGTTGTATTAGTTAAATATTTTGGAGAGTGTAGTTGGCTTAAGAGAGTCGTCTATATCATTGTAACAATTTGTGATATAGTGTATTTCTCTCTTTGGGGGCCGGTGGTTTTTTCTCCTGTTTTGGAGTTTTCACGTTAAATCTTGTGTTGTGTATTGTTCTTATTTCTTTACTGTTTTTCATTGGGCGTTTGTTGGGAATTAGTGAGGCCGTAATTTCCCAACAACTGGTATCAGAGCCGGGGTTACCACACCGATGTTGGGAGGGGGGGATTGTTGGGGTGACCTTCACCCCTTTCCCACATCGGTTGGAGAGACAAAAACAAAGGCCCTTATATGTAGCTTGATACCTCTTCCTCACAGGACGCGTTTTAAACCCGTGAGGGCAGTTGAGTCGCTGGTGGCTCGCTGTTTCCAAAGCGGACAATATTCTGTGGTGGTCCTGGCTTCTGTCTCCGTTGCCAACAGTTCACAAGTCCATTTTGGTTACTTCACACTTTTCTTTTAAAGAAAGTCCCTTTCATTCAATTCACTCTCCTTATCTTATTTTGTTTTGTTTTTCTTTTATTCCAACTTAAAGTTGTTGTTTTTTTAAATTGTTTTAACTTTTCATTTTTTTTTGTTCGCAGAGGAAATTTCTCTCACGACAATCACATTGGGTCTCCACTAGCGAGTAAAACTCCTGATTGACGTACCCCCCTGAGCAATGAGATAACCAGGTGAATTTGCCCACATTAACACACACTATAGTCAAGATCCCAATTAATTCAATCTTAGACGTTACCAAGAATTGAACCTGAGTCTTCTACTTTATTGAAAACTCGGTAACCACTTGAGCGATGCCCAAACGATTAAAAAACAAATAGTGGAAGCCAGATTTGAACCCAAAATGTCTTATTCAAAATTATTAAGTTTCAAACTTTTATAGAGTACATATCTCCAGTGTCGTAAAAAATGGCCGCAACGGATTTGCCTTAGTATCGTTGCAACGGGCCATGAAACGGTAAAAAAGACGGTCAACGCTTAGAAAACGGTCAACAACGCTAAAAAACGGTCAAAGACGGAAAAAAACGGTCCGAGACGGAAAAAACGGTCAAAGACAGAAAAAGGTCAACTTTATATATATATATATATATATATATATATATATATATATATATATATATATAAGTCAATGTTAGTCAACATCCGTTTCGACCCCGTTTCCACCCCGTTTTTTCCGTTGCGACATTTTGAGATCGCTAACGTTTCGACCCCGTCTCACGTCTTTTTCAACCTTGCATATCTCTATTATAGTTAGTTGTATTATACAAAATTAGTAAAAGAAATTTTTTTTTTTTTCAATTCTTATAAGTAGTATATAATTTTGTACAATCAT
Source organism: Rutidosis leptorrhynchoides (assembly GCF_046630445.1). Classification (NCBI taxonomy): domain Eukaryota; kingdom Viridiplantae; phylum Streptophyta; class Magnoliopsida; order Asterales; family Asteraceae; genus Rutidosis; species Rutidosis leptorrhynchoides. Next base: position 257,640,457 of record NC_092337.1, read on the forward strand.
GATAACGTATTGTGATTATACAATACTATAACAACGTTTATCGAGTATGTTATCTATCTATACAAACAATTACTATGACCTTTTATAGAGTATTCATCTAGTTATCTATATAAACTTGGTAAAAACATATAAGCATTTATTAATCAATTTGTGTAGTTGAATACTATCGCACTGTTTAGTAATCGACTTCAGTCAGTTCCGGTGATTTATTATAAAAATGAAACGCTTATATATAATAAAATTAAAAAAGGTTAAAACAAACACTGAAAACATATATAGTGGGTGAATATGGGCCACGAGATCCAGGAAGAGGGTGGGGTTTGTAGACTTATTATGCTTTTAAGAGAGGGCCTAACTCATCAAAATATTGAGATCATGCCCATACCGTTGCCATTATGTTTGTTTTTTCTTGATAAAAGTTTCGTTGTCTCTTTATATATATATATATATATATATATATATATATATATATATATATATATATATATATATATATATATATATATATATATATATATATATATATATATATAAAGTGGTAGGATCAAGAGGGAAGTAGCTAATCGGGGGGAATCAAATTTTTTTTTTTTCGTTTTTTGAAAAACTTTGTTCACGAACATTATAGATTGGATGAAAATATGAACATTTAATAAAGTCACTTTGTGATAAATTTTTTTATTTTGGCGGAAAAACGCTCGAAGAATTAATATATAACAATTATCGTGTTTTTCGAGCGTATGTTGAGGTTTTAGATATTAGGGTTTAGAAATTTAGGGTTTAGGGTAGATTTAGGATTTAGATTGAGTTTTTAACACGAACGGTTTAGAGTTTAGGGTTTAGGGTTTAGGGTTTGGTGTTTTGGGTTTATGGAATACACCCAAACCACCAAACCCTAAACCCTAAACTCTAAAGCGGGCTAAATTTTACTTCACAAAATATGAAGAAAAAAAAAACTTTCACATTCTTCACGAACAATATTATCTTGATTGTTATTTTTCTCGATAGTTTTCCCGCCAAAATAATAACATTCATCAAGAAATGTCTTTTTTAAATGTTCATATTTTCGTGTGATCTTGATGCCTGAAAAAAAAATCAAAAAAAAAAAAATTTGCTTCTCCGCGCTTCCCCCTGATTGGTTACTTCCCCATTGATCCTGCCCCCACACACACACACACACACACACACACACACACACACACACACACACACACACACACACACACACACACACACATATATATATATATATATATATATATATATATATATATATATATATATATAGTGAAGGGATCAAATGAGAACTTTTTGACCCTGAAAACCCTGAGAACCCTGAGAACTCCATAAAACACCAAAATACACTGAAATTCGAATAAAAAAAAGGGGCAAGCGAACTAAAAACGTGAAATTCGAACAAAACTGGTGAAAGTCGAACAAAAATAAAATGGCGGGCGAACAAAAATAGTGAAATTCGAACAAAAATAGTGAAATTCGAACAATTTTGTGTTCTACATTTTTCAAATTCGAACAAAAATTTGTAGAACACGTGAAATTCGAACAAAAAATTGAAATTCGAACAATTTTGTGTTCTACATTTTCGTAATTCGAAAAAAAAAAATTTTTTGCTCGCCCGTGTCGGGAAGCGGGGGGAAGCAAATTTTGTTTTTCGTTTTTTGAAAAAATTTTGTTCACGAACATTATAGATTGGATAAAAATATGAACATTTAATAAAGATACTTTGTGATAAATGTTTTTATTTTGGCGGGAAAACGCTCGAAGAATTAATATATAACAATTATCGTGTTTTTCGAGGGTATTTTGAGGTTTTAGATATTAGGGTTTAGAAATTAAGGGTTTAGGGTTTAGATTTACGGTTTAGATTTAGGATTTAGATTGAGTTTTTAACACAGACGGTTTAGAGTTTAGGGTTTAGGGTTTTGGTTTTAGGGACTAAACCCAAAGCCCTAAACCCAACTCTCTAAATCGGGCTAAATATTACTTCACAAAACATGAAAAAGAAAAAAACGTTAATATTCTTCACGATCATTATTATCTTGAATGTTATTTTTGTCGATCGTTTTCCCGCCTAAATAATAACATGCATCACGAAGTGTCTTTTTTAAATGTTCATATTTTCGTATAATCTTGATGGTTGGAAAAAAAATTCCAGAAAAACAACAACAAAAAATTTGCTTCCCACCGCTCCCCCCGATTGGTTCTTCCCCATTGATCCTACATATATATATATATATATATATATATATATATATATATATATATATATATATATATATATATATATATATATATGTATAGATCAAACCAAAATCATTAAGTATGAAATAGATTTCGGATTTGAGTGCTAGATTAGCGGAAGAGATTGAATCGAATGTTTTATCTCCAATAACTATGCAAACCCTGATTTGAAATCTGGATTAGGGAGTAAAACAATCGATGAGATTAAGCTTATTCGATCGGAATCAAATAAGTTAATATCTTAGAGTAATGGCTAACTCTGATATCGACCGGAATCTTTATCGGAGTTGAATTAAGCAGCTGGAGAAACGTTATCGTAATTAATTTGGGCAGAGTAACGTTAATGCATCCAATGTTGTCTAAGTGGATGAGCTTGTTTGCGTATTTATAGGTGTTGTGAGGGATTGGTGACGTGTCACATGTCTCTTTCATGGTTATAACAAACTTCACTAATCCCGAGGGTCTACGTGACACATGTCCCTTTCATGGGAATAACAAACAGATCCTAACAAACTTTCCTAGATTCGTGGGCTGACGTAGCGTGTAGCTTGTTTGTATCTTTGCTCCGGGATCATGTGCTTGCTCCGGGACGGTGCACTTGTTCCGGGACAACTTGCTTGTCCCGGGACTGGACACCTAAGCTGGAAAGACATGGTGGTTCCGAGAGTGTGATAGATCCGTCTAGAGTGTGACGGATGAGGGTCTAATCCATAAGAACGAATACAATAACATATGATTACATCGCGAGGTATTTGACCTCTATATGATACATTTTACAAACATTGCATTCGTTTTTAAAACACAAACTTTCATTACATCGACAGTTGACGGCATGCATACCATTTCATAATATATCCCACTATAACTGACTTAGTAATAATCTTGATGAACTTGACGACTCGAATGCAACGTCTTTTAAAATATTTCATGAATGACTCCAAGTAATATCTCTAATATGAGTAAATGCACAGCGGAAGATTTCTTTAATACCTGAGAATAAACATGCTTTCAAGTGTCAACCAAAAGGTTGGTGAGTTCATTAGTTTATCATAATCGATCATTTTCATCATTTTAATAGACCACAAGAATTTCATTTCCATTTCTCATAAATATACGTCTCATGCATAGAGACAAAAATCATTCATATGGATTGAACACCTGGTAACCGACATTAACAAGATGCATATAAGAATATCCCCTATCATTCCGGGAAATCCTTCGGACATGATAAAAACAACATCGAAGTACTAAAGCATCCGCAAACATGGATGGGGTTTGTTAGGCCCAATAGATCTATCTTTAGGATTCACGTCAATTAGTAGATCGGTTTACTAATTCTTAGGTTACCAAGCAAAAGGGGCATATTCGGCTTCGATCATTCAACCATATAACGTAGTTTCGATTACTTGTGTCTATTTCGTAAAACATTTATAAAAGCGCGTGTATTCTCAGTCCCAAAAATATATATTGCAAAAGCATTTAAAAAGGGAGTAATGAAACTCACTATACTGTATTTTGTAGTAAAAATACATATGACGGCATTTAACAATTGCAGGGTTGGCCTCGGATTCACGAACCTATATCAATTATATTTATTAAAACATATAATCGTAATCGGATAAGTTATATATGTATATTATTTCAATTGTTATATATTTATATACTTTTTATATATGTTTTTTTTATAAGTATTTATCTGATAAATAATATTAATTATGATAATGAATAAAGTGTTGTATTCTTTTGAAATAATAATAATAATAATCATATTAATAATAATAATAATAATAATGATGATAATAATAATAATTATATTTACTAATGGTATTAATAATTTTGATAAAAAAAAAATGGGCATTGTATTCGTAGTAATAATAATACCATATAATAATAATGATAATAAAATTAATGTAAATAATAATAATAATAACAAATATTGATTTTAGTATTAGCATAATAATAATAATAATGATAATAATAATAACAACAACAATAATAATAATATTGAAATAATAATAATTAAGTAATAAATGGCTACCTTTAAAGGAAAGAGAAAAAAAAATGCCATCACCCAGACTTGAAGCCGTGACCTCTCGCTCACCCGAACACTCCTCTACCCATCCCTCCATTCTGTTTTCCTTAAATTAGCTTACTATTTAATTATAATAAACCCGTTTTTCTTTTTCCAAGCCCAACAGTCAAGTCCACGGCCCAACTGAAATAATTCGACCCAACTTGATAGATTACGTGATGATTCGGCCCAACAAGTAATAAGTTCTCGGCCCAATTAGCTAATTTGTTTAATCTTTGCAAGGTCTTTTGTGGAACAAGTGGAGAGGTAGGGTTTTGTTGTTAAGAAATTAAGAAGCAGGAACGAGATAGAATTCGTGGGGTTAAAGGGTTTGACATCATCGTTATAATCATCTTCATCATCTTTACAGTCATCATCATCATTAATATCAACTCACGTACTATTCCTCATCTTCGACCTCTGCCATCATCTCTTTCGTTTACAATTTACGATCACCATATTTCATAGCTTTATTACATTTTATGCTATAACAGTATCATCTACAAACTGCGTTTATCATTATCTCTATCAATTTCGTAATCACATAAAATCATAATCATCATTAACAATTTTTGTTACCCAGCTACTATTCATCATCTTCATCATTTGTTATCATCTTTTACGTTCGAGAATAAGAGAAAACGCAGCTGCAGTCTATGGTTTAAAGGGTGTAGCAGGTGGTGATCAAAGGTTGTTTGATACAGCAACTTTTCACAGCCTGGTTCGTTGTTTTGGTTGTCGAAGAAAAAGAAAGTAAAAGCGGCGTGTTCCAACACCTTCATCAGATGGTTTTCCTGTCTGGGATTATTCGTAGAAGAAGCGAAATAGTAGTAGCAGCTGTTGCAGATTAAACATAATCGAAGCTGGGCAGTAGCATAAACAATATGACTTCTTGTTTGGTTGGTTTCGATAAAAATAAAAAAAATAAAAAAATAAAAAGAAGCAGCTGTAATAGTTAAAACTTGATGGGTTTGGGGTGTTGATGGTGGTGTTGGCGATTTTTAGACAGATACAGGAAATCATAAACAACGGTTTTCGTTTGGTGGCGTGAAGATGATGAACATGAAACAGAAAAGGACTGCAGCTGTAGCAGTAACCATTTCAGTCGAACAGTGGGTATAGTAGTTTAGGGGTGGAGTTCCTTGGTTTTTAAACAGAAAAAAACACAGAAGCATAGCTGCTATTTTGGGCGGCTGTTTATGCAGCAAAAGGGTGGCGATTGTGGCGATGGTTTAAGGATGGTGTTGGGTATAACAGTGAGCATGTACCGATGGTGATAATGGTGATCGGATGGTGATTTTGGTAACCGATGGTGGTTGATTAAAGTGAGGTTGGTGTTTGAATGGTGGTCATGGGTGGCGATGGTGTTCACGTTTGATCGAGAGATGAGAGTTGTGGTGATGGTATGAAATATATCTCATCATATCTATATGTATATATAATGCATATGGAGAATAGATAGATTGAAGAGACAATACTCAATTAAGCACAGTAACACCATTTCAATATTTTAGATTCACGGACCAACATAATTATATAATATAATATTATTAATAATATAATATTAATCAAATTAATCAAATGAAACGTGTAGATGAAATATAGCAGCCTTCAATTTGTAATTTATCTGCCGACAGTTTAATAGGGACTATTATTTTGTACTCCGTTGTTAAATAGTGGCGAATAAAAGTCTTCAGAAAAATCCCATATTTTTAAATTAAATAGTTTTATTTATTTTGGTCATTATGGTATAAAATTTGATCATTAACTATTAAATAAAAATTACATTAATTATTCACTCCCAACCCCAAATAAAATATAAAAAGTTTTAAAATTCAACAGTTAGTTCCTAAATGTGTTTTTAATAAGCCTATAATTTATAAAACTTATTTTCGAATCACCGTTTATTTTACAATCATATAAGTTCGAATTTAACTTGCTTAATATCGATCGACTGACAAACGAGTGTTATTTTCGCTTACTAAATAAGTTCGAAACCATATAAATATATATTCAATATACCTTACGTATATATAGATTTATTTTATCATATATAATTTTATTTACAATATTAATTAAATCATATAATATTTTAATTTATAATAATTAATATATATATATATATATATATATATATATATATATATATATATATATATATATATATATATATATATGTATGTATCTATTTACATATAGTTGTTCGTGAATCGTCGGGAATGGTCAAAGGTTAATTGAACACATGAACATAGTTTTCAAAGTTTTTGAGATTTCAACATTACAGACTTTGCTTATCGTGTCGGAAACATATAAAGATTAAGTTTAAATTTGGTTGGAAATTCCCGGGTCGTCACAGTACCTACCCGTTAAAGAAAATTCGTCCCAAAATTTGAGTGAGGTCGTCATGGCTAACAATAAGAATGTTTTTCTGAAGAATATGAGTTGATAAATAGAGTCTTATCATTATTGGTTAATATAGATAAAACGATTCGAGTACTCGAGTGAAGCTGTCACAACAGATCGAGATAGAGATTTAACTTTGACGTAGCCACGGTGGATTTCCGGATTTCAAGGGATTAAAGAAAATCTTTGAAATCTAAAAGATTTGATTCTTTGGTGAATAAGAAAATTAAGATCTCTATAATTAAATACGGTGATCTGCCTCGATTACTCTGTCTGATATTTCCATTATAAATTAAACTCTTCCGTTTCATTATTCTCACTATTCCTATACGTTCTTTCTTAGTTCATACATTCAAAAGATTGTGAAAATGCTTAATCCATTTCTAATCCCTGATATTTTTCTAATTATCATTTCTGTCATCCTTCTTTTCAATCTTCCACCAGAAAAATCTGCTTAATTCTGCTATTACCTTGGGTGTTACTATTCTTAATTATACCGTGTCTTTATATTGCTATTCGTATTAATATCCACGGTTTGTAACCTCTGTGTTGTTATTGGGCTTTATATTTTCTCTTATATTTTAGAGCTCTTTGCCTTTTTATTATCTTCTCGACCGGTAGTAAAGCGAGTAACGGTCCAGAATTCGTAGGTATGGAGTTTTGAATGAATTTAATGTCCTAAAAAAGAAAGAACGTAATCGCACGATTTGATTTGTCAAATTACCTGAGTCACTGAGAATAGAACTATCAAGAACATAATTTCTTGATATGTTCAGAAGTTAAGCAGAATGAAAGAGTTATGTAACATGGCACATGATGATGTTATGATCTGTGAATCATCACGTCCCATTAGAAACTCAGCATGACTTACTATAATATAATCACGTTGATCAAGTGTCATTATATTATACTAACTCATGCATCAATTTCTAACACTACTTCAAAATCAATCATAATTCAAATCTGAATTTTTCAGAATTTTAGATACTAAAACAGTTTCTTTTATGATATAACACAGATAGAGCGGAGAGATAATAATTTTAGATAAGAATAATTATGAAAATATCTTCAGAAATATCGAGGATATTTATAAGAAACATACGATGATATCTTAGAATTTCTGATATCGAAGGATGATGTAGAAGGTTTGTTCGTAAAAAGGTGTAGAGTCAGGAGCAAGGTAATCGCTAAAGATTTCATCAGAAACATAATCATCAAGATTCTTTATGTACAAGTTTAGTCCTTGTGATTTGTCTACAGTCCCCTTCATAGTTTCGCATGATCCGCTTTTCGGTACTAAATTTTCTATTGAGTGTTTCCAACACTCCATTCTTTATCATCAAACTTTCGACTGTTAAGATCGTTTACGGTTGTCTACAGTTTCTGCTGCTTCATTCAGCTTTTTCAAACTTTGGAGTATTGATTCGTAGACTGGGTGCTTTTTCAGAATTTTAGAATGGAAGGTCATTATTTTAAGAGATAACGGTTATATGTATTCGTATAACTATTGATGCAGAGACGCTGCAAGATTCGAAATACTGATTACTAATTCCTGGTACTTGGTATGGCAGTTCTCGTTATCTGATGCGGATAAGTACATGATAGGGTTTTGATAAATATAATGATTTTCCAGAAGGTCAAAGATCAATGAAGTTGCTGGTAAGTTTACTGCTAATGTGGTGGGATATAAACGGTTCCCCGATAACGATGACGAAAGGCAACTTAGATATCACGGTTATAATAAGGTTGTTTCGAACGAAAAATCGAAGTTGACTTGCTAGAGCTATGACAAAATTGGCTACTTTGGAGAGGTATTGTAAAGTTATTTTCGGTAATAACACGCCAATGGATCATAGATTCGTGTAAACTTCTACTTGGGTTCCGGAATTTCTCCCAGGTGCATGACTGTGGATAACATGTGATTGGATCATCATCTCGATTGAGGTGTTTTCAAGAATCATAAAGGTTTGAACGCAGATTGTAATCGTCAAGATACAATTGAGGTTTAAGATGAAATCAAGTGGCAAACTTGAAGAATTGTTTAGTTTCATATGTTATAATCAATATTTTAATTCATTTTAATTGTCAAATATTGGTAGTCCACAGTTAGCAGTCCACAGTTACTAATTCAATAATTCATATATAGTTTATAATATTCGAATTAATTAATACGTATCGTGACCCGTGTACATGTCTCAGACTGGATCACAACTTAAAGTATATATATTATTATAGAATCAACCTCAACCCTGTATAGCTAACTCTATCATGACTGCATATAGAGTGTCTATGGTTATTCCAAATAATATATATAGATGCGTCGATATGATATGTCAAAACCTTGTATACGTGTCCCGATATTTAAAGTGCGTAAAATAAATAACAGAAATTAAATAACGATAAATAAAATTGCGAGAATATAAATTTAGATAATTAAACTGCGATAATAAAATGGAATCAGTTAGCTGGGAACAGTTAGCTAGGAACAGTTAGCGTAGATTCTTAACAAAATTTCTCATAATTAATTTGTTTGTTTCTAATAAATTTTATTTTTTTGTCCAATGTTTTCTTCATTATGCCACTTGCTGGATTCTGATAGGTCAAAATCCAAATATAAAATTGAATTGAAATGGTTATTCTGTGGTGAACGGATACGTATATCTGTGGATGTAAGTAGGATAGTAAATGACTGTTGAATCAGATTGAAAGATTGTACAGTGTAATTTATTAATGTGAAATCTAAATATTTCTCGGGTATTACCTACCCGTTAAAATATTTTCACCATTAACAGTTTGAACAAAAGAATTTTTAATTACAATCTTTATGAAAACATATATACATATATATTTTCTTCAGATGTAATCATGGATTTAATGAGTTAATACGATATTAATCTCATTTGGTTTTCGGTTGGAACTAGAAAGAATAATCCCTAAAACTTTAGAGATTACATAATCACCGCAGAATAGTTCTCCAATGAAGTTATGAATCAATACTTCATCGGTTACTGTTGTTGGTATTCCTTGGTATCTATGGTGCATATGACGTTGATGCTCGTAGGACAGATTGTGAAGTTGAGGGTTGCGATGCGGTTGTTGTTGGTGGTGGTAATGGTACTGTTGGCGTTGATGATGGTGGTACTGATTATGCTGCTGGTGCTGCTGCTAGTATTTGTAACCTTTGCACCATATTCTCCAAAGCCACTACTCGAGCGCGAAGCTCGTTGACTTCTTCTATTATTCCGGGATGATTGTCGATCGGAACGAGCGGATGAATAAGGTTTAGAATTCTAGATAAAATATAATCGGGGCGAGATATTTGAGAAATGAGAGAGAAAATGGTGTTTCGGACAGGTTTGCCGGTAAGTGCTTCAGGTTCTTCGCCAAGAGGGCAATGTGGTGGATGGAAAGGATCGCCTTCTTCTTGTCTCCAATGACTAAGGAGGCTACGAACCCAGCCCTAATTCATCCATAATTGATGATGGCTAATCGGTTGATCCATTCCGGTTACACTGCTTTCGGAGCTTGAGTGGGACTCCATGTCAGAATCCGAGGGACTTGAACTAGTGGCGAGTTCCATTTCGTACGATTGAATAAAGAATGTTGCGATATGAAACAATTTTCGGCTATCGGATGGTATTCTAATTATATAGAATATCTATATATATATAGAACAAAGGATTTCGTAGATTACGGAGGAATTTACGGAATATATCAGATAAGTCTACAGTAACAGATACGCTAAGATATGAATTATCAGATACGCTAAGATATTAATTTTGTCTATACACTATTCATGCACTCAATGTAGTAAAACGTGTCTAGACTAAGAATGATAAGCAGGTAATTTTCTAAGGATGATAAGTAGGTAATTTTCGACACGAAATGATTAGCAAAACTTTTGACATGCAGACACGGTCGAAGTCTAGACTCACTAATGCATCTAAACAACTATCAGTTAGACACACTAATGTAAGACCTGGTTTGCTAAGACCACCGCTCTGATACCACATGTAAAGACCCGTCCTAATCCATAAGAACGAATACAATAACATATGATTACATCGCGAGGTAATTGACCTCTATATGATACATTTTACAAACATTGCATTCGTTTTTAAAACACAAACTTTCATTACATCAACAGTTGATGGCATGCATATCATTTCATAATATATCCCACTATAACTGACTTAGTAATAATCTTGATGAACTTGACGACTCGAATGCAACGTCTTTTGAAATATGTCATGAATGACTCCAAGTAGTATCTCTAATATGAGCAAATGTACAGCGGAAGATTTCTTTATTACCTGAGAATAAACATGCTTTCAAGTGTCAACCAAAAGGTTGGTGAGTTCATTAGTTTATCATAATCATTTTCATCATTTTAATAGACCACAAGAATTTCATTTCCATTTCTCACAAATATACGTCTCATGCATAGAGACAAAAATTATTCATATGGATTGAACACCTGGTAACCGACATTAACAAGATGCATATAAGAATATCCCCTATCATTCTGGGAAATCCTTCGGACATGATAAAAACAACATCGAAGTACTAAAGCATCCGCAACCATGGATGGGGTTTGTTAGGCCCAATAGATCTATCTTTAGGATTCGTGTCAATTAGTAGATCGGTTTACTAATTCTGAGGTTACCAAGCAAAAGGGGCATATTCGGCTTCAATCATTCAACCATATAATGTAGTTTCGATTACTTGTGTCTATTTCTTAAAACATTTATAAAAGCGCATGTATTCTCAGTCCCAAAAATATATATTGCAAAAGCATTTAAAAAGGGAGTAATGAAACTCACTATACTGTATTTTGTAGTAAAAATACATATGACGGCATTGAACAATTGCAGGGTTGGCCTCGGATTCACGAACCTATATCAATTATATTTATTAAAACATATAATCGTAATCGGACAAGTTATATGTGTATATTACTTCAATTGTTATATATTTATATACTTTTTATATATGTTTTATATAAGTATTTATCTGATAAATAATATTAATAATGATAATGAATAAATGTTGTATTCTTTTGAAATAATAATAATAATAATTATATTAATAATAATAATAATAATGATGATAATAATAATAATTATATTTACTAATGGTATTAATAATTTTGATAAAAAAATAGGCATTGTATTCGTAGTAATAATAATACCATATAATAATAATGATAATAAATTAATTTTAATAATAATAATAACAAATATTGATTTTGGTATTAGCATAATAATAATAATAATGATAATAATAATAACAACAACAATAATAATAATAATAATGAAATAATAATAATTAAGTAATAAATGGCTACCTCTAAAGGAAAGAGATAAAAAAAAAATGCCATGGACTTGAACCCGCGACCTCTCGCTCACCCGAACACTCCTCTACCCATCCCTCCATTCTATTTTCCTTAAATTAGCTTACTATTTAATTATAATAAACTCGTTTTTCTTTTTCCAAGCCCGACAGTCAAGTCCAAAGCCCAACTGAAATAATTCAGCCCAACTTGATAGATTAAGTGATGATTCGGCACAACAAGTAATAAGTTCTCGGCCCAATTAGCTAATCTGTTTAATTTTTGCAAGGTCTTTCGTGGAACAAGTGGAACAAGTGGAGAGGTAGGGTTTTGTTGTTAGGAAATTAAGAAGCAGGAACGAGATAGAATTCGTTGGGTTAAAGGGTTTGACATCATCGTTATAATCATCTTCATCATCTTTACAGTCATCATCTTCATTAATATCAACTCGCGAACTATTCCTCATCTTCGACCACTGCCATCATCTCTTTCATTTACAATTTACGATCACCATATTTCACAGCTTTATTACATTTTATGCTATAACAGTATCATCATCAAAATGCATTTATCATCATCTCTATCAATTTCGTAATCACATAAAATCATAATCATCATTATCAATTTTTGTTACCCAGCTACTATTCATCATCTTCATTATTTGTTATCATCTTTTACCTTCGAGAATAAGAGAAAACGCAGCTACAGTCTATGGTTTAAAGGTGTAGCAGGTAGTGATCAACGGTTGTTTGATACAGCAACTTTTCACAGCCTGGTTCGTTGTTTTGGTTGTCGAAGAAAAAGAAAATAAAAGCGGCGTCTTCCAGCACCTTCATCAGATGGTTTTCCTGTCTGGGATTGTTCGTAGCAGAAGCGAAATAGCAGTAGCAGCTGTTTCAGATTAAACATAATTGAAGCTGGACAGTAGCATAAACAATATGACTTCTTGTTTGGTTGGTTTCGATAAAAATAAAAAAAAAATAAAAAAATAAAAAGAAGCAGCTGTAATAGTTAAAACTTGATGGGTTTGGGGTGTTGATGGTGGTGTTGGCGATTTTTAGACAGATACAGGAAATCATAAACAACGGTTTTCGTTTGGTGGCATGAAGATGATGAACATGAAACAGAAAAGGACTGTAGCTATAGCAGTAACCATTTCAGTCGAACAGTGGGTATTGTGACAACCCGGAAATTTCCAACCAAATTTAAACTTTAATCTTTATATGTTTCCGACACGATAAACAATATTTGTTAAGTTAAATTGCAAGAATTTTAAACTACGTTCATACATTCATTCAACCTCGACCATGTTCCAACGATTCACGAACCATTAAACGAATATGATTATATATGTATATGTGTATATATATTATAACTTGAAACGTAAACAAAATATTAGATTAAATACTTTATATGATTGTATCTGTTTCAAAATATTTATCAATGGAATTAGAAGATAAGATCAAATGATTGAATTATCAGATATATTGAATTATGATTACAAGTCTCTGTTGAAAGGCCCACGTTGATTTGAGAAATCTTTCCGTTTTAACAATATTCGAAAAATGGTAAAGTGATTTATAAATAAGAATAAATTATCAATCATTGAGAACTAGACAAAGGATAGTGGAAGATTGAATCTCATAAAGACTCGATTGATCTATTTAGTTTCAAACGTACAAAAACGTTTTCAGTTTAAAAAGAACTTTATTATTAAAACGTATATAACCTTTATAAATATTTAGAACCACTTTTGACAACTCATTACTTAACTAGTATGATAAAGATAACGATATTTATATTTTATTTTATTAAATATATATAACAATTTAAATTAATATTATATATATTTATACGCGTATTATACGTACATAGTATTATACTTTTACTATACTTAAACTTTACCTTTACTTTATTTTTACTTTACTTTAACTTTAATAATTCACTTTAATAATTCATACTTTAATAATTCACTTTAATAATTCATACTTTAATAATTCACTTTAATAATTCATACTTTAATAATTCACTTTAATAATTCATACTTTAATAATTCACTTTAATAATTCATACTTTAATAATTCACTTTAATAATTCAAAAATCTATTATAAATAGAATTCAATAGGTTTCATTATTTCATAGAAACTTGAAAATATTTTTCTCTAAACTCTCTCAATCGATTTACATATATATATTTACTCCATATTATTTCAAGATATTATTAGTATACATAAAATATTACGACGGAGTGCTGTTCGAGTGATTTCGAAATTGTTTTTCGAGTAGGATAGGATTAAGGAAATTATGGGTTATAGCTATGGAGGTGATTGAGTATGGTTCATGGGTATGCTCGTGAGGTCAATATAGTGTTTATCATTTCCGTTGCATCTACGTACCTTTCCTGCAATATTGAATCTCAATATTGATACGTGAGTACTCATAATTTAACTTTTACATACTAATAGTGTATCCCTGACTAGTGCTCGAGTATTTAGGATTATGCATGCTTGTACTTTTGATATTGCCCTTAGACAGGTTAGGTTGAATATTGAATTAGTTACACTTGCGGTTGAGATAAGGTATAAGATATGCATGTCCTTGGAAAGCTAGCAAAAAATTAAGGACTTTTCCTTTAGATATCGAATGGTTTCGATGAACGGATTAGAAGTTATAATCAATTGAATTTTCTATATTTTTATTAAAAATGATTATTATCGTCGTTTTTATCGTCGTTCTAGTTTTATCTTATTATTATCATTATTATTATCTTTATCAATAAAATGGATTTATCATTAAAAATTGTTATTTTTTTTATTATTACTATCGTTATTATTGTTAAAGTTATAATTAGTATTATTATTATTATTATCCAATTATTATTATTATTATTATTATTATTATTATTATTATTATTATTATTATTATTAATATATATATCATTATTTAAAAATGGATATTGTCATTGTTATTATTATTATTACTATATTATCATTAAGATAATTATAATTATTAGTATTATCGTTAAAAATGTTATAGTAACTATCATTATTAATATTAGTATAATTAAAACAAATATTTGTAACACCTAATTATTTTGATTACTATTATTATCATTATTATGAACACGATATAAAAGACGATTAAAAGCTATTAAACGAAACGATTAGGAAATAATGAGTAAGAGTATCATGATGAAATTAAAATATTATAAGATATTGATTTAGATAAAATTATCGTTCTTATTATTTTTATCATTACTATTATTATTAAAAATATCGTTAGTATTAAAACTATCATTTTAACAAAAAATATCATTTTAATAGAAATGTCATTGTTACTATAAAATATCATTATTATTATTATTTTAAATAGAATTATTATTTTAAAGATAATATTAAAAATTATCGTAAATATTAAAGTTATCATAATTAGAATTATCGTTTTATCATAATGTCATCTTAGTAATTATAAATATTGATATTTTTATAATAATTATTATTATTACAAAATAATACAACTTTTACTTACTATCATTATAGATATTATTTTATCAAATAAATATGTGATACAAACATATTTTACTACGTGTAATAACTTACTTTAATAATACCTATCATATTATCTTTATGATATTAAATGAACCCTATAAATTTTATTACTTAATATATATAAAAGTATATTATATTATATAAATTTAATATAAAATTTTATTTATTAATAAATAAATTATATTATTTACTCTAATAAATCTTTTAAAAATATTTAACAATATAAAACGACGATATTTAAACTATATATTAATCATGTATAGATTTTGGAAATTATTTTGAGTCAAATTTACTTTTGTTGACTTTTGCATATTAGTCTCGAGCATTAGGATTGTGGTACACTATGACTTGGCCTAATTTGTTAGACAAATATTGACCAACACATAATTATATATAATTAATTTAGGTTCGTGAATCCGAGGCCAACCTTGCACTTGTTCAATGATGTTATATGTATTTTTACTACGAAATACAGTATGGTGAGTTTCATTTGCCCTTTTTACTCTTTACGTTTTTGGGCTGAGAATACATGCAAAATGCTTTATGAACTGTTTTACAATATTTATATGTGTGAGTTTCATTTGCCTTTTTACCCTTTATATTTTTGGGACTGAGAATACATGCGCTTTTATAAATGTTTGACGAAATAGACACAAGTAATTGAAACTACATTCTATGGTTGAATTATCGAAATCGAATATGCCCCTTTTTATTAAAGTCTGGTAATCTAAGAATTAGGGAACAGACACCCTAATTGACGCGAATCCTAAAGATAGATCTATTGGGCCTAACAAACCCCATCCAAAGTACCGGATGCTTTAGTACTTCGAAATTATATCATGTCCGAAGGAGGATCCCGGAATGATAGGGGATATTCTTATATGTATCTAGTTAATGTCGGTTACCAGGTGTTCACCATATGAATGATTATTTTTTGTCTCTATGCATGGGACGTATATTTATGAGAACTGGAAATGAAATTCTTGTGGTCTATTAAAATGATGGAAATAAATGATTATGATAAACTAATGAACTCACCAACCTTTTGGTTGACACTTTAAAGCATGTTTATTCTCAGGTGTTAAAGAAATCTTCCGCTGTGCATTTGCTCATTTTAAAGATATTACTTGGAGTCTTTCATAGCATACTTCGAAGAACATTGCATTCGAGTCATTGAGTTCATCAAAGATTATTATTAAATCAATTTATAGTTGGATAGTGGATATTATGAAATGGTATGCATGCCTGTCAATTTTTGATGTAAAGAAATATTGTCTTTTAAAAACGAATGCATTGTTTGTAAAATATATCATATAGAGGTCAAATACCTCGCAATGTAATCAACTATTGTGAATCGTTTATAATGTATATGAACGGGTCCTTTCAGGTATAGTAGTTTAGGGGTGGCGTTCCTTGGTTTTTAAATAGAAAAAAACATAGAAGCATAGCTGCTGTTTTGGGCGGCTGTTTATGCAGCAAAAGGGTGGCGATTGTGGCGATGGTTTGAGGATGGTGTTGGGTATAATAGTGAGCAGGTACCGATGGTGATAATGGTGATCGGATGGTGATTGTGGTAATCGATGGTGGTTGATCAAAGTGAGGTTGGTGTTTGAATGGTGGTCATGGGTGGCAATGGTGTTCACGTTTGATCGAGAGATGAGAGTTGTGGTGATGGTATGAAATATATCTCATCATATCTATATGTATATATAATGCATATGGAGAATATATAGATTGAAGACACAATACTCAATTAAGCACAGTAACACCATTTCAATATTTTAGATTCACGGACCAACAGAATTATATAATATAATATTATTAATAATATAATATTAATCAAATTAATCAAATGAAACGTGTAGATGAAATATAGCAGCCTTCAATTTGTAATTTTTTTGCCGACAGTTTAATAGGGACTATTATTTTGTACTCCGTTGTTAATCAGTGGCGATTAAAAGTCTTCAGAAAAATCTCATATTTTTAAATTAAATAGTTTTATTTATTTTGGTCATTATGGTATAAAATTTGATCATTAACTATTAAATAAAAATTACATTAATTATTCACTCCCAACCTCAAATAAAATATAAAAAGTTTTAAAATTCAACAGTTAGTTCATAAATATGTTTTTAATAAGCCTATAATTTATAAAACTTATTTTTGAATCACCGTTTATTTTACAATCATTTAAGTTCGAATTTAACTTGCTTAATATCGATCGACTGACAAACGAGTGTTATTTTCGCTTACTAAATAAGTTCGAAACCATATAAATATATATTCAATATACCTTACATATATATAGATTTATTTTATCATATATAATTTTATTTACAATATTAATTAACTCATATAATATTTTAATTTATAATAATTTATATATTTATATATATATATATACATATATACATATATATATATATACATATATATATATATATGTATATATATATATATATATGTATATATATGTATATGTATATATATATGTATATGTATATATATATATATGTATATATACATATATATATATATACATATATATACATATAGTTGTTCGTGAATCGTCTGGAATGGTCAAAGGTTAATTGAACACATGAACATAGTTTTCAAAGTTTTTGATATTTTAACATTACAGACTTTGCTTATCGTGTCGGAAACATATAAAGATAAGTTTAAATTTGGTTGAAAATTCCCGGGTCGTCACATTTTTGGCCCGGGATGGTCATGCCGGGTACGTTTTAAGCGGAGTGCTGCTAATAGTGTGCCTTTCTGAGATGGATCACTATGCATATCATTAAGTCCCCCCAGTTTGGTGATGTCAGGTGGGACAGTTGCGTTGCCAAACTTTAAAAGAATACGCCCACATGGCTGATGTGGCGTGCAATCAATGCGCGTTGTATTCTGTCTTAAACATAGTAAAGTCTTTCGCGTATTTCAATGTACTTTTTGAGCTTTGTGGGGCACATATGGGATATTTGTCTTTATAAAAGACCATCGATCTTTAACTAAATCTTTCTGGTTTCAACACTTCTTTCTTTTATACAAAGTTCTTTCATTGTTTTATTCATCCGACCATTCGTATCATCTTTCATTCTTTTCTTTTCTCATACATCATGCCTCCTAGACTGTGAATCCTCTTCATGATGTATAACTCCCTGCCAAAATCGCCATTGACGTGGCGTGTTATTTTCGATCCCACAGCTTGATCGATCCATCTAAGTAACAGCAGAAGTAAATAGCCTTAGTTTACCTGAGACAAAACATGCTTAAAGTGTCAACCAAAAATGGTTGAGCGAACAACATAGGTTTAACAATCATAATAAGTTTTTAGACCACAAGATTTATTTATAAAGTTTAATCAGTTCGTTAGTAGTGCTGAGGTGTATGATATCGAAACTAAACAAGTTACCCCGTGATCACTTTATTCGTTTGTGTCGTTAAATCATTATTATGTATCCATTGACCAACGATCATCCGGATAGAGACGTTACTCTCAATAGCGCTGCCCACAACAATTAAGCTTGCCAAAATTCCAGCAACTAATGATATCATGGCAGGGATTAAGCATGAAACAAAGCATGTCATAGCACAGTTTGAACTAATCAAAATAAAGTTTTCGAGTACTTGTGTCTAAGCGTAAAATAGTTTAAAAACAAGCATGTGTCTCACCCCAAAAGTTCAAAATAAGTATATAAAGAAAGTTAAAAGGTGGGGCTATGAAGTTCACCTTAGTAGCAAGTAAGAATTTCCACGCATGTAGTATGAACGGAGTATGTAATCAGATATCTTAACCTAGAGATATAACGTTTAATTAGTTAATGTCTAGTAGTCATAAAGTTTGTTTAATAATATAGTAAACTATATTAACATTGACGGTTTTTGAGAAAAGTTCCTATTTCTCAAAAGTTTCTATTTTTGGAAAGTTTCCATTTATAGTAGGTTTCCAATTTTAGAAAGTTCATGTTTTTCTATACTTTATAGATTATAGTTGTACCTATATCGTATTCATATATATACTCTATATATGTGTGTGTTATATCATATAACCTTGTTAGTTTCTATATGTATATATTTGTATTATGTCCAAGTGTATATACTGTAAGTATATGTGATTTTATCAATAAAGTTATTATTATTACCTTTATATAAGTTTACTTATATATATATGTCATCCCTCACAATTCTTCATGTCGTTTTATATTAAAGTCCAAACCTTTATAATACATAATAATATAGTATACCTTTGTATGTCGTTCATATAGAATAAAGTTTAAATCTTTTATGTATTTATCTATAAGTTTTTATGTTACATATAACTATATATTTTCAATCATCATGAAGTTATCTTATCATGTTCATACCATCCTACTTAATGATAAACTTATGCATACTTATTTTATAACCGATGTATACATACACACACATAAACGTATGCGTGCATGCGTGAAACTAATAAGCTATTTACCAAAACCAACTTTAATACATTTCAATAAAGTTGTAATACTTAACATGTTTATACATATAATTATATATATTATGAGTAATAGAAATCAAAAAGCTTAGGTTTTAATAAATTATACTTTTAACGGGAGGATGAGTAAACAAGAAAACGAGTAAACGATTGATGTTTATAAATTTTAGCTTTATATTATCGTTATCATATTATCTATATTTTCATGTTCATATTTATAAGTTCCTATCTTTTAATCATCTTATAATATGAAAGTTTATATCTTTCTTCACGTTTATCCCATCAAAGTTTAAGTCTTTTATTATAACTTTAATCATACTTGCATCATAATAATCGTATTACACTTATGTATATCATAAACGTATTTATGAACATATCAAGTTTATATTCATCTTTATCAATACTTATAATTATATTCTTTTATCATATTTATATCACAACAACCTTAACAGTTTAGTTTGGATTCGTTAATACTTTATAAATATTTTAGTCATAGTCGTATTAACCATTGTATAGTAGAGTATTAGTTAATACTTCAAAGATTAAATCTATAAGTTTAGGTTTAAGGTTTATACCTTCGGGTAAAACAAACGAAAAAGACGAGTGACCAAGTGAGGCTTTTGGTAGCAGCTGTGACGACCCGGGAATTTCCGACCAAATTTAAACTTAATCTTTATATGATCTTGACACGATAAGAAAAGTCTGTTAGGTTGAGTCTCATAAAAAAAAAATCTTGAACTGTTTCATATATGCAATTGACCTTCGACTGCTCTCGACGATTCACGAACCACTAGTTGTAAATAGATACATATATATTTAATAAATATATTTAATTTAAAAATTTGGAATTTTTCTGGAGACTTTTATACGCCACTGATTATCAACGGAGCACGAAATTCGGTCCGTAATAGACGACGGCTAACTTAATCACACGTTTACTTTCATTTATATTTTATATTGTATCATCAATCAACTTGTATATGAGATTGATTAGGAGTGCTGTTTTTGATTTGTCCTCACAATTAGAGATACATATATGCATGATATGCATACCATTACCAACTACAAACCCACTTGTTTGACTATTGTTACTAATAATTTTGTTAGTATCTTATTTGCACATGTTTTAAATATTATTATTATTATTATATATAGAATATAGATAAATGAATCTATATATTCAACTCTTGTGTGCTTTTCATCGAGATGTATATACATGCTGTATAGAAATTTAAGATTAGTGGAATTGATTAAAGTTGACAGCTCATATCCTTATCAATTCTTATCAATTTAGTCATAAAGGTTAATTAAATATGTGACTAATAATTAGTGTGTGAACTACTCCGTATTAAATAGCACAAAATTAATATAGGTACATGTTTAAGTAATTAGGCATCCTTCTCATTTGTTAAATTGATGCATGATTGGGTAATACTATAAAATGATAATAAAAACAACAAACTTGAATGAAAGTCAAAAGTAGAAAATGCATACCATAATTTGTCGGCCATTTATTTATCATTTCAGCAATCAAGGAAATCAAATCCTTGTATTAGGTGACTAACTTTGAAATGAAAATGGAATCTATGTTAGTTAAATTCCATCAACATAATCACTCCATATTTTTTTAATTCCCATATTCCACCCACCCCACTATTAATCTTCAAATCACAAAAGAACTTAAAAAAAAATAAATAAATAAGATGATAAGTGTGATGTATGACCAAAACGTTCGGCATCATTGAGACAAACAAACAAGCCACATAATTAATGAACTTTTACTGCAACTTGAACATAAATGATATTTTTTTTCTATTATTGGATCCACATATCCTGACCATTGCATATATATTTTTACACACATACATCGTTATATATTCTTCATCATTCATAAACTTTCTTTGCTCTTGGACCACCTGCAACTTAGTTACTTCTGCTCGTTCCTTTCTGTTTCTGGTTTCAGCCGTAACCAACCCAGCATCATCACCTTGATCACCAACACTTGTGTTTGTATTTTTGTCCAAGATAAACCAAACCCAAACACCCTCACCATCTTCATCATCACCCATGTTTACTGCTGCTACTTCGGTCTCTACCATAGCCGCAAACCACCAAGTCGAACACCTTAAGAGCTATTGTTGTTTGATGAGCACACACCTGCTACTGGTGAGTGTTTGACGAAGAACTACCATGGAACAACTTACTTTTGACAAACAAGAACACCATCGAGTTACTTCTGTTACTATCGAACTGCATAATTCTGTTTCCAGTTTCTTCAATTCGAACCGAAAACGAACACACTTGTTTGTTTTTAATTAAAGGTATTAATATTAAATTTTTATCTATCATTTTTTTCATATTATGTATAAATGATTGATTAAAACAAACCGTAACCATATTAAAATATTGTTGTCAATGTTGATGATATGGAAACTTTGGATTTCAAAATGGATAGTATAACAAAGAATCGGATAGTATAACAAAGAATCGGGACGTAGACGTTTTTACATATTATAACGTTTTACACTTATAATATGATTTCATATAACTAGTTCAAATTAAATTAAATCAACCTTTAAAAATTCAAGACATCTACATATAATCTCAAGTGTCGTTTGATGTAAATGAATCAAGGAGATTTTACTTTAAATCTATTTTACATTTTAAGTCCCCGGGTTAACAAAGGATTTACAAAACTAAATTTACAGAATTCCTTATTTACATGTCAACCATTGAAATACAAAATTAATTCTAACTTTGTTCATAAACAGTTAGTTGACAACGATATTATAAAACTATTTATACAAATAGAAACAGAATATTTAACTAGTTAATATAAGGACAAAAACTTGCAGAAATTAATACGTAAATATTAACCCTCATTTTTTTTAGATCTCGTCTTAGTCATTACTCTATTCTAATTAATTTAGGATATTCTCATTTAGGGTTGATCTCTCATTTAAGCGTTAACTTTCATCACTCGTACCAAAGTGAGTTTCATTAATCCCTTTTTAAATGCTTTTGTAATATATATTTTTGGGACTGAGAATACATACGCTGCTTTTACAAATGTTTTACGAAATGGACACAAGTGATCGAAACTACATTCTATGGTTGGATTATCTAATCGAATATGCCCCTTTTTATATAGTCTGGTAATCTAAGAATTAGGGAACAGAAACCCTAATTGACGCGAAACCTAAAGATAGATCTATCGGGCCCAACAAGCCCCATCCAAAGTACCGGATGCTTTAGTACTTCGAAATTTATATCATGTCCGAAGGAGGATCCCGGAATGATGGGGATATTCTTATATGCATATTGTGAATGTCGGTTACCAGGTGTTCAATCCATATGAATGATATTTTGTCTCTATGCATGGGACGTATATTTATGAGAAATGGAAATATGAAATCTTGTGGTCTATTAAAATGATGGAAATGATTATTTATGTTAGACTAATGAACTCACCAACCTTTTGGTTAACACTTTAAGGCATGTTTGTTCTCAGGTACTGTATGAAAGAAATCTTCCGCTGTGCATTTGCTCATTTTAGAGATATTACTTGGAGTCATTCATGACATATTTCAAAAGACGTTGCATTCGAGTCATTGGGTTCATCAAGATTAGTATTAAGTCAATTATAGTTGGATATATTATGAAATGGTGTGCATGCTATTAACTTTCGATGAAATGAAAGTTTGTCTTTTAAAAATGAATGCAATGTTTGTAAAATGTATCATATAGAGGTCAAGTACCTCGCGATGTAATCAACTGTTGTGAATCGTTTATAATCGATGTGGACTTCGTCCGGATGGATTAGGAAGGGTCCCTTCAGTTGGTATCAGAGCAGTGGTCTTAGCGAACCAGGTCTGCATTAGTGTGTCTAACTGATAAGTCGTTAGGATGCATTAGTGAGTCTGGACTTCGACCGTGTCTGCATGTCAAGAGTTTTGCTTATCGTTTTTGTCAGAAATCATCTGCTTATCATCCTTAGGAAATTACCTGCTCATTATTCTTAGTCTAGACACGTTTTACCATTGACTGCATGAATAGTGTATAGACAAAATTCATATCTTAGCGTATCTGTTAGTGTTACCTTTGCCTGACAGCTTCCGTAGATTCTTCCGTAACTTATGGGATTTTAGTATTATATATGCATATGTAAATTATATATTGCAGGGTACTAATCTACATCATATAATCTATATCTTATCGAAAATCCTTCATCTGATCGTACAAGATGAATCCCTCAATCAGTTCGAATTCCTCGGATTCCGACAACTATTCCGATATGGAGTTTCACCTAAGCTCCGAAAGCAGTGTCATCAGAATGAATTAACCAATCATCCATCCCCAATTAATCTGATGAGTTCGTAGTCGACTTAATCAATGGAGACGCGAAGAAGGCGATCCTTCTCACTAACCGAATTTACCTTTTGACGATGAACCTGAAACACTTATCAGCGAACCAATCTGAAACACCATATTTACCCTCATTTCCAGGATATCTCGCAAGGATTATATGATATCCAAAATCCCCAACCTTATTCATTTGCTCGTTCCTACCGACAATCATCCCGGAATAATATAATAAGTCAACGAGCTTCGCGCCCGAGTTGTAGTCTTGGAAAATATGGTGCAAAACGTACCAGCTTCAGCAACATCACCAACACCAACGGTACCACCAACATCAATACCAGTACCACCAATAACCTAAGTTTCAACATCACACGCCTCAACATCTCATTCTGTACCTCGAGTATAATTATCATTCTACGAATCGTTCTACATCATTTATCTTCGTTCGACAAATGCCAATATGTAATCTCTAATGTTTTAGAGATTATATATTCTTGTTCTAACGTAAATCAAATGAGTTTAATATCATATTAACTCATTAAATCCATGATTGCATCTGAAGAAAATATATATACAAGTATATTTTCATAAAGATTGTAATTAAAAAAAATTCTTTCGTACAAACTGTTAATGGTAAAAATATTTTAACGGGTAGGTAATACCCGAGGAATATTTAGATTTCACTTTAATAAGTTACACTGTACATTCGACGAATCTGATTCAACAGTCATTTCCTATTCTACTTACATCTACAGATATATGAATCCGTTCACCACAGAATAACCATTTTTTTTATTTGATTTCATATTTGGATTTTGACTTATCAGAATTCAACAAGTGGCATAATGAAGAAAACATTGGACAATTAAAATGAATTAAAATATTGATTATAACATATGAAACTAAACAATCCTTCAAGTCTGCCACTTGATTTCATCTTAAACCTCATTTGTATCTTGACGATTCTAATCTGCATTCAAACATTTCATAATTCTTGAAAACACTTCAATCGAGAGGATGAACCAACCGCACTTCATCTACGGAAGAAAAGATTGATGCATATAGTTATGCACCTGAAAACACTCAGAACCTGAGTAAATGTTTAAAACATATTTGTGCTAACCATTTGGGAGTTGTTATTACCAAAAATAACTTTGCAATCCCTTTTCAAATTAGCCAATTTTGTCACAGCTCCATCAAGACAACTTCGACTTTTCGTTCAAATCAACCTTATTATAACTTTGATATATATGCGTGCTCTTTTATTGTTACTGGGGAACCTTTTATATTCCACCAAACTACAATCAGCATTTAATCAACTAAAAATACAATTCTCCTGAAAACATCTCAGATTGCTAACCGACGATTCAGATATGGCTGCATTAAATGCAGACAAAATAGTAAAATTGTATATGGCCTAAATGGCCAAGAGTTGATGATAAAGAATGGAGTGTTGGGAACTCTAGATAGAAAATTTAGTACTGAAAAACAGATTGAGCTAACCTTGAAGAAGACCAAGGACAAATACAAGGACCAAACCCTATATTCAAAGAATCCAGGTGATTCTGGATCCGCCAAAATCTTTAGAGAATAGCTTGCTCCGAAGTCATGTTAAAATCTTGCGGAAAAATTTTTCTTCATCAACCTTCGAACTTAGAAATTCCAAAATATCATCATAAATATCTTCGATATTTCTGAGGATATTTTCATAAATATTCTTGTCCAAAATTATCTACCTCTTCGTGTTTTCTGTATTTCATTATATTGGAAACTTCTGTAAAATCTAAGTATAAATTATGAATGAATTGTGGAGAAGTGTTGGGAATTAAAGCATGGGTTAGTATAATATAATGACGCTTGGCCAACGTGATTATATTACAGTAAGTCATGCTGAGTTTCTAATGGAACGTGATAAAGGATCACAGATCATACCTTAACATGAACCATGTTGCATAACTCTTTCATTCTACTTAACCTCTGAACATATCAAGAAAATATATTCTTGATAGTTCCACCCTCAGGGATTCTGGTAATTTGACAAATCAAATCGTGCTAACACATTCCTCTCTGCTTAGAATACTATAATCATTCGAAACTTAATACTTACGAATTCTGAATCATTACTCACTTTACTAGAGGTCGGGAAGAGAAGAAAAAGGCAAAGAGCTCTGAAACGTAAGGGAAGATATAAAACCCGACAACAACACAGAAATCACAAATCGTGTACATTAATACGAATAGCAATATAAAGACACGGGAGTATGATAAACACAATAACCCCAAGGTAATAGCAGAAGTGAATAGATTCCTCCGGCGGTAAATGGAAAAGAAGAATGACAGATATGATAGTTAGGAATATATCCAGAATTAAAAAAACTGGATGAAGCATATTGACTAATGATTTGAAAGTATGAATTAAAATATAGAAAATGGGAGTGGTGAGGAGTAATGGAACGGAAGAAGTTCATTTATAATGAAAATACCAGACAAAGCAATCGAGACAGATCATCGCATTTAATTATGGAGATCTTAAATTCCATAAATCCCGAAGAATCAGATCTTATAGATTTACAAAATTTTCTTTTAAATCCCTTGAATTCCGGAATTCAACCAAGACAATGTCAAGAGTTAAGATGCACACTATTTTTCTAAATTCAACCATGACAAATCAAAAAAATATGATGAAACATGTCTTTCTCATTTCACTATTTATTGATAGCTTCACTCGTACGCATCGAGTAATCGAATTGTTTTATCCTTATTACTCAAATGGTGATAAAACTCTATTCATCAGCTTATATTCATCATGAAAACATTTTTATTATTAGCCATGACGACCACACTCAAATTTCGGGACGAAATTTCTTTAACGGGTAGGTACTGTGACGACCCGGGAATTTCCGACCAAATTTAAACTTAATCTTTATATGATCTTGACACGATAAGAAAAGTCTGTTAGGTTGAGTCTCATAAAAAAAAATCTTGAACTGTTTCATATATGCAATTGACCTTCGACTGCTCTCGACGATTCACGAACCACTAGTTGTAAATAGATACATATATATTTAATAAATATATTTAATTTAAAAATTTGGAATTTTTCTGGAGACTTTTATACGCCACTGATTATCAACGGAGCACGAAATTCGGTCCGTAATAGACGACGGCTAACTTAATCACACGTTTACTTTCATTTATATTTTATATTGTATCATCAATCAACTTGTATATGAGATTGATTAGGAGTGCTATTTTTGATTTGTCCTCACAATTAGAGATACATATATGCATGATATGCATACCATTACCAACTACAAACCCACTTGTTTGACTATTGTTACTAATAATTTTGTTAGTATCTTATTTGCACATGTTTTAAATATTATTATTATTATTATATATAGAATATAGATAAATGAATCTATATATTCAACTCTTGTGTGCTTTTCATCGAGATGTATATACATGCTGTATAGAAATTTAAGATTAGTGGAATTGATTAAAGTTGACAGCTCATAACCTTATCAATTCTTATCAATTTAGTCATAAAGGTTAATTAAATATGTGACTAATAATTAGTGTGTGAACTACTCCGTATTAAATAGCACAAAATTAATATACGTACATGTTTAAGTAATTAGGCATCCTTCTCATTTGTTAAATTGATGCATGATTGGGTAATACAATAAAATGATAATAAAAACAACAAACTTGAATGAAAGTCAAAAGTAGAAAATGCATACCATAATTTGTCAGCCATTTATTTATCATTTCAGCAATCAAGGAAATCAAATCCTTGTATTAGGTGACTAACTTTGAAATGAAAATGGAATCTATGTTAGTTAAATTCCATCAACATAATCACTCCATATTTTTTTAATTCCCATATTCCACCCACCCCACTATTAATCTTCAAATCACAAAAGAACTTAAAAAAAATAAATAAATAAGATGATAAGTGTGATGTATGACCAAAACGTTCGGCATCATTGAGACAAACAAACAAGCCACTTAATTAATGAAATTTTACTGCAACTTGAACATAAATGATATTTTTTTTTCTATTATTGGATCCACATATCCTGACCATTGCATATATATTTTTACACACATACATCGTTATATATTCTTCATCATTCATAAACTTTCTTTGCTCTTGGACCACCTGCAACTTAGTTACTTCTGCTCGTTCCTTTCTGTTTCTGGTTTCGGCCGTAACCAACCCAGCATCATCACCTTGATCACCAACACTTGTGTTTGTATTTTTGTCCAAGATAAACCAAACCCGAACACCCTCACCATCTTCATCATCACCCATGTTTACTGCTGCTACTTCGGTCTCTACCATAGCCGCAAACCACCAAGTCGAACACCTTAAGAGCTATTGTTGTTTGATGAGCACACACCTGCTACTGGTGAGTGTTTGACGAAGAACCACCATGGAACAACTTACTTTTGACAAACAAGAACACCATCGAGTTACTTCTGTTACTATCGAACTGCATAATTCTGTTTCCAGTTTCTTCAATTCAAACCGAAAACGAACACACTTGTTTGTTTTTAATTAAAGGTATTAATATTAAATTTTTATCTATCATTTTTTTCATATTATGTATAAATGATTGATTAAAACAAACCGGAACCATATTAAAATATTGTTGTCAATGTTGATGATATGGAAACTTTGGATTTTAAAATGGATAGTATAACAAAGAATCGGATAGTATAACAAAGAATCGGGACGTAGACGTTTTTACATATTATAACGTTTTACACTTATAATATGATTTCATATAACTAGTTCAAATTAAATTAAATCAACCTTTAAAAATTCAAGACATCTACATATAATCTCAAGTGTCGTTTGATGTAAATGAATCAAGGAGATTTTACTTTAAATCTATTTTACATTTTAAGTCCCCGGGTTAACAAAGGATTTACAAAACTAAATTTACAGAATTCCTTATTTACATGTCAACCCTTGAAATACAAAATTAATTCTAACTTTGTTCATAAACAGTTAGTTGACAACGATATTATAAAACTATTTATACAAATAGAAACAGAATATTTAACTAGTTAATATAAGGACAAAAACTTGCAGAAATTAATACGTAAATATTAACCCTCATTTTTTTTAGATCTCGTCTTAGTCATTACTCTATTCTAATTAATTTAGGATATTCTCATTTAGGGTTGATCTCTCATTTAAGCGTTAACTTTCATCACTCGTACCAAGGTGAGTTTCATTAATCCCTTTTTAAATGCTTTTGTAATATATATTTTTGGGACTGAGAATACATGCGCTGCTTTTACAAATGTTTTACGAAATGGACACAAGTGATTGAAACTACATTCTATGGTTGGATTATCTAATCGAATATGCCCCTTTTTATATAGTCTGGTAATCTAAGAATTAGGGAACAGAAACCCTAATTGACGCGAAACCTAAAGATAGATCTATCGGGCCCAACAAGCCCCATCCAAAGTACCGGATGCTTTAGTACTTCGAAATTTATATCATGTCTGAAGGAGGATCCCGGAATGATGGGGATATTCTTATATGCATATTGTGAATGTCGGTTACCAGGTGTTCAATCCATATGAATGATATTTTGTCTCTATGCATGGGACGTATATTTATGAGAAATGGAAATATGAAATCTTGTGGTCTATTAAAATGATGGAAATGATTATTTATGTTAGACTAATGAACTCACCAACCTTTTGGTTGACACTTTAAGGCATGTTTGTTCTCAGGTACTGTATGAAAGAAATCTTCCGCTGTGCATTTGCTCATTTTAGAGATATTACTTGGAGTCATTCATGACATATTTCAAAAGACGTTGCATTCGAGTCATTGGGTTCATCAAGATTAGTATTAAGTCAATTATAGTTGGATATATTATGAAATGGTGTGCATGCTATTAACTTTCGATGAAATGAAAGTTTGTCTTTTAAAAATGAATGCAATGTTTGTAAAATGTATCATATAGAGGTCAAGTACCTCGCGATGTAATCAACTGTTGTGAATCGTTTATAATCGATGTGGACTTCATCCAGATGGATTAGGACGGGTCCCTTCAGCAGCAGCAAGGAATCACTTAACAGATGTGTTGGTCGATCGATGGTATCTCGGTTTGGTCGTGTTATGATCATCGAGCAGCAGCAAGAAAAGAAGCAATATAGCAGCAAAAATCGAAGCTTGTGGGTGTGTTGGTGTTGCCGAATAGCAGCAACAAAAACATATGCATGCGCACTTGAAACAGCCTCGGTTTCGGGGCTGTTTTGCGGACAGAAAACAGCAGCTCACAGCTGCAAAACGTGGCGGTTTTTTGGGCTGGAATTTGAGCAGGAAAACACGCAGAAACAACAGCAAATTCAAAGCAGCAAAGTTGACCCGTCAAGGGGTCAAATTTGACCCAAATAACAGCAAACACAGCGGAAACAAACTGCTACAATTCGCATATATTTTGCAGCTGCAGGAGCAGTTTTCGTTCAGATTTCGGAGCAAGGAACACATGCACAATAGCATAAACTTATAAGAATTGATTATTAGTAGTAGTAGGTGGTGGATGGTGGTGTTGTGGTGGTGGTTTTGGGTGGTTATCGGTGACGGACAGCAGCCTCAAATCAGGCGAATACAGGTGTTTTTGCAGGCAGTTTATGGCGGGTTTTGAAGGTCGAAAAACACAGCAGAAACTGCAGGTTTGGGTGGCGGTTTGGGCTGCAAAAAGACAGCAGATAGCGGCGGTGGTGGTGGTTGTTTTTATGTTCAACGGTGGTGATCGAAGGTGGTTAATTGGTGGGGGTTCTCGGCTATTTACAGCAGCCAAAAGGTTGTGATTTGGGTGGTACTCGGCTGGAAATCCAACCCAAGAATAAGGGTGTTGTTTTGGTCGTGGGTTAAGAGAACAAGTGGAGAAACTTTTTTATTTTATTTTTTATATGTGATGATAAGTTATGAGGTTTAAGGGGTGTTTATATATGCTAGGAGTTAGAGTTAGGAGTGGACTCCAACTCTTCAATCTTGATGAAAAAATAAAAATAAACACAAGAAGTTTGAATGAGATTAGGATAAGAGTATAATTGCTCTTTGGATAAACTTAAAGTTGAGTTATGATAAGTATTAGTCTAGAGTTTGAGTTTGGATATAAATCAACTTTGTTAGAGTTAAAGACTTGGAGAGGAAATTATGAAATTTAAAAATGGGCCGATTGATTTTAAGTCTTGAAATAGTGATAGGCTATATTTGAACTTGCAATTTGATAAGTTTTAGAATTGTTATCTTGCATATTAATAAGGAGTACCAATTTTCTATATCCATTTGTAATCAAATTGGTCAATATTTCATTATGAGTATTATAATCAATTAATTAGTTAAGTAACTAATTAAATTTTAATCCTTTTCAATTAAAGTGGCCGATTACTACTTTGAACACGTTACACGGTTCATAATACGGAAACATAATACTTGACATGTACATAAATAGTAGATAGTAACTTATGTCCATCCATTCATTATTTTATGTTGTATTTTATTTTTGTTAGTTATAATAATGTACACTCCAGTCCTTAAATAAAATAAGTTTGCTAATTTATTTCGTTAAGTTGATGATGATGTCCATGGTCGCTAAGAGGATAACAAAAAAAAAAAAAAATTTTCTAGCGTATAAAATCATAGAATTTAACTAATGTTCGTTAATTATTTGAAGAAAAAAGTCGAGTTATTACAGTACCTACCCCTTATTGGAAATTTCGTCCTGAAATTCAGTCGTTGCCATCGTTCGGAGTTTTGTTCACAAACGGGGAGGATATTTTGTTTTAGTTGTTTACGAGTGTTTCAAAAAAAAAAAAAAAATTACGATAGGGATTTCTCTATATTCTAGTTGTTTAACCTCATGGTCTCGAGTTCCTATAGACTTAATTGTCAAGAAATAAGGTTTGTCATCTAAACGCATTTCGTAAAGTATTCTTTTCTAGGCGTTCCTTGTACTTAAAAGTTTTGTGAAAGAGTTTGCTCTCGCGGAGAAATGCTAGTATAATAGGTGTAGGATTCCTCGTCATTGAGAAATATAAAGAAGGCAATTCAGTTACATGGGAGGTATGAAAGAAGACAACTCAAATGAGTACAATGAGGACATAAATGTTTGTTTTAATGTGGCCAAACCGGGCATCTTTGTGAAAACGAGATAAAGTAAATATCTTTGCTTGAAACACGAGGATGTTTTGTTGATGTCAAAAAGGTAAAAGCCTCAGATGGTGTAACATCTAAAATTTATGATTTAAATAATTATAGAGAAAATAAAGGAGTTACGTATCATGGAACATGGTAGTAATAAGGTTGATCAAGCATTATCCCTATCACGATCCATTAGAACTTCAGTATGATTTACCGTAATATAACCACATTGATCAGGCGCCATTATATTAACTAACTCATACTTCCATCCCAACTTCACTCCATAAAGTCTAAAAGTATATCATTATAAAAAAAACGAACAAGGTGTAATAACATTTCAAATAAAATTCCATTTTTTGTTAAAAGAGTTGGTACAAACTTTCAAACGTATGTGTTTTTAAAGAAAGCAAAGTTTTGGGTAGTTCATGTAAAAAGATTTTCGGTAATGTCTTCAAAAATATGTTTCCTAAAGAAAACAGTAAAGATGTAATATGATGAGGCGACTTTCAAGTCAGTTGAAAAAGTTGGAAGTTGAGTTTTACAAACGGCATTTAAAAAAATTCGTCAATGTATTGTACTATTTGAGTGTCCCATCGGGCTGTCATACTAAGACGTGTGTGAATGAAGATTTGGGTTCGTAGTATTGTATATTGAAGCGACCCGTCCTAATCTATCCGGACGAAGTCCATATCGATTATAAACGATTCACAACAGTTGATTACATCACGAGGTACTTGACCTCTATATGATACATTTTACAAACATTGCATTCGTTTTTGAAAAGACAATCTTTCATTACATCGAAAGTTGACAACATGCATACCATTTCGTAATATATCTTACTATAATTGACTTAATAATAATCTTGATGAACTCAACGACTCGAATGCAACGTCTTTTGAAATATGTCATGAATGACTCCAAGTAATATCTCT
This sequence comes from Rutidosis leptorrhynchoides, assembly GCF_046630445.1. Taxonomy (NCBI): domain Eukaryota; kingdom Viridiplantae; phylum Streptophyta; class Magnoliopsida; order Asterales; family Asteraceae; genus Rutidosis; species Rutidosis leptorrhynchoides. The sequence continues at coordinate 257,674,024 of NC_092337.1, forward strand.
AAGATGAGCAAATGCACAGCGGAAGATTTCTTTCGTACCTGAGAATAAACATGCTTTAAAGTGTCAACCAAAAAGTTGGTGAGTTCATTAGTTTAACATAAATAATCATTTCCATCATATTAATAGACCACAAGATTTGCATTTCTCATAAATATACGTCCCATGCATAGAGACAAAAATAATCATTCATATGGATTGAACACCTGGTAACCGACATTCACAATATGCATATAAGAATATCCCCATCATTCCGGGATCCTCCTTCGGACATGATATAAATTTCGAAGTACTAAAGCATCCGGTACTTTGGATGAGGCTTGTTGGGCCCGATAGATCTATCTTTAGGATTCGCGTCAATTAGGGTGTCTGTTCCCTAATTCTTAGATTACCAGACTTAATAAAAAAGGGCATATTCGATTTCGATAATTCAACCATAGAATGTAGTTTCACGTACTTGTGTCTATTTCGTAAAGCATTTATAAAAGCAGCGCATGTATTCTCAGTCCCAAAACTATATATTGCAAAAGCATTTAAAAAGGGAGCAAATGAAACTCACCATATTGTATTTTGTAGTAAAAATACATATTACAAAATTGAACAATGCAGGGTTGGCCTTGGATTCACGAACCTATATCATTTTTATATATATTAATACATGTAATCGTAATTGAACAATTTTACATATTATAACTTATTCTATTTATATATTTAATTTGTGTAGATACATTTATAATGACTAATATTTATATAGTTATATTAATATATATTTGGTTAGTATTATATTAAAATACTTAGTTTGTTATATATGAATATTTATATATAAAAATGTTAATATGGTTAATAATTACTTATACGTAATATTACTAAAAGTATATTTTTATATTACAATATTTATTTATTAACATAATATCATTAATTAGTACTAAAAGTTGTTTTTGATTATAATGATAATATACTACTAATAATAATATAATAATAACTATAAAAATAATAATTTTTACAAATAATAATAATACTAATATTTATTTTAATATCTCTACTAATAATAATACTACTAATAATAACAACTATAAAACTAATGATTTTACTAGTAATAATAATACTAATATTTATAATTTATAATAAAAAAAAAAAAAAAAAAATAATAATAATAATAATAATAATAATAATAATAATAATAATAATAATAATAATAATAATAATAATAATAACCCTAAACATGATAATAATACTAACACAACTATTAATGATAATAATAATAATTTTCATACTTGTAGTTATAATTATAATACATGTAAATTTTATTATACACTTATTTTAATAATACTAATATTAATGAAAAAAAACAATGTTATTAATGATATTAATAACAATAACAATAATAATAATAATAATTAGTATTAACAATAATAATAATAATAATAATAATAATTAATAATAATAATAATCATAATAACCATAGTAATAAAAATAATAATAATGGTAATAACATTAAATTATACCTTAGGGGCATTAAAAAGTAAGAAATTGCCTGAGACGGGACTCGAACCCGCGACCTCCCGCTAACCCTTAAACACCCAACACCACTCGTCTATAACTGTTTTTCTGAAATCCTAACACATTTTTATCTATTTAATCCGCCTTGCTGTTTCTCCTTCTTCTCCAAAATTTCAGTCGACCGTAGAGTCAAATTAATCAACACAATAACTAGTTAAGGGTTAATTTAATTTATACTTGAAACATCAGTAATTTGATTAAGGATATTGGTATAGAGAAAAACGAGAAAAAAAATAAAAAGTGCAGCTGCTACTGCGTCGCGAAGAACAATCAAAACTCAATCATCAAAATCAAAATCTTGAATGTTTTAGAAGAAAATTATAACACGAATTATGTTTAGAATCAATTTTAGAAACTTTCTCGATCAACGGTTTAACAGGAAACATCAAAACAATAATGAATTTCACAAAGAAAAATTCTTTGACTTTTTGAAGTTTAAACTTTGACTTGAAAATTCGAGATCGATAAAACGAATTGGGATTTAAAACTTCACAGATAGTTTGAGTAAACGAATACTAACAAGACTGCATTTTCAGTTTTTAGAATTTCATTCAAATTTGGATTTTTGATTAAAACATACACCCACAGAGGTATCGTACTGTAAAAAGAAAAAAATTGATTTAATCAGATATTAGAAATTACGAGCAGTTATAATTGATAGTGGATGTGAAGTAGTGAATGGTTTTTCTCAATAACGTTAAACATTTCGTTGGATTTATTGAAGGTGTGATCGACAGAATCCCTTAATCAGGTATTGAGAAGAATATAAATATATATAAAAATTTAAAGTTGGTATTAATCTTCAATTGATTTTTGTTCTGTTTTGGCTTAATGATGTCGGCGTATAACAAGAGGAGACAGATCCAAAAATGTAATACAGTTTGATTGGGATGTTAGATTAATTTGATTATGTGTTTAATTGTGTATATATATATATATATATATATATATATATATATATATATATATATATATATATATATGTATATATATATATATATATATATATATATATATATATATATATATATGTATGTATACTAAATTTTAAATAATTTGTAAATATAATTGTATTAATAATAATACTAATTAATAATAATAATATTATTGATTCAGTACTAATAATAATAAACTTGAAACTCACGATAATAATAATATGATGAAATTTATAATAACAATAATAATAACTTTAATAAATTTAATAAATGATATCATAATAATTTTGATGGTAAGGATAATAATAATTTTTAAGGATAATGTTAATAACATGTTATTATTAATAATATTTCTAGTAATAACATGTTACATGTTTAAATTTTTATATCTATATGTTATATATCATAATGACATTAATAATACAGTTAATAATATTAATATTTATATAACTAATAATATTGAGAGTAATAGAGATAATATGGGTATAACACATTATGTAAAAAAAATCTCAAATATATATATATATATATATATATATATATATATATATATATATATATATATATATATATATATATATATATATATATATATATATATATATATATATATTGTACTTTAATAATACTGATATCGACTTTACTGATGAAAGTAATAACATTTAAGATATCAACTTGAAATTTTGATACATTAATATTACATGTTAATACTTATGTAATATTTAGCAATTATATATAATTTATATAATATTTGTATCTTTTATATATATTTTAATGTACATATCATAATAATTATTTATAGAATTCATATATATATATATATTACAATAATTGTTCGTGAATCGTCAGGAATGGCCAAAGGTTAATTGAATATATAAAACAGTTCAAAATTTTTGAGACTCAACCTAACAGACTTTTCTTATCGTGTCGGAATAATATAAAGATAAAGTTTAAATTTGGTCGGAAATTCCTGGGTCGTCACAGTACCTACCCGTTAAAGAAATTTCATACCGAAATTTGAGTGAGGTCGTCATGGCTAACAATAAAAATGTTTTTATGACGAATATGAGTCGATAGATAGAGTTTTATCATTATTGATTAATATAGACAAAACGATTCGATTATGTGAAACGTACGAATGAAGCTGTCACAAAAGATTTAGATGAGTAAATGCAGATTTGTCTTAACCAGTGACGTAGTCATGGTTGATTTACAGATTTTAAGGAATTTAAAGAAAATCTTCGAAATCTGAAAGATTTGATCCTTCGGCGAATAAGGAAATTAAGATCTCTATAATTAAATGCGGTAATCTGTCTTGATTGCTTTGTCGGATATTTCCATTATAAATTGACCTCTTCCATTTCATTACTTTCACCACTTCGATACTTTCTTTCTTAGTTCATATATCCAAAATATTGTGAAAATACTTAATTCCATTCTAATCTTTGATATTTTCTTAATTATCATTTCTGTCATCCTTCTTTTTCAATCTTCCATCAGAGAAATCTATTTACTTCTACTATTACCTTGGGGTGATACTATTCTTAATTCTACCGTGTCTTTATATTGCTATTCGTATTAATATCCACGGTTTGTAATTTCTGTGTTGTTGTCGAGTTTTATATCTTCCCTAATGTTTCGGAGCTCTTTGCCTTTTTATTCTCTTCTCGACTTCTAGTAAAGCGAGTAATGGTCCAGAATTCGTAAGTATGGAGTTTCGAATGATAATAATGTTCTAAGCAAGAAAAGATTGAAATCACATGATTCAATTTATCAAATTACCAGAATCACTGAGAATAGAACTATCAAGAATATATTTTCTTGATATGTTCAGAAGTTAAGCAGAATGAAAGAGTTATGTAACATGGCACTTTATGACGTTATTATATGTGAATCATTATGTCCCATTAGAAACTCAGCATGACTTACTGTAATATAATCACGTTGATCAAGTGTCATTATATTATACTAACTCATGCATCAATTTCCAACACTACTTCAGAAATCATTCATAATTTAAGCTCGAATTTTAAAGAAATTTAGAAACTAAAATGGTTTCCTTTATGATGTAATACGGATAGCACGAAGAGATAACTAATTTCGGACAAGAAGAGTTGTGAAAATATCCTCAGAAATATCAAAGATATTTATGATGATATTTTGGGATTTCTAAGTTCGATGGTTGATGAAGAAAGATTTTTCGCAAGATTTTAACATGAGTACGGAGCAAGATATTCGTTGAAGGTTTCATCAGATCCAGAATTACCTAGATTCTTTGAATATATGGTATGGTCCTGGTATTTGACCTTGGTCTCCTTCATGGTTTGCTCAATCTGTTTTTCAGTACCAAATTTTCTATCGAGCGTTCCCCAACACTCTCTTCTTTATCATCAAAATTTTGACCGTTTTAACCATCTACAATTTTTCTGTTTCCTCTGCATTTAAAGCTACGGTATCTGAATCATCGGTTATCATTTCGAAGTGGTTTCAAGAGAATTGTGTTTCTTTAGATGATTAAACGCTGATGGTAACATGGTGGAATATGAAAAGTTCCCCGGTAACAATAAAAGAGCACGCATATATATCAAAATTATAATAAGGTTGTTTCAAAAGAAGAGTCCAAGTTGACTTGTTGAAGCTGTGAAAAAACTGACTATTGTGAAAAAGAGTTGCAAAGTTATTTTCGGTAATAACAACACCAAAGGAGCTAGCACAGATACGTGTTAAACGTTTACTCAAGTTTCGAATGTTTTCAGGTGCATAACTATATGCATCGATCTTTTCTTCCATAGATGAAGTGCGGTTGGTTCATCCTCTCGATTGAGGTGTCTTCAAGAATCATGAAAGGTTTGAACGCTGATTGTAATCGTTAAGATACAAACGAGGTTTAAGATAAAATCAAGTGGCAAAGTTGAAGAAATGTTTAGTTTCATATGTTATAATCAATATTTTAATTCATTTTAATTGTCCAATGTTTTTAGTCCACAGTCGATAGTCCACAGTTGACAGTCCAATAATTTATATATAGTTTAATGTATAATATTCGAATTAATTAATACGTATCGTGACCCGTATACGTCTCAGACTCGATCACAACTCAAACTATATATTATTGTAGAATCAACCTCAACCCTGTATAGCTAACTCCTGCATTACTGCATATAGAGTGTCTATGGTTATTCCAAATAATATATATAGATGCGTCGATATGATATGTCAAAACCTTGTATACGTGTCCCGATATTTAAAGTGCGTAAAATAAATACAGAAATTAAATGATGATAAATAAAATTGCGATAAATAAACTGCGATAAATAAAATGTAATCAGTTAGCTAGGAACAGTTAGCTAGGATTTTGTTAGCGTGGATTCTTAACAAAATTTTCTCATAGTTAATTTTGTTTGTTTCTAACAAATTTTATTTTGTCCAATGTTTTCTTCATTATGCCACTTGTTGAATTCTGATAGGTCAAAATCCAAGTATGAAATTGAATGAAAATGGTTATTCTGTGGTGAACGGATTCGTATAGCTGTGGTTGTAAGTAGGATCGTAAATGACTGTTGAATCAGATTCGAAGAATGTACAGTGTAACTTATTAATTTGAAATCTAAATATTCCTCGGGTATTACCTACCCGTTAAAATATTTTCACCATTAAGAGTTTGTACGAAAGAAATTTTAATTACAATCTTTATGAAAATATATATACATATATATTTTCTTCAGATGTAGTCATGGATTTAATGAGTTAATATGATATTAATCTCATTTGCTTTTCGATTTGAGCTAGAATACATAATCTGTAAAACATTAGAGATTACATAATCGCCATGAAGAATGAAGATAATTGATGTAGAATGATACGTAGAACGATGAGTATACTCGAGGTACAGAATGAGATGTTGAGGCATGGATTGTTGATGGTACTGGTGTAGATGTTGGTGGTACTCTTGGTGCCGGTGGTGTTGTTGAAGCTGATAAGATTTGCACCATATTCTCCAAATTTATTACTCGAGCGCGAATCTCATTGACTTCTTCCATTACTCCATGATGATAGTCGGTTGGAACGGGCGAATGAATAAGGTTTAGAATTGTGGATAGAATATAATCGTGTCGAGCTACTCTGAAAATGAGGCTGAAAATAGTGTTTCGGATAGGTTTGCCGGTAATTGCTTCAGGTTCTTCGCCAAGAGTGCAGGTTGGTGAGTGGAAAGGATCACCTTTCTCTTGTCTCCGTCGATTAAGTTGACTACGAACCCATCAGATGAATTGGGGATGACTGATTGGTTGATTCATTCTGGTGACGCTGATAGGTGAAACTCCATATCGGAATAGTTGTCGAAATCCGAGGAATTCGAACTGGTTGAGGGATTCATCTTGTATGATCAGATGAAAGACTTTTCGATAAGAAATAGATTATAGGATGTAGATTAGTACCCTGCAATACATAATTTACATATGCATATATAATACTAAAATCCCATAAGTTACGGAGAAATCTACGGAAGCTGTCAGGCAAAGGTAACAATAACAGATATGTAAGATATGAATTTATCTATACACAGTCTATGCAATAGAGGCAGTAAGACGTGTCTAGACTTTAAGGATGATAAGTAATTAATTTTCGACATTAAATGATAAGCAAAACTTTTGACATGCAGACACGGTCGAAGTCCAGACTCACTAATGCATCCTAACAACTATCAGTTAGACTCACTAATGCAAGATCTGGTTCGCTAAGACCACCGCTCTGATACCAACTGAAGCGACCCGTCCTAATCCATCCGGACGAAGTCCATATCGATTATAAAGGATTCACAACAGTTGATTACATCACGAGGTACTTGACCTCTATATGATACATTTTACAAACATTGCATTCGTTTTTGAAAAGACAATCTTTCATTACATCGAAAGTTGACAACATGCATACCATTTCGTGATATATCTTACTATAATTGACTTAATAATAATCTTGATGAACTCAACGACTCGAATGCAACGTCTTTTGAAATATGTCATGAATGACTCCAAGTAATATCTCTAAGATGAGCAAATGCACATCGGAAGATTTCTTTCGTACCTGAGAATAAACATGCTTTAAAGTGTCAACCAAAAGGTTGGCGAGTTCATTAGTTTAACATAAATAATCATTTCCATCATTTTAATAGACCACAAGATTTGCATTTCTCATAAATATACGTCCCATGCATAGAGACAAAAATAATCATTCATATGGATTGAACACCTGGTAACCGACATTCACAATATGCATATAAGAATATCCCCACCATTCCGGGATCCTCCTTCGGACATGATATAAATTTCGAAGTACTAAAGCATCCGGTACTTTGGATGGGGCTTGTTGGGCCCGATAGATCTATCTTTAGGATTCGCGTCAATTAGAGTGTCTGTTCCCTAATTCTTGATTACCAGACTTAATAAAAAAGGGCATATTCGATTTCGATAATTCAACCATAGAATGTAGTTTCACGTACTTGTGTCTATTTCGTAAAGCATTTATAAAAGCAGCGCATGTATTCTCAGTCCCAAAACTATATATTGCAAAAGCATTTAAAAAGGGAGCAAATGAAACTCACCATATTGTATTTTGTAGTAAAAATACATATTACAAAACTGAACAATGCAGGGTTGGCCTTGAATTCACGAACCTATATCATTTATATATATATTAATACATGTAATCGTAATTGAACAATTTTACATATTATAACTTATTCTATTTATATATTTAATTTGTGTAGATACATTTATAATGACTAATATTTATATAGTTATATTAATATATATTTGGTTGGTATTATATTAAAATACTTAGTTTGTTATATATGAATATTTATATATAAAAATGTTAATATGGTTAATAATTACTTATATGTAATATTACTAAAAGTATATTTTTATATTATAATATTTATTTGTTAACATAATATCATTAATTAGTACTAAAAGTTGTTTTTGATTATAATGATAATATACTACTAATAATAATATAATAATAACTATAAAAATAATTATTTTTACAAATAATAATAATACTAATATTTATTTTAATATCTCTAATGATAATAATACTACTAATAATAACAACTATAAAACTAATGATTTTACTAGTAATAATAATACTAATATTTATAATTTATAATAAAAATAATAATAATAATAATAATAATAATAATAATAATAATAATAATAATAATAATAATAATAATAATAATAATAATAATAATAATAATAATAATAATAATAATAACCCTAAACATGATAATAATACTAACACAACTATTAATGATAATAATAATAATTTTCATACTTGTAGTTATAATTATAATACATGTAAATTTTATTATACACTTATTTTAATAATACTAATATTAATGAAAAAAAACAATCTTATTAATGATATTAATAACAATAACAATAATAATAATAATAATTAGTATTAACAATAATAATAATAATAATAATAATTAATAATAATAATCATAATAATCATAGTAATAAAAATAATTATAATGGTAATAACATTAAATTATACCTTAGGGGCATTAAAAAGTAAGAAATTGCCTGAGATGGGACACGAACCCGCGACATCTCGCTAACCCTTAAACACCCAACACCACTCGTCTGTAACTGTTTTTTTGAAATCCTAACACATTTTTATCTATTTAATCCGACTTGCTGTTTCTCCTTCTTCTCCAAAATTTCAGTCGACCGTAGAGTCAAATTAATCAACACAATAACTAGTTAAGGGTTAATTTAATTTATACTTGAAACATCAGTAATTTGATTAAGGATATTGGTATAGAGAAAAACGAGAAAAAAAATAAAAAGTGCAGCTGCTACTGCGTCGTGAAGAACAATCAAAACTCAACCATCAAAATCAAAATCTTGAATGTTTTAGAAGAAAATTATAACACGAATTATGTTTAGAATTAATTTTAGAAACTTTCTCGATCAACGGTATAACAGGAAACATCAAAACAATAACAAATTTCACAAAGAAAAATTCTTTGACATTTTGAAGTTTAAACTTTGACTTGAAAATTCGAGATCGATAAAACGAATTGGGATTTAAAACTTCACAGATAGTTTGAGTAAACAATGTGAAGAACCATCCTAATCCATCCAGACGAAGTCTATATCGATTACAAATGATTCACAACAGTTGATTACATCGCGAGTACTTGACCTCTATATGATACATTTTACAAACATTGCATTCGTTTTTGAAAAAGACAAACTTTCATTACATCGAAAGTTGACGACATGTATACCATTTCGTAATATATCTTACTGTAATTGACTTAATAATAATCTTGATGAACTCAATGACTCGAATGCAACGTCTTTTGAAATATGTCATGAATGACTCCAAGTAATATCTCTAAGATGAGCAAATGCACACCGGAAGATTTCTTTCATACCTGAGAATAAACATGCTTTAAAGTGTCAACCAAAAGGTTGGTGAGTTCATTAGTTTAACATAAATAATCATTTCATAATTTTAATAGACCACAAGATTTCATATTTCCATTTCTCATAAACATACGTCCCATGCATAGAGACAAAAATATCATTCATATGGATTGAACACCTGGTAACCGACATTCACAATATGCATATAAGAATATCTCCATCATTCCGGGATCCTCCTTCGGACATGATATAAATTTCGAAGTACTAAAATATCTGGTACTTTGGATGGGGCTTGTTGGGCCCGATAGATCTATCTTTAGGGTTCGCGTCAATTAGGGTGTTTGTTCCCTAATTCTTAGCTTACCAGACTTAATAAAAAGGGGCATATTTGATTTCGATAATTCAACCATAGAATGTAGTTTCACGTACTTGTATCTATTTTGTAAATCATTTATAAAAGCAGCGCATGTATTCTCAGTCCCAAAAATATATATATTGCAAAAGCATTTAAAAGGGGAGTAATGAAACTCACGCATATAAATATTGTAAAACAGTTAATAAAGCATTTGCATATATTCTCAGCTCAAAAATGTAAAGAGTAAAAAGGGAGCAAATGAAACTCACCTAATGTATTTTGTAGTAAAAATACATATGACTATATTGAACAAATGTATAGTTGGCCTCGTATTCACGAACCTATATCATTTGTATATTTATTAATATACATAATTATAATCGAACAATATCTATATAAATTTATTAATTGCACTATTTTTATAATAATAACATATATTTTTAATTTTTATATATATTTAGAATGATTAATACTTATATAGTTATTAATACACATAATTGTAATCAAATAAGTTTATATGTATTTAATTACATCATTTTAATATATATATATATATATATATATATATATATATATATATATATATATATATATAACTCGTGTCGTATTAGTTTTAATTACCATAATAATAATATTTCGTTAATATTTATTTAAACTATATGTATTATATATTTTTCATTTATAGTCGTAATGTTATTCGTACTTTTTAATATATATATATATATATATATATATATATATATATATATATATATATATATATATATATATATATATATATATATATATATATATATATATATATATATATATATATATATATATATATATATATATATATATATATATATATATATATATATGATTCATATGTAACCAACATTTTCGTTTTAAAGTTATTTAGTATATTAGGTAATAATTATTAATGAAGTCCTCGTTAACACTTACGTTAAAGTTTAAATCTTTATGTATTATCTATATAAGTCTAAATATATATGTATACGTATATTATCCTTTCATATAACTATATAAATCGTCATAACTTTCATCTTCGAATTATCTTATCATAATACCTCATAATATAATATAAATCTTATATATTAATCCTAATGCTTATTCTTTATACATATATTTTTATGTTTAGGTCATCACCATAATATAATTATTACTACGTTTAATTCATAATTATCATAATTGTGTTCTTTAATTATTTTAACATCATAAATTCATAAATTATCATAATAATAATAATAAGAACAATAATAATAATAACAATAAAAATAACCATAACAATAATAATAATAATCATAATAATAATAATAATAATAATAAATGAAAGAAATTATGTATACCCTTAAAAGGTTCAAGTAAAAAGAAATGCTCCTGGTGAGACTCGAACCCATGACCTCTCGAACACCCGATCTACCACTAAACCACTGAACCGTCTAAGTCTTTCTTGATTATACCGATACTATATATTTTTAATCCAGCTTTTCTGTTTTCCTATTATATGGATCATCTGAGTTTCGGTCCAGCATCAAATCTTACCCTTGCAAAAATCATAAATGGCCCAAACCAGCAGCCCACCATCGTTTCATTTATCTGATCTATTCAGTTAAAAAAAATAACACGAGTAAAACCTATGTTCTTCCCCAAAACAGATCGAGAATAGCAGAGATAAAACGCAGGAAGAAAAGAAAAATATCACGGGTTAGAGATTTTTCGATTCATCAACAGATCCATCACTCAAGCAACAATCATCGATGTACAATAGGTCGTTGGTTCATCATCATCATCATTGCTATCGAATAATAACAGAAGAATCAAAGCAGTAGTTGATGTTCGGTTGGTGTCTGATCAAACTAAGAAGAAAATTAAACACAGTAGCATGTCATAACATGGTTTGCATCGTATCATCATCAGTCGATCATGAAATCGGTTCACTAATTGATTAAATAGGTAATTTATTCATTGTTATTTACTTAAATTAAAATTTATTTATTTATTATTTTATATATACATTTATATTTATCTTATTTATTTTTTTTAACTCTCTATATTTTCTGTATTCTATTTGATCGAATAGAAACCAAAGTAACAGATAGATTGATGGTAATGGTTGTGTGCAGGGTATTGATTGAAGGTGGGTTGGGTTTGGCCGAAGCATAATTAAAACAGTTCCATGTTAGGCTTCATCAAGAGAGGATAATTGTTTGTGATTTTTTTTTATCTTTAAAAGATTATAACTATATACTGTAATTAGTATGATTTGATTCTGTTGAGCAAAAACAAAAAATGTATTGTCTAAAATTTTCTACATTATTTTCAATTTACACGGATTATATTTTATTACTTAGTTTCTTGCTCAAGGAAATATTTCGCGATGATTATTCAAGTTTTGTATGGGCAACGAGCACACCTGTTAAAGTTGAGCAATAGAGGAGTCATTTGACAGTTTCTGTATCACTATTATGATGACGAGGAATGATGAAGAGGATGACATGGTGATTGTGGTTGTACAATTAAACCGAATAGTGGGGGTTTTGTAGGGTTCGATGGCAGCAGAAATAACGAAAATTTGCAGGAGGTGTTTTCTCCTTGAACAGTAACATGTGTTCGAGAAAAAAGATATAGGAACAAGGCAGTGGTAATAGTAGGTAATAATACGACAGTCTGTTTCTTTTTGGGCTATTATACTAGAATAGAAATAGCGAACAGATCAGTAGCAGCAATCGTAGCAGTAGCAGTTAACTTGTAGGGTGTTGTAATGGCCGTTGATGATGGCAGGCGGCGGTTAAATGAAGAATAAGGGTGTTGGTGTTTTAAATTGAAGTGATATTGTTAGGGGTTTTTGTCGATCAACAGAAGGCAAAGAAAAGTGGTTGATCTTGTAATGAAAGAAACATAAAGAAAGTGATGGGTTTTAGTTTATACAAGTATTTGTATATTTGTATAAAGAACAGAGGTGAGTGATTGAATAGCACTATAATTCATCAATTGAAGTCACGGGTGTAGAGAAGAAAAGAAGAAAATAAAGTTGGATTGTGATGGCTACATAATTTCAATGATCCAGACAAAAATAAAAATGATGTAAATAGATTCGTTTTCATCTACATCATTAATTTTTGTATTGTTAATTAATAAATATAAATATATTAATAATAATGAATATAATAATAATAGAATTAACAATATTATTAATAATAGTAATTTCAAATTAATACTATAAGAATAATGATAAAAGTAGTAATAATAATAACTAAAATTATAATTTTACTACTCATTATATTAATAATGATATTAATAATGATAACAATAATATTAGTAATATTAATAATAATATAACAAATTAAATGTATCAAATCATATATTTATATATTACATTAAAATAATATTCATAATACTGATATTAATATTGAATTTATTTTAATAATACTGAAAGTAATAATATTATAACAACTATATTTTAACATATATATATATATATATATACATATATATATATATATATATAAATAATATACATACATCATTAATTATGTATAGATTCATATACATATAACTATAACTATTTATTTTAATAGCAACTTCATTATTTTATATACTACTTTACATATTCAACTCAATAAATTAAACTGTATTTTATTTTACATATTTAATTTAAGTTATGTTTCATTACTTCTAATTATTATACATCCTTACATTTACATATATATACATATTTATTTTTACAAATAATTGTTCGTGAATCATCGGTAATAGTCAAAGGGTGATTGATTACATGAATATAGTTTCAAAAATTTTAAAACTCAACATTACAGACTTTGCTTATCGTCTTGAAAACATATAAAGATTAAGTTTAAATTTGGTCGGAAATTCCCGGGTCATCATAAACGAATACTAACAAGACTGCATTTTCAATTTTTAGAATTTCATTCAAATTCGGATTTTTGATTAAAACATACACCCACAGAGGTATCGTACTGTAAAAAGAAAAAAATTGATTTAATCAGATATTAGAAATTACGAGCAGTTATAATTGATAGTGGATGTGAAGTAGTGAATGGTTTTTCTAAATAACGTTAAACATTTCGTTGGATTTATTGAAGGTGTGATCGACAGAATCCCTTAATCAGGTATTGAGAAGAATATAAATATATATAAAAATTTAAAGTTGGTATTAATCTTCAATTGATTTTTGTTCTGTTTTGGCTTAATGATGTCGACGTATAACAAGAGGAGACAGATCCAAAAATGTAATACAGTTTGATTGGGATGTTAGATTAATTTGATTCTGTGTTTAATTGTATATATATATACTAAATTTTAAATAATTAGTAAATATAATTGTATTAATAATAATACTAATTAATAATAATAATATTATTGATTCAGTACTAATAATAATAAACTTGAAACTCAAGATAATAATAATATGATGAAATTTATAATAACAATAATAATAACTTTAATAAATTTAATAAATGATATCATAATAATTTTGATGGTAAGGATAATAATAATTTTTAAGGATAATGTTAATAATATGATATTATTAATAATATTTCTAGTAATAACATGTTACATGTTTAAATTTTTATATCTATATGTTATATATCATAATGACATTAATAATACAGTTAATAATATTAATATTTATATTACTAATAATATTGAGAGTAATAGAGATAATATGTGTGATGACCCGGGAATTTCCGTTCAAATATAAACTTAATCTTTAAATGATCTTTGACACGATAAGCAAAGTCGGTTATGTTAAGTCTCAAAAAGTTTGAACTGTTTTATATATTCAATTGACCTTCGACTGTTCTCGACGATTCACGAACAACTAATTGTAACTAGATATATATAAATAAATATATTTATTTTATAACCTGAACTGATATTTATCTATTGAATGAAATTGTTGTTATAAATAATTATGTAAAATAAAATACTAAGCAATGAAATTATTATATATACATATATGAATAATAATATTAAAGTTATTTGTTTTAAAATATATATATATATATATATATATATATATATATATATATATAATTAGTAAAGTCATTTATGTAATAAAACTTGTTATTTATAATATATATACATATATATATATATATATATATATATATATATATATATATATATATATATATATATATATATATATATATATATATATATATATATATATACATATATACATATGTATAGTATATTGAAAATGAATAATTTCGAGCCTAATTAGTAAATGTCAGTAATACTCGGTTGACGTTTCGTTAGTTTTAATATAAAAATAATACATGTTCATGATGGATCGAAATAAAAGTTGAACTGTAAATCGATTACGAAGATGTTAGATTTGTTAAAAATATTTTTACCTTTTTAAGTTTAAATATTAGTACTCCGTACACATAAATTGGAACATAAAATAAATAATTATCGAACCTTTTTGATCAGGTTTCAAACAGTTAATGAGTGAAATAATTATATATATTTAATCTAAAAGTTTGGGATTTTTAGGAACACTTTTATACGCTAACTGTTTAGCAATGGACACGATATAGCCATCCAGGATAAACTGTCGGTAGAGTAAAACAAGTTTGAGACAGGACACTATTTCTTTCTTTTTCATTCCTACACGTTTTATATATTATTATATTATAATTATTATTATATTATTATTAATTATTAGATAAACTTTAGATTCATATATATAAATATGATATGATACGTACCACTTGTAGTGGGAGGCCACCACAACCAACTTGTTTCTTCGTTTTCCTTATATTACTCCTTTTCCTAGTTGTTGTGGAACCGGACATCATAAAACCGAATCCATCATCAAATAATCACCATAATTATTTCCTTAATTCTTTTGTGAACTACCACACTTAACCATGAACACCATTACCACAATTAACAACCTTAAACTATAACTTGTAACTTCCTCTTTCTCTTGCTCGCTCGATACCGAACCTTCACAATCAAGAGACCATGGAGGATCACCACCATCGCTCAACATCACAACCGTAACCGACTACTTAAGTTTTCTGTTTTTTCTCACCATTTATTTTCGTTCTTGCTGCTCGAGACATGTACCTGTTTCTACTTCCATTTCGACACAACAAGACCACCATGAAAGGGATCATGTTATCTACTATACTCTTTCCTGTTTTTTTAGGATTATGGGGTAAGTCGCTGCAACTTTCCTGCTTGCTTCTTTATTTGAAAACCACCGTGCAAACTTGAACACCCCGGTCACCATGAATAAACCGAACACCATACTTCTTCTTTCTCCTTCACCATCTTCGACACCACCCTTTGCCACTACCATGCCCCACCGTAGGTCATCACCTACACTCGGCCACCTCCATCGCCACCCAACCACAACAAGAACACCTCAAACAAATCACCTCGCATCATCATTATTGTCATATTTTTTTTTCTATCAAACACACCACAGAACCACCTCTTGCTATTGGTTTTCTGTTATGATGATGATGAATCGAAATACCATTATCGAACACCATGATTTTCTGTAAAACAAACAAGAACCCATAATTTTTTTGTTACTCTTCTTCCTTTTCGGTTCATGAGATACGAATCGATGATGATGGTTAGATAAAGATAACGAGCTGTGATGATTGTAATTATTGATGATGTATACGATGATAATCACGGATCATTATGACGATGATAAAGATGATATGTTTGTTCGATAATAATATCGTAATATTGATACGATTATGAATATGATAATTGATGAAGGCGACTGTGGTATAATAATGATGATGATGATTTACGATGTCAAGAGGAGGATATTGTAGTGACCCGAACTTTTCCATGTTTATATATATTAATTGAGATTGATATTTACATGATTAAATGTTTCCAACATGTTAAGCAATCAAACTTGTTAAGACTTGATTAATTGAAATATGTCTCATATAGACAATTGACCACCCAAGTTGACCGGTGATTCACGAACGTTAAAACTTGTAAAAACTATATGATGACATATATATGGATATATATATAGTTAACATGATACTATGATAAGTAAACATATCATTAAGTATATTAACAATGAACTACATACGTAAAAACAAGACTACTAACTTAATGATTTTTAAACGAGACATATATGTAACGATTATCGTTGTAAAGATATTTAATGTATATATATCATATTAAGAGATATTCATACATGATAATATCATGATAATATAATAATTTAAAATCTCATTTGATATTATAAACATTGGGTTAACAACATTTAACAAGATCGTTAACCTAAAGGTTTCAAAACAACACTTACATGTAACGACTAACGATGACTTAACGACTCAGTTAAAATGTATATACATGTAGTGTTTTAATATGTATTTATACACTTTTGAAAGACTTCAATACACTTATCAAAATACTTCTACTTAACAAAAATGCTTACAATTACATCCTCGTTCAGTTTCATCAACAATTCTACTCGTATGCACCCGTATTCGTACTCGTACAATACACAGCTTTTAGATGTATGTACTATTGGTATATACACTCCAATGATCAGCTCTTAGCAGCCCATGTGAGTCACCTAACACATGTGGGAACCATCATTTGGCAACTAGCATGAAATATCTCATAAGATTACAAAAATATGAGTAATCATTCATGACTTATTTACATGAAAACAAAATTACATATCCTTTATATCTAATCCATACACCAACGACCAAAAACACCTACAAACACTTTAATTCTTCAATTTTATTCATCTAATTGATATCTCTCAAGTTCTATCTTCAAGTTCTAAGTGTTCTTCATAAATTCCAAAAGTTCTAGTTTCATAAAATCAAGAATACTTTCAAGTTTGCTAGCTCACTTCCAATCTTGTAAGGTGATCATCCAACCTCAAGAAATCTTTGTTTCTTACAGTAGGTTATCATTCTAATACAAGGTAATAATCATATTCAAACTTTGGTTCAATTTCTATAACTATAACAATCTTATTTCAAGTGATGATCTTACTTGAACTTGTTTTCGTGTCATGATTCTGCTTCAAGAACTTCGAGCCATCCAAGGATCCATTGAAGCTAGATCCATTTTTCTCTTTTCCAGTAGGTTTATCCAAGGAACTTAAGGTAGTAATGATGTTCATAACATCATTCGATTCATACATATAAAGCTATCTTATTCGAAGGTTTAAACTTGTAATCACTAGAACATAGTTTAGTTAATTCTAAACTTGTTCGCAAACAACAGTTAATCCTTCTAACTTGACTTTTAAAATCAACTAAACACATGTTCTATATCTATATGATATGCTAACTTAATGATTTAAAACCTGGAAACACGAAAAACACCGTAAAACCGGATTTACGCCGTCGTAGTAACACCGCGGGCTGTTTTGGGTTAGTTAATTAAAAACTATGATAAACTTTGATTTTAAAGTTGTTATTCTGAGAAAATGATTTTTATTATGAACATGAAACTATATCCAAAAATTATGATTAAACTCAAAGTGGAAGTATGTTTTCTAAAATGGTCATCTAGACGTCGTTCTTTCGACTGAAATGACTACCTTTACAAAAACGACTTGTAACTTATTTTTCTGACTATAAACCTATACTTTTCTGTTTAGATTCATAAAATAGAGTTCAATATGAAACCATAGCAATTTGATTCACTCAAAACGGATTTAAAATGAAGAAGTTATGGGTAAAACAAGATTGGATAATTTTTCTCATTTTAGCTACGTGAAAATTGGTAACAAATCTATTCCAACAATAACTTAATCAACTTGTATTGTATATTATGTAATCTTGAGATACCATAGACACGTATACAATGTTTCAACCTATCATGTCGACACATCTATATATATTTCGGAACAACCATAGACACTCTATATGTGAATGTTGGAGTTAGCTATACAGGGTTGAGGTTGATTCCAAAATATATATAGTTTGAGTTGTGATCAATACTGAGATACGTATACACTGGGTCGTGGATTGATTCAAGATAATATTTATCGATTTATTTCTGTACATCTAACTGTGGACAACTAGTTGTAGGTTACTAACGAGGACAGCTGACTTAATAAACTTAAAACATCAAAATATATTAAAAGTGTTGTAAATATATTTTGAACATACTTTGATATATATGTATATATTGTTATAGGTTCGTGAATCAACCAGTGGCCAAGTCTTACTTCCCGACGAAGTAAAAATCTGTGAAAGTGAGTTATAGTCCCACTTTTAAAATCTAATATTTTTGGGATGAGAATACATGCAGGTTTTATAAATGATTTACAAAATAGACACAAGTACGTGAAACTACATTCTATGGTTGAATTATCGAAATCGAATATGCCCCTTTTTATTAAGTCTGGTAATCTAAGAATTAGGGAACAGACACCCTAATTGACGCGAATCCTAAAGATAGATCTATTGGGCCTAACAAACCCCATCCAAAGTACCGGATGCTTTAGTACTTCGAAATTTATATCATATCCGAAGGGTGTCCCGGAATGATGGGGATATTCTTATATATGCATCTTGTTAATGTCGGTTACCAGGTGTTCACCATATGAATGATTTTTATCTCTATGTATGGGATGTGTATTGAAATATGAAATCTTGTGGTCTATTGTTACGATTTGATATATATAGGTTAAACCTATAACTCACCAACATTTTTGTTGACGTTTAAAGCATGTTTATTCTCAGGTGAATATTAAGAGCTTCCGCTGTTGCATACTAAAATAAGGACAAGATTTGGAGTCCATGTTTGTATGATATTGTGTAAAAACTGTATTCAAGAAACTGATTTCGATGTAACATATTTGTATTGTAAACCATTATGTAATGGTCGTGTGTAAACAGGATATTTTAGATTATCATTATTTGATAATCTACGTAAAGTTTTTTTAAACCTTTATTTATGAAATAAAGGTTATGGTTTGTTTTAAAAATGAATGCAGTCTTTGAAAAACGTCTCATATAGAGGTCAAAACCTCGCAACGAAATCAATTAATATGGAACGTTTTTAATCAATAAGAACGGGACATTTCAGTTGGTATCCGAGCGTTGGTCTTAGAGAACCAGAATTTTGCATTAGTGTGTCTTATCAAGTTTGTTATGATGCATTAGTGAGTCTGGACTTCGACCGTGTTTACTTGAAAAATGATTGCTTAACAAATTTTGTTGGAAACTATATATTTTTAACATGTGAATATTATGTGATATATTAATCTCTTAACGCGTTTGATATTATGTGATAGATGTCTACCTCTAGAACAAGTCCCATTGACTCACCTAATAATAATGAAGAGTCAAATGTAAATTGGAATGATTCGTGGACTGATTCACAAGTTCCCGAAGAGGAACCGGAAGAAGAGTCGGAACCGGAAGAAGAATCGGAACCGGATGAAGAAATAGAACCGGTGGGGGAAATAATAAAACGGTTAAGTAAAAGAAAATCCTCAACCAACCGACCAAGGTTAATTATGGTCAATGGTGTTTCCGCCAAGGAAGCAAAATATTGGGAGGATTACCAATTCTCCGATGAATCAGATTCCGACGAGAATTCCGATGATGTTATAGAAATTACCCCAACTGAATTTAAAAAGGCAAAAGAAAATAATAAGGGAAAGGGCATAAAAATAGAGAAATCTAATTCCAACCCCGATGAACTTTATATGTATCGTCAACCCCCGAAGTCCTTAAGTTGTAACAATGACCCGGGAACCTCTAAACCACCAGGTTTTTCTAAACCAATGTGGACAACGACGGCTCGTATTAGGGGAACATCATATATCCCTAGAAACTTGGCAAAACGAACCAAAACCGAAGAAGAAGAAACGAGCGAGTCGGAATAAGATAGTTGTATTCGTGTGGTGTAATATATGTAATATAGTGTTCTTATGCTTTATGATATATGTAAAAATTGCTTGTATTAATAAGTATTTTTTTATGAATCTAACTCTTGTCTATTTTACAGTTTAAAAACACAAAATGGATAGACAACCCAATATTTTAAGAGACCTACCCGGAGACATGATTGATGAAATCTTGTCTAGAGTCGGCCAGAATTCCTCGGCACAACTATTTAAGGCGAGATCAGTTTGTAAGACATTCGAAGAACGTTCCAAGAATGTCTTGGTTTATAAGAGACTTTCGTTTGAAAGATGGGGGATATCACATTGGGAAACCCATAAGTTACGATGTGTTTACTTTGACGCATATATTGCGGGGAACCCAAATGCTATTTTACGCAACGGGTTAAGAAACTATTTTGACTCAATATATCCGAATATTGGACTTCGTGATTTAGAAAAAGCGGCTAACATGCAACATAAAGAAGCATGTTATGCTTACGGATTAGTAATGTTCGCTTCTCACCAAAGTGAGAACAAGAACATCGGGCTACAACTATTAAACAAAACGTTTCCACAAGTGACGGAGTCGGTAATTGGGGTAAGAAATGAGGTTTTTAGATTATTATGGGACTGTTGGACATTACGTAACCCTCGTCCCTTTGACGACGTTACAGCACGCTGTCTTATCAACGGCCATAACGGTTATGTTGCACAAGACCAAGGATGGGAAGTAGTCCTAGTAAAACCAGAATGCATGACTTGTTTCTGGACGTATGAATTACGTGTCTTTATTGCCTTTGCTGAACGACTTGTGTACTAGCTAGAATTGTCTTCACAACTATCTTGTATCAAAGTTATTGTGTGCTATATTTCATGCTTTATGTAAAATAAGCGGTATTGTAAGTTTGTAAAATATTGTATAAAAGTTTGAACGCGAAATATTATTATAATCAGTTTTTCATATAAAATTGTAGTAGTTGAATTGTATATTAGCTACTAAGTATGAACTTAACGGGTAGGTACTACCCGAATTTAAACTTATAAAACGCTAATATGAAGAAAAAGCTTTTATAAATGAGTTCATATTATGCTACGAAATACTATTAACTACTCTTAATATTCTATATGATTAACTTGTTCCATTTAACTATTTTGAAGGAAATGGCACCGACTACTCGACACACCGTGAATATGAATGAAGAGGAATTCCGTACTTTTCTAGCTTCAAACATAGCCGTAGTACAGGCTGCGCTACATACCAACAATAACCTTGGATCTAGCAGTACAGGAAATCGTGTAGGATGCACCTACAAAGAATTCACTGCCTGCAAACCTTTGGAATTTGATGGAACCGAAGGACCGATCGGATTGAAACGGTGGACCGAGAAGGTCGAATCGGTGTTTGCCATAAGTAAGTGTACTGAAGAGGACAAAGTAAAGTACGCTACGCATACCTTCACAGGTTCTGCGTTAACATGGTGGAATACCTATCTAGAGCAAGTGGGACAAGACGATGCGTACGCACTACCGTGGTCAGCATTCAAGCACTTGATGAACGAGAAGTACCGTCCCAGAACCGAGGTCAATAAGCTCAAGACAGAACTTAGAGGGTTACGAACCCAAGGATTTGATATTACCACGTACGAAAGACGATTCACAGAATTGTGCCAATTGTGTCCGGGAGCATTCGAAGATGAGGAAGAGAAGATCGACGCGTTTGTGAAAGGATTACCGGAAAGAATCCAAGAAGATATAAGTTCACACGAGCCCGCCTCCATACAACAGGCATGTAGAATGGCTCACAAACTCGTGAACCAAATTGAAGAAAGAATTAAAGAACAGACTGCTGAAGAGGCCAATGTGAAGCAAGTCAAAAGAAAGTGGGAGGAAAACGGTGATAAGAATCACCAATACAACAACAACAGCAATTACAACAATAATCGCAACAATTATCCCAACAATCGCAACATCAATCGCAACTACAACAAACGGCCCAACAACAACAACAGCAACAACAACAACAGCAACTACAACAATCATCCCAACAACAATAATAACCGCAACAACAACAACAATCAGAAGCAGCTATGCCAAAGGTGTGAAAAGAATCACTCGGGGTTCTGCACCAAATTTTGCAACAAGTGTAAAATAAATGGTCATAGCGCGGCAAAGTGTGAGGTCTACGGACCAGGGGTTAATAGAACGAAAGGAACAAATGGTGTCGGAACGAGTAATGGCAGAGCAAGTAGTGTCGGAGCAAGTTATGCCAATGTATTTTGTTATAAATGTGGAAAACCGGGCCACATTATTAGAAATTGCCCGAACCAGGAGAACACGAATGGACAAGGCCATGGAAGAGTTTTCAATATTAATGCGGCAGAGGCATAGGAAGACCCGGAGCTTGTTACGGGTACGTTTCTTATTGACAATAAATCTGCTTACGTTTTATTTGATTCGGGTGCGGATAGAAGCTATATGAGTAGAGATTTTTGTGCTAAATTAAGTTGTCCATTGACGCCTTTGGATAGTAAATTTTTACTCGAATTAGCAAATGGTAAATTAATTTCAGCAGATAATATATGTCGGAATCGAGAAATTAAACTGGTTAGCGAAACATTTAAGATTGATTTGATACCAGTAGAGTTAGGGAGTTTTGATGTGATAATCGGTATGGACTGGTTGAAAGAAGTGAAAGCGGAGATCGTTTGTTACAAAAATGCAATTCGCATTATACGAGAAAAAGGAAAACCCTTAATGGTGTACGGAGAAAAGGGCAACACGAAGCTACATCTTATTAGTAATTTGAAGGCACAAAAACTAATAAGAAAAGGTTGCTATGCTGTTCTAGCACACGTCGAGAAAGTACAAACTGAAGAAAAGAGCATCAATGATGTTCCCGTCGCAAAAGAATTTCCCGATGTATTTCTGAAAGAATTACCGGGATTACCCCCACATCGATCCGTTGAATTTCAAATAGATCTTGTACCAGGAGCTGCACCAATAGCTCGTGCTCCTTACAGACTCGCACCCAGCGAGATGAAAGAACTACAAAGCCAATTACAAGAACTTTTAGAGCGTGGTTTCATTCGACCAAGCACATCACCGTGGGGAGCTCCTGTTTTGTTTGTCAAGAAGAAAGATGGTACATTCAGGTTGTGTATCGACTACCGAGAGTTGAACAAACTTACCATCAAGAACCGCTACCCACTACCGAGAATCGATGACTTATTTGATCAACTACAAGGCTCGTCTGTTTATTCAAAGATTGACTTACGTTCCGGGTATCATCAAATGCGGGTGAAAGAAGATGATATTCCAAAGACTGCTTTCAGAATACGTTACGGTCATTACGAGTTTATGGTCATGCCGTTTGGTTTAACTAATGCACCAGCTGTGTTCATGGACCTTATGTGTAGTGACCCGAACTTTTCCATGTTTATATATATTAATTGAGATTGATATTTACATGATTAAATGTTTCCAACATGTTAAGCAATCAAACTTGTTAAGACTTGATTAATTGAAATATGTTTCATATAGACAATTGACCACCCAAGTTGATCGGTGATTCACGAACGTTAAAACTTGTAAAAACTATATGATGACATATATATGGATATATATATATATATAGTTAACATGATACTATGATAAGAAAACATATCATAAAGTATATTAACAATGAACTACATATGTAAAAACAAGACTACTAACTTAATGATTTTTAAACGAGACATATATGTAACGATTATCGTTGTAAAGACATTTAATGTATGTATATCATATTAAGAGATATTCATACATGATAATATCATGATAATATAATAATTTAAAATCTCATTTGATATTATAAACATTGAGTTAACAACATTTAACAAGATCGTTAACCTAAAGGTTTCAAAACAACACTTACATGTAACGACTAACGATGACTTAACGACTCAGTTAAAATGTATATACATGTAGTGTTTTAATATGTATTTATACACTTTTGAAAGACTTCAATACACTTATCAAAATACTTCTACTTAACAAAAATGCTTACAATTACATCCTCGTTCAGTTTCATCAACAATTCTACTCGTATGCACCCGTATTCGTACTCGTACAATACACAGCTTTTAGATGTATGTACTATTGGTATATACACTCCAATGATCAGCTCTTAGCAGCCCATGTGAGTCACCTAACACATGTGGGAACCATCATTTGGCAACTAGCATGAAATATCTCATAAAATTACAAAAATATGAGTAATCATTCATGACTTATTTACATGAAAACAAAATTACATATCCTTTATATCTAATCCATACACCAACAACCAAAAACACCTACAAACACTTTCATTCTTCAATTTTCTTCATCTAATTGATCTCTCTCAAGTTCTATCTTCAAGTTCTAAGTGTTCTTCATAAATTCCAAAAGTTCTAGTTTCATAAAATCAAGAATACTTTCAAGTTTGCTAGCTCACTTCCAATCTTGTAAGGTGATCATCCAACCTCAAGAAATCTTTGTTTCTTACAGTAGGTTATCATTCTAATACAAGGTAATAATCATATTCAAACTTTGGTTCAATTTCTATAACTATAACAATCTTATTTCAAGTGATGATCTTACTTGAACTTGTTTTCGTGTCATGATTCTGCTTCAAGAACTTCGAGCCATCCAAGGATCCATTGAAGCTAGATCCATTTTTCTCTTTTCCAGTAGGTTTATCCAAGGAAATTAAGGTAGTAATGATGTTCATAACATCATTCGATTCATACATATAAAGCTATCTTATTCGAAGGTTTAAACTTGTAATCACTAGAACATAGTTTAGTTAATTCTAAACTTGTTCGCAAACAAAAGTTAATCCTTCTAACTTGACTTTTAAAATCAACTAAACACATGTTCTATATCTATATGATATGCTAACTTAATGATTTAAAACCTGGAAACACGAAAAACACCGTAAAATCGGATTTACGCCGTCGTAGTAACACCGCGGGCTGTTTTGGGTTAGTTAATTAAAAACTATGATAAACTTTGATTTAAAAGTTGTTATTCTGAGAAAATGATTTTTATTATGAACATGAAACTATATCCAAAAATTATGGTTAAACTCAAAGTGGAAGTATGTTTTCTAAAATGGTCATCTAGACGTCGTTCTTTCGACTGAAATGACTACCTTTACAAAAACGACTTGTAACTTATTTTTCCGACTATAAACCTATACTTTTTCTGTTTAGATTCATAAAATAGAGTTCAATATGAAATCATAGCAATTTGATTCACTCAAAACGGATTTAAAATGAAGAAGTTATGGGTAAAACAAGATTGGATAATTTTTCTCATTTTAGCTACGTGAAAATTGGTAACAAATCTATTCCAACCATAACTTAATCAACTTGTATTGTATATTATGTAATCTTGAGATACCATAGACACGTATACAATGTTTCGACCTATCATGTCGACACATCTATATATATTTCGGAACAACCATAGACACTCTATATGTGAATGTTGGAGTTAGCTATACAGGGTTGAGGTTGATTCCAAAATATATATAGTTTGAGTTGTGATCAATACTGAGATACGTATACACTGGGTCGTGGATTGATTCAAGATAATATTTATCGATTTATTTCTGTACATCTAACTGTGGACAACTAGTTATAGGTTACTAACGAGGACAGCTGACTTAATAAACTTAAAACATCAAAATATATTAAAAGTGTTGTAAATATATTTTGAACATACTTTAATATATATGTATATATTGTTATAGGTTCGTGAATCAACAGTGGCCAAGTCTTACTTCCCGACGAAGTAAAAATCTGTGAAAGTGAGTTATAGTCCCACTTTTAAAATCTAATATTTTTGGGATGAGAATACATGCAGGTTTTATAAATGATTTACAAAATAGACACAAGTACGTGAAACTACATTCTATGGTTGAATTATCGAAATCGAATATGCCCCTTTTTATTAAGTCTGGTAATCTAAGAATTAGGGAACAGACACCCTAATTGACGCGAATCCTAAAGATAGATCTATTGGGCCTAACAAACCCCATCCAAAGTACCGGATGCTTTAGTACTTCGAAATTTATATCATATCCGAAGGGTGTCCCGGAATGATGGGGATATTCTTATATATGCATCTTGTTATTGTCGGTTACCAGGTGTTCACCATATGAATGATTTTTATCTCTATGTATGGGATGTGTATTGAAATATGAAATCTTGTGGTCTATTGTTACGATTTGATATATATAGGTTAAACCTATAACTCACCAACATTTTTGTTGACGTTTAAAGCATGTTTATTCTCAGGTGAATATTAAGAGCTTCCGCTGTTGCATACTAAAATAAGGACAAGATTTGGAGTCCATGTTTGTATGATATTGTGTAAAAACTGCATTCAAGAAACTGATTTCGATGTAACATATTTGTATTGTAAACCATTATGTAATGGTCGTGTGTAAACAGGATATTTTAGATTATCATTATTTGATAATCTACGTAAAGCTTTTTAAACCTTTATTTATGAAATAAAGGTTATGGTTTGTTTTAAAAATGAATGCAGTCTTTGAAAAACGTCTCATATAGAGGTCAAAACCTCGCAACGAAATCAATTAATATGGAACGTTTTTAATCAATAAGAACGGGACATTTCAGTTGGTATCCGAGCGTTGGTCTTAGAGAACCAGAAAATTTGCATTAGTGTGTCTTATCGAGTTTGTTAGGATGCATTAGTGAGTCTGGACTTCGACCGTGTTTTCTTTAAAAATGATTGCTTAACATTTTTGTTGGAAACTATATATTTTTAACATATGAATATTATGTGATATATTAATCTCTTAACGTGTTTGATATTATGTGATAGATGTCTACCTCTAGAACAAGTCCCATTGACTCACCTAATAATAATGAAGAGTCAAATGTAAATTGGAATGATTTGTGGACTGATTCACAAGTTCCCGAAGAGGAACTGGAAGAAGAGTCGGAACCGGAAGAAGAATCGGAACCGGAAGAAGAATCGGAACCGGATGAAGAAATAGAACCGGTGGGGGAAATAATAAAACGGTTAAGTAAAAGAAAATCCTCAACCAACCGACCAAAGTTAATTATGGTCAATGGTGTTTCCGCCAAGGAAGCAAAATATTGGGAGGATTACCAATTCTCCGATGAATCGGATTCCGACGAGAATTCCGATGATGTTATAGAAATTACCCCAACTGAATTTAAAAAGGCAAAAGAAAATAATAAGGGAAAGGGCATAAAAATAGAGAAATCTAATTCCAACCCCGATGAACTTTATATGTATCGTCAACCCCCGAAGTCCTTAAGTTGTAACAATGACCCGGGAACCTCTAAACCACCAGGTTTTTCTAAACCAATGTGGACAACGACGGCTCGTATTAGGGGAACATCATATATCCCTAGAAACTTGGCAAAACGAACCAAAACCGAAGAAGAAGAAACGAGCGAGTCGGAATAAGATAGTTGTATTCGTGTGGTGTAATATATGTAATATAGTGTTCTTATGCTTTATGATATATGTAAAAATTGCTTGTATTAATAAGTATTTTTTTATGAAACTAACTCTTGTCTATTTTACAGTTTAAAAACACAAAATGGATAGACAACCCAATATTTTAAGAGACCTACCCGGAGACATGATTGATGAAATCTTGTCTAGAGTCGGCCAGAATTCTTCGGCACAACTATTTAAGGCGAGATCAGTTTGTAAGACATTCGAAGAACGTTCCAAGAATGTCTTGGTTTATAAGAGACTTTCGTTTGAAAGATGGGGGATATCACATTGGGAAACCCATAAGTTACGATGTGTTTACTTTGACGCATATATTGCGGGGAACCCAAATGCTATTTTACGCAACGGGTTAAGAAATTATTTTGACTCAATATATCCGAATATTGGACTTCGTGATTTAGAAAAAGCGGCTAACATGCAACATAAAGAAGCATGTTATGCTTACGGATTAGTAATGTTCGCTTCTCACCAAAGTGAGAACAAGAACATCGGGCTACAACTATTAAACAAAACGTTTCCACAAGTGACGGAGTCGGTAATTGGGGTAAGAAATGAGGTTTTTAGATTATTACGGGACTGTTGGACATTACGTAACCCTCGTCCCTTTGATGACGTTACAACACGCTGTCTTATCAACGGCCATAATGGTTATGTTGCACAAGACCAAGGATGGGAAGTAGTCCTAGTAAAACCAGAATGCATGACTTGTTTCTGGACGTATGAATTACGTGTCTTTATTGCCTTTGCCGAACGACTTGTGTATTAGCTAGAATTGTCTTCACAACTATCTTGTATCAAAGTTATTGTGTGCTATATTTCATGCTTTATGTAAAATAAGCGGTATTGTAAGTTTGTAAAATATTGTATAAAAGTTTGAACGCGAAATATTATTACAATCAGTTTTTCATATAGAATTGTAGTAGTTGAATTGTATATTAGCTACTAAGTATGAACTTAACGGGTAGGTACTACCCGAATTTAAACTTATAAAACGCTAATATGAAGAAAAAGCTTTTATAAATGAGTTCATATTATGCTACGAAATACTATTAACTACTCTTAATATTCTGTATGATTAACTTGTTCCATTTAACTATTTTGAAGGAAATGGCACCGACTACTCGACACACCGTGAATATGAATGAAGAGGAATTCCGTACTTTTCTAGCTTCAAACATAGCCGCAGTACAGGCTGCGCTACATACCAACAATAACCTTGGATCTAGCAGTACAGGAAATCGTGTAGGATGCACCTACAAAGAATTCACTGCCTGCAAACCTTTGGAATTTGATGGAACCGAAGGACCGATCGGATTGAAACGGTGGACCGAGAAGGTTGAATCGGTGTTTGCCATAAGTAAGTGTACTGAAGAGGACAAAGTGAAGTACGCTACGCATACCTTCACAGGTTCTGCGTTAACATGGTGGAATACCTATCTAGAGCAAGTGGGACAAGATGATGCGTACGCACTACCGTGGTCAGCATTCAAGCACTTGATGAACGAGAAGTACCGTCCCAGAACCGAGGTCAATAAGCTCAAGACAGAACTTAGAGGGTTACGAACCCAAGGATTTGATATTACCACGTACGAAAGACGATTCACAGAATTGTGCCTATTGTGTCCGGGAGCATTCGAAGATGAGGAAGAGAAGATCGACGCGTTTGTGAAAGGATTACCGGAAAGAATCCAAGAAGATATAAGTTCACACGAGCCCGCCTCCATACAACAGGCATGTAGAATGGCTCACAAACTAGTGAACCAGATTGAAGAAAGAATTAAAGAACAGACTGCTGAAGAGGCCAATGTGAAGCAAGTCAAAAGAAAGTGGGAGGAAAACGGTGATAAGAATCACCAATACAACAACAACAGTAATTACAACAATAATCGCAACAATTATCCCAACAATCGCAACATCAATCGCAACTACAACAAACGGCCCAACAACAACAACAACAACAACAACAACAACAACAGCAACTACAACAATCATCCCAACAACAATAATAACCCAACAACAACAACAATCAGAAGCAGCTATGCCAAAGGTGTGAAAAGAATCACTCGGGGTTCTGCACCAAATTTTGCAACAAGTGTAAAAGAAATGGTCATAGCGCGGCGAAGTGTGAGGTCTACGGACCAGGGGCTAATAGAACGAAAGGAACAAATGGTGTCGGAACGAGTAATGGCGGAGCAAGTAGTGTCGGAGCAAGTTATGCCAATGTAGTTTGTTATAAATGTGGAAAACCAGGCCACATTATTAGAAATTGCCCGAACCAGGAGAACACGAATGGACAAGGCCGTGGAAGAGTTTTCAATATTAATGCGATAGAGGCACAGGAAGACCCGGAGCTTGTTACGGGTACGTTTCTTATTGACAATAAATCTGCTTACGTTTTATTTGATTCGGGTGCGGATAGAAGCTATATGAGTAGAGATTTTTGTGCTAAATTAAGTTGTCCATTGACGCCTTTGGATAGTAAATTTTTACTCGAATTAGCAAATGGTAAATTAATTTCAGCAGATAATATATGTCGGAATCGAGAAATTAAACTGGTTAGTGAAACATTTAAGATTGATTTGATACCAGTAGAGTTAGGGAGTTTTGATGTGATAATCGGTATGGACTGGTTGAAAGAAGTGAAAGCGGAGATCGTTTGTTACAAAAATGCAATTCGTATTATACGAGAAAAAGGAAAACCCTTAATGGTGTACGGAGAAAAGGGCAACACGAAGCTACATCTTATTAGTAATTTGAAGGCACAAAAACTAATAAGAAAAGGTTGCTATGCTGTTCTAGCACACGTCGAGAAAGTACAAACTGAAGAAAAGAGCATCAATGATGTTCCCATTGCAAAAGAATTTCCCGATGTATTTCCGAAAGAATTACCGGGATTACCCCCACATCGATCCGTTGAATTTCAAATAGATCTTGTACCAGGAGCTGCACCAATAGCTCGTGCTCCTTACAGACTCGCACCCAGCGAGATGAAAGAACTGCAAAGCCAATTACAAGAACTTTTAGAGCGTGGTTTCATTCGACCAAGCACATCACCGTGGGGAGCTCCTGTTTTGTTTGTCAAGAAGAAAGATGGTACATTCAGGTTGTGTATCGACTACCGAGAGTTGAACAAACTTACCATCAAGAACCGCTATACACTACCGAGAATCGACGACTTATTTGATCAACTACAAGGCTCGTCTGTTTATTCAAAGATTGACTTACGTTCCGGGTATCATCAAATGCGGGTGAAAGAAGATGATATTCCAAAGACTGCTTTCAGAACACGTTACGGTCATTACGAGTTTATGGTCATGCCGTTTGGTTTAACTAATGCACCAGCTGTGTTCATGGACCTTATGAACCGAGTGTGTGGACCATACCTTGACAAGTTTGTCATTGTTTTCATTGATGACATACTTATTTACTCAAAGAATGACCAAGAACACGGTGAACATTTGAGAAAGGTGTTAGAAGTATTGAGGAAGGAAGAATTGTACGCTAAGTTTTCAAAGTGTGCATTTTGGTTGGAAGAAGTTCAATTCCTCGGTCACATAGTGAACAAAGAAGGTATTAAGGTGGATCCGGCAAAGATAGAAACTGTTGAAAAGTGGGAAACCCCGAAAACTCCAAAACACATGCGCCAGTTTTTAGGACTAGCTGGTTACTACAGAAGGTTCATCCAAGACTTTTCCAGAATAGCAAAACCCTTGACTGCATTAACGCATAAAGGGAATAAATTTGAATGGAATGATGAACAAGAGAAAGCGTTTCAGTTATTGAAGAAAAAGCTAACTACGGCACCTATATTGTCATTGCCTGAAGGGAATGATGATTTTGTGATTTATTGTGATGCATCAAAGCAAGGTCTCGGTTGTGTATTAATGCAACGAACGAAGGTGATTGCTTATGCGTCTAGACAATTAAAGATTCACGAACAAAATTATACGACGCATGATTTGGAATTAGGCGCGGTTGTTTTTGCATTAAAGACTTGGAGGCACTACTTATATGGGGTCAAAAGTATTATATATACCGACCACAAAAGTCTTCAACACATATTTAATCAGAAACAACTGAATATGAGGCAGCGTAGGTGGATTGAATTATTGAATGATTACGACTTTGAGATTCGTTACCACCCGGGGAAGGCAAATGTGGTAGCCGATGCCTTGAGCAGGAAGGACAGAGAACCCATTCGAGTAAAATCTATGAATATAATGATTCATAATAACATTACTACTCAAATAAAGGAGGCGCAACAAGGAGTTTTAAAAGAGGGAAATTTAAAGGATGAAATACCCAAAGGATCGGAGAAGCATCTTAATATTCGGGAAGACGGAACCCGGTATAGGGCTGAAAGGATTTGGGTACCAAAATTTGGAGATATGAGAGAAATGGTACTTAGAGAAGCTCATAAAACCAGATACTCAATACATCCTGGAACGGGGAAGATGTACAAGGATCTCAAGAAACATTTTTGGTGGCCGGGTATGAAAGCCGATGTTGCTAAATACGTAGGAGAATGTTTGACGTGTTCTAAGGTCAAAGCTGAGCATCAGAAACCATCAGGTCTACTTCAACAACCCGAAATCCCGGAATGGAAATGGGAAAACATTACCATGGATTTCATCACTAAATTGCCAAGGACTGCAAGTGGTTTTGATACTATTTGGGTAATAGTTGATCGTCTCACCAAATCAGCACACTTCCTACCAATAAGAGAAGATGACAAGATGGAGAAGTTAGCACGACTGTATTTGAAGGAAGTCGTCTCCAGACATGGAATACCAATCTCTATTATCTCTGATAGGGATGGCAGATTTATTTCAAGATTCTGGCAGACATTACAGCAAGCATTAGGAACTCGTCTAGACATGAGTACTGCCTATCATCCACAAACTGATGGGCAGAGCGAAAGGACGATACAAACGCTTGAAGACATGCTACGAGCATGTGTTATTGATTTCGGAAACAGTTGGGATCGACATCTACCGTTAGCAGAATTTTCCTACAACAACAGCTACCATTCAAGCATTGAGATGGCGCCGTTTGAAGCACTTTATGGTAGAAAGTGCAAGTCTCCGATTTGTTGGAGTGAAGTGGGGGATAGACAGATTACGGGTCCGGAGATTATACAAGAAACTACCGAGAAGATCATCCAAATTCAACAACGGTTGAAAACCGCCCAAAGTCGACAAAAGAGCTACGCTGACATTAAAAGAAAAGATATAGAATTTGAAATTGGAGAGATGGTCATGCTTAAAGTTGCACCTTGGAAAGGCGTTGTTCGATTTGGTAAACGAGGGAAATTAAATCCAAGGTATATTGGACCATTCAAGATTATTGATCGTGTCGGACCAGTAGCTTACCGACTAGAGTTACCTCAACAACTCGCGGCTGTACATAACACTTTCCACGTCTCGAATTTAAAGAAATGTTTTGCTAAAGAAGATCTCACTATTCCGTTAGATGAAATCCAAATCAACGAAAAACTTCAATTCATCGAAGAACCCGTCGAAATAATGGATCGTGAGGTTAAAAGACTTAAGCAAAACAAGATACCAATTGTTAAGGTTCGATGGAATGCTCGTAGAGGACCCGAGTTCACCTGGGAGCGTGAAGATCAGATGAAGAAGAAATACCCGCATCTATTTCCAGAAGATTCGTCAACACCTTCAACAGCTTAAAATTTCGGGACGAAATTTATTTAACGGGTAGGTACTGTAGTGACCTGAACTTTTCCATGTTTATATATATTAATTGAGATTGATATTTACATGATTAAATGTTTCCAACATGTTAAGCAATCAAACTTGTTAAGACTTGATTAATTGAAATATGTTTCATATAGACAATTGACCACCCAAGTTGATCGGTGATTCACGAACGTTAAAACTTGTAAAAACTATATGATGACATATATATGGATATATATATATATATAGTTAACATGATACTATGATAAGAAAACATATCATAAAGTATATTAACAATGAACTACATATGTAAAAACAAGACTACTAACTTAATGATTTTTAAACGAGACATATATGTAACGATTATCGTTGTAAAGACATTTAATGTATGTATATCATATTAAGAGATATTCATACATGATAATATCATGATAATATAATAATTTAAAATCTCATTTGATATTATAAACATTGAGTTAACAACATTTAACAAGATCGTTAACCTAAAGGTTTCAAAACAACACTTACATGTAACGACTAACGATGACTTAACGACTCAGTTAAAATGTATATACATGTAGTGTTTTAATATGTATTTATACACTTTTGAAAGACTTCAATACACTTATCAAAATACTTCTACTTAACAAAAATGCTTACAATTACATCCTCGTTCAGTTTCATCAACAATTCTACTCGTATGCACCCGTATTCGTACTCGTACAATACACAGCTTTTAGATGTATGTACTATTGGTATATACACTCCAATGATCAGCTCTTAGCAGCCCATGTGAGTCACCTAACACATGTGGGAACCATCATTTGGCAACTAGCATGAAATATCTCATAAAATTACAAAAATATGAGTAATCATTCATGACTTATTTACATGAAAACAAAATTACATATCCTTTATATCTAATCCATACACCAACAACCAAAAACACCTACAAACACTTTCATTCTTCAATTTTCTTCATCTAATTGATCTCTCTCAAGTTCTATCTTCAAGTTCTAAGTGTTCTTCATAAATTCCAAAAGTTCTAGTTTCATAAAATCAAGAATACTTTCAAGTTTGCTAGCTCACTTCCAATCTTGTAAGGTGATCATCCAACCTCAAGAAATCTTTGTTTCTTACAGTAGGTTATCATTCTAATACAAGGTAATAATCATATTCAAACTTTGGTTCAATTTCTATAACTATAACAATCTTATTTCAAGTGATGATCTTACTTGAACTTGTTTTCGTGTCATGATTCTGCTTCAAGAACTTCGAGCCATCCAAGGATCCATTGAAGCTAGATCCATTTTTCTCTTTTCCAGTAGGTTTATCCAAGGAAATTAAGGTAGTAATGATGTTCATAACATCATTCGATTCATACATATAAAGCTATCTTATTCGAAGGTTTAAACTTGTAATCACTAGAACATAGTTTAGTTAATTCTAAACTTGTTCGCAAACAAAAGTTAATCCTTCTAACTTGACTTTTAAAATCAACTAAACACATGTTCTATATCTATATGATATGCTAACTTAATGATTTAAAACCTGGAAACACGAAAAACACCGTAAAATCGGATTTACGCCGTCGTAGTAACACCGCGGGCTGTTTTGGGTTAGTTAATTAAAAACTATGATAAACTTTGATTTAAAAGTTGTTATTCTGAGAAAATGATTTTTATTATGAACATGAAACTATATCCAAAAATTATGGTTAAACTCAAAGTGGAAGTATGTTTTCTAAAATGGTCATCTAGACGTCGTTCTTTCGACTGAAATGACTACCTTTACAAAAACGACTTGTAACTTATTTTTCCGACTATAAACCTATACTTTTTCTGTTTAGATTCATAAAATAGAGTTCAATATGAAATCATAGCAATTTGATTCACTCAAAACGGATTTAAAATGAAGAAGTTATGGGTAAAACAAGATTGGATAATTTTTCTCATTTTAGCTACGTGAAAATTGGTAACAAATCTATTCCAACCATAACTTAATCAACT
Source organism: Rutidosis leptorrhynchoides (assembly GCF_046630445.1). NCBI lineage: Eukaryota > Viridiplantae > Streptophyta > Magnoliopsida > Asterales > Asteraceae > Rutidosis > Rutidosis leptorrhynchoides. The sequence continues at coordinate 257,710,454 of NC_092337.1, forward strand.
TGTATTGTATATTATGTAATCTTGAGATACCATAGACACGTATACAATGTTTTGACCTATCATGTCGACACATCTATATATATTTCGGAACAACCATAGACACTCTATATGTGAATGTTGGAGTTAGCTATACAGGGTTGAGGTTGATTCCAAAATATATATAGTTTGAGTTGTGATCAATACTGAGATACGTATACACTGGGTCGTGGATTGATTCAAGATAATATTTATCGATTTATTTCTGTACATCTAACTATGGACAACTAGTTATAGGTTACTAACGAGGACAGCTGACTTAATAAACTTAAAACATCAAAATATATTAAAAGTGTTGTAAATATATTTTGAACATACTTTAATATATATGTATATATTGTTATAGGTTCGTGAATCAACAGTGGCCAAGTCTTACTTCCCGACGAAGTAAAAATCTGTGAAAGTGAGTTATAGTCCCACTTTTAAAATCTAATATTTTTGGGATGAGAATACATGCAGGTTTTATAAATGATTTACAAAATAGACACAAGTACGTGAAACTACATTCTATGGTTGAATTATCGAAATCGAATATGCCCCTTTTTATTAAGTCTGGTAATCTAAGAATTAGGGAACAGACACCCTAATTGACGCGAATCCTAAAGATAGATCTATTGGGCCTAACAAACCCCATCCAAAGTACCGGATGCTTTAGTACTTCGAAATTTATATCATATCCGAAGGGTGTCCCGGAATGATGGGGATATTCTTATATATGCATCTTGTTATTGTCGGTTACCAGGTGTTCACCATATGAATGATTTTTATCTCTATGTATGGGATGTGTATTGAAATATGAAATCTTGTGGTCTATTGTTACGATTTGATATATATAGGTTAAACCTATAACTCACCAACATTTTTGTTGACGTTTAAAGCATGTTTATTCTCAGGTGAATATTAAGAGCTTCCGCTGTTGCATACTAAAATAAGGACAAGATTTGGAGTCCATGTTTGTATGATATTGTGTAAAAACTGCATTCAAGAAACTGATTTCGATGTAACATATTTGTATTGTAAACCATTATGTAATGGTCGTGTGTAAACAGGATATTTTAGATTATCATTATTTGATAATCTACGTAAAGCTTTTTAAACCTTTATTTATGAAATAAAGGTTATGGTTTGTTTTAAAAATGAATGCAGTCTTTGAAAAACGTCTCATATAGAGGTCAAAACCTCGCAACGAAATCAATTAATATGGAACGTTTTTAATCAATAAGAACGGGACATTTCATTATGAACCGAGTGTGTGGACCATACCTTGACAAGTTTGTCATTGTTTTCATTGATGACATACTTATTTACTCAAAGAATGACCAAGAACATGGTGAACATTTGAGAAAGGTGTTAGAAGTATTGAGGAAGGAAGAATTGTACGCTAAGTTTTCAAAGTGTGCATTTTGGTTGGAAGAAGTTCAATTCCTCGGTCACATAGTGAACAAAGAAGGTATTAAGGTGGATCCGGCAAAGATAGAAACTGTTGAAAAGTGGGAAACCCCGAAAACTCCGAAACACATACGCCAGTTTTTAGGACTAGTTGGTTACTACAGAAGGTTCATCCAAGACTTTTCCAGAATAGCAAAACCCTTGACTGCATTAACGCATAAAGGGAAGAAATTTGAATGGAATGATGAACAAGAGAAAGCGTTTCATTATTGAAGAAAAAGCTAACTACGGCACCTATATTGTCATTGCCTGAAGGGAATGATGATTTTGTGATTTATTGTGATGCATCAAAGCAAAGTCTCGGTTGTGTATTAATGCAACGAATGAAGGTGATTGCTTATGCGTCTAGACAATTAAAGATTCACGAACAAAATTATACGACGCATGATTTGGAATTAGGCGCGGTTGTTTTTGCATTAAAGACTTGGAGGCACTACTTATATGGGGTCAAAAGTATTATATATACCGACCACAAAAGTCTTCAACACATATTTAATCAGAAACAACTGAATATGAGGCAGCGTAGGTGGATTGAATTATTGAATGATTACGACTTTGAGATTCGTTACCACCCGGGGAAGGTAAATGTGGTAGCCGATGCCTTGAGCAGGAAGGACAGAGAACCTATTCGAGTAAAATCTATGAATATAATGATTCATAATAACATTACTACTCAAATAAAGGAGGCGCAACAAGGAGTTTTAAAAGAGGGAAATTTAAAGGATGAAATACCCAAAGGATCGGAGAAGCATCTTAATATTCGGGAAGACGGAACCCGGTATAGGGCTGAAAGGATTTGGGTACCAAAATTTGGAGATATGAGAGAAATGGTACTTAGAGAAGCTCATAAAACCAGATACTCAATACATCCTGGAACGGGGAAGATGTACAAGGATCTCAAGAAACATTTTTGGTGGCCAGGTATGAAAGCCGATGTTGCTAAATACGTAGGAGAATGTTTGACGTGTTCTAAGGTCAAAGCTGAGCATCAGAAACCATCAGGTCTACTTCAACAACCCGAAATCCCGGAATGGAAATGGGAAAACATTACCATGGATTTCATCACTAAATTGCCAAGGACTGCAAGTGGTTTTGATACTATTTGGGTAATAGTTGATCGTCTCACAAAATCAGCACACTTCCTGCCAATAAGAGAAGATGACAAGATGGAGAAGTTAGCACGACTGTATTTGAAGGAAGTCATCTCCAGACATGGAATACCAATCTCTATTATCTCTGATAGGGATGGCAGATTTATTTCAAGATTCTGGCAGACATTACAGCAAGCATTAGGAACTCGTCTAGACATGAGTACTGCCTATCATCCACAAACTGATGGGCAGAGTGAAAGGACGATACAAACGCTTGAAGACATGCTACGAGCATGTGTTATTGATTTCGGAAACAGTTGGGATCGACATCTACCGTTAGCAGAATTTTCCTACAACAACAGCTACCATTCAAGCATTGAGATGGCGCCGTTTGAAGCACTTTATGGTAGAAAGTGCAGGTCTCCGATTTGTTGGAGTGAAGTGGGGGATAGACAGATTACGGGTCCGGAGATTATACAAGAAACTACCGAGAAGATCATCCAAATTCAACAACGGTTGAAAACCGCCCAAAGTCGACAAAAGAGCTACGCTGACATTAAAAGAAAAGATATAGAATTTGAAATTGGAGAGATGGTCATGCTTAAAGTTTCACCTTGGAAAGGCGTTGTTCGATTTGGTAAACGAGGGAAATTAAATCCAAGGTATATTGGACCATTCAAGATTATTGATCGTGTCGGACCAGTAGCTTACCGACTAGTGTTACCTCAACAACTCGCGGCTGTACATAACACTTTCCACGTCTCGAATTTGAAGAAATGTTTTGCTAAAGAAGATCTCACTATTCCGTTAGATGAAATCCAAATCAACGAAAAACTCCAATTCATCGAAGAACCCGTCGAAATAATGGATCGTGAGGTTAAAAGACTTAAGCAAAACAAGATACCAATTGTTAAGGTTCGATGGAATGCTCGTAGAGGACCCGAGTTCACCTGGGAGCGTGAAGATCAGATGAAGAAGAAATACCCGCATCTATTTCCAGAAGATTCGTCAACACCTTCAACAGCTTAAAATTTCGGGACGAAATTTATTTAACGGGTAGGTACTGTAGTGACCCGAACTTTTCCATGTTTATATATATTAATTGAGATTGATATTTACATGATTAAATGTTTCCAACATGTTAAGCAATCAAACTTGTTAAGACTTGATTAATTGAAATATGTCTCATATAGACAATTGACCACCCAAGTTGACCGGTGATTCACGAACGTTAAAACTTGTAAAAACTATATGATGACATATATATGGATATATATATAGTTAACATGATACTATGATAAGTAAACATATCATTAAGTATATTAACAATGAACTACATACGTAAAAACAAGACTACTAACTTAATGATTTTTAAACGAGACATATATGTAACGATTATCGTTGTAAAGATATTTAATGTATATATATCATATTAAGAGATATTCATACATGATAATATCATGATAATATAATAATTTAAAATCTCATTTGATATTATAAACATTGGGTTAACAACATTTAACAAGATCGTTAACCTAAAGGTTTCAAAACAACACTTACATGTAACGACTAACGATGACTTAACGACTCAGTTAAAATGTATATACATGTAGTGTTTTAATATGTATTTATACACTTTTGAAAGACTTCAATACACTTATCAAAATACTTCTACTTAACAAAAATGCTTACAATTACATCCTCGTTCAGTTTCATCAACAATTCTACTCGTATGCACCCGTATTCGTACTCGTACAATACACAGCTTTTAGATGTATGTACTATTGGTATATACACTCCAATGATCAGCTCTTAGCAGCCCATGTGAGTCACCTAACACATGTGGGAACCATCATTTGGCAACTAGCATGAAATATCTCATAAGATTACAAAAATATGAGTAATCATTCATGACTTATTTACATGAAAACAAAATTACATATCCTTTATATCTAATCCATACACCAACGACCAAAAACACCTACAAACACTTTAATTCTTCAATTTTCTTCATCTAATTGATATCTCTCAAGTTCTATCTTCAAGTTCTAAGTGTTCTTCATAAATTCCAAAAGTTCTAGTTTCATAAAATCAAGAATACTTTCAAGTTTGCTAGCTCACTTCCAATCTTGTAAGGTGATCATCCAACCTCAAGAAATCTTTGTTTCTTACAGTAGGTTATCATTCTAATACAAGGTAATAATCATATTCAAACTTTGGTTCAATTTCTATAACTATAACAATCTTATTTCAAGTGATGATCTTACTTGAACTTGTTTTCGTGTCATGATTCTGCTTCAAGAACTTCGAGCCATCCAAGGATCCATTGAAGCTAGATCCATTTTTCTCTTTTCCAGTAGGTTTATCCAAGGAACTTAAGGTAGTAATGATGTTCATAACATCATTCGATTCATACATATAAAGCTATCTTATTCGAAGGTTTAAACTTGTAATCACTAGAACATAGTTTAGTTAATTCTAAACTTGTTCGCAAACAACAGTTAATCCTTCTAACTTGACTTTTAAAATCAACTAAACACATGTTCTATATCTATATGATATGATAACTTAATGATTTAAAACCTGGAAACACGAAAAACACCGTAAAACCGGATTTACGCCGTCGTAGTAACACCGCGGGCTGTTTTGGGTTAGTTAATTAAAAACTATGATAAACTTTGATTTTAAAGTTGTTATTCTGAGAAAATGATTTTTATTATGAACATGAAACTATATCCAAAAATTATGATTAAACTCAAAGTGGAAGTATGTTTTCTAAAATGGTCATCTAGACGTCGTTCTTTCGACTGAAATGACTACCTTTACAAAAACGACTTGTAACTTATTTTTCTGACTATAAACCTATACTTTTCTGTTTAGATTCATAAAATAGAGTTCAATATGAAACCATAGCAATTTGATTCACTCAAAACGGATTTAAAATGAAGAAGTTATGGGTAAAACAAGATTGGATAATTTTTCTCATTTTAGCTACGTGAAAATTGGTAACAAATCTATTCCAACAATAACTTAATCAACTTGTATTGTATATTATGTAATCTTGAGATACCATAGACACGTATACAATGTTTCAACCTATCATGTCGACACATCTATATATATTTCGGAACAACCATAGACACTCTATATGTGAATGTTGGAGTTAGCTATACAGGGTTGAGGTTGATTCCAAAATATATATAGTTTGAGTTGTGATCAATACTGAGATACGTATACACTGGGTCGTGGATTGATTCAAGATAATATTTATCGATTTATTTCTGTACATCTAACTGTGGACAACTAGTTGTAGGTTACTAACGAGGACAGCTGACTTAATAAACTTAAAACATCAAAATATATTAAAAGTGTTGTAAATATATTTTGAACATACTTTGATATATATGTATATATTGTTATAGGTTCGTGAATCAACCAGTGGCCAAGTCTTACTTCCCGACGAAGTAAAAATCTGTGAAAGTGAGTTATAGTCCCACTTTTAAAATCTAATATTTTTGGGATGAGAATACATGCAGGTTTTATAAATGATTTACAAAATAGACACAAGTACGTGAAACTACATTCTATGGTTGAATTATCGAAATCGAATATGCCCCTTTTTATTAAGTCTGGTAATCTAAGAATTAGGGAACAGACACCCTAATTGACGCGAATCCTAAAGATAGATCTATTGGGCCTAACAAACCCCATCCAAAGTACCGGATGCTTTAGTACTTCGAAATTTATATCATATCCGAAGGGTGTCCCGGAATGATGGGGATATTCTTATATATGCATCTTGTTAATGTCGGTTACCAGGTGTTCACCATATGAATGATTTTTATCTCTATGTATGGGATGTGTATTGAAATATGAAATCTTGTGGTCTATTGTTACGATTTGATATATATAGGTTAAACCTATAACTCACCAACATTTTTGTTGACGTTTAAAGCATGTTTATTCTCAGGTGAATATTAAGAGCTTCCGCTGTTGCATACTAAAATAAGGACAAGATTTGGAGTCCATGTTTGTATGATATTGTGTAAAAACTGCATTCAAGAAACTGATTTCGATGTAACATATTTGTATTGTAAACCATTATGTAATGGTCGTGTGTAAACAGGATATTTTAGATTATCATTATTTGATAATCTACGTAAAGTTTTTTTAAACCTTTATTTATGAAATAAAGGTTATGGTTTGTTTTAAAAATGAATGCAGTCTTTGAAAAACGTCTCATATAGAGGTCAAAACCTCGCAACGAAATCAATTAATATGGAACGTTTTTAATCAATAAGAACGGGACATTTCAGATATACGGTATGATGATGAGGGTATTATGAGAACGTAAGATGATGATGATGTGGTAGTGAGAAGGGATGATGATGATAAGGGTATGATATTATGATGATGAATGATTGTGAGGTTGAAGAAGAAGGAATAGAAACATTAAATAAAAATTGAAGCTACTATAAATCAGAAATTGAAGGATGGTGCAGTGGTTAGAGGTGAGTATGGTTATGTAGTTGATCATGAGTTCGAAACCAGGAGCCTGCGAATTTTTTTTTTAAAAAGCTGAATTAAATAGTTTAATAATTCTGTTGGGCCAATACCACATTTAAACGAAGCTGGGCCATGATCCGTTTCATATGTGGGCAGCCATCTTTATTCTGTTGGGCCGTGTTCCCTATTTTTAATTGTTGGGCCGAAGATGGTGAGCTCTTTAAAACAAGTTAAATAGGCTTGAGCAGCGAAATGAATTAGATAAACAAAATTAGATGGATGGTTAAAGGTGTTTGTGTGTGAGCGGGAGGTTGCGGGTTTGAGTCTCGGCGGTGACATTCTTTTTAAGCTTTTCTTCAAGGTTGAACTCTTTTATTTTCATTACTATTATTATTATTATAATTATTATTATTACTATTATTATGAAAATAATACAAGTTATTGTTATAGATATTGGCATCATTTTGTAAATACTAAAAATTATTGTTATCAACATTTTTATCACTATCAAAATTATTTTTGGTATTCTTATAACTTCTATTACTAATATACAAATGATATATAAATATAATATATATATATATATATATATATATATATATATATATATATATATATATATATATATATATATATATATATATATATATATATATATAATAAAGATATAACTAATACATATAACATAACAAAAATTAATATTTTTATACATGTACAAAATGAGTATATGAAACATATATATATTATTAACATAAAATGAAGATAACTAATAAATTTATATATACACTGTTCGATCCCCATTATGTATATTAATAAATATACAAATGATATAGGTTCGTGAATTCGAGGCCAACCCTGCATTGTTCAGTTGTTCAATATAGTCATATGTATTTTACTACAAAATACATTAGGTGAGTTTCATTTGCTCCCTTTTTAAATGCTTTTGCAATATATACTTTTGGGACTGAGAATACATGCGCTGCTTTTATAACTGTTTTACGAAACGGACACAAGTAATTGAAACTGCATTATATGGTTGAATTATCGAAATCGAATATGCCCCTTTTTATTAAGTCTGGTAATCTAAGAATTAGGGAACAGACACCCTAATTGACGCGAACTCTAAAGATAGATCTATCGGGCCCAACAAGCCCCATCCAAAGTATCGAATGCTTTAGTACTTCGAAATTTATATCATGTCCGAAGGAGGATCCCGGAATGATGGGGATATTCTTATATGTATATTGTGAATGTCGGTTACCAGGTGTTCAATCCATATGAATGATATTTTTGTCTCTATGTATGGGACGTATGTTTATGAGAAATGGAAATATGAAATCTTGTGGTCTATTAAAATTATGAAATGATTATTTATGATAAACTAATGAACTCACCAACCTTTTGGTTGACACTTGAAAGTATGTTTATTCTCAGGTATGAAAGAAATCTTCCGCTGTGCATTTGTTCATCTTAGAGATATTACTTGGAGTCATTCATGACATATTTCAAAAGACGTTGCATTCGAGTCATTGAGTTCATCAAGATTATTATTAAGTCAATTATAGTTAGATATATTACGAAATGGTATGCATGTTGTCAACTTTCGATGTAATGAAAGATTGTCTTTTCAAAAATGAATTCAATGTTTGTAAAATGTATCATATAGAGGTCAAGTACCTCGCGATGTAATCAACTGTTGTGAATCGTTTATAATCGATATGGACTTCGTCCGGATGGATTAGGACGGGTCTGTACAATATGGGTATAACACATTATGTAAAAAAAAATCTCAAATATATATATATATATATATATATATATATATATATATATATATATATATATATATATATATATATATATATATATTGTACTTTAATAATACTGATATCGACGTTACTGATGAAAGTAATAACATTTAATATATCAACTTGAAATTTTGATACATTAATATTACATGTTAATACTTATGTAATATTTAGCAATTATATATAATTTATATAATATTTGTATCTTTTATATATATTTTAATGTACATATCATAATAATTATTTATAGAATTCATATATATATTACAATAATTGTTCGTGAATCGTCAGGAATGGCCAAAGGTTAATTGAATATATAAAACAGTTCAAAATTTTTGAGACTCAACCTAACAGACTTTTCTTATCGTGTCAGAATAATATAAAGATAAAGTTTAATTTGGTCGGAAATTCCCGGGTCGTCACATATATGGCTTCTCAAAGGTGTATCTGGTGTGAAATCTGGTACAAGGTTCACGAAAAGAAAACGATTCTCCCCGGGTAAGGTGGTTGTTAAAAAAACATAACGGGTAAAGCTGGTTCTAGTGACGTAAGTCATCGGTGAATAACGATCCCCATAGGTTTGTGTTTTTATTCAAGGTTGTAGCTTCAAGTTTAGTAAGATCGGAAAAGTAAGGTGCAGTGACGAGTAGTGAATACTTCGTGACAGGTTCATTCTCCAACGGAACGTTAGGCAGAATTGCTGTCAATGGTTCAGGCACTCCGGTAACTCCGAGTTAACGTTCTCTTTAGACACGTCGCTATTTTACGCAAGTATGAGCAGGAATAGATGTCCTAATTTAGTCGAAGGTACGCTTCTAATAGTAGTATATATTAATATCGTAAAGCAAACCTAAAGTACGTAAGGCTTCTAACTAAGGCAAACAGTAAATTCGGTCGTAGTCTAGACTTAATGCATCCTAACGCTATCATGTCAAACATACTAAGGTAGCCTAGTTCTCTACGACCAAGCTCTGATACCAACTATAACTCCCCGCCAAAATTGCCATTGACGTGGTGTGTTATTTTCAGTCCCACAGCTTGATCGATCCATCTAAGTAACAGCAGAAGCAAATAGCCTTAGTTTACCTGAGACAAAACATGCTTAAAGTGTCAACCAAAAATGGTTGAGTGAACAACATAGGTTTAACAATCATAATAAGTTTTTAGACCACAAGATTTATTTATAAAGTTTAATCAGTTCGTTAGTAGTGCTGAGGTGTATGATATCGAAACTAAACAAGTTACCCCGTGATCACTTTATTCGTTCGTGTCGTTAATTCATTATTATGTATCCATTGACCAACGGTCATCCGGATAGAGACGTTACTATCAATAGCGCTACCCACAACAATTAAGCTTGCCAAAATTCCAGCAACTAACGATATCATGGCAGTCATTAAGCATGAAACAAAGCATGTCATAGCACAGTTTGAACTAATCAAAATAAAGTTTTCGAGTACTTGTGTCTAAGCATAAAACAGTTTAAAAACAAGCATGTGTCTCACCCTAAAAGTTCAAAATAAGTATATAAAGAAAGTTAAAAAGTGGGGCTATGAAGTTCACCTTAGTAGCAAGTAAGAATTTCCACGCAAGTAGTATGAACGGAGTATGTAATCGGAGATCCCAACCTAGAGATATAACATTTAATTAGTTAATGTCTAGTAGGCATAAAGTTTGTTTATTAATATAGCAAACTATATTAACAGTGACGGTTTTCGAGAAAAGTTCCTATTACTCAAAAGTTTCTATTTTTGGAAAGTTTCCATTTATAGTAGGTTTCCAATTTTAGAAAGTTCGTGTTTATCTATACTTTATATATTATAGTTGTACCTATATCTTATTCATATATATACTCTATATATGTGTGTGTTATATCATATAACCTTGTTAGTTTCTATATGTATATATTTGTATTATGTCCAAATGTATATACTGTAAGTATATGTGGTTTTATCAATAAAGTTATTATTATTACCTTTATATAAGTTTACTTATATATATATATGTCATCCCTCACAATTCTTCATGTCATTTTATATTAAAGTCCAAACCTTTATAATACATAATAATATAGTATACCTTTGTATGTCGTTCATATAGAATAAAGTTTAAATCTTTTATGTATTTATCTATAAGTTTTTATGTCACATATAACTATATATTTTCAATCATCATGAAGTTATCTTATCGTGTTCATATCATCCTACTTAATGATAAACTTTTGCATACTTATTTTATAACTGATGTATACATACACACACATAGACGTATGCGTGCATGCGTGAAATTAATAAGCTATTTACCAAAACCAACTTAATACGTTTCAATAAAGTTGTAATACTTAACATGTTTATACATATAATTATATATATTATGAGTAATAGAAATAAAAAAGCTTAGGTTTTAATAAATTATACTTTTAAAGGGAGGATGAGTAAACAAGAAAACGAGTAAACGATTGATGTTTATAAATTTTAGCTTTATATTATCGTTATCATATTATCTATATTTTCATGTTCATATTTATAAGTTCCTATCTTTTAATCATCTTATAATATCAAAGTTTATATCTTTCTACACGTTTATCACATTAAAGTTTAAGTCTTTTTTTATAACTTTAATCATACTTGCATAATAATAATCGTATTACACTTATGTATGTCATAAACATATTTATGAACATATCAAGTTCATATTCATATTTATCAATACTTATAATTATATTCTTTTATCATATTTATATCACAACAACCTTAACAGTTTATTTTGGATTCGTTAATACTTTATAAATATTTTAGTCATAGTCGTATTAACCATTGTATAGTAGAGTATTAGTTAATACTTCAAAGATTAAATCAATAAGTTTAGGTTTAAGGTTTATACCTTCGGGTAAAACAAACGAAAAAGACGAGTGACCAAGTGAGGCTTTTGGTAGCAGCAGCAAGGAATCAATTAACAGATGTGTTGGCCGATCGATGGTATCTCGGTTTGGTCGTGTTGTGAGCGTCGAGCAGCAGCAAGAAAAGAAGCAATATAGCAGCAAAAATCGAAGCTTGTGGGTGTGTTGGTGTTGCCGAATAGCAGCAACAAAAACATATGCATGCGCACTTGAAATAGCCTCGGTTTCGTAGCTGTTTTGCGAACAGAAAATAGCAGCTCAGAGCTGCAAAAAGTGGCGGTTTTTGGGGCTGGAATTCGATCTGGAAAACACGCAGAAACAACAGCAAATTTGAAGCAGCAAAGTTGACCCGTCAAGGGTTCAAATTCGACCCAAATAACAGCAAAAACAGCGGAAACAAACTGCTACAATTCGCAGATATTTTACAGCTGCAGGAGCAGTTTTCGTTCAGATTTCGGAGCAAGGAACACATGCACAACAGCAGAAACTTATAAGAATTGATTATTAGTAGTAGTAGGTGGTGGATGGTGGTGTTATGGTGGTGGTTTTGGGTGGTTATCGGTGGCGGACAGCAGCCTCAAAATAGGCTATTTAGGGCGGGTTTTGAAGGTCGAAAAACACAGCAGAAACTGCAGGTTTGGGTGGCGGTTTGGTCTGCAAAAAGACAGCAGATAGCGGCGGCGGTGGTGGTTGTTTTGGTGTTCAACGGTGGTGATCGAAGGTGGTTAATTGGTGGGGGTTCTCGGCTGTTTACAGCAGCCAAAAGGTGGTGATTTGGGTGGTACTCGGCTGGAAATCCAATCCGAGAATGAGGGTGTTGATTTGGTCGTGGGTTAAGAGAACAAGAGGAGAAACTTTTTTTTTTTTTTTTTTTAATGTGATGATAAGTTATGAGGTCTAAGGGGTGTTTATATAGGCTAGTAGTTAGAGTTAGCAGTGGACTCCAACTCTTCAATCTTGATGAAAAAATAAAAATAAAAATAAACACAAGAAGTTTGAATGAGATTAGGATAAGAGTATAATTGCTCTTTGGATAAACTTAAAGTTGAGTTATGATAAATATTAGTCTAGAGTTTGAGTTTGGATATAAATCAACTTTGTTAGAGATAAAGACTTGGAGAGGAAATTATGGAATTTAAAAATGGGCCGATTGATTTTAAGTCTTGAAATAGTGATAGGCTATATTTGAACTTGCAATTTGATAAGTTTTAGAATTGTTATCTTGCATATTAATAAGGAGTACCAATTTTCTATATCCATTTGTAATCGAATTGGTCAATATTTCATTATGAGTATTATAATCAATTAATTAGTTAAGTAACTAATTAAATTTTAATCCTTTTCAATTAAAGTGGCCGATTACTACTTTGAACACGTTACACGGTTCATAATACGGAAACATAATACTTGACATGTACATAAATAGTAGATAGTAACTTATGTCCATTCATTCATTATATTATGTTGTATTTTATTTTTGTTAGTTATAATAATGTACACTCCAGTCCTTAAATAAAATAAGTTTGCTAATTTATTTCGTTAAGTTGATGATGATGTCCATGGTCGCTAAGAGGATAACACACACAAAAAAAATTTCTAGCGTATAAAATCATAGAATTTAACTAATGTTCGTTAATTATTTGACGGAAAAAGTCGGGTTATTACAGTATCTACCCCTTATTGGAAATTTCGTCCCAAAATTTAGTCGTTGCCATCGTTCGGCGTTTTGTTCAGAAACGGTGAGGATATTTTGTTTTAGTTGTTTACGAGTGTTTCAAAAAAAAATTGACGATAGGGATTTCTCTATATTCTAGTTGTTTGACCTCATGGTCTCGAGTTCCTATAGTCTTAATTGTCAAGAAATAAGGTTTGTCATCTAAACGCATTTCGTAAAGTCTTCTTCTCTAGGCAGTCCTTGTAGTTAAAAGTTTTGTGAAATAGTTTGCTCTCGCGGAGAAATGCTAGTATAATAGTTGTAGGATTCCTCGTCATTGAGAAATATAAAGAAGGCAATTCAGTTACACGGGAGGTATGAAAGAAGACAACTCAAATGAGTGCAATGAGGACATAAATGTTTGTTTTAATGTGGCCAAACCGAGCATCTTTGTTAAAACGAGATAAAATAAATATCTTTGCTTGAAACACGAGGATGTTTTGTTGATGTCAAAAAGGTTAAAGCCTCAGATGGTGTAACATCTAAAATTTATGATTTAAATAATTATAGAGAAAATAAAGGAGTTACGTAACATGGACCATGGTAGTAATAAGGTTGATCAAGCATTATCCCTACCACGATCCATTAGAACTTCAGTATGATTTACCGTAATATAACCACGTTGATCAGGCGCCATTATATTAACTAACTCATACTTCCATCCCAACTTCACTCCATAAAGTCTAAAAGTATATCATTACAAAAAAAACGAACAAGGTGTAATAACATTTCAAATAAAATTCCATTTTTTGTTAAAAGAGTTGGTACAAACTTTCAAACGTATGTGTTTTTAAAGAAAGCAAAGTTTTGGGTAGTTCATGTAAAAAGATTTTCGGTAATGTCTTCAAAAATATGTTTCCTAAAGAAAACAGTAAAGATGTAATATGATGAGGCGACTTTCAAGTCAGTTGAAAAAGTTGGAAGTTGAGTTTTACAAACGACATTTAAAAAAATTCATCAATGTATTGTACTATTTGAGTGTCCCATCGGGCTGTCATACTAAGACGTGTGTGAATGAAGATTTGGGTTCGTAGTATTGTATATGGCTTCTCAAAGGTGTATCTGGAGTGAAATCTGGTACAGGGTTCACGAAAAGAAAACGATTCTCCTCGGGTAAGGTTGTTGTTAAAAAAAATAACGGGTAAAGCTGGTTTTAGTGACGTAATTCATCGGCGAATAAGGATCCCCATAGGTTTGCATTTTTATTCAAGGTTGTAGCTTCAAGTTTAGTAAGATCGGAAAAGTAAGGTTCAGTGACGAGTAGTGAATACTTCGTGACAAGTTCATTCTCCAACAGAACGTTAGGCAGAATTGCTGTCAATGGTTCAGGCACTCCGATAACTCTGACTTAACGTTCTTTTTAGACACGTCGTTATTTTATGCAAGTATGAGCAGGAATAGATGTCCTAATTTAGTGGAAGGTACGCTTCTAATAGTAGTATATATTAATATCGTAAAGCAAACCTAAAGTACGTAAGGCTTTTAAGTAAGGCAAACAGTAAATTCGGTCGTAGTCTAGACTTAATGCATCCTAACGCTATCATGTCAGACACACTAAGGTAGCCTAGTTCTCTACGACCAAGCTCTGATACCAACTATAACTCCCTGCCAAAATCGCCATTGACGTGGCGTGTTATTTTCGGTCCCACAGCTTGATCGATCCATCTAAGTAACAGCGAAAGCAAATAGCCTTAGTTTACCTGAGACAAAACATGCTTAAAGTGTCAACCAAAAATGGTTGAGTGAACAACATAGGTTTAACAATCATAATAAGTTTTTAGACCACAAGATTTATTTATAAAGTTTAATCAGTTCGTTAGTAGTGCTGAGGTGTATGATATCGAAACTAAACAAGTTACCCCGTGATCACTTTATTCGTTCGTGTCGTTAAATCATTATTATGTATCCATTGACCAACAGTCATCCGGATAGAGACGTTACTCTCAATAGCGCTACCCACAACAATTAAGCTTGCCAAAATTCCAGCAACTAACGATATCATGGCAGGGATTAAGCATTAAACAAAGCATGTCATAGCACAGTTTGAACTAATCAAAATAAAGTTTTCGAGTACTTGTGTCTAAGAATAAAACAGTTTAAAAACAAGCATGTGTCTCACCCCAAAAGTTCAAAATAAGTATATAAAGAAAGTTAAAAAGTGGGCCTATGAAGTTCACCTTAGTAGCAAGTAAGAATTTTCACGCAAGTAGTATGAACGGAGTTTGTAATCGGAGATCTCAACCTAGAGATATAACATTTAATTAGTTAATGTCTAGTAGACATAAAGTTTGTTTATTAATATAGCAAACTATATTAACAGTGACGGTTTTCGAAAAAAGTTCCTATTTCTCAAAAGTTTCTATTTTTCGAAAGTTTCCATTTATAGTAGGTTTCCAATTTTAGAAAGTTCGTGTTTATCTATACTTTATAGATTATAGTTGTACCTATATCGTATTCATATATATACTCTATATATGCGTGTGTTATATCATATAACCTTGTTAGTTTCTATATGTATATATTTGTATTATGTCCAAGTGTATATACTGTAAGTATATGTGGTTTTATCAATAAAGTTATTATTATTACCTTTATATAAGTTTACTTATATATATGTCATCCCTCACAATTCTTCATGTCATTTTATATTAAAGTCCAAACCTTTATAATACATAATAATATAGTATACCTTTGTATGTCGTTCATATAGAATAAAGTTTAAATCTTTTATGTATTTATCTATAAGTTTTTATGTTACATATAACTATATATTTTCAATCATCATGAAGTTATCTTATCATGTTCATATCATCCTACTTAATGATAAACTTATGCATACTTATTTTATAACTGATGTATACATACACACACATAGACGTATGCGTGCATGCGTGAAATTAATAAGCTATTTACCAAAACCAACTTAAATACGTTTCAATAAAGTTGTAATACTTAACATGTTTATACATATAATTATATATATTATGAGTAATAGAAATAAAAAAGCTTAGGTTTTAATAAATTATACTTTTAACGTGAGGATGAGTAATCAAGAAAACGAGTAAACGATTGATGTTTATAAATTTTAGCTTTATATTATCGTTATCATATTATCTATATTTTCATGTTCATATTTATAAGTTCCTATCTTTTAATCATCTTATAATATCAAAGTTTATATCTTTCTATACGTTTATCACTTCAAAGTTTAAGTCTTTTATTATAACTTTAATCATACTTGCATCATAATAATCGTATGACACTTATGTATATCATAAACATATTTATGAACATATCAAGTTTATATTCATATTTATCAATACTTATAATTATATTCTTTTATCATATTTATATCACAACAACCTTAACAGTTTAGTATGGATTCGTTAATACTTTATAAATATTTTAGTCATAGTCGTATTAACCATTGTATAGTAGAGTATTATTTAATACTTCAAAGATTAAATCAATAAGTTTAGGTTTAAGGTTTATACCTTCGGGTAAAACAAATGAAAAAGACAAGTGACCAAGTGAGGCTTTTGGTAGCAGCAGCAAGGAATCAATTAACAAATGTGTTGGTCGATCAATGGTATCTCGGTTTGGTCGTGTTTTGATCGTCGAGCAGCAGCAAGAAAAGAAGCAATATAGCAGCAAAAATTGAAGCTTGTGGGTGTGTTGGTTTTGCCGAATAGCAGCAACAAAAACATATGCATGCGCACTTGAAACAGCCTCGGTTTCAGGGCTGTTTTGCGGACAGAAAACAGCAGCTCACAGTTGCAAAAAGTGGCGGTTTTTGGGGCTGGAATTCGAGCAGGAAAACACGCAGAAACAGCAGCAAATTTGAAGCAGTAAAGTTGACCCATCAAGGGGTCAAATTTGACCCAAATAACAGCAAAAACAGCTGAAACAAACTGCTACAATTCGCAGATATTTTGCAGCTGCAGGAGCAGTTTTCGTTAAGATTTTGGAGCAAGGAACACATGCACAACAGCATAAACTTATAAGAATTGATTATTAGTAGTAGTAGGTGGTGGATGGTGGTGTTGTGGTGGTGGTTTTGGGTGGTTATCGGCGGCGGACATCCGGGGTGTTTTTGCGGGCTATTTAGGGCGGGTTTTGAAGGTCGAAAAACACAGCAGAAACTGCAGGTTTGGGTGGCGGTTTGGGCTACAAAAAGACAGCAGATAGCGGCGATGGTGGTGGTTGTTTTGGTGTTCAACGGTGGTGATCGAAGGTGGTTAATTGGTGGGGGTTCTCGGATGTTTACAGCAGCCAAAAGGTGGTGATTTGGGTGGTACTCGGCTGGAAATCCAATCCGATAATGAGGGTGTTGATTTGGTCGTGGGTTAAGAGAATAAGAGGAGAAATTTTTTTTTTTTTATGTGATGATAAGTTATGAGGTCTAAGGGGTGTTTATATAGGCTAGGAGTTAGAGTTAGGAGTGGACTCCAACTCTTCAATCTTGATGAAAAAATAAAAATAAAAATAAACACAGGAAGTTTGAATGAGATTAGGATAAGAGTATAATTGCTCTTTGGATAAACTTAAAGTTGAGTTATGATAAATATTAGTCTAGAGTTTGAGTTTGGATATAAATCAACTTTGTTAGAGATAAAGACTTGGAGAGGAAATTATGGAATTTAAAAATGGGCCGATTGATTTTAAGTCTTGAAATAGTGATAGGCTATATTTGAACTTGCAATTTGATAAGTTTTAGAGTTGTTATCTTGCATATTAATAAGGAGTACCAATTTTCTATATCCATTTGTAATCGAATTGGTCAATATTTCATTTTGAGTATTATAATCAATTAATTAGTTAAGTAACTAATTAAATTTTAATCCTTTTCAATTAAAGTGGCCGATTACTACTTTGAACACGTTACACGGTTCATAATACGGAAACATAATACTTGACATGTACATAAATAGTAGATAGTAACTTATGTCCATCCATTCATTATATTATGGTGTATTTTATTTTTGTTAGTTATATTAATGTACACTCCAGTCCTTAAATAAAATAAGTTTGCTAATTTATTTCGTTAAGTTGATGATGATGTCCATGGTCGCTAAGAGGATAACACAAAAAAAAAAAATTCTAGCGTATAAAATCATAGAATTTAACTAATGTTCGTTAATTATTTGACGGAAAAAGTCGGGTTATTACATGATGTGTTGCGCGCTTCCAACAACGTCGATGAAGTGTATCTTAATAGGATCTTCTTCTTATGTCCTCGATTACCGAAATTAAGAACTGGTGATACCTAGGTCACAACAGCGTGCATGTGGTCCTCCACCAAATCAGTGTACAATCTACTTGAGACCATTTGAGGTTTCAAATCTTAGGTATCCTTTTACGCCATTTTTTTTACCAAGGTGCTTGATTTTTATGGCCTCAGTGTTGCACGTTTGCATCCAAATGCCATTCGTTCCATCGTTTTATTTGAGATGTACTTCAATGGCGTGGGGATGGCCTTGAATTTGAAGATATTTAGGAGTATATTTCGCCTGACGTTGTATCGCAAAGGGTGGTACACCTTTACTGATGAGTTCGGGTTTCTTAGTGAACCGTCGTTGATTCCAATGACTGGGTGCGATCATTTGTTTTCGTAAACTGTTCTTATTTCCCATTGAGGGATGCTCAGTCTTACGTTTTTAGAACCGTTGCTGTGCAACGTCCTCAACAGCTATCAGAGTTGTCTATGGAGATCATTGATCAATTGAGAGGTTTGAAAATTCCGTAAAGGACATATAACGAGCATATGTTGATGTACAATGTTAGCAATAACTGGGACCATTCTGGTAGGATTCCTGTTGTTCACAGAGGCGGAAGAGGTATTTTTTATGTATTTTTTTTTATCCATACTTGTGAGTTTGGAAATGACATTTGTAATAAATGTAGAGTTGACCGTATCGGAGGTTCTGCGGTCGACGAGCCTGGACGGAATGGTTTTTACAGACAAGGTGGTAGAGGGAGCGACTCCGGCATCCACTCACCGACGTCGGGTACCGTCGCCTGATGATTCTGAATCTTCGAATGGTGGTTTGGTTCGTCGTACTAGGCGTCGGATTGGGACTATTTTTGCAAATGAAGGTATGCCGTTGACGCGTTTTTCCGGATTAGGATTGTTTAGATTTTTTATGCTAATTACTCTTTCCGTGTAGGTCGTGCCTGTCTGACTCTCGAGGAGATACCTGCTTCCGTTCCCGAAACACGGTTACTAGAGGGAGCCGTTACCCGGGAGGAGACAGGGCCGATTGTTAAGGAGGGGCGGGTGGTTGAGGAAGAACCGGTTGTTGAGAGGGAGAAAATGCAGGGACATCGTCCCGGCAAGGAGCCTGTCGTGGAGTCATCGGAACCTCGTCCCCGGTTATCAACAACGTCCAGGGAGAGTGTTTATGCTCTGCCGGATTGTGAAGTGGAACCTTTTCATGATTTCCTTCATTGTGCTACTTTAGATTATCACGTGTTTAAGGAATACTTAGAAGTGGTAACCTTTCCCGCTCTTAAGGCAGTGTTGGCCGCCCTTTCTCCGCTACATGCGCGTCATATACGCTCTTAATTTTCCGTATTTACCCAACACCTTGCAGCAGATGAGCTTAACCGAAGTGAGGCCGATGCTCAACGCATTCATGAGCATTGTTTGATGTTTGAGAACGACAACCGACGTATGGCAGAGTTGTCGGGCGAGAATACTCGTCTTGAGAGAGAGCTTGCGTCGACAAGGGAGGCCTTGGCTTTATCCCGGGAAGAGTTGCAGACTTCTAGGGAAGCATTGGAGGCTTCGAAGACGGCATTGGCCGCTTCGAAGACGGCATTGGCCGCTTCGAAGACGGCATTGGCCCGGGAGAAGGAGGTTGTCTCCTTTCTCTAGGATGAAAATAAGAAGCTGTCAGAGAAGGTGTAGGCAACATTGGGTGAACTTACCCATCTGCAGTTTGGTATTCCTATACTTTTGGCCCGCCTATTGAAGTCCCCTCTTGTGCATCAGCCGTTTAATGCTTTTATCGAGGCCATCAAGTAGTTAACCACTTCTGAGGTGCTGAGACGAGCGCAATGTTACTTGTCGGCCGGTAGCGCGGCTGAGAGATTAAAGAACAGGATAAGTTCTTCCAGTGTTGATGAATGCCGGCAAGTGCATGAAGCCCTTGGCCAGATCAGTTTCTATGAACTAGATAGGGTTTGTAGGGATGAAAATATATCCGTGGAAGATATTGTAAACTTTCAACCGTAGAGATATGTGATCATATATATAGGCATATATATATGCATATTTTAAATGCAAAAAGCAATTTAAATACAAATGCAAACAGAATTGCGCAGATAAATAGCGGTTGCGAAATGCGCTATAATATTGCGGATGCCCGCATAATTTGAGATTGCGAAGATGTCCCACATAAACATTGCGGATGCGTAGAGAAGGCGCGAACATTGATTCCGCAAATATCCCAAACCTATAAATAGGGAGCTTGGCCTCTCATTTTAGGTTGTTGATTTTGTGCAATTTCTCTGGTCTTTGTGATTCACTTGTGACTAAGCCCAAGTATCAATCATAATCGAGCCAAGGTAAAGCAATCAAGACCGGGACATGGTGATTGATCACTTGAATCTAAGTGAAAGACGATCATAAGGTCCCAAAAACAATATCAACACTACCATCCACCCCTCATTGCACTCAATTCCTAAATTAGATCTAAACATCTAATTTAGGATTGATCAATTGGCGCCATCCGTGGGACGCGAATTAAAAATTGAATTTGATAAATCTATTTCGCGTAATCGAATGATTTCATTATGAATTCAATTATAAATCGTGTTCTTGTCTTATGAATTGCAGGAATATACATCTACAATATTCAATCTTCAAATTGAAGCAGAAAATGAAAACGTTTAATGGCAGCGCGATCGCTAAGGAAACTGCGAAATTGCTAAAGCTTCAATGTCGGAAAAACAACAAATTTAAAAGTGATTCAAAGACTAAACATGCAAAGTTAAAGTGAAAATGGTCAGTAGAGCTAAGTTCGCGCAGAAACGAGTTAAATGGGGCAAATCTGCAACAAGCACAAAATGTAAGCGTAATGACGCAGCAAAAGCAAGAAGCAAAAATAGTAGGCATGGTTCATAAGGGAAAGAAGGATTACAAAAGAAAAGCTACGGAAACACTTGAAATGTGGCAACTAGCGCCAATAACGTTTCCGCCAACGCAAAGCTATGGCATGATTGATTCGCCAGTAATTGTATCTTGTAAAATCAAACACGGAAATTATAATTATGAAGGTGCATGTGGACACTGGAAGTAGCGTGGACATTATCTATGAACAATTCTTTCGCAAGTTACCAGAAAGTATCAAGGCAGAGTTAATACCTACTGCAGTTTCGCTATCTGGTTTCGCAGGAGAATCCGCATAGCCGGTTGGGCAACTACCGCTAAAAATAGAACTTGTTGATGAAACAGATGCAAAGCTAATGCACCAAGCATGGCTAGATTTATATGTTATGCTCTCTGCTTCGCGCTATAACATGTTGTTAGGATGCTCTGCACTATCAAAATTTGGTATCATTCCCTCAACTATTCATGGAATGATAAAGTTTGCAACATGCAAGGGTGTTGCAACAATGAACTCTGCCATAATACAACCAATTTGTGCTAATGTAAATACGCAATGTGCAGTGATAGAAAATGCAGGTGCAGAAGATAATTTGGTTGTCATAAATTGCGCATATCCAGAACAAACAATCAAATTTGGCAACAATTTGGACGCAGATGTTAAAAAGCAATTGGTGCAATTGCTTATAGCAAATATGGATGTCTTTGCATGGTGTGAGCAAGACATGACTGGTGTGCCACGCAAAATTGCGGAACATAGACTTAATGCAAATCCTTCGTTAAAGCCAATAATTCAGAAACGCAGAGGCATGACTCCAGATCGCATGCAATGGTTATGCGGAGAAGTAACTAAACTTGTTAAAGCAGGCATTTTGCGCGAAGTAAAATATCAAACATGGGTTGCAAACCCAGTTCTTGTTAAAAAGTCTGATGGATCGTGGCGGATGTGCATTGATTTTAAAGACATTAATAAAGCTTGCCCTAAAGACAACTATCCGCTGCTAAAAATCAATTGGAAAGTAGAATCGCTAAATGAATATCCTTTAAATGCTTTCTGGACACTTACAAAGGGTACGGTCAAATCTCAATGGCAGAAGAAGATGAAGATAAAACCGCGTTTCATACGGGCAAAGGTATATATTGCTATATCAAGATTCTATTTAGACTTAAGAATGCTGGCGCTACATATGAATGCTTGATAGACAGCGCATTCGAAAGTCAGATTGGGCGTAATCTTGAAGCATATGTAAATGATTTGGTAATCAAGAGCAAAGCGCAAGATCAAATGTTGCAAGATATTGTGGAAACATTCAAAAATCTGTGCAGAATTAATATGATGTAAATCCACCAAAATGCAGTTTTGGCGAAAAAGAAGGAAATTTTTTGGGATATTATATTATTGAGCAGGGCATTAAAGCTAATCCCAAAAAGATAGCCGCAATCAAAAACATGACCGCGCCAAAAACAATATTGGAAGTGCAAAGCTTAACAGGAAAGTTAGCGGCCTTGACCAGATTCCTGTCAAAACCTGCGGAATGACAATTGCATTTCTTTAAAACATTAAAAGGATGTTTGAATCAGATGAATTTTGTGTGGACGGCGGAAGCAGACAGTGCATTTCAAGAAATGAAATAATTGTTGGCGACACTGCCTACACTAACTGCGCCTGTAAATGGCGAGATTTTATATCTTTATGTCTCAATTGCAAATGAAGCTTTTGGATCAGTATTGGTTGCATAACGCGAGAAAACACAAAATCCAATTTATTTTGTAAGTAAAGAACTTACAGAAAGCGAAGTTAATTATGTGCCAATGGAAA
Source organism: Rutidosis leptorrhynchoides (assembly GCF_046630445.1). Lineage (NCBI taxonomy): Eukaryota > Viridiplantae > Streptophyta > Magnoliopsida > Asterales > Asteraceae > Rutidosis > Rutidosis leptorrhynchoides. The sequence goes on from NC_092337.1 coordinate 257,733,886, forward strand.
TATTTGTATACACATTGCTTCTAACTTTAAGAAGACTGCATAGGTACTTTCAAGGGCATCCTATTCATGTCTTGACGGATTTGCCAGTTAAACAAGTTCAAAATAAACCTGAAATATCTGGAAGGCTTGCCAAAAGGGCAATTAAGTTGGAGTCCTATGAACTTACCATCCGCGAACTTCTGTGAAGGGAAAAGTTTTGGAAGATTATCTCAAAGAAATGACAGACGATTTGGAATTAATTCATGAAAGAACAAAGTTGAAGCTTGCGCAAGGTGATACATGGGATTTATTTACAGATGGTGCATCATGTAGAGAAGGCGCAAGCGCGGGATTAGTCTTAACAAGCCTAAGTGGCGAGGAACATACATACATATTACGTTTCAATTTTGATGTTACAAATAATGAAGCTGAATATGAAGCGTTGCTTGGTGGATTGAATATTGCGCATAAAATGAATATCACTAAGTTACGCGCGTCTGTTGATTCACAGTTGGTCTCAAATCAGTTTAATGGCTCCTTTGATGCGCACGAGCTCTCTATGCAAAAATATTTAAAATTGCTGAAAGAAACTGCAGAAAAGTTTGAACACTTCGAACTCGCGCATGTTTCAAGAAGCCAAAAGAAAAAGCCAGATGCGTTAAGCAAACTGGCAACATTAACTTTTTCGCATTTTCAAAAGCAAGTTTGGGTGAAAGAATTTCCCAACAAAGCAATTGAAGGCAGATTAATTGTTGCGGACCATTGAGGAAGTGAAACCAAATTGGATAAATCCTATTATTGTAAATCTTCACAATAACACGCTACCAGAAGATAAAAATGAAGCAAGATTAGTGCGCATAAGATCGCCGATGTATACCATTAAAATGGCATATTGTATCGCAAGTCTTACTACGGTCCACTAATGCGCTGTGTTGGGCTCGCAGAGGCAGAAATGATCATTGAAGAAGTGCATAGCGGTTCTTGTGCACTACATTCTGGTTACAAGACTATTGCGTCAAAAATTATGCGGTTGTGTTACTTTTGGCCAACCTTGTATCGCGATGTGGAAAAAGTAGTAAAAAGATGCAAAAGTTGTCAAAGGCATGCGCCGCAAAAAAAAATCAAGGCACGACATGATTCCAGTAAATTCGCCATGGCTATTTTATAAATGGAAAATCGATATTGTGAGACCATTTCCTGCAGGAGCAGGAAATGTAAAATTCCTGATTGTGGCGATTGACTATTTTACCAAGTGGGTGGAAGCGAAAGCATTACGCACAATCACGGGCGTACAAGTTCGAAATTTTGTTTGGAAATATATCATTTGTGGCTTTGGCATTCCTCGTGAAATAGTAAGTGACAATGGGGCGCAGATTGCGAAATGTAACGACCCGACATTTTTGACTTATATTTTTGTGCCCTATACTTTCACGAAACTGCGTATTTGTGCGTACTTAGCTATATTATATGCTGGGATCTTTATTTATGTTAATTACTTTCGTAAATATCTTACAACGTGTTGTTAAGTGCGTAATCACTTAACTTGATTCTCGAATGCTTTTATGACCATTAGTGTCACTTGATGTTTAGAACGAGCTATGTACTTTGTACACGTTAAACTTTGTTATAATTGGAATATTATGACTACGTAATACTAATTGTTATTTTCTAATGACAATTACTTGGCTTATTGGTTGCTTAATTATGCTTAGTAATTTACGAATGCACACTAGTTAGTCTTAATGGACTTTCTACCTTATTGGGCTTAGACCCACCCTACTCTAGTTAATGGACCATTAAATTAGCAATGGATTTATGATCCATTAAGATGTAGGACAAAAACCCATTAAGATGAGCCAACATACTAGCATTTTTGTTAGCCATTACTACATATGTTGCATGAGATCCCAACAATAAGCACCACCTTTAGACCACCACCATGCAAAAAGCAAAAGTTGTCCCCCTCCCCCCCCCCCCCTTGTCCTACGGTTTTAGAGACACAAAAACCACCTCCACCACTATAAATACAAGCTTTATTCTTTCATTTCACGCTTGATCTCATTCTCATTTTACACACACTTGTTCTCTAATTTTCTCTCTAGTCTTTCTCACACTAAAATTATAAGTTCATAAATTTTCTTCTTCTTCTTCTTCTTCTCTTCTTAATTTCTACATCATCATCATCATCATCATCATCATCATCAAGGATCAAGCTTTTTAGCTTTTTGATCTTGTTATATCTTGTAGATTTAAACTTTGATTTGAATCCTTCAAGAACATAAAATATTCAAGCTTTTTAGCTTTGAATCTTCATTACTTCGATGGATCTAAGCTTTATAGCTTAAGATCACTTTGTTTTTGTTAAAAGATCAAAACTTGTGTTTATGATCTTCATGAAACTTGAAGATCTAGCTTTTTGCCTTAAAGATATTCAACAACATAAAAGATTCAAGCTTTGGATCTTCATTACTTTGTTGGATCTAAGTTTTTTAGCTTAAGATCAATTTATTTTGGTTAAAAGATCAAAACTTGTGTTTATGATCTTCATGAAACTTGAAGATCTAGATTTTTGCTTTAAAGATCTTCAAGTACATAAAAGATTCAAGCTTTCTAGCTTTGAAATCTCATAAATATTGTTAAGGGATCCAAGCTTTCTAGCTTAGGATTTCATTACTTTGTTGATCTAAGTTATGTGACTTAAGGTCTTGCTTGATTTGAATCAAAGTTTGTAGCTTTAATCTTGAATAGAACTTGTAATTGTGTTAAGACTAAAAACATGATGTAACCTTGGTTCATCATCCTTCTAAAACTCTTAAGTGAGTTGTATTTATTTTTAGTCTTGAAATTGTGTGTTGATGGTTAAAACTTGGTCAAAGTGATGTTAAGACATCAAGAGTTGTACACTTGAGGCTTATATGCATCAAGGATGAGAACCATGATGAGCATCAAGCACCAAGAAACCCACCGGAGCACTTGTTTCTGTTTTTCATTGTCTGATCAGACTCCTGGGACTTTTGGAAAGTTGATTTTCAAATAGCTTGGTTTGAGTAGATAACTTTTCGTTTAAGACTCACCTAAATCCGATATACGGTTTAGGATTTATAGCCTTCCGAAAATCACTACGCCTTCATAACGACGTGCTGAAATTTCTGACCTACTCGCGCTTGAACTGTCGCCACGGTCAAACGACATCGAGTTCGGATCTGAAAATTGGATAGTGGTAAGAGGTCTCACAAACGACATCATTTCAGTTTGTATAAAGGTCGTAGCAGCTGTCCGAAGTCAGCCCTTTATAACGATCTCTATTCTTATTGAAAACTTACTTTATCTTTTACGAATGATGATGACGATGATGATAGTTAAGACTTAACTTATTTACTTTTAAACTTTTGGGGACGATTTACTGACTTATTAACCATTGACTTAGGTTGAGGACCTTTTGGATCGACCAACTTACTTGTTTGGACCGACTTACTACTTGCTTACATTTTCGTATCGATTTTACCGCACATTCATTGTGAGTTATAGCTCCCTTTTTACTTATACTAATTTTGGGACTGAGAATACATGCGCTTTTTATGTTTTACGTACTAAACACGTGTACTTAAACTTTATATATGTGTGGGTTATATAACGGCATAAACTTTCCCCTTAGCACGGTAACGTTTAACTATTGGTTTTTGAACCGGTAGACGCGAATCTTAGATATGGATCCATAGGGTTTAACATCCCCACTCGGGCAAGTCGCGCTAGCATTTAATGGATGTTTAATACTTCGAGAACATACGCACTCGCAAAATGTACTTTTACGGGGTAATATATTATTTTTACGTTAAGTTAGTTACCGGGTGCCCATGGATAAGCAGATACTTTATCATATACTTTACTTACTGTTTTGAATACGAAATCTCGTGGTCTACATTACATTACTGTTTACAATCAAACTATAGCTCACCAACATTCGTGTTAACATTTTAAAGCATGTATTTCTCAGGTGCTTAGACGTTGTTGCTTCCGCTGTTAGACTTGCTGTTATAGTCTTGGTGTTATAGACTTGCTGTTACAGACTCGTTGTGTTAGACTTCCGCTGCATTATTTAGAGAGGTCTCAATCATGGAACTTTTACTTTGCATTCATAACTTATGTTTCAATTGAACAATGGTTTTGTAATGACCTTTGTGTCACGTACTTATGCTAATGCTTTCTTTTCGTAGAAGCACGTTATCCTTGTAAAACATTTGACGTTGGTAAAGACGTCATCTTTTGTAAAACATTTGACGTTGGTAAAGACGTCATCTTTTGTAAAACATTTGATGTTGGTAAAGACGTTATCTTTTCATGAATACAAAACTTGTTTTTAAACATCATATAGTATTGTAACCGTGTAAAGATCCTGTTGTTGAAGATCCGTACATGTTGATTTGTACGGGGCGTCACATTTGGTATCAGAGCATTGGTTGTGGGGAATTAGGTTGCATTAGTGTGTCTTGACCGAGTCGAGTAGGATTCACTAATAGAACTAATCTACAACTTGCTCGTTTACTTGTTTCTGTGAAACTGCTGCATGCTACAGTTATATATTACTGCATGTTACTGCTTATTACTACTGCATGCTACTATCTACTAAAGTTTTGTGTACTGCAATAGACTACTTAGGTTATTGTTGATGCTGTTTCTTGCTACATGTCTGCTATCCGCTGTACTGACTTGGAAATTTTATCTTTCCTAGTTCAAATGTTTTTCTGAACCCTTTCCCCACTCGTCTAATCCTAAGGACTAGTATTGTAATCCACCTGTTACTACTGTTCCACCGTTCCAGGGATCAAAACATTACTTCACGCAATCTAGGAAGAGTACCCCTCGGATTACACGCCCACTAAAGTTGATCCTCGGAGAAGGAGATATGTGAGGACTTGTCGGAGTAACCGAACCTCGCCCCACCCCCCGAGCTCACCCTAATTAGCCATGTACAACGTATGAACATTAGAAGGTTGTTCAGTTTCCGCAAGTTGACCTGTATCCCGTACGCTTTCATGACCGTCACTTATCTCTTTCATCCTTCACCACTACCCGACGATCTAACGACACTTCTAGACTTAGGTCCCTAACACTCTTAGGCATTGGAGAAGTCGGGAAGGCATCTTCTTTCACAAGGTTAGAGTGTCTTCTACTGATGCTCAGCCATACCCAAAGACTTGGGAGTCGCCTTAAGACATATCGTATTACTACTTGCTACACGTGCAACTCGACACGAGACCCAGATTGAATTTCTAGAAAGGAACCTAACGACATTACCTGAACCCGAACATTTTTAAGAAAATTTCGGGACATTTAGGCGTTGATTCATGACCTACGGAACCTACACACCCACACCGAGAAGCCGTGAGATTAATTATGTAGATTTTGTTTTGAGATAGCATAGATAAAGCACCGTTAGATGAAATTGAGTAGAACTTGAGGTGATCACGTTACATTGACCATATAGAGTGATATTAGAATGAACGCACGATATAGTAGAATATAATGACACCCGGCCAACGTGATTATATTGAAGTAAATCATGCAGAAGTTCCAATGTTACTACATAAGGAATATGAAGTGATTCAAAGAAAATTTTCGTAGGAACCACTTGAGTATACACATTATGGTCTGTTAGAGGTAGGGAAAGAATAACCATGTAGCCCAGATCTGTACAAGAAGGGCCTTGATTGAAGAATTGATAACCTGAAAATTTGTTATAGATATAGACACCTTGGACACTTAAGGAAAAAGTTCTCGAAATAGGAAAAACTTTGGACTTACTTGCGGTAGAGCAATCGTTATCTCAGCTATGGAGACTCGCATGGATCCTGATTTTTGTTAGGGTACGTTTCGTTACAACGTTTTATTGTCTCGAAGTTGTTTAATACTAGAGCAATAGAAACCTTATATCTAAGAACCTTAGTGTTATGACTAATAAGCCATTAACAACCATGAGAGTTAAGTATTCTATAGGACAAGCTAATGGTAAGCTGGCAGAGATAGAGGAATAATTTAACGTAGTACCTTAAAATTAACAGGTGGGTCATTTGGAGATGACCTCATGTCAACAAAACTTGGAAGTTTTAAAGTAGTAGTTGGAAAGGATTAGTTACCTACGCACAAGCAGATATTATTTGAGAAGATTGATAGAACTTTTCACGGTAGTATAATAAGATTTGGTTGGAATGAACCTTAAGATTAACCTAACACCCATCAATTTAGGAAGCTTGATGTAATAGTTGGAATAGACTGGCTTTCAAGGATGAAAGCGAAAGTTATTTATAGTGAGAAGATTATTCGTATACTTCGCGAGAATGGTGAGCCAGTAATAGTTTACGGGGAGAGAAGTAGCCCGAAGCTGAACCCTATTAGTTGCATGAAGGCACAAAAAGTCATAAGAAAAGGGCGTTTTGCTATTTTGGCATATGTGAAGAAATTGGAGACTGAGGAGAATATTGCTCAAGAACGCTCGAACATTCTCGTCTCTCGATTCGAGGTTAAAGAGACTGAACTCTGATATTTCGCCGAAAGAATTTGGGTACCTAGTTGTGAGGATTTACGAGGCCTTATTCTAGACGAGACCCATAAGTCACGGTATTTGATTCATCCCGGAGCTGGTAAGATGTACCACGATCTCAAGGGTCAATATTGGTGGCCGAACCTTAAAAAGGACATTGCTACTTATGTTGGGAAGTGTCGGACTTGTTCCAAGGTCAAAGCCGAACACCAAAAGCCATCTGGGTTACTTCAACAACCCGAAATCCCATAATGGAAATGAGAAGAAACAACAATGGATTTCATCACGAAGCTACCGAAAACGGTAGGCGGTTATGACCCTATCTGGGTTATTGTTGACAGCCTCACCAAAACTGCTCTCCTTCTAGCCACGAAAGAAACCGATACAATGGACAAACTTGCAAAACGATACATGAAAGAAATTGTATCCCGTCACTTCAGCGATTCAAATTCTATATTAAAGACTAACCAAGAATCTTATTTGATACTCATTCTTACGTGACTCTAAATCCTAACTTATTCCGAGAGATTTCTCATTTGATGATAATCACACCATCACCCTTCTTACTTCGTGAAAGGACCCGTCCTAATCCACCTGGACGAAGTCATCAACATTTGGTCCCATTGCGATGATCGGCTCCAAGTAATGTCCTTATATTGAGCAAATGCACAGCGGAAGACTTAATTCGTGCCTGAGAATAAACATGCTTTAAAGTGTCAACCAAAAGGTTGGTGAGTTCATAGGTTTATCATAACAATCATTTCAATATGTTAATAGACCACAAGATTTCATAATCATAAACATAATACACTCGCAAGTGTATGTAAAGCATTCTAAGTGGTTGAGTACTTGGTAACCATACTTAACATTTAATCAACGTCGCATATTCCCTTTATTATGAAATCTCACTACACCGTACCAAGTGTAGTCACCAAAACGAAGTACTGTGCAACCGTTGAATACTGGTCGTCCAGTCCGGTTGGGGTTGTCAGGCCCGATAGATCTATCAACAGGATTCGCGTTTACAATACCCATGTAAATAGTAGTTACCAAGCTACAGGGAAATATGCCAGTGGTACAACTCAACGTAGAATATATTTTTAAGTACTTGTGTCTATTTTGTAAACATTTATAAAAGCACGCATGTTTTCTCAGCCCAAAAATATATATTGCAAAAGCAATTAAAAAGGGAGCAAATGAAACTCACTTTTGCCTTGAAGGTATTTAATTCGACTTGGTCTCCGATAGATATCACGAACCTAACCATATATATAATATATCAACATATTTTCTTTTTAAGTAATCGTTACATATATATATACTTTTAATGCTTTTAATATTTTCTTAGTCCGTAGTTAGCAGTCCGATGTTAGTGGTCCACAATTAGTTGCTTAAATAAAATAAATAAAGACCCCATCGTATTCGTATTGATCAGAATTAATCTTGACCCATGGTACCATGTTGTCAAATGACGTGTTGCGTACATAAAGTACCGTGTTGTCAAATGACGTGTTGCGTACAATCATGAGGTCTTATGATTAATCTTCTCGTGTTGTTTACGGGTGGTCCTGAAATATATAAAATCAAATCATAAGTAATTATATATAAAATATCATATTAATTAGAAAAGATATGATTAATTTACTTTTTTCTCCAAATATTTTCGTAGCTAAACTAGCTTCGGATACCCAATCTTGTTTTAGTCGTAGTTTCTTTATTACAACTCCGTTTTTGTTGGTTCAACTTGTCACTTCCTTGGATCGAGTCTAATTTTAAGAATATGAACTGAAAATACCTTAGTTTGTATTCGAAATCATAGGTTATAGGTCAAACTTTGGTGAAACTTATGAAAGTGATCATTTCCGTTGTAAAAACAATATCTAGATGATCATTTTTACAAAAATACTTACACTTTGAGTTACACCATGAGATTTTTATATATTAACATATTCATAAGAAATATCATTTTTCCAGAATATAAACTTCCAATTCAAAGTTCAAGATGGTTTTTAATTATCCAACCCAAAACAGCCCCCGGTTGCACTCCGACGACGTAGATTCAGTTTTTAAGGTGTTCTTTGTAAAACCAAGTTATATCTTGTTAAGTTAGCATATCATTATGATATATTACAGGTCTTGAAGTGTTTTAAAAGTTAAGTTAGAAGGATCTATTTAGTTTGCAAACAAGTTTGAAATCATCCAAACTATGTTCTTGTTGTTAAAATTTTACAACATAAAATAAGATAGCTATATAATTATGAATCAAACAAGATTATGAACAAGGTTACTACCTCAAGTTACTTGGACAAAGTTACTGTAAGAGATAAGAAAAAATCTTGGAATCAAAGAGTGGTGGAGTTAGATCAAAAGGTTGGAAGTATACTTCTTCAAATGGGTGGTTATTTTGATATGTTCTTGAAAGAGTTTTCTTATGGTGTTTAAGGCTTGTAATTGAAGCTAAATGATGGGGAAAATGCTTGGAGATGATCAAGTATGGAGTTAGGAGTATTTTGAGAGAGAAATGAGGGTGTAGGTATGAGAAAATAGAGTGAAGAAATGGTGTTCATTTATAAAAACGTTTTTAGTTTATAAAGAAAGAAAATGATTCCTAATTTTGTTTTCTTACTAATAATTCATACTACTTGACAAATCCTAGTTACCTCATATCTAGGGCAGTAATAATGTTGATTAGGATGTTGATTTGATGTGTATATACCAATAGTAAATACATATAGAAGCTGGGTATGATACGGGTACATATACCCTAGATATAAGTATAGAAATCTTGAGGAAACGGAATGAGAATTCAAATATAGCTATCTTTTGTGAATATACTTATATTGTTTTATGTATTTAAGTCCTTAAAAAGTGATTAAATACATTATATATACGATACATGTATAAGCATTATAGATTATAAGTATATATATCAAAGAATGTTACGTATAGTTATCGTTTTGAAAACTTAAGTTAGTAATTTCAAAATATACTTATAACTCATTGTCATTAGTACACAGTGAGATGTTAAACCATCCTTAGATCATGTTAAATATATATAAATACATATATATACACAAACGTATAATTATCGTATGTTATATAGTTCGTGATATCATCGGTCATATTGGACGGTCAAACGTTGTGTAAAACTCTTTTCAAAAACACAAGTCTCAACAATTTGGATTTCTTATCATGTTGGTATGGTTTAATTTATGTAAATATTAATCTCATAAGTATATTTTGGTCGGAAAATTCCGGGTCATTACAGTACCTACCCGTTAAAGAAATTTCGTCCCCGAAATTTGATAGAGGTTGTTATGGATAACAATAAGAAGGTTTTCGTGACAAATATAAGGTGATAATGGAGTTTTATCATCATTGAGTAATGTAGATAAAACGATTCGATTATGCGAAGAATATAAATGAGACTATCGTAAAAGAATGAGATGAGTAAAATATATTCGTCTTAACCGATGACGTAGTTATGATTGATTTCTGGGATTTAAGGGATTTAAAGAGAATCTTACGTAATAAGATTTGGTTCTTTGGTGATTAAGGAAATCATGATCTTCTTTTATTATATGCAATAATCTGTTTCGATTGCTCTGTCAGATATTTCACTATAAATTCACCCCTTCGTTTCCATATTTTCCACGACTCACACCTTCTATTCTTTCTCCCTTGATTCTTACTTTAAAGCATTCATCAATATGCTTCATCCAGTCCTGATTCTTGATATACTCCTAACTTTTATATCTGTCATTCTTCTTTTTCATCTACCACCAGAAGAATCTATTTACTTCTACTATACTCTTATGTTTATAGTATTTCTAATTCTCCCGTGTCTCTATATTGCTATATGCATCGATATACACGGTTTGTAATTTCGGGGTTATTATCGGAGTTTATATTCTTCATTATTTTTCAGAGCTTCATGCTTTCGTTTTCTCTTCCCGACTTCGAGTCAAGCGAGTAATGGTCCGGAATTCGTAGATATGAAATTCAGAATGAACATAGCTAATGCTCTAAGAAGAAAATGGTAATAGAACGAATATGATTTGTTAAATTACCAGAATACCCTGGAGAAGACCGAGTCATCCAGAAAAATATTCTCTTGATATGTTTAGAGATTAGATAGAATGTAAGAGTCGTGTAAATGGCACATGATGACGGTACTGTGAATCATCATGCTTCATTAGAAACTCAGCATGACATACTGTAATATAATGATGTTGATCAAGTGTCATTATATTATACTAATCCATGCTTCAGTCCCAACACTACTTCAAAACATTCATACTTTAAACTCGAAGGTTTCAGAATTTAGAAACTAACACAGTTTCTTTTATGTTGCAGATATTACGGAGAGATAAATTGTCATAACCCGTCCTTAACCATAAGAACGCGTTAGATAACGTATGATTTCATTGCGAGGTATTGACCTCTATATGAGACATTTTTGAAAGAAAACTGCATATATTATACATTACAAACCATAACCATTATTTTTGTTACAAACTTAAGACAATAAAAAGAAGATTAACGTTTAGCGATAATCTTCGACTTACAAACTTTACAAATGATGACAACAACACGGTTTCTAGCATATTTTACAGTACAACATCTTGGATATGCAGTTTTATTTTTGACACAAACATGCGTACGCAAGATCCTGGTTAGATCCAACATGATGCAGCGGAAGCTTTAGAAATCACCTGAGAATAGACATGTTTAAAAAGGTCAACATAAAGTTGGTGAGATATAGGTTTAATGCCGGCTGCAATATATATATAGACCACAAGATTTCGTATATAATTAGTTTAATAAAAGTATTCTAAGTGGTTGAGCACTCGGTAACCATACTTAACATTTTCACGTCGCATATTCCCTTTAATATGAAATCTTACTACACCGTACCAAGTGTAGTCACAAAAACGAAGTACTGTGCAACCGTTGAATACTGGTCGTCCAGTCCGGTTGGGGTTGTCAGGCCCGATAGATCTATCAACAGGATTCGCGTTTACAATACCGCTGTAAATATTAGTTACCAAGCTACAGGGAAGTATGCCAGTGGTACAACTCAACGTAGAATATATTTTTCAGTTACTTGTGTCCATATCGTAAAACATAAAATACATGTATTCTCATCCCGAAATATTTAGAGTTTAAAAAAAATGGGACTATATACTCACACTTGTCTTGATGATATATATAATTTGACTCGGTCTTCCGGTTGATATCACGGACCTATCCATATATAATATATCAATATGTTTTCATTTTAAACAAACGTTACATATATATATATATACTTGTTATACTTTTAATACTTTGAATATTTCCTTAGTCCGAAGTTAGCATTCCGATGTTAGTAATTCAATTTTTAATGGTTCATTTTTAGATGTTTAATATACCCGCAATAAATAAAACCCCCAACAAAATAAATAAAACCCCAACGTATATGTATTGGTCGAGATTAATCTTGACCCATGGTACCGGTGTTGTCAAATGACGTGTTGCGTACAATCATGGGATCTTATGATTAATCTTCTCGTGTTGTTTACGGGTAATCCTGAACCATATAAAATTGAATTATAAGTACATATATATAAAATATCATGTTATCTTAGAAGTATGTGATTTTATGTAAATTTTTCCAATGAATCCCGAAGTCATTTAAGCCTTGGATAACCAATTTTGTTTCGGTCATAGTTTCTTCGTTACAAGTCCGTTTTCGTTGATTCAACTTGCCATCTCCTTGGATCGAGTCCCTCTTTAAGACTATGAACTGTAAATACCTTAGTTTGTATTCAAAATCACACGGCATAGGTCAAACTTTAGTGAAACTTATGAAGTTAATCATTTTCGTTACAACAAAATCATTTAATGACCATTTTTCTAAAAATACTTATACTTTGAAAAACCAAGTTTTACCTTGTTAAATTAGCATATACATAAGTTATATTACAGGTCTTGAAGTATTTTAAAAGTTAAGTTAGAAGGATCTATTTAGTTTGCAAACAAGTTTGAAAACATTCAAACTATGTTCTTGTTGTTAAACTTGTATACCACAAAATATGATAGCTATATATATATGAATCGAATAAGGTTATGAACATAGTTACTACCTCAAGTTCCTTGGATAAGTTTGCTGTAAAAGAGAAGTAAGAAGCTAGAATCAAAAGGGTGATAGAAGTGGATGAAAGATTGGTAGTAAGTTGGTGTTCTTGGAGGGTTTTCTTGAAGTGTTTTTGTATGGTTTTCTTATGGTGTTTTAGTATGGCTTTTGAAGGTAGATCTTCTTGGTAAGTTACTGAATTGTTATGGAGTTCTTAGGGCTTTCAAGTAAAAGAGTTAGAGAGTGATTTAGAAGTGAGAATGGTGATCAAAAATTGGTTATGGGGATGGCATATAAAACGTGGCCAAGGGGGGGGGACAAAACAAAATTCAAGCTTGTATTTTTGTATAATTATTGAAGTTAAATGTCAAAAAGAAGTTCCCTCTTGATGAGGGCAAGTATAGGAGCTGATTAGGTGGTGATTTGATGTGTATATACGAATAGTAAATACGTATAGAAGCTAGGTATGATACGAGTACAAATACTCTAAGTATACGTATAGAAATTTTGTGAAAAATGGAATGAGGATTCAAATATAGCTATCTTTTGTGAATACACTTATATGATTTTATGTATTTAAGTTCTTAAAAGTGATTAAATACATTACTTATACAATATATGTATAAACATTATAGTCTTAAGTATTTAAGTCAAATAACGTTACGTATTGTTATCGTTTTGAAAACTTAAGTTAGTAGTTTCAAAATACACATATAACTTGTTGTTATTAATACAAAATGAGATATTAAAACATTCATTAATCATGTTAAATATGTATATATACATATATATACACAAACGTATAATTATCATATATTGTATAGTTCGTGATATCATTGGTCAAACTAGACGGTCAAACGTTGTGTAAAATTCTTTTCGGAAATATAAGTCTCGACAATTTGGATTGCTTATCATGTTGGCAAGGTTTAATTTATGTAAATATTAATCTTATAAGTATAGTATGATCGAAAAAGTGCGGGTCGTTACATTACCTCCCCGTTAAATAAATTTCGTCCCGAAATTTTAAAATTGTACCTATTTTGCGTCATCGAGAAACAAATGCGGATACTTTCGTTTCATCTGATCCTCTCGTTCCCAAGTAAACTCGGGACCTCTTCTAGCATTCCAACGAACCTTAACAATTGGTATATTACTCTGTTTGAGCTGTTTAACTTCACGGTCCATGATTTCGATTGGTTCTTCAACGAATTGTAGTTTCTCGTCGACATGAATTTCTTCAAGAGGAATGGTGAGGTCTTCCTTTGCAAGACACTTCTTAAGGTTTGAGACGTGAAAGGTATTATGTACTCCGGCGAGTTGTTGTGGTAACTCGAGTCGATAAGCTACCGGTCCAATGCGTTCGATGATCTTGAACGGGCCTACGTACCTTGGGTTCAGTTTACCCCTTTTGCCGAAACGTATTACACCTTTCCAAGGTGACACCTTTAGCATAACCATGTCCCCGACCTGAAACTCTAATGGTTTCCTTCGAACATCGGCGTAGCTCTTTTGGCGACTACGGGCTGTTTTCAATCTCTCCTTGATTTGCACTATCTTCTCAGTCGTTTCATGTATGATCTCGGGACCAGTTAAATGTCGATCTCCTACTTCATTCCAACAGATAGGAGATCTACACTTCCTTCCGTACAATGCTTCGAATGGCGCAGCTCCAATGCTCGCATGATAACTATTATTATACGAGAATTCTGCTAACGGTAGGTATTTATCCCATCCGTTTCCAAAATCGATCACACATGCCCTGAGCATGTCTTCGAGAGTCTGAATCGTTCTTTCACTCTGTCCATCGGTTTGTGGATGATATGCGGTACTCATATCCAACCGAGTTCCTAGTGCCTCCTGTAGTGATTGCCAAAACTTTGAGGTAAATCTACTATCACGATCGGATATAATGGAAATAGGTATTCCATGCCTTGAAACAACTTCCTTTATATACAATCGTAATAGTTTCTCCATTCTATCTGTTTCCTTTATAGGCAAGAAATGTGCAGACTTGGTGAGACGATCAACAATCACCCAAATGGTGTCGTATCCCCAGGCAGTCTTTGGTAACTTCGTGATGAAATCCATGGTAATACCATCCCATTTCCATTCTGGGATTTCTGGTTGTTGAAGTAACCCTGACGGCTTTTGATGTTCTGCTTTGACTTTGGAACAAGTTAAGCATTCCCCAACATATGTTGCAACGTCTGTCTTCAAATTAGGCCACCAATAATGCGTCTTAAGATCTTGGTACATCTTTCCAACTCCAGGATGTATCGAATATCTTGTCTTATGTGCCTCGTTCAATATCAACTTCCTTAATCCACCCAACTTCGGTACCCAAATACGATTTGCAAAATATCGAATTCCATCTTCCCGCATAACGAGTTGCTTCGCATACTTCTTCATTATTTCATTTCCTATATTTTCTTTAGTAAGTGCTTCTCGTTGAACTTCTTTGATTTGTGAGTTGAGATTCATACGAATTTTTATGTTCATTGCTCGAACTCGAATTGGTTCTCGTTCTTTTCTGCTTAAAGCATCGGCCACCACGTTCGCCTTTCCGGGATGATAACGAATTTCACAATCATAGTCGTTTATTAACTCGACCCACCTACGTTGCCTCATGTTCAATTGTTTCTGATCAAAAATATGTTGAAGGCTTTTATGATCAGTAAACACAGTGAATTTAACCCCATACAAGTAGTGTCTCCACATCTTCAATGCAAACACGACTGCTCCCAATTCTAGATCATGCGTCGTATAATTCCGCTCGTGAATCTTCAATTGTCGGGATGCAAATGCAATTACTTTCTTTCGTTGCATAAGAACACAACCAAAACCTTGTCGCGAAGCGTCACAATATATTTCAAAATCATCGTTCCCTTCAGGTAACGATAAAATAGGCGCCGTAGTTAACTTCTTCTTCAATAATTGAAATGCGTTCTCCTGCTCCGAGGTCCATTCGTATTTCTTCCCTTTTTGCGTTAATGCTGTCAACGGCTTAGCTATTCGAGAAAAATCTTGAATAAACCTTCTATAATAACCGGCTAAACCCAAAAATTGGCGTATCTGCATTGGTGTCTTAGGAGTCTCCCATTTTTCAATAGCTTCAGTTTTTGCTGGATCAACCTGAATTCCTTCGCTATTAACAACGTGACCAAGAAATTGCACTTCTTTCAACCAAAAAGCACACTTAGAAAATTTAGCATAAAGTTGTTCTTTTCTCAACAACTCCAGTATCAACCTTAAATGCTCTTCATGCTCTTGCTCACTCTTGGAATAGATAAGAATATCATCAATGAAAACGATAACAAACTTATCTAAATACGGACTACAAACTCGATTCATGAGGTCCATGAATACAGCTGGCGCATTCGTCAATCCAAACGGCATAACCAAAAATTCGTAATGACCATAACGTGTCCGAAAAGCAGTTTTCGGAATATCCTCTTCTTTGACGCGTAGTTGATGATAGCCCGATCTTAAGTCAATTTTTGAATAAACACATGATCCTTGCAATTGATCAAATAAGTCATCAATTCTCGGTAGTGGATACCGATTCTTGATAGTTAACTTATTTAATTCACGATAATCTATACACATTCGGAAAGATCCGTCTTTCTTCTTGACAAACAAAATTGGAGCTCCCCACGGTGATGTACTTGGTCGTATGAATCCACGGTCCAATAATTCTTTTAACTGACTTTGAAGTTCTTTTAACTCGGACGGTGCAAGTCTATATGGAGCACGAGCCACTGGTGCAGCTCCTGGTACTAAATCTATTTGAAATTCTACCGATCTAAATGGAGGTAATCCCGGCAATTCTTCCGGAAAAACTTCAGGAAAATCTCTTGCCACAGGCACGTCGTTGATGCACTTTTCTTTCTTTTCGATTTTATTAACATGTGCTAAAATAGCGTAACATCCCTTTTCTAAACACTTTTTGGCTTTCAAACAGCTAATGAGTTTTAGCTTTGAATCACCCTTCTCTCCGTAAATCATCACCGGCATTTTATCCTTACCAGGAATACGAATTGCCTTCTTGGCACAAACAACTTCTGCTCCTACTTTGGACATCCAGTCCATGCCGACTATTACATCAAAACCTCCCAATTCTACGGGTATTAAGTCGATTTTAAACGTTTCTCCGGCTAAATTTATTTCACAATCACGACAAATTTTATCGGTTTCAATTAGTTTACCATTAGCTAACTCAATCAAGTACTTAGCATCTAGAGGTAATGATGAACAATTCAATTTAGTGTAAAAATTTATACACACGTAGCTTCTATCGGCGCCAGTATCAAATAAAATAGATGCTGATAAGTTATTAATGGTAAACGTACCCGTAACAAGCTCCGGGTCTTCTCGTGCCTCTCTAGCATTAATAACAAACGCTCTTCCACGTGCAGGTCCGCCATTCTGATTCGGGCACTGACTCTTATAGTGACCTTGTTTTCCACACCCAAAACAAGTAATGTTAGCCAAAGCAGTTCTATTTGCGTTGGTGGCAGGAGTCTTGTTACCATTTGCATTTGTAACGAGAGCCTTACAATCTTCAGCAAGATGTCCCTGTCTATTGCATTTGGTGCACAACACACTGCAGTAACCAAAATGATGTTTGTGACAACGGTTGCATAAAGGACTTTGTCCTTTGTAACCAAAGCCTGAACCGCTACCCGCACCTTTCGTGGTTTCTTGTTTCTTATAAGGTTGTTGTTGGTTACCTCGATCATAACCTCCATTCCACTTTTTCTTGTTCCCCAATACCTTCACCTCAGTATTGAATGCTTTCTTGTCCAAAATGACCTGATCCATTAGCTCGTTCGCCATGGTTATAGCTTCATGAATTGTCTTAGGTTTCGACGCCGTAACGTTTGCCTTGACCTTTTTGGGCAAACCACCTTTGTACATTTCAATCTTCCGTGCTTCGGTTGGGACCAATTCAGGACATAGTAAAACTAATTCCATGAATCGCTGGTTGTAGTTGGTGATTTCAGTACCAACCACCTTCAAACTTCGTAACTCATCTTCTAACTTAATAACCTCATTCCTTGGACAATACTCGGTGATTATCATTGCTTTGAATTCTTCCCATGGAGTATCATAAGCTACATCTCCTCCTACCGCCTTCACATAATTCTTCCACCATGTGAGTGCACTATCTTGTAAAGTGCACGATGCATACTTGGTCATGTCTTTTTCATCACAACCGCTGATTTTGAACACCGTCTCCATCTTTTCTATCCATCGGGTTAAACCGATAGGTCCTTCCGTTCCACTGAATGATGAAGGTTTGCAAGCTTGAAACGTCTTGTAGGAGCATCCTACACGAGGATTTGGATTAACTGCAGTAGCTCTTGCAGCTTCGACCCATAGCATTCTATCGTTGACTCGCTGGTTGATGAAGTTCTCGACTTCTTGTTCCGTCATTCGGTTCAATCGCGCCATTTCCTAATGAAAGAAAATAATTATTCACATGGATTATTATAGATGTAGTATGTATTTATAGTACATTTATAGCTTGTTAATAATATGAACCAGGTATTATTATAAAAGCCTTTTCTTCTTATTAGCGTTTTATAATTATATCTTGGGTAGTACCTACCCGTTAATGTTCATACTTAATAGCTTAGTACAGAATCAATTACTACAATCTAAATAATACTTAACCATGGAAAATTATTGCATTTCATACTTCGCTATTTTACATATGCTTATCTTACATCAAACTTTAAGCAAACCACACTAATAATATTATACAAAACATTATATGATTCCATGGCTTAATACGGCAGTGCATCGTTCGGTCTATTTTCTAGGGCGTTTAGTTCCAATGAATGGCCTAACGCTTATCCTAGCTGTCTGCCTACGTTTTGGCTGAGGAGCCGAAGAACTAGATGCGGGGATAGCACTAATAGGAATAGCGGGAATAGGGGTGGTAGTGTTGAGTGGAATTGGTGCTACGTCATTCTCACTAAGTTCGGGATTTGAATTTTCTAATTCATTCGCTTTTCGTTTCTTTCCTTGATCGAATTTTTCTTTCGTAATTTCTAGTATTTCTTCCTCGGGTTCACTTTCTTCTTCGGGTTCACTTTCCTCTTCGGGTTCACTTTCCTCCTCGGGTTCACTTTCCGATATTTCTATAGTTGGTTCATCTGGAAATTGTGAGTCTTCCCCAAAAATACCATTTTCGTCATCGGATATGTTAATGACTGAAACACAATCTGAAGATTCTGATTCGGAGTCGCTGAATGTGATAATAAGTTTCGAGCCCGACATCTATCACACAACAACTAACCCATTAGTACTTACATAATATTTACATATGAATTTTTAACCAACAGTGATAAGCAATGGTTTTTTTTTTTTTTAAAATCAAACCCGGTCAAAGTCCAGACTTACTAATGTATCCTAACGACTTATCGGTTTAGACACACTAATGCAAACCTGGTTCGCTAAGACCACCGCTCTGATACCACATGTCATAACCCGTCCTTAACCATAAGAACGCGTTAGATAACGTATGATTTCATTGCGAGGTATTGACCTCTATATGAGACATTTTTGAAAGAAAACTGCATATATTATACATTACAAACCATAACCATTATTTTTGTTACAAACTTAAGACAATAAAAAGAAGATTAACGTTTAGCGATAATCTTCGACTTACAAACTTTACAAATGATGACAACAACACGGTTTCTAGCATATTTTACAGTACAACATCTTGGATATGCAGTTTTATTTTTGACACAAACATGCGTACGCAAGATCCTGGTTAGATCCAACATGATGCAGCGGAAGCTTTAGAAATCACCTGAGAATAGACATGTTTAAAAAGGTCAACATAAAGTTGGTGAGATATAGGTTTAATGCCGGCTGCAATATATATATAGACCACAAGATTTCGTATATAATTAGTTTAATAAAAGTATTCTAAGTGGTTGAGCACTCGGTAACCATACTTAACATTTTCACGTCGCATATTCCCTTTAATATGAAATCTTACTACACCGTACCAAGTGTAGTCACAAAAACGAAGTACTGTGCAACCGTTGAATACTGGTCGTCCAGTCCGGTTGGGGTTGTCAGGCCCGATAGATCTATCAACAGGATTCGCGTTTACAATACCGCTGTAAATATTAGTTACCAAGCTACAGGGAAGTATGCCAGTGGTACAACTCAACGTAGAATATATTTTTCAGTTACTTGTGTCCATATCGTAAAACATAAAATACATGTATTCTCATCCCGAAATATTTAGAGTTTAAAAAAAATGGGACTATATACTCACACTTGTCTTGATGATATATATAATTTGACTCGGTCTTCCGGTTGATATCACGGACCTATCCATATATAATATATCAATATGTTTTCATTTTAAACAAACGTTACATATATATATATATATACTTGTTATACTTTTAATACTTTGAATATTTCCTTAGTCCGAAGTTAGCATTCCGATGTTAGTAATTCAATTTTTAATGGTTCATTTTTAGATGTTTAATATACCCGCAATAAATAAAACCCCCAACAAAATAAATAAAACCCCAACGTATATGTATTGGTCGAGATTAATCTTGACCCATGGTACCGGTGTTGTCAAATGACGTGTTGCGTACAATCATGGGATCTTATGATTAATCTTCTCGTGTTGTTTACGGGTAATCCTGAACCATATAAAATTGAATTATAAGTACATATATATAAAATATCATGTTATCTTAGAAGTATGTGATTTTATGTAAATTTTTCCAATGAATCCCGAAGTCATTTAAGCCTTGGATAACCAATTTTGTTTCGGTCATAGTTTCTTCGTTACAAGTCCGTTTTCGTTGATTCAACTTGCCATCTCCTTGGATCGAGTCCCTCTTTAAGACTATGAACTGTAAATACCTTAGTTTGTATTCAAAATCACACGGCATAGGTCAAACTTTAGTGAAACTTATGAAGTTAATCATTTTCGTTACAACAAAATCATTTAATGACCATTTTTCTAAAAATACTTATACTTTGAAAAACCAAGTTTTACCTTGTTAAATTAGCATATACATAAGTTATATTACAGGTCTTGAAGTATTTTAAAAGTTAAGTTAGAAGGATCTATTTAGTTTGCAAACAAGTTTGAAAACATTCAAACTATGTTCTTGTTGTTAAACTTGTATACCACAAAATATGATAGCTATATATATATGAATCGAATAAGGTTATGAACATAGTTACTACCTCAAGTTCCTTGGATAAGTTTGCTGTAAAAGAGAAGTAAGAAGCTAGAATCAAAAGGGTGATAGAAGTGGATGAAAGATTGGTAGTAAGTTGGTGTTCTTGGAGGGTTTTCTTGAAGTGTTTTTGTATGGTTTTCTTATGGTGTTTTAGTATGGCTTTTGAAGGTAGATCTTCTTGGTAAGTTACTGAATTGTTATGGAGTTCTTAGGGCTTTCAAGTAAAAGAGTTAGAGAGTGATTTAGAAGTGAGAATGGTGATCAAAAATTGGTTATGGGGATGGCATATAAAACGTGGCCAAGGGGGGGGGGACAAAACAAAATTCAAGCTTGTATTTTTGTATAATTATTGAAGTTAAATGTCAAAAAGAAGTTCCCTCTTGATGAGGGCAAGTATAGGAGCTGATTAGGTGGTGATTTGATGTGTATATACGAATAGTAAATACGTATAGAAGCTAGGTATGATACGAGTACAAATACTCTAAGTATACGTATAGAAATTTTGTGAAAAATGGAATGAGGATTCAAATATAGCTATCTTTTGTGAATACACTTATATGATTTTATGTATTTAAGTTCTTAAAAGTGATTAAATACATTACTTATACAATATATGTATAAACATTATAGTCTTAAGTATTTAAGTCAAATAACGTTACGTATTGTTATCGTTTTGAAAACTTAAGTTAGTAGTTTCAAAATACACATATAACTTGTTGTTATTAATACAAAATGAGATATTAAAACATTCATTAATCATGTTAAATATGTATATATACATATATATACACAAACGTATAATTATCATATATTGTATAGTTCGTGATATCATTGGTCAAACTAGACGGTCAAACGTTGTGTAAAATTCTTTTCGGAAATATAAGTCTCGACAATTTGGATTGCTTATCATGTTGGCAAGGTTTAATTTATGTAAATATTAATCTTATAAGTATAGTATGATCGAAAAAGTGCGGGTCGTTACATAAATGATCTCAGATAAGAATAGTTGTGAAAATATCGCCAGAAATATGGAGGATATTTATAATAGAACATACGAGAATATCTTAGAATTTCTAATATCAATGGATGATGAAGAAGATTTGTCTGTGAAGGTTTAGAATGAGAAATAAGATGTTTGCTAACGATTTCAGCAGGCACATAATCATTTGGATTCTTTGAAGGCAAACTTATTCTTTGTGATTTGTCCACGGCTTTCTTCATAGTTTCGCATAATCCGCTTTTCGGTACTAAATTTTCTATCGAGCGTTCCTAACACTCCTTTCTTTATCATCAAACTTTTGGCCATTAAGATCATCTACAACATGCTGCTTCATCAGCATTTTCAAAGTTAACTGATCTGGGTCATCGGTTATCAAACTGAGGTAGTTTCAGGAGAATTGTGTTTTTAGAATGATTAATAGCTGATGGTAATATTGTGGAATATAAAAGGTTCCCCAGTAACAAT
The DNA here is from genome assembly GCF_046630445.1 of Rutidosis leptorrhynchoides. Lineage (NCBI taxonomy): Eukaryota > Viridiplantae > Streptophyta > Magnoliopsida > Asterales > Asteraceae > Rutidosis > Rutidosis leptorrhynchoides. The sequence continues at coordinate 257,756,223 of NC_092337.1, forward strand.
AAAGAGTACGCATATATATCGCGGTTATAATAAAGTTGTTTCGGATGAAAAGTCGGAGTTGACTTGCTGGAGCTGTGACAAAATTAGCTACTTTGGAAAGGGATTGCAAAACGATCTTCGGTAATAACAATGTCAAAGGAACTAGAACAGATACGTGTCAAATGTTTACTCAGTTTCCGAGGGTTTTTCAGGTGCATAACTATATGCATCAATCTTTTCTTCCGTAGATGAAGTGCGGTTGGTTTATCCTCTCGATTGAGGTGTTTTTAAGAATCATGTTAGATTTGAACGCTGATTGTAATCGTCGAGATACAATGAGGTTTAAGATGAAATCAAGTGGCAATCTTGAAGAAATGTTTAGTTTCATATGTTATAATTAATATTTTAATTCATTTTAATTGTCCAATGTTATTAGTCCACAGTTGATAGTCCACAGTAACAGTCTAATAATTCATATATAGTTTAATATATAATATACGAATTAATTAATAGGTGTCGTGACCCGTATACGTCTCAGACTCGATCACAACTCAAACTATATATATTATTGTAGAATCAACCTCAACCCTGTATAGAGAACTCAATCATTACTGCATAAAGAGTGTCTATGGTGATTCCAAATAATATATATAGATGCGTCGATATGATATGTCAAAAAATTGTATACGTGTCCCGATATTTAAAGTGCGTAAATTAATTACAGAAATTAAATGACGATAAATAAAAGTGCGATAATTAAATTGTGATAAATAAACTGCGATAAATAAAATGTAATCAGTTAGCTAGGAACAGTTAGCTGGAACAGTTAGCGTGGATTCTTAACAAAATTTTTCATAGTTAATTTGTTTGTTTCTAACAGATTTTATTTTGTCATATGTTTTCTTCATATGCCACTTGTTGGATTCTGGGAAGTCAAAATCCAAATATGAAATTGAATGAAAATGGTTATTCTGCGGTGAACGGATACGTATATCGGTGGTTGTAAGTAGGATAGTAAATGACTGTTGAATCAGCTTCGACGAATGTACAATGTAACTTATTAAGATGAAATCTAATTATTCCTCTGGTATTACCTACCCGTTAAAAAAAAATTTTCACCATTAATATTTTGTACAAAAGAACTTTTAATTACAATCTTTATGAAAACTTATATACATATATATTTTCTTCAGATGAAATCATGAATTTAATGAGTTAATATGATATTAATCTCATTTGCTTTTTGGTTTGAGCTAGAATAAGAAATCTCTAAAACTTTTTGAAACCACATATTCTTCGTAGAATATCAATGAAGTTATGGATCAATACTTCATCATTCATTATTGTTGGTACTCCTTGGTATCTATGGTGCGTATGATGTTGATGTTTGTGGGACAGATTATGATGTCGAGACGTGTGATGCGGATGTTGTTTGTTAGTGGTGATGATGGTATTGTTGATGTTATTGATGGTGGTGCTGATTATGCTGCTGGTGATGCTGCTGGTGTTTGCAACCTTCGCACCAGGTTCTCCAAAGCCGTCACACGAGCGCGAAGTTCGTTAACTTCTGCTAGTACACCGGGATGGTTGGCGGTTGGAGCGAGCGAATGAACTATAATCGTGACGAGATACTCTAGAAATGAGAGAGAAAATGGTGTTTCGAATAGGTTCGCCGGTAAGTGCTTCAGGTTCATCGCCAAGAGGGTAATTTGGTGGATGGAATGGATCACTTTCTTCTTATCTCCAGTGATTTTGTATATTACGAACCCATCCCCAATTCATCCAGAATGGATGATGGGAATTTGTTTGATCCATTCCGTTGACGCTGCTTTCGGAGCCCGAATGGAAATACATATCGGCATAACTGTTGGAATCTAAAGAATTCGAACTAGATGCGGAATTCATCTTGTATAATGGGGAAAATGAATTTTTGGTATGGAATAGATTATAGGAGTAAGATTTGGTACTCTTCAATACATAATTTACATATGTATATATAATACCAAAATCCCGTAAAATACGGAGAATCTTTGAAAAGATATCAGTCAAAGTTCGCAATAATAGATATGCTAAGATAAGAATTCGTCTATACACTATCAATGCAGTAAATGCAGTAAAACGTGTCTAGACTTATGAATGATAAGCAGGTAATTTCCTAAGGATGATAAGCAGTTGATTTCCGACTAGAAATGATAAGCAAAACTTTTGAAATGTAGACACGGTCGAAGTCCAGACTCATTAATGCATCCTAACAACTACTAGTTAGACACACTAATGCAAGACCTGGTTCGCTACGACCACCGCTCTGATACCAACTGAAAGGACCCATCCTAATCCACCTGGACGAAGTCATCAACATTTGGTCCCATTGCGATGATCGGCTCCAAGTAATGTCCTTATATTGAGCAAATGCACAGCGGAAGACTTAATTCGTGCCTGAGAATAAACATGCTTTAAAGTGTCAACCAAAAGGTTGGTGAGTTCATAGGTTTATCATAACAATCATTTCAATATGTTAATAGACCACAAGATTTCATAATCATAAACATAATACACTCGCAAGTGTATGTAAAGCATTCTAAGTGGTTGAGTACTTGGTAACCATACTTAACATTTAATCAACGTCGCATATTCCCTTTATTATGAAATCTCACTACACCGTACCAAGTGTAGTCACCAAAACGAAGTACTGTGCAACCGTTGAATACTGGTCGTCCAGTCCGGTTGGGGTTGTCAGGCCCGATAGATCTATCAATAGGATTCGCGTTTACAATACCCATGTAAATAGTAGTTACCAAGCTACAGGGAAATATGCCAGTGGTACAACTCAACGTAGAATATATTTTTAAGTACTTGTGTCTATTTTGTAAACATTTATAAAAGCAGCGCATGTATTCTCAGCCCAAAAATATATATTGCAAAAGCAATTAAAAAGGGAGCAAATGAAACTCACTTTTGCCTTGAAGGTATTTAATTCGACTTGGTCTCCGATAGATATCACGAACCTAACCATATATATAATATATCAACATATTTTCTTTTTAAGTAATCGTTACATATATATATACTTTTAATGCTTTTAATATTTTCTTAGTCCGTAGTTAGCAGTCCGATGTTAGTGGTCCACAATTAGTTGCTTAAATAAAATAAATAAAGACCCCATCGTATTCGTATTGATCAGAATTAATCTTGACCCATGGTACCATGTTGTCAAATGACGTGTTGCGTACATAAAGTACCGTGTTGTCAAATGACGTGTTGCGTACAATCATGAGGTCTTATGATTAATCTTCTCGTGTTGTTTACGGGTGGTCCTGAAATATATAAAATCAAATCATAAGTAATTATATATAAAATATCATATTAATTAGAAAAGATATGATTAATTTACTTTTTCTCCAAATATTTTCGTAGCTAAACTAGCTTCGGATACCCAATCTTGTTTTAGTCGTAGTTTCTTTATTACAACTCCGTTTTTGTTGGTTCAACTTGCCACTTCCTTGGATCGAGTCTAATTTTAAGAATATGAACTGAAAATACCTTAGTTTGTATTCAAAATCATAGGTTATAGGTCAAACTTTGGTTAAACTTATGAAAGTGATCATTTCTGTTGTAAAAACAATATCTAGATGATCATTTTTACAAAAATACTTACACTTTGAGTTACACCATGAGATTTTTATATATTAACATATTCATAAGAAATATCATTTTTCCAGAATATAAACTTCCAATTCAAATTTCAAGATGGTTTTTAATTATCCAACCCAAAACAGCCCCCGGTTGCACTCCGACGACGTAGATTCAGTTTTTAAGGTGTTCTTTGTAAAACCAAGTTATATCTTGTTAAGTTAGCATATCATTATGATATATTAAAGGTCTTGAAGTGTTTTAAAAGTTAAGTTAGAAGGATCTATTTAGTTTGCAAACAAGTTTGAAATCATCCAAACTATGTTCTTGTTGTTAAAATTTTACAACATAAAATAAGATAGCTATATAATTATGAATCAAACAAGATTATGAACAAGGTTACTACCTCAAGTTACTTGGACAAAGTTACTGTAAGAGATAAGAAAAAATCTTGGAATCAAAGAGTGGTGGAGTTAGATCAAAAGGTTGGAAGTATACTTCTTCAAATGGGTGGTTATTTTGATATGTTCTTGAAAGAGTTTTCTTATGGTGTTTAAGGCTTGTAATTGAAGCTAAATGATGGGGAAAATGCTTGGAGATGATCAAGTATGAAGTTAGGAGTATTTTGAGAGAGAAATGAGGGTGTAGGTATGAGAAAATAGAGTGAAGAAATGGTGTTCATTTATAAAAACGTTTTTAGTTTATAAAGAAAGAAAATGATTTCTAATTTTGTTTTCTTACTAATAATTCATACTACTTGACAAATCCTAGTTACCTCATATCTAGGGCAGTAATAATGTTGATTAGGATGTTGATTTGATGTGTATATACCAATAGTAAATACATATAGAAGCTGGGTATGATACGGGTACATATACCCTAGATATAAGTATAGAAATCTTGAGGAAACGGAATGAGAATTCAAATATAGCTATCTTTTGTGAATATACTTATATTGTTTTATGTATTTAAGTCCTTAAAAAGTGATTAAATACATTATATATACGATACATGTATAAGCATTATAGATTATAAGTATATATATCAAAGAATGTTACGTATAGTTATCGTTTTGAAAACTTAAGTTAGTAATTTCAAAATATACTTATAACTCATTGTCATTAGTACACAGTGAGATGTTAAACCATCCTTAGATCATGTTAAATATATATAAATACATATATATACACAAACGTATAATTATCGTATGTTATATAGTTCGTGATATCATCGGTCATATTGGACGGTCAAACGTTGTGTAAAACTCTTTTCAAAAACACAAGTCTCAACAATTTGGATTTCTTATCATGTTGGTATGGTTTAATTTATGTAAATATTAATCTCATAAGTATATTTTGGTCGGAAAATTCCGGGTCATTACACTTCGATATTAGTCATACCAGTTCAAAATTTTCCAAAATCAATGGGTGGTTAATTCTCATCCTCATACTCTCCCATTCGTATCTCACTTATAAGCAACAGCTTCACTGTCACACCCCCAGTTAGGGCCTGGGTGAAATGTGACTTAATATCAAATCAACCAACATATTATAATATACGAGAACAATACTAAATGATAAAACAAACTTTATTGAGCACGCAGCGGAAAATGAAACGTAGTTACAATGATAGGAATAACAATAATGGAAATGTTCACATGCAGAAGTAATAAATGCGATATCTCTTGATCCTATGTCCAAGTAGCATCACATAAGCAGTAAGTATAAGAGCTTGAATCAAACAGCACCTGAGACAAAACATGCTAAAGTGTCAACCAAAAGGTTGAGTGAAGTTCATAGGTTTAACAAATAAGTTTGACCGTTTGTTTTAGACCACAAGATTTAATTTGTAAGGTTGATCTCCCGCAGGATCAAAAAGTTATGCCAGTGCGTGATATTTAGACTAAACGTTCAAGTTTGCCCCATGACAAGTTAGTTCTACTTGTCGGTTTAATTTTATTATCAAGCAATACAAAGATAACATCAAATGTATCGGGGACGTTACTCCCGATAGGCCTACCCCCAATAACTAAGCATGCCGCAGCACCTAAAAATATCACTGTAGGGACTTAGTCGGACATAGCCGGGTATAGCATAGTTTTAGTTGGTACTTGTGTCTAAATTGTAAATAGTAAAAGCAGCATGTGTCTCACCCCAATAAGTATAAAAAGTAAATTGAGCTCAAGTAAAGTGGGGCTATAAAAATCACCTTAGTAATTCGATGAAGTAAGGTAGTCCTTAAAGAGAATGTATGGATGATCGAAGCACAAGATAAGTCAACCTAAGAATAAGTTGAGAATAGTTTAGATGTTTTGCCCGTATGAAGATAAGTTTAAGTATTTTCGTGTGTAGTAAGTTTAAAGATTGTTTATCGTTTTGGAAAGGCTTTTGCATATTAGACAAGCTTCCAATCTACCCACTTTCAATTTAAAATGGACTTTTCAGGTCATTAGGTTTCTGAGCACTAGGATCCGTTAAATTGGACAATCCAGACCCTCCACCTAAGACTTTCGAGCTTCCATCCACATCGAGAAAGTTTAAGATCTATACAAGTCTAATATACCGATCCAATATGTTTTTAGGTGTGTATAGGAATACAACACTTTAGTTATTTTACTTATAAGTGTTTCAATATATATAAATATTATATATATGTAAGGATACATATATATATTTATTTTAAATTTTGTTTTAGATCAATAATAGCATCAATTAATTATCTAATAATATTAACAAGTGTAATATTGATTTAATATCAGTAGGTAATATGTATAAAACATAATAAAATTTTTATACACATTAATATTAAGTTTTGTGTATTAAATAACACTTTTTATTATTGTTTTAATAGCTAAAATGTAAATAAATAGGTAAACAAATTAAACATCACATTTTATATTTTTCTTATGTTCTACTGATCAAAATAAGCTTAAGAAAAATTTATAGATTTTTGTTATGGTGTTTAAGTATTTATTTTCCATTTTCCTTTCGGTTTGTAATAATACAAAGTTTATAAAGAATTAATTATTAAATGAACCAAATTAATTCAACCAATATTTTTTCTATGCTTATAATGTTACAACAAAGTCAGAAAAATTATTTATACATTTATATAAATAGTTTAACTATTTAATCATACTATTGTGTAGTTTTTAGTTTTAGTAAAAAAAATTAAATAGAAATACATAACCATTAATTCTACAAATATTTTTATAACTTTATTAATAGTTATTAAGTAGTTTTTAATAGTTATCATGGTTAAAAACCTGCTGTAACATGTAATTTCATTTTATTATAAAAAACAGTTTAATCGGGTACTGTAGCGTTTTCAGAAGAAAATTCAAATTAAATATTAAACATGCGAATTTAATTATAAAAAAAATTTATAATTACCCTTACATATGATATAGCAAGCGACTAAAATAAAATTTTACAAAAAATTCATTTACTATTTAATAAAAATCATTTATGTATTTCGGTTTATAAAAAAAATCAGTTTTTGATTTTTAATAAATACTATTCCGACTTTATAATTCATGAAACTAATTTTTATAGACATTAGGATACTTAACACTAATTATCATGTATTTACATTTTTTATTAAAATTAATTTCGTATTTAATTAGTTTTTAACATAAAAACTAGCATAAAACTATATAAAAACTTAATAAAAACTATATAAATTAATTAGGGGACTTACAAAAAAATAGTTGCTGAGACTTGGGAGAGTTTCTTTCAAGTTGAGAGTGTGTTTTGAGGTGTGAGTTGAAATGAAACAAATGGGTGCTATTTATAGTGAAAATAAAGTTGATAAAATGAGTTTTATAATTTTTTTTTTTAGTCAACAATAGGTGGTACTAGTTTATACCTTATTTTTAGTCAACATAAGGATGTAATGGTTTAAGATTCTTTAGTCTCATTATTATTACTATTATTATTTTTACATTTACTACATTGATAAGTATTATTTTCTTTTTACTAATTCATGACTTGTATATATTTAGTTCCCAATTGTTTTATTATTTATATAAATGTCACTTTTTATTTATTACTTACAGGTTATTAGTTATAATATTACATAAATGCATAAATTTTAATTAGTAGCGAGTGTCGACTAACAGTTTATTATTTTCATCTTTTATTAACTTGTCAATTATTGCACAAAGTTAATTAATATGTTTTCTAACTCTTAACACTTAACAATTGTTGATTAAAGTTTGATCATTAAGTTTTAATTATATTGTTTGGGCATTTAATATTGAAAAAATATAGAATGGAAAAATGAGGGTCGTTATAGTACCTCCCCGTTATTGAAAACTTCGTCCCGAAGTTTTTAGGTAGTTTTCTCGTTTGCATCAGCAGTTGAGAAGAGATGGGGATATTTCCGTTTCATATGGTCTTTTCGTTCCCAGGTATATTCGGGGCCTCTACGCGAATTCCACCGGACTTTAACGATAGGTATATTGCTTTTACGCGTTTGTTTGACCTCTCCTTCCATGATTTCTATAGGTTCTTCAACGAAGTGCATTTGCTCATCAATGCGGACATCATCCAGAGGAATAACGAGTGTGTCATCGGCAAGACACCGTTTAAGATTTGAGACATGAAACACATCATGTACTTGACTAAGTTCGGTTGGCAGTTCTAATCGGTATGCCACGGGACCGACTCTTTCAGTGATTGTGAATGGTCCAACATATCGTGGACTGAGTTTACTTCGCTTACCGAAGCGGACAACACCTTTCCAAGGGGATACTTTCAACATGACTTTATCTCCAACTTGGTATTCGATGTCTTTTCGTTTCTTATTGGCATAGCTTTTCTGTCGGCTACGGGCAGTTTCTAAACGTTGCTTGATTTGAACGATCTTTTCGGTAGTTTCGTGAATAATTTCAGGACCAGTTAAATGTCTGTCCTCAAGTTCATCCCAACACAAAGGGGATCTACACTTCCGTCCATATAAAGCTTCAAAAGGTGCAGCCTTAATGCTGGAGTGATAACTGTTATTATAAGAAAATTCAACCAAAGGTAGATGTCTATCCCATCCTTTGCCGAAATCGATTGCACAAGCACGTAGCATATCCTCCATAGTTTGAATGGTTCGTTCACTTTGACCATCGGTTTGCGGATGATAAGCTGTACTCATGTCGAGTTGAGTTCCAAGAGCAGATTGTAAAGTTTTCCAAAATCTAGAAACAAATCGACTATCGCGATCAGAAATGATCGAGATAGGAACACCATGACGTGAGACGATTTCTTTAATATAAAGCTGTGCTAATCTCTCCATCTTGTCGGTTTCCTTGATCGGTATGAAATGTGCAGATTTAGTAAGACGATCAACTACGACCCAAATAGTATCGTTACCGTTCGAAGTCTTAGGTAACTTAGTAACGAAGTCCATAGTGATACCTTCCCACTTCCACTGCGGAATGTCGGGTTGTGTCAACAGACCAGAAGGCTTTTGATGTTCGGCCTTGACTTTCAAACAAGTGAGACACTTACTAACATAAGTAGCAATATCGGCTTTCATGTTAGGCCACCAGTAGAATTCCTTCACATCGTGATACATCTTACTGGAACCGGGATGGATAGAATATCTAGTCTTATGTGCTTCATCCAAGACTAGTTCGCGAAGATTACCAAAACGAGGAACCCAGATTCTATTGCCAAAGTACCGTGTACCATTAGCTTTCACTTGAAGTTGGTTCTCAAAACCAATAGGTCCTTCACCTTCGATAAGTGTCGGTCTAATAGCTTCCAATTGAGCTTCACAGATTCGTGAAATAAGATTCGATTTGATTTTTAGGTTTAAAGCACGAACACGTTTAATATCGTCTTTTCGACTAAGGGCATCGGCAACTACATTCGCCTTGCCAGGATGATATTTCAGCTCACAATAATAATCGTTCAATGTCTCGAGCCATCGACTTTGCCTCATATTCAGCTGTTTTTGATCAAAGATGTGTCAAAGACTTTTATGGTCAGTGTACACCGTAAAGTGATTACCATAGAGATAATGTCTCCATATCTTTAATGCAAATACCACGGCACCTAACTCTAGGTCATGTGTGGTATAGTTTACTTCATGTTTCTTCAACTGTCTAGATGCATAGGCGATAACCTTCTCTCGTTGCATTAAAACACAACCAAAGCCATGCTTTGAGGCATCGCAGTAAACAACAAAGTCGTCGGTACCTTCAGGTAAAGAAAGAATCGGGGCTGTGGTCAACTTCTCCTTCAGAATCTTGAAAGCAGATTCCTGTTCTTCGGACCACTCAAATTTCTTCCCTTTTTGAGTCAGCTTTGTAAGAGGTTTGGCAATGAGAGAAAAATCTTTTATAAACCTTCGATAGTAACCGGCAAGTCCCAAAAATTGACGAATATGCTTTGCAGTCTTTGGTATCTCCCAGTTCTGAATAGCAGTAATCTTAGCTGGATCGACATGTATTCCGTTTCTATCAACAACATGTCCGAGAAATTGTACGGTTTTGAGCCAAAACTCGCACTTAGAAAATTTAGCATAAAGTTGTTCCTTTCGTAAGAGTTCAAGAATCATGCGCAAATGTTGCTCATGCTCTTTCTCATTCTTCGAATAGATCAAGATGTCGTCAATGAATTCGATGACAAATTTGTCAAGATACGGTTTACAAACACGATTCATGAGGTCCATGAACACGGCAGGAGCATTAGTTAAACCAAAAGGCATGACACAGAATTCATAGTGCCCATAACGAGTGCGAAAAGCAGTCTTAGGAATATCGGATTCCTTGACCTTGAGTTGGTGATAACCGGATCTTAAATCAATCTTTGAATAAACACTTGACCCTTGAAGTTGGTCAAATAGATCATCAATACGTGGCAACGGATAACGGTTCTTGATAGTAAGCTTGTTAAGTTCGCGGTAATCAATGCACATCCTTAATGTACCATCCTTCTTTTTAACAAACAGAATAGGAGCTCCCCAAGGGGACGAGCTTGGACGAATGAAACCTTTATCCAATAGTTCTTGGAGTTGGTTGGATAATTCCTTCATTTCGGAAGGTGCTAAACGGTATGGTGCTTTAGCAACAGGAGCAGCACCAGGAGTTAAATCAATTTGGAATTCAACTTGTCGAGGAGGTGGAATACCCGGAAGATCTTCGGGAAACACATCGGGAAAGTCTTTAACTACTGGTACATCTTCAATTCGCTTCTCTTTCGATTCAATCAGATTAACGTGGGCTAGAATAGCTGGATAACCTTTCATAAGGTATTTGCGGGTTTTAATACAGGAGATAATATTGAGATTGGAACCACTCTTTTCACCTTGGATAATAAGAGTCTCTCCATTTCCTAATGGAACATGAACGGTTTTATCGTAACACATGATCGCAGCTCTTAATGGACGTAACCAATCCATTCCAACTACGACATCGAAACTTCCTAGCTCGACCGGCAAAAGGTCTATCTTAAATTCTTTGCTGGCTAAGATTAGGTTGCAGTTTTTATAAATTTTATCAACTTTCATGATCTTTCCATTGGCTACTTCTACTAATCGTTTAGTTTCTAAGGGTTGAGGCTTTTCAGTAAATAGGGTACAAAATTCATTAGATACGTAACTTCGGTCGGCACCAGTATCGAATAAAATAGTTGCGTAGCAATTATTGACGAGATACGTACCCGTGATGACCTCATCTTCATCTCGGGCTTCAGCAGCAGTAATAACAAATGCACGACCCTTTGCAGCAGTAGTATTGGCTCCAGTAGCAGGATTATCTCTCTTCTTAGGGCAATTTGGACTAATGTGTCCCTTTTCCCCACAAGTATAACAAGTAGGAGGAGCTTTGGCAGGAACAATAGATTTATTCTTTGGAGGAGTCCTACACGTCTTAGCTGAAATGTCCCGTTCTTATTGATTAAAAACGTTCCATATTAATTGATTTCGTTGCGAGGTTTTGACCTCTATATGAGACGTTTTTCAAAGACTGCATTCATTTTTAAAACAAACCATAACCTTTATTTCATAAATAAAGGTTTAAAAAGCTTTACGTAGGTTATCAAATAATGATAATCTAAAATATCCTGTTTACACACGACCATTACATAATGGTTTACAATACAAATATGTTACATCGAAATCAGTTTCTTGAATGCAGTTTTTACACAATATCATACAAACATGGACTCCAAATCTTGTCCTTATTTTAGTATGCAACAGCGGAAGCTCTTAATATTCACCTGAGAATAAACATGCTTTAAACGTCAACAAAAATGTTGGTGAGTTATAGGTTTAACCTATATATATCAAATCGTAACAATAGACCACAAGATTTCATATTTCAATACACATCCCATACATAGAGATAAAAATCATTCATATGGTGAACACCTGGTAACCGACATTAACAAGATGCATATATAAGAATATCCCCATCATTCCGGGACACCCTTCGGATATGATATAAATTTCGAAGTACTAAAGCATCCGGTACTTTGGATGGGGTTTGTTAGGCCCAATAGATCTATCTTTAGGATTCGCGTCAATTAGGGTGTCTGTTCCCTAATTCATAGATTACCAGACTTAATAAAAAGGGGCATATTCGATTTCGATAATTCAACCATAGAATGTAGTTTCACGTACTTGTGTCTATTTTGTAAATCATTTATAAAACCTGCATGTATTCTCATCCCAAAAATATTAGATTTTAAAAGTGGGACTATAACTCACTTTCACAGATTTTTACTTCGTCGGGAAGTAAGACTTGGCCACTGGTTGATTCACGAACCTATAACAATATATACATATATATCAAAGTATGTTCAAAAATATATTTACAACACTTTTAATATATTTTGATGTTTTAAGTTTATTAAGTCAGCTGTCCTCGTTAGTAACCTACAACTAGTTGTCCACAGTTAGATGTACAGAAATAAATCGATAAATATTATCTTGAATCAATCCACGACCCAGTGTATACGTATCTCAGTATTGATCACAACTCAAACTATATATATTTTGGAATCAACCTCAACCCTGTATAGCTAACTCCAACATTCACATATAGAGTGTCTATGGTTGTTCCGAAATATATATAGATGTGTCGACATGATAGGTCGAAACATTGTATACGTGTCTATGGTATCTCAAGATTACATAATATACAATACAAGTTGATTAAGTTATGGTTGGAATAGATTTGTTACCAATTTTCACGTAGCTAAAATGAGAAAAATTATCCAATCTTGTTTTACCCATAACTTCTTCATTTTAAATCCGTTTTGAGTGAATCAAATTGCTATGATTTCATATTGAACTCTATTTTATGAATCTAAACAGAAAAAGTATAGGTTTATAGTCGGAAAAATAAGTTACAAGTCGTTTTTGTAAAGGTAGTCATTTCAGTCGAAAGAACGACGTCTAGATGACCATTTTAGAAAACATACTTCCACTTTGAGTTTAACCATAATTTTTGGATATAGTTTCATGTTCATAATAAAAATCATTTTCTTAGAATAACAACTTTTAAATCAAAGTTTATCATAGTTTTTAATTAACTAACCCAAAACAGCCCGCAGTGTTACTACGACGGCGTAAATCCGGTTTTACGGTGTTTTTCGTGTTTCCAGGTTTTAAATCATTAAGTTAGCATATCATATAGATATAGAACATGTGTTTAGTTGATTTTAAAAGTCAAGTTAGAAGGATTAACTTTTGTTTGCGAACAAGTTTAGAATTAACTAAACTATGTTCTAGTGATTACAAGTTTAAACCTTCGAATAAGATAGCTTTATATGTATGAATCGAATGATGTTATGAACATCATTACTACCTTAAGTTCCTTGGATAAACCTACTGGAAAAGAGAAAAATGGATCTAGCTTCAATGGATCCTTGGATGGCTCGAAGTTCTTGAAGCAGAATCATGACACGAAAACAAGTTCAAGTAAGATCATCACTTGAAATAAGATTGTTATAGTTATAGAAATTGAACCAAAGTTTGAATATGATTATTACCTTGTATTAGAATGATAACCTACTGTAAGAAACAAAGATTTCTTGAGGTTGGATGATCACCTTACAAGATTGGAAGTGAGCTAGCAAACTTGAAAGTATTCTTGATTTTATGAAACTAGAACTTTTGGAATTTATGAAGAACACTTAGAACTTGAAGATAGAACTTGAGAGAGATCAATTAGATGAAGAAAATTGAAGAATGAAAGTGTTTGTAGGTGTTTTTGGTCGTTGGTGTATGGATTAGATATAAAGGATATGTAATTTTGTTTTCATGTAAATAAGTCATGAATGATTACTCATATTTTTGTAATTTTATGAGATATTTCATGCTAGTTGCCAAATGATGGTTCCCAAATGTGTTAGGTGACTCACATGGGCTGCTAAGAGCTGATCATTGGAGTGTATATACCAATAGTACATACATCTAAAAGCTGTGTATTGTACGAGTACGAATACGGGTGCATACGAGTAGAATTGTTGATGAAACTGAACGAGGATGTAATTGTAAGCATTTTTGTTAAGTAGAAGTATTTTGATAAGTGTATTGAAGTCTTTAAAAAGTGTATAAATACATATTAAAACACTACATGTATATACATTTTAACTGAGTCGTTAAGTCATCGTTAGTCGTTACATGTAAGTGTTGTTTTGAAACCTTTAGGTTAACGATCTTGTTAAATGTTGTTAACCCAATGTTTATAATATCAAATGAGATTTTAAATTATTATATTATCATGATATTATCATGTATGAATATCTCTTAATATGATATATATACATTAAATGTCTTTACAACGATAATCGTTACATATATGTCTCGTTTAAAAATCATTAAGTTAGTAGTCTTGTTTTTACATATGTAGTTCATTGTTAATATACTTAATGATATGTTTACTTATCATAGTATCATGTTAACTATATATATATCCATATATATGTCATCATATAGTTTTTACAAGTTTTAACGTTCGTGAATCACCGGTCAACTTGGGTGGTCAATTGTCTATATGAAACATATTTCAATTAATCAAGTCTTAACAAGTTTGATTGCTTAACATGTTGGAAACATTTAATCATGTAAATATCAATCTCAATTAATATATATAAACATGGAAAAGTTCGGGTCACTACAGTACCTACCCGTTAAATAAATTTCGTCCCGAAATTTTAAGCTGTTGAAGGTGTTGACGAATCTTCTGGAAATAGATGCGGGTATTTCTTCTTCATCTGATCTTCACGCTCCCAGGTGAACTCGGGTCCTCTACGAGCATTCCATCGAACCTTAACAATTGGTATCTTGTTTTGCTTAAGTCTTTTAACCTCACGATCCATTATTTCGACGGGTTCTTCGATGAATTGAAGTTTTTCGTTGATTTGGATTTCATCTAACGGAATAGTGAGATCTTCTTTAGCAAAACATTTCTTTAAATTCGAGACGTGGAAAGTGTTATGTACAGCCGCGAGTTGTTGAGGTAACTCTAGTCGGTAAGCTACTGGTCCGACACGATCAATAATCTTGAATGGTCCAATATACCTTGGATTTAATTTCCCTCGTTTACCAAATCGAACAACGCCTTTCCAAGGTGCAACTTTAAGCATGACCATCTCTCCAATTTCAAATTATATATCTTTTCTTTTAATGTCAGCGTAGCTCTTTTGTCGACTTTGGGCGGTTTTCAACCGTTGTTGAATTTGGATGATCTTCTCGGTAGTTTCTTGTATAATCTCCGGACCCGTAATCTGTCTATCCCCCACTTCACTCCAACAAATCGGAGACCTGCACTTTCTACCATAAAGTGCTTCAAACGGCGCCATCTCAATGCTTGAATGGTAGCTGTTGTTGTAGGAAAATTCTGCTAACGGTAGATGTCGATCCCAACTGTTTCCGAAATCAATAACACATGCTCGTAGCATGTCTTCAAGCGTTTGTATCGTCCTTTCGCTCTGCCCATCAGTTTGTGGATGATAGGCAGTACTCATGTCTAGACGAGTTCCTAATGCTTGCTGTAATGCCTGCCAGAATCTTGAAATAAATCTGCCATCCCTATCAGAGATAATAGAGATTGGTATTCCATGTCTGGAGACGACTTCCTTCAAATACAGTCGTGCTAACTTCTCTATCTTGTCATCTTCTCTTATTGGTAGGAAGTGTGCTGATTTGGTGAGACGATCAACTATTACCCAAATAGTATCAAAACCACTTGCAGTCCTTGGCAATTTAGTGATGAAATCCATGGTAATGTTTTCCCATTTCCATTCCGGGATTTCGGGTTGTTGAAGTAGACCTGATGGTTTCTGATGCTCAGCTTTGACCTTAGAACACGTCAAACATTCTCCTACGTATTTAGTAACATCAGCTTTCATACCCGGCCACCAAAAATGTTTCTTGAGATCCTTGTACATCTTCCCCGTTCCAGGATGTATTGAGTATCTGGTTTTATGAGCTTCTCTAAGTACCATTTCTCTCATATCTCCAAATTTTGGTACCCAAATCCTTTCAGCCCTATACCGGGTTCCGTCTTCCCGAATATTAAGATGCTTCTCCGATCCTTTGGGTATTTCATCCTTTAAATTTCCCTCTTTTAAAACTCCTTGTTGCGCCTCCTTTATTTGAGTAGTAATGTTATTATGAATCATTATATTCATAGATTTTACTCGAATGGGTTCTCTGTCCTTCCTGCTCAAGGCATCGGCTACCACATTTGCCTTCCCCGGGTGGTAACGAATCTCAAAGTCGTAATCATTCAATAATTCAATCCACCTACGCTGCCTCATATTGAGTTGTTTCTGATTAAATATGTGTTGAAGACTTTTGTGGTCGGTATATATAATACTTTTGACCCCATATAAGTAGTGCCTCCAAGTCTTTAATGCAAAAACAACCGCGCCTAATTCCAAATCATGCGTCGTATAATTTTGTTCGTGAATCTTCAATTGTCTAGACGCATAAGCAATCACCTTCGTTCGTTGCATTAATACACAACCGAGACCTTGCTTTGATGCATCACAATAAATCACAAAATCATCATTCCCTTCAGGCAATGACAATATAGGTGCCGTAGTTAGCTTTTTCTTCAATAACTGAAACGCTTTCTCTTGTTCATCATTCCATTCAAATTTCTTCCCTTTATGCGTTAATGCAGTCAAGGGTTTTGCTATTCTGGAAAAGTCTTGGATGAACCTTCTGTAGTAACCAGCTAGTCCTAAAAACTGGCGTATGTGTTTCGGAGTTTTCGGGGTTTCCCACTTTTCAACAGTTTCTATCTTTGCCGGATCCACCTTAATACCTTCTTTGTTCACTATGTGACCGAGGAATTGAACTTCTTCCAACCAAAATGCACACTTTGAAAACTTAGCGTACAATTCTTCCTTCCTCAATACTTCTAACACCTTTCTCAAATGTTCACCGTGTTCTTGGTCATTCTTTGAGTAAATAAGTATGTCATCAATGAAAATAATGACAAACTTGTCAAGGTATGGTCCACACACTCGGTTCATAAGGTCCATGAACACAGCTGGTGCATTAGTTAAACCAAATGGCATGACCATAAACTCGTAATGACCGTAACGTGTTCTGAAAGCAGTCTTTGGAATATCATCTTCTTTCACCCGCATTTGATGATACCCGGAACGTAAGTCAATCTTTGAATAAACAGACGAGCCTTGTAGTTGATCAAATAAGTCGTCGATTCTCGGTAGTGGGTAGCGGTTCTTGATGGTAAGTTTGTTCCACTCTCGGTAGTCGATACACAACCTGAATGTACCATCTTTCTTCTTGACAAACAAAACAGGAGCTCCCCACGGTGATGTGCTTGGTCGAATGAAACCACGCTCTAAAAGTTCTTGTAATTGGCTTTGCAGTTCTTTCATCTCGCTGGGTGCGAGTCTGTAAGGAGCACGAGCTATTGGTGCAGCTCCTAGTACAAGATCTATTTGAAATTCAACGGATCGATGTGGGGGTAATCCCGGTAATTCTTTCGGAAATACATCAGGAAATTCTTTTGCGACGGGAACATCATTGATGCTCTTTTCTTCAGTTTGTACTTTCTCGACGTGTGCTAGAACAGCATAGCAACCTTTTCTTATTAGTTTGTGTGCCTTCAAATTACTAATAAGATGTAGCTTCGTGTTGCCCTTTTCTCCGTACACCATTAAGGGTTTTCCTTTTTCTCGTATAATGCGAATTGCATTTTTGTAACAAACGATCTCCGCTTTCACTTCTTTCAACCAGTCCATACCGATTATCACATCAAAACTCCCTAACTCTACTGGTATCAAATCAATCTTATGTAGTGACCCGAACTTTTCCATGTTTATATATATTAATTGAGATTGATGTTTACATGATTAAATGTTTCCAACATGTTAAGCAATCAAACTTGTTAAGACTTGATTAATTGAAATAGGTTTCATATAGACAATTGACCACCCAAGTTGACCGGTGATTCACGAACGTTAAAACTTGTAAAAAAACTATATGATGACATATATATGGTTATATATATAGTTAACATGATATTATGATAAGTAAACATATCATTAATTATATTAACAATGAACTACATATGTAAAAACAAGACTACTAACTTAATGATTTTGAAACGAGGCATATATGTAACGTTTATCGTTGTAACGACATTTAATGTATATATATCATATTAAGAGATATTCGTACATCATAATATCATGATAATATAATAATTTAAAATCTCTTTTGATATTATAAACATTGGGTTAACAACATTTAACAAGATCGTTAACCTAAAGGTTTCAAAACAACACTTACATGTAACGACTAACGATGACTTAACGACTCAGTTAAAATGTATATACATATAGTGTTTTAATATGTATTTATACACTTTTGAAAGACTTCAAGACACTTATCAAAATACTTCTACTTAGCAAAAATGCTTACAATTACATTCTCGTTCAGTTTCATCAACAATTCTACTCGTATGCACCCGTATTCGTACTCGTACAATACACAGCTTTTAGATGTATGTACTATTGGTATATACACTCCAATGATCAGCTCTTAGCAGCCCATGTGAGTCACCTAACACATGTGGGAACCATCATTTGGCAACTAGCATGAAATATCTCATAAGATTACAAAAATATGAGTAATCATTCATGACTTATTTACATGAAAACAAAATTACATATCCTTTATATCTAATCCATACACCAACGACCAAAAACACCTACAAACACTTTCATTCTTCAATTTTCTTCATCTAATTGATCTCTCTCAAGTTCTATCTTCAAGTTCTAAGTGTTCTTCATAAATTCTAAAAGTTCTAGTTTCATAAAATCAAGAATACTTTCAAGTTTGCTAGCTCACTTCCAATCTTGTAAGGTGATCATCCAACCTCAAGAAATCTTTGTTTCTTACAGTAGGTTATCATTCTAATACAAGGTAATAATCATATTCAAACTTTGGTTCAATTTCTATAACTATAACAATCTTATTTCAAGTGATGATCTTACTTGAACTTGTTTTCGTGTCATGATTCTGCTTCAAGAACTTCGAGCCATCCAAGGATCCATTGAAGCTAGATCCATTTTTCTCTTTTCCAGTAGGTTCATCCAAGGAACTTAAGGTAGTAATGATGTTCATAACATCATTCGATTCATACATATAAAGCTATCTTATTCGAAGGTTTAAACTTGTAATCACTAGAACATAGTTTAGTTAATTCTAAACTTGTTCGCAAACAAAAGTTAATCCTTCTAACTTGACTTTTAAAATCAACTAAACACATGTTATATATCTATATGATATGCTAACTTAATGATTTAAAACCTGGAAACACGAAAAACACCGTAAAACCGGATTTACGCCGTCGTAGTAACACCGCGGGCTGTTTTGGGTTAGTTAATTAAAAACTATGATAAACTTTGATTTAAAAGTTGTTATTCTGAGAAAATGATTTTTATTATGAACATGAAACTATATCCAAAAATTATGGTTAAACTCAAAGTGGAAGTATGTTTTCTAAAATGGTCATCTAGACGTCGTTCTTTCGACTGAAATGACTACCTTTACAAAAACGACTTGTAACTTATTTTTCTGACTAGAAACCTATACTTTTTTTGTTTAGATTCATAAAATAGAGTTCAATATGAAACCATAGCAATTTGATTCACTCAAAACGGATTTAAAATGAAGAAGTTATGGGTAAAACAAGATTGGATAATTTTTCTCATTTTAGCTACGTGAAAATTGGTAACAAATCTATTTCAACCATAAATTAATCAACTTGTATTATATATTATGTAATCTTGAGATACCATAGACACGTATACAATGTTTCGACCTATCATGTCGACACATCTATATATATTTCGGAACAACCATAGACACTCTATATGTGAATGTTGGAGTTAGCTATACAGGGTTGAGGTTGATTCCAAAATATATATAGTTTGAGTTGTGATCAATACTGAGATACGTATACACTGGGTCGTGGATTGATTCAAGATAATATTTATCGATTTATTTCTGTACATCTAACTGTGGACAACTAGTTGTAGGTTACTAACGAGGACAGCTGACTTAATAAACTTAAAACATCAAAATATATTAAAAGTGTTGTAAATATATTTTGAACATACTTTGATATATATGTATATATTGTTATAGGTTCGTGAATCAACTAGTGGCCAAGTCTTACTTCCCGACGAAGTAAAAATCTGTGAAAGTGAGTTATAGTCCCACTTTTAAAATCTAATATTTTTGGGATGAGAATACATGCAGGTTTTATAAATGATTTACAAAATAGACACAAGTACGTGAAACTACATTCTATGGTTGAATTATCGAAATCGAATATGCCCCTTTTTATTAAGTCTGGTAATCTAAGAATTAGGGAACAGACACCCTAATTGACGCGAATCCTAAAGATAGATCTATTGGGCCTAACAAACCCCATCCAAAGTACCGGATGCTTTAGTACTTCGAAATTTATATCATATCCGAAGGGTGTCCCGGAATGATGGGGATATTCTTATATATGCATCTTGTTATTGTCGGTTACCAGGTGTTCACCATATGAATGATTTTTATCTCTATGTATGGGATGTGTATTGAAATATGAAATCTTGTGGTCTATTGTTACGATTTGATATATATAGGTTAAACCTATAACTCACCAACATTTTTTGTTGACGTTTAAAGCATGTTTATTCTCAGGTGAATATTAAGAGCTTCCGCTGTTGCATACTAAAATAAGGACAAGATTTGGAGTCCATATTTGTATGATATTGTGTAAAAACTGCATTCAAGAAACTGATTTCGATGTAACATATTTGTATTGTAAACCATTATGTAATGGTCGTGTGTAAACAGGATATTTTAGATTATCATTATTTGATAATCTACGTAAAGCTTTTTAAACCTTTATTTATGAAATAAAGGTTATGGTTTGTTTTAAAAATGAATGCAGTCTTTGAAAAACGTCTCATATAGAGGTCAAAACCTCGCAACGAAATCAATTAATATGGAACGTTTTTAATCAATAAGAACGGGACATTTCAGTTGGTATCCGAGCGTTGGTCTTAGAGAACCAGAAAATTTGCATTAGTGTGTCTTATCGAGTTTGTTAGGATGCATTAGTGAGTCTGGACTTCGACCGTGTTTTCTTTAAAAATGATTGCTTAACATTTTTGTTGGAAACTATATATTTTTAACATATGAATATTATGTGATATATTAATCTCTTATCGTGTTTGATATTATGTGATAGATGTCTACCTCTAGAACAAGTCCCATTGACTCACCTAATAATAATGAAGAGTTAAATGTAAATTGGAATGATTCGTGGACTGATTCACAAGTTCCCGAAGAGGAACCGGAAGAAGAGTCGGAACCGGAAGAAGAATCGGAACCGGAAGAAGAATCGGAACCGGAAGAAGAAATAGAATCGGTGGGGGAAATAATAAAACGGTTAAGTAAAAGAGAATCCTCAACCAACCGACCAAGGTTAATCATGGTCAATGGTGTTTCCGCCAAGGAAGCAAAATATTGGGAGGATTACCAATTCTCTGATGAATCGGATTCCGACGAGAATTCCGATAATGTTATAGAAATTACCCCAACTGAATTTAAAAAGGCAAAAGAAAATAATAAGGGAAAGGGCATAAAAATAGAGAAATCTAATTCCAACCCCGATGAACTTTATATGTATCGTCAACCCCCGAAGTCCTTAAGTTGTAACAATGACCCGGGAACCTCTAAACCACCAGGTTTTTCTAAACCAATGTGGACAACGACGGCTCGTATTAGGGGAACATCATATATCCCTAGAAACTTGGCAAAACGAACCAAAACCGAAGAAGAAGAAACGAGCGAGTCGGAATAAGATAGTTGTATTCGTGTGGTGTAATATATGTAATATAGTGTTCTTATGCTTTATGATATATGTAAAAATTGCTTGTATTAATAAGTATTTTTCTATGAATCTAACTCTTGTCTATTTTATAGTTTAAAAACACAAAATGGATAGACAACCCAATATTTTAAGAGACCTACCCGGAGACATGATTGATGAAATCTTGTCTAGAGTCGGCCAGAATTCCTCGGCACAACTATTTAAGGCGAGATCAGTTTGTAAGACATTCGAAGAACGTTCCAAGAATGTCTTGGTTTATAAGAGACTTTCGTTTGAAAGATGGGGGATATAACATTGGGAAACCCATAAGTTACGATGTGTTTACTTTGACGCATATATTGCGGGGAACCCAAATGCTATTTTACGCAACGGGTTAAGAAATTATTTTGACTCAATATATCCGAATATTGGACTTCGTGATTTAGAAAAAGCGGCTAACATGCAACATAAAGAAGCATGTTATGCTTACGGATTAGTAATGTTCGCTTCTCACCAAAGTGAGAACAAGAACATCGGGCTACAACTATTAAACAAAACGTTTCCACAAGTGACGGAGTCGGTAATTGGGGTAAGAAATGAGGTTTTTAGATTATTACGGGACTGTTGGACATTACGTAACCCTCGTCCCTTTGACGACGTTACAACACGCTGTCTTATCAACGGCCATAACGGTTATGTTGCACAAGACCAAGGATGGGAAGTAGTCCTAGTAAAACCAGAATGCATGACTTGTTTCTGGACGTATGAATTACGTGTCTTTATTGCCTTTGCTGAACGACTTGTGTACTAGCTAGAATTATCTTCACAACTATCTTGTATCAAAGTTATTGTGTGCTTTGATACAATATTGTATAAATAAGTGGTATTGTAAGTTTGTAAAATATTGTATAAAAGTTTGAACGCGAAATATTAATATAATCAGTTTTTCATATAGAATTGTAGTAGTTGAATTGTATATTAGCTATTAAGTATGAACTTAACGGGTAGGTACTACCCGAATTTAAACTTATAAAACGCTAATATGAAGAAAAAGCTTTTATAAATGAGTTCATATTATGCTATGAAATACTATTAACTACTCTTAATATTCTGTATGATTAACTTGTTCCATTTGACTATTTTGAAGGAAATGGCACCGACTACTCGACACACCGTGAATATGAATGAAGAGGAATTCCGTACTTTTCTAGCTTCAAACATAGCCGCAGTACAGGCTGCGCTACATACCAACAATAACCTTGGATCTAGCAGTACAGGAAATCGTGTAGGATGCACCTACAAAGAATTCACTGCCTGCAAACCTTTGGAATTTGATGGAACTGAAGGACCGATCGGATTGAAACGGTGGACCGAGAAGGTTGAATCGGTGTTTGCCATAAGTAAGTGTACTGAAGAGGACAAAGTGAAGTACGCTACGCATACCTTCACAGGTTCTGCGTTAACATGGTGGAATACCTATCTAGAGCAAGTGGGACAAGACGATGCGTACGCACTACCGTGGTCAGCATTCAAGCCCTTGATGAACGAGAAGTACCGTCCCAGAACCGAGGTCAATAAGCTCAAGACAGAACTTAGAGGGTTACGAACCCAAGGATTTGATATTACCACGTACGAAAGACGATTCACAGAATTGTGCCTATTGTGTCCGGCAGCATTCGAAGATGAGGAAGAGAAGATCGACGCGTTTGTGAAAGGATTACCGGAAAGAATCCAAGAAGATATAAGTTCACACGAGCCCGCCTCCATACAACAGGCATGTAGAATGGCTCACAAACTAGTGAACCAGATTGAAGAAAGAATTAAAGAACAGACTGCTGAAGAGGCCAATGTGAAGCAAGTCAAAAGAAAGTGGGAGGAAAACGGTGATAAGAATCACCAATACAACAACAACAGCAATTACAACAATAATCGCAACAATTATCCCAACAATCGCAACATCAATCGCAACTACAACAAACGGCCCAACAACAACAACAACAACAACAACTACAACAATCATCCCAACAACAATAATAACCGCAACAACAACAACAATCAGAAGCAACTATGCCAAAGGTGTGAAAAGAATCACTCGGGGTTCTGCACCAAATTTTGCAACAAGTGTAAAAGAAATGGTCATAGCGCGATGAAGTGTGAGGTCTACGGACCAGGGGTTAATAGAACGAAAGGAACAAATGGTGTCGGAACGAGTAATGGCGGAGCAAGTAGTGTCGGAGCAAGCTATGCCAATGTAGTTTGTTATAAATGTGGAAAACCGGGCCACATTATTAGAAATTGCCCGAACCAGGAGAACACGAATGGACAAGGCCGTGGAAGAGTTTTCAATATTAATGCGGCAGAGGCACAGGAAGACCCGGAGCTTGTTACGGGTACGTTTCTTATTGACAATAAATCTGCTTACGTTTTATTTGATTCGGGTGCGGATAGAAGCTATATGAGTAGGGATTTTTGTGCTAAATTAAGTTGTCCATTGACGCCTTTGGATAGTAAATTTTTACTCGAATTAGCAAATGGTAAATTAATTTCAGCAGATAATATATGTCGGAATCGAGAAATTAAACTGGTTAGCGAAACATTTAAGATTGATTTGATACCAGTAGAGTTAGGGAGTTTTGATGTGATAATCGGTATGGACTGGTTGAAAGAAGTGAAAGCAGAGATCGTTTGTTACAAAAATGCAATTCGCATTATACGAGAAAAAGGAAAACCCTTAATGGTGTACGGAGAAAAGGGCAACACGAAGCTACATCTTATTAGTAATTTGAAGGCACAAAAACTAATAAGAAAAGGTTGCTATGCTGTTCTAGCACACGTCGAGAAAGTACAAACTGAAGAAAAGAGCATCAATGATGTTCCCATTGCAAAAGAATTTCCCGATGTATTTCCGAAAGAATTACCGGGATTACCCCCACATCGATCCGTTGAATTTCAAATAGATCTTGTACCAGGAGCTGCACCAATAGCTCGTGCTCCTTACAGACTCGCACCCAGTGAGATGAAAGAACTGCAAAGCCAATTACAAGAACTTTTAGAGCGTGGTTTCATTCGACCAAGCACATCACCGTGGGGAGCTCCTGTTTTGTTTGTCAAGAAGAAAGATGGTACATTCAGGTTGTGTATCGACTACCGAGAGTTGAACAAACTTACCATCAAGAACCGCTACCCACTACCGAGAATCGAAGACTTATTTGATCAACTACAAGGCTCGTCTGTTTATTCAAAGATTGACTTACGTTCCGGGTATCATCAAATGCGGGTGAAAGAAGATGATATTCCAAAGACTGCTTTCAGAACACGTTACGGTCATTATGAGTTTATGGTCATGCCGTTTGGTTTAACTAATGCACCAGCTGTGTTCATGGACCTTATGAACCGAGTGTGTGGACCATACCTTGACAAGTTTGTCATTGTTTTCATTGATGACATACTTATTTACTCAAAGAATGACCAAGAACACGGTGAACATTTGAGAAAGGTGTTAGAAGTATTGAGGAAGGAAAAATTGTACGCTAAGTTTTCAAAGTGTGCATTTTGGTTGGAAGAAGTTCAATTCCTCGGTCACATAGTGAACAAAGAAGGTATTAAGGTGGATCCGGCAAAGATAGAAACTGTTGAAAAGTGGGAAACCCCGAAAACTCCAAAACACATACGCCAGTTTTTAGGACTAGCTGGTTACTACAGAAGGTTCATCCAAGACTTTTCCAGAATAGCAAAACCCTTGACTGCATTAACGCATAAAGGGAAGAAATTTGAATGGAATGATGAACAAGAGAAAGCGTTTCAGTTATTGAAGAAAAAGCTAACTACGGCGCCTATATTGTCATTGCCTGAAGGGAATGATGATTTTGTGATTTATTGTGACGCATCAAAGCAAGGTCTCGGTTGTGTATTAATGCAATGAACGAAGATGATTGCTTATGCGTCTAGACAATTGAAGATTCACTAACAAAATTATACGACGCATGATTTGGAATTAGGCGCGGTTGTTTTTGCATTAAAGACTTGGAGGCACTACTTATATGGGGTCAAAAGTATTATATATACCGACCACAAAAGTCTTCAACACATATTTAATCAGAAACAACTGAATATGAGGCAGCGTAGGTGGATTGAATTGTTGAATGATTACGACTTTGAGATTCGTTACCACCCGGGGAAGGCAAATGTGGTAGCCGATGCCTTGAGCAGGAAGGACAGAGAACCCATTCGAGTAAAATCTATGAATATAATGATTCATAATAACCTTACTACTCAAATAAAGGAGGCACAACAAGGAGTTTTAAAAGAGGGAAATTTAAAGGATGAAATACCCAAAGGATCGGAGAAGCATCTTAATATTCGGGAAGACGGAACCCGGTATAGGGCTGAAAGGATTTGGGTACCAAAATTTGGAGATATGAGAGAAATGGTACTTAGAGAAGCTCATAAAACCAGATACTCAATACATCCTGGAACGGGGAAGATGTACAAGGATCTCAAGAAACATTTTTGGTGGCCGGGTATGAAATCCGATGTTGCTAAATACGTAGGAGAATGTTTGACGTGTTCTAAGGTCAAAGCTGAGCATCAGAAACCATCAGGTCTACTTCAACAACCCGAAATCCCGGAATGGAAATGGGAAAACATTACCATGGATTTCATCACTAAATTACGAAGGACTGCAAGTGGTTTTGATACTATTTGGGTAATAGTTGATCGTCTCACCAAATCAGCACTCTTCCTGCCAATAAGAGAAGATGACAAGATGGAGAAGTTAGCACGACTGTATTTGAAGGAAGTCATCTCCAGACATGGAATACCAATCTCTATTATCTCTGATAGGGATGGCAGATTTATTTCAAGATTCTGGCAGACATTACAGCAAGCATTAGGAACTTGTCTAGACATGAGTACTGCCTATCATCCACAAACTGATGGGCAGAGCGAAAGGACGATACAAACGCTTGAAGACATGCTACGAGCATGTGTTATTGATTTCGGAAACAGTTGGGATCGACATCTACCATTAGCAGAATTTTCCTACAACAACAGCTACCATTCAAGCATTGAGATGGCGCCGTTTGAAGCACTTTATGGTAGAAAGTGCAGGTCTCCAATTTGTTGGAGTGAAGTGGGGGATAGACAGATTACGGGTCCGGAGATTATACAAGAAACTACCGAGAAGATCATCCAAATTCAACAACGGTTGAAAACCGCCCAAAGTCGACAAAAGAGCTACGCTGACATTAAAAGAAAAGATATAGAATTTGAAATTGGAGAGATGGTCATGCTTAAAGTTGCACCTTGGAAAGGCGTTGTTCGATTTGGTAAACGAGGGAAATTAAATCCAAGGTATATTGTACCATTCAAGATTATTGATCGTGTCGGACCAGTAACTTACCGACTTGAGTTACCTAAACAACTCGCGGCTGTACATAACACTTTCCACGTCTCGAATTTGAAGAAATGTTTTGCTAAAGAAGATCTCACTATTCCGTTAGATGAAATCCAAATCAACGAAAAACTCCAATTCATCGAAGAACCCGTCGAAATAATGGATCGTGAGGTTAAAAGACTTAAGCAAAACAAGATACCAATTGTTAAGGTTCGATGGAATGCTCGTAGAGGACCCGAGTTCACCTGGGAGCATGAAGATCAGATGAAGAAGAAATACCCGCATCTATTTCCAGAAGATTCGTCAACACCTTCAACAGCTTAAAATTTCGGGACGAAATTTATTTAACGGGTAGGTACTGTAGTGACCCGAACTTTTCCATGTTTATATATATTAATTGAGATTGATGTTTACATGATTAAATGTTTCCAACATGTTAAGCAATCAAACTTGTTAAGACTTGATTAATTGAAATAGGTTTCATATAGACAATTGACCACCCAAGTTGACCGGTGATTCACGAACGTTAAAACTTGTAAAAAAACTATATGATGACATATATATGGTTATATATATAGTTAACATGATATTATGATAAGTAAACATATCATTAATTATATTAACAATGAACTACATATGTAAAAACAAGACTACTAACTTAATGATTTTGAAACGAGGCATATATGTAACGTTTATCGTTGTAACGACATTTAATGTATATATATCATATTAAGAGATATTCGTACATCATAATATCATGATAATATAATAATTTAAAATCTCTTTTGATATTATAAACATTGGGTTAACAACATTTAACAAGATCGTTAACCTAAAGGTTTCAAAACAACACTTACATGTAACGACTAACGATGACTTAACGACTCAGTTAAAATGTATATACATGTAGTGTTTTAATATGTATTTATACACTTTTGAAAGACTTCAAGACACTTATCAAAATACTTCTACTTAGCAAAAATGCTTACAATTACATTCTCGTTCAGTTTCATCAACAATTCTACTCGTATGCACCCGTATTCGTACTCGTACAATACACAGCTTTTAGATGTATGTACTATTGGTATATACACTCCAATGATCAGCTCTTAGCAGCCCATGTGAGTCACCTAACACATGTGGGAACCATCATTTGGCAACTAGCATGAAATATCTCATAAGATTACAAAAATATGAGTAATCATTCATGACTTATTTACATGAAAACAAAATTACATATCCTTTATATCTAATCCATACACCAACGACCAAAAACACTTACAAACACTTTCATTCTTCAATTTTCTTCATCTAATTGATCTCTCTCAAGTTCTATCTTCAAGTTCTAAGTGTTCTTCATAAATTCTAAAAGTTCTAGTTTCATAAAATCAAGAATACTTTCAAGTTTGCTAGCTCACTTCCAATCTTGTAAGGTGATCATCCAACCTCAAGAAATCTTTGTTTCTTACAGTAGGTTATCATTCTAATACAAGGTAATAATCATATTCAAACTTTGGTTCAATTTCTATAACTATAACAATCTTATTTCAAGTGATGATCTTACTTGAACTTGTTTTCGTGTCATGATTCTGCTTCAAGAACTTCGAGCCATCCAAGGATCCATTGAAGCTAGATCCATTTTTCTCTTTTCCAGTAGGTTCATCCAAGGAACTTAAGGTAGTAATGATGTTCATAACATCATTCGATTCATACATATAAAGCTATCTTATTCGAAGGTTTAAACTTGTAATCACTAGAACATAGTTTAGTTAATTCTAAACTTGTTCGCAAACAAAAGTTAATCCTTCTAACTTGACTTTTAAAATCAACTAAACACATGTTATATATCTATATGATATGCTAACTTAATGATTTAAAACCTGGAAACACGAAAAACACCGTAAAACCGGATTTACGCCGTCGTAGTAACACCGCGGGCTGTTTTGGGTTAGTTAATTAAAAACTATGATAAACTTTGATTTAAAAGTTGTTATTCTGAGAAAATGATTTTTATTATGAACATGAAACTATATCCAAAAATTATGGTTAAACTCAAAGTGGAAGTATGTTTTCTAAAATGGTCATCTAGACGTCGTTCTTTCGACTGAAATGACTACCTTTACAAAAACGACTTGTAACTTATTTTTCTGACTAGAAACCTATACTTTTTTTTGTTTAGATTCATAAAATAGAGTTCAATATGAAACCATAGCAATTTGATTCACTCAAAACGGATTTAAAATGAAGAAGTTATGGGTAAAACAAGATTGGATAATTTTTCTCATTTTAGCTACGTGAAAATTGGTAACAAATCTATTTCAACCATAAATTAATCAACTTGTATTATATATTATGTAATCTTGAGATACCATAGACACGTATACAATGTTTCGACCTATCATGTCGACACATCTATATATATTTCGGAACAACCATAGACACTCTATATGTGAATGTTGGAGTTAGCTATACAGGGTTGAGGTTGATTCCAAAATATATATAGTTTGAGTTGTGATCAATACTGAGATACGTATACACTGGGTCGTGGATTGATTCAAGATAATATTTATCGATTTATTTCTGTACATCTAACTGTGGACAACTAGTTGTAGGTTACTAACGAGGACAGCTGACTTAATAAACTTAAAACATCAAAATATATCAAAAGTATTGTAAATATATTTTGAACATACTTTGATATATATGTATATATTGTTATAGGTTCGTGAATCAACTAGTGGCCAAGTCTTACTTCCCGACGAAGTAAAAATCTGTGAAAGTGAGTTATAGTCCCACTTTTAAAATCTAATATTTTTGGGATGAGAATACATGCAGGTTTTATAAATGATTTACAAAATAGACACAAGTACGTGAAACTACATTCTATGGTTGAATTATCGAAATCGAATATGCCCCTTTTTATTAAGTCTGGTAATCTAAGAATTAGGGAACAGACACCCTAATTGACGCGAATCCTAAAGATAGATCTATTGGGCCTAACAAACCCCATCCAAAGTACCGGATGCTTTAGTACTTCGAAATTTATATCATATCCGAAGGGTGTCCAGGAATGATGGGGATATTCTTATATATGCATCTTGTTATTGTCAGTTACCAGGTGTTCACCATATGAATGATTTTTATCTCTATGTATGGGATGTGTATTGAAATATGAAATCTTGTGGTCTATTGTTACGATTTGATATATATAGGTTAAACCTATAACTCACCAACATTTTTTGTTGACGTTTAAAGCATGTTTATTCTCAGGTGAATATTAAGAGCTTCCGCTGTTGCATACTAAAATAAGGACAAGATTTGGAGTCCATATTTGTATGATATTGTGTAAAAACTGCATTCAAGAAACTGATTTCGATGTAACATATTTGTATTGTAAACCATTATGTAATGGTCGTGTGTAAACAGGATATTTTAGATTATCATTATTTGATAATCTACGTAAAGCTTTTTAAACCTTTATTTATGAAATAAAGGTTATGGTTTGTTTTAAAAATGAATGCAGTCTTTGAAAAACGTCTCATATAGAGGTCAAAACCTCGCAACGAAATCAATTAATATGGAACGTTTTTAATCAATAAGAACGGGACATTTCATCTTAAATGTTTCGCTAACCAGTTTAATTTCTCGATTCCGACATATATTATCTGCTGAAATTAATTTACCATTTGCTAATTCGAGTAAAAATTTACTATCCAAAGGCGTCAATGGACAACTTAATTTAGCACAAAAATCTCTACTCATATAGCTTCTATCCGCACCCGAATCAAATAAAATGTAAGCAGATTTATTGTCAATAAGAAACGTACCCGTAACAAGCTCCGGGTCTTCCTGTGCCTCTGCCGCATTAATATTGAAAACTCTTCCACGGCCTTGTCCATTCGTGTTCTCCTGGTTCGGGCAATTTCTAATAATGTGGCCCGGTTTTCCACATTTATAACAAACTACATTGGCATAACTTGCTCCGACACTACTTGCTCCGCCATTACTCGTTCCGACACCATTTGTTCCTTTCGTTCTATTAACCCCTGGTCCGTAGACCTCACACTTCGCCGCGCTATGACCATTTCTTTTACACTTGTTGCAAAATTTGGTGCAGAACCCCGAGTGATTCTTTTCACACCTTTGGCATAGCTGCTTCTGATTGTTGTTGTTGTTGCGGTTATTATTGTTGTTGGGATGATTGTTGTAGTTGCTGTTGTTGTTGTTGTTGTTGTTGTTGGGCCGTTTGTTGTAGTTGCGATTGATGTTGTGATTGTTGGGATAATTGTTGCGATTATTGTTGTAATTGCTGTTGTTGTTGTATTGGTGATTCTTATCACCGTTTTCCTCCCACTTTTTTTTGACTTGCTTCACATTGGCCTCTTCAGCAGTCTGTTCTTTAATTCTTTCTTCAATTTGGTTCACGAGTTTGTGAGCCATTCTACATGCCTGTTGTATGGAGGCGGGCTCGTGTGAACTTATATCTTCTTGGATTCTTTCTGGTAATCCTTTCACAAACGCGTCGATCTTCTCTTCCTCATCTTCGAATGCTCCCGGACACAATAGGCACAATTCTGTGAATCGTCTTTCGTACGTGGTAATATCAAATCCTTGGGTTCGTAACCCTCTAAGTTCTGTCTTGAGCTTATTGACCTCGGTTCTGGGACGGTACTTCTCGTTCATCAAGTGCTTGAATGCTGACCACGGTAGTGCGTACGCATCGTCTTGTCCCACTTGCTCTAGATAGGTATTCCACCATGTTAACGCAGAACCTGTGAAGGTATGCGTAGCGTACTTTACTTTGTCCTCTTCAGTACACTTACTTATGGCAAACACCGATTCGACCTTCTCGGTCCACCGTTTCAATCCGATCGGTCCTTCGGTTCCATCAAATTCCAAAGGTTTGCAGGCAGTGAATTCTTTGTAGGTGCATCCTACACGATTTCCTGTACTGCTAGATCCAAGGTTATTGTTGGTATGTAGCGCAGCCTGTACCGCGGCTATGTTTGAAGCTAGAAAAGTACGGAATTCCTCTTCATTCATATTCACGGTGTGTCGAGTAGTCGGTGCCATTTCCTTCAAAATAGTTAAATGGAACAAGTTAATCATACAGAATATTAAGAGTAGTTAATAGTATTTCGTAGCATAATATGAACTCATTTATAAAAGCTTTTTCTTCATATTAGCGTTTTATAAGTTTAAATTCGGGTAGTACCTACCCGTTAAGTTCATACTTAGTAGCTAATATACAATTCAACTACTACAATTCTATATGAAAAACTGATTATAATAATATTTCGCGTTCAAACTTTTATACAATATTTTACAAACTTACAATACCGCTTATTTTACATAAAGCATGAAATATAGCACACAATAACTTTGATATAAGATAGTTGTGAAGACAATTCTAGCTAGTACACAAGTCGTTCAGCAAAGGCAATAAAGACATGTAATTCATACGTCCAGAAACAAGTCATGCATTCTGGTTTTACTAGGACTACTTCCCATCCTTGGTCTTGTGCAACATAACTGTTATGGCCGTTGATAAGACAGCGTGTTGTAACGTCATCAAAGGGACGAGGGTTACGTAATGTCCAACAGTCCTGTAATAATCTAAAAACCTCATTTCTTACCCCAATTACCGACTCCGTCACTTGTGGAAACGTTTTGTTTAATAGTTGTAGCCCGATGTTCTTGTTCTCACTTTGGTAAGAAGCGAACATTACTAATCCGTAAGCATAACATGCTTCTTTATGTTGCATGTTAGCCGCTTTTTCTAAATCACGAAGTCCAATATTCGGATATATTGAGTCAAAATAATTTCTTAACCCGTTGCGTAAAATAGCATTTGGGTTCCCCGCAATATATGCGTCAAAGTAAACACATCGTAACTTATGGGTTTCCCAATGTGATATCCCCCATCTTTCAAACGAAAGTCTCTTATAAACCAAGACATTCTTGGAACGTTCTTCGAATGTCTTACAAACTGATCTCGCCTTAAATAGTTGTGCCGAGGAATTCTGGCCGACTCTAGACAAGATTTCATCAATCATGTCTCCGGGTAGGTCTCTTAAAATATTGGGTTGTCTATCCATTTTGTGTTTTTAAACTGTAAAATAGACAAGAGTTAGATTCATAAAAAAAATACTTATTAATACAAGCAATTTTTACATATATCATAAAGCATAAGAACACTATATTACATATATTACACCACACGAATACAACTATCTTATTCCGACTCGCTCATTTCTTCTTCTTCGGTTTTGGTTCGTTTTGCCAAGTTTCTAGGGATATATGATGTTCCCCTAATACGAGCCGTCGTTGTCCACATTGGTTTAGAAAAACCTGGTGGTTTAGAGGTTCCCGGGTCATTGTTACAACTTAAGGACTTCGGGGGTTGACG
Organism: Rutidosis leptorrhynchoides; assembly: GCF_046630445.1. NCBI lineage: Eukaryota > Viridiplantae > Streptophyta > Magnoliopsida > Asterales > Asteraceae > Rutidosis > Rutidosis leptorrhynchoides. Next base: position 257,790,003 of record NC_092337.1, read on the forward strand.
ATACATATAAAGTTTATCGGGGTTGGAATTAGATTTCTCTATTTTTATGCCCTTTCCCTTATTATTTTCTTTTGCCTTTTTAAATTCAGTTCGGGTAATTTCTATAACATCATCGGAATTCTCGTCGGAATCCGATTCATCGGAGAATTGGTAATCCTCCCAATATTTTGCTTCCTTGGCGGAAACACCATTGACCATAATTAACTTTGGTCGGTTGGTTGAGGATTTTCTTTTACTTAACCGTTTTATTATTTCCCCCACCGGTTCTATTTCTTCATCCGGTTCTGATTCTTCTTCCGGTTCCGATTCTTCTTCCGGTTCCGACTCTTCTTCCGGTTCTTCTTCGGGAACTTGTGAATCAGTCCACAAATCATTCCAATTTACATTTGACTCTTCATTATTATTAGGTGAGTCAATGGAACTTGTTCTAGAGGTAGACATCTATCACATAATATCAAACACGTTAAGAGATTAATATATCACATAATATTCATATGTTAAAAATATATAGTTTCCAACAAAAATGTTAAGCAATCATTTTTAAAGAAAACACGGTCGAAGTCCAGACTCACTAATGCATCCTAACAAACTCGATAAGACACACTAATGCAAATTTTCTGGTTCTCTAAGACCAACGCTCGGATACCAACTGAAATGTCCCGTTCTTATTGATTAAAAACGTTCCATATTAATTGATTTCGTTGCGAGGTTTTGACCTCTATATGAGACGTTTTTCAAAGACTGCATTCATTTTTAAAACAAACCATAACCTTTATTTCATAAATAAAGGTTTAAAAATCTTTACGTAGGTTATCAAATAATGATAATCTAAAATATCCTGTTTACACACGACCATTACATAATGGTTTACAATACAAATATGTTACATCGAAATCAGTTTCTTGAATGCAGTTTTTACACAATATCATACAAACATGGACTCCAAATCTTGTCCTTATTTTAGTATGCAACAGCGGAAGCTCTTAATATTCACCTGAGAATAAACATGCTTTAAACGTCAACAAAAATGTTGGTGAGTTATAGGTTTAACCTATATATATCAAATCGTAACAATAGACCACAAGATTTCATATTTCAATACACATCCCATACATAGAGATAAAAATCATTCATATGGTGAACACCTGGTAACCGACATTAACAAGATGCATATATAAGAATATCCCCATCATTCCGGGACACCCTTCGGATATGATATAAATTTCGAAGTACTAAAGCATCCGGTACTTTGGATGGGGTTTGTTAGGCCCAATAGATCTATCTTTAGGATTCACGTCAATTAGGGTGTCTGTTCCCTAATTCATAGATTACCAGACTTAATAAAAAGGGGCATATTCGATTTCGATAATTCAACCATAGAATGTAGTTTCACGTACTTGTGTCTATTTTGTAAATCATTTATAAAACCTGCATGTATTCTCATCCCAAAAATATTAGATTTTAAAAGTGGGACTATAACTCACTTTCACAGATTTTTACTTCGTCGGGAAGTAAGACTTGGCCACTGGTTGATTCACGAACCTATAACAATATATACATATATATCAAAGTATGTTCAAAAATATATTTACAACACTTTTAATATATTTTGATGTTTTAAGTTTATTAAGTCAGCTGTCCTCGTTAGTAACCTACAACTAGTTGTCCACAGTTAGATGTACAGAAATAAATCGATAAATATTATCTTGAATCAATCCACGACCCAGTGTATACGTATCTCAGTATTGATCACAACTCAAACTATATATATTTTGGAATCAACCTCAACCCTGTATAGCTAACTCCAACATTCACATATAGAGTGTCTATGGTTGTTCCGAAATATATATAGATGTGTCGACATGATAGGTCGAAACATTGTATACGTGTCTATGGTATCTCAAGATTACATAATATACAATACAAGTTGATTAAGTTATGGTTGGAATAGATTTGTTACCAATTTTCACGTAGCTAAAATGAGAAAAATTATCCAATCTTGTTTTACCCATAACTTCTTCATTTTAAATCCGTTTTGAGTGAATCAAATTGCTATGATTTCATATTGAACTCTATTTTATGAATCTAAACAGAAAAAGTATAGGTTTATAGTCGGAAAAATAAGTTACAAGTCGTTTTTGTAAAGGTAGTCATTTCAGTCGAAAGAACGACGTCTAGATGACCATTTTAGAAAACATACTTCCACTTTGAGTTTAACCATAATTTTTGGATATAGTTTCATGTTCATAATAAAAATCATTTTCTCAGAATAACAACTTTTAAATCAAAGTTTATCATAGTTTTTAATTAACTAACCCAAAACAGCCCGCGGTGTTACTACGACGGCGTAAATCCGGTTTTACGGTGTTTTTCGTGTTTCCAGGTTTTAAATCATTAAGTTAGCATATCATATAGATATAGAACATGTGTTTAGTTGATTTTAAAAGTCAAGTTAGAAGGATTAACTTTTGTTTGCGAACAAGTTTAGAATTAACTAAACTATGTTCTAGTGATTACAAGTTTAAACCTTCGAATAAGATAGCTTTATATGTATGAATCGAATGATGTTATGAACATCATTACTACCTTAAGTTCCTTGGATAAACCAACTGGAAAAGAGAAAAATGGATCTAGCTTCAATGGATCCTTGGATGGCTCGAAGTTCTTGAAGCAGAATCATGACACGAAAACAAGTTCAAGTAAGATCATCACTTGAAATAAGATTGTTATAGTTATAGAAATTGAACCAAAGTTTGAATATGATTATTACCTTGTATTAGAATGATAACCTACTGTAAGAAACAAAGATTTCTTGAGGTTGGATGATCACCTTACAAGATTGGAAGTGAGCTAGCAAACTTGAAAGTATTCTTGATTTTATGAAACTAGAACTTTTGGAATTTATGAAGAACACTTAGAACTTGAAGATAGAACTTGAGAGAGATCAATTAGATGAAGAAAATTGAAGAATGAAAGTGTTTGTAGGTGTTTTTGGTCGTTGGTGTATGGATTAGATATAAAGGATATGCAATTTTGTTTTCATGTAAATAAGTCATGAATGATTACTCATATTTTTGTAATTTTATGAGATATTTCATGCTAGTTGCCAAATGATGGTTCCCACATGTGTTAGGTGACTCACATGGGCTGCTAAGAGCTGATCATTGGAGTGTATATACCAATAGTACATACATCTAAAAGCTGTGTATTGTACGAGTACGAATACGGGTGCATACGAGTAGAATTGTTGATGAAACTGAACGAGGATGTAATTGTAAGCATTTTTGTTAAGTAGAAGTATTTTGATAAGTGTATTGAAGTCTTTCAAAAGTGTATAAATACATATTAAAACACTACATGTATATACATTTTAACTGAGTCGTTAAGTCATCGTTAGTCGTTACATGTAAGTGTTGTTTTGAAACCTTTAGGTTAACGATCTTGTTAAATGTTGTTAACCCAATGTTTATAATATCAAATGAGATTTTAAATTATTATATTATCATGATATTATCATGTATGAATATCTCTTAATATGATATATATACATTAAATGTCTTTACAACGATAATCGTTACATATATGTCTCGTTTAAAAATCATTAAGTTAGTAGTCTTGTTTTTACATATGTAGTTCATTGTTAATATACTTAATGATATGTTTACTTATCATAGTATCATGTTAACTATATATATATCCATATATATGTCATCATATAGTTTTTACAAGTTTTAACGTTCGTGAATCACCGGTCAACTTGGGTGGTCAATTGTCTATATGAAACATATTTCAATTAATCAAGTCTTAACAAGTTTGATTGCTTAACATGTTGGAAACATTTAATCATGTAAATATCAATCTCAATTAATATATATAAACATGGAAAAGTTCGGGTCACTACATTAGCTACGTGTCCCACTTTCTTACACAACGAACAAGTGGCAGTGCACTGCCCCGGGTGATGCCTTTCACAACGAACACAAAAAGGATAAGTGCCCTTATAATTCGTCCTTGTACTATCCATAAGCTTTTTACTAACATTCTGAGTTGAACCTTGAGACGGCTCAAACTTCCTCTTACCATCATTACCCTTGGTTTCAACTTGCTTATTGGCCGACGCCCTTCTTCTCTTGGCCAACATGAGATTTTGTGCCATGAGAATCACAGCATCCAAAGTAACCTTCTCAGCAGCAATAACATTCCCTTGAACATCCTCGGGAAGACCTTCAATATACCGCTCAATTCTTCTAGCTTCAGTAGGAAACATTTCAGGACATAGAGTAGAAAGCTCCAGATAACGATTGGTATAATTCTCAATGTCAGTACCCTTGACCCTGAGTTCCCAGAACTCAGCTTCAAGCTTCTGAACTTGACTCCTTGGGCAGAATTTGTTGACCATCATACTTTTGAGTTCGTCCCATGGAATTGCATTAGCATTATCAATTCCTACGGACTTGGCATAAGCAGTCCACCAAGTTAAAGCATTACCACCCAACGAGCTAGTGGCATAATTTACTCGATCATCATCACCACAGTTGCAAATACGGAAAATAGATTCCATCTTTTCGAACCAACGAACTAGTTCGACAGCTTCTTCGTTTCCCTTAAAAGCAGGAGGGTGACAGTTTGTAAAGTCCTTGTAGCAACAAGGTTTTGGTTGAGTATTAGCATGATTAGCTTGGGCGTTGCCTTGGGCAGCAGCGAGTAACTGTTGGAATTGCTCAGTAGTTAACACAACGTTGTTAACGGTAGGTGCAGCTGAACGAACCATGATGTCACTACATAAAAGTGAACATATGTTTGATAAGTTTAACAAGTTATAAGTTTGAGTAATCACAAGTATGAATAAACTAAAGTATTGATATCGCATGATATTAATAAAACACTTTATATTATTAGAACGAGGCATTAAATAAGCCTTTATTACACGATTCGGAAATAGAAATTGTTTAAGGCACAGCCTTTACATAGATGGAAAATAGGAAAAATAACTAGGAAATATTAAGATTGAAGTAGTCTTCAAATTTCGTCTCCAACCTTCTTCATAAACTCCTCAACTTTCTCATTTTTCGTCTTTTGTTTCTCATAGAGATACTCGAAGTTGTCATAAAGGTTGGTAACACGACTGTTTACGGCATTAGTGTTGTACTCTCTTATGGCAAGTTGTTCGTCGACTCGACCTTTCTCCATTTTCATTCGGACATCAACATCCTCCTTGAGGTAAGCAAGTGATTGCTTTTCCCAGCGAGTGTTGCGTTCTTCCTCGCACTTTAGCATCAGCAACTCCTTTCTTAGCTCGACGTTTTCTTTCATAAGTTTCTTCATTCGACGATCCACTCTTTCCATGTGGCGAAGTAGACCTCCAATGTTTCTCTCGGTATCGTTTCGTAATCTCATGATTTCATACTTAGGACCATCATAAAAAGGAGATCGGGCTCTCTTCCTTGATGGACCAACTTCTTCATGCCGTTTTCCCTTATCTTGGGTTCTCGGAGTTGGGTAGTATTGAGGAGACCCATGTGAATCTAAAATAGTATTCGGGCTATAATTCAGCGGTGGTGAAGCAGGACTATAAAGAGGATTTCGAACTGGTCTCGAAGTTGAAGAGTGTCCAACACCTACTTCGGTGGTAGGGTTGTGAGTTGCTTTGTTGGGCTTGTTAACTCTTGAGCTTGACATCCTATCATTAGGAAAGAGACCTTGATTAGAATCTTTGAGTCAAGTTTATTAAAGCATAATTGTTAAGATTATACGACAATCCTAAGTGCTTTAAGTCTAAGGCAGGAAAGGTTATAGTTTCCTAGATTGCTAAGGCACCCTAGCTAACAAGTAAGACACACATAAAAATGCAATCCTGGTTCTCTATAACAGCCTGGTTTGCTCTGATACCAATCTGTCACACCCCCAGTTAGGGCCTGGGTGAAATGTGACTTAATATCAAATCAACCAATATATTATAATATACGAGAACAATACTAAATGATAAAACAAACTTTATTGAGCACGCAGCGGAAAATGAAACGTAGTTACAATGATAGGAATAACAATAATGGAAATGTTCACATGCAGAAGTAATAAATGCGATATCTCTTGATCCTATGTCCAAGTAGCATCACATAAGCAGTAAGTATAAGAGCTTGAATCAAACAGCACCTGAGACAAAACATGCTAAAGTGTCAACCAAAAGGTTGAGTGAAGTTCATAGGTTTAACAAATAAGTTTGACCGTTTGTTTTAGACCACAAGATTTAATTTGTAAGGTTGATCTCCCGCAGGATCAAAAAGTTATGCCAGTGCGTGATATTTAGACTAAACGTTCAAGTTTGCCCCATGACAAGTTAGTTCTACTTGTCGGTTTAATTTTATTATCAAGCAATACAAAGATAACATCAAATGTATCGGGGACGTTACTCCCGATAGGCCTACCCCCAATAACTAAGCATGCCGCAGCACCTAAAAATATCACTGTAGGGACTTAGTCGGACATAGCCGGGTATAGCATAGTTTTAGTTGGTACTTGTGTCTAAATTGTAAATAGTAAAAGCAGGATGTGTCTCACCCCAATAAGTATAAAAAGTAAATTGAGCTCAAGTAAAGTGGGGCTATAAAAATCACCTTAGTAATTCGATGAAGTAAGGTAGTCCTTAAAGAGAATGTATGGATGATCGAAGCACAAGATAAGTCAACCTAAGAATAAGTTGAGAATAGTTTAGATGTTTTGCCCGTATGAAGATAAGTTTAAGTATTTTCGTGTGTAGTAAGTTTAAAGATTGTTTATCGTTTTGGAAAGGCTTTTGCATATTAGACAAGCTTCCAATCTACCCACTTTCAATTTAAAATGGACTTTTCAGGTCATTAGGTTTCTGAGCACTAGGATCCGTTAAATTGGACAATCCAGACCCTCCACCTAAGACTTTCGAGCTTCCATCCACATCGAGAAAGTTTAAGATCTATACAAGTCTAATATACCGATCCAATATGTTTTTAGGTGTGTATAGGAATACAACACTTTAGTTATTTTACTTATAAGTGTTTCAATATATATAAATATTATATATATGTAAGGATACATATATATATTTATTTTAAATTTTGTTTTAGATCAATAATAGCATCAATTAATTATCTAATAATATTAACAAGTGTAATATTGATTTAATATCAGTAGGTAATATGTATAAAACATAATAAAATTTTTATACACATTAATATTAAGTTTTGTGTATTAAATAACACTTTTTATTATTGTTTTAATAGCTAAAATGTAAATAAATAGGTAAACAAATTAAACATCACATTTTATATTTTTCTTATGTTCTACTGATCAAAATAAGCTTAAGAAAAATTTATAGATTTTTGTTATGGTGTTTAAGTATTTATTTTCCATTTTCCTTTCGGTTTGTAATAATACAAAGTTTATAAAGAATTAATTATTAAATGAACCAAATTAATTCAACCAATATTTTTTCTATGCTTATAATGTTACAACAAAGTCAGAAAAATTATTTATACATTTATATAAATAGTTTAACTATTTAATCATACTATTGTGTAGTTTTTAGTTTTAGTTAAAAAAAATTAAATAGAAATACATAACCATTAATTCTACAAATATTTTTATAACTTTATTAATAGTTATTAAGTAGTTTTTAATAGTTATCATGGTTAAAAACCTGCTGTAACATGTAATTTCATTTTATTATAAAAAACAGTTTAATCTGGTACTGTAGCGTTTTCAGAAGAAAATTCAAATTAAATATTAAACATGCGAATTTAATTATAAAAAAAATTTATAATTACCCTTACATATGATATAGCAAGCGACTAAAATAAAATTTTATAAAAAATTCGTTTACTATTTAATAAAAATCATTTATGTATTTTGGTTTATAAAAAAAATCAGTTTTTGATTTTTAATAAATACTATTCCGACTTTATAATTCATGAAACTAATTTTTATAGACATTAGGATACTTAACACTAATTATCATGTATTTACATTTTTTATTAAAATTAATTTCGTATTTAATTAGTTTTTAACATAAAAACTAGCATAAAACTATATAAAAACTTAATAAAAACTATATAAATTAATTAGGGGACTTACAAAAAAATAGTTGCTGAGACTTGGGAGAGTTTCTTTCAAGTTGAGAGTGTGTTTTGAGGTGTGAGTTGAAATGAAACAAATGGGTGCTATTTATAGTGAAAATAAAGTTGATAAAATGAGTTTTATAATTTTTTTTTTAGTCAACAATAGGTGGTACTAGTTTATACCTTATTTTTAGTCAACATAAGGATGTAATGGTTTAAGATTCTTTAGTCTCATTATTATTACTATTATTATTTTTACATTTACTACATTGATAAGTATTATTTTCTTTTTACTAATTCATGACTTGTATATATTTAGTTCCCAATTGTTTTATTATTTATATAAATGTCACTTTTTATTTATTACTTACAGGTTATTAGTTATAATATTACATAAATGCATAAATTTTAATTAGTAGCGAGTGTCGACTAACAGTTTATTATTTTCATCTTTTATTAACTTGTCAATTATTGCACAAAGTTAATTAATATGTTTTCTAACTCTTAACACTTATCAATTGTTGATTAAAGTTTGATCATTAAGTTTTAATTATATTGTTTGGGCATTTAATATTGAAAAAATATAGAATGGAAAAATGAGGGTCGTTATATTCACACTTAAGCATTTTTGGTCGAAGGAATTATGCCCTACTAATAGTCATTAACCACATTTAAAATCAATAGTTTTCATTACCTCGTAAAATTGTTGCTCAAATATCACCCAAAAGTTTCAAAAATCTTTTACTCGATCCTCATCAATCTTTTTCCAACTTGTAACTTCCGAAATATGAAAATTTTGTTTGCCAAAATTTTACACACACTATTTTACTGTGCGATCCTCTCAAAGTTTTATAAAAATAAACTTATTTTATTGCCATTCGTACAAATTTTAGAAACCGTGTATGTTATATATAATAAAGTAAATAATTACTTATTTTCGACTAGTACATATGAAATTTTACTTTAACTTTTATAAATCAATTCTTTTATTCAAAAGATATTTTACTTAGAATAGTACATGTTTACTAAGAACTTCGTTTCTTTTCTTACATTGTCACCTTAAACAATTTCTATAAAATTTTCGTTGCTTGTTATACAAAATTTTTCGTGTTATTCGTATCCAAGTTATCATGAAGACTTTACAACTGTCAAAATCGAGAGATTCATGTGTGTGTTTGTGATAAAGGCACTTACTGCCCCATCATGCAGAGCCTTCGGGCATCCACTAACACTTAAACCATTCAAAATTATTGCGTTACCCCAGGGATCTGATTTGCCACACCTGTTGGAGCGATGCTCTTTCTTACATAACTCTAAGTTCTGACTTATTCTAGGGGATTCTCATTTAGTGATATTAACACCATCAGTATTCTGACTTTAATATTAGTCATAACCTATTTGGCATTTTGCAAAGTCAAGAAGCGATTAACTTCTCATCCTCATACTCTATCCTTCATACCTTAATTTTTAGCAACGGCTTCGCACGTGAACATTTTTGGCCCAAAGACTTATGTCCTGATAATTATCAAAACTACATTTAATTCATTAGTTTTAATTTCCTAGTAACATGTCACTCGATGATTTAAGGATTTTTCACTCGATATTTTTCAACTCGTAACCTCTGAAATACGAAAAACTATGTCTATCAAAATTTTTACACGTGGTTTATTTGTGCGGTCCTCACGAGATTTATGGACAAATGAAAGTAATAAAATTTTTCTGTCACTTATGCGATTTATAAAATCATATATGTATGTATATAATTAAGTTAATAAATTTACCTTTACTTACTTTGGCTAGTACATACTAAGTCATACCTTCAAATTATTTAAAAATTGCTCCTTTATTGAGTTGTTTAACTTAAGTCGATTAGTTTTGTGCAAAATGGTACACGTGTACATACTTCTAAATTTACTAAGAACTTCGTTCCATTTATGTTGTCACATCAAATGTTTAAAGGTTTTTCAAAACTTCCTTGGTTGATTTTATTAAAGGTTTTCGTATTAGTCTACACCATTTATGGATCACACATCTTCTCGTCCCCCATTTAGGGATGAAGCTTACCATTAAGATCTTTGTTAAAAACTCTTGAGCCACTTTGGATGGCTGTTTTATAAAATTTGTTAGGAAGTCTTTGCGCTCATAAAATGTTCCTTTTAAGGTTAGACATGGCAGAAACGCGGGCTGATAAATCAGTTTTCTGAGGTATACTCAGTGATCACCCCATTGTAGGAAAGGCACTAGGTGGGTTTCTACTCTCAATATTTCATGGCTAATCGCAACACCCTCGTAAACATTCTCTCTATGAATCACTATGTTGAGGTACAAGAAATCATTTTTGAGATTCTTTTCACTTGGAGTAAACCATTCTTTATGACCAAGGGTTCACGTATCTTCTCATCCACGCATCCCCTTAAGTATAAGGATAAATTCAGATCATCTCGCTCGTTGTACGAAGAGTTCACTCTCGTTCAAAGATCACACATTTCGTGCGATATTCTTTCAGAAATGTAATGTAAAATACTTTAAAAATCTACGAATCTTGTTATCCTCTTGGAAGGGACTGCTTAAAACATCTATAACACTGATGTGGTTACTTGATGTATGCGAGGTGTAGTACGAAATAGATTATATTTTACTACGAAATACTATTAAATACGATACAATTTTACACAAGTTATTTATCTATTTATTGAATGGGATATACTTAAACCTTGCTACAACACTTATAGGCAGTGTACCTAATCGTAGAGTAGTGTAGTTTTTAGTAAGTCCGGTTCGTTCCACAGGGATACAACTAAGTTTAACGCTATAATTTTAAAAACTATATTTGTATATATTGAAATGTCCCGTTCTTATTGATTAAAAACGTTCCATATTAATTGATTTCGTTGCGAGGTTTTGACCTCTATATGAGACGTTTTTCAAAGACTGCATTCATTTTAAAACAAACCATAACCTTTATTTCATCAATAAAGGTTTAAAAAACTTTACGTAGATTATCAAATAATGATAATCTAAAATATCCTGTTTACACACGACCATTACATAATGGTTTACAATACAAATATGTTACAACAAAATAAGTTTCTTGAATGCAGTTTTTACACAATATCATACAAGCATGGACTCCAATTCTCGTCCTTATTTAAGTATGCGACAGCGGAAGCTCTTAATAATCACCTGAGAATAAACATGCTTAAAACGTCAACAAAAATGTTGGTGAGTTATAGGTTTAACCTATATATATCAAATCATAATAATAGACCACAAGATTTCATATTTCAATACACATCCCATACATAGAGATAAAAATCATTCATATGGTGAACACCTGGTAACCGACAATAACAAGATGCATATATAAGAATATCCCCATCATTCCGGGACACCCTTCGGATATGATATAAATTTCGAAGTACTAAAGCATCCGGTACTTTGGATGGGGTTTGTTAGGCCCAATAGATCTATCTTTAGGATTCGAGTCAATTAGGGTGTCTGTTCCCTAATTCTTAGATTACCAGACTTAATAAAAAGGGGCATATTCAACTTCGATAATTCAACCATTGAATGTAGTTTCACGTACTTGTGTCTATTTTGTAAATCATTTATAAAACCTGCATGTATTCTCATCCCAAAAATATTAGATTTTAAAAGTGGGACTATAACTCACTTTCACAGATTTTTACTTCGTCGGGAAGTAAGACTTGGCCACTGTTGATTCACGAACCTATAACAATATATACATATATATTAAAGTATGTTCAAAATATATTTACAACACTTTTAATATATTTTGATGTTTTAAGTTTATTAAGTCAGCTGTCCTCGTTAGTAACCTATAACTAGTTGTCCACAGTTAGATGTACAGAAATAAATCGATAAATATTATCTTGAATCAATCCACGACCCAGTGTATACGTATCTCAGTATTGATCACAACTCAAACTATATATATTTTGGAATCAACCTCAACCCTGTATAGCTAACTCCAACATTCACATATAGAGTGTCTATGGTTGTTCCGAAATATATATAGATGTGTCGACATGATAGGTCGAAACATTGTATACGTGTCTATGGTATCTCAAGATTACATAATATACAATACAAGTTGATTAAGTTATGGTTGGAATAGATTTGTTACCAATTTTCACGTAGCTAAAATGAGAAAAATTATCCAATCTTGTTTTACCCATAACTTCTTCATTTTAAATCCGTTTTGAGTGAATCAAATTGCTATGGTTTCATATTGAACTCTATTTTATGAATCTAAACAGAAAAAGTATAGGTTTATAGTCGGAAAAATAAGTTACAAGTCGTTTTTGTAAAGGTAGTCATTTCAGTCGAAAGAACGACGTCTAGATGACCATTTTAGAAAACATACTTCCACTTTGAGTTTAACCATAATTTTTGGATATAGTTTCATGTTCATAATAAAAATCATTTTCTCAGAATAACAACTTTTAAATCAAAGTTTATCATAGTTTTTAATTAACTAACCCAAAACAGCCCGCGGTGTTACTACGACGGCGTAAATCCGGTTTTACGGTGTTTTTCGTGTTTCCAGGTTTTAAGTCATTAAGTTAGCATATCATATAGATATAGAACATGTGTTTAGTTGATTTTAAAAGTCAAGTTAGAAGGATTAACTTTTGTTTGCGAACAAGTTTAGAATTAACTAAACTATGTTCTAGTGATTACAAGTTTAAACCTTCGAATAAGATAGCTTTATATGTATGAATCGAATGATGTTATGAACATCATTACTACCTTAAGTTCCTTGGATGAACCTACTAGAAAAGAGAAAAATGGATCTAGCTTCAATGGATCCTTGGATGGCTCAAAGTTCTTGAAGCAAAATCATGACACGAAAACAAGTTCAAGTAAGATCATCACTTGAAATAAGATTGTTATAGTTATAGAAATTGAACCAAAGTTTGAATATGATTATTACCTTGTATTAGAATGATAACCTACTGTAAGAAACAAAGATTTCTTGAGGTTGGATGATCACCTTACAAGATTGGAAGTGAGCTAGCAAACTTGAAAGTATTCTTGATTTTATGAAACTAGAACTTTTGGAATTTATGAAGAACACTTAGAACTTGAAGATAGAACTTGAGAGAGTTCAATTAGATGAAGAAAATTGAAGAATGAAAGTGTTTGTAGGTGTTTTTGGTCGTTGGTGTATGGATTAGATATAAAGGATATGTAATTTTGTTTTCATGTAAATAAGTCATGAATGATTACTCATATTTTTGTAATCTTATGAGATATTTCATGCTAGTTGCCAAATGATGGTTCCCACATGTGTTAGGTGACTCACATGGGCTGCTAAGAGCTGATCATTGGAGTGTATATACCAATAGTACATACATCTAAAAGCTGTGTATTGTACGAGTACGAATACGGGTGCATACGAGTAGAATTGTTGATGAAACTGAACGAGAATGTAATTGTAAGCATTTTTGTTAAGTAGAAGTATTTTGATAAGTGTATTGAAGTCTTTCAAAAGTGTATAAATACATATTAAAACACTACATGTATATACATTTTAACTGAGTCGTTAAGTCATCGTTAGTCGTTACATGTAAGTGTTGTTTTGAAACCTTTAGGTTAACGATCTTGTTAAATGTTGTTAACCCAATGTTTATAATATCAAAAGAGATTTTAAATTATTATATTATCATGATATTATGATGTACGAATATCTCTTAATATGATATATATACATTAAATGTCGTTACAACGATAAACGTTACATATATGTCTCGTTTCGAAATCATTAAGTTAGTAGTCTTATTTTTACATATGTATTTCATTGTTAATACACTTAATAATATATTTACTTATCATTTAACATAATTAACCAAGTGTATCAATATCTTAATATGATTCATATGTACCTAGTAAGACGTTGTTATAACGATAATCGTTATATATATCGTTTTCGAGTTTCTTAAATTATTAGTCTCATTTTTATGTATATAACTCATTGTTAAAATACCTAATGAGATACATACTTATAATAAAAACATGTTAACTATATATATAACCATATATATGTCATCGTATAGTTTTTACAAGTTTTAACGTTCGTGAATCACCGGTCAACTTGGGTGGTCAATTGTCTATATGAAACATATTTCAATTAATCAAGTCTTAACAAGTTTGATTGCTTAACATGTTGGAAACATTTAATCATGTAAACATCAATCTCAATTAATGTATATAAACATGGAAAAGTTCGGGTCACTACAGTACCTACCCGTTAAATAAATTTCGTCCCGAAATTTTAAGCTGTTGAAGGTGTTGACGAATCTTCTGGAAATAGATGCCGGTATTTCTTCTTCATCTGATCTTCACGCTCCCAGGTGAACTCGGGTCCTCTACGAGCATTCCATCGAACCTTAACAATTGGTATCTTGTTTTGCTTAAGTCTTTTAACCTCACGATCCATTATTTCGACGGGTTCTTCGATGAATTGGAGTTTTTCGTTGATTTGGATTTCATCTAACGGAATAGTGAGATCTTCTTTAGCAAAACATTTCTTCAAATTCAAGACGTGGAAAGTGTTATGTACAGCCGTGAGTTGTTGAGGTAACTCAAGTCGGTAAGCTACTGGTCCGACACGATCAATAATCTTGAATGGTCCAATATACCTTGGATTTAATTTCCCTCGTTTACCAAATCGAACAACGCCTTTCCAAGGTGAAACTTTAAGCATGACCATCTCTCCAATTTCAAATTCTATATCTTTTCTTTTAATGTCAGCGTAGCTCTTTTGTCGACTTTGGGCGGTTTTCAACCGTTGTTGAATTTGGATGATCTTCTCGGTAGTTTCTTGTATAATCTCCGGACCCGTAATCTGTCTATCCCCCACCTCACTCCAACAAATCGGAGACCTGCACTTTCTACCATAAAGTGCTTCAAACGGCGCCATCTCAATGCTTGAATGGTAGCTGTTGTTGTAGGAAAATTCTGCTAACGGTAGATGTCGATCCCAACTGTTTCCGAAATCAATAACACATGCTCGTAGCATGTCTTCAAGCGTTTGTATCGTCCTTTCGCTCTGCCCATCAGTTTGTGGATGATAGGCAGTACTCATGTCTAGACGAGTTCCTAATGCTTGCTGTAATGTCTGCCAGAATCTTGAAATAAATCTGCCATCCCTATCAGAGATAATAGAGATTGGTATTCCATGTCTGGAGACGACTTCCTTCAAATACAGTCGTGCTAACTTCTCCATCTTGTCATCTTCTCTTATTGGCAGGAAGTGTGCTGATTTGGTGAGACGATCAACTATTACCCAAATAGTATCAAAACCACTTGCAGTCCTTGGCAATTTAGTGATGAAATCCATGGTAATGTTTTCCCATTTCCATTCCGGGATTTCGGGTTGTTGAAGTAGACCTGATGGTTTCTGATGCTCAGCTTTGACCTTAGAACACGTCAAACATTCTCCTACGTATTTAGCAACATCGGCTTTCATACCCGGCCACCAAAAATGTCTCTTGAGATCCTTGTACATCTTCCCCGTTCCAGGATGTATTGAGTATCTGGTTTTATGAGCTTCTCTAAGTACCATTTCTCTCATATCTCCAAATTTTGGTACCCAAATCCTTTCAGCCCTATACCGGGTTCCGTCTTCCCGAATATTAAGATGCTTCTCCGATCCTTTGGGTATTTCATCCTTTAAATTTCCCTCTTTTAAAACTCCTTGTTGCGCCTCCTTTATTTGAGTAGTAATGTTATTATGAATCATTATATTCATAGATTTTACTCGAATGGGTTCTCTGTCCTTCCTGCTCAAGGCATCGGCTACCACATTTGCCTTCCCCGGGTGGTAACGAATCTCAAAGTCGTAATCATTCAATAATTCAATCCACCTACGCTGCCTCATATTCAGTTGTTTCTGATTAAATATGTGTTGAAGACTTTTGTGGTCGGTATATATAATACTTTTGACCCCATATAAGTAGTGCCTCCAAGTCTTTAATGCAAAAACAACCGCGCCTAATTCCAAATCATGCGTCGTATAATTTTGTTCGTGAATCTTCAATTGTCTAGACGCATAAGCAATCACCTTCGTTCGTTGCATTAATACACAACCGAGACCTTGCTTTGATGCATCACAATAAATCACAAAATCATCATTCCCTTCAGGCAATGACAATATAGGTGCCGTAGTTAGCTTTTTCTTCAATAACTGAAACGCTTTCTCTTGTTCATCATTCCATTCAAATTTCTTCCCTTTATGCGTTAATGCAGTCAAGGGTTTTGCTATTCTGGAAAAGTCTTGGATGAACCTTCTGTAGTAACCAGCTAGTCCTAAAAACTGGCGTATGTGTTTCGGAGTTTTCGGGGTTTCCCACTTTTCAACAGTTTCTATCTTTGCCGGATCCACCTTAATACCTTCTTTGTTCACTATGTGACCGAGGAATTGAACTTCTTCCAACCAAAATGCACACTTTGAAAACTTAGCTTACAATTCTTCCTTCCTCAATACTTCTAATACCTTTCTCAAATGTTCACCGTGTTCTTGGTCATTCTTTGAGTAAATAAGTATGTCATCAATGAAAACAATGACAAACTTGTCAAGGTATGGTCCACACACTCGGTTCATAAGGTCCATGAACACAGCTGGTGCATTAGTTAAACCAAACGGCATGACCATAAACTCGTAATGACCGTAACGTGTTCTGAAAGCAGTCTTTGGAATATCATCTTCTTTCACCCGCATTTGATGATACCCGGAACGTAAGTCAATCTTTGAATAAACAGACGAGCCTTGTAGTTGATCAAATAAGTCGTCGATTCTCGGTAGTGGGTAGCGGTTCTTGATGGTAAGTTTGTTCAACTCTCGGTAGTCGATACACAACCTGAATGTACCATCTTTCTTCTTGACAAACAAAACAGGAGCTCCCCACGGTGATGTGCTTGGTCGAATGAAACCACGCTCTAAAAGTTCTTGTAATTGGCTTTGCAGTTCTTTCATCTCGCTGGGTGCGAGTCTGTAAGGAGCACGAGCTATTGGTGCAGCTCCTGGTACAAGATCTATTTGAAATTCAACGGATCGATGAGGGGGTAATCCCGGTAATTCTTTCGGAAATACATCGGGAAATTCTTTTGCAATGGGAACATCATTGATGCTCTTTTCTTCAGTTTGTACTTTCTCGACGTGTGCTAGAACAGCATAACAACCTTTTCTTATTAGTTTTTGTGCCTTCAAATTACTAATAAGATGTAGCTTCGTGTTGCCCTTTTCTCCGTACACCATTAAGGGTTTTCCTTTTTCTCGTATAATGCGAATTGCATTTTTGTAACAAACGATCTCCGCTTTCACTTCTTTCAACCAGTCCATACCGATTATCACATCAAAACTCCCTAACTCTACTGGTATCAAATCAATCTTAAATGTTTCGCTAACCAGTTTAATTTCTCGATTCCGACATATATTATCTGCTGAAATTAATTTACCATTTGCTAATTCGAGTAAAAATTTACTATCCAAAGGCGTCAATGGACAACTTAATTTAGCACAAAAATCTCTACTCATATAGCTTCTATCCGCACCCGAATCAAATAAAACGTAAGCAGATTTATTGTCAATAAGAAACGTACCCGTAACAAGCTCCGGGTCTTCCTGTGCCTCTACCGCATTAATATTGAAAACTCTTCCACGGCCTTGTCCATTCGTGTTCTCCTGGTTCGGGCAATTTCTAATAATGTGGCCTGGTTTTCCACATTTATAACAAACTACATTGGCATAACTTGCTCCGACACTACTTGCTCCGCCATTACTCGTTCCGACACCATTTGTTCCTTTCGTTCTATTAACCCCTGGTCCGTAGACCTCACACTTCGCCGCGCTATGACCATTTCTTTTACACTTGTTGTAAAATTTGGTGCAGAACCCCGAGTGATTCTTTTCACACCTTTGGCATAGTTGCTTCTGATTGTTGTTGTTGTTGCGGTTATTATTGTTGTTGGGATGATTGTTGTAGTTGCTGTTGTTGTTGTTGTTGTTGTTGGGCCGTTTGTTGTAGTTGCGATTGATGTTGCGATTGTTGGGATAATTGTTGCGATTATTGTTGTAATTGTTGTTGTTGTTGTATTGGTGATTCTTATCACCGTTTTCCTCCCACTTTCTTTTGACTTGCTTCACATTGGCCTCTTCAGCAGTCTGTTCTTTAATTCTTTCTTCAATCTGGTTCACTAGTTTGTGAGCCATTCTACATGCCTGTTGTATGGAGGCGGGCTCGTGTGAACTTATATCTTCTTGGATTCTTTCCGGTAATCCTTTCACAAACGCGTCGATCTTCTCTTCCTCATCTTCGAATGCTCCCGGACACAATAGGCACAATTCTGTGAATCGTCTTTCGTACGTGGTAATATCAAATCCTTGGGTTCGTAACCCTCTAAGTTCTGTCTTGAGCTTATTGACCTCGGTTCTGGGACGGTACTTCTCGTTCATCAAGTGCTTGAATGCTGACCACGGTAGTGCGTACGCATCATCTTGTCCCACTTGCTCTAGATAGGTATTCCACCATGTTAACGCAGAACCTGTGAAGGTATGTGTATCGTAATTCACTTTGTCCTCTTCAGTACACTTACTTATGGCAAACACCGATTCAACCTTCTCGGTCCACCGTTTCAATCCGATCGGTCCTTCGGTTCCATCAAATTCTAAAGGTTTGCAGGCAGTGAATTCTTTGTAGGTGCATCCTACACGATTTCCTGTACTGCTAGATCCAAGGTTATTGTTGGTATGTAGCGCAGCCTGTACTGCGGCTATGTTTGAAGCTAGAAAAGTACGGAATTCCTCTTCATTCATATTCACGGTGTGTCGAGTAGTCGGTGCCATTTCCTTCAAAATAGTTAAATGGAACAAGTTAATCATACATAATATTAAGAGTAGTTAATAGTATTTCGTAGCATAATATGAACTCATTTATAAAAGCTTTTTCTTCATATTAGCGTTTTATAAGTTTAAATTCGGGTAGTACCTACCCGTTAAGTTCATACTTAGTAGCTAATATACAATTCAACTACTACAATTCTATATGAAAAACTGATTATAATAATATTTCGCGTTCAAACTTTTATACAATATTTTACAAACTTACAATACCGCTTATTTTACATAAAGCATGAAATATAGCACACAATAACTTTGATACAAGATAGTTGTGAAGATAATTCTAGCTAGTACACAAGTCGTTCAGCAAAGGCAATAAAGACACGTAATTCATACGTCCAGAAACAAGTCATGCATTCTGGTTTTACTAGGACTACTTCCCATCATTGGTCTTGTGCAACATAACCGTTATGGCCGTTGATAAGACAGCGTGTTGTAGCGTCATCAAAGGGACGAGGGTTACGTAATGTCCAACAGTCCCGTAATAATCTAAAAACCTCATTTCTTACCCCAATTACCGACTCCGTCACTTGTGGAAACGTTTTGTTTAATAGTTGTAGCCCGATGTTCTTGTTCTCACTTTGGTGAGAAGCGAACATTACTAATCCGTAAGCATAACATGCTTCTTTATGTTGCATGTTAGCCGCTTTTTCTAAATCACGAAGTCCAATATTCGGATATATTGAGTCAAAATAATTTCTTAACCCGTTGCGTAAAATAGCATTTGGGTTCCCCGCAATATATGCGTCAAAGTAAACACATCGTAACTTATGGGTTTCCCAATGTGATATCCCCCATCTTTCAAACGAAAGTCTCTTATAAACCAAGACATTCTTGGAACGTTCTTCGAATGTCTTACAAACTGATCTCGCCTTAAATAGTTGTGCCGAAGAATTCTGGCCGACTCTAGACAAGATTTCATCAATCATGTCTCCGGGTAGGTCTCTTAAAATATTGGGTTGTCTATCCATTTTGTGTTTTTAAACTGTAAAATAGACAAGAGTTAGATTCATAAAAAAAAATACTTATTAATACAAGCAATTTTTACATATATCATAAAGCATAAGCACACTATATTACATATATTACACCACACGAATATAACTATCTTATTCCGACTCGCTTGTTTCTTCTTCTTCGGTTTTGGTTCGTTTTGCCAATTTTCTAGGGATATATGATGTTCCCTTAATACGAGCCGTCGTGATCCACATTGGTTTAGAAAAACCTGGTGGTTTAGAGGTTCCCGGGTCATTGTTACAACTTAAGGACTTCGGGGGTTGACGATACATATAAAGTTCATCGGGGTTGGAATTAGATTTCTCTATTTTTATGCTCTTTCCCTTATTATATTCTTTTGCCTTTTTAAATTCAGTTGGGGTAATTTCTATAACATCATCGGAATTCTCGTCGGAATCCGATTCATCGGAGAATTGGTAATCCTCCCAATATTTTGCTTCCTTGGCGGAAACACCATTGACCATAATTAACTTTGGTCGGTTGGTTGAGGATTTTCTTTTACTTAACCGTTTTATTATTTCCCCCACCGGTTCTATTTCTTCATCCGGTTCCGATTCTTCTTCCGGTTCCGATTCTTCTTCCGGTTCCGACTCTTCTTCCGGTTCCTCTTCGGGAACTTGTGAATCAGTCCACAAATCATTCCAATTTACATTTGACTCTTCATTATTATTAGGTGAGTCAATGGGACTTGTTCTAGAGGTAGACATCTATCACATAATATCAAACACGTTAAGAGATTAATATATCACATAATATTCATATGTTAAAAATATATAGTTTCCAACAAAAATGTTAAGCAATCATTTTTAAAGAAAACACGGTCGAAGTCCAGACTCACTAATGCATCCTAACAAACTCGATAAGACACACTAATGCAAATTTTCTGGTTCTCTAAGACCAACGCTCTGATACCAACTGAAATGTCCCGTTCTTATTGATTAAAAACGTTCCATATTAATTGATTTCGTTGCGAGGTTTTGACCTCTATATGAGACGTTTTTCAAAGACTGCATTCATTTTAAAACAAACCATAACCTTTATTTCATCAATAAAGGTTTAAAAAACTTTACGTAGATTATCAAATAATGATAATCTAAAATATCCTGTTTACACACGACCATTACATAATGGTTTACAATACAAATATGTTACAACAAAATAAGTTTCTTGAATGCAGTTTTTACACAATATCATACAAGCATGGACTCCAATTCTCGTCCTTATTTAAGTATGCGACAGCGGAAGCTCTTAATAATCACCTGAGAATAAACATGCTTAAAACGTCAACAAAAATGTTGGTGAGTTATAGGTTTAACCTATATATATCAAATCATAATAATAGACCACAAGATTTCATATTTCAATACACATCCCATACATAGAGATAAAAATCATTCATATGGTGAACACCTGGTAACCGACAATAACAAGATGCATATATAAGAATATCCCCATCATTCCGGGACACCCTTCGGATATGATATAAATTTCGAAGTACTAAAGCATCCGGTACTTTGGATGGGGTTTGTTAGGCCCAATAGATCTATCTTTAGGATTCGCGTCAATTAGGGTGTCTGTTCCCTAATTCTTAGATTACCAGACTTAATAAAAAGGGGCATATTCAACTTCGATAATTCAACCATAGAATGTAGTTTCACGTACTTGTGTCTATTTTGTAAATCATTTATAAAACCTGCATGTATTCTCATCCCAAAAATATTAGATTTTAAAAGTGGGACTATAACTCACTTTCACAGATTTTTACTTCGTCGGGAAGTAAGACTTGGCCACTGTTGATTCACGAACCTATAACAATATATACATATATATTAAAGTATGTTCAAAATATATTTACAACACTTTTAATATATTTTGATGTTTTAAGTTTATTAAGTCAGCTGTCCTCGTTAGTAACCTATAACTAGTTGTCCACAGTTAGATGTACAGAAATAAATCGATAAATATTATCTTGAATCAATCCACGACCCAGTGTATACGTATCTCAGTATTGATCACAACTCAAACTATATATATTTTGGAATCAACCTCAACCCTGTATAGCTAACTCCAACATTCACATATAGAGTGTCTATGGTTGTTCCGAAATATATATAGATGTGTCGACATGATAGGTCGAAACATTGTATACGTGTCTATGGTATCTCAAGATTACATAATATACAATACAAGTTGATTAAGTTATGGTTGGAATAGATTTGTTACCAATTTTCACGTAGCTAAAATGAGAAAAATTATCCAATCTTGTTTTACCCATAACTTCTTCATTTTAAATCCGTTTTGAGTGAATCAAATTGCTATGGTTTCATATTGAACTCTATTTTATGAATCTAAACAGAAAAAGTATAGGTTTATAGTCGGAAAAATAAGTTACAAGTCGTTTTTGTAAAGGTAGTCATTTCAGTCGAAAGAACGACGTCTAGATGACCATTTTAGAAAACATACTTCCACTTTGAGTTTAACCATAATTTTTGGATATAGTTTCATGTTCATAATAAAAATCATTTTCTCAGAATAACAACTTTTAAATCAAAGTTTATCATAGTTTTTAATTAACTAACCCAAAACAGCCCGCGGTGTTACTACGACGGCGTAAATCCGGTTTTACGGTGTTTTTCGTGTTTCCAGGTTTTAAGTCATTAAGTTAGCATATCATATAGATATAGAACATGTGTTTAGTTGATTTTAAAAGTCAAGTTAGAAGGATTAACTTTTGTTTGCGAACAAGTTTAGAATTAACTAAACTATGTTCTAGTGATTACAAGTTTAAACCTTCGAATAAGATAGCTTTATATGTATGAATCGAATGATGTTATGAACATCATTACTACCTTAAGTTCCTTGGATGAACCTACTGGAAAAGAGAAAAATGGATCTAGCTTCAATGGATCCTTGGATGGCTCAAAGTTCTTGAAGCAAAATCATGACACGAAAACAAGTTCAAGTAAGATCATCACTTGAAATAAGATTGTTATAGTTATAGAAATTGAACCAAAGTTTGAATATGATTATTACCTTGTATTAGAATGATAACCTACTGTAAGAAACAAAGATTTCTTGAGGTTGGATGATCACCTTACAAGATTGGAAGTGAGCTAGCAAACTTGAAAGTATTCTTGATTTTATGAAACTAGAACTTTTGGAATTTATGAAGAACACTTAGAACTTGAAGATAGAACTTGAGAGAGTTCAATTAGATGAAGAAAATTGAAGAATGAAAGTGTTTGTAGGTGTTTTTGGTCGTTGGTGTATGGATTAGATATAAAGGATATGTAATTTTGTTTTCATGTAAATAAGTCATGAATGATTACTCATATTTTTGTAATCTTATGAGATATTTCATGCTAGTTGCCAAATGATGGTTCCCACATGTGTTAGGTGACTCACATGGGCTGCTAAGAGCTGATCATTGGAGTGTATATACCAATAGTACATACATCTAAAAGCTGTGTATTGTACGAGTACGAATACGGGTGCATACGAGTAGAATTGTTGATGAAACTGAACGAGAATGTAATTGTAAGCATTTTTGTTAAGTAGAAGTATTTTGATAAGTGTATTGAAGTCTTTCAAAAGTGTATAAATACATATTAAAACACTACATGTATATACATTTTAACTGAGTCGTTAAGTCATCGTTAGTCGTTACATGTAAGTGTTGTTTTGAAACCTTTAGGTTAACGATCTTGTTAAATGTTGTTAACCCAATGTTTATAATATCAAAAGAGATTTTAAATTATTATATTATCATGATATTATGATGTACGAATATCTCTTAATATGATATATATACATTAAATGTCGTTACAACGATAAACGTTACATATATGTCTCGTTTCGAAATCATTAAGTTAGTAGTCTTATTTTTACATATGTATTTCATTGTTAATACACTTAATAATATATTTACTTATCATTTAACATAATTAACCAAGTGTATCAATATCTTAATATGATTCATATGTACCTAGTAAGACGTTGTTATAACGATAATCGTTATATATATCGTTTTCGAGTTTCTTAAATTAATAGTCTCATTTTTATGTATATAACTCATTGTTAAAATACCTAATGAGATACATACTTATAATAAAAACATGTTAACTATATATATAACCATATATATGTCATCGTATAGTTTTTACAAGTTTTAACGTTCGTGAATCACCGGTCAACTTGGGTGGTCAATTGTCTATATGAAACATATTTCAATTAATCAAGTCTTAACAAGTTTGATTGCTTAACATGTTGGAAACATTTAATCATGTGAACATCAATCTCAATTAATGTATATAAACATGGAAAAGTTCGGGTCACTACATATATATATATATATATATATATATATATATATATATATATATATATATATATATATATATATATATATATATATATATATATAAGTAGTATTATTATTATTAAAAGGGGGGTTTTACCATTTAGTGACCAGTTTGTCGATTTTATGTCTTAGGTCACAATTAAAACCTAATGTAAAATATTAAATATAAATATAACTTAATTTAAAGTGTAAAGCAAATGACGATAAATAAAAGTGCGATATATAAAAGTGCAATAATTTAAAGTACGATAAATAAAATGACGATAAATAAAATGACGGTAAATAAAAGTACGATGAGATATAAATTAAAGGAATTATGCTTATTTAAACTTCCGTAATCATGATGTTTGACGTGTTGATTTTAATTTATTACCATGGGTTAATTGTCCTTTGTCCTGGATTATTCGATATGTCCATCAGGTTTTGTCCATAATAGTCCATCAATTATAATTATAAAGTGCGAGAGTCTTCGTCAAATTACCCTTATACCCGAAGTCAAATATTCTAACTAATTGGGGATTCGAACTGTAACAAGGCCTTAATACTTTGTTTAATGAATACACCAGGTTATCGACTGCGTGTAATCCAAGGTTTTAATACTTTGTTAACAATTACACCAATTACCCTTGAATGTAATCCACCCATGTTTTAGTGAGTCTAGTGATTATTAATCCATCCCCATGTCCGGTCAAATAAATAATTATTAGTATTTATAAATATCCCGCCCACTGTACCCAGTCAAGCGTATGTGGTTATATATAAACACGTCAAATTATAAATCTCTATATTAAATCAACGAGATATCATTTAATTAATATAAAGCCCATTAATAGCCCATATGTGACGACCCGGGAATTTTCGACCAAATTTATACTTATACTTTATATAGTTCTGACACAATAAGCAAAGTCTATTTAATTGAGTGTCAAAAATTTTGAACTAATTTATATATTCAATTGACCTTCGATTGTTCTCGACGATTCACGAACAACTAATTGTAAATAGATACAAGTATATTTAAATATATATATATATATATATATATATATATATATATATATAATAATAATAATTTGAAATATTAATTGAAATAATAAATAAGTTAATTGTTGGAAATAAATATGTAAAATAATATGAGATATAATGAAAACTATTATTACAAATGTACATATATATATATATATATATATATATATATATATATATATATATATATATATATATATATAAATATGTATATAAATACTACTTGTAAATATATAAAATAATATTAAATCTATTTGTTTAAAAATATATAATATATATTTATGTGATAAAACTTGTTATTTAAAACTGATTATATTTAGAGAGAGAGTAAATGGAAAATCAATGATTTCGAGCTTAATTAGTAAGCGTCAGTAACACTCGGTTGATGTTTTGTTTGTTTTAATATAGATATTGTATAAGTTCATGAAGGACTAAAATAAAAGTTGAACTGTAAATCGATTACGAAGATGTTAGATTTGTTAAAAATATTTTTACCTTTTTAAGTTTAAATATTAGTACTCCGTACATATAAATCGGAACAGAAAATAAATAATTTTTGAACCTTTTTGATCAGGTTTCAAACAGTTAATGAGAGAAATAATTAAATATACCTAATCTAAAAATTTGAGATTTTTAGCAACACTTTTCTACGTCAACTGTTTAGCAATGGACACGCTCCGTGAAAAGTGTCTGTAGAAAATTACAAGGAAAAGGCTGCTATAGTGTTTGTGCCAGCTACTTTCCACTCCTATATGATATATGATATTATTATATTGTATTTGTTGTTATTAGTAATTGTGTATGTATATGTATTATGCACTCCATAATCTATAATCCAAAAACCATTCCATCGACCACTCTTGATCTCACCTTACCACTTTAACCATTACAACACTACAACCCATCACCTTGCTACCTGTCTACAAACCATGAGCCACCAACATCATCTCCTTTCTATCATTATTTTTTACTCGCCATCGACATCTAACCAAACATCACCTTCAACACCATAAACCACCAACGATCACTTTCTTCTTCTTGTTCTCTATTTCGTAAGACCCACTTCTATTACAATCACCTTCACTTCCCTTGAACCACCTTAAACTCGTTTATGTTACTGCAAATCCGAGAACCACTCCAACCATCATCTTTACTCAATATCATATGTACATATACATATGCAGAGGTATTTAAAACATCATAATCCAACCCACTTCACCCCTTGAATCACCACACACAACAACCGCCACACGCCAACTCGCTATCTCTCTCTCTGATTCTGTTTCCTGCTTTACTTCAAACGCCCAAAACCACCACAAAAACCCACTGTTTAACTAACGTACTTGGCTCCTACTATTGCTACTATTTCTCTGCTATTCAGCTTAATTATATACGCAAACATTTTTTTTTTATCATTTACACCTAAAAAGATGATATTGAAACAATATGTTAATACTATTGTTTGCTACTGCTGCGAAGGGTTTAATATTTTATGAATATAACATTTATGATTAGGTCGATGATTAGGATAATTATGGATGATTAATATAGTTTAAGAAAATGATGGGTGATAATGATTATGATGGTCACAAAGATAATCGAAGAAGAAAATGATATTAAGTCGATGATGATAACGATGGTTGTTTACTGTTTGAATAAGTATGATGATAATGTTTCGAGGAAGAAGACGATCATGATTTTGTGATGGTAATTGATGATTATGAAAAAAAAATGGATACACGATATTGATGGATATATGAGGTTGGCGTGAGGAAGATGATGGGGTGACAGAGATGATAACGAAGATGATGTATGATGATGATGATCAACGATGTTAAGGATCCAATGATAATGATAAGATGATAATGATGGTACAAGTTAAATTATTTAGTGAAGTAATAAATTCAGAAATAAATCGCAGCTTAGTTGGTCTGGAGGGTGCTTGTTAACCGAGAGGTCCTGGGTTCGAACCCAGGCCACTGCAATTATTTCTTTTTTAAAAAAAAGTGTCAAGAGAAGCTGTGGGCTATTATCTGTTATGATTGTTGGGCCGAAATAAAAGAAAATTGGGTTAAATATAGAATAGGTTTAATTAAATTCAGGAAATCTGAAATAGAGAAATGGGTTGAGGGTGTTTGCGCTATCCGAGAGGTCTTGGGTTCGAGTCCCGTTTGGAGCCTTTCTTTTTACTAAAAGCTTTTGAGGGTATACACATCTATTAGTATCTATCATTTATTTATTTATTTATTTATTTATTTATTTATTATTATTATTATTATTATTATTATTATTATTATTATTATTATTATTATTATTATTATTATAGTTATTGTTAGTATTATAATTATTATTACTAATATCAAAAGTATATTTACAAATATTAGAAAACATTATTATCATTAGTATCTTCATAAGTATTATTGATATTATTATAAATTTTATCATTTAAGTATTATTATTATTATTATTATTATTATTATTATTATTATTATTATTATTATTATTATCATGATTGTTATTATTATTATTATCATTAATATTAGCATTATTACCACATATATAATTATTATTGTCATTACTATCATTAAGTATCATTATCATTAACATTAGTATTATAAGTACCATTTAACATTAATTTTATTATTATATATTATATGATCATTAAAATTTCTATTAAAATGATAATTATTATTATTAAACTTACCATTACAATTAATTTTGTTAAAAGTATTATTTTTACTTTATCATTATTAGTTAGATTACCATTTTTTTAATTAAAATTACTATTATCTGTATTATTATTATCTTTAAACTAGTATTATTACAAGTAATAATTTTACAAAAACAAAAGGGGTATATATATATATATATATATATATATATATATATATATATATATATATATATATATATATATATATATATATATATATATATATATATATATATATATATATATATATATATATATATGTATATATATATATATAAATATATTTATTATATATAAAGTATACTAATACTATTTAAAAATTTCGTTTTTAACTAATAACATTTATTAAGAATCAAATAAGTATCATAATGTAATATAAGTATTAATAAAATCACATATATATAAGAATATTAATCTTATTACATAACTAAATATATATATAAATTTGTTCGATTACAAGTATATGTTTTAATATATATATATATGAATAATATAGGTTCGTGAATCCGAGGCCAACCCTACTTTTGTTCAATGTCGTTATATGTATTTTTACTACAAAATACATTAGGTGAGTTTCATTAATCCCTTTTTAAATGCTTTCGCAATATATATTTTTGGGACTGAGAATTCATGCGCTGCTTTTATAACTGTTTTACGAAATAGACACAAGTACTTAAAACTACATTCTATGGCTGGATTATTAAAACGAATATGCCCCTTTTTATTAAGTCTAGTAATCTAAGAATTTAGAAACCGATCTCCAAATTGACGCGAATCCTAAAGATAGATCTATCGGGCCCAACAAGCCCCATCCAAAGTACCGGATGCTTTAGTACTTCGAAATTTATATCATGTCCGAAGGAGGATCCTGGAATGATGGGGATATTCTTATATGCATATTGTGAATGTCGGTTACTAGGTGTTCAATTCATATGAATGATATTTTTATCTCTATGCATGGGACGTATGGTTATGAGAAATGGTAATATGAAAAATCTTGTGATCTATTAAAATGTTGGAAATGATTATTTATGTTAAACTAATGAACTCACCAACCTTTTGGTTGACACTTTAAAGCATATTTATTCTCAGGTATGAAAGAAATCTTCCGCTGTGCATTTGTTCATATTAGAGACATTACTTGGAGTCATTCATGACATATTTCAAAAGACGTTGCATTCGAGTCGTCGAGTTCATCAAGATTATTATTAAGTCAATTATAGATAGATATATTATGAATGGGTATGCATGTCATCAACCTTCAATGTAAATGAAAGTTATCTTTTAAAAACGAATGCAATGTTTGTAAAATGTATCATATAGAGGTCAAGTACCTCGTGATGTAATCAACTAATGTGAATCGTTTATAATCGATGTGGACTTTGTC
Source organism: Rutidosis leptorrhynchoides (assembly GCF_046630445.1). Classification (NCBI taxonomy): domain Eukaryota; kingdom Viridiplantae; phylum Streptophyta; class Magnoliopsida; order Asterales; family Asteraceae; genus Rutidosis; species Rutidosis leptorrhynchoides. The sequence goes on from NC_092337.1 coordinate 257,819,520, forward strand.
CGGATGGATTAGGACGAGTCCTTTCAGTTGGTATCAGAGCGGTAGTCTTAGTGAACCAGGTCTTGCATTAGTGTGTCTAACTGATAGTCGTTAGGATGCATTAGTAAGTCTGGACTTCGACCGTGTCTGCATGTCAAAAGTTTTGCTTATCATTTTTGTCGAAAATCATCTGTTTATCATCCTTAGAAAATTACCTGCTTATCATTCTTAGTCTAGACACATCTTACTGCAATGATTGCATGAATAATGTATCGACAAAATTCATATCTTAGCGTATCTGACAATTCATATCTTAGCATATCTGTTACTATAGACCTTGCCTGATATCCCTCGTAAATTTTTTCTTAATTTAAGGGATCTTGGTACTATATATATCTATGCATATTATGTACTGAGAATACCATCCAACTATCATTTGCTGTCACAAAACTTTTCATACCAAAAATCTTTTTTGTGATCACGTAAGATGGCCTCTACGAATCGACTAAGTTCCTCCGACTCTGAAGACAGCGTGATGGGAGCGCACCAACCGATCAACTACCGTGATTTCTTTAGAAAGTGGGGATGGGTTCGCGAAATACTTACCCTATGGAGGAATGAAGAAGGTACTCCATATCACGAGCCGAACTTACCACCTAACGTCGGAGTGCTCGATCCACTTACCGGATTTTCCATCACGCATTTTCAGCCTCGAAGGTCAACTCGATGTCATTAAAGATAGTATTCGTCCTCTACTCCCAAATTCTAATCAGATAGGATTATCAAAAGAAGTTAGAAGACTTCGAACTAAATATCAAGAATTGACAAACCTTACGGAAGAATGGGTAGAACTAATTCATAGGCTCGAGCATAAAGTAGAAATCTTGGAGGTGACGGTGTTCGATTTGGAAGCTAGACTCGCATCTACTACGCAGGTACCACAAGTAGTACCGACACCAACACCAACACCACCAGCACCAACATCATTTCTGTAACAACCCGTCCTAATCCACCTGGACAAGTCATCAACATCTAGTCTCATTGCGAGGTACTGACTTGAATATGCCATGTATGACTCCATATAATATCTTTAAAATGAGCAAATGCACAGCGGAAGATTTCTTTCATACCTGAGAATAAACATGCCTAAAAGTGTCAACCAAAAGGTTGGTGAGTTCATAGGTTTATCATAACAATCATTTCAACATATTAATAGACCACAAGATTTCCGTTTATAAATATATGTACACTCGCAAGTGTATAAAAGTATTCTATGAGCTGTAGGTACCCGGTAACAAGCCTTAACGTTCATGTTTTACCCTCTGAAGTACACCAGATCATGTGTGTTTAAAATAACCTCGAAGTACTAAAGCATCCCATAGTCAGGATGGGGTTTGTCAGGCCCAATAGATCTATCTTTAGGATTCGCACCTACCGTACATAGACAAGTAGTTTAATGTTACCAAGCTAAGGGTATATTTCTGGTTTAAACCCACGTAGAATTAGTTTTAGTACTTGTGCCTATTTCGTAAAACATTTATAAAACAACGCATGTATTCTCAGCCCAAAAATATATATTGCAAAAGCAATTAAAAAGGGAGCAAATGAAACTCACCATACTGTATTTTGTAGTAAAAATACATATGACGTCATTGAACAAGTATAGGGTTGGCCTCAGATTCACGAACCTATATTAAGTATATATATATATATATATATATATATATATATATATATATATATATATATATTAACACACATAATAACAACTAATAAGTTTCTATATTAATATTTATTTAATAAATAACTTAGTTATATCTAATTATACATTTTAAATAAATACTTAATATTTACATATTAGATTCATATTTAAGTGTTTTAGTTAAAATATATATAATGTATTAAGATTTATGATTATATACTATAATGTTTTAGAATTAATGTCTCCATACATAATTATTTTATTATATATAATATATATTTTCATAAAAATGTTTATTTGTTATAGTAATAATAATAATAATAATAATATTAATAATAATAATTAGGTAATAATAATAATAATAATTTTAAATATAATAATTATAACTTAATACTATATTAATTATATTAGAAATTTTATTTTTAATATTAGTAATAATTATATATAACATAATAACTTAACAATAAAAATTTATATTAACATTAACAATTAACAATAATAGTAATAATAAAAATAGAACTAAATGTGTATACCCTTAAAAGCTTTTTCTAAAAAAAAACTCGCCACGAACCGGATTTGAACCCGTGACCCCTTGCTCACCCGCAACACCCTTAACCACGGCTCCAGTTTTCTTTTTCCTAATTAATACGAGACTTTGATTTACTTAACACATTAATTACTATTTCGGCCCAAATGCAAATCGCAGCCCAACACACATGAAACCTTTAATTGGATCCTCACAAGTAGCCCAAAACCTATACAGCTTAATTGATCCTGCGGTTTAAGGCAAGTTGGAGCCGTCATACATCATCATTGATGTAAATATTTACCATCATCATCGTTTTTGTATCATCATCTATACCACCATCTATCATCGTTCACCATTAATTAAGGCGTATCATCATCAACTCGTTATCACCATCATTGCTTCATTATCACCATCGTTATAGCAGAATCAAGAACAGAAAAAGTACATCAGCCGTAGCATTTAAACAGTGATGTTTTGTGGTTCTAACGAGTTGCAGGTTCTAATGGTAAGGTTATGGTGATCGATGAAGGTTGTGTCATGGTGGTTTAATGGAGTCCAATGGTGATTGATTAAGATGGTGAGGATGGTCGTGGTAGTAAACGAGCATAAGGTTGCAGAGGTTAGGCTCAATCATGGTGGCGGTTATAGTGAGAAGAAATAGAAGAAAGAGAGAAAACAAAGTAAAATAGAGAGAGAGGAAGAGAGATGGAGACGATGGTTGATGGTGGTGTTACGGTGGTGTTGGGCCAAGGGTGGTGAGGTGGTTGGAGAGGTGGTTCATGGTTGTGGAAGTTTTGAGGTGGTGAGCTGGGTTTAATGAGGGAGATGACAAGAAAGATGATGGTGGTCCGATGTGGTGGTGGTTAAGGTGGCAGATCATGGAGGTGGCGGTTGATAGTGGTTAGTCACAGTGGTGTATTGGTGATGAGTGGCCGGCGTTGGATGGTTGGAGGGTTTTGTATCCATGCCTCAAATCATAGTTTGTTAGTCGAGTACCAAAGAGAAAGAAAAGAAAGTATTAGCTTAAATTTTGAATGTTGTGATTGATTACATGCCTATCTACGTATATGTATATATTACTATATATAAAGAGCAAGTGGATCAAGTGGATTGGTTGATACTTTAATAATAGTAATAGAACTCTAATGAATGAAAAAGGTGTTAAACTTGTTTGATGTCTGTTTCACAGTACCATGCATCGCATATATACATACATATCTCCATATCATGCCTAACAAACTTTTCCATCAATTAAAAGAAACAGATAATAGAAATTTTCTATAGTGATTGATTTAAAGTAGCTATTATAAAAGTAACTATTATAACACGTTAGTTAGAACTATGATTGAATCAAAGAGTATTTTAATCACAATCAATATCATGAATAGAGTAGCCACCGGATACTTTTGATTTAATTTCTTTCACGGACTGAATTTCGTACTCCGTTGCTAATCATTGGTGAATAAAAGTACTCAGAAAAATCTCAAATTTTTACAGTAATTATCTTTATTTATTTTAGTCATAATGGTATAAAATTCGGTCATTAACTATTAAATAAAAATTACATTAGTTATTCACTCCCAACCCCAAGTAAAATATAAAAAGTTTTAAAATTCAACAAATAGATCCTAAATATATTTTTAATAAGCCCATAATTTATATAACTCATTTTCGGAACACTGTTTATTTTAAAATCATATAAGTTCGTATTTAACTTGTTTAATATCCATCGAATCGCAATTGTGTGTTATCGTCATTTACTAAATAGATTCAAAATCACCAAATATATATTTAATATACTTTATATATATATATATATATATATATATATATATATATATATATATATATATATATATATATATAATATCATATTTTTATTTTATTTTTAATAACAACAACATATAATACTTCAAATTATATTTTAAATTATTATTTATATATACATACCCACATATTTATTTACAATTAATTGTTCATCAATCGTCGAGAGCAGTCGAAGGACAAATGATTTCCTAACATAGTTCAAAGATTTTGATATTCACTTTAATAGACTTTGCTTATCATGTCGAAATCATATAAGATTTAAGTTTAAATTTGGTCGAAAATTTTCGGGTCATGACAATTTCCATCACCACGAGCACCATAAGCACCACAGACACCGAAGCGTACTGAGAATGATGAATTATGAAATAATAATTCATTACTTTCTGTTCACGATTGAAAGATATATGTATATATATTTATGTATATCTCGAGATCGTAATAAAAATTCTTTTCACATTAACTATGACGTGTGAATTTTTAACGGGTAGGTAATACCGGAGAAAGATAAAAGAAGCTTTAAAGAGCTTCTATCATAATTAATTCACATATGTATCATTCACATCTTTCAACAACGATTTAACAATCAATATCTATAAATTCATGATTACATCTGAAGAAAATATATGTGTAAGTATATTTTCATAAAGATTGTAATTAAAAATTCTTCTGTACAAACTGTTAATGGTGAAAATATTTTAACGGGTAGGTAATACCCGAGGAATATTTAGATTTCACATAAATAAGTTACACCGTACATTCTTCGAATCTGATTCAACAGTCAATTACTATTCTACATACATCCACCGATATACGAATCTGTTCACCACAAAATAACCATTTTCATTCAATTTTATATTTGGGTTTTGACTTCTCAGAATCCAACAAGTGGCATAATGAAGAAAACATTGGACAAAATAAAATTTGTTAGAAACAAACGAATTAACTAATTGAAATTTTGTTAAGAATCCACGCTAACTGTTCCTAGCTAACTGGTTACATTTTATTTATCACATTTTATTTATCGCAATTTAAATTCTCGCAATTTTATTTATCGTCATTTAATTTCTGTTATTTATTTTACGCACTTTAAATATCGGGACACGTATACAAGGTTTTGACATATCATATCGACGCATCTATATATATTATTTGGAATCACCATAGACACTCTATACGCAGTAATAATTGAGTTCTCTATACAGGGTTGAGGTTGATTCTACAATAATATATATAGTTTGAGTTGTGATCGAGTCTGAGACATGTACACGGGTCACGATATGTATTAATTAATTCGAATATTATATATTAAATTATATATGAATTATTGGACTGTCAACTGTGGACTATCAACTGTGGACTGCCGACATTGGACAGTTAAAATGAATTAAAATAATGATTATAGCATATGAAACTAAACAATTCTTCAAGTTTGCCACTTGATTTCATCTTAAACTTCATTTGTATCTTGACGATTACAATCTGCCTTCAAGCCTTTCATGATTCTTGAAAACACCTCAATCGAAAGGATAAACCAACTGCACTTCATATACGGGAGCAAAGATTGATGCATACAGACACTTCATATACCGGAACCTAAGTAGAAGTTTAACACAAAACCGTGATCCGTTGGCGTGTTATTATCGAAAATAACTTTACAACACCTCTCCAAATTAGCTAATTTTGTCACAGCTCCAACAAGTCAACTTACACTTTTCAATCGTACTAGTCTTATTATAACCTTAATGAATACGATTACCCTTTCGTCATCGTATTCGGGGAACTGTTTATATCTCACCGTATTAGCAGTAAATTTACCAACAACTCCATTGATCTTTGACTTTCCAAAAAATCGCTATATTCCGTGAAACCCTATCATTTACTCATTTACATCTTATAACGAGAATTACTATACCAACCACCGGGAATTAACAATCAGTATTTTGAAATCTCGCAGCATGCTTACATCAACAGTTATAAGTATACATATAACCTTTATTTCTTAGAATTATGATCTTTCATTCTGAAATTTGGAGAAGCACTCAGTCTACAGATCAATACTCTAAATGTTGAAAAAGGTGAATGAAGCAGCAGAAACTGTAGACAACCGCAAATGACCTTATCCGTCGAAAGTTTGATGATAAAGAATAGTATGTTGGCAAAGCTCAGAAAAGTTGGAACTGGAAAATGGATTGAGCAAACCATGAAGGAGACTCTGAACAAATTACAAGGACTAAACTTGTACATAAAGAATCCAGATGATTCTGTTCCTGATGAAATATTTAGCGAATACCTTACTCCTTAACCTCTCTAAATCATCGTGAATGAATTTCTTCATCACAATTTGATTCTGAAATCCTAAGATATCATCGTACCTTTCTTTATTAATATCCTCAATATTTCTAAAGATATCTTCATAAATATTCTCATTCGACATTAATTATCTCTCTGCGCTATCCGTATTATATCATAAAAGGAAACTGTTTTAGTTTCTATATTCTGCGAACCTTCGAATTTAAAATATGAATGTTTTAGAAGTAGTGTTGGGAACTGAAGCATGAGTTAGTATAATATAATGACACTTGATCAACGTGATTATATTACAGTAAGTCATGCTAAGTTTCTAAATGGAACGTGATGATTCACAGATCATAACGTCATCATGTGCCATGTTACACGACTCTTACATTCTGTCTACACCTATAAACGTATCAAGGACATGTTTTTCTTGATAGTCGTATTTTTCCCAGGGTATTCTGGTAATTTAACAAATCAAGATCGTACTATTACCATTCCCTTCTTAGAACATCAACAATGTCCAATCTAAAACTTATATCTGCGAATTCTGAACCATTACAAGAGATGTCTAATCGCAAGAAGAAGAAACGGAGGAACAAGGCTCTGAAATTGAAATTGGAGTATAAATCGCAGCAAATAGGAGGGAGTATTAACTGTGGATGACAGTGTTTATATGGAACAGAAATAGGGACATTGAAATATAAGGGGAGATATAAAGCCCGATAACAACCCATAAATTACAAACCGTGTATATCAATGTTCATCGCAACATAAAGACACGGGAGAACTATAAGTACTATAACCTCAAGGGCGAAGTAGAAGAAAATAGATTCCTCCGATGGAAGTTGGAAAAGGAGAATGATTGTTGCGATAGTCAGGATAAGGACAAGTATCAGAACTGGATTAAGCATTTTCACAATCTTTTGGATGTATGAACTAAGAAAGAAAGTATAGGAATGGTGAAAATAATGGAATGGAAGAGTTTAATTTATAATGGAAATATCAGACGGAGAAATCGAGGCAGATCACCGTATTTAATTATAGAGATCTAAATTCCCTTATTCGCCGAAGAATCAAATCTTATAAGATTTCGAAGATTTTCTTTAAATCCCTTGAATTCCGGAATTCAACCAAGACGACGTCAAAAGCTTAGACGCACCTTATTTTTCTGAATTCAAACGCGACTACATCAAAAGTTAAATCTTTATCTCAATCTTTTGTGAGAACTTCACTCGTACACTTCACATAATCAAATCTTTTTATCTATATTAACCAATATTGATAAAACTCTATTTATCAACTTATATTCGGCATGAAAACTTTTTTATTGTTAGCCATGACCACCTCGCTTAAATTTCGGGACGAAATTTCTTTAACGGGTAGGTACTGTGACGACCCGGGAATTTCCGACCAAATTTAAACTTATACTTTATATAGTTATGACACAATAAGCAAAGTCTATTTAATTGAGTGTCAAAAATTTTGAACTAATTTATATATTCAATTGACCTTCGACTGTTCTCGACGATTCATGAACAACTAATTGTAAATAGATACAAGTATATTATATATATATATATATATATATATATATATATATATATATATATATATATATATATATATATATATAATTTGAAATATTAATTGAAATAATAAATAAGTTAATTGTTGGAAATAAATATGTAAAATAATATGAGATATAATGAAAACTATTATTACAAATGTACATATATATATATATATATATATATATATATATATATATATATATATATATATATATATATATATTTTTATATAAATACTACTTGTAAATATATAAAATAATATTAAATCTGTTTGTTTAAAAATATATAATATATATTTATGTGATAAAACTTGTTATTTAAAACTGATTATATTTAGAAAGAGAGTAAATGGAAAATGAATGATTTCGAGCTTAATTAGTAAGCGTCAGTAACACTCGGTTGATGTTTTGTTTGTTTTAATATAGATATTGTATAAGTTCATGAAGGACTAAAATAAAAGTTGAACTGTAAATCGATTACGAAGATGTTAGATTTGTTAAAAATATTTTTACCTTTTTAAGTTTAAATATTAGTACTCCGTACATATAAATCAGAACAGAAAATAAATAATTTTTGAACCTTTTTGATCAGGTTTCAAACAGTTAATGAGAGAAATAATTAAATATACCTAATCTAAAAATTTTAGATTTTTATGAACACTTTTCTACGTCAGCCGTTTAGCAATGGACACGCTCCGTGAAAAGTGTCGGTAGAAAATTACAAGGAAAAGGCTGCTATAGTGTTTGTGCCAGCTACTTTCCACTCCTATATGATATATGATATTATTATATTATATTTATTGTTATTAGTAATTGTGTATGTATATGTATTATGCACTCCATAATCTATAATCCAAAAACCATTCCATCGACCACTCTTGATCTCACCTTACCACTTTAACCATTACAACACTACAACCCATCACCTTGCTACCTGTCTACAAACCATGAGCCACCAACATCATCTCCTTTCTATCATTTTTTTTTTACTCGCCATCGACATCTAACCAAACATCACCTTCAACACCATAAACCACCAACGATCACTTTCTTCTTGTTGTTCTCTATTTCGTAAGACCCACTTCTATTACAATCACCTTCACTTCCATTGAACCACCTTAAACTCGTTTATGTTACTGCAAATCCGAGAACCACTCCATCCATCATATACATATACATATGCAGAGGTATTTAAAACATCATAATCCAGCCCACTTCACACCTTGAATCACCACACACAACAACCGCCACACGCCAACTCGCTATCTCTCTCTCTGATTCTGTTTCCTGCTTTACTTCAAACGCCAAAACCACCACATAAACCCACTGTTTAACTAACGTACTTGGCTCCTACTATTGCTACTATTTCGCTGCTATTCAGCTTATTTATATACACAAACATTTTTTTTTTATCATTTACACCTAAAAAGATGATATTGAAACAATATGTTAATACTATTGTTTGCTACTGCTGCGAAGGGTTTAATATTTTATGAATATAGCTTTTATGATTAGGTCGATGATTAGGATAATTATGGATGATTAATATAGTTTAAGGAAATGATGGGTGATAATGATTATGATGGTCATGAAGATAATCGAAGAAGAAAATGATATTAAGTCGATGATGATAACGATGGTTGTTTACTGTTTGAATAAGTATGATGATGATGTTTCGAGGAAGAAGACGATCGTGATTTTGTGATGGTAATTGATGATTATGAAGAAAAAAACGGATACACGATATTGTTGAATATATGAGGTTGGCGTGAGGAAGATGATGGGGTGACATAGATGATAACGAAGATGATGTATGATGATGATGATCAACGATGTTAAGGATCCAATGATAATGATAAGATGATAATGATGGTACGAGTTAAATTATTTAGTGAAGTAATAAATTCAGAAAGAAATCACAGCTTAGTTGGTCTGGAGGGTGCTTGTTAACCGAGAGGTCCTGGGTTCGAACCCAGGCCACTGCAATTATTTATTTTTTAAAAAAAAGTGTCAAGAGAAACTGTGGGCTGTTATCTGTTATGATTGTTGGGTCGAAATAAAAGAAAATTGGGTTAAATATAGAATAGGTTTAATTAAATTCAGGAAATCTGAAATAGAGAAATGGGTTGAGGGTGTTTGCGCTATCCGAGAGGTCTTGGGTTCGAGTCCCGTTTGGAGCATTTCTTTTTACTAAAAGCTTTTGAGGGTATACACATCTATTAGTATCTATCATTTATTTATTATTATTATTATTATTATTATTATTATTATTATTATTATTATTATTATTATTATTATTATTATTATTATTATTATTATTATTATAGTTATTGTTAGTATTATAATTATTATTACTAATATCAAAAGTATATTTACAAATATTAGAAAACATTATTATCATTAGTATCTTCATAAGTATTATTGATATTATTATAAATTTTATCATTTAAGTATTTTTATTATTATTATTATTATTATTATTATTATTATTATTATTATTATTATTATTATTATTATTATTATTATTATTATTATTATTATTATTATTATTATTATTATTATTATTATTATTATTATTATTATTATTATTATTATCATGATTGTTATTATTATTATTATCATTAATATTAGCATTATTACCACATATATAATTATTATTGTCATTACTATCATTAAGTATCATTATCATTAACATTAGTATTATAAGTACCATTTAACATTAATTTTATTATTATATATTATATGATCTTTAAAATTTCTATTAAAATGATAATTATTATTATTAAACTTACCATTACAATTAATTTTGTTAAAAGTATTATTTTTACTTTATCATTATTAGTTAGATTACCATTTTTTTAATTAAAATTACTATTATCAGTATTATTATTATCTTTAAACTAGTATTATTACAAGTAATAATTTTACAAAAACAAAAGGGGTATATATATATATATATATATATTATATATATAAAGTATACTAATACTATTTAAAAATTTCGTTTTTAACTAATAACATTTATTAAGAATCAAATAAGTATCATAATGTAATATAAGTATTAATAAAATCACATATATATAAGAATATTAATCTTATTACATAACTAAATATATATATAAATTTGTTCGATTACAAGTATATGTTTTAATATATATATGAATAATATAGGTTCGTGAATCCGAGGCCAACCCTACTTTTGTTCAATGTCGTTATATGTATTTTTACTACAAAATACATTAGGTGAGTTTCATTAATCCCTTTTTAAATGCTTTCGCAATATATATTTTTGGGACTGAGAATACTTGAGCTGCTTTTATAACTGTTTTACGAAATAGACACAAGTACTTAAAACTACATTCTATGGCTGGATTATTAAAACGAATATGCCCCTTTTTATTAAGTCTGGTAATCTAAGAATTTGGAAACCGATCTCTAAATTGACGCGAATCCTAAAGATAGATCTATCGGGCCCAACAAGCCCCATCCAAAGTACCGGATGCTTTAGTACTTCGAAATTTATATCATGTCCGAAGGAGGATCCCGGAATGATGGGGATATTCTTATATGCATATTGTGAATGTCGGTTACCAGGTGTTCAATTCATATGAATGATATTTTTGTCTCTATGCATGAGACGTATGTTTATGAGAAATGGAAATATGAAAAATCTTGTGGTCTATTAAAATGTTGGAAATGATTATTTATGTTAAACTAATGAACTCACCAACCTTTTGGTTGACACTTTAAAGCATGTTTATTCTCAGGTATGAAAGAAATCTTCCGCTGTGCATTTGTTCATATTAGAGACATTACTTGGAGTCATTAATGACATATTTCAAAAGAAGTTGCATTCGAGTCGTCGAGTTCATCAAGATTATTATTAAGTCAATTATAGATGCATATATTATGAATGGGTATGCATGTCGTCAACTTTCGATGTAAATGAAAGTTATCTTTTAAAAACGAATGCAATGTTTGTAAAATGTATCATATAGAGGTCAAGTACCTCGCGATGTAATCAACTAATGTGAATCATTTATAATCGATGTGGACTTTGTCCAGATGGATTAGGACGGGTCCTTTCACCATAGTTCAATTTCCACAAGTGTCGGTCTTTTGTCCAAACCCCAATTATGGTCCAAAACCTAATAACCCAGTCTTAATATTTAATCTAACATCACGATTACTTCGGTTTAGATAAACATAATAATAATTTAGCTACGAGACATTAATTTAAAAAGGTTGAACATAACTTACAATGAGTATTAATCGCGTAGTATTACACGGACAGAATTTTGACTTATAAACTTAAAACATTCGCCACTATAACCTTATTATTATTAACTTAATATTAAAATTATAATTATAAAATATAAATATAAATTGAGAGATAGAGAGTAATTGATTGAATATGGTGTGTATAAAACATCCGAAATATGCTGCTATTTATAGATGCGATCGCATGGGAATAAGGCACCCAGGCCATGCGATCGCATGGCCTGCTTTTCCTGCTCCATTTGCTTCCAAAAACGTGGGCGGCTCTTGATTTATTTATTATATAATATAATATATATAATGTCACACCCCCAGTTAGGGCCTGGGTGAAATGTGACTTAATATCAAATCAACCAACATATTATAATATACGAGAACAATACTAAATGATAAAACAAACTTTATTGAGCACGCAGCGGAAAATGAAACGTAGTTACAATGATAGGAATAACAATAATGGAAATGTTCACATGCAGAAGTAATAAATGCGATATCTCTTGATCCTATGTCCAAGTAGCATCACATAAGCAGTAAGTATAAGAGCTTGAATCAAACAGCACCTGAGACAAAACATGCTAAAGTGTCAACCAAAAGGTTGAGTGAAGTTCATAGGTTTAACAAATAAGTTTGACCGTTTGTTTTAGACCACAAGATTTAATTTGTAAGGTTGATCTCTGTAACATCCCGCATTTTTCCGTTAAATTATATTTTAACGCCGTCTTTTTCTTTTTAGATAATATTCCTCGTATCTAGATTCGTAACCTCCGTTAGCTAACATTCTAAATATTCTCGTTATCGGATTTTAATACGCGTTTTAAAATATTCCGTTTAGGTATTTTCCGCACCCGACTACAAACTCGAGGGACTAAAATTGACACGGGGCAAACTAGTTGACTAGGTCACCTAGTCCACCCCAATCACCACCATTCAACCATCTCCCTCTCTCTCTCTTTCTCTCTAGCAAGAACACACACAAACACCCAATTCAATCATTCATCATCTAAATTCGATCTAGGAGGCTTACAACAAAACAAATTACATATTTGGAATCCTCTCTTCATCCTCTACAATTTGATACTAACTTCATCTCGTTTGGGTAACATTTCTAAAACTCTAGATTTCTCTAAATTCGTGTTTTTGACTTGAAATGGTGTTAGTTAGTGTCTATGGCTCATTGTGATGTCGTGTATATAATTTGTATGCTCGATCTCGTTGTTTTAGTGTAACTAGCATGAACTTGAATTTTGGTGTGTTGTTCTTGAATTTTGGATGATCATATGTTGTTAGATGTTAAAAGTTCATGTTCTAATTGTGTTCCTAGTATCATTAGCTTCATTTTGATGTATAGATTGATTTAAGAAACTTCATAAACGCGATTATTGATTTTGTGAACTTTTGGTTAGGGTTGACAACTCTTAAAACGAACTTTTGATGCGTTGAATGCTTGTTAATGTTATTGATAAGTGTTTAGTTGTGTTACATGTTTCATTACCTTCAAAACGGCATATCATATGTATAAATTGGATTCCCGAAACTTAAATTTCAATTGATAAACTTGAAACTTGAAAATAAACCTCTATTGATCACTTGACGGGATTTCGGTTATAGTATATGATGTTTTTGCTTGATGAAAAGTGCTTAGTTGCGTTCCTTGTCGAAAGAGCTTTCCGATGATATAAAATACATGTTCTAATTGTTTGCGGATCATAAAATGTGATTGTTTGTGTTTTGGTTCGTCCATTTGAGGAATACAGCAAACAGGGCCTGGGAAAAGATCAGGACGCCGTCCAGATACTTGGGACGCCGTCCCACCTTTTGAACTGGGACGCCGTCTAGCTTCTCGGGACGCCGTCCCAACCTTAAAACCGGGACGCCGTCTAGCCATTTGGGACGCCGTCCCATTTGGCTAAAACTGGCTGTTTGCTTTGGTCATTTGACATGAAAATGTTTGCTATGCTACGGACCTCCGATTAACATGAAACTTGGCCAACATGCTCATATATGATTATATAACTTAGAAAAATTGTCGGATATCCAACCCGACCCCGTTGACTTTTCTGTTGACTTTGACCCGACCAAGTTGACTTTTAATCAAACTTAACCAAATAATTGTGCAATCGTTCTAACATGTTTTTATACTTGTACCTTGCATGAAACATGACAATTTGATTCACATGCTATTAGGATCGAGTCTTAACAAGCCATAGGACTAATTGAACATCTTTGACCTATCGTGTTTACCGTTATTGATACAACCTATTTGTTTAGGTCAAGACTAGCATTGTTCTTGCACACATTTACTTGTTGAAGTACTTTACTACTCGTGCATTCAAGGTGAGATCATAGTCCCACTTTTTCAATCACTTTTATTCTTTACATCGTGGGCTGAGAAACACATACATTTCATACTTATTTACTTTTCATGCTTTTACATTGTGAACAAATACGAATACAAAGATGCATACGAGTTTGAACAAAAGTCCTCAATCCAATTATCATTAGTTCCACTTGCAGGGTGTAAGTGTAAGCGTGTAATTATGTTGTGTGGCCATACGGGTTTAACAAACCCTCATTCAGACGGTTCGCTACCGTTAGTGAATGAAATATAATTTCAACAATGTATAGTGTAAGTTCTAACACTAAATTCAAAATTCAGAGGGAAGATTCGGTTAAGCCTTGATAATTGGGTGCTCGTGATACAAATACTATTTTGGAATGTGAACGATTCTGGTTGAGCAATTCTTAAAGAACCTTGTGGTTCAATACAATTTACTTACTAAACCTATGATTTCACCAACGTTTTCGTTGACAGATTTCTATGTTTTTCTCAGGTCTTGCACGATATGTGATACATGCTTCCGCTCATTATTTGATACTTGCATTGGATGTCGAGTATACATGCTTTTCATGGAGCGTCTTTTGACTTTACTTTAAACTGTGTCGCCTGGATTTCAATCGTACTTATAACGTTGTAACTTAACTTTTGGTTGAACAATTCTTGTAAACTTTGAAACAATCTTTATTTTGAAATGAAGGCGACATATTTTGGTCAAACGTTATCTTAAAGACTTATAATCGGGTAATGGGACCCACGTAGCCGACGCCGTCACTTGACGATTTGTCGGGGTCGCTACAGGTGGTATCAGAGCCTTGGTTGTAGGGATTTAGAGTTCATTTGTGTCCACCCCGAGTCATAGGGTACATAGGTGAATCTAGACTACAACCGGCATATAGACTGAAGTAGGAATTACTTGACTATTTGTGCATTTATACTCGAACTCTTCTATCATATCTAACTCGTATTCGATCTTGATCTTACGTTGATAAATTTTGTTGACGCGCCACCTTGACTTTATGAAGTAATGTTAAATGCACATGAGAATCAGGGTAATATAATTTCCGGGATTATATTACGGTGATTCATATGGACATTCCGACATTATGACATAAAGAATTTAAGGCGAGTCAAGGAAAATTTTCTCTACATCATCATTCCATATCATGATTAGTATTATTGAGAATACTAATCAAAGATATTCTTGTGTCTTGAAGGAACAATGCCTCCCCGTCGCGGGCCACGTAATGAAACTTCCGAACAAGCTTTTCAATGCATGATAGCCGCCGCCATAGGTGCGGCTATGGCTAGTACCTCCTCCGACATCAATAACAACCACAACCACAACAACCATGGAGCCGGAAATTCAAACGAGGGTTGCTCCTACAAAACTTTCATGGGGTGCAAACCTCACACCTTCGATGGGACCGGAGGACCGGTTGTGCTCACCCGATGGTTTGAGCAAACAGAAGCCGTTTTTAGCATAAGCGGTTGTCGGGACCAAGACAAAGTCAAATATTCCACCCACACTTTTGCCGGTATCGCCCTCACATGGTGGAATACATATGTGCTGTCGGTGGGTATCGATGAAGCCCACACACTCTCATGGGCCGACTTAAAGAAAAAGATGATCACCGAATACTTCCCGCGCGAAGAGACCCGTAAGCTCGAACACGAACTAAGAACTTTAAAAGCGGTCGGGAATGACCTTAAGGCCTATAATCAACGATTCTCCGAACTTGCTTTGATGTGCCCAAATCTTGTGAACCCCGAATCTTTAAGGGTTGAACTTTACATGGATGGTCTCCCCAAGAGCATCAAACAAGGAGTAATGTCATCCAAACCCGCTAACCACCAAGAGGCTTTGAATATGGCCCGCCAATTGATTGAAACAGTGGACGAGATTGAAGTGCCGGCACGTAAAGCCGAGGATAAGTCGGGTGACAACAAAAGAAAATGGGAAGCCCCCCAATCAAGCAATTACAACAACCCCGCCAAGAAGCCCTTCATCCCCAACGGCAAGAAAGGTTATACCGGACACCTACCGTATTGTAACGAGTGCTACAAACATCATTTAGGTGAATGTGGCAAACCATTTTGCTTGAAGTGTCAAAGAAGTGGCCATGTAGCCCACGATTGTAGGAATACCGCTCCCGTCGCCCAAAAGGAGCACAATGCACCCAAGACGGGTGTTTGTTTTGAATGTGGCCAACCGGGTCATTTTAGGAGTGCGTGCCCAAACAAGAAAATCAACCCCAACGCACGCCGTTGAACTTTCAACATCGACACCTAGGATGCCCGAGATGACGATGGACTAGTCACGGGTACGTTTCTTCACAACAAACAGTATATTTCATACTTATTCGATTCGATTACCGCTAGATGTTTATTAACCAAGTCTTTGACTCGTGCTCTTTACATTCCACTTTTTTTTCCCCTAGATATTACTTAGACGATTTAAGTGACCAACGGAAAATATTGTGTGCCTATAAATTTTATTGGAGGATATACGTTAAGACTTTTGACTTGACACCTATAGAACTAGGGAGCTCGGAACCTATTCGTTAAAAAAAAAAAAAAAAAAAAAAAAAAAAAAAATGTTTCCCCATCATCTTGTATAGATTATCGTGAACTGAGTAATTTTCGGTTGGAAACCGATACCCTCTCCCTCGCATCCATGACCTCATGATTTCTTGCATGAATCCCGTGTGTATTCCAAAACGACCTCCGTTCCGGTTATCATCAATTGGGGGTTAAGGGAGACGATGTCTCCTGAGTCTTTTCCGAACTCGCAACGTTAGTTGTAAATCCCTCTTAGTACCATTCGATTTATCCAAGGCTCGTCCGTATTCATGAACCTCCTAAACCACGTATGCAACTTATCTAGACAAATCTGTTATCACATTTATAGATGACATCTTAACTTATTCAAGTAAAGAAGGCAAACGAACAACATCATCATCTTACGCTCGAACTTTGAGAAAAGAGCAACTCTATACCAAATTCTCCGAGTGAGAATTTCTGTTAAACGAAGTCAAATTTTCTAGACCATGATGTTAATGGTCAAGGCATTACAATCAATCTCGAAATCAAGCCACACGTGATCATGAAACTCTCTCAACTCAGACTTGTATTCGTAAAATCTTAGAACTCGCCTGTTATCACCGAAGATTCATTTCTGACTTTTCTCGTGTTACCCGACTTTTAAACTCGTTAACTCACTAAGGGAAAACTTTAAACCTCTCCGTGTTCGAACCTTGAGCGTGATTCTTCACACCAACATTTCTAGTTAAAATCGTATAGCAACAGATGGAACTCAAACATGGAAATATTTCTACATGAACGCCGAAAGGCATACTCTCTCGACTCAAAAATTAACGTAACTAAAATTCGTTAGTTTGCACGAAGAAGTCGAATACTAAATTGTGGATCCGATCAATTTTCTCGTCATCACGTACCACACTACACACCTCTGATATTTCACCGTTACCGTCTGATATTACTGAAATTTAAGATAGCACACAATCCAACGATACTTCACTCTTCTTTGACTTAACGCCCTTGCGTTGCTGATAATCGTCCAACCATTATTCAACCCCGAACTATACAATTACGTGTACTATCTCGTTTCTCTTTCAGGCTTCATTTTTTTTTTTACAACTAGAGGCACGTTATGGCAACCTCGAGATGTAAGCTCATCCTATTCAAAGTCCTCATTTCACTCCTATCCTCATCGCTCGCATTTCCGTTAAGGAAACTCCTTGTGACATTTCTTCATGGATAGAGAAACTCCTCATATTACATTAGTATTCACCACGAGGGTGAATAGTCCTAACGAACATTTTTCGAACCCTAACTGACTTGTTCAAACATATCTTAAGAAATTCTATTCCAACACGGTGTATCTTCGTCATTTATCCTGTATTGAAATACTCGTTTCACCTCTAGCGTTGCAAGAGACCTTGGGAACCCGCTTAGACATATGTACCGCGTATCTTCCACAACCGACGAACCGAGCAAACGTACGATTCAATCTTGGAAAGACATGTTACAGACTGGTATTGTCACCTTTAGTAGTTCCCCTTACTGCGACAGCTATCACTCGTATATTAATGCAGCACTTCCGAAACCCTATATGACCGCAAATGTCATACCCCTGTTCATTTAACCAAAGCATGCGGCAAGCAAATCGCCAAATCTGAACTCCATCAAGAAACAACAATTGAGATAATCCAAGTCCGAGAAGGGCTCGAGACGACCCGTAGTCGCCCAAAAGAGTCATACCAAACTTAGATGAAAACCTCACAAATCCCAGTGTGTAACCGCGTAATATTGAGAAACCGCACCTTGGAAGGGTGTAATCCAATTTGAGAAATCGAGAAAGGCTATATCCGCAATATCGAACCTTTTGAAACCTTGGGGCGTATTGGAACCGCTTCCTATCGTTTAGAACTTCCGACTCAATTAAGTTTCCGTTTACCTTACATTACGAGTAACAAACTTAGAAACGTGTCCTGCGGAACAGGAGCGTGCAATCCTGCTAGATACATCAACTATCGATGACAACTTCTCTTCATAGGGAAAAACCAGTTGAAACCGGAGATCGTAAAACCAAACCCAAATACAACGTAAAACCCTGACTATCCAACTCATGAGAACACTCAAGGATGTACTTTCACTTATTCATTGCATGGACAACGTAAAGTCTCGAGTAAGAGATATCGACTACTACTTCCAACTAAATTTCGGGACGAAATTTCTTTTGAGGTGTGGATAATGTAACATCCCGCATTTTTCCGTTAAATTATATTTTAACGCCGTCTTTTTCTTTTTAGATAATATTCCTCGTATCTAGATTCGTAACCTCCGTTAGCTAACATTCTAAATATTCTCGTTATCGGATTTTAATACGCGTTTTAAAATATTCCGTTTAGGTATTTTCCGCACCCGACTACAAACTCGAGGGACTAAAATTGACACGGGGCAAACTAGTTGACTAGGTCACCTAGTCCACCCCAATCACCACCATTCAACCATCTCCCTCTCTCTCTCTTTCTCTCTAGCAAGAACACACACAAACACCCAATTCAATCATTCATCATCTAAATTCGATCTAGGAGGCTTACAACAAAACAAATTACATATTTGGAATCCTCTCTTCATCCTCTACAATTTGATACTAACTTCATCTCGTTTGGGTAACATTTCTAAAACTCTAGATTTCTCTAAATTCGTGTTTTTGACTTGAAATGGTGTTAGTTAGTGTCTATGGCTCATTGTGATGTCGTGTATATAATTTGTATGCTCGATCTCGTTGTTTTAGTGTAACTAGCATGAACTTGAATTTTGGTGTGTTGTTCTTGAATTTTGGATGATCATATGTTGTTAGATGTTAAAAGTTCATGTTCTAATTGTGTTCCTAGTATCATTAGCTTCATTTTGATGTATAGATTGATTTAAGAAACTTCATAAACGCGATTATTGATTTTGTGAACTTTTGGTTAGGGTTGACAACTCTTAAAACGAACTTTTGATGCGTTGAATGCTTGTTAATGTTATTGATAAGTGTTTAGTTGTGTTACATGTTTCATTACCTTCAAAACGGCATATCATATGTATAAATTGGATTCCCGAAACTTAAATTTCAATTGATAAACTTGAAACTTGAAAATAAACCTCTATTGATCACTTGACGGGATTTCGGTTATAGTATATGATGTTTTTGCTTGATGAAAAGTGCTTAGTTGCGTTCCTTGTCGAAAGAGCTTTCCGATGATATAAAATACATGTTCTAATTGTTTGCGGATCATAAAATGTGATTGTTTGTGTTTTGGTTCGTCCATTTGAGGAATACAGCAAACAGGGCCTGGGAAAAGATCAGGACGCCGTCCAGATACTTGGGACGCCGTCCCACCTTTTGAACCGGGACGCCGTCTAGCTTCTCGGGACGCCGTCCCAACCTTAAAACCGGGACGCCGTCTAGCCATTTGGGACGCCGTCCCATTTGGCTAAAACTGGCTGTTTGCTTTGGTCATTTGACATGAAAATGTTTGCTATGCTACGGACCTCCGATTAACATGAAACTTGGCCAACATGCTCATATATGATTATATAACTTAGAAAAATTGTCGAATATCCAACCCGACCCCGTTGACTTTTCTGTTGACTTTGACCCGACCAAGTTGACTTTTAATCAAACTTAACCAAATAATTGTGCAATCGTTCTAACATGTTTTTATACTTGTACCTTGCATGAAACATGACAATTTGATTCACATGCTATTAGGATCGAGTCTTAACAAGCCATAGGACTAATTGAACATCTTTGACCTATCGTGTTTACCGTTATTGATACAACCTATTTGTTTAGGTCAAGACTAGCATTGTTCTTGCACACATTTACTTGTTGAAGTACTTTACTACTCGTGCATTCAAGGTGAGATCATAGTCCCACTTTTTCAATCACTTTTATTCTTTACATCGTGGGCTGAGAAACACATACATTTCATACTTATTTACTTTTCATGCTTTTACATTGTGAACAAATACGAATACAAAGATGCATACGAGTTTGAACAAAAGTCCTCAATCCAATTATCATTAGTTCCACTTGCAGGGTGTAAGTGTAAGCGTGTAATTATGTTGTGTGGCCATACGGGTTTAACAAACCCTCATTCAGACGGTTCGCTACCGTTAGTGAATGAAATATAATTTCAACAATGTATAGTGTAAGTTCTAACACTAAATTCAAAATTCAGAGGGAAGATTCGGTTAAGCCTTGATAATTGGGTGCTCGTGATACAAATACTATTTTGGAATGTGAACGATTCTGGTTGAGCAATTCTTAAAGAACCTTGTGGTTCAATACAATTTACTTACTAAACCTATGATTTCACCAACGTTTTCGTTGACAGATTTCTATGTTTTTCTCAGGTCTTGCACGATATGTGATACATGCTTCCGCTCATTATTTGATACTTGCATTGGATGTCGAGTATACATGCTTTTCATGGAGCGTCTTTTGACTTTACTTTAAACTGTGTCGCCTGGATTTCAATCGTACTTATAACGTTGTAACTTAACTTTTGGTTGAACAATTCTTGTAAACTTTGAAACAATCTTTATTTTGAAATGAAGGCGACATATTTTGGTCAAACGTTATCTTAAAGACTTATAATCAGGTAATGGGACCCACGTAGCCGACGCCGTCACTTGACGATTTGTCGGGGTCGCTACAATCTCCCGCAGGATCAAAAAGTTATGCCAGTGCGTGATATTTAGACTAAACGTTCAAGTTTGCCCCATGACAAGTTAGTTCTACTTGTCGGTTTAATTTTATTATCAAGCAATACAAAGATAACATCAAATGTATCGGGGACGTTACTCCCGATAGGCCTACCCCCAATAACTAAGCATGCCGCAGCACCTAAAAATATCACTGTAGGGACTTAGTCGGACATAGCCGGGTATAGCATAGTTTTAGTTGGTACTTGTGTCTAAATTGTAAATAGTAAAAGCAGCATGTGTCTCACCCCAATAAGTATAAAAAGTAAATTGAGCTCAAGTAAAGTGGGGCTATAAAAATCACCTTAGTAATTCGATGAAGTAAGGTAGTCCTTAAAGAGAATGTATGGATGATCGAAGCACAAGATAAGTCAACCGAAGAATAAGTTGAGAATAGTTTAGATGTTTTGCCCGTATGAAGATAAGTTTAAGTATTTTCGTGTGTAGTAAGTTTAAAGATTGTTTATCGTTTTGGAAAGGCTTTTGCATATTAGACAAGCTTCCAATCTACCCACTTTCAATTTAAAATGGACTTTTCAGGTCATTAGGTTTCTGAGCACTAGGATCCGTTAAATTGGACAATCCAGACCCTCCACCTAAGACTTTCGAGCTTCCATCCACATCGAGAAAGTTTAAGATCTATACAAGTCTAATATACCGATCCAATATGTTTTTAGGTGTGTATAGGAATACAACACTTTAGTTATTTTACTTATAAGTGTTTCAATATATATAAATATTATATATATGTAAGGATACATATATATATTTATTTTAAATTTTGTTTTAGATCAATAATAGCATCAATTAATTATCTAATAATATTAACAAGTGTAATATTGATTTAATATCAGTAGGTAATATGTATAAAACATAATAAAATTTTTATACACATTAATATTAAGTTTTGTGTATTAAATAACACTTTTTATTATTGTTTTAATAGCTAAAATGTAAATAAATAGGTAAACAAATTAAACATCACATTTTATATTTTTCTTATGTTCTACTGATCAAAATAAGCTTAAGAAAAATTTATAGATTTTTGTTATGGTGTTTAAGTATTTATTTTCCATTTTCCTTTCGGTTTGTAATAATACAAAGTTTATAAAGAATTAATTATTAAATGAACCAAATTAATTCAACCAATATTTTTTATATGCTTATAATGTTACAACAAAGTCAGAAAAATTATTTATACATTTATATAAATAGTTTAACTATTTAATCATACTATTGTGTAGTTTTTAGTTTTAGTAAAAAAAATTAAATAGAAATACATAACCATTAATTCTACAAATATTTTTATAACTTTATTAATAGTTATTAAGTAGTTTTTAATAGTTATCATGGTTAAAAACCTGCTGTAACATGTAATTTCATTTTATTATAAAAAACAGTTTAATCGGGTACTGTAGCGTTTTCAGAAGAAAATTCAAATTAAATATTAAACATGCGAATTTAATTATAAAAAAAATTTATAATTACCCTTACATATGATATAGCAAGCGACTAAAATAAAATTTTACAAAAAAATTCGTTTACTATTTAATAAAAATCATTTATGTATTTCGGTTTATAAAAAAAATCAGTTTTTGATTTTTAATAAATACTATTCCGACTTTATAATTCATGAAACTAATTTTTATAGACATTAGGATACTTAACACTAATTATCATGTATTTACATTTTTTATTAAAATTAATTTCGTATTTAATTAGTTTTTAACATAAAAACTAGCATAAAACTATATAAAAACTTAATAAAAACTATATAAATTAATTAGGGGACTTACAAAAAAATAGTTGCTGAGACTTGGGAGAGTTTCTTTCAAGTTGAGAGTGTGTTTTGAGGTGTGAGTTGAAATGAAACAAATGGGTGCTATTTATAGTGAAAATAAAGTTGATAAAATGAGTTTTATAATTTTTTTTTTTAGTCAACAATAGGTGGTACTAGTTTATACCTTATTTTTAGTCAACATAAGGATGTAATGGTTTAAGATTCTTTAGTCTCATTATTATTACTATTATTATTTTTACATTTACTACATTGATAAGTATTATTTTCTTTTTACTAATTCATGACTTGTATATATTTAGTTCCCAATTGTTTTATTATTTACATAAATGTCACTTTTTATTTATTACTTACAGGTTATTAGTTATAATATTACATAAATGCATAAATTTTAATTAGTAGCGAGTGTCGACTAACAGTTTATTATTTTCATCTTTTATTAACTTGGCAATTATTGCACAAAGTTAATTAATATGTTTTCTAACTCTTAACACTTAACAATTGTTGATTAAAGTTTGATCATTAAGTTTTAATTATATTGTTTGGGCATTTAATATTGAAAAAATATAGAATGGAAAAATGAGGGTCGTTATATATAATATTATATAATTTATATATATATATATATATATATATATATATATATATATATATATATATATATATATATATATATATATATATATATATATATATTATATTCTTGTGCATAGTTGACTTGTAATTTTAGGTCCATTGCGTCGCGCATTGATAGTTGGTTCATGTCCCGGTTTCAGATTTTTGAACGTCCTTTCGTACGATTTAATATCTTGTACTTTGCATTTTGGGGCTTGTACTCTTGTAATTTCTAGACGTTTCCCATCAATAAATTGAACCACTTGGATTGTACTTTGTACTTTTTAGCATTTTGGTCATTTGCGTCTTCAAATTGCTGAATCTGTCTTTTGTCTTCACCTTTTAATATTTAAACGAATATCACTTGTAAATAGAACAATTGCAACTAAAAGCTTGTCTTTCTTGAAGGATAGCATTATCAAATATTCTCACACTTGAGCGTTGCTTGTCCTCATGCAATATAGAACTTGAATATAACTTTACTAGAATCACTTCTTTATTCTTCACACTTTGTACATCAGTGATTTTAATACGGCGGTATGAACAATGATAGTAACGTTGTGGTTTACAGTCCCACATGACTATAAAAATTTAGTTCCTTTAGGAAATTGGATCTTTATGAAAACATTTGGTCTTTTGAAAATTCATTCTAGCTTTTACCCTGGATAAGTTTTCCGGAATAACCCTTCACCGGTGTTTGCAAAATGTTTTTGTGGGTTTTGTGGGTTTCAGATTTGAAAATTTTAGCTCAAAACTTGCAGTTTTGTGTCACCCACTTGCTAACCTTGTATTGGGAAAGCAACACGTCCAGTATACTTGCTCCGTATATTAACTTTCGGTAAACTACTGTCCGGTTGTAAAGAAAAGCGTTGAACAAGCAACTGTTAAGGCAATGTCTAATGACATGCTTTTGATTATGGTCTATATCTTGTCGGATACAATTACTATCCTTTGTAGGAGCAATAGTACAGATCACCCTATAGTTTTTCGGTCTGGCACAACGTCCTGTCTTCGACCATGCTATGCAACCACCGTTCTTACGGTCGACACCCGATTTGGTTCATGTGACCTAATGAATTCCGGTGAATTCTTAGGATATTACGTTCAATGGTAATGAACGCATTGAAAATAGGTTTTCAGAAAACAAATCGGTTTGTAATTTGATCAAAATATTTTCTCGTTCAAGCTCGAGTTTAGATATCATCGAAGTCCATGAGTTTGAATTCTCAATCTTTAAGTTCAATCTCAAGGATTGAATAATATCAGGCTTAAAAAGTTGATTTTTGATCTTTAAGGAGATTATCCTTTCTGAGGATCTAATTCATTAGTCTTATAAGCTAATTTGCACGGTGCCCCCCATTGTACGAGACAGATCCTCTCACGGTTAGGATAAGTCTGACCACTTGGCGACCCTGTTTGATGCTGAGGTCTGTGGATTTCCAGCTGATTTTCAAGAAAACTTTTCAAGGTTTTTCGTAGACTCTACAACTGGTCTGGACAAAAACTTCCTGACCTAAATTAAGAAGCGCGTGTCTTTTTCTCGGAAGACTTTACTTCCTTTTAAATTCTATTTATATTACAATAAACTGGGTAAAACTGATTAATATCGTCCAAAACAAAAGTATCTTCAATTATTTGTACAAAAATATGTGATATATGTTCTAAATAACTTGGTAAATTTTTCCCACACTTGGCTTTTATTTTTCTTTCTTTGCCTTTTTATTCTGTTCTATTCCATTTTAAATGAATTCAAGCGTTTTGGGTTGTTTCTCAATTTATTTCCTTTCCGAGGTAACAATAATTTCGGTGTTCACGCCTAGTTTTATCATTCATAAATATGTATAAACATGATTTTGAGTTCATTTAGTTGAAATTTTTTTTAAAATTTTTACTAGAAGTGGGTAGTCGGTATATAAGACTAGGGCTGTTCCTTATTATCAGAGAGCACTAGATTCTAATACAACTACTACGTTACTAGTAAAGTTTAACGGTGGCTATTAAACCAAGTGTATAAGTCAAATTTTTATTTTTATTTTAAAAAAAAAACCGAAAGAATTTAATCCCTTCCTACACTAAAGATCTTGCAATACCCTCATTTGCAAGAAATCAGTAACAATTTAAATTATTGAGGGTGATTAGAGTAGAAAAATGATTAAATTTTACCAACGTTTCCAAACATATTGTTGTTTGTTTGAATGATAAATGGTGCACATCATTTGTTCATTCCCGCAGTTTTTATTTCACATATATTTTGCATCTTGTCGTTAAAATTAGTTGCTTTTGCTGAACTTAATGCCAGTCTTTGAAAATGCGCTGTTTTACCCTGTTGTGTACATGAAATAAAATACATACAATACAAATATAAACATGCATGATATTTTGAAATGGGACTTAATATCCCACTTTCAAATTACAAAAATGAAATATTAGTACAAAATAATAAAAATGTTAAACATTACATATAAGTATCAAAATGTTAAATGTTTTACATAAATAGATAAAAATAATAAAAGATAAGAAATCACCAATGGAACACTATTGATTTGGATAGGGATTCCAGTTCATATCATCACTTGGGTTTCATGGTTGGTGATAGGTGTCCTGATAGGCTTGATTGGGGTCGTACAGGTTAAAGGGTGGTCGCATGTCGGGCTAATGTGGTGGATAAAAAGCAGGCCGAGTCGGGATGTAGTTATGTGGTACCTGATATGATAGTTAGCTCATGATTTGGTGCTGATGGACTTGCCAGCTATCGTGTTAGCGTCGCCTGGATTGCTCATACTCATCCGCGGCTCTCCACTGCTCATACTGATGATGCCTAGCCTGGTTATTCATTTCCACCTCATCTACATGCTGGAAGACATCAGTATAACTATCCCTAATGACATCCCTAATGTCATATGCTTCCTCCATCTCCTCATCCGAACCCCTCTCTACCTGTGGATGGGTGCCCTGATATGGTATTGACATATTGTGCCTCCGTTTTAGTAACTTTGCACCTTGATAAACCTGCAGACCTATAGTATCGGTTTGTTCCTCAACCACCATCATTGGAGCCCCGTGTTCCCTATCTACACCTAAATACTCTCCAATGAGAGTAACAAAAATTCCTCCTCCTATTATTCCCCCGTCCTATATACCTTCCACAACTTTGGATAAATAATACCCAACATAGTAGGGGATATTAACAAAGCCTCTAGTGTCTCGAATGCACTTAAGGTAGAATAAATCGTTTAGGGTCACTTTCTCCTTGTTTCTACCTCTTTGTGTAATCGAGTTTGCTAAAAATCTATGAATTATGCGAAGCTCTACCTTATTAATATCTAAATTGAGTGTCTTCCTCCCCGTGTAAACTCATTAAAATTTGACATACGCCTCCATATGGCATTAGCGTCAAAATCTCAATCTACCCTCTCACCTTGATAAATTAAAGCTGTACAATCAGGTGATAATAATTCAGCGGGGGTGTAAATCTATAAAGCTCTAGCCATGTCTATCATGGACATCCTGTACATCCTACCTCCAAGTAAAAATCTAAGAAAAGTCTTATCATCCAACCTATCTACATCCTTATTTAAGGCTATAGTACTCATTAGCTCAACACACCACTCCTTATATACAGGCCTACGAGTGGTAAATAAACGTTCCCAATCAGGAAAAGAAGAGTTGCCATATCTTTGGATTAGTAATAACCTAACGGAGTTAGCTAGGCTGACCCTTTCCAAATGCTCCCAATCTATTACCCTTGGTATTTCTACATTTTTGGTGCAAAGCTTAAATTTGTTACGTTGGTACGTTGGTTAATCTCTCCAGCTTCTATCAAATCTTAGATTGGGATGTAACTCCTGTTCATGAATTCTTGAGTGTTCTATTACATGGTGAACGGGAAATCTTATATAGTCAATAAAAAATTGTGGTTCTGGTTCATAGTATGGAACGTGTTGATCATAATGTTGTTGTTGCTCAGGTTGTGGTTCCGGTTGTGGTTCTTGATCAGGTTCTTGTTTAGGTTGTCTAGACGACGATGCACCGTCCGTATCTGTATTTCTCTGCAAAACACATTAAACACAAAATTTGTGCATCCAAATATGTATTAGTGTTAGCAAAATAACAAATTAAAACAATTACAATAACATGTTTAATTCATATTAAACTTATACTCATTTTCATATTTTTATCAATTCTACAATTTTTCAAATAAGCATACATGAAAAGGTATACAAAGTTCATAAGTATTCAACTCAAATAACATGTTAAAACAACCATTACTAGCAATTAAACAAGTTTCAAATGGCATTTATTTCAAAATAATCAAGTTAATGAATTTTAGACTTAAAAAGTCCACTTTGATGCTCAAAAATCATGTTTAGGATCAAGGTTTGGATCATTTAGCAACCTAAACATGTTACACTACTTAATTTAGCAATAATCCAAAACAAAAATCGGCCATAACCTGTTTTTATCAAAAAGACCCAAATTGCTCAAGAACACAAACCCTAGATTTCTAAATTTTTTGAAGTTTAAGGCTTCAAATCATGACAAATAACATCAATATGGGTTATACAAGCATACTATACTAACAATTTAACTCTAATTAAGCTAGAAATCATCAAAATTAAATTAGTTAAAAGTTTGCTCAAGAACACTATAATTCGAATTTAAAGAGTTTTAGGGGTGGGATCGTTACCTTCTTTGAAAAACATCTGAACAAACGCATGATTAGAGCGGATTATAGCAAGAAATTTCGTGAATTTTGGTTGAAAAATGATGAGTTTTGAGAGTGTTTTATGGGTTTGTTCGTGTATGTGTGTGTGGAAAGTGGAGACAGAGAACCAGCTCGCTGCCTTTTTGATCCTGTCCAGTTTTTAGCTTCCATGCGATCGCATGGATATGTAGGGTAAACCCCATGCGATCGCATGGGGTCTATTTTTATTTTTTTTAAACCTTTTACTTATAAAACAAAAACTGATTAAATTTTAAAAATTTGTTTCTTTTTAGATTGAGGGCGTTTCGGTACGTTTACCTTGTTCGTCCCTCGACAAAATTTTAAAATTTGTCATTTTAAAGCGATTGTTTTTAAAGCAAAGATTGTTGGATTTTTTTTAATATTTTTGGCATACTTTAGATCAATAAAATTAAAAATAATGATAATAAAATATCTCGTCCCGCCCTCGGGTAAAGCAATTTCGGTTCAACGACCTAGTCTTCAACTCACGACGAATTTTAGAAATCAATTTTTTTTAACTTAATGAAATAAAGTACATTTTTGTTTTTAAATTCACACCAAACTTAAATTTAAAATGCATAAAATTTCATATAAATATTAATAATATTTATATACATAATTTTACAAACTTATATTTAAAAATAATATAGTTATATATTAATTTTTTTAAAACAAAATTTACGATATTAATAAATTAATATTAATTTTAAAAACATGGTAAAAATATAAATCTTTTTGGTCTTTTATCCCACTTTAATCAATCAAATATTAACAAAAATATACGTCCCTCTTTTGGGTAAAGTAATTTCGGCAATTTTACCTAGTTTTACTCCTGACGAATTTTTGAAATATTTTGAATTGATTGATTAAAGATATTTATAACTTATGAATAAATGGTAAATTTCGCAGTGATGTAATAAATTTTTGTATGATATCAATAATTTCGGTTTCGCATACCTAATTTTATTGAATATCAATTTAATACTTTATAGCGAACGATTCAGCGTTTATTATCAAAAGGTTAAAAGTAATAAATAAAAACAAATAAAAATTGTACATACTTACCTGTGAGATATAATTCTCAGAGACCTGCTTTAGTCGACTCATAGGAGAGTCGTTCGATTTGGTTTTCCATAGCTACATAAGTGTAACCTCGAATTTTCAATAACTTTTCTTCTAAACATATGAATGGTCCTTCTCTGCATAGAGTAACGAATTTAGAATTGGAATGTGTTTGATTGTTCGAACATTTACCTTCGTGTGACCATTTTCTGCATTTATGACATCTTTCAAGGTGTCGTGCTCTTCTTTTTGTTGCGGATTTTGATTTTCCCTTACCAAAATGTATCTTATGATGATCTTTCCTGAGTTCTTTCCTCACTTCGTCCATTTTGCTTCTTATGAATGATACCAGTTCACTCGGGAAGATGTTATTATTACGTTTAGTAATCATAGCATGTAGTAGTAGACCATGGTTCAGATCAAAGGAATTCTTCATCTCGTAAAACCTAAAAGAAATAAAAATTCAGAATGGAAGGAGAAGACTAGTTCTTTAGGGTCTGCTAGGAAAAGACCATTCGGATTCCATTTTCGAGAACTACACGAAAACAGAAAATCTAACCCCTAGACAGCATTATACTATCCTTTAAAACATTTGAATTTCCCCACACTTCGCTAGCTGTGGTGTTGAACTTGTGATTAACTTCATTATTAATTTCAATTGGAACATCAACAACTTGTATTTCTCTGACTTTTGCTTCAAGCCATTTGTTGATTTCCTCTGTAACATTCACAAATTCAATTAACATCGCCTTTTCTTTAGGTGACAAATTGGATACTAATCGGTTACATAACTTAAAGTTCCCCTTAATCCTAGCATCTTGAATCCGTTTATAAAGTTTCTACGTTTAACTGTTAAAAACGGGTCCATCTAATTTTGTATCAACAACGGGCTTCTTTGTTATCAAGTCATCATTGGGTGTTGCTTCATCTTCCCCACACTTAGGCGTTTTTATTGGTTCAACAGTTTTGGTTGGTGCAGATTGAAACTTTCGATTCACAAAGGTGACCGATTTATCACCATGCCTAAGTTTCATTCTACCTTCTCTTACATCAAAGAACGCCTTGGTGGTTGCTAAAAATGGGCAACCTAAAATTAGAGGAATATCAAGGTCTTCCTCCATATTAATAACTTTAAAATTTGCAACAAAGGTCAAACTTCCCACTTTAACAAGTAAATTATTGGCTATTCCAACTGGGTGTTTAATGGTTTGATCAAATAATTGAACACCTATTCTGGTTGGTCTTAATTTAGCCACACCTAATCTTTTGTATAAGGAAAGAGGCATAACGTTTGCACTTGCTCCTAAATCTGCAAGCCCATTATACATAGCACCATCATTAAGCAAGAAAGAAATGATAAAATCACCTGGGTCTCCTACTTTAGTAAGTAGAGTTGGTTTGTTAACCTTTTTCGGGTGATCTTTTCTTGGTTCTTTCACTTCTACTTGAACTTCTTGTTCATATTTTTCTTCGTTTCTTGGAATGGGAGGTTTATATAGAAATTCTTCTTCATCACTCCAATTTGAAATCTCTCCATCTTCCACTTTTGGTTTTTCATATGTTGTTGAAAACATATTTATGTTTTCATTCTGAGGTTTTATTGGGTGGTGAAATTATGATTAACTTCATTATTAACTTCCATTGGACCATGTATGTAATGTTTAACTCTGTGACCATTAACTTTAAATTCAATCCCATTTGAATTTATTAACTCTATTGTTTCATATGGGAAAACTCTTTTGACTATGAATGGTCCAGACCATCTTGATTTCAACTTTCCAGGAAATAGCTTGAATCTTGAATTGAAAAGAAGGACTCTGTCTCCTTCCTTAAATTCTTTTGAACTTCTGATTTTTTTATCATGCCATTTCTTCGTTCTTTCCTTATAAATTAACGAATTTTCATATGCATCATGTCTTAATTCTTCTAGTTCGTTTAGTTGATTTAACCGTAGATGTCCGGCTTCATGTAAATCAAGATTACATGTCTTCAAAGCCGAAAATGCTTTGTGCTCAATTTCTACTGGAAGGTGACATGTTTTTCCATAAACAAGTTTAAAAGGTGTGGCGTCATTTAATTTTCTATAATCAATATAAACACGCCATGCTGTTACAGTCCTAGTAGGAATAAGCTCATCTTTTTCATTTGTGATGACAGTCATGCCACCCTTCTTAGGTACGCATTGAATTGGGCTTACCCATGGACTATCAGAGATTGGATAAATTAAACCTGCATCTAGCAGTTTAATAATTTCTTTCTCAACAACATCTTGTATATTAGGATTTAGTCTTCGTTGGAGTTGCACATATGTTTTATGACCTTCTTCCATAAGGATTTTGTGTGTGCAATACGAAGGACTTATGCCTTTAATGTCATGAATCTTCCATGCAATAGCTGGTTTATGAGCTTTTAGCACAGAAATGAGTTGAGTTTTTTCATTTTTCATAAGAGAAGACGAGATTATTACAGGTAATTCAGATTCACCATGTAAATAAAGTGTATTCCAAATGGTTTGGAGTGGCTTTAACTCTAATATCGGTGTTTCTTCTATCGATGATTTGTATCGATATCTGTCTTCCTCTTTTAACATTTGAAGTTCTTCTGTTGTTAGTTCGTATTCATTAGCCATAAGTACGGCTAACATTTCAACTTCATCAATTGGTTCAGTTCCTTCTCCTAAAGAACATTCTCCTGTTCCTTGTAATTCTGGAAATTCTTCTGACAATTCTGCATGTGAATCTATAGTTTGAACATAATAACATGTATCATCTGCAGATTGCGGTTGTTTCATGGCTCTATCCACAGAAAAGGTAACACTCTCGTCCTCTATACTTAGGGTCAGTTTCTTACCGAACACGTCTATTATTGCTTTAGCCGTGTTTAAGAATGGTCTTCCTAATATAATAGGAACTCGAGAATCTTCTTCCATGTCCAGAATAACAAAATCTACTGGAAATACTAAAGTACCAACTTTAACTAGCATATTTTCCATTATCCCTCTAGGATATTTTACTGATCGATCAGCTAGTTATATGCTTATTCGTGTTGGTTTCAATTCTCCAAGGTCTAGTTTAGCGTATAGTGAATACGGCATTAAATTTATACTAGCACCTAAGTCTGCCAATGCTTCTATTGAACTAAGACTACCCAAAAAACATGGAATTGTGAAACTTCCTGGATCAGAGAGTTTTTCTGGTAGCTTATTCAATAGCACTGCAGAACAATTAGCATTCATTGTAACAGCCGAGAGTTCTTCCATTTTCTTTCTATTTGTGATTAGATCTTTCAGGAATTTAGCATATCTTGGCATTCCTGAAATCACATCAATGAAAGGAAGTTTGAAATTTATTTGTTTAAACATATCAAAGAATTTGGATTGCTCGGCTTCAAGTCTTTCTTTTCTCATTTTACTGGGGTAAGGAAGTGGTGGTTGGTATGGTTTAACATAAGGCTTTGCCTTAACTGTATTATCTTCATTAACCTTTTCAACTACCGGTTTTGTTTCCTTCTCTTGCTCAGGCTGTGGTGCCTGTGGAGTAGGAATAGAGTCATCAGAAATTACAGGTATTTCAGGTGGTTTAAGTGTAATACCACTTCTCGTGGTAATGGCTTTAGCTGTTTCATTCTGGGGGTTAGCATTTGTATCGCTAGGTAGACTCTCCGGTTTTCTTTAACCTATCAACCTTGCTAGGTTACTTACTTCTTGTTCCAGATCTTGAATAGAAGCTTGTTGATTTCTAAATGCTTGAGCATTTTGTTCATTAGTTTGTTTCTGAGATGTGAAAAACTGCGTTTGAGATTCAACTAGCTTCGACATCATGTCTTCTAAATTTGGCTTTTTATCATCGGTTTGTGGTGGTTTATTTGAAAAAATGGGTCTTTGCTGGTTGTAAGTATTATTAGATACTTGTTGATTGCTAGGACCTTGTTGATTGTTGTATGGAACATTTCTGTTATAATTCTGATTTTGATTGTTGTTTGGTCTTGGCGGTTGATAATTATTTTAATAATTATTTCCAAGCCTTTGGTTAATGTATGAAACATTCTCTCTTTGTTCTATTATTTATTCAATACTGAGACAATCTTTTGTCAAATGTGGTCCTCCACACTGCTCATAACTAATTCGTATTGCGTGAATATCTTTAGTCATCTTTTCCATTCGTCTTTCAAAAGCATCTATCTTTGCGGAAATGGAATCAAAGTCATGGCTAGAATCGGCTCTAGCCGCTTTAGATGATCTAATGATGTCTTTTTCTTGATGCCACTCATGTGAGTGGGAGGCTGTGTTATCAATAATTTTGTAAGCTTCAGTTGCGGTTTTCTTCATAATGGAACCACCAGCTGCTATATTGATGTCTTTTCGGGTGGTAATGTCGATCTTCCATACTTAGAGGTTCCTGATTTTCCATGATTGAATTTGTTGAATCTGAATCACTAGGGAATTCTGACTTAATGGTTTCTTCCTCGACAATCTCTGGTTGTATGATTTGTGGTTCCGGAGGAATGATTAGTGGTTCAGGATCTCTGAATTGTCCTTGAATATCTTCCGGGTTCTCAATTGTGAGGTCGGGTTCGAAAAATGGATTATCAGAAATATGAATTAGAGTACTTGGTCTACTGGATGATGATTCTAAAGAGAAATCAACGACGACAATGTTGGCTACATGTCTTGATCGAGTTACAGGTGGTGAACTTATGAAAGGTGGTGAACGTTTTGCTAGGTGCATTCATTGAATATCCTATTAGTTATAAAAATAAAAATTATATAAGTTATCAAATTAATAAACTTTTCTGATTTTGCCCACGTTTCGAATAGCCAATAGATGCAACAGGTAGCCAAGACCCTTTAAATCGGAAGCCCACAACTCGCCACTAACAAATCCAACTATTACTACGAATCAGAAAATTTTGGATGTCTATCAATTTAACTACTTAAAATAAATTTTTTTTTTTCGAAATATTGAAGAAGATATAGAAAATTCTATGTCCTAAAAACTAGAGCGTAGAAATGAGAAAGAAAAAGAGTGCGTCGAAAAACGTCGAAAAATAAAAGGTCGAAAAATAATAATAAGAAAGTAAAGCGTCGAAGCTAAAAAGTCTAAAAACTAAATATTAAAAGTTGCGTCTAAAGGAATTAAAGCTTAAAAGGAATTCTATATCCAAAATGGCAATAACTTAATAGGCACTAAAATCTATTAAATATTAAAGCGATAAGCGACGTCGTAAAATTCTAAAGCGCCTAAATCTTAATCTAAAAAAAAGCACTTACGGGATTTTATGGCAAAGCTTAAAAATCTAAAAGTATAAAGGAACTACGGTAAAAACTAATCTTAAAACTAATTACGAACGATAAAAATATAAATTACGAATTATATGTTTAAAATATACAATTTATAAAAAGAAACAAAAAATGATAAGATTACTTATTTTATAAAAATATTATTTTTATATTATTATTTTATAAAAGTATTAATTTATATATTAATAAAACTAATTAAAACTTGAAATACAAAATTAAATAAAACTAAAACTAATTATTATTTAATTAAAACCCTAATTACTAATTAAATAATAATAATTATTAATAAACCCTAACCCTAATTCGATGGTCAAAGGTTACAGACCAGTCAAATCACCTCAAGCGACCGCATGAGGTTTCTTTGTTCTGGCCATGCGATTGCATGGCTTCGGGTTCCAGGCCAGAAGTTTGGGCTGCTACAGTACGGCCCGTATACTTTTAATTTAGTTTTATTTTATTTTTAATTTATAGAAATAAAATAATTTAAATAAAACTAATAAATTAAAAAAAATTTACTTATTAGTTTTTATAACTTTTAACAATAAATAAAAATATAAACTTTTTATTTTATTTTAACTAAACTTTAAAAATATAGATATATATTTTTTTCTTTTTCTTGTTTTTATTTAAAACTTATGTAAATATATTTTTACAAAAATAGCTTAAAAACTAAATTTTTTTTAATTATAGGGTTCTATGGAATTCCCCGGCAGCGGCGCCAAAAATACTTGATCTGTGCGAGGTGTAGTACGAAATAGATTATATTTTACTACGAAATACTATTAAATACTATATAATTTTACACAAGTTATTTATTTATTTATTGAATGGGATATACCTAAACCATGCTACAACATTTATAGGCAGTGTACATAATCGTAGAGTAGTGTAGTTTTTAGTAAGTCCGGTTCGTTCCACAGGGATACAACTAAGTTTAACGCTATAATTTTAAAAACTATATTTGTATATATATATATATATATATATATATATATATATATATATAAGTCGTATTATTATTATTAAAAGGGGGTTTTTACCGTTTACTGACCGGTTTGTTGATTTTATGTCTTGTGTCACAATTAAAACCTAATGTAAAATATTAAATATAAATATAACTTAATTTAAAGCGTAAAGTAAATGATGATAAATAAAAGTGCGATAAATAAAAGTGCAATAATTTAAAGTACGACAAATAAAATGACGATAAATAAAATGACGGTAAATAAAAGTACGATGAGATATAAATTAACGGAATTATGCTTATTTAAAATTCCGTAATCATGATGTTTGACGTATTGATTTTAATTTATTACCATGGGTTAATTGTCATTTGTCCTGGATTATTCGATATGTCCATCTGGTTTTGTCCATAATAGTCCATCGGTTATAATTATAAAGTGCGAGAGTCTTCGTCAAATTACCCTTATAGCCGAAGTCAAATATTCCAACTAATTGAGGATTCGAACTGTAACAAGGTCTTAATACTTTGTTTAATGAATACACCAGGTTATCGACTGCGTGTAATCCAAGGTTTTACTACTTTGTTAACAATTACACCAATTACCCTTGAATGTAATCCACCCCTGTTTTAATGAGTCCAATGATTATTAATCCATCCCCGTGTCCGGTCAAATGAATAATTATTAGTATTTATAAATATCCCGCCCACCGTACCCAGTCAAGCGTATGTGGTTATATATACACACGTCAAATTATAAATCTCTATATTAAATCAACGAGATATCATTTAATTAATATAAAGCCCATTAATATCCCGTAGTCTAATTTCTACAAGTGTCGGTCTTTTGTCCAAACCCCAATTATGATCCAAAACCCAATAACCCAGTCTTAATATTTAGTCTAACATCATGATTACTTCGGCTTAAATAAATATAATAATAATTTAGATACGAGACATTAATTTAAAAAGGTTGAACATAACTTACAATGAGTATTAATCGCGTAGTATTACACGGACAGAATTTTGACTTACAAACTTAAAACATTCGCCACTATAACCTTATTATTATTAACTTAATATTAAAATTATAATTATAAAATATAAATATAAATATATATTGAGAGATAGAGAGTAATTGATTGAATATGGTGTGTATAAAATATCCGAAATATGCTGCTATTTATAGATGTGGCCAGGTCCTGGGTGCCATGCGATCGCATGGGAATAAGGAACCCAGGCCATGCGATCGCATGGCCTACTTTTCCTGCTCCATTTGCTTCCAAAAACGTGGGCGGCTCTTGATTTATTTATTATATAATATAATATATATAATTTTATATAATTATATATATATATTATATTATATGCTTCTGCATAGTTGACTTGTAATTTTAGGTTCGTTGCGTCGCGCGTTGATAGTTGGTTCATGTCTCGGTTTCGGATTTTCGAACGTCCTTTCGTACGATTTAATATCTTGTACTTTGCGTTTTGCGGCTTGTACTCTTGTAATTTCTTGACGTTACTCATCAATAAATTGAACCACTTGGATTGTACTTTGTACTTTTTAGCGTTTTGGTCATTTGCATCTTTAAATCGTTGAATCTGTCTTTTGTCTTCACCTTTTAATATTTAAACGAATTTCACTTGTAAATAGAACAACTGAAACTAAAAGCTTGTCTTTCTTGAAGGATAATGCTATGAAATATGTGTTCATTTTTAGCATTATCATTATTCTATATATATTTCTTCCTTCGTTGGTTGAAACTATATGTTGTTCTAGTCGATGTTAACCCTAACTTCAGCATGTAACTGAAAGCATATAGTTACATTATGGAACTGTGCTTTCATTCCATCTCAGGATAAGTTCACATGTGGTATGTTAAACTGGGTGATATCTTTCATTGTTCGTTCAGACCGTCCTGAAGACACTATAAATAATTATGGCTTGCATTGCATGCAAGTCTGATTAGTCACTCTTAGCTAAAATTTGAATAAAATTTTATTCAAATGAAACGTTTCTTAAATTCAATTCAAATATTCAAATGAAACGTTTCTTAAATATCGGGTTCTTTATGTCTATGGTCTCCTTCCAAAATTAAGGGGTTAGTAAAATCCATGGCTAACAGTATCCAGACATCAAATTGCATGGTTGTGATCACCATGTTTTCCATTCTACCTGTCAGCTTTGTATTGCGACATAAGCGCTCAATGTTTTAGATGAGTTGGTAACATTCATGATGTATTTCATGCATCTAGCTTACTGAAGATGCATGTAAGGCTAAAAACATCATCTTTCCTTTTGTGGATATATATTCAGATGACATACTCATGTTAACAAGAAACGAAATCAATTTGTTGATCTCTAAGGTCAAGAGACTTAATTAATGGCATATACCTATTCTTACTTTTATACGCCCAAGTACCTTTCAAGGTAAATCGCTCACTTCTGAGCCCACGAGTCTCTCGGAATTTTGATACACTCCTTCTTTTTCAAATTCGGTACCGTTGTTGGTCACTCCTCAAAATTTTGGGACGAAATTTTCTATAACGGGTGGGTATTGTAACGACCCGACTTTTTCGACTTATATTTTTGTGCCCTATACTTTCACGAAACTGTGTCTTTGTGCGTACTTAGCTATATTATATGCTGGGATCTTTATTTATGTTAATTACTTTCGTAAATATCTTACAACATGTTGTTAAGTGCGTAATCACTTAACTTGATCCTCGAATGCTTTTATGACCGTTAGTGTCACTTGACGTTTAGAACGAGCTATGTACTTTGTACATGTTAAACTTTGTTATAATTGGAATATTATGACTATGTAATACTAATTGTTATTTTCTAATGACAATTACTTGGCTTATTGGTTGCTTGATTACGCTTAGTAATTTACTAATGCACACTAGTTAGTCTTAATGGACTTTCTACCTTATTGGGCTTAGACCCGCCCTACTCTAGTTAATGGACCATTAAATTAGCCCAACTTTAATGGATTTATGATCCATTAAGATGTAGGAAAAAAACCCATTAAGATGAGCCAACATACTAGCATTTTTGTTAGCCATTACTATATATGTTGCATGGGATCCCAACAATAAGCACCACCTTTAGACCACCACCATGCAAAAAACCAAAGTTGTCCCCCTTATCCCCCCCTTGGCCTACGGTTTTGGAGACACAATAACCACCTCCACCACCATAAATACAAGCCTTATTCTTTCATTTCACACTTGATCTTATTCTCATTTTACACACACTTGCTCTTTAATTTTCTCTCTAGTCTTTGTCACACTAAAATTGTAATTTAATAAATTTTCTTCTTCTTCTCTTCTTAATTTCGACATCATCATTATCATCAAGGATCAAGATTTTTAACTTTTTGATCTTGTTATATCTTGTAGATTCAAACTTTGATTTGAATCCTTCAAGAACATAAAAGATTCAAGCTTTTTAGCTTTGAATCTTCATTACTTTGATGGATCTAAGCTTTATAGCTTAAGATCACTTTGTTAAAATATCAAAACGTGTGTTTATGATCTTCATGAAACTTTAAGATCTAGCTTTTTGCCTTAAAGATCTTCAAGAACATAAAAGATTCAAGTTTTCTAGCTTTGGATCTTCATTACTTTGTTGAATCTAAGTTTTGTAGCTTAAGATCACTTTATTTTTGTTAAAAGATCAAAACTTATGTTTATGATCTTCATGAAACTTGAAGATCTAGCTTTTTGTTTTAAAGATCTTCAAGTACATAAAAGATTCAAGCTTTCTAGCTTTGAAATCTCATAAATATTGTTAAGGGATCCAAGCTTTCTAGCTTAGGGTTTCATTACTTTGTTTGATCTAAGTTATGTGACTTAAGGTCTTGCTTGATTTGAATCAAATTTTGTAGCTTTAATCTTGAATAGAACTTGTATTTGTGTTAAGACTAAAAACATGATGTAACCTTGGTTCATCATCCTTCTAAAACTCTTAAGTGAGTTGTATTTCTTCTTAGTCTTGACATTGTGTGTTGATGGTTAAAACTTGGTCAAAGTGATGCTAAGACATCAAGAGTTGTACACTTGAGGCTTATACGCATCAAGGATGAGAACCGTGATGAGCATCAAGCACCAAGAAACCCACAGGAGCACTTGTTTCTGTTTTTCAGGGTCTGATCAGACTCCTGAGACTTCTGGAAAGCTGATTTTCACACAATTCGGTTTGATTAGATGACTTTTCGTTTAAGACTCACCTAAATCCGATATACAGTTTAGGATTTATAGCCTTCCGAAAATCACTACGCCTTCGTAACGACGTGCTAAAATTTCCGACCTACTCGCGCTTGAACTGTCGCCACGGTCAAACGACATCGAATTAGGATCTAAAAATTGGACAGCGGTAAGAGGACTCACAAACGGATCCTTGGCCACTGGTCTGCATCATTTCAGTTTGTATAGAGGTCGTAGCAGCTGTCCGAAGTCAGCCCTCTTACCGCATATTCACTGTGAGTTATAGCTCCCTTTTTACTTATACTATTTTTGGGACTGAGAATACATGCGCTTTTTATGTTTTACTTACTAAACACGAGTACTTAAACTTTATATATGTGTGGGTTATATAACGGCATAAACTTTCCCCTTAGCACGGTAACGTTTAACTATTGGTTTTTGAACCGGTAGACGCGAATCTTAGATATGGATCCATAGGGTTTGACATCCCCACTCTGGCTAGTCACGCTAGCATTTAACGGGTGTTTAGTACTTCGAGAACATACGCACTCGCCAAGTGTACTTTTAGGGGTAATATATTATTTTTACATTAAGTTAGTTACCGGGTGCCCATGGATAAGCATATACTTTATCATATACTTTACATATTGTTTTGAATACGAAATCTCGTGGTCTACATTACATTACTGTTTACAATCAAACTATAGCTCACCAACATTCGTGTTGACATTTTAAAGCATGTATTTCTCAGGTGCTTAGACGTTGTTGCTTCCGCTGTTAGACTTGCTGTTATAGTCTTGGTGTTATAGACTTGCTGTTACAGACTCGCTGTGTTAGACTTCCGATGCATTGTTTAGAGATGTCTCAATCATGGAACTTTTACTTTGCATTCATAACTTATGTTTCAATTGAACAATGGTTTTGTAATGACCTTTGTGTCACGTACTTATGTTAATGCTTTCTTTTCGTAGAAGCACGTTATCCTTGTAAAACATTTGACGTTGGTAAAGACGTCATCTTTTATAAAACATTTGACGTTGGTAAAGATGTTATCTTTTCATGAATGCAAAACTTGTTTTTAAACAACATATAGTGTTGTAACCGTGTAAAGATCCTGTTGTTGAAGATCTGTACACGTTGATTTTGTACGGGGCATCACACGAAAGATACCTTTAAAAGTTGGTGCGAAGAAATGAACATTTTGCAAAAATTTACATTTGTTGCGCATCCGCAAGCCAATGCATTGTGCGAAGTTACTAACCGCGACATTGTTAGCGAAATTAAAAAGCGCTTAAACAAAAAATGCACTGGATGGGTTGATGAACTATCCAATGTACTATGGGCACATCGCACTACATTTAACAGAAGTACCAGCGAAACACTCTTTAGTCTTGTGTATGGCTCGAAGGCAATGATCCCCGCAGAAATACTTGTGCCAAAACATAGGGTGGCAAATTTTGATGAAACAACGAATAATGATGCTTTGTGAGAAAATTTAAATTTTGTGGAAGAATGCAGATTGATGGATGCAATAAAAGAAGCGAATAATAAATAGCAGATCGTGAAATATTATAACAAAAAGGTGCGTGCATTAGCCTTTGATGTTGGCGAGTGGGTTTTGCATAACAATGAAGCAAGTCGCGCAGAAAATGTTGGTAAATTGGGACCTAACAGGGAAGGTCCCTACCAAATAATAGCAATAAATGCGGTTGGTTCCTACAAGCTCGCAGACATTAAAGGAAGAATCCTACCTAATGCATGGCACGTTACGCTGTTAAAAATTTATTACGCATAAGTTGTTAATTGCGCAATGATTTGCACACAGAAAAACTTATAAATGATATAACTTTGTAAGCAGAGATGTATATGCAATTTTATGCGAATAAATGGTGACTGTTTGCTACAATAAGAATAACAAAGTATTCTGTTCGCTATCTAACTCTTTTGCTTGAAATATGGTTAAAGTCCATACAAAAGATTAAACACGCAGTATTTGCGAAGGAAAAGCCCACTATAATGGAACATATAATATAATTGAAGTGTTAGCAAAATGATAGAACTTGTATATGTTAATTTCCTAAGATTGTGAATTTGCCCAACTTAGATGCTTCGCGATAACACACTTGGCGTATTTTAAATGCAATTTTTTGCCTATGGATCGTTTTGGCGGACTTAGAAGATTCGTAATTTATAATGATTATACGATAAAAAGATTGTTTCGTGAAAATAAATATTTGTTATGTGCACAATAATGAATATCGAAATTGCAAAGGACAAGTCTAGCAATTACGAATATAAATTGAAACAAAGCGCTATAGAAATAAACAATTGCAATTGAGTATGATTAATGGAACTTTATTTTTATTAATAATACGCAGAGACAGCTGCGTAAACTGTTACAAAACAAATGAAAAGAGCGAAATCATTGTGCTTGATCCTCAACTATTTTACTAAGGTCGAGTTTCATGATGTCCTCGACCATCGCATTCTTGTTCTTGCTAATGGCAACAACCCGGGGGATGGGAATCTCACTAATCTCCGCCTTGGCTTGTTCATATAATTCATCCGCCTCTTGAAGGCTGCAAACCATATCCGCTATATCATCTGGCAGCGGTTCTGGTATCTCGCAGACTTCAGAGAGGCGAGATAGAAATTTAACGCATTCACGTTGCTGAAGTGCAGCAACATAAACATCGAAACGCTCAGAAACAGGACGAGAGTCCATAACTTTTTGTGCAAACACGGGTAAGTGTTGGGGCAATCTTGTAAATTCCAATTGTGAAACAACTTTTGCGAAAGTTGCTTCATCGCGCTCAGAGGTGCGCTCTTCAAGATCGTTTTTAGCGGCCTCAAGGGCCGCTGACAGTTTCTTTTCTGCAATTGCCTTTGTAGACAATTGTTTTTTAAACTCTTCCACAGCCTCGTTTGCAATCTTGAGGTCTGCAGAGAGGGTGGAACATTGCTTCTGAGCATGGGCTGTTTTCTTGCGTTATTCTTCAATTGTGAGCTTCTCACTCTTTAAAACGCCATAAAATTTCTCTTGGAGAGCAATCATGTCGAAGGCTGAGTTAAAGGCCATATAAAAATTCTGTACAAAGCAGTTATGTACATCAGCAGAATTGAGCTTTGAAAATTCGTGGCGCAAGTCGTCCGGAATTGCCAGCTTCATTTTTTAGCATTGCTCCTGTGACGACCCGGAAATTTTTAACCAAATTTAAACTTAATCTTTTTATGGTTTTGACATGATAAGCAACGTCTATTAAATTGAATTTCAAAACTTTTGAACTAGTTTATGAAATCATTTGACCTTCGACTGCTCTCGACGATTCACGAACAATCAATTGTAAATAGATATGTGTGTATGTATATATAAATAATAATTCGAAATATAATTTGAAGTATTATTTGTTGTTGTTATAAAAAATTAATAAAATAAAAATAGGATATTATAATAATTATTATTTAAAATATATCTCTATATATAAATAAAGTATATTAAAAATAAATATTAAATGATTTTAATACTCATTTGTTGTTTCGATTGATATTAAGCAAGTTAAATTCACACTTATGTAATTTTAAAATAAACGGTGATACGAAAATGAGTTCTATAAATTTTAGGCTTATTAAAAATGTATTTAGGAACGATTTGTTAAGTTTTAACATTTTTCGTATTTTACCCAGAATCGAGAGGGACACTTGATGTAATTTTTATTTATTAAATTAATGATTAAATTTTATTCCATAATGACCAAAATAAATAAATATTAGTTAATTTAAAAATATGGGATTTTTCTGTGGACTTTTGTCCGTC
The DNA here is from genome assembly GCF_046630445.1 of Rutidosis leptorrhynchoides. Classification (NCBI taxonomy): domain Eukaryota; kingdom Viridiplantae; phylum Streptophyta; class Magnoliopsida; order Asterales; family Asteraceae; genus Rutidosis; species Rutidosis leptorrhynchoides. The sequence continues at coordinate 257,863,809 of NC_092337.1, forward strand.
ACTAATTATCATTGGAGCACGAAATAATACCCTAAATCTTATGGCAACTGAATAGTAACCGATGGCTTCACTATTTTCAATTCTATCTCTAATTTGCACATGAGTTATTATTAATTATTAAAATATTATAATTTACTCTTATATTAAAGATATAAAGATATGAGTGGATACTAATCATCACACTAAAAAAATTCCTTTTCTGCCATTAAATTCCAAACCCCATCAACAAATTAATTCTAAGCAACCACATATTCAAAACTGAATCCTATGCTCAACAAGTTCGAACAACACCCACAACTGTTTATTTTCATTCTTCTTTTATATTATATTCTTCTTAGATACTCAAACAAGAGACAGTTCAGATGTAACAACAATACATGTTAATGTTGACAACTATAGTATCAGGAAACAAGTGAAATGTATCAAAGGTATGTTTAGTACATGATAAGTGGTCAATCTCCATTTGCACAACCTTTGCAACCGCAATACACACACTATATAACCTTCTCTTCACGTATGTGTTTTGGCACTCTACAAACACACGTTGTCTGAAAATTTTGATCACGTAACCGAATGCACCTTAGACAGCAAAGTCGTTCCTATTTCTGTTGACACAATACCAAATCATCAACACCACTATTCGCTGTTTCTTGCCCGAACTACTCATGTTACTACTTCTTATACTAGCAACATCATAGCCAAGCTGAATCATCACCTTAAAACAACAACCATCTTGATTAATTGTTACTGATGATCGAAGCTCCACAACTACCATCATGATGCTACATATCGATTGCTATCATAACATGTGCTGCTAATATTCATTTCTTCTAATCAACTCATAAAAGCCACCTTATATGATCGACTTCCGGCTCAACATTGCAACCATAATTTACCATTCTCACCACCAGTCTCAACCATATTCATCCCCTTCCATCGACACCCATCAACCCGTAAACAACCACCACCTTATCATCGTTATTTACTGCTATTGCTCTACAATTCGACTACCACCACAGCCAATCATCACGAACCCACTTCCTTTATCTACTATTTGAAACACGATCTTCAACCGGAACTCAATTTGAACCGATGATACCCTTATTTGTTTTCTGTTTATGGTACCTATCACCACCACCTTGATTCACCTTCGACCACCATCACCCTATCGTCACCCCAACAGCAAACATCACCAATCGCCATTTTCTTTTCTTTCTCTCTCTCTATTGTTGCAACCACCATCATGACCATATATTTTTTCTTTCTTTCTTTTGGATGCTTCGATATAACCCATAAACCACACGTCATATTGTTAGAACTTGCCCCTTACTTTTCTAAATGGCAGACACTTCCAACAAAAGATAACCCCACATGTTCAACAAATTTCGACGACTAGTTCTTTTTATAATCAAACCATAAAACTTGATTTGGGCCATAGAAAAATCCACTAATTTATGTTGGATCAAACTATGATGTTGGGGCTGTAATGTTATTCAGTTGGGCCGAGCTTATTTGGGCCATAAAATTGCAAAACCCATCGTTCCTTCCTGCTCACATCAACCCGACACCACCCAGCCCTTTAAACAACTGTTCTCGTTGTTGCTAAGTTTCTGTCTATTCGTTAAATCAAAACCCTTATGTAAGTAAGGATGATTAGTGATAACGATGAAAATGTACTGTGATAATGAGAGAAGATCGTTTAAGATGATGATGATGATTGTTGTTATGATTTTGTGTTAATCAAAAAAAATTTATGATATTGCGTACTAGGGTTTTGATGAAGATGATTAGACCTGCGTATCTTTCTTCCTCTGCATTAACTGTCATTTGAAACTTCTAGGTGCACCTCTTCCTATTCTATTCGAAACCAACCACCAATAAAACTACCACCATAATCATTCTTCTTCTTGCTATCTAGTTTCTTGTGCCTATATTTTTTTATGTCGACGGGAACCCACAAAAAGAGGCTGTTATCCGATGTATGTGATGGGATTATGGTTACAGTTTTTTTAATTCTGGTTAATGGATCACTTAGTAGATAAATGAAATTGGATTGCTTGTGAATTGGATCACTTATGTTAAATGGACTTAAATGCATATTGGGCTTCTGAAATCGGGTTAATTATTATTAGAGGGATCATAATTCTTAAGTGAGTGATTGGAAGAATGGTGAGGAGTTATGTGTATAACCAAAAGGTCGTGGGTTCGAGCCCGGGTGGTGGCATTTTGTTTTTAAATCCTGTTCTTTCAAAGGTAGCATTATATTTTATTTTTGTTTTTATTATTTTATTATTATTATTATTATTATTATTATTATTATTAATATTATTATTATTATTATTATTATTATTATTATTATTATTATTATTATTATTATTATTATTATTATTATTAGTAGTAAAATAAGTATGATTATTATTATTATTATTAAAATAAGTATCATTATTAATAAAATTATCATTTTTAGAATTATCATTATTATTATTATCAGTATTATTATTATTATTATTATTATTATTATTATTATTATTATTATTAGTATTGACAATATTTTTATATCTTAACACTACTATTATTATTATTATTATCATTATTAACATATATCATTATTTTTTTTGTTATAAGTATTATCATTTTTATTAACATTACTATATAATATCAAAATATTTTAATAAATATTTATAGAAGTAAACTAACTGTAGTAATAGCAAATACTAATTAGTTATTTAAAGTGAATAATATAAATATATCTAACTTACTATTTAATATAACAAATTATGGATTTTTAATATTAATAAAGCTATATAAATATTAATTATTTTAAATATATATACAAAGTAAGTATATAGAACATATAATTTAAGATATAAAATATGAATTTGTTCAAATTTAAGTATATGTGTTAATATATATATAAATGATATAGGTTCGTGAATCCGAGGCCAACCCTGCATTGTTCAGTATCGTCGTGTGAATATTTTTACTACAAAATATCGTATTGTGAGTTTCATTTGCTCCCTTTTTAAACGGTTTTGCAATATATATTTTTGGGACTGAGAATACATGCGCTTTTATAAATGTTTGATGAAATAGCCACAAGTAATCGAAACTACATTCTATGGTTGAATTGTTATACCGGATATCACCCTTGTTGAACTTGGTAGCCTAAGAATTGGTGTTTATTATAACTGCCACCAATTGACGCTAATCCTAAAGATAGATCTATGGGCCATGAAAAGCCCCAGTCAGAGAATTTTAACTGCTTTAGTACTTCGATGTTTATATGTTTGGGGATATTCTAGATGAATTTTGTTAATGTCGATTACCAGGTGTTCAATCCATATGAATGATTTTTAAATACTTGCGATTGTATGATTATTGAATAAATGAAATCTTGTGGTCTATTAAAATTATGGAAATGATTGATTACGATAAACTAATGAACTAACTAACCTTTTGCTTGACACTTTAAAGCATGTTTATTCTCAGGTATGAAAGAAATCTTCCGCTGTGCAATTTGCTCATTTTAGAGATATTACTTGGAGTCATTCATGATATATTTCAAAATACGTTGCATTAGAGTCGCTGAGTTCATCAAGATTATTATTAGGTCAATTATAGATGGATATATTATGAAATGGTATGCATGCCGTCAACTTTCGATGTGATGAAAGTTTGTCTTTTAAAAACGAATGCAATGTTTGTAAAATGTATCATATAGAGGTCAAGTACCTCGCGAAGTAACCAAATGTAATGTATTAGTCCAGATGGATTAGGACGGGTCTTTACTTGTGGTATCAGAGCGGTGGCCTTAGTGAACCAGTTCTTGCATTAGTATGTCTAACTGATAGTTGTTTAGATGCATTAGTGAGTCTGAACTTCGACTGTGTCTGCATGTCAAAAGTTTTGCTTATCATTTCGTGTCAAAAATTACCTGCTTATCATTCTTAGGGAATCATTTGCTTATCATTCTTAGTCTAGACACATCTTACTGCATTGATTGCATGAATAGTGTATAGAGAAAATTCATATCTTAGCGTACCTGTTATTGTAAACTTTGCCTGACGGTTCTGAAGAATCCTCCGTAACTTATGGGATTTTGGAATATCAATCTAAGTCCTATAATCTATTTCATATTGAAATTCAATTCCCTGATCGTACAAGATGGATCCCTCAACCAGTTCGAGTCCCTCGAATTCTGATAAGCTATTCCGATAGTTATTCCGACCGCTATTTTGATATGGATATTCACCTAAGCTCTGAAAGCAGTGTAACCGGAATGGATCAACCAATTATCCATCACCAATTTTGGATGAAATGGGGATGGGTTCATAGTCGACTAAACCAATGAAGACAAGAAGAAAGCGATCCTTTCCACCCACCGATTTTCCCTCTTAGCGAAAAACCTGAAGCACTTACCGGCAAACCTGTTCGAAACACCATTTTTTCTCTCATTTCCAGAGTATCTCGCCACGACTATATCATAACTCATATTCTAAACCTTATTCATCCACTCGTTCTGACCGACAATCATCCCAGAATAATAGAAGAAGTCAACGAACTTCGCGCTCGAGTAATCAATTTGGAAAACGTGGTGCAAAACCTACCAGCTTCAGCAACAGCACCGGCAACATCAGTACCACCAACAACCCAAGTTTCAACATCACATGCCTCAACATCTCATTCTGTACCTCGAGTATAATCATCGTTCTACGTATCGTTCTACATCAATTATCTTCGTTCTTCATGGCGATTAAGTAATCTCTAATCTTTTAGAGATTATGTATTCTAGTTCTAACGATAAAACAAATGAGATTAATATCATATTAACTCATTAAATCCATGAGTACATCTGAAGAAAATATATATGTATATATATTTTCATAAAGATTGTAATTAAAAATTCTTTTGTACAAACTGTTAATGGTGAAAATATTTTAACGGGTAGGTAATACCCGAGGAATATTTAGATTTCACATTAATAAGTTACACAGTACATTCTTCCAATCTGATTCAACAGTCATTTACTATCCTGCTTACATCCACAGATATATGTATCCGTTCATCGCAGAATAACCATTTTCACTCAATTTCATATTCGGATTTTTACCTATCAGAATCCAACAAGTGCCATAATGAAGAAAACATTGGACAAAATAAAATTTGTTAGAAACAAACAAATTAACTATGAGAAATTTTGTTAAGAATCCACGCTAACTATTCCTAGCTAACGGTTCCTAGCTAACTGTTGATTCCTTATTACATTTATTTATCGCAATTTATTTATCACAATTTTAAATTCTCGCAATTTTATTTATCGTCATTTAATTTTTGTATTTATTTTACGCACTTTAAATATCGGGACACGTATACGAGGTTTTGACATATCATATCGATGCATCTATATATATTATTTGGAATAATCATAGACACTCTATATGTAGTAATGTTTGAGTTAGCTATACAGGGTTGAGGTTGATTATACAATAATATATATACTTTGAGTTGTGATCGAGTCTGAGACATGTATACAATGGGTCACGATACGTATTAATTAATTCAGATATTATATATTAAACTATATATGAATTATTGAATTGCTAACTGTAGACTATCAACTGTGGACTATTAACATTGAACAATTAAAATGAATTAAAATATTGATTATAACATATGAAACAAAACATTTCTTCAAGTTTGCCACTTGGTTTCATCTTAAACCTCATTTGTATCTTGACGATTACAATCTGCGTTCAAACCTTTCATGATTATTGAAAACACTTCAATCGAGAGAGTGAACCAACTGTATCTCATCTACAGAAGGAAAGATTTATTCATATAGTTATGCACCTGAAAAACTCTCAGAAACTGAGTAAACGTTTAACACGTAGCTGTGCTAATTCCTTTAGCGTTATTATTACCCAAAATAACTTTGCAATTCCTTTTCGAAATAGCAAATTTTGTCACAGCTCCACCAAGAAAATTTTGACTTTTCATCCGGAGTAACCTTTTTATAACCCTATCATATACTCACACGCATCTTGTAACGGGAATTGCCATACTAAGTATCGGGAAATCAGCAATCAGTATTTTGAATTTCGCAGCGTTCTACTTCAATAATTATATGTATACATATAACATTTATCTCTTAGAATTATGAACTCCTATTCTGAAATTCTGAACAGCACTCTAGTCTACGAATCAATTCTTTGAATTTTGAAACTGATAAAGCAGCAAAAACTGTTGATGACTTTAACACTCAAAAGTATGATGATAAAGAATAGAGTGTTGGAAACGCTCAATAGAAAATTTAGTACCGAAAAGCGAATTATGCGAAACCATGAAGGAGACTCTGAACAAATCACAAGGACTAAACTTGTACATAAAGAATCCTGATGATTCTATTTTTGATGAAATCTTTAACGAATACCTTGCTCCTTAAATCGCTCTAAATCATCATGAATGAATTTCTTCATCACAAATTGATTCTAAAATTCTAAGATATCATCGTATCTTTCATTATAAATATCCTCGATAACTATGAAGATATTTTCATAAATATTTTTTATCTGATATCATTTATCTCTTCGCTCTATCAGTGTTACATCAGAAAGGAAACTGTTTCAGTTTCTAAATTCTGAAAAATTCAAATTAAAAATATGAGTGTTTTTGAAGAAGTGTTGGGAACTGAAGCATGAGTTAGTATAATATAATGACACTTGATCAACGTGTATATATTACAGTAAGTCATGCTGAGTTTCTAATGGAAAGTGATGATTCACAGATTATAACGTCATCATGTGCCATGTTACACGACTCTTACATTCTATCTAATCTATAAACACATCAAGAACATATTTTCTTGATAGTCCTATCTTTTTCCTTGAATTCTGGTAATTTGACAAGTCAGATTGTGCTATTACCGTTTCTTTCTTAGAATATTAGTCATGTTCATTCGAAACTTCATACCTACGAATTCTGGACCATTACTCGCTTTACTAGAGGTCGAGAAGAGAATAAAAAGGCAAAGAGCTCCAAAATATAAGAGAAAATATAAAACCCAATAACAACACGGAGGTTATAAACCGTGAATATTAATACGAATAGCAATATAAAGACAAGGTAGAATTAAGAATAGTATCACCCCAAGGTAATAGTAAAAGTAAACAGATTCTTCTGGTGGAAGATTGAAAAGAAGGATGACAGAAATGATAATTAGGAAAATATCAAGGATTAGAACGAGATTAAGCATTTTAACAATCTTTTGGGTGTATGAACTAAGAAAGAAAGTATAGGAATGGTGAGAATATTGGAACTGAAATGTCCCGTTCTTATTGATTAAAAACGTTCCATATTAATTGATTTCGTTGCGAGGTTTTGACCTCTATATGAGACGTTTTTCAAAGACTGCATTCATTTTTAAAACAACCCATAACCTTTATTTCATAGATAAAGGTTTTAAAAAGCTTTACGTAGATTATCAAATAATGATAATCTAAAATATCCTGTTTACACACGACCATTACACAATGGTTTACAATACAAATATGTTACAATAAAATAAGTTTCTTGAATGCAGTTTTTACACAATATCATACAAGCATGGACTCCAAATCTCGTCCTTATTTAAGTATGCAACAGCGGAAGCTCTTAATAATCACCTGAGAATAAACATGCTTAAAACGTCAACAAAAATGTTGGTGAGTTATAGGTTTAACCTATATATATCAAATCATAATAATAGACCACAAGATTTCATATTTCAATACACATCCCATACATAGAGATAAAAATCATTCATATGGTGAACACCTGGTAACCGACATTAACAAAATGCATATATAAGAATATCCCCATCATTCCGGGACACCCTTCGGATATGATATAAATTTCGAAGTACTAAAGCATCCGGTACTTTGGATGGGCTTGTTGGGCCCGATAGATCTATCTTTAGGATTCGCGTCAATTAGGGTGTCTGTTCCCTAATTCTTAGATTACCAGACTTAATAAAAAGGGGCATATTCGATTTCGATAATTCAACCATAGAATGTAGTTTCACGTACTTGTGTCTATTTTGTAAATCATTTATAAAACCTGCATGTATTCTCATCCCAAAAATATTAGATTTTAAAAGTGGGACTATAACTCACTTTCACAGATTTTTACTTCGTCGGGAAGTAAGACTTGGCCACTGGTTGATTCACGAACCTATAACAATATATACATATATATCAAAGTATGTTCAAAATATATTTACAACACTTTTAATATATTTTGATGTTTTAAGTTTATTAAGTCAGCTGTCCTCGTTAGTAACCTACAACTAGTTGTCCACAGTTAGATGTACAGAAATAAATTGATAAATATTATCTTGAATCAATCCACGACCCAGTGTATACGTATCTCAGTATTGATCACAACTCAAACTATATATATTTTGGAATCAACCTCAACCCTGTATAGCTAACTCCAACATTCACATATAGAGTGTCTATGGTTGTTCCGAAATATATATAGATGTGTCGACATGATAGGTCGAAACATTGTATACGTGTCTATGGTATCTCATGATTACATAATATACAATACAAGTTGATTAAGTTATGGTTGGAATAGATTTGTTACAAATTTTCACGTAGCTAAAATGAGAAAAATTATCCAATCTTGTGTTACCCATAACTTCTTCATTTTAAATCCGTTTTGAGTGAATCAAATTGCTATGGTTTCATATTGAACCCTATTTTATGAATCTAAATAGAAAAGTATAGGTTTATAGTCGGAAAAATAAGTTACAAGTCATTTTTGTAAAGGTAGTCATTTCAGTCGAAAGAACGACGTCTAGATGACCATTTTAGAAAACATACTTCCACTTTGAGTTTAACCATAATTTTTGGATATAGTTTCATGTTCATAATAAAAATCATTTTCTCAGAATAACAACTTTTAAATCAAAGTTTATCATAGTTTTTAATTAACTAACCCAAAACAGCCCGCGGTGTTACTACGACGGCGTAAATCCGGTTTTACGGTGTTTTTCGTGTTTCCAGGTTTTAAATCATTAAGTTAGCATATCATATAGATATAGAACATGTGTTTAGTTGATTTTAAAAGTCAAGTTAGAAGGATTAACTTTTGTTTGCGAACAAGTTTAGAATTAACTAAACTATGTTCTAGTGATTACAAGTTTAAACCTTCGAATAAGATAGCTTTATATGTATGAATCGAATGATGTTATGAACATCATTACTACCTTAATTTCCTTGGATAAACCTACTGGAAAAGAGAAAAATGGATCTAGCTTCAATGGATCCTTGGATGGCTCGAAGTTCTTGAAGCAGAATCATGACACGAAAACAAGTTCAAGTAAGATCATCACTTGAAATAAGATTGTTATAGTTATAGAAATTGAACCAAAGTTTGGATATGATTATTACCTTGTATTAGAATGATAACCTACTGTAAGAAACAAAGATTTCTTGAGGTTGGATGATCACCTTACAAGATTGGAAGTGAGCTAGCAAACTTGAAAGTATTCTTGATTTTATGAAACTAGAACTTTTGGAATTTATGAAGAACACTTAGAACTTGAAGATAGAACTTGAGAGAGATCAATTAGATGAAGAAAATTGAAGAATGAAAGTGTTTGTAGGTGTTTTTGGTCGTTGGTGTATGGATTAGATATAAAGGATATGTAATTTTGTTTTCATGTAAATAAGTCATGAATGATTACTCATATTTTTGTAATTTTATGAGATATTTCATGCTAGTTGCCAAATGATGGTTCCCACATGTGTTAGGTGACTCACATGGGCTGCTAAGAGCTGATCATTGGAGTGTATATACCAATAGTACATACATCTAAAAGCTGTGTATTGTACGAGTACGAATACGGGTGCATACGAGTAGAATTGTTGATGAAATTGAACGAGGATGTAATTGTAAGCATTTTTGTTAAGTAGAAGTATTTTGATAAGTGTATTGAAGTCTTTCAAAAGTGTATAAATACATATTAAAACACTACATGTATATACATTTTAACTGAGTCGTTAAGTCATCGTTAGTCGTTACATGTAAGTGTTGTTTTGAAACCTTTAGGTTAACGATCTTGTTAAATGTTGTTAACCCAATGTTTATAATATCAAATGAGATTTTAAATTATTATATTATCATGATATTATCATGTATGAATATCTCTTAATATGATATATATACATTAAATGTCTTTACAACGATAATCGTTACATATATGTCTCGTTTAAAAATCATTAAGTTAGTAGTCTTGTTTTTACATATGTAGTTCATTGTTAATACACTTTATGATATGTTTTCTTATCATAGTATCATGTTAACTATATATATATATATCCATATATATGTCATCATATAGTTTTTACAAGTGTTAACGTTCGTGAATCACCGATCAACTTGGGTGGTCAATTGTCTATATGAAACATATTTCAATTAATCAAGTCTTAACAAGTTTGATTGCTTAACATGTTGGAAACATTTAATCATGTAAATATCAATCTCAATTAATATATATAAACATGGAAACATTCGGGTCACTACAGTACCTACCCGTTAAATAAATTTCGTCCCGAAATTTTAAGCTGTTGAAGGTGTTGACGAATCTTCTGGAAATAGATGCGGGTATTTCTTCTTCATCTGATCTTCACGCTCCCAGGTGAACTCGGGTCCTCTACGAGCATTCCATCGAACCTTAACAATTGGTATCTTGTTTTGCTTAAGTCTTTTAACCTCACGATCCATTATTTCGACGGGTTCTTCGATGAATTGAAGTTTTTCGTTGATTTGGATTTCATCTAACGGAATAGTGAGATCTTCTTTAGCAAAACATTTCTTCAAATTCGCGACGTGGAAAGTGTTATGTACAGTCGCGAGTTGTTGAGGTAACTCAAGTCGGTAAGCTACTGGTCCGACACGATCAATAATCTTGAATGGTCCAATATACCTTGGATTTAATTTCCATCGTTTACCAAATCGAACAACGCCTTTCCAAGGTGCAACTTTAAGCATGACCATCTCTCCAATTTCAAATTCTATATCTTTTCTTTTAATGTCAGCGTAGCTCTTTTGTCGACTTTGGGCGGTTTTCAACCGTTGTTGAATTTGGATGATCTTCTCGGTAGTTTCTTGTATAATCTCCGGACCCGTAATCTGTCTATCCCCCACTTCACTCCAACAAATCGGAGACCTGCACTTTCTACCATAAAGTGCTTCAAACGGCGCCATCTCAATGCTTGAATGGTAGCTGTTGTTGTAGGAAAATTCTGCTAACGGTAGATGTCGATCCCAACTGTTTCCGAAATCAATAACACATGCTCGTAGCATGTCTTCAAGCGTTTGTATCGTCCTTTCGCTCTGCCCATCAGTTTGTGGATGATAGGCAGTACTCATGTCTAGACGAGTTCCTAATGCTTGCTGTAATGTCTGCCAGAATCTTGAAATAAATCTGCCATCCCTATCAGAGATAATAGAGATTGGTATTCCATGTCTGGAGACGACTTCCTTCAAATACAGTCATGCTAACTTCTCCATCTTGTCATCTTCTCTTATTGGCAGGAAGTGTGCTGATTTGGTGAGACGATCGACTATTACCCAAATAGTATCAAAATCACTTGCAGTCCTTGGCAATTTAGTGATGAAATCCATGGTAATGTTTTCCCATTTCCATTCCGGGATTTCGGGTTGTTGAAGTAGACCTGATGGTTTCTGATGCTCAGCTTTGACCTTAGAACACGTCAAACATTCTCCTACGTATTTAGCAACATCGGCTTTCATACCCGGCCACCAAAAATGTTTCTTGAGATCCTTGTACATCTTCCCCGTTCCAGGATGTATTGAGTATCTGGTTTTATGAGCTTCTCTAAGTACCATTTCTCTCATATCTCCAAATTTTGGTACCCAAATCCTTTCAGCCCAATACCGGGTTCCGTCTTCCCGAATATTAAGATGCTTCTCCGATCCTTTGGGTATTTCATCCTTTAAATTTCCCTCTTTTAAAACTCCTTGTTGCGCCTCCTTTATTTGAGTAGTAAGGTTATTATGAATCATTATATTCATAGATTTTACTCGAATGGGTTCTCTGTCCTTCCTGCTCAAGGCATCGGCTACCACATTTGCCTTCCCCGGGTGGTAACGAATCTCAAAGTCGTAATCATTCAATAATTCAATCCACCTACGCTGCCTCATATTCAGTTGTTTCTGATTAAATATGTGTTGAAGACTTTTGTGGTCGGTATATATAATACTTTTGACCCCATATAAGTAGTGCCTCCAAGTCTTTAATGCAAAAACAACCGCGCCTAATTCCAAATCATGCATCGTATAATTTTTTTCGTGAATCTTCAATTGTCTAGACGCATAAGCAATCACCTTCGTTCGTTGCATTAATACACAACCGAGACCTTGCTTTGATGCGTCACAATAAATCACAAAATCATCATTCCCTTCAGGCAATGACAATATAGGTGCCGTAGTTAGCTTTTTCTTCAATAACTGAAACGCTTTCTCTTGTTCATCATTCCATTCAAATTTCTTCCCTTTATAGGTTAATGCAGTCAAGGGTTTTGCTATTCTGGAAAAGTCTTGGATGAATCTTCTGTAGTAACCAGCTAGTCCTAAAAACTGGCGTATGTGTTTCGGAGTTTTCGGGGTTTCCCACTTTTCAACAGTTTCTATCTTTGCCGGATCCACCTTAATACCTTCTTTGTTCACTATGTGACCGAGGAATTGAACTTCTTCCAACCAAAATGCACACTTTGAAAACTTAGCGTACAATTCTTCCTTCCTCAATACTTCTAACACCTTTCTCAAATGTTCACCGTGTTCTTGGTCATTCTTTGAGTAAATAAGTATGTCATCAATGAAAACAATGACAAACTTGTCAAGGTATGGTCCACACACTCGGTTCATAAGGTCCATGAACACAGCTGGTGCATTAGTTAAACCAAACGGCATGACCATAAACTCGTAATGATCGTAACGTGTTCTGAAAGCAGTCTTTGGAATATCATCTTCTTTCACCCGCATTTGATGATACCCGGAACGTAAGTCAATCTTTGAATAAACAGACGAGCCTTGTAGTTGATCAAATAAGTCGTCGATTCTCGGTAGTGGGTAGCGGTTCTTGATGGTAAGTTTGTTCAACTCTCGGTAGTCGATACACAACCTGAATGTACCATCTTTCTTCTTGACAAACAAAACAGGAGCTCCCCACGGTGATGTGCTTGGTCGAATGAAACCACGCTCTAAAAGTTCTTGTAATTGGCTTTGCAGTTCTTTCATCTCGCTGGGTGCGAGTCTGTAAGGAGCACGAGCTATTGGTGCAGCTCCTGGTACAAGATCTATTTGAAATTCAACGGATCGATGTGGGGGTAATCCCGGTAATTCTTTCAGAAATACATCGGGAAATTCTTTTGCAATGGGAACATCATTGATGCTCTTTTCTTCAGTTTGTACTTTCTCGACGTGTGCTAGAACAGCATAGCAACCTTTTCTTATTAGTTTTTGTGCCTTCAAATTACTAATAAGATGTAGCTTCGTGTTGCCCTTTTCTCCGTACACCATTATGGGTTTTCCTTTTTCTCGTATAATGCGAATTGCATTTTTGTAACAAACGATCTCCGCTTTCACTTCTTTCAACCAGTCCATACCGATTATCACATCAAAACTCCCTAACTCTACTGGTATCAAATCAATCTTAAATGTTTCGCTAACCAGTTTAATTTCTCGATTCCGACATATATTATCTGCTGAAATTAATTTACCATTTGCTAATTCGAGTAAAAATTTACTATCCAAAGGCGTCAATGGACAACTTAATTTAGCACAAAAATCTCTACTCATATATCTTCTATCCGCACCCGAATCAAATAAAACGTAAGCAGATTTATTGTCAATAAGAAACGTACCCGTAACAAGCTCCGGGTCTTCCTGCGCCTCTACCGCATTAATATTGAAAACTCTTCCACGGCCTTGTCTATTCGTGTTCTCCTGGTTCGGGCGATTTCTAATAATGTGGCCTGGTTTTCCACATTTATAACAAACTACATTGGCATAACTTGCTCCGACACTACTTGCTCCGCCATTACTCGTTCCGACACCATTTGTTCCTTTCGTTCTATTAACCCCTGGTCCATAGACCTCACACTTCGCCGCGCTATGACCATTTCTTTTACACTTGTTGCAAAATTTGGTGCAGAACCCCGAGTGATTCTTTTCACACCTTTGGCATAGCTGCTTCTGATTGATGTTGTTGTTGCGGTTATTATTGTTGTTGGGATGATTGTTGTAGTTGCTGTTGTTGTTGTTGTTGTTGTTGTTGTTGTTGGGCCGTTTGTTGTAGTTGCGATTGATGTTGCGATTGTTGGGATAATTGTTGCGATTATTGTTGTAATTGCTGTTGTTGTTGTATTGGTGATTCTTATCACCGTTTTCCTCCCACTTTCTTTTGACTTGCTTCACATTGGCCTCTTCAGCAGTCTGTTCTTTAATTCTTTCTTCAATCTGGTTCACTAGTTTGTGAGCCATTCTACATGCCTGTTGTATGGAGGCGGGCTCGTGTGAACTTATATCTTCTTGGATTCTTTCCGGTAATCCTTTCACAAACGCGTCGATCTTCTCTTCCTCATCTTCGAATGCTCCCGGACACAATAGGCACAATTCTGTGAATCGTCTTTCGTACGTGGTAATATCAAATCCTTGGGTTCGTAACCCTCTAAGTTCTGTCTTGAGCTTATTGACCTCGGTTCTGGGATGGTACTTCTCGTTCATCAAGTGCTTGAATGCTGACCACGGTAGTGCGTACGCATCATCTTGTCCCACTTGCTCTAGATAGGTATTCCACCATGTTAACGCAGAACCTGTGAAGGTATGCGTAGCGTACTTCACTTTGTCCTCTTCAGTACACTTACTTATGGCAAACACCGATTCAACCTTCTCGGTCCACCGTTTCAATCCGATCGGTCCTTCGGTTCCATCAAATTCCAAAGGTTTACAGGCAGTGAATTCTTTGTAGGTGCATCCTACACGATTTCCTGTACTGCTAGATCCAAGGTTATTGTTGGTATGTAGCGCAGCCTGTACTGCAGCTATGTTTGAAGCTAGAAAAGTACGGAATTCCTCTTCATTCATATTTACGGTGTGTCGAGTAGTCGGTGCCATTTCCTTCAAAATAGTTAAATGGAACAAGTTAATCATAAAGAATATTAAGAGTAGTTAATAGTATTTCGTAGCATAATATGAACTCATTTATAAAAGCTTTTTCTTCATATTAGCGTTTTATAAGTTTAAATTCGGGTAGTACCTACCCGTTAAGTTCATACTTAGTAGCTAATATACAATTCAACTACTACAATTCTATATGAAAAACTGATTATAATAATATTTCGCGTTCAAACTTTTATACAATATTTTACAAACTTACAATACCGCTTATTTTACATAAAGCATGAAATATAGCACACAATAACTTTGATACAAGATAGTTGTGAAGACAATTCTAGCTAGTACACAAGTCGTTCAGTAAAGGCAATAAAGACACGTAATTCATACGTCCAGAAACAAGTCATGCATTCTGGTTTTACTAGGACTACTTCCCATCCTTGGTCTTGTGCAACATAACCGTTATGGCCGTTGATAAGACAGCGTGTTGTAACGTCATCAAAGGGACGAGGGTTACGTAATGTCCAACAGTCCCGTAATAATCTAAAAACCTCATTTCTTACCCCAATTACCGACTCCGTCACTTGTGGAAACGTTTTGTTTAATAGTTGTAGCCCGATGTTCTTGTTCTCACTTTGGTGAGAAGCGAACATTACTAATCCGTAAGCATAACATGCTTCTTTATGTTGCATGTTAGCCGCTTTTTCTAAATCACGAAGTCCAATATTCGGATATATTGAGTCAAAATAATTTCTTAACCCGTTGCGTAAAATAGCATTTGGGTTCCCCGCAATATATGCGTCAAAGTAAACACATCATAACTTATGGGTTTCCCAATGTGATATCCCCCATCTTTCAAACGAAAGTCTCTTATAAACCAAGACATTCTTGGAACGTTCTTCGAATGTCTTACAAACTGATCTCGCCTTAAATAGTTGTGCCGAGGAATTCTGGCCGACTCTAGACAAGATTTCATCAATCATGTCTCCGGGTAGGTCTCTTAAAATATTGGGTTGTCTATCCATTTTGTGTTTTTAAACTGTAAAATAGACAAGAGTTAGATTCATAAAAAAAAAAATACTTATTAATACAAGCAATTTTTACATATATCATAAAGCATAAGAACACTATATTACATATATTACACCACACGAATACAACTATCTTATTCCGACTCGTTCGTTTCTTCTTCTTCGATTTTGGTTCGTTTTGCCAAGTTTCTAGGGATATATGATGTTCCCCTAATACGAGCCGTCGTTATCCACATTGGTTTAGAAAAACCTGGTGGTTTAGAGGTTCCCGGGTCATTGTTACAACTTAAGGACTTCGGGGGTTGACGATACATATACAGTTCATCGGGGTTGGAATTAGATTTCTCTATTTTTATGCCCTTTCCCTTATTATTTTCTTTTGCCTTTTTAAATTCAGTTGGGGTAATTTCTATAACATCATCGGAATTCTCGTCGGAATCTGATTCATCGGAGAATTGGTAATCCTCCCAATATTTTGCTTCCTTGGCGGAAACACCATTGACCATAATTAACCTTGGTCGGTTGGTTGAGGATTTTCTTTTACTTAACCGTTTTATTATTTCCCCCACCGGTTCTATTTCTTCATCCGGTTCCGATTCTTCTTCCGGTTCCGATTCTTCTTCCGGTTCCGACTCTTCTTCCGGTTCCTCTTCGGGAACTTGTGAATCAGTCCACGAATCATTCCAATTTACATTTGACTCTTCATTATTATTAGGTGAGTCAATGGGACTTGTTCTAGAGGTAGACATCTATCACATAATATCAAACGCGTTAAGAGATTAATATATCACATAATATTCACATGTTAAAAATATATAGTTTCCAACAAAATTTGTTAAGCAATCATTTTTCAAGTAAACACGGTCGAAGTCCAGACTCACTAATGCATCCTAACAAACTAGATAAGACACACTAATGCAAAATTCTGGTTCTCTAAGACCATCGCTCTGATACCAACTGAAATGTCCCGTTCTTATTGATTAAAAACGTTCCATATTAATTGATTTCGTTGCGAGGTTTTGACCTCTATATGAGACGTTTTTCAAAGACTGCATTCATTTTTAAAACAACCCATAACCTTTATTTCATAGATAAAGGTTTTAAAAAGCTTTACGTAGATTATCAAATAATGATAATCTAAAATATCCTGTTTACACACGACCATTACACAATGGTTTACAATACAAATATGTTACAATAAAATAAGTTTCTTGAATGCAGTTTTTACACAATATCATACAAGCATGGACTCCAAATCTCGTCCTTATTTAAGTATGCAACAGCGGAAGCTCTTAATAATCACCTGAGAATAAACATGCTTAAAACGTCAACAAAAATGTTGGTGAGTTATAGGTTTAACCTATATATATCAAATCATAATAATAGACCACAAGATTTCATATTTCAATACACATCCCATACATAGAGATAAAAATCATTCATACGGTGAACACCTGGTAACCGACATTAACAAAATGCATATATAAGAATATCCCCATCATTCCGGGACACCCTTCGGATATGATATAAATTTCGAAGTACTAAAGCATCCGGTACTTTGGATGGGCTTGTTGGGCCCGATAGATCTATCTTTAGGATTCGCGTCAATTAGGGTGTCTGTTCCCTAATTCTTAGATTACCAGACTTAATAAAAAGGGGCATATTCGATTTCGATAATTCAACCATAGAATGTAGTTTCACGTACTTGTGTCTATTTTGTAAATCATTTATAAAACCTGCATGTATTCTCATCCCAAAAATATTAGATTTTAAAAGTGGGACTATAACTCACTTTCACAGATTTTTACTTCGTCGGGAAGTAAGACTTGGCCACTGGTTGATTCACAAACCTATAACAATATATACATATATATCAAAGTATGTTCAAAATATATTTACAACACTTTTAATATATTTTGATGTTTTAAGTTTATTAAGTCAGCTGTCCTCGTTAGTAACCTACAACTAGTTGTCCACAGTTAGATGTACAGAAATAAATTGATAAATATTATCTTGAATCAATCCATGACCCAGTGTATACGTATCTCAGTATTGATCACAACTCAAACTATATATATTTTGGAATCAACCTCAACCCTGTATAGCTAACTCCAACATTCACATATAGAGTGTCTATGGTTGTTCCGAAATATATATAGATGTGTCGACATGATAGGTCGAAACATTGTATACGTGTCTATGGTATCTCATGATTACATAATATACAATACAAGTTGATTAAGTTATGGTTGGAATAGATTTGTTACAAATTTTCACGTAGCTAAAATGAGAAAAATTATCCAATCTTGTTTTACCCATAACTTCTTCATTTTAAATCCGTTTTGAGTGAATCAAATTGCTATGGTTTCATATTGAACCCTATTTTATGAATCTAAACAGAAAAGTATAGGTTTATAGTCGGAAAAATAAGTTACAAGTCATTTTTGTAAAGGTAGTCATTTCAGTCGAAAGAACGACGTCTAGATGACCATTTTAGAAAACATACTTCCACTTTGAGTTTAACCATAATTTTTGGATATAGTTTCATGTTCATAATAAAAATCATTTTCTCAGAATAACAACTTTTAAATCAAAGTTTATCATAGCTTTTAATTAACTAACCCAAAACAGCCCGCGGTGTTACTACGACGGCGTAAATCCGGTTTTACGGTGTTTTTCGTGTTTCCAGGTTTTAAATCATTAAGTTAGCATATCATATAGATATAGAACATGTGTTTAGTTGATTTTAAAAGTCAAGTTAGAAGGATTAACTTTTGTTTGCGAACAAGTTTAGAATTAACTAAACTATGTTCTAGTGATTACAAGTTTAAACCTTCGAATAAGATAGCTTTATATGTATGAATCGAATGATGTTATGAACATCATTACTACCTTAATTTCCTTGGATAAACCTACTGGAAAAGAGAAAAATGGATCTAGCTTCAATGGATCCTTGGATGGCTCGAAGTTCTTGAAGCAGAATCATGACACGAAAACAAGTTCAAGTAAGATCATCACTTGAAATAAGATTGTTATAGTTATAGAAATTGAACCAAAGTTTGGATATGATTATTACCTTGTATTAGAATGATAACCTACTGTAAGAAACAAAGATTTCTTGAGGTTGGATGATCACCTTACAAGATTGGAAGTGAGCTAGCAAACTTGAAAGTATTCTTGATTTTATGAAACTAGAACTTTTGGAATTTATGAAGAACACTTAGAACTTGAAGATAGAACTTGAGAGAGATCAATTAGATGAAGAAAATTGAAGAATGAAAGTGTTTGTAGGTGTTTTTGGTCGTTGGTGTATGGATTAGATATAAAGGATATGTAATTTTGTTTTCATGTAAATAAGTCATGAATGATTACTCATATTTTTGTAATTTTATGAGATATTTCATGCTAGTTGCCAAATGATGGTTCCCACATGTGTTAGGTGACTCACATGGGCTGCTAAGAGCTGATCATTGGAGTGTATATACCAATAGTACATACATCTAAAAGCTGTGTATTGTACGAGTACGAATACGGGTGCATACGAGTAGAATTGTTGATGAAACTGAACGAGGATGTAATTGTAAGCATTTTTGTTAAGTAGAAGTATTTTGATAAGTGTATTGAAGTCTTTCAAAAGTGTATAAATACATATTAAAACACTACATGTATATACATTTTAACTGAGTCGTTAAGTCATCGTTAGTCGTTACATGTAAGTGTTGTTTTGAAACCTTTAGGTTAACGATCTTGTTAAATGTTGTTAACCCAATGTTTATAATATCAAATGAGATTTTAAATTATTATATTATCATGATATTATCATGTATGAATATCTCTTAATATGATATATATACATTAAATGTCTTTACAACGATAATCGTTACATATATGTCTCGTTTAAAAATCATTAAGTTAGTAGTCTTGTTTTTACATATGTAGTTCATTGTTAATACACTTTATGATATGTTTTCTTATCATAGTATCATGTTAACTATATATATATATCCATATATATGTCATCATATAGTTTTTACAAGTGTTAACGTTCGTGAATCACCGATCAACTTGGGTGGTCAATTGTCTATATGAAACATATTTCAATTAATCAAGTCTTAACAAGTTTGATTGCTTAACATGTTGGAAACATTTAATCATGTAAATATCAATCTCAATTAATATATATAAACATTGAAAAATTCGGGTCACTACAGGAACGGAAGAGTTTAATTTATAATGGAAACATCAGACAGAGTAATCGAGGCAGATCACCGTATTTAATTATAGAGATCTTAATTTCCTTACTCGCTGAAGAATCAAATCTTATAGATTTCAAAGATTTTCTTTTAATTCCTTGAATTCCGAAAATTCACCGTGACTACATCAAAAGTTAAATCTCTATCTCAATCTTTTGTGACAACTTCACTCGTACGCTTCATATAATCGAATCGTTTTATCTATATTACTCAATATTGATAAAATTCTATTTATCAACTAATATTTGTCATAAAAACATTCTTATTGTTAGCTATGACGATCCCACTCAAATTTTGGGACGAAATTTCTTTAACAGGTAGGTACTGTGACGACTCGGAAATTTTCAACCAAATTTAAACTTAATCTTTATATGGTTTCGACATGATAAGCAAAGTCTATTAAATTGAATTTTAAAATTTTTAAACTAGTTTATGAAATCATTTGACCTTCGACTGCTCTCGACGATTCACGAACAATTAATTATAAATAGATATGTGTGTATGTATATATAAATAATAATTCGAAATATAATTTGAAGTATTATATGTTGTTGTTATAAAAAATTAATAAAATAAAAATCGGATATTATAATAATTATTATTTAAAATATATCTCCATATATAAATAAAGTATATTAAAAATAAATATTAAATGATTTTAATACTCGTTTGTTGTTTCGATTGATATTAACTAAGTTAAATTCAAACTTATGTAATTTTAAAATAAACGGTGATACGAAAATGAGTTCTGTAAATTTTAGGCGTATTAAAAATGTATTTAGGAACTATTTGTTAAGTTTTAACATTTTTCGTATTTTACCCAGAATCGAGAGGGACACTTGATGTAATTTTTATTTATTAAATTAATGATTAAATTTTATTCTATAATGACCAAAATAAATAAATATTAGTTAATTTAAAAATATGGGATTTTTCTGTGGACTTTTGTCCATCACTAATTATCATTAGAGCACGAAATAATACCCTAAATCTTATGGCAACCGAATAGTAACCGATGGCTTCACTATTTTCAATTCTATCTCTAATTTGCACATGAGTTATTATTAATTATTAAAATATTATAATTTACTCTTATATTAAAGATATAAAGATATGAGTGGATACTAATCATCACACTAAAAAAACATTCCTTGTCTGCCATTAAATTCCAAACCCCATCAACAAATTAATTCTAAGTAACCACATATTCAAAACTGAATCCTAATAAGTTCGAACAACACCTACAACTATTTATTTTCATTCTTCTTTATATTATATTTTTCTTAGATACTCAAACAAGAGACAGTTCAGATGTAACAACAATACACGTTAATGTTGACAACTATAGTACTAGGAAACAAGTGAAATGTATCAAAGGTATGTTTAGTACATGATAAGTAATCAATCTCCATTTGCACAACCTTTGCAACCGCAATACACACACTATATAACCTTCTCTTCATGCATGTGTATTGGCACTCTACAAACACACGCTGTCTGAAAGGTTTGATCACGTAACCGAATGCACCTTAGAACAGCAAAGTCGTTCCTATTTATGTTGACACAATACCAAATCATCAACACCACTATTCGATGTTTCTTGCCCGAACTACTCATGTTACTACTTCTTATACTAGCAACATCATAGCCAAGCCAAATCATCACCTTAAAACAACTACCATCTTGATTAATTATTACTGATGATCGAAGCTCCACAACTACCATCATGATGCTACATATCGATTGCTATCATAACATGTGCTGCTAATATTCATTTCTTCTAATCAAATCATAAAAGCCACCTTATATGATCGACTTCCGGCTCAACACTGCAACCATAATTTACCATTCTCACCACCACTCTCAACCGTATCCATCCCCTTCCATCGACACCCATCAACCTATAAACAACCATCACCTTATCATCGTTATTTACTGCTATTGCTCTACAATTCGACTACCACCATAGCCCATCATCACGAACCCACTTCCTTTATCTACTATTTTGAACACGATCTTCAACCGGAACTCAATTTGAACCGATGCTACACTTAATTTTTTTTTCTGTTTATGGTACCTATCACCACCACCTTGATTCACCTTCGACCACCATCACCCTATCGTCACCCCAACAGCAAAACATCACCAACTGCCATTTTCTTTTCTTTCTCTCTCTCTATTGTTACAACCACCATCGTGACCATATATTTTTTTTCTTTCTTTTGGTTGCTTCGATATAACCCATAAACCACACGTCATATTGTTGACGTTTAAATTATTAGAACCTGCCCTTTACTTTTCTAAATGGCAGACACTTCCAACAAAAGATAACCCCACATGTTCAACAAATTTCGACGACTAGTTCTTTTTATAATCAAACCATACAACTTGATTTGGGCCATAGACAAATCCACTAATTTATGTTGGATCGAACTATGATGTTGGGGCGGTAATGTTATTCAGTTGGGCATAACTTATTTGGGCCATAAAATTGCAAAATCCATCGTTCCTTCCTGCTCACATCAACCCGACACCACCCAGCCCTTTAAACTACTGTTCTCGTTGTTGCTAAGTTTCTGTCTATTCGTTAAATCAAAACCCTTATGTACGTAAGGATGATTAGTGATAACAATGAAGCTGTACTGTGATAATGAGAGAAGATCGTTTAAGATGATGATGATTGTTGTTATGATTTTGTGTTAATCAATAAAAATTTATGATGGTGCGTACTAGGGTTTTGATGAAGATGATTAGACCTGCGTATCTTTCTTCCTCTGCATCAACTGTCATTTGAAACTTCCTGGTGCACCTGTTCCTATTCTATTCGAAACCACCACCATTAAAACCACCACCATAATCGTTCTTCTTCCTGCTATCTAGTTTCTTGTGCCTATATTTTTTTTATGTCGACAGGAACCCACAAAAAGAGGCTGTTATCCGATGTATGTGATGGGATTATGGTTACAGTTTTTGTAATTCTGGTTAATGGATCACTTAGTAGATAAATGAAATTGGATTGCTTGTGAATTGGGTCACTTATGTTAAATGGACTTAAATGCATATTGGGCTTCTGAAATCGGGTTAATTATTATTAGATGGATCATAATTCTGAAGTGAGTGAATGGAAGAATGGTGAGGAGTTATGTGAAATGTCCCGTTCATATTGATTATAAACATTCCATATTAATTGATTTCGTTGCGAGGTTTTGACCTCTATATGAGACGTTTTTCAAAGACTGCATTCATTTTTAAAACTACCATAACCTTTATTTTATCTATAAAGGTATAAAAAGCATTACGTAGATTATCAAATAATGATAATCTAAAATATACCGTTTACACACGACCATTACATAATGGTTTACAATAAGAATATATTACATCAAAAAATAAGTTTCTTGAATGCAGTTTTTACATAATATCATACAAGTATGGACTCCAAATCTTGTCTTTATTTTAGTATGCAACATCGGAAGCTCTTAATAATCACCTGAGAATAAACATGCTTAAAACGTCAACAAAAATGTTGGTGAGTTATAGGTTTAACCTATATATTATCAAATCAAAATAATAGACCACAAGATTTCATATTTCAATATACATCCCATGCATAGAGATAAAAATCATTCATATGGTGAACACCTGGTAACCGACATTAACAAGATGCATATAAGAATATCCCCTATCATTCCGGGAAATCCTTCGGACATGATAAAAATGAATTCGAAGTACTAAAGCATCCGGTACTTTGGATGGGGTTCGTTAGGCCCAATAGATCTATCTTTAGGATTCGCGTCAATTAGTATATCGGTTTACTAATTCTTAGGCTACCAAGCAAAAGGGGCATATTCGGCTTCGATCATTCACCCATATAATGTAGTTTCATTTACTTGTGTCTTTTTCGTAAAATATTTATAAAACTGCATGTATTCTCATCCCAAAATATTAGATTTTAAAAGTGGGACTATAACTCACTTTCACAGATTCTTACTTCGTCGGGAGTAAGACTTGGCCACTGGTCGATTCACAGATTTTAAAAGTGGGACTATATATCAAAGTATGTTCAAAATATATTTACAACATTTTTAATACATTTTGATGTTTTAAGTTTATTAAGTCAGCTGTCCTCGTTAGTAACCTACAACTAGTTGTCCATAGTTAGATGTACAGAAATAAATTGATATATATTATCTTGAATCAATCCACGACCCAGTGTATACACGTCTCATGCTAGATCACAACTAAAAGTATATATATTTTTGGAATCAACCTCAACCCTGTATAGCTAACTCCAACATTACTGCATATAGAGTATCTATGGTTGTTCCAAATAATATATAGATGGGTCGATATGATATGTCAAAACATTTGCATACGTGTCTATGGTATCCCAATATTACATAATATATTAGAATACATGTATAATACAATATAATTTAGCTAGGATATGATTTGTATAGAATTGTTACAATATTTCCCGTAGCTACAACAATCAAAAAAATATCCAATCTTGTTTTACCCATAACTTCTTCGTTTTAAATCCGTTTTGAGTGAATCAAATTGCTATGGTTTCATATTGAACTCTATTTTATGAATCTAAACAGAATAAGTATAGGTTTATAGTCAAAAATATAAGTTACAAGTCGTTTTTGTAAGAGGTAGTCATTTCAGTCGAAAGAACGACGTCTTGATGACCATTTTGAAAAACATACTTCCACTTTGAGTTTAACCATGATTTTTGTATATAGTTTCATGTTCATAAGAAAAATTATTTTCCCAAAAGAACAAATTTTAAACCAAAGTTTATCATAGTTCTTAATTAACTAACCCAAAACAGCCCGCGGTGTTACTACGACGGCGTATGTCAGGTTTTACGGTGTTTTTCGTGTTTTCAAGTTTTAAATCATTAAGTTAGCATATCATATAGATATAGAACATGTGTTTAGTTGATTTTAAAAGTCAAGTTAGAAGGATTAACTTTTATTTGCGAACAAGTTAGAATTAACTAAACTATGTTCTAGTGATTTCAAGTTTAAACCTTCGAATAAGGTAGTTTTATATATAAGAATCGAATGATGTTATGAACATCATTACTACCTCAGGTTTTGTGGATAAACATATTGGAAATGAGAAAAATAGATCTAGCTTCAAAGGATCCTTGGATGGCTTGTAAATTCTTGAAGCAGAATCATGACACGAAAACAAGTTCAAGTAAGATTTCCACTCGAAATAAGATTGTTATAGTTATAGAAATTGAATCAAAGTTTGAATATGAGTATTACCTTGTATTAGAAAGATATCTTACTGTAAATAAGAAAGATTTCTTGAGGTTGGATGATCACTTTACAAGATTGGAAGTAAGCTAGCAAACTTGGAAGTATTCTTGATTTTATGAAACTAGAACTTATAGAATTTATGAAGAACACTTAGAACTTGAAGATAGAACTTGAGAGAGATCAATTAGATGAAGAAAATTGAAGAATGAAAGTATTTGTAGGTGTTTTTGGTTGTTGGTATATGGATTAGATATAAAGGATGTGTAATTTTGTTTACATGTAAATAAGTCATGAATGATTACTAATATTTTTGTAATTTTATGAGATATTTCATGCTAGTTGCCAAATGATGGTTTCCACATGTGTTAGGTGACTCACATGGGCTGATAAGAGCTGATCATTGGAGTGTATATACCAATAATACATACATCTAAAAGCTGTGTATTGTACGAGTACGAATACGGGTGCATACGAGTAGAATTGTTGATGAAACTGAACGAGGATGTAATTGTAAACATTTTTATTAAGTATAAGTATTTTGATAAATGTCTTGAAGTCTTTCAAAAGTGTATGAATACATATTAAAACACTACATGTATATACATTTTAACTGAGTCGTTAATTCATCGTTAGTCGTTACATGTAAATGTTGTTTTGAAACCTTTAGGTTAACGATCTTGTTAAATGTTGTTAACCCATTGTTTATTATATCTAAAGAGATGTTATATTATTACATTATCATGATATATTAATATATCTTAGTATGGTATATATACAGTTAAATGTTGTTACAACGATAATCGTTACATATAGGTCTCGTTTCGAAATCATTAAGTTAGTAGTCTTGTTTTTACATATGTAGTTCATTGTTAATACACTTAATGACATGTTTACTTATCATTTATCATGATTAAACATAGTGTAACAATATCTTAATATGATTCATATGTATTTAGTAAGACGTTATAACGATAATCGTTATATATATCGTTTCGAGTTTCTTAATTCAATAAACTCAATTTTATGTATATAACTCATTTTTAAAATACCTAATGAGATACTTACTTATCATAATATCATGTTAACTATATATATAATCATATATATGTCATCATATAGTTTTTACAAGTTTTAACGTTCGTGAATCACCGGTCAACTTGGGTGGTCAATTGTCTACATGAAACTCATTTCAAATAATCAAGTCTTAACAAGTTTGATTGCTTAACATGTTGGAAACATTTAATCATGCAAATATAGTTTTCAATTAATATATAATCATGGAAAAGTTCGGGTCACTACAGTACCTACCCGTTAAATAAATTTTGTCCCGAAATTTTAAGCTGTTGAAGGTGTTGACGCATCTTCTGGAAATAGGTGAGGGTATTACAGCTGCATCTGATCTTCACACTCCCAGGTGAATTTGGGTCCTCTACGAGCATTCCATCGAACCTTAACAATTGGTATCTTGTTTTGCTTAAGTCTTTTAACCTCACGATCCATTATTTCGACAGGTTCTTCAATGAATTGTAGTTTTTTGTTAATTGTAATCTCGTCTAATGGAATGGTGAGATCTTCTTTAGCAAAACATTTCTTCAAATTCGAGACATGAAAAGTATTATGTACCCGACGAGTTGTTGCGGTAAGTCAAGTCGGTAAGCTAGTGGTCCGACATGATCTATAATCTTGAATGGTCCAATGTACCTTGAATTTAGTTTCCCCCGTTTACCAAATCGAACAACGCCTTTCCAAGGTGAAGCCTTCAGCATGACCATCTCTCCAATCTCAAATTCTATATCTTTTCTTTTAATGTCCGCATAGATCTTTTGTCGACTTCGGGCAGTTTTCAATCGTTGTTGAATTTGGATGATCTTCTCGGTAGTTTCTTGAATTATCTCTGGACCCGTAATCTGTCTATCCCCCACTTCACTCCAACAAATCGGAGAACTGCACTTTCTACCATAAAATGCTTCAAACGGCACCATCTCAATACTCGAATGGTAACTGTTGTTGTAGGAAAATTCTGCTAACGGTAGGTGTCGATCCCAACTGTTTTCGAAATCGATAACACATGCTCGTAGCATGTCTTCAAGGGTCTGTATCGTCCTTTCACTTTGCCCATCAGTTTGTGGATAATAAGCAGTACTCATGTCTAGACGAGTCCCCAATGCTTGTTGCAATATCTGCCAAAATCTTGAAACAAATCTGCCATCCCCATCTGAGATAATAGAGACTGGTATTCCATGTCTGGAGATAACTTCTTTCAGGTCTAATAGCACCAACTTCTCCATTTTATCATCTTCTCTCATTGGCTGAAAGTGTGCTGACTTGGTAAGACGATCGACTATTACCCAAATTGTATCATAACCACTTGCAGTCCTAGGCAATTTAGTAATGAAATCCATGGTAATGTTTTCCCATTTCCATTCCAGATTTTCAGGTTGTTGAAGTAGACCTGATGGTTTCTAATGTTTAACTTTGACCTTAGAACACGTCAAACATTCTCCTATGTATTTAGCAATATCGGCTTTCATACCCGGCCACCAAAAGTGTTTCTTGAGATCTTTGTACATCTTCCCCACTCCGGGATGTATTGAATATCTGGTTTTATGTGCTTCCTTAAGTACCTTTTCTCTCACATCTCCAAACTTTGGTACCCAAATTCTTTCAGCCCTATACCGGGTTCCGTCTTCCCGAATATTAAGATGTTTCTCCGATCCTTTGGGTATTTCATTCTTCAACTTTCCTTCTTTTACAACACCCTGATGCGCCTCCTTTATTTGAGTAGTAAGGTTAGTATGAATAATTATATTCATAGCTTTTAATCGAATGGGTTCTCTGTCCTTTCTGCTCAAGGCGTCGGCTACCACATTTGCCTTCCCCGGGTGGTAACGAATCTCAAAGTAGTAATCATTCAACAATTCAATCCACCTACGCTGCCTCATATTCAGTTGTTTCTGATTAAATATGTGTTGAAGACTTTTGTGGTCGGTATATATAATACTTTTGACCCCATATAAGTAGTGCCTCCAAGTCTTTAATGCAAAAACAACTGCGCCTATTTCCAAATCATGCGTCGTATAATTCTGCTCGTGAATCTTCAATTGTCTAGACGCATAAGCAATTACCTTCGTTCGTTGCATTAATACACAACCGAGACCTTGCTTTGAGGTGTCACAATATATCACAAAATCATCATTCCCTTCAGGTAATGACAATATAGGTGTCGTAGTTAACTTTTTCTTCAATTTCTTCCCTTTATGCATTAATGCAGTCAAGGGTTTTGCTATTTTGGAAAAATCTTGGATGAATCTCCTGTAATAACCAGCCAGTCCTAAAAATTGGCGTATATGCTTCGGAGTTTTCGCGGTTTCCCACTTTTCAACGGTTTCAATCTTTGCCAGATCCACTTGAATACCTTCTTTGTTCACTATGTGACCGAGGAATTGAACTTCTTCCAACCAAAATGCACACTTTAAAAACTTAGCGTACAGTTTTTCTTTCCTCAACAACTCTAGCACTTTTCTCAAATGTTATTCTTGCTCTTGATCATTCTTTGAGTAAATAAGTATGTCATCGATGAAAACAATGACAAACTTGTCAAGGTATGGTCCACACACTCAGTTCATGAGGTCCATGAACACAGCTGGTATGTTAGTCAACCCAAACGGCATAACCATAAACTCGTAATGACCGTAACACGTCCTGAAAGCAGTCTTCGGAATATCATCCTCCTTCACCCGCATTTGATGATACCCAAAACGTAAATCGATCTTCGAATAAACCGACGAGCCTTGTAGTTGATCAAATAAGTCGTCGATTCTCGGTAGTGGGTAACGATTCTTGATGGTAAGTTTGTTCAACTCTCGGTTGTCGATACACAACCTGAATGTACCATCCTTCTTTTTGACAAAAAAAAAAACAGGAGCTCCCTATGGTGATGTACTTGGTCGTATAAAACCACGCTCTAAAATTTCTTGTAATTAGCTTTGGAGTTCCTTCATTTCGCTGGGTGCAAGTCTGTATGGAGCACAAGCTATTGGTGCAGCTCCTGGTACGAGATCTATTTGAAATTCAACAGATCGGTGTGGAGGCAGTCCCGGTAATTCTTTCAGAAATACATCGGTAAATTCTTTTGCAATGGGAACATCATTGATGTTCTTTTCTTCGGTTTGTACTTTCTCGACATGTGCTAGAACAGCATAGAAACCTTTTCTTATTAGTTTTTGCGCCTTCAAACTACTAATAAGATTTAACTTCACGTTATTCTTTTCTCTGTACACCATTAAAGGTTTTCCTTTTTCACGCATAATGCGAATCACATTTTTGTAACAAACGACCTCTGCTCTTACCTTCTTCAACCAGTCCATGCCAATTATTATATCAAAACTCCCTAACTCAACTGGTATTAAATCAATCTTAAACGTTTCAACACCCAGTTTAATTTCTCTATCCCGACATATATTATCTGCTGAAATTAATTTACCATTTGCTAATTGGAGTAAAAATTTATTATCCAAAGGCGTCAATGGGCAACTTAATTTAGCACAAAAATCTCTACTCATATAGCTTCTATCCGCACCCGAATCAAATAAAACATAAGCAGATTTATCGTCAATAAGAAACGTACCCGTAACAAGCTCCGGGTCTTCCTGCGCTTCTGCCGCATTAATATTGAAAACTCTTCTATGGCCCTGCCCATTAGTATTCCCCTGATTTGGGCAATTTCTAATAATGTGGCCCGGTTTTCCACATTTATAACAAACATCGTTGCTATTACTTGCTCCGACACTATTCGTTTTGGCATTACTTGTTCCGACATTATTTGTTCCTTTAGTTCTGTTAAACTTTGGTCCGTAGACCTCACACTTTGTCGCGCTATGACTATTTCTTTTACACCTGTTGCAAAATGTCGTGCAAAACCCCTGATGATTTTCTTCACACCTATGACATGGCTGTTTTTGGTTTTTGTTGCTATTGTTGTTATTGAGATTGTTGTTGGGATTGTTATTATTTCTATTGATGTTGTTGTTATTGTTGTTGGGACAGTTATTGTAGTTGTTGTTAGGACGTTTGTTGAAGTTGTTGTTGCGATTGATGTTGCGGTTGTTGGGATAGTTATTGCGATTGTGGTTGTGATTATTGTTGTTGTATTGGTGACTCTTTTCATTGGTTTCTTCCCACTTTCTCTTGACTTGTTTCATGTTAGCCTCTTCAGTCATCTGCCCTTTAATCCTTCCTTCGATCTGGTTCACTAATTGTATGGAGGCGGGCTTGTGTGAACTCACATCTTCTTGATTCCTTTCTGGTAACCCTTTTACAAATGCGTTGATCTTCTCTTCTTCGTCTTCGAACGTTCTGGGGCACAATAGGCACAATTCGGTGAATCGTCGTTCCTACGTGGTGATATCAAAACCTTGCGTTCGTAATCCTCTATGTTCTGCCTTGAGTTTATTGACTTCGTTTCAAGGACGGTACTGCTCGTTCATCAATTGTTTGAATGCCGACCACGGTAGTGCGTAAGCAGCATTTTGTCCTACCTGTTCAAGATAGGTGTTCCACCACGTTAACGCAGTACCTGTGAAGGTATGCGTAGCGTACTTAACTTTGTCCTCTTCAGTACACTTACTTATATCAAACACCGATTTGACTTTCTCGGTCCACCGTTTCAATCCAATTGGTCCTTCAGTTCCATCAAATTCCAAAGGTTTGCAGGCAGTGAATTCTTTGTAGGAGCATCCTACACGATTTCTTATGGAATTAGTTCCACTGCTAGATCCAGAGTTATTGTTATTTTGCATTGCAGCCTGTACTGCGGCTATGTTTGCTGCAAGGAAAACACAGAAGTCTTCCTCGCTCATGTTCAAATTCTGACGAGTCGCCGGTGCCATTTCCTTCAAAATAAAGAACTGAATCGAGTTAATCATACTGAATATTAAGAGTAGTCAATAGTATTTTGTACCATAATATGAACTCATTTATAAAAGCTTTTTCTTCATATTAGCATTTTATAAGTTTAAATTCGGGTACTACCTACCTGTTAAGTTCATACTTAGTAGCTAATATACAATTCAACTACTACAATTCCATATGAAAAACTGATTATAATAATATATCACATACAAATATTCTTCAAACTTACAACTTCGCTATATTACATATAACATGAAATATAGTATACTTTGATACAGGATAGTTTTGAAGATAAATCTAGTTAATACGCAAGTTGTTCAACAAAGAAAATAAAGACACGTAATTCATAAGTCCAGAAACAAGTCATGCATTCTGGTTTTACTAAGACGACTTCCCATCCTTGGTCTTGTGGAAAATAACCGTTATGACCATTGGCTAGGTAGCATGTTGTAATGTCGTCAAAAGGACGAGGGTTTTGTAATGTCCAACAGCCCCGTAATAATCTAAAAACCTTGTTTCTCACCCCAACTACTGAATCCGTCACTTGTGGGAAGGTTTTATTTAAAAGCTGTAATCCGATGTTCTTTTTCTCACTTTGGTAAGAAGCGAACATCACTAACCCGTAAGCATAACATGCTTCTTTATGTTGCATGTTAGAAGCTCTTTCAAATTCACGAAATCCTATGTTGGGATATGTTGAGTCAAAATAGGTTCTTAACCTGTAGCATTAAATTGCATTTGGGTTCCCCGCATTTAACGCTTTAAAGAAACCACGGCATAACTTACGGTCTCCCCAATGTGATATACCCCACCTATCAAAGGAAAGCCTTTTATAAACTAAGGCATTTCTGGAAAGTCTTTCAATTGTTTGACAAGTTAATTTTTCCATAATCAATTGTCTGACCGACTCTAGACAAGATTTCCTCAATCATATCCTCTGGTAGATCTTCTAAAATATTCGGTTGTCTACCCTTAACGTCCATTTTGTTTTTATACTGTAAAATAGACAAGGATTAGATTTGTAAAAGATAATTAACAAACAATACAATCAATTTTTACATAGAACATAAAAGTACAAGCACACTACAATACATATAATACACAACATGATTACAACCCTCTAATCTGAATCACTGGTTTCTTCTTCTTCGGACTTGGTTCGTTTTCCTAATTTTCTAGGAATATATGGTGTTCCTCTAATACGAGCCGTCATTTTCCACAATGGTTTAGAAAAACCTGGTGGTTTAGAGGTTCCCTGGTCATTGTTACATTTTAGGAAATACGGATGTTGTCGATACATATAAAGTTCATCGGGGTTGGAATCGGGTTTCTCTATTTTTATACCTTTTCCCTTATTATTTTCTTTCGCTTTATTAAATTGGGTCGAGGTAATTTCTATAACATCATCGGAATCCTCATCGGGATCCAATTCATCGAAAAATTGATAATCTTCCCAATATTTTGCTTCCTCGGCGGAAACACCATTGACCATTATTAACTTTGGTCTGTTGATTGAGGATTTTCTTTTATTTAATCGATTTACTGTAGGTATCAATATTTCTTCCTCTGGAACCTCTTCTTCTTTCGGTTCCTCCTCTTTCGGTTCCTCCTCTTCCGGTTCTTCTTCTTCCGATTCCTCCTCTTCCGGTTCCTCTTCTTCCGGTTCTTCTTCGGGAATTTGTGAATCTTCCCAAAATATATTCGACTCTTCATTATTATTAGGTGAATCGATGGGATTTGTACTTGTGGTAGACATCTATCACACAATATCAAACACATTAAGAGGTTAATATATCACATAATATTTACATGTTAATAATATATAGTTTCCAACAAAAGTGTTAAGCAATCGTTTTTAAAGAAAACACGGTCGAAGTCCAGACTCACTAATGTATCCTAACAAACTCGATAAGACACACTAATGCAAATTTATGGTTCTCTAAGACCAACGCTCGGATACCAACTGAAATGTCCCATTCATATTGATTATAAACATTCCATATTAATTGATTTCATTGCGAGGTTTTGACCTCTATATGAGACATTTTTCAAAGACTGCATTCATTTTTAAAACAACCATAACCTTTATTTTATCTATAAAGGTATAAAAAGCATTACTTAGATTATCAAATAATGATAATCTAAAATATACCGTTTACACACGACCATTACATAATGGTTTACAATAAGAATATATTACATCAAAAAATAAGTTTCTTGAATGCAGTTTTTACATAATATCATACAATCATGGACTCCAAATCTTGTCCTTATTTTAGTATGCAACAGCGGAAGCTCTTAATAATCACCTGAGAATAAACATGCTTAAAACGTCAACAAAAATGTTGGTGAGTTATAGGTTTAACCTATATATTATCAAATCAAAATAATAGACCACAAGATTTCATATTTCAATATACATCCTATACATAGAGATAAAAATCATTCATATGGTGAACACCTGGTAACCGACATTAACAAGATGCATATAAGAATATCCCCTATCATTCCGGGAAAACATTCGGACATGATAAAAACTAATTCGAAGTACTAAAGCATACGGTACTTTAGATGGGGTTCGTTAGGCCCAATAGATCTATCTTTAGCATTCGCGTCAATTAGTAGATCGGTTTACTAATTCTTAGGCTACCAAGCAAAAGGGGCATATTCGGCTTCGATCATTCACCCATATAATGTAGTTTCATTTACTTGTGTCTATTTCGTAAAACATTTATAAAACTGCATGTATTCTCATCCCAAAATATTAGATTTTAAAAGTGGGACTATAACTCACTTTCACAGATTTTTACTTCGTCGGGAGTAAGACTTGGTCACTGGTCAATTCACGAACCTATAACAAATATATATATATATATATATATATATATATATATATATATATATATATATATATATATATATATATATATATATATATATATATATATATATATATATATCAAAGTATATTCAAAATATATTTACAACATTTTTAATACATTTTGATGTTTTAAGTTTATTAAGTCAGCTGTCCTCGTTAGTAACCTACAATTAGTTGTCCATAGTTAGATGTACAGAAATAAATTGATATATATTATCTTGAAACAACCCATGACCAAGTGTATACACGTCTCAGGCTAGATCACAACTCAAAGTATATATATTTTTGGAATCAACCTTAACCTTGTATAGCTAACTCCAACATTACTGTATATAGAGTGTCTATGGTTGTTCCAAATGATATATATAGATGGGTCGATATGATATGTCAAAACATTTGCATACGTGTCTATGGTATCCCAAGATTACATAATATATTAGAATACATGTATAATACAATATAAGTTAGCTAGGATATGATTTGTATAGAATTGTTACAATATTTCCCGTAGCTACAACAATCAAAAAAATATCCAATCTTGTTTTACCCATACCTTCTTCATTTTAAATTCGTTTTGAGTGAATCAAATTTATATGGTTTCATATTGAAATCTATTTTATGAATCTAAACAGAAAAAGTATAGGTTTATAGTCAGAAATATAAGTTACAAGTCATTTTGGTAAGAGGTAGTCATTTTAGTCGAAAGAACGACGTCTTGATGACCATTTTAAAAAACATACTTCCACTTTGAGTTTAACCATGATTTTTGGATATAGTTTCATGTTCATAAGAAAAATCATTTTCCCAGAAGAACAAATTTTAAATCAAAGTTTATCATAGTTTTTAATTAACTAACCCAAAACAGCCCGCGGTGTTACTACGACGGCGTATGTTCGGTTTTACAGTGTTTTTCGTGTTTCCAAGTTTTAAATCATTAAGTTAGCATTTCATATAGATATAGAACATTTGTTTAGTTTATTTTAAAAGTCAAGTTAGAAAGATTAACTTTTGTTTGCGAACAAGTTTAGAATTAACTAAACTATGTTCTAGTGATTTCAAGTTTAAACCTTTGAATAAGGTAGTTTTATATATAAGAATTGAATGATGTTATGAACATCATTACTACCTCAGGTTTTGTGGATAAACCTACTGTAAATGAGAAAAATAGATCTTGCTTCAAAGGATCCTTGGATGGCTTGAAAGTTCTTGAAGTAGAATCATGACACGAAAACAAGTTCAAGTAAGATTTCCACTCGAAATAAGATTGTTATAGTTATAGAAATTGAATCAAAGTTTGAATATGAGTATTACCTTGTATTAGAAAGATATCTTACTGTAAATAAGAAAGATTTCTTGATGTTGGATGATCACTTTACAAGATTGGAAGTAAGCTAGCAAACTTAGAAGTATTCTTGATTTTATGAAACTAGAACTTATAGAATTTATGAAGAACACTTAGAACTCGAAGATAGAACTTGAGAGAGATAAATTAGATGAAGAAAATTGAAGAATGAAAGTGTTTATAGGTGTTTTTGGTCGTTGGTATATGGATTAGAAATAAAGGATGTGTAATTTTGTTTACATGTAAATAATTCATGAATGATTACTAATATTTTTGTAATTTTATGAGATATTTCATGCTAGTTGCCAAATGATGGTTTCCACATGTGTTAGGTGACTCACATGGGCTGATAAGAGCTGATCATTGGAGTGTATATACCAATAGTACATACATCTAAAAGTTGTGTATTGTACGAGTACGAATACGGGTGCATACGAGTAGAATTGTTGATGAAACTGAATGAGGATGTAATTTTAAGCATTTTTGTTAAGTAGAAGTATTTTGATAAGTGTCTTGAAGTCTTTAAAAAGTGTATGAATACATATTAAAACACTACTGGAATATATATTTTAACTGAGTCGTTAAGTCATCGTTAGTCGTTACATGTTAATGTTGTTTTGAAACCTTTAGGTTAACGATCTTGTTAAATGTTGTTAACCTATTGTTTGTTATATCTAAAGAGATGTTAAATTATTACATTATCATGATATTATGATATATTAATATATCTTAGTATGGTATATATACAGTTAAATGTTGTTACAACAATAATCGTTACATATAGGTCTCGTTTCGAAATCATTAAGTTAGTAGTCTTGTTTTTACATATGTAGTTCATTGTTAATACACTTAATGACATGTTTACTTATCATTTATTATGATTAAACATACTGTAACAATATCTTAATATGATTCATATGTATTTAGTAAGACGTTGTTATAACGATAATCGTTATATATATCGTTTCGAGTTTCTTAATTCAATAAACTCAATTTTATGTATATAACTCATTTTTAAAATACCTAGTGAGATACTTACTTATCATAATATCAAGTTAACTATATATATAATCATATATATGTCATCATATAGTTTTTACAAGTTTTAACGTTCGTGAATCACCTGTCAACTTAGTTGGTCAATTGTCTACATGAAACTCATTTCAAATAATCAAGTCTTAACAAGTTTGATTGCTTAACATGTTAGAAACATTTAATCATGCAAATATAGTTTTCAATTAATATATAATTATGGAAAAGTTCGGGTCACTACATTATGTGTATAACCAAGAGGTCATGGGTTCGAGCCCGGGTGGTGGCATTTTGTTTTTAAATCCGGTTCTTTCAAAGGTAGCATTATATTATATTTTTGTTTTTATTATTATTTTATTATTATTATTATTATTATTATTATTATTATTATTATTATTAATATTATTATTATTAATATTATTATTATTATTATTATTAGTAAAATAAGTATCATTATTATTATTATTATTATCAAAATAAGTATCATTATTAATAAAATTATCATTTTTAGAATTATTATTACTATTATCAGTATTATTATTATTATTATTATTATTATTAACAATATTTTTATATTTTAACATTATTATTATTATTATTATTATTATTATCATTATTAACATATATCATTATTTTTTTTGTTATAAGTATTATCATTTTTATTAACATTACTATATAATATCAAAATATTTTAATAAATATTTATAGAAGTAAACTCATTGTAGTAATAGCAAATACTAATTAGTTATTTAAAGTGAAGAATATAAATATATCTAACTTACTATTTAATATAACAAATTATTGATTTTTAATATTAATAAAGCTATATAAATATTAATTATTTTAAATATATATACAAAGTAAGTATATAGAACATATAATTTAAGATATAAAATATGAATTTGTTCAAATTCAAGTATATGTGTTAATATATATATAAATGATATAGGTTTGTGAATTCGAGGCCAACCCTGCATTGTTCAGTATCGTTGTATGAATATTTTTACTACAAAATATCGTATTGTGAGTTTCATTTGCTCCTTTTTTAAATGCTTTTGCAATATATATTTTTGGGACTAAGAATACATGCGCTTTTAAAAATGTTTGACGAAATAGACACAAGTAATCGAAACTACATTCTATGGTTGAATTGTTATACCGGATATCACCCTTGTTCAACTTGGTAGCCTAAGAATTGGTGTTTATTATAATTGCCACCAATTGGCGCGAATCCTAAAGATAGATCTATGGGCCTTGACAAGCCCCAGTCAGAGAATTTGAACTGCTTTAGTACTCCGATGTTTATATGTTTGGGGATATTCTGGATGCATTTTGTTAATGTCGGTTACCAGGTGTTCAATCCATATGAATGATTTTTAAACACTTGCGAGTGTATGATTATTGAATAAATGAAATCTTGTGGTCTATTAAAATTATGGAAATGATTGATTACGATAAACTAATGAACTCACCAACCTTTTGGTTGACACTTTAAAGCAAGTTTATTCTCAGGTATGAAAGAAATCTTCCGCTGTGCATTTGCTCATTTTAGAGATATT
This sequence comes from Rutidosis leptorrhynchoides, assembly GCF_046630445.1. Lineage (NCBI taxonomy): Eukaryota > Viridiplantae > Streptophyta > Magnoliopsida > Asterales > Asteraceae > Rutidosis > Rutidosis leptorrhynchoides. Next base: position 257,902,279 of record NC_092337.1, read on the forward strand.
ACTTGGAGTCGTTCATGATATATTTCAAAAGACGTTGCATTCGAGTCGTTGAGTTCATCAAGATTATTATTAGGTAAATTATAGATGGATATATTATGAAATGGTATGCATGCCGTCAACTTTCGATGTGATGAAAGTTTGTCTTTTAAAAACGAATGCAATGTTTGGAAAATGTATCATATAGAGGCCAATTACCTCGCGAAGTAACCAAATGTAATGTATTCGTCCAGATGGATTAGGACGGGTCTTTACAGGTGGTATCAGAACGGTGGTCTTAGCTAACCAGGTCTTGCATTAGTGTGTCTAACTAATAGTTGTTTAGATGCATTAGTGAGTCTGGACTTCGACCGTGTCTGCATGTCAAAAGTGTGATGCCCCGTACAAAACCATCGTGTACGAATCATCAACAACGTGATCATTACAAGGTTAAGTACAATATGCGTTTTCAAAAAGAGTTTGCATTCAATAATAATGTGATGTCTAAACCAACATCGAATGTTTTACAATCCAAAAGCATGCTTCACTAAGTAGAAGCAAATAATAAGTGTATGATACCACAATGGTCGTTACAAGTCATAATTCAAAAGTACTAAAGTTTGAATGCAAGGTAAAGTAATTCATGCGATGACAACTCTAAGCAGCGGGTGTCTACAGCACGACTAGTACACAGCGGAAGCTAACCTCAAGCACCTGAGAAAAACATGCTTAAAAACGTCAACACAAAGGTTGGTGAGCTATAGTTTAAGTATAACAGTATGTAAGGTAGGCCACGAGATTTCAGTGCTACAAAGAGCGTTTCAAAATAGTATGATAAAGTATATGTTAACCGTGGGCACTTGGTAACTAACTTAACGTTTATACCCCCTGAAAGTACACTTGGCAGGTGCGTATGTCTACAAAGTATTAAACACTCGTTAAATGCTAGCGATACTAGCCCGAGTGGGGATGTCAAACCCTATGGATCCATATCTAAGATTCGCGTTCATGGTTCAAAAACCAATGATTAAACGTTACCGAGCTAAAGGGAATGTTTATGCTGTTGTATAACCCAAACATATATAAGTTTAAGTACTCGTACCTAGTATGTAAAACATAAAATCCGAATGTATTCTTAGTTCCCAAAATAAGTTAAAGTAAAAAGGGAATGCTAAAACTCACAATGATAATGTAGTCGTAAAGTCGGTTCGGAAAAGGTGTGCAAGTAATCGGTCCGAAGGTCCTCAACCTAAGGCAAATAGTACTAAGTTAGTAAATCATCTTAATAGATTTAAAAGTATGTAAATAAGGTCTTAAGGGTCATCATCAATCATCATCAAACAAAAGGCGTAAAGTAAGTTTCGTTTATGAAAGTAGTTTACAACAAAGGCTGATTCAGTCAGTCACCACGGCCTCTACCCTTACTGAAACAAGGTGAGACCAGTGGCCATGGCTCTGTATATGAGTCCTTTAAGTGTGGTGAAATTTACAGAAGCAAACTCGTCTTCGTTTGACCGTGGCGACGGTCTAAGTGCGAGTAGGTCAGAAATTTCTGCACAACGTTAAAAGGACATAGTGACGATCGGAGGGCCATAAATCCTAAACCGTAACTCGGATTAAGACGAGTCATATATGAAAAGTTATCTACTCGAAAAGATATATTTGAAAATAATAATCACAACAGCCCAGGTCTACTGGTCAGTTACAGAAACAGCAGAACAGTAGGCAGAAGACAGTAAACAGAAAATAATGGGTTCCGGTGCTCGATGCTTATCACGGTTCTCATCCTTGATGCGTATAGCTTCAAGTGTACAACTCGTTGATGTGTTTGCATCATCTTGACCAAGATTTAACCATCGTAACCCAAATGCAAGTCTAAGACATGAAGCATAACTCACTTAAGAGTTGTATGAAGTTTGATGAACCAAAGTTACATCAAAGTCTTAGATCTAACACATACATGAACTTTAAAGATATTAACAAGTTACAAACTTGAAAGTAAACTAACTAATCAAGATCTTAAAATGTAGAACATAGTTCTTAGTTAGATCTTGAAGATCCAAGACTCAAAAGTCTAGATCAAGAATAAGTATACAAAGTTATATTTAAAGAAAACTTATTTACATGTTCTTGAACTTTTAAGTTAACTTTTAGCTCAAGATTAATGAGATCAAGTCTAACTTGTAGTACTTGACCATTTAAACTAACTACATGAAATTAAAGTGCATAAAATGAAGAAGTAACTAAGTAAACATGTAATTACTTCATGGTTTGTTCATACTTTAAAGATTCAAACCAAAGTTTGATCTTTAAGAAAGTAAACTTTAAAGTTTACTAACATGACTTTCAAGTATGTTTTCACAACACATGAACTTAAGTCTTTGAAACTTTAAAAGTAGAACATAAACTAGTAAGTTTATGTTCTTAAATGTTCTTGTAAATACAAGATGAATGAAGAATCAAACTAGTAAGTTTGCTTCTTAGAAGATCATAAGTAAATAACAAAAATAACTAGTAAGTAACAAGAAATCAAAGACTAGTAATAAGTAAACAAAAGAATGATGATGATGAATGTATAAATCGGTTTTCATTAAGTAAAAAGAGGAAGAACAAGTTGTTTAAACACTTACAAGAAGAGAGAAAAGTGAGAGAGAATGAGAGAAAAATTGTAAGTGTTTGTGTGTGTGTTTGAATGAAAGAGTAATGCAAGTATTGTAGTGATAAAAAAATTTTTTTTAAACTCCTACTATTTGCCTAAAGGCCCACGGCCAGCTGCAACATAAAAGAGGGAGGGAGTTGTTTTGTGGATACTAGCATGCAAAGCTAAAAAGGTTGGTTACTTGGTGGTATGTGCATGGGGAGGAGAAGTAACAAGATTCCAAGGTTCATAACTAACTAGTTAGAGTTTAAAATGATACTTACATGACTAAGTGGGCTAGTCAATCCACTTAAAAGGTAGGGTGGGCTTCTAAAGTCCAATAACACTAATAAAGGCCCAAGTTCAAATAAAAGCCCAAGTATGTATGTAATTAACAAGTAAATCCAATTAAAAGCCCAAGTAACTAACTAACAACTTTAGTTAATTAAAATGATTAATAAACTTAATCATGAATGCAAATAATATCTAAAAATATTATTCGTGAAAGTTCCGGGTGTCACAAAGACGTTTCGGGCAATTAAAGTCAAGTTCGGGCAATCATGGCATCATGCAAATATAATGATATACATTCGTTTAATCACACGTATTAATAATAATAATTATTAATAAATAAACGTTGGAAAATCCAGGGTCATTACATTACCCACCTGTTAAAGAAAATTTCGTCCCGAAATTTAAGCTGAGGTAGATGGAGGAGTCGGGAAAAGGTGAGGATACTTCCGCATCATTTCATCCTCTCGCTCCCAAGTAAACTCAGGTCCTCGTTTGGCGTTCCATCGCACTCGAACGATCGGAATCTTGTTGCGTTTCAAAGTTTTGATCTCATGATCCATAATTTCAACAGGTTCTTCCACAAAGTGGAGTTTGTCATCAATCGTAAGTTCTTCCAATGGTATGATAAGTTCGGGTGCAGCATGACACTTTTTCAGGTTTGACACGTGGAAGGTAGGATGAACTGAGCTCAATTGTGCTGGTAGATCCAAACGATAAGCAACGGGTCCAACACGTTCCAAGATTTCAAAAGGACCAATGTATCGTGGGTTTAACTTTCCACGTTTTCCAAAACGGATCACACCTTTCCAAGGTGCAACCTTCAACATTACACGATCACTAACGTTGAATTCAAAGTCATTACGTTTAAGATCAGTATAACTCTTTTGGCGATCACGGGCGGTCTTAAGTCTAGCTTGAATCTGAGCAATCTTCTCCGTGGTTTCATGGACTACCTCGGGTCCGGTGATTTGCTTTTCGCCTACTTCGGCCCAACAAATAGGAGATCGGCACTTGCGGCCATACAATGCTTCAAAAGGCGCGGCATTAATGCTAGAGTGATAACTGTTGTTGTACGAGAATTCGACGAGTGGCAAATGCGTTTCCCAGGCCTTTCCAAAATCAATGACACATGCACGCAACATTTCCTCCAAGGTCTGAATAGTTCGTTCACTTTGTCCGTCAGTCTGAGGGTGATAAGCAGTACTCATGTCGAGACGGGTTCCCATGGCTTCTTGCAAAGAACTCCAAAATCTAGAAGCAAAACGAGGATCGAGATCGGAGATGATCGATAAAGGTACACCATGACGAGATACAACCTCACTAATGTATATTTGAGCAAGTCTCTCCATCGTATCTGTTTCCTTCATCGCTAGAAAGTGTGTAGATTTGGTAAGGCGGTCAACAATAACCCAAATAGTATCGTATCCGCCCACCGTCTTTGGTAGCTTAGTAATGAAATCCATTGTAATCCTTTCCCACTTCCATTGTGGGATCTCCGGTTGCTGAAGTAAACCAGAAGGTCTCTGATGCTCGGCTTTAACCTTTGAGCAAGTCAAACACTTACCAACATAAGTCGCAACGTCCTTTTTAAGATTCGGCCACCAATACTGTTCTTTAAGGTCGTGGTACATCTTGCCCGCTTTAGGGTGGATCGAATATCTCGATTTGTGTGCTTCATCAAGTATCAGGGTTCGTAGATCTCCATAATAAGGTACACAAATTCTTCCGGCATAACATTGGAGTCCAGACTCCCTAACCTCAAATCGAGAGACAAGTATGTTCAAATGTTTGTGAGATATATTATCCTCCTTGAGAGCCTCTTCTTGGGCTACTCTGAACTAACTGTTGAGGTTCGAATGGATGGTGATGTTCAGAGCCCTAACACGAAGAGGTGCCGTCCTCTCCTTTCGGCTTAAAGCGTTAGCTACAACATTGGCCTTGCCAGGATGATAACGGAGTTCACAATCGTAGTCGTTGAGCGTCTCGATCCATCAACGCTGTCTCATATTCAGTTGCTTCTAATCAAAGATGTGCTGGAGACTCTTGTGATTGGTGAAGATAGTGCTCTTAGTTCCATACAGATAATGTCTCCACAATTTGAGCGCAAAGACAATGGCTCCAAGTTCAAGATCATGAGTAGTGTAGTTCCGCTCGTGAATCTTCAATTGGCGGGAGGCATAGGCAATAACTTTTGATCGTTGCATCAGTACACAACCAAAACCACTCTTCGATGCATCACAATAAACAACAAAGTCGTCACTGCCCTCAGGAAGTGATAGGATAGGTGCGGAGGTTAACTTCTTCTTCAAAGTTTGAAATGCTGATTCATGTGCGGGTTCCCAAATGAACTTCTTGCCCTTGTGAGTCAGCGCGGTCAAAGGACGCGCAATCAGAGAAAATCCTTCAATGAACCTTCGGTAGTAACCGGCAAGACCTAGGAATTGGCGAATATGAGTCGGAGTAGTGGGGGTCTCCCACTTGCTGATGGCTTCAATCTTGGCGGGATCAACTTTGATACCCTGGTCGCTCACAACATGACCCAGAAACTGGACTTCCTTTAACCAAAATTCACACTTGGAGAATTTGGCGTAAAGCTGCTCTTGTCTCAAGAGTTCAAGTACTAGTCGGAGGTGTTGCTCATGTTCTTCTTCGCTCTTTGAGTAGATTAGGATATCATCTATGAAGACGATGACAAACTTATCCAAGTACGGCTTGCAGACACGATTCATGAGGTCCATGAACACGGCAGGTGCATTTGTCAAACCGAATGGCATCACGAGAAACTCATAATGACCATAACGGGTCCTGAATGCAGTTTTCATCACGTCACTTTCCTTCACCCTCAGCTGGTGATATCTGGATCGCAAATTGATCTTTGAGTAGACACTCGATCCTTGTAGTTGATCAAGAAGATCGTAAATTCGTGGAAGAGGATACCGATTCTTGATAGTCAATTTGTTGAGTTCACGGTAGTCGATGCACATACGGAAGGATCCATCCTTCTTCTTTACGAACAACACAGGTGCGCCCCAAGGCGAGAAACTTGGTTGGATAAATCCACGGTCAAGTAGTTCTTGTAGTTGACTATGTAATTCTTGCATCTCGGAAGGTGCGAGTCTATAAGGTGCGCGAGCTACAGGTGCAGCTCCTGGCACTAAATCAATCTGAAACTTTACTGCTCTCTGCGGTGACAATCCAGGCAATTCCTCTGGGAAGACATCGGAAAATTCATTCACAATTCGAACGTCGTTCACGCTCTTCACCTCAGTTTCTACCGCTTTCACATGTGCTAGGACAGCAAAACGTCCCTTCTTCATAATCTTTTGCGCTTTCACGCAACTAATGAGGTTCAACTTCGAGGTACATCTCTCTCCATAGATAACCAATGGTTCGCCATCTCCCTGAGGTATGCGAAGTGCTTTGTCTCCACAAATAATATCGGCCATTATCTTGCTCAACCAATCCATACCGACGATCACGTCAAAACTTCCCAGTTTGATGTGTATCAAATCAATTTCGAAATCTGCACCAGCTATGTTGATAATAGCTCCACGACTAATATGGTCAACCTTTTCAAGTTTTCCATTAGCGACCTCGACAAGCATACTTTCTTTTAACGGGACTAATGACCAATTAATCTTATCGCAAAAATGTCTACATACATAACTTCTATCCGCACCAGTATCAAACAAGACAGAAGCTAAAAGTTTGTTGATTGTGAATATACCTGTCACCAAGTCGGGGTTATCGCGTGCATCCCTTGCATTAACATTAAAAGCTCTACCACGGGGTGGTCCTCCGTCTTTTCGCTTGTTGGGGCATGCATTTCTGAAATGGCCCATCTGCCCGCATTCATAACACTTCTTCGGTCCATTGGTGTTGTGCTTCCCATTCAAAGTAGTGACCTTGCAGTCTTTCCCAATATGCCCAGCCCGTTGGCATTTCTCACAGACAACATTGTAATACCCAGTGTGGTGTTTGTAGCATCGCTTGCATTGTGGTAAGGTTCCTTTGTAGTTCGGGTTGGTGTTGGTGTTGTTGTTGGGATTAGGGTTTCCACCATTGTTGTGCCTCTTGGCGGGGGTTTGATCGTAGTTTCTCCCCCTGTTGTTATTGTTGTTGTTGTTGTTATCCCACTTTCGCTTTTCGCTACCACCAGCTTCAAACTTAGCCTTCTTCGGCTCATCAATGAGCATCTGATTCATGAGGGTATGCACCATGTGCATTGCTTCGGGAACATTCGGTGGTTTGGACGATGTGACGTTTCCTTTGATGGACTTAGGGAGTCCCCAGAAGTATCTCTCCATACGCTTGAATTCTGGGGTGACCATTGTCGGACACATAAGAGCTAACTCAAGAAACCTCCTGTTGTAACCATCAAGGTCGTTCCCAACGGCATTTAGATGCATGAATTCAATTTCCATCTTCTGGATTTCGGTTCTCGAACAATACTCATCAATCATTGCCGCTTTGAATTCCTCCCATGGCGTAGCATACGCCTCATTGATACCTTTCGCTTGAGCTAACGTGTTCCACCACGTTAGTGCGCCGTCAGATAGTGTGCACGAAGCAAACTTGGTCTTATTGTCCTCCGAACAGTTGCTAACTCGGAATACTGATTCAAGTTTCTCGAACCATCTGGTGAGACCAACCGGTCCCTCGGTTCCACTGAAGTTATGTGTTTGCAGCTCTGGAATTCCTTGTAAGTATACCCATTTTGAATGGGTGGGATAACCGGTGGTGGTGGCGGTGGAGCTTGGAGGTTTCTTTCTGCTAGGGCTGCAGTGATCCGTTCGTTGATCATGTCCTCAATCTGGGCTGCGGTAGATGTGGTTATTCCGTTGGCCATGGTATTCTAAACAAAAGTTTTGACTTAAGTCAAAATCCAGCATTCAATATGTAATAATATAGTATATATTAACCAACATGGAATCAAAACATCACATGTTATTAAATAACGCATCTAGGTACAAATACCACAGAATCATCGTACAGTAATGTAAATAGAACATCGTGCAAGAATTAAATAACGCAAAGTTCCATTCATTAATAATAATAAGTTTCATACATCTGAATAAGTCCGTACAATACATGAGTAATACAATAAACTACAACTAGATTACATAACGAAATCTAAATACAAAAGTCCTACGGTGGAGGTGGGTGTAGGATGTATGAAACCTGAGCCAACTGCTCCTCGAGCTCAGTAACCCGGGCTCGGAGAATCTGTACCTCCCTTGTCAATTCCTCGACAGTGGGAGCTGGTGGGGCAGGCGGTGCCGGCGGTGCAGGTGGTGCAGATGTTGCCGGTGGTGCAGATGGTGCAGCCCTCACGAAACGAGGTTCAGATGTCCCGGTTCCAGAAATAGTCAGCACGTAACGAGGTGCCTTACGTATGAGTGGGTCGGCAGGGTACGGCACAAGCCGCTTACGGGCAGTAACCCTCCGACGCCGACCAAAAGCGTCAGTGAAAGCACGACCCCCATTCACCCCTGGAATGACGGTGCCATCAGGACGGTACCGCTTCTTCGGCGGGGTGGAGGGTGCCTGAATAGGTATATCAGCAGGGTCGTCATCATCACTGGAGTCTGATGAAGAATCATCTGATGAAGAATCGGCGGATGATGAGTCATCCGAATCATGTGGTGGTGACACGGGTGGCTGAACTGGTAGTCCGAAGGCGGCCAACATCTCTCTGTGTCTGAATGGCGGAATCGGTACTAAACGTCCATCTGGAGCGCGTCGACACGGCATGCGCATGTGGTTACGGAATGGCCCTTCCCCGAATTCCGCGGGGATTACAACACCACCGATGCGGGGCTGTGAATCCGAGGGTCCGGGAGCAGACGGAGCTGGAATCTCCGTAGGGCCTACGTGTCCATCAGAAGTAGTCACAGGTGCGGGCGGCTGGCTGCTTGTCCCGGAAGATGAAGCGCCGGGGTCACTCTTGCGTATCGGGATCGGTGGATCGGCAACATTGGTAGGTGGAGTAGCTGAAGAGTCTAAACTGCCCAAAACGCTAGCAGGTGGTACATCCGACATCTGAACAAGGAAAAATAAATTTTCCATGTCAGTAAGTCATAAGCAAGCACGTATTAGGTCAACAGTTTAAATCATGTATAACAATAAGTAGCATGGCAATGACAGCAAATCGTACGAAGGTAACATGCAATCGAAAGAAAGTAATAGCATGCAGTAGTGAAATCATGTAGTAGCATACGGCATATAGCAGTAACAGTAAGCAGCAGCATGCAGTAAGTTCAGCGAAAACAAGTAAACTAGCAAGTTGTAGATTAGTCCTATTAGTGAATCCTACTCGGGTCGGTCTTAGACTCACTAATGCAACCTAATTCCCTACAACCAATGCTCTGATACCAAATGTGATGCCCCGTACAAAACCATCGTGTACGAATCATCAACAACAGGATCATTACAAGGTTAAGTACTATATGCGTTTTCAAAAAGAGTTTGCATTCAATAATAATGTGATGTCTAAACCAACATCGAATGTTTTACAATCCAAAAGCATGCTTCACTAAGTAGAAGCAAATAATAAGTGTATGTGACCACAATGGTCGTTACAAGTCATAATTCAAAAGTACTAAAGTTTGAATGCAAGGTAAAGTAGTTCATACGATGACAACTCTAAGTAGCGGGTGTCTACAGCACGACTAGTACACAGCGGAAGCTAACCTCAAGCACCTGAGAAAAACATGCTTAAAAAAATCAACACAAAGGTTGGTGAGCTATAGTTTAAGTATAACAGTATGTAAGGTAGGCCACGAGATTTCAGTGCTACAAAGAGCGTTTCAAAACAGTATGATAAAGTATATGTTAACCGTGGGCACTTGGTAACTAACTTAACGTTTATACCCCCTGTAAGTACACTTGGCAAGTGCGTATCTCTACGAAGTATTAAACACTCATTAAATGCTAGCGATACTAGCCCGAGTGGGGATGTCAAACCCTATGGATCCATATCTAAGATTCGCGTTCATGGTTCAAAAACCAATGATTAAACGTTACCGAGCTAAAGGGAATGTTTATGCCGTTGTATAACCCACACATAAATAAGTTTAAGTACTCGTGCATAGTATGTAAAACATAAAATCTGCATGTATTCTCAGTTCCCAAAATAAGTTAAAGTAAAAAGGGAATGCTATAACTCACAATGATAATGTAGTCGTAAAGTCGGTTCGGAAAAGGTGTGCAAGTAATCGGTCCGAAGGTCCTCAACCTAAGGCAAATAGTACTAAGTCAGTAAATCATCTTAATAGGTTTAAAAGTATGTAAATAAGGTCTTAAGGGTCATCATCAATCATCATCAAACAAAAGTCGTAAAGTAAGTTTCGTTTATGAAAGTAGTTTACAACAAAGGCTGACTTCAGTCAGTCACCACGGCCTCTACCCTTACTGAAACAAGGTGAGACCAGTGGCCATGGCTCTGTATATGAGTCCTTTAAGTGTGGTAAAATTTACAGAAGCAAACTCGTCTTCGTTTGACCGTGGCGACGGTCTAAGTGCGAGTAGGTCAGAAATTTCTGCACAACGTTAAAAGGACATAGTGACGATCGGGGGGCCATAAATCCTAAACCGTAACTCGGATTAAGACGAGTCCTATATGAAAAGTTATCTACTCAAAAAGATCTATTTGAAAATCATAATCACAACAGCCCAGGTCTACTGGTATGTTACAGAAACAGAAGAACAGTAGGCAGAATACAGTAAACAGAAAATAATGGGTTCCGGTGCTCGATGCTTATCATGGTTCTCATCCTTGATGCGTATAGCTTCAAGTGTACAACTCATTGATGTGTTTGCATCATCTTGACCAAGATTTGACCATCATAACCCAAGTGCAAGTCTAAGACATGAAGCACAACTCACTTAAGAGTTGTATGAAGTTTGATGAATCAAAGTTACATCAAAGTCTTAGATCTAACACATACATGAACTTTAAAGATATTAACAAGTTACAAACTTGAAAGTAAACTAACTAATCAAGATCTTAAAATGTAGAACATAGTTCTTAGTTAGATCTTGAAGATCCAAGACTCAAAAGTCTAGATCAAGCATAAGTATACAAAGTTATATTTAAAGAAAACTTATTTACATGTTCTTGAACTTTTAAGTTAACTTTTAGTTCAAGATTAATGAGATCAAGTCTAACTTGTAGTACTTGACAATTTAAACTAACTACATGAAATTAAAGTGCATAAAATGAAGAAGTAACTAAGTAAACATGTAATTAGTTCATGGTTTGTTCATACTTTAAAGATTCAAACCAAAGTTTGATCTTTAAGAAAGTAAACTTTAAAGTTTACTAACATGACTTTCAAGTATGTTTTCACAACACATGAACTTAAGTCTTTGAAACTTTAAAAGTAGAACATAAACTAGTAAGTTTATGTTCTTAAATGTTCTTGTAAATACAAGATGAATGAAGAATCAAACTAGTAAGTTTGCTTCTTAGAAGATCATAAGTAAATAACAAAAACAACTAGTAAGTAACAAGAAATCAAAGACTAGTAATATGTAAACAAAAGAATGATGATGATGAATGTATAAATCGGTTTTCATTAAGTAAAAAGAGGAAGAACAAGTTGTTTAAACACTTACAAGAAGAGAGAAAAGTGAGAGAGAATGAGAGAAAAAAGAGGAAGAACAAGTTGTTTAAACACTTAATCATGAATGCAAATGATATCTAAAAATATTATTCATGAAAGTTCCGGGTGTCACAAAGACGTTTCGGGCAATTAAAGTCAAGTTCAGGCAATCATGGCATCATGCAAATGTAATGACATATATTCGTTTAATTACATGTATTAATAATAATAATTATTAATAAATAAACGTTGGAAAATCCAGGGTCGTTACAAAAAGTTTTGCATAACATTTCGTGTCGAAAATTACCTGCTTATCATTCTTAGGGAATCATTTACTTATCATTCTTAGTCTAGACACATCTTACTACATTGATTGCATGAATAGTGTATAGAGAAAATTCATATCTTAGCGTATATGTTATTGTAAACTTTGCCTGACGGTTCTGAAGAATCCTCCGTAACTTATGGGATTTTGGAATATCAATCTAAGTACTATAATCTATTTCATATCGAAATTCAATTCCCTGATCGTACAAGATGGATCCCTCAACCAGTTCGAGTCCCTCGTATTCCGATAAGCTATTCCGATAGTTATTTCGACAGCTATTTCGATATGGATATTCACCTAAGCTCTGAAAGCAGTGTAATCGGAATGGATCAACCAATTATCCATCACTTATTTTGGATGAAATGGGGATGGGTTCATAGTCGACAAAACCAATGAAGACATGAAGAAAGCGATCCTTTCCACCCACCGATTTTCCCCTTGGCGAAAAACCTGAAGCACTTACCGGCGAACCTGTTCGAAACACCATTTTCTCTCTCATTTCCAGAGTACCTCACCACGACTATATCATAACTCAGATTCTAAACCTTATTCATCCCCTCGTTCCGACCGAAAATCATCCCGGAATAATAGAAGAAGTCAACGAACTTCGCGCTCGAGTAATCAATTTGGAAAACGTGGAGCAAAACCTACCAGCTTCAGCAACAGCACCGGCAACATCAGTACCACCGTGACAACCCGTAAATTTCCAGAAAAATTTAAACAAAAATCTTTATATGATTTCATTTAACCTCGACTAATTCCGACGATTCACGAACAATTATTTGTAAATAATTACGCATTAATTTGATATATTAATATTAATATTATTAATATCCTTTTTAAACAAGATATCAATAATTAATATCTTTATTATCAGTATTGTTATTATGAATAAAAAAATATTGACAAATATTCTTGAAAAAGTAGTAAATCAATTTGTTTATTTTAAAAAAAAATATATAAAAAAATCCTTAAAATAAATGATTTTTTAATAAAATAAGTAAATAAATAAATAAATTACTTTTTAATTAAAAATTATAATGGAAAACTACTTTTATTATTTTATTTTATGCATTATCCAATGACCTAACATTTAATACTTTTGAATTTTAAAATCTCATTAAAAATTAAAATATTTCTTTTTCTTTTAATTATTTTATTCTTTTTACCCAATTTTTTCAAGTATAAATACCCCTCATTTCTCATTCAAACTCACACCAAAAATTTCTCTCATTCTCTCTTTGAAGAATTACTACTAGTAAGTATTCTTTTCTTACTTTTTACTTTTTACTTTTTACTTTTTACTTTTTACTATTTACTTCGGTTTATTATTTTTTTACCGAAACATGTAAATAATGTTATAAATTATATGCAATTAAAATTAAAATAAATAACATGTTATAATTAATAATATATGTTACTAAAAATTATAAAAGTATTTTTATGAATTAATATATAGGAGTTATAATTAAAATCGAATTAATGAATATATATGTATATACGCACCTAACGTGAAGGTTATAATTAAAGATAGCGTACAAAGACTACAAACATCACCGCTACTTGTGGCCTAGGGTGATCCTTGTTACCATTATGGGACGCTTGTGGATCTCGAATGCCAAGACTTAGATTCTGGTCAAGAGATCCTGGGCCTCTTGGTAACAATAGATCATTCGAGTGACTTGCATGTTAGCGACGAAGTTTGGGCGAGATTGTACAACATCTTTGTTAAGAATTATAACCCGAACATTCTTAAACTAGAAGCTTACTATAAGTGGAAGTTTTTCATAAATAGTAGGTTTCCAAAAATAGAAACTTTTGAGAAATAGGAACTTTTCTCGAAAACCGTCACTGTCAATATAGTTGCTATATTAATAAACATACTTTATGTCAAGTTAGACATTAACTAATCAAACGTTATACCTCAAGGTTGATATCCAGATCACTTACTTTCTTTACTTTCCTTCTTGCGTGGAATACTTCAACTGCTATTTAATGTGAGTTCATCTGCTCCCTTTTTATATATTTTTGGGCTGAGAATACATGCGCAACTTTTAAAACTATTTTACACGTATCAAATATTAAACTGTGATATGTTGGGCTATGACCAGCAAGTCCCCAACCGACAAGTATAAACGATAACTTGTACGGGGAAAACTTGAAAGTCTAGTCTAAATATCAGTACCAACTAATAAACTGTGATATGTTGGGCTATGACCAGCAAGTCCCCAACCGACAAGTATAAACGATAACTTGTACGGGGTAAACTTGAAAGTCTAGTCTAAATATCAGTACCAACTGTTAAACTATGCTATACCCGGCTATGTCTGACTAAGTCCCTACAGTGATATTTTTAATTGCTGCGGCATTCTTAATTATTGGGGATAGGCCTATCGGGAGTAACGTCCCTGATACATTTGACTAAGTCTTTGTATTACTTGATAATGAAATTAAACGACAAGGACAGAACAACTTGTCACGGGGCAAACAACGTTTAGTCTAAATATCACGCACTGGCATAACTTTTTGATCCTGCGGGAGATCAACTTGACAGGATCTGATTGATCTACTTATGAAAACAAATCTTGTGGTCTAACACTATTACTGAAATCATTATTTATGACAAACCTATTAACTCACTCAACCTCGTGTTGACCTTTTTAAGCATGTTTATTCTCAGGTACTTAAGTATTGCTTCCGCTGTATATCTACTGCTTTGATGATGATTGCTTGCTATGCTTGGAGTCTTCATTACATATCATATCAATTAAAGACATATTTATCTTCCGCTGCAAAACTCAACAAAACGTCTCATGTAGAGTCGTTCTCGTTTATACAACTGTTATTTGATATAATTAGTCACAAATACCCCAGGCCCTATTTGGGGGTGTGACCGATTGGTATCAGAGCAGGTTGTTGTAGAGAACTAGGATTGCATTTTATGTGTGCCTTATAAAATTAGGTACCTTAGCAATGTAGGACTACAACTTTCCTTGACCGTAGTGCCTTTACTTGTTGCCTTTAACTGTTAAATGCTACACTATGCTTTAGAAACTTTACTTATCTTAGAATGTCGAGCCAACCTAAGAACTCTGCTCACTTTCCTAAGTATTATTCAATTACGCCACTGCATTTAAATGCGACACCATGATTTCTGAAATTCTTGACATTCCTATGTCATCTATCATGGTTTTGTGTATTACATATGTATTACATGAAATATTATCCATGATTTTTGAAACTTCTATAATTGTTACTATTCATACTCAAACGTATATAACTCCCTGTTATATCACGTACCTATGTGCCTTATACCTTTATGCATCGGTTTACGAACCAGAAAATGTCATTGGGTTATCACAGTATACGAATTGAAAGTCTTTAATCGAAAGATTATTAGTTTACATACTTATCATTTTATAATCTCGACACGTCATACTGCCATTATTGGAGTATAGACAAATCATATCTTATCATATCTATCCCAATAAACTTTGTCTAACACTTTTCCTAAATTTCCTCCGTAAATTACGAAATTCTTTTTGCTATATATACGTATTCAAGGAGACAAATATATCATTCAGTATTCATTTCATATCAAACCCTATTCCAAACACATAATATGGATTTCTCACCCGATTCTTCAAATTTCTCTAGTTCCGAAGACAGCATGACGGGGACCCACCAACCGATCAACTACTGTTATTTCTTCAGAAGATGGGGATGGGTTCGTGAAATACTCACCCTATGGAGAAACGAAGAAGGTACTCCTTATCATGAGCCAAACTTACCACCAAATGTCGGAGTACTCGATCCGCTTACTGGCGAACCTGTTTGCAATACTGTTTACACTCTTTTCGCAAGGATTTTCTGCCTCGAAGGTTGACTCGATGTAGCCCAAGATAGTATTCGTCCTCTACTCCCGAATTATAACCAGATAGGGTTATTAGAAGAAGTTAGAAGACATCTAACTAAATATCAAGAATTGACAAACCTTACGGAGGAATGGGTAGAACAAATCCATAGACTCAAGCGTAAAGTAGAAACCCTGGAGGAAACAGTGCACGATTTGGAAGTTAGGCTCACACCTTCTACCCAAATACCACAAGCAACACCAGCAACATAACCAGAACCATCAGTACCACCAACATCACCAACATCATCAACACCACAAGAAATACCAACAACAACCGCAACACCACCAGCAGTATCGTCAACATCACCAGCACCGACGGCACTACCAGAATCAGTAACAGCCTCAACAGTACCGCCAACATCATCAACACAGCAAGCATTATAAGCACCAGCAGTTGCATCAGTATCAGCAACAACATCAACACTATCAGCTTCATCAACAATAACATCCGCATCACAAGCCTCAACATCACAGTCGATGTCACGAGCATCAACATCATACGCACCATAGATACCAAGGAATACCAGTAACAACAAACGAAGAAGTATTGATTCATAACTACATTGAAGAAATACTCTGCAGAGAATATGTAGTTTCTAAAAGTTTTTGGAGATTATTTATTCTTGTTCCAACCTCAAATCAAATGAGTTTAATATTATATTAACTCATTAAATCCATGATTACATCTGAAGGAAAATACATATGTACGTATATTATCATAAAGATTGTAATTAAATATTCTGTTGTACAAACTGTTGATGGTGAAAATATTTTAACGGGTAGGTAATACCCGAGAAATATTTATATCTCACATTAATATGTTACATTGTACATTCTTCAAAATTCTTGAAAACACCTTAGAACTATAACCAACGATTCAGATTCGTTAACCCTAATAATGCTGATGAAGCAGCAAAGGTCGTAGATGGTCTTAATGACCAGAAGCTTGATTATAAAGAATTGTGCGTTGGAAAAGCTCAAAAGAAAATCTGGTATTGAAAGACGGATTGAGCTAAACATGAAGGAAGCTGTGGACAAATCTCAAGGACTAAACCTGTATTCAAAGAATCTAGATGAATCAGTATCTGCTGAAATCATTAGCAATTACCCTGCTCCTTACTTATCTTAAATCTTTATAGAAGAACTTTCCTCATTATCATTTGATCTTAGAAAATTCTAAGATATCATCGTATCTTTCGTCATAAATATCCTCGATGTTTCTGAAGATATCTTCATAACTATTCTTGTCCGCAATAAATTATCTCTTTGCGATATCTTTGTTATATAATAAAGAAAACTGTTTTAGTTTCTATATTATGTAAAATTCAAGTTTAAATTATAAATGTTTTGAAGAAGTGTTGGGAATTGAAGCATGATTTAGTATAATATAAAGACGTCAGGCCTACGTGATTATATTACAGTAAGTCATGCTAAATTTTTAATGGAAGATGATGATTCATAGACTTATTAATCATCATTTGCCATGTTACACGACTCTTACATTCTACTTAATCTCTGAACATATCAAGAACATATATTCTTGATAGTTCTTTCCTCAGTAATTCTTGTAATATAACAAATCAAATCATGATATTACGTTCCTTCCTGCTTAGGACATTATGTTCATTCAAAACTTCATACCTACAAATTCTGGACCATTACTCGCTTTACTTAGAGTCGAGAGGAGAATAAAAAGGCAAAGAGCTTCGACAAATAAGGGAAAATATAAAGCCCGATAACAATACCGAAATTACAAACCGTGTATATCAATGCGTATAGCAATATAAAGACACGGGAGAACTAAAAACACGATAAATCCTAGAGCATAATAGAAGTAAACACACTCCTCTGGTGGGAGTTGGAAAAGAAGGAAGATTGTGGCGATAACCAATATAATGTCAAGAACAAGAACTGGATTGAGCATATTAAGAAATCTTTTGGAAGTATGAATTGAGGAAGAAAGTATAGAAGTGGTGAAGATAATGAAACGGAAGAAGCTAATTTATAGCGAAATTCTAGACACAGCAATTGAGACAATTCACCGCATTTAATTAAAGAAAATCCTAATTTTCTTAATTACCGGAGAATCAAATCTTATAAAGATTATGAAGATTTCTTTAAATCCCTTGAATTCCGGAAATCAACTTTAACCATATCAAAAGTTAAGGTGAACATTTAATTTTCTCATTTCACTCTTTTGTGATAGTTATTTAATGTCGATAAAACTCTATTTTTCAACTCATATTCAATATTCTTGTT
The DNA here is from genome assembly GCF_046630445.1 of Rutidosis leptorrhynchoides. Taxonomy (NCBI): domain Eukaryota; kingdom Viridiplantae; phylum Streptophyta; class Magnoliopsida; order Asterales; family Asteraceae; genus Rutidosis; species Rutidosis leptorrhynchoides. Next base: position 257,920,296 of record NC_092337.1, read on the forward strand.
GTAAAGAATGACGATCTCTATCAAATTTCATGATTATGATTTTCATGAACTCCTCTCTATTTTGTCTACCCTAATATTGTGGCATAAACGCTCAAGGTTTAAATAAGCTCACTATTATTCATCACACATTTCATGTATATTTTTTTTTTAAAGGCAAGTTAGATTTATTAAAATATAAAAAATACACGAAACAAACTAGCAAGGAGCTAGACAAGACACGAGGCTACAAGCGACCGCACAATTAAAATGCACAACCAACCAACAACATGAAGCTATAGGAAACACACAAGCACGAGGACACTAAAAGCAGCACGACATGACACGACAACTAAATAAACTATGATTCCGAATCTGATGACGCGCAGGAAGAGCAACGTGAGCAACAATCGATATCCTCTTTCGAGTCATTCATGACGTTCTCGATAAAATATCTTTCATGCCATCGAAAATTATCCCGACGTCGATTGCGCTTCATATTTCTCCTACCCCACACATATTTAATGAAATGACTTTTAATCAAAGGATGAGCTTTTTTCCCCTTAACACGAAAACGAGCTACTGTGGTATATGATGAACAAGGGGACACGTCATGCAAATCAGTACAATCTATTCCGATTGGGCTAGGGTTACCCACATCACGTTCGTCTGAACCTAGGCCCACCCCATTTGGGGCATGATTGACCATATCAGAATCACAAGGTTGGTCTGGCCCAATTGAAAGCTCCGACCCAGATTGATTTTGAAATTGAAAATAACTCATTGGGAATTTCACACGCGTGCTATTACTTTTCTCGAGACCCGCACATCCCACATTGGAAGCCGCATCAGAGTACATCGGACATTGAACATCATCCGGCAACGGATCGCCGTTAAACTTGGATTCCGTTGCTGAAGGATCATCGGACGGAGACGGAGCCAAGTTTTCATAACATTCAACCGGCGTAATCTCACCTTCTTCAACCTCATCATCATCGACTTCATTGATACTCACTGTTGGTGTCTCGATACTAGGCTTATCAACAGGAGTTTCCCTGATATCTTCATCACCAATCACACCCACATTTGCCGATACATTATTCTCTCTTTCTGAGGAAAACCTAATCAATGACACTCTTGTTAAATCCTTTAGATAACCTCCGCATTAATAATAAAATGTACTTCGTAGAATTTATGGATCGTAAGATTTAAACGCTAGAAACAAAACAATATCCTATTAGTTGGAATTTACGAAAGGCCCCGAGCATACCTGGGAACGTGAAGACCAAATAAAATGAAAATATCCTCACCTGTTTACAAACAACGCCGACTGATGGCAACAACTAAATTTCGGGACGAAATTTCTATTAACAGGGGGATACTGTGACAACCCGTAAATTTCTGGCAAAATTGAAACAAAAATCTTTATATAATTTCATTTAACCTCGACCAATTCCGACGATTCACGAACAATTATTTATAAATAATTACGCATTAATTTGATATATTAATATTAATATTATTAATATCCTTTTTAAACAAGATATCAATAATTAATATCTTTATTATCAGTATTGTTATTATGAATAAAAAAAATATTGACAAATATTCTTGGAAAAGTAGTAAATCAATTTGTTTATTTTAAAAAAATATATAAAAAAAATCCTAAAATAAATGATTTTTTTAATAAAATAAGTAAATAAATAAATAAATTACTTTTTAATTAAAAATTATAATGGAAAACTACTTTTATTATTTTAATTTATGCATTATCCCATGACCTAATATTTAATACTTTTGAATTTTAAAATCTCATTAAAAATTAAAATATTTCTTTTTCTTTTAATTATTTTATTCTTTTTACCCAATTTTTTCAAGTATAAATACCCCTCATTTCTCATTCAAACTCACACCAAAAATTTCTCTCATTCTCTCTTTGAAGAATTACTACTAGTAAGTATTCTTTTCTTACTTTTTACTTTTTACTTTTTACTATTTACTTCGGTTTATTATTTTTTACCGAAACATGTAAATAATGTTATAAATTATATGCAATTAAAATAAAAATAAATAACATGTTATAATTAGTAATATATGTTACTAAAAATTATAAAAGTATTTTTATGAATTAATATATAGGAGTTATAATTAAAATCGAATTAATGAATATATATATATATATATATATATATATATATATATATATATATATATATATATATATATATATATATATATACGCACCTAACGTGAAGGTTATAATTAAAGATAGCGTACAAAGACTACAAACATCACTGCTACTTGTGGCCTAGGGTGATCCTTGTTACCATTATGGGACGCTTGTGGATCTCGAATGCCAAGACTTAGATTCTGGTCAAGAGATCCTGGGCCGCTCGGTAACAATAGATCATTCGAGTACCTTGCATGTTAGCGACGAAGTTTGGGCGAGATTGTACAACATCTTTGTTAAGAATTATAACCCGAACATTCTTAAACTAGAATCTTACTATAAATGGAAGTTTTTAATAAATAGTAGGTTTCCAAAAATAGAAACTTTTGAGAAATAGGAACTTTTCTCGAAAACCGTCACTGTCAATATAGTTGCTATATTAATAAACATACTTTATGTCAAGTTAGACATTAACTAATCAAACGTTATACCTCAAGGTTGATATGCAGATCACTTACTTGCTTTACTTTCCTTCTTGCGTGGAATACTTCAACTGCTATTTAATGTGAGTTCATCTGCTCCCTTTTTATATATTTTTGGGCTGAGAATACATGCGCAACTTTTATAACTGTTTAACACGTATCAAATATTAAACTGTGATATGTTGGGCTATGACCAGCAAGTCCCCAACCGACAAGTATAAACGATAACTTGTACGGGGAAAACTTGAAAGTCTAGTCTAAATATCAGTACCAACTAATAAACTGTGATATATTGGGCTATGACCAGCAAGTCCCCAACCGACAAGTATAAACGATAACTTGTACGGGGTAAACTTGAAAGTCTAGTCTAAATATCAGTACCAACTGTTAAACTATGCTATGCCCGGCTATGTCCGACTAAGTCCCTACAGTGATATTTTTAATTGCTGCGGCATTCTTAATTATTGGGGATAGGCCTATCGGGAGTAACGTCCCCGATACATTTGTCTAAGTCTTTGTATTACTTGATAATGAAATTAAACGACAAGGACAGAACAACTTGTCACGGGGCAAACAACGTTTAGTCTAAATATCACGTACTGGCATAACTTTTTGATCCTGCGGGAGATCAACTTGACTGGATCTGAGTGATTTACTTATGAAAACAAATCTTGTGGTCTAACACTATTACTGAAATCATTATTTATGACAAACCTATTAACTCACTCAACCTCGTGTTGACCTTTTTAAGCATGTTTATTCTCAGGTACTTAAGTATTGCTTCCACTGTATATCTACTGCTTTGATGATGATTGCTTGCTATGCTTGGAGTCTTCATTACATATCATATCAATTAAAGACATATTTATCTTCCACTGCAAAACTCAACAAAACATCTCATGTAGAGTCGTTCTCTATTATACAACTGTGATTTGATATAATTAGTCACAAATACCCCAGGCCCTATTTGGGGGTGTGACAACCACCAACAACCCAAGTTTCAACATCACACGCCTCAACATCTCATTCTGTACCTCGAGTATAATCATCGTTCTACGTATCGTTCTACATCAATTATCTTCGTTCTTCATGGCGATTAAGTAATCTCTAATGTTTTAGAGATTATGTATTCTAGTTCTAACGATAAATCAAATGAGATTAATATCATATTAACTCATTAAATCCATGATTACATCTGAAGAAAATATATATGTATATATGTTTTCATAAAGATTGTAATTAAAAATTCTTTTGTACAAACTGTTAATGGTGAAAATATTTTAACGGGTAGGTAATACTCGAGGAATATTTAGATTTCACATTAATAAGTTACACAGTACATTCTTCCAATCTGATTCAACAGTCATTTACTATCCTACTTACATCCACAGATATACGTATCCGTTCATCGCAGAATAACCATTTTCACTCAATTTCATATTCGGATTTTTACCTATCAGAATCCAACAAGTGGCATAATGAAGAAAACATCGGACAAAATAAAATTTGTTAGAAACAAACAAATTAACTATGAGAAATTTTGTTAAGAATCCACGCTAACTATTCCTAGCTAACTGTTCCTAGCTAACTGTTGATTCCTTATTACATTTATTTATCGCAATTTATTTATCGCAATTTTAAATTCTCGCAATTTTATTTATCGTCATTTAATTTCTGTATTTTTTACGCACTTTAAATATCGGGACACGTATACAAGGTTTTGACATATCATATCGACGCATCTATATATATTATTTGGAATAACCATAGAAACTCTATATGCAGTAATGTTCGAGTTAGCTATACAGGGTTGAGATTTATTCTACAATAATATATATACTTTGAGTTGTGATCGAGTCTGAGACATGTATACAATGGGTCACGATACGTATTAATTAATTCGGATATTTTATATTAAACTATATATGAATTATTGAATTGCTAACTGTGGACTATCAACTGTGGACTATTAACATTGGACAATTAAAATGAATTAAAATATTGATTATAACATATGAAACAAAACATTTCTTCAAGTTTGCCACTTGGTTTCTTCTTAAACCTCATTTGTATCTTGACGATTACAATCTGCGTTCAAACCTTTCATGATTCTTGAAAACACCTCAATCGAGAGAGTGAACCAACTTATCTCATCTACAGAAGGAAAGATTTATTCATATAGTTATGCACCTGAAAAACTCTCGAAAACTGAGTAAACGTTTAACACGTAGCTGTGCTAATTCCTTTAGCGTTATTATTACCCAAAATAACTTTGCAATTCCTTTTCGAAGTAGCAAATTTTGTCACAGCTCCATCAAGACAATTTTGACTTTTCATCCGGAGTAACCTTTTTATAACCCTATCATATACTCATCCGCATCTTGTAACGATAATTGCCATACCAAGTACCGGGAAATCAGCAATCAGTATTTTGAATTTCGCAGCGTTCTACATCAATAGTTATATGTATACATATAACATTTATCTCTTAGAATTATGAAATCCTATTCTGAAATTCTGAACAGCAATCTAGTCTACGAATCAGTTCTTTGAATTTTGAGAAAGCTGATAAAGTAGCGAAAACTGTTGATGACTTTAACGGTCAAAAGTATGATGATAAAGAATAGAGTGTTGGAAACGCTCAATAGAAAATTTAGTACCGAAAAGCGAATTATGCGAAACCATGAAGGAGACTCTGAACAAATTACAAGGACTAAACTTGTACATAAAGAATCCTGATGATTCTGTTTCTGATGAAATCTTTAACGGACACCTTGCTCCTTAAATCGCTCTAAATCATCGTGAATGAATTTCTTCATCACAATTTGATTCTAAAATTCTAAGATATCATCGTATCTTTCATTATAAATATCCTCGATAACTATGAAGATATTTTCATAAATATTTTTTATCTGAAATCATTTATCTCTTCGCGCTATCAGTGTTACATCAGAAAGGAAACTGTTTCAGTTTCTAAATTCTGAAAAATTCAAATTTAAATTATGAGTGTTTTTGAAGAAGTGTTGGGAACTGAAGCATGAGTTAGTATAATATAATGACACTTGATCAACGTGATTATATTAAAGTAAGTCATGCTGAGTTTCTAATGGAATGTGATGATTCACAGATTATAACGTCATCATGTGCCATGTTACACGACTCTTACATTCTATCTAATCTATAAACACATCAAGAACATATTTTCTTGATAGTCCTATCTTTTCCCTTGAATTCTGGTAATTTGACAAGTCAGATTGTGCTATTACCATTTCTTTCTTAGAATATTAGTCATGTTCATTCGAAACTTCATACCTACGAATTCTGGACCATTACTCGCTTTACTAGAGGTCGAGAAGAGAATAAAAAGGCAAAGAGCTCCAAAATATAAGAGAAAATATAAAGTCCAATAACAACACGGAGGTTATAAACCGTGAATATTAATACGAATAGCAATATAAAGACAAGGTAGAATTAAGAATAGTATCACCCCAAGGTAATAGTAGAAGTAAACAGATTCTTCTGGTGGAAGATTGAAAAGAAGGATGACAGAAATGATAATTAGGAAAATATCAAGGATTAGAACGGGATTAAGCATTTTCACAATCTTTTGGATGTGTGAACTAAGAAAGAAAGTATAGGAATGGTGAGAATAATGGAACGGAAGAGTTTAATTTATAATGGAAACATCAAACAGAGTAATCGAGGCAGATCACCGTATTTAATTATAGAGATCTTAATTTCCTTACTCGCTGAAGAATCAAATCTTATAGATTTCAAAGATTTTCTTTTAATTCCTTGAATTCGGGAAATCCACCGTGACTACATCAAAAGTTAAATCTATATCTCAATCTTTTGTGACAACTTCACTAATACGCTTCATATAATCGAATCGTTTTATCTATATTACTCAATATTGATAAAATTCTATTTATCAACTAATATTCGTCATAAAAACATTCTTATTGTTAGCTATGACGATCCCACTCAAATTTCGAGACGAAATTTCTTTGACGGGTAGGTACTGTGCCGATCCAGAAATTTTCAATCAAATTTAAACTTAATCTTTATATGGTTTCGACATGATAAGCAAAGTCTATTAAATTGAATTTAAAAAATTTTGAACTAGTTTATGAAATCATTTGAACTTCGACTGCTCTCGACGATTCATGAACAATTAATTGTAAATAGATATGTGTGTATGTATATATAAATAATAATTCGAAATATAATTTGAAGTATTATATGTTGTTGTTATAAAAATTAATAAAATAAAAATAGGATATTATAATAATTATTATTTAAAATATATCTCTATATATAAATAAAGTATATTAAAAATAAATATTAAATGATTTTAATAGTCGTTTGTTGTTTCGATTGATATTAAGCAAGTTAAATTCAAACTTATGTAATTTTAAAATAAACGGTGATACGAAAATGAGTTCTGTAAATTTTAGGCTTATTAAAAATGTATTTAGGAACTATTTGTTAAGTTTTAACATTTTTTGTATTTTACCCAGAATCGAGAGGGACACTTGATGTAATTTTAATTTATTAAATTAATGATTAAATTTTATTCTATAATAACCAAAATAAATAAATATTAGTTAATTTAAAAATATGGGATTTTTCTGTGGACTTTTGTCCGTCACTAGTTATCATTGGAGCACGAAATAATACCCTAAATCTTATGGCAACTGAATAGTAACCGATGGCTTCACTATTTTCAATTCTATCTCTAATTTGCACATGACTTATTATTAATTATTAAAATATTATAATTTACTCTTATATCAGATATGAGTGGATACTAATCATTATACTAAAAAAATTCGGTGTCTGCCATTAAATTCCAAACCCCATCATCAAATTAATTCTAAGCAACCACATATTCAAAACTGAATCCTATGCTCAACAAGTTCGAACAACTCCCACAACTGTTTAATTTCATTCTTCTTTATATTATATTTTTCTTAGATACTCAAACAAGAGACAGTTCAGATGTAACAACAATACATGTTAATGTTGACAACTATAGTACCAGGAAACAAGTGAAATGTATCAAAGGTATGTTTAGTACATGATAAGTGATCAATCTCCGTTTGCACAACCTTTGCAACAACAATACACACACTATATAACCTTCTCTTCACGCATGTGTTTTGGTACTCTACAAACACACGTTGTCTGAAAATTTTGATCACGTAACCGAATGCACCTTAGACAGCAAAGTCGTTCCTATTTCTGTTGACACAATACCAAATCATCAACACCACTATTCGTTGTTTCTTGCCCGAACTACTCATGTTACTACTTCTTATACTAGCAACATCATAGCCAAGCCGAATCATCACCTTAAAACAACTACCATCTTGATTAATTGTTACTGATGATCGAAGCTCCACAACTACCATCATGATGCTACATATCAATTGCTATCATAACATGAGCTGCTAATATTCATTTCTTCTAATCAACTCATAAAAGCCACCTTATATGATCGACTTCCGGCTCAACACTGCAACCATAATTTACCATTCTCACCACCACTCTCCACCGTATCCATCCCCTTCCATCGACACCCATCAACCCGTAAACAACCACCACCTTATCATCGTTATTTACTTCTATTGCTCTACAATTCGACTACCACCATAGCCAATCATCACGAACCCACTTCCTTTATCTACTATTCGAAACACGATCTTCAATCGGAACTCAATTTGAACCGATGCTACACATATTTGTTTTCTGTTTATGGTACCTATCACCACCACCTTGATTCACCTTCGACCACCATCACCCTATCATCACCCCAACAGCAAATCATCCCCAACCGCCATTTTCTTTTCTTTCTCTCTCTCTATTGTTGCAACCACCATTGTGACCATATTTTTCTTTCTTTCTTTTGATTGCTTCTATATAACCCATAAACCACATGTCATATTGTTGACGTTTAAATTATTAGAACCTGCCCTTACTTTTATAAATGGCAGACACTTCCAACAAAAGATAACCCCACATGTTCAACAAATTTCGACGACTAGTTCTTTTTATAATCAAACCATACAACTTGATTTGGGCCATACACAAATCCACTAATTTATGTTGGATCGAACTATGATGTTGGGGCTGTAATGTTATTCAGTTGGGCCGAGCTTATTTGGGCCATAAAATTGCAAAACCCATCGTTCCTTCCTGCTCACATAAAGGGGACACCACCCAGCCCTTTAAACTACTGTTCTCATTGCTGCTAAGTTTCTGTTTATTCGTTAAATTGAAACCCTTATGTAAGTAACGATGATTAGTGATAACGATGAAGATGTACTGTAATAATGAAAGAAGATCGTTTAAGATGATGATGATTGTTGTTATGATTTTATGTTAATTAATAAAAATTTATGATGGTGCGTACTTGGGTTTTGATGAAGATGATTAGACCTGCGTATCTTTCTTCCTCTGTATCAACTGTCGTTTGAAACTTCCTGGTGCACCTATTCCTATTCTATTCGAAACCCACCACCATTAAAACCACCACCATAATCGTTCTTCTTCCTGCTATCTAGTTTCTTGTGCCTATATTTTTTTTATGTCGACGGGAACCCACAAAAAGAGGCTGTTATCTGATGTATGTGATGGGTTTATGGTTACAGTTTTTGTAATTCTGGTTAATGGATCACTTAGTACATAAATGAAATTAGATTGCTTGTGAATTGAATCACTTATGTTAAATGGACTTAAATGCATATTGGGCTTCTGAAGTGAGGTTAATTATTATTAGAGGGATCATAATTCTGAAGTGAGTGAATGGAAGAATGGTGAGGAGTTATGTGTATAACCAAGAGGTCGTGGGTTCGAGCCCGGGTGGTGGCATTTTGTTTTTAAATCCGGTTCTTTCAAAGGTAGCATTATATTTTATTTTTATTTTTATTATTTTATTTTTATTATTATTATTATTATTATTATTATTATTATTATTATTATTATTATTATTATTATTATTATTATTATTATTATTATTATTATTATTATTATTATTAATAAAATAAGTATGATTATTATTATTATTATCAAAATAAGTATCATTATTAATAAAATTATCATTTTTAGAATTATTATTATTATCAGTATTATTATTATTATTAGTATTAACAATATTTTTATATTTTAACATTATTATTATTATTATTATTATTATCATTATTAACAATTATCATTATTTTTTTGTTATAAGTATTATCATTTTTATTAACATTACTATATAATATCAAAATATTTTAATAAATATTTATAGAAGTAAACTCACTGTAGTAATAGCAAATACTAATTAGTTATTTAAAGTGAATAATATAAATATATCTAACTTACTATTTAATATAACAAATTATGGATTTTTAATATTAATAAAGCTATATAAATATTAATTATTTTAAATATATATACAAAGTAAGTATATAGAACATATAATTTAAGATATAAAATATGAATTTGTTCAAATTCAAGTATATGTGTTAATATATATATATATATATATATATATATATATATATATATATATATATATATATATATATATATATATATATATATATATATATATATATATATAAATGATATAGGTTCGTGAATCCGAGGCCAACCCTGCATTGTTCAGTATCGTCGTATGAATATTTTTACTACAAAATATCGTATTGTGAGTTTCATTTGCTCCCTTTTAAATGCTTTTGCAATATATATTTTTGGGACTGAGAATATATGCGCTTTTATAAATGTTTGACGAAATAGACACAAGTAATCGAAACTACATTCTATGGTTGAATTATTATACCGGATATCACCCTTGTTGAACTTGGTAGCCTAAGAATTGGTGTTTATTATAATTGCCACCAATTGACGCGAATCCTAAAGATAGATCTATGGGCCCTGACAAGCCCCAGTCAGATAATTTGAACTGCTTTAGTACTTCGATGTTTATATTTTGGGGATATTCTAGATGCATTTTGTTAATGTCGGTTACCAGGTGTTCAATCCATATGAATGATTTTTAAACACTTGCGAGTGTATGATTATTGAATTAATGAAATCTTGTGGTCTATTAAAATTATGGAAATGATTGATTACGATAAACTAATGAACTCACCAACCTTTTGGTTGACACTTTAGAGCATGTTTATTCTCAGGTATGAAAGAAATCTTCCGCTGTGTATTTGCTCATTTTAGAGATATTACTTGGAGTCATTCATAATATATTTCAAAAGACATTGCATTCGAGTCGTTGAATTCATCAAGATTATTATTAGGTCAATTATAGATGGATATATTATGAAATGGTATGCATGCCATCAACTTTCGATGTGATGAAAGTTTGTCTTTTAAAAACGAATGCAATGTTTGTAAAATGTATCATATAGAGGTCATGTACCTCGCGAAGTAACCAAATGTAATGTATTCGTCCAGATGGATTAGGACGGGTCTTTACAGCTCCTCTGCAGTAGATGTAGGAGCGCACGTATACCCAGGAAGCCCATCAATCTTTATTGAACTAATTCGGTTTGGAGGAGTGCGAAAAGTATCATCAAATTTGTTGAGAGATAAGTGGTTGGACTCGGGGGGAGTACTCGCTTGCTCAGCTGCAATAAATAATTCAAAAGCATAATAATTAATACACATCAAAAGCGCGCAGTAATAAATTGTGCAAACGCTCGAGAATGATAATGAAAAATTAAACTTACAAGTTTTTGATTCAGGTGTCTACTCTGAAGTAATTGGATTCTCGACCAAGTTCTTTGTGTTTGATCGAGTACGTTTCTGTTCAGATACAACCGGAGAAACATATTTGAGTTTCTTCTTCGTATCTGCAGCAGTGGACGCCACCACACCTTTTAGCAAAGGAGGAAGGAGTTTTGGCTTCTGGACTTCTAAGTCGTGAAGCGATAAAGTTCTTAGGGTTATCCTTCTGGCTAATCTCTTGAATCTTCATGATTAAAAGTAGAAAAGATTGCAAAGAATGCTTATTGATAATTGATGTGCTAAGAATGAGAAAGAAAGAGAGATGGCAATGCGAATTTTGCTAAGGGGTGTCCATTGATATTTATAGGTGGATTAAGATTGCAACGGCTCAATTTAACGGTAAAAAAAATGCATAAAATGCTTCCGGGACAAATATAGCCGTTATTCTACTGAAAGTTTAACGGTAACATTATTAGAGCGATAATCCCCATTGCGGTTTAAAGATTGGCAATCAAAATCACAAAGCATCTTTAACTACATTTTTTAGAGGTTATTATGTTATATTTTCTACATAAATATAACACAATAAACTGGGGGAGGGGGACTTGATCATATATATATATATATATATATATATATATATATATATATATATATATATATATATATATATATATATATATATATATATATATATATTCATGCATATTTTATGTGCAAAAAGAAATTTAAATACAAATGCAAACAGAATCGCGCAGATAAATACCGGTTGCCAAATGCGCTATAATATTGTGGATGCCCGCATAATTTGAGATTACGAAGATGTCCCGCATAAACATTGCGGATGCGTAGAGATGGCGCGAACATTGATTCCGCAAATATCCCAAACCTATAAATAGGGAGCTTGGCCTCTCATTTTAGGTTGTTGATTTTGTGCAATTGCTCTGGTCTTTGTGATTCACTTCTGACTACGCCCAATTATCAATCATAATCGAGCCAAGTTAATGCAATCCAGACCGGGACATGGTGATTGATCACTTGAATCTAAGTGAAAGACGATCATAAGGTCCCAAAAACATTATCAACACCACCATCCACCCCTCATTGCACTCAATTCCTAAATTAGATCTAAACATCTAATTTAGGATTGATCAATATGCACTCGATTACATTTTCTTTTGAGGTAAATGTAATGTTTTTCCATTTGTTTATGTCTTGTGTGTAAACTTGTTTATTTGCATTTGAGTTGTGTATTGTGTCATGACAGTAACCTAGATATCTAGACTACGCGTGAGTATGGTCAAGATGTTTATACGGTAAAACAAGACCACCAATTATTTGGTCGGACGCTCTCATTATTCGAGAAGGTTCTTCGAGAGGTATCCTCCTACCAACGAAATCTAGAAGGCATTTCTTCTGGCGGTAGGTCTGAAATATGCCAAAAGACTTATTATTGTGTTCGTGTCATATTCAGAGTCATTACATAATATAAGAATATAATTTGCAATTATATTTAGAACTCATACTTAGAAAAAATTTTGGTACATAATTGTGCGGTATTTCTGCTATCCAGGTGGGTGATCAGCCCTCCCGGTTGTAGTTAAATTACACATGGTATTTCTTTAAATGAAAAGCATGCCAAGGCTTTCGTAACGGGATTCTGTCTGGTGTTTCCAGGTCGTATGCGACGTAGTCGGTTACGCCGACAACCCTGTAAGGTGCTTCCCATCGTGGACCCAATTTTCTGACATCATACTACCGGCTGGCTTCGTTACTTCATAACACTAAGTCGTGTAGCTGAAAGTCCAGTGGTTTGACTTTTTTGTTATGGTGATTTTCGATTATTTGCTTCTTCTCGACTTGCCGGATATGTGCTATTGTCCGTCGTTATTCGAGGGCGGCTAGGTTTTCTCGCAATGCTTCGTCATTTTGTTGCTCATCAAATGTTGTTATTCATTTGGTTGGAACAAGCACTTCAGTCGGGATGACCGCTTCATTGCCGTATACCAGGCTGAATGGGGTTTCATTGGTACTATCTTTTGGTGTTGTCAGATGTGCCCATAACATGTGTTGGAGTTCATCTACCCATCCTTGTTGATGTTTACCTAGTCTAGCCTTTATTCCGGCAACAATGTCCCTGTTAGTGACCTCGACCTGTCCGTTGGACTGTAGATACACCACAGAGGTGAACGATTATTGAATGTCCATGTCTACGCACCAATCTTTAAATGGATTGTGTGCGAATTATGTTCCATTATCGCTAACTATTTCGCGTGGTAAGCCGAAACGACAAACGATATCCTCCCATACGAAGGTTAGGATTTTTCTTCCGATAATTGTGCTTAACGTTCTTGCTTCGATCCACTTTGTAAAGTAATCAATTGTAACGACTAGGAACTTAAGGTTTCTGAAACCTCTTGGGAATGGACCGACGATGTCGATCCCCCACTTGCAGAATGGCCAAGCGGCGTGTATTGGGATCATGCTACGCCGAGGAGATCTTTTGACAGGAGCATGTATTTGACATGCCTCGCAGTTCACAATCAAATCATATGTGTCCCAGTACATGTGCGGCTAGAAATAACCCAATCTTTTTATCATGCTAACTATCGTTCGGTAGTCGGAGTTTGTTGAGCAGGCTACTTCGTACATTTCTTGTATGATTTCTTTGGCCTGCATCGGTCCGACGCATCTCAAATATGGTTCTGTGAACGATTTCCTATACAGGATGCCATCTTGGAAGTGGTACATCGGTGCTCGCATCCGTATCCTTCGAGCTTTTAACTTGTCTTCCGGGAGGATACCTTCGGTAAGGTATTGTATGAAAGGTGTCATCCAACAATTGTCTTCTTCCATTATTGTTGCCATGAGGGTATCCTCGTCCGTTTATTTTCTTTCTAATACCCCTACCATGACCTTTTTGGCGAAGTGATCGTATAGCAGGGAGGCAAGCTTTCTTAAAGCGTCTGCTTTCTTGTTACGGTTGTGAGGTATTTGTTTGATTTCAAATGTTGTGAATTTTCTGACTAGTGCTTTTGCAAGCTCTAGGTATTTTTGCATTGATATGTCCCGTTCTTCAAAACTACCATTTAGTTAACTTGCCACCAGTTGTGAGTCTACGTAAGCCGTTAGTTGTTGCACATCGATTCTTTTTGCTAGGCATAATCCAGCTAACAAGGCTTCGTATTCAGCCTCGTTATTTGAGGCAGCGAACTTTAGCCGGATGGCATAAGCTATTTCTTCTCCATTCAGGGATATTAGAAGCAACCCTATGCTGGCTCCTTCCTCGCTTGATGCCCATCCGTATATAGTTCCTAGAATTCATCTTCATCCCTTCTTGTGTTGGGAGTTTCACCCTGTTTGATTATGTCGGAAGGGAGCTCCACTAGGAAGTCTGCTATAACTTGACCTTTGACAGAGTTCCTTGGGAGAAAACTGATTTCATGTTCGCCGAGCTCAATCGCCCATTTGGCTATCCTCCCGGATATCTCCGGCCTTGTCAGGACGTGTTTGATCGGTTGGTCCGTGAGGACTTGTATCTGGTGTGCTTGAAAATATTGCCGCAACCGCCTTGCCATATGCACCCGATCATAAATTAGTTTTTCACTTGCCGGGTAGTTCACTTCTCCGTTTTGTAGTACTTTGCATATGGAGTATACCGACATTTGGGTTTTATCCCTGTCGGCGATTAGCACGTAGCTAATTGCCTCGGCGGAAGAGACGGGGTATACCGTAAGGGTTTCTCCCTGAATTAGTTCCGTTAGTGTGGGTAGTTCTTTTAGAAATGCCTTCATGTCCTGGAATTCCTTCTCGGCGTCTTCCGTCCAAACGAAGTCTTTTTTGTTCAGGCATCCCTTTAATGTGTGGAAGAAAGGTAGAGATCTGTCTGCATCCCGTGACAGGAATCTCGTTTAGGCTCTGTACGTCTTTTTTACTCCTGGGTGATTGCATGTTTTCGATTGCATGAATTTTCTTCGGGTTCGCCTTGATTCCTCTCGGGGTAACCATGAACCCCAAGAATCAGCCTTCTTCCATCCTGAAAGAGCATTTTGACGGATTTAGCTTCATATTGATTTTTCGTAGTGACTCGAATGTTTCGATGATATCTAAAATCATCTGCTCTTTCGAGTCGCTTTTGATGACGATGACGTCCACGTACGCTTCGATGTTTCGTCCGATTTGATCCTGGAATGCCTTGTCGATTACTTTTTGGTATGTGGCTCTCGCATTCTTTAAACTGAATGACATTTTGGTATAACAAAATATGCCTTTGTTTGTGAAGAACGCGGTTTTTTCTTCATCGATTTCTGCCATTGGTATTTGTTGGTAGCCTCTGTATGCATCCAGGAAGCTCTTGAACCTAAAACCCGCAAGGGTTTTGACTTTTCAGTCAATCTCCGGCAAGGGGTAATTTTCTTTTGGGCAAACTTTATTAATGTCTTTGTAGCCGACACACATGCGCCAGGAGCCGTCTGCCTTTTTTACCATCACAGGATTAGCTACCCATGTTTGGTATTTCACTTCCTTCATTATTCCGGCATCTACAAGTCGTTATACCTCGTCATCCAGGAATTTGCTTCGTTCTAATGCTATTGCTCTTTTCTTTTGGACAATAAGCATGATTTTTTGGTTCACGTTTAGCTGGTGTTGTGTTATCTCTCGTGGGACGCCAGTCATGTCGAATGGCTCCCACGCGAAGACATCGATATTTGCTGCTAGAAGTTTAGATAGCGTGTCTTTTGCGTTAGTGCTCAGAGTGATGCCCACCTAGATCCGTTATTCCAGATATTTGGGATTTGGTGACACATAGCTGTCATCGTGCACTATGATATTATCGGTGCCTTTGAATATCTGCAAACACTCAATCGGTTCCATCTCTTGTGTCCGGATTGTTGCTATGCCGGCTGCGGTTGGAAACTTCAACATGCCATGTATCGTTGATGTAATTGCTCCAAATTTTTGCATGGAATTACGCTCGAGGATAACTTTGTACCGTGAGTCTTTTTTAACAATAGAGAATTCTATGTATGCAGTGCTTTGGAAAAGTAATTTTTTCTAGTACAACTTCCAGCGTGATGGAGCCTACCGGCCAGGTTGCAGCACTGTTGAATCCTGTTAATGGTGAAGTTGCGACCTTCTTTTGACGGCGAATGCTCTCTGGTAACTGGAAAAAGCAATGTTTGAACATAACCACCGCTCCTGCACCAGTATCAGTGTATATTCGTCTAATTTGGCAGTTGGAGATGTGTGCCCGAATGATAACGGGTTCAGAAGAAGGGTTGGTATTTAATTATGATGGGAAGATGATGGGTTTGTGATTCCATTCATCTAATGCCCCTGCTTTTCGTCGCTGCCTAGAAACGCATGAGTGAATCATGTACACGTCAGCCTTCGTTGTGTTGTTTGGGCTTGCTTCTTCATTTTCTAGCTCGTGTGGGTGAGGAGTGATTAATTTCGTACCGTTAGATAGCGCCATTTGATCAGACCAAAATCATTAAGTATGAAATAGATTTCGGATTTGAGTGCTAGATTAGTGGAAGAGAGTGAATCGAATGTTTTATCTCCAATAACTGTGCAATCCCCGATTTAAAATCTGGATTCCCAGGGAGTAAAAAAATCGATGATAATAAGCTTATTCAATAGGAATCAAATAAGTTAATATCTTAGAGTAATGGCTAACTCCGATATCGACTTGAATCTTTATCGGAGTTGAATTAAGCAGTTGGAGAAACATTATCGTAATTAATTTGGGCAGAGTAACGTTAATGCATCCAGTGTTGTCTAAATGGATTATCTTGTTTGCGTATTTATAGGTGTTGTGAGGGAATAGTAACGTAGCACATGTCCCTTTCATGGTTATAACAAACTTCGCTAATCCCGAGTGTCAATGTGGCACCTGTCCGTTTCATGAGAATAACAAACATATCCTAACAAACTTTCATAGATTCGTGGCGGACACGGCATTAGCTTGTTTGTATCTTTGCTCCGGGATCATGTGCTTGCTTCGGGACGGTGCACTTGTTCCGGGACAACGTGCTTGTCCCGGGACTGAACACCTAAGCTGGAAAGACATGGTTGTCATAACCCGTCCTTAACCATAAGAACGTGTTAGATAACGTATGATTTCATTGCGAGGTATTGACCTCTATATGCGACATTTTTAAAAGAAAAACTGCATATATTATACATTACAAACCATGATCCTTATTTTTGATACAAGCTTTGGACAAAATAAAGATGATTATCGTTTAGCGATAATCTTCGACTTACAAACTTTACAAATGATAATAACAACCCGATTTCTAGCATATTTTACAACACAAGTTCTTGGATATGCAGTTTTGTTTTTGACACATATATGCGTACGCAAGATCTTGCTCAAATTCAACATAATGCAGCGGAAGCTTCTAATTATCACCTGAGAATAAACATGTTTAAAACGTCAACATAAAGTTGGTGAGATATAGGTTTAGTGCCGGCAGCAATATATATATATATAGACCACAAGATTTCATATATAAACATTTTCATAAAAATATTCTAAGTGGTTGAGCACTTGGTAACCATACTTAACATTTAATCACGTCGCATATTCCCTTTAATATGAAATCTTACTACACCGTACCAAGTGTAGTCACAAAACGAAGTACTGTGCAACCGTTGAATATTGGTCGTCCAGTCCGGTTGGGGTTGTCAGGCCCGATAGATCTATCAACAGGATTCGCGTTTACAATACCGCTGTAAATATTCGTTACCAAGCTACAGGGAAGTATGCCAGTGGTACAACTCAACGTAGAATATATTTTCAGTTACTTGTGTCCATAACGTAAAATATAAAATACATGTATTCTCATCCCGAAATATTTAGAGTTTAAAAGTGGGACTATATACTCACTTTCGTCTTGAAGATATATATAATTTGACTTGGTCTCCGGTTGATATCACGAACCTATCCATATATAATATATCAATACCTTTTCTTTTTAAACAAACGTCACATATATATACTTGTTATACTTTTAATACTTTTAATAATTCCTTAGTCCGTAGTTAGCAGTTCGTTGTTAGTAATTCAATTTTAATGGTTCATTTTTAGATGTTTAATATACCCGCAATGAAATAAATAAAACCCCCAACGAAATAAATAAAACCCCATCGTATATGTATTGGTCGAGATTAATCTTGACCCATGGTACCGGTGTTGTCAAATGACGTGTTGCGTACATAAAGTACCGGTGTTGTCAAATGACGTGTTGCGTACAATCATGGGATCTTATGATTAATCTTCTCGTATTGTTTACGGGTGATCCTGAACCATATAAAATTAAATTATGAGTACATATATATAAAATATCATGTTATTTTAAAAAGATGTGATTTATTTAATTTTCTCCAATTATTTTCGTAGCTAAACTAGTCTTAGATATCCGATCTCGTTTTGGTCATAGTTTCTTCGTTACAACTCCGTTTTCGTTGATTCAACTTGCCACTTCCTTGGATCGAGTCCCTCTTTAAGACTATGCACTGTAAATACCTTAGTTTGTATTCGAAATCACAGGTCATAGGTCAAACTTTAGTGAAACTTATGAAGTTAATCATTTTCCATCATGTAAACAACCTTAAATGATTATTTTTCTAAAAATACTTATACTTTGAGTTAAATCATGAAATTTTTATGTGTTATCATATTTATAGTAAAAATCATTTTTCCAGAAAATAAACCTCCAATTCAAAGTTTAAGATGGTTTTTAATTATCCAACCCAAAACAGCCCCCGGTTGCACTCCGATGTCGTAAATTCAGTTTTTAAGGTGTTCTTTGAAAAACCAAGTTATACCTTGTTAAATTAGCATATATTTAAGATATATTACAGGTCTTGAAGTATTTTAAAAGTTAAGTTAGAAGGATCTATTTAGTTTGCAAACAAGTTTGAAAACTTTCAAACTATGTTCTTGTTGTTAAACTTTTATACCACAAAATAAGATAGCTATATATATATATGAATCGAATAAGGTTATGAACATAGATTCTACCTCAAGTTCCTTGGACAAGGTTTCTGTAAAAGAGGAGTAAGAACCTAGAACCAAAAGGGTGATGGAAGTGGATGAAAGATTGGAAGTAAGTTGGTGTTCTTGGAAGGATTTCTTGAAGTGTTTTTGTAAGGTTTTCTTGTGAGGTTTAAGTGTTGTTTTTGAAGCTAAATGATGGGGAAAATGCTTGGAGATGATCAAGTATGAAGTTAAGAGTATTTTGAGAGAGAAATGGAAGTGTAAGTATGAGAAAATGGGGTGAAGAAATGGTGTGCATGCATAAAAACGTTTTTAGGTTATAAAGGAAAAAAAAGATACCTAACTTTGTTTTCTTGCTAAATAATTCATTCTACTTGACAAATGGTTGGTTCCACATGTTTCTTAATCATTTAAGGCTGCTAAGGAGCAGATTTTTATTGGTATATACCAATAGTAAATACATCTAGAAGCTGCGTATGATACGGGTACATATACCCTAGGTATACGTATAGAAATCTTTGAGAAAACGGAACGAGGATTCAAATATAGCTATCTTTTGTAAATATACTTATATTGTTTTATGTATGTAAGCCCTTTAAAAGTGATTAAATACATTACTTATACGATATATGTATAAACATTATAGGTTATAAGTATTTAAGTCAAATAACGTTACGTATGGTTATCGTTTTGAAAACTTAAGTTAGTAGTTTCAAAATATACTTATAACTTATTGTTATTAATACAAAATGAGATATTAAAACATTCTTAGATCATGTTAAATATGTATATATACATATATATACACAAACGTATAATTATCATATATTGTATAGTTCGTGATATCATCGGTCAAACTAGACGGTCAAACGTTGTGTAAAACTCTTTTCAAAAACATAAGTCTCAACAATTTGGATTGATTATCATGTTGGTAAGGTTTAATTTATGTAAATATTAATCTTATAAGTATAGAACGATCGAAAAAGTGCGGGTCGTTACATTACCTCCCCGTTAAATAAATTTCGTCCCGAAATTTTAAAATTGTACCTATTTTGCGTCATCGAGAAACAAGTGTGGATACTTTTGTTTCATCTGATCCTCTCGTTCCCACGTAAACTCGGGACCTCTTCTAGCACTCCAACGAACCTTAACGATCGGTATGTTGCTCTGCTTGAGCTGTTTAACTTCACGATCCATGATTTCGATTGGTTCTTCGATGAATTATAGTTTCTCGTCGACATGGATTTCTTCAAGAGGAATGGTGAGGTCTTCCTTTGCAAGACACTTCTTAAGATTCGAAACGTGGAATGTATTATGTACTCCGGCGAGTTGTTGCGGTAACTCGAGTCGATAAGCTACCGGTCCAATGCGTTCAATGATCTTGAACGGGCCTACATATCTTGGGTTCAGTTTACCTCTTTTACTGAAACGTATCACACCTTTCCAAGGTGACACCTTTAGCATAACCATGTCACCGATCTGAAACTCTAATGGTTTCCTTCGGACATCGGCGTAGCTCTTTTGGCGACTACGGGCTGTTTTCAATCTCTCCTTAATTTGTACTATCTTCTCAGTCGTTTCGTGTATGATCTCGGGACCAGTTAATTGTCGATCTCCTACTTCATTCCAACAGATAGGAGATCTACACTTCCTTCCATACAATGCTTCGAATGGTGCAGCTTTAATGCTCGCATGATAACTATTATTATACGAGAATTCTGCTAACGGTAAATACTTATCCCATCCGTTTCCAAAGTCGATCACACATGCCCTGAGCATGTCTTCGAGAGTCTGAATCGTTCTTTCACTCTGCCCGTCGGTTTGCGGATGATATGCGGTACTCATATCCAAACGAGTTCCTAGTGCCTCCTGTAGTGATTGCCAGAATTTTGAGGTAAATCTACTATCACGATCGGATATAATGGAAATAGGTATTCCATGCCTTGAAACAATTTCCTTTATATACAATCGTAATAGTTTCTCCATTCTATCCGTTTCCTTTATAGGTAAGAAATGTGCAGACTTGGTGAGACGATCAACAATCACCCAAATGGTGTCGTATCCCCAGGCAGTCTTAGGTAACTTCGTGATGAAATCCATGGTAATACCATCCCATTTCCATTCTAGGATTTCTGGTTGTTGAAGTAACCCTGACGGCTTCTGGTGTTCAGCTTTGACTTTGGAACAAGTTAAACATTCCCCAACATATGTTGCAACGTCTGTCTTTAAATTAGGCCACCAATAATGTGTCTTAAGATCTTGGTACATCTTTCCAACTCCAGGATGTATCGAGTATCTTGTCTTATGTGCCTCATTCAATATCAACTTCCTTAATCCACCCAACTTCGGTACCCAAATACGGTTTGCAAAATATCGAATTCCATCTTCCCGTATAACGAGTTGCTTCTCATACTTCTTCATTATTTCATTTCCTATATTTTCTTTAGTAAGTGCTTCTCGTTGTACTTCTTTGATTTGTGAGTTGAGATTCATGCGGATTTTTATGTTCATCGCTCGTACTCGAATTGGTTCTCGTTCCTTTCTGCTTAAAGCGTCAGCCACCACATTCGCTTTCCCGGGATGATAACGAATTTCACAATCATAGTCGTTTATTAACTCGACCCACCTACGTTGCCTCATGTTCAGCTGTTTTTGATCGAAAATATGTTGAAGGCTTTTATGATCAGTAAACACAGTGCATTTAACCCCATACAAGTAGTGTCTCCATATCTTCAATGCAAACACGACTGCTCCCAGTTCTAGATCATGCGTCGTATAATTCCGCTCGTGAATCTTTAATTGTCGGGATGCGTATGCAATAACTTTCTTCCGTTGCATAAGAACGCAACCAAAACCTTGTCGCGAAGCGTCACAATATATTTCAAAATCATCGTTCCCTTCTGGTAACGATAAAATAGGCGCCGTAGTCAACTTCTTTTTCAGTAATTGAAATGCACTCTCCTGCTCAGAAGTCCATTCATATTTCTTCCCTTTTTGCGTTAACGCTGTCAACGGCTTAGCTATTCGGGAAAAATCTTGAATAAACCTTCTATAATAACCGGCTAAACCCAAAAATTGGCGTATCTGCATTGGTGTCTTAGGAGTCTCCCATTTTTCAATGGCTTCAATTTTTGCTGGATCAACCTGAATTCCTTTGCTACTAACAACGTGGCCAAGAAAT
Organism: Rutidosis leptorrhynchoides; assembly: GCF_046630445.1. NCBI lineage: Eukaryota > Viridiplantae > Streptophyta > Magnoliopsida > Asterales > Asteraceae > Rutidosis > Rutidosis leptorrhynchoides. The sequence continues at coordinate 257,942,843 of NC_092337.1, forward strand.
TGCACTTCTTTCAACCAGAAAGCACATTTAGAAAATTTAGCATATAGCTGTTCTTTTCTCAATAACTCTAATATCAACCTTAAATGCTGTTCATGCTCTTGCTCACTCTTGGAATAGATAAGAATATCATCAATGAAAACGATAACAAACTTATCTAAATATGGACTACAAACTCGATTCATGAGGTCCATGAATACAGCTGGCGCATTCGTCAATCCAAACGGCATGACCAAAAATTCGTAATGACCGTAGCGTGTCCGAAAAGCAGTTTTCGGTATATCTTCTTCTTTGACACGTAATTGATGATAACCCGATCTTAGGTCAATTTTCGAGTACACACATGATCCTTGGAGTTGATCAAATAAGTCGTCAATTCTCGGTAGTGGATACCGATTCTTGATAGTTAACTTATTTAATTCACGATAATCTATACACATTCGGAAAGATCCGTCTTTCTTCTTGACGAATAAAATTGGAGCTCCCCACGGTGAAGTACTTGGTCGTATGAATCCACGGTCTAGTAATTCTTTTAACTGACTTTGAAGTTCTTTTAATTCGGACGGTGCAAGTCTATATGGAGCACGAGCCACTGGTGCAGCTCCTGGTACTAACTCTATTTGAAATTCTACAGATCTAAATGGAGGTAATCCCGGCAACTCTTCCGGAAATACTTCAGGAAAATCTCTTGCCACAGGCACGTCATTGATGCACTTCTCTTTTTCTTTCTTTTCGACTTTATTAACATGTGCTAAGATAGCATAGCACCCTTTCTTCAAGCACTTTTGAGCTTTCAAATAACTAATGAGTTTTAGCTTTGAGTTACCCTTCTCTCCATAAATCATTACGGGCGTTTTATTCTTACGAGGAATGCGAATTGCCTTCTTGGCACACACAACTTCAGCTCCTATTTTGGACATCCAGTCCATGCCGACTATTACATCAAAACTTCCTAATTCTACGGGTATTAAGTCAATTTTAAACGTTTCTCCGGCTAAATTTATTTTACAATCACGACAAATTTTATCGGCTTTAATTAGTTTACCATTAGCTAACTCAATCATGTACTTAGCATCTAGAGGTAATGATGAACAATTCAATTTAGCGTGAAATTCTCTACACACGTAACTTCTATCAGCACCAGTATCAAATATAATAGATGCGGATAAGTTATTAATGGTAAACGTACCCGTAACAAGCTCCGGGTCTTCACACGCCTCTCTAGCATTAATAACAAATGCTCTCCCTCGTGCAGGTCCGATATTCTTCTCTGGATTCGGGCACTGGCTCTTATAGTGACCTTGTTTTCCACACCCAAAACAAGTAATGGTAGCCAAAGCAGTTCTATTTGCATTGGTGGCAGGAGTCTTGGTACCATTTGTATTTGTAACGAGAGCCCTACAATCTTCAGCAAGATGACCCTTTCGATTACATTTTTTGCATACCACATTACAGTAACCAGAGTGATGTTTGTGGCATCGGTTGCATAAAGGATTTTGTCCTTTATAACCAAAGCTTAAACCACTACCCGCACCTTGCGTGTTTTCTTGTTTCTTAAAAGATTGTTGTTGGTTACCTCGATCATAATTTCCATTCCACTTTCTTTTGTTACCTGATACCTTCACATCAGTATTGGATACTTTCTTATCCATGATGACCTGATCCATTAGCTCGTTTGCCATAGTTATAGCTTCATGAATCGTCTTAGGTTTCGATGCTGTAACATTTGCCTTGACCTTTTTGGGCAAACCATCTTTGTACATTTCAATCTTCCGTTCTTCGGTTGGAACCAATTCAGGACATAGCAAAACTAATTCCATGAATTGCTGATTGTAGTTGGTGATTTCAGTACCAATAACCTTCAGACTTTGTAACTCATCTTCCAACTTCCTAACCTCGTTCCTTGGACAATATTCGTTGATTAACATTGTTTTGAATTCTTCCCACCGAGTATCATAAGCTACATCTCCTCCTACAGCCTTCACATAATTTTTCCACCATGTGAGTGCACTATCTTGTAAAGTGCACGATGCATACTTGGTCATGTCCTTTTCAACACAACCACTGATTTTAAACACAGTCTCCATCTTTTCTATCCACCGGGTTAAACCGATCGGTCCTTCTGTTCCACTGAATGATGAGGGCTTGCAAGCTTGAAAAGTTTTGTAAGTGCACCCCACACGAGGATTTGGGTTAACTGCAGCACCTCTTGCAGCCTCGACCCATAACATTCTGTCGTTCACTCACTGATTGATGAGTTCCTGGATTTCTTGTTCCGTCATTCGGTTCAATCGCGCCATATTCTTCTATAAGAATGAAAAGAAAATAATTATTCACATGGAATATTATAGATGTAGTGTATATTTACAGTACATTATAGCTTATTAATAATATTAACCAGGTATTATTATAAAAGCCTTTTCTTCTTATTAGCGTTTTATAATTATATCTAGGGTAGTACCTACCCGTTAATGTCCATACTTAATAGCTTAGTACAGAATCAATTACTACCATCTAAATAATACTTAACCATGGAAAATTATTGCATTTCACACTTCACTATTTTACATATGCTTATCTTACATCGAACTTTAAACAAACCACACTAATAATATTATACAAAACATTATATGATCCCATGGTTTAATACGGCAGCGCATCGTTTGGTCTATTTTCTAGGACGTTTAGGTTCAAAGAATCGCTTAACGCTTATCCTGGCTGTCTGCCTATATTTTGGCTGTGGGACTGAAGAACTGGATGCCGGGATAGAACGAATAGGAATAGCGGGAATAGGGGTGGTAGTGTCTAGTGAAGTTGGTGCCACATCATCCTTATTAAACTCAGGATTTGAATTTTCTAATTCATTAGCCTTTCGTTTCTTTCCTAGTTCGAACTCTTCTTTTGTAATTTCCTGTATTTCTTCCTCGGGTTCACTTTCCTCCTCGGGTTTACTTTCCTCCTCGGGTTCACTTTCCTCCTCGGGTTCACTTTCCTCCTCGGGTTCACTTTCCGGGTTCTCTATAGTCGGTTCATCCGGAATTTGTGAGTCTTCCCCAAAGATATTATTTTCGTCATCGGATAGGTTAATGACTGGAACACCATCTGAAGATTCTGGTTCGGAGTCGCTGAATGTGATAACAAGTTTTGAGCCCGACATCTATCACACAACAACTAACCCATTAGTACTACATAATATTTACATATAAATTTTAACCAACAATGATAAGCAATGGTTTTTAAATCAGACCCGGTCAAAGTCCAGACTTACTAATGTATCCTAACGACTTATCAGTTAGACACACTAATGCAAACCTGGTTCGCTAAGACCACCGCTCTGATACCACATGTCATAACCCGTCCTTAACCATAAGAACGTGTTAGATAACGTATGATTTCATTGCGAGGTATTGACCTCTATATGCGACATTTTTAAAAGAAAAACTGCATATATTATACATTACAAACCATGATCCTTATTTTTGATACAAGCTTTGGACAAAATAAAGATGATTATCGTTTAGCGATAATCTTCGACTTACAAACTTTACAAATGATAATAACAACCCGATTTCTAGCATATTTTACAACACAAGTTCTTGGATATGCAGTTTTGTTTTTGACACATATATGCGTACGCAAGATCTTGCTCAAATTCAACATAATGCAGCGGAAGCTTCTAATTATCACCTGAGAATAAACATGTTTAAAACGTCAACATAAAGTTGGTGAGATATAGGTTTAGTCCCGGCAGCAATATATATATATATAGACCACAAGATTTCATATATAAACATTTTCATAAAAATATTCTAAGTGGTTGAGCACTTGGTAACTGTAGCGACCCGACCAAAACCGTTATTGACGGCGCCGACTACTTAGGTCCCGTTGCGTGGTCGTAGTCCCTATATGAGACTCGTTTGACCAAAATTATGTCGCATTCATTTGAAACGTACAAGACTTGCAAGTTTAGTTTACAAAACCGTTCGACAACAAGTCTAAGTTTACAAAAGTCATAAAGTATAAATGAAATAACTTGCGACATAATGTGAGTTGAAAAACACAGTTGCTATAATTAGCGTAAGTATGTAAACAAAAGTTTAAATCCAAAGGTGCTATCACTAGCGTATGTATGTATGTATCTTGACTCCAAGCAAATAATCAGAGTGTATGCATGTATGCTTGACCCCAAGCAAGTATGAGTGTACGCGGAAGCATGTATCAAATAGCCAAGTATGAACCTGAGAAACATATAGAAAACTGTCAACGCAAAAACGTTGGTGAAATCATAGGTGTATTAGTAAATGTTATATTTTGAACCACAAGATTTAGTATTTCCATAAATTGATCATCCAAAAGTTGCATTCCAAAAGTTGGTTCGCGAGCACCCAATTATCAAGACTTAACGTTTCCTTCCATAGAACCCCATCACAATAGTGTTAGAACATACACTGTTTCCCGAAAATATATTTCATCCGTAGACGGTAGCGAACCGTCCGTAATGAGGGTTTGTCAAACCCGTATGGCCACACAATATAAGTTCTCGCTTACACCCTGCAAGTGTAACTAATGATAATCGAATTGAGGATTTTTGTTCTAACTCGCTGTGGAATGTTTGTTTTCCTTGTACTTGTGTTCAAAGTATAAAAGTAAGTAGTACAAAATGTAACAAAGTATATGTTTCTCAGCCCACAATTTAAAGTATAAAAAGTTGTTGAAAAGGTGGGACTATGATCTCACCTCGAGTGCACGAGTATAAAAGTACTTCACAAAGTAACGTATGCATGAAAGTTGCTTAGCCTTGACCTAAACAAGTAAGTTGTATCAATTAACCGGTTACGACACAAGGTCGGGTGAAATGTGTTCAATTAGTCCTATGGCTCGTTACGACTCAATTAAGTATAGCATGTGAATCACGTTGTCAAGTTTCATACAAGAAACAAGTATAAAAGCATGTTAGAATGATTGTATAAAAGTTTGGTTAAGTTTGACTAAAAGTCAAACTTGGTCAAAGTCAACGAAAAAGTCAACACGTTCGGGTTCGGTCCCGAACTATTTTTCTGAGGTTTTTATTCATATATAAGCATATTAGAACAAGTTTCATGTGAATCGGAGGTCGATAGCTAGTCAAACATTTCGCGTGAAATGCGCCAAAGTGAGCAGAATCTGGCCAGGCGATTCTGCGCGCCGCGCGGGGATGTGGCGCGCCGCGCCACTACCTGGCCAGAGAATTCTGGTCAGTTTTCAAAGTATGCACGAACCAAAACACAAACAATCACATTTTATGATCCGCAAACAATTAGAACATGTATTTTATATCATCGGAAAGCTATTTCGACAAGGAATACAACTAACCACATATCATTAATCAAAAACATCATTTACAATAACCGAAAACTCGTCAATTGATCAAGAAAGGTTTATTTTCAAAGTTTCAAGTTCGTAAAACGTATTTTATGATTCGGGAACTTTTAACATACAAATGATATGCCGTTTTGAAGGTAATAACGCATACATTGCAACTAGACGCATATTCCAAGTTTCAATAAACATTTACTACGTCAAAAACACTAGCCACGTTATCGTTTCAAAATCAATTTTGACACAAATGAGACTTATGATTCACTAATCAAACGCTAGCATACATCACACCATTTCGAAGCTATTTACGCATACAATTTAACTAGTTAACTAGCATACATTCAAACAAGTGTCTCAACTAGCATTCAACTGCATCAAGTTCCTACCAAAACGATAATCGATTCACCAAAAACACATTTCATGTTATTGAGCTAGTTTTTCATCATCCAACATATCAAAACGAAGCTAATGAAGTAACTAACACTTTTAACACATACACTTTATCTTATAACATCATTTGAGCAACCAAAACTCAAGATTAAGCTAGACCCATTTGGGTGTTCATGTCATATTTTCAAAACACGAAGAACGAGCATACAAATTACATACACGACATCCCTACGAGCCATAGACACTAATTAACCACTTGACAAGTCTAAAAACGAATTTAACAAGTTAGGGTTTCATGAGAAATTCTTACCCCATGCCATGAGACTAGTATCGAATCGAAGAGGATGAAACGAGGATTCCAAAAGTACAATTTGTTTTGATGTTTGCTTCTCCAATCGGATTTAGATGATGATTTTGTGATTTTGGTGTTTATGTTCATAAAAGAGAAGTAGAGAGAAAAGAGGAAGAGGTGTTGGTGGAAATGAATGGAGGAGGTGAAGTGGTTGACTAGTTGACCTAGTCACCACTTTGCCCACTTGTCAACTTAAGTCCCTCATGTTTGTAGTCGGGTGCGGGAATTAACCAAACGAAATATTTTAAAAACGCTCGAGTAGACGAGTGATGTTATAATTAAATAACGAGAATATTATAAACGTTAGTCAACGGAAATTGGGAATTTAAATAGCGAAAGATATTATTTAAAAAGAAAAAGACGGTGTTAAAAATAAATTTAACGGAAAAACGCGGGATGTTACATTATCCACACCTCAAAAGAAATTTCGTCCCGAAATTTAGTTGGAAGTAGTAGTTGTTGAATCTTACTCGAGATCTTGCGTTGTAAATTCTACGAATAAGGGAGAAGTACGTCCTTGAGTATTTCCACGAATTTTGACGGTCGGGATCATATGTTGTTTTAAGGTTTGGCTTCCATGATTCATGGTTTCAATCGGTCCTCCTAGGAAGTGAGGTTTATCGTCGATAGTGAGTTCATCAAAGGAGATAACAAGTTCTCGTTTCGCAAAACACGTCTTTGAGTTGATACATCGAATGTAGGATAAACGGAGACCCAAAATGAGTCGGAAAAGTCTAAACGGCTAGCGACGGGTCCAAAACACCCCAAGAATTTAAAGGGTCAAAATATCGCGGATTTAGCTTCCTACGTTTTCCGAAACGGATTTCACCTTTCCAAGGTGCGACTCTTAACGTGACGCGGTTTCCCACGTGGAATTTGAAATGTTTACGTCTAACATCGGCGTAGCTCTTGGTGATTACGAGTCGCGTAGGGTTTTACCTGAATATGAATAAATTTTCTCGGTTGCTCATGAATAACCTCGGCCCCGGTGAATTGATCATCGTTTGCTTGGTTCGACAAAGGAGAATGACGTTTCCGGTCACATGTGGTTTCAAAAGGTGTGACGTTAAAACTCGAATGAAAATCATTGTAGTACGAGGATTCGGTTAAAGGAAAATACTTTTCTCAAGTAATTTTGAAGTTGGTAATACAAACTTGTATTATGGTTTCCAAGGTTTAAATCGCATGTTTTTTTTTTTTTTTTTTTTTTTTTTTTTTTTTTTTTGGTCCGTCGGGTTGTGGAAGGTACGCGGTACTCATGTCTAAACGCGGTCCCGAGGCTTTTTGTAAGGTACTCCAAAATCTAGAAATGAAACGAGGATCTCGATCCGAAACGGGGTATATTTCCCTAAGGCATATTGAACAAGTTTGCTAGGAATTGAAAACGTTAGCTAGGACAAGTTTCTCAAGAAAATTCGCGTCGCGGAAGATTTATCGGTTTCCAAAAACGTTCGTCGGGGCAAGTTCTTATCGGGTTTTGAAAACGATTGTTAGGACTATCCACCCTCGCGGCGAATACTTGTATGACGTGAAGAGTCGCTCTCCATTGAGAATTTAGAATAAGGACCTCCTGAACCGGAAGTACGAGGGTGATGCAAGAGAAGTTTCTGCCCCGATGTGAGCATAACGAGTAAATTGTAGTTAGTCAATAAGACTGCGCGAGGACAAGCTAGTATACCCGTGTGACATACGGTTGAAGTTGAATGGAATTGGTAATTCATTCGGAAGCATAAATATAATTTGACAATAATTGAAGGTGTGTCCCCGGTATGGTTGTTATAAACTTTCTCGGAGTTTTCGGATGTCCAAACATGAAAAGATGAAGTCATGTACATGGCACATGGTGGTGTTTAGGTTGATCGAGTCTAACCACCATCACGCGTCACTAGAACTTTGGTATGTCTTACCGTAATATAACTACGTTGATCGAGTGTAGTTATATTATGCTAACTCATACCTCCATTCCCACATCACTCCATAGATTCAAGTTCGTGTCATCGCGAAAATCTAAAATGAACAAAATGTAACGACGTCTCAAACGTGACTCGTATTAAATCGAAATAGTTTCTACAACTCTAAAGAAGCGTTTCCCCGCGGGAAGTGTATAAATGATTGTTAACGTCAAATCGGTTCGATTCAAACAATAATGTATTTAGGTATGAAAAGAGTAACGAGTCATGATAACGAGTAGCACGCAACCGTAGTGATAAATGTTGATGACGATACTCACCTAGAGTAGTGATGGTAGTAACACCAAAAAGTAGATAGTAAGGAACACCAGTGGAAAACCGATAGTAAGTTGAAACGGTGGCAAATAACAATCCGGGAGACAGAGTTCCCGAACAAGTGTGACTAATGAAGTCGTCGTCATCCATACGTGTATGAATCATGAATTTACGTGTGTTACCAAAAAGTGGCGGAATACGAGTTCGTATGATGAAGGTTGGGTACCATTAAAAAGTTTGCCTAAGAATGATTCAAGTATAATGCACAAGTAGTCAAGTAAGTGCTATCTATAGTAAAATGTATGTCAGAATGCAAATGCTAACTATCCGGTTGTAGTCTAGACTCACTAATGCGTCCTAACGACTCTGTTAGACACACTAATGCACGTCCTAGTTCCCTACAACCAACGCTCTGATACCATCTGTAGCGACCCGACCAAAACCGTTATTGACGGCGCCGACTACTTAGGTCCCGTTGCGTGGTCGTAGTCCCTATATGAGACTCGTTTGACCAAAATTATGTCGCATTCATTTGAAACGTACAAGACTTGCAAGTTTAGTTTACAAAACCGTTCGACAACAAGTCTAAGTTTACAAAAGTCATAAAGTATAAATGAAATAACTTGCGACATAATGTGAGTTGAAAAACACAGTTGCTATAATTAGCGTAAGTATGTAAACAAAAGTTTAAATCCAAAGGTGCTATCACTAGCGTATGTATGTATGTATCTTGACTCCAAGCAAATAATCAGAGTGTATGCATGTATGCTTGACCCCAAGCAAGTATGAGTGTACGCGGAAGCATGTATCAAATAGCCAAGTATGAACCTGAGAAACATATAGAAAACTGTCAACGCAAAAACGTTGGTGAAATCATAGGTGTATTAGTAAATGTTATATTTTGAACCACAAGATTTAGTATTTCCATAAATTGATCATCCAAAAGTTGCATTCCAAAAGTTGGTTCGCGAGCACCCAATTATCAAGACTTAACGTTTCCTTCCATAGAACCCCATCACAATAGTGTTAGAACATACACTGTTTCCCGAAAATATATTTCATCCGTAGACGGTAGCGAACCGTCCGTAATGAGGGTTTGTCAAACCCGTATGGCCACACAATATAAGTTCTCGCTTACACCCTGCAAGTGTAACTAATGATAATCGAATTGAGGATTTTTGTTCTAACTCGCTGTGGAATGTTTGTTTTCCTTGTACTTGTGTTCAAAGTATAAAAGTAAGTAGTACAAAATGTAACAAAGTATATGTTTCTCAGCCCACAATTTAAAGTATAAAAAGTTGTTGAAAAGGTGGGACTATGATCTCACCTCGAGTGCACGAGTATAAAAGTACTTCACAAAGTAACGTATGCATGAAAGTTGCTTAGCCTTGACCTAAACAAGTAAGTTGTATCAATTAACCGGTTACGACACAAGGTCGGGTGAAATGTGTTCAATTAGTCCTATGGCTCGTTACGACTCAATTAAGTATAGCATGTGAATCACGTTGTCAAGTTTCATACAAGAAACAAGTATAAAAGCATGTTAGAATGATTGTATAAAAGTTTGGTTAAGTTTGACTAAAAGTCAAACTTGGTCAAAGTCAACGAAAAAGTCAACACGTTCGGGTTCGGTCCCGAACTATTTTTCTGAGGTTTTTATTCATATATAAGCATATTAGAACAAGTTTCATGTGAATCGGAGGTCGATAGCTAGTCAAACATTTCGCGTGAAATGCGCCAAAGTGAGCAGAATCTGGCCAGGCGATTCTGCGCGCCGCGCGGGGATGTGGCGCGCCGCGCCACTACCTGGCCAGAGAATTCTGGTCAGTTTTCAAAGTATGCACGAACCAAAACACAAACAATCACATTTTATGATCCGCAAACAATTAGAACATGTATTTTATATCATCGGAAAGCTATTTCGACAAGGAATACAACTAACCACATATCATTAATCAAAAACATCATTTACAATAACCGAAAACTCGTCAATTGATCAAGAAAGGTTTATTTTCAAAGTTTCAAGTTCGTAAAACGTATTTTATGATTCGGGAACTTTTAACATACAAATGATATGCCGTTTTGAAGGTAATAACGCATACATTGCAACTAGACGCATATTCCAAGTTTCAATAAACATTTACTACGTCAAAAACACTAGCCACGTTATCGTTTCAAAATCAATTTTGACACAAATGAGACTTATGATTCACTAATCAAACGCTAGCATACATCACACCATTTCGAAGCTATTTACGCATACAATTTAACTAGTTAACTAGCATACATTCAAACAAGTGTCTCAACTAGCATTCAACCGCATCAAGTTCCTACCAAAACGATAATCGATTCACCAAAAACACATTTCATGTTATTGAGCTAGTTTTTCATCATCCAACATATCAAAACGAAGCTAATGAAGTAACTAACACTTTTAGCACATACACTTTATCTTATAACATCATTTGAGCAACCAAAACTCAAGATTAAGCTAGACCCATTTGGGTGTTCATGTCATATTTTCAAAACACGAAGAACGAGCATACAAATTACATACACGACATCCCTACGAGCCATAGACACTAATTAACCACTTGACAAGTCTAAAAACGAATTTAACAAGTTAGGGTTTCATGAGAAATTCTTACCCCATGCCATGAGACTAGTATCGAATCGAAGAGGATGAAACGAGGATTCCAAAAGTACAATTTGTTTTGATGTTTGCTTCTCCAATCGGATTTAGATGATGATTTTGTGATTTTGGTGTTTATGTTCATAAAAGAGAAGTAGAGAGAAAAGAGGAAGAGGTGTTGGTGGAAATGAATGGAGGAGGTGAAGTGGTTGACTAGTTGACCTAGTCACCACTTTGCCCACTTATCAACTTAAGTCCCTCATGTTTGTAGTCGGGTGCGGGAATTAACCAAACGAAATATTTTAAAAACGCTCGAGTAGACGAGTGATGTTATAATTAAATAACGAGAATATTATAAACGTTAGTCAACGGAAATTGGGAATTTAAATAGCGAAAGATATTATTTAAAAAGAAAAAGACGGTGTTAAAAATAAATTTAACGGAAAAACGCGGGATGTTACAGTAACCATACTTAACATTTAATCACGTCGCATATTCCCTTTAATATGAAATCTTACTACACCATACCAAGTGTAGTCACAAAACGAAGTACTGTGCAACCGTTGAATACTGGTCGTCCAGTCCGGTTGGGGTTGTCAGGCCCGATAGATCTATCAACAGGATTCGCGTTTACAATACCGCTGTAAATATTAGTTACCAAGCTACAGGGAAGTATGCCAGTGGTACAACTCAACGTAGAATATATTTTCAGTTACTTGTGTCCATAACGTAAAATATAAAATACATGTATTCTCATCCCGAAATATTTAGAGTTTAAAAGTGGGACTATATACTCACTTTCGTCTTGAAGATATATATAATTTGACTTGGTCTCCGGTTGATATCACGAACCTATCCATATATAATATATCAATACCTTTTCTTTTTAAACAAACGTCACATATATATACTTGTTATACTTTTAATACTTTTAATAATTCCTTAGTCCGTAGTTAGCAGTTCGTTGTTAGTAATTCAATTTTAATGGTTCATTTTTAGATGTTTAATATACCCGCAATGAAATAAATAAAACCCCCAACGAAATAAATAAAACCCCATCGTATATGTATTGGTCGAGATTAATCTTGACCCATGGTACCGGTGTTGTCAAATGACGTGTTGCGTACATAAAGTACCGGTGTTGTCAAATGACGTGTTGCGTACAATCATGGGATCTTATGATTAATCTTCTCGTATTGTTTACGGGTGATCCTGAACCATATAAAATTAAATTATGAGTACATATATATAAAATATCATGTTATTTTAAAAAGATGTGATTTATTTAATTTTCTCCAATTATTTTCGTAGCTAAACTAGTCTTAGATATCCGATCTCGTTTTGGTCATAGTTTCTTCGTTACAACTCCGTTTTCGTTGATTCAACTTGCCACTTCCTTGGATCGAGTCCCTCTTTAAGACTATGAACTGTAAATACCTTAGTTTGTATTCAAAATCACAGGTCATAGGTCAAACTTTAGTGAAACTTATGAAGTTAATCATTTTCCATCATGTAAACAACCTTAAATGATTATTTTTCTAAAAATACTTATACTTTGAGTTAAATCATGAAATTTTTATGTGTTATCATATTTATAGTAAAAATCATTTTTCCAGAAAATAAACCTCCAATTCAAAGTTTAAGATGGTTTTTAATTATCCAACCCAAAACAGCCCCCGGTTGCACTCCGATGTCGTAAATTCAGTTTTTAAGGTGTTCTTTGAAAAACCAAGTTATACCTTGTTAAATTAGCATATATTTAAGATATATTACAGGTCTTGAAGTATTTTAAAAGTTAAGTTAGAAGGATCTATTTAGTTTGCAAACAAGTTTGAAAACTTTCAAACTATGTTCTTGTTGTTAAACTTTTATACCACAAAATAAGATAGCTATATATATATGAATCGAATAAGGTTATGAACATAGATTCTACCTCAAGTTCCTTGGACAAGGTTGCTGTAAAAGAGGAGTAAGAACCTAGAACCAAAAGGGTGATGGAAGTGGATGAAAGATTGGAAGTAAGTTGGTGTTCTTGGAAGGATTTCTTGAAGTGTTTTTGTAAGGTTTTCTTATGAGGTTTAAGTGTTGTTTTTGAAGCTAAATGATGGGGAAAATGCTTGGAGATGATCAAGTATGAAGTTAAGAGTATTTTGAGAGAGAAATGGAAGTGTAAGTATGAGAAAATGGGGTGAAGAAATGGTGTGCATGCATAAAAACGTTTTTAGGTTATAAAGGAAAAAAAGATACCTAACTTTGTTTTCTTGCTAAATAATTCATGCTACTTGACAAATGGTTGGTTCCACATGTTTCTTAATCATTTAAGGCTGCTAAGGAGCAGATTTTTATTGGTATATACCAATAGTAAATACATCTAGAAGCTGCGTATGATACGGGTACATATACCCTAGGTATACGTATAGAAATCTTTGAGAAAACGGAACGAGGATTCAAATATAGCTATCTTTTGTAAATATACTTATATTGTTTTATGTATGTAAGCCCTTTAAAAGTGATTAAATACATTACTTATACGATATATGTATAAACATTATAGGTTATAAGTATTTAAGTCAAATAACGTTACGTATGGTTATCGTTTTGAAAACTTAAGTTAGTAGTTTCGAAATATACTTATAACTTATTGTTATTAATACAAAATGAGATATTAAAACATTCTTAGATCATGTTAAATATGTATATATACATATATATACACAAACGTGTAATTATCATATATTGTATAGTTCGTGATATCATCGGTCAAACTAGACGGTCAAACGTTGTGTAAAACTCTTTTCGAAAACATAAGTCTCAACAATTTGGATTGCTTATCATGTTGGTAAGGTTTAATTTATGTAAATATTAATCTTATAAGTATAGAACGATCGAAAAAGTGCGGGTCGTTACAATGGTTGTTCTGAGAGTGTAGTAGATCCGTCTAGAGTGTGACGGATGAATGTCTTGCTCTCGCTCAGACGAAGGGGGTTTCATCTGATGTCTATTTCAAGTGCTTCTTCACGGTGGTGCTATGACCGGGACAGATTGTAGCCGGTTCAGAAGCAAGTATCATGTTTTTCACTTTAATAAAGACATTTTGTAATAAATGTTTTTATTTTGGCGGAAAAAATGCTCGAAGAATTAATATATAACAAGTATCATGATTTTCGAGCGTATGTTGAGGTTTTAGATATTAGGGTTTAGATATTAGGGTTTATAGGGTTTAGATATTAGGGTTTAGATTTAGGATTTAGATTTAGGATTTAGATTGAGTTTTTAACACTAACGGTTTAGTGTTTATGGTTTTTGGTTTTGGGTTTATTGACTAAACCCAAAACACTAAACCTTAAACCCTAAACCATAAACTCTAAATCGGACTAAATTTTACTTCACAAAACATGAAAAAAAAACGTTAACATTCTTCACGATCAATATTATCTTGAATGTTATTTTTGTCGATCGTTTTCTCGCCTAAATAATAGCATTCATTACGAAGTGTCTTTTTTAAATATTTATATTTTCGTGTGATCTTGATGTCTGAAAAAAAATTCCAAGAAAACGAAAAAAATTTTTTTGCTTCCCCCCGCTTTCCCCGATTGGTTACTTCCCCATTGATCCTGCCCCTATATATATGTGTGTGTGTATGTATGTATATATATATATATATATATATATATATATATATATATATATATATATATATATATATATATATATATATATATTTAAATTTAATATATTATTATTAACATTATTTTCATCTTGCATATTAACATTAGAGGACCTTAATCGCTATCTCTTTATGAGTTTAACTATACATAATGCAGCTTGTGAATAGAACAGTACCTATGTTAGTTCTACAATACAATTTACTAATACAATTATTATATTTAAAGCTTTTATCATGATAATGTAAGATATACTAAGCTATAAAAGAAAAGTTTAAATTGCATAAATGGTCGGAGTGTGATCAAACCAAAATTGTTTGGTTTGAGTGCAGGTGAATAAAAAGGTAAATCTAACCTTTGGAAGGGGTTCCTCCGGTTAAAGGGAATATGAGGGGTGTGGTGTTGTTTGTCTTTTGATGAGCCTCCAAGGTAGAAATGAAAAGAAGATTAGAGTGTGCCCGGATTAATTGGTCTTCAAATGAGGGTTAGGGTGACTATTTATCGATAGATTATTGGCAGTTATGCATAATAACCGCTATAATATTGCCCAATCTCCATAACTGCCATTAGAAACTTCTAATCATGCCTACAACCTACTCCACATCCTCCACGTTCCTGATATGTAGGATTTTAGTCCAGATCAGTAAAGCCAAGTCAAGCCTGTAAGGACGTCACACTATTGGTCACGTGGCGTTGACTTGAATACACTGGATCTGCTGGCCAAGGGTTTTTAGTAGGCTGGACGTTGTGCATTTCACGTGACGCAGCACGTGACGCAGCGTGGCATGACGTACATCATTAAGTCCCCCCAGTTTGGTTGGGTACAAAATATACTTGTACGTGACCAAACTATCATTGTCTTCCAACTAAAAGTACAAATCTTCACAACATATAATACACCTCACAAAATTATGGTATTTTCATGTTATCGTAATCACGTTTGGTTGTTGTATTTTTATAATAGATATATAAAAGAGCATCATGAGTGATTCTTACACATAAAACATCCCATCAGCCGCCAAACGTGTTCTTCGCTAGGTAAACGCCATCATCGTTACAGCTGTAAGAATTGAAACAGTGCGAATCTAACTGTCTGGAAGCTATGGTGAAATAACACGTGGACGTCCAGGATGAAAGCCCAAGTGTAAGGCCTATTCAAGAACGTTTTCTATAAATAGAGAGTTTACCCTCTCATTTTTACTTACCCCTTGATATCGGCTAAAAAGTCACGTTTTCACCCCGGTATTAAGGCCCAAAAACAATAAAGTTCTGAGCTTTATCGCCATAATACCTGCTTCGTCAGTTAAAATTTAAGATCAAGTGATTACGAAGACGGTGCAAAAAGAATCAAGAGAATCAGAGCTAAAAAAAGATTCTAGAAGAGTCAACCAGACTGATAAATTTGTTTAAGTGAAAGTTAGGATCGTTAGTCGATAATCCTTGAAATTTACATATCATACTGACCAGTTTAATCATGTGTGAACTGATTTCAGGAATTCCTTCGGTTTCTAAGGTGATCGGTCATCCTCTTTCCTCTAAGCATGACTTATGTATAGAAGCAAGGGTGTTTTGTTGTTCCATTTTCAGATTTTTTATTTATAAAGACTTGAAAAATAACTTTTAAAAAATATTAATTAACTAAAAGGATCGATAATTTAATAAAAACAATTACTCTTGAAATTCGGTCGCTAACCTTATCGGATATTTCAACTGATAGGACTTTTTACAGATTACTTTGTATCTAGGTGGCCAGGCCGATTACAGAGACTGTTCGGAAAATCCAACAACTAAGTCCATGTATAATTGTCTTTCTTAGACACCACTAAACAATACTTTTGTCTGTTTAAAATCTTTCTCAATCAAAATAATCGATCCCCGGCAGCGGTGCCAGAAAACTCTGATATGACTACTAAGATACAGCCGAAACGGACAGTTTTATTAGGCCGCAGGACGTCAGATTCAGTTGATCAAGGTAGCATACAGTGGTTTTGTTTATTTATATTGTGCGGGGCCTAAATTTACTTTTAACTTTCTAGGATGTAGAAGGTGTAAGTTAACCTTGGGTCGTGTTTTTGAATGGATTAACGAATTGAAGATCAAGTGGATAATCATCTTTTATTTAAATTAGATGGATAAGGAATAATATTTGGTTTAAGCTAATAATCCTAATTGCGGAAAAGTAAATAAAGTGGAAGGATATTCGGAGTATGCAGATCAGGGAAATGTTGACCAAGATATTAGTTTTGGGTTAGGAAAGGTAATTATGTATATGTTAAGGCTATGCTTGGAATGGTGTAGATCTGGTTGGATGAGCCAATTTCACAGACCTACTTATCTCTTGACTCTCGGAGTTATCTTTAAGCAGTGAAAAGTATGTCACTTGATTGTATAATTGAAAGGTAACTATACCTTGGAGGTTATCCTCAGTAAAGTACTTGGTTTATTAGTGCATGAGCTCTAATCCTAACCCTCGTTATCAGTTTAGTTAACTGAACAACAACGTGCCGTGTTGACTGAACACTGATCACAAACGGAAGGAGTCCGTCGGTTTAATTTGGCAAAACCTTATTTCAAAACTAACAACCATTTCATCATACTAATGAGATCATATCAATCCAAACATTATATAGCATTACAGTTGATATACTGAAAGTAAAGCAGATAGAAACCTAATAGATACCTAGACAGTTGATATGACTTAGTCCTAAGCCAACAATCAAACAAAAACATGCAATAGGTTTGGGTCATACAGTAAATGCAGTAACTAGATCTTAACTCCTAAGAGGTCTCTTTGGAACAATCAATAAGCATACTAGTTCATTCATGTCTCAATTCCTAAGTTCCGTGTCCTAAAAGCGCATTAGATGCCTGTCGGGAACTCCGGTCATACCGAGTTCATAGAATCTTCAGGTACAGTATAACCAGGGGGCTTAATCCTATGAAGTAGTTAAGTTCATATAGGTAGACAAGTCCTGATCACAACCTAGGTTGGTCAATCCTTAAGATGCTAGCATATAAATCTATCAGACTCACAAGTTCAGTATTATGACAGTAACCGTACTAAATTAACATAATTAGGCTAACCCAAACTTCTATCATGGAAACATACAGATTAATTAAGCTATCATGGTAATATCGGAATGCATTATTAAACATAAAAGGTAAGAACACATGTTTAATACAAAAGACAAGCGTTTCGGATAAAAACCTGAAAAGGCTGAAGAAATCTGCTCGAGATCGTAGGGACTTACCGAGATATCCTCTGTAAAATAAAAGCTAAGCTAGCTACTACTAAAAACTAACTAAAAAACTTGAAAATATAAAGTGAATTAAAAATTGAGTGTGTGTTGAAAAAGAGCCCTTTAAATAGACTTGGAATTTGCCAGCAAACGGCTGGCAGGCCGTTTGGCAGGCCTTTTGGCAAGCTTTTTGCTGAGCCCGTTTGACTAAATCAGCCATTTATGATGCCCTGACCCATGTCGAAGGTCATTTGCCATACTAGTAAGCCGTTTGGCAGGCCGTTTGGCTTGCTGATTTGCTGGATCGTAACTTAATTTCTTGTCTTTCACCATTTTCGCTCTAGAATCTTCGTTTTAGCTCCGTTTTACTTGATTCTTTTTGCATTGCCTTCGTAATCACTTAATCTACAAAATCAACTGACAAAGCGATATTTTTTCCGACAAAGCTTGAAACTTTATTGATTTAGGACCTAATATCGGGGGTAAAAACATGACTTTTTGGTCGATATCATTCACCCTCACGCGTGGCAACGCGTGACCATTTTTGAGATGTTTTTCAGGGGAAAAGATCGCCCAGCACTCTTGAACATTTTTCGAGCAATATTCAAGTTGTCTGCATCCGGGAAGGTTTGGTACATGTTTGAAAAGGAGTGTAACTTCACTTCAAAAAGGTCTCCATCCCTCCATGATTGGAGGGACATGTTTATATATGTTCATCAGGATGCGCTTGGCGAAGGGTATGCCCACTTAGTTCCATGGCATTTCAGTCGTTCCCCCAATTTGTCAAAGACACTGGATTTAACTCCGGATGAGCATGATCTGTTCAACTTCTTTAAGGACACTGAACTTGACATGCACTCTTGCAGCTAGGTGATACTTAAGCTTGGTAACGTTCGATGTTACTGGCCTTGAACAAATAGAGTGCCGATGATTCTTTATAACGTAATGGTTATGCCCTTCGTGCCGTAGCGTTCTTTGTAAGTGTTTCTCCCTTCTTCAATATTTTAATATATTTTTTAATTGTGTGCAGAGATGGATTTCGGACAAGCAATCCACCACCCCAACCTCGAAGGACTTAAATTCAAGACAGTCAACAAGTCCAAGTTGCCAGAGGGTGATCCTCGTAAAGAAGGGGAACCGGCTATCGAATCATCAACAAACGCCACTACCGAGACGGTCGACATTACGCAAACGCAGACACAAACGTCAACGCCCGTCTCTAACCCGAAGCCGATATCGGTTGCCATTCCAGCACCTTCTGTTGGGTAGAAGCGTTATACGCCTACCAAGTTTTTGGTAACTCCTAGCGGGAACAAGAAGATAAAAACTGCCAAGGAAATTGCTGAGAGCAACTTGGCAAGCTTTGAGCACGAGCCTTACCAGGGTGGGTATTATTACAATCCTGATAAAAGTGCTAAAACGTCACCAGGATCACAGTGGCGGAAACTAATATAATTTATTGTTTCGGGGCATCAAACTAACCCACCAGTCATTAACATTGAAGATATCTCCCATGTCAAGGACAAAGCTGTGACGATATCCAGTTCTGGTACTGGTTCCAGATAGCAACAAAGCAGCCACCACAGCGGTTCACAGTAGATTCCACATTCTCCTGGATTTGGAAAACTACCAACATTTTCTCATCTTGACATTATCTGGGACATATCTCACGGCGACGCGTACTCCCAATTTGAATATCTTCAGAGGATTTGCCCTCTTGCTTTATGGATGAACTAAAGAAGATGCCTGACAATGCTGCGCGTCGCGCCCGTATACAACATATTCATCAAGGTCTAGCATTTACCCGGGATGAGATTGCTTGTTCTAATAATTTAGAGCAGCATTATCGGAAGGCAGAGATGCTTGTGAAGAAGGTAATAGCTGAGGTGAAAACCTTGAGGGAAGATATGGCTAATTACAGGAAAACAGCTGCAGAGGCAGAGCGTGAGAAGCTCTTAGCCTTAAAGGAGGCACAACGTGCTGTAAAAAATTTGGCCAGCATTGCCGAAAAGGAAAAACAGGCCCTCGCGGACTTCAATGTGGCCCAAAAGGAGTTATCAGAGGAGAAAGTAAGCAAAGAGCTCTTTGCAATGCAGGTGCAAGAACTAACCGTTGCCCATAAGAAGGCAACGGATGACTTTCAATGCTTGTGCTCCATGATTCCCCTCATCTTCAGCAAAGCCATTATGTCACCCCACGTCATGGATCCGTTTGGCAGGCTACTTGATGCTGCCAAAGGTGTTGGGCGTTTGGAAACATATACCGTGATCAATGACAACGCCACAATTCTTGACCCTTTACCTGATACAATTCAAAATCACTTGGACCCGGATGCGTACGATAAGTACGATGCGGCTGCCACAAAAATGAAGGGGGTGACAGTTTGATATGGCTAAAACGGATCGTTTTTATTTGTGTGGTACCGTTAAGTCACAATACGTCAGAATTATCTATCAAAAGGGAGTAACGGTTTTATTATTTATATTTAGTTGAGGTTTCCCAGCAATAACTCAGCTACTTGTCTTCCTTTTAATGAGTAAGTGGTAAATATAACTCAGGTACGTATTTTTGTATGTTTGCTCAGTAACGTGGGACAAAAGTGCCTAAATAACCCTAATGACAAGTGGTGATAGGTTAAGATTAACTACTAATAATATAACTACAAAGATAAGAATGGATAGGTATGAGGAATAGAATCCTGATGGGGAACTATCGCAAGAGTTTAACTTCCTAGAATAATAACTAAACCTCAATCAACTGGGTTATGAACCTAACTTATTTGTCACTAAGAATTTAGGCTTTGAAGATTCTGGCTAAGACGGATATCTCTACTCCCAGCATTAACCTTAGAGGGTTTAAACGACCTTATGGATAGAATTCTAGGTACATGAACAGAGTGGTATATCCCTAAAGGAAAGTCTCGAATTTTCTTAATCCTAGTTGGTCTAACTACATCAATATTCCACCACTTAATACTAAGCTATGCCTTAACATTAACAGATGTGCAATCTTAGATATTCTAAGGTACTACAAATTGTATTAGAAGTCTCTCCTTTGCGATCACTTACTTAACCCTGGATCATCTTACAACATCTCAAGAACGTTGCTTCTGACGCGAATGATGCTTCTGAGCAAGCCAGTGTTCACTGAACTCTATATTGCATAATCTAATCACAACCTAATTGGGCACCTCTTCTTTGATGAATATTTGGTTATTCGTACGTAGGTACTATATCCCTTTTGTGACGTGAAGCACACATTACTACTTACCTTGTACCCTAGGGTTGATCAAGTCCTAATACTAGGTTATAACCATGTGAATAAGCGGAAAGGGTGATCCGTAAATTAAACTTCTAAACCATCAAGGTTTCAGCATAACAATAGCATAAGTTTCAGATGAAGTATTCAACACATAATAAACATTTGCAACGGATAGATAAGCATGCAAGATGAAAGAAACAAGATAACTTTATTTAATTAAGGAAAGCGTTCACCATTTTCAGACGAGATCTGGACCATTATAAATGCTGACATCCTCTAGACCGCTCCTATTACAATCTTCGGCGTTCGCCTCCGGGCACTTAATTTCCCGCTCGGAGGTGAGAAGGCCTTGAAAGCTCTAGTGAGAAAAAGTGTATTGTAGTGAGAGAGTGAGGAGAGGTGTGTTGAAAATGGATGAAAACAAGCCTTTAAATAGAAGTGAAAAATGCTTGCAAACGGCTGATAGGCCGTTTGGCAGGCCGTTTGCAGAGGCCGTTTGACCAGGTAACCCGTTTACTGTGCATGTTTGCCTTAGCCTTGTGGCTGCCCGTTTCCCATTAGGGCAGGCCATTTGGCAGGCCGTTTGGCAAGCCGTTTGGCCTGCCTGACTTGCTAATTTCACTAGGTCGTAACTTGATTTCTTGTCTTTCATTGTTTTCACTCTAGAATCTTCATTTTAGTTCCGATTTTCTTGATTCTTCTTGCATCGTCTTTGTAATCACTTTATCAACAAATTTAATTGAAAAGGCGATTATTTTGCCGACAAAGTTTTGAACTTTATGCTTTTGGGACTCAATATCGGGGGTAAAAACGTGACTTTTTAGCCGATATCAAATATCCCACACTTAGACTTTGCTTGTCCTCAAGCAAACTTTCGAGCTTTTATCATCGAGGATTTTATTCTTAGTGATCTAGCATTCTTTGTTTCGCAAGACGCATGAGCAAAAACTTGGTTTTATTCTTTTTGTTATTCCTAAACCTTTTTCCGCAAGCATGAGAGGAGGTTACATAACTGAGGCTATCTCACTCGGGTCACTCAATTCAGTAAAGTATTTCGGGTGTCCTATAGTTCTAAGAAATGTAATCGCTCTTAGCCAGTCATGTTTGCATTCTTCGTCATAGGCTTGATCAAGACTCAAATCTCCATCACTTATTTGAGAGAATTTTCAGTTATAGATTCAACTTGTATCGTGAAGAGATGATGATTTTGGAGGTTTTGGGGTGTGAAGGGTTTGATAGATATGAGTTCTTTTAAAGATCGGTTTTGGTGATCCTTTCAGCTTTTTGTCAGAAATTTCAGGACGAGCATCCTTCTTTTTGACAGCCAGGAGTTCTTTTCTTGATTCTTTCTGGTTCCGCTCCTTTTCTCAGAACCTTTATTCATATATATATATATATATATATATATATGTATATGTATATGTATATGTATATGTATATGTATATGTATATGTATATGTATATGTATATGTATATATATATATATGTATATATACATATATATATATATATATACATATATACATATATATATATATATATATATATATATATATATATATATATATATATATATATATATATATTGGCAAGCATCTTTTGCTTTTCTCTTCGAGGTCTCCTTTTATTGGCGGTCTCTTTTATATTTGGCATGGATGCTTGTGTTTTCCAATTGCGTATTCATAAAAGATTTCCCGAAATTTAAGAAATGTTGGGAATTTATTTCTTTATTTATGAATGAAAAAAGTAGGTAGTGGTGGATGGATTTGTGTGGCTTAGATTGAAAAATGGAAATGAAGGTATTTGATGGGGGTGTTTTGTCTTCACGAACAGCTGAGGTTTCTAACTTAGTAGTTCTTGTCAAAAGGTGTGATTCTGAAATGTAGATCAAGAGCAAGTTCTGATTCAGAGATTCTAACATCGACGCGCTCAACGGAAGTATAGTGAAGCACTAAAAATGAGTGCTTATCAATCCTTATTTGAGGTGCCTCACAACAATTATAATGGGTTGCGCCTTTCGTTATGCAATGCTCTTTTGAAAAATTTGGTCTGGTTTTTCACCAAAAGTTTTTTGACCTTGTTGTACTCTTTTATCTATTTTGTAACTAAAACTTTTTGATCATTTATAAAATTTTATAATCCCTAGTGTTTTATAGTTCAAAAGTTTTAAATTTTGTGAAAAAATTAGTTTATAAACACTTGAGGATTTTACGAATCATTATGTGCAATATTTCCTATCCCACACTTGAAAATAACATTGTCCTCAATGTTAAGGATACGGCGTATCCCACACTTAGGTTTGAAAAAGACGTTTTGTTATTTAAATTTTATGTTGATGGGGTTGCTAATCCCACACTTAGTGTTTAAAGTGGTATAGTGTATTGCGTATATTCTATTGAAATAGCGGTGAAGACGTGGTACTCCCCTATGGTTGCAAGGCGTGTAATGGATGGTTTGCCGATTACGGTTTCTTCTATCTCGTGCTGTCACCATCCTCGTTCAGTTCGTCCTTGCTCCAAGTCGTGCTCTCATCTTGTTTGTGTAACAACCCAACCCTTATTGCAACCGAAATATGCAAAAGTAAAAAAAAATTGTTTGTTCAGCACGTGGCGCGGCGCGCCATATGGCCGCGCGGCGCGCCAAACTGGTCTGTCCAAAAAGTCTTGAAACGCGAAAAAGATCGGCCACTTCCCGACATAATTAGACTAAACACTTTTACCCACATCTTCAAATATGTAAAACTAACCCGATTCAAACATAAAATAAGTTTTACAAAGTAGGGCCCACATCGGCCGTTACGAGTTTCATATAAAAGTTCGAGTTTCGACCACATTAGTTTAATTTCCAAACAAACTACGAGCATGATGTTTGGGGATAAACTACCCAAATCCTAGGCCGAATCCACAAGTAATCTAAGCAAGCAACCAAAAAGGGAAATCATCTAAATCCCGAGCATACCCTTGCCACGTCCGCCACCGAACCTAAAAATGTAAACAACGAGAGGGTAAGCTAATGCTTAGTGAATGCAATACTTATACGCATACATACATAATCCAATTACTTGCATACACCTACACAACAACACGATAACATTAGCAAACTGCAATATCGAATAAACGAATAATCGTACGTACAACAAGTCCACATCATTAGCATAGAGATCTCAACAATAATATACACCAAATACAAACACGTACAATGCTAATAAAATTACACATCCCAATATACCCAATGTCGACATTCGAATCGATGGTGGCCGACGAAGAGTAGTAGGTCAAAATCGTTAACTACTCGCCACCCATCGCACGCGTACGTGGCCGACGAAGAGTAGTAGGTCAAAATTGTTAACTACTCACCACTACGCACCATGAGGCCGACGAAAAGTGCAACCGAAACGTTAACACTTACCTCAATCACAAGGATGTCCGACGAAAAGCGAAACCGCTTACCATCCCACGATAAGTGGCCAACGAAGAGCGGATCCCCAAACGGATACACTCACCACTTACCCCAACACATATATGCGGCCGACGAAGAGCGATAGGTCAAACATTAATCACTCACCACATATCTAAACATACACATGTAGCCGACGAAGAGTGATAGGTCAAACGTTAATCACTCGCTACATGCCCAAACACACACATGTGACCGACGAAGAGTGATAGGTCGAACATTAATCACTCGTCACATGCTCACCTCCAATCGTGGTCAACAAAGAGTCATTCCTTTCGGATATAACTCACTACATTCCAAACAACATATATATACACACGTGGCCGACAAAGAGTGATAGGTCATACGTTTATCACTCGCCACATACACAAAACGATTATAGCCAACGAAGAGCTATCCACACGGATATCACTCACTATATTTTTCCCAACTCAAATGTGGTCCACGAAAAGTGAATCCTAACGGATGTCACTTACCACATCGCACACAAGCAACCAAATTATATACATAAGCGTATAAATATTCCACTCACCTTGATTACTTGAAAAGCAATCCCGCTTGAGCTCCTAATCGTCCAAATGCAAATTACCTAAGTAATTCACAAACAAATAAGCTAAACACTCTAGCTTATGCCCAAAACACCAATAAGTGCAATTTCGACCCATTTGCACTTCCAAGCACAAACCGTTCCCAAACTAACCAATAATCACTAACACAAGTGAGAATGGTCCTAATATGCCAATCAAACTCAATCATAGGTGTTAAACACCTATCTTGCCCATAATGACACTTAAACCCTAATTTTGACCCAAAGGAGTCAACATCGCGCCATTAGCGAGTTTTGACACCAAAACATATTTAACTCAGTTTTATTCTTCAACTTAATCCATTTTAAGTTTATAAATCTTATTAAATCGACAATTGGGTCATAATCATCACCAAACCCTAATTTTGACTCAAGTCAAAATTAGTCAACCCAAATTCACCTAAAGTGATTCCAACACTTCCATAATCACTAAACCTAGTGATTAAACTCAAGATTAAAGCCTAATCAAGGCCAAATCGTCAACCAACCCAAAACCCGCCAAGTGACAAGAATAACTATTCACCATAAACCCATTTCATCATCTAAGAGGGTTTCACTACAAATCAAACTCAAACCCTAACTTGAATATCAAATCTAACAAATGTAATTCGGAGTTTGAACTTACCAATACCACCAAAATGATGCCGTTGACGAGTAGAACAACTTTAAAACCCGAGCTTTGGTGAGAATCCAACTCCTTCTTCTCCAAATCAAGCTCTCTCACTCTAAAACTGGGTTTCTCTCACTTGGGTTTGAAGAGAGTGTTTGTGTGGGTGAGAAATGAGCTCCAATGGAGTTCTAGATCAGTTTTGGTGACCCTAAACCGACCCTAAATGAAAAGACCAAAGTACCCCTCACTTAAGCCTTTTAAAAAGGCTGAGAATTGCATCAGACGGGTTCGGCGCGCCGCGCCGAAAGGTGGAGCGCCGCTCCAACCTACAGGTCAGTTTTCAG
The DNA here is from genome assembly GCF_046630445.1 of Rutidosis leptorrhynchoides. NCBI lineage: Eukaryota > Viridiplantae > Streptophyta > Magnoliopsida > Asterales > Asteraceae > Rutidosis > Rutidosis leptorrhynchoides. Next base: position 257,968,958 of record NC_092337.1, read on the forward strand.
AAACTTGTTTTGGCCATAACTTTTAGACCGTAGCTCCGTTTTCGATGAATCAAATATCGTTGGAAACGTAATAAGATTTCCTTTCCAATGGTAAGGCTTTGAATCATCAACAAAAACTTTATTTGGGGTTGAAAAGATACGTACACACCTTGCCGCTTCAGACAACGTCCATTTTCCTTCGGCGTTCGAGCAAGCAACACGTACACTTCATACACGCATCGTACACCATAAATACATTATGTACAATAAATATTTGGGTCTTACAACTCTCCCCCACTTAAACTCGATCACGTCCTCGTGATCTTCTCCACTTAACCAATCCGAAACTACTCAACGGCCCTCAATCCTAAGTTCCAATCCGAACTTTCCTAGACAATTCTTCCCAATGAATCACCTTTAACAACTAAAATCGTCACCCGCAATTTATCAAAACCACCATCCGAGCACTAAAACCTGCTCTTTTCCCCATATCGGGAAAAACTCAACCAATCTCATACCGAGATATAAATTCCTTAGCGTACCTTTACCGAGGACAACGCTAAAAGTGACCAAGTTTCAACCTAAAGTCAACGATCTGAACGTTGAAGATCGAACCACATGAATCCTTACGGACTACACTTACCACTAAACATCCTTTGTAGTGCGCAATACAACCAATACGCCACTATCCTAACATCATAAGCAACGGCCAAAACCAAAAGCACCCAAAATGACTATGGCTACGCTAAACCTAAGGTGTACAAAATCGACTATTGTCACACCCGTAACAACATGTGAGCGAAACACGGCTATCGCCTCACTAATCCCACGACGTGGTCCTCACGACCCCACTCTCGGCGTATAAAACCACCAATAGATCACACATCCAACAATCATGAAGACTGGCCGGAAACTACACACATCAAAGATAGTCAACATCCGTGACTCTTCTTGCACACATACTTGGTCAACGTAAACGCCTCTCGAACGGTATACTATTTCTACGCTAACCATTATGGAGAACAATACAAGTAACCCTCTAATCACCTCATGGTTACACCCGACTTGGTTAAGCCTCCACACCAAAACAATTAACCCGAACTCGTTAGTCAAACACACTTGGTCAACCCGCCTCGATCAACACCTATCACCTAATTGATTAACCCGACTTGGTTAAGTCAAACTTACTTGGTCAACCCGACTCGGTCAACACCTAACATCTAATTGATTAACCCGACCCGGTTAGTCAAACTCACTTGGTTAACCCACCTCGGTCAACACCTAACATCTAATTGATTAACCCGACCCGGTTAGTCAAACTCACTTGGTTAACCCGCCTCGGTCAACACCTAACATCTAATTGATTAACCCGACTCGGTTAGTCAAACTCACTTGGTTAACCCGCCTCGGTCAACACCTAACATCTAATTGATTAACCCGACTCGGTTAGTCAAACTGCATTGGACTAACTCGACCTAGCTAGTCACTACATCACACTAGAATACCTTCGTGCGAGAGTATAAACTCCCCCACCTAGAACTCCGTTCCGTAAACACATCGTCAAAATAATAGCATCCCATGGAATGGCCACTCATCAACATACACAACCAATATCCTCATTGGTCATAGTCCTCGAATTCTCACGAATTCGTCTCCAACAATAGCTCCTGATGATAAACACATGCTCACTCTCACGGAAAGAGTGACCACTAATCCGACAACTAATGCGCCAATCGCATTATCATAACTCCTAAAAGAAAGACGAGGTTCATCCGTCTTACATCTCTTAATACGCACGTTAACAAACCTTGCTCCAACCTTGAGCATACGAAGGATTTCGGATTATCCTTTGCTACTTCAACCGAAGCACTTACCGAACCGTACGGGTATTACTCTAGCAATCATCGAGTTGCTATCGCTTGTAACTTCCACACCGCCACTCAAACACCTAAGGGTTTTCTTTCCAGTACCCTATGCTCAATGTAACCGTAACACCATCGGAGTCGAATACCAAGCTAGTAGGCATGAAAGAGGCACCTAACATTGCGTCCCGTAGACTCCATTACTGTAAAGACCTCGACCTTATCCTCCCGGACGAAGTCTTCAACATTTGGTTCCATTGCGATGATCGACTCCAAGTAATATCCTTAACATGAGCAAATGCACAGCGGAAGACTTAATTCGTACCTGAGAATAACATGCTTTAAAATGTCAACATAAAGTTGGTGAGATATATAGGTTTGATGCTAGCAGCATTATAACTATGGACCACAAGATTTCATGTTCATACATAATACACTCGCAAGTGTATGGAAAAGACGTTGAGCACTTGGTAACCATACTTAACATTTAAATCACAGCAGCATACTCTTAAATAAACCCTACACCGTACCAAGTGTAGTAACAAAACGAAGTACTGTGCAACCGTTTAAAACTGGTCGTCCAGCCCGGTTGGGGTTGTCAGGCCCGATAGATCTATCAACAGGATTCGCGTTTACGCTCCTCACGTAAATATTAGCTACCAAGTATAAAGAAATATGCCATGGTACAACTCAACGTAGATTTTATTTTTGATCACTTGTGTCCATAACGTAAATCATTTATAAAAACAGCGCATGTATTCTCAGCCCAAAAATATTTAGAGTTTAAAAGGGATCTATATACTCACCTAATGTATTTTGTAGTAAAAATACATATAACATCATTGATCAAATATAAGGTTGGCCTCGGATTCACGAACCTATATCAATTGTATAAATTAACACACATAATGAACATGTAATAATCATCAAACTAGTTTATATATATCATTTATTTAATTTAGTAATATATTTGTTATATAAAATAATACTAATAACGAAAACAATAATAATAATCATAATAATAATAATAATAATAATAATAATAATAATAATAACAAGAATTAAAACCATTTTTAATGATAATAATGATAATGATAACTTTATTAAAATAATTTTAATAATAATGACTAATGAATAATAATAATAATAATAATAATAATAATAATAATAATAATAATAATAATAATAATAATAATAATAATAATAATAATAACAATGGTAATAAACATAAAAAGAGAACTACCTTTAAAGGTTTAAAAAGAATTAAACTTTCAAAGCCGGGACTCGAACCCTTGACCCCTCGCTTATACACTAACACTCTAAACCATGTATCTGTTTCCGTTTTTCTGGTTTAAAGTCATTCCTTATATACATAACCCGTTTTCTTTGTGTTTCCCCTTTCTTCTTTTCTTAAATTTAAACAGACTAGTACCAAAATAATTTGGGTTTCGGCCCAACTATGAATTTGACGAGTCCAAACCAAGGGAATCGATCCACAAGCCCAAATGATATGTCTGCTAATTCGATTAACCTAGACGACTTGATATTTTATATATATTTTTTCTTTTTCGTCGATGGGAAACAGGCAACAAAACAACAAGTGTCATCTCCTGTCATCTCCTTTACAGCTCAGCACAAGTCATATTCCACAATCAATCATAACCGACAGCTTATGGGCCAATATAGAGAGATAATTAGGTAATTATGTATGTATCTTTTTCTGTTTTACGATTTATTTAACCGATTATATCTCGGCATCTTCTGGTTCGTTGTAACAGAAATTAAATTAAAGCAGTAGCAGTCTTGCTCCAGGTGTGTTTATGACTCGACCTAGGGTGGTTCTTGGTCTTCGATTGCTAGTAATATTTAAAGTGATCGAGTATCAAAAGAAGGCTTAGAAGATAGGTGCTGTTTGGTCAATCAATGACAACACGACAATCCGATCAGGTTATCATGTGGGTGGTGATGGATAGATGGAGGATCATGGTTCGCGAAGAAAGGTGGTTTGAAAGGTGTTGTAGGGTGTTAAGGTGGTTGTTGAAGATTAACAGGAGTAAGACAGGTGGGTTACGTAGAATAATAAGGAGGAAAGGATGTAGTAGTAGCGGGTGAGATAGTGGACTGTCTATTCGGTTTAAATAGAAGAAAGAAGAACAAGAATGAGATAACAGGTGGTGATCATAGTTTATTGTTGGTTGTTAAGTGAGTTTGGTATTGTAGGGGTGGCGGTTTGATGTGTTCATGGTGACCGATATTTGAGTTCCGATCAGAAAGCAACCTCAGGAACCGATTAATACCTATTTTTAATGTTACGATGAAAGTGGTTAAAGTTAAATGGGTTGTGGGTGTTTTGCAGGAAAACATATAAGGTGATGGTGATCGGTAGTGGTGGAAAAAGGTGTATGGTAGCGGTAGTAAAGGAAGAAGGAAGAGAAACAATGAATATGTGATTTTAATCTAGCAAGAGTGATGAAGGTAACGGTTCTAGTCATGAAGGAGAGAAATATCGGTGGGTTCATGGTGATGAGGGTGGATGTGCGTGGTTGTCGGAGAGGAAACAAGAATTGGGTTTTCGGTGGTTTCATGGTGACAATCAATAGTCGATGAAAGAAAGCGATAGTTTGTGGTGTTGAAGAAGAGGGTGAAGTGGCCGATGATAGTGGTAAAGAGTTGGGATATCTGATCTATAACTGAATTGATCAAATGTATATATATATAAAAAGTGGTATTTAGATTTCTCATCAGCTAAAGTAATAAAACAAACATAAAGGTGATCATGATGGTTAATGATTTTTGTTTGTTAATGCCACAAATTGTGTAGTGACCCGAACTTTTCCATGTTTATATATATTAATTGAGATTGATATTTATATGATTAAATGTTTCCAACATGTTAAGCAATCAAACTTTTTAAGACTTGATTAATTGAAATATGTTTCATATAGACAATTGACCACCCAAGTTGATCGGTGATTCACGAACGTTAAAACTTGTAAAAACTATATGATGACATATATATGGATATATATATATATATATATAGTTAACATGATACTATGATAAGAAAACATATCATAAAGTATATTAACAATGAACTACATATGTAAAAACAAGACTACTAACTTAATGATTTTTAAACGAGACATATATGTAACGATTATCGTTGTAAAGACATTTAATGTATATATATCATATTAAGAGATATTCATACATGATAATATCATGATAATATAATAATTTAAAATCTCATTTGATATTATAAACATTGGGTTAACAACATTTAACAAGATCGTTAACCTAAAGGTTTCAAAACAACACTTACATGTAACGACTAACGATGACTTAACGACTCAGTTAAAATGTATATACATGTAGTGTTTTAATATGTATTTATACACTCTTGAAAGACTTCAATACACTTATCAAAATACTTCTACTTAACAAAAATGCTTACAATTACATCCTCGTTCAGTTTCATCAACAATTCTACTCGTATGCACCCGTATTCGTACTCGTACAATACACAGCTTTTAGATGTATATACTATTGGTATATACACTCCAATGATCAGCTCTTAGCAGCCCATGTGAGTCACCTAACACATGTGGGAACCATCATTTGGCAACTAGCATGAAATATCTCATAAAATTACAAAAATATGAGTAATCATTCATGACTTATTTACATGAAAACAAAATTACATATCCTTTATATCTAATCCATACACCAACGACCAAAAACACCTATAAACACTTTCATTCTTCAATTTTCTTCATCTAATTGATCTCTCTCAAGTTCTATCTTCAAGTTCTAAGTGTTCTTCATAAATTCCAAAAGTTCTAGTTTCATAAAATCAAGAATACTTTCAAGTTTGCTAGCTCACTTCCAATCTTGTAAGGTGATCATCCAACCTCAAGAAATCTTTGTTTCTTACAGTAGGTTATCATTCTAATACAAGGTAATAATCATATTCAAACTTTGGTTCAATTTCTATAACTATAACAATCTTATTTCAAGTGATGATCTTACTTGAACTTGTTTTCGTGTCATGATTCTGCTTCAAGAACTTCGAGCCATCCAAGGATCCATTGAAGCTAGATCCATTTTTCTCTTTTCCAGTAGGTTTATCCAAGGAAATTAAGGTAGTAATGATGTTCATAACATCATTCGATTCATACATATAAAGCTATCTTATTCGAAGGTTTAAACTTGTAATCACTAGAACATAGTTTAGTTAATTCTAAACTTGTTCGCAAACAAAAGTTAATCCTTCTAACTTGACTTTTAAAATCAACTAAACACATGTTCTATATCTATATGATATGCTAACTTAATGATTTAAAACCTGGAAACAAGAAAAACACCGTAAAACCGGATTTACGCCGTCGTAGTAACACCGCGGGCTGTTTTGGGTTAGTTAATTAAAAACTATGATAAACTTTGATTTAAAAGTTGTTATTCTGAGAAAATGATTTTTATTATGAACATGAAACTATATCCAAAAATTATGGTTAAACTCAAAGTGGAAGTATGTTTTCTAAAATGGTCATCTAGACGTCGTTCTTTCGACTGAAATGACTACCTTTACAAAAACGACTTGTAACTTATTTTTCTGACTATAAACCTATACTTTTTCTGTTTAGATTCATAAAATAGAGTTCAATATGAAACCATAGCAATTTGATTCACTCAAAACGGATTTAAAATGAAGAAGTTATGGGTAAAACAAGATTGGATAATTTTTCTCATTTTAGCTACGTGAAAATTGGTAACAAATCTATTCCAACCATAACTTAATCAACTTGTATTGTATATTATGTAATCTTGAGATACCATACACACGTATACAATGTTTCGACCTATCATGTCGACACATCTATATATATTTCGGAACAACCATAGACACTCTATATGTGAATGTTGGAGTTAGCTATACAGGGTTGAGGTTGATTCCAAAATATATATAGTTTGAGTTGTGATCAATACTGAGATACGTATACACTGGGTCGTGGATTGATTCAAGATAATATTTATCGATTTATTTCTGTACATCTAACTGTGGACAACTAGTTATAGGTTACTAACGAGGACAGCTGACTTAATAAACTTAAAACATCAAAATATATTAAAAGTGTTGTAAATATATTTTGAACATACTTTAATATATATGTATATATTGTTATAGGTTCGTGAATCAACAGTGGCCAAGTCTTACTTTCCGACGAAGTAAAAATCTGTGAAAGTGAGTTATAGTCCCACTTTTAAAATCTAATATTTTTGGGATGAGAATACATGCAGGTTTTATAAATGATTTACAAAATAGACACAAGTACGTGAAACTACATTCTATGGTTGAATTATCGAAATCGAATATGCCCCTTTTTATTAAGTCTGGTAATCTAAGAATTAGGGAACAGACACCCTAATTGACGCGAATCCTAAAGATAGATCTATTGGGCCTAACAAACCCCATCCAAAGTACCGGATGCTTTAGTACTTCGAAATTTATATCATATCCGAAGGGTGTCCCGGAATGATGGGGATATTCTTATATATGCATCTTGTTAATGTCGGTTACCAGGTGTTCACCATATGAATGATTTTTATCTCTATGTATGGGATGTGTATTGAAATATGAAATCTTGTGGTCTATTGTTACGATTTGATATATATAGGTTAAACCTATAACTCACCAACATTTTTGTTGACGTTTAAAGCATGTTTATTCTCAGGTGAATATTAAGAGCTTCCGCTGTTGCATACTAAAATAAGGACAAGATTTGGAGTCCATGTTTGTATGATATTGTGTAAAAACTGCATTCAAGAAACTGATTTCGATGTAACATATTTGTATTGTAAACCATTATGTAATGGTCGTGTGTAAACAGGATATTTTAGATTATCATTATTTGATAATCTACGTAAAGCTTTTTAAACCTTTATTTATGAAATAAAGGTTATGGTTTGTTTTAAAAATGAATGCAGTCTTTGAAAAACGTCTCATATAGAGGTCAAAACCTCGCAACGAAATCAATTAATATGGAACGTTTTTAATCAATAAGAACGGGACATTTCAGTATTTCAGTTGGTATCCGAGCGTTGGTCTTAGAGAACCAGAAAATTTGCATTAGTGTGTCTTATCGAGTTTGTTAGGATGCATTAGTGAGTCTGGACTTCGACCGTGTTTTCTTTAAAAATGATTGCTTAACATTTTTGTTGGAAACTATATATTTTTAACATATGAATATTATGTGATATATTAATCTCTTAACGTGTTTGATATTATGTGATAGATGTCTACCTCTAGAACAAGTCCCATTGACTCACCTAATAATAATGAAGAGTCAAATGTAAATTGGAATGATTTGTGGACTGATTCACAAGTTCCCGAAGAGGAACCGGAAGAAGAGTCGGAACCGGAAGAAGAATCGGAACCGGAAGAAGAATCGGAACCGGATGAAGAAATAGAACCTGTGGGGGAAATAATAAAACGGTTAAGTAAAAGAAAATCCTCAACCAACCGACCAAAGTTAATTATGGTCAATGGTGTTTCCGCCAAGGAAGCAAAATATTGGGAGGATTACCAATTCTCCGATGAATCGGATTCCGACGAGAATTCCGATGATGTTATAGAAATTACCCCAACTGAATTTAAAAAGGCAAAAGAAAATAATAAGGGAAAGGGCATAAAAATAGAGAAATCTAATTCCAACCCCGATGAACTTTATATGTATCGTCAACCCCCGAAGTCCTTAAGTTGTAACAATGACCCGGGAACCTCTAAACCACCAGGTTTTTCTAAACCAATGTGGACAACGACGGCTCGTATTAGGGGAACATCATATATCCCTAGAAACTTGGTAAAACGAACCAAAACCGAAGAAGAAGAAACGAGCGAGTCGGAATAAGATAGTTGTATTCGTGTGGTGTAATATATGTAATATAGTGTTCTTATGCTTTATGATATATGTAAAAATTGCTTGTATTAATAAGTATTTTTTTTATGAATCTAACTCTTGTCTATTTTACAGTTTAAAAACACAAAATGGATAGACAACCCAATATTTTAAGAGACCTACCCGGAGACATGATTGATGAAATCTTGTCTAGAGTCGGCCAGAATTCTTCGGCACAACTATTTAAGGCGAGATCAGTTTGTAAGACATTCGAAGAACGTTCCAAGAATGTATTGGTTTATAAGAGACTTTCGTTTGAAAGATGGGGGATATCACATTGGGAAACCCATAAGTTACGATGTGTTTACTTTGACGCATATATTGCGGGGAACCCAAATGCTATTTTACGCAACGGGTTAAGAAATTATTTTGACTCAATATATCCGAATATTGGACTTCGTGATTAAGAAAAAGCGGCTAACATGCAACATAAAGAAGCATGTTATGCTTACGGATTAGTAATGTTCGCTTCTCACCAAAGTGAGAACAAGAACATCGGGCTACAACTATTAAACAAAACGTTTCCACAAGTGGCGGAGTCGGTAATTGGGGTAAGAAATGAGGTTTTTAGATTATTACGGGACTGTTGGACATTACGTAACCCTCGTCCCTTTGATGACGTTACAACACGCTGTCTTATCAACGGCCATAACGGTTATGTTGCACAAGACCAAGGATGGGAAGTAGTCCTAGTAAAACCAGAATGCATGACTTGTTTCTGGACGTATGAATTACGTGTCTTTATTGCCTTTGCTGAACGACTTGTGTACTAGCTAGAATTGTCTTCACAACTATCTTGTATCAAAGTTATTGTGTGCTATATTTCATGCTTTATGTAAAATAAGCGGTATTGTAAGTTTGTAAAATATTGTATAAAAGTTTGAACGCGAAATATTATTATAATCAGTTTTTCATATAGAATTGTAGTAGTTGAATTGTATATTAGCTACTAAGTATGAACTTAACGGGTAGGTACTACCCGAATTTAAACTTATAAAACGCTAATATGAAGAAAAAGCTTTTATAAATGAGTTCATATTATGCTACGAAATACTATTAACTACTCTTAATATTCTGTATGATTAACTTGTTCCATTTAACTATTTTGAAGGAAATGGCACCGACTACTCGACACACCGTGAATATGAATGAAGAGGAATTCCGTACTTTTCTAGCTTCAAACATAGCCGCAGTACAGGATGCGCTACATACCAACAATAACCTTGGATCTAGCAGTACAGGAAATCGTGTAGGATGCACCTACAAAGAATTCACTGCCTGCAAACCTTTGGAATTTGATGGAACCGAAGGACGGATCGGATTGAAACGGTGGACCGAGAAGGTTGAATCGGTGTTTGCCATAAGTAAGTGTACTGAAGAGGACAAAGTGAAGTACGCTACGCATACCTTCACAGGTTCTGCGTTAACATGGTGGAATACCTATCTAGAGCAAGTGGGACAAGATGATGCGTACGCACTACCGTGGTCAGCATTCAAGCACTTGATGAACGAGAAGTACCGTCCTAGAACCGAGGTCAATAAGCTCAAGACAGAACTTAGAGGGTTACGAACCCAAGGATTTGATATTACCACGTACGAAAGACGATTCACAGAATTGTGCCTATTGTGTCCGGGAGCATTCGAAGATGAGGAAGAGAAGATCGACGCGTTTGTGAAAGGATTACTGGAAAGAATCCAAGAAGATATAAGTTCACACGAGCCCGCCTCCATACAACAGGCATGTAGAATGGCTCACAAACTAGTGAACCAGATTGAAGAAAGAATTAAAGAACAGACTGCTGAAGAGGCCAATGTGAAGCAAGTCAAAAGAAAGTGGGAGGAAAACGGTGATAAGAATCACCAATACAACAACAACAGCAATTACAACAATAATCGCAACAATTATCCCAACAATCGCAACATCAATCGCAACTACAACAAACGGCCCAACAACAACAACAACAACAACAACAACAACAACAACAGCAACTACAACAATCATCCCAACAACAATAATAACCGCAACAACAACAACAATCAGAAGCAGCTATGCCAAAGGTGTGAAAAGAATCATTCGGGGTTCTGCACCAAATTTTGCAACAAGTGTAAAAGAAATGGTCATAGCGCGGCGAAGTGTGAGGTCTACGGACCAGGGGTTAATAGAACGAAAGGAACAAATGGTGTCGGAACGAGTAATGGCGGAGCAAGTAGTGTCGGAGCAAGTTATGCCAATGTAGTTTGTTATAAATGTGGAAAACCAGGCCACATTATTAGAAATTGCCCGAACCAGGAGAACACGAATGGACAAGGCCGTGGAAGAGTTTTCAATATTAATGCGGTAGAGGCACAGGAAGACCCGGAGCTTGTTACGGGTACGTTTCTTATTGACAATAAATCTGCTTACGTTTTATTTGATTCGGGTGCGGATAGAAGCTATATGAGTAGAGATTTTTGTGCTAAATTAAGTTGTCCATTGACGCCTTTGGATAGTAAATTTTTACTCGAATTAGCAAATGGTAAATTAATTTCAGCAGATAATATATGTCGGAATCGAGAAATTAAACTGGTTAGCGAAACATTTAAGATTGATTTGATACCAGTAGAGTTAGGGAGTTTTGATGTGATAATCGGTATGGACTGGTTGAAAGAAGTGAAAGCGGAGATCGTTTGTTACAAAAATGCAATTCGCATTATACGAGAAAAAGGAAAACCCTTAATGGTGTACGGAGAAAAGGGCAACACGAAGCTACATCTTATTAGTAATTTGAAGGCACAAAAACTAATAAGAAAAGGTTGCTATGCTGTTCTAGCACACGTCGAGAAAGTACAAACTGAAGAAAAGAGCATCAATGATGTTCCCATTGCAAAAGAATTTCCCGATGTATTTCCGAAAGAATTACCGGGATTACCCCCACATCGATCCGTTGAATTTCAAATAGATCTTGTACCAGGAGCTGCACCAATAGCTCGTGCTCCTTACAGACTCGCACCCAGCGAGATGAAAGAACTGCAAAGCCAATTACAAGAACTTTTAGAGCGTGGTTTCATTCGACCAAGCACATCACCGTGGGGAGCTCCTGTTTTGTTTGTCAAGAAGAAAGATGGTACATTCAGGTTGTGTATCGACTACCGAGAGTTGAACAAACTTACCATCAAGAACCGCTACCCACTACCGAGAATCGACGACTTATTTGATCAACTACAAGGCTCGTCTGTTTATTCAAAGATTGACTTACGTTCCGGGTATCATCAAATGCGGGTGAAAGAAGATGATATTCCAAAGACTGCTTTCAGAACATGTTACGGTCATTACGAATTTATGGTCATGCCGTTTGGTTTAACTAATGCACCAGCTGTGTTCATGGACCTTATGAACCGAGTGTGTGGACCATACCTTGACAAGTTTGTCATTGTTTTCATTGATGACATACTTATTTACTCAAAGAATGACCAAGAACACGGTGAACATTTGAGAAAGGTGTTAGAAGTATTGAGGAAGGAAGAATTGTACGCTAAGTTTTCAAAGTGTGCATTTTGGTTGGAAGAAGTTCAATTCCTCGGTCACATAGTGAACAAAGAAGGTATTAAGGTGGATCCGGCAAAGATAGAAACTGTTGAAAAGTGGGAAACCCCGAAAACTCCGAAACACATACGCCAGTTTTTAGGACTAGCTGGTTACTACAGAAGGTTCATCCAAGACTTTTCCAGAATAGCAAAACCCTTGACTGCATTAACGCATAAAGGGAAGAAATTTGAATGGAATGATGAACAAGAGAAAGAGTTTCAGTTATTGAAGAAAAAGCTAACTACGGCACCTATATTGTCATTGCCTGAAGGGAATGATGATTTTGTGATTTATTGTGATGCATCAAAGCAAGGTCTCGGTTGTGTATTAATGCAACGAACGAAGGTGATTGCTTATGCGTCTAGACAATTGAAGATTCACGAACAAAATTATACGACGCATGATTTGGAATTAGGCGCGGTTGTTTTTGCATTAAAGACTTGGAGGCACTACTTATATGGGGTCAAAAGTATTATATATACCGACCACAAAAGTCTTCAACACATATTTAATCAGAAACAACTGAATATGAGGCAGCGTAGGTGGATTGAATTATTGAATGATTACGACTTTGAGATTCGTTACCACCCGGGGAAGGCAAATGTGGTAGCCGATGCCTTGAGCAGGAAGGACAGAGAACCCATTCGAGTAAAATCTATGAATATAATGATTCATAATAACATTACTACTCAAATAAAGGAGGCGCAACAAAGAGTTTTAAAAGAGGGAAATTTAAAGGATGAAATACCCAAAGGATCGGAGAAGCATCTTAATATTCGGGAAGACGGAACCCGGTATAGGGCTGAAAGGATTTGGGTACCAAAATTTGGAGATATGAGAGAAATGGTACTTAGAGAAGCTCATAAAACCAGATACTCAATACATCCTGGAACGGGGAAGATGTACAAGGATCTCAAGAAACATTTTTGGTGGCCGGGTATGAAAGCCGATGTTACTAAATACGTAGGAGAATGTTTGACGTGTTCTAAGGTCAAAGCTGAGCATCAGAAACCATCAGGTCTACTTCAACAACCCGAAATCTCGGAATGGAAATGGGAAAACATTACCATGGATTTCATCACTAAATTGCCAAGGACTGCAAGTGGTTTTGATACTATTTGGGTAATAGTTGATCGTCTCACCAAATCAGCACACTTCCTACCAATAAGAGAAGATGACAAGATGGAGAAGTTAGCACGACTGTATTTGAAGGAAGTCGTCTCCAGACATGGAATACCAATCTCTATTATCTCTGATAGGGATGGCAGATTTATTTCAAGATTCTGGCCGACATTACAGCAAGCATTAGGAACTCGTCTAGACATGAGTACTGCCTATCATCCACAAACTGATGGGCATAGCGAAAGGACGATACAAACTCTTGAAGACATGCTACGAGCATGTGTTATTGATTTCGGAAACAGTTGGGATCGACATCTACCGTTAGCAGAATTTTCCTACAACAACAGCTACCATTCAAGCATTGAGATGGCGCCGTTTGAAGCACTTTATGGTAGAAAGTGCAGGTCTCCGATTTGTTGGAGTGAAGTGGGGGATAGACAGATTACGGGTCCGGAGATTATACAAGAAACTACCGAGAACATCATCCAAATTCAACAACGGTTGAAAACCGCCCAAAGTCGACAAAAGAGCTACGCTGACATTAAAAGAAAAGATATAGAATTTGAAATTGGAGAGATGGTCATGCTTAAAGTTGCACCTTGGAAAGGCGTTGTTCGATTTGGTAAACGAGGGAAATTAAATCCAAGGTATATTGGACCATTCAAGATTATTGATCGTGTCGGACCAGTAGCTTACCGACTAGAGTTACCTCAACAACTCGCGGCTGTACATAACACTTTCCACGTCTCGAATTTAAAGAAATGTTTTGCTAAAGAAGATCTCACTATTCCGTTAGATGAAATCCAAATCAACGAAAAACTTCAATTCATCGAAGAACCCGTCGAAATAATGGATCGTGAGGTTTAAAGACTTAAGCAAAACAAGATACCAATTGTTAAGGTTCGATGGAATGCTCGTAGAGGACCCGAGTTCACCTGGGAGCGTGAAGATCAGATGAAGAAGAAATACCCGCATCTATTTCCAGAAGATTCGTCAACACCTTCAACAGCTTAAAATTTCGGGACGAAATTTATTTAACGGGTAGGTACTGTAGTGACCCGAACTTTTCCATGTTTATATATATTAATTGAGATTGATATTTATATGATTAAATGTTTCCAACATGTTAAGCAATCAAACTTTTTAAGACTTGATTAATTGAAATATGTTTCATATAGATAATTGACCACCCAAGTTGATCGGTGATTCACGAACGTTAAAACTTGTAAAAACTATATGATGACATATATATGGATATATATATATAGTTAACATGATACTATGATAAGAAAACATATCATAAAGTATATTAACAATGAACTACATATGTAAAAACAAGACTACTAACTTAATGATTTTTAAGACATATATGTAACGATTATCGTTGTAAAGACATTTAATGTATATATATCATATTAAGAGATATTCATACATGATAATATCATGATAATATAATAATTTAAAATCTCATTTGATATTATAAACATTGGGTTAACAACATTTAACAAGATCGTTAACCTAAAGGTTTCAAAACAACACTTACATGTAACGACTAACGATGACTTAACGACTCAGTTAAAATGTATATACATGTAGTGTTTTAATATGTATTTATACACTTTTGAAAGACTTCAATACACTTATCAAAATACTTCTACTTAACAAAAATGCTTACAATTACATCCTCGTTCAGTTTCATCAACAATTCTACTCGTATAACTATAACAATCTTATTTCAAGTGATGATCTTACTTGAACTTGTTTTCGTGTCATGATTCTGCTTCAAGAACTTCGAGCCATCCAAGGATCCATTGAAGCTAGATCTATTTTTCTCTTTTCCAGTAGGTTTATCCAAGGAAATTAAGGTAGTAATGATGTTCATAACATCATTCGATTCATACATATAAAGCTATCTTATTCGAAGGTTTAAACTTGTAATCACTAGAACATAGTTTAGTTAATTCTAAAATTGTTCGCAAACAAAAGTTAATCCTTCTAACTTGACTTTTAAAATCAACTAAACACATGTTCTATATCTATATGATATGCTAACTTAATGATTTAAAACCTGGAAACAAGAAAAACACCGTAAAACCGGATTTACGCCGTCGTAGTAACACCGCGGGCTGTTTTGGGTTAGTTAATTAAAAACTATGATAAACTTTGATTTAAAAGTTGTTATTCTGAGAAAATGATTTTTATTATGAACATGAAACTATATCCAAAAATTATGGTTAAACTCAAAGTGGAAGTATGTTTTCTAAAATGGTCATCTAGACGTCGTTCTTTCGACTGAAATGACTACCTTTACAAAAACGACTTGTAACTTATTTTTCTGACTATAAACCTATACTTTTTCTGTTTAGATTCATAAAATAGAGTTCAATATGAAACCATAGCAATTTGATTCACTCAAAACGGATTTAAAATGAAGAAGTTATGGGTAAAACAAGATTGGATAATTTTTCTCATTTTAGCTACGTGAAAATTGGTAACAAATCTATTCCAACCATAACTTAATCAACTTGTATTGTATATTATGTAATCTTGAGATACCATAGACACGTATACAATGTTTCGACCTATCATGTCGACACATCTATATATATTTCGGAACAACCATAGACACTCTATATGTGAATGTTGGAGTTAGCTATACAGGGTTGAGGTTGATTCCAAAATATATATAGTTTGAGTTGTGATCAATACTGAGATACGTATACACTGGGTCGTGGATTGATTCAAGATAATATTTATCGATTTATTTCTGTACATCTAACTGTGGACAACTAGTTATAGGTTACTAACGAGGACAGCTGACTTAATAAACTTAAAACATCAAAATATATTAAAAGTGTTGTAAATATATTTTGAACATACTTTAATATATATGTATATATTGTTATAGGTTCGTGAATCAACAGTGGCCAAGTCTTACTTCCCGACGAAGTAAAAATCTGTGAAAGTGAGTTATAGTCCCACTTTTAAAATCGAATATTTTTGGGATGAGAATACATGCAGGTTTTATAAATGATTTACAAAATAGACACAAGTACGTGAAACTACATTCTATGGTTGAATTATCGAAATCGAATATGCCCCTTTTTATTAAGTCTGGTAATCTAAGAATTAGGGAACAGACACCCTAATTGACGCGAATCCTAAAGATAGATCTATTGGGCCTAACAAACCCCATCCAAAGTACCGGATGCTTTAGTACTTCGAAATTTATATCATATCCGAAGGGTGTCCCGGAATGATGGGGATATTCTTATATATGCATCTTGTTAATGTCGGTTACCAGGTGTTCACCATATGAATGATTTTTATCTCTATGTATGGGATGTGTATTGAAATATGAAATCTTGTGGTCTATTGTTACGATTTGATATATATAGGTTAAACCTATAACTCACCAACATTTTTGTTGACGTTTAAAGCATGTTTATTCTCAGGTGAATATTAAGAGCTTCCGCTGTTGCATACTAAAATAAGGACAAGATTTGGAGTCCATGTTTGTATGATATTGTGTAAAAACTGCATTCAAGAAACTGATTTCGATGTAACATATTTGTATTGTAAACCATTATGTAATGGTCGTGTGTAAACAGGATATTTTAGATTATCATTATTTGATAATCTACGTAAAGCTTTTTAAACCTTTATTTATGAAATAAAGGTTATGGTTTGTTTTAAAAATGAATGCAGTCTTTGAAAAACGTCTCATATAGAGGTCAAAACCTCGCAACGAAATCAATTAATATGGAACGTTTTTAATCAATAAGAACGGGACATTTCAAATTGTACGATTAATACAGGTCATGAATTGAATTTAGAGATATATACAAAGTTAAATACAGTTTTATTGATATGCAAATCAAATTCTGTCTCTAAATCTAAATATCTGACTACTTTAATATTATTAAAATTTAATAATTATAATTATATTAACAATAATATAAATACTAATAATAATAATGATGATACTAATAATAACAAAATTAATAATAATAATAATAATAATAATAATAATAATAATAATAATAATAATAATAATAATAATAATAATAATAATAATAATAATAATAATAATAATAATAATGATACATTAATTAATAATGAGAATGATATGATAACACCAATAATGTAATAAATTATGCTAATCAAATAATATTTCGAATTATAATATATGTATATATATATATGTATCCATTTATAATTAGTTGTTTGTGAATCGCCAGGCTTGGTCAAAGGGTATCTAGTTATCCAAATATAGATTTCAAACTTTCTAGACTCAACATTAGGGTTTTTGCTTATTGTGTCGGAAACCTATAGAGATTAGGGTTTAAATTTGGTCGGAAATTTCTGGGTCGTTACAGTACCCACCCGTTAAAAAAATTTCGTCCCCGAAATTTGAGTGAGGTTGTCATGGCTAACAATGAAATTGTTTTTATGACGAATATGAGTTGATATATAGAGTTTTATCATTATTGATTAATATAGATAAAACAATTCGATCATGTGAAGCGTACGAGTAAAGCTATCACAAAAGATCGAGATAGAGATTTAACTTTTGACGTAGTCACGGTGGATTTTCGAAATTTAAGGAATTTAAGGAAATCTTCCAATTAGAAAGAAAATGTGATAGCACGATTTATTAGCAACTGTTTGAATTACGGAAGAACAGAAATATCAAGGAAATATTTCCGTGATATGCTTAGAGATCAAGTAGAATGAAAGAGTCGTGTAACATGTCACATGATGATGGTACTGTGAATTGTAGTGACCCGAACTTTTCCATGTTTATATATATTAATTGAGATTGATATTTACATGATTAAATGTTTCCAACATGTTAAGCAATCAAACTTGTTAAGACTTGATTAATTGAAATATGTTTCATATAGACAATTGACCACCCAAGTTGACCGGTGATTCACGAACGTTAAAACTTGTAAAAACTATATGATGGCATATATATGGATATATATATAGTTAACATGATACTATGATAAGTAAACATATCGTTAAGTATATTAACAATGAACTACATATGTAAAAACAAGACTACTAACTTAATGATTTTTAAACGAGACATATATGTAACGATTATCGTTGTAAAGACATTTAATGTATATATATCATATTAAGAGATATTCATACATGATAATATCATGATAATATAATAATTTAAAATCTCATTTGATATCATAAACATTGGGTTAACAACATTTAACAAGATCGTTAACCTAAAGGTTTCAAAACAACACTTACATGTAACGACTAACGATGACTTAACGACTCAGTTAAAATGTATATACATGTAGTGTTTTAATATGTATTTATACACTTTTGAAAGACTTCAATACACTTATCAAAATACTTCTACTTAACAAAAATGCTTACAATTACATCCTCGTTCAGTTTCATCAACAATTCTACTCGTATGCACCCGTATTCGTACTCGTACAATACACAGCTTTTAGATGTATGTACTATTGGTATATACACTCCAATGATCAGCTCTTAGCAGCCCATGTGAGTCACCTAACACATGTGGGAACCATCATTTGGCAACTAGCATGAAATATCTCATAAAATTACAAAAATATGAGTAATCATTCATGACTTATTTACATGAAAACAAAATTACATATCCTTTATATCTAATCCATACACCAACGACCAAAAACACCTACAAACACTTTCATTCTTCAATTTTCTTCATCTTATTGATCTCTCTCAAGTTCTATCTTCAAGTTCTAAGTGTTCTTCATAAATTCCAAAAGTTCTAGTTTCATAAAATCAAGAATACTTTCAAGTTTGCTAGCTCACTTCCAATCTTGTAAGGTGATCATCCAACCTCAAGAAATCTTTGTTTCTTACAGTAGGTTATCATTCTAATACAAGGTAATAATCATATTCAAACTTTGGTTCAATTTCTATAACTATAACAATCTTATTTCAAGTGATGATCTTACTTGAACTTGTTTTCGTGTCATGATTCTGCTTCAAGAACTTCGAGCCATCCAAGGATCCATTGAAGCTAGATCCATTTTTCTCTTTTCCAGTAGGTTTATCCAAGGAACTTAAGGTAGTAATGATGTTCATAACATCATTCGATTCATACATATAAAGCTATCTTATTCGAAGGTTTAAACTTGTAATCACTAGAACACAGTTTAGTTAATTCTAAACTTGTTCGCAAACAAAAGTTAATCCTTCTAACTTGACTTTTAAAATCAACTAAACACATGTTCTATATCTATATGATATGCTAACTTAATGATTTAAAACCTGGAAACACGAAAAACACCGTAAAACCGGATTTACGCCGTCGTAGTAACACCGCGGGCTGTTTTGGGTTAGTTAATTAAAAACTATGATAAACTTTGATTTAAAAGTTGTTATTTAGAGAAAATGATTTTTATTATGAACATGAAACTATATCCAAAAATTATGGTTAAACTCAAAGTGGAAGTATGTTTTCTAAAATGGTCATCTAGACGTCGTTCTTTCGACTGAAATGACTACCTTTACAAAAACGACTTGTAACTTATTTTTCCGACTATAAACCTATACTTTTCTGTTTAGATTCATAAAATAGAGTTCAATATGAAACCATAGCAATTTGATTCACTCAAAACGGATTTAAAATGAAGAAGTTATGGGTAAAATAAGATTGGATAATTTTTCTCATTTTAGCAACGTGAAAATTGGTAACAAATCTATTCCAACCATAACTTAATCAACTTGTATTGTATATTATGTAATCTTAAGATACCATAGACACGTATACAATGTTTCGACCTATCATGTCGACACATCTATATATATTTCGGAACAACCATAGACACTCTATATGTGAATGTTGGAGTTAGCTATACAGGGTTGAGGTTGATTCCAAAATATATATAGTTTGAGTTGTGATCAATACTGAGATACGTATACACTGGGTCGTGGATTGATTCAAGATAATATTTATCGATTTATTTCTGTACATCTAACTGTGGACAACTAGTTGTAGGTTACTAACGAGGACAGCTGACTTAATAAACTTAAAACATCAAAATATATTAAAAGTGTTGTAAATATATTTTGAACATACTTTGATATATATGTATATATTGTTATAGGTTCGTGAATCAACCAGTGGCCAAGTCTTACTTCCCGACGAAGTAAAAATCTGTGAAAGTGAGTTATAGTCCCACTTTTAAAATCTAATATTTTTGGGATGAGAATACATGCAGGTTTTATAAATGATTTACAAAATAGACACAAGTACGTGAAACTACATTCTATGGTTGAATTATCGAAATCGAATATGCCCCTTTTTATTAAGTCTGGTAATCTAAGAATTAGGGAACAGACACCCTAATTGACGCGAATCCTAAAGATAGATCTATCGGGCCCAACAAGCCCCATCCAAAGTACCGGATGCTTTAGTACTTCGAAATTTATATCATATCCGAAGGGTGTCCCGGAATGATGGGGATATTCTTATATATGCATCTTGTTAATGTCGGTTACCAGGTGTTCACCATATGAATGATTTTTATCTCTATGTATGGGATGTGTATTGAAATATGAAATCTTGTGGTCTATTATTATGATTTGATATATATAGGTTAAACCTATAACTCACCAACATTTTTGTTGACGTTTTAAGCATGTTTATTCTCAGGTGATTATTAAGAGCTTCCGCTGTCGCATAGTTAAATAAGGACGAGATTTGGAGTCCATGCTTGTATGATATTGTGTAAAAACTGCATTCAAGAAACTTATTTTGTTGTAACATATTTGTATTGTAAACCATTATGTAATGGTCGTGTGTAAACAGGATATTTTAGATTATCATTATTTGATAATCTACGTAAAGCTTTTTAAAACCTTTATCTATGAAATAAAGGTTATGGTTTGTTTTAAAAATGAATGCAGTCTTTGAAAAACGTCTCATATAGAGGTCAAAACCTCGCAACGAAATCAATTAATATGGAACGTTTTTAATCAATAAGAACGGGACATTTCAGTTGGTATCCGAGCGTTGGTCTTAGAGAACCAGAAAATTTGCATTAGTGTGTCTTATCGAGTTTGTTAGGATGCATTAGTGATTCTGGACTTCGACCGTGTTTTCTTTAAAAATGATTGCTTAACATTTTTGTTGGAAACTATATATTTTTAACATATGAATATTATGTGATATATTAATCTCTTAACGTGTTTGATATTATGTGATAGATGTCTACCTCTAGAACAAGTCCCATTGACTCACCTAATAATAATGAAGAGTCAAATGTAAATTGGAATGATTCATGGACTGATTCACAAGTTCCCGAAGAGGAACCGGAAGAAGAGTCGGAACCGGAAGAAGAATCGGAACCGGACGAAGAATCGGAACCGGAAGAAGAATCGGAACCGGTGGGAGAAATAATAAAACGGTTAAGTAAAAGAGAATCCTCAACTAACCGACCAAGGTTAATTATGGTCAATGGTGTTTCCGCCAAGGAAGCAAAATATTGGGAGGATTACCAATTCTCCGATGAATCGGATTCCGACGAGAATTCCAATGATGTTATAGAAATTACCCCAACTGAATTTAAAAAGGCAAAAGAAAATAATAAAGGAAAGGGCATAAAAATAGAGAAATCTAATTCCAACCCCGATGAACTTTATATGTATCGTCAACCCCCGAAGTTCTTAAGTTGTAACAATGACCCGGGAACCTCTAAACCACCAGGTTTTTCTAAACCAATGTGGACAACGACAGCTCGTATTAGGGGAACATCATATATCCCTAGAAACTTGGCAAAACGAACCAAAACCGAAGAAGAAGAAACGAGCGAGTCGGAATAAGATAGTTGTATTCGTGTGGTGTAATATATGTAATATAGTGTTCTTATGCTTTATGATATATGTAAAAATTGCTTGTATTAATAAGTATTTTTTTATGAATCTAACTCTTGTCTATTTTACAGTTTAAAAACACAAAATGGATAGACAACCCAATATTTTAAGAGACCTACCCGGAGACATGATTGATGAAATCTTGTCTAGAGTCGGCCAGAATTCCTCGGCACAACTATTTAAGGCGAGATCAGTTTGTAAGACATTCGAAAAACGTTCCAAGAATGTCTTGGTTTATAAGAGACTTTTGTTTGAAAGATGGGGGATATCACATTGGGAAACCCATAAGTTACGATGTGTTTACTTTGACGCATATATTGCGGGGAACCCAAATGCTATTTTACGCAACGGGTTAAGAAATTATTTTGACTCAATATATCCGAATATTGGACTTCGTGATTTAGAAAAAGCGGCTAACATGCAACATAAAGAAGCATGTTATGCTTACGGATTAGTAATGTTCGCTTCTCACCAAAGTGAGAACAAGAACATCGGGCTACAACTATTAAACAAAACGTTTCCACAAGTGACGGAGTCGGTAATTGGGGTAAGAAATCAGGTTTTTAGATTATTACGGGACTGTTGGACATTACGTAACCCTCGTCCCTTTGACGACGTTACAACACGCTGTCTTATCAACGGCCATAACGGTTATGTTGCACAAGACCAAGGATGGGAAGTAGTCCTAGTAAAACCAGAATGCATGACTTGTTTCTGGACGTATGAATTACGTGTCTTTATTGCCTTTGCTGAACGACTTGTGTACTAGCTAGAATTATCTTCACAACTATCTTGTATCAAAGTTATTGTGTGCTATATTTCATGCTTTATGTAAAATAAGCGGTATTGTAAGTTTGTAAAATATTGTATAAAAGTTTGAACGCGAAATATTATTATAATCAGTTTTTCATATAGAATTGTAGTAGTTGAATTGTATATTAGCTACTAAGTATGAACTTAACGGGTAGGTACTACCCGAATTTAAACTTATAAAACGCTAATATGAAGAAAAAGCTTTTATAAATGAGTTCATATTATGCTACGAAATACTATTAACTACTCTTAATATTCTGTATGATTAACTTGTTCCATTTGACTATTTTGAAGGAAATGGCACCGACTACTCGACACACCGTGAATATGAATGAAGAGGAATTCCGTACTTTTCTAGCTTCAAACATAGCCGCAGTACAGGCTGCGCTACATACCAACAATAACCTTGGATCTAGCAGTACAGGAAATCGTGTAGGATGCACCTACAAAGAATTCACTGCCTGCAAACCTTTGGAATTTGATGGAACCGAAGGACCGATCGGATTGAAACGGTGGACCGAGAAGGTCGAATCGGTGTTTGCCATAAGTAAGTGTACTGAAGAGGACAAAGTAAAGTACGCTACGCATACCTTCACAGGTTCTGCGTTAACATGGTGGAATACCTATCTAGAGCAAGTGGGACAAGACGATGCGTACGCACTACCGTGGTCAGTATTCAAGCACTTGATGAACGAGAAGTACCGTCCCAGAACCGAGGTCAATAAGCTCAAGACAGAACTTAGAGGGTTACGAACCCAAGGATTTGATATTACCACGTACGAAAGACGATTCACAGAATTGTGCCTATTGTGTCCGGGAGCATTCGAAGATGAGGAAGAGAAGATCGACGCGTTTGTGAAAGGATTACCGGAAAGAATCCAAGAAGATATAAGTTCACACGAGCCCGCCTCCATACAACAGGCATGTAGAATGGCTCACAAACTAGTGAACCAGATTGAAGAAAGAATTAAAGAACGGACTGCTGAAGAGGCCAATGTGAAGCAAGTCAAAAGAAAGTGGGAGGAAAACGGTGATAAGAATCACCAATACAACAACAACATCAATTACAACAATAATCGCAACAATTATCCCAACAATCGCAACATCAATCGCAACTACAACAAACGGCCCAACAACAACAACAACAACAACAACAACAACAACAACAGCAACTACAACAATCATCCCAACAACAATAATAACCGCAACAACAACAACAATCAGAAGCAGCTATGCCAAAGGTGTGAAAAGAATCACTCGGGGTTCTGCACCAAATTTTGCAACAAGTGTAAAAGAAATGGTCATAGCGCGGCGAAGTGTGAGGTCTACGGACCAGGGGTTAATAGAACGAAAGGAACAAATGGTGTCGGAACGAGTAATGGCGGAGCAAGTAGTGTCGGAGCAAGTTATGCCAATGTAGTTTGTTATAAATGTGGAAAACCAGGCCACATTATTAGAAATTGCCCGAACCAGGAGAACACAAATGGACAAGGCCGTGGAAGAGTTTTCAATATTAATGCGGTAGAGGCACAGGAAGACCCGGAGCTTGTTACGGGTACGTTTCTTATTGACAATAAATCTGCTTACGTTTTATTTGATTCGGGTGCGGATAGAAGCTATATGAGTAGAGATTTTTGTGCTAAATTAAGTTGTCCATTGACGCCTTTGGATAGTAAATTTTTACTCTAATTAGCAAATGGTAAATTAATTTCAGCAGATAATATATGTCGGAATCGAGAAATTAAACTGGTTAGCGAAACATTTAAGATTGATTTGATACCAGTAGAGTTAGGGAGTTTTGATGTGATAATCGGTATGGACTGGTTGAAAGAAGTGAAAGCGGAGATCGTTTGTTACAAAAATGCAATTCGCATTATACGAGAAAAAGGAAAACCCTTAATGGTGTACGGAGAAAAGGGCAACACGAAGCTACATCTTATTAGTAATTTGAAGGCACAAAAACTAATAAGAAAAGGTTGCTATGCTGTTCTAGCACACGTCGAGAAAGTACAAATTGAAGAAAAGAGCATCAATGATGTTCCCGTCGCAAAAGAATTTCCTGATGTATTTTCGAAAGAATTACCGGGATTACCCCCACATCGATCCGTTGAATTTCAAATAGATCTTGTACCAGGAGCTGCACCAATAGCTCGTGCTCCTTACAGACTCGCACCCAGCGAGATGAAAGAACTGCAAAGCCAATTACAAGAACTTTTAGAGCGTGGTTTCATTCAACCAAGCACATCACCATGGGGAGCTCCTGTTTTGTTTGTCAAGAAGAAAGATGGTACATTCAGGTTGTGTATCGACTACCGAGAGTTGAACAAACTTACCATCAAGAACCGCTACCCACTACCGAGAATCGATGACTTATTTGATCAACTACAAGGCTCGTCTATTTATTCAAAGATTGACTTACGTTCCGGGTATCATCAAATGCGGGTGAAAGAAGATGATATTCCAAAGACTGCTTTCAGAACACGTTACGGTCATTACGAGTTTATGGTCATGCCGTTTGGTTTAACTAATGCACCAGCTGTGTTCATGGACCTTATGAACCGAGTGTGTGGACCATACCTTGACAAGTTTGTCATTGTTTTCATTGATGACATACTTATTTACTCAAAGAATGACCAAGATGAAATGTCCCGTTCTTATTGATTAAAAACGTTCCATATTAATTGATTTCGTTGCGAGGTTTTGACCTCTATATGAGACATTTTTCAAAGACTGCATTCATTTTAAAACAAACCATAACCTTTATTTCATCAATAAAGGTTTAAAAAGCTTTACGTAGATTATCAAATAATGATAATCTAAAATATCCTGTTTACACACGACCATTACATAATGGTTTACAATACAAATATGTTACAACAAAATAAGTTTCTTGAATGCAGTTTTTACACAATATCATACAAGCATGGACTTCAAATCTTGTCCTTATTTAAGTATGCGACAGCGGAAGCTCTTAATAATCACCTGAGAATAAACATGCTTAAAACGTCAACAAAAATGTTGGTGAGTTATAGGTTTAACCTATATATATCAAATCATAATAATAGACCACAAGATTTCATATTTCAATATACATCCCATACATAGAGATAAAAATCATTCATATGGTGACCACCTGGTAACCGACATTAACAAGATGCATATATAAGAATATCCCCATCATTCCGGGACACCCTTCGGATATGATATAAATTTCGAAGTACTAAAGCATCCGGTACTTTGGATGGGGCTTGTTGGGCCCGATAGATCTATCTTTAGGATTCGCGTCAATTAGGGTGTCTGTTCCCTAATTCTTAGATTACCAGACTTAATAAAAAGGGGCATATTCGATTTCGATAATTCAACCATAGAATGTAGTTTCACGTACTTGTGTCTATTTTGTAAATCATTTATAAAACCTGCATGTATTCTCATCCCAAAAATATTAGATTTTAAAAGTGGGACTATAACTCACTTTCACAGATTTTTACTTCGTCGGGAAGTAAGACTTGGCCACTGGTTGATTCACGAACCTATAACAATATATACATATATATCAAAGTATGTTCAAAATATATTTACAACACTTTTAATATATTTTGATGTTTTAAGTTTATTAAGTCAGCTGTCCTCGTTAGTAACCTATAACTAGTTGTCCACAGTTAGATGTACAGAAATAAATCGATAAATATTATCTTGAATCAATCCACGACCCAGTGTATACGTATCTCAGTATTGATCACAACTCAAACTATATATATTTTGGAATCAACCTCAACCCTGTATAGCTAACTCCAACATTCACATATAGAGTGTCTATGGTTGTTCCGAAATATATATAGATGTGTCGACATGATAGGTCGAAACATTGTATACGTGTCTATGGTATCTCAAGATTACATAATATACAATACAAGTTGATTAAGTTATGGTTGGAATAGATTTGTTACCAATTTTCACGTAGCTAAAATGAGAAAAATTATCCAATCTTGTTTTACCCATAACTTCTTCATTTTAAATCCATTTTGAGTGAATCAAATTGCTATGGTTTCATATTGAACTCTATTTTATGAATCTAAACAGAAAAGTATAGGTTTATAGTCGGAAAAATAAGTTACAAGTCGTTTTTGTAAAGGTAGTCATTTCAGTCGAAAGAACGACGTCTAGATGACCATTTTAGAAAACATACTTCCACTTTGAGTTTAACCATAATTTTTGGATATAGTTTCATGTTCATAATAAAAATCATTTTCTCATAATAACAACTTTTAAATCAAAGTTTATCATAGTTTTTAATTAACTAACCCAAAACAGCCCGCGGTGTTACTACGACGGCGTAAATCCAGTTTTACGGTGTTTTTCGTGTTTCCAGGTTTTAAATCATTAAGTTAGCATATCATATAGATATAGAACATGTGTTTAGTTGATTTTAAAAGTCAAGTTAGAAGGATTAACTTTTGTTTGCGAACAAGTTTAGAATTAACTAAACTATGTTCTAGTGATTACAACTTTAAACCTTCGAATAAGATAGCTTTATATGTATGAATTGAATGATGTTATGAATATCGTTACTACCTTAAGTTCCTTGGATAAATCTACTGGAAAGGAGAAAAATGGATCTAGCTTCAATGGATCCTTGGATGGCTCGAAGTTCTTGAAGCAAAATCATGACACGAAAACAAGTTCAAGTAAGATCATCACTTGAAATAAGATTGTTATAGTTATAGAAATTGAACCAAAGTTTGAATATGATTATTACCTTGTATTAGAATGATAACCTACTGTAAGAAACAAAGATTTCTTGAGGTTGGATGATCACCTTACAAGATTGGAAGTGAGCTAGCAAACTTGAAAGTATTCTTGATTTTATGAAACTAGAACTTTTGGAATTTATGAAGAACACTTAGAACTTGAAGATAGAACTTGAGAGAGTTCAATTAGATGAAGAAAATTGAAGAATGAAAGTGTTTGTAGGTGTTTTTGGTCGTTGGTGTATGGATTAGATATAAAGGATATGTAATTTTGTTTTCATGTAAATAAGTCATGAATGATTACTCATATTTTTGTAATCTTATGAGATATTTCATGCTAGTTGCCAAATGATGGTTCCCACATGTGTTAGGTGACTCACATGGGCTGCTAAGAGCTGATCATTGGAGTGTATATACCAATAGTACATACATCTAAAAGCTGTGTATTGTACGAGTACGAATACGGGTGCATACGAGTAGAATTGTTGATGAAACTGAACGAGAATGTAATTGTAAGCATTTTTGTTAAGTAGAAGTATTTTGATAAGTGTATTGAAGTCTTTCAAAAGTGTATAAATACATATTAAAACACTACATGTATATACATTTTAACTGAGTCGTTAAGTCATCGTTAGTCGTTACATGTAAGTGTTGTTTTGAAACCTTTAGGTTAACGATCTTGTTAAATGTTGTTAACCCAATGTTTATAATATCAAAAGAGATTTTAAATTATTATATTATCATGATATTATGATGTACGAATATCTCTTAATATGATATATATACATTAAATGTCGTTACAACGATAAACGTTACATATATGTCTCGTTTCAAAATCATTAAGTTAGTAGTCTTGTTTTTACATATGTAGTTCATTGTTAATATAATTAATGATATGTTTACTTATCATAATATCATGTTAACTATATATATAACCATATATATGTCATCATATAGTTTTTTTACAAGTTTTAACGTTCGTGAATCACCGGTCAACTTGGGTGGTCAATTGTCTATATGAAACCTATTTCAATTAATCAAGTCTTAACAAGTTTGATTGCTTAACATGTTGGAAACATTTAATCATGTAAACATCAATCTCAATTAATATATATAAACATGAAAAAGTTCGGGTCACTACAGTACCTACCCGTTAAATAAATTTCGTCCCGAAATTTTAAGCTGTTGAAGGTGTTGACGAATCTTCTGGAAATAGATGCGGGTATTTCTTCTTCATCTGATCTTCACGCTCCCAGGTGAACTCGGGTCCTCTACGAGCATTCCATCGAACCTTAACAATTGGTATCTTGTTTTGCTTAAGTCTTTTAACCTCACGATCCATTATTTCGACGGGTTCTTCGATGAATTGGAGTTTTTCGTTGATTTGGATTTCATCTAACGGAATAGTGAGATCTTCTTTAGCAAAACATTTCTTCAAATTCGAGACGTGGAAAGTGTTATGTACAGCCGCGAGTTGTTGAGGTAACTCAAGTCGGTAAGCTACTGGTCCGACACGATCAATAATCTTGAATGGTCCAATATACCTTGGATTTAATTTCCCTCGTTTACCAAATCGAACAACGCCTTTCCAAGGTGAAACTTTAAGCATGACCATCTCTCCAATTTCAAATTCTATATCTTTTCTTTTAATGTCAGCGTAGCTCTTTTGTCGACTTTGGGCGGTTTTCAACCGTTGTTGAATATGGATGATCTTCTCGGTAGTTTCTTGTATAATCTCCGGACCCGTAATCTGTCTATCCCCCACCTCACTCCAACAAATCGGAGACCTGCACTTTCTACCATAAAGTGCTTCAAACGGCGCCATCTCAATGCTTGAATGGTAGCTGTTGTTGTAGGAAAATTCTGCTAACGGTAGATGTCGATCCCAACTGTTTCCGAAATCAATAACACATGCTCGTAGCATGTCTTCAAGCGTTTGTATCGTCCTTTCGCTCTGCCCATCAGTTTGTGGATGATAGGCAGTACTCATGTCTAGACGAGTTCCTAATGCTTGCTGTAATGTCTGCCAGAATCTTGAAATAAATCTGCCATCCCTATCAGAGATAATAGAGATTGGTATTCCATGTCTGGAGACGACTTCCTTCAAATACAGTCGTGCTAACTTCTCCATCTTGTCATCTTCTCTTATTGGTAGGAAGTGTGCTGATTTGGTGAGACGATCAACTATTACCCAAATAGTATCAAAACCACTTGCAGTCCTTGGCAATTTAGTGATGAAATCCATGGTAATGTTTTCCCATTTCCATTCCGGGATTTCGGGTTGTTGAAGTAGACCTGATGGTTTCTGATGCTCAGCTTTGACCTTAGAACACGTCAAACATTCTCCTACGTATTTAGCAACATCGGCTTTCATACCCGGCCACCAAAAATGTTTCTTGAGATCCTTGTACATCTTTCCCGTTCCAGGATGTATTGAGTATCTGGTTTTATGAGCTTCTCTA
The DNA here is from genome assembly GCF_046630445.1 of Rutidosis leptorrhynchoides. Lineage (NCBI taxonomy): Eukaryota > Viridiplantae > Streptophyta > Magnoliopsida > Asterales > Asteraceae > Rutidosis > Rutidosis leptorrhynchoides. The sequence continues at coordinate 257,999,369 of NC_092337.1, forward strand.
AGTACCATTTCTCTCATATCTCCAAATTTTGGTACCCAAATCCTTTCAGCCCTATACCGGGTTCCGTCTTCCCGAATATTAAGATGCTTCTCCGATCCTTTGGGTATTTCATCCTTTAAATTTCCCTCTTTTAAAACTCCTTGTTGCGCCTCCTTTATTTGAGTAGTAATGTTATTATGAATCATTATATTCATAGATTTTACTCGAATGGGTTCTCTATCCTTCCTGCTCAAGGCATCGGCTACCACATTTGCCTTCCCCGGGTGGTAACGAATCTCAAAATCGTAATCATTCAATAATTCAATCCACCTACGCTGCCTTATATTCAGTTGTTTCTGATTAAATATGTGTTGAAGACTTTTGTGGTCGGTATATATAATACTTTTGACCCCATATAAGTAGTGCCTCCAAGTCTTTAATGCAAAAACAACCGCGCCTAATTCCAAATCATGCGTCGTATAATTTTGTTCGTGAATCTTCAATTGTCTAGACGCATAAGCAATCACCTTCGTTCGTTGCATTAATACACAACCGAGACCTTGCTTTGATGCGTCACAATAAATCACAAAATCATCATTCCCTTCAGGCAATGACAATATAGGTGCCGTAGTTAGCTTTTTCTTCAATAACTGAAACGCTTTCTCTTGTTCATAATTCCATTCAAATTTCTTCCCTTTATGCGTTAATGCAGTCAAGGGTTTTACTATTCTGGAAAAGTCTTGGATGAACCTTCTGTAGTAACCAGCTAGTCCTAAAAACTGGCGTATGTGTTTCGGAGTTTTCGGGGTTTCCCACTTTTCAACAGTTTCTATCTTTGCCGGATCCACCTTAATACCTTCTTTGTTCACTATGTGACCGAGGAATTGAACTTCTTCCAACCAAAATGCACACTTTGAAAACTTAGCGTACAATTCTTCCTTCCTCAATACTTCTAACACCTTTCTCAAATGTTCACCGTGTTCTTGGTCATTCTTTGAGTAAATAAGTATGTCATCAATGAAAACAATGACAAACTTGTCAAGGTATGGTCCACACACTCGGTTCATAAGGTCCATGAACACAGCTGGTGCATTAGTTAAACCAAACGGCATGACCATAAACTCGTAATGACCGTAACGTGTTCTGAAAGCAGTCTTTGGAATATCATCTTCTTTCACCCGCATTTGATGATACCCGGAACGTAAGTCAATCTTTGAATAAACAGACGAGCCTTGTAGTTGATCAAATAAGTCATCGATTCTCGGTAGTGGGTAGCGGTTCTTGATGGTAAGTTTGTTCAACTCTCGGTAGTCGATACACAACCTGAATGTACCATCTTTCTTCTTGACAAACAAAACAGGAGCTCCCCACGGTGATGTGCTTGGTCGAATGAAACCACGCTCTAAAAGTTCTTGTAATTGGCTTTGCAGTTCTTTCATCTCGCTGGGTGCGAGTCTGTAAGGAGCACGAGCTATTGGTGCAGCTCCTGGTACAAGATCTATTTGAAATTCAACGGATCGATGTGGGGGTAATCCCGGTAATTCTTTCGGAAATACATCGGGAAATTCTTTTGCAATGGGAACATCATTGATGCTCTTTTCTTCAGTTTGTACTTTCTCGACGTGTGCTAGAACAGCATAGCAACCTTTTCTTATTAGTTTTTGTGCCTTCAAATTACTAATAAGATGTAGCTTCGTGTTGCCCTTTTCTCCGTACACCATTAAGGGTTTTCCTTTTTCTCGTATAATGCGAATTGCATTTTTGTAACAAACGATCTCCGCTTTCACTTCTTTCAACCAGTCCATACCGATTATCACATCAAAACTCCCTAACTCTACTGGTATCAAATCAATCTTAAATGTTTCGCTAACCAGTTTAATTTCTCGATTCCGACATATATTATCTGCTGAAATTAATTTACCATTTGCTAATTCGAGTAAAAATTTACTATCCAAAGGCGTCAATGGACAACTTAATTTAGCACAAAAATCTCTACTCATATAGCTTCTATCCGCACCCGAATCAAATAAAACGTAAGCAGATTTATTGTCAATAAGAAACGTACCCGTAACAAGCTCCGGGTCTTCCTGTGCCTCTACCGCATTAATATTGAAAACTCTTCCACGGCCTTGTCCATTCGTGTTCTCCTGGTTCGGGCAATTTCTAATAATGTGGCCTGGTTTTCCACATTTATAACAAACTACATTGGCATAACTTGCTCCGACACTACTTGCTCCGCCATTACTCGTTCCGACACCATTTGTTCCTTTCGTTCTATTAACCCCTGGTCCGTAGACCTCACACTTCGCCGCGCTATGACCATTTCTTTTACACTTGTTGCAAAATTTGGTGCAGAACCCCGAGTGATTCTTTTCACACCTTTGGCATAGTTGCTTCTGATTGTTGTTGTTGTTGCGGTTATTATTGTTGTTGGGATGATTGTTGTAGTTGCTGTTGTTGTTGTTGTTGTTGTTGTTGTTGTTGGGCCGTTTGTTGTAGTTGCGATTGATGTTGCGATTATTGGGATAATTGTTGCGATTATTGTTGTAATTGCTGTTGTTGTTGTATTGGTGATTCTTATCACCGTTTTCCTCCCACTTTCTTTTGACTTGCTTCACATTGGCCTCTTCAGCAGTCTGTTCTTTAATTCTTTCTTCAATCTGGTTCACTAGTTTGTGAGCCATTCTACATGCCTGTTGTATGGAGGCGGGCTCGTGTGAACTTATATCTTCTTGGATTCTTTCCGGTAATCCTTTCACAAACGCGTCGATCTTCTCTTCCTCATCTTCGAATGCTCCCGGACACAATAGGCACAATTCTGTGAATCGTCTTTCGTACGTGGTAATATCAAATCCTTGGGTTCGTAACCCTCTAAGTTCTGTCTTGAGCTTATTGACCTCGGTTCTGGGACGGTACTTCTCGTTCATCAAGTGCTTGAATGCTGACCACGGTAGTGCGTACGCATCATCTTGTCCCACTTGCTCTAGATAGGTATTCCACCATGTTAACGCAGAACCTGTGAAGGTATGCGTAGCGTACTTCACTTTGTCCTCTTCAGTACACTTACTTATGGCAAACACCGATTCAACCTTCTCGGTCCACCGTTTCAATCCGATCGGTCCTTCGGTTCCATCAAATTCCAAAGGTTTGCAGGCAGTGAATTCTTTGTAGGTGCATCCTACACGATTTCCTGTACTGCTAGATCCAAGGTTATTGTTGGTATGTAGCGCAGCCTGTACTGCGGCTATGTTTGAAGCTAGAAAAGTACGGAATTCCTCTTCATTCATATTCACGGTGTGTCGAGTAGTCGGTGCCATTTCCTTCAAAATAGTTAAATGGAACAAGTTAATCATACAGAATATTAAGAGTAGTTAATAGTATTTCGTAGCATAATATGAACTCATTTATAAAAGCTTTTTCTTCATATTAGCGTTTTATAAGTTTAAATTTGGGTAGTACCTACCCGTTAAGTTCATACTTAGTAGCTAATATACAATTCAACTACTACAATTCTATATGAAAAACTGATTATAATAATATTTCGCGTTCAAACTTTTATACAATATTTTACAAACTTACAATACCGCTTATTTTACATAAAGCATGAAATATAGCACACAATAAGTTTGATACAAGATAGTTGTGAAGACAATTCTAGCTAGTACACAAGTCGTTCAGCAAAGGCAATAAAGACACGTAATTCATACGTCCAGAAACAAGTCATGCATTCTGGTTTTACTAGGACTACTTCCCATCCTTGGTCTTGTGCAACATAACCGTTATGGCCGTTGATAAGACAGCGTGTTGTAACGTCATCAAAGGGACGAGGGTTACGTAATGTCCAACAGTCCCGTAATAATCTAAAAACCTCATTTCTTACCCCAATTACCGACTCCGTCACTTGTGGAAACGTTTTGTTTAATAGTTGTAGCCCGATGTTCTTGTTCTCACTTTGGTGAGAAGCGAACATTACTAATCCGTAAGCATAACATGCTTCTTTATGTTGCATGTTAGCCGCTTTTTCTAAATCACGAAGTCCAATATTCGGATATATTGAGTCAAAATAATTTCTTAACCCGTTGCGTAAAATAGCATTTGGGTTCCCCGCAATATATGCGTCAAAGTAAACACATCGTAACTTATGGGTTTCCCAATGTGATATCCCCCATCTTTCAAACGAAAGTCTCTTATAAACCAAGACATTCTTGGAATGTTCTTCGAATGTCTTACAAACTGATCTCGCCTTAAATAGTTGTGCCGAAGAATTCTGGCCGACTCTAGACAAGATTTCATCAATCATGTCTCCGGGTAGGTCTCTTAAAATATTGGGTTGTCTATCCATTTTGTGTTTTTAAACTGTAAAATAGACAAGAGTTAGATTCATAAAAAAAATACTTATTAATACAAGCAATTTTTACATATATCATAAAGCATAAGAACACTATATTCCATATATTACACCACACGAATACAACTATCTTATTCCGACTCGCTCGTTTCTTCTTCTTCGGTTTTGGTTCGTTTTGCCAAGTTTCTAGGAATATATGATGTTCCCCTAATACGAGCCGTCGTTGTCCACATTGGTTTAGAAAAACCTGGTGGTTTAGAGGTTCCCGGGTCATTGTTACAACTTAAGGACTTCGGGGGTTGACGATACATATAAAGTTCATCGGGGTTGGAATTAGATTTCTCTATTTTTATGCCCTTTCCCTTATTATTTTCTTTTGCCTTTTTAAATTCAGTTGGGGTAATTTCTATAACATCATCGGAATTCTCGTCGGAATCCGATTCATCGGAGAATTGGTAATCCTCCCAATATTTTGCTTCCTTGGCGGAAACACCATTGACCATAATTAACTTTGGTCGGTTGGTTGAGGATTTTCTTTTACTTAACCGTTTTATTATTTCCCCCACCGGTTCTATTTCTTCATCCGGTTCCGATTCTTCTTCCGGTTCCGATTCTTCTTCCGGTTCCGACTCTTCTTCCGGTTCCTCTTCGGGAACTTGTGAATCAGTCCACAAATCATTCCAATTTACATTTGACTCTTCATTATTATTAGGTGAGTCAATGGGACTTGTTCTAGAGGTAGACATCTATCACATAATATCAAACACGTTAAGAGATTAATATATCACATAATATTCATATGTTAAAAATATATAGTTTCCAACAAAAAATGTTAAGCAATCATTTTTAAAGAAAACACGGTCGAAGTCCAGACTCACTAATGCATCCTAACAAACTCGATAAGACACACTAATGCAAATTTTCTGGTTCTCTAAGACCAACGCTCGGATACCAACTGAAATGTCCCGTTCTTATTGATTAAAAACGTTCCATATTAATTGATTTCGTTGCGAGGTTTTGACCTCTATATGAGACGTTTTTCAAAGACTGCATTCATTTTTAAACAAACCATAACCTTTATTTCATCAATAAAGGTTTAAAAAGCTTTACGTAGATTATCAAATAATGATAATCTAAAATATCCTGTTTACACACGACCATTACATAATGGTTTACAATACAAATATGTTACAACAAAATAAGTTTCTTGAATGCAGTTTTTACACAATATCATACAAGCATGGACTCCAAATCTTGTCCTTATTTAAGTATGCGACAGCGGAAGCTCTTAATAATCACCTGAGAATAAACATGCTTAAAACGTCAACAAAAATGTTGGTGAGTTATAGGTTTAACCTATATATATCAAATCGTAACAATAGACCACAAGATTTCATATTTCAATACACATCCCATACATAGAGATAAAAATCATTCATATGGTGAACACCTGGTAACCGACAATAACAAGATGCATATATAAGAATATCCCCATCATTCCGGGACACCCTTCGGATATGATATAAATTTCGAAGTACTAAAGCATCCGGTACTTTGGATGGGGTTTGTTAGGCCCAATAGATCTATCTTTAGGATTCGCGTCAATTAGGGTGTCTGTTCCCTAATTCTTAGATTACCAGACTTAATAAAAAGGGGCATATTCGATTTCGATAATTCAACCATAGAATGTAGTTTCACGTACTTGTGTCTATTTTGTAAATCATTTATAAAACCTGCATGTATTCTCATCCCAAAAATATTAGATTTTAAAAGTGGGACTATAACTCACTTTCACAGATTTTTACTTCGTCGGGAAGTAAGACTTGGCCACTGGTTGATTCACGAACCTATAACAATATATACATATATATCAAAGTATGTTCAAAATATATTTACAACACTTTTAATATATTTTGATGTTTTAAGTTTATTAAGTCAGCTGTCCTCGTTAGTAACCTACAACTAGTTGTCCACAGTTAGATGTACAGAAATAAATCGATAAATATTATCTTGAATCAATCCACGACCCAGTGTATACGTATCTCAGTATTGATCACAACTCAAACTATATATATTTTGGAATCAACCTCAACCCTGTATAGCTAACTCCAACATTCACATATAGAGTGTCTATGGTTGTTCCGAAATATATATAGATGTGTCGACATGATAGGTCGAAACATTGTATACGTGTCTATGGTATCTCAAGATTACATAATATATAATACAAGTTGATTAAGTTATGGTTGGAATAGATTTGTTACCAATTTTCACGTAGCTAAAATGAGAAAAATTATCCAATCTTGTTTTACCCATAACTTCTTCATTTTAAATCCGTTTTGAGTGAATCAAATTGCTATGGTTTCATATTGAACTCTATTTTATGAATCTAAACAAAAAAAGTATAGGTTTCTAGTCGGAAAAATAAGTTACAAGTCGTTTTTGTAAAGGTAGTCATTTCAGTCGAAAGAACGACGTCTAGATGACCATTTTAGAAAACATACTTCCACTTTGAGTTTAACCATAATTTTTGGATATAGTTTCATGTTCATAATAAAAATCATTTTCTCAGAATAACAACTTTTAAATCAAAGTTTATCATAGTTTTTAATTAACTAACCCAAAACAGCCCGCGGTGTTACTACGACGGCGTAAATCCGGTTTTACGGTGTTTTTTCGTGTTTCCAGGTTTTAAATCATTAAGTTAGCATATCATATAGATATAGAACATGTGTTTAGTTGATTTTAAAAGTCAAGTTAGAAGGATTAACTTTTGTTTGCGAACAAGTTTAGAATTAACTAAACTATGTTCTAGTGATTACAAGTTTAAACCTTCAAATAAGATAGCTTTATATGTATGAATCGAATGATGTTATGAACATCATTACTACCTTAAGTTCCTTGGATGAACCTACTGGAAAAGAGAAAAATGGATCTAGCTTCAATGGATCCTTGGATGGCTCAAAGTTCTTGAAGCAAAATCATGACACGAAAACAAGTTCAAGTAAGATCATCACTTGAAATAAGATTGTTATAGTTATAGAAATTGAACCAAAGTTTGAATATGATTATTACCTTGTATTAGAATGATAACCTACTGTAAGAAACAAAGATTTCTTGAGGTTGGATGATCACCTTACAAGATTGGAAGTGAGCTAGCAAACTTGAAAGTATTCTTGATTTTATGAAACTAGAACTTTTGGAATTTATGAAGAACACTTAGAACTTGAAGATAGAACTTGAGAGAGTTCAATTAGATGAAGAAAATTGAAGAATGAAAGTGTTTGTAGGTGTTTTTGGTCGTTGGTGTATGGATTAGATATAAAGGATATGTAATTTTGTTTTCATGTAAATAAGTCATGAATGATTACTCATATTTTTGTAATCTTATGAGATATTTCATGCTAGTTGCCAAATGATGGTTCCCACATGTGTTAGGTGACTCACATGGGCTGCTAAGAGCTGATCATTGGAGTGTATATACCAATAGTACATACATCTAAAAGCTGTGTATTGTACGAGTACGAATACGGGTGCATACGAGTAGAATTGTTGATGAAACTGAACGAGAATGTAATTGTAAGCATTTTTGTTAAGTAGAAGTATTTTGATAAGTGTATTGAAGTCTTTCAAAAGTGTATAAATACATATTAAAACACTACATGTATATACATTTTAACTGAGTCGTTAAGTCATCGTTAGTCGTTACATGTAAGTGTTGTTTTGAAACCTTTAGGTTAACGATCTTGTTAAATGTTGTTAACCCAATGTTTATAATATCAAAAGAGATTTTAAATTATTATATTATCATGATATTATGATGTACGAATATCTCTTAATATGATATATATACATTAAATGTCGTTACAACGATAAACGTTACATATATGTCTCGTTTCAAAATCATTAAGTTAGTAGTCTTGTTTTTACATATGTAGTTCATTGTTAATATAATTAATGATATGTTTACTTATCATAATATCATGTTAACTATATATATAACCATATATATGTCATCATATAGTTTTTTTACAAGTTTTAACGTTCGTGAATCACCGGTCAACTTGGGTGGTCAATTGTCTATATGAAACCTATTTCAATTAATCAAGTCTTAACAAGTTTGATTGCTTAACATGTTGGAAACATTTAATCATGTAAACATCAATCTCAATTAATATATATAAACATGAAAAAGTTCGGGTCACTACAGATGATCACCTTACAAGATTGGAAGTGAGCTAGCAAACTTGAAAGTATTCTTGATTTTATGTAACTAGAACTTGTAGAATATATGAAGAACACTTAGAACTTGAAGATAGAACTTGAGAGAGATTAATTAGATGAAGAAAATTGAAGAATGAAAGTGTTTGTAGGTGTTTTTGGTCATTGGTGTATGGATTAGATATAAAGGATATGTAATTTTGTTTTCATGTAAATAAGTCATGAATGATTACTCATATTTTTGTAATTTTATGAGATATTTCATGCTAGTTGCCAAATGATGGTTCCCACATGTGTTAGGTGACTCACATGGGCTACTAAGAGCTGATCATTGGAGTGTATAGACCAATAGTACATACATCTAAAAGCTGTGTATTGTACGAGTACGAATACGGGTGCATACGAGTAGAATTGTTGATGAAACTGAACGAGGATGTAATTGTAAGCATTTTTGTTAAGTAGAAGTATTTTGATAAGTGTATTGAAGTCTTTCAAAAATGTATAAATACATATTAAAACACTACATGTATATACATTTTAACTGAGTCGTTAAGTCATCGGTAGTCGTTACATGTAAGTGTTGTTTTGAAACCTTTAGGTTAACGATCTTGTTAAATGTTGTTAACCCAATGTTTATAATATCAAATGAGATTTTAAATTATTATATTATCATGATATTATCATGTATGAATATCTCTTAATATGATATATATACATTAAACGTCTTTACAACGATAATCGTTACATATATGTCTCGTTTAAAAATCATTAAGTTAATAGTCTTGTTTTTACATATGTAGTTCATTGTTAATATACTTAATGATATGTTTACTTATCATAATATCATGTTAACTATATATATATCCATATATATGTCATCATATAGTTTTTACAAGTTTTAACGTTCGTGAATCACCGGTCAACTTGGGTGGTCAATTGTCTATATGAAACTTATTTCAATTAATCAAGTATTAACAAGTTTGATTGCTTAACATGTTGGAAACATTTAATCATGTAAATATCAATCTCAATTAATATATATAAACATGGAAAAGTTCGGGTCACTACACATGAACATGGTGAACATTTGAGAAAGGTGTTAGAAGTATTGAGGAAGGAAGAATTGTTCGCTAAGTTTTCAAAGTGTGCATTTTGGTTGGAAGAAGTTCAATTCCTCGGTCACATAGTGAACAAAGAAGGTATTAAGGTGGATCCGGCAAAGATAGAAACTGTTGAAAAGTGGGAAACCCCGAAAACTCCGAAACACATACGCCAGTTTTTAGGACTAGCTGGTTATTACAGAAGGTTCATCCAAGACTTTTCCAGAATAGCAAAACCCTTGACTGCATTAACGCATAAAGGGAAGAAATTTGAATGGAATGATGAACAAGAGAAAGCGTTTCAGTTATTGAAGAAAAAGCTAACTACGGCACCTATATTGTCATTGCCTGAAGGGAATGATGATTTTGTGATTTATTGTGATGCATCAAAGCAAGGTCTCGGTTGTGTATTAATGCAACGAACGAAGGTGATTGCTTATGCGTCTAGACAATTGAAGATTCACGAACAAAATTATACGACGCATGATTTGGAATTAGGCGCGGTTGTTTTTGCATTAAAGACTTGGAGGCACTACTTATATGGGGTCAAAAGTATTATATATACCGATCACAAAAGTCTTCAACACATATTTAACCAGAAACAACGGAATATGAGGCAGCGTAGGTGGATTGAATTATTGAATGATTACGACTCTGAGATTCGTTACCACCCGGGGAAGGCAAATGTGGTAGCCGATGCCTTGAGCAGGAAGGACAGAGAACCCATTCGAGTAAAATCTATGAATATAATGATTCATAATAACCTTACTACTCAAATAAAGGAGGCGCAACAAGGAGTTTTAAAAGAGGGAAATTTAAAGGATGAAATACCCAAAGGATCGGAGAAGCATCTTAATATTCGGGAAGACGGAACCCGGTATAGGGCTGAAAGGATTTGGGTACCAAAATTTGGAGATATGAGAGAAATGGTACTTAGAGAAGCTCATAAAACCAGATACTCAATACATCCTGGAACGGGGAAGATGTACAAGGATCTCAGGAAATATTTTTGGTGGCCGGGTATGAAAGCCGATGTTGCTAAATACGTAGGAGAATGTTTGACGTGTTCTAAGGTCAAAGCTGAGCATCAGAAACCATCAGGTCTACTTCAATAACCCGAAATCCCAGAATGGAAATGGGAAAACATTACCATGGATTTCATCACTAAATTGCCAAGGAGTGCAAGTGGTTTTGATACTATTTGGGTAATAGTTGACCGTCTCACCAAATCAGCACACTTCTTGCCAATAAGAGAAGATGACAAGATGGAGAAGTTAGCACGACTGTATTTGAAGGAAGTCATCTCCAGACATGGGATACCAATCTCTATTATCTCTGATAGGGATGGCAGATTTATTTCAAGATTCTGGCAGACATTACAGCAAGCATTAGGAACTCGTCTAGACATGAGTACTGCCTATCATCCACAAACTGATGGGCAGAGCGAAAGGACGATACAAACGCTTGAAGACATGCTACGAGCATGTGTTATTGATTTCGGAAACAGTTGGGATCGACATCTACCGTTAGCAGAATTTTCCTACAACAACAGCTACCATTCAAGCATTGAGATGGCGCCGTTTGAAGCACTTTATGGTAGAAAGTGCAGGTCTCCGATTTGTTGGAGTGAAGTGGGGGATAGACAGATTACGGGTCCGGAGATTATACAAGAAACTACCGAGAAGATCATCCAAATTCAACAACGGTTGAAAACCGCCCAAAGTCGACAAAAGAGCTACGCTGACATTAAAAGAAAAGATATAGAATTTGAAATTGGAGAGATGGTCATGCTTAAAGTTGCACCTTGGAAAGGCGTTGTTCGATTTGGTAAACGAGGGAAATTAAATCCAAGGTATATTGGACCATTCAAGATTATTGATCGTGTCGGACCAGTAGCTTACCGACTAGAGTTACCTCAACAACTCGCGGCTGTACATAACACTTTCCACGTCTCGAATTTAAAGAAATGTTTTACTAAAGAAGATCTCACTATTCCGTTAGATGAAATCCAAATCAACGAAAAACTTCAATTCATCGAAGAACCCGTCGAAATAATGGATCGTGAGGTTAAAAGACTTAAGCAAAACAAGATACCAATTGTTAAGGTTCGATGGAATGCTCGTAGAGGACCCGAGTTCACCTGGGAGCATGAAGATCAGATGAAGAAGAAATACCCGCATCTATTTCCAGAAGATTCGTCAACACCTTCAACAGCTTAAAATTTCGGGACGAAATTTATTTAACGGGTAGGTACTGTAGTGACCCGAACTTTTCCATGTTTATATATATTAATTGAGATTGATATTTACATGATTAAATGTTTCCAACATGTTAAGCAATCAAACTTGTTAAGACTTGATTAATTGAAATATGTTTCATATAGACAATTGACCACCCAAGTTGACCGGTGATTCACGAACGTTAAAACTTGTAAAAACTATATGATGGCATATATATGGATATATATATAGTTAACATGATACTATGATAATTAAACATATCGTTAAGTATATTAACAATGAACTACATATGTAAAAACAAGACTACTAACTTAATGATTTTTAAACGAGACATATATGTAACGATTATCGTTGTAAAGACATTTAATGTATATATATCATATTAAGAGATATTCATACATGATAATATCATGATAATATAATAATTTAAAATCTCATTTGATATTATAAACATTGGGTTAACAACATTTAACAAGATCGTTAACCTAAAGGTTTCAAAACAACACTTACATGTAACGACTAACGATGACTTAACGACTCAGTTAAAATGTATATACATGTAGTGTTTTAATATGTATTTATACACTTTTGAAAGACTTCAATACACTTATCAAAATACTTCTACTTAACAAAAATGCTTACAATTACATCCTCGTTCAGTTTCATCAACAATTCTACTCGTATGCACCCGTATTCGTACTCGTACAATACACAGCTTTTAGATGTATGTACTATTGGTATATACACTCCAATGATCAGCTCTTAGCAGCCCATGTGAGTCACCTAACACATGTGGGAACCATTATTTGGCAACTAGCATGAAATATCTCATAAAATTACAAAAATATGAGTAATCATTCATGACTTATTTACATGAAAACAAAATTACATATCCTTTATATCTAATCCATACACCAACGACCAAAAACACCTACAAACACTTTCATTCTTCAATTTTCTTCATCTAATTGATCTCTCTCAAGTTCTATCTTCAAGTTCTAAGTGTTCTTCATAAATTCCAAAAGTTCTAGTTTCATAAAATCAAGAATACTTTCAAGTTTGCTAGCTCACTTCCAATCTTGTAAGGTGATCATCCAACCTCAAGAAATCTTTGTTTCTTACAGTAGGTTATCATTCTAATACAAGGTAATAATCATATTCAAACTTTGGTTCAATTTCTATAACTATAACAATCTTATTTCAAGTGATGATCTTACTTGAACTTGTTTTCGTGTCATGATTCTGCTTCAAGAACTTCGAGCCATCCAAGGATCCATTGAAGCTAGATCCATTTTTCTCTTTTCCAGTAGGTTTATCCAAGGAACTTAAGGTAGTAATGATGTTCATAACATCATTCGATTCATACATATAAAGCTATCTTATTCGAAGGTTTAAACTTGTAATCACTAGAACACAGTTTAGTTAATTCTAAACTTGTTCGCAAACAAAAGTTAATCCTTCTAACTTGACTTTTAAAATCAACTAAACACATGTTCTATATCTATATGATATGCTAACTTAATGATTTAAAACCTGGAAACACGAAAAACACCGTAAAACCGGATTTACGCCGTCGTAGTAACACCGCGGGCTGTTTTGGGTTAGTTAATTAAAAACTATGATAAACTTTGATTTAAAAGTTGTTATTTAGAGAAAATGATTTTTATTATGAACATGAAACTATATCCAAAAATTATGGTTAAACTCAAAGTGGAAGTATGTTTTCTAAAATGGTCATCTAGACGTCGTTCTTTCGACTGAAATGACTACCTTTACAAAAACGACTTGTAACTTATTTTTCCGACTATAAACCTATACTTTTCTGTTTAGATTCATAAAATAGAGTTCAATATGAAACCATAGCAATTTGATTCACTCAAAACGGATTTAAAATGAAGAAGTTATGGGTAAAATAAGATTGGATAATTTTTCTCATTTTAGCAACGTGAAAATTGGTAACAAATCTATTCCAACCATAACTTAATCAACTTGTATTGTATATTATGTAATCTTGAGATACCATAGACACGTATACAATGTTTCGACCTATCATGTCGACACATCTATATATATTTCGGAACAACCATAGACACTCTATATGTGAATGTTGGAGTTAGCTATACAGGGTTGAGGTTGATTCCAAAATATATATAGTTTGAGTTGTGATCAATACTGAGATACGTATACACTGGGTCGTGGATTGATTCAAGATAATATTTATCGATTTATTTCTGTACATCTAACTGTGGACAACTAGTTGTAGGTTACTAACGAGGACAGCTGACTTAATAAACTTAAAACATCAAAATATATTAAAAGTGTTGTAAATATATTTTGAACATACTTTGATATATATGTATATATTGTTATAGGTTCGTGAATCAACCAGTGGCCAAGTCTTACTTCCCGACGAAGTAAAAATCTGTGAAAGTGAGTTATAGTCCCACTTTTAAAATCTAATATTTTTGGGATGAGAATACATGCAGGTTTTATAAATGATTTACAAAATAGACACAAGTACGTGAAACTACATTCTATGGTTGAATTATCGAAATCGAATATGCCCCTTTTTATTAAGTCTGGTAATCTAAGAATTAGGGAACAGACACCCTAATTGACGCGAATCCTAAAGATAGATCTATCGGGCCCAACAAGCCCCATCCAAAGTACCGGATGCTTTAGTACTTCGAAATTTATATCATATCCGAAGGGTGTCCCGGAATGATGGGGATATTCTTATATATGCATCTTGTTAATGTCGGTTACCAGGTGTTCACCATATGAATGATTTTTATCTCTATGTATGGGATGTGTATTGAAATATGAAATCTTGTGGTCTATTATTATGATTTGATATATATAGGTTAAACCTATAACTCACCAACATTTTTGTTGACGTTTTAAGCATGTTTATTCTCAGGTGATTATTAAGAGCTTCCGCTGTCGCATAGTTAAATAAGGACGAGATTTGGAGTCCATGCTTGTATGATATTGTGTAAAAACTGCATTCAAGAAACTTATTTTGTTGTAACATATTTGTATTGTAAACCATTATGTAATGGTCGTGTGTAAACAGGATATTTTAGATTATCATTATTTGATAATCTACGTAAAGCTTTTTAAAACCTTTATCTATGAAATAAAGGTTATGGTTTGTTTTAAAAATGAATGCAGTCTTTGAAAAACGTCTCATATAGAGGTCAAAAGCTCGCAACGAAATCAATTAATATGGAACGTTTTTAATCAATAAGAACGGGACATTTCATGAATCATCACATTCCATTAGAAACTTAACATAACTTACTGTAATATAATGAAGTTGATCAAGTTTCATTATATTATACTAATTCATGCATCAGTTCCTAACACTACTTCAAAACATTCATATTTTAAATTCGGAGGTTTCAGAATTTAGAAACTAACACAGTTTCTTTTATGATGTGATACAGATAGCGCGAGAAGATAGATGATTTCCGATAAGAATAGTTATAAAAATATCTTCAGAAACATTGAGGATATTTATAATGAAAGATATGATAATATCTTGGAACTTCTAATGCCGAAGGATGATGATGAAGAATAGTGTCAGCAAAGGTTTTAGAGTAAGGAGTAGGGTATGTAATAAGGATTTCAGCAGGCACTAAATCTTTTAAATTCTTTGAAGTCAAACTTATTCTTTGTGATTTGTCCACGGCTTACTTCAAAGTTTCGCATAATCCGCTTTTTGGTACTAAATTTTCTATTGAGTGTTTCCAATACTCCGTTCTTTATCATCAACTTTTGGCTATTAAGACCATCTACAACATGCTGCTTCGTCAGCATTCTCAAAGTTAACGGATCTGGGTCATCGGTTATCAAACTGAGGTGGTTTCAGGAGAATTGTGTTTTTAGATGGTTAAACGCTGATGATGGAATATAAAAGATTCTCCGGTAACGACAGCGAAAGAATAACGTGTATATATATCGAAACTAACCTTTCTGAGAAGTCGAGGTTAACTTGCTGGAGCTGTGACAAAATTGGCTAATTTGAAAAGGGATTGCAAAGTTATTTTGGGTAATAATAACACTAAAGAAATTAACACTGCTGCGTGTTAAACGTTGACTCAGTCTCCGAAAGTCTTACAGGAGCATAAGTCTTTTCTTCCGTAGATGAAACGCGGTTGGTTCATCCTATCGATTGAGGGGTTTTCAAGAATCATGAAAGATTTGAACACGCATTGTAATTGTCGAGATACAAATGAGGTTTAAGATGAAATCAAGTGGCAAGCTTGAAGAATTATTTAGTTTCATATGTTATAATCAATATTTTAATTTAATTCATTTTAATTGTCTAAAGTTAGCAGTCTAATAGTCCGATGGTTCAATGATTCATATATAATTTAATATATAATATTCGAATTAAATAATACGTATCGTGACCCGTGTACCGGTCTCGGTGTTGATCACAACTCAAAATATATATATATTTTGGAATCAACTCCGACCCTGTATAGCCAACTCCCACCTTCACATATAGAGTGTCTACGGTTGTTCCGAAATATATATATAGATGGGTCGATATGATAAGTCGAAACCTTGCATACGTGTCCCGTTATTTAAAGTGCGTAAAAATAAATAACAGAAATTAAATGACGATAAATAAAATTGCGAGAATGTAAATTGCGATAAATTAAATGTTAATCAGTTAGCTGGGAACAGTTAGCCGGAACAGTTAGCGTGAAATCCTATCACAATTCCAATTAATTAATTCGTTTGTTTCTAACACTTTTTATTTTTGTCCAATGTTTTCTTCGTTATGCCACTTGTTGGATTCTGATAGGTCAAAATCCAAATATGAAATTTGAATAGAAATGGTTATTCTGTGGTGAACGGATACGTATATCGGTAGTTGTAAGTAGGATAGTAAATGATCGTGGAATCAGATTCGAAGAATGTACAGTGTAACTTATTAATGTGAATTCTAAATATTCCTCGGGTACTACCCACCCGTTAAAATATTTTCATCATTAACAGTTTGTACAAAAGAATTTTTAATTACAATCTTTATGAAAATATATTTGCATATATATTTTCATCGGATGTAATCATGGATTTAATGAGTCAAAAACTCATCTGATTTACCGTTAATACTAGATTACATAATCTCTAAAACTTTAGAAATTACATATTCACCATGTCGAACGAGGAAAAATGAGGTAGAATGATACGTAAAGCGAAGATAGCCGATGTAGATCGATGTGTAGAACTAAGTTCATACTCGAAGTACAGATGGTGATATTGAGGCGTGTAATGTTGATATTCGAGGTACAGATTGTGATATTGAGAGTTACGGCGCGGTTATGGTTTAGAGATGATAAGGGTACTGTCGACGTCGATGATGGTGGTACTGATTATGCTACTGGTGCTGCTGCTGGTGTTCGTAACCTTCGCACCAGGTTCTCCAAAGTCGTCACACGAGCGCGTAGTTCGTTAACTTCTTCTAGTACTACAGAATGATTGACGGTTGAAGCGGGTGAATGAATAAGATTCGAACTATGGGATAGTATGTAATCGTGATGGGATACTCGGAAAAAGGGGAGAGAAAATGGTTTCTCGAACAGGTTCGCCAGTAAGCGCTTCAGGTTGAAAAGGGCAATTTGGTGGATGGAAGAGATCTTCGACGTGAAATGATTTTAGGATATCGGATGATATTATAACTATATAGAATATCTATATGTATTTCATAGACTACAGAGGAATTTACGGCATATATCAGGCAAGTCTACAGATAAGCTAAGATATGAATTTTTTTTTTTTTTTTTTTTTTTTTTTTTGTCTATACACTATCGATGCACTAAATGCAGTAAGACGTGTCTAGACTAAAGAATGATAAGCAGGCAATTCCCTAAGGATGATAAGCAGATGGTTTCCGACTAGAAATGATAAGCAAAACTTTTTGACAGGTAGTCACGGTCAAAGTCCAGACTCACTAATGTATCCTAACAACGACCAGTTAGACACATTAATGCAAGGCCTGGTTCGCTAAGACCAACGCTCTGATACCACCTGTAAAGACCTCGACCTTATCCTCCCGGACGAAGTCTTCAACATTTGGTTCCATTGCGATGATCGACTCCAAGTAATATCCTTAACATGAGCAAATGCACAGCGGAAGACTTAATTCGTACCTGAGAATAACATGCTTTAAAATGTCAACATAAAGTTGGTGAGATATATAGGTTTGATGCTAGCAGCATTATAACTATGGACCACAAGATTTCATGTTCATACATAATACACTCGCAAGTGTATGGAAAAGACGTTGAGCACTTGGTAACCATACTTAACATTTAAATCACAGCAGCATACTCTTAAATAAACCCTACACCGTACCAAGTGTAGTAACGAAATGAAGTACTGTGCAACCGTTTAAAACTGGTCGTCCAGCCCGGTTGGGGTTGTCAGGCCCGATAGATCTATCAACAGGATTCGCGTTTATGCTCCTCACGTAAATATTAGCTACCAAGTATAAAGAAATATGCCATGGTACAACTCAACGTAGATTTTATTTTTGATCACTTGTGTCCATAACGTAAATCATTTATAAAAACAGCGCATGTATTCTCAGCCCAAAAATATTTAGAGTTTAAAAGGGATCTATATACTCACCTAATGTATTTTGTAGTAAAAATACATATAACATCATTGATCAAATATAAGGTTGGCCTCGGATTCACGAACCTATATCAATTGTATAAATTAACACACATAATGAACATGTAATAATCATCAAACTAGTTTATATATATCATTTATTTAATTTAGTAATATATTTGTTATATAAAATAATACTAATAACGAAAACAATAATAATAATAATCATAATAATAATAATAATAATAATAATAATAATAATAACAACAAGAATTAAAACCATTTTTAATGATAATAATGATAATGATAACTTTATTAAAATAATTTTAATAATAATGACTAATGAATAATAATAATAATAATAATAATAATAATAATAATAATAATAATAATAACAATGGTAATAAACATAAAAAGAGAACTACCTTTAAAGGTTTAAAAAGAATTAAACTTTCAAAGCCGGGACTCGAACCCTTGACCCCTCGCTTATACACTAACACTCTAAACCATGTATCTGTTTCCGTTTTTCTGGTTTAAAGCCATTCCTTATATACATAACCCGTTTTCTTTGTGTTTCCCCTTTCTTCTTTTCTTAAATTTAAACAGACTAGTACCAAAATAATTTGGGTTTCGGCCCAACTATGAATTTGACGAGTCCAAACCAAGGGAATCGATCCACAAGCCCAAATGATATGTCTGCTAATTCGATTAACCTAGACGACTTGATATTTTATATATATTTTTTCTTTTTCGTCGATGGGAAACAGGCAACAAAACAACAAGTGTCATCTCCTGTCATCTCCTTTACAGCTCATCACAAGTCATATTCCACAATCAATCATAACCGACAGCTTATGGGCCAATATAGAGAGATAATTAGGTAATTATGTATGTATCTTTTTCTGTTTTACGATTTATTTAACCGATTATATCTCGGCATCTTCTGGTTCGTTGTAACAGAAATTAAATTAAAGCAGTAGCAGTCTTGCTCCAGGTGTGTTTATGACTCGACCTAGGGTGGTTCTTGGTCTTCGATTGCTAGTAATATTTAAAGTGATCGAGTATCAAAAGAAGGCTTAGAAGATAGGTGCTGTTTGGTCAATCAATGACAACACGACAATCCGATCAGGTTATCATGTGGGTGGTGATGGATAGATGGAGGATCATGGTTCGAGAAGAAAGGTGGTTTGAAAGGTGTTGTAGGGTGTTAAGGTGGTTGTTGAAGATTAACAGGAGTAAGACAGGTGGGTTACGTAGAATAATAAGGAGGAAAGGATGTAGTAGTAGAAGGTGAGATAGTGGACTGTCTATTCGGTTTAAATAGAAGAAAGAAGAACAAGAATGAGATAACAGGTGGTGATCATAGTTTATTGTTGGTTGTTAAGTGAGTTTGGTATTGTAGGGGTGGCGGTTTGATGTGTTCATGGTGACCGATATTTGAGTTCCGATCAGAAAGCAACCTCAGGAACCGATTAATACCTATTTTTGATGTTACGATGAAAGTGGTTAAAGTTAAATGGGTTGTGGGTGTTTTGCAGGAAAACATATAAGGTGATGGTGATCGGTAGTGGTGGAAAAAGGTGTATGGTAGCGGTAGTAAAGGAAGAAGGAAGAGAAACAATGAATATGTGATTTTAATCTAGCAAGAGTGATGAAGGTAACGGTTCTAGTCATGAAGGAGAGAAATATCGGTGGGTTCATGGTGATGAGTGTGAAGACCCGTCCTAATCCATCCGGACGAAGTCCATATCGATTATAAACGATTCACAACAGTTGATTACATCGCGAGGTACTTGACCTCTATATGATACATTTTACAAACATTGCATTCGTTTTTGAAAAGACAAACTTTCATTACATCGAAAGTTGACAGGCATGCATACCATTTCATAATATATCCAACTATAATTGACTTGATAATAATCTTGATGAACTCGACGACTCGAATGCAACGTCTTTTGAAATATGCCATGAATGACTCCAAGTAATATCTATAAAATGAGCAAATACACAGCGGAAGATTTCTTTCGTACCTGAGAATAAACATGCTTTAAAGTGTCAACCAAAAGGTTGGTGAGTTCATTAGTTTAACTTAAACAATCGTTTCCATCATTTTAATAGACCACAAGATTTCAGATTTCCATTTCTCATAAACATACGTCCCATGTATAGAGACAAAAATATCATTCATATGGATTGAACACCTGGTAACCGACATTAACAATATGCATATATAAGAATATCTCCATCATTCCGGGATCCTCCTTCGGACATGATATAAATTTCGAAGTACTAAAACATCCGGTACTTTGGATGGGGCTTGTTGGGCCCGATAGATCTATCTTTAGGATTCGCGTCAATTAGGGTGTCTGTTCCCTAATTCTTAGATTACCAGACTTAATAAAAAGGGGCATATTCGACTTCGATAATCCAACCATAGAATGTAGTTTCACGTACTTGTGTCAATTTCGTAAAACAGTTATAAAAGTTGCGCATGTATTCTCAGCCCAAAAATATAAAGGGTAAAAAGGCAAATGAAACTCACGATACTGTATTTTGTAGTAAAAATACATATGACGTCATTGAACAATGCAGGGTTGGCCTCGGATTTACGAACCTATATCAATTGTGTATATATTAATACGTATAATGTAAGTTACAAAATTTCATTTATTAATATGTATTATTTATATATTATAGTTTTGTAGAATTTATTCTAACCTTTATTTTAAAACGTATACTTATATTATATTTTATATATATATCGATTTTATGTATATATATCTATAATGATTTACGTTTATATAAATAGTGACATTAATATATTTATATACATATATTTGTGGTTAGTATTGTATTTATGAAATTTTATTAGTTTGTTATGTGAATTATTAATACAATTCTAGTATATACCATAAGTATATATATAGTGTACAAAATATTTATTTGTTAAAATAATAATTTAGATAATAATGATTTACTAATGATAATAATAATTTTATTAATAATGATAATACTAATAGCAAAAAAAATGAAAATGATAACTGTTAATGATACTAATAATAATAACTCTAAAATAATATTAATACTAATACCATACTTATGTTAATAATAAGGGTTCTAATATTTATAAAATGATAAATGATAATCATAATAATACTAGTAAATATTAATGATGATACTGATAAATATGATATTATTAATTGTAAATGTACTGATGATACTATTATTTATAAACCGGTACAAATTCTAATATTGATGATAATAATATATTTTTATTTCCTTCATAATAATAATAGTGATAATCATAATCATAATCCTAATGATGATAAAATACTAAAATGATAAGTTTATTACTAATAATAATATTATTAATACCTATCATAATAATAATAGTAATGTCTATAATACTTTCAAATATGATAACAAGTATGATACTAATAATAACAATAACAATAACAATCAAAACAATCACAATCACAATAATAATAATAATACTAATAATAATTAATATATAATAACAATAATAAAATTAGAAAAGAAAACTACCTCACATGAAAAGAGTTTCAAAAAAAAAAAGAAACTACCGTCCTCTGGAATCGATCTCGTGACCACATGCTCACACGCAAACACTCTCGACCATCCCACCAATTCTGATTCTCTGTACTAATATCGAATTTAAATTTTATATATAAACTGTTTTTCTTCTATTCCTCTTCTTCTCCACAAGTCTCATGGATTCAACAAAACATCAATAACCAAAAAAAAAAAATCGGGGTTCCCTTTAAAGCTTCAAAACATTACAGAAAAAAAATAATTTGGGTTCTAAAATAAAAAAAAAATACTAAAGGCCTACTGCAGCGTCGGTTCTTGGAACAAAAAAAAAATTGATTTCGTAATAGATAACATTATAGATAATGTTTATAACACGAAATAGTTTTCTAAACATGTATAAAAACTACTGGAATCGTCAATTTGATCAGAAACATATACACGAACGCGAATTTGTCTCAAGAACAATTGTTGACTTTTTTTAAACTAAACTTTGACTTCAAAATTCAAGATCGATATAAAGATTTGAGAGTTGAGATTTTGCAGATAGATTCAAAGAAAGATTTCTAACCTTTCTGCATTTTTAGATTTTGAAACTTTATTCGAAATTGAATTAAGAGAAAAAAAAATTGGAGCGTGCAGAGAAGAAGAAAAAAAATATCGCTGTGCTCTTTAATCCCATTGGATTTCCTTTTTATTTGATTTGCAATTATACATAATCATGTTGTAATAATAGAGATCGGTTGATAAAAAATGGAGAAAATGTCAACACAGGTTCACGAGTTGGGAGCAGGAAAGAAACAAAAAAATAATAATAATAGAGATAAAGGATACAGAGGTCACGCGTATAATATAGATCCCTACTGTTTTTTTTAATTAATAATAATAATATATAATAACAATACTATTAATATCTAATAATATTAATAAAATTAATAATAATGATAAATATAATATTAATGATAATAATAATTGTAAAAATGATAATAATAATAATAATAATACCATACTAATTATGATAATATTAATATTTTATCGATAATAATAATATTAGTAATAATAATCTAATATATACATCCAATTTCATCTTTATATGATATAAAGTGATATTATGAATACAAATATTGATATTTGACGATACAAATAACATTACTACAACAACTATATTTGTATTTAAATTTAATTTATTAATATCATCTATTATTATGTAATATTTAATAATTATGTAATATGTATTGTAACATATACTGAATATTATATATTTATGCATTTTAATATAAATATATTATAATATTTATTTACATACTAATTATATTATACTTATGTATGTAATTATGAAAAATATAAATGTTTTATATATGTAAGTATTATATATATTTATTAAAATAGTACATTATTTCATCATAGATATATTATAAATTTCTACATATACATAATATAATAATTATGTATAAAATCATATATATATAGTTATATTTATGTATATATGTATACTACCATATATATAAAATCATGTTTTAAATGTTGAGTAGATGATTAATTATGTATATTAAACAATTAACTACAAAGTATAACATTGTACATTTAATATTTTGATAACGTTGGTAAAATATGTTTGAATCATTTATATACAATATACTATTACTATATATATTCAAAATGAAAATCTTTAGTTATTAAATGTTATCTTTTATAATAACAAAATTACTTAATAGTTCATTAATACTAATATAATTAGTTTTATATATAATTATTTATATTTACATTCTTAGTTACAATTAAAGGTTCGTGAATCGTCGGAAATAGTTAAAGGTCAAATGTTATCATGAAATAGTTCAAACATAATGAGACTCGGTTTAATAGACTTTGCTTATCGAGTCGAATCATATAAGATTATGTTTAAATTTGGTCGGAAATTCCCGGGTCATCACAGTACCTACCCGTTAAAGAAATTTCGTCCCGAAATTTGAGTGAGGTCGTCATAGCTAACAATAAATATGTTTTCCTGACGAATATGAGTTGATAACTTGAGTTTTATCATCATTGAGTAATATGGATAAAAATAATTCGATTATTCGAAGAGTGCGAATGAAGCTATTCACAAAAGGATGAAATGAGAAACAAAGATTTGTTTTTAACTTTTGACGTAGTCAGGTTTGAATTTAGAAAATAAGGCGCGTCTTAACTTTTGACATTGCCTTGGTTGAATTCCGAAATTTAAGGGATTTAAAGAAAATCTTGAAGATCTATAAAATCCGATTCTTCGGGATTTATGGAAATTAAGATCTCTTTAATTAAATACGGTGATCTGCCCCGATTACTACGTCTGATATTTCCAGTATAAATTAAGCTCTTCCTTTCCATTATTCTCACCATTCTTATACATTCTTTCTTAGTTCATACATCCAAAAGATTCTGAAAATGATTAATCCAGTTCTGATCGTTGTCCTCATCCTTACTATCGCAACAATCATTCTCCTTTTCCAACTTCCACCAGAGGAATCTGCTTTCTTCTACTTCGCCCTCGGGAATATAATGTTTTTAATTCTCCCGTGTCTTTATGTTGCGATAAACATTGATATACACGGTTTGTAATTTATGTGTTGTTATCGGACTTTATATTCTCCCTTATATTTCAAAGCTCTATGCTTTTGTTTTCTCTTCCCGACTTCAAGTCAAGCGAATAATGGTCCAGAATTTATAGATATAGAGTTTCGAATGATTATAATGTTCTAAGCATGAAGGAACGTGATAGCACGATTTGATTTTCAAATTTATCAACATCACGGAAGATAGAACCATCAAGAATACATTTTCTTGATTTGTTACGGAGTTAAGTAGGATGAAAGAGTTATGTAACATGGCACATGATGACGTTATGATCTGTGAATCATCACGTTTCATTTAGAAACTCAACATGACTTACTGTAATATAATCACGTTGATCAAGTGTCATTATATTATACTAACTCATGCATCAGTTCCCATCATTACTTCAATAACATTCATATTTTAAGCTTGAAAATTTACAGAATATAGAAACTAACAGTTTCTATATGATGTAATATTGATAGCACGAAAAGATTAATGATTTCAGATAAGAATAGTTATAAAAATATCTCCAGAAATATGGAGTGAAATGTCCCGTTCTTATTGATTAAAAACGTTCCATATTAATTGATTTCGTTGCGAGGTTTTGACCTCTATATGAGACGTTTTTCAAAGACTGCATTCATTTTTAAACAAACCATAACCTTTATTTCATCAATAAAGGTTTAAAAAGCTTTATGTAGATTATCAAATAATGATAATCTAAAATATCCTGTTTACACACGACCATTACATAATGGTTTACAATACAAATATGTTACAACAAAATAAGTTTCTTGAATGCAGTTTTTACATAATATCATACAAGCATGGACTCCAAATCTTGTCCTTATTTAAGTATGCGACAGCGGAAGCTCTTAATAATCACCTGAGAATAAACATGCTTAAAACGTCAACAAAAATGTTGGTGAGTTATAGGTTTAACCTATATATATCAAATCGTAACAATAGACCACAAGATTTCATATTTCAATACACATCCCATACATAGAGATAAAAATCATTCATATGGTGAACACCTGGTAACCGACAATAACAAGATGCATATATAAGAATATCCCCATCATTCCGGGACACCCTTCGGATATGATATAAATTTCGAAGTACTAAAGCATCCGGTACTTTGGATGGGGTTTGTTAGGCCCAATAGATCTATCTTTAGGATTCGCGTCAATTAGGGTGTCTGTTCCCTAATTCTTAGATTACCAGACTTAATAAAAAGGGGCATATTCGATTTCGATAATTCAACCATAGAATGTAGTTTCACGTACTTGTGTCTATTTTGTAAATCATTTATAAAACCTGCATGTATTCTCATCCCAAAAATATTAGATTTTAAAAGTGGGACTATAACTCACTTTCACAGATTTTTACTTCGTCGGGAAGTAAGACTTGGCCACTGGTTGATTCACGAACCTATAACAATATATACATATATATCAAAGTATGTTCAAAATATATTTACAACGCTTTTAATATATTTTGATGTTTTAAGTTTATTAAGTCAGCTGTCCTCGTTAGTAACCTACCACTAGTTGTCCACAGTTAGATGTACAGAAATAAATCGATAAATATTATCTTGAATCAATCCACGACCCAGTGTATACGTATCTCAGTATTGATCACAACTCAAACTATATATATTTTGGAATCAACCTCAACCCTGTATAGCTAACTCCAACATTCACATATAGAGTGTCTATGGTTGTTCCGAAATATATATAGATGTGTCGACATGATAGGTCGAAACATTGTATACGTGTCTATGGTATCTCAAGATTACATAATATACAATACAAGTTGATTAAGTTATGGTTGGAATAGATTTGTTACCAATTTTCACGTAGCTAAAATGAGAAAAATTATCCAATCTTGTTTTACCCATAACTTCTTCATTTTAAATCCGTTTTGAGTGAATCAAATTGCTATGGTTTCATATTGAACTCTATTTTATGAATCTAAACAGAAAAGTATAGGTTTATAGTCGGAAAAATAAGTTACAAGTCGTTTTTGTAAAGGTAGTCATTTCAGTCGAAAGAACGACGTCTAGATGACCATTTTAGAAAACATACTTCCACTTTGAGTTTAACCATAATTTTTGGATATAGTTTCATGTTCATAATAAAAATCATTTTCTCAGAATAACAACTTTTAAATCAAAGTTTATCATAGTTTTTAATTAACTAACCCAAAACAGCCCGCGGTGTTACTACGACGGCGTAAATCCGGTTTTACGGTGTTTTTCGTGTTTCCAGGTTTTAAATCATTAAGTTAGCATATCATATAGATATAGAACATGTGTTTAGTTGATTTTAAAAGTCAAGTTAGAAGGATTAACTTTTGTTTGCGAACAAGTTTAGAATTAACTAAACTATGTTCTAGTGATTACAAGTTTAAACCTTCGAATAAGATAGCTTTATATGTATGAATCGAATGATGTTATGAACATCATTACTACCTTAAGTTCCTTGGATGAACCTACTGGAAAAGAGAAAAATGGATCTAGCTTCAATGGATCCTTGGATGGCTCAAAGTTCTTGAAGCAAAATCATGACACGAAAACAAGTTCAAGTAAGATCATCACTTGAAATAAGATTGTTATAGTTATAGAAATTGAACCAAAGTTTGAATATGATTATTACCTTGTATTAGAATGATAACCTACTGTAAGAAACAAAGATTTCTTGAGGTTGGATGATCACCTTACAAGATTGGAAGTGAGCTAGCAAACTTGAAAGTATTCTTGATTTTATGAAACTAGAACTTTTGGAATTTATGAAGAACACTTAGAACTTGAAGATAGAACTTGAGAGAGATCACTTAGATGAAGAAAATTGAAGAATGAAAGTGTTTGTAGGTGTTTTTGGTCGTTGGTGTATGGATTAGATATAAAGGATATGTAATTTTGTTTTCATGTAAATAAGTCATGAATGATTACTCATATTTTTGTAATTTTATGAGATATTTCATGCTAGTTGCCAAATGATGGTTCCCACATGTGTTAGGTGACTCACATGGGCTGCTAAGAGCTGATCATTGGAGTGTATATACCAATAGTACATACATCTAAAAGCTGTGTATTGTACGAGTACGAATACGAGTGCATACGAGTAGAATTGTTGATGAAACTGAACGAGAATGTAATTGTAAGCATTTTTGTTAAGTAGAAGTATTTTGATAAGTGTATTTAAGTCTTTCAAAAGTGTATAAATACATATTAAAACACTACATGTATATACATTTTAACTGAGTCGTTAAGTCATCGTTAGTCGTTACATGTAAGTGTTGTTTTGAAACCTTTAGGTTAACGATCTTGTTAAATGTTGTTAACCCAATGTTTATAATATCAAAAGAGATTTTAAATTATTATATTATCATGATATTATGATGTACGAATATCTCTTAATATGATATATATACATTAAATGTCGTTACAACGATAAACGTTACATATATGTCTCGTTTCAAAATCATTAAGTTAGTAGTCTTGTTTTTACATATGTAGTTCATTGTTAATATAATTAATGATATGTTTACTTATCATAATATCATGTTAACTATATATATAACCATATATATGTCATCATATAGTTTTTTTTTTTACAAGTTTTAACGTTCGTGAATCACCGGTCAACTTGGGTGGTCAATTGTCTATATGAAACCTATTTCAATTAATCAAGTCTTAACAAGTTTGATTGCTTAACATGTTGGAAACATTTAATCATGTAAACATCAATCTCAATTAATATATATAAACATGGAAAAGTTCGGGTCACTACAGTACCTACCCGTTAAATAAATTTCGTCCCGAAATTTTAAGCTGTTGAAGGTGTTGACGAATCTTCTGGAAATAGATGCGGGTATTTCTTCTTCATCTGATCTTCACGCTCCCAGGTGAACTCGGGTCCTCTACGAGCATTCCATCGAACCTTAACAATTGGTATCTTGTTTTGCTTAAGTCTTTTAACCTCACGATCCATTATTTCGACGGGTTCTTCGATGAATTGGAGTTTTTCGTTGATTTGGATTTCATCTAACGGAATAGTGAGATCTTCTTTAGCAAAACATTTCTTCAAATTCGAGACGTGGAAAGTGTTATGTACAGCCGCGAGTTGTTGAGGTAACTCAAGTCGGTAAGCTACTGGTCCGACACGATCAATAATCTTGAATGGTCCAATATACCTTGGATTTAATTTCCCTCGTTTACCAAATCGAACAACGCCTTTCCAAGGTGAAACTTTAAGCATGACCATCTCTCCAATTTCAAATTCTATATCTTTTCTTTTAATGTCAGCGTAGCTCTTTTGTCGACTTTGGGCGGTTTTCAACCGTTGTTGAATTTGGATGATCTTCTCGGTAGTTTCTTGTATAATCTCCGGACCCGTAATCTGTCTATCCCCCACCTCACTCCAACAAATCGGAGACCTGCACTTTCTACCATAAAGTGCTTCAAACGGCGCCATCTCAATGCTTGAATGGTAGCTGTTGTTGTAGGAAAATTCTGCTAACGGTAGATGTCGATCCCAACTGTTTCCGAAATCAATAACACATGCTCGTAGCATGTCTTCAAGCGTTTGTATCGTCCTTTCGCTCTGCCCATCAGTTTGTGGATGATAGGCAGTACTCATGTCTAGACGAGTTCCTAATGCTTGCTGTAATGTCTGCCAGAATCTTGAAATAAATCTGCCATCCCTATCAGAGATAATAGAGATTGGTATTCCATGTCTGGAGACGACTTCCTTCAAATACAGTCGTGCTAACTTCTCCATCTTGTCATCTTCTCTTATTGGTAGGAAGTGTGCTGATTTGGTGAGACGATCAACTATTACCCAAATAGTATCAAAACCACTTGCAGTCCTTGGCAATTTAGTGATGAAATCCATGGTAATGTTTTCCCATTTCCATTCCGGGATTTCGGGTTGTTGAAGTAGACCTGATGGTTTCTGATGCTCAGCTTTGACCTTAGAACACGTCAAACATTCTCCTACATATTTAGCAACATCGGCTTTCATACCCGGCCACCAAAAATGTTTCTTGAGATCCTTGTACATCTTCCCCGTTCCAGGATGTATTGAGTATCTGGTTTTATGAGCTTCTCTAAGTACCATTTCTCTCATATCTCCAAATTTTGGTACCCAAATCCTTTCAGCCCTATACCGGGTTCCGTCTTCCCGAATATTAAGATGCTTCTCCGATCCTTTGGGTATTTCATCCTTTAAATTTCCCGCTTTTAAAACTCCTTGTTGCGCCTCCTTTATTTGAGTAGTAATGTTATTATGAATCATTATATTCATAGATTTTACTCGAATGGGTTCTCTATCCTTCCTGCTCAAGGCATCGGCTACCACATTTGCCTTCCCCGGGTGGTAACGAATCTCAAAATCGTAATCATTCAATAATTCAATCCACCTACGCTGCCTCATATTCAGTTGTTTCTGATTAAATATGTGTTGAAGACTTTTGTGGTCGGTATATATAATACTTTTGACCCCATATAAGTAGTGCCTCCAAGTCTTTAATGCAAAAACAACCGCGCCTAATTCCAAATCATGCGTCGTATAATTTTGTTCGTGAATCTTCAATTGTCTAGACGCATAAGCAATCACCTTCGTTCGTTGCATTAATACACAACCGAGACCTTGCTTTGATGCGTCACAATAAATCACAAAATCATCATTCCCTTCAGGCAATGACAATATAGGTGCCGTAGTTAGCTTTTTCTTCAATAACTGAAACGCTTTCTCTTGTTCATCATTCCATTCAAATTTCTTCCCTTTATGCGTTAATGCAGTCAAGGGTTTTGCTATTCTGGAAAAGTCTTGGATGAACCTTCTGTAGTAACCAGCTAGTCCTAAAAACTGGCGTATGTGTTTCGGAGTTTTCGGGGTTTCCCACTTTTCAACAGTTTCTATCTTTGCCGGATCCACCTTAATACCTTCTTTGTTCACTATGTGACCGAGGAATTGAACTTCTTCCAACCAAAATGCACACTTTGAAAACTTAGCGTACAATTCTTCCTTCCTCAATACTTCTAACACCTTTCTCAAATGTTCACCGTGTTCTTGGTCATTCTTTGAGTAAATAAGTATGTCATCAATGAAAACAATGACAAACTTGTCAAGGTATGGTCCACACACTCGGTTCATAAGGTCCATGAACACAGCTGGTGCATTAGTTAAACCAAACGGCATGACCATAAACTCGTAATGACCGTAACGTGTTCTGAAAGCAGTCTTTGGAATATCATCTTCTTTCACCCGCATTTGATGATACCCGGAACGTAAGTCAATCTTTGAATAAACAGACGAGCCTTGTAGTTGATCAAATAAGTCATCGATTCTCGGTAGTGGGTAGCGGTTCTTGATGGTAAGTTTGTTCAACTCGCGGTAGTCGATACACAACCTGAATGTACCATCTTTCTTCTTGACAAACAAAACAGGAGCTCCCCACGGTGATGTGCTTGGTCGAATGAAACCACGCTCTAAAAGTTCTTGTAATTGGCTTTGCAGTTCTTTCATCTCGCTGGGTGCGAGTCTGTAAGGAGCACGAGCTATTGGTGCAGCTCCTGGTACAAGATCTATTTGAAATTCAACGGATCGATGTGGGGGTAATCCCGGTAATTCTTTCAGAAATACATCGGGAAATTCTTTTGCAATGGGAACATCATTGATGCTCTTTTCTTCAGTTTGTACTTTCTCGACGTGTGCTAGAATAGCATAGCAACCTTTTCTTATTAGTTTTTGTGCCTTCAAATTACTAATAAGATGTAGCTTCGTGTTGCCCTTTTCTCCGTACACCATTAAGGGTTTTCCTTTTTCTCGTATAATGCGAATTGCATTTTTGTAACAAACGATCTCCGCTTTCACTTCTTTCAACCAGTCCATACCGATTATCACATCAAAACTCCCTAACTCTACTGGTATCAAATCAATCTTAAATGTTTCGCTAACCAGTTTAATTTCTCGATTCCGACATATATTATCTGCTGAAATTAATTTACCATTTGCTAATTCGAGTAAAAATTTACTATCCAAAGGCGTCAATGGACAACTTAATTTAGCACAAAAATCTCTACTCATATAGCTTCTATCCGCACCCGAATCAAATAAAACGTAAGCAGATTTATTGTCAATAAGAAACGTACCCGTAACAAGCTCCGGGTCTTCCTGTGCCTCTACCGCATTAATATTGAAAACTCTTCCACGGCCTTGTCCATTCGTGTTCTCCTGGTTCGGGCAATTTCTAATAATGTGGCCTGGTTTTCCACATTTATAACAAACTACATTGGCATAACTTGCTCCGACACTACTTGCTCCGCCATTACTCGTTCCGACACCATTTGTTCCTTTCGTTCTATTAACCCCTGGTCCGTAGACCTCACACTTCGCCGCGCTATGACCATTTCTTTTACACTTGTTGCAAAATTTGGTGCAGAACCCCGAGTGATTCTTTTCACACCTTTGGCATAGTTGCTTCTGATTGTTGTTGTTGTTGCGGTTATTATTGTTGTTGGGATGATTGTTGTAGTTGCTGTTGTTGTTGTTGTTGTTGTTGTTGGGCCGTTTGTTGTAGTTGCGATTGATGTTGCGATTGTTGGGATAATTGTTGCGATTATTGTTGTAATTGCTGTTGTTGTTGTATTGGTGATTCTTATCACCGTTTTCCTCCCACTTTCTTTTGACTTGCTTCACATTGGCCTCTTCAGCAGTCTGTTCTTTAATTCTTTCTTCAATCTGGTTCACTAGTTTGTGAGCCATTCTACATGCCTGTTGTATGGAGGCGGGCTCGTGTGAACTTATATCTTCTTGGATTCTTTCCGGTAATCCTTTCACAAACGCGTCGATCTTCTCTTCCTCATCTTCGAATGCTCCCGGACACAATAGGCACAATTCTGTGAATCGTCTTTCGTACGTGGTAATATCAAATCCTTGGGTTCGTAACCCTCTAAGTTCTGTCTTGAGCTTATTGACCTCGGTTCTGGGACGGTACTTCTCGTTCATCAAGTGCTTGAATGCTGACCACGGTAGTGCGTACGCATCATCTTGTCCCACTTGCTCTAGATAGGTATTCCACCATGTTAACGCAGAACCTGTGAAGGTATGCGTAGCGTACTTCACTTTGTCCTCTTCAGTACACTTACTTATGGCAAACACCGATTCAACCTTCTCGGTCCACCGTTTCAATCCGATCGGTCCTTCGGTTCCATCAAATTCCAAAGGTTTGCAGGCAGTGAATTCTTTGTAGGTGCATCCTACACGATTTCCTGTACTGCTAGATCCAAGGTTATTGTTGGTATGTAGCGCAGCCTGTACTGCAGCTATGTTTGAAGCTAGAAAAGTACGGAATTCCTCTTCATTCATATTCACGGTGTGTCGAGTAGTCGGTGCCATTTCCTTCAAAATAGTTAAATGGAACAAGTTAATCATACAGAATATTAAGAGTAGTTAATAGTATTTCGTAGCATAATATGAACTCATTTATAAAAGCTTTTTCTTCATATTAGCGTTTTATAAGTTTAAATTCGGGTAGTACCTACCCGTTAAGTTCATACTTAGTAGCTAATATACAATTCAACTACTACAATTCTATATGAAAAACTGATTATAATAATAATTCGCGTTCAAACTTTTATACAATATTTTACAAACTTACAATACCGCTTATTTTACATAAAGCATGAAATATAGCACACAATAACTTTGATACAAGATAGTTGTGAAGACAATTCTAGCTAGTACACAAGTCGTTCAGCAAAGGCAATAAAGACACGTAATTCATACGTCCAGAAACAAGTCATGCATTCTGGTTTTACTAGAACTACTTCCCATCCTTGGTCTTGTGCAACATAACCGTTATGGCCGTTGATAAGACAGCGTGTTGTAACGTCATCAAAGGGACGAGGGTTACGTAATGTCCAACAGTCCCGTAATAATCTAAAAACCTCATTTCTTACCCCAATTACCGACTCCGTCACTTGTGGAAACGTTTTGTTTAATAGTTGTAGCCCGATGTTCTTGTTCTCACTTTGGTGAGAAGCGAACATTACTAATCCGTAAGCATAACATGCTTCTTTATGTTGCATGTTAGCCGCTTTTTCTAAATCACGAAGTCCAATATTCGGATATATTGAGTCAAAATAATTTCTTAACCCGTTGCGTAAAATAGCATTTGGGTTCCCCGCAATATATGCGTCAAAGTAAACACATCGTAACTTATGGGTTTCCCAATGTGATATCCCCCATCTTTCAAACGAAAGTCTCTTATAAACCAAGACATTCTTGGAACGTTCTTCGAATGTCTTACAAACTGATCTCGCCTTAAATAGTTGTGCCGAAGAATTCTGGCCGACTCTAGACAAGATTTCATCAATCATGTCTCCGGGTAGGTCTCTTAAAATATTGGGTTGTCTATCCATTTTGTGTTTTTAAACTGTAAAATAGACAAGAGTTAGATTCATAAAAAAAAATACTTATTAATACAAGCAATTTTTACATATATCATAAAGCATAAGAACACTATATTCCATATATTACACCACACGAATACAACTATCTTATTCCGACTCGCTCGTTTCTTCTTCTTCGGTTTTGGTTCGTTTTGCCAAGTTTCTAGGGATATATGATGTTCCCCTAATATGAGCCGTCGTTGTCCACATTGGTTTAGAAAAACCTGGTGGTTTAGAGGTTCCCGGGTCATTGTTACAACTTAAGGACTTCGGGGGTTGACGATACATATAAAGTTCATCGGGGTTGGAATTAGATTTCTCTATTTTTATGCCCTTTCCCTTATTATTTTCTTTAGCCTTTTTAAATTCAGTTGGGGTAATTTCTATAACATCATCGGAATTCTCGTCGGAATCCGATTCATCGGAGAATTGGTAATCCTCCCAATATTTTGCTTCCTTGGCGGAAACACCATTGACCATAATTAACTTTGGTCGGTTGGTTGAGGATTTTCTTTTACTTAACCGTTTTATTATTTCCCCCACCGGTTCTATTTCTTCATCCGGTTCCGATTCTTCTTCCGGTTCCGATTCTTCTTCCGGTTCCGACTCTTCTTCCGGTTCCTCTTCGGGAACTTGTGAATCAGTCCACAAATCATTCCAATTTACATTTGACTCTTCATTATTATTAGGTGAGTCAATGGGACTTGTTCTAGAGGTAGACATCTATCACATAATATCAAACACGTTAAGAGATTAATATATCACATAATATTCATATGTTAAAAATATATAGTTTTCAACAAAAATGTTAAGCAATCATTTTTAAAGAAAACACGGTCGAAGTCCAGACTCACTAATGCATCCTAACAAACTCGATAAGACACACTAATGCAAATTTTCTGGTTCTCTAAGACCAACGCTCGGATACCAACTGAAATGTCCCGTTCTTATTGATTAAAAACGTTCCATATTAATTGATTTCGTTGCGAGGTTTTGACCTCTATATGAGACGTTTTTCAAAGACTGCATTCATTTTTAAACAAACCATAACCTTTATTTCATCAATAAAGGTTTAAAAAGCTTTATGTAGATTATCAAATAATGATAATCTAAAATATCCTGTTTACACACGACCATTACATAATGGTTTACAATACAAATATGTTACAACAAAATAAGTTTCTTGAATGCAGTTTTTACATAATATCATACAAGCATGGACTCCAAATCTTGTCCTTATTTAAGTATGCGACAGCGGAAGCTCTTAATAATCACCTGAGAATAAACATGCTTAAAACGTCAACAAAAATGTTGGTGAGTTATAGGTTTAACCTATATATATCAAATCGTAACAATAGACCACAAGATTTCATATTTCAATACACATCCCATACATAGAGATAAAAATCATTCATATGGTGAACACCTGGTAACCGACAATAACAAGATGCATATATAAGAATATCCCCATCATTCCGGGACACCCTTCGGATATGATATAAATTTCGAAGTACTAAAGCATCCGGTACTTTGGATGGGGTTTGTTAGGCCCAATAGATCTATCTTTAGGATTCGCGTCAATTAGGGTGTCTGTTCCCTAATTCTTAGATTACCAGACTTAATAAAAAGGGGCATATTCGATTTCGATAATTCAACCATAGAATGTAGTTTCACGTACTTGTGTCTATTTTGTAAATCATTTATAAAACCTGCATGTATTCTCATCCCAAAAATATTAGATTTTAAAAGTGGGACTATAACTCACTTTCACAGATTTTTACTTCGTCGGGAAGTAAGACTTGGCCACTGGTTGATTCACGAACCTATAACAATATATACATATATATCAAAGTATGTTCAAAATATATTTACAACGCTTTTAATATATTTTGATGTTTTAAGTTTATTAAGTCAGCTGTCCTCGTTAGTAACCTACCACTAGTTGTCCACAGTTAGATGTACAGAAATAAATCGATAAATATTATCTTGAATCAATCCACGACCCAGTGTATACGTATCTCAGTATTGATCACAACTCAAACTATATATATTTTGGAATCAACCTCAACCCTGTATAGCTAACTCCAACATTCACATATAGAGTGTCTATGGTTGTTCCGAAATATATATAGATGTGTCGACATGATAGGTCGAAACATTGTATACGTGTCTATGGTATCTCAAGATTACATAATATACAATACAAGTTGATTAAGTTATGGTTGGAATAGATTTGTTACCAATTTTCACGTAGCTAAAATGAGAAAAATTATCCAATCTTGTTTTACCCATAACTTCTTCATTTTAAATCCGTTTTGAGTGAATCAAATTGCTATGGTTTCATATTGAACTCTATTTTATGAATCTAAACAGAAAAGTATAGGTTTATAGTCGGAAAAATAAGTTACAAGTCGTTTTTGTAAAGGTAGTCATTTCAGTCGAAAGAACGACGTCTAGATGACCATTTTAGAAAACATACTTCCACTTTGAGTTTAACCATAATTTTTGGATATAGTTTCATGTTCATAATAAAAATCATTTTCTCAGAATAACAACTTTTAAATCAAAGTTTATCATAGTTTTTAATTAACTAACCCAAAACAGCCCGCGGTGTTACTACGACGGCGTAAATCCGGTTTTACGGTGTTTTTCGTGTTTCCAGGTTTTAAATCATTAAGTTAGCATATCATATAGATATAGAACATGTGTTTAGTTGATTTTAAAAGTCAAGTTAGAAGGATTAACTTTTGTTTGCGAACAAGTTTAGAATTAACTAAACTATGTTCTAGTGATTACAAGTTTAAACCTTCGAATAAGATAGCTTTATATGTATGAATCGAATGATGTTATGAACATCATTACTACCTTAAGTTCCTTGGATGAACCTACTGGAAAAGAGAAAAATGGATCTAGCTTCAATGGATCCTTGGATGGCTCAAAGTTCTTGAAGCAAAATCATGACACGAAAACAAGTTCAAGTAAGATCATCACTTGAAATAAGATTGTTATAGTTATAGAAATTGAACCAAAGTTTGAATATGATTATTACCTTGTATTAGAATGATAACCTACTGTAAGAAACAAAGATTTCTTGAGGTTGGATGATCACCTTACAAGATTGGAAGTGAGCTAGCAAACTTGAAAGTATTCTTGATTTTATGAAACTAGAACTTTTGGAATTTATGAAGAACACTTAGAACTTGAAGATAGAACTTGAGAGAGATCACTTAGATGAAGAAAATTGAAGAATGAAAGTGTTTGTAGGTGTTTTTGGTCGTTGGTGTATGGATTAGATATAAAGGATATGTAATTTTGTTTTCATGTAAATAAGTCATGAATGATTACTCATATTTTTGTAATTTTATGAGATATTTCATGCTAGTTGCCAAATGATGGTTCCCACATGTGTTAGGTGACTCACATGGGCTGCTAAGAGCTGATCATTGGAGTGTATATACCAATAGTACATACATCTAAAAGCTGTGTATTGTACGAGTACGAATACGAGTGCATACGAGTAGAATTGTTGATGAAACTGAACGAGAATGTAATTGTAAGCATTTTTGTTAAGTAGAAGTATTTTGATAAGTGTATTTAAGTCTTTCAAAAGTGTATAAATACATATTAAAACACTACATGTATATACATTTTAACTGAGTCGTTAAGTCATCGTTAGTCGTTACATGTAAGTGTTGTTTTGAAACCTTTAGGTTAACGATCTTGTTAAATGTTGTTAACCCAATGTTTATAATATCAAAAGAGATTTTAAATTATTATATTATCATGATATTATGATGTACGAATATCTCTTAATATGATATATATACATTAAATGTCGTTACAACGATAAACGTTACATATATGTCTCGTTTCAAAATCATTAAGTTAGTAGTCTTGTTTTTACATATGTAGTTCATTGTTAATATAATTAATGATATGTTTACTTATCATAATATCATGTTAACTATATATATAACCATATATATGTCATCATATAGTTTTTTTTTTTACAAGTTTTAACGTTCGTGAATCACCGGTCAACTTGGGTGGTCAATTGTCTATATGAAACCTATTTCAATTAATCAAGTCTTAACAAGTTTGATTGCTTAACATGTTGGAAACATTTAATCATGTAAACATCAATCTCAATTAATATATATAAACATGGAAAAGTTCGGGTCACTACATGGAGGATATTTATAATGAAAGGTACGATAATATCTCAGAATATCTAAGATCAGAGGATGATAGAAACTATTGTCTGCAAGGGTTTAGAGTAAGGAGCAAGTTATTCACTATAGACTTTAGCAGACATTGAATTATTTGGATTCTTTGAAGTCAAACTTATTCTTTGTGATTTATCCACGGCTTTCTTCATAGTTTCGCATAATCTGCTTTTCGGTACTATATTTTCTATTGAATGTTTCCAATATATTGATACACAGGAAGCACGAAGAGGTATATAATTTCGGACGAGAATATTTATGAAAATATCCTCAGAAATATCAAAGATATTGATGATGATATTTTGGAATTTCTAAGTTCGACGGTTGATGGAGAAAGATTTTCCGCAAGATTTTAACATGACTTCGGAGCAAGATATTCTCTAAAGATTTCAACGGATCCAGAATTACCTGAATCCTTTGAATATAGGATTTGGTCCTTGTATTTGTCCTTGGTCTCCTTCATGGGTAACTCAATCTGTTTTTCAATACCCAATTTTCTATCGAGCGTTCCTAACACTCCTTTCTTTATCATCAAACTTTGGTCCGTTTAGACCATCTACCATTTTTCTGTTTCCTCTGCATTTAATGCTATGATATCTGAATCATCGGTTATTAATCCGAGGTGGTTTCAGGAGAATTGTGTTTTTAGATGATTAAACGCTGATGGTAATATGATGGAATATGAAAGGTTACCTGGTAACAATAAAAGAGCACGCGTATATATAAACGTTATAATAAGGTTGTTTCGTACGAAAAGTCGAAGTTGACTTGTTGGAGCTGTGACAAAATTGGCTAATTTTGAAAAGGGATCGCAAAGTTGTTTTTGTTAATAAATGCCAAAGGATCTGACGCGGCTACGTGTTGAACTTTTACTCAATTGCCGAGAGTTTCTCAGGTGCATAACTATATGCATAAATCTTTCCTTCCGTAGATGAAGTGCGGTTGATTCATCCTATCGATTGAGGTGTTTTCAAGAATCATGAAAGGTTTGAACGCAGAATGTAATCGTGAAGATACAAATGAGGTTTAAGACGAAATCAAGTGGCAAACTTGAAGAATTGTTTAGTTTCATATGTTATATTCAATATTTTAATTCATTTTAATTGTCCAATGTTATTAGTCCACAGTCGATAGTCCACAGTTGACAGTGCAATCATTCATATATAGTTTAATATATAATATTTGAATTAATTAATACGTATCGTGACCCGTGTACATGTCTCAGACTCGATCACAACTCAAAGTATATATATTATTATAGAATCAACCTCAACCCTGTATAGAGAACTCGATCATTACTGCATATAGAGTGTCTATGGTGATTCCAAATAATATATATAGATGTGTCGATATGATATGTCAAAACCTTGTATACGTGTCCCGATATTTAAAGTGCGTAAAATAAATAACAGAAATTAAATGACGATAAATAAAGTGCGTAAAGTAAATAACAGAAATTAAATGACAATAAATAAAATTGCGAGAATATAAATTGCGATAAAATAAATTGCGATAAATAAATTGCGATAAATAAAATGTAATACGGAATTAACAGTTAGCTAGGAACAGTTAGCTAGGATTTTGTTAGCGTGGTTTCTTACTAAAATTTAATATTGTTAATTAGTCTGTTTCTAATCAATTTTTATTGTGTCCATTATTTCTTCATTATGCCACTTGTTGGATTCTGATAGGTCAAAATTCAAATATGAAATTGAATTTGAATGAAAATAGTTATTCTTTGGTGAACGGATAAGTATCCCGGTGGTTTTAAATAGGATAGTGAATAACTGTTGAATCAGATTCGAAGAATATACAGTGTAACTTATTAATGTGAAATTTAAATATTCCTCGGGTATTACCTACCCGTTAAAATATTTTTATTATTAACAGTTTGTACAAAATAATTTTTAATTACAATCTTTATGAAAACATATATACATATATATTTTCTTCAGATGTAATCATGAATTTAATGAGTTAACATGATATTAAACTCATTTAGTTTTCAGTTGGAACTAGAATAAATAATCTCAAACATTAGAGATTACATAATCACCATGTCGAACGAAGATAACTGATGTAGAATGTCATGTAGAATGATGATTATACTCGAGGTATAGATTGAGATGTTGAGGCATGTGATATTGAAATTTGGGTTGTTGGTGGTACTGTTGGTGCCGGTGATTTGGATGAAGCTGGTACGTTTTGCACCATATTTTCCAAGACTACAACTTATGCGCGAAGTTCGTTAACTTCTTCTATTACACCGGGATGATTGTCGGTTCGGACGAGCGGATGAATGAGGTTTAGAATCTGAGATAGTATATGATCGTGATGAGATACTTTGGAAATGAGAGAGAAAATGGTGTCTCGAACAGGTTCGCCGGTAAACGTTTTAGGTTCATTGTCAAGAGGTGAATTTGGTTAGTGGAAATGATCGCCTTCTTCGCGTTTCCATTGATTAAGTCGACTACGAACCCATCTCCAATTCATTCAGAATAGATGATGGCTAATTGATCGATTCATTCCGGTTACTCTGCTTTCGGAGCTCGAGTGGAAATCCATATCGAAATAGCTGTCGGAATAACTATCGAAATAGCTATCGAAATCTGATGGACTCGAACTGGTTGAGGGATTCATCTCGTACGATCAGATGAAGGATTTTCGATAAGAAATAGATTATAGGATGTAGATTAGTACCCTGCAATACATAATTTACATATGCATATATAATACTAAAATCCCATAAGCTACGGAGGAATCTACGGAAGCTGTCAGGCAAAGGTAACAATAACAGATACGCTAAGATATGAATTTAACTATACACTGTCTATGCAATAAAGGCAGTAAGACGTGTCTTAGACTTTAAGGATGATAAGCAAATAATTTTTCGACACTAAATGATAAGAAAAACTTTTGACATGCAGACACGATCGAAGTCCAGACTCATTAATGCATTCTAACGACTATCAGTTAGACTCACTAATGCAAGACCTGGTTCGCTAAGACCACCGCTCTGATACCAACTGTGAAGACCCGTCCTAATCCATCCGGACGAAGTCCATATCGATTATAAACGATTCACAACAGTTGATTACATCGCGAGGTACTTGACCTCTATATGATACATTTTACAAAAATTGCATTCGTTTTTGAAAAGACAAACTTTCATTACATCGAAAGTTGACAGGCATGCATACCATTTCATAATATATCCAACTATAATTGACTTGATAATAATCTTGATGAACTCGACGACTCGAATGCAACGTCTTTTGAAATATGCCATGAATGACTCCAAGTAATATCTATAAAATGAGCAAATACACAGCGGAAGATTTCTTTCGTACCTGAGAATAAACATGCTTTAAAGTGTCAACCAAAAGGTTGGTGAGTTCATTAGTTTAACTTAAACAATCGTTTCCATCATTTTAATAGACCACAAGATTTCAGATTTCCATTTCTCATAAACATACGTCCCATGTATAGAGACAAAAATATCATTCATATGGATTGAACACCTGGTAACCGACATTAACAATATGCATATATAAGAATATCTCCATCATTCCGGGATCCTCCTTCGGACATGATATAAATTTCGAAGTACTAAAACATCCGGTACTTTGGATGGGGCTTGTTGGGCCCGATAGATCTATCTTTAGGATTCGCGTCAATTAGGGTGTCTGTTCCCTAATTCTTAGATTACCAGACTTAATAAAAAGGGGCATATTCGACTTCGATAATCCAACCATAGAATGTAGTTTCACGTACTTGTGTCAATTTCGTAAAATAGTTATAAAAGTTGCGCATGTATTCTCAGCCCAAAAATATAAAGGGTAAAAAGGCAAATGAAACTCACGATACTGTATTTTGTAGTAAAAATACATATGACGTCATTGAACAATGCAGGGTTGGCCTCGGATTTACGAACCTATATCAATTGTGTATATATTAATACGTATAATGTAAGTTACAAAATTTCATTTATTAATATGTATTATTTATATATTATAGTTTTGTAGAATTTATTCTAACCTTTATTTTAAAACGTATACTTATATTATATTTTATATATATATCGATTTTATGTATATATATCTATAATGATTTACGTTTATATAAATAGTGACATTAATATATTTATATACATATATTTGTGGTTAGTATTGTATTTATGAAATTTTATTAGTTTGTTATGTGAATTATTAATACAATCCTAGTATATACCATAAGTATATATATAGTGTACAAAATATTTATTTGTTAAAATAATAATTTAGATAATAATGATTTACTAATAATAATAATAATTTTATTAATAATGATAATACTAATAGCAAAAAAAATGAAAATGATAACTGTTAATGATACTAATAATAATAACTCTAAAATAATATTAATACTAATACCATACTT
The DNA here is from genome assembly GCF_046630445.1 of Rutidosis leptorrhynchoides. Lineage (NCBI taxonomy): Eukaryota > Viridiplantae > Streptophyta > Magnoliopsida > Asterales > Asteraceae > Rutidosis > Rutidosis leptorrhynchoides. The sequence continues at coordinate 258,042,142 of NC_092337.1, forward strand.
ATGTTAATAATAAGGGTTCTAATATTTATAAAATGATAAATGATAATCATAATAATACTAGTAAATATTAATGATGATACTGATAAATATGATATTATTAATTGTAAATGTACTGATGATACTATTATTTATAAACCGGTACAAATTCTAATATTGATGATAATAATATATTTTTATTTCCTTCATAATAATAATAATGATAATCATAATCATAATCCTAATGATGATAAAATACTAAAATGATAAGTTTATTACTAATAATAATATTATTAATACCTATCATAATAATAATAGTAATGTCTATAATACTTTCAAATATGATAACAAGTATGATACTAATAATAACAATAACAATAACAATCAAAACAATCACAATAATAATAATAATACTAATAATAATTAATATATAATAACAATAATAAAATTAGAAAAGAAAACTACCTCACATGAAAAGAGTTTCAAAAAAAAAAAAAGAAACTACCATCCTCTGGAATCGATCTCGTGACCACATGCTCACACGCAAACACTCTCGACCATCCCACCAATTCTGATTCTCTGTACTAATATCGAATTTAAATTTTATATATAAACTGTTTTTCTTCTATTCCTCTTCTTCTCCACAAGTCTCATGGATTCAACAAAACATCAATAACCAAAAAAAAAAAAACAAAATCGGGGTTCCCTTTAAAGCTTCAAAACATTACAGAAAAAAAATAATTTGGGTTCTAAAATAAAAAAAAATACTAAAGGCCTACTGCAGCGTCGGTTCTTGGAACAAAAAAAAAATTGATTTCGTAATAGATAACATTATAGATAATGTTTATAACACGAAATAGTTTTCTAAACATGTATAAAAACTACTGGAATCGTCAATTTGATCAGAAACATATACACGAACGCGAATTTGTCTCAAGAACAATTGTTGACTTTTTTTAAACTAAACTTTGACTTCAAAATTCAAGATCGATATAAAGATTTGAGAGTTGAGATTTTGCAGATAGATTCAAAGAAAGATTTCTAACCTTTCTGCATTTTTAGATTTTGAAACTTTATTCGAAATTGAATTAAGAGAAAAAAAAATTTGGAGCGTGCAGAGAAGAAGAAAAAAAAATATCGCTGTGCTCTTTAATCCCATTGGATTTCCTTTTTATTTGATTTGCAATTATACATAATCATGTTGTAATAATAGAGATCGGTTGATAAAAAATGGAGAAAATGTCAACACAGGTTCACGAGTTGGGAGCAGGAAAGAAACAAAAAAATAATAATAATAGAGATAAAGGATACAGAGGTCACGCGTATAATATAGATCCCTACTGTTTTTTTTTTAATTAATAATAATAATATATAATAACAATACTATTAATATCTAATAATATTAATAAAATTAATAATAATGATAAATATAATATTAATGATAATAATAATTGTAAAAATGATAATAATAATAATAATAATAATACCATACTAATTATGATAATATTAATATTTTATCGATAATAATAATATTAGTAATAATAATCTAATATATACATCCAATTTCATCTTTATATGATATAAAGTGATATTATGAATACAAATATTGATATTTGACGATACAAATAACATTACTACAACAACTATATTTGTATTTAAATTTAATTTATTAATATCATCTATTATTATGTAATATTTAATAATTATGTAATATGTATTGTAACATATACTGAATATTATATATTTATGCATTTTAATATAAATATATATATAAAAAGTGGTATTTAGATTTCTCATCAGCTAAAGTAATAAAACAAACATAAAGGTGATCATGATGGTTAATGATTTTTGTTTGTTAATGCCACAAATTGTACGATTAATACAGCTCATGAATTGAATTTAGAGATATATACAAAGTTAAATACAGTGTTATTGATATGCAAATCAAATTCTGTCTCTAAATCTAAATATCTGACTTCTTTAATATTATTAAAATTTAATAATTATAATTATATTAACAATAATGTAAATACTAATAATAATAATGATGATACTAATAATAACAAAATTAATAATAATAATAATAATAATAATAATAATAATAATAATAATAATAATAATAATAATAATAATAATAATAATAATAATAATAATAATGATACATTAATTAATAATGAGAATGATATGATAACACCAATAATGTAATAAATTATGCTAATCAAATAATATTTCGAATTATAATATATGTATATATATATGTATCCATTTATAATTAGTTGTTCGTGAATCGCCAGGCTTGGTCAAAGGGTATCTAGTTATCCAAATATAGATTTCAAACTTTCTAGACTCAACATTAGGGTTTTTTCTTATTGTGTCGGAAACCTATAGAGATTAGGGTTTAAATTTGGTCGGAAATTTCCGGGTCGTTACAATTACTAACATTCATCTAGATCAAACACTTGATCTCAGGGGTTCATCCACCCGATGAACCTCATGGATCATCAACTTCAACACGAAAGCGAACACACTCTAACATTCGAATACTACTACAATCGCCTAACATACGTGTAACTCTAGCATTAAACTCAGCGTCGTTCGTCCCGATCCCATTTCCCGTCGCCATTCTATGGAATGCAAAGCGATTAGATCACGAACGTATAAAGCACACACACAATACCACCCCATCTTGCTAAACACTCGTTGTACATCACTTGCTAGACACGATTTGCACCCGTAATAAGGTTTGCAAGTCCTTATTACGCATACACGTCGTATCGACTCGTTAGTACAACGACCGCCTCTCTTGATGATATATGCAACCGCAAACACAAATAAAACATAACACAAGAATCATTATCACAGCACAATAGCATATTAATAATATCCGCATTACTAATATAAATGTTAGTCAACCTATAAACAAGGCACTAACTAAACCCATTCCGACCCATAATCCTACAAGTCCCGCAACAAATTTAGCACACATAAAAGTCTAAGTCTAGGCACCTATCTCAAGTCACCTAAATCCCTTATACCATGCTCTGATACCACTTGTAACAACCCAACCCTTATTGCAACCGAAATATGCAAAAATAAAAAAAAATTTGTTTGTTCAGCACGTGGAGCGGCGCGCCATATGGCCACTTCCCGACATAATTAGACTAAACGCTTTTACCCACATCTTCAAATATGTAAAACTAACCCGATTCAAACATAAAATAAGTTTTACAAAGTGGGGCCCACATCGGCCGTTTACGAGTTTCATATAAAAGTTCGAGTTTCGACCACATTAGTTTAATTTCCAAACAAACTACGAGCATGATGTTTGGGGATAAACTACCCAAATCCTAGGCCGAATCCACAAGTAATCTAAGCAAGCAACCAAAAAGGGAAATCATCTAAATCCCGAGCATACCTTTGCCACGTCCGCCTCCGAACCTAAAAATGTAAACAACGAGAGGGTAAGCTAATGCTTAGTGAATGCAATACTTATACGCATACATACATAATCCAATTACTTGCATACACCTACACAACAACACGATAACATTAGCAAACCGCAATATCGAATAATCGAATAATCGTACGTACAACAAGTCCACATCATTAGCATAGAGATCTTAACAATAATATACGTCAAATACAAACACGTACAATGCTAATAAAATTACACATCCCAATATACCCAATGTCGACATTCGACTCGATGGTGGCCGACGAAGAGTAGTAGGTCAAAATCGTTAACTACTCGCCACCCATCGCACGCGTACGTGGCAGACGAAGAGTAGTAGGTCAAAATTGTTAACTACTCACCACTACGCACCATGAGGCCGACGAAAAGTGCAACCGAAACGTTAACACTTACCTCAATCACAAGGATGGCCGACGAAAAGCGAAACTGTGACGACCCGGAAATTTCCGACTAAATTTAAACTTAATCTTTATATGATTTCGATACGATAAGTAAAGTCTGTAAAGTTGAGTTTTAAAATTTTGAAAATGTTTACATGAATGCACTTGACCTTTGACTATTTCCCGAAGATTCACGAACAATGGTGTGTAAAGATATATATAAAAATTTAATATGTATAAGCTATTGTACTATATTTATTATTAACAAAATATGCATTATAATAACTAATGAGGTTGTATTATCATTTTTAATATTATTATTAGTAAATAAATTATTTAAAATTATCATTATTATTATTCATACCTTTACTTTCAGTAAAATTATAAAATTAAAAGAATATTATTATTAGCATAACATTGTAGACTTTATATTTATTATTATTAATAATATTATTATTAACATTATTATTAATAACAATTATTAATATTAATATTATTAATAATTATTATTATTAATAGAATTCTTTTTATTATTATTTATTTATAATTAACCCACAAATTTAGGAGCTTAATCAACTTTAAATCGTTATCAACCTGTATGTAACTTTGTCTTAAGTTCAGAATTTGTTAAACATCATATCGTTCGTACCAATCAAATAAAATTTATAAACTGCTTTTAATTTTTATATTTGATGGCTTATGAATGAGTATCTTCTGTCAAACCACTTCACCCATTTAACCCGTCACCTTATTAGACCACAAAACCACAAATGTAACACTAACATTTTTTTTGATAATCCTCACTACTACAACTCTTTTCTTTTCTTCTTTCTTTCTTCATTTGAACATCATGACTTAGTCTCATCATCCTCATTGATCACCATGACAATCAACAATTCAACCTAACCATTACCATCCGAACCGGTTACCACAACCTACGATCATTAACTTATAACATGAGCCACCACTTCTATCACCTAAACACACTTACTTATTTATATGTTTTGTCGTGAGACCCAATCCAAAACAGCCTCCACAATCACCTATATTTCTTCTTGATAGCCGAAAAAAACAACTTTCATCCATCGAGCAACCACCATCTCTCTTCTCTCTCTCCTCTTCATATTCGTGAACATAAAATCCTTTGTGTTAATTCGAAGCAACAACAAACCAACACCACCCACGAACCACCTCTTCACCGTGAACTTCCACATTCTAGACCAACCACCACAACCCCATTTGAAATACCAAAACCAAACCTGCTGCTACCTCCTGTGCGATTGCTACTATCGTACTCTTTTCATGAATCCTGATCAACCATACATCACCACCTTTATTCTCCCTTATTCTTCTCTCATATCCTCTTTCTCTCTCCCAATTTCTTAGTGAACACCATGAACCCACTCGCGTTACCACTACTAATCCGAAACCTGTTTGTTTTGCCTTGCTCAGTTTGAAACACCATCACCCGTCATCGTTAATATGAAACCATGAAGATAAACTGTTCGCCGTAATTTTTCTTTTTGTTTTTGTCGAAAATAACCGCCAGAACTGCTGCTTTGGCTATTTTCCTTTCGAGAAACTGAACATTAAGATGATAATAATTATGTTCGGGTTATATTTGAATCACCCCGTTGAACCCCTTCTACCACTCGCTGATATATTTTTTTTGTTATTCAATTTGCAAGTGAGGCATGTGAATAAAAGGTGGCTATATATATCTGATTATGGCCGACCATATTTAATCAAATTACTCACTTATATATCTCCTTTTTGTTAGTGGAATACAGTGGGAGGTTAAAGAAAGTCGACTCCCATATTTTTTTTATTTGAATATGTGATGATGTGAAGTTGAGGAATAGATGGTGATAATAAAATATTCATGGGTGATTGTTTCTTTTTGTTTGTAATCGAACCACTCAGATCATTTGAGAAAACCAAAAATGTTCTTTTACGGGCTTTTAATTGGATTGGGCTAGTAAGATTCAAGTAAACCTTGTTCAAATTCTAGTGATATTGGGCCATATTATCGATAATAATGACGAGTTAAGTAATTATACATACTGATGAATACATGAATTGATAAGTGGAGCAATGGTTTGGGCGTGTGGGTGTTTAAGCAAGAGGTCTTGGGTTCGAGTCTTGGCTAGAGCATTTTTTTTTAAAAAAAGGAGAAGAAGAAAACGGAATCAGTTAATACAAGTTAAACATAGATAAGTTCTGATTTTATCAGAAAAGCAAAGACAGTTTCATTGGTTTAAGGTGTTGTGGGTTTAGTGAGAGGTCTCAAGTTCGAGTCCCGTTGCAGGCAGTTTATATTTTTAGCCTATTTTGAGGTAGTTACTTATCATTATTATTATCTTTACTTTTATTGTTATTATTATTATTATTATTATTAATTATTGTTATTGTTATTATTGTTAAGTTAATTATTATTATTACTATTATTAAATATCATTTATGTTATTATCAATATTATTATTCTTATTATTAGTATTACTAAAAGTATCAATACTGTTAAATTTATTATTTTTATTAAAATGAGTATTAATAATGAAATTAATATTTTTATTAAAATTATCATTTTTTTAATTAAAATTATCATTCGTATTATCATTAGAATTATCATAAAAGTATCATTTTAATATTATCATTATTATTATTAGTTGTATCATTATTAATATTATTATCATTATCATTATTATTATTATCATTATTATTATTATCAATTTTAAATCTAATTATTATTATTATTATCATCACTATTTTATTATTATTATAATTATTATTTTTACAAACAAAAGATATCTATATAAAAATATATATTTATTACATATATCATAAGTATACTAATATTAGATTTTAAATATATTAACTAATATAATATTATTTATATTAATATAACATCTAATAAAGTGTATATATCATATAAGTATTACAACAAATTATAAGGATTAATATAATTATATATAAGGATATGCATATACATATACTATAAAATATATATAAACTTAGTTGATTAATATCACAATGTGTTCATATATATACTTAATATAGGTTCGTGAATCCGAGGCCAACCCTACAATTGTTCAACATCGTCATATACACTTGTTCAATGTCGTTATATGTATTTTTACTACAAAATACAATAGGTGAGTTTCATTTGCCCTTTTACTCTTTACATTTTTGGGACTGAGAATACATGCGCTGTTTTTACAACTGCTTTATTAAATGCTTTTGAAATATATTTTGAACTGCGAATACATGCAATGTTTTAATAACTATTTTAAAATATTTATATGCGTGAGTTTCATTATTCCCTTTTTATATATATTTTTGGGACTGAGAATACATGCGCTGCTTTTATAAATGTTTTACGATATAGACACAAGTAATCGAAACTACATTCTATGGTTGAATTATCGAAGTCGAATATGCCCCTTTTTATTAAGTCTGGTAATCTAAGAATTAGGGAACAGACACCCTAATTGACGCGAACTCTAAAGATAGATCTATCGGGCCCAACAAGCCCCATCTAAAGTACCGGATGCTTTAGTACTTCGAAATTTATATCATGTCCGAAGGAGGATCCCAGAATGATGAGGATATTCTTATATGCATATTGTGAATGTCGGTTACTAGGTGTTCAATCCGTATGAATGATATTTTTGTCTCTATGCATGGGACGTATGTTTATGAGAAATGGAAATCGGAAATCTTGTGGACTATTAAAATTATGAAATGATTATTTATGTTAAACTAATGAACTCACCAACCTTTTGGTTGACACTTGAAAGCATGTTTATTCTCAGGTATGAAAGAAATCTTCCGCTGTGCATTTGCTCATTTTAAGGACATTACTTGGAGTCGATCATCGCTCTGGAATCAAATGATGATGACTTCGTCCAGATGGATTAGGACGGGACGTTTCAGTTGGTATCAGAGCGGTGGTCTTAGTGAACCGGGTCTGCATTAGTGTGTCTAACTGATAAGTCGTTAGGATGCATTAGTGAGTCTGGACTTCGACCGTGTCTGCATGTCAAAAGTTTTGCTTATCATTTTTGTCAGAAATCATTTGCTTATCATCATTAGTAAATTATCTGCTTATTATTCTTAGTCTAGACACATCTTATTGCATTGACTGCATGAATAGTGTATAGACAAAATTCATATCTTAGTGTATCTGCTATTTCATATCTTAGCGTATCTGTTATTATTACCTTTGCCTGAAAGCTTCCGTAGATTTCTCCGTAACTTATGAGATTTTAGTATTATATATGCATATGTAAATTATGTATTGCAGGGTACTAATCTATATCCTATAATCTATTTCTTATCGAAAATCCTTCATCTGATCGTACGAGATGAATCCCTCAACCAGTTCGAGTCCCTCAGATTTCGATAACTATTCCGATAGTTATTCCGACAACTATTCCGACATGGATGTTCACCTAAGCTCTGGAGGAAGCGTCACCAGAATGAATCAACTAATCAACCATCCCCAATTCATCTGATGGGTTCGTAGTCGACTTAATCAATGGAGGCGCGAAGAAGGCGATCCCTTCCACCAACCGAATTCACCTCTTGGTGAAGAACCCGAAGCACTTACCGGCGAATCTATCTAAAACACCATTTTCTCTCTCATTTCCAGAGTACCTCGTCATGATTATACATTATCTCGAATTATAGATCTTATTCATCCGCTCGTTCCGACCGACAATCATCCCGGAATAATAGAAGAAGTTAGCGAACTTCGCGCTCGAGTAATCAATTTGGAGAATATAGTGCAAAATGTACCAGCTTCAGCAACATCACTGGCACCAACAGTACCATCAATAACAGCACCAGTACCATCAACAATCCATGCCTCAACATCTCATTCTGTACCTCGAGTATAATCATCGTTCTACGTATCGTTCTACATCGATTATCTTCGTTCTTCATGGCGATTAAGTAATCTCTTAATGTTTTAGAGATTATATATTCTAATTATAACGGTAAACCAAATGAGTTTAATATCATATTAACTCAATGAATCCATGATTACATCTAAAATATATATATATATATATATATATATATATATATATATATATATATGTATATATGTTTTCATAAAGATTGTGATTAAAAATTACTGTTAATGATGAAAATATTTTAACGGGTAGGTAATACCCGAGGAATATTTAGATTTCACATTAATAAGTTATACTGTACATTCTTCGAATCTGATTCAACAGTCATTCACTATCCTACTTACATCCACAGATGTACGTATCCGTTCACCGCGGAATAACCATTTTCATTCAATTTCATATTTGGATTTTGACCTATCAGAATTCAACAAGTGGCATAATGAAGAAATAATGGACACAATAAAAATTGATTAGAAACAGACTAATTAACAATATGAAATTTTGTTAAGAATCCACGCTAACAAGTTCCTAGCTAACTGTTCCTAGCTAACTGTTAATTCCGTATTCCATTTTATTTTTATCACAATTTATTTATAGCAATTTACATTCTCGCAATTTTATTTATCGTCATTTAATTTCTGTTATTTACTTTACGCACTTTATTTATCGTTATTTAAATTCTGTTATTTATTTTACGCACTTTAAATGTCGGGACACGTATACAAGGTTTTGACATATCATATCGACCCATCTATATATATTATTTGGAATAACCATAGACACTCTATATGCAGTAATGCGGGAGTTAGCTATACAGGGTTGAGGTTAATTCTACAATAATATATATACTTTGAGTTGTGATCGAGTCTGAGACGTATACGGGTCACGATACGTATTAATTAATTCGAATATTATATATTAAATTATATATGAATTATTGGACTGTTACTGTGGACTATCGACTGTGGACTATCAAGATTGGACAATTTAAAATGAATTAAAATATTGATTATAACATATGAAACTAAACAACTCTTCAAGTTTGCCACTTGATTTCATCTTAAACCTCATTTGTATCTTGACGATTACAATCCGCGTTCAAACCTTTCATGATTCTTAAAAACTCCCCAATCGAGAGGTTGAACCAACCGCACTTCATCTACGGAAGAAAAGATTGATGCACATAGTTATGCACCTGAGAAACTCTCGACAACTGAGTGAAAGTTTAACACGTAGCCGCGTCAGATCCTTTGGAATTTATTAGCAAAAATAACTTTGCGATCCCTTTTTAAAGTAGCCAATTTTGTCACAGCTCCAGCAAGTCAACTTCGACTTTTCATTCGAAGTAGTCTTACTATAATCCTGATATATACAATTACCCTTTTGATACCGGAGAATTCTTTTATATTCCACCATATTACCAGCAGACGTACCAGCAACCTCGTTGCTTTTTGGCTTAAATCTCTCTGATAAATCATTATATTTATTCATTAAAACCCTATCATATACTCATCCGCATCTTATAACGAGAACTGCCATAACGATTACCGGGAATCAGCAATCAGTACTTTGAAAACTCACAGCATATCTACATCAACAGTTATATATATGGCATTTATCTCTTAGAATTATGATCTCTCATTCTGAAATTCTGAAAAGCACTCGGTCACAAATCAATACTCTGAATGTTGAAAAAGCTGAATGAAGCAGCAGAAACTGTAGATAACCGTAAACAACCATAATCATCGAAAGTTTGATGATAAAGATTAGTATGTTGGAAAAGCTCAGAAAAGTTGGAACTGGAAAGCGGATTGAGCTAACCATAAAGGAAACCAAGGAGAAATACAAGTAACATACCCTAAATTCATAGAACCCAGATAAATCTAGATTCGTTGAAATCTTTAGAGGATATCTTGCTCCTAAGTCATGTTAAAATCTTGCGGAAAAATTTTTCTTCATCAACCTTCGAACTTGGAAATTCCAAAATATCATCATAAATATCTTCGATATTTCTGAGGATATTTTCATAAATATTCTCGTCCGAAATTATATACCTCTTCGTACTTCCTGTGTTTCATTATATTGGAAACTTCTGTAAAATCTAAGATTAATTTATGAATGAATTCTGGAGAAATGTAAAGAAATTGATACATGAATTAGTATAATATAATGACACTTGATCAACGTGATTATATTATAGTAAGTCATGCTGAGTTTCTAATAGAACGTGATGATTCACAGATCATAACGTCATCATGTGCCACGTTACATAATTTTTTCATTCTGCTTAACTTCTGAACATATCAAGAAAGTATATTCTTGATAGTTCTATTCTCAGTGATTTTGGTAATTTGACAAATCAAATCATGCTATTACGTTCTTTCTTGTTTAGAACATTAAGTTCATTCGAAACTCCATACTTACGAATTCTGGACCATTACTCGCTTTACTAGAGGTCGAGAAGAGAATAAAAAGGCAAAGAGCTCCAAAATATAAGAGAAAATATAAAGCCTAATAACAACACGGAGGTCACAAACCGTGGATATTAATACGAATAGCAATATAAAGATACGGTAGAATTAAGAATAGTATCACCTCAAGGTAATAGTAAAAGTAAACAGATTTTTCTGGTGGAAGATTGAGAGGAAGGGTGACAGAAACGATAATTAGGAAAATATCGGGGATTAGGAATGAATTAAGCATTTTCACGATCTTTTGGATGTATGAACTAAGAAATAAGGTATAGGAATGGTGAGAATAATGGAACAGAAGAGTTTAATTTATAAAGGAAATATCAGACGCAGTAATCGGGACAGATCATCGCATTTAATTAAAGAGATCCTAATTCCCTTAAATCCCGAAGAATCAGATCTTATAGATTTCGAAGACTTTCTTTAAATCCTTTGAATTCCGGAATTCAACAGTGGCTACGTCAAAAGATAAGACGAATCTCTATTTCTTTATTTCACTATTTAGTGATAGTTTCATCCGTACGCTTCGAGTTATCGAATTGTTTTATCTATATTACTCAATGATGATAAAACTCTATTTATCAGCTCCTATTCGTCAGGAAAACATTCTTATTGTTAGCCATGATAATCCCACTCAAATTTCGGGACGAAATTTCTTTAACGGGTAGGTACTGTGACGACCCGGAAATTTCCGACTAAATTTAAACTTAATCTTTATATGATTTCGATACGATAAGTAAAGTCTGTAAAGTTGAGTTTTAAAATTTTGAAAATGTTTACATGAATGCACTTGACCTTTGACTATTTCCCGAAGATTCACGAACAATGGTGTGTAAAGATATATATAAAAATTTAATATGTATAAGCTATTGTACTATATTTATTATTAACAAAATATGCATTATAATAACTAATGAGGTTGTATTATCATTTTTAATATTATTATTAGTAAATAAATTATTTAAAATTATCATTATTATTATTCATACCTTTACTTTCAGTAAAATTATAAAATTAAAAGAATATTATTATTAGCATAACATTGTAGACTTTATATTTATTATTATTAATAATATTATTATTAACATTATTATTAATAACAATTATTAATATTAATATTATTAATTATTATTATTATTAATAGAATTCTTTTTATTATTATTTATTTATAATTAACCCACAAATTTAGGAGCTTAATCAACTTTAAATCATTATCAACCTGTATGTAACTTTGTCTTAAGTTCAGAATTTGTTAAACATCATATCGTTCGTACCAATCAAATAAAATTTATAAACTGCTTTTAATTTTTATATTTGATGGCTTATGAATGAGTATCTTCTGTCAAACCACTTCACCCATTTAACCCGTCACCTTATTAGACCACAAAACCACAAATGTAACACTAACATTTTTTTTGATAATCCTCACTACTACAACTCTTTTCTTTTCTTCTTTCTTTCTTCATTTGAACATCATGACTTAGTCTCATCATCCTCATTGATCACCATGACAATCAACAATTCAACCTAACCATTACCATCCGAACCGGTTACCACAACCTACGATCATTAACTTATAACATGAGCCACCACTTCTATCACCTAAACACACTTACTTATTTATATGTTTTGTCGTGAGACCCAATCCAAAACAGCCTCCACAATCACCTATATTTCTTCTTGATAGCCGAAAAAAAACAACTTTCATCCATCGAGCAACCACCATCTCTCTTCTCTCTCTCCTCTTCATATTCGTGAACATAAAATCCTTTGTGTTAATTCGAAGCAACAACAAACCAACACCACCCACGAACCACCTCTTCACCGTGAACTTCCACATTCTAGACCAACCACCACAACCCCATTTGAAATACCAAAACCAAACCTGCTGCTACCTCCTGTGCGATTGCTACTATCGTACTCTTTTCATGAATCCTGATCAACCATACATCACCACCTTTATTCTCCCTTATTCTTCTCTCATATCCTCTTTCTCTCTCCCAATTTCTTAGTGAACACCATGAACCCACTCGCGTTACCACTACTAATCCGAAACCTGTTTGTTTTGCCTTGCTCAGTTTGAAACACCATCACCCGTCATCGTTAATATGAAACCATGAAGATAAACTGTTCGCCGTAATTTTTCTTTTTGTTTTTGTCGAAAATAACCGCCAGAACTGCTGCTTTGGCTATTTTCCTTTCGAGAAACTGAACATTAAGATGATAATAATTATGTTCAGGTTATATTTGAATCACCCCGTTGAACCCCTTCTACCACTCGCTGATATATTTTTTTTGTTATTCAATTTGCAAGTGAGGCATGTGAATAAAAGGTGGCTATATATATCTGATTATGGCCGACCATATTTAATCAAATTACTCACTTATATATCTCCTTTTTGTTAGTGGAATACAGTGGGAGGTTAAAGAAAGTCGACTCCCATATTTTTTTTATTTGAATATGTGATGATGTGAAGTTGAGGAATAGATGGTGATAATAAAATATTCATGGGTGATTGTTTCTTTTTGTTTGTAATCGAACCACTCAGATCATTTGAGAAAACCAAAAATGTTCTTTTACGGGCTTTTAATTGGATTGGGCTAGTAAGATTCAAGTAAACCTTGTTCAAATTCTAGTGATATTGGGCCATATTATCGATAATAATGACGAGTTAAGTAATTATACATACTGATGAATACATGAATTGATAAGTGGAGCAATGGTTTGGGCGTGTGGGTGTTTAAGCAAGAGGTCTTGGGTTCGAGTCTTGGCTAGAGCATTTTTTTTTAAAAAAAGGAGAAGAAGAAAACGGAATCAGTTAATACAAGTTAAACATAGATAAGTTCTGATTTTATCAGAAAAGCAAAGACAGTTTCATTGGTTTAAGGTGTTGTGGGTTTAGCGAGAGGTCTCAAGTTCGAGTCCCGTTGCAGGCAGTTTATATTTTTAGCCTATTTTGAGGTAGTTACTTATCATTATTATTATCTTTACTTTTATTGTTATTATTATTATTATTATTAATTATTGTTATTGTTATTATTGTTAAGTTAATTATTATTATTACTATTATTAAATATCATTTATGTTATTATCAATATTATTATTCTTATTATTAGTATTACTAAAAGTATCAATACTGTTAAATTTATTATTTTTATTAAAATGAGTATTAATAATGAAATTAATATTTTTATTAAAATTATCATTTTTTTAATTAAAATTATCATTCGTATTATCATTAGAATTATCATAAAAGTATCATTTTAATATTATCATTATTATTATTAGTTGTATCATTATTAATATTATTATCATTATCATTATTATTATTATCATTATTATTATTATCAATTTTAAATCTAATTATTATTATTATTATCATCACTATTTTATTATTATTATAATTATTATTTTTACAAACAAAAGATATCTATATAAAAATATATATTTATTACATATATCATAAGTATACTAATATTAGATTTTAAATATATTAACTAATATAATATTATTTATATTAATATAACATCTAATAAAGTGTATATATCATATAAGTATTACAACAAATTATAAGGATTAATATAATTATATATAAGGATATGCATATACATATACTATAAAATATATATAAACTTAGTTGATTAATATCACAATGTGTTCATATATATACTTAATATAGGTTCGTGAATCCGAGGCCAACCCTACAATTGTTCAACATCGTCATATACACTTGTTCAATGTCGTTATATGTATTTTTACTACAAAATACAATAGGTGAGTTTCATTTGCCCTTTTACTCTTTACATTTTTGGGACTGAGAATACATGCGCTGTTTTTACAACTGCTTTATTAAATGCTTTTGAAATATATTTTGAACTGCGAATACATGCAATGTTTTAATAACTATTTTAAAATATTTATATGCGTGAGTTTCATTATTCCCTTTTTATATATATTTTTGGGACTGAGAATACATGCGTTGCTTTTATAAATGTTTTACGATATAGACACAAGTAATCGAAACTACATTCTATGGTTGAATTATCGAAGTCGAATATGCCCCTTTTTATTAAGTCTGGTAATCTAAGAATTAGGGAACAGACACCCTAATTGACGCGAACTCTAAAGATAGATCTATCGGGCCCAACAAGCCCCATCTAAAGTACCGGATGCTTTAGTACTTCGAAATTTATATCATGTCTGAAGGAGGATCCCAGAATGATGAGGATATTCTTATATGCATATTGTGAATGTCGGTTACTAGGTGTTCAATCCGTATGAATGATATTTTTGTCTCTATGCATGGGACGTATGTTTATGAGAAATGGAAATCGGAAATCTTGTGGACTATTAAAATTATGAAATGATTATTTATGTTAAACTAATGAACTCACCAACCTTTTGGTTGACACTTGAAAGCATGTTTATTCTCAGGTATGAAAGAAATCTTCCGCTGTGCATTTGCTCATTTTAAGGACATTACTTGGAGTCGATCATCGCTCTGGAATCAAATGATGATGACTTCGTCCAGATGGATTAGGACGGGGCGTTTCAGTTGGTATCAGAGCGGTGGTCTTAGTGAACCGGGTCTGCATTAGTGTGTCTAACTGATAAGTCGTTAGGATGCATTAGTGAGTCTGGACTTCGACCGTGTCTGCATGTCAAAAGTTTTGCTTATCATTTTTGTCAGAAATCATTTGCTTATCATCATTAGTAAATTACCTGCTTATTATTCTTAGTCTAGACACATCTTATTGCATTGACTGCATGAATAGTGTATAGACAAAATTCATATCTTAGTGTATCTGCTATTTCATATCTTAGCGTATCTGTTATTATTACCTTTGCCTGAAAGCTTCCGTAGATTTCTCCGTAACTTATGAGATTTTAGTATTATATATGCATATGTAAATTATGTATTGCAGGGTACTAATCTATATCCTATAATCTATTTCTTATCGAAAATCCTTCATCTGATCGTACGAGATGAATCCCTCAACCAGTTCGAGTCCCTCAGATTTCGATAACTATTCCGATAGTTATTCCGACAACTATTCCGACATGGATGTTCACCTAAGCTCTGGAGGAAGCGTCACCAGAATGAATCAACTAATCAACCATCCCCAATTCATCTGATGGGTTCGTAGTCGACTTAATCAATGGAGGCGCGAAGAAGGCGATCCCTTCCACCAACCGAATTCACCTCTTGGTGAAGAACCCGAAGCACTTACCGGCGAATCTATCTAAAACACCATTTTCTCTCTCATTTCCAGAGTACCTCGTCATGATTATACATTATCTCGAATTATAGATCTTATTCATCCGCTCGTTCCGACCGACAATCATCCCGGAATAATAGAAGAAGTTAGCGAACTTCGCGCTCGAGTAATCAATTTGGAGAATATAGTGCAAAATGTACCAGCTTCAGCAACATCACTGGCACCAACAGTACCATCAGTAACAGCACCAGTACCATCAACAATCCATGCCTCAACATCTCATTCTGTACCTCGAGTATAATCATCGTTCTACGTATCGTTCTACATCGATTATCTTCGTTCTTCATGGCGATTAAGTAATCTCTTAATGTTTTAGAGATTATATATTCTAATTATAACGGTAAACCAAATGAGTTTAATATCATATTAACTCAATGAATCCATGATTACATCTAAAATATATATATATATATATATATATATATATATGTATATATGTTTTCATAAAGATTGTGATTAAAAATTCTTTCGTATAAACTGTTAATGATGAAAATATTTTAACGGGTAGGTAATACCCGAGGAATATTTAGATTTCACATTAATAAGTTATACTGTACATTCTTCGAATCCGATTCAACAGTCATTCACTATCCTACTTACATCCACAGATGTACGTATCCGTTCACCGCGGAATAACCATTTTCATTCAATTTCATATTTGGATTTTGACCTATCAGAATTCAACAAGTGGCATAATGAAGAAATAATGGACACAATAAAAATTGATTAGAAACAGACTAATTAACAATATGAAATTTTGTTAAGAATCCACGCTAACAAGTTCCTAGCTAACTGTTCCTAGCTAACTGTTAATTCCGTATTCCATTTTATTTTTATCACAATTTATTTATAGCAATTTACATTCTCGCAATTTTATTTATCGTCATTTAATTTCTGTTATTTACTTTACGCACTTTATTTATCGTTATTTAAATTCTGTTATTTATTTTACGCACTTTAAATGTCGGGACACGTATACAAGGTTTTGACATATCATATCGACCCATCTATATATATTATTTGGAATAACCATAGACACTCTATATGCAGTAATGCGGGAGTTAGCTATACAGGGTTGAGGTTAATTCTACAATAATATATATACTTTGAGTTGTGATCGAGTCTGAGACGTATACGGGTCACGATACGTATTAATTAATTCGAATATTATATATTAAATTATATATGAATTATTGGACTGTTACTGTGGACTATCGACTGTGGACTATCAAGATTGGACAATTTAAAATGAATTAAAATATTGATTATAACATATGAAACTAAACAACTCTTCAAGTTTGCCACTTGATTTCATCTTAAACCTCATTTGTATCTTGACGATTACAATCCGCGTTCAAACCTTTCATGATTCTTAAAAACTCCCCAATCGAGAGGTTGAACCAACCGCACTTCATCTACGGAAGAAAAGATTGATGCACATAGTTATGCACCTGAGAAACTCTTGACAACTGAGTGAAAGTTTAACACGTAGCCGCGTCAGATCCTTTGGCATTTATTAGCAAAAATAACTTTGCGATCCCTTTTTAAAGTAGCCAATTTTGTCACAGCTCCAGCAAGTCAACTTCGACTTTTCATTCGAAGTAGTCTTACTATAATCCTGATATATACAATTACCCTTTTGATACCGGAGAATTCTTTTATATTCCACCATATTACCAGCAGACGTACCAGCAACCTCGTTGCTTTTTGGCTTAAATCTCTCTGATAAATCATTATATTTATTCATTAAAACCCTATCATATACTCATCCGCATCTTATAACGAGAACTGCCATAACGATTACCGGGAATCAACAATCAGTACTTTGAAAACTCACAGCATATCTACATCAACAGTTATATATATGGCATTTATCTCTTAGAATTATGATCTCTCATTCTGAAATTCTGAAAAGCACTCGGTCACAAATCAATACTCTGAATGTTGAAAAAGCTGAATGAAGCAGCAGAAACTGTAGATAACCGTAAACAACCATAATCATCGAAAGTTTGATGATAAAGATTAGTATGTTGGAAAAGCTCAGAAAAGTTGGAACTGGAAAGCGGATTGAGCTAACCATAAAGGAAACCAAGGAGAAATACAAGTAACATACCCTAAATTCATAGAACCCAGATAAATCTAGATTCGTTGAAATCTTTAGAGGATATCTTGCTCCTAAGTCATGTTAAAATCTTGCGGAAAAATTTTTCTTCATCAACCTTCGAACTTGGAAATTCCAAAATATCATCATAAATATCTTCGATATTTCTGAGGATATTTTCATAAATATTCTCGTCCGAAATTATATACCTCTTCGTACTTCCTGTGTTTCATTATATTGGAAACTTCTGTAAAATCTAAGATTAATTTATGAATGAATTTTGGAGAAATGTAAAGAAATTGATACATGAATTAGTATAATATAATGACACTTGATCAACGTGATTATATTATAGTAAGTCATGCTGAGTTTCTAATAGAACGTGATGATTCACAGATCATAACGTCATCATGTGCCACGTTACATAATTTTTTCATTCTGCTTAACTTCTGAACATATCAAGAAAGTATATTCTTGATAGTTCTATTCTCAGTGATTTTGGTAATTTGACAAATCAAATCATGCTATTACGTTCTTTCTTGTTTAGAACATTAAGTTCATTCGAAACTCCATACTTACGAATTCTGGACCATTACTCGCTTTACTAGAGGTCGAGAAGAGAATAAAAAGGCAAAGAGCTCCAAAATATAAGAGAAAATATAAAGCCTAATAACAACACGGAGGTCACAAACCGTGGATATTAATACGAATAGCAATATAAAGATACGGTAGAATTAAGAATAGTATCACCTCAAGGTAATAGTAAAAGTAAACAGATTTTTCTGGTGGAAGATTGAGAGGAAGGGTGACAGAAACGATAATTAGGAAAATATCGGGGATTAGGAATGAATTAAGCATTTTCACGATCTTTTGGATGTATGAACTAAGAAATAAGGTATAGGAATGGTGAGAATAATGGAACAGAAGAGTTTAATTTATAAAGGAAATATCAGACGCAGTAATCGGGACAGATCATCGCATTTAATTAAAGAGATCCTAATTCCCTTAAATCCCGAAGAATCAGATCTTATAGATTTCGAAGACTTTCTTTAAATCCTTTGAATTCCGGAATTCAACAGTGGCTACGTCAAAAGATAAGACGAATCTCTATTTCTTTATTTCACTATTTAGTGATAGTTTCATCCGTACGCTTCGAGTTATCGAATTGTTTTATCTATATTACTCAATGATGATAAAACTCTATTTATCAGCTCCTATTCGTCAGGAAAACATTCTTATTGTTAGCCATGATAATCCCACTCAAATTTCGGGACGAAATTTCTTTAACGGGTAGGTACTGTGACGACCCGGAAATTTCCGACTAAATTTAAACTTAATCTTTATATGATTTCGATATGATAAGTAAAGTCTGTAAAGTTGAGTTTTAAAATTTTGAAAATGTTTACATGAATGCACTTGACCTTTGACTATTTCCCGAAGATTCACGAACAATGGTGTGTAAAGATATATATAAAAATTTAATATGTATAAGCTATTGTACTATATTTATTATTAACAAAATATGCATTATAATAACTAATGAGGTTGTATTATCATTTTTAATATTATTATTAGTAAATAAATTATTTAAAATTATCATTATTATTATTCATACCTTTACTTTCAGTAAAATTATAAAATTAAAAGAATATTATTATTAGCATAACATTGTAGACTTTATATTTATTATTATTAATAATATTATTATTAACATTATTATTAATAACAATTATTAATATTAATATTATTAATTATTATTATTATTAATAGAATTCTTTTTATTATTATTTATTTATAATTAACCCACAAATTTAGGAGCTTAATCAACTTTAAATCGTTATCAACCTGTATGTAACTTTGTCTTAAGTTCAGAATTTGTTAAACATCATATCGTTCGTACCAATCAAATAAAATTTATAAACTGCTTTTAATTTTTATATTTGATGGCTTATGAATGAGTATCTTCTGTCAAACCACTTCACCCATTTAACCCGTCACCTTATTAGACCACAAAACCACAAATGTAACACTAACATTTTTTTTGATAATCCTCACTACTACAACTCTTTTCTTTTCTTCTTTCTTTCTTCATTTGAACATCATGACTTAGTCTCATCATCCTCATTGATCACCATGACAATCAACAATTCAACCTAACCATTACCATCCGAACCGGTTACCACAACCTACGATCATTAACTTATAACATGAGCCACCACTTCTATCACCTAAACACACTTACTTATTTATATGTTTTGTCGTGAGACCCAATCCAAAACAGCCTCCACAATCACCTATATTTCTTCTTGATAGCCGAAAAAAACAACTTTCATCCATCGAGCAACCACCATCTCTCTTCTCTCTCTCCTCTTCATATTCGTGAACATAAAATCCTTTGTGTTAATTCGAAGCAACAACAAACCAACACCACCCACGAACCACCTCTTCACCGTGAACTTCCACATTCTAGACCAACCACCACAACCCCATTTGAAATACCAAAACCAAACCTGCTGCTACCTCCTGTGCGATTGCTACTATCGTACTCTTTTCATGAATCCTGATCAACCATACATCACCACCTTTATTCTCCCTTATTCTTCTCTCATATCCTCTTTCTCTCTCCCAATTTCTTAGTGAACACCATGAACCCACTCGCGTTACCACTACTAATCCGAAACCTGTTTGTTTTGCCTTGCTCAGTTTGAAACACCATCACCCGTCATCGTTAATATGAAACCATGAAGATAAACTGTTCGCCGTAATTTTTCTTTTTGTTTTTGTCGAAAATAACCGCCAGAACTGCTGCTTTGGCTATTTTCCTTTCGAGAAACTGAACATTAAGATGATAATAATTATGTTCGGGTTATATTTGAATCACCCCGTTGAACCCCTTCTACCACTCGCTGATATATTTTTTTTGTTATTCAATTTGCAAGTGAGGCATGTGAATAAAAGGTGGCTATATATATCTGATTATGGCCGACCATATTTAATCAAATTACTCACTTATATATCTCCTTTTTGTTAGTGGAATACAGTGGGAGGTTAAAGAAAGTCGACTCCCATATTTTTTTTATTTGAATATGTGATGATGTGAAGTTGAGGAATAGATGGTGATAATAAAATATTCATGGGTGATTGTTTCTTTTTGTTTGTAATCGAACCACTCAGATCATTTGAGAAAACCAAAAATGTTCTTTTACGGGCTTTTAATTGGATTGGGCTAGTAAGATTCAAGTAAACCTTGTTCAAATTCTAGTGATATTGGGCCATATTATCGATAATAATGACGAGTTAAGTAATTATACATACTGATGAATACATGAATTGATAAGTGGAGCAATGGTTTGGGCGTGTGGGTGTTTAAGCAAGAGGTCTTGGGTTCGAGTCTTGGCTAGAGCATTTTTTTTAAAAAAAGGAGAAGAAGAAAACGGAATCAGTTAATACAAGTTAAACATAGATAAGTTCTGATTTTATCAGAAAAGCAAAGACAGTTTCATTGGTTTAAGGTGTTGTGGGTTTAGCGAGAGGTCTCAAGTTCGAGTCCCGTTGCAGGCAGTTTATATTTTTAGCCTATTTTGAGGTAGTTACTTATCATTATTATTATCTTTACTTTTATTGTTATTATTATTATTATTATTAATTATTGTTATTGTTATTATTGTTAAGTTAATTATTATTATTACTATTATTAAATATCATTTATGTTATTATCAATATTATTATTCTTATTATTAGTATTACTAAAAGTATCAATACTGTTAAATTTATTATTTTTATTAAAATGAGTATTAATAATGAAATTAATATTTTTATTAAAATTATCATTTTTTAATTAAAATTATCATTCGTATTATCATTAGAATTATCATAAAAGTATCATTTTAATATTATCATTATTATTATTAGTTGTATCATTATTAATATTATTATCATTATCATTATTATTATTATCATTATTATTATTATCAATTTTAAATCTAATTATTATTATTATTATCATCACTATTTTATTATTATTATAATTATTATTTTTACAAACAAAAGATATCTATATAAAAATATATATTTATTACATATATCATAAGTATACTAATATTAGATTTTAAATATATTAACTAATATAATATTATTTATATTAATATAACATCTAATAAAGTGTATATATCATATAAGTATTACAACAAATTATAAGGATTAATATAATTATATATAAGGATATGCATATACATATACTATAAAATATATATAAACTTAGTTGATTAATATCACAATGTGTTCATATATATACTTAATATAGGTTCGTGAATCCGAGGCCAACCCTACAATTGTTCAACATCGTCATATACACTTGTTCAATGTCGTTATATGTATTTTTACTACAAAATACAATAGGTGAGTTTCATTTGCCCTTTTACTCTTTACATTTTTGGGACTGAGAATACATGCGCTGTTTTTACAACTGCTTTATTAAATGCTTTTGAAATATATTTTGAACTGCGAATACATGCAATGTTTTAATAACTATTTTAAAATATTTATATGCGTGAGTTTCATTATTCCCTTTTTATATATATTTTTGGGACTGAGAATACATGCGCTGCTTTTATAAATGTTTTACGATATAGACACAAGTAATCGAAACTACATTCTATGGTTGAATTATCGAAGTCGAATATGCCCCTTTTTATTAAGTCTGGTAATCTAAGAATTAGGGAACAGACACCCTAATTGACGCGAACTCTAAAGATAGATCTATCGGGCCCAACAAGCCCCATCTAAAGTACCGGATGCTTTAGTACTTCGAAATTTATATCATGTCCGAAGGAGGATCCCAGAATGATGAGGATATTCTTATATGCATATTGTGAATGTCGGTTACTAGGTGTTCAATCCGTATGAATGATATTTTTGTCTCTATGCATGGGACGTATGTTTATGAGAAATGGAAATCGGAAATCTTGTGGACTATTAAAATTATGAAATGATTATTTATGTTAAACTAATGAACTCACCAACCTTTTGGTTGACACTTGAAAGCATGTTTATTCTCAGGTATGAAAGAAATCTTCCGCTGTGCATTTGCTCATTTTAAGGACATTACTTGGAGTCGATCATCGCTCTGGAATCAAATGATGATGACTTCGTCCAGATGGATTAGGACGGGGCGTTTCAGAAACCGCTTACCATCCCACGATAAGTGGCCAACGAAGAGCGGATCCCCAAACGGATACACTCACCACTTACCCCAACACATATATGCGGCCGAAGAAGAGCGATAGGTCAAACATTAATCACTCACCACATATCTAAACATACACATGTAGCCGACGAAGAGTGATAGGTCAAACGTTAATCACTCGCTACATGCCCAAACACACACATGTGACCGACGAAGAGTGATAGGTCGAACATTAATCACTCGTCACATGCTCACCTTCAATCGTGGTCAACAAAGAGTCATTCCTTTCGGATATAACTCACCACATTCCAAACACCATATATATACACACGTGGCCGACAAAGAGTGATAGGTCATACGTTTATCACTCGCCACATACACAAAACGATTATAGCCAACGAAGAGCTATCCACACGGATATCACTCACTATATTTTTCCCAACTCAAATGTGGTCCACAAAAAGTGAATCCTAACAGATGTCACTTACCACATCGCACACAAGCAACCAAATTATATACATAAGCGTATAAATATTCCACTCACCTTGATTACTTGAAAAGCAATCCTGCTTGAGCTCCTAATCGTCCAAATGCAAATTACCTAAGTAATTCACAAACAAATAAGTTAAACACTCTAGCTTATGCCCAAAACACCAATAAGTGCAATTTCGACCCATTTGCACTTCCAAGCACAAACCGCGCCCAAACTAACCAATAATCACTAACACAAGTGAGAATGGTCCTAATATGCCAATCAAACTCAATCATAGGTGTTAAACACCTATCTTGCCCATAATGACACTTAAACCCTAATTTTGACCCAAAGGAGTCAACATCGCGCCATTAGCGAGTTTTGACACCAAAACATATTTAACTCGGTTTTATACTTCAACTTAATTCATTTTAAGTTTATAAATCTTATTAAATCGACAATTAGGTCATAAACATCACCAAACCCTAATTTTGACTCAAGTCAAAATTAGTCAACCCAAATTCACCTAAAGTGATTCCAACACTTCCATAATCACTAAACCTAGTGATTAAACTCAAGATTAAAGCCTAATCAAGGACAAATCGTCAACCAACCCAAAACCCGCCAAGTGACAAGAATAACTAGTCACCATAAACCCATTTCATCATCTAAGAGGGTTTCACTACAAATCAAACTCAAACCCTAACTTGAATATCAAATCTAACAAATGTAATTCGGAGTTTGAACTTACCAATACCACCAAAATGATGCCGTTGACGAGTACAACAACTTTAAAACTCGAGCTTTGGTGAGAATCCAACTCCTTCTTCTCCAAATCAAGCTCTCACTCTAAAAGTGGGTTTCTCTCACTAGGGTTTGAAGAGAGTGTTTGTGTGGGTGAGAAATGAGCTCCAATGGAGTTCTAGATCAGTTTTGGTGACCCTAAACCGAACCTAAATGAAAAGACCAAAGTACCCCTCACTTAAGCCTTTTAAAAAGGCTAAAAATTGCATCAGACGGGTTCGGCGCGCCGCGTTGAAAGGTGGAGCGACGCTCCAACCTACAGGTCAGTTTTCAGAAACTTGTTTTGGCCATAACTTTTTGACCGTAGCTCCGTTTTCGATGAATCAAATATCATTGGAAACGTAATAAGATTTTATTTCCAATGGTAAGGCTTTAAAACATCAACACAAACTTTATTTGGGGTTGAAAAGATACGTACACACTTTGCCACTTCAGACAACGTCCAGTTTCCTTCGGCGTTCGAGCAAGCAACACGTACACTTCATACACGCATCGTACACCATAAATACATTATGTACAATAAATATTTGGGTCTTACAGTTTGGTTTCGATCATCGTTTGTTTGAGACGTTTATTCATGCAATTTATTCTAACAATTATCATACAAACTAAAACATGAAAGTAGTTATGCCCAAGATTGGGTGTACAGACATAACATAATAGTGTAATAATGTGTCATAAGATCACAAGTAATCATAAAATGTAGCAGGGAGATAGGGAAAGTCATGGATGATCTGGATGGTAGGTGAGAGAGTAAGATACGCTCGTGCGTGGCCTCGTTGAGTTCCTTAAAGCAGACTGCCCCTCATCGGTCATCCCTTTGTCGGTAGTGAATTGTTGTGCCAATTCTGTAGTGTTCATGCCCGAAGATATCCTTAACTAAACCTCGTCCGAACGAGCGATCAGCCCTGTGAGTGATGAGGTGCTCGTGTGAATCATAGGCCCTGTACGCCATCCCTGTCCTTGCTCCATATCGCTACCCTAATCTGTGTTCATGCCCATTCCACCCATACTATGTGTTACATCCTCAGTCATATACTGGCTCGCAGCCTGATCCCATACATTGGTCGAAGCAGCGGTAGATGTATCTCTATGTGTGCCGACTCGTGTTGTCTCAAAAATGCTGTTGACAAAACCCTCAGCCCCTGTGCTCTGTTCCCTTGGGGGAGATGGAATCACTGTGTGCTGGGTATAGTGATACTGAGGTGGAGGAAGAGGTGGTCGCTGCTGACTAGTCCCAGCCCTTCTAGGGTCTCTCTGCGTAATGTGTGAAATGATCTAGGTTCTGAAAGATAGCGGCTTCAACGAACCACCTCTCATGCCCGGGAAAATCCCCCATATGGTTGTGATACAGCTCAAATTGCGGCCGATCTTCCTGTCCTACTGAAGAGTGTCGGCGGGTATCAGTGGGCCTTCCCTGCATGGTAGGATCATCCTCATCCCGTGGTTCCTGTAAACCTCGCCCTCTCCTACCATCCATTATTCTTGTATCAGGTCTAAATCCTCTAACTCTCACCCCAAGCACTGTTTGATCTTCCGAGTCTGAGATTGCTGGAATAGCTGCAACTATCAACTGCTCATCCTCTATCCGAATGTACTGCCTAGTGTGCAGTAATCTATACCCTCTCTCTTCTGACTCAGTTGCCCTTATATAACTAAATCTTTCAACACTACCCAAAACATGCATCCGGCGAAGGAGTTTGGTGACAACGGCTCCCAAAACTGGTGCAACTGAACTCGGGGAGTTCCTTTCATTACTAAATGCTTGATCTAGGAGGTGTGTAACCTGCATATTTTGGTTGTGAATCATGGCGTGCATTCGGCACATATCATTAACGGTGGAAGCTCCGCCATGTTGGGTTTTTGGGTGAAGAGTTTTGGCGATGAGGTGGTGGAGAATGCGATGAACGGGGTTAATGAAATTTGTGGCCTTTTTACTTGACCTCCAGGCTTCATTGTGGTGTAGGTCTACCAAAAATCTTGATGATCGATTGGGTTTAGGGTGGTGTATCCTCTCTTAAACACTGATCGGTTAACGTGAGATCTCTAATACAGTTCTAGGTGAACGGCGAACTGTGCGAGAGTCAGGTGATGCATTTGGTTCTGGTGGTAAAAATGGATGCATTGATGACTGTTATATTCTTCCTGGTCAACGCTTGCTTCGAATCTCCATGTTGCCATAAACTGTGCATACGGTTCCTGATACACCCGTTCGTTGATTTCAAACAGCTTTTGCCACGTGCTGTTAGTTTTTCCATGTGCCGTAAAACTCAAGATCTATCTCAGCTCATCAGCCCACCCACACTGCTCCATTATCTCTCAGTTTATGTACTTGTTGGAGTCCTTTTGTTTGTTTATCCAGTTTCTCATGAATGGCTCGCACTCCGCCGGGTTATCTTGCCCGTGGATGGAGTGGGGCAACTCATACTCTTTTGGTAGATAATTAGCCATCTGCGAGAGTCAAATAATGTAGGTTATATTCCAAAATAATAAGACTTATAATAACACTTAGAAATGAAAAATGTTTATATTTTTCGAAAAAATTCAAAATGAGGGCTTTAAAAATGGCATGTTCCATATCCCTGTTATGGTCAATTATAGCCAAAATTACCGCAAACAATATCTAATCTTACTATAAACTTATTTCTAAGAAAAATTCAAAGCGTACCAGTGATTGCAATAAATAATTCTAATAATAGTAATTATAGTGAGTTAGTCGTAATAAACAATTTTGTTCAAAGTAAGATGATCTTTAAGCATGCAATGATTCTAATGACCATTTTTAATTACCTTAAATATTTTTAAACATCAAACTTTACCTATAACTTCCTTAAGTCAAGGTCTAAGACCATTTTTATCGAAAAATATTCATTTTGACCAAAACGTACAAAATAAGAAAAGTCAAAGACTAGGCTCAAATTTCATTTGCAAGTCACTGATATCCTAATTTAGGCTAATTTCCAAGTTTTGCTAAGTTTTAAAAAAGTTTTAACTATAGAAAAAACCTAAAGCCTAATTTTGTATAGTTTTATCAAAACTTCAATTTTCAATCAAACGATCCTAAATTGTTCTAAAACTAGTTTTTAAGCATACTAGATGAATCACTAAGCCTAAATGATTTAGCAAAACATCAAATTTCCAAAAATTTCACCAATTTCTAGCCTAAAACTTAAACTAATGAATCAAAAGCTAAAAGTCAACCAAAATGCTTCAATCGAACCTAAAAACTAACACATATCAATCACATTGTTTAACTAAGCATATAGGAAATCAAAATTGGGCATAAAACAAGAATTTTCTCAAAAGTCAAAAATTTGACTTCGAGTAAAAACTCGGTTTTTTAACCGTGAAAGAGTATCTTTTATGCGAAATTGATAGTGGAAACGTGTTTAGGAGGCACGAGAGACTCGGGTTAGTGCTTTGAATCATTTAATATGGTCAAGAAATGGTGGTGGTGGTGATGGTCTTGTGCGACGACCGAAGGAAAAAAGGAAGAAGGAAGAAGAGAAGAAAAAGAAGAGAAGGAGAAGAAAAGAGGAAAGAAGCTGGGCCCGTGTGGCTCACGGGCTTATTTCCCCGACCTGACTCGCGAATTTTATATTTCTAAAATTTTAAAATTTATCACTAAATTAATAAAAGATTTATAAAATTTTGCTTCGGATCTTAATCCGGTTATTTTTACTAATTAAACTAGAAATAAAAAGAAAAAGGCAAATGGATGGAGTAAAATTAAAATTTTTATTTTATTAATAACACAAATTACACAGGTTCCACAACTAAGTTCCAGAAATGACGTGAAAAGAAAGATAAATTTAAAGCTTCCTTGACCATCCAGTGTAAATCAGCGGAGTGTACTAAAAATATTTCAAAATCACTAGCATTTTACGCTCACGCTTTTGTAAATCTCTGATGTCGTCCATAAGTTTAACCAAAGCCCTTCCAACTTTTTTAATGTTTGAAATTTCATCCCTAGGTCCAGTATCTCGATAATTAAGTTTGAAAAGAAGTTTTGACATTGTGTCTTGGAATAAAAGATCTTCAGCGCTGTCAGGATCACCGATAGTAAATTTAAAGTTTTCAGATATTTCCCGAATGATCTTTCATTGCGGAGTTGTAAATGGAAACTTTGACATTGTGAGGATTTGCACGAGTTCAGAATACATTTCCTTTCTTTTTGCGAAGAAATTTTGATGTATTCTTTCCTCGGTTGAATCCGGAAAAACTTCAATTAATCGTTTGATGAGAAATGAGGCTGGATCAAAGTAAAAGAAACTCGATCTCTATATTTTGAAACAGAGTTAGGTTTTTTGCTTTCAATCCAAAATTCTAATTCAGAAATCATTGCGGCAACATAACGATTGATATGAATTTGAGAAAATTCCGTATCACTGATGTGAGGTATAAAACTGACGAATGACTCTAAATCAAATTTGAGGTCAATTTCTGCATCCCGATACTTGACAAAAATATCATCGCCACATTCTTTTAATAGTTTGTAAAGAGAACGAACTTGATCACGCAGCTCTTTTAACAGATTTTTTTTTGAATGTTGAGAACGGGAAATCCGAGGAATAGAGGTGCCTAACGAAGTCTCTATAGATGTCTAACCTTCTTCTAGGATTTAACAAATTTCCAGTAAACGGAGCTTTTGACTTATCAACGTGTCGTTTCTCTTTCGGATTAAATTCAAACAAGTCAGGATATTTTAAAATAGTGGGGTATTCTTCCCTTATTTCATCTTCCATAATGAGGAGTTCGTTAAGACTGAGCCTCCCTTTTGGATCGTGAAGAGGGTCGAATCCAGGTTAATTTGAGTAAAACTTATCCAAAAGCAATGAAATCTCTAAGTAGGATGAACTTATCCGGCTTCTTGGACTACAAGGATCAAGAATTAATTCTTGATGAGATTCATCAGGGTTTAGATTTGTTTTGGTTTTATAATTAAAAAGAAAAACTTATCCGGTTTCCGAAGTTGTGGGAGAGCAACTGCCTTTCACACTTTCTTCGTAATCGGTTAAGTTTGAACTAGAATATACAGAAATTAACATCATAATTAATATTTTGTTTTTATAGTTTTAAGAGGGTTTACTATAATGGCGACTTTAAATCCTATACCGACAAACTCCCTGTTTGTTAAGCATGTGTGTTCTTATCAATTTATCTTTCAAACAAGTGGCCAGGCCAACAACGGAGAGGCAGGATCCTTTTGGTTCCAATATAATTGAAGACTATTCGGAAATCCAACAACCAAGTCCGTGTATAATTGTCTTTCTTAGACACCACTCAAGAATCTTAGATATCTGGACAGAATCAACGATTACTTTAACAGATAGAAAATTCGATTCCCGGCAGCGGCGCCAAAAACTTGTCACTACTTATGATATGGCCAAAATGAACGGTTTTATTTGTGCAGTGTCGTTAGGTTGCAATACATCAGAATTAGCTATCAAAAGGGAGTAAGGTTTTTATTATTTATATTTAGTTGAGGTTTCCTAGCTATAACTCACCTACTTCTCTTCCTTTTAACGAGTAAGTGGTAAATATAACTCAGGTTCATATTTTTGTATGTTTGCTCGGTAGCGTGGGACAAAAGTGCCTAAATAGTTAGCCCTAATGACAAGTGGTGATAGGTTAAGATTAACTACTAATAATATAACTATAAAGATAAGAATGGATAGGTATGAGGAATAGAATCCTGATGGAGAACTATCGCAAGAGTTTAACTTCCTAGAATAAACACTAAACCTCAATCAACTAGGCTATGAACCTAAATGATTTGTCACTAAGAGTTTAGGCTTTGAATATTCTGGCTAAGACGGATATCCCTACTCTTAACGTTAACCTTAGAGGGTTTAAACGACCTTATGGATAGAATCCTAGGTACATGAACAAAGTGGTATGTCCCTAAAGGAGAGTCTCAGCCTTTCTTAATCCTAGTTGGTCTAATTACAGCAATATTTCACCGGTTAATACTAAGCTATGCCTTAACATTAACAGATGTGCAATCTTAGATATTCTAAGGTACTGCTAATTGGATTAGAAGTCTCTCCTTTGCGATCACTTACTCAACCTCGAATCATCCTACAACATCTCAAGAACCTTGCTTCTGATGCGAATCATGCTTCTGAGCAAGCCACTGTTCACTGAACTCTATATTGCCTACTCTAATCACAACCTAATTGGGCAACACTTCTTTGACGAATATTTGGTTATTCGTACGTAGGTATTATATCCCTATTGTGACGTTAAGCACACATAACTACTTACCTTGTACCCTAGGGTTGATCAAGTCCTAATACTAGGTTATAGCCACGTGAATAAGCAGAAAGGGTGATCCATAAATTAAACTTCTAAACCATCAAGGTTTCAGCATAACAATAGCATAAGTTTCAGATAAAGTATTTAACACATAATAAACATTTGCAATGGATAGATAAGCATGCAAGATGAAAGCAACTTAAAGTAACAAGATAACTTTATTAAATTAAGGAAAGCGTTCACCGTTTACAGACGAGATCTGGCCGTTTGACCAGGTAACCCGTTTGCGGTACCCATCTGACTTGGCCGTGTGGCAGCCCGTTTCCCCTTATGGCAGGCCGTTTGGCAATCCGTTTGGCAACCCGTTTGGCCTGCTAGACTTGCTGATTTCACTAGGTCATAACTTGATTTCTTGTCTTTCACCGTTTTCGCTCTAGAATATTCGTTTTAGTTCCGATTTTTTTGATTCTTATTGCATCATCTTCGTAATTACTTTATCTACAAATTTAATCTAAAAATCCATTATTTTGCCGACAAAATTTTGAACTTTATGCTTTTGGGACTCAATATCAGGGGTAAAAACGTGACTTTTTTGCCGATATCACGGTTCCTTTTATTGAATCCATGAGGAGTCAGCCGGGACTGGATGTGGCCAAGATTGAAAAGATGATTCGACAATAGCTTAGCATGTTTGTAGTTTGTATATGAATCGTCTAGTGGTTGTAATCGAACAATTTATTCTGGATAGCAATGTAATTTTTTATGATGCTTTATATAAATCATTGTGTTTTGTAACTTGTACTGTTTGCTCATTCGTTTAGCACGATGTCGTTGTCACGGTAGCGTGGAATTTCAAGGTTATACTTGATAAATTTCTCATGACATGCATGTATCTAGACCATGTTGAGATGAACGTGACGGGTACGAAACCCGAAGGCATCCCATTACGGTGTCACTTGGCGTATGTTTCTACGCGAAGCGTCGTTCATGCCATTTGAAAGCTAGATTTTATTTTGTTCAAGGCATGTGTATCGTAGGAATGGACATACAAATATTACACAGGAGTGCTGCCATAAAAAGTTACGTAATGCATTAAATGATAACTGAAGAATGCATTAAATTCAAACAAAACCAAACCAATCCATGGCGCGTCGCGCTTACAAAGTTGTGATGATCAGTCACGAACTAAAAGTAAAAACCACTAAAATTGAGTAAAACATCAAGTTTCAACATGCCAAACATTCTAAACATATAATTTTTTAAGATTAGTCGCGTGCCATGTGGGTGGCACAAACTTGCCGTCAGGCGGTTTCAGGTTGTATGCCCCGTTTCCAAGGGCGTCCACAACTTCATAAGGACCCTCCCAGTTAGGTCCCAACTTGCCAAGGTCTTTAACTCTGCTGGCATTGTTGTTGTGCCAGACATAATCACCGGGACGGAACGAGCATTCGCTTACACACCGGTTGTAATACTTGGTGATCTTTTGTTTATTGGACGCCTCATTGATGGCTGCTATGCACATGCATTCCTCCAACAAATTCAGATTTTCCTTTAGGTGTATATAGTTAGCTTCTTCATTAAACTTGGTGACGCGTTGCGTTTGAACCTCTATCTCAGCTGGGATGATGCTTCAGACCCATAGACAAGACTAAAGGGCGTTTCTCGATTGCTTCGCTTAGGCTTGGTCCAAAATGCCCACAAAACCATTGGCAACTCATCCACCTAGCCTTTACGGTCTGTACCCATCCGAGCTTTGATTTCGGATACAATGTCCCTGTTAGTGACTTCAACTTTCCCGTTTGCTTGCGAGTGAGCAACAGAACTAAAGCTATGTTTGATATTTAGCCCATCACACCAAGCTCGAAATGGATCATGCGAGAATTGTTTTCCTTTATCACTGACATTTTCATGTGGCACACCGAAACAACACACTATCTCTTCCCAAACGAAATTAGCTATCTATTTTCCAGTAATGCTTTTCAAGTTCTTTGCCTCTACCCATTTGATGAAGAAATCAACCGCTACAACAAGATGACGCCCATTTGGAAATGGGCCAACCAAATCAATTGGCCAATTATAAAATGGCCAAGCTGATGAGATAGGAATCAACTCATGAGACGGTGCATAGATTTGTGGTGCGTGACGTTGACAAGAAACACAATTTTTGATGACATCACTTGTGTCACGGTACATGGACGGCCAATAGTAACCCAGACGCATAATCTTACCCACGATGGTACGAAACCCTGAATGCATCCCACATGTTCCTTCGTGCACTTCCCTGATTACCATTTCTGCTTCTTGAGGACCAACGCAATGAAGTAGCGGGCCTAAAAAGGATTTCTTGTAAAGAGTTCCGTCACGCATGATGTACATTGGTGCTTTCATGCGTATTTTTCTGGCCGCTACGCTGTCGATGGGTAACGTGCCATCTTTGAGATAATTGATGATTGGATTCATCCAAGTGTTAACTGAAATATCCCGTTCATATAGATTATAAACGTTCCATATTAATTGATTTTATAGCGAGGTTTTGACCTCTATATGAGACGTTTTTCAAAGACTGCATTCATTTTTAAAACATCCATAACTTCTATTTTATCGATAAAGGTTTAAAAAGCATTACATAGATTATCAAATAATGATAATCTAATATATACCGTTTTCACACGACCATTACATAATGGTTTACAATAAAAATATATTACATCGAAATAAATTTCTTGAATGCAGTTTTTACACAATATCATACAAGCATAGACTCCAAATCCTGTCCTTATTTTAGTATGCAACAGCGGAAGCTCTTAATAATCACCTGAGAATAAACATCCTTAAAACGTCAACAAAAATGTTGGTGAGTTATAGGTTTAACCTATATATTATCAAATCATAACAATAGACCACACGATTTCATTTTAACACATCCCATATCAGGCATTTCGCAAACTGCATAGAGACAAAAATCATTCATATGGTGAACACCTGGTAACCGACATTAACAAGATGCATATAGAATATCCCCATCATTTCGGGACACCCATCGGACATGATAAACTCGAAGTACTAAAGCATTCCAAATTCCAGAATGGGGGTTGTTAGTTCCCGTAGATCTACCTTTAGGATTCGCGTCAATTAGGGGCCAGTTCCCTAATTCTTAGGCTACCAAGCTAAAAGGGGCATATTCGGTTTAAAAATGTGACGACCCGGAAATTTCTGACCAAATTTAAACTTAATCTTTATGTAATTCCGACTTGATAAGCAATGAATTTTAATAAATCTTAAACCTCCGGAAAGAATTTTACACAAGCTTTTGGTCACCCTTTTATTCGACGATTCACGAACGTCATAACTTGATTTAATTGTTTAATTGTTTAATTATTGTGTATATATATGGATTTATATATATTTAACTTGAAAATATGATAATTAAATATCTCATTAAGTATATTAACAAATTATTATATATATATATATATACTACTAATTTATAGAGTTTTCAAACACTATATATGTTACTATTTAAACGACGTAATTAACTTATGTTAAAATGTATTTACATATAATGTATTACGAGTGTAAATACATCCTTACAAGTATTGAATAAACTTTATAATATACCAATACATATAAAGGATAGCTATACTCATATTTTCGTTCAATTTCCTCAAGAATCCTACTCGCATTCATACGGTATTTTTACCCGTATTATACACAGCTTCTAGAAGTATTTACTATTGGCATATACCAATAGAAATATGCAATTATTTATGTAATATGTCATCCATAACCTAATCAATTTAATATTTCATGCATAACTTAATACAATTTAACTTATCTTAGATATTTTCACTAAAAGCCAAAATTATAAGCATATAAATAAGGACTATTTTAACTCATTTTTACTCCACATTTTCTTAAACTAAAAACACACACTTTGTAGTGACCTGAACTTTTCCATGTTTATATATATTAATTAAGATTGATATTTACATGATTAAATGTTTCCAACATGTTAAGCAATCAAACTTGTTAAGACTTGATTAATTGAAATATGTTTCATATAGACAATTGACGACCCAAGTTGACCGGCGATTCACGAACGTTAAAACTTGTAAAAACGACATGAATATATATATATATGGATATACATATGGTAAACATCAGATTATGATAAGTAAGTATCTCCATAAGTATATTAACAATGAGTTATATACATATAAACAAGACTACTAACTTAAGGATTTCGAAACGAGACATATATGTAACGATTATCGTTGTAACGACATTTAAATGTATATATATCATATTAAGATATATTAATATATCATAATATCATGATAATATAATAATTTAACATCTCATTAGATATAATAAACAATGGGTTAACAACATTAATTGAGATCGTTAACTTAAAGGTTTCAAAACAACACTTACATGTAACGACTAACGATGACTTAACGACTCAGTTAAAATGTATATACATGTAGTGTATTTAGATGTATTAAAATACTTTTGGAAGACTTCAAGACATATATCAAAACACTCATACTTAACGAAAATGGTTACAGTTACTTTCCCATTCTTTTCTTTCATCAAGAATTCTAGTCGTATTCTTACCCGTATTATACACAGCTTCAAAACGTACTTACTATGGGTATATACCAATAGGAACTAGCATGGGATTCCACTCTTGATTATGTCATGTATTACTAATCAATTTTAACTTCTACCATGAGCTAGTCAACTAACTAGAACTCCTTTTAACCCCACTCACCACTCACCAATTACCACTCATCATTCACTCTATTTCACTTCCAATTCTCTTTCTAATTCTCTCTCAACACACCCACACTATTATGAACGTATTTTTCCAGTAGTTAATCATCATCTTCATCAAAAATCACTTCAAGAATCAAGCTATAATCATCATAGGAAGAACTCTTCAAGAACACTTCAAAAATCCCTTCAAGTTTACTAATTTACTTCCAAGCTTTCTAATCCATTCCAAGTAATCATCTAAGATCAAGAAACCTTTGTTATATACAGTAGGTTATCTTTCTTATTCAAGGTAATATTCATATTCAAACTTTGATTCAATTTCTATAACTATAAACTATCTTAATTCGAGTAAAAATCTTACTGAACTTGTTTTTGTGTCATGATCCTACTTCAAGAACTTTCAAGCCATCCAAGATCCTTTGAAGCTAGATCATTTCTTGTCACTTCAAGTAGGTTTACCTACTAAACTTGAGGTAGTAATGATGTTCATAACATCATTCGATTCATATATATAAAACTATCTTATTCGAAGGTTTAAACTCGTAATCACTAGAACATAGTTTAGTTAATTCTAAACTTGTTCGCAAACAAAAGTTAATCCTTCTAACTTGACTTTTAATATTAACTAAACACATGTTCTATATCTATATGATATGCTAACTTAATGATTTAAAACCTGGAAACACGAAAAACACCGTAAAACCGGATTTACGCCGTCGTAGTAACACCGCGGGCTGTTTTGGGTTAGTTAATTAAAAACTATGATAAACTTTGATTTAAAAGTTGTTATTCTGAGAAAATGATTTTTATTATGAACATGAAACTATATCCAAAAATTATGGTTAAACTCAAAGTGGAAGTATGTTTTCTAAAATGGTCATCTAGACGTCGTTCTTTCGACTGAAATGACTACCTTTACAAAAACGACTTGTAACTTATTTTTCCGACTATAAACCTATACTTTTTCTGTTTAGATTCATAAAATAGAGTTCAATATGAAACCATAGCAATTTGATTCACTCAAAACGGATTTAAAATGAAGAAGTTATGGGTAAAACAAGATTGGATAATTTTTCTCATTTTAGCTACGTGAAAATTGGTAACAAATCTATTCCAACCATAACTTAATCAACTTGTATTGTATATTATGTAATCTTCAGATACCATAGACACGTATACAATGTTTCGACCTATCATGTCGACACATCTATATATATTTCGGAACAACCATAGACACTCTATATGTGAATGTTGGAGTTAGCTATACAGGGTTGAGGTTGATTCCAAAATATATATAGTTTGAGTTGTGATCAATATTGAGATACGTATACACTGGGTCGTGGATTGATTCAAGATAATATTTATCGATTTATTTCTGTACATCTAACTGTGGACAACTAGTTGTAGGTTACTAACGAGGACAGCTGACTTAATAAACTTAAAACATCAAAATATATTAAAAGTGTTGTAAATATATTTTGAACATACTTTAATATATATGTATATATTGTTATAGGTTTGTGAATCAACAGTGGCCAAGTCTTACTTCTCGACGAAGTAAAAATCTGTGAAAGTGAGTTATAGTCCCACTTTTAAAATCTAATATTTTTGGGATGAGAATACATGCAGGTTTTATAAATGATTTACAAAATAGACACAAGTACGTGAAACTACATTCTATGGTTGAATTATCGAAATCGAATATGCCCCTTTTTATTAAGTCTGGTAATCTAAGAATTAGGGAACAGACAACCTAATTGACGCGAATCCTAAAGATAGATCTATTGGGTCTAACAAACCCCATCCAAAGTACCGGATGCTTTAGTACTTCGAAATTTATATCATATCCGAAGGGTGTCCCGGAATGATGGGGATATTCTTATATATGCATCTTGTTAATGTCGGTTACCAGGTGTTCACCATATGAATGATTTTTATCTCTATGTATGGGATGTGTATTGAAATATGAAATCTTGTGGTCTATTATTATGATTTGATATATATAGGTTAAACCTATAACTCACCAACATTTTTGTTGACGTTTTAAGCATGTTTATTCTCAGGTGATTATTAAGAGCTTCCGCTGTCGCATACTTAAATAAGGACGAGATTTGAAGTCCATGCTTGTATGATATTGTGTAAAAACTGCATTCAAGAAACTTATTTTGTTGTAACATATTTGTATTGTAAACCATTATGTAATGGTCGTGTGTAAACAGGATATTTTAGATTATCATTATTTGATAATCTACGTAAAGCTTTTTAAACCTTTATTGATGAAATAAAGGTTATGGTTTGTTTTAAAATGAATGCAGTCTTTGAAAAACGTCTCATATAGAGGTCAAAACCTCGCAACGAAATCAATTAATATGGACCGTTTTTAATAAATAAGAACGGGACATTTCAGTTGGTATCCGAGCGTTGGTCTTAGAGAACCAGAATTTTGCATTAGTGTGTCTTATCTAGTTTGTTAGGATGCATTAGTGAGTCTGGACTTCGACCGCGTTTACTTGAAAAATGATTGCTTAACAAATTTTGTTGGAAACTATATATTTTTAACATGTGAATATTATGTGATATATTAATCTCTTAACGCGTTTGATATTATGTGATAGATGTCTATCTCTAGAACAAGTCCCATTGACTCACCTAATAATAATGAAGAGTCAAATGTAAATTGGAATGATTCGTGGACTGATTCACAAGTTCCCGAAGAGGAACCGGAAGAAGAGTCGGAACCGGAAGAAGAATCGGAACCGGAAGAAGAATCGGAACCGGATGAAGAAATAGAACCGGTGGGGGAAATAATAAAATGGTTAAGTAAAAGAGAATCCTCAACCAACCGACCAAGGTTAATTATGGTCAATGGTATTTCCACTAAGGAAGCAAAATATTGGGAGGATTACCAATTCTCCGATGAATCGGATTCTAACGAGAATTCCGATGATGTTATAGAAATTACCCCAACTGAATTTAAAAAGGCAAAAGAAAATAATAAGGGAAAGGGCATAAAAATAGAGAAATCTAATTCCAACCCCAATGAACTTTATATGTATCGTCAACCCCCGAAGTCCTTAAGTTGTAACAATGACCCGGGAACCTCTAAACCACCAGGTTTTTCTAAACCAATGTGGATAACGACGGCTCGTATTAGGGGAACATCATATATCCCTAGAAACTTGGCAAAACGAACCAAAACTGAAGAAGAAGAAACAAGCGAGTCGGAATAAGATAGTTGTATTCGTGTGGTGTAATATAAGTAATATAGTGTGCTTATGCTTTATGATATATGTAAAAATTGCTTATATTAATAAGTATTTTTTTTATGAATCTAACTCTTGTCTATTTTACAGTATAAAAGCACAAAATGGATAGACAACCCAATATTTTAAGAGACCTACCCGGAGACATGATTGATGAAATCTTGTCTAGAGTCGGTCAGAATTCTTCGGCACAACTATTTAAGGCGAGATCAGTTTGTAAGACATTCGAAGAACGTTCCAAGAATGCCTTGGTTTATAAAAGGCTTTCGTTCGAAAGATGGGGGATATCACATTGGGAAATCCATAAGTTACGATGTGTTTACTTTGACGCATATATTGCGGGGAACCCAAATGCTATTTTACGCAATGGGTTAAGAAATTATTTTGACTCAATATATCCGAATATTGGACTTCGTGATTTAGAAAAAGCGGCTAACATGCAACATAAAGAAGCATGTTATGCTTACGGATTAGTAATGTTCGCTTCTCACCAAAGTGAGAATAAGAACATCGGTCTACAACTATTAAACAAAACGTTCCCACAAGTGACGGAGTCGGTAATTGGGGTAAGAAATGAGGTTTTTAGATTGTTACGGGACTGTTGGACATTACGTAACCATCGTCCCTTTGACGACGTTACAACACGCTGTCTTATCAACGGCCATAACGGTTATGTTCCATAAGACCAAGGATGGGAAGTAATCCTAGTAAAACCAGAATGCATGACTTGTTTCTGGATGTATGAATTACGTGTCTTTATTGCCTTTGTTGAACGACTTGTGTACTAGCTAGAATTATCTTCACAACCATCTTGTATCAAATTTATTGTGTGCTATATTTCATGCTATATGTAAAATAAGCGGTATTGTAAGTTTGTAAAATATTGTGTAAAAGTTTGAACGCGAAATATTATTATAATCAGTTTTTCATATAGAATTGTAGTAGTTGAATTGTATATTAGCTACTAAGTATGAACTTAACGGGTAGGTACTACCCGAATTTAAACTTATAAAACGCTAATATGAAGAAAAAGCTTTTATAAATGAGTTCATATTATGCTACGAAATACTATTAACTACTCTTAATATTCTGTATGATTAACTTGTACCATTTGACTATTTTGAAGGAAATGGCACCGACTACTCGACACACCGTGAATATGAATGAAGAGGAATTCTGTACTTTTCTAGCTTCAAACATAGCCGCAGTACAGGCTGCGCTACATACCAACAATAACCTTGGATCTAGCAGTACAGGAAATCGTGTAGGATGCACCTACAAAGAATTCACTGCCTGCAAACCTTTGGAATTTGATGGAACCGAAGGACCGATCGGATTGAAACGGTGGACCGAGAAGGTCGAATCGGTGTTTGCCATAAGTAAGTGTACTGAAGAGGACAAAGTGAAGTACGCTACGCATACCTTCACAGGTTCTGCGTTAACATGGTGGAATACCTATCTAGAGCAAGTGGGACAAGACGATGCGTACGCACTACCATGGTCAGCATTCAAGCACTTGATGAACGAGAAGTACCGTCCCAGAACCGAGGTCAATAAGCTTAAGACAGAACTTAGAGGGTTACGAACCCAAGGATTTGATATTACCACGTACGAAAGACGATTCACAGAATTGTGCCTATTGTGTCCGGGAGCATTTGAAGATGAGGAAGAGAAGATCGACGCGTTTGTGAAAGGATTACCGGAAAGAATCCAAGAAGATATAAGTTCACACGAGCCCGTCTCCATACAACAGGCATGTAGAATGGCTCACAAACTAGTGAACCAGATTGAAGAAAGAATTAAAGAACATACTGCTGAAGAGGCCAATGTGAAGCAAGTCAAAAGAAAGTGGGAGGAAAACGGTGATAAGAATCACCAATACAACAACAACAGCAATTACAACAATAATCGCAACAACTATCCCAACAATCGCAACGTCAATCGCAACTACAACAAATGGCCCAACAACAACAACAACAATAACAACAACAAC
Organism: Rutidosis leptorrhynchoides; assembly: GCF_046630445.1. Taxonomy (NCBI): domain Eukaryota; kingdom Viridiplantae; phylum Streptophyta; class Magnoliopsida; order Asterales; family Asteraceae; genus Rutidosis; species Rutidosis leptorrhynchoides. The sequence goes on from NC_092337.1 coordinate 258,083,492, forward strand.
AACAACAACAACTACAATAATCATCCCAACAACAATAATAACTGCAACAACAACAACAATCAGAAGCAGCTATGCCAAAGGTGTGAAAAGTATCACTCGGGGTTCTGCACCAAATTTTGCAACAAGTGTAAAAGAAATGGTCATAGCGCGGCGAAGTGTGAGGTCTACGGACCAGGGGTTAATAGAACGAAAGGAACAAATGGTGTCGGAACGAGTAATGGCGGAGCAAGTAGTGTCGGAGCAAGTTATGCCAATGTAGTTTGTTATAAATGTGGAAAACCTGGCCACATTATTAGAAATTGCCCGAACCAGGAGAACACGAATGGACAAGGCCGCGGAAGAGTTTTCAATATTAATGCGGCAGAGGCACAGGAAGACCCGGAGCTTGTTACGGGTACGTTTCTTATTGACAATAAATCTGCTTACGTTTTATTTGATTCGGGTGCGGATAGAAGCTATATGAGTAGAGGTTTTTGTGCTAAATTAAGTTATCCATTGACACCTTCGGATAGTAAATTTTTACTCGAATTAGCAAATGGTAAATTAATTTCAGCAGATAATATATGTCGGAATCGAGAAATTAAACTGGTTAGCGAAACATTTAAGATTGATTTGATACCTGTAGAGTTAGGGAGTTTTGATGTGATAATCGGTATGGACTGGTTGAAAGAAGTGAAAGCAGAGATCGTTTGTTACAAAAATGCAATTCGCATTATACGAGAAAAAGGAAAACCCTTAATGGTGTACGGAGAAAAGGGCAACACGAAGCTACATCTTATTAGTAATTTGAAGGCACAAAAACTAATAAGAAAAGGTTGCTATGCTGTTCTAGCACACGTCGAAAAAGTACAAACTGAAGAAAAGAGCATCAATGATGTTCCCATTGCAAAAGAATTTCCCGATGTATTTCCGAAAGAATTACCGGGATTACCCCCACATCGATCCGTTGAATTTCAAATAGATCTTGTACCAGGAGCTGCACCAATAGCTCGTGCTCCTTACAGACTCGCACCCAGCGAGATGAAAGAACTGCAAAGCCAATTACAAGAACTTTTAGAGCGTGGTTTCATTCGACCAAGCACATCATCGTGGGGAGCTCCTGTTTTGTTTGTCAAGAAGAAAGATGGTACATTCAGGTTGTGTATCGACTACCGAGAGTTGAACAAACTTACCATCAAGAACCGCTACCCACTACCGAGAATCGACGACTTATTTGATCAACTACAAGGCTCGTCTGTTTATTCAAAGATTGACTTACGTTCCGGGTATCATTAAATGTGGGTGAAAGAAGATGATATTCCAAAGACTGCTTTCAGAACACGTTACGGTCATTACGAGTTTATGGTCATGCCGTTTGGTTTAACTAATGCACCAGCTGTGTTCATGGACCTTATGAACCGAGTGTGTGGACCATACCTTGACAAGTTTGTCATTGTTTTCATTGATGACATACTTATTTACTCAAAGAATGACCAAGAACACGGTGAACATTTGAGAAAGGTGTTAGAAGTATTGAGGAAGGAAGAATTGTACGCTAAGTTTTCAAAGTGTGCATTTTGGTTGGAAGAAGTTCAATTCCTCGGTCACATAGTGAACAAAGAAGGTATTAAGGTGGATCCGACAAAGATAGAAACTGTTGAAAAGTGGGAAACCCCAAAAACTCCGAAACACATACGCCAGTTTTTAGGACTAGCTGGTTACTACAGAAGGTTCATCCAAGACTTTTCCAGAATAGCAAAACCCTTGACTACATTAACGCATAAAGGGAAGAAATTTGAATGGAATGATGAACAAGAGAAAGCGTTTCAGTTATTGAAGAAAAAGCTAACTACGGCACCTATATTGTCATTGCCTGAAGGGAATGATGATTTTGTGATTTATTGTGATGCATCAAAGCAAGGTCTCGGTTGTGTAGTAATGCAACGAACGAAGGTGATTGCTTATGCGTCTAGACAATTGAAGATTCACGAACAAAATTATATGACGCATGATTTGGAATTAGGCGCGGTTGTTTTTGCATTAAAGACTTGGAGGCACTACTTATATGGGGTCAAAAGTATTATATATACCGACCACAAAAGTCTTCAACACATATTTAATCAGAAACAACTGAATATGAGGCAGCGTAGGTGGATTGAATTATTGAATGATTACGATTTTGAGATTCATTACCACCCGGGGAAGGCAAATGTGGTAGCCGATGCCTTGAGCAGGAAGGACAGAGAACCCATTCGAGTAAAATCTATGAATATAATGATTCATAATAACCTTACTACTCAAATAAAGGAGGCGCAACAAGGAGTTTTAAAAGAGGGAAATTTAAAGGATGAAATACCCAAAGGATCGGAGAAGCATCTTAATATTCGGGAAGACGGAACCCGGTATAGGGCTGAAAGGATTTGGGTACCAAAATTTGGAGATATGAGAGAAATGGTACTTAGAGAAGCTCATAAAACCAGATACTCAATACATCCTGGAACGGGGAAGATGTACAAGGATCTCAAGAAACATTTTTGGTGGCCGGGTATGAAAGCCGATGTTGCTAAATACGTAGGAGAATGTTTGACGTGTTCTAAGGTCAAAGCTGAGCATCAGAAACCATCAGGTCTACTTCAACAACCCGAAATCCTGGAATGGAAATGGGAAAACATTACCATGGATTTCATCACTAAATTGCCAAGGACTGCAAGTGGTTTTGATACTATTTGGGTAATAGTTGATCGTCTCACCAAATCAGCACACTTCCTACCAATAAGAGAAGATGACAAGATGGAGAAGTTAGCACGACTGTATTTGAAGGAAGTCGTCTCCAGACATGGAATACCAATCTCTATTATCTCTGATAGGGATGGAAGATTTATTTCAAGATTCTGACAGACATTACAGCAAGCATTAGGAACTCGTCTAGACATGAGTACTGCCTATCATCCACAAACTGATGGGCAGAGCGAAAGGACGATACAAACGCTTGAAGACATGCTACGAGCATGTGTTATTGATTTCGGAAACAGTTGGGATCGACATCTACCGTTAGCAGAATTTTCCTACAACAACAGCTACCATTCAAGCATTGAGATGGCGCCGTTTGAAGCACTTTATGGTAGAAAGTGCAGGTCTCTGATTTGTTGGAGTGAAGTGGGGGATAGACAGATTACGGGTCCGGAGATTATACAAGAAACTATCGAGAAGATCATCCAAATTCAACAACGATTGAAAACCGCCCAAAGTCGACAAAAGAGCTACGCTGACATTAAAAGAAAAGATATAGAATTTGAAATTGGAGAGATGGTCATGCTTAAAGTTGCACCTTGGAAAGGCGTTGTTCGATTTGGTAAACGAGGGAAATTAAATCCAAGGTATATTGGACCATTCAAGATTATTGATCGTGTCGGACCAGTAGCTTACCGACTTGAGTTACCTCAACAACTCGCGGCTGTACATAACACTTTCCACGTCTCGAATTTGAAGAAATGTTTTGCTAAAGAAGATCTCACTATTCCGTTAGATGAAATCCAAATCAACGAAAAACTTCAATTCATCGAAGAACCCGTCGAAATAATGGATCGTGAGGTTAAAAGACTTAAGCAAAACAAGATACCAATTGTTAAGGTTCGATGGAATGCTCGTAGAGGACCCGAGTTCACCTGGGAGCGTGAAGATCAGATGAAGAAGAAATACCCTCATCTATTTCCAGAAGATTCGTCAACACCTTCAACAGCTTAAAATTTCGGGACGAAATTTATTTAACGGGTAGGTACTGTAGTGACCCGAACTTTTCCATGTTTATATATATTAATTGAGATTGATATTTACATGATTAAATGTTTCCAACATGTTAAGCAATCAAACTTGTTAAGACTTAATTAATTGAAATATGTTTCATATAGACAATTGACCACCCAAGTTGACCGGCGATTCACGAACGTTAAAACTTGTAAAAACGACATGAATATATATATATATATATATATATGGATATACATATGGTTAACATGAGATTATGATAAGTAAGTATCTCCATAAGTATATTAACAATGAGTTATATACATATAAACAAGACTACTAACTTAAGGATTTCGAAACGAGACATATATGTAACGATTATCGTTGTAACGACATTTAAATGTATATATATCATATTAAGATATATTAATATATCATAATATCATGATAATATAATAATTTAACATCTCATTAGATATAATAAACAATGGGTTAACAACATTAATTGAGATCGTTAACTTAAAGGTTTCAAAACAACACTTACATGTAACGACTAACGATGACTTAACGACTCAGTTAAAATGAATATACATGTAGTGTATTTAGATGTATTAAAATACTTTTGGAAGACTTCAAGACATATATCAAAACACTCATACTTAACGAAAATGGTTACAGTTACTTTCCCATTCTTTTCTTTCATCAAGAATTCTAGTCGTATTCTTACCCGTATTATACACAGCTTCAAAACGTACTTACTATGGGTATATACCAATAGGAAATAGCATGGGATTCCACTCTTGATTATGTCATGTATTACTAATCAATTTTAACTTCTACCATGAGCTAGTCAACTAACTAGAACTCCTTTTAACCCCACTCACCACTCACCAATTACCACTCATCATTCACTCTATTTCACTTCCAATTCTCTTTCTAATTCTCTCTCAACACACCCACACTATTATAAACGTATTTTTCCAGTAGTTAATCATCATCTTCATCAAAAATCACTTCAAGAATCAAGCTATAATCATCATAGGAAGAACTCTTCAAGAACACTTCAAAAATCCCTTCAAGTTTACTAATTTACTTCCAAGCTTTCTAATCCATTCCAAGTAATCATCTAAGATCAAGAAACCTTTGTTATATACAGTAGGTTATCTTTCTTATTCAAGGTAATATTCATATTCAAACTTTGATTCAATTTCTATAACTATAAACTATCTTAATTCGAGTAAAAATCTTACTGAACTTGTTTTTGTGTCATGATCCTACTTCAAGAACTTTCAAGCCATCCAAGATCCTTTGAAGCTAGATCATTTCTTGTCACTTCCAGTAGGTTTACCTACTAAACTTGAGGTAGTAATGATGTTCATAACATCATTCGATTCATATATATAAAACTATCTTATTCGAAGGTTTAAACTCGTAATCACTAGAACATAGTTTAGTTCATTCTAAACTTGTTCGCAAACAAAAGTTAATCCTTCTAACTTGACTTTTAAAATTAACTTAACACATGTTCAATATCTATATGATATGCTAACTTAATGATTTAAAACCTGGAGACACGAAAAACACCGTAAAACCGGATTTACGCCGTCGTAGTAACACCGCGGGCTGTTTTGGGTTAGTTAATTAAAAACTATGATAAACTTTGATTTAAAAGTTGTTATTCTGAGAAAATTATTTTTATTATGAACATGAAACTATATCCAAAAATTATGGTTAAACTCAAAGTGGAAGTATGTTTTCTAAAATGGTCATCTAGACGTCGTTCTTTCGACTGAAATGACTACCTTTACAAAAACGACTTGTAACTTATTTTTCCGACTATAAACCTATACTTTTTCTATTTAGATTCATAAAATAGAGTTCAATATGAAACCATAGCAATTTGATTCACTCAAAACGGATTTAAAATGAAGAAGTTATGGGTAAAACAAGATTGGATAATTTTTCTCATTTTAGCTACGTGAAAATTGGTAACAAATCTATTCCAACCATAACTTAATCAACTTGTATTGTATATTATGTAATCTTGAGATACCATAGACACGTATACAATGTTTCGACCTATCATGTCGACACATCTATATATATTTCGGAACAACCATAGACACTCTATATGTGAATGTTGTAGTTAGCTATACAGGGTTGAGGTTGATTCCAAAATATATATAGTTTGAGTTGTGATCAATACTGAGATACGTATACACTGGGTCGTGGATTGATTCAAGATAATATTTATCGATTTATTTCTGTACATCTAACTGTGGACAACTAGTTGTAGGTTACTAACGAGGACAGCTGACTTAATAAACTTAAAACATCAAAATATATTAAAAGTGTTGTAAATATATTTTGAACATACTTTAATATATATGTATATATTGTTATAGGTTTGTGAATCAACAGTGGCCAAGTCTTACTTCTCGACGAAGTAAAAATCTGTGAAAGTGAGTTATAGTCCCACTTTTAAAATCTAATATTTTTGGGATGAGAATACATGCAGGTTTTATAAATGATTTACAAAATAGACACAAGTACGTGAAACTACATTCTATGGTTGAATTATCGAAATCGAATATGCCCCTTTTTATTAAGTTTGGTAATCTAAGAATTAGGGAACAGACACCCTAATTGACGCGAATCCTAAAGATAGATCTATTGGGTCTAACAAACCCCATCCAAAGTACCGGATGCTTTAGTACTTCAAAATTTATATCATATCCGAAGGGTGTCCCGGAATGATGGGGATATTCTTATATATGCATCTTGTTAATGTCGGTTACCAGGTGTTCACCATATGAATGATTTTTATCTCTATGTATGGGAGGTGTATTGAAATATGAAATCTTGTGGTCTATTATTATGATTTGATATATATAGGTTAAACCTATAACTCACCAACATTTTTGTTGACGTTTTAAGCATGTTTATTCTCAGGTGATTATTAAGAGCTTCCGCTGTCGCATACTTAAATAAGGACGAGATTTGGAGTCCATGCTTGTATGATATTGTGTAAAAACTGCATTCAAGAAACTTATTTTGTTGTAACATATTTGTATTGTAAACCATTATGTAATGGTCGTGTGTAAACAGGATTTTTTTGATTATCATTATTTGATAATCTACGTAAAGCTTTTTAAACATTTATTGATGAAATAAAGGTTATGGTTTGTTTTAAAATGAATGCAGTCTTTGAAAAACGTCTCATATAGAGGTCAAAACCTCGCAACGAAATCAATTAATATGGAACGTTTTTAATAAATAAGAACGGGACATTTCACACTTGAATGCTCTCATAACATACTTTAATCTCAGCAACTTTCCTCTTCATAATCAAGGTAAACTACTTCTCAAAATCCTTGTTCAATTCCTTGTATAGTTGCTATCTTATTATACTTATAAAACTTGTAAAAACTAGAACTTGTTTTGGTGAACATTAAGCTTGTTTGAAAAACTAATCTAATCTTTCTAACTTAACTCTGATAACACTTATTTATATGTATTATGATGTTATATTAAGTTAATATAAGAACTTATAACTTGTACATATGAAGAACACCTTGAAACTTAACATATATCCTTTAATCTCCATTCGGTAAAAAGCGGGCTGTTTTGGGTTGGGAATTAAAAACCTATCTTAGACCTTGAGTTCGAGGCTAAGACTTTGGAAATATGTTAATATATGTAAATAAAACTTCCAGTATTTCTTTCATGATTTTAGACAAAGTGGAAGTATTTTATCAAAAACATATATTGGGTGGATGCCGGGATATTTCCAAATCTGTCTACCGACACAAAAAGAGGGTAAAGCTCTAAAAATTACTACTTGGGATGAACTTTTAGAATTGGTTTTGGAAAATTAACTTCTTAAGGAATCCATATCAATTTGATTCACTTTAAACGGAGTTGTAATGAATATTTGGCGAGCAAAACAAAATCTGCTAAAATTAACGTTGTATGGACGAAATTTATATTATAAAAACTATATTAACCATATCCTTGTTAACTTTTCCTATATCTTATATATATATATATATATATATATATATATATATATATATATATATATATATATATATATATATATATATATATATATATATATTTGGACATGTTATCAGTAGTATAACAAAATATTATAATCTTGGTTAATTCTGTGATTGTATATATCTATAATAATATTCTTGGTACGTCCTAACACAATAAGTTTACAATACGTTTTGATAAATCCTAAGACAATACGTACACAATACGTCTTAGTTAATTCTAAGATAATATGTATACAATACGTCTATGGTTTGATGCAAAGACAATATGTATACAATACGTTGTGGGGTAATTCTAAGATTATATATATATATATATATATATACCGATTATTGGACTGTTGGACTTTTCGGACTATTTTGGACTACTAACAAAGGACTACTAACAATGGACTACTAACATAAAATGTTAAAAATTATTATATAAGTATTCTATGAACTTGCTTTATTTCATTCATATGTCGTATTATTATCTGAATCGTTATTATTGTTATAGGTTCGTGAATCTAAGGACGACGGTCATATTTTTAATAAATTGAAAACTTATTATTAATATACTTTTACTACTGTGAGTATATAGTCCCATTTTTAAACTCTATAAATATTTTGGGATGAGAATACATGCATTTTATGTTTTACGCCATAGACACAAGTACTTAAAATATATTCTACGTTGAGTTGTACCACTTTACATATCTTCCCTAATAGCTTGGTAACTAATATTTGCATGTTGTAAGAACATGTATACGCGAATCCTATTGATAGATCTATCTGGTTTGACAACCCCAACCGGGCTAGTCGCTCTAGTATCGTAAACGGTTGCATAGTACTTCATTTTTACTACACTTGGTACAGTGTAGGGAGATTTCATAATAAAGGGAATATGCCACATTAATGGTTAAGTATGGTTACCGAAGAGCTCAACAACTTATAGAATACTTTTATACACTTGCGAGTGTACATATATTTATAACTATGAAATCTTGTGGTCTATATTTATATCAATGCTAAACCTATATATCTCACCAACCTTTGTGTTGACTGTTTAAGCATGTTTATTCTCAGGTCCTTATGAAAGTCTTCCGCTGTTGCATTATCTGAGCAAGCTGTGCATGAAGTCTCATGTTTTTGTTTAAATGAAGTGTTACATTCAATAAAACCTTCGTCATGTATTATATTCAATTTTATGTCACGTGTGTAGTATTTGGAAACCGATGTATTATGGGGATTATTTCTTAAATAATCACGCACTTGTTTAAAACATGCATTATGTATAATAATGGTGTGCTTTTTATGAAACGAATGCAATAATTTCTAAAACGTATCATATAGAGGTCAAATACCTCGCTATGGGACCAATGAATAACGTACTGCATTTATAGTGATATGAACGGGTCGTTTCAGTTGGTATCAGAGCTGTGGTCTTAGCAAATCATGTCTTGCATTAGTGTGTCTAACTGGTAGTTATTAAGATGCATTAGTGAGTCTGGACTTCAACCTTAACTGCATGTCAAAAGTTTTGATTATCATTTCTAGTCGGAAATCAGCTGCTTATCACCCTTAGAAAATTACCTGCTTATCATTCTTAGTCTAGACACATCTTACTGCATTAATTACATGAATAGTGTATAGACGAAATTCATATCATAGCGTATCTGCTAATTCATATCTTAGCGTATCTGTTACTGTAAACTTTGCCTAACATATTCCGTAAATTCCTCCGTAATCTATGAAATCTTTTGCTCTATATATATAGATATTCTATGTAATTAGAATACCATCCGATAGCCGGAAATCATTTCATATCAAAAAATCCTTTATTCAATCGTACAAAATGGAACTCTCCACTAGTTCAAGTCCCTCGAATTACGATATGGAGTTTCACTCGAGCTTCGAAAGCAGTGTGACCGGAATGGATCAACCAATTAGCCATCATCTATTTTGGATGAATTCGGGATGGGTTCGTAGTCTACTTAATCATTGGAGACAAGGAGAAAGTGATCCCTTCCATCCACCACATTGCCCTCTTGGTGAAGAACATGAGGCACTTACCGGCGAACCCGTTCATAACACCATTTTCTCTCTCCTTTCCAGGATATGCCACAACGAGTATAATATTACTAATATTATTGAGGCTATTCGACCTTTACTTCGTATCTTGCATGGTGAATTATTTAGTAAAAAAAAATAAAAAATTATTTACTGTCATGAAAAGCAAAACTTCATTAGCAAATGCATCCTACATCATTTCATTCCCTTTATAAAGCTCTTGACCTCTCTTTTATTCAAGAAACTTTAAATGTCTTCTTTTACAATACAAAACAAAACAAATTCTCATCATCTATACTCACATCAAACCACTACCAGCACCAGCACCAGCAGTACCAACAACATCACAAGCCTCAACATCGCAAGCCGCATTACGAGCATCAACATCATACGTACCGCAGGCACAGAGGAATACCAACAATAATGAGTGATGAAGTATTAATTCATTATTTCATTTACATTGAAGAAATATTCCGCGGCGATTATGTAATCTCTAAAGTTTTAGTGATTATTCATTTCTATTTCCAACCGTAAACCAAATGAGATTAATATAATATTAACTCATTAAATCCATATTACATCTGAAGAAAATATACATACATATATTTTCATAAAGACTGTAATAAAAATTCTTTTGTACAAAATATTACTTGTGAAATTTTATTTTAACGGGTAGGTAATACCCGATAAATACTTAAGTTCACATTAATATGTTACACTGTACATTTTCAATGATGTTTCGACAATCGTTAATTATACTCTCTCCTTTCATAGCAATATACATCATTTCACAAAATTCAAGACAACCATTTTCCATACCAATTCAATTACATATTCTGATTTTGACAGATCAAAATCCAAGTCAAGATTTAAGAAGTGCCGTCAATCTTAAATTCCTACATCCTTCAAAATCATACTTTAAATTCAAACTATACTAGAACATCACTTTCATTCACAGAACTCATAAAGATATTCGTATCATTCAAGATTCACGACGAATTCATTATACGGATATTGACGATGACAACCTGCGTCTAAACCCTTCAAAATTCTTTAAAACACCTCAATTAAGGAACAATCGAGAGAATGAACCAATCACACGATACATACGAAGAATATATGCATATAGATATGCATTTGGAGGACACTTGAACCTAAGCAAAGGTTCAACACGTATCCGTGTCAGATCCTTTAGCATTATTATTACCCAAAATAACTTTACAATCCCTTTTCAAAATAGCGAATTTTGTCACAGCTCCAAAAAGACAACTTCGACTTTTCATCTGGAGTAGCCTTATTATAACCTTGATATATACGTTGTCTTTTCGCCATCGTTACCGGGGAACCTTTTATATTCCACCACATTAGTAGTAAGCTTACCAGCAACTTTATTGCTCTTTGACTTAAATCTCTCTGAAAGATCACTATAAAACCTTGTCATGTACCCATCTACATCTTGTAACAATAATTGTCATACCAAACCCCAGGAAGCATCAATAATTATTCTTGAGTCTCACATCATTTCTGCATATACATATAACGTTATTTCCTGGAATTATAATTCTGAAATCCGAAATAGCACTTCAGCCTACGAATCAGTACTATGAAGTTTTGAAAAAGCTGAATGAAGCAGCAGAAACTGTAGACAACCGTAACAGTCAAAAGTTGATGATAAAGAATATTGTCTTAGCAAAGCACGGAAAAAGAGAAGGTTTAGAACTGGAAAATGGATTGAGTAAACCCTGAAGGAGGCTGTGGACAAATCACAAGGACTAAATCTGCCTTCGAAGAATCCAAATAATTCAGTGTCTGCTAAAGTCTTTAGCGAATACCTTGCTCCTTACTCTAAACCCTTGTAGACAATATTCTTCATCATCCTCTGATCTTAGATATTCTAAAATATCATCGTATCTTTCATTATAAATATCCTCCATATTTATGAAGATATTTTCATAACTATTCTTATCTGAAATAATTCATCTTTTCGCGCTATCTATGTTACATCATAAAAGAAACTATTTTAGTTTCTAAATTCAGGAACCTTCGAGTTTAAAATATGAATGTTTTGAAGTAGTGTTAGGAACTGAAGCATGAGTTAGTATAATATAATGACACTTGATCAACGTGATTATATTACAGTGAGTCATGCTGAGTTTCTAAATGGAACATAATAATTCACAGACCATAACGTCATCATGTGCCATGTTACATGACTCTTACATTCAATCTAATCTCTAAACATATCAAGAACATATTCTATTGATAGTTCTATCTTTTCCTTTGGATTCTGGTAATTTCACAAGTCAAATTGTACTATTACAATTTCTCTCTTAGAGCATTAGCTATGTTCATTTTGAATTTCATATCTATGAATTCTAGACCATTATTCGCTTGACTTGAAGTCGGGAAAAGAAGACGGAAGCATGAAACTCCAAAATATAAGGAAAAATATAAGCACGAAGACAACGCAGAAATTACAAACTGTGAATATTGATGCGTATAGCAATATAAAGACACGGGAAAACTAAGAACACTATAAACCCAAGAGCATAGTAGAAATTAACGGATTCCTTCGGTGGAAGATGAAAAAGAAGAATGACAGATGTGATAGTCAAGAATATATCAAGAATTAAAACTGGATGGAGAATATTGACGAATGTTTTGGAAGTACGAAGAAAGGAAGAAAGTATAAAAGATGGGAGATGTGGAAATAACAAAACGTAGGAGGTTGATTTATAATAAAATATCCGACAGAGAAATCGAGACATATTATTGCATTAAATCGAAGAGGATCATAATTTCCTTAATCGCTGAAGAATCAAATCTTATATAGATTACAAAGATTTTCTTTAATCCGAAGATCAACCGTGATGACATCAAAAGATAAGACGAATCCCTATTTTCTCATTTCACTCTTTTACGATAGCTTCACTCATACGTTTCGAGTAATCGAATTATTTTATCCATATTTCTCAATCATGATAAAACCATATGAATCAACTTATATTCGTCATAATAACATTCTTATTGTTAGCCATGACGACCTCGAACAAAATTCGGGACGAAATTTCTTTAACGGGTAGGTACTGTGACGACCAGGAAATTTCTGACCAAGTTTAAACTTAATCTTTATGTAATTCTGACTTGATAAGCAATGAATTTTAATAAATCTTGAACCTCCGGAAAGATTTTTACACAAGCTTTTGGTCACCCTTTTATTTGACGATTCACGAACGTCATAACTTGATTTAATTGTTTAATTATTTAATTATTGTGTATATATATGGATTTATATATATTTAACTTGAAAATATGATAATTAAATATCTCATTAAGTATATTAATAAATTATTATATATATATATATATATATATATATATATATATATATATTTTCATACTACTAATTTAAAGAGTTTTTAAACAATGTATATGTTACTATTTAAACGACGTAATTAACTTATGTTAAAATGTATTTACATATAATGTATTACGAGTGTAAATACTTCCTTACAAGTATTGAATACACTTTATAGTATACCAATACATATAAAGGATAGCTATACTCGTATTTCCATTCAATTTCCTCAAGAATCCTACTCGCATTCATACGTTATTTTTACCCGTATTATACACAGCTTCTAGAAGTATTTACTATTGGTATATACCAATAGAAATCTGCAATTATTTGTGTAATATGTCATCCATGACCTAATCAATTTAATATGTCATGCATGACTTAATACAATTTAACTTATCTTAGATATTTTCACTAAAAGCCAAAATTATAAGCTTATAAATAAGGACCATTTTAACTCATTTTTACTCCACATTTTCTTAAACTAAAAACACACACTTGAATGCTCTCATATCATACTTTAATCTCAGCAACTTTCCTCTTCATAATCAAGGTAAAATACTTCTCAAAATCCTTGTTCAATTCCTTGTATAGTTGCTATCTTATTATACTTATAAAACTTGTAAAAACTAGAACTTGTTTTGGTCAACACCAAGCTTGTTTGAAAAACTAATCTAATCTTTCTAATTTAACTCTAATAACACTTATTTATATGTATTATGATGTTATATTAATTTAATATAAGAACTTATAACTTGTACATATGAAGAACACCTTGAAACTTTACATATATCCTTTAATCTCCATTCGGTAAAAAGCGGGCTGTTTTGGGTTGGGAATTAAAAACCTATCTTAGACTTTGAGTTCGAGGCTAAGAATTTGAAAATATGTTAATATATGTAAATAAGACTTCCAGTATTTTTTTCATGATTTTAGACAAAGTAGAAGTATTTTATCAAAAATCATATATTGGGTGGATGCCGGGATTTTTCCAAATCTGTCTACCGACACAAAAAGAGGGTAAAGCTCTAAAAATTACTACTTGGGATGAAATTTTAGAATTGTTTTTGTAAAATTAACTTCTTAAGGAATCCATATCAATTTGATTCACTTTAAACGGAGTTGTAATGAATATTTGGCGAGCAAAACAAAATCTGCTAAAATTAACGTTGTATGGACGAAATTTATATTATAAAAACTATATTAACCATATCCTTGTTAACTTTTACTGTATCTTATATATATATGGACATGTTATCAGTAGTATAACAAAATATTATAATCTTGGTTAATTCTGTGATTGTATATATCTATAATAATATTATTGGTACGTCCTAACACAATACGTTTTGATAAATTCTAAGACAATACGTACACAATACGTCTTAGTTAATTCTAAGACAATACGTATACAATACGTCTCTGGGTTGATGCAAAGACAATACGTATACAATACGTCGTGGGGTAATTCTAAGATTATATATATATGTACAAATTATTGGACTGTTGGACTTTTCGGACTATTTTGGACTACTAACAAAGGACTTACTAACAATGGACTACTAACATAAAATGTTAAAAATTATTATATAAGTATTCTATGAATTTGCTTTATTTCATTCATATGTCGTATTATTATCTGAATCGTTATTATTGTTATAGGTTCGTGAATCCAAGGACGACGGTCATATTTTTAATAAGTTGAAAACTTATTATTAATATACTTTTACTACTGTGAGTATATAGTCCCATTTTTTAACTCTACAAATATTTTGGGATAAGAATACAAGGATTTTTTATGTTTTACGCCATAGATACAAGTACTTAAAATATATTCTACGTTGAGTTGTAGCACTTTGCATATCTTCCCTAATAGCTTGGTAACTAATATTTACATGTTGTAAGAACATGTATACGCGAATCCTATTGATAGATCTATCGGGTTTGACAACCCCAACTGGGCTAGTGCTCTAGTATCGTAAATGGTTGTATAGTACTTCATTTTTACTACACTTGGTACAGTGTAGGGAGATTTCATAATAAAGGGAATATGCCACATTAATGGTTAAGTATGGTTACCGAAGCGCTCAACAACTTATAGAATACTTTTATACACTTGCGAGTGTACATATATTTATAACTATGAAATCTTGTGGTCTATATTTATATCGATGCTAAACCTATATATCTCACCAACCTTTGTGTTGACTGTTTAAGCATGTTTATTCTTAGGTCCTTAAGAAAGTCTTCCGCTGTTGCATTATCTGAGCAAGCTGTGCATGAAGTCTCATGTTTTTGTTTAAATGAAGTGTTGCATTCAATAAAACCTTCGTCATGTATTATATTCAACTTTTATGTCACGTGTGTAGTATTTGGAAACCGATGTATTATGGGGATTATTTCTTAAATAATCGCCCACTTGTTTAAAACATGCATTATGTATAATAATGGTGTGCTTTTTATGAAACGAATGCAATAATTTCTAAAACGTATCATATAGAGGTCAAATACCTCGCTATGGGACCAATGAATAACGTACTGCGTTTATAGTGATATGAACGGGTCGTTTCAGTTAATTCAACCATAGAATGTAGTTTCTATTAATTGTGTCTATTTCGTAAAACATTTATAGACCTGCATGCATTCTCATCCCAAAAATATTAGATTTTAAAAGTGGGACTATAACTCACTTTCACAGATTTTTCCTTCGTTGGAAATAAGACTTGGCCACTGGTTGATTCACGAACCTATAACAAATATGTACATATATATCAAAGTATGATTTAAATATATTCACAACATTTTTTTATTACGTTTTTATGATTTAAGTTTGTTAAGTTAGCAGTCCTCGTTAGTAACCTACAACTAGTTGTCCACAGTTAGATGTACTGAAATAAATCAATATATATTATCTCGAATCAATTCAAGACCTATTGTACACAAGTCTCAGGCAAGATCACAACTCAAAGTATATATATTATTTTGGAATCAACCTCAACCCTGTATAGCTAACTCAAACATTACTGCATATAGAGTGTCTATGGTTGTTCCGAAATATATATATATATATATATATAGATGGGTCGATATGATATGTCAAAACATTGTATACATGTCTATGGTATCCCAAGATTACATAATATAATATGTATAATACAATATAAATTAGTTAGGATATGTTTAGTCTAGATTTGTTACAAAATTTTCGTACCTAAAACTAGCAAATTTATCCAATTTTGTTTTACCCGTCATTTCTTCGTTTCAAATCCGTTTTGAGTGATTCAAGTTGCTATGGTTTCATAATGAACTGAAATTTATGAAACTAAACAGAAAAAGTATAAGTTTATAGTTAGAAATACAGGTTACAAGTCATTTTTAAAGAGGAAGTCATTTCAGTCGAAAGAACGACATCTTGATGACCATTTTGAAAAACATACTTCCACTTTGAGTTTAACCATTATTTTTGGATATAGTTTCATGTTCCTAAGAAAAATCATTTTTCCAGAATAACAACTTGTAAATCAAAGTTTATCATAGTCTTTAATTATCAAACCCAAAACAGCCCGCGGTGTTACTACAACGGCGTATGTCCGGTTTTACGGTGTTTTTCGTGTTTTCAGTTTTTAAATCATTAAGTTAGCATATCATATAGATATAGAACATGTGTTTAGTTGATTTTAAAAGTCAAGTTAGAAGGATTAACTTTATTTTCAAACAAGTTTAGAATTAACTAAACTACGTTCTAGTGATTACATGTTCAAATCTTCGAATAAGATAGTTTTATATATATGAATTGAATGATGTTATGAACATCATTACTACCTCAAGTTTAGTAGGTAAACCTACTGGAAGTGTCAAAAATTAATCTAGCTTCAAAGGATTCTTGGATGGCTTGAAAGTTCTTGAAGTAGAATCATGACACGAAAACAAGTTCAAGTAAGATTATCACTCGAAATAAGATTGTTATAATTATAGAAATTGAACCAAAGTTTGAATATGAGCATTACCTTGAATTAGAAAGATATCTTACTGTAAATAAGAAAAATTTCTTAAGATTGAATGATCACTTGAAATGGATTAGAAAGCTTAGAAGTAGACTTGTAAACTTGAGAATATTCTTGATTTTATGAAACTAGAACTTATAGAATTTATGAAGAATCCTTAGAACTTGAAGATAGAACTTGAGAGAGATCAATTAGATGAAGAAAATTGAAGAATGAAATTGTTTGTAGGTGTTTTTGGTTGTTGGTATATGGATTAGATATAAAGGATGTGTAAGTTTGTTTTCATGTAAATAATTCATGAATGATTTATAATATTTTTTGTAATTTGGTGAGATATTTAATGCTAGTTGCCAAATGATGGTTCCTACATGTTTAATGACTCACATGGGCTGCTAAGGAGCTGATGATTGAGTGTATATACCAATAGTATATACATCTTAGAAGCTGTGTATTGTACGAGTATGAATACGGGTGCATACGAGTAGAATTGTTGATGAAAATGAATGAGGATGTAATTGTAAGCATTTTTGTTAAGTAGAAGTACTTTGATATGTGTCTTGAAGTCTTTCAAAAGTGTACAAATACATCTTAATACACTACATGTATATACATTTTAACTGAGTCGTTAAGTCATCGTTAGTCGTTACATGTAAGTGTTGTTTTGAAACCTTTAAGTTAACGATCTCATTTAATGTTGTTAACCCATTGTTTATTATATCTAATGAGATGTTAAATTATTACATTATAATGATATTATGATGTATGAATATATCTTAAAATGATATATATACATTAAAATGTCGTTACAACGATAATCGTTACATATATGTCTCGTTTAGAAATCCTTAAGTTAGTAGTCTTGTTTTTACATATGTAGTTCATTGTTAACACACTTAATGATATACTTAATTATCATTTTATCATGTTAAACATAGTGTATCTATATCTTAATATGATTCATATGTATTTAGTAAGACGTTGTTATAACGATAATCGTTATATATATCGTTTCGAGTTTCTTAATTCAATATTCTCATTTTTTATGTATATCACACATTGTTAATATACTTAGAGAGATACTTACTTATCATAATCTCATGTTAACCATATATATGCCCATATATATATCATCATGTCATTTTTACAAGTTTTAACGTTCGTGAATCGCCGGTCAACTTGGGTGGTCAATTGTCTACATGAAACTCATTTCAATTAATCAAGTCTTAACAAGTTTGATTGCTTAACATGTTGGAAACTTACAGAAATAGAAATGTATGTAAGCAGTCAGTTTGTTTGTATGGTAATAGAAACATGTTGTAGCAGTAGTAGATAGATGTGGTGATTGTAATGGGTCATGTTCATGTAACAGTAAACAACGAAGAAGAATTTTCAGGTTTTTCGTAGGTTAATGAATGATGAAGATTGGTGGTGATATTCGTTCAAACAGAAACAGATTGGTAGCTGTTTGCTAAGGCTTGATTAACAGCTCGTTTGAAACAAGGTGAGTGTTATGTAGCTTGTAAAAGAGCAGTAGTAATAAGAATAAAACAATATCACTATCTTTGTTTTTTTTTTTTTTTTTTTTTGTTTTTCTTTTAACCAATAACATTGTATTTTGACAAAATATTTACATAGTTTTGAAAATATAAGCTGCATTTGCAGGTATTTAAATGGTGACCTGAATGGCGGTTTTTGATTTGTTGAGACAGAACAGATCAAATGCAGCTGCAGCAACAAGATATGATGATATGGATTTTGATTTGTTGGACATCGAAAAGAAACAGAGAAAAAAGAAAAAAATACAGCAGGAGGTGAAGTGATGGTGAATCTTCGTTTATGATGGACGATGGAGGTATATTGAAGTGATGAGTTGATGGTGTTTCGTTATACTCAGAAAAGAAGAGGAGAAGGAGTCCAATTAGATGATGCAGTGGGAATATAAAATAATAGATGAATTATATGTAATATGATAGTGGTAGTGGTTAGTTAATTGGTATCTCATTAGCTGTAAAGGAGCCGATTATAGATCTTGATTTTCTCAATGAGACAAAACAGGTATAAAAATGAGATACGATTTCTAATCATATTTGTTATGCTCCTGTAATTGATTGTAATTGGTTGAAGTGTGTAACTAGTTTAAGAGAGATGAACAAATTAGTATACAGATCGATAGCTACATGAAACAGACTTGGACACTTTTTCCTTGAATTTATTTAATAAAATTAATATTAATAATAATAATTCTGTTATAATTTTTATCACAATAATATTTAGAATAATGAATACTAATAGTTATATTAATATTTATAATGATATTATTATGGACTTGCATTATTTTTATAATAATAATAATAATAATAATAATAATAATAATAATAATAATAATAATAATAATAATAATAATAATAATAATAATAATAATAATAATAATGGTAATATATAATAATAATAATGATAGTAACACTAACAATATTGATATAACAATTTATGCTTATCAAATTCCATATATATATATTAATAATACTGATATCAATATTTAATAATGAGAGTAGTATAATAACTATATTTTAACTCGTAAATAAATTTAATATAATAATATTATATATTATCAGTTATGTAACACTTATATTATAATATAACAAAATTGAATATTTAATATTTATATATTATGTATATTACAACATATATATAATATTATTTGTGTACAACATTCAGACATGTATTTATATATATTTATTTTAATAACATCTTATTTATTTTGTATATTACTCTACATAATTATTTTCACACAATTGTTCGTGAATCGTCGGAAATAGTCAAAGGTTAAATGCATTCATGTAAAGTATTCCAAAAATTCTGACACTCAACATTACAGAATTTGCTTATCGTGTCGGAATCTTATAAAGATTAAGTTTAAATTTGGTCAGAAATTCCCGGGTCGTCACAGTACCTACCCGTTAAAGAAATTTCGTCCCGAAATTTGAGTGAGGTGGTCATGGTTAACAATAAAAATGTTTTCATGACACATACGAGCTGATAATTGGAGTTTTATCATCATTGAGTAATATGGATAAAACAATTCAATTACTCGAAACGTACGAATGAAGCTATCACTAAATAGTGAAATGAGAACGACAGGTTTCGTCATACTTTTGACTAGCCATGGTTGAATTCCGGAATTCAAGGGATTTAAAGAAAATCTTCGAAATCTAAAAGATCTGATTCTTCGACGAATAAGGAAATTAAGATCTCTATAATTAAATATGGTGATCTGCCTCGATTACACTGTCTGATATTCCCATTATAAATTAAACTTTTTCCGTTCCATCATTTTCACCATTCCTATTCTTTCTTTCTTAATTCATATATCCAAAAGATTGTGAAAATGCTTAATCCAGTTCTAATCCTTGATATTTTCTTAATTATCATTTCTGTCATCCTTCTTTTCAATCTTCCACCAGAAAAATCTGTTTACTTCTACTATTAACTTGAGGTGATACTATTCCTAATCCTACCGTGTCTTTATATTGCTATACGTATTAATATTCCTGGTTTGTAACCTTCGTGTTGTTATTGGGCTTTATATTTTCTCTTATATTTTGGATCTCTTTTCCTTTTTATTATCCTCTCGATCTCTAGTAAAGCGAGCAACGGTCCAGAATTCGTAAGTACGGAGTTTCGAATGAACTTAATGTTCTAAACGAGAAAGAACGTAATAGCACGATTTGATTTGTCAAATTACCAGAATCACTGAGAATAGAACTATCAAGAATATACTTTCTTGATATGTTCAGAAGTTAAGCAGAATGATAGAGTTATGTAACATGGCACATGATGACGTTAGGATCTGTGAATCATCACGTTCCATTAGAAACTCAACATGAATTACTGTAATATAATCACGTTGATCAAGTGTCATTATATTATACTAACTCATGCATCAGTTCCCAACACTACTTCAAAAACATTCATATTTTAAACTTGAAAGTTTACAGAATAAAGAAACTATACAGTTTCCTTTATGATGTAACATAGATAGCGCGAAGAGATAAATAATTTCGGACAAGAATATTTATGAAAATATCCTCAGAAATATCGAAGATATTTATGATGATATTTTGGAATTTATAAGATCGAAGGTTGGTGAAGAAAGATTTTTCCGCAAGATTTTAACATAAGTACAGATCAAGATATACGTTGAAGGTTTCATTGGATCCAGAATTACCTGGATTCTTTGAACATAGGGTATGGTCCTTGTATTTGTCCTTGGATCCAGAATTACCTGGATTCTTTGAACATTGGATCCAGAATTACCTGGATTCTTTGAGCTTTTACCAACATACTATTCTTTATTATTAAACTTCCGATGATTAAGGTCGTTTACGGTTGTCTACGGTTTCTGCTGCTCCATTCAGCTTTCTCGACATTTAGGGTATTGTTTTGTAGACTGAGTGCTTTCTAGAATTTCAGAATGAAAGATCATAATTCTAAAAGATAAATGTTATACATATAACTGTTGATGTAGATATGCTGTGAGTTTTCAAAGTACTGATTGCTGATCCCGGTAGTTGGTATGGTAGTTCTCGTTACAAGATGCGGATGAGTATATGATAGGGTTTCAATGAATAAATATAATGATTTATCGGAGAGATTTAAACCAAGAAGTGACGAGGTTGCTAGTAAGTCTGCTGGTAACATGGTAGAATATGAAAGGTTCTCCAGTAACAATAAATGAGCATACATATATATCAGGGTTATAATAAGACTATTACGGTTGAAAGGACGAAGTTGACTTGTTGGAGCTGTGACAAAATTGACTAATTTGAAAAGAGATTGCAAAGTTATTTTCGGTAATAATAACGCTAAAGGAATTAGCACAGCTACGCGTTAAATATTTACTCAGTTTTCGAGAGTTTTCAGGTGCATAACTATACGCATCAATCTTTCTTTCTGTAGATGAAGTGTGGTTGGTTTATTCTCTCGATTGAGGTGTTTTCAAGAATCATGAAAGGTTTGAACGCAGATTGTATTCGTCGAGATACAATTGAGGTTTAAGATGAAATCAAGTGGCAAACTTGAAGAATTGTTTAGTTTCATATGTTATAGTCAATATTTTAATTCATTTTTAATTGTCCAATGTTGGTAGTCCACAGTTACCATTTCAATAATTCATATAGAGTTTAATATATAATACTCAAATTAATTACTACGTATCGTGACCCGTATTCGTCTCAGACTCGACCACAACTCAAAGTATATATATTATTGTAGAATCAACCTCAACCCTTTATAGAGAACTCGATCATTACTGCATATAGAGTGTCTATAGTGATTCCAAATAATATATATAGATGCGTCGATATGATATGTCAAAACCTTGTATACGTGTCCCGATATTTAAATGCGTAAATAAATACAGAAATTAAATGACGATAAATGAAATTGCGAGAATATAAATTGCGATAATTAAATTGCGATAAATAAAAATGCAATCAGTTAGCTAGGAACAGTTAGCTAGGAACAGTTAGCGTGGATTCTTAACAAAATTTCTCATAGTTAATTTGTTTGTTTTAACAAATTTTTATTTTGTCCAATGTTTTCTTCATTGTGCCACTTGTTGGATTCTGTTAAATCAAAATCCAAATATGAAATTGGATGAAAATGGTTATTCTGCGGTGAACGGATACGTATATCGGTAGATGTAAGTAGGATAGTAAATGACTGTTGAATCAGATTCGAAGAATGTACAGTGTATCTTATTAATGTGAAATCTAAATATTTCTCGGGTATTACCTACCCGTTAAAATATTTTCACCGTTAATCGTTTGTATAAAAGAATTTTTAATTACAATCTTTATGAAAATATACTTACATATATATTCTCTTCAGATGTAATCATGTATTTAATGAGTTAATATGATATTAAACTCATTTGATTTTCGATTTGAGCAAAAAAAATAATAATCTCTAAAAATTTTAGAAACCACATATTCTTTGCAGAATATTTCTTCAATGAAGTTATGAATTAATACTTCATCGTTCATTATTGTTGGTACTCCTTGGTATCTATGGTGCGTATGACGTTGATGTTCGTGTGACAGATTGTGGAGTTGAGGTTTGCAATGCGGTTGGTGTTGGTGGTGGTAATGGTACTGTTGGAGTTGATTATGGTAGTACTGGTTATGATGCTGGTGCTGCTGCTGGTGTTTGTAATTTTTGCACCATATTCTCCAAAGCCACTACCCGAGCGCGAAACTCGTTGACTTCTTCTATTATTTCGGGATGATTGTCGGTTCGGACGAGCGGATAAATATGGTCTAGAATTTGGTATAGTATATAATCGTGACGAGATACTCTGGAAATGAGAGAGAAGATGGTATTATGAACAGGTTCGCCGGTAAGTGCTTCAGGTTCTTCACCAAGAGGTGAATTTGGTTGATGAAAAGGTAAGCCTTCTTCGCGTCTCCATGGATTAAGTCGACTATGAACCCATCAGATGAATTGAGGATGGCTGATTGGTCGATTCATTCTAATTATACTATTTTCGGAGTTCGAGTGGAAATCCATATCGGAATAGCTGTCGGAATAACTCTCGGAATAGCTATCGGAATCTGAGGGACCCGAACTGGTTGAGGGATTCATCTCGTATGATCAGCTGAAGGATTTTCGATAAGAAACAGATTATAGGATGTTGATTAGTACCCTGCAATACATAAGTTACATATGCATATATAATACTAAAATCCCATAAGTTACGGAGGAATATACGGAGTATGTCAGGCAGAGTTTACAGTAATAGATATGCTAAGATATGAATTAGCGGATACGCTAAGATATGAGTTTTGTCTATACACTATTTATGCAATCAATGCAGTAAGATGTGTCTAGACTAAGATTGATAGGCAGGTAATTTCCTAAGGATGATAAGCAGATGATTTTCGACTAGAAATGATAAGCAAAACTTTTGACATGCAGACACAGTCGAAGTCCAGACTAACTAATGCATCCTAAAGACTATCAGTTAGACACACTAATGCAAGACCTGGTTCACTAAGACCACCGCTCTGATACCAACTGAAAGGACCCGTCCTAATCCATCTGTACGAAGTCACCAACATCTGGTTCCATTGCGATGATCGACTCTAAATAATGTCTTTAAAATGAGCAAATGCACAGCGGAATGTTTCTTTCATACCTGAGAATAAACATGCTTTCAAGTGTCAACTAAAAGGTTGGTGAGTTCATTAGTTTAACATACATAATCATTTCCATCATTTTAATAGACCACAAGATTTTCATATTTCCATTTCTCATAAACATACGTCCCATACATAGAGACAAAATATCATTCATATGGATTGAACACCTGGTAACCGACCTTAACAAAATGCATATAGAATATCCCCATCATTCCGGGATCCTCCTTCGGACATGATATAAATTTCGAAGTACTAAAGCATCTGGTACTTTAGATGGGGCTTGTTGGGCCCGATAGATCTATCTTTAGTGTTCGCGTCAATTAGGGTGTCTGTTCCCTAATTCTTAGATTACCAAACTTAATAAAAAGGGGCATATTCGATTTCGATCATTCAACCATATAATGTAGTTTCAATTACTTATGTCTATTTCGTAAAACAGTTATAAAAACAGCGCATGTATTCTCAGTCCCAAAAATATATATTGCAAAAGCATTTAAAAAGGGATTAATGAAACTCACGTATATAAATATTGTAAAACAGTTAATAAAGCATTTTCATGTATTCTCAGCCCAAAAATATATATAAAAAGGGAATAATGAAACTCACGTATATAAATATTGTAAAACAGTTAATAAAGCATTTTCATGTATTCTCAGCCCAAAAATATATATAAAAAGGGAATAATGAAACTCACCATTATGTATTTTGTAGTAAAAATACATAATACTATATTGAACAACTGAACAATGCAGGGTTGGCCTCGGAATCACGAACCTATATAATTTATATATAAATATATGTTAACACACATAATTGCAATTGTACATCACTATATTTATTTTGTTATGCATTAAGATTAATATTCTTATTTATTTCATTAATACTTATAATAGGTTATAATACTTATTTGATATATAATTCAATTAACCTTATAGTATAGTGTTAGTTAAAAATAATATTTTTTTTTAATATTAGAATACTTACGTAATAAATATATTTAATGTACAAAATATTAATTCGTTAAAATGATAATTTTAAAATACTGATTTACTAATAATAATAATAATAATAACTTTATTAATATTGATAATACTAAAAATAAAAATGATAATTTCTAATAATAATGATACTAATAATGTTATTGATAATAATAATAATAATGATAACAGTCATAATAATACTGATAATAATATTAATACTAATATTAATGCAAATAATAACTATAACAAAATTTTATTAGCATTTTTAATACTCGTGATGATGATAATAATAATAATAATAATAATAATAATAATAATAATAATAATAATAATAATAATAATAATAATAATAATAATAATAATAATAATAATAATAATAATA
Source organism: Rutidosis leptorrhynchoides (assembly GCF_046630445.1). Taxonomy (NCBI): domain Eukaryota; kingdom Viridiplantae; phylum Streptophyta; class Magnoliopsida; order Asterales; family Asteraceae; genus Rutidosis; species Rutidosis leptorrhynchoides. The sequence goes on from NC_092337.1 coordinate 258,109,248, forward strand.
ATAATAATAATAATAATAATAATAATAATAATTACTCCGTATTATTATACCTAAAAGATCACGTTTTTGCAGTTCCTCATTTCAGATCGAAGCTTTCCATCTTTTTCTTCTCTCTCATTTTTCAGATTCAAAGATTAATCTCAAGAAATTGAAACCATGCCGATCGATAATGGATCCCTCAACTGATTCACATTAGATTAATCAATCAGGTCAGTCTTCTTCCTATATTTATATCTCCTCAAAGCTTTGAATTTCAATTGTTAGAATTTATTAGGGTTCGTAAAGAGGATTTATTGATGAGGAACAAGGACAGCCCACTCTCGTAAATGATTTGGCGGAATTTCAGAATCGGATTTCTAAAAAAAAATCGCTGTTGTTCTTCAGGTATCAACATATTTAACGAATTTAATTTTCTTGTTTCTATTATTTCTTTTGTCAAAGAGAATCAAGGTTATCATCTATTTTGCAATCTGAAATTTCTGTTATTGTTAAAGTTCACATTTATAATCAAAAGCTTATATAATTATATGATATGAAATTTGTTATATGAAAATTAGGGTTATCAGGTTCGAGTACAATTGCGTAATCTGTAATCTTTTGTTTGGTACAGTAGTAATTTTAGAGGTATTCAATCGGTGATAGTGTTGTTCGATGGTAACAGATGATGATCAAGGTGAGTCTGTACGAATTTTTACAGAAATAGAAATGTATGTAAGCAGTCAGTTTGTTTGTATGGTAATAGAAACATGTTGTAGCAGTAGTAGATAGATGTGGTGATTGTAATGGGTCATGTTCATGTAACAATAAACAACGAAGAAGAATTTTCAGGTTTTTCGTAGGTTAATGAATGATGAAGATTGGTGGTGATATTCCTTCAAACAGAAACAGACTGGTAGCTGTTTGCTAAGGCTTGATTAACAGCTCGTTTGAAACAAGGTGAGTGTTATGTAGCTTGTAAAAGAGCAGTAGTAATAAGAATAAAACAATATCACTATCTTTGTTTTTTTTGTTTTTTTTTGTTTTTCTTTTAACCAATAACATTGTATTTTGACAAAATATATACATAGGTTTGAAAATATAAGCTGCATTTGCAGGTATTTAAATGGTGACCTGAATGGCGGTTTTTGATTTGTTGAGATAGAACAGATCAAATGCAGCTGCAGCAACAAGATATGATGATATGGGTTTTGATTTGTTGAACATCGAAAAGAAACAGAGAAAAAAGAAAAAAATACAGCAGGAGGTGAAGTGATGGTGAATCTTTGTTTATGATGGACGATGGAGGTATATTGAAGTGATGAGTTGATGGTGTTTCGTTATACTCAGAAAAGAAGAGGAGAAGGAGTCTAATTAGATGATGCAGTGGGAATATAAAATAATAGATGAATTATATGTAATATGATAGTGGTAGTGGTTAGTTAATTGGTATCTCATTAGCTGTAAAGGAGCCGATTATAGATCTTGATTTTCTCAATGAGACAAAACAGGTATAAAAATAAGAATTAAAAATGAGATACGATTTCTAATCATATTTGTTATGCTCCTGTAATTGATTGTAATTGATTGAATTGTGTAACTAGTTTAAGAGAGATGAACAAATTAGTATACAGATAGATAGCTACATGAAACAGACTTGGACACTTTTTCCTTGAATTTATTTAATAAGATTAATATTAATAATAATAATTCTGATAATAATTTTTATCACAATAATATTTAGAATAATGAATACTAATAGTTATATTAATATTTATAATGATATTATTATGGACTTGCATTATTTTTATAATAATAATAATAATAATAATAATAATAATAATAATAATAATAATAATAATAATAATAATAATAATAATAATAATAATAATAATAATAATAATAATAATAATAATAATAATAATAATAATAATAATAATAATAATAATGGTAATATATAATAATAATAATAATGATAGTAACACTAACAATAATGATATAACAATTTATGCTTATCAAATTCCATATATATATATATATATATATATATATATATATATATATATATATATATATATATATATATATATATATATATATTAATAATACTGATATCAATATTTAATAATGAGAGTAGTATAATAACTATATTTTAACTCGTAAATAAATTTAATATAATAATATTATATATTATCAGTTATGTAACACTTATATTATAATATAACAAAATTGAATATTTAATATTTATATATTATGTATATTACAACATATATATAATATTATTTGTGTACAACATTCATACATGTATTTATATATATTTATTTTAATAACATCTTATTTATTTTGTATATTACTCTACATAATTATTTTCACACAATTGTTCGTGAATCGTCGGAAATAGTCAAAGGTTAAATGCATTCATGTAAACTATTCCAAAAATTCTGACACTCAACATTACAGAATTTGCTTATCGTGTCAGAATCATATAAAGATTAAGTTTAAATTTGGTCAGAAATTCCCGGGTCGTCACAAAAGCCTTGTATACAAAACATTTATCGATACCCGAATCGGATAAACATGAAACATAAGAGTCGTTGAGAAGAAACGTACCCGTAACTAATTGTCGTTCCGGGCATCCTAGGTGTTAAGGTTGAAATCTCATTCGCGTACATTGGGGTGGGCGTTCTTCTTGGGACATGCATTCTTAAAATGACCCAGTTGTCCACATTCAAAACAAGCACCCCTTCTGCGTGCACTGGGCACCTTTTTAGCGACGGGGGCGTCACCCTTACAACCATGGGCCACATGGCCACTTCTTTGACACTTGATGCAAAATGGTTCGCCACATTTTCCATAATGATGTTTCTGGCACGTGTTGCAAAAAGGTCGTGTTCCAGCATAATTTTTCTTGCCGCCGGGGGTGAAAGGCTTCTTGGTGGAGTCATTGTGGTTGTGGTTGCTTGATGGAGAGGCTTCCTGTTTTCTTTTGTTGTTAACCGGTTGGGCCTCAGCCGTTGGTGCCGGTGCTTCAATTTCATCCACCGTTTTTATAAATAGGCGGGCTATCATCACAGCCTCTTGTAGGTCGGCGGGTCTTAATGGCATTACCCCGTGTGGAATGCTCTTAGGGAGGCCATCCATGTAAAACTCAACTCCTTGGGGCCCGGGAGCCCGGAGGTTTGGACAAATTGAGGTTAGTTCGGCAAACCATTGATTATAAGCTTCGAGGTCATCTCGGGCTATTTTTAAATTTCTTGGCCCCTGTTCGAGCCTTCGAGTCTCTTCGCGCGGGAAGTATTCGGTGATCATTCTTTCTCTTAATTCGGTCCAAGAGAGTGTAAGGGCTTCATCGATACCCACTGATTGTACATACGTGTTCCACCATGAGAGAGCAATACCGGTGAGAGTGAGGGTGGAAAACTTGACCTTATCTTGGTCCCGACAACCGCTTATGCTAAAAACGGCTTCTGTTTGTTCGAACCATCAGGTGAGAGCAACCGGTCCTTCGGTTCCATTGAAAGTGGGAGGATTGTACTTCATGAAGTTTTTGTAGGAGCACCCGCGTTTGAATTACCGACCCCATGATTGTTGTTGTTGTTGGAGAAGTGACCGGCCACGGCCTCTCCCACAGCGGTGGCTATCATTCGTTGAAGAGCTTGTTCGAGAGTTTCCGGGGGGGGGGGGGGTATTGTGTTGACCTTGGTGAGCCATCGTTCCTTCACGACACAAGAATACCGTCAATTAGTATTATCAATAGTACTAACCGTGATATGGAACCAAGATAAAGAGGAAATTTTTCCTTGACTCGGCTTAAATTCTTTATGTCATAATGTCGGAACGTTCATATGAGTCATCATAATATAATCCTGGAAATTATATTACCCTGATTCATATGTGCATTCGACATCATTTCATATAGTCAAGGTGGCGTGTCAATCAAATCAACCACGTGAGATTAAGGTAGAACAAGAGTTAGATGTGAATAAAAGAGTTCGAGTATAAATGCACAATTAGTCAAGTAATTCCTACTTCAAGTCTATATGCCGGTTGTAGTCTAGATTCACTAATGTACCCTATGACTCGGGGTCGACACCAATGAACTCTAAATCCCTACAACCAACGCTCTGATACCATCTGTAGCGACCCGACAAAATCGTCATGGACGGCGCCGTCTACTTAGGTCCCGTTACGTGGTCATAAGTCTTTAAAACAACGTTTGACCAAAAGTATGTCGCATTTATTTCAAAAGTAAGGATGTTTCAAGGTTTACAAAGTAGTTCGATAACTAGTTACATAACAAAGTTTAAAGTACAATTGAAACATATGCGACACAATTTAAAAGTAGCCAAAAGACGCTCCACGTATGCATGTATACTCGATATCCAAGTAAGCATCAAAAGTAATGAGCGGAAGCATGTATCACAAAACGTTCAAGGACCTGAGAAAAACATAGAAATCTGTCAACGAAAATGTTGGTGAAATCATAGGTTTAAGTAAGTAAGTACAAATGAACCACAAGATTTGTAACATTGATATAATAGTAATACATTCCAAAAGTGTGTTTCACGAGCACCCAATTATCAATGCTTAACTTTCCTTCCATAGAACACCATCACAATAGTGTTAGAACATACACTGTTTCACGAAAATATATTTCATTCGTAAACGGCAGCGAACCGTTTGAATGAGGGTTTGTCAAACCCATATGGATCCATACAACATAAGTTCTCGCTTACACCCGGCAAGTGTAACTAATGATAATCGAATTGAGGATTTTGTTCTAAACTCGTATGTAGAATGTTTGTTTTCCTGTACTTGTGTTCACTTAGTAAAAGAAATGTTTATGTTTTCTCATCCCAAATGTAAGTTCAAAAAGAGTAAAAGTGGGACTATGATCTCACCTTGTGTGCACGAGTAATAAGTACTTCAACAAGTAATGTGTGCAAATAACAATGCTAGTCTTGACCTAAACAAATAGGTTTATATCAATATTGGTAAACACGATAGGTCAAAGTGTTCAATTAGTCCTATGGCTCGTTAAGACTCGATCATAATAGCATGTGAATCAAATTGTCATGTTTCAAGCAAGGTACAAGTATAAAAGCATGTTAGAACGATTGCACAAACATTTGGTTAAGTTTGATTAAAAGTCAACTTAGGTCGGGTCAAAGTCAACGAAAAAGTCAACACGTTCGGGTCGGGTCCCGAACTATTTTTCTGAGGTTTTTAATCATATATGAGCATGTTAGAACAAGTTACATGTGAATCGGAGGTCCATAGCATAGCAAACATTTTTCGTAAAATGACCAATGAAGACAGAAGCCTGCCAGTGTATCTGGACGGCGTCCAGATTGTCTGGACGGCGTCCAGCTTTGAAGGCTGGGACGGCGTCCAAATATCTGGACGGCGTCCAGCTTTGAAATCTGGGACGGCGTCTAAGGGTCTGGACGGCGTCCAGATTGGTATTCAAGTCTGATGCAGAAAACTTCTAAGTGCACGAACCAAAAACCAAACTAACAAATTTTATGATCCGCAAACAACCAAAACATGTATCTTATATCATCGGAAAGGTATTTTGACTAGGAAAACATCTAAACACATTTCATCAATCACATTTACCTTTACAACAACCAAAATCACATTGAATGCTCAATCATTTAATGCATTCAAGTTCATAAATTCAAATCAGTGATTCGGCAACCAATTTACATGAATGATATGCCGTCTGGAAGGTAATCAAGCATACAATACAACCTAATACTTACTAATAACATTTCATGTCATTCCAAGCATCAAAAGTCCATTTCACGTTCATCAAACCCTAACCCAATTTCACCAAAAATACTAATCAAGTTCATGAAGTTTTCTAAAGCAACCTACACATCAAATTGAAGCTAGTGATACTAGGAACACATTTTATACTTGCACTTTATCATAACAACAACATTAAATCATCCAAAACTCAAAATCAAGCACACACTATTCATGTTCATGCTAGTTACACTAAAATAACGAGATCGAGCATATAAATCATATATTCATGTTAGACTTGAGCCATAGACACTAACTAACAACTTTATAAGTTAAAAACATCAAGAACACAAAATCTAGTGATTTTAGAAAGTTACCCAAATGTAATGAAATTGGTATCACGTTGTAGAGGATGAAGAGAGGATTCCAAATATGTAATTTGTTTTGATGTTAGCCTCCAAAATCGGATTTAGATGATGAATCTTGTTTGAGTTCTTGAGAGAAAATGGAAGTATGAAAAAGAAAGAAAGAGAGAAATGAGAGGAGGAGGTTGAAGGTTTGACTAGTTGACCTAGTCAAATCTTTGGCCTCTTTGCAAATTTAGTCCCTCTAGTTCGGGTGCGGGTGCGTGAATTAACCAAACGAATTATTTGAATTTTCACGAGAGTACGCGAGACGTTATAATCTAATAACGAAATTATTAAGAATGTTAGCTAATTTAAGATACGAATCTAGTTATGAAGGATATTATTAAAATAAAAAGACGGGCGTTAAAATAATTTAACGGAAAAATGCGGGATGTTACAGATTTTGCCTGCATACGGCTGGCAGGCCGTATGGTCAGGCAAGCAGGATTGTGTGCCCTTTTGTTGAGGTCATATGGCGGGCCATTTTTCACACTGGCAGGCCGTATGGCAAGCCAGATGGTAAGCCGTATGGCCTACCTTGGCCAGCTTTGTTTCCTGGATCGTAACTTGATTTCCTTGGTCATAACTTGTCTTTCACCGTTTTCGCTCTAGAATCTTCGTTTTAGCTCCGTTTTACATGATTATTTTTGCATTGCCTTTGTAATTACTTAATCTACAAAATTAACCGAAAAAGCGATTATTTTGGCGACAGAGTTTGGAACTTTTTGGATTTAGGTCTCAATATCGGGGGGTAAAAATGTGACTTTTTGGCCAATATCAAATACCCCACATATAGTTTTGCTTGTCCTCAAGCAAAAAGTGAGAATATAAGATTTTCTAATAGACTCTCCCTTGCTTAACCATGGATTCTTTTATTATTCCTTCTTCAAAAGTTGTCACATCTTTCAAAAGTAGTAGAAAAAGTTTCGAACTTCAATGGTTTTAGTCGCTAGATTTCAAACGCGTCCATGGTGAAAAAGGCGTACTTTCCAACTCTCAGATGTAGAGTATTCATGACCAGGCTTCTCACTAGAAGATCACTCATATCACTAAAGTGTTTAGGGTGCCCTAATCTAGTTGTATTATCGCTCAGAAGCCAGTCGTGCAACGGTTCTCATCATAGGCTTGGTAAAGTATCGATATCTTTACCAGTCAAATAAGGACGAAACTGATCTTCTTCCTAAGCATTCTTTCAAGAGGAAGACAAGTTGCATATAATGACCCGTCCTAATCTATCTGGACGAAGTCCATATCGATTACAAACGATTCACAATAGTTGATTACATCACGAGGTTCTTGACCTCTATATGGTACATTTTACAAATATTGCATTCGTTTTTAAAAGACAAACTTTCATTTCATCAAAATTCATTTTTAAAAGACAAACTTTCATTTCATCGAAAGTTGACGGCATGCATACCATTTCATAATATATCCAACTATAATTGACTTAGTAATAATCTTGAAGAACTCGATGACTCGAATGCAACATCATTTGAAATATGTCATGAATGACTCCAAGTAATATCTTTAATATGAGCAAAGGCACAGCGGAAGATTTCTTTCATACCTGAGAATAAACATGCTTTAAAGTGTTAACCAAAAGGTTGGTGAGTTCATTAGTTTATCATAAACAACCATTTACATTATTTTAATAGACCACAAGATCCTCATTTTTCATAAATATCATTACACTCGTAAGTGTATAAAATCCATTCGTATGATGAACACCTGGTAACCGACATTAACATAATGCATATAGAATATCCCCCGCATACTCGCAAGTATGCCATAAATATTGGCAATCGCAATCACCATTTAAATCGAAGTACTAAAGCATTCCAAATTCCAGAATGGGGTTTGTTAGGCCCATAGATCTATCTTTAGGATTCGCGTCAATAAGGGGCCATTTCCCTAATTCTTAGGTTACCAGACTTGAAGGGGCAATATTCGGTTTAATAATCCAACCGTACAATGTAGTTTTAAGTACTTGTGTCTATTTCGTCAAACATTTATAAAAGCAGTGCATGTATTCTCAGCCCAAAAATATATATTGCAAAAGCATTTAAAAAGGGAGCAAATGAAACTCACCTATTGTATTTTATAGTAAAAATACATATGATGATATTGAACAACTGAACAATGCAGGGTTGGCCTCGGATTCACGAACATATATCATTTGTATATTTATTAATATTCATAGTTGTAATTGAACACATATATATATATATAAATGTATTAGTTATATCATTTTTATGTTAATAATATATATATGCTTTAAATGTTCATTTTGTATATAAAAATATTAAATTTTGTTATGTTATATGTGTTAAATATATATATATTTATGTATGTACTTCATCTGTTTAACGAAACAGTAGTTCTAATTATACTAAGTTAATATTAGTTAAAATAATAATAATAATGGTAATAACATTAATAATATACTTATGTTAATAATAACTCTATTAGTGATAATAACAATGATATTAATAATAATACTTGTAAAAATATTAATTTTACTGTTTATGATAGTTATGATATTAATGATTTATTAAAAATAATAATAATAATAACTTTATTAAAAATGATAATATTAATAAAAATAATGATATTGTTAATAATGATACATTTGTTTAATAATAATAATAATAATAATAATAATAATAATAATAATAATAATAATAATAATAATAATAATAATAATAATAACAACAATAATGATAAGTGTAATAATAATACTAATAATACTAATAATCTTAATCATAATCATAATGATAATAATAATACTAATAATAATCATGATATTACTAATACCTAGTAATAATAATAATTGATAATTATTACTTATATTGATAAGGTTAATGACAATAATAATTGTAGTACCAATATTAATAGCAATAACAATAATAATCATAACAATAATAATCATATCAATATTAATAATAATAATAATAATAATAATAATACTAATAATATTAATAAGTAATAAGTAATAATAATAATAATAAGTGAATAAGTAAAGACTACCTCAAAGGAAAGAAATCCTTAAAAAAAAAACAGCCCATGCCAGGGCTCGAACCAGCAACCTTTCGATAACCTAAACACTCTATTAACCATCCGTCTGTTTCTCTTTATCTGATTAATCGCACCTCGATTTCTATTTAACCATTCCTATTATTTACCCCTTTTTCTTCATCTTTTTCGTGATGCAAAACAATCAGGGACTAGGATAATCCCCATTTAATTACTCGTTGATTTAATACTTGTAATTAAAATGACAACCGATTATAATTGTGACCTTGTATTTCGTAGAAAAGGAAAAAGAAAAAAATATATATATACAGTAATCAAAATAGCTCGCTGTAACACTTTATAAACCCCGATCATGATTTTGAAATTTAAAGTGTTTTAGATCGAACTTCCAACATGAAAAGTTTTCATACCACACCTAGAAACTTTCTGGACACCTAATTTGAATTGCCACATCAAAACGAATTCGAATTTTTGCTATGAACACTTCATTTGACTTCTTGATTTTAAACATTGACCTCAAAAATTGGAAATCGATAGTAAAAATTGGAGGTTGGTATTTTGCAGACAGTTTAAAAGAAATATTTCTAACATATATACACTTAAGGATTTTAAAACGGTATTCGAATTCGAAGAAATTGAAAAGAATGACCAAGAACAGAGGATACGTTCTGGGTTCTTTAATTTAGTTTTAATTTTTGTTGTTTTTGCCCGAATTGCAGTAGTAGAGTTCTATATAGTTTTGAGTATAATTACAGCTGGATTAATTCCTTTAACATTTGTATTATAGCTTGATTGCTCTACATAAAAAAAATATTCTGTCAGAGATTATTAAAATTTAAAGCGGTTTATAATTTCAACTAAATTATACTATGGATTTTGATGTTTATCACTTTAGGAGACAGAAACAAACAGATCAAACACTGTTTGATTGCACCTGAAAACAGAATTTTGATTCGTATGTATATATATCTGTATATAATATATAATTGTATCTGGTATATAAATATGTAATACTGGTTACTAGTACGTATTCGTGTATATATATATCAGTGTATATATATGTATATAGATATATCTGTTTATATATCTATCTATTTAGTTGTATTATATATATATATATATATATATATATATATATATATATAACTGTATTTATATATCTTATATATATTTATTTATATCTAATTCTTAAATTTGATTAATGTTTTTACTAATACCAATAATAATATTATTATTAAAGAGACTATTAATAACTAATGCTAAATAAAATTATTATTACTAACAATGATGATAAGTTTAATAAATTTAGTTACTAGTAATGATACTAATAAAAAAATGATAATAAAAATAATCTTGTTAGTTATGTTAATATCATAATATATATATAATAACATACCTTGAATATTTAGTATTTATATATATATATATATATATATATATATATATATGATTGTGACACAAATAAAATATGTAGCAATGAAAGTATATAGATATATATATATACTTATATATATATATATATATATATATATATATATATATATATATATATATGATTGTGACACAAAAATTTCTGATTGTATGTATACTATTATATATATATATATATATATATATATATATATATATATATATATATATATATATATATATATATATATATATATAATAGTATACATACAATCAGAAATTTTTGTGTCACAATCATATATATATATATATATATATATATATAAGTATATATATATATCTATATACTTTCATTGCTACATATTTTATTTTATCTTAAGTATCAAGTAAGTAATATATTAATTATATATATTGAAACAAATAATTTCAGAGTATAACATCAAATACTTTATTAACATTGTCATATTTTGTAAATCCAATCTATTCTCTATATTTAAATAATAGTTTTAAATAACAAGTTTAAGTTTTTCCTTCATAATAATTAAATCACATGATAGTTTGTTATTATAATTAATTTATAATATATAATTAATTACATGTATAGTTGTTTATATATTCATTTCTATTTATAATTAAAGGTTCGCGAATCGTCAGGAGTAGTCAAAGGTTAAATGAATCAATGTAAACAGTTTCAAAATTTTAAGACTCAACATTACAGACTTTGTTTATCGTGTCGAAATAATATAAAGATGAAGTTTAAATTTTATCAAAAATTCCCGGGTCGTCACAGTACCTACCCGTTAAAGAAATTTTGTCCCGAAATTTGAGAGGGATCATCATGGTTAACAATAATAATGTTTTCCTGACGAATATGAGCTGATAAATAATTTTTTATTATTGTTGAGTAATATTGATAAGATAATTCGACTACTCGAAGAGTACGAGTGAAGTTATCGCAAATGAGTGAATTGAGTAATTGCAGGTTTGTCTTGATCGGTGACGTAGTCACGGTTGATTTACGAAATTTAAGGGATTTAGAGGAAATCTTCATAATAAGATTTGGTTCTCCAATAATTAAGGAAATTAGAATTTTCTTTGCTTAAATGCGATAATATGTCTCGATTGCTCGGTCTGACTTTTCAAATTACCAGAAGTCACGAGAAAAGATAGAACTATCAGGAAGATACGTTCTTAATATGTTTGGAGATTAGATAGAATGTAAGAGTCGTGTAATATGGCACATGATGATGCTATAATCTGTGAATCATCACGTTTCATTAGAAACTCAGCATGACTTACTGTAATATAATCACGTTGATCAAGTGTCATTATATTATACTAATTCATGCTTCAGTTCCCAACACTACTTCAAAATCATTCATAATTCAAACTTGAATTTTAAAGAAATTTAGAAACTAAAGTAGTTTCCTTTATGATGTAATATAGATAGCACGAAGAGATAAATAATTTTGGACGAGAATATTTATGAAAATATCTTCAGAAATATCGAAGATATTTATGATGATATTTTGGAATTTCTAAGTTCGATGGTTGATGAAGAAAAAGTTTCCGCAAGATTTTAGAGTCAGAAACAAGGTATTCGATAATGACTTCAGTAGATAATGAATCATTTGAATTCTTTGAAGGCAGATTTAGTCTTTGTGATTTGTCCACGGCTTCCTTCATAGTTTCGCGTAATCCATTTTTCGGTACTAAAATTTCCATTGAGCATTTCCAACCTTCCATTCCTTATTATCAAACTTTTGGCCGTTTAGATCATCTACAATTTTGCTGTTTCCTCTGCATTTAATGCTACCATATCTGAATTGGCGGTTATTGAAAGGACCCGTTCATATACATTATAAACGATTCACAATAGTTGATTACATTGCGAGGTATTTGACCTCTATATGATACATTTTACAAACATTTCATTCGTTTTTAAAAGACAATCTTTCTTTACATCGAAAATTGACAGGCATGCATACCATTTCATAATATCCACTATCCAACTATAAATTGATTTAATAATAATCTTTGATGAACTCAATGACTCGAATGCAACGTTCTTCGAAATATGCTATGAAAGACTCCAAGTAATATCTTTAAAATGAGCAAATGCACAGCGGAAGATTTCTTTAACACCTGAGAATAAACATGCTTTAAAGTGTCAACCAAAAGGTTGGTGAGTTCATTAGTTTATCATAATCATTTATTTCCATCATTTTAATAGACCACGAGAATTTCATTTCCAGTTCTCATAAATATACGTCCCATGCATAGAGACAAAAATAATCATTCATATGGTGAACACCTGGTAACCGACATTAACTAGATACATATAAGAATATCCCCTATCATTCTGGGATCCTCCTTCGGACATGATATAAATTTCGAAGTACTAAAGCATCCGGTACTTTGGATGGGGTTTGTTAGGCCCAATAGATCTATCTTTAGGATTCGCGTCAATTAGGGTGTCTGTTCCCTAATTCTTAGATTACTAGACTTAATAAAAAGGGGCATATTCGACTTCGATAATTCAACTATATAATGTAGTTTCGATTACTTGTGTCTATTTCGTAAAACATTTATAAAAATTGCGCATGTATTCTCAGCCCAAAAATATAAAGGGTAAAAAGGCAAATGAAACTCACACATGTAAATATTGTAAAACAGTTAATAAAGCATTTGCATGTATTCTCAGCCCAAAAACGTAAAGAGTAAAAAGGGCAAATGAAACTCACGCATGTAAATATTGTAAAACAGTTAATAAAACAGTGCATGTATTCTCAGCCCAAAAATGTAATGAGTAAAAGGGAGCAAATAAAACTCACCATACTGTATTTCGTAGTAAAAATACATATAACGTCATTGAACAAGTGCAAGGTTGGCCTCGGATTCACGAACCTAAATTAATTATATATATTTATGTGTTGGTCAATATTTGTCTAACAAATTAGGTCAAGTCATAGTGTACCACAATCCTAATGCTCGAGACTAATATGCAAAAGTCAACAAAAGTAAATTTGACTCAAAATAATTTCCAAAAATCTATACATGATTAATATATAGTTTAAATATCGTTGTTTTATATTTTTAAATATTTTTAAACGATTTATTAGAGTAAATAATATAATTTATTTATTAATAAATAAAATTTTATATTAAATTTATATAATAAAATATACTTTTATATATATTAAGTAATAAAATTTATAGGGTTCATTTAATATCATAAAGATAATATAATAGGTATTATTAAAGTAAGTTATTACACGTAGTAAAATATGTTTATATCACATATTTATTTTATAAAATAATATCTATAATGATAGTAAGTAAAAGTTGTATTATTTTGTAATAATAATTATTATTATAAAAATATCAATATTTATATTTACTAAGATGACGTTATGATAAAACGATAATTCTAATTATGATAACTTTAATATTTACGATAATTTTTAATATTATCTTTAAAATAATAATTCTATTTAAAATAATAATAATAATGATATTTTATAGTAACAATGACATTTCTATTAAAATGATAATTTTTGTTAAAATGATAGTTTTAATACTAACGATACTTTTAATAATAATAGTAATGATAAAAATAATAAGAACGATAATTTTATCTAAATCAATATCTTATAATATTTTAATTTCATCATGATACTCTTACCCATTATTTCCAAATCGTTTCGTTTAATAGCTTTTAATCGTCTTTTATATCGTGTTCATAATAACGATAATAATAGTAATCAAAATAATTAGGTGTTACAAATATTTGTTTTAATTACACTAATATTAATAATGATAGTTACTATAACATTATTAACGATAATACTAATAATTATCTTAATGATAATATAGTAATAATAATAATAACAATAACAATAACCATTTTTAAATAATGAGATATATATATTAATAATGATAATAATAATAATAATACCAATAATAATAATAATAATAATAATAATAATAATAATAATAATAATAATAATAATAACAATAATAATAATAATAATAATAATAATAATAATAATAATAATAATAATAATAATTGGATAATAATAATAATACTAATTATAACTTTAACGATAATAACGATAGTAATAATTAAAAAAATAACAATTTTTAATGATAAATCCCTTTTATTGATAAAGATAATAATAATGATAATAATAAGATAAAACTAGAACGACGATAAAAACGACGATAATAATAATCATTTTTAATAAAAATATCGAAAATTCAATTGATTATAACTTCTAATCCATTCATCGAAACCATTCGATATCTAAAGGAAAAGTTCTTAATTTTTCGCTAGCTTTCCAAGGACATGCTTATCTTATACCTTATCTCAACCGCAAGTGTAACTAATTCAACATTCAACCTAACCTGTCTAATGGCAATATCAAAAGTACAAGCATGCATAATCCTAAATACTCGAGCACTAGTCAGGGATACACTATTAGTGTGTAAAAGTTAAATTATGAGTACTCACGTATCAATATTGAGATTCAATATTGCAGGAAAGGTACGTAGACGCAACGGAAATGATAAACACTATATTGACCTCACGAGCATACCCATGAACCATACTCAATCACCTCCATAGCTATAACCCATAATTTCCTTAATCCTATCCCACTCAAAAAACAATTTCGAAATCACTCAGACAGCACTCCGTCGTAATATTTTATGTATACTAATAATATCTTGAAATAATACGGAGTAAATATATATATATGTAAATCGATTGAGAGAGTTTAGAGAAAAATATTTTCAAGTTTCTATGAAATAATGAAACCTATTGAATTCTATTTATAATAGATTTTTGAATTATTAAAGTATGAATTATTAAAGTGAATTATTAAAGTATAAATTATTAAAGTGAATTATTAAAGTATGAATTATTAAAGTGAATTATTAAAGTATGAATTATTAAAGTGAATTATTAAAGTATGAATTATTAAAGTGAATTATGAAAGTTAAAGTAAAGTAAAAATAAAGTAAAGGTAAAGTTTAAGTATAGTAAAAGTATAAAACTATGTACGTATAATACGCGTATAAATATATAATATTAATTTAAATCGTTATATATATTTAATAAAATAAAATATAAATATCGTTATCTTTATCATACTAGTTAAGTAATGAGTTGTCAAAAGTGGTTCTAGATATTTATAAAAGTTATATACGTTTTAATAATAAAGTTCTTTTTAAACTGAAAACGTTTTTGTACGTTTGAAACTAAATAGATCAATCGAGTCTTTATGAGATTCAATCTTCCACTATCCTTTGTCTAGTTCTCAATGATTGACAATTTGTTCTTATTTATAAATCACTTTACCATTTTCCGAATATTGTTAAAATGGAAAGATTTCTCAAATCAACGTGGGCCTTTCAACAGAGACTTATAATCATAATTCAATATATCTGATAATTCAATCATTTGATCTTATCTTCTAATTCCATTGATAAACATTTTGAAACAGATACAATCATATAAAGTATTTAATCTAATATTTTGTTTACGTTTCAAGTTATAATATATATACACATATACATATATAATCATATTCGTTTAATGGTTCGTGAATCGATGGAACTTGGTCGAGGTTTAATGAATGTATGAACATAGTTTAAAATTCTTAAAATTTAACTTAACAAATATTGCTTATAGTGTCAAAAATATATAAAGATTAAAGTTTAAATTTGGTTGGAAATTTCCGGGTTGTCACAGTACCTACCCGTTAAAGAAATTTCGTCCCGAAATTTGAGTGGAAAGGTCGTGAATGATAATAAGTATGTTTTCATGATGCATATGGGCTGAAAATTAGAGTTTTATCATCAGCGAATAATTTGGATAAACAATCCATTTATATGAAGAGTACGAATGAAGCTAACATAGAAGAGTGAAATGAGTAAGTGTAGATTCATCTTATCATTTGACGTAGATATGATTGATTCCCAGATTTCAAGGGATTTAAAGAAAATCTTCTTAATAAGATTTGACTCTCCGGTAATCAAGGGAATTAGGATCTGCTTTAAATGCGATCGTCCATTTTAATTGTTCTGTCGGAGATTTTCTTATTAATTCACCTCCTTCGTTTCCTTACAACTCACACCTTCTGTTGATGCATTTTATGTAAGTCCCTAGACATCTACCCATGTCCATTGCAGGTGCAACAGTTTATAGGCCACCATGATTGCTCGTTATTATCCTATCCGTGTTTGTATGTGGTTACAGGAACTGCAGGAACGAGATTTAGATGTTTGACTATGTTAGACTTAGTCAGACGAACGAGTGAAGCCTCACTAGTACGGCTGACAGGCTCATACGCACGGTTGATGCTGAGCTAAGTCACAATTACAACCTAAATGAGAAGACACGAGTGAGTGATCACCCGTACGGCTGATGAAGCCAACTCGTACGTGTGATGAATGAATCGTATGGGTGAGTCAACATCAGGGGTATATAAAGTCTTATGTTCTTCATTTTAGGTTAAGCCTCTCATTTGTTACACACACTCAGATCTAGTGAGCTCCTCCGATTTTCTATCAGTCCAAATCACCCAGGTGGTGAATAATAGCTCTAGGTGTTGATCTAATCACACTTGATTTAGTTGTGGTTTGACAAAATTAATCAAAAAAAAATTTAACCTATTCACTAGAGGGTTTGATTCACTTATTCCGCCATTGTGTGAGTTAAATCTGTTAATTTCTAAGTTCCTAGTCATGTTTCATCACCTTCTATTCTTTCCCCCTCAACTCATATTTTAAAGTATTCATCAATAGGCTCCATCCAGTTCTGATTCTCGATATACTTCTAACTTTTATATCGGTCATTCTTCTTTTTCATCTACCGTCGGAAGAATCTATTTACTTCTACTATACTCTTGGGTTTATAGTGTTTCTAGTTTTCTCGTGTCTTTATATTGCTATATGCATCGATATATATGGTTTATAATTTCTGGTTTATCGTTGGGCTTTATATGTTCCCTTATATTTCAAAGCCTCTGCTTCTGTCTTCTATAATCATTATCATTCACAGTTAATGCTCTCTTTTATTTGCTGCAATTTATACCCCAATTTCTATTTCGGAGTTTTGTCCTTTTGTTTCTTCTTCTTGCGATTAAGCACCGCTTGTAATGGTCCAGAATTCATAGATATGAATTTCGGAATGAACATTGTTAATGTTCTAGGAAGGAAATTATGATGGCACAATCTTGACTTGTCAAATTAATAGAATACCTTGGAAAAGGCCGAATCATCAAGAAATATTTTCTTGATATTTTAGAGGTAAAATAGAATACAAGAGTTGTATAACATGGCACATGATGATATTATGATCTGTGAATCATCACGTTCCATTTAGAAACTCAGCATGACTTACTGTAATATAATCACGTTGATCAAGTGTCATTATATTATACTAATTCATGCTTCAGTTCCCAACACTACTACAAAATATTCCTATTTTAAACTTGAATGTTTCAGAATTTAGAAACTAAAATAGTTTCTTTTATGATGTAATACAGATAGTGCGAAGAGGTAAATGATTTCAAATAAGAAAAATTAAGAAAATATCTTCAGAAATATGGAGGATATTTATAATGAAAGATATGATGATATTTTAGAATTTCTAATATCAGAGGATGATGAAGAATATTGTCCCCAGGGGTTTAGAGTCAGGAGCAAGGTATTCGTTAATGACTTCAGCAGGTACTGAATCATTTGGATCCTTTGAAGTCAGGTTCAGTGTTTGTAATTTGTCCAAAGCCTCCTTCCTACTTTGCTCAATCCGTTTTCCAGTTCCAAAACTTCTCTTTTTCTGCACTTTGCCAGCACACTTCATCATTATCATCCAGCTTTTACCATTTAAAGTCGTTTTTAGTTTTTGCTGCTTCATCACCATTTTTTCCATTTTCGGAGAACCAATTCTTAGTTCGGAGTGTTTTTCAGAAACTTCACATTCAAATTAAGTCCAGAAGATAGACGTTATATATACACATATAACTGTTGGCGTAGACATGCTTCGAGATTTCAAAATACTGATTGCTAATTCCCAATGATTCGTATGGCAATTCTCATTACAAGATGCGAATGAGTAAATGATGGGGTTTCAATTAAATAATTATAATGACTTTTTGGAAAGGCTAAAGTCAAAGGGTAATGAAGTTGTTGGTACATCTGCTAATAATGTGGTGGAATGTAAAAGGTTCCCTGGTAACGATGGTGTATATCTCAAGGTTATAATAAGGTTAGTCTGACTGAAAAGTTGAAGTTGACTTGCTGAAGCTGTGACAAAACTGGCTACTTTGAATAGGAGTCGCAAAGTTATTTTTGCTAATAAATGCCAAAGAATCTGAAGCGGATACGTTGTTTAAACTTTTACTTTGGTTTCAAGAGTTTTTCGGGTACATAACTGTGGGTAACATGTGGTTGGATCATCATCTCGATTGCTCATCATTCGAAGTGTCTTCAGAAATTTTTGAAGGGTTTGAACACAGATTGTAATCGTTAACATACATTTGATGTTCTAACATAGTTTTGAAGTCAAAATATAGCTTGTGAAATATGTAAGGATCTAAGAGTGATGATTTTGGTCATATCTCGAGTTGAATTTTGAGATTTCAAAATCAGAATATGTAATTAAATTTTGAATGAGTATGGTTGTTTTGATTTTTATAAAAGAATGTATATTGTTGTGAAAGTAGGGAGTATAATGGATGATTTGCTGAATCAGATTCGAAGAATGTAATATATTATTTGTGAATTTATATATCTCTCGGGTATTACCTACCCGTTAAAAAAAATTCACAATTAATATTTTGTACAAAAGAATTTTATTACAGTCTTTATGAAAATATATATATGTATATTTTCTTCAGATGCAACATAGATTTAATGATTTAATGTTAAATTAAACTCATTTGATTTACGGTTGAAACTAGAATTTAATAATCCCTAAAGGCTTTAAAAAGTACATAACTTTTACGCAGTATTTCTTTAATGACATTGAAATTATGAATCAATACTTCATTATTTATTGATGTATGATGTTCGGTTCGTGGAATTCTTGTGAATTTCGCAAAGTACGAATAATGTTATCTGAAAAGTTTCGGGTACATCGATGATGAAAGTGTAAAATCAAATATATACTTGATTTATTATGAATTGGAATTTGTTGAATTGCGACAGAGATTGTAGTTAACGCTGGTTAAGTTGCGACCGAAGGACGTACATTATTGCATATTTGTAATATGAATTAACTGAGTAGTTAAGATTCACACACAATAGTTTAGCACGGAAAGATTTATTTCAAAATATATATATATATATATATATATATATATATATATATATATATATATATATATATATATATAATATACATATAATTTCTTCAGAGGGAATGAGTTAATTCTTCATAACTCGTTGATACAATATACACGTTATTGATTCGTAATGATGTCCACAGTGATTCTTGAACTGACGGAGTTTGTGATGTTATCGGTGTTGTTGATTCGGATGTTGACTGTACTGACGATGCTGGTAACTCTGACGGTACTGCTGATGATGTTGGTAAAGCAAGTTTAGCTTGTTAATCACACACGATTTTTGTTAGGGTTTCTACTCTTCCTTCTATCATTTTTGGTTCGCTTAACTGATTTATGGTTAGGGCTAGATTAGATAATCTCTAAGACTTTAGAGATTACATAATCACCGCGGAATGTTTCTCCTATACTTCGTCAGTTATTGTTGTTGGTACTCCTTGGTATCTATGGTGCGTATGACGTTGATGCTCGTGGGACAGATTGTGAAGTTGAGGTTTACAACGCGGTTGTGGTTGGAGGTGGTAATGGTACTGTTGGCGTTGATGATGGTGGTACTGGTTATACTGCTGATGCTGCTGCTGGTGTTTGTAATCTCTACACCATATTCTCCAAAGCCACTACCCGAGCGCGAAGCTCGTTGACTTCTTCTATTACACCGGGGTGATTGTCGGTTCGAACGAGCGGATAAATAAAATCTAAAATTTGATGTAATATATAATCGTGACGAGATACTCTGGAAATGAGCGAGAACATGGTGTTTCAGACAGGTTCGCCGGTAAGTGCTTCAGGTTCTTCGTCAAGAGGGCAATGTGGTGGATGGAAGGGATCACCTTCTTCTTGTCTCCAATGATTGAGGAGGCTACGAACCCGTCCCCAATTCATCCAGAATAGGTGATGACTGATTGGTTTATCTATTCCGGTCACACTGCTTTCGGAGCTTGAATGGGATTCCATTTCGGAATCTGAGTGACTTGAACTGATGACGAATTCCATTTCGTACGATTGGATAAACGATTTTTTTTTTCGATATGAAATGATTTTGGCTAACGGATGGTATTCTAATTACATAGAATATATATATATATATATATATATATATATATATATATATATATATATATATATATATATATATATATATATATATATATATAGATCAAAAGATTCCGTAGATTACAGAGGACTTTGCGGGATATGTTAGGCAAAGGTTAAAGTAACAGATACGATAAGATATGATTTAGCAGATATGCTAAGATATGAATTTTTGCCTATACACTATTCATGCAATCAATGCAGCAAGACGTGTCTTAGACTAAAAATGATAAGCAGGTAATTTCCTGAGGATGATAAGTAGTTAATTTTCGACACAAAATGATAAGCAAAACTTTTGACATGCAGACACGGCCGAAGTCCAGACTCACTAATGCATCCTATCGACTTATCAGTTAGACACACTAATGCAGACCTGGTTCGCTAAGACCACCGCTCTGATACCAACTGAAAGGACCTGTTCATATACATTATAAACGATTCACAATAGTTGATTACATTGCGAGGTATTTGACCTCTATATGATACATTTTACAAACATTGCATTCGTTTTTAAAAGACAATCTTTCTTTACATCAAAAATTGACAGGCATGCATACCATTTCATAATATCCACTATCCAACTATAAATTGATTTAATAATAATCTTTGATGAACTCAATGACTCGAATGCAACGTTCTTCGAAATATGCTATAAAAGACTCCAAGTAATATCTTTAAAATGAGCAAATGCACAGCGGAAGATTTCTTTAACACCTGAGAATAAACATGCTTTAAAGTGTCAACCAAAAGATTGGTGAGTTCATTAGTTTATCATAATCATTTATTTCCATCATTTTAATAGACCACGAGAATTTCATTTCCAGTTCTCATAAATATACGTCCCATGCATAGAGACAAAAATAATCATTCATATGGTGAACACCTGGTAACCGACATTAACTAGATACATATAAGAATATCCCCTATCATTCCGGGATCCTCCTTCGGACATGATATAAATTTCGAAGTACTAAAGCATCCGGTACTTTGGATGGGGTTTGTTAGGCCCAATAAATCTATCTTTAGGATTCGCGTCAATTAGGGTGTCTGTTCCCTAATTCTTAGATTACCAGACTTAATAAAAAGGGGCATATTCGACTTCGATAATTCAACTATATAATGTAGTTTCGATTACTTGTGTCTATTTCGTAAAACATTTATAAAAATTGCGCATGTATTCTCAGCCCAAAAACATAAAGGGTAAAAAGGCAAATGAAACTCACACATGTAAATATTGTAAAACAGTTAATAAAGCATTTGCATGTATTCTCAGCCCAAAAATGTAAAGAGTAAAAAAGGGCAAATGAAACTCACGCATGTAAATATTGTAAAACAGTTAATAAAATAGTGCATGTATTCTCAGCTCAAAAATGTAATGAGTAAAAGGGAGCAAATGAAACTCACCATACTGTATTTCGTAGTAAAAATACATATAACGTCATTGAACAAGTGCAAGGTTGGCCTCGGATTCACGAACCTAAATTAATTATATATATTTATGTGTTGGTCAATATTTGTCTAACAAATTAGGTCAAGTCATAGTGTACCACAATCCTAATGCTCGAGACTAATATGCAAAAGTCAACAAAAGTAAATTTGACTCAAAATAATTTCCAAAAATCTATACATGATTAATATATAGTTTAAATATCGTTGTTTTATATTTTTAAATATTTTTAAAAGATTTATTAGAGTAAATAATATAATTTATTTATTAATAAATAAAATTTTATATTAAATTTATATAATAAAATATACTTTTATATATATTAAGTAATAAAATTTATAAGGTTCATTTAATATCATAAAGATAATATAATAGGTATTATTAAAGTAAGTTATTACACGTAGTAAAATATGTTTGTATCACATATTTATTTTATAAAATGTTATCTATAATGATAGTAAGTAAAAGTTGTATTATTTTGTAATAATAATTATTATTATAAAAATATCAATATTTATATTTACTAAGATGACGTTATGATAAAACGATAATTCTAATTATGATAACTTTAATATTTACGATAATTTTTAATATTATCTTTAAAATAATAATTCTATTTAAAATAATAATAATAATGATATTTTATAGTAACAATGACATTTCTATTAAAATGATAATTTTTGTTAAAATGATAGTTTTAATACTAACGATACTTTTAATAATAATAGTAATGATAAAAATAATAAGAACGATAATTTTATCTAAATCAATATCTTATAATATTTTAATTTCATCATGATACTCTTACCCATTATTTCCTAATCGTTTCGTTTAATAGCTTTTAATCGGCTTTTATATCGTGTTCATAATAATGATAATAATAGTAATCAAAATAATTAGGTGTTACAAATATTTGTTTTAATTACACTAATATTAATAATGATAGTTACTATAACATTATTAACGATAATACTAATAATTATCTTAATGATAATATAGTAATAATAATAATAACAATAACAATAACCATTTTTAAATAATGATATATATATATTAATAATGATAATAATAATAATAATACCAATAATAATAATAATAATAATAATAATAATAATAATAATAATAATAATAATAATAATTGGATAATAAAAATAATAATAATACTAATTATAACTTTAACGATAATAACGATAGTAATAATTAAAAAAATAACAATTTTTAATGATAAATCCCTTTTATTGATAAAGATAATAATAATGATAATAATAAGATAAAACTAGAACGACGATAAAAACGACGATAATAATAATCATTTTTAATAAAAATATCGAAAATTCAATTGATTATAACTTCTAATCCATTCATCGAAACCATTCGATATCTAAAGGAAAAGTTCTTAATTTTTCGCTAGCTTTCCAAGGACATGCATATCTTATACCTTATCTCAACCGCAAGTGTAACTAATTCAACATTCAACCTAACCTGTCTAATGGCAATATCAAAAGTACAAGCATGCATAATCCTAAATACTCGAGCACTAGTCAGGGATACACTATTAGTATGTAAAAGTTAAATTATGAGTACTCACGTATCAATATTGAGATTCAATATTGCAGGAAAGGTACGTAGACGCAACGGAAATGATAAACACTATATTGACCTCACGAGCATACCCATGAACCATACTCAATCACCTCCATAGCTATAACTCATAATTTCCTTAATCCTATCCCACTCGAAAAACAATTTCAAAATCACTCGGACAGCACTCCGTCGTAATATTTTATGTATACTAATAATATCTTGAAATAATACGGAGTAAATATATATATATATGTAAATCGATTGAGAGAGTTTAGAGAAAAATATTTTCAAGTTTCTATGAAATAATGAAACCTATTGAATTCTATTTATAATAGATTTTTGAATTATTAAAGTGAATTATTAAAGTATGAATTATTAAAGTGAATTATTAAAGTATGAATTATTAAAGTGAATTATTAAAGTATGAATTATTAAAGTGAATTATTAAAGTATGAATTATTAAAGTGAATTATTAAAGTATGAATTATTAAAGTGAATTATTAAAGTTAAAGTAAAGTAAAAATAAAGTAAAGGTAAAGTTTAAGTATAGTAAAAGTATAAAACTATGTACGTATAATACGCGTATAAATATATAATATTAATTTAAATCGTTATATATATTTAATAAAATAAAATATAAATATCATTATCTTTATCATACTAGTTAAGTAATGAGTTGTCAAAAGTGGTTCTAGATATTTATAAAAGTTATATACGTTTTAATAATAAAGTTCTTTTTAAACTGAAAATGTTTTTGTACGTTTGAAACTAAATAGATCAATCGAGTCTTTATGAGATTCAATCTTCCACTATCCTTTGTCTAGTTCTCAATGATTGACAATTTGTTCTTATTTATAAATCACTTTACCATTTTCCGAATATTGTTAAAATGGAAAGATTTCTCAAATCAACGTGGGCCTTTCAACAGAGACTTGTAATCATAATTTAATATATCTGATAATTCAATCATTTGATCTTATCTTCTAATTCCATTGATAAACATTTTGAAACAGATACAATCATATAAAGTATTTAATCTAATATTTTGTTTACGTTTCAAGTTATAATATATATACATATATAATCATATTCGTTTAATGGTTCGTGAATCGATGGAACTTGGTTGAGGTTTAATGAATGTATGAACATAGTTTAAAATTCTTGAAATTTAACTTAACAAATATTGCTTATCGTGTCAAAAATATATAAAGATTAAAGTTTAAATTTGGTTAGAAATTTCCGGGTTGTCACAGTTATCAGTCCAAGGTGGTTTCAGGAATCATGAAAGTTTTGAACGCAGATTGTAATCGTCAAGATACAAACGAGTTTTAAGATGAAATCAAATAATAAATTTGAAGAAATGTTTAGTTTCATATGTTATAATCAATATTTTAATTCATTATAATTGTCCAATGTTATTAGTCCACAGTCGATAGTCTACATTTAATAGTCCAATAATTCATATATAGTTTAATATATTATATTCGAATTGATTAATACGTATCGTGACCCATGTACATATCTCAGACTCGATCACAACTCAAAGTATATATATTATTATAGAATCAACCTCAACCATGTATAGCTAACTCAATCATTACTGCATATAGAGTGTCTATGGTTATTCCAAATAATATATATAGATGCGTCGATATGATATGTCAAAACCATGTATACGTGTCCCGATATTTAAAGTGCGTAAAATAAATAAAAGAAATTAAATGACGATAAATAAAATTGCGAGAATTAAAATTGCGATAAATAAATGTAATAGGAATTAACAGTTAGCTAGGATTTTTGTTAGCGTGGATTCTTAATAGAATTTCTCATAGTTAATTTGTTTGTTTCTAACAAATTTTATTTTGTTCAATGTTTTCTTTATTATTCCACTTGTTGGATTCTGGTAAATCAAAATCCAAAAATGAAATTGGATGAAAATGGTTATTCTGCGGTGAACGGATACGTATATCGGTGGTTGTAAGTAGGATAGTGAATGATTGTTGAATAAGCTTCGACGAATGTACAGTGTAACTTATTAAGGTGAAATCTAAATATTCCTCGGGTATTACCTACCCGTTAAAATATTTTCGCCATTAACAGTTTGTACAAAAGAATTTTTAATTACAATCTTTATGAAAACATATATGCGTATATATTTTCTTCAGATGTAATCATGGATTTAATGAGTCAATATGATATTAATCTCATTTGCTTTTTGGTTAGAACTAGATTACATAATCTCTAAAACATTAGAGATTACATAATCATCATGTCGAATGAAGATAAATGATGTAGAACGTTATGTAGAATGATGATTATACTCGAGGTACAGAATGAGATGTTGAGACATGTGATGTTGAGACTTGGGTTGTTGGTGGTACTGGTGTTGATGTTGATGGTACTGTTAGCACTGGTGATGTTGCTGAAGCTGGTAGATTTTGCACCACATTTTCCAATTTGATTACTCGAGCGCGAAGCTCGTTGACTTCTTCTATTTTTCCGGGATGATTGGCGGTCGGAACGAGGAGATGAATAAGGTTTAGAATTGTGGATAGAATATAATCGTGTCGAGATACTCCGAAAATGAGAGAGAAAATGGTGTTTCAAACAGGTTCGTCGGTAAGTGCTTCAGGTTCTTCACCAAGAGGTGAATTTGGTTGGTGGGAGGGATCGCCTCCTTCGCGTCTCCATTGATTAAGTCGACTACAAACCCATCAGATGAATTGGGGATGAATGATTCGTTGATTCATTCTGGTGACACTGCTTTCGGAGCTTAGGTGAACATCCATGTCAGAATAGCTGTCGGATTCCGAAGAACTTGAACTAGTGGCGAGTTCCATTTCGTACGATTGAGTAAAGGGTTTTTTGGTATAAAATGATTTTCGGCTATCGAATGGTATTCTAATTACATAGAATATCTATATACATAGAACAAAAGATTTCGTAGAATACAGAGGAATTTACATAATATGTCAGGAAAAGTTACAGTAACAGATACGCTAAGATATGAATTTTGTCTATACACTATTCATGCAATCAATGTAGTAAGATGTGTCTAGACTAAGAATGATAAGCAGGTAATTTTCGACACGAAATTATAAGCAAAACTTTTGACATGCAGACACGGTCGAAGTCCAGACTCACTAATGCATCTAAACAACTATCAGTTAGACACATTAATGCAAGACCTGGTTCGCTAAGACCACCGCTCTGATACCATCTATAACGACCCGTCCTAATCTATCTGGACGAAGTCCATATCGATTACAAATGATTCACAATAGTTGATTACATCGCGAGGTTCTTGACCTCTATATGGTACATTTTACAAACATTGCGTTCGTTTTTAAAAGACAAACTTTCATTTCATCGAAATTCGTTTTTAAAAGACAAACTTTCATTTCATCGAAAGTTGACGGCATGCATACCATTTCATAATATATCCAACTATAATTGACTTAGTAATAATCTTGAAGAACTCGATGACTCGAATGCTGTCATACCCCGTCCAAAATCTTCCGAACGAATACAATAACACATGGTACCATCACGGTGAACTGACGTCTAAATGCCATGAACGACTCCATGTAATATGAGCAAATGCACAGCGGAAGGTTTCATTCATACCTGAGAATAAACATGCTTTCAAGTGTCAACCAAAAGGATGGTGAGTTCATAAGTTTATTGTAAACAGTAAAAATTTATCATTTTGATAGACCACAAGATTTAAATGCTGCATGGTACAAATGGGCCCGAATCCTATACCCACCTGTAATGTACATGCGATATCTTTTAAATACAGTACACCTTTCTCGTGTACGAAATCATCTTTCATAAATCTTAGTAACCGTACACATATCTTGTGCACAAAAATAACATACACATAACCTGTGTATAAAATCATTCTCTCGATACATAACATTCACTTTTCATTGCTTTCATAGCTTGGCTTGGTAACCGACCTTAACATATAATGCGCATAATAATATCCCCAAAACAGAACATCTCGTCTGTATAATAATCATATAAACTTCGAAGTACTAAACACCACGCCCACTAGCCCTTCCGTCTAGTGAACATTCTGGGTGGGGGTGTTAAACCCGGTAGCTACCTTTAGGATTTGCGTGAATTAGGGCCATACCCGATTCTAATTCTTAGGTTACCAAGCAATAATAATCAGGGGAAATATTCACAACAATTAGTGGCAATCATAACGTCCAACTAATTCAATGGTGGCAATTCACGTCCACATAATTCATTCGAGGAATGTTTTGTTTGTGTCTATCTCGTCAAACATTTATAAAGGCATTTCATGCATTCGCAGTTCAAAATATATTTCAAAAGCATTTAATAAAGCAGTTGTAAAAACAGTGCATGTATTCTCAGTCCAAAAAATGTAAAGAGTAAAAGGGAATCAAATGAACTCACTTTACGATATTTTGTAGTAAAAATATGAATACGACGGAACTGAACAAAGCAAGGTTGACCTCGGATTCACGAACCTATATCATTTATATATATTAACACATATATAATGATAATTCGAACAAATTTATATATTATTAGTGATTTAATTATTATTTTAATTATGGGTTTTATTAATAACCTAATTAATTATAGTAGTAAAATATCAATATAGTTATGTTAGATGTAGTAAATATAGTTTTATGTAATTAACAGTTATTTAATAAAATAATACTGATAATAATAAATAAAAAGCTATTTTATTTTATAATAATAATAATTAATAATAACTTTAATAAAAATGATACTTTTAAATAAAATGTTAATGAATATTAATAATAATAATAACTATAAAAATAATGATGTTACAAATAATAATAATAATGATAGTATTAGTAATAATACTTATATTAATAATAATAATAATAATAATAATAATAATAATAATAATAATAATAATAATAATAATAATAATAATAATACCTCACAAGAAAAGCTCCAAAAAAAAAAAAAAATAACTGCCCATGCCCGGGCTCAAACCCGCGACCTCCCGTTCACTCACTAACCTCCTAAACCATTCTGCCAATTTTGTTTTTCTGATTAAATTTATCCCCGAAGTATATATAACCCGTGTTATATTCTCCCATGTTCATCATCTTCTTCCTCTCTTAAACTAATTTATTCATCACCATCTAACTATCATCAATCTCGGATCGTCATCTCATCTTCCCATAATCATCATCATAACCGTATCATTTCGACATCATAACCTTTACCATGATTGTACACATATCATCAACCCATATCATTATACATCATAATCATCATCGTCACTTTCTAGCTCATAATCATCATTATAACGAATCATCATCGATTTACCTCATATCATAATACCTATCGTCATCTTCATAATAGTCTTAACCGTAAATCATCATCAATATCATCATCATTCATGAAATTTTTATCATCAATATCAATGACTCATCATCATAATCACTTTGTGAATCACCCTCATCATTCCCATACGTCATCATCCCTATACAATATCGACTTCACATACAAGAATAGAAGTAGCAACCATATAATCCAGTTTTCATGGTACACTTAAAGAATAGAAGCTTAATCCTAAACCCATGCCCATATTGTCGATCTGTTTATACTTAAACGGCCCAACAACAGAAAATAATTACATGGCTCAAATAAAATTCTTGGCTGTTTATTCTCCTTGTCAAACCCGAACCAAAGAAAAATAAAACACCAGGAGGTTCGGTTTATGCTTGTGGATTAATTGAACCGTGGATACAATTTCTAACGAGTAGTCCAACAGAAAAATGAATGGGATCTCGGCCCACCTATCAACTAAATAAAAAAAACCTGTAATGAAATTCCTAATGTAGATTGGCACGTAAATTAAATGGGACAACTTGGTCCACATAAACCTTTAACTATAAGTGGAAACCTGAATAAACTATTCGGTGGTGATGATTTAGGTTAAATCAATTCGGAAAACATTACCCTCATAGAATAACTTTAATAATAAGTGGGGTTTAATTGCATTGATGGTTGTCTGCCACGAATGGAAAGAACATGCTAGTAGTAATTGTCATAATCCTTTTATCGTAATATATAGAAGCAGGAACCCACAACACATGGGTGTTTGAATACTTGCTAATGATGATGGCGGATATAAAAAAAAAAGAGAGGTCGATGTGATTTTTCAATGGTGGTGATGTGGTTGATGGTTATGGGTTCATGAAAAGAAAAGAAAGAGAGAAAAAGGATGAAAGAAGGTTATGTTTGTTATGATGATGTTGTTGTTGTTCTGAATCAAAAATAGAAAACGAGTGTTGTAAGTGTTGATGGGTTGCTGTGGTGGTTCAAGAAACAGAGAACAATAAAATTCAAGCAGGTTATGGTGGGTTGAGATGATTCAAACAGAAGAAAGAAAAAGAGCAAGGAAAATAAAGAAGACGTGACGGTGAAAAACTGAAGTAAGAAGACAAGGTGATGGAGAAGAAGAGAGTAAAGTAATGTTGATCGAAAACACACAAGATTTAAGTTGTCCTTCTCTAACCCTCTCTGTATATGTATCATATTGTATATTATTTATGGAGAGAGGTATTTCAATTTACCATATCTTATTTACAGTTCACCTAAGATGATCGTTGACAGAATTATTCGATCCAGAAAAGAAAACAAGATAAATAAAAGCAGATTATGACATGTAACAAATTCGTACATTTTTCTGTTACTGATTTTTATCTGAATTTTGTTTTATAATGAAATTGAAATTAATAGGGAATCTTGAGTAGACGAAGAGTTCAGAGGGAAGAAAAAATGGTAAAGCTGATGTGATTGCTAACTGGATTCAATTATCCGTCACTATGATAATAGTGATCTATTTTTTTTGTAATGAGGTTTGATTTCTACTGGCAGCGGATTGCAGACAAGAAGAATCAATCAGAAGAGAAAAAATAATAATAATATAAAAGTTGAATATGATCTTCAACTGAATTTGTATCTTTCTGTAAGTGATTTGTTATTTAGATTAGAAGTAGTCAACAGAGATATTCGAATCATGAAGGAGCAAACAAAATATAAAGCAGATAGGGATTGGAAACAGATTTGTACAATTTATGATACTTATATCTAATAAATTAGACAGGAAACAAGGCTTGATAAAGTTTGATAGTGATACCAAACTGAATTCGTTCTCTTTATTTGAATTACTTTTATCTGATATTATTAATTGATAAATATAATTATATTAATAAAAAAGAAATACCAATAATAATCATAATAGAGTTAATACTAATAATGTTCAATGATATTAATTATAATAATAAGAATAATGATTAGAATAATAATAATATTAATAATGATAACAATAATATTAATAATATTAATAATGTGACAAATTTAATGTATTAAATTTTATATCTATATATTATGTTAATATTCAAAATGAGGATATTAACATTATCATTATTTATTTTAAGATTGATTATGAAAGTGATAATAATAATGATAATATAACTATATTTTAAATTTGCAATTTCATATATTAATATTACAATTTATTGATTATTTAATAATCATATATTAACGTGTATTGAATGTTTAATATTTATACATTCTAATATATTATGATACACATATATCATAAATTATATAGACATCATATATATATATATATATATATATATATATATATATATATATATATATATATATATATATATATATATATATATATATATATATATATATACTTATTTACATATTTATTTACAATTAAATTATTCGTGAATCGTCGGGAACAGTCAAAGGTCAAATGAATATATGAAATAGTAAAAAAAAATTGAGACTCAGCCTAACAGACTTAGCTTATCGTGTCAAAATATAATAAATCGTATCGAGAGTTCGGTTTAAAATTAGTCGAAAATTTCCGGGTCACTACAAATGCAACGTCTTTTGAAATATGTCATGAATGACTCCAAGTAATATCTTTAATATGAGCAAAGGCACAGCGAAAGATTTCTTTCATACCTGAGAATAAACATGCTTTAAAGTGTCAACCAAAAGGTTGGTGAGTTCATTAGTTTATCATAAACAATCATTTCCATTATTTTAATAGACCACAAGATTCTCATTTTTCATAAATATCATTACACTCGTAAGTGCATAAAATCCATTCGTATGATGAACACTGTAGTGACCCGAACTTTTCCATGTTTATATATATTAATTGAGATTGATATTTACATGATTAAATGTTTCCAACATGTTAAGCAATTAAACTTGTTAAGACTTGATTAATTGAAATATGTTTCATATAAACAATTGACCACCCAAGTTGACCGGTGATTCACGAACGTTAAAACTTGTAAAAACTATATGATGACATATATATGTATATATATATAGTTAACATGATACTATGATAAGTAAACATATCATTAAGTATATTAACAATGAACTACATATGTAAAAACAAGACTACTAACTTAATGATTTTTAAACGAGACATATATGTAACGATTATCGTTGTAAAGACATTTAATGTATATATATCATATTAAGAGATATTCATACATGATAATATCATGATAATATAATAATTTAAAATCTCATTTGATATTATAAACATTGGGTTAACAACATTTAACAAGATCGTTAACCTAAAGGTTTCAAAACAACACTTACATGTAACGACTAACGATGACTTAACGACTCAGTTAAAATGTATATACATGTAGTGTTTTAATATGTATTTATACACTTTTGAAAGACTTCAATACACTTATCAAAATACTTCTACTTAACAAAAATGCTTACAATTACATTCTACTCGTAAGCACCCGTATTCGTACTCGTACAATACACAGCTTTTAGATGTATGTACTATTGGTATATATGTAGTGACCCGAACTTTTCCATGTTTATATATATTAATTTAGATTGATATTTACATGATTAAATGTTTCCAACATGTTAAGTAATCAAACTTGTTAGGACTTGATTAATTGAAATATGTTTCATATAGACAATTGACCACCCAAGTTGACCGGTGATTCACGAACGTTAAAACTTGTAAAAACTATACGATGACATATATATGGTTATATATATAGTTAACATGTTTTTATTATAAGTATGTATCTCATTAGGTATTTTAACAATGAGTTATATACATAAAAATGAGACTATTAATTTAAGAAACTCGAAAACGATATATATAATGATTATCGTTATAACAACGTCTTACTAGGTACATATGAATCATATTAAGATATTGATACACTTAGTTAATTATGTTAAATGATAAGTAAATATATTATTAAGTGTATTAACAATGAAATACATATGTAAAAATAAGACTACTAACTTAACGATTTCGAAACGAGACATATATGTAACGATTATCGTTGTAACGACATTTAACTGTATATACATCATACTGAGATATATTATATATCATAATATCATGATAATATAACAATTTAACATCTCATTTGTTATAATAAACAATGGGTTAACAACATTCAACAAGATCGTTAACCTAAAGGTTTCAAAACAACATTTACATGTAACGACTAATGATGACTTAACGACTCAGTTAAAATGTATATACATGTAGTGTTTTAATATGTATTCATACACTTTTGAAAGACTTCAAGACACTTATCAAAATACTTCT
Organism: Rutidosis leptorrhynchoides; assembly: GCF_046630445.1. Classification (NCBI taxonomy): domain Eukaryota; kingdom Viridiplantae; phylum Streptophyta; class Magnoliopsida; order Asterales; family Asteraceae; genus Rutidosis; species Rutidosis leptorrhynchoides. The sequence goes on from NC_092337.1 coordinate 258,142,968, forward strand.
ACTTAACAAAAATGCCTACAATTACATCCTCGTTCAGTTTCATCAACAATTCTACTCGTATGCACCCGTATTCGTACTCGTACAATACACAGCTTTTAGATGTATGTACTATTGGTATATACACTCCAATGATCAGCTCTTAGCAGCCCATGTGAGTCACCTAACACATGTGGGAACCATCATTTGGCAACTAGCATGAAATATCTCATAAAATTACAAAAATATGAGTAATCATTCATGACTTATTTACATGAAAACAAAATTACATATCCTTTATATCTAATCCATACACCAACGACCAAAAACACCTACAAACACTTTCATTCTTCAATTTTCTTCATCTAATTGTTCTCTCTCAAGTTCTATCTTCAAGTTCTAAGTGTTCTTCATAAATTCCAAAAGTTCTAGTTTCATAAAATCAAGAATACTTTCAAGTTTGCTAGCTCACTTCCAATCTTGTAAGGTAATCATCCAACCTCAAGAAATCTTTGTTTCTTACAGTAGGTTATCATTCTAATACAAGGTAATAATCATATTCAAACTTTGGTTCAATTTCTATAACTATAACAATCTTATTTCAAGTGATGGTCTTACTTGAACTTGTTTTCGTGTCATGATTCTGCTTCAAGAACTTCGAGCCATCCAAGGATCCATTGAAGCTAGATCCATTTTTCTCTTTTCCAGTAGGTTTATCCAAGGAAATTAAGGTAGTAATGATGTTCATAACATCATTCGATTCATACATATAAAGCTATCTTATTCGAAGGTTTAAACTTGTAATCACTAGAACATAGTTTAGTTAATTCTAAACTTGTTCGCAAACAAAAGTTAATCCTTCTAACTTGACTTTTAAAATCAACTAAACACATGTTCTATATCTATATGATATACTAACTTAATGATTTAAAACCTGGAAACACGAAAAACACCGTAAAACCGGATTTACGCCGTCGTAGTAACACCGCGGGCTGTTTTGGGTTAGTTAATTAAAAACTATGATAAACTTTGATTTAAAAGTTGTTATTCTGAGAAAATGATTTTTATTATGAACATGAAACTATATCCAAAAATTATGGTTAAACTCAAAGTGGAAGTATGTTTTCTAAAATGGTCATCTAGACGTCGTTCTTTCGACTGAAATGACTACCCTTACAAAAATTACTTGTAACTTATTTTTCTGACTATAAACCTATACTTTTTCTGTTTAGATTCATAAAATAGAGTTCAATATGAAACCATAGCAATTTGATTCACTCAAAACGGATTTAAAATGAAGAAGTTATGGGTAAAACAAGATTGGATAATTTTTCTCATTTTAGCTACGTGAAAATTGGTAACAAATCTATTCCAACCATAACTTAATCAACTTGTATTGTATATTATGTAATCTTGAGATGCCATAGACACGTATACAATGTTTCGACCTATCATGTCGACACATCTATATATATTTCGGAACAACCATAGACACTCTATATGTGAATGTTGGAGTTAGCTATACAGGGTTGAGGTTGATTCCAAAATATATATAGTTTGAGTTGTGATCAATACTGAGATACGTATACACTGGGTCGTGGATTGATTCAAGATAATATTTATCGATTTATTTCTGTACATCTAACTGTGGACAACTAGTTGTAGGTTACTAACGAGGACAGCTGACTTAATAAACTTAAAACATCAAAATATATTAAAAGTGTTGTAAATATATTTTGAACATACTTTGATATATATGTATATATTGTTATAGGTTCGTGAATCAACCAGTGGCCAAGTCTTACTTCCCGACGAAGTAAAAATCTGTGAAAGTGAGTTATAGTCCCACTTTTAAAATCTAATATTTTTGGGATGAGAATACATGCAGGTTTTATAAATGATTTACAAAATAGACACAAGTACGTGAAACTACATTCTATGGTTGAATTATCGAAATCGAATATGCCCCTTTTTATTAAGTCTGGTAATCTAAGAATTAGGGAACAGACACCCTAATTGACGCGAATCCTAAAGATAGATCTATTGGGCCTAACAAACCCCATCCAAAGTACCGGATGCTTTAGTACTTCGAAATTTATATCATATCCGAAGGGTGTCCCGGAATGATGGGGATATTCTTATATATGCATCTTGTTATTGTCGGTTACCAGGTGTTCACCATATGAATGATTTTTATCTCTATGTATGGGATGTGTATTGAAATATGAAATCTTGTGGTCTATTGTTACGATTTGATATATATAGGTTAAACCTATAACTCACCAACATTTTTGTTGACGTTTTAAGCATGTTTAATCTCAGGTGATTATTAAGAGCTTCCGCTGTTGCATACTTAAATAAGGACGAGATTTGGAGTCCATGCTTGTATGATATTGTGTAAAAACTGCATTCAAGAAACTTATTTTATTGTAACATATTTGTATTGTAAACCATTATGTAATGGTCGTGTGTAAACAGGATATTTTAGATTATCATTATTTGATAATCTACGTAAAGCTTTTTAAAACCTTTATCTATGAAATAAAGGTTATGGTTTGTTTTAAAAATGAATGCAGTCTTTGAAAAACGTCTCATATAGAGGTCAAAACCTCGCAACGAAATCAATTAATATGGAACGTTTTTAATCAATAAGAACGGGACATTTCAGTTGGTATCCGAGCGTTGGTCTTAGAGAACCAGAATTTTGCATTAGTGTGTCTTATCGAGTTTGTTAGGATGCATTAGTGAGTCTGGACTTCGACCGTGTTTACTTGAAAAATGATTGCTTAACAAATCTTGTTGGAAACTATATATTTTTAACATGTGAATATTATGTGATATATTAATCGCTTAACGTGTTTGATATTATGTGATAGATGTCTACCTCTAGAACAAGTCCCATTGACTCACCTAATAATAATGAAGAGTCAAATGTAAATTGGAATGATTCGTGGACTGATTCACAAGTTCCCGAAGAGGAACCGGAAGAAGAATCGGAACCGGAAGAAGAATCGGAACCGGATGAAGAAGTAGAACCGGTGGGGGAAATAATAAAACGGTTAAGTAAAAGAAAATCATCAACCAACCGACCAAGGTTAATTATGGTCAATGGTGTTTCCGCCAAGGAAGCAAAATATTGGGAGGATTACCAATTCTTCGATGAATCGGATTCCGACGAGAATTCCGATGATGTTATAGAAAATACCCCAACTGAATTTAAAAAGGCAAAAGAAAATAATAAGGGAAAGGGCATAAAAATAGAGAAATCTAATTCCAACCCCGATGAACTTTATATGTATCGTCAACCCCCGAAGTCCTTAAGTTGTAACAATGACCCGGGAACCTCTAAACCACCAGGTTTTTCTAAACCAATGTGGAAAATTACGGCTCGTATTAGGGGAACATCATATATCCCTAGAAACTTGGCAAAACGAACCAAAACTGAAGAAGAAGAAACAAGCGAGTCGGAATAAGATAGTTGTATTCGTGTGGTGTAATATATGTAATATAGTGTGCTTATGCTTTATGATATATGTAAAAATTGCTTGTATTAATAAGTATTTTTTTTATGAATCTAACTCTTGTCTATTTTACAGTATAAAAACACAAAATGGATAGACAACCCAAAATTTTAAGAGACCTACCCGGAGACATGATTGATGAAATCTTGTCTAGAGTCGGTCAGAATTCTTCGGCACAACTATTTAAGGCGAGATCAGTTTGTAAGACATTCGAAGAACGTTCCAAGAATGCCTTGGTTTATAAAAGGCTTTCGTTTGAAAGATGGGGGATATCACATTGGGAAATCCATAAGTTACGATGTGTTTACTTTGACGCATATATTGCGGGGAACCCAAATGCTATTTTACGCAATGGGTTAAGAAATTATTTTGACTCAATATATCCGAATATTGGACTTCGTGATTTAGAAAAAGCGGCTAACATGCAACATAAAGAAGCATGTTATGCTTACGGATTAGTAATGTTCGCTTCTCACCAAAGTGAGAACAAGAACATCGGGCTACAACTATTAAACAAAACGTTCCCACAAGTGACGGAGTCAGTAATTGGGGTAAGAAATGAGGTTTTTAGATTGTTACGGGACTGTTGGACATTACGTAACCCTCGTCCCTTTGACAACGTTACAACACGCTGTCTTATCAACGGCCATAACGGTTATGTTCCACAAGACCAAGGATGGGAAGTAGTCCTAGTAAAACCAGAATGCATGACTTGTTTCTGGACATATGAATTACGTGTCTTTATTGCCTTTGCTGAACGACTTGTGTACTAGCTAGAATTATCTTCACAACTATCTTGTATCAAAGTTATCGTGTGCTATATTTCATGCTTTATGTAAAATAAGCGGTATTGTAAGTTTGTAAAATATTGTATAAAAGTTTGAACGTGAAATATTATTACAATCAGTTTTTCATATAGAATTGTAGTAGTTGAATTGTATATATTAGCTACTAAGTATGAACTTAACGGGTAGGTACTACCCGAATTTAAAATTATAAAATGCTAATATGAAGAAAAAGCTTTTATAAATGAGTTCATATTATGCTACGAAATACTATTAACTACTCTTAATATTCTGTATGATTAACTTGTTCCATTTGACTATTTTGAAGGAAATGGCACCGACTACTCGACACACCGTGAATATGAATGAAGAGGAATTCCGTACTTTTCTAGCTTCAAACATAGCCGCGGTACAGGCTGCGCTACATACCAACAATAACCTTGGATCTGGCAGTACAGGAAATCGTGTAGGATGCACCTACAAAGAATTCACTGCCTGCAAACCTTTGGAATTTGATGGAACCGAAGGACCGATCGGATTGAAACGGTGGACCGAGAAGGTCGAATCGGTGTTTGCCATAAGTAAGTGTACTGAAGAGGACAAAGTGAAGTACGCTACGCATACCTTCACAGGTTCTGCGTTAACATGGTGGAATACCTATCTAGAGCAAGTGGGACAAGATGATGCGTACGCACTACCGTGGTCAGCATTCAAGCACTTGATGAACGAGAAGTACTGTCCCAGAACCGAGGTCAATAAGCTCAAGACAGAACTTAGAGGGTTACGAACCCAAGGATTTGATATTACCACGTACGAAAGACGATTCACAGAATTGTGCCTATTGTGTCCGGGAGCATTCGAAGATGAGGAAGAGAAGATCGACGCGTTTGTGAAAGGATTACCGGAAAGAATCCAAGAAGATATAAGTTCACACGAGCCCGCCTCCATACAACAGGCATGTAGAATGGCTCACAAACTAGTGAACCAGATTGAAGAAAGAATTAAAGAACAGGCTGCTGAAGAGGCCAATGTGAAGCAAGTCAAAAGAAAGTGGGAGGAAAACGGTGATAAGAATCACCAATACAACAACAACAGCAATTACAATAATAATCGCAACAATTATCCCAACAATCGCAACATCAATCGCAACTACAACAAACGGCCCAACAACAACAACAACAACAACAACAACAACAACAGCAGAAACTACAACAACCATCCCAACAACAATAATAACCGCAACAACAACAATAATCAGAAGCAGCTATGCCAAAGGTGTGAAAAGTATCACTCGGGGTTCTGCACCAAATTTTGCAACAAGTGTAAAAGAAATGGTCATAGCGCGGCTAAGTGTGAGGTCTACGGACCAGGGGTTAATAGAACAAAAGGAACAAATGGTGTCGGAACGAGTAATGGTGGAGCAAGTAGTGTCGGAGCAAGTTATGCAAATGTAGTTTGTTATAAATGTGGAAAACCGGGCCACATTATTAGAAATTGCCCGAACCAGGAGAACACGAATGGACAAGGCCGCGGAAGAGTTTTCAATATTAATGCGGCAGAGGCACAGGAAGACCCGGAGCTTGTTACGGGTACGTTTCTTATTGACAATAAATCTGCTTACGTTTTATTTGATTCGGGTGCGGATAGAAGCTATATGAGTAGAGATTTTTGTGCTAAATTAAGTTGTCCATTGACGCCTTTGGATAGTAAATTTTTACTCGAATTAGCAAATGGTAAATTAATTTCAGCAGATAATATATGTCGGAATCGAGAAATTAAACTAGTTAGCGAAACATTTAAGATTGATTTGATACCAGTAGAGTTAGGGAGTTTTGATGTGATAATCGGTATGGACTGGTTGAAAGAGGTGAAAGCAGAGATCGTTTGTTACAAAAATGCAATTCGCATTATACGAGAAAAAGGAAAACCCTTAATGGTGTACGGAGAAAAGGGCAACACGAAGCTACATCTTATTAGTAATTTGAAGGCACAAAAACTAATAAGAAAAGGTTGCTATGCTGTTCTAGCACACGTCGAAAAAGTACAAACTGAAGAAAAGAGCATCAATGATGTTCCCATTGCAAAAGAATTTCCCGATGTATTTCCGAAAGAATTACCGGGATTACCCCCACATCGATCCGTTGAATTTCAAATAGATCTTGTACCAGGAGCTGCACCAATAGCTCGTGCTCCTTACAGACTCGCACCCAGCGAGATGAAAGAACTGCAAAGCCAATTACAAGAACTTTTAGAGCGTGGTTTCATTCGACCAAGCACATCACCGTGGGGAGCTCCTGTTTTGTTTGTCAAGAAGAAAGATGGTACATTCAGGTTGTGTATCGACTACCGAGAGTTGAACAAACTTACCATCAAGAACCGCTACCCACTACCGAGAATCGACGACTTATTTGATCAACTACAAGGCTCGTCTGTTTATTCAAAGATTGACTTACGTTCCGGGTATCATCAAATGCGGGTGAAAGAAGATGATATTCCAAAGACTGCTTTCAGAACACGTTACGGTCATTACGAGTTTATGGTCATGCCGTTTGGTTTAACTAATGCACCAGCTGTGTTCATGGACCTTATGAACCGAGTGTGTGGACCATACCTTGACAAGTTTGTCATTGTTTTCATTGATGACATACTTATTTACTCAAAGAATGACCAAGAACACGGTGAACATTTGAGAAAGGTGTTAGAAGTATTGAGGAAGGAAGAATTGTACGCTAAGTTTTCAAAGTGTGCATTTTGGTTGGAAGAAGTTCAATTCCTCGGTCACATAGTGAACAAAGAAGGTATTAAGGTGGATCCGGCAAAGATAGAAACTGTTGAAAAGTGGGAAATCCCGAAAACTCCGAAACACATACGCCAGTTTTTAGGACTAGCTGGTTACTACAGAAGGTTCATCCAAGACTTTTCCAGAATAGCAAAACCCTTGACTGCATTAACGCATAAAGGGAAGAAATTTGAATGGAATGATGAACAAGAGAAAGCGTTTCAGTTATTGAAGAAAAAGCTAACTACGGCACCTATATTGTCATTGCCTGAAGGGAATGATGATTTTGTGATTTATTGTGATGCATCAAAGCAAGGTCTCGGTTGTGTATGAATGCAACGAACGAAGGTGATTGCTTATGCATCTAGACAATTGAAGATTCACGAACAAAATTATACGACGCATGATTTGGAATTAGGAGCAGTTGTTTTTGCATTAAAGACTTGGAGGCACTACTTATATGGGGTCAAAAGTATTATATATACCGACCACAAAAGTCTTCAACACATATTTAATCAGAAACAACTGAATATGAGGCAGCGTAGGTGGATTGAATTATTGAATGATTACGACTTTGAGATTCGTTACCACCCGGGGAAGGCAAATGTGGTAGCCGATGCCTTGAGCAGGAAGGACAGAGAACCCATTCGAGTAAAATCTATGAATATAATGATTCATAATAACCTTACTACTCAAATAAAGGAGGCGCAACAAGGAGTTTTAAAAGAGGGAAATTTAAAGGATGAAATACCCAAAGGATCGGAGAAGCATCTTAATATTCGGGAAGACGGAACCCGGTATAGGGCTGAAAGGATTTGGGTACCAAAATTTGGAGATATGAGAGAAATGGTACTTAGAGAAGCTCATAAAACCAGATACTCAATACATCCTGGAACGGGGAAGATGTACAAGGATCTCAAGAAACATTTTTGGTGGCCGGGTATGAAAGCCGATGTTGCTAAATACGTGGGAGAATGTTTGACGTGTTCTAAGGTCAAAGCTGAGCATCAGAAACCATCAGGTCTACTTCAACAACCCGAAATCCCGGAATGGAAATGGGAAAACATTACCATGGATTTCATCACTAAATTGCCAAGGACTGCAAGTGGTTTTGATACTATTTGGGTAATAGTTGATCGTCTCACCAAATCAGCACACTTCCTGCCAATAAGAGAAGATGACAAGATGGAGAAGTTAGCACGACTGTATTTGAAGGAAGTCGTCTCCAGACATGGAATACCAATCTCTATTATCTCTGATAGGGATGGCAGATTTATTTCAAGATTCTGGCAGACATTACAGCAAGCATTAGGAACTCGTCTAGACATGAGTACTGCCTATCATCCACAAACTGATGGGCAGAGTGAAAGGACGATACAAACGCTTGAAGACATGCTACGAGCATGTGTTATTGATTTCGGAAACAGTTGGGATCGACATCTACCATTAGCAGAATTTTCCTACAACAACAGCTACCATTCAAGCATTGAGATGGCGCTGTTTGAAGCACTTTATGGTAGAAAGTGCAGGTCTCCGATTTGTTGGAGTGAAGTGGGGGATAGACAGATTACGGGTCCGGAGATTATACAAGAAACTACCGAGAAGATCATCCAAATTCAACAACGATTGAAAACCGCCCAAAGTCGACAAAAGAGCTACGCTGACATTAAAAGAAAAGATATAGAATTTGAAATTGGAGAGATGGTCATGCTTAAAGTTGCACCTTGGAAAGGCGTTGTTCGATTTGGTAAACGAGGGAAATTAAATCCAAGGTATATTGGACCATTCAAGATTATTGATCGTGTCGGACCAGTAGCTTACCGACTTGAGTTACCTCAACAACTCACAGCTGTACATAACACTTTCCACGTCTTGAATTTGAAGAAATGTTTTGCTAAAGAAGATCTCACTATTCCGTTAGATGAAATCCAAATCAACGAAAAACTTCAATTCATCGAAGAACCCGTCGAAATAATGGATCGTGAGGTTAAAAGACTTAAGTAAAACAAGATACCAATTGTTAAGGTTCGATGGAATGCTCGTAGAGGACCCGAGTTCACCTGGGAGCGTGAAGATCAGATGAAGAAGAAATACCCACATCTATTTCCAGAAGATTCGTCAACACCTTCAACAGCTTAAAATTTCGGGACGAAATTTATTTAACGGGTAGGTACTGTAGTGACCCGAACTTTTCCATGTTTATATATATTAATTGAGATTGATATTTACATGATTAAATGTTTCCAACATGTTAAGTAATCAAACTTGTTAGGACTTGATTAATTGAAATATGTTTCATATAGACAATTGACCACCCAAGTTGACCGGTGATTCACGAACGTTAAAACTTGTAAAAACTATACGATGACATATATATGGTTATATATATAGTTAACATGTTTTTATTATAAGTATGTATCTCATTAGGTATTTTAACAATGAGTTATATACATAAAAATGAGACTATTAATTTAAGAAACTCGAAAACGATATATATAACGATTATCGTTATAACAACGTCTTACTAGGTACATATGAATCATATTAAGATATTGTTACACTTGGTTAATTATGTTAAATGATAAGTAAATATATTATTAAGTGTATTAACAATGAAATACATATGTAAAAATAAGACTACTAACTTAACGATTTCGAAACGAGACATATATGTAACGATTATCGTTGTAACGACATTTAACTGTATATACATCATACTGAGATATATTATATATCATAATATCATGATAATATAAAAATTTAACATCTCATTTGTTATAATAAACAATGGGTTAACAACATTCAACAAGATCGTTAACCTAAAGGTTTCAAAACAACATTTACATGTAACGACTAATGATGACTTAACGACTCAGTTAAAATGTATATACATGTAGTGTTTTAATATGTATTCATACACTTTTGAAAGAATTCAAGACACTTATCAAAATACTTCTACTTAACAAAAATGCTTACAATTACATCCTCGTTCAGTTTCATCAACAATTCTACTCGTATGCACCCGTATTCGTACTCGTACAATACACAGCTTTTAGATGTATGTACTATTGGTATATACACTCCAATGATCAGCTCTTAGCAGCCCATGTGAGTCACCTAACACATGTGGGAACCATCATTTGGCAACTAGCATGAAATATCTCATAAAATTACAAAAATATGAGTAATCATTCATGACTTATTTACATGAAAACAAAATTACATATCCTTTATATCTAATCCATACACCAACGACCAAAAACACCTACAAACACTTTCATTCTTCAATTTTCTTCATCTAATTGATCTCTCTCAAGTTCTATCTTCAAGTTCTAAGTGTTCTTCATAAATTCCAAAAGTTCTAGTTTCATAAAATCTAGAATACTTTCAAGTTTGCTAGCTCACTTCCAATCTTGTAAGGTGATCATCCAACCTCAAGAAATCTTTGTTTCTTACAGTAGGTTATCATTCTAATACAAGGTAATAATCATATTCAAACTTTGGTTCAATTTCTATAACTATAACAATCTTATTTCAAGTGATGGTCTTACTTGAACTTGTTTTCGTGTCATGATTCTGCTTCAAGAACTTCGAGCCATCCAAGGATCCATTGAAGCTAGATCCATTTTTCTCTTTTCCAGTAGGTTTATCCAAGGAAATTAAGGTAGTAATGATGTTCATAACATCATTCGATTCATACATATAAAGCTATCTTATTCGAAGGTTTAAACTTGTAATCACTAGAACATAGTTTAGTTAATTCTAAACTTGTTCGCAAACAAAAGTTAATCCTTCTAACTTGACTTTTAAAATCAACTAAACACATGTTCTATATCTATATGATATGCTAACTTAATGATTTAAAACCTGGAAACACGAAAAACACCGTAAAACCGGATTTACGCCGTCGTAGTAACACCGCGGGCTGTTTTGGGTTAGTTAATTAAAAACTATGATAAACTTTGATTTAAAAGTTGTTATTCTGAGAAAATGATTTTTATTATGAACATGAAACTATATCCAAAAATTATGGTTAAACTCAAAGTGGAAGTATGTTTTCTAAAATGGTCATCTAGACGTCGTTCTTTCGACTGAAATGACTACCCTTACAAAAATGACTTGTAACTTATTTTTCCGACTATAAACCTATACTTTTTCTGTTTAGATTCATAAAATAGAGTTCAATATGAAACCATAGCAATTTGATTCACTCAAAACGGATTTAAAATGAAGAAGTTATGGGTAAAACAAGATTGGATAATTTTTCTCATTTTAGCTACGTGAAAATTGGTAACAAATCTATTCCAACCATAACTTAATCAACTTGTATTGTATATTATGTAATCTTGAGATACCATAGACACGTATACAATGTTTCGACCTATCATGTCGACACATCTATATATATTTCGGAACAACCATAGACACTCTATATGTGAATGTTGGAGTTAGCTATACAGGGTTGAGGTTGATTCCAAAATATATATAGTTTGAGTTGTGATCAATACTGAGATACGTATACACTGGGTCGTGGATTGATTCAAGATAATATTTATCGATTTATTTCTGTACATCTAACTGTGGACAACTAGTTGTAGGTTACTAACGAGGACAGCTGACTTAATAAACTTAAAACATCAAAATATATTAAAAGTGTTGTAAATATATTTTGAACATACTTTGATATATATGTATATATTGTTATAGGTTCGTGAATCAACCAGTGGCCAAGTCTTACTTCCCGACGAAGTAAAAATCTGTGAAAGTGAGTTATAGTCCCACTTTTAAAATCTAATATTTTTGGGATGAGAATACATGCAGGTTTTATAAATGATTTACAAAATAGACACAAGTACGTGAAACTACATTCTATGGTTGAATTATCGAAATCGAATATGCCCCTTTTTATTAAGTCTGGTAATCTAAGAATTAGGGAACAGACACCCTAATTGACGCGAATCCTAAAGATAGATCTATTGGGCCTAACAAACCCCATCCAAAGTACCGGATGCTTTAGTACTTCGAAATTTATATCATATCCGAAGGGTGTCCCGGAATGATGGGGATATTCTTATATATGCATCTTGTTATTGTCGGTTACCAGGTGTTCACCATATGAATGATTTTTATCTCTATGTATGGGATGTGTATTGAAATATGAAATCTTGTGGTCTATTGTTACGATTTGATATATATAGGTTAAACCTATAACCCACCAACATTTTTGTTGACGTTTTAAGCATGTTTATTCTCAGGTGATTATTAAGAGCTTCCGCTGTCGCATACTTAAATAAGGACGAGATTTGGAGTCCATGCTTGTATGATATTGTGTAAAAACTGCATTCAAGAAACTTATTTTATTGTAACATATTTGTATTGTAAACCATTATGTAATGGTCGTGTGTAAACAGGATATTTTAGATTATCATTATTTGATAATCTACGTAAAGCTTTTTAAAACCTTTATCTATGAAATAAAGGTTATGGTTTGTTTTAAAAATGAATGCAGTCTTTGAAAAACGTCTCATATAGAGGTCAAAACCTCGCAACGAAATCAATTAATATGGAACGTTTTTAATCAATAAGAACGGGACATTTCAATATACACTCCAATGATCAGCTCTTAGCAGCCCATGTGAGTCACCTAACACATGTGGGAACCATCATTTGGCAACTAGCATGAAATATCTCATAAAATTACAAAAATATGAGTAATCATTCATGACTTATTTACATGAAAACAAAATTACATATCCTTTATATCTAATCCATACACCAACGACCAAAAACACCTACAAATACTTTCATTCTTCAATTTTCTTCATCTAATTGATCTCTCTCAAGTTCTATCTTCAAGTTCTAAGTGTTCTTCATATATTCTACAAGTTCTAGTTACATAAAATCAAGAATACTTTCAAGTTTGCTAGCTCACTTCCAATCTTGTAAGGTGATCATCCAACCTCAAGAAATCTTTGTTTCTTACAGTAGGTTATCATTCTAATACAAGGTAATAATCATATTCAAACTTTGGTTCAATTTCTATAACTATAACAATCTTATTTCAAGTGATGATCTTACTTGAACTTGTTTTCGTGTCATGATTCTGCTTCAAGAACTTCGAGCCATCCAGGGATCCGTTGAAGCTAGATCCATTTTTCTATTTTCCAGTAGGTTTATCCAAGGAACTTAAGGTAGTAATGATGTTCATAACATCATTCGATTCATACATATAAAGCTATCTTATTCGAAGGTTTAAACTTGTAATCACTAGAACATAGTTTAGTTAATTCTAAACTTGTTCGCAAAAAAAAGTTAATCCTTCTAACTTGACTTTTAAAATCAACTAAACACATGTTCTATATCTATATGATATGCTAACTTAATGATTTAAAACCTGGAGACACGAAAAACACCGTAAAACCGGATTTACGCCGTCGTAGTAACACCGCGGGCTGTTTTGGGTTAGTTAATTAAAAACTATGATAAACTTTGATTTAAAAGTTGTTATTCTGAGAAAATGATTTTTATTATGAACATGAAACTATATCCAAAAATTATGGTTAAACTCAAAGTGGAAGTATGTTTTCTAAAATGGTCATCTAGACGTCGTTCTTTCGACTGAAATGACTACCTTTACAAAAACGACTTGTAACTTATTTTTCTGACTATAAACCTATACTTTTTCTGTTTAGATTCATAAAATAGAGTTCAATATGAAACCATAGCAATTTGATTCACTCAAAACGGATTTAAAATGAAGAAGTTATGGGTAAAACAAGATTGGATAATTTTTCTCATTTTAGCTACGTGAAAATTGGTAACAAATCTATTCCAACCATAACTTAATCAACTTGTATTGTATATTATGTAATCTTGAGATTCCATAGACACGTATACAATGTTTCAACCTATCATGTCGACACATCTATATATATTTCGGAACAACCATAGACACTCTATATGTGAATGTTGGAGTTAGCTATACAGGGTTGAGGTTGATTCCAAAATATATATAGTTTGAGTTGTGATCAATACTGAGATACGTATACACTGGGTCGTGGATTGATTCAAGATAATATTTATCGATTTATTTCTGTACATCTAACTGTGGACAACTAGTTGTAGGTTACTAACGAGGACAGCTGACTTAATAAACTTAAAACATCAAAATATATTAAAAGTGTTGTAAATATATTTTGAACATACTTTGATATATATGTATATATTGTTATAGGTTCGTGAATCAACCAGTGGCCAAGTCTTACTTCCCGGCGAAGTAAAAATCTGTGAAAGTAAGTTATAGTCCCACTTTTAAAATCTAATATTTTTGGGATGAGAATACATGCATGTTTTATAAATGATTTACAAAATAGACACAAGTACGTGAAACTACATTATATGGTAGAATTATTGAAATCGAATATGCCCCTTTTTATTAAGTCTGGTAATCTAAGAATTAGGGAACAGACACCCTAATTGACGCGAATCCTAAAGATAGATCTATTGGGCCTAACAAACCCCATCCAAAGTACCGGATGCTTTAGTACTTCGAAATTTATATCATGTCCGAAGGGTGTCCCGGAATGATGGGGATATTCTTATATATGCATCTTGTTAATGTCGGTTACCAGGTGTTCACCATATGAATGATTTTTATCTCTATGTATGGGATGTGTATTGAAATATGAAATCTTGTGGTCTATTATTATTATGATTTTATATATATAGGTTAAACCTATAACTCACCAACATTTTTGTTGACGTTTTAAGCATGTTTATTCTCAGGTGATTATTAAGAGCTTCCGCTGTCGCATACTTAAATAAGGACGAGATTTGGAGTCCATGCTTGTATGATATTGTGTAAAAACTGCATTCAAGAAACTTATTTTGTTGTAACATATTTGTATTGTAAACCATTATGTAATGGTCGTGTGTAAACAGGATATTTTAGATTATCATTATTTGATAATCTACGTAAAGCTTTTTAAACCTTTATTGATGAAATAAAGGTTATGGCTTGTTTTAAAATGAATGCAGTCTTTGAAAAACGTCTCATATAGAGGTCAAAACCTCGCAACGAAATCAATTAATATGGAACGTTTTTAATCAATAAGAACGGGACATTTCAGTTGGTATCCGAGCGTTGGTCTTAGAGAACCAGAATTTTGCATTAGTGTGTCTTATCGAGTTTGTTAGGATGCATTAGTGAGTCTGGACTTCGACCGTGTTTACTTGAAAAATGATTGCTTAACAAATTTTGTTGGAAACTATATATTTTTAACATGTGAATATTATGTGATATATTAATCTCTTAACGTGTTTGATATTATGTGATAGATGTCTACCTCTAGAACAAGTCCCATTGACTCACCTAATAATAATGAAGAGTCAAATGTAAATTGGAATGATTCGTGGACTGATTCACAAGTTCCCGAAGAGGAACCGGAAGAAGAGTCGGAACCGGAAGAAGAATCGGAACCGGAAGAAGAATCGGAACCGGATGAAGAAATAGAACCGGTGGGGGAAATAATAAAACGGTTAAGTAAAAGAAAATCCTCAACCAACCGACCAAGGTTAATTATGGTCAATGGTGTTTCCGCCAAGGAAGCAAAATATTGGGAGGATTACCAATTCTCCGATGAATCGGATTCCGACGAGAATTCCGATGATGTTATAGAAATTACCCCAACTGAATTTAAAAAGGAAAAAGAAAATAATAAGGGTAAGGGCATAAAAATAGAGAAATCTAATTCCAACCCCGATGAACTTTATATGTATCGTCAACCCCCGAAGTCCTTAAGTTGTAACAATGACCCGGGAACCTCTAAACCACCAGGTTTTTCTAAACCGTTGTGGAAAACGATAGCTAGTATTAGGGGACATCATATATCCCTAGAAACTTGGAAAAACGAACCATAACTGAAGAAGAAGAAACGAGCGAGTCGGAATAAGATAGTTGTATTCGTGTGGTGTAATATATGTAATATAGTGTGCTTATGCTTTATGATATATGTAAAAATTGCTTGTATTAATAAGTATTTTTTTATGAATCTAACTCTTGTCAATTTTACAGTTTAAAAATACAAAATGGATAGACAACCCAATATTTTAAGAGACCTACCCGGAAACATGATTGATGAAATCTTGTCTAGAGTCGGTCAGAATTCCTCGGCACAACTATTTAAGGCGAGATCAGTTTGTAAGACATTCGAAGAACGTTCCAAGAATGTCTTGGTTTATAAGAGACTTTCGTTTGAAAGATGGGGGATATCACATTGGGAAACCCATAAGTTACGATGTGTTTACTTTGACGCATATATTGCGGGGAACCCAAATGCTATTTTACGCAACGGGTTAAGAAATTATTTTGACTCAATGTATCCGAATATAGGACTTCATGATTTAGAAAAAGTGACTAACATGCAACATAAAGAAGCATGCTATGCTTACGGGTTAGTAATGTTCGCTTCTCACCAAAGTGAGAAAAAGAACATCGGGCTACAGCTATTAAACAAAACGTTCCCACAAGTGACGGAGTCGGTAATTGGGGTAAGAAATGAGGTTTTTAGATTGGTACGGGACTGTTGGACATTACGTAACCCTCGTCCCTTTGACGACATTACAACACGATGTCTTATCAACGGCCATAATGGTTATGTTCCACAAGACCAAGGATGGGAAGTAGTCCTAGTAAAACCAGAATGCATGACTTGTTTCTGGACGTATGAATTACGTGTCTTTATTGCCTTTGCTGAACGACTTGTGTACTAGCTAGAATTATCTTCACAACTATCTTGTATCAAAGTTATTGTGTGCTATATTTCATGCTTTATGTAAAATAAAAGGTATTGTAAGTTTGTAAAATATTGTATAAAAGTTTGAACGCGAAATATTATTATAATCAGTTTTTCATATAGAATTGTAGTAGTTGAATTGTATATTAGCTACTAAGTATGAACTTAACGGGTAGGTACTACCCGAATTTAAACTTATAAAACGCTAATATGAAGAAAAAGCTTTTATAAATGAGTTCATATTATGCTACGAAATACTATTAACTACTCTTAATATTCTGTATGATTAACTTGTTCCATTTGACTATTTTGAAGGAAATAGCACCGACTACTCGACACACCGTGAATATGAATGAAGAGGAATTCTGTACTTTTCTAGCTTCAAACATAGCCGCAGTACAGGCTGCGCTACATACCAACAATAACATTGGATCTAGCAGTACAGGAAATCGTGTAGGATGCACCTACAAAGAATTCACTGCCTGCAAACCTTTGGAATTTGATGGAACTGAAGGACCGATCGGATTGAAATGGTGGACCGAGAAGGTCGAATCGGTGTTTGCCATAAGTAAGTGTACTGAAGAGGACAAAGTGAAGTACGCTACACATACCTTCACAGGTTCTGCGTTAACATGGTGGAATACCTATCTAGAGCAAGTGGGACAAGATGATGCGTACGCACTACCGTGGTTAGCATTCAAGCACTTGATGAACGAGAAGTACCGTCCCAGAACCGAGGTCAATAAGCTCAAGACAGAACTTAGAGGGTTACGAACCCAAGGATTTGATATTACCACATACGAAAGACGATTCACAGAATTGTGCCTATTGTGTCCGGGAGCGTTCGAAGATGAGGAAGAGAAGATCGACGCGTTTGTGAAAGGATTACCGGAAAGAATCCAAGAAGATATAAGTTCACACGAGCCCGCCTCCATACAACAGGCATGTAGAATGGCTCACAAACTAGTGAACCAGATTGAAGAAAGAATTAAAGAACAGACTGCTGAAGAGGCCAATGTGAAGCAAGTCAAAAGAAAGTGGGAGGAAAACGGTGATAAGAATCACCAATACAGCAACAACAGCAATTACAACAATAATCGCAACAATTATCCCAACAATCGCAACATCAATCGCAACTACAACAAACGGCCCAACAACAACAACAACAACAACAACAACAGCAGCAACTACAACAATCATCCCAACAATAATAACAACTGCAACAACAACAACAATCAGAAGCAGCTATGCCAAAGGTGTGAAAAGTATCACTCGGGGTTCTGCACCAAATTTTGCAACAAGTGTAAAAGAAATGGTCATAGCGTGGCGAAGTGTGAGGTCTACGGACCAGGAGTTAACAGAACAAAAGGAACAAATAGTGTCGGAACGAGTAATGGCGGAGCAAGTAGTGTTGGAGCAAGTTATGCCAATGTAGTTTGTTATAAATGTGGAAAACCGGGCCACATTATTAGAAATTGCCCGAACCAGGAGAACACGAATGGACAAGGCCGCGGAAGAGTTTTCAATATTAATGCGGCAGAGGCACAGGAAGACCCGGAGCTTGTTACGGGTACGTTTCTTATTGACAATAAATCTGCTTACGTTTTATTTGATTCGGGTGAGGATAGAAGCTATATGAGTAGAGATTTTTGTGCTAAATTAAGTTGTCCATTGACGCCTTTGGATAGTAAATTTTTACTCGAATTAGCAAATGGTAAATTAATTTCAGCAGATAATATATGCCGGAATCGAGAAATTAAACTGGGTAGTGAAATATTTAAGATTGATTTGATACCAGTAGAGTTAGGGAGTTTTGATGTAATAGTTGGCATGGACTGGCTGAAGAAGGTGAAAGCAGAGATCGTATGTTATAAAAATGCAATTTGCATTGTACGAGAAGAAGGAGAACCCTTAATGGTGTACGGAGAAAAGGGCAACACGAAGCTACATCTTATTAGTAATTTGAAGGCACAAAAACTAATAAGAAAAGGTTGCTATGCTGTTCTAGCACACGTCGAGAAAGTACAAACTGAAGAAAAGAGCATCAATGATGTTCCCATTGCAAAAGAATTTCCCGATGTATTTCCGAAAGAATTACCGGGATTACCCCCACATCGATCCGTTGAATTTCAAATAGATCTTGTACCAGGAGCTGCACCAATAGCTCGTACTCCTTACACACTCGCACCCAGCGAGATGAAAGAACTACAAAGCCAATTACAAGAACTTTTAGAGCGTGGTTTCATTCGACCAAGCACATCACCGTGGGGAGCTCCTGTTTTGTTTGTCAAGAAGAAAGATGGTACATTCAAGTTGTGTATCGACTACCGAGAGTTGAACAAACTTACCATCAAGAATCGCTACCCACTACCGAGAATCGACGACTTATTTGATCAACTACAAGGCTCGTCTGTTTATTCAAAGATTGACTTACGTTCCGGGTATCATCAAATGCGGGTGAAAGAAGATGATATTCCAAAGACTGCTTTCAGAACACGTTACGGTCATTACGAGTTTATGGTCATGCCGTTTGGTTTAACTAATGCACCAGCTGTGTTCATGGACCTTATGAACCGAGTGTGTGGACCATACCTTGACAAGTTTGTCATTGTTTTCATTGATGACATACTTATTTACTCAAAGAATGACCAAGAACACGGTGAACATTTGAGAAAGGTGTTAGAAGTATTGAGGAAGGAAGAATTGTACGCTAAGTTTTCAAAGTGTGCATTTTGGTTGGAAGAAGTTCAATTCCTCGGTCACATAGTGAACAAAGAAGGTATTAAGGTGGATCCGGCAAAGATAGAAACTGTTGAAAAGTGGAAAACCCCGAAAACTCCGAAACACATACGCCAGTTTTTAGGACTAGCTGGTTACTACAGAAGGTTCATCCAAGACTTTTCCAGAATAGCAAAACCCTTGACTACATTAACGCATAAAGGGAAGAAATTTGAATGGAATGATGAACAAGAGAAAGCGTTTCAGTTATTGAAGAAAAAGCTAACTACGACACCTATATTGTCATTGCCTGAAGGGAATGATAATTTTGTGATTTATTGTGACGCATCAAAGCAAGGTCTCGGTTGTGTATTAATGCAACGAACGAAGGTGATTGCTTATGCGTCTAGACAATTGAAGATTCACGAACAAAATTATACGACGCATGATTTGGAATTAGGCGCGGTTGTTTTTGCATTAAAGACTTGGAGGCACTACTTATATGGGGTCAAAATTATTATATATACCGACCACAAAAGTCTTCAACACATATTTAATCAGAAACAACTGAATATGAGGCAGCGTAGGTGGATTGAATTGTTTAATGATTACGACTTTGAGATTCGTTACCACCCGGGGAAGGCAAATGTGGTAGCCGATGCCTTGAGCAGGAAGGACAGAGAACCCATTCGAGTAAAATTTATGAATATAATGATTCATAATAACCTTACTACTCAAATAAAGGAGGCGCAACAAGGAGTTTTAAAAGAGGAAAATTTGAAGGATGAAATACCCAAAGGATCGGAGAAGCATCTTAATATTCGGGAAGACGGAACCCGGTATAGGGCTGAAAGGATTTGGGTACCAAAATTTGGAGATATGAGAGAAATGGTACTTAGAGAAGCTCATAAAACCAGATACTCAATACATCCTGGAACGGGGAAGATGTACAAGGATCTCAAGAAACATTTTTGGTGGCCGGGTATGAAAGCCGATGTTGCTAAATACGTAGGAGAATGTTTGACGTGTTCTAAGGTCAAAGCTGAGCATCAGAAACCATCAGGTCTACTTCAACAACCCGAAATCCCGGAATGGAAATGGGAAAACATTACCATGGATTTCATCACTAAATTGATAAGGACTGCAAGTGGTTTTGATACTATTTGGGTAATAGTTGATCGTCTCACCAAATCAGCACACTTCCTGCCAATAAGAGAAGATGACAAGATGGAGAAGTTAGCACGACTGTATTTGAAGGAAGTCGTCTCCAGACATGGAATACCAATCTCTATTATCTCTGATAGGGATGGCAGATTTATTTCAAGATTCTGGCAGACATTACAGCAAGCATTAGGAACTCGTCTAGACATGAGTACTACCTATCATCCACAAACTGATGGGCAGAGCGAAAGGACGATACAAACGCTTGAAGACATGCTACGAGCATGTGTTATTGATTTCGGAAACAGTTGGGATCGACATCTACCATTAGCAGAAGTTTCCTACAACAACAGCTACCATTCAAGCATTGAGATGGCGCCGTTTGAAGCACTTTATGGTAGAAAGTGCAGGTCTCCGATTTGTTGGAGTGAAGTGGGGGATAGACAGATTACGGGTCCAGAGATTATACAAGAAACTACCGAGAAGATCATCCAAATTCAACAACGGTTGAAAACCGCCCACAGTCGACAAAAGAGCTACGCTGACATTAAAAGAAAAGATATAGAATTTGAAATTGGAGAGATGGTCATGCTTAAAGTTGCACCTTGGAAAGGTGTTGTTCGATTTGGTAAACGAGGGAAATTAAATCCAAGGTATATTGGACCATTCAAGATTATTGATCGTGTCGGACCAGTAGCTTACCGACTTGAGTTACCTCAACAACTCGCGGCTGTACATAACACTTTCCACGTCTCGAATTTGAAGAAATGTTTTGCTAAAGAAGATCTCACTATTCCGTTAGATGAAATCCAAATCAACGAAAAACTTCAATTCATCGAAGAACCCGTCGAAATAATGGATCGTGAGGTTAAAAGACTTAAGAAAAACAAGATACCAATTGTTAAGGTTCGATGGAATGCTCGTAGAGGACCCGAGTTCACCTGGGAGCGTGAAGATCAGATGAAGAAGAAATACCCGCATCTATTTCCAGAAGATTCGTCAACACCTTCAACAGCTTAAAATTTCGGGACGAAATTTATTTAACGGGTAGGTACTGTAGTGACCCGAACTTTTCCATGTTTATATATATTAATTGAGATTGATATTTACATGATTAAATGTTTCCAACATGTTAAGCAATCAAACTTGTTAAGACTTGATTAATTGAAATATGTTTCATATAGACAATTGACCACCCAAGTTGACCGGTGATTCACGAACGTTAAAACTTGTAAAAACTATATGATGACATATATATGGATATATATATAGTTAACATGATACTATGATAAGTAAACATATCATTAAGTATATTAACAATGAACTACATATGTAAAAACAAGACTACTAACTTAATGATTTTTAAACGAGACATATATGTAACGATTATCGTTGTAAAGACATTTAATGTATATATATCATTTTAAGAGATATTCATACATGATAATATCATGATAATATAATAATTTAAAATCTCATTTGATATTATAAACATTGGGTTAACAACATTTAACAAGATCGTTAACCTAAAGGTTTCAAAACAACACTTACATGTAACGACTAACGATGACTTAACGACTCAGTTAAAATGTATATACATGTAGTGTTTTAATATGTATTTATACACTTTTGAAAGACTTCAATACACTTATCAAAATACTTCTACTTAACAAAAATGCTTACAGTTACATCCTCGTTCAGTTTCATCAACAATTCTACTCGTATGTACCCGTATTTGTACTCGTACAATACACAACTTTTAGATGTATGTACTATTGGTATATAAACTCCAATGATCAGCTCTTAGCAGCCCATGTGAGTCACCTAACACATGTGGGAACCATCATTTGGCAACTAGCATGAAATATCTCATAAAATTACAAAAATATGAGTAATCATTCATGACTTATTTACATGAAAACAAAATTACATATCCTTTATATCTAATCCATACACCAACGACCAAAAACACCTACAAACACTTTCATTCTTCAATTTTCTTCATCTAATTGATCTCTCTCAAGTTCTATCTTCAAGTTCTAAGTGTTCTTCATATATTCTACAAGTTCTAGTTACATAAAATCAAGAATACTTTCAAGTTTGCTAGCTCACTTCCAATCTTGTAAGGTGATCATCCAACCTCAAGAAATCTTTGTTTCTTACAGTAGGTTATCATTCTAATACAAGGTAATAATCATATTCAAACTTTGGTTCAATTTCTATAACTATAACAATCTTATTTCAAGTGATGATCTTACTTGAACTTGTTTTCGTGTCATGATTCTGCTTCAAGAACTTCGAGCCATCCAAGGATCCGTTGAAGTTAGATCCATTTTTTTCTTTTCCAGTAGGTTTATCCAAGGAACTTAAGGTAGTAATGATTTTCATAACATCATTCGATTCATACATATAAAGCTATGTTATTCGAAGGTTTAAACTTGTAATCACTAGAACATAGTTTAGTTAATTCTAAACTTGTTCGCAAACAAAAGTTAATCCTTCTAACTTGACTTTTAAAATCAACTAAACACATGTTCTATATCTATATGATATGCTAACTTAATGATTTAAAACCTGGAGACACGAAAAACACCGTAAAATCGGATTTACGCTGTCGTAGTAACACCGCGGGCTGTTTTGGGTTAGTTAATTAAAAACTATGATAAACTTTGATTTAAAAGTTGTTATTCTGAGAAAATGATTTTTATTATGAACATGAAACTATATCAAAAAATTATGGTTAAACTCAAAGTGGAAGTATGTTTTCTAAAATGGTCATCTAGACGTCGTTCTTCCGACTGAAATGACTACCTTTACAAAAACGACTTGTAACTTATTTTTCCGACTATAAACCTATACTTTTTCTGTTTAGATTCATAAAATAGAGTTCAATATGAAACCATAGCAATTTGATTCACTCAAAACGGATTTAAAATGAAGAAGTTATGGGTAAAACAAGATTGGATAATTTTTCTCATTTTAGCTACGTGAAAATTGGTAACAAATCTATTCCAACCATAACTTAATCAACTTGTATTGTATATTATGTAATCTTGAGATACCATAGACAAGTATACAATGTTTCGACCTATCATGTCGACACATCTATATATATTTCGGAACAACCATAGACACTCTATATGTGAATGTTGGAGTTAGCTATACAGGGTTGAGGTTGATTCCAAAATATATATAGTTTGAGTTATGATCAATACTGAGATACGTATACACTGGGTCGTGGATTGATTCAAGATAATATTTATCGATTTATTTCTGTACATCTAACTGTGGACAACTAGTTGTAGGTTACTAACGAGGACAGCTGACTTAATAAACTTAAAACATCAAAATATATTAAAAGTGTTGTAAATATATTTTGAACATACTTTGATATATATGTATATATTGTTATAGGTTCGTGAATCAACCAGTGGCCAAGTCTTACTTCCCGACGAAGTAAAAATCTGTGAAAGTGAGTTATAGTCCCACTTTTAAAATCTAATATTTTTGGGATGAGAATACATGCAGGTTTTATAAATGATTTACAAAATAGACACAAGTACGTGAAACTACATTCTATGGTAGAATTATCGAAATCGAATATGCCCCTTTTTATTAAGTCTGGTAATCTAAGAATTAGGGAACAGACACCCTAATTGACGCGAATCCTAAAGATAGATCTATTGGGCCTAACAAACCCCATCCAAAGTACCGGATGCTTTAGTACTTCGAAATTTATATCATGTCCGGAGGGTGTCCCGGAATGATGGGGATATTCTTATATATGCATCTTGTTAATGTCGGTTACCAGGTGTTCACCATATGAATTATTTTTATCTCTATGTATGGGATGTGTATTGAAATATGAAATCTTGTGGTCTATTATTATTATGATTTGATATATATAGGTTAAACCTATAACTCACCAACATTTTTGTTGACGTTTTAAGCATGTTTATTCTCAGGTGATTATTAAGAGCTTCCGCTGTCGTATACTTAAATAAGGACGAGATTTGGAGTCCATGCTTGTATGATATTGTGTAAAAACTGCATTCAAGAAACTTATTTTGTTGTAACATATTTGTATTGTAAACCATTATGTAATGGTCGTGTGTAAACAGGATATTTTAGATTATCATTATTTGATAATCTACGTAAAGCTTTTTAAACCTTTATTGATGAAATAAAGGTTATGGTTTGTTTTAAAATGAATGCAGTCTTTGAAAAAGGTCTCATATAGAGGTCAAAACCTCGCAACGAAATCAATTAATATGGAACGTTTTTAATCAATAAGAACGGGACATTTCAAACACCTGGTAACCGACATTAACATAATGCATATAGAATATCCCCCGCATACTCGCAAGTATGCCATAAATATTGGCAATCGCAATCACCATTTAAATCGAAGTACTAAAGCATTCTAAATTCCAGAATGGGGTTTGTTAGTCCCATAGATCGATCTTTAGGATTCGCGTCAATTAGGGGCCATTTCCCTAATTCTTAGGTAACCAGACTTGAAGGGGCAATATTCGGTTTAATAATCCAACCGTACAATGTAGTTTCAAGTACTTGTGTCTATTTCGTCAAACATTTATAAAAGTTGGCATGTATTCTCAGCCCAAAAATATATATTGCAAAAACATTTAAAAAGGGAGCAAATGAAACTCACCTATTGTATTTTATAGTAAAAATACATATGACAATATTGAACAACTGAACAATGCAGGGTTGGCCTCGGATTCACGAACATATATCATTTGTATATTTATTAATATTCATAGTTGTAATTGAACACATATATATATAAATGTATTAGTTATATCATTTTTATATTAATAATATATATATGCTTTATATGTTCATTTTGTATATAAAAATATTAAATTTTGTTATGTTATATGTGTTAAATATATATATATTTATGTATGTACTTCATCTGTTTAACGAAACAGTAGTTCTAATTATACTAAGTTAATATTAGTAAAAATAATAATAATGGTAATAGCATTAATAATATACTTATGTTGATAATAACTCTATTAGTGATAATAACAATGATATTAATAATAATACTTGTAAAAATATTAATGTTACTGTTTATGATAGTTATGATATTAATGATTTATTAATAATAATAATAATAACTTTATTAAAAATGATAATATTAATAAAAATAATGATATTGTTAATAATGATACATTTGTTTAATAATAATAATAATAATAATGATAATAATAATAATAATAATAATAATAATAACAACAACAATAATGATAAGTGTAATAATAATACTAATAATACTAATAATCTTAATCATAATCATAATGATAATAATAATACTAATAATAATCACGATATTACTAATACCTAGTAATAATAATAATTGATAATTATTACTTATATTAACAAGGTTAATGACAATAATAATTGTAGTACCAATATTAATAGCAATAACAATAATAATCATAACAATAATGATCATATCAATATTAATAATAATAATGATACTAATAATATTAATAAGTAATAAGTAATAATAATAATAATAATAAGTGAATAAGTAAAGACTACCTCAAAGGAAAGAAATCCTAAAAAAAACAGCCCATGCCGGGGCTCGAACCCGCAACCTCTCGATAACCTAAACGCCCTATTAACCATCCGTCTATTTCTCTTTATTTGATTAATCGCACCTCGATTTCTATTTAACCATTCCTATTATTTACCCCTTTTTCTTCATCTTTTTCGTGATGCAAAACAATTAGGGACTTGGATAATCCCCATTTAATTACTCGTTGATTTAATACTTGTAATTAAAATGAGAACCGATTATAATTGTGACCTTTTATTTCATAGAAAAGGAAAAAGAAAAAAAATATATATATACAGTAATCAAAATAGCTCGCTGTAACACTCTATGAACCCCAATCATGATTTTGAAATTTACAGTGTTTTAGATCGAACTTACAACATGAAAAAGTTTTCATTCCACACCTAGAATCTTTCAGGACACCTAATTTGAATTGCCACATCAAAATGAATCTGAATTTTGCTATGAACACTTCGTTTGACTTCTTGATTTTAAACATTGACCTCAAAAATTGGAAATCGATAGTAAAAATTGGAGGTTGGTTTTTTTTGCAGACAGTTTAAAAGAAATATTTCTAACATATCTACATTTAAGGATTTTAAAACGGTATTCGAATTCGAAGAAATTGAAAAGAATGACCAAGAACAGAGGACAAGTTCTGGGTTCTTTAATTTAGTTTTGATTTTTGTTGTTTTTACCCGAATTGCAGTAGTAGAGTTCTATATAGTGTTGAACAGGTATAATTACAGCTGGATTAATTCCTTTAACATTTGTATTATAGCTTAATTGCTGACATAAAAAAATTTTCTGTCAGAGATTATTAAAATTTAAAGCGGTTTATAAGTTCAACTAAATTGTACTATGGATTTTGATGTTTATCACTTTAGGAGACAGAAACAAAAAGATCAAACACTGTTTGATTGCAACTGAAAACAGAATTTTGATTCGTATGTATATATATCTGTATATAATATATAATTGTATCTGTTATATAAATATGTAATACTGGTTACTAGTACGTATTCGTGTATATATATCAGTGTATATATATGTATATATATATATCTGTTTATATATCTATCTATTTAGTTGTATATATATATATATATATATATATATATATATATATATATATAAAACTGTATTTATATATCTTATATATATATTTATTTATATCTAATTCTTAAATTTGATTAATGTTGTTACTAATACCAACAATAATATTTTTATTAAAGAGACTATTAATAACTAATGCTAAATAAAATTATTATTACTAACAATGATGATAAGTTTAATAAATTTAGTTACTAGCAATGATACTAATAATAAAATGATAATAATAATAATCTTGTTAGTTATGTTAATATCATAATATATATATAATAACATACCTTGAATATTTAGTATTTATATATATATATATATATATATATATATATATATATATATATATATATATATATATATATATATATATATATATATATATAATAGTATACATACAATCAGAAATTTTAGTATCACAATCATATATATATAAATATATATATATATATATATATATATATATCTATATACTTTCATTGCTACATATTATATATATATATATATATATATATATATATATATATATATATATATATATATATATATATACTTTCATTGCTACATATTTAATTTTATTTTAAGTATCAAGTAAGTAATATATTAATTATATATATGGAAACAAATAATTTCAGAGTATAACATCAAATACATTATTAACATTGTCATATTATGTAAATCCAATCTATTCTCTATATTTAAATAACAGTTTTAAATAACAAGTTTAAGTTTTTCCTTCATAATAATTGAATCACATGATAGTTTGTTATTATAATTAATTTATAATATATATTTAATTACATGTATAGTTGTTTATGTATAGTTATTTATATATTCATTTCTATTTACAATTAAAGGTTCGTGAATCGTTGGGAGTAGTCAAAGGTTAAATGAATCAATGTAAATAGTTTCAAAATTTCAAGACTTAACATTACAGACTTTGTTTATCGTGTCGAAATTATATAAAGATGAAGTTTAAATTTTATCGAAAATTCCCGGGTCGTCACATTGCAGGGTTGGTTGAGGAGTTTTTATAGAAAGGTGAAAAGGTATCCAGATCTTTTGATTTTTTAAAGAGAATTGTTAGTTTTTGATTCTTCTAAGTATACTTTTTTGGATAGAGAATGGCTTGAATTCCACGACAAGTGTTTTTGGAAGATGCAGAGTTCGCTAAGACTTTTGTCTAGAATTTTTCTTGGTTCTTCCGTCAATCCATCTTTGGGCAACTTATCGGGTTTCTCTTTGCCTTTATTCTAGAGACTTTGCTCTTTCATAATTTTTTTTTGCATACCCTTTTTTCTTACTAACTTTTGTCCTTTGATCCTAGTGCCCATAGAGGAAGTGATAATTCACCAAAAATAGGTCTTTGACCTATCAAAAACAATTGGGGGTTTGGAATCTTTTAACAAGTGCTTTTGAGGTGAATATGATCGATCTATCTCTTTATTGATCTCCGGATCTTTATTATTAAAAAAAAAGTGGAAAAGGAATAAAGGTGAATGGGTAGTTTATTTTGAGAGTGAATTTGGAGTGAGGATATTCTGATTCATCAACTCTTTGGTGTGAGTTGGTCGGTTTTAAAATGCGTGGGGTGGAAACGGAAATGGATGGCTTTTGTCTTCTCTATTCAGAATGATTTCGGAAGAAGGATCGCACCTGCACCATGTATGTCGCTTACTAAACATTGGTTTTGAAATGTATGTCAAAACCAAGTTCTAACTGAAACTGGAAACTAGCACGCTCATCAAATAAATTGACAAAGTGCTGTAGATTTGAAGGGTCATACAGGTACTTTGGGTCCAAGAGTTCCTCACTTTTTGGGAGTAGGGATCGTGCTTATTCATGCGTGGCCTTTTACATATTTTTTTGAAAGAAATCTTTTGACACAAATCATGAGTGTAAGGCTTAATTATTCCGTTCTAGTGAATGTTTCAAAAACTAATTTCTTAGCAATTTTATAGAATCTTTCGGGTAAAACGAGGTAAGAATTTTTGAAATTCCCTAATATTCTTTGCTAATTACTTTTTTGAAACAAGAATTTTTCAAAATTTTGGCATTTTAACGGTCACTTGTTCTTAAACCTTTACCCAATACCCCACACTTAGAAGAACATTGTCCCTAATGTTTCCTAAAATAGAAAATTTTGAATACATTGCTAAATTAAGGACAATGTCTTCTAGAATCTCTAAGTTGGTTGCGGGGATGACCCTACACTTAGAGATTTTAGTGCGTAATAATTAAAAGAGGTTTAAGGAAAGATTACTTCCATACTGTCATGTAACTCTCCTAGTGCTGGGCTTTCTTATGGCCAGGCTCCTAATGCTGGAAAGGACCAGTCTATTTGATAAAATTCTGCATGAAGAACAAAGAGAGTAGTATTTCCACTAGATATATTTTTATACAATGCTTTTATAATAAAGGTAATAATAAAAGGAAAATAAAGTAGTCTACAAAATACTCTCCTGGCCAGTTTGTAGAGCGGTATCTGCGAAGTATCCATTAGGTTCGAAGATATCATCATCGTCCTCGGGTCTTGACAAATACTCAAGTGGCTGTCATGCATCCAACTCAGGGCCCAATAGTGTGTCTAGACATAGGTCCGACGGTATCTCCAGGTGTGATAGGTTCGGGAATGGTTCCTCGTCAGGGATTCTCCCGGTGATCTCAAAGACATGGTCCATGTAGTGACCCGAACTTTTCCATGTTTATATATATATTAAATGAAATTGTTATTTACATGATTAAGTGTTTCCAATATGTTAAGCAATCAAACTTGTTAAGACTTGATTAATTGAAATAGGTTTCATATAGACAATTGACCACCCAAGTTGACCGGTGATTCACGAACGTTAAAACTTGTAAAAACTATACGATGACATATATATGGTTATATATATAGTTAACATGATTTTATTATAAGTATGTATCTCATTAGGTATTTTAACAATGAGTTATATACATAAAAATGAGACTATTAATTTAAGAAACTCGAAAACGATATATATAACGATTATCGTTATAACAACATCTTACTAGGTACATATGAATCATATTAAGATATTGATACACTTGGTTAATTATGTTAAATGATAAGTAAATATATTATTAAGTGTATTAACAATAAAATACATATGTAAAAATAAGACTACTAACTTAATGATTTCGAAACGAGACATATATGTAACGATTATCGTTGTAACGGCATTTAACTGTATATATATCATACTAAGATATATTATATATCATAATATCATGATAATATAACAATTTAACATCTCATTTGTTATAATAAACAATGGGTTAACAACATTCAACAAGATCGTTAACCTAAAGGTTTCAAAACAACATTTACATGTAACGACTAACGATGACTTAACGACTCAGTTAAAATGTATATACATGTAGTGTTTTAATATGTATTCATACACTTTTGAAAGACTTCAAGACACTTATCAAAATACTTCTACTTAACAAAAATGCTTACAATTACATCCTCGTTCAGTTTCATCAACAATTCTACTCGTATGCACCCGTATTGGTACTCGTACAATACACAGCTTTTAGATGTATATACTATTGGTATATACACTCCAATGATCAGCTTTTAGCAGCCCATGTGAGTCACCTAACACATGTGGGAACCATCATTTGGCAACTAGCATGAAATATCTCATAAAATTACAAAAATATGAGTAATCATTCATGACTTATTTACATGAAAACAAAATTACATATCCTTTATATCTAATCCATACACCAACGACCAAAAACACCTACAAACACTTTCATTCTTCAATTTTCTTCATCTAATTGATCTCTCTCAAGTTCTATCTTCAAGTTCTAAGTGTTCTTCATAAATTCCAAAAGTTCTAGTTTCATAAAATCAAGAATACTTCCAAGATTGCAAGTTTACTTCCAAGTTTTCTAAATCCATTCCAAGTAATCATCCAAGATCAAGAAACCTTTGTTACTTACAGTAGGTTATTAGAAGGTAAATCATATTCAAACTTTAATTCAATTTCTATAACTATAACAATCTTATTTCGAGTGGAAATCTTACTTGAAATTGTTTTCGTGTCATGATTCTGCTTCAAGAACTTTCAATCCATCTGTAGTGACCCGAACTTTTCCATGTTTATATATATTAATTGAGATTGATGTTTACATGATTAAATGTTTCCAACATGTTAAGCAATCAAACTTGTTAAGACTTGATTAATTGAAATAGGTTTCATATAGACAATTGACCACCCAAGTTGACCGGTGATTCACGAACGTTAAAACTTGTAAAAAAACTATATGATGACATATATATGGTTATATATATAGTTAACATGATATTATGATAAGTAAACATATCATTAATGATATTAACAATGAACTACATATGTAAAAACAAGACTACTAACTTAATGATTTTTGAAACGAGACATATATGTAACGTTTATCGTTGTAACGACATTTAATGTATATATATCATATTAAGAGATATTCGTACATCATAATATCATGATAATATAATAATTTAAAATCTCTTTTGTTATTATAAACATTGGGTTAACAACATTTAACAAGATCGTTAACCTAAAGGTTTCAAAACAACACTTACATGTAACGACTAACGATGACTTAACGACTCAGTTAAAATGTATATACATGTAGTGTTTTAATATGTATTTATACACTTTTGAAAGACTTCAATACACTTATCAAAATACTTCTACTTAACAAAAATGCTTACAATTACATTCTCGTTCAGTTTCATCAACAATTCTACTCGTATGCACCCGTATTCGTACTTGTACAATACACAGCTTTTAGATGTATGTACTATTGGTATATACACTCCAATGATCAGCTCTTAGCAGCCCATGTAAGTCACCTAACACATGTGGGAACCATCATTTGGCAACTAGCATGAAATATCTCATAAGATTACAAAAATATGAGTAATCATTCATGACTTATTTACATGAAAACAAAATTACATATCCTTTATATCTAATCCATACACCAACGACCAAAAACACCTACAAACACTTTCAATCTTCAATTTTCTTCATCTAATTGAACTCTCTCAAGTTCTATCTTCAAGTTCTAAGTGTTCTTCATAAATTCCAAAAGTTCTAGTTTCATAAAATCAAGAATACTTTCAAGATTGCTAGCTCACTTCCAATCTTGTAAGGTGATCATCCAACCTCAAGAAATCTTTGTTTCTTACAGTAGGTTATCATTCTAATACAAGGTAATAATCATATTCAAACTTTGGTTCAATTTCTATAACTATAACAATCTTATTTCAAGTGATGATCTTACTTGAACTTGTTTTCGTGTCATGATTTTACTTCAAGAACTTTGAGCCATCCAAGGATCCATTGAAGCTAGATCCATTTTTCTCTTTTCCAGTAGGTTCATCCAAGGAACTTAAGGTAGTAATGATGTTCATAACATCATTCGATTCATACATATAAAGCTATCTTATTCGAAGGTTTAAACTTGTAATCACTAGAACATAGTTTAGTTAATTCTAAACTTGTTCGCAAACAAAAGTTAATCCTTCTAACTTGACTTTTAAAATCAACTAAAAACATGTTCTATATCTATATGATATGCTAACTTAATGATTTAAAACCTGGAAACACGAAAAACACCGTAAAACCGGATTTACGCCGTCGTAGTAACACCGCGGGATGTTTTGGGTTAGTTAATTAAAAACTATGATAAACTTTGATTTAAAAGTTGTTATTCTGAGAAAATGATTTTTATTATGAACATGAAACTATATCCAAAAATTATGGTTAAACTCAAAGTGGAAGTAAGTTTTCTAAAATGGTCATCTAGACGTCGTTCTTTCGACTGAAATGACTACCTTTACAAAAACGACTTGTAACTTATTTTTCCGACTATAAACCTATACTTTTCTGTTTAGATTCATAAAATAGAGTTCAATATGAAACCATAGCAATTTGATTCACTCAAAACGGATTTAAAATGAAGAAGTTATGGGTAAAACAAGATTGGATAATTTTTCTCATTTTAGCTACGTGAAAATTGGTAACAAATCTATTCCAACCATAACTTAATCAACTTGTATTGTATATTATGTAATCTTGAGATACCATAGACACGTATACAATGTTTCGACCTATCATGTCGACACATCTATATATATTTCGGAACAACCATAGACACTCTATATGTGAATGTTGGAGTTAGCTATACAGGGTTGAGGTTGATTCCAAAATATATATAGTTTGAGTTGTGATCAATACTGAGATACGTATACACTGGGTCGTGGATTGATTCAAGATAATATTTATCGATTTATTTCTGTACATCTAATTGTGGACAACTAGTTGTAGGTTACTAACGAGGACAGCTGACTTAATAAACTTAAAACATCAAAATATATTAAAAGTGTTGTAAATATATTTTGAACATACTTTGATATATATGTATATATTGTTATAGGTTCGTGAATCAACCAGTGGCCAAGTCTTACTTCCCGACGAAGTAAAAATCTGTGAAAGTGAGTTATAGTCCCACTTTTAAAATCTAATATTTTTGGGATGAGAATACATGCAGGTTTTATAAATGATTTACAAAATAGACACAAGTACGTGAAACTACATTCTATGGTTGAATTATCGAAATCGAATATGCCCCTTTTTATTAAGTCTGGTAATCTAAGAATTAGGGAACAGACACCCTAATTGACGCGAATCCTAAAGATAGATCTATTGGGCCTAACAAACCCCATCCAAAGTACCGGATGCTTTAGTACTTCGAAATTTATATCATATCCGAAGGGTGTCCCGGAATGATGGGGATATTCTTATATATGCATCTTGTTATTGTCGGTTACCAGGTGTTCACCATATGAATGATTTTTATCTCTATGTATGGGATGTGTATTGAAATATGAAATCTTGTGGTCTATTGTTACGATTTGATATATATAGGTTAAACCTATAACTCACCAACATTTTTGTTGACGTTTAAAGCATGTTTATTCTCAGGTGAATATTAAGAGCTTCCGCTGTTGCATACTAAAATAAGGACAAGATTTGGAGTCCATGTTTGTATGATATTGTGTAAAAACTGCATTCAAGAAACTGATTTCGATGTAACATATTTGTATTGTAAACCATTATGTAATGGTCGTGTGTAAACAGGATATTTTAGATTATCATTATTTGATAATCTACGTAAAGCTTTTTAAACCTTTATTTATGAAATAAAGGTTATGGTTTGTTTTAAAAATGAATGCAGTCTTTGAAAAACGTCTCATATAGAGGTCAAAACCTCGCAACGAAATCAATTAATATGGAACGTTTTTAATCAATAAGAACGGGACATTTCACCATCCAAGGATCCTTTGAAGCTAGATCTATTTTTCTCATTTCCAGTAGGTTTATCCAAGGAACTTGAGGTAGTAATGATGTTCATAACATCATTTGATTCATACATATAAAGCTATCTTATTCGAAGGTTTAAACTTGTAATCACTAGAACATAGTTTAGTTAATTCTAAACTTGTTCGCAAATAAAAGTTAATCCTTCTAACTTGACTCTTAAAATCAACTAAACACATGTTCTATATCTATATGATATGCTAACTTAAATATTTAAAACCTGGAAACACGAAAAACACCGTAAAACCGGATTTACGCCGTCGTAGTAACACCGCGGGCTGTTTTGGGTTAGTTAATTAAAAACTATGATAAACTTTGATTTAAAAGTTGTTATTCTGATAAAATAATTTTTATTATGAACATGAAACTATACCCAAAAATTATGGTTAAACTCAAAGTGGAAGTATGTTTTCTAAAATGGTCATCTAGACGTCGTTCTTTCGACTAAAATGACTACCTTTACAAAAACGACTTGTAACTTATTTTTCTGACTATAAACCTATACTTTTCTGTTTAGATTCATAAAATAGAGTTCAATATGAAACCATAGCAATTTGATTCACTCAAAACGGATTTTAAATGAAGAAGTTATGGGTAAAACAAGATTGGATAATTTTTCTAATTTTAGCTACGTGAAAATTGGTAACAAATCTATTCCAACCATAACTTAATCAACTTGTATTGTATATTATGTAATCTTGAGATACCATAGACACGTATACAATGTTTCGACCTATCATGTCGACACATCTATATATATTTCGGAACAACCATAGACACTCTATATGTGAATGTTGGAGTTAGCTATACAGGGTTGAGGTTGATTCCAAAATATATATAGTTTGAGTTGTGATCAATACTGAGATATGTATACACTGGGTCGTGGATTGATTCAAGATAATATTTATCGATTTATTTCTGTACATCTAACTGTGGACAACTAGTTGTAGGTTACTAACGAGGACAGCTGACTTAATAAACTTAAAACATCAAAATATATTAAAAGTGTTGTAAATATATTTTGAACATACTTTGATATATATGTATATATTGTTATAGGTTAGTGAATCAACCAGTAGCCAAGTCTTACTTCCCGACGAAGTAAAAATCTGTGAAAGTGAGTTATAGTCCCACTTTTAAAATCTAATATTTTTGGGATGAGAATACATGCAGGTTTTTTAAATGATTTACAAAATAGACACAAGTACGTGAAACTACATTCTATGGTTGAATTATCGAAATCGAATATGCCCCTTTTTATTAAGTCTGGTAATCTAAGAATTAGGGAACAGACACCCTAATTGACGCGAATCCTAAAGATAGATCTATTGGGCCTAACAAACCCCATCCAAAGTACCGGATGCTTTAGTACTTTGAAATTTATATCATATCCGAAGGGTGTCCCGGAATGATGGGGATATTCTTATATATGCATCTTGTTAATGTCGGTTACCAGGTGTTCACCATATGAATGATTTTTATCTCTATGTATGGGATGTGTATTGAAATATGAAATCTTGTGGTCTATTGTTACGATTTGATATATATAGGTTAAACCTATAACTCACTAACATTTTTGTTGACGTTTAAAGCATGTTTATTCTCAGGTGAATACTAAGAGCTTCCGCTGTTGCATACTAAAATAAGGACAAGATTTGGAGTCCATGTTTGTATGATATTGTGTAAAAACTGCATTCAAGAAACTGATTTCGATGTAACATATTTGTATTGTAAACCATTATGTAATGGTCGTGTGTAAACAAGATATTTTAGATTATCATTATTTGATAATCTAAGTAAAGCTTTTTAAACCTTTATTTATGAAATAAAGGTTATGGTTTGTTTTAAAAATGAATGCAGTCTTTGAAAAACGTCTCATATAGAGGTCAAAACCTCGCAACGAAATCAATTAATATGGAACGTTTTTAATCAATAAGAACGGGACATTTCAGTTGGTATCCGAGCGTTGGTCTTAGAGAACCAGAATTTTGCATTAGTGTGTCTTATCGAGTTTGTTAGGATGCATTAGTGAGTCTGGACTTCGACCGTGTTTACTTGAAAAATGATTGCTTAACAAATTTTGTTGGAAACTATATATTTTTAACATGTGAATATTATGTGATATATTAATCTCTTAACGCATTTGATATTATGTGATAGATGTCTACCTCTAGAACAAGTCCCATTGACTCACCTAATAATAATGAAGAGTCAAATGTAAATTGGAATGATTCGTGGACTGATTCACAAGTTCCCGAAGAGGAACCGGAAGAAGAGTCAGAACCGGAAGAAGAATCAGAACCGGAAGAGGAGGAACCGGAGGAGGAAATAGAACCGGTGGGGAAAATAATAAAACGGTTAAGTAAAAGAAAATCCTCAACCAACCGACCAAGGTTAATTATGGTCAATGGTGTTTTCGCCAAGGAAGCAAAATATTGGGAGGATTACCAATTCTCCGATGAATCGGATTCCGACGAGAATTCCGATAATGTTATAGAAATTACCCCAACTGAATTTAAAAAGGCAAAAGAAAATAATAAGGGAAATGGCATAAAAATAGAGAAATCTAATTCCAACCCCGATGAACTTTATATGTATCGTCAACCCCCGAAGCCCTTAAGTTGTAACAATGACCCGGGAACCTCCAAACCACCAGGTTTTTCTAAACCGTTGTGGAAAACGACAGCTCGTATTAGGGAAACATCATATATCCCTAGAAACTTGGCAAAACAAACCAAAACTGAAGAAAAAGAAACGAGCGAGTCGGAATAAGATAGTTGTATTCGTGTGGTGTAATATATGTAATATAGTGTGCTTATGCTTTATGATATATGTAAAAATTGCTTGTATTAATAAGTATTTTTTTTTTTATGAATCTAACTCTTGTCTATTTTACAGTATAAAAACACAAAATGGATAGACAACCGAATATTTTAAAAGACCTACCCGGAGACATGATTGATGAAATCTTGTCTAGAGTCGGTCAGAATTCTTCGGCACAACTATTTACGGCGAAATTAGTTTGTAAGACATTCGAAGAACGTTCTAAGAATGTCTTGGTTTATAAGAGACTTTCGTTTGAAAGATAGGGGATATCACATTGGGAAACCCATAAGTTACGATGTGTTTACTTTGACGCATATATTGCGGGGAACCCAAATGCTATTTTACGCAATGGGTTAAGAAATTATTTTGATTCAATATATCCGAATATAGGACTTCGTGATTTAGAAAAAGCGGCTAACATGCAACATAAAGAAGCATGTTATGCTTACGGCTTAGTAATGTTCGCTTCTCACCAAAGTGAGAACAAGAACATCGGGCTATAACTATTAAATAAAACGTTCCCACAAGTGATGGAGTCGGTAATTGGAGTAAGAAATGAGGTTTTTAGATTGTTAAGGGACTGTTGGATATTACGTAACCCTCGTCCCTTTGACGACGTTACAACACGCTATCTTATCAACGGCCATAACGGTTATGTTCCACAAGACTAAGGATGGGAAGTAGTCCTAGTAAAACCAGAATGCATGACTTGTTTCTGGACGTATGAATTACGTGTCTTTATTGCCTTTGCTGAACGACTTGTGTACTAGCTAGAATTATCTTCACAACTATCTTGTATTAAAGTTATTGTGTGCTATATTTCATGCTTTATGTAAAATAAGCGGTATTGTAAGTTTGTAAAATATTGTATAAAAGTTTGAACGCGAAATATTATTATAATCAGTTTTTCATATAGAATTGTAGTAGTTGAATTGTATATTAGCTACTAAGTATGAACTTAACGGGTAGGTACTACCCGAATTTAAACTTATAAAACGCTAATATGAAGAAAAAGCTTTTATAAATGAGTTCATATTATGCTACGAAATACTATTAACTACTCTTAATATTCTGTATGATTAACTTGTTCCATTTGACTATTTTGAAGGAAATGGCACCGACTACTCGACACACCGTGAATATGAATGAAGAGGAATTCCGTACTTTTCTAGCTTCAAACATAGCCGCAGTACAGGCTGCGCTACATACCAACAATAACCTTGGATCTAACAGTACATGAAATCGTGTAGGATGCACCTACAAAGAATTCACTGCCTGCAAACCTTTGGAATTTGATGGAACCGAAGGATCGATCGGATTGAAACGGTGGACCGAGAAGGTCGAATCAGTGTTTGCAATAAGTAAGTGTACTGAAGAGGACAAAGTGAAGTACGCTACGCATACCTTCACAGGTTCTGCGTTAACATGGTGGAATACCTATCTAGAGCAAGTAGGACAAGATGATGCGTACGCACTATCGTGGTTAGCATTCAAGCACTTGATGAACGAGAAGTACCATCCCAGAACCGAGGTCAATAAGCTCAAGACAGAACTTAGAGGGTTACGAACCCAAGGATTTGATATTACCACGTACGAAAGACGATTCACAGAATTGTGCCTATTGTGTCCGGGAGCGTTCGAAGATGAGGAAGAGAAGATCGACGCGTTTGTGAAAGGATTATCGGAAAGAATCCAAGAAGATATAAGTTCACACGAGCCCGCCTCCATACAACAGGCATGTAGAATGGCTCACAAACTAGTGAACCAGATTGAGGAAAGAATTAAAGAACAGACGGCTGAAGAGGCCAATGTTAAGCAAGTCAAAAGAAAGTGGGAGGAAAACGGTGATAAGAATCACCAATACAACAACAACAGCAATTACAATAATAATCGTAACATCAATAGCAACTACAACAAACGGCCCAACAACAACAACAACAACAACAACAACAACAACAGCAACTACAACAATCATCCCAACAACAATAACAACCGCAAAAACAACAACAATCAGAAGCAGCTATGCCAAAGGTGTGAAAAGTATCACTCGGGGTTCAGCACCAAATTTTGCAACAAGTGTAAAAGAAATGGTCATAGCGCGGCGAAGTGTGAGGTCTACGGACCAGGAGTTAACAGAACGAAAGGAACAAATGGTGTCGGAATGAGTAATGGCGGAGCAAGTAGTGTTGGAGCAAGTTATGCCAATGTAGTTTGTTATAAATGTGGAAAACCGGGCCACATTATTAGAAATTGCCCGAACCAGGAGAACACGAATGGACAAGGCCGCGGAAGAGTTTTCAATATTAATGCGGTAGAGGCACAGGAAGACCCGGAGCTTGTTACGGGTACGTTTCTTATTGACAATAAATCTGCTTACGTTTTATTTGATTCGGGTGCGGATAGAAGCTATATGAGTAGAGATTTTTGTGCTAAATTAAGTTGTCCATTGACGCCGTTGGAAAGTAAATTTTTACTCGAATTAGCAAACGGTAAATTAATTTCAGCAGATAATATATGCCGGAATCGAGAAATTAAACTGGGTAGTGAAATATTTAAGATTGATTTGATACCAGTAGAGTTAGGGAGTTTTGATGTAATAGTTGGCATGGACTGGCTGAAGAAGGTGAAAGCAGAGATCGTATGTTATAAAAATGCAATTTGCATTGTACGAGAAGGAGAACCCTTAATGGTGTACGGAGAAAAGGGCAACACGAAGCTACATCTTATTAGTAATTTGAAGGCACAAAAACTAATAAGAAAAGGTTGCTATGCTGTTCTAGCACACGTCGAGAAAGTACAAACTGAAGAAAAGAGCATCAATGATGTTCCCGTCGCAAAAGAATTTCCCGATGTATTTCCGAAAGAATTACCGGGATTACCCCCACATCGATCCGTTGAATTTCAAATAGATCTTTTACCAGGAGCTGCACCAATAGCTCGTGCTCCTTATAGACTCGCACCCAGTGAGATGAAAGAACTGCAAAGCCAACTGCAAGAACTATTAGAACGTGGTTTCATTCGACCAAGCACATCACCATGGGGAGCTCCTATTTTGTTTGTCAAGAAGAAGGATGGTACATTTAGGTTGTGTATTGACTACAGAGAGTTGAACAAACTTACCATCAAAAACCGTTATCCACTGCCAAGAATTGACGACTTATTTGATCAACTACAAGGCTCGTCGGTTTATTCGAAGATCGATTTACGTTCTGGATATCATCAAATGCGAGTAAAGGAGGATGATATTCCAAAAACTACTTTTAGGACGCGTTATGGTCATTACGAGTTTATGGTTATGCCGTTTGGATTGACTAACGCACCAGCTGTGTTCATGGACCTTATGAACCGAGTGTGTGGGCCATATCTTGACAAGTTTGTCATTGTTTTCATCGATGACATACTTATTTACTTAAAGAATGATCAAGAGCACGAAGAACATTTGAGAAAAGTGCTAGAAGTATTGAGGAAAGAAAAACTGTACGCTAAGTTTTCAAAGTGTGCATTTTGGTTGGAAGAAGTTCAATTCCTCGGTCACATAGTGAACAAAGAAGGTATCCAGGTGGACCCGGCAAAGATCGAAACCGTTGAAAAGTGGGAAACCCCAAAAACTCCGAAGCATATACGTCAATTTTTAGGATTGGCTGGTTACTACAGAAGATTCATTAAAGATTTCTCCAAAATAGCAAAACCCTTGACTGCATTAACGCATAAAGGGAAGAAATTTGAATGGAAGGATGAACAAGAGAAGGCGTTTCAATTATTGAAGAAAAAGCTAACTACGGCACCTATATTGTCATTGCCTGAAGGGAATGATGATTTTGTGATTTATTGTGACGCATCAAAGCAAGGTCTCGGTTGTGTATTAATGCAACGGACGAAGGTGATTGCTTATGCGTCTAGACAATTGAAGATTCACGAGCAAAATTATATGACGCATGATTTGGAATTAGGCGCGGTTGTTTTTGCATTAAAGACTTGGAGGCACTACTTATATGGGGTCAAAAGTATTATATATACCGACCACAAAATTCTTCAACACATATTTAATCAGAAACAACTGAATATGAGGCAGCGTAGGTGGATTGAATTGTTGAATGATTACGACTTTGAGATTCGTTACCACTCAGGGAAGGCAAATGTGGTAGCCGACGCCTTGAGCAGGAAGGACATAGAACCCATTCGAGTAAAATCTATTAATATAATGATTCACAATAACCTTACTACTCAAATAAAGGAGGCGCAACAAGGAGTTTTAAAAGAGGAAAATTTAAAGGATGAAATACCCAAAGGATCGGAGAAGCATCTTAATATTCAGGAAGACGGAACCCGGTATAGGGCTGAAAGGATTTGGGTACCAAAATTTGGAGATATGAGAGAAATGGTACTTAGAGAAGCTCATAAAACCAGATACTCAATACATCCTGGAACAGGGAAGATGTACAAGGATCTCAAGAAACATTTTTGGTGGCTGGGTATGAAAGCCGATGTTGCTAAATACGTAGGAGAATGTTTGACATGTTCTAAGGTCAAAGATGAACATCAGAAACCATCAGGTCTGCTACAACAACCTGAAATCCCGGAATGGAAATGGGAAAACATTACCATGGATTTCATTACTAAATTGCCAAGGACTGCAAGTGGTTATGATACTATTTGGGTAATAGTTGATCGTCTCACCAAGTCAGCACACTTCCTGCCAATAAGAGAAGATGACAAGATGGAGAAGTTAGCACGACTGTATTTGAAGGAAGTCATCTCTAGACATGGAATACCAATCTCTATTATCTCTGATAGGGATGGCAGATTTATTTCAAGATTCTGGCAGACATTACAGCAAGCATTGGGAACTCGTCTAGACATGAGTACTGCCTATCATCCACAAACTGATGGGCAGAGCGAAAGGACGATACAAACGCTTGAAGACATGCTACGAGCTTGTGTTATTGATTTCGGAAACAGTTGGGATCGACATCTACCGTTAGCAGAATTTTCCTACAACAACAGCTACCATTCAAGCATTGAGATGGCGCCGTTTGAAG
Source organism: Rutidosis leptorrhynchoides (assembly GCF_046630445.1). Lineage (NCBI taxonomy): Eukaryota > Viridiplantae > Streptophyta > Magnoliopsida > Asterales > Asteraceae > Rutidosis > Rutidosis leptorrhynchoides. The sequence goes on from NC_092337.1 coordinate 258,185,676, forward strand.
CACATTATGGTAGAAAGTGCAGGTCTCTGATTTGTTGGAGTGAAGTGGGGGATGATCGAGCCTAGATCCGTCTTCCTTACGGAATTGGATCTAGGATCGAGTGCAATGAGGAGGATTGGGGTGTTGTTGTTTGTTTTGAGCCCCGATGATCGTCTTTCACTTTTGCAATTAAGTGATCAACCACCCCGACCAGGTCTTGATTATTGATTAGCATAATTCACCTTAACACAAAGGCTAGAGCAAATAGTGGAGAATCAACAACCTATAAATGAGAGGCCAAGCTCCCTATTTATAGTATTCAAAATATTTGCGGTGTGCGGAACGCGGATCACGGATTCTTGCACACTTGTGCGGATTGCGGGATCGCGGGTCGCGGGATCGCGGATTATTGTGCATTATCGCGGATCATTGCGGATCAGCGCGGATGATCGCAGATCAGCGCGGATTAACGCGGATCATTGCGGTTCAGCGCGGATTATCGCGGATCATTGCGGATCAGCGCAGATTATCGCGGATCATTGCGGATCAGCGCGGATTATCGCGGAACATTGCGGATCAGCGCGGGTTAACGCGGATCATTACGGATCATCGCGGGTTAACGCGGATCATTGCGGATCAGTGCGGATTAACGCGGATCATTGCGGATCAGCGCGGATTAACGCGGATCATTGCGGATTTCAGCACACTTGTGCATTACGCAAGGTAGTCCTATGCGCACTATCAAGTCCCCCAAGTTCGGTATTATATGTTGAAGATATATAATGACGAACTTGTAAGTATGCAATCATAGAGAATATAGCAATATATACACTATCAAGTCCCCTCAGTTCGATATTATAAACTGAAAGTATATGATGCCGAACTCTAGGTGTACAATATGATTTGCTCGTGAAGTTATGCGCAACTCATGGCGCTTGTTTATCAAAGAAAAAATCATGTTGCAACGTTTATTTATATAGCGCTTTGATATATATTCATAATTTCTAGACTTGTCCTTTGCAATTTCCATGTTTATTATTGTGCACATAATAAACACGTACTTATGCGAAACAATCTTTTATATATTATGAATCTTCTAAGTCCGACAAATCGATCCTTATGCAATCAATTAGCATTGCGAAGCATCTAAGTATTGGCAAAATCAAATACTTAGGATTTTAAGTTCCTTTCGCAATATTTTGCAAACACATGCAATTTCATGTGATTCATCCAAGCGGGCTTTCTTCAACGCTTAGGCATTCATTGTATTTTCACACGCCAAGTGGTTTTCAATTTGAAAAATCAAAGTACGCGTCCGCACTTGATAAAATTTGACCACGATTTGACGCTTTTTTGCATAGTATAATATTCTTGAGAAATTTGTCCGAAGCATATATGAAGCAAGTCAATTGAAGCTTATGTTAATATAATAAAGAACACATGACGTATTTTAAGCCTATCTCGCCAACGTGCATTTGTATTATAAGAACATATGGTTTTAGCCCTCATGAACTCATGCATCGTGTGCAAAATCAATCAATAATTGCGGCCATGCTTTTTAAGCAATGCAACCACGTGCTTTTAGCACAAACAATAGTATTGCCACGGCCAATTCCTCGCGGACTTAAACAATTTTGCAATGTGCGTATCGCACAAATGATGATATTGCCATGACCATATGCCAGTATTGTTGCATGGTGCTTATAGCACAAATAAGAATATTGCAAACCTGACTTTTCATATTTGTGCGCAATTAATCAAATGAATGTATGCCAAAGATAGTGATATGCACTATTCATTTATTTTTGCTTTAATTTTAGCGGTTTCGGACACCGCGAATTTTTTTGCTAAGTTCAGCGGTTTCAAACACCGCGAATTTTTGCTAACTTCAGCAGTTTCGAACACCGCGCATTTGTGCTAACTTCAGCGGTTTCGAACACCGCGCATTTTGCTGAACAAACTTCCACGTATTTTCTTTTAAGTTGCATGTGTAATAAATTCTATCCTTTTGCAAGCTGTAACGCAATATTCATCATTTCATATATTTCGCACTTTTGAGAAATTAAAACATTTTATGCGTTAGCTGTGACCATGTGTCAAATTTTTGCATGATTGGTTGAAGAATATGCCAATACTCGCGTAATTTAAAGATGTATCTTCAATTTTGTAGAGTTTGCCAGTAAAGTTTGAGCCCACATTAGATCCTATTCTTGGATCTCACTTACGCAGCTTAAAAATGCACGAAGACTCTAAGGCAAATATGGGCGAATTTGAAAGCAATACCTGAACTGTAATGATGCAGCTCAAAGGATAGCGCAAAAGCCTTGATTGGGCAGTACCAACGCGGTTTCATATATGCCTTTAAATGTTATTAAAATCTTTCAGAAATTTGAAACGAGTCATAACCAACCCGTTTTCCTTTTAATGGTAACATCACTTATCATCCCTTGCTAACTTAAGGATATAGTTGATGTCCATTGTATATATCAGCTTAAGTTGCGTCTTGCAGCGTTATTGCGTTTATAATTGAAGTGATATTTTCGCTTCTATCCATAACCGGGCAACGTATGTGCTGAATTCCTTAATGCACAAATGCATTGGTAGACATATATTTGGCTATTTTTAATGCTTTAGTCATCCTTAGACAACGTAGACATATATTTGGCTATTTTTAATGCTTTAGTCATCCTTAGACAACGTAAATGCCACTGTCATAACATCTTATAACTCGCGAGTATGCATCGCATAGGATGCGCGGATATGTTGAAATGGCACATCCAGTGTGCGTTTAAGTTGTAACCAACCATAGTTGCAATTGCGTTTTGCGATTATGTATGCCAATTTTTAGCCCGCAATTTTCACGTCAGCGCGAATGTTTATATAGGCTGCGATATTGTTGTCCTTTACCCGCACTTCTCAAAGCGATTCGGGTTATATTCAAGGTCTTGTGAATTGCATACGCCATCTTCGCATAAACATATCATTCATGATCTCGCATCGCAAAACAAACTCATTATTTTATTCCAAGTTAAGCAACAACACTTGCTTCCCCTTTTTTTTATTCTGAAGTGCCTATTCAATAATCCTTATCAATCAGCCTCTAAAACTGCACCAACGCATTTATGAATCAACTTCAAAAATTGCACTGAAATACTACTATCCCAACCACATATGAGCTATCTTTTAAGCTGTGCAATGACTTTTTTACGCCACACACAGGCCATTTTCAATCCGAACAATATCAATTTTTTGAAACGATCTGTTGAGCGTCATAAAGTCTATCTGTCAAGTATATTGCACAAAAGCCGCAATAAATCAATCGTAAATCGCGCGCTAAATGAGTGTCAATAAACGTTTTGCGCACATGAGCTACAATCGAGCAACGCCCATTATGCGTGAACATTTATTAAGTAGAACTTGAGTTATTGCTTCGAGATCGTACCCGAAACGTAATAGGGTAATGTAAACGTTGTTTTTGTAGCAGCGCAAATACTATGTTCGAGTTTACGCTAATTTTGTCATGATTAGTATCAGCAAATCCGCATCATATAACTGAAATGAACCATAATTGCGCGAAAATAAGAATGTATTTAGCCACCTCGGTATCAGGCACACAATTTGACCATCACGTTAAGCAAAGCAAGTAGAAATACGTTGCATGTAAGGTAAAGGCAAGCTGCAATTCAGCCACTTATAACCAAGCTATTTTCATACCAAACAACGGTTTATTTCGAATCCACATTTGAAGCGTAAATTCTGAATGCGCAATATTTCTTAAGCCAATCTTGGGCTATTTTCAGGACCATGCTCGGGCCGTACAATTGGGCACCGCAAAGTCTGTGTGATTTTCGTCTTTTAAGGCAAACTTGGACAATTCTTCAAAATGTTTTCGCCATAGCGTAAATGTTATTTTGGTACCAGCTTCTTTATTCAAAATCACATGTCACAAAATTAAAGCTATAATCATGCTGCGTATATTCCTCAAGATGAGCAGCGACAAGGCTTCAAAGATATGCTGAAAAGTACTGCGCGCATTTTATAACGTAACATAGCAAAGTTGCCGCAAATCAACCTAAAAAGGTGTGCAAATATTACTACAAATTAGCTTCAGAATTTTTCATCGTAACTTTCTTTTCAAGCTATTCATGAACTGTCTTTACGTCACTCAAGTAAAGTAATGCATTGTGTTATTAATGCATGAATTCTACGCTTTGTAGAAAACTACGCGGCTTCAATCGTTTCGTTATACTTCACAAACTAACCGCATATCTTCCATAATTGTTGCATACGTCTTCATGAATTCCGCCAATTGTAAGCTGTGCTACACTCGTTGTAAGCCCATCCAAACTTGGGCTAATTTCTTTAGACCATGCTCGGGCCCGGACCGGGCACCGCAAAGTCTATGCGATTAACATCTTTAAGGCAAACTCGGCCCGTTTCCCGAGATGTATAAGACATCGCATAAGCTTGTTTTAGCATCAAAAAGAGGTCGTAAGCTTGTTAAACCAGTCGAATGCACTCCGCAAAAGATGCCGCAAATTATTCGTAAATCACGATATCCATTAGCTACGAAAGTTGCGCCACTCAAAAGCTGCACATATGCGCTATAAATTATTCTTGTAAACTATGTTATTGTTAATGCACATATATGCACATGCGATGCTTCTCATGAGCCGTATGAAGGTTGTAACTTTGCCACATAAAGCTTGCAACATATCACTGTTGAGAGAATTATATGTGCATATTAACAAGACTTCGCTCAAATTGCTCTTTTGCAAAAATTCCGCAAAAGTTATTTTTACATCATATCGTCTTTGAAAGTACATGCAAGTTTTGCAACCATACGCTAGGTGCCATTGGTCAACCGCATAATATGATCTTGAATCAAAATTCATTACTTCGTGATCTCAAACTACAGTTTGTAATTTAAGTTGATGATCATAAATCACAACTAGATCGTAGCATTTATATTGTGACCTTTAAATCACAATATGTTAATTACTCAGTGATCTTAAATCACAAAATTGCAAATTAATTATCTATTCTGAAAGTTAGCTATATGCAATTTAAATCACTAATTGGAATACAATTAAAAACTTGCACGCAAATCAATTGCAACACTTTTTCAATTTTTATATCTCTGATCAAGGAAACTTACGAATCTGAATCTGATATATTAATCCAGAAATAGTTGAGCGACGTCATTGTGAGGAAATGTTGCGACTTAAATATACGCACAAAATGTTGCCATTTAAATATACGCACAAGGTTTCTTTTTAGAGCATTTCCTGAAGTTGCGCTCAAATTTCCAAAAATATCATCAATTTAATTTTGAGTGATCTTGAATCATAATTCGCATCTTAGATTGGAGATCTCAAATAATACCGCAATCAATTACATATTATTCCGCTATTGAAGCGGTTATATCGCAAATCAAGTCTTACACAATTCAATCACGGATTATAGTTTAATCAGAAATATGAAGTCACTTCTAAATCAAGTGATCTTACATCACAAATGGCTAGATAATTTGACAATAAAATAATAGCATAATAGCATGAATCATCAACCAGACATAATCATGTGAATAGATAAAGATGTGCGCTGTTTCATTCTTGTAAAATTCACTTATTTTTGAGAGAATTTTCAATGATAGATATTCTAAATTGCAATAGAGCACATCTTCAAATCATTCTTCATTTTATTAATGATTAAAACGATAAAAACTTACAGCATATGAACATGAACTGAATTTTTAGCAAGATTATGAGACTTTTTTGTCGTAGTCCCACGGATGGCGCCAATTGATCGAGCCTAGATCCGTCTTCCTTACCGAATTGGATCTAGGATCGAGTGCAATGAGGAGGATTGGGGTGTTGTTGTTTGTTTTGAGCCCCGATGATCGTCTTTCACTTTTGCAATTAAGTGATCAACCACCCCGACCCGGTCTTGATTATTGATTAGCATAATTCACCTTAACACAAAGGCTAGAGCAAATAGTGGAGAATCAACAACCTATAAATGAGAGGCCAAGCTCCCTATTTATAGTATTCAAAATATTTGCGGTGTGCGGAACGCGGATCACGGATTCTTGCACACTTGTGCGGATTGCGGGATCGCGGATCGCGGGATCGCAGATTATTGTGCATTATCGCGGATCATTGCGGATCAGCGCGGATGATCGCAGATCATTGCGGATCAGCGCGGATTAACGCGGATCATTGCGGATCAGCGCGAATTATCGCGGATCATTGCGGATCAGCGCGGATTATCGCGGATCATTGCGGATCAGCGCGGATTATCGCGGATCATTGCGGATCAGCGCGGGTTAACGCGGATCATTACGGATCAGCGCGGGTTAACGCGGATCATTGCGGATCAGCGCGGATTAACGCGGATCATTGCGGATTTCAGCACACTTGTGCATTACGCAAGGTAGTGCTATGCGCACTATCAGGGGATAGACAGATTACGGGTCCGGAGATAATACAAGAAACTGCCGAGAAAATCATCTAAATTCAACAAAGATTGAAAACCGCCCAGAGTCGACAAAAGAGCTACGCGGACAGTAAAAGAAAAGATATAGAGTTTGAAATTGGAGAAATGGTCATGCTTAAGGTTTCACCTTGGAAAGGCGTTGTTCGATTTGGTAAACGGGGGAAACTAAATCCAAGGTACATTGGACCATTCAAGATTATAGATCGTGTCGGACCAGTAGCTTACCAACTGGAGCTACCTCAACAACTCGCGGCTGTACATAACACTTTCCACGTCTCGAATTTGAAGAAATGTTTTGCTAAAGAAGATCTCACTATTCCGTTAGATGAAATCCAAATCAACGAAAAACTTCAATTTATTGAAGAACCCGTCGAAATAATGGATCGTGAGGTTAAGAGACTTAAACAAAACAAGATACCGATTGTTAAGGTTCGATGGAATGCTTGTAGAGGACCCGAGTTCACCTGGGAGCGTGAAGATCAGATGAAGAAGAAATACCCGCATTTATTTCCAGAAGATACGTCAACACCTCCAACTGCTTAAAATTTCGGGATGAAATTTATTTAACGGGTAGGTACTGTAGTGACCCGAACTTTTCCATGTTTATATATATATTAAATGAAATTGTTATTTATATGATTAAGTGTTTCTAACATGTTAAGCAATCAAACTTGTTAAGACTTGATTAATTGAAATAGGTTTCATATAGACAATTGACCACCCAAGTTGACCGGTGATTCACGAACGTTAAAACTTGTAAAAACTATACGATGACATATATATGGTTATATATATAGTTAACATGATTTTATTATAAGTATGTATCTCATTAGGTATTTTAACAATGAGTTATATACATAAAAATGAGACTATTAATTTAAGAAACTCGAAAACGATATATATAACGATTATCGTTATAACAACGTCTTACTAGGTACATATGAATCATATTAAGATATTGATACACTTGGTTAATTATGTTAAATGATAAGTAAATATATTATTAAGTGTATTAACAATGAAATACATATGTAAAAATAAGACTACTAACTTAATGATTTCGAAACGAGACATATATGTAACGATTATCGTTGTAACGGCATTTAACTGTATATATATCATACTAAGATATATTATATATCATAATATCATGATAATATAACAATTTAACATCTCATTTGTTATAATAAACAATGGGTTAACAACATTCAACAAGATCGTTAACCTAAAGGTTTCAAAACAACATTTACATGTAACGACTAACGATGACTTAACGACTCAGTTAAAATGTATATACATGTAGTGTTTTAATGTTTTAATATGTATTCATACACTTTTGAAAGACTTCAAGACACTTATCAAAATACTTCTACTTAACAAAAATGCTTACAATTACATCCTCGTTCAGTTTCATCAACAATTCTACTCGTATGCACCCGTATTCGTACTCGTACAATACACAGCTTTTAGATGTATGTACTATTGGTATATACACTCCAATGATCAGCTCTTAGCAGCCCATGTGAGTCACCTAACACATGTGGGAACCATCATTTGGCAACTAGCATGAAATATCTCATAAATTACAAAAATATGAGTAATCATTCATGACTTATTTGCATGAAAACAAAATTACATATCATTTATATCTAATCCATACACCAACGACCAAAAACACCTACAAACACTTTCATTCTTCAATTTTCTTCATCTAATTGATCTCTCTCAAGTTCTATCTTCAAGTTCTAAGTGTTCTTCATAAATTCCAAAAGTTCTAGTTTCATAAAATCAAGAATACTTCCAAGATTGCAAGTTTACTTCCAAGTTTTCTAAATCCATTCCAAGTAATCATCCAAGATCAAGAAACCTTTGTTACTTACAGTAGGTTATCTTTCTAATACAAGGTATGTCACACCCCCAGTTAGGGCCTGGGTGAAATGTGACTTAATATCAAATCAACCAACATATTATAATATACGAGAACAATACTAAATGATAAAACAAACTTTATTGAGCACGCAGCGGAAAATGAAACGTAGTTACAATGATAGGAATAACAATAATGGAAATGTTCACATGCAGAAGTAATAAATGCGATATCTCTTGATCCTATGTCCAAGTAGCATCACATAAGCAGTAAGTATAAGAGCTTGAATCAAACAGCACCTGAGACAAAACATGCTAAAGTGTCAACCAAAAGGTTGAGTGAAGTTCATAGGTTTAACAAATAAGTTTGACCGTTTGTTTTAGACCACAAGATTTAATTTGTAAGGTTGATCTCCCGCAGGATCAAAAAGTTATGCCAGTGCGTGATATTTAGACTAAACGTTCAAGTTTGCCCCATGACAAGTTGTGTCTGTCCTTGTCGGTTTAATTTCATTATCAAGTAATACAAAGACTTAGTCAAATGTATCGGGGACGTTACTCCCGATAGGCCTACCCCCAATAAATAAGCATGCCGCAGCACTTAAAAATATCACTGTAGGGACTTAGTCGGACATAGCCGGGTATAGCATAGTTTTAGCAGTTGGTACTTGTGTCTAAATTGTAAATAGTAAAAGCAGCATGTGTCTCACCCCAAATAAGTTAAATAAGTTTGCTAGCAATAAAGAGTGGGGCTATGAATTCACCTTAGTAAGTAGAGAGAGAGTTATTCCTCGGAATAAAGAGTTGAACGAGTGAGCAGGAAAGTCAACCTATTGACATTTAAGAGTAGTTAAGTGTTTTGCCCATGTTTAAGTTTAAGTATGTGTTTAAGTATAGTTTGTTTTACTAAGTTTCTATTCCTAGTAAGTTACTATTTTTATAATGTTTCCATTTTTAGAAAGTTTCTTATTTTACTAAGTTTCTATGACTATAGAGTTTCTACTTTTATGAGTGTTTTTTCATTTTAGGATACTTGCCGTATTAGATAAGCTTCCAATCACCCCTTTCCCTTCGAATGGCTAATTTAGATCTAGGGGCTTGAGCCATAGGACCCTTTAAATCGGAAGTCCAAACCCTCTGCCTAGAATCTCGTAGAAACCATTCGTCAAGAAAGTTCGAAGATCTATACATCTCTAATACATATCCCAAAATATTTTTGTGCTACAATATAAGTAGTAGGTTATAGGTGCTAGTAATAGTAATAGTGTATACATGTTAAGTACTAGTATAAGTAGTATTAGGGTTTAAGGTTTTAATATGTATATGTATATATAATTCGTATATATACATAAAAATATTTTTTTTTTTACATGTATATATGTATATATAAATCTAGGAGTGTTTATGTATATACTTATGAATAACAAGTTTATAATATGAATATGAATTAACAAAGATTAAAGTTTATGTAAATAGTTTAGGGTTTATGTTATACCTTTGAAGATTCAAGATAATTAACAAAGAAAAGATGAACACGATGAAGATGGAAGATCAAAGCCTTAAAAATCTTGAAGAACTCCTTGAAGATTCTTGAAGAACACGAAGAACAAGCTTGAAGATCCGAATACCACAAGAGAGGGAGAGGGAGAGATTGTTTTTGAGAGAGGATTTTGGTGTGATTTGTGAATGAGAAACTAGGAGTTTATATAGTGCAAGTATTAGAGTGTTAGTCAACATAAGGATGTTCTAATTAATGATTTTATTTTATTTTATAATTTTTAGTCAACAATAGGTGGTACTAGTTTATATATATATTATTTTAATTTTTAGTCAACATAAGGATGTAATTGTTTAAGATTCTTTAGTCTCATTATTATTACTATTATTACTATTATTATTTTTTACATTTACTACATGATAAGTATTATTTTCTTTTTACTAATTCATGACTTGTATATATTTAGTTCTCAATTGTTTTATTATTTATATAAATGTCAATTTTTATTTATTACTTATAGGTTATCAGTTATAATATTACATAAATGCATAAATTTTAATTAGCAGTGAGTGTCGACTAACAGTTTATTATTTTCATCTTTTATTAACTTGTCAATTATTGCACAAAGTTAATTAATATGTTTTCTAACTCTTAATACTTAACAATTGTTGATTAAAGTTTAATCATTAAGTTTTGATTATATTGTTTGGGCATTTAATATTGGAAAAATATATAATGGAAAAATGAGGGTCGTTATAGTACCTCCCCGTTATTGAAAACTTCGTCCCGAAGTTTTTAGGTAGTTTTCTCGTTTGCATCAGCAGTTGAGAAGAGATGGGGATATTTCCGTTTCATATGGTCTTTGCGTTCCCAGGTATATTCGGGGCCTCTACGCGAATTCCACCGGACTTTAACGATAGGTATATTGCTTTTACGCGTTTGTTTGACCTCTCCTTCCATGATTTCTATAGGTTCTTCAACGAAGTGCATTTGCTCATCAATGCGGACATCATCCAGAGGAATAACGAGTGTGTCATCGGCAAGACACCGTTTAAGATTTGAGACATGAAACACATCATGTACTTGACTAAGTTCGGTTGGCAGTTCTAATCGGTATGCCACGGGACCGACTCTTTTAGTGATTGTGAATGGTCCAACATATCGTGGACTGAGTTTACTTCGCTTACCGAAGCGGACAACACCTTTCCAAGGGGATACTTTCAACATGACTTTATCTCCAACTTGGTATTCGATGTCTTTTCGTTTCTTATTGGCATAGCTTTTCTGTCGGCTACGGGCAGTTTCTAAACGTTGCTTGATTTGAACGATCTTTTCGGTAGTTTCGTGAATAATTTCAGGACCAGTTAAATGTCTGTCCTCAAGTTCATCCCAACACAAAGGGGATCTACACTTCCGTCCATATAAAGCTTCAAAAGGTGCAGCCTTAATGCTGGAGTGATAACTGTTATTATAAGAAAATTCAACCAAAGGTAGATGTCTATCCCATCCTTTGCCGAAATCGATTGCACAAGCACGTAGCATATCCTCCATAGTTTGAATGGTTCGTTCACTTTGACCATCGGTTTGCGGATGATAAGCTGTACTCATGTCGAGTTGAGTTCCAAGAGCAGATTGTAAAGTTTTCCAAAATCTAGAAACAAATCGACTATCGCGATCAGAAATGATCGAGATAGGAACACCATGACGTGAGACGATTTCTTTAATATAAAGCTGTGCTAATCTCTCCATCTTGTCGGTTTCCTTGATTGGTATGAAATGTGCAGATTTAGTAAGACGATCAACTACGACCCAAATAGTATCGTTACCGTTCGAAGTCTTAGGTAACTTAGTAAAGAAGTCCATAGTGATACCTTCCCACTTCCACTGCGGAATGTCGGGTTGTGTCAATAGACCAGAAGGCTTTTGATGTTCGGCCTTGACTTTCAAACAAGTGAGACACTTACTAACATAAGTAGCAATATCGGCTTTCATGTTAGGCCACCAGTAGAATTCCTTCACATCGTGATACATCTTACTGGAACCGGGATGGATAGAATATCTAGTCTTATGTGCTTCATCCAAGACTAGTTCGCGAAGATTACCAAAACGAGGAACCCAGATTCTATTGCCAAAGTACCGTGTACCATTAGCTTTCACTTGAAGTTGGTTCTCAAAACCAATAGGTCCTTCACCTTCGATAAGTGTCGGTCTAATAGCTTCCAATTGAGCTTCACAGATTCGTGAAATAAGATTCGATTTGATTTTTAGGTTTAAAGCACGAACACGTTTAATATCGTCTTTTCGACTAAGGGCATCGGCAACTACATTCGCCTTGCCAGGATGATATTTCAGCTCACAATAATAATCGTTCAATGTCTCGAGCCATCGACTTTGCCTCATATTCAGCTGTTTTTGATCAAAGATGTGTCGAAGACTTTTATGGTCAGTGTACACCGTAAAGTGATTACCATAGAGATAATGTCTCCATATCTTTAATGCAAATACCACGGCACCTAACTCTAGGTCATGTGTGGTATAGTTTACTTCATGTTTCTTCAACTGTCTAGATGCATAGGCGATAACCTTCTCTCGTTGCATTAAAACACAACCAAAGCCATGCTTTGAGGCATCGCAGTAAACAACAAAGTCGTCGGTACCTTCAGGTAAAGAAAGAATCGGGGCTGTGGTCAACTTCTCCTTCAGAATCTTGAAAGCAGATTCCTGTTCTTCGGACCACTCAAATTTCTTCCCTTTTTGAGTCAGCTTTGTAAGAGGTTTGGCAATGAGAGAAAAATCTTTTATAAACCTTCGATAGTAACCGGCAAGTCCCAAAAATTGACGAATATGCTTTGCAGTCTTTGGTATCTCCCAGTTCTGAATAGCAGTAATCTTAGCTGGATCGACATGTATTCCGTTTCTATCAACAACATGTCCGAGAAATTGTACGGTTTTGAGCCAAAACTCGCACTTAGAAAATTTAGCATAAAGTTGTTCCTTTCGTAAGAGTTCAAGAATCATGCGCAAATGTTGCTCATGCTCTTTCTCATTCTTCGAATAGATCAAGATGTCGTCAATGAATACGATGACAAATTTGTCAAGATACGGTTTACAAACACGATTCATGAGGTCCATGAACACGGCAGGAGCATTAGTTAAACCAAAAGGCATGACACAGAATTCATAGTGCCCATAACGAGTGCGAAAAGCAGTCTTAGGAATATCGGATTCCTTGACCTTGAGTTGGTGATAACCGGATCTTAAATCAATCTTTGAATAAACACTTGACCCTTGAAGTTGGTCAAATAGATCATCAATACGTGGCAACGGATAACGGTTCTTGATAGTAAGCTTGTTAAGTTCGCGGTAATCAATGCACATCCTTAATGTACCATCCTTCTTTTTAACAAACAGAATAGGAGCTCCCCAAGGGGACGAGCTTGGACGAATGAAACCTTTATCCAATAGTTCTTGGAGTTGGTTGGATAATTCCTTCATTTCGGAAGGTGCTAAACGGTATGGTGCTTTAGCAACAGGAGCAGCACCAGGAGTTAAATCAATTTGGAATTCAACTTGTCGAGGAGGTGGAATACCCGGAAGATCTTCGGGAAACACATCGGGAAAGTCTTTAACTACTGGTACATCTTCAATTCGCTTCTCTTTCGATTCAATCAGATTAACGTGGGCTAGAATAGCTGGATAACCTTTCATAAGGTATTTGCGGGTTTTAATACAGGAGATAATATTGAGATTGGAACCACTCTTTTCACCTTGGATAATAAGAGTCTCTCCATTTCCTAATGGAACATGAACGGTTTTATCGTAACACATGATCGCAGCTCTTAATGGACGTAACCAATCCATTCCAACTACGACATCGAAACTTCCTAGCTCGACCGGCAAAAGGTCTATCTTAAATTCTTTGCTGGCTAAGATTAGGTTGCAGTTTTTATAAATTTTATCAACTTTCATGATCTTTCCATTGGCTACTTCTACTAATCGTTTAGTTTCTAAGGGTTGAGGCTTTTCAGTAAATAGGGTACAAAATTCATTAGATACGTAACTTCGGTCGGCACCAGTATCGAATAAAATAGTTGCGTAGCAATTATTGACGAGATACGTACCCGTGATGACCTCATCTTCATCTCGGGCTTCAGCAGCAGTAATAACAAATGCACGACCCTTTGCAGCAGTAGTATTGGCTCCAGTAGCAGGATTATCTCTCTTCTTAGGGCAATTTGGACTAATGTGTCCCTTTTCCCCACAAGTATAACAAGTAGGAGGAGCTTTGGCAGGAACAATAGATTTATTCTTTGGAGGAGTCCTACACGTCTTAGCTACGTGTCCCACTTTCTTACACAACGAACAAGTGGCAGTGCACTGCCCCGGGTGATGCCTTTCACAACGAACACAAAAAGGATAAGTGCCCTTATAATTCGTCCTTGTACTATCCATAAGCTTTTTACTAACATTCTGAGTTGAACCTTGAGACGGCTCAAACTTCCTCTTACCATCATTACCCTTGGTTTCAACTTGCTTATTGGCCGACGCCCTTCTTCTCTTGGCCAACATGAGATTTTGTGCCATGAGAATCACAGCATCCAAAGTAACCTTCTCAGCAGCAATAACATTCCCTTGAACATCCTCGGGAAGACCTTCAATATACCGCTCAATTCTTCTAGCTTCAGTAGGAAACATTTCAGGACATAGAGTAGAAAGCTCCAGATAACGATTGGTATAATTCTCAATGTCAGTACCCTTGACCCTGAGTTCCCAGAACTCAGCTTCAAGCTTCTGAACTTGACTCCTTGGGCAGAATTTGTTGACCATCATACTTTTGAGTTCGTCCCATGGAATTGCATTAGCATTATCAATTCCTACGGACTTGGCATAAGCAGTCCACCAAGTTAAAGCATTACCACCCAACGAGCTAGTGGCATACTTTACTCGATCATCATCACCACAGTTGCAAATACGGAAAATAGATTCCATCTTTTCGAACCAACGAACTAGTTCGACAGCTTCTTCGTTTCCCTTAAAAGCGGGAGGGTGACAGTTTGTAAAGTCCTTGTAGGAACAAGGTTTTGGTTGAGTATTAGCATGATTAGCTTGGGCGTTGCCTTGGGCAGCAGCGAGTAACTGTTGGAATTGCTCAGTAGTTAACACAACGTTGTTAACGGTAGGTGCAGCTGGACGAACCATGATGTCACTACATAAAAGTGAACATATATTTGATAAGTTTAACAAGTTATAAGTTTGAGTAATCACAAGTATGAATAAACTAAAGTATTGATATCGCATGATATTAATAAAACACTTTATATTATTAGAACGAGGCATTAAATAAGCCTTTATTACACGATTCGGAAATAGAAATTGTTTAAGGCACAGCCTTTACATAGATGGAAAATAGGAAAAATAACTAGGAAATATTAAGATTGAAGTAGTCTTCATATTTCGTCTCCAACCTTCTTCATAAACTCCTCAACTTTCTCATTTTTCGACTTTTGTTTCTCATAGAGATACTCGAAGTTGTCATAAAGGTTGGTAACACGACTGTTTACGGCATTAGTGTTGTACTCTCTTATGGCAAGTTGTTCGTCGACTCGACCTTTCTCCATTTTCATTCGGACATCAACATCCTCCTTGAGGTAAGCAAGTGATTGCTTTCCCCAGCGAGTGTTGCGTTCTTCCTCGCACTTTAGCATCAGCAACTCCTTTCTTAGCTCGACGTTTTCTTTCATAAGTTTCTTCATTCGACGATCCGCTCTTTCCATGTGGCGAAGTAGACCTCCAATGTTTCTCTCGGTATCGTTTCGTAATCTCATGATTTCATACTTAGGACCATCATAAAAAGGAGATCGGGCTCTCTTCCTTGATGGACCAACTTCTTCATGCCGTTTTCCCTTATCTTGGGTTCTCGGAGTTGGGTAGTATTGAGGAGACCCATGTGAATCTAAAATAGTATTCGGGCTATAATTCAGCGGTGGTGAAGTAGGATTATAAAGAGGACTTCGAACTGGTCTCGAAGTTGAAGAGTGTCCAACACCTACTTCGGTGGTAGGGTTGTGAGTTGCTTTGTTGGACTTGTTAACGCTTGAGCTTGACATCCTATCATTAGGAAAGAGACCTTGATTAGAATCTTTGAGTCAAGTTTATTAAAGCATAATTGTTAAGATTATACGACAATCCTAAGTGCTTTAAGTCCAAGGCAGGAAAGGTTATAGTTTCCTAGATTGCTAAGGCACCCTAGCTAACAAGTAAGGCACACATAAAAATGCAATCCTGGTTCTCTATAACAGCCTGGTTTGCTCTGATACCAATCAGTCACACCCCCAGTTAGGGCCTGGGTGAAATGTGACTTAATATCAAATCAACCAACATATTATAATATACGAGAACAATACTAAATGATAAAACAAACTTTATTGAGCACGCAGCGGAAAATGAAACGTAGTTACAATGATAGGAATAACAATAATGGAAATGTTCACATGCAGAAGTAATAAATGCGATATCTCTTGATCCTATGTCCAAGTAGCATCACATAAGCAGTAAGTATAAGAGCTTGAATCAAACAGCACCTGAGACAAAACATGCTAAAGTGTCAACCAAAAGGTTGAGTGAAGTTCATAGGTTTAACAAATAAGTTTGACCGTTTGTTTTAGACCACAAGATTTAATTTGTAAGGTTGATCTCCCGCAGGATCAAAAAGTTATGCCAGTGCGTGATATTTAGACTAAACGTTCAAGTTTGCCCCATGACAAGTTGTGTCTGTCCTTGTCGGTTTAATTTCATTATCAAGTAATACAAAGACTTAGTCAAATGTATCGGGGACGTTACTCCCGATAGGCCTACCCCCAATAAATAAGCATGCCGCAGCACTTAAAAATATCACTGTAGGGACTTAGTCGGACATAGCCGGGTATAGCATAGTTTTAGCAGTTGGTACTTGTGTCTAAATTGTAAATAGTAAAAGCAGCATGTGTCTCACCCCAAATAAGTTAAATAAGTTTGCTAGCAATAAAGAGTGGGGCTATGAATTCACCTTAGTAAGTAGAGAGAGAGTTATTCCTCGGAATAAAGAGTTGAACGAGTGAGCAGGAAAGTCAACCTATTGACATTTAAGAGTAGTTAAGTGTTTTGCCCATGTTTAAGTTTAAGTATGTGTTTAAGTATAGTTTGTTTTACTAAGTTTCTATTCCTAGTAAGTTACTATTTTTATAATGTTTCCATTTTTAGAAAGTTTCTTATTTTACTAAGTTTCTATGACTATAGAGTTTCTACTTTTATGAGTGTTTTTTCATTTTAGGATACTTGCCGTATTAGATAAGCTTCCAATCACCCCTTTCCCTTCGAATGGCTAATTTAGATCTAGGGGCTTGAGCCATAGGACCCTTTAAATCGGAAGTCCAAACCCTCTGCCTAGAATCTCGTAGAAACCATTCGTCAAGAAAGTTCGAAGATCTATACATCTCTAATACATATCCCAAAATATTTTTGTGCTACAATATAAGTAGTAGGTTATAGGTGCTAGTAATAGTAATAGTGTATACATGTTAAGTACTAGTATAAGTAGTATTAGGGTTTAAGGTTTTAATATGTATATGTATATATAATTCGTATATATACATAAAAATATTTTTTTTTTTACATGTATATATGTATATATAAATCTAGGAGTGTTTATGTATATACTTATGAATAACAAGTTTATAATATGAATATGAATTAACAAAGATTAAAGTTTATGTAAATAGTTTAGGGTTTATGTTATACCTTTGAAGATTCAAGATAATTAACAAAGAAAAGATGAACACGATGAAGATGGAAGATCAAAGCCTTAAAAATCTTGAAGAACTCCTTGAAGATTCTTGAAGAACACGAAGAACAAGCTTGAAGATCCGAATACCACAAGAGAGGGAGAGGGAGAGATTGTTTTTGAGAGAGGATTTTGGTGTGATTTGTGAATGAGAAACTAGGAGTTTATATAGTGCAAGTATTAGAGTGTTAGTCAACATAAGGATGTTCTAATTAATGATTTTATTTTATTTTATAATTTTTAGTCAACAATAGGTGGTACTAGTTTATATATATATTATTTTAATTTTTAGTCAACATAAGGATGTAATTGTTTAAGATTCTTTAGTCTCATTATTATTACTATTATTACTATTATTATTTTTTACATTTACTACATGATAAGTATTATTTTCTTTTTACTAATTCATGACTTGTATATATTTAGTTCTCAATTGTTTTATTATTTATATAAATGTCAATTTTTATTTATTACTTATAGGTTATCAGTTATAATATTACATAAATGCATAAATTTTAATTAGCAGTGAGTGTCGACTAACAGTTTATTATTTTCATCTTTTATTAACTTGTCAATTATTGCACAAAGTTAATTAATATGTTTTCTAACTCTTAATACTTAACAATTGTTGATTAAAGTTTAATCATTAAGTTTTGATTATATTGTTTGGGCATTTAATATTGGAAAAATATATAATGGAAAAATGAGGGTCGTTATAAGGTAATAATCATATTCAAACTTTAATTCAATTTCTATAACTATAACAATCTTATTTCGAGTGGAAATCTTACTTGAAATTGTTTTCGTGTCATGATTCTGCTTCAAGAACTTTCAAGCCATCCAAGGATCCTTTGAAGCTAGATCTATTTTTCTCATTTCCAGTAGGTTTATCCAAGGAAATTGAGGTAGTAATGATGTTCATAACATCATTCGATTCATACATATAAAGCTATCTTATTCGAAGGTTTAAACTTGTAATCACTAGAAGATAGTTTAGTTAATTCTAAACTTGTTCGCAAATAAAAGTTAATCCTTCTAACTTGACTTTTAAAATCAACTAAACACATGTTCTATATCTATATGATATGCTAACTTAAAGATTTAAAACCCGGAAACACGAAAAACACCGTAAAACCGGATTTACGCCGTCGTAGGAACACCGCGGGCTGTTTTGGGTTAGTTAATTAAAAACTATGATAAACTTTGATTTAAAAGTTGTTATTCTAAGAAAATAATTTGTATTATGAACATGAAACTATACCCAAAAATTATGGTTAAACTCAAAGTGGAAGTATGTTTTCTAAAATGGTCATCTAGACGTCGTTCTTTCGACTGAAATGACTACCTTTACAAAAATGACTTGTAACTTATTTTTCCGACTATAAACCTATACTTTTTCTGTTTAGATTCATAAAATAGAGTTCAATATGAAACCATAGCAATTTGATTCACTCAAAACAGATTTAAAATGAAGAAGTTATGGGTAAAACAAGATTGGATAATTTTTCTCATTTTAGCTACGTGAAAATTGGTAACAAATCTATTCCAACCATAACTTAATCAACTTGTATTGTATATTATGTAATCTTGAGATACCATAGACACGTATACAATGTTTCGACCTATCATGTCGACACATCTATATATATTTCGAAACAACCATAGACACTCTATATGTGAATGTTGGAGTTAGCTATACAGGGTTGAGGTTGATTCCAAAATATATATAGTTTGAGTTGTGATCAAAACTGAGATACGTATACACTGGGTCGTGGATTGATTCAAGATAATATTTATCGATTTATTTCTGTACATCTAACTGTGGACAACTAGTTGTAGGTTACTAACGAGGACAGCTGACTTAATAAACTTAAAACATCAAAATATATTAAAAGTGTTGTAAATATATTTTGAACATACTTTGATATATATGTATAGGTTCGTGAATCAACCAGTGGCCAAGTCTTACTTCCCGACGAAGTAAAAATCTGTGAAAGTGAGTTATAGTCCCACTTTTAAAATCTAATATTTTTGGGATGAGAATACATGCAGGTTTTATAAATGATTTACAAAATAAACACAAGTACATGAAACTACATTCTATGGTTGAATTATCGAAATCGAATATGCCCCTTTTTATTAAGTCTGGTAATCTAAGAATTAGGGAACAGACACCCTAATTGATGCGAATCCTAAAGATAGATCTATTGGGCCTAACAAACCCCATCCAAAGTACCGGATGCTTTAGTACTTCGAAATTTATATCATATCCGAAGGGTGTCCCGGAATGATGGGGATATTCTTATATATGCATCTTGTTAATGTCGGTTACCAGGTGTTCACCATATGAATGATTTTTATCTCTATGTATGGGATGTGTATTGAAATATGAAATCTTGTGGTCTATTGTTACGATTTGATATATATAGGTTAAACCTATAACTCACCAACATTTTTGTTGACGTTTAAAGCATGTTTATTCTCAGGTGAATACTAAGAGCTTCCGCTGTTGCATACTAAAATAAAGACAATATTTGGAGTCCATGTTTGTATGATATTGTGTAAAAACTGCATTCAAGAAACTGATTTCGATGTAACATATTTGTATTGTAAACCATTATGTAATGGTCGTGTGTAAACAGGATATTTTAGATTATCATTATTTGATAATCTACGTAAAGCTTTTTAAATCTTTATTTATGAAATAAAGGTTATGGTTTGTTTTAAAAATGAATGCAGTCTTTGAAAAACGTCTCATATAGAGGTCAAAACCTCGCAACGAAATCAATTAATATGGAACGTTTTTAATCAATAAGAACGGGATATTTCAGTCCATGGGTGGCTCAACTGATATAGGGATTGTGACTAAGTGGCAGCCCTCAGGTAGCTCACGAATAGGGACCATCTTAATGTCTGGAGCATACGAAACAACTAGAACAGGCAGCGCGATAGGAGTAGCACGAACGGAGGCGACTTGCTGAGGCTACTGAATGAACTGAGACTGGAGTAGAGATCCTGGGAGTAGCTTGTCGTGTTAATGGAATAAGACGTGGTAGTCTGAATGATGAAGGGCCTAGAGTACTTTGGGGCATTCCTTCACGTTGATGATATGCTCTGAATGCTCTGTAGAGTCTCTAATGATCTCTAAGTAACGCCCATGTGACATTTGGGTCACTCATGGTAGCTCGATGGTGAGTCACAATCTGCGGCTCATGTGGCTCTAATGGCTCTGGATGCTCAGCAGGTCTCGAAGCTAAATTCCTGGAGAATCAAAGGCTTAGTTGTCCTCCTCAACACTCTCTAGAATCAAACGTCTCGGGCCTAGCTGTCCCGTCGAAGGCCTGTGCTGCTCTCTAATAGGTAAACCCTGGGAGTCCTTCTCCTGCGAATGGGAATGCAATAGGAAGCTCCTAAACTTGGCATATTGCTTGGATACATTTCAACAAACTAGTAAGTACTAAGCGCAAGTATGGCGACTAGGGTTAGTGCACAGTAAAATGCTTTGTAGATTGAAAATAAATTGAAATAAAAAGTAAGAAATTAAAAGGATAAGTAAGGGGTGCCTCCCAAGAGCGCTTTGTTTAGCAAGTCATTACAGCTCGACTTTTCCTGGCATTTCTTCAAAATGGATCAAAGGAGAAGAGATGTTTCTCACTCACGTGGTCTTCTAGATAAGCTTTCAATCGGTGGCCGTTGACTTTGAAGTTGCCGGTGGGTCCTTCTAATTCTACGGCTCTGTGCGGAAAAGCATGTATTACTTTATATGGTCTACTCCATCGTAATTTGAATTTACCAGCGAACTTCTTGAATCGAGAATTAAAGAGTAGAACTTTATATCCAGGAGCGAACTTTGTTGGTATCAGTTTTGCATCATTTTTTAGCTTCGTCCCTTCCTTGTAGATATATAACGTCTTGTACACTTGGTCTCTTAATTCAGTGAGTTCATTCATCTGCATCTTTCGATGCCTAGAAATTACTGAAGGATCAAGGTTACAGGTTTTCAATGCCTAAAGAGCTATGTACTCTAGTTCTAGCGGAAGATGACAGGCTTTCCCATAGATCATGCGGTAGGGTGTAGTTCCTAGAGGATTGTTGTAAGCAGTCCAGAATGCCCACAGAGCTTCGTCTAGTTTCTCGGCCCATTTATTCCCATGATGGCCGACGGTGTGTTCTAGAATTCTCTAGAGTTCTCTATTAGTGACTTCTGCCCGTCCGTTGTTCTGTGGATGATAGGCAGTGGACATCTTATGGGTAACTCAGTATTGTCGCATCACCTTCATAAATTGGGTATTACAGAAGTGTGTGCCCCTATCACTTACTATACCGCAGGGAGATCCGAATCGGCATAAGAGTCTCTTCAGGAAGTTGGTGACGACCTTGGCATCATTGGTTGGAAATACTTGGGCTTCAACCCATCTAGAGATGTAATCTACTGCTACGAGGACATATTCTTTCCCATTAGAGTTGGGGAAGGGCCCCATAAAGTGTAATCCCCATATATCTAAGATTTCGCAAGTTTGAATATTAGTTTGAGGCATCTCATTCTTCATAGAGATAATACCTTATCTTTGATAAGCGTTGCAATGCTATACAAGCTCTTGCGCATCTCAGAATATAGGAGGCCAATAAAATCCTGAATCGTACACTTTTCTTGCGGTTAAGTTTTCTCCATGATGACCTCCAGTTGGTCCGTGGTGACATTGATAAAGAATCCCTGTTGCTTGTTTCTCATCTACGGACCTCCTGATTATCTGATCAGGGAAAATTCTAAACAGGTACGGATCTTCCCAGTAGTAGTACTTAGCATCCCTGAAGAACTTCCTTCTTTGGGATGTGCTCATTCCTTTTTGTACTACCCTAACAACTAGGTAGTTGGCTATGTCAGTGTACCAAGGGGTATCAAATGAATTGTGATCGTATGTTGGTTTAACCTAAGATTATAAGATGTTCTTTTGGAAATTTGTCTCTAATATCTTGTTCAGCAAGTTGTTCCATCACTGGATTCTCCAAACGACTAAGATGATCTGCTGCGATGTTCTCTGCTCCTTTCTTATCTTTAATCTCAATATCGAATTCCTGAAGGAGTAAGATCCATCGTAGGAGTCTTGGTTTAGCATATTTCTTAGTAAAAAATTATTTTAGGGCTGAATGATATGTGTTAACCATAGTTTTAGACATGATGAGATAGGAACGGAATTTATCGAAGGCGAAAACTACTGCTAGCAGCTCCTTTTCAGTAGTGGTGTAATTCTCTTGAGCTCCAGTTAAGATTTTGCTGGCGTAATAGATTGGATGAAAGTGCTTATCTTTTCGTTGTCCTAGTACAGCTCCAACTGCGAAATCATTCGCATCACACATGATTTCGAATGGTAAACTCTAATCAGGAGCTATCATGATAGGTACATGACATGGCCAAAACGGACGGTTGTATCTTAGTGTGCATTGTCGTCGGGCCGCACGGTTGTCGGTCGAAGTCTCCCAGTAGGGATGTACTCGTGTTTTAAATTTATAAGGTCGGGGCCTAAATCTACTACTCCTTAGGGTGAGTAAGGGAAGTATGACCTAGGGTCGTTTTTAAAGAAGTTTACATAATCGAACCTAAAACCTAACAATAATAATTAACAAGGAGTAGTTGTGTTTCTATTTTAGGTGTTCTAATTTTCTAAAGGTTAAAGTAAATACATATAGGTAAAATTCATATTTCATATAAGGTTAAAGATGTACTTGCTATGATTTCGTTAGTTACATTGCTGAGTTGTGTAATGACGGCTCATGAATAGTTGATAACTCTTTACCCGTTATATTGGTCCTACCGCTCCTGTCAGAAGACTGACATGTCACTGGGCATAATGTATGCGATAGGCTTGATGATTCTGAATGGGCAGGAATGCCTCTTCCCTCGACGCCAGAGTAACACAGCAACTTGTTAACACTAGACGACTCTTTTATTATTAGCGACCCGATAAGGCAGCGTATTAATCTATCCACTTGGCCCAAACTTTCTTAAACATAAGCTAAAGTAGAGGGTATCCCATATTCAAGAGACACGATATGTTTCAGAAGCTTTCGTTAATGATTGGTTTATAAAGATCAGTTAGGTTCTTATTTAAAAGAATCAACCATAAAGGAAAGGCATGGCCAGACAGTAGTCTCCATGTGAACGTTCAGTTATCCTAATGGTTCCAATCCTTTATAGGTTTAAACAAACAGTCCCTATTACTAAAGAATCCCTCAGACAGAGTGCAATGTCTGAGACCGTGTTATGGTGCAATGTACTCTTCAACAGTGAGGTCGTTTCTATGGCCCTACATAGCAGAGGTATATAGTACTACAACCGCTGTGCCTCCTTGATATATGTCTATGTTTATATGCGTAGTAACTACTCTAGCATAGCCTGAGGCCATCCTTGTACTCCTAGTATCAATTAGGGTTTCCATTACGAAAGAACCGTTGTCAAAATCCGTAGGGTAGGTTTCCTTACTACAACCGTTGTTCCTCTAAGAAATGCCCTATGTATCCGGCAGAGGTGTCTTACCAAGGGGTGATATAGATAGTGTACTCTGAATCGAAGTTCGCGACTTCCCAAACACAGAGCTGATAACCACGTTCTATTAGTCAAAAAAGCGATTCAGTTTAATCATAATCGTAAAGCATCTCAGCAGTATCTCATTACACAATTTTATATATTTAGCATGCACAAAATATAACTACTCGCTAATCATGGCAATAATATCATCTATCAAAGTAATAAAAGACATTATAACAAGATAGAGTAAAGATGAAAGTACCCTTGTATTAATCGAGTTCCAAAAGTACAAAAGTGACAACTCTGACTCTAGACAGCTTCTTAGTACAATCTTCGGCGTTTGCCTACGGGTACTTAATTTTTCGCTCGGAGGTGAGAAGGCCACTAAAACTATTCCCGAACTAGAGTAAATTTGAGAGTGAATTGAAGAAGTGAAAAGTGGAGAGTGTGTTGAAATGGATATAAATGAGCTTTATTTATACTAATTTCTTGTCTGGCAGGCCATTTGTGGCAGGCCGTCCATTTTCCTGGCAGGCCATCCAATTTGATGGCTGGCCGTCTAATAGGCGCGTTCAATTTGCTGTTGGGCCGTCCACTTGGCTGGCAGTCCGTCTAATAAGCCCGTTTTTTGGGCCACCCATTTCCAATTGGGCAGGCCGTCCACCATAATATGGCAGGCCTATTTTTGAACTTTGGCAGGCCGTTTGTTTCTAGAAGCTTTCCAGGTTTTTGCAGTTTTTGCTCTAGATACTTCGTTTTAAGTCCGTTTTTGCTGATTCTTTTTGCATTGCCTTTGTAATTACCAAATATACTAATCTAAGCAAATAGATGCATATTTTGGCAAAAAAGTTGATTAGTTTGTTGAATATGGGTCTGATATCGGGGGTAAAAACGTGACTTTTTAGCAGGTATCAAAATATCCCACGCTTAGGCTTTGCTTCTCCTCAAGCATATTTCTTGTTTTTAACTTCAAGAAATCTTCCAAACTTTCCTTTTTTAATCAACTAAGCGATTTTCTTTTTATTATAAGAGCGTAACATAAAATAATCATTAAGCTATCTCTGAAAGTAGGAGGGGATGTTACATGACTTTTGGCTATCTTTCACGGGTCACTCCTTCACACAAGTGTATGAGGTTCCTTATAGATCTAGAATCATGCTCGCTCTTAGCCAGTCATATTTGTACCTTTCGTCATAGGCTTGGCCGAGACTTAATCCTTTACGTGCTAGGTATGATGGCGGTGATACCCATATCTTCTAGCTCATTTGTCAAAAAGGGTTAATGAAGATGTTTGGAGAGTGAATTTTTGACTTTTGATGGTGAAAAAGGTGAAAAGGGTAGAATAGTCTTTTTAAAGACTATTAATATATTTGAAAAAGGGATGCGACTAATTTTGTGAGGCACTTGAGTTCTTTTGAACTTCTTTTTAGGAGTTTCTCCTTTGAATTAGGCTCTTGAAATTCCAGGGGTTTTCATTTCATAAATTCTGCTCCTTTCTTCAGAATTTTGAATCGAGATGTATCATATATATATATATATATATATATATATATATATATATATATATATATATATATATATATATATATATATATATATATATATATATATATATATATATATATTTCCAAAAACCATCTCGAGGAGCTTTCGCTGGTAGTTTTTCAAGATTTTTCCATAATCTTTTTAGTGACTATTTTTGGAATTTTGTCCGAGGTGATTTTCATTTTCTGGGTAGAGTAGGTGGTGAAAGTGGATGATGGGTGATGAAGGGGTGCGAATGGTTTCTTGACAAATGGCTATCTCTTCCGGTGTATACCTATATCACACTTCGCTGCTCGGAAATGTTGATCAGGAGCAAGTTATGATTCCAAGCACAAACATCTGTACACTCAACGGAAAATAGTGAAGCATTAAAAATGAATGCTCATGGTCTTATTTGGGTGCCTCACCAAAATCAATTTAGGTCGAATACGCCAAGTCATGTAATGCTTTTAGAGAATCGGTCCGCCCTAATATGATTCTTATTTTAGTTAAACCTTACTTTTATTTACAGACGTTTTAATTTTTCGAAAGTACTTTTTGTAAAGGCTTTCTTTTTGGTTGAAAATTTTGAAATTTGGATTAAAAACACAGAATCTTGATAACAAACTTAACACGATAAAACATTACATCGCTATCCCACGCTTAGACGACCATTGTCCCTAATGTTCCTACTGTGGAATCCCACACTTAGGGTTTTTAATAAAGAATTTTGGGAAACATTTGTCTTAGTGGTTATTTGGGATGGAATGCCACACTTAGTGATAAGCAAGGATGCAATTTATTTTTCTAGAAAATAGAGGTAATGCGGTAAAAACAAGAAAAGAGTACCCTTTGTCGACTTCTGAGAAAGCGGATTAAGAAGGTGGCTGACTTTGAGGAGGCAGAAGGCTACGGCAATCTCTCGGATCTTGGTCTCTAATAGGCTCTTTGTCATCTTCATTCCTTTATTTTTTCTACTTTACTCTATTCATGGGTTGCCTCCAAATAAGCTATTTTATTTAACGTCATTGGCTCGACCAATACCTTGTCTACCACGGTAAAGTAGACAAATCCCTCATGATGATGTCTTCCTTAAGCTTAGGGTGAAAATATCTTGGCGAGTAGATCCTGAGAAAGTGACGGATTAAAAGGTGGAGAAGGTCCGGAATATCTCGTACCGATCTTCTGAAGGAGAGGTAGTGGGCAGTGATAGATGTTGTTCTCCACAGCCCTACTAACGGTCCCATGTACGTCAGTCATAGATGCTGTACTGGTGGTGATAGTCTTTCGTCTCGGATGATCATGTCTGAGGTCCTCAAATACTGCCAGGAACTGTATCTTCATGATCTCAAAATCTTCAGAATGGGGATCTCTACAAAATCTGTTGGCAGTTCGGCACAGATTAGTTATCAGTCAGAGCTGGAAGGAGGTAAACAACAATCCTGAGTCGAGAAGTAAGGTGGCAGCTTTCCGGTAGATCTCACAGCATCCAGATTTGAATGTGAAGCTCGGATCCATTGACTCATTGAAGATATGCCTGAGCTCGGATGTCACAAATGTGGCAAGGTTAACTCGGTCGGGATCTAAATGGGAGAAAGGATTGTTGCGATGCTCTTCTTCCATAATTGCAGCTTCTAACTCTTTGATAATTAGATCGTCATGATGATCGATAGTAACAAATATCACAAGTCTATCTGGTGTGCTTTCGAAATCGTCCTAAGCTAAAAGAGTGAAGAGGCTTCTAATGTCTTTGACCATCTGTGAATCGGAGTGGGAAGTCAGGCGTCCAGTCGAAAAGCTCCATGTTTCAACAGATGAGGCACAGTGGCGATCTCTGAGTAGTGGAATAAGGAAGTGCTGATCTTGCCAAAGCATTGTACACTTTGGTATAGATGATCTTTGATATTGGCTAAAAAGTCACGTTTTCACCTCAGTATTAAGGCCCAAAAACAATAAAGTTCCAAACTTTATCGCCAGAATACCCAGTTCGTCAGTTAAAATTAAAGAACAAGTGATTACAAAGACAGTGCAAGACAAATCAAGTAAATCGGAGCTAAAACGAAGATTCTAGAGCGAAAATGGTGAAAGACAAGAAATCAAGTTACATCAAATCAGCAAGCCAAATGGGTTTCCAAATGGGTTGCCTGGCTTACAAACGGCCTACCATTCGCCCAGATCAAACGGGCTGGCCTGGCAAATGGCCCCTGCAAACGGCATGCCAAATGTAGTGACCCGAACTTTTCCATGTTTATATATATATTAAATGAAATTGTTATTTACATGATTAAGTGTTTCCAATATGTTAAGCAATCAAACTTGTTAAGACTTGATTAATTGAAATAGGTTTCATATAGACAAATGACCACCCAAGTTGACCGGTGATTCACGAACGTTAAAACTTGTAAAAACTATACGATGACATATATATGGTTATATATATAGTTAACATGATTTTATTATAAGTATGTATCTCATTAGGTATTTTAACAATGAGTTATATACATAAAAATGAGACTATTAATTTAAGAAACTCGAAAACGATATATATAACGATTATCGTTATAACAACGTCTTACTAGGTACATATGAATCATATTAAGATATTGATACACTTGGTTAATTATGTTAAATGATAATTAAATATATTATTAAGTGTATTAACAATGAAATACATATGTAAAAATAAGACTACTAACTTAATGATTTCGAAACGAGACATATATGTAACGATTATCGTTGTAACGACATTTAACTGTATATATATCATACTAAGATATATGATATATCATAATATCATGATAATATAACAATTTAACATCTCATTTGTTATAATAAACAATGGGTTAACAACATTCAACAAGATCGTTAACCTAAAGATTTCAAAACAACATTTACATGTAACGACTAACGATGACTTAACGACTCAGTTAAAATGTATATACATGTAGTGTTTTAATATGTATTCATACACTTTTGAAAGACTTCAAGACACTTATCAAAATACTTCTACTTAATAAAAATGCTTACAATTACATCCTCGTTCAGTTTCATCAATAATTCTACTCGTATGCACCCGTATTCGTACTCGTACAATACACAGCTTTTAGATGTATGTAATATTGGTATATACACTCCAATGATCAGCTCTTAGCAGCCCATGTGAGTTACCTAACACATGTGGGAACCATCATTTGGCAACTAGCATGAAATATCTCATAAAATTACAAAAAATATGAGTAATCATTCATGACTTATTTACATGTGTTAACACCTATTTCCTTATGAGGTAAGGCTTAGTATGTCAACAAGAGGCTAGAAGTGATCTAGCTTTAGGAGGGCGGAGTGTTGCCGATTGATTTTTACCCTCGGGAAATAATCCCTGCAGACCCGGTTCACAAGTGTAGAAACTTGTGGGGTGGCTTAATCAATCTGTCGTCCGTAGAGCGTAAGAGTGCTAGCCGGATGACTTCTAGTGAGAGAAAGTAGAGAGAGAAAGAGAAATGAAGTCTCAGCGCTCAAAGTTGTCAGAATATCTGAACTTGTGTAAAATGACGACCCAAGGGGTCTATTTATAGTGTCAGATCTACCAGATTTGTTTGGGGACACGTGTCAAATGATGATACGTTCTGTTACATGTGCTCTGAAATTTATGCTAAATGCGGCGCTCTTCGGCCAGGGCTTATGCGCTAGGCGGCCTTCAGGGCTTACGCATGACGGAGCAGCCTGTACAGCGGAGAACGCTGGACGGACAATCTCCACAAAACTGTTGTTTCCAGCCTTCCTGATGCTATTTTTATGCAACTATTATGCCTTTTATGTGTGTATACGATAGGATACACCATTAAGTCCCCCCAGTTTAATGACTTAAGCATTTGAAGAATGATTAAGTCGTTAAACTTTTGAAAAACACATGCCAAACCAGCTTGTTCATTGCCCAGTTGCATCGGGGAAAAACATTTTAGGCATTAAATGCAGATGAGTTTTACTGACGCTGTTATGATTAATTTTTTACGGCTGAGATCGTCCACGCGCCTCCAGCTGTAAAAAGTGCTATCTTGCACCCTTCGATTAAACTCATCCCTACACGTGTCTCAATCATGACCATTAAAATTGCACCGATGAACCCTTATAAAAACCGTCATAACCCTGTTACCATCACTTTTTTACCTTTGCCAAGATTCAAAAAGCATATTTCTCCCAAATCTTCATCGCCTTCTTCAATCTTCAACTTTTTAAGGTTTACCGTCTTCCAAGGTCAGTACACTTCATCTTACTGCTATTTTCTTCTTGTTGATATCTGTTACTGTATTATCCTGGCTTCTTCACGGAGTACTGGCCAAGAACACGCCAAGCCTTCTTCATCAAATACTGCTGACATTCCAGAAGATAGCACGATGGCTTCATCATTGACTAATGAATACTTAGATGGATTAAAGATTGCCTTTCACCATCTCAATCAATACAACCCTGTTCTTCCCACTATCGGACAAACTGCTGACAATCCTCCTGAGGGAAAAATTACTTTATAGGCTTTACAAATTACCCACGGCAACCTCCGTGTTCCCCTTACTAACTTTATTCTTCACCTTCTTAGATATTACGGGGCCTGTCTTAGTCAGATACACCCCCATGGTCTTCAAAAAATCATTCTTTTTGAAATGTACTGCAATGCTATTAATATAAAGCCTCGCATTAATGTTTTTATCTCTTTGTTTAGAATCCGCACAATTATCGGTTGCTGGCTTACTATTGATAGTAAGAAAAATAATCATTTTGTTGTTCTAAATAGAGTTTCAAACTTGAAGGACTGGAAAAGTCCATTTTTTCTTTGTTGATGAAACTGTTATTCCGGAAGAATACTCCGTTGTCCGGGAGTGGGGTGCTATTGATGCTGGCATAGGAAAGGGTGTTAAAATTTCTCCCGCAGAATAGCGGATAGTAAATAGCTTGAAAGGACTCCGTATTCCACCCAGATCATACGAAAGGTATGAGGGAATCCTTGTGCTGTGCAAAGTGAGCCAAGAATGGCCAAGCAATTCTGTGCCAGTACTTCGTGAAAAAAAACAGGGTAGGATGTGATATGATCATCCTATTATATATATATAGATTTTTGTCTACTGTTTGTCATGTGTACTTATATTGCTATTAATATGTAATCTTTGCTCGCAACTCCATGATGCAGGTCCGCTCTACTCTTTTATCCCCTGATTTTGATGATGATGTGGAGGTCACTGCTCGTGACAAAACTGTTGAAGAGCTTGAGGCGGAGAGAGTTGCAGCTGAAGCTAAAGCTGCTGCTGATGCTGAAAAAGGGAAAGAAATTGCTGTGAGCAGCTCAGACAGCGAATCCGGGTCTGATCATACAGACACTGAGCGGACAACGGATGACACCACCACCGCCGATCAGCAAACATCGGCATCAATTGACATCACGGGTGAAACCAACCCTACTCCTCCTCCAACCCAAAAGACAAGAAAGAAGAGCATAGGCTCTAAAAGGGTGAAGAGTACTGAGGAGGGCAAAAAGCAAAAACGTAGGAGAAGTATGTCCATTCTGCTCTCTTTTGAAAATGCACATGTTTTTGCTTATAACTGTTATGTTTGTTCATAATACTAATTTGTTTTTGTTAGTAATTTTAGCAGAGTCAGATGATAGCCAAGGGAAGGCTACGGAGGGCGGTGACCGGAGGCCGGAGAGGAATCTTGAAAGTGAAGGAGAGAAGGGCCTGAAAATACCTGACCCAAACTTTACTCCCTTCGATGAATCTGAATTTCATGAATATAGGCTGGAAGGCAACTCTGCTTATGATTCTCCTCTTCCTAATATCACTAACCCTGCTGTCACCTCCTCCAATGTTCAAGAGCCAACTCTTCCTGCTCATGTGAGGGCTTTGCAGGCCATTATTGCAAACCCCGCCACTAAAGATAAAGAATTTACAACTCTTATTCAGGTATGAACGATAAGACCCTCTGCATATATATGTTTGTAATTTATTGATGTGAGCTGTTTGAAATAACTCATAAAATTTTATTGATGTACAGGGTTGTGTTATCCCCGAGCTGAAACCCCAATTCTCTGCTCTCCGTTCTCATCAACTCAGGGAATCAACTATGGCAGCTCATGTACTGCTAACCAACCACCTGGACTCTGTGCTGCAACTGCAGGAACATCAAGAGTCTATTCTTTCCTTTGCTCGTAAAGACATAGCTGAAAGTGCAAATGCTCGTAAAAG
This sequence comes from Rutidosis leptorrhynchoides, assembly GCF_046630445.1. Lineage (NCBI taxonomy): Eukaryota > Viridiplantae > Streptophyta > Magnoliopsida > Asterales > Asteraceae > Rutidosis > Rutidosis leptorrhynchoides. The sequence continues at coordinate 258,217,619 of NC_092337.1, forward strand.
AGCTGCTGATGCTGAGCGTGCCTTAAATGATGCGCAGAAAATAATAAAGGCTAAAGAAGTTGAGTTAAAAAGTGCTCAAGATGTTGCTGCTGTTCTGCAAGGGGAAAAGGATGCTGAGCAGGTGAAAGTGGGTGAGCTGGAGAAACAGCTGAGTGAAGAGAGAGAGAAGTCTGCTGAGCTACTCTGGAGGGCGGAGAAAGGCGAGGGCAATTTTGATGAGCTTAAGAAAGGTGTGCCAGGTCTGATAGCTAAGGTGTTTGGATCCAGTCTTGTAGGGAATCCCTACAATGATTATGTTGATGCTGCCTGCACCCATTCTATTGCTGATGTGACCGGCAAGCTGTTCAAACGCCTTGCTCCCAACCAAACGCCTTCTACTGCCATTGCCAAACTTATGCCTCCTGGTACTCAAGAAAGATTTGATGAGGCCAAGAACAAATTGATAAATCTGAAGATAAATGTTTATGATGAAGTATGCAGCAAAGAAGACTCTTCTGCTCAAGATGTACTTGGCGTGCAGTTTAATTGATCTTTGTAAAAATTTCAAACAATATTTTGTAATAAACTTCTTACTGACTTTAACATTATATATATATATATATATATATATATATATATATATATATATATATATATATATACTGACTTTATTGTGATGACTATATGTGCTTATATGCTTGTTGCAAATATTTTTATGCTTAACGCCTTAAAACCAATCAATTATGCACCTGAGCATAAAATTTCTATACACAATTGTACAGTGTATAATTTGAGCAAATCATTTTGAAAAGTGCATAAGGTAACTCATATGTTAATGCCTTGCAGTATCAAGAATACGATGTCTGATTACGCCTTCCATCATAAAATTAATGAGGAAGAATTATGAAGTGTTTTAGAAGAATGACTATAAATCAATAAACTCTTCGTCTTACGCCTTCTGTCATAAAGTATATGAGGAAGAATTGCTAATTATTTTGCCTTCATACATAAAATATATAACTTCGTTCTGTGAAGTAATTTTTTATAATGTTTGTCATGACAAGTATATGAGTTTTGTATCATGCCTCGGTACGTTCTAGTAAAACTTAAACGTTTTCTAGCCGATCCCTTGTGCCTTTACTGGCCGGCACAAAAGCTTCCGCCATCGGAGGTATTTAAAAATACGATCCTTCTGTGGGCAGGTTATAAATGTAATGTTTTACATTTGTCACGGGCAGCACTTTGTTTAAGAAAAATATAAAATTATTGCTCAGTAATGTGCAGTACATAAACGATTGATGACGACTTTTAGGTGGATCAAGCCTAATTAGTACGTCATGAATGTTTAATGTATGCAATTGCTAATGTATGCACTGCAAAATAACCACAATGGTTCACAGTAAGTTTGATAAACGCTGCTTCATCTTATAATTCGAAATGTGTTCTTCAAATGCCAAACAGGCATGAGTACAACGATTGTAAAAGACTGCTTTTATTGAAATGCTAAATGAAACTGTTCTTTATTGAAAAGATAAACACTGTTCTTGATAACTTGTTGACAAATTGCTTCTTCATATGCCGAGCGTCCAGCACTATCCGGCCTTCACACTTGCTTACGGAATGAAAAACTCCTGAACTTCTTCCTCGCTGAATAACCTATCATGCCTTTTCTGATTCATTCTGCCTTCTGGCCCATTTGCAAACGTTGATCTTTTCCTTGTTGGCTGCACATACTGTGAATGTATGGCTGCGACTCCATTTGGAGTGGGGAATCTGACCTCTGCATGGGCCGTCGATGTTATTGCCCCAAACTTAGCCAAAGCTGTTCTTCCAAAAAGGACATTAAAACGAGAATTGCCATCTATGATTGTGAAATCAATTGTTTCCGTTCTCAACAATGGGAATGTGCCCATAACAACTTCCAAATGAATCTGCCCCATGGCATTTATCGGTGCTCCTGTTAGTCCAGAAACTTTCAACCTCGTTTGCCTAGCTCTGCTCTGCACATGCCTTGGAAAAGTTCTCAAACAATGCCAATAGATGATGTCAGCTTCACTTCCTGTATCTGTGTAGATACAATTGACAAACTTATTTGCTATCTCTGCTGAAATAATCACTGGTTGGACGGACAACGCCCAATTTTGAATCGGCTGAAAGATAATTGGGGCATATCTCCAGCTGTCCAAATTGCTGTTTGATGATTCACCTTCTTCATAATGACCATCGTTAATCCAAACCATCCTGATTACAACTTCTGGAGTTGTATCACGCTCTGTGATCCGTTCTCCGTTCTGCGGTTGATTCCGATTATCTCTTCCGCCATGCTGCTCTCTTCTGTTCTCTCCACGGCGTCCTCTGCTACCATCATTCCTTTGCCACGCAAATTTCCTGCGAGGATCATTCCTCCTTTACTGTTTGCCAGGCAACAAATGATTCAGTTCTCCTGCCTTGATTTTTGCTATAATTTCTCTCATCAAAGATTTACAATTGTCCGTATCATGGCCACAAGCCTCATGGAAATCGCACCACAACTCACTCTTTGGACCCTCCCTTTCTTCCATAGGTGCTGGAGCGTTGAAAGTGGTCCGAATTGGTTCAGTGAAGAGGATCTCTTTCGGAGTTTTGGTAAGCACCATAATCAACGGGTGCCTTTCTATTGGCTTTCTGTTGTGGTGAAAATCATTAGGGTGATTGTTTCCTCTCCATCCTCCATTTGAATTGTCATTCCTTCTCTGATTTCTGTCAAAATACCGTCCTCCATTGTGCGACTTGCTACTACTGCCAGTATCTAACTTGTTCAACCCACGCTCACCAGCTCGAACATGCCTCTGTGCAACCTCCAAAGCTTGATGTAATGTTTTTGGCAAGTCATACCGTAATGCATGAACAAGTGCACTAAACCGTCGCTGGTCCAAACAGAAAATGAAACCAGATACAAGCTGTGATTCTGGACAATCAGGAATCTTCTGTGCTTTAAGTGAACAACGCTTCATAAAATTGCTCAAAGATTCGTTATGATGCATTGTGATCTCGTGTGCATCAAGATGTGTCAGAGTACAACTCAGTAGATTTTGGTATTGCATCACAAATTTTGCTCTCAAATCAAGAAAACTGGTAATACTCCTTGGCGGCAAACTAGCAAACCATTCGCGTGCCATTTTCTGCAATACCATAGGAAACATATGGCACGCAGTTTCATCCTCCCAATGTTGCAACCTCATAACACCTTCAAACATAGTCAGAAAATCTTCCGGATCCGTTATGCCATCATAAACTCCAATTGCTGGTATAGCAAGATTTCTGGGCAATGGATAATTAGCAATTCGATCAATGAAACACTGCGTTGATTCTGCCATCGCTGGTGGCTTGGTGGCTTGTTCTCCATTAATGAGGGCAAAAAAGTTGTCCACAGCCACAGCACGGACGGCGGGCTGCGCTAAGCATTGCTTGTATTTTGCTGGAGCTGTCTGCTTAAGAATGTCATTTAAAAGCAACACTGCCTGCTTTTCTGTCATGAACTCATCTTTGTCAATTTCATCATCAGAGTCATTATTATCACAACTCAGGTCATTATCATCCCCAGAATCATCAATAAGACTGCCCAGCTTGTCAAGTAGCCTGGATAACTTGTACTTTGATATATATTGCCTTTTCATTATCTGCTTGTCTTTGCCATCCGCCATCCGCCGAAAAGGTATAAATGATGGACATCGCCGTGGTTGCATCAATGGTCGTCGCTCTGGATTAGTAACAAAATTTGGAAGTCTTTCTGCACTTTTAGCTGTCGCTTCTTCGATTACTGGCCTTTTCTCCGAATTAGTTGCCAAATGTTTAAGCCTCTCTGTAGTTTCAGCAACTGTTTCTTCAATCGTACCATCTAGTGGTGAAATAGGTACATCTTCAACAGTGACCATGTCGTCAGTTGATGGATGATTGACTGCTTCAAGTACAAATGGAACTTCAGCTGCTTTCGTTCCTTTTCCATTTCGTGTGTTCTTTGCATTAGTGGATGGCGCCATTGTTAACACCTATTTCCTTATGAGGTAAGGCTTAGTATGTCAACAAGAGGCTAGAAGTGATCTAGCTTTATATCTAATCCATACACCAACGACCAAAAACACCTACAAACACTTTCATTCTTCAATTTTCTTCATCTAATTGATCTCTCTCAAGTTCTATCTTCAAGTTCTAAGTATTCTTCATAAATTCCAAAAGTTCTAGTTTCATAAAATCAAGAATACTTCCAAGATTGCAAGTTTACTTCCAAGTTTTCTAAATCCATTCCAAGTAATCATCCAAGATCAAGAAACCTTTGTTACTTACAGTAGGTTATCTTTCTAATACAAGGTAATAATCATATTCAAACTTTAATTCAATTTTTATAACTATAACAATCTTATTTCGAGTGGAAATCTTACTTGAAATTGTTTTCGTGTCATGATTCTGCTTCAAGAACTTTCAAGCCATCCAAGGATCCTTTGAAGCTAGATCTATTTTTCTCATTTCCAGTAGGTATATCCAAGGAACTTGAGGTAGTAATGATGTTCATAACATCATTCGATTCATACATATAAAGCTATCTTATTCGAAGGTTTAAACTTGTAATCACTAGAACATAGTTTAGTTAATTCTAAACTTGTTCGCAAATAAAAGTTAATCCTTCTAACTTGACTTTTAAAATCAACTAAACAAATGTTCTATATCTATATGATATGCTAACTTAATGATTTAAAACCTGAAAACACGAAAAACACCGTAAAACCGGATTTACGCCGTCGTAGTAACACCGCGGGCTGTTTTGGGTTAGTTAATTAAAAACTATGATAAACTTTGATTTAAAAGTTGTTATTCTGGGAAAATGATTTTTATTATGAACATGAAACTATATCCAAAAATTATGGTTAAACTCAAAGTGGAAGTATGTTTTCTAAAATGGTCATCTAGACGTCGTTCTTTCGACTGAAATGACTACCTTTACAAAAATGACTTGTAACTTATTTTTCCGACTATAAACCTATACTTTTTCTGTTTAGATTCATAAAATAGAGTTCAATATGAAACCATAGCAATTTGATTCACTCAAAACGGATTTAAAATGAAGAAGTTATGGGTAAAACAAGATTGGATAATTTTTATCATTTTAGCTACGTGAAAATTGGTAACAAATCTATTCCAACCATAACTTAATCAACTTGTATTGTATATTATGTAATCTTGAGGTACCATAGACACGTATACAATGTTTCGACCTATCATGTCGACACATCTATATATATTTCGGAACAACCATAGACACTCTATATGTGAATGTTGGAGTTAGCTATACAGGGTTGAGGTTGATTCCAAAATATATATAGTTTGAGTTGTGATCAATACTGAGATATGTATACACTGGGTCGTGGATTGATTCAAGATAATATTTATCGATTTATTTCTGTACATCTAACTGTGGACAACTAGTTGTAGGTTACTAACGAGGACAGCTGACTTAATAAACTTAAAACATCAAAATATATTAAAAGTGTTGTATATATATTTTGAACATACTTTGATATATATGTATATATTGTTATAGGTTCGTGAATCAACCAGGGGCCAAGTCTTACTTCCCGACGAAGTAAAAATCTGTGAAAGTGAGTTATAGTCCCACTTTTAAAATCTAATATTTTTGGGATGAGAATACATGCAGGTTTTATAAATGATTTACAAAATAGACACAAGTACGTGAAACTACATTCTATGGTTGAATTATCGAAATCGAATATGCCCCTTTTTATTAAGTCTGGTAATCTAAGAATTAGGGAACAGACACCCTAATTGACGCGAATCCTAAAGATAGATCTATTGGGCCTAACAAACCCCATCCAAAGTACCGGATGCTTTAGTACTTCGAAATTTATATCATATCCGAAGGGTGTCCCGGAATGATGGGGATATTCTTATATATATGCATCTTATTAATGTCGGTTACCAGGTGTTCACCATATGAATGATTTTTATCTCTATGTATGGGATGTGTATTGAAATATGAAATCTTGTGGTCTATTGTTACGATTTGATATATATAGGTTAAACCTATAACTCACCAACATTTTTGTTGACGTTTAAAGCATGTTTATTCTCAGGTGAATACTAAGAGCTTCCGCTGTTGCATACTAAAATAAGGACAAGATTTGGAGTCCATGTTTGTATGATATTGTGTAAAAACTGCATTCAAGAAACTGATTTCGATGTAACATATTTGTATTGTAAACCATTATGTAATGGTCGTGTGTAAACAGGATATTTTAGATTATCATTATTTGATAATCTACGTAAAGCTTTTTAAACCTTTATTTATGAAATAAAGGTTATGGTTTGTTTTAAAAATGAATGCAGTCTTTGAAAAACGTCTCATATAGAGGTCAAAACCTCGCAACGAAATCAATTAATATGGAACGTTTTTAATCAATAAGAACGGGACATTTCAGTTGGTATCCGAGCGTTGGTCTTAGAGAACCAGAATTTTGCATTAGTGTGTCTTATCGAGTTTGTTAGGATGCATTAGTGAGTCTGGATTTCGACCGTGTTTACTTGAAAAATGATTGCTTAACAAATTTTGTTGGAAACTATATATTTTTAACATGTGAATATTATGTGATATATTAATCTCTTAACGCGTTTGATATTATGTGATAGATGTCTACCTCTGGAACAAGTCCCATTGACTCACCTAATAATAATGAAGAGTCAAATGTAAATTGGAATGATTCGTTGACTGATTCACAAGTTCCCGAAGAGGAACCGGAAGAAGAGTCGGAACCGGAAGAAGAATCAGAACCGGAAGAGGAGGAACCGGAGGAGGAAATAGAACCGGTGGGGGAAATAATAAAACGGTTAAGTAAAAGAAAATCCTCAACCAACCAACCAAGGTTAATTATGGTCAATGGTGTTTCCGCCAAGGAAGCAAAATATTGGGAGGATTACCAATTCTCCGATGAATCGGATTCCGACGAGAATTCCGATGATGTTATAGAAATTACCCCAACTGAATTTAAAAAGGCAAAAGAAAATAATAAGGGAAAGGGCATAAAATATAGAAATATAATTCCAACCCCGATGAACTTTACATGTATCGTCAACCCCCGAAGCCCTTAAGTTGTAACAATGACCCGGGAACCTCTAAACCACCAGGTTTTTCTAAACCAATGTGGAAAACGACGGCTCGTATTAGGGGAACATCATATATCCCTAGAAACTTGGAAAAATGAACCAAAACCGAAGAAGAAGAAACGAGCGAGTCGGAATAAAATAGTTGTATTCGTGTGGTGTAATATATGTAATATAGTGTGCTTATGCTTTATGATATATGTAAAAATTGCTTGTATTAATAAGTAATTTTTTTTTGAATCTAAATCTTGTCTATTTTACAGTTTAAAAACACAAAATGGATAGACAACCCAATATTTTAAGAGACCTACCCGGAGACATGATTAATGAAATCTTGTCTAGAGTCGGTCAGAATTCCTCGGCACAACTATTTAAGGAGAAATCAGTTTGTAAGACATTCGAAGAACGTTCCAAGAATGTCTTGGTTTATAAGAGACTTTCGTTTGAAAGATGGGGGATATCACATTGGGAAACCCATAAGTTACGATGTGTTTACTTTGACGCATATATTGCGGGGAACCCAAATGCTATTTTACGCAACGGGTTAAGAAATTATTTTGACTCAATGTGAAATGTCCCGTTCTTATTGAATAAAAACGTTCCATATTAATTGATTTCGTTGCGAGGTTTTGACCTCTATATGAGACGTTTTTCAAAGACTGCATTCATTTTAAAACAAACCATAACCTTTATTTCATCAATAAAGGTTTAAAAAGCTTTACGTAGATTATCAAATAATGATAATCTAAAATATCCTGTTTACACACGACCATTACATAATGGTTTACAATACAAATATGTTACAACAAAATAAGTTTCTTGAATGCAGTTTTTACACAATATCATACAAGCATGGACTCCAAATCTCGTCCTTATTTAAGTATACGACAGCGGAAGCTCTTAATAATCACCTGAGAATAAACATGCTTAAAATGTCAACAAAAATGTTGGTGAGTTATAGGTTTAACCTATATATATCAAATCGTAACAATAGACCACAAGATTTCATATTTCAATACACATCCCATACATAGAGATAAAAATCATTCATATGGTGAACACCTGGTAACCGACATTAACAAGATGCATATATAAGAATATCCCCATCATTCCGGGACACCCTTCGGATATGATATAAATTTTGAAGTACTAAAGCATCCAGTACTTTGGATGGGGTTTGTTAGGCCCAATAGATCTATCTTTAGGATTCGCGTCAATTAGGGTGTCTGTTCCCTAATTCTTAGATTACCAGACTTTATAAAAGGGGCATATTCGATTTCGATAATTCAACCATAGAATGTAGTTTCACGTACTTGTGTCTATTTTGTAAATCATTTATAAAACCTGCATGTATTCTCATCCCAAAAATATTAGATATTAAAAGTGGGACTATAACTCACTTTCACAGATTTTTACTTCGTCGGGAAGTAAGACTTGTCCACTGGTTGATTCACGAACCTATAACAATATATACATATATATCAAAGTATGTTCAAAATATATTTACAACACTTTTAATATATTTTGATGTTTTAAGTTTATTAAGTCAGCTGTCCTCGTTAGTAACCTACAACTAGTTATCCACAGTTAGATGTACAGAAATAAATCGATAAATATTATCTTGAATCAATCCACAACCCAGTGTATACGTATCTCAGTATTGATCACAACTCAAACTATATATATTTTGGAATCAACCTCAACCCTGTATAGCTAACTCCAACATTCACATATAGAGTGTCTATGGTTGTTCCGAAATATATATAGATGTGTCGACATGATAGGTCGAAACATTGTATACGTGTCTATGGTATCTCAAGATTACATAATATACAATACAAGTTGATTAAGTTATGGTTGGAACAGATTTGTTACCAATTTTCACGTAGCTAAAATGAGAAAAATTATCCAATCTTGTTTTACCCATAACTTCTTCATTTTAAATCCGTTTTGAGTGAATCAAATTGCTATGGTTTCATATTGAACTCTATTTTATGAATCTAAATAGAAAAAGTATAGGTTTATAGTCAGAAAAATAAGTTACAAGTCGTTTTTGTAAAGGTAGTCATTTAAGTCGAAAGAACGACGTCTAGATGACCATTTTAGAAAACATACTTCCACTTTGAGTTTAACCATAATTTTTGGATATAGTTTCATGTTGATAATAAAAATCATTTTCCCAGAATAACAACTTTTAAATCAAAGTTTATCATAGTTTTTAATTAACTAACCCAAAACAGCCCGCGGTGTTACTACGACGGCGTAAATCCGGTTTTACGGTGTTTTTCGTGTTTCCAGGTTTTAAATCATTAAGTTAGCATATCATATAGATATAGAACATGTGTTTAGTTTATTTTAAAAGTCAAGTTAGAAGGATTAACTTTCATTTGCGAACAAGTTTAGAATTAACTAAACTATGTTCTAGTGATTACAAGTTTAAACCTTCGAATAAGATAGCTTTATATGTATGAATCGAATGATGTTATAAACATCATTACTACCTTAAGTTCCTTGGATAAACCTACTGGAAAAGAGAAAAATGGATCTAGCTTCAACGGATCCTTGGATGGCTCGAAGTTCTTGAAGCAGAATCATGACACGAAAACAAGTTCAAGTAAGATCATCACTTGAAATAAGATTGTTATAGTTATAGAAATTGAACCAAAGTTTGAATATGATTATTACCTTGTATTAGAATGATAACCTACTGTAAGAAACAAAGATTTCTTGAGGTTGGATGATCACCTTACAAGATTGGAAGTGAGCTAGCAAACTTGAAAGTATTCTTGATTTTATGTAACTAGAACTTGTAGAATTTATGAAGAACACTTAGAACTTGAAGATAGAACTTGAGAGAGATCAATTAGATGAAGAAAATTGAAGAATGAAAGTGTTTGTAGGTGTTTTTGGTCGTTGGTGTATGGATTAGATATAAAGGATATGTAATTTTGTTTTCATGTAAATAAGTCATGAATGATTACTCATAGTTTTGTAATTTTATGAGATATTTTATGCTAGTTGCCAAATGATGGTTCCCACATGTGTTATGTGACTCACATGGGCTGCTAAGAGCTGATCATTGGAGTGTATATACCAATAGTACATACATCTAAAAGCTGTGTATTGTACGAGTACGAATACGGGTGCATACGAGTAGAATTGTTGATGAAACTGAACGAGGATGTAATTGTAAGCATTTTTGTTAAGTAGAAGTATTTTGATAAGTGTATTGAAGTCTTTCAAAAGTGTATAAATACATATTAAAACACGACATGTATATACATTTTAACTGAGTCGTTAAGTCATCGTTAGTCGTTACATGTAAGTGTTGTTTTGAAACCTTTAGGTTAACGATCTTGTTAAATGTTGTTAACCCAATGTTTATAATATCAAATGAGATTTTAAATTATTAAATTATCATGATATTATCATGTATGAATATCTCTTAATATGATATATATATATACATTAAATGTCTTTACAACGATAATCATTACATATATGTCTCGTTTAAAAATCATTAAGTTAGTAGTCTTGTTTTTACATATGTAGTTCATTGTTAATATACTTAATGATATGTTTACTTATCATAGTATCATGTTAACTATATATATATCCATATATATGTCATCATATAGTTTTTACAAGTTTTAACGTTCATGAATCACCGGTCAACTTGGGTGGTCAATTGTCTATATGAAACATATTTCAATTAATCAAGTCTTAACAAGTTTGATTGCTTAACATGTTGGAAACATTTAATCATGTAAATATCAATCTCAATTAATATATATAAACATGAAAAAGTTCGGGTCACTACAGTACCTACCCGTTAAATAAATTTCGTCCCGAAATTTTAAGCTGTTGAAGGTGTTGACGAATCTTCTGGAAATAGATGCGGGTATTTCTTCTTCATCTGATCTTCATGCTCCCAGGTGAACTCGGGTCCTCTACGAGCATTCCATCGAACCTTAACAATTGGTATCTTGTTTTGCTTAAGTCTTTTAACCTCACGATCCATTATTTCGACGGGTTCTTCGATGAATTGGAGTTTTTCGTTGATTTGGATTTCATCTAATGGAATAGTGAGATCTTCTTTAGCAAAACATTTCTTCAAATTCGAGACGTGGAAAGTGTTATGTACAGCCGCGAGTTGTTGAGGTAACTCAAGTAGGTAAGCTACTGGTCCGACACGATCAATAATCTTGAATGGTCCAATATACCTTGGATTTAATTTCCCTCGTTTACCAAATCGAACAACGCCTTTCCAAGGTGCAACATTAAGCATGACCATCTCTCCAATTTCAAATTCTATATCTTTTCTTTTAATGTCAGCGTAGTTCTTTTGTCGACTTTGGGCGGTTTTCAACCGTTGTTGAATTCGGATGATCTTCTCGGTAGTTTCTTGTATAATCTCTGGACCCGTAATCTGTCTATCCCCCACTTCACTCCAATAAATCGGAGACCTGCACTTTCTACCATAAAGTGCTTCAAACGGCGCCATCTCAATGCTTGAATGGTAGCTGTTGTTGTAGGAAAATTCTGCTAACGGTAGATGTCGATCCCAACTGTTTCCGAAATCAATAACACATGCTCGTAGCCTGTCTTCAAGCGTTTGTATCGTCCTTTCGCTCTGCCCATCAGTTTGTGTATGATAGGCAGTACTCATGTCTAGACGAGTTCCCAATGCTTGCTGTAATGTCTGCCAGAATCTTGAAATAAATCTGCCATCCCTATCAGAGATAATAGAGATTGGTATTCCATGTCTGGAGACGACTTCCTTCAAATACAGTTGTGCTAACTTCTCCATCTTGTCATCTTCTGTTATTGGTAGGAAGTGTGCTGATTTGGTGAGACGATCAACTATTACCCAAATAGTATCAAAACCACTTGCAGTCCTTGGCAATTTAGTGATGAAATCCATGGTAATGTTTTCCCATTTCCATTCCGGGATTTCGGGTTATTGAAGTAGACCTGATGGTTTCTGATGCTCAGCTTTGACCTTAGAACACGTCAAACATTCTCCTACGTATTTAGCAACATCGGCTTTCATACCCGGCCACCAAAAATGTTTCTTGAGATCCTTGTACATCTTCCCCGTTCCAGGATGTATTGAGTATCTGGTTTTATGAGCTTCTCTAAGTACCATTTCTCTCATATCTCCAAATTTTGGTACCCAAATCCTTTCAGCCCTATACCGTGTTCCGTCTTCCCGAATATTAAGATGCTTCTCCGATCCTTTGGGTATTTCATCCTTTAAATTTCCCTATTTTAAAACTCCTTGTTGCGCCTCCTTTATTTGAGTAGTAAGGTTATTATGAATCATTATATTCATAGATTTTACTCGAATGGGTTCTCTGTCCTTCCTGCTCAAGGCATCGGCTACCACATTTGCCTTCCCCGGGTGGTAACGAATCTCAAAGTCGTAATCATTCAACAATTCAATCCACCTACACTGCCTCATATTCAGTTGTTTCTGATTAAATATGTGTTGAAGACTTTTGTGGTCGGTATACATAATACTTATGACCCCATATAATTAGTGCCTCCAAGTCTTTAATGCAAAAATAACCGCGCCTAATTCCAAATCATGCGTCGTATAATTTTGTTCGTGAATCTTCAATTATCTAGACGCATAAGCAATCACCTTCGTTCGTTGCATTAATACACAACCGAGACCTTGCTTTGATGTGTCACAATAAATCACAAAATTATCATTCCCTTCAGGCAATGACAATATAGGTGCCGTAGTTAGCTTTTTCTTCAATAACTGAAACGCTTTCTCTTGTTCATCATTCCATTCAAATTTCTTCCCTTTATGCGTTAATGCAGTCAAGGGTTTTGCTATTCTGGAAAAGTCTTAGATGAACCTTCTGTAGTAACCAGCTAGTCCTAAAAACTGGCGTATGTGTTTCGGAGTTTTCGGGGTTTCCCACTTTTCAACAGTTTCTATCTTTGCCGGATCCACCTTAATACCTTCTTTGTTCACTATGTGACCGAGGAATTGAACTTCTTCCAACCAAAATGCACACTTTGAAAACTTAGCGTACAATTCTTCCTTCCTCAATACTTCTAACACCTTTCTCAAATGTTCACCGTGTTCTTGGTCATTCTTTGAGTAAATAAGTATGTCATCAATGAAAACAATGACAAACTTGTCAAGGTATGGTCCACACACTCGATTCATAAGGTCGATGAACACAGCTGGTGCATTAGTTAAACCAAACGGCATGACCATAAACTCGTAATGACCGTAACGTGTTCTGAAAGCAGTCTTTGGAATATCATCTTCTTTCACCCGCATTTGATGATACCCGGAACGTAAGTCAATCTTTGAATAAACAGACGAGCCTTGTAGTTGATCAAATAAGTCGTCAATTCTCGGTAGTGGGTAGCGGTTCTTGATGGTAACTTTGTTCAACTCTCGGTAGTCGATACACAACCTGAATGTACCATCTTTCTTCTTGACAAACAAAACAGGAGCTCCCCACGGTGATGTGCTTGGTCGAATGAAACCACGCTCTAAAAGTTCTTGCAATTGGCTTTGCAGTTCTTTCATCTCGCTGGGTGCGAGTCTGTAAGGAGTACGAGCTATTGGTGCAGCTCCTGGTACAAGATCTATTTGAAATTCAACGGATCGATGTGGGGGTAATCCCGGTAATTCTTTCGGAAGTACATCGGGAAATTCTTTTGCAATGGGAACATCATTGATGCTCTTTTCTTCAATTTGTACTTTCTCGACGTGTGCTAGAATAGCATAGCAACCTTTTCTTATTAGTTTTTGTGCCTTCAAATTACTAATAAGATGTAGCTTCGTGTTGCCCTTTTCTCCGTACACCATTAAGGGTTTTCCTTTTTCTCGTATAATGCGAATTGCATTTTTGTAACAAACGATCTCTGCTTTCACTTCTTTCAACCAGTCCATACCGATTATCACATCAAAACTCCCTAACTCTACTGGTATCAAATCAATCTTAAATGTTTCGCTAACCAGTTTAATTTCTCGATTCCGACATATATTATCTGCTGAAATTAATTTACCATTTGCTAATTCGAGTAAAAATTTACTATCCAAAGGCGTCAATGGACAACTTAATTTAGCACAAAAATCTCTACTCATATAGCTTCTATCCGCACCCGAATCAAATAAAACGTAAGCAGATTTATTATCAATAAGAAACGTACCCGTAACAAGCTCCGGGTCTTCCTGTGCCTCTGCCGCATTAATATTGAAAACTCTTCCGCGGCCTTGTCAATTCGTGTTCTCCTGGTTCGGGCAATTTCTAATAATGTGGCCCGGTTTTCCACATTTATAACAAACTACATTGGCATAACTTGCTTCGACACTAGTTGCTCCGCCATTACTCGTTCCGACACCATTTGTTCCTTTCGTTCTGTTAACCCCTGGTCCGTAGACCTCACACTTCGCCGCGCTATGACCATTTCTTTTACACTTGTTGCAAAATTTGGTGCAGAACCCCGAGTGATACTTTTCACACCTTTGGCATAGCTGCTTCTGATTGTTGTTGTTGTTGCGGTTGTTATTGTTGTTGGGATGATTGTTGTAGTTGCTGTTATTGTTGTTGTTGTTGTTGTTGTTGTTGTTGTTGTTGTTGGGCCGTTTGTTGTAGTTGCGATTGATGTTGCGATTGTTGGGATAATTGTTGCGATTATTGTTGTAATTGCTGTTGTTGTTGTATTGGTGATTCTTATCACCGTTATTCTCCCACTTTCTTGTGACTTGCTTCACATTGGCCTCTTCAGCAGTCTGTTCTTTAATTCTTTCTTCAATCTGGTTCACTAGTTTGTAAGCCATTCTACATGCCTGTTGTATGGAGGCGGGCTCGTGTGAACTTATATCTTCTTGGATTCTTTCCGGTAATCCTTTCACAAACACGTCGATCTTCTCTTCCTCATCTTCGAACGCTCTCGGACACAATAGGCATAATTCTGTGAATCGTCTTTCGTACGTGGTAATATCAAATCCTTGGGTTCGTAACCCTCTAAGTTCTGTCTTGAGCTTATTGACCTCGGTTCTGGGACAGTACTTCTCGTTCATCAAGTGCTTGAATGCTGACCACGGTAGTGCGTAAGCATCATCTTGTCCCACTTGCTCTAGATAGGTATTCCACCATGTTAACACAGAACCTGTGAAGGTATGTGTAGCGTACTTCACTTTGTCCTCTTCAGTACACTTACTTATGGCAAACACCGATTCGACCTTCTCGGTCCACCGTTTCAATCCGATTGGTCCTTCGGTTCCATCAAATTCCAAAGGTTTGCAGGCAGTGAATTCTTTGTAGGTGCATCCTACACGATTTCCTGTACTGCTAGATCCAAGGTTATTGTTGGTATGTAGCGCAGCCTGTACAGCGGCTATGTTTGAAGCTAGAAAAGTACGGAATTCCTCTTCATTCATATTCACGGTGTGTCGAGTAGTCGGTGCCATTTCCTTCAAAATAGTCAAATGGAACAAGTTAATCATACAGAATATTAAGAGTAGTTAATAGTATTTCGTAGCATAATATGAACTCATTTATAAAAGTTTTTTCTTCATATTAGCATTTTATAAGTTTAAATTTGGGTAGTACCTACCCATTAAGTTCATACTTAGTAGCTAATATACAATTCAACTACTACAATTCTATATGAAAAACTGATTATAATAATATTTCGCGTTCAAACTTTTACACAATATTTTACAAACTTACAATACCGCTTATTTTACATATAGCATGAAATATAGCACACAATAAATTTGATACAAGATGGTTGTGAAGATAATTCTAGCTAGTACACAAGTCGTTCAGCAAAGGCAATAAAGACACGTAATTCATACGTCCAGAAACAAGTCATGCATTCTGGTTTTACTAGGATTACTTCCCATCCTTGGTCTTGTGGAACATAACCGTTATGGCCATTGATAAGACAGCGTGTTGTAACGTCGTCAAAGGGACGAGGGTTACGTAATGTCCAACAGTCCCGTAACAATCTAAAAACCTCATTTCTTACCCCAATTACCGACTCCGTCACTTGTGGGAACGTTTTGTTAAATAGTTGTAGCCCGATGTTCTTGTTCTCACTTTGGTGAGAAGCGAACATTACTAATCCGTAAGCATAACATGCTTCTTTATGTTACATGTTAGCCGCTTTTTCTAAATCACGAAGTCCAATATTCGGATATATTGAGTCAAAATAATTTCTTAACCCATTGCGTAAAATAGCATTTGGGTTCCCCGCAATATATGCGTCAAAGTAAACACATCGTAACTTATGGATTTCCCAATGTGATATCCCCCATCTTTCGAACGAAAGCCTTTAATAAACCAAGGCATTCTTGGAACGTTCTTCGAATGTCTTACAAACTGATCTCGCCTTAAATAGTTGTGCCGAAGAATTCTGACCGACTCTAGACAAGATTTCATCAATCATGTCTCCGGGTAGGTCTCTTAAAATATTGGATTGTCTATCCATTTTGTGTTTTTATACTGTAAAATAGACAAGAGTTAGATTCATAAAAAAAATACTTATTAATACAAGCAATTTTTACATATATCATAAAGCATAAGCATACTATATTACATATATTAGACCACACGAATACAACTATCTTATTCCGACTCGCTTGTTTCTTCTTCTTCGGTTTTGGTTCGTTTTGCCAAGTTTCTAGGGATATATGATGTTCCCCTAATACGAGCCGTCGTTATCCACATTGGTTTAGAAAAACCTGGTGGTTTAGAGGTTCCCGGGTCATTGTTACAACTTAAGGACTTCGGGGGTTGACGATACATATAAAGTTCATCGGGGTTGGAATTAGATTTCTCTATTTTTATGCCCTTTCCCTTATTATTTTCTTTTGCCTTTTTAAATTCAGTTTGGGTAATTTCTATAACATCATCGGAATTCTCGTCGGAATCCGATTCATCGGAGAATTGGTAATCCTCCCAATATTTTGCTTCCTTGGCGGAAACACCATTGACCATAATTAACCTTGGTCGGTTGGTTGAGGATTTTCTTTTACTTAACCGTTTTATTATTTCCCCCACCGGTTCTATTTCTTCATCCGGTTCCAATTCTTCTTCCGGTTCCGATTCTTCTTCCGGTTCCGACTCTTCTTTCGGTTCCGACTCTTCTTCCGGTTCCTCTTCGGGAACTTGTGAATCAGTCCACGAATCATTCCAATTTACATTTGACTCTTCATTATTATTAGGTGAGTCAATGGGACTTGTTCTAGAGGTAGACATCTATCACATAATATCAAACGCGTTAAGAGATTAATATATCACATAATATTCACATGTTAAAAATATATAGTTTCCAACAAAATTTGTTAAGCAATCATTTTTCAAGTAAACACGGTCGAAGTCCAGACTCACTAATGCATCCTAACAAACTCGATAAGACACACTAATGCAAAATTCTGGTTCTCTAAGACCAACGCTCGGATACCAACTGAAATGTCCCGTTCTTATTGATTAAAAACGTTCCATATTAATTGATTTTGTTGCGAGGTTTTGACCTCTATATGAGACGTTTTTCAAAGACTGCATTCGTTTTAAAACAAACCATAACCTTTATTTCATCAATAAAGGTTTAAAAAGCTTTACGTAGATTATCAAATAATGATAATCTAAAATATCCTGTTTACACACGACCATTACATAATGGTTTACAATACAAATATGTTACAACAAAATAAGTTTCTTGAATGGAGTTTTTACACAATATCATACAAGCATGGACTCCAAATCTCGTCCTTATTTAAGTATACGACAGCGGAAGCTCTTAATAATCACCTGAGAATAAACATGCTTAAAACGTCAACAAAAATGTTGGTGAGTTATAGGTTTAACCTATATATATCAAATCGTAACAATAGACCACAAGATTTCATATTTCAATACACATCCCATACATAGAGATAAAAATCATTCATATGGTGAACACCTGGTAACCGACATTAACAAGATGCATATATAAGAATATCCCCATCATTCCGGGATACCCTTCGGATATGATATAAATTTCGAAGTACTAAAGCATCCGGTACTTTGGATGGGGTTTGTTAGGCCCAGTAGATCTATCTTTAGGATTCGCGTCAATTAGGGTGTCTGTTCCCTAATTCTTAGATTACCAGACTTTATAAAAGGGGCATATTCGATTTCGATAATTCAACCATAGAATGTAGTTTCACGTACTTGTGTCTATTTTGTAAATCATTTATAAAACATGCATGTATTCTCATCCCAAAAATATTAGATTTTAAAAGTGGAACTATAACTCACTTTCACAGATTTTTACTTCGTCGGGAAGTAAGACTTGGCCACTGGTTGATTCACGAACCTATACATATATATCAAAGTATGTTCAAAATATATTTACAACACTTTTAATATATTTTGATGTTTTAAGTTTATTAAGTCAGCTGTCCTCGTTAGTAACCTACAACTAGTTATCCACAGTTAGATGTACAGAAATAAATCGATAAATATTATCTTGAATCAATCCACGACCCAGTGTATACGTATCTCAGTATTGATCACAACTCAAACTATATATATTTTGGAATCAACCTCAACCCTGTATAGCTAACTCCAACATTCACATATAGAGTGTCTATGGTTGTTCCGAAATATATATAGATGTGTCGACATGATAGGTCGAAACATTGTATACGTGTCTATGGTATCTCAAGATTACATAATATACAATACAAGTTGATTAAGTTATGGTTGGAATAGATTTGTTACCAATTTTCACGTAGCTAAAATGAGAAAAATTATCCAATCTTGTTTTACCCATAACTTCTTCATTTTAAATCCGTTTTGAGTGAATCAAATTGCTATGGTTTCATATTGAACTCTATTTTATGAATCTAAATATAAAAAGTATAGGTTTATAGTCAAAAAAATAAGTTACAAGTCGTTTTTGTAAAGGTAGTCATTTCAGTCGAAAGAACGACGTCTAGATGACCATTTTAGAAAACATACTTCCACTTTGAGTTTAACCATAATTTTTGGATATAGTTTCATGTTCATAATAAAAATCATTTTCCCATAATAACAACTTTTAAATCAAAGTTTATCATAGTTTTTAATTAACTAACCCAAAACAGCCTGCGGTGTTACTACGCCGGCGTAAATCCGGTTTTACGGTGTTTTTCGTGTTTCCAGGTTTTAAATTATTAAGTTAGCATATCATATAGATATAGAACATGTGTTTAGTTTATTTTAAAAGTCAAGTTAGAAGGATTAACTTTCATTTGCGAACAAGTTTAGAATTAACTAAACTATGTTCTAGTGATTACAAGTTTAAACCTTCGAATAAGATAGCTTTATATGTATGAATCGAATGATGTTATGAACATCATTACTACCTTAAGTTCCTTGGATAAACCTACTGGAAAAGAGAAAAATGGATCTAGCTTCAACGGATCCTTGGATGGCTCGAAGTTCTTGAAGCAGAATCATGACACGAAAACAAGTTCAAGTAAGATCATCACTTGAAATAAGATTGTTATATTTATAGAAATTGAACCAAAGTTTGAATATGATTATTACCTTGTATTAGAATGATAACCTACTGTAAGAAACAAAGATTTCTTGAGGTTGGATGATCACCTTACAAGATTGGAAGTGAGCTAGCAAACTTGAAAGTATTCTTGATTTTATGTAACTAGAACTTGTAGAATTTATGAAGAACACTTAGAACTTGAAGATAGAACTTGAGAGAGATCAATTAGATGAAGAAAATTGAAGAATGAAAGTGTTTGTAGGTGTTTTTGGTCGTTGGTGTATGGATTTGATATAAAGGATATGTAATTTTGTTTTCATGTAAATAAGTCATGAATGATTACTCATATTTTTGTAATTTTATGAGATATTTCATGCTAGTTGCAAAATGATGGTTCCCACATGTGTTAGGTGACTTACATGGGCTGCTAAGAGCTGATCATTGGAGTGTATATACCAATAGTACATACATCTAAAAGCTGTGTATTGTACGAGTACGAATACGGGTGCATACGAGTAGAATTGTTGATGAAACTGAACGAGGATGTAATTGTAAGCATTTTTGTTAAGTAGAAGTATTTTGATAAGTGTATTGAAGTCTTTCAAAAGTGTATAAATACATATTAAAACACTACATGTATATACATTTTAACTGAGTCGTTAAGTCATCGTTAGTCGTTACATGTAAGTGTTGTTTTGAAACCTTTAGGTTAACGATCTTGTTAAATGTTGTTAACCCAATGTTTATAATATCAAATGAGATTTTAAATTATTATATTATCATGATATTATCATGTATGAATATCTCTTAATATGATATATATATATATATATACATTAAATGTCTTTACAACGATAATCGTTACATATATGTCTCGTTTAAAAATCATTAAGTTAGTAGTCTTGTTTTTACATATGTAGTTCATTGTTAATATACTTAATGATATGTTTACTTATCATAGTATCATGTTAACTATATATATCCATATATATGTCATCATATAGTTTTTACAAGTTTTAACGTTCGTGAATCACCGGTCAACTTGGGTGGTCAATTGTCTATATGAAACATATTTCAATTAATCAAGTCTTAACAAGTTTGATTGCTTAACATGTTGAAAACATTTAATCATGTAAATATAAATCTCAATTAATATATATAAACATGGAAAAGTTCGGGTCACTACACAATGTATCCGAATATAGGACTTCATGATTTAGAAAAAGCGGCTAACATGCAACATAAAGAAGCATGCTATGCTTACGGGTTAGTAATGTTCGCTTCTCACCAAAGTGAGAACAAGAACATCGGGCTACAACTATTAAACAAAACGTTCCCACAAGTAACGGAGTCGGTAATTGGGGTAAGAAATGAGGTTTTTAGATTGTTACGGGACTGTTGGACATTACGTAACCCTCGTCCCTTTGACGACGTTACAACACGCTGTCTTATCAACGGCCATAACGGTTATGTTCCACAAGACCAAGGATGGGAAGTAGTCCTAGTAAAACCAGAATGCATGACTTGTTTCTGGACGTATGAATTACGTGTCTTTATTGCCTTTGCTGAACGACTTGTGTACTAGCTAGAATTATCTTCACAACTATCTTGTATCAAAGTTATTGTGTGCTATATTGCATGCTTTATGTAAAATAAGCGGTATTGTAAGTTTGTAAAATATTGTATAAAAGTTTGAACGCGAAATATTATTATAATCAGTTTTTCATATAGAATTGTAGTAGTTGAATTGTATATTAGCTACTAAGTATGAACTTAACGGGTAGGTACTACCCGAATTTAAACTTATAAAACGCTAATATGAAGAAAAAGCTTTTATAAATGAGTTCATATTATGCTACGAAATACTATTAACTACTCTTAATATTCTGTATGATTAACTTGTTCCATTTGACTATTTTGAAGCAAATGGCGCCGACTACTCGACACACCGTGAATATGAATGAAGAGGAATTCCGTACTTTTCTAGCTTCAAACATAGCCGCAGTACAGACTGCGCTACATACCAACAATAACCTTGGATCTAGCAGTACAGGAAATCGTGTAGGATGCACCTACAAAGAATTCACTGCCTGCAAACCTTTGGAATTTGATGGAACCGAAGGACCGATCGGATTGAAACGTTGGACCGAGAAGGTCGAATCGGTGTTTGCCATAAGTAAGTGTACTGAAGAGGACAAAGTGAAGTACGCTACGCATACTAATGGTGTATCCTATCGTATACACACATTAAAGGCATAATGGTTGCATAAAAATAGCATCAGGAAGGCTGGAAACAACAGTTCTGTGAAGTTTTCCGTCCAGCGTTCTCCGCTATACAGGCTTCTCCGTCATGCGTAAGCCCTGAAGGCCGCCTAGCGTGTAAGCCCTCGCCGGAGAACGGCACTTTCAGCATAAATTTCGGACCGCGAATAACAGAACGTATCATCATCTGACATGTGTCCCTGAGCAATCTGGTGGATCTAACACTATAAATAGACCCCTTGGGTCGTCATTTTACACAGTTCAGACATTCTGATAACTTTGAGAGCTGAGACTTCACTTTTCTCTTTCTCTCTCTACTTTCTCTCACTAGAAGTCATCCGGCTAGCACTTATACGCTCTGCGGACAACAGATTGATTAAGCCACCCCACAAGTCCTTACACTTGTGTACCGGGTCTGCAGAGATTATTTCCCGAGGGTAAAAATCAATCGGCAACACTCCGCCCTCCTAAAAGCTAGATCACTTCTGGTCTCTTGTTGACATACTAAGCCTTACCTCATAAGGAAATAGGTGTTAACAATGGCGCTATCCATTATTAAGACGAATCATCTCACCAATACTGATAAAAACGGCGAGGATAATGAATTCATACCCATAGAAGTGGGCATGATACATCCATGGAAAGCTGGACAACGAAGGAAGGCAGAAGTATTAGAAGATTGGGAAGAACAATTAATATCATTTCCTTCTATGTGTAACACAAACCCATCTGATGGTCCAGTAGTTATAGAAGCGCGAGTTGCAAATTGCTTAATACGCAACATTTACACTGACACAGGAGCTGGAGCAGACATTATGTATGAACATTGTTTCATACAGCTACCCAAAGATGTGCAAGAACGAATGAAGGAAACATATGTGCCATTGGCAAGTTTTACAAGTGAGCCATCGTGGTCTGAGGGAAGTATTTTGCTTGAAGTAACCTTGGGCAAGCCACCCCTAAGACGTACAGCCAACATTGAGTTCTTGGTAGTTAAAGCAAATTCACAGTACAACATAATTTTGGGAAGAACTGCTTTAATAACGTTTGGAGCTGTAACGTCAACTGTACATGGTATGATGAAGTTTCCAACACCAGGCGGAGTGGCAACGTTATATGCAGAACGGCAGAAGTCAATTGAGTGTGCCCAAGTAACAAAGGCAGTAATTAAGCCAATCATACACGATGATGGGTCAATTTCACCAAATCTTAAATTTCCAGATCAGAAAATCATAATTGGGCATACGTTGTCCACTGAATGTAGAGAAAAATTAAACAATATTTTGACAACAAATTTAGACGTTTTTGCATGGCAGCCGTCTGATATGACCGGTGTTCCAAGGGAAATTGCAGAGCATAGGCTAAATGTGAACCCCAATGTACATCCTGTTTGTCAGAAAAAGCGTGGCATGGCGCCAGAAAGAAGCAAGTTCCTTCGTGATGAGGTACGAAGTTTGGTAGATGCTGGGATCTTGCGAGAGGTCAAATATCAGACATGGGTAGCCAATCCGGTCATGGTTAGGAAACCGGATAATTCATGGCGGATGTGTGTGGATTTCACGGATATCAATAAAGCATGTCCAAAGGATAATTATCCTTTACCTGAAATTGATTGGAAGGTTGAATCATTAGCAGGATATCGATTCAAATGTTTTCTAGATGCAGCTAAGGGATATCATCAAATCCCGATGGCTTTAAAGGATGAAGACAAAAAGGCTTTTCACACGACGGAAGGCATATTCTATTATATGAAAATGCCTTTTGGTTTGAAGAATGCAGGAGCAACATATCAACGACTTATTGATATGGCGTTTACGGATCAAATTGGGCGAAACTTAGAAGCTTACGTTGATGACATTGTCATCAAAATTCATACTGAAGAAAAGATGTTACGAGATATACATGAAACTTTTGCATCTCTGCGAAAAATTAACATGAAATTAAATCCCAAGAAGTGCACGTTTGGTGTGGAAGAGGGAAAATTCTTAGGTCATATTGTCACAGAACGTGGAATTAAAGCTAATCCTAAGAAAATTCAAGCAATTGAAGATATGAAGTCACCAACTAGCAAGAAGGATGTTCAACGGTTACATGGATGTCTAGCAGCATTAACAAGATTCTTGTCCAGAGCAGCTGAAAAGTCACTTCCATTCATGAAGGTGTTAAAGGGCTGTTTGAATAAAAAAGATTTTATGTGGACGGCGGAAACCGAAAATGCATTCCAAGAGATCAAGCAGTTGTTAAAAACATTACCTACGTTAACAGCACCAAAAGAGGGGGAAACCCTAATTTTATACTTAGCTGTCTCAAAGGAAGCAATAAGTTCTGTTCTAATCGTAGAATGGAGCGGCGTGCAAATGCCCATATATTTTGTTAGTAAGGTGTTGCAGCTTAGTGAAACAAATTATCCACCACTTCACTGAATGGTTTATGCCCTTGTGCATACCGCACGACGTCTACGAAGATATTTTCAAGGTCATCCCATCTTAGTGTTGACAGATCAACCATTGAAGCAAATACTCCGGCGCCCAGAATCATCTGGCCGTTTAGCGAAATGGGCCATCGAGTTGGGGGAGTATGAAATCAATTTTGCTCCTCGAAATGCAGTTAAAGGACAAATTTTGGCAGATTTCCTATTGGAGACAAATGAAAAAGTAGAGTATGACAACAAAATGGCACCATCACAGCATGAGTGGGAGTTACACACTGACGGGGCATCCAGTGAAGAGGGAACAGGTGCAGGGCTAGTTTTAACAAGTCCAGATGGTGAAGAATATACTTATGCACTGAAATTCTGTTTTTATGCTTCAAACAATGAAGCAGAGTATGAGGCGTTACTCTCCGACCTCCGTATAGCGGTAGAAATGGGCATAACAAATTTACGAGCGTATGTTGATTCTCAAATTGTTGCCCAGCAGGTTAATGGAACATTCTGAAATGTCCCGTTCTTATTGATTAAAAACGTTCCATATTAATTGATTTCGTTGCGAGGTTTTGACCTCTATATGAGACGTTTTTCAAAGACTGCATTCATTTTAAAACAAACCATAACCTTTATTTCATAAATAAAGGTTTAAAAAGCTTTATGTAGATTATCAAATAATGATAATCTAAAATATCCCGTTTACACACGACCATTACATAATGGTTTACAATACAAATATGTTACATCGAAATCAGTTTCTTGAAAGCAGTTTTTACACAATATCATACCAACATGGACTCCAAATCTTGTCCTTATTTTAGTATGCAACAGCGGAAGCTCTTAATATTCACCTGAGAATAAACATGCTTTAAACGTCAACAAAAATGTTGGTGAGTTATAGGTTTAACCTATATATATCAAATCGTAACAATAGACCACAAGATTTCATATTTCAATACACATCCCATACATAGAGATAAAAATCATTCATATGGTGAACACCTGGTAACCGACATTAACAAGATGCATATATAAGAATATCCCCATCATTCCGGGACACCCTTCGGATATGATACAAATTTCGAAGTACTAAAGCATCCGGTACTTTGGATTGGGTTTGTTAGGCCCAATAGATCTATCTTTAGGATTCGTGTCAATTAGGGTGTCTGTTCCCTAATTCTTAGATTACCAGACTTAATAAAAAGGGGCATATTCGATTTCGATAATTCAACCATAGAATGTAGTTTCACGTACTTGTGTCTATTTTGTAAATCATTTATAAAACCTGCATGTATTCTCATCCCAAAAATATTAGATTTTAAAAGTGGGACTATAACTCACTTTCACAGATTTTTACTTCGTCGGGAAGTAAGACTTGGCCAATGGTTGATTCACGAACCTATAACAATATATACATATATATCAAAGTATGTTCAAAATATATTTACAACACTTTTAATATATTTTGATGTTTTAAGTTTATTAAGTCAGCTGTCCTCGTTAGTAACCTACAACTAGTTGTCCACAGTTAGATATACAGAAATAAATCGATAAATATTATCTTGAATTAATCCACGACCCAGTGTATACGTATCTCAGTATTGATCACAACTCAAACTATACATATTTTGGAATCAACCTCAACCCTGTATAGCTAACTCCAACATTCACATATAGAGTGTCTATGGTTGTTCTGAAATATATATAGATGTGTCGACATGATAGGTCGAAACATTGTATACGTGTCTATGGTATCTCAAGATTACATAATATACAATACAAGTTGATTAAGTTATGGTTGGAATAGATTTGTTACCAATTTTCACGTAGCTAAAATGAGAAAAATTATCCAATCTTGTTTTACCCATAACTTCTTCATTTTAAATCCGTTTTGAGTGAATCAAATTGCTATGGTTTCATATTGAACTCTATTTTATGAATCTAAACAGAAAAAGTATAGGTTTATAGTCGGAAGAATAAGTTACAAGTCGTTTTTGTAAAGGTAGTCATTTCAGTCGAAAGAACGACGTCTAGATGACCATTTTAGAAAACATACTTCCACTTTGAGTTTAACCATAATTTTTGGATATAGTTTCATGTTCATAATAAAAATCATTTTCTCAAAATTACAACTTTTAAATCAAAGTTTATCATAGTTTTTAATTAACTAACCCAAAACAGCCCGCGATGTTACTACGACGGCGTAAATCTGGTTTTACGGTGTTTTTCGTGTTTCCAGGTTTTAAATCATTAAGTTAGCATATCATATAGATATAGAACATGTGTTTAGTTAATTTTAAAAGTCAAGTTAGAAGGATTAACTTTTGTTTGCGAACAAGTTTAGAATTAACTAAACTATGTTCTAGTGATTACGAGTTTAAACCTTCGAATAAGATAGTTTTATATATATGAATCGAATGATGTTATGAACATCATTACTACCTCAAGTTTAGTAGGTAAACCTACTGGAAGTGACAAGAAATGATCTAGCTTCAAAGGATCTTGGATGGCTTGAAAGTTCTTGAAGTAGGATCATGACACAAAAACAAGTTCAAGTAAGATTTTTACTCGAATTAAGATAGTTTATAGTTATAGAAATTGAATCAAAGTTTGAATATGAATATTACCTTGAATAAGAAAGATAACCTACTGTATATAACAAAGGTTTCTTGATCTTAGATGATTACTTGGAATGGATTAGAAAGCTTGGAAGTAAATTAGTAAACTTGAAGGGATTTTTGAAGTGTTCTTGAAGTGTTCTTCCTATGATGATTATAGCTTGATTGAAGTGATTTTTGATGAAGATGATGATTAACTACTGGAAAAATACGTTCATAATAGTGTGTGTGTGTTGAGAGAGAATTAGAAAGAGAATTGGAAGTGAAATGGAGTGAATGATGAGTGGTAATTGGTGAGTGGTGAGTGGGGTTAAAGGGGGTTCTAGTTAGTTGACTAGCTCATGGTAGAAGTTAAAATTGATTAGTCATACATGACATAATCAAGAGTGGAATCCCATGCTAGTTCCTATTGGTATATACCTATAGTAAGTACGTTTTGAAGCTGTGTATAATACGGGTAAGAATACGACTAGAATTCTTGATGAAAGAAAAGAATGGGAAAGTAACTGTAACCATTTTTGTTAAGTATGAGTGTTTTGATATATATCTTGAAGTCTTCCAAAAGTATTTTAATACATCTAAATACACTACATGTATATACATTTTAACTGAGTCGTTAAGTCATCGTTAGTCGTTACATGTAAGTGTTGTTTTGAAACTTTTAAGTTAACGATCTCAATTAATGTTGTTAACCCATTGTTTATTATATCTAATGAGATGTTAAATTATTATATTATCATGATATTATGATATATTAATATATCTTAATATGATATATATACATTTAAATGTCGTTACAACGATAATCGTTACATATATGTCTCGTTTCGAAATCCTTAAGTTTGTAGTCTTGTTTATATGTATATAACTCATTGTTAATATACTTATGGAGATACTTACTTATCATAATCTCATGTTAACCATATGTATATCCATATATATATCTTCATGTCGTTTTTACAAGATTTAACGTTCGTGAATCGCCGGTCAACTTGGGTGGTCAATTGTCTATATGAAACATATTTCAATTAATCAAGTCTTAACAAGTTTGATTGCTTAACATGTTGGAAACACTTAATCATGTAAATAACAATTTCATTTAATATATATATAAACATGGAAAAGTTCGGGTCACTACAGTACCTACCCGTTAAATAAATTTCGTCCCGAAATTTTAAGCAGTTGGAGGTGTTGACGTATCTTCTGGAAATAAATGCGGGTATTTCTTCTTCATCTGATCTTCACGCTCCCAGGTAAACTCGGGTCCTCTACAAGCATTCCATCGAACCTTAACAATCGGTATCTTGTTTTGTTTAAGTCTCTTAACCTCACGATCCATTATTTCAACGGGTTCTTCAATGAATTGAAGTTTTTCATTGATTTGGATTTCGTCCAACGGAATAGTGAGATCTTCTTTAGCAAAACATTTCTTCAAATTTGAGACGTGGAAAGTGTTATGTACAGCCGCGAGTTGTTGAGGTAGCTCCAGTTGGTAAGCTACTGGTCCGACACGATCTATAATCTTGAATGGTCCAATGTACCTTGGATTTAGTTTCCCCCGTTTACCAAATCGAACAACGCCTTTCCAAGGTGAAACCTTAAGCATGACCATTTCTCCAATTTCAAACTCTATATCTTTTCTTTTACTGTCCGCGTAGCTCTTTTGTCGACTCTGGGCGTGAAAGGATCCGAAACTAATCATCCGGACATCGTCCATATAGATTAAAAACGAATTACAATAGTTGATAACATCGCGAGGTACTTGACCTCTATATGATACATTTTACAAACGTTGCATTTATTTCTTAAAGGCAATCTATTATTACATCGAGAGTTGACATATTAGCCTAACATTTTATAACAACCAAATGATCTAATCTGCCATTTTCATAACAATAGTCTTTAATGAACTTCAATGACTCGAATGCAACGTCCTTGTATCATAGCTTAAATGGTCCCAAGTAGTATCCTTAACATGAGCTAATGCACAGCGGAAGACTTAATTCGTACCTGAGAATAACATGCTTTAAAACGTCAACATAAAGTTGGTGAGATATATAGGTTTGATGCTAGCAGCGTTATAACAATGGACCACAAGATTTCGTATATAATCATTTCAATAAAAATATTCTAAGTGGTTGAGCACTTGGTAACCATACTTAACATTTAATCACGTCGCATATTCCCTTTAATATGAAATCTTACTACACCGTACCAAGGTGTAGTCGCAAAACGAAGTACTGTGCAACCGTTGAATACTGGTCGTCCAGTCCGGTTGGGGTTGTCAGGCCCGATAGATCTATCAACAGGATTCGCGTTTACAATACCGCTGTAAATATTAGTTACCAAGCTACAGGGAAGTATGCCAGTGGTACAACTCAACGTAGAATATATTTTTCAGTTACTTGTGTCCATAACGTAAAACATAAAATACATGTATTCTCATCCCGAAATATTTAGAGTTTAAAAGTGGGACTATATACTCACTGTTGTCTCGAAGATATATATATTTTTGACTTGGTCTTCCGGTTGATATCACGAACCTATCCATATATAATATATCAATATATTTTCATTTTAAACAAACATCTCGTATATATATTTATAATACTTTTAATACTTTGAATAATTCCTTAGTCCGTAGTTAGCGTTTCGATGTTAGTAATTCAATTTTAATGGTTCATTTTTAGATGTTTAATATACCCGCAATAAATAAACCCCCAACGAAATAAATAAAACTCCCATAAAACCCCATCGTATATGTGTTGGTCGAGATTAATCTTGACCCATGGTACCGGTGTTGTCAAATGACGTGTTGCGTACATAAAGTACCGGTGTTGTCAAATGACGTGTTGCGTACAATCATGGGATCTTATGATTAATCTTCTCGTGTTGTTTACGGGTGATCCTGAACCATATGAAATTGAATTATGAGTACATATATATAAAATATCATGTTATCTTAGAAATATGTGATTTATATCTTTTTTTCCAATTGATCCCGTAGTTGAAATGATCTAGGATAACCAATTTTGTTTCGGTCATAGTTTCTTCGTTACAAGTCCGTTTTCGTTGATTCAAATTGCCATCTTCTTGGATCGAGTTCTTCTTTAAGACTATGAACTGTAAATACCTTGGTTTGTATTCAAAATCATACGGCATAAGTGAAACATTAGTGAAACATATGAAGTTAAACATTTTGTTACAAAAAAAAATCATTTAATGACCATTTTTCTAAAAATACTTATACTTTGAAAAACCAAGTTTTACCTTATTAAATTAGCATATATTTAAGTTATATTACAGGTCTTGAAGTATTTTAAAAGTTAAGTTAGAAGGATCTATTTAGTTTGCAAACAAGTTTGAAAACATTCAAACTATGTTCTTGTTGTTAAACTTTTGTACCACAAAATAAGATAGCTATATATATATGAATCGAACAAGGTTATGAACATAGATTCTACCTCAAGTTCCTTGGATAAGTTTGCTGTAAAAGAGGAGTAAGAAGCTAGAATCAAAAGGGTGATAGAAGTGGATGAAAGATTGGAAGTAAGTTGGTGTTCTTGGAAGGTTTTCTTGAAGTGTTTTTGTATGGTTTTCTTATGGTGTTTATGTAAGGTTTTTGAAGCTAGATCTTCTTAGAACTTTACTGAATTGTTGAAGGTGTTTAAGGGTTATAAGTGTGTGTGTTTTAGCTAGGAGATTGAAGTAGTAAATGAATCAAAATGATGATACATATATACTCCTAAAAATGTGATCTTTAAGGATAACATGACAAAATTTTAGTTTGTAATCTTATGTATTTGTCAAACAATAATACAAAAGCAATTACCTTATACCTAGGGTAGTAACAAGGGCTGGTTAGGTGGTGATTTGATGTGTATATACCAATAGTAAATACGTATAGAAGCTAGGTATGATACGAGTACAAATACTCTAGATATACGTATAGAAATTTTGTGAAAAATGGAATGAGGATTCAAATATAGCTATCTTTTGTGAATACACTTATATGATTTTATGTATTTAAGTCTTAAAAGTGAGTAAATACATTACTTATACGATATATGTATAAACATTATAAGTCTTAAGTATTTATGTCAAATAACGTTACGTATAGTTATCGTTTTGAAAACTTAAGTTAGTAGTTTCAAAATATACTTATAACTTATAGTTTTTGATACAAAATAAGATATTAAAACATTCATTAATCATGTTAAATATGTATATATACATATATATACGCAAACGTATAATTATCATATATTGTATAGTTCGTGATATCGTCGGTCAAACTAGACGGTCAAACGTTGTGTAAAACTCTTTTCGGAAATATAAATCTCGACAATTTGGATTACTTATCATGTTGGTAAGTTTTAATTTATGTAAATATTAATCTTATAAGTATAGAACGATCGAAAAAAAATGCGGGTCAACTTTAGGGTTTTTGCTTATCGTGTCGGAACCATATAGAGATTAGAGTTTAAATTTGGTCGGAAATTTCCGGGTCGTTACAGGGCGGTTTTCAACCGTTGTTGAATTTGGATGATCTTCTCGGTAGTTTCTTGTATAATCTCCGGACCTGTAATCTGTCTATCCCCCACTTCACTCCAACAAATCGGAGACCTGCACTTTCTACCATAAAGTGCTTCAAACGGCGCCATCTCAATGCTTGAATGGTAGCTGTTGTTGTAGGAAAATTCTGCTAACGGTATATGTCGATCCCAACTGTTTCCGAAATCAATAACACATGCTCGTAGCATGTCTTCAAGCGTTTGTATCGTCCTTTCGCTCTGCCCATCAGTTTGTGGATGATAGGCAGTACTCATGTCTAGACGAGTTCCTAATGCTTGCTGTAATGTCTGCCAGAATCTTGAAATAAATCTGCCATCCCTATCAGATATAATAGAGATTGGTATTCCATGTCTGGAGACGACTTCTTTCAAATACAGTCGTGCTAACTTCTCCATCTTGTCATCTTCTCTTATTGGCAGGAAGTGTGCTGATTTGGTGAGACGGTCAACTATTACCCAAATAGTATCAAAACCACTTGCAGTCCTTGGCAATTTAGTGATGAAATCCATGGTAATGTTTTCCCATTTCCATTCCGGGATTTCGGGTTGTTGAAGTAGACCTAATGGCTTCTGATGCTCAGCTTTGACCTTAGAACACGTCAAACATTCTCCTACGTATTTAGCAACATCGGCTTTCATACCCGACCACCAAAAATGTTTCTTGAGATCCTTGTACATCTTCCCCGTTCCAGGATCTATTGAGTATCTGGTTTTATGAGCTTCTCTAAGTACCATTTCTCTCATATCTCCAAATTTTGGTACCCAAATCCTTTCAGCCCTATACCGGGTTCCGTCTTCCCGAATATTAAGATTCTTCTCCGATCCTTTGGGTATTTCATCCTTTAAATTTCCTTCTTTTAAAACTCCTTGTTGCGCCTCCTTTATTTGAGTAGTAAGGTTATTATTAATCATTATATTCATAGATTTTACTCGAATGGGTTCTCTGTCCTTCCTGCTCAAGGCATCGGCTACCACATTTGCCTTCCCCGGGTGGTAACGAATCTTAAAGTCGTAATCATTCAACAATTCAATCCATCTACGCTGCCTCATATTCAGTTGTTTCTGATTAAATATGTGTTGAAGACTTTTGTGGTCGATATATATAATACTTTTGACCCCATATAAGTAGTGCCTCCAAGTCTTTAATGCAAAAACAACCGCGCCTAATTCCAAATCATGCGTCGTATAATTTTGTTCATGAATCTTCAATTGTCTAGACGCATAAGCAATCACCTTCGTTCGTTGCATTAATACACAACCGAGACCTTGCTTTGATGCATCACAATAAATCACAAAATCATCATTCCCTTCAGGCAATGACAATATAGGTGCCGTAGTTAGTTTTTTCTTCAATAACTGAAACGCTTTCTCTTGTTCATCATTCCATTCAAATTTATTCCCTTTATGCGTTAATGCAGTCAAGGGTTTTGCTATTCTGGAAAAGTCTTGGATGAACCTTCTGTAGTAACCAGCTAGTCCTAAAAACTGGCGTATGTGTTTCGGAGTTTTCGGGATTTCCCACTTTTCAACAGTTTCTATCTTTGTCGGATCCACCTTAATACCTTCTTTGTTCACTATGTGACCGAGGAATTGAACTTCTTCCAACCAAAATGCACACTTTGAAAACTTAGCGTACAATTCTTCCTTCCTCAATACTTCTAACACCTTTCTCAAATGTTCACCGTGTTCTTGGTCATTCTTTGAGTAAATAAGTATGTCATCAATGAAAACAATGACAAACTTGTCAAGGTATGGTCCACACACTCGGTTCATAAGGTCCATGAACACAGCTGTTGCATTAGTTAAACCAAACGGCATGACCATAAACTCGTAATGACCGTAACGTGTTCTGAAAGCAGTCTTTGGAATATCATCTTCTTTCACCCGCATTTGATGATACCCGAAACGTAAGTCAATCTTTGAATAAACAGACGAGCCTTGTAGTTGATCAAATAAGTCGTCGATTCTCGGTAGTGGGTAGCGATTCTTGATGGTAAGTTTGTTCAACTCTCGGTAGTCGATACACAACCTGAATGTACCATCTTTCTTCTTGACAAACAAAACAGGAGCTCCCCACGGTGATGTGCTTGGTCGAATGAAACCACGCTCTAAAAGTTCTGGTAATTAGCTTTGCAGTTCTTTCATCTCGCTGGGTGCGAGTCTGTAAGGAGCACACGCTATTGGTGCAGCTCCTGGTACAAGATCTATTTGAAATTCAACGGATCGATGTGGGGGTAATCCCGGTAATTCTTTCGAAAATACATCGGGAAATTCTTTTGCAATGGGAACATCATTGATGCTCTTTTCTTCAGTTTGTACTTTCTCGACGTGTGCTAGAACAACATAGCAACCTTTTCTTATTAGTTTTTGTGCCTTCAAATTACTAATAAGATGTAGCTTCATGTTGCCCTTTTCTCCGTACACCATTAAGGGTTTTCCTTTTTCTCGTATAATGCGAATTGCATTTTTGTAACAAACGATCTCTGCTTTCACTTCTTTCAACCAGTCCATACCGATTATCACATCAAAACTCCCTAACTCTACTGGTATCAAATCAATCTTAAATGTTTCGCTAACCAGTTTAATTTCTCGATTCCGACATATATTATCTGCTGAAATTAATTTACCATTTGCTAATTCGAGTAAAAATTTACTATCCAAAGGCGTCAATGGACAACTTAATTTAGCACAAAAATCTCTACTCATATAGCTTCTATCTGAACCCGAATCAAATAAAACGTAAGCAGATTTATTGTCAATAAGAAACGTACCCGTAACAAGCTCCGGGTCTTCCTGTGCCTCTGCCGCATTAATATTGAAAACTCTTTCGCGGCCTTGTCCATTCGTGTTCTCCTGGTTCGGGCAATTTCTAATGATGTGGCCCGGTTTTCCACATTTATTACAAACTACATTGGCATAACTTGCTCCGACACTACTTGCTCCGCCATTACTCGTTCCGACACCATTTGTTCCTTTCATTCTGTTAACCCCTGGTCCGTAGACCTCACACTTCGCCGCGCTATGACCATTTCTTTTACACTTGTTGCAAAATTTGGTTCAGAACCCCGAGTGATACTTTTCACACCTTTGGCATAGCTGCTTCTGATTGTTGTTGTTGTTGCGATTGTTATTGTTGTTGGGATGATTGTTGTTGTTGTTGTTGTTGTTGTTGTTGTTGTTGGGCCGTTTGTTGTAGTTGCGATTGATGTTGCGATTGTTGGGATAATTGTTGCGATTATTGTTGTAATTGCTGTTGTTGTTGTATTGGTGATTCTTATCACCGTTTTCTTCCCACTTTCTTTTGACTTGCTTCACATTGGCCTCTTCAGCAGTCTGTTCTTTAATTCTTCTTCAATCTGGTTCACTAGTTTGTGAGCCATTCTACATGCCTGTTGTATGGAGGCGGGCTCGTGTGAACTTATATCTTCTTGGATTCTTTCCGGTAATCCTTTCACAAACGCGTCGATCTTCTCTTCCTCATCTTCGAACGCTCCCGGACACAATAGGCATAATTCTGTGAATCGTCTTTCGTACGTGGTAATATCAAATCCTTGGGTTTGTAACCCTCTAAGTTCTGTCTTGAAAGGACCCGTTTATATACATTATAAACGATTCACAATAGTTGATTACATCGTGAGGTATTTGACCTCTATATGATACGTTTTACAAACATTGCATTCGTTTTTAAAAGACAAACTTTCTTTACATCAAAAATTGATGGCATGCATACCATTTCGTATTACATCCAACTATAATTGACTTAATATTAATCTTGATGAACTCAACGACTCGAATGCAACGTCTTTCAAAGTATGTCTTGAATGACTCCAGGTAATATCCTTAAAATGAGCTAATGCACAGCGGAAGATTTCTTTAATACCTGAGAATAAACATGCCTTAAAGTGTCAACCAAAAGGTTGATGAGTTCATTAGTTTATCATAATCAATCATTTCCGTAATAGTAATAGACCACAAGATTTCAGTTTCCATAAATAACCGTACACTCGCAAGTGTTTAAAAGTATTCTATAAGTTGTAGGCACCCGGTAACAAGCCTTAACATTCATGTTTTACCCTCTGAAGTACACCAGATCAGGTGTGTTTAAAATAACCCCGAAGTACTAAAGCATCCCATAGTCAGGATGGGGTTTGTCAGGCCCAATAGATCTATCTTTAGGATTCGCGCCTACCGTACATAGACAAGTAGTTTAATGTTACCAAGCTAAGGGTATATTTCTGGTTAAAACCCACATAGAATTAGTTTTAGTACTTGTGCCTACTTCGTAAAACATTTATAAAACAGCGCATGTATTCTCAGCCCAAAAATATATATTGCAAAAGCAATTAAAAAGGGAGCAAATGAAACTCACAATACTGTATTTCGTAGCAATTATGTATATGACGGCACTGAACAAGTGCAGGGGTTGTCTCGGATTCACGAACGTATCAATATTGTGATTCAATATTGCAGGAAAGTACGTAGACGCAACGAAAATGATAAACGTTAGGTTGACCTCACGAGCAATACCCTCGATCAATACCCATAACCTCCATAGCTATAACCCATAATTTCCTTAGCTCTATCCCGTTTGAAAACTTATTTTGAAATCGTCTGAGTATAACTCCATCGTAGTATTTTATGTATACTAATAATATCTTGAAATAATATAAAGAAAATATATATATGTAATTCGATTGAGAGAGTTTAGAGAAATATATTTTCAAGTTTCTATGAAATAATGAAACCTATTCAATTCTATTTATAATAGATTTTTGAATTATTAAAGTGAATTATTAAAGTATGAATTATTAAAGTGAATTATTAAAGTATGAATTATTAAAACGAATTATTAAAGTGAATTATTAAAGTATGAATTATTAAAGTGAATTATTAAAGTAAATTATTAAAGTATGAATTATTAAAGTGAATTATTAAAGTGAATTATTAAAGTATGAATTATTAAAGTGAATTATTAAAGTTAAAGTAAAGTAAAAGTAAAGTAAAGGTAAAGTTAAAGTATAGTAAAAGTATAAAACTATATATGTATAATACGTGTATAAATATATATAATATTAATTTAAATCGTTATATATATTTAATAAAATAAAATATAAATATCGTTATCTTTATCTTTATCATACTGGTTAAGTAATGAGTTGTCAAAAGTGTTTCTAGATATTTATAAAAGATATATACGCTTTAATAATAAAGTTTTTTTAAACTGAAAACGTTTTTTGTACTTTTGAAACTAAATCAAATAAATATGATAATTTTGTTTTCCAAAACTAAATATATTTAAGAATCATTTTGTTAAAAAGGTTAAAATAATGGAAATCGTTATATCATAAAACATTTTAGAAAAGTAGAATTATATATATTCATAATGAAATGTCCCGTTCTTATTGATTAAAAACGTTCCATATTAATTGATTTCGTTGCGAGGTTTTGACCTCTATATGAGACGTTTTTCAAAGACTACATTCATTTTTAAAACAAACCATAACCTTTATTTCATAAATAAAGGTTTAAAAAGCTTTACGTAGATTATCAAATAATGATAATCTAAAATATCCTGTTTACACACGACCATTACATAATGGTTTACAATACAAATATGTTACATCGAAATCATTTTCTTGAATGCAGTTTTTACACAGTATCATACAAACATGGACTCCAAATCTTGTCCTTATTTTAGTATGCAACAGCGGAAGCTCTTAGTATTCACCTGAGAATAAACATGCTTTAAACGTCAACAAAAATGTTGGTGAGTTATAGGTTTAACCTATATATATCAAATCGTAACAATAGACCACAAGATTTCATATTTCAATATACATCCCATACATAGAGATAAAAATCATTCATATGGTGAACACCTGGTAACCGACATTAACAAGATGCATATATAAGAATATCCCCATCATTCCGGGACACCCTTCGGATATGATATAAATTTCGATGTACTAAAGCATCCGGTACTTTGGATGGGGTTTGTTAGGCCCAATAGATCTATCTTTAGGATTCGCGTCAATTAGGGTGTCTGTTCCCTAATTCTTAGATTACCAGAGTTAATAAAAAGGGGCATATTCGATTTCGATAATTCAACCATAGAATGTAGTTTCACGTACTTGTGTCTATTTTGTAAATCATTTATAAAACCTGCATGTATTCTCATCCCAAAAATATTAGATTTTAAAAGTGGGACTATAACTCACTTTCACAGATTTTTACTTCGTCGGGAAGTAAGACTTGGCCACTGGTTGATTCACAAACCTATAACAATATATACATATATATCAAAGTATGTTCAAAATATATTTACAACACTTTTAATATATTTTGGTGTTTTAAGTTTATTAAGTCAGCTGTCCTCGTTAGTAACCTACAACTAGTTGTCCACAGTTAGATGTACAGAAATAAATCGATAAATATTATCTTGAATCAATCCACGACCCAGTGTATACGTATCCCAGTATTGATCACAACTCAAACTATACATATTTTGGAATCAACCTCAACCCTGTATAGCTAACTCCAACATTCACATATAGAGTGTCTATGGTTGTTCCGAAATATATATAGATGTGTCGACATGATAGGTCGAAACATTGTATACGTGTCTATGGTATCTCAAGATTACATAATATACAATACAAGTTGATTAAGTTATGGTTGGAATAGATTTGTTACCAATTTTCACGTAGCTAAAATGAGAAAAATTATCCAATCTTGTTTTACCCATAACTTCTTCATTTTAAATCCGTTTTGAGTGAATCAAATTGATATGGTTTCATATTGAACTCTATTTTATGAATCCAAACAGAAAAAGTATAGGTTTATAGTCGGAAAAATAAGTTACAAGTCATTTTTGTAAAGGTAGTCATTTCAGTCGAAAGAACGACGTCTAGATGACCATTTTAGAAAACATACTTCCACTTTGAGTTTAACCATAATTTTTGGATATAGTTTCATGTTCATAATAAAAATCATTTTCCCAAAATAACAACTTTTAAATCAAAGTTTATCATAGTTTTTAATTAACTAACCCAAAACAGCCCGCGGTGTTACTACGACGGCGTAAATCCGGTTTTACGGTGTTTTTCGTGTTTCCAGGTTTTAAATCATTAAGTTAGCATATCATATAGATATAGAACATGTGTTTAGTTGATTTTAAAAGTCAAGTTAGAAGGATTAACTTTTATTTGCGAACAAGTTTAGAATTAACTAAACTATGTTCTAGTGATTACAAGTTTAAACCTTCGAATAAGATAGCTTTATATGTATGAATCGAATGATGTTATGAACATCATTAATACCTTAAGTTCCTTGGATAAACCTACTGGAAAAGAGAAAAGTGGATCTAGCTTCAATGGATCCTTGGATGGCTCGAAGTTCTTGAAGCAGAATCATGACACGAAAACAAGTTCAAGTAAGATCATCACTTGAAATAAGATTGTTATAGTTATAGAAATTGAACCAAAGTTTGAATATGATTATTACCTTGTATTAGAATGATAACCTACTGTAAGAAACAAAGATTTCTTGAGGTTGGATGATCACCTTACAAGATTGGAAGTGAGCTAGCAAACTTGAAAGTATTCTTGATTTTATGAAACTAGAACTTTTGGAATTTATGAAGAACACTTAGAACTTGAAGATAGAACTTGAGAGAGATCAATTTTATGAAGAAAAATGAAGAATGAAAGTGTTTGTAGGTGTTTTTGGTCGTTGGTGTATGGATTAGATATAAAGGATATGTAATTTTGTTTTCATGTAAATAAGTCATGAATGATTACTCATATTTTTGTAATTTTATGAGATATTTCATGCTAGTTGCCAAATGATGGTTCCCACATGTGTTAGGTGACTCATATGGGCTGCTAAGAGCTGATCATTGGAGTGTATATACCAATAGTACATACATCTAAAAGCTTTGTATTGTACGAGTATGAATACGGGTGCATACGAGTAGAATTGTTGATGAAACTGAACGAGGATGTAATTGTAAGCATTTTCGTTAAGTAGAAGTATTTTGATAAGTGTATTGAAGTCTTTCAAAAGTGTATAAATACATATTAAAACACTACATGTATATACATTTTAACTGAGTCGTTAAGTCATCGTTAGTCGTTACATGTAAGTGTTGTTTTGAAACCTTTAGGTTAACGATCTTGTTAAATGTTGTTAACCCAATATTTATAATATCAAATGAGATTTTAAATTATTATATTATCATGATATTATGATGTACGAATATCTCTTAATATGATATATATACATTAAATGTCGTTACAACGATAATCGTTACATATATGTCTCGTTTAAAAATCATTAAGTTAGTAGTCTTGTTTTTACATATGTAGTTCATTGTTAATATACTTAATGATATGTTTACTTATCATAGTATCATGTTAACTATATATATATCCATATATATGTCATCATATAGTTTTTACAAGTTTTAACGTTCGTGAATCACCGGTCAACTTGGGTGGTCAATTGTCTATATGAAACATATTTCAATTAATCAAGTCTTAACAAGTTTGATTGCTTAACATGTTGGAAACATTTAATCATGTAAATATCAATATCAATTAATATATATAAACATGGAAAAGTTCGGGTCACTACAGTACCTACCCGTTAAATAAATTTCGTCCCGAAATTTTAAGCTGTTGAAGGTGTTGACGAATCTTCTGGAAATAGATGCGGGTATTTCTTCTTTATCTGATCTTCATGCTCCCAGGTGAACTCGGGTCCTCTACGAGCATTCCATCGAACCTTAACAATTGGTATCTTGTTTTGCTTAAGTCTTTTAACCTCACGATCCATTATTTCAACGGGTTCTTCGATGAATTGAAGTTTTTCGTTGATTTGGATTTCATCTAACGGAATAGTGAGATCTTCTTTAGCAAAACATTTCTTCAAATTCGAGACGTGGAAAGTGTTATGTACAGCCGCGAGTTGTTGAGGTAACTCAAGTCGGTAAGCTACTGGTCCGACACGATCAATAATCTTGAATGGTCCAATATACCTTGGATTTAATTTCCCTCGTTTACCAAATCGAACAACGCCTTTCCAAGGTGCAACTTTAAGCATGACCATCTCTCCAATTTCAAATTCTATATCTTTTCTTTTAATGTCAGCGTAGCTCTTTTGTCGACTTTGGGCGGTTTTCAACCGTTGTTGAATTTGGATGATCTTCTCGGTAGTTTCTTGTATAATCTCCGGACCCGTAATCTGTCTATCCCCCACTTCACTCCAACAAATCGGAGACCTGCACTTTCTACCATAAAGTGCTTCAAACGGCGCCATCTCAATGCTTGAATGGTAGCTGTTATATGCATCGATATATATGGTTTATAATTTCTGGTTTGTCATTGGGCTTTATATGTTCCCTTATATTTCAAAGTCTCTGCTTCTGTCTTCTATAATCATTATCATTCACAGTTAATGCTCTCTTATATTTGCTGCAATTTATACCCCAATTTCTATTTCGGAGTTTTGTCCTTTCGTTTCTTCTTCTTGCGATTAAGCACCGCTTGTAATGGTCCAGAATTCACAGATATGAATTTCGAAATGAACATTGTTAATGTTCTAGGAAGGAAATTGTGATGGCACGATCTTGACTTGTCAAATTACTAAAATACCTTGGAAAAGGCCGAATCATCAAGAAATATTTTCTTGATATTTTAGAGGTTAAATAGAATACAAGAGTCGTATAACATGGCACATGATGATGTTATGATCTGTGAATCATCACGTTCCATTTAGAAACTCAGCATGACTTACTGTAATATAATCACATTGATCAAGTGTCATTATATTATACTAATTCATACTTCAGTTCCCAACACTACTTCAAAATATTCCTATTTTAAACTTGAATGTTTCAGAATTTAGAAACTAAAATAGTTTCTTTTATGATGTAATACAGATAGCGCGAAGAGGTAAACGATTTCAAATAAGAAAAATTAAGAAAATATCTTCAGAAATATGGAGGATATTTAGAATGAAAGATATGATGATATTTTAGAATTTCTAATATCAGAGGATGATGAAGAATATTGTCCGCAGGGGTTTAGAGTTAGGAGCAAGGTATTCGTTAATGACTTCAGCAGATACTGAATTATTTGGATCCTTTGAAGTCAGGTTCAGTCTTTGTAATTTGTCCACAGCCTCCTTCCTACTTTGCTCAATCCGTTTTCCAGTTCCAAGACTTCTCTTTTTCTGCGCTTTGCCAGCACACCTATTCATTATCATCAAACTTTTACTGTTAAGGTCGTTTATAGTTTTTTTGCTGCTTCATCAGTATTTTTCCATTTTCGGAGAACCAATTCGTAGTTCGAAGTGTTTTTCAGAATCTTCACATTCAAATTAAGTCCAGAAGATAGACGTTATATATACACATATAACTGTTGGTGTAGACATGCTGCGAGATTTCAAAATACTGATTGCTAATTCCCAATGATTCGTATGGAAATTCTCATTACAAGATGCGAATGAGTAAATGATGGGGTTTCAATGAATAATTATAATGACTTTTTGGAGAGGCTAAAGTCAAAGGGTAATGAAGTTGTTGATACATCTGTTAATAATGTGGTGGAATGTAAAAGGTTCCCTGGTAACGATGGTGTATATCTTAAGGTTATAATAAGGTTAGTCTGACTGAAAAGTCGAAGTTGACTTGCTGGAGCTGTGACAAAACTGGCTACTTTGAATAGGAGTCGCAAAGTTATTTTTGCTAATAAATGCTAAAGAATCTGATGCGGATACGTTGTTTAAACTTTTACTTTGGTTTCAAGAGTTTTTCGGGTACACAACTGTGGGTAACATGTGGTTGGATCATCATCTCGATTGCTCATCATTCGAAGTGTCTTCAGAAATTTTCGAAGGGTTTGAACACAGATTGTAATCGTTAACATACATTTGATGTTCTAACACAGTTTTGAAGTCAAAATATAGCTTGTGAAAGATGTAAGGATCTAAGAGTGATGATTTTGGTCATATCTCAAATTGAATTTTGAGATTTCAAAATCAGAATATGTAATTAAATTTTGAATGAGTATGGTTGTTTTGATTTCTATAAAAGAATGTATATTGTTGTGAAATTAGGGAGTATAATGGATGATTTGCTAAATCAGATTCGAAGAATGTAATATATTAATTGTGAATTTATATATCTCTCGGGTATTACCTACCCGTTAAAAAAAATTTCACAATTAATATTTTGTACAAAAGAATTTTATTACAGTCTTTATGAAAATATATATATGAATATTTTCTTCAGATGTAACATAGATTTAATGAGTTAATGTTAAATTAAACTCATTTGATTTACGGTTGAAACTAGAATTGAATAATCCCTAAAGGCTTTAAAAAGTACATAACTTTTACGCAGTATTTCTTTAATGACATTGAAATTATGAATCAATACTTCGTTATTTGTTGATGTATGATGTTCGGTTCGTGGAATTCTTGTGAATTTCGCAAAGTACGAATGATGTTATCTGAAAAGTTTCGGGTACATCGATGATGAAAGTGTAAAATCAAATATATACTTGATTTATAATGAATTGGAATTTGTTGAATTGCGACAGAGATTGTAGTTAACGCTGGTTAAGTTGCGGCCGAAGGACGTGTATTATTGCATATTTGTAATATGAATTAACCGAGTAGTTAAGATTCACACACAATAGCTTAGCACGGAAAGATTTATTTTTATTTCAAAATATATAAAATATACATATAATTTCTTCAAAGGGAATGAGTTAATTCTTCATAACTCGTTGATACAATATACGGGTTATTGATTCGTAATGATGTCCATAGTGATTCTTGAGCTGACGGAGTTTGTGATGTTATAGGTGTTGTTGATTCTGATGTTGACTGTACTGATGATGCTGGTGACGCTGACGGTACTGTTGATGCTGTTGGTAAAACAAGTTTAGCTTGTTAATCACACACCATTTTTGTCAGGGTTTCTACTCTTCCTTCTATCATTTTGGTTCGCTTAACTGATTTATGGTTAGGGCTAGATTAGATAATCTCTAAGACTTTAGAGATTACATAATCTGCGCGGAATGTTTCTCCAATGAAGTTATGAATTAATACTTCGTTGGTTATTGTTGTTGGTATTCCTTGGTATCTACAGGGCGTATGACATTGGTGCTCGTGGGACAGAGTGTAAAGTTGAGGTTTACGACGTGGTTGTGGTTGGGGTGGTAATGGTACTATTGGCGTTGATGATGGTGTTACTGGTTATGTTGCTGATGCTGCTGCTGGTGTTTGTAATCTCTGCACCATATTCTCCAAAGCCACTACCCGAGCGCGAAGCTCGTTGACTTCTTCTATTATACCGGGGTGATTGTCGGTTCGGACGAGCGGATAAATAAAATCTAAAATTTGATGTAATATATAATCGTGATGAGATACTCTGGAAATGAGCGAGAAAATGGTGTTTCGGACAGGTTCGCCGATAAGTGCTTCAGGTTCTTCGTCACGAGGGCAATGTGGTGGATGGAAGGGATCACCTTCTTCTTATCTCCAATGATTGAGGAGGCTACGAACCCATCCCCAATTCATCCAGA
The DNA here is from genome assembly GCF_046630445.1 of Rutidosis leptorrhynchoides. Lineage (NCBI taxonomy): Eukaryota > Viridiplantae > Streptophyta > Magnoliopsida > Asterales > Asteraceae > Rutidosis > Rutidosis leptorrhynchoides. Next base: position 258,261,732 of record NC_092337.1, read on the forward strand.
ATAGGTGATGACTGATTGATTGATCTATTCCGGTCACACTGCTTTCAGAGCTGGAGTGGGATTCCATTTCGAAATCCGAGGAACTTGAATTAATGATGAATTCCATTTCGTACGATTGAATAAGGATTTTTTTTTTCGATATGAAATGATTTTCGGTTATCGGATGGTATTCTAATTACATAGAATATCCATATATATAGAACAAAAGATTTCGTAAATTACGGAGGAATTTACGAGATATATCAGGCAACGTTTACAGTAATAGATACGATAAGATATGATTTAGCAGATACGCTAAATATGAATTTTTGTCTATACACTATTCATGCAATCAATGCAGCAAGACGTGTCTTAGACTAAAAATGATAAGCTGGTAATTTCCTGAGGATGATAAGTAGTTAATTTTGGACACAAAATGATAAGCAAAACTATTGACATGCAGACACGGTCGAAGTCCAGACTCACTAATGCATCCTATCGACTTATCTGTTAGACACACTATTGCAGACCTGGTTCGCTAAGACCACCGCTCTGATACCAACTGAAAGGACCCGTTCATATACATTATAAACGATTCACAATAGTTGATTACATTGCGAGGTATTTGACCTCTATATGATACATTTTACAAACATTTGCATTCGTTTTTAAAAGACAATCTTTCTTTACATCGAAAATTGACAGGCATGCATACCATTTCATAATATCCACTATCCAACTATAAATTGATTTAATAATAATCTTTGATGAACTCAATGACTCGAATGCAACGTTCTTCGAAATATGCTATGAAAGACTCCAAGTAATATCTTTAAAATGAGCAAATGCACAGCGGAAGATTTCTTTAACACCTGAGAATAAACATGCTTTAAAGTGTCAACCAAAAGGTTGGTGAGTTCATTAGTTTATCATAATCATTTATTTCCATCATTTTAATAGACCACAAGAATTTCATTTCCAGTTCTCATAAATATACGTCCCATACATAGAGACAAAAATAATCATTCATATGGTGAACACCTGGTAACCGACATTAACAATATGCATATAAGAATATCCCCTATCATTCCGGGATCCTCCTTCGGACATGATATAAATTTCGAAGTACTAAAGCATCCGGTACTTTGGATGGGGTTTGTTAGGCCCAATAGATCTATCTTTAGGATTCGCGTCAATTAGGGTGTCTGTTCCCTAATTCTTAGATTACCAGACTTTAATAAAAAAGGACATATTCGATTTCGATAATTCAACCATAGAATATAGTTTCAATTACTTGTGTCTATTTCGTCAAACATTTATAAAAGCGCATGTATTCTCAGTCCCAAAAATATAAAGGGTAAAAAGGCAAATGAAACTCACCATACTGTATTTCGTAGTAAAAATACATATAACGTCATTTAACAAGTGCAAGGTTGGCCTCGGATTCACGAACCTATATTAATTATATATATTTATATGTTGGTCAATATTTGTATAGCAATTTAGGTCAGGTCATAGTGTAATCCTATCCTATAGCTCGAGTCTGACTCTACAGTATAGTAACATGTTATATTACTCATGCTCAATTAAGATTCTAGTAAAAGGTGACGTGTGAAACAACGTTACACAAATGGTTTCATAATCATAAAATACTATTTTAGGTTTTTTTTCTTTAGAGAAAATCAACACAAAAAGTTAACTGAAAAAGTTAACAGGAAAAGTCAAAGTTCAAAGTCAAAAGTCAAAGTCAAAAGTCAAATTCAAAAGTCAAAGGTTAAAGTCAAAGGTCAAAGGTCAAAGTAAAAATGAGGTCGCATGCAAATATATAATAACTTATACAAAAATGATTTTCGATCAAACATGACTAAACGGGCCACTTCAGCTATTTTTAGAAAAATTATCGGAACTCCGATTGATAAACTGCCAAAGATAAAAGTTACACCTTACCAAAAAGATTAAGCATAAATATTACAGAAGTAAATTAAACCTAGACAACTCGTAGTTGCCAACGCGTTTTCGGCGTTTCAAAGTTAATTTTTCAGCTTTAATAAATTTACAAAAGTGACCGAGTAGCCTACTTTGGAGATTTTTAGAAAATTCCTCAAAACTCGTATTAACAAACGGTCAAAGCCTACAAATTCTCGTTATCACAAAGATATAACATGATTTTTGGCAAGAGTAAACACATATCAGGCCGACCATGACAACTGATACAAAACTGACATTTTTAAATAAAAAAAAGTTTTTTAGAATTTCAAAATGTGACCAAACCGTCAACTTTGATGATTTTTAGAAAAATCGTCGAGACTCGAATTGACAAACGGCCAGAGTCGTTTGTTAGACCTTACAACAAAGAATTAAGTGGTATTTTTTTTTATATATGAAACAACGCAGATCAGCGAGAATTTCAGTTCCCGTTTCGATATTTCATCAAAATTTGCAAAACTTCTTTTGTCCATAACTTGACAACCGTTCAACGAAACGAGACGTGCTTTATATGAAAATTCATCTACTCGACGAGTAGAATCCAAATAACCACTTTTTATAACCCAGAAAATTAGTTCACCAATTATCATCAGCAATTTTAATTACGAAATTAATTATGCAATTTGTTTATTTCATAACTTTCTAACTGTTACTTGGATTCAAGTGATTCTTAAATCAAAATTCAACTATTTTTCGCTAGCTTTCCAATGACATGCATATCTTATACCTTATCTCAATCGTATATGTAACTAATTCAGGAATCAACATAACCTATCTAATGGCAATATCAAAAGTACAAGCATGCATAATCCTATATACTCGAGCACTAGTCAGGGATACACTATTAGTATGTAAAAATTAAATTATGAGTACTCACATATCAATATTGAGATTCAATATTGCAGGAAAGGTACGTAAACACAACGGAGATGATAAACACTATATTGACCTCACGAGCATACCCATGAACCATACTCAATCACCTCCATAGCTATAACCCATAATTTCCTTAATCCTATCCCACTCGAAAAAACAACTTCGAAATCACTCGGACAGCACTCCGTCGTAATATTTTATGTATACTAATAATATCTTGAGATAATACGGAGTAAATATATATATGTAAATCGATTGTGAGAGTTTAGAGAAAACTATTTTCAAGTTTCTATGAAATAATGAAACCTATTGAATTCTATTTATAATAGATTTTTGAATTATTAAAGTATGAATTATTAAAGTGAATTATTAAAGTATGAATTATTAAAGTGAATTATTAAAGTATGAATTATTAAAGTGAATTATTAAAGTATAAATTATTAAAGTGAATTATTAAAGTATGAATTATTAAAGTTAAAGTAAAGTAAAAATAAAGTAAAGGTAAAGTTTAAGTATAGTAAAAGTATAAAACTATGTACGTATAATACGCGTATAAATATATATAATATTAATTTAAATCGTTATATATATTTAATAAAATAAAATATAAATATCGTTATCTTTATCATACTAGTTAAGTAATGAGTTGTCAAAAGTGGTTCTAGATATTTATAAAAGTTATATACGTTTTAATAATAAAGTTCTTTTTAAACTGAAAACATTTTTGTACGTTTGAAACTAAATAGATCAATCGAGTCTTTATGAGATTCAATCTTCCACTATCCTTTGTCTAGTTCTCAATGATTGACAATTTGTTCATATTTATAAATCACTTTACCATTTTCCGAATATTGTTAAAATGAAAAGATTTCTCAAATCAACGTGGGCCTTTCAACAGAGACTTGTAATCATAATTCAATATATCTGATAATTCAATCATTTGATCTTATCTTCTTATTCCATTGATAAACATTTTGAAACAGATACAATCATATAAAGTATTTAATCTAATATTTTGTTTACGTTTCAAGTTATAATATATATACACATATACATATATAATCATATTCGTTTAATGGTTCGTGAATCGTTGGAACTTGGTCGAGGTTGAATGAATGTATGAACATAGTTTAAAATTCTTGAAATTTAACTTAACAAATATTGCTTATCGTGTCGGAAACATATAAAGATTAAAGTTTAAATTTGGTTGGAAATTTTCGGGTTGTCACATGTACCGGTTACGAAACCAAAGCATCCACCCTCTCCGGTCACCACTTCACACTAGGAATCACCATGACTTAAGGCTGTGTTTGTTTCCTTTTTTTTTATTTCATTCGAATACGACCACCATGAACACAAACCCACTTCATCTTCATAAATCCGTCACCACACACACCACACTACAACCACCATGACCACCACCATTGAAATCCTTAAACAAACCCGCTGCTACATCTATATCTCATTTCTGTTTTTGTTTCAAATCGAATGCTAACACCATCTAAACCCACTTACTGTTACCGGTTATATTTCTATTGCAACCGTCGAAAACTGTCACCATAAACAACCCAAAACACCACCCACCTGTTACGCTACTGCTGTACACCGCCATATTTTATCTTCTTCTTCTTCTTCTCGTCGCTGGATAGCTGTTACTGTACATTCCTGTGTTACTATTTCTATTAAGGATGATGATGATGATAGTTTAATTAAGAAGATGAGGTGATTAATATGATGAAGCAACGATAGATATGAAGATGATTATGATGATCATGATGATACGTGTATAATGAAGATGATGTGATTCTGCGAGGATAAGAAGATGATGATAAGGTGTTATGACCATATTATAATGAAAAGTGATGCTGCAACTTGCCTCTTCTATATTTTTCTAATTACCGAACCCCACCTCCCACACCCTTATTTGATTTAATTTGCAACAAAGTTAGGCTGAGAACTCGATCAAGCCTGTTGGGTCGCAGGCCTTTAAAGCGTGTTGTTGGGCCATGTATTCGATTGGGCCGTGATTAATCATTTGAGCCAAGTCTTGGGCTACTGCAATGCTAGAAGATAAATGAAATAAGAATATAACATTTAAATAAAATTAACTATGATTATATTTAGAATAAGGGAAGGCAGAGGGACGGTTGGAGTATGGTTGTTGAAGCGAGAGGTCATGGGTTCGAGTCCTGCAAGGGTCTTTTCTTTTTATGATCCGTTTTTATGAGGTAGTTCCCAAAAATTTATTATTATTATTATTATTATTATTATTATTATTATTATTATTATTATTATTATTATTATTATTATTATTATTATTATTATTATTATTATTATTATTGTCATTATTAGCTATTGTTATTAGGATTAGTATTGTCATTATTATCATTATTATTAGTAATAAAAGTTACCATTTGTTATAATTAACTTAACAAGAATTTCAATTATAATTACTATTATTATTGTAATTACTAATATTATTATTGTTACTAGTATTATTAGAAAGTAATATTATTAATAGTATCATTAGTATTATGTTATAAATATTAGTATTATTAGGATTGACACATGTATTATTATTAATATTAGCATTTTCATAAATAAAATTATCATAATCGGTATTATATTATTAAAGATTAACATAACTATTATTAAAAATATCATTACTTTTAATCTATCATTTTGTTAAAAACTACTATTAATACTATAATTATTTTACTAATACTATTAAAATTATTTTTATTATCATTATACTTATTTTGGTACTATTATAACTAGTACTTTGTAAATAAAAGCTTAATTATATAAAAATATATTTAATGCTCATATTTTAATTATATAAATATTTTCATATATAAAATGAATATATAATGAAGTAGCTAAATTAGTAATATAAAAATTATATCGCGACTAATAATATATATATAATTATTCGATTACAATTACATGTGTTAATATATATACGAATGATATAGGTTCGTGAATCCGAGGCCAACCCTGCATTGTTCAATGTCGTTATATGTATTTTTACTACAAAATACAATATGTGAGTTTCATTATTCCCTTTTAAATACTTTTGCAATATATATTTTTGGGACTGAGAATACATGCGCTGCTTTTATAAATGCTTTACGAAATAGACACAAGTGATCAAAACTACATTCTATGGATGGATTATCAAATCGAATATCACCCTATATAGTCTGGTAATCTAAGAATTAGGGAACAGAAACCCTAGTTGACGCGAATCCTAAAGATAGATCTATCGGGCCCAACTAGCCCCATCCAAAGTACCGGATGCTTTAGTACTTCGAAATTTACATCATGTCCGAAGGAGGATCCCGGAATGATGGGGATATTCTTATATGCATATTGTGAATGTCGGTTACCAGGTGTTCAATCCATATGAATGATTATTTTTATCTCTATGCATGGGACGTATGTTTTTGAGAAGGGGAAATGAAATCTTGTGGTCTATTAAAATATTGAAATGATTGTTATGATAAACTAATGAACTCACCAACCTTTTGGTTGACACTTTAAAGCATGTTTATTCTCAGGTATGAAAGAAATATTCCGCTGTGCATTAGCTCATATTAGAGACATTACTTGGAGTCATTCATGGCATATTTTAAAAGACGTTGCATTCGAGTCGTTGAGTTCATCAAGATTATTATTAAGTCAATTATAGTTAGATGTATGATGAAATGGTATGCATGCCGTTAACTTTCGATGTAATGAAAGATTGTCTTTTCAAAAACGAATGCAATGTTTGTAAAATGTATCATATAGAGGTCAAGTACCTCGCGATGTAATCAACTGTTGTGAATCATGTATAATCGATATGGACTTCGTTCGGATAGATTAGGACGGGTCTTCACATATTTGACCTCTATATGATACGTTTTACAAACATTGCATTCGTTTTTAAAAGACAAACTTTCTTTACATCAAAAATTGACGGCATGCATACCATTTCATATTACATCCAACTATAATTGACTTAATATTAATCTTGATGAACTCAACGACTCGAATGCAACGTCTTTCAAAGTATGTCTTGAATGACTCCAAGTAATATCCTTAAAATGAGTTAATGCACAGCGGAAGAATTCTTTAATACCTGAGAATAAACATGCTTTAAAGTGTCAACCAAAAGGTTGGTGAGTTCATTAGTTTATCATAATCCATCATTTCCGTAATAGTAATAGACCACAAGATTTCAGTTTCTATAAATATCCGTACACTAGCAAGTGTATAAAAGTATTCTATAAGTTGTAGGCACCCGGTAACAAGCCTTAACGTTCATGTTTTACCCTCTGAAGTACACCAGATCAGGTGTGTTTAAAATAATCTCGAAGTACTAAACCATCCCAAAGTCAGGATGGGGTTTGTCAGGCCCAATAGATCTATCTTTAGGATTCGCGCCTACCGTACATAGACAAGTAGTTTAATGTTACCAAGCTAAGGGTATATTTCTGGTTTAAACCCACCTAGAATTAGTTTTAGTACTTGTGCCTATTTCATAAAACATTTATAAAAACAGCGCATGTATTCTCAGTCCCAAAAATCTATATAAAAGGGAGCAAATGAAACTCACAATACTGTATTTCGTAGCAATTATGTATATGACGGCACTGAACAAGTGCAGTGTTTGTCTCGGATTCACGAACCTATATTAAGTATATATATTTATATATTGGTCAATATCTGTCTAACAATTTAGGTCAAGTCGTAGTGTATCACAATCCTAATGCTCGAGACCGACATGCAAAAGTCAACAATGAAATGTCCCGTTCTTATTGATTAAAAACGTTCCATATTAATTGATATCGTTGCGAGGTTTTGACCTCTATATGAGACGTTTTTCAAAGTCTGCATTCATTTTTAAAACAAACCATAACCTTTATTTCATAGATAAAGGTTTTAAAAAGCTTTAGGTAGATTATCAAATAATGATAATCTAAAATATTCTGTTTACACACGACCATTACATAATGGTTTACAATACAAATATGTTACAACAAAATAAGTTTCTTGAATGCAGTTTTTACACAATATCATACAAGCATAGACTCCAAATCTCGTCCTTATTTAAGTATGCGACAGCGGAAGCTCTTAATAATCACCTGAGAATAAACATGCTTAAAACGTCAACAAAAATGTTGGTGAGTTATAGGTTTAACCTATATATATCAAATCATAATAATAGACCACAAGATTTCATATTTCAATACACATCCCATACATAGAGATAAAAATCATTCATATGGTGAACACCTGGTAACCGACATTAACAAGATGCATATATAAGAATATCCCCATCATTCCGGGACACCCTTCGGATATGATATAAATTTCGAAGTACTAAAGCATCCGGTACTTTGGATGGGGCTTGTTGGGCCCGATAGATCTATCTTTAGGATTCGCGTCAATTAGGGTGTCTGTTCCCTAATTCTTAGATTACCAGACTTAATAAAAAGGGGCATATTCGATTTCGATAATTCAACCATAGAATGTAGTTTCACGTACTTGTGTCTATTTTGTAAATCATTTATAAAACCTGCATGTATTCTCATCCCAAAAATATTAGATTTTAAAAGTGGGACTATAACTCACTTTCACAGATTTTTACTTCGTCGGGAAGTAAGACTTGGCCACTGGTTGATTCACGAAACCTATAACAATATATACATATATATCAAAGTATGTTCAAAATATATTTACAACACTTTTAATATATTTTGATGTTTTAAGTTTATTAAGTCAGCTGTCCTCGTTAGTAACCTACAACTAGTTGTCCACAATTAGATGTACAGAAATAAATCGATAAATATTATCTTGAATCAATCCACGACCCAGTGTATACGTATCTCAGTATTGATCACAACTCAAACTATATATATTTTGGAATCAACCTCAACCCTGTATAGCTAACTCCAACATTCACATATAGAGTGTCTATGGTTGTTCCGAAATATATATAGATGTGTCGACATGATAGGTCGAAATATTGTATACGTGTCTATGGTATCTCAAGATTACATAATATACAATACAAGTTGATTAAGTTATGGTTGGAATAGATTTGTTACCAATTTTCACGTCGCTAAAATGAGAAAAATTATCCAATCTTGTTTTACCCATAACTTCTTCATTTTAAATCCGTTTTGAGTGAATCAAATTGCTATGGTTTCATATTGAACTCTATTTTATGAATCTAAACAGAAAAAGTATAGGTTTATAGTCGGAAAAATAAGTTACAAGTCGTTTTTGTAAAGGTAGTCATTTCAGTCGAAAGAACGACGTCTAGATGACCATTTTAGAAAACATACTTCCACTTTGAGTTTAACCATAATTTTTGGATATAGTTTCATGTTTATAATAAAAATTATTTTCTCAGAATAAAAACTTTTAAATCAAAGTTTATCATAGTTTTTAATTAACTAACCCAAAACAGCCCGCGGTGTTACTACGACGGCGTAAATCCGGTTTTACGGTATTTTTCGTGTTTCCAGGTTTTAAATCATTAAGTTAGCATATCATATAGATATAGAACATGTGTTTAGTTGATTTTAAAAGTCAAGTTAGAAGGATTAACTTTTGTTTGCGAACAAGTTTAGAATTAACTAAACTATGTTCTAGTGATTACAAGTTTAAACCTTCGAATAAGATAGCTTTATATGTATGAATCGAATGATGTTATGAACATCATTACTACCTTAATTTCCTTGGATAAACCTACTGGAAGAGAGAAAAATGGATCTAGCTTCAATGGATCCTAGGATGGCTCGAAGTTCTTGAAGCAGAATCATGACACGAAAACAAGTTCAAGTAAGATCATCACTTGAAATAAGATTGTTATAGTTATAGAAATTGAACCAAAGTTTGAATATGATTATTACCTTGTATTAGAATGATAACCTACTGTAAGAAACAAAGATTTCTTGAGGTTGGATGATCACCTTACAAGATTGGAAGTGAGCTAGCAAACTTGAAAGTATTCTTGATTTTATGAAACTAGAACTTTTGGAATTTATGAAGAACACTTAGAACTTGAAGATAGAACTTGAGAGAGATCAATTAGATGAAGAAAATTGAAGAATGAAAGTGTTTGTAGGTGTTTTTGGTCGTTGGTGTATGGATTAGATATAAAGGATATGTAATTTTGTTTTCATGTAAATAAGTCATGAATGATTACTCATATTTTTGTAATTTTATGAGATATTTCATGCTAGTTGCCAAATGATGGTTCCCACATGTGTTAGGTGACTCACATGGGCTGCTAAGAGCTGATCATTGGAGTGTATATACCAATAGTACATACATCTAAAAGCTGTGTATTGTACGAGTACGAATACGGGTGCATACGAGTAGCATTGTTGATGAAACTGAACGAGGATGTAATTGTAAGCATTTTTGTTAAGTAGAAGTATTTTGATAAGTGTCTTGAAGTCTTTCAAAAGTGTATGAATACATATTAAAACACTACATGTATATACATTTTAACTGAGTCGTTAAGTCATCGTTAGTCGTTACATGTAAATGTTGTTTTGAAACCTTTAGGTTAACGATCTTGTTAAATGTTGTTAACCCAATGTTTATAATATCAAAAGAGATTTTAAATTATTATATTATCATGATATTATGATGTACGAATATCTCTTAATATGATATATATACATTAAATGTCGTTACAACGATAATCGTTACATATATGTCTCGTTTCAAAATCATTAAGTTAGTAGTCTTGTTTTTACATATGTAGTTCATTGTTAATATACTTAATGATATGTTTACATATCATAATATCATGTTAACTATATATATAACCATATATATGTCATCATATAGTTTTTACAAGTTTTAACGTTCGTGAATCACCGGTCAACTTGGGTATATGAAACCTATTTCAATTAATCAAGTCTTAACAAGTTTGATTGCTTAACATGTTGAAAACATTTAATCATGTAAATATCAATCTCAATTAATATATATAAACATGGAAAAGTTCGGGTCACTACAGTACCTACCCGTTAAATAAATTTCGTCCCGAAATTTTAAGCTGTTGAAGGTGTTGACGAATCTTCTGGAAATAGATGCGGGTATATCTTCTTCATCTGATCTTCACGCTCCCAGGTGAACTCGGGTCCTCTACGAGCATTCCATCGAACCTTAACAATTGGTATCTTCTTTTGCTTAAGTCTTTTAACCTCACGATCCATTATTTCGACGGGTTTTTCGATGAATTGAAGTTTTTCGTTGATTTGGATTTCATCTAACGGAATAGTGAGATCTTCTTTAGCAAAACATTTCTTCAAATTCGAGACGTGGAAAGTGTTATGTACAGCCGCGAGCTGTTGAGGTAACTCAAGTCGGTAAGCTACTGGTCCGACACGATCAATAATCTTGAATGGTCCAATATACCTTGGATTTAATTTCCCTCGTTTACCAAATCGAACAACGCCTTTCCAAGGTGCAACTTTAAGCATGACCATCTCTCCAATTTTAAATTCTATATCTTTTCTTTTAATGTCAGCGTAGCTCTTTTGTCGACTTTGGGCGGTTTTCAACCGTTGTTGAATTTGGATGATCTTCTCGGTAGTTTCTTGTATAATCTCCGGACCCGTAATCTGTCTATCCCCCACTTCACTCTAACAAATCGGAGACCTGCACTTTCTACCATAAAGTGCTTCAAACGGCGCCATCTCAATGCTTGAATGGTAGCTGTTGTTGTAGGAAAATTCTGCTAACGGTAGATGTCGATCCCAACTGTTTCCGAAATCAATAACACATGCTCGTAGCATGTCTTCAAGCGTTTGTATCGTCCTTTCGCTCTGCCCATCAGTTTGTGGATGATAGGCAGTACTCATGTCTAGACGAGTTCCTAATGCTTGCTGTAATGTCTGCCAGAATCTTGAAATAAATCTGCCATCCCTATCAGAGATAATAGAGATTGGTATTCCATGTCTGGAGATGACTTCCTTCAAATACAGTCGTGCTAACTTCTCCATCTTGTCATCTTCTCTTATTGGCAAGAAGTGTGCTGATTTGGTGAGACGGTCAACTATTACCCAAATAGTATCAAAACCACTTGCAGTCCTTGGCAATTTAGTGATGAAATCCATGGTAATGTTTTCCCATTTCCATTCCGGGATTTCGGGTTGTTGAAGTAGACCTGATGGTTTCTGATGCTCAGCTTTGACCTTAGAACACGTCAAACATTCTCCTACGTATTTAGCAACATCGGCTTTCATACCCGGCCACCAAAAATGTTTCTTGAGATCCTTGTACATCTTCCCCGTTCCAGGATGTATTGAGTATCTGGTTTTATGAGCTTCTCTAAGTACCATTTCTCTCATATCTCCAAATTTTGGTACCCAAATCCTTTCAGCCCTATACCGGGTTCCGTCTTCCCGAATATTAAGATGCTTCTCCGATCCTTTGGGTATTTCATCCTTTAAATTTCCCTCTTTTAAAACTCCTTGTTGCGCCTCCTTTATTTGAGTAGTAAGGTTATTATGAATCATTATATTCATAGATTTTACTCGAATGAGTTCTCTATCCTTCCTGCTCAAGGCATCGGCTACCACATTTGCCTTCCCCGGGTGGTAACGAATCTCAAAGTCGTAATCATTCAATAATTCAATCCACCTACGCTGCCTCATATTCAGTTGTTTCTGATTAAATATGTGTTGAAGACTTTTGTGGTCGGTATATATAATACTTTTGACCCCATATAAGTAGTGCCTCCAAGTCTTTAATGCAAAAACAACCGCGCCTAATTCCAAATCATGCGTCGTATAATTTTGTTCGTGAATCTTCAATTGTCTAGACGCATAAGCAATCACCTTCGTTCGTTGCATTAATACACAACCAAGACCTTGCTTTGATGCATCACAATAAATCACAAAATCATCATTCCTTTCAGGCAATGACAATATAGGTGCCGTAGTTAGCTTTTTCTTCAATAACTGAAACGCTTTCTCTTGTTCATCATTCCATTCAAATTTCTTCCCTTTATGCGTTAATACAGTCAAGGGTTTTGCTATTCTGGAAAAGTCTTGGATGAACCTTCTGTAGTAACCAGCTAGTCCTAAAAACTGGCGTATGTGTTTCGGAGTTTTCGGGGTTTCCCACTTTTCAACAGTTTCTATCTTTGCCGGATCCACCTTAATACCTTCTTTGTTCACTATGTGACCGAGGAATTGAACTTCTTCCAACCAAAATGCACACTTTGAAAACTTAGCGTACAGTTCTTCCTTCCTCAATACTTCTAACACCTTTCTCAAATGTTCACCGTGTTCTTGGTCATTCTTTGAGTAAATAAGTATGTCATCAATGAAAACAATGACAAACTTGTCAAGGTATGGTCCACACACTCGGTTCATAAGGTCCATGAACACAGCTGGTGCATTAGTTAAACCAAACGGCATGACCATAAACTCGTAATGACCGTAACGTGTTCTGAAAGCAGTCTTTGGAATATCATCTTCTTTCACCCGCATTTGATGATACCCGGAACGTAAGTCAATCTTTGAATAAACAGACGAGCCTTGTAGTTGATCAAATAAGTCATCGATTCTCGGTAGTGGGTAGCGGTTCTTGATGGTAAGTTTGTTCAACTCTCGGTAGTCGATACACAACCTGAATGTACCATCTTTCTTCTTGACAAACAAAACAGGAGCTCCCCACGGTGATGTGCTTGGTCGAATGAAACCACGCTCTAAAAGTTCTTGTAATTGGCTTTGTAGTTCTTTCATCTCGCTGGGTGCGAGTCTGTAAGGAGCACGAGCTATTGGTGCAGCTCCTGGTACAAGATCTATTTGAAATTTAACGGATCGATGTGGGGGTAATCTCGGTAATTCTTTCGGAAATACATCGGGAAATTCTTTTGCAATGGGAACATCATTGATGCTCTTTTCTTCAGTTTGTACTTTCTCGACGTGTGCTAGAACAGCATAGCAACCTTTTCTTATTAGTTTTTGTGCCTTCAAATTACTAATAAGATGTAGCTTCGTGTTGCCCTTTTCTCCGTACACCATTAAGGGTTTTCCTTTTTCTCGTATAATGCGAATTGCATTTTTGTAACAAACGATCTCCGCTTTCACTTCTTTCAACCAGTCCATACCGATTATCACATCAAAACTCCCTAACTCTACTGGTATCAAATCAATCTTAAATGTTTCGCTAACCAGTTTAATTTCTCGATTCCGACATATATTATCTGCTGAAATTAATTTACCATTTGCTAATTCGAGTAAAAATTTACTATCCAAAGGCGTCAATGGACAACTTAATTTAGCACAAAAATCTCTACTCATATAGCTTCTATCCGCACCCGAATCAAATAAAACGTAAGCAGATTTATTGTCAATAAGAAACGTACCCGTAACAAGCTCCGGGTCTTCCTGTGCCTCTGCCGCATTAATATTGAAAACTCTTCCACGGCCTTGTCCATTCGTGTTCTCCTGGTTCGGGCAATTTCTAATAATGTGGCCCAGTTTTCCACATTTATAACAAACTACATTGGCATAACTTGCTCCGACACTACTTGCTCCGCCATTACTCGTTCCGACACCATTTGTTCCTTTCGTTCTATTAACCCCTGGTCCGTAGACCTCACACTTCGCCGCGCTATGACCATTTCTTTTACACTTGTTGCAAAATTTGGTGCAGAACCCCGAGTGATTCTTTTCACACCTTTGGCATAGCTGCTTCTGATTGTTGTTGTTGTTGCGGTTATTATTGTTATTGGGATGATTGTTGTAGTTGCTGTTGTTGTTGTTGTTGTTGTTGGGCCGTTTGTTGTAGTTGCGATTGATGTTGCGATTGTTGGGATAATTGTTGCAATTATTGTTGTAATTGCTGTTGTTGTATTGGTGATTCTTATCACCGTTTTCCTCCCACTTTCTTTTGACTTGCTTCACATTGGCCTCTTCAGCAGTCTGTTCTTTAATTCTTTCTTCAATTTGGTTCACGAGTTTGTGAGCCATTCTACATGCCTGTTGTATGGAGGCGGGCTCGTGTGAACTTATATCTTCTTGGATTCTTTCCGGTAATCCTTTCACAAACGCGTCGATCTTCTCTTCCTCATTTTCGAATGCTCCCGGACACAATAGGCACAATTCTGTGAATCGTCTTTCGTACGTGGTAATATCAAATCCTTGGGTTCGTAACCCTCTAAGTTCTGTCTTGAGCTTATTGACCTCGGTTCTGGGACGGTACTTCTCGTTCATCAAGTGCTTGAATGCTGACCACGGTAGTGCGTACGCATCGTCTTGTCCCACTTGCTCTAGATAGGTATTCCACCATGTTAACGCAGAACCTGTGAAGGTATGCGTAGCGTACTTTACTTTGTCCTCTTCAGTACACTTACTTATGGCAAACACCGATTCGACCTTCTCGGTCCACCGTTTCAATCCGATCGGTCCTTCGGTTCCATCAAATTCCAAAGGTTTGCAGGCAGTGAATTCTTTGTAGGTGCATCCTACACGATTTCCTGTACTGCTAGATCCAAGGTTATTGTTGGTATGTAGCGCAGCCTGTACTGCGGCTATGTTTGAAGCTAGAAAAGTACGGAATTCCTCTTCATTCATATTCACGGTGTGTCGAGTAGTCGGTGCCATTTCCTTCAAAATAGTTAAATGGAACAAGTTAATCATACAGAATATTAAGAGTAGTTAATAGTATTTTGTAGCATAATATGAACTCATTTATAAAAGCTTTTTCTTCATATTAGCGTTTTATAAGTTTAAATTCGGGTAGTACCTACCTGTTAAGTTCATACTTAGTAGCTAATATACAATTCAACTACTACAATTCTATATGAAAAACTGATTATAATAATATTTCGCGTTCAAACTTTTACACAACATTTTACAAACTTACAATACCGCTTATTTTACATATAGCATGAAATATAGCACATAATAAATTTGATACAAGATGGTTGTGAAGATAATTCTAGCTAGTACACAAGTCGTTCAGCAAAGGCAATAAAGACACGTAATTCATACGTCCAGAAACAAGTCATGCATTCTGGTTTTACTAGGACTACTTCCCATCCTTGGCCTTGTGGAACATAACCGTTATGGCCGTTGATAAGACAGCGTGTTGTAACGTCGTCAAAGGGACGAGAGTTACGTAATGTCCAACAGTCCCGTAACAATCTAAAAACCTCATTTCTTACCCCAATTACCGACTCCGTCACTTGTGGGAACGTTTTGTTTAATAGTTGTAGCCCGATGTTCTTGTTCTCACTTTGGTGAGAAGCGAACATTACTAATCCGTAAGCATAACATGCTTCTTTATGTTGCATGTTAGCCGCTTTTTCTAAATCACGAAGTCCAATATTCGGATATATTGAGTCAAAATAATTTCTTAACCCGTTGCGTAAAATAGCATTTGGGTTCCCCGCAATATATGCGTCAAAGTAAACACATCGTAACTTATGGGTTTCCCAATGTGATATCCCCCATCTTTCAAACGAAAGTCTCTTATAAACCAAGACATTCTTGGAACGTTCTTCGAATGTCTTACAAACTGATCTCGCCTTAAATAGTTGTGCCGAGAAATTCTGACCGACTCTAGACAAGATTTCATCGATCATGTCTCCGGGTAGGTCTCTTAAAATATTGGATTGTCTATCCATTTTGTGTTTTTATACTGTAAAATAGACAAGAGTTAGATTCATAAAAAAAAATACTTATTAATACAAGCAATTTTTACATATATCATAAAGCATAAGCACAATATATTACATATATTACACCACACGAATACAACTATCTTATTCCGACTCGCTTGTTTCTTCTTCTTCGGTTTTGGTTCGTTTTGCCAAGTTTCTAGGGATATATGATGTTCCCCTAATATGAGCCGTCGTTGTCCACATTGGTTTAGAAAAACCTGGTGGTTTAGAGGTTCCCGGGTCATTGTTACAACTTAAGGACTTCGGGGGTTGACGATACATATAAAGTTCATCGGGGTTGGAATTAGATTTCTCTATTTTTATGCCCTTTCCCTTATTATTTTCTTTTGCCTTTTTAAATTCAGTTGGGGTAATTTCTATAACATCATCGGAATTCTCGTCGGAATCCGATTCATCGGAGAATTGGTAATCCTCCCAATATTTTGCTTCCTTGGCGGAAACACCATTGACCATAATTAACCTTGGTCGGTTGGTTGAGGATTTTCTTTTACTTAACCGTTTTATTATTTCCCCCACCGGTTCTATTTCTTCATCCGGTTCCGATTCTTCTTCCGGTTCCGATTCTTCTTCCGGTTCCGACTCTTCTTCCGGTTCCTCTTCGGGAACTTGTGAATCAGTCCACGAATCATTCCAATTTACATTTGACTCTTCATTATTATTAGGTGAATCAATGGGACTGAGTGTCTATGGTTGTTCCGAAATATATATAGATGTGTCGACATGATAGGTCGAAATATTGTATACGTGTCTATGGTATCTCAAGATTACATAATATACAATACAAGTTGATTAAGTTATGGTTGGAATAGATTTGTTACCAATTTTCACGTCGCTAAAATGAGAAAAATTATCCAATCTTGTTTTACCCATAACTTCTTCATTTTAAATCCGTTTTGAGTGAATCAAATTGCTATGGTTTCATATTTAACTCTATTTTATGAATCTAAACAGAAAAAGTATAGGTTTATAGTCGGAAAAATAAGTTACAAGTCGTTTTTGTAAAGGTAGTCATTTCAGTCGAAAGAACGACGTCTAGATGACCATTTTAGAAAACATACTTCCACTTTGAGTTTAACCATAATTTTTGGATATAGTTTCATGTTTATAATAAAAATTATTTTCTCAGAATAAAAACTTTTAAATCAAAGTTTATCATAGTTTTTAATTAACTAACCCAAAACAGCCCGCGGTGTTACTACGACGGCGTAAATCCGGTTTTACGGTATTTTTCGTGTTTCCAGGTTTTAAATCATTAAGTTAGCATATCATATAGATATAGAACATGTGTTTAGTTGATTTTAAAAGTCAAGTTAGAAGGATTAACTTTTGTTTGCGAACAAGTTTAGAATTAACTAAACTATGTTCTAGTGATTACAAGTTTAAACCTTCGAATAAGATAGCTTTATACGTATGAATCGAATGATGTTATGAACATCATTACTACCTTAATTTCCTTGGATAAACCTACTGGAAGAGAGAAAAATGGATCTAGCTTCAATGGATCCTAGGATGGCTCGAAGTTCTTGAAGCAGAATCATGACACGAAAACAAGTTCAAGTAAGATCATCACTTGAAATAAGATTGTTATAGTTATAGAAATTGAACCAAAGTTTGAATATGATTATTACCTTGTATTAGAATGATAACCTACTGTAAGAAACAAAGATTTCTTGAGGTTGGATGATCACCTTACAAGATTGGAAGTGAGCTAGCAAACTTGAAAGTATTCTTGATTTTATGAAACTAGAACTTTTGGAATTTATGAAGAACACTTAGAACTTGAAGATAGAACTTGATAGAGATCAATTAGATGAAGAAAATTGAAGAATGAAAGTGTTTGTAGGTGTTTTTGGTCGTTGGTGTATGGATTAGATATAAAGGATATGTAATTTTGTTTTCATGTAAATAAGTCATGAATGATTACTCATATTTTTGTAATTTTATGAGATATTTCATGCTAGTTGCCAAATGATGGTTCCCACATGTGTTAGGTGACTCACATGGGCTGCTAAGAGCTGATCATTGGAGTGTATATACCAATAGTACATACATCTAAAAGCTGTGTATTGTACGAGTACGAATACGGGTGCATACGAGTAGCATTGTTGATGAAACTGAACGAGGATGTAATTGTAAGCATTTTTGTTAAGTAGAAGTATTTTGATAAGTGTCTTGAAGTCTTTCAAAAGTGTATGAATACATATTAAAACACTACATGTATATACATTTTAACTGAGTCGTTAAGTCATCGTTAGTCGTTACATGTAAATGTTGTTTTGAAACCTTTAGGTTAACGATCTTGTTAAATGTTGTTAACCCAATGTTTATAATATCAAAAGAGATTTTAAATTATTATATTATCATGATATTATGATGTACGAATATCTCTTAATATGATATATATACATTAAATGTCGTTACAACGATAATCGTTACATATATGTCTCGTTTCAAAATCATTAAGTTAGTAGTCTTGTTTTTACATATGTAGTTCATTGTTAATATACTTAATGATATGTTTACATATCATAATATCATGTTAACTATATATATAACCATATATATGTCATCATATAGTTTTTACAAGTTTTAACGTTCGTGAATCACCGGTCAACTTGGGTATATGAAACCTATTTCAATTAATCATGTCTTAACAAGTTTGATTGCTTAACATGTTGGAAACATTTAATCATGTAAATATCAATCTCAATTAATATATATAAACATGGAAAAGTTCGGGTCACTACAAACAAAAGTCAACTTGACCCAAAATGACTTCCAAAATCTATACATGTTTATTATATAACTTATATATAGTAGTTTTATATATTTAAATATATTTATCAGATATTATTATACTAAATAATACAAGTCATTTATAAATAAAAATTTATATTAAAATTCATATATGATAAAAATATACTTTTATATATCTCAAATAATAAAATTTATAAAATTCACTTAATATCATAAAAATATAGTGGTATGTATTATTAATGTAATTACATTACGTGTGGTAAAAATATCTTTGTACGCATATTTATTTGATAAAATAATATTGATAATAATAATAATGATAAAAATAATAAAATGATAGTTTCAACAAAAATATTAATTTTTAGTAATAAAGATAATTTTAGTAATAACATGAACTGATAACAGTTATAATAATCGTTTTAATAATAATATTAAAATTAATGATAATTCAGTTGACCATATCTTTTAATCCGTTCATCGAAACCACACGATTTCTAAATGAAAAGTTATTAATTTTTTCTTCAGATTTTCAACGACACGCATATCATATAACTTATCTCAGTAGCATATGTATCAAATTCGTGATTTATCATAAACTATTTAACGACGAAACTAAGCATACAAACATGCATAATCATATATACTCGAGCACTAGTCAGGGATACACTATTAGTATATAAAAGATAAGATATGAATGCTCACGTATCAATATTGTGATTCAATATTGCAGGAAAGTACGTAGACGCAACGAAAATGATAAACGTTAGGTTGACCTCATGAGCAATACCCTCGATCAACACCCATAACCTTCATAGCTATAACCCATAATTTCCTTAGCTCTATCCCATTTGAAAACTTATTTTGAAATCGTCTTAATATAACTCCGTCGTAGTATTTTATGTATACTAATAATATCTTGAAATAATACTAAGTGTATATATATATATATATATATATATATATATATATATATATATATATATATATATATATATATATATATATATATATGTAATTCGATTGAGAGAGTTTAGAGAAATATATTTTCAAGTTTCTATGAAATAATGAAACCTATTGAATTCTATTTATAATAGATTTTTGAATTATTAAAGTGAATTATTAAAGTATTAATTATTAAAGTGAATTATTAAATTATGAATTATTAAAGTGAATTATTAAAGTATGAATTATTAAAGTGAATTATTAAAGTATAAATTATTAAAATGAATTATTAAAATATGAATTATTAAAGTGAATTATTAAAGTATGAATTATTAAAGTGAAAGTAAAGTAAAAGTAAAGTAAAGGTAAAGTTAAAGTATAGTAAAAGTACAAAACTATGTACGTATAATACGCGTATAAAAATATATATAATATTAATTTAAATCGTTATATATATATATATATATATATATTTAATAAAATAAAATATAAATATCGTTATCTTTATCATACTGGTTAAGTAATGAGTTGTCAAAAAAAATAGATTTCTTAAATCACAGTGGACCTCATAACATAGGCCCGTAATCATATCATAATGTATCTGATAATTCAATCATTTGATATTATCTCTTAATTCTGTCGATAAATATATCGAAACAAATATGTTTATGTAAAGTATCATATATCTAATACTTTGTTAATGTTTTCAGTTAATATTATATATTATATATACATATCTATATACACATAATTGTTCGTGAATCGTCGAACACGGTCAAAGGGTAATTGATTACATGAATGTAGTTCCAAACTTTTTGAGATTCAACATTACAAATTCTGTTTATCGTGTCAGAAACATATAAAGGTTAAGTTTAAATTTGGTCGGAAATTTTCGGGTCGTCACAGTACCTACCCGTTAAAGAAATTTCGTCCCGAAATTTGATCGAGGTCGTCATGGCTAACTATAAAAATGTTTTCATGATGAATATGAGTTGATAAATAGAGTTTTATCATCATTGAGTAATATAGATAAAACAATTTGATTACGCGAAGAGTATAAGTGAAGCTATCGCAGGAGAGTGAAATGAGTAAACGTATATTCGTTTTAACCGATGACGTAGTTATGATTGATTTCCGGAATTCATGGGATTTAAAGAAAATCTTTGCAATAAGATTTGGTTCTTCGGTGATTAAGGAAATCAGGATCTTCTTTGATTAAATGCGATAATCTGTCTCGATTTCTCTGTCTGATATTTTACTATAATTCCACCCCCTTCATTTCTTTATTTCCACAGCTCACACCTTCTAGTCTTTTTCCCCAATTCATACTTTAAAGCTTTCGTTAATATGCTTCATCCAGTATTGATTCTTGATATATACTTTTAACTTTCATATCTGTCATTCTTCTTTTTCATCTACCACCGGAGGAAGTTATTTTCTTCTACCATTACCTTGGGGTTATTGTGTTTTTCATTCTCCCGTGTCTTTATATTACTATACGCATTTATATACACGGTTTGTAATTTCGGGGTTGTTATCGGGCTTTATATTCTCCATTATATTTCGGAGCTTCATGCTTTCGTTTTCTCTTCCCGATCTTAAGTCAAGCGGATAATAGTCCAGAATTTGTAGATATGAATTTTTTGATGAACGTAGTTAATGTTCCAAGAAGAAAATCGTAATGGCACGATCTTGATTTGGAAAATTACCAGAATATCCGAAAATATAGAGCTGTCAAGATGATATGTTCTTAATATGTTTGAAAATTGGGTAGAATGTAAGAGTCGTGTAAACAGTACATGATGACGGTATGTTCTGTGAATCATCACGTTCCATTAGAAACTCAGCATGACTTACTGTAATATAATCACGTTGATCAAGTGTCATTATATTATACTAACTCATGCTTCAGTTCCCAACACTACTTCAAAAACATTCCTATTTTAAATTCAAATTTTTTTTTGAATTTAGAAACTAACACAGTTTCTTTTTATGTTGTAACGCAGATATTGCGAAGAGATAAAAGATATCGGATAAGAATAGTTGTGAAAATATTTTCAGGAATATCGGAGATATTATAATAAAAGATACGATAATATGGATGATGAAGAAGATTTATCTGTGAAGGTTTAGAATAAGAAGTAAGGTGTTTGCTAACGATTTCAGTAGACACTGAATCATTTGGATCCTTTGAAGGTAGGTTTAGTCTTTGTGATTTGTCCACAGCCTCCTTCATGGTCTTCTTAATCCGTTTTCCAGTTTCAAACCTTCTCTTTTTCTCAGCTTTACCACCATACTATTCTTTATCATCAAACTTTTGACTGTTAAAGTCGTTTACAGTTTTTGCTGCTTCATCAGCATTTTTCCAATTTCGGAGAACTAGTTCATAGTTTGGGATGTTTTTCAGAAAATTCACATTCGAAGTATGTAAGTCTAGGAGATAGACGTTATATGTATAACTTTTGACGTAAAATTGTCGCGAAATTCAAAATACTGATTGCTAATTCCCAGTAGTTGGTTTGACAATTATTGTTACAGGATGTAGGTGAGTACATGATGGGGTTTTAATGAATAAGTATAGTGGCTTTTCGGAGAGGCTTAAATCGAAGGTTAATGAAGTTGTTGATTAGTTTACTGCTAATGTGGCGAGATATGTGAAATGACCCGTTCATATACATTATAAACGATTCACAATAGTTGATTACATTGCGAGGTATTTGACCTCTATATGATACATTTTACAAACATTGCATTCGTTTTTAAAAGACAAAATTTCTTTACATCGAAAATTGACAGGCATGCATACCATTTAATAATATCCACTATCCAACTATAAATTGATTTAATAATAATCTTTGATGAACTCAATGACTCGAATGCAACGTTCTTCGAAATATGCTATGAAAGACTCCAAGTAATATCTTTAAAATGAGCAAATGCACAGCGGAAGATTTCTTTAACACCTGAGAATAAACATGCTTTAAAGTGTCAACCAAAAGGTTGGTGAGTTCATTAGTTTATCATAATCATTTATTTCCATCATTTTAATAGACCACAAGAATTTCATTTCCAGTTCTCATAAATATACGTCCCATGCATAGAGACAAAAATAATCATTCATATGGTGAACACCTGGTAACCGACATTAACTAGATACATATAAGAATATCCCCTAACATTCCGGGATCCTCCTTCGGACATGATATAAATTTCGAAGTACTAAAGCATCCGGTACTTTGGATGGGGTTTGTTAGGCCCAATAGATCTATCTTTAGGATTCGCGTCAATTAGGGTGTCTGTTCCCTAATTCTTAGATTACCAGACTTTAATAAAAAGGGGCATAGTTGATTTCGATAATTCAGCCATAGAATGTAGTTTCAATTACTTGTGTCTATTTCGTCAAACATTTATAAAAGCGCATGTATTTTCAGTCCCAAAAATATAAAGGGTAAAAAGGCAAATGAAACTCACCATACTGTATTTCGTAGTAAAAATACATATAACGTCATTGAACAAGTGCAAGGTTGGCCTCGGATTCACGAACCTAAATTAATTATATATAATTATGTGTTGGTCAATATTTGTCTAACAAATTAGGCCAAGTCATAGTGTACCACAATCCTAATGCTCGAGACTAATATGCAAAAGTCAACAAAAGTAAATTTGACTCAAAATAATTTCCAAAAATCTATACATGATTAATATATAGTTTAAATATCGTCGTTTTATATTTTTAAATATTTTTAAAAGATTTATTAGAGTACATAATATAATTTATTTATTAATAAATAAAATTTTATATTAAATTTATATAATATAATATACTTTTATATATATTAAGTAATAAAATTTATATGGTTCATTTAATATCATAAAGATAATATGATAGGTATTATTAAAGTAAGTAAGTTATTACACGTAGTAAAATATATTTGTATCACATATTTATTTGATAAAATAATATCTATAATGATAGTAAGTAAAAGTTGTATTATTTTGTAATAATTATTATTATTATAAAAATATCAATATTTATAATTACTAAGATGACATTATGATAAAACGATAATTCTAATTATGATAACTTTAATATTTACGATAATTTTTAATATTATCTTTAAAATAATAATTCTATTTAAAATAATAATAATAATGATATTTTATAGTAACAATGACATTTCTATTAAAATGATAATTTTTGTTAAATTGATAGTTTTAATACTAACGATATTTTTAATAATAATAGTAATGATAAAAATAATAAGAACGATAATTTTATCTAAATCAATATCTTATAATATTTTAATTTCATCTTGATACTCTTACTCATTATTTCCTAATCGTTTCGTTTAATAGCTTTTAATCGTCTTTTATATCGTGTTCATAATAATGATAATAATAGTAATCAAAATAATTAGGTGTTACAAATATTTGTTTTAATTACACTAATATTAATAATGATAGTTACTATAACATTTTTAACGATAATACTAATAATTATAATTATCTTAATGATAATATAGTAATAATAATAATAACAATGACAATATCCATTTTTAAATAATGATATATATATATATATATATATATATATATATATATATATATATATATATATATATATATTAATAATGATAATAATAATAATAATACTAATAATAATAATAATAATAATAATAATAATAATAATAATAATAATAATAATAATAATTGGATAATAATAATAATAATAATACTAATTATAACTTTAACGATAATAACGATAGTAATAATAAAAAAAAATAACAATTTTTAATGATAAATCCCTTTTATTGATAAAGATAATAATAATGATAATAATAAGATAAAACTAGAACGACGATAAAAACGACGATAATAATAATCATTTTTAATAAAAATATAGAAAATTCAATTGATTATAACTTCTAATCCGTTCATCGAAACCATTCGATATCTAAAGGAAAAGTCCTTAATTTTTCGCTAGCTTTCCAAGGACATGCATATCTTATACCTTATCTCAACCGCAAGTGTAACTAATTCAATATTCAACCTAACCTGTCTAAGGGCAATATCAAAAGTACAAGCATGCATAATCCTAAATACTCGAGCACTAGTCAGGGATACACTATTAGTATGTAAAAGTTAAATTATGAGTACTCACGTATCAATATTGAGATTCAATATTGCAGGAAAGGTACGTAGACGCAACGGAAATGATAAACACTATATTGACCTCACGAGCATATCCATGAACCATACTCAATGTGACGACCCGGAAATTTCCGACTAAATTTAAACTTTATCTTTATATTATTCTGACACGATAAGCAAATGTTTGTTAAGTTAAATCTCAAGGATTTTAAACTATGTTTATACATTCATTTAAACCTCGACCAAATTCCAATGATTCACGAACCATTAAATGAACATATATGAATATGTATGTATATGTGTATATGTTATAAATTGAAAATGTCAACAAAGTATTTAAACGTATAATGCTTTATATGAACGTATTTGTTTCAATATGATTATCGACGAAATTAAAAAATATATATTAAATGATTGAATTATCAGAAACATTGAATTATGATTACAAGTCTCTGTTGAGAGGTCCACTATAATTTGAGAAAATCTATTCCTCTTAACGATATTCGGAATAATTTGTAAAGCTATTTATAAATAAAAATAAAAAGTGTCATTTACGAAAGTTAGACAAAAGCTAGTGGAGAATTGGTTTCCATAATATTCTATTAATCTATTTTCAAACGTACAAAAACGTTTTCAGTTTAAAAAGAACTTTATTATTAAAACGTATATAACTTTTATAAATATCTAGAATCACTTTTGACAACTCATTACTTAACCAGTATAATAAATATAACGATATTTATATTTTATTTCATTAAATATATATAACGATTTAAATTAATATTATATATATTTATACACGTATTATACATACATAGTTTTTATACTTTTACTATACTTTAACTTTACCTTTACTTTACTTTTACTTTACTTTAACTTTAATAATTTACTTTAATAATTCATACTTTAATAATTCATACTTTAATAATTCATTTTAATAATTCATACTTTAATAATTCACTTTAATAATTCATACTTTAATAATTCAAAAATCTATTATAAATAGAATTCAATTGGTTTCATTATTTCATAGAAACTTGAAAATATATTTCTCTAAACTCTCTCAATCGATTTACATATATATATATATATATATTTGCTCTGTATTATTTCAAGATATTATTAGTATACATAAAATATTACGACGGAGTGATGTCCGAGTGATTTCAAAATAGTTTTTTTGAATGAGTTGAAGCTAAGGAAATTATGGGTTATAGCTATGGAGGTGATGGGTATGGTTCATGGGTATGCTCGTGAGGTCAATCTAGTATTTATCATCTCCGTTACGTCTACGTACTTTTCTACAATATTGAATCTCAATATTGATACGTGAGCACTCATAACTTAACTTTTATATATCAATAGTGTATCCCTGACTAGTGCTCGAGTATATAGGATTATGCATGCTTGTACATTCGATATTGTCCTTAGATAGGTTTGTTGAATCCTGAATTAGATACTTATGCTACTGAGATAGGGTATATGATATGCATGTCATTGGAAAGCTAGCGAAAAATTAAGAACTTTTCATTTAGATATCGAATGGTTTCGATGAACGGATTTGAAGTTATAGTCAACTGAATTTTAGTATTATTGTTAAAATGATTATTATTACTATCGTCGTTATTATTTTAATAGAAATATCATTGTTATTATAAAATATCATTATTACTATTATGTTAGTATTATCATTTTATCATAATAACATTTTTAGTAAATATAAATATTGTTATTTTTTTATAGAATAATAATAATTATTATTACAAAATAATACAACTTTTACTTATTATTATGATGATCAATATTATTTTATCAAATAAATAGGGGATACAAAGATATTTTTCACCACGCGTAATATAATTACATTAATAATACTTACCACTATAGTTTTAAGATATTAAGTGAACTTTATAAATTTTACTACTTAAGATATATAAAAGTATATTTTATCATATATAAACGTTAATATAAATTTTTATTAATAAATGACTTTTATTATTATAAAATCTAATAAATATATTTAAATATATAAAACGACTATAGTTAAGTTATATAATAAACACGTATAAATTTTAGAAGTCATTTTGGGTCAAGTTGACTTTTGCATATTAGTCTCGAGCATTAGGATTGTGGTACACTATGACTTGACCAAAAATTGTTAGACAAATATTGACCAACATATAAATATATATAATTAATATAGGTTCGTGAATCCGAGGCCAACCTTGCACTTGTTAAATGACGTTATATGTATTTTTACTACGAAATACAGTATGGTGAGTTTCATTTGCTCCCTTTTATATATATATTTTTGGGACTGAGAATACATGCGCTGTTTTTTATAAATGTTTTACGAAATAGGCACAAGTACTAAAACTAATTCTACGTGGGTTTAAACCAGAAATATACCCTTAGCTTGGTAACATTAAACTACTTGTCTATGTACTGTAGGCGCGAATCCTAAAGATAGATCTATTGGGCCTGACAAACCCCATCCTGACTATGGGATGCTTTAGTACTTCGAGGTTATTTTAAACACACCTGATCTGGTGTACTTCAGAGGGTAAAACATGAACGTTAAGGCTTGTTACCGGGTGCCTACAATTTATAGAATACTCTTATACACTTGCGAGTGTACATATATTTATAAACGGAAATCTTGTGGTCTATTAATATATTGAAATGATTGTTATGATAAACCTATGAACTCACCAACCTTTTGGTTGACACTTTAAAGCATGTTTATTCTCAGGTATTAAAGAAATCTTCCGCTGTGAATTAGCTCATTTTAAGGATATTACTTGGAGTCATTCATGGCGTATTTTGAAAGACGTTGCATTCGAGTCATTGAGTTCATCAAGATTATTATTATGTCAATTATAGTTGGATGTA
This sequence comes from Rutidosis leptorrhynchoides, assembly GCF_046630445.1. Taxonomy (NCBI): domain Eukaryota; kingdom Viridiplantae; phylum Streptophyta; class Magnoliopsida; order Asterales; family Asteraceae; genus Rutidosis; species Rutidosis leptorrhynchoides. Next base: position 258,290,026 of record NC_092337.1, read on the forward strand.
TTATGAAATGGTGTGCATGCCGTCAACTTTCGTTGTAAAGAAAGTTTGTCTTTTAAAAACGAATGCAATGTTTGTAAAATGTATCATATAGAGGTCAAAATACCTCGCGATGTAATCAACTATTGTGAATCGTTTATAATGTATATGAACGGGTCCTTTCAGTTGGTATCAGAGCGGTGGTCTTAGCGAACCAGGTCTGCATTAGTGTGTCTAACTGATAGTCGTTAGGATGCATTAGTGAGCCTGGACTTCGACCGTGTCTGCATGTCAAAAGTTTTGCTTATCATTTTTGTCGGAAATTGCCTGATTATCATTCTTAGTCTAGACACGTCTTACTGCATTGATTGCATGAATAGTGTATAGAAAAAATTCATATCTTAGCGTATCTGCTAATCCATATCTTAGCGTATCTGTTACTGTAAACCTTGCCTGACATATCCCGTAATTTCCTCCGTAATTTACAAAATCTTTTGCGCTATATATATAGATATTCTATGTAATTAGAATACCACCCGATAGCCGAAAAATCATTTCATATCGAAAAATCCTTTATTCAATCGAATGAAATAGAATTCGTCATTAGTTCAGGTCCCTCGAATTCCGATATGGAATCCCACTCAAGCTCCGAAAGCAGTGTGACCGGAATGGATCAACCAATTAGCCATCATCTATTCTGGATGAATTGGGGATAGGTTCGTAGCCTCCTCAATAATTGGAGACAAGAAGAAGGTGATCCCTTCCATCCACCACATTGCCCTCTTGGCGATGAACCTGAAGCATTTACCGGCGAACCGGTCCGAAACACCATTTTCTCTCTCATTTCCAGAGTATCTCATCACGATTATATACAACATCAAATTCTAGATTTTATTTATCCGCTCGTCCGAACCGACAATCACCCTGGTGTAATAGAAGAAGTCAACGAGCTTCGCGCTCGAGTAGTGGCTTTAGAGAATATGGTGCAAGGGTTACAAACACCAACAAATAACGAAGTATTAATTCTTAATTTCAATTTTATTGAATAAATACTCCGTAAAAGTTATGTAATTTCTAAAGTCTTTAGGGATTATTCAGTTCTAGTTTCAACTGTAAATCAAATGAGTTTAGTTTAATATTAACTCATTAAATCTATGTTACATCTGAAGAAAATATGCACATATATATTTTCATAAAGACTGTAATAAAATTCTGTTGTATAAAATATTAATTGTGAAATTTTTTTTAACGGGTAGGTAATACCCGAGAGATATATAAATTAACAATTAATATGTTACATTTTTCGAATCTGATTAAGCAAATCATCAACTATACTCCCAAAATCTCACAACAATATACATTCTTGTATAGAAATCAAAACAACCATTCTCACCCAAATTTGATTACGCATTCTGATTTTGACAAATCAAAATCCAAGTCATGATTTAACAGAAGACATCACTCTTAGATTCCTACATCTTTCAAAGCTATACTTTGACTTCAAAACTATGTTAGAACATCATATGTATATTAACGATTACAAACTGTGTTCAAACTCTCCGAAGTTTTCGAAGACACTTCAAATAATGAACAATCGAGATGATGATCCAACCACATATTACCCACATTTATGTACCTAAAAAGCTCTCGAAGCCAAAGTCATAGTTCTACGCGTATCCATGTCAGACCCTTTAGCATTTATTAGCTAAAATGACTTTTCAATTCCTTTTCAAAGTAGACAGTTTTGTCACAGCTCCAGCAAGTCAACTTCGACTTTTCAATCGGACTAGTCTTATTATAACCTCGATAGATACGTTGCCCTTTCGTCATCATTACTGGGGACCTTTCATATCTCGCCACCTTAGCAATAAACTTACCAACAACTTCAATTATCTTTGACTTTTCGAAAAATCATTATATTTATTGAAATCACATCATTTACTCATTCGCATCTTGTAACGAGAATTATCATACGAATCATCGGAAAACAGTAACCAGTATTTTGAAATCTCGCAGCATGTCTACGCCAACAGTTATATGTGTACGTAAAACGTCTATCTCTTGGACTTACATACTTTGAATGTGAAGTTCTGAAAAATATTTTGAACTGCAAACTAGTTCTTGAAATGCTGACGAAGCATCAAAAACTGTAAAAGATCTTAACAGTAAAAAGTTTGATGACAAAGAATAGTAAGGTGGTAAAGCTGAGAAAAAGAGAAGGTTTGAAACTGGAAAACGGATTGAACAGACTATGAAGGAGGCTGTAGACAAATCACAAAGACTAAATCTGCCTTCAAAGAATCCAAATGATTCAGTGCCTGATAAAGTCATTAACGAATACCTTACTCTTTATTCTAAACCTTTACAGACAAATCTTCATCATCATCCATCAATATTAGAAATTCTAAGATATTATCATATCTTTCATTATAAATATCCGCGATATTTCTGAAGATATTTTCACAACTAATCTTATCTGAAGTCATTTATCTCTTTGCGCTATCAGTGTTACATCATATAAGAAACTATTAGTTTCTATATTCTATAAACTTTCGAGTTTAAATTATGAATGTTTTGAAGTAATGTTGGGAACTGAAGCATGAGTTAGTATAATATAATGACACTTGATCAACGTGATTATATTATAGTAAGTCATGCTGAGTTTCTAATGGGACATGACGATTCACAGACCATGCCATCATCATGTTCCATGTTACACGACTCTTGTATTCTATTTAATCTCTAAAAATATCAAGAATATATTTTCTTGATGATTCGGTCTTTTCAGGGTATTCTGGTAAATTAACAAATCAAGATCGTTCCATTACCATTTCCTTCTTAGAACATTAACTATGTTCATTCTGAAATTCATATCTGCGAATACTGGACCATTACAAACGTTGCTTAATCGCAAGAAGAAGAAACGAAAGGAAAAAACTCCAAAATAGAAATTGGAGTATAAATCGCAGCAAATAGAAGGGAGCATTAACTGTGGATGTCAATGATTATAGAAGACAAAAGCAGGGGCTTTGAAATATAAGGGAAGATATAAAACCCAACAACCACCCAAAAATTATAAACCGTATATATCGATGCATATAGCAATATAAAGACACGGAAGAACTAAAAACACTATAAAACCGAGAGTATAGTAGAAGTAAATAGATTCTTCCGGAGGCAGATGAAAAAGAAGAACGACAGATATGAAAGTGAGGAGTATATCGAGAATCAGTACTGGATGAAGCATATTGACAAATACTTTAAAATATGAGTTGAGGGAGAAAGAATAGAAGGTGTGAGTTGTAAGGAAACGAAGGAGGTGGATTTATAGTGAAATACCCGACAGAGAAATCAAGATGGATTATCGTATTAATTCGAAGAGAATCATAATCTCCTTAATCACCGAAGCATCAAATCCAACATAGATTACAAAGATTTTCTTTAAATTCGGAGATCAATTGTGATGACGTCAAAAGATATGACGAATCACTATAATCTTATTTCCTTCATTTATGATAACTTCCCTCATACGCTTTGAGTAATCGAATTATTTTATCCATACTTCTTAGACATGATAAAACTTCATAATCGTCATAATAACATTCTCATTGTTAGCCATAACGACCTCTATCAAATTTCGGGGACGAAATTTCTTAAACGGGTAGGTACTGTGACGACCCGGAAATTTCCGACTAAATTTAAACTTTATCTTTATATTATTCTGACACGATAAGCAAATGTTTGTTAAGTTAAATCTCAAGGATTTTAAACTATGTTTATACATTCATTTAAACCTCGACCAAATTTCAATGATTCACGAACCATTAAATGAACATATATGAATATGTATGTATATGTGTATATGTTATAAATTGAAAATCTCAACAAAGTATTTAAACGTATAATGCTTTATATGAACGTATTTGTTTCAATATGATTATCGACGAAATTAAAAAATATATATTAAATGATTGAATTATCAGAAACATTGAATTATGATTACAAGTCTCTGTTGAGAGGTCCACTATAATTTGAGAAAATCTATTCCTCTTAACGATATTCGGAATAATTTGTAAAGCTATTTATAAATAAAAATAAAAAGTGTCATTTACGAAAGTTAGACAAAAGCTAGTGGAGAATTGGTTTCCATAATATTCTATTAATCTATTTTCAAACGTACAAAAACGTTTTCAGTTTAAAAAGAACTTTATTATTAAAACGTATATAACTTTTATAAATATCTAGAATCACTTTTGACAACTCATTACTTAACCAGTATAATAAATATAACGATATTTATATTTTATTTCATTAAATATATATAACGATTTAAATTAATATTATATATATTTATACGCGTATTATACATACATAGTTTTTATACTTTTACTATACTTTAACTTTACCTTTACTTTACTTTTACTTTACTTTAACTTTAATAATTTACTTTAATAATTCATACTTTAATAATTCACTTTAATAATTCATACTTTAATAATTCACTTTAATAATTCATACTTTAATAATTCAAAAATCTATTATAAATAGAATTCAATTGGTTTCATTATTTCATAGAAACTTGAAAATATATTTCTCTAAACTCTCTCAATCGATTTACATATATATATATATATATATTTGCTCTGTATTATTTCAAGATATTATTAGTATACATAAAATATTACGACGGAGTGATGTCCGAGTGATTTCAAAATAGTTTTTTTGAATGAGTTGAAGCTAAGGAAATTATGGGTTATAGCTATGGAGGTGATGGGTATGGTTCATGGGTATGCTCGTGAGGTCAATCTAGTATTTATCATCTCCGTTACGTCTACGTACTTTTCTACAATATTGAATCTCAATATTGATACGTGAGCACTCATAACTTAACTTTTATATATCAATAGTGTATCCCTGACTAGTGCTCGAGTATATAGGATTATGCATGCTTGTACATTCGATATTGTCCTTAGATAGGTTTGTTGAATCCTGAATTAGATACTTATGCTACTGAGATAGGGTATATGATATGCATGTCATTGGAAAGCTAGCGAAAAATTAAGAACTTTTCATTTAGATATCGAATGGTTTCGATGAACGGATTTGAAGTTATAGTCAACTGAATTTTAGTATTATTGTTAAAATGATTATTATTACTATCGTCGTTATTATTTTAATAGAAATATCATTGTTATTATAAAATATCATTATTACTATTATGTTAGTATTATCATTTTATCATAATAACATTTTTAGTAAATATAAATATTGTTATTTTTTTATAGAATAATAATAATTATTATTACAAAATAATACAACTTTTACTTATTATTATGATGATCAATATTATTTTATCAAATAAATAGGGGATACAAAGATATTTTTCACTACGCGTAATATAATTACATTAATAATACTTACCACTATAGTTTTAAGATATTAAGTGAACTTTATAAATTTTACTACTTAAGATATATAAAAGTATATTTTATCATATATAAACGTTAATATAAATTTTTATTAATAAATAACTTTTATTATTATAAAATCTAATAAATATATTTAAATATATAAAACGACTATAGTTAAGTTATATAATAAACACGTATAAATTTTAGAAGTCATTTTGGGTCAAGTTGACTTTTGTTGACTTTTGCATATTAGTCTCTAGCATTAGGATTGTGGTACACTATGACTTGACCAAAAATTGTTAGACAAATATTGACCAACATATAAATATATATAATTAATATAGGTTCGTGAATCCGAGGCCAACCTTGCACTTGTTAAATGACGTTATATGTATTTTTACTACGAAATACAGTATGGTGAGTTTCATTTGCTCCCTTTTATATATATATTTTTGGGACTGAGAATACATGCGCTGTTTTTTATAAATGTTTTACGAAATAGGCACAAGTACTAAAACTAATTCTACGTGGGTTTAAACCAGAAATATACCCTTAGCTTGGTAACATTAAACTACTTGTCTATGTACTGTAGGCGCGAATCCTAAAGATAGATCTATTGGGCCTGACAAACCCCATCCTGACTATGGGATGCTTTAGTACTTCGAGGTTATTTTAAACACACCTGATCTGGTGTACTTCAGAGGGTAAAACATGAATGTTAAAGCTTGTTACTGGGTGCCTACAATTTATAGAATACTCTTATACACTTGCGAGTGTACATATATTTATAAACGGAAATCTTGTGGTCTATTAATATATTGAAATGATTGTTATGATAAACCTATGAACTCACCAACCGTTTTGTTGACACTTTAAAGCATGTTTATTCTCAGGTATTAAAGAAATCTTCCGCTGTGAATTAGCTCATTTTAAGGATATTACTTGGAGTCATTCATGGCGTATTTTGAAAGACGTTGCATTCGAGTCATTGAGTTCATCAAGATTATTATTATGTCAATTATAGTTGGATGTATTATGAAATGGTGTGCATGCCGTCAACTTTCGTTGTAAAGAAAGTTTGTCTTTTAAAAACGAATGCAATGTTTGTAAAATGTATCATATAGAGGTCAAAATACCTCGCGATGTAATCAACTATTGTGAATCGTTTATAATGTATATGAACGGGTCCTTTCACTCAATCACCTCCATAGCTATAACCCATAATTTCCTTAATCCTATCCTACTCGAAAAACAATTTCAAAATCACTCGGACAGCACTCCGTCGTAATATTTTATGTATACTAATAATATCTTGAAATAATACGGAGTAAATATATATATGTAAATCGATTGAGAGAGTTTAGAGAAAAATATTTTCAAGTTTCTATGAAATAATGAAACCTATTGAATTCTATTTATAATAGATTTTTGAATTATTAAAGTGAATTATTAAAGTATGAATTATTAAAGTGAATTATTAAAGTATGAATTATTAAAGTGAATTATTAAAGTGAATTATTAAAGTATGAATTATTAAAGTGAATTATTAAAGTATGAATTATTAAAGTGAATTATTAAAGTTAAAGTAAAGTAAAAATAAAGTAAATGTAAAGTTTAAGTATAGTAAAAGTATAAAACTATATACGTATAATACGCGTATAAATATATATAATATTAATTTAAATCGTTATATATATTTAATAAAATAAAATATAAATATCGTTATCTTTATCATACTAGTTAAGTAATGAGTTGTCAAAAGTGGTTCTAGATATTTATAAAAGTTATATACGTTTTAATAATAAAGTTCTTTTTAAACTGAAAACGTTTTTGTACGTTTGAAACTAAATAGATCAATCGAGTCTTTATGAGATTCAATCTTCCACTATCCTTTGTCTAGTTCTCAATGATTGACAATTTGTTCTTATTTATAAATCACTTTACCATTTTCCAAATATTGTTAAAATGGAAAGATTTCTCAAATCAACGTGAGCCTTTCAACAGAGACTTGTAATCATAATTCAATATATCTGATAATTCAATTATTTGATCTTATCTTCTAATTTCATTGATAAATATTTTGAAACAGATACAATCATATAAAGTATTTAATCTAATATTTTGTTTACGTTTCAAGTTATAATATATATACACATATACATATATAATCATATTCGTTTAATGGTTCGTGAATCGTTGGAACATGGTCGAGGTTGAATGAATGTATGAACATAGTTTAAAATTCTTGCAATTTAACTTAACAAATATTGCTTATCGTGTCGGAAACATATAAAGATTAAAGTTTAAATTTGGTTGGAAATTTCCGGGTTGTCACAATATGAAAGGTTCCCCGGTAATAATGATGAAGGGGTAATTGTTATAATAAGGTTTATTCGTATAAACAAATGAATGTGATTTGCTGGAGCTGTGACAAAACTGTCTATTTTGGAAAGAGATTGAAAAATTATATTTGGTAATAAATATCAAAGGATCTGACACGGATACGTGTTAAACTATAACTTTAGTTTCGAGAGCTTTTCAGATGCATGACATTGGGTAATATGTGGTTGGATCATCATCTCGCATGTCTTTAGGAATTTCGAAGTGTTTGAACACATATTGTAATTGTTAATATACATATGATGTTCTAAGATTTTGAATGATACAAATATTTTTGTGAGTTCCATGAATAGAAATGAGGTTCTAGGACAGTTTTGAAGTCAAAGTATAGTTTTGAAAGATGTAGGAATCTAAGAGTGATGATTTCGGTTATATCTTGAATCGAATTCTGAGATTTCAAAATCAGAATATGTAATTAGATTTTGAATGAGTATGGTTGTTTTGATTTCTATAAAAGAATATATATTGTTGTGAAAGTAGGGAGTATAATGGATGACTTGCTGAATCAGATTCGAAGAATGTAGCATATTAATTGTGAATTTATATATCTCTCGGGTATTACCTACCCGTTAAAAAAAAAATTCACAATTAATATTTTGTACAAAAGAATTTTATTACAGTCTTTATGGAAATATTATGTGTATATTTCTTCAGATGTAATATAGATTTAATGAGTTAATATTAAATTAAACTCATTTGATTTATGGTTAAGGCTAGGATAGATAATTTCTAAACTTTAGAAATTACATAATCGCCGTAGAATGTTTCCCCAATGAAGTTATGAATCAATACTTAATCGTTGTGGTATTCCTTGGTATCTACATGGCGTATGACGTCGATGCTCGTGGGACAGACTGTGAAGTTGAGGTTTGCGATGCGGTTGTTGGTGGTGGTGGTAATGGTACTGTTGATGTTGTTGATGGTGGTACTGGTTATGCTGCTGGTGCTGCTGCTGGTGTTTGTAACCTTTGCACCATATTCTCCAAAGCCACTACCCGAGCGCGAAGCTCGTTGACTTCTTCTATTACACCGGGGTGATTGTCGGTTCGGACGAGCGGATAAATAAGATCTAGAATTTGGTGTAGTATATAATCATGACGAGATACTCTGGAAATGAGAGAGAAAATGGTGTTTCGGACAGGTTCGCCGGTAAGTGCTTCAGGTTCATTGCCAAGAGGGCAATGTGGTGGATGAAAGGGATCGCCTTCTTCTTGTCTCCAATGGTTAAGTAGATTACGAACCCATCCCTAATTCATCCAGAATAGATGATGGCTAATTGGTTGATCCATTCCGGTCACGCTGCTTTCGGAGCTCATGTGGAAATCCATATCGGCATAGCTGTCGGAATCCGAGGAACTCAAACTGGTTGAGGAATCCATCTTGTATGATCAGGGAAAGAATTTTTTTGTATGAAATAGATTGTAGAATTTAGATTTGGTATTCTTCAATATATAATTTACATATGTATATATAATACCAAAATCCCATAAATTACGGAGGAATCTTTGAAAGATGTCAGTCAAAGTTCACAGTAACAGATATGCTAAGATAAGAATTCGTCTATACACTATTATGCAATAAATGTAGGAAAATGCGTCTAGACTTAAGAATGATAAGCAGGTAATTTCCCAAGGGTGGTAAGAAGATGATTTCAGACTAAAAATGATAAGCAAAACTTTTGACATGCAGACACGGTCGAAGTCCAGACTCACTGATGCATCTTAACAACTATCAGTTAGACACACTAATGCAAGACCTGGTTCGCTAAGACCACCGCTCTGATACCAACTGAAAGGACCTGTTCATATACATTATAAACGATTCACAATAGTTGATTACATCGCGAGGTATTTGACCTCTATATGATACGTTTTACAAACATTGCATTCGTTTTTAAAAGACAAACTTTCTTTACATCAAAAATTGACGGCATGCATACCATTTCATATTACATCCAACTATAATTGACTTAATATTAATCTTGATGAACTCAACGACTCGAATGCAACGTCTTTCAAAGTATGTCTTGAATGACTCCAAGTAATATCCTTAAAATGAGCTAATGCACAGCGGAAGAATTCTTTAATGCCTGAGAATAAACATGCTTTAAAGTGTCAACCAAAAGGTTGGTGAGTTCATTAGTTTATCATAATCCATCATTTCTGTAATAGTAATAGACCACAAGATTTCAGTTTCTATAAATATCCGTACACTAGCAAGTGTATAAAAGTATTCTATAAGTTGTAGGCACCCGGTAACAAGCCTTAACGTTCATGTTTTACCCTCTGAAGTACACCAGATCAGGTGTGTTTAAAATAATCTCGAAGTACTAAAGCATCCCATAGTCAGGATGGGGTTTGTCAGGCCCAATAGATCTATCTTTAGGATTCGCGCCTACCGTACATAGACAAGTAGTTTAATGTTACCAAGCTAAGGGTATATTTCTGGTTTAAACCCACCTAGAATTAGTTTTAGTACTTGTGCCTATTTCGTAAAACATTTATAAAAACAGCGCATGTATTCTCAGTCCCAAAAATATATATAAAAGGGAGCAAATGAAACTCACAATACTATATTTCGTAGCAATTATGTATATGACGGCACTGAACAAGTGCAGTGTTTGTCTCGGATTCACGAACCTATATTAAGTATATATATTTATATATTGGTCAATATCTGTCTAACAATTTAGGTCAAGTCGTAGTGTATCACAATCCTAATGCTCGAGACCGACATGCAAAAGTCAACAAAAGTTAACTTGACCCAAAATGACTTCCAAAATCTATACATGTTTATTATATAACTTATATATAGTAGTTTTATATATTTAAATATATTTATCAGATATTATTATACTAAATAATACAAGTCATTTATAAATAAAAATTTATATTAAAATTCATATATGATAAAAATATAATTTTATATATCTCAAATAATAAAATTTATAAAATTCACTTAATATCATAAAAATATAGTGGTATGTATTATTAATGTAATTACATTACGTGTGGTAAAAATATCTTTGTATGCATATTTATTTGATAAAATAATATTGATAATAATAATAATGATAAAAATAATAAAATGATAGTTTTAATAAAAATATTAATTTTTAGTAATAAAGATAATTTTAGTAATAACATGAACTGATAACAGTTATAATAATCGTTTTAATAATAATATTAAAATTAATGATAATTCAGTTGACCATATCTTTTAATCTGTTCATCGAAACCACACGATTTCTAAATGAAAAGTTATTAATTTTTTCTTCAGATTTTCAACGACACGCATATCATATAACTTATCTCAGTAGCATATGTATCAAATTCGTGATTTATCATAAACTATTTAACGACGAAACTAAGCATACAAACATGCATAATCATATATACTCGAGCACTAGTCAGGGATACACTATTAGTATATAAAAGATAAGATATGAATGCTCACGTATCAATATTGTGATTCAATATTGTAGGAAAGTACGTAGACGCAACGAAAATGATAAACGTTAGGTTGACCTCACGAGCAATACCCTCGATCAACACCCATAACCTTCATAGCTATAACCCATAATTTCCTTAGCTCTATCCCATTTGAAAACTTATTTTGAAATCGTCTGAATATAACTCCGTCGTAGTATTTTATGTATACTAATAATATCTTGAAATAATACTAAGTAAATATATATATATATATATATATATATATATATATATATATATATATATATATATATATATATATATATATATATATATATATATATATATATATATATATATATATATATATGTAATTCGATTGAGAGAGTTTAGAGAAATATATTTTCAAGTTTCTATGAATTAATAAAACCTATTGAATTCTATTTATAATAGATTTTTGAATTATTAAGGTGAATTATTAAAGTATTAATTATTAAAGTGAATTATTAAATTATGAATTATTAAAGTGAATTATTAAAGTATGAATTATTAAAGTGAATTATTAAAGTATGAATTATTAAAGTGAATTATTAAAGTATGAATTATTAAAGTGAATCACCGGTCAACTTGGGTGGTCAATTGTCTATATGAAACATATTTCAATTAATCAAGTCTTAACAAGTTTGATTGCTTAACATGTTGGAAACATTTAATCATGTAAATATCAATCTCAATTAATATATATAAACATGGAAACGTTCGGGTCACTACATTATAACGTTCGTGAATCACCGGTCAACTTGGGTGGTCAATTGTCTATATGAAACATATTTCAATTAATCAAGTCTTAACAAGTTTGATTGCTTAACATGTTGGAAACATTTAATCATGTAAATATCAATCTCAATTAATATATATAAACATGGAAACGTTCGGGTCACTACATTTCATCACCTTCTATTCTTTCCCATTCAACTCATATTTTAAAGTATTCATCAATATGCTCCATCCAGTTCGGATTCTCGATATACTTCTAACTTTCATATCGGTCATTCTTCTTTTTCATCTATCGCCGAAAGAATCTATTTACTTCTACTATACTCTTGGGTTTATAGTGTTTCTAGTTCTCCCGTGTCTTTATATTGTTATATGCATCGATATATATGGTTTATAATTTCTGGTTTGTCATTGGGCTTTATATGTTCCTTTATATTTCAAAGTCTCTGCTTCTGTCTTCTATAATCATTATCATTCACAGTTAATACTCTCTTTTATTTGCTGCAATTTATACCCCAATTTCTATTTCGGAGTTTTGTCCTTTCGTTTCTTCTTCTTGCGATTAAGCACCGCTTGTAATGGTCCAGAATTCACAGATATGAATTTTGGAATGAAAATTGGTAATGTTCTAGGAAGGAAATTGTGATGGCACGATCTTGACTTGTCAAATTACTAGAATACCTTGGAAAAGGCCGAATCATCAAGAAATATTTTTTTTGATATTTTAGAGGTTAAATAGAATACAAGAGTCGTATAACATGGCACATGATGATGTTATGATCTGTGAATCATCACGTTCCAGAAGATAGACGTTATATATACACATATAACTGTTGGCGTAGACATGCTGCGAGATTTCAAAATACTGATTGCTAATTCTCAATGATTCGTATGGCAATTCTCATTACAAGATGCGAATGAGTAAATGATGGGGTTTCAATGAATAATTATAATGACTTTTTGGAGAGGCTAAAGTAAAAGGGTAATGAAGTTGTTGGTACATCTGCTAATAATGTGGTAGAATGTAAAAGGTTCCCTGGTAACGATGGTGTATATCTCAAGGTTATAATAAGGTTAGTCTGACTGAAAAGTCGAAGTTGACTTGCTGGAGCTGTGACAAAACTGGCTACTTTGAATATGAGTCGCAAAGTTATTTTTGCTAATAAATGCCAAAGAATCTGACGCGGATACGTTGTTTAAACTTTTACTTTGGTTTCAAGAGTTTTTTTTTGGTATATAACTGTGGGTAACATGTGGTTGGATCATCATCTCGATTGCTCATCATTCGAACTGTCTTCAGAAATTTTCCAAGGGTTTGAACACAGATTGTAATCGTTAACATACATTTGATGTTCTAACACAGTTTTGAAGTCAAAATATAGCTTGTGAAAGATGTAAGGATCTAAGAGTGATGATTTTGGTCATATCTCAAGTTGAATTTTGAGATTTCAAAATCAGAATATGTAATTAAATTTTGAATGAGTATGGTTGTTTTGATTTCTATAAAAGAATGTATATTGTTGTGAAAGTAGGGAGTATAATGGATGATTTGCTGAATCAGATTCGAAGAATGTAACATATTAATTGTGAATTTATATATCTCTCGGGTATTACCTACCCGTTAAAAAAAATTTCACAATTAATATTTTGTACAAAAGAATTTTATTACAGTCTTTATGAAAATATATATATGTATATTTTCTTCAGATGTAACATAGATTTAATGAGTTAATGTTAAATTAAACTCATTTGATTTACGGTTGAAACTAGAATTGAATAATCCCTAAAGGCTTTAAAAAGTACATAACTTTTACGCAGTATTTCTTTAATGACATTGAAATTATGAATCAATACTTCATTATTTGTTGATGTATGATGTTCGGTTCGTGGAATTCTTGTGAATTTTGTAAAGTACGAATGATGTTATCTGAAAAGTTTCGGGTACATCGATGATGAAAGTGTAAAATCAAATATATACTTGATTTATTATGAATTGGAATTTGTTGAATTGCGACAGAGATTGTAGTTAACGCTGGTTAAGTTGCGGCCGAAGGACGTACATTATTGCATATTTGTAATATGAATTAACCGAGTAGTTAAGATTCACACACAATAGCTTAGCACGGAAAGATTTATTTCAAAATTTATATATATATATATATATATATATATATATATATATATATATATATATATAATATACATATAATTTCTTAAGAGGGAATGAGTTAATTCTTCATAACTCGTTGATACAATATACACGTTATTGATTCGTAATGATGTCCATAGTGATTCTTGAACTGACGGAGTTTATGATGTTATCGGTGTTGTTGATTCGGATGTTAACTGTACTGACGATGCTGGTAACGCTGACGGTACTGTTGATGCTGTTGGTAAAGCAAGTTTAGCTTGTTAATCACACACCATTTTTGTCAGGGTTTCTACTCTTCCTTCTATCATTTTGGTTTGCTTAACTGATTTATGGTTAGGGCTAGATTAGATAATCTCTAAGACTTTAGAGATTACATAATCGTCGCGGAATGTTTCTCCAATGAAGTTATGAATTAATACTTCGTCAGTTATTGTTGTTGGTACTCCTTGGTATCTATGGTGCGTATGACGTTGATGCTCGTGGGACAGATTGCGACGCGGTTGTGATTGGAGGTGGTAATGGTACTGTTGGCGTTGATGATGGTGGTACTGGTTATGCTGCTGATGCTGCTGCTGGCGTTTGTAATCTCTGCACCATATTCTCCAAAGCCACTACCCGAGCGCGAAGCTCGTTGACTTCTTCTATTACACCGGGGTGATTGTCGGTTCGGATGAGCGGATAAATAAAATCTAAAATTTGATGTAATATATAATCGTGACGAGATACTCTGGAAATGAGCGAGAAAATGGTGTTTCGGACAGGTTCGCCGGTAAGTGCTTCAGGTTCTTCGTCAAGAGGGCAATGTGGTGGATGGAAGGGATCACCTTCTTCTTGTCTCCAATGATTGAGGAGGCTACGAACCCATCCCCAATTCATCCAGAATAGGTAATGACTGATTGGTTGATCTATTCCGGTCACACTGCTTTCGGAGCTTGAATGGGATTCCATTTCGGAATCTGAGTGACTTGAACTGATGACGAATTCCATTTCGTACGATTGGATAAAGGATTTTTTTTTTTCGATATGAAATGATTTTGGCTAACGGATGGTATTCTAATTACATAATATATATATATATATATATATATATATATATATATATATATATATATATATATAGATCAAAAGATTTCGTAGATTACGGAGGACTTTGCGGGATATGTCAGGCAAAGTTTAAAGTAACAGATACGATAAGATATGATTTAGCAGATATGCTAAGATATGAATTTTTGTCTATACACTATTTATTCAATCAATGCAGCAAGACGTGTCTTAGACTAAAAATGATAAGCAGGTAATTCCTGAGGATGATAAGTAGTTAATTTTTGACACAAAATGATAAGCAAAATTTTTGACATGCAGACACGGTCGAAGTCCAGACTCACTAATGCATCCTATCGACTTATCAGTTAGACACACTAATGCAGACCTGGTTCGCTAAGACCACCGCTCTGATACTAACTGAAAGGACCCGTTCATATACATTATAAACGATTCACAATAGTTGATTACATTGCGAGGTATTTGACCTCTATATGATACATTTTACAAACATTGCATTCGTTTTTAAAAGACAAACTTTCTTTACAACGAAAATTGACAGGCATGCATACCATTTCATAATATCCACTATCCAACTATAAATTGATTTAATAATAATCTTTGATGAACTCAATGACTCGAATGCAACGTTCTTCGAAATATGCTATGAAAGACTCCAAGTAATATATTTAAAAATGAGCAAATGCACAGCGGAAGATTTCTTTAACACCTGAGAATAAACATGCTTTAAAGTGTCAACCAAAAGGTTGGTGAGTTCATTAGTTTATCACAATCATTTATTTCCATCATTTTAATAGACCACAAGAATTTCATTTCCAGTTCTCATAAATATACTTCCCATGCATAGAGACAAAAATAATCATTCATATGGTGAACACCTGGTAACCGACATTAACTAGATACATATAAGAATATCCCCTATCATTCCGGGATCCTCCTTCGGACATGATATAAATTTCGAAGTACTAAAGCATCCGGTACTTTGGATGGGGTTTGTTAGGCCCAATAGATCTATCTTTAGGATTCGCGTCAATTAGGGTGTCTGTTCCCTAATTCTTAGATTACCAGACTTTAATAAAAAGGGGCATATTCGATTTCGATAATTCAACCATAGAATGTAGTTTCAATTACTTGTGTCTATTTCGTCAAACATTTATAAAAGCGCATGTATTCTCAGTCCCAAAAATATTAAGGGTAAAAAGGCAAATGAAACTCACCATACTGTATTTCGTAGTAAAAATACATATAACGTCATTGAACAAGTGCAAGGTTGGCCTCGGATTCACGAACCTAAATTAATTATATATATTTATATGTTGGTCAATATTTGTCTAACAAATTAGGTCAAGTCATAGTGTACCACAATCCTAATGATCGAGACTAATATGCAAAAGTCAACAAAAGTAAATTTGACTCAAAATAATTTCCAAAAATCTATACATGATTAATATATAGTTTAAATATCGTCGTTTTATATTTTTAAATATTTTTAAAAGATTTATTAGAGTAAATAATATAATTTATTTATTAATAAATAAAATTTAATATTAAATTTATATAATAAAATATACTTTTATATATATTAAGTAATAAAATTTATAGGGTTCATTTAATATCATAAAGATAATAATATGATAGGTATTATTAAAGTAAGTTATTAGACGTAGTAAAATATGTTTGTATCACATATTTATTTGATAAAATAATATCTATAATGATAGTAAGTAAAAGTTGTATTATTTTGTAATAATAATTATTATTATAAAAATATCAATATTTATAATTACAAGGATGACATTATGATAAAACGATAATTCTAATTATGATAACTTTAATATTTACGATAATTTTTAATATTATCTTTAAAATAATAATTCTATTTAAAATAATAATAATAATGATATTTTATAGTAACAATGACATTTCTATTAAAATGATAATTTTTGTTAAAATGATAGTTTTAATACTAACGATACTTTTAATAATAATAGTAATGATAAAAATAATAAGAACGATAATTTTATCTAAATCAATATCTTATAATATTTTAATTTTATCATGATACTCTTACTCATTATTTCCTAATCGTTTTGTTTAATAGCTTTTAATTGTCTTTTATATCGTGTTCATAATAATGATAATAATAGTAATCAAAATAATTAGGTGTTACAAATATTTGTTTTAATTACACTAATATTAATAATGATAGTTACTATAACATTATTAACGATAATACTAATAATCAACTTAATGATAATATAGTAATAATAATAATAACAATAACAATAACCATTTTTAAATAATGATATATATATTAATAATGATAATAATAATAATAATAATAATAATAATAATAATAATAATAATAATAATAATAATAATAATAATAATAATAATAATAATAATTGGATAATAATAATAATAATACTAATTATAACTTTAACGATAATAACGATAGTAATAATAAAAAAAATAACAATTTTTAATGATAAATCCCTTTTATTGATAAAGATATTAATAATGATAATAATAAGATAAAACTAGAACGACGATAAAAACGACAATAATAATAATAATAATCATTTTTAATTAAAATATCGAAAATTCAATTGATTATAACTTCTAATCCGTTCATCGAAACCATTCGATATCTAAAGGAAAAGTTCTTAATTTTTCGCTAGCTTTCCAAGGACATGCATATCTTATACCTTATCTCAACCACAAGTGTAACTAATTCAAGATTCAACCTAACCTGTCTAAGGGCAATATCAAAAGTACAAGCATGCATAATCCTAAATACTCGAGCACTAGTCAGGGATACACTATTAATATGTAAAAGTTAAATTATGAGTACTCACGTATCAATATTGAGATTCAATATTGTAGGAAAGGTACGTAGACGCAACGGAAATGATAAACACTATATTGACCTCACGAGCATACCCATGAACCATACTCAATCACCTCTGTAGCTATAACCCATAATTTCCTTAATCCTATCCTACTCGAAAAATAATTTCAAAATCACTTGGACAGCACTCCGTCGTAATATTTTATGTATACTAATAATATCTTGAAATAATACGGAGTAAATATATATATGTAAATCGATTGAGAGAGTTTGAGAAAAATATTTTCAAGTTTCTATGAAATAATGAAACCTATTGAATTCTATTTATAATAGATTTTTGAATTATTAAAGTGAATTATTAAAGTATGAATTATTAAAGTAAATTATTAAAGTATGAATTATTAAAGTAAATTATTAAAGTATGAATTATTAAAGTGAATTATTAAAGTATGAATTATTAAAGTAAATTTTTAAAGTATGAATTATTAAAGTGAATTATTAAAGTTAAAGTAAAGTAAAAATAAAGTAAAGGTAAAGTTTAAGTATAGTAAAAGTATAAAACTATGTACGTATAATACGCGTATAAATATATATAATATTAATTTAAATCGTTATATATATTTAATAAAATAAAATATAAATATCGTTATCTTTATCATACTAATTAAGTAATGAGTTGTCAAAAGTGGTTCTAGATATTTATAAAAGTTATATACGTTTTAATAATAAAGTTCTTTTTAAACTGAAAACGTTTTTGTACGTTTGAAACTAAATAGATCAATCGAGTCTTTATGAGATTCAATCTTCCACTATCCTTTGTCTAGTTCTCAATGATTGACAATTTGTTCTTATTTATAAATCACTTTACCATTTTCCGAATATTGTTAAAATGGAAAGATTTCTCAAATCAACGTGGGCCTTTCAACAGAGACTTGTAATCATAATTCAATATATATGATAATTCAATCATTTGATCTTATCTTCTAATTCCATTGATAAACATTTTGAAACAGATACAATCATATAAAGTATTTAATCTAATATTTTGTTTACGTTTCAAGTTATAATATATATACACATATACATATATAATCATATTCATTTAATAGTTCGTGAATCGTTGGAACTTGGTCGAGGTTGAATGAATGTATGAACATAGTTTAAAATTCTTGAAATTTAACTTAACAAATATTGCTTATCGTGTCAGAAACATATAAAGATTAAAGTTTAAATTTGGTTGGAAATTTCCGGGTTGTCACAGTTTTAAATTCATAAATTTGTACATATTACTTTACATTATTTATAGCAAAATATATATATATTTTTTTTATATTCGAAGTTTTGAATTAACGTTTACAACAATACTTTTTAAATCATGATCTTTACTTAATCTTAATTATATTATACTTAATTCATAACTTTTTTATAATATTTTTATTTCCTAACACTCTTCCTAATATTCTAATATCTTCATATTTAAGTTTAAAGATAATAATAATAATACAAATAATGCTTAATGCTAGAACTAGTCTTAATAATATTGATAGTAACAGTAGTTTTTAAATGAAACGAAAAGTTTAATAATAGGGATAATGAAAGTAATATTTTTGATAAAAATACATAATACTTAGTAATAATAATAATAAATATAATAAATAAATAATAATAACAATAATAATAATAATAATAATAATAATAATAATAATAATAATAATAAGTAATATTAATAACATAATAATAATAATAATAATAATAATAATAACAATAAAAAGAAAAAGAAACTACCTCAAAGCTTTTCTAAAAAATAATACGTGCCGAGACGGGCTCGAACCCGCAACCTCTCGGAAACCCATCAAACACTCAGACCACCACACCACTCTTGTTTTTCTTGATTTAAAACCACTCGGTTTAATTAAAACCCGTATTATAATATCATCACTTTCATGAAATTACTCAGTCGACCAGCGGAATTTGTGTTAACATCGAATTGTATTTGTTTTATCATTATAACTGAAACATAAACCAGTTGTACATATGTTTGGATTTTAAATCAGTGGAATTAAAAAAAAAATTTAAGCTGAAGAACAGCTCATTGTAAGTCGACCATGAACTATAAATCAATTTTTGAATTTTAGATGTTTTTAGATAAAATTTTCAACATAAACTAGGTTACAAATTACTACTAAAAACTTTATAACTCATCAATTCAACCAGACAAATTAACCAGATTACGAATTTGAATTTTATAGAAAAAGTTGACCTTTTTGTTTTGAACTTTGACTTCGAAATTCGAGTTTGATTGGAAGAATTGGAGATTGAAAATTTGCAGGTAGTTCACGTATGTGATTACTAATAAGGCTGCACTTTTAGATTTTCCAAAATCATTCGAAATCAAAAGTTGGCTATAAAGTTGAAGAACAGAGGTTTAAAGCTTTTGTTTTCTATTTGTTTTGCTATTTTAATTCTATGAATTGTCGTAGGTGCCATATAATGTGATATGGAATGTTTTACAACAGCATCCAGATTTGATTGCAACTATTTTGTAGTGTAATTGAGGTCGACGTATAACCAGAGTAGGCAGGAATAAGGTCACGATCAGTAAAAGAAGAAAAAAGAATTATACAAAATTGAAACTGATAGTGAACCAAATAGAATTCGTACAATTTTGCTGTTATTGATTCCAATCACTTTGTTTCCATCTGAAAACAGTTGATTGCTACTTGAAACTGATTTAGATTCCAAGTACACATTTACGTTTATATATATAATTGATTTTAATAAATAATAATTATAATTATATTAATAATAATAATTAAAATACTAATAATAATAACAATTAATAATAATTGTAAGAGTAATAATAATAATAATAATAAGTCACAAATAATAATAATTTTAGTGAAATTTATAATAAAAATATCATTAATGATAATTATAATATTAATACTTATTATATTAATATTAATAATAATATTAGTAATAATAATATATCAATTTTTATATCTATATATTATATTTTAAAAAATGACAATATTAATAACACTAGTATTGATATTATTACTGATTCTTAATATATACCTGTATATATCTAGCTGTATTTATATTCTTATTTGAATATCCTTTTTATTTATATATTTATATTTATAGATTATAATTAATCTTATTAATAATAATATAATAATAATATTAATATTACTAATGAAAATGATAATAATTATTATAAAATGTATAACAATAAGATTACTAATAAAAATAATATTGATTTTAATAATACTAGTATTACTAATAATAATCATAATATTAATAATAATGATAATATATCAATTTATATATATCAAGTTCGTATCTATAGATTATATATTTAAATAACACTAGTCTTGATATTAATATTGAAAATAATAACAATATTATTATATCAACTATATTTTTTTTACTTGTATTTAAATTTAATAAATATTACAAGGTAATAATTCTTAATAACAATCATATATATATAGTATATGTATATTTATATATATATATAACAATTTTATTAGTGGCTTAATTATTCTATTTATTATCTTACATTTTTAATTCTATTTGATAAAAGGGGTTTTTGTATTCCATCAAAATACTATAAATATATATTTATTTATTTTTATATTTATATATTTACATAATTGTTCGTGAATCGTCGGGAGCAGTCAAAGGTCAATTGAATATATGAAACAGTTCAAACTTTTTGAGACTCAGTTAAATAGACTTTGCTTTTTTTTGTCAAAATCATATAAAGATTTAGGTTTAAATTTGGTCAAAAATTCCCGGGTCATCACAGTACCTACCCGTTAAAGAAATTTCGTCCCGAAATTTGAGTGAGGTTGTCATGGCTAACACTAAATATGTTTTCCTGACGAATATGAGCTGATAAATAGAGTTTTATCATTATTGAATAATACCGATAAAATAATTCGATTATTCAAAGAGCACGAATGAAGCTGTCACAAAAGAATGAAATAGGAAAGTAAAGATTCATCTTAACTTTTGACATAGTCAGGGTTGAATTTAGAAAATAATATTAGTCCTATCTTTTGACATTGTCTCGGTTGAATTCCGGAATTCAAGGAATTTAAAAGAAAATCTCGAAAATCTATAAGATCTGATTCTTCGGTGAGTAAGGAAATTAAGATCTCTATAATTAAATACGGTGATCTGCCTCGATTACTCTGTCTGATATTTTCATTATAAATTAAGCTCTTTCGACCATTATTCTCACCATTTCTATACTTTCTTTCTTAGTTCACACATCCAAAAGATTGTGAAAATGCTTAATCCAGTTCTAATCCTTGATATTTTTTCTAATTATCATTTCTGTCATCCTTCTTTTCACTCTTTCATCAGAAAAATCTGTTTACTTCTAATATTACCTTGGAGTGATACTATTCTTAATTATACAGTGTCTTTATATTGCTATTCGTATTAATATCCACAGTTTGTAACTTCTGGGTTGTTGTTGGGTTTTATATCTTCCCTTATATTTTGATGTCCCTGCTTCTGTTTCCTATAATCATTGTCATCCACAGTTAATGCTCTCTCATATTTGCTGCGATTTATACTCCCTTTCTATTTCAGAGCTTCATGCTTTTGTTTTCTTTTCGCAAGTAATGGTCCAGAATTCGTAGGTATGGAGTTTCGAATTAGCATAATATACAAGATAGAAAGGAAAGGTAGTAGATAGAACTATTAAGAACATACTTTCTTGATATGTTCAGAAGTTAAGCAGAATGAAAGAGTTATGTAACATGGCACATGATGACGGTATGGTCTGTGAATCATCATGTTCTATTTAGAAACTCAGCATGACTTACTTAAATATAATCACGTTGATCAAGTGTCATTATATTTTACTAACTCATGCATCAGTTCCCAACATTACTTCAATAACATTCATATTTTAATCTCGAAAGTTTTAGAATTTAGAAACTAAAATAGTTTCTTTTATGATGTAACGTAGATAGCACGAAGAGAAAACTAATTTCGGATAAGAAGAGTTATGAAAATATCCTCAGAAATATCGAAGATATTTATGATGATATTTTGGGATTTCTAAGTTCGATGGTTAATGAAGAAAGATTTTCCGCAAGATTTTAACATGAGTACGGAGCAAGATATTCTCTAAAGATTTCAACGGATCCAGAATTACCTGGATTCTTTGAGTATAGGGTATGGTCCTTGTATTTGGCCTTGGTCTCCTTCGTGGTTAGCTCAATCCGTTTTCCAGTTCCAACTTTTCTGAGCTTTTCCAACATACTATTCTTTATTATCAAACTTCTGACTGTTAAGATCGTTTACAGGTTTTGTTGCTTCATTCAGCTTTTTCAAAGTTCAATGCTTTGATTCGTAGGCTGGGTGCTATTCAAAATTTCAGAATGAAAGATCATAGTTCTAAGAGATAATTGTTATATGGATACATATAACTGTTGATGTGGAAATGTTGCGAGATGATCAATACAGATTTGCTGATTCCCGGTAATTGGTATGGCATTTCTTGTTACAAGATGCGGATGAGTACATGATGAGACTTCAATAGATAAATATTGTGATTTGTCGAAGAGATTTAAGCCAAGAAGCAACGAGGTTGCTGGTATGTCTGCTGGTAATATGATGGAATATAAAAGGTTCCCTGATAACAATAAAAGACACGCATATATATATCAAGATTATAGTAAGGCTAGTCCGACTAAAAAGTCGAAGTTGACTTGCTGGAGTTGTGACAAATTTGGCTAATTTGAAAAGAGTTACAATGTTATTTTCGGTAGTAACAACGCCAAAGGAGCTAGCACAGACACGTGTTAAACGTTTACTCAGGTTCTGAGAGTTTTTCAGGTGCATAACTATATGCATAAATCTTTCCTTCCGTAGATGAAGTGCGGTTGGTTCATCCTCTCGAATGAGGTATTTTCAAGAATCATGAAAGGTTTGAACGCAGATTGTAATCGTCAAGATACAAATGAGGTTTAAGATGAAATCAAGTGGCAAACTTGAAGAAATGTTTAGTTTCATATGTTATATTCAATATTCTAATTCACTTTAATTGTCCAATGTTATTAGTCCACAGTCGATAGTCCACAGTTGACAGTCCAATAATTCATATATAATTTATTATATAATAATCGAATTAATTAATACTTATCATGACCCGTGTACATGTCTCAGACTCGATCACAACTCAAAGTATATATATTATTATAGAATCAACCTCAACCCTGTATAGAGAACTCGATCATTACTGCATATAGAGTGTCTATGGTTATTCCAAATAATATATATATATGCATCGATATGATATGTCAAAACCTTGTATACGTGTCCTGATATTTAAAGTGCGTAAAATAAATACAGAAATTAAATGATAATAAATAAAATTGCGAGAATGTAAATTGCGATAATGTAAATTGCGATAATTAAATTGCGATAATTAAATTGCGATAAATAAAATGTAACCAGTTAGCTAGGAACAGTTAGGTAGGAACAGTTAGCGTGGATTCTTAACAAAATTCTTTTCATAGTTAAATTGTTTGTTTCTAACAAATTTTATTTTTTTCCAATGTTTTCTTCATTATGCCACTTGTTGAATTCTGATAGGTCAAAATCCAAATATGAAATTGAATGAAAATGGTTATTCTGCGGTGAACGGATTCGTATCTTTGTAGATGTAAGTAGGATAGTAAATGAATGTTGAATCAGATTTGAAGGATGTACAGTGTAACTTATTAATGTGAAATCTTAAATATCCCTTGGGTATTACCTACCCGTTAAAATATTTTCATCATTAACAGTTTGTACAAAAGAATTTTTAAATTACAATATTTATGAAAACATATATACATATATATTTTCTTCAGATGTAATCATGGATTTAATGAGTTAATTTAGTATTAAACTCATTTGGTTTACCGTCAAAACTAGAATACATAATCTCTAAACATTAGAGATTACATAATCGCTATGTCGAACGAAGATAATTGACCTAGAATGATTCGTAGAAAGATGATTATACTCGAGGTACATAATGAGATGTTGAGGCATGGATTGTTGATGATACTGGTGCTGTCGGTGATGGTACCGTTGGTACCGATGATATTGCTGAAGCTGGTAACTTTTGCACCATATTCTCCAAATTTATTTCTCGAGCGCGAAGTTCTTTGACTTCTTCTATTATTTCGGGATGATTGTCAGTCGGAACGAGCGGATGAATAAGGTTTAGAATCTGAGTTATGATATAGTCATGGTGAGATACTCTGAGAGAGAAATTGGTGTTTCGAGCAGGTTCGTCGGTAAGTGTTTCAGGTTCATTGTCAAGAGAGAAATATGGTGGATGGAAGGGATCACCTTCTTCTTGTCTTTAATAATTAAATAGACTACGAACCCATTAAATGAATTGGGGATGGCCGATTGGTTGATTCGTTCTGGTGACGCCGCTTCCAGAGCTTAGGTGAACATTCATGTCAGAATAGCTGTCGGAATAACTATCGGAATAGCTATCGGAATCTGAGGGACTCGAACTGGTTGAGGGATTCATCTCGTACGATCGGATGAAGGATTTTCGATAAGAAATAGATTATAGGATGTAGATTAGTACCCTGCAATACATAATTTACATATGCATATATAATACTAAAATCCCATAAGTTACGGAGGAATCTACGGAAGTTGTCAGGCAAAGGTAACAATAACAAATACGCTAAGATATGAACTTATCTATACACTGTCTATGCAATAGAGGCAGTAAGACGTGTCTAGACTAAGAGTGATAAGCAAGTGATTCCCTAAGAATGATAAGTGAAATGTCCCGTTCTTATTGATTAAAAACGTTCCATATTAATTGATTTCGTTGCGAGGTTTTGACCTCTATATGAGACGTTTTTCAAAGACTGCATTCATTTTTAAACAAACCATAACCTTTATTTCATCAATAAAGGTTTAAAAAGCTTTACGTAGATTATCAAATAATGATAATCTAAAATATCCTGTTTACACACGACCATTACATAATGGTTTACAATACAAATATGTTACAACAAAATAAGTTTCTTGAATGCAGTTTTTACACAATATCATACAAGCATGGACTCCAAATCTTGTCCTTATTTAAGTATGCGACAGCGGAAGCTCTTAATAATCACCTGAGAATAAACATGCTTAAAACGTCAACAAAAATGTTGGTGAGTTATAGGTTTAACCTATATATATCAAATCGTAACAATAGACCACAAGATTTCATATTTCAATACACATCCCATACATAGAGATAAAAATCATTCATATGGTGAACACCTGGTAACCGACAATAACAAGATGCATATATAAGAATATCCCCATCATTCCGGGACACCCTTCGGATATGATATAAATTTCGAAGTACTAAAGCATCCGGTACTTTGGATGGGGTTTGTTAGGCCCAATAGATCTATCTTTAGGATTCGCGTCAATTAGGGTGTCTGTTCCCTAATTCTTAGATTACCAGACTTAATAAAAAGGGGCATATTCGATTTTTGATAATTCAACCATAGAATGTAGTTTCACGTACTTGTGTCTATTTTGTAAATCATTTATAAAACCTGCATGTATTCTCATCCCAAAAATATTAGATTTTAAAAGTGGGACTATAACTCACTTTCACAGATTTTTACTTCGTCGGGAAGTAAGACTTGGCCACTGGTTGATTCACGAACCTATAACAATATATACATATATATCAAAGTATGTTCAAAATATATTTACAACACTTTTAATATATTTTGATGTTTTAAGTTTATTAAGTCAGCTGTCCTCGTTAGTAACCTACAACTAGTTGTCCACAGTTAGATGTACAGAAATAAATTGATAAATATTATCTTGAATCAATCCACGACCCAGTGTATACGTATCTCAGTATTGATCACAACTCAAACTATATATATTTTGGAATCAACCTCAACCCTGTATAGCTAACTCCAACATTCACATATAGAGTGTCTATGGTTGTTCCGAAATATATATAGATGTGTCGACATGATAGGTCGAAACATTGTATACGTGTCTATGGTATCTCAAGATTATATAATATATAATACAAGTTGATTAAGTTATGGTTGGAATAGATTTGTTACCAATTTTCACGTAGCTAAAATGAGAAAAATTATCCAATCTTGTTTTACCCATAACTTCTTCATTTTAAATCCGTTTTGAGTGAATCAAATTGCTATGGTTTCATATTGAACTCTATTTTATGAATCTAAACAAAAAAAGTATAGGTTTCTAGTCGGAAAAATAAGTTACAAGTCGTTTTTGTAAAGGTAGTCATTTCAGTCGAAAGAACGACGTCTAGATGACCATTTTAGAAAACATACTTCCACTTTGAGTTTAACCATAATTTTTGGATATAGTTTCATGTTCATAATAAAAATCATTTTCTCAGAATAACAACTTTTAAATCAAAGTTTATCATAGTTTTTAATTAACTAACCCAAAACAGCCCGCAGTGTTACTACGACGGCGTAAATTCGGTTTTACGGTGTTTTTCGTGTTTCCAGGTTTTAAATCATTAAGTTAGCATATCATATAGATATAGAACATGTGTTTAGTTGATTTTAAAAGTCAAGTTAGAAGGATTAACTTTTGTTTGCGAACAAGTTTAGAATTAACTAAACTATGTTCTAGTGATTACAAGTTTAAACCTTCGAATAAGATACCTTAATATGTATGAATCGAATGATGTTATGAACATCATTACTACCTTAAGTTCCTTGGATGAACCTACTGGAAAAGAGAAAAATGGATCTAGCTTCAATGGATCCTTGGATGGCTCAAAGTTCTTGAAGCAAAATCATGACACGAAAACAAGTTCAAGTAAGATCATCACTTGAAATAAGATTGTTATAGTTATAGAAATTGAACCAAAGTTTGAATATGATTATTACCTTGTATTAGAATGATAACCTACTGTAAGAAACAAAGATTTCTTGAGGTTGGATGATCACCTTACAAGATTGGAAGTGAGCTAGCAAACTTGAAAGTATTCTTGATTTTATGAAACTAGAACTTTTGGAATTTATGAAGAACACTTAGAACTTGAAGATAGAACTTGAGAGAGTTCAATTAGATGAAGAAAATTGAAGAATGAAAGTGTTTGTAGGTGTTTTTGGTCGTTGGTGTATGGATTAGATATAAAGGATATGTAATTTTGTTTTCATGTAAATAAGTCATGAATGATTACTCATATTTTTGTAATCTTATGAGATATTTCATGCTAGTTGCCAAATGATGGTTCCCACATGTGTTAGGTGACTCACATGGGCTGCTAAGAGCTGATCATTGGAGTGTATATACCAATAGTACATACATCTAAAAGCTGTGTATTGTACGAGTACGAATACGGGTGCATACGAGTAGAATTGTTGATGAAACTGAACGAGAATGTAATTGTAAGCATTTTTGTTAAGTAGAAGTATTTTGATAAGTGTATTGAAGTCTTTCAAAAGTGTATAAATACATATTAAAACACTACATGTATATACATTTTAACTGAGTCGTTAAGTCATCGTTAGTCGTTACATGTAAGTGTTGTTTTGAAACCTTTAGGTTAACGATCTTGTTAAATGTTGTTAACCCAATGTTTATAATAACAAAAGAGATTTTAAATTATTATATTATCATGATATTATGATGTACGAATATCTCTTAATATGATATATATACATTAAATGTCGTTACAGCGATAAACGTTACTTATATGTCTCGTTTCAAAATCATTAAGTTAGTAGTCTTGTTTTTACATATGTAGTTCATTGTTAATATAATTAATGATATGTTTACTTATCATAATATCATGTTAACTATATATATAACCATATATATGTCATCATATAGTTTTTTTTTACAAGTTTTAACGTTCGTGAATCACCGGTCAACTTGGGTGGTCAATTGTCTATATGAAACCTATTTCAATTAATCAAGTCTTAACAAGTTTGATTGCTTAACATGTTGGAAACATTTAATCATGTAAACATCAATCTCAATTAATATATATGAACATGGAAAAGTTCGGGTCACTACAGTACCTACCCGTTAAATAAATTTCGTCCCGAAATTTTAAGCTGTTGAAGGTGTTGACGAATCTTCTGGAAATAGATGCGGGTATTTCTTCTTCATCTGATCTTCACGCTCCCAGGTGAACTCGGGTCCTCTACGAGCATTCCATCGAACCTTAACAATTGGTATCTTGTTTTGCTTAAGTCTTTTAACCTCACGATCCATTATTTCGACGGGTTCTTCGATGAATTGGAGTTTTTCGTTGATTTGGATTTCATCTAACGGAATAGTGAGATCTTCTTTAGCAAAACATTTCTTCAAATTCGAGACGTGGATAGTGTTATGTACAGCCGCGAGTTGTTGAGGTAACTCAAGTCGGTAAACTGGTCCGACACGATCAATAATCTTGAATGGTCCAATATACCTTGGATTTAATTTCCCTCGTTTACCAAATCGAACAACGCCTTTCCAAGGTGCAAATTTAAGCATGACCATCTCTCCAATTTCAAATTCTATATCTTTTCTTTTAATGTCAGCGTAGCTCTTTTGTCGACTTTGGGCGGTTTTCAACCGTTGTTGAATTTGGATGATCTTCTCGGTAGTTCCTTGTATAATCTCCGGACCCGTAATCTGTCTATCCCCCACCTCACTCCAACAAATCGGAGACCTGCACTTTCTACCATAAAGTGCTTCAAACGGCGCCATCTCAATGCTTGAATGGTAGCTGTTGTTGTAGGAAAATTCTGCTAACGGTAGATGTCGATCCCAACTGTTTCCGAAATCAATAACACATGCTCGTAGCATGTCTTCAAGCGTTTGTATCGTCCTTTCGCTCTGCCCATCAGTTTGTGGATGATAGGCAGTACTCATGTCTAGACGAGTTCCTAATGCTTGCTGTAATGTCTGCCAGAATCTTGAAATAAATCTGCCATCCCTATCAGAGATAATAGAGATTGGTATTCCATGTCTGGAGACGACTTCCTTCAAATACAGTCGTGCTAACTTCTCCATCTTGTCATCTTCTCTTATTGGTAGGAAGTGTGCTGATTTGGTGAGACGATCAACTATTACCCAAATAGTATCAAAACCACTTGCAGTCCTTGGCAATTTAGTGATGAAATCCATGGTAATGTTTTCCCATTTCCATTCCGGGATTTCGGGTTGTTGAAGTAGACCTGATGGTTTCTGATGCTCAGCTTTGACCTTAGAACACGTCAAACATTCTCCTACGTATTTAGCAACATCGGCTTTCATACCCGGCCACCAAAAATGTTTCTTGAGATCCTTGTACATCTTCCCCGTTCCAGGATGTATTGAGTATCTGGTTTTATGAGCTTCTCTAAGTACCATTTCTCTCATATCTCCAAATTTTGGTACCCAAATCCTTTCAGCCCTATACCTGGTTCCGTCTTCCCGAATATTAAGATGCTTCTCCGATCCTTTGGGTATTTCATCCTTTAAATTTCCCTCTTTTAAAAATCCTTGTTGCGCCTCCTTTATTTGAGTAGTAATGTTATTATGAATCATTATATTCATAGATTTTACTCGAATGGGTTCTCTATCCTTCCTGCTCAAGGCATCGGCTACCACATTTGCCTTCCCCGGGTGGTAACGAATCTCAAAATCGTAATCATTCAATAATTCAATCCACCTACGCTGCCTCATATTCAGTTGTTTCTGATTAAATATGTGTTGAAGACTTTTGTGGTCGGTATATATAATACTTTTGACCCCATATAAGTAGTGCCTCCAAGTCTTTAATGCAAAAACAACCGCGCCTAATTCCAAATCATGCGTCGTATAATTTTGTTCGTGAATCTTCAATTGTCTAGACGCATAAGCAATCACCTTCATTCGTTGCATTAATACACAACCGAGACCTTGCTTTGATGCGTCACAATAAATCACAAAATCATCATTCCCTTCAGGCAATGACAATATAGGTGCCGTAGTTAGCTTTTTCTTCAATAACCGAAACGCTTTCTCTTGTTCATCATTCCATTCAAATTTCTTCCCTTTATGCGTTAATGCAGTCAAGGGTTTTGCTATTCTGGAAAAGTCTTGGATGAACTTTCTGTAGTAACCAGCTAGTCCTAAAAACTGGCGTATGTGTTTCGGAGTTTTCGGGGTTTCCCACTTTTCAACAGTTTCTATCTTTGCCGGATCCACCTTAATACCTTCTTTGTTCACTATGTGACCGAGGAATTGAACTTCTTCCAACCAAAATGCACACTTTGAAAACTTAGCGTACAATTCTTCCTTCCTCAATACTTCTAACACCTTTCTCAAATGTTCACCGTGTTCTTGGTCATTCTTTGAGTAAATAAGTATGTCATCAATGAAAACAATGACAAACTTGTCAAGGTATGGTCCACACACTCGGTTCATAAGGTCCATGAACACAGCTGGTGCATTAGTTAAACCAAACGGCATGACCATAAACTCGTAATGACCGTAACGTGTTCTGAAAGCAGTCTTTGGAATATCATCTTCTTTCACCCGCATTTGATGATACCCGGAACGTAAGTCAATCTTTGAATAAACAGACGAGCCTTGTAGTTGATCAAATAAGTCGTCGATTCTCGGTAGTGGGTAGCGGTTCTTGATGGTAAGTTTGTTCAACTCTCGGTAGTCGATACACAACCTGAATGTACCATCTTTCTTCTTGACAAACAAAACAGGAGCTCCCCACGGTGATGTGCTTGGTCGAATGAAACCACGCTCTAAAAGCTCTTGTAATTGGCTTTGCAGTTCTTTCATCTCGCTGGGTGCGAGTCTGTAAGGAGCACGAGCTATTGGTGCAGCTCCTGGTACAAGATCTATTTGAAATTCAACGGATCGATGTGGGGGTAATCCCGGTAATTCTTTCGGAAATACATCGGGAAATTCTTTTGCAATGGGAACATCATTGATGCTCTTTTCTTCAGTTTGTACTTTCTCGACGTGTGCTAGAACAGCATAGCAACCTTTTCTTATTAGTTTTTGTGCCTTCAAATTACTAATAAGATGTAGCTTCGTGTTGCCCTTTTCTCCGTACACCATTAAGGGTTTTCCTTTTTCTCGTATAATGCGAATTGCATTTTTGTAACAAACGATCTCCGCTTTCACTTCTTTCAACCAGTCCATACCGATTATCACATCAAAACTCCCTAACTCTACTGGTATCAAATCAATCTTAAATGTTTCGCTAACCAGTTTAATTTCTCGATTCCGACATATATTATCTGCTGAAATTAATTTACCATTTGCTAATTCGAGTAAAAATTTACTATCCAAAGGCGTCAATGGACAACTTAATTTAGCACAAAAATCTCTACTCATATAGCTTCTATCCGCACCCGAATCAAATAAAACGTAAGCAGATTTATTGTCAATAAGAAACGTACCCGTAACAAGCTCCGGGTCTTCCTGTGCCTCTACCGCATTAATATTGAAAACTCTTCCACGGCCTTGTCCATTCGTGTTCTCCTGGTTCGGGCAATTTCTAATAATGTGGCCCGGTTTTCCACATTTATAACAAACTACATTGGCATAACTTGCTCCGACACTACTTGCTCCGCCATTACTCGTTCCGACACCATTTGTTCCTTTCGTTCTATTAACCCCTGGTCCGTAGACCTCACACTTTGCCGCGCTATGACCATTTCTTTTACACTTGTTGCAAAATTTGGTGCAGAACCCCGAGTGATTCTTTTCACACCTTTGGCATAGCTGCTTCTGATTGTTGTTGTTGTTGCGGTTATTATTGTTGTTGGGATGATTGTTGTAGTTGCTGTTGTTGTTGTTGTTGTTGTTGTTGTTGTTGTTGGGCCGTTTGTTGTAGTTGCGATTGATGTTGCGATTGTTGGGATAATTGTTGCGATTATTGTTGTAATTGCTGTTGTTGTTGTATTGGTGATTCTTATCACCGTTTTCCTCCCACTTTCTTTTGACTTGCTTCACATTGGCCTCTTCAGCAGTCTGTTCTTTAATTCTTTCTTCAATTTGGTTCACGAGTTTGTGAGCCATTCTACATGCCTGTTGTATGGAGGCGGGCTCGTGTGAACTTATATCTTCTTGGATTCTTTCCGGTAATCCTTTCACAAACGCGTCGATCTTCTCTTCCTCATCTTTGAATGCTCCCGGACACAATAGGCACAATTCTGTGAATCGTCTTTCGTACGTGGTAATATCAAATCCTTGGGTTCGTAACCCTCTAAGTTCTGTCTTGAGCTTATTGACCTCGGTTCTGGGACGGTACTTCTCGTTCATCAAGTGCTTGAATGCTGACCACGGTAGTGCGTACGCATCATCTTGTCCCACTTGCTCTAGATAGGTATTCCACCATGTTAACGCAGAACCTGTGAAGGTATGCGTAGCGTACTTCACTTTGTCCTCTTCAGTACACTTACTTATGGCAAACACCGATTCAACCTTCTCGGTCCACCGTTTCAATCCGATCGGTCCTTCGGTTCCATCAAATTCCAAAGGTTTGCAGGCAGTGAATTCTTTGTAGGTGCATCCTACACGATTTCCTGTACTGCTAGATCCAAGGTTATTGTTGGTATGTAGCGCAGCCTGTACTGCGGCTATGTTTGAAGCTAGAAAAGTACGGAATTCCTCTTCATTCATATTCACGGTGTGTCGAGTAGTCGGTGCCATTTCCTTCAAAATAGTTAAATGGAACAAGTTAATCATACAGAATATTAAGAGTAGTTAATAGTATTTCGTAGCATAATATGAACTCATTTATAAAAGCTTTTTCTTCATATTAGCGTTTTATAAGTTTAAATTCGGGTAGTACCTACCCGTTAAGTTCATACTTAGTAGCTAATATACAATTCAACTACTACAATTCTATATGAAAAACTGATTGTAATAATATTTCGCGTTCAAACTTTTATACAATATTTTACAAACTTACAATACCGCTTATTTTACATAAAGCATGAAATATAGCACACAATAACTTTGATACAAGATAGTTGTGAAGACAATTCTAGCTAGTACACAAGTCGTTCGGCAAAGGCAATAAAGACACGTAATTCATACGTCCAGAAACAAGTCATGCATTCTGGTTTTACTAGGACTACTTCCCATCCTTGGTCTTGTGCAACATAACCGTTATGGCCGTTGATAAGACAGCGTGTTGTAACGTCATCAAAGGGACGAGGGTTACGTAATGTCCAACAGTCCCGTAATAATCTAAAAACCTCATTTCTTACCCCAATTACCGACTCCGTCACTTGTAGCCCGATGTTCTTGTTCTCACTTTGGTGAGAAGCGAACATTACTAATCCGTAAGCATAACATGCTTCTTTATGTTGCATGTTAGCCGCTTTTTCTAAATCACGAAGTCCAATATTCGGATATATTGAGTCAAAATAATTTCTTAACCCGTTGCGTAAAATAGCATTTGGGTTCCCCGCAATATATGCGTCAAAGTAAACACATCGTAACTTATGGGTTTCCCAATGTGATATCCCCCATCTTTCAAACGAAAGTCTCTTATAAACCAAGACATTCTTGGAACGTTCTTCGAATGTCTTACAAACTGATCTCGCCTTAAATAGTTGTGCCAAAGAATTCTGGCTGACTCTAGACAAGATTTCATCAATCATGTCTCCGGGTAGGTCTCTTAAAATATTGGGTTGTCTATCCATTTTGTGTTTTTAAACTGTAAAATAGACAAGAGTTAGATTCATAAAAAAAATACTTATTAATACAAGCAATTTTTACATATATCATAAAGCATAAGAACACTATATTCCATATATTACACCACACGAATACAACTATCTTATTCCGACTCGCTCGTTTCTTCTTCTTCGGTTTTGGTTCGTTTTGCCAAGTTTCTAGGGATATATGATGTTCCCCTAATACGAGCCGTAATTTTCCACATTGGTTTAGAAAAACCTGGTGGTTTAGAGGTTCCCGGGTCATTGTTACAACTTAAGGACTTCGGGGGTTGAGGATACATATAAAGTTCATCGGGGTTGGAATTAGATTTCTCTATTTTTATGCCCTTTCCCTTATTATTTTCTTTTGCCTTTTTAAATTCAGTTGGGGTAATTTCTATAACATCATCGGAATTCTCGTCGGAATCCGATTCATCGGAGAATTGGTAATCCTCCCAATATTTTGCTTCCTTGGCGGAAACACCATTGACCATAATTAACTTTGGTCGGTTGGTTGAGGATTTTCTTTTACTTAACCGTTTTATTATTTCCCCCACCGGTTCTATTTCTTCATCCGGTTCCGATTCTTCTTCCGGTTCCGATTCTTCTTCCGGTTCCGACTCTTCTTCCGGTTCCTCTTCGGGAACTTGTGAATCAGTCCACAAATCATTCCAATTTACATTTGACTCTTCATTATTATTAGGTGAGTCAATGGGACTTGTTCTAGAGGTAGACATCTATCACATAATATCAAACACGTTAAGAGATTAATATATCACATAATATTCATATGTTAAAAATATATAGTTTCCAACAAAAATGTTAAGCAATCATTTTTAAAGAAAACACGGTCGAAGTCCAGACTCACTAATGCATCCTAACAAACTCGATAAGACACACTAATGCAAATTTTCTGGTTCTCTAAGACCAACGCTCGGATACCAACTGAAATGTCCCGTTCTTATTGATTAAAAACGTTCCATATTAATTGATTTCGTTGCGAGGTTTTGACCTCTATATGAGACGTTTTTCAAAGACTGCATTCATTTTTAAACAAACCATAACCTTTATTTCATCAATAAAGGTTTAAAAAGCTTTACGTAGATTATCAAATAATGATAATCTAAAATATCCTGTTTACACACGACCATTACATAATGGTTTACAATACAAATATGTTACAACAAAATAAGTTTCTTGAATGCAGTTTTTACACAATATCATACAAGCATGGACTCCAAATCTTGTCCTTATTTAAGTATGCGACAGCGGAAGCTCTTAATAATCACCTGAGAATAAACATGCTTAAAACGTCAACAAAAATGTTGGTGAGTTATAGGTTTAACCTATATATATCAAATCGTAACAATAGACCACAAGATTTCATATTTCAATACACATCCCATACATAGAGATAAAAATCATTCATATGGTGAACACCTGGTAACCGACAATAACAAGATGCATATATAAGAATATCCCCATCATTCCGGGACACCCTTCGGATATGATATAAATTTCGAAGTACTAAAGCATCCGGTACTTTGGATGGGGTTTGTTAGGCCCAATAGATCTATCTTTAGGATTCGCGTCAATTAGGGTGTCTGTTCCCTAATTCTTAGATTACCAGACTTAATAAAAAGGGGCATATTCGATTTTTGATAATTCAACCATAGAATGTAGTTTCACGTACTTGTGTCTATTTTGTAAATCATTTATAAAACCTGCATGTATTCTCATCCCAAAAATATTAAATTTTAAAAGTGGGACTATAACTCACTTTCACAGATTTTTACTTCGTCGGGAAGTAAGACTTGGCCACTGGTTGATTCACGAACCTATAACAATATATACATATATATCAAAGTATGTTCAAAATATATTTACAACACTTTTAATATATTTTGATGTTTTAAGTTTATTAAGTCAGCTGTCCTCGTTAGTAACCTACAACTAGTTGTCCACAGTTAGATGTACAGAAATAAATTGATAAATATTATCTTGAATCAATCCACGACCCAGTGTATACGTATCTCAGTATTGATCACAACTCAAACTATATATATTTTGGAATCAACCTCAACCCTGTATAGCTAACTCCAACATTCACATATAGAGTGTCTATGGTTGTTCCGAAATATATATAGATGTGTCGACATGATAGGTCGAAACATTGTATACGTGTCTATGGTATCTCAAGATTATATAATATATAATACAAGTTGATTAAGTTATGGTTGGAATAGATTTGTTACCAATTTTCACGTAGCTAAAATGAGAAAAATTATCCAATCTTGTTTTACCCATAACTTCTTCATTTTAAATCCGTTTTGAGTGAATCAAATTGCTATGGTTTCATATTGAACTCTATTTTATGAATCTAAACAAAAAAAGTATAGGTTTCTAGTCGGAAAAATAAGTTACAAGTCGTTTTTGTAAAGGTAGTCATTTCAGTCGAAAGAACGACGTCTAGATGACCATTTTAGAAAACATACTTCCACTTTGAGTTTAACCATAATTTTTGGATATAGTTTCATGTTCATAATAAAAATCATTTTCTCAGAATAACAACTTTTAAATCAAAGTTTATCATAGTTTTTAATTAACTAACCCAAAACAGCCCGCGGTGTTACTACGACGGCGTAAATCCGGTTTTACGGTGTTTTTCGTGTTTCCAGGTTTTAAATCATTAAGTTAGCATATCATATAGATATAGAACATGTGTTTAGTTGATTTTAAAAGTCAAGTTAGAAGGATTAACTTTTGTTTGCGAACAAGTTTAGAATTAACTAAACTATGTTCTAGTGATTACAAGTTTAAACCTTCGAATAAGATAGCTTAATATGTATGAATCGAATGATGTTATGAACATCATTACTACCTTAAGTTCCTTGGATGAACCTACTGGAAAAGAGAAAAATGGATCTAGCTTCAATGGATCCTTGGATGGCTCAAAGTTCTTGAAGCAAAATCATGACACGAAAACAAGTTCAAGTAAGATCATCACTTGAAATAAGATTGTTATAGTTATAGAAATTGAACCAAAGTTTGAATATGATTATTACCTTGTATTAGAATGATAACCTACTGTAAGAAACAAAGATTTCTTGAGGTTGGATGATCACCTTACAAGATTGGAAGTGAGCTAGCAAACTTGAAAGTATTCTTGATTTTATGAAACTAGAACTTTTGGAATTTATGAAGAACACTTAGAACTTGAAGATAGAACTTGAGAGAGTTCAATTAGATGAAGAAAATTGAAGAATGAAAGTGTTTGTAGGTGTTTTTGGTCGTTGGTGTATGGATTAGATATAAAGGATATGTAATTTTGTTTTCATGTAAATAAGTCATGAATGATTACTCATATTTTTGTAATCTTATGAGATATTTCATGCTAGTTGCCAAATGATGGTTCCCACATGTGTTAGGTGACTCACATGGGCTGCTAAGAGCTGATCATTGGAGTGTATATACCAATAGTACATACATCTAAAAGCTGTGTATTGTACGAGTACGAATACGGGTGCATACGAGTAGAATTGTTGATGAAACTGAACGAGAATGTAATTGTAAGCATTTTTGTTAAGTAGAAGTATTTTGATAAGTGTATTGAAGTCTTTCAAAAGTGTATAAATACATATTAAAACACTACATGTATATACATTTTAACTGAGTCGTTAAGTCATCGTTAGTCGTTACATGTAAGTGTTGTTTTGAAACCTTTAGGTTAACGATCTTGTTAAATGTTGTTAACCCAATGTTTATAATAACAAAAGAGATTTTAAATTATTATATTATCATGATATTATGATGTACGAATATCTCTTAATATGATATATATACATTAAATGTCGTTACAGCGATAAACGTTACTTATATGTCTCGTTTCAAAATCATTAAGTTAGTAGTCTTGTTTTTACATATGTAGTTCATTGTTAATATAATTAATGATATGTTTACTTATCATAATATCATGTTAACTATATATATAACCATATATATGTCATCATATAGTTTTTTTTTACAAGTTTTAACGTTCGTGAATCACCGGTCAACTTGGGTGGTCAATTGTCTATATGAAACCTATTTCAATTAATCAAGTCTTAACAAGTTTGATTGCTTAACATGTTGGAAACATTTAATCATGTAAACATCAATCTCAATTAATATATATGAACATGGAAAAGTTCGGGTCACTACAATAAGCAGGTAATTTTTGACACAAAATGATAAGCAAAACTTTTGACATGCAGACACGGTCGAAGTCCAGACTCACTAATGCATCTAAACAACTATCAGTTAGACATACTAATGCAAGACCTGGTTCGCTAAGACCACCGCTCTGATACCAACTGTGAAGACCCGTCCAAATCCATCCGGACGAAGTCCATATCGATTATAAACGATTCACAACAGTTGATTACATCGCGAGGTACTTGACCTCTATATGATACATTTTTCAAACATTGCATTCGTTTTTTGAAAATACAATCTTTCATTACATCGAAAGTTGATGGCATACATACCATTTCATAATATATCTAACTATAATTGACTTAATAATAATTCTGATGAACTTGACGACTCGAATGCAACGTCTTTTGAAATATGACATGATTGACTCCAAGTAATATCTCTAAAATGAGCAAATGCACAGCGGAAGATTTCTTTCGTACCTGAGAATAAACATGCTTTCAAGTGTCAACCAAAAGGTTGGTGAGTTCATTAGTTTATCATAAATAATCATTTCATAACTTTAATAGACCACAAGATTTCATATTTCCATTTCTCATAAACATACGTCCCATGCATAGAGACAAAAATCATTCATATGGATTGAACACCTGGTAACCGACCTTAACAAGATGCATATAGAATATCCCCATCATTCCAGGATCCTCCTTCGGACATGATATAAATTTCGAAGTACTAAAGCATCCGGTACTTTGGATGGGGTTTGTTAGGCCCAATAGATCTATCTTTAGGATTCGCGTCAATTTGGGTGTCTGTTCCCTAATTCTTAGATTACCAGACTAAGAAGGGTGATATTCGATTCGATAATCCAACCATAGAATGTAGTTTCGATTACTTGTGTCTATTTCGTAAAACATTTATAAAAGCAGCGCATGTATTCTCAGTCCCAAAAATATATATTGCAAAAGCATTTAAAAAGGGAGCAAATGAAACTCACTCTACTGTATTTTGTAGTAAAAATACATATGACGATATTGAACAACTGAACAAAGCAGGGTTGGCCTCGGATTCACGAACCTATATCATTTGTGCATATATCAATACACATATATGTAATTGAATATATATATATATATTATTATTAGTAATATAATTGTTATTTTAATAAATTATGTGTTCCATTAATAACTTAAAAATATTTATTTTATATATTTTAAATAATTAATTAATATAATAATAGCGTTGTGTTATATATATTAGATATGGTTTTACATAATTAATAATTATTTTAATAATACTAATGATACTAGTAATATTAAGAATGATAATACTAATTATTATTAACGGTAGTGTTAATAATTAGTATTGATGATAATGATAATAATAATTAATAAC
This sequence comes from Rutidosis leptorrhynchoides, assembly GCF_046630445.1. NCBI lineage: Eukaryota > Viridiplantae > Streptophyta > Magnoliopsida > Asterales > Asteraceae > Rutidosis > Rutidosis leptorrhynchoides. Next base: position 258,330,381 of record NC_092337.1, read on the forward strand.
TTACTTAAATCATAACCTTATCCATAGTTTTAAATTCATAAATTTGTACATATTACTTTACATTATTTATAGCAAAATATATATATATATATATTTTTTTATATTCGAAGTTTTGAATTAACGTTTACAACAATACTTTTTAAATCATGATCTTTACTTAATCTTAATTATATTATACTTAATTCATAACTTTTTTATAATATTTTTATTTCCTAATGCTCTTCCTAATATTCTAATATCTTCATATTTAAGTTTAAAGATAATAATAATAATACAAATAATGCTTAATGCTAGAACTAGTCTTAATAATATTGATAGTAACAGTAGTTTTTAAATGAAACGAAAAGTTTAATAATAGGGATAATGAAAGTAATATTTTTGATAAAAATACATAATACTTAGTAATAATAATAATAAATATAATAAATAAATAATAATAATAACCATAATAATAATAATAATAATAATAATAATAATAATAATAATAATAATAATAATAATTATAATAATAATAATAATAATAATAATAATAATAATAATAATAATAATAATAATAATAATAATAAGTAATATTAATAACATAATAATAATAACAATAAAAAGAAAAAGAAACTACCTCAAAGTTTTTCTAAAAAATAAAACGTGCCGAGACGGGCTCGAACCCGCAACCTCTCTAAAACCCATCAAACACTCAGACCACCATACCACTCTTGTTTTTCATGATTTAAAACCACTCAGTTTAATTAAAACCCGTATTATAATATCATCACTTTCATGAAATTACTCAGTCGACCAGAGGAATTTGTGTTAACATCGAATTGTATTTGTTTTATCATTATAACTGAAACATAAACCACTTGTACATACATTTGGATTTTAAATCAGCGGAATTAAAATAAAAATAAAAATTTAAGCTGAAGAACAGCTCGTTGTAAGTCGACCATGAACTATAAATCAATTTTTGAATTTTAGATGTTTTTAGATAAAATTTTCAACATAAACTAGGTTACAAATCCCTACTAAAAACTTTATAACTCATCAATTCAACCAGAAAAATTAACCAGATTACGAATTTGAATTTTATAGAAAAAGTTGACCTTTTTGTTTTGAACTTTGACTTCGAAATTCGAGTTTGATTGGAAGAATTAGAGATTGAAAATTTGCAGGTAGTTCACGAATGTGATTACTAATAAGGATGCACTTTTAGATTTTTCAAAATCATTCGAAATCAAAAGTTGGCTATAAAGTTGAAGAACAGAGGTTTAAAGCTTTTGTTTTCTATCTGTTTTGCTATTTTAATTCTATGAATTGTCGTAGGTGCCATATAATGTGATATGGAATGTTTTACAACAGCATCCAGATTTGATTGCAATTGTTTTGTAGTGTAATTGAGGTCGACGTATAACCAGAGTAGGCAGGAATAAGGTCACGATCAGTAAAAGAAGAAAAAAGAATTATACAAAATTGAAACTGATAGTGAAACAAATAGAATTCGTACAATTTTGCTGTTATTGATTCCAATCACTTTGTTTCCATCTGAAAACAGTTGATTGCTACTTGAAACTGATTTAGATTCCAAGTACACATTTACGTTTATATATATAATTGATTTTAATAAATAATAATTATAATTATATTAATAATAATAATCAAAATACTAATAATAATAACAATTAATAATAATTGTACGAGTAATAATAATAATAATAATAATAATAATAATAATAATAATAATAAGTCACAAATAATAATAGTTTTAGTGAAATTTATAATAAAAATATCATTAATGATAATTATAATATTAATACTTATTATATTAATATTAATAATAATATTAGTAATAATAATATATCAATTTTTATATCTATATATTATATTTTTAAAAAAATGACAATATTAATAACACTAGTATTGATATTATTACTGATTCTTAATATATACCTGTATATATCTACCTGTATTTATATTCTTATTTGAATATCCTTTTTATTTATATATTTATATTTATAGATTATAATTAATCTTATTAATAATAATATAATAATAATATTAATATTACTAATGATAATGATAATAATTATTATAGAATGTATAACAATAAGATTACTAATAACAATAATATTGATTATAATAATACTAGTATTACTAATAATAATCATAATATTAATAATAATGATAATATATCAATTTATATATATCAAGTTCGTATCTATAGATTATATATTTAAATAACACTAGTCTTGATATTAATATTGAAAGTAATAACAATATTCTTATATCAACTATATTTTTATTTATTTTTATTTTTTACTTGTATTTATATTTAATAAATATTACAATGTAATAATTCTTAATAACAATCATATATATATAGTATATGTATATTTATATATATATATAACCATTTTATTAGTGGCTTAATTATTCTATTTATTATCTTACATTTTTAACTCTATTTGATAAAAGGGGTTTTTGTATTCCATCAAAATACTATAAATATATATATATATATATATATATTTATTTTTATATTTATATATTTACATAATTGTTCGTGAATCGTCGGGAGCAATTAAAGGTCTATTGAATATATGAAACAGTTCAAACTTTTTGAGACTCAGTTAAATAGACTTTGCTTATTTTGTCGAAATCATATAAAGATTTAGGTTTAAATTTGGTCGGAAATTCCCGGGTCATCACAGTTATTCAGTTAACCAAACTGATAACCAGGGTTAGAATTAGAACTCAACTCACTAATAAACCTAGTACTTTACCAAGGATAACCTCCGAGGTATAGTTACCATTCAATTATTCAACCAAGTGACATACTTCTCACTACTGAACGAGAACTCCGAGAGTCTAGAGATAAGTAGGTCTGTGTAATTGGCTCATCCAAATAGATCTACACCCGTCCAATCATAGCTTTAACATCAACATAATTACCTTTTCCTAGCCCAATCTAATATCTTGGTCAACATTTCACTGATCTGCATACTCTAAATATCCTTTCATTTTATTTACTTTTCGCAATTAGGACCTTAATTTTAAGCAAACTATTATCCTTATCCAGGTAATTTAAATAGAAGATAATTATCCACTTGATCTTCAATTCGTTAAACCATTCAAAAACCTGGCCCTATGAAAGAACCCGTTCATACCGATTATAAACGATTCACAATAGTTGATTTCATTGCGAGGTATTTGTCCTCTATATGATACATTATACAAACATTGCATTCGTTTTTAAAAGACAAACTTTCTTTACATCGAAAGTTGATGGCATTTATAACATTTCATAATACATCCAACTATAATTGACTTAATAATAATCTTGATGAACTCAACGACTCGAATGCAACGTCTTTTGAAATATGTCATGAATGACTCCAAGTAATATCTCTAAAATGAGCAAATGCACAGCGGAAGATTTCCTTAATACCTGAGAATAAAAATGCTTTAAAGTGTCAACCAAAGGTTGGTGAGTACACTAGTTTATCAGCAACAATCATTTCCATAGTTTTAATAGACCACAAGATACTGATAACAATCTCACCAACGGTAGCAAATGCATCGTGCAATACAAAAATTTCTCACCGAGGGTAGCTAAAACGGTAGCTAATGCATCGTGCAATGAAAAAATTTCTCACCGATAATAGCTAATAAATCAAACCATTTCGGGAGCTAATGCATCGTGCAATGCAAAAATTTCTCACCGGGATAACTAAAACGGTAGCTAATGCATCGTGCAATGCAAAAATTTCTCACCGAGGGTAGCTAAAACAGTAGCTAATGCATCGTGCAATGCAAAAATTTCTCACCGATAGTAGCTAATAAATCAAACCATTTCGGTAGCTAATGCATCGTGCAATGCAAAAATTTCTCACCGATGGTCGATAATACAATCTTTATAGAAATCGAACCTATGAATCCAAATAATTCTATCATAGAATGTAGTTTTTAGTACTTGTGTCTATTTCGTCAAACATTTATAAAAGCAGTTCATGTATTCTCATTTCAAAAATATATCTCAAAAGCATTTAATAAAATAGTTATAAAAACAGCGCATGTATTCTCAGTCCCAAAAATGTAAAGAGTAAAAGGGAATCAAATGAACTCACAATACTGTATTTCGTAGCAATTATGCATATGATGGCACTGAACAAGTGCAGGGTTGGCTTCGGATTCACGAACCTATATTAAGTATGTATATTTATATGTTAGTCAATATCTGTTTCACAAATTAGGTCAGGTCATAGTGTACCACAATCCTAATGCTCGAAACTAATATGCAAAAGTCAACAAAAGTTAACTTGACCAAAATGACTTCCAAAATCTATACATGATTATTATATAACTTAAATAAAGTCATTTTATATTTTTAAGTATATTTAACAAATTTTTATTAGAGTAAATAATGTAAATCATTTATTAATAAATAAAATTTATATTAAAATTTATATAAAAATATACTTTTATATATCTTAAGTAATAAAATTTATAACGTTCACTTAATATTATAAAAATATAGTGGTATGGATTATTAATGTAATTATATTACATGTGGTAAAATATTTTTGTATCGCATATTCATTTGATAAAATAATGTTGATAATAATAATAACATTATTTATATTTACTAATGATGATATTAATTATGATAAAATAATAATTCTAATCATGATAATTTTAATAATAACGATACTTTTTAATATTAACAATAATAATGATAATATTTTATAAAAATAATAATTCTATTCAAGATGATAATTTTTAATAATAATAATACTAAAATGATAATAATATTGATATTTTATAATAACAATGATATTTCTGTAAAAATGATAATTTTAGTAGAAATGATAGTTTTAATATTAATAATACTTTTAATAATAGTAATAATGATAAAAATAATGAAAACGATATTTTTATTTAAATCAATATCTTACAATACTTTAATTTCATTATGATACTTATACTCATTATTTCCTAATCGATTTATTTAATAGCTTTTGTTCATCTTTTATATCGCATTAATAATAATGATAATAATAACAATCATAATAATTAGATGTTACTAATATTAGTTTTAATGATAATGATACTAATAAATATTATAATAATATTAATGATAATACTAATACTAATAATTATAATAATAATAATGATAATATTAATAATAATTTTTAATGATAATAACGATAATAATAATAATCACAATAACAATTTTTAATAATAATAACTTTTATTAATAATGATAATATTAATAATAATAATAATAATAATAATAATAATAATAATAATAATAATAATAATAATAATAATAATAATAATAACGACGATAATAACGACGATAGTAATAATAATGATTTTAACAATAATACTAAAATTCAGTTGACTATAACTTCTAATCCGTTCATCGAAACTATTCGATATCTAAACGAAAAGTTATTGATTTTTCGTCAACTTTCCAATGACATGCATATCATATACCTTATCCTAGTAGCATATGTATTAATTTCAGGATTCATCATAAACTATCTAACGACAATATTAAACATACAAGCATGCATAATCATATATAAAAGTTGAGTTATGAGTGCTCACGTATCAATATTGTGATTCAATATTGCAAAAAAGTACGTAGACGCAACGGAGATGATAAACACTAGATCGACCTCACAAGCATACCCCCAAACATTACCCATAATCTCCATAGCTATAACCCATAATTTCCTTAGCTCTATCCCTCACGAAAAACCCATTTTGAAGACATGCGAGCAGAACCTCGTCGTAGTATTTTATGAATAAATGCTAATACTAATAATACTAATATTCTTAATAATAATAATATGATTAATATTAATAATAATAATAATAATAATAATAATAAATAATAATAATAATAATATGTATACCGAGAGAGAATGAGAGATATGAATGTGAATTATGAATCCACAAAACTGAATTCGTTCTACTTAAAAAGGATGTGACCTCAACAACTCCCTCATGCGATTGCATGAGGGTTGTATGGAGAGCCCATGCGATCACATGAGGCTTCTCTCTAGCTCATGTTCCACTCATTTCATGCTGCCGACACTTTTTAATATATATATTAATATATATATTTAAATAATAATTAATTATATATTATATTATATTCATGTGCATAGTTAACTTATAATTTTAGTTCCGATGACTCGTACGTTGTCTCTCGACTTATGTTCCGGTTTCGGTTTCTCGTACGCATTTTCGTACGCTTTAAAAACTGATACTTTACGTTTCGCGACAGGTACCTTTATTAAAACATAGACTTATGTTATCGATAAACTATATTACCCAAAATATAACCTTTACCTTTGAGTGTCGTGGTCATTTGCTTCTATAAATCAACGTCTCGTTATTTATCAAAGTATTTATTAATACAACTTTAAATCGAAACATTTTATGACTAAGTTAATATTATATTTTATTACTTTGTAAAATATATTTTCATTTAGGAATGTAATTATATATATATTAGAAATATTTATTTAGTAATATATTATTTAGTCTTTCAAAAACTATTTATATTTCAAAGTATAATTTAAAATCATTTTACATAATAGAAAATATTGTATCATATAACGTTTACATTTTAAAACTTAAATAGATATAGTTCATTTATGTACTAGCATTTATTTTACTTCTTAACGTACTAGTTGACATATCTAAATATCAATCGAATCAATAAACGAGCGTTACAATCGTTTACTTAATTAATTTGAAATCAATATATCTAATATACATAAACACGTTTTAAATACACATTGCAAATTATATATATATATATATATATATATATATATATATATATATATATATATATATATATATATATATATATATATATATTTAACAATCAATAATCCAACTCACGTTATTTAATCAAAAACATTTTAAATAATCAAATTCTATCATATCAAAAAACGTCTTCGTACATTTGAAGCTAGATCAATTGATTATTATGTAATTTAGTCTTCCACTAACTTTTGTCTAATTCTCGTTATTTGACACTTTTGTTCTTACTTGTAATTCCCTTTACCATTTTCCGAATACCGTTAAAAAAAGAAAAGTTTCTTAATCAAAGTGGACCTCTCAACAGAGATTCGTAATCATACAATGTCGTAATCATACAATGTATCTGATAAATCAATCATTTGATATTATCTTCTAATTCCATCGATAAACATATTGAAACAATTACGTTCATGTAAAGTATTTTATGTTTAATACTTTGTTAACATTCTCAAGTTGTAATATATATATATATATATATATATATATATATATATATATATATATATATATATATATATATATATATATATATATATATATATATATATATATATATATATATATATATATATATATATAATCATATCCATTTATATAAGGGTTCGTGAATCGTCAGAATTTGGTCGAGGTTAAATGGATGTATGAACATAGTTTAAAATTCTTGAGATTTAACTTAACAAACTTTTCTTATCGTGTCAGAAACATATAAAGATCAAGTTTAAATTTGGTCAGAAATTTTCGGGTTGTCACAGTACCTACCCGTTAAAGAAATTTCGTCTCGAAATTTGATTGGGATGGTCATGGCTCACAATAAGTATGTTTTCATGACTCATGAGTTGACAAATGGAGTTTTATCATCATTTAGTAATATGGATAAAACAATTTGTTTATGTGAAGAGTACGAGTGAAGCTATTGCAAAAAGAGTGAAATGAGTAAGTGTAGATTCGTTATCTCTTTTACGTAGATAGGATTGATTTTCGGAGTTCAAGGGATTTAGAGAAAATCTTCGTAATAAGATTTGATTCTTCAGTAATTAAGGAAATTAGAATCCTCTTCGGTTAATTGCGATGATCTGTCTCGATTGCTCTGTCGGATATTTTACCATAAATCCACCCCCTTCATTTCCTTATTTCCACAACTCATACTTTCTACTCTTTCTTCCTCAACTCATATTTTAAAGCAATCATCATTATGCTCCATCCAGTTCTTATTCTTGATATTCTCCTAACTTTCATATCCGTCATTCTTCTTTTCCATCTGCTGCCAGAAGAATCTATTCACTTCTACTATACTCTTGGTTTTATAGTGTTTTTAGTCCTGCCCTGTCTTTATATTGCTATATGCATCGATATATATGATTTGTAATTTCTGGGTTGTTATTGGGTTTTATATATTCTTTCTTTATATTTCGATGTTCCTGCTTCTGTCTTCTATAATCATTGTCATCCACAGTGAATGCTCCCTTCTATTTGCTGCGATTTATACTCTCATTTCTATTTCAGAGCTTCATTCTTTTGTTTTCTCTTCTTACTATTAAGCACCGCATGTAATGGTCCAGAATTCGTAGATATGAATTTCGGAATGAACATAGTTAATGTTCTAAGAAGGAAATTGTAATGGCACGATCTTGATTTGTCAAATTACCAGAATACCTCGAAAAAGGCCGAATCATCAAGAAAAATATTTTCTTGATATGTTTAGAGTTTAAGTAGAATACAAGAGTCGTGTAACATGGCACATGATGACAGTATGATTTGTGAATCGTCATGTTCAATTAGAAACTCAGCATGACTTACTGTAATATAATCACGTTGATCAATTGTCATTATATTATACTAACTCATGCTTCAGTTCCCAACACTACTTCAAAAACATTCATATTTAAAATTTGAATTTTTCAGAATTTAGAAACTAAAACAGTTTCTTTTATGATGTAATGCAGATAGCGCGAAAAGATGAATTATTTCAGATAAGAATAGTCATGAAAATATCTTCAGAAATATCGAGGATATTTATAATGAAAGATACGATAATATCTTAGAATTTCCAATATCGATGGATGATGAAGAAGATTTGTTCGTAAAGGTTTAGAGTCAGAAATAAGGTATTTGATAACAACTTCAGCAGACACTGAATCATTTGGATTCTTTGAAGGTAGATTTCATCTTTGTGATTTGTCCACAGCCTCCTTCATGGTTTGCTCAATCCATTTTCCAGTTCCAAACCTTCTCTTTTTCTGAGCTTTGCCAACACACTATTCTTTATCATCAAACTTTTGACTTTAACGGTAGTCTACAGTTTCTAATGCTTCATTCAGCTTTTCTAAAAATTCAGAGAACTAAATTGTAGATTGGGTTATTTTTCAGAAACTTCACATTCGAAGTATGTAAGTCTAGGAGATAGACGTTATATGTACACCTATAACTGTTGACGTAGACATGCTGCGAGATTTCAAAATACTGATTGCTGATTCCCAGTAATTGGTATGACAATTCTTGTTACAAGATGCGGATGAGTAAATGATGGGGTTTCGATAAATATAATGATTTTTCGGAAAGTCAAAGATCAGTGAAGCTGTTGGTAAGTTTATTGCTAATGTGGTGGAACATAAACGGTTCCCCGGTAACATTGGCGAAAGGGAAATGTATATATCGAGGTTATAATAAGACTGTTTCGACTGAGAAGTCAAAGTTGACTTGCTGGATGTTAACACCTAATTCCTTATGAGGTAAGGCTTAGTGTGCCAACAAGATACTAGAAGTAATCTAGCTTTAGGATGGTGGAGTGTTGCCGATTGATTTTTACCCTCGGGAGTTATCTCGCGCTCTGTAATCCGGTCTCCGTACTGCGGTTGGTTCCGATTATCTCTTCCGCCATGCTGCTCTCTTCTGTTCTCTCCACGGCGTCCTCTGTTACCATCATTCCTTTTCCACGCAAATTTCCTGCGAGGATCATTCCTCCTGTACTGTTTGCCAGGCAACAAATGATTCAGTTCTCCTGCCTTGATTTTCGCTATGATTTCTCTCATCAAAGATTTGCAATTGTCTGTATCATGGCCCCAAGCCTCATGGAAATTGCACCATAACTCACTCTTTGGACCCTCCCTTTCTTTTATAGGTGCTGGAGCATTGAAAGTGGTCCAAATTGGTTCAGTGAAGAGAATCTCTTTCGGAGTTTTGGTAAGCGCCATTATTAACGGGTGCCTTTCTATTGGCCTTCTGTTGTGGTGGAAATCATTAGGGTGATTGTTTCCTCTCCATCCTCCATTTGAATTGTCATTCCTTCTCTGATTTCTGTCAAAATACCGTCCTCCGTTGTGCGGCTTGCTACTGCTGCCAATATCAAACTTGCTCAACCCATGCTCACCAGCTCGAACATGCCTCTGTGAAACCTCCAACGCCTGATGAAATGTTTTTGGAAAGTCATATCGTAATGCATGAACAAGTGCACTGAACCGTCGCTGGTCCAAACAGAAAATAAAACCAGAGACAAGCTGTGATTCTGGACAATCAGGGATCTTCTGTGCTTCAAGTGTATAACGCTACATAAAATTGCTCAAAGATTCATTATGATTCATTGTGATCTCGTGTGCATCAAGATGTGTCAGAGTACAGCTCCGTAGATTTTGGTATTGCATCACAAATTTTGCTCTCAAATCAAGAAAACTGGTAATACTCCTTGGCGGCAAACTAGCAAACCATTCGCGTGCCATTTTATGCAATACCATAGGAAACATATGGCACGCAGTTTCATCCTCCCAATGCTGCAACCTCATAACACCTTCAAACATAGTCAGAAAATCTTCCGGATCCGTTGTGCCATCATAAACTCCAATTGCTGGTATAGCAAGATTTCTGGGCAATGGATAATTAGCAATTCGATCAATGAAACACTGTGTAGATTCAGCCATGGCTGGTGGCTTGGTGGCTTGCTCTCCAGTAATAAGGGCAAAGAAATTGTCCACGGCCACAGCACGGACGGCGGGCTGCGCTAAGCGTTGCTTATACTTTGCCGGAGCTGTCTGCTTAAGAATGTCATTTAAAAGCAACACTGCCTGCTTTTCTAACATGAACTCATCTTTGTCAATTTCATCATCAGAGTCATTATTATCATAGCTCATGTTGTTATCATCCCCAGAATCATCAATAAGACTGCCCAGCTTGTTAAGTAGCCTGGATAACTTGTATTTTGACATAGATTGCCTTTTCATTATTTGCTTGTCTTTGCCATCCGCCATCCGCCGAAAAGGTATAAATGATGGACACCGCCGTGGTTGCATCAATGGTCGTCGCTCTGGATTAGAAACAAAATTTGGAAGTCTTTCTGCACTTTTGGATGTTGTTTCTTCGATTACTGGCCTTTTCTCCGAATTAGTTGCCAAATGTTTAAGCCTTTCTGCAGTTTCAGCAACTGTTTCTTCAATCGTACCACCTAGTGGCGGATCGGGTACATCTTCAACAGTTATCATGTCGTCAGTTGATGGATTGTTGACTGCTTCAAGTACAAATGGAACTTCAGTTGTTTTTGTTCCTTTTCCGTTTCGTGTGTTCTTTGCATTAGTGGATGGCGCCATTGTTAACACCTAATTCCTTATGAGGTAAGGCTTAGTGTGCCAACAAGATACTAGAAGTAATCTAGCTTTAGGAGGGCGGAGTGTTGCCGATTGATTTTTACCCTCAGGAAATAATCCCTGCAGACCCGGCTCACAAGTGTAGAAACTTGTGTGGTGGCTTAATCAATCTTTCATCCGTAGAGCATAAAAGTGCTAGCCGGATGACTTCTAGTGAGAGAAAGTAGAGAGAGAAGTGAAGTCTCAGCTCTCAAAGTTATCAGAATATCTGAACTGTGTAAAATGACGACCCAAGGGGTCTATTTATAGTGTCAGATTCACCAGATTGCTTGGGGACACGTGTCAAATGATGATACGTTCTGTTACTTGTGATCCAAAATTTACGTTGAAGGTGGCGTTCTCCGGCAAGGGCTTACGCACTAGGCGGCCTTCAGGGCTTACGCATGACAGAGCAGCCTGTACAGCGGAGAACGCTAGACGGACAACTCCACAAAACTGTTGTTTCCAGCCTTCCTGATGCTACTTCTATGCAACCATTATGCCTTTTATGTGTGTATACGATACACCATTACTGGAGCTGTGACAAAACTGTCTATTTTGAAACGGGATTGAAAAGTTATTTTAGCTAATAAATGCCAAAGGGTCTGACACGGATACGTGTTAAACTATGACTTTGGTTTCGAGAGTATTTCAGGTGCAAGACTGTGGTTAATATTTGGTTGGATCATCATCTCAGTTGTTCATTAGTTGAAGTATCTTCAAGAATTTTGAAAGGTTTGAACACAGATTGTAATCGTTAATATACATATGATGTTCTAGGATTTTGAGTGATACAAATATTTTTTCTGGGTTCTATGAATAGAAATGATGTTCTAGCACAGTTTCGAAGTCAAAGTATAGCTTTGAAAGATGTAGGAATCTAAGACTGATGATTTCGGTTATATCTCGAATTGAATTCTGAGATTTCAAAATAAGAATATGTAATTAGATTTGAATGAGTATGGTTGTTTTGATTTCTATAAATAAATTTATATTGTTGTGAAAGTAGAGAGTTTAGTGGATGATTTGCTGAATCAGAATCTAAAAATGTAACATATTAATTGTGAATTTATATATCTTTCTCGGGTATTACCTACCCGTTAAATTTTTTTCACAAGTAACATTTTTGTACAAATGAATTTCATTACAGTCTCTATGAAAATATATATGTATGTATATTTTCTCCAGATGTAATACAGATTTACCGAGTTAATATAATATTAAACTCATTTGATTTTTAGCTGGAATTGAAAATGAATAATCTCTAAGACATTAAATATTACATAATTTTCGCGGAGTGTTTCACTAATGTAATTATACTTCATTATCGATACTAATTGACATTCCTTGATAAAGGATGTTGATATTCATGGAATTTTTGTGAACTTCGCCAGATATGATGATGTTTCTAGGAAGTTTCGAGTACATCAAAGATGAAAATGTAAAATCAAACGTGTAATTGATTAATACACTTGATTTATTATGAATTGGAATTCATTGAGTTTGGAACAGAGATTGTAGTTTACCATGGTTAAATCGTTAATCGAAGGATTATAGCATATTAGTAATATGAATTTAACTGAGTAGTATCTACCCTTTTTCAATTCTTACATAATAGCTTAGTATGAAAAGATTTATGAGTGTTCCAAAATTTATATATATAAGATATACATATAAATTCTTCAGAGAAATTGAGTTCATACTTCATAACTCATTGATACAATATAATCGTTGTTGATTCTTAATGATATCCACGGTGATTCTTGAACTGGCAGGGTTTGTGATGTTATAGGTGCTGATGATGCTGACGGTACTGTTGATGCTGCTAGTAAAAGAAGTCTAGCTTGTAAATCGTGCACCATCCCTTATCAGGGTTTCTACTCTTCCTTCTATCATTTCGATCCACACATCTGATTTATGGTTAAGGCTAGAATAGTTAATCTCTAAGACTTTAGAGATTACATAATCGCCGCAGAATGTTTCTTCAATGAAATTATGAATTACTACTTTATCGGTTATTGTTGTTGGTACTCCTTGGTATCTATGGTGCGTATGACGTTGATGCTCGAGGCACAGTTTGTGATGTTGAGGTGTGGGATGCGGATGTTGCTGTTGGTGCTTGTAACCTTTGCACCATATTCTCCAAAGCTACTACCCGAGCGTGAAGCTCGTTGACTTCTTCTATTACACCGGGATGATTGTCGGTTCAGACGAACGGGTGAATAAGATCTAGAAAGTGAGATAGTATATAATCGTAACGAGATACTCTGGAAATGAGAGAGAAAATGGTGTCTTGAATAGGTTCGCTGGTAAGTGCTTCAGGTTCTTCGCCAAGAGGGCCATGTGGTGGATGGAAGGGATCACCTTCTTCTTGTCTCCAATGATTATGTAGGCTACGAACCCATCCCCAATTCATCCAGAATAGATGGTGGCTAATTGGTTGATTGATTCTGGTCGCGCTGCTTTCGGAGCTCGAGTGAAAATCGATATCGGAATCCGAGGAACTTGAACTAGTGGCGAATTCCATTGCGTACGATTGAATAAAGGATTTTTCGATATAAAATGATTTCTGGCTATCGGATGGTATTCTAATTTACATAGAATATATATATATATACATATATATATATATATATATATATATATATATATATATATATATATATATATATATATATATATATATATAACAAAAGATTTCGTAGATTACGGAGGAATTTACGGAATATACTACGCAAAGTTTACAGTAACAGATACGCTAAGATATGAATTAGCAGATACGTTAAGATATGAATTTTTTGTCTATACACTATTCATGCAATCAATGCAGTAAGATGTGTCTAGACTAAGAGTGATAAGCAAGTGATTTCCTAAGAATGATAAGCAGGTAATTTTCGACACAAAATGATAAGCAAAACTTTTGACATGCAGACACGGTCGAAGTCCAGACCCACTAATGCATCTAAACAACTATCAGTTAGACACACTAATGTAAGACCTGGTTCGCTAAGACCACCGCTCTAATACCAACTGAAAGGACCCGTTCATACCGATTATAAACGATTCACAATAGTTGATTTCATTGTGAGGTATTTGTCCTCTATATGATACATTTTACAAACATTCCATTCGTTTTTAAAAGACAAACTCTTACATCGAAAGTTGACGGCATGCATACCATTTCATAATACATCCAACTATAATTGACTTAATAATAATCTTGATGAACTCAATGACTCGAATGCAACGTCTTTTGAAATATGTCATGAATGAGTCCAAGTAATATTTCTAAAATGAGCAAATGCACTTAAAGGACCCGTTCATATACATTATAAATGATTCACAATAGTTGATTACATTGCGAGGTATTTGACCTCTATATGATACATTTTACAAACATTGCATTCTTTTTTAAAAGACAAACTTTCTTTACATCGAAAATTGACAGGCATGCATACCATTTCATAATATCCACTATCCAACTATAAATTGATTTAATAATAATCTTTGATGAACTCAATGACTCGAATGCAACGTTCTTCGAAATATACTATGAAAGACTCCAAGTAATATCTTTAAAATGAGCAAATGCACAGCGGAAGATTTCTTTAACACCTGAGAATAAACATGCTTTAAAGTGTCAACCAAAAGTTTGGTGAGTTCATTAGTTTATCATAATCATTTATTTCTATCATTTTAATAGACCACAAGAATTTCATTTCCAGTTCTCATAAATATACGTCTCATGCATAGAGACAAAAATAATCATTCATTTGATGAACACCTGGTAACCGACATTAACTAGATACATATAAGAATATCCCCTATCATTCCGGGATCCTCCTTCGGACATGATATAAATTTCGAAGTACTAAAGCATCCGGTACTTTGGATGGGGTTTGTTATGTGATGACCCGGAAATTTCCGACCAAATTTAAACTTAATCTTTATAAAATTTCGAGACGATAAGCAAAGTCTGTTATGTTAAAGTCTTAACAATTTTGAACTGTGTTTATATATTCAATTACCTTTTGACCTATGCCCGACGATTCACGAACAATTGTTTGAAAACATATATATATTATGTAAAAATAAATAAAAGTATACATAATAACTTGAATCCATAAAATACAATTAAATTATTTGAATTGAAAATGTAAGGTAATATACAGAATAATTAAAATGCTATTAAAAATGAACATATATATATGAAAATGATTTTTATGAATGATTAATGATTATATATATATATATATATATATATATATATATATATATAATGTATAAATAATAAGTATTCAATAAAAGTTGCTACAAGTTAATGTATAAAGATTATATTAATATTGTGATTGTTACTTTCATAATTATTACTAATAGCAGCATTAATAATTTAATAATATTATGTTTAACATAAAATAGATAACTATATATATGAAAATTGATATAAGTTGTTGTATTATCAAAAATTATCAATATTATTATTATTATTAAATTTCTTATTATTATTATTATTATTATTATTATTATTATTATTATTATTATTATTATTATTATTATTATTATTATTATTATTATTATTATAAGCAGTATTATTATTAATATTATTAAAAAGATTGTATTATTATTACTAGTATATATATTGTAATGTATAAATATTGAATATTAAATATATGTTATATGTTACATAATTAATAAGTTATAATATTAAATGTAATTACAACTTGTTACTATTGTTATTTTTTCTATGTCTCAAACTTGTTACATATCAACATCCATCTATACGAATTTTGTTTGATTCCATTTTTTTTTTATTTTTTTTATTTCTTCGTGATTGAATTATTTTTCTGTCGAATATCTAATCTATATATAAACAATCAAATTTGGTAATAAGGGACACCAGTCGACCTTATTATAACAACTAAATTACAAATACAATTTTTACAGCTTTAAATTTCGAAAATTCCATTCAAAAGAATGAAGAACACAGGTAATAACTCTGTACGTGTATATTTTTTGTGAAAACTCGAATTTAAAACAATTTTAAAAATCTAAGGATGCAGTTAGGTTATAAATCTTCCAAGTAAACTATCTGGAAAGTTTCATGGTCCAATTTTTACAATCGGGTTCCAATTTTGAAATCAAACGTGATTCATAAAAAAAGTCAAACATTGTTCTTGAACAAAATTGGAAGTTTCTGTTATGATTTCGATTAAATTAACGAATTATATAGTTTCTAATAATGATTTAAAATATTTGTCATGTTATATGTATAGTCTGAAACGTCCTTAGAATTCAAATTTGATTTTGAGTTCATTATATTTTTTTCCTTCGTATACCGCTGCTGCTGTATTGTAATTTTTATTTTTCCTTCTATCAATAAATCACTCACTGCAATGTGTTGGTCACGATTTAGGAGTCAAAAATGAATTTGATTAACTCGTTGTTGGAATAGTTCTCTGATCGACTTGTTATGGTGAGGATGAGGAAGAAATATAAACCGAAATAAGAACCAGTTAAATAAAAATGTGTGGAGTATAATTTCAGAAAAATGGATCTAGTCGGATGGTTAAGGAGTGATTCGAGGAACGAGAGGTCAAGGGTTCGAATCTCGTATAGGACATTATTTTTTTGTAAAGCTTACAAAGGGTATAACCATTTATCTTTCATCTTTATTATTATTATTATTATTATTATTATTATTATTATTATTATTATTATTATTATTATTATTATTATTATTATTATTATTATTATTATCATTGTTATTATAATTGAATATTATTATTATCATTATAATTAAAAGTATCATAAAAATTGTTAGTATTATTATTGATATTATGATCATTATTAATTATTGTTATTATTATTGTTATATTAATAATATGCTCTTTATTATTATTAACATTTTAGTTATTATTAAGTAATATCTTTATGTATTAAAAGTATTATTATTATTATTATTAATATAAGTATGATGATTATTATTATAACGAATATGATTAGTATTACTATTGTTATTACGAAAATAACACAAACTATTATTATTATCATTAATATTAGTATTTGTATTATAGTAGACTTATTAGTATTATTATCATTATTATTAACAATAGTATTATCATTATCATTAATTTAATCACTACTAATATTATTTTAGTAATAATATAATTACAATTTTAGCAAACAAATGAAGTATATACATATAAAATATTTGATACATATAACATAACAAAAGTTATATTTTTATATAGTAATAATGAAATACATAAATTAATTATATAAAAATTATATCATTAATAATAATATATATATTTGTTCAATTACAAGTATATGTATTAATAGATACATGAATTGAATGATATAGGTTCGTGAATCTAAGGCCAACCCTACATTGTTCAGTTGGTAAATATCGTCATATGTATTTTTACTACAAAATACATTAGGTGAGTTTCATTTGCTCCCTTTTACTCTTTACATTTTTGGGCTGAGAATACATGCAAAGGTTTTATTAACTGTTTTACAATAATTATATGCGTGAGTTTCATTTGCCTTTTTACCCTTTATATTTTTGGGCCGAGAATACATACGCAATTTTTATAAATGTTTTACGAAATAGACACAAGTAATCGAAACTACATTATATGGTTGAATTATCGAAATCGAATATGCCCCTTTTTATTAAGTCTGGTAATCTAAGAATTAGGGAACAGACACCCTAATTGACTCGAATCCTAAAGATAGATCTATCGGGCCCAACAAGCCCCATCCAAAGTACCGGATGCTTTAGTACTTCAAAATTTATATCATATCCGAAGGAGGATCCTGAAATGATTGGGATATTCTTATATGTATATTGTGAATGTCGGTTACCAGGTGTTCAATCCATATGAATGATATTTTTGTCTCTATGCATGGGACGTATGTTTACGAGAAATGGAAATATGAAATCTTGTGGTCTATTAAAATTATGAAATGATTATTTATGTTAAACTAATGAACTCACCAACCTTTTGGTTAACACTTTAAAGCATGTTTATTCTCAGGTTTGAAAGAAATCTTTCGCTGTGCATTAGCTCATTTTAAAGATATTACTTGGAGTCATTCATGACATATTTCAAAAGACGTTGCATTCGAGTCGTTGAAGTTCATTAGAGATTATTATTAATTAAATGACAGATTAGGTCATTTATAGTTTGGATATTATGAAATGGTATGCATACCTGTCAATTTCGATGAAATGAAAGGTTGTTTTTTAAAAACGAATGCAATGTTTGTAAAATGTATCATATAGAGGTCAAGTACCTCGCGATGTAACCAACTATTGTGAATCATTTATAATCGATGTGGACTTCGTTCGGATGGATTAGGACGGGGCATCACAGTTGGTATCAGAGCAGTGGTCTTAGCGAACCAAGTCTTGCATTAGTGAGTATAACTGATAGTCGTTAGGATGCATTAGTGAGTCTGGACTTCGACCGTGTCTGCATGTCAAAAGTTTTGCTTAGGAAATTACCTGCTCATTATTCTTAGTCTAGACACGTTTTACTGCATTGACTGCATTAATAGTGTATAGACAAAATCCATATCTTAGCGTATCTGTCACTGTAGACTTTATCTGACACGTTTCCTTAATTTTCCCCGTAATTCACGGGATCTTTGGAAGTATGTATAGATATTCTATATATAATTATAATATCATTCGATATTCGAAAATCATTTCATATCAAAACTCTTTAACTGATCGTGAGAGATGGATCCTACACCTAGCGTAGATTCCATTAGTTCCGGAAGCGATTTCGAGATGTATATTGAAGCAGACTCCGACGTCAATGAACCAGAAGTGCCTCAACCATTTAGTTATTTTTCTTTCTGGAGGAGATGAGGGTGGGTCCGAGACTTACTCACTCGATGGTGAAATGAAGAAGGCGAGCCCTACTGATAACCAAACTTACTTCCCAACATCGGAGAAAACGATGTACTCACCGGTGAACCTATGCGCTACACTGTATTCACCCTTCTTGCTAAAGTTTTCCACCTCGAAGGTCGCATTACTGCAATCTCAGAAAATATTCAACCTTTACTTCCGAATACCAATCGAAGGAGAATATTAGAAGAAGTTAGGGAACTTCGAATTGATAATCAAGATCTATCGAATCAGATGAGTGGATGAATAGAAATGATTGAGGGTAGGATAGAAATCCTGACAAGAATGGTGCGTGATTTACAAGCTATACTTACTACACCAACATCATCACCAACCTCAGCACCAACAACACTTGTAGCACCGACAGCAACAGTACCACCATCAGCAGCACCAGGAGCATAACCAGTACCAACAACAACAACATCATTGCACATCTCAACCTCGCAATCTATACCTCAAGCATAATCATCGTTCTACGAATCGTTTTACGAATCGTTTTACATAAACTATCTTCGTCCTTCATGGTGATTATGTAATCTCTAATATTTTAGAGATTATGTACTCTAGTTCTAGCCGTAAATCTGATGAGTTTAATATCACATTGACTCATTAAATCCATAAGTACGTCTGAAGAAAATAAATATGTATATATGTTTTCATAAAGATTGTAATTAAAATTTTAATTTTACAAACTGTTAATGGTGAAAATATTTTAACGGGTAGGTAATACCCGATGAATATTTAGATTTCGCATTAATAAATTACACTGTACATTTTTCGAATCTGATTCAACAGTCATTTACTATCCTACTTGCAACCACAGCTATACGAATCCGTTCATCACAGAATAACCATTTTCATTCAATTTCATATTTGGATTTTGACCTATCAGAATCCGACAAGTGGCATAATGAAGAAAACATTGGACAAAATAAAATTTGTTAGAAACAAACAAATTAACTATGAAAAATTTTGTTAGGAATCCACGCTAACGAAATCCTAGCTAACTGTTCCTAGCTAACTGATTACATTTTATTTATCGCAATTTCTTTTATCGCAATTTACATTCTCGCAATTTTATTTATCGTCATTAAATTTCTGTTATTTACTTTACGCACTTTATTTATCGTTATTTAATTTTCTGTTATTTATTTTACGCACTTTAAATATCGGGACACGTATACAAGGTTTTGACATATCATATCGACGCATCTATATATATTCTTTGGAATCACCATAGACACTCTATATGCAGTAATGATCGAGTTCTCTATACAAGGTTGAGGTAGATTCTACAATAATATATATACTTTGAGTTGTGATCGAGTCTGAGACGAATACGGGTCACGATACGTATTAATTAATTCAAATATTATATATTAAACTATATATGAATTATTGAATTGCTAACTGTGGACTATCAACATTGGACAATTAAAAATGAATTAAAATATTGACTATAACATATGAAACTAAACAATTCTTCAAGTTTGCCACTTGATTTCGTCTTAAACCTCAATTCTATCTTGACGATTACAATCTGCGTTCAAACCTTTCATGATTCTTGAAAACGCCTCAATCGAAAGGATGAATCAACTGCACTTCATCTACGGAAGAAAAGATCGATGCATATAGTTATGCACCTGAAAACACTCGGAACCTGAGTAAACGTTTAACACGTAGCTGTGCTAATTCCCTTAGCGTTATTATTACCTAAAATAACTTTGCATCTGCTGTTCGAGATAGCCTGTTTTGTCACAGCTCCAGCAAGACAACTTTGACTTTTCGTACAAAACAACCTTATTATAACGTTGATATATACGCGTGCTCTTTTATTGTTACCAGGGAACCTTTCATATTCCACCATATTACCATCAGCGTTTAATCATCTAAAAACACAATTTTCCTGAAACCACCTCGGATTAATAACCGATGATTCAGATATCATAGCATTTAAATACAGAGGAAACAGAAAAATGGTAGATGGTCTAAACGACCAAAAGTTTGATGATAAAGAAAGGAGTGTTAGGAACGCTCGATGGAAAATTGGGTATTGAAAAACAGATTGAGCTACCCATGAAGGAGACCAAGGACAAATACAAGGACCAAACCCTATATTCAAAAGATTCAGGTAATTCTGGATCCGTTGAAATCTTTAGAGAATATCTTGCTCCGAAGTCATGTTAAAATCTTGCGGAAAATCTTTCTCCGTCAACCATCGAACTTAGAAATTGCAAAAATATCATCATCAATATCTTCGATATTTCTGAGAATATTTTCATAAATATTCTCCCCCGAAATTATATACCTCCTCGTGCTTCCTGTGTATCATTATATTGGAAACATTCAATAGAAAATTTAGTACCGAAAATCAGATTATGCGAAACTAGGAAGAAAGCTGTGGACAAATCACAAAGAATAAGTTTGACTTCAAAGAATCCAAATGATTCAATGTCTGCTAAAGTCTTTAGTGAATATCTTGCACCTTACTCTAAACCCTTGCAGATAATAGTTTCTATCATCCTCTGATCTTAGATATTCCGAGATATTATCGTATCTTTCATTATAAATATCCTCCATATTTCTGGAGATATTTTTATAACTATTCTTATCTGAAATCATTAATCTCTTCGTGCTATCAGTATTACATCATATAGAAACTGTGAGTTTCTATATTTTGTAAAATTTCGAGCTTAAAATATGAATGTTATTGAAGTAATGTTAGGAACTGATGCATGAGTTAGTATAATATAATGACACTTGATCAACGTGATTATATTACAGTAAGTCATGCTGAGTTTCTAGATGGGATATGATGATTCACAGATTATAACATCATCATGTGTCATGTTACACGACTCTTACATTTCAACTGATATATAAACATATCAAGGACATATTTTCTTGATAGTTCTATCTTTTCCAGATATTCTGGTAATTTGGCAAATCAAGATCGTGCTATTACCATTTCTTTCTTAGAACATTAACTATGTTCATTTTGAAGTTCATATCTATGAATTCTGGACCGTTGCTCGCTTTACTAGAGGTCGAGAGGATAATAAAAAGGCAAAGAGATCCAAAATAAGGGAGAATATAAAGCCCAACAACAACATCGAAATTACAAACTGTGGATATCAGTGCGTATAGCAATATAAAGACACGGGAGGATTATAAATACAATAATCCCTAGAGCATAGTAGAGATAAACAGATTCTTCCGGTGGGAGTTGGAAAAGAAGAACGATCATTGCGATAGTCAGAATAAGAACAAGGATTAGAACCGGATTAAGTATTATTATGATCTTTTAGATATATGAACTGAGAAAGAAGGTATAGAAGTGGTGGAAACTAATGGAACGGAAAAGGTAAATTTATAATGCAAATATCAGACAGAGTAATCGAGGCAGATCACCGTATTTAATTATGGAGATCTTAATTCCCTTATTCGCCGAAGAATCAAATCTTTTAGATTTCAAAATTTTCTTAAAATCCCTTGAATTCCGGAATTCAACCCTCCACGTCAAAAGTTAAGACGCACCTTATTTTTTCTAAATTCAACCATGACCAGTCAAAAGTTATGATGAAATGCGTCTTTCTCATTTCATTCTTTTGTGATAACTTCACTCATACGCTTCGGATAATCAAATTGTTTTATCCATATTACTGAGTGATGATAACACTATGTTTAACAACTCATATTCGTCATGAAAAAATTTTTTTAATTGTTAACCATGATCACCTCAATCAAATTTCGGGACGAAATTTCTTTAACGGGTAGGTACTGTGACGACCCGGAAATTTCCGACCAAATTTAAACTTAATCTTTATACGATTTCGAGACGATAAGAAAAGTCTGTTATGTTAAAGTCTTATCAATTTTGAACTGTGTTTATATATTCAATTACCTTTTGACCTATGCCCGACGATTCACGAACAATTGTTTGAAAACATATATATATTATGTAAAAATAAATAAAAGTATACATAGTAACTTGAATCAATAAAATACAATTAAATTATTTGAATTGAAAATGTAAGGTAATATACAGAATAATTAAAATGCTATTAAAAATGAACATATATATATGAAAATGATTTTTATGAATGATTAATGATTATATATATATATATATATATATATATATATATATATATATATATATATATATATATATATAATGTATAAATAATAAGTATTCAATAAAAGTTGCTACAAGTTAATGTATAAAGATTATATTAATATTGTGATTGTTACTTTCATAATTATTACTAATAGCAGCATTAATAATTGTATTATTAATAATATTATGTTTAACATAAAATAGATAACTATATATATGAAAATTGATATAAGTTGTTGTATTATCAAAAATTATCAATATTATTATTATTATTAAATTTGTTATTATTATTATTATTATTATTATTATTATTATTATTATTATTATTATTATTATTATTATTATAAGTAGTATTATTATTAATATTATTAAAAAGATTGTATTATTATTACTAGTATATATATTGTAATGTATAAATATTGAATATTAAATATATGTTATATGTTACATAATTAATAAGTTATAATATTAAATGTAATTACAACTTAAAAAAAATTATTATTATTATAATAATAATGTCTTATTTTTTTTATTTATTAGAAAATAATACAATTTATTAAAATTATCATTAATAATTATTATTAACAATTTCATTAAATATTTTATTAGTATGACTTATTGTTATCATTACTTTTATTATTATTATTATTATTAATATATATTTATTTAATTATTAATCTTATAATTTATAATAATCAGATAAAGGGAATTGAAGTTGTTTTACATAGCTTTCATCTGTTGCTAAATTTTGTCTATGTCTCAAACTTGTTACATATCAACATCCATCTGTACGAATTTTGTTTGATTCCATTTTTTTTTATTTTTTTATTTCTTCGTGATTGAATTATTTTTCTGTCGAATATCTAATCTATATATAAACAATCAAATTTGGTAATAAGGGACACCAGTCGACCTTATTATAACAACTAAATTACAAATACAATTTTTACAGCTTTAAATTTCGAAAATTCCATTTAAAAGAATGAAGAACACAGGTAATAACTCTGTACGTGTATATTTTTTGTGAAAACTCGAATTTAAAACAATTTTAAAAATCTAAGGATGCAGTTAGGTTATAAATCTTCCAAGTAAATTATCTGGAAAATTTCATGGTCCAATTTTTACAATCGGGTTCCAATTTTGAAGTCAAACGTGATTCATAAAAAAAGTCAAACATTGTTCTTGAACAAAATTGGAAGTTTCTGTTATGATTTCGATTAAATTAACGAATTATATAGTTTCTAATAACGATTTAAAATATTTGTCATGTTATATGAATAGTCTAAAACGTCCTTAGAATTCAAATTTGATTTTGAGTTCATTATATTTTTTTTTCTTCGTATATCGCTGCTGCTGTATTGTAATTTTTTTTTATTTTTTTTTCCTTCTATCAATAAATCACTCACTGCAATGTGTTGGTCACGATTTAGGAGTCAAAAATGAATTTGATTAACTCGTTGTTGGAATAGTTCTCTGATCGACTTGTTATGGTGAGGATGAGGAAGAAATATAAACCGAAAATAAGAACCAGTTAAATAAAAATGTGTGGAGTATAATTTCAGAAAAATGGATCTAGTCAGATGTGATGACCCGGGAATTTCCGACCAAATTTAAACTTAATCTTTATATGATTTCGATACGATAAGCAAAGTATGTAATGTTGAGTCTAGAAAACATTGAAACAATATTCAGATATTCATTTGACCTTCGACTGCTCTCGACGATTCACGAACAATTAATTGTAAATAGATATGTGTGTACGAATATATAAATAATAATTTAAAATATAATTTGAAGTATTATATGTTGTTGTTATTAAAATGTAATAAAAATAAAAATAAGATATTATGATAATTAATATTTAAAATATATCTCTGTATATAAAGTATATTAAAAATAAATATTAAATGATTGTAATACTCGTTTGAGGTTCCGATTAATATTAAGCAAGTCTAAATGAACTTATATTATTTTAAAATAAACGGTGATTCGAAAATGAGTTATATAAGTTATAGGCTTGTTAAATGTATATTTAAGATCTAATTATTAATTTTAACAGTTTTCATATTTTTCCCAAAAATTGAGTGGGACGGTTAATGTAATTTTTATTTAATAAGTTAATGATCGAATTTCATACCATAATGACTGAAATAAATAAATGCATTTAATATAAAAATTTGGGATTTTTCCGAAGATCTTTTATCCGCCACTGGTTTCGCACGGTACACAGTCCGTGAATGAAATAGTAGACGACGGCTAACAATTTAACACGTTCAAATCCTAAACTATATTATTATCAATACTATGCTTGTTTGAATATAAATCTGTTTCATATCACAATCAATTTGCTTTTCATAGATTAACCCGTGCATTCCTATCAATCAATCATCTCTCTATATCTCACTCTCCCTTTCTTCTTCGATAAAAACCACCAACGATGTTCCATTATTTTATTTGGGTTGAAACCTATACAACCACCCACTAACTCACTAGTTTCTTTATATAAATAAAATGACGATGATGGAAAGGAAAGCATATGACAACCTACCATTCCTTTTTGTTTTATGTCTAGTCACATACCCAACACATTTATTTATCTATTATCTATATATAATAAACATATACATAGATGGAGTTATCTATAAGTCAACACTGCATTAGCTGGCAAATCTTCTATTATTAGAATATATCTCATTGTATAGCTGTATTCCATTAATCAATGTTTATCTCTATTATGATGTAGAAAATTTGTTAGCCAGTTTACCTTTATATGAATTCGTAAATGATTAAATGCAAATGACAGATTATTCATTTATTTATTATTAACCAAAGCCTATTACATATGTAACACTAATAATCGTCTTTAAGGAAAAACCCACATATTTGAGATTTGATTCTCATACCCGCACTCCATTCATTAACGAGCAAGGCAAGAGAGGAATGCATCACCCATTCTTAAATTCCATCACCCGGCCACCATGTCGACACCCTCTATACACCACCTTATAACCACCACCACCTATCATAACCGCTAAGGAACAACCGTCACCTCACAACCACTATAACTACGCTACGCTGCTACTTAAACTGTTTTGTTTTTCTGTTTAAGCCATAGCAAAACCACCACCGGAACACCCCTTTAATCACGACCCATGTAAACACCACAAGTTCATCAAAAACTGCTACTGCATACTGCAATATTACTGCTGCTACGTCTTTTGTTTTCTTCTATTTCGAACACCATCATAAAACTGCAACTACTTATTTCTGTTTCTGATTAAATCCGTCGAAACCCCAACCTGCGAACCATTAGCTACTACTGCCTTTTCTTATCGATCTCACAACAAACACAAAAAAAAAAACCCTCAAACACCACCTGCAAGTAAAAAGGAAACGAGGGAGAAGATGAACAGTTAATAAGCATGATGATGATATTGTCGTTGTTTTTACCACTACGGTATATATTTTTTTTCTTTATGTGTTCGATTATAGATCAAAGACCAAGATTGAATCAATTGTTGCTATTTGTTTCTAATCTCTCGCAAACCAGGAACAAACCAAACATCCTCACCTCTCCCTCTTCATTTTTTTCGTGACCCATCTTCACCTCCATGAAACCCACATCGCCACCACCGGTTAATTCGTTTCCGTTCGAGTTTTCCCCCGAAAGCCATTACCACACGACAGGTTATTTGTGTATCTATAATCACTGTCATCGAAAGGTGGTTGCTATGCTGTTTTAAGAAAGATGATGATTATTGTTAAAACCGTATGATGGTTAGGGGATGATTAATGAAGATGATTACGGTTATGATTGGTCACGATGATGATATTGATCGAGGATGAAGTAATCAAGAATGATGGTGATGGTAAATGATTACGAAATAATTCTCTGATCATTATATAATAAGAGGAAGAAGAACAGTCGGATATACGATAATGATGATGATGCTGTATGTGATGATAGCTGATGATGATAGTGATGATAGTGATAATACTTAAATCGGATTAAATAAAAAAAATTTAAAACCTTATATAAACAGATAAGTAGAGCTGGAAGAGTGGATGAGAGAGGCGTTGGGTTACTTGGAGGTCGCTGGTTCGATACTAGGCGGAGCCATATTTTTTTTAGAATATAACAGAATTATTCTTGGGCTGCTAGTTGGGCTTGACCATTGTTGGGCCAAGTTCCTTCTGCTGTTGGATGTGATCCAACTTCTTTGTTTGTGTTAAATTGAACGATGACAAGGGATGATCAAGATGATGCGTGATATTTACAAATGATGATGAATTTAGTACACGGTCTCGTATCTAATATATATTTAAACACGAATGATAACCAGAAAGTAACTAGCAGCTCAATGGTTTAGGGGTGTGTTCATTAAGCGGGAGGTCTAGAGTTCGAGCCCGGGCTGCGACATCTTTTTAGGGAGCTATTTTTAAGGTAGTATACTTATTATTCATATTATTATTATTATTATTATTATTATTATTTTTATTATTATTATTATGATTATTAACATTACTTGTATTTTTAACATTATTATTATTATTATCATAACAAGATACAAACTTTATTTTAGTTATAAATATTAATATTATTTTACCAAATAAATACTAATCATATAAACCTATATAATATAACAAATTATGGATTTTTATAAATACTAATCAAATATATACATATACATTAATAAAACTATATAAATATTAATTACATTAAATATATATATACAACTTAAAACTATATAACATATAAATTATGATAGGATATATGAATTTATTCGATTACCATTTTATGTGTTAATATATATATACATGTTATAGGTTCGTGAATCCGAGGTCAACCCTACAATTATTAAATGACGTCATATGTATTTTTACTACAAAATACAGTATGTGAGTTTCATTAATCCCTTTTTAAATGCTTTTGCAATTTATATTTTTGGGCTGAGAATACATGCGCTGCTTTTATAACTGTTTTACAAAATAGACACGAGTAAATGAAACTACATTCTATGGTTGGATTATTAAACCGAATATGCCCCTATTTAGTCTGGTAATCTAAGAATTAGGGAACAGACACCCTAATTGACGCGAACTCTAAAGATAGATCTATCGGGCCCAACAAGCCCCATCCAAAGTACCGGATGCTTTAGTACTTCGAAATTTATATCATGTCCGAAGGAGGATCCCGAAATGATGGGGATATTCTTATATACATATTGTGAATGTCGGTTACCAGGTGTTCAATCCATATGAATGTTATTTTTGTCTCTATGCATGGGACGTATGTTATTGAGAAATAGAAAATATGAAATCTTGTGGTCTATTAAAAATTATGAAATGATTCTTTATGATAAACTAATGAACTCACCAACCTTTTGGTTGACACTTTAAAGCATGTTTATTCTCAGGTATGAAAGAAACGTTCCGCTGTGCATTTGCTCATTTTAAAGGCAGTATTTGGAGTCGATCATCGCAATGGAACCAGTTGTTGGTGACTTCGTCCAGATGGATTAGGACGGGTCCTTTCAGTTGGTATCAGAGCGGTGGTCGTAGCGAACCAGGTCTGCATTAGTGTGTCTAACTGATAAGTCGTTAGGATGCTTTAGTGAGTCTGGACTTCGACCGTGTCTGCATGTCCAAAGTTTTGCTTATCATTTTGTGTCGAAAATCATCTGCTTATCATCCTTAGGAAATTACCTACTTATTATTCTTAGTCTAGACACGTTTTACTGCATTGACTGCATGAATAGTGTATAGACAAAATTCATATCTTAGCGTATCTGACAATTCATATCTTAGCGTATCTGACAATTCATATTTTAGCGTATCTGACAATTCATATCTTGGCGTATCTGTTACTGTAGACCTTGCCTGATATCTCTCGTAAATTTCTCCTCAATTTAAGGGATCCTGGTACTATATATATCGATGTAAATTATGCATTGAGAATACCATCCAACTATCAATTACTATCACTAAACTCTTCATATCAAAAATCTTTCCTGAGATCGCGTAAGATGGCCTCTACGAATCGATCAAATTCCTCTGACTCCGAAGACAGCGTGACAGGAGCACATCAATCAATCAACTATCGTGATTACTGGAGAAAATGGGGGTGGGTTCGCGACATACTCACTCTATGGAGAAGGGAAGAAGGTACTCCATATCATGAATCGAATCTACCACCTAACCTTGGAGTACTCGACCCGCTCACTGGCGAACCTGTTCGCAACACCGTTTATACCCTTTTTGCCAGAATTTTTCGTCTTGAGACTACCATTAATGGAACTAGAAAAGATATCCAATCTCTACCTCACATTGATAACCAACCAGGGTTAGTAGAAGAAGTTAAAGAACTCCGAGCTCGAGTGTTAACTTTAGAGAGCACGGTACACAGTTTGCAAACACCAGCAGTATCACCAACACCAGTCACGTCACCAACCTTAGCACCAACAACACTAGTACCACCAACAACAACATCCGCATCACCAGCTTCGACATCTCATTCTATACCTCAAGTATAATCATCGTTCTACGTATCGTTCTATCTATTTTATTTTCGTTCAACATGGCGATTATGTAATCTCTAATGTTTTAGAAATTACATATTCTTGTTCTAATGATAAATCAAATGAGATCAATATCACATTAACTCATTAAATTCATGATTACATCTGAAGAAAATATATACGTATATATGTTTTCATAAAGATTGTAATTAAAAATTCTTTTGTACAAACTATTAATGGTGAAAATATTTTAACGGGTAGGTAATACCCGAGGAGTATTTAGATTTCACATTAATAAGTAACACTGTACATTCTTCGGAATTGATTCAACGATCATTTACTATCCTATTTACAATCACCGATTGACATATCCCTTCACCAAAGAATAACTATTTTCATTCAAATTCAATTTCATATTTGAATTTTGACCTATCAGAATCCAACAAGTGGCATAATGAAGAAATAATGGACACAATAAAAATTGATTAGAAACAGACTAATTAACAATATTAAATTTTATTAAGAAACCACGCTAACAAAATCCTAGCTAACTGTTAATTCTGTATTACATTTTATTTATCGCAATTTATTTATCGCAATTTATTTTATCGCAATTTATATTCTCGCAATTTTATTTATTGTCATTTAATTTCTGTTATTTACTTTACGCACTTTATTTATCGTCATTTAATTTCTGTTATTTATTTTACGCACTTTAAATATCGGGACACGTATACAAGGTTTTGACATATCATATCGACACATCTATATATATTATTTGGAATCACCATAGACACTCTATATGCAGTAATGATCGAGTTCTCTATACAGGGTTGAGGTTGATTCTATAATAATATATATACTTTGAGTTGTGATCGAGTCTGAGACATGTACACGGGTCACGATACGTATTAATTAATTCAAATATTATATATTAAACTATATATGAATGATTGCACTGTCAACTGTGGACTATCGACTGTGGACTAATAACATTGGACAATTAAAATGAATTAAAATATTGAATATAACAAATGAAACTAAACAATTCTTCAAGTTTGCCACTTGATTTCATTTTAAACCCCATTCGTATCATCACAATTACAATCTGCGTTCAAACCTTTCATGATTCTTGAAAACACCTCAATCGAGAGGATGAACCAACCGCACTTCAATTACGGAAGAAAAGAGTTATGCATATAGTAGTGCACCTGAGAAACTCTCGGCAACTGAGTAAAAGTTTAACATTTAGCCGCGTCAGATCCTTTGACATTTATTAGCAAAAATAACTTAGTAATCTCTTTCCAAAGTAGCAAATTTTGTCACAGCTTCAGCAAATCAACTTCGACTTTTCGTTCGAAATAACCTCATTATCACCTTGACTAATATGTATGTTCATTTATTGTTACCGGGAACCTTTTATATTCCACCATATTACCGTCAGCGTTTAATCATCTAAAAACACAACTTTCTTGAAATCATCTCGGATCGATAACAAATGATTCAGATAGGGTAGCAGTAAATGTAGAGGAATCGGCAATCAGTACTTTGAAAACTCACAGCATATCTACATCAACAGTTATATGTATGACATTTATCTCTTAGAATTATGATCTCTCATTCTGAAATTCTGAAAAGCACTCAGTCACAAATCAATACTCTGAATGTTGAAAAAGCTGAATGAAGCAGCAGAAACTGTAGATAACCGTAAACGACCATAATCATCGAAAGTTTGATGATAAAAATTAGTATGTTGGAAAAGCTCAGAAAAGTTGGAACTGGAAAGCGGATTGAGCTAACCATAAAGGAAACCAAGGAGAAATACAAGTAACATACCCTAAATTCATAGAACCCAGATAAATCTAGATCCGTTGA
This sequence comes from Rutidosis leptorrhynchoides, assembly GCF_046630445.1. Lineage (NCBI taxonomy): Eukaryota > Viridiplantae > Streptophyta > Magnoliopsida > Asterales > Asteraceae > Rutidosis > Rutidosis leptorrhynchoides. The sequence continues at coordinate 258,362,265 of NC_092337.1, forward strand.
AATCTTTAGAGAATATCTTGCTCCGAAGTCATGTTAAAATCTTGCGGAAAATCTTTCTCCATCAACCATCGAACTTAGATATTCCAAAATATCATCATCAATATCTTCGATATTTCTGAGGATATTTTCATAAATATTCTCGTCCGAAATTATATACCTCTTCGTGCTTTCTGTGTAACATTATATTAGAAATATTCAATAGAAAATTTAGTACCGAAAAGCGGATCATGCGAAACTATGAAGGAAGCTGTGGACAAATCACAAGGAATAAGTTTGACTACAAAGAATCCAAATGATTCTGTTTCTGATGAAATCTTTAGCGAATACCTTGCTTCCGAATCTACACCCTTACGGATAAATCTTCTTCATCATCCATCGATATTAGAAATTCTAAGATATCATCGTATCTTTCATTATAAATATCCTCCATATTCCTGAAGATATTTTCTTTATAACCATTCTTATCTGAAATCATTAATCTCTTCGTGTTATCAGTGTTACATCATATAGAAACTGTTAGTCTCTATATTCTGTAAACTTTCGAGCTTAAAATATGAATGTTATTGAAGTAATGTTGGGAACTGATGCATGAGTTAGTATAATATAATGACACTTGATCAACGTGATTATATTACAGTAAGTAATGCTGAGTTTCTAATGAAACGTGATGATGGTTCACAGTAGACCATACCGTCATCATGTGTCATGTTACATAACTCTTTCATTCTGCTTAACTTTTGAACATATCAAGAAAGTATATTCTTGATAGTTCTATTCTCAGTGAATCTGGTAATTTGACAAATCAAATCGTACTATTACGTTTCCTTCTTATTTAGAACATTAATAATGTTCATTCTGAAACTTATATCTGCGAATTCTGGACCATTACAAGAGATACCAAATCGTCAGAAGAAGAAACGAAGGGACAAAGCTCTGAAATAGAAATTGGAGTATAAATCGCAGCAAATAGGAGGGAGTATTAACTGTGGATGACAATGATTATAGGAAACAGAAAAGGAGGACATTGAAATATAAGGAGAGATATAAAGCCCGATAACAACGCATAAATTACAAACCGTGTATATCAATGTTTATCGCAACATAAAGACACGGGAGAATTAAAAACATTATAATCCCGAGGGCGAAGTAAAAGAAAACAGATTCCTCGAGTGGAAGTTGGAAAAGGAGAATGATTGTTACGATAGTAAGTATAAGGACAAGGATTAGAACTGGATTAAGCATTTCCACAATCTTTTGGATGTATGAACTAAGGAAGAGAGTAAGGGAATGGTGAAAATAATGGAATGGAAGAAGTTCATTTATAGTGGAAAATATCAGACAGAGTAATCGTAGCAGATCATCGCATTTAATTATAGAGATCTTAATTCCCATAAATCCCGCAGAATCAGATCTTATAGATTTCGAAGATTTTCTTTAAATCCATTGAATTCCGGAATTCAAACCTGACTCTGTCAAAATTTAAGATGAATCTTTACTTTCCTATTTCACCCTTTGGTGATAGCTTCATTCGTACTCTTCGAACAATCGAGTTATCCATATTATTCAATGATGATAAAACGCAATTTATCAACTCATATTCGTCATGAAAACATTTTTATGGTTAACCATGACAACCTCACTCAAATTTCGGGACGAAATTTCTTTAACGGGTAGGTACTGTGATGACCCGGGAATTTCCGACCAAATTTAAACTTAATCTTTATATGATTTCGATACGATAAGCAAAGTATGTAATGTTGAGTCTAGAAAACATTGAAACAATATTCAGATATTCATTTGACCTTCGACTGCTCTCGACGATTCACGAACAATTAATTGTAAATAGATATGTGTGTACGAATATATAAATAATAATTTAAAATATAATTTGAAGTATTATATGTTGTTGTTATTAAAATGTAATAAAAATAAAAATAAGATATTATGATAATTAATATTTAAAATATATCTCTGTATATAAAGTATATTAAAAATAAATATTAAATGATTGTAATACTCGTTTGAGGTTCCGATTAATATTAAGCAAGTCTAAATGAACTTATATTATTTTAAAATAAACGGTGATTCGAAAATGAGTTATATAAGTTATAGGCTTGTTAAATGTATATTTAAGATCTAATTATTAATTTTAACAGTTTTCATATTTTTCCCAAAAATTGAGTGGGACGGTTAATGTAATTTTTATTTAATAAGTTAATGATCGAATTTCATACCATAATGACTGAAATAAATAAATGCATTTAATATAAAAATTTGGGATTTTTCCGAAGATCTTTTATCCGCCACTGGTTTCGCACGGTACACAGTCCGTGAATGAAATAGTAAACGACGGCTAACAATTTAACACGTTCAAATCCTAAACTATATTATTATCAATACTATGCTTGTTTGAATATAAATCTGTTTCATATCACAATCAATTTGCTTTTCATAGATTAACCCGTGCATTCCTATCAATCAATCATCTCTCTATATCTCACTCTCCCTTTCTTCTTCGATAAAAACCACCAACGATGTTCCATTATTTTATTTGGGTTGAAACCTATACAACCACCCACTAACTCACTAGTTTCTTTATATAAATAAAATGACGATGATGGAAAGGAAAGCATATGACAACCTACCATTCCTTTTTGTTTTATGTCTAGTCACATACCCAACACATTTATTTATCTATTATCTATATATAATAAACATATACATAGATGGAGTTATCTATAAGTCAACACTGCATTAGCTGGCAAATCTTCTATTATTAGAATATATCTCATTGTATAGCTGTATTCCATTAATCAATGTTTATCTCTATTATGATGTAGAAAATTTGTTAGCCAGTTTACCTTTATATGAATTCGTAAATGATTAAATGCAAATGACAGATTATTCATTTATTTATTATTAACCAAAGCCTATTACATATGTAACACTAATAATCGTCTTTAAGGAAAAACCCACATATTTGAGATTTGATTCTCATACCCGCACTCCATTCATTAACGAGCAAGGCAAGAGAGGAATGCATCACCCATTCTTAAATTCCATCACCCGGCCACCATGTCGACACCCTCTATACACCACCTTATAACCACCACCACCTATCATAACCGCTAAGGAACAACCGTCACCTCACAACCACTATAACTACGCTACGCTGCTACTTAAACTGTTTTGTTTTTCTGTTTAAGCCATAGCAAAACCACCACCGGAACACCCCTTTAATCACGACCCATGTAAACACCACAAGTTCATCAAAAACTGCTACTGCATACTGCAATATTACTGCTGCTACGTCTTTTGTTTTCTTCTATTTCGAACACCATCATAAAACTGCAACTACTTATTTCTGTTTCTGATTAAATCCGTCGAAACCCCAACCTGCGAACCATTAGCTACTACTGCCTTTTCTTATCGATCTCACAACAAACACAAAAAAAAAAACCCTCAAACACCACCTGCAAGTAAAAAGGAAACGAGGGAGAAGATGAACAGTTAATAAGCATGATGATGATATTGTCGTTGTTTTTACCACTACGGTATATATTTTTTTTCTTTCTGTGTTCGATTATAGATCAAAGACCAAGATTGAATCAATTGTTGCTATTTGTTTCTAATCTCTCGCAAACCAGGAACAAACCAAACATCCTCACCTCTCCCTCTTCATTTTTTTCGTGACCCATCTTCACCTCCATGAAACCCACATCGCCACCACCGGTTAATTCGTTTCCGTTCGAGTTTTCCCCCGAAAGCCATTACCACACGACAGGTTATTTGTGTATCTATAATCACTGTCATCGAAAGGTGGTTGCTATGCTGTTTTAAGAAAGATGATGATTATTGTTAAAACCGTATGATGGTTAGGGGATGATTAATGAAGATGATTACGGTTATGATTGGTCACGATGATGATATTGATCGAGGATGAAGTAATCAAGAATGATGGTGATGGTAAATGATTACGAAATAATTCTCTGATCATTATATAATAAGAGGAAGAAGAACAGTCGGATATACGATAATGATGATGATGCTGTATGTGATGATAGCTGATGATGATAGTGATGATAGTGATAATACTTAAATCGGATTAAATAAAAAAAATTTAAAACCTTATATAAACAGATAAGTAGAGCTGGAAGAGTGGATGAGAGAGGCGTTGGGTTACTTGGAGGTCGCTGGTTCGATACTAGGCGGAGCCATATTTTTTTTAGAATATAACAGAATTATTCTTGGGCTGCTAGTTGGGCTTGACCATTGTTGGGCCAAGTTCCTTCTGCTGTTGGATGTGATCCAACTTCTTTGTTTGTGTTAAATTGAACGATGACAAGGGATGATCAAGATGATGCGTGATATTTACAAATGATGATGAATTTAGTACACGGTCTCGTATCTAATATATATTTAAACACGAATGATAACCAGAAAGTAACTAGCAGCTCAATGGTTTAGGGGTGTGTTCATTAAGCGGGAGGTCTAGAGTTCGAGCCCGGGCTGCGACATCTTTTTAGGGAGCTATTTTTAAGGTAGTATACTTATTATTCATATTATTATTATTATTATTATTATTATTATTTTTATTATTATTATTATGATTATTAACATTACTTGTATTTTTAACATTATTATTATTATTATCATAACAAGATACAAACTTTATTTTAGTTATAAATATTAATATTATTTTACCAAATAAATACTAATCATATAAACCTATATAATATAACAAATTATGGATTTTTATAAATACTAATCAAATATATACATATACATTAATAAAACTATATAAATATTAATTACATTAAATATATATATACAACTTAAAACTATATAACATATAAATTATGATAGGATATATGAATTTATTCGATTACCATTTTATGTGTTAATATATATATACATGTTATAGGTTCGTGAATCCGAGGTCAACCCTACAATTATTAAATGACGTCATATGTATTTTTACTACAAAATACAGTATGTGAGTTTCATTAATCCCTTTTTAAATGCTTTTGCAATTTATATTTTTGGGCTGAGAATACATGCGCTGCTTTTATAACTGTTTTACAAAATAGACACGAGTAAATGAAACTACATTCTATGGTTGGATTATTAAACCGAATATGCCCCTATTTAGTCTGGTAATCTAAGAATTAGGGAACAGACACCCTAATTGACGCGAACTCTAAAGATAGATCTATCGGGCCCAACAAGCCCCATCCAAAGTACCGGATGCTTTAGTACTTCGAAATTTATATCATGTCCGAAGGAGGATCCCGGAATGATGGGGATATTCTTATATACATATTGTGAATGTCGGTTACCAGGTGTTCAATCCATATGAATGTTATTTTTGTCTCTATGCATGGGACGTATGTTATTGAGAAATAGAAAATATGAAATCTTGTGGTCTATTAAAAATTATGAAATGATTCTTTATGATAAACTAATGAACTCACCAACCTTTTGGTTGACACTTTAAAGCATGTTTATTCTCAGGTATGAAAGAAACGTTCCGCTGTGCATTTGCTCATTTTAAAGGCAGTATTTGGAGTCGATCATCGCAATGGAACCAGTTGTTGGTGACTTCGTCCAGATGGATTAGGACGGGTCCTTTCATCAGATGGTTAAGGAGTGATTCGAGGAACGAGAGGTCGCGGGTTCGAATCTCGTATAGGACATTATTTTTTTGTAAAGCTTGCAAAGGGTATAACCATTTATCTTTCATCTTTATTATTATTATTATTATTATTATTATTATTATTATTATTATTATTATTATTATTATTATTATTATTATTATTATTATTATTATTATTATTATTATTATTATTATTATTATTATTATTATTATTATTATTATTATTATTATTATTATTATTATTATTATTATCATTGTTATTATAAATGAATATTATTATTATCATTATAATTAAAAGTATCATAAACATTGTTAGTATTATTATTGATATTATGATCATTATTAATTATTGTTATTATTATTGTTATATTAATAATATGCTCTTTATTATTATTATTAACATTTTAGTTATTATTAAGTAATATCTTCATGTATTAAAAGTATTATTATTATTATTAATATAAGTATGATGATTATTATTATAACGAATATGATTAGTATTACTATTGTTATTACGAAAATAACACAAACTATTATTATTATCATTAATATTAGTATTAGTATTATAGTAGACTTATTAGTATTATTATCATTATTATTAACACTAGTACTAGTATTATCATTATCATTAATTTAATCACTACTAATATTATTTTAGTAATAATATAATTACAATTTTAGCAAACAAATGAAGTATATACATATAAAATATTTGATACATATAACATAACAAAAGTTATATTTTTATATAGTAATAATGAAATACATAAATTAATTATATAAAAATTATATCATTAATAATAATATATATATATTTGTTCGATTACAAGTATATGTATTAATAGATACATGAATTAAATGATATAGGTTCGTGAATCCAAGGCCAACCCTACATTGTTCAGTTGGTAAATATCGTCATATGTATTTTTACTACAAAATACATTAGGTGAGTTTCATTTGCTCCCTTTTACTCTTTACATTTTTGGGCTGAGAATACATGCAAAGGTTTTATTAACTGTTTTACAATAATTACATGCGTGAGTTTCATTTGCCTTTTTACCTTTTATATTTTTGGGCTGAGAATACATGCGCAATTTTTATAAATATTTTACGAAATAGACACAAGTAATCGAAACTACATTATATGGTTGAATTATCGAAATCGAATATGCCCCTTTTTATTAAGTCTGGCAATCTAAGAATTATGGAACAGACACCCTAATTGACGCGAATCCTAAAGATAGATCTATCGGGCCCAACAAGCCCCATCCAAAGTACCGGATGCTTTAGTACTTCGAAATTTATATCATGTCCGAAGGAGGATCCCGGAATGATGGGGATATTCTTATATGTATATTGTGAATGTCGGTTACCAGGTGTTCAATCCATATGAATGATATTTTTGTCTCTATGCATGGGACGTATGTTTACGAGAAATGGAAATATGAAATCTTGTGGTCTATTAAAATTATGAAATGATTATTTATGTTAAACTAATGAACTCACCAACCTTTTGGTTGACACTTTAAAGCATGTTTATTCTCAGGTTTGAAAGAAATTTTCCGTTGTGCATTAGGTCATTTTAAAGATATTACTTGGAGTCATTCATGACATATTTCAAAAGACGTTGCATTCGAGTCGTTGAAGTTCATTAGAGATTATTATTAATTAAATGACAGATTAGGTCATTTATAGTTTGGATATTATGAAATGGTATGCATACCTGTCAACTTTCGATGAAATGAAAGGTTGTCTTTTAAAAACGAATGCAATGTTTGTAAAATGTATCATATAGAGGTCAAGTACCTCGCGATGTAACCAACTATTGTGAATCGTTTATAATCGATGTGGACTTCGTCTGGATGGATTAGGACGAGGCATCACATGTTAGGCCCAATAGATCTATCTTTAGGATTCGCGTCAATTAGGGTGTCTGTTCCCTAATTCTTAGATTACCAGACTGTAATAAAAAGGGGCATATTCGATTTCGATAATTCAACCATTGAATGTAGTTTCAATTACTTGTGTCTATTTCATCAAACATTTATAAAAGCGCATGTATTCTCAGTCCCAAAAATATAAAGGGTAAAAAGGCAAATGAAACTCACCATACTGTATTTCGTAGTAAAAATACATATAACGTCATTGAACAAGTGCAAGGTTGGCCTCGGATTCACGAACCTAAATTAGTTATATATATTTATGTGTTGGTCAATATTTGTCTAATAAATTAGGTCAAGTCATAGTGTACCACAATCCTAATGCTCGAGACTAATATGCAAAAGTCAACAAAAGTAAATTTGACTCAAAATAATTTCCAAAAATCTATACATGATTAATATGTAGTGACCCGAACTTTTCCATGTTTATATATATATATATTAAATGAAATTGTTATTTACATGATTAAGTGTTTCCAACATGTTAAGCAATCAAACTTGTTAAGACTTGATTAATTGAAATAGGTTTCATATAGACAATTGACCACCCAAGTTGACCAGTGATTCACGAACGTTAAAACTTGTAAAAACTATACGATGACATATATATGGTTATATATATAGTTAACGTGATTTTATTATAAGTATGTATCTCATTAGGTATTTTAACAATGAGACTTTATACATAAAAATGAGACTATTAATTTAAGAAACTCGAAAACGATATATATAACGATTATCGTTATAACAACATCTTACTAGGTACATATGAATCATATTAAGATATTGATACACTTGGTTAATTATGTTAAATGATAATTAAATATATTATTAAGTGTATTAACAATGAAATACATATGTAAAAATAAGACTACTAACTTAATTATTTCGAAACGAGACATATATGTAACGATTATCATTGTAACGACATTTAACTATATATATATCATACTAAGATATATTATATATCATAATATCATGATAATATAACAATTTAACATCTCATTTGTTATAATAAACAATGGGTTAACAACATTCAACAAGATCGTTAACCTAAAGGTTTCAAAACAACATTTACATGTAACGACTAACGATGACTTAACGACTCAGTTAAAATGTATATACATGTAGTGTTTTAATATGTATTCATACACTTTTGAAAGACTTCAAGACACTTATCAAAATACTTCTACTTAACAAAAATGCTTACAATTACATCCTCGTTCAGTTTCATCAACAATTCTACTCGTATGCACCCGTATTCGTACTCGTACAATACACAGCTTTTAGATGTATGTACTATTGGTATATACACTCCAATGATCAGCTATTAGCAGCCCATGTGAGTCACCTAACACATGTGGGAACCATCATTTGGCAACTAGCATGAAATATCTCATAAAATTACAAAAATATGAGTAATCATTCATGACTTATTTACATGAAAACAAAATTACATATCCTTTATATCTAATCCATACACCAACGACCAAAAACACCTACAAACACTTTCATTCTTCAATTTTCTTCATCTAATTGATCTCTCTCAAGTTCTATCTTGAAGTTCTAAGTGTTCTTCATAAATTCCAAAAGTTCTAGTTTCATAAAATCAAGAATACTTCCAAGATTGCAAGTTTACTTCCAAGTTTTCTAAATCCATTCCAAGTAATCATCCAAGATCAAGAAACTTTTGTTACTTACAGTAGGTTATCTTTCTAATACAAGGTAATAATCATATTCAAACTTTAATTCAATTTCTATAACTATAACAATCTTATTTCGAGTGGAAATCTTACTTGAAATTGTTTTCGTGTCATGATTCTGCTTCAAGAACTTTCAAGCCATCCAAGGATCCTTTGAAGCTATATCTATTTTTCTCATTTCCAGTAGGTTTATCCAAGGAACTTGAGGTAGTAATGATGTTCATAACATCATTCGATTCATACATATAAAGCTATCTTATTCGAAGGTTTAAACTTGTAATCACTAGAATACAGTTTAGTTAATTCTAAACTTGTTCGCAAATAAAAGTTAATCCTTCTAACTTGACTTTTAAAATCAACTAAACACATGTTCTATATCTATATGATATGCTAACTTAATGATTTAAAACCTGGAAACACGAAAAACATCGTAAAATCGGATTTACGCCGTCGTAGTAACACCGCGGGCTGTTTTGGGTTAGTTAATTAAAAACTATGATAAACTTTGATTTAAAAGTTGTTATTCTGGGAAAATTATTTTTATTATGAACATGAAACTATATCCAAAAATCATGGTTAAACTCAAAGTGGAAGTATGTTTTCTAAAATGGTCATCTAGACGTCGTTCTTTCGACTGAAATGACTACCTTTACAAAAACGACTTGTAACTTATTTTTCTGACTATAAGCCTATACTTTTTCTGTTTAGATTCATAAAATAGAGTTCAATATGAACCCATAGCAATTTGATTCACTCAAAATGGATTTAAAATGAAGAAGTTATGGGTAAAACAAGATTGGATAATTTTTCTTATTTTAGCTACGTGAAAATTGGTAACAAATCTATTCCAACCATAACTTAATCAACTTGTATTGTATATTATGTAATCTTGAGATACCATAGACACGTATACAATATTTCGACCTATCATGTCGACACATCTATATATATTTCGGAACAACCATAGACACTCTATATGTGAATGTTGCAGTTACCTATACAGGGTTGAGGTTGATTCCAAAAAATATATAGTTTGAGTTGTGATCAATACTGAGATATGAAATGTCCCGTTCTTATTGATTAAAAACGTTCCATATTAATTGATTTCGTTGCGAGGTTTTGACCTCCATATAAGACGTTTTTCAAAGACTGCATTCATTTTTAAAACAAACCATAACCTTTATTTCATAAATAAAGGTTTAAAAAGCTTTACGTAGATTATCAAATAATGATAATCTAAAATATCCTGTTTACACACGACCATTACATAATGGTTTACAATACAAATATGTTACATCGAAATCAGTTTCTTGAATGCAGTTTTTACACAATATCATACAAACATGGACTCCAAATCTTGTCCTTATTTTAGTATGCAACAGCGGAAGCTCTTAATATTCACCTGAGAATAAACATGCTTTAAACGTCAACAAAAATGTTGGTGAGTTATAGGTTTATCCTATATATATCAAATCGTAACAATAGACCACAAGATTTCATATTTCAATACACATCCCATACATAGAGATAAAAATCATTCATATGGTGAACACCTGGTAACCGACATTAACAAGATGCATATATAAGAATATCCCCATCATTCCGGGACACCCTTCGGATATGATATAAATTTCGAAGTACTAAAGCATCCGGTACTTTGGATGGGGTTTGTTAGGCCCAATAGATCTATCTTTAGGATTCGCGTCAATTAGGGTGTCTGTTCCCTAATTCTTAGATTACCAGACTTAATAAAAAGGGGCATATTCGATTTCGATAATTCAACCATAGAATGTAGTTTCACGTACTTGTGTCTATTTTGTAAATCATTTATAAAACCTGCATGTATTCTCATCCCAAAAATATTAGATTTTAAAAGTGGGACTATAACTCACTTTCACATATTTTTACTTCGTCGGGAAGTAAGACTTGGCCACTGTTGATTCACGAACCTATAACAATATATACATATATATTAAAGTATGTTCAAAATATATTTACAACACTTTTAATATATTTTGATGTTTTAAGTTTATTAAGTCAGCTGTCCTCGTTAGTAACCAATAACTAGTTGTCCACAGTTAGATGTACAGAAATAAATCGATAAATATTATCTTGAATCAATCCACGACCCAGTGTATACGTATCTCAGTATTGATCACAACTCAAACTATATATATTTTGGAATCAACCTCAACCCTGTATAGCTAACTCCAACATTCACATATAGAGTGTCTATGGTTGTTCCGAAATATATATAGATGTGTCGACATGATAGGTCGAAACATTGTATACGTGTCTATGGTATCTCAAGATTACATAATATACAATACAAGTTGATTAAGTTATGGTTGGAATAGATTTGTTACCAATTTTCACGTAGCTAAAATGAGAAAAATTATCCAATCTTGTTTTACCCATAACTTCTTCATTTTAAATCCGTTTTGAGTGAATCAAATTGCTATGATTTCATATTGAACTCTATTTTATGAATCTAAACAGAAAAAGTATAGGTTTATAGTCGGAAAAATAAGTTACAAGTCGTTTTTGTAAAGGTAGTCATTTCAGTCGAAAGAACGACGTCTAGATGACCATTTTAGAAAACATACTTCCACTTTGAGTTTAACCATAATTTTTGGATATAGTTTCATGTTCATAATAAAAATCATTTTCTCAGAATAACAACTTTTAAATCAAAGTTTATCATAGTTTTTAATTAACTAACCCAAAACAGCCCGCGGTGTTACTACGACGGCGTAAATCCGGTTTTACGGTGTTTTTCGTGTTTCCAGGTTTTAAATCATTAAGTTAGCATATCATATAGATATAGAACATGTGTTTAGTTGATTTTAAAAGTCAAGTTAGAAGGATTAACTTTTGTTTGCGAACAAGTTTAGAATTAACTAAACTATGTTCTAGTGATTACAAGTTTAAACCTTCGAATAAGATAGCTTTATATGTATGAATCGAATGATGTTATGAACATCATTACTACCTTAATTTCCTTGGATAAACCTACTGGAAAAGAGAAAAATGGATCTAGCTTCAATGGATCCTTGGATGGCTCGAAGTTCTTGAAGCAGAATCATGACACGAAAACAAGTTCAAGTAAGATCATCACTTGAAATAAGATTGTTATAGTTATAGAAATTGAACCAAAGTTTGAATATGATTATTACCTTGTATTAGAATGATAACCTACTGTAAGAAACAAAGATTTCTTGAGGTTGGATGATCACCTTACAAGATTGGAAGTGAGCTAGCAAACTTGAAAGTATTCTTGATTTTATGAAACTAGAACTTTTGGAATTTATGAAGAACACTTAGAACTTGAAGATAGAACTTGAGAGAGATCAATTAGATGAAGAAAATTGAAGAATGAAAGTGTTTGTAGGTGTTTTTGGTCGTTGGTGTATGGATTAGATATAAAGGATATGTAATTTTGTTTTCATGTAAATAAGTCATGAATGATTACTCATATTTTTGTAATTTTATGAGATATTTCATGCTAGTTGCCAAATGATGGTTCCCACATGTGTTAGGTGACTCACATGGGCTGCTGAGAGCTGATCATTGGAGTGTATATACCAATAGTACATACATCTAAAAGCTGTGTATTGTACGAGTACGAATACGGGTGCATACGAGTAGAATTGTTGATGAAACTGAACGAGGATGTAATTGTAAGCATTTTTGTTAAGTAGAAGTATTTTGATAAGTGTATTGAAGTCTTTCAAAAGTGTATAAATACATATTAAAACACTACATGTATATACATTTTAACTGAGTCGTTAAGTCATCGTTAGTCGTTACATGTAAGTGTTGTTTTGAAACCTTTAGGTTAACGATCTTGTTAAATGTTGTTAACCCATTGTTTATTATAACAAATGAGATGTTAAATTGTTATATTATCATGATATTATGATATATAATATATCTCAGTATGATGTATATACAGTTAAATGTCGTTACAACGATAATCGTTACATATATGTCTCGTTTCGAAATCATTAAGTTAGTAGTCTTATTTTTACATATGTATTTCATTGTTAATACACTTACTAATATATTTACTTATCATTTAACATAATTAACCAAGTGTATCAATATCTTAATATGATTCATATGTACCTAGTAAGACGTTGTTATAACGATAATCGTTATATATATCGTTTTCGAGTTTCTTAAATTAATAGTCTCATTTTTATGTATACAACTCATTGTTAAAATAACTAATGAGATACATACTTATAATAAAAACATGTTAACTATATATATAACCATATATATGTCATCGTATAGTTTTTACAAGTTTTAACGTTCGTGAATCACCGGTCAACTTGGGTGGTCAATTGTCTATATGAAACACATTTCAATTAATCAAGTCTTAAAAAGTTTGATTGCTTAACATGTTGGAAACATTTAATCATGTAAATATCAATCTCAATTAATATATATAAACATGGAAAAGTTCGGGTCACTACAGTACCTACCCGTTAAATAAATTTCGTCCCGAAATTTTAAGCTGTTGAAGGTGTTGACGAATCTTCTGAAAATAGATGCGGGTATTTCTTCTTCATCTGATCTTCACGCTCCCAGGTGAACTCGGGTCCTCTACGAGCATTCCATCGAACCTTAACAATTGGTATCTTGTTTTGCTTAAGTCTTTTAACCTCACGATCCATTATTTCGACGGGTTCTTCGATGAATTGAAGTTTTTCGTTGATTTGGATTTCATCTAACGGAATAGTGAGATCTTCTTTAGCAAAACATTTCTTCAAATTCGAGACGTGGAAAGTGTTATGTACAGCCACGAGTTGTTGAGGTAACTCAAGTCGGTAAGCTACTGGTCCGACACGATCAATAATCTTGAATGGTCCAATATACCTTGGATTTAATTTCCCTCGTTTACCAAATCGAACAACGCCTTTCCAAGGTGCAACTTTAAGCATGACCATCTCTCCAATTTCAAATTCTATATCTTTTCTTTTAATGTCAGCGTAGCTCTTTTGTCGACTTTGGGCGGTTTTCAACCGTTGTTGAATTTGGATGATCTTCTCGGTAGTTTCTTGTATAATCTCCGGACCCGTAATCTGTCTATCCCCCACTTCACTCCAACAAATTGGAGACCTGCACTTTCTACCATAAAGTGCTTCAAACGGCGCCATCTCAATGCTTGAATGGTAGCTGTTGTTGTAGGAAAATTCTGCTAATGGTAGATGTCAATCCTAACTGTTTCCGAAATCAATAACACATGCTCGTAGCATGTCTTCAAGCGTTTGTATCGTCCTTTCACTCTGCCCATCAGTTTGTGGATGATAGGCAGTACTCATGTCTAGACGAGTTCCTAATGCTTGCTGTAATGTCTGCCAGAATCTTGAAATAAATCTGCCATCCCTATCAGAGATAATAGAGATTGGTATTCCATGTCTGGAGATGACTTCCTTCAAATACAGTCGTGCTAACTTCTCTATCTTGTCATCTTCTCTTATTGGCAGGAAGAGTGCTGATTTGGTGAGACGATCAACTATTACCCAAATAGTATCAAAACCACTTGCAGTCCTTGGCAATTTAGTGATGAAATCCATGGTAATGTTTTCCCATTTCCATTCCGGGATTTCGGGTTGTTGAAGTAGACCTGATGGTTTCTGATGCTCAGCTTTGACCTTAGAACACGTCAAACATTCTCCTACGTATTTAGCAACATCGGCTTTCATACCCGGCCACCAAAAATGTTTCTTGAGATCCTTGTACATCTTCCCCGTTCCAGGATGTATTGAGTATCTGGTTTTATGAGCTTCTCTAAGTATCATTTCTCTCATATCTCCAAATTTTGGTAGCCAAATCCTTTCAGCCCTATACCGGGTTCCGTCTTCCCAAATATTAAGATGCTTCTCCGATCCTTTGGGTATTTCATCCTTTAAATTTCCCTATTTTAAAACTCCTTGTTGTGCCTCCTTTATTTGAGTAGTAAGGTTATTATGAATCATTATATTCATAGATTTTACTCGAATGGGTTCTCTGTCCTTCCTGCTCAAGGCATCGGCTACCACATTTGCCTTCCCCGGGTGGTAACGAATCTCAAAGTCGTAATCATTCAATAATTCAATCCACCTACGCTGCCTCATATTCAGTTGTTTCTGATTAAATATGTGTTGAAGACTTTTGTGGTCGGTATATATAATACTTTTGACCCCATATAAGTAGTACCTCCAAGTCTTTAATGCAAAAACAACCGCGCCTAATTCCAAATCATGCGTCGTATAATTTTGTTCGTGAATCTTCAATTGTCTAGACGCATAAGCAATCACCTTCGTTCGTTGCATTAATACACAACCGAGACCTTGCTTTGATGCATCACAATAAATCACAAAATCATCATTCCCTTCAGGCAATGACAATATAGGTGCCGTAGTTAGCTTTTTCTTCAATAACTGAAACGTTTTCTCTTGTTCATCATTCCATTCAAATTTCTTCCCTTTATGCGTTAATGCAGTCAAGGGTTTTGCTATTCTGGAAAAGTCTTGGATGAACCTTCTGTAGTAACTAGCTAGTCCTAAAAACTGGCGTATGTGTTTCGGAGTTTTCGGGGTTTCCCACTTTTCAACAGTTTCTATCTTTGCCGGATCCACCTTAATACCTTCTTTGTTCACTATGTGACCGAGGAATTGAACTTCTTCCAACCAAAATGCACACTTTGAAAACTTAGCGTACAATTCTTCCTTCCTCAATACTTCTAACACCTTTCTCAAATGTTCACCGTGTTCTTGGTCATTCTTTGAGTAAATAAGTATGTCATCAATGAAAACAATGACAAACTTGTCAAGGTATGGTCCACATACTCGGTTCATAAGGTCCATGAACACAACTGGTGCATTAGTTAAACCGAACGACATGACCATAAACTCGTAATGACCGTAACGTGTTCTGAAAGCAGTCTTTGGAATATCATCTTCTTTCTTTGATGATACCCGGAACGTAAGTCAATCTTTGAATAAACAGACGAGCCTTGTAGTTGATCAAATAAGTCGTCGATTCTCGGTAGTGGGTAGCGGTTCTTGATGGTAAGTTTGTTCAACTCTCGGTAGTCGATACACAACCTGAATGTACCATCTTTCTTCTTGACAAACAAAACAGGAGCTCCCCACGGTGATGTGCTTGGTCGAATGAAACCACGCTCTAAAAGTTCTTGTAATTGGCTTTGTAGTTCTTTCATCTCACTAGGTGCGAGTCTGTAAGGAGCACGAGCTATTGGTGCAGCTCCTGGTACAAGATCTATTTGAAATTCAACGGATCGATGTGGGGGTAATCCCGGTAATTCTTTCAGAAATACATCAGGAAATTCTTTTGCGACGGGAACATCATTGATGCTCTTTTCTTCAGTTTGTACTTTCTCGACGTGTGCTAGAACAGCATAGCAACCTTTTCTTATTAGTTTTTGTGCCTTCAAATTACTAATAAGATGTAGCTTCGTGTTGCCCTTTTCTCCGTACACCATTAAGGGTTTTCCTTTTTCTCGTATAATGCGAATTGCATTTTTGTAACAAACGATCTCCGCTTTCACTTCTTTCAACCAGTCCATACCGATTATCACATCAAAACTCCCTAACTCTACTGGTATCAAATCAATCTTAAATGTTTCGCTAACCAGTTTAATTTCTCGATTCCGACATATATTATCTGCTGAAATTAATTTACCATTTGCTAATTCGAGTAAAAATTTACTATCCAAAGGCGTCAATGGACAACTTAATTTAGCACAAAAATCTCTACTCATATAGCTTCTATCCGCACCCGAATCAAATAAAACGTAAGCAGATTTATTGTCAATAAGAAACGTACCCGTAACAAGCTCCGGGTCTTCCTGTGCCTCTGCTGCATTAATATTGAAAACTCTTCCACGGCCTTGTCCATTCGTGTTCTCCTGGTTCGGGCAATTTCTAATAATGTGGCCCGGTTTTCCACATTTATAACAAACTACATTGGCATAACTTGCTCCGACACTACTTGCTCCACCATTACTCGTTCCGACACCATTTGTTCCTTTCGTTCTATTAACCCCTGGTCCGTAGACCTCACACTTCGCCGCGCTATGACCATTTCTTTTACACTTGTTGCAAAATTTGGTGCAGAACCCCGAGTGATTCTTTTCACACCTTTGGCATAGCTGCTTCTGATTGTTGTTGTTGTTGCGGTTATTATTGTTGTTGGGATGATTGTTGTAGTTGCTGTTGTTGTTGTTGTTGGGCCGTTTGTTGTAGTTACGATTGATGTTGCGATTGTTGGGATAATTGTTGCGATTATTGTTGTAATTGCTGTTGTTGTTGTATTGGTGATTCTTATCACCGTTTTCCTCCCACTTTCTTTTGACTTGCTTCACATTGGCCTCTTCAGCAGTCTGTTCTTTAATTCTTTCTTCAATTTGGTTCACGAGTTTGTGAGCCATTCTACATGCCTGTTGTATGGAGGCGGGCTCGTGTGAACTTATATCTTCTTGGATTCTTTCCGGTAATCCTTTCACAAATGCGTCGATCTTCTCTTCCTCATCTTCGAATGCTCCCGGACACAATAGGCACAATTCTGTGAATCGTCTTTCGTACGTGGTAATATCAAATCCTTGGGTTCGTAACCCTCTAAGTTCTGTCTTGAGCTTGTTGACCTCGGTTCTGGGACGGTACTTCTCGTTCATCAAGTGCTTGAATGCTGACCACGGTAGTGCGTACGCATCGTCTTGTCCCACTTGCTCTAGATAGGTATTCCACCATGTTAATGCAGAACCTGTGAAGGTATGCGTAGCGTACTTTACTTTGTCCTCTTCAGTTCACTTACTTATGGCAAACACCGATTCGACCTTCTCGGTCCACCGTTTCAATCCGATCGGTCCTTCGGTTCCATCAAATTCCAAAGGTTTGCAGGCAGTGAATTCTTTGTAGGTGCATCCTACACGATTTCCTGTACTGCTAGATCCAAGGTTATTGTTGGTATGTAGCGCAGCCTGTACTGCGGCTATGTTTGAAGCTAGAAAAGTACGGAATTCCTCTTCATTCATATTCACGGTGTGTCGAGTAGTCGGTGCCATTTCCTTCAAAATAGTTAAATGGAACAAGTTAATCATACAGAATATTAAGAGTAGTTAATAGTATTTCGTAGCATAATATGAACTCATTTATAAAAGCTTTTTCTTCATATTAGCGTTTTATAAGTTTAAATTCGGGTAGTACCTACCCGTTAAGTTCATACTTAGTAGCTAATATACAATTCAACTACTACAATTCTATATGAAAAACTGATTGTAATAATATTTCGCGTTCAAACTTTTATACAATATTTTACAAACTTACAATACCGCTTATTTTACATAAAGCATGAAATATAGCACACAATAACTTTGATACAAGATAGTTGTGAAGACAATTCTAGCTAGTACACAAGTCGTTCGGCAAAGGCAATAAAGACACGTAATTCATACGTCCAGAAACAAGTCATGCATTCTGGTTTTACTAGGACTACTTCCCATCCTTGGTCTTGTGCAACATAACCGTTATGGCCGTTGATAAGACAGCGTGTTGTAACGTCATCAAAGGGACGAGGGTTACGTAATGTCCAACAGTCCCGTAATAATCTAAAAACCTCATTTCTTACCCCAATTACCGACTCCGTCACTTGTGGAAACGTTTTGTTTAATAGTTGTAGCCCGATGTTCTTGTTCTCACTTTGGTGAGAAGCGAACATTACTAATCCGTAAGCATAACATGCTTCTTTATGTTGCATGTTAGCCGCTTTTTCTAAATCACGAAGTCCAATATTCGGATATATTGAGTCAAAATAATTTCTTAACCCGTTGCGTAAAATAGCATTTGGGTTCCCCGCAATATATGCGTCAAAGTAAACACATTGTAACTTATGAGTTTCCCAATGTGATATCCCCCATCTTTCAAACGAAAGTCTCTTATAAACCAAGACATTCTTGGAACGTTCTTCGAATGTCTTACAAACTGATCTCGCCTTAAATAGTTGTGCCGAGGAATTCTGACCAACTCTAGACAAGATTTCATCAATCATGTCTCCGGGTAGGTCTCTTAAAATATTGGGTTGTCTATCCATTTTGTGTTTTTATACTGTAAAATAGACAAGAGTTAGATTCATAAAAAAGATACTTATTAATACAAGCAATTTTTACATATATCATAAAGCATAAGCATACTATATTACATATATTACACCACACGAATACAACTATCTTATTCCGACTCGCTTGTTTCTTCTTCTTCGGTTTTGGTTCGTTTTGCCAAGTTTCTAGGGATATATGATGTTCCCCTAATACGAGCCGTTATTTTCCACATTGGTTTAGAAAAACCTGGTGGTTTAGAGGTTCCCGGGTCATTGTTACAACTTAAGGACTTCGGGGGTTGACGATACATATAAAGTTCATCGGGGTTGGAATTAGATTTCTCTATTTTTATGCCCTTTCCCTTATTATTTTCTTTTGCCTTTTTAAATTCAGTTGGGGTAATTTCTATAACATCATCGGAATTCTCGTCGGAATCCGATTCATCGGAGAATTGGTAATCCTCCCAATATTTTGCTTCCTTGGCGGAAACACCATTGACCATGATTAACCTTGGTCGGTTGGTTGAGGATTCTCTTTTACTTAACCGTTTTATTATTTCCCCCACCGATTCTATTTCTTCTTCCGGTTCCGATTCTTCTTCCGGTTCCGATTCTTCTTCCGGTTCCGACTCTTCTTCCGGTTCCTCTTCGGGAACTTGTGAATCAGTTCACGAATCATTCCAATTTACATTTAACTCTTCATTATTATTAGGTGAGTCAATGGGACTTGTTCTAGAGGTAGACATCTATCACATAATATCAAACACGATAAGAGATTAATATATCACATAATATTCATATGTTAAAAATATATAGTTTCCAACAAAAATGTTAAGCAATCATTTTTAAAGAAAACACGGTCGAAGTCCAGACTCACTAATGCATCCTAACAAACTCGATAAGACACACTAATGCAAATTTTCTGGTTCTCTAAGACCAACGCTCTGATACCAACTGAAATGTCCCGTTCTTATTGATTAAAAACGTTCCATATTAATTGATTTCGTTGCGAGGTTTTGACCTCTATATAAGACGTTTTTCAAAGACTGCATTCATTTTTAAAACAAACCATAACCTTTATTTCATAAATAAAGGTTTAAAAAGCTTTACGTAGATTATCAAATAATGATAATCTAAAATATCCTGTTTACACACGACCATTACATAATGGTTTACAATACAAATATGTTACATCGAAATCAGTTTCTTGAATGCAGTTTTTACACAATATCATACAAACATGGACTCCAAATCTTGTCCTTATTTTAGTATGCAATAGCGGAAGCTCTTAATATTCACCTGAGAATAAACATGCTTTAAACGTCAACAAAAATGTTGGTGAGTTATAGGTTTAACCTATATATATCAAATCGTAACAATAGACCACAAGATTTCATATTTCAATACACATCCCATACATAGAGATAAAAATCATTCATATGGTGAACACCTGGTAACCGACATTAACAAGATGCATATATAAGAATATCCCCATCATTCCGGGACACCCTTCGGATATGATATAAATTTCGAAGTACTAAAGCATCCGGTACTTTGGATGGGGTTTGTTAGGCCCAATAGATCTATCTTTAGGATTCGCGTCAATTAGGGTGTCTGTTCCCTAATTCTTAGATTACCAGACTTAATAAAAAGGGGCATATTCGATTTCGATAATTCAACCATAGAATGTAGTTTCACGTACTTGTGTCTATTTTGTAAATCATTTATAAAACCTGCATGTATTCTCATCCCAAAAATATTAGATTTTAAAAGTGGGACTATAACTCACTTTCACAGATTTTTACTTCGTCGGGAAGTAAGACTTGGCCACTGTTGATTCACGAACCTATAACAATATATACATATATATTAAAGTATGTTCAAAATATATTTACAACACTTTTAATATATTTTGATGTTTTAAGTTTATTAAGTCAGCTGTCCTCGTTAGTAACCTATAACTAGTTGTCCACAGTTAGATGTACAGAAATAAATCGATAAATATTATCTTGAATCAATCCACGACCCAGTGTATACGTATCTCAGTATTGATCACAACTCAAACTATATATATTTTGGAATCAACCTCAACCCTGTATAGCTAACTCCAACATTCACATATAGAGTGTCTATGGTTGTTCCGAAATATATATAGATGTGTCGACATGATAGGTCGAAACATTGTATACGTGTCTATGGTATCTCAAGATTACATAATATACAATACAAGTTTATTAAGTTATGGTTGGAATAGATTTGTTACCAATTTTCACGTAGCTAAAATGAGAAAAATTATCCAATCTTGTTTTACCCATAACTTCTTCATTTTAAATCCGTTTTGAGTGAATCAAATTGCTATGATTTCATATTGAACTCTATTTTATGAATCTAAACAGAAAAAGTATAGGTTTATAGTCGGAAAAATAAGTTACAAGTCGTTTTTGTAAAGGTAGTCATTTCAGTCGAAAGAACGACGTCTAGATGACCATTTTAGAAAACATACTTCCACTTTGAGTTTAACCATAATTTTTGGATATAGTTTCATGTTCATAATAAAAATCATTTTCTCAGAATAACAACTTTTAAATCAAAGTTTATCATAGTTTTTAATTAACTAACCCAAAACAGCCCGCGGTGTTACTACGACGGCGTAAATCCGGTTTTACGGTGTTTTTCGTGTTTCCAGGTTTTAAATCATTAAGTTAGCATATCATATAGATATAGAACATGTGTTTAGTTGATTTTAAAAGTCAAGTTAGAAGGATTAACTTTTGTTTGCGAACAAGTTTAGAATTAACTAAACTATGTTCTAGTGATTACAAGTTTAAACCTTCGAATAAGATAGCTTTATATGTATGAATCGAATGATGTTATGAACATCATTACTACCTTAATTTCCTTGGATAAACCTACTGGAAAAGAGAAAAATGGATCTAGCTTCAATGGATCCTTGGATGGCTCGAAGTTCTTGAAGCAGAATCATGACACGAAAACAAGTTCAAGTAAGATCATCACTTGAAATAAGATTGTTATAGTTATAGAAATTGAACCAAAGTTTGAATATGATTATTACCTTGTATTAGAATGATAACCTACTGTAAGAAACAAAGATTTCTTGAGGTTGGATGATCACCTTACAAGATTGGAAGTGAGCTAGCAAACTTGAAAGTATTCTTGATTTTATGAAACTAGAACTTTTGGAATTTATGAAGAACACTTAGAACTTGAAGATAGAACTTGAGAGAGATCAATTAGATGAAGAAAATTTAAGAATGAAAGTGTTTGTAAGTGTTTTTGGTCGTTGGTGTATGGATTAGATATAAAGGATATGTAATTTTGTTTTCATGTAAATAAGTCATGAATGATTACTCATATTTTTGTAATTTTATGAGATATTTCATGCTAGTTGCCAAATGATGGTTCCCACATGTGTTAGGTGACTCACATGGGCTGCTAAGAGCTGATCATTGGAGTGTATATACCAATAGTACATACATCTAAAAGCTGTGTATTGTACGAGTACGAATACGGGTGCATACGAGTAGAATTGTTGATGAAACTGAACGAGGATGTAATTGTAAGCATTTTTGTTAAGTAGAAGTATTTTGATAAGTGTATTGAAGTCTTTCAAAAGTGTATAAATACATATTAAAACACTACATGTATATACATTTTAACTGAGTCGTTAAGTCATCGTTAGTCGTTACATGTAAGTGTTGTTTTGAAACCTTTAGGTTAACGATCTTGTTAAATGTTGTTAACCCATTGTTTATTATAACAAATGAGATGTTAAATTGTTATATTATCATGATATTATGATATATAATATATCTCAGTATGATGTATATACAGTAAAATGTCGTTACAACGATAATCGTTACATATATGTCTCGTTTCGAAATCATTAAGTTAGTAGTCTTATTTTTACATATGTATTTCATTGTTAATACACTTACTAATATATTTACTTATAATTTAACATAATTAACCAAGTGTATCAATATCTTAATATGATTCATATGTACCTAGTAAGACGTTGTTATAACGATAATCGTTATATATATCGTTTTCGAGTTTCTTAAATTAATAGTCTCATTTTTATGTATACAACTCATTGTTAAAATACCTAATGAGATACATACTTATAATAAAAACATGTTAACTATATATATAACCATATATATGTCATCGTATAGTTTTTACAAGTTTTAACGTTCGTGAATCACCGGTCAACTTGGGTGGTCAATTGTCTATATGAAACACATTTCAATTAATCAAGTCTTAAAAAGTTTGATTGCTTAACATGTTGGAAACATTTAATCATGTAAATATCAATCTCAATTAATATATATAAACATGGAAAAGTTCGGGTCACTACAAGATATGTATACACTGGTTTGTAGATTGATTCAAGATAATATTTATCGATTTATTTCTGTACATCTAACTGTGGACAACTGTTGTAGGTTACTAACGAGGACAGCTGACTTAATAAACTTAAAACATCAAAATATATTAAAAGTGTTGTAAATATATTTTGAACATACTTTGATATATATGTATATATTGTTATAGGTTCGTGAATCAACCAGTGGCCAAGTCTTACTTCCCGATGAAGTAAAAATCTGTGAAAGTGAGTTATAGTCCCACTTTTAAAATCTAATATTTTTGGGATGAGAATACATGCAGGTTTTATAAATGATTTACAAAATAGACACAAGTACGTGAAACTACATTCTATGGTTGAATTATCGAAATCGAATATGCCCCTTTTTATTAAGTCTGGTAATCTAAGAATTAGGGAACAGACACCCTAATTGACGCGAATCCTAAAGATAGATCTATTGGGCCTAACATGAAATGTCCCGTTCTTATTGATTAAAAACGTTCCATATTAATTGATTTCGTTGTGAGGTTTTGACCTCTATATGAGACGTTTTTCAAAGACTGCATTCATTTTAAAACAAACCATAACCTTTATTTCATCAATAAAGGTTTAAAAAGCTTTACGTAGATTATCAAATAATGATAATCTAAAATATCCTGTTTACACACGACCATTACATAATGGTTTACAATACAAATATGTTACAACAAAATAAGTTTCTTGAATGCAGTTTTTACACAATATCATACAAGCATGGACTCCAAATCTTGTCCTTATTTAAGTATGCGACAGCGGAAGCTCTTAATAATCACCTGAGAATAAACATGCTTAAAACGTCAACAAAAATGTTGGTGAGTTATAGGTTTAACCTATATATATCAAATCATAATAATAGACCACAAGATTTCATATTTCAATACACATCCCATACATAGAGATAAAAATCATTCATATGGTGAACACCTGGTAACCGACATTAACAAGATGCATATATAAGAATATCCCCATCATTCCGGGACACCCTTCGGATATGATATAAATTTCGAAGTACTAAAGCATCCGGTACTTTAGATGGGGTTTGTTAGGCCCAATAGATCTATCTTTAGGATTCGCGTCAATTAGGGTGTCTGTTCCCTAATTCTTAGATTACCAGACTTAATAAAAAGGGGCATATTCGATTTCGATAATTCAACCATAGAATGTAGTTTCACGTACTTGTGTCTATTTTGTAAATCATTTATAAAACCTGCATGTATTCTCATCCCAAAATATTAGATTTTAAAAGTGGGACTATAACTCACTTTCACAGATTTTTACTTCGTCGGGAAGTAAGACTTGGCCACTGGTTGATTCACGAACCTATAACAATATATACATATATATCAAAGTATGTTCAAAATATATTTACAACACTTTTAATATATTTTGATGTTTTAAGTTTATTAAGTCAGCTGTTGTCATAACCCGTCCTTAACCATAAGAACGTGTTAGATAACGTATGATTTCATTGCGAGGTATTGACCTCTATATGCGACATTTTTTTAAAGAAAAACTGCATATATTATACATTACAAACCATGATCCTTATTTTTGATACAAGCTTTGGACAAAATAAAGATGATTATCGTTTAGCGATAATCTTCGACTTACAAACTTTACAAATGATAATAACAACCCGATTTCTAGCATATTTTACAACACAAGTTCTTGGATATGCAGTCTTATTTTTGACACAAATATGCGTACGCAAGATCCTGCTTAGATTCAACATGATGCAGCGGAAGCTTCTAATTATCACCTGAGAATAGACATGTTTAAAACGTCAACATAAAGTTGGTGAGATATAGGTTTAATGCCGGCAGCGATATAAATATAGACCACAAGATTTCATATATAAACATTTTAATAAAAATATTCTAAGTGGTTGAGCACTTGGTAACCATACTTAACATTTAATCACGTCGCATATTCCCTTTATTATGAAATCTTACTACACCGTACCAAGTGTAGTCACGAAACGAAGTACTGTGCAACCGTTGAATACTGGTCGTCCAGTCCGGTTGGGGTTGTCAGGCCCGATAGATCTATCAACAGGATTCGCGTTTACAATACCGCTGTAAATAACAGTTACCAAGCTACAGGGAAGTATGCCAGTGGTACAACTCAACGTAGAATATATTTTTCAGTTACTTGTGTCCATAACGTAAAACATAAAATACATGTATTCTCATCCCGAAATACTTAGAGTTTAAAAGTGGGACTATATACTCACTGTTGTCTTGAAGATATATATAATTTGACTTGGTCTCCGGTTGATATCACGAACCTATCCATATATAGTTTATCAATATATTTCTATTTTAAACAATCGTCACATATATATACTTTTTATACTTTTAATAGTTTTAATAATTTCTTAGTCCGTAGTTAGCAGTCCGATGTTAGTAATTCAATTTTAATGGTTCATTTTTAGGTGTTTAATAAACCCCCAATGAAATAAATAAAAACCCCCATCGTATATGTATTGGTCGAGATTAATCTTGACCCATGGTACCGGTGTTGTCAAATGACGTGTTGCGTACATAAAGTACCGGTGTTGTCAAATGACGTGTTGCGTACAATCATGGGATCTTATGATTAATCTTCTCGTATTGTTTACGGGTGATCCTGAACCATATAAAATTAAATTATGAGTACATATATATAAAATATCATGTTATTTTAAAAAGATGTGATTTATTTAATTTTCTCCAATTATTTTCGTAGCCAAACTAGTCTTAGATATCCGATCTCGTTTTGGTCATAGTTTCTTCGTTACAACTCCGTTTTCGTTGATTCAACTTGCCACTTCCTTGGATCGAGTCCCTCTTTAAGACTATGAACTGTAAATACCTTAGTTTGTATTCGAAATCACAGGTCATAGGTCAAACTTTAGTGAAACTTATGAAGTTAATCATTTTCCATCATGTAAACAACCTTAAATGATTATTTTTCTAAAAATACTTATACTTTGAGTTAAATCATGAAATTTTTATGTGTTATCATATTCATAGTAAAAATCATTTTTCCAGAAAATAAACCTCCAATTCAAAGTTTAAGATGGTTTTTAATTATCCAACCCAAAACAGCCCCCGGTTGCACTCCGACGTCATAAAAACAGTTTTTAAGGTGTTCTTTGAAAAACCAAGTTATACCTTGTTAAATTAGCATATTTTTAAGTTATATTACAGGTCTTGAAGTATTTTAAAAGTTAAGTTAGAAGGATCTATTTAGTTTGCGAACAAGTTTGAAATCATTCAAACTATGTTCTAGTTTATAAACTCTTATATATATAGCTATAAATATATGAATTGAAAAAGAGTTGAAGTAGAGTTTTTACCTCAAGTTTAAAATGTAAAGTTGCTGGAAAGAAGTAGTAAAATAAAAGTTGAGAGAGTTCTTGCAAGTGTGTGTGAAAATTGAAAGTAAAATTTGGAAAATGAATGTGTAAAAATGAGTTAGAAATGGTGCTTATTTATAGGCTTGAAAATTTGGTTTTTAGTGAAAATATCTAAGATAAGTTAAAATTTATTATGTCATGAATGACATATTATTCCAATAATTGAAGATTTCTATTGGTATATACCAATAGTAAATACTTCTAGAAGCTGTGTATAGTACCCTAGATATACGTATAGGATTATTGAGGAAACGGAACGAGAATTCAAATATAACTATCTTTTGTAAATATACTTATATTGTTTTATGTATAAAAGCCCTTTAAAAATGATTAAATACATTACTTATACGATATATGTATAAACATTATAAATCATCAGTATTTATGTCAAATAACGTTACGTATGGTTATTGTTTTGAAAACTTAAGTTAGTAGTTTCAAAATATACTTATGACTTTTTGTTATTAATACAAAATGAGATATTAAAACATCCTGAGATCATGTTAAATATGTATGTATAATTATCATATATTGTATAGTTCGTGATATCATCGGTCAAACTAGACGGTCAAACGTTGTGTAAAACTCTTTTCAAAAACATAAATCTTAACAATTTGGATTTCTTATCATGTTGGTAAGGTTTAATTTATATAAATATTAATCTTGTAAGTATAGAACGATCGAAAAAGTGCGGGTCATTACAGTACCTACCCGTTAAATAAATTTCGTCCCGAAATTTTAAAATTGTACCTATTTTGCGTCATCGGAAAACAAGTGTGGATATTTTTGTTTCATTTGATCCTCTCATTCCCAAGTAAACTCGGGACCCCTTCGAGCATTCCAACGAACCTTAACGATCGGTATGTTGCTCTGCTTGAGCCGTTTAACTTCACGATCCATGATTTCGATTGGTTCTTCGATGAATTGTAGTTTCTCGTCGACATGGATTTCTTCAAGAGGAATGGTGAGGTCTTCCTTTGCAAGACACTTCTTAAGGTTTGAGACGTGAAAGGTATTATGTACTCAAGTGAGTTGTTGCGGTAACTCGAGTCGATAAGCTACCGGTCCAACGCGTTCGATGATCTTGAACGGGCCTACATACCTTGGGTTTAGTTTACCCCTTTTTCCAAAACGTATTACACCTTTCCAAGGTGACACCTTTAACATAACCATGTCACCGATCTGAAACTCTAATGGTTTCCTTCGAACATCGGCGTAGCTCTTTTGGCGACTACGGGCTGTTTTCAATCTCTCCTTGATTTGTACTATCTTCTCAGTCGTTTCGTGTATGATCTCGGGACCAGTTAATTGTCGATCTCCTACTTCATTCCAACAAATAGGAGATCTACACTTCCTTCCGTACAATGCTTCGAATGGCGCAGCTTTAATGCTCGCATGATAACTATTATTATACGAGAATTCTGCTAATGGTAGATATTTATCCCATCCGTTTCCAAAATCGATCACACATGCCCTGAGCATGTCTTCAAGAGTCTGAATCGTTCTTTCACTCTGCCCGTCAGTTTGCGGATGATACGCGGTACTCATATCCAAACGAGTTCCTAGGGCCTCCTGTAGTGATTGCCAGAACTTTGATGTAAATCTACTATCACGATCGGATATAATGGAAATAGGTATTCCATGCCTTGAAACAACTTCCTTTATATATAATCGTAATAGTTTCTCCATTCTATCCGTTTCCTTTATAGGCAAGAAGTGTGCAGACTTGGTGAGACGATCAACAATCACCCAAATGGTGTCGTATCCCCAGGCAGTCTTTGGTAACTTCGTGATGAAATCCATGGTAATACCATCCCATTTCCATTCTGGGATTTCTGGTTGTTGAAGTAACCCTGACGGCTTCTGGTGTTCAGCTTTGACTTTGGAACAAGTTAAACATTCCCCAACATATGTTGCAACGTCTGTCTTTAAATTAGGCCACCAATAATGTGTCTTAAGATCTTGGTACATCTTTCCAACTCCAGGATGTATCGAGTATCTTGTCTTATGTGCCTCATTTAATATCAACTTCCTTAATCCACCCAACTTCGGTACCCAAATACGATTTGCAAAATATCGAATTCCATCTTCCCGCATAACGAGTTGCTTCTCATACTTCTTCATTATTTCATTTCCTATATTTTCTTTAGTAAGTGCTTCTCGTTGAACTTCTTTGATTTGTGAGTTGAGATTCATGCGAATTTTTATGTTCATCGCTCGTACTCGAATTGGTTCTCGTTCCTTTCTGCTTAAAGCATCGGCCACCACGTTCGCCTTCCCGGGATGATAACGAATTTCACAATCATAGTCGTTTATTAACTCGACCCACCTACGTTGTCTCATGTTCAGCTGTTTCTGATCAAAAATATGTTGAAGGCTTTTATGATCAGTAAACACAGTGCATTTAACCCCATACAAGTAGTGTCTCCATATCTTCAATGCAAACACGACTGCTCCCAGTTCTAGATCATGCGTCGTATAATTCCGCTCGTGAATCTTCAATTGTCGGGATGCGTATGCAATAACTTTCTTTCGTTGCATAAGAACGCAACCAAAACCTTGTCGCGAAGCGTCACAATATATTTCAAAATCATCGTTCCCTTCTGGTAACGATAAAATAGGCGCCGTAGTTAACTTCTTCTTTAGTAATTGAAATGCACTCTCCTGCTCAGAAGTCCATTCATATTTCTTCCCTTTTTGCGTTAACGCTGTCAACGGCTTAGCTATTCGAGAAAAATCTTGAATAAACCTTCTATAATAACCGGCTAAACCCAAAAATTGACGTATCTGCGTTGGTGTCTTAGGAGTCTCCCATTTTTCAATGGCTTCAGTTTTTGCTGGATCAACCTGAATTCCTTTGCTACTAACAATGTGGCCAAGAAATTGAACTTCTTTCAACCAAAAAGCACACTTAGAAAATTTAGCATATAGTTGTTCTTTTCTCAACAACTCTAATATCAACCTTAAATGCTCTTCATGCTCTTGCTCACTCTTGGAATAGATAAGAATATCATCAATGAAAACGATAACAAACTTATCTAAATACGGACTACAAACTCGATTCATGAGGTCCATGAATACATCTGGCGCATTCGTCAATCCAAACGGCATAACCAAAAATTCGTAATGACCATAACGTGTCCGAAAAGCAGTTTTCGGTATATCTTCTTCTTTGACACGTAATTGATGATAGCCCGACCTTAAGTCAATTTTTGAGTACACACATGATCCTTGGAGTTGATCAAATAAGTCGTCAATTCTCGGTAGTGGATACCGATTCTTGATAGTTAACTTATTTAATTCACGATAATCTATACACATCCTAAAAGATCCATCTTTCTTTTTAACAAATAGAATCGGAGCTCCCCACGGTGAAGTACTTGGTCGTATGAATCCATGATCCAGTAATTCTTTTAACTGACTCTGAAGTTCTTTTAACTCGGACGGTGCAAGTCTATATGGAGCACGAGCCACTGGTGCAGCTCCTGGTACTAAATCTATTTGAAATTCTACAGATCTAAATGGAGGTAATCCCGGCAACTTTTCCGGAAAGACTTCAGGAAAATCTCTTGCCACAGGCACGTCATTGATGCTCTTCACTTTTTCCTTTGTTTCGACTTTATTAACATGTGCTAAGATAGCATAGCACCCTTTCTTCAAGCACTTTTGAGCTTTCAAATAACTAATGAGTTTTAGCTTTGAGTTACCCTTCTCTCCATAAATCATTACTGGCGTTTTATCCTTACGAGGAATGCGAATTGCCTTCTTGGCGCACACAACTTCAGCTCCTATTTTGGACATCCAGTCCATGCCGACTATTATATCAAAACTTCCTAATTCTCCGGGTATCAAGTCAATTTTAAACGTTTCTCCGGCTAAATTTATTTTACAATCACGGCAAATTTTATCGGCTTTAATTAGTTTACCATTAGCTAACTCAATCATGTACTTAGCATCGAGAGGTAATGATGAACAATTCAATTTAGCGTGAAAGTCTCTACACACGTAACTTCTATCAGCACCAGTATCAAATATAATAGATGCGGATAAGTTATTAATGGTAAACGTACCCGTAACAAGCTCCGGGTCTTCACATGCCTCTTTAGCATTAATAACAAATGCTCTTCCACGTGCAGGTCCGATATTCTTCTCTGGATTCGGGCACTGGCTCTTATAGTGGCCTTGTTTTCCACACCCAAAACAAGTAATGGTAGCCAAAGCAGTTCTATTTGCGTTGGTGGCAGGAGTCTTGGCACCATTTGTATTCGTAACGAGAGCCCTACAATCTTCAGCAAGATGACCCTGTCGATTACATTTGTTGCATACCACACTACAGTAACCAAAGTGATGTTTGTGACATCGGTTGCATAAAGGACTTTGTCCTTTGTAACCAAAACCTGAACCACTACCCGCACCTTTCGGGGTTTCTTGTTTCTTAAAAGTTTGTTGTTGATTACCTCGATCATAGCTTCCATTCCACTTTCTCTTGTTACCTGATACCTTCACATCAGTATTGAATGCTTTCTTATCCAAAATGACCTGATCCATTAGCTCGTTTGCCATGGTTATAGCTTCATGAATTGTCTTAGGTTTCGATGCTGTAACATTTGCCTTGACCTTTTTGGGCAAACCATCTTTGTACATTTCAATCTTCCGTTCTTCGGTTGGAACCAATTCAGGACATAGCAAAACTAATTCCATGAATCGCTGATTGTAGTTGGTGATTTCAGTACCAATAACCTTCAGACTTCGTAACTCATCTTCCAACTTCCTAACCTCGTTCCTTGGACAATATTCATTGATTAACATTGTTTTGAATTCTTCCCACGGAGTATCATAAGCTACATCTCCTCCTACAGCCTTCACATAATTTTTCCACCACGTGAGTGCACTATCTTGTAAAGTGCACGATGCGTTTTTGGTCATGTCCTTTTCAACACAACCACTGATTTTGAACACAGTTTCCATCTTTTCTATCCACCGGGTTAAACCGATCGGTCCTTCTGTTCCACTGAATGATGAGGGCTTGCAAGCTTGAAAAGTTTTGTAAGTGCACCCCACACGAGGATTTGGGTTAACTGCAGCACCTCTTGCAGCCTCGACCCATAACATTCTGTCGTTCACTCGCTGATTGATGAGTTCCTGGATTTCTTGTTCCGTCATTCGGTTCAATCGCGCCATATTCTTCTATAAGAATGAAAAGAAAATAATTATTCACATGGAATATTATAGATGTAGTGTATATTTACAGTACATTATAGCTTATTAATAATATGAACCAGGTATTATTATAAAAGCCTTTTCTTCTTATTAGCGTTTTATAATTATATCTAGGGTAGTACCTACCCGTTAATGTTCATACTTAATAGCTTAGTACCGAACCAATTACTACAATCTAAATAATACTTAACCATGGAAAATTATTGCATTTCACACTTCACTATTTTACATATACTTATCTTACATCGAACATTAAGCAAACCACACTAATAATATTATACAAAACATTATATGATCCCATGGTTTAATACGGCAGCGCATCGTTTGGTCTATTTTCTAGGACGTTTAGTTCCAATGAATGGCCTAACGCTTATCCTAGCTGTCTGCCTATATTTTGGCTGTGGGACTGAAGAACTGGATGCCGGGATAGAACGAATAGGAATAGCGGGAATAGGGGTGGTAGTGTCTAGTGGAGTTGGTGCCACATCATCCTTACTAAACTCGGGATTTGAATTTTCTAATTCATTAGCCTTTCGTTTCTTTCCTAGTTCGAACTCGTCTTTTGTAATTTCCTGTATTTCTTCCTCGGGTTCACTTTCCTCCTCGGGTTCACTTTCCTCCTCGGGTTCACTTTCCTCCTCGGGTTCACTTTCCGGGTTCTCTATAGTCGGTTCATCCGGAATTTGTGAGTCTTCCCCAAAGATATTATTTTCGTCATCGGATAGGTTAATGACTGGAACACCATCTGAAGATTCTGGTTCGGAGTCGCTGAACGTGATGACAAGTTTTGAGCCCGACATCTATCACACAACAACTAACCCATTAGTACTACATAATATTTACATATAAATTTTAACCAACAATGATAAGCAATGGTTTTTAAATCAGACCCGGTCAAAGTCCAGACTTACTAATGTATCCTAACGACTTATCAGTTAGACACACTAATGCAAACCTGGTTCGCTAAGACCACCGCTCTGATACCACATGTCATAACCCGTCCTTAACCATAAGAACGTGTTAGATAACGTATGATTTCATTGCGAGGTATTGACCTCTATATGCGACATTTTTTTAAAGAAAAGCTGCATATATTATACATTACAAACCATGATCCTTATTTTTGATACAAGCTTTGGACAAAATAAAGATGATTATCGTTTAGCGATAATCTTCGACTTACAAACTTTACAAATGATAATAACAACCCGATTTCTAGCATATTTTACAACACAAGTTCTTGGATATGCAGTCTTATTTTTGACACAAATATGCGTACGCAAGATCCTGCTTAGATTCAACATGATGCAGCGGAAGCTTCTAATTATCACCTGAGAATAGACATGTTTAAAACGTCAACATAAAGTTGGTGAGATATAGGTTTAATGCCGGCAGCGATATAAATATAGACCACAAGATTTCATATATAAACATTTTAATAAAAATATTCTAAGTGGTTGAGCACTTGGTAACCATACTTAACATTTAATCACGTCGCATATTCCCTTTATTATGAAATCTTACTACACCGTACCAAGTGTAGTCACGAAACGAAGTACTGTGCAACCGTTGAATACTGGTCGTCCAGTCCGGTTGGGGTTGTCAGGCCCGATAGATCTATCAACAGGATTCGCGTTTACAATACCGCTGTAAATAACAGTTACCAAGCTACAGGGAAGTATGCCAGTGGTACAACTCAACGTAGAATATATTTTTCAGTTACTTGTGTCCATAACGTAAAACATAAAATACATGTATTCTCATCCCGAAATACTTAGAGTTTAAAAGTGGGACTATATACTCACTGTTGTCTTGAAGATATATATAATTTGACTTGGTCTCCGGTTGATATCACGAACCTATCCATATATAGTTTATCAATATATTTCTATTTTAAACAATCGTCACATATATATACTTTTTATACTTTTAATAGTTTTAATAATTTCTTAGTCCGTAGTTAGCAGTCCGATGTTAGTAATTCAATTTTAATGGTTCATTTTTAGGTGTTTAATAAACCCCCAATGAAATAAATAAAAACCCCCATCGTATATGTATTGGTCGAGATTAATCTTGACCCATGGTACCGGTGTTGTCAAATGACGTGTTGCGTACATAAAGTACCGGTGTTGTCAAATGACGTGTTGCGTACAATCATGGGATCTTATGATTAATCTTCTCGTATTGTTTACGGGTGATCCTGAACCATATAAAATTAAATTATGAGTACATATATATAAAATATCATGTTATTTTAAAAAGATGTGATTTATTTAATTTTCTCCAATTATTTTCGTAGCCAAACTAGTCTTAGATATCCGATCTCGTTTTGGTCATAGTTTCTTCGTTACAACTCCGTTTTCGTTGATTCAACTTGCCAATTCCTTGGATCGAGTCCCTCTTTAAGACTATGAACTGTAAATACCTTAGTTTGTATTCGAAATCACAGGTCATAGGTCAAACTTTAGTGAAACTTATGAAGTTAATCATTTTCCATCATGTAAACAACCTTAAATGATTATTTTTCTAAAAATACTTATACTTTGAGTTAAATCATGAAATTTTTATGTGTTATCATATTCATAGTAAAAATCATTTTTCCAGAAAATAAACCTCCAATTCAAAGTTTAAGATGGTTTTTAATTATCCAACCCAAAACAGCCCCCGGTTGCACTCCGACGTCATAAAAACAGTTTTTAAGGTGTTCTTTGAAAAACCAAGTTATACCTTGTTAAATTAGCATATTTTTAAGTTATATTACAGGTCTTGAAGTATTTTAAAAGTTAAGTTAGAAGGATCTATTTAGTTTGCGAACAAGTTTGAAATCATTCAAACTATGTTCTAGTTTATAAACTCTTATATATATAGCTATAAATATATGAATTGAAAAAGAGTTGAAGTAGAGTTTTTACCTCAAGTTTAAAATGTAAAGTTGCTGGAAAGAAGTAGTAAAATAAAAGTTGAGAGAGTTCTTGCAAGTGTGTGTGAAAATTGAAAGTAAAATTTGGAAAATGAATGTGTAAAAATGAGTTAGAAATGGTGCTTATTTATAGGCTTGAAAATTTGGTTTTTAGTGAAAATATCTAAGATAAGTTAAAATTTATTATGTCATGAATGACATATTATTCCAATAATTGAAGATTTCTATTGGTATATACCAATAGTAAATACTTCTAGAAGCTGTGTATAGTACCCTAGATATACGTATAGGATTATTGAGGAAACGGAACGAGAATTCAAATATAACTATCTTTTGTAAATATACTTATATTGTTTTATGTATAAAAGCCCTTTAAAAATGATAAAATACATTACTTATACGAGATATGTATAAACATTATAAATCATCAGTATTTATGTCAAATAACGTTACGTATGGTTATTGTTTTGAAAACTTAAGTTAGTAGTTTCAAAATATACTTATGACTTTTTGTTATTAATACAAAATGAGATATTAAAACATCCTGAGATCATGTTAAATATGTATGTATAATTATCATATATTGTATAGTTCGTGATATCATCGGTCAAACTAGACGGTCAAACGTTGTGTAAAACTCTTTTCAAAAACATAAATCTTAACAATTTGGATTGCTTATCATGTTGGTAAGGTTTAATTTATATAAATATTAATCTTGTAAGTATAGAACGATCGAAAAAGTGCGGGTCATTACAGCTGTCCTCGTTAGTAACCTACAACTAGTTGTCCACAGTTATATGTACAGAAATAAATCGATAAATATTATCTTGAATCAATCCACGACCCAGTGTATACGTATCTCAGTATTGATCACAACTCAAACTATATATATTTTGGAATCAACCTCAACCCTGTATAGCTAACTCCAACAACAACAACAACAACAACAATACCCAATCCCACCAATGTGGGGTATGGGGTATAGCTAACTCCAACATTCACATATAGAGTGTCTATGGTTGTTCCGAAATATATATAGATGTGTCGACATGATAGGTCGAAACATTGTATACGTGTCTATGGTATCTCAAGATTACATAATATACAATACAAGTTGATTAAGTTATGGTTGGAATAGATTTGTTACCAATTTTCACGTAGCTAAAATGAGAAAAATTATCCAATCTTGTTTTACCCATAACTTCTTCATTTTAAATCCGTTTTGAGTGAATCAAATTGCTATGATTTCATATTGAACTCTATTTTATGAATTTAAACAGAAAAAGTATAGGTTTATAGTCGGAAAAATAAGTTACAAGTCGTTTTTGTAAAGGTAGTCATTTCAGTCGAAAGAACGACGTCTAGATGACTATTTTAGAAAACATACTTCCACTTTGAGTTTAACCATAATTTTTGGATATGGTTTCATGTTCATAATAAAAATCATTTTCTCAGAATAACAACTTTTAAATCAAATTTTATCATAGTTTTTAATTAACTAACCCAAAACAGCCCGCGGTGTTACTACGACGGCGTAAATCCGATTTTACGGTGTTTTTCGTGTCTCCAGGTTTTAAATCATTAAGTTAGCATATCATATAGATATAGAATATGTATTTAGTTGATTTTAAAAGTCAAGTTAGAAGGATTAACTTTTGTTTGCGAACAAGTTTAGAATTAACTAAACTATGTTCTAGTGATTACAAGTTTAAACCTTTGAATAAGATAGCTTTATATGTATGAATCGAATGATGTTATGAACATCATTACTACCTTAAGTTCCTTGGATAAACCTACTGGAAAAGAGAAAAATGGATCTAGCTTCAACGGATCCTTGGATGGCTCGAAGTTCTTGAAGCAGAATCATAACACGAAAACAAGTTCAAGTAAGATCATCACTTGAAATAAGATTGTTATAGTTATAGAAATTGAACCAAAGTTTGAATATGATTATTACCTTGTATTAGAATGATAACCTACTGTAAGAAACAGAGATTTCTTGAGGTTGGATGATCACCTTACAAGATTGGAAGTGAGCTAGCAAACTTGAAAGTATTCTTGATTTTTTTGTAACTAGAACTTGTAGAATATATGAAGAACACTTAGAACTTGAAGATAGAACTTGAGAGAGATCAATTAGATGAAGAAAATTGAAGAATGAAAGTGTTTGTAGGTGTTTTTGGTCGTTGGTGTATGGATTAGATATAAAGGATATGTAATTTTGTTTTCATGTAAATAAGTCATGAATGATTACTCATATTTTTGTAATTTTATGAGATATTTCATGCTAGTTGCCAAATGATGGTTCCCTCATGTGTTGGGTGACTCACATGGGCTGCTAAGAGCTGATCATTGGAGTGTATATACCAATAGTACATACATCTAAAAGTTGTGTATTGTACGAGTACGAATACGGGTGCATACGAGTAGAATTGTTGATGAAACTGAACGAGGATGTAATTGTATGCATTTTTATTAAGTAGAAGTATTTTGATAAGTGTATTGAAGTCTTTCAAAAGTGTATAAATACATATTAAAACACTACATGTATATACATTTTAACTGAGTCGTTAAGTCATCGTTAGTCGTTACATGTAAGTGTTGTTTTGAAACCTTAAGGTTAATGATCTTGTTAAATGTTGTTAACCCAATGTTTATAATATCAAATGAGATTTTAAATTATTATATTATCATGATATTATCATGTATGAATATCTCTTAATATGATATATATACATTAAATGTCTTTACAACGATAATCGTTACATATATGTCTCGTTTAAAAATCATTAAGTTAGTAGTCTTGTTTTTACATATGTAGTTCATTATTAACATACTTAATGATATGTTTACTTATCATAGTATCATGTTAACTATATATATATATATCCATATATATGTCATCATATAGTTTTTACAAGTTTTAACGTTCGTGAATCACCGGTCAACTTGGGTGGTCAATTGTCTATATGAAACATATTTCAATTAATCAAGTCTTAACAAGTTTGATTGCTTAACATGTTGGCATCATTTAATCATGTAAATATCAATCTCAATTAATATATATAAACATGGAAAAGTTCGGGTCACTACATAACAAACCCCATTCAAAGTACCGGATGCTTTAGTACTTCGAAATTTATATCATATCCGAAGGGTGTCCCGGAATGATGGGGATATTCTTATATATGCATCTTGTTAATGTCGATTACCAGGTGTTCACCATATGAATAATTTTTATCTCTATGTATGGGATGTGTATTGAAATATGAAATCTTGTGGTCTATTGTTACGATTTGATATATATAGGTTAAACCTATAACTCACCAACATTTTTGTTGACGTTTAAAGCATGTTTATTCTCAGGTGAATACTAAGAGCTTCCGCTTTTGCATACTAAAATAAGGACAAGATTTGGAGTCCATGTTTGTATGATATTGTGTAAAAACTGCATTCAAGAAACAGATTTCGATGTAACATATTTGTATTGTAAACCATTATGTAATGGTCATGTGTAAACAGGATATTTTAGATTATCATTATTTGATAATCTACGTAAAGCTTTTTAAACTTTTATTTATGAAATAAAGGTTATGGTTTGTTTTAAAAATGAATGC
The DNA here is from genome assembly GCF_046630445.1 of Rutidosis leptorrhynchoides. Taxonomy (NCBI): domain Eukaryota; kingdom Viridiplantae; phylum Streptophyta; class Magnoliopsida; order Asterales; family Asteraceae; genus Rutidosis; species Rutidosis leptorrhynchoides. The sequence continues at coordinate 258,401,254 of NC_092337.1, forward strand.
AGTCTTTGAAAAACGTCTCATATAGAGGTTAAAACCTCGCAACGAAATCAATTAATATGGAACGTTTTTAATCAATAAGAACGGGACATTTCAGTGGGTATCAGAGCGTTGATCTTAGAGAACCAGAAAATTTGCATTAGTGTGTCTTATCGAGTTTGTTAGGATGCATCAGTGAGTCTGGACTTCGACCGTGTTTTCTTTAAAAATGATTGCTTAACATTTTTGTTGGAAACTATATATTATTAACATGTATATATTATGTGATATATTAATCTCTTAACATGTTTGATATTGTGTGATAGATGTCTACCTCTAGCACAAATCCCATTGACTCACCTAATAATAACGAAGAGTCGAATATATATTGGACTGATTCACAAGTTCCCGAAGAAGAACCGGAAGAAGAATCAGAACCGGAAGAAGAATCAGAACCGGAAGAGGAGGAACCGGAGGAGGAAATAGAACCGGTGGGGGAAATAATAAAACGGTTAAGTAAAAGAAAATCCTCAACCAACCAACCAAGGTTAATTATGGTCAATGGTGTTTCCGCCAAGGAAGCAAAATATTGGGAGGATTACCAATTCTCCGATGAATCGAATTCCGACGAGAATTCCGATGATGTTATAGAAATTATCCCAACTGAATTTAAAAAGGCAAAAGAAAATAATAAGGGAAAGGGCATAAAAATAGAGAAATCTAATTCCAACCCCGATGAACTTTATATGTATCGTCAACTCCCGAAGCCCTTAAGTTGTAACAATGACCCGGGAACCTCTAAACCACCAGGTTTTTCTAAACCGTTGTGGAAAACGACAGCTCGTATTAGGGGAACATCATATATCCCTAGAAACTTGGCAAAACGAACCAAAACCGAAGAAGAAGTAACGAGCAAGTCAGAATAAGATAGTTGTATTCGTGTGGTGTAATATATGTAATATAGTGTGCTTATGCTTTATGATATATGTAAAAATTGCTTGCATTAATAAGTATTTTTTTTTATGAATCTAACTCTTGTCTATTTTACAGTATAAAAAAACAAAATGGATAGACAACCCAATATTTTAAGAGACCTACCCGGAGACATGATTGATGAAATCTTGTCTAGAGTCGGTCAGAATTCCTCGTCACAACTATTTAAGGCGAGATCAGTTTGTAAGACATTCGAAGAACGTTCCAAGAATGCCTTGGTTTATAAAAGGCTTTCGTTCGAAAGATGGGGGATATCACATTTGGAAATCCATAAGTTACGATGTGTTTACTTTGACGCATATATTGCGGGGAACCCAAATGCTATTTTACGCAACGGGTTAAGAAATTATTTTGACTCAATATATCTGAATATAGGACTTCGTGATTTAGAAAAAGCGGCTAACATGCAACATAAAGAAGCATGTTATGCTTACGGGTTAGTAATGTTCGCTTCTCACCAAAGTGAGAACAAGAACATCGGGCTACAACTATTAAACAAAACGTTCCCACAAGTGACGGAGTCGGTAATTGAGGTAAGAAATGAGGTTTTTAGATTGTTACAGGACTGTTGGACATTACGTAACCCTCGTCCCTTTGACGACGTTACAACACGCTGTCTTATCAACGGCCATAACGGTTATGTTCCACAAGATCAAGGATGGGAAGTAGTCCTAGTAAAACCAGAATGCATGACTTGTTTCTGGACGTATGAATTACGTGTCTTTATTGCCTTTGCTGAACGACTTGTGTACTAGCTAGAATTATCTTCACAACCATCTTGTATCAAATTTATTGTGTGCTATATTTCATGCTATATGTAAAATAAGCGGTATTGTAAGTTTGTAAAATATTGTGTAAAAGTTTGAACGCGAAATATTATTATAATCAGTTTTTCATATAGAATTGTAGTAGTTGAATTGTATATTAGCTACTAAGTATGAACTTAACTGGTAGGTACTACCCGAATTTAAACTTATAAAATGCTAATATGAAGAAAAAGCTTTTATAAATGAGTTCATATTATGCTACGAGATACTATTGACTACTCTTAATATTCTGTATGATTAACTTGTTTCATTTGACTATTTTGAAGGAAATGGCACCAACTACTCGACACACCTTGAATATGAGCGAAGAGGAATTTCGTGCCTTTCTTGCTTCAAACATAGCCGCAGTACAGGCTGCGCTACATACCAACAATAACCTTGGATCTAGCAGAACAGGAAATCGTGTAGGATGCACCTACAAAGAATTCACTGCCTGCAAACCTTTGGAATTTGATGGAACCAAAGGACCGATCGGATTGAAACGGTGGACCGAGAAGGTCAAATCAGTGTTTGCCATAAGTAAGTGTACTGAAGAGGACAAAGTGAAGTACGCTACGCATACCTTCACAGGTACTGCGTTAACAAGGTGGAATACCTATCTAGAGCAAGTGGGACAAGATGATGCTTACGCACTACCGTGGTCAGCATTCAAGCACTTGATGAACGAGAAGTACCGTCCCAGAACCGAGGTCAATAAGCTCAAGACAGAACTTAGAGGGTTACGAACCCAAGGATTTGATATTACCACGTATGAAAGACGATTCACAGAATTGTGCCTATTGTGTCCGGGAGCGTTCGAAGATGAGGAAGAGAAGATCGACGCGTTTGTGAAAGGATTACCGGAAAGAATCCAAGCAGATATAAGTTCACACGAGCCCACCTCCATACAACAAGCATGTAGAATGGCTCACAAACTAGTGAACCAGATTGAGGAAAGAATTAAAGAACATGCGACTGAAGAGGCCAATGTGAAGCAAGTCAAAAGAAAGTGGGAGGAAAACGGTGATAAGAATCACCAATACAACAACAACAGCAGTTACAACAATAATCGCAACAACTATCCCAACAATCGCAACATCAATCGCAACTACAACAAACGGCCCAACAACAACAACAACAACAACAGTAACTACAACAATCATCCCAACAACAATAACTACCGCAACGACAACAATAATCAGAAGCAGCTATGTCAAAGGTGTGAAAAGTATCACTCGGGGTTCTGCACCAAATTTTGCAACAAGTGTAAAAGAAATGGTCATAGCGCAGCGAAGTGTGAGGTCTACGGACCAGGGGTTAACAGAACGAAAGGAACAAATGGTGTCGGAACGAGTAATGGCGGAGCAAGTAGTGTCGGAGCAAGTTATGCCAATGTAGTTTGTTATAAATGTGGAAAACTGGGCCACATTATTAGAAATTGCCTGAACCAGGAGAACATGGATGGACAAGGCCGTGGAAGAGTTTTCAATATTAATGCGGCAGAGGCACAGGAAGACCCGGAGCTTGTTACGGGTACGTTTCTTATTGACAATAAATCTGCTTACGTTTTATTTGATTCGGGTGCGGATAGAAGCTATATGAGTAGAGATTTTTGTGCTAAATTAAGTTGTCCATTGACGCCTTTGGATAGTAAATTTTTACTCGAATTAGCAAATGGTAAATTAATTTCAGCAGATAATATATCTCGAAATTGAGAAATTAAACTGGTTAGCGAAACATTTAAGATTGACTTGATACCAGTAGAGTTAGGGAGTTTTGATGTGATAATCGGTATGGACTGGTTGAAAGAAGTGAAAGCAGAGATCGTTTGTTACAAAAATGCAATTCGCATTATACGAGAAAAAGGAAAACCCTTAATGGTGTACGGAAAAAAGGGCAACATGAAGCTACATCTTATTAGTAATTTGAAGGCACAAAAACTAATAAGAAAAGGTTGCTATACTGTTCTAGCACACGTCGAGATACAAACTGAAGAAAAGAGCATCAATGATGTTCCCGTCGCAAAAGAATTTCCCGATGTATTTTCGAAAGAATTACCGGGATTACCCCCACATCGATCCGTTGAATTTCAAATAGATCTTGTACCAGGAGCTGCACCAATAGCTCGTGCTCCTGACAGACTCGCACCCATCGAGATGAAAGAACTGCAAAGACAATTACAAGAACTTTTAGAGCGTGGTTTCATTCGACCAAGCACATCACCGTGCGGAGCTCTTGTTTTGTTTGTCAAGAAGAAAGATGGTACATTCAGGTTGTGTATCGACTACCGAGAGTTGAATAAACTTACCATCAAGAACCGCTACCCACTACCGAGAATCGACGACTTATTTGATCAACTACAAGGCTCGTCTGTTTTTATTCAAAGATTGACTTACGTTCCGGGTATCATCAAATGCGGGTGAAAGAAGATGATATTCCAAAGACTGCTTTCAGAACACGTTACGGTCATTACGAGTTTATGGTCATGCCGTTTGGTTTAACTAATGCACCAGCTGTATTCATGGACCTTATGAACCGAGTGTGTGGACCATACCTTGACAAGTTTGTCATTGTTTTCATTGATGACATACTTATTTACTCAAAGAATGACCAAGAACACGGTAAACATTTGAGAAAGGTGTTAGAAGTATTGAGGAAGGAAGAATTGTACGCTAAGTTTTCAAAGTGTGCATTTTGGTTGGAAGAAGTTCAATTCCTCGGTCACATAGTGAACAAAGAAGGTATTAAGGTGGATCCAACAAAGATAGAAACTGTTGAAAAATGGAAAACCCCAAAAACTCTGAAACACATACGCCAGTTTTTAGGACTAGCTGGTTACTACAGAAGGTTCATCCAAGAATTTTCTAGAATAGCAAAACCCTTGACTGCATTAACGCATAAAGGGAAGAAATTTGAATGGAAGGATGAACAAGAGAAAGCGTTCCAGTTATTGAAGAAAAAGCTAACTACGGCACCTATATTGTCATTGCCTGAAGGGAATGATAATTTTGTGATTTATTGTGACGCATCAAAGCAAGGTCTCGGTTGTGTATTAATGCAACGAACGAAGGTGATTGCTTATGCGTTTAGACAATTGAAGATTCACGAACAAAATTATATGACGCATGATTTGGAATTAGACGCGGTTGTTTTTGCATTAAAGACTTGGAGGCACTACTTATATGGGGTCAAAAGTATTATATATACCGACCACAAAAGTCTTCAACACATATTTAATCAGAAACAACTGAATATGAGGCAGCGTAGGTGGATTGAATTGTTGAATGATTACGACTTTGAGATTCGTTACCACCCGGGGAAGGCAAATGTGGTAGCCGACGCCTTGAGCAGGAAGGACAGAGAACCCATTCGAGTAAAATCTATGAATATAATGATTCACAATAACCTTACTACTCAAATAAAGGAGGCGCAACAAGGAGTTTTAAAAGAGGGAAATTTAAAGGATGAAATACCCAAAGGATCGGAGAAGCATCTTAATATTCGGGAAGACGAAACCCGGTATAGGGCTGAAAGGATTTGGGTACCTAAATTTGGAGATATGAGAGAAATGGTACTTAAAGAAGCTCATAAAACCAGATACTCAATACATCCTGGAACGAGGAAGATGTACAAGGATCTCAAGAAACATTTTTGGTGGCCGGGTATGGAAGCCGATGTTGCTAAATACGTAGGAGAATGTTTGACGTGTTCTAAGGTCAAAGCTGATCATCAGAAACCATCAGGTCTACTTCAACAACCCGAAATCCCAGAATGGAAATGGGAAAACATTACCATGGATTTCATCACTAAATTGCCAAGGACTGCAAATGGTTTTGATACTATTTGGGTAATAGTTGATCGTCTCACCAAATCAACACACTTCCTGCTAATAAGAGAAGATGACAAGATGGAGAAGTTAGCACGACTGTATTTGAAAGAAGTCGTCTCCAGACATGGAATACCAATCTCTATTATCTCTGATAGGGATGGCAGATTTATTTCAAGATTCTGGCAGACATTACAGCAAGCATTAGGAACTCATCTAGACATGAGTACTGCTTATCATCCACAAACTGATGGGCAGAGTGAAAGGACAATACAAACGCTTGAAACATGCTACGAGCATGTGTTATTGATTTCGAAAACAGTTGGGATCGACATCTACCGTTAGCAGAATTTTCCTACAACAATAGCTACCATTCAAGCATTGAGATGGCTCCGTTTGAAGCACTTTATGGTAGAAAGTGCAGGTCTCCGATTTGTTGGAGTGAAGTGGGGGATAGACAGATTACGGGTTCAGAGATAATACAAGAAACTACCGAGAAAATCATCCAAATTCAACAAAGATTGAAAACCGCCCAGAGTCGACAAAAGAGCTACACGGACAGTAAACGAAAAGATATAGAGTTTGAAATTGGAGAAATGGTCATGCTTAAGGTTTCACCTTGGAAAGGCGTTGTTCGATTTGGTAAACGGGGGAAACTAAATCCAAGGTACATTGGACCATTCAAGATTATAGATCGTGTCGGACCAGTAGCTTACCAACTGGAGCTACCTCAACAACTCGCGGCTGTACATAACACTTTCCACGTCTCAAATTTGAAGAAATGTTTTGCTAAAAAAGATCTCACTATTCCGTTGGACGAAATCCAAATCAATGAAAAACTTCAATTCATTGAAGAACCCGTCGAAATAATGGATCGTGAGGTTAAGAGACTTAAACAAAACAAGATACCGATTGTTAAGGTTCGATGGAATGCTTGTAGAGGACCCGAGTTCACCTGGGAGTGTGAAGATCAAATGAAGAAGAAATACCCGCATTTATTTTCAGAAGATACGTCAACACCTCCAACTTCTTAAAATTTCAGGACGAAATTTATTTAACGAGTAGGTACTGTAGTGACCCGAACTTTTCCATGTTTATATATATATTAAATGAAATTGTTATTTACATGATTAAGTGTTTCCAACATGTTAAGCAATCAAACTTGTTAAGACTTGATTAATTGAAATAGGTTTCATATAGACAATTGACCACCCAAGTTGACTGGTGATTCACGAACGTTAAAACTTGTAAAAACTATACGATGACATATATATGGTTATATATATAGTTAACATGATTTTATTATAAGTATGTATCTCATTAGGTATTTTAACAATGAGTTATATACATAAAAATGACACTATTAATTTAAGAAACTCGAAAACGATATATATAACGATTATCGTTATAACAACGTCTTACTAGGTACATATGAATCATATTAAGATATTGATACAATTGGTTAATTATGTTAAATGATAAGTAAATATATTATTAATTGTATTAACAATGAAATACATATGTAAAAATAAGACTACTAACTTAATGATTTCGAAACGAGACATATATGTAACGATTATCGTTGTAACGACATTTAACTGTATATATATCATACTAAGATATATTATATATCATAATATCATGATAATATAACAATTTAACATCTCATTTGTTATAATAAACAATGGGTTAACAACATTCAACAAGATCGTTAACCTAAAGGTTTCAAAACAACATTTACATGTAACGACTAACGATGACTTAACGACTCAGTTAAAATGTATATACATGTAGTGTTTTAAAATGTATTCATACACTTTTGAAAGTATTCAAGACACTTATCAAAATACTTCTACTTAACAAAAATGCTTACAATTACATCCTCGTTCAGTTTCATCAACAATTCTACTCGTATGCACCTGTATTCGTACTCGTACAATACACAGCTTTTAGATGTATGTACTATTGGTATATACACTCCAATGATCAGCTCTTAGCAGCCCATGTGAGTCACCTAACACATGTGGGAACCATCATTTGAAAACTAGCATGAAATATCTCATAAAATTACAAAAATATGAGTAATCATTCATGACTTATTTACATGAAAACAAAATTACATATCCTTTATATCTAATCCATACACCAACGACCAAAAACACCTACAAACACTTTCATTCTTCAATTTTCTTCATCTAATTGATCTCTCTCAAGTTCTATCTTCAAGTTCTAAGTGTTCTTCATAAATTCCAAAAGTTCTAGTTTCATAAAATCAAGAATACTTCCAAGATTGCAAGTTTACTTCCAAGTTTTCTAAATCCATTCCAAGTAATCATCCAAGATCAAGAAACCTTTGTTACTTACAGTAGGTTATCTTTCTAATACAAGGTAATAATCATATTCAAACTTTAATTCAATTTCTATAACTATAACAATCTTATTTCGAGTGGAAATCTTACTTGAAATTGTTTTCGTGTCATGATTCTGCTTCAAAAACTTTCAAGCCATCCAAGGATCCTTTGAAGCTAGATCTATTTTTCTCATTTCCAGTAGGTTTATCCAAGGAACTTGAGGTTGTAATGATGTTCATAACATCATTCGATTCATACATATAAAGCTATCTTATTCGAAGGTTTAAACTTGTAATCACTAGAACATAGTTTAGTTAATTCTAAACTTGTTCGCAAATAAAAGTTAATCCTTCTAACTTGACTTCTAAAATCAACTAAACACATGTTCTATATCTATATGATATGCTAACTTAATGATTTAAAACCTGGAAACAAGAAAAACACCGTAAAATCGAATTTACGCCGTTGTAGTAACACCGCGGGCTGTTTTGGGCTAGTTAATTAAAAACTATGATAAACTTTGATTTAAAAATTGTTATTCTGGGAAAATGATTTTTATTATGAACATGAAACTATATCCAAAAATCATGGTTAAACTCAAAGTGGAAGTATGTTTTCTAAAATGGTCATCTAGACGTCGTTCTTTCGACTGAAATGACTACCTTTACAAAAATGACTTGTAACTTATTTTTCCGACTATAAACCTATACTTTTTCTGTTTAGATTCATAAAATAGAGTTCAATATGAAACCATAGCAATTTGATTCACTCAAAACGGATTTAAAATGAAGAAGTTATGGGTAAAACAAGATTGGATAATTTTTCTCATTTTAGCTACGTGAAAATTGGTAACAAATCTATTCCAACCATAACTTAATCAACTTGTATTGTATATTATATAATCTTGAGATACCATAGACAACGTATACAATGTTTCGACCTATCATGTCGACACATCTATATATATTTCGGAACAACCATAGACACTCTATATGTGAATGTTGGAGTTAGCTATACAAGGTTGAGGTTGATTCCAAAATATATATAGTTTGAGTTGTGATCAATACTGAGATACGTATACACTGGGTCGTGGATTGATTCAAGATAATATTTATCGATTTATTTCTGTACATCTAACTGTGGACAACTAGTTGTAGGTTACTAACGAGGACAGCTGACTTAATAAACTTAAAACATCAAAATATATTAAAAGTGTTGTAAATATATTTTGAACATACTTTGATATATATGTATATATTGTTATAGGTTCGTGAATCAACCAGTGGCCAAGTCTTACTTCCCGACGAAGTAAAAATCTGTGAAAGTGAGTTATAGTCCCACTTTTAAAATCTAATATTTTTGGGATGAGAATACATGCAGGTTTTATAAATGATTTACAAAATAGACACAAGTACGTGAAACTACATTCTATGGTTGAATTATCGAAATCGAATATGCCCCTTTTTATTAAGTCTGGTAATCTAAGAATTAGGAAACAGACACCCTAATTGACGCGAATCCTAAAGATAGATCTATTGGGCCTAACAAACCCCATCCAAAGTACCGGATGCTTTAGTACTTCGAAATTTATATCATATCCGAAGGGTGTCCCGGAATGATGGGGATATTCTTATATATGCATCTTATTAATGTCGATTACCAGGTGTTCACCATATGAATGATTTTTATCTCTATGTATGGGATGTGTATTGAAATATGAAATCTTGTGGTCTATTGTTACGATTTGATATATATAGGTTAAACCTATAACTCACCAACATTTTTGTTGACGTTTAAAGCATGTTTATTCTCAGGTGAATACTAAGAGCTTCCGCTGTTGCATACTAAAATAAGGACAAGATATGGAGTCCATGTTTGTATGATATTGTGTAAAAACTGCATTCAAGAAACTGATTTCGATGTAACATATTTGTATTGTAAACCATTATGTAATGGTCGTGTGTAAACAGGATATTTTAGAATATCATTATTTGATAATCTACGTAAAGCTTTTTAAACCTTTATTTATGAAATAAAGGTTATGGTTTGTTTTAAAAATGAATGCAGTCTTTGAAAAACGTCTCATATAGAGGTTAAAACCTCGCAACGAAATCAATTAATATGGAACGTTTTTAATCAATAAGAACGGGACATTTCATAATATATAGTTTAAATATCGTCGTTTTATATTTTTAAATATTTTTTAAAGATTTATTAGAGTAAATAATATAATTTATTTATTAATAAATAAAATTTTATATTAAATTTATATAATAAAATATACTTTTTATATATTAAGTAATAAAATTTCAAGGGTTCATTTAATATCATAAAGATAATATGATAGGTATTATTAAAGTAAGTTATTACACGTAGTAAAATATGTTTGTATCACATATTTATTTGATAAAATAATATCTATAATGATAGTAAGTAAAAGTTGTATTATTTTGTAATAATAATAATAATTATTATAAAAATATCAATATTTATAATTAGTAAGATGACATTATGATAAAACGATAATTCTAATTATGATAGCTTTAATATTTACGATAATTTTTAATATTATCTTTAAAATAATAATTCTATTTAAAATAATAATAATAATGATATTTTATAGTAACAATGACATTTCTATTAAAATGATAATTTTTGTTAAAATGATAGTTTTAATACTAACGATACTTTTAATAATAATAGTAATGATAAAAATAATAAGAACGATAATTTTATCTAAATCAATATCTTATAATATTTTAATTTCATCATGATACTCTTACTCATTATTTCCTAATCGTTTCGTTTAATAGCTTTTAATCGTCTTTTATATCGTGTTCATAATAATGATAATAATAGTAATCAAAATAATTAGGTGTTACAAATATTTGCTTTAATTACAGTAATATTAATAATGATAGTTACTATAACATTATTAACGATAATACTAATAATTATCTTAATGATAATATAGTAATAATAATAATAACAATAACAATAACCATTTTTAAATAATGATATATATATTAATAATGATAATAATAATAATAATAATAATAATACTAATAATAATAATAATAATAATAATTGGATAATAATAATAATAATACTAATTATAACTTTAACGATAATAACGATAGTAATAATAAAAAAAATAACAATTTTTAATGATAAATCCCTTTTATTGATAAAGATAATAATAATAATGATAATAATAAGATAAAACTAGAACGACGATAAAAACGACGATAATAATAATCATTTTTAATAAAAATATCGAAAATTCAATAGATTATAACTTCTAATCCGTTCATCGAAACCATTCGATATCTAAAGGAAAAGTTCTTAATTTTTCGCTAGCTTTCCAAGGACATGCATATCTTATACCTTATCTCAACCGCAAGTGTAACTAATTCAAGATTCAACCTAACTTGTCTAAGGGCAATATCAAAAGTACAAGCATGCATAATCCTAAATACTCGAGTACTAGTCAGGGATACACTATTAGTATGTAAAAGTTAAATTATGAGTACTCACGTATCAATATTGAGATTCAATATTACAGGAAAGGTACGTAGACGCAATGAAAATGATAAACACTATATTGACCTCACGAGCATACCCATGAACCATACTCAATTGTAGTGACCCGAACTTTTCTATGTTTATATATATATTAAATGAAATTGTTATTTACATGATTAAGTGTTTCCAACATGTTAAGCAATCAAACTTGTTAAGACTTGATTAATTGAAATAGGTTTCATATAGACAATTGACCACCCAAGTTGACCGGTGATTCACGAATGTTAAAACTTGTAAAAACTATATGATGACATATATATGGATATATATATAGTTAACATGATATTATGATAAGTAAACATATCATTAAGTATATTAACAATGAACTATATATGTAAAAACAAGACTACTAAATTAATGATTTTGAAACGAGACATATATGTAACGATTATCGTTGTAACGACATTTAATGTATATATATCATATTAAGAGATATTTATACATCATAATATCATGATAATATAATAATTTAAAATTTCATTTGATATTATAAACATTGGGTTAACAACACTTAACAAGATCGTTAACCTAAAGGTTTCAAAACAACACTTACATGTAATGACTAACGATGACTTAACGACTCAGTTAAAATGTATATACATGTAGTATTTTAATATGTATTCATAAACTTTTGAAAGACTTCAAGACACTTATCAAAATACTTCTACTTAACAAAAATGCTTACAATTACATCCTCGTTCAGTTTCATCAACAATTCTACTCGTATGCACCCGTATTCGTACTCGTACAATACACAGCTTTTAGATGTATGTACTATTGGTATATACACTCCAATGATCAGCTCTTAGCAGCCCATGTGAGTCACCTAACACATGTGGGAACCATCATTTGGCAACTAGCATGAAATATCTCATAAAATTACAAAAATATGAGTAATCATTCATGACTTATTTACATGAAAACAAAATTACATATCCTTTATATCTAATCCATACACCAACGACCAAAAACACCTACAAAAACTTTCATTCTTCAATTTTCTTCATCTAATTGATCTCTCTCAAGTTCTATCTTCAATTTCTAAGTGTTCTTCATAAATTTTACAAGTTCTAGTTACATAAAATCAAGAATACTTTCAAGTTTGCTAGCTCACTTCCAATCTTGTAAGGTGATCATCCAACCTCAAAAAATCTTTGTTTCTTACAGTAGGTTATCATTCTAATACAAGGTAATAATCATATTCAAACTTTGGTTCAATTTCTATAACTATAACAATCTTATTTCAAGTGATGATCTTACTTAAACTTGTTTTCGTGTCATGATTCTGCTTCAAGAACTTCGAACCATCCAAGGATCCATTGAAGCTAGATCCATTTTTCTCTTTTCCAGTAGTTTTATCCAAGGAACTTAAGGTAGTAATGATGTTCATAACATCATTCGATTCATACATAAAAAGCTGTCTTATTCAACGTTATAAACTTGTAATCACTAGAACATAGTTTAGTTAATTCTAAACATGTTCGCAAATAAAGTTAATCCTTCTAACTAGACTTTTAAAGTCAACTAAACACATGTTCTATATCTATATGATATGCTAACTTAATGATTTAAAACCCGGAGACACGATAAACACCATAAAACTGGATATACGCCGTCGTAGTAAAACCGGGGGCTGTTTTGGTTGGGATAATTAAAAGCTAAGAAGAACTTTGATTTAAAAGCTATACTTCTGGAAAAATGATTTTTCTTATGAACATGAAACTATATCCAAAAATCATGGTTAAACTCAAAGTGAAAGTATGTTTTTCAAAATGGTCATCAAGATGTCGTTCTTTCGACGGAAATGACTACCTCTTTCAAAAATGACTTGTAACTTGTATTTCCAACTATAAACTTATACTTTTTCTATTTATATTCATAAAGTTAAGTTCAATACGAAACCGTGGCCACTGGAATCACTCAAAACGGATTAGAAATGAAGAAATGGCGAGTAAAACAAGATTGATAAAAACTACTCATTTTACCTACGTGAAAGTTAGTAATAAATCTATTCCAACCATAACCTAATCAACTTATATTGTATTTTATTTAATCTTGAGATACCATAGACACGTATACAATGTTTCGACCTATCATGTCGACCCATCTATATATATATATATTGCGGAGCAACCCATAGACACTCTATATGTGAATGTTGGAGTTAGCTATACAGGGTTGAGGTTGATTCCAAAATATATATATAGTTAGAGTTGTGATCAATACTGAGATACGTATACACTAGGTCGTGGATTGATTCAAGATAATATTTATCGATTTATTTTTGTACATCTAACTGTGGACAACTAGTTGTAGGTTACTAACGAGGACAGCTGACTTAATAAACTTAAAACATCAAAATGATACTTTAATATATATGTATATATTGTTATAGGTTCGTGAATCAACCAGTGGCCAAGTCTTACTTCCCGATGAAGTAAAAATCTGTGAAAGTGAGTTATAGTCCCACTTTTAAAATCTAATATTTTTGGGATGAGAATACATGCAGGTTTTATAAATGATTTACAAAATAGACACAAGTACGTGAAACTACATTCTATGGTTGAATTATCGAAATCGAATATGTCCCTTTTTATTAAGTCTGGTAATCTAAGAATTAGGGAACAGACACCCTAATTGACGCGATTCCTAAAGATAGATCTATTGGGCCTAACAAACCCCATCCAAAGTACCGGATGCTTTAGTACTTCGAAATTTATATCATATCCGAAGGGTGTCCCGGAATGATGAGGATATTCTTATATATGCATCTTGTTAATGTCGGTTACCAGGTGTTCACCATATGAATGATTTTTTTCTCTATGTATGGGATGTGTATTGAAATATGAAATCTTGTGGTCTATTGTTACGATTTGATATATATATAGGTTACACCTATAACTCACCAACATTTTTGTTGACGTTTAAAGCATGTTTATTCTCAGGTGAATACTAAGAGCTTCCGCTGTTGCATATTAAAATAAGGACAAGATTTGGAGTCCATGTTTGTATGATATTGTGTAAAAACTGCATTCAAGAAACTGATTTCGATGTAACATATTTGTATTGTAAACCATTATGTAATGGTCATATGTAAACATGATATTTTAGATTATCATTATTTGATAATCTACGTAAAGCTTTTTAAACCTTTAATTATGAAATAAAGGTTATGGTTTGTTTTAAAATGAATGCAGTCTTTGAAAAACGTCTCATATAGAGGTCAAAACCTCGCAACGAAATCAATTAATATGGAATGTTTTTAATCAATAAGAACGGGACATTTCATCAATCACCTCCATAGCTATAACCCATAATTTCCTTAATCCTATCATACTCGAAAAACAATTTCGAAATCACTCGGACAGCACTTCGTCGTAATATTTTATGTATACTAATAATATCTTAAAATAATACGGAGTACATATATATATGTAAATCGATTGAGAGAGTTTAGAGAAAAATATTTTCAAGTTTCTATGAAATAATGAAACCTATTGAATTCTATTTATAATAGATTTTTGAATTATTAAAGTGAATTATTAAAGTACGAATTATTAAATTGAATTATTAAAGTATGAATTATTAAAGTGAATTATTAAAGTATGAATTATTAAAGTGAATTATTAAAGTATGAATTATTAAAGTGAATTATTAAAGTATGAATTATTAAAGTGAATTATTAAAGTTTAAGTAAAGTAAAAATAAAGTAAAGGTAAAGTTTAAGTATAGTAAAAGTATAAAACTATGTACGTATAATACACGTATAAATATATATAATATTAATTTAAATCGTTATATATATTTAATAAAATAAAATATAAATATCATTATCTTTATCATACTAGTTAAGTAATGAGTTGTCAAAAGTGGTTCTAGATATTTATAAAAGTTATATACGTTTTAATAATAAAGTTCTTTTTAAACTGAAAACGTTTTTGTACGTTTGAAACTAAATAGATCAATCGAGTCTTTATGAGATTCAATCTTCCACTATCCTTTGTCTAGTTCTCAATGATTGACAATTTGTTCTTATTTATAAATCACTTTACCATTTTTCGAATATTGTTAAAATGGAAAGATTTCTCAAATCAACGTGGGCCTTTCAACAGAGACTTGTAATCATAATTCAATATATCTGATAATTCAATCATTTGATCTTATCTTCTAATTCCATTGATAAACATTTTGAAACAGATACAATCATATAAAGTATTTAATCTAATATTTTGTTTACGTTTCAAGTTATAATATATATACACATATACATATATAATCATATTCGTTTAATGGTTCGTGAATCGTTGGAACTTTGTCGAGGTTGAATGAATGTATGAACATAGTTTAAAATTCTTGAAATTTAACTTAACAAATATTGCTTATCGTGTCGGAAACATATAAAGATTAAAGTTTAAATTTGGTTGTAAATTTTCGGTGTCGGAAACATATAAAGATTAAAGTTTAAATTTGGTTGGAAATTTCCGGGTTGTCACATGCACAGCGGAAGATTTCCTTAATACTTGAGAATAAACATGCTTTAAAGTGTCAACCAAAGGTTGGTGAGTTCATTAGTTTATCATCAACAATCATTTCCATAGTTTTAGTAGACCACAAGATACTCATATTTCAAAAATAATCTGTACAAGTCTGCTCACTGCTGTAAAAATTATTCATATGAAGAACACCGGAAATTTTCATAACAATCTCTCCAACGGTAGCTAATGCATCGTGCAATGCAAAAATTTCTCACCGAGGGTAGCTAAAACTGTAGCTAATGTATCGTGCAATGCAAAAATTTCTCACCGATGGTAGCTAAAACTGTAGCTAATGTATAGTAGCTAATAAATCAAACCATTTCGGTAGCTAATGCATCGTGCAATGCAAAAATTTCCCACCGAGGATAACTAAAACGGTAGCTAATGCAAAGTGCAATGCAAAAATTTCTCACCGAGGGTAGCTAAAACGGTAGCTAATGCATCGTGCAATGCAAAAATTTCTCACCGATAGTAGCTAATAAATCAAACCATTTCGGTAGCTAATGCATCGTGCAATGCAAAAATTTCTCACCGATAGTCGATAATACAATCTTTATAGAAATTGAACCTCTGAATCCAAATAATTCTATCATAGAATGAAGTTTTTAGTACTTGTGTCTATTTCGTCTAACATTTATAAAAGCAGTTCATATATTCTCATTTCAAAAATATATCTCAAAAGCATTTAATAAAACAGTTATAAAAACAGCGCATGTATTCTCAGTCCCAAAAATGTAAAGAGTAAAAGGGAATCAAATGAACTCACAATACTGTATTTCGTAGCAATTATGCATATGACGGCACTAAACAAGTGCAGGGTTGGCCTCGGATTCACGAACCTATATTAAGTATGTATATTTATATGTTGGTCAATATCTGTTTAACAAATTAGGTCAGGTCATAGTGTACCACAATCCTAATACTAGAGACTAATATGCAAAAGTCAACAAAAGTCAACTTGACCAAAATGACTTCCAAAATCTATACATGATTATTATATAACTTAAATATAGTCGTTTTATATTTTTAAGTATATTTAACAAATTTTTATTAGAGTAAATAATATAAATCGTTTATTAATAAATAAAATTTATATTAAAATTTATATAAAAATATACTTTTATATATCTTAAGTAATAAAATTTATAAAGTTCACTTAATATTATAAAAATATAGTGGCATGGATTATTAATGTAATTATATTACATGCGCTAAAATATTTTTGTATCGCATATTCATTTGTAAAATATTTTTGTATCGCATATTCATTTGATAAAATAATGTTGATAATAATAATAACAATATTTATATTTACTAATGATGATATTAATTATGATAAAATAATAATTCTAATCATGATAATTTTAATAATAACGATACTTTTTAATATTAACAATAATAATGATAATATTTTATAAAAATAATAATTCTATTTAAGATTATAATTTTTAATAATAATAATACTAAAATGATAATAATATTGATATTTTAAAATAACAATGATATTTCTGTAAAAATGATAATTTTAGTAGAAATGATAGTTTTTAATATTAATAATACTTTTAATAATAGTAATAATGATAAAAATAATGAAAACGATATTTTTATCTAAATCAATATCTTACAATACTTTAATTTCATCATGATACTTATACTCATTATTTCCTAATCGATTTATTTAATAGCTTTTGGTCCTCTTTTATATCGCATTCATAATAATGATAATAATAACAATCATAATAATTAGATGTTACTAATATTAGTTTTAATGATAATGATACTAATAAGTATTATAATAATATTAATGATAATACTAATAATTATAATAATAATAATGATAATATTAATAATAATTTTTAATGATAATAATAATAATAATAATAATAATGACAATAACAATTTTTAATAATAATACTTATATTAATAATGATAATAATAATAATAATAATAATAATAATAATAATAATAATAATAATAATAATAATAATAATAATAATAATAATAATAATAATAATAATAATAATAATAATAATAATAATAACAACAACGATAATAACGATGATAGTAATAATAATCATTTTAACAATAATACTAAAATTCAGTTGACTATAACTTCTAATCCATTCATCGAAACCATTCGATATCTAAACGAAAAGTTATTGATTTTTCGTCAGCTTTCCAATGACATGCATATCAAATACCTTATCCTAGTAGCATATGTATTAAATTCAGGATTCATCATAAACTATCTAACGACAATATTAAATATACAAGCATGCATAATCATATATATACTCGAGCACTAGTCAGGGATACACTATTAATATATAAAAGTTGAGTTATGAGTGCTCACGTATCAATATTGTGATTCAATATTGCAGGAAAGTACGTAGACGCAACGGAGATGACAAACACTAGATCGACCTCACAAGCATACCCCCGAACATTACCCATAATCTCCATAGCTATAACCCATAATTTCCTTAGCTCTATCCCTCACGAAAAACCCATTTTGAAGACATGCGAGCAGAACCATGTCGTATTATTTTATGTATAAATACTAATACTAATAATACTAATATTCTTAATAATAATATGATTAATATTAATAATAATAATAATTATAATAATAATAATAATTATTATAATAATAAATAATAATAATTATAATAATAATAATAATAATATGTATACCGAGAGAGAATGAGAGATATGAATGTGAATTATGAATCCACAAAACTGAATTCGTTCGACCTAAAAAGGATGTGACCTCAACAACTCCCTCATGTGATCGCATGAGGGTTATATGGAGAGCCCATGCGATCGCATGAGGCTTCTTTCCAGCTCATGTTCCACTCATTTCATGCTGCCGACACTTTTTAATATATATTAATATATATATATAGTTAATTTATAATTAATTATATATTAAATTATATTCAAGTGCATAGTTAACTTATAATTTTAGTTCCGATGACTCGTACGTTGTCTCTCGACTTATGTTCCGGTTTCGGTTTCTCGAACGCATTTTCGTACACTTAGAAAACTAATACTTTACGTTTCGCGACAGGTACCTTTATTAAAACATAGACTTAAGTTATCGATAAACTATATTACCCAAAGTATAACCTTTACCTTTGAGTGTTGTGGTCATTTGCTTCTATAAATCAACGTCTCGTTATTTATCAAAGTATTTATTTATATAACTTTAAATCAAAACATTTTATGCTAAGTTAATATTATATTTTATTACTTTGTAAAATATATTTTCATTTAGGAATGTAATTTATATATATTAGAAATACTTATTTAGTAATATATTATTTAGTCTTTCAAAAACTATTTATATTTCAAAGTATAATTTAAAATCATTTTACATAATAGAAAATATTGTATCATATAACGTTTACATTTTAAAACTTAAATATATATAGTTCATTTATGTACTAGCGTTTATTTTACTTCTTAACGTACTAGTTGACATATCTAAATATCAATCGAATCAATAAACGAGCGTTACAATCGTTTATTTAATTAATTTGAAATAAATATATCTAATATACATAAACACGTTTTAAATACACATTGCAAATTATATATATATATATATATATATATATATATATATATATATATATATATATATATATATATATATATATATATATATATTTAACAATCAATAATCTAACTCACGTTATTTAATCAAAGACATTTTAAATAATCAAATTCTATCATATCAAAAAACGTCTTCGTACATTTGAAGCTAGATCAATTGATTATTATGTAATTTAGTCTTCCACTAACTTTTGTCTAATTCTCGTTATTTGACACTTTTGTTCTTACTTGTAATTCCCTTTACCATTTTCCGAATACCGTTAAAAAAAAGAAAAGTTTCTTAATCAAAGTAGACCTCTAAACAGAGATTCGTAATCATAAAATGTATCTGATAAATCAATCATTTGATATTTTCTTCTAATTCCATCGATAAACATATTGAAACAATTACGTTCATGTAAAGTATTATATGTTTAATACTTTGTTAACATTCTCAAGTTGTAATATATATATATACCTAAATATATATAATCATATCCATTTATATAAGGGTTCGTGAATCGTCAGAATTTGGTCGAGGTTAAATGGATGTATGAACTGTAGTGACCCGAACTTTTCCATGTTTATATATATTAATTGAGATTGATATTTACATGAATAAATGTTTCCAACATGTTAAGCAATCAAACTTGTTAAGACTTGATTAATTGAAATATGTTTCATATAGACAATTGACCACCCAAGTTGACCGGTGATTCACGAACGTTAAAACTTGTAAAAACTATATGATGACATATATATGGATATATATATATAGTTAACATGATACTATGATAAGTAAACATATCATTAAGTATATTAACAATGAACTACATATGTAAAAACAAGACTACTAACTTAATGATTTTTAAACGAGACATATATGTAACGATTATCGTTGTAAAGACATTTAATGTATATATATCATATTAAGAGATATTCATACATGATAATATCATGATAATATAATAATTTAAAATCTCATTTGATATTATAAACATTGGGTTAACAACATTTAACAAGATCGTTAACCTAAAGGTTTCAAAACAACACTTACATGTAACGACTAACGATGACTTAACGACTCAGTTAAAATGTATATACATGTAGTGTTTTAATATGTATTTATACACTTTTGAAAGACTTCAATACACTTATCAAAATACTTCTACTTAACAAAAATGCTTACAATTACATCCTCATTCAGTTTCATCAACAATTCTACTCGTATGCACCTGTATTCGTACTCGTACAATACACAGCTTTTAGATGTATGTACTATTGGTATATACACTCCAATGATCAGCTCTTAGCAGCCCATGTGAGTCACCCAACACATGTGGGAACCATCATTTGGCAACTAGTATGAAATATCTCATAAAATTACAAAAATATGAGTAATCATTCATGACTTATTTACATGAAAACAAAATTACATATCCTTTATATCTAATCCATACACCAACGACCAAAAACACCTACAAACACTTTCATTCTTCAATTTTCTTCATCTAATTGATCTCTCTCAAGTTCTATCTTCAAGTTCTAAGTGTTCTTCATAAATTCCAAAAGTTCTAGTTTCATAAAATCAAGAATACTTTCAAGTTTGCTAGCTCACTTCCAATCTTGTAAGGTGATCATCCAACCTCAAGAAATCTTTGTTTCTTACAGTAGGTTATCATTCTAATACAAGGTAATAATCATATTCAAACTTTGGTTCAATTTCTATAACTATAACAATCTTATTTCAAGTGATGATCTTACTTGAACTTGTTTTCGTGTCATGATTCTACTTCAAGAACTTCGAGCCATCCAAGGATCCATTGAAGCTAGATCCATTTTTCTCTTTTCCAGTAGGTTTATCCAAGGAACTTAAGGTAGTAATGATGTTCATAACATCATTCGATTCATACATATAAAGCTATCTTATTCGAAGGTTTAAACTTGTAATCACTAGAACATAGTTTAGTTAATTCTAAACTTGTTCGCAAACAAAAGTTAATCCTTCTAACTTGATTTTTAAAATCAACTAAACACATGTTCTATATCTATATGATATGCTAACTTAATGATTTAAAACCTGGAAACACGAAAAACACCGTAAAACCGGATTTACGCCGTCGTAGTAACACCGCGGGCTGTTTTGGGTTAGTTAATTAAAAACTATGATAAACTTTGATTTAGAAGTTGTTATTCTGAGAAAATGATTTTTATTATGAACATGAAACTATATCCAAAAATTATGGTTAAACTCAAAGTGGAAGTATGTTTTCTAAAATGGTCATCTAGACGTCGTTCTTTCGACTGAAATGACTACCTTTACAAAAATGACTTGTAACTTATTTTTCCGACTATAAACCTATACTTTTTCTATTTAGATTCATAAAATAGAGTTCAATATGAAACCATAGCAATTTGATTCACTCAAAACGGATTTAAAATGAAGAAGTTATGGGTAAAACAAGATTGGATAATTTTTCTCATTTTAGCTACGTGAAAATTGGTAACAAATCTATTCCAACCATAACTTAATCAACTTGTATTGTATATTATGTAATCTTGAGATACCATAGACACGTATACAATGTTTCGACCTATCATGTCGACACATCTATATATATTTCGGAACAGCCATAGACACTCTATATGTGAATGTTGGAGTTAGCTATACAGGGTTGAGGTTGATTCCAAAATATATATAGTTTGAGTTGTGATCAATACTGAGATACGTATACACTAGGTCGTGGATTGATTCA
The DNA here is from genome assembly GCF_046630445.1 of Rutidosis leptorrhynchoides. Taxonomy (NCBI): domain Eukaryota; kingdom Viridiplantae; phylum Streptophyta; class Magnoliopsida; order Asterales; family Asteraceae; genus Rutidosis; species Rutidosis leptorrhynchoides. The sequence goes on from NC_092337.1 coordinate 258,423,679, forward strand.
AGATAATATTTATCGATTTATTTCTGTACATCTAACTGGGGACAACTAGTTGTAGGTTACTAACGAGGACAGCTGACTTAATAAACTTAAAACATCAAAATATATTAAAAGTGTTGTAAATATATTTTGAACATACTTTGATATACATGTATATATTGTTATAGGTTCGTGAATCAACCAGTGGCCAAGTCTTACTTCCCGACGAAGTAAAAATCTGTGAAAGTGAGTTATAGTCCCACTTTTAAAATCTAATATTTTTGGGATGAGAATACATGCGGGTTTTATAAATGATTTACAAAATAGACACAAGTACGTGAAACTGCATTCTATGGTTGAATTATCGAAATCAAATATGCCCCTTTTTATTAAGTCTGGTAATCTAAGAATTAGGGAACAGACACCCTAATTGACGTGAATCCTAAAGATAGATCTATTGGGCCTAACAAACCCCATCCAAAGTACCGGATGCTTTAGTACTTCGAAATTTATATCATATCCGAAGGGTGTCCCGGAATGATGGGGATATTCTTATATATGCATCTTGTTAATGTCGGTTACCAGGTGTTCACCATATGAATGATTTTTATCTCTATGTATGGGATGTGTATTGAAATATGAAATCTTGTGGTCTATTATTATGATTTGATATATATAGGTTAAACCTATAACTCACCAACATTTTTGTTGACGTTTTAAGCATGTTTATTCTCAGGTGATTATTAAGAGCTTCCGCTATCGCATACTTAAATAAGGACGAGATTTGGAGTCCATGCTTGTATGATATTGTGTAAAAACTGCATTCAAGAAACTTATTTTGTTGTAACATATTTGTATTGTAAACCATTATGTAATGGTCGTGTGTAAACAGGATATTTTAGATTATCATCATTTGATAATCTACGTAAAGCTTTTTAAAACCTTTATCTATGAAATAAAGGTTATGGTTTGTTTTAAAAATGAATGCAGTCTTTGAAAAATGTCTCATATAGAGGTCAAAACCTCGCAACGAAATCAATTAATATGGAACGTTTTTAATCAATAAGAACGGGACATTTCAGTTGGTATCCGAGCGTTGGTCTTAGAGAACCAGAATTTTGCATTAGTGTGTCTTATCGAGTTTGTTAGGATGCATTAGTGAGTCTGGACTTCGACCGTGTTTACTTGAAAAATGATTGCTTAACAAATTTTGTTGGAAACTATATATTTTTAACATGTGAATATTATGTGATATATTAATCTCTTAACGCGTTTGATATTATGTGATAGATGTCTACCTCTAGAACAAGTCCCATTGACTCACCTAATAATAATGAAGAGTCAAATGTAAATTGGAATGATTCGTGGACTGATTCACAAGTTCCCGAAGAGGAACCGGAAGAAGAGTCGGAACCGGAAGAAGAATCGGAACCGGAAGAAGAATCGGAACCGGATGAAGAAATAGAACCGGTGGGGGAAATAATAAAACGGTTAAGTAAAAGAAAATCCTCAACCAACCGACCAAGGTTAATTATGGTCAATGGTGTTTCCGCCAAGGAAGCAAAATATTGGGAGGATTACCAATTCTCTGATGAATCGGATTCCGACGAGAATTCCGATGATGTTATAGAAATTACCCCAACTGAATTTAAAAAGGCAAAAGAAAATAATAAGGGAAAGGACATAAAAATAGAGAAATCTAATTCCAATCCCGATGAACTTTATATGTATCGTCAACCCCCGAAGTCCTTAAGTTGTAACAATGACCCGGGAACCTCTAAACCACCAGGTTTTTCTAAACCAATGTGGATCACGACGGCTCGTATTAGGGGAACATCATATATCCCTAGAAACTTGGCAAAACGAACCAAAACCGAAGAAGAAGAAACAAGCGAGTCGGAATAAGATAGTTGTATTCGTGTGGTGTAATATATGTAATATAGTGTGCTTATGCTTTATGATATATGTAAAAATTGCTTGTATTAATAAGTATTTTTTTTTATTTATGAATCTAACTCTTGTCTATTTTACAGTATAAAAACACAAAATGGATAGACAACCCAATATTTTAAGAGACCTACCCGGAGACATGATTGATGAAATCTTGTCTAGAGTCGGTCAGAATTCTTCGGCACAACTACTTAAGGCGAGATCAGTTTGTAAGACATTCGAAGAACGTTCCAAGAATGCCTTGGTTTATAAAAGGCTTTCGTTCGAAAGATGGGGGATATCACATTGGGAAATCCTTAAGTTACGATGTGTTTACTTTGACGCATATATTGCGGGGAACCCAAATGCTATTTTACGCAATAGGTTAAGAAATTATTTTGACTCAATATATCCGAATATTGGACTTCGTGATTTAGAAAAAGCGGCTAACATGCAACATAAAGAAGCATGTTATGCTTACGGATTAGTAATGTTCGCTTCTCACCAAAGTGAGAACAAGAACATCGGGCTACAACTATTAAACAAAACGTTCCCACAAGTGACGGAGTCAGTAATTGGGGTAAGAAATGAGGTTTTTAGATTGTTACGGGACTGTTGGACATTACGTAACCCTCGTCCCTTTGACGACGTTACAACACGCTGTCTTATCAACGGCCATAACGGTTATGTTCCACAAGACCAAGGATGGGAAGTAATCCTAGTAAAACCAGAATGCATGACTTGTTTCTGGACGTATGAATTACGTGTCTTTATTGCCTTTGCTGAACGACTTGTGTACTAGCTAGAATTATCTTCACAACCATCTTGTATCAAATTTATTGTGTGCTATATTTCATGCTATATGTAAAATAAGCGGTATTGTAAGTTTGTAAAATATTGTGTAAAAGTTTGAACGCGAAATATTATTATAATCAGTTTTTCATATAGAATTGTAGTAGTTGAATTGTATATTAGCTACTAAGTATGAACTTAACGGGTAGGTACTACCCGAATTTAAACTTATAAAACGCTAATATGAAGAAAAAGCTTTTATAAATGAGTTCATATTATGCTACGAAATACTATTAACTACTCTTAATATTCTGTATGATTAACTTGTTCCATTTAACTATTTTGAAGGAAATGGCACCGACTACTCGACACACCGTGAATATGAATGAAGAGGAATTTCGTACTTTTCTAGCTTCAAACATAGCCGCAGTACAGGCTGCGCTACATACCAACAATAACCTTGGATCTAGCAGTACAGGAAATCGTGTAGGATGCACCTACAAAGAATTCACTGCCTGCAAACCTTTGGAATTTGATGGAACCGAAGGACCGATCGGATTGAAACGGTGGACCGAGAAGGTCGAATCGGTGTTTGCCATAAGTAAGTGTACTGAAGAGGACAAAGTAAAGTATGCTACGCATACCTTCACAGGTTCTGCGTTAACATGGTGGAATACCTATCTAGAGCAAGTGGGACAAGACGATGCGTACGCACTACCGTGGTCAGCATTCAAGCACTTGATGAACGAGAAGTACCGTCCCAGAACCGAGGTCAATAAGCTCAAGACAGAACTTAGAGGGTTACGAACCCAAGGATTTGATATTACCACGTACGAAAGACGATTCACAGAATTGTGCCTATTGTGTCCGGGAGCATTCGAAGATGAGGAAGAGAAGATCGACGCGTTTGTGAAAGGATTACCGGAAAGAATCCAAGAAGATATAAGTTCACACGAGCCCGCCTCCATACAACAGGCATGTAGAATGGCTCACAAACTCGTGAACCAGATTGAAGAAAGAATTAAAGAACAGACTGCTGAAGAGGCCAATGTGAAGCAAGTCAAAAGAAAGTGGGAGGAAAACGGTGATAAGAATCACCAATACAACAACAACAGCAATTACAACAATAATCGCAACAATTATCCCAACAATCGCAACATCAATCGCAACTACAACAAACGGCCCAACAACAACAACAACAACAACAACAACAACAACAACAACAGCAACTACAACAATCATCCCAACAACAATAATAACCGCAACAACAACAACAACAATCAGAAGCAGCTATGCCAAAGGTGTGAAAAGAATCACTCGGGGTTCTGCACCAAATTTTGCAACAAGTGTAAAAGAAATGGTCATAGCGCGGCGAAGTGTGAGGTCTATGGACCAGGGGTTAATAGAACGAAAGGAACAAATGGTGTCGGAACGAGTAATGGCGGAGCAAGTAGTGTCGGAGCAAGTTATGCCAATGTAGTATGTTATAAATGTGGAAAACCGGGCCATATTATTAGAAATTGCCCGAACCAGGAGAACACGAATGGACAAGGCCGTGGAAGAGTTTTCAATATTAATGCGGCAGAGGCACAGGAAGACCCGGAGCTTGTTACGGGTACGTTTCTTATTGACAATAAATCTGCTTACGTTTTATTTGATTCGGGTGCGGATAGAAGCTATATGAGTAGAGATTTTTGTGCTAAATTAAGTTGTCCATTGACGCCTTTGGATAGTAAATTTTTACTCGAATTAGCAAATGGTAAATTAATTTCAGCAGATAATATATGTCGGAATCGAGAAATTAAACTGGTTAGCGAAACATTTAAGATTGATTTGATACCAGTAGAGTTAGGGAGTTTTGATGTGATAATCGGTATGGACTGGTTGAAAGAAGTGAAAGCGGAGATCGTTTGTTACAAAAATGCAATTCGCATTATACGAGAAAAAGGAAAACCCTTAATGGTGTACGGAGAAAAGGGCAACACGAAGCTACATCTTATTAGTAATTTGAAGGCACAAAAACTAATAAGAAAAGGTTGCTATGCTGTTCTAGCACACGTCGAGAAAGTACAAACTGAAGAAAAGAGCATCAATGATGTTCCCGTCGCAAAAGAATTTCCTGATGTATTTCCGAAAGAATTACCGGGATTACCCCCACATCGATCCGTTGAATTTCAAATAGATCTTGTACCAGGAGCTGCACCAATAGCTCGTGCTCCTTACAGACTCGCACCCAGTGAGATGAAAGAACTACAAAGCCAATTACAAGAACTTTTAGAGCGTGGTTTCATTCGACCAAGCACATCACCGTGGGGAGCTCCTGTTTTGTTTGTCAAGAAGAAAGATGGTACATTCAGGTTGTGTATTGACTACCGAGAGTTGAACAAACTTACCATCAAGAACCGCTACCCACTACCGAGAATCGATGACTTATTTGATCAACTACAAGGCTCGTCTATTTATTCAAAGATTGACTTACGTTCCGGGTATCATCAAATGCGGGTGAAAGAAGATGATATTCCAAAGACTGCTTTCAGAACACGTTACGGTCATTACGAGTTTATGGTCATGCCGTTTGGTTTAACTAATGCACCAGCTGTGTTCAAGGACCTTATGAACCGAGTGTGTGGACCATACCTTGACAAGTTTGTCATTGTTTTCATTGATGACATACTTATTTACTCAAAGAATGACCAAGAACACGGTGAACATTTGAGAAAGTTGTTAGAAGTATTGAGGAAGGAAGAATTGTACGCTAAGTTTTCAAAGTGTGCATTTTGGTTGGAAGAAGTTCAATTCCTCGGTCACATAGTGAACAAAGAAGGTATTAAGGTGGATCCGGCAAAGATAGAAACTGTTGAAAAGTGGGAAACCCCGAAAACTCCGAAACACATACGCCAGTTTTTAGGACTAGCTGGTTACTACAGAAGGTTCATCCAAGACTTTTCCAGAATAGCAAAACCCTTGACTGCATTAACGCATAAAGGGAAGAAATTTGAATGGAATGATGAACAAGAGAAAGCGTTTCAGTTATTGAAGAAAAAGCTAACTACGGCACCTATATTGTCATTGCCTGAAGGGAATGATGATTTTGTGATTTATTGTGATGCATCAAAGCAAGGTCTCGGTTGTGTATTAATGCAACGAACGAAGGTGATTGCTTATGCGTCTAGACAATTGAAGATTCACGAACAAAATTATACGACGCATGATTTGGAATTAGGCGCGGTTGTTTTTGCATTAAAGACTTGGAGGCACTACTTATATGGGGTCAAAAGTATTATATATACCGACCACAAAAGTCTTCAACACATATTTAATCAGAAACAACTGAATATGAGGCAGCGTAGGTGGATTGAATTATTGAATGATTACGACTTTGAGATTCGTTACCACCCGGGGAAGGCAAATGTGGTAGCCGATGCCTTGAGCAGGAAGGACAGAGAACCCATTCGAGTAAAATCTATGAATATAATGATTCATAATAACATTACTACTCAAATAAAGGAGGCGCAACAAGGAGTTTTAAAAGAGGGAAATTTAAAGGATGAAATACCCAAAGGATCGGAGAAGCATCTTAATATTCAGGAAGACGGAACCCGGTATAGGGCTGAAAGGATTTGGGTACCGAAATTTGGAGATATGAGAGAAATGGTACTTAGAGAAGCTCATAAAACCAGATACTCAATACATCCTGGAACGGGGAAGATGTACAAGGATCTCAAGAAACATTTTTGGTGGCCGGGTATGAAAGCCGATGTTGCTAAATACGTAGGAGAATGCTTGACGTGTTCTAAGGTCAAAGCTGAGCATCAGAAACCATCAGGTCTACTTCAACAACCCGAAATCCCGGAATGGAAATGGGAAAACATTACCATGGATTTTATCACTAAATTGCCAAGGACTGCAAGTGGTTTTGATACTATTTGGGTAATAGTTGATCGTCTCACCAAATCAGCACACTTCCTGCCAATAAGAGAAGATGACAAGATGGAGAAGTTAGCACGACTGTATTTGAAGGAAGTCATCTCCAGACATGGAATACCAATCTCTATTATCTCTGATAGGGATGGCAGATTTATTTCAAGATTCTGGCAGACATTACAGCAAGCATTAGGAACTCGTCTTGACATGAGTACTGCCTATCATCCACAAACTGATGGGCAGAGCGAAAGGACGATACAAACGCTTGAAGACATGCTACGAGCATGTGTTATTGATTTCGGAAACAGTTGGGATCGACATCTACCGTTAGCAGAATTTTCCTACAACAACAGCTACCATTCAAGCATTGAGATGGCGCCGTTTGAAGCACTTTATGGTAGAAAGTGCAGGTCTCCGATTTGTTGGAGTGAAGTGGGGGATAGACAGATTACGGGTCCGGAGATTATACAAGAAACTACCGAGAAGATCATCCAAATTCAACAACGGTTGAAAACCGCCCAAAGTCGACAAAAGAGCTACGCTGACATTAAAAGAAAAGATATAGAATTTGAAATTGGAGAGATGGTCATGCTTAAAGTTGCACCTTGGAAAGGCGTTGTTCGATTTGGTAAACGAGGGAAATTAAATCCAAGGTATATTGGACCATTCAAGATTATTGATCGTGTCGGACCAGTAGCTTACCGACTAGAGTTACCTCAACAACTCGCGGCTGTACATAACACTTTCCACGTCTCGAATTTGAAGAAATGTTTTGCTAAAGAAGATCTCACTATTCCGTTAGATGAAATCCAAATCAACGAAAAACTTCAATTCATCGAAGAACCCGTCGAAATAATGGATCGTGAGGTTAAAAGACTTAAGCAAAACAAGATACCAATTGTTAAGGTTCGATGGAATGCTTGTAGAGGACCTGAGTTCACCTGGGAGCGTGAAGATCAGATGAAGAAGAAATACCCGCATCTATTTCCAGAAGATTCGTCAACACCTTCAACAGCTTAAAATTTCGGGACGAAATTTATTTAACGGGTAGGTACTGTAGTGACCCGAACTTTTCCATGTTTATATATATTAATTGAGATTGATATTTACATAAATAAATTTTTCCAACATGTTAAGTAATCAAACTTGTTAAGACTTGATTAATTGAAATATGTTTCATATAGACAATTGACCACCCAAGTTGACCGGTGATTCACGAACGTTAAAACTTGTAAAAACTATATGATGACATATATATGGATATATATATAGTTAACATGATACTATGATAAGTAAACATATCATTAAGTATATTAACAATGAACTACATATGTAAAAACAAGACTACTAACTTAATGATTTTTAAACGAGACATATATGTAACGATTATCGTTGTAAAGACATTTAATGTATATATATCATATTAAGAGATATTCATACATGATAATATCATGATAATATAATAATTTAAAATCTCATTTGATATTATAAACATTGGGTTAACAACATTTAACAAGATCGTTAACCTAAAGGTTTCAAAACAACACTTACATGTAACGACTAACGATGACTTAACGACTCAGTTAAAATGTATATACATGTAGTGTTTTAATATGTATTTATAAACTTTTGAAAGACTTCAATACACTTATCAAAATACTTCTACTTAACAAAAATGCTTACAATTACATCCTCATTCAGTTTCATCAACAATTCTACTCGTATGCACCCGTATTCGTACTCGTACAATACACAGCTTTTAGATGTATGTACTATTGGTAAACTCCAATGATCAGCTCTTAGCAGCCCATGTGAGTCACCTAACACATGTGGGAACCATCATTTGGCAACTAGCATGAAATATCTCATAAAATTACAAAAATATGAGTAATCATTCATGACTTATTTACATGAAAACAAAATTACATATCCTTTATATCTAATCCATACACCAACGACCAAAAACACCTACAAACACTTTCATTCTTCAATTTTCTTCATCTAATTGATCTCTCTCAAGTTCTATCTTCAAGTTCTAAGTGTTCTTCATAAATTCCAAAAGTTCTAGTTTCATAAAATCAAGAATACTTTCAAGTTTGCTAGCTCACTTCCAATCTTGTAAGGTGATCATCCAACCTCAAGAAATCTTTGTTTCTTACAGTAGGTTATCATTCTAATACAAGGTAATAATCATATTCAAACTTTGGTTCAATTTCTATAACTATAACAATCTTATTTCAAGTGATGATCTTACTTGAACTTGTTTTCGTGTCATGATTCTACTTCAAGAACTTCGAGCCATCCAAGGATCCATTGAAGCTAGATCCATTTTTCTCTTTTCCAGTAGGTTTATCCAAGGAACTTAAGGTAGTAATGATGTTCATAACATCATTCGATTCATACATATAAAGCTATCTTATTCGAAGGTTTAAACTTGTAATCACTAGAACATAGTTTAGTTAATTCTAAACTTGTTCGCAAACAAAAGTTAATCCTTCTAACTTGATTTTTAAAATCAACTAAACACATGTTCTATATCTATATGATATGCTAACTTAATGATTTAAAACCTGGAAACACGAAAAACACCGTAAAACCGGATTTACGCCGTCGTAGTAACACCGCGGGCTGTTTTGGGTTAGTTAATTAAAAACTATGATAAACTTTGATTTAGAAGTTGTTATTCTGAGAAAATGATTTTTATTATGAACATGAAACTATATCCAAAAATTATGGTTAAACTAAAAGTGGAAGTATGTTTTCTAAAATGGTCATCTAGACGTCGTTCTTTCGACTGAAATGACTACCTTTACAAAAATGACTTGTAACTTATTTTTCCGACTATAAACCTATACTTTTTCTGTTTAGATTCATAAAATAGAGTTCAATATGAAACCATAGCAATTTGATTCACTCAAAACGGATTTAAAATGAAGAAGTTATGGGTAAAACAAGATTGGATAATTTTTCTCATTTTAGCTACGTGAAAATTGGTAACAAATCTATTCCAACCATAACTTAATCAACTTGTATTGTATATTATGTAATCTTGAGATACCATAGACACGTATACAATGTTTCGACCTATCATGTCGACACATCTATATATATTTCGGAACAGCCATAGACACTCTATATGTGAATGTTGGAGTTAGCTATACAGGGTTGAGGTTGATTCCAAAATATATATAGTTTGAGTTGTGATCAATACTGAGATACGTATACACTGGGTCGTGGATTGATTCAAGATAATATTTATCGATTTATTTCTGTACATCTAACTGTGGACAACTAGTTGTAGGTTACTAACGAGGACAGCTGACTTAATAAACTTAAAACATCAAAATATATTAAAAGTGTTGTAAATATATTTTGAACATACTTTGATATACATGTATATATTGTTATAGGTTCGTGAATCAACCAGTGGCCAAGTCTTACTTCTCGACGAAGTAAAAATCTGTGAAAGTGAGTTATAGTCCCACTTTTAAAATCTAATATTTTTGGGATGAGAATACATGCAGGTTTTATAAATGATTTACAAAATAGACACAAGTACGTGAAACTGCATTCTATGGTTGAATTATCGAAATCAAATATGCCCCTTTTTATTAAGTCTGGTAATCTAAGAATTAGGGAACAGACACCCTAATTGACGCGAATCCTAAAGATAGATCTATTGGGCCTAACAAACCCCATCCAAAGTACCGGATGCTTTAGTACTTCGAAATTTATATCATATCCGAAGGGTGTCCCGGAATGATGGGGATATTCTTATATATGCATCTTGTTAATGTCGGTTACCAGGTGTTCACCATATGAATGATTTTTATCTCTATGTATGGGATGTGTATTGAAATATGAAATCTTGTGGTCTATTATTATGATTTGATATATATAGGTTAAACCTATAACTCACCAACATTTTTGTTGACGTTTTAAGCATGTTTATTCTCAGGTGATTATTAAGAGCTTCCGCTATCGCATACTTAAATAAGGACGAGATTTGGAGTCCATGCTTGTATGATATTGTGTAAAAACTGCATTCAAGAAACTTATTTTGTTGTAACATATTTGTATTGTAAACCATTATGTAATGGTCGTGTGTAAACAGGATATTTTAGATTATCATTATTTGATAATCTACGTAAAGATTTTTAAAACCTTTATCTATGAAATAAAGGTTATGATTTGTTTTAAAAATGAATGCAGTCTTTGAAAAATGTCTCATATAGAGGTCAAAACCTCGCAACGAAATCAATTAATATGGAACGTTTTTAATCAATAAGAATGGGACATTTCATGAACATAGTTTAAAATTCTTGAGATTTAACTTAACAAACTTTGCATATCGTGTCGGAAACATATAAAGATCAAGTTTGAATTTGGTCAGAAATTTCTGGGTTGTCACACCCTAGGTTAACTTACACCTTCTACATTAGAAACTAAAAAGTAAATTTAGGCCCCGCACAATATAAATAAAATAAACCACTGATTGCTACTCTGATCAGCTGACCCTGACGTCTCGCAACCTAACGACATCGCAAGAATAAAACCGTCTTTTTCAGTCGTACCATTTGTAGCGACCCAACCAAATCATGTTTGACGGCGCCGTCTACGTAGGTCCCATTACATGGTCATAAGTCATTAAGACAAAGTTTGAGCGAAAATATGTCGCATTCATTTCATAAGTGTGGATGTTTCAAAGTTTACAAAAGTAGTTTCCATAACTAGTACATAACGATGTTTAAAGTACAAATGAAATGTGATAACCCGTCCTAATCCATCCGGACAAAGTCCATATCGATTATAAACGATTCACAACAGTTGATTACATCGCGAGGTACTTGACTTCTATATGATACATTTTACAAACATTGCATTCGTTTTTGAAAAGACAATCTTTCATTACATCGAAAGTTGACAGGCATGCATACCATTTCATAATATATCCAACTATAATTGACTTAATAATAATCTTGATGAACTCGACGACTCGAATGCAACGTCTTTTGAAATATGCCATGAATGACTCCAAGTAATATCTATAAAATGAGCAGATGCACAGCGGAAGATTTCTTTCGTACCTGAGAATAAACATGCTTTAAAATGTTAACCAAAAGGTTGGTGAGTTCATTACTTTAACATAAATAATCATTTCATAATTTTTAATAGACCACAAGATTTCATACTTCCATTTCTCATAATCATACATCCCATGCATAGAGACAAAAATATCATTCATATGGATTGAACACCTGGTAACCGACATTAACAATATGCATATAAGAATATCCCCATCATTCCGGGATCCTCCTTCGGACATGATATAAATTTCGAAGTACTAAAGCATCCGGTACTTTGGATGGGGCTTGTTGGGCCCGATAGATCTATCTTTAGAGTTCGCGTCAATTAGGGTGTCTGTTCCCTGATTCTTAGATTACCAGACTTAATAAAAAGGGGCATATTCAGTTTAATAATCCAGCCATAGAATGTATTTTTAAGTACTTATGTCTATTTCGTAAAACAGTTATAAAAGCAGCGCATGTATTCTCAGTCCCAAAATATATATTGCGAAAGCATTTAAAAAGGGATTAATGAAACTCACGCATATAAATATTGTAAAATAGTTAATAAAGCATTTGCATGTATTCTCAGCCCAAAATGTAATGAGTAAAAAAGGGAGCAAATGAAACTCACCATACTGTATTTTGTAGTAAAAATACATATGACGACATTAAACAAGTGTAGGGTTGACCTCGAATTCACGAACCTATAACATTTATATATATATTAACACTTATAATGGTAATCGAACAAATTTACATATTATTAATGATATAGTTGTTATTTTAATGTTTCATTAATAACCTCATTAGATATAATTATTTTTATATACTTTAATTAAATAATTAATATTTATTACAAAATATTAAGGTAGACATGTTTCATGTCATAAATATATTTTTTTTATAGGAAATCTTTATTTGATAAATTAATAATATTAATAATAATAATGATAAAAATAATATTAATTATGTTAAAATTTATGATAAGCCCAATAATAATAAAAGTGATACTTTTAATAATAAAAATGATAGTAATACTAATCATAATATGTATGTTTACATATTAATAATGATAATACATATATTAGTTGTTATTAAGTATATTAATATTAATAACAACAATATTATTAGTTATAACTAATATCATAATAATAATAATAATAAATGATAACTAATTCATAAATGACAAAATTTATAATAAGTACATTAATAATGATAATAATTATAATAATTATATTACTAAGTTGCAATTAGTGATAATAACATTAATAAATAAATATTAATAATAATAATAACAACCATACTAATAATAATAAGATTTGTTTACCTTTCAATAAAAAAGTTAAAAGGATGCTCCATTAGGGACTCGAACCCACGACCCTTCGCTACCCGGCATCACCCTATAACCCTCTGCTCCATCCCATTTTCATGTTGTAATAACCATAGCAATTATAATTAATCGTATTTCCGTTTGCAATACCGAGCCCTAATTATACAGCCCAAGATCACTAACCCTACGGCCCAACAGCATCAACCCAATCCCAAACACGATTTTTACATGGCCTGTATACAATTTTTAATGACCCGTTTATATTTCTGTCCAATTTAATCTCATTTGCCCTTCCCATAAAATAAGATTGATCTAATAACCCTACAAGTGGAGCATATTCAACAGCCGACACTATTATATGCATAAGAGATATTTCGAGCAGGATAATAACGAACCTTTTTTTATCTTTACAGCTCATCCCCAATACGTATAGAATATTTATCATAACAGTTCATCTTATCTTCACCATTATAATACTCGTTATCTATCACCATCATTAACTATCACTGGTTTCATGATTATTCAAGTAGGAACACGGCAACAAGTTGCAGTTGTAAAGGGTCATCGTGTAGTAGCAGATTGACGGTGGTTTGCAAGGAGGTGGTGTTTGTGGTTTTCATATGATATGAAGAAGAAAAGAAAACGCAGTAGGGATCAAGAAATTTTTCGTGGTTTCGTTTAATGAAGAATATGGGTGGTGATTACATGATGTGGTTGTGGTGTTAATTTAGAAACAGAAAAATAGAAGTTACAGCAGCAGTCCATGCGGTTTGGTTAGGGATTTGAAACAGAAACAGGAAAAGATATACGCTGTAGCAGCAGTAGGATGTGTACAGCAGTTTCAGGTTGGTGTTAATGGTGCTCGTTAGAAGAAGAAAAGAAAGAAGGAAAAAATAATAATAAGGAAAACTGAAGAATTATTAACGAGAGAAGTTGTAGGTTGGTTTTGCTAGGATCAAGTTTGATTGTGGTGATTGTTAGAGTTGGGTTTTGTTTGATCAAACGAAACAAAAATCAATAACAGAAGGCACGACGGGTTGGTGATTTATGTAGGGTGGTGTTTAATTTGTAAGGTTGTGGTAGTCGATGGAGAAAAAGAAAATTATATCGTAACAGTAGTTAGAGGTGATCAATGGTTGTGGGTGACGGATTAAGGTGAACGAAGGTTTGCAAGGTGGTGGTTTAAACAACAACAATAATAACTAACGATGATGATGGTGTGGCGTCCGGGGATGGAGATGAGTGGTGGTATTTGAAGTTTAATCAAACATGGAGAGAATGATGGTGGCAAAAATTGATTGACTCCTCCTCCATATCATTAAGGGATTAGGTTGTTTTCTAGTGAATGGAGTAGATAGCAAAATATTCTTGAAGACAAAATAAATTAAAAGTGATAGGAACCCTTAACTGATTTACATCTGTAATTGTGTAGTGATATTGATGGGTAGTAAATTTAGAGACAGAATATATATTCGGATCGATATACAACAGAATCAAATCTCCTCTCTGATATTAGTATTAACAAATAAATAAGTAAATATATTACTAATAATAATTCTAATAATAATAATAATTATATAAATCATAATAATAACAATAATAGTTAAATATAATCTTAACAATACTGATAATAATTATTAACAATACTTTTAAATACAATATTATTAATGCTAATAATGATAATTTGTATTATCCTTATAATAGTATTTATAATATTAATAATGATTTTAATAATAATGGTAATAATGAAAAGAAAGAAAAAAATGATAATATTAACAAAAATCATAATTTTTACTACTATTAATAATAATACTGATATTAATATTAATATAAAAATTTGTTCTAATAATATAGCAACTACATTTTAATTTGTAGATATCTTTAATATATAGATATTACATATTATTAATTATGTAATGATTAATAATTATAATTATCTAACATATATGGTATCCTTAACTTATACATTTTTTACATATTATAATATATATATATTATTAATTATGTATAGGTTCATATATATATAGATATTTATTTTAATAGCAACTTTATTTATTTTGTAAACTACTTTACATATTCAAATCAAATAATTAATTTGTATTTTATTGTTTCAAAATATTATATATACACCTATAGTTATATTCATAATTATATATATTTTACATGTTTTTGTATACACAATTGTTCGTGAATCATCGGGAGTTGTCAAAGTCAAATGATTTCATAAAACAGTTCAAAGATTTTGAGACTCAACATTACAGAATTTGCTTATCGTATCGAAATCAAATAAAATTCAAGTTTAAATTTAGTCGGAAATTCCCGGGTCATCACAGTACCTACCCGTTAAAGAAATTTCGTCCCGAAATTTGAGTGAGGTGGTCTTGACTAACAATAAAAATGTTCTCATGACGAAAATGAGTTGATTACTAGAGTTTTATCATTACCGAGTAATATAGATTAAACGATTCGGTTACTTGAAGCGTATGAGTGAAACTATCGCAAAAGATTGAAATAGGAAAAGTAAAGATTCGTCTTAACTTTTGACAGAGTCAGGGTTGAATTTAGAAAATAATGTGCGTCTTAACTTTTGACGTTGTCTTGGTTGAATTTCGGAATTCAAGGGATTAAAGAAAATCTTCGAAATCTAAAAGATTTGATTCTTCGGCGAATGAGGAAATTAAGATCTTTCTAATTAAATACGGTGATCTGCTTCGATTACTCTGTCTGATATTTCCATTATAAATTAAACTCTTCCGTTCCATTATTCTCACCATTCCTATACTTTCCTTCTTGTTTCATACATCCAAAAGATTCTGAAAATGTTTAATCCAGTTCTGATCATTGTCCTCATCCTTACTATCACAACAATCATTCTCCTTTTCCAACTTCCACCAGAGGAATCTGCTTTCTTCTATTTCGCCCTTGGGATTATAATGTTTTTAATTCTCCCGTGTATTTATGTTGCTTTAAACATTGATATATACGGTTTGTAATTTATGTGTTGCTATCGGGATTTATATTCTCCCTTAAATTTCAAAGCTCTATGCTTTTGTTTTCTCTTCCCGACTTCAAGTCAAGCGAATAATGGTCCAGAATTTGTAGATATAGAGTTTCGAATGATTATAATGTTCTAAGCAGGAAGGAACGTGATAGCACGATTTGATTTTCAAATTTATCAACATTGCGGAAGATAGAACCATCAAGAATACATTTTCTTGATTTGTTCAGGAGTTGAGTAGAATGAAAGAGTTATGTAACATGGCACATGATGACGTTATGATCTGTGAATCATCACGTCCCATTAGAAACTCAGCATGACTTACTGTAATATAATCACGTTGATCAAGTGTCATTATATTATACTAACTCATGCATCAGTTCCCAACATTACTTCAATAACATTCATATTTTAAGCTCGAAAGTTTACATAATATAGAAACTAACAGTTTCTATATGATGTAACACTGATAGCACGAAGAGATTAATGATTTCAGATAAGAACAGTTATGAAAATATCTTCAGAATTATGGAGGATATTTATAATGAAAGATATGATGATATCTTGGAATTTCTAATATCGATGGATGATGAAGAAGATTTATCCATAAGGGTTTAGATTCGGAAGCAAGGTATTCGCTAAAGATTTCATCAGAAACAGAATCATTTGGATTCTTTGAAGTCAAACTTATTCTTTGTGATTTGTCCACGGCTTTCTTCCTAGTTTCGTATAATCTGCTTTTCGGTACTAAATTTTCTATTGAATGTTTCCAATATAATGATACACAGGAAGCACGAGGAGGTATATAATTTCGGACGAGAATATTTATGAAAATATCCTCAGAAATATCGAAGATATTGATGATGATATTTTGGAATTTCTAAGTTCGATGGTTGATGGAGAAAGATTTTTCGCAAGATTTTAACATGACTTCGGAGCAAGATATTCTCTAAAGATTTCAAGGGATCCAGAATTACCTGAATCCTTTGAATATAGGGTTTGGTTCTTGTATTTGTCCTTGGTCTCCTTCATGGGTAGCTCAATCTGTTTTTTCAATACCCAATTTTCTATCGAGTGTTCCTAACACTCCTTTCTTTATCATCAACTTTTGGTCGTTTAGACCATCTACCATTTTTTTTTTGTTTCCTCTGCATTTAATGCTATGATATCTGAATCATCGGTTATTAATCCGAGGTGGTTTCAGGAAAATTGTGTTTTTAGATGATTAAACGCTGGTGGTAATATGGTAGAATATGAAAGGTTCCCTGGTAACAATAAAAGAGCACGCGTATATATCAATGTTATAATAAGGTTGTTTCGTACGAAAAGTCGAAGTTGTCTTGCTGGAGCTGTGACAAAACTGGCTATCTCGAACAGCAGATGCAAAGTTATTTTCGGTAATAATAATGCTAAAGGAATTAGCACAGCTACGTGTTAAACGTTTACTCAGGTTCCGAGTGTCTTCAGGTGCATAACTATATGCATCAATCTTTTATCCCGTAAATGAAGTGCGGTTGGTTCATCCTCTCGATTGAGGTGTTTTCAAGAATCATGAAAGGTTTGAACGCAGAATGTAATCGTGAAGATACAAATGATGTTTAAGACGAAATCAAGTGGCAACTTGAAGAATTGTTTAGTTTCATATGTTATAATCAATATTTTAATTCATTTTAATTGTCCAGTGTTGGTAGTCCACAGTTGATAGTCCACAGTAACAGTCCAGTAATTCATATATAGTTTAATATATAATATTCGAATTAATTAATAAATATCGTGACCCGTGTACATGTCTCAGACTCGATCACAACTCAAAGTATATATATTATTTGAGAATTAACCTCAACCCTGTATAGAGAACTCGATCATTACTACATATAGAGTGTCTATGGTGATTCCAAATAATATATATAGATGCGTCGATATGATATGTCAAAACCTTGTATACGTGTTCCGATATTTAAAGTGCGTAAAATAAATAACAGAAATTAAATGACGATAAATAAAGTGCGTAAAGTAAATAACAGAAATTAAATGACGATAAATAAAATTGCGAGAAAGTAAATTGCGATAAATAAACTGAGATAAATAAATTGCGATAATTAAATGGTAATACGGAATTAACAGTTAGCTAGGAACAGTTAGCTAGGAACAGTTAGCTAGGATTTTGTTAGCGTGGATTCTTAATAAAATTTCATATTGTTAATTAATCTGTTTCTAATCAATTTTTATTGTGTCCATTATTTCTTCATTATGCCACTTGTTGGATTCTGACAGGTCAAAATCCGAATATGTAATTGGATGAATATGGTTATTCTGTGGTGAACGGATTTGTATATCGGTGGATGTAAGTAGGATAGTATATGACTGTTGAAACAGATTCGAAGAACGTACAATGTAACTTATTAATGTGAAATTTAAATAGTCCTCGGGTATTACCTACCCGTTAAAATATTTTCACCATTAACAGTTTGTACAAGAGAATTTTTAATTACAATATTTATGAAAACGTATATACATATATATTTTCTTCAGATGTACTCATGAATTTAATAAGTTAACATGATATTAAACTCATTTGCTTTTCGGTTGGAACTAGAATAAATAATCTCTAAAACTTTAGAGATTACATATTCGTCATGTCAAACGAAGATAAATGAGGTAGAACGATACGTAGAACGAAGATCATACTCAAAGTACAGACGACGATATTGAAGCATGGATTGTTGATGGTACTGTTGGTGCCGGTGATGTTGCTGAAGCTGGTACATTTTGCACCATATTCTCCGAATTGATTATTCGAGCGCGAAGTTCGTTGACTTATTACTCCAGGATGATTGTCGGTCGGAACGAGCGGATGAATAAGGTTCAGAATTGTGGGTAGAATATGATCTTGTCGAGTTACCCTGGAAATGAGACTGAAAATGGTGTCTCGAACAGGTTCGCTGGTAAACGCTTCAGGTTCATTGTCAAGAGGTGAATTCAGTTGATGGAAAGGATTGCCTTCTGCGCGTTTCTATTAATTAAGTCAACTACGAACCCATCAGATGAAGTGATAATGGTTGATTGGTAGATTCATACCGATGACACTGTTTTCGGAGCTTAGGTGAACATCTATGTCGGAATAGCTGTCGGAATAACTATCGGAATCTGAGGGACTCGAACTGGTTGCAGGATTCATCTCGTACGATCAGATGAAGGATTTTTGATAAGAAATAGATTATAGGATGTAGATTAGTACCCTGCAATACATAATTTACATATGCATATATAATACTAAAATCCCATAAGTTACGGAGGAATCTACAGAAGTTTTCAGGCAAAGTTACAGTAACCGATACGCTAAGATATGAAGTAGCAGATACGCTAAGATATGAATTTTGTCTATACACTATTCATGCAGTCAATGCAGTAAAACGTGTCTAGACTAAGAATGATAAGCAAGTGATTCTCTAAGAATGATAAGCAGGTAATTTTTGACACAAAATGATAAGAAAAACTTTTGACATGCAGATACGGTCGAAGTCCAGACTCACTAATGCATCCTAACGACTTATCAGTTAGATACACTAATGTAGACATGGTTCGCTAAGACCACCGCTCTGATACCAACTGTGATAACCCGTCCTAATCCATCCGGACAAAGTCCATATCGATTATAAACGATTCACAACAGTTGATTACATCGCGAGGTACTTGACCTCTATATGATACATTTTACAAACATTGCATTCGTTTTTGAAAAGACAATCTTTCATTACATCGAAAGTTGACAGGCATGCATACCATTTCATAATATATCCAACTATAATTGACTTAATAATAATCTTGATGAACTCGACGACTCGAATGCAACGTCTTTTGAAATATGCCATGAATGACTCCAAGTAATATCTATAAAATGAGCAAATGCACAGCGGAAGATTTCTTTCGTACCTGAGAATAAACATGCTTTAAAATGTCAACCAAAAGGTTGGTGAGTTCATTAGTTTAACAAAAATAATCATTTCATAATTTTTAATAGACCACAAGATTTCATACTTCCATTTCTCATAATCATACGTCCCATGCATAGAGACAAAAATATCATTCATATGGATTGAACACCTGGTAACCGATATTAACAATATGCATATAAGAATATCCCCATCATTCCGGGATCCTCCTTCGGACATGATATAAATTTCGAAGTACTAAAGCATCCGGTACTTTGGATGGGGCTTGTTGGGCCCGATAGATCTATCTTTAGAGTTCGCGTCAATTAGGGTGTCTGTTCCCTAATTCTTAGATTACCAGACTTAATAAAAAGGGGCATATTCGGTTTAATAATCCAGTCATAGAATGTAGTTTTAAGTACTTGTGTCTATTTCGTAAAACAGTTATAAAAGCAGCGCATGTATTCTCAGTCCCAAAATATATATTGCGAAAGCATTTAAAAAGGGATTAATGAAACTCACGCATATAAATATTGTAAAACAGTTAATAAAGCATTTGCATGTATTCTCAGCCCAAAAATGTAATGAGTAAAAAAGGGAGCAAATGAAACTCACCATACTGTATTTTGTAGTAAAAATACATATAACGACATTAAACAAGTGTAGGGTTGGCCTTGAATTCACGAACCTATAACATTTATATATATATTAACACTTATAATGGTAATCGAACAAATTTACATATTATTAATGATATAGTTGTTATTTTAATGTTTCATTAATAACCTCATTAGATATAATTATTTTTATATACTTTAATTAAATAATTAATATTTATTACAAAATATTAAGGTAGACATGTTTCATGTCATAAATATATTTTTTTTTATAGGAAATCTTTATTTGATAAATTAATAATATTAATAATAATAATTATAAAAATAATATTAATTATGTTAAAATTTATGATAAGCCCAATAATAATAAAAGTGATACTTTTAATAATAAAAATGATAGTAATACTAATCATAATATGTATGTTTACATATTAATAATGATAATACATATATTAGTTGTTATTAAGTATATTAATATTAATAACAACAATATTATTAGTTATAACTAATATCATAATAATAATAATAATAATAATAAATGATAACTAATTCATAAATGACAAAATTTATAATAAGTACATTAATAATGATAATAATTATAATAATTATATTACTAAGTTGCAATTAGTGATAATAACATTAATAAATAAATATTAATAATAATAATAACAACCATACTAATAATAATAAGATTTGTTTACCTTTCAATAAAAAAGTTAAAAGGATGCTCCATTAGGGACTCGAACCCACGACCCTTCGCTACCCGGCATCACCCTATAACCCTCTGCTCCATCTCATTTTCATGTTGTAATACCCATAGCAATTATAATTAATCGTATTTCCGTTTGCAATACCGAGCCCAAATTATACAGCCCAAGATCACTAACCCTACGGCCCAACAGCATCAACCCAATCCCAAACACAATTTTTACATGGCCTGTATACAATTTTTAATGACCCGTTTATATTTCTGTCCAATTTAATCTCATTTGCCCTTCCCATAAAATAAGATTGATCTAATAACCCTACAAGTGGAGCATATTCAACAGCCGACACTATTATATGCATAAGAGATATTTCGAGCAGGATAATAACGAACCTTTTTTTATCTTTACAGCTCATCCCCAATCCGTATAGAATATTTATCATAACAGTTCATCTTATCTTCACCATTATAATACTCGTTATCTATCACCATCATTAACTATCACTGGTTTCGTGATTATTCAAGTAGGAACACGGCAACAAGTTGCAGTTGTAAAGGGTCATCGTGTAGTAGCAGATTGACGGTGGTTTGCAAGGAGGTGGTGTTTGTGGTTTGCATATGATATGAAGAAGAAAAGAAAACGCAGTAGGGATCAAGAAATTTTTCGTGGTTTCGTTTAATGAAGAATATGGGTGGTGATTACATGATGTGGTTGTGGTGTTAATTTATAAACAGAAAAATAGAAGTTACAGCAGCAGTCCATGCGGTTTGGTTAGGGATTTGAAACAGAAACAGGAAAAGATATACGCTGTAGCAGCAGTAGGATGTGTACAGCAGTTTCAGGTTGGTGTTAATGGTGCTCGTTAGAAGAAGAAAAGAAAGAAGGAAAAAATAATAATAAGGAAAACAGGAGAATTATTAACGAGAGAAGTTGTAGGTTGGTTTTGCTAGGATCAAGTTTGATTGTGGTGATTGTTAGAGTTGGGTTTTGTTTGATCAAACGAAACAAAAATTAATAACAGAAGGCACGACGGGTTGGTGATTTATGTAGGGTGGTGTTTAATTTGTAAGGTTGTGGTGGTCGATGGAGAAAAAGAAAATTATATCGTAACAGTAGTTAGAGGTGATCAATGGTTGTGGGTGACGGATTAAGGTGAACGAAGGTTTGCAAGGTGGTGGTTTAAACAACAACAATAATAACTAACGATGATGATGGTGTGGCGTCCGGGGATGGAGATGAGTGGTGGTATTTGAAGTTTAATCAAACATGGAGAGAATGATGGTGGCAAAAATTGATTGACTCCTCCTCCATATCATTAAGGGATTAGGTTGTTTTCTAGTGAATGGAGTAGATAGCAAAATATTCTTGAAGACAAAATAAATTAAAAGTGATAGGAACCCTTAACTGATTTACATCTGTAATTGTGTAGTGATATTGATGGGTAGTAAATTTAGAGACAGAATATATATTCGGATCGATATACAACAGAATCAAATCTCCTCTCTGATATTAGTATTAACAAATAAATAAGTAAATATATTATTAATAATAATTCTAATAATAATAATAATTATATAAATCATAATAATAACAATAATAGTTAAATATAATCTTAACAATACTGATAATAATTATTAACAATACTTTTAAATAAAATATTATTAATGCTAATAATGATAATTTGTATTATCCTTATAATAGTATTTATAATATTAATAATGATTTTAATAATAATGGTAATAATGAAAAGAAAGAAAAAAATGATAATATTAACAAAAATCATAATTTTTACTACTATTAATAATAATACTGATATTAATATTAATATTAAAATTTGTTCTAATAATATAGCAACTACATTT
Organism: Rutidosis leptorrhynchoides; assembly: GCF_046630445.1. Taxonomy (NCBI): domain Eukaryota; kingdom Viridiplantae; phylum Streptophyta; class Magnoliopsida; order Asterales; family Asteraceae; genus Rutidosis; species Rutidosis leptorrhynchoides. Next base: position 258,446,815 of record NC_092337.1, read on the forward strand.
TAATTTGTAGATATCTTTAATATATAGATATTACATATTATTAATTATGTAATGATTAATAATTATAATTATCTAACATATATGGTATCCTTAACTTATACATTTTTTACATATTATAATATATATATATATATATATATATATATATATATATATATATATATATATATATATATATATATATATTATTAATTATGTATAGGTTCATATATATATATATATTTATTTTAATAGCAACTTTATTTATTTTGTAAACTACTTTACATATTCAAATCAAATAATTAATTTGTATTTTATTGTTTCAAAATATTATATATACACCTATAGTTATATTCATAATTATATATATTTTACATGTTTCTGTATACACAATTATTCGTGAATCATCTGGAGTTGTCAAAGTCAAATGATTTCATAAAACAGTTCAAAGATTTTGAGACTCAACATTACAGAATTTGCTTATCGTATCGAAATCAAATAAAATTCAAGTTTAAATTTAGTCGAAAATTCCCGGGTCATCACATGAAACACGTGCGACACAGTTTAAAGTAGTCAAAAGACGCTCCACATATGCAAGTATACTTGACATCCAAAGCAAGTATCAAAAAGAACGAGCGGAAGCATGTATCACCTAATGTTCAAGGACCTGAGAAAAATATAGAAATCTGTCAACGAAAACGTTGGTGAAATCATAGGTTTAAATAAGTAAGTGAGTAAAAGTAAGTCGAACCATAAGATTTGCATCATTTATAAATAATAATACATTCTAAAATTTAATATTCACGAGCACCCAATTATCAAGGCTTAACATTTCCGTCCGTTGAATCCCATCATAATAGTACTAGAACAACACTGTTTCTCGAAAATATATTTCATCTGTGGACGGTAGCGAACCGTCCGAGATGAGGGTTTGTCAAACCCATATGGCCATACAACATAAGTTCACGCCTACACTTACACACTGCAAGAGTAACTAATGATAATCGAATTGAGGATTTTGTTCTAAACTCGTATGTAGAATGTTTGTTTTCTTCTACTTGTGTTCACTTAGTTAAAAAGAAAAGTTTATGTTTTCTCATCCCAAATGTAAGTTCAAAAGAGTAAAAGTGGGACTATGATCTCACCTTGAGCGCAAGCGTAAATAAATACTTCGACAAGTGACGAGTGCAAAGAATAAAGCTAGTCTTGACCTAAACAAATAGGTCGTATCAATAACGGTAAACACGATAGGTCAAAGATGTTCAATTAGTCCTATGGCTCGTTACGACTCGATTATGTAGCATGTGAATCAATTTGTCAAGTTTCATGCAAGATACAAGTATAGAAACAAGTTAGAATGGTTGCATAAACATTTGGTTAAGTTTGAAAAAAAGTCGAACTTCGGTCGGGTCAAAGTCAACGAAAAAGTCAACATGTTCGGGTCGGGTCCCGAACTATTTTTCTGAGGTTTTTATTCATATATAAGCTTGTTAGAACAAGTCTCATGTGAATCGGAGGTCCATAGCATGCCAAACATTTTTCGTATAATTGACATGTAGGTCAGAACCTGAACACGTTATATGTCGCGCCGCGAAAAAGGCTGGCCGCGCCGCGGCACATAACGTGTGCTGGTACCTGGCCAGTTTCAATTGTTCAAGTCTTTTCCGAACTTCTATCTGAAAGGACCCGTCCTAATCCATCCAGACGAAGTCCATAACGATTATAAACGATTCACAACAGTTGATTACATCGCGAGGTACTTGACCTCTATATGATACATTTTACAAACATTGCATTCGTTTTTGAAAAGACAATCTTTCATTACATCAAAAGTTGACTGCAGGCATACCATTTCATAATATATCTAACTATAATTGACTTAATAATAATCTTGATGAACGCAACGACTCGAATGCAACGTCTTTTGAAATATGTCATAAATGACACCAAGTATTATCTCTAAGATGAGCAAATGCACAGCGGAAGATTTCTTTAATACCTGAGAATAAACATGCTTTAAAGTGTCAACCAAAAGGTTGGTGAGTTCATTAGTTTAACATAAATAATCATTTCATAATTTTTAATAGACCACAAGATTTCATATTTCCATTTATCATAAACATACGTCCCATGCATAGAGACAAAAATATCATTCATATGGATTGAACACCTGGTAACCGACATTCACAATATGTATATAAGAATATCCCCATCATTCCGAGATCCTCCTTCGAACATGATATAATTTCGAAGTACGAAAGCATCCGGTACTTTGGATGGGGCTTGTTGGGCCCCATAGATCTATCTTTAGGATTCGCGTCAATTAGGGTGTCTGTTCCCTAATTCTTAGATTACCAGACTAAAAAAAGGGGCATATTCGGTTTAATAATCCAACCATAGAATGTAGTTTCGATCACTTGTGTCTATTTCGTAAAACATTTATAAAAGCAGCGCATGTATTCTCAGTCCCAAAAATATATATTGCAAAAGCATTTAAAAAGGGAGAAAATGAAACTCACTGTACTGTATTTTGTAGTAAAAATACATATGACGACATTTGAACAAATGCAGGGTTGGCCTCGGATTCACGAACCTATATCATTTGTATATATATTAATATGGATAACCGTAATCGAACAAGTTTATATATTATATCTTAAATTATATTTTGTACTTATTTAGTTGGTGTATATATTGAAAATGTTTAATATCTATATATTTAGTTATATATATATATATATATATATATATATATATATATATATATATATATAGTTAGAATTATATATCATTAGTTTGTTATATATGAGTGTTTATATAAATAATGTTATTATGTTTGATATGAATGTATATAAACTATTAATATAATTACAATATATGTATTAAGTATATTTTTAGGTACAAAATATTTATCTGTAACAAAAATGGTAGTTTTGATAATAATGAATTACTTATAATAATAAATTTCTTAATATCGATAATACTAATAATAATAACTATATTCGTTAAAATCGATACTTCTGTCATTAATGGTGGTAGTAAAACTAATAATTACAAAACTGATATTAGTACTATTATTAGTGAAAAATAATAATAATTTGTATGGTTTTTATAATAACAATAATAATAATAATCATAATCCTAATCATATTAATAATAGTAATACTCATATTAGTAGTAATCTTATAAAATTAATAATAAAGATAACAATAATAATAATATTTAGTGATATTACTAATAATGATAATAATTGTAATATTAGTAATAATAACAATGATTAATAATAATAATGTTTATCATAAATAATAACACTAATAATAATAATACTAACAATAATAACAAATAATAATAACATCAACAATAATAATAATCATGGTAACAACAACAACAATAATAATAATAATAATAATAATAATAATGATAAAAATAAAAAAAATAAGAAACTACCTTCTTAATATTGAATTGAAAGAAAAATAGCCCACTGCAGGGCTCGAACCCTTGACCTCTCGAAAACTGAAAAGACCCTTCCTAATCCATCCGGACAAAGTCCACATCGATTAGAAACGATTCACAATAGTTGGTTACATCGCGAGGTACTTGACTTCTATATGATACATTTTACAAACATTGCATTCGTTTTGAAAAGACAAACTTCCTTACATCAAAAATTGACGATATGCATACCATTTCATAATATATCTAATTATAATTATCTTAATAATAATCTTAATGAACTCGACGACTCGAATGCAACGTCTTTTGAAATATGTCATGAATGACTCCAAGTAATATCTTTAAAGTGAGCAAATGCACAGCGGAAGATTTCTTTCATACCTGAGAATAAACATGCTTTAAAGTGTCAACCAAAAGGTTGGTGAGTTCATTAGTTTAACATAAATAATCATTTCATAATTTTTAATAGACCACAAGATTTCATATTTCCATTTCTCGTAAACATACGTCCCATGCATAGAGACAAAAATATCATTCATATGGATTGAACACCTGGTAACCGACATTCACAATTTGTATATAAGAATATCCCCATCTGAAAGGACCCGTTCATATACATTATAAACGATTCACAACAGTTGATTACATCGCGAGGTATTTGACCTCTATATGATACGTTTTACAAACATTGCATTCGTTTTTAAAAGACAAACTTTCTTTACATCAAAAATTGACGGCATGCATACCATTTCATATTACATCCAACTATAATTGACTTAATATTAATCTTGATGAACTCAACGACTCGAATGCAACGTCTTTCAAAGTATGTCTTGAATGACTCCAAGTAATATCCTTAAAATGAGCTAATGCACAGTGAAATAATTCTTTAATACCTAAGAATAAACATGCTTTAAAGTGTCAACCAAAAGGTTGGTGAGTTCATTAGTTTATCATAATCCATCATTTCCGTAATAGTAATAGACCACAAGATTTCAGTTTCTATAAATATCCGTACACTCGCAAGTGTATAAAAGTATTCTATAAGTTGTAGGCACCCGGTAACAAGCTTTAACGTTCATGTTTTTCCCTCTGAAGTACACCAGATCAGGTGTGTTTAAAATAACCTCGAAGTACTAAAGCATCCCATAGTCAGGATGGGGTTTGTCAGACCCAATAGATCTATCTTTAGGATTCGCGCCTACCGTACATAGACAAGTAGTTTAATGTTACCAAGCTAAGGGTATATTTCTGGTTTAAACCCACATAGAATTAGTTTTAGTACTTGTGCCTATTTCGTAAAACATTTATAAATCAGCGCATGTATTCTCAGCCCAAAAATATATATAAAAAGGGAGCAAATGAAACTCACAATACTGTATTTCGTAGCAATTATGTATATGACGGCACTGAACAAGTGCAGTGTTTGTCTCGGATTCACGAACCTATATTAAGTATATATATTTATATGTTGGTCAATATCTGTCTAACAATTTAGGTCAAGTCGTAGTGTATCACAATCCTAATGCTCGAGACCGACATGCAAAAGTCAACAAAAGTCAACTTGACCCAAAACGACTTCCAAAATCTATACATGTTTATTATATAACTTATATATAGTAGTTTTATATATTTAAATATATTTATCAGATCTTATTATACTAAATAATACAAGTCATTTATTAATAAATAAAAATTTATATTAAAATTCATATATGATAAAAATATACTTTTAGATATCTCAAATAATAAAATTTATAAAATTCACTTAATATCATAAAAATATAGTGGTATGTATTATTAATGTAATTACATTACGTGTGGTAAAAATATCTTTGTACGCATATTTATTTGATAAAATAATATTGATAATAATAATAATGATAAAAATAATAAAATGACAGTTTCAATAAAAATATTAATTTTTAGTAATAAAGATAATTTTAGTAATAACATCAACTGATAACAGTTATAATAATCGTTTTAATAATAATATTAAAATTAATGATAATTCAATTGACCATATCTTTTAATCCGTTCATCGAAACCACACGATTTCTAAATGAAAAGTTATTAATTTTTTCTTCAGATTTTCAACGACATGCATATCATATAACTTATCTCAGTAGCATATGTATCAAATTTGTGATTTATCATAAACTATTTAACGACGAAACTAAGCATACAAACATGCATAATCATATATACTCGAGCACTAGTCAGGGATACACTATTAATATATAAAAGATAAGATATGAATGCTCACGTATCAATATTGTGATTCAATATTGCAGGAAAGTACGTAGACGCAACGAAAATGATAAACGTTAGGTTGACCTCACGAGCAATACCCTCGATCAATACCCATAACCTTCATAGCTATAACCCATAATTTCCTTAGCTCTATCCCATTTGAAAACTTATTTTTAAATCGTCTGAATATAACTCCGTCGTAGTATTTTATGTATACTAATAATATCTTGAAATAATACTAAGTAAATATATATATATATATGTAATTCGATTGAGAGAGTTTAGAGAAATATATTTTCAAGTTTCTATGAAATAATGAAACCTATTGAATTCTATTTATAATAGATTTTTGAATTATTAAAGTGAATTATTAAAGTATGAATTATTAAAGTGAATTATTAAAGTATGAATTATTAAAGTGAATTATTAAAGTATGAATTAAAGTGAATTATTAAAGTATGAATTATTAAAGTGAATTATTAAAGTATGAATTATTAAAGTTAAAGTAAAGTAAAAGTAAAGTAAAGGTAAAGTTAAAGTATAGTAAAAGTATAAAACTATATACGTATAATACGCGTATAAAAATATATATAATATTAATTTAAATCGTTATATATATATATATATATATATATATATATATATATATATATATATATTTAATAAAATAAAATATAAATATCGTTATCTTTATCATACTGGTTAAGTAATGAGTTGTCAAAAAAAATAGATTTCTTAAATCACAGTGGACCTCATAACATAGGCCCGTAATCATATCATAATGTATCTGATAATTCAATCATTTGATATTATCTCTTAATTCTATCGATAAATATATCGAAACAAATATGTTTATGTAAAGTATCATATATCTAATACTTTGTTAATGTTTTCAGTTAATATTATATATTATATATACATATCTATATACACATAATTGTTCGTGAATCGTCGAACACGGTCAAAGGGTAATTGATTACATGAATGTAGTTCCAAACTTTTTGAGATTCAACATTACAAATTCTGCTTATCGTGTCAGAAACATATAAAGGTTAAGTTTAAATTTGGTCGGAAATTTTCGGGTCGTCACAGTACCTACCCGTTAAAGAAATTTCGTCCCGAAATTTGATCGAGGTCGTCATGGCTAACTATAAATATGTTTTCATGACGAATATGAGTTGATAAATAGAGTTTTATCATCATTGAGTAATATAGATAAAACAATTTGATTACGCGAAGAGTATAAGTGAAGCTATCGCAAGAGAGTGAAATGAGTAAACGTATATTCATTTTAACCGATGACGTAGTTATGATTGATTTCCGAAATTCATGGGATTTAAAGAAAATCTTTGCAATAAGATTTGGTTCTTCGGCGATTAAGGAAATCAGGATCTTCTTTGATTAAATGCGATAATCTGTCTCGATTTCTCTGTCTGATATTTTACTATAATTCCACCCCCTTCGTTTCTTTATTTCCACAGATCACACCTTCTAGTCTTTCTCCCCAATTCATACTTTAAAGCATTCGTTAATATGCTTCATCCAGTATTGATTCTTGATATACTTTTAACTTTCATATATGTCATTCTTCTTTTTCATCTACCACCGTAGGAAGTTATTTTCTTCTACCATTACCTTGGGGTTATTGTGTTTTTCATTCTCCCGTGTCTTTATATTGCTATACGCATTTATATACACGGTTTGTAATTTCGGGGTTGTTATCGGGCTTTATATTCTCCATTATATTTCGGAGCTTCATGCTTTCGTTTTCTCTTCCCGATCTTAAGTCAAGCGGATAATAGTCCAGAATTCGTAGATATGAATTTTTGGATGAATATAGTTAATGTTCCAAGAAGAAAATCGTAATGGCACGATCTTGATTTGGCAAATTACCAGAATATCTGAAAATATAGAGCTATCAAGATGATATGTTCTTAATATATTTGAAAATTGGGTAGAATGTAAGAGTCGTGTAAACAGTACATGATGACGGTATGTTCTGTGAATCATCACGTTCCATTTGAAACTCAGCATGACTTACTGTAATATAATCACGTTGATCAAGTGTTATTATATTATACTAACTCATGCTTCAGTTCCCAACACTACTTCAAAAACATTCCTATTTTAAATTCAAAATTTTTTTTAAATTTAGAAACTAACACAGTTTCTTTTTATGTTGTAACGCAGATATTGCGAAGAGATAAAAGATATCGGATAAGAATAGTTGTGAAAATATCTTCATGAATATCGAAGATATTATAATAAAAGATACGATAATATGGATGATGAAGAAGATTTGTCTGTGAAGGTTTAGAATAAGAAGTAAGGTGTTTGCTAACGATTTCAGTAGACACTGAATCATTTGGATCCTTTGAAGGCAGGTTTAGTCTTTGTGATTTTTCCACAGCCTCCTTCATGGTCTGCTCAATCCGTTTTCCAGTTTCAAACCTTCTCTTTTTCTCAGCTTTACCACCATACTATTCTTTATCATCAAACTTTTGACTGTTAAAGTCATTTACAGTTTTTGCTGCTTCATCAGCATTTTTCCAATTTCAGAGAACTAGTTCATAGTTTGGGATGTTTTTCAGAAAATTCACATTCGAAGTATGTAAGTCTAGGAGATAGACGTTATATGTATAACTTTGGACGTAAAATTGTCGCGAAATTCAAAATACTGATTGCTAATTCCCAGTAGTTGGTGTGACAATTATTGTTACAGGATGTAGGTGAGTACATGATGGGGTTTTAATGAATAAGTATAGTGGCTTTTCGGAGAGGCTTAAGTCGAAGGTTAATGAAGTTGTTGATAAGTTTACTGCTAATGTGGCGAGATATGAAAGGTTCCCCGGTAACAATGATGAAGGAGTAATTTTTATAATAAGGTTTATTCGTATAAACAAATGAAGGTGATTTGCTGGAGCTGTGACAAAACTGTCTATTTTGGAAAGAGATTGAAAAATTATATTTGGTAATAAATATCAAAGGATCTGACACGGATACGTGTTAAACTATAACTTTGGTTTCGAGAGCTTTTCAGATGCATGACAGTGGGTAATATGTGGTTGGATCATCATCTCACATGTCTTTAGGAATTTTGAAGTGTTTGAACACATATTGTAATTGTTAATATACATATGATGTTCTAAGATTTTGAATGATACAAATATTTTTGTGAGTTCCATGAATAGAAATGAGGTTCTAGGACAGTTTTGAAGTCAAAGTATAGTTTTGAAAGATGTAGGAATCTAAGAGTGATGATTTCGGTTATATCTTGAATCGAATTCTGAGATTTCAAAAGCAGAATATGTAATTAGATTTTGAATGAGTATGGTTGTTTTGATTTCTATAAAAGAATGTATATTGTTGTGAAAGTAGGGAGTATAATGGATGATTTGCTGAATCAGATTCGAAGAATGTAACATATTAATTGTGAATTTATATATCTCTCGGGTATTACCTACCCGTTAAAAAAAAATTTCACAATTAATATTTTGTACAAAAGAATTTTATTACAGTCTTTATGGAAATATATATGTGTATATTTCTTCAGATGTAATATTGATTTAATGAGTTAATATTAAATTAAACTCATTTGATTTATGGTTAAGGCTAGGATAGATAATTTCTAAACTTTAGAAATTACATAATCACCGTAGAATGTTTCCCTAATGAAGTTATGAATCAATACTTCATCGTTGTGGTATTCCTTGGTATCTACATGGCGTATGGCGTCGATGCTCGTGGGACAGATTGTGAAGTTAAGGTTTGCGATGCGGTTGTTCTTGGTGGTGGTAATGGTACTGTTGATGTTATTGATGGTGGTACTGGTTATGCTGCTGGTGCTACTGCTGGTGTTTGTAACCTTTGTACCATATTCTCCAAAGCCACTACCCGAGCGCGAAGCTCGTTGACTTCTTCTATTACACCGGGGTGATTGTCGGTTCGGACGAGCGGATAAATAAGATCTAGAATTTGGTGTAGTATATAATCATGACAAGATACTCTGGAAATGAGAGAGAAAATGGTGTTTCGGACAGGTTCGCCGGTAAGTGCTTCAGGTTCATTGCCAAGAGGGCAATGTGGTGGATGAAAGGGATCGCCTTCTTCTTGTCTCCAATGGTTAAGTAGATTACGAACCCATCCCCAATTCATCCAGAATAGATGATGGCTAATTGGTTGATCCATTCCGATCACGCTGCTTTCGGAGCTCATGTGGAAATCCATATCGGCATAGCTGTCGGAATTCGAGGAACTCGAACTGGTTGAGGGATCCATCTTGTATGATCAGGGAAAGAATTTTTTTTGGTATGAAATAGATTGTAGAATTTAGATTTGGTATTCTTCAATATATAATTTACATATGTATATATAATACCAAAATCCCGTAAATTACGGAGGAATCTTTGAAAGATGTCAGTCAAAGTTCACAGTAACAGATATGCTAAGATAAGAATTCGTCTATACACTATTATGCAATAAATGTAGGAAAACGCGTCTAGACTTAAGAATGATAAGCAGGTAATTTCCTAAGGATGGTAAGTAGTTGATTTCCGACTAAAAATGATAAGCAAAACTTTTGACATGCAGACACGGTCGAAGTCCAGACTCACTAATGCATCTTAACAACTATCAGTTAGACACACTAATGCAAGACCTGGTTCGCTAAGACCACCACTCTGATACCAACTGAAAGGACCCGTTCATATACATTATAAACGATTCACAATAGTTGATTACATCGCGAGGTATTTGACCTCTATATGATACGTTTTACAAACATTGCATTCGTTTTTAAAAGACAAACTTTCTTTACATCAAAAATTGACGGCATGCATACCATTTCATATTACATCCAACTATAATTGACTTAATATTAATCTTGATGAACTCAACGACTCGAGTGCAACGTCTTTCAAAGTATGTCTTGAATGACTCCAAGTAATATCCTTAAAATGAGCTAATGCACAGCGGAAGAATTCTTTAATACCTGAGAATAAACATGCTTTAAAGTGTCAACCAAAAGGTTGGTGAGTTCATTAGTTTATCATAATCCATCATTTCCGTAATAGTAATAGACCACAAGATTTCAGTTTCTATAAATATCCGTACACTCGCAAGTGTATAAAAGTATTCTATAAGTTGTAGGCACCCGGTAACAAGCTTTAACGTTCATGTTTTTCCCTCTGAAGTACACCAGATCAGGTGTGTTTAAAATAACCTCGAAGTACTAAAGCATCCCATAGTCAGGATGGGGTTTATCAGACCCAATAGATCTATCTTTAGGATTCGCGCCTACCGTACATAGACAAGTAGTTTAATGTTACCAAGCTAAGGGTATATTTCTGTTTTAAACCCACATAGAATTAGTTTTAGTACTTGTGCCTATTTCGTAAAACATTTATAAATCAGCGCATGTATTCTCAGCCCAAAAATATATATAAAAAGGGAGCAAATGAAACTCACAATACTGTATTTCGTAGCAATTATGTATATGACGGCACTGAACAAGTGCAGTGTTTGTCTCGGATTCACGAACCTATATTAAGTATATATATTTATATGTTGGTCAATATCTGTCTAACAATTTAGGTCAAGTCGTAGTGTATCACAATCCTAATGCTCGAGACCGACATGCAAAAGTCAACAAAAGTCAACTTGACCCAAAATGACTTCCAAAATCTATACATGTTTATTATATAACTTATATATAGTAGTTTTATATATTTAAATATATTTATCAGATCTTATTATACTAAATAATACAAGTCATTTATTAATAAATAAAAATTTATATTAAAATTCATATATGATAAAAATATACTTTTATATATCTCAAATAATAAAATTTATAAAATTCACTTAATATCATAAAAATATAGTGGTATGTATTATTAATGTAATTACATTACGTGTGGTAAAAATATCTTTGTACGCATATTTATTTGATAAAATAATATTGATAATAATAATAATGATAAAAATAATAAAATGATAGTTTCAATAAAAATATTAATTTTTAGTAATAAAGATAATTTTAGTAATAACATCAACTGATAACAGTTATAATAATCGTTTTAATAATAATATTAAAATTAATGATAATTCAATTGACCATATCTTTTAATCCGTTCATCGAAACCACACGATTTCTAAATGAAAAGTTATTAATTTTTTCTTCAGATTTTCAACGACATGCATATCATATAACTTATCTCAGTAGCATATGTATCAAATTTATGATTTATCATAAACTATTTAACGACGAAACTAAGCATACAAACATGCATAATCATATATACTCGAGCACTAGTCAGGGATACACTATTAATATTTAAAAGATAAGATATGAATGCTCACGTATCAATATTGTGATTCAATATTGCAGGAAAGTACGTAGACGCAACGAAAATGATAAACGTTAGGTTGACCTCACGAGCAATACCCTCGATCAATACCCATAACCTTCATAGCTATAACCCATAATTTCCTTAGCTCTATCCCATTTGAAAACTTATTTTGAAATCGTCTGAATATAACTCCGTCGTAGTATTTTATGTATACTAATAATATCTTGAAATAATACTAAGTAAATATATATATATATATATATATATATATATATATATATATATATATATATATATATATATATATATATATATATATATATATATATATATATATATATATGTAATTCGATTGAGAGAGTTTAGAGAAATATATTTTCAAATTTCTATGAAATAATGAAACCTATTGAATTCTATTTATAATAGATTTTTGAATTATTAAAGTGAATTATTAAAGTATGAATTATTAAAGTGAATTATTAAAGTATGAATTATTAAAGTGAATTATTAAAGTATGAATTATTAAAGTGAATTATTAAAGTATGAATTATTAAAGTTAAAGTAAAGTAAAAGTAAAGTTAAGGTAAAGTTAAAGTATAGTAAAAGTATAAAACTATGTACGTATAATACGCGTATAAAAATATATATAATATTAATTTAAATCGTTATATATATTTATATATATTTAATAAAATAAAATATAAATATCGTTATCTTTATCATACTGGTTAAGTAATGAGTTGTCAAAAAAAATAGATTTCTTAAATCACAGTGGACCTCATAACATAGGCCCGTAATCATATCATAATGTATCTGATAATTCAATCATTTGATATTATCTCTTAATTCTGTCGATAAATATATCGAAACAAATATGTTTATGTAAAGTATCATATATCTAATACTTTGTTAATGTTTTCAGTTAGTATTATATATTATATATACATATCTATATACACATAATTGTTCGTGAATCGTCGAACACGGTCAAAGGGTAATTGATTACATGAATGTAGTTCCAAACTTTTTGAGATTCAACATTACAAATTCTGCTTATCGTGTCAGAAACATATAAAGGTTAAGTTTAAATTTGGTCGGAAATTTCCGGGTCGTCACACCATCATTCCGGGATCTTCCTTCGGACATGATATAAATTTCGAAGTACTAAAGCATCCGGTACTTTGGATGGGGCTTGTTGGGCCCGATAGATCTATCTTTAGGATTCGCGTCAATTAGGGTGCCTGTTCCCTAATTCTTAGATTACCAGACTAAAAAGGGGCATATTCGGTTTAATAATTCAGCCATAGAATGTAGTTTTAAGTACTTTTGTCTATTTCGTCAAACATTTATAAAACAGCGCATGTATTCTCAGTCCCAAAAATATATATTGCAAAAGCATTTAAAAAGGGAGCAAATGAAACTCACCATAATGTATTTTGTAGTAAAAATACATATGATTAGATTGAACAATGCAGGGTTGGCCTCGGATTCACGAACCTACATCATTTATATATTTATTAAAATATATAATTGTAATCGAATAGGTTTATTTATATTATATCTTAAATTATTTACTCTATTTATTTAGTTTGTGTATATATTCAGAATGTTTGATATTTATGTAATTATATTAATATATATTTAAAATACCTAACACGTTATATGTGAATATTTATATAAATTTTGTTAATATGGGTAAAGCATACTTATAACCTTAATAATATTCTTATAACTTTTAAATTTTATACACATAATTATTTTTGATAGTAATGATATAGATAATACTACTAATAATCATAATGATAGTTTTAATAATAAATCTCATAATAGTGATAATATCAGTAGTTCTTATTAAGTTAATAAATTACTAATAATGATAATGAGAATTATACTTTTTAATATTAATACTCAGTACCTAGTAATAATAATAATAATAATAATAATAATAATAATAATAATAATAATAATAATAATAATGGTAAATATAATAATAATGTTAGTAAAATTGATACTAATAATAATAATGATAATAATTTAAAAAAATAACACTTTTATTACTAATGTTATTAATGCTAGTAAGCTTAATATTAACAATACTAATAATTATAAAATGCTACTAATTCTTAATATTAATAATAATAAATTTTATTATTTTCATATTTATAATAGTAAATATCATGATTATAATACTAGGAATGATAAAATTAATAATAATAATAATAATAATTTTAGTGATACTTTTATTAATATAAATGATAATGATAATTAGAATACTTATAAGTATAATTATGATAACATTTAAAATTATAATACTACTAATCATAATAATAACAATATTCATAATAATAACAATATTGAAATAATAATAATACAAATAATAAGATCACTACCTATCAAAATAGACTGAAAAAGAAGGAAAGCTGCCACTAGTCAGGATCGAACCCTCATCCATTAGCTTAAACCCATACACAATTAACCATCTGATCTAATACCTTTTTTCTGTTTTTAATACCAATTCCTTTTTTTAAACTCGTAATCTGTTTCTTTCTTCTTCATCCTCACCATTTAAAATTGACTCAGGATCGATCCATTGCAATCAACGATTTATCTTTCTGCTTTTAAAATTATTGAACAATACAGAAAAGATTAGTTTTAATTGTTTGAACTAATTAAAAACAGATAAGAGAAAAAAAAAATAAACTTTGCTGTATCGACAAAAAAAAATAAAAATATGAACTCAAAAGTTGAATTCGATTTCTGGAAAGTTTTAGCCAAACTTTATAACATCAAACATGTTTCAAATCATCTCTATAAAGTTTATAAATCATCAATTGATCATAAAACCTCATATTGAATTCGAATTTTCTTAAGAACAATCCTGTTGACTTTTGAAAATGTAACTTTGACTCTCAAATTCGATCACGATATAAAAAATTGGAAGTTGAATCTTTCCAGATAGTTTGAATGAAGGGTTTCTAACATATCTGCATTTATAGAATTTAAAATTTGATTCGTAAGCGAGTGATGGGCAAAAAAAACACGTACAGGGCAGTCACCTGTTTTACTTGAACTGTGACTCGAATTTTCAGCTTAATTTCAATTAATTAAGATTTGTTAGAGGGTGCTGTGAATTGGAAGTGATTATATGAAGTCGTATGATATCTAAAATCAACTGGAACTATTTAATTTATAGCCAATTTAATCGATGGAGAATAATTGATCAGATAAGGGAAAAATAAAATAAAATAAAATTAGACAACGATGCCAAATAGATTTTAGCTATTATACAGACATATAGGATTCGATTTGTACCAGATAGCAGATATGAAATAAATTAGGAAACAGTCTGATTGCTACTTGTAACAAATTGGTACTAGTTTTCCTTTATTTAGATTATATAATAATATATTATTAATAATTGATAATAATAAATTTATTAATAGTAATAATAAATAATATGGATACTAAGAAAAAATAATAATCATATTATTAATGTTAATAATAATAAAAGATATTATTTCCTAACAAATTTTAATAATAACACTAATGGTTATTTATTAATAATTATAGTAATATTTTAAAAAAATGTAATAATAATATTATTCTTAATACTAATAATTATATTTATATTATTAATGATAATAATAATATTAGTAATAATATAACACTTTATATATATATCAACTTTCATATTTATATCAATATATTATTAATACTGATATTTATTATAATAACTATTATTATGACAACTATATTTTATCTTGTTTTAATACATATATATATATATATATATATATATATATATATATATATATATATATATATATATATATACTTTTACTTATGTAATTTTTAAATAAAAAATAAATATAATAACCTTTATTAAATAATTACATAATACAATATTTTAATTATACTTAGAATTATATATATATGTAAATGAGTAATAGTATATAGTTATATATATGATATATATGATAGTAACTTATTTACTTTATTTGTTATTTTATATTTTTAATTCCAATTGATTAAATTGTATTTATTATTTC
Organism: Rutidosis leptorrhynchoides; assembly: GCF_046630445.1. Lineage (NCBI taxonomy): Eukaryota > Viridiplantae > Streptophyta > Magnoliopsida > Asterales > Asteraceae > Rutidosis > Rutidosis leptorrhynchoides. The sequence goes on from NC_092337.1 coordinate 258,462,899, forward strand.
AAATTATATATACACTTTTGTTTATGTTATATATATATATATATATATATATATATATATATATATATATATATATATATATATATATATATATTTATATACTTGTATATATATACACACTTATTCATGTATCTATATATTTATTTGTAGCCAATTGTTCGTGAATCCTCGGGAATAGTCAAAAGGTAATTCATTAAATGAATATAGATTTAAAAGCTTTCAAGACTTCACATTACAGATTTTGCTTATCGTGTCGGAATCATATAAAGTTTAAAGTTTAAATTTGGTCGGAAATTCCCGGGTCATCACAGTACCTACCCGTTAAAGAAATTTCGTCCCGAAATTTGATCGAGGGCGTCATGGATAACAGTAAGAATATATTTATGACAAATATGAGTTGATAAATAGAGTTTTATCATCATTGAGTAATATGGATAAAACCATTTAATTTTGTGAAGAGTACGAGTGAAGCTGTCACGACAGATTGAGATAGGGATTTAACTTTTGACGTAGTTACGGTGGAATTTAGAAAATAAGATGCGTCTTAACTTTTGACGTTGTCTTGATTGAATTTCGGAATTCAAGGGATTTAAAGAAAATCTTCAAAATCTAAAAGATTTGATTCTTCAGCGAATAAGGAAATTAAGATCTCTATAATTAAATACGGTGATCTGTCTCGATTACTCTGTCTGATATTTCCATTATAAATTTACCTTTTCCGTTCCATTAGTTTTCACCACTTCTATACTCAATTCCCAAATCCAAAAGATTGTGAAAATGCTTAATCCAATTCTAATCCTTGTCCTTATCCTGACTGTCGTAACAATCATTCTCCTTTTCCAACTTCCACATGATGAATCTGTTTATTTCTACTATGCTCTAGGGATTATTGTATTTATAATCATCCCGTGTCTTTATATTGCTATACGCACTAATATCCACATTTTGTAATTTCGGTGTTGTTGTTGGGCTTTATATTCTTCCTTATATTTCAATGTCCCTATTCCTGTCTCCTATAATCACTGTCATCCACAGTTAATACTCCCCCCTATTTGCTGCGATTTATACTCCAATGTCTATTTCGGAGCTTTGTCCCTTCATTTCTTCTTCTTACGATTGGGCATCTCTTGTAATGGTCCAGAATTCGTAAGTATGGAGTTTCGAATGAACATCATGTTCTAAACAAGAAAGAACGTATTAGCACGATTTGATTTGTCAAATTTCCAGAATCACTGAGAATAGAACTATCAAGAATATATTTTCTTGATATGTTCAGAAGTTAAGTAGAATGAAAGAGTTATGTAACATGGCACATGATAACGTTAGGATCTGTGAATCATCAAGTCCCATTAGAAACTCAGCATGAGTTACTGTAATATAATCACGTTGATCAAATGTCATTATATTATACTAACTCATGCATCAGTTCTCAACATTACTTCAATAACATTCATATTTTAAGCTCGAAAGTTTACAGAATATAGAAACTAACAATTTCTATATGATGTAACACTGATAGCACGAAGAGATTATTGATTTCAGATAAGAATAGTTAAAAAAATATCTTCAAAAATACGGAGAATATTTGTAATGAAATATACGATAATATTTTTGAATATCTAAGATCGGAGGATGATGGAAACTATTGTCCGCAAGGGTTTAGAGTAAAGAGCAAGATATTCGCTAAAGACTTTAGCAGTCATTGAATCATTTGGATTCTTTGAAGTCAAACTTATTCTTTGTGATTTGTCCACGGCTTTCTTCATAGTTTCGCATAATCTTCTTTTCGGTACTAAATTCTCTATTGAATGTTTCCAATATAATGATACACAGGAATCACGAAGAGGTATATAATTTTAGACGAGAATATTTATGAAAATATCCTCAGAAATATTGAAGATATTGATGAGGATATTTTAGAATTTCTAAGTTCGATGGTTGATGGAGAAAGGTTTTCTGCAAGATTTTAACATGACTTCGGAGCAAGATATTCTCTAAAGATTTCAACGGATCCAGAATTATCTGGATTCTTTGAATATAGGGTATGGTCCTGGTATTTGTCCTTGGTCTCCTTCATGGTTAACTCTATCCGTTTTTCCAGTTCCAACATTTCTGAGCTTTTTCAACATATTATTCTTTATCATCAAACTTCCGACGACAAAGGTCGTTTACGGTTGCCTACAGTTCCTGCTGCTTCATTCAGTTTTTTTTTCTTTTCAAAGTTCAATGTATTGATTCGTAAGCTGGGTGCCTTTTCAAAATTTCAGAATGAAAGATCATAATTCTAAGAGATAAATGTTATATGGATACATATAACTGTTGATGTAGATATGCTGTGAGTTTTCAAAGTACTAATAGCTGATTCCCGGTAATTGGTATGGTGGTTCTCGTTACAAGATACGGATGAGTATATGATAGGGTTTCAATGAATAAATATAATGATTTATCAGAGAGATTTAAACCAAGAAGAAACGAGGTTGCTGGTACGTCCGCTGGTAATATGGTAAAATATGAAAGGTTCCCCGGTAACAATAAAAGAGCACGTATATATATCAAGGTTATAATAAGGTTGTGAAAGGACCCGTTCATATACATTATAAACGATTCACAATAGTTGATTACATCGCGAGGTATTTTGACCTCTATATGATACATTTTACAAACATTGCATTCGTTTTTAAAAGACAAACTTTCTTTACAACGAAAGTTGACGGCATGCACACCATTTCATAATACATCCAACTATAATTGACATAATAATAATCTTGATGAACTCAATGACTCGAATGCAACGTCTTTCAAAATACGCCATGAATGACTCCAAGTAATATCCTTAAAATGAGCTAATGCACAGCGGAAAATTTCTTTAATACCATACTGTATTTCATAGTAAAAATACATATAACGTCATTTAACAAGTGCAAGGTTGGCCTCGGATTCACGAACGTATCAATATTGAGATTCAATATTGCAGGAAAGTACGTAGACGCAACGGAGATGATAAACACTAGATTGACCTCACGAGCATACCCATGAACCATACCCATCACCTCCATAGCTATAACCCATAATTTCCTTAGCTTCGACTCATTCAAAAAAACTATTTTGAAATCACTCGGACATCACTCCGTCGTAATATTTTATGTATACTAATAATATCTTGAAATAATACAGAGCAATATATATATATATATATATATATATATATATATATATATATATATATGTAAATCGATTGAGAGAGTTTAGAGAAATATATTTTCAAGTTTCTATGAAATAATGAAACCTATTGAATTCTATTTATAATATATTTTTGAATTATTAAAGTGAATTATTAAAGTATGAATTATTAAAGTATGAATTATTAAAGTGAATTATTAAAGTATGAATTATTAAAGTGAATTATTAAAGTATGAATTATTAAAGTGAATTATTAAAGTATGAATTATTAAAGTATGAATTATTAAAGTGAATTATTAAAGTATGAATTATTAAAGTGAATTATTAAAGTATGAATTATTAAAGTGAATTATTAAAGTATGAATTATTAAAGTGAATTATTAAAGTATGAATTATTAAAGTGAATTATTAAAGTTAAAGTAAAGTAAAAGTAAAGTAAAGGTAAAGTTAAAGTATAGTAAAAGTATAAAAACTATGTATGTATAATACGCGTATAAATATATATAATATTAATTTAAATTGTTATATATATTTAATGAAATAAAATATAAATATCGTTATATTTATTATACTGGTTAAGTAATGAGTTGTCAAAAGTGATTCTAGATATTTATAAAAGTTATATATTTTAATAATAAAGTTCTTTTTAAACTGAAAACGTTTTTGTACGTTTGAAAATAGATTAATAGAATATTATGGAAACCAATTCTCCACTAGCTTTTGTCTAACTTTCGTAAATGACACTTTTTATTTTTATTTATAAATAGCTTTACAAATTATTCCGAATATCGTTAAGAGGAATAGATTTCTCAAATCATAGTGGACCTCTCAACAGAGACTTGTAATCATAATTCAATGTTTCTGATAATTCAATCATTTAATATATTTTTTTTTTAATTTCGTCGATAATCATATTGAAACAAATACGTTCATATAAAGCATTATACTTTTAAATACTTTGTTGACATTTTCAATTTATAACATATACACATATACATACATATTCATATATGTTCATTTAATGGTTCGTGAATCATTGGAATTTGGTCGAGGTTTAAATGAATGTATAAACATAGTTTAAAATCCTTGAGATTTAACTTAACAAACATTGCTTATCGTGTCAGAATAATATAAAGATAAAGTTTAAATTTAGTCGGAAATTTCCGGGTCGTCACAGTACCTACCCGTTAAAGAAATTTCGTCCCCGAAATTTGATAGAGGTCGTTATGGCTAACAATGAGAATGTTATTATGACGATTATGAAGTTTTATCATGTCTAAGAAGTATGGATAAAATAATTCGATTACTCAAAGCGTATGAGGGAAGTTATCGCAAATGAAGGAAATAAGATTATAGTGATTCGTCATATCTTTTGACGTCATCACAATTGATCTCTGAATTTAAAGAAAATCTTTGTAATCTATGTTGGATTTGATGCTTCGGTGATTAAGGAGATTATGATTCTCTTCGAATTAATACGATAATCCATCTTGATTTCTCTGTCGGGTATTTCACTATAAATTCACCTCTTTCGTTTCCTTACAACTCACACCTTCTATTCTTTCTCCCTCAACTCATATTTTAAAGTATTTGTCAATATGCTTCATCCAGTACTGATTCTCGATATACTCCTCACTTTGATATCTGTCATTCTTCTTTTTCATCTGCCTCCGAAAGAATCTGTTTACTTCTACTATACTCTCGGTTTTATAGTGTTTTTAGTTCTTCCGTGTCTTTATATTGCTATATGCATCGATATATACGGTTTATAATTTTTGGGTGGTTGTTGGGTTTTATATCTTCCCTTATATTTCAAAGTCCCTGCTTTTGTCTTCTATAATCATTGACATCCATAGTTAATGCTCCCTTCTATTTGCTGCGATTTATACTCCAATTTCTATTTTGGAGTTTTGTCCTTTCGTTTCTTCTTCTTGCGATTAAGCAACGTTTGTAATGGTCCAGTATTCGCAGATATGAATTTCAGAATGAACATAGTTAATGTTCTAAGAAGGAAATGGTAATGGCACGATCTTGATTTGTTAATTTACCAGAATACCCTGAAAAGACCGAATGATCAAGAAAATATATTCTTGATATTTTTAGAGATTAAATAGAATACAAGAGTCGTGTAACATGGAACATGATGACGGCATGGTCTGTGAATCGTCATGTCCCATTAGAAACTCAGCATGACTTACTGTAATATAATCACGTTGATCAAGTGTCATTATATTATACTAACTCATGCTTCAGTTCCCAACACTACTTCAAAACATTCATAATTTAAACTCGAAAGTTTATAGAATATAGAAACTAATAGTTTCTTATATGATGTAACACTGATAGCGCAAAGAGATAAATGACTTCAGATAAGATTAGTTGTGAAAATATCTTCAGAAATATCACGGATATTTATAATGAAAGATATGATAATATCTTAGAATTTCTAATATTGATGGATGATGATGAAGATTTGTCTGTAAAGGTTTAGAATAAAGAGTAAGGTATTCGTTAATGACTTTAGCAGGCACTGAATCATTTGGATTCTTTGAAGGCAGATTTAGTCTTTGTGATTTGTCCACAGCCTCCTTCATAGTCTGTTCAATCCGTTTTCCAGTTCCAAACCTTCTCTTTTTCTCAGCTTTTCCACCTTACTATTCTTTGTCATCAAACTTTTTACTGTTAAGATCGTTTACAGTTTTTGATGCTTCGTCAGCCTTTCAAGAACTAGTTTGCAGTTCAAAATATTTTTCAGAACTTCACATTCAAAGTATGTAAGTCCAGGAGATAGACGTTTTACGTACACATATAACTGTTGGCGTAGACATGCTGCGAGATTTCAAAATACTGGTTACTGTTTTTCGATGATTCGTATGACAATTCTCGTTACAAGATGCGAATGAGTAAATGATGTGATTTTAATAAATATAATGATTTTTCGAAAAGTCAAAGATAATTGAAGTTGTTGGTAAGTTTATTGCTAAGGTGGCGAGATATGAAAGGTCCCCAGTAACGATGACGAAAGGGCAACGTATCTATCGAGGTTATAATAAGACTAGTCCGACTGAAAAGTCGAAGTTGACTTGCTGGAGCTGTGACAAAATTGTCTACTTTGAAAAGGAATTGAAAAGTCATTTTATCTAATAAATGCCAAAGGGTCTGACATGGATACGCGTCGAACTATGACTTTGGCTTCGAGAGCTTTTTAGGTACATAATTGTGGGTAATATGTGGTTGGATCAACATCTCGATTGTTCATTGTTTGAAGTGTCTTCGAAAACTTCGGAGAGTTTGAACATAGTTTGTAATCGTTAATATACATATGATGTTCTAACACGGTTTTGAAGTCAAAGTATAGCTTTGAAAGATGTAGGAATCTAAGAGTGATGTCTTCTGTTAAATCATGACTTGGATTTTGATTTGTCAAAATCAAAATGCGTAATCAAATTTGGGTGAGAATGGTTGCTTTGATTTCTATACAAGAATGTATATTGTTGTGAGATTTTGGGAGTATAGTTGATGATTTGCTTAATCAGATTCGAAAAATGTAATATATTAATTGTGAATTTATATATCTCTCGGGTATTACCTACCCGTTAAAAAAAATTCACAATTAATATTTTGTACAACAGAATTTTTTTACAGTCTTTATGAAAATATATATGTGCATATTTTCTTCAGATGTAACATAGATTTAATGAGTTAATATTAAATTAAACTCATTTGATTTACGGTTGAAACTAGAACTGAATAATCCCTAAAGACTTTAGAAATTACATAACTTTTACGGAGTATTTATTCAATAAAATTGAAATTATGAATTAATACTTCGTTATTTGTTGGTGTTTGTAACCCTTGCACCATATTCTCTAAAGCCACTACTCGAGCGCGAAGCTCGTTGACTTCTTCTATTACACCGGGGTGATTGTCGGTTCGGACGAACGGATAAATAAAATCTAGAATTTGATGCAGTATATAATCGTGACGAGATACTCTGAAAATGAGAGAGAAAATGGTGTTTCGAACCGGTTCGCCGGTAAGTGCTTCAGGTTCATCGCCAAGAGGGCAATGTGGTGGATGGAAGGGATCACCTTCATCTTGTCTCTAATTATTGAGGAGGCTACGAACCTATCTCCAATTCATCCAGAATAGATGATGGCTAATTGGTTGATCCATTCCGGTCACACTGCTTTCGGAGCTTGAGTGGGATTCCATATCGGAATTCGAGGGACTTGAACTAATGACGAATTCCATTTCGCTCGATTGCATAACGAATTTTTCAATATGAAATGATTTTTCGGCTATCGGGTGGTATTCTAATTACATAGAATATCTATATATATAGCGCAAAAGATTTCGTAGATTACGGAGGAAATTACGGGATATGTCAGGCAAAGTTTACAGTAACAGATACGCTAAGATATGGATTAGCATATACGCTAAGATATGAATTTTGTCTATACACTATTCATGCAATCAATGCAGTAAGACGTGTCTAGACTAAGAATGATAAGCAGGCAATTTCAGACAAAAATGATAAGCAAAACTTTTGACATGCAGACACGGTCGAAGTCCAGGCTCATTAATGCATCCTAACGACTATCAGTTAGACACACTAATGCAGACCTGGTTCGCTAAGACCACCGCTCTGATACCAACTGAAAGGACCCGTTCATATACATTATAAACGATTCACAATAGTTGATTACATCGCGAGGTATTTTGACCTCTATATGATACATTTTACAAACATTGCATTCGTTTTTAAAAGACAAACTTTCTTTACAACGAAAGTTGACGGCATGCACACCATTTCATAATACATCCAACTATAATTGACATAATAATAATCTTGATGAACTCAATGACTCGAATGCAACGTCTTTCAAAATACGCCATGAATGACTCCAAGTAATATCCTTAAAATGAGCTAATGCACAGCGGAAAATTTCTTTAATACCATACTGTATTTCATAGTAAAAATACATATAACGTCATTTAACAAGTGCAAGGTTGGCCTCGGATTCACGAACGTATCAATATTGAGATTCAATATTGCAGGAAAGTACGTAGACGCAACGGAGATGATAAACACTAGATTGACCTCACGAGCATACCCATGAACCATACCCATCACCTCCATAGCTATAACCCATAATTTCCTTAGCTTCGACTCATTCAAAAAAACTATTTTGAAATCACTCGGACATCACTCCGTCATAATATTTTATGTATACTAATAATATCTTGAAATAATACAGAGCAAATATATATATATATATATATATATATATATATATATATATATATATATATATATATATATATATATATATATATATATATATATATATATATATATATATATATATATGTAAATCGATTGAGAGAGTTTAGAGAAATATATTTTCAAGTTTCTATGAAATAATGAAACCTATTGAATTCTATTTATAATAGATTTTTGAATTATTAAAGTGAATTATTAAAGTATGAATTATTAAAGTGAATTATTAAAGTATGAATTATTAAAGTGAATTATTAAAGTATGAATTATTAAAGTATGAATTATTAAAGTGAATTATTAAAGTATGAATTATTAAAGTGAATTATTAAAGTATGAATTATTAAAGTGAATTATTAAAGTATGAATTATTAAAGTGAATTATTAAAGTTAAAGTAAAGTAAAAGTAAAGTAAAGGTAAAGTTAAAGTATAGTAAAAGTATAAAAACTATGTATGTATAATACGCGTATAAATATATATAATATTAATTTAAATTGTTATATATATTTAATGAAATAAAATATAAATATCGTTATATTTATTATACTGGTTAAGTAATGAGTTCTCAAAAGTGATTCTAGATATTTATAAAAGTTATATACGTTTTAATAATAAAGTTCTTTTTAAACTGAAAACGTTTTTGTACGTTTGAAAATAGATTAATAGAATATTATGGAAACCAATTCTCCACTAGCTTTTGTCTAACTTTCGTAAATGACACTTTTTATTTTTATTTATAAATAGCTTTACAAATTATTCCGAATATCGTTAAGAGGAATAGATTTCTCAAATCATAGTGGACCTCTCAACAGAGACTTGTAATCATAATTCAATGTTTCTGATAATTCAATCATTTAATATATTTTTTTTTAATTTCGTCGATAATCATATTGAAACAAATACGTTCATATAAAGCATTATACTTTTAAATACTTTGTTGACATTTTTAATTTATAACATATACACATATACATACATATTCATATATGTTCATTTAATGGTTCGTGAATCATTGGAATTTGGTCGAGGTTTAAATGAATGTATAAACATAGTTTAAAATCCTTGAGATTTAACTTAACAAACATTGCTTATCGTGTCAGAATAATATAAAGATAAAGTTCAAATTTAGTCGGAAATTTCCGGGTCGTCACAGGTTGTTTCGAACGAAAAGTCGAAGTTGACTTGTTGGAGCTGTGACAAAATTGGCTAATTTGAAAAGAGATTGCAAAGTTATTTTCGATAATAATAACGCTAAAGGAATTAGCACAGCTACGCGTTAAACGTTTACTCAATTTTCGAGAGTTTTCAGGTGCATAACAATATGCATCGATCTTTTCTTTCATAGGTAATGTGCAGTTGGTTCATCCTTTCGATTGAGGTGTTCTCAAGAATCATGAAAGATTTTGAACGTAGATTTGTAATCGTCAAGATACAAATGAAGTTCAAGATGAAATCAAGTGGCAAACTTGAAGAATTATTTAGTTTCATATGTTATAATCAATATTTTAATTCATTTTAATTATCCAATGTTGATAGTCCTCAGTTGATAGTCCACAGTTAGCAGTGTATAAATAATAATTCATACATAGTTTACTATATAATATTCGAATTAATTAATACGTATCGTGACCCGTGTACATGTCTCAGACTCGATCACAACTCAAACTATATATATTATTGTAGAATCAACCTCAACCCTGTATAGAGAACTCGATCATTACTGCATATAGAGTGTCTATGATGATTCCAAATAATATATATAGATGTGTCGATATGATATGTCAAAACCTTGTATACGTGTCCCGATATTTAAAGTGCGTAAAATAAATAACAGAAATTAAATGACGATAAATTAAATGCGTAAAGTAAATAACAAAAAAATCAAATGACGATAAATTAAAATTACGAGAATGTAATTGCGAGAATGTAAATTGCGAGAATTAAATTGCGATAAATAAAATGTAACCAGTTAGCTAGGAACAGTTAGCTGGAACAGTTAGCGTGGTTTCTTAACAAAATTCCATATTGTTAATTAGTCTGTTTCTAATCAAATTTTATTGTGTCCATTATTTCTTCGTGATGCCACTTGTTGGATTCTGATAGGTCAAAATCCAAATATGTAATTGGATGAATATGATTATTCTGTGGTGAACGGATTTGTATATCGGTGGATGTAAATAGGATAGTATATGACTTGTTGAAACAGATTCGAAGAACGTACATTGTAACTTATAAATGTGAAATTTAAATAGTCCTCGGGTATTACCTACCCGTTAAAATATTTTCACCATTAACAGTTTGTACAAGAGAATTTTTAATTACAATCTTTATGAAAACATATATACATATATATTTTATTCAGATGTATTCAAGGATTTAATGAGTTAATATGATATTAAACTCATTTGCTTTTCGGTTGGAACTAAAATAAATAATCTCTAAAACTTTAGAGATTACATATTCGCCATGTCGAACGAAGATAAATGAGGTAGAACGATACGTAGAACGAAGATCATATTCAAAGTACATATGATGATATTGAAGCATGGATTGTTGATGGTACTGGTGCTGTTATTGATTGTACTGTTGGTGCCGGTGATGTTGCTGAAGCTGGTATATTTTGCACCATATTCTCCGAATTGATTATTCGAGCGCGAAGTTCGTTGACTTATTACTCCAGGATGATTGTCGGTTGGAACGAGCGGATGAATAAGGTTCAGAATTGTGGATAGAATATAATCTTGTCGAGTTACCCCGGAAATGAGACTGAAAATGGTGTCTCGAACAGGTTCGCCGGTAAACGCTTCAGGTTCATTGTCAAGAGGTGAATTCGGTTGGTGGAAGGGATTGCCTTCTGTGCGTTTCCATTAATTAAGTCGACTACGAACCCATCAGATGAATTTGATAATGGCTGATTAGTTGATTCATGCTGGTGACGCTGTTTTCGGAGCTTAGGTGAACATCTATGTCAGAATAGCTGTCGGAATAACTATCGGAATAGCTATCGGAATCTGAGGGACTCGAACTGGTTGCGGGATTCATCTCATATGATCAGATGAAGGATTTTCGATAAGAAATAGATTATAGGATGTAGATTAGTACCCTGCAATACATAATTTACATATGCATATATAATACTAAAATCCCATAAGTTACGGAGGAATCTACGGAAGTTGTCAGACAAAGTTACAGTAACAGATACGCTAAGATATGAAGTAGCAGATACGCTAAGATATGAATTTTGTCTATACACTATTCATGCAGTCAATGCAGTAAAACGTGTCTAGACTAAGAATAATAAACAGGTGATTCTCTAAGAATGATAAGCAGGTAATTTTTGACACAAAATGATAAGCAAAACTTTTGATATGCAGACACGGTCGAAGTCCCGACTCAATAATGCATCTTAACGACTTATCAGTTAGACACACTAATGCAGACCTGGTTCACTAAGACCACCGCTCTGATACCAACTGAAAGGACCCGTCCTAATCCATCCGGACAAAGTCCACATCGATTAGAAACGATTCACAATAGTTGGTTACATCGCGAGGTACTTGACTTCTATATGATACATTTTACAAACATTGCATTCGTTTTGAAAAGACAAACTTCCTTACATCGAAAATTGACGATATGCATACCATTTCATAATATATCTAATTATAATTATCTTAATAATAATCTTGATGAACTCGACGACTCGAATGCAACGTCTTTTGAAATATGTCATGAATGACTCCAAGTAATATCTTTAAAGTGAGCAAATACACTGCGGAAGATTTCTTTTATACCTGAGAATAAACATGCTTTAAAGTGTCAACCAAAAGGTTGGTGAGTTCATTAGTTTAACATAAATAATCATTTCATAATTTTTAATAGACCACAAGATTTCATATTTCCATTTCTCGTAAACATACGTCCCATGCATAGAGACAAAAATATCATTCATATGGATTGAACACCTGGTAACCGACATTCACAATTTGTATATAAGAATATCCCCATCATTCCTGGATGCTCCTTCGGACATGATATAAATTTCGAAGTACTAAAGCATCCGGTACTTTGGATGGGGCTTGTTGGGTCCGATAGATCTATCTTTAGGATTCGCGTCAATTAGGGTGCCTGTTCCCTAATTCTTAGATTACCAGACTAAAAAGGGGCATATTCGGTTTAATAATTCAGCCATAGAATGTAGTTTTAAGTACTTGTGTCTATTTCGTCAAACATTTATAAAACAGCGCATGTATTCTCAGTCCCAAAAATATATATTGCAAAAGCATTTAAAAAGGGAGCAAATGAAACTCACCATAATGTATTTTGTAGTAAAAATACATATGACTAGATTGAACAATGCAGGGTTGGCCTCGGATTCACGAACCTATATCATTTATATATTTATTAAAATATATAATTGTAATCGAACAGGTTTATTTATATTATATCTTAAATTATTTACTATATTTATTTAGTTTGTGTATATATTCAGAATGTTTGATATTTATGTAATTATATTAATATATATTTAAAATACCTAACACGTTATATGTGAATATTTATATAAATTTTGTTAATATAGGTAAAGCATACTTATAACCTTAATAATATTCTTAAAACTTTTAATTTTATACACATAATTATTTTTGATAGTAATGATATAGATAATACTACTAATAATCATAATGATAGTTTTAATAATAAATCTCATAATAGTGATAATATCAGTAGTTCTTATTAAGTTAATAAATTACTAATAATGATAATGAGAATTATACTTTTTGATATTAATACTGAGTACCTAGTAATAATAATAATAATACTAATAATAATAATAATAATAATAATAATAATAATAATAATAATAATAATAATAATAATAATAATAATAATAATAATAATAATAATGGTAAATATAATAATAATGATAGTAAAATTGATACTAATGATAATAATGATAATAATTAAAAAAAATAACACTTTTATTACTAATGTTATTAATGCTAGTAAGCTTAATATTAACAATACTAATAATTATAAAATGCTACTAATTCTTAATATTAATAATAATAAATTTTATTATTTTCATATTTATAATAGTAAATATCATGATTATAATATTAGGAATGATAAAATTAATAATAATAATAATTTTAGTGATACTTTTATTAATACAAATGATAATGATAATTAGAATACTTATAAGTATAATTATGATAACATTTAAAATTATAATACTACTAATCATAATAATAACAATATTCATAATAATAACAATATTGAAATAATAATAATAATACAATTAATAAGATCACTACCTATCAAAATAGACTGAAAAAGAAGGAAAGCTGCCACTAGTCAGGATCTAACCCTCATCCATTAGCTTAAACCCATACACAATTAACCATCTGATCTAATACCTTTTTTCTGTTTTTAATACCAATTCCTTTTTTTAAACTCGTAATCTGTTTCTTTCTTCTTCATCCTCACCATTTAAAATTGACTCAGGATCGATCCATTGCAATCAACGATTTATCTTTCTGCTTTTAAAATTATTGAACAATACAGAAAAGATTCTTTTTAATTGTTTGAACTAATTAAAAACAGATAAGAGAAAAAAAAATAAACTTTGCTGTATCGACAAAAAAAAATAAAAATATGAACTCAAAAGTTGAATTCGATTTCTGGAAAGTTTTAGCCAAACTTTATAACATCAAACATGTTTCAAATCATCTCTATAAAGTTTCTAAATCATCAATTGATCATAAAACCTCATATTGAATTCGAATTTTCTTAAGAACAATCCTGTTGACTTTTGAAAACGTAACTTTGACTCTCAAATTCGATCACGATATGAAAAATTGGAAGTTGAATCTTTCCAGATAGTTTGAATGAAGGGTTTCTAACATATCTGCATTTATAGAATTTTAAATTTGATTCGTAAGCGAGTGATGGGCAAAAAAAAACACGTACAGGGCAGTCACCTGTTTTACTTGAACTGTGACTCGAATTTTCAGCTTAATTTCAATTAATTAAGATTTGTTAGAGGGTGCTGTGAATTGGAAGTGATTATATGAAGTCGTATGATATCTAAAATCAACTGGAACTATTTAATTTATAGCCAATTTAATCGATGGAGAATAATTGATCAGATAAGGGAAAAATAAAATAAAATAAAATTAGACAACGATGCCAAATAGATTTTGGCTGTTATACAGACATATACGATTCGATTTGTACCAGATAGCAGATATGAAACAAATTAGGAAACAGTCTGATTGCTACTTGTAATAAATTGGTACTAGTTCTCCTTTATTTAGATTATATAATAATATATTATTAATAATTGATATTTTTACTTATGCATGAATATATATCAACTTTCATATTTATATCAATATATTATTAATACTGATATTTATTCTAAATACTTTTATTCTATATCAACTTTCATATATATATATATATATACACATAAATACTTTTACTTATGTAATTTTTAAATAAAAACTAAATATAATAACCTTTATTAAATAATTACATAATACAATATTTTAATTATACTTAGAATTATATATATATGTAAATGAGTAATAGTATATAGTTATATATATGATATATATGATAGTAACTTATTTACTTTATTTGTTATTTTATATTTTTAATTCCAATTGATTAAATTGTATTTATTATTTCAAATTATATATACACTTTTGTTTCTGTTTATTTATATATATATATATATTTATATACTTGTATATATATACACACTTATTCATGTATCTATATATTTATTTGTAGCCAATTGTTCGTGAATCCTCGAGAATAGTCAAAAGGTAATTCATTAAATGAATATAGATTTCAAAGCTTTCGAGACTTCACATTACAGATTTTGCTTATCGTGTCGGAATCATATAAAGTTTAAAGTTTAAATTTGGTCGAAAATTCCCGGGTCATCACAAAAACCATCAAACACGCTGACCAGTTGGGCTATTGCCCGTTTTCTGAATTATTTACCCTTCTAACTATTATAAACTGTGTTAATTAACCACACTAGCTTCTCCTTCTTCCTCATATGAAATCGATCAGAAATAGATACTAACCATTCCAACCAATTCAAGGTTTCAATCAAAACATAGACGTTCAGTTATAATCGTGTTGAATTAACAGAATGAAAAAAAAACAAAAAAAAAACATCCACAAGTACCACGATGACCCGTTAATCTCCAAAGTTGATTTTAAAATTTCGTACATGTTAGCTTATGATTAAAACATAAAATATGTTGTAAATCCTTCATAGAATCTTTATAGATCATTAATTGAACTTGAATTCTAACTGAGAACTCGAATTCGATCAAAGACCCATCGTTTGACTTTTGAAACCGAAGCTTTGACTCTCAAATTCAACCTTGATTTCACGAATTACGATTTGAAAATTTGCAGATATAATCACGACTTGGTTTAGATTACTTCTGCATTTTTAGATTTCTAACATTCATTCGAGTTCGAGGTTTTGATTAAAACACCAAGAACAGAGGGTATTCGGTTTTTATTAAAAAAAATTTGTTTAGATTTTACAGAATAAAATAACTGAAATTGTTGATTGATATCAATGAGAGAATAATTGAGTAATGCTTCCAATAGAGACGTTAAATTATTGTTATGTAGCAGATGCAATTTGTAACTTTATTCTTCACAGACAAAAACAGGAAATAAATAAATAAAATAAAATAATTAAAAGTAGCCATTGATTGATAACTGTATTTGGTTGTGTCTTTGAATTGAGGATCGACTAGTACAGATAGGAATATATATTTGATTATGATGTATAACAAATTTTACGAATTTTCATGTGTTAAAGATCATATTCAGTTTTTTTTAAATAATTAAATAATATATTAATATTATTAATAATAATAATAATTATATTAATAATAATAATAATAATAATAATAACAAATCAATAATAATAATACTGATCATAATAATTCTTAATAATAATGTTCCTAGTAAGGCTACTAATAATAATTATATTGATAATAAAAATATTAATACTAATAATAACAATAATTTTATAAGTATTGATAATAATAAGTAATAATAAGAATAGTAATAATTATCAATCAAAAATAAAGATATAAATAGAAGTAACAATTATAATAGGTCACAATATTAAGGATTTTAATGAAATTAACAATAATAGGATTATTAATGATATTTATAATAATAATACTAGTTATTAATAATAACATTAGAAATAATAATATTTGTATATACATATATATACACATACATTTTAATTAACAAATTTTATTACATAGTTAAATGCACTAAATATGTATTTCAAACCATTAAGTCTAATATCATTATATACTTACGAGTAATATTTATATGTATATATATATATATACATATATATATTTAAAATAATAATTTCATTACTTAATATGTTAATACTTATAACAATTGTATACAACAGTTTATTAATATCCCTATATATATAATTATTTATATTTACATATTTATATATGTACATAACTATTTACAAATAACGGTGCGTGAATCGTCAGAAATAGTCGCAGGGTAATTGCATATATGAAAACAGTTCAAACATTTTGAGACTCAACATTACAGACTTTGCTTGTCGTGTCGAAATCATATAAAAATTAAGTTAAATTTGGTCGGAAATTCCCGGGTCATCACAGTACCTACCCGTTAAAGAAATTTCGTCCCGAAATTTGAGTGATGTGGTCATGGCCAACAATAAAAATGTTTTCATGACGAATATGAGTCAATAATTAAAGTTTTATCACCATCAGGTGATTTGAATAAAATAACTCAATTATTTGAAGCGTACGAGTGAAATTATCACAAAAGATTGAAATAGGATAAGTAAAGATTCGTCGTAACTTTAGACAGAGTCAGGGTTGAATTTTGAAAGTAAGATACATCTTAACTTTTGACGTAGTCATGATTGAATTTAGAAAATAGGATGCGTCTTAACTTTTGACGTTGTTTTGGTTGAATTCCGGAATTTAAGGGATTTAGAGAAAATCTTCGAAATCTAAAAGATTTGATTCTTCAGCAAGTAAGGAAATTAAGATCTCTATAATTAAATACGGTGATCTGCCTCGATTACTCTGTCTGATATTTTCATTATAAATTAAGCTATTCCGTTCCATTATTCTGACCATTCCCATACTCTCTTCCTTAGTTCATACATTCAAAAGATTGTGGATATGCTTAATCCAGTTCTAATCCTTGTCCTTATCCTTACTATCGTAACAATCATTCTCCTTTTCCAACTTCCACCCGAGGAATCTGCTTACTTCTACTTTGCTCTTGGGGTTATAGTGCTTTTAATTCTCTCGTGTCTTTATGTTGCGATAAACATTGATATGCACGGTTTGTAATTTATGCGTTGTTATC
The DNA here is from genome assembly GCF_046630445.1 of Rutidosis leptorrhynchoides. NCBI lineage: Eukaryota > Viridiplantae > Streptophyta > Magnoliopsida > Asterales > Asteraceae > Rutidosis > Rutidosis leptorrhynchoides. Next base: position 258,480,790 of record NC_092337.1, read on the forward strand.
GGGCCCTATATCTCTCCTTATATTTCAATGTCCCCCTTTCTGTCTCCTAAAATTATTGTCATCCACAATTAATGCGCTCTCTTATTTTCTGCCATTTATACCCCCTTTCTCTTTCGGAACTTCATGCTTTTATTTTCTTTTCGCAAGTATTGGTCCAGAATTTGTAGGTATGGAGTTCTGAATGAACTTAATGTTCTAAGCAAGAAAGAACATAATAGCACGATTTGATTTGTCAAATTACCCGAATCACTGAGAATAGAACTATCAAGAATATACTTTCTTGATATGTTCAGAAGTTAATTTGAATGAAAGAGTTATGTAACAAGGCACGTGATGACGGTATGATCTGTGAATCATCACGTTCCATTAGAAGCTCAGCATGACTTACTGTAATATAATCACGTTGATCAAGTGTCATTATATTATACTAACTCATGCATCAGTTTTGGACGACCCGGGAATTTCCGACCAAATTTAAACTTAATCTTTATAGGAATTCGATACGATAAGCAAAGTCTGTAATGTTGAGTCTCCAAAGTTTGAACTGTTTCATACATTCAATTGACCTTCGACCAAACTAGACGATTCACGAACAACAAATTGTAAATAGATATGTGTGTATGTATATATAAATAATAATTCGAAATATAATTTGATGTATTATATGTTTTTGTTATAAAAAAATTAATAAAATAAAAATAGAATATTATAATAATTATTATTTAAAATATATCTCAATATAAATAAAGTATATTAAAAATAAATATTAAATGGTTTTAATACTCGTTTGATGTTTCGATTGATATTAAGCAAGTTAAATTTAAACTTATTTGATTTTAAAATAAACAGTGATCCGAAAATGAGTTATATAAGCTATAGACTTATTAAAAATATAAATAGGAACTATTTGTTTAATTTTAAAAATTTTATATTTTACTTGGGGGATGGGAGCGAATAATTAATTTAATTTTTAATTAATAATTTATGATTGAATTTTATACTATAATGACCAAAATAAATAAATATAGTTAATTTAAAAATATGGAATTTTTCTGAACACTTTTATCCGCCACTAATTTCGCACGATACACAGTCCGTTAAAACTGTCGATAGAATAAATCAAATTAACGATGGCTTACTGTTTCCTTAATTCATGCACACTTACTTTCATGATTAGTAATAATATTATTTTATTATTAATTATTAAATTAGAATTATTATTAGAGATAGAATCTTTACATTTAGATATATGCTTCCATCGATATATGCAGTAGAAAACCATCACTTTATATCCTTATTATTTTATTGTTGTGCAAACAAGAATATCACCCATCACCCCACTATATCTCTGCTCAAGTTCCTTTCTGTTTCAAATCACCCTCACTAGCACTTATATAATATATACATGTATATAAATATATAATCATAGACATAACATTTAATATAATGGAACATTTAATATAATGGAACCCACATACAAATATTTATATCACTAGTTCTTTTCATTACCTTCTTTGCATGACACCCATATATATATATATATATATATATATATATATATATATATATATATATATATATATATATATATATATATATATATATATATATATATATATTATAACTAGTATTGTTTTCCAACACATAACCACAATTGATATTCCTTTTCTCTGTTTACTGTAACAAGAATCATAATATCTATTAGTTATTCGTTGTCACTGTTAATACTCACTTTTCTTATTGTTCCAATCACCATCATTAATTATATATATATATATATATATATATATATATATATATATATATATATATATATATATATATATATATATATATATATATATATATATATATATATATATATATATATATATATATATGTAGAGATATACCTACATGCACCTGTCACCATCCCTTAATCAATTCAAAAGAAAAAAAGAGAATACTGGTTGCTTGTTTTCCATGATCAACGTCACCTAACACAAACCACGTCTTTCAATATATATATATATATATATATATATATATATATATATATATATATATATATATATATATATATATATATATACTCATCTCTTCTTTATATATACTATCGACAACCCATGAACCATAACAACCATGTAAACCTTGAACCACCACTAGAACCCGCCACCACTTTGATTGTGGCTACCTTCATCTTAACCTATCAAGCCACCACGAGACTCATCATTTTCGAGCTTTTGCTATCCGTTTAAACATCACCACTTATCCATCGTCCCTATTCCCCTCTGTATCTCTCCCTCTCTCTAAAAATTGTGTTATTGAAGCACACCATGAATCACCACCACTATTCATCATCACCTTCGTAACCCATCACCACCTTCTTCATCGTAAACCACCACCGGGAGCCAACCGTCACCACCTTCAATCAAACCATCATCTTCTTTCTCTCCTTCTTGATTTCCTGTCGATGAAACCCAAACCAACACCACCTCAACCCCTTCCACCGAGAATCGGTCACCACAACCGCCAATTCTCTACTTTCTGTTTGAAATCACCACAAACTCGTCATCGTGACGGCTACTACTGCAGGTTCTCTTTTTGTTCTTGTTTTGACCGTAAACCATCATGACTACCATCTTCTACCACCACAAACCACCAACCTCCGCCACCGCTACTGCTACAGCAACCTTTATGTTGTAAACCGCCACCCTCAAACTTCGTAAATCACCACTTCCACCCTCAAACTGCTTTCATTCCTGTTACTATTCGAAAATACACCAAAACCGATGGATTTACAACCTCATTTCTACTACTGTACGAAGCTACTACAGCTGCTCGCTATTTGTTTTCCTGTTTTCTGCTTCTATTCAAAAAATAACCCAAAAACCATCATGATATCCTTTCTGTTTTCCTATTGCAGCTGTATTAGTGCAACTGCTTATTTTTTTTGTTGATGAGGTGAGAAGATATTAAATGAAAACAATAGGAAGATGATGATGGAAAGTAGGAAAACATGGAAGAGGTGATACGTTCGTGAAAATAATGATGATGGCAACGAGGAAGACGAATGATGAAGAAGATGTTAGAATAATGATGATGTATATGGTGAGGATGATGATCACATGATGATGATGAAGTGATGTCATGTTGATGGTGCCAAGTCAGGATGTTCAATTCGGGTCTTTTTTTTTCTTCCTTCTCAATCGAGCACTAACAGGACCAAGTTAAAAATCAATTATCACATGGGATTAGTTAATAGGCCAAGATTTAATTAAATGTTGGGCTTATGAAATCTGTTGTTGGGCCAAACTTTGTTTGGGATGAAAATCGGGTTATATACAATTGGGTTAGGATAACTTCAGAAAATCGGAGATGGAGGAGTGGTTTAAGGATGTTTTGGGTGAGCGAGAGTTCTCGGGTTCGAGCTCCGTCCTGGGCAATTCTTTTTAGAGAATGTTTTTAAGGGTATACACAATTTCTTTATTTTTTATTATTATTATTATTATTATTATTATTATTATTATTATTATTATTATTATTATTATTATTATTATTATTATTATTTTTATTATTATTATTATTATTATTATTATTATTATTATTATTATTATTATTATTACTGTTAACATATGTATCATTATCGTTATTATCATTTTTATTATTATTTTTATCATTAGTATTGAAATTATCATTATTAATAAAAATATAACTTTTAACATTATTATCATTACTAATATCATTAAAATTTTCATTATTATTAAATTTATCATTTTTAGAATTATTATTATTATCATTATTATTATTAGTATTAACAGTATTTTATTTTTAACTTTATATTTATTATTAATATCATTATTTTAGGATTAATATAATTATTATTTTAAAACAAATGATATTATATAAAAATATACTTAACACATATAATATGATTGTATTTAAATTTTTATTTAAATGTGTACATGAAACATATCAATTATTATTGTAAAATGATATAACTAATAAATTTAGATATATATAAAGTTGTTCGATTACGAGTATATGTGTTAATGTATATACAAATGATATAGGTTTGTGAATCCGAGGTTAACCCTACACTTGTTTAATGTCGTCATATGTATTTTTCCTACAAAATACAGTATGGTGAGTTTCATTAATCCCTTTTTAAACGCTTTTGCAATATATATTTTTGGGACTGAGAATACATGCGCTGCTTTTATAAATGTTTTACAAAATAGACACAAGTAATCGAAACTACATTCTATGGTTGAATTATCGAAATCGAATATTCCCCTTTTTATTAAGTCTGGTAATCTAAGAATTAGGGAACAGACACCCTAATTGACGCGAACTCTAAAGATAGATCTATCGGGCCCAACAAGCCCCATCCTAAGTACCGGATGCTTTAGTACTTCGAAATTTATATCATGTCTGAAGGAGGATCCCGGAATGATGGGGATATTCTTATATGCATATTGTGAATGTCGGTTACCAGGTGTTCAATCCATATGAATAATATTTTGTCTCTATGCATGGGACGTTTGTTTATGAGAACTGGAAATGAAAATCTTGTGGTCTATTAAAATAATGGAAATGATTGTTATGATAAACTAATGAACTCACCAACCTTTTGGTTGACACTTGAAAGTATGTTTATTCTCAGGTTTGAAAGAAAACTTCCGCTGTGCATATGCTCATTTTAAGGATATTACTTGGAGTCATTCACGACATATTTCAAAAGACGTTGCATTCGAGTCGTTGAAGTTCATTAAAGATTATTATTTAGTAAATGACAGATTAGTTCATCTATAGTTTGGATATTATAAAATGGTATGCATATATGTCAACTTTCGATGTAAATGAAAGATTGTCTTTTAAAAACGAATGCAATGTTTGTAAAATGTATCATATAGAGGCCAAGTACCTCGCAATGTAACTAACTATTGTGATTCGTTTATAATCGATTTGGACTTCGTCCGGATGGATTAGGACGGGGTATTACAGTTGGTATCAGAGCGGTGGTCTTAGCGAACCAGGTCTGCATTAGTGTGTATAATTGATAAGTCGTTAGGATGCATTAGTGAGTCTGGACTTCGACCGTGTCTGCATGTCAAAAGTTTTGCTTATCAATTCGTGTCGAAAATTACCTGCTTATCAATCTTAGGGAATCACTTGCTTATCATTCTTAGTCTAGACACATCATACTACAATGATTGCATGAATAGTATATAGACAAAATTCATATCTTAGCGTATCTGCTAATTCATATCTTAGCGTATCTGTTATTGTTACCTTTGCCTGACAGATTCCGTAGATTTCTCCGTAACTTATGGGATTTTAGTATTATATATGAATATGTAAATTATGTATTATAGGGTACTAATGTACATCCTATAATCTATTTCTTATCGAAAAATCCTTCATCTGATCGTACAAGATGAATCCCTCACCCAGTTCGAGTCCCTCAGATTTCGATAGCTATTTCGATAGTTATTCTGACAGCTATTCCGATATGGAGTTTCATCTAAACTCCGAAAGCAGTGTCACTAGAATGAATTAACCAATTCAGTTGATGGGTTCGTAGCCTACTTAATCGATGGAGACTAGAAAAAGGCGATCCTTTTCACCCACCAACCCGCACTCTTGACAAAGAACCTGAAGTACTTACCGGCGAACCCATTCGAAACACCATTTTCACACTCAATTCCAGATTATCTCTCCACGATTACATTCTATCTAAAATTCTAAACCTTATTCATCCGTTCGTTCTGACCGACAATCATCCCGGAATAATAGAAGAAGTCAACGAACTTCGCGCTCAAGTAATCAATTTAGAAAACATGGTGCAAAACTTACCAGCTTCAGCAACATCACCAGTACCAATAGTACCATCAACAACCCAAGTCTCAACATCACATGTCTCAACATCTCATTCTGTACCACGAGCATAATCATCGTTCTACGTATCGTTCTATTTATTTTATCTTCGTTCGACATGGCAATTATGTAATCTCTAATGTTTTATAGATTATGTATCTTAGTTCTAACGGTAAATCAAATGAGATTAATACTATATTAACTCATTAAATCCATAATTACATCTGAAGAAAATATATATTCAAGTATATTTTCATGAAGATTGTAATCAAAGATTCTTTTGTACAAACTGTTAATGGTGAAAATATTTTAACGGGTAGGTAATACCCGAGGAATATTTAGATTTCACATTAATAAGTTACACTGTACATTCTTCGAATCTGATTCAACAGTCATTTACTATCCTACTTACATCCACAGATATACGTATCCGTTCACCGCAAAATAACCATTTCCATTCAATTTTATATTTGAATTTTGACTTATCAGAATCCAACAAGTGGCATATTGAAGAAAAACATTTGACAAAATAAAATTTGTTAGAAACAAACGAATTAACTATGAGAAAATTTATTAAGAATCCACGCTAACAAAATCCTAGATAATTGTTCCTAGCTAACTGGATTCATTTTATTTATCGCAAATTAATTATCGCAATTTACATTCTCGCAATTTTTTTATCGTCATTTAATTTCTGTTATTTACTTTACGCACTTTATTTATCGTCATTTAATTTCTGTTATTTATTTTTACGCACTTTAAATATCGGGACACGTATACAAGGTTTTGACATATCATATCGACGCATATATATATATTATTTGAAATAACCATAGACACTCTATATGCAGTAATGCGGGAGTTAGCTATACAGGGTTGAGGTTGATTCTACAATAATATATATATACTTTGAGTTGTGATCGAGTCTGAGATGTATACGGGTCATGATACATATTAATTAATTCGAATATTATAAATTAAACTATATATAAATTATTGGACTGTTAACTGTGGACTATCAACTGTGGACTAATAACATTGGACAATTAAAATGAATTAAAATATTGATTATAACATATTAAACTAAACAATTCTTCAAGTTTGCCACTTGATTTCATCTTAAACCTCATTTGTATCTTGACGATTCCAATCTGCGCTCAAACCTTTCATAATTCTAGAAAACACCTCAATAGAAAGGATGATCCAACCACATGTTATCTACAAAAGGGAGAACCTATGCATATGGGTATGCACCTGGAAAACTCTCAGAACCTGAGTAAACGTTTAACACCTATCTGTGCTAGCTCTTTTGACGACGTTATTACCAAAAACAGCTTTACAATCCCTTTCCAGAATTAGCAAATTTTGTCACAGCTCCAGCAAGTCAACTTCGACTTTTCATTAGAGACAACCTTATTATAACCTTGATATATATGAGTGCTCTTTTATTGTTACCGGGGAACCTTTTATATTCCACCATATTACCAGCAGATGTACCAGTAACCTCGTCGCTCCTTGGTTTAAATCCCCCTGACAAATCACTATATTTATCTATTGAAGTCTCATCATGTACTCATCCGCATCTTGTAACAAGAATTGCCATACCAAATACTGGGAATCAGCAAATCTGTATTTTGAGTCTCGCAACGTTTCCACATCAATAGTTATATGTATCCATATAACATTTATCTCTTAGAACTATGATTTTCCATTCTGAAATTCTGAAAAGCACCCAGTCTACGAATTAATACTCTAAATTTTGAAAAGTTGAACGTAGCAACAAAAACTATAAACGACCTCAACGGCCAAAAAATTGATGATAAAGAATTGTATGTTAGCAAAGCTCAGAAAAAGCTTGAAACTGAAAAACTGATTGAGCAAACTACGAAGGAGTATCCGAACAAATCACAAGGACTAAACTTGTACATTAAGAATCCTGATGATTCTGTTTCTGATGAAATCTTTAGCGAATACCTTGCTTCTTACACCAAAACTCTTGCGGACGAATTTTCTTTATCAACCTTCGATCTTAGAAATTCCAAAATATCTTCATAAATATCTTCGATATTTCTGAAGATATTTTCATAACTATTCTTATCTGAAATCATTAATCTCTTCGTACTAGCAGAGTTAAATCATATAGAAACTGTTAGTTTCTATATTCTGTAAACTTTTGAGTTTAAAATACGAATGTTTTGAAGTAGTGTTGGGAACTGATGCATGAGTTAGTATAATATAATGACACTTGATCAACGTGATTATATTACAGTAAGTCATGCTGAGTTTCTAATGAAACATGATGATTCACAGACTATAAAGTCATCATGTGCCATGTTACACGACTCATTCAATCTGTTCAACCTCCGAACATATCAAGAAAGTATATTTTTGATAGTTCTATCCTTAGTGATTCTAGTAATTTGACAAATCAAATCGTGTTGCTACGTTCCTTCCTGCTTAGAACATTATGGTCAATCTTAACTTCGTACTTACGAATTCTGGACCATTACTTGCGAAAAGAAAACAAAAGAATGAAGCTCCGAAAAAGAAATTTGCGTATAAATTGCAGCAAATAGGAGGGAGTATTAACTCTGGAAAACAATGATTATAGGAAAAAGAAATAGGGACCTTGAAGTATAAGGGGAGATATAAAGCCCGATAACGACACATAAATTACAAACCGTGGATATTAATACGAATAGCAATATAAAGACACGGTAGAATTAAGAATAGTATCACCCCAAGGTAATAGTAGAAGTAAACAGATTCTTCTGGTGGAAGATTGAATAGAAGGAAGACAGAAATGATAATTAGAAAAATACCAAGAATTAGAACTGGATTAAGCATTTTCACAATCTTTTGGATGTATGCACTAAGAAAGAAAGTATAGGGATGGTGAAAATAATGGAACGGAAGAGTTTAATTTATAATGGAAATAACAGACAGAGTAATCGAGGTAGATTACCGTATTAAATTATAGAGATTTTAATTTCTTTATTCGCCGATGAATAAAATCTTTTAGATTTCGAAGATTTTCTTTAAATCCCTTAAATTCCGGAAATCCACCATGACTACGTCAAAAGTTAAAATCCTTATCTCAATCTTTTGTGATAGTTTCATTCGTACTCTTCGAATAATCAAATTGTTTTATCCATATTACTCAATGCTGATAAAACTCTATTTATCAACTCATATTCGTCATGAAAACATTTTTATTGTTAGCCATGACCACCTCACTCAAATTTCGGGACGAAATTTCTTTAACGGGTAGGTACTGTGACGACCCGAGAATTTCCGACCAAATTTAAACTTAATCTTTATAGGAATTCGATACGATAAGCAAAGTCTGTAATGTTGAGTCTCCAAAGTTTGAACTGTTTCATACATTCAATTGACCTTCGACCATTCTCGACGATTCACGAACAACAAATTGTAAATAGATATGTGTGTATGTATATATAAATAATAATTCGAAATATAATTTGATGTATTATATGTTTTTGTTATAAAAAAATTAATAAAATAAAAATAGAATATTATAATAATTATTATTTAAAATATATTTCTATATAAATAAAGTATATTAAAAATAAATATTAAATGGTTTTAATACTCGTTTGATGTTTCGATTGATATTAAGCAAGTTAAATTTAAACTTATTTGATTTTAAAATAAACGGTGATCCAAAAATGAGTTATATAAGCTATAGACTTATTAAAAATATAAATAGGAACTATTTGTTTAATTTTAAAAAATTTTATATTTTACTTGGGGAATGGGAGCGAATAATTAATTTAATTTTTATTTAATAATTTTTGATTGAATTTTATACTATAATGACCAAAATAAATAAATATAGTTAATTTAAAAATATGGGATTTTTCTGAACACTTTTATCCGCCACTAATTTCGCACGATACACAGTCCGTTAAAACTATCGATAGAATAAATCAAATTAACGATGGCTTACTGTTTCCTTAATTCATGCACACTTACTTTCATGATTAGTAATAATATTATTTTATTATTAATTATTAAATTAGAATTATTATTAGAGATAGAATCTTTACATTTAGATATATGCTTCCATCGATATATGCAGTAGAAAACCATCACTTTATATCCTTATTATTTTATTGTTGTGCAAACAAGAATATCACCCATCACCCCACTATATCTCTGCTCAAGTTCCTTTCTGTTTCAAATCACCCTCACTAGCACTTATATAATATATACATGTATATAAATATATAACCATAGAAATAACATTTAATATAATGGAACCCACATACAAATATTTATATCACTAGTTCTTTTCATTACCTTCTTTGCATGACACCCATATATATATATATATATATATATATATATATATATATATATATATATATATATATATATATATATATATATATATATATATATATATATATATATATATATATATATATATATATTATAACTAGTATTGTTTTCCAACACATAACCACAATTGATATTCCTTTTCTCTGTTTACTGTAACAAGAATCATAATATCTATTAGTTTTTCGTTGTCACTGTTAATACTCGCTTTTCTTATTGTTACAATCACCATCATTAATTATTTATATATATATATATGTAGAGATATACCTACATGCACCTGTCACCAACCCTTAATCAATTCAAAAGAAAAAAAAAGAATACTAGTTGCTTGTTTTCCATGATCAACATCACCTAACACAAACCACGTCTTTCAATATATATATATATATATATATATATATATATATATATATATATATATATATATATATATATATATATATATATATATATATATATATATATACTCATCTCTTCTTTATATATACTATCGACAACCCATGAACCATTACAACCATGTAAACCTTGAACCACCACTAGAACCCGCCACCACTTTGATTGTGGCTACCTTCATCTTAACCCATCAAGCCACCACGAGACTCATCATTTTTGAGCTTTTACTATCCGTTTAAACATCACCACTTATCCATCGTCCCCATTCCCCTCTGTATCTCTCCCTCTCTCTAAAAATTGTGTTCTTGAAGCACACCATGAATCACCACCACTATTCATCATCACCTTCGTAACCCATCACCACCTTCTTCATCGTAAACCACCACCGGGAGCCAACCGTCGCCACCTTCAATCAAACAATCATCTTCTTTCTCTCCTTCTTGATTTCCTGTCGATGAAACCCAAACCAACACCACCTCAACCCCTTCCACCGAGAACCGGTCACCACAACCACCAATTCTCTACTTTCTGTTTGAAATCACCACAAACCCGTCATCGTGACGGCTACTACTGCAGGTTCTCTTTTTGTTCTTGTTTTGACCGTAAACCATCACGGCTACCATCTTCTACCACCACCAACCTCCGCCACCGCTACTGCTACAACAACCTTTATGTTGTAAACCGCCACCCTCAAACTTCGTAAATCACCACTTCCACCCTCAAACTACTTTCATTCCTGTTCCTATTCGAAAATACACCAAAACCGATGGATTTACAATCTCATTTCTACTACAGTACGAAGCTACTGCAGCTGCTCGCTATTAGTTTTCCTGTTTTCTGCTTCTATTCGAATAACAACCCAAAAACCATCATGATATCCTTTCTGTTTTCCTATTGCAGCTATATTAGTGCAACTGCTTATTTTTTTTGTTGATGAGGTGAGAAGATATTAAATGAAAACAATAGGAAGATGATGATGGAAAGTAGGAAAACATGGAAGAGGTGATACGTTCGTGAAAATAATGATGATGGTAACGAGGAAGACGAATGATGAAGAAGATGTTAGAATAATAATGATGTATATGGTGAGGATGATGATCACATGATGATGATGATGAAGTGATGTCATGTTGATGGTGCCAAGTCAGGATGTTCAATTCGGGTCTTTTTTTTTCTTCCTTCTCAATCGAGCACTAACAGGACCAAGTTAAAAATCAATTATCACATGGGATTAGTTAATAGGCCAAGATTTAATTAAATGTTGGGCTTATGAAATCTGTTGTTGGGCTAAACTTTGTTTGGGATGAAAATCGGGTTATATACAATTGGGTTAGGATAACTTCAGAAAATCAGAGATGGAGGAGTGGTTTAAGGATGTTTTGGGTGAGCGAGAGTTCTCGGGTTCGAGCTCCGTCCTGGGCAATTCTTTTTAGAGAATGTTTTTAAGGGTATACACAATTTCTTTATTTATTATTATTATTATTATTATTATTATTATTATTATTATTATTATTATTATTATTATTATTATTATTATTATTATTATATTATTATTATTATTATTATTATTATTATTATTATTATTATTATTATTATTATTATTATTATTATTATTATTATTATTATTATTATTATTATTATTATTATTATTATTATTATTACTGTTAACATAAGTATCATTATGGTTATTATCATTTTTATTATTATTTTTATCATTAGTATTGAAATTATCATTATTAATAAAAATATAACTTTTAACATTATTATCATTACTAATATCATTAAAATTTTCATTATTATTAAATTTATCATTTTTAGAATTATTATTATTATCATTATTATTATTAGTATTAACAGTATTTTATTTTTAACTTTATATTTATTATTAATATCATTATTTTAGGATTAATATAATTATTATTTTAAAACAAATGATATTATATAAAAATATACTTAACACATATAATATGATTGTATTTAAATTTTTATTTAAATGTGTACATGAAACATATCAATTATTATTGTAAAATGATATAACTAATAAATTTAGATATATATAAAGTTGTTCGATTACGAGTATATGTGTTAATGTATATACAAATGATATAGGTTCGTGAATCCGAGGTCAACCCTACACTTGTTTAATGTCGTCATATGTATTTTTACTACAAAATATAGTATGGTGAGTTTCATTAATTCCTTTTTAAATACTTTTGCAATATATATTTTTGGGACTGAGAATACATGCGCTGCTTTTATAAATGTTTTACGAAATAGACACAAGTAATCGAAACTACATTCTATGGTTGAATTATCGAAATCGAATATGCCCCTTTTTATTAAGTCTGGTAATCTAAGAATTAGGGAACAGACACCCTAATTGACGCGAACTCTAAAGATAGATCTATCGGGCCCAACAAGCCCCATCCAAAGTACCGGATGCTTTAGTACTTCGAAATTTATATCATGTCCGAAGGAGGATCCCGGAATGATGGGGATATTCTTATATGCATATTGTGAATGTCGGTTACCAGGTGTTCAATCCATATGAATGATATTTTGTCTCTATGCATGGAACGTTTGTTTATGAGAACTGGAAATGAAAATCTTGTGGTCTATTAAAATAATGGAAATGATTGTTATGATAAACTAATGAACTCACCAACCTTTTGGTTGACACTTGAAAGCATGTTTATTCTCAGGTTTGAAAGAAAACTTCCGCTGTGCATATGCTCATTTTAAGGATATTACTTGGAGTCATTCACGACATATTTCAAAAGACGTTGCATTCGAGTCGTTGAAGTTCATTAAAGATTATTATTTAGTAAATGACAGATTAGTTCATCTATAGTTTGGATATTATAAAATGGTATGCATATATGTCAACTTTTGATGTAAATGAAAGATTGACTTTTAAAAACGAATGCAATGTTTGTAAAATGTATCATATAGAGGTCAAGTACCTCGCAATGTAACTAACTATTGTGATTCGTTTATAATCAATTTGGACTTCGTCTGGATGGATTAGGACGGGGTATTACAAGTTTCCAACATTACTTCAATAATATTCATATTTTAAGCTCAAAAGTTTACAGAATATAGAAACTAACAGTTTCTATATGATGTAATACTGATAGCACGAAGAGATTAATGATTTTAGATAAGAATAGTTATAAAAATATTTCTAGAAATATGGAGGATATTTATAATGAAAGATACGATAATATCTCGGAATATCTAAGATCAGAGGATGATAGAAACTATTGTCTGCAAGGGTTTAGAGTATAGAGCAAGATATTCACTAAAGAGTTTAGCAGGCATTGAATCATTTGGATTTTTTGAAGTCAAACTTATTCTTTGTGATTTGTCCACGGATTTCTTCATAGTTTCACATAATTTGCTTTTTGGTACGAAATTTTCTATTGAATGTTTCGAATATAATGATGCACAGGAAGCACGAAGAGGTATATAATTTCGGACGAGAATATTTATGAAAATATCCTTAGAAATATCAAAGATATTGATGATGATATTTTGGAATTTCTAAGTTCGATGGTTGATGGAGAAAGATTTTCCGCAAGATTTTAACATGACTTCGGAGCAAGATAATCTCTAAAGATTTCATCGGATCCAGAATTACCTGAATTCTTTGAATTTAGGGTATGTTACTTGTATTTCTCCTTGGTTTCCTTTATGGTTAGCTCATTACATTTTTCAGGTCCAACTTTTCTGAGCTTTTCCAACATATCATTCTTTATCATCAATCTTTCGATGATTAAGGTCATTTACGGTAGTCTACTGTTTCTGCTACTTCATTCAGCTTTTTCAACATTCAAAATATTGATTTGTAGACTGAGTGCTTTTCAGTTTCATAATGAAAGATCATAACTCTAAGAGATAAACGTTATACATATAACTGTTGATGTAGATATGCTGTGAGTTTTCAAAGTACTGATTGCTGATTCCCGGTAATTGGTATGACAGTTCTCGTTACAAGATGCGGATGAGTATATGATAGGGTTTCAATGAATAAATATAATGATTTATCAGAATGATTTAAGCCAAGAAGCAACGAGGTTGCTGGTACGTCTGCTGGTAATGTGGTGGAATATAAAAAAAAATTCTCTGGTATCAAAAGGGTAATTGTATATATATCAGGATTATAGTAAGACTACTTCGAATGAAAAGTCGAAGTTAACTTGCTGGAGCTGTGACAAAATTGACTACTTTGAAAAGGAATTGCAAAGTTATTTTTGTTAATAGATGTCAAAGGATCTGACGTGGTTACGTGTTAAACTTTTACTCAGTTGCCGAGAGTTTCTCAGGTGCATAACTATATGCATAACTCTTTCCTTCTATAGATGAAGTGCGGTTGATTCATCCTATCGATTGAGGTGTTTTCAAGAATCATGAATGGTTTGAACGCAGAATGTAATAGTGAAGATACAAATGAGGTTTAAGATGAAATCAAGCGGCAAACTTAAAGAATTGTTTAGTTTCATATGTTATAATCAATATTTTAATTCATTTTAATTATCCAATGTTATTAGTCCACAGTCGATAGTCCACTAATAATAGTCCAATAATTCATATTGAAAGGACCCGTCCTAATCCATCCGGACAAAGCCCACATTGATTACAAACGATTCACAATAGTTGGTTACATCGCGAGGTACTTGACCTCTATATGATACATTTTACAAACATTGCATTCGTTTTGAAAAGACAAACTTCCTTACATCGAAAATTGACGATATGCATACTATTTCATAATATATCTAATTATAATTATCTAAATAATAATCTTGATGAACTCGACGACTCGAATGCAACGTCTTTTGAAATATGTCATGAATGACTCCAAGTAACATCTTTTGTGACGACCCGGAAATTTCCGACCAAATTTAAACTTTAAACTTTATATTATTCCGACACGATAAGCAAAGTTTGTTAAGTTAAATCTCAAGAATTTTAAACTGTGTTCATACATTCATTATAACCTCGACCAAATTCCGACGATTCACGAACCGTTATATATAAATAGATATGTTATGTATATATATATTATAACTTGAGAATATTAATAAAGTATTAAATGTATAATACTTTACACGAATGTATTTGTTTCAATATGATTTTCCACGAAATTAAAAAAAATATATATTAAATGATTGAATTATCAGAAACATTGAATTATAATTACAAGTCTCTGTTGAGAGGTCCACTATGATTTGAGAAAATCTATTCCTCTTAACGATATTCAGAATAATTTGTAAAGCTATTTATAAATAAAAACAAAAAGTGTCATTTACGAAAGTTAGACAAAAGTTAGTGGAGAATTGGTTTCCATAATATTCTATTAATCTATTTTCAAACGTACAAAGACGTTTTCAATTTAAAAATGTAGTGACACGAACTTTTCCATGTTTATATATATTAATTGAGATTGATATTTACATGATTAAATGTTTCCAACATGTTAAGCAATCAAACTTGTTAAGACTTGATTAATTGAAATATGTTTCATATAGATAATTGACCACCCAAGTTGACCGGCGATTCACGAACGTTAAAACTTGTAAAAACGACATGACGATATATATATGGATATACATATGGTTAACATGAGATTATGATAAGTAAATATCTCCATAAGTATATTAACAATGAGTTATATATATATAAACAAGACTACTAACTTAAGGATTTCGAAACTAGACATATATGTAACGATTATCGTTGTAACGACATTTAAATGTATATATATCATATTAAGATATATTAATATATCATAATATCATGATAATATAATAATTTAACATCTCATTAGATATAATAAACAATGTGTTAACAACATTAATTGAGATCGTTAACTTAAAGGTTTCAAAACAACACTTACATGTAACGACTAACGATGACTTAACGACTCAGTTAAAATGTATATACATGTAGTGTATTTAGATGTATTAAAATACTTTTGGAAGACTTCAAGACATATATCAAAACACTCATACTTAATGAAAATGGTTACAGTTACTATCCCATTCTTTTCTTGCATCAAGAATTCTAGTCGTATTCTTACCCGTATTATACACAGCTTCAAAACGTACTTACTATGGGTATATACCAATAGGAACTAGCATGGGATTCCACTCTTGATTATGTCATGTATAACTAATCAATTTTAACTTCTACCATGAGCTAGTCAACTAACTAGAACTCCTTTTAACCCCACTCACCACTCACCAATTACCACTCATCATTCACTCCATTTCACTTCCAATTCTCTTTCTAATTCTCTCTCAACACACACACACACTATTATGAACGTATTTTTCCAGTAGTTAATCATCATCTTCATCAAAAATCACTTCAAGCATCAAGCTATAATCATCATAGGAAGAACACTTCAAGAACACTTCAAAAATCCCTTCAAGTTTACTAATTTACTTCCAAGCTTTCTAATCCATTCCAAGTAATCATCTAAGATCAAGAAACCTTTGTTATATACATTAGGTTATCTTTCTTATTCAAGGTAATATTCATATTCAAACTTTGATTCAATTTCTATAACTATAAACTATCTTAATTCGAGTAAAAATCTTACTTGAACTTTTTTTGTGGCATGATCCTACTTCAAGAACTTTCAAGCCATCCAAGATCCTTTGAAGCTAGATCATTTCTTGTCACTTCCAGTAGGTTTACCTACTAAACTTGAGGTAGTAATGATGTTCATAACATCATTCGATTCACATATATAAAACTATCTTATTCGAAGGTTTAAACTCGTAATCACTAGAACATAGTTTAGTTAATTCTAAACTTATTCGCAAACAAAAGTTAATCCTTCTAACTTGACTTTTAAAATTAACTAAACACATGTTCTATATCTATATGATATGCTAACTTAATGATTTAAAACCTGAAAACACGAAAAACACCGTAAAACCGGATTTACGCCGTCGTAGTAACACCGCGGGCTGTTTTGGGTTAGTTAATTAAAAACTATGATAAACTTTGATTTAAAAGTTGTTATTCTGAGAAAAGGATTTTTATTATGAACATGAAACTATATCCAAAAATTATGGTTAAACTCAAAGTGGAAGTATGTTTTCTAAAATGGTCATCTAGACGTCGTTCTTTCGACTGAAATGACTACCTTTACAAAAACGACTTGTAACTTATTTTTCCGACTATAAACCTATACTTTTTCTGTTTAGATTCATAAAATAGAGTTCAATATGAAACCATAGCAATTTGATTCACTCAAAACGGATTTAAAATGAAGAAGTTATGGGTAAAACAAGATTGGATAATTTTTCTCATTTTAGCTACGTGAAAATTGGTAACAAATCTATTCCAACCATAACTTAATCAACTTGTATTGTATATTATGTAATCTTGAGATACCATAGACACATATACAATGTTTCGACCTATCGTGTCGACACATCTATATATATATTTCGGAACAACCATAGACACTCTATATGTGAATGTTGGAGTTAGCTATACAGGGTTGAGGTTGATTCCAAAATATATATAGTTTGAGTTGTGATCAATACTGAGATACGTATACACTGGGTCGTGGATTGATTCAAGATAATATTTATCGATTTATTTCTGTACATCTAACTGTGGACAACTAGTTGTAGGTTACTAACGAGGACAGCTGACTTAATAAACTTAAAATATCAAAATATATTAAAAGTGTTGTAAATATATTTTGAACATACTTTAATATATATGTATATATTGTTATAGGTTCGTGAATCAACAGTGGTCAAGTCTTACTTCTCGACGAAGTAAAAATCTGTGAAAGTGAGTTATAGTCCCACTTTTAAAATCTAATATTTTTGGGATGAGAATACATGCAGGTTTTATAAATGATTTACAAGATAGACACAAGTACGTGAAACTACATTCTATGGTTGAATTATTGAAATCGAATATGCCCCTTTTTATTAAGTCTGGTAATCTAAGAATTAGGGAACAGACACCCTAATTGACGCGAATCCTAAAGATAGATCTATTGGGCCTAACAAACCCCATCCAAAGTACCGGATGCTTTAGTACTTCGAAATTTATATCATATCCGAAGGGTGTCCCGGAATGATGGGGATATTCTTATATATGCATCTTATTAATGTCGGTTACCAGGTGTTCACCATATGAATGATTTTTATCTCTATGTATGGGATGTGTATTGAAATATGAAATCTTGTGGTCTATTGTTACGATTTGATATATATAGGTTAAACCTATAACTCGCCAACATTTTTGTTGACGTTTAAAGCATGTTTATTCTCAGGTGAATATTAAGAGCTTCCGCTGTTGCATACTAAAATAAGGACAAGATTTGGAGTCCATGTTTGTATGATATTGTGTAAAAACTGCATTCAAGAAACTGATTTTGATGTAACATATTTGTATTGTAAACCATTATGTAATGGTCGTGTGTAAACAGGATATTTTAGATTATCATTATTTGATAATCTACGTAAAGCTTTTTAAACCTTTATTTATGAAATAAAGGTTATGGTTTGTTTTAAAAATGAATGCAGTCTTTGAAAAACGTCTCATATAGAGGTCAAAACCTCGCAACGAAATCAATTAATATGGAACGTTTTTAATCAATAAGAACGGGACATTTCAGTTGGTATCTGAGCGTTAGTCTTAGAGAACCAGAATTTTGCATTAGTGTGTCTTATCGAGTTTGTTAGGATGCATTAGTGAGTCTGTACTTTGACCGTGTTTACTTGAAAAATGATTGCTTAACAAATTTTGTTGGAAACTATATATTTTTAACATGTGAATATTATGTGATATATTAATCTCTTAACGCGTTTGATATTATGTGATAGATGTCTACCTCTAGAACAAGTCCCATTGACTCACCTAATAATAATGAAGAGTCAAATGTAAATTGGAATGATTCGTGGACTGATTCACAAGTTCCCGAAGAGGAACCGGAAGAAGAGTCGGAACCGGAAGAAGAGTCGGAACCGGAAGAAGAATCGGAACCGGAAGAAGAATCGGAACCGGATGAAGAAATAGAACCGGTGGGGGAAATAATAAAATGGTTAAGTAAAAGAAAATCCTCAACCAACCGACCAAGGTTAATTATGGTCAATGGTGTTTCCGCAAAGGAAGCAAAATATTGGGAGGATTACCAATTCTCCGATGAATCGGATTCCGACGAGAATTCCGATGATGTTATAGAAATTACCCCAACTGAATTTAAAAAGGCAAAAGAAAATAATAAGGGAAAGGGCATAAAAATAGAGAAATCTAATTCCAACCCCGATGAACTTTATATGTATCGTCAACCCCCGAAGTCCTTAAGTTGTAATAATGACCCGGGAACCTCTAAACCACCAGGTTTTTCTAAACCAATGTGGATAACGATGGCTCGTATTAGGGGAACATCATATATCCCTAGAAACTTGGCAAAACGAACCAAAACCGAAGAAGAAGAAACAAGCGAGTCGGAATAAGATAGTTGTATTCGTGTGGTGTAATATATGTAATATAGTGTGCTTATGCTTTATGATATATGTAAAAATTGCTTGTATTAATAAGTATTTTTTTTATGAATCTAACTCTTTTCTATTTTACAGTATAAAAACACAAAATGGATAGACAACCCAATATTTTAAGAGACCTACCCGGAGACATGATTGATGAAATCTTGTCTAGAGTCGGTCAGAATTCTTTGGCACAACTATTTAAGGCGAGATCAGTTTGTAAGACATTCGAAGAACGTTCCAAGAATGCCTTGGTTTATAAAAGGCTTTCGTTCGAAAGATGGGGGATATCACATTGGGAAATCCATAAGTTACGATGTGTTTACTTTGACGCATATATTGCAGGGAACCCAAATGCTATTTTACGCAATGGGTTAAGAAATTATTTTGACTCAATATATCCGAATATTGGACTTCGTGATTTAGAAAAAGCGGCTAACATGCAACATAAAGAAGCATGTTATGCTTACGGATTAGTAATGTTCGCTTCTCACCAAAGTGAGAACAAGAACATCGGCCTACAACTATTAAACAAAACGTTCCCACAAGTGACGGAGTCGGTAATTGGGGTAAGAAATGAGGTTTTTAGATTGTTACGGGACTGTTGGACATTACGTAACCCTCGTCCCTTTGATGACGTTACAACACGCTGTCTTATCAACGGCCATAACGGTTATGTTCCACAAGACCAAGGATGGGAAGTAGTCCTAGTAAAACCAGAATGCATGACTTGTTTCTGGACGTATGAATTACGTGTCTTTATTGCCTTTGCTGAACGACTTGTGTACTAGCTAGAATTATCTTCACAACTATCTTGTATCAAAGTTATTGTGTGCTATATTTCATGCTTTATGTAAAATAAGCGGTATTGTAAGTTTGTAAAATATTGTATAAAAGTGTGAACGCGAAATATTATTATAATCAGTTTTTCATATAGAATTGTAGTAGTTGAATTGTATATTAGCTACTAAGTATGAACTTAACGGGTAGGTACTACCCGAATTTAAACTTATAAAACGCTAATATGAAGAAAAAGCTTTTATAAATGAGTTCATATTATGCTACGAAATACTATTAACTACTCTTAATATTCTGTATGATTAACTTGTTCCATTTGATTATTTTGAAGGAAATGGCACCGACTACTCGACACACCGTGAATATGAATGAAGAGGAATTCTGTACTTTTCTAGCTTCAAACATAGCCGCAGTACAGGCTGCGCTACATACCAACAATAACCTTGGATCTAGCAGTACAGGAAATCGTGTAGGATGCACCTATAAAGAATTTACTGCCTGCAAACCTTTGGAATTTGATGGAACCGAAGGACCGATCGGATTGAAACGGTGGACCGAGAAGGTCGAATCGGTGTTTGCCATAAGTAAGTGTACTGAAGAGGACAAAGTGAAGTACACTACGCATACCTTCACAGGTTCTGCGTTAACATGGTGGAATACCTATCTAGAGCAAGTGGGACAAGACGATGCGTACGCACTACCGTGGTCAGCATTCAAGCACTTGATAAACGAGAAGTACCGTCCCAGAACCGAGGTCAATAAGCTCAAGATAGAACTTAGAGGGTTACGAACCCAAGGATTTGATATTACCACGTACGAAAGACGATTCACAGAATTGTGCCTATTGTGTCCGGGAGCATTTGAAGATGAGGAAGAGAAGATCGACGCGTTTGTGAAAGGATTACCGGAAAGAATCCAAGAAGATATAAGTTCACACGAGCCCGCCTCCAAACAACAGGCATGTAGAATGGCTCACAAACTAGTGAACCAGATTGAAGAAAGAATTAAAGAACAGACTACTGAAGAGGCCAATGTGAAGCAAGTCAAAAGAAAGTGGGAGGAAAATGGTGATAAGAATCACCAATACAACAACAACAGCAATTACAACAATAATCGCAACAATTATCCCAACAATCGTAACATCAATCGCAACTACAACAAACGGCCCAACAACAACAACAACAACAACAACAACAACAACAACAACAGCAACTACAATAATCATCCCAACAACAATAATAACCGCAACAACAACAACAATCAGAAGCAGCTATGCCAAAGGTGTGAAAATTATCACTCGGGGTTCTGCACCAAATTTTGCAACAAGTGTAAAAGAAATGGTCATAGCGCGGCGAAGTGTGAGGTCTACGAACCAGGGGTTAATAGAACGAAAGTAACAAATGGTGTCGGAACGAGTAATGGCGGAGCAAGTAGTGTCGGAGCAAGTTATGCCAATGTAGTTTGTTATAAATGTGGAAAACCGGGCCACATTATTAGAAATTGCCCGAACCAGGAGAACACGAATGGACAAGGCCGCGAAAGAGTTTTCAATATTAATGCGGCAGAGGCACAGGAAGACCCGGAGCTTATTACGGGTACGTTTCTTATTGACAATAAATCTGCTTACGTTTTATTTGATTCGGGTGCGGATAGAAGCTATATGAGTAGAGATTTTTGTGCTAAATTAAGTTGTCCATTGACGCCTTTGGATAGTAAATTTTTACTCGAATTAGCAAATGGTAAATTAATTTCAGCAGATAATATATGTCGGAATCGAGAAATTAAACTGGTTAGCGAAACATTTAAGATTGACTTGATACCAGTAGAGTTAGGGAGTTTTGATGTGATAATCGGTATGGACTGGTTGAAAGAAGTGAAAGCAGAGATCGTTTGTTACAAAAATGCAATTCGCATTATACGAGAAAAAGGAAAACCCTTAATGGTGTACGGAGAAAAGGGCAACACGAAGCTACATCTTATTAGTAATTTGAAGGCACAAAAACTAATAAGAAAAGGTTGCTATGCTGTTCTAGCACACGTCGAGAAAGTACAAACTGAAGAAAAGAGCATCAATGATGTTCCCATTGCAAAAGAATTTCCCGATGTATTTCCGAAAGAATTACCGGGATTACCCCCACATCGATCCGTTGAATTTCAAATAGATCTTGTACCAGGAGCTGCACCAATAGCTCGTGCTCCTTACAGACTCGCACCCAGCGAGATGAAAGAACTGCAAAGCCAATTACAAGAACTTTTAGAGCGTGGTTTCATTCGACCAAGCACATCACCGTGGGGAGCTCCTGTTTTGTTTGTCAAGAAGAAAGATGGTACATTCAGGTTGTGTATCGACTACCGAGAGTTGAATAAACTTACCATCAAGAACCGCTACCCACTACCGAGAATCGATGACTTATTTGATCAACTACAAGGCTCGTCTGTTTATTCAAAGATTGACTTACGTTCCGGGTATCATCAAATGCGGGTGAAAGAAGATGATATTCCAAAGACTGCTTTCAGAACACGTTACGGTCATTACGAGTTTATGGTCATGCCGTTTGGTTTAACTAATGCACCAGCTGTGTTCATGGACCTTATGAACCGAGTTTGTGGACCATACCTTGACAAGTTTGTCATTGTTTTCATTGATGACATACTTATTTACTCAAAGAATGACCAAGAACACGGTGAACATTTGAGAAAAGTGTTAGAAGTATTGAGGAAGGAAGAATTGTACGCTAAGTTTTCAAAGTGTGCATTTTGGTTGGAAGAAGTTCAATTCCTCGGTCACATAGTGAACAAAGAAGGTATTAAGGTGGATTCGGCAAAGATAGAAACTGTTCAAAAGTGGGAAACCCCGAAAACTCCGAAACACATACGCCAGTTTTTAGGACTAGCTGGTTACTACAGAAGGTTCATCCAAGACTTTTCCAGAATAGCAAAACCCTTGACTGCATTAACGCATAAAGGGAAGAAATTTGAATGGAAGGATGAACAAGAGAAAGCGTTTCAGTTATTGAAGAAAAAGCTAACTACGGCACCTATATTGTCATTGCCTGAAGGGAATGATGATTTTGTGATATATTGTGACGCATCAAAGCAAGGTCTCGGTTGTGTATTAATGCAACGAACAAGGGTGATTTCTTATGCGTCTAGACAATTGAAGATTCACGAGCAAAATTATACGACGCATGATTTGGAATTAGGCGCGGTTGTTTTTGCATTAAAGACTTGGAGGCACTACTTATATGGGGTCAAAAGTATTATATATACCGACCACAAAAGTCTTCAACACATATTTAATCAGAAACAACTGAATATGAGGCAGCGTAGGTGGATTGAATTGTTGAATGATTACGACTTTGAGATTCGTTACCACCCGGGGAAGGCAAATGTGGTAGCCGATGCCTTGAGCAGGAAGGACAGAGAACCCATTCGAGTAAAATCTATGAATATAATGATTCATAATAACCTTACTACTCAAATAAAGGAGGCGCAACAAGGAGTTTTAAAAGAAGGAAATTTAAAGGATGAAATACCCAAAGGATCGGAGCAGCATCTTAATATTCGGGAAGACGGAACCCGGTATAGGGCTGAAAGGATTTGGGTACCAAAATTTGGAGATATGAGAGAAATGGTACTTAGAGAAGCTCATAAAACCAGATACTCAATACATCCTGGAACGGGAAAGATGTACAAGGATCTCAAGAAACATTTTTGGTGGCCGGGTATGAAAGCCGATGTTGCTAAATACGTAGGAGAATGTTTGACGTGTTCTAAGGTCAAAGCTGAGCATCAGAAACCATCAGGTCTACTTCAACAACCCGAAATCCGAGAATGGAAATGGGAAAACATTACCATGGATTTCATCACTAAATTGCCAAGGTCTGCAAGTAGTTTTGATACTATTTGGGTAATAGTTGATCGTCTCACCAAATCAGCACACTTCCTGCCAATAAGAGAAGATGACAAGATGGAGAAGTTAGCACGAATGTATTTGAAGGAAGTCGTCTCCAGACATGGAATACCAATCTCTATTATCTCTGATAGGGATGGCAGATTTATTTCAAGATTCTGGCAGACATTACAGCAAGCATTAGGA
Organism: Rutidosis leptorrhynchoides; assembly: GCF_046630445.1. Taxonomy (NCBI): domain Eukaryota; kingdom Viridiplantae; phylum Streptophyta; class Magnoliopsida; order Asterales; family Asteraceae; genus Rutidosis; species Rutidosis leptorrhynchoides. The sequence goes on from NC_092337.1 coordinate 258,505,831, forward strand.
ACTCGTCTAGACATGAGTACTGCCTATCATCCACTAACTAATGGGCAGAGCGAAAGGACGATACAAATGCTTGAAGACATGCTACGAGCATGTGTTATTGATTTCAGAAACAGTTGGGATCGACATCTATCGTTAGCAGAATTTTCCTACAACAACAGCTACCATTCAAGCATTGAGATGGCGCCGTTTGAAGCACTTTATGGTAGAAAGTGTAGGTCTCTGATTTGTTGGAGTGAAGTGGGGGATAGGCAGATTACGGGTCCGGAGATTATACAAGAAACTACCGAGAAGATCATCCAAATTCAACAACGGTTGAAAACCGCCCAAAGTCGACAAAAGAGCTACGCTGACATTAAAAGAAAAGATATAGAATTTGAAATTGGAGAGATGGTCATGCTTAAAGTTGCACCTTGGAAAGGCGTTATTCGATTTGGTAAACGAGGGAAATTAAATCCAAGGTATATTGGACCATTCAAGATTATTGATCGTGTCGGACCAGTAGCTTACCGACTTGAGTTACCTCAACAACTCGCGGCTGTACATAACACTTTCCACGTCTCGAATTTGAAGAAATGTTTTGCTAAAGAAGATCTCACTATTCCGTTAGATGAAATCCAAATCAACGAAAAACTCCAATTCATCGAAGAACCCGTCGAAATAATGGATCGTGAGGTTAAAAGACTTAAGCAAAACAAAATACCAATTGTTAAGGTTCAATGGAATGCTCGTAGAGGATCCGAGTTCACCTGGGAGTGTGAAGATCAGATGAAGAAGAAATACCCGCATCTATTTCCAGAAGATTCGTCAACACCTTCAACAGCTTAAAATTTCGGGACGAAATTTATTTAACGGGTAGGTATTGTAGTGACCCGAACTTTTCCATGTTTATATATATTAATTTAGATTGATATTTACATGATTAAATGTTTCCAACATGTTAAGCAATCAAACTTGTTAAGACTTGATTAATTGAAATATGTTTCATATAGACAATTGACCACCCAAGTTGACCGGCGATTCACGAACGTTAAAACTTGTAAAAATGACATGACAATATATATATGGATATACATATGGTTAACATGATATTATGATAAGTAAGTATCTCCATAAGTATATTAACAATGAGTTATATACATATAAACAAGACTACTAACTTAAGGATTTCGAAACGAGACATATATGTAACGATTATCGTTGTAACGACATTTAAATGTATATATATCATATTAAGATATATTAATATATCATAATATCATGATAATATAATAATTTAACATCTCATTAGATATAATAAACAATGGGTTAACAACATTAATTGAGATCGTTAACTTAAAGGTTTCAAAACAACACTTACATGTAACGACTAACGATGACTTAACGACTCAGTTAAAATGTATATACATGTAGTGTATTTAGATGTATTAAAATACTTTTGGAAGACTTCAGGACATATATCAAAACACTCATACTTAACGAAAATGGTTACAGTTACTTTCCCATTCTTTTCTTGCATCAAGAATTCTAGTCGTATTCTTACCCGTATTATACACAGCTTCAAAACGTACTTACTATGGGTATATACCAATAGGAACTAGCATGGGATTCCAAACTTGATTATGTCATGTATGACTAATCAATTTTTACTTCTACCATGAGCTAGTCAACTAACTAGAACTCCTTTTAACCCTACTCACCACTCACCAATTACCACTCATCATTCACTCCATTTCACTTCCAATTCTCTTTCTAATTCTCTCTCAACACACACACACTATTATGAACATATTTTTCCAGTAGTTAATCATCATCTTCATCAAAAATCACTTCAAGCATCAAGCTATAATCATCATAGGAAGAACACTTCAAGAACACTTCAAAAATCCCTTCAAGTTTACTAATTTACCTCCAAGCTTTCTAATCCATTCCAAGTAATCATCTAAGATCAAGAAACCTTTGTTATATACAGTAGGTTATCTTTCTTATTCAAGGTAATATTCATATTCAAACTTTGATTCAATTTCTATAACTATAAACTATCTTAATTCGAGTAAAAATCTTACTTGAACTTTTTTTTGTGTCATGATCCTACTTCAAGAACTTTCAAGCCATCCAAGATCCTTTGAAGCTAGATCATTTCTTGTCACTTCCAGTAGGTTTACCTACTAAACTTGAGGTAGTAATGATGTTCATAACATCATTCGATTCATATATATAAAACTATCTTATTCGAAGGTTTAAACTCGTAATCACTAGAACATAGTTTAGTTAATTCTAAACTTGTTCGCAAACAAAAGTTAATCCTTCTAACTTGACTTTTAAAATTAACTAAACACATGTTCTATGTCTATATGATATGCTAACTTAATGATTTAAAACCTGGAAACACGAAAAACACCGTAAAACCGGATTTACGCCGTCGTAGTAACACCGCGGGCTGTTTTGGGTTAGTTAATTAAAAACTATGATAAACTTTGATTTAAAAGTTGTTATTCTGAGAAAATGATTTTTATTATGAACATGAAACTATATCCAAAAATTATGGTTAAACTCAAAGTGGAAGTATGTTTTCTAAAATGGTCATCTAGACGTCGTTCTTTCGACTGAAATGACTACCTTTACAAAAAAGACTTGTAACTTATTTTTCCGACTATAAACCTATACTTTTTCTGTTTATATTCATAAAATAGAGTTCAATATGAAACCATAGCAATTTGATTCACTCAAAACGGATTTAAAATGAAGAAGTTATGGGTAAAACAAGATTGGATAATTTTTCTCATTTTAGCTACGTGAAAATTGGTAACAAATCTATTTCAACCATAACTTAATCAACTTGTATTGTATATTATGTATTCTTTAGATACCATAGACACGTATACAATGTTTCGACCTATCATGTCGACACATCTATATATATTTCGGAACAACCATAGACACTCTATATGTGAATGTTGGAGTTAGCTATACAGGGTTGAGGTTGATTCCAAAATATATATAGTTTGAGTTGTGATCAATACTGAGATACGTATACACTGGGTCGTGGATTGATTCAAGATAATATTTATCGATTTATTTCTGTACATCTAACTGTGGATAACTAGTTGTAGGTTACTAACGAGGACAGCTGACTTAATAAACTTAAAACATCAAAATATATTAAAAGTGTTGTAAATATATTTTGAACATACTTTAATATATATGTATATATTGTTATAGGTTCGTGAATCAACAGTGGCCAAGTCTTACTTCTCGACGAAGTAAAAATCTGTGAAAGTGAGTTATATCCCACTTTTAAAATCTAATATTTTTGGGATGAGAATACATGCAGGTTTTATAAATGATTTACAAAATAGACACAAGTACGTGAAACTACATTCTATGGTTGAATTATCGAAATCGAATATGCCCCTTTTATAAAGTCTGGTAATCTAAGAATTAGGGAACAGACACCCTAATTGACGCGAATCCTAAAGATAGATCTATTGGGCCTAACAAACCCCATCCAAAGTACCGGATGCTTTAGTACTTCGAAATTTATATCATATCCGAAGGGTGTCCCGGAATGATGGGGATATTCTTATATATGCATCTTGTTAATGTCGGTTACCAGGTGTTCACCATATGAATGATTTTTATCTCTATGTATGGGATGTGTATTGAAATATGAAATCTTGTGGTCTATTGTTACGATTTGATATATATAGGTTAAACCTATAACTCACCAACATTTTTGTTGACGTTTAAAGGATGTTTATTCTCAGGTGAATATTAAGAGCTTCCGCTGTTGCATACTAAAATAAGGACAAGATTTGGAGTCCATGTTTGTATGATATTGTGTAAAAACTGCATTCAAGAAACTGATTTTGATGTAACATATTTGTATTGTAAACCATTATGTAATGGTCGTGTGTAAACAGGATATTTTAGATTATCATTATTTGATAATCTACGTAAAGCTTTTTAAACCTTTATTTATGAAATAAAGGTTTTGGTTTGTTTTAAAAATGAATGCAGTCTTTAAAAAACGTCTCATATAGAGGTCAAAACCTCGCAACGAAATCAATTAATATGGAACGTTTTTAATCAATAAGAACGGGACATTTCAAAAAAGAACTTTATTATTAAAACGTATATAACTTTTATAAATATCTAGAATCACTTTTGACAACTCATTACTTAACCAGTATAATAAATATAACGATATTTATATTTTATTTCATTAAATATATAACGATTTAAATTAATATTATATATATTTATACGCGTATTATACATACATAGTTTTTATACTTTTACTATACTTTAACTATACATTTACTTTACTTTTACTTTTACTTTACTTTAACTTTAATAATTCATACTTTAATAATTTACTTTAATAATTCATACTTTAATAATTCACTTTAATAATTCATACTTTAATAATTCACTTTAATAATTCATACTTTAATAATTCACTTTAATAATTCAAAAATCTATTATAAATAGAATTCAATAGGTTTCATTATTTCATAGAAACTTGAAAATATATTTCTCTAAACTCTGTCAATCGATTTATGTATATATATATATATATATATATATATATATATATATATATATTTTTGCTCTGTATTATTTCAAGATATTATTAGTATACATAAAATATTACGACGGAGTGCTGTCCGAGTGATTTCAAAATAGTTTTTTTGAATGAGTCGAAGCTAAGGAAATTATGGGTTATAGCTATGGAGGTGATGGGTATGGTTCATGGGTATGCTCGTGAGGTCAATCTAGTGTTTATCATCTCCGTTGCGTCTACATACTTTCCTGCAATATTGTATCTCAATATTGATACGTTCATGAATCCGAGGCCAACCTTGCACTTGTTAAATGACTATGTATTTTTACTATGAAATACAGTATTGTGAGTTTCATTTGCTCCCTTTTATATATATTTTTGGGACTGAGAATACATGCGCTATTTTTATAAATGTTTTACGAAATAGGCACAAGTACTAAAACTAATTCTACGTGGGTTTAAACCAGAAATATACCCTTAGCTTGGTAACATTAAACTACTTGTCTATGTACGGTAGGCGCGAATCCTAAAGATAGATCTATTGGGCATGACAAACCCCATCCTGACTATGGGATGCTTTAGTACTTCGAGGTTATTTTAAACACACCTGATCTGGTGTACTTCAGAGGGTAAAACATGAATGTTAAGGCTTGTTACCGGGTGCCTACAACTTATAGAATACTTTTATACACTTGCGAGTGTACATATATTTATAAACGGAAATCTTGTGGTCTATTAATATATTGAAATGATTGTTATGATAAACCTATGAACTCACCAACCTTTTGGTTGACACTTTAAAGCATGTTTATTCTCAGGTATTAAAGAAATCTTCCGCTGTGCATTAGCTCATTTTAAGGATATTACTTGGAGTCATTCATGGCATATTTTGAAAGACGTTGCATTCGAGTTATTGAGTTCATCAAGATTATTATTAAGCCAATTATAGTTGGATGTATTATGAAATGGTGTGCATGCCGTCAACTTTCGTTGTAAAGAAAGTTTGTCTTTTAAAAACGAATGCAATGTTTGTAAAATGTATCATATAGAGGTCAAATACCTCGCGATGTAATCAACTATTGTGAATCGTTTATAATGTATATGAACGGGTCCTTTCAGTTGGTATCAGAGCGGTGGTCTTAGCGAACCAGGTCTACATTAATGTGTGTAACTGATAGTCGTTAGGATGCATTAGTGAGTCTGGACTATCATTCTTAGTCTAGACACATCTTATTGCATTGATTGCATGAATAGTGTATAGACAAAATTCATATCTTAGCGTATCTGCTAATTCATATCTTAGCGTATCTGTTACTGTAAACTTTGCCTGACATATTTCGTAAATTCCTCCGTAATCTACGAAACCTTTTGCTCTATATAATTAGAATACCACCCGATAGCCGGAAAATCATTTCATATCGAAAAATTCTTTATTCAATCGTACGAAATGGAATTCGTCATTAGTTCAAGTCCCTCGAATTCCTAAATGGAATCCCACTCAAGTTCCGAAAGCAGTGTGACCGGAATGGATCAACCAATTAGTCATCATCTATTCTGGATGAATTGGGGATGGGTTCGTAGCCTCCTTAATCATTAGAGACAAGAAGAAGGTGATCCCTTCCATCCACCACATTGCCCTCTTGGCGAAGAACCTGAAGCACTTACCGGCGAACCTATCCGAAACACCACTTTCTCTCTTATTTCTAGAGTATCTCGTCACGATTACATACTACACCAAATTCTAGATTTTATTTATCCGCTCGTTCGAACCGACAATCACCCCGGTGTAATAGAAGAAGTGAACGAGCTTCGCGCTCAGGTAGTGGATTTGGAGAATATGGTGCAAAGGTTACAAACACCAGCAGCAGCACCAGCAGCATAAACAGTACCACCATCAGCAACACCAACAGTACCATCACCACCACTAATAACAACATCCACATCCCACACCGCAACATCACAATCTGTATCTCAAACATCAACGTCATACCCCCTGTAAATATCCAGGAATATCAACAACAACAAACGATGAAGTATTAATTCATAAACTTCATTGAAGAGATATCTCTGCGGCAGTTATGTAATCTCCAAAATCTTAGAGATTATTTAATTCTGACCGTAAATCGGATGAGTGAACGGAGATGGTAGAGTAGAAACTTTGATCGAAAATGGTGTACGATTTACAAGCTAGATTTTTTTTACCAACAGCATCAACAGGACCGTAGCATCATCAACACAGTCAGTGCCGTCAGTATCATCAGAATCAACAGCACCTGTAACATCACAAACTCTGTCAGTTCAAGAATCATTGTAGACATCATTACGAATCAACAACAAATATATTGTATCAACGAGTTATGAAGTATTAACTCATTTCCAATCGAAAGATTTATATGTATATTTTATATGTATAAATTTTTAAACCATAATAAATCTTCCCGTACTAAGCTATTATGTGTGAATCTTAACTACTCAGTTAATTCATATTACAAATATGCAATGATGTACGTCCTTCGTTCGCAACTTAACCATCGTTAATTACAATCTCCGTCTCAATTCAATAAAAATCCAATTCATAATAAATCAAGTGTATTATTCGAATATATGTTTGATTTTACACTTTCATCATCGATGTACTCGAAACTTTTCAAATAACATCATTCGTACCTTGCGAAGTTCACAAGAATTTCACGAAAACCAACAAATAACAAAGTAATGATTCATAATTTCAATATTGTTGAAGAAATACTTATGCAATTTATAAAGTTTTAGGGATTACTCAATTCTAGTTCCAACCATAAAACAAATGAGTTTAATTTAATATTAACTCATTAAATCTATATTACATCTAAAGAAAATATACACATATATTTTCATAAAGACTGTAATAAACTTCTTTTGTACAAAATATTAATTGTGAAAAATTTTTAACGAGTAGGTAATACCCGAGAGATATATAAATTCACAATTAATATATTACATTTTTTGAAATTGATTCAGCAATCATCAACTATACTCCCTACTTTCACAACAATATCCATTCTTTCATATAAATCAAAATAATCATACTCATTCAAATTCAATTACATATTCTGATTTTGAAATCGCATAATTCAATTCGAAATATAACCAGTATCATCACTCTTAGATTCTTATATCTTTCAAAGCTATACTTTGACTTCAAAACTATGTTAGAACATCATATGTATTAACGATTACAATATGTGCTCAAACCCTTCGAAATTCCTGAAGACACTTCAACTAAGGAACAATCGAGATGATGATCCAACCACATGTTACCCACAGTTATAAACCTGAAAAACTCTCAAAACCCAAGTCATAGTTCGACACGTATCCGTGTTAGACCCTTTGGAATTTACTAGCTAAAATAACTTTTCAATTCCGTTTCAAAATAGACAGTTTTGTCACAGCTCCAGCAAGTCAACTTCGACTTCTCAATCAAAACAGTCTTATTATAACCTCGATAGATACGTTGCCCTTTCGCCAACGTTACCGGGGAATCGTTTATATTCACCACATTAGCAATAAACTTACCAACAACTTCACTGATCTTTGACTTTCCAAAAAAAAAATCATTATAATTATCGAAACCCTATCATATACTCATTCGTACCTTATAACAAGAATTGCCATACCAATTATTGAGAATCAGCAATCAGTATTTTGAAACCACGCAGCATGTCTACATCAACAATTACATATACACACAACGTCTACCTCCAAGACTTACATTCTTTGAATGAGAAATTTCTGAAAAACACCCTAAACTGCGAACCAGTTCTCAAAATTTTGAAAAATGCTGATGAAGCAGCAAAAACTGTAAACGACCTTAACAGTAAAAAGTTGGATGATAAAGGATAGTATATTGGCAAAGCTCAGAAGAAGAGAAGCTTTGGAACTGGAAAACGGAATGAGCAAAGTATGAAGAAGGCTGTGGACAAATCACAAAGGCTGAACCTACCTTCAAAGAATCCAAATGATTCAGTATTTGCTGAAGTCATTAACGAATACCTTGCTCCTGACTCTAAATCCCTGCGGATAATATCCTTCATCATCCTCTGATATTAGACATTCCAAGATATCATCGTATCTTTTATTATAAATATCATCCATACTTCTGAAGATATTTTTATAATTATTCTTATCTGAAATCATTTACCTCTTCGCGCTATCTGTATTATATCATAAAAGAAACTATTTTAGTTTCTAAATTCTGAAACATTCGAGTTTAAAATAGGAATATTCTTGAAGAAGTGTTGGGAGCTGAAGCATGAGTTAGTATAATATAATGACACTTGATCAACGTGATTATATTACAGTAATTCATGCTGAGTTTCTACATGGAACATGATGATTCACAGATCATAACGTCATCATGTGCTATGTTACACGACTCTTGTATTCTCTTTGATCTCTAAATATTAAGAAAATATTTCTTGATGATTCGGCCTTTTCCGAAGTATTCTGGTAATTTGACAAGTCAAGATCGTGTCATTACAATTTCCTTCCTAGAACATTAACAATGTTCATTCCGAAATTTATATCTGCGAATTCTGGACCATTACAAGCGGTGCTTAATCGCAAGAAGAAGAAACGAAAGGACAAAGCTCCGAACTAGAAATGGGAGTATAAATCATAGCAAATAGAAGAGAGCATTAACTGTGGATGACAATGATTATAGAAGAAGCAAGGACTTTGAAATATAAGGGAAGATATAAAACCCAACAACAACCCAGAAATCACAAACCGTATATATCAATGCATATAGCAATATAAAGACACGGGAGAACTAAAAACACTATAAAACCAAGAGTATAGTAGAAGTAAATAGATTCTTCCGGAGGCAGATGAAAAAGAAGAGCGACAGATATGAAAGTGAGGAGTATATCAAGAATCAGCACTGGATGAAGCATATTGACAAATACTTTAAAATATGAGTTGAGAAGGTGTGAGTTGTAAGAAAACAAATGAGGTGGATTTATAGTGAAATATCCGACAGAGAAATCAAAATAGATTATCGCATTAATTCGAAGAGGATCATAATTTCCTTAATCGCCGAATAATCAAATCCAATATAGATTACAAAGATTTTCTTTTCGGAGATCAATCGTGATGACGTTAAAAGATACAACGAATCACTATTATCTTATTTCATTCATTTATGATAACTTCACTCACACGCTTCGAGTAATCGAAATATTTTATCCATTCTTCTTGAACATGATAAAACTCTATAATCGTTATAATAACATTCTCATTGTTAGTCATGACGACCTCTATCAAATTTCGGGGATGAAATTTCTTTAACGGGTAGGTACTGTGACGATCCGGAAATTTCCGACCAAATTTAAACTTTAATCTTTATATTATTCCGACACGATAAGCAAAGTTTGTTAAGTTAAATCTCAAGAATTTTAAACTGTGTTCATACATTCATTATAACCTCGACCAAATTCTGACGATTCACGAACCGTTATATATAAATAGATATGTTATGTATATATATATTATAACTTGAGAATATTAATAAAGTATTAAATGTATAATACTTTACACGAACGTATTTGTTTCAATATGATTTTCTACGAAATTAAAAAAAAAATATATTAAATGATTGAATTATCAGAAACATTGAATTATGATTAAAAGTCTCTGTTGAGAGGTCCACTATGATTTAAGAAAATCTATTCCTCTTAACGATATTCAGAATAATTTATAAAGCTATTTATAAATAAAAACAAAAAGTGTCATTTACGAAAGTTAGACAAAAGTTAGTGGAGAATTGGTTTCCATAATATTCTATTAATCTATTTTCAAAAGTACAAAGACGTTTTAAGTTTAAAAAGAACTTTATTATTATAACGTATATAACTTTTATAAATATCTAGAATTACTTTTGACAACTCATTACTTAACCAGTATAATAAATATAACGATATTTATATTTTATTTCATTAAATATATATAACGATTTAAATTAATATTATATATATTTATACGCGTATTATACATACATAGTTTTTATACTTTTACTATACTTTAACTATATATTTACTTTACTTTTACTTTTACTTTACTTTAACTTTAATAATTCATACTTTAATAATTTACTTTAATAATTCATACTTTAATAATTCACTTTAATAATTCATACTTTAATAATTCACTTTAATAAATCATACTTTAATAATTCATACTTTAATAATTCACTTTAATAATTCAAAAATCTATTATAAATAGAATTCAATAGGTTTCATTATTTCATAGAAACTTGAAAATATATTTCTCTAAACTCTGTCAATCGATTTATGTATATATATATATATATATATATATATATATAAATATATATATATATATATATATATATATATATATATATATATATATATATATATATTTTTGCTCTGTATTATTTCAAGATATTATTAGTATACATAAAATATTACGATGGAGTGCTGTCCGAGTGATTTCAAAATAGTTTTTTTGAATGAGTCGAAGCTAAGGAAATTATGGGTTATAGCTATGGAGGTGATGGGTATGGTTTATGGGTATGCTCGTGAGGTCAATCTAGTGTTTATCATCTCCGTTGCGTCTAGATACTTTCCTGCAATATTGTATCTCAATATTGATACGTTCATGAATCCGAGGCCAACCTTGCACTTGTTAAATGACTATGTATTTTTACTACGAAATACAGTATTGTGAGTTTCATTTGCTCCCTTTTATATATATATTTTTGGGACTGAGAATACATGCGCTATTTTTATAAATGTTTTACGAAATAGGCACAAGTACTAAAACTAATTCTACGTGGGTTTAAACCAGAAATATACCCTTAGCTTGGTAACATTAAACTACTTGTCTATGTACGGTAGGCGCGAATCCTAAAGATAGATCTATTGGGCCTGACAAACCCCATCCTGACTATGGGATGCTTTAGTACTTCGAGGTTATTTTAAACACACCTGATCTGGTGTACTTCAGAGGGTAAAACATGAACGTTAAGGCTTGTTACCGGGTGCCTACAACTTATAGAATACTTTTATACACTTGCGAGTGTACATATATTTATAAACGGAAATCTTGTGGTCTATTAATATATTGAAATGATTGTTATGATAAACCTATGAACTCACCAACCTTTTGGTTGACACTTTAAAGCATGTTTATTCTCAGGTATTAAAGAAATCTTCCGCTGTGCATTAGCTCATTTTAAGGATATTACTTGGAGTCATTTATGGCATATTTTGAAAGACGTTGCATTCGAGTTATTGAGTTCATCAAGATTATTATTAAGCCAATTATAGTTGGATGTATTATGAAATGGTGTGCATGCCGTCAACTTTCATTGTAAAGAAAGTTTGTCTTTTAAAAACGAATGCAATGTTTGTAAAATGTATCATATAGAGGTCAAATACCTCGCGATGTAATCAACTATTGTGAATCGTTTATAATGTATATGAACGGGTCCTTTCATCTTTAAAGTGAGCAAATGCACAGCGGAAGATTTCTTTCATTCCTGAGAATAAACATGCTTTAAAGTGTCAACCAAAAGGTTAGTGAGTTCATTAGTTTACATAAATAATCATTTCATAATTTTAATAGACCACAAGATTTCATATTTGCATTTCTCATAAACATACGTCTCATGCATAAAGACAAAAATATCATTCATATGGATTGAACACCTGGTAACCGACATTCACAATATACATATAAGAATATCCCCATCATTCTTGGTTCCTCCTTCGAACATGATATAAATTTCGAAGTACTAAAGCATCCGATACTTTGGATGGGGCTTGTTGGGCCCGATAGATCTATCTTTAGGATTCGCGTCAATTAGGGTGTCTGTTCCCTAATTCTTAGATTACCAGACTAAAAAGGGTGATATTCGATTCGATAATCCAACCATAGAATGTAGTTTCGATTACTTATGTCTATTTCGTAAAACATTTATAAAAGTAGCGCATGTATTCTCAGCCCAAAAATATAAAGGGTAAAAAGGCAAATGAAACTCACCATAATGTATTTTGTAGTAAAAATACATATAACGACATTGAACAAAAGTTGGGTTGACCTCGGATTCACGAACCTATATCATGTATATATATATTAACACATAAAATGGTAATCGAGTAAATTCATATATCATATCATAATTTATATGTTATATAGTTTTAAGTTGTATATATATATATTTAATGTAATTAATATTCATATAGTTTTTATTAATGTGTATATATATATATATATATATATATATATATATATATATATATATATATATATATATGATTAGTATTTGTAAAAATCCATAATTTGTTATATTATATAGGTTTATATGATTAGTATTTATTTGGTAAAATAATAGTAATATTTATAACTAAATAAAATTTGTATCTTTTTATGATAATAATAATAATAATGTTAAAAATACAAGTAATGTTAATACTAATAATAATAATAATGATACTTCTAATAATAATAATAAGTTTAATGAAAAGATAAGTTTACTAATACTAATGTTTTTAGTAGTAATGATGATGAAAATTCTAATAATACTACTAATAATAATATTAATAATAATAATAATAATAATAATAATAATAATAATAATAATTAATTCTTGTATTTGTAATAATAATAATAATAATAATAATAATAATAATAATAATAATAATAATAATAATAATAATAATAATAATAATAATAATAAAAATAATAATAATAATAATAATAATAATAATAATAATAATAATAATAATAATAATAACAATTTGTAATACTAACAATGATAACAACATTACTAATAATCATCATAATAACAATATTTAATAATAACAACAAATGATAATAAGAATAATAATAATTAGAAGAGAAAAAAAAAATGAATGTATACCCTTTTAACATCGTGACAAAAAGATTTGCCCAAGACGGGGCTCGAACCCGCGACCTCTCGCTCAGACAAACAACTCCTTACCATTCCTCCATCTATGTATTTCTGATTATATACCAGACCCTTGATTATATATCTCATCTACTAAGTCTAGGCCCAACACAGGCCCTGTAACCAAATCCTAGTTCACGGCCCAAGTTAATTTCCTAAGCCCAATTGAATACAAAACTCTCAGCCCATCTCATAAAAATAAATAAATGTTTTGTAGCCACCTTGGTTCGATCCTAGGACCGCTCGTTAACACAACCACACCTTAAACCACTCAACCGAATCTACTTTTCTGAAATAATTCCAGAATTAAAACTATATAATGCATTTTATTTTCTTGGTTATCTTCTTCTTCATACACCTTTATCATCATGTCATCGTTACATCATCATCATTATTATATCATCACAGAAGTATACCAGGAATACATATATATCATCATCATCGTTTTATCATTATGCTTCACGGTAGCAATGGATAAAAAAAAACTGCAAGTGGGTTTGGATGTTCGAACCATTTCTGACCGAAGCAAAAGCCCCTCTTCAAACAATTCATGATGGAAATCACAGGTTGTCAATGGTGGTGCATACAATGATGATGATATCCGCAACATTTACAGGTACAGTGTTTTGGGTCACGACTAAAAATAAATAAAGTTTGGAGAGAGATAGAAAGAGGAGAGGGAGTGAGGTGGTGTTGATAAAGGTGTAGTGACCCGAACTTTTCCATGTTTATATATATTAATTGAGATTGATATTTACATGATTAAATATTTCCAACATGTTAAGCAATCAAACTTGTTAAGACTTGATTAATTGAAATATGTTTCATATAGACAATTGACCACCCAAGTTGATCGGCGATTCACGAACGTTAAAACTTGTAAAAATGACATGACGATATATATATGGATATACATATGGTTAACATGAGATTATGATAAGTAAGTATCTCCATAAGTATATTAACAATGAGTTATATACATATAAACAAGACTACTAACTTAAGGATTTCGAAACGAGACATATATGTAACGATTATCGTTGTAACGACATTTAAATGTATATATATCATATTAAGATATATTAATATATCATAATATCATGATAATATAATAATTTAACATCTCATTAGATATAATAAACAATGGGTTAACAACATTAATTGAGATCGTTAACTTAAAGGTTTCAAAACAACACTTACATGTAACGACTAACGATGACTTAACGACTGAGTTAAAATGTATATACATGTAGTGTATTTAGATGTATTAAAATACTTTTGGAAGACTTCAAGACATATATCAAAACACTCATACTTAACGAAAATGGTTACAGTTACTTTCCCATTCTTTTCTTTCATCAAGAATTCTAGTCGTATTCTTACCCGTATTATACACAGCTTCAAAATGTACTTACTATGGGTATATACCAATAGGAACTAGCATGGGATTCCACTCTTGATTATGTCATGTATGACTAATCAATTTTAACTTCTACCATGAGCTAGTCAACTAACTAGAACTCCTTTTAACCCCACTCACCACTCACCAATTACCACTCATCATTCACTCCATTTCACTTCCAATTCTCTTTCTAATTCTCTCTCAACACACACACACACACTATTATGAACGTATTTTTCCAGTAGTTAATCATCATCTTCATCAAAAATCACTTCAAGAATCAAGCTATGATCATCATAGGAAGAACACTTCAAGAACACTTCAAAAATCCCTTCAAGTTTACTAATTTACTTCCAAGCTTTCTAATCCATTCCAAGTAATCTTCTAAGATCAAGAAACCTTTGTTATATACAGTAGGTTATCTTTCTTATTCAAGGTAATATTCATATTCAAACTTTGATTCAATTTCTATAACTATAAACTATCTTAATTCGAGTAAAAATCTTACTTGAACTTGTTTTTGTGTCATGATCCTACTTCAAGAACTTTCAAGCCATCCAAGATCCTTTGAAGCTAGATCATTTCTTGTCACTTCCAGTAGGTTTACCTACTAAACTTGAGGTAGTAATGATATTCATAACATCATTCGATTCATATATATAAAACTATCTTATTCGAAGGTTTAAACTCGTAATCACTAGAACATAGTTTAGTTAATTCTAAACTTGTTCGCAAACAAAAGTTAATCCTTCTAACTTGACTTTTAAAATTAACTAAACACATGTTCTATATCTATATGATATGCTAACTTAATGATTTAAAATCTGGAAACACGAAAAACACCGTAAAACCGGATTTACGCCGTCGTAGTAACACCGCGGGCTGTTTTGGGTTAGTTAATTAAAAACTATGATAAACTTTGATTTAAAAGTTGTTATTCTGAGAAAATGATTTTTATTATGAACATGAAAGTATATCCAAAAATTATGGTTAAACTCAAAGTGGAAGTATGTTTTCTAAAATGGTCATCTAGACGTCGTTCTTTCGACTGAAATGACTACCTTTACAAAAACGACTTGTAACTTATTTTTCCGACTATAAACCTATACTTTTTCTGTTTAGATTCATAAAATAGAGTTCAATATGAAACCATAGCAATTTGATTCAATCAAAACGGATTTAAAATGAAGAAGTTATGGGTAAAACAAGATTGGATAATTTTTCTCATTTTAGCTACGTGAAAATTGGTAACAAATCTATTCCAACCATAACTTAATCAACTGGTATTGTATATTACGTAATCTTGAGATACCATAAACACGTATACAATGTTTCGACCTATCATGTCGACACATCTATATATATTTCGGAACAACCATAGACACTCTATATGTGAATGTTGGAGTTAGCTATACAGGGTTGAGGTTGATTCCAAAATATATATAGTTTGAGTTTTGATCAATACTGAGATACGTATACACTGGGTCGTGGATTGATTCAAGATAATATTTATCGATTTATTTCTGTACATCTAACTGTGGACAACTAGTTGTAGGTTACTAATGAGGACAGCTGACTTAATAAACTTAAAACATCAAAATATATTAAAAGTGTTGTAAATATATTTTGAACATACTTTAATATATATGTATATATTGTTATAGGTTCGTGAATCAACAGTGGCCAAGTCTTACTTCTCGACGAAGTAAAAATCTGTGAAAGTGAGTTGTAGTCCCACTTTTAAAATCTAATATTTTTGGGATGAGAATACATGCAGGTTTTATAAATGATTTACAAAATAGACACAAGTACGTGAAACTACATTCTATGGTTGAATTATCGAAATCGAATATGCCCCTTTTATAAAGTCTGGTAATCTAAGAATTAGGGAACAGACACCCTAATTGACGCGAATCCTAAAGATAGATCTATTGGGCCTAACAAACCCCATCCAAAGTACCGGATGCTTTAGTACTTCGAAATTTATATCATATCCGAAGGGTGTCCCGGAATGATGGGGATATTCTTATATATGCATCTTGTTAATGTCGGTTACCAGGTGTTCACCATATGAATGATTTTTATCTCTATGTATGGGATGTGTATTGAAATATGAAATCTTGTGGTCTTTTGTTACGATTTGATATATATAGGTTAAAGCTATAACTCACCAACATTTTTGTTGACGTTTAAAGCATGTTTATTCTCAGGTGAATATTAAGAGCTTCCGCTGTTGCATACTAAAATAAGGACAAGATTTGGAGTCCATGTTTGTATGATATTGTGTAAAAACTGCATTCAAGAAACTGATTTCGATGTAACATATTTGTATTGTAAACCATTATGTAATGGTCGTGTGTAAACAGGATATTTTAGATTATCATTATTTGATAATCTACGTAAAGCTTTTTAAACCTTTATTTATGAAATAAAGGTTATGGTTTGATTTAAAAATGAATGCAGTCTTTGAAAAACGTCTCATATAGAGGTCAAAACCTCGCAACGAAATCAATTAATATGGAACGTTTTTAATCAATAAGAACGGGACATTTCAGTTGGTATCCGAGCGTTGGTCTTAGAGAACCAGAATTTTGCATTAGTGTGTCTTATCGAGTTTGTTAGGATGCATTAGTGAGTCTGGACTTCGACCGTGTTTACTTGAAAAATGATTGCTTAACAAATTTTGTTGGAAACTATATATTTTTAACATGTGAATATTATGTGATATATTAATCTCTTAACGCGTTTGATATTATGTGATAGATGTCTACCTCTAGAACAAGTCCCATTGACTCACCTAATAATAATGAAGAGTCAAATGTAAATTGGAATGATTCGTGGACTGATTCACAAGTTCCCGAGGAAGAACCGGAAGAAGAGTCGGAACCGGAAGAAGAATCGGAACCGGAAGAAGAATCGGAACCGGATGAAGAAATAGAACCGGTGGGGGAAATAATAAAACGGTTAAGTAAAAGAAAATCCTCAACCAACCGACCAAGGTTAATTATGGTCAATGGTGTTTCCGCCAAGGAAGCAAAATATTGGGAGGATTACCAATTCTCCGATGAATCGGATTCCGACGAGAATTTCGATGATGTTATAGAAATTACCCCAACTGAATTTAAAAAGGCAAAAGAAAATAATAAGGGAAAGGGCATAAAAATAGAGAAATCTAATTCCAACCCCGATGAACTTTATATGTATCGTCAACCCCCGAAGCCCTTAAGTTGTAACAATGACCCGGGAACCTCTAAACCACCAGGTTTTTCTAAACCGTTGTGGAAAACGACAGCTAGTATTAGGGGAACATCATATATCCCTAGAAACTTGGTAAAACGAACCAAAACCGAAGAAGAAGAAACGAGCGAGTCGGAATAAGATAGTTGTATTCGTGTGGTGTAATATATGTAATATAGTGTACTTATGCTTTATGATATATGTAAAAATTGCTTGAATTAATAAGTATTTTTTTTTTATGAATCTAACTCTTGTCTATTTTACAGTATAAAAACACAAAATGGATAGACAACCCAATATTTTAAGAGACCTACCCGGAGACATGATTGATGAAATCTTGTCTAGAGTCGGTCAGAATTCTTCGGCACAACTATTTAAGGCGAGATCAGTTTGTAAGACATTCGAAGAACGTTCCAAGAATGCCTTGGTTTATAAAAGGCTTTCGTTCGAAAGATGGGGGATATCTCATTGGGAAATCCATAAGTTACGATGTGTTTACTTTGACGCATATATTGCGGGGAACCCAAATGCTATTTTACGCAATGGGTTAAGAAATTATTTTGACTCAATATATCCGAATATTGGACTTCGTGATTTAGAAAAAGCGGCTAACATGCAACATAAAGAAGCATGTTATGCTTACGGATTAGTAATGTTCGCTTCTCACTAAAATGAGAACAAGAACATCGGGCTACAACTATTAAACAAAACGTTTCCACAAGTGACGGAGTCGGTAATTGGGGTAAGAAATGAGGTTTTTAGATTGTTACGGGACTGTTGGACATTACGTAACCCTCGTCCCTTTGACGACGTTACAACACACTGTCTTATCAACGGCCATAACGGTTATGTTCCACAAGACCAAGGATGGGAAGTAGTCCTAGTAAAACCAGAATGCATGACTTGTTTCTGGACGTATGAATTACGTGTCTTTATTGCCTTTGCTGAACGACTTGTGTACTAGCTAGAATTATCTTCACAACTATCTTGTATCAAAGTTATTGTGTGCTATATTTCATGCTTTATGTAAAATAAGCGGTATTGTAAGTTTGTAAAATATTGTATAAAAGTTTGAACGTGAAATATTATTATAATCAGTTTTTCATATAGAATTGTAGTAGTTGAATTGTATATTAGCTACTAAGTATGAACTTAACGGGTAGGTACTACCCGAATTTAAACTTATAAAACGCTAATATGAAGAAAAAGCTTTTATAAATGAGTTCATATTATGCTACGAAATACTATTAACTACTCTTAAACTTGTTCCATTTGACTATTTTGAAGGAAATGGCACCGACTACTCGACACACCGTGAATATATGAATGAAGAGGAATTCCGTACTTTTCTAGCTTCAAACATAGCCGCAGTACAGGCTGCGCTATATACCAACAATAACCTTGGATCTAGCAGTACAGGAAATCGTGTAGGATGCACCTACAAAGAATTCACTGCCTGCAAACCTTTGGAATTTGATGGAACCGAAGGACCGATCGGATTGAAACGGTGGACCGAGAAGGTCGAATCGGTGTTTGCCATAAGTAAGTGTACTGAAGAGGACAAAGTGAAGTACGCTACGCATACCTTCACAGGTTCTGCGTTAACATGGTGGAATACCTATCTAGAGCAAGTGGGACAAGATGATGCGTACGCACTACTGTGGTCAGCATTCAAGCACTTGATGAACGAGAAGTACCGTCCCAGAACCGAGGTCAATAAGCTCAAGACAGAACTTAGAGGGTTACGAACCCAAGGATTTGATATTACCACGTACGAAAGACGATTCACAGAATTGTGCCTATTGTGTCCGGGAGCATTCGAAGATGAGGAAGAGAAGATCGACGCGTTTGTGAAAGGATTACCGGAAAGAATCCAAGAAGATATAAGTTCACACGAGCCCGCCTCCATACAACAGGCATGTAGAATGGCTCACAAACTAGTGAACCAGATTGAAGAAAGAATTAAAGAACAGACTGCTGAAGAGGCCAATGTGAAGCAAGTCAAAAGAAAGTGGGAGGAAAACGGTGATAAGAATCACCAATACAACAACAACAGCAATTACAACAATAATCGCAACAATTATCCCAACAATCGCAACATCAATCGCAACTACAACAAACGGCCCAACAACAACAACAACAACAACAACAGCAACTACAACAATCATCCCAACAACAATAATAACCGCAACAACAACAACAATCAGAAGCAGCTATGCCAAAGGTGTGAAAAGAATCACTCGGGGTTCTACACCAAATTTTGCAACAAGTGTAAAAGAAATGGTCATAGCGCAGCGAAGTGTGAGGTCTACGGACCAGGGGTTAATAGAACGAAAGGAACAAATGGTGTCGGAACGAGTAATGGCGGAGCAAGTAGTGTCGGAGCAAGTTATGCCAATGTAGTTTGTTTTAAATGTGGAAAACCGGGCCACATTATTAGAAATTGCCCGAACCAGGAGAACACGAATGGACAAGGCCGTGGAAGAATTTTCAATATTAATGCGGCAGAGGCACAGGAAGACCCGGAGCTTGTTACGGGTACGTTTCTTATTGACAATAAATCTGCTTACGTTTTATTTGATTCGGGTGCGGATAGAAGCTATATGAGTAGAGATTTTTGTGCTAAATTAAGTTGTCCATTGACGCCTTTGGATAGTAAATTTTTACTCGAATTAGCAAATGGTAAATTAATTTCAGCAGATAATATATGTCGGAATCGAGAAATTAAACTGGTTAGCGAAACATTTAAGATTGATTTGATACCAGTAGAGTTAGGGAGTTTTGATGTGATAATCGGTATGGACTGGTTGAAAGAAGTGAAAGCGGAGATCGTTTGTTACAAAAATGCAATTCGCATTATACGAGAAAAAGGAAAACCCTTAATGGTGTACGGAGAAAAGGGCAACACGAAGCTACATCTTATTAGTAATTTGAAAGCACAAAAACAAATAAGAAAAGGTTGCTATGCTGTTATAGCAGTACAGGAAATCGTGTAGGATGCACCTACAAAGAATTCACTGCCTGCAAACCTTTGGAATTTGATGGAACCAAAGGACCGATCGGATTGAAACGGTGGACCGAGAAGGTCGAATCGGTGTTTGCCATAAGTAAGTGTACTGAAGAGGACAAAGTAAAGTACGCTACACATACCTTCACAGGTTCTGCGTTAACATGGTGGAATACCTATCTAGAGCAAGTGGGACAAGGCGATGCGTACGCACTACCGTGGTCAGCATTTAAGCACTTGATGAACGAGAAGTACCGTCCCAGAACCGAGGTCAATAAGCTCAAGACAGAACTTAGAGGGTTACGAACCCAAGGATTTGATATTACCACGTACGAAAGACGATTCACAGAATTGTGCCTATTGTGTCCGGGAGCATTCGAAGATGAGGAAGAGAAGATCGACGCGTTTGTGAAAGGATTACCGGAAAGAATCTAAGAAGATATAAGTTCACACGAGCCCGCCTCCATACAACAGGCATGTAGAATGGCTCACAAACTAGTGAACCAGAATGAAGAAAGAATTAAAGAACAGACTGCTGAAGAGGCCAATGTGAAGCAAGTCAAAAGAAAGTGGGAGGAAAACGGTGATAAGAATCACCAAAACAACAACAACAGCAATTACAACAATAATCGCAACAATTATCCCAACAATCGCAACATCAATCGCAACTACAACAAACGGCCCAACAACAACAACAACAACAACAGCAACTACAACAACCATCCCAACAACAATAATAACCGCAACAACAACAACAACAATCAGAAGCAGCTATGCCAAAGGTGTGAAAAGTATCACTCGGGGTTCTGCACCAAATTTTGCAACAAGTGTAAAAGAAATGGTCATAGCGCGGCGAAGTGTGAGGTCTACGGACCAGGGGTTAATAGAACGAAAGGAACAAATGGTGTCGGAACGAGTAATGGCGGAGCAAGTAGTGTCGGAGCAAGTTATGCCAATGTAGTTTGCTATAAATGTGGAAAACTGGGCCACATTATTAGAAATTGCCCGAACCAGGAGAACACGAATGGACAAGGCCACGGAAGAGTTTTCAATATTAATGCGGCAGAGGCACAGGAAGACCAGGAGCTTGTTACGGGTACGTTTCTTATTGACAATAAATCTGCTTACGTTTTATTTGATTCGGGTGCGGATAGAAGCTATATGAGTAGAGATTTTTGTGCTAAATTAAGTTGTCCATTGACGCCTTTGGATAGTAAATTTTTACTCGAATTAGCAAATGGTAAATTAATTTCAGCAGATAATATATGTCAGAATCGAGAAATTAAACTGGTTAGCGAAACATTTAAGATTGATTTGATACCAGTAGAGTTAGGGAGTTTTGATGTGATAATCGGTATGGACTGGTTGAAAGAAGTGAAAGCAGAGATCGTTTGTTACAAAAATGCAATTCGCATTATACGAGAAAAAGGAAAACCCTTAATGGTGTACGGAGAAAAGGGCAACACGAAGCTACATCTTATTAGTAATTTGAAGGCACAAAAACTAATAAGAAAAGGTTGCTATGCTGTTCTAGCACACGTCGAGAAAGTACAAACTGAAGAAAAGAGCATCAATGATGTTCCCATTGCAAAAGAATTTCCCGATGTATTTCCGAAAGAATTACCGGGATTACCCCCACATCGATCCGTTGAATTTCAAATAGATCTTGTACCAGGAGCTTCACCAATAGCTCGTGCTCCTTACAGACTCGCACCCAGTGAGATGAAAGAACTGCAAAGCCAATTACAAGAACTTTTAGAGCGTGGTTTCATTCGACCAAGCACATCACCGTGGGGAGCTCCTGTTTTGTTTGTTAAGAAGAAAGATGGTACATTCAGGTTGTGTATCGACTACTGAGAGTTGAACAAACTTAACATCAAGAACCGCTACCCACTACCGAGAATTGACGACTTATTTGATCAACTACAAGGCTCGTCTGTTTATTCAAAGATTGACTTACGTTCCGGGTATCATCAAATGCGGGTGAAAGAAGATGATATTCCAAAGACTGCTTTCAGAACACGTTACGGTCATTACTAGTTTATGGTCATGCCGTTTGGTTTAACTAATGCACCAGTTGTGTTCATGGACCTTATGAACCGAGTGTGTGGACCATACCTTGACAAGTTGTCATTGTTTTCATTGATGACATACTTATTTACTCAAAGAATGACCAAGAACACGGTGAACATTTGAGAAAAGTGTTAGAAGTATTGAGGAAGGAAGAATTGTACGCTAAGTTTTCAAAGTGTGCATTTTGGTTGGAAGAAGTTCAATTCCTCGGTCACATAGTGAACAAAGAAGGTATTAAGGTGGATCCGGCAAAGATAGAAACTGTTGAAAAGTGGGAAACCCCGAAAACTCCGAAACACATACGCCAGTTTTTAGGACTAGCTGGTTACTACAGAAGGTTCATCCAAGACTTTTCCAGAATAGCAAAACCCTTGACTGCATTAACGCATAAAGGGAAGAAATTTGAATGGAAGGATGAACAAGAGAAAGCGTTTCAGTTATTGAAGGAAAAAGCTAACTACGGCACCTATATTGTCATTGCCTGAAGGGAATGATGATTTTGTGATTTATTGTGACGCATCAAAGCAAGGTCTCGGTTGTGTATTAATGCAACGAACGAAGGTGATTGCTTATGCATCTAGACAATTGAAGATTCACGAGCAAAATTATACGACGCATGATTTGGAATTAGGCGCGGTTGTTTTTGCATTAAAGACTTGGAGGCACTACTTATATGGGATCAAAAGTATTATATATACCGACCACAAAAGTCTTCAACACATATTTAATCAGAAACAACTGAATATGAGGCAGCGTAGGTGGATTGAATTATTGAATGATTACGACTTTGAGATTCGTTACCACCCGGGAAAGGCAAATGTGGTAGCCGATGCCTTGAGCAGGAAGGACAGAGAACCCATTCGAGTAAAATCTATGAATATAATGATTCATAATAACCTTACTACTCAAATAAAGGAGGCGCAACAAGGAGTTTTAAAAGAGGGAAATTTAAAGGATGAAATACCCAAAGGATCGGAATTTGGGAAGACGGAACCCGGTATAGGGCTGAAAGGATTTGGGTACCAAAATTTGGAGATATGAGAGAAATGGTACTTAGAGAAGCTCATAAAACCAGATACTCAATACATCCTGGAACGGGGAAGATGTACAAGGATCTCAAGAAACATTTTTGGTGGCTGGGTATGAAAGCCGATGTTGCTAAATACGTAGGAGAATGTTTGACGTGTTCTAAGGTCAAAGCTGAGCATTAGAAACCATCAGGTCTACTTCAACAACCCGAAATCCCGGAATGGAAATGGGAAAACATTACCATGGATTTCATCACTAAATTGCCAAGGACTGCAAGTGGTTTTAATATTATTTGGGTAATAGTTGATCGTCTCACCAAATCAGCACACTTCCTGCCAATAAGAGAAGATGACAAGATGGAGAAGTTAGCATGACTGTATTTGAAGGAAGTCGTCTCCAGACATGGAATACCAATCTCTATTATCTCTGATAGGGATGGCAGATTTATTTCAAGATTCTGGCAGACATTACAGCAAGCATTAGGAACTCGTCTAGACATGAGTACTGCCTATCATCCACAAACTGATGGGCAGAGCGAAAGAACGATACAAACGCTTGAATACATGCTACGAGCATGTGTTATTGATTTAGGAAACAGTTGGGATCGACATCTACCGTTAGCAGAATTTTCCTACAACAACAGCTACCATTCAAGCATTGAGATGGCGCCGTTTGAAGCACTTTATGGTAGAAAGTGCAGGTCTCTGATTTGTTGGAGTGAAGTGGGGGATAGACAGATTACGGGTCCGGAGATTATACAAGAAACTACCGAGAAGATCATCCAAATTCAACAACGGTTGAAAACCGCCCAAAGTCGACAAAAGAGCTACGCTGACATTAAAAGAAAAGATATAGAATTTGAAATTGGAGAGATGGTCATGCTTAAAGTTGCACCTTGGAAAGGCGTTGTTCGATTTGGTAAACGAGGGAAATTAAATCCAAGGTATATTGGACCATTCAAGATTATTGATCGTGTCGGACCAGTAGCTTACCGACTTGAGTTACCTCAACAACTCGCGGCTGTACATAACACTTTTCACGTCTCAAATTTGAAGAAATGTTTTGCTAAAGAATATCTCACTATTCCGTTAGATGAAATCCAAATCAACGAAAAACTCCAATTCATCGAAGAACCCGTCAAAATAATGGATCGTGAGGTTAAAAGACTTAAGCAAAACAAGATACCAATTGTTAAGGTTCGATGGAATGCTCGTAGAGGACCCGAGTTCACCTGGGAGCGTGAAGATCAGATGAAGAAGAAATACCCGCATCTATTTCCAGAAGATTCGTCAACACCTTCAACAGCTTAAAATTTCGGGACGAAATTTATTTAACGGGTAGGTACTGTAGTGACCCGAACTTTTCCATGTTTATATATATTAATTGAGATTGATATTTACATGATTAAATGTTTCCAACATGTTAAGCAATCAAACTTGTTAAGACTTTATTAATTGAAATATGTTTCATATAGACAATTGACCACCCAAGTTGACCGGCGATTCACGAACGTTAAAACTTGTAAAAACGACATGACGATATATATATGGATATACATATGGTTAACATGAGATTATGATAAGTAAGTATCTCCATAAGTATATTAACAATGAGTTATATACATATAAACAAGACTACTAACTTAAGGATTTCGAAACGAGACATATATGTAACGATTATCGTTGTAACGACATTTAAATGTATATATATCATATTAAGATATATTAATATATCATAATATCATGATAATATAATAATTTAACATCTCATTAGATATAATAAACAATGGGTTAACAACATTAATTGAGATCGTTAACTTAAAGGTTTCAAAACAACACTTACATGTAACGACTAACGATGACTTAACGACTCAGTTAAAATGTATATACATGTAGTGTATTTAGATGTATTAAAATACTTTTGGAAGACTTCAAGACATATATCAAAACACCCATACTTAACGAAAATGGTTACAGTTACTTTCCCATTCTTTTCTTTCATCAAGAATTCTAGTCGTATTCTTACCCGTATTATACACAGCTTCAAAACGTACTTACTATGGGTATATACCAATAGGAACTAGCATGGGATTCCACTCTTGATTATGTCATGTATGACTAATCAATTTTAACTTCTACCATGAGCTAGTCAACTAACTAGAACTCCTTTTAACCCCACTCACCACTCACCAATTACCACTCATCATTCACTCCATTTCACTTCCAATTCTCTTTCTAATTCTCTCTCAACACACACACACACACACACTATTATGAACGTATTTTTCCAGTAGTTAATCATCATCTTCATCAAAAATCACTTCAAGAATCAAGCTATGATCATCATAGGAAGAACACTTCAAGAACACTTCAAAAATCCCTTCAAGTTTACTAATTTACTTCCAAGCTTTCTAATCCATTCCAAGTAATCATCTAAGATCAAGAAACCTTTGTTATATATAGTAGGTTATCTTTCTTATTCAAGGTAATATTCATATTTAAACTTTGATTCAATTTCTATAACTATAAACTATCTTAATTCGAGTAAAATCTTACTTGAACTTGTTTTTGTGTCATGATCCTACTTCAAGAACTTTCAAGCCATCCAAGATCCTTTGAAGCTAGATCATTTCTTGTCACTTCCAGTAGGTTTACCTACTAAACTTGAGGTAGTAATGATGTTCATAACATCATTCGATTCATATATATAAAACTATCTTATTCGAAGGTTTAAACTCGTAATCACTAGAACATAGTTTAGTTAATTCTAAACTTGTTCGCAAACAAAAGTTAATCCTTCTAACTTGACTTTTAAAATTAACTAAACACATGTTCTATATCTATATGATATGCTAACTTAATGATTTAAAACCTGGAAACACGAAAAACACCGTAAAACCGGATTTACGCCGTCGTAGTAACACCGCGGGCTGTTTTGGGTTAGTTAATTAAAAACTATGATAAACTTTGATTTAAAAGTTGTTATTCTGAGAAAATGATTTTTATTATGAACATGAAACTATATCCAAAAATTATGGTTAAACTCAAAGTGGAAGTATGTTTTCTAAAATGGTCATCTAGACGTCGTTCTTTCGACTGAAATGACTACCTTTACAAAAACGACTTGTAACTTATTTTTCCGACAATAAACCTATACTTTTTCTGTTTAGATTCATAAAATAGAGTTCAATATGAAACCATAGCAATTTGATTCACTCAAAACGGATTTAAAATGAAGAAGTTATGGGTAAAACAAGATTGGATAATTTTTCTCATTTTAGCTACGTGAAAATTGGTAACAAATCTATTCCAACCATAACTTAATCAACTGGTATTGTATATTATGTAATCTTGAGATACCATAGACACGTATACAATGTTTCGACCTATAATGTCGACACATCTATATATATTTCGGAACAACCATAGACACTCTATATGTGAATGTTGGAGTTAGCTATACAGGGTTGAGGTTGATTCCAAAATATATATAGTTTGAGTTGTGATCAATACTGAGATACGTATACACTGGGTCTGAAAGGACCCGTCCTAATCCATCCGGACAAAGTCCATATCGATTACAAACGATTCACAATAGTTAATTACATCGCGAGGTACTTGACCTCTATATGATACATTTTACAAACATTGCATTCGTTTTTAAAAGACAAACTTGCTTTATATCAAAAACTGATGACATGCAAATCATTTCATAATATATTCAACTATAATTGACTAAATAATAATCTTGATAAACCCGACGACTCGAATGCAACGTCTTTGGAAATATGTCATGAATGACTCTAAGTAATATCTTTTAAATGAGCAATTGCACAGCGGAAGACTTCTTTCTTACCTGAGAATAAACATGCTTTCAAGTGTCAACCAAAAGGTTGGTGAGTTCATTAGTTTAACATAAATAATCAATTCATAATTTTAATAGATCACAAGATTTCATATTTCCATTTCTCATAAACATACGTCCCATGCATAGAGACAAAAATATCATTCATATGGATTGAACACCTGGTAACCGACATTCACAATATGTATATAAGAATATCCCCATCATTCCGGGATCCTCCTTCGGACATGATATAAATTTTGAAGTACTAAAGCATCCGGTACTTTGGATGGGGCTTGTTGGGCCCGATAGATCTATCTTTAGAGTTCGCGTCAATTAGGGTGTCTGTTCCCTAATTCTTAGATTACCAGACTTAATAAAAAAAGGGCATATTCGATTTCGATAATTCAACCATAGAATGTAGTTTCACATACTTGTGTCTATTTCGTAAAACATTTATAAAAGCATTTCATGTATTCGCAGTTCAAAATGTATATCAAAAGCATTTAATAAAGCAGTTGTAAAAGTAGCGCATGTATTCTCAGTCCCAAAAATGTAAAGAGTAAAAAGGCAAATGAAACTCACCTAATGTATTTTGTAGTAAAAATACATATGACTATATTGAACAACTGAACAATGCAGGGTTGGCCTCGGATTCACGAACCTATATCATTTGTATATTTATTAATATACATAATTGTACTCGAACACGTAAATATGTAGCCTTATTAGTTATATCCTTTTATATTAATAATATATAAATATATATGTTTCATATATTTATTTTGTAAAATAAAAATATTAATTTTTGGTTATGTTATATGTAATAAATATATTCATAGATATACTTATATATAAATATTTTTATTTGTTTGTTAAAACAGTACATTAGTACTACTAAAATAATATTGGAAACGTTGATAGTGATAATACTAATAATATGAAGATATTATTTATAATTTTTATTAATACGAATATTAATGGTAATTGTACTAACAAGTCTCATAATAAAGATTGTATCAGTAGTTTTTAATAAACTGAATAATTTAATAATAAAGATACTAAAAGTTATTAATTCCTGACATTAATACATATTAATAATAATCATAATAATATTATTTAGTGATAATACTAGTTCTAGTAGTAATAACGATATTAATATTAGTGATAATAACAATAATAATACTAACATATTGTAAAATGATACTAATAATTGTGATGACCCGGAAATTTCCGATCAAATTTAAACTTTAATCTTAATATGTACCCGACACGATAAGCAAAAATCTGTAATGTTGAGTCTCGAAAGTTTTGAAACTATATTCATTTAATCAAATACCCTTTGACCATGTCTGACGATTCACGAACAATTTTGTGTAAATAAATATATATACATATACATATGTCTGATTTTTAAATTGAGATATATTATATAAAACATTGAACGGATTAGTTAATATGAATATAAGCTATGAGATCTATTTTATGAACTGGGCAATGTTGTCAAAGTATTGAATGAATAATATGTTACATAAATGTATTTGTTCGATGTAAGTTTATCGACGAGATTAAAAGATAATATCAAATGATTGAATTATCGGATACATTGAACTATGATTATGAGTCTCTGATATGAGGTCCACTTTGAATTAAGAAACCCTTACTTTTTTAACGGTATTCGGAATAAATGGTAAAGTGATTTACAAGTAAGAACAAAGTATCACTTATTGGGAGTTAGACAAAAGTTAGTGGAGAATCGAATTTCATAATACTCGATTTATCATATAGAAGGAATAATTGGGATAAGATTCGTTGACTAGATAAACCCATTTGATATGTTATATTAAGATATATTATTTAGAAAGTTAAGGAAATTAAACTAAACAATTACGCATAAAAGAATGAAATCAAATTAAGTTTTAAAGCATAAACATTATAGGATTTTCGATTTTGTAAAGGATCTTAAATTAGATAATTAGTTTTGAAATGATAACTAGTATGTCATTAGATGAAAATTTCAAAAGTATATATAAGATTATAAATTTTAATTAGTCATAAAACGTTTTGATTTTAAACTAATATTAATAAATAAGCTTTGATAAATAACAAGATTATGAATTATAAAAGGAAGTGATCAAAACACTCAAAAGATTAAGTTACACTCTGAGTGGGTTAGTTTTTAATTAATTTAAGTCTAGTTATTAATAAAGGTACATGTCACAAAACGTTTAATTTAAAATAAAATATTTTGATAAACAACGAGCCACTAATTTATAGAAGTTAATGACCACAACACTCAATTTTATAAGTTATATTTTTTATAAAGGTATTTTATTGTTGAGTAAGCCTAATTTTTGTAAAAGGTACACGTCACGTAATGTAAAAGGCTAGTTTTCTAAACGTACGAAAGTGCGCCCGAAAAACCGAAAGTGGTACATGAGTCGTGAGACCACGACCGTGTCATTTTTGTAAAAATTATATTTTTACCATGAACGTAAATATAATATAATATTTAATTAATTCTAAAGATTAAATATATTATATATTAAATAATATAAAAAAAAAGAAAGAAAAGAAACCATATTAGATATCATAAGCATTACGTGTATAAATGAAGTGTCGACATCTTAACTTAGTGACATTGTGTGCTGGATTTAGGTATGAGGGGTAGGTGAAGTTCAACCCTTTAAATCGATCCATTTTTTAGTTCGATGAATTCACAATTCAAGCTCTCATCTCTCTGCACTCTAAATTACATATATTTATATATATATATATATATATATATATATATATATATATATATATATATATATATATATATATATAATTATTATTATTATTAATATTTCATTTCTAGTATTATTATTATTAGTATTATACATAAAATACTACGACGAGGTCATGAACGAGTAATTTCAAAACTAGTGTTCGAGTAGGACAGGGCTAAGGAAATTATGGGTTATAGCTTTGGAGGTGATGGGTATGGTTCATGGGTATGCTCATGAGGTCAATCTAGTGTTTATTGTCTTCGTTGCGTCTACGTACCTTTCCTGCAATATTGAATCTCAATATTGATACGTGAGTACTCATAATTTAATTTTTACATACTAATAGTGTATCCCTGACTAGTGCTCGAGAAAATAGGATTATGCATATTTGTACATTTGATGTTGCCCTTAGATCGGTTATGTTGAATCTTAAAGGTTGTTATACTAGGGATGAAATAATATATAAGATATGCATGTCCTTAGAAAGCTAGCAAAAAATTAAGAACTTTTCATTTAGATATCGAATGAATTCGATGAACGGTTAGAAAGTTATGAATTAAACAATTAATTTCGTAATTAAAAATGCTGATAATAATTAGTGAACTAATTTTCTGGGTAATAAAAAGTGGTTATTTGGATTCTACTCGTCGAGTAGATGAATTTTCATATAAAGCACGTCTCGTTTCGTTGAACGGTTGTCAAGTTATGGATAAAAGAAGTTTTGTAAATTTTGATGAAACGTCGATACGGAAACTGAAATTATCGCTGATCTGCGTTGTTTCAGATTAAAACAAAAAATACCACTGAATTCTTTGCTGTAAGGTCTAACAAAAGACTCTGGCCGTTTGTCAATTCGAGTCTCGACGATTTTTCTAAAAATCGTCAAAGTTGACTGTTTGATCACATTTTAAAATTCTAAAAAGAGCTGAAACTTTTTATTAAAAATGTCAGTTTTGTATCAGTTGTCATGGTGGGCCTGATGTGTGTTTACTTTTGCCAAAAATCATGTTATATCTTTGTGGTAACGAGAATTTGAAGGCTTTGACCGTTTGTCAATCCAAGTTTCGAGGAATTTTCTAAAAATCTCCAAAGTAGGCTACTCGGTCACTTTTGTAAATTTATTAAAGCTGAAAAATTAACTTTGAAACACCGAAACCGCGTTGGCAACTACGAGTTGTCTAGGTTTAGTTTACTTCTGTAAAAATTTATGCTTAATCTTTTTGGTAATGTGTAACTTTTATCTTTGGCCGTTTATCAATCGGAGTTCCGATAATTTTTCTAAAAATCGCTGAAGTGGCCGTTTAGTCATGTTTGACCGAAAAATCATTTTTGTATAAGTTATTATATTTTTGCATACGACCTCGTTTTTACTTTAACTTTTGACTTTTCCACATTAGTCTCGAGCATTAGGATTGTGGTACACTATGACTTAACCTAATTTGTTAGACAAATATTGATCAACATAAATATATATATAATTAATATAGGTTCGTGAATCCGAGGCCAACCTTACATTTGTTCAAAGATGTTATATGTATTTTTACTACAAAATACAGTATGGTGAGTTTCATTATTCCCTTTTTAAATGCTTTTGCAATATATATTTTTGGGACTGAGAATACATGCGCTGCTTTTATAAATGATTTACAAAATAGACACAAGTACGTGAAACTACATTCTATGATTGAATTATCAAATCGAATATGCCCCTTTTTATTAAGTCTGGTAATCTAAGAATTAGGGAACAGACACCCTAATTGACGCGAATCCTAAAGATAGATCTATTGGGCCTAACAAACCCCATCCAAAGTACCGGATGCTTTAGTACTTCGAAATTTATATCATGTCCGAAGGAGGATCCCGGAATGATAGGGGATATTCTTATATGTATCTAGTTAATGTCGGTTACCAGGTGTTCACCATATGAATGATTATTTTTGTCTCTATGCATGGGACGTATATTTATGAGAACTGGAAATGAAATTCTTGTGGTCTATTAAAATGATGGAAATAAATGATTATGATAAACTAATGAACTCACCAACCTTTTGGTTGACACTTTAAAGCATGTTTATTCTCAGGTGTTAAAGAAATCTTCCGCTGTGCATTTGCTCATTTTAAAGATATTACTTGGAGTCTTTCATAGCATATTTCGAAGAACGTTGCATTCGAGTCATTGAGTTCATCAAAGATTATTATTAAATTAATTTATAGTTGGATAGTGGATATTATGAAATGATATGCATGCCTGTCAATTTTCAATGTAAAGAAAGTTTGTCTTTTAAAAACGAATGCAATGTTTGTAAAATGTATCATATAGAGGTCAAATACCTCGCAATGTAATCAACTATTGTGAATCGTTTATAATGTATATGAACGGGTCCTTTCAGTTGGTATCAGAGCGGTGGTCTTAGCGAACCAGGTCTTGCATTAGTGTGTCTTACTGTTGGTTGTTAAGATGCATTAGTGAGTCTGGACTTCGACCGTGTCTGCATGTCAAAAGTTTTGCTTATCATTTTGTGTCGGAAATCATCTACTTATCATCCTTAGGAAATTATCTGCTTATCATCTTAAGTCTAGACGCGTTTTCCTGCATTTATTGCATAACAGCGTATAGACGAAATTCACATCTTAGCATATCTGCTAATTAATATCTTAGCGTATTTATTACTGTGAACTTTGACTAACATCTTTCAAAGATTCTCTGAAATCTATGGGATTTTGGTATTATATATATATATATATATATATGTAAATTATGTATTGAGGAATACCAAATCTAAATTCTACAATCTATTTTATACCAAAATTATTTCTCTGATCATACGAGATGGATCCCTCAACCAGTTCGAACTCCTCAGATTTCGACAGCTATGTCGATATGGATTTCCATTCGAGCTCCGAAAACAGTGTGACCGGAATGGATCAAACAATCAGTCATCATCTATTCTGGATGAAATGGGGATGGGTTCGTAGCCTCCTCAATTATTGGAGACACGAAGAAGGTGATCCTTTCCATCCACCAAATTGCCCTATTGGCGATGAACCTGAAGCACTTACCGGCGAACCTGTTCGTGAAACCATTTTCTATCTCATTTCCAGAGTATCTCGTCACGATTATATACTACATCAAATTCTAGATTTTATTTATCCGCTCGTCCCAACCGACAATCATCCCGGTATACTAGCAGAAGTTAACGAACTTCGTGCTCGTGTGACGGCTTTAGAGCTTATGGTGCAAGGATTACAAACACCATCAGCAGCACCAGCAGCATAATCAGTACCGCCAGTAACATCAACATCGCAAACCTCAATACCCTAAACATCAACAGCATCACCGACATCAACGGTATCACCATCATTAACACCAACAGTATCATTACCACCATCAACAATCACATCCGCATCACACGCCTCAACATCATAATCTATACCTCGGATATCAACATCACACGCATCATAGATACCAAGGAGTACCAACAACAACAAACGATGAAGTATGGATTCATAACTTCATCGGAGGAATATTCTATGGCGATTATGTAATCTCTAAAGTCTTAGAGATTATCTATTTCCACCCTAACCCTAAATCAGATGAGTGAACCAAAATGAGTAAAGGAAGAATCGAAACCCTAACAAGGATGGTGCGCGATTTACTTGTTATACAAGCATCACTAGCAATTACCGGAAGTATCATCAGCAGCAACAGTACCATTAGCATCACCAATATAGTCAGTAACGTCAGCATCGTCAGAATCAGCAACACCTATGACATCACAAATCCCATCAGTTCAAGAATCACTGTGGAAATCGTTACCAATCAACAACGAATATGTTGTATCAACGAGTTATATAGTATTAACTCATTCCTTCTGAAGAATTATTATATATTTTATATATATGAATTCTGGAATTATAATAAATCTTTTTGTACTAAGCTATTAAGTATGAATTGAAAAAGAGTAGATACTACTCGTTTAAATTCATATTACTAATATCTTATGATGTACATCCTTCATTAACAACTTAATCATCGTTAACCACAATCTCTGTTTCAATCTAATGAACTCCGGTTCATAATAAATCAAGTGTATCATTCAATAACATGTTTGATTATACACTTTCATCTTCGATATACCCGAAATTTACGGGAAAAAAAAAAAAATATATCCGTATCTTGCGAAGTTAGCAACAGTTCTATGAGCATCAGCATGATTCACTAAGGAAATACATATAAACATTGAAGCATTGATTACATTAGTGAAATACTTCGCGAAGATTATGTAATCTCTAATGTTTTAGAGAAAATTCATTTCTAATTTAATCCGAAAATCAAATGAGCTTAGTATGATATTAACTCATTGAATCTGTACTACATCTGAAGAAAATATACCCACATATATTTTCATAAAGATTGTAATGAGAATTCTTGTTCAAAATATTAATTGTGAAACTTTTTAACGGGTAGGTAATACCCGAGAAATATATTAAATTACAATTAATATGTTACGTTCTTCAATTCGGATCCGACAATCATCAACTATACCAATATGCATTCTTCTATAGAAATCAAAACAACCATACTCATTCGAATCTAATTACATGCTCTGATTTTGGGAATTTCAGAATTTAACTCGAGATACAACCGAAATCATTATTCTTAGATCCTTACATTTTTCAAAGCTATACTTTGAATTCAAAACTGTGATAGAACATCACTTTTAATCGTAACACTCAGATGAATATGAAAATCATTCGGGAGTCAGGACAATTCCATCATTTGGATATTGACTATGACAATCTGCATTTAAAACCCTTCGAAATTCCTGAAGACACTTCAAATAATGAACAATCGAGATGATGATCCAACCACACATTACCTGAAGTTTTGTACCTGAAAAACTCTCGAAACCAAAGTTATCGTTTGACACGTACCCGCGTCGAATTCTTTATCAGTTATTAGCAAAAACAACTTCACGATTCCTTTCTAATGTAGCCAAATTTATCACAGCTCCAACAAGTCAACTTCGACTTTTCAGTCGGACTAGTCTTATTTTAAACCCGATAGATACGTTGCTATTCATTGTTATTACTGGGGAACCTTTCATATTCCATCATATTACCACCAGCATTTAATCATCCAAAGCACGATTCTTCTGAACCCACCTCGGATTGATAACCAGTGATTCAGATATTATATCATTAAATGCAGAGGAAACATAAACATGGTAGACGATCTAAACGGTCAAAAGTTTGATGATAAAAGATAGTAAGTTGGTAAAGCTCAAAAAAAAAAAAAAAAAAAAAAAAAGATTTGGTACTGAAAAACGAATTGAGCAAAGTATGAAGGAAGCAGTGGACAAATCACAAGGACTAAATCTGCCTTCAAAGAATCCAAATAAATCAGTGCCTGCTGAACTCGTTAGCAAACACCTTACTTCTTATTCTAAACCTTCACAGACAGATATTCTTCATCATCATCATATCTTAAATATTATAAGATATCTTCGTATCTTCCATTATACATATTCTCCATATTTCTGGAAATATTATCACAACTATTCTTATATGAGATCATTTATCTCTCTGTAATATCTGCAACATAAAAGAAACTGTGTTAGTTGCTAAATTCTGAAAAATTCAAATATGAATGTTTTTGAAGTAGTGTTGGGAACTGATGCATGGGTTAGTATAATATAATGACACTTGATCAACGTCATTATATTACGGTAATTCATGCTGAGTTTCTAATGGACGTGATGATTCACAGAATATACCGTCATCATGTACCATTTACACGACTCTTACATTCTACTTAATCTCTAAACATATCAAGGAACTATTTCTTGATGATTCGGTCTTTTTCAGGGTATTCTGCTAATTTAACAAATCAGGATTTACCATTGCCTTTCCTTCTTAGAACAATTACTATATTCCTTCTGAAATCCATACATACGAATTCCGGACCATTACGAGAGCTATTTAATCGCAAGAAGAAGAAACGAAAGGACAAAGCTCCGAAATAGAAATTCGGGGTATAAACCGCAGCAAATAGAAGAGAGCATTAACTATGGATGACGATGACTATAGAAGACA
Source organism: Rutidosis leptorrhynchoides (assembly GCF_046630445.1). NCBI lineage: Eukaryota > Viridiplantae > Streptophyta > Magnoliopsida > Asterales > Asteraceae > Rutidosis > Rutidosis leptorrhynchoides. The sequence goes on from NC_092337.1 coordinate 258,542,827, forward strand.
GAAGCAGGGACATCGAAATATAAGGGAAGGTGTAAAATCTAACAACAACCCGGAAATTACAACCCGTATATATCGATGCATATAGCAATGTAAAAACATGGGAGAACTAGAAACACTATAAACCCTAGAGTATAGTAAAAGTAAATAGATTCTTCTGTTGGCAGATTAAAAAGAAGAATGACAGATATGAACGTTAAAAGGATATCAAAGATCAGAATGGGATGGAGCATATTAATGAATACTTTAAAGTATGAATTGAGGAAGAAAGAGTAGAAGGTGTGAGTCGTAAGGAAATGGAGAAGGTGGATTTATAGGAAAATATTCGACAAAGCAATCGAAGCAGATTATCTCGTTTAACAAAAAAAAAAAGATCTGAATCTCCTTAATTACCGAAGAATCAAATCTTATTATGAAGATTTCTTCTAAATTACTTAAATTCCGGAAATCAATCTTGACTACGACACCGGTTAAGTCAAACTTACTTTTATTCATTTTCACTCTTAAGAGATAGCTTCACTCGTACTCTTCATGAAAGCGAATAGTTTTATCCATATTAATCAGTGATGATAAAACCCTATTTATCAGTTCATATACGTCATAAAAACATTCTTACTGTTAGCCATGACGACCTCTATCAAATTTCGGGACGAAATTTCTTTTAACGGGTAGGTACTGTGATGACCCGGAAATTTCCGATCAAATTTAAACTTTAATCTTAATATGTACCCGACACGATAAGCAAAAATCTGTAATGTTGAGTCTCGAAAGTTTTGAAACTATATTCATTTAATCAAATACCCTTTGACCATGTCTGACGATTCACGAACAATTTTGTGTAAATAAATATATATACATATACATATGTCTGATTTTTAAATTGAGATATATTATATAAAACATTGAACGGATTAGTTAATATGAATATAAGCTATGAGATCTATTTTATGAACTGGGCAATGTTGTCAAAGTATTGAATGAATAATATGTTACATAAATGTATTTGTTCGATGTAAGTTTATCGACGAGATTAAAAGATAATATCAAATGATTGAATTATCAGATACATTGAACTATGATTATGAGTCTCTGATATGAGGTCCACTTTGAATTAAGAAACCCTTACTTTTTTAACGGTATTCGGAATAAATGGTAAAGTGATTTACAAGTAAGAACAAAGTATCACTTATTGGGAGTTAGACAAAAGTTAGTGGAGAATCGAATTTCATAATACTCGATTTATCATATAGAAGGAATAATTGGGATAAGATTCGTTGACTAGATAAACCCATTTGATATGTTATATTAAGATATATTATTTAGAAAGTTAAGGAAATTAAACTAAACAATTACGCATAAAAGAATGAAATCAAATTAAGTTTTAAAGCATAAACATTATAGGATTTTCGATTTTGTAAAGGATCTTAAATTAGATAATTAGTTTTGAAATGATAACTAGTATGTCATTAGATGAAAATTTCAAAAGTATATATAAGATTATAAATTTTAATTAGTCATAAAACGTTTTGATTTTAAACTAATATTAATAAATAAGCTTTGATAAATAACAAGATTATGAATTATAAAAGGAAGTGATCAAAACACTCAAAAGATTAAGTTACACTCTGAGTGGGTTAGTTTTTAATTAATTTAAGTCTAGTTATTAATAAAGGTACATGTCACAAAACGTTTAATTTAAAATAAAATATTTTGATAAACAACGAGCCACTAATTTATAGAAGTTAATGACCACAACACTCAATTTTATAAGTTATATTTTTTATAAAGGTATTTTATTGTTGAGTAAGCCTAATTTTTGTAAAAGGTACACGTCACGTAATGTAAAAGGCTAGTTTTCTAAACGTACGAAAGTGCGCCCGAAAAACCGAAAGTGGTACATGAGTCGTGAGACCACGACCGTGTCATTTTTGTAAAAATTATATTTTTACCATGAACGTAAATATAATATAATATTTAATTAATTCTAAAGATTAAATATATTATATATTAAATAATATAAAAAAAAAAAAAAGAAAAGAAACCATATTAGATATCATAAGCATTACGTGTATAAATGAAGTGTCGACATCTTAACTTAGTGACATTGTGTGCTGGATTTAGGTATGAGGGGTAGGTGAAGTTCAACCCTTTAAATCGATCCATTTTTTAGTTCGATGAATTCACAATTCAAGCTCTCATCTCTCTGCACTCTAAATTACATATATTATATATATATATATATATATATATATATATATATATATATATATATATATATATATATATATATATATATATATATATATATATATATATATATATATATATATAATTATTATTATTATTAATATTATTAATATTTCATTTCTAGTATTATTATTATTAGTATTATACATAAAATACTACGACGAGGTCATGAACGAGTAATTTCAAAACTAGTGTTCGAGTAGGACAGGGCTAAGGAAATTATGGGTTATAGCTTTGGAGGTGATGGGTATGGTTCATGGGTATGCTCATGAGGTCAATCTAGTGTTTATTGTCTTCGTTGCGTCTACGTACCTTTCCTGCAATATTGAATCTCAATATTGATACGTGAGTACTCATAATTTAATTTTTACATACTAATAGTGTATCCCTGACTAGTGCTCGAGAAAATAGGATTATGCATATTTGTACATTTGATGTTGCCCTTAGATCGGTTATGTTGAATCTTAAAGGTTGTTATACTAGGGATGAAATAATATATAAGATATGCATGTCCTTAGAAAGCTAGCAAAAAATTAAGAACTTTTCATTTAGATATCGAATGAATTCGATGAACGGTTAGAAAGTTATGAATTAAACAATTAATTTCGTAATTAAAAATGCTGATAATAATTAGTGAACTAATTTTCTGCGTAATAAAAAGTGGTTATTTGGATTCTACTCGTCGAGTAGATGAATTTTCATATAAAGCACGTCTCGTTTCGTTGAACGGTTGTCAAGTTATGGATAAAAGAAGTTTTGTAAATTTTGATGAAACGCCGATACGGAAACTGAAATTATCGCTGATCTGCGTTGTTTCAGATTAAAACAAAAAATACCACTGAATTCTTTGCTGTAAGGTCTAACAAAAGACTCTGGCCGTTTGTCAATTCGAGTCTCGACGATTTTTCTAAAAATCGTCAAAGTTGACTGTTTGATCACATTTTAAAATTCTAAAAAGAGCTGAAACTTTTTATTAAAAATGTCAGTTTTGTATCAGTTGTCATGGTGGGCCTGATGTGTGTTTACTTTTGCCAAAAATCATGTTATATCTTTGTGGTAACGAGAATTTGAAGGCTTTGACCGTTTGTCAATCCAAGTTTCGAGGAATTTTCTAAAAATCTCCAAAGTAGGCTACTCGGTCACTTTTGTAAATTTATTAAAGCTGAAAAATTAACTTTGAAACACCGAAACCGCGTTGGCAACTACGAGTTGTCTAGGTTTAGTTTACTTCTGTAAAAATTTATGCTTAATCTTTTTGGTAATGTGTAACTTTTATCTTTGGCCGTTTATCAATCGGAGTTCCGATAATTTTTCTAAAAATCGCTGAAGTGGCCGTTTAGTCATGTTTGACCGAAAAATCATTTTTGTATAAGTTATTATATTTTTGCATACGACCTCGTTTTTACTTTAACTTTTGACTTTTCCACATTAGTCTCGAGCATTAGGATTGTGGTACACTATGACTTAACCTAATTTGTTAGACAAATATTGATCAACATAAATATATATATAATTAATATAGGTTCGTGAATCCGAGGCCAACCTTACATTTGTTCAAAGATGTTATATGTATTTTTACTACAAAATACAGTATGGTGAGTTTCATTATTCCCTTTTTAAATGCTTTTGCAATATATATTTTTGGGACTGAGAATACATGCGCTGCTTTTATAAATGATTTACAAAATAGACACAAGTACGTGAAACTACATTCTATGATTGAATTATCAAATCGAATATGCCCCTTTTTATTAAGTCTGGTAATCTAAGAATTAGGGAACAGACACCCTAATTGACGCGAATCCTAAAGATAGATCTATTGGGCCTAACAAACCCCATCCAAAGTACCGGATGCTTTAGTACTTCGAAATTTATATCATGTCCGAAGGAGGATCCCGGAATGATAGGGGATATTCTTATATGTATCTAGTTAATGTCGGTTACCAGGTGTTCACCATATGAATGATTATTTTTGTCTCTATGCATGGGACGTATATTTATGAGAACTGGAAATGAAATTCTTGTGGTCTATTAAAATGATGGAAATAAATGATTATGATAAACTAATGAACTCACCAACCTTTTGGTTGACACTTTAAAGCATGTTTATTCTCAGGTGTTAAAGAAATCTTCCGCTGTGCATTTGCTCATTTTAAAGATATTACTTGGAGTCTTTCATAGCATATTTCGAAGAACGTTGCATTCGAGTCATTGAGTTCATCAAAGATTATTATTAAATTAATTTATAGTTGGATAGTGGATATTATGAAATGATATGCATGCCTGTCAATTTTCAATGTAAAGAAAGTTTGTCTTTTAAAAACGAATGCAATGTTTGTAAAATGTATCATATAGAGGTCAAATACCTCGCAATGTAATCAACTATTGTGAATCGTTTATAATGTATATGAACGGGTCCTTTCAATAATAATATTTAAAATAATAATTTGTATTATGTTCATAATAATAATAATAGTAAATATAATGATCATAATTATAATAATAATACATATATTATTTTTGGTAATAATGATAATAATAATACTAAGTAGTGATAATAATAATAATAATAACAATCAATAATAATTAATACTAGCAACAATAATAATAATAATAATATTAATAATAATAATAATAATAATAATAATAATAATAATAATAATAATAATTATAATACTAATAATTATAATTTATACCTTAAAGTAACAAGCTTTAAAAAAAAAACAGCAGAATCGGGACTCGAACCCGCGACCTCTCGCTCCCCTGTCACTCCTTGAAACCATTACTCCATAGCCTTTTATCTGTTCTAATCTATCCTAAATAGAATATAAACCCGTATTAACTTTGCTTTCTATTCCTCTCTTCTTCAAGAATTTAATCGATCCAGTCAATCCTAATGACTATAAAAACGAATCTATAATCTTGCTTATGACTTGTAAATAATAATAAAATCATAAAATGCGATGTTGAAAGAAAATAAAAATAAAAAAACAGATTCAGCACATTGCTGCCGTCGCTATTTTTAAAAAAAATGAAACTTGTTTTTGATTTTTATAAGTTTTTAGGTAACGATTTCTTCATGAAATATTTTCCAAATCCCTCTTAGAAACTATTAGAATCATCAATTGATCCAAAAACATTAAACTGAATTCGAATTTAACGAAGAACACAACCTTTGACTTTTGGAAACTTAATTTTGACTCAAGAATTCTCCATCAATACAATGAATTGAAATCCAAAATTTTGAAGAAAGTTTGAATGAATGATTCCTAACAACATGACATTTCTAGATTTTTAAATGGGACTCGATTTCGAATTATGAGTAATAAGGTTATACTAACAGAGGTATCGAGCCTTTAATATCTTTTTCTTTTTTTCATTCAACTAATCACAGATATAATCAAATATACCAATAATAAAGATGTTATATTCAACATTTGGAGCAGTACAATAATTGTTGGTTAGCGTTCATGGTCAACAAAAAGATCACAGGTAAACAGAAAACAAAGATATTAAGAATCAGATAAAAGAATGCGTATAAATATATACTTGTACTTTTATAATATAAACAGTCTTAATATTTGTATTTTATTTATTTAATTATTATTTTTATTTAGGAATTAAATGTATTTATGTATATGATTAATCTTATTCATTAATAAATATAACAGTAATATTAATATTAATTATAATAATACTATTAATAAAAAAATAAGATAATTGTGTATGTATCTGGATTTATGTATAACTGTATTTATTTGTATCGCGTATCTGTTTATGTATATATATACAATTCATAAACATTATTATTAATAATGTTATTAAAATAAACTATTAATACTAATACTAATAATAATACTATACTATTAATAATATCATATAATAAATAAAAACAATAATACATGTATGTTAATATAAGTAGTGAAAAAGAATACATTTAATAATATTCAATAATAATGATAAAAATAATAAAAACAATCCTATTGGTTATGATAATATTAATATTATTAATGATAATAATAATATCATTAATAATAATATAACAACTTATGCATATTAGATTTTATTTATATATCTTTATATCCCACATTAGAATTCATATTATTGATAATACAAAAATTTATTTACAACAATTGTTCGTGAATCGTCGGGATTTGTTAAAGGTCAAATGTATATATATGAACACAGTTCAAAGGTTTTGAGACTTCAACATTACAGTCTTTGCTTATCGTGTCAAAACCATATAAGATTCAAGTTTAAATTTGGTCGGAAATTCCCGGGTCATCACAGTACCTACCCGTTAAAGAAATTTCGTCCCGAAATTTGAGTGAGGTCATCATAGCTAACAATAAATATGTTTTCCTGACGAATATGAGTTGATAAATAAAGTTTTATCATTATTGAATAATACAGATAAAATAATTCAATTATTCGAAGAGCACGAATGAAGTTATCACGAAAGAATGAAATGAAGAAATAGAGTTTCGTCTTAGCTTTTGACATAACCAGGGTTGAATTTAGAAAATAAGGTGAGTCTTAACTTTTGACGTTGTCAGAGTTGAATTCCGGAATTCAAGGGATTAAAGAAAATCTTCACAATCTATAAGATTTGATTCTTCGGCGAATAAAGAGATTAAGATCTCTATAATTAAATACGGTGATCTGCCTCGATTACTCTGTCTGATATTGCCATTATAAATTAAGCTCTTTCGTACTATTATTCTCAGCATTCCCATACTCTCTTCCTTAGTTCATACATCCAAAAGATTGTGGAAATGCTTAATCCAGTTCTGATCCTTGTCTTCATCCTTACAATCGCAACAATCATTCTCCTTTTCCAACTTCCACCCGAGGAATCTGCTTACTTCTACCTTGCTCTTGGGGTTATAGTGCTTTTAATTCTCCCGTGTCTTTATGTTGCTATAAACATTGATATACACGGTTTGTAATTTATGGTTGTTATCGGGCTTTATATCTCTCCTTATATTTCAATATCCCCCTTTCTGTTTCCTATAATCATCATCATCCACAGTTGATACTCCCTCCTATTTGCTGCGATTTATACTCCAATTTCTATTTCAGAGCTTTGTCCCTTCGTCTCTTCTTCTGGCGATTTGGCATCTTTTGTAATGGTCCAGAATTTCGCAGATATAAGTTTCAGAAGGAACATTGTTAATGTTCTAAATAAGAAAGAACGTAATAGCACGATTTGATTTGTCAAATTACCAGATTCACTGAGAATAGAACTATCAAGAATATACTTTCTTGATATGTTCAGAAGTTAAGCATAATGACAGAGTTATGTAACATGGCACATGATGACGTTATGATCTGTGAATCATCACGTTCCATTAGAAACTCAGCATGACTTACTGTAATATAATCACGTTGATCAAGTGTCATTATATTATACTAATTCATGCATCAATTCCCAACATTACTTCAATAACATTCATATTTTAAGCTCAAAAGTTTACAGAATATAGAAACTAACAGTTTCTATATGATGTAATACTGATAGCACGAAGAGATTAATGATTCCAGATAAGAATAGTTATAAAAATATCTTCAGAAATATGGAGGATATTTATAATGAAAGATACGATAATATCTCGGAATTTCTAAGATCAGTGGATGATAGAAACTATTGTCTGCAAGGGTTTAGAGTAAGGAGCAAGATATTCATTAAAGACTTTAGCAGACATTAAATCGTTTGGATTCTTTGAAGTCAAACTTATTCTTTGTGATTTGTCCACGGCTTTCTTCATAGTTTCGCATAATCTGCTTTTCGGTACTAAATTTTCTATTGAATGTTTCCAATATAATGATACACAGGAAGCACGCAGAGGTATATAATTTCAGACGAGAATATTTATGAAAATATCCTCAGAAATATTGAAGATATTGATGATGATATTTTGGAATTTCTAAGTTCGATGGTTGATGGAGAAAGATTTTCCGCAAGATTTTAACATGACTTCGGAGCAAGATATTCTCTAAAGATTTCAACGGATCTAGATTTATCTGGGTTCTATGAATTTAGAGTGGTTTCCTTTATGGTTAGCTCAATCCGTTTTTCATTACCAAATTTTCTATCGAGGGTTCCCAACACTCAATTCTTTATCATCAAACTCTTGGCCCTTTAGGCCATCTACAATTTTACTGTTTTCTCTGCATTTAATGCAGTCATATTTGAATCGTCGGTTATCAATCCGAGGTGGTTTTAGGAGAATGGTGTTTTTAGATGATTAAACGCTGATGGTAATATGGTGGAATATAAAAGGTTCCCCGGTAACAATAAAAGAGCACACAGTTATATCAAGATTATAATAAGGTTGTTTTGAACGAACAGTCGAAGTTGACTTGCTGGAGCTGTGACAAAATTGGCTAATTTGGAGAGGGATCGCAAAGTTATTTTTGCTAATAAATGTCAAAGGATCTGACGCGACTGCATGTTAAACTTTTACTCAGTTGCCGAGAGTTTCTCAGGTGCATAACTATATGCATAAATCTTTCCTTTCGTAGATAAAGTGCGATTAATTCATCCTATCGATTGAGGTGTTTTCAAGAATCATTAAAGGTTTGAACGCAGATTGTAATCGTCAAGATACAAATGGGGTTTAAGATGAAATCAAGTGGCAACTTGAAGAAATGTTTAGTTTCATATGTTATATTCAATATTTTAATTCATTTTAATTGTCCAATGTTATTAGTCCACAGTCGATAGTCCACAGTTGACAGTCCAATAATTCGTATATAATTTAATATATAATATTCGAATTAATTAATACGTATCGTGACCCGTATACATGTCTCAGACTCGATCACACCTCAAATTATATATATTATTATAGAATCAACCTCAACCCTGTATAGAGAATTCGTTCATTACTGCATATAGAGTGTCTATGGTTATTCTAAATAATATATATAAATGCGTCGATATGATATGTCAAAACCTTGTATACATGTCCCGATATTTAAAGTGCGTAAAAATAAATAACAGAAATTTAAATGACGAATAATAAAGTGCGTAAAGTAAATAACAGAAATTAAATGACGATAAATAAAATTGCGAGAATATAAATTGCGATAAATAAACTGCGATAAATAAATTGCGATAATTAAATGGTAATACGGAATTAACAGTTAGCTAGGAACAGTTAGCTAGGATTTTGTTAGCCTGGATTCTTAATAGAATTTCATATTGTTAATTAATCTGTTTCTAATCAATTTTTATTGTGTCCATTATTTCTTCGTTATGCCACTTGATGGATTCTGATAGATCAAAATCCAAATATGTAATTGGATGAATATGGTTATTCTGTGATGAACGGATTTGTATATCGGTGGATGTAAGTAGGAGAGTATATGACTTGTTGAAACAGATTCGAAGAACGTACAATGTAACTTATTAATGTGAAATTTAAATAGTCCTCGGGTATTACCTACCCGTTAAAATATTTTCACCATTAACAGTTTGTACAAAAGAATTTTTAATTACAATTTTTATGAAAACATATATACATATATATTTTCTTCAGATGTATTCATGGATTTAATGAGTTAATATGATATTAAACTCATTTGCTTTTCGGTTGGAACTAGAATAAATAATCTCTAAAACATTAGAGATTACATAATTGCCATGAAGGACGAAGATAGTTTTATGTAGAACGATTCGTAGAACGATGATTATACTCGAGGTACAGAATGAGATGTCGAAGCTGGTGATGCGGATGTTGTTGTTGGTGGTATTAATGCTGTTGGTGCTAAGGTTGGTGATGTTACTGGTGTTGGTGATACTGCTGGTGCTTGCAAATTGTGTACCGTGCTCTCTAAAGTTAACACTCGAGCTCGGAGTTCTTTAACTTCTTCTATTAACCCTTGTTGGTTATCAGTGTGAGGTAGAGATCGGATATTATCTCTAGTTCCGTTAATGGTATTCTCAAGACGAAAAATTCTGGCAAAAAGGGTATAAACAGTGTTGCGAACGGGTTCGCCGGTGAGCGGGTCAAGTACTCCAAGGTTAGGTGGTAGATTCGATTCATGATATGGAGTACCTTTTTCCCTTCTCCATAGGGTGAGTATGTCGCGAACCCACCCCCATTTTCTCCAGTAATCACGGTAGTTGATTGGTTGGTGTGCTCCTGTCACGCTGTCTTCGGAGTCAGAGGAACTTGGTCGATTCGTAGAGGCCATCTTACGCGATCTCAGGAAAGATCTTTGGTATGAAGAGTTTAGTGACAGCAATTGATAGTTGGATGGTATTCTCAATGCATAATTTGCGTAGATATATATAGTACTAGGATCCCTTAAATTAAGGAGAAATTTACAAGAGATATCAGGCAAGGTCTACAATAACAGATACGCTAAGATATGAATTGTCAGATACGCTAAGGTATGAATTTTGTCTATACACTATTCATGCAATCAATGCAGTAAAACGTGTCTAGACTTAGAATAATGAGTAAGTGATTTCCTAAGGATGATAAGCAGATGATTTTCGACAAAAATGATAAGCAAAACTTTTGACATGCAGACACGGTCGAAGTCCAGACTCACTAATGCATCCTAACAACTACCAGTTAGACATACTAATGCAAGACCTGGTTCACTAAGACCACCGCTCTGATACCAACTGAAAGGACCCTGTAGTGACCCGAACTTTTCCATGTTTATATATATTAATTGAGATTGATGTTTACATGATTAAATGTTTCCAACATGTTAAGCAATCAAACTTGTTAAGACTTGATTAATTGAAATAGGTTTCATATAGACAATTGACCACCCAAGTTGACCGGTGATTCACGAACGTTAAAACTTGTAAAAAACTATATGATGACATATATATGGTTATATATATAGTTAACATGATATTATGATAAGTAAACATATCATTAATTATATTAACAATGAACTACATATGTAAAAACAAGACTACTAACTTAATGATTTTGAAACGAGACATATATGTAACGTTTATCGTTGTAACGACATTTAATGTATATATATCATATTAAGAGATATTCGTACATCATAATATCATGATAATATAATAATTTAAAATCTCTTTTGATATTATAAACATTGGGTTAACAACATTTAACAAGATCGTTAACCTAAAGGTTTCAAAACAACACTTACATGTAACGACTAACGATGACTTAACGACTCAGTTAAAATGTATATACATGTAGTGTTTTAATATGTATTTATACACTTTTGAAAGACTTCAATACACTTATCAAAATACTTCTACTTAACAAAAATGCTTACAATTACATTCTCGTTCAGTTTCATCAACAATTCTACTCGTATGCACCCGTATTCGTACTCGTACAATACACAGCTTTTAGATGTATGTACTATTGGTATATACACTCCAATGATCAGCTCTTAGCAGCCCATGTGAGTCACCTAACACATGTGGGAACCATCATTTGGCAACTAGCATGAAATATCTCATAAGATTACAAAAATATGAGTAATCATTCATGACTTATTTACATGAAAACAAAATTACATATCCTTTATATCTAATCCATACACCAACGACCAAAAACACCTACAAACACTTTCATTCTTCAATTTTCTTCATCTAATTGAACTCTCTCAAGTTCTATCTTCAAGTTCTAAGTGTTCTTCATAAATTCCAAAAGTTCTAGTTTCATAAAATCAAGAATACTTTCAAGTTTGCTAGCTCACTTCCAATCTTGTAAGGTGATCATCCAACCTCAAGAAATCTTTGTTTCTTACAGTAGGTTATCATTCTAATACAAGGTAATAATCATATTCAAACTTTGGTTCAATTTCTATAACTATAACAATCTTATTTCAAGTGATGATCTTACTTGAACTTGTTTTCGTGTCATGATTTTGCTTCAAGAACTTTGAGCCATCCAAGGATCCATTGAAGCTAGATCCATTTTTCTCTTTTCCAGTAGGTTCATCCAAGGAACTTAAGGTAGTAATGATGTTCATAACATCATTCGATTCATACATATAAAGCTATCTTATTCGAAGGTTTAAACTTGTAATCACTAGAACATAGTTTAGTTAATTCTAAACTTGTTCACAAACAAAAGTTAATCCTTCTAACTTGACTTTTAAAATCAACTAAACACATGTTCTATATCTATATGATATGCTAACTTAATGATTTAAAACCTGGAAACACGAAAAACACCGTAAAACCGGATTTACGCCGTCGTAGTTGAAAGGACCCGTTCATATACATTATAAACGATTCACAATAGTTGATTACATTGCGAGGTATTTGACCTCTATATGATACATTTTACAAACATTGCATTCGTTTTTAAAAGACAATCTTTCTTTACATCAAAAATTGACAGGCATGCATACTATTTCATAATATCCACTATCCAACTATAAATTGATTTAATAATAATCTTTGATGAACTCAATGACTCGAATGCAACGTTCTTCGAAATATGCTATGAAAGACTCCAAGTAATATCTTTAAAATGAGCAAATGCACAGCGGAAGATTTCTTTAACACCTGAGAATAAACATGCTTTAAAGTGTCAACCAAAAGGTTGGTGAGTTCATTAGTTTATCATAATCATTTATTTCCATCATTTTAATAGACCACAAGAATTTCATTTCCAGTTCTCATAAATATACGTCCCATGCATAGAGACAAAAAATAATCATTCATATGGTGAACACCTGGTAACCGACATTAACTAGATACATATAAGAATATCCCCTATCATTCCGGGATCCTCCTTCGGACATGATATAATTTCGAAGTACTAAAGCATCCGGTACTTTGGATGGGGTTTGTTAGGCCCAATAGATCTATCTTTAGGATTCGCGTCAATTAGGGTGTCTGTTCCCTAATTCTTAGATTACCAGACTTTAATAAAAAGGGGCATATTCGATTTCGATAATTCAACCATAGAATGTAGTTTCAATTACTTGTGTCTATTTCGTCAAACATTTATAAAAGCTCATGTATTCTCAGTCCCAAAAATATAAAGGGTAAAAAGGCAAATGAAACTCACCATACTGTATTTCATAGTAAAAATACATATAACGTCATTGAACAAGTGCAAGGTTGGCCTTGGATTCACGAACCTAAATTAATTATATATATTTATATGTTGGTCAATATTTGTCTAACAAATTAGGTCAAGTCATAGTGTACCACAATCCTATTGCTCGAGACTAATATGCAAAAGTCAACAAAAGTAAATTTGACTCAAAATAATTTCTAAAAATCTATACATGATTAATATATAGTTTAAATATCGTCGTTTTATATTTTTAAATATTTTAAAAAGATTTATTAGAGTAAATAATATAATTTATTTATTAATAAATAAAATTTTATATTAAATTTATATAATCAAATATACTTTTATATATATTAAGTAATAAAATTTATAGGGTTCATTTAATATCATAAAGATAATATGATAGGTATTATTAAAGTAAGTTATTACACGTAGTAAAATATGTTTGTATCACATATTTATTTTATAAAATAATATCTATAATGATAGTAAGTAAAAGTTGTATTATTTTGTAATAATAATTATTATTATAAAAATATCAATATTTATAATTACTAAGATGACATTATGATAAAACGATAATTCTAATTATGATAACTTTAATATTTACGATAATTTTTAATATTATCTTTAAAATAATAATTCTATTTAAAATAATAATAATAATGATATTTTATAGTAACAATGACATTTCTATTAAAATGATAATTTTTGTTAAAATGATAGTTTTAATACTAACGATACTTTTAATAATAATAGTAATGATAAAAATAATAAGAACGATAATTTTATCTAAATTAATATCTTATAATATTTTAATTTCATCATGATACTCTTACTCATTATTTCCTAATCGTTTCGTTTAATAGCTTTTAATTGTCTTTTATATCGTGTTCATAATAATGATAATAATAATAATCAAAATATTTAGGTGTTACAATTATTTGTTTTAATTACACTAATATTAATAATGATAGTTACTATAATATTATTAACGATAATACTAATAATTATCTTAATGATAATATAGTAATAATAATAATAACAATAACCATTTTTAAATAATGATATATATATATATATATATATATTAATAATGATAATAATAATAATAATACTAATAATAATAATAATAATAATAATAATACTAATTATAACTTTAACGATAATAACGATAGTAATAAAAAAAACAATTTTTAATGATAAATCCCTTTTATTGATAAAGATAATAATAATGATAATAATAAGATAAAACTAGAACGACGATAAAAACGACGATAATAATAATCATTTTTAATAAAAATATCAAAAATTCAATTGATTATAACTTCTAATCCGTTCATCGAAACCATTCGATATCTAAAGGAAAAGTTCTTAATTTTTCGCTAGCTTTCCAAGGACATGCATATCTTATACCTTATCTCAACCGCAAGTGTAACTAATTCAAGATTCAACCTAACCTGTCTAAAGGCAATATCAAAAGTACAAGCATGCATAATCCTAAATACTCGAGCACTAGTCAGGGATACACTATTAGTATGTAAAAGTTAAATTATGAGTACTCACGTATCAATATTGAGATTCAATATTGCAGGAAAGGTACGTAGACGCAACGGAAATGATAAACACTATATTGACCTCACGAGCATACCCATGAACCATACTCAATCACCTCCATAGCTATAACCCATAATTTCTTTAATCCTATCCTACTCGAAAAACAATTTCGAAATCACTCGGACAACACTCCGTCGTAATATTTTATGTATACTAATAATATCTTGAAATAATACGGAGTAAATATATATATGTAAATCGATTGAGAGAGTTTAGAGAAAAATATTTTCAAGTTTCTATGAAATAATGAAACGTATTGAATTCTATTTATAATAGATTTTTGAATTATTAAAGTATGAATTATTAAAGTGAATTATTAAAGTATGAATTATTAAAGTGAATTATTAAAGTATGAATTATTAAAGTGAATTATTAAAGTATAAATTATTAAAGTATGAATTATTAAAGTGAATTATTAAAGTTAAAGTAAAGTAAAAATAAAGTAAAGGTAAAGTTTAAGTATAGTAAAAGTATAAAACTATGTACGTATTATACGCGTATAAATATATATAATATTAATTTAAATCGTTATATATATTTAATAAAATAAAATATAAATATCGTTATCTTTATCATACTAGTTAAGTAATGAGTTGTCAAAAGTGGTTCTAGATATTTATAAAAGTTATATACGTTTTAATAATAAAGTTCTTTTTAAACTGAAAACGTTTTTGTACGTTTGAAACTAAATAGATCAATCGAGTCTTTATGAGATTCAATCTTCCACTATCCTTTGTCTAGTTCTCAATGATTGACAATTTGTTCTTATTTATAAATTACTTTACCATTTTCCGAATATTGTTAAAATGGAAAGATTTCTCAAATCAACGTGGGCCTTTCAACAGAGACTTGTAATCATAATTTAATATATTTGATAATTCAATCAGTTGATTTTATCTTCTAATTCCATTGATAAACATTTTGAAACAGATACAATCATATAAAGTATTTAATCTAATATTTCGTTTACGTTTCAAGTTATAATATATATACACATATACATATATAATCATATTCGTTTAATGGTTCGTGAATCGTTGGAACTTGGTCGAGGTTGAATGAATGTATGAACATAGTTTAAAATTCTTGAAATTTAACTTAACAAATATTGCTTATTGTGTCGGAAACATATAAAGATTAAAGTTTAAATTTGGTTGGAAATTTCCGGGTTGTCACAGTACCTACCCGTTAAAGAAATTTCGTCCCGAAATTTAAGTGGAAAGGTCGTGAATGATAATAAGTATGTTTTCATGATACATACGGGCTGAAAATTAGAGTTTTATCATCAGCGAATAATTTGGATAAACAATCCATTTATATGAAGAGTACGAATGAAGCTAACATAGAAGAGTGAAATGAGTAAGTGTAGATTCATCTTATCATTTGACGTAGATATGATTGATTCCCAGATTTCAAGGGATTTGAAGAAAATCTTCTTAATAAGATTTGACTCTCCGGTAATCAAGGAAATTAGGATCCGCTTTAAATGCGATCGTCCATTTTAATTATTCTGTCGGAGATTTTCTTATAAATTCACCTCCTTCGTTTCCTTACAACTCACACCTTCTGTTGATGCATTTTATGCAAGTCCCTAGACATCTACCCACATCCATTGCAGGTACAACAGTTTACAGGCCACCATGATTGCTCATTATTATCCTGTGTTTGTATGTGGTTACAGGAACTGCAGGAACGAGATTTAGATGTTTGACTATGTTAGACTTAGTCAGACGTACGAGTGAAGCCTCACTAGTACGGCTGACAGGCTCATACGCACGGTTGATGCTGAGCTAAGTCACAATTACAACCTAAATGAGAAGACACGAGTGAGTGATCACCCGTACGGCTGATGAAGCCAACTCGTATGTGTGATGGATGAATCGTACGGGTGAGTCAACAGCAGGGGTATATAAAGTCTTATGTTCTTCATTTTTAGGTTAAGCCTTTCATTTGTTACACACACTCAGATCTGGTGAGCTCCTCCGATTCTCTCTCAACCCAAATCACCCAGGTGGTGAATAATAGCTCTAGGTGTTGATCTAATCACACTTGATTTAGTTGTGGTATGACTAAATTAATCACAAAAAGCTTAATCTATTCACTAGAGGGTTTGATTCACTTATTCCGTCATTGTGTGAGTTAAATCTGTTGATTTCTAAGTTCCTAGTCATGTTTCATCACCTTCTATTCTTTCCCCCTCAACTCATATTTTAAAGTATTCATCAATATGCTCCATCCAGTTCTGATTCTCGATATACTTATAACTTTCATATCGGTCATTCTTCTTTTTCATCTACCACCGGAAGAATCTATTTACTTCTACTATACTCTTGGGTTTATAGTGTTTCTAGTTCTCCCGTGTCTTTATATTGCTATATGCATCGATATATATGGTTTATAATTTTTGGTTTGTCGTTGGGCTTTATATCTTCCCTTATATTTCAAAGTCACTGTTTCTATATTCTATAATCATTGTCATCCACAGCTAATGCTCTCTTTTATTTGCTGCAATTTATACCCCAATTTCTATTTCGGAGTTTTGTCCTTTCGTTTCTTCTTCTTGCGATTAAGCACCGCTTGTAATGGTCCAGAATTCACAAATATGATTTTCGGAATGAACATTGTTAATGTTCTAGGAAGGAAATTGTGATGGCACGATCTTGACTTGTCAAATTACTAGAATACCTTGGAAAAGGCTGAATCATCAAGAAATATTTTCTTGATATTTTAGAGGTTAAATAGAATACAAGAGTCGTATAACATGGCACATGATGATGTTATGATCTGTGAATCATCACGTTCCATTTAGAAACTCAGCATGAATTACTGTAATATAATCACGTTGATCAAGTGTCATTATATTATACTAACTCATGCTTCAGTTTCCAACACTACTTCAAAAACATTCATATTTTAAACTCAAAGGTTTACAGAGTACAGGAACTAAACAGTTTCCTTTTTGATGTAATACAGATAGCGCAAAGAGATAAATGATTCCAGATAAGAATAGTTATGGAAATATCTTCAGAAATATGGAGGATATTTATAATGAAAGATACGATGATATCTTAGAATTTCTAATATCAGAGGATGATGAAGAATATTGTCTGTAAGGGTTTAGTGTCAGGAGCAAGGTATTCGTTAATGACTGCAGCAGACACTGAATCATTTGGATTCTTTGAAGTCAGGTTCAGTCTTTGTGATTTGTCCTCAGCCTCCTTCATACTTTGCTCAATCCGTTTTCCAGTTCCAAAACTTCTCTATTTCTGAGCTTTGTTAATACACTAATCTTTTTCATCAAACTTTTTACTGCTAAGGTCATTTACAGTTTTTGTTGCTTCATCAGCATTTCGAGAACTAGTTCGCGGTTCAGAGTGTTTTTCAGAAACTTCACATTCGAAGTATGTAAGCCTTGAAAATAGACGTTATGTATAACTGTTGGCGTCAACGTGCTGTGAGATTTCAAAATACTGATTGCTAACTCCCAATGATTCGTATGACAATTCTCGTTACAAGAGGCAGATGAGTAAATGATGAGGTTTCGATAAATATAAAGATTCTTCGGAATGCCCAAGATCAGTGAAGTTGTTGGTAAGTTTATTGCTAATGTGGTGGAATATGAAAGGTTCTCCGGTAACAAAAGGGTAATCACATATATCAAAATTATGATAAGGCTACTCCGAATGAAAAAATTGAAGTTGTCTTACTGGAGCTGTGATATAATTTGCTACTTTGCAAAGGAATTGCAAGGTTATTTTTGCTAATAAATGCCAAAAGATCTGACACAGATATGTGTTGAATTATGACTTTGGTTTCGAGAGCTTTTTAAGTACATAACTGTGGGTAATATGTGGTTGGATCATTATCTCGATTGCTCATTATTTGAAGTGTCTTCAGAGATTTTCGAAGGGTTTAAACATAGATTGTAATCGTTTGTATACATTTGATGTTCTAACACACTTTTGAAGTCAAAGTATAGCTTTGAAAGATGTAGGAATCTAAAAGTAATGGTACCGGTTATATCTCGAATTGAATTCTGAGATTTTAAAATCAGAATACTTAATTGGGTTTGAATGAGTATGGTTGTTTTGATTTCTATGAAAGAATGTATATTATTGTGAAAGTAGGAAGTATAATTGATAATTTGCTTAATCTGATTCGAAGAATGTAACATATTAATTGTGAATTTATATATATATCTCGAGTATTACCTACCCGTTAAAAAATTTTCACAATTAATATTTTGTACATAAGAATTTTATTACAGTCTTTATGAAAATATATATGTATATATTCTCCTCAGATGTAACATAGATTTTAATGAGTTAATACTAAATTAAACTCATTCGATTTACGGTTGGAACTAGAATTGAATAATTCCTTGAAGGTTTAGAGGTTACATAAGTATTTCTTCAATAATATTGAAATTATGAATCAATACTTCGTTATTTGTTGAGATGTGATGTTGGTTTTCGTTAAATTCTTGTGAACTTCGCAAAGTACGAATGATGTTATCTGAAAAGTTTCGGTTACATTAATGATGAAGTGTAAAATCAAATATATACTTGATTTATTAGGAATTGGAATTTGTTGAATTGAGACAGAGATTGTAGTTAACGATGGTTAAGTCGCGGTGAGGGACGTACATTATTGCATATTTGTAATATGAATTAACTTAGTAGTTAAGATTCACACACAATAGCTTAGCACGGAAAGATTTATTTTTTATTTCAAAAAAAATATATATATACATATATATAAAATATATATATAATTTCTTCAGAGGGAATGAGTTAATTCTTCATAACTTGTTGATACAATATACACGTTATTGATTCGTAATGATGTCCACAGTGATTCTTGAACTGACAGAGTTTGTGATGTTATAGGTGTTGTTGATTCTGATGTTGACTGTACTGACGATGCTGGTGACGTTGATGGTACTGTTGATGCTGTTGGTAAAACAAGTTTAACTTGTTAATCACACACCATTTTTGTCAGGGTTTCTACTCTTCTTTCTATCATTTTGGTTCACTTAACTGATTTATGGTTAGGGCTAGATTAGATAATCTCTAAGACTTTAGAGATTATATAATCGCCGCGGAATGTTTCTCCAATGAAGTTATGAATTAATACTTCGTCAGTTATTGTTGTTGGTACTCCTTGGTATCTATGGTGCGTATGACGTTGATGCTCGTGGGATAGATTGTGAAGTTGAGGTTTACAACGCGGTTGTGGTTGGAGGTGGTAATGGTACTGTTGGCGTTGATGATGGTGGTACTGGTTATGCTGCTGGTGCTGCTGCTGGTGTTTGTAATCTATGCACCATATTCTCCAAAGCCACTACCCGAGCGCGAAGTTCGTTGATTTCTTCTATTATTCCAGGATGATTGTCGGTCGGAACGAGCGGATAAATAAAATCTAGAATTTGATGTAGTATATAATCGTGACGAGATACCCTGGAAATGAGAGAGAAAATGGTGTCTCGAACAGGTTCGCCGGTAAGTGCTTCAGGTTCTTCGCCAAGAGGGCAATGTGGTGGATGGAAAGCATCGCCTTCTTCTTGTTTCCAATGATTGAGGAGGCTACGAACCCATCCCCAATTCATCCAGAATAGGTGATGACTGATTGGTTGATCCATTCCGGTCACACTGCTTTCGGAGCTTGAGTGAGATTCCATTTCAGAATCCGAGTGACTTGAACTGATGACAAATTCCATTTCGTACGATTGGATAAAGGATTTTCGATATAAAAATGATTTTTCGGCTATCGGGTGGTATTCTATTTACATAGGATAACTATATATAGAGATCAAAAGATTTCATAGATTACGGAGGCATTTGCGGGGTATGTCAGGTAAAGTTTAAAGTAACAGATACGATAAGATATGATTTAGCAGATACGCTAAGATATGAAGTTTGTCTATACATTACTCATGCAATTAATGTAGCAAGACGTGTCTAGACTAATAATGATAAGCAGGTAATTTCCTATGGATGATAAGCAGATGATTTCCGACTAGAAATGATAAGCAAAACTTTTGACATGCAGACACGGTCGAAGTCCAGACTCACTAATGCATCCTAATGACTTATCAGTTAGACA
This sequence comes from Rutidosis leptorrhynchoides, assembly GCF_046630445.1. Lineage (NCBI taxonomy): Eukaryota > Viridiplantae > Streptophyta > Magnoliopsida > Asterales > Asteraceae > Rutidosis > Rutidosis leptorrhynchoides. Next base: position 258,563,841 of record NC_092337.1, read on the forward strand.
CACTAATGCAGACCTGGTTCGCTAAGACCACCGCTCTGATACCAACTGAAAGGACCCGTTCATATACATTATAAACGATTCACAATAGTTGATTACATTGCGAGGTATTTGACCTCTATATGATACATTTTACAAACATTGCATTCGTTTTTAAAAGACAATCTTTCTTTACATCAAAAATTGACAGGCATGCATACTATTTCATAATATCCACTATCCAACTATAAATTGATTTAATAATAATCTTTGATGAACTCAATGACTCGAATGCAACGTTCTTCGAAATATGCTATGAAAGACTCCAAGTAATATCTTTAAAATGAGCAAATGCACAGCGGAAGATTTCTTTAACACCTGAGAATAAACATGCTTTAAAGTGTCAACCAAAAGGTTGGTGAGTTCATTAGTTTATCATAATCATTTATTTCCATCATTTTAATAGACCACAAGAATTTCATTTCCAGTTCTCATAAATATACGTCCCATGCATAGAGACAAAAAATAATCATTCATATGGTGAACACCTGGTAACCGACATTAACTAGATACATATAAGAATATCCCCTATCATTCCGGGATCCTCCTTCGGACATGATATAATTTCGAAGTACTAAAGCATCCGGTACTTTGGATGGGGTTTGTTAGGCCCAATAGATCTATCTTTAGGATTCGCGTCAATTAGGGTGTCTGTTCCCTAATTCTTAGATTACCAGACTTTAATAAAAAGGGGCATATTCGATTTCGATAATTCAACCATAGAATGTAGTTTCAATTACTTGTGTCTATTTCGTCAAACATTTATAAAAGCTCATGTATTCTCAGTCCCAAAAATATAAAGGGTAAAAAGGCAAATGAAACTCACCATACTGTATTTCATAGTAAAAATACATATAACGTCATTGAACAAGTGCAAGGTTGGCCTTGGATTCACGAACCTAAATTAATTATATATATTTATATGTTGGTCAATATTTGTCTAACAAATTAGGTCAAGTCATAGTGTACCACAATCCTATTGCTCGAGACTAATATGCAAAAGTCAACAAAAGTAAATTTGACTCAAAATAATTTCTAAAAATCTATACATGATTAATATATAGTTTAAATATCATCGTTTTATATTTTTAAATATTTTAAAAAGATTTATTAGAGTAAATAATATAATTTATTTATTAATAAATAAAATTTTATATTAAATTTATATAATCAAATATACTTTTATATATATTAAGTAATAAAATTTATAGGGTTCATTTAATATCATAAAGATAATATGATAGGTATTATTAAAGTAAGTTATTACACGTAGTAAAATATGTTTGTATCACATATTTATTTTATAAAATAATATCTATAATGATAGTAAGTAAAAGTTGTATTATTTTGTAATAATAATTATTATTATAAAAATATCAATATTTATAATTACTAAGATGACATTATGATAAAACGATAATTCTAATTATGATAACTTTAATATTTACGATAATTTTTAATATTATCTTTAAAATAATAATTCTATTTAAAATAATAATAATAATGATATTTTATAGTAACAATGACATTTCTATTAAAATGATAATTTTTGTTAAAATGATAGTTTTAATACTAACGATACTTTTAATAATAATAGTAATGATAAAAATAATAAGAACGATAATTTTATCTAAATTAATATCTTATAATATTTTAATTTCATCATGATACTCTTACTCATTATTTCCTAATCGTTTCGTTTAATAGCTTTTAATTGTCTTTTATATCGTGTTCATAATAATGATAATAATAATAATCAAAATATTTAGGTGTTACAATTATTTGTTTTAATTACACTAATATTAATAATGATAGTTACTATAATATTATTAACGATAATACTAATAATTATCTTAATGATAATATAGTAATAATAATAATAACAATAACCATTTTTAAATAATGATATATATATATATATATATATATATATATTAATAATGATAATAATAATAATAATACTAATAATAATAATAATAATAATAATAATACTAATTATAACTTTAACGATAATAACGATAGTAATAAAAAAAACAATTTTTAATGATAAATCCCTTTTATTGATAAAGATAATAATAATGATAATAATAAGATAAAACTAGAACGACGATAAAAACGACGATAATAATAATCATTTTTAATAAAAATATCAAAAATTCAATTGATTATAACTTCTAATCCGTTCATCGAAACCATTCGATATCTAAAGGAAAAGTTCTTAATTTTTCGCTAGCTTTCCAAGGACATGCATATCTTATACCTTATCTCAACCGCAAGTGTAACTAATTCAAGATTCAACCTAACCTGTCTAAAGGCAATATCAAAAGTACAAGCATGCATAATCCTAAATACTCGAGCACTAGTCAGGGATACACTATTAGTATGTAAAAGTTAAATTATGAGTACTCACGTATCAATATTGAGATTCAATATTGCAGGAAAGGTACGTAGACGCAACGGAAATGATAAACACTATATTGACCTCACGAGCATACCCATGAACCATACTCAATCACCTCCATAGCTATAACCCATAATTTCTTTAATCCTATCCTACTCGAAAAACAATTTCGAAATCACTCGGACAACACTCCGTCGTAATATTTTATGTATACTAATAATATCTTGAAATAATACGGAGTAAATATATATATGTAAATCGATTGAGAGAGTTTAGAGAAAAATATTTTCAAGTTTCTATGAAATAATGAAACGTATTGAATTCTATTTATAATAGATTTTTGAATTATTAAAGTATAAATTATTAAAGTGAATTATTAAAGTATGAATTATTAAAGTGAATTATTAAAGTATGAATTATTAAAGTGAATTATTAAAGTATAAATTATTAAAGTATGAATTATTAAAGTGAATTATTAAAGTTAAAGTAAAGTAAAAATAAAGTAAAGGTAAAGTTTAAGTATAGTAAAAGTATAAAACTATGTACGTATTATACGCGTATAAATATATATAATATTAATTTAAATCGTTATATATATTTAATAAAATAAAATATAAATATCGTTATCTTTATCATACTAGTTAAGTAATGAGTTGTCAAAAGTGGTTCTAGATATTTATAAAAGTTATATACGTTTTAATAATAAAGTTCTTTTTAAACTGAAAACGTTTTTGTACGTTTGAAACTAAATAGATCAATCGAGTCTTTATGAGATTCAATCTTCCACTATCCTTTGTCTAGTTCTCAATGATTGACAATTTGTTCTTATTTATAAATTACTTTACCATTTTCCGAATATTGTTAAAATGGAAAGATTTCTCAAATCAACGTGGGCCTTTCAACAGAGACTTGTAATCATAATTTAATATATTTGATAATTCAATCAGTTGATTTTATCTTCTAATTCCATTGATAAACATTTTGAAACAGATACAATCATATAAAGTATTTAATCTAATATTTCGTTTACGTTTCAAGTTATAATATATATACACATATACATATATAATCATATTCGTTTAATGGTTCGTGAATCGTTGGAACTTGGTCGAGGTTGAATGAATGTATGAACATAGTTTAAAATTCTTGAAATTTAACTTAACAAATATTGCTTATTGTGTCGGAAACATATAAAGATTAAAGTTTAAATTTGGTTGGAAATTTCCGGGTTGTCACAGTAGTAACACCGCGGGCTGTTTTGGGTTAGTTAATTAAAAACTATGATAAACTTTGATTTAAAAGTTGTTATTCTGAGAAAATGATTTTTATTATGAACATGAAACTATATCCAAAAATTATGGTTAAACTCAAAGTGGAAGTATGTTTTCTAAAATGGTCATCTAGACGTCGTTCTTTCGACTGAAATGACTACCTTTACAAAAACGACTTGTAACTTATTTTTCCGACTAGAAACCTATACTTTTTTTTGTTTAGATTCATAAAATAGAGTTCAATATGAAACCATAGCAATTTGATTCACTCAAAACGGATTTAAAATGAAGAAGTTATGGGTAAAACAAGATTGGATAATTTTTCTCATTTTAGCTACGTGAAAATTGGTAACAAATTTATTCCAACCATAACTTAATCAACTTGTATTATATATTATGTAATCTTGAGATACCATAGACACGTATACAATGTTTCGACCTATCATGTCGACACATCTATATATATTTCGGAACAACCATAAGACACTCTATATGTGAATGTTGGAGTTAGCTATACAGGGTTGAGGTTGATTCCAAAATATATATAGTTTGAGTTGTGATCAATACTGAGATACGTATACACTGGGTCGTGGATTGATTCAAGATAATATTTATCGATTTATTTCTGTACATCTAACTGTGGACAACTAGTTGTAGGTTACTAACGAGGACAGCTGACTTAATAAACTTAAAACATCAAAATATATTAAAAGTGTTGTAAATATATTTTGAACATACTTTGATATATATGTATATATTGTTATAGGTTCGTGAATCAACCAGTGGCCAACTCTTACTTCCCGACGAAGTAAAAATCTGTGAAAGTGAGTTATAGTCCCACTTTTAAAATCTAATATTTTTGGGATGAGAATACATGCAGGTTTTATAAATGATTTACAAAATAGACACAAGTACGTGAAACTACATTCTATGGTTGAATTATCGAAATCGAATATGCCCCTTTTTATTAAGTCTGGTAATCTAAGAATTAGGGAACAGACACCCTAATTGACGCGAATCCTAAAGATAGATCTATTGGGCCTAACAAACCCCATCCAAAGTACCGGATGCTTTAGTACTTCGAAATTTATATCATATCCGAAGGGTGTCCCGGAATGATGGGGATATTCTTATATATGCATCTTGTTATTGTCGGTTACCAGGTGTTCACCATATGAATGATTTTTATCTCTATGTATGGGATGTGTATTGAAATATGAAATCTTGTGGTCTATTGTTACGATTTGATATATATAGGTTAAACCTATAACTCACCAACATTTTTGTTGACGTTTTAAGCATGTTTATTCTCAGGTGATTATTAAGAGCTTCCGCTGTCGCATACTTAAATAAGGACAAGATTTGGAGTCCATGCTTGTATGATATTGTGTAAAAACTGCATTCAAGAAACTTATTTTGTTGTAACATATTTGTATTGTAAACCATTATGTAATGGTCGTGTGTAAACAGGATATTTTAGATTATCATTATTTGATAATCTACGTAAAGCTTTTTAAACCTTTATTGATGAAATAAAGGTTATGGTTTGTTTAAAAATGAATGCAGTCTTTGAAAAACGTCTCATATAGAGGTCAAAACCTCGCAACGAAATCAATTAATATGGAACGTTTTTAATCAATAAGAACGGGACATTTCAGTTGGTATCCGAGCGTTGGTCTTAGAGAACCAGAAAATTTGCATTAGTGTGTCTTATCGAGTTTGTTAGGATGCATTAGTGAGTCTGGACTTCGACCGTGTTTTCTTTAAAAATGATTGCTTAACATTTTTGTTGGAAACTATATATTTTTAATATATGAATATTATGTGATATATTAATCTCTTAACGTGTTTGATATTATGTGATAGATGTCTACCTCTAGAACAAGTCCCATTGACTCACCTAATAATAATGAAGAGTCAAATGTAAATTGGAATGATTTGTGGACTGATTCACAAGTTCCCGAAGAGGAACCGGAAGAAGAGTCGGAACCGGAAGAAGAATCGGAACCGGAAGAAGAATCGGAACCGGATGAAGAAATAGAACCGGTGGGGGAAATAATAAAACGGTTAAGTAAAAGAAAATCCTCAACCAACCGACCAAAGTTAATTATGGTCAATGGTGTTTCCGCCAAGGAAGCAAAATATTGGGAGGATTACCAATTCTCCGATGAATCGGATTCCGACGAGAATTCCGATGATGTTATAGAAATTACCCCAACTGAATTTAAAAAGGCAAAAGAAAATAATAAGGGAAAGGGCATAAAAATAGAGAAATCTAATTCCAACCCCGATGAACTTTATATGTATCGTCAACCCCCGAAGTCCTTAAGTTGTAACAATGACCCGGGAACCTCTAAACCACCAGGTTTTTCTAAACCAATGTGGACAACGACGGCTCGTATTAGGGGAACATCATATATCCCTAGAAACTTGGCAAAACGAACCAAAACCGAAGAAGAAGAAACGAGCGAGTCGGAATAAGATAGTTGTATTCGTGTGGTGTAATATATGTAATATAGTGTTCTTATGCTTTATGATATATGTAAAAATTGCTTGTATTAATAAGTATTTTTTTATGAATCTAACTCTTGTCTATTTTACAGTTTAAAAACACAAAATGGATAGACAACCCAATATTTTAAGAGACCTACCCGGAGACATGATTGATGAAATCTTGTCTAGAGTCGGCCAGAATTCTTCGGCACAACTATTTAAGGCGAGATCAGTTTGTAAGACATTCGAAGAACGTTCCAAGAATGTCTTGGTTTATAAGAGACTTTCGTTTGAAAGATGGGGGATATCACATTGGGAAACCCATAAATTACGATGTGTTTACTTTGACGCATATATTGCGGGGAACCCAAATGCTATTTTACGCAACGGGTTAAGAAATTATTTTGACTCAATATATCCGAATATTGGACTTCGTGATTTAGAAAAAGCGGCTAACATGCAACATAAAGAAGCATGTTATGCTTACGGATTAGTAATGTTCGCTTCTCACCAAAGTGAGAACAAGAACATCGGGCTACAACTATTAAACAAAACGTTTCCACAAGTGACGGAGTCGGTAATTGGGGTAAGAAATGAGGTTTTTAGATTATTACGGGACTGTTGGACATTACGTAACCCTCGTCCCTTTGATGACGTTACAACACGCTGTCTTATCAACGGCCATAACGGTTATGTTGCACAAGACCAAGGATGGGAAGTAGTCCTAGTAAAACCAGAATGCATGACTTGTTTCTGGACGTATGAATTACGTGTCTTTATTGCCTTTGCCGAACGACTTGTGTACTAGCTAGAATTGTCTTCACAACTATCTTGTATCAAAGTTATTGTGTGCTATATTTCATGCTTTATGTAAAATAAGCGGTATTGTAAGTTTGTAAAATATTGTATAAAAGTTTGAACGCGAAATATTATTACAATCAGTTTTTCATATAGAATTGTAGTAGTTGAATTGTATATATTAGCTACTAAGTATGAACTTAACGGGTAGGTACTACCCGAATTTAAACTTATAAAACGCTAATATGAAGAAAAAGCTTTTATAAATGAGTTCATATTATGCTACGAAATACTATTAACTACTCTTAATATTCTGTATGATTAACTTGTTCCATTTAACTATTTTGAAGGAAATGGCACCGACTACTCGACACACCGTGAATATGAATGAAGAGGAATTCCGTACTTTTCTAGCTTCAAACATAGCCGCAGTACAGGCTGCGCTACATACCAACAATAACCTTGGATCTAGCAGTACAGGAAATCGTGTAGGATGCACCTACAAAGAATTCACTGCCTGCAAACCTTTGGAATTTGATGGAACCGAAGGACCGATCGGATTGAAACGGTGGACCGAGAAGGTTGAATCGGTGTTTGCCATAAGTAAGTGTACTGAAGAGGACAAAGTGAAGTACGCTACGCATACCTTCACAGGTTCTGCGTTAACATGGTGGAATACCTATCTAGAGCAAGTGGGACAAGATGATGCGTACGCACTACCGTGGTCAGCATTCAAGCACTTGATGAACGAGAAGTACCGTCCCAGAACCGAGGTCAATAAGCTCAAGACAGAACTTAGAGGGTTACGAACCCAAGGATTTGATATTACCACGTACGAAAGACGATTCACAGAATTGTGCCTATTGTGTCCGGGAGCATTCGAAGATGAGGAAGAGAAGATCGACGCGTTTGTGAAAGGATTACCGGAAAGAATCCAAGAAGATATAAGTTCACACGAGCCCGCCTCCATACAACAGGCATGTAGAATGGCTCACAAACTAGTGAACCAGATTGAAGAAAGAATTAAAGAACAGACTGCTGAAGAGGCCAATGTGAAGCAAGTCAAAAGAAAGTGGGAGGAAAACGGTGATAAGAATCACCAATACAACAACAACAGCAATTACAACAATAATCGCAACAATTATCCCAACAATCGCAACATCAATCGCAACTACAACAAACGGCCCAACAACAACAACAACAACAACAACAACAGCAACTACAACAATCATCCCAACAACAATAATAACCGCAACAACAACAACAATCAGAAGCAACTATGCCAAAGGTGTGAAAAGAATCACTCGGGGTTCTGCACCAAATTTTGCAACAAGTGTAAAAGAAATGGTCATAGCGCGGCTAAGTGTGAGGTCTACGGACCAGGGGTTAATAGAACGAAAGGAACAAATGGTGTCGGAACGAGTAATGGCGGAGCAAGTAGTGTCGGAGCAAGTTATGCCAATGTAGTTTGTTATAAATGTGGAAAACCAGGCCACATTATTAGAAATTGCCCGAACCAGGAGAACACGAATGGACAAGGCCGTGGAAGAGTTTTCAATATTAATGCGGTAGAGGCACAGGAAGACCCGGAGCTTGTTACGGGTACGTTTCTTATTGACAATAAATCTACTTACGTTTTATTTGATTCGGGTGCGGATAGAAGCTATATGAGTAGAGATTTTTGTGCTAAATTAAGTTGTCCATTGACGCCTTTGGATAGTAAATTTTTACTCGAATTAGCAAATGGTAAATTAATTTCAGCAGATAATATATGTCGGAATCGAGAAATTAAACTGGTTAGCGAAACATTTAAGATTGATTTGATACCAGTAGAGTTAGGGAGTTTTGATGTGATAATCGGTATGGACTGGTTGAAAGAAGTGAAAGCGGAGATCGTTTGTTACAAAAATGCAATTCGCATTATACGAGAAAAAGGAAAACCCTTAATGGTGTACGGAGAAAAGGGCAACACGAAGCTACATCTTATTAGTAATTTGAAGGCACAAAAACTAATAAGAAAAGGTTGCTATGCTGTTATAGCACACGTCGAGAAAGTACAAACTGAAGAAAAGAGCATCAATGATGTTCCCATTGCAAAAGAATTTCCCGATGTATTTCCGAAAGAATTACCGGGATTACCCCCACATCGATCCGTTGAATTTCAAATAGATCTTGTACCAGGAGCTGCACCAATAGCTCGTGCTCCTTACAGACTCGCACCCAGCGAGATGAAAGAACTGCAAAGCCAATTACAAGAACTTTTAGAGCGTGGTTTCATTCGACCAAGCACATCACCGTGGGGAGCTCCTGTTTTGTTTGTCAAGAAGAAAGATGGTACATTCAGGTTGTGTATCGACTACCGAGAGTTGAACAAACTTACCATCAAGAACCGCTACCCACTACCGAGAATCGACGACTTATTTGATCAACTACAAGGCTCGTCTGTTTATTCAAAGATTGACTTACGTTCCGGGTATCATCAAATGCGGGTGAAAGAAGATGATATTCCAAAGACTGCTTTCAGAACACGTTACGGTCATTACGAGTTTATGGTCATGCCGTTTGGTTTAACTAATGCACCAGCTGTGTTCATGGACCTTATGTGAAATGTCCCGTTCTTATTGATTAAAAACGTTCCATATTAATTGATTTCGTTGCGAGGTTTTGACCTCTATATGAGACGTTTTTCAAAGACTGCATTCATTTTAAAACAAACCATAACCTTTATTTCATCAATAAAGGTTTAAAAAGCTTTAAGTAGATTATCAAATAATGATAATCTAAAATATCCTGTTTACACACGACCATTACATAATGGTTTACAATACAAATATGTTACAACAAAATAAGTTTCTTGAATGCAGTTTTTACACAATATCATACAAGCATGGACTCCAAATCTCGTCCTTATTTAAGTATGCGACAGCGGAAGCTCTTAATAATCACCTGAGAATAAACATGCTTAAAACGTCAACAAAAATGTTGGTGAGTTATAGGTTTAACCTATATATATCAAATCATAATAATAGACCGCAAGATTTCATATTTCAATACACATCTCATACATAGAGATAAAAGTCATTCATATGGTGAACACCTGGTAACCGACATTAACAAGATGCATATATAAGAATATCCCCATCATTCCGGGACACCCTTCGGATATGATATAAATTTCGAAGTACTAAAGCATCCGGTACTTTGGATGGGGTTTGTTAGGCCCAATAGATCTATCTTTAGGATTCGCGTCAATTAGGGTGTCTGTTCCCTAATTCTTAGATTACCAGACTTAATAAAAAGGGGCATATTCGATTTCGATAATTCAACCATAGAATGTAGTTTCACGTACTTGTGTCTATTTTGTAAATCATTTATAAAACCTGCATGTATTCTCATCCCAAAAATATTAGATTTTAAAAGTGGGACTATAACTCACTTTCACAGATTTTTACTTCGTCGGGAAGTAAGACTTGGCCACTGGTTGATTCACGAACCTATAACAATATATACATATATATCAAAGTATGTTCAAAATATATTTACAACACTTTTAATATATTTTGATGTTTTAAGTTTATTAAGTCAGCTGTCCTCGTTAGTAACCTACAACTAGTTGTCCACAGTTAGATGTACAGAAATAAATCGATAAATATTATCTTGAATCAATCCACGACCCAGTGTATACGTATCTCAGTATTGATCACAACTCAAACTATATATATTTTGGAATCAACCTCAACCCTGTATAGCTAACTCCAACATTCACATATAGAGTGTCTATGGTTGTTCCGAAATATATATAGATGTGTCGACATGATAGGTCGAAACATTGTATACGTGTCTATGGTATCTCAAGATTACATAATATATAATACAAGTTGATTAAGTTATGGTTGGAATAGATTTGTTACCAATTTTCACGTAGCTAAAATGAGAAAAATTATCCAATCTTGTTTTACCCATAACTTCTTCATTTTAAATCCGTTTTGAGTGAATCAAATTGCTATGGTTTCATATTGAACTCTATTTTATGAATCTAAACAGAAAAAGTATAGGTTTATAGTCGGAAAAATAAGTTACAAGTCGTTTTTGTAAAGGTAGTCATTTCAGTCGAAAGAACGACGTCTAGATGACCATTTTAGAAAACATACTTCCACTTTGAGTTTAACCATAATTTTTGGATATATTTTCATGTTCATAATAAAAATCATTTTCTCAGAATAACAACTTTTAAATCAAAGTTTATCATAGTTTTTAATTAACTAACCCAAAACAGCCCGCGGTGTTACTACGACGGCGTAAATCCGGTTTTACGGTGTTTTTCGTGTTTCCAGGTTTTAAATCATTAAGTTAGCATATCATATAGATATAGAACATGTGTTTAGTTGATTTTAAAAGTCAAGTTAGAAGGATTAACTTTTGTTTGCGAACAAGTTTAGAATTAACTAAACTATGTTCTAGTGATTACAAGTTTAAACCTTCGAATAAGATAGCTTTATATGTATGAATCGAATGATGTTATGAACATCATTACTACCTTAAGTTCCTTGGATGAACCTACTGGAAAAGAGAAAAATGGATCTAGCTTCAATGGATCCTTGGATGGCTCAAAGTTCTTGAAGCAAAATCATGACACGAAAACAAGTTCAAGTAAGATCATCACTTGAAATAAGATTGTTATAGTTATAGAAATTGAACCAAAGTTTGAATATGATTATTACCTTGTATTAGAATGATAACCTACTGTAAGAAACAAAGATTTCTTGAGGTTGGATGATCACCTTACAAGATTGGAAGTGAGCTAGCAAACTTGAAAGTATTCTTGATTTTATGAAACTAGAACTTTTGGAATTTATGAAGAACACTTAGAACTTGAAGATAGAACTTGAGAGAGTTCAATTAGATGAAGAAAATTGAAGAATGAAAGTGTTTGTAGGTGTTTTTGGTCGTTGGTGTATGGATTAGATATAAAGGATATGTAATTTTGTTTTCATGTAAATAAGTCATGAATGATTACTCATATTTTTGTAATCTTATGAGATATTTCATGCTAGTTGCCAAATGATGGTTCCCACATGTGTTAGGTGACTCACATGGGCTGCTAAGAGCTGATCATTGGAGTGTATATACCAATAGTACATACATCTAAAAGCTGTGTATTGTACGAGTACGAATACGGGTGCATACGAGTAGAATTGTTGATGAAACTGAACGAGAATGTAATTGTAAGCATTTTTGTTAAGTAGAAGTATTTTGATAAGTGTATTGAAGTCTTTCAAAAGTGTATAAATACATATTAAAACACTACATGTATATACATTTTAACTGAGTCGTTAAGTCATCGTTAGTCGTTACATGTAAGTGTTGTTTTGAAACCTTTAGGTTAACGATCTTGTTAAATGTTGTTAACCCAATGTTTATAATATCAAAAGAGATTTTAAATTATTATATTATCATGATATTATGATGTACGAATATCTCTTAATATGATATATATACATTAAATGTCGTTACAACGATAAACGTTACATATATGTCTCGTTTCAAAATCATTAAGTTAGTAGTCTTGTTTTTACATATGTAGTTCATTGTTAATATAATTAATGATATGTTTACTTATCATAATATCATGTTAACTATATATATAACCATATATATGTCATCATATAGTTTTTTTTTTTTACAAGTTTTAACGTTCGTGAATCACCGGTCAACTTGGGTGGTCAATTGTCTATATGAAACCTATTTCAATTAATCAAGTCTTAACAAGTTTGATTGCTTAACATGTTGGAAACATTTAATCATGTAAACATCAATCTCAATTAATATATATAAACATGGAAAAGTTCGGGTCACTACAGTACCTACCCGTTAAATAAATTTCGTCCCGAAATTTTAAGCTGTTGAAGGTGTTGACGAATCTTCTGGAAATAGATGCGGGTATTTCTTCTTCATCTGATCTTCACGCTCCCAGGTGAACTCGGGTCCTCTACGAGCATTCCATCGAACCTTAACAATTGGTATCTTGTTTTGCTTAAGTCTTTTAACCTCACGATCCATTATTTCGACGGGTTCTTCGATGAATTGGAGTTTTTCGTTGATTTGGATTTCATCTAACGGAATAGTGAGATCCTCTTTAGCAAAACATTTCTTCAAATTCGAGACGTGGAAAGTGTTATGTACAGCCGCGAGTTGTTGAGGTAACTCAAGTCGGTAAGCTACTGGTCCGACACGATCAATAATCTTGAATGGTCCAATATACCTTGGATTTAATTTCCCTCGTTTACCAAATCGAACAACGCCTTTCCAAGGTGAAACTTTAAGCATGACCATCTCTCCAATTTCAAATTCTATATCTTTTCTTTTAATGTCAGCGTAGCTCTTTTGTCGACTTTGGGCGGTTTTCAACCGTTGTTGAATTTGGATGATCTTCTCGGTAGTTTCTTGTATAATCTCCGGACCCGTAATCTGTCTATCCCCCACCTCACTCCAACAAATAGGAGACCTGCACTTTCTACCATAAAGTGCTTCAAACGGCGCCATCTCAATGCTTGAATGGTAGCTGTTGTTGTAGGAAAATTCTGCTAACGGTAGATGTCGATCCCAACTGTTTCCGAAATCAATAACACATGCTCGTAGCATGTCTTCAAGCGTTTGTATCGTCCTTTCGCTCTGCCCATCAGTTTGTGGATGATAGGCAGTACTCATGTCTAGACGAGTTCCTAATGCTTGCTGTAATGTCTGCCAGAATCTTGAAATAAATCTGCCATCCCTATCAGAGATAATAGAGATTGGTATTCCATGTCTGGAGACGACTTCCTTCAAATACAGTCGTGCTAACTTCTCCATCTTGTCATCTTCTCTTATTGGTAGGAAGTGTGCTGATTTGGTGAGACGATCAACTATTACCCAAATAGTATCAAAACCACTTGCAGTCCTTGGCAATTTAGTGATGAAATCCATGGTAATGTTTTCCCATTTCCATTCCGGGATTTCGGGTTGTTGAAGTAGACCTGATGGTTTCTGATGCTCAGCTTTGACCTTAGAACACGTCAAACATTCTCCTACATATTTAGCAACATCGGCTTTCATACCCGGCCACCAAAAATGTTTCTTGAGATCCTTGTACATCTTCCCCGTTCCAGGATGTATTGAGTATCTGGTTTTATGAGCTTCTCTAAGTACCATTTCTCTCATATCTCCAAATTTTGGTACCCAAATCCTTTCAGCCCTATACCGGGTTCCGTCTTCCCGAATATTAAGATGCTTCTCCGATCCTTTGGGTATTTCATCCTTTAAATTTCCCTCTTTTAAAACTCCTTGTTGCGCCTCCTTTATTTGAGTAGTAATGTTATTATGAATCATTATATTCATAGATTTTATTCGAATGGGTTCTCTATCCTTTCTGCTCAAGGCATCGGCTACCACATTTGCCTTCCCCGGGTGGTAACGAATCTCAAAATCGTAATCATTCAATAATTCAATCCACCTACGCTGCCTCATATTCAGTTGTTTCTGATTAAATATGTGTTGAAGACTTTTGTGGTCGGTATATATAATACTTTTGACCCCATATAAGTAGTGCCTCCAAGTCTTTAATGCAAAAACAACCGCGCCTAATTGCAAATCATGCGTCGTATAATTTTGTTCGTGAATCTTCAATTGTCTAGACGCATAAGCAATCACCTTCGTTCGTTGCATTAATACACAACCGAGACCTTGCTTTGATGCGTCACAATAAATCACAAAATCATCATTCCCTTCAGGCAATGACAATATAGGTGCCGTAGTTAGCTTTTTCTTCAATAACTGAAACGCTTTCTCTTGTTCATCATTCCATTCAAATTTCTTCCCTTTATGCGTTAATGCAGTCAAGGGTTTTGCTATTCTGGAAAAGTCTTGGATGAACCTTCTGTAGTAACCAGCTAGTCCTAAAAACTGGCGTATGTGTTTCGGAGTTTTCGGGGTTTCCCACTTTTCAACAGTTTCTATCTTTGCCGGATCCACCTTAATACCTTCTTTGTTCACTATGTGACCGAGGAATTGAACTTCTTCCAACCAAAATGCACACTTTGAAAACTTAGCGTACAATTCTTCCTTCCTCAATACTTCTAACACCTTTCTCAAATGTTCACCGTGTTCTTGGTCATTCTTTGAGTAAATAAGTATGTCATCAATGAAAACAATGACAAACTTGTCAAGGTATGGTCCACACACTCGGTTCATAAGGTCCATGAACACAGCTGGTGCATTAGTTAAACCAAACGGCATGACCATAAACTCGTAATGACCGTAACGTGTTCTGAAAGCAGTCTTTGGAATATCATCTTCTTTCACTCGCATTTGATGATACCCGGAACGTAAGTCAATCTTTGAATAAACAGACGAGCCTTGTAGTTGATCAAATAAGTCGTCGATTCTCGGTAGTGGGTAGCGGTTCTTGATGGTAAGTTTGTTCAACTCTCGGTAGTCGATACACAACCTGAATGTACCATCTTTCTTCTTGACAAATAAAACAGGAGCTCCCCACGGTGATGTGCTTGGTCGAATGAAACCACGCTCTAAAAGTTCTTGTAATTGGCTTTGCAGTTCTTTCATCTCGCTGGGTGCGAGTCTGTAAGGAGCACGAGCTATTGGTGCAGCTCCTGGTACAAGATCTATTTGAAATTCAACGGATCGATGTGGGGGTAATCCCGGTAATTCTTTCGGAAATACATCGGGAAATTCTTTTGCAATGGGAACATCATTGATGCTCTTTTCTTCAGTTTGTACTTTCTCGACGTGTGCTAGAACAGCATAGCAACCTTTTCTTATTAGTTTTTGTGCCTTCAAATTACTAATAAGATGTAGCTTCGTGTTGCCCTTTTCTCCGTACACCATTAAGGGTTTTCCTTTTTCGCGTATAATGCGAATTGCATTTTTGTAACAAACGATCTCCGCTTTCACTTCTTTCAACCAGTCCATACCGATTATCACATCAAAACTCCCTAACTCTACTGGTATCAAATCAATCTTAAATGTTTCGCTAACCAGTTTAATTTCTCGATTCCGACATATATTATCTGCTGAAATTAATTTACCATTTGCTAATTCGAGTAAAAATTTACTATCCAAAGGCGTCAATGGACAACTTAATTTAGCACAAAAATCTCTACTCATATAGCTTCTATCCGCACCCGAATCAAATAAAACGTAAGCAGATTTATTGTCAATAAGAAACGTACCCGTAACAAGCTCCGGGTCTTCCTGTGCCTCTACCGCATTAATATTGAAAACTCTTCCACGGCCTTGTCCATTCGTGTTCTCCTGGTTCGGGCAATTTCTAATAATGTGGCCTGGTTTTCCACATTTATAACAAACTACATTGGCATAACTTGCTCCGACACTACTTGCTCCGCCATTACTCGTTCCGACACCATTTGTTCCTTTCGTTCTATTAACCTCTGGTCCGTAGACCTCACACTTCGCCGCGCTATGACCATTTCTTTTACACTTGTTGCAAAATTTGGTGCAGAACCCCGAGTGATTCTTTTCACACCTTTGGCATAGTTGCTTCTGATTGTTGTTGTTGTTGCGGTTATTATTGTTGTTGGGATGATTGTTGTAGTTGCTGTTGTTGTTGTTGTTGTTGTTGTTGTTGTTGTTGGGCCGTTTGTTGTAGTTGCGATTGATGTTGCGATTGTTGGGATAATTGTTGCGATTATTGTTGTAATTGCTGTTGTTGTTGTATTGGTGATTCTTATCACCGTTTTCCTCCCACTTTCTTTTGACTTGCTTCACATTGGCCTCTTCAGCAGTCTGTTCTTTAATTCTTTCTTCAATCTGGTTCACTAGTTTGTGAGCCATTCTACATGCCTGTTGTATGGAGGCGGGCTCGTGTGAACTTATATCTTCTTGGATTCTTTCCGGTAATCCTTTCACAAACGCGTCGATCTTCTCTTCCTCATCTTCGAATGCTCCCGGACACAATAGGCACAATTCTGTGAATCGTCTTTCGTACGTGGTAATATCAAATCCTTGGGTTCGTAACCCTCTAAGTTCTGTCTTGAGCTTATTGACCTCGGTTCTGGGATGGTACTTCTCGTTCATCAAGTGCTTGAATGCTGACCACGGTAGTGCGTACGCATCATCTTGTCCCACTTGCTCTAGATAGGTATTCCACCATGTTAACGCAGAACCTGTGAAGGTATGCGTAGCGTACTTCACTTTGTCCTCTTCAGTACACTTACTTATGGCAAACACCGATTCAACCTTCTCGGTCCACCGTTTCAATCCGATCGGTCCTTCGGTTCCATCAAATTCCAAAGGTTTGCAGGCAGTGAATTCTTTGTAGGTGCATCCTACACGATTTCCTGTACTGCTAGATCCAAGGTTATTGTTGGTATGTAGCGCAGCCTGTACTGCGGCTATGTTTGAAGCTAGAAAAGTACGGAATTCCTCTTCATTCATATTCACGGTGTGTCGAGTAGTCGGTGCCATTTCCTTCAAAATAGTTAAATGGAACAAGTTAATCATACAGAATATTAAGAGTAGTTAATAGTATTTCGTAGCATAATATGAACTCATTTATAAAAGCTTTTTCTTCATATTAGCATTTTATAAGTTTAAATTCGGGTAGTACCTACCCGTTAAGTTCATACTTAGTAGCTAATATACAATTCAACTACTACAATTCTATATGAAAAACTGATTATAATAATATTTCGCGTTCAAACTTTTATACAATATTTTACAAACTTACAATACCGCTTATTTTACATAAAGCATGAAATATAGCACACAATAACTTTGATACAAGATAGTTGTGAAGACAATTCTAGCTAGTACACAAGTCGTTCAGCAAAGGCAATAAAGACACGTAATTCATACGTCCAGAAACAAGTCATGCATTCTGGTTTTACTAGGACTACTTCCCATCCTTGGTCTTGTGCAACATAACCGTTATGGCCGTTGATAAGACAGCGTGTTGTAACGTCGTCAAAGGGACGAGGGTTACGTAATGTCCAACAGTCCCGTAATAATCTAAAAACCTCATTTCTTACCCCAATTACCGACTCCGTCACTTGTGGAAACGTTTTGTTTAATAGTTGTAGCCCGATGTCCTTGTTCTCACTTTGGTGAGAAGCGAACATTACTAATCCGTAAGCATAACATGCTTCTTTATGTTGCATGTTAGCCGCTTTTTCTAAATCACGAAGTCCAATATTCGGATATATTGAGTCAAAATAATTTCTTAACCCGTTGCGTAAAATAGCATTTGGGTTCCCCGCAATATATGCGTCAAAGTAAACACATCGTAACTTATGGGTTTCCCAATGTGATATCCCCCATCTTTCAAACGAAAGTCTCTTATAAACCAAGACATTCTTGGAACGTTCTTCGAATATCTTACAAACTGATCTCGCCTTAAATAGTTGTGCCGAAGAATTCTGGCCGACTCTAGACAAGATTTCATCAATCATGTCTCCGGGTAGGTCTCTTAAAATATTGGGTTGTCTATCCATTTTGTGTTTTTAAACTGTAAAATAGACAAGAGTTAGATTCATAAAAAAAAAATACTTATTAATACAAGCAATTTTTACATATATCATAAAGCATAAGAACACTATATTCCATATATTACACCACACGAATACAACTATCTTATTCCGACTCGCTCGTTTCTTCTTCTTCGGTTTTGGTTCGTTTTGCCAAGTTTCTAGGGATATATGATGTTCCCCTAATACGAGCCGTCGTTGTCCACATTGGTTTAGAAAAACCTGGTGGTTTAGAGGTTCCCGGGTCATTGTTACAACTTAAGGACTTCGGGGGTTGACGATACATATAAAGTTCATCGGGGTTGGAATTAGATTTCTCTATTTTTATGCCCTTTCCCTTATTATTTTCTTTTGCCTTTTTAAATTCAGTTGGGGTAATTTCTATAACATCATCGGAATTCTCGTCGAAATCCGATTCATCGGAGAATTGGTAATCCTCCCAATATTTTGCTTCCTTGGCGGAAACACCATTGACCATAATTAACTTTGGTCGGTTGGTTGAGGATTTTCTTTTACTTAACCGTTTTATTATTTCCCCCACCGGTTCTATTTCTTCATCCGGTTCCGATTCTTCTTCCGGTTCCGATTCTTCTTCCGGTTCCGACTCTTCTTCCGGTTCCTCTTCGGGAACTTGTGAATCAGTCCACAAATCATTCCAATTTACATTTGACTCTTCATTATTATTAGGTGAGTCAATGGGACTTGTTCTAGAGGTAGACATCTATCACATAATATCAAACACGTTAAGAGATTAATATATCACATAATATTCATATGTTAAAAATATATAGTTTCCAACAAAAATGTTAAGCAATCATTTTTAAAGAAAACACGGTCGAAGTCCAGACTCACTAATGCATCCTAACAAACTCGATAAGACACACTAATGCAAATTTTCTGGTTCTCTAAGACCAACGCTCGGATACCAACTGAAATGTCCCGTTCTTATTGATTAAAAACGTTCCATATTAATTGATTTCGTTGCGAGGTTTTGACCTCTATATGAGACGTTTTTCAAAGACTGCATTCATTTTAAAACAAACCATAACCTTTATTTCATCAATAAAGGTTTAAAAAGCTTTAAGTAGATTATCAAATAATGATAATCTAAAATATCCTGTTTACACACGACCATTACATAATGGTTTACAATACAAATATGTTACAACAAAATAAGTTTCTTGAATGCAGTTTTTACACAATATCATACAAGCATGGACTCCAAATCTCGTCCTTATTTAAGTATGCGACAGCGGAAGCTCTTAATAATCACCTGAGAATAAACATGCTTAAAACGTCAACAAAAATGTTGGTGAGTTATAGGTTTAACCTATATATATCAAATCATAATAATAGACCGCAAGATTTCATATTTCAATACACATCTCATACATAGAGATAAAAGTCATTCATATGGTGAACACCTGGTAACCGACATTAACAAGATGCATATATAAGAATATCCCCATCATTCCGGGACACCCTTCGGATATGATATAAATTTCGAAGTACTAAAGCATCCGGTACTTTGGATGGGGTTTGTTAGGCCCAATAGATCTATCTTTAGGATTCGCGTCAATTAGGGTGTCTGTTCCCTAATTCTTAGATTACCAGACTTAATAAAAAGGGGCATATTCGATTTCGATAATTCAACCATAGAATGTAGTTTCACGTACTTGTGTCTATTTTGTAAATCATTTATAAAACCTGCATGTATTCTCATCCCAAAAATATTAGATTTTAAAAGTGGGACTATAACTCACTTTCACAGATTTTTACTTCGTCGGGAAGTAAGACTTGGCCACTGGTTGATTCACGAACCTATAACAATATATACATATATATCAAAGTATGTTCAAAATATATTTACAACACTTTTAATATATTTTGATGTTTTAAGTTTATTAAGTCAGCTGTCCTCGTTAGTAACCTACAACTAGTTGTCCACAGTTAGATGTACAGAAATAAATCGATAAATATTATCTTGAATCAATCCACGACCCAGTGTATACGTATCTCAGTATTGATCACAACTCAAACTATATATATTTTGGAATCAACCTCAACCCTGTATAGCTAACTCCAACATTCACATATAGAGTGTCTATGGTTGTTCCGAAATATATATAGATGTGTCGACATGATAGGTCGAAACATTGTATACGTGTCTATGGTATCTCAAGATTACATAATATATAATACAAGTTGATTAAGTTATGGTTGGAATAGATTTGTTACCAATTTTCACGTAGCTAAAATGAGAAAAATTATCCAATCTTGTTTTACCCATAACTTCTTCATTTTAAATCCGTTTTGAGTGAATCAAATTGCTATGGTTTCATATTGAACTCTATTTTATGAATCTAAACAGAAAAAGTATAGGTTTATAGTCGGAAAAATAAGTTACAAGTCGTTTTTGTAAAGGTAGTCATTTCAGTCGAAAGAACGACGTCTAGATGACCATTTTAGAAAACATACTTCCACTTTGAGTTTAACCATAATTTTTGGATATATTTTCATGTTCATAATAAAAATCATTTTCTCAGAATAACAACTTTTAAATCAAAGTTTATCATAGTTTTTAATTAACTAACCCAAAACAGCCCGCGGTGTTACTACGACGGCGTAAATCCGGTTTTACGGTGTTTTTCGTGTTTCCAGGTTTTAAATCATTAAGTTAGCATATCATATAGATATAGAACATGTGTTTAGTTGATTTTAAAAGTCAAGTTAGAAGGATTAACTTTTGTTTGCGAACAAGTTTAGAATTAACTAAACTATGTTCTAGTGATTACAAGTTTAAACCTTCGAATAAGATAGCTTTATATGTATGAATCGAATGATGTTATGAACATCATTACTACCTTAAGTTCCTTGGATGAACCTACTGGAAAAGAGAAAAATGGATCTAGCTTCAATGGATCCTTGGATGGCTCAAAGTTCTTGAAGCAAAATCATGACACGAAAACAAGTTCAAGTAAGATCATCACTTGAAATAAGATTGTTATAGTTATAGAAATTGAACCAAAGTTTGAATATGATTATTACCTTGTATTAGAATGATAACCTACTGTAAGAAACAAAGATTTCTTGAGGTTGGATGATCACCTTACAAGATTGGAAGTGAGCTAGCAAACTTGAAAGTATTCTTGATTTTATGAAACTAGAACTTTTGGAATTTATGAAGAACACTTAGAACTTGAAGATAGAACTTGAGAGAGTTCAATTAGATGAAGAAAATTGAAGAATGAAAGTGTTTGTAGGTGTTTTTGGTCGTTGGTGTATGGATTAGATATAAAGGATATGTAATTTTGTTTTCATGTAAATAAGTCATGAATGATTACTCATATTTTTGTAATCTTATGAGATATTTCATGCTAGTTGCCAAATGATGGTTCCCACATGTGTTAGGTGACTCACATGGGCTGCTAAGAGCTGATCATTGGAGTGTATATACCAATAGTACATACATCTAAAAGCTGTGTATTGTACGAGTACGAATACGGGTGCATACGAGTAGAATTGTTGATGAAACTGAACGAGAATGTAATTGTAAGCATTTTTGTTAAGTAGAAGTATTTTGATAAGTGTATTGAAGTCTTTCAAAAGTGTATAAATACATATTAAAACACTACATGTATATACATTTTAACTGAGTCGTTAAGTCATCGTTAGTCGTTACATGTAAGTGTTGTTTTGAAACCTTTAGGTTAACGATCTTGTTAAATGTTGTTAACCCAATGTTTATAATATCAAAAGAGATTTTAAATTATTATATTATCATGATATTATGATGTACGAATATCTCTTAATATGATATATATACATTAAATGTCGTTACAACGATAAACGTTACATATATGTCTCGTTTCAAAATCATTAAGTTAGTAGTCTTGTTTTTACATATGTAGTTCATTGTTAATATAATTAATGATATGTTTACTTATCATAATATCATGTTAACTATATATATAACCATATATATGTCATCATATAGTTTTTTTTTTTTACAAGTTTTAACGTTCGTGAATCACCGGTCAACTTGGGTGGTCAATTGTCTATATGAAACCTATTTCAATTAATCAAGTCTTAACAAGTTTGATTGCTTAACATGTTGGAAACATTTAATCATGTAAACATCAATCTCAATTAATATATATAAACATGGAAAAGTTCGGGTCACTACATTATGAACCGAGTGTGTGGACCATACCTTGACAAGTTTGTCATTGTTTTCATTGATGACATACTTATTTACTCAAAGAATGACCAAGAACACGGTGAACATTTGAGAAAGGTGTTAGAAGTATTGAGGAAGGAAGAATTGTACGCTAAGTTTTCAAAGTGTGCATTTTGGTTGGAAGAAGTTCAATTCCTCGGTCACATAGTGAACAAAGAAGGTATTAAGGTGGATCCGGCAAAGATAGAAACTGTTGAAAAGTGGGAAACCCCGAAAACTCCGAAACACATACGCCAGTTTTTAGGACTAGCTGGTTACTACAGAAGGTTCATCCAAGACTTTTCCAGAATAGCAAAACCCTTGACTGCATTAACGCATAAAGGGAAGAAATTTGAATGGAATGATGAACAAGAGAAAGCATTTCAGTTATTGAAGAAAAAGCTAACTACGGCACCTATATTGTCATTGCCTGAAGGGAATGATGATTTTGTGATTTATTGTGATGCATCAAAGCAAGGTCTCGGTTGTGTATTAATGCAACGAACGAAGGTGATTGCTTATGCGTCTAGACAATTGAAGATTCACGAACAAAATTATACGACGCATGATTTGGAATTAGGCGCGGTTGTTTTTGCATTAAAGACTTGGAGGCACTACTTATATGGGGTCAAAAGTATTATATATACCGACCACAAAAGTCTTCAACACATATTTAATCAGAAACAACTGAATATGAGGCAGCGTAGGTGGATTGAATTATTGAATGATTACGATTTTGAGATTCGTTACCACCCGGGGAAGGCAAATGTGGTAGCCGATGCCTTGAGCAGGAAGGATAGAGAACCCATTCGAGTAAAATCTATGAATATAATGATTCATAATAACATTACTACTCAAATAAAGGAGGCGCAACAAGGAGTTTTAAAAGAGGGAAATTTAAAGGATGAAATACCCAAAGGATCGGAGAAGCATCTTAATATTCGGGAAGACGGAACCCGGTATAGGGCTGAAAGGATTTGGGTACCAAAATTTGGAGATATGAGAGAAATGGTACTTAGAGAAGCTCATAAAACCAGATACTCAATACATCCTGGAACGGGGAAGATGTACAAGGATCTCAAGAAACATTTTTGGTGGCCGGGTATGAAAGCCGATGTTGCTAAATACGTAGGAGAATGTTTGACGTGTTCTAAGGTCAAAGCTGAGCATCAGAAACCATCAGGTCTACTTCAACAACCCGAAATCCCGGAATGGAAATGGGAAAACATTACCATGGATTTCATCACTAAATTGCCAAGGACTGCAAGTGGTTTTGATACTATTTGGGTAATAGTTGATCGTCTCACCAAATCAGCACACTTCCTACCAATAAGAGAAGATGACAAGATGGAGAAGTTAGCACGACTGTATTTGAAGGAAGTCATCTCCAGACATGGAATACCAATCTCTATTATCTCTGATAGGGATGGCAGATTTATTTCAAGATTCTGGCAGACATTACAGCAAGCATTAGGAACTCGTCTAGACATGAGTACTGCCTATCATCCACAAACTGATGGGCAGAGCGAAAGGACGATACAAATGCTTGAAGACATGCTACGAGCATGTGTTATTGATTTCGGAAACAGTTGGGATCGACATCTACCGTTAGCAGAATTTTCCTACAACAACAGCTACCATTCAAGCATTGAGATGGCGCCGTTTGAAGCACTTTATGGTAGAAGGTGCAGGTCTCCGATTTGTTGGAGTGAAGTGGGGGATAGACAGATTACGGGTCCGGAGATTATACAAGAAACTACCGAGAAGATCATCCAAATTCAACAACGGTTGAAAACCGCCCAAAGTCGACAAAAGAGCTACACTGACATTAAAAGAAAAGATATAGAATTTGAAATTGGAGAGATGGTCATGC
This sequence comes from Rutidosis leptorrhynchoides, assembly GCF_046630445.1. Taxonomy (NCBI): domain Eukaryota; kingdom Viridiplantae; phylum Streptophyta; class Magnoliopsida; order Asterales; family Asteraceae; genus Rutidosis; species Rutidosis leptorrhynchoides. Next base: position 258,588,469 of record NC_092337.1, read on the forward strand.
TTAAAGTTGCACCTTGGAAAGGCGTTGTTCGATTTGGTAAACGAGGGAAATTAAATCCAAGGTATATTGGACCATTCAAGATTATTGATCGTGTCGGACCAGTAGCTTACCGACTTGAGTTACCTCAACAACTCGCGGCTGTACATAACACTTTCCACGTCTCGAATTTGAAGAAATGTTTTGCTAAAGAAGATCTCACTATTCCGTTAGATGAAATCCAAATCAACGAAAAACTCCAATTCATCGAAGAACCCGTCGAAATAATGGATCGTGAGGTTAAAAGACTTAAGCAAAACAAGATACCAATTGTTAAGGTTCGATGGAATGCTCGTAGAGGACCCGAGTTCACCTGGGAGCGTGAAGATCAGATGAAGAAGAAATACCCGCATCTATTTCCAGAAGATTCGTCAACACCTTCAACAGCTTAAAATTTCGGGACGAAATTTATTTAACGGGTAGGTACTGTAGTGACCCGAACTTTTCCATGTTTATATATATTAATTGAGATTGATGTTTACATGATTAAATGTTTCCAACATGTTAAGCAATCAAACTTGTTAAGACTTGATTAATTGAAATAGGTTTCATATAGACAATTGACCACCCAAGTTGACCGGTGATTCACGAACGTTAAAACTTGTAAAAAACTATATGATGACATATATATGGTTATATATATAGTTAACATGATATTATGATAAGTAAACATATCATTAATTATATTAACAATGAACTACATATGTAAAAACAAGACTACTAACTTAATGATTTTGAAACGAGACATATATGTAACGTTTATCGTTGTAACGACATTTAATGTATATATATCATATTAAGAGATATTCGTACATCATAATATCATGATAATATAATAATTTAAAATCTCTTTTGATATTATAAACATTGGGTTAACAACATTTAACAAGATCGTTAACCTAAAGGTTTCAAAACAACACTTACATGTAACGACTAACGATGACTTAACGACTCAGTTAAAATGTATATACATGTAGTGTTTTAATATGTATTTATACACTTTTGAAAGACTTCAATACACTTATCAAAATACTTCTACTTAACAAAAATGCTTACAATTACATTCTCGTTCAGTTTCATCAACAATTCTACTCGTATGCACCCGTATTCGTACTCGTACAATACACAGCTTTTAGATGTATGTACTATTGGTATATACACTCCAATGATCAGCTCTTAGCAGCCCATGTGAGTCACCTAACACATGTGGGAACCATCATTTGGCAACTAGCATGAAATATCTCATAAGATTACAAAAATATGAGTAATCATTCATGACTTATTTACATGAAAACAAAATTACATATCCTTTATATCTAATCCATACACCAACGACCAAAAACACCTACAAACACTTTCATTCTTCAATTTTCTTCATCTAATTGAACTCTCTCAAGTTCTATCTTCAAGTTCTAAGTGTTCTTCATAAATTCCAAAAGTTCTAGTTTCATAAAATCAAGAATACTTTCAAGTTTGCTAGCTCACTTCCAATCTTGTAAGGTGATCATCCAACCTCAAGAAATCTTTGTTTCTTACAGTAGGTTATCATTCTAATACAAGGTAATAATCATATTCAAACTTTGGTTCAATTTCTATAACTATAACAATCTTATTTCAAGTGATGATCTTACTTGAACTTGTTTTCGTGTCATGATTTTGCTTCAAGAACTTTGAGCCATCCAAGGATCCATTGAAGCTAGATCCATTTTTCTCTTTTCCAGTAGGTTCATCCAAGGAACTTAAGGTAGTAATGATGTTCATAACATCATTCGATTCATACATATAAAGCTATCTTATTCGAAGGTTTAAACTTGTAATCACTAGAACATAGTTTAGTTAATTCTAAACTTGTTCACAAACAAAAGTTAATCCTTCTAACTTGACTTTTAAAATCAACTAAACACATGTTCTATATCTATATGATATGCTAACTTAATGATTTAAAACCTGGAAACACGAAAAACACCGTAAAACCGGATTTACGCCGTCGTAGTAACACCGCGGGCTGTTTTGGGTTAGTTAATTAAAAACTATGATAAACTTTGATTTAAAAGTTGTTATTCTGAGAAAATGATTTTTATTATGAACATGAAACTATATCCAAAAATTATGGTTAAACTCAAAGTGGAAGTATGTTTTCTAAAATGGTCATCTAGACGTCGTTCTTTCGACTGAAATGACTACCTTTACAAAAACGACTTGTAACTTATTTTTCCGACTAGAAACCTATACTTTTTTTTTGTTTAGATTCATAAAATAGAGTTCAATATGAAACCATAGCAATTTGATTCACTCAAAACGGATTTAAAATGAAGAAGTTATGGGTAAAACAAGATTGGATAATTTTTCTCATTTTAGCTACGTGAAAATTGGTAACAAATTTATTCCAACCATAACTTAATCAACTTGTATTATATATTATGTAATCTTGAGATACCATAGACACGTATACAATGTTTCGACCTATCATGTCGACACATCTATATATATTTCGGAACAACCATAAGACACTCTATATGTGAATGTTGGAGTTAGCTATACAGGGTTGAGGTTGATTCCAAAATATATATAGTTTGAGTTGTGATCAATACTGAGATACGTATACACTGGGTCGTGGATTGATTCAAGATAATATTTATCGATTTATTTCTGTACATCTAACTGTGGACAACTAGTTGTAGGTTACTAACGAGGACAGCTGACTTAATAAACTTAAAACATCAAAATATATTAAAAGTGTTGTAAATATATTTTGAACATACTTTGATATATATGTATATATTGTTATAGGTTCGTGAATCAACCAGTGGCCAAGTCTTACTTCCCGACGAAGTAAAAATCTGTGAAAGTGAGTTATAGTCCCACTTTTAAAATCTAATATTTTTGGGATGAGAATACATGCAGGTTTTATAAATGATTTATAAAATAGACACAAGTACGTGAAACTACATTCTATGGTTGAATTATCGAAATCGAATATGCCCCTTTTTATTAAGTCTGGTAATCTAAGAATTAGGGAACAGACACCCTAATTGACGCGAATCCTAAAGATAGATCTATTGGGCCTAACAAACCCCATCCAAAGTACCGGATGCTTTAGTACTTCGAAATTTATATCATATCCGAAGGGTGTCCCGGAATGATGGGGATATTCTTATATATGCATCTTGTTATTGTCGGTTACCAGGTGTTCACCATATGAATGATTTTTATCTCTATGTATGGGATGTGTATTGAAATATGAAATCTTGTGGTCTATTGTTACGATTTGATATATATAGGTTAAACCTATAACTCACCAACATTTTTGTTGACGTTTTAAGCATGTTTATTCTCAGGTGATTATTAAGAGCTTCCGCTGTCGCATACTTAAATAAGGACAAGATTTGGAGTCCATGCTTGTATGATATTGTGTAAAAACTGCATTCAAGAAACTTATTTTGTTGTAACATATTTGTATTGTAAACCATTATGTAATGGTCGTGTGTAAACAGGATATTTTAGATTATCATTATTTGATAATCTACGTAAAGCTTTTTAAACCTTTATTGATGAAATAAAGGTTATGGTTTGTTTAAAAATGAATGCAGTCTTTGAAAAACGTCTCATATAGAGGTCAAAACCTCGCAACGAAATCAATTAATATGGAACGTTTTTAATCAATAAGAACGGGACATTTCAGACCCGTCCTAATCCATCCGGACAAAGTCCATATCGATTACAAACGATTCACAATAGTTAATTACATCGCGAGGTACTTGACCTCTATATGATACATTTTACAAACATTGCATTCGTTTTTAAAAGACAAACTTGCTTTATATCAAAAACTGATGACATGCAAATCATTTCATAATATATTCAACTATAATTGACTAAATAATAATCTTGATAAACCCGACGACTCGAATGCAACGTCTTTGGAAATATGTCATGAATGACTCTAAGTAATATCTTTTAAATGAGCAATTGCACAGCGGAAGACTTCTTTCTTACCTGAGAATAAACATGCTTTCAAGTGTCAACCAAAAGGTTGGTGAGTTCATTAGTTTAACATAAATAATCAATTCATAATTTTAATAGACCACAAGATTTCATATTTCCATTTCTCATAAACATACGTCCCATACATAGAGACAAAAATATCATTCATATGGATTGAACACCTGGTAACCGACATTCACAATATGTATATAAGAATATCCCCATCATTCCGGGATCCTCCTTCGAACATGATATAAATTTCGAAGTACTAAAGCATCCGGTACTTTGGATGGGGCTTGTTGGGCCTGATAGATCTATCTTTAGAGTTCGCGTCAATTAGGGTGTCTGTTCCCTAATTCTTAGATTACCAGACTTAATAAAAAAGGGCATATTCGATTTCGATAATTCAACCATAGAATGTAGTTTCACATACTTGTGTCTATTTCGTAAAACATTTATAAAAGCATTTCATGTATTCGCAGTTCAAAATGTATATCAAAAGTATTTAATAAAGCAGTTGTAAAAGTAGCGCATGTATTCTCAGTCCCAAAAATGTAAAGAGTAAAAAGGCAAATGAAACTCACCTAATGTATTTTGTAGTAAAAATACATATGACTATATTGAACAACTGAACAATGCAGGGTTGGCCTCGGATTCACGAACCTATATCATTTGTATATTTATTAATATACATAATTGTAATCGAACACGTAAATATGTAGCCTTATTAGTTATATCCTTTTATATTAATAATATATAAATATATATGTTTCATATATTTATTTTGTAAAATAAAAATATTAATTTTTGGTTATGTTATATGTAATAAATATATTCATAGATATACATATATATAAATATTTTTATTTGTTTGTTAAAACAGTACATTAGTACTACTAAAATAATATTGGAAACGTTGATAGTGATAATACTAATAATATGATGATATTATTTATAATTTTTATTAATACGAATATTAATGGTAATTGTACTAACAAGTCTCATAATAAAGATTGTATCAGTAGTTTTTAATAAACTGAATAATTTAATAATAAAGATACTGAAAGTTATTAATTCCTGACATTAATACATATTAATAATAATCATAATAATATTATTTAGTGATAATACTAGTTCTAGTAATAATAACGATATTAATATTAGTGATAATAACAATAATAATACTAACATATTGTAAAATGATACTAATAATAATATTTAAAATAATAATTTGTATTATGGTCATAATAATAATAATAGTAAATATAATGATCATAATTATAATAATAATACATATATTATTTTTGGTAATAATGATAATAATAATACTAAGTAGTGATAATAATAATAATAATAACAATCAATAATAATTAATACTAGCAACAACAATAATAATAATAATAATAATAATAATAATAATAATAATAATAATAATAATAATAATAATAATAATAATAATACTAATAATTATAATTTATACCTTAAAGTAACAAGCTTTAAAAAAAAACAGCAGAATCGGGACTCGAACCCGCGACCTCTCGCTCCCCTGTCACTCCTTGAAACCATTACTCCATAGCCTTTTATCTGTTCTAATCTATCCTAAATAGAATATAAACCCGTATTAACTTTGCTTTCTATTCCTCTCTTCTTCAAGAATTTAATCGATCCAGTCAATCCTAATGACTATAAAAACGAATCTATAATCTTGCTTATGACTTGTAAATAATAATAAAATCATAAAATGCGATATTGAAAGAAAAAAAAAATTAAAAAAACAGATTCAGCACATTGCTACCGTCGCTATTTTTTAAAAAAAATGAAACTTGTTTTTGATTTTTATAAGTTTTTAGGTAACGATTTCTTCATGAAATATTTTCCAAATCCCTCTTAGAAACTATTAGAATCATCAATTGATCCAAAAACATTAAACTGAATTCGAATTTAACGAAGAACACAACCTTTGACTTTTGGAAACTTAATTCTGACTCAAGAATTCTCCATCAATACAATGAATTGAAATCCAAAATTTTGAAGAAAGTTTGAATGAATGATTCCTAACAACATGACATTTCTAGATTTTTAAATGGGACTCGATTTCGAATTATGAGTAATAAGGTTATACTAACAGAGGTATCGAGCCTTTAATATCTTTTTCTGTTTTTCATTCAACTAATCACAGATACAATCAAATATACCAATAATAAAGATGTTAAATTCAACATTTGGAGCAGTACAATAATTGTTGGTTAGCGTTCATGGTCAACAAAAAGATCACAGGTAAACAGAAAACAAAGATATTAAGAATCAGATAAAAGAATGCGTATAAATATATACTTGTACTTTTATAATATAAACAGTCTTAATATTTGTATTTTATTTATTTAATTATTTTTTTTATTTAGGAATTAACTGTATTTATGTATATAATTAATCTTATTCATTAATAAATATAACAGTAATATTAATATTAATTATAATAATACTATTAATAAAAAATAAGATAATTGTGTATGTATCTGGATTTATGTATAACTGTATTTATTTGTATCGCGTATCTGTTTATGTATATATATACAATTCATAAACATTATTATTAATAATGTTATTAAAATAAACTATTAATACTAATACTAATAATAATACTATACTATTAATAATATCATATAATAAATAAAAACAATAATACATGTATGTTAATATAAGTAGTGAAAAAGAATACATTTAATAATATTCAATAATAATGATAAAAATAATAAAAACAATCCTATTGGTTATGATAATATTAATATTATTAATGATAATAATAATATCATTAATAATAATATAACAACTTATGCATATTAGATTTTTTTTATATATCTTTATATCCCACATTAGAATTCATATTATTGATAATACAAATATTTATTTACAACAATTGTTCGTGAATCGTCGGGATTTGTTAAAGGTCAAATGTATATATATGAACACAGTTCAAAGGTTTTGAGACTTCAACATTACAGTCTTTGCTTATCGTGTCGAAACCATATAAGATTCAAGTTTAAATTTGGTCGGAAATTCCCGGGTCATCACAGGGTCGTGGATTGATTCAAGATAATATTTATCGATTTATTTCTGTACATCTAACTGTGGACAACTAGTTGTAGGTTACTAACGAGGACAACTGACTTAATAAACTTAAAACATCAAAATATATTAAAAGTGTTGTAAATATATTTTGAACATACTTTAATATATATGTATATATTGTTATAGGTTCGTGAATCAACAGTGGCCAAGTCTTACTTCTCGACGAAGTAAAAATCTGTGAAAGTGAGTTATAGTCCCACTTTTAAAATCTAATATTTTTGGGATGAGAATACATGCAGGTTTTATAAATGATTTACAAAATAGACACAAGCACGTGAAACTACATTCTATGGTTGAATTATCGAAATCGAATATGCCCCTTTTATAAAGTCTGGTAATCTAAGAATTAGGGAACAGACACCCTAATTGACGCGAATCCTAAAGATAGATCTATTGGGCCTAACAAACCCCATCCAAAGTACCGGATGCTTTAGTACCTCGAAATTTATATCATATCCGAAGGGTGTCCCGGAATGATGGGGATATTCTTATATATGCATCTTGTTAATGTCGGTTACCAGGTGTTCACCATATGAATGATTTTTATCTCTATGTATGGGATGTGTATTGAAATATGAAATCTTGTGGTCTATTGTTACGATTTGATATATATAGGTTAAACCTATAACTCACCAACATTTTTGTTGACGTTTAAAGCATGTTTATTCTCAGGTGAATATTAAGAGCTTCCGCTGTTGCATACTAAAATAAGGACAAGATTTGGAGTCCATGTTTGTATGATATTGTGTAAAAACTGCATTCAAGAAACTGATTTTGATGTAACATATTTGTATTGTAAACCATTATGTAATGGTCGTGTGTAAACATGATATTTTAGATTATCATTATTTGATAATCTACGTAAAGCTTTTTAAACCTTTATTTATGAAATAAAGGTTATGGTTTGTTTTAAAAATGAATGCAGTCTTTGAAAAACGTCTCATATAGAGGTCAAAACCTCGCAACGAAATCAATTAATATGGAACGTTTTTAATCAATAAGAACGGGACATTTCAAAAGGTGGGGCTGTGATGATGTTGGGTGGTTGATGAGGTTCTAATAGCAGCAGTAATGGGTGGGTTGTGATGGTGGTGGTGGTGGTGATGTGGGGTGATGGTGGTGATCGTGTTTTTATGGTGGTGGTTTGTAGTCTAAGCTCACGGTGGGGATTTTTTGGTTGAAGAGTATGGTTGTGATGGTGGTGATTAAATGGAGTTTGATGTTGGTGCCGGGTGTTGTGAGGTTTGTAACTTCACGAAGGAACAAGAAAGAGAGAGATATATAGAGAGAGTATATGGTGGTTTTGATCGCGGTAGGGTGATAGGGTGGTGTTGGAGGTTGTTCACGATGGTGGAAATGGTGGTTGTACGGTGGACCTAAGGTGGTTGTAGGGATGGAGAAGAAGAACACTAGTGTGAAGTTGCCTGCTTTTCCTCCCTTTATCACCATATCATATACATATACATATAAATATCTATATGATTAATAATTGATTAATAATATAATAATAATAATAATATTTAATAATATACTATATTCACATGTGGGATGAAAAAGAAAATGAAACGAAACCAACAATGAGCAGCCTCAATTCTTCTACCGACAGTTTATCCCGGATGGCCATATCGTGCCCAATGCTAAACAGTTAAAGTATAAAAGTGTTCCTAAAAATCTCAAATTTTTAGATTAAATATAATTAATTATTTCACTAATTAACGAGTTGAAACCTGATCAAAAAAGTTTGATAATTATTTATTTTCTGTTCCAATTTATATGTACAGAGTACTAATATTTAACTAAAAAGGATAAAAATATTTTTAACAAATCTAGAATCTTCGTAATCAATTTACACTCCAACTTTTATTTCAATTCTTCATGAACATGTACAATTTCTATATTAAAACTAACAAAACATCAACCGAGTGTTACCGACGCTTACCAATTTAAGCTCAAAATTGTTTATCTTTAATATATGTTCTTTCTATATAATTAACCAATCTTACTTAAAAAGTTTAAGTATATAATTATATAAATTATATCTTTTTAAACAAATAAATATAATATTGTATATTTACAAGTACTATTATATATAAATATAAGTATCTATATATATTTATTTAATAACATAATAGTTTTTATTACATCGCATATTATTTTACATATTTATTTTCAACAATTAAATCATATATTATTTCAAATAATATTTTCAAATTAATGTATATATATCTATTTATATATAGTTGTTCGTGAATCATCGAGAATGGTCAAAGATCAATTGAATATACAAAACAGTTCAAAGTTTTTGAGACTCAACATTACAGACTTTGCTTATCATGTCGGAATCATATAAGAATTAAGTTTAAATTTGGTCAAAAATTGCCGGGTCGTCACACATATATAGTTTAATATATAATATTTGAATTAATTAATACGTATCGTGACCTGTGTACATGTCTCAGACTTGATCACAACTCAAAGTATATATATTATTATAGAATCAACCTCAACCCTGTATAGAGAACTCGATCATTACTGCATATAGAGTGTCTATGGTGATTCCAAATAATATATATAGATGTGTCGATATGATATGTCAAAACCTTGTATACGTGTCCCGATATTTAAAGTGCGTAAAATAAATAACAGAATTTAAATGACGATAAATAAAGTGCGTAAAGTAAATAATAGAAATTAAATGACAATAAATAAAATTGCGAGAATATAAATTGCGATAAAATAAATTGCGATAATTAAATTGCGATAAATAAAATGTAATACGGAATTAACAGTTAGCTAGGAACAGTTAGCTAGGATTTTGTTAGCGTGGTTTCTTAATAAAATTTAATATTATTAATTAGTCTGTTTCTAATCAATTTTTATTGTGTCCATTATTTCTTCATTATGCCACTTGTTGGATTCTGATAGGTCAAAATCCAAATATGAAATTGAATTTAAATGAAAATAGTTATCTTTTGGTGAACGAATACGTATCTTGGTGGTTGTAAATAGGATAGTGAATAACTGTTGAATCAGATTCGAAGAATGTACAATGTAACTTATTAATGTGAAATCTAAATATTCCTCGGGTATTACCTACCCGTTTAAATATTTTCACCATTAACAGTTTGTACGAAAGAATTTTTAATTACAATCTTTATGAAAATATATATATTTTCTTCATATGTAATCATGGATTTATTGAATCAATATGATATTAAACTCGTTTGATTTACCGTTTGAACAAGAATATATAATCTCTAAAACATTAGAGTTTACATAATCATCATGTCGAACGAAGATAGATGATGTAGAACGTCATGTAGAACGATGATTATACTCGAGGTACAGAATGAGATGTCGAAGCTGGTGATGCGGATGTTGTTGTTGGTGGTACTAGTGCTACTGGTGCTGAGGCTGGTGATGTTACTGGTGTTGGTGATACTGCTGATGCTTGCAAATTGTGTACCGTGCTCTCTAAAGTTAACACTCGATCTCAGAGTTCTTTAACTTCTCCTACTAACCCTGGTTGGTTATCAGTGTGAGGTAGAGATTGGATATCTTCTCTAGTCCCGTTAATGGTAGTCTCAAGACGAAAAATTCTGGCAAAAAGGGTATAAACGGTGTTGCGAACAGGTTCGCCGGTGAGCGGGTCGAGTACTCCAAGGTTAGGTGGTAGATTCGATTCATGATATGGAGTACCTCCTTCCCTTCTCTATAGGGTGAGTATGTCGCGAACCCACCCCCATTTTCTCCAGTAATCACGATAGTTGATTGATTGGTGTGCTCCTGTCACGCTGTCTTCGGAGTCAGAGGAACTTGGTCGATTCGTAGAGGCCATCTTACGCGATCTCAGGAAAGATTTTTTTTTTTTTATATGAAAAGTTTAGTGACAGTAATTGATAGTTGGATGGTGTTCTCAATGTATAATTTACATAGATATATATAGTACCAGGATCCCTTAAATTAAGGAGAAATTTTCGAGAGATATCAGGCAAGGTCTACAGTAACAGATACGCTAAGATATGAATTGTCAGATACGCTAAGATATGAATTTTTGTCTATACACTATTCATGCAGTCAATGCAGTGAAAAGTGTCTAAACTAAGAATAATGAGCATGTAATTTCCTAAGGATGATAAGCAGATGATTTTCGACAAAAATGATAAGCAAAACTTCCTCGGGTATTACCTACCCGTTAAAATATTTTCACCATTAACAGTTTGTAGGAAAGAATTTTTAATTACAATCTTTATGAAAATATATATATTTTCTTCATATGTAATCATGGATTTATTGAATCAATATGATATTAAACTCGTTTGATTTACCTTTTGAACAAGAATATATAATCTCTAAAACATTAGAGTTTACATAATCATCATGTCGAACGAAGATAGATGATGTAGAACGTCATGTAGAACGATGATTATACTCGAGGTATAGAATGAGATGTCGAAGCTGGTGATGCGGATGTTGTTGTTGGTGGTACTAGTGCTACTGGTGCTGAGGCTGGTGATGTTACTGGTGTTGGTGATACTGATGATGCTTGCAAATTGTGTACCGTGCTCTCTAAAGTTAACACTCGATCTCGGAGTTCTTTAACTTCTCCTACTAACCCTGGTTGGTTATCAGTGTGAGGTAGAGATTGGATTCTTCTCTAGTCCCGTTAATGGTAGTCTAAAGACGAAAAATTCTGGCAAAAAGGGTATAAACGGTGTTGCGAACAGGTTCGCCGGTGAGCGGGTCGAGTACTCCAAGGTTAGGTGGTAGATTCGATTCATGATATGGAGTACCTCCTTCCCTTCTCTATAGGGTGAGTATGTCGCGAACCCACCCCCATTTTCTCCAGTAATCACGATAGTTGATTGATTGGTGTGCTCCTGTCACTCTGTCTTCGGAGTCAGAGGAACTTGGTCGATTCGTAGAGGCCATCTTACGCGATCTCAGGAAAGATTTTTTTTTTTAATATGAAAAGTTTAGTGACAGTAATTGATAGTTGGATGGTGTTCTCAATGTATAATTTACATAGATATATATAGTACCAGGATCCCTTAAATTAAGGAGAAATTTTCGAGAGATATCAGGCAAGGTCTACAGTAACAGATACGCTAAGATATGAATTGTCAGATACGCTAAGATATGAATTTTTGTCTATACACTATTCATGCAGTCAATGCAGTGAAAAGTGTCTAAACTAAGAATAATGAGCATGTAATTTCCTAAGGATGATAAGCAGATGATTTTCGACAAAAATGATAAGCAAAACTTCCTCGGGTATTACCTACCTGTTAAAATATTTTCACCATTAACAGTTTGTAGGAAAGAATTTTTAATTACAATCTTTATGAAAATATATATATTTTCTTCATATGTAATCATGGATTTATTGAATCAATATGATATTAAACTCGTTTGATTTACCTTTTGAACAAGAATATATAATCTCTAAAACATTAGAGTTTACATAATCATCATGTCGAACGAAGATAGATGATGTAGAACGTCATGTAGAACGATGATTATACTCGAGGTATAGTGTAGTGACCCGAACTTTTCCATGTTTATATATATTAATTGAGATTGATGTTTACATGATTAAATGTTTCCAACATGTTAAGCAATCAAACTTGTTAAGACTTGATTAATTGAAATAGGTTTCATATAGACAATTGACCACCCAAGTTGACCGGTGATTCACGAACGTTAAAACTTGTAAAAAACTATATGATGACATATATATGGTTATATATATAGTTAACATGATATTATGATAAGTAAACATATCATTAATTATATTAACAATGAACTACATATGTAAAAACAAGACTACTAACTTAATGATTTTGAAACGAGACATATATGTAACGTTTATCATTGTAACGACATTTAATGTATATATATCATATTAAGAGATATTCGTACATCATAATATCATGATAATATAATAATTTAAAATCTCTTTTGTTATTATAAACATTGGGTTAACAACATTTAACAAGATCGTTAACCTAAAGGTTTCAAAACAACACTTACATGTAACGACTAACGATGACTTAACGACTCAGTTAAAATGTATATACATGTAGTGTTTTAATATGTATTTATACACTTTTGAAAGACTTTAATACATTTATCAAAATACTTCTACTTAACAAAAATGCTTACAATTACATTCTCGTTCAGTTTCATCAACAATTCTACTCGTATGCACCCGTATTCGTACTCGTACAATACACAGCTTTTAGATGTATGTACTATTGGTATATACACTCTAATGATCAGCTCTTAGCAGCCCATGTGAGTCACCTAACACATGTGGGAACCATCATTTGGCAACTAGCATGAAATATCTCATAAGATTACAAAAATATGAGTAATCATTCATGACTTATTTACATGAAAACAAAATTACATATCCTTTATATCTAATCCATACACCAACGACCAAAAACACCTACAAACACTTTCATTCTTCAATTTTCTTCATCTAATTGAACTCTCTCAAGTTCTATCTTCAAGTTCTAAGTGTTCTTCATAAATTCCAAAAGTTCTAGTTTTATAAAATCAAGAATACTTTCAAGTTTGCTAGCTCACTTCCAATCTTGTAAGGTGATCATCCAACCTCAAGAAATCTTTGTTTCTTACAGTAGGTTATCATTCTAATACAAGGTAATAATCATATTCAAACTTTGGTTCAATTTCTATAACTATAACAATCTTATTTCAAGTGATGATCTTACTTGAACTTGTTTTCGTGTCATGATTTTGCTTCAAGAACTTTGAGCCATCCAAGGATCCATTGAAGCTAGATCCATTTTTATATTTTCCAGTAGGTTCATCCAAGGAACTTAAGGTAGTAATGATGTTCATAACATCATTCGATTCATACATATAAAGCTATCTTATTCGAAGGTTTAAACTTGTAATCACTAGAACATAGTTTAGTTAATTCTAAACTTGTTCGCAAACAAAAGTTAATCCTTCTAACTTGACTTTTAAAATCAACTAAACACATGTTATATATCTATATGATATGCTAACTTAATGATTTAAAACCTGGAAACACGAAAAACACCGTAAAACCGGATTTACGCCGTCGTAGTAACACCGCGGGCTGTTTTGGGTTAGTTAATTAAAAACTATGATAAACTTGGATTTAAAAGTTGTTATTCTGAGAAAATGATTTTTATTATGAACATGAAACTATATCCAAAAATTATGGTTAAACTCAAAGTGGAAGTATGTTTTCTAAAATGGTCATCTAGACGTCGTTCTTTCGACTGAAATGACTACCTTTACAAAAACGACTTGTAACTTATTTTTCCGACTAGAAACCTATACTTTTTTTGTTTAGATTCATAAAATAGAGTTCAATATGAAACCATAGCAATTTGATTCACTCAAAACGGATTTAAAATGAAGAAGTTATGGGTAAAACAAGATTGGATAATATTTCTCATTTTAGCTACGTGAAAATTGGTAACAAATCTATTCCAACCATAACTTAATCAACTTGTATTATATATTATGTAATCTTGAGATACCATAGACACGTATACAATGTTTCGACCTATCATGTCGACACATCTATATATATTTCGGAACAACCATAGACACTCTATATGTGAATGTTGGAGTTAGCTATACAGGGTTGAGGTTGATTCCAAAATATATATAGTTTGAGTTGTGATCAATACTGAGATACGTATACACTGGGTCGTGGATTGATTCAAGATAATATTTATTGATTTATTTCTGTACATCTAACTGTGGACAACTAGTTGTAGGTTACTAACGAGGACAGCTAACTTAATAAACTTAAAACATCAAAATATATTAAAAGTGTTGTAAATATATTTTGAACATATTTTGATATATATGTATATATTGTTATAGGTTCGTGAATCAACCAGTGGCCAAGTCTTACTTCCCGACGAAGTAAAAATCTGTGAAAGTGAGTTATAGTCCCACTTTTAAAATCTAATATTTTTGGGATGAGAATACATGCAGGTTTTATAAATGATTTACAAAATAGACACAAGTACGTGAAACTACATTCTATGGTTGAATTATCAAAATCGAATATGCCCCTTTTTATTAAGTCTGGTAATCTAAGAATTAGGGAACAGACACCCTAATTGACGCGAATCCTAAAGATAGATCTATTGGGCCTAACAAACCCCATCCAAAGTACCGGATGCTTTAGTACTTCGAAATTTATATCATATCCGAAGGGTGTCCCGGAATGATGGGGATATTCTTATATATGCATCTTGTTATTGGCGGTTACCAGGTGTTCACCATATGAATGATTTTTATCTCTATGTATGGGATGTGTATTGAAATATGAAATCTTGTGGTCTATTGTTACGATTTGATATATATAGGTTAAACCTATAACTCACCAACATTTTTGTTGACGTTTTAAGCATGTTTATTCTCAGGTGATTATTAAGAGCTTCCGCTGTCGCATACTTAAATAAGGACAAGATTTGGAGTCCATGCTTGTATGATATTGTGTAAAAACTGCATTCAAGAAACTTATTTTGTTGTAACATATTTGTATTGTAAACCATTATGTAATGGTCGTGTGTAAACAGGATATTTTAGATTATCATTATTTGATAATCTACGTAAAGCTTTTTAAACCTTTATTGATGAAATAAAGGTTATGGTTTGTTTAAAAATGAATGCAGTCTTTGAAAAACGTCTCATATAGAGGTCAAAACCTCGCAACGAAATCAATTAATATGGAACGTTTTTAATCAATAAGAACGGGACATTTCAGTTGGTATCAGAGCGTTGGTCTTAGAGAACCAGAAAATTTGCATTAGTGTGTCTTATCGAGTTTGTTAGGATGCATTAGTGAGTCTGGACTTCGACCGTGTTTTCTTTAAAAATGATTGCTTAACATTTTTGTTGGAAACTATATATTTTTAACATATGAATATTATGTGATATATTAATCTCTTAACGTGTTTGATATTATGCGATAGATGTCTACCTCTAGAACAAGTCCCATTGACTCACCTAATAATAATGAAGAGTCAAATGTAAATTGGAATGATTCGTGGACTGATTCACAAGTTCCCGAAGAGGAACCGGAAGAAGAGTCGGAACCGGAAGAAGAATCGGAACCGGAAGAAGAATCGGAACCGGATGAAGAAATAGAACCGGTGGGGGAAATAATAAAACGGTTAAGTAAAAAAAAATCCTCAACCAACCGACCAAGGTTAATTATGGTCAATGGTGTTTCCGCCAAGGAAGTAAAATATTGGGAGGATTACCAATTCTCCGATGAATCGGATTCCGACGAGAATTCCGATGATGTTATAGAAATTACCCCAACTGAATTTAAAAAGGCAAAAGAAAATAATAAGGGAAAGGGCATAAAAATAGAGAAATCTAATTCCAACCCCGATGAACTTTATATGTATCGTCAACCCCCGAAGTCCTTAAGTTGTAACAATGACCCGGGAACCTCTAAACCACCAGGTTTTTCTAAACCAATGTGGAAAATTACGGCTCGTATTAGGGGAACATCATATATCCCTAGAAACTTGGCAAAACGAACCAAAACCGAAGAAGAAGAAACGAGCGAGTTGGAATAAGATAGTTGTATTCGTGTGGTGTAATATATGGAATATAGTGTTCTTATGCTTTATGATATATGTAAAAATTGCTTGTATTAATAAGTATTTTTTTTATGAATCTAACTCTTGTCTATTTTACAGTTTAAAAACACAAAATGGATAGACAACCCAATATTTTAAGAGACCTACCCGGAGACATGATTGATGAAATCTTGTCTAGAGTCGGCCAGAATTCTTCGGTACAACTATTTAAGGCGAGATCAGTTTGTAAGACATTCGAAGAACGTTCCAAGAATGTCTTGGTTTATAAGAGACTTTCGTTTGAAAGATGGGGGATATCACATTGGGAAACCCATAAGTTACGATGTGTTTACTTTGACGCATATATTGCGGGGAACCCAAATGCTATTTTACGCAACGGGTTAAGAAATTATTTTGACTCAATATATCCGAATATTGGACTTCGTGATTTAGAAAAAGCGGCTAACATGCAACATAAAGAAGCATGTTATGCTTACGGATTAGTAATGTTCGCTTCTCACCAAAGTGAGAACAAGAACATCGGGCTACAACTATTAAACAAAACGTTTCCACAAGTGACGGAGTCGGTAATTGGGGTAAGAAATGAGGTTTTTAGATTATTACGGGACTGTTGGACATTACGTAACCCTCGTCCCTTTGATGACGTTACAACACGCTGTCTTATCAACGGCCATAATGGTTATGTTGCACAAGACCAAGGATGGGAAGTAGTCCTAGTAAAACCAGAATGCATGACTTGTTTCTGGACGTATGAATTATGTGTCTTTATTGCCTTTGCTGAACGACTTGTGTACTAGCTAGAATTGTCTTCACAACTATCTTGTATCAAAGTTATTGTGTGCTATATTTCATGCTTTATGTAAAATAAGCGGTATTGTAAGTTTGTAAAATATTGTATAAAAGTTTGAACGCGAAATATTATTATAATCAGTTTTTCATATAGAATTGTAGTAGTTGAATTGTATATTAGCTACTAAGTATGAACTTAACGGGTAGGTACTACCCGAATTTAAACTTATAAAACGCTAATATGAAGAAAAAGCTTTTATAAATGAGTTCATATTATGCTACGAAATACTATTAACTACTCTTAATATTCGGTATGATTAACTTGTTCCATTTAACTATTTTGAAGGAAATGGCACCGACTACTCGACACACCGTGAATATGAATGAAGAGGAATTCCGTACTTTTCTAGCTTCAAACATAGCCGCAGTACAGGCTGCGCTACATACCAACAATAACCTTGGATCTAGCAGTACAGGAAATCGTGTAGGATGCACCTACAAAGAATTCACTGCCTGCAAACCTTTGGAATTTGATGGAACCGAAGGACCGATCGGATTGAAACGGTGGACCGAGAAGGTTGAATCGGTATTTGCCATAAGTCAGTGTACTGAAGAGGACAAAGTGAAGTACGCTACGCATACCTTCACAGGTTCTGCGTTAACATGGTGGAATACCTATCTAGAGCAAGTGGGACAAGATGATGCGTACGCACTACCGTGGTCAGCATTCAAGCACTTGATGAACGAGAAGTACCGTCCCAGAACCGAGGTCAATAAGCTCAAGACAGAACTTAGAGGGTTACGAACCCAAGGATTTGATATTACCACGTACGAAAGACGATTCACAGAATTGTGCCTATTGTGTCCGGGAGCATTCGAAGATGAGGAAGAGAAGATCGACGCGTTTGTGAAAGGATTACCGGAAAGAATCCAAGAAGATATAAGTTCACACGAGCCCGCCTCCATACAACAGGCATGTAGAATGGCTCACAAACTAGTGAACCAGATTGAAGAAAGAATTAAAGAACAGACTGCTGAAGAGGCCAATGTGAAGCAAGTCAAAAGAAAGTGGGAGGAAAACGGTGATAAGAATCACCAATACAACAACAACAGCAATTACAACAATAATCGCAACAATTATCCCAACAATCGCAACATCCATCGCAAGTACAACAAACGGCCCAACAACAACAACAACAACAACAACAGCAACTACAACAATCATCCCAACAACAATAATAACCGCAACAACAACAACAATCAGAAGCAACTATGCCAAAGGTGTGAAAAGAATCACTCGGGGTTCTGCACCAAATTTTGCAACAAGTGTAAAAGAAATGGTCATAGCGCGGCGAAGTGTGAGGTCTACGGACCAGGGGTTAATAGAACGAAAGGAACAAATGGTGTCGGAACGAGTAATGGCGGAGCAAGTAGTGTCGGAGCAAGTTATGCCAATGTAGTTTGTTATAAATGTGGAAAACCAGGCCACATTATTAGAAATTGCCCGAACCAGGAGAACACGAATGGACAAGGCCGTGGAAGAGTTTTCAATATTAATGCGGTAGAGGCACAGGAAGACCCGGAGCTTGTTACGGGTACGTTTCTTATTGACAATAAATCTGCTTACGTTTTATTTGATTCGGGTGCGGATAGAAGCTATATGAGTAGAGATTTTTGTGCTAAATTAAGTTGTCCATTGACGCCTTTGGATAGTAAATTTTTACTCGAATTAGCAAATGGTAAATTAATTTCAGCAGATAATATATGTCGGAATCGAGAAATTAAACTGGTTAGCGAAACATTTAAGATTGATTTGATACCAGTAGAGTTAGGGAGTTTTGATGTGATAATCGGTATGGACTTGTTGAAAGAAGTGAAAGCGGAGATCGTTTGTTACAAAAATGCAATTCGCATTATACGAGAAAAAGGAAAACCCTTAATGGTGTACGGAGAAAAGGGCAACACGAAGCTACATCTTATTAGTAATTTGAAGGCACAAAAACTAATAAGAAAAGGTTGCTATGCTGTTCTAGCACACGTCGAGAAAGTACAAACTGAAGAAAAGAGCATCAATGATGTTCCCATTGCAAAAGAATTTTCCGATGTATTTCCGAAAGAATTACCGGGATTACCCCCACATCGATCCGTTGAATTTCAAATAGATCTTGTACCAGGAGCTGCACCAATAGCTCGTGCTCCTTACAGACTCGCACCCAGCGAGATGAAAGAACTGCAAAGCCAATTACAAGAACTTTTAGAGCGTGGTTTCATTCGACCAAGCACATCACCGTGGGGAGCTCCTGTTTTGTTTGTCAAGAAGAAAGATGGTACATTCAGGTTGTGTATCGACTACCGAGAGTTAAACAAACTTACCATCAAGAACCGCTACCCACTACCGAGAATCGACGACTTATTTGATCAACTACAAGGCTCGTCTGTTTATTCAAAGATTGACTTACATTCCGGGTATCATCAAATGCGGGTGAAAGAAGATGATATTCCAAAGACTGCTTTCAGAACACGTTACGGTCATTACGAGTTTATGGTCATGCCGTTTGGTTTAACTAATGCACCAGCTGTGTTCATGGACCTTATGAACCGAGTGTGTGGACCATACCTTGACAAGTTTGTCATTGTTTTCATTGATGACATACTTATTTACTCAAAGAATGACCAAGAACACGGTGAACATTTGAGAAAGGTGTTAGAAGTATTGAGGAAGGAAGAATTGTACGCTAAGTTTTCAAAGTGTGCATTTTGGTTGGAAGAAGTTCAATTCCTCGGTCACATAGTGAACAAAGAAGGTATTAAGGTGGATCCGGCAAAGATAGAAACTGTTGAAGAGTGGGAAACCCCGAAAACTCCGAAACACATACGCCAGTTTTTAGGACTAGCTGGTTACTACAGAAGGTTCATCCAAGACTTTTCCAGAATAGCAAAACCCTTGACTGCATTAACGCATAAAGGGAAGAAATTTGAATGGAATGATGAACAAGAGAAAGCGTTTCAGTTATTGAAGAAAAAGCTAACTACGGCACCTATATTGTCATTGCCTGAAGGGAATGATGATTTTGTGATTTATTGTGACGCATCAAAGCAAGGTCTCGGTTGTGTATTAATGCAACGAACGAAGGTGATTGCTTATGCGTCTAGACAATTGAAGATTCATGAACAAAATTATACGACGCATGATTTGGAATTAGGCGCGGTTGTTTTTGCATTAAAGACTTGGAGGCACTACTTATATGGGGTCAAAAGTATTATATATACCGACCACAAAAGTCTTCAACACATATTTAATCAGAAACAACTGAATATGAGGCAGCGTAGGTGGATTGAATTATTGAATGATTACGATTTTGAGATTCGTTACCACCCGGGGAAGGCAAATGTGGTAGCCGATGCCTTGAGCAGGAAGGATAGAGAACACATTCGAGTAAAATCTATGAATATAATGATTCATAATAACATTACTACTCAAATAAAGGAGGCGCAACAAGGAGTTTTAAAAGAGGGAAATTTAAAGGATGAAATACCCAAAGGATCGGAGAAGCATCTTAATATTCGGGAAGACGGAACCCGGTATAGGGCTGAAAGGATTTGGGTACCAAAATTTGGAGATATGAGAGAAATGGTACTTAGAGAAGCTCATAAAACCAGATATTCAATACATCCTGGAACGGGGAAGATGTACAAGGATCTCAAGAAACATTTTTGGTGGCCGGGTATGAAAGCCGATGTTGCTAAATACGTAGGAGAATGTTTGACGTGTTCTAAGGTCAAAGCTGACCATCAGAAACCATCAGGTCTACTTCAACAACCCGAAATCCCGGAATGGAAATGGGAAAACATTACCATGGATTTCATCACTAAATTGCCAAGGACTGCAAGTGGTTTTGATACTATTTGGGTAATAGTTGATCGTCTCACCAAATCAGCACACTTCCTACCAATAAGAGAAGATGACAAGATGGAGAAGTTAGCACGACTGTATTTGAAGGAAGTCGTCTCCAGACATGGAATACCAATCTCTATTATCTCTGATAGGGATGGCAGATTTATTTCAAGATTCTGGCAGACATTACAGCAAGCATTAGGAACTCGTCTAGACATGAGTACTGCCTATCTTCCACAAACTGATGGGCAGAGCGAAAGGACGATACAAACGCTTGAAGACATGCTACAAGCATGTGTTATTGATTTCGGAAACAGTTGGGATCGACATCTACCGTTAGCAGAATTTTCCTACAACAACAGCTACCATTCAAGCATTGAGATGGCGCCGTTTGAAGCACTTTATGGTAGAAAGTGCAGGTCTCCGATTTGTTGGAGTGAGGTGGGGGATAGACAGATTACGGGTCCGGAGATTATACAAGAAACTACCGAGAAGATCATCCAAATTCAACAACGGTTGAAAACCGCCCAAAGTCGACAAAAGAGCTACGCTGACATTAAAAGGAAAGATATAGAATTTGAAATTGGAGAGATGGTCATGCTTAAAGTTTCACCTTGGAAAGGCGTTGTTCGATTTGGTAAACGAGGGAAATTAAATCCAAGGTATATTGGACCATTCAAGATTATTGATCGTGTCGGACCAGTAGCTTACCGACTTGAGTTACCTCAACAACTCGCGGCTGTACATAACACTTTCCACGTCTCGAATTTGAAGAAATGTTTTGCTAAAGAAGATCTCACTATTCCGTTAGATGAAATCCAAATCAACGAAAAACTCCAATTCATCGAAGAACCCGTCGAAATAATGGATCGTGAGGTTAAAAGACTTAAGCAAAACAAGATACCAATTGTTAAGGTTCGATGGAATGCTCGTAGAGGACCCGAGTTCACCTGGGAGCGTGAAGATCAGATGAAGAAGAAATACCCGCATCTATTTCCAGAAGATTCGTCAACACCTTCAACAGCTTAAAATTTCGGGACGAAATTTATTTAACGGGTAGGTACTGTAGTGACCCGAACTTTTCCATGTTTATATATATTAATTGAGATTGATTTTTACATGATTAAATGTTTCCAACATGTTAAGCAATCAAACTTGTTAAGACTTGATTAATTGAAATAGGTTTCATATAGACAATTGACCACCCAAGTTGACCGGTGATTCACGAACGTTAAAACTTGTAAAAAACTATATGATGACATATATATGGTTATATATATAGTTAACATGATATTATGATAAGTAAACATATCATTAATTATATTAATAATGAACTACATATGTAAAAACAAGACTACTAACTTAATGATTTTGAAACGAGACATATATGTAACGTTTATCGTTGTAACGACATTTAATGTATATATATCATATTAAGAGATATTCGTACATCATAATATCATGATAATATAATAATTTAAAATCTCTTTTGTTATTATAAACATTGGGTTAACAACATTTAACAAGATCGTTAACCTAAAGGTTTCAAAACAACACTTACATGTAACGACTAACGATGACTTAACGACTCAGTTAAAATGTATATACATGTAGTGTTTTAATATGTATTTATACACTTTTGAAAGACTTCAATACATTTATCAAAATACTTCTACTTAACAAAAATGCTTACAATTACATTCTCGTTCAGTTTCATCAACAATTCTACTCGTATGCACCCGTATTCGTACTCGTACAATACACAGCTTTTAGATGTATGTACTATTGGTATATACACTCTAATTATTAGCTCTTAGCAGCCTATGTGAGTCACCTAACACATGTGGGAACCATCATTTGGCAACTAGCATGAAATATCTCATAAGATTACAAAAATATGAGTAATCATTCATGACTTATTTACATGAAAACAAAATTACATATCCTTTATATCTAATCCATACACCAACGACCAAAAACACCTACAAACACTTTCATTCTTCAATTTTCTTCATCTAATTGAACTCTCTCAAGTTCTATCTTCAAGTTCTAAGTGTTCTTCATAAATTCCAAAAGTTCTAGTTTCATAAAATCAAGAATACTTTCAAGTTTGCTAGCTCACTTCCAATCTTGTAAGGTGATCATCCAACCTCAAGAAATCTTTGTTTCTTACAGTAGGTTATCATTCTAATACAAGGTAATAATCATATTCAAACTTTGGTTCAATTTCTATAACTATAACAATCTTATTTCAAGTGATGATCTTACTTGAACTTGTTTTCGTGTCATGATTTTGCTTCAAGAACTTTGAGCCATCCAAGGATCCATTGAAGCTAGATCCATTTTTATATTTTCCAGTAGGTTCATCCAAGGAACTTAAGGTAGTAATGATGTTCATAACATCATTCGATTCATACATATAAAGCTATCTTATTCGAAGGTTTAAACTTGTAATCACTAGAACATAGTTTAGTTAATTCTAAACTTGTTCGCAAACAAAAGTTAATCCTTCTAACTTGACTTTTAAAATCAACTAAACACATGTTATATATCTATATGATATGCTAACTTAATGATTTAAAACCTGGAAACACGAAAAACACCGTAAAACCGGATTTACGCCGTCGTAGTAACACCGCGGGCTGTTTTGGGTTAGTTAATTAAAAACTATGATAAACTTGGATTTAAAAGTTGTTATTCTGAGAAAATGATTTTTATTATGAACATGAAACTATATCCAAAAATTATGGTTAAACTCAAAGTGGAAGTATGTTTTCTAAAATGGTCATCTAGACGTCGTTCTTTCGACTGAAATGACTACCTTTACAAAAACGACTTGTAACTTATTTTTCCGACTAGAAACCTATACTTTTTTTGTTTAGATTCATAAAATAGAGTTCAATATGAAACCATAGCAATTTGATTCACTCAAAACGGATTTAAAATGAAGAAGTTATGGGTAAAACAAGATTGGATAATATTTCTCATTTTAGCTACGTGAAAATTGGTAACAAATCTATTCCAACCATAACTTAATCAACTTGTATTATATATTATGTAATCTTGAGATACCATAGACACGTATACAATGTTTCGACCTATCATGTCGACACATCTATATATATTTCGGAACAACCATAGACACTCTATATGTGAATGTTGGAGTTAGCTATACAGGGTTGAGGTTGATTCCAAAATATATATAGTTTGAGTTGTGATCAATACTGAGATACGTATACACTGGGTCGTGGATTGATTCAAGATAATATTTATTGATTTATTTCTGTACATCTAACTGTGGACAACTAGTTGTAGGTTACTAACGAGGACAGCTGACTTAATAAACTTAAAACATCAAAATATATTAAAAGTGTTGTAAATATATTTTGAACATATTTTGATATATATGTATATATTGTTATAGGTTCGTGAATCAACCAGTGGCCAAGTCTTACTTCCCGACGAAGTAAAAATCTGTGAAAGTGAGTTATAGTCCCACTTTTAAAATCTAATATTTTTGGGATGAGAATACATGCAGGTTTTATAAATGATTTACAAAATAGACACAAGTACGTGAAACTACATTCTATGGTTGAATTATCAAAATTGAATATGCCCCTTTTTATTAAGTCTGGTAATCTAAGAATTAGGGAACAGACACCCTAATTGACGCGAATCCTAAAGATAGATCTATTGGGCCTAACAAACCCCATTCAAAGTACCGGATGCTTTAGTACTTCGAAATTTATATCATATCCGAAGGGTGTCCCGGAATGATGGGGATATTCTTATATATGCATCTTGTTATTGTCGGTTACCAGGTGTTCACCATATGAATGATTTTTATCTCTATGTATGGGATGTGTATTGAAATATGAAATCTTGTGGTCTATTGTTACGATTTGATATATATAGGTTAAACCTATAACTCACCAACATTTTTGTTGACGTTTTAAGCATGTTTATTCTCAGGTGATTATTAAGAGCTTCCGCTGTCGCATACTTAAATAAGGACAAGATTTGGAGTCCATGCTTGTATGATATTGTGTAAAAACTGCATTCAAGAAACTTATTTTGTTGTAACATATTTGTATTGTAAACCATTATGTAATGGTCGTGTGTAAACAGGATATTTTAGATTATCATTATTTGATAATCTACGTAAAGCTTTTTAAACCTTTATTGATGAAATAAAGGTTATGGTTTGTTTAAAAATGAATGCAGTCTTTGAAAAACGTCTCATATAGAGGTCAAAACCTCGCAACGAAATCAATTAATATGGAACGTTTTTAATCAATAAGAACGGGACATTTCATATAGAATGAGATGTCGAAGCTGGTGATGCGGATGTTGTTGTTGGTGGTACTAGTGCTACTGGTGCTGAGGCTGGTGATGTTACTGGTGTTGGTGATACTGATGATGCTTGCAAATTGTGTACCGTGCTCTCTAAAGTTAACACTCGATCTCGGAGTTCTTTAACTTCTCCTACTAACCCTGGTTGGTTATCAGTGTGAGGTAGAGATTGGATATCTTCTCTAGTCCCGTTAATGGTAGTCTCAAGACGAAACATTCTGGCAAAAAGGGTATAAACGGTGTTGCGAACAGGTTCGCCGGTGAGCGGGTCGAGTACTCCAAGGTTAGGTGGTAGATTCGATTCATGATATGGAGTACCTTCTTCCCTTCTCTATAGGGTGAGTATGTCGCGAACCCACCCGCATTTTCTCCAGTAATCACGATAGTTGATTGATTGGTGTGCTCCTATCACACTGTCTTCGGAGTCAGAGGAACTTGGTCGATTCGTAGAGGCCATCTTACGCGATCTCAGGAAAGATTTTTTTTTTTTTATGAAAAGTTTAGTGACAGTAATTGATAGTTGGATGGTGTTCTCAATGCATAATATACATAGATATATATAGTACCAGGATCCCTTAAATTAAGGAGAAATTTACGAGAGATATCAGGCAAGGTCTACAGTAACAGATACGCTAAGATATGAATTGTCAGATACGCTAAGATATGAATTTTTATCTATACACTATTCATGCAGTCAATGCAGTGAAAAGTGTCTAAACTAAGAATAATGAGCATGTAATTTCCTAAGGATGATAAGCAGATGATTTTCGACAAAAATGATAAGCAAAACTTTTGACATGCAGACATGGTCGAAGTCCAGAGTCACTAATGCATCCTAACGACTTATCATTTAGACACACTAATGCATACTTGGTTCGCTAAGACCACCGCTCTGATACCAACTGAAAGGACCCGTCCTAATCCATCCGGACGAAGTCCATATCGATTATAAACGATTCACAACAGTTGATTACATCGCGAGGTACTTGACCTCTATTGTGAAGACCCGTCCTAATCCATCCGGACGAAGTCCATATCGATTATAAACGATTCACAACAGTTGATTACATCGTGAGGTACTTGACCTCTATATGATACATTTTACAAACATTGTATTCGTTTTGAAAATACAATCTTTCATTACATCGAAAATTGACGGCATGCATACCATTTCATAATATATCTAACTATAATTGACTTAATAATAATCTTGATGAACTCAACGACTCGAATGCAACGTCTTTTGAAATATGCCATGAATGACTCCAAGTAATATCTTTAAAATGAGCAAATGCACAGCGGAAGATTTCTTTCATACCTGAGAATAAACATGCTTTAAAGTGTCAACCAAAAGGTTGGTGAGTTCATTAGTTTAACATAAATAATCATTTCCATCATTTTAATAGACCACAAAATTTCATATTTCCATTTCTCATAAACATACGACCCATACATAGAGACAAAAATATCATTCATATGGATTGAACACCTGGTAACCGACATTCACAATATGCATATAAGAATATCCCCATCATTCCGGGATCCTACTTCGGACATGATACAAATTTCGAAGTACTAAAGCATCCGATACTTTGGATGGGGCTTGTTGGGCCCGATAGATCTATCTTTAGAGTTCGCGTCAATTAGGGTGTCTGTTCCCTAATTCTTAGATTACCAGACTTAATAAAAAGGGGCATATTCGATTTCGATCATTCAACCATATAATGTAGTTTCAATTACTTGTGTCTACTTCGTAAAACAGTTATAAAAACATCGCATGTATTCTCAGCCCAAAAATATAAAGGGTAAAAAGGCAATGAAAACTCACAATACGATATTTTGTAGTAAAAATATGCATACAACTGAACGAAACGATGCAGTGTTGGCCTCGGATTCACGAACCTATATCATTTGTATATCTATTAAAACATATAATGGAGATCACATAATTTTCATTTATTAATATATATTATTTATATATTTGTAGTTATATGGAATTTATAATAAATTTCTTTTTAAAAACGTATACTTATATTATATCTTAAGTTACATGTTATATATAGTTATTTGTTAAAATGATAGTTTTATTAATAATGATTTACTAATAATGGTAATAATAATAATAACTTTATTAATAATGGTAATACTAATAATGAAAATGATAATGATAATTTTTAATCTTTAATAATAATAATAATAATAATAAGTTATTTCATTTTTATAATTAAAACAATAATATTGATAATAATACTTATATTCCTAAAAATGATATGATAATAATAATAATAATAATAATAATAATAATAATAATAATAATAATAATAATAATAATAATAATAATAATGATAATAGTAATAGTAATACTACCTCAAAGGAGTAGCCCTTAAAATAATGCCCAAGTCCAGGTTTAAACCCGCGACGTCCCACTAACCCGATAACAACCTAAACCATTCCTTTGTCTCCGCTTTTCTGTTATATTTACTAATTTATATTCTTTTGTTTCATCATTATCAATATTAACTCTATCATCATCATTGCTAATCATAAAATCATCACACTCATCATTTTATCATCATCTTACATCATCTTCGTGATCATCATCATGATCATTATTTAGCAACATCATAATCATATCATCTCCATCGTCAATATTATAGTAACGTTCAATTCTTATCCTAATCTACCCGTCATCATCTTTATCATCAGTTATGTTTCGCCTATCACTATTACCATTATATCATCTATTTCCTTACGGTTATTATAATCATAACCGTATATTATAACTATCCCTCCATAATCCTAACATCATCTAATGATTATCAACCTTTCGATCATAATCATCTATATTACTATCATTCGCGTACATAACCATAATATCATTCATCTTAAAATCATACACCCATCATCATCTTTCATCTATTATGCACCCATAAAACCGAAACCAAAAGCAATAATGACGAGTTACTGTAATTTGAATTGAGAACTAGGGTCTTCGTGAATATGACCCAATCAATGAAATAAGTCTCGGTCCAAATAATTAACTCAAACCCAACAAAGCATTTATTTCGGCCCAACTAACATTTACATCTCGGCCCAACTGGATAAATGGTGTTCGGCCCACCTTTCATCATAATAATGGCCTGCTAATACTAAATGGAATCAAGAATGCTTAACGAGTAGTAGCGATCCATATAGCAGCACTTTACACTTAGGATTCGATTTAAAAAAAATCAGGAAGATGCCATATGCAACATACAACCGACCACTCCCCATCAGACTTAAAAAAATAATTAAATGCTATCTTTATGACTCATAGTGTCTGCCACAATTCCCCACTTGTTCCTCATATATTCTAAAAAGGCTGTAAATAAATTTCTTATATAATCACATTGATAAAAAAAAACCCAATTAAGTGGTTGTGCTTATTTCGCTGAAGTACTCGCACAAGTTTGGGGTGATTCATGATTGAAGAGAAACAAATAGTATACAGTAGTTTCAAGTTGTGGTTATTCGACGAGTAAATATAAAACAGAAAATATATGTTACCGGTTTGGGGTGTTTTGAAGATGGTAGCTTGGTGACACTTTAATGAAGAGGAAAGGGATGGTTATCGAATGGTGGTGATTTGATAGCAGTGGTTTATGGTTACAAGGTGGTAGTTAAATGGGTGTTCGAAGATAGTTACATGGAGGTGGTGATCGGCCGAATAAGAAATTGATATGTGATCGATGATGGTGATATGGGTTTTAAATGTTTGTTGGTTTTTCGACAGATTACAACAGAAAATAGAAATTATGGCAGCAGCTCGATGGAAATTGTGAGATGGTGGACTGTTGTGGTAGTTAAATGGGTAATAGTATTCGATGGTGTTTATTGGTGGTCTTACTTCGACATAAGCAGCAAACGAAAAATAGATGAGCAGTAGTTAAAACATTTTCGAACAGAAAGTGCAGCAGTAGGTTCCGGTTTGCATGTATGTTTTTATTAATGTATATATGTGTTTGTGAGTCACTCTATTTTCAACAGAAGGGTTTGTAAATGGTCTTTGAACAACACAATCGAGAACAAAGTGAAAGTGAAGTGGGTTTAAGGTGGTGGTCGATGTCGGGTTGTGATTAAAACAACTGATCGAGCATGGTATTTCACAAGGGTGGTTCTTGAGTTCATAAATATGACGGTGAGGTATTAATCAAAAACAAATATGAAAAGATGTTAATATGTGAGATGCATGTATCTCTAGATATATATATATATTATTATGTCTATTCAATTGGTAACCATAAATAATTTGAAAGTAGTATGATGCATGCTTATGGATATATAATATTTAAATAGAAGGAAATTATTGGGCGATGTATATCGACATAGAAAAAATCACATCGGTGGAAAACAACAAGTGGCATAAATTTTCAATTACATGGCCCCAGTTTTGTTGAATTTGATTATAAGTTAAATTATTTATAATAATTTCTATTATATTCATACCACATGAATTACAATCTTAATTATTGATATTCGACAAAACTTAACCATAGTGGTTCTGATTATATACTAAATTCAAGACACGAACCTTAAGTACTTACATTAATAAATTAATTAAAGCCAAATGAAACCAGTGGCGGATTTGGAAATTCTTTTACTGGGGTATTAATTCGTTAAACACGAAACGGGTCTTGTTATGTATGACAAACCGGGTCGGGTTAAGTACAACCCAAAAAAAATGATATCCATTAATGAATCCTATATATAAGAACTGTTGAGATATTAATCGAATTAACACCCAAGGATTTCTATCGCTTAACAACTATATTCGATATACATTATTTATATATTAAGATACATTTTAAATATTATAATATCGTATAATATTTTACATAATTAATTTTAATAACAACAACATATAATACTTTAAATTATTTTTTTTTTCAAATTATTATTTATATAAACACGCACATATCTCTTTACAATTAGTTATTCGTGAATCGTCGGGAATAATTAAAGGTTAACTGAATCCATATCACAGTTCAAAAATTTTGAGACTCAATATTATCGTCTTTGCTTATCGTGTCGAAACCATATAAGGATTTAAGTTTAAATTTAGTCAGAAATTTCCGGGTCATCACAGTTGTGACGACCCGGAAATTTTTGACCAAATTTAAACTTTATTCTTATATGATTTTGACACGATAAGCAAAGTCTGTAATGTTGAGTCTCAAAAAGTTTGAACTGTTTCATATATTCAAATGACCTTCGACTGCTCTCGACGATTCACGGACAATTAAATGTAATTGAGTTGTGCGTATGTATATATAAATAATAATTCAAAATATAATTTGAAGTATTAGATGTTGTTGTAATTAAAAAAAATTAATAAAATAAAAATAGGATATTATAATAATTATTATTTAAAATATATCTCTATATATAAATAAAGTCTATTAAAAATAAATATTAAATGATGGTAATACTCGTTTGATGTTTCGATGGATATTAATCAAGTTAAAAACAAGCTTATATGATTTTAAAATAAAAGGTGATCCGAAAATGAGTTATATAAGTTATAGGCTTATTAAAAGTATATTTAGGATCTAATTATTTAATTTTAACAATTTTTATATTTTACCCATAAATGAGAGGGACAGTTGATGTAATATTTATTTATTAAATTAATGACCGGATTTTATACCATAATGACCAATATAAATAAATAAAGTTAATTTAAAAATATGTGATTTTTCTGAACACTTTTATCCGCTACTAATTTCGCACGATTCACAGTCCGTTAAAACTGTCGGTATATTAATACAAAAGAGAGGCGGCTTACAATTTTAAAACTTTAAAACGTGTGAACTAATTTAATTAAAAGGGCCACTGTTTTTGTATGTTATAACCACTTTATTAAATATATAGTACATACAATTGTAGTGGGATTACAGCTCACACTTTCTTTCTGCATCTTTTGTGATTGAACAAACACATCAAACACTATCTCCTACTCTCTCTTAAGTATTATTACCGTTTGTAAAAATCACCACCAAACCAAACTATCATCATGCTAATTGAATATTTGTTTTGCTATTACCCAAATACACCCTTTTATTTCTCGATCTTTAACAGTTCTTCGTGCTACAACTTTTAGCGAAGTATATGAAAGAAAATAATAATACTACTAGTTCATGGAGTAACGGTTCACTATTTAACTTTCTTGTTTACGTTGAAGAACACTAGTGTTGAGTCTAGCGATTTACAAAACAATAATAGTATTGTTTGTATCATGTCACCTGCTACACCCATCACCGCCACCTAGCTTCCACCCGCCACCTCTAACCACCATCTCTTCCATTTATGTCTCTTGTTGCAACAACTCACCACCATAATCGTCATTCACCATAAAGCCACCTACTACTCTAATGATTCTGTTTTCCTGTTTAAGAATCAAAGAACACCACCATCGTAAACCACTTTCTGTCACTTCTACATTTCAGGTTCGTTTACTGCTGTTACTACCACCACGTTTTGCTACCACTATTTCGAACAACACCATCAAACAACCCAATTAAACTATTACTATTCCGGCTTCTATTTCTTTCTGTTTTTCTTTCTAGTTCCAATCAAACTACTCGACTACTACATCTATTTCTATTTACATAGCCTGCGTTAATTTTTTTTTATATATACGCTCCTACTTGCAAAGTAATGAAGATATGGGAGTAGGTGGACACTAGTGATTGACATGCTTTATAAACCCCACTTGAATGGGTTTATTTTCTTTTCTTTTTTTATATACCGAAATTATTATATTTTTTATTTATTTATTTATTTAATTTTTTTTTCTTTTTTCCTTTCTTCTCTTAAACGTATCAGTTATATATGAAGGGCTGGTGGACTTTAAGTAGAACTAGGCTATCGGTTATTGGGCTTCTTTTAATTAGTTATAGGACTAAATATAGAGTGGGCTGAGATGTTTGGGCCGAGATTAAATTGATGTTTTCCAGTTGGGCCGATGATACGAAGATGATGAGACTTACATGAGATAGCGATGATATAAGGCACGGTTTCGATGGTATAAAGATGATGATGAGCAAAGTATTATGATGTTGATAATGAGTTGTTGTGAATTTAACAATAATATGAATGATGATGATGTACTAGAAAAATGACGAGTATGATGATGATGTGGTTGATGACATGTTATTATACGATGATAATGATGCTCGAATGATGGACGATGGTGCTGTGATTATGTTTCTGTTCAGTTATAACCATCACAAAACATCAGCAATTATATTTCCTGTTTCGGTTAATCACATAAACTCAAAACCCATTTGCTATTATTTATCTTCTTTTCTTGTTAAAGCCTTCGATCAGACTCAAACGCAACCCAATTTGATAGCTTATGCCGCTTCATTATTTCTGTTCTTGTTTTGGTTCGAACCCTCACTCAACCGACGAAATAACGAAGGTGATAACACACGATGAACTGATGATACGGGTTATATAGATTTAAGTTAGGAATAATTTCATAAAATATTAGACAGAGCAGTTGGTTTGAAGTGTTGGGATTTAGCGAAAGGTCTTGAGTTCGATCCTTGGGAAAGGCAGTTATTTTTCTTTTGGAGCTTATTCTTGTGAGGTAGTTATTGTTATTATTATTATTATTATTATCATTATTTTTATTAGTATTAATATTAATTATTGTTATTAGTGATTAGTTAATTAATAGTATTAAGTATTATTAGTATTACTAATATTTTTTTTACTACTAGTATTATAATTATTATTATTACAACTATATTATTATTTTTATTATCATTTTTACTAATAGTACCATCAAAAGTATCATATTATTAAAAGTACCATTTTTTTAATATATTAGTATTATCATTATTATTGATAAAGTTAGTATTATTATTATTATTAGTAAATCATTACTATCAAAAACTATCACTTTAACAGATAAATATTTTGTATGTAAAATATACTTATTACATATGCTATAACTATATAAATATTTCATATAACTATATATCATACATATTGACATTATTAATATAAATACTTACATATAACAAACTTTCAGTTTTTAAACATAAATATAACTAAATGAATAAATATTAATTATTTTAAATGTATATATACAAAGTAAATATATAACATATAACTTAAGAAATAATATATAAATACAAAATATATGTTTTAAAATGGAACTTAGTAAATCCTATATAACTACAAATATATAAATAATATATAAATGAAATTATATAATTTCCATTATATGATTTAATAGATATACAAATTGATATAGGTTCATGAATCCGAGGCCAACCCTGCATTGTTCAATATAGTCATATGTATTTTTACTACAAAATACATTAGATGAGTTTCATTAATCCCTTTTTAAATGCTTTTGCAATATATATTTTTGGGACTGAGAATACATGCGCTGCTTTTATAAATGCTTTACGAAATAGACACAAGTAATCGAAACTACATTCTATGGCTTGATTATCTAATCGAATATGCCTTTTTTTTATTAAGTCTGGTAATCTAAGAATTAGGGAACAGACACCCTAATTGACGCGAACTCTAAAGATAGATCTATCGGGCCCAACAAGCCCCATCCAAAGTACCGGATGCTTTAGTACTTCGAAATTTATATCATGTCCGAAGGAGGATCCCGGAATGATGGGGATATTCTTATATGCATATTGTTAATGTCGATTACCAGGTGTTCAATCCATATGAATGATATTTTTGTCTCTATGTATGGGACGTATATTTATGAGAAATGAGAATCTTGTGGTCTATTAAAATGATGAAAATGATTTATTTATGCTAAACTAATGAACTCACCAACCTTTTGGTTGACACTTGAAGCATGTTTATTCTCAGGTACGAAAGAAATCTTCCGCTGTGCATTTGATCATTTTAAAGATATTACTTGGAGTCATTCATGACATATTTCAAAAGACGTTGCATTCGAGTCGTTGAGTTTATCAAGATTATTATTAAGTCAATTATAGTTGGATATATTATGAAATGGTATGCATGTCTGTCAACTTCAGATGTAATGAAAGATTGTCTTTTCAAAATGAATGCAATGTTTGTAAAATGTATCATATAGAGGTCAAGTACCTCGCGATGTAATCAACTATTGGGAATCGTTTATAATCGATATGGACTTCGTCTGGATGGATTAGGACGGGTCCTTTCAGTTGGTATCAGAGCGGTGGTCTTAGCGAACCAGGTCTTGCATTAGTATGTCTAACTGATAGTTATTAGGATGCATTAGTGAGTCTGGAATTCGACCGTGTCTGCATGTCAAAAGTTTTGCTTATTTTTTTTTTTGCCAAAAATCATCTTCTTATCATCCTTAGGAAATCACTTACTCATTATTCTTAGTCTAGACACGTTTTACTGCATTGACTGCATGAATAGTGTATAGACAAAATTCATACCTTAGCGTATCTGACAATTCATATCTTAGCGTATCTGTTACTGTAGACCTTGCCTGATATCTCTCGTAAATTTCTCCTTAATTTAAGGGATCCTGGTGCTATATATATCTATGCAAATTATGCATCGAGAATGCCATCCAACCATCAATTGCTGTCACTAAACTCTTCCCGCCAAAAAAAAAATCTTTCCTGAGATCGCGTAAGATGGCCTCTACGAATCGACCAAGTTCCTCTGACTCCGAAGACAGCGTGACAGGAGCACACTGTCATAACCCGTCCTTAACCATAAGAACGTGTTAGATAACGTATGATTTCATAGCGAGGTATTGACCTCTATATGCGACATTTTTAAAAGAACAACTGCATATATTTTACATTACAAACCATAATTCTTATTTTTGATACAAGCTTTAGACAATAAAAAGATGATTATCATTTAGCGATAATCTTAGACTTACAAACTTTACATATGATGATAACAACACGATTTCTAGCATATTTTACAATACAAATCCTCGGATATGCAGTTTTGTTTTTGACACAAATATGAGTACGCAAGATCCTGCTTAAATTCAACATGTTGCAGCGGAAGCTTCTAATTATTACCTGAGAATAAACATGTTTAAAACGTCAACATAAAGTTGGTGAGATATAGGTTTAATGCCGGCAGCGATATAAATATAGACCACAAGATTTCATATATAAACATTTTAATAAAAATATTCTAAGTGGTTGAGCACTTGGTAACCATACTTAACATTTAATCACGTCGCATATTCCCTTTATTATGAAATCTTACTACACCGTACCAAGTGTTGTTACGAAACGAAGTACTGTGCAACCGTTGAATACTGGTCGTCCAGTCCGGTTGGGGTTGTCAGGCCCGATAGATCTATCAACAGGATTCGCGTTTACAATACCGCTGTAAATAATAGTTACCAAGCTACAGGGAAGTATGCCAGTGGTACAACTCAATGTAGAATATATTTTTCAGTTACTTGTGTCCATAACGTAAAACATAAAATACATGTATTCTCATCCCGAAATACTTAGAGTTTAAAAGTGGGACTATATACTCACTTTTGTCTTGAAGATATGTAATTTCGACTTGGTCTCCGATTGATATCACGAACCTATCCATATATAATATATCAATACCTTTTCTTTTTAAAACAATCGTCACATATATATACTTATTATACTTTTAATACTTTTAATAATTTCTTAGTCCGTAGTTAGCAGTCCGATGTTAGTAATTCAATTTTAATGGTTCATTTTTAGGTGTTTAATAAACCCCCAATGAAATAAATAAAACCCCCATCGTATATGTATTGGTCGAGATTAATCTTGACCCACGGTACCGGTGTTGTCAAATGACGTGTTGCGTACATAAAGTACCGGTGTTGTCAAATGACGTGTTGCGTACAATCATGGGATCTTATGATTAATCTTCTCGTATTGTTTACGGGTGATCCTGAACCATATAAAATTAAATTATGAGTACATATATATAAAATATCATGTTATTTTAGAAAGATGTGATTTTTTTAATTTTCTCCAATTATTTTCGTGGCTAAACTAGTCTTAGATATCCGATCTCGTTTTGGTCATAGTTTCTTCGTTACAACTCCGTTTTCGTTGGTTCAACTTGCCACTTCCTTGGATCGAGTCCCTCTTTAAGACTATGAACTGTAAATACCTTAGTTTGTATTCGAAATCACAGGTCATAGGTCAAACTTTAGTAAAACTTATGAAGTTAATCATTTTCCATCATGTAAACAACCTTAAATGATTATTTTTCTAAAAATACTTATACTTTGAGTTAAATCATGAAATTTTTATGTGTTATCATATTCATAGCAAATATCATTTTTCCAGAAAATAAACCTCCAATTCAAAGTTCAAGATAGTTTTTAATTATCCAACCCAAAACAGCCCCCGGTTGCACTCCAACGTTGTAAATTCAGTTTTTAAGGTGTTCTTTGAAAAACCAAGTTATACCTTGTTAAATTAGCATATATTTATGAAATATTACAGGTCTTGAAGTATTTTAAAAGTTAAGTTAGAAGGATCTATTTAGTTTGTAAACAAGTTTGAAAACATTCAAACTATGTTCTTGTTGTTAAAATTTTATACCATAAAATAAGATAGCTATACATATATGAATCGAATAAGGTTATGAACATAGTTACTACCTCAAGTTACTTGGACAAGATTGCTGTAAAAGAGGAGTAAAGACCTAGAACCAAAAGAGTGATGGAATTGGATGAAAGATTGGAAGTAAACTTGTATAGTTGGAAGAATTTTTGAAGTGTTCTTGAAAGGATTTTCTTATGATTTTTAAATGTTGTTTTTGAAGCTAGTTCATGATGAAAATTTGCTGGAGTGTTTAAGGGATTTTTTTTTCTTTCTTAAAAGAGTGTGTTTTAGTTAAAGGAAATGTGTAGTAAAATGAAAATGGAATGGAGTATAAATGGTGGTGTAAAAGGTGTATAAGTTTGTAATTTTGTGAAAAAATCTTTTAATCATGTGAAATTGTCATACTAGATAACAAAAGTAGTTACCTTATACATAAGGCATTGAACAAGGGCTGGTTGGTGGTGATTTGATGTGTATATACCAATAGTAAATACGTATAGAGGTTAGGTATGATACGAGTACATGTACTCTAGATATACGTATAGAAATCTTGTGAAAAATGGAATGAGAATTCAAATATAGCTATCTTTTGTGAATATACTTATATTGTTTTATGTATTTAAGTCCTTAAAAGTGATTAAATACATTACTTATACGATATATGTATAAACATTATAGGTCATAAGTATTTATGTCAAATAACGTTACGTATAGTTATCGTTTTGAAAACTTAGGTTAGTAGTTTCAAAATATACTTGTAACTTATTGTTATTAATACAAAATGAGGTATTAAAACATTCTTAGATCATGTTAAATATGTATATATACATATATATACACAAACGTATAATTATCATATGTTATATAGTTCGTGATATCATCGGTCAAACTAGACGGTCAAACGTTGTGTAAAACTCTTTTCGAAGGCATAAGTCTCAACAATTTGGATTGCTTATCATGTTGGTAAGGTTTAATTTATGTAAATATTAATCTTATAAGTATAGAACGATCGAAAAAGTGCGGGTCATTACAGTACCTACCCGTTAAATAAATTTCGTCCCGAAATTTTAAGATTGTACCTATTTTGCGTCATCGAGAAACAAGTGTGGATACTTTTGTTTCATCTGATCCTCCCGTTCCCAAGTAAACTCGGGACCTCTTCGAGCATTCCAACGTACCTTAACGATCGGTATGTTGCTCTGCTTGAGCTGTTTAACTTCACGGTCCATGATTTCGATTGGTTCTTCGATGAATTGTAGTTTTTCGTCGACATGGATTTCTTCAAGAGGAATGGTGAGGTCTTCCTTTGCAAGACACTTCTTAAGGTTCGAGACGTGAAAGGTATTATGTACTCCGGCGAGTTGTTGCGGTAACTCGAGTCGATAAGCTACCGGTCCAATGCGTTCTATAATCTTGAACGGGCCTACATATCTTGGGTTTAGTTTACCCCTTTTTCCAAAATGTATTACACCTTTCCATGGTGACACCTTTAACATAACCATGTCACCGATTTGAAACTCTAATGGTTTCCTTCGAACATCGGCGTAGCTCTTTTGGCGACTACGTGCTGTTTTCAATCTCTCCTTGATTTGTACTATCTTCTCAGTCGTTTCGTGTATGATCTCGGGACCAGTTAATTGTCGATCTCCTACTTCATTCCAACAGATAGGAGATCTACACTTCCTTCCATACAATGCTTCGAATGGTGCAGCTTTAATGCTCGCATGATAACTATTATTATACGAGAATTCTGCTAACGGTAAATACTTATCCCATCCGTTTCCAAAATCGATCACACATGCCCTGAGCATGTCTTCAAGAGTCTGAATTGTTCTTTCACTCTGCCCGTCGGTTTGCGGATGATATGCGGTGCTCATATCCAAACGAGTTCCTAGGGCCTCTTGTAGTGATTGCCAGAACTTTGAGGTAAATCTACTATCACGATCAGATATAATGGAAATAGGTATTCCATGCCTTGAAACAATTTCCTTTATATACAATCGTAATATTTTCTCCATTCTATCCGTTTCCTTTATAGGCAAGAAATGTGCAGACTTGGTGAGATGATCAACAATCACCCAAATGGTGTCGTATCCCCAGGCAGTCTTTGGTAACTTTGTGATGAAATCCATGGTAATACCATCCCATTTCCATTCTGGGATTTCTGGTTGTTGAAGTAACCCTGACGGCTTCTGGTGTTCTGCTTTGACCTTGGAACAAGTTAAACACTCCCCAACATATGTTGCAACGTCTGTCTTTAAATTAGGCCACCAATAACGTGTCTTAAGATCTTGGTACATCTTTCCAACTCCAGGATGTATCGAGTATCTTGTCTTATGTGCCTCATTCAATATCAACTTCCTTAATCCACCCAACTTCGGTACCCAAATACGGTTTGCAAAATATCGAATTCCGTCTTCCCGTATAACGAGTTGCTTCTCATACTTCTTCATTATTTCATTTCTTATGTTTTCTTTAGTAAGTGCTTCTCGTTGAACTTCTTTGATTTGTGAGTTGAGATTCATACGAATTTTTATGTTCATCGCTCGTACTCGAATTGGTTCTCGTTCCTTTCTGCTTAGTGCGTCAGCCACCACATTCGCTTTCCCTGGATGATAACGAATTTCACAATCATAGTCGTTTATTAACTCGACCCACCTACGTTGCC
The DNA here is from genome assembly GCF_046630445.1 of Rutidosis leptorrhynchoides. Taxonomy (NCBI): domain Eukaryota; kingdom Viridiplantae; phylum Streptophyta; class Magnoliopsida; order Asterales; family Asteraceae; genus Rutidosis; species Rutidosis leptorrhynchoides. The sequence continues at coordinate 258,628,555 of NC_092337.1, forward strand.
TCATGTTCAGCTGTTTCTGATCAAAAATATGTTGAAGACTTTTATGATCAGTAAACACAGTGCATTTAACCCCATACAATTAGTGTGTCCATATCTTTAATGCAAACACGACTGCTCCCAGTTCTAGATCATGCGTCGTATAATTCCGCTCGTGAATCTTCAATTGTCGGGATGCGTATGCAATAACTTTCTTCCGTTGCATAAGAACGCAACCAAAACCTTGTCGCGAAGCGTCACAATATATTTCAAAATCATCGTTCCCTTCTGGTAATGATAAAATGGGCGCCGTAGTTAACTTCTTCTTTAGTAATTGAAATGCACTCTCCTGCTCAGAGGTCCATTCATATTTCTTCCCTTTTTGCGTTAACGCTGTCAACGGCTTAGCTATTCGGGAAAAATCTTGAATAAACCTTCTATAATAACCGGCTAAACCCAAAAATTGGCGTATCTGCGTTGGTGTCTTAGGAGTCTCTCATTTTTCAATGGCTTCAATTTTTGCTGGATCAACCTGAATTCCTTTGCTACTAACAACGTGGCCAAGAAATTGCACTTCTTTTAACCAGAAAGCACACTTAGAAAATTTAGCGTATAGCTGTTCTTTTCTCAACAACTCTAATATCAACCTTAAATGCTGTTCATGCTCTTGCTCACTCTTGGAATAGATAAGAATATCATCAATGAAAACGATAACAAACTTATCTAAATACGGACTACAAACTCGATTCATGAGGTCCATGAATACAGCTGGCGCATTCGTCAATCCAAACGGCATGACCAAAAATTCGTAATGACCATAACGTGTCCGAAAAGCAGTTTTCGGAATGTCCTCTTCTTTGACACGTAGTTGATGATAGTCCGATCTTAGGTCGATTTTCGAATAAACACATGATCCTTGTAATTGATCAAATAAGTCATCAATTCTCGGTAGTGGATACCGATTCTTGATAGTTAACTTATTTAATTCACGATAATCTATACACATCCTAAAAGATCCATCTTTCTTCTTAACAAATAAAATTGGAGCTCCCCACGGTGAAGTGCTTGGTCGTATGAATCCACGGTCCAGTAATTCTTTTAACTGATCTTGAAGTTCTTTTAATTCGGACGGTGCAAGTCTATATGGAGCACGAGCCACTGGTGCAGCTCCTGGTACTAAATCTATTTGAAATTCTACAGATCTAAATGGAGGTAATCCCGGCAACTCTTCCGGAAAAACTTCAGGAAAATCTCTTGCCACAGGCACGTCGTTGATGCACTTCTCTTTTTCTTTCTTTTCGACTTTATTAACATGTGCTAAAATAGCATAACATCCCTTTTCTAAACACTTCTTGGCTTTCAAACAGCTAATGAGTTTTAGCTTTGAATTACCCTTCTCTCCATAAATCATCACCGGCATTTTATCCTTACCAGGAATGCGAATTGCCTTCTTGGCACACAAAACTTCAGCTCCTACTTTGGACATTTAGTCCATGCCGACTATTACATCAAAACTTCCTAATTCTATGGGTATCAAGTCAATTTTAAACGTTTCTCCGGCTAAATTTATTTCACAATCACAACAAATTTTATCGGCTTTAATTAGTTTACCATTAGCTAACTCAATCATGTACTTAGCATCTAGAGGTAATGATGAACAATTCAATTTAGTGTAAAAATTTCTACACACGTAACTTCTATCGGCACCAGTATCAAATATAATAGACGCTGATAAGTTATTAATGGTAAACGTACCCGTAACAAGCTCCGGGTCTTCACGTGCCTCTCTAGCATTAATAACAAATGCTCTCCCACGTGCAGGTCCAACATTCTTCTCTGGATTCGGGCACTGGCTCTTATAATGACCCTGTTTTCCACACCCAAAACAAGTAACGGTAGCCAAAGCAGTTCTATTTGCATTGGTGGCAGGAGTCTTGGTACCATTTGTATTTGTAACGAGAGCCCTACAATCTTCAGCAAGATGACCCTGTCGATTACATTTGTTGCACACCACACTACAGTAACCAAAGTGATGTTTATGGCATCGGTTGCATAAAGGATTTTGTCCTTTGTAACCAAAACCTGAACCACTACCCGCACCTTTCGTGGTTTCTTGTTTCTTAAAAGATTGTTGTTGGTTACCTCGATCATAATTTCCATTCCACTTTCTTTTGTTACCCAATACCTTCACATCAGTATTGGATGATTTCTTATCCAAGATGACCTGATCCATTAGTTCGTTTGTCATGGTTATAGCTTCATGAATTGTCTTAGGTCTCGATGCTGTAACGTTTGCCTTGACCTTTGTGGGCAAACCATCTTTGTACATTTCAATCTTCCGTTCTTCGGTTGGAACCAATTCAGGACATAGCAAAACTAATTCCATGAATCGCTGATTGTAGTTGGTGATTTCAGTACCAACAACCTTCAGGCTTCGTAATTCATCTTCCAACTTCCTAACCTCGTTCCTTGGACAATATTCATTGATTAACAATGTTTTGAATTCTTCCCACGGAGTATCATAAGCTACATCTCCTCCTACAGCCTTCACATAATTTTTCCACCACGTGAGTGCACTATCTTGTAAAGTGCACGATGCATACTTGGTCATGTCCTTTTCAACACAACCACTGATTTTAAACACAGTCTCCATCTTTTCTATCCACCGGGTTAAACCGATCGGTCCTTCCGTTCCACTGAATGATGAGGGCTTGCAAGCTTGAAAAGTCTTGTAAGTGCATCCTACACGAGGATTTGGGTTAACTGCAGCAGCTCTTGCAGCTTCGACCCATAACATTCTGTCGTTGACTCGCTGGTTGATGAATTCCTCGACTTCTTGTTCCGTCATTCGATTCAATCGCGCCATTTCCTAATGAAAGAAAATAATTATTCACATGGAATATTATAGATGTAGTGTGTATTTATAGTACATTATAGCTTGTTAATAATATGAACCAGGTATTATTATAAAAGCCTTTTCTTCTTATTAGCATTTTATAATTATATCTAGGGTAGTACCTACCCGTTAATGTTCATACTTAATAGCTTAGTACAGAACCAATTACTACAATCTAAATAATACTTAACCATGGAAAATTATTGCATTTCATACTTCACTATTTTACATATGCTTATCTTACATCGAACATTAAGCAAACCACACTAATAATATTATACAAAACATTATATGATCCCATGGTTTAATACGGCAGCGCATCGTTTGGTCTATTTTCTAGGACGTTTAGGTTCAAGGAATGGCCTAACGCTTATCCTAGCTGTCTGCCTATATTTTGGCGGTGGGGCTGAAGAACTGGATGCCGGGATAGCACTAATAGGAATAGAGGGAATAGGGGTGGTAGTGTCTAGTGGAGTTGGTGTCACATCATCCTCACTAAACTCGGGATTTGAATTTTCTAATTCATTAGCCTTTCGTTTCTTTCCTTGTTCAAACTTGTCTTTCGTAATTTCCTGTATTTCTTCCTCGGGTTCACTTTCCTCCTCGGGTTCACTTTCCAGGTTCTTTATAGTTGGTTCATCCGGAATTTGTGAGTCTTCCCCAAAGATATTATTTTCGTCATCGGATAGGTTAATGACTGAAACACCATCTGAAGATTCTGATTCGGAGTCGCTGAATGTGATAATAAGTTTTGAGCCCGACATCTATCACACAACAACTAACCCATTAGTACTACATAATATTTACATATAAATTTTAACCAACAATGATAAGCAATGGTTTTTAAAAATCAGACCCGGTCAAAGTCCAGACTTACTAATGTATCCTAACGACTTCTCGGTTAGACACACTAATGCAAACCTGGTTCGCTAAGACCACCGCTCTGATACCACATGTCATAACCCGTCCTTAACCATAAGAATGTGTTAGATAACGTATGATTTCATAGCGAGGTATTGACCTCTATATGCGACATTTTTAAAAGAACAACTGCATATATTTTACATTACAAACCATAATTCTTATTTTTGATACAAGCTTTAGACAATAAAAAGATGATTATCGTTTAGCGATAATCTTAGACTTACAAACTTTACATATGATGATAATAACACGATTTCTAGCATATTTTACAATACAAATCCTCGGATATGCAGTTTTGTTTTTGACACAAATATGAGTACGCAAGATCCTGCTTAAATTCAACATGTTGCAGCGGAAGCTTCTAATTATTACCTGAGAATAAACATGTTTAAAACGTCAACATAAAGTTGGTGAGATATAGGTTTAATGCCGGCAGCGATATAAATATAGACCACAAGATTTCATATATAAACATTTTAATAAAAATATTCTAAGTGGTTGAGCACTTGGTAACCATACTTAACATTTAATCACGTCGCATATTCACTTTATTATGAAATCTTACTACACCGTACCAAGTGTTGTTACGAAATGAAGTACTGTGCAACCGTTGAATACTGGTCGTCCAGTCCGGTTGGGGTTGTCAGGCCCGATAGATCTATCAACAGGATTCGCGTTTACAATACCGCTGTAAATAATAGTTACAAAGCTACAGGGAAGTATGCCAGTGGTACAACTCAACGTAGAATATATTTTTCAGTTACTTGTGTCCATAACGTAAAACATAAAATACATGTATTCTCATCCCGAAATACTTAGAGTTTAAAAGTGGGACTATATACTCACTTTTGTCTTGAAGATATGTAATTTCGACTTGGTCTCCGATTGATATCACGAACCTATCCATATATAATATATCAATACCTTTTCTTTTTAAAACAATCGTCACATATATATACTTATTATACTTTTAATACTTTTAATAATTTCTTAGTCCGTAGTTAGCAGTCCGATGTTAGTAATTCAATTTTAATGGTTCATTTTTAGGTGTTTAATAAACCCCCAATGAAATAAATAAAACCCCCATCGTATATGTATTGGTCGAGATTAATCTTGACCCACGGTACCGGTGTTGTCAAATGACGTGTTGCGTACATAAAGTACCGGTGTTGTCAAATGACGTGTTGCGTACAATCATGGGATCTTATGATTAATCTTCTCGTATTGTTTACGGGTGATCCTGAACCATATAAAATTAAATTATGAGTACATATATATAAAATATCATGTTATTTTAGAAAGATGTGATTTTTTTAATTTTCTCCAATTATTTTCGTGGCTAAACTAGTCTTAGATATCCGATCTCGTTTTGGTCATAGTTTCTTCGTTACAACTCCGTTTTCGTTGGTTCAACTTGCCACTTCCTTGGATCGAGTCCCTCTTTAAGACTATGAACTGTAAATACCTTAGTTTGTATTCGAAATCACAGGTCATAGGTCAAACTTTAGTAAAACTTATGAAGTTAATCATTTTCCATCATGTAAACAACCTTAAATGATTATTTTTCTAAAAATACTTATACTTTGAGTTAAATCATGAAATTTTTATGTGTTATCATATTCATAGCAAATATCATTTTTCCAGAAAATAAACCTCCAATTCAAAGTTCAAGATAGTTTTTAATTATCCAACCCAAAACAGCCCCCGGTTGCACTCCAACGTTGTAAATTCAGTTTTTAAGGTGTTCTTTGAAAAACCAAGTTATACCTTGTTAAATTAGCATATATTTATGAAATATTACAGGTCTTGAAGTATTTTAAAAGTTAAGTTAGAAGGATCTATTTAGTTTGCAAACAAGTTTGAAAACATTCAAACTATGTTCTTGTTGTTAAAATTTTATACCATAAAATAAGATAGCTATACATATATGAATCGAATAAGGTTATGAACATAGTTACTACCTCAAGTTACTTGGACAAGATTGCTGTAAAAGAGGAGTAAAGACCTAGAACCAAAAGAGTGATGGAATTGGATGAAAGATTGGAAGTAAACTTGTATAGTTGGAAGAATTTTTGAAATGTTCTTGAAAGGATTTTCTTATGATGTTTAAATGTTGTTTTTGAAGCTAGTTCATGATGAAAATTTGCTGGAGTGTTTAAGGGATTTTTTTTTCTTTCTTAAAAGAGTGTGTTTTAGTTAAAGGAAATGTGTAGTAAAATGAAAATGGAATGGAGTATAAATGGTGGTGTAAAAGGTGTATAAGTTTGTAATTTTGTGAAAAAATCTTTTAATCATGTGAAATTGTCATACTAGATAACAAAAGTAGTTACCTTATACATAAGGCATTGAACAAGGGCTGGTTGGTGGTGATTTGATGTGTATATACCAATAGTAAATACGTATAGAGGTTAGGTATGATATGAGTACATGTACTCTAGATATACGTATAGAAATCTTGTGAAAAATGGAATGAGAATTCAAATATAGCTATCTTTTGTGAATATACTTATATTGTTTTATGTATTTAAGTCCTTAAAAGTGATTAAATACATTACTTATACGATATATGTATAAACATTATAGGTCATAAGTATTTATGTCAAATAACGTTACGTATGGTTATCGTTTTGAAAACTTAGGTTAGTAGTTTCAAAATATACTTGTAACTTATTGTTATTAATACAAAATGAGGTATTAAAACATTCTTAGATCATGTTAAATATGTATATATACATATATATACACAAACGTATAATTATCATATGTTATATAGTTCGTGATATCATCGGTCAAACTAGACGGTCAAACGTTGTGTAAAACTCTTTTCGAAGGCATAAGTCTCAACAATTTGGATTGCTTATCATGTTGGTAAGGTTTAATTTATGTAAATATTAATCTTATAAGTATAGAACGATCGAAAAAGTGCGGGTCATTACACACACCAACCAATTAACTACCGTGATTACTGGAGAAAATGGGGGTGGGTTCGCGACATACTCACCCTATGGAAAAGGGAAGAAGGTACCCCATATCATGAACCGAATCTACCACCTAACCTTGGAGTACTCGACCCGCTTACCGGTGAACCTGTTCGCAACACTGTTTATACCCTTTTTTGCCAGAATTTTTTGTCTTGAGACTACCATTAACAGAACTAAAGAAGATATCCGATCTCTACCTCACACTGATAACCAACCAGGGTTAGTAGAAGAAGTTAAAGAACTCCGAGCTCGAGTGTTAACTTTAGAGAGCACGGTACACAATTTGCAAGCACTAGCAGTATCACCAACACCAGTAACATCACCAACCTTAGCATCAACAACATTAGTACCACCAACAACAACATCTGCATCACCAGCTTCGACATCTCATTCTGTACCTCGAGTATAATCATCGTTCTACGTATCGTTCTATCTATTTTATTTTCGTTCGACATGGCGATTATGTAATCTCTAATGTTTTAGAGATTATATATTCTTGTTCTAATGGTAAATCAAATGAGATTAATATCACATTAACTCATTAAATTCATGATTATATCTGAAGAAAATATATATGTATATATATTTTCATAAAGAATGTAATTAAAAATTCTTTCGTAGAAACTGTTAATGATGAAAATATTTTTAACGGGTAGGTAATACCCGAGGAATACTTAGATTTCACATTAATAAGTTACATTGTACATTCTTCGAATCTGATTCAATAATCATTTACTACCCTACTTACATTCACAGATACACGTATCCGTTCACCGCAGAATAACCATTTTCATTCAATTTCATATTTGGATTTTGTCTTATCAGAATCCAACAAGTGGCATAATGAAGAAAACATTGGACAAAATAAAATTTGTTAGAAACAAACAAATTAACTATGAGAAATTTTGTTAAGAATCCACGCCAACTGTTCCTAGTTAACTGTTAATTCCGTATTACCTTTTATTTATCGCAATTTATTTATCGCATTTTATTTATCGCAATTTTAATTCTCGCAATTTTATTTATCGTCATTTTATTTCTGTTATTTATTTTACGCACTTTAAATATCGGGACACGTATACAAGGTTTTGACATATCATATCGACGCATCTATATATATTATTTAGAATAACCATAGACACTCTATATGCAGTAATGCGGGAGTTAGCTATACAGGGTTGAGGTTGATTCTACAATAATATATATAGTTTGAGTTGTGATCGAGTCTGAGACGTATACGGGCCACGAAACGTATTAATTAATTCGAATATTATATATTAAACTATATATGAATTATTGAACTGTTAACTGTGGATTATCGACTGTGGACTAATGACATTGGACAATTAAAATGAATTAAAATATTAATTATAATATATGAAACTAAATAATTCTTCAAGTTGCCACTTGATTTCATCTTAAACCTTATTTGTATCTTGACGATTACAATCTACGTTTAAACCTATCATAATTCCTGAAAACACCTCAATCGAGAGGATGAACCAACTACACTTCATCTACAAAAAGAAAGATTGATGCGTATAGTTATGCACCTGAAAAATTCTTGGAAACTGAGTAAACGTTTAAAACATAACTGTGCTAATTTCTTTAGTGTTATTAGTACCCAAAATAACCTTGCAGTTATTCTTCAAAATAGCCAATTTTGTCACAGCTCCAGCAAGACAACTTTGACTTTTCTTTCGGAACAACCTTATCATCAACTTGATATATATGTCTACTCTTTTATTGTTACCAGGGAACCTCTTATATTCTACCATATTACCATCAGCGTTTAATCATCTAAAAACAAAAGTCTCATGAAACCACCTCAGATTGATAACCGATGATTTAGATATCATATCATAGCATTAAATGTAGAGGAAACAGAAAAATTGTAGATGGTCTAGATGGCCAAAAGTTTGATGATAAAGAAGGGAGTGTTAGGAATGCTCGATAGAAAATTTGGTACTGAAAAACAGATTGAGCAAACCATGAAGGAAACCAAGGCCAAATACACGGACCATACCATATATTCAAAGAATCCAAGTAATTCTGGATCCGATGAAACCTTCAACGAATATCTTGCTTCGTACACATGTTAAAATCTTGCGAAAAATCTTTCTTCATCAACCATCGAACTTAGAAATTCCAAAATATCATCATAAATATCTTCGATATTTCTGAAGATATTTTCATAAATATTCTCGTCCGAAATTATTTATCACTTCGTGCTATCTATATTACATCATAAAGGAAACTACTTTAGTTTCTAAATTTCTTTGGAATTTGAGTTTGAATTATGAATGATTTTCAAGTAGTGTTGGAAATTGATGCATGAGTTAGTATAATATAATGACACTTGATCAACGTGATTATATTACAGTAAGTCGTGCTGAGTTTCTAATGGAACGTGATGATTCACAGACCCTAACGTCATCATGTGCCATGTAACATAACTCTTTCATTCTACTTAACTCCTGAACAAATCAAGAAAATGTATTCTTGAAGGTTCTATCTTCCGTGTTGTTGATAAATTTGAAAATCAAATCGTGCTATCACGTTCCTTCCTGCTTAGAACATTATAATAATTCGAAACTCTATATCTACAAATTCTGGACCACTGTTCGCTTGACTTGAAGTCGGGAAAAGAAAACAAAAGCATAGAACTTTGAAATATAAGGGAGAATATAAAGCCTGATAACAACACATAAATTACAAACCGTGTATATCAATGTTTATCACAACATAAAGACACGTGAGAATTAAAAATATTATAATCCCAAGGGCGAAGTAGAAGAAAGCAGATTCCTCCGGTGGGAGTTGAAAAAGGAGAATGATTGTTACGATAGTAAGGATAAGGACAAGGATTAGAACTGGATTAAGCATTTTCATAATCTTTTGGATGTATGAAATAAGAAAGAAAGTATAGGAATGGTGAGAATAATGGAATGGAAAAAGTTTAATTTATAATGGGAATATCAGACGGAATAATGGAGGCAGATCACCGTATTTAATTATGGAGATCTTAATTTCCTTATTCGCCGAAGAATCAAATCTTTTAGATTTCAAAGATTTTCTTTAAATCCCCTGAATTCCGGAATTCAACCCTAACTACGTCAAAAGTTAAGATGCACCTCATTTTCTAAATTCAACCAAGACAATGTCAAGGAAATAGACGCACCTTATTTTCTAAATTTAAACCTGGCTACGTCAAAAGCTAAGGTGAATCTCTATTTTCTCATTTCACACGTTTGTGATAACTTCAGCCGTACGTTTCGAATAATCGAATTGTTTTATTTGTATTACTCATTAATGATAAAACTCTATTTATCAACTCATATTCGTCATGAAAATATTTTTATTGTTAACCATGACCACCTCACTCAAATTTCGGGACGAAATTTCTTTAACGGGTAGGTACTGTGACGACCCGGAAATTTTTGACCAAATTTAAACTTTATTCTTATATGATTTCGACACGATAAGCAAAGTCTGTAATGTTGAGTCTCAAAAAGTTTGAACTGTTTCATATATTCGAATGACCTTCGACTGCTCTCGACGATTCACGGACAATTAAATGTAATTGAGTTGTGCGTATGTATATATAAATAATAATTCAAAATATAATTTGAAGTATTAGATGTTGTTGTAATTAAAAAAAATTAATAAAATAAAAATAGGATATTATAATAATTATTATTTAAAATATATCTCTATATATAAATAAAGTCTATTAAAAATAAATATTAAATGATGGTAATACTCGTTTGATGTTTCGATGGATATTAATCAAGTTAAAAACAAGCTTATATGATTTTAAAATAAAAGGTGATCCGAAAATGAGTTATATAAGTTATAGGCTTATTAAAAGTATATTTAGGATCTAATTATTTAATTTTAACAATTTTTATATTTTACCCATAAATGAGAGGGACAGTTGATGTAATATTTATTTATTAAATTAATGACCGGATTTTATACCATAATGACCAATATAAATAAATAAAGTTAATTTAAAAATATGTGATTTTTCTGAACACTTTTATCCGCTACTAATTTCGCACGATTCACAGTCCGTTAAAACTGTCGGTATATTAATACAAAAGAGAGGCGGCTTACAATTTTAAAACTTTAAAACGTGTGAACTAATTTAATTAAAAGGGCCACTGTTTTTGTATGTTATAACCACTTTATTAAATATATAGTACATACAATTGTAGTGGGATTACAGCTCACACTTTCTTTCTGCATCTTTTGTGATTGAACAAACACATCAAACACTATCTCCTACTCTCTCTTAAGTATTATTACCGTTTGTAAAAATCACCACCAAACCAAACTATCATCATGCTAATTGAATATTTGTTTTGCTATTACCCAAATACACCCTTTTATTTCTCGATCTTTAACAGTTCTTCGTGCTACAACTTTTAGCGAAGTATATGAAAGAAAATAATAATACTACTAGTTCATGGAGTAACGGTTCACTATTTGACTTTCTTGTTTACGTTGAAGAACACTAGTGTTGAGTCTAGCGATTTACAAAACAATAATAGTATTATTTGTATCATGTCACCTGCTACACCCATCACCGCCACCTAGCTTCCACCCGCCACCTCTAACCACCATCTCTTCCATTTATGTCTCTTGTTGCAACAACTCACCACCATAATCGTCATTCACCATAAAGCCACCTACTACTCTAATGATTCTGTTTTCCTGTTTAAGAATTAAAGAACACCACCATCGTAAACCACTTTCTGTCACTTCTACATTTCAGGTTCGTTTACTGCTGTTACTACCACCACGTTTTGCTACCACTATTTCGAACAACACCATCAAACAACCCAATTAAACTATTACTATTCCGGCTTCTATTTCTTTCTATTTTTCTTTCTAGTTCCAATCAAACTACTCGACTACTACATCTATTTCTATTTACATAGCCTGCGTTAATTTTTTTTATATATACGCTCCTACTTGCGAGTAATGAAGATATGGGAGTAGGTGGACACTAGTGATCGACATGCTTTATAAACCCCACTTGAATGGGTTTATTTTCTTTTCTTTTTTTATATACCGAAATTATTATATTTTTTATTTATTTATTTATTTAATTTTTTTTTCTTTTTCCTTTCTTCTCTTAAACGTATCAGTTATATATGAAGGGCTGGTGGACTTTAAGTAGAACTAGGCTATCGGTTATTGGGCTTCTTTTAATTAGTTATAGGACTAAATATAGAGTGGGCTGAGATGTTTGGGCCGAGATTAAATTGATGTTTTCCAGTTGGGCCGATGATACGAAGATGATGAGACTTACATGAGATAGCGATGATATAAGGCACGATTTCGATGGTATAAAGATGATGATGAGCAAAGTATTATGATGTTGATAATGAGTTGTTGTGAATTTAACAATAATATGAATGATGATGATGTACTAGAAAAATGACGAGTATGATGATGATGTGGTTGATGACATGTTATTATACGATGATAATGATGCTCGAACGATGGACGATGGTGCTGTGATTATGTTTCTGTTCAGTTATAACCATCACAAAACATCAGCAATTATATTTCCTGTTTCGGTTAATCACATAAACTCAAAACCCATTTGCTATTATTTATCTTCTTTTCTTGTTAAAGCCTTCGATCAGACTCAAACGCAACCCAATTTGATAGCTTATGCCGCTTCATTATTTCTGTTCTTGTTTTGGTTCGAACCCTCACTCAACCGACGAAATAACGAATATTTACTAATATTTTTTTTACTACTAGTATTATAATTATTATTATTACAACTATATTATTATTTTTATTATCATTTTTACTAATAGTACCATCAAAAGTATCATATTATTAAAAGTACCATTTTTTTTAATATATTAGTATTATCATTATTATTGATAAAGTTAGTATTATTATTATTAGTAAATCATTACTATCAAAAACTATCACTTTAACAGATAAATATTTTGTATGTAAAATATACTTATTACATATGCTATAACTATATATATATTTCATATAACTATATATCATACATATTGACATTATTTATATAAATACTTACATATAACAAACTTTCAGTTTTTAAACATAAATATAACTAAATGAATAAATATTAATTATTTTAAATGTATATATACAAAGTAAATATATAACATATAACTTAAGAAATAATATATAAATACAAAATATATGTTTTAAAATGGAACTTAGTAAATCCTATATAACTACAAATATATAAATAATATATAAATGAAATTATATAATTTCCATTATATGATTTAATAGATATACAAATTGATATAGGTTCATGAATCCGAGGCCAACCCTGTATTGTTCAATATAGTCATATGTATTTTTACTACAAAATACATTAGGTGAGTTTCATTAATCCCTTTTTAAATGCTTTTGCAATATATATTTTTGGGACTGAGAATACATGCGCTGCTTTTATAAATGCTTTACGAAATAGACACAAGTAATCGAAACTACATTCTATGGCTGGATTATCTAATCGAATATGCCTTTTTTTTTAAGTCTGGTAATCTAAGAATTAGGGAACAGACACCCTAATTGACGCGAACTCTAAAGATAGATCTATCGGGCCCAACAAGCCCCATCCAAAGTACCGAATGCTTTAGTACTTCGAAATTTATATCATGTCCGAAGGAGGATCCCGGAATGATGGGGATATTCTTATATGCATATTGTTAATGTCGATTACCAGGTGTTCAATCCATATGAATGATATTTTTGTCTCTATGTATGGGACGTATATTTATGAGAAATGAGAATCTTGTGGTCTATTAAAATGATGAAAATGATTTATTTATGCTAAACTAATGAACTCACCAACCTTTTGGTTGACACTTGAAGCATGTTTATTCTCAGGTAAGAAAGAAATCTTCCGCTGTGCATTTGATCATTTTAAAGATATTACTTGGAGTCATTCATGACATATTTCAAAAGACGTTGCATTCGAGTCGTTGAGTTTATCAAGATTATTATTAAGTCAATTATAGTTGGATATATTATGAAATGGTATGCATGTCTGTCAACTTCAGATGTAATGAAAGATTGTCTTTTCAAAACGAATGCAATGTTTGTAAAATGTATCATATAGAGGTCAAGTACCTCGCGATGTAATCAACTATTGGGAATCGTTTATAATCGATATGGACTTCGTCTGGATGGATTAGGACGGGTCCTTTCAACAGTACCTACCCGTTAAAGAAATTTCGTCCCGAAATTTGAGTTAGGTCGTCATGGCTAACACTAAGAATGTTTTTATGACGAATATGAGTTGATATATAGAGTTTTATTACCATAGAGTAATATGAAGAAAATAGTTCGATTACTCGAAATATACAGTTGAAGCTATCACAAAAGAGTGAAATAAAGAATAAAGATTCGCCTCAACTTTTGACATAGTCACATTTGAATTCCGGAATTCAAGGGATTAAAAAAATTCTTCAAAATCTATAAGATATGATTCTTCGGTAAATGAGGAAATTAGGATCTCTTTAATTAAATGTGATGATCTGTCTCGATTACTTTGTCTGGTATTTTCACTTGAATTGAACTTCTTTTCGTTCCATTACTTCCCACCACTCCCATTTTCTATATCTTAATTCATATTTTCAAATCATCAGTCAATATACTTCATCCAGTTTTAATTCTGGATATATTCCTGATTTTCATATCGATCATTCTCCTTTTTCATCTACCACCGGAGGAATCTGTTTACTTCTACTTCGCCCTTGGGGTTATTGTGTTTATCATACTCCCGTGTCTTCATATTGCTATTCGTATTAATGTACACGGTTTTTGATTTCTGTGTTGTTGTCAAGTTTTATATCTTCCCTTATGTTTCGGAGCTCTTTGCCTTTTTATTCTCTTCTCAACCTCTAGTAAAGCGAGTAACGTTCCAGAATTCGTAAATATGGAGTTTCGAATGAACTTAATGTTCTAAACAAGAAAGAACGTAATAGCACGATTTGATTTGTCAAATTACCAGGATCACTGAGAATAGAACTATCAAGAATATATTTTCTTGATATGTTTAGAAGTTAAGCAGAATGTGAAAGGACTCGTCCTAATCCATCTGGACGAAGTCACCAACAACTGGTTCCATTGCGATGATCGACTCCAAGTACTGTCTTTAAAATGAGCAAATACACAGCGGAATGTTTCTTTTATACCTGAGAATAAACATGCTTTCAAGTGTCAACCAAAAGGTTGGTGACTTCATTAGTTTAACATAAATAATCATTTTCAATAACATAATAGACCACAAGATTTCATATTTCCATTTCTCATAAACATACGTCCCATGCATAGAGACAAAATATCATTCATATGGATTGAACACCTGGTAACCGACATTCACAATATGCATATAAGAATATCCCCATCATTCCGGGATCCTCCTTCGGACATGATATAAATTTCGAAGTACTAAAGCATCCGGTACTTTGGATGGGGCTTGTTGAGCCCGATAGATCTATCTTTAGAGTTCGCGTCAATTAAGGTGTCTGTTCCCTAATTCTTAGATTACCAGACTTAATAAAAAGGGGCATATTCAATTTCGATCATTCAACCATATAATGTAGTTTCAATTACTTGTATCTATTTCGTAAAACAGTTATAAAAACAGCGCATGTATTCTCAGTCCCAAAAATATATATTGCGAAAGTATTTAAAAGGGGAATAATGAAACTCACCTAATGTATTTTGTAGTAAAAATACATATGACTATATTGAACAATGCAGGGTTGGCCTCGGATTCACAAACCTATATCATTTGTATATTTATTAATATATATAATCGCGATTGAACAAATTTATATATTATAACTTATGTTATATATTATATATATTTAATTTGTGTATACAAAAATGATTAGTGTTTAGATAGTTATAATAATATATATTCAGTTAGTTTTATATTAAAAGTACCTGATTTGTTATATATAAATATTCGTGAAAAAAATTCGTTAATATGATTAATACTTACCTTTATGTAATATCACCTATAAATATATTTTTATATACATAATATTTATTTAGTAAAATATTATTAATAATGGTAAATGAAAGTTGTATTTGATTATAATAATAATATATAAAAAAATAGCAATACTGATAACAATAATAACAATAACAATAATAATAATAATAATAATAATAATAATAATAATAATAATAATAATAATAATAATAATAATAATAATAATAATAATAATAATAATAATAATAATAATAATAATAATAATAATAATAATAATAATGGAAATAGGAATAAAAGAGTATACCCTTCTAAAAAGATATGCACCAAACGGGACTCGAACCCAAGATCTCTCGCTCACCCATAACACCCTTAACCATGGCTCTAATTCTATTTTTCCTAATTAATATCGGTTTTTGATTTATTTAACCCATTAATTTTCATCTCGGCCCAACAGCAAATATTACGGCCCAACATCAAGCACAAGCCCAACAGGAATCTAGAACTCATTCCACAGGAAGTCATTTGGCCTGATTTTGCTGTTTAATAAAAAGGGAGGAAAAAGATTGCAGCAGACTGGGATCGAACTCAGGACCTCTCGTTAAACCAACACTACACCAAACCATCTGCTCCATTTCATTTATCTGTTTTAAGATCCACTCGAATATTTATAACCCGTATAACAGCCTGTTTACCTTCTTCTTAGATTTCCAAACTAAAATCAACCAGTGAGTTTTTACAAATTGAAGTACCGAATCAATTATATTTTTGTTCTTCAATAAACTAGTAACACATTAATACCAATGCTTATATTAATTGAAAAAAAAAATAATAAAATAAACAGCGACTGTTGCTGTTTGTAATGAAGAAGAAAAAAAAAATTGATTTAGACTTTTAGATCGTTATAGGCAAAAGTTATAACACGAAATATGTTTCAAATCTCCCTTAGAAACTTTATCAATCGTCAAATTAACCGAAAACATCGAAACGATTATGAATTTCGCGATGAACGCAAGTTTTGACTTTTTGTAAAAATACCTTTGACTCCGAAATTCGAGCTCGTTAAGATGAATTGGAAGCTGAGATTTTGTAGGTAGATTGAATAAAGGATTCCTATCACTTCTGCAATTTTAGTTTTGACTAATTGTTTCGAAAATGTTTTATGGTATAAAAGTGATCGTGAGTAGAGTAAATGGTGGGTTTTCCCTATATTTGTTTTTTTTTTTTTTTTTTACATCTTCTCTTTCTAATGGTATCAAGTAGAGGAGGTATACAAGTAATTGAATGATTAGCAACGAAATTGTTAACTGTTGTTTTGTAGTTACAAGTGGACGACAAATCCTCACAGATAAACAGAAGGGATAAATTAAAGAACTAATTTGTGATAAAAACAATTACAGATATAGTATTATTATTTATCTTTTATTTTATATATGATAAACACTAATAATTAATAATAATAATGTAATAATAATTTTGATCACATGTTGTTTGTTTAAAGGAAAAAAAATAGGAAAGCCATCGGGAATGTTTGGATTATATTACCGACGGTTTCCACGGACTGTGTATCGTGCGAAATCAGTGACGGATAAAAGTGTTTAGAAAAATCCCATATTTTTAAATTAAATATATTTATTTATTTTAGTCATTATGGTATAAAATTCAATCATTAATTTAATAAATAAAAATTACATCAACCGTCCCTCTCATTTATGGGTGAAATATAAAAAGTGTTAAAACTTAACAAATAGTTCCTAAATATATTTTTAATAAGCCTAAAATTTATAGAACCCATTTTCGTGTCACCGTTTATTTTAAAATCAATCGTTGGTTAAATATTTGTTTGGTGATAGCGTAATATGTGTAGTGGGTTTGTGGATGGTGGTTACACATATTATAATATATGGTGTATTATATCTTAGTTTCAATATACTCAAAAGTTGATGGGTTTCATCTTATAGCAAAGCATCTGGTGCAAAGTTTGCGAACAGTAGTCGAGTTAATTATCTTAGAATTGATTGACAAAAGTATCGTGCACGTATGTACATATAATATATTTATATGTCAAGTTGTGAAGCAAACAAGAATATCCACAGTGACACAATCAATATTCAATATCTTTATTCAATTTGTATCAATCAATAATAGTTATACTATAACATAAATATATAAACGTGTGATTATATTAGCCGCCGCTTTTCACGGACTGGATTTCATGTAATAATTTATTTTATTTTTTTATATTAATAATAAATACATATAGATATATTAATGATAATAATACTCTCAATATTAAAATGATAATATTAACAAGTTGTATTTATAATGATCTTAATTGTTTTTAGTAATCATGATGATACTAATAACGTTAATATTTATATTAGTAATAATATTAATAATAATGATAATAGTAATAATAATATTAATATAATAAATTAATATTAATACATACTTATTTACATGTACATATCTATTGTTCGTGAATCTTCGAAAATGGTCGAAATTTAAATGAATGTAAAGAAATATTTCAAAATTTTGAGACTCAACATTACAGACTTTGCTTATCGTGTCGAAATCATATAAAGATTAAGTTTAAATTTGGTCAAAAATTCCCGGGTCATCACAGTACCTACCAGTTAAAGAAATTTCGTCCCGAAATTTGAGTGAGGTGGTCATGGCTAACAATAAAAATGTTTTCATGACGATTATGAGTTGATAATTTGAATTTTATCACTATTGAGTAATATGGATAAAAATAATTCGATTATTCGAAGAGTACGAATGAAACTATCACAAAAGAGTGAAATAAAGAAGTAAAGATTTGTCTTAGCTTTTGACGTGGTCAGGTTGAATTTAGAAAATTTGGAGCGTCATAACTTTTGACGTAGAGGGTTGAATTTAGAAAATAAGGCACGTCTTAACTTTTGACGTTGCCTTGGTTGAATTCCGGAATTCAAGGGATTTAAAAGAAAATCTTGGAAATCTATAAGATCTGATTCTTCGGCGAATAAGGAAATTAAGATCTCTCTAATTAAATACGGTGATCTGCTTCGATTACTCTGTCTGATATTTCCATTATAAATTAAACTCTCCCGTTCCATTATTCTCACCATTCCTATATTTTCCTTCTTGTTTCATACATCCAAAAGATTCTAAAAATGCTTAATCCAGTTCTGATCCTTGTCCTCATCCTTACTATCGTAACAATCATTCTCCTTTTCCAACTTCCACCAGAGGAATCTGCTTTCTTCTACTTCGCCCTGGGGATTATAATGTTTTTAATTCTCCCGTGTCTTTATGTTGTGATACACATTGATATACACGGTTTGTAATTTATATGTTGTTATCGGGCTTTATATTCTCTCTTATATTTCAAAGCTCTATGCTTTTATTTTCTCTTCCCGACTTCAAGTCAAGCGAATAATGGTCCAGAATTTGTAGATATAGAGTTTCGAATGATTATAATGTTCTAAGCAGGAAGGAACGTGATAGCACGATTTGATTTTCAAATTTATCAACATCATGGTATAGAACTATCAAGAATATATATTCTTGATATGTTCAGAAGTTACGCAGAATGAAAGAGTTTTGTAACATGGCTCTTGATGACGTTATGATCTGTGAATCATCACGTCTCATTAGAAACTCAGCATGACTTACTGTAATATAATCACGTTGATCAAATATCATTATATTATACTAACTCATGCATCAGTTCCCAACATTACTTCAATAACATTCATATTTTAAGCTCGAAAGTTTACAGAATATAGAAACTAACAGTTTCTATATGATGTAACACTGATAGCACTAATAGATTAATGATTCAGATAAAAATAGTTATGAAAATATCTTCAGAAATATGGAGGATATTTATAATGAAAGATACGATGATATCTTGGAATTTCTAAGATCAGAGGATGATGAAGAATATTGTCCGCAAGAGTTTAGAGTAAGGAGTAAGATATTCGCTAAAGACTTCAGCAGGTATTGAATCATTTGGATTCTTTAAAGTCAAACTTATTCTTTGTGATTTGTCCACGTCTTCCTTCATAGTTTCGCATAATCCGTTTTTCGGTACTAAATTTTCTATTGAGAGTTTTCCAATATAATGATACACTGGAAGCACGAAGAGGTATATAATTTCGGATGAGAATATTTATGAAAATATCCTCAGAAATATCGAAGATATTGATGATGATATTTTAGAATTTCTAAGTTCGATGGTTGATGGAGAAAGATTTTCCGCAAGATTTTAACATGACTTCGGAGTAAGATATTCTCTAAAGATTTCAATGGATCCAGATTTATCTAGATTCTTTGAATATAGGGTATGGTCCTTGTATTTGTCCTTGGTCTCCTTAGTGGTTAGCTCAATCCGTTTTCCAGTTCCAACTTTTCTGAGCTTTTCCAACATACTATTCTTTATCATCAAACTTCTGATGATTAAGGTCGTTTACGGTTGTCTACGGTTTCTGCTGCTTCATTCAGCTTTTTCAACATTCAGATATTGATTTATAGACTGAGTGCTTTTCAGAATTTCAGAATGAAAGATCATAATCCTAAGAGATATATATTATACATATAACTGTTAATGTAGATATGCTGTGAGTTTTCAAAGTACTGATTGCTGATTCCCGATAATTGGTATAGCAGTTCTCGTTACAAGATGCAGATGAGTATATGATAAGAATTCAATAGATAAATATAGTGATCTGTCGGAGAGATTTATGCCAAGGAGCAACGAGGTTGCTGATACGTCTGCTGGTAATATGGTGGAATATAAAAGGTTTCCCGGTAATAATGACGAAAATGGTATTCGTATATATCAAGATTATAATGAAACTAGCCCGACTGAAAAGTCGAAATTGACTTGCTGAAGCTGTGACAAAATTGGCTAATTTGAAAAGGAATCGCAAAGTTATTTTTGCTAATAATTGCCAAAAGATCTGTCGCGGCTACGTGTTAAACTTTTACTCAGTTGTCGAGAGTTTCTCAGGTGCATAACTATATGCATAAATCTTTCCTCCCGTAAATGAAGTGCGGCTGGTTCATCCTATCGATTGAGGTGTTTTCAAGAATCATGAAAGGTTTGAACCGCAGATTGTAATCGTCAAGATACAAATGAGGTTTAAGATGAAATCAAGTGGCAAACTTGAAGAATTGTTTAGTTTCATATGTTATAGTCAATATTTTAATTCATTTTAATTGTCCAATGTTGGTAGTCCACAGTTGATAGTCCACAGTTAGCAATTCAATAATTCATATATAGTTTAATATATAATATTCGAATTAATTAATACGTATCGTGACCCGTATACGTCTCAGACTCGATCACAACTCAAAGTATATATATTATTTGAGAATCAACCTCAACCCTGTATAGAGAACTCGATCATTACTGCATATAGAGTGTCTATGGTGATTCCAAATAATATATATAGATGTGTCGATATGATATGTCAAAACCTTGGATACATGTCTCGATATTTAGAGTGTGTAAAAATAAATAACAGAAATTTAAATGATGATAAATAAAGTGCGTAAAGTAAATAACAAAAATTAAATGACGATAAATAAAATTGCGAGAATGTAAATTGCGATAATTAAATTGCGATAAATAAAATGTAATCAGTTAGCTAGGAAGAATTAGCTAGGAACAATTAGCGTGGATTCTTAACAAAATTTCTCATAGTTAATTTGTTTGTTTCTAACAAATTTTATTTTGTCAAATGTTTCCTTCATTATGCCACTTGATTTTTGATAAATCAAAATCGAAATATGAAATTGGATGAATATGGTTATTCTGGGGTGAACTGATTTGTATATCGGTGGATATAAGTAGGATAGTATATGACTGTTGAAGCAGATTCGAAAAACGTACAATGTAACTTATTAATGTGAAATTTAAATAGTCCTCAGGTATTACCTACCCATTAAAATATTTTCACCATTAACAGTTTGTACAAGAGAATTTTTAATTACAATCTTTATGAAAACATATATACATATATATTTTCTTCAGATGTATTCATGGATTTAATGAGTTAATATGATATTAAACTCATTTGCTTTTCGGTTAGAACTAGAATAAATAATCTCTAAAACTTTAGAGATTACATATTCGCCATGTCGAACGAAGATAAATGAGGTAGAACGATACGTAGAACGAAGATCATACTCAAAGTACATATGATGATATTGAAGCATGGATTGTTGATGGTACTGGTGCTGTTATTGATCGTACTATTGGTGCTGGTGATGTTGCTGAAGCTGGTACATTTTGCACCATATTCTTCGAATTTATTATTCAAGCGCGAAGTTCGTTGACTTGTTACTCCAGGATGATTGTCGGTCAGAACGAACGGATGAATAAGGTTCAGAATTGTGGATAGAATATGATCTTGTCGAGTTACCCTGGAAATGAGACTGAAAATGGTGTCTCGAACAGGTTCGCCAGTAAAAGCTTCAGGTTCATTGTCAAGAGGTGAATCCGGTTGGCGGAAGGGATTGCCTCCTGCGCGTTTCCATTAAGTAAGTCGACTACGAATGCATCAGATGAATTGGAGATGGCTGATTGATTAAATCATTCTGGTGACATCGTTTTCGGAGCTTAGGTGAATATCCATGTCGGAATAGCTGTCGGAATAACTATCGAAATAGCTATCGAAATTTGAGGGACTCGAAATGGTTGAGGGATTCATCTTGTACAATCAGATGGAGGATTTTCGATAAGGAATATATTATAGGATGTAGATTAGTACCTTGCAATACATAATTTACATATGCATATATAATACTAAAATCCCATAAGTTACGGAGGAATCTACGGAAGTTGTCAAGCAAAGTTACAGTAACAGATACGCTAAGATATGAAGTAGCAGATACGCTAAGATATGAATTTTGTCTATACACTATTCATGCAGTCAATGCAGTAAAACGTGTCTAGACTAAGAATGATAAGCAAGTGATTCTCTAAGAATGATAAGCAGATAATTTTTGACACAAAATGATAAGCAAAACTTTTGACATGCAGACACAGTCGAAGTCCAGACTCACTAATGCATCTTAATGACTATTAGTTAGACACACTAATGCAAGACCTGGTTCGCTAAGACCACCGCTCTGATACCAACTGAAAGGACCCGTCCTAATCCATCTGGACGAAGTCACCAACAACTGGTTCCATTGCGATGATCGACTCCAAGTACTGTCTTTAAAATGAGCAAATGCACAGCGGAATGTTTCTTTTATACCTGAGAATAAACATGCTTTCAAGTGTCAACCAAAAGGTTGGTGAGTTCATTAGTTTAACATAAATAATCATTTTCAATAATATAATAGACCACAAGATTTCATATTTCCATTTCTCATAAACATACGTCCCATTCATAGAGACAAAATATCATTCATATGGATTGAACACCTAGTAACCGACATTCACAATATGCATATAAGAATATCCCCATCATTCCGGGATCCTCCTTCGGACATGATATAAATTTCGAAGTAATAAAGCATCCGGTACTTTGGATGAGGCTTGTTGAGCCTGATAGATCTATCTTTAGAGTTCGCGTCAATTAGGGTGTCTGTTCCCTAATTCTTAGATTACCAGACTTAATAAAAAGGGGCATATTCGATTTCGATCATTCAACCATATAATGTAGTTTCAATTACTTGTATCTATTTCGTAAAACAGTTATAAAAATAGCGCATGTATTCTCAGTCCCAAAAATATATATTGCGAAAGTATTTAAAAGGGGAATAATGAAACTCACCTAATGTATTTTGTAGTAAAAATACATATGACTATATTGAACAATGCAGGGTTGGCCTCGGGTTCACAAACCTATATCATTTGTATATTTATTAATATATATAATCGCGATTGAACAAATTTATATATTATAACTTATGTTATATATTATATATATTTAATTTGTGTATACAAAAATGATTAGTGTTTAGATAGTTATAATAATATATATTCAGTTAGTTTTATATTAAAAGTACCTGATTTGTTATATATAAATATTCGTAAAAAAAAATTCGTTAATATGATTAATACTTACCTTTATGTAATATCACCTATAAATATATTTTTATATACATAATATTTATTTAGTAAAATATTATTAATAATGGTAAATGAAAGTTGTATTTGATAATAATAATAATATATAAAAAAATAGCAATACTGATAACAATAATAACAATAACAATAATAATAATAATAATAATAATAATAATAATAATAATAATAATAATAATAATAATAATAATAATAATAATAATAATAATAATAATAATAATAATAATAATAATAATAATAATAATAATAATGGAAATAGGAATAAAAGAGTATACCCTTCTAAAAATATATGCACCAAACGGGACTCGAACCCAAGATCTCTCGCTCACCCATAACACCCCTTAACCATGGCTCTAATTCTATTTTTCCTAATTAATATCGGTTTTTGATTTATTTAACCCATTAATTTTCATCTCGGCCCAACAGCAAATATTACTGCCCAACATCAAGCACAAGCCCAACAGGAATCTAGAACTCATTCCACAGGAAGTCATTTGGCCTGATTTTGCTGTTTAATAAAAAGGGAGGAAAAAGATTGCAGCAGACTGGGATCGAACTCAGGACCTCTCGTTAAACCAACACTACACCAAACCATCTGCTCCATTTCATTTATCTGATTTAAGACCCACTCGAATATTTATAACCCATATAACAGCCTGTTTACCTTCTTCTTAGATTTCCAAACTAAAATCAACCAGTGAGTTTTTACAAATTGAAGTACCGAATCAATTATATTTTTGTTCTTCAATAAACTAGTAACACATTAATACCAATGCTTATATTAATTGAAAAAAATAATAATAAAATAAACAGCGACTGTTGCTGTTTGTAATGAAGAAGAAGAAAAAAAAATTGATTTAGACTTTTAGATGGTTATAGGCAAAAGTTATAACACGAAATATGTTTCAAATCTCCCTTAGAAACTTTATCAATCGTCAAATTAACCAAAAACATCGAAATGATTATGAATTTCGCGATTAACACAAGTTTTGTCTTTTTGTAAAAATACCTTTGACTCCGAAATTCGAGCTCGTTAAGATGAATTGGAAGCTGAGATTTTGTAGGTAGATTGAATAAAGGATTCCTATCACTTCCGCAATTTTAGTTTTGGCTAATTGTTTCTAAAATGTTTTATGGTATAAAAGTGATCGTGAGTAGAGTAAATGGTGGGTTTTCCCTATATTTGTTTTTTTTTTTTTTTTTTTTTACATCTTCTCTTTCTAATGGTATCAAGTAGAGGAGGTATACAAGTAATTGAATGATTAGCAACGAAATTGTTAACTGTTGTTTTGTAGTTACAAGTGGACGACAAATCCTCACAGATAAACAGAAGGGATAAATTAAAGAACTAATTTGTGATAAAAACAATTACAGATATAGTATTATTATTTATCTTTTATTTTATATATGATAAACACTAATAATTAATAATAATAATGTAATAATAATTTTGATCACATATTGTTTGTTTAAAGGAAAAAAAATAGGAAAGCCATCGGGAATGTTTGGATTATATTACCGACGGTTTCCACGGACTGTGTATCGTGCGAAATCAGTGACGGATAAAAGTGTTTAGAAAAATCCCATATTTTTAAATTAAATATATTTATTTATTTTAGGCATTATGGTATAAAATTCAATCATTAATTTAATAAATAAAAATTACATCAACCGTCCCTCTCATTTATGGGTGAAATATAAAAAGTGTTAAAACTTAACAAATAGTTCCTAAATATATTTTTAATAAGCCTAAAATTTATAGAACCCATTTTCGTGTCACCGTTTATTTTAAAATCAATCGTTGGTTAAATATTTGTTTGGTGATAGCGTAATATGTGTAGTGGGTTTGTGGATGGTGGTTACACATATTATAATATATGGTGTATTATATCTTAGTTTCAATATACTCAAAAGTTGATGGGTTTCATCTTATAGCAAAGCATCTGGTGCAAAGTTTGCGAACAGTAGTCGAGTTAATTATCTTAGAATTGATTGACAAAAGTATCGTGCACGTATGTACATATAATATATTTATATGTCAAGTTGTGAAGCAAACAAGAATATCCACAGTGACACAATCAATATTCAATATCTTTATTCAATTTGTATCAATCAATAATAGTTATACTATAACATAAATATATAAACGTGTGATTATATTAGCCGCCGCTTTTCACGGACTGGATTTCATGTAATAATTTATTTTATTTTTTATATTAATAATAAATACATATAGATATATTAATGATAATAATACTCTCAATATTAAAATGATAATATTAACAAGTTGTATTTATAATGATCTTAATTGTTTTTAGTAATCATGATGATACTAATAACGTTAATATTTATATTAGTAATAATATTAATAATAATGATAATAGTAATAATAATATTAATATAATAAATTAATATTAATACATACTTATTTACATGTACATATCTATTGTTCGTGAATCTTCGAAAATGGTCAAAATTTAAATGAATGTAAAGAAATATTTCAAAATTTTGAGACTCAACATTACAGACTTTGCTTATCGTGTCGAAATCATATAAAGATTAAGTTTATATTTGGTCGAAAATTCCCGGGTCATCACAGAATGAAAGAGTTATGTAACATGACACATGATGATGGTATGATCTACTGTGAACCATTATCACGTTTCATTAGAAACTCAGCATGACTGACTGTAATATAATCACGTTGGCCAAGCGCATTATATTATACTAACTCATGCTTCAATTTCCAACACTTCTCCGGAATTCATTCATAATTTAAAACTTGAATAGAGAAACTAAAACAGTTTTCTTTATGATGTAATATGGATAGCACGAAGAGATAACTAATTTCGGATAAGAACAGTTATGAAAATATCCTCAGAAATATCGAAGATATTTATGATGATATTTTCAGAATCTCTAAGATCGAAGGTTGATGAAGAAAGATTTTCCACAAGATTTGACATGGGTACGGAGCAAGATATTCTCTAAAGATTTCATCGAATCCAGAATTACATGGATTCTTTGAATATAGAGTTTGGTCCTTGTATTTGTCCTTGGTCTCCTTCATGGTTTGTTCAATCCGTTTTTCAGTACCATATTTTCTATCGAGCGTTCCCAACACTCCATTCTTTATTATCAAACTCTTGGCCATTTAGACTATCTACAACTTTGCTGTTTCCTCTGCATTTAATGCAGCCATGTATGAATCATCGGTTATCAATCCGAGGTGGTTTCAAGAGAATTTGTGTTTTTAGATGATTAAACGTTGATGGTAACCGTCAAGATACGAATGATTGTTTAGGATGAAATCAAGTGGTAAACTTATATATCAAAGCTATAATAAGGCTAATCCGAATGAAAGTCGAAGTTGATTTGCTGGAGCTGTGACAAAATTGGCTAATTTTGGAAAGGTATTGTAAAGTTATTTTCGGTAATAACACGCCAATGAATCTGGCACAGTTTTGAATTCAAAGTATGACTTTGAAAGATGTAGGAATCTAAAAGTGATGTGTTCTGCTATATCTTGACTTGGATTTTGATCGGTCAAAATCTGAATATGAAATTAAATTTGAATGAAAATGGTTATTCTTTGGTGAACGGATACGTATATCTGTGGTTGTAAGTAGGATAGTAAATGATTGTTGAATCGGATTTGAAGAATGTACAGTGTAACTTATTAATGTGAAATCTAAATATTCCTCGGGTATTACCTACCCGTTAAAATGTTTTCACCATTAACAGTTTGTACAAAAGAACTTTTAATATACAGTCTTCATGAAAATATATATACATATATATTTTCTTCAGATGAAATCATGGATTTAATGAGTTACTATGATATTAAACTCATATGATTTTCGATTTGAGCTAGAATAAGTAATCTCTAAAACTATTAGGATCCACATATTCTTCGCAGAATATTAATGAAGTTATGGATCAATGCTTCATCGTTCATTGTTGTTGGTACTCTTTGGTATCTATGGTTCGTATGATGTTGATGTTCAAGGTATAGGTTTTGATGTTGAGACGTGTGATGCGGATATAGTTGTTGGTGATAATGGTGCTGTTGATGCTGGTGACGTTGCTGATGCTGGTACGTTTTGCACCATATTTTCCAAAGCTACAACTCGGGCACGTAGTTCGTTGACTTATTACTCCGGGATGATTGTCGGTAAGAACAGGCGAATGAATAAGGTTTAGAATCTGAGTTATGATATAGTCGTGGCGAGATATTTGGAAAATAAGGGTGAGAAAGGTGTTACGAACAGATTCGCCGGTAAGTGCTTCAGGTTCTTCGCCAAGAGGGCAATGTAGTGGAAGGAAGGGATCACCTACTTCTTGTCTCCAATGATTGAGGAGACTACGAACCTATCAGATGAATTGGGAATGGCTGATTGGTTAATTCATTCTGGTGACGTTCCTTTCGGAACTTAGGTGAAACTCCATATCGGAATAGTTGTCGGAATCCGAAGAATTCGAACTGGTTGAGGGATTCATCTGATACGATGAGATGGAGGATTTTTGATAAGCAATAGATTATAGGATGGAGATTAGTACCCTACAATACATAATTTACATATGCATATATAATACTAAAATCTCATAAGTTACGGATGAATCTACGGAATCTGTCAGTCAAAGGTAACAATAACATATACGCTAAGATATGAATTAGCAGATACGCTAAGATATAAGTTTTGTCTATACAATATTCATGCAATCCATGCAGTAAGATGTGTCTAGACTAAGAGTGATAAGCAAGTGATTCCCTAAGAATGATAAACAGGTAATTTTCGACACAAAATGATAAGAAAAACTTTTGACATGCAGACACGGTCGAAGTCCAGACTCACTAATGCATCTAAACAACTATCAGTCAGACACACTAATGCAAGACCTGGTTCGCTAAGACCACCGCTCTGATACCAACTGTGAAGACCCGTCCTAATCCATCCGGACGAAGTCCATATCGATTATAAACGATTCACAACAGTTGATTACATCGCGAGGTACTTGACCTCTATATCATACATTTTACAAACATTGTATTCGTTTTGAAAAGACAATCTTTCATTACATCGAAAATTGACGGCATGCATACCATTTCATAATATATCTAACTATAATTGACTTAATAATAATCTTGATGAACTCAACGACTCGAATGCAACGTCTTTTGAAATATGCCATGAATGACTCCAAGTAATATCTTTAAAATGAGCAAATGCACAGCGGAAGATTTCTTTCATACCTGAGAATAAACATGCTTTAAAGTGTCAACCAAAAGGTTGGTGAGTTCATTAGTTTAACATAAATAATCATTTCCATCATTTTAATAGACCACAAAATTTCATATTTCCATTTCTCATAAACATACGTCCCATACATAGAGACAAAAATATCATTCATATGGATTGAACACCTGGTAACCGACATTCACAATATGCATATAAGAATATCCCCATCATTCCGGGATCCTCCTTCGGACATGATATAAATTTCGAAGTACTAAAGCATCCGGTACTTTGGATGGGGCTTGTTGGGCCCGATAGATTTATCTTTAGAGTTCGCGTCAATTAGGGTGTCTGTTCCCTAATTCTTAGATTACCAGACTTAATAAAAAGGGGCATATTCGATTTCGATCATTCAACCATATAATGTAGTTTCAATTACTTGTGTCTATTTCGTAAAACAGTTATAAAAACATCGCATGTATTCTCAGCCCAAAAATATAAAGGGTAAAAAGGTAATGAAAACTCACAATACGATATTTTGTAGTAAAAATATGCATACGACTGAACGAAACGATGCAGTGTTGGCCTCGGATTCACGAACCTATATCATTTGTATATCTATTAAAACATATAATGGAGATCACATAATTTTCATTTATTAATATATATTATTTATATATTTGTAGTTATATGGAATTTATAATAAATTTCTTTTTAAAAACGTATACTTATATTATATCTTAAGTTACATGTTATATATAGTTATTTGTTAAAATGATAGTTTTATTAATAATGATTTACTAATAATGGTAATAATAATAATAACTTTATTAATAATGGTAATACTAATAATGAAAATGATAATGATAATTTTTAATCTTTAATAATAATAATAATAATAATAAGTTATTTCATTTTTATAATTAAAACAATAATATTGATAATAATACTTATATTCCTAAAAATGATATGATAATAATAATAATAATAATAATAATAATAATAATAATAATAATAATAATAATAATAATAATAATAATAATAATAATAATAATAATAATAATAATAATAATAATAATAATAATAATAGTAATAATAATAATGATAATAGTAATAGTAATACTACCTCAAAGGAGTAGCCCTTAAAATAATGCCCAAGTCCAGGTTTGAACCCGCGACGTCCCACTAACCCGATAACAACCTAAACCATTCCTTTGTCTCCGCTTTTCTGTTATATTTACTAATTTATATTCTTTTGTTTCATCATTATCAATATTAACTCTATCATCATCATTGCTAATCATAAAATCATCACACTCATCATTTTATCATCATCTTACATCATCTTCGTGATCATCATCATGATCATTATTTAGCAACATCATAATCATATCATCTCCATCGTCAATATTATAGTGACGTTCAATTCTTATCCTAATCTACCCGTCATCATCTTTATCATCAGTTATGTTTCGCCTATCACTATTACCATTATATCATCTATTTCCTTACGGTTATTATAATCATAACCGTATATTATAACTATCCCTCCATAATCCTAACATCATCTAATGATTATCAACCTTTCGATCATAATCATCTATATTACTATCATTCGTGTACATAACCATAATATCATTCATCTTAAAATCATACACCCATCATCATCTTTCATCTATTATGCACCCATAAAACCGAAACCAAAAGCAATAATGACGAGTTACTGTAATTTGAATTGAGAACTAGGGTCTTCGTGAATATGACCCAATCAATGAAATAAGTCTCGGTCCAAATAATTAACTCAAACCCAACAAAGCATTTATTTCGGCCCAACTAACATTTACATCTCGGCCCAACTGGATAAATGGTGTTCGGCCCACCTTTCATCATAATAATGGCCTGCTAATACTAAATGGAATCAAGAATGCTTAACGAGTAGTAGCGATCCATATAGCAGCACTTTACACTTAGGATTCGATTTAAAAAAAA
Source organism: Rutidosis leptorrhynchoides (assembly GCF_046630445.1). Lineage (NCBI taxonomy): Eukaryota > Viridiplantae > Streptophyta > Magnoliopsida > Asterales > Asteraceae > Rutidosis > Rutidosis leptorrhynchoides. Next base: position 258,659,669 of record NC_092337.1, read on the forward strand.
AATCAGGAAGATGCCATATGCAACATACAACCGACCACTCCCCATCAGACTTAAAAAAATAATTAAATGCTATCTTTATGACTCATAGTGTCTGCCACAATTCCCACTTGTTCCTCATATATTCTAAAAAGGCTGTAAATAAATTTTTTATATAATCACATTGATAAAAAAAAAACCCAAATAAGTGGTTGTGCTTATTTCGCTGAAGTACTCGCACAAGTTTGGGGTGATTCATGATTGAAGAGAAACAAATAGTATACAGTAGTTTCAAGTTGTGGTTATTCGACGAGTAAATATAAAACAGAAAATATATGTTACCGGTTTGGGGTGTTTTGAAGATGGTAGCTTGGTGACACTTTAATGAAGAGGAAAGGGATGGTTATCGAATGGTGGTGATTTGATAGCAGTGGTTTATGGTTACAAGGTGGTAGTTAAATGGGTGTTCGAAGATAGTTACATGGAGGTGGTGATTGGCCGAATAAGAAATTGATATGTGATCGATGATGGTGATATGGGTTTTAAATGTTTGTTGGTTTTTCGACAGATTACAACAGAAAACAGAAATTATGGCAGCAGCTCGATGGAAATTGTGAGATGGTGGACTGTTGTGGTGGTTAAATGGGTAATAGTATTCGATGGTGTTTGTTGGTGGTCTTACTTCGACATAAGCAGCAAACGAAAAATAGATGAGCAGTAGTTAAACATTTTCGAACAGAAAGTGCAGCAGTAGGTTCCGGTTTGCATGTATGTTTTTGTTAATGTATATATGTGTTTGTGAGTCACTCTATTTTCAACAGAAGGGTTTGTAAATGGTCTTTGAACAACACAATCGAGAACAAAGTGAAAGTGAAGTGGGTTTAAGGTGGTGGTCGATGTCGGGTTGTGATTAAAACAACTGATCGAGCATGGTATTTCACAAGGGTGGTTCTTGAGTTCATAAATATGACGGTGAGGTATTAATCAAAAACAAATATGAAAAGATGTTAATATGTGAGATGCATGTATCTCTAGATATATATATATATTATTATGTCTATTCAATTGGTAACCATAAATAATTTGAAAGTAGTATGATGCATGCTTATGGATATATAATATTTAAATAGAAGGAAATTATTGGGCGATGTATATCGACATAGAAAAAATCACATCGGTGGAAAACAACAAGTGGCATAAATTTTCAATTACATGGCCCCAGTTTTGTTGAATTTGATTACAAGTTAAATTATTTATAATAATTTCTATTATATTCATACCACATGAATTACAATCTTAATTATTGATATTCGACAAAACTTAACCATAGTGGTTCTGATTATATACTAAATTCAAGACACGAACCTTAAGTACTTACATTAATAAATTAATTAAAGCCAAATGAAACCAGTGGCGGATTTGGAAATTCTTTTACTGGGGTATTAATTCGTTAAACACGAAACGGGTCTTGTTATGTATGACAAACCAGGTCGGGTTAAGTACAACCCAAAAAAAATGATATCCATTAATGAATCCTATATATAAGAACTGTTGAGATATTAATCGAATTAACACCCAAGGATTTCTATCGCTTAACAACTATATTCTATATACATTATTTATATATTAAGATACGTTTTAAATATTATAATATCGTATAATATTTTACATAATTAATTTTAATAACAACAACATATAATACTTCAAATTATTATTATTTTTTTTAAATTATTATTTATATAAACACGCACATATCTCTTTACAATTAGTTGTTCATGAATCGTCGGGAATAATTAAAGGTTAACTGAATCCATATCACAGTTCAAAAATTTTGAGACTCAATATTATCGTCTTTGCTTATCGTGTCGAAACCATATAAGGATTTAAGTTTAAATTTAGTCAGAAATTTCCGGGTCATCACATCTATATGATACATTTTACAAACATTGCATTCGTTTTTGAAAAGATAATCTTTCATTACATCAAAAGTTGACGGCAGGCATACCATTTCATAATATATCTAACTATAATTGACTTAATAATAATCTTGATGAACGCAACGACTCGAATGCAACGTCTTTTGAAATATGTCATAAATGACTCCAAGTATTATCTCTAAGATGAGCAAATGCACAGCGGAAGATTTCTTTAATACCTGAGAATAAACATGCTTTAAAGTGTCAACCAAAAGGTTGGTGAGTTCATTAGTTTAACATAAATAATCATTTCATAATTTTTAATAGACCACAAGATTTCATATTTCCATTTCTCATAAACATACGTCCCATGCATAGAGACAAAAATATCATTCATATAGATTGAACACCTGGTAATCGACATTCACAATATGTATATATGAATATCCCCATCATTCCGGGATCCTCCTTCGAACATGATATAATTTCGAAGTACTAAAGCATCATTTACTTTGGATGGGGCTTGTTGGGCCCGATAGATCTATCTTTAGGATTCGCGTCAATTAGGATGTCTGTTCCCTAATTCTTAGATTACCAGACAAAAAAAGGGGCATATTCGGTTTAATAATCCAACCATAGAATGTAGTTTCGATCACTTGTGTCTATTTCGTAAAACATTTATAAAAGCAGCGCATGTATTCTCAGTCCCAAAAATATATATTGCAAAAGCATTTAAAAAGAGAGAAAATGAAACTCACTGTACTGTATTTTGTAGTAAAAATACAAACGACGACATTTGAACAAATGTAGGGTTGGCCTCGGATTCACGAACCTATATCATTTGTATATATATTAATATGGATAACCGTAATCGAACAAGTTTATATATTATATCTTAAATTATATTTTGTACTTATTTAGTTGGTGTATATATTGAAAATGTTTAATATCTATATATTTAGTTATATATATATATATATATATATATATATATATATATATATATATATATATATATATATATATATATATATATATAGTTAGAATTATATAAGTATCTCATTAGTTTGTTATATATGAGTGTTTATATAAATAATGTTATTTTGTTTGATATGTATGTATATAACCTATTAATATAATTACAATATATGTATTAAGTATATTTTTAGGTACAAAATATTTATCTGTAACAAAAATGGTAGTTTTGATAATAATGAATTACTCATAATAATAAATTTTTTAATATCGATAATACTAATAATAATAACGATATTCGTTAAAATCGATACTTCTGTCATTAATGGTAGTAGTAAAACTAATAATTACAAAACTGATATTAGTACTATTATTAGTGAAAAATAATAATAATTTGTATGGTTTTTATAATAACAATAATAATAATCATAATCCTAATCATATTAATAATAGTAATACTCATATTAGTAGTAATCTTATAAAATTAATAATAAAGATAACAATAATAATAATACTTAGTGATATTACTAATAATGATAATAATTGTAATATTAGTAATAATAATAATGATTAATAATAATAATGTTTATCATAAATAATAACACTAATAATAATAATACTAACAATAATAACAAATAATAATAACATCAACAATAATAATAATCATGGTAACAACAACAACAACAACAATAATAATAATAATAATGATAAAAAAAAAAAATAAGAAACTACCTTCTTAATATTGAATTGAAAGAAAAATAGCCCACTGCAGGGCTCGAACCTTTGACCTCTCGAAAACCATCAAACGCGCTGACCAGTTGGGCTATTGCCCGGTTTCTGAATTATTTACCCTTCTAACTATTATAAACTGTGTTAATTAACCACACTAGCTTCTCCTTCTTCCTCATATGAAATCGATCAGAAATAGATACTAACCATTCCAACCAATTCAAGGTTTCAATCAAAACATAGACGTTCAGTTATAATGGTGTTGAATTAACAGAATGAAAAAAAAATAAAAATACATCCACAGGTACCACGATGACCCGTTAATCTCCAAAGTTGATTTTAAAATTTCGAACATGTTACTTATGATTACAACATAAAATATGTTGTAAATCCTTCATAGAATCTTTATAGATCATTAATTGAACTTGAATTCTAACTGAGAACTCGAATTCGATCAAAGACCCATCGTTTGACTTTTGAACCCGAAGCTTTGACTCTCAAATTCAACCTTGATTTCACGAATTACGATTTGAAAATTTGCAGATATAATCACGACTTGGTTTAGATTACTTTTGCATTTTTAGATTTCTAACATTCATTAGAGTTCGAGGTTTTGATTAAAACACCAAGAACAGAGGGTATTCGATTTTTATTAAAAAAATTTGTTCAGATTTTGCAGAATAAAATAACTGAAATTGTTGATTGATATCAATGAGAGAATAATTGAGTAATGCTTCCAATGGAGACGTTAAATTATTGTTATGTAGCAGATGCAAATTGTAACTTTATTCTTCACAGACAAAAACAGGAAATAAATAAATAAAATAAAATAATTAAAAGTAGCCCTTGATTGATAACTGTATTTGGTTGTGTCTTTGAATTGAGGATCGACTAGTACAGATAGGAATATATATTTGATTATGATGTATAACAAATTTTACGAATTTTCATGTGTTAAAGATCATATTCAGTTTTTTTTAAATAATTAAATAATATATTAATATTATTAATAATAATAATAATTATAATAATAATAATAATAATAATAATAATAATAATAATAATAATAATAATAATAATAATAAAAATCAATAATAATAATACTGATCATAATAATTCTTAATAATAATGTTCCTAGTAAGGCTACTAATAATAATTATATTGATAATAAAAATATTAATACTAATAATAACAATAATTTTATAAGTATTGATAATAATAAGTAATAATAAGAATAGTAATAATTATCAATAAAAAATAAAGATATAAATAGAAGTAACAATTATAATAGGTCACAATATTAAGGATTTTAATGAAATTAACAATAATAGGATTATTAATGATATTTATAATAATAATACTAGTTATTAATAATAACATTAGAAATAATAATATTTGTATATACATATATATACACATACATTTTAATTAACAAATTTTATTACATAGTTAAATGCACTAAATATGTATTTCAAACCATTAAGACTAATATCATTATATACTTACGAGTAATATTTATATGTATATATATATATATATATATATATATATTTATATATATATATATATATATATGTATATATATATATTTAAAATAATAATTTCATTACTTACTATGTTAATACTTATAACGATTGTATACAACAATTTATTAATATCCCTATATATAATTATTTATATTTACATATTTATATATGTACATAACTATTTACAAATAACGGTTCGTGAATCGTCGGAAATAGTCGCAGGGTAATTGCATATATGAAAACAGTTCAAACATTTTGAGACTCAACATTACAGACTTTGCTTGTCGTGTCGAAATCATATAAAAATTAAGTTAAATTTGGTCAGAAATTCCCGGGTCATCACACGATCAAACACAAATCGCAAACCGTAAACACTTATGACACGCATTATACATCGTTGGAAAGGTAATTTGACAAAGAACACAACTAAATACATTTCACCAACCAAAAACATTATTTGTAACAATCGACTTTCCAACATAAACGCCAAATTAATGCTCATCATTTAATGCTCAAGTTCATAAATGCACATTTATGATTCGGGCATTTAATGCATACAATCAAGCATGTAATTCAACTAACTACTTGCCAACAACAATTCATGGCATTCAATACATCAAAAATGCATTTAAAGTTCAACAAACCCTAACCCAAATTCACCAAAATCACTAATCAAGTTTATGGAGTTTTCTCAAGCAACCTACACATCAAATTGAAGCTAGTGATACAAGGAACACATTTAATACATGCATTTTTAACAATTAACATCATTCAAACAACCAAATCACCAAATCAAACACACCAAAGTTTATGTTCATGCTAGTTACTTCAAATAACAAAATCGAACATATAAATCATATATTCATGTTAGACTTGAGCCATAGACACTAATTAACAACTTTAAAAGTTAAAAACATCAAGAACACAAAATCTAGTGATTTTAGAAAGTTACCCAAACTTGATTGAAGCTTGACCGATTTGTTGTAGATGATGAATTCTTTGTTTGGAGAATTTAGAGAAAATTGGAAAGTATGAAGAGAAAAGGAAAATGAAAATGAAATTATTGAATGGTGGAGGAAGGGTGTTGACTAGTTGACCTAGTCACACCTTTGATCACTTGGCAACAATGGTCCCTCTAGTTCATTCGGGTGCTTGAATTACCTAAACGAGATAATTTAAAACGCGTATTAACGGGAGATGTTATAAACATATAACGGAATTTAAATAGTTAAATGGAAAAGTAAACGGAAAAAGACGGGATGTTACATTACCTACTCCTTAAAAGAAATTTCATCCTGAAATTTAAGTAGGCGTAGTAGTCGTTGTTTCTTCCTCGAAATCTTGTGTTTCCGGAACCGGGAACAAGTGAGGGTATTTCTTTTGCATTTGGTCTTGCCTTTCCCAAGTAAACTCGGGTCCCCTTTTGGCGTTCCAACGAACTTTAACAATCGGAATTCGGCTTTGTTTTAATGTCTTGACGGAGGTGTCCACAATTTCAACCGGTTCCTTCACAAAATGAAGTTTGTCATCAATAGTAAGTTCCTCGAGAGGGATGACGATATCGGGTTCGGCAAGACACTTTTTCAAGTTAGATACATGGAAGGTAGGATGAACGGAGTTCAATTGAGGCGGAAGATCTAAACGATAAGCAACGGTTCCAATACGCTCCAAGATTTCGAAAGGACCAATATACCACGGATTTAGCTTCCCGCGTTTCCCAAAACGGATTACACCTTTCCAAGGTGCGACTTTTAACATTACGCGGTCACCGACTTGAAATTTGATGTCGTTGCGTCTTTTGTCGGTATAGCTCTTTTGACGATTTCGGACCGTCCTAAGCCTATCTCGGATTTGAACGATTTTCTCGGTAGTTTTGTGAATGAGTTCGGGTCCGGTGATTTGCACGTCGCCTACCTCGGCCCAACAAAGAGGTGAACGACATTTTCGACCATATAACGCTTCAAAAGGTGCGGCTTTTATACTCGCGTGATAACTATTATTGTAAGAGAACTCGGCGAGAGGTAAGTGCTTGTCCCAAGCTTTTCCAAAATTGACAACACAAGCTTGTAACATGTCCTCCAAGGTTTGAATTGTGCGTTCGCTTCGTCCATCGGTTTGAGGGTGATACGCGGTGCTCATGTCTAAACGCGTTCCTAGCGCTTCTTGCAAGGTACGCCAAAATCTAGAAACAAAACGACCATCTCGGTCGGAGATAATCGATAAAGGTACACCGTGTCGAGCTACGATATCCTTGATGTAAAGTTGTGCAAGTTTCTCTATTTTATCCGTTTCTTTCATGGCAAGGAAGTGTGCGGATTTGGTGAGACGGTCAACAATGACCCAAATAGTATCATAACCGCCCGACGTTTTTGGTAGCTTGGTGATAAAATCCATCGTTATCCTTTCCCACTTCCATTGTGGGATTTCGGGTTGTTGAAGTAACCCGGACGGTCTTTGGTGTTCGTCTTTGACTTTAGAGCAAGTTAAACACTTGGCAACGTAAGTAGCAACGTCCTTTTTAATGTTCGGCCACCAATATTGTTCTTTAAGGTCGTGGTACATCTTATTGGCACCGGGATGAATCGAGTATCGTGATTTGTGGGCTTCATCTAAGATGAGGTTTCGTAAATCGCCATACCTAGGCACCCAAATCCTTCCGGAGAAATTTCGGAGTCCGGTCTCCCTAATTTCGAATCGAGAGACGAGAATGTTCAAGAGCTCGTGTGAAACATTTTCCTCCTTGAGAGCCTCATCTTGGGCTACCCGAATTTGGTTATTAAGGTTGGTGTGGATGGTGATGTTTAAAGCTCGGACACGAAGAGGCACCGCTCTTTCTTTTCGACTTAAGGCATCGGCTACTACGTTTGCCTTCCCGGGATGGTAACGAAGCTCGCAATCGTAATCGTTTAAGGTTTCAATCCACCTTCGTTGTCTCATGTTTAGTTGCTTTTGTTCAAAGATGTGTTGGAGACTTTTGTGATCGGTAAAGATAGTACTCTTGGTTCCATAAAGATAGTGTCTCCACATTTTTAGTGCAAAGACAACGGCTCTGAGTTCAAGATCATGTGTCGTGTAGTTTCGTTCATGAATTTTGAGTTGTCGAGAAGCATAAGAAATGACTTTCGTTCGTTGCATCAACATGAAATGTCCCGTTCTTATTGATTAAAAACGTTCCATATTAATTGATTTCGTTGCGAGGTTTTGACCTCTATATGAGACGTTTTTCAAAGACTGCATTCATTTTTAAACAAACCATAACCTTTATTTCATCAATAAAGGTTTAAAAAGCTTTACGTAGATTATCAAATAATGATAATCTAAAATATCCTGTTTACACACGACCATTACATAATGGTTTACAATACAAATATGTTACAACAAAATAAGTTTCTTGAATGCAGTTTTTACACAATATCATACAAGCATGGACTCCAAATCTTGTCCTTATTTAAGTATGCGACAGCGGAAGCTCTTAATAATCACCTGAGAATAAACATGCTTAAAACGTCAACAAAAATGTTGGTGAGTTATAGGTTTATCCTATATATATCAAATCGTAACAATAGACCACAAGATTTCATATTTCAATACACATCCCATACATAGAGATAAAAATCATTCATATGGTGAACACCTGGTAACCGACAATAACAAGATGCATATATAAGAATATCCCCATCATTCCGGGACACCCTTCGGATATGATATAAATTTCGAAGTACTAAAGCATCCGGTACTTTGGATGGGGTTTGTTAGGCCCAATAGATCTATCTTTAGGATTCGCGTCAATTAGGGTGTCTGTTCCCTAATTCTTAGATTACCAGACTTAATAAAAAGGGGCATATTCGATTTCGATAATTCAACCATAGAATGTAGTTTCACGTACTTGTGTCTATTTTGTAAATCATTTATAAAACCTGCATGTATTCTCATCCCAAAAATATTAGATTTTAAAAGTGGGACTATAACTCACTTTCACAGATTTTTACTTCGTCGGGAAGTAAGACTTGGCCACTGGTTGATTCACGAACCTATAACAATATATACATATATATCAAAGTATGTTCAAAATATATTTACAACACTTTTAATATATTTTGATGTTTTAAGTTTATTAAGTCAGCTGTCCTTGTTAGTAACCTACAACTAGTTGTCCACAGTTAGATGTACAGAAATAAATTGATAAATATTATCTTGAATCAATCCACGACCCAGTGTATACGTATCTCAGTATTGATCACAACTCAAACTATATATATTTTGGAATCAACCTCAACCCTGTATAGCTAACTCCAACATTCACATATAGAGTGTCTATGGTTGTTCCGAAATATATATAGATGTGTCGACATGATAGGTCGAAACATTGTATACGTGTCTATGGTATCTCAAGATTACATAATATATAATACAAGTTGATTAAGTTATGGTTGGAATAGATTTGTTACCAATTTTCACGTAGCTAAAATGAGAAAAATTATCCAATCTTGTTTTACCCATAACTTCTTCATTTTAAATCCGTTTTGAGTGAATCAAATTGCTATGGTTTTATATTGAACTCTATTTTATGAATCTAAACAAAAAAAGTATAGGTTTCTAGTCGGAAAAATAAGTTACAAGTCATTTTTGTAAAGGTAGTCATTTCAGTCGAAAGAACGACGTCTAGATGACCATTTTAGAAAACATACTTCCACTTTGAGTTTAACAATAATTTTTGGATATAGTTTCATGTTCATAATAAAAATCATTTTCTCAGAATAACAACTTTTAAATCAAAGTTTATCATAGTTTTTAATTAACTAACCCAAAACAGCCCGCGGTGTTACTACGACGGCGTAAATCCGGTTTTACGGTGTTTTTCGTGTTTCCAGGTTTTAAATCATTAAGTTAGCATATCATATAGATATAGAACATGTGTTTAGTTGATTTTAAAAGTCAAGTTAGAAGGATTAACTTTTGTTTGCGAACAAGTTTAGAATTAACTAAACTATGTTCTAGTGATTACAAGTTTAAACCTTCGAATAAGATAGCTTTATATGTATGAATCGAATGATGTTATGAACATCATTACTACCTTAAGTTCCTTGGATAAACCTACTGGAAAAGAGAAAAATGGATCTAGCTTCAATGGATCCTTGGATGGCTCGAAGTTCTTGAAGCAGAATCATGACACGAAAACAAGTTCAAGTAAGATCATCACTTGAAATAAGATTGTTATAGTTATAGAAATTGAACCAAAGTTTGAATATGATTATTACCTTGTATTAGAATGATAACCTACTGTAAGAAACAAAGATTTCTTGAGGTTGGTGTTGGGATTTAACAAGTTCATAAAATACTTAAACCATTTTAAGAATTAAGAAAGCGGAAGCATGTTAATTACCAATTTAAAACTTGTTAATCTTTAACCAATTAAAGTTAAATCCCAATTAGGATCAAGTTGTGATATATACTTACAAACTACAAGCAAGTAAAGAGATTATACCTACTCCAAGCTTGCTAGTAAATGATGAAGATGATGATGTTGAATGGAGCTCCAAAACTATGAAACCTCAAGTTGTTATACCCCAAACTTTGCACCAACACTTTGTACTTTGGTTAGGATTTTTAACACTTGAATAAAACTTGCAAAAACCAAAATCTTGAACCCCTTTGAGCTCCCTCTAACCCACGGCCAGCAGCAGCAGATTTACAAGGTTTTGTGCAGTTTTTTTTTGCTTAGTCTCTTCATGTCTTGATGTGTGTTTGCATGTTATAGGAATTGGGAAAGCATGGGCATCAAAAGGAATCTCTAGCATGCTTCTTCAACTCCCAATGCCTTTACAAGGATTATTTAATAATATACATTATATAAAAAAAAAAGACTGATTTTATAAAATCAGTTTTTTATAAAACTTAATTTTATAAAACACATTATATAAACATGTATATTATTTGTCATGTATATTTTATAAAACCAATTTTATAAAATGTGACATAACTTAATTATTTAACCTATAAATAATTAAATCCTTGTTATATAAGTTATTTCATAACTTATATATATAAACATATCAAGTGACATTATTTAAGAAACCCTTTTCTTTAAAGTTCAAGTGTCGTGTATTTAATCAACGATCCAACCGCTAAAATTAAATACGAATAAAGTGTCGGTAAGTTTGTTATTGGGTATGACCCGACTTGGATCATAACACATTAGCCACATTAATTTAATATGTCTCTCGGGCATACGAAATACCTTCAATCTCCCACTTGCACGAGAAACATAAGAAATTAATGCAAGTGATGGATACAGCCTAACACACCGTCCATCACCCCTAATATGTTATGACTTTGTGCCATTCAATAACATCATCCCTTTCGAGTTCCCATCTCGAACATGATTAGGTGAATCTTTCATTATTTCCTTTCGTCCTAGATGTCATGTTAAATCCAAGAGATACAGAGTGATCACTCTCTTATAGATTTAACTTTTCAGGCCTTAGACATCTGACTCTCAACGAATAAGAGGGACAAATTCCATCTTGACTACATACGCCCTAGATATACACTTTGTAATATACCTGAGTTCTTCCTTATGTACTACCATGTTTCAGAATAGCGAAGGAAAGAATCAAGGCACAGTACTTGGTGAATATCCGAACCCAATATGTATCTCAGGTCAGAGGATACAATGATATTCGCCTTTACTCAAGATTACATGTGATCAACCACAAAGGCTCTATACAGTAATTCTTGAGAGCGGGTCTTCCAATATTTGTTTCCCACAAATATCTATGAACCTTGGTTGCAATCTTGCCCCACATTCAACCTATGAATGTATACCAATCCGAGTTCATAATAGTCTAAACCTCACACTTGTTCCCACAAATGTGATCGACTACGGAAATTTAGAATAGTTGCTTATTCATGGATGAAATATGCAAAATAGGAACATGACTCATAATTAAATTAATACCATAATTATATTAATGAGTTTGAACTAATTCGTTCCGTTACAATACATAAAGTAGATCAATTCCAATCACTAGAATATCGAAGCCCTAATGCACAAACATGTCCCTCATGTTTTGGCCCATGTAAAAGCTTCGTGAGTGGATCCGCAACATTATGATCTGTGTGAACTTTGTGAATACATATCTTTCCCTTTTTAACCTCATCCCTGATGTAGTTGAATCTCCGCTCAATGTGACGAGTCTTTTGATGAGCACGAGGTTCCTTGATTTGAGCAATCGCACCCTCGTTGTCACAAAAGATCTCAAGAGGGTCCTGAATGGAAGGGACCACTCCTAAGTCGTCGATGAATTTCTTCATCCATGCAGCTTCCTGAGCTGCCAGTGAGGCGGCAATGTACTCCGACTCTGTAGTGGATAACGCAACAACCTCCTGTTTCGAACTCTTCCAAGAGACCGCACCACCATTTAACATGAAGACATAACCGGATTGTGATCGAGAGTCATCTCGATCAGTTTGGAAACTCGCGTCCACGTAACCTTTTACGGCGAGTTCCTCCTCACCAGACCCGTATATTAGAAACATATCCTTAGTTCTCCTAAGGTATTTCAATATACTTTTAACAGCAATCCAATGACTGTTTCCTGGGTTGTTCTGGTATCTACTTGTCAAGCTTAGAGCGCATGACACATCCGGTCTAGTACATATCATTGCATACATGATAGACCCAATAGCGGATGCATATGGGACTTTCTTCATTCTCTCTTGTTCATCTTTCGTGGTAGGACACTGAGATGAACTGAGAATGGTTCCTCTTTGAATAGGTACCAAACCTTTCTTAGAGTTTTCCATCTTGAACCTTTTCAAGATTTTATCAATGTATGTACTTTGACTTAAACCTATCAATTTCTTGGATCTATTCCTATAGATTCCTATCCCCAAAATGTATTGTGCTTCTCCAAGATCCTTAATGGAGAAGCAACTTTTTAGCCAAGTTTTGACTTCTTGCATTGTGGTAATATCATTCCCAAATAATAATATATCATCCACATATAGCACAAGGAACATTGTAGAGCTCCCACTAGCCTTCTTGTACACACAAGCTTCATCACCATTTTTAATGAAGCCAAATTTCTTTGCCTCTTCATTAAAGCGATGATTCCACATTCTCGATGCTTGCTTCAATCCGTAGATTGACTTCTTTAACTTGCATACCTTTTTAGGATTTTTCGGATCAACAAAACCTTCGGGCTGTACCATATAGACATCTTCCTCAAGATATCCATTTAGGAAAGCGGTTTTGACATCCATTTGCCATATTTCATAGTCATAGTGAGCAGCAATGGCAAATAATATCCTAATAGACTTTAGCATTGCCACTGGCGAGAAAGTTTCATCATAGTCAACCCCTTGAGTTTGAGTGAAACCCTTTGCTACAAGTCTAGCTTTGTATGTATCCAAGTTTCCATGTATGTCGGTTTTCTTCTTGAAAAGCCACTTGCAATCAACTAGCTTAAAGCTAGGAGGTTGCTCAACAAGTTCCCAAACTTGGTTTTCATACATGGATTGCATCTCGGCGTTCATGGCTTCCTGCCATTTATCTTTATCAATTCTTGATAAAGCATCTTTGTAGTTTGTCGGTTCATCCAAATCAACCGTATAGCAACCTTCCACGAGAAACCCATATCTCTCGGGAGGATTACTAATTCTACTAGATCTTCGAACGTCTTGTGTACCTTGATCATCCACTTGATCATTTTCAACATCCTCATGTTGAGTACTAGTGTCAACCAATTGTGTATCATTGGCTTGATCTTGTACCTCTACAAGATCTATCTTCCTTTCACCATCACCTTCCATAAGGAACTTGGTTTCAAGGAATTCCGCTTTCCGAGCAACAAATACGGTTTGCTCGGATGGATCATAGAAGTAATATCCCATGTCATCTTTGGGATATCCTATGAAGATACACTTTGTGGATCGAGCAAGTAGCTTATTTGCTACATAACGCTTAGGATAAGCTTCACATCCCCATACTTTCAAGTATGAAAGAGAAGGAGGTTTTCCAAACCACATCTCATGAGGAGTTCGTTCCACTTTCTTGGTTGGGGCCATATTTAAAATACGAGCCGCGGAGCTTAGACAATAACCCCAAAATGACAGAGGTAACGAGCTTCTTGCCATCATAGATCGAACCATATCCATTAGGGTTCGGTTCCTCCTTTCGGAAACTCCATTAAGTTGGGGTGTTCCGGGTGGAGTAAGTTGTGAGATAATCCCACAACTCCTAAGATGATCTTGGAAGGCATCGCTTAGGTATTCACCTCCTCTATCGGTACGTAGTACCTTAATTGTCTTATTGAGTTGATTTTGTACTTCGTTTTGATATTCTTTGAATGCTTCAAACGTTTCGTCCTTGTGTCTTAATAAGTAGACATATCCGAAACGACTAAAGTCATCAATGAAAGTAACAAAGTATCTTTCACCTTTCCTAGTCATGGGTTTAAAGGGTCCACATACATCCGAATGTATTAATCCCAATAAATCTTTAGCCCTTTCATAGGTCCCTTTGAAAGGTGCTTTAGTCATCTTGCCTTGTAAACAAGATTCACATACTTCAAACGAATCCATTTCATTTGATTTCAAAAGTCCATTCTTTTGAAGTGTATGTATTCGGTTCTTGTTTATGTGACCAAGGCGACAATGCCATAAGTAGGAATCACTCAAATCCCTTTTGAGTTTCTTGGTGCTTGTATGGTACATTGAGCTACTAGAAGATGTGTCATCATGAACCAATTCATAAATTCCATTTGAAGGCGAAGCCTTGAAATAGAATACATTATCTTTAGAAACATGAATATCATCATCAATAAAATTAACAACGTAACCACATTGTTTTAAGCGAGAAATAGAAATAATGTTTCTACACAAATCCGGAGCATACAAAACATTTTCTAAAATAAGTTCCAATCCGCTTGGAAGCTTCAAAATAAAATCTCCTTGAGCTTTAACATGCACCTTTGCACCATTGCCCATATAGAGACTTGATGTTCCCGCCTTATGATCACTTCTTTTGAACCCCTGCAAAGAATTGCAAATATGAGTTCCACATCCAGTGTCTAATACCCATGTATTAGAAGAAGTAATACTTAGCTCTATATATACCATATATATATTACCTGAGGTTTGCCCTGCATCCCTCTTGTCCTTCAACTCCTTAAGGTAGACCGGACAGTTTCGTTTCCAATGACCCATCTCGCCGCAACCGAAACATGGGTCTTCCTTGGGGTTTGCCTTCTCGGCTACCTTTTGCTTCTTAGCCTTGTTGATGGTTGGGGTAACCATCTTCCCCTTCCCTTTGCCTTGGTAAGCGGGTCCTTTTCTCTTAGCCACCTTTGGCTTAGAGGTCTTACCTTTGGACCCACCTTGATCGATTGCTAACACGGGTAAAGCCCTTTTACCAATGCTAGTTTCCGCCGTTCTAAGCATACCGTGAAGCTCACCTATGCTCTTATCCATCCCATTCATATTGTAATTAATTACAAATTGATCAAACCTTTTTGATAGGGAGTTAAGGATAAGATCGGTGGCTAACTCATTAGATATGTTTAGGTTAAGACGGTTAGCACGATCAATAAGGCTCTTCATTTTGAGGACATAAGAGGAGACGGATTGGGTGTCATCCATACGACATGCATGTAGCGCTCGAACCGTTTCGAAGCGCTCGACACGTGCTTGTTGAAGGAACATCTCCTTCAATTGCGTAATCATGTCATATGCACTATGATGTTCGAAATCCTTTTGGAGTTCGGGTATCATAGTCCCAAGCATTAGACAAGCGACTTGCACCGAATCGGCGCAATACTTGTCATAATAAGTCATGCCCTCTATATCTTCCTCATCCGGTTGGTCGGGAATAGGGTCCTCCAACACATACGCTTTGTCCTCAAGTTTGAGGACAATCCTAAGATTACGGAACCAATCCATAAAGTTCGTATGGTTGAGTTTGTCTTTCTCGAGGAGAGACCTTAATGATAGGTTGTTTAGGTTAAGTGGTGCGTTGTTCATGTTGTTGTTGTTATTAGCGGCCATCTACAAAATTCAACAAAGTTCTTTTAAGTATTGATTTCAAATTTAATAAACAATACCCTTTTAATTTGTTTTATTAAATATTAGAATCCAACGGTAAATCAAATTTCGGTTAGGTGACCTTTATCCCGTCATTTGATTTAGCTAGGTAGTCTTAATGACAATTGCAATCCTTTTGCAACTTCTAAGTTATGGGATCATGCAATCCTTTTGCATGGCATATTAATCCCATCAACGCCTATTTGTTCCTCATGCTTCGGTGACCCTAAGTTCATGATTCCCAAATCAAGTCGTCCTACTTGCGTAGACATGTAGACTTAACATACAAGTGGTTAGGTGACCTTTATCCCACATGTATGCGAAGTGTACCTTATTCACATTAGTTCACTCATGACGGTTAGGTGACCTTTATCCCATCAAGAGATTCCTAATATGTCTAAGTGTTTCCACAAAAGGATGGCGTTTAACTTGTTTACCTTGTTTTAGTTAAGGGATTTTAAGTTTTCATAAATTCTAGTTTAAGAAAACATTTGCCATACACCAACATGCATTTGGTGTATAGTTCATTATGAAAAGCCAATTTCATGTCTATAAACCATTTTATATATATGATCCTAATCATGATCTTAATAACCGTTTATTAATGTCCTTTTAGCCATTTTTAATTTAACCATTTAAATTGACGTTTTGCATGTCGTTAATAAATGTGTAATTTAACCAATTAAATTGCCATTTTGCTTGTTGTTAACTTGTGTGATAAACTTGTAGCAAACAACCATACAATCCACAATCATACAATAAACAACCATGCATGCAAAACAAATATGTTCACAATCAAGCCATTTTGGTAGACATTTGTTTAGCCGAAAACAAATGCCACCGGATAAGGGGTTATAACACAAAGTAGGAGATTTCAAATCTCCCACTTAACCTTGCATCCAAATGCTTCTTCATGTGTTCTTCAAGTCTTCATCATTCTTCATCATTTTACAAAATATATCCTAATACATTTTGTCTAAAAAATGAAATTACAACCTAATCTATTTTACATACCAAATATAAAATAAATTACATAACCAAATGAATTATTACATGCCAAATGAATAAATATTATTACAAACCAATTGAATAAATATCAATCAACCATGCATGCAACCAAACACAAGGTCAAGGCTTAGATTGTGAACATCATCAACATAAGTGATAGGCAATACAGAATCACAAGTGATTGGAAACACAGAATCACAAGTGATTTGCAATACAGAATCACAAGTAATTGGCAGTACAGAATCACAAGTGATTGGCAGTACAGAATCACAAGTGAATTGCAGTACAGAATCACAAGTGATTTGCAGCACAGAATCACAAGTGATTTGCAGCACAGAATCACAAGTGATTGGCAGTACAGAATGCAGAATCACAAGTGATTTTGGCCAAAATGACAACCACCCAAAACCGGAAATTTTACATTCTACTTCATGCATGTTCATAGAATGCAAAATTATAGTGGGTTTAATAACCATCTCGAAGCATATTTCAACAACTTCGGCTCTAGATACCATTGTTGGGATTTAACAAGTTCATAAAATACTTAAACCATTTTAAGAATTAAGAAAGCGGAAGCATGTTAATTACCAATTTAAAACTTGTTAATCTTTAACCAATTAAAGTTAAATCCCAATTAGGATCAAGTTGTGATATATACTTACAAACTACAAGCAAGTAAAGAGATTATACCTACTCCAAGCTTGCTAGTAAATGATGAAGATGATGATGTTGAATGGAGCTCCAAAACTATGAAACCTCAAGTTGTTATACCCCAAACTTTGCACCAACACTTTGTACTTTGGTTAGGATTTTTAACACTTGAATAAAACTTGCAAAAACCAAAATCTTGAACCCCTTTGAGCTCCCTCTAACCCACGGCCAGCAGCAGCAGATTTACAAGGTTTTGTGCAGTTTTTTTTTGCTTAGTCTCTTCATGTCTTGATGTGTGTTTGCATGTTATAGGAATTGGGAAAGCATGGGCATCAAAAGGAATCTCTAGCATGCTTCTTCAACTCCCAATGCCTTTACAAGGATTATTTAATAATATACATTATATAAAAAAAAAGACTGATTTTATAAAATCAGTTTTTTATAAAACTTAATTTTATAAAACACATTATATAAACATGTATATTATTTGTCATGTATATTTTATAAAACCAATTTTATAAAATGTGACATAACTTAATTATTTAACCTATAAATAATTAAATCCTTGTTATATAAGTTATTTCATAACTTATATATATAAACATATCAAGTGACATTATTTAAGAAACCCTTTTCTTTAAAGTTCAAGTGTCGTGTATTTAATCAACGATCCAACCGCTAAAATTAAATACGAATAAAGTGTCGGTAAGTTTGTTATTGGGTATGACCCGACTTGGATCATAACACATTAGCCACATTAATTTAATATGTCTCTCGGGCATACGAAATACCTTCAGTTGGATGATCACCTTACAAGATTGGAAGTGAGCTAGCAAACTTGAAAGTATTCTTGATTTTATGAAACTAGAACTTTTGGAATTTATGAAGAACACTTAGAACTTGAAGATAGAACTTGAGAGAGTTCAATTATATGAAGAAAATTGAAGAATGAAAGTGTTTGTAGGTGTTTTTGGTCGTTGGTGTATGGATTAGATATAAAGGATATGTAATTTTGTTTTCATGTAAATAAGTCATGAATGATTACTCATATTTTTGTAATCTTATGAGATATTTCATGCTAGTTGCCAAATGATGGTTCCCACATGTGTTAGGTGACTCACATGGGCTGCTAAGAGCTGATCATTGGAGTGTATATACCAATAGTACATACATCTAAAAGCTGTGTATTGTACGAGTACGAATACGGGTGCATACGAGTAGAATTGTTGATGAAACTGAACGAGAATGTAATTGTAAGCATTTTTGTTAAGTAGAAGTATTTTGATAAGTGTATTGAAGTCTTTCAAAAGTGTATAAATACATATTAAAACACTACATGTATATACATTTTAACTGAGTCGTTAAGTCATCGTTAGTCGTTACATGTAAGTGTTATTTTGAAACCTTTAGGTTAACGATCTTGTTAAATGTTGTTAACCCAATGTTTATAATATCAAAAGAGATTTTAAATTATTATATTATCATGATATTATGATGTACGAATATCTCTTAATATGATATATATACATTAAATGTCGTTACAACGATAAACGTTACATATATGTCTCGTTTCAAAATCATTAAGTTAGTAGTCTTGTTTTTACATATGTAGTTCATTGTTAATATAATTAATGATATGTTTACTTATCATAATATCATGTTAACTATATATATAACCATATATATGTCATCATATAGTTTTTTACAAGTTTTAACGTTCGTGAATCACCGGTCAACTTGGGTGGTCAACTGTCTATATGAAACCTATTTCAATTAATCAAGTCTTAACAAGTTTGATTGCTTAACATGTTGGAAACATTTAATCATGTAAACATCAATCTCAATTAATATATATAAACATGGAAAAGTTCGGGTCACTACAGTACCTACCCGTTAAATAAATTTCGTCCCGAAATTTTAAGCTGTTGAAGGTGTTGACGAATCTTCTGGAAATAGATGCGGGTATTTCTTCTTCATCTGATCTTCACGCTCCCAGGTGAACTCGGGTCCTCTACGAGCATTCCATCGAACCTTAACAATTGGTATCTTGTTTTGCTTAAGTCTTTTAACCTCACGATCCATTATTTCGACGGGTTCTTCGATGAATTGGAGTTTTTCGTTGATTTGGATTTCATCTAACGGAATAGTGAGATCTTCTTTAGCAAAACATTTCTTCAAATTCGAGACGTGGAAAGTGTTATGTACAGCCGCGAGTTGTTGAGGTAACTCAAGTCGGTAAGCTACTGGTCCGACACGATCAATAATCTTGAATGGTCCAATATACCTTGGATTTAATTTCCCTCGTTTACCAAATCGAACAACGCCTTTCCAAGGTGAAACTTTAAGCATGACCATCTCTCCAATTTCAAATTCTATATCTTTTCTTTTAATGTCAGCGTAGCTCTTTTGTCGACTTTGGGCGGTTTTCAACCGTTGTTGAATTTGGATGATCTTCTCGGTAGTTTCTTGTATAATCTCCGGACCCGTAATCTGTCTATCCCCCACCTCACTCCAACAAATCGGAGACCTGCACTTTCTACCATAAAGTGCTTCAAACGGCGCCATCTCAATGCTTGAATGGTAGCTGTTGTTGTAGGAAAATTCTGCTAACGGTAGATGTCGATCCCAACTGTTTCCGAAATCAATAACACATGCTCGTAGCATGTCTTCAAGCGTTTGTATCGTCCTTTCGCTCTGCCCATCAGTTTGTGGATGATAGGCAGTACTCATGTCTAGACGAGTTCCTAATGCTTGCTGTAATGTCTGCCAGAATCTTGAAATAAATCTGCCATCCCTATCAGAGATAATAGAGATTGGTATTCCATGTCTGGAGACGACTTCCTTCAAATACAGTCGTGCTAACTTCTCCATCTTGTCATCTTCTCTTATTGGTAGGAAGTGTGCTGATTTGGTGAGATGATCAACTATTACCCAAATAGTATCAAAACCACTTGCAGTCCTTGGCAATTTAGTGATGAAATCCATGGTAATGTTTTCCCATTTCCATTCCGGGATTTCGGGTTGTTGAAGTAGACCTGATGGTTTCTGATGCTCAGCTTTGACCTTAGAACACGTCAAACATTCTCCTACGTATTTAGCAACATCGGCTTTCATACCCGGCCACCAAAAATGTTTCTTGAGATCCTTGTACATCTTCCCCGTTCCAGGATGTATTGAGTATCTGGTTTTATGAGCTTCTCTAAGTACCATTTCTCTCATATCTCCAAATTTTGGTACCCAAATCCTTTCAGCCCTATACCGGGTTCCGTCTTCCCGAATATTAAGATGCTTCTCTGATCCTTTGGGTATTTCATCCTTTAAATTTCCCTCTTTTAAAACTCCTTGTTGCGCCTCCTTTATTTGAGTAGTAATGTTATTATGAATCATTATATTCATAGATTTTACTCGAATGGGTTCTCTATCCTTCCTGCTCAAGGCATCGGCTACCACATTTGCCTTCCCCGGGTGGTAACGAATCTCAAAATCGTAATCATTCAATAATTCAATCCACCTACGCTGCCTCATATTCAGTTGTTTCTGATTAAATATGTGTTGAAGACTTTTGTGGTCGGTATATATAATACTTTTGACCCCATATAAGTAGTGCCTCCAAGTCTTTAATGCAAAAACAACCGCGCCTAATTCCAAATCATGCGTCGTATAATTTTGTTCGTGAATCTTCAATTGTCTAGACGCATAAGCAATCACCTTCGTTCGTTGCATTAATACACAACCGAGACCTTGCTTTGATGCGTCACAATAAATCACAAAATCATCATTCCCTTCAGGCAATGACAATATAGGTGCCGTAGTTAGCTTTTTCTTCAATAACTGAAACGCTTTCTCTTGTTCATCATTCCATTCAAATTTCTTCCCTTTATGCGTTAATGCAGTCAAGGGTTTTGCTATTCTGGAAAAGTCTTGGATGAACCTTCTGTAGTAACCAGCTAGTCCTAAAAACTGGCGTATGTGTTTCGGAGTTTTCGGGGTTTCCCACTTTTCAACAGTTTCTATCTTTGCCGGATCCACCTTAATACCTTCTTTGTTCACTATGTGACCGAGGAATTGAACTTCTTCCAACCAAAATGCACACTTTGAAAACTTAGCGTACAATTCTTCCTTCCTCAATACTTCTAACACCTTTCTCAAATGTTCACCGTGTTCTTGGTCATTCTTTGAGTAAATAAGTATGTCATCAATGAAAACAATGACAAACTTGTCAAGGTATGGTCCACACACTCGGTTCATAAGGTCCATGAACACAGCTGGTGCATTAGTTAAACCAAACGGCATGACCATAAACTCGTAATGACCGTAACGTGTTCTGAAAGCAGTCTTTGGAATATCATCTTCTTTCACCCGCATTTGATGATACCCGGAACGTAAGTCAATCTTTGAATAAACAGACGAGCCTTGTAGTTGATCAAATAAGTCGTCGATTCTCGGTAGTGGGTAGCGGTTCTTGATGGTAAGTTTGTTCAACTCTCGGTAGTCGATACACAACCTGAATGTACCATCTTTCTTCTTGACAAACAAAACAGGAGCTCCCCACGGTGATGTGCTTGGTCGAATGAAACCACGCTCTAAAAGTTCTTGTAATTGGCTTTGCAGTTCTTTCATCTCGCTGGGTGCGAGTCTGTAAGGAGCACGAGCTATTGGTGCAGCTCCTGGTACAAGATCTATTTGAAATTCAACGGATCGATGTGGGGGTAATCCCGGTAATTCTTTCGGAAATACATCGGGAAATTCTTTTGCAATGGGAACATCATTGATGCTCTTTTCTTCAGTTTGTACTTTCTCGACGTGTGCTAGAACAGCATAGCAACCTTTTCTTATTAGTTTTTGTGCCTTCAAATTACTAATAAGATGTAGCTTCGTGTTGCCCTTTTCTCCGTACACCATTAAGGGTTTTCCTTTTTCTCGTATAATGCGAATTGCATTTTTGTAACAAACGATCTCCGCTTTCACTTCTTTCAACCAGTCCATACCGATTATCACATCAAAACTCCCTAACTCTACTGGTATCAAATCAATCTTAAATGTTTCGCTAACCAGTTTAATTTCTCGATTCCGACATATATTATCTGCTGAAATTAATTTACCATTTGCTAATTCGAGTAAAAATTTACTATCCAAAGGCGTCAATGGACAACTTAATTTAGCACAAAAATCTCTACTCATATAGCTTCTATCCGCACCCGAATCAAATAAAACGTAAGCAGATTTATTGTCAATAAGAAACGTACCCGTAACAAGCTCCGGGTCTTCCTGTGCCTCTACCGCATTAATATTGAAAACTCTTCCACGGCCTTGTCCATTCGTGTTCTCCTGGTTCGGGCAATTTCTAATAATGTGGCCTGGTTTTCCACATTTATAACAAACTACATTGGCATAACTTGCTCCGACACTACTTGCTCCGCCATTACTCGTTCCGACACCATTTGTTCCTTTCGTTCTATTAACCCCTGGTCCGTAGACCTCACACTTCGCCGCGCTATGACCATTTCTTTTACACTTGTTGCAAAATTTGGTGCAGAACCCCGAGTGATTCTTTTCACACCTTTGGCATAGTTGTTTCTGATTGTTGTTGTTGTTGCGGTTATTATTGTTGTTGGGATGATTGTTGTAGTTGCTGTTGTTGTTGTTGTTGTTGTTGTTGTTGTTGTTGGGCCGTTTGTTGTAGTTGCGATTGATGTTGCGATTGTTGGGATAATTGTTGCAATTATTGTTGTAATTGCTGTTGTTGTTGTATTGGTGATTCTTATCACCGTTTTCCTCCCACTTTCTTTTGACTTGCTTCACATTGGCCTCTTCAGCAGTCTGTTCTTTAATTCTTTCTTCAATCTGGTTCACTAGTTTGTGAGCCATTCTACATGCCTGTTGTATGGAGGCGGGCTCGTGTGAACTTATATCTTCTTGGATTCTTTCCGGTAATCCTTTCACAAACGCGTCGATCTTCTCTTCCTCATCTTCGAATGCTCCCGGACACAATAGGCACAATTCTGTGAATCGTCTTTCGTACGTGGTAATATCAAATCCTTGGGTTCGTAACCCTCTAAGTTCTGTCTTTAGCTTATTGACCTCGGTTCTGGGACGGTACTTCTCGTTCATCAAGTGCTTGAATGCTGACCACGGTAGTGCGTACGCATCATCTTGTCCCACTTGCTCTAGATAGGTATTCCACCATGTTAACGCAGAACCTGTGAAGGTATGCGTAGCGTACTTCACTTTGTCCTCTTCAGTACACTTACTTATGGCAAACACCGATTCAACCTTCTCGGTCCACCGTTTCAATCCGATCGGTCCTTCGGTTCCATCAAATTCCAAAGGTTTGCAGGCAGTGAATTCTTTGTAGGTGCATCCTACACGATTTCCTGTACTGCTAGATCCAAGGTTATTGTTGGTATGTAGCGCAGCCTGTACTGCGGCTATGTTTGAAGCTAGAAAAGTACGGAATTCCTCTTCATTCATATTCACGGTGTGTCGAGTAGTCGGTGCCATTTCCTTCAAAATAGTTAAATGGAACAAGTTAATCATACAGAATATTAAGAGTAGTTAATAGTATTTCGTAGCATAATATGAACTCATTTATAAAAGCTTTTTCTTCATATTAGCGTTTTATAAGTTTAAATTCGGGTAGTACCTACCCGTTAAGTTCATACTTAGTAGCTAATATACAATTCAACTACTACAATTCTATATGAAAAACTGATTGTAATAATATTTCGCGTTCAAACTTTTATACAATATTTTACAAACTTACAATACCGCTTATTTTACATAAAGCATGAAATATAGCACACAATAACTTTGATACAAGATAGTTGTGAAGACAATTCTAGCTAGTACACAAGTCGTTCGGCAAAGGCAATAAAGACACGTAATTCATACGTCCAGAAACAAGTCATGCATTCTGGTTTTACTAGGACTACTTCCCATCCTTGGTCTTGTGCAACATAACCGTTATGGCCGTTGATAAGACAGCGTGTTGTAACGTCATCAAAGGGACGAGGGTTACGTAATGTCCAACAGTCCCGTAATAATCTAAAAACCTCATTTCTTACCCCAATTACCGACTCCGTCACTTGTGGAAATGTTTTGTTTAATAGTTGTAGCCCGATGTTCTTGTTCTCACTTTGGTGAGAAGCGAACATTACTAATCCGTAAGCATAACATGCTTCTTTATGTTGCATGTTAGCCGCTTTTTCTAAATCACGAAGTCCAATATTCGGATATATTGAGTCAAAATAATTTCTTAACCCGTTGCGTAAAATAGCATTTGGGTTCCCCGCAATATATGCGTCAAAGTAAACACATCGTAACTTATGGGTTTCCCAATGTGATATCCCCCATCTTTCAAACGAAAGTCTCTTATAAACCAAGACATTCTTGGAACGTTCTTCGAATGTCTTACAAACTGATCTCGCCTTAAATAGTTGTGCCGAAGAATTCTGGCCGACTCTAGACAAGATTTCATCAATCATGTCTCCGGGTAGGTCTCTTAAAATATTGGGTTGTCTATCCATTTTGTGTTTTTAAACTGTAAAATAGACAAGAGTTAGATTCATAAAAAAAATACTTATTAATACAAGCAATTTTTACATATATCATAAAGCATAAGAACACTATATTCCATATATTACACCACACGAATACAACTATCTTATTCCGACTCGCTCGTTTCTTCTTCTTCGGTTTTGGTTCGTTTTGCCAAGTTTCTAGGGATATATGATGTTCCCCTAATACGAGCCGTCGTTGTCCACATTGGTTTAGAAAAACCTGGTGGTTTAGAGGTTCCCGGGTCATTGTTACAACTTAAGGACTTCGGGGGTTGACGATACATATAAAGTTCATCGGGGTTGGAATTAGATTTCTCTATTTTTATGCCCTTTCCCTTATTATTTTCTTTTGCCTTTTTAAATTCAGTTGGGGTAATTTCTATAACATCATCGGAATTCTCGTCGAAATCCGATTCATCGGAGAATTGGTAATCCTCCCAATATTTTGCTTCCTTGGCGGAAACACCATTGACCATAATTAACTTTGGTCGGTTGGTTGAGGATTTTCTTTTACTTAACCGTTTTATTATTTCCCCCACCGGTTCTATTTCTTCATCCGGTTCCGATTCTTCTTCCGGTTCCGACTCTTCTTCCGGTTCCTCTTCGGGAACTTGTGAATCAGTCCACAAATCATTCCAATTTACATTTGACTCTTCATTATTATTAGGTGAGTCAATGGGACTTGTTCTAGAGGTAGACATCTATCACATAATATCAAACACGTTAAGAGATTAATATATCACATAATATTCATATGTTAAAAATATATAGTTTCCAACAAAAATGTTAAGCAATCATTTTTAAAGAAAACACGGTCGAAGTCCAGACTCACTAATGCATCCTAACAAACTCGATAAGACACACTAATGCAAATTTTCTGGTTCTCTAAGACCAACGCTCGGATACCAACTGAAATGTCCCGTTCTTATTGATTAAAAACGTTCCATATTAATTGATTTCGTTGCGAGGTTTTGACCTCTATATGAGACGTTTTTCAAAGACTGCATTCATTTTTAAACAAACCATAACCTTTATTTCATCAATAAAGGTTTAAAAAGCTTTACGTAGATTATCAAATAATGATAATCTAAAATATCCTGTTTACACACGACCATTACATAATGGTTTACAATACAAATATGTTACAACAAAATAAGTTTCTTGAATGCAGTTTTTACACAATATCATACAAGCATGGACTCCAAATCTTGTCCTTATTTAAGTATGCGACAGCGGAAGCTCTTAATAATCACCTGAGAATAATCATGCTTAAAACGTCAACAAAAATGTTGGTGAGTTATAGGTTTATCCTATATATATCAAATCGTAACAATAGACCACAAGATTTCATATTTCAATACACATCCCATACATAGAGATAAAAATCATTCATATGGTGAACACCTGGTAACCGACAATAACAAGATGCATATATAAGAATATCCCCATCATTCCGGGACACCCTTCGGATATGATATAAATTTCGAAGTACTAAAGCATCCGGTACTTTGGATGGGGTTTGTTAGGCCCAATAGATCTATCTTTAGGATTCGCGTCAATTAGGGTGTCTGTTCCCTAATTCTTAGATTACCAGACTTAATAAAAAGGGGCATATTCGATTTCGATAATTCAACCATAGAATGTAGTTTCACGTACTTGTGTCTATTTTGTAAATCATTTATAAAACCTGCATGTATTCTCATCCCAAAAATATTAGATTTTAAAAGTGGGACTATAACTCACTTTCACAGATTTTTACTTCGTCGGGAAGTAAGACTTGGCCACTGGTTGATTCACGAACCTATAACAATATATACATATATATCAAAGTATGTTCAAAATATATTTACAACACTTTTAATATATTTTGATGTTTTAAGTTTATTAAGTCAGCTGTCCTTGTTAGTAACCTACAACTAGTTGTCCACAGTTAGATGTACAGAAATAAATTGATAAATATTATCTTGAATCAATCCACGACCCAGTGTATACGTATCTCAGTATTGATCACAACTCAAACTATATATATTTTGGAATCAACCTCAACCCTGTATAGCTAACTCCAACATTCACATATAGAGTGTCTATGGTTGTTCCGAAATATATATAGATGTGTCGACATGATAGGTCGAAACATTGTATACGTGTCTATGGTATCTCAAGATTACATAATATATAATACAAGTTGATTAAGTTATGGTTGGAATAGATTTGTTACCAATTTTCACGTAGCTAAAATGAGAAAAATTATCCAATCTTGTTTTACCCATAACTTCTTCATTTTAAATCCGTTTTGAGTGAATCAAATTGCTATGGTTTTATATTTAACTCTATTTTATGAATCTAAACAAAAAAAGTATAGGTTTCTAGTCGGAAAAATAAGTTACAAGTCATTTTTGTAAAGGTAGTCATTTCAGTCGAAAGAACGACGTCTAGATGACCATTTTAGAAAACATACTTCCACTTTGAGTTTAACAATAATTTTTGGATATAGTTTCATGTTCATAATAAAAATCATTTTCTCAGAATAACAACTTTTAAATCAAAGTTTATCATAGTTTTTAATTAACTAACCCAAAACAGCCCGCGGTGTTACTACGACGGCGTAAATCCGGTTTTACGGTGTTTTTCGTGTTTCCAGGTTTTAAATCATTAAGTTAGCATATCATATAGATATAGAACATGTGTTTAGTTGATTTTAAAAGTCAAGTTAGAAGGATTAACTTTTGTTTGCGAACAAGTTTAGAATTAACTAAACTATGTTCTAGTGATTACAAGTTTAAACCTTCGAATAAGATAGCTTTATATGTATGAATCGAATGATGTTATGAACATCATTACTACCTTAAGTTCCTTGGATAAACCTACTGTAAAAGAGAAAAATGGATCTAGCTTCAATGGATCCTTGGATGGCTCGAAGTTCTTGAAGCAGAATCATGACACGAAAACAAGTTCAAGTAAGATCATCACTTGAAATAAGATTGTTATAGTTATAGAAATTGAACCAAAGTTTGAATATGATTATTACCTTGTATTAGAATGATAACCTACTGTAAGAAACAAAGATTTCTTGAGGTTGGATGATCACCTTACAAGATTGGAAGTGAGCTAGCAAACTTGAAAGTATTCTTGATTTTATGAAACTAGAACTTTTGGAATTTATGAAGAACACTTAGAACTTGAAGATAGAACTTGAGAGAGTTCAATTAGATGAAGAAAATTGAAGAATGAAAGTGTTTGTAGGTGTTTTTGGTCGTTGGTGTATGGATTAGATATAAAGGATATGTAATTTTGTTTTCATGTAAATAAGTCATGAATGATTACTCATATTTTTGTAATCTTATGAGATATTTCATGCTAGTTGCCAAATGATGGTTCCCACATGTGTTAGGTGACTCACATGGGCTGCTAAGAGCTGATCATTGGAGTGTATATACCAATAGTACATACATCTAAAAGCTGTGTATTGTACGAGTACGAATACGGGTGCATACGAGTAGAATTGTTGATGAAACTGAACGAGAATGTAATTGTAAGCATTTTTGTTAAGTAGAAGTATTTTGATAAGTGTATTGAAGTCTTTCAAAAGTGTATAAATACATATTAAAACACTACATGTATATACATTTTAACTGAGTCGTTAAGTCATCGTTAGTCGTTACATGTAAGTGTTGTTTTGAAACCTTTAGGTTAACGATCTTGTTAAATGTTGTTAACCCAATGTTTATAATATCAAAAGAGATTTTAAATTATTATATTATCATGATATTATGATGTACGAATATCTCTTAATATGATATATATACATTAAATGTCGTTACAACGATAAACGTTACATATATGTCTCGTTTCAAAATCATTAAGTTAGTAGTCTTGTTTTTACATATGTAGTTCATTGTTAATATAATTAATGATATGTTTACTTATCATAATATCATGTTAACTATATATATAACCATATATATGTCATCATATAGTTTTTTACAAGTTTTAACGTTCGTGAATCACCGGTCAACTTGGGTGGTCAATTGTCTATATGAAACCTATTTCAATTAATCAAGTCTTAACAAGTTTGATTGCTTAACATGTTGGAAACATTTAATCATGTAAACATCAATCTCAATTAATATATATAAACATGGAAAAGTTCGGGTCACTACACAACACACACCCAAAACCATGTTTCGAGGCATCGCAATACACAACAAAATCATCGTTGCCTTCGGGAAGTGACAAGATAGGAGCGGTGGTTAGCTTCGTTTTCAAGATTTGAAATGCGGATTCTTGTTCGGTCGCCCAAACGAATTTCTTTCCCTTATGAGTTAACGCGGTTAGAGGACGAGCGACCAAAGAGAAATCTTTGATGAATCTACGATAGTATCCGGCGAGACCCAAGAATTGACGAATGTGAGTAGGAGTAGTAGGAGTCTCCCATTTACTAATGGCTTCGATTTTTGATGGATCGACTTTAATACCTTGATCACTTACAACATGACCAAGAAATTGAACTTCCTTCAACCAAAATTCACACTTGGAGAATTTGGCATAGAGTTGTTCTTGTCTTAAAAGGTCAAGCACAAGTCGGAGATGTTCCTCATGTTCCTCTTCGCTTTTAGAATAGACCAAGATGTCATCGATGAACACGATAACGAATTTGTCAAGATACGGTTTGCACACGTGGTTCATAAGATCCATGAACACCGCCGGTGCGTTGGTGAGACCAAATGGCATGACAAGGAATTCATAACTACCATAACAAGTTCGAAAAGCGGTTTTGGAGACATCTTCCCCCTTAACCCTTAATTGATGATAACCCGAGATGAGATCGATTTTCGAATATACACAAGACCCTTGTAGTTGATCAAAGAGGTCATCGATGCGAGGAAGAGGATATCGGTTCTTAACCGTAAATTTGTTTAGTTCACGATAATCAATGCACATTCGTAGGGATCCATCTTTCTTTTTAACAAACAAAATCGGAGCGCCCCAAGGTGAATGGCTAGGCTGGATAAAACCACGATCAAATAGTTCTTGGATTTGACTTTGCAATTCTTGCATTTCGGATGGAGCGAGTCTATATGGTGCACGTGCTACGGGTGCGGCTCCCGGAATAAGATCGATTTTGAATTCAACCGGTCGATGAGGTGGAAGACCGGGCAATTCGTCGGGAAATACCTCGGAATAGTCACTAACAATTGGCACATCATCGATGTGCTTCTCATCGGACTCAACTTTCTTAACGTGAGCAAGGATCGCAAAACAACCCTTACGGAGTAGTTTTCTAACTTTAATGCACGAAACGAGGTTGAGTCCGGTGCAACTCTTATCGCCATAGACGATCAAAGGTTCACCATTCTCGATAGGAATTCAGATTGCATTAAGATCACAAAGGATGTGAGATTTCGTTTTGGCTAGCCAATTCATACCGATTATTACATCGAAGCTTCCTAGTTCCATGGGTATCAAGTCAATTTCAAACTCATTACCCAAAATGTTTAATGTACACCCCCGGTAATATGTGTCGGCACTCAATAGCTTCCCGTTGGCCACTTCAATGGTATACGTGGTATCTAGTGAGAGTGGTGGAGTGCTAAAAGAATGAATCAAAGTCTTGGATACAAAACTGTTATCGGCAACCGAATCGAATAAACAAGTAACATAAGTGTTGTTGAGAAGAAACGTACCCGTGACTAGTTCATTGTCATCCCGGGCTTCCTCGGTGTTAATGTTGAAAGCTCGGCTTAGTGTGTTGGGGTTGGCCTTCTTCTTCGGGCATTCGTTCCTATAATGGCCCGTTTGGCCACATTCGTAACAAGTGACCGTCTTTGGAGGATTGGGCCCTTTTCGAGCGACGGGGGGGGGGGGGGGGGCACTTATGCAATTGTTGGCTCTATGACCAACTCCTTGGCACCGGTGACAAATTAGCTTGCCGCATTCACCCGATTGGTGCTTGTGACATTTGTTGCAAAAAGGTTGAGTCCTGGCATAACCTTTCTTGCCGTCGTTGGTGAAAGGCTTTTTGGTGAAGGTGTTGTTGTTGTAGTTGCTTGATGGAGTGGCTTCCCATTTCCTTTTGTTGCCACCCGATTTGTCCTCAGCCTTAGGAGCCGGCACTACGACTTCATCAACCGTTTCAATCAATTGGCGGGCCATGTTCAAAGCGGCTTGGTGATTAGCATGTTTGGAGGACATCACACCTTGTTTGATGCTCTTTGGAAGACCATCCATATAGAGTTCAACCCTTTGAGATTCGGGGTTCACGAGATTAGGACACATCAAGGATAATTCGGCGAAACGTTGGTTATAGGCCTTGAGATCGTTTTCGACTGCCTTCAAAGTTCTTAGCTCTTACTCGAGCTTTCGGGTCTCTTCGCGAGGAAAATATTCAACAATCATATTTTCCCTTAAATCAGCCCAAGAGAGGGCATGAGCTTCATCGGTACCCAACGATTGTACATAGGTGTTCCACCATGTAAGAGTGACACCGGTGAGAGTGTGGGTGGAGTACTTGACCTTATCTTGGTCCCGACAACCGCTTATGCTAAAGACGGCCTCCGTTTGTTCGAACCATCGAGTGAGAGTAACCGGTCCCCCGGTTCCATCTTAAGTGTGAGGTTTGCACCCCATAAAAGCCTTGTAGGAGCACCCTTAGCTAGAGTTACCGGCTCCTTGGTTGTTATTGTTGTGGTTGTTGTTATTGTTATTGTCGGAGGAGGTTAGGTGGTAGATTCGGTTCATGATATGGAGTACCTTCTTCCCTTCTCCATAGGGTGAGTATGTCGCGAACCCACCCCCATCTTCTCCAGTAATCACGGTAGTTGATTGGTTGGTGTGCTCCCGTCACACTGTCTTCGGAGTCAGAGGAACTTGGACGATTCGTAGAGGCCATCTTTCGCGATCACAGAAAAATATTTTTGGTATGAAACGTTTAGTGACAGCAACTGATAGTTGGATGGTATTCTCAATGCATAATATGCATAGATATATATAATACTAGGATTCCTTAAATTACGGAGAAATTTATGGGAGATATCAGGCAAAGTTTATCGTAATAGATACGCTAAGATATGAATTAGCAGATACGCTAAGATATGGATTTGTCAGTACACTATCTATGCAATAAAGGCATTAGGACGTGTATAGACTTAGAATGATAAGCATGTAATTTTCGACACGAAATGATAAGCAAAACTTTTGACATGCAGACACGGTCGAAGTCCAGACCCGCTAATGCATCTAAACAACTATCAGCTAGACACACTAATGCAAGACCTGGTTCGCTAAGACCAACGCTCTGATACCACCTGTGATGACCCGTCCTAATCCACCTGGACGAAGTCTTCATCATTTGGTCCCATTGCAAGGTACTGATCTAAATATGCCATGAATGACTCCAAATAATATCTTTCAATTGAGCAAATGCACAGCGGAAGACTTAATTCGTACCTGAGAATAAACATGCTTAAAAGTATCAACCAAAAGGTTGGTGAGTTCATAGGTTTATCATAACAATCTTTTCAATATATTAATAGACCACAAGATTTCATTATTTATAAACATAATACACTCGCAAGTGTATGTAAAGCATTCTAAGTGGTTGAGCACTTGGTAACCATACTTAACATTTAATCACGTCGCATATTCCCTTTATTATGAAATCTCACTACACCGTACCAAGTGTAGTCACCGAAACGAAGTACTGTGCAACCGTTGAATACTGGTCGTCCAGTCCGGTTGGGGTTGTCAGGCCCGATAGATCTATCAACAGGATTCGCGTTTACAATACCGCATGTAAATAGTAGTTACCAAGCTACAGGGAAGTATGCCAGTGGTACAACTCAACGTAGAACATATTTTTAAGTGCTTGTGTCTATTTCGTAAACATTTATAAAAGCAGCGCATGTATTCTCAGCCCAAAAATATATATTACAAAAGTAATTAAAAAGGGAGCAAATGAAACTTACCTAATGTATTTTGTAGTAAAAATACATAGAACGACATTGAACAAGTATATGGTTGGCCTCGGATTCACGAACCTATATCATGTATATATATATATTAACACATATACTCATATTCAAACAAATTTTATATGTTGTTAGTGATTTAATTGTTATTTTAATTATGTGTTTCATTAATAACCTAATTAATATAAAATATTACTATAGTTATATTAGATGTAGTAATTATAGTTTTATATAGCTAATATTTATTGTTAAAATAATATTGATAAATATATGTTTTTGTTTTATAATAATAATAATGATAATTCTTATAAAAATGATACTTTTAATGATAATAATAAAAATGATGATCTTTATAAAAGTGATACTTTTAAAATTGTTACTTTTAATAATAATAAATAATAATAATAATAATTATGAAAATATTGATTTTACTAATAATAACGATACTAATATTTATATTAATAATAATAATGATAATATTAATAATAATACTTATTTTAGTAATAATAATAATAATAATAGTTTTACTACCTCAAAGGAGTAGCCCTTAAGAAAATGCCCAAGTCCGGGTTTGAACCCGTGATGTCCCGCTAACCCGATAATAACCTAACCATCTAGCCACTTCTGTTTTTCTGAAACCTAATATATTTAACCCGTAATGATTTTGATTTCCTTTTCTTCTTAATTATCCGAACATATACAATTAACCACCATCACTAGCTTCATAAATTGTCACCTCATGTTGGCTACAACAAAGAAACAATGGTAGCAAGTGGTAACGGCCCAACATCATAAATTTGGCCCAAGCATCTAGAATTGTGGTCCAACTAAATGAAAAACTCGGCCTAATTGAAATCAAATTCATGGCTCAACATAAACTATATCAAGATTACGATCATCATCCTTATTATTATCAAATTATCCATTATATCTTACGGCTTCATTCAACATCCTTCATTATCTTAACCACCTAACCATTGTCTTATGTAACATTATCAAGATCATAATCATCTTCGCAATCGCAGTCATCTTCACTTATCATCATCCAAACATAATATCATTAACACTATGTTAACTCACTGTAACCTCCTTAATTAATATCATTACCTTCATTGTTACAAGTATTATTATTTAAGTTTCCATTCCTAGTATCATTATCACTCATTAACATAAATACAATTAACCAAGTTTCAGCAATCCAACAATTGAATTCGGCCCATATATACCACGGCCCAACAGTAAAACCCTTATCCCATTAATTAGTCCAAGTTGCAAGCCCAAACATAACATTCACGGCCCAAAAATATAAGGAAGCAACCTAGTTCATTTATAGATTAAAAGAGACGTCGATTAGGTTTCTTTTTTTTACTTCGACTTTACAGCTAGACAAATCACTAATCAGCTCTCTACCACTTATCAATATTTCATTATCACGAGTCATTGTCAACTCTCTCTTCCTTTGTTCTCAGTTTTGTAAAAATAGAAAAATTATCATCGCAGAAGTTGTTCAATGAGATTTAATGGTGAAAGTTTTTATGGTGTTCGAATATAACAGAATAATGAAACGAAACAGAAGAAATTAGCGACAAGATGATGGTCTTGGTAATGACTTACGAAGAGAGAGAGAAGAGAGAGAAATAAGTGGTGGTTGTTTATGGTTGTCCGGTGGTTTACGATGTTGGATGGTGGTGAACAGCTACAAACAGAAAAAGATTAGGCGTAGCAGCACCTGCAGTTTTGTGGCCTGTTTTGATGGAGAAAACAACAGAAAAGAGTGATCGAAAGAGGTGGTTTTTGATTGTTCTCGACCTGAAGATAGCCGTAGCAGCAACAATGAACAGATTATAATGATGGATGTTTTCGATGGTTATAAACGAGCAAGAAGGTGATGCTTTAAATGGGTTTTATATAGGTGGTGTGTGGGTATCGTTCGAAAAAGAAAGCAGTAGGTTTATGGTGGTGTTGGGTCTATTCGAAAACTGCAACAATCAGTAACAATATAGCAGCTAGTGACGAGTTGGTGGTGGCTTCACGATGGTAACAGAAAAACGTATAAGGTAGCAGGTGTTCTAGAGTGGTTATATGGAATTTTGAGTTTGGGAGGTCAAACGAAGGTGTATAGTAATCTTGTCAAAGACTTGAGTGTTCATGACAACACTAATTCGGTACCTGTGTAAATTTTTATCCAACACTAAAATGGAGAGAACTAAAAGTGTGCAAAGGTGTTATGTACTAATCTATATTATGTGTGTATTTATTGTTGTTGTTTGAAAGAGCAATATGAAAATGGTGATTTAGAATTAAGAGGTAGATATGT
Source organism: Rutidosis leptorrhynchoides (assembly GCF_046630445.1). Classification (NCBI taxonomy): domain Eukaryota; kingdom Viridiplantae; phylum Streptophyta; class Magnoliopsida; order Asterales; family Asteraceae; genus Rutidosis; species Rutidosis leptorrhynchoides. Next base: position 258,695,375 of record NC_092337.1, read on the forward strand.
CTAGATTGTGTTTGAGTAGTAAGTGGGTTTTCATGGATTTTTGTCTTTGGCATAATAGGTACGTGTATATATTTATAACATAGATAGAATAATCTAGATAGAAATATGGAAAAAAATAATACCAAGATTCTAATTTATTCCATTGAACAGCATTTTAATTATAATATACGTAGTGGGTTTATGTGTTTGTTGAAAAAGAAATATAAGACAAAGTTTGTTACATGTTAAATCACCATTACAATATGTGTATGTATGTATAACTTAATGATATAAATATAATATTTAATATTAACTCTAACAATCATTCATAAATAAATAAATAAAAATACACTAACTTAACATTCAATCATAACACAGTATTCTCAAAGATTTATCAATTAAGCACAGTATCTCAAATAGTTAGCGGCCGATAGAATTAGATTATTGTGCAGACAGTTTTCACGGACTATTATTTCGTACCCATTGTTACTCAGTGGCGGTCTTCAGAAAAGTCCTATACTTTTAAATTAAGTATATTTATTTAAATATATATATATATGTCTATTTACAAATAGTAGTTCGTGAATCGTCGAGAACGGTCAATGGTCAATTGAATATATGAAATAGTTCAAAATTTTTGAGACTCAACCTAACAGACTTTGCTTATCGTGTTGAAAATACAATATCGTATCGAGAGTTTGGTTCAACATTAGTTGAAATTTTCCGGGTCGTGACAGTACCTACCCGTTAGAGAAATTTCGTCTCGAAATTTGATCGAGGTGGTCATGGCTAACAATAAGATTGTTTTTATGACAAATATGAGTTAATAACTAGAGTTTTATCACCATTTAGTAATAGTGGTAAAACAATTTGATTATGTGAAGCGTACGAGTGAAGCTGTCACAAAAGAGTAAAATGAAGTAAATAGAGGTTCGTTTTAACTTTTGACGTAGTCACTGTTGAATTTCGGAATTCAAGGGGTTTAAGGAAATTTTCTAATCAGGAGGAAAATGTATTAGCACGAATTATTAGCAACTGTTGGAATTACGGAAGAACAGAAATATCAAGGAAATATTTCCATGATATACTTAGAGATTAAGTAGAATGAAAGAGTCGTGTGACATGGCTCATGATGAGGGTATGATCTGCGAATCATCACGTTCCATTAGAAACTCAGCATGAATTACTGTAATGTAATCACGTTGGCCAATCGCATTATATTATACTAACTCATGCATCAGTTTCCAACACTTCTCCACAATTCATTCATAATTCATACTCAGATTTTACAGAAGTTTCCAATATAACGGAATACATAAAACACAAAGAGGTAGATAAATTAGGACAAGAATATTTATGAATATATCTTCAGAAATATTGGAGATATTTTTTTTTTTTGACGATATTTTGGAATTTCTAAGATCGAAGGTTGATGAAGAAAATCCTTCCGCAAGGATTTAGAATAAATAGGAACATCGTTTAAAGATTTCAACAGATACTAAATCATCTGGATTCGTTAGGTACAGGCTTAGTCTTTGTGATTTGTCCACGGTCTCCTTCATAGTTTCGTAATATCCACTTTTCGGTACTAAATTTTCTATCGAGCGTTCCTAACACTCCTTTCTTTATCATCAAACTTTTGGCCATTAAGATCATCTACAACATGCTACTTCATCAGCATTTTCAAAGTTAACTGATCTGGTGATCGGTTATCAAACCGAGGTAGTTTCAGGAGAATTGTGTTTTTAGAATGATTAATCGCTGATGGTAATATTGTGGAATATAAAAGGTTCCCCAGTAACAATAAAGAGTACGTATATATATCGCGGTTATAATAAAGTTGTTTCGGATGAAAAGTCGGAGTTGACTTACTGGAGCTGTGACAAAATTAGCTACTTTGGAAAGGGATTGCAAAACGATCTTCGGTAATAGCAATGTCAAAGGAACTAGAACAGATACGTGTCAAACGTTTACTTAGTTTCCGAGGGTTTTTCAGGTGCATAACTATATGCATCAATCTTTTCTTCCGTAGATGAAGTGCGGTTGGTTTATCCTCTCGATTGAGGTGTTTTTAAGAATCATGATAGATTTGAACGCTGATTGTAATCGTCGAGATACAATGAGGTTTAAGATGAAATCAAGTGGCAAACTTGAAGAATTATTTAGTTTCATATGTTATAATCAGTATTTTAATTCATTTTAATTGTCCAATATTATTCGTCCACAGTCGATAGTCAACATTTAACAGTCCAATAGTTCATATATAGTTTAATATATAACATTCGAATTAATTAATACGTATCGTGATCCGTGTACCGGTCTCAGTATTGATCACAACTCAAACTATATATATATTTTGGAATCAACCTCAACCCTGTATAGCTAACTCCATCATTTGCATATAGAGTGTCTATGGTTGTTCCAAGATAAATATATAGATGGGTCAATATGATATGTCGAAACCTTGTATACGTGTCCCGTTATTTAAAGTGTGTAAAAATAAATAACAAAAATTAGATGACGATAAATAAAGTGCGTAAAGTAAATAACAGAAATTAAATGACGATAAATAAAATTGCGAGAATGTAAATTGCGATAATTAAATTGCGTTAGATAAAATGTAACCAGTTAGCTAGGAACAGTTAGCTAGGAACAGTTAGCGCGGATTCTTAACAATATTTCAATTAGTTAGTTTGTTTGTTTCTAACAAATTTTACCTTATCTGATGTTTTCTTCATTATGCCACTTGTTGGATTCTGATAGATCAAAATCCAAATATGAAATTGAATGAAATGGTTATTCTGTGGTGAACAGATACGTATATCGGTGATTGTAAATAGGATCGTAAATGACTATTGAATTAGATTTGGAAGAATGTACAGTATACTTATTAATGTGAAATCTGAATATTCCTCGGGTATTACCTATCCGTTAAAATATTTTCAACATTAACAGTTTGTACGAAAGAATTTTCAATTACAATCTTTATGAAAATATACATACATATATATTTTCTTCAGATGTAATCATGGATTTAATGAGTCAATAGGATATTAAACTCATTTGATTTATCGTTAGTACTAAATTACATAATCTCTAAAACTTTAGAAATTACATAATCGACATGTCGAGCGAATATAATCGATGTAGAATGATATGTAGAACGAAGATAAAGTAGATAGAACGATACGTAGAACGATGATTATGCTCGAGGTACAGAATGAGATGTCGAAGCTGGTGACGCGGATGTTGTTGTTGGTGGTACTGTTAGTGCCGGTGATGATGCTGGTGCTTGTAAGTTTTGAACCATATTCTCCAAGGTTAGCACTCGAGCTCGAAGTTCTTTAACTTCTTCTACTAACCCTGGTTGGTTATCAGTGTGAGGTAGAGATCGGATATCTTCTCTAGTTCCATTAATGGTAGTCTCAAGACGAAAAATTCTCGCAAAAAGGGTATAAACGGTGTTGCGAACAGGTTCGCCGGTGAGCGGGTCGAGTACTCCAAGGTTAGGTGGTAGATTCGGTTCATGATATGGAGTACCTTCTTCCCTTCTCCATAGGGTGAGTATGTCGCGAACCCACCCCCATCTTCTCCAGTAATCACGGTAGTTGATTGGTTGGTGTGCTCCCGTCACACTGTCTTCGGAGTCAGAGGAACTTGGACGATTCGTAGAGGCCATCTTTCGCGATCACAGAAAAATATTTTTGGTATGAAACGTTTAGTGACAGCAACTGATAGTTGGATGGTATTCTCAATGCATAATATGCATAGATATATATAATACTAGGATTCCTTAAATTACGGAGAAATTTATGGGAGATATCAGGCAAAGTTTATCGTAATAGATACGTTAAGATATGAATTAGCAGATACGCTAAGATATGGATTTGTCAGTACACTATCTATGCAATAAAGGCATTAGGACGTGTATAGACTTAGAATGATAAGCATGTAATTTTCGACACAAAATGATAAGCAAAACTTTTGACATGCAGACACGGTCGAAGTCCAGACCCGCTAATGCATCTAAACAACTATCAGCTAGACACACTAATGCAAGACCTGGTTCGCTAAGACCAACGCTCTGATACCACCTGTGATGACCCGTCCTAATCCACCTGGACGAAGTCTTCATCATTTGGTCCCATTGCAAGGTACTGATCTAAATATGCCATGAATGACTCCAAATAATATCTTTCAATTGAGCAAATGCACAGCGGAAGACTTAATTCGTACCTGAGAATAAACATGCTTAAAAGTATCAACCAAAAGGTTGGTGAGTTCATAGGTTTATCATAACAATCTTTTCAATATATTAATAGACCACAAGATTTCATTATTTATAAACATAATACACTCGCAAGTGTATGTAAAGCATTCTAAGTGGTTGAGCACTTGGTAACCATACTTAACATTTAATCACGTCGCATATTCCCTTTATTATGAAATCTCACTACACCGTACCAAGTGTAGTCACCGAAACGAAGTACTGTGCAACCGTTGAATACTGGTCGTCCAGTCCGGTTGGGGTTGTCAGGCCCGATAGATCTATCAACAGGATTCGCGTTTACAATACTGCATGTAAATAGTAGTTACCAAGCTACAGGGAAGTATGCCAGTGGTACAACTCAACGTAGAATATATTTTTAAGTGCTTGTGTCTATTTCGTAAACATTTATAAAAGCAGCGCATGTATTCTCAGCCCAAAAATATATATTACAAAAGTAATTAAAAAGGGAGCAAATGAAACTTACCTAATGTATTTTGTAGTAAAAATACATAGAACGACATTGAACAAGTATATGGTTGGCCTCGGATTCACGAACCTATATCATGTATATATATATATTAACACATATACTCATATTCAAACAAATTTTATATGTTGTTAGTGATTTAATTGTTATTTTAATTATGTGTTTCATTAATAACCTAATTAATATAAAATATTACTATAGTTATATTAGATGTAGTAATTATAGTTTTATATAGCTAATATTTATTGTTAAAATAATATTGATAAATATATGTTTTTGTTTTATAATAATAATAATGATAATTCTTATAAAAATGATACTTTTAATGATAATAATAAAAATGATGATCTTTATAAAAGTGATACTTTTAAAATTGTTACTTTTAATAATAATAAATAATAATAATAATAATTATGAAAATATTGATTTTACTAATAATAACGATACTAATATTTATATTAATAATAATAATGATAATATTAATAATAATACTTATTTTAGTAATAATAATAATAATAATAGTTTTACTACCTCAAAGGAGTAGCCCTTAAGAAAATGCCCAAGTCCGGGTTTGAACCCGTGATGTCCCGCTAACCAGATAATAACCTAACCATCTAGCCACTTCTGTTTTTCTGAAACCTAATATATTTAACCCGTAATGATTTTGATTTCCTTTTCTTCTTAATTATCCGAACATATACAATTAACCACCATCACTAGCTTCATAAATTGTCACCTCATGTTGGCTACAACAAAGAAACAATGGTAGCAAGTGGTAACGGCCCAACATCATAAATTTGGCCCAAGCATCTAGAATTGTGGTCCAACTAAATGAAAAACTCGGCCTAATTGAAATCAAATTCATGGCTCAACATAAACTATATCAAGATTACAATCATCATCCTTATTATTATCAAATTATCCATTATATCTTACGGCTTCATTCAACATCCTTCATTATCTTAACCACCTAACCATTGTCTTATGTAACATTATCAAGATCATAATCATCTTCGCAATCGCAGTCATCTTCACTTATCATCATCCAAACATAATATCATTAACACTATGTTAACTCACTGTAACCTCCTTAATTAATATCATTACCTTCATTGTTACAAGTATTATTATTTAAGTTTCCATTCCTAGTATCATTATCACTCATTAACATAAATACAATTAACCAAGTTTCAGCAATCCAACAATTGAATTCGGCCCATATATACCACGGCCCAACAGTAAAACCCTTATCCCATTAATTAGTCCAAGTTGCAAGCCCAAACATAACATTCACGGCCCAAAAATATAAGGAAGCAACCTAGTTCATTTATAGATTAAAGGAGACGTCGATTAGGTTTCTTTTTTTTTACTTCGACTTTACAGCTAGACAAATCACTAATCAGCTCTCTACCACTTATCAATATTTCATTATCACGAGTCATTGTCAACTCTCTCTTCCTTTGTTCTCAGTTTTGTAAAAATAGAAAAATTATCATCGCAGAAGTTGTTCAATGAGATTTAATGGTGAAAGTTTTTATGGTGTTCGAATATAACAGAATAATGAAACGAAACAGAAGAAATTAGCGACAAGATGATGGTCTTGGTAATGACTTACGAAGAGAGAGAGAAGAGAGAGAAATAAGTGGTGGTTGTTTATGGTTGTCCGGTGGTTTACGATGTTGGATGGTGGTGAACAGCTACAAACAGAAAAAGATTAGGCGTAGCAGCACCTGCAGTTTTGTGGCCTGTTTTGATGGAGAAAACAACAGAAAAGAGTGATCGAAAGAGGTGGTTTTTGATTGTTCTCGACCTGAAGATAGCCGTAGCAGCAACAATGAACAGATTATAATGATGGATGTTTTCGATGGTTATAAACGAGCAAGAAGGTGATGCTTTAAATGGGTTTTATATAGGTGGTGTGTGGGTATCGTTCGAAAAAGAAAGCAGTAGGTTTATGGTGGTGTTGGGTCTATTCGAAAACTGCAACAATCAGTAACAATATAGCAGCTAGTGACGAGTTGGTGGTGGTTTCACGATGGTAACAGAAAAACGTATAAGGTAGCAGGTGTTCTAGAGTGGTTATATGGAATTTTGAGTTTGGGAGGTCAAACGAAGGTGTATAGTAATCTTGTCAAAGACTTGAGTGTTCATGACAACACTAATTTGGTACCTGTGTAAATTTTTATCCAAGACTAAAATGGAGAGAACTAAAAGTGTGCCAAAGGTGTTATGTACTAATCTATATTATGTGTGTATTTATTGTTGTTGTTTGAAAGAGCAATATGAAAATGGTGATTTAGAATTAAGAGGTAGATATGTCTAGATTGTGTTTGAGTAGTAAGTGGGTTTTCATGGATTTTTGTCTTTGGCATAATAGGTACGTGTATATATTTATAACATAGATAGAATAATCTAGATAGAAATATGGAAAAAAATAATACCAAGATTCTAATTTATTCCATTGAACAGCATTTTAATTATAATATACGTAGTGGGTTTATGTGTTTGTTGAAAAAGAAATATAAGACAAAGTTTGTTACATGTTAAATCACCATTACAATATGTGTATGTATGTATAACTTAATGATATAAATATAATATTTAATATTAACTCTAACAATCATTCATAAATAAATAAATAAAAATACACTAACTTAACATTCAATCATAACACAGTATTCTCAAAGATTTATCAATTAAGCACAGTATCTCAAATAGTTAGCGGCCGATAGAATTAGATTATTGTGCAGACAGTTTTCACGGACTATTATTTCGTACCCATTGTTAGTCAGTGGCGGTCTTCAGAAAAGTACTATACTTTTAAATTAAGTATATTTATTTAAATATATATATATATATGTCTATTTACAAATAGTAGTTCGTGAATCGTCGAGAACGGTCAATGGTCAATTGAATATATGAAATAGTTCAAAATTTTTGAGACTCAACCTAACAGACTTTGCTTATCGTGTTGAAAATACAATATCGTATCGAGAGTTTGGTTCAACATTAGTTGAAATTTTCCGGGTCGTGACAAAATACGCTCCACATATGCAAGTATACTCGACATCCAAAGCAAGTATCAAAAAGAACGAGCGGAAGCATGTATCACCTAATGTTCAAGGACCTGAGAAAAACATAGAAATCTGTCAACGAAAACGTTGGTGAAATCATAGGTTTAAATAAGTAAGTGAGTAAAAGTAAGTCGAACCACAAGATTTGCATCATTTATAAATAGTAATACATTCTAAAAGTTAATATTCACGAGCACCCAATTATCAAGGCTTAACATTTCCGTCCGTTGAACCCCATCTTAATAGTGTTAGAACAACACTGTTTCTCGAAAATATATTTCATCTGTGGACGGTAGCGAACCATCCGAGATGAGGGTTTGTCAAACCCATATGGCCATACAACATAAGTTCACGCCTACACTTACACACTGTAAGAGTAACTAATGATAATCGAATTGAGTATTTTGTTCTAAACTCGTATGTAGAATGTTTGTTTTCCTCTACTTGTGTTCACTTAGTTAAAAAGAAAAGTTTATGTTTTCTCATCCCTAATGTAAGTTAAAAAGAGTAAAAGTGGGACTATGATCTCACCTTGAGCGCAAGCGTAAATAAGTACTTCGACAAGTGACGAGTGCAAAGAACAAAGCTAGTCTTGACCTAAACAAATAGGTCGTATCAATAACGGTAAACACGATAGGTCAAAGATGTTCAATTAGTCCTATGGCTCGTTACGACTTGATTATGTAGCATGTGAATCAATTTGTCAAGTTTCATGCAAGATACAAGTATAGAAACAAGTTAGAATGGTTGCATAAACATTTGGTTAACTTTGACAAAAAGTCGAACTTCGGTCGGGTCAAAGTCAACGAAAAAGTCAACATGTTCGGGTCGGGTCCCGAACTATTTTTCTGAGATTTTTATTCATATATAAGCTTGTTAGAACAAGTCTCATGTGAATCAGAGGTCCTTAGCATACCAAACATTTTTCGTATAATTGACATGTAGGTCAGAACCTGAACACGTTATATGTCGCGCCGCGACAAAGGCTGGCCGCGCCGCGGCATATAACGTGTGCTGGTACCTGGCCAGTTTCAATTATTCAAGTCTTTTTCGAACTTCGATCAAACACAAATCGCAAACCGTAAACACTTATGACACGCATCATACATCGTTGGAAAGGTAATTTGACAAAGAACACAACTAAATACATTTCACCAACCAAAAACATTATTTGTAACAATCGACTTTCCAACATAAATGCCAAATTAATGCTCATCATTTAATGCTCAAGTTCATAAATGCACATTTATGATTCGGGCATTTAATGCATACATATAGTACGCCGTTTTGTAGATAATCAAGCATGTAATTCAACTAACTACTTACCAACAATAATTCATGGCATTCAATACATCAAAAATGCATTTAAAGTTCAACAAACCCTAACCCAAATTCACCAAAATCACTAATTGTAGTGACCCGAACTTTTCCATTTTATATATATATATATATATATATATATATATATATATATATATATATATTAAATGAAATTGTTATTTACATGATTAAGTGTTTCCAACATGTTAAGCAATCAAACTTGTTAAGACTTGATTAATTGAAATAGGTTTCATATAGACAATTGACCACCCAAGTTGACCGGTGATTCACGAACGTTAAAACCTGTAAAAACTATACGATGACATATATATGGTTATATATATAGTTAACATGATTTTATTATAAGTATGTATCTCATTAGGTATTTTAACAATGAGTTATATACATAAAAATGAGACTATTAATTTAAGAAACTCGAAAACGATATATATAACGATTATCGTTATAACAACGTCTTACTAGGTACATATGAATCATATTAAGATATTGATACACTTGGTTAATTATGTTAAATGATAAGTAAATATATTATTAAGTGTATTAACAATGAAATACATATGTAAAAATAAGACTACTAACTTAATGATTTCAAAACGAGACATACATGTAACGATTATCGTTGTAATGACATTTAACTGTATATATATCATATTAAGATATATTATATATCATAATATCATGATAATATAACAATTTAACATCTCATTTGGTATAATAAACAATGGGTTAACAACATTCAACAAGATCGTTAACCTAAAGGTTTCAAAACAACATTTACATGTAACGACTAACGATGACTTAATGACTTAGTTAAAATGTATATATGTAGTGTTTTAATATGTATTCATACACTTTTGAAAGACTTCAAGACACTTATCAAAATACTTCTACTTAACAAAAATGCTTACAATTACATCCTCATTCAGTTTCATCAACAATTCTACTCGTATGCACTCGTATTCGTACTCGTACAATACACAGCTTTTAGATGTATGTACTATTGGTATATACACTCCAATGATCAGCTCTTAGCAGCCCATGTGAGTCACCTAACACATGTGGGAACCATCATTTGGCAACTAGCATGAAATATCTCATAAAATTACAAAAATATGAGTAATCATTCATGACTTATTTACATGAAAACAAAATTACATATCCTTTATATCTAATCCATACACCAACGACCAAAAACACCTACAAACACTTTCATTCTTCAATTTTCTTCATCTAATTGATCTCTCTCAAGTTCTAAGTGTTCTTCATAAATTCCAAAAGTTCTAGTTTCATAAAATCAAGAATACTTCCAAGATTGCAAGTTTACTTCCAAGTTTTCTAAATCCATTCCAAGTAATCATCCAAGATCAAGAAACCTTTGTTACTTACAGTAGGTTATCTTTCTAATACAAGGTAATAATCATATTCAAACTTTAATTCAATTTCTATAACTATAACAATCTTATTTCGAGTGGAAATCTTACTTGAAATTGTTTTCGTGTCATGATTCTGCTTCAAGAACTTTCAAGCCATCCAAGGATCGTTTGAAGCTAGATCTATTTTTCTCATTTCTAGTAGGTTTATCCAAGGAACTTAAGGTAGTAATTATGTTCATAACATCATTCGATTCATACATATAAAGCTATCTTATTCGAAGGTTTAAACTTGTAATCACTAGAACATAGTTTAGTTAATTCTAAACTTGTTCGCAAATAAAAGTTAATCCTTCTAACTTGACTTTTAAAATCAACTAAACACATGTTCTATATCTATATTATATGCTAACTTAATTATTTAAAACCTGGAAACACAAAAAACACCGTAAAACCGGATTTACGCCGTCGTAGTAACACCGCGGGCTGTTTTTGGTTAGTTAATTAAAAACTATGATAAACTTTGATTTAAAAGTTGTTATTCTGGGAAAATGATTTTTATTATGAACATGAAACTATATCCAAAAATTATGGTTAAACTCAAAGTGGAAGTATGTTTTCTAAAATGGTCATCTAGACGTCGTTCTTTCGACTGAAATGACTACTTTTACAAAAACGACTTGTAACTTATTTTTCCGACTATAAACCTATACTTTTCTGTTTAGATTCATAAAATAGAGTTCAATATGAAACCATAGCAATTTGATTCACTCAAAACGGATTTAAAATGAAGAAGTTATGGGTAAAACAAGATTGGATAATTTTTCTCATTTTAGCTACGTGAAAATTGGTAACAAATCTATTCCAACCATAACTTAATCAACTTGTATTGTATATTATGTAATCTTGAGATACCATAGATACGTATATAATGTTTTGACCTATCATGTCGACACATCTATATATATTTCGGAACAACCATAGACACTCTATATGTGAATGTTGGAGTTAGCTATACAGGGTTGAGGTTGATTCCAAAATATATATAGTTTGAGTTGTGATCAATACTGAGATACGTATACACTGGGTCGTGGATTGATTCAAGATAATATTTATCAATTTATTTCTGTACATCTAACTGTGGACAACTAGTTGTAGGTTACTAACGAGGACAGCTGACTTAATAAACTTAAAACATCAAAATATATTAAAAGTGTTGTAAATATATTTTGAACATACTTTGATATATATGTATATATTGTTATAGGTTCGTGAATCAACCAGTGGCCAAGTCTTACTTCCCGACGAAGTAAAAATCTGTGAAAGTGAGTTATAGTCCAACTTTTAAAATCTAATATTTTTGGGATGAGAATACATGCAGGTTTTATAAATGATTTACAAAATAGACACAAGTACGTGAAACTACATTCTATGGTTGAATTATCGAAATCGAATATGCCCCTTTTTATTAAGTCTGGTAATCTAAGAATTAGGGAACAGACACCCTAATTGACGTGAATCCTAAAGATAGATCTATTAGGCCTAACAAACCCCATCCAAAGTACCGGATGCTTTAGTACTTCAAAATTTATATCATATCCGAAGGGTATCCCGGAATGATGGGGATATTCTTATATATGCATCTTGTTAATGTCGAGTACCAGGTGTTCACCATATGAATGATTTTTATCTCTATGTATGGGATGTGTATTGAAATATAAAATCTTGTGGTCTATTGTTACGATTTGATATATATAGGTTAAACCTATAACTCACCAACATTTTTGTTGACGTTTAAAGCATGTTTATTCTCAGGTGAATACTAAGAGCTTCTGCTGTTGCATACTAAAATAAGGACAAGATTTGGAGTCCATTTTGTATGATATTGTGTAAAAACTGCATTCAAGAAACTGATTTCGATGTAACATATTTGTATTGTAAACCATTATGTAATGGTCGTGTGTAGACAGGATATTTTAGATTATCATTATTTGATAATCTACGTAAAGCTTTTTAAACCTTTATTTATGAAATAAAGGTTATGGTTTGTTTTAAAAATGAATGCAGTATTTGAAAAACGTCTCATATAGAGGTCAAAACCTCGCAACGAAATCAATTAATATGGAACGTTTTTAATCAATAAGAACGGGACATTTCAGTTGGTATATCCGAGCGTTGGTCTTAGAGAACCAGAAAATTTGCATTAGTGTGTCTTATCGAGTTTGTTAGGATGCATTAGTGAGTCTGGACTTCGACCGTGTTTTCTTTAAAAAATGATTGCTTAACATTTTTGTTGGAAACTATATATTATTAACATGTATATATTATGTGATATATTAATCTCTTAACATGTTTGATATTGTGTGATAGATGTCTACCTCTAGCACAAATCCCATTGACTCACCTAATAATAACGAAGAGTCGAATATATATTGGACTGATTCACAAGTTCCCGAAGAAGAACCGGAAGAAGAATCAGAACCGGAAGAAGAATCAGAACCGGAAGAGGAGGAACTGGAGGAGGAAATAGAACCGGTGGGGGAAATAATAAAACGGTTAAGTAAAAGAAAATCCTCAACCAACCGACCAAGGTTAATTATGGTCAATGGTGTTTCCGCCAAGGAAGCAAAATATTGGGAGGATTACCAATTCTCCGATGAATCGGATTCCGACGAGAATTCCGATGATGTTATAGAAATTACCCCAACTGAATTTAAAAAGGCAAAAGAAAATAATAAGGGAAAGGGCATAAAAATAGAGAAATCTAATTCCAACCCCGATGAACTTTATATGTATCGTCAACCCCCGAAGCCCTTAAGTTGTAACAATGACCCGGGAACCTCTAAACCACAAGGTTTTTCTAAACCGTTGTGGAAAACGACAGCTCGTATTAGGGGAACATCATATATCCCTAGAAACTGGGCAAAACGAACCAAAACCGAAGAAGAAGAAATGAGCGAGTCAGAATAAGATAGTTGTATTCGTGTGGTGTAATATATGTAATATAGTGTGCTTATGCTTTATGATATATGCAATTTAAGTATTTTTTTTTATGAATCTAACTCTTGTCTATTTTACAGTATAAAAACACAAAATGGATAGACAACCCAATATTTTAAGAGACCTACCCGGAGACATGATTGATGAAATCTTGTCTAGAGTCGGTCAGAATTCTTCGGCACAACTATTTACGGCGAAATCAGTTTGTAAGACATTCGAAGAACGTTCCAAGAATGTCTTGGTTTATAAGAGACTTTTGTTTGAAAGATGGGGGATATCACATTGGGAAACCCATAAGTTACGATGTGTTTACTTTGACGCATATATTGCGGGGAACCCAAATGCTATTTTACGCAACGGGTTAAGAAATTATTTTGACTCAATGTATCCGAATATAGGACTTCATGATTTAGAAAAAGCGGCTAAGATGCAACATAAAGAAGCATGCTATGCTTACGGGTTAGTAATGTTCGCTTCTCACCAAAGTGAGAAAAAGAACATCGGGCTACAACTATTAAACAAAACGTTCCCACAAGTGACGGAGTCGGTAATTGGGGTAAGAAATGAGGTTTTTAGGTTATTACGAGACTGTTGGTCATTACGTAACCCTCGTCCCTTTGACGACGTTACAACACGCTGTCTTATCAACGGCCATAACGGTTATGTTCCACAAGACCAAGGATGGGAAGTAGTCCTAGTAAAACCAAAATGCATGACTTGTTTCTGGACGTATGAATTACGTGTCTTTATTGCCTTTGCTGAACGACTTGTGTACTAGCTAGAATTATCTTCACAACTATCTTGTATCAAACTTATTGTGTGCGATATTTCATGCTTTATGTAAAATAAGCGGTATTGTAAGTTTGTAAAATATTGTATAAAAGTTTGAACGCGAAATATTATTATAATCAGTTTTTCATATAGAATTGTAGTAGTTGAATTGTATATTAGCTACTAAGTATGAACTTAACGGGTAGGTACTACCCGAATTTAAACTTATAAAACGCTAATATGAAGAAAGAGCTTTTATAAATAAGTTCATATTACGCTACGAAATACTATTGACTACTCTTGATATTCTATATGATTAACTCGTTTCATTTGACTATTTTGAAGGAAATGGCACCGACTACTCGACACACCTTGAATATGAGCGAAGAGGAATTTCGTGCCTTTCTTGCTTCAAACATAGCCTCAGTAGAGGCTGCGCTACATACCAACAATAACCTTGGATCTAGCAGTACAGGAAATAGTGTAGGTTGAACCTACAAAGAATTCGCTGCCTGCAAACCTTTGGAATTTGATGGAACCGAAGGACCGATCGGATTGAAACGGTGGACCGAGAAGGTCGAACCGGTGTTTGCCATAAGTAAGTGTACTGAAGAGGACAAAGTGAAGTACGCTACGCATACCTTCACAGGTTCTACGTTAACATGGTGGAATACCTATCTAGAGCAAGTGGGACAAGATGATGCTTACGCACTACCGTGGTCAGCATTCAAGCACTTGATGAACGAGAAGTACCGTCCCAGAACCGAGGTCAATAAGTTCAAGACAGAACTTAGAGGGTTACGAACCCAAGGATTTGATATTACCACGTACGAAAGACGATTCGCAGAATTATGCCTATTGTGTCCGGGAGCGTTCGAAGACGAGGAAGAGAAGATCGACGCGTTTGTGAAAGGATTACTGGAAAGAATCCAAGAAGATATAAGTTCACATGAGCCCGCCTCCATACAACAGGCATGTAGAATGGCTCACAAACTAGTGAACCAGATTGAGGAAAGAATTAAAGAACAGATGGCTGAAGAGGCCAATGTGAAGCAAGTCAAAAGAAAGTGGGAGGAAAACGGTGATAAGAATCACCAATACAACAACAACAGCAATTACAATAATAATCGCAACAATTATCCCAACAATCGCAACATCAATCGCAACTACAACAAACGGCCCAACAACAACAACAACAACAACAGCAACTACAACAATCATCCCAACAACAACAACAATCAGAAGCAGCTATGCCAAAGGTGTGAAAAGTATCACTCGGGGGTTCTGCACCAAATTTTGCAACAAGTGTAAAAGAAATGGTCATAGCGCGACGAAGTGTGAGGTCTATGGACCAGGGGATAACAGAATGAAAGGAACAAATGGTGTCGGAACGAGTAATGGCAGAGCAAGTAGTGTCGGAGCAAGTTATGCCAATGTAGTTTGTTATAAATGTGGAAAACCGGACCACATTATTAGAAATTTCCCGAACCAGGAGAACACGAATGGACAAGGCCGCGGAAGAGTTTTCAATATTAATGCGGCAGAGGCACAGGAAGACCCGGAGCTTGTTACGGGTACGTTTCTTATTAACAATAAATCTGCTTACGTTTTATTTGATTCGGGTGCGGATAGAAGCTATATGAGTAGAGATTTTTGTGCTAAATTAAGTTGTCCATTGACGCCTTTGGATAGTAAATTTTTACTCAAATTAGCAAACGGTAAATTAATTTCAGCAGATAATATATGCCGGAATCGAGAAATTAAACTGGGTAGCGAAATATTTAAGATTGATTTGATACCAGTAGAGTTAGGGAGTTTTGATGTAATAGTTGGCATGGACTGGCTGAAGAAGGTGAAAGCAGAGATCGTATGTTATAAAAATGCAATTCGCATTGTACGAGAAGAAGGAGAACCCTTAATGGTGTACGGAGAAAAGGGCAACATGAAGCTACATCTTATTAGTAATTTGAAGGCACAAAAACTAATAAGAAAAGGTTGCTATGCTGTTCTAGCACACGTCGAGAAAGTACAAACTGAAGAAAAGAGCATCAATGATGTTCCCGTCGCAAAAGAATTTCCCGATGTATTTCCAAAAGAATTACCAGGACTACCTCCACATCGATCTGTTGAATTTCAAATAGATCTTGTACCAGGAGCAGCACCAATAGCTCGTGCTCCTTATAGACTCGCACCCAGCGAGATGAAAGAACTGCAAAGCCAACTGCAAGAACTATTAGAACGTGGTTTCATTCGACCAAGCACATCACCATGGGGAGCTCCTGTTTTGTTTATCAAGAAGAAGGATGGTACATTTAGGTTGTGTATTGACTACAGAGAGTTGAACAAACTTACCATCAAAAACCGTTATCCACTACCGAGAATTGACGACTTATTTGATCAACTACAAGGCTCGTCGGTTTATTCGAAGATCGATTTACGTTCTGGATATCATCAAATGCGAGTAAAGGAGGATGATATTCCAAAAACTGCTTTTAGGACGCGTTATGGTCATTACGAGTTTATGGTTATGTCGTTTGGATTGACTAACGCACCAGCTGTGTTCATGGACCTTATGAACCGAGTGTGTGGGCCATATCTTGACAAGTTTGTCACTGTTTTCATCGATGACATACTTATTTACTCAAAGAATGATCAAGAGCACGAAGAACATTTGAGAAAAGTGCTAGAAGTATTGAGGAAAGAAAAACTGTACGCTTGTGATGACCCGGGAATTTTCGACCAAATTTAAACTTAATCTTTATATAATTTCGATACGATAAGCAAAGTTTGTAATGTGGAGTTTTGATAATTTTGGAACGGTTTACATGAATGCATTTACCCTTTTTGACCACTCCCGACGATTCATGAACTATTGGATGCAAATAAATATGTATTTAAATAAATAAATAAATGTAAATGTAATTATATATAATAATTTGAATTTATAAAATATAATGTAAGCATTAAAAATTAAGTATGTAAAATAAGATACAAAGTAATTAAGTGTAATCTAAAATGAATATATATATATATATATATATATATATATATATATATATATATATATATATATATATATATATATATATATATATATAAATATATGAATACTATGTATAATTAATATTATAATTATATTGTAATACATATAAAATATATATAAATATTATTATAAAACGAGTATTACATAATTAATGAAATGTAAGGATATACAATAATTAGAAATAATAAAATACAGTTGAATCATTAGAGGTAAGTATGTAAAATATACAAGACAAGAAAATTATTACTAATATAAAGTTATATATAGATATATATGATTCCTATATTAGTTAATATCTTATGTATATTAGAATTTATATATAAAGGTTATAAATAAATATATATATATATATATATATATATATATATATATATATACATATATAATGCATATATATTATCTTTTCATATGCACACACATATAATATAAAGTATTTATATTAAGATGTTTAGATATTAAATATTTAGCCTATGTTAACATATAAAAAAATATTGTATAATGTAATATACTAAGTGTAATTATAAGTAAGAAATATAATTGTTATACTAAAATTAGTATTACTTTCATTATTATTTTTTTAGTATTATTATTATTAATATATTTATATTTATATTTATATTTATATTCATATTTATAATGTTTATATAATCAAAAATGGTACAAATATATTCCAATTTAGTTTCACATCACAATCAACTGTAACTGATTTTTGTTGGTAGTTCTTTAACTGGGTATAAATCGAATATAGGCTTGGGTAAACAACAAATCAATTAGCTGTGTTTTCTTCTTTATTTTTTTTTATTAATATATCTGTACTGGAAAATATATTCTGTCAAGAAAAGGAAACCCACTCAAATGTGTTATATTATGTCATCTTTCATTTTAACCGGGACCCAAGCTCAAACATCAAACACATACTACTCCTTCCTTAGCTACAACGGTATGTTATCGAGTAAAACCACTTATTTGTTTCTTGCAGTCAATAAATAAAAGCATCGCAAACTACATCTTTTTAAACGAATCAAATCACCACCCTTCGGTTACTGATGTTGGTCGAAGATCCACCACCACCAACAAGTAAGAGCTATTGAACACCAACAATAACCATCAATTCCCTTTACTATTCGATCAACCATACACCACCACTGCAACCGTGAACCACCACTACCCCAACCTTAACCATTACCATCAAAACCTATTTAAAAATCGACACCATCATCATCAGGTTACTTACTGCTGCAGTTTGTATTATATATACCATTCGATCGAGACCATTAAGGTATTTGCTACTACTCCTATCTCCCGACTATTTGTTCTTGTCGTCACTCGAGAACACCATAACTACCTGTGTTTACCATTCTGTTTCTTGCTCCCCATTATTTAGACACCATTCATCTTTCTGTTATATTACTACTATGACTGAAACTCACTTGGGTTCTACCATTGAGCGATCAAAGCTTGTTGTCTCCTGTTGTGGTCAAATCAAACACCACAAGACCACCCTACAACTATCATCAACGACCACCATAGCACCACCATAGAACAAATCTACTGCTACAGCAGATGTACCATTAGGTCAACACCCAAACACCACCACAAACCAACTACGAAACCTGCTGTTACATTTATTCTTTCTGTTTCTGTTTTAAACTATCGAAAACAACCACACAGCCACAACCTTAGTACATATTAATGAAAACAACTAAATTGATTATCTCCTAAATTACTCAATCAATCAAAACAGTAACAGATTTATTAAGAATTACAACAACAGTGACGTTCTTCATCTTTGAAACTTCAAAATTTGAACTCGATTTCTAATTGTTTTCAGACTTCGAATTCTTAGTATAATATATTGCAAATCACTGGAATAATCCTCATCGATCATCGTTTGAACCTGAAAACACTTACAGTAATTCAATTTAAGATTTCATCTTTCGGTCATAAACCCTAAATTCAAAAATTCATGAATTATTTGATGTTATGAATTTATTCGAAGCTTCAAATAGATGAAACAAACATTCAAGAACTTGAAATTACAAGTAAATTAACCTGCAAATTGATGGATCGTACCAGAGAAGCTTTCTATTGACTTTGGAGTTGATTTCATGAAGAACAAATAAACAGAGACGAAATTGTTGTTGTAAATCACAATTGATACATGATAAAGTTTAGGATCGTGATAGAAAAATTCGTTCCTCTGCAGATTTACTCTGTATCTTGATCTGATATTTTGGGGAACCCTAATAAACCGCGTACCTTTATATTAGGTATTATTATTATTATTATTGTTATTATTATTATTATTATTATTATTATTATTATTATGATTATTATTATTATTATTATTTAAATTAACATTTTATTAAAAATATCATTTTTTATTAAAGTTATCATTTTTATCATTATCATTAAAAGTATCACTTTTATAAAATAAAAAAAAAACTTTTATTTTTGTTAATATTACTACTATTAT
This sequence comes from Rutidosis leptorrhynchoides, assembly GCF_046630445.1. Classification (NCBI taxonomy): domain Eukaryota; kingdom Viridiplantae; phylum Streptophyta; class Magnoliopsida; order Asterales; family Asteraceae; genus Rutidosis; species Rutidosis leptorrhynchoides. Next base: position 258,715,186 of record NC_092337.1, read on the forward strand.
TATATAATAAAATAGCTTTTTATTTATTATTATTATCAATATCATTTTATCAAATAACTGATAGTTATATAAAACTATATTTACTACATCTAACATAATTATATTAATAGTTTATATTAATAAATATAATTAGTTAGGTTATTAATGAAATACAAAATTAAAATAACAACTAAATCACTAATAATATATACATTTATTCGACTACCATTATATGTGTTAATATATATATAAATAATATAGGTTCGAGAATCCGAGGTCAACCCTACACTTATTCAATGTCGTCATATGTATTTTTACTACAAAATACAGTATGGTGAGTTCATTTGCTCCCTTTTTACTCATTACATTTTTGGGCTGAGAATACATGCAAATGCTTTATTAACTGTTTTACAATATTTATATGCGTGGGTTTCATTTGCCTTTTTTACCCTTTATATTTTTGGGCTGAGAATACATGCGAAATCTTTATAAATGTTTTACGAAATAGACACAAGTAATCAAAACTACATTGTATGGTTGAATTATTGAAATCGAATATGCCCTTTTATTTTAGTCTGGTAATCTAAGAATTAGGGAACAGACACCCTAATTGACGCGAATCCTAAAGATAGATCTATCGGGCCCAACAAGCCCCATCCAAAGTACCGGATGCTTTAGTACTTCGAAATTTATATCATGTCCGAAGGAGGATCCCGGAATGATGGGGATATTCTTATATGCATATTGTGAATGTCGATTACCAGGTGTTCAATCCATATGAATGATATTTTGTCCCTATGTATGGGACGTATGTTTATGAGAAATGGAAATATGAAATCTTGTGGTCTATTAAAATCATGAAATGATTATTTATGTTAAACTAATGAACTCACCAACCTTTTGGTTGACACTTTAAAGCATGTTTATTCTCAGGTATGAAAGCAATCTTTCGCTGTGCATTTGCTCACTTTAAAGATATTATTTGGAGTCATTCATGACATATTCAAAAGACGTTGTATTCGAGTCGTCGAGTTCATCAAGATTATTATTAAGATAATTATAATTAGATATATTATAAAATGGTATGCATATCGTCAATTTTCGATGTAAGGAAGTTTGTCTTTTCAAAACGAATGCAATGTTTGTAAAATGTATCATATAGAGGTCAAGAACCTCGCGATGTAATCAACTATTGTGAATCGTTTGTAATCGATGTGGACTTTGTCCGGATGGATTAGGACGGGTCCTTTCAGTTGGTATCAGAGCGGAGGTCTTAGCGAACCAGGTCTTGCATTAGTGAGTCTAACTGATAGTTGTTAGGATGCATTAGTGAGTCTGGACTTCGACCATGTCTGCATGTCAAAAGTTTTGCTTATCATTTCTAGTCGAAAATCGTCTGCTTATCCTCCTTAGGAAATTACCTACTTATCATTCTTAGTCTAGACACATCTTACTGCATTGATTGCATAAATAGTGTATAGACAAAACTCATATCTTAGCGTATCCGCTAATTCATATCTTAGCATATCTATTACTGTAAACTCTGCCTGACATACTCCGTATATTTCTCCGTAACTTATGGGATTTTAGTATTATATATACATATGTAACTTATGTATTGTAGGGTACTAATCTACATCCTATAATCTGTTTCTTATCGAAATTCTTTAGCTGATCGTACGAGATGAATCCCTCAACCAGTTCGAGTCCCTCAGATTCCGATAGCTATTCTGATAGTTATTCCGACAGCTATTCCGATATGGATTTCCACTCGAACTCCGAAAGCAGTATAACCAGAATGAATAAACCAATCAGCCATCCCCAATTCATCTGATGGGTTTGTAGTCAACTTAATCAATGGAGACGCGCAGAAGGCAATCCCTTCCACCAACCGAATTCACCTCTTGACAATGAACCTGAAGCGTTTACCGGCGAACCTATTCGAGACACCATTTTCAGTCTCATTTCCAGGGTAACTCGACAAGATTATATTCTATCCAAAATTCTGAACCTTATTCATCCGCTCGTCCCGACCGACAATCATCCTGGAGTAATAAGTTAACGAACTTCGTGCACGAGTTGTAGTCTTGGAAAACATGGTGCAAAACGTACCAGCTTCATTCAAATCACCGGCACTAACAGTATCACTAACAACCCAAGTTTCAATATCACATGCCTCAATATCTCAATCTATACCTCGAGTATAATCATAGTTCTACATGACATTCTACATCAGTTATCTTCGTTCGACATGGCGAATATGTAATCTCTAATGTTTTAGAGATTATTTATTCTAGTTCCAAACAAAAAGCAAATGAGTTAATATCATATTAACCCATTAAATCCATGATTACATCTGAAGAAAATATATATGTGTATATATGTTTTCATAAAGATTGTAATTAAAAATTCTTCTGTGCAAAATGTTAATAGTGAAAATATTTTAACGGGTAGGTAATATCCGAGGAATATTTAAATTTCACTTTAATAAGCTACACTGTACATTCTTCGAAACTGATTCAACAGTCATTTACTATCCTACTTACATCCACAGACATACGTATTCGTTCACCACAGAATAACCATTTTCATTCAATTTCGTATTTGAATTCTGACCTATCAGAATCCGACAAGTGGCATAATGAGGAAACATTGGACAAAATAAAAATTTGTTAGAAACAAACAAATTAACTATGAGAAATTTTGTTAAGAATCCACGCTAACAAAATCCTAGCTAACTGTTTCTAGCTAATTGTGGACTAATCAACTGAGGACTACCAACAATGGACAATTAAAATGAATTAAAATATTGATTATAACATATGAAACTAAACAATTCTTTAATTTGCCACTTGACTTCATCTTAAACCTCGTTTGTATCTTGACGATTACAATCTGCGTTCAAACCTTTCATGATTCTTGAAAACACCTCAAACGATAGGATGATTCAACCGCACTTCATCTACGAAAGAAAAGATTTATGTATATAGTTATGCACCTAAGAAACTCTCGGCAATTGAGTAAAAGTTTAGCACGTAGCCGCATCAGATCCTTTGGCATTTATTATCAAAAAATAACCTTGCGATCCCTTTTCAAAGTAGCCAATTTTGTCACAGCTCCAGCAGGTCAACTTCTACTTTTCATTCGAAGTAGCCTTACTATAAATTCTGATATATACGATTACCCTTTTGATACCGGAGAATTCTTTTATATTCCACCATATTACCAGCAGACGTACCAGCAACCTCGTTGCTTCTTGGCTTAAATCTCTCTGACAAATCATTATATTTATTCATTGAAACCCTATCATATACTCATCCGCATCTTGTAACGAGAACTGCCATACCAATTACTGGGAATCAACAATCAATACTTTGAAAACTCACAGCATATCTACATCAACAGTTATATGTATGACATTTATCTCTTAGAATTATGATCTCTCATTCTGAAATTTTGAAAAGCACTCAGTCACAAATCTATACTCTGAATGTTGAAAAAGCTGAATGAGGCAGCAGAAACCATAGACAACCATAAACGCCCTTAATCATCGGAAGTTTGATGATAAAGAATAGTATGTTGGAAAAGCTCATAAAAGTTGGAACTGGAAAACGGATTGAGCTAACCATGAAGGAGACCAAGGACAAATATAAGGACCGTACTCTATATTCAAAGAATCCAGGTAACTCTGGATCCGTTGAAATCTTTAGAGATTATCTTGCTCCGAAGTCATGTTAAAATCTTGTGGAAAATCTTTCTTCATCAACCATCGAACATAGAAATTCCAAAATATCATCATCAATATCTTCGATATTTCTGAGGATATTTTCATAAATATTCTCGTCCAAAGTTATATACCTCCTCATGCTTCCTGTGTATCATTATATTGGAAACATTCAATAGAAAATTTGGTACCAAAAAGCAGATTATGCGAAACTAGGAAGAAAGCCGTGGACAAATCACAAAGAATAAGTTTGACTTCAAAGAATCCAAATGATTGAATGTCTGCTAAAGTCTTTAGCGAATATCTTGCTCCTTACTCTAAACCCTTACAGATAATAATTTCTATCATCATCTGATCTTAGATATTTCGAGATATTATCGTATCTTTCATTATAAATATCCTCCATATTTCTGGAGATATTTTTATAGCTATTCTTATCTGAAAACATTAATCTCTTCGTGCTATCAGTGTTACATCATATAGAAAGTGTTAGTTTCTATATTCTGTAAACTTTCAAGCTTAAAATATGAATGTTATTGAAGTAATGTTGGGAACTGATGCATGAGTTAGTATAATATAATGACACTTGATCAACGTGATTATATTACAGTAAGTCATGCTGAGTTTCTAATGAAACGTGATGATGGTTCACAGTAGACCATACCGTCATCATGTGTCATGTTACATAACTCTTTCATTCTACATAACTTCTGAACATATCAATAAAATGTATTCTTGATGAATCTACCTTCCGTGATGTTGATAAATTTGAAAATCAAATCGTGCTATCACTTTCTTTCCTGCTTAGAACATTATAATCATTCAAAACTCTATGTCTACGAATTCTGGACCATTATTCGCTTGATTTAAAGTCGGGAAGAGAAAACAAAAGAATGAAGCTCCGAAATAGAAAAGGGGTGTAAATCGTAGCAAATAAAAGAGAGCATTAACTGTGGATGACAATGATTATAGGATACAGAAGCAGGAACACTGAAATATAAGAGAAAATATAAAGCCCAATAACAACACGGAGGTTGCAAACCGTGGATATTAATACGAATAGCAATATAAAGACACGGTAGAATTAGGAATAGTATCATCCCAAGGTAATAGTAGAAGTAAACAGATTCTTCTGGTGGAAGATTGAAAAGAAGGATAACAGGAATAATAATTAGGAAAATATCAAGGATTAGAAATGAATTAAGCATATTCAAAATCTTTGGGTGTATGAACTATGAAAGAAACTATAAAAATAGTGAGAATAATGGGACGGAAGAGTTTAATTTATAATGGAAATATCAGACGTAATAATCGGAGCAGATCACCGTATTTAATTTAAGAGATCTTAATTTCCATATATCCTGATGAATCAGATCTTATAGATTTCCAAGATTTTCTTTAAATCCCTTGAATTCCGGAAATCAACCATGTTTAGTCAAAAGTTATGATGAAACATGTCTTTCTCATTTCACTATGTGGTGATAGCTTCACTCGTATTCTTCGAGTAATTGAATTATCTTATCCATATTACTTAACAGTAATAAACTCTCTTTTATCAAATCATATTCGTCATGAAAACATTTTTATTGTTAGCCATGACCACCTCACTCAAATTTCGGGACGAAATTTCTTTAACGGGTAGGTACTGTGATGACCCGGGAATTTTCGACCAAATTTAAACTTAATCTTTATATAATTTCGATACGATAAGCAAAGTTTGTAATGTGGAGTTTTGATAATTTTGGAACGGTTTACATGAATGCATTTACCCTTTTTGACCACTCCCGACGATTCACGAACTATTGGATGCAAATAAATATGCATTTAAATAAATAAATAAATGTAAATGTAATTATATATAATAATTTGAATTTATAAAATATAATGTAAGCATTAAAAATTAAGTATGTAAAATAAGATACAAAGTAATTAAGTGTAATCTAAAATGAATATATATATATATATATATATATATATATATATATATATATAAATATATGAATACTATGTATAATTAATATTATAATTATATTGTAATACATATAAAATATATATAAATATTATTATAAAACGAGTATTACATAATTAATGAAATGTAAGGATATACAATAATTAGAAATAATAAAATACAGTTGAATCATTAGAGGTAAGTATGTAAAATATACAAGACAAGAAAATTATTACTAATATAAAGTTATATATAGATATATATGACTCCTATATTAGTTAATATCTTATGTATATTAGAATTTATATATAAAGGTTATAAATATATATATATACATATATAATGCATATATATTATCTTTTCATATGCACACACATATAATATAAAGTGTTTATATTAAGATGTTTAGATATTAAATATTTAGCCTATGTTAACATATAAAAAAATATTGTATAATGTAATATACTAAGTGTAATTATAAGTAAGAAATATAATTGTTATACTAAAATTAGTATTACTTTCATTATTATTTTTTTAGTATTATTATTATTAATATATTTATATTTATATTTATATTTATATTCATATTTATAATGTTTATATAATCAAAAATGGTACAAATATATTCCAATTTAGTTTCACATCACAATCAACTGTAACTGATTTTTGTTGGTAGTTCTTTAACTGGTTATAAATCGAATATAGGCTTGGGTAAACAACAAATCAATTAGCTGTGTTTTCTTTTTTATTTTTTTTTATTAATATATCTGTACTGGAAAATATATTCTGTCAAGAAAAGGAAACCCACTCAAATGTGTTATATTATGTCATCTTTCATTTTAACCGGGACCCAAGCTCAAACATCAAACACATACTACTCCTTCCTTAGCTACAACGGTATGTTATCGAGTAAAACCACTTATTTGTTTCTTGCAGTCAATAAATAAAAGCATCGCAAACTACATCTTTTTAAACGAATCAAATCTCCACCCTTCGGTTACTGATGTTGGTCGAAGATCCACCACCACCAACAAGTAAGAGCTATTGAACACCAACAATAACCATCAATTCCCTTTACTATTCGATCAACCATACACCACCACTGCAACCGTGAACCACCACTACCCCAACCTTAACCATTACCATCAAAACCTATTTAAAAATCATCACCATCATCATCAGGTTACTTACTGCTGCAGTTTGTATTATATATACCATTCGATCGAGACCATTAAGGTATTTGCTACTACTCCTATCTCCCGACTATTTGTTCTTGTCGTCACTCGAGAACACCATAACTACCTGTGTTTACCATTCTGTTTCTTGCTCCCCATTATTTAGACACCATTCAACTTTCTGTTATACTACTACTATGACTGAAACTCACTTGGGTTCTACCATTGAGCGATCAAAGCTTGTTGTCTCCTGTTGTGGTCAAATCAAACACCACAAGAACACCCTACAACTATCATCAACGACCACCATAGCACCACCATAGAACAAATCTGCTGCTACAGCAGATGTACCATTAGGTCAACACCCAAACACCACCACAAACCAACTACGAAACCTGCTGTTACATTTATTCTTTCTGTTTCTGTTTTAAACTATCAAAAACAACCACACAGCCACAACCTTAGTACATATTAATGAAAACAACTAAATTCATTATCTCCTAAATTACTCAATCAATCAAAACAGTAACAGATTTATTAAGAATTATAACAACAGTGACGTTTTTCATCTTTGAAACTTCAAAATTTGAACTCGATTTCTAATTGTTTTCAGACTTCGAATTCTTAGTATAATATATTGCAAATCACTGGAATAATCCTCATCGATCATCGTTTGAACCTGAAAACACTTACAGCAATTCAATTTAAGATTTCATCTTTCGGTCATAAACCCTAAATTCAAAAATTCATGAATTATTTGATGTTATGAATTTATTCGAAGCTTCAAATAGATGAAACAAACATTCAAGAACTTGAAATTACAAGTAAATTAACCTGCAAATTGATGGATCGTACCAGATGAAATGTCCCGTTCTTAATGATTAAAAACGTTCCATATTAATTGATTTCGTTGCGAGGTTTTGACCTCTATATGTGACGTTTTTCAAAGACTGCATTCATTTTAAAACAAACCATAACCTTTATTTCATCAATAAAGGTTTAAAAAGCTTTACGTAGATTATCAAATAATGATAATCTAAAATATCCTGTTTACACACGACCATTACGTAATGGTTTACAATACAAATATGTTACAACAAAATAAGTTTCTTGAATGCAGTTTTTACATAATATCATACAAGCATGGACTCCAAATCTCGTCCTTATTTAAGTATGCAACAGCGGAAGCTCTTAATATTCACCTGAGAATAAACATGCTTTAAACGTCAACAAAAATGTTGGTGAGTTATAGGTTTAACCTATATATATCAAATCGTAACAATAGACCACAAGATTTCATATTTCAATACACATCCCATACATAGAGATAAAAATCATTCATATGGCGAACACCTGGTAACCGACATTAACAAGATGCATATATAAGAATATCCCCATCATTCCGGGACACCCTTCGGATATGATATAAATTTCGAAGTACTAAAGCATCCGGTACTTTGGATGGGGTTTGTTAGGCCCAATAGATCTATCTTTAGGATTCGCGTCAATTAGGGTGTCTGTTCCCTAATTCTTAGATTACCAGACTTAATAAAAAGGGGCATATTCGATTTCGATAATTCAACCATAGAATGTAGTTTCACGTACTTGTGTCTATTTTGTAAATCATTTATAAAACCTGCATGTATTCTCATCCCAAAAATATTAGATTTTAAAAGTGGGACTATAACTCACTTTCACAGATTTTTACTTCGTCGGGAAGTAAGACTTGGCCACTGGTTGATTCACGAACCTATAACAATATATACATATATATCAAAGTATGTTCAAAATATATTTACAACACTTTTAATATATTTTGATGTTTTAAGTTTATTAAGTCAGCTGTCCTTGTTAGTAACCTACAACTAGTTGTCCACAGTTACATGTACAGAAATAAATTGATAAATATTATCTTGAATCAATCCACGACCCAGTGTATACGTATCTCAGTATTGATCACAACTCAAACTATATATATTTTGGAATCAACCTCAACCCTGTATAGCTAACTCCAACATTCACATATAGAGTGTCTATGGTTGTTCCGAAATATATATAGATGTGTCGACATGATAGGTCGAAACATTGTATACGTGTCTATGGTATCTCAAGATTACATAATATACAATACAAGTTGATTAAGTTATGGTTGGAATAGATTTGTTACCAATTTTCACGTAGCTAAAATGAGAAAAATTATCCAATCTTGTTTTACCCATAACTTCTTCATTTTAAATCCGTTTTGAGTGAATCAAATTGCTATTGTTTCATATTGAACTCTATTTTATGAATCTAAACAGAAAAAGTATAGGTTTATAGTCGGAAAAATAAGTTACAAGTCGTTTTTGTAAAGGTAGTCATTTCAGTCGAAAGAACGACGTCTAGATGACCATTTTAGAAAACATACTTCCACTTTGAGTTTAACCATAATTTTTGGATATAGTTTCATGTTCATAATAAAAATCATTTTCTCAGAATAACAACTTTTAAATCAAAGTTTATCATAGTTTTTAATTAACTAACCCAAAACAGCCCGCGGTGTTACTACGACGGCGTAAATCCGGTTTTACGGTGTTTTTCGTGTTTCCAGGTTTTAAATCATTAAGTTAGCATATCATATAGATATAGAACATGTGTTTAGTTGATTTTAAAAGTCAAGTTAGAAGGATTAACTTTTATTTGCGAATAAGTTTAGAATTAACTAAACTATGTTCTAGTGATTACAAGTTTAAACCTTCGAATAAGATAGCTTTATATGTATGAATCGAATGATGTTATGAACATCATTACTACCTTAAGTTCCTTGGATAAACCTACTGGAAAAGAGAAAAATGGATCTAGCTTCAATGGATCCTTGGATGGCTCGAAGTTCTTGAAGCAGAATCATGACACGAAAACAAGTTCAAGTAAGATCATCACTTGAAATAAGATTGTTATAGTTATAGAAATTGAACCAAAGTTTGAATATGATTATTACCTTGTATTAGAATGATAACCTACTGTAAGAAACAAAGATTTCTTGAGGTTGGATGATCACCTTACAAGATTGGAAGTGAACTAGCAAACTTGAAAGTATTCTTGATTTTATGAAACTAGAACTTTTGGAATTTATGAAGAACACTTAGAACTTGAAGATAGAACTTGAGAGAGATCAATTAGATGAAGAAAATTGAAGAATGAAAGTGTTTGTAGGTGTTTTTGGTCGTTGGTGTATGGATTAGATATAAAGGATATGTAATTTTGTTTTCATGTAAATAAGTCATGAATGATTACTCATATTTTTGTAATCTTATGAGATATTTCATGCTAGTTGCCAAATGATGGTTCCCACATGTGTTAGGTGACTCACATGGGCTGCTAAGAGCTGATCATTGGAGTGTATATACCAATAGTACATACATCTAAAAGCTGTGTATTGTACGAGTACGAATACGGGTGCATACGAGTAGAATTGTTGATGAAACTGAACGAGGATGTAATTGTAAGCATTTTTGTTAAGTAGAAGTATTTTGATAAGTGTATTGAAGTCTTTCAAAAGTGTATAAATACATATTAAAACACTACATGTATATACATTTTAACTGAGTCGTTAAGTCATCGTTAGTCGTTACATGTAAGTGTTGTTTTGAAACTTTTAGGTTAACGATCTTGTTAAATGTTGTTAACCCAATGTTTATAATATCAAATGAGATTTTAAATTATTATATTATCATGATATTATCATGTATGAATATCTCTTAATATGATATATATACATTAAATGTCTTTACAACGATAATCGTTACATATATGTCTCGTTTAAAAATCATTAAGTTAGTAGTCTTGTTTTTACATATGTAGTTCATTGTTAATATACTTAATGATATGTTTACTTATCATAGTATCATGTTAACTATATATATATCCATATATATGTCATCATATAGTTTTTACAAGTTTTAACGTTCGTGAATCACCGGTCAACTTGGGTGGTAAATTGTCTATATGAAACATATTTCAATTAATCAAGTCTTAACAAGTTTGATTGCTTAACATGTTGGAAACATTTAATCATGTAAATATCAATCTCAATTAATATATATAAACATGGAAAAGTTCGGGTCACTACAGTACCTACCCGTTAAATAAATTTCGTCCCGAAATTTTAAGCTGTTGAAGGTGTTGATGAATCTTCTGGAAATAGATGCGGGTATTTTTTCTTCATCTGATCTTCACGCTCCCAGGTGAACTCGGGTCCTCTACGAGCATTCCATCGAACCTTGACAATTGGTATCTTGTTTTGCTTAAGTCTTTTAACCTCACGATCCATTATTTCGACGGGTTCTTCGATGAATTGAAGTTTTTCGTTGATTTGGATTTCATCTAACGGAATAGTGAGATCTTCTTTAGCAAAACATTTCTTCAAATTCGAGACGTGGAAAGTGTTATGTACAGCCGCGAGTTGTTGAGGTAACTCAAGTCGGTAAGCTACTGGTCCGACACGATCAATAATCTTGAATGGTCCAATATACCTTGGATTTAATTTCCCTCGTTTACCAAATCGAACAACGCCTTTCCAAGGTGCAACTTTAAGCATGACCATCTCTCCAATTTCAAATTCTATATCTTTTCTTTTAATGTCAGCGTAGCTCTTTTGCCGACTTTGGGCAGTTTTCAACCGTTGTTGAATTTGGATGATCTTCTCGGTAGTTTCTTGTATAATCTCCGGACCCGTAATCTGTCTATCCCCCACCTCACTCCAACAAATCGGAGACCTGCACTTTCTACCATAAAGTGCTTCAAACGGCGCCATCTCAATGCTTGAATGGTAGCTGTTGTTGTAGGAAAATTCTGCTAACGGTAGATGTCGATCCCAACTGTTTCCGAAATCAATAACACATGCTCGTAGCATGTCTTCAAGCGTTTGTATCGTCCTTTCGCTCTGCCTATCAGTTTGTGGATGATAGGCAGTACTCATGTCTAGACGAGTTCCTAATGCTTGCTGTAATGTCTGCCAGAATCTTGAAATAAATCTGCCATCCCTATCAGAGATAATAGAGATTGGTATTCCATGTCTGGAGACGACTTCCTTCAAATACTGTCGTGCTAACTTCTCCATCTTGTCATCTTCTCTTATTGGTAGGAAGTGTGCTGATTTAGTGAGACGATCAACTATTACCCAAATAGTATCAAAACCACTTGCAGTCCTTGGCAATTTAGTGATGAAATCCATGGTAATGTTTTCCCATTTCCATTCCGGGATTTCGGGTTGTTGAAGTAGACCTGATGGTTTCTGATGCTCAGCTTTGACCTTAGAACACGTCAAACATTCTCCTACGTATTTAGCAACATCGGCTTTCATACCCGGCCACCAAAAATGTTTCTTGAGATCCTTGTACATCTTCCCCGTTCCAGGATGTATTGAGTATCTGGTTTTATGAGCTTCTCTAAGTACCATTTCTCTCATATCTCCAAATTTTGGTACCCAAATCCTTTCAGCCCTATACCGGGTTCCGTCTTCCCGAATATTAAGATGTTTCTCCGATCCTTTGGGTATTTCATCCTTTAAATTTCCCTCTTTTAAAACTCCTTGTTGCGCCTCCTTTATTTGAGTAGTAATGTTATTATGAATCATTATATTCATAGATTTTACTCGAATGGGTTCTCTATCCTTCCTGCTCAAGGCATCGGCTACCACATTTGCCTTCCCCGGGTGGTAACGAATCTCAAAATCGTAATCATTCAATAATTCAATCCACCTACGCTGCCTCATATTCAGTTGTTTCTGATTAAATATGTGTTGAAGACTTTTGTGGTCGGTATATATAATACTTTTGACCCCATATAAGTAGTGCCTCCAAGTCTTTAATGCAAAAACAACCGCGCCTAATTCCAAATCATGCGTCGTATAATTTTGTTCGTGAATCTTCAATTGTCTAGACGCATAAGCAATCACCTTCGTTCGTTGCATTAATACACAACCGAGACCTTGCTTTGATGCGTCACAATAAATCACAAAATCATCATTCCCTTCAGGCAATGACAATATAGGTGCCGTAGTTAGCTTTTTCTTCAATAACTGAAACGCTTTCTTTTGTTCATCATTCCATTCAAATTTCTTCCCTTTATGCGTTAATGCAGTCAAGGGTTTTGCTATTCTGGAAAAGTCTTGGATGAACCTTCTGTAGTAACCAGCTAGTCCTAAAAACTGGCGTATGTGTTTCGGAGTTTTCGGGGTTTCCCACTTTTCAACAGTTTCTATCTTTGCCGGATCCACCTTAATACCTTCTTTGTTCACTATGTGACCGAGGAATTGAACTTCTTCCAACCAAAATGCACACTTTGAAAACTTAGCGTACAATTCTTCCTTCCTCAATACTTCTAACACTTTTCTCAAATGTTCACCGTGTTCTTGGTCATTCTTTGAGTAAATAAGTATGTCATCAATGAAAACAATGACAAACTTGTCAAGGTATGGTCCACACACTCGGTTCATAAGGTCCATGAACACAGCTGGTGCATTAGTTAAACCAAACGGCATGACCATAAACTCGTAATGACCGTAACGTGTTCTGAAAGCAGTCTTTGGAATATCATCTTCTTTCACCCGCATTTGATGATACCCGGAACGTAAGTCAATCTTTGAATAAACAGACGAGCCTTGTAGTTGATCAAATAAGTCGTCGATTCTCGGTAGTGGGTAGCGGTTCTTGATGGTAAGTTTGTTCAACTCTCGGTAGTCGATACACAACCTGAATGTACCATCTTTCTTCTTGACAAACAAAACAGGAGCTCCCCACGGTGATGTGCTTGGTCGAGTGAAACCACGCTCTAAAAGTTCTTGTAATTGGCTTTGCAGTTCTTTCATCTCGCTGGGTGCGAGTCTGTAAGGAGCACGAGCTATTGGTGCAGCTCCTGGTACAAGATCTATTTGAAATTCAACGGATCGATGTGGGGGTAATCCCGGTAATTCTTTCGGAAATACATCGGGAAATTCTTTTGCGACGGGAACATCATTGATGCTCTTTTCTTCAGTTTGTACTTTCTCGACGTGTGCTAGAACAGCATAGCAACCTTTTCTTATTAGTTTTTGTGCCTTCAAATTACTAATAAGATGTAGCTTCGTGTTGCCCTTTTCTCCGTACACCATTAAGGGTTTTCCTTTTTCTCGTATAATGCGAATTGCATTTTTGTAACAAACGATCTCCGCTTTCACTTCTTTCAACCAGTCCATACCGATTATCACATCAAAACTCCCTAACTCTACTGGTATCAAATCAATCTTAAATGTTTCGCTAACCAGTTTAATTTCTCGATTCCGACATATATTATCTGCTGAAATTAATTTACCATTTGCTAATTCGAGTAAAAATTTACTATCCAAAGGCGTCAATGGACAACTTAATTTAGCACAAAAATCTCTACTCATATAGCTTCTATCCGCACCCGAATCAAATAAAACGTAAGCAGATTTATTGTCAATAAGAAACGTACCCGTAACAAGCTCCGGGTCTTCCTGTGCCTCTGCCGCATTAATATTGAAAACTCTTCCACGGCCTTGTCCATTCGTGTTCTCCTGGTTCGGGCAATTTCTAATAATGTGGCCCGGTTTTCCACATTTATAACAAACTACATTGGCATAACTTGCTCCGACACTACTTGCTCCGCCATTACTCGTTCCGACACCATTTGTTCCTTTCGTTCTATTAACCCCTGGTCCGTAGACCTCACACTTCGCCGCGCTATGACCATTTCTTTTACACTTGTTGCAAAATTTGGTGCAGAACCCCGAGTGATTCTTTTCACACCTTTGGCATAGCTGCTTCTGATTGTTGTTGTTGTTGCGGTTATTATTGTTGTTGGGATGATTGTTGTAGTTGCTGTTGTTGTTATTGTTGTTGTTGTTGTTGTTGGGCCGTTTGTTGTAGTTGCGATTGATGTTGCGATTGTTGGGATAATTGTTGCGATTATTGTTGTAATTGCTGTTGCTGTTGTATTGGTGATTCTTATCACCGTTTTCCTCCCACTTTCTTTTGACTTGCTTCACATTGGCCTCTTCAGCAGTCTGTTCATTAATTCTTTCTTCAATTTGGTTCACGAGTTTGTGAGCCATTCTACATGCCTGTTGTATGGAGGCGGGCTCGTGTGAACTTATATCTTCTTGGATTCTTTCCGGTAATCCTTTCACAAACGCGTCGATCTTCTCTTCCTCATCTTCGAATGCTCCCGGACACAATAGGCACAATTCTGTGAATCGTCTTTCGTACGTGGTAATATCAAATCCTTGGGTTCGTAACCCTCTAAGTTCTGTCTTGAGCTTATTGACCTCGGTTCTGGGACGGTACTTCTCGTTCATCAAGTGCTTGAATGCTGACCACGGTAGTGCGTACGCATCGTCTTGTCCCACTTGCTCTAGATAGGTATTCCACCATGTTAACGCAGAACCTGTGAAGGTATGCGTAGCGTACTTTACTTTGTCCTCTTCAGTACACTTACTTATGGCAAACACCGATTCGACCTTCTCGGTCCACCGTTTCAATCCGATCGGTCCTTCGGTTCCATCAAATTCCAAAGGTTTGCAGGCAGTGAATTCTTTGTAGGTGCATCCTACACGATTTCCTGTACTGCTAGATCCAAGGTTATTGTTGGTATGTAGCGCAGCCTGTACTGCGGCTATGTTTGAAGCTAGAAAAGTACGAAATTCCTCTTCATTCATATTCACGGTGTGTCGAGTAGTCGGTGCCATTTCCTTCAAAATAGTTAAATGGAACAAGTTAATCATACAGAATATTAAGAGTAGTTAATAGTATTTCGTAGCATAATATGAACTCATTTATAAAAGCTTTTTCTTCATATTAGCGTTTTATAAGTTTAAATTCGGGTAGTACCTACCCGTTAAGTTCATACTTAGTAGCTAATATACAATTCAACTACTACAATTCTATATGAAAAACTGATTATAATAATATTTCGTGTTCAAACTTTTACACAATATTTTACAAACTTACAATACCGCTTATTTTACATATAGCATGAAATATAGCACACAATAAATTTGATACAAGATGGTTGTGAAGATAATTCTAGCTAGTACACAAGTCGTTCAGCAAAGGCAATAAAGACACGTAATTCATACGTCCAGAAACAAGTCATGCATTATGGTTTTACTAGGATTACTTCCCATCCTTGGTCTTGTGGAACATAACCGTTATGGCCGTTGATAAGACAGTGTGTTGTAACGTCGTCAAAGGGACGAGGGTTACGTAATGTCCAACAGTCCCGTAACAATCTAAAAACCTCATTTCTTACCCCAATTACCGACTCCGTCACTTGTGGGAACGTTTTGTTTAATAACTGTAGCCCGATGTTCTTTTTCTCACTTTGGTGAGAAGCGAACATTACTAACCCGTAAGCATAGCATGCTTCTTTATGTTGCATGTTAGCCGCTTTTTCTAAATCATGAAGTCCTATATTCGGATACATTGAGTCAAAATAATTTCTTAACCCGTTGCGTAAAATAGCATTTGGGTTCCCCGCAATATATGCGTCAAAGTAAACACATCGTAACTTATGGGTTTCCCAATGTGATATCCCCCATCTTTCAAACGAAAGTCTCTTATAAACCAAGACATTCTTGGAACGTTCTTCGAATATCTTACAAACTGATCTCGCCTTAAATAGTTGTGCCGAGGAATTCTGACCGACTCTAGACAAGATTTCATCAATCATGTCTCTGGGTAGGTCTCTTAAAATATTGGGTTGTCTATCCATTTTGTGTTTTTAAACTGTAAAATAGACAAGAGTTAGATTCATAAAAAAATACTTATTAATACAAGCAATTTTTACATATATCATAAAGCATAAGCACACTATTTTACATATATTACACCACACGAATACAACTATCTTATTCCGACTCGCTCGTTTCTTCTTCTTCGGTTTTGGTTCGTTTTGCCAAGTTTCTAGGGATATATGATGTTCCCCTAATACGAGCCGTCGTGATCCACATTGGTTTAGAAAAACCTGGTGGTTTAGAGGTTCCCGGGTCATTGTTACAACTTAAGGACTTCGGGGATTGACGATACATATAAAGTTCATCGGGGTTGGAATTAGATTTCTCTATTTTTATGCCCTTTCCCTTATTATTTTCTTTTGCCTTTTTAAATTCAGTTGGGGTAATTTCTATAACATCATCGGAATTCTCGTCGGAATCCGATTCATCGGAGAATTGGTAATCCTCCCAATATTTTGCTTCCTTGGCGGAAACACCATTGACCATAATTAACTTTGGTCGGTTGGTTGAGGATTTTCTTTTACTTAACCGTTTTATTATTTCCCCCACCGGTTCTATTTCTTCATCCGGTTCCGATTCTTCTTCCGGTTCTGATTCTTCTTCCGGTTCCGACTCTTCTTCCGGTTCCTCTTCGGGAACTTGTGAATCAGTCCACGAATCATTCCAATTTACATTTGACTCTTCATTATTATTAGGTGAGTCAATGGGACTTGTTCTAGAGGTAGACATCTATCACATAGTATCAAACGCGTTAAGAGATTAATATATCACATAATATTCACATGTTTAAAAATATATAGTTTCCAACAAAATTTGTTAAGCAATCATTTTTCAAGTAAACACGGTCGAAGTCCAGACTCACTAATGCATCCTAACAAACTCGATAAGACACACTAATGCAAAATTCTGGTTCTCTAAGACCAACGCTCGGATACCAACTGAAATGTCCCGTTCTTAATGATTAAAAACGTTCCATATTAATTGATTTCGTTGCGAGGTTTTGACCTCTATATGTGACGTTTTTCAAAGACTGCATTCATTTTAAAACAAACCATAACCTTTATTTCATCAATAAAGGTTTAAAAAGCTTTACGTAGATTATCAAATAATGATAATCTAAAATATCCTGTTTACACACGACCATTACGTAATGGTTTACAATACAAATATGTTACAACAAAATAAGTTTCTTGAATGCAGTTTTTACATAATATCATACAAGCATGGACTCCAAATCTCGTCCTTATTTAAGTATGCAACAGCGGAAGCTCTTAATATTCACCTGAGAATAAACATGCTTTAAACGTCAACAAAAATGTTGGTGAGTTATAGGTTTAACCTATATATATCAAATCGTAACAATAGACCACAAGATTTCATATTTCAATACACATCCCATACATAGAGATAAAAATCATTCATATGGCGAACACCTGGTAACCGACATTAACAAGATGCATATATAAGAATATCCCCATCATTCCGGGACACCCTTCGGATATGATATAAATTTCGAAGTACTAAAGCATCCGGTACTTTGGATGGGGTTTGTTAGGCCCAATAGATCTATCTTTAGGATTCGCGTCAATTAGGGTGTCTGTTCCCTAATTCTTAGATTACCAGACTTAATAAAAAGGGGCATATTCGATTTCGATAATTCAACCATAGAATGTAGTTTCACGTACTTGTGTCTATTTTGTAAATCATTTATAAAACCTGCATGTATTCTCATCCCAAAAATATTAGATTTTAAAAGTGGGACTATAACTCACTTTCACAGATTTTTACTTCGTCGGGAAGTAAGACTTGGCCACTGGTTGATTCACGAACCTATAACAATATATACATATATATCAAAGTATGTTCAAAATATATTTACAACACTTTTAATATATTTTGATGTTTTAAGTTTATTAAGTCAGCTGTCCTTGTTAGTAACCTACAACTAGTTGTCCACAGTTACATGTACAGAAATAAATTGATAAATATTATCTTGAATCAATCCACGACCCAGTGTATACGTATCTCAGTATTGATCACAACTCAAACTATATATATTTTGGAATCAACCTCAACCCTGTATAGCTAACTCCAACATTCACATATAGAGTGTCTATGGTTGTTCCGAAATATATATAGATGTGTCGACATGATAGGTCGAAACATTGTATACGTGTCTATGGTATCTCAAGATTACATAATATACAATACAAGTTGATTAAGTTATGGTTGGAATAGATTTGTTACCAATTTTCACGTAGCTAAAATGAGAAAAATTATCCAATCTTGTTTTACCCATAACTTCTTCATTTTAAATCCGTTTTGAGTGAATCAAATTGCTATTGTTTCATATTGAACTCTATTTTATGAATCTAAACAGAAAAAGTATAGGTTTATAGTCGGAAAAATAAGTTACAAGTCGTTTTTGTAAAGGTAGTCATTTCAGTCGAAAGAACGACGTCTAGATGACCATTTTAGAAAACATACTTCCACTTTGAGTTTAACCATAATTTTTGGATATAGTTTCATGTTCATAATAAAAATCATTTTCTCAGAATAACAACTTTTAAATCAAAGTTTATCATAGTTTTTAATTAACTAACCCAAAACAGCCCGCGGTGTTACTACGACGGCGTAAATCCGGTTTTACGGTGTTTTTCGTGTTTCCAGGTTTTAAATCATTAAGTTAGCATATCATATAGATATAGAACATGTGTTTAGTTGATTTTAAAAGTCAAGTTAGAAGGATTAACTTTTATTTGCGAATAAGTTTAGAATTAACTAAACTATGTTCTAGTGATTACAAGTTTAAACCTTCGAATAAGATAGCTTTATATGTATGAATCGAATGATGTTATGAACATCATTACTACCTTAAGTTCCTTGGATAAACCTACTGGAAAAGAGAAAAATGGATCTAGCTTCAATGGATCCTTGGATGGCTCGAAGTTCTTGAAGCAGAATCATGACACGAAAACAAGTTCAAGTAAGATCATCACTTGAAATAAGATTGTTATAGTTATAGAAATTGAACCAAAGTTTGAATATGATTATTACCTTGTATTAGAATGATAACCTACTGTAAGAAACAAAGATTTCTTGAGGTTGGATGATCACCTTACAAGATTGGAAGTGAACTAGCAAACTTGAAAGTATTCTTGATTTTATGAAACTAGAACTTTTGGAATTTATGAAGAACACTTAGAACTTGAAGATAGAACTTGAGAGAGATCAATTAGATGAAGAAAATTGAAGAATGAAAGTGTTTGTAGGTGTTTTTGGTCGTTGGTGTATGGATTAGATATAAAGGATATGTAATTTTGTTTTCATGTAAATAAGTCATGAATGATTACTCATATTTTTGTAATCTTATGAGATATTTCATGCTAGTTGCCAAATGATGGTTCCCACATGTGTTAGGTGACTCACATGGGCTGCTAAGAGCTGATCATTGGAGTGTATATACCAATAGTACATACATCTAAAAGCTGTGTATTGTACGAGTACGAATACGGGTGCATACGAGTAGAATTGTTGATGAAACTGAACGAGGATGTAATTGTAAGCATTTTTGTTAAGTAGAAGTATTTTGATAAGTGTATTGAAGTCTTTCAAAAGTGTATAAATACATATTAAAACACTACATGTATATACATTTTAACTGAGTCGTTAAGTCATCGTTAGTCGTTACATGTAAGTGTTGTTTTGAAACTTTTAGGTTAACGATCTTGTTAAATGTTGTTAACCCAATGTTTATAATATCAAATGAGATTTTAAATTATTATATTATCATGATATTATCATGTATGAATATCTCTTAATATGATATATATACATTAAATGTCTTTACAACGATAATCGTTACATATATGTCTCGTTTAAAAATCATTAAGTTAGTAGTCTTGTTTTTACATATGTAGTTCATTGTTAATATACTTAATGATATGTTTACTTATCATAGTATCATGTTAACTATATATATATCCATATATATGTCATCATATAGTTTTTACAAGTTTTAACGTTCGTGAATCACCGGTCAACTTGGGTGGTAAATTGTCTATATGAAACATATTTCAATTAATCAAGTCTTAACAAGTTTGATTGCTTAACATGTTGGAAACATTTAATCATGTAAATATCAATCTCAATTAATATATATAAACATGGAAAAGTTCGGGTCACTACACCAGAGAAGCTTTCTATTGACTTTGGAGTTGATTTCATGAAGAACAAATAAACAGAGACGAAATTGTTGTTGTAAATCACAATTGATACATGATAAAGTTTAGGATCGTGATGGAAAAATTCGTTCCTCTGCAGATTTACTCTGTATCTTGATCTGATATTTTGGGAAACCCTAATAAACCGCGTACCTTTATATTAAGTAGTATTATTATTATTATTGTTATTATTATTATTATTATTATTATTATTATTATTATTATTATTATTTAAATTAACATTTTATTAAAAATATCATTTTTTATTAAAGTTATCATTTTTATCATTATCATTAAAAGTATCACTTTTATAAATAAAAAAAAACTTTTATTTTTGTTAATATTACTACTATTATTATATAATAAAATAGCTTTTTATTTATTATTATCAATATCATTTTATCAAATAACTGATAGTTATATAAAACTATATTTACTACATCTAACATAATTATATTAATAGTTTATATTAATAAATATAATTAGTTAGGTTATTAATGAAATACAAAATTAAAATAACAACTAAATCACTAATAATATATACATTTATTCGACTACCATTATATGTGTTAATATATATATAAATGATATAGGTTCGAGAATCCGAGGTCAACCCTACACTTATTCAATGTCGTCATATGTATTTTTACTACAATATACAGTATGGTGAGTTCATTTGCTCCCTTTTTACTCATTACATTTTTGGGCTGAGAATACATGCAAATGCTTTATTAACTGTTTTACAATATTTATATGCGTGAGTTTCATTTGCCTTTTTTACCCTTTATATTTTTGGGCTGAGAATACATGCGAAATCTTTATAAATGTTTTACGAAATAGACACAAGTAATCGAAACTACATTGTATGGTTGAATTATTGAAATCGAATATGCCCTTTTATTTTAGTCTGGTAATCTAAGAATTAGGGAACAGACACCCTAATTGACGCGAATCCTAAAGATAGATCTATCGGGCCCAACAAGCCCCATCCAAAGTACCGGATGCTTTAGTACTTCGAAATTTATATCATGTCCGAAGGAGGATCCCGGAATGATGGGGATATTCTTATATGCATATTGTGAATGTCGATTACCAGGTGTTCAATCCATATGAATGATATTTTGTCCCTATGTATGGGACGTATGTTTATGAGAAATGGAAATATGAAATCTTGTGGTCTATTAAAATCATGAAATGATTATTTATGTTAAACTAATGAACTCACCAACCTTTTGGTTGACACTTTAAAGCATGTTTATTCTCAGGTATGAAAGCAATCTTCCGCTGTGCATTTGCTCACTTTAAAGATATTATTTGGAGTCATTCATGACATATTCAAAAGACGTTGTATTCGAGTCGTCGAGTTCATCAAGATTATTATTAAGATAATTATAATTAGATATATTATAAAATGGTATGCATATCGTCAATTTTCGATGTAAGGAAGTTTGTCTTTTCAAAACGAATGCAATGATTGTAAAATGTATCATATAAAGGTCAAGTACCTCGCGATGTAATCAACTATTGTGAATCGTTTGTAATCGATGTGGACTTTGTCCGGATGGATTAGGACGGGTCCTTTTAACGCTAAGTTTAAGTGTGTATTTTGGTTGGAAGAAGTTCAATTCCTCGGTCACATAGTGAACAAAGAAGGTATCCAGGTGGACCCGGCAAAGATCGAAACCGTTGAAAAGTGGGAAACCCCAAAAACTCCGAAGCATATACGTCAATTTTTAGGATTGGCTGGTTACTACAGAAGATTCATCCAAGATTTCTCCAAAATAGCAAAACCCTTGACTGCATTAACGCATAAAGGGAAGAAATTTGAATGGAAGAATGAACAAGAGAAGGCGTTTCAATTATTGAAGAAAAAGCTAACTACGGCACCTATATTATCATTGCCTGAAGGGAATGATGATTTTGTGATATATTGTGACGCATCAAAGCAAGGTCTCGGTTGTGTATTAATGCAACGGACGAAGGTGATTGCTTATGCGTCTAGACAATTGAAGATTCACGAGCAAAATTATACGATGCATGATTTGGAATTAGGCGCGGTTGTTTTTGCATTAAAGACTTGGAGGCACTACTTATATGGGGTCAAAAGTATTATATATACTGACCACAAAAGTCTTCAACACATATTTAATCAGAAACAACTGAATATGAGGCAGCGTAGGTGGATTGAATTGTTGAATGATTACGACTTTGAGATTCGTTACCACCCGGAGAAGGCAAATGTGGTAGCCGACGCCTTGAGCAGAAAGGACAGAGAACCCATCCGAGTAAAATCTATGAATATAATGATTCACACTAACCTTACTACTCAAATAAAGGAGGCGCAACAAGGAGTTTTAAAAGAGGGAAATTTAAAGGATGAAATACCCAAAGGATCGGAGAAGCATCTTAATATTCGGGAAGACGGAACCCGGTATAGGGCTGAAAGAATTTGGGTACCAAAATTTGGAGATATGAGAGAAATGGTACTTAGAGAAGCTCATCAAACCAGATACTCAATACATCCTGGAACGGGGAAGATGTACAAGGATCTTAAGAAACATTTTTGGTGGCCAGGTATGAAAGCCGATATTGCTAAATATGTAGGAGAATGTTTGACGTGTTCTAAGGTCAAAGCTGAGCATCAGAAACCATCAGGTCTACTTCAACAACCCGAAATCCCGGAATGGAAATGGGAAAACATTACCATGGATTTCATCACTAAATTGCCAAGGACTGCAAGTGGTTTTGATACTATTTGGGTAATAGTTGATCGTCTCACCAAGTCAGCACACTTCCTGCCAATAAGAGAAGATGACAAGATGGAGAAGTTAGCACAACTGTATTTGAAGGAAGTCGTCTCCAGACATGGAATACCAATCCCTATTATCTCTGATAGGGATGGCAGATTTATTTCAAGATTCTGGCAGACATTACAGCAAGCATTGGGAACTCGTCTAAACATGAGTACTGCCTATCATCCACAAACTGATGGGCAGAGCAAAAGGACGATACAAATGCTTGAAGACATGCTACGAGCTTGTGTTATTGATTTCGGAAATAGTTGGGATCGACATCTACCGTTAGCAGAATTTTCCTACAACAACAGCTACCATTCAAGCATTGAGATGGCGCCGTTTGAAGCACTTTATGGTAGAAAGTGCAGGTCTCCGATTTGTTGAAGTGAAGTGGGGGATAGACAGATTACGGGTCCGGAGATAATACAAGAAACTACCGAGAAAATCATCCAAATTCAACAAAGATTGAAAACCGCCCAGAGTCGACAAAAGAGCTACGCGGACAGTAAAAGAAAAGATATAGAGTTTGAAATTGGAGAAATGGTCATGCTTAAGGTTTCACCTTGGAAAGGCGTTGTTCGATTTGGTAAACGGGGGAAACTAAATCCAAGGTACATTGGACCATTCAAGATTATAGATCGTGTCGGACCAGTAGCTTACCAACTGGAGCTACCTCAACAACTCGCGGCTGTACATAACACTTTTCACGTCTCAAATTTGAAGAAATGTTTTGCTAAAGAAGATCTCACTATTCCGTTGGACGAAATCCAAATCAATGAAAAACTTCAATTCATTGAAGAACCCGCCGAAATAATGGATCGTGAGGTTAAGAGACTTGAACAAAACAATATACCGATTGTTAAGGTTTGATGGAATGCTCGTAGAGGACCCGAGTTCACCTGGGAGCGTGAAGATCAGATGAAGAAGAAATACCCGCATTTATTTCCAGAAGATACGTCAACACCTCCAACTGCTTAAAATTTCGGGACGAAATTTATTCAACGGGTAGGTACTGTAGTGACCCGAACTTTTCCATGTTTATATATATATATATATTAAATGAAATTGTTATTTACATGATTAAGTGTTTCCAACATGTTAAGCAATCAAACTTGTTAAGACTTGATTAATTGAAATAGGTTTCATATAGACAATTGACCACCCAAGTTGACCGGTGATTCACGAACGTTAAAACCTGTAAAAACTATACGATGACATATATATGGTTATATATATAGTTAACATGATTTTATTATAAGTATGTATCTTATTAGGTATTTTAACAATGAGTTATATACATAAAAATGAGACTATTAATTTAAGAAACTCGAAAACGATATATATAACGATTATCGTTATAACAACGTCTTACTAGGTACATATGAATCATATTAAGATATTGATACACTTGGTTAATTATGTTAAATGATAAGTAAATATATCATTAAGTGTATTAACATCGAAATACATATGTAAAAATAAGACTACTAACTTAATGATTTCAAAACGAGACATATATGTAACGATTATCGTTGTAACGACATTTAACTGTATATATATCATATTAAGATATATTATATATCATAATATCATGATAATATAACAATTTAACATCTCATTTGTTATAATAAACAATGGGTTAACAACATTCAACAAGATCGTTAACCTAAAGGTTTCAAAACAACATTTACATGTAACGACTAACGATGACTTAACGACTCAGTTAAAATTTATATACATGTAGTGTTTTAATATGTATTCATACACTTTTGAAAGACTTCAATACACTTATCAAAATACTTCTACTTAACAAAAATGCTTACAATTACATCCTAGTTCAGTTTCATCAACAATTCTACTCGTATGCACCCGTATTCGTACTCGTACAATACACAGCTTTTAGATGTATGTACTATTGGTATATACACTCCAATGATCAGCTCTTAGCAGCCCATGTGAGTCACCTAACATATGTGGGAACCATCATTTGGCAACTAGCATGAAATATCTCATAAAATTACAAAAATATGAGTAATCATTCATGACTTATTTACATGAAAACAAAATTACATATCCTTTATATCTAATCCATACACCAACGACCAAAAACACCTACAAACACTTTCATTCTTCAATTTTCTTCATCTAATTGATCTCTCTCAAGTTCTATCTTCAAGTTCTAAGTGTTCTTTATAAATTCCAAAAGTTCTAGTTTCATAAAATCAAGAATACTTCCAAGATTGCAAGTTTACTTCCAAGTTTTCTAAATCCATTCCAAGTAATCATCCAAGATCAAGAAACCTTTGTTACTTACAGTAGGTTATCTTTCTAATACAAGGTAATAATCATATTCAAACTTTAATTCAATTTCTATAACTATAACAATCTTATTTCGAGTGAAAATCTTACTTGAAATTGTTTTCGTGTCATGATTCTGATTCAAGAACTTTCAAGCCATCCAAGGATCCTTTGAAGCTAGATCTATTTTTCTCATTTCCAGTAGGTTTATCCAAGGAACTTAAGGTAGTAATGATGTTCATAAAATCATTTGATTCATACATATAAAGCTATCTTATTCGAAGGTTTAAACTTGTAATCACTAGAACATAGTTTAGTTAATTCTAAACTTGTTCGCAAATAAAAGTTAATCCTTCTAACTTGACTTTTAAAATCAACTAAACACATATTCTATATCTATATGATATGCTAACTTAATGATTTAAAACCTGGAAACACGAAAAACACCGTAAAACCGGATTTACGCCGTCGTAGTAACACCGCGGGCTGTTTTGGGTTAGTTAATTAAAAACTATGATAAACTTTGATTTAAAAGTTGTTATTCTGGGAAAATGATTTTTATTATGAACATGAAACTATATCCAAAAATTATGGTTAAACTCAAAGTGGAAGTATGTTTTCTAAAATGGTCATCTAGACGTCGTTCTTTCGACTGAAATGACTACCTTTACAAAAACGACTTGTAACTTATTTTTCCGACTATAAACCTATACTTTTTCTGTTTAGATTCATAAAATAGAGTTCAATATGAACCCATAGCAATTTGATTCACTCAAAACGGATTTAAAATGAAGAAGTTATGGGTAAAACAAGATTGGATAATTTTTCTCATTTTAGCTACGTGAAAATTGGTAACAAATCTATTCCAACCATAACTTAATCAACTTGTATTGTATATTATGTAATCTTGAGATACCATAGACACGTATACAATGTTTCGACCTATCATGTCGACACATCTATATATATTTCGGAACAACCATAGATACTCTATATGTGAATGTTGGAGTTAGCTATACAGGGTTGAGGTTGATTCCAAAATATATATAGTTTGAGTTGTGATCAATACTGAGATACGTATACACTGGGTCGTGGATTGATTCAAGATAATATTTATCGATTTATTTCTGTACATCTAACTGTGGACAACTAGTTGTAGGTTACTAACGAGGACAGCTGACTTAATAAACTTAAAACATCAAAATATATTAAAAGTGATGTAAATATATTTTGAACATACTTTGATATATATGTATATATTGTTATAGGTTCGTGAATCAATCAGTGGCCAAGTCTTACTTCCCGACGAAGTAAAAATCTGTGAAAGTGAGTTATAGTCCCACTTTTAAAATCTAATATTTTTCGGATGAGAATACATGCAGGTTTTATAAATAATTTACAAAATAGACACAAGTACGTGAAACTACATTCTATGGTTGAATTATCGAAATCGAATATGCCCCTTTTTATTAAGTCTGGTAATCTAAGAATTAGGGAATAGACACCCTAATTGACGCGAATCCTAAAGATAGATCGATTGGGCCTAACAAACCCCATCCAAAGTACCGGATGCTTTAGTACTTCGAAATTTATATCATATTCGAAGGGTGTCCCGGAATGATGGGGATATTCTTATATATGTATCTTGTTAATGTCGATTACCAGGTGTTCACCATATGAATGATTTTTATCTCTATGTATGGGATGTGTATTGAAATATGAAATCTTGTGGTCTATTGTTACGATTTGATATATATAGGTTAAACCTATAACTCACCAACATTTTTGTTGACGTTTAAAGCATGTTTATTCTCAGGTGAATACTAAGAGCTTCCGCTGTTGCATACTAAAATAAGGACAAGATTTGGAGTCCATGTTTGTATGATATTGTGTAAAAACTGCATTCAAGAAACTGATTTCGATGTAACATATTTGTATTGTAAACCATTATGTAATGGTCGTGTGTAAACAGGATATTTTAGATTATCATTATTTGATAATCTACGTAAAGCTTTTTAAACCTTTATTTATGAAATAAAGGTTATGGTTTGTTTTAAAAATGAATGCAGTATTTGAAAAACGTCTCATATGAAATGTCCCGTTCTTATTGATTAAAAACGTTCCATATTAATTGATTTCGTTGCGAGGTTTTGACCTCTATATGAGACGTTTTTCAAAGACTGCATTCATTTTTAAAACAAACCATAACCTTTATTTCATAAATAAAGGTTTAAAAAGCTTTACGTAGATTATCAAATAATGATAATCTAAAATATCCTGTTTACACACGACCATTACATAATGGTTTACAATATAAATATGTTACATCGAAATCAGTTTCTTGAATGCAGTTTTTACACAATATCATACAAACATGGACTCCAAATCTTGTCCTTATTTTAGTATGCAACAGCGGAAGCTCTTAATATTCACCTGAGAATAAACATGCTTTAAACGTCAAAAAAAATGTTGGTGAGTTATAGGTTTAACCTATATATATCAAATCGTAACAATAGACCACAAGATTTCATTTTTCAATACACATCCCATACATAGAGATAAAAATCATTCATATGGTGAACACCTGGTAACCGACAATAACAAGATGCATATATAAGAATATCCCCATCATTCCGGGACACCCTTCGGATATGATATAAATTTCGAAGTACTAAAGCATCCGGTACTTTGGATGGGGTTTGTTAGGCCCAATAGATCTATCTTTAGGATTCGCGTCAATTAGGGTGTCTGTTCCCTAATTCTTAGATTACCAGACTTAATAAAAAGGGGCATATTCGATTTCGATAATTCAACCATAGAATGTAGTTTCACGTACTTGTGTCTATTTTGTAAATCATTTATAAAACCTGCATGTATTCTCATCCCAAAAATATTAGATTTTAAAAGTGGGACTATAACTCACTTTCACAGATTTTTACTTCGTCGGGAAGTAAGACTTGGCCACTGTTGATTCACGAACCTATAACAATATATACATATATATTAAAGTATGTTCAAAATATATTTACAACACTTTTAATATATTTTGATGTTTTAAGTTTATTAAGTCAGCTGTCCTCGTTAGTAACCTATAACTAGTTGTCCACAGTTAGATGTACAGAAATAAATCGATAAATATTATCTTGAATCAATCCACGACCCAGTGTATACGTATCTCAGTATTGATCACAACTCAAACTATATATATTTTGGAATCAACCTCAACCCTGTATAGCTAACTCCAACATTCACATATAGAGTGTCTATGGTTGTTCCGAAATATATATAGATGTGTCGACATGATAGGTCGAAACATTGTATACGTGTCTATGGTATCTCAAGATTACATAATATACAATACAAGTTGATTAAGTTATGGTTGGAATAGATTTGTTACCAATTTTCACGTAGCTAAAATGAGAAAAATTATCCAATCTTGTTTTACCCATAACTTCTTCATTTTAAATCCGTTTTGAGTGAATCAAATTGCTATGGTTTCATATTGAACTCTATTTTATGAATCTAAACAGAAAAGTATAGGTTTATAGTCGGAAAAATAAGTTACAAGTCGTTTTTGTAAAGGTAGTCATTTCTGTCGAAAGAACGACGTCTAGATGACCATTTTAGAAAACATACTTCCACTTTGAGTTTAACCATAATTTTTGGATATAGTTTCATGTTCATAATAAAAATCATTTTCTCAGAATAACAACTTTTAAATCAAAGTTTATCATAGTTTTTAATTAACTAACCCAAAACAGCCCGCGGTGTTACTACGACGGCGTAAATCCGGTTTTACGGTGTTTTTCGTGTTTCCAGGTTTTAAATCATTAAGTTAGCATATCATATAGATATAGAACATGTGTTTATTTGATTTTAAAAGTCAAGTTAGAAGGATTAACTTTTGTTTGCGAACAAGTTTAGAATTAACTAAACTATGTTCTAGTGATTACAAGTTTAAACCTTCGAATAAGATAGCTTTATATGTATGAATCGAATGATGTTATGAACATCATTACTACCTTAATTTCCTTGGATAAACCTACTGGAAAAGAGAAAAATGGATCTAGCTTCAATGGATCCTTGGATGGCTTGAAGTTCTTGAAGCAGAATCATGACACGAAAACAAGTTCAAGTAAGATCATCACTTGAAATACGATTGTTATAGTTATAGAAATTGAACCAAAGTTTGAATATGATTATTACCTTGTATTAGAATGATAACCTACTGTAAGAAACAAAGATTTCTTGAGGTTGGATGATCACCTTACAAGATTGGAAGTGAGCTAGCAAACTTGAAAGTATTCTTGATTTTATGAAACTAGAACTTTTGGAATTTATGAAGAACACTTAGAACTTGAAGATAGAACTTGAGAGAGATCAATTAGATGAAGAAAATTGAAGAATGAAAGTGTTTGTAGGTGTTTTTGGTCGTTGGTGTATGGATTAGATATAAAGGATATGTAATTTTGTTTTCATGTAAATAAGTCATGAATGATTACTCATATTTTTGTAATTTTATGAGATATTTCATGCTAGTTGCCAAATGATGGTTCCCACATGTGTTAGGTGACTCACATGGGCTGCTAAGAGCTGATCATTGGAGTGTATATACCAATAGTACATACATCTAAAAGCTGTGTATTGTACGAGTACGAATACGGGTGCATACGAGTAGAATTGTTGATGAAACTGAACGAGGATGTAATTGTAAGCATTTTTGTTAAGTAGAAGTATTTTGATAAGTGTATTGAAGTCTTTCAAAAGTGTATAAATACATATTAAAACACTACATGTATATACATTTTAACTGAGTCGTTAAGTCATCGTTAGTCGTTACATGTAAGTGTTGTTTTGAAACCTTTAGGTTAACGATCTTGTTAAATGTTGTTAACCCAATGTTTATAATATCAAATGAGATTTTAAATTATTATATTATCATGATATTATCATGTATGAATATCTCTTAATATGATATATATACATTAAATGTCTTTACAACGATAATCGTTACATATATGTCTCGTTTAAAAATCATTAAGTTAGTAGTCTTGTTTTTACATATGTAGTTCATTGTTAATATACTTTATGATATGTTTTCTTATCATAGTATCATGTTAACTATATATATATATCCATATATATGTCATCATATAGTTTTTACAAGTTTTAACGTTCGTAAATCACCGATCAACTTGGGTGGTCAATTGTCTATATGAAACATATTTCAATTAATCAAGTCTTAACAAGTTTGATTGCTTAACATGTTGGAAACATTTAATCATGTAAATATCAATCTCAATTAATATATATAAACATGGAAAAGTTCGGGTCACTACAGTACCTACCCGTTAAATAAATTTCGTCCCGAAATTTTAAGCTGTTGAAGGTGTTGACGAATCTTCTGGAAATAGATGCGGGTATTTCTTCTTCATCTGATCTTCACACTCCCAGGTGAACTCGGGTCCTCTACGAGCATTCCATCGAACCTTAACAATTGGTATCTTGTTTTGCTTAAGTCTTTTAACCTCACGATCCATTATTTCGACGGGTTCTTCGATGAATTGAAGTTTTTCGTTGATTTGGATTTCATCTAACGGAATAGTGAGATCTTCTTTAGCAAAACATTTCTTTAAATTCGAGACGTGGAAAGTGTTATGTACAGCCGCGAGTTGTTGAGGTAACTCTAGTCGGTAAGCTACTGGTCCGACACGATCAATAATCTTGAATGGTCCAATATACCTTGGATTTAATTTCCCTCATTTACCAAATCGAACAACGCCTTTCCAAGGTGCAACTTTAAGCATGACCATCTCTCCAATTTCAAATTCTATATCTTTTCTTTTAATGTCAGCGTAGCTCTTTTGTCGACTTTGGGCGGTTTTCAACCGTTGTTGAATTTGGATGATCTTCTCGGTAGTTTCTTGTATAATCTCCGGACCCGTAATCTGTCTATCCCCCACTTCACTCCAACAAATCGGAGACCTGCACTTTCTACCATAAAGTGCTTCAAACGGCGCCATCTCAATGCTTGAATGGTAGCTGTTGTTGTAGGAAAATTCTGCTAACGGTAGATGTCGATCCCAACTGTTTCCGAAATCAATAACACATGCTCGTAGCATGTCTTCAAGCGTTTGTATCGTCCTTTCGCTCTGCCCATCAGTTTGTGGATGATAGGCAGTACTCATGTCTAGACGAGTTCCTAATGCTTGCTGTAATGTCTGCCAGAATCTTGAAATAAATCTGTCATCCCTATCAGAGATAATAGAGATTGGTATTCCATGTCTGGAGACGACTTTCTTCAAATACAGTCGTGCTAACTTCTCCATCTTGTCTTCTTCTCTTATTGGTAGGAAGTGTGCTGATTTGGTGAGACGATCAACTATTACCCAAATAGTATCAAAACCACTTGCAGTCCTTGGCAATTTAGTGATGAAATCCATGGTAATGTTTTCCCATTTCCATTCCGGGATTTCGGGTTGTTGAAGTAGACCTGATGGTTTCTGATGCTCAGCTTTGACCTTAGAACACGTCAAACATTCTCCTACGTATTTAGCAACATCGGCTTTCATACCCGGCCACCAAAAATGTTTCTTGAGATCCTTGTACATCTTCCCCGTTCCAGGATGTATTGAGTATCTGGTTTTATGAGCTTCTCTAAGTACCATTTCTCTCATATCTCCAAATTTTGGTACCCAAATCCTTTCAGCCCTATACCGGGTTCCGTCTTCCCGAATATTAAGATGCTTCTCCGATCCTTTGGGTATTTCATCCTTTAAATTTCCCTCTTTTAAAACTCCTTGTTGCGCCTCCTTTATTTGAGTAGTAATGTTATTATGAATCATTATATTCATAGATTTTACTCGAATGGGTTCTCTGTCCTTCCTGCTCAAGGCATCGGCTACCACATTTGCCTTCCCCGGGTGGTAACGAATCTCAAAGTCGTAATCATTCAATAATTCAATCCACCTACGCTGCCTCATATTCAGTTGTTTCTGATTAAATATGTGTTGAAGACTTTTGTGGTCGGTATATATAATACTTTTGACCCCATATAAGTAGTGCCTCCAAGTCTTTAATGCAAAAACAACCACGCCTAATTCCAAATCATGCGTCGTATAATTTTGTTCGTGAATCTTCAATTGTCTAGACGCATAAGCAATCACCTTCGTTCGTTGCATTAATACACAACCGAGACCTTGCTTTGATGCATCACAATAAATCACAAAATCATCATTCCCTTCAGGCAATGACAATATAGGTGCCGTAGTTAGCTTTTTCTTCAATAACTGAAACGCTTTCTCTTGTTCATCATTCCATTCAAATTTCTTCCCTTTATGCGTTAATGCAGTCAAGGGTTTTGCTATTCTTGAAAAGTCTTGGATGAACCTTCTGTAGTAACCAGCTAGTCCTAAAAACTGGCGTATGTGTTTCGGAGTCTTCGGGGTTTCCCACTTTTCAACAGTTTCTATCTTTGCCGGATCCACCTTAATACCTTCTTTGTTCACTATGTGACCGAGGAATTGAACTTCTTCCAACCAAAATGCACACTTTGAAAACTTAGCGTACAATTCTTCCTTCCTCAATACTTCTAACACCTTTCTCAAATGTTCACCGTGTTCTTGGTCATTCTTTGAGTAAATAAGTATGTCATCAATGAAAACAATGACAAACTTGTCAAGGTATGGTCCACACACTCGGTTCATAAGGTCCATGAACACAGCTGGTGCATTAGTTAAACCAAACGGCATTACCATAAACTCGTAATGACCGTAACGTGTTCTGAAAGCAGTCTTTGGAATATCATCTTCTTTCACCCGCATTTGATGATACCCGGAACGTAAGTCAATCTTTGAATAAACAGACGAGCCTTGTAGTTGATCAAATAAGTCGTCGATTCTCGGTAGTGGGTAGCGGTTCTTGATGGTAAGTTTGTTCAACTCTCGGTAGTCGATACACAACCTGAATGTACCATCTTTCTTCTTGACAAACAAAACAGGAGCTCCCCACGGTGATGTGCTTGGTCGAATGAAACCACGCTCTAAAAGTTCTTGTAATTGGCTTTGCAGTTCTTTCATCTCGCTGGGTGCGAGTCTGTAAGGAGCACGAGCTATTGGTGCAGCTCCTGGTACAAGATCTATTTGAAATTCAACGGATCGATGTGGGGGTAATCCCGGTAATTCTTTCGGAAATACATCGGGAAATTCTTTTGCAATGGGAACATCATTGATGCTCTTTTCTTCAGTTTGTACTTTCTCGACGTGTGCTAGAACAGCATAGCAACCTTTTCTTATTAGTTTTTGTGCCTTCAAATTACTAATAAGATGTAGCTTCGTGTTGCCCTTTTCTCCGTACACCATTAAGGGTTTTCCTTTTTCTCGTATAATGCGAATTGCATTTTTGTAACAAACGATCTCCGCTTTCACTTCTTTCAACCAGTCCATACCGATTATCACATCAAAACTCCCTAACTCTACTGGTATCAAATCAATCTTAAATGTTTCGCTAACCAGTTTAATTTCTCGATTCCGACATATATTATCTGCTGAAATTAATTTACCATTTGCTAATTCGAGTAAAAATTTACTATCCAAAGGCGTCAATGGACAACTTAATTTAGCACAAAAATCTCTACTCATATAGCTTCTATCCGCACCCGAATCAAATAAAACGTAAGCAGATTTATTGTCAATAAGAAACGTACCCGTAACAAGCTCCGGGTCTTCCTGTGCCTCTACCGCATTAATATTGAAAACTCTTCCACGGCCTTGTCCATTCGTGTTCTCCTGGTTCGGGCAATTTCTAATAATGTGGCCTGGTTTTCCACATTTATAACAAACTACATTGGCATAACTTGCTCCGACACTACTTGCTCCGCCATTACTCGTTCCGACACCATTTGTTCCTTTCGTTCTATTAACCCCTGGTCCGTAGACCTCACACTTCGCTGCGCTATGACCATTTCTTTTACACTTGTTGCAAAATTTGGTGCAGAACCCCGAGTGATTCTTTTCACACCTTTGGCATAGCTGCTTCTGATTGTTGTTGTTGTTGCGGTTATTATTGTTGTTGGGATGATTGTTGTAGTTGCTGTTGTTGTTGTTGTTGTTGTTGTTGGGCCGTTTGTTGTAGTTGCGATTGATGTTGCGATTGTTGGGATAATTGTTGCGATTATTGTTGTAATTGCTGTTGTTGTTGTATTGGTGATTCTTATCACCGTTTTCCTCCCACTTTCTTTTGACTTGCTTCACATTGGCCTCCTCAGCAGTCTGTTCTTTAATTCTTTCTTCAATCTGGTTCACTAGTTTGTGAGCCATTCTACATGCCTGTTGTATGGAGGCGGGCTCGTGTGAACTTATATCTTCTTGGATTCTTTCCGGTAATCCTTTCACAAACGCGTCGATCTTCTCTTCCTCATCTTCGAATGCTCCCGGACACAATAGGCACAATTCTGTGAATCGTCTTTCATACGTGGTAATATCAAATCCTTGGGTTCGTAACCCTCTAAGTTCTGTCTTGAGCTTATTGACCTCGGTTCTGGGACGGTACTTCTCGTTCATCAAGTGCTTGAATGCTGACCACGGTAGTGCGTACGCATCATCTTGTCCCACTTGCTCTAGATAGGTATTCCACCATGTTAACGCAGAACCTGTGAAGGTATGCGTAGCGTACTTCACTTTGTCCTCTTCAGTACACTTACTTATGGCAAACACCGATTCAACCTTCTCGGTCCACCGTTTCAATCCGATCGGTCTTTCGGTTCCATCAAATTCCAAAGGTTTGCAGGCAGTGAATTCTTTGTAGGTGCATCCTACACGATTTCCTGTACTGCTAGATCCAAGGTTATTGTTGGTATGTAGCGCAGCCTGTACTGCGGCTATGTTTGAAGCTAGAAAAGTACAGAATTCCTCTTCATTCATATTCACGGTGTGTCGAGTAGTCGGTGCCATTTCCTTCAAAATAGTTAAATGGAACAAGTTAATCATACAGAATATTAAGAGTAGTTAATAGTATTTCGTAGCATAATATGAACTCATTTATAAAAGCTTTTTCTTCATATTAGCGTTTTATAAGTTTAAATTCGGGTAGTACCTACCCGTTAAGTTCATACTTAGTAGCTAATATACAATTCAACTGAGATGACCCGTCCCAATCCATAAGGACGAATACAATAACATATGATTACATCGCGAGGTATTTGACCTCTATATGATACATTTTACAAACATTGCATTCGTTTTAAAAGAAAAGCTTTCATTTACATCGAAAGTTGACAGGCATGCATACCATTTCATAATATCCAAACTATAAATGACCTAATCTGTCATCTACTTAAATATAATCTTTAATGAACTTCAACGACTCGAATGCAACGTCTTTTGAAATATGTCATGAATGACTCCAAGTAATATCTTTAAAATCAGCTAATGCACAGCGGAAGATCTCTTTCAAACCTGAGAATAAACATGCTTTCAAGTGTCAACCAAAAGGTTGGTGAGTTCATTAGTTTATCATAATCATTTATTTTCATCATTTTTATAGACCCCAAGAATTTCAATTCCAGTTCTCTTAAATATACGTCCCATGCATAGAGACAAAAATAATCATTCATATGGTGAACACCTGGTAACCGACATTAACTAGATACATATAAGAATATCCCCTATCATTCCGGGATCCTCCTTCGGACATGATATAAATTTCGAAGTACTAAAGCATCCGGTACTTTGGATGGGGTTTGTTAGGCCCAATAGATCTATCTTTAGGATTCGCGTCAATTAGGGTGTCTGTTCCCTAATTCTTAGATTACCAGACTTAATAAAAAGGGGCATATTCGATTTCGATAATTCAACCATAGAATGTAGTTTCACGTACTTGTGTCTATTTTGTAAATCATTTATAAAAATTGCGCATGTATTCTCAGCCCAAAAATATAAAGGGTAAAAAGGCAAATGAAACTCACCATACTGTATTTTGTAGTAAAAATACATATAACATCATTGAACAAGTGTAGGGTTGGCCTCGGATTCACGAACCTATAGTAATTATATATATTTATGTATTTGTCAATATTTGTCTAATAAATTAGGCCAAGTCATAGTGTACCACAATCTAATGCTCGAGACTAATGTGCAAAAGTCAAAGGTTAAAGTAAAAACGAGGTCGCATGCAAAAATACAATAACTTATACAAAAATGATTTTTCGGTCAAACATGACTAAATGGCCACTTCAGTGATTTTTAGAAAAATTATCGGAACTCCGATTGATAAACGGCCAAAGATAAAAGTTACACATTACCAAAAAGATTAAGCATTAATTTTTACAGAAGTAAACTAAACCTAGACAACTCGTAGTTGCCAACGCGGTTTCGGCGTTTCAAAGTTAATTTTTCAGCTTTAATAAATTTACAAAAGTGACCGAGTAGCCTACTTTGGAGATTTTTAGAAAATTCCTCGAAACTCGGATTGACAAACGGTCAAAGCCTTCAAATTCTCGTTACCACAAAGATATAACATGATTTTTGGCAAAAGTAAACACACATCAGGTCGACCATGAAAACTGATACAAAACTGACATTTTTAACAAAAAAGTTTCAGCTCTTTTTAGAATTTTAAAATGTGACCCAACAGTCAACTTTGACGATTTTTAGAAAAATCGTCGAGACTCGAATTGACAATTGGCTAGAGTGGTTTGTTAGACCTTACAGCAAAGAATTCAGTGGTATTTTTGTTTTAATCTGAAACAACGCAGATAAGCGAGAATTTCAGTTTCCGTATCGACGTTTCATCAAAATTTACAAAACTTCTTTTATCCATAACTTGACAACCGTTCAACGAAACGAGACGTGCTTTATATGAAAATTCATCTACTCGACGAGTAGAATCCAAATAACCACTTTTTATTACCCAGAAAATTAATTCACTAATTATTATCAGCAATTTTAATTACGAAATTAATTGTTTAATTCATAACTTTCTAACCGTTCATCGAATCCATT
This sequence comes from Rutidosis leptorrhynchoides, assembly GCF_046630445.1. Classification (NCBI taxonomy): domain Eukaryota; kingdom Viridiplantae; phylum Streptophyta; class Magnoliopsida; order Asterales; family Asteraceae; genus Rutidosis; species Rutidosis leptorrhynchoides. The sequence continues at coordinate 258,753,099 of NC_092337.1, forward strand.
CGATATCTAAATGAAAAGTTCTTAATTTTTCGCTAGCTTTCCAATGACATGCATATCTTATACCTTATTTCATCCCTAGTATAACAACCTTTAAGATTCAACATAACCTATCTAAGGGCAATATCAAATGTACAAATATGCATAATCCTAATTTCTCGAGCACTAGTCAGGGATACACTATTAGTATGTAAAAATTAAATTATGAGTACTCACATATCAATATTGAGATTCAATATTGCAGGAAGGTACGTAGACGCAACGGAGATGATAAACACTAAATTGACCTCATGAGCATATCCATGAACCATACCCATCACCTCCATAGCTATAACCCATAATTTCCTTAGCCCTATCCTACTCGAACCCAGTTTTGAAATTACTCGTTCATGACATCGTCGTAGTATTTTATGTAATACTACTAATAATATCGCTTCTTAGTACTACTAATACTAAAAATAATAAAATTAATAATCTTAATAATAATAATAATATAAACATACATATCCTACACAGAGATAGATAGAATATGAATGAAAATGGAACCCATGCGTTTTATAAGACCTTTCCCCCAATCATACCTCAATAATTTCATGGGACCGCATGAAGGGAGGTTTACAGCTCATATACACTTGTAGACTTTACCGACACTGGTTCCTTTACACATATTATATAATAATAATATAATTATAATAGTATAATAAATAAAAAATAAAAAAAAAAACGTGTAATGTAGTGTGAAAAGTGTTACTACCTAATGATCCGTGAAAAGAAAACAATTACATACCTTTTTAGTTTAATAATATTATATATAAATATATATTTAATTTATATGATTAATTATATATTATATTATATTCACGTTCATGGTAAAAATATAATTTTTACAAAAATGACACGGTCGTGGTCTCACGACTCATGTACCACTTTCGGTTTTTCGGGCGCACTTTCGTACATTTAGAAAACTAGCCTTTTACATTACGTGACGTGTACCTTTTACAAAAATTAAACTTACTCAACAATAAATTACCTTTATAAAAATATAACTTATAAAATTGAGCGTTGTGGTCATTTCCTTCTATAAATTAAAGTCTCGTTGTTTGTCAAAATATTTTATTTTAAATTAAACATATTGTGACACGTACCTTTATTAATAACTAGACTTAAATTAAATAAAAACTAACCCACTCAGAGTGTAACTTAATCTTTTGAGTGTTTTGGTCATTTACTTTTATAAATCGTAGTCTCGTTATTTATCAAAGCAAATTTATTAATATTAGTGTAAAATCAAAATGTTTCAATGATTAATTAAGATATCAAAATATATACCTAATATGTAGGTTTGTTATATTTATTTAATAATACAATAATTAGATTTTTTCCAAAACTAATAATAGTTTAAAAGTTTATTTTAAATTCGTTTAGAAAAGCTTATAACACGTAACGTTTACACTTTAAAACTTATGTCGATATAATTCATTTATGCGCCAACGTTTTCCTTAAACTTTCTAAATAAAAATTTTTAATATCGATCGAATCAAATAACCAGGTTCTATTATATCGAAAAACGTTTTCGTACGTTTGAAAATAATTCAAACTAATATTATAGAATTCATTTCTCCACTAGCTTTTGTCTAACTCCCAATAAGTGATACTTTGTTCTTACTTGTAAATCACTTTACCATTTATTCCGAATACCGTTAAAAAAATAAGGGTTTCCTAATTCAAAGTGGACCTCATAACAGAGACTCATAATCAAAGTTCAATGTATCCGATAATTCAATCATTTGATATTATCTTTTAATCTCGTCGATAAACTTACATCTAACAAATACGTTCATGTAAAGTATTATTCATTCAATACCTTGATAGCATTTCCAAATTCATAAAAAAATAGATTTCATATCTTATATTCATAATAACTAATCCGTTCAATGTTTCATTAATATAACTCAATTTAAAATCAGACATATGTATATGTATATGTATATATTTATTTACACATAATTGTTCGTGAATCATTTGGCATGGTCAAAGGATATTTGATTACAGAAATATAGTTTCAAAACTTTCGAGACTCAACATTACAGATTTTGCTTATCGTGTCGGATATATATAAAGATTAAAGTTTAAATTTGATCGGAAATTTCCGGGTCATCACATTACCTACCCGTTAAAAGAAATTTCGTCCCGAAATTTGATCGAGGTCGTCATGGCTAACTAATAAAATGTTTTCATGACGAATATGAATCGATAATAGAGTTTTATCATAATTGAGTGATATAGATAAAACGATTTGTTTTTGTGAAGAGCACGAATGAAGCTATCACCTAAGAGTGAAAATGAATAAATGCAGGTTTGACCTAACAGGTGGCGTAGTCAAGATTGATTTCCGAAATTTAAGGAATTTAGAAGAAGATCTCCATAATAAGATTTGATTCGTCGGTAATTAAGGAGATTAGGATCCTCTTTGGTTATACGCGATAATCTGCTTTGATTGCTCTATCTATAAATCCACCCCCTTCGTTTCCTTACAACTCACACCTTCTATTATTTCTTCCTCAATTCATACTTTAAAGTATTCATTAATATGCTCCATCCCATCCTGATCCTTGATATCCTTTTAACTTTCATATCTGTCATTCTTCTTTTTAATCTTCCACCGGAAGAATCTATTTACTTCTACTATACTCTTGGGTTTATAGTTTTTCTAGTCCTCCCGTGTCTTTATATTGCTATTTGCATTGACATCTACGGTTTATAATTTACGGGTGATTGTTGGGTTTTATACCTTCCCTTATACTTCGATGTCCCTGCTTCTGTCTTCTATAATCATTGTCATCCATAGTTAATGCTCCCTTCTATTTGTTGCGATCTATACTCCAATTTCTGTTTCGGAGCTTTGTCCTTTCGTTTCTTCTTCTTGCGATTAAATAGCTCTTGTAATGGTCCAGAATTCGTAGGTATGGATTTCAGAATGAACACAGTAATTGTTCTAAGAAGGATAGGGTAATGGTAAATCCTGATTTGTTAAATTACCAGAATACCCTAAAAAAAAGACCGAATCATCAAGAAATATTTTCTTGATATATTTAGAGATTTGATAGAATGTAAGAGTCGTGTAAATGGTACATGATGACGGTATGTCCTGTGAATCATCACATCCATTAGAAACTTAGCATGAATTACCGTAATATAATGACGTTGATCAAGTATCATTATATTATACTAACTCATGTATCAGTTCCCAACACTACTTCAAAAACATTCATATTCGAATTTTTTTCAGAATTTAGAAACTAACACTGTTTCTTTTATGTTGCAGATATTACGGAGAGATAAATGCTACTTGATAAGAATAGTTGTGAAAATATCTCCAAAGATATGGAGAATATGTATAATGGAAGATACGAAGATATCTTATAACATTTAAGATATGATGATGAAGAAGAATATCTGTCTGTGAAGGTTTAGAATAAGAAGTAAGGTGTTTGCTAACGAGTTCAGCAGGCACTGATTTATTTAGATCCTTTGAAGGCAGATTCAGTCTCTATGATTTGTCCACGGCTTCCCTCATACTTTGCTCAATCCGTTTTTCAGTACCAAATCCTTTCTTTTTCTGAGCTTTACCAACTCACTATCTTTTATCATCAAAATTTTGACCGTTTAAACCTTCTACCATTTTTATGTTTCCTCTGCATTTAATGCTATAATATCTGAATCTCTGGTTATCAATCCGAGGTGGGTTCAGAAGAATCGTGTTTCAGATGATTAAACGCTGGTGGTAATATGGTGGAATATGAAAGGTTCCCCAGTAATAATGACGAAAGAGCAACGTATCTATCGGGGTTATAATAAGACTAGTCCAACTGAGAAATCGAAATTGACTTGCTGGAGCTGTGACAAAATTGGCTACTTTGAAAAGAAATCGAAGTGTTGTTTTTGCTAATAAATGCTAAAGAATTCGACGAGGGTACGTGTTAAACTACGACTTTGGTTTCGAGAGCTTTTCAGGTACAAGACTTCGGATAATGTGTGGTTGGATCATCATCTCGATTGTTCAATGTTTGAAGTGTCTTCCAGGATTTCGAAGGGTTTTAAATGCAGATTGTCATAGTCAATATCCAAATGATAAAATCGTCCTGATTCCCGAATGAATTTCATCTATTTCTGAGTGTTACGAATAAAAGTGATGTTCTGTCACAGTTTTGAATTCAAAGTATGACTTTGATAGATGTAGGAATTCTAAGAGTGATGTCTTCTGTTAAATCTTGACTTGGATTTTTTTTTTATTTGTCAAAATTAGAATATGTAATCAAATTTGGATGAGAATAGTTATTTTGATTTTTACGAAAGAATGTATATTGTTGAGAGAGTAGTGAATACAGTTGGTGATTGCTGAATCAGATTCAAAGAATGTAACATATTAATTGTGAATTTAGACATCTCTCGGGTATTACCTACCCGTTAAAAAAATTTACAAATAATGTTTTGAATAAGAATTTTCATTACAGTCCTTATGAAAATATATGTGAATATATTTTCTTCAGATGTAATACAGATTCAATGAGTTTAAATCATACTAAGCTCATTTGATTTTCAGATTGAATTAGAAATGAATTTTTTTTTTTTTTTTTTTTTTTTTCTAAAACATTAGAGATTTCATAATCTTTGCGGAGTATTTCACTAATGTAGTCAATACTTCAATATTTATTCTTATTGATATTCTTCAGTGAAGGATGTTGACGCTTGAAGAATTCTTGCGAACTTCGCAAAGTACGATTGATATTTTCTAGAAAGTTTCGAGTGCATCGAAGATGAAAGTGTAAAATCAAACATGTTATTGAATGATACACTTGACTTATTATGAGACGGAATTCATTGAATTGAAGCAGAGATTGTGGTTAACAATGATGAAATTGTTAACGAATAATGTACATCATAGCATATTAGTAATATGAATTAACCGGATAGTTAAGTTCCATACATAATAGCTTAGTACAGAAAGATTTATTATGGTTAAATTTTTTTTTTTTTTTATATATATATATATATATATATAGGATATACATATAAATTCTTTGGAGGAACTGAGTTAATACTTCATAACTCGTTGATATAATATACTCGTTATTAATTCGTAATGATTTCCACAGTGATTCTTGAACTGGCGAAGCTTGTGAGGTTGGAGGTGTTGACGATTCTCACTATGTTGACAGCATTTGACTGTGTTGGTGAGGCTATTGGTACTGCTGATGTTGTTGGTAAAACAAGTCTAGCTTGTACCTTACGCACTAGTCTTGTTAGGGTTTCGATTCTTCTCTCTATCATCTCTGTCCACTCATCTAGTTTTTCGTTAAGGCTGAGATAGATAATCTCTAAAACTTTAGAGATTACATAATCACCACAGAATGTTTCTCCGATGAAGTTATGAATCAATACTTCATCATTTGTTGTTGTTGGTACTCCTTGGTATCTTTGGTGCGTGTGACGTTGATATCATATATATAGATTGGGATATTGAGGTGTGTGATGCATATGTGATTGTTGGTGGTGGTAATGATCCTGTTGTTGATGGTGGTGTTGTTGATGCCGGTGATGCTGCTGGTGCTTAGGGTATTGAGGCTTGCGATGTTGATGTTACTGGCGGTACTGATTATGCTGCTGGTGCTGCTGATGGTGTTTGTAATCCTTGCACCATAAGCTCCAAAGCCGTCACACGAGCACGAAGTTCGTTAACTTCTGCTAGTATACCGGGATGATTGTTGGTTGGGACGAGCGGATAAATAAAATCTAGAATTTGATGTAGTATATAATCGTGACGAGATACTCTGGAAATGAGAGAGAAAATGGTTTCACGAACAGGTTCGCCGGTAAGTGCTTCAGTTTCATCGCCAAGAGGGTAATGTGGTGGATGGAAAGGATCACCTTCTTCTTGTCTCCAATAATTGAGGAGGCTACGAACCCATCCCCATTTCATCCAGAATAGATGATGACTGATTGGTTGATCTATTCCGGTCACACTGTTTTCGGAGCTCGAATGGAAATCCATATCGACATAGCTATCGAAATCTGAGGAGTTCGAACTGGTTGAGGGATCCATCTTGTATGATTAGGGAAAGAATTTTGTTATGAAATAGATTATAGGAATTAGATTTGATATTCTTCAATACATAATTTACATATGTATATATATTATCAAAATCCCATAAATTACGGAAGAAACTTTGAAAGATGTCAGTCAAAGTTCACAGTAACAGATATGCCAGGATAAGATTTCGTCTATACACTATTATGCAATAAATGCAAGAAAACGCGTATAGACTAAAGAATGATAATCAGGTAATTTCCTAAGGATGGTAGGTAGATGATTTCGGACTAAATGATAAGCAAAACTTTTGACATGCAGACACGGTCGAAGTCCAGACTCACTAATGCATCTAAACAACTATCAGTTAGACACACTAATGCAAGACCTGGTTCGCTAAGACCACCGCTCTGATACCACATGAGATGACCCGTCCCAATCCATAAGGACGAATACAATAACATATGATTACATCGCGAGGTATTTGACCTCTATATGATACATTTTACAAACATTGCATTCGTTTTAAAAGAAAAGCTTTCATTTACATCGAAAGTTGACAGGCATGCATACCATTTCATAATATCCAAACTATAAATGACCTAATCTGTCATCTACTTAAATATAATCTTTAATGAACTTCAACGACTCGAATGCAACGTCTTTTGAAATATGTCATGAATGACTCCAAGTAATATCTTTAAAATCAGCTAATGCACAGCGGAAGATCTCTTTCAAACCTGAGAATAAACATGCTTTCAAGTGTCAACCAAAAGGTTGGTGAGTTCATTAGTTTATCATAATCATTTATTTTCATCATTTTTATAGACCACAAGAATTTCAATTCCAGTTCTCTTAAATATACGTCCCATGCATAGAGACAAAAATAATCATTCATATGGTGAACACCTGGTAACCGACATTAACTAGATACATATAAGAATATCCCCTATCATTCCGGGATCCTCCTTCGGACATGATATAAATTTCGAAGTACTAAAGCATCCGGTACTTTGGATGGGGTTTGTTAGGCCCAATAGATCTATCTTTAGGATTCGCGTCAATTAGGGTGTCTGTTCCCTAATTCTTAGATTACCAGACTTAATAAAAAGGGGCATATTCGATTTCGATAATTCAACCATAGAATGTAGTTTCACGTACTTGTGTCTATTTTGTAAATCATTTATAAAAATTGCGCATGTATTCTCAGCCCAAAAATATAAAGGGTAAAAAGGCAAATGAAACTCACCATACTGTATTTTGTAGTAAAAATACATATAACATCATTGAACAAGTGTAGGGTTGGCCTCGGATTCACGAACCTATAGTAATTATATATATTTATGTATTTGTCAATATTTGTCTAATAAATTAGGCCAAGTCATAGTGTACCACAATCTAATGCTCGAGACTAATGTGCAAAAGTCAAAGGTTAAAGTAAAAACGAGGTCGCATGCAAAAATACAATAACTTATACAAAAATGATTTTTCGGTCAAACATGACTAAATGGCCACTTCAGTGATTTTTAGAAAAATTATCGGAACTCCGATTGATAAACGGCCAAAGATAAAAGTTACACATTACCAAAAAGATTAAGCATTAATTTTTACAGAAGTAAACTAAACCTAGACAACTCGTAGTTGCCAACGCGGTTTCGGCGTTTCAAAGTTAATTTTTCAGCTTTAATAAATTTACAAAAGTGACCGAGTAGCCTACTTTGGAGATTTTTAGAAAATTCCTCGAAACTCGGATTGACAAACGGTCAAAGCCTTCAAATTCTCGTTACCACAAAGATATAACATGATTTTTGGCAAAAGTAAACACACATCAGGTCGACCATGACAACTGATACAAAACTGACATTTTTAACAAAAAAGTTTCAGCTCTTTTTAGAATTTTAAAATGTGACCCAACAGTCAACTTTGACGATTTTTAGAAAAATCGTCGAGACTCGAATTGACAATTGGCTAGAGTGGTTTGTTAGACCTTACAGCAAAGAATTCAGTGGTATTTTTGTTTTAATCTGAAACAACGCAGATAAGCGAGAATTTCAGTTTCCGTATCGACGTTTCATCAAAATTTACAAAACTTCTTTTATCCATAACTTGACAACCGTTCAACGAAACGAGACGTGCTTTATATGAAAATTCATCTACTCGACGAGTAGAATCCAAATAACCACTTTTTATTACCCAGAAAATTAATTCACTAATTATTATCAGCAATTTTAATTACGAAATTAATTGTTTAATTCATAACTTTCTAACCGTTCATCGAATCCATTCGATATCTAAATGAAAAGTTCTTAATTTTTCGCTAGCTTTCCAATGAAATGCATATCTTATACCTTATTTCATCCCTAGTATAACAACCTTTAAGATTCAACATAACCTATCTAAGGGCAATATCAAATGTACAAATATGCATAATCCTAATTTCTCGAGCACTAGTCAGGGATACACTATTAGTATGTAAAAATTAAATTATGAGTACTCACATATCAATATTGAGATTCAATATTGCAGGAAGGTACGTAGACGCAACGGAGATGATAAACACTAAATTGACCTCATGAGCATATCCATGAACCATACCCATCACCTCCATAGCTATAACCCATAATTTCCTTAGCCCTATCCTACTCGAACCCAGTTTTGAAATTACTCGTTCATGACATCGTCGTAGTATTTTATGTAATACTACTAATAATATCGCTTCTTAGTACTACTAATACTAAAAATAATAAAATTAATAATCTTAATAATAATAATAATATAAACATACATATCCTACACAGAGATAGATAGAATATGAATGAAAATGGAACCCATGCGTTTTATAAGACCTTTCCCCCAATCATACCTCAATAATTTCATGGGACCGCATGAAGGGAGGTTTACAGCTCATATACACTTGTAGACTTTACCGACACTGGTTCCTTTACACATATTATATAATAATAATATAATTATAATAGTATAATAAATAAAAAATAAAAAAAAAACGTGTAATGTAGTGTGAAAAGTGTTACTACCTAATGATCCGTGAAAAGAAAACAATTACATACCTTTTTAGTTTAATAATATTATATATAAATATATATTTAATTTATATGATTAATTATATATTATATTATATTCACGTTCATGGTAAAAATATAATTTTTACAAAAATGACACGGTCGTGGTCTCACGACTCATGTACCACTTTCGGTTTTTCGGGCGCACTTTCGTACATTTAGAAAACTAGCCTTTTACATTACGTGACGTGTACCTTTTACAAAAATTAAACTTACTCAACAATAAATTACCTTTATAAAAATATAACTTATAAAATTGAGCGTTGTGGTCATTTCCTTCTATAAATTAAAGTCTCGTTGTTTGTCAAAATATTTTATTTTAAATTAAACATATTGTGACACGTACCTTTATTAATAACTAGACTTAAATTAAATAAAAACTAACCCACTCAGAGTGTAACTTAATCTTTTGAGTGTTTTGGTCATTTACTTTTATAAATCGTAGTCTCGTTATTTATCAAAGCAAATTTATTAATATTAGTGTAAAATCAAAATGTTTCAATGATTAATTAAGATATCAAAATATATACCTAATATGTAGGTTTGTTATATTTATTTAATAATACAATAATTAGATTTTTTCCAAAACTAATAATAGTTTAAAAGTTTATTTTAAATTCGTTTAGAAAAGCTTATAACACGTAACGTTTACACTTTAAAACTTATGTCGATATAATTCATTTATGCGCCAACGTTTTCCTTAAACTTTCTAAATAAAAAATTTTAATATCGATCGAATCAAATAACCAGGTTCTATTATATCGAAAAACGTTTTCGTACGTTTGAAAATAATTCAAACTAATATTATAGAATTCATTTCTCCACTAGCTTTTGTCTAACTCCCAATAAGTGATACTTTGTTCTTACTTGTAAATCACTTTACCATTTATTCCGAATACCGTTAAAAAAATAAGGGTTTCCTAATTCAAAGTGGACCTCATAACAGAGACTCATAATCAAAGTTCAATGTATCCGATAATTCAATCATTTGATATTATCTTTTAATCTCGTCGATAAACTTACATCTAACAAATACGTTCATGTAAAGTATTATTCATTCAATACCTTGATAGCATTTCCAAATTCATAAAAAAATAGATTTCATATCTTATATTCATAATAACTAATCCGTTCAATGTTTCATTAATATAACTCAATTTAAAATCAGACATATGTATATGTATATGTATATATTTATTTACACATAATTGTTCGTGAATCATTTGGCATGGTCAAAGGATATTTGATTACAGAAATATAGTTTCAAAACTTTCGAGACTCAACATTACAGATTTTGCTTATCGTGTCGGATATATATAAAGATTAAAGTTTAAATTTGATCGGAAATTTCCGGGTCATCACATCAACTACTACAATTCTATATGAAAAACTGATTATAATAATATTTTGCGTTCAAACTTTTATACAATATTTTACAAACTTACAATACCGCTTATTTTACATAAAGCATGAAATATAGCACACAATAACTTTGATACAAGATAGTTGTGAAGACAATTCTAGCTAGTACACAAGTCGTTCAGCAAAGGCAATAAAGACACGTAATTCATACGTCCAGAAACAAGTCATGCATTCTGGTTTTACTAGGACTACTTCCCATCCTTGGTCTTGTGCAACATAACCGTTATGGCCGTTGATAAGACAGCGTGTTGTAACGTCATCAAAGGGACGAGGGTTACGTAATGTCCAACAGTCCCGTAATAATCTAAAAACCTCATTTCTTACCCCAATTACCGACTCCGTCACTTGTGGAAACGTTTTGTTTAATAGTTGTAGCCCGATGTTCTTGTTCTCACTTTGGTGAGAAGCGAACATTACTAATCCGTAAGCATAACATGCTTCTTTATGTTGCATGTTAGTCGCTTTTTCTAAATCACGAAGTCCAATATTCGGATATATTGAGTCAAAATAATTTCTTAACCCGTTGCGTAAAATAGCATTTGGGTTCCCCGCAATATATGCGTCAAAGTAAACACATCGTAACTTATGGGTTTCCCAATGTGATATCCCCCATCTTTCAAACGAAAGTCTCTTATAAACCAAGACATTCTTGGAACGTTCTTCGAATGTCTTACAAACTGATCTCGCCTTAAATAGTTGTGCCGAAGAATTCTGGCCGACTCTAGACAAGATTTCATCAATCATGTCTCCGGGTAGGTCTCTTAAAATATTGGGTTGTCTATCCATTTTGTGTTTTTAAACTGTAAAATAGACAAGAGTTAGATTCATAAAAAAAATACTTATTAATACAAGCAATTTTTACATATATCATAAAGCATAAGAACACTATATTACATATATTACACCACACGAATACAACTATCTTATTCCGACTCGCTCGTTTCTTCTTCTTCGGTTTTGGTTCGTTTTGCCAAGTTTCTAGGGATATATGATGTTCCCCTAATACGAGCCGTCGTTGTCCACATTGGTTTAGAAAAACCTGGTGGTTTAGAGGTTCCCGGGTCATTGTTACAACTTAAGGACTTCGGGGGTTGACGATACATATAAAGTTCATCGGGGTTGGAATTAGATTTCTCTATTTTTATGCCCTTTCCCTTATTATTTTCTTTTGCCTTTTTAAATTCAGTTGGGGTAATTTCTATAACATCATCGGAATTCTCGTCGGAATCCGATTCATCGGAGAATTGGTAATCTTCCCAATATTTTGCTTCCTTGGCGGAAACACCATTGACCATAATTAACTTTGGTCGGTTGGTTGAGGATTTTCTTTTACTTAACCGTTTTATTATTTCCCCCACCGGTTCTATTTCTTCATCCGGTTCCGATTCTTCTTCCGGTTCCGATTCTTCTTCCGGTTCCGACTCTTCTTCCGGTTCCGACTCTTCTTCCGGTTCCTCTTCGGGAACTTGTGAATCAGTCCACAAATCATTCCAATTTACATTTGACTCTTCATTATTATTAGGTGAGTCAATGGGACTTGTTCTAGAGGTAGACATCTATCACATAATATCAAACACGTTAAGAGATTAATATACCACATAATATTCATATGTTAAAAATATATAGTTTCCAACAAAAATGTTAAGCAATCATTTTTAAAGAAAACACGGTCGAAGTCCAGACTCACTAATGCATCCTAACAAACTCGATAAGACACACTAATGCAAATTTTCTGGTTCTCTAAGACCAACGCTCTGATACCAACTGAAATGTCCCGTTCTTATTGATTAAAAACGTTCCATATTAATTGATTTCGTTGCGAGGTTTTGACCTCTATATGAGACATTTTTCAAAGACTGCATTCATTTTTAAAACAAACCATAACCTTTATTTCATAAATAAAGGTTTAAAAAGCTTTACGTAGATTATCAAATAATGATAATCTAAAATATCCTGTTTACACACGACCATTACATAATGGTTTACAATATAAATATGTTACATCGAAATCAGTTTCTTGAATGCAGTTTTTACACAATATCATACAAACATGGACTCCAAATCTTGTCCTTATTTTAGTATGCAACAGCGGAAGCTCTTAATATTCACCTGAGAATAAACATGCTTTAAACGTCAATAAAAATGTTGGTGAGTTATAGGTTTAACCTATATATATCAAATCGTAACAATAGACCACAAGATTTCATTTTTCAATACACATCCCATACATAGAGATAAAAATCATTCATATGGTGAACACCTGGTAACCGACAATAACAAGATGCATATATAAGAATATCCCCATCATTCCGGGACACCCTTCGGATATGATATAAATTTCGAAGTACTAAAGCATCCGGTACTTTGGATGGGGTTTGTTAGGCCCAATAGATCTATCTTTAGGATTCGCGTCAATTAGGGTGTCTGTTCCCTAATTCTTAGATTACCAGACTTAATAAAAAGGGGCATATTTGTAACGACCCGGAAATTTCCGACCAAATTTAAACTCTAATCTCTATATGGTTCCGACACGATAAGCAAAAACCCTAAAGTTGACCCGCATTTTTTTTCGATCGTTCTATACTTATAAGATTAATATTTACATAAATTAAAACTTACCAACATGATAAGTAATCCAAATTGTCGAGATTTATATTTCCGAAAAGAGTTTTACACAACGTTTGACCGTCTAGTTTGACCGACGATATCACGAACTATACAATATATGATAATTATACGTTTGCGTATATATATGTATATATACATATTTAACATGATTAATGAATGTTTTAATATCTTATTTTGTATCAAACACTATAAGTTATAAGTATATTTTGAAACTACTAACTTAAGTTTTCAAAACGATAACTATACGTAACGTTATTTGACATAAATACTTAAGACTTATAATGTTTATACATATATCGTATAAGTAATGTATTTACTCACTTTTAAGACTTAAATACATAAAATCATATAAGTGTATTCACAAAAGATAGCTATATTTGAATCCTCATTCCATTTTTCACAAAATTTCTATACGTATATCTAGAGTATTTGTACTCGTATCATACCTAGCTTCTATACGTATTTACTATTGGTATATACACATCAAATCACCACCTAACCAGCCCTTGTTACTACCCTAGGTATAAGGTAATTGCTTTTGTATTATTGTTTGACAAATACATAAGATTACAAACTAAAATTTTGTCATGTTATCCTTAAAGATCACATTTTTAGGAGTATATATGTATCATCATTTTGATTCATTTACTACTTCAATCTCCTAGCTAAAACACACACACTTATAACCCTTAAACACCTTCAACAATTCAGTAAAGTTCTAAGAAGATCTAGCTTCAAAAACCTTACATAAACACCATAAGAAAACCATACAAAAACACTTCAAGAAAACCTTCCAAGAACACCAACTTACTTCCAATCTTTCATCCACTTCTATCACCCTTTTGATTCTAGCTTCTTACTCCTCTTTTACAGCAAACTTATCCAAGGAACTTGAGGTAGAATCTATGTTCATAACCTTGTTCGATTCATATATATATAGCTATCTTATTTTGTGGTACAAAAGTTTAACAACAAGAACATAGTTTGAATGTTTTCAAACTTGTTTGCAAACTAAATAGATCCTTCTAACTTAACTTTTAAAATACTTCAAGACCTGTAATATAACTTAAATATATGCTAATTTAATAAGGTAAAACTTGGTTTTTCAAAGTATAAGTATTTTTAGAAAAATGGTCATTAAATGATTTTTTTTTGTAACAAAATGTTTAACTTCATATGTTTCACTAATGTTTCACTTATGCCGTATGATTTTGAATACAAACCAAGGTATTTACAGTTCATAGTCTTAAAGAAGAACTCGATCCAAGAAGATGGCAATTTGAATCAACGAAAACGGACTTGTAACGAAGAAACTATGACCGAAACAAAATTGGTTATCCTAGATCATTTCAACTACGGGATCAATTGGAAAAAAAGATATAAATCACATATTTCTAAGATAACATGATATTTTATATATATGTACTCATAATTCAATTTCATATGGTTCAGGATCACCCGTAAACAACACGAGAAGATTAATCATAAGATCCCATGATTGTACGCAACACGTCATTTGACAACACCGGTACTTTATGTACGCAACACGTCATTTGACAACACCGGTACCATGGGTCAAGATTAATCTCGACCAACACATATACGATGGGGTTTTATGGGAGTTTTATTTATTTCGTTGGGGGTTTATTTATTGCGGGTATATTAAATATCTAAAAATGAACCATTAAAATTGAATTACTAACATCGAAACGCTAACTACGGACTAAGGAATTATTCAAAGTATTAAAAGTATTATAAATATATATACGAGATGTTTGTTTAAAATGAAAATATATTGATATATTATATATGGATAGGTTCGTGATATCAACCGGAAGACCAAGTCAAAAATATATATATCTTCGAGACAACAGTGAGTATATAGTCCCACTTTTAAACTCTAAATATTTCGGGATGAGAATACATGTATTTTATGTTTTACGTTATGGACACAAGTAACTGAAAAATATATTCTACGTTGAGTTGTACCACTGGCATACTTCCCTGTAGCTTGGTAACTGTTATTTACAGCGGTATTGTAAACGCGAATCCTGTTGATAGATCTATCGGGCCTGACAACCCCAACCGGACTGGACGACCAGTATTCAACGGTTGCACAGTACTTCGTTTTGCGACTACACCTTGGTACGGTGTAGTAAGATTTCATATTAAAGGGAATATGCGACGTGATTAAATGTTAAGTATGGTTACCAAGTGCTCAACCACTTAGAATATTTTTATTGAAATGATTATATACGAAATCTTGTGGTCCATTGTTATAACGCTGCTAGCATCAAACCTATATATCTCACCAACTTTATGTTGACGTTTTAAAGCATGTTATTCTCAGGTACGAATTAAGTCTTCCGCTGTGCATTAGCTCATGTTAAGGATACTACTTGGGACCATTTAAGCTATGATACAAGGACGTTGCATTCGAGTCATTGAAGTTCATTAAAGACTATTGTTATGAAAATGGCAGATTAGATCATTTGGTTGTTATAAAATGTTAGGCTAATATGTCAACTCTCGATGTAATAATAGATTGCCTTTAAGAAATAAATGCAACGTTTGTAAAATGTATCATATAGAGGTCAAGTACCTCGCGATGTTATCAACTATTGTAATTCGTTTTTAATCTATATGGACGATGTCCGGATGATTAGTTTCGGATCCTTTCAGTTGGTATCAGAGCGTTGGTCTTAGCGAACCAGGCCTTGCATTAGTGTGTCTAACTAGTAGTTGTTAGGATACATTAAGTGAGTCTGGACTTTGACCGTGTCTGCCTGTCAAAAGTTTTGCTTATCAATCCTAGTCGGAAATCATCTGCTTATCATCCTTAGGGAACTGCCTGCTTATCATTCTTAAGTCTAGACACGTCTTACTGCATTTAGTGCATCGATAGTGTATAGACAAAATTCATATCTTAGCGTATCTGTTACTATAGACATTGCCTGACGTATTTCAAAGATTCTCCGTAATTCATGGGATTTTGATATTATATATACATATGTAAATTATGTATTGAAGAGTACCAAACCCAACTCCTATAATCTATTCCAAACCAAAAATTCACTTCTCCGACTATACAAGATGGATTCTTCATCCAGTTCGAATTCCTCCGACTTCGATAGCTACGCCGATATGGATTTCCATTCGAGCTCCGAGAACAGCGTCACCGGAATGGATCAACCAATTTCCCATCATCTATTTTGGATGAATTGGGGATGGGTTCGTAATATACTAAATCTCTGGAGGCAAGAAGAAGGTGATCCATTCCATCCACCAAATTGTCCTCTTAACGATGAACCTGAAGCACTTACCGGTGAACCTATTCGAAACACCATTTTCTCGCTCATTTCTAGAGTATCTCGTCATGATTACATACTATCCCATATTTCGAATCTTGTTCATTCGCTCGTTCCAACCGTCAATCATCCCGGTATAATAGAAGAAGTCAACGAGCTTCGCGCTCGGGTAGTGGCTTTAGAAAATACGGTGCGAAGGTTACAAACACCAGCAGCAGCACCAGCAGCATAATCTATACCACCATCATCAACGCCGACAGTACTCTTGTCACCCCCAAAATCTCAACATCACAATCTGTATCTCGAATATCAACATCACACGACTCAATATCTGTACTTCGAGTATGATCTTCGTTCTATATATCGTTCTACATCGATTATCTTCGCTTTACGTATCGTATGACGATTATGTAATTTCTAAAGTCTTAGAGATTATGTAATCTAGAATTAACGATAAATCAAATGAGTTTATTATCTTATTGACTCATTAAATCTATGATTATCTCTGAAGAAAATATATATGCAAGTATATTTTCATAAAGATAGTAATTAAAAATTCCTTCGTACAAACTAATAATGATGAAAATATTTTAACGGGTGGGTAGTACCCGAGGAATATTTAGAATTCACATTAATAAGTTATATTGTACATTCTTGAATCTGATTCAACGGTCATTTGTTATTTTACTTACAACCATCGATATACGTATCCGTTCACCCCAGAATAACCATTTCCATTTAAATTTCATATTTGAATTTTTTTTTACCTATCCAAATCCAACAAGTGGCATAAAGAAGAAACATTGGACAATTAAAATGAAATAAAATGTTGATTATAACATATGAAACTAAACAATTCTTCAATTTTGCCACTTGATTTCATCCTAAACCTCATTTGTACTTCGACAATTATAATCCTCATTCAAATCTTTTCATGATTCTTGAAAACACCTCGATCGAGAAGTTGAACCAGCCGCACCTCGTTTACGGAAGAAAGATTTATGCATACAGTGATGCACCTGAAAAATTTTCGAAACCGAAGTTATAGTTAAAACGTATCCGCGTCGAATTCCTTATCATTCATTATCAAAAACAATCATACGATTCCTTTTCAAGAAGCTAATTTTGTCACAGCTCCACTTCGACTTCTCAGTGAGACTACTCCTATTATAATCTCGATATTTATACTTTGTCCTTTCGACGTTGTTACCGGAGAACCTTTTTCACAACATCATCAGCAGACGTACCAGCAACTCGTTATCTCTTTGGCGAAACCCGCAATCAGTATTTTGAAAATCTCGTAGAAATTCTCCCAGTTATACCAAGAACGACTATCCCTAAGAATTACATTTTTCGAATGTGAAGTTCTGAAAAACATCCTGGACTATGAAGTAGTTCTTGAAATGCTGAAGAAGCAGAAAAAAAAAAAAAAAAAAAAAAAAAAAAAAAAAAAAACTGTAAACGACTTTAACAGTCAAAAGTTTAATGATGAAGTACATTGTATTGGTAAAGCTTAGAAAAAGAGGAGAGTTGGAACTGGAAAACGGATTGAGCAAAGTATGAAGGAGGATGTAGATAAATCACAAGAACTGAATCTGCTTTCAAAGGATTCAAACGATTCAGTGCTTGCTGAAACCATTAGTAAAAAAAAAAAAAAAAAACCTACCCCTTATCCTAAACCTTTCCCGATGATATTCTTCATCATCATCTTATCTTAGATATTATAAGATATCTTCATATCTTTTGTTATACATATCCTCCATATTTCTGGAGATATTCTCACAACTGTTCTTATCCAAAATCATGTATTTCTCCGTAATATCTGCGTTACAATATAAAAGAAACTGTGTTAGTTTCTAAGTTCTAAAACCTTCAAGTTTAAAATAGGAATGTTTTGAAGTAGTGTTGGGAACTGATACATGAATTAGTATAATATAATGAAACTTGATCAACTTCATTATATTACAGTAAGTCATGTTAAGTTTCTAATGGAATGTGATGATTCACAGTACCGTCATCATGTGCCATGTTACACGGCTCTTACATTCTATCAAGTCTCCAAACATATTAGAACGTATCACCTTGATAGTTCTATTTTTCCGGAATATTCGAGTAATTTAACGAATCAAGATCGTGCCATTACAATTTTATTCTAAAACCAATAGCTAGGTTCATTCCAAATTTTATACCTACGAATTCCGAACTATTGATCGCTTGACTCAAGGACGGGAAGAAGAAACGAAGGGACAAAGTCCCAAAATAGAAATTGGGGTATAGATCACAGCAAATAGGAGAGAATATTAACTATGGATGACAATGATTATGGAAAACAGAAGCAGGAGCATCGAAGTATAAGGAAAGATATCAAACCCAACAACCACCCAGAAACTACAAACCATGTATATCAATACGTATGGCGACGTAAAGACACGGGAGAATTAGAAACATTATAATTCCAAGAAAATCATAAAAGTGAATAGATTCTTCTGGCGGTAGATGGAAGAGAAGAATGAAAGATATAAAAGTTAGAAGTATAACAAAAATCAGAACGGGATGAAGCATTTCAAAGGATACCTTAAAGTAGGAATTAAGGAGAAAGAGTAGAAGATGCGAGTTGTGAAAAATAAGGAAACGAAGGGGTGGATTTATAGTGAAATATCCGACAGAGAAATCGAAACAGATTACCGCATTAAATCAAAGAAGATTCTGATCGCCGAATAACCAAATCTTATTACGTAAGATTTTTCCTAAATCCCTTAAATCCCGGAAATCAATTCTAAACCACGTCATCGATTAAAAACGATTCCATATTTACTCATTTCATTTTTTTTTTTTTTGTGATAGCTTCGCTCGTGCGTCTCACATAACCAAATCGTTTTATCTAAATCTTTCAATAATGATAAAATTTCATTATTACCTCATATTCGTCATGAAAACATTCCTATGGTTATTTATGACAACCTCTACCAAATTTCGAGGACGAAATTTCTTTAACGGATGGGTACTGTAACGACCCGGAAATTTCCGACCAAATTTAAACTCTAATCTCTATATGGTTCCGACACGATAAGCAAAAACCCTAAAGTTGACCCGCATTTTTTTTCGATCGTTCTATACTTATAAGATTAATATTTACATAAATTAAAACTTACCAACATGATAAGTAATCCAAATTGTCGAGATTTATATTTCCGAAAAGAGTTTTACACAACGTTTGACCGTCTAGTTTGACCGACGATATCACGAACTATACAATATATGATAATTATACGTTTGCGTATATATATGTATATATACATATTTAACATGATTAATGAATGTTTTAATATCTTATTTTGTATCAAACACTATAAGTTATAAGTATATTTTGAAACTACTAACTTAAGTTTTCAAAACGATAACTATACGTAACGTTATTTGACATAAATACTTAAGACTTATAATGTTTATACATATATCGTATAAGTAATGTATTTACTCACTTTTAAGACTTAAATACATAAAATCATATAAGTGTATTCACAAAAGATAGCTATATTTGAATCCTCATTCCATTTTTCACAAAATTTCTATACGTATATCTAGAGTATTTGTACTCGTATCATACCTAGCTTCTATACGTATTTACTATTGGTATATACACATCAAATCACCACCTAACCAGCCCTTGTTACTACCCTAGGTATAAGGTAATTGCTTTTGTATTATTGTTTGACAAATACATAAGATTACAAACTAAAATTTTGTCATGTTATCCTTAAAGATCACATTTTTAGGAGTATATATGTATCATCATTTTGATTCATTTACTACTTCAATCTCCTAGCTAAAACACACACACTTATAACCCTTAAACACCTTCAACAATTCAGTAAAGTTCTAAGAAGATCTAGCTTCAAAAACCTTACATAAACACCATAAGAAAACCATACAAAAACACTTCAAGAAAACCTTCCAAGAACACCAACTTACTTCCAATCTTTCATCCACTTCTATCACCCTTTTGATTCTAGCTTCTTACTCCTCTTTTACAGCAAACTTATCCAAGGAACTTGAGGTAGAATCTATGTTCATAACCTTGTTCGATTCATATATATATAGCTATCTTATTTTGTGGTACAAAAGTTTAACAACAAGAACATAGTTTGAATGTTTTCAAACTTGTTTGCAAACTAAATAGATCCTTCTAACTTAACTTTTAAAATACTTCAAGACCTGTAATATAACTTAAATATATGCTAATTTAATAAGGTAAAACTTGGTTTTTCAAAGTATAAGTATTTTTAGAAAAATGGTCATTAAATGATTTTTTTTTGTAACAAAATGTTTAACTTCATATGTTTCACTAATGTTTCACTTATGCCGTATGATTTTGAATACAAACCAAGGTATTTACAGTTCATAGTCTTAAAGAAGAACTCGATCCAAGAAGATGGCAATTTGAATCAACGAAAACGGACTTGTAACGAAGAAACTATGACCGAAACAAAATTGGTTATCCTAGATCATTTCAACTACGGGATCAATTGGAAAAAAAGATATAAATCACATATTTCTAAGATAACATGATATTTTATATATATGTACTCATAATTCAATTTCATATGGTTCAGGATCACCCGTAAACAACACGAGAAGATTAATCATAAGATCCCATGATTGTACGCAACACGTCATTTGACAACACCGGTACTTTATGTACGCAACACGTCATTTGACAACACCGGTACCATGGGTCAAGATTAATCTCGACCAACACATATACGATGGGGTTTTATGGGAGTTTTATTTATTTCGTTGGGGGTTTATTTATTGCGGGTATATTAAATATCTAAAAATGAACCATTAAAATTGAATTACTAACATCGAAACGCTAACTACGGACTAAGGAATTATTCAAAGTATTAAAAGTATTATAAATATATATACGAGATGTTTGTTTAAAATGAAAATATATTGATATATTATATATGGATAGGTTCGTGATATCAACCGGAAGACCAAGTCAAAAATATATATATCTTCGAGACAACAGTGAGTATATAGTCCCACTTTTAAACTCTAAATATTTCGGGATGAGAATACATGTATTTTATGTTTTACGTTATGGACACAAGTAACTGAAAAATATATTCTACGTTGAGTTGTACCACTGGCATACTTCCCTGTAGCTTGGTAACTGTTATTTACAGCGGTATTGTAAACGCGAATCCTGTTGATAGATCTATCGGGCCTGACAACCCCAACCGGACTGGACGACCAGTATTCAACGGTTGCACAGTACTTCGTTTTGCGACTACACCTTGGTACGGTGTAGTAAGATTTCATATTAAAGGGAATATGCGACGTGATTAAATGTTAAGTATGGTTACCAAGTGCTCAACCACTTAGAATATTTTTATTGAAATGATTATATACGAAATCTTGTGGTCCATTGTTATAACGCTGCTAGCATCAAACCTATATATCTCACCAACTTTATGTTGACGTTTTAAAGCATGTTATTCTCAGGTACGAATTAAGTCTTCCGCTGTGCATTAGCTCATGTTAAGGATACTACTTGGGACCATTTAAGCTATGATACAAGGACGTTGCATTCGAGTCATTGAAGTTCATTAAAGACTATTGTTATGAAAATGGCAGATTAGATCATTTGGTTGTTATAAAATGTTAGGCTAATATGTCAACTCTCGATGTAATAATAGATTGCCTTTAAGAAATAAATGCAACGTTTGTAAAATGTATCATATAGAGGTCAAGTACCTCGCGATGTTATCAACTATTGTAATTCGTTTTTAATCTATATGGACGATGTCCGGATGATTAGTTTCGGATCCTTTCAATATTCGATTTCGATAATTCAACCATAGAATGTAGTTTCACGTACTTGTGTCTATTTTGTAAATCATTTATAAAACCTGCATGTATTCTCATCCCAAAAATATTAGATTTTAAAAGTGGGACTATAACTCACTTTCACAGATTTTTACTTCGTCGGGAAGTAAGACTTGGCCACTGTTGATTCACGAACCTATAACAATATATACATATATATTAAAGTATGTTCAAAATATATTTACAACACTTTTAATATATTTTGATGTTTTAAGTTTATTAAGTCAGCTGTCCTCGTTAGTAACCTATAACTAGTTGTCCACAGTTAGATGTACAGAAATAAATCGATAAATATTATCTTGAATCAATCCACGAAGCAGTGTATACGTATCTCAGTATTGATCACAACTCAAACTATATATATTTTGGAATCAACCTCAACCCTGTATAGCTAACTCCAACATTCACATATAGAGTGTCTATGGTTGTTCCGAAATATATATAGATGTGTCGACATGATAGGTCGAAACATTGTATACGTGTCTATGGTATCTCAAGATTACATAATATACAATACAAGTGGATTAAGTTATGGTTGGAATAGATTTGTTACCAATTTTCACGTAGCTAAAATGAGAAAAATTATCCAATCTTGTTTTACCCATAACTTCTTCATTTTAAATCCGTTTTGAGTGAATCAAATTGCTATGGTTTCATATTGAACTCTATTTTATGAATCTAAACATAAAAGTATAGGTTTATAGTCGGAAAAATAAGTTACAAGTCGTTTTTGTAAAGGTAGTCATTTCAGTCGAAAGAACGACGTCTAGATGACCATTTTAGAAAACATACTTCCACTTTGAGTTTAACCATAATTTTTGGATATAGTTTCATGTTCATAATAAAAATCATTTTCTCAGAATAACAACTTTTAAATCAAAGTTTATCATAGTTTTTAATTAACTAACCCAAAACAGCCCGCGGTGTTACTACGACGGCGTAAATCCGGTTTTACGGTGTTTTTCGTGTTTCCAGGTTTTAAATCATTAAGTTAGCATATCATATAGATATAGAACATGTGTTTATTTGATTTTAAAAGTCAAGTTAGAAGGATTAACTTTTGTTTGCGAACAAGTTTAGAATTAACTAAACTATGTTCTAGTGATTACAAGTTTAAACCTTCGAATAAGATAGCTTTATATGTATGAATCGAATGATGTTATGAACATCATTACTACCTTAATTTCCTTGGATAAACCTACTGGAAAAGAGAAAAATGGATCTAGCTTCAATGGATCCTTGGATGGCTCGAAGTTCTTGAAGCAGAATCATGACACGAAAACAAGTTCAAGTAAGATCATCACTTGAAATACGATTGTTATAGTTATAGAAATTGAACCAAATTTGAATATGATTATTACCTTGTATTAGAATGATAACCTACTGTAAGAAACAAAGATTTCTTGAGGTTGGATGATCACCTTACAAGATTGGAAGTGAGCTAGCAAACTTGAAAGTATTCTTGATTTTATGAAACTAGAACTTTTGGAATTTATGAAGAACACTTAGAACTTGAAGATAGAACTTGAGAGAGATCAATTAGATGAAGAAAATTGAAGAATGAAAGTGTTTGTAGGTGTTTTTGGTCGTTGGTGTATGGATTAGATATAAAGGATATGTAATTTTGTTTTCATGTAAATAAGTCATGAATGATTACTCATATTTTTGTAATTTTATGAGATATTTCATGCTAGTTGCCAAATGATGGTTCCCACATGTGTTAGGTGACTCACATGGGCTGCTAAGAGCTGATCATTGGAGTGTATATACCAATAGTACATACATCTAAAAGCTGTGTATTGTACGAGTACGAATACGGGTGCATACGAGTAGAATTGTTGATGAAACTGAACGAGGATGTAATTGTAAGCATTTTTGTTAAGTAGAAGTATTTTGATAAGTGTATTGAAGTCTTTCAAAAGTGTATAAATACATATTAAAACACTACATGTATATACATTTTAATTGAGTCGTTAAGTCATCGTTAGTCGTTACATGTAAGTGTTGTTTTGAAACCTTTAGGTTAACGATCTTGTTAAATGTTGTTAACCCAATGTTTATAATATCAAATGAGATTTTAAATTATTATATTATCATGATATTATCATGTATGAATATCTCTTAATATGATATATATACATTAAATGTCTTTACAACGATAATCGTTACATATATGTCTCGTTTAAAAATCATTAAGTTAGTAGTCTTGTTTTTACATATGTAGTTCATTGTTAATATACTTTATGATATGTTTTCTTATCATAGTATCATGTTAACTATATATATATATCCATATATATGTCATCATATAGTTTTTACAAGTTTTAACGTTCGTAAATCACCGATCAACTTGGGTGGTCAATTGTCTATATGAAACATATTTCAATTAATCAAGTCTTAACAAGTTTGATTGCTTAACATGTTGGAAACATTTAATCATGTAAATATCAATCTCAATTAATATATATAAACATGGAAAAGTTCGGGTCACTACATCATATAGAGGTCAAAACCTCGCAACGAAATCAATTAATATGGAACGTTTTTAATCAATAAGAACGGGACATTTCACTAATCAAGTTTATGGAGTTTTCTCAAGCAACCTACACATCAAATTGAAGCTAGTGATACAAGGAACACATTTAATACATGCATTTATAACATTTAACAACATTCAAACAACCAAATCACCAAATCAAACACACCAAAGTTTATGTTCATGCTAGTTACTTCAAATAACAAAATCGAACATATAAATTATATATTCATGATAGACTTGAGCCATAGACACTAATTAACAACTTTAAAAGTTAAAAACATCAAGAACACAAAATCTAGTGATTGTAGAAAGTTACCCAAACTTG
This sequence comes from Rutidosis leptorrhynchoides, assembly GCF_046630445.1. Classification (NCBI taxonomy): domain Eukaryota; kingdom Viridiplantae; phylum Streptophyta; class Magnoliopsida; order Asterales; family Asteraceae; genus Rutidosis; species Rutidosis leptorrhynchoides. Next base: position 258,778,381 of record NC_092337.1, read on the forward strand.
ATGAAATCGGTATAGAATCGAAGAGGAAGTTGCAAGGATTCCAAATATGTAATTTGTTTTAATTGAAGCTTGACCGATTTGTTGTAGATGATGAATTCTTTGTTTGGAGAATTTAGAGAAATTTAGAAAGTATGAAGAGAAAAGGAAAATGAAAATGAAATTATTGAATGGTGGAGGAAGGGTGTTGACTAGTTGACCTAGTCACACCTTTGATCACTTGGCAACAATGGTCCCTCTAGTTCATTCGGGTGCGTGAATTACCTAAACGAGATAATTTAAAACGCGTATTAACGGGAGATGTTATAAACATATAATGGAATTTAAATAGTTAAACGGAAAAGTAAATGGAAAAAGACGGGATGTTACACCATTGTGGTCATATCAGAGAGAGTTTTCTGGCGCAGCTGTTGGGAATCGAATATTTTGATGGTGAAAGATTTTAAACAGAAAAAAGTATTGTTGGTGGTGTCAAAAAAAGACATTTATACACGGACTTGGTTGTTGGATTTTTCGATCAGTGTCCAATTATATTGGAACCAAAAGGATACTGCCTCTCCGTATTCGGCCTGGCCACCTAGATACCGAGTAATCTGTAACAAGTCTTATCAATTGAAATATCCAATAAGGTTAGCGACCGAATTTTAAGAATAATTGTTTTTATAAATTATCGATCCTTTTAGTCAATTAATATGTTCTAAAAGTTACTTTTGAGTCTTTTTTAAAACAGAAAATAAAAAAAAATGGAATAATAAAACACCCTTGCTTCTATGCAAAAGTCATGTTTAGAAGAAAGAGGAGGACCAATCACCTTAGGAACTGAAGAAACTCCTGAAATCAATTCATACATGATCAAGCTGGTCAGTATGATCTGTAAATTTCAAGGATTATCGACTGACAATCTAAACTTTTACTTGAACAAATTTATCAGTCTGGTTGACTCTTTTAAGAAGGGAGAAAATGAGAAAAACCTTTTGAAACTTCTTCTTTTTCAATATTCTCTGTCTATTTGATGAGCTTAACCCGAATTCAATACATTCATGGAAAGAATTAGCCACTAAGTTTTTAAACAAATTTTATCCTCCTTCCCTGCAAATCTGTTTAAGAAATGACATCACAAACTTTTCTCGAAAAGAAAACGAGTCATTGTGTCTAGCATGGAATGAAGTAAAAGTGATGCTTAAGAGATGTCCGAATCATTTGTTAAGTCGGAAAGACATAATTTGCACGCTTTACAATGGTTTGACTAAGGATGATAAGTCTCTCCTAGATATGGCCTCGCAAGGCAATTTCATGTCACGAACAACAGGCGAAGCATGGAGTCTTTTGGAAGCAATAATTGCACAACATGAAGATTGGAACAATGAAGCTGCTGAGAAGGATGACATCTTCACTCATACGGTACAAATGCTGGAAACAAGGTTACAAGATCTCACCCTCACTTTTTAAAGTTTACCAATTCCTAAAACTACAGATGCTGCTAGAACCAATCTAAGGTATCCATACCCTAGATGGGCATATAAATAGTAGAATAGCTCGACTTTAATATACTCCTCCCACTACACCAACCTACTAACCTCTCTAAGGAAACTTTAGTTAAATTTATGAAAAAGAAATACACGATAAACCTTCAAGTCATAGAATGTCAAAACAAGTTTGATACTTTGATAAAGACTTTTGAACCATTAATAATCAATTTTCAGCTTACGCTTAAATGGTTAACCACTAAAGTTGAATTAGAGTATAGTGAGTTTGATGCCCTAGTAGTCACTAGAGGTGGGAAGGAAACAACTGTTAACATACCCATACACGATTTTTCCGATAAAGAACCTGTGCCAATTGACCCAGTTGTCAATCCACCGAAATCTATCTCTCCTAAGGCCCCATAAATCATTCCGCGTGCCCGCATACCTTTCCCAGATAGGCTTAGGAAGGAAAAAAAGAAGCGCATTTCGCTAAGTATTGGGATATTATTAAGAATTTACATTTGAATGTACGACTAGTAGATGCTTTAGTTGAAATGCCAAACTGCGCTAAATTTTTCAAAGATCTGCTTTCGAACAAAGAGAGATTAAGAGATAGTTAGCTTACCGTTGAAATGACCCGTTCATATACATTATAAACGATTCACAATAGTTGATTACATTGCGAGGTATTTGACCTCTATATGATACATTATACAAACATTGCATTCGTTTTTGAAAGACAATCTTTCTTTACATCGAAAATTGACAGGCATGCATACCATTTCATAATATCCACTATCCAACTATAAATTGATTTAATAATAATCTTTGATGAACTCAATGACTCGAATGCAACGTTCTTCGAAATATGCTATGAAAGACTCCAAATAATATCTTTAAAATGAGCAAATGCACAGCGGAAGATTTCTTTAACACCTGAGAATAAACATGCTTTAAAGTGTCAACCAAAAGGTTGGTGAGTTCATTAGTTTATCATAATCATTTATTTCCATCATTTTAATAGACCACAAGAATTTCATTTCCAGTTCTCATAAATATACGTCCCATGCATAGAGACAAAAATAATCATTCATATGGTGAACACCTGGTAACCGACATTAACTAGATACATATAAGAATATCCCCTATCATTTCGGGATCCTCCTTCAAACATGATATACATTTCGAAGTACTAAAGCATCCGGTACTTTGGATGGGGTTTGTTAGGCCCAATAGATCTATCTTTAGGATTCGCGTCAATTAGGGTGTCTGTTCCCTAATTCTTAGATTACCAGACTTTAATAAAAAGGGGCATATTCGATTTCGATAATTCAACCATAGAATGTAGTTTCAATTACTTGTGTCTATTTCGTCAAACATTTATAAAAGCGCATGTATTCTCAGTCCCAAAAATATAAAGGGTAAAAAGGTAAATGAAACTCACCATACTGTATTTCGTAGTAAAAATACATATAACATCATTGAACAAGTGCAAGGTTGGCCTCGAATTCACTAACCTAAATTAATTATATATATTTATGTGTTGGTCAATATTTGTCTAACAAATTAGGTCAAGTCATAGTGTACCACAATCCTAATGCTCGAGACTAATATGCAAAAGTCAACAAAAGTAAATTTGACTCAAAATAATTTCCAAAAATCTATACATGATTAATGTATAGTTTAAATATCGTCGTTTTATATTTTTAAATATTTTTAAAAGATTTAATAGAGTAAATAATATAATTTATTTATTAATAAATAAAGTTTTATATTAAATTTATATAATAAAATATACTTTTATATATATTAAGTAATAAAATTTATAGGGTTCATTTAATATCATAAAGATAATATGATATGTATTATTAAAGTAAGTTATTACACATAGTAAAATATGTTTGTATCACATATTTATTTGATAAAATAATATCTATAATGTTAGTAAGTAAAAGTTGTATTATTTTGTAATAATAATTATTATTATAAAAATATCAATATTTATAATTACCAAGATGACATTATGATAAAACGATAATTCTAATTATGATAACTTTAATATTTACAATAATTTTTAATATTATCTTTAAAATAATAATTCTATTTAAAATAATAATAATAATGATATTTTATAGTAACAATGACATTTCTATTAAAATGATAATTTTTGTTAAAATGATAGTTTTAATACTAACGATACTTTTAATAATAATAGTAATGATAAAAATAATAAGAATGATAATTTTATCTAAATCAATATCATATAACATTTTAATTTCATCATGATACTCTTACCCATTATTTCCTAATCGTTTCGTTTAATAGCTTTTAATCGTCTTTTATATAGTGTTCATAATAATGATAATAATAGTAATCAAAATAATTAGGTGTTACAAATATTTGTTTTAGTTACACTAATATTAATAATGATAGTTACTATGATATTATTAACGATAATACTAATAATTATCTTAATGATAATATAGTAATAATAATAATAACAATAACAATAACCATTTTTAAATAATGATATATATTAATAATGATAATAATAATAATAATACCAATAATAATAATAATAATAATAATAATAATAATTGGATAATAATAATAATACTAATTATAACTTTAACGATAATAACGATAGTAATAATAAAATAAAATAAAAATAACATTTTTAATGATAAATCCCTTTTATTGATAAAGATAATAATAATGATAATAATAAGATAAAACTAGAACGACGATAAAAACGACGATAATAATAATCATTTTTTAATAAAAATATCGAAAATTCAATTGATTATAACTTCTAATCCGTTCATCGAAACCATTCGATATCTAAAGGAAAAGTTCTTAATTTTTCGCTAGCTTTCCAAGGACATGCATATCTTATACCTTATCTCAACCGCAAGTGTAACTAATTCAAGATTCAACCTAACCTGTCTAAGGGCAATATCAAAAGTACAAGCATGTATAATCCTAAATACTCAAGCACTAGTCAGGGATACACTATTAGTATGTAAAAGTTAAATTATGAGTACTCACGTATCAATATTGAGATTCAATATTGCAGGAAAGGTACGTAGACGCAACGGAAATGATAAACACTATATTGACCTCACGAGCATACCCATGAACCATACTCAATCACCTCCATAGCTATAACCCATAATTTCCTTAATCCTATCCCACTCGAAAAACAACTTCGAAATCACTCGGACAGCACTCCGTCGTAATATTTTATGTATACTAATAATATCTTGAAATAATACGGAGTAAATATATATATGTAAATCGATTGAGAGAGTTTAGAGAAAAATATTTTCAAGTTTCTATGAAATAATGAAACCTATTGAATTCTATTTATAATATATTTTTGAATTATTAAAGTGAATTATTAAAGTATGAATTATTAAAGTGAATTATTAAAGTATGAATTATTAAAGTGAATTATTAAAGTATGAATTATTAAAGTAAATTATTAAAGTATGAATTATTAAAGTGAATTATTAAAGTATGAATTATTAAAGTGAATTATTAAAGTTAAAGTAAAGTAAAAATAAAGTAAAGGTAAAGTTTAAGTATAGTAAAAGTATAAAACTATGTACGTATAATACGCGTATAAATATATATAATATTAATTTAAATCGTTATATATACTTAATAAAATAAAATATAAATATCGTTATCTTTATCATACTAGTTAAGTAATGAGTTGTCAAAAGTGGTTCTAGATATTTATATACGTTTTAATAATAAAGTTCTTTTTAAACTGAAAATGTTTTTGTACGTTTGAAACTAAATAGATCAATCGAGTCTTTATGAGATTCAATCTTCCACTATCCTTTGTCTAGTTCTCAATGATTCACAATTTATTCTTATTTATAAATCACTTTACCATTTTTCGAATATTGTTAAAATGGAAAGATTTCTCAAATCAACGTGGGCCTTTCAACAGAGACTTGTAATCATAATTCAATATATCTGATAATTCAATCATTTGATCTTATCTTCTAATTCCATTGATAAACATTTTGAAACAGATACAATCATATAAAGTATTTAATCTAATATTTTTGTTTACATTTCAAGTTATAATATATACACATATGCATATATAATCATATTCGTTTAATGGTTCGTGAATCGTTGGAACTTGGTCGAGGTTGAATGAATGTATGAACATAGTTTAAAATTTTTGAAATTTAACTTAACAAATATTGCTTATCGTGTTGGAAACATATAAAGATTAAAGTTTAAATTTGGTTGGAAATTTCCGGGTTGTCACAGTACCTACCCGTTAAAGAAATTTCGTCCCGAAATTTGCGTGGAAAGGTCGTGAATGATAATAAGTATGTTTTCATGATGCATACGGGCTGAAAATTAGAGTTTTATCATCAGCGAATAATTTGGATAAACAATCCATTTATATGAAGAGTACGAATGAAGCTAACATAGAAGAGTGAAATGAGTAAGTGTAGATTCATCTTATCATTTGACGTAGATATGATTGATTCCCAGATTTCAAGGGATTTGAAGAAAATCTTCTTAATAAGATTTGACTCTCTGGTAATCAAGGTAATTAGGATCCGCTTTAAATGCGATCGTCCATTTTAATTGTTCTGTCGGAGATTTTCTTATAATTTCACCTCCTTCGTTTCCTTACAACTCACACCTTCTGTTGATGCATTTTATGCAAGTTCCTAGACATCTACCCGCGTCCATTACAGGTACAACAGTTTACAGGCCACCATGATTGCTCGTTATTATCCTATCCGTGTTTGTATGTGGTTACAGGAACTGCAGGAACGAGATTTAGATGTTTAACTATGTTAGACTTAGTCAGACGTACGAGTGAAGCCTCACTAGTACAGCTGACAGGCTCATACGCACGGTTGATGCTGAGCTAAGTCACAATTACAACCTAAATGAGAAGACACGAGTGAGTGATCACCCGTACGACTGATGAAGCCAACTCGTACGTGTGATGAATGAATCGTATAGGTGAGTCAACAACAGGGGTATATAAAGTCTTATGTTCTTCATTTTAGGTTAAGCCTCTCATTTGTTACACACACTCAGATCTAGTGAGCTCCTCCGATTCTCTCTCAGTCCAAATCACCCAGGTGGTGAATAATAGCTCTAGGTGTTGATCTAATCACACTTGATTTAGTTGTGGTTTAACTAAATTAATCAAAAAAAACTTAACCTATTCACTAGAGGGTTTGATTCACTTATTCCGCCATTGTGTGAGTTAAATCTGTTGATTTCTAAGTTCCTAGTCATGTTTCATCACCTTCTATTCTTTCCCCCTCAACTCATATTTTAAAGTATTCATCAATATGCTCCATCCAGTTCTGATTCTCGATATACTTCTAACTTTCATATCGGTCATTCTTCTTTTTCATCTACCGCCGGAAGAATCTATTTACTTCTACTATACTCTTGGGTTTATAGTGTTTCTAGTTCTCCCGTGTCTTTATATTGCTATATGCATCGATATATATGGTTTATAATTTCTGGTTTTTCGTTGGGATTTATATGTTCCCTTATATTTCAAAGTATCTGCTTCTGTCTTCTATAATCATTATCATTCACAGTTAATGCTCTCTTTTATTTGCTGCAATTTATACCTCAATTTCTATTTCGGAGTTTTGTCCTTTCGTTTGTTCTTCTTGCGATTAAGCACCACTTGTAATGGTCCAGAATTCACAGATATGAATTTCGGAATGAACATTGTTAATGTTCTAGGAAGGAAATTGTGATGGCACGATCTTGACTTGTCAAATTACTAGAATACCTTGGAAAAGGCCGAATCATCAAGAAATATTTTCTTGATATTTTAGAGGTTAAATAGAATACAAGAGTCGTATAACATGGCACATGATGATGTTATGATCTGTGAATCATCACGTTCCATTTAGAAACTCAGCATGACTTACTGTAATATAATCACGTTGATCAAGTGTCATTATATTATACTAATTCATGCTTCAGTTCCCAACACTACTTCAAAATATTCCTATTTTAAACTTGAATGTTTCAGAATTTAGAAACTAAAATAGTTTCTTTTATGATGTAATACAGATAGCGCGAAGAGGTAAATGATTTCAAATAAGAAAAATTAAGAAAATATCTTCAGAAATATGGAGGATATTTATAATGAAAGATATGATGATATTTTAGAATTTCTAATATCAGAGGATGATGAAGAATATTGTCCGCAGGGGTTTAGAGTCAGGAGCAAGGTATTCGTTAATGACTTCAGTAGGTACTGAATCATTTGGATCCTTTGAAGTCAGGTTCAGTCTTTGTAATTTGTCCACAGCCTCCTTCCTACTTTGCTCAATCCATTTTCCAGTTCCAAAATTTCTCTTTTTCTGCGCTTTGCCAACACACTTCATCATTATCATCCAGCTTTTACCGTTTAAAGTTGTTTATAGTTTTTGCTGCTTCATCAGCATTTTTTTTTTCATTTTCGGAGAACCAATTCGTAGTTCGGAGTGTTTTTCATAAACTTCACATTCAAATTAAGTCCAGAAGATAGACGTTATATATACACATATAACTGTTGGCGTAGACATCCTGCGAGATTTCAAAATACTGATTGCTAATTCCCAATGATTCGTATGGCAATTCTCATTACAAGATGCGAATGAGTAAATGATGGGGTTTCAATGAATAATTATAATGACTTTTTGGAGAGGCTAAAGTCAAAGGGTAATGAAGTTGTTGGTACATCTACTAATAATGTGGTGGAATGTAAAAGGTTCCCTGGTAACGATGGTGTATATCTCAAGGTTATAATAAAGTTAGTCTGACTGAAAAGTCGAAATTGACTTGCTGGAGCTGTGACAAAACTGGCTACTTTGAATAGGAGTCGCAAAGTTATTTTTGTTAATAAATGCCAAAGAATCTGACGCGGATACGTTGTTTAAACTTTTACTTTGGTTTCAAGAGTTTTTTTTTTCGGGTACATAACTGTGGGTAACATGTGGTTGGATCATCATCTCGATTGCTCAACATTCGAAGTGTCTTCAGAAATTTTCGAAGGGTTTGAACACAGATTGTAATCGTTAACATACATTTGATGTTCTAACACAGTTTTGAAGTCAAAATATAGCTTGTGAAAGATGTAAGGATCTAAGAGTGATGATTTTGGTCATATCTCGAGTTGAATTTTGAGATTTCAAAATCAGAATATGTAATTAAATTTTGAATGAGTATGGTTGTTTTAATTTCTATAAAAGAATGTATATTGTTGTGAAAGTAGGGAGTATAATGGATGATTTGCTGAATCAGATTCGAAGAATATAACATATTATTTGTGAATTTATATATCTCTCGGGTATTACCTACCCGTTAAAAAAAAATTCACAATTAATATTTTGTACAAAAGAATTTTATTACAGTCTTTATGAAAATATATATATATGTATATTTTCTTCAGATGTAACATAGATTTAATGAGTTAATGTTAGATTAAACTCATTTGATTTACGGTTGAAACTAGAATTGAATAATCCCTAAAGGCTTTAAAAAGTACATAACTTTTACGCAGTATTTCTTTAATGACATTGAAATTATGAATCAATACTTCGTTATTTGTTGATGTATGATGTTCGGTTCGTGAAATTCTTGTGAATTTCTCAAAGTACGAATGATGTTATCTGAAAAGTTTCGGGTACATCGATGATGAAAGTGTAAAATCAAATATATACTTGATTTATTATGAATTGGAATTTGTTGAATTGCAACAAAGATTGTAGTTAACGCTGGTTAAGTTGCGGCCGAAGGACGTACATTATTGCATATTTGTAATATGAATTAACCGAGTAGTTAAGATTCACACACAATAGCTTAGCACGGAAAGATTTATTTCAATATGTATATATATATATATATATATACATATATATATATATATATATATATATATATATATATATATATATATATATATATATATATATATATATATATATATATATATATAATATACATATAATTTCTTCAGAGGGAATGAGTTAATTCTTCATAACTCGTTGATACAATATACACGTTATTGATTCGTAATGATGTCCACAGTGATTCTTGAACTGACGGAGTTTGTGATGTTATCGGCGTTGTTGATTCGGATGTTGACTGTACTGACGATGCTGGTAACGCTGACGGTACTGTTGATGCTGTTGGTAAAGCAAGTTTAGCTTGTTAATCACACACTATTTTTGTCAGGGTTTCTACTCTTCCTTCTATCATTTTGGTTCGCTTAACTGATTTATGGTTAGGGCTAGATTAGATAATCTCTAAGACTTTAGAGATTACATAATCGCCGCGAAATGTTTCTCCAATGAAGTTATGAATTAATACTTCGTCAGTTATTGTTGTTGCTACTCCTTGGTATCTATGGTGCGTATGATGTTGATGCTCGTGGGACAGATTGTGAAGTTGAGGTTTACGACGCGGTTGTGGTTGGAGGTGGTAATGGTACTGTTGGCGTTGATGATGGTGGTACTGGTTATGCTGCTGATGCTGCTGCTGGTGTTTGTAATCTCTGCACCATATTCTCCAAAGCCACTAACCGAGCGCGAAGCTCGTTGACTTCTTCTATTACACCGGGGTGATTGTCGGTTTGGACGAGCGAATAAATAAAATCTAAAATTTGATGTAATATATAATCGTGACTATATACTCTGGAAATTAGCGAGAACATGGTATTTCGGACAGGTTCGCCGGTAAGTGCTTCAGGTTCTTCGTCAAGAGGGCAATGTGGTGGATGGAAGGGATCACCTTTTTCTTGTCTCCAATGATTTAGGAGGCTACGAACCCATCCCCAATTCATCCAGAATAGGTGATGACTGATTGGTTGATCTATTCCGGTCACACTGCTTTCGGAGCTTGAATGGGATTCCATTTCGGAATCTGAGTGACTTAAACTGATGACGAATTCCATTTCGTACGATTGGATAAAGGATTTTTTTTTTTCGATATGAAATGATTTTGGCTAACGGATGGTATTCTAATTACATAGAATATATATATATATATATATATATATATATATATATATATATATATATATATATATATATATATATATATATATATATATATATATATATATAGATCAAAAGATTTCGTAGATTACAGAGGACTTTGAGGGATATGTCAGGCAAAGTTTAAAGTAACAGATACGATAAGTTATGATTTAGCAGATATGCTAAGATATGAATTTTTGTCTATACACTATTCATACAATCAATGCAGCAAGACGTGTCTTAGACTAAAAATGATAAGCAGGTAATTTCCTGAGGATGATAAGTAGTTAATTTTTGACACAAAATGATAAGCAAAACTATTGACATGCAGACACGGTCGAAGTCCAGACTCACTAATGCATCATATCGACTTATCTGTTAAACACACTAATGCAGACCTGGTTCGCTAAGACCACCGCTCTGATACCAACTGAAAGGACCCGTTCATATACATTATAAACGATTCACAATAGTTGATTACATTGCGAGGTATTTGACCTTTATATGATACATTTTACAAACATTGCATTCGTTTTTAAAAGACAATCTTTCTTTACATCGAAAATTGACAGGCATGCATACCATTTCATAATATCCACTATCCAACTATAAATTGATTTAATAATAATCTTTGATGAACTCAATGACTCGAATGCAATGTTCTTCGAAATATGCTATGAAAGACTTCAAGTAATATCTTTAAAATGAGCAAATGCACAGCGGAAGATTTCTTTAACACCTGAGAATAAACATGCTTTAAAGTGTCAACCAAAAGGTTGGTGAGTTCATTAGTTTATCATAATCATTTATTTCCATCATTTTAATAGACCACAAGAATTTCATTTCCAGTTCTCATAAATATACGTCCCATGCATAGAGACAAAAATAATCATTCATATGGTGAACACCTAGTAACCGACATTAACAATATGCATATAAGAATATCCCCTATCATTCCGGAATCCTCCTTCGGACATGATATAAATTTCGAAGTACTAAAGCATCCGGTACTTTGGATGGGGTTTGTTAGGCCCAATAGATCTATCTTTAGGATTCGCGTCAATTAGGGTGTCTGTTCCCTAATTCTTAGATTACCAGACTTTAATAAAAAGGGGCATATTCGATTTCGATAATTCAACCATAGAATGTAGTTTCAATTACTTGTGTCTATTTCGTCAAACATTTATAAAAGCGCATGTATTCTCAGTCCCAAAAATATAAAGGGTAAAAAGGTAAATGAAACTCACCATACTGTATTTCGTAGTAAAAATACATATAACATCATTGAACAAGTGCAAGGTTGGCCTCGAATTCACGAACCTAAATTAATTATATATATTTATGTGTTGGTCAATATTTGTCTAACAAATTAGGTCAAGTCATAGTGTACCACAATCCTAATGCTCGAGACTAATATGCAAAAGTCAACAAAAGTAAATTTGACTCAAAATAATTTCCAAAAATCTATACATGATTAATGTATAGTTTAAATATCGTCGTTTTATATTTTTAAATATTTTTAAAAGATTTAATAGAGTAAATAATATAATTTATTTATTAATAAATAAAGTTTTATATTAAATTTATATAATAAAATATACTTTTATATATATTAAGTAATAAAATTTATAGGGTTCATTTAATATCATAAAGATAATATGATATGTATTATTAAAGTAAGTTATTACACATAGTAAAATATGTTTGTATCACATATTTATTTGATAAAATAATATCTATAATGTTAGTAAGTAAAAGTTGTATTATTTTGTAATAATAATTATTATTATAAAAATATCAATATTTATAATTACCAAGATGACATTATGATAAAACGATAATTCTAATTATGATAACTTTAATATTTACAATAATTTTTAATATTATCTTTAAAATAATAATTCTATTTAAAATAATAATAATAATGATATTTTATAGTAACAATGACATTTCTATTAAAATGATAATTTTTTTTAAAATGATAGTTTTAATACTAACGATACTTTTAATAATAATAGTAATGATAAAAATAATAAGAATGAGAATTTTATTTAAATCAATATTGTAGTGACCCGAACTTTTCCATGTTTATATATATTAATTGAGATTGATATTTACATGATTAAATGTTTCCAACATGTTAAGCAATCAAACTTGTTAAGACTTGATTAATTGAAATATGTTTCATATAGACAATTGACCACCCAAGTTGACCGGTGATTCACGAACGTTAAAACTTGTAAAAACTATATGATGACATATATATGGATATATATATATAGTTAACATGATACTATGATAAGTAAACATATCATTAAGTATATTAACAATGAACTACATATGTAAAAACAAGACTACTAACTTAATGATTTTTAAACGAGACATATATGTAACGATTATCGTTGTAAAGACATTTAATGTATATATATCATATTAAGAGATATTCATACATGATAATATTATGATAATATAATGATTTAAAATCTCATTTGATATTATAAACATTGGGTTAACAACATTTAACAAGATCGTTAACCTAAAGGTTTCAAAACAACACTTACATGTAACGACTAACGATGACTTAACGACTCAGTTAAAATGTATATACATGTAGTGTTTTAATATGTATTTATACACTTTTGAAAGACTTCAATACACTTATCAAAATACTTCTACTTAACAAAAATGCTTACAATTACATCCTCGTTCAGTTTCATCAACAATTCTACTCGTATGCACCCGTATTCGTACTCGTACAATACACAGCTTTTAGATGTATGTACTATTGGTATACACACTCCAATGATCAGCTCTTAGCAGCCCATGTGAGTCACCTAACACATGTGGGAACCATCATTTGGCAACTAGCATGAAATATCTCATAAAATTACAAAAATATGAGTAATCATTCATGACTTATTTACATGAAAACAAAATTACATATCCTTTATATCTAATCCATACACCAACGACCAAAAACACCTACAAACACTTTCATTCTTCAATTTTCTTCATCTAATTGATCTCTCTCAAGTTCTATCTTCAAGTTCTAAGTGTTCTTCATAAATTCCAAAAGTTCTAGTTTCATAAAATCAAGAATACTTTCAAGTTTGCTAGCTCACTTCCAATCTTGTAAGGTGATCATCCAACCTCAAGAAATCTTTGTTTCTTACAGTAGGTTATCATTCTAATACAAGGTAATAATCATATTCAAACTTTGGTTCAATTTCTATAACTATAACAATCTTATTTCAAGTGATGATCTTACTTGAACTTGTTTTCGTGTCATGATTCTGCTTCAAGAACTTCGAGCCATCCAAGGATCCATTGAAGCTAGATCCATTTTTCTCTTTTCCAGTAGGTTTACCCAAGGAACTTAAGGTAGTAATGATGTTCATAACATCATTCGATTCATACATATAAAGCTATCTTATTCGAAGGTTTAAACTTGTAATCACTAGAACATAGTTTAGTTAATTCTAAACTTGTTCGCAAACAAAAGTTAATCCTTCTAACTTGACTTTTAAAATCAACTAAACACATGTTCTATATCTATATGATATGCTAACTTAATGATTTAAAACCTGGAAACACGAAAAACACCGTAAAACCGGATTTACGCCGTCGTAGTAACACCGCGGGCTGTTTTGGGTTAGTTAATTAAAAACTATGATAAACTTTGATTTAAAAGTTGTTATTCTGAGAAAATGATTTTTATTATGAACATGAAACTATATCCAAAAATTATGGTTAAACTCAAAGTGGAAGTATGTTTTCTAAAATGGTCATCTAGACGTCGTTCTTTCGACTGAAATGACTAACTTTACAAAAACGACTTGTAACTTATTTTTCCGACTATAAACCTATACTTTTCTGTTTAGATTCATAAAATAGAGTTTAATATGAAACCATAGCAATTTGATTCACTCAAAACGGATTTAAAATGAAGAAGTTATGGGTAAAACAAGATTGGATAATTTTTCTCATTTTAGCTACGTGAAAATTGGTAACAAATCTATTCCAACCATAACTTAATCAACTTGTATTGTATATTATGTAATCTTGAGATACCATAGACACGTATACAATGTTTCGACCTATCATGTCGACACATCTATATATATTTCGGAACAACCATAGACACTCTATATGTGAATGTTGGAGTTAGCTATACAGGGTTGAGGTTGATTCCAAAATATATATAGTTTGAGTTGTGATCAATACTGAGATACGTATACACTGGGTCGTGGATTGATTCAAGATAATATTTATCGATTTATTTCTGTACATCTAACTGTGGACAACTAGTTGTAGGTTACTAACGAGGACAGCTGACTTAATAAACTTAAAACATCAAAATATATTAAAAGTGTTGTAAATATATTTTTGAACATACTTTGATATATATGTATATATTGTTATAGGTTCGTGAATCAACCAGTGGCCAAGTCTTACTTCCCGACGAAGTAAAAATCTGTGAAAGTGAGTTATAGTCCCACTTTTAAAATCTAATATTTTTGGGATGAGAATACATGCAGGTTTTATAAATGATTTACAAAATAGACACAAGTACGTGAAACTACATTCTATGGTTGAATTATCGAAATCGAATATGCCCCTTTTTATTAAGTCTGGTAATCTAAGAATTAGGGAACAGACACCCTAATTGACGCGAATCCTAAAGATAGATCTATTGGGCCTAACAAACCCCATCCAAAGTACCGGATGCTTTAGTACTTCGAAATTTATATCATATCCGAAGGGTGTCCCGGAATGATGGGGATATTCTTATATATGCATCTTGTTATTGTCGGTTACCAGGTGTTCACCATATGAATGATTTTTATCTCTATGTATGGGATGTGTATTGAAATATGAAATCTTGTGGTCTATTGTTACGATTTGATATATATAGGTTAAACCTATAACTCACCAACATTTTTTGTTGACGTTTAAAGCATGTTTATTCTCAGGTGAATATTAAGAGCTTCCGCTGTTGCATACTAAAATAAGGACAAGATTTGGAGTCCATGTTTGTATGATATTATGTAAAAACTGCATTCAAGAAACTGATTTCGATGTAACATATTTGTATTGTAAACCATTATGTAATGGTCGTGTGTAAACAGGATATTTTAGATTATCATTATTTGATAATCTACGTAAAGCTTTTTAAACCTCTATTTATGAAATAAAGGTTATGGTTTGTTTTAAAAATGAATGCAGTCTTTGAAAAACGTCTCATATAGAGGTCAAAACCTCGCAACGAAATCAATTAATATGGAACGTTTTTAATCAATAAGAACGGGACATTTCAGTTGGTATCCGAGCGTTGGTCTTAGAGAACCAGAAAATTTGCATTAGTGTGTCTTATCGAGTTTGTTAGGATGCATTAGTGAGTCTGGACTTCGACCGTGTTTTCTTTAAAAATGATTGCTTAACATTTTTGTTGGAAACTATATATTTTTAACATATGAATATTATGTGATATATTAATCTCTTAACGTGTTTGATATTATGTGATAGATGTCTACCTCTAGAACAAGTCCCATTGACTCACCTAATAATAATGAAGAGTCAAATGTAAATTGGAATGATTTGTGGACTGATTCACAAGTTCCCGAAGAGGAACCGGAAGAAGAGTCGGAACCGGAAGAAGAATCGGAACCGGAAGAAGAATCGGAACCGGATGAAGAAATAGAACCGGTGGGGGAAATAATAAAACGGTTAAGTAAAAGAAAATCCTCAACCAACCGACCAAAGTTAATTATGGTCAATGGTGTTTCCGCCAAGGAAGCAAAATATTGGGAGGATTACCAATTCTCCGATGAATCGGATTCCGACGAGAATTCCGATGATGTTATAGAAATTACCCCAACTGAATTTAAAAAGGCAAAAGAAAATAATAAGGGAAAGGGCATAAAAATAGAGAAATCTAATTCCAACCCCGATGAACTTTATATGTATCGTCAACCCCCGAAGTCCTTAAGTTGTAACAATGACCCGGGAACCTCTAAACCACCAGGTTTTTCTAAACCAATGTGGACAACGACGGCTCGTATTAGGGGAACATCATATATCCCTAGAAACTTGGCAAAACGAACCAAAACTGAAGAAGAAGAAACGAGCGAGTCGGAATAAGATAGTTGTATTCGTGTGGTGTAATATATGTAATATAGTGTTCTTATGCTTTATGATATATGTAAAAATTGCTTGTATTAATAAGTATTTTTTTTTATGAAACTAACTCTTGTCTATTTTACAGTTTAAAAACACAAAATGGATAGACAACCCAATATTTTAAGAGACCTACCCGGAGACATGATTGATGAAATCTTGTCTAGAGTCGGCCAGAATTCTTCGGCACAACTATTTAAGGCGAGATCAGTTTGTAAGACATTCGAAGAACGTTCCAAGAATGTCTTGGTTTATAAGAGACTTTCGTTTGAAAGATGGGGGATATCACATTGGGAAACCCATAAGTTACGATGTGTTTACTTTGACGCATATATTGCGGGGAACCCAAATGCTATTTTACGCAACGGGTTAAGAAATTATTTTGACTCAATATATCCGAATATTGGACTTCGTGATTTAGAAAAAGCGGCTAACATGCAACATAAAGAAGCATGTTATGCTTACGGATTAGTAATGTTCGCTTCTCACCAAAGTGAGAACAAGAACATCGGGCTACAACTATTAAACAAAACGTTTCCACAAGTGACGGAGTCGGTAATTGGGGTAAGAAATGAGGTTTTTAGATTATTACGGGACTGTTGGACATTACGTAACCCTCATCCCTTTGATGACGTTACAACACGCTGTCTTATCAACGGCCATAACGGTTATGTTGCACAAGACCAAGGATGGGAAGTAGTCCTAGTAAAACCAGAATGCATGACTTGTTTCTGGACGTATGAATTACGTGTCTTTATTGCCTTTGCCGAACGACTTGTGTACTAGCTAGAATTGTCTTCACAACTATCTTGTATCAAAGTTATTGTGTGCTATATTTCATGCTTTATGTAAAATAAGCGGTATTGTAAGTTTGTAAAATATTGTATAAAAGTTTGAACGCGAAATATTATTACAATCAGTTTTTCATATAGAATTGTAGTAGTTGAATTGTATATTAGCTACTAAGTATGAACTTAACGGGTAGGTATTACCCGAATTTAAACTTATAAAACGCTAATATGAAGAAAAAGCTTTTATAAATGAGTTCATATTATGCTACGAAATACTATTAACTACTCTTAATATTCTGTATGATTAACTTGTTCCATTTAACTATTTTGAAGGAAATGGCACCGACTACTCGACACACCGTGAATATGAATGAAGAGGAATTCCGTACTTTTCTAGCTTCAAACATAGCCGCAGTACAGGCTGCGCTACATACCAACAATAACCTTGGATCTAGCAGTACAGGAAATCGTGTAGGATGCACCTACAAAGAATTCACTGCCTGCAAACCTTTGGAATTTGATGGAACCGAAGGACCGATCGGATTGAAACGGTGGACCGAGAAGGTCGAATCGGTGTTTGCCATAAGTAAGTGTACTGAAGAGGACAAAGTAAAGTACGCTACGCATACCTTCACAGGTTCTGCGTTAACATGGTGGAATACCTATCTAGAGCAAGTGGGACAAGACGATGCGTACGCACTACCGTGGTCAGCATTCAAGCACTTGATGAACGAGAAGTACCGTCCCAGAACTGAGGTCAATAAGCTCAAGACAGAACTTAGAGGGTTACGAACCCAAGGATTTGATATTACCACGTACGAAAGACGATTCACAGAATTGTGCCTATTGTGTCCGGGAGCATTCGAAGATGAGGAAGAGAAGATCGACGCGTTTGTGAAAGGATTACCGGAAAGAATCCAAGAAGATATAAGTTCACACGAGCCCGCCTCTATACAACAGGCATGTAGAATGGCTCACAAACTAGTGAACCAGATTGAAGAAAGAATTAAAGAACAGACTGCTGAAGAGGCCAATGTGAAGCAAGTCAAAAGAAAGTGGGAGGAAAACGGTGATAAGAATCACCAATACAACAACAACAGCAATTACAACAATAATCGCAACAATTATCCCAACAATCGCAACATCAATCGCAACTACAACAAACGGCCCAACAACAACAACAACAACAACAACAACAACAACAACAGCAACTACAACAATCATCCCAACAACAATAATAACCGCAACAACAACAACAATCAGAAGCAGCTATGCCAAAGGTGTGAAAAGAATCACTCGGGGTTCTGCACCAAATTTTGCAACAAGTGTAAAAGAAATGGTCATAGCGCGGCGAAGTGTGAGGTCTACGGACCAGGGGTTAATAGAACGAGAGGAACAAATGGTGTCGGAACGAGTAATGGCAGAGCAAGTAGTGTCGGAGCAAGTTATGCCAATGTAGTTTGTTATAAATGTGGAAAACCGGGCCACATTATTAGAAATTGCCCGAACCAGGAGAACACGAATGGACAAGGCCGTGGAAGAGTTTTTAATATTAATGCGGCAGAGGCACAGGAAGACCCGGAGCTTGTTACGGGTACGTTTCTTATTGACAATAAATCTGCTTACGTTTTATTTGATTCGGGTGCGGATAGAAGCTATATGAGTAGAGATTTTTGTGCTAAATTAAGTTGTCCATTGACGCCTTTGGATAGTAAATTTTTACTCGAATTAGCAAATGGTAAATTAATTTCAGCAGATAATATATGTCGGAATCGAGAAATTAAACTGGTTAGCGAAACATTTAAGATTGACTTGATACCAGTAGAGTTAGGGAGTTTTGATGTGATAATCGGTATGTACTGGTTGAAAGAAGTGAAAGCAGAGATCGTTTGTTACAAAAATGCAATTCGCATTATACGAGAAAAAGGAAAACCCTTAATGGTGTACGGAGAAAAGGGCAACACGAAGCTACATCTTATTAGTAATTTGAAGGCACAAAAACTAATAAGAAAAGGTTGCTATGCTGTTCTAGCACACGTCGAGAAAGTACAAACTGAAGAAAAGAGCATCAATGATGTTCCCATTGCAAAAGAATTTCCCGATGTATTTCCGAAAGAATTACCGGGATTACCCCCACATCGATCCGTTGAATTTCAAATAGATCTTGTACCAGGAGCTGCACCAATAGCTCGTGCTCCTTACAGACTCGCACCCAGCGAGATGAAAGAACTGCAAAGCCAATTACAAGAACTTTTAGAGCGTGGTTTCATTCGACCAAGCACATCACCGTGGGGAGCTCCTGTTTTGTTTGTCAAGAAGAAAGATGGTACATTCAGGTTGTGTATCGACTACCGAGAGTTGAACAAACTTACCATCAAGAACCGCTACCCACTACCGAGAATCGACGACTTATTTGATCAACTACAAGGCTCGTCTGTTTATTCAAAGATTGACTTACGTTCCGGGTATCATCAAATGCGGGTGAAAGAAGATGATATTCCAAAGACTGCTTTCAGAACACGTTACGGTCATTACGAGTTTATGGTCATGCCATTTGGTTTAACTAATGCACCAGCTGTGTTCATGGACCTTATGAACCGAGTGTGTGGACCATACCTTGACAAGTTTGTCATTGTTTTCATTGATGACATACTTATTTACTCAAAGAATGACCAAGAACACGGTGAACATTTGAGAAAGGTGTTAGAAGTATTGAGGAAGGAAGAATTGTACGCTAAGTTTTCAAAGTGTGCATTTTGGTTGGAAGAAGTTCAATTCCTCGGTCACATAGTGAACAAAGAAGGTATTAAGGTGGATCCGGCAAAGATAGAAACTGTTGAAAAGTGGGAAACCCCGAAAACTCCGAAACACATACGCCAGTTTTTAGGACTAGCTGGTTACTACAGAAGGTTCATCCAAGACTTTTCCAGAATAGCAAAACCCTTGACTGCATTAACGCATAAAGGGAAGAAATTTGAATGGAAGGATGAACAAGAGAAAGCGTTTCAGTTATTGAAGAAAAAGCTAACTACGGCACCTATATTGTCATTGCCTGAAGGGAATGATGATTTTGTGATTTATTGTGATGCATCAAAGCAAGGTCTCGGTTGTGTATTAATGCAACGAACGAAGGTGATTGCTTATGCGTCTAGACAATTGAAGATTCACGAACAAAATTATACGACGCATGATTTGGAATTAGGCGCGGTTGTTTTTGCATTAAAGACTTGGAGGCACTACTTATATGGGGTCAAAAGTATTATATATACCGACCACAAAAGTCTTCAACACATATTTAATCAGAAACAACTGAATATGAGGCAGCGTAGGTGGATTGAATTATTGAATGATTACGACTTTGAGATTCGTTACCACCCGGGGAAGGCAAATGTGGTAGCCGATGCCTTGAGCAGGAAGGACAGAGAACCCATTCGAGTAAAATCTATGAATATAATGATTCATAATAACCTTACTACTCAAATAAAGGAGGCGCAACAAGGAGTTTTAAAAGAGGGAAATTTAAAGGATGAAATACCCAAAGGATTGGAGAAGCATATTAATATTCGGGAAGACGGAACCCGGTATAGGGCTGAAAGGATTTGGGTACCAAAATTTGGAGATATGAGAGAAATGGTACTTAGAGAAGCTCATAAAACCAGATACTCAATACATCCTGGAACGGGGAAGATGTACAAGGATCTCAAGAAACATTTTTGGTGGCCGGGTATGAAAACCGATGTTGCTAAATACGTAGGAGAATGTTTGACGTGTTCTAAGGTCAAAGCTGAGCATCAGAAACCATCAGGTCTACTTCAACAACCCGAAATCCCGGAATGGAAATGGGAAAACATTACCATGGATTTCATCACTAAATTGCCAAGGACTGCAAGTGGTTTTGATACTATTTGGGTAATAGTTGATCGTCTCACCAAATCAGCACACTTCCTGCCAATAAGAGAAGATGACAAGATGGAGAAGTTAGCACGACTGTATTTGAAGGAAGTCGTCTCCAGACACGGAATACCAATCTCTATTATCTCTGATAGGGATGGCAGATTTATTTCAAGATTCTGGCAGACATTACAGCAAGCATTAGGAACTCGTCTAGACATGAGTACTGCCTATCATCCACAAACTGATGGGCAGAGCGAAAGGACAATACAAACGCTTGAAGACATGCTACGAGCATGTGTTATTGATTTCGGAAACAGTTGGGATCGACATCTACCGTTAGCAGAATTTTCCTACAACAACAGCTACCATTCAAGCATTGAGATGGCGCCGTTTGAAGCACTTTATGGTAGAAAGTGCAGGTCTCCGATTTGTTGGAGTGAAGTGGGGGATAGACAGATTACGGGTCCGGAGATTATACAAGAAACTACCGAGAAGATCATCCAAATTCAACAACGGTTGAAAACCGCCCAAAGTCGACAAAAGAGCTACGCTGACATTAAAAGAAAAGATATAGAATTTGAAATTGGAGAGATGGTCATGCTTAAAGTTGCACCTTGGAAAGGCGTTGTTCGATTTGGTAAACGAGGGAAATTAAATCCAAGGTATATTGGACCATTCAAGATTATTGATCGTGTTGGACCAGTAGCTTACCGACTAGAGTTACCTCAACAACTTGCGGCTGTACATAACACTTTCCACGTCTCGAATTTGAAGAAATGTTTTGCTAAAGAAGATCTCACTATTCCGTTAGATGAAATCCAAATCAACGAAAAACTTCAATTCATCGAAGAACCCATCGAAATAATGGATCGTGAGGTTAAAAGACTTAAGCAAAACAAGATACCAATTGTTAAGGTTCGATGGAATGCTCGTAGAGGACCCGAGTTCACCTGGGAGCGTGAAGATCAGATGAAGAAGAAATACCCGCATCTATTTCCAGAAGATTCGTCAACACCTTCAACAGCTTAAAATTTCGGGACGAAATTTATTTAACGGGTAGGTACTGTAGTGACCCGAACTTTTCCATGTTTATATATATTAATTGAGATTGATATTTACATGATTAAATGTTTCCAACATGTTAAGCAATCAAACTTGTTAAGACTTGATTAATTGAAATATGTTTCATATAGACAATTGACCACCCAAGTTGACCGGTGATTCACGAACGTTAAAACTTGTAAAAACTATATGATGACATATATATGGATATATATATATAGTTAACATGATACTATGATAAGTAAACATATCATTAAGTATATTAACAATGAACTACATATGTAAAAACAAGACTACTAACTTAATGATTTTTAAACGAGACATATATGTAACGATTATCGTTGTAAAGACATTTAATGTATATATATCATATTAAGAGATATTCATACATGATAATATTATGATAATATAATGATTTAAAATCTCATTTGATATTATAAACATTGGGTTAACAACATTTAACAAGATCGTTAACCTAAAGGTTTCAAAACAACACTTACATGTAACGACTAACGATGACTTAACGACTCAGTTAAAATGTATATACATGTAGTGTTTTAATATGTATTTATACACTTTTGAAAGACTTCAATACACTTATCAAAATACTTCTACTTAACAAAAATGCTTACAATTACATCCTCGTTCAGTTTCATCAACAATTCTACTCGTATGCACCCGTATTCGTACTCGTACAATACACAGCTTTTAGATGTATGTACTATTGGTATACTGTAACGACCCGCACTTTTCCGATCGTTCTATACTTATGAGATTAATATTTACATAAATTAAACCTTACCAACATGATAAGCAATCCAAATTGTTGAGACTTATGTTTTTGAAAAGAGTTTTACACAACGTTTGACCGTCTAGTTTGACCGATGATATCACGAACTATACAATATATGATAATTATACATACATATTTAACATGATCTAAGGATGTTTTAATATCTCATTTTGTATTAATAACAAAAAGTCATAAGTATATTTTGAAACTACTAACTTAAGTTTTCAAAACAATAACCTACGTAACGTTATTTGACATAAATACTGATGATTTATAATGTTTATACATATATCGTATAAGTAATGTATTTAATCATTTTTAAAGGGCTTTTATACATAAAACAATATAAGTATATTTACAAAAGATAGTTATATTTGAATTCTCGTTCCGTTTCCTCAATAATCCTATACGTATATCTAGGGTACTATACACAGCTTCTAGAAGTATTTACTATTGGTATATACCAATAGAAATCTTCAATTATTGGAATAATATGTCATTCATGACATAATAAATTTTAACTTATCTTAGATATTTTCACTAAAAACCAAATTTTCAAGCCTATAAATAAGCACCATTTCTAACTCATTTTTACACATTCATTTTCCAAATTTTACTTCCAATTTTCACACACACTTGCAAGAACTCTCTCAACTTTTATTTTACTACTTCTTTCCAGCAACTTTACATTTTAAACTTGAGGTAAAAACTCTACTTCAACTCTTTTTCAATTCATATATTTAAAGCTATATATATAAGAGTTTATAAACTAGAACATAGTTTGAATGATTTCAAACTTGTTCGCAAACTAAATAGATCCTTCTAACTTAACTTTTAAAATACTTCAAGACCTGTAACATATCTTAATTATATGCTAACTTAACAAGGTATAACTTGGTTTTTCAAAGAACACCTTAAAAACTGAATTTACGACGTCGGAGTGCAACCGGGGGCTATTTTGGGTTGGATAATTAAAAACCATCTTAAACTTTGAATTGGAGGTTTATTTTCTGGAAAAATGATTTTTACTATGAATATGATAACACATAAAAATTTCATGATTTAACTCAAAGTATAAGTATTTTTAGAAAAATAATCATTTGAGGTTGTTTACATGATGGAAAATGATTAACTTCATAAGTTTCACTAAAGTTTGACCTATGCCGTGTGATTTTGAATACAAACTAAGGTATTTACAGTTCATAGTCTTAAAGAGGGACTCGATCCAAGGAGATGGAAAGTTGAATCAACGAAAACGGAGTTGTAACGAAGAAACTATGACCGAAACAAAATCGGATATCCAAGACTAGTTTAGCCACGAAAATAATTGGGAAAAAATTAAATAAATCACATCTTTTTAAGTTAACATGATATTTTATATATATGTACTTATAATTCAATTTTATATGGTTCAGGATCACCCGTAAACAACACGAGAAGATTAATCATAAGATCCCATGATTGTACGCAACACGTCATTTGACAACACCGGTACTTTATGTACGCAACACGTCATTTGACAACACCGGTACCATGGGTCAAGATTAATCTCGACCAATACATATACGATGGGGTTTTATTTATTTCGTTGGGGGTTTTATTTATTTCATTGCGGGTATACTAAACATCTAAAAATGAACCATTAAAATTGAATTACTAACAACGAACTGCTAACTACGGACTAAGGAATTATTCAAAGTATTAAAAGTATAACAAGTATATATATGTGACGTTTGTTTAAAAAGAAAAGGTATTGATATATTATATATGGATAGGTTCGTGATATCAACCGGAGACCAAGTCAAATTATATATATATCTTCAAGACGAAAGTGAGTATATAGTCCCACTTTTAAACTCTAAATATTTCGGGATGAGAATACATGTATTTTATGTTTTACGATATGGACACAAGTAACTGAAAAATATATTCTACGTTGAGTTGTACCACTGGCATACTTCCCTGTAGCTTGGTAACTGTTATTTACAGCGGTATTGTAAACGCGAATCCTGTTGATAGATCTATCGGGCCTGACAACCCCAACCGGACTGGACGACCAGTATTCAACGGTTGCACAGTACTTCGTTTCGTGACTACACTTGGTACGGTGTAGTAAGATTTCATAATAAAGGGAATATGCGACGTGATTAAATGTTAAGTATGGTTACCAAGTGCTCAACCACTTAGAATATTTTTATTAAACTGTTTATATACGAAATCTTGTGGTCTATATATATATATTGCTGCCGGCATTAAACCTATATCTCACCAACTTTATGTTGACCTTTTAAAACATGTCTATTCTCAGGTGATTACTAAAGCTTCCGCTGCATTATGTTGAATTTGAGCAGGATCTTGCGTACGCATATTTGTGTCAAAAATAAAACTGCATACCCAAGGATTTGTGTTGTAAAATATGCTCGAAATCGTGTTGTTATCATTATATGTAAAGTTTGTAAGTCGAAGATTATCGCTAAACGATAATCATCTTTTTATTGTCTAAAGTTTGTAACAAAAATAATGGTTATGGTTTGTAATGTATAATATATGCAGTTTCTCTTTTAAAAATGTCGCATATAGAGGTCAATACCTCGCAATGAAATCATACGTTATCTATCACGTTCTTATGGTTAAGGACGGGTTATGACATGTGGTATCAGAGCGGTGGTCTTAGCGAACCAGGTTTGCATTAGTGTGTCTAACCGATAAGTCGTTAGGATACATTAGTAAGTCTGGACTTTGACCGGGTCTGATTTAAAAACCATTGCTTATCATTGTTGGTTAAAATTTATATGTAAATATTATGTAGTACTAATGGGTTAGTTGTTGTATGATAGATGTCGGGCTCAAAACTTGTTATCACATTCAGCGACTCCGAACCAGAATCTTCAGATGGTGTTCCAGTCATTAACCTATACGATGACGAAAATAATATCTTTGGGGAAGACTCACAAATTCCGGATGAACCGACTATAGAGAACCCGGAAAGTGAACCCGAGGAGGAAAGTGAACCCGAGGAAGAAATACAGGAAATTACAAAAGACGAGTTCGAACTAGGAAAGAAACGAAAGGCTAATGAATTAGAAAATTCAAATCCTGAGTTTAATAAGGATGATGTGGCACCAACTCCACTAGACACTACCACCCCTATTCCCGCTATTCCTATTCGTTTTATCCCGGCATCCAGTTCTTCAGTCCCACAGCCAAAATATAGGCAGACAGCCAGGATAAGCGTTAAACGATTCTTTGAACCTAAACGTCCTAGAAAATAGACCAAACGATGCGCTGCCGTATTAAACCATGGGATCATATAATGTTTTGTATAATATTATTAGTGTGGTTTGTTTAATGTTCGATGTAAGATAAGCATATGTAAAATAGTGAAGTGTGAAATGCAATAATTTTCCATGGTTAAGTATTATTTAGATGGTAGTAATTGATTCTGTACTAAGCTATTAAGTATGGACATTAACGGGTAGGTACTACCCTAGATATAATTATAAAACGCTAATAAGAAGAAAAGGCTTTTATAATAATACCTGGTTCATATTATTAATAAGCTATAATGTACTGTAAATATACACTACATCTATAATATTCCATGTGAATAATTATTTTCTTTTCATTCTTATAGAAGAATATGGCGCGATTGAACCGAATGACGGAACAAGAAATCCAGGAACTCATCAATCAACGAGTGAACGACAGAATGTTATGGGTCGAGGCTGCAAGAGGTGCTGCAGTTAACCCAAATCCTCGTGTGGGGTGCACTTACAAAACTTTTCAAGCTTGCAAGCCCTCATCATTCAGTGGAACAGAAGGACCAATCGGTTTAACCCGGTGGATAGAAAAGATGGAGACTGTGTTTAAAATCAGTGGTTGTGTTGAAAAGGACATGACCAAGTATGCATCGTGCACTTTACAAGATAGTGCACTCACATGGTGGAAAAATTATGTGAAGGCTGTAGGAGGAGATGTAGCTTATGATACTCCGTGGGAAGAATTCAAAACAATGTTAATCAACGAATATTGTCCAAGGAACGAGGTTAGGAAGTTGGAAGATGAGTTACGAAGTCTGAAGGTTATTGGTACTGAAATCACCAAATACAATCAGCGATTCATGGAATTAGTTTTGCTATGTCCTGAATTGGTTCCAACCGAAGAACGGAAGATTGAAATGTACAAAGATGGTTTGCCCAAAAAGGTCAAGGCAAATGTTACAGCATCGAAACCTAAGACAATTCATGAAGCTATAACCATGGCAAACGAGCTAATGGATCAGGTCATCATGGATAAGAAAGTATCCAATACTGATGTGAAGGTATCAGGTAACAAAAGAAAGTGGAATGGAAATTATGATCGAGGTAACCAACAACAATCTTTTAAGAAACAAGAAACCATACAAGGTGCAGGTGGTGGTTCAAGCTTTGGTTACAAAGGACAAAATCCTTTATGCAACCGATGCCACAAACATCACTCTGGCTACTGTAATGTGGTATGCAACAAATGTAATCGAAAGGGTCATCTTGCTGAAGATTGTAGGGCTCTCGTTACAAATACAAATGGTACCAAGACTCCTGCCACCAATGCAAATAGAACTGCTTTGGCTACCATTACTTGTTATGGGTGTGGAAAACAAGGTCACTATAAGAGCCAGTGCCCGAATCCAGAGAAAAATATCGGACCTGCACGAGGGAGAGCATTTGTTATTAATGCTAGAGAGGCGTGTGAAGACCCGGAGCTTGTTACGGGTACGTTTACCATTAATAACTTATCCGCATCTATTATATTTGATACTGGTGCTGATAGAAGTTACGTGTGTAGAGACTTTCACACTAAATTGAATTGTTCATCATTACCTCTAGATGCTAAGTACATGATTGAGTTAGCTAATGGTAAACTAATTAAAGCCGATAAAATTTGCCGTGATTGTAAAATAAATTTAGCCGGAGAAACATTTAAGATTGATTTGATACCCGTAGAATTAGGAAGTTTTGATGTAATAGTCGGCATGGACTGGATGTCCAAAATAGGAGCCGAAGTTGTGTGCGCCAAGAAGGCAATTCGCATTCCTCGTAAGAATAAAACGCCAGTAATGATTTATGGAGAGAAGGGTAACTCAAAGCTAAAACTCATTAGTTATTTGAAAGCTCAAAAGTGCTTGAAGAAAGGGTGCTATGCTATCTTAGCACATGTTAATAAAGTCGAAAAGAAAGAAAAAGAGAAGTGCATCAATGACGTGCCTGTGGTAAGAGATTTTCCTGAAGTATTTCCGGAAGAGTTGCCGGGATTACCTCCATTTAGATCTGTAGAATTTCAAATAGATCTTGTACCAGGAGCTGCACCGGTTGCCCGTGCTCCATATAGACTTGCACTGTCCGAGTTAAAAGAACTTCAGAGTCAGTTAAAAGAATTACTGGATCGTGGATTCATACGACCAAGTACTTCACCGTGGGGAGCTCCAATTTTATTCGTCAAGAAGAAAGACGGATCTTTCCGAATGTGTATAGATTATCGTGAATTAAATAAGTTAACTATCAAGAATCGGTATCCACTACCGAGAATTGACGACTTATTTGATCAACTCCAAGGATCATGTGTGTACTCGAAAATTGACCTAAGATCGGGCTATCATCAATTACGTGTCAAAGAAGAAGATATACCGAAAACTGCTTTTCGGACACGCTACGGTCATTACGAATTTTTGGTCATGCCGTTTGGATTGACGAATGCGCCAGCTGTATTCATGGACCTCATGAATCGAGTTTGTAGTCCATATTTAGATAAGTTTGTTATCGTTTTCATTGATGATATTCTTATCTATTCCAAGAGTGAGCAAGAGCATGAGCAGCATTTAAGGTTGATATTAGAGTTGTTGAGAAAAGAACAGCTATATGCTAAATTTTCTAAATGTGCTTTCTGGTTGAAAGAAGTGCAATTTCTTGGCCACGTTGTTAGTAGCAAAGGAATTCAGGTTGATCCAGCAAAAATTGAAGCCATTGAAAAATGGGAGACTCCTAAGACACCAATGCAGATACGCCAATTTTTGGGTTTAGCCGGTTATTATAGAAGGTTTATTCAAGATTTTTCCCGAATAGCTAAGCCGTTGACAGCGTTAACGCAAAAAGGGAAGAAATATGAATGGACTTCTGAGCAGGAGAGTGCATTTCAATTACTGAAAAAGAAGTTGACTACGGCGCCTATTTTATCGTTACCAGAAGGGAACGATGATTTTGAAATATATTGTGACGCTTCGCGACAAGGTTTTGGTTGCGTTCTTATGCAACGGAAGAAAGTTATTGCATACGCATCCCGACAATTAAAGATTCACGAGCGGAATTATACGACGCATGATCTAGAACTGGGAGCAGTCGTGTTTGCATTGAAGATATGGAGACACTACTTGTATGGGGTTAAATGCACTGTGTTTACTGATCATAAAAGCCTTCAACATATTTTTGATCAAAAACAGCTGAACATGAGGCAACGTAGGTGGGTCGAGTTAATAAACGACTATGATTGTGAAATTCGTTATCATCCCGGGAAAGCGAATGTGGTGGCTGACGCACTAAGCAGAAAGGAACGAGAACCAATTCGAGTACGAGCGATGAACATAAAAATTCGCATGAATCTCAACTCACAAATCAAAGAAGTTCAACGAGAAGCACTTACTAAAGAAAATATAGGAAATGAAATAATGAAGAAGTATGAGAAGCAACTCGTTATACGGGAAGATGGAATTCGATATTTTGCAAACCGTATTTGGGTACCGAAGTTGGGTGGATTAAGGAAGTTGATATTGAACGAGGCACATAAGACAAGATACTCGATACATCCTGGAGTTGGAAAGATGTATCAAGATCTTAAGACACATTATTGGTGGCCTAACTTAAAGACAGACGTTGCAACATATGTTGGGGAGTGTTTAACTTGTTCCAAGGTCAAGGCAGAACACCAGAAACCATCAGGGTTACTTCAACAACCAGAAATCCCAGAATGGAAATGGGATGGTATTACCATGGATTTCATCACGAAGTTACCAAAGACTGCCTGGGGATACGACACCATTTGGGTGATTGTTGATCGTCTTACCAAATCTGCCCATTTCTTGCCTATAAAGGAAACGGATAGAATGGAGAAACTATTACGATTGTATATAAAGGAAATTGTTTCAAGGCATGGAATACCTATTTCCATTATATCCGATCGTGATAGTAGATTTACCTCAAAGTTCTGGCAATCACTGCAGGAGGCACTAGGAACTCGTTTAGATATGAGTACCGCATATCATCCGCAAACTGACGGGCAGAGTGAAAGAACGATTCAGACTCTTGAAGACATGCTCAGGGCATGTGTGATCGATTTTGGAAACGGATGGGATAAGTATCTACCGTTAGCAGAATTTTCGTATAATAATAGTTATCATGCAAGCATTAAAGCTGCACCATTCGAAGCATTGTATGGAAGGAAGTGTAGATCTCCTATCTGTTGGAATGAAGTAGGAGATCGACAATTAACTGGTCCCGAGATCATACACGAAACGACTGAGAAGATAGTACAAATCAAGGAGAGATTGAAAACAGCCCGAAGTCGCCAAAAGAGCTACGCCGATGTCCGAAGGAAACCATTAGAGTTTCATATTGGGGACATGGTTATGCTAAAGGTGTCACCTTGGAAAGGTGTAATACGTTTCGGTAAAAGAGGTAAACTGAACCCAAGATATGTAGGCCCGTTCAAGATCATCGAACGCATTGGACCGGTAGCTTATCGACTCGAGTTACCGCAACAACTCGCCGGAGTACACAATACCTTTCACGTCTCAAACCTTAAGAAGTGTCTTGCAAAGGAAGACCTCACCATTCCTCTTGAAGAAATCCATGTCGATGAGAAACTACAATTCATCGAAGAACCAATCGAAATCATGGATCGTGAAGTTAAACAGCTCAAGCAGAGCAACATACCAATCGTTAAGGTTCGTTGGAATGCTCGAAGAGGTCCTGAGTTTACTTGGGAACGAGAGGATCAGATGAAACAAAAGTATCCACACTTGTTTCTCGATGACGCAAAATAGGTACAATTTTAAAATTTCGGGACGAAATTTATTTAACGGGTAGGTACTGTAACGACCCGCACTTTTCCGATCGTTCTATACTTATGAGATTAATATTTACATAAATTAAACCTTACCAACATGATAAGCAATCCAAATTGTTGAGACTTATGTTTTTGAAAAGAGTTTTACACAACGTTTGACCGTCTAGTTTGACCGATGATATCACGAACTATACAATATATGATAATTATACATACATATTTAACATGATCTAAGGATGTTTTAATATCTCATTTTGTATTAATAACAAAAAGTCATAAGTATATTTTGAAACTACTAACTTAAGTTTTCAAAACAATAACCTACGTAACGTTATTTGACATAAATACTAATGATTTATAATGTTTATACATATATCGTATAAGTAATGTATTTAATCATTTTTAAAGGGCTTTTATACATAAAACAATATAAGTATATTTACAAAAGATAGTTATATTTGAATTCTCGTTCCGTTTCCTCAATAATCCTATACGTATATCTAGGGTACTATACACAGCTTCTAGAAGTATTTACTATTGGTATATACCAATAGAAATCTTCAATTATTGGAATAATATGTCATTCATGACATAATAAATTTTAACTTATCTTAGATATTTTCACTAAAAACCAAATTTTCAAGCCTATAAATAAGCACCATTTCTAACTCATTTTTACACATTCATTTTCCAAATTTTACTTCCAATTTTCACACACACTTGCAAGAACTCTCTCAACTTTTATTTTACTACTTCTTTCCAGCAACTTTACATTTTAAACTTGAGGTAAAAACTCTACTTCAACTCTTTTTCAATTCATATATTTAAAGCTATATATATAAGAGTTTATAAACTAGAACATAGTTTGAATGATTTCAAACTTGTTCGCAAACTAAATAGATCCTTCTAACTTAACTTTTAAAATACTTCAAGACCTGTAACATATCTTAATTATATGCTAACTTAACAAGGTATAACTTGGTTTTTCAAAGAACACCTTAAAAACTGAATTTACGACGTCGGAGTGCAACCGGGGGCTATTTTGGGTTGGATAATTAAAAACCATCTTAAACTTTGAATTGGAGGTTTATTTTCTGGAAAAATGATTTTTACTATGAATATGATAACACATAAAAATTTCATGATTTAACTCAAAGTATAAGTATTTTTAGAAAAATAATCATTTGAGGTTGTTTACATGATGGAAAATGATTAACTTCATAAGTTTCACTAAAGTTTGACCTATGCCGTGTGATTTTGAATACAAACTAAGGTATTTACAGTTCATAGTCTTAAAGAGGGACTCGATCCAAGGAGATGGAAAGTTGAATCAACGAAAACGGAGTTGTAACGAAGAAACTATGACCGAAACAAAATCGGATATCCAAGACTAGTTTAGCCACGAAAATAATTGGGAAAAAATTAAATAAATCACATCTTTTTAAGTTAACATGATATTTTATATATATGTACTTATAATTCAATTTTATATGGTTCAGGATCACCCGTAAACAACACGAGAAGATTAATCATAAGATCCCATGATTGTACGCAACACGTCATTTGACAACACCGGTACTTTATGTACGCAACACGTCATTTGACAACACCGGTACCATGGGTCAAGATTAATCTCGACCAATACATATACGATGGGGTTTTATTTATTTCGTTGGGGGTTTTATTTATTTCATTGCGGGTATACTAAACATCTAAAAATGAACCATTAAAATTGAATTACTAACAACGAACTGCTAACTACGGACTAAGGAATTATTCAAAGTATTAAAAGTATAACAAGTATATATATGTGACGTTTGTTTAAAAAGAAAAGGTATTGATATATTATATATGGATAGGTTCGTGATATCAACCGGAGACCAAGTCAAATTATATATATATCTTCAAGACGAAAGTGAGTATATAGTCCCACTTTTAAACTCTAAATATTTCGGGATGAGAATACATGTATTTTATGTTTTACGATATGGACACAAGTAACTGAAAAATATATTCTACGTTGAGTTGTACCACTGGCATACTTCCCTGTAGCTTGGTAACTGTTATTTACAGCGGTATTGTAAACGCGAATCCTGTTGATAGATCTATCGGGCCTGACAACCCCAACCGGACTGGACGACCAGTATTCAACGGTTGCACAGTACTTCGTTTCGTGACTACACTTGGTACGGTGTAGTAAGATTTCATAATAAAGGGAATATGCGACGTGATTAAATGTTAAGTATGGTTACCAAGTGCTCAACCACTTAGAATATTTTTATTAAACTGTTTATATACGAAATCTTGTGGTCTATATATATATATTGCTGCCGGCATTAAACCTATATCTCACCAACTTTATGTTGACCTTTTAAAACATGTCTATTCTCAGGTGATTACTAAAGCTTCCGCTGCATTATGTTGAATTTGAGCAGGATCTTGCGTACGCATATTTGTGTCAAAAATAAAACTGCATACCCAAGGATTTGTGTTGTAAAATATGCTCGAAATCGTGTTGTTATCATTATATGTAAAGTTTGTAAGTCGAAGATTATCGCTAAACGATAATCATCTTTTTATTGTCTAAAGTTTGTAACAAAAATAATGGTTATGGTTTGTAATGTATAATATATGCAGTTTCTCTTTTAAAAATGTCGCATATAGAGGTCAATACCTCGCAATGAAATCATACGTTATCTATCACGTTCTTATGGTTAAGGACGGGTTATGACATATACACACTCCAATGATCAGCTCTTAGCAGCCCATGTGAGTCACCTAACACATGTGGGAACCATCATTTGGCAACTAGCATGAAATATCTCATAAAATTACAAAAATATGAGTAATCATTCATGACTTATTTACATGAAAACAAAATTACATATCCTTTATATCTAATCCATACACCAACGACCAAAAACACCTACAAACACTTTCATTCTTCAATTTTCTTCATCTAATTGATCTCTCTCAAGTTCTATCTTCAAGTTCTAAGTGTTCTTCATAAATTCCAAAAGTTCTAGTTTCATAAAATCAAGAATACTTTCAAGTTTGCTAGCTCACTTCCAATCTTGTAAGGTGATCATCCAACCTCAAGAAATCTTTGTTTCTTATAGTAGGTTATCATTCTAATACAAGGTAATAATCATATTCAAACTTTGGTTCAATTTCTATAACTATAACAATCTTATTTCAAGTGATGATCTTACTTGAACTTGTTTTCGTGTCATGATTCTGCTTCAAGAACTTCGAGCCATCCAAGGATCCATTGAAGCTAGATCCATTTTTCTCTTTTCCAGTAGGTTTACCCAAGGAACTTAAGGTAGTAATGATGTTCATAACATCATTCGATTCATACATATAAAGCTATCTTATTCGAAGGTTTAAACTTGTAATCACTAGAACATAGTTTAGTTAATTCTAAACTTGTTCGCAAACAAAAGTTAATCCTTCTAACTTGACTTTTAAAATCAACTAAACACATGTTCTATATCTATATGATATGCTAACTTAATGATTTAAAACCTGGAAACACGAAAAACACCGTAAAACCGGATTTACGCCGTCGTAGTAACACCGCGGGCTGTTTTGGGTTAGTTAATTAAAAACTATGATAAACTTTGATTTAAAAGTTGTTATTCTGAGAAAATGATTTTTATTATGAACATGAAACTATATCCAAAAATTATGGTTAAACTCAAAGTGGAAGTATGTTTTCTAAAATGGTCATCTAGACGTCGTTCTTTCGACTGAAATGACTACCTTTACAAAAACGACTTGTAACTTATTTTTCCGACTATAAACCTATACTTTTCTGTTTAGATTCATAAAATAGAGTTCAATATGAAACCATAGCAATTTGATTCACTCAAAACGGATTTAAAATGAAGAAGTTATGGGTAAAACAAGATTGGATAATTTTTCTCATTTTAGCTACGTGAAAATTGGTAACAAATCTATTCCAACCATAACTTAATCAACTTGTATTGTATATTATGTAATCTTGAGATACCATAGACACGTATACAATGTTTCGACCTATCATGTCGACACATCTATATATATTTCGGAACAACCATAGACACTCTATATGTGAATGTTGGAGTTAGCTATACAGGGTTGAGGTTGATTCCAAAATATATATAGTTTGAGTTGTGATCAATACTGAGATACGTATACACTGGGTCGTGGATTGATTCAAGATAATATTTATCGATTTATTTCTGTACATCTAACTGTGGACAACTAGTTGTAGGTTACTAACGAGGACAGCTGACTTAATAAACTTAAAACATCAAAATATATTAAAAGTGTTGTAAATATATTTTTGAACATACTTTGATATATATGTATATATTTTTATAGGTTCGTGAATCAACCAGTGGCCAAGTCTTACTTCCCGACGAAGTAAAAATCTGTGAAAGTGAGTTATAGTCCCACTTTTAAAATCTAATATTTTTGGGATGAGAATACATGCAGGTTTTATAAATGATTTACAAAATAGACACAAGTACGTGAAACTACATTCTATGGTTGAATTATCGAAATCGAATATGCCCCTTTTTATTAAGTCTGGTAATCTAAGAATTAGGGAACAGACACCCTAATTGACGCGAATCCTAAAGATAGATCTATTGGGCCTAACAAACCCCATCCAAAGTACCGGATGCTTTAGTACTTCGAAATTTATATCATATCCGAAGGGTGTCCCGGAATGATGGGGATATTCTTATATATGCATCTTGTTATTGTCGGTTACCAGGTGTTCACCATATGAATGATTTTTATCTCTATGTATGGGATGTGTATTGAAATATGAAATCTTGTGGTCTATTGTTACGATTTGATATATATAGGTTAAACCTATAACTCACCAACATTTTTTGTTGACGTTTAAAGCATGTTTATTCTCAGGTGAATATTAAGAGCTTCCGCTGTTGCATACTAAAATAAGGACAAGATTTGGAGTCCATGTTTGTATGATATTATGTAAAAACTGCATTCAAGAAACTGATTTCGATGTAACATATTTGTATTGTAAACCATTATGTAATGGTCGTGTGTAAACAGGATATTTTAGATTATCATTATTTGATAATCTACGTAAAGCTTTTTAAACCTCTATTTATGAAATAAAGGTTATGGTTTGTTTTAAAAATGAATGCAGTCTTTGAAAAACGTCTCATATAGAGGTCAAAACCTCGCAACGAAATCAATTAATATGGAACGTTTTTAATCAATAAGAACGGGACATTTCAAATATCATATAACATTTTAATTTCATCATGATACTCTTACCCATTATTTCCTAATCGTTTCGTTTAATAGCTTTTAATCGTCTTTTATATCGTGTTCATAATAATGATAATAATAGTAATCAAAATAATTAGGTGTTACAAATATTTGTTTTAGTTACACTAATATTAATAATGATAGTTACTATGATATTATTAACGATAATACTAATAATTATCTTAATGATAATATAGTAATAATAATAATAATAACAATAACAATAACCATTTTTAAATAATGATATATATTAATAATGATAATAATAATAATAATACCAATAATAATAATAATAATAATAATAATAATAATAATAATTAGATAATAATAATAATACTAATTATAACTTTAACGATAATAACGATAGTAATAATAAAATAAAATAAAAATAACATTTTTAATGATAAATCCCTTTTATTGATAAAGATAATAATAATGATAATAATAAGATAAAACTAGAACGACGATAAAAACGACGATAATAATAATCATTTTTTAATAAAAATATCGAAAATTCAATTGATTATAACTTCTAATCCGTTCATCGAAACCATTCGATATCTAAAGGAAAAGTTCTTAATTTTTCGCTAGCTTTCCAAGGACATGCATATCTTATACCTTATCTCAACCGCAAGTGTAACTAATTCAAGATTCAACCTAACCTGTCTAAGGGCAATATCAAAAGTACAAGCATGTATAATCCTAAATACTCGAGCACTAGTCAGGGATACACTATTAGTATGTAAAAGTTAAATTATGAGTACTCACGTACCAATATTGAGATTCAATATTGCAGGAAAGGTACGTAGATGCAACGGAAATGATAAACACTATATTGACCTCACGAGCATACCCATGAACCATACTCAATCACCTCCATAGCTATAACCCATAATTTCCTTAATCCTATCCCACTCGAAAAACAACTTCGAAATCACTCGGACAGCACTTCGTCGTAATATTTTATGTATACTAATAATATCTTGAAATAATACGGAGTAAATATATATATGTAAATCGATTGAGAGAGTTTAGAGAAAAATATTTTCAAGTTTCTATGAAATAATGAAACCTATTGAATTCTATTTATAATAGATTTTTGAATTATTAAAGTGAATTATTAAAGTATGAATTATTAAAGTGAATTATTAAAGTATGAATTATTAAAGTGAATTATTAAAGTATGAATTATTAAAGTAAATTATTAAAGTATGAATTATTAAAGTGAATTATTAAAGTATGAATTATTAAAGTGAATTATTAAAGTTAAAGTAAAGTAAAAATAAAGTAAAGGTAAAGTTTAAGTATAGTAAAAGTATAAAACTATGTACGTATAATACGCGTATAAATATAAATAATATTAATTTAAATCGTTATATATACTTAATAAAATAAAATATAAATATCGTTATCTTTATCATACTAGTTAAGTAATGAGTTGTCAAAAGTGGTTCTAGATATTTATATACGTTTTAATAATAAAGTTCTTTTTAAACTGAAAATGTTTTTGTACGTTTGAAACTAAATAGATCAATCGAGTCTTTATGAGATTCAATCTTCCACTATCCTTTGTCTAGTTCTCAATGATTCACAATTTATTCTTATTTATAAATCACTTTACCATTTTCCGAATATTGTTAAAATGGAAAGATTTCTCAAATCAACGTGGGCCTTTCAACAGAGACTTGTAATCATAATTCAATATATCTGATAATTCAATCATTTGATCTTATCTTCTAATTCCATTGATAAACATTTTGAAACAGATACAATCATATAAAGTATTTAATCTAATATTTTTGTTTACATTTCAAGTTATAATATATACACATATGCATATATAATCATATTCGTTTAATGGTTCGTGAATCGTTGGAACTTGGTCGAGGTTGAATGAATGTATGAACATAGTTTAAAATTTTTGAAATTTAACTTAACAAATATTGCTTATCGTGTTGGAAACATATAAAGATTAAAGTTTAAATTTGGTTGGAAATTTCCGGGTTGTCACAACCGTTAAGTGAAGAATGTTCATTAGTGTTACAAAATGGTATTCCCTCTAAGTTAGGTGATACAGGAAGATTTACGGTACCTTGCTACCTGCAAGATGTCCAAATTAGCAAAGCGTTAGCAGACTTATGAGCCAGTGTAAACCTAATGCCCTATTCATTATTCAAAAAGCTAGGATTAAAAGATTTATGACTAACCAAAATGACTATCTAACTCGCAGATAGATCAGTTAATATTCCTAGAGGAATAGCTGATGATGTCCTAGTCAGAGTGGATAAGTTCGCATTCCCCGTCGATTTTGTCATTATGGATATTGAGGAAGACACGAGGGTTCCACTCATACTTGGTAGACCATTCTTGAATACTGCCAAAACCGTAATCGTTGTTCACGAAAAATCGTTAAAATTAAGAGTTGGAAATGAAGAAGTCACATTCAATGTCGACCGACTCATGAGCCACCCCCGCGAAGAAGATATCAATCTCACTGATTCTTTTCAAGAACTCATCAACGAATATCTAGAGGATACCATGGCTATATGCAGTCAAGATCAAATTTCTAAGTATCTGTTCTTTACACATCCTGAAGGAAATCTCGACACCCATTCAGCCATAGATCCTGGTCAAAATAAATCTCCCCTCTCCGAAAGTAACTTTCTCAGCAAAACTATCCAAATAGAACCGCTAGGTCAAGGTATTCTCCTACCTCTTTTAAGGAGAATACCGAATGAAGAAACAGATTTCATTCTGGTATCTCAGGAACCCTAGTCAAAAGAGGAATGTGTTGAGATTCCTAAACCAATCTTTAAAACTAAAGTAGACATTTATGAAGAGGAAGCATTAAGAAGGACAGTTTTCAGAACCAAAGAACAGATAGCATCAGTGACCGCTATTAAGAATGAAGATTCAGAATTCCAGGAGAGATATGACTCATTAGACAGAGCAGAAATAGCTAGAATGAAGCCATCTATAGAGGAACCTCCAGAATTAGAATTAAAGAAGTTACCCGAACATCTGGAGTATGCATTCTTAGAAGGAAAATCGCAACTCCCTGTAATCATTTCAAAAAAAAAAACCTCACGCCACATGAGAAGACCAAATTGATTTAGGTTCTGAAATCACATAAGAAAGCAATTGCTTGGAAGATTTTCGACATAAAAGGAATCAGTCCCAACTATTGCACCCACAAGATCTTCATGGAAGATGATTTCAAACCATCAGTTCAGAGGCAAAGAAGGGTCAATCCAATTATTCAAGAAGTTGTCAAGAAAGAAGTAATCAAACTTCTGGATGCCGGTCTGATCTATCCTATTTCTGATTCACCATGGGTCAGTCCTGTTCAAGTTGTACCTAAAAAGGGAGGAATGATCGTAATACAAAATAAGAATGATGAACTTATTCCAACACAGGAGGTCACCGAATGGAGGGTTTTCCATTACCTTTCATCGATCAAATGTTGGAACGTCTATTAGGAAATGAATTATATTGTTTCCTTAACGGTTTTTCCGGCTACTTTAAAATTTCTCTCGATCCAAAGGACCAAGAAAATAAAACCTTCACCTGCCCTTATGGAACATTTACCTATCGATGCATGCCCTTTGGGTTATGCAATGCACCAGCTACATTTCAGTGATGCATGGTAATAATATTCCACGACATGATTGAACGTTGTATGGAAGTCTTCATGGATGACTTCTTAGTTTTTGATAGTACCTTTGATTCGTGCCATTCTAACCTTGACAAGATGCTCACCCGGTGTGAAGATTCGAACTTAGTTCTAAATTTGGAAAAAATGTCACTTCATGGTAAAAGAAGGTATAGTTTTAGGACATAAAATTTCAAAGTCAAGAATAGAAGTTGATAAGGCTAAGATTGAGACCATAGCTAAACTTCTAGAACCTACCACAATAATGTGACGACCCGGGAATTTTTGACCAAATTTAAACTTAATCTTTATATTATTTCGACACGATAAACAAAGTTGGTAATATTGAAGTCTCAAAAACTTTGAATTGTGTGCATATATTAATTTAACCTTTGACCATCTCTGACGATTCATGAACAATTAATTGTAAATAGATATGTGTGTATGTATATATAAATAATAATTCGAAATATAATTTGAAGTATTATATGTTGTTGTTATTAAAAATTAATAAAATAAAAATAGGATATTATAATAATTATTATTTAAAATATATCTCTATATATAAATAAAGTTAGTTAAAAATAAATATTAAATGATTGTAATACTCGTTTAATGTTTCGATTGATATTAAGCAAGTTAAATTCAAACTTATATGATTTTAAAATAAACGGTGATCCAAAAATGAATTACATAAACTATAGACTTATTAAAAATATAATTAGGAACTATTTGTTTAATTTTAAAAATTTTTATATCTTACTTAGGGGTTGGGAGTAAATAATTAATGTAATTTTTATTTAATAATTTATGATCGAATTTTATACCAAAATGACCAAAATAAATAAATATAGTTAATTTAAAATTTTGGGATTTTTCTAGACACTTTTATCCGCCACTAATTAGCAACGAAGTACGACATGGTATCCCGTGTAAACTGTCGGCAGGCTTATAGTTAATTAAGTCCGTGAAGATTAAAATTTATCAATCATATATACTTTTTTGTACTTTTGTTTGTGTTTCTTTACCTTTATCTAAATATAACATATGTAAGTTTACACATACATTCATAATAGGATAATCATCACACTAATTTTCCTTGATCTCTATACCGCCATCTCTTTTCTCCTTACCAACGACCACCATACGATCATCCTCACAGCCGCCACCCTACACCGGATGCCACCACCGCTGTGAACCACCACCATCACCATCACCAAAACCCGCCATCACTGAAATGTCCCGTTCTTATTGATTAAAAACGTTCCATATTAATTGATTTCGTTGCGAGGTTTTGACCTCTATATGAGACGTTTTTCAAAGACTGCATTCATTTTAAAACAAACCATAACCTTTATTTCATCAATAAAGGTTTAAAAAGCTTTACGTAGATTATCAAATAATGATAATCTAAAATAGCCTGTTTACACACGACCATTACATAATGGTTTACAATACAAATATGTTACAACAAAATAAGTTTCTTGAATGCAGTTTTTACACAATATCATACAAGCATGGACTCCAAATCTCATCCTTATTTAAGTATGCGACAGCGGAAGCTCTTAATAATCACCTGAGAATAAACATGCTTAAATCGTCAACAAAAATGTTGGTGAGTTACAGGTTTAACCTATATATATCAAATCATAATAATAGACCACAAGATTTCATATTTCAATACACATCCCATACATAGAGATAAAAATCATTCATATGGTGAACACCTGGTAACCGACATTAACAAGATGCATATATAAGAATATCCCCATCATTCCGGGACACCCTTCGGATATGATATAAATTTCGAAGTACTAAAGCATCCGGTACTTTGGATGGGGTTTGTTAGGCCCAATAGATCTATCTTTAGGATTCGCGTCAATTAGGGTGTCTGTTCCCTAATTCTTAGATTACCAGACTTAATAAAAAGGGGCATATTCGATTTCGATAATTCAACCATAGAATGTAGTTTCACATACTTGTGTCTATTTTGTAAATCATTTATAAAACCTGCATGTATTCTCATCTCAAAAATATTAGATTTTAAAAGTGGGACTATAACTCACTTTCACAGATTTTTACTTCGTCGAGAAGTAAGACTTGGCCACTGGTTGATTCACGAACCTATAAAAATATATACATATATATCAAAGTATGTTCAAAATATATTTACAACCCTTTTAATATATTTTGATGTTTTAAGTTTATTAAGTCAGCTGTCCTCGTTAGTAACCTACAACTAGTTGTCCACAGTTAGATGTACAGAAATAAATCGATAAATATTATCTTGAATCAATCCACGACCCAGTGTATACGTATCTCAGTATTGATCACAACTCAAACTATATATATTTTGGAATCAACCTCAACCCTGTATAGCTAACTCCAACATTCACATATAGAGTGTCTATGGTTGTTCCGAAATATATATAGATGTGTCGACATGATAGGTCGAAACATTGTATACGTGTCTATGGTATCTCAAGATTACATAGTATACAATACAAGTTGATTAAGTTATGGTTGGAATAGATTTGTTACCAATTTTCACGTAGCTAAAACTTGAAAAATTATCCAATCTTGTTTTACCCATAACTTCTTCATTTTAAATCCGTTTTGAGTGAATCAAATTGCTATGGTTTCATATTGAACTCTATTTTATGAATCTAAACAGAAAAAGTATAGGTTTATAGTCGGAAAAATAAGTTACAAGTCATTTTTGTAAAGGTAGTCATTTCAGTCGAAAGAACGACGTCTAGATGACCATTTTAGAAAACATACTTCCACTTTGAGTTTAACCATAATTTTTGGATATAGTTTCATGTTCATAATAAAAATCATTTTCTCAGAATAACAACTTTTAAATCAAAGTTTATCATAGTTTTTAATTAACTAACCCAAAACAGCCCGCGGTGTTACTACGACGGCGTAAATCCGGTTTTACGGTGTTTTTCGTGTTTCCAGGTTTTAAATCATTAAGTTAGCATATCATATAGATATAGAACATGTGTTTATTTGATTTTAAAAGTCAAGTTAGAAGGATTAACTTTTGTTTGCGAACAAGTTTAGAATTAACTAAACTATGTTCTAGTGATTACAAGTTTAAACCTTCGAATAAGATAGCTTTATATATATGAATCGAATGATGTTATGAACATCATTACTACCTTAAGTTCCTTGGATAAACCTATTGGAAAAGAGAAAAATGGATCTAGCTTCAACGGATCCTTGGATGGCTCGAAGTTCTTGAAGCAGAATCATGACACGAAAACAAGTTCAAGTAAGATCATCATTTGAAATAAGATTGTTATAGTTATAGAAATTGAACCAAAGTTTGAATATTATTATTACCTTGTATTAGAATGATAACCTACTATAAGAAACAAAGATTTCTTGAGGTTGGATGATGTAATGACCCGGACTTTTTCGATCGTTCTATACTTATAAGATTAATATTTACATAAATTAAACCTTACCAACATGATAAGCAATCCAAATTGTTGAAATTTATGTTTTCGAAAAGAGTTTTACACAACGTTTGACCGTCTAGTTTGACCGATGATATCACGAACTATATAATATATGATAATTATACGTTTGTGTATATATATGTATATATACATATTTAACATGATCTAAGGATGTTTTAATATTTCATTTTGTATTAATAACAATAAGTTATAAGTATATTTTGAAACTACTAACTTAAGTTTTCAAAACGATAACTTTAAGTAACGTTTTTTGATATAAATACTTATAACCTATAATGTTTATACATATATCGTATATGTAATGTATTTAATCACTTTTTAAGGACTTAAATACATAAAACAATATAAGTATATTCACAAAAGATAACTATATTTGAATCCTCGTTCCGTTTTCACAAGAATTCTATACGTATATCTAGAGTATATGTACCCGTATCATACCTAACTTCTATACGTATTTACTATTGGTATATACACATCAAATCACCACCAACCAGCCC
Source organism: Rutidosis leptorrhynchoides (assembly GCF_046630445.1). Taxonomy (NCBI): domain Eukaryota; kingdom Viridiplantae; phylum Streptophyta; class Magnoliopsida; order Asterales; family Asteraceae; genus Rutidosis; species Rutidosis leptorrhynchoides. The sequence continues at coordinate 258,822,634 of NC_092337.1, forward strand.
TTGTTCATGCCTTATGTATAAGGTAATTACTTTGTATGATTGTATGACTAATTACACAAGATTACAAGCTTGGAAATTTGTCCATGTTCCCCCCCATTCACGTTTTTAATGGGGGTATTCTCACCTCATTTTGGTTCAACTTCTATCATCATTTCTCTAGCTAAACACACACACTTACTAGCATCATGTCTCTCTAAGAACTCCAGCAAAAATCCTCTCAAGAATCACCTTAAACACCACCATAACAAGATCAAACAAAAACACTACAAAAATACAACTTTCAATTCAAGTTTATGTCTTAAGTTGCTTCCAATCTTTCATCCAATTCCATCACTCTTTTGGTTCTAGATTTTTACTCCTCTTTCCCAGCAATCTTGTCCAAGTAACTTGAGGTAGTAACTTTGTTCATAACCTTATTCGATTCATATATATATAGCTATCTTATTTTATGGTATACAATTTTAACAACAAGAACATAGTTTGAATGATTTCAAACTTGTTTGCAAACTAAATAGATCCTTCTAACTTAACTTTTAAAATACTTCAAGACCTGTAATATATCATAAATATATGCTAATTTAACAAGGTATAACTTGGTTTTTCAAAGAACACCTTAAAAACTGAATTTACGACGTCGGAGTGCAACCGGGGGCTGTTTTGGGTTGGATAATTAAAAACTATTTTGAACCTTGAATTGGAGGTTTATTTTCTGGAAAAATGATATTTACTATGAATATGATAACACATAAAAATTTCATGATTTAACTCAAAGTATAAGTATTTTTAGAAAAATAATCATTTAATGTTGTTTGCATAAGGGAAAATGATTAACTTCATAAGTTTCACCAAAGTTTGACCTATGACCTGTGATTTCGAATACAAACTAAGGTATTTACAGTTCATATTCTTAAAGAAGGACTCGATCCAAGGGAAAACGGAGTTGTAACGAAGAAACTATGACCAAAACGAGATCGGATATCCAAAACTAGTTTAGCCACGAAAATAATTGGAGAAAAATTAAATAAATCACATCTTTCTAAAATAACATGATATTTTATATATATGTACTCATAATTTAATTTTATATATTTCAGGATCACCCATAAACAACACGAGAAGATTAATCATAAGACCTCATGCACGTACGCAACACGTCATTTGACAACACCGGTACTTTATGTACGCAACACGTCATTTGACAACACCGGTACCGTGGGTCAAGATTAATCCCGACCAATACGAATACGATGGGGGTTTTATTTATTTCGATGGGGGTTTTATTTATTTCGATGGGGGTTTTATTTATTTATTAAACACCTAAATATGAACCATTAAAAATTGAATTGCTAACTACGGACTAAGAAGACATTAAAAGTATTATAAGTATATATATGTGACGATTGTTTAAAATGAAAATATATTGATAAATTATATATGGATAGGTTCGTGATATCAACCGGAGACCAATTCAAAATATATATATCTTCAAGGCAAAAGTGAGTATATAGTCCCACTTTTAAACTCTAAATATTTCGGGATGAGAATACATGTATTTTATGTTTTACGATATGGACACAAGTAACTGAAAAATATATTCTACGTTGAGTTGTACCACTGGCATACTTCCCTGTAGCTTGGTAACTACTATTTACAGCGGTATTGTAAACGCGAATCCTGTTGATAGATCTATTGGGCCTGACAACCCCAACCGGACTGGACGACCAGTATTCAACGGTTGCACAGTACTTCGTTTCGTGACTACACTTGGTACGGTGTAGTAAGATTTCATAATAAAGGGAATATGCGACGTGATTAAATGTTAAGTATGGTTACCAAGTGCTCAACCACTTAGAATATTTTTATTAAAATGTTTATATATGAAATCTTGTGGTCTATATATTTATATATTGCTGCCGGCATTAAACCTATATCTCACCAACTTTATGTTGACGTTTTAAGCATGTTCATTCTCAGGTGATAATTAGAAGCTTCCGCTGCAACATGTTGAATTTAAGCAAGATCTTGAGTATGCATATTTTTGTCAAAAATAAAACTGCATATCCGAGGAATTGTAATGTAAAATATGCTAGAAATCGTATTGTTATCATCACATGTAAAGTTTGTAAGTCTAAGATTATCGCTAAACGATAATCATCTTTATATTGTCTAAAGCTTGTATTAACATAAGAGTTATGGTTTGTAATAAATGCAGTTGTTCTTTTAAAAATGTCGCATATAGAGGTCAATACCTCGCAATGAAATCATACGTTATCTAACTCGTTCTTATGGGTAAGGACGGGTTATGACATGTGATATCAGAGCGGTGGTCTTAGCGAACCAGGTTTGCATTAGTGTGTCTAACCGATAAGTCGTTAGGATACATTAGTAAGTCTGGACTTTGACCGGGTCTGATTTTAAAAACCATTGCTTATCATTGTTGGTTAAAATTTATATGTAAATATTATGTAGTACTAATGGGTTAGTTGTTGTGTGATAGATGTCGGGCTCAAAACTTGTTATCACATTCAGCGACTCCGAACCAGAATCTTCAGATGGTGTTCCAGTCATTAACCTATCCGATGACGAAAATAATATCTTTGGGGAAGACTCACAAATTCCGGATGAACCAACTATAGAGAACCCGGAAAGTGAACCCGAGGAGGAAAGTGAACCCGAGGAAGAAATACAGGAAATTACAAAAGACAAGTTCGAACTAGGAAAGAAACGAAAGGCTAATGAATTAGAAAATTCAAATCCCGAGTTTAGTGAGGATGATGTGGCACCAACTCCACTAGACACTACCACCCCTATTCCCGCTATTCCTATTCGTTCTATCCCGGCATCCAGTTCTTCAGCCCCACAGCCAAAATATAGGCAGACAGCCAGGATAAGCGTTAAGCGATTCTTTGAACCTAAACGTCCTAGAAAATAGACCAAACGATGCGCTGCCGTATTAAACCATGGGATCATATAATGTTTTGTATAATATTATTAGTGTGGTTTGCTTAATGTTCGATGTAAGATAAGCATATGTAAAATAGTGAAGTATGAAATGCAATAATTTTCCATGGTTAAGTATTATTTAGATGGTAGTAATTGGTTCTGTACTAAGCTATTAAGTATGGACATTAACGGGTAGGTACTACCCTAGATATAATTATAAAACGCTAATAAGAAGAAAAGGCTTTTATAATAATACCTGGTTCATATTATTAATAAGCTATAATGTACTGTAAATATACACTACATCTATAATATTCCATGTGAATAATTATTTTCTTTTCATTCTTATAGAAGAATATGGCGCGATTGAATCGAATGACGGAACAAGAAGTCGAGGAATTCATCAACCAGCGAGTGAATGACAGAATGTTATGGGTCGAGGCTGCAAGATGTAGTGACCCGAAATTTTCCATGTTTATATATATTAATTGAGATTGATATTTACATGATTAAATGTTTCCAACATGTTAAGCAATCAAACTTGTTAAGACTTGATTAATTAAAATATGTTTCATATAGACAATTGACCAACCAAGTTGACCGGTGATTCACGAACGTTAAAACTTGTAAAAACTATATGATGACATATATATGGATATATATATATAGTTAACATGATACTATGATAAGTAAACATATCATTAAGTATATTAACAATGAACTACATATGTAAAAACAAGACTACTAACTTAATGATTTTTAAACGAGACATATATGTAACGATTATCGTTGTAAAGACATTTAATGTATATATATCATATTAAGAGATATTCATACATGATAATATCATGATAATATAATAATTTAAAATCCCATTTGATATTATAAACATTGGGTTAACAACATTTAACAAGATCGTTAACCTAAAGGTTTAAAAACAACACTTACATGTAACGACTAACGATGACTTAACGACTCAGTTAAAATGTATATACATGTAGTGTTTTAATATGTATTTATACACTTTTGAAAGACTTCAATACACTTATCAAAATACTTCTACTTAACAAAAATGCTTACAATTACATCCTCGTTCAGTTTCATCAACAATTCTACTCGTATGCACCCGTATTCGTACTCGTACAATACACAGCTTTTAGATGTATGTACTATTGGTATATACACTCCAATGATCAGCTCTTAGCAGCCCATGTGAGTCACCTAATGTAGTGACCCGAACTTTTCCATGTATATATATATTAATTGAGATTGATATTTACATGATTAAATGTTTCCAACATGTTAAGCAATCAAACTTGTTAAGACTTGATTAATTGAAATATGTTTCATATAGACAATTGACCACCCAAGTTGACCGGTGATTCACGAACGTTAAAACTTGTAAAAACTATACAATGACATATGTATGGTTATATATATAGTTAACATGTTTTTATTATAAGTATGTATCTCATTAGGTATTTTAACAATGAGTTATATACATAAAAATGAGACTATTAATTTAAGAAACTCGAAAACGATATATATAACGATTATCGTTATAACAACGTCTTACTAGGTACATATGAATCATATTAAGATATTGATACACTTAGTTAATTATGTTAAATGATAAGTAAATATAGTATTAAGTGTATTAACAATGAAATACATATGTAAAAATAAGACTACTAACTTAATGATTTCGAAACGAGACATATATGTAACGATTATCGTTGTAACGACATTTAACTGTATATACATCATACTAAGATATATTATATATCATAATATCATGATAATATAATAATTTAACATCTCATTTGTTATAATAAACAATGGGTTAACAACATTCAACAAGATCGTTAACCTAAAGGTTTCAAAACAACATTTACATGTAACGACTAACGATGACTTAACGACTCAGTTAAAATGTATATACATGTAGTGTTTTAATATGTATTCATACACTTTTGAAAGACTTCAAGACACTTATCAAAATACTTCTACTTAACAAAAATGCTTACAATTACATCCTCGTTCAGTTTCATCAACAATTCTACTCGTATGCACCCGTATTCGTACTCGTACAATACACAGCTTTTAGATGTATGTACTATTTGAAATGTCCCGTTCTTATTGATTAAAAACGTTCCATATTAATTGATTTCGTTGCGAGTTTTTGACCTCTATATGAGACGTTTTTCAAAGACTGCATTCATTTTTAAAACAAACCATAACCTTTATTTCATAGATAAAGGTTTTAAAAAGCTTTACATATATTATCAAATAATGATAATCTAAAATATCCTGTTTACACACGACCATTACATAATGGTTTACAATACAAATATGTTACAACAAAATAAGTTTCTTGAATGCAGTTTTTACACAATATCATACAAGCATGGACTCCAAATCTCGTCCTTATTTAAGTATGCGACAGCGGAAGCTCTTAATAATCACCTGAGAATAAACATGCTTAAAACGTCAACTAAAATGTTGGTGAGTTATAGGTTTAACCTATATATATCAAATCATAATAATAGACCACAAGATTTCATATTTCAATACACATCCCATACATAGAGATAAAAATCATTCATATGGTGAACACCTGGTAACCGACATTAACAAGATGCATATATAAGAATATCCCCATCATTCCGGGACACCCTTCGGATATGATATAAATTTCGAAGTACTAAAGCATCCGGTACTTTGGATGGGGTTTGTTAGGCCCAATAGATCTATCTTTAGGATTCGCGTCAATTAGGGTGTCTGTTCCCTAATTCTTAGATTACCAGACTATATAAAAAGGGGCATATTCGATTTCGATAATTCAACCATAGAATGTAGTTTCACGTACTTGTGTCTATTTTGTAAATCATTTATAAAACCTGCATGTATTCTCATCCCAAAAATGTTAGATTTTAAAAGTGGGACTATAACTCACTTTCACAGATTTTTACTTCGTCGGGAAGTAAGACTTGGCCACTGTTGATTCACGAACCTATAACAATATATACATATATATTAAAGTATGTTCAAAATATATTTACAACACTTTTAATATATTTTGATGTTTTAAGTTTATTAAGTCAGCTGTCCTCGTTAGTAACCTATAACTAGTTGTCCACAGTTAGATGTACAGAAATAAATCGATAAATATTATCTTGAATCAATCCACGACCCAGTGTATACGTATCTCAGTATTGATCACAACTCAAACTATATATATTTTGGAATCAACCTCAACCCTGTATAGCTAACTCCAACATTCACATATAGAGTGTCTATGGTTGTTCCGAAATATATATAGATGTGTCGACATGATAGGTCGAAACATTGTATACGTGTCTATGGTATCTCAAGATTACATAATATACAATACAAGTTGATTAAGTTATGGTTGGAATAGATTTGTTACCAATTTTCACGTAGCTAAAATGGGAAAAATTATCCAATCTTGTTTTACCCATAACTTCTTCATTTTAAATCCGTTTTGAGTGAATCAAATTGCTATGGTTTCATATTGAACTCTATTTTATGAATCTAAACAGAAAAAGTATAGGTTTATAGTCGGAAAAATAAGTTACAAGTCGTTTTTGTAAAGGTAGTCATTTCAGTCGAAAGAACGACGTCTAGATGACCATTTTAGAAAACATACTTCCACTTTGAGTTTAACCATAATTTTTGGATATAGTTTCATCTTCATAATAAAAATCATTTTCTCAGAATAACAACTTTTAAATCAAAGTTTATCATAGTTTTTAATTAACTAACCCAAAACAGCCCGCGGTGTTACTACGACGGCGTAAATCCGGTTTTACGGTGTTTTTCGTGTTTCCAGGTTTTAAATCATTAAGTTAGCATATCATATAGATATAGAACATGTGTTTAGTTGATTTTAAAAGTCAAGTTAGAAGGATTAACTTTTGTTTGCGAACAAGTTTAGAATTAACTAAACTATGTTCTAGTGATTACAAGTTTAAACCTTCGAATAAGATAGCTTTATATGTATGAATTGAATGATGTTATGAACATCATTACTACCTTAATTTCCTTGGATAAACCTACTGGAAAAGAGAAAAATGGATCTAGCTTCAATGGATCCTTGGATGGCTCGAAGTTCTTGAAGCAGAATCATGACACGAAAACAAGTTCAAGTAAGATCATCACTTGAAATAAGATTGTTATAGTTATAGAAATTGAACCAAAGTTTGAATATGATTATTACCTTGTATTAGAATGATAACCTACTGTAAGAAACAAAGATTTCTTGAGGTTGGATGATCACCTTACAAGATTGGAAGTGAGCTAGCAAACTTGAAAGTATTCTTGATTTTATGAAACTAGAACTTTTGGAATTTATGAAGAACACTTAGAACTTGAAGATAGAACTTGAGAGAGATCAATTAGATGAAGAAAATTGAAGAATGAAAGTGTTTGTAGGTGTTTTTGGTCGTTGGTGTATGGATTAGATATAAAGGATATGTAATTTTTTTTTCATGTAAATAAGTCATGAATGATTACTCATATTTTTGTAATTTTATGAGATATTTCATGCTAGTTGCCAAATGATGGTTCCCACATGTGTTAGGTGACTCACATGGGCTGCTAAGAGCTGATCATTGGAGTGTATATACCAATAGTACATACATCTAAAAGCTGTGTATTGTACGAGTACGAATACGGGTGCATACGAGTAGAATTGTTGATGAAACTGAACGAGGATGTAATTTTAAGCATTTTTGTTAAGTAGAAGTATTTTGATAAGTGTATTGAAGTCTTTCAAAAGTGTATAAATACATATTAAAACACTACATGTATATACATTTTAACTGAGTCGTTAAGTCATCGTTAGTCGTTACATGTAAGTGTTGTTTTGAAACCTTTAGGTTAACGATCTTGTTAAATGTTGTTAACCCAATGTTTATAATATCAAATGAGATTTTAAATTATTATATTATCATGATATTATCATGTATGAATATCTCTTAATATGATATATATACATTAAATGTCTTTACAACGATAATCGTTACATATATGTCTCGTTTCGAAATCATTAAGTTAGTAGTCTTATTTTTACATATGTATTTCATTGTTAATACACTTAATAATATATTTACTTATCATTTAACATAATTAACCAAGTGTATCAATATCTTAATATGATTCATATGTACCTAGTAAGACGTCGTTATAACGATAATCGTTATATATATCGTTTTCGAGTTTCTTAAATTAATAGTCTCATTTTTATGTATATAACTCATTGTTAAAATACCTAATGAGATACATACTTATAATAAAAACATGTTAACTATATATATAACCATATATATGTCATTGTATAGTTTTTACAAGTTTTAACGTTCGTGAATCACCGGTCAACTTGGGTGGTCAATTGTCTATATGAAACATATTTCAATTAATCAAGTCTTAACAAGTTTGATTGCTTAACATGTTGGAAACATTTAATCATGTAAATATCAATCTCAATTAATATATATAAACATGGAAAAGTTCGGGTCACTACAGTACCTACCCGTTAAATAAATTTCGTCCCGAAATTTTAAGCTGTTGAAGGTGTTGACGAATCTTCTGGAAATAGATGTGGGTATTTCTTCTTCATCTGATCTTCACGCTCCCAGGTGAACTCGGGTCCTCTACGAGCATTCCATCGAACCTTAACAATTGGTATCTTGTTTTGCTTAAGTCTTTTAACCTCACGATCCATTATTTCGACGGGTTCTTCGATGAATTGAAGTTTTTCGTTGATTTGGATTTCATCTAATGGAATAGTGAGATCTTCTTTAGCAAAACATTTCTTTAAATTCGAGACGTGGAAAGTGTTATGTACAGCCGCGAGTTGTTGAGGTAACTCTAGTCGGTAAGCTACTGGTCCGACACGATCAATAATCTTGAATGGTCCAATATACCTTGGATTTAATTTCCCTCGTTTACCAAATCGAACAACGCCTTTCCAAGGTGCAACTTTAAGCATGACCATCTCTCCAATTTCAAATTCTATATCTTTTCTTTTAATGTCAGCGTAGCACTTTTGTCGACTTTGGGCGGTTTTCAACCGTTGTTGAATTTGGATGATCTTCTCGGTAGTTTCTTGTATAATCTCCGGACCCGTAATCTGTCTATCCCCCAATTCACTCCAACAAATCGGAGACCTGCACTTTCTACCATAAAGTGCTTCAAACGGCGCCATCTCAATGCTTGAATGGTAGCTGTTGTTGTAGGAAAATTCTGCTAACGGTAGATGTCGATCCCAACTATTTCCGAAATCAATAACACATGCTCGTAGCATGTCTTCAAGCGTTTGTATCGTCCTTTCGCTCTGTCCATCAGTTTGTGGATGATAGGCAGTACTCATGTCTAGACGAGTTCCTAATGCTTGCTGTAATGTCTGCCAGAATCTTGAAATAAATCTTCCATCCCTATCAGAGATAATAGAGATTGGTATTCCATGTCTGGAGATGACTTCCTTCAAATACAGTCGTGCTAACTTCTCCATCTTGTCATCTTCTCTTATTGGCAGGAAGTGTGCTGATTTGGTGAGACGATCAACTATTACCCAAATAGTATCAAAACCACTTGCAGTCCTTGGCAATTTAGTGATGAAATCCATGGTAATGTTTTCCCATTTCCATTCCGGGATTTCGGGTTGTTGAAGTAGACCTGATGGTTTCTGATGCTCAGCTTTGACCTTAGAACACGTCAAACATTCTCCTACGTATTTAGCAACATCGGCTTTCATACCCGGCCACCAAAAATGTTTCTTGAGATCCTTGTACATCTTCCCCGTTCCAGGATGTATTGAGTATCTGGTTTTATGAGCTTCTCTAAGTACCATTTCTCTCATATCTCCAAATTTTGGTACCCAAATCCTTTCAGCCCTATACCGGGTTCCGTCTTCCCGAATATTAAGATGCTTTTCCGATCCTTTGGGTATTTCATCCTTTAAATTTCCCTCTTTTAAAACTCCTTGCTGCGCCTCCTTTATTTGAGTAGTAAGGTTATTATGAATCATTATATTCATAGATTTTACTCGAATGGGTTCTCTGTCCTTCCTGCTCAAGGCATCGGCTACCACATTTGCCTTCCCCGGGTGGTAACGAATCTCAAAGTCATAATCATTCAATAATTCAATCCACTTACGCTGCCTCATATTCAGTTGTTTCTGATTAAATATGTGTTGAAGACTTTTGTGGTCGGTATATATAATACTTTTGACCCCATATAAGTAGTGCCTCCAAGTCTTTAATGCAAAAACAACCGCGCCTAATTCCAAATCATGCGTCGTATAATTTTGTTCGTGAATCTTCAATTGTTTAGACGCATAAGCAATCACCTTCGTTCGTTGCATTAATACACAACCGAGACCTTGCTTTGATGCGTCACAATAAATCACAAAATCATCATTCCCTTCAGGCAATGACAATATAGGTGCCGTAGTTAGCTTTTTCTTCAATAACTGAAACGCTTTCTCTTGTTCATCATTCCATTCAAATTTCTTCCCTTTATGCGTTAATGCGGTCAAGGGTTTTGCTATTCTGGAAAAGTCTTGGATGAACCTTCTGTAGTAACCAGCTAGTCCTAAAAACTGGCGTATGTGTTTCGGAGTTTTCGGGGTTTCCCACTTTTCAACAGTTTCTATCTTTGCCGGATCCACCTTAATACCTTCTTTGTTCACTATGTGACCGAGGAATTGAACTTCTTCCAACCAAAATGCACACTTTGAAAACTTAGCGTACAATTCTTCCTTCCTCAATACTTCTAACACCTTTCTCAAATGTTCACCGTGTTCTTGGTCATTCTTTGAGTAAATAAGTATGTCATCAATGAAAACAATGACAAACTTGTCAAGGTATGGTCCACACACTCGGTTCATAAGGTCCATGAACACAGCTGGTGCATTAGTTAAACCAAACGGCATGACCATAAACTCGTAATGACCGTAACGTGTTCTGAAAGCAGTCTTTGGAATATCATCTTCTTTCACCCGCATTTGATGATACCCGGAACGTAAGTCAATCTTTGAATAAACAGACGAGCCTTGTAGTTGATCAAATAAGTCGTCGATTCTCGGTAGTGGGTAGCGGTTCTTGATGGTAAGTTTGTTCAACTCTCGGTAGTCGATACACAACCTGAATGTACCATCTTTCTTCTTGACAAACAAAACAGGAGCTCCCCACGGTGATGTGCTTGGTCGAATGAAACCACGCTCTAAAAGTTCTTGTAATTGGCTTTGCAGTTCTTTCATCTCGCTGGGTGCGAGTCTGTAAGGAGCACGAGCTATTGGTGCAGCTCCTGGTACAAGATCTATTTGAAATTCAACGGATCGATGTGGGGGTAATCCCGGTAATTCTTTCGGAAATACATCGGGAAATTCTTTTGCAATGGGAACATCATTGATGCTCTTTTCTTCAGTTTGTACTTTCTCGACGTGTGCTAGAACAGCATAGCAACCTTTTCTTATTAGTTTTTGTGCCTTCAAATTACTAATAAGATGTAGCTTCGTGTTGCCCTTTTCTCCGTACACCATTAAGGGTTTTCCTTTTTCTCGTATAATGCGAATTGCTTTTTTGTAACAAACGATCTCCGCTTTCACTTCTTTCAACCAGTCCATACCGATTATCACATCAAAACTCCCTAACTCTACTGGTATCAAATCAATCTTAAATGTTTCGCTAACCAGTTTAATTTCTCGAATCCGACATATATTATCTGCTGAAATTAATTTACCATTTGCTAATTCGAGTAAAAATTTACTATCCAAAGGCGTCAATGGACAACTTAATTTAGCACAAAAATCTCTACTCATATAGCTTCTATCCGCACCCGAATCAAATAAAACGTAAGCAGATTTATTGTCAATAAAAAACGTACCCGTAACAAGCTCCGGGTCTTCCTGTGCCTCTACCGCATTAATATTGAAAACTCTTCCACGGCCTTGTCCATTCGTGTTCTCCTGGTTCGGGCAATTTCTAATAATGTGGCCTGGTTTTCCACATTTATAACAAACTACATTGGCATAACTTGCTCCGACACTACTTGCTCCGCCATTACTCGTTCCGACACCATTTGTTCCTTTCGTTCTATTAACCCCTGGTCCGTAGACCTCACACTTCGCCGCGCTATGACCATTTCTTTTACACTTGTTGCAAAATTTGGTGCAGAACCCCGAGTGATTCTTTTCACACCTTTGGCATAGCTGCTTCTGATTGTTGTTGTTGTTGCGGTTATTATTGTTGTTGGGATAATTGTTGTAGTTGTTGTTGTTGTTGTTGTTGTTGTTGTTGTTGGGCCGTTTGTTGTAGTTGCGATTGATGTTGCGATTGTTGGGATAATTGTTGCGATTATTGTTGTAATTGCTGTTGTTGTTGTATTGGTGATTCTTATCACCGTTTTCCTCCCACTTTCTTTTGACTTGCTTCACATTGGCCTCTTCAGCAGTCTGTTCTTTAATTCTTTCTTCAATCTGGTTCACTAGTTTGTGAGCCATTCTACATGCCTGTTGTATGGAGGCGGGCTCGTGTGAACTTATATCTTCTTGGATTCTTTCCGGTAATCCTTTCACAAACGCGTCGATCTTCTCTTCCTCATCTTCGAATGCTCCCGGACACAATAGGCACAATTCTGTGAATAGACTTTCGTACGCGGTAATATCAAATCCTTGGGTTCGTAACCCTCTAAGTTCTGTCTTGAGCTTATTGACCTCGGTTCTGGGACGGTACTTATCGTTCATCAAGTGCTTGAATGCTGACCACGGTAGTGCGTACGCATCATCTTGTCCCACTTGCTCTAGATAGGTATTCCACCATGTTAACGCAGAACCTGTGAAGGTATGCGTAGCGTACTTCACTTTGTCCTCTTCAGTACACTTACTTATGGCAAACACCGATTCAACCTTCTCGGTCCACCGTTTCAATCCGATCGGTCCTTCGGTTCCATCAAATTCCAAAGGTTTGCAGGCAGTGAATTCTTTGTAGGTGCATCCTACACGATTTCCTGTACTGCTAGATCCAAGGTTATTGTTGGTATGTAGCGCAGCCTGTACTGCGGCTATGTTTGAAGCTAGAAAAGTACGGAATTCCTCTTCATTCATATTCACGGTGTGTCGAGTAGTCGGTGCCATTTCCTTCAAAATAGTTAAATGGAACAAGTTAATCATACAGAATATTAAGAGTAGTTAATAGTATTTCGTAGCGTAATATGAACTCATTTATAAAAGCTTTTTCTTCATATTAGCGTTTTATAAGTTTAAATTCGGGTAGTACCTACCCGTTAAGTTCATACTTAGTAGCTAATATACAATTCAACTACTACAATTCTATATGAAAAACTGATTATAATAATATTTCGCGTTCAAACTTTTATACAATATTTTACAAACTTACAATACCGCTTATTTTACATAAAGCATGAAATATAGCACACAATAACTTTGATACAAGATAGTTGTGAAGACAATTCTAGCTAGTACACAAGTCGTTCAGCAAAGGCAATAAAGACACGTAATTCATACGTCCAGAAACAAGTCATGCATTCTGGTTTTACTAGGACTACTTCCCATCCTTGGTCTTGTGCAACATAACCATTATGGCCGTTGATAAGACAGCGTGTTGTAACGTCATCAAAGGGACGAGGGTTACGTAATGTCCAACAGTCCCGTAATAATCTAAAAACCTCATTTCTTACCCCAATTACCGACTCCGTCACTTGTGGAAACGTTTTGTTTAATAGTTGTAGCCCGATGTTCTTGTTCTCACTTTGGTGAGAAGCGAACATTACTAATCCGTAAGCATAACATGCTTCTTTATGTTGCATGTTAGCCGCTTTTTCTAAATCACGAAGTCCAATATTCGGATATATTGAGTCAAAATAATTTCTTAACCCGTTGCGTAAAATAGCATTTGGGTTCCCCGCAATATATGCGTCAAAGTAAACACATCGTAACTTATGGGTTTCCCAATGTGATATCCCCCATCTTTCAAACGAAAGTCTCTTATAAACCAAGACATTCTTGGAACGTTCTTCGAATGTCTTACAAACTGATCTCGCCTTAAATAGTTGTGCCGAAGAATTCTGGCCGACTCTAGACAAGATTTCATCAATCATGTCTCCGGGTAGGTCTCTTAAAATATTGGGTTGTCTATCCATTTTGTGTTTTTAAACTGTAAAATAGACAAGAGTTAGATTCATAAAAAAAATACTTATTAATACAAGCAATTTTTACATATATCATAAAGCATAAGAACACTATATTACATATATTACACCACACGAATACAACTATCTTATTCCGACTCGCTCGTTTCTTCTTCTTCGGTTTTGGTTCGTTTTGCCAAGTTTCTAGGGATATATGATGTTCCCCTAATACGAGCCGTCGTTGTCCACATTGGTTTAGAAAAACCTGGTGGTTTAGAGGTTCCCGGGTCATTGTTACAACTTAAGGACTTCGGGGGTTGACGATACATATAAAGTTCATCGGGGTTGGAATTAGATTTCTCTATTTTTATGCCCTTTCCCTTATTATTTTCTTTTGCCTTTTTAAATTCAGTTGGGGTAATTTCTATAACATCATCGGAATTCTCGTCGGAATCCGATTCATCGGAGAATTGGTAATCCTCCCAATATTTTGCTTCCTTGGCGGAAACACCATTGACCATAATTAACTTTGGTCGGTTGGTTGAGGATTTTCTTTTACTTAACCGTTTTATTATTTCCCCCACCGGTTCTATTTCTTCATCCGGTTCCGATTCTTCTTCCGGTTCCGATTCTTCTTCCGGTTCCGACTCTTCTTCCGGTTCCTCTTCGGGAACTTGTGAATCAGTCCACGAATCATTCCAATTTACATTTGACTCTTCATTATTATTAGGTGAGTCAATGGGACTTGTTCTAGAGGTAGACATCTATCACATAATGTCAAACACGTTAAGAGATTAACATATCACATAATATTCATATGTTAAAAATATATAGTTTCCAACAAAAATGTTAAGCAATCATTTTTAAAGAAAACACGGTCGAAGTCCAGACTCACTAATGCATCCTAACAAACTCGATAAGACACACTAATGCAAATTTTCTGGTTCTCTAAGACCAACGCTCGGATACCAACTGAAATGTCCCGTTCTTATTGATTAAAAACGTTCCATATTAATTGATTTCGTTGCGAGTTTTTGACCTCTATATGAGACGTTTTTCAAAGACTGCATTCATTTTTAAAACAAACCATAACCTTTATTTCATAGATAAAGGTTTTAAAAAGCTTTACATATATTATCAAATAATGATAATCTAAAATATCCTGTTTACACACGACCATTACATAATGGTTTACAATACAAATATGTTACAACAAAATAAGTTTCTTGAATGCAGTTTTTACACAATATCATACAAGCATGGACTCCAAATCTCGTCCTTATTTAAGTATGCGACAGCGGAAGCTCTTAATAATCACCTGAGAATAAACATGCTTAAAACGTCAACTAAAATGTTGGTGAGTTATAGGTTTAACCTATATATATCAAATCATAATAATAGACCACAAGATTTCATATTTCAATACACATCCCATACATAGAGATAAAAATCATTCATATGGTGAACACCTGGTAACCGACATTAACAAGATGCATATATAAGAATATCCCCATCATTCCGGGACACCCTTCGGATATGATATAAATTTCGAAGTACTAAAGCATCCGGTACTTTGGATGGGGTTTGTTAGGCCCAATAGATCTATCTTTAGGATTCGCGTCAATTAGGGTGTCTGTTCCCTAATTCTTAGATTACCAGACTATATAAAAAGGGGCATATTCGATTTCGATAATTCAACCATAGAATGTAGTTTCACGTACTTGTGTCTATTTTGTAAATCATTTATAAAACCTGCATGTATTCTCATCCCAAAAATGTTAGATTTTAAAAGTGGGACTATAACTCACTTTCACAGATTTTTACTTCGTCGGGAAGTAAGACTTGGCCACTGTTGATTCACGAACCTATAACAATATATACATATATATTAAAGTATGTTCAAAATATATTTACAACACTTTTAATATATTTTGATGTTTTAAGTTTATTAAGTCAGCTGTCCTCGTTAGTAACCTATAACTAGTTGTCCACAGTTAGATGTACAGAAATAAATCGATAAATATTATCTTGAATCAATCCACGACCCAGTGTATACGTATCTCAGTATTGATCACAACTCAAACTATATATATTTTGGAATCAACCTCAACCCTGTATAGCTAACTCCAACATTCACATATAGAGTGTCTATGGTTATTCCGAAATATATATAGATGTGTCGACATGATAGGTCGAAACATTGTATACGTGTCTATGGTATCTCAAGATTACATAATATACAATACAAGTTGATTAAGTTATGGTTGGAATAGATTTGTTACCAATTTTCACGTAGCTAAAATGGGAAAAATTATCCAATCTTGTTTTACCCATAACTTCTTCATTTTAAATCCGTTTTGAGTGAATCAAATTGCTATGGTTTCATATTGAACTCTATTTTATGAATCTAAACATAAAAAGTATAGGTTTATAGTCGGAAAAATAAGTTACAAGTCGTTTTTGTAAAGGTAGTCATTTCAGTCGAAAGAACGACGCCTAGATGACCATTTTAGAAAACATACTTCCACTTTGAGTTTAACCATAATTTTTGGATATAGTTTCATGTTCATAATAAAAATCATTTTCTCAGAATAACAACTTTTAAATCAAAGTTTATCATAGTTTTTAATTAACTAACCCAAAACAGCCCGCGGTGTTACTACGACGGCGTAAATCCGGTTTTACGGTGTTTTTCGTGTTTCCAGGTTTTAAATCATTAAGTTAGCATATCATATAGATATAGAACATGTGTTTAGTTGATTTTAAAAGTCAAGTTAGAAGGATTAACTTTTGTTTGCGAACAAGTTTAGAATTAACTAAACTATGTTCTAGTGATTACAAGTTTAAACCTTCGAATAAGATAGCTTTATATGTATGAATCGAATGATGTTATGAACATCATTACTACCTTAATTTCCTTGGATAAACCTACTGGAAAAGAGAAAAATGGATCTAGCTTCAATGGATCCTTGGATGGCTCGAAGTTCTTGAAGCAGAATCATGACACGAAAACAAGTTCAAGTAAGATCATCACTTGAAATAAGATTGTTATAGTTATAGAAATTGAACCAAAGTTTGGATATGATTATTACCTTGTATTAGAATGATAACCTACTGTAAGAAACAAAGATTTCTTGAGGTTGGATGATCACCTTACAAGATTGGAAGTGAGCTAGCAAACTTGAAAGTATTCTTGATTTTATGAAACTAGAACTTTTGGAATTTATGAAGAACACTTAGAACTTGAAGATAGAACTTGAGAGAGATCAATTAGATGAAGAAAATTGAAGAATGAAAGTGTTTGTAGGTGTTTTTGGTCGTTGGTGTATGGATTAGATATAAAGGATATGTAATTTTTTTTTTATGTAAATAAGTCATGAATGATTACTCATATTTTTGTAATTTTATGAGATATTTCATGCTAGTTGCCAAATGATGGTTCCCACATGTGTTAGGTGACTCACATGGGCTGCTAAGAGCTGATCATTGGAGTGTATATACCAATAGTACATACATCTAAAAGCTGTGTATTGTACGAGTACGAATACGGGTGCATACGAGTAGAATTGTTGATGAAACTGAACGAGGATGTAATTTTAAGCATTTTTGTTAAGTAGAAGTATTTTGATAAGTGTATTGAAGTCTTTCAAAAGTGTATAAATACATATTAAAACACTACATGTATATACATTTTAACTGAGTCGTTAAGTCATCGTTAGTCGTTACATGTAAGTGTTGTTTTGAAACCTTTAGGTTAACGATCTTGTTAAATGTTGTTAACCCAATGTTTATAATATCAAATGAGATTTTAAATTATTATATTATCATGATATTATCATGTATGAATATCTCTTAATATGATATATATACATTAAATGTCTTTACAACGATAATCGTTACATATATGTCTCGTTTCGAAATCATTAAGTTAGTAGTCTTATTTTTACATATGTATTTCATTGTTAATACACTTAATAATATATTTACTTATCATTTAACATAATTAACCAAGTGTATCAATATCTTAATATGATTCATATGTACCTAGTAAGACGTCGTTATAACGATAATCGTTATATATATCGTTTTCGAGTTTCTTAAATTAATAGTCTCATTTTTATGTATATAACTCATTGTTAAAATACCTAATGAGATACATACTTATAATAAAAACATGTTAACTATATATATAACCATATATATGTCATTGTATAGTTTTTACAAGTTTTAACGTTCGTGAATCACCGGTCAACTTGGGTGGTCAATTGTCTATATGAAACATATTTCAATTAATCAAGTCTTAACAAGTTTGATTGCTTAACATGTTGGAAACATTTAATCATGTAAATATCAATCTCAATTAATATATATAAACATGGAAAAGTTCGGGTCACTACACTATTGGTATATACACTCCAATGATTAGCTCTTAGCAGCCCATGTGAGTCACCTAACACATGTGGGAACCATCATTTGGCAACTAGCATGAAATATCTCATAAAATTACAAAAATATGAGTAATCATTCATGACTTATTTACATGAAAACAAAATTACATATCCTTTATATCTAATCCATACACCAACGACCAAAAACACCTACAAACACTTTCATTCTTCAATTTTCTTCATCTAATTGATCTCTCTCAAGTTCTATCTTCAAGTTCTAAGTGTTCTTCATATATTTTACAAGTTCTAGTTACATAAAATCAAGAATACTTTCAAGTTTGCTAGCTCACTTCCAATCTTGTAAGGTGATCATCCAACCTCAAGAAATCTTTGTTTCTTACAGTAGGTTATCATTCTAATACAAGGTAATAATCATATTCAAACTTTGGTTCAATTTCTATAACTATAACAATCTTATTTCAAGTGATGATCTTACTTGAACTTGTTTTCGTGTCATGATTCTGCTTCAAGAACTTCGAGCCATCCAAGGATCCGTTGAAGCTAGATCCATTTTTCTCTTTTCCAGTAGGTTTATCCAAGGAACTTAAGGTAGTAATGATGTTCATAACATCATTCGATTCATACATATAAAGCTATCTTATTCGAAGGTTTAAACTTGTAATCACTAGAACATAGTTTAGTTAATTCTAAACTTGTTCGCAAACAAAAGTTAATCCTTCTAACTTGACTTTTAAAATCAACTAAACACATGTTCTATATCTATATGATATGCTAACTTAATGATTTAAAACCTGGAAACACGAAAAACACCGTAAAACCGGATTTACGCCGTCGTAGTAACACCGCGGGCTGTTTTGGGTTAGTTAATTAAAAACTATGATAAACTTTGATTTAAAAGTTGTTATTCTGAGAAAATGATTTTTATTATGAACATGAAACTATATCCAAAAATTATGGTTAAACTCAAAGTGGAAGTATGTTTTCTAAAATGGTCATCTAGACGTCGTTCTTTCGGCTGAAATGACTACCTTTACAAAAACGACTTGTAACTTATTTTTCCGACTATAAACCTATACTTTTTCTGTTTAGATTCATAAAATAGATTTCAATATGAAACCATAGCAATTTTATTCACTCAAAACGGATTTAAAATGAAGAAGTTATGGGTAAAACAAGATTGGATAATTTTTCTCATTTTAGCTACGTGAAAATTGGTAACAAATCTATTCCAACCATAACTTAATCAACTTGTATTATATATTATGTAATCTTGAGATACCATAGACACGTATACAATGTTTCGACCTATCATGTCGACACATCTATATATATTTCGGAACAACCATAGACACTCTATATGTGAATGTTGGAGTTAGCTATACAGGGTTGAGGTTGATTCCAAAATATATATAGTTTGAGTTGTGATCAATACTGAGATACGTATACACTGGGTCGTGGATTGATTCAAGATAATATTTATCGATTTATTTCTGTACATCTAACTGTAGACAACTAGTTGTAGGTTACTAACGAGGACAGCTGACTTAATAAACTTAAAACATCAAAATATATTAAAAGTGTTGTAAATATATTTTGAACATACTTTGATATATATATGTATATATTGTTATAGGTTCGTGAATCAACCAGTGGCCAAGTCTTACTTCCCGACGAAGTAAAAATCTGTGACAGTGAGTTATAGTCCCACTTTTAAAATCTAATATTTTTGGGATGAGAATACATGCAGGTTTTATAAATGATTTACAAAATAGACACAAGTACGTGAAACTACATTCTATGGTTGAATTATCGAAATCGAATATGCCCTTTTTATTAAGTCTGGTAATCTAAGAATTAGGGAACAGACACCCTAATTGACGCGAATCCTAAAGATAGATCTATTGGGCCTAACAAACCCCATCCAAAGTACCGGATGCATTAGTACTTCGAAATTTATATCATATCCGAAGGGTGTCCCGGAATGATGGGGATATTCTTATATATGCATCTTGTTAATGTCGGTTACTAGATGTTCACCATATGAATGATTTTTATCTCTATGTATGGGATGTGTATTGAAATATGAAATCTTGTGGTCTATTATTATGATTTGATATATATAGGTTAAACCTATAACTCACCAACATTTTTGTTGACGTTTTAAGCATGTTTATTCTCAGGTAATTATTAAGAGCTTCCGCTGTCGCATACTTAAATAAGGACGAGATTTGGAGTCCATGCTTGTATGATATTGTGTAAAAACTGCATTCAAGAAACTTATTTTGTTGTAACATATTTGTATTGTAAACCATTATGTAATGGTCGTGTGTAAACAGGATATTTTAGATTATCATTATTTGATAATCTACGTAAAGCTTTTTAAACCTTTATTGATGAAATAAAGGTTATGGTTTGTTTTAAAATGAATGCAGTCTTTGAAAAACGTCTCATATAGAGGTCAAAACCTCGCACCGAAATCAATTAATATGGAACGTTTTTAATCAATAAGAACGGGATATTTCAGTTGGTATCCGAGCGTTGGTCTTAGAGAACCAGAAAATTTGCATTAGTGTGTCTTATCGAGTTTGTTAGGATGCATTAGTGAGTCTGGACTTCGACCGTGTTTTCTTTAAAAATGATTGCTTAACATTTTTGTTGGAAACTATATATTTTTAACATATGAATATTATGTGATATATTAATCTCTTATCGTGTTTGATATTATGTGATAGATGTCTACCTCTAGAACAAGTCCCATTGACTCACCTAATAATAATGAAGAGTTAAATGTAAATTGGAATGATTCGTGGACTGATTCACAAGTTCCCGAAGAGGAACCGGAAGAAGAGTCGGAACCGGAAGAAGAATCGGAACCGGAAGAAGAATCGGAACCGGAAGAAGAAATAGAATCGGTGGGGGAAATAATAAAACGGTTAAGTAAAAGAGAATCCTCAACCAACCGACCAAGGTTAATCATGGTCAATGGTGTTTCCGCCAAGGAAGCAAAATATTGGGAGGATTACCAATTCTCCGATGAATCGGATTCCGACGAGAATTCCGATGATGTTATAGAAAGTACCCCAACTGAATTTAAAAAGGCAAAAGAAAATAATAAGGGAAAGGGCATAAAAATAGAGAAATCTAATTCCAACCCCGATGAACTTTATATGTATAGTCAACCCCCGAAGTCCTTAAGTTGTAACAATGACCCGGGAACCTCTAAACCACCAGGTTTTTCTAAACCAATGTGGAAAATTACGGCTCGTATTAGGGGAACATCATATATCCCTAGAAACTTGGCAAAACGAACCAAAACCGAAGAAGAAGAAACAAGCGAGTCGGAATAAGATAGTTGTATTCGTGTGGTGTAATATATGTAATATAGTGTGCTTATGCTTTATGATATATGTAAAAATTGCTTGTATTAATAAGTATCTTTTTTATGAATCTAACTCTTGTCTATTTTACAGTATAAAAACACAAAATGGATAGACAACCCAATATTTTAAGAGACCTACCCGGAGACATGATTGATGAAATCTTGTCTAGAGTCGGTCAGAATTCCTCGGCACAACTATTTAAGGCGAGATCAGTTTGTAAGACATTTGAAGAACGTTCCAAGAATGTCTTGGTTTATAAGAGACTTTCGTTTGAAAGATGGGGGATATCACATTGGGAAACCCATAAGTTACGATGTGTTTACTTTGACGCATATATTGCGGGGAACCCAAATGCTATTTTACGCAACGGGTTAAGAAATTATTTTGACTCAATATATCCGAATATTGGACTTCGTGATTTAGAAAAAGCGGCTAACATGCAACATAAAGAAGCATGTTATGCTTACGGATTAGTAATGTTCGCTTCTCACCAAAGTGAGAACAAGAACATCGGGCTACAAGTATTAAACAAAACGTTTCCACAAGTGACGGAGTCGGTAATTGGGGTAAGAAATGAGGTTTTTAGATTGTTACGGGACTGTTGGACATTACGTAACCCTCGTCCTTTTGACGACGTTACAACACGCTGTCTTATCAACGGCCATAACGGTTATGTTCCACAAGACCAAGGATGGGAAGTAATCCTAGTAAAACCAGAATGCATGACTTGTTTCTGGACGTATGAATTACGTGTCTTTATTGCCTTTGCTGAACGACTTGTGTACTAGCTAGAATTATCTTCACAACTATCTTGTATCAAAGTTATTGTGTGCTATATTTCATGCTTTATGTAAAATAAGCGGTATTGTAAGTTTGTAAAATATTGTATAAAAGTTTGAACGCGAAATATTATTATAATCAGTTTTTCATATAGAATTGTAGTAGTTGAATTGTATATTAGCTACTAAGTATGAACTTAACGGGTAGGTACTACCCGAATTTAAACTTATAAAATGCTAATATGAAGAAAAAGCTTTTATAAATGAGTTCATATTATGCTACGAAATACTATTAACTACTCTTAATATTCTGTATGATTAACTTGTTCCATTTGACTATTTTGAAGGAAATGGCACCGACTACTCGACACACCGTGAATATGAATGAAGAGGAATTCCGTACTTTTCTAGCTTCAAACATAGCCGCAGTACAGGCTGCGCTACATACCAACAATAACCTTGGATCTAGCAGTACAGGAAATCGTGTAGGATGCACCTACAAAGAATTCACTGCCTGCAAACCTTTGGAATTTGATGGAACCGAAGGACCGATCGGATTGAAATGGTGGACCGAGAAGGTCGAATCGGTGTTTGCCATAAGTAAGTGTACTGAAGAGGACAAAGTGAAGTACGCTACGCATACCTTCACAGGTTCTGCGTTAACATGGTGGAATACCTATCTAGAGCAAGTGGGACAAGACGATGCGTACGCACTACCGTGGTCAGCATTCAAGCACTTGATGAACGAGAAGTACCGTCCCAGAACCGAGGTCAATAAGCTCAAGACAGAACTTAGAGGGTTACGAACCCAAGGATTTGATATTACCACGTACGAAAGACGATTCACAGAATTGTGCCTATTGTGTCCGGGAGCGTTCGAATATGAGGAAGAGAAGATCAACGCGTTTGTGAAAGGATTACCGGAAAGAATCCAAGAAGATATAAGTTCACACGAGCCCGCCTCCATACAACAGGCATGTAGAATGGCTCACAAACTAGTGAACCAGATTGAAGAAAGAATTAAAGAACAGATTGCTGAAGAGGCCAATGTGAAGCAAGTCAAAAGAAAGTGGGAGGAAAACGGTGATAAGAATCACCAATACAACAACAACAGCAATTACAACAATAATCGCAACAATTATCCCAACAATCTCAACATCAATCGCAACTACAACAAACGGCCCAACAACAACAACAACAACAACAACAACAACAACAGCAACTACAACAATCATTCCAACAACAATAATAACCGCAACAACAACAACAACAATCAGAAGCAGCTATGCCAAAGGTGTGAAAAGTATCACTCGGGGTTCTGCACCAAATTTTTCAACAAGTGTAAAAGAAATGGTCATAGCGCGGCGAAGTGTGAGGTCTATGGACCAGGGGTTAACAGAACGAAAGGAACAAATGGTGTCGGAACGAGTAATGGCGGAGCAAGTAGTGTCGGAGCAAGTTATGCCAATGTAGTTTGTTATAAATGTGGAAAACCGGGCCACATTATTAGAAATTGCCCGAACCAGGAGAACACGAATGGACAAGGCTGCGAAAGAGTTTTCAATATTAATGCGGCAGAGGCACAAGAAGACCCAGAGCTTGTTACGGGTACGTTTCTTATTGACAATAAATCTGCTTACGTTTTATTTGATTCGGGTGCGGATAGAAGCTATATGAGTAGAGATTTTTGTGCTAAATTAAGTTGTCCATTGACACCTTTGGATAGTAAATTTTTACTCGAATTAGCAAATGGTAAATTAATTTCAGCAGATAATATATGTCGGAATCGAGAAATTAAACTGGTTAGCGAAACATTTAAGATTGATTTGATACCAGTAGAGTTAGGGAGTTTTGATGTGATAATCGGTATGGACTGGTTGAAAGAAGTGAAAGCAGAGATCGTTTGTTACAAAAATGCAATTCGCATTATACGAGAAAAAGGAAAACCCTTAATGGTGTACGGAGAAAAGGGCAACACGAAGCTACATCTTATTAGTAATTTGAAGGCACAAAAACTAATAAGAAAAGGTTGCTATGCTGTTCTAGCACATGTTGAGAAAGTACAAACTGAAGAAAAGAGCATCAATGATGTTCCCATTGCAAAAGAATTTCCCGATGTATTTTCGAAAGAATTACCGGGATTACCCCCACATCGATCCGTTGAATTTCAAATAGATCTTGTACCAGGAGCTGCACCAATAGCTCGTGCTCCTTACAGACTCGCACCCAGCGAGATGAAAGAACTGCAAAGCCAATTACAAGAACTTTTAGAGCGTGGTTTCATTCGACCAAGCACATCACCGTGAGGAGCTCCTGTTTTGTTTGTCAAGAAGAAAGATGGTACATTCAGGTTGTGTATCGACTACCGAGAGTTGAACAAACTTACCATCAAGAACCGCTACCCACTACCGAGAATCGACGACTTATTTGATCAACTACAAGGCTCGTCTGTTTATTCAAAGATTGACTTACGTTCCGGGTATCATCAAATGCGGGTGAAAGAAGATGATATTCCAAAGACTGCTTTCAGAACACGTTACGGTCATTACGAGTTTATGGTCATGCCGTTTGGTTTAACTAATGCACCAGCTGTGTTCATGGACCTTATGAACCGAGTGTGTGGACCATACCTTGACAAGTTTGTCAATGTTTTCATTGATGACATACTTATTTACTCAAAGAATGACCAAGAACACGCTGAACATTTGAGAAAGGTGTTAGAAGTATTGAGGAAGGAAGAATTGTACGCTAAGTTTTCAAAGTGTGCATTTTGGTTGGAAGAAGTTCAATTCCTCGGTCACATAGTGAACAAAGAAGGTATTAAGGTGGATCCGGCAAAGATAGAAACTGTTGAAAAGTGGGAAACCCCGAAAACTCCGAAACACATACGCCAGTTTTTAGGACTAGCTGGTTACTACAGAAGGTTCATCCAAGACTTTTCCAGAATAGCAAAACCCTTGACTGCATTAACGCATAAAGGGAAGAAATTTGAATGGAATGATGAACAAGAGAAAGCATTTCAGTTATTGAAGAAAAAGCTAACTACGGCACCTATATTGTCATTGCCTGAAGGGAATGATGATTTTGTGATTTATTGTGACGCATCAAAGCAAGGTCTCGGTTGTGTATTAATGCAACGAACGAAGGTGATTGCTTATGCGTCTAGACAATTGAAGATTCACGAACAAAATTATACGACGCATGATTTGGAATTAGGCGCGGTTGTTTTTGCATTAAAGACTTGGAGGCACTACTTATATGGGGTCAAAAGTATTATATATACTGACCACAAAAGTCTTCAACACATATTTAATTAGAAACAACTGAATATGAGGCAGCGTAGGTGGATTGAATTGTTGAATGATTACGACTTTGAGATTCATTACCACCCGGGGAAGGCAAATGTGGTAGCCGATGCCTTGAGCAGGAAGGACAGAGAACCCATTCGAGTAAAATCTATGAATATAATGATTCATAATAACCTTACTACTCAAATAAAGGAGGCGCAACAAGGAGTTTTAAAAGAGGGAAATTTAAAGGATGAAATACCCAAAGGATCGGAGAAGCATCTTAATATTCGGGAAGACGGAACCCGGTATAGGGCTGAAAGAATTTGGGTACCAAAATTTGGAGATATGAGAGAAATGGTACTTAGAGAAGCTCATAAAACTAGATACTCAATACATCCTGGAACGGGGAAGATGTACAAGGATCTCAAGAAACATTTTTGGTGGCCGGGTATGAAAGCCGATGTTTCTAAATACGTAGGAGAATGTTTGACGTGTTCTAAGGTCAAAGCTGAGCATCAGAAACCATCAGGTCTACTTTAACAACCCGAAATCCCGGAATGGAAATGGGAAAACATTACCATGGATTTCATCACTAAATTGCCAAGGACTGCAAGTGGTTTTGATACTATTTGGGTAATAGTTGATCGTCTCACCAAATCAGCACACTTCCTGCCAATAAGAGAAGATGACAAGATGGAGAAATTAGCACGACTGTATTTGAAGGAAGTCGTCTCCAGACATGGAATACCAATCTCTATTATCTCTGATAGGGATGGCAGATTTATTTCAAGATTCTGGCAGACATTGCAGCAAGCATTAGGAACTCGTCTAGACATGAGTACTACCTATCATCCACAAACTGATGGGCAGAGCGAAAGGACGATACAAACGCTTGAAGACATGCTACGAGCATGTGTTATTGATTTCGGAAACAGTTGGGATCGACATCTACCTTTAGCAGAATTTTCCTACAACAACAGCTACCATTCAAGCATTGAGATGGCGCCATTTGAAGCACTTTATGGTAGAAAGTGCAGGTCTCCGATTTGTTGGAGTGAAGTGGGGGATAGACAGATTACGGGTCCGGAGATTATACAAGAAACTACCGAGAAGATCATCCAAATTCAACAACGGTTGAAAACCGCCCAAAGTCGACAAAAGAGCTACGCTGACATTAAAAGAAAAGATATAGAATTTGAAATTGGAGAGATGGTCATGCTTAAAGTTGCACCTTGGAAAGGCGTTGTTCGATTTGGTAAACGAGGGAAATTAAATCCAAGGTATATTGGACCATTCAAGATTATTGATCGTGTCGGACCAGTAGCTTACCGACTTGAGTTACCTCAACAACTCGCGGCTGTATATAACACTTTCCACGTCTCGAATTTGAAGAAATGTTTTGCTAAAGAAGATCTCACTATTCCGTTAGATGAAATCCAAATCAACGAAAAACTTCAATTCATCGAAGAACCCGTCGAAATAATGGATCGTGAGGTTAAAAGACTTAAGCAAAATAAGATACCAATTGTTAAGGTTCGATGGAATGCTCGTAGAGGACCCGAGTTCACCTGGGAGCGTGAAGATCAGATGAAGAAGAAATACCCGCATCTATTTCCAGAAGATTCGTCAACACCTTCAACAGCTTAAAATTTCGGGACGAAATTTATTTAACGGGTAGGTACTGTAGTGACCCGAACTTTTCCATGTATATATATATTAATTGAGATTGATATTTACATGATTAAATGTTTCCAACATGTTAAGCAATCAAACTTGTTAAGACTTGATTAATTGAAATATGTTTCATATAGACAATTGACCACCCAAGTTGACCGGTGATTCACGAACGTTAAAACTTGTAAAAACTATACAATGACATATGTATGGTTATATATATAGTTAACATGTTTTTATTATAAGTATGTATCTCATTAGGTATTTTAACAATGAGTTATATACATAAAAATGAGACTATTAATTTAAGAAACTCGAAAACGATATATATAACGATTATCGTTATAACAACGTCTTACTAGGTACATATGAATCATATTAAGATATTGATACACTTGGTTAATTATGTTAAATGATAAGTAAATATAGTATTAAGTGTATTAACAATGAAATACATATGTAAAAATAAGACTACTAACTTAATGATTTCGAAACGAGACATATATGTAACGATTATCGTTGTAACGACATTTAACTGTATATACATCATACTAAGATATATTATATATCATAATATCATGATAATATAATAATTTAACATCTCATTTGTTATAATAAACAATGGGTACAACATTTACATGTAACGACTAACGATGACTTAACGACTCAGTTAAAATGTATATACATGTAGTGTTTTAATATGTATTCATACACTTTTGAAAGACTTCAAGACACTTATCAAAATACTTCTACTTAACAAAAATGCTTACAATTACATCCTCGTTCAGTTTCATCAACAATCGTATTCGTACTCGTACAATACACAGCTTTTAGATGTATGTACTATTGGTATATACACTCCAATGATCAGCTCTTAGCAGCCCATGTGAGTCACCTAACACATGTGGGAACCATCATTTGGCAACTAGCATGAAATATCTCATAAAATTACAAAAATATGAGTAATCATTCATGACTTATTTACATGAAAACAAAATTACATATCCTTTATATCTAATCCATACACCAACGACCAAAAACACCTACAAACACTTTCATTCTTCAATTTTCTTCATCTAATTGATCTCTCTCAAGTTCTATCTTCAAGTTCTAAGTGTTCTTCATATATTTTACAAGTTCTAGTTACATAAAATCAAGAATACTTTCAAGTTTGCTAGCTCACTTCCAATCTTGTAAGGTGATCATCCAACCTCAAGAAATCTTTGTTTCTTACAGTAGGTTATCATTCTAATACAAGGTAATAATCATATTCAAACTTTGGTTCAATTTCTATAACTATAACAATCTTATTTCAAGTGATGATCTTACTTGAACTTGTTTTCGTGTCATGATTCTGCTTCAAGAACTTCGAGCCATCCAAGGATCCGTTGAAGCTAGATCCATTTTTCTCTTTTCCAGTAGGTTTATCCAAGGAACTTAAGGTAGTAATGATGTTCATAACATCATTCGATTCATACATATAAAGCTATCTTATTCGAAGGTTTAAACTTGTAATCACTAGAACATAGTTTAGTTAATTCTAAACTTGTTCGCAAACAAAAGTTAATCCTTCTAACTTGACTTTTAAAATCAACTAAACACATGTTCTATATCTATATGATATGCTAACTTAATGATTTAAAACCTGGAAACACGAAAAACACCGTAAAACCGGATTTACGCCGTCGTAGTAACACCGCGGGCTGTTTTGGGTTAGTTAATTAAAAACTATGATAAACTTTTATTTAAAAGTTGTTATTCTGAGAAAATGATTTTTATTATGAACATGAAACTATATCCAAAAATTATGGTTAAACTCAAAGTGGAAGTATGTTTTCTAAAATGGTCATCTAGATGTCGTTCTTTCGACTGAAATGACTACCTTTACAAAAACGACTTGTAACTTATTTTTCCGACTATAAACCTATACTTTTTCTGTTTAGATTCATAAAATAGAGTTCAATATGAAACCATAGCAATTTGATTCACTCAAAACGGATTTAAAATGAAGAAGTTATGGGTAAAACAAGATTGGATAATTTTTCTCATTTTAGCTACGTGAAAATTGGTAACAAATCTATTCCAACCATAACTTAATCAACTTGTATTGTATGTTATGTAATCTTGAGATACCATAGACACGTATACAATGTTTCGACCTATCATGTCGACACATCTATATATATTTCGGAACAACCATAGACACTCTATATGTGAATGTTGGAGTTAGCTATACAGGGTTGAGGTTGATTCCAAAATATATATAGTTTGAGTTGTGATCAATACTGAGATACGTATACACTGGGTCGTGGATTGATTCAAGATAATATTTATCAATTTATTTCTGTACATCTAACTGTGGACAACTAGTTGTAGGTTACTAACGAGGACAGCTGATTTAATAAACTTAAAACATCAAAATATATTAAAAGTGTTGTAAATATATTTTGAACATACTTTGATATATATGTATATATTGTTATAGGTTCGTGAATCAACCAGTGGCCAAGTCTTACTTCCCGACGAAGTAAAAATCTGTGAAAGTGAGTTATAGTCCCACTTTTAAAATCTAATATTTTTGGGATGAGAATACATGCAGGTTTTATAAATGATTTACAAAATAGACACAAGTACGTGAAACTACATTCTATGGTTGAATTATCGAAATCGAATATGCCCTTTTTATTAAGTCTGGTAATCTAAGAATTAGGGAACAGACACCCTAATTGACGCGAATCCTAAAGATAGATCTATTGGGCCTAACAAACCCCATCCAAAGTACCGGATGCATTAGTACTTCGAAATTTATATCATATCCGAAGGGTGTCCCGGAATGATGGGGATATTCTTATATATGCATCTTGTTAATGTCGGTTACTAGATGTTCACCATATGAATGATTTTTATCTCTATGTATGGGATGTGTATTGAAATATGAAATCTTGTGGTCTATTATTATGATTTGATATATATAGGTTAAACCTATAACTCACCAACATTTTTGTTGACGTTTTAAGCATGTTTATTCTCAGGTAATTATTAAGAGCTTCCGCTGTCGCATACTTAAATAAGGACGAGATTTGGAGTCCATGCTTGTATGATATTGTGTAAAAACTGCATTCAAGAAACTTATTTTGTTGTAACATATTTGTATTGTAAACCATTATGTAATGGTCGTGTGTAAACAGGATATTTTAGATTATCATTATTTGATAATCTACGTAAAGCTTTTTAAACCTTTATTGATGAAATAAAGGTTATGGTTTGTTTTAAAATGAATGCAGTCTTTGAAAAACGTCTCATATAGAGGTCAAAACCTCGCAACGAAATCAATTAATATGGAACGTTTTTAATCAATAAGAACGGGACATTTCACCTAACACATGTGGGAACCATCATTTGGCAACTAGCATGAAATATCTCATAAAATTACAAAAATATGAGTAATCATTCATGACTTATTTACATGAAAACAAAATTACATATCCTTTATATCTAATCCATACACCAACGACCAGAAACACCTACAAACACTTTCATTCTTCAATTTTCTTCATCTAATTGATCTCTCTCAAGTTCTATCTTCAAGTTCTAAGTGTTCTTCATATATTCTACAAGTTCTAGTTACATAAAATCAAGAATACTTTCAAGTTTGCTAGCTCACTTCCAATCTTGTAAGGTGATCATCCAACCTTAAGAAATCTTTGTTTCTTACAGTAGGTTATCATTCTAATACAAGGTAATAATCATATTCAAACTTTGGTTCAATTTCTATAACTATAACAATCTTATTTCAAGTGATGATCTTACTTGAACTTGTTTTCGTGTCATGATTCTGCTTCAAGAACTTCGAGCCATCCAAGGATCCGTTGAAGCTAGATCCATTTTTCTCTTTTCCAGTAGGTTTATCCAAGGAACTTAAGGTAGTAATGATGTTCATAACATCATTCAATTCATATACATAAAGCTATCTTATTCGAAGGTTTAAACTTGTAATCACTAGAACATAGTTTAGTTAATTCTAAACTTGTTCGCAAACAAAAGTTAATCCTTCTAACTTGACTTTTAAAATCAACTAAACACATGTTCTATATCTATATGATATGCTAACTTAATGATTTAAAACCTGGAAACACGAAAAACACCGTAAAACCGGATTTACGCCGTCGTAGTAACACCGCGGGCTGTTTTGGGTTAGTTAATTAAAAACTATGATAAACTTTTATTTAAAAGTTGTTATTCTGAGAAAATGATTTTTATTATGAACATGAAACTATATCCAAAAATTATGGTTAAACTCAAAGTGGAAGTATGTTTTCTAAAATGGTCATCTAGATGTCGTTCTTTCGACTGAAATGACTACCTTTACAAAAACGACTTGTAACTTATTTTTCCGACTATAAACCTATACTTTTTCTGTTTAGATTCATAAAATAGAGTTCAATATGAAACCATAGCAATTTGATTCACTCAAAACGGATTTAAAATGAAGAAGTTATGGGTAAAACAAGATTGGATAATTTTTCTCATTTTAGCTACGTGAAAATTGGTAACAAATCTATTCCAACCATAACTTAATCAACTTGTATTGTATGTTATGTAATCTTGAGATACCATAGACACGTATACAATGTTTCGACCTATCATGTCGACACATCTATATATATTTCGGAACAACCATAGACACTCTATATGTGAATGTTGGAGTTAGCTATACAGGGTTGAGGTTGATTCCAAAATATATATAGTTTGAGTTGTGATCAATACTGAGATACGTATACACTGGGTCGTGGATTGATTCAAGATAATATTTATCAATTTATTTCTGTACATCTAACTGTGGACAACTAGTTGTAGGTTACTAACGAGGACAGCTGATTTAATAAACTTAAAACATCAAAATATATTAAAAGTGTTGTAAATATATTTTGAACATACTTTGATATATATGTATATATTGTTATAGGTTCGTGAATCAACCAGTGGCCAAGTCTTACTTCCCGACGAAGTAAAAATCTGTGAAAGTGAGTTATAGTCCCACTTTTAAAATCTAATATTTTTGGGATGAGAATACATGCAGGTTTTATAAATGATTTACAAAATAGACACAAGTACGTGAAACTACATTCTATGGTTGAATTATCGAAATCGAATATGCCCCTTTTTATTAAGTCTGGTAATCTAAGAATTAGGGAACAGACACCCTAATTGACGCGAATCCTAAAGATAGATCTATTGGGCCTAACAAACCCCATCCAAAGTACCGGATGCTTTAGTACTTCGAAATTTATATCATATCCGAAGGGTGTCCCGGAATGATGGGGATATTCTTATATATGCATCTTGTTAATGTCGATTACCAGGTGTTCACCATATGAATGATTTTTATCTCTATGTATGGGATGTGTATTGAAATATGAAATCTTGTGGTCTATTGTTACGATTTGATATATATAGGTTAAACCTATAACTCACTAACATTTTTGTTGACGTTTAAAGCATGTTTATTCTCAGGTGAATATTAAGAGCTTCCGCTGTTGCATACTAAAATAAGGACAAGATTTGGAGTCCATGTTTGTATGATATTGTGTAAAAACTGCATTCAAGAAACTGATTTCGATGTAACATATTTGTATTGTAAACCATTATGTAATGGTCGTGTGTAAACAGGATATTTTAGATTATCATTATTTGATAATCTACGTAAAGGTTTTTAAACCTTTATTTATGAAATAAAGGTTATGGTTTGTTTTAAAAATGAATACAGTCTTTGAAAAACGTCTCATATAGAGGTCAAAACCTCGCAACGAAATCAATTAATATGGAACGTTTTTAATCAATAAGAACGGGACATTTCAGTTGGTATCAGAGCGTTGGTCTTAGAGAACCAGAATTTTGCATTAGTGTGTCTTATCGAGTTTGTTAGGATGCATTAGTGAGTCTGGACTTCGACCGTGTTTACTTGAAAAATGATTGCTTAACAAATTTTGTTGGAAACTATATATTTTTAACATGTGAATATTATGTGATATATTAATCTCTTAACGCGTTTGATATTATGTGATAGATGTCTACCTCTAGAACAAGTCCCATTGACTCACCTAATAATAATGAAGATTCAAATATAAATTGGAATGATTCGTGGACTGATTCACAAGTTCCCGAAGAGGAACCGGAAGAAGAGTCGGAACCGGAAGAAGAATCGGAACCGGAAGAAGAATCGGAACCGGATGAAGAAATAGAACCGGTGGGGGAAATAATAAAACGGTTAAGTAAAAGAAAATTCTCAACCAACCGACCAAGGTTAATTATGGTCAATGGTGTTTCCGCCAAGGAAGCAAAATATTGGGAGGATTACCAATTCTCTGATGAATCGGATTCCGACGAGAATTCCGATGATGTTATAGAAATTACCCCAACTGAATTTAAAAAGGAAAAAGAAAATAATAAGGGAAAGGGCATAAAAATAGAGAAATCTAATTCCAACCCCGA
Organism: Rutidosis leptorrhynchoides; assembly: GCF_046630445.1. Lineage (NCBI taxonomy): Eukaryota > Viridiplantae > Streptophyta > Magnoliopsida > Asterales > Asteraceae > Rutidosis > Rutidosis leptorrhynchoides. The sequence goes on from NC_092337.1 coordinate 258,856,773, forward strand.
TGAACTTTATATGTATCGTCAACCCCCGAAGTCCTTAAGTTGTAACAATGACCCGGGAACCTCTAAACCACCAGGTTTTTCTAAACCAATGTGGATAACGACGGCTCGTATTAGGGGAACATCATATATCCCTAGAAACTTGGCAAAACGAACCAAAATCGAAGAAGAAGAAACAAGCGAGTCAGAATAAGATAGTTGTATTCGTGTGGTGTAATATATGTAATATAGTGTGCTTATGCTTTATGATATATGTAAAAATTGCTTGTATTAATAAGTATTTTTTTTATGAATCTAACTCTTGTCTATTTTACAGTATAAAAACACAAAATGGATAGACAACCCAATATTTTAAGAGACCTACCCGGAGACATGATTGATGAAATCTTGTCTAGAGTCGGTCAGAATTCCTCGGCACAACTATTTAAGGCGAGATCAGTTTGTAAGACATTCGAAGAACGTTCCAAGAATGCCTTGGTTTATAAAAGGCTTTCGTTCGGAAGATGGGGGATATCACATTGGGAAATCCATAAGTTACGATGTGTTTACTTTGACGCATATATTGCGGGGAATCCAAATGCTATTTTACGCAACGGGTTAAGAAATTATTTTGACTCAGTATATCCGAATATAGGACTTCGTGATTTAGAAAAAGCAGCTAACATGCAACATAAAGAAGCATGTTATGCTTACGGGTTAGTAATGTTCGCTTCTCACCAAAGTGAGAACAAGAACATCGGGCTACAACTATTAAACAAAACGTTCCCACAAGTAACGGAGTCGGTAATTGGGATAAGAAATGAGGTTTTTAGGTTATTACGAGACTGTTGGTCATTACGTAACCCTCGTCCCTTTGACGACGTTACAACACGCTGTCTTATCAACGGCCATAACGGTTATGTTCCACAAGACCAAGGATGGGAAGTAGTCCTAGTAAAACCAGAATGCATGACTTGTTTCTGGACGTATGAATTACGTGTCTTTATTGCCTTTGCTCAACGACTTGTGTACTAGCTAGAATTATCTTCACAACTATCTTGTATCAAAGTTATTGTGTGCTATATTTCATGCTTTATGTAAAATAAGCGGTATTGTAAGTTTGTAAAATATTGTATAAAAGTTTGAACGTGAAATATTATTACAATCAGTTTTTCATATAGAATTGTAGTAGTTGAATTGTATATTAACTACTAAGTATGAACTTAACGGGTAGGTACTACCCGAATTTAAACTTATAAAATGCTAATATGAAGAAAAAGCTTTTATAAATGAGTTCATATTATGCTACGAAATACTATTAACTACTCTTAATATTCTGTATGATTAACTTGTTCCATTTAACTATTTTGAAGGAAATGGCACCGACTACTCGACACACCGTGAATATGAATGAAGAGGAATTCCGTACTTTTCTAGCTTCAAACATAGCCGCAGTACAGGCTGCGCTACATACCAACAATAACCTTGGATCTAGCAGTACAGGAAATCGTGTAGGATGCACCTACAAAGAATTCACTGCCTGCAAACCTTTGGAATTTGATGGAACTGAAGGACCGATCAGATTGAAACGGTGGACCGAGAAGGTCGAATCGGTGTTTGCCATAAGTAAGTGTACTGAAGAGGACAAAGTGAAGTACGCTACGCATACCTTCACAGGTTCTGCGTTAACATGGTGGAATACCTATCTAGAGCAAGTGGGACAAGACGATGCGTACGCACTACCGTGGTCAGCATTCAAGCACTTGATGAACGAGAAGTACCGTCCCAGAACCGAGGTCAATAAGCTCAAGACAGAACTTAGAGGGTTACGGACCCAAGGATTTGATATTACCACGTACGAAAGACGATTCACAGAATTGTGCCTATTGTGTCCGGGAGCATTCGAAGATGAGGAAGAGAAGATCGAAGCATTTGTGAAAGGATTACCGGAAAGAATCCAAGAAGATATAAGTTCACACGAGCCCGCCTCTATACAACAGGCATGTAGAATGGCTCACAAACTAGTGAACCAGATTGAAGAAAGAATTAAAGAACAGACTGCTGAAGAGGCCAATGTGAAGCAAGTCAAAAGAAAGTGGGAGGAAAACGGTGATAAGAATCACCAATACAACAACAACAGCAATTACAACAATAATCGCAACAATTATCCCAACAATCGCAACATCAATCGCAACTACAACAAACGGCCCAACAACAACAACAACAACAACAGCAACTACAACAATCATCCCAACAACAATAATAACCGCAACAATAACAACAATCAGAAGCAGCTATGCCAAAGGTGTGAAAAGTATCACTCGGGGTTCTGCACCAAATTTTGCAACAAGTGTAAAAGAAATGGGCATAGCGCGGCGAAGTGTGATGTCTACGGACCAGGGGTTAACAGAACGAAAGGAACAAATGGTGTCGGAACGAGTAATGGCGGAGCAAGTAGTGTCGGAGCAAGTTATGCCAATGTAGTTTGTTATAAATGTGGAAAACCGGGCCACATTATTAGAAATTGCCCGAACCAGGAGAACACGAATGGACAAGGCCGCGGAAGAGTTTTCAATATTAATGCGGCAGAGGCACAGGAAGACCCGGAGCTTGTTACGGGTACGTTTGTTATTGACAATAAATCTGCTTACGTTTATTTGATTCGGGTGCGGATAGAAGCTATATGAGTAGAGATTTTTGTGCTAAATTAAGTTGTCCATTGACGCCTTTGGATAGTAAATTTTTACTCGAATTAGCAAATGGTAAATTAATTTCAGCAGATAATATATGTCGGAATCGAGAAATTAAACTGGTTAGCGAAACATTTAAGATTGATTTGATACCAGTAGAGTTAGGGAGTTTTGATGTGATAATCGGTATGGACTAGTTGAAAGAAGTGAAAGCAGAGATCGTTTGTTACAAAAATGCAATTCGCATTATACGAGAAAAAGGAAAACCCTTAATGGTGTACGGAGAAAAGGGCAACACGAAGCTACATCTTATTAGTAATTTGAAGGCACAAAAACTAATAAGAAAAGGTTGCTATGCTGTTCTAGCACACGTCGAGAAAGTACAAACTGAAGAAAAGAGCATCAATGATGTTCCCATTGCAAAAGAATTTCCCGATGTATTTCCGAAAGAATTACCGGGATTACCCCCACATCGATCCGTTGAATTTCAAATAGATCTTGTACCAGGAGCTGCACCAATAGCTCGTGCTCCTTACAGACTCGCACCCAGCGAGATGAAAGAACTGCAAAGCCAATTACAAGAACTTTTAGAGCGTGGTTTCATTCGACCAAGCACATCACCGTGGGGAGCTCCTGTTTTGTTTGTCAAGAAGAAAGATGGTACATTCAGGTTGTGTATCGACTACCGAGAGTTGAACAAACTTACCATCAAGAACCGCTACCCACTACCGAGAATCAACGACTTATTTGATCAACTACAAGGCTCGTCTGTTTATTCAAAGATTGACTTACGTTCCGGGTATCATCAAATGCGGGTGAAAGAAGATGATATTCCAAAGACTGCTTTCAGAACACGTTACGGTCATTACGAGTTTATGGTTATGCCGTTTGGTTTAACTAATGCACCAGCTGTGTTCATGGACCTTATGAACCGAGTGTGTGGACCATACCTTGACAAGTTTGTCATTGTTTTCATTGATGACATACTTATTTACTCAAAGAATGACCAAGAACACGGTGAACATTTGAGAAAGGTGTTAGAAGTATTGAGGAAGGAAGAATTGTACGCTAAGTTTTCAAAGTGTGCATTTTGGTTGGAAGAAGTTCAATTCCTCGGTCACATAGTGAACAAAGAAGGTATTAAGGTGGATCCGGCAAAGATAGAAACTGTTGAAAAGTGGGAAACCCCGAAAACTCCGAAACACATACGCCAGTTTTTAGGACTAGCTGGTTACTACAGAAGGTTCATCCAAGACTTTTCCAGAATAGCAAAACCCTTGACTGCATTAACGCATAAAGGGAAGAAATTTGAATGGAATGATGAACAAGAGAAAGCGTTTCAGTTATTGAAGAAAAAGCTAACTACGGCACCTATATTGTCATTGCCTGATGGGAATGATGATTTTGTGATTTATTGTGACGCATCAAAGCAAGGTCTCGGTTGTGTATTAATGCAATGAACGAAGGTGATTGCTTATGCGTCTAGACAATTGAAGATTCACGAACAAAATTATACGACGCATGATTTGGAATTAGGCGCGGTTGTTTTTGCATTAAAGACTTGGAGGCACTACTTATACGGGGTCAAAAGTATTATATATACCGACCACAAAAGTCTTCAACACATATTTAATCAGAAACAACTGAATATGAGGCAGCGTAGGTGGATTGAATTGTTGAATGATTACGACTTTGAGATTCGTTACCACCCGGGGAAGGCAAATGTGGTAGCCGATGCCTTGAGCAGGAAGGACAGAGAACCCATTCGAGTAAAATCTATGAATATAATGATTCATAATAACCTTACTACTCAAATAAAGGAGGCGCAACAAGGAGTTTTAAAAGAGGGAAATTTAAAGGATGAAATACCCAAAGGATCGGAGAAGCATCTTAATATTCGGGAAGACGGAACCCGGTATAGGGCTGAAAGGATTTGGATACCAAAATTTGGAGATATGAGAGAAATGGTACTTAGAGAAGCTCATAAAACCAGATACTCAATACATCCTGGAATGGGGAAGATGTACAAGGATCTCAAGAAACATTTTTGGTGGCCGGGTATGAAAGCCGATGTTGCTAAATACGTAGGAGAATGTTTGACATGTTCTAAGGTCAAAGCTGAGCATCAGAAACCATCAGGTCTACTTCAACAACCCGAAATCCCGGAATGGAAATGGGAAAACATTACCATGGATTTCATCACTAAATTGCCAAGGACTGCAAGTGGTTTTGATACTATTTGGGTAATAGTTGATCGTCTCACCAAATCAGCACACTTCCTGCCAATAAGAGAAGATGACAAGATGGAGAAGTTAGCACGACTGTATTTGAAGGAAGTCGTCTCCAGACATGGAATACCAATCTCTATTATCTCTGATAGGGATGGCAGATTTATTTCAAGATTCTGGCAGACGTTACAGCAAGCATTAGGAACTCGTCTAGACATGAGTACTGCCTATCATCCACAAACTGATGGGCAGAGTGAAAGGATGATACAAACGCTGGAAGACATGCTACGAGCATGTGTTATTGATTTCGGAAACAGTTGGGATCGACATCTACCGTTAGCAGAATTTTCCTACAACAACAGCTACCATTCAAGCATTGAGATGGCGCCGTTTGAAGCACTTTATGGTAGAAAGTGCAGGTCTCCGATTTGTTGGAGTGAAGTGGGGGATAGACAGATTACGGGACCGGAGATTATACAAGAAACTACCGAGAAGATCATCCAAATTCAACAACGGTTGAAAACCGCCCAAAGTCGACAAAAGAGCTACGCTGACATTAAAAGAAAAGATATAGAATTTGAAATTGGAGAGATGGTCATGCTTAAAGTTGCACCTTGGAAAGGCGTTGTTCGATTTGGTAAACAAGGGAAATTAAATCCAAGGTATATTGGACCATTCAAGATTATTGATCGTGTCGGACCAGTAGCTTACCGACTTGAGTTACCTCAACAACTCGCGGCTGTACATAACACTTTCCACGTCTCGAATTTGAAGAAATGTTTTGCTAAAGAAGATCTCACTATTCCGTTAGATGAAATCCAAATCAACGAAAAACTCCAATTCATCGAAGAACCCGTCGAAATAATGGATCGTGAGGTTAAAAGACTTAAGCAAAACAAGATACCAATTGTTAAGGTTCGATGGAATGCTCGTAGAGGACCCGAGTTCACCTGGGAGCATGAAGATCAGATGAAGAAGAAATACCCGCATCTATTTCCAGAAGATTCGTCAACACCTTCAACAGCTTAAAATTTCGGGACGAAATTTATTTAACTGGTAGGTACTGTAGTGACCCAAAATTTTCCATGTTTATATATATTAATTGAGATTGATATTTACATGATTAAATGTTTCCAACATGTTAAGCAATCAAACTTGTTAAGACTTGATTAATTAAAATATGTTTCATATAGACAATTGACCACCCAAGTTGACCGGTGATTCACGAACGTTAAAACTTGTAAAAACTATATGATGACATATATATCGATATATATATAGTTAACATGATACTATGATAAGTAAACATATCATTAAGTATATTAACAATGAACTACATATGTAAAAACAAGACTACTAACTTAATGATTTTTAAACGAGACATATATGTAACGATTATCGTTGTAAAGACATTTAATGTATATATATATCATATTAAGAGATATTCATACATGATAATATCATGATAATATAATAATTTAAAATCTCATTTGATATTATAAACATTGGGTTAACAACATTTAACAAGATCGTTAACCTAAAGGTTTAAAAACAACACTTACATGTAACGACTAACGATGACTTAACGACTCAGTTAAAATGTATATACATGTAGTGTTTTAATATGTATTTATACACTTTTGAAAGACTTCAATACACTTATCAAAATACTTCTACTTAACAAAAATGCTTACAATTACATCCTCGTTCAGTTTCATCAACAATTCTACTCGTATGCACCCGTATTCGTACTCGTACAATACACAGCTTTTAGATGTATGTACTATTGGTATATACACTCCAATGATCAGCTCTTAGCAGCCCATGTGAGTCACCTAACACATGTGGGAACCATCATTTGGCAACTAGCATGAAATATCTCATAAAATTACAAAAATATGAGTAATCATTCATGACTTATTTACATGAAAACAAAATTACATATCCTTTATATCTAATCCATACACCAACGACCAAAAACACCTACAAACACTTTCATTCTTCAATTTTCTTCATCTAATTGATCTCTCTCAAGTTCTATCTTCAAGTTCTAAGTGTTCTTCATATATTCTACAAGTTCTAGTTACATAAAATCAAGAATACTTTCAAGTTTGCTAGCTCACTTCCAATCTTGTAAGGTGATCATCCAACCTCAAGAAATCTTTGTTTCTTACAGTAGGTTATCATTCTAATACAAGGTAATAATCATATTCAAACTTTGGTTCAATTTCTATAACTATAACAATCTTATTTCAAGTGATGATCTTACTTGAACTTGTTTTCGTGTCATGATTCTGCTTCAAGAACTTCGAGCCATCCAAGGATCCGTTGAAGCTAGATCCATTTTTCTCTTTTCCAGTAGGTTTATCCAAGGAACTTAAGGTAGTAATGATGTTCATAACATCATTCGATTCATATACATAAAGCTATCTTATTCGAAGGTTTAAACTTGTAATCACTAGAACATAGTTTAGTTAATTCTAAACTTGTTCGCAAACAAAAGTTAATCCTTCTAACTTGACTTTTAAAATCAACTAAACACATGTTCTATATCTATATGATATGCTAACTTAATGATTTAAAACCTGGAAACACGAAAAACACCGTAAAACCGGATTTACGCCGTCGTAGTAACACCGCGGGCTGTTTTGGGTTAGTTAATTAAAAACTATGATAAACTTTTATTTAAAAGTTTTTATTCTGAGAAAATGATTTTTATTATGAACATGAAACTATATCCAAAAATTATGGTTAAACTCAAAGTGGAAGTATGTTTTCTAAAATGGTCATCTAGACGTCGTTCTTTCGACTGAAATGACTACCTTTACAAAAACGACTTGTAACTTATTTTTCCGACTATAAACCTATACTTTTTCTGTTTAGATTCATAAAATAGAGTTCAATATGAAACCATAGCAATTTGATTCACTCAAAACGGATTTAAAATGAAGAAGTTATGGGTAAAACAAGATTGGATAATTTTTCTCATTTTAGCTACGTGAAAATTGGTAACAAATCTATTCCAACCATAACTTAATCAACTTGTATTGTATGTTATGTAATCTTGAGATACCATAGACACGTATACAATGTTTCGACCTATCATGTCGACACATCTATATATATTTCGGAACAACCATAGACACTCTATATGTGAATGTTGGAGTTAGCTATACAGGGTTGAGGTTGATTCCAAAATATATATAGTTTGAGTTGTGATCAATACTGAGATACGTATACACTGGGTCGTGGATTGATTAAAGATAATATTTATCAATTTATTTCTGTACATCTAACTGTGGACAACTAGTTGTAGGTTACTAACGAGGACAGCTGATTTAATAAACTTAAAACATCAAAATATATTAAAAGTGTTGTAAATATATTTTGAACATATTTTGATATATATGTATATATTGTTATAGGTTCGTGAATCAACCAGTGGCCAAGTCTTACTTCCCGACGAAGTAAAAATCTGTGAAAGTGAGTTATAGTCCCACTTTTAAAATCTAATATTTTTGGGATGAGAATACATGCAGGTTTTATAAATGATTTACAAAATAGACACAAGTACGTGAAACTACATTCTATGGTTGAATTATCGAAATCGAATATGCCCCTTTTTATTAAGTCTGGTAATCTAAGAATTAGGGAACAGACACCCTAATTGACGCGAATCCTAAAGATAGATCTATTGGGCCTAACAAACCCCATCCAAAGTACCGGATGCTTTAGTACTTCGAAATTTATATCATATCCGAAGGGTGTCCCGGAATGATGGGGATATTCTTATATATGCATCTTGTTAATGTCGATTACCAGGTGTTCACCATATGAATGATTTTTATCTCTATGTATGGGATGTGTATTGAAATATGAAATCTTGTGGTCTATTGTTACGATTTGATATATATAGGTTAAACCTATAACTCACCAACATTTTTGTTGACGTTTAAAGCATGTTTATTCTCAGGTGAATATTAAGAGCTTCCGCTGTTGCATACTAAAATAAGGACAAGATTTGGAGTCCATGTTTGTATGATATTGTGTAAAAACTGCATTCAAGAAACTGATTTCGATGTAACATATTTGTATTGTAAACCATTATGTAATGGTCGTGTGTAAACAGGATATTTTAGATTATCATTATTTGATAATCTACGTAAAGCTTTTTAAACCTTTATTTATGAAATAAAGGTTATGGTTTGTTTTAAAAATGAATGCAGTCTTTGAAAAACGTCTCATATAGAGGTCAAAACCTCGCAACGAAATCAATTAATATGGAACGTTTTTAATCAATAAGAACGGGACATTTCACAAGAGCTGCTGCAGTTAACCCAAATCCTTGTGTAGGATGCACCTACAAGACTTTTCAAGCTTGCAAGCCCTCATCATTCAGTGGAACGGAAGGACCGATCGGTTTAACCCGGTGGATAGAAAAGATGGAGACTGTGTTTAAAATCAGTGGTTGTGTTGAAAAGGACATGACCAAGTATGCATCGTGCACTTTACAAGATAGTGCACTCACGTGGTGGAAAAATTATGTGAAGGCTGTAGGAGGAGATGTAGCTTATGATACTCCATGGGAAGAATTCAAAATAATGTTAATCAACGAGTATTGTCCAAGGAACGAGGTTAGGAAGTTGGAAGATGAATTACGAAGCCTGAAGGTTGTTGGTACTGAAATCACCAACTACAATCAGCGATTCATGGAATTAGTTTTGCTATGTCCTGAATTGGTTCCAACCGAAGAACGGAAGATTGAAATGTACAAAGATGGTTTGCCCAAAAAGGTCAAGGCAAATGTTACAGCATCGAAACCTAAGACAATTCATGAAGCTATAACCATGGCAAACGAGCTAATGGATCAGGTCATCATGGATAAGAAAGTGTCCAATACTGATGTGAAGGTATCAGGTAACAAAAGAAAGTGGAATGGAAATTATGATCGAGGTAACCAACAACAATCTTTTAAGAAACAAGAAATCACGCAAGGTGCGGGTAGTGGTTTAATCTTTGGTTACAAAGGACAAAATCCCTTATGTAACCGATGCCACAAACATCACTCTGGTTACTGTAATGTGGTATGCAACAAATGTAATCGAAAGGGTCATCTTGCTGTAGATTGTAGGGCTCTCGTTACAAATACAAATGGTACCAAGACTCCTGCCACCAATGCAAATAGAACTGCTTTGGCTACCATTACTTGTTATGGGTGTGGAAAACAAGGTCACTATAAGAGCCAGTGTCCGAATCCAGAGAAGAATAATGGATCTGCACGTGGAAGAGCATTTGTTATTAATGCTAGAGAGGCGTGTGAAGACCCGGAGCTTGTTACGGGTACGTTTACCATTAATAACTTATCCGCATCTTTTATATTTGATACTGGTGCCGATAGAAGTTACGTGTGTAGAAATTTTTACACTAAATTGAATTGTTCATCATTACCTCTAGATGCTAAGTACATGATTGAGTTAGCTAATGGTAAACTAATTCAAGCCGATAAAATTTGTCGTGATTGTAAAATAAATTTAGCCGGAGAAACGTTTAAAATTGATTTGATACCCATAGAATTAGGAAGTTTTGATGTAATAGTCGGCATGGACTGGATGTCCAAAATAGGAGCTGAAGTTGTGTGCGCCAAGAAGGCAATTCGCATTCCTCGTAAGGAAAAAACGCCAGTAATGATTTATGGAGAGAAGGGTAACTCAAAGCTAAAACTCATTAGTTATTTGAAAGCTCAAAAGTGCTTGAAGAAAGGGTGCTATGCTATCTTAGCATATGTTAATAAAGTCGAAACGAAGGAAAAAGTGAAGAGCATCAACGACGTGCCTGTGGCAAGAGATTTTCCTGAAGTTTTTCCGAAAGAGTTGCCGGGATTACCTCCATTTAGATCTGTAGAATTTCAAATAGATTTAGTACCAGGAGCTGCACCAGTTGCCCGTGCTCCATATAGACTTGCACCGTTCGAGTTAAAAGAACTTCAGAGTCAGTTAAAAGAATTACTGGATCGTGGATTCATACGACCAAGTACTTCACCGTGGGGAGCTCCGATTCTATTTGTTAAAAAGAAAGATGGATCTTTTAGGATGTGTATAGATTATCGTGAATTAAATAAGTTAACTATCAAGAATCGGTATCCACTACCGAGAATTGATGACTTATTTGATCAACTGCAAGGATCATGTGTTTATTCGAAAATCGACCTAAGATCGGGTTATCATCAATTACGTGTCAAAGAAGAGGACATTCCGAAAACTACTTTTCGGACACGCTACGGTCATTATGAATTTTTGGTCATGCCGTTTGGATTAACGAATGCGCCAGCCGTATTCATGGACCTCATGAATCGAGTTTGTAGTCCGTATTTAGATAAGTTTGTTATCGTTTTCATTGACAATATTCTTATCTATTCCAAGAGTGAGCAAGAGCATGAGTAGCATTTAAGATTGGTATTAGAATTGTTAAGAAAAGAACAATTATACGCCAAATTTTCTAAGTGTGCGTTTTGGTTGAAAGAAGTGCAATTTCTTGGTCATGTTGTTAGTAGCAAAGGAATTCAGGTTGACCCAGCTAAAATTGAGGCCATTGAAAAATGGGAGACTCCTAAGACACCAACGCAGATACGCCAATTTTTGGGTTTAGCTGGTTATTATAGAAGGTTTATTCAAGATTTTTCCCGAATAGCTAAACCATTAACAGCGTTAACACAAAAAGGGAAGAAGTACGAATGGACTTCTGAGCAGGAGAGTGCATTTCAATTACTGAAAAAGAAGTTGACTACGACGCCTATTTTATCATTACCAGAAGGGAACGATGATTTTGAAATATATTGTGACGCTTCACGACAAGGTTTTGGTTGCGTCCTTATGCAACGGAAGAAAGTTATAGCATACACATCCCGACAATTGAAGATTCATGAGCAGAATTATACGACGCATGATTTAGAACTGGGAGCAGTAGTGTTTGCATTGAAGATATGGAGACACTACTTATATGGGGTTAAATGCACTGTGTTTACCGATCATAAAAGCCTTCAACATATCTTCGATCAGAAATAGCTGAACATGAGGCAACGTAGGTGGGTCGAGCTGATAAACGACTATGATTGTGAGATTCGCTATCATCCTGGGAAAGCGAATGTAGTGGCCGACGCTCTAAGCAGAAAGGAACGGGAACCAATTCGAGTACGAGCAATGAACATAAAAATTCGCATGAATCTCAACTCACAAATCAAAGAAGTTCAACGAGAAGCACTTACTAAAGAAAATATAGGAAATGAAATAATGAAGAAGTATGAGAAGCAACTCGTTATACGGGAAGATGGAATTCGATATTTTGCAAATCGTATTTGGGTACCGAAGTTGTGTGGATTAAGGAAGTTGATATTAAACGAGGCACATAAGACAAGATACTCGATACATCCTGGAGTGGGAAAGATGTACCAAGATCTTAAGACACATTATTGGTGGCCTAATTTAAAGACAGACGTTGCAACATATGTTGGGGAGTGTTTAACTTGTTCCAAAGTCAAAGCAGAACACCAGAAGCCGTCAGGGTTACTTCAACAACCAGAAATCCCAGAATGGAAATGGGATGGTATTACCATGGATTTCATCACGAAGTTACCAAAGACTGCCTGGGGATACGACACCATTTGGGTAATTGTTGATCGTCTTACCAAATCTGCACATTTCTTGCCTATAAAGGAAACGGATAGAATGGAGAAATTATTACGATTATATATAAAGGAAATAGTTTCAAGGCATGGAATACCTATTTCCATTATATCTGATCGTGATAGTAGATTTACCTCAAAGTTCTGGCAATCACTACTGGAGGCACTAGGAACTCGTTTGGATTTGAGTACCGCATATCATCCGCAAACCGACGGGCAGAGTGAAAGAACAATTCAGACTCTTGAAGACATGTTCAGGGCATGTGTGATCGATTTTGGAAACGGATGGGATAAATATCTACCATTAGCAGAATTCTCGTATAATAATAGTTATCATGCGAGCATTAAAGCTGCGCCATTCGAAGCATTGTACGGAAGGAAGTGTAGATCTCCTATTTGTTGGAATGAAGTAGGAGATCGACAATTAACTGGTCCCGAGATCATACATGAAACTACTGAAAAGATAGTACAAATCAAGGAGAGATTGAGAACGGCCCGTAGTCGCCAAAAGAGCTACGCCGATGTCCGAAGGAAACCATTAGAGTTTCAGATCGGTGACATGGTTATGTTAAAGGTGTCACCGTGGAAAGGTGTAATACACTTTGGAAAAAGGGGTAAACTAAACCCAAGATATGTAGGCCCGTTCAAGATCATCGAACGCATTGGACCGGTAGCTTATCGACTCGAGTTACCGCAACAACTCGCCGGAGTACATAATACCTTTCACGTCTCAAACCTTAAGAAGTGTCTTGCAAAGGAAGACCTCACCATTCCTCTTTAAGAAATCCATGTCGACGAGAAACTACAATTCATCGAAGAACCAATCGAAATCATGGATCGTGAAATTAAACGGCTCAAACAGAGCAATATACCGATCGTTAAGGTTCGTTGGAATGCACGAAGAGGTCCCGAGTTTACATGGGAACGGGAGGATCAGATGAAACAAAAATATCCACATTTGTTTCCCGATGACGCAAAATAGGTACAATTTTAAAATTTCGGGACGAAATTTATTTAACGGGTAGGTACTGTAATGACCCGGACTTTTTCGATCGTTCTATACTTATAAGATTAATATTTACATAAATTAAACCTTACCAACATGATAAGCAATCCAAATTGTTGAAATTTATGTTTTCGAAAAGAGTTTTACACAACGTTTGACCGTCTAGTTTGACCGATGATATCACGAACTATATAATATATGATAATTATACGTTTGTGTATATATATGTATATATACATATTTAACATGATCTAAGGATGTTTTAATATTTCATTTTGTATTAATAACAATAAGTTATAAGTATATTTTGAAACTACTAACTTAAGTTTTCAAAACGATAACTTTAAGTAACGTTTTTTGATATAAATACTTATAACCTATAATGTTTATACATATATCGTATATGTAATGTATTTAATCACTTTTTAAGGACTTAAATACATAAAACAATATAAGTATATTCACAAAAGATAACTATATTTGAATCCTCGTTCCGTTTTCACAAGAATTCTATACGTATATCTAGAGTATATGTACCCATATCATACCTAACTTCTATACGTATTTACTATTGGTATATACACATCAAATCACCACCAATCAGCCCTTGTTCATGCCTTATGTATAAGGTAATTACTTTGTATGATTGTATGACTAATTACACAAGATTACAAGCTTGGAAATTTGTCCATGTTCCCCCCCCCCCCATTCACGTTTTTAATGGGGGTATTCTCACCTCATTTTGGTTCAACTTCTATCATCATTTCTCTAGCTAAACACACACACTTACTAGCATCATGTCTCTCTAAGAACTCCAGCAAAAATCCTCTCAAGAATCACCTTAAACACCACCATAACAAGATCAAACAAAAACACTACAAAAATACAACTTTCAATTCAAGTTTATGTCTTAAGTTGCTTCCAATCTTTCATCCAATTCCATCACTCTTTTGGTTCTAGGTTTTTACTCCTCTTTCACAGCAATCTTGTCCAAGTAACTTGAGGTAGTAACTTTGTTCATAACCTTATTCGATTCATATATATATAGCTATCTTATTTTATGGTATACAATTTTAACAACAAGAACATAGTTTGAATGATTTCAAACTTGTTTGCAAACTAAATAGATCCTTCTAACTTAACTTTTAAAATACTTCAAGACCTGTAATATATCATAAATATATGCTAATTTAACAAGGTATAACTTGGTTTTTCAAAGAACACCTTAAAAACTGAATTTACGACGTCGGAGTGCAACCGGGGGCTGTTTTGGGTTGGATAATTAAAAACTATTTTGAACCTTGAATTGGAGGTTTATTTTCTGGAAAAATGATATTTACTATGAATATGATAACACATAAAAATTTCATGATTTAACTCAAAGTATAAGTATTTTTAGAAAAATAATCATTTAATGTTGTTTGCATAAGGGAAAATGATTAACTTCATAAGTTTCACCAAAGTTTGACCTATGACCTGTGATTTCGAATACAAACTAAGGTATTTACAGTTCATATTCTTAAAGAAGGACTCGATCCAAGGAAGTGGCAAGTTGAACCAACGAAAAAGGAGTTGTAACGAAGAAACTATGACCAAAACGAGATCGGATATCCAAAACTAGTTTAGCCACGAAAATAATTGGAGAAAAATTAAATAAATCACATCTTTCTAAAATAACATGATATTTTATATATATGTACTCATAATTTAATTTTATATATTTCAGGATCACCCGTAAACAACACGAGAAGATTAATCATAAGACCTCATGCACGTACGCAACACGTCATTTGACAACACCGGTACTTTATGTACGCAACACGTCATTTGACAACACCGGTACCGTGGGTCAAGATTAATCCCGACCAATACGAATACGATGGGGGTTTTATTTATTTCGATGGGGGTTTTATTTATTTCGATGGGGGTTTTATTTATTTATTAAACACCTAAATATGAACCATTAAAAATTGAATTGCTAACTACGGACTAAGAAGACATTAAAAGTATTATAAGTATATATATGTGACGATTGTTTAAAATGAAAATATATTGATAAATTATATATGGATAGGTTCGTGATATCAACCGGAGACCAAGTCAAAATATATATATCTTCAAGGCAAAAGTGAGTATATAGTCCCACTTTTAAACTCTAAATATTTCGGGATGAGAATACATGTATTTTATGTTTTACGATATGGACACAAGTAACTGAAAAATATATTCTACGTTGAGTTGTACCACTGGCATACTTCCCTGTAGCTTGGTAACTACTATTTACAGCAGTATTGTAAACGCGAATCCTGTTGATAGATCTATCGGGCCTGACAACCCCAACCAGACTGGACGACCAGTATTCAACGGTTGCACAGTACTTCGTTTCGTGACTACACTTGGTACGGTGTAGTAAGATTTCATAATAAAGGGAATATGCGACTTGATTAAATGTTAAGTATGGTTACCAAGTGCTCAACCACTTAGAATATTTTTATTAAAATGTTTATATATGAAATCTTGTGGTCTATATATTTATATATTGCTGCCGGCATTAAACCTATATCTCACCAACTTTATGTTGACGTTTTAAGCATGTTCATTCTCAGGTGATAATTAGAAGCTTCCGCTGCAACATGTTGAATTTAAGCAAGATCTTGAGTATGCATATTTGTGTCAAAAATAAAACTGCATATCCGAGGAATTGTAATGTAAAATATGCTAGAAATCGTATTGTTATCATCACATGTAAAGTTTGTAAGTCTAAGATTATCGCTAAACGATAATCATCTTTATATTGTCTAAAGCTTGTATTAACATAAGAGTTATGGTTTGTAATAAATGCAGTTGTTCTTTTAAAAATGTCGCATATAGAGGTCAATACCTTGCAATGAAATCATACGTTATCTAACTCGTTCTTATGGTTAAGGACGGGTTATGACAGATGATCACCTTACAAGATTGGAAGTGAGCTAGCAAACTTGAAAGTATTCTTGATTTTATGTAACTAGAACTTGTAGAATATATGAAGAACACTTAGAACTTGAAGATAGAATTTGAGAGAGATCAATTAGATGAAGAAAATTGAAGAATGAAAGTGTTTGTAGGTATTTTTGGTCGTTGGTGTATGGATTAGATATAAAGGATATGTAATTTTGTTTTCATGTAAATAAGTCATGAATGATTACTCATATTTTTATAATTTTATGAGATATTTCATGCTAGTTGCCAAATGATGGTTCCCACATGTGTTAGGTGACTCACATGGGCTACTAAGAGCTGATAATTGGAGTGTATATACTGTGACAACCCGGAAATTTCCAACCAAATTTAAACTTTAATCTTTATATGTTTCCGACACAATAAGCAATATTTGTTAAGTTAAATTTCAAGAATTTTAAACTATGTTCATACATTCATTCAACTTCGACCAAGTTCCAACGATTCACGAACCATTAAACGAATATGATTATATATGTATATGTGTATATATATTATAACTTGAAACGTAAACGAAATATTAGATTAAATACTTTATATGATTGTATCTGTTTCAAAATGTTTATCAATGGAATTAGAAGATAAGATCAACTGATTGAATTATCAGATATATTAAATTATGATTACAAGTCTCTGTTGAAAGGCCCACGTTGATTTGAGAAATCTTTCCATTTTAACAATATTCGAAAAATGGTAAAGTAATTTATAAATAAGAACAAATTGTCAATCATTGAGAACTAGACAAAGGATAGTGAAAGATTGAATCTCATAAAGACTCGATTGATCTATTTAGTTTCAAACGTACAAAAACGTTTTCAGTTTAAAAAGAACTTTATTATTAAAACGTATATAACTTTTATAAATATCTAGAACCACTTTTGACAACTCATTACTTAACTAGTATGATAAAGATAACGATATTTATATTTTATTTTATTAAATATATATAATGATTTAAATTAATATTATATATATTTATACGCGTATAATACGTACATAGTTTTATACTTTTACTATACTTAAACTTACCTTTACTTTATTTTTACTTTACTTTAATTTTAATAATTCACTTTAATAATTCATACTTTAATAATTCATACTTTAATAATTTATACTTTAATAATTCATACTTTAATAATTCACTTTAATAATTCATACTTTAATAATTCACTTTAATAATTCATACTTTAATAATTCACTTTAATAATTCAAAAATCTATTATAAATAGAATTCAATAGGTTTCATTATTTCATAGAAACTTGAAAATATTTTTCTCTAAACTCTCTCAATCGATTTACATATATATATTTACTCCGTATTATTTCAAGATATTATTAGTATACATAAAATATTACGACGGAGTGTTGTCCGAGTGATTTCAAAATTGTTTTTCGAGTAGGATAGGATTAAGGAAATTATGGGTTATAGCTATGGAGGTGATTGAGTATGGTTCATGGGTATGCTCGTGAGGTCAATATAGTGTTTATCATTTCCGTTGCGTCTACGTACCTTTCCTGCAATATTGAATCTCAATATTGATACGTGAGTACTCATAATTTAACTTTTACATACTAATAGTGTATCCCTGACTAGTGCTCGAGTATTTAGGATTATGCATGCTTGTACTTTTGATATTGTCCTTAGACAGGTTAGGTTGAATCTTGAATTAGTTACACATGCGGTTGAGATAAGGTATAAGATATGCATGTCCTTGGAAAGCTAGCGAAAAATTAAGAACTTTTCCTTTAGATATCGAATGGTTTCGATGAACGGATTAGAAGTTATAATCAATTGAATTTTCGATATTTTTATTAAAAATGATTATTATTATCGTCGTTTTTATCGTCGTTCTAGTTTTATCTTATTATTATCATTATTATTATCTTTATCAATAAAAGGGATTTATCATTAATTTTTTTTTTTATTACTATCGTTATTATCGTTAAAGTTATAATTAGTATTATTATTATTATTATCCAATTATCATTATTATTATTATTATTATTATTATTATTATTAGTATTATTATTATTATTATCATTATTAATATATATATATATATCATTATTTAAAAATGGTTATTGTTATTGTTATTATTATTATTACTATATTATCATTAAGATAATTATTAGTATTATCGTTAATAATATTATAGTAACTATCATTATTAATATTAGTGTAATTAAAACAAATAATTGTAACACCTAAATATTTTGATTACTATTATTATCATTATTATGAACACGATATAAAAGACGATTAAAAGCTATTAAACGAAACGATTAGGAAATAATGAGTAAGAGTATCATGATGAAATTAAAATATTATAAGATATTAATTTAGATAAAATTATCGTTCTTATTATTTTTATCATTGCTATTATTATTAAAAGTATCGTTAGTATTAAAACTATCATTTTAACAAAAATTATCATTTTAATAGAAATGTCATTGTTACTATAAAATATCATTATTATTATTATTTTAAATAGAATTATTATTTTAAAGATAATATTAAAAATTATCGTAAATATTAAAGTTATCATAATTAGAATTATCATTTTATCATAATGACATCTTAGTAATTATAAATATTGATATTTTTATAATAATAATTATTATTACAAAATAATACAACTTTTACTTACTATCATTATAGATATTATTTTATAAAATAAATATGTGATACAAACATATTTTACTACGTGTAATAACTTACTTTAATAATACCTATCATATTATCTTTATGATATTAAATGAACCCTATAAATTTTATTACTTAATATATATAAAAGTATATTTGATTATATAAATTTAATATAAAATTTTATTTATTAATAAATAAATTATATTATTTACTCTAATAAATCTTTTTAAAATATTTAAAAATATAAAACGACGATATTTAAACTATATATTAATCATGTATAGATTTTTAGAAATTATTTTGAGTCAAATTTACTTTTGTTGACTTTTGCATATTAGTCTCGAGCATTAGAATTGTGGTACACTATGACTTGACCTAATTTGTTAGACAAATATTGACCAACATATAAATATATATAATTAATTTAGATTCGTGAATCCGAGGCCAACCTTGCACTTGTTCAATGACGTTATATGTATTTTTACTACGAAATACAGTATGGTGAGTTTCATTTGCCCTTTTTACTCTTTACGTTTTTGGGCTGAGAATACATGCAAATGCTTTATTAACTGTTTTACAATACTTATATGCGTGAGTTTCATTTGCCTTTTTACCCTTTATATTTTTGGGCTGAGAATACATGCGCAACTTTTATAAATGTTTTACGAAATAGACACAAGTACGTGAAACTACATTCTATGGTTGAATTATCGAAATCGAATATGCCCCTTTTTATTAAGTCTGGTAATCTAAGAATTAGGGAACAGACACCCTAATTGACGCGAATCCTAAAGATAGATCTATTGGGCCTAACAAACCCCATCCAAAGTACCGGATGCTTTAGTACTTCGAAATTTATATCATGTCCGAAGGAGGATCCCGGAATGATAGGGGATATTCTTATATGTATCTAGTTAATGTCGGTTACCAGGTGTTCACCATATGAATGATTATTTTTATCTCTATGCATGGGACGTATATTTATGAGAACTGAAAATGAAATTCTTATGGTCTATTAAAATGATGGAAATAAATGATTATGATAAACTAATGAACTCACCAACCTTTTGGTTGACACTTTAAAGCATGTTTATTCTCAGGTGTTAAAGAAATCTTCCGCTGTGCATTTGCTCATTTTAAAGATATTACTTGGAGTCTTTCATAGCATATTTTGAAGAACGTTGCATTCGAGTCATTGAGTTCATCAAAGATTATTATTAAATCAATTTATAGTTGGATAGTGGATATTATGAAATGGTATGCATGCCTGTCAATTTTCGATGTAAAGAAAGTTTGTCTTTTAAAAACGAATGCAATGTTTGTAAAATGTATCATATAGAGGTCAAATACCTCGCAATGTAATCAACTATTGTGAATCGTTTATAATGTATATGAACGGGTCCTTTCAGTTGGTATCAGAGCGGTGGTCTTAGCGAACCAGGTCTGCATTAGTGTGTCTAACTGATAAGTCGATAGGATGCATTAGTGAGTCTGGACTTCGACCGTATCTGCATGTCAAAAGTTTTGCTTATCATTTTGTGTCGAAAATTAACTACTTATCATCCTCAGAAAATTACCTGCTTATCATTTTTAGTCTAAGACACGTCTTGCTGTATTGATTGCATGAATAGTGTATAGACAAAAATTCATATCTTAGCATATCTGCTAAATCATATCTTATCGTATCTGTTACTTTAAACTTTGCCTGACATATCCCGCAAAGTCCTCCGTAATCTACGAAATCTTTTGATCTATATATATATATATATATATATATATATATATATATATATATATATATATATATATATATATATATATATATATATATATATATATATATATATATATATATTCTATGTAATTAAAATACCATCCGTTAGCCAAAATCATTTCATATCGAAAAAAAAAATCCTTTATCCAATCGTACGAAATGGAATTCGTCATCAGTTCAAGTCACTCAGATTCCGAAATGGAATCCCATTCAAGCTCCGAAAGCAGTGTGACCGGAATAGATCAACCAATCAGTCATCACCTATTCTGGATGAATTGGGGATGGGTTCGTAGCCTTCTCAATTATTGGAGACAAGAAGAAGGTGATCCCTTCCATCCACCACATTGCCCTCTTGATGAAGAACCTGAAGCACTTACCGGCGAACCTGTCCGAAACACCATTTTCTCGCTCATTTCCAGAGTATCTCGTCACGATTATATATTACATCAAATTTTAGATTTTATTTATCCGCTCGTCCGAACCGACAATCACCCCGGTGTAATAGAAGAAGTCAACGAGCTTCGCGCTCGGGTAGTGGCTTTGGAGAATATGGTGCAGAGATTACAAACACCAGCAGCAGCATCAGCAGCATAACCAGTACCACCATCATCAACACCAACAGTACCATTACCACCTCCAACCACAACCGCGTCGTAAACCTCAACTTCACAATCTGTCCCACGAGCATCAACGTCATACGCACCATAGATACCAAGGAGTACCAACAACAATAACTGACGAAGTATTAATTCATAACTTCATTGGAGAAACATTCCGCGGCGATTATGTAATCTCTAAAGTCTTAGAGATTATCTAATCTAGCCCTAACCATAAATCAGTTAAGCGAACCAAAATGATGGAAGGAAGAGTAGAAACCCTGACAAAAATGGTGTGTGATTAACAAGCTAAACTTGCTTTACCAACAACATCAATAGTACCATCAGTGTTACCAGCATCGTCAGTACAGTCAATATCCGAATCAACAACACCGATAACATCACAAACTCCGTCAGTTCAAGAATCACTGTGGACATCATTACGAATCAATAACGTTTATATTGTATCAACGAGTTATGAAGAATTAACTCATTTCCTCTGAAGAAATTATATGTATATTATATATATATATATATATATATATATATATATATATATATATATATATATATATATATATATATATATATATATATATATATATATATATATATATATATTGAAATAAATCTTTCAGTGCTAAGCTATTGTGTGTGAATCTTAACTACTCGGTTAATTCATATTACAAATATGCAATAATGTACGTCCTTCGGCCACAACTTAACCAGCGTTAACTACAATCTCTGTCGCAATTCAACAAATTCCAATTCATAATAAATCAAGTATATAATTGATTTTACACTTTCATCATCAATGTACCCGAAACTTTTCAGATAACATCATTCGTACTTTGCGAAATTCACAAGAATTCCATGAACCGAACACCATACATCAACAAATAACGAAGTATTGATTCATAATTTTAATGTCATTAAAGAAATACTGCGTAAAAGTTATGTACTTTTTAAAGCCTTTAGGGATTATTCAATTCTAGTTTCAACCGTAAATTAAATGAGTTTAATTTAACATTAACTCATTAAATCTATGTTACATTTGAAGAAAATATACATATATATATTTTCATAAAGACTGTAATAAAATTCTTTTGTACAAAATATTAATTGTGAATTTTTTTTAACGGGTAGGTAATACCCGAGAGATATATAAATTCACAATTAATATGTTACATTCTTCGAATCTGATTCAGCAAATCATCCATTATACTCCCTACTTTCACAACAATATACATTCTTTTATAGAAATCAAAACAACCATACTCATTCAAAATTTAATTACATATTCTGATTTTGAAATCTCAAAATTTAACTTGAGATATGACCAAAATCATCACTCTTAGATCCTTACATCTTTCACAAGCTATATTTTGACTTCAAAACTGTGTTAGAACATCAAATGTATGTTAACGATTACAATCTGTGTTCAAACCCTTCGAAAATTTCTGAAGACACTTCGAATGATGAGCAATCGAGATGATGATCCAACCACATGTTACCCACAGTTATGTACCCGAAAAACTCTTGAAACCAAAGTAAAAGTTTAAACAACGTATCCGCGTCAGATTCTTTGGCATTTATTAGCAAAAATAACTTTGCGACTCCTATTCAAAGTAGCCAGTTTTGTCACAGCTCCAGCAAGTCAACTTCGACTTTTCAGTCAGACTAACCTTATTATAACCTTGAGATATACACCATCGTTACCAGGGAACCTTTTACATTCCACCATATTATTAGCAGATGTACCAACAACTTCATTACCCTTTGACTTTAGCCTCTCCAAAAAGTCATCATAATTATTCATTGAAACCCCATCATTTACTCATTCGCATCTTGTAATGAGAATTGCCATACGAATCATTGGGAATTAGCAATCAGTATTTTGAAATCTTGCAGCATGTCTGCGCCAACAGTTATATGTGTATATATAACGTCTATCTTCTGGACTTAATTTGAATGTGAAGTTTCTGAAAAACACTCCGAACTACGAATTGGTTCTCCGAAAATGGAAAAAATGCTGATGAAGCAGCAAAAACTATAAACGACTTTAAATGGTAAAAGCTGGATGATAATGATGAAGTGTGCTGGCAAAGCGCAGAAAAAGAGAAGTTTTGGAACTGGAAAATGGATTGAGCAAAGTAGGAAGGAGGCTGTGGACAAATTACAAAGACTGAACCTTGACTTTAAAGGATCCAAATGATTCAGTACCTGCTGAAGTCATTAACGAATACCTTGCTCCTGACTCTAAACCCCTGCGGACAATATTCTTCATCATCCTCCGATATTAGAAATTCTAAAATATCATCATATCTTTCATTATAAATATCCTCCATATTTCTGAAGATATTTTCTTAATTTTTCTTATTTGAAATCATTTACCTCTTCGCGCTATCTGTATTACATCATAAAAGAAACTATTTTAGTTTCTAAATTCTGAAAGATTCAAGTTTAAAATAGGAATATTTTAAAGTAGTGTTGAGAACTGAAGCATGAATTAGTATAATATAATGACACTTGATCAATGTGATTATATTACAGTAAGTCATGCTGAGTTTCTAAATGGAACGTGATGATTCACAGATCATAACATCATCATGTGCCATGTTATACGACTCCTGTATTCTATTTAACCTCTAAAATATCAAGAAAATATTTCTTGATGATTCGGCCTTTTCCAAGGTATTCTAGTAATTTGACAAGTCAAGATCGTGCCATCACAATTTCCTTCCTAGAACATTAACAATGTTCATTCCGAAATTCATATCTGTGAATTCTGGACCATTACAAGCGGTGCTTAATCGCAAGAAGAAGAAACGAAAGGACAAAACTCCGAAATAGAAATTGGGGTATAAATTGCAGTAAATAAAAGAGAGCATTAACTGTGAATGATAATGATTATAGAAGACAGAAGCAGAGACTTTGAAATATAAGGGAACATATAAAGCTCAACGACAAACCAGAAAATTATAAACCATATATCGATGCATATAGCAATATAAAGACACGGGAGAACTAGAAACACTATAAACCCAAGAGTATAGTAGAAGTAAATAGATTCTTCCGGCGGTAGATGAAAAAGAAGAATGACCGATATGAAAGTTAGAAGTATATCGAGAATCAGAGCTGGATGGAGCATATTGATGAATACTTTAAAATATGAGTTGAGGGGGAAAGAATAGAAGGTGATGAAACATGACTAGGAACTTAGAAATCAACAGATTTAACTCACACAATGGCAGAATAAGTGAATCAAACCCTCTAGTGAATAGGTTAAGTTTTTTTTGATTAATTTAGTCAAACCACAACTAAATCAAGTGTGATTAGATCAACACCTAGAGCTATTATTCACCACATGGGTGATTTGGACTGAGAGAGAATCGGAGGAGCTCACTAGATCTGAGTGTGTGTAACAAATAAGAGGCTTAACCTAAAATGAAGAACATAAGACTTTATATACCCCTGCTGTTGACTCACCCATACGATTCAATCATCACACGTACGAGTTGGCTTCATCAGCCGTACGGGTGATCACTCACTCGTGTCTTCTCATTTAGGTTGTAATTGTGACTTAGCTCAGCATCAACCGTGCGTATGAGCCTGTCAGCCGTACTAGTGAGGCTTCACTCGTACGTCTGACTAAGTCTAACATAGTCAAACATCTAAATCTCGTTCCTACAGTTCCTGTAACCACATACAAACACAGGATAATAATGAGCAATCATGGTGGCCTGTAAACTGTTGTACCTGCAATGGACGTAGGTAGATGTCTAGGGACTTGCATAAAATGCATCAACAGAAGGTGTGAGTTGTAAGGAAACGAAGGAGGTGAATTTATAAGAAAATCTCCGACAGAATAATTAAAATGGACGATCGCATTTAAAGCGGATCCTAATTTCCTTGATTACCGGAGAGTCAAATCTTATTAAGAAGATTTTCTTCAAATCCCTTGAAATCTGGGAATCAATCATATCTACGTCAAATGATAAGATGAATCTACACTTACTCATTTCACTCTTCTATGTTAGCTTCATTCGTACTCTTCATATAAATGGATTGTTTATCCAAATTATTCGCTGATGATAAAACTCTAATTTTCAGCCCGTATGTATCATGAAAACATACTTATTATCATTCACGACCTTTCCACTTAAATTTCGGGACGAAATTTCTTTAACGGGTAGGTACTGTGACAACCCGGAAATTTCCAACCAAATTTAAACTTTAATCTTTATATGTTTCCGACACAATAAGCAATATTTGTTAAGTTAAATTTCAAGAATTTTAAACTATGTTCATACATTCATTCAACTTCGACCAAGTTCCAACGATTCACGAACCATTAAACGAATATGATTATATATGTATATGTGTATATATATTATAACTTGAAACGTAAACGAAATATTAGATTAAATACTTTATATGATTGTATCTGTTTCAAAATGTTTATCAATGGAATTAGAAGATAAGATCAACTGATTGAATTATCAGATATATTAAATTATGATTACAAGTCTCTGTTGAAAGGCCCACGTTGATTTGAGAAATCTTTCCATTTTAACAATATTCGAAAAATGGTAAAGTAATTTATAAATAAGAACAAATTGTCAATCATTGAGAACTAGACAAAGGATAGTGAAAGATTGAATCTCATAAAGACTCGATTGTTCTATTTAGTTTCAAACGTACAAAAACGTTTTCAGTTTAAAAAGAACTTTATTATTAAAACGTATATAACTTTTATAAATATCTAGAACCACTTTTGACAACTCATTACTTAACTAGTATGATAAAGATAACGATATTTATATTTTATTTTATTAAATATATATAACGATTTAAATTAATATTATATATATTTATACGCGTATAATACGTACATAGTTTTATACTTTTACTATACTTAAACTTACCTTTACTTTATTTTTACTTTACTTTAATTTTAATAATTCACTTTAATAATTCATACTTTAATAATTCATACTTTAATAATTTATACTTTAATAATTCATACTTTAATAATTCACTTTAATAATTCATACTTTAATAATTCACTTTAATAATTCATACTTTAATAATTCACTTTAATAATTCAAAAATCTATTATAAATAGAATTCAATAGGTTTCATTATTTCATAGAAACTTGAAAATATTTTTCTCTAAACTCTCTCAATCGATTTACATATATATATTTACTCCGTATTATTTCAAGATATTATTAGTATACATAAAATATTACGACGGAGTGTTGTCCGAGTGATTTCAAAATTGTTTTTCGAGTAGGATAGGATTAAGGAAATTATGGGTTATAGCTATGGAGGTGATTGAGTATGGTTCATGGGTATGCTCGTGAGGTCAATATAGTGTTTATCATTTCCGTTGCGTCTACGTACCTTTCCTGCAATATTGAATCTCAATATTGATACGTGAGTACTCATAATTTAACTTTTACATACTAATAGTGTATCCCTGACTAGTGCTCGAGTATTTAGGATTATGCATGCTTGTACTTTTGATATTGTCCTTAGACAGGTTAGGTTGAATCTTGAATTAGTTACACTTGCGGTTGAGATAAGGTATAAGATATGCATGTCCTTGGAAAGCTAGCGAAAAATTAAGAACTTTTCCTTTAGATATCGAATGGTTTCGATGAACGGATTAGAAGTTATAATCAATTGAATTTTCGATATTTTTATTAAAAATGATTATTATTATCGTCGTTTTTATCGTCGTTCTAGTTTTATCTTATTATTATCATTATTATTATCTTTATCAATAAAAGGGATTTATCATTAAATTTTTTTTTATTACTATCGTTATTATCGTTAAAGTTATAATTAGTATTATTATTATTATTATCCAATTATCATTATTATTATTAATATTATTATTATTATTAGTATTATTATTATTATTATCATTATTAATATATATATATATATATATCATTATTTAAAAATGGTTATTGTTATTGTTATTATTATTATTACTATATTATCATTAAGATAATTATTAGTATTATCGTTAATAATATTATAGTAACTATCATTATTAATATTAGTGTAATTAAAACAAATAATTGTAACACCTAAATATTTTGATTACTATTATTATCATTATTATGAACACGATATAAAAGACGATTAAAAGCTATTAAACGAAACGATTAGGAAATAATGAGTAAGAGTATCATGATGAAATTAAAATATTATAAGATATTAATTTAGATAAAATTATCGTTCTTATTATTTTTATCATTGCTATTATTATTAAAAGTATCGTTAGTATTAAAACTATCATTTTAACAAAAATTATCATTTTAATAGAAATGTCATTGTTACTATAAAATATCATTATTATTATTATTTTAAATAGAATTATTATTTTAAAGATAATATTAAAAATTATCGTAAATATTAAAGTTATCATAATTAGAATTATCATTTTATCATAATGTCATCTTAGTAATTATAAATATTGATATTTTTATAATAATAATTATTATTACAAAATAATACAACTTTTACTTACTATCATTATAGATATTATTTTATAAAATAAATATGTGATACAAACATATTTTACTACGTGTAATAACTTACTTTAATAATACCTATCATATTATCTTTATGATATTAAATGAACCCTATAAATTTTATTACTTAATATATATAAAAGTATATTTGATTATATAAATTTAATATAAAATTTTATTTATTAATAAATAAATTATATTATTTACTCTAATAAATCTTTTTAAAATATTTAAAAATATAAAACGACGATATTTAAACTATATATTAATCATGTATAGATTTTTAGAAATTATTTTGAGTCAAATTTACTTTTGTTGACTTTTGCATATTAGTCTCGAGCATTAGAATTGTGGTACACTATGACTTGACCTAATTTGTTAGACAAATATTGACCAACATATAAATATATATAATTAATTTAGATTCGTGAATCCGAGGCCAACCTTGCACTTGTTCAATGACGTTATATGTATTTTTACTACGAAATACAGTATGGTGAGTTTCATTTGCCCTTTTTACTCTTTACGTTTTTGGGCTGAGAATACATGCAAATGCTTTATTAACTGTTTTACAATACTTATATGCGTGAGTTTCATTTGCCTTTTTACCCTTTATATTTTTGGGCTGAGAATACATGCGCAACTTTTATAAATGTTTTACGAAATAGACACAAGTACGTGAAACTACATTCTATGGTTGAATTATCGAAATCGAATATGCCCCTTTTTATTAAGTCTGGTAATCTAAGAATTAGGGAACAGACACCCTAATTGACGCGAATCCTAAAGATAGATCTATTGGGCCTAACAAACCCTATCCAAAGTACCGGATGCTTTAGTACTTCGAAATTTATATCATGTCCGAAGGAGGATCCCGGAATGATAGGGGATATTCTTATATGTATCTAGTTAATGTCGGTTACCAGGTGTTCACCATATGAATGATTATTTTTGTCTCTATGCATGGGACGTATATTTATGAGAACTGAAAATGAAATTCTTATGGTCTATTAAAATGATGGAAATAAATGATTATGATAAACTAATGAACTCACCAACCTTTTGGTTGACACTTTAAAGCATGTTTATTCTCAGGTGTTAAAGAAATCTTCCGCTGTGCATTTGCTCATTTTAAAGATATTACTTGGAGTCTTTCATAGCATATTTTGAAGAACGTTGCATTCGAGTCATTGAGTTCATCAAAGATTATTATTAAATCAATTTATAGTTGGATAGTGGATATTATGAAATGGTATGCATGCCTGTCAATTTTCGATGTAAAGAAAGTTTGTCTTTTAAAAACGAATGCAATGTTTGTAAAATGTATCATATAGAGGTCAAATACCTCGCAATGTAATCAACTATTGTGAATCGTTTATAATGTATATGAATGGGTCCTTTCATATACCAATAGTACATACATCTAAAAGCTGTGTATTGTACGAGTACGAATACGGGTGCGTACGAGTAGAATTGTTGATGAAACTGAACGAGGATGTAATTGTAAGCATTTTTGTTAAGTAGAAGTATTTTGATAAGTGTATTGAAGTCTTTCAAAAGTGTATAAATACATATTAAAACACTACATGTATATACATTTTAACTGAGTCGTTAAGTCATCGTTAGTCGTTACATGTAAGAGTTGTTTTGAAACCTTTAGGCTAACGATCTTGTTAAATGTTGTTAACCCAATGTTTATAATATCAAATGAGATTTTAAATTATTATATTATCATGATATTATCATGTATGAATATCTCTTAATATGATATATATACATTAAATGTCTTTACAACGATAATCGTTACATATATGTCTCGTTTAAAAATCATTAAGTTAGTAGTCTTGTTTTTACATATGTAGTTCATTGTTAATATACTTAATGATATGTTTACTTATCATAGTATCATGTTAACTATATATATATCCATATATATGTCATCATATAGTTATCATATAGTTTTTACAAGTTTTAACGTTCGTGAATCACCGGTCAACTTGGGTGGTCAATTGTCTATATGAAACATATTTCAATTAATCAAGTCTTATAAAGTTTGATTGCTTAACATGTTGGAAACATTTAATCATGTAAATATCAATCTCAATTAATATATATAAACATGGAAAAGTTCGGGTCACTACAGTACCTACCCGTTAAATAAATTTCGTCTCGAAATTTTAAGCTGTTGAAGGTGTTGACGAATCTTCTGGAAATAGATGCGGGTATTTCTTCTTCATCTGATCTTCACGCTCCCAGGTGAACTCGGGTCCTCTACGAGCATTCCATCGAACCTTAACAATTGGTATCTTGTTTTGCTTAAGTCTTTTAACCTCACGATCCATTATTTCGACGGGTTCTTCGATGAATTGAAGTTTTTCGTTGATTTGGATTTCATCTAACGGAATAGTGAGATCTTCTTTAGCAAAACATTTCTTCAAATTCAAGACGTGGAAAGTGTTATGTACATCCGCGAGTTGTTGAGGTAACTCAAGTCGGTAAGCTACTGGTCCGACACGATCAATAATCTTGAATGGTCCAATATACCTTGGATTTAATTTCCCTCGTTTACCAAATCGAACAACGCCTTTCCAAGGTGCAACTTTAAGCATGACCATCTCTCCAATTTCAAATTCTATATCTTTTCTTTTAATGTCAGCGTAGCTCCTTTGTCGACTTTGGGCGGTTTTCAACCGTTGTTGAATTTGGATGATCTTCTCGGTAGTTTCTTGTATAATCTCCGGACCCGTAATCTGTCTATCCCCCACTTCACTCCAACAAATCGGAGACCTGCACTTTCTACCATAAAGTGCTTCAAACGGCGCCATCTCAATGCTTGAATGGTAGTTGTTGTTGTAGGAAAATTCTGCTAACGGTAGATGTCGATCCCAACTGTTTCCGAAATCAATAACACATGCCCGTAGCATGTCTTCAAGCGTTTGTATCGTCCTTTCGCTCTGCCCATCAGTTTGTGGATGATAGGCATTACTCATGTCTAGACGAGTTCCTAATGCTTGCTGTAATGTCTGCCAGAATCTTGAAATAAATCTGCCATCCCTATCAGAGATAATAGAGATTGGTATTCCATGTTTGGAGACGACTTCCTTCAAATACAGTCGTGCTAACTTCTCTTATTGGCAGGAAGTGTGCTGATTTGGTGAGACGATCAACTATTACCCAAATAGTATCAAAACCACTTGCAGTCCTTGGCAATTTAATGATGAAATCCATGGTAATGTTTTCCCATTTCCATTCTGGGATTTCGGGTTGTTGAAGTAGACTTGATGGTTTCTGATGCTCAGCTTTGACCTTAGAACATGTCAAACATTCTCCTACGTATTTAGCAACATCGGCTTTCATACCTGGCCACCAAAAATGTTTCTTGAGATCCTTGTACATCTTCCCCGTTCCAGGATGTATTGAGTATCTGGTTTTATGAGATTCTCTAAGTACCATTTCTCTCATATCTCCAAATTTTGGTACCCAAATCCTTTCAGCCCTATACTGGGTTCCGTCTTCTCGAATATTAAGATGCTTCTCCGATCCTTTGGGTATTTCATCCTTTTAATTTCCCTCTTTTAAAACTCCTTGTTGCGCCTCCTTTATTTGAGTAGTAAGGTTATTATGAATCATTATATTCATAGATTTTACTCGAATGGGTTCTCTGTCCTTCCTGCTCAAGGCATTGGCTACCACATTTTCCTTCCCCGGGTGGTAACGAATCTCAAAGTCGTAATCATTCAATAATTCAATTCACCTACGCTGCCTCATATTCAGTTGTTTCTGATTAAATATGTGTTGAAGACTTTTGTGGTCGGTATATATAATACTTTTGACCCCATATAAGTAGTGCCTCCAAGTCTTTAATGCAAAAACAACCGCGCCTAATTCCAAATCATGCGTCGTATAATTTTGTTCGTGAATCTTCAATTGTCTAGACGCATAAGCAATCACCTTCGTTCGTTGCATTAATACACAACCGAGACCTTGCTTTGATGCGTCACAATAAATCACAAAATCATCATTCCTTTCAGGCAATGACAATATAGGTGCCGTAGTTAGCTTTTTCTTCAATAACTGAAACGCTTTCTCTTGTTCATCATTCCATTCAAATTTCTTCCCTTTATGCGTTAATGCAGTCAAGGGTTTTGCTATTCTGGAAAAGTCTTGGATCAACCTTCTGTAGTAACCAGCTAGTCCTAAAAACTGGCGTATGTGTTTCGGAGTTTTCGGGGTTTCCCACTTTTCAACAGTTTCTATCTTTGCCGGATCCACCTTAATACCTTCTTTGTTCACTATGTGACCGAGGAATTGAACTTCTTCCAACCAAAATGCACACTTTGAAAACTTAGCGTACAATTCTTCCTTCCTCAATACTTCTAACACCTTTCTCAAATGTTCACCGTGTTCTTGGTCATTCTTTGAGTAAATAAGTATGTCATCAATGAAAACAATGACAAACTTGTCAAGGTATGGTCCACACACTCGGTTCATAAGGTCCATGAACACAGCTGGTGCATTAGTTAAACCAAACGGCATGACCATAAACTCGTAATGACCGTAACGTGTTCTGAAAGCAGTCTTTGGAATATCATCTTCTTTCACCCGCATTTGATGATACCCGGAACGTAAGTCAATCTTTGAATAAATAGACGAGCCTTGTAGTAGATCAAATAAGTCGTCAATTCTCGATAGTGGGTAGCGGTTCTTGATGGTAAGTTTGTTCAACTCTCGGTAGTCGATACACAACCTGAATGTACCATCTTTCTTCTTGACAAACAAAACAGGAGCTCCCCACGGTGATGTGCTTGGTCGAATGAAACCACGCTCTAAACGTTCTTGTAATTGGCTTTGCAGTTCTTTCATCTCGCTGGGTGCGAGTCTGTAAGGAGCACGAGCTATTGGTGCAGATCCTGGTACGAGATCTATTTGAAATTCAATGGATCGATGTGGGGGTAATCCCGGTAATTCTTTCGGAAATACATCGGGAAATTCTTTTACAATGGGAACATCATTGATGCTCTTTTCTTCAGTTTGTACTTTCTCGACGTGTGCTAGAACAGCATAGCAATCTTTTCTTATTAGTTTTTGTGCCTTCAAATTACTAATAAGATGTAGCTTCGTGTTGCCCTTTTCTCCGTACACCATTAAGGGTTTTCCTTTTTCTCGTATAATGCGAATTGCATTTTTGTAACAAACGATCTCTGCTTTCACTTCTTTCAACCAGTCCATACCGATTATCACATCAAAACTCCCTAACTCTACTGGTATCAAATCAATCTTAAATGTTTCGCTAACCAGTTTAATTTCTCGATTTCGACATATATTATCTGCTGAAATTAATTTACCATTTGCTAATTCGAGTAAAAATTTACTATCCAAAGGCGTCAATGGACAACTTAATATCTGCTGAAATTAATTTACCATTTGCTAATTCGAGTAAAAATTTACTATCCAAAGGCGTCAATGGACAACTTAATTTAGCACAAAAAACTCTACTCATATAGCTTCTATCCGCACCCGAATCAAATAAAACGTAAGCAGATTTATTGTCAATAAGAAACGTACCCGTAACAAGCTTCGGGTCTTCTTGTGCCTCTGCCGCATTAATATTGAAAACTCTTCCGCGGCCTTGTCCATTCGTGTTCTCCTGGTTCGGGCAATTTCTAATAATGTGGCCCGGTTTTCCACATTTATAACAAACTACATTGGCATAACTTGCTTCGACACTACTTGCTCCGCCATTACTCGTTCCGACACCATTTGTTCCTTTTGTTTTATTAACCCCTGGTCCGTAGACCTCATACTTCGCCGCGCTATGACCATTTCTTTTACACTTGTTGCAAAATTTGGTGCAGAACCCCGAGTGATACTTTTCACACCTTTGCCATAGCTGCTTCTGATTGTTGTTGTTGTTGCGGTTATTATTGTTGTTGGGATGATTGTTGTAGTTGTTGTTGTTGTTGTTGTTGTTGTTGTTGTTGTTGTTGTTGTTGTTGTTGGGTCGTTTGTTGTAGTTGCGATTGATGTTGCGATTATTGGGATAATTGTTGCGATTATTGTTGTAATTGCTGTTGTTGTTGTATTGGTGATTCTTATCACCGTTTTCCTCCCACTTTCTTTTGACTTGCTTCACATTGGCCTCTTCAGCAGTCTGTTCTTTAATTCTTTCTTCAATCTGGTTCACTAGTTTGTGAGCCATTCTACATGCCTGTTGTATGGAGGCGGGCTCGTGTGAACTTAT
This sequence comes from Rutidosis leptorrhynchoides, assembly GCF_046630445.1. Classification (NCBI taxonomy): domain Eukaryota; kingdom Viridiplantae; phylum Streptophyta; class Magnoliopsida; order Asterales; family Asteraceae; genus Rutidosis; species Rutidosis leptorrhynchoides. The sequence continues at coordinate 258,891,157 of NC_092337.1, forward strand.
ATCTTCTTGGATTCTTTCCGGTAATCCTTTCACAAACGCGTCGATCTTCTCTTCCTCATCTTCGAATGCTCCCGGACACAATAGGCACAATTCTGTGAATCGTCTTTCGTACGTGGTAATATCAAATCCTTGGGTTCGTAACCCTCTAAGTTCTGTCTTGAGCTTATTGACCTCGGTTCTGGGACGGTACTTCTCGTTCATCAAGTGCTTGAATGCTGACCACGGTAGTGCATACGCATCGTCTTGTCCCACTTGCTCTAGATAGGTATTCCACCATGTTAACGCAGAACCTGTGAAGGTATGCGTAGCGTACTTCACTTTGTCCTCTTCAGTACACTTACTTATGGCAAACACCGATTCGACCTTCTCGGTCCACCGTTTCAATCCGATCGGTCCTTCGGTTCCATCAAATTCCAAAGGTTTGCAGGCAGTGAATTCTTTGTAGGTGCATCCTACACGATTTTCTGTACTGCTAGATCCAAGGTTATTGTTGGTATGTAGCGCAGCCTGTACTGCGGCTATGTTTGAAGCTAGAAAAGTACGGAATTCCTCTTCATTCATATTCACGGTGTGTCGAGTAGTCGGTGCCATTTCCTTCAAAATAGTCAAATGGAACTAGTTAATCATACAGAATATTAAGAGTAGTTAATAGTATTTCGTAGCATAATATGAACTCATTTATAAAAGCTTTTTCTTCATATTAGCGTTTTATAAGTTTAAATTCGGGTAGTACCTACCCGTTAAGTTCATACTTAGTAGCTAATATACAATTCAACTACTACAATTCTATATGAAAAACTGATTATAATAATATTTCGCGTTCAAACTTTTACACAATATTTTACAAACTTACAATACCGCTTATTTTACATATAGCATGAAATATAGCACACAATAAATTTGATACAAGATGGTTGTGAAGATAATTCTAGTTAGTACACAAGTCGTTCAGCAAAGGCAATAAAGACACGTAATTCATACGTCCAGAAACAAGTCATGCATTCTGGTTTTACTAGGATTACTTCTCATCCTTGGTCTTGTGGAACATAACTGTTATGGCCATTGATAAGACAGCGTGTTGTAACGTCGTCAAAGGGACGAGGGTTACGTAATGTCCAACAGTCCCGTAACAATCTAAAAACCTCATTTCTTACCCCAATTACCGACTCCGTCACTTGTGGGAACGTTTTGTTTAGTAGTTGTAGCCCGACGTTCTTGTTCTCACTTTGGTGAGAAGCGAACATTACTAATCCGTAAGCATAACATGCTTCTTTATGTTGCATGTTAGCCTCTTTTTCTAAATCACGAAGTCCAATATTCGGATATATTGAGTCAAAATAATTTCTTAACCCATTGCGTAAAATAGCATTTGGGTTCCCCGCAATATATGCGTCAAAGTAAACACATCGTAACTTATGGATTTCCCAATGTGATATCCCCCATCTTTCGAATGAAAGCCTTTTATAAACCAAGACATTCTTGGAACGTTCTTCGAATGTCTTACAAACTGATCTCGACTTAAATAGTTGTGCCGAAGAATTCTGACCAACTCTAGACAAGATTTCATCAATCATGTCTCCGGGTAGGTCTCTTAAAATATTAGGTTGTCTATCCATTTTGTGTTTTTATACTGTAAAATAGACAAGAGTTAGATTCATAAAAAAAAAATACTTATTAATACAAGCAATTTTTACATATATCATAAAGCATAAGCACACTATATTACATATATTACACCACACGAATACAACTATCTTATTCCGACTCGCTTGTTTCTTCTTCTTCGGTTTTGGTTCGTTTTGCCAAGTTTCTAGGGATATATGATGTTCCCCTAATACGAGCCGTCGTTTTCCACATTGGTTTAGAAAAACCTGGTGGTTTAGAGGTTCCCGGGTCATTGTTACAACTTAAGGACTTCGGGGGTTGACGATACATATAAAGTTCATCGGGGTTGGAATTAGATTTCTCTATTTTTATGCTCTTTCCCTTATTATTTTCTTTTGCCTTTTTAAATTCAGTTGGGGTAATTTCTATAACATCATCGGAATTCTCGTCGGAATCCGATTCATCGGAGAATTGGTAATCCTCCCAATATTTTGTTTCCTTGGCGGAAACACCATTGACCATAATTAACCTTGGTCGGTTGGTTGAGGATTTTCTTTTACTTAACCGTTTTATTATTTCCCCCACCGGTTCTATTTCTTCATCCGGTTCCGATTCTTCTTCCGGTTCCGATTCTTCTTCTAGTTCCGACTCTTCTTCCGGTTCCTCTTCAGGAACTTGTGAATCAGTCCACGAATCATTCCAATTTACATTTGACTCTTCATTATTATTAGGTGAGTTAATGGGACTTGTTCTAGAGGTAGACATCTATCACATAATATCAAACGCGTTAATAGATTAATATATCACATAATATTCACATGTTAAAAATATATAGTTTCCAACAAAATTTGTTAAGCAATCATTTTTCAAGTAAACATGGTCGAAGTCCAGACTCACTAATGCATCCTAACAAACTCGATAAGACACACTAATGCAAAATTCTGGTTCTCTAAGACCAACGCTCGGATACCAACTGAAATGTCCCGTTCTTATTGATTAAAAACGTTCCATATTAATTGATTTCGTTGCGAGGTTTTGACCTCTATATGAGACGTTTTTCAAAGACTGCATTCATTTTAAAACAAACCATAACCTTTATTTCATCAATAAAGGTTTAAAAAGCTTTACGTAAATTATCAAATAATGATAATCTAAAATATCCTGTTTACACACGACCATTACATAATGGTTTACAATACAAATATGTTACAACAAAATAAGTTTCTTGAATGCAGTTTTTACACAATATCATACAAGCATGGACTCCAAATCTCATCCTTATTTAAGTATGCGACAGCGGAAGCTCTTAATAATCACCTGAGAATAAACATGCTTAAAACGTCAACAAAAATGTTGGTGAGTTATAGGTTTAACCTATATATCAAATCATAATAATAGACCACAAGATTTCATATTTCAATACACATCCCATACATAGAGATAAAAATCATTCATATGGTGAACACCTGGTAACCGACATTAACAAGATGCATATATAAGAATAATTCCGGGACACCCTTCGGATATGATATAAATTTCGAAGTACTAAAGCATCCGGTACTTTGGATGGGGTTTGTTAGGCCCAATAGATCTATCTTTAGGATTCGCGTCAATTAGGGTGTCTGTTCCCTAATTCTTAGATTACCAGACTTAATAAAAAGGGGCATATTCGATTTCGATAATTCAACCATAGAATGTAGTTTCACATACTTGTGTCTATTTTGTATATCATTTATAAAACCTGCATGTATTCTCATCCCAAAAATATTAGATTTTAAAAGTGGGACTATAACTCACTTTCACATATTTTTACTTCGTCGAGAAGTAAGACTTGGCCACTGGTTGATTCACGAACCTATAACAATATATACATATATATCAAAGTATGTTCAAAATATATTTACAACCCTTTTAATATATTTTGATGTTTTAAGTTTATTAAGTCAGCTGTCCTCGTTAGTAACCTACAACTAGTTGTCCACAGTTAGATGTACAGAAATAAATCGATAAATATTATCTTGAATCAATCCACGACCCAGTGTATACGTATCTCAGTATTGATCACAACTCAAACTATATATATTTTGGAATCAACCTCAACCCTGTATAGCTAACTCCAACATTCACATATAGAGTGTCTATGGTTGTTCCGAAATATATATAGATGTGTCGACATGATATGTCGAAACATTGTATACGTGTCTATGGTATCTCAAGATTACATAGTATACAATACAAGTTGATTAAGTTATGGTTGGAATAGATTTGTTACCAATTTTCACGTAGCTAAAATGAGAAAAATTATCCAATCTTGTTTTACCCATAACTTCTTCATTTTAAATCCGTTTTGAGTGAATCAAATTGCTATGGTTTCATATTGAACTCTATTTTATGAATCTAAACAGAAAAAGTATAGGTTTATAGTCGGAAAAATAAGTTACAAGTCATTTTTGTAAAGGTAGTCATTTCAGTCGAAAGAACGACGTCTAGATGACCATTTTAGAAAACATACTTCCACTTTGAGTTTAACCATAATTTTTGGATATAGTTTCATGTTCATAATAAAAATCATTTTCTCAGAATAACAACTTTTAAATCAAAGTTTATCATAGTTTTTAATTAACTAACCCAAAACAGCTCGCGGTGTTACTACGACGGCGTAAATCCGGTTTTACGGTGTTTTTCGTGTTTCCAGGTTTTAAATCATTAAGTTAGCATATCATATAGATATAGAACATGTGTTTAGTTGATTTTAAAAGTCAAGTTAGAAGGATGAACTTTTGTTTGCGAACAAGTTTAGAATTAACTAAACTATGTTCTAGTGATTACAAGTTTAAACCTTCGAATAAGATAGCTTTATATATATGAATCGAATGATGTTATGAACATCATTACTACCTTAAGTTCCTTGGATAAACCTACTGGAAAAGAGAAAAATAGATCTAGCTTCAACGGATCCTTGGATGGCTCGAAGTTCTTGAAGCAGAATCATGACACGAAAACAAGTTCAAGTAAGATCATCACTTGAAATAAGATTGTTATAGTTATAGAAATTGAACCAAAGTTTGAATATGATTATTACCTTGTATTAGAATGATAACCTACTGTAAGAAACAAAGATTTCTTGAGGTTGGATGATCACCTTACAAGATTGGAAGTGAGCTAGCAAACTTGAAAGTATTCTTGATTTTATGTAACTAGAACTTGTAGAATATATGAAGAACACTTAGAACTTGAAGATAGAACTTGAGAGAGATCAATTAGATGAAGAAAATTGAAGAATGAAAATGTTTGTAGGTGTTTTTGGTCGTTGGTGTATGGATTAGATATAAAGGATATGTAATTTTGTTTTCATGTAAATAAGTCATGAATGATTACTCATATTTTTGTAATTTTATGAGATATTTCATGCTAGTTGCCAAATGATGGTTCCCACATGTGTTAGGTAACTCACATGGGATACTAAGAGCTGATAATTGGAGTGTATATACCAATAGTACATACATCTAAAAGCTGTGTATTGTACGAGTATGAATACGGGTGCGTACGAGTAGAATTGTTGATGAAACTGAACGAGGATGTAATTGTAAGCATTTTTGTTAAGTAGAAGTATTTTGATAAGTGTATTGAAGTCTTTCAAAAGTGTATAAATACATATTAAAACACTACATGTATATACATTTTAACTGAGTCGTTAAGTCATCGTTAGTCGTTACATGTAAGAGTTGTTTTGAAACCTTTAGGCTAACGATCTTGTTAAATGTTATTAACCCAATGTTTATAATATCAAATGAGATTTTAAATTATTATATTATCATGATATTATCATGTATGAATATCTCTTAATATGATATATATACATTAAATGTCTTTACAACGATAATCGTTACATATATGTCTCGTTTAAAAATCATTAAGTTAGTAGTCTTGTTTTTACATATGTAGTTCATTGTTAATATACTTAATGATATGTTTACTTATCATAGTATCATGTTAACTATATATATATCCATATATATGTCATCATATAGTTTTTACAAGTTTTAACGTTCGTGAATCACCGGTCAACTTGGGTGGTCAATTGTCTATATGAAACATATTTCAATTAATCAAGTCTTAACAAGTTTGATTGCTTAACATGTTGGAAACATTTAATCATGTAAATATCAATCTCAATTAATATATATAAACATGGAAAAGTTCGGGTCACTACAATCACTATCTTTATAGATTACCACCACAACCAATCTGTTCTTTGGTTCATCTCCACTGCCGAACAACAAACGCCACCATTCTTTTTTATTATCATTCGGTACATTGCAGCTGTTAATATCGCCACCACCTCCATCAAGAACTACCACTATTCGCTCCTATTATTCATTTTCTGTTATGTATCTGTATATGTCCAAGAAAACATCACGAAACCACCACCTCCTGCACTTGTCATTTCTGCTTCTTAATCGATCTACTATTTAGTTCCGGCTAAACCCAAATTCAATGAACAAGATGACGTATGAGAATGATGAGGGAACAGTTAAATTGAATGATTATGTCACGGTGGTGATAAAAAAATATATATCAAAGACGATTCATAATGATAATAAGATTATGATGATACGTTTATGAAGATGAAGATGGGTATTATAATCTTGAAGCTTGATGATGATGGTTTGATGATATGTTGATGATGGTGACTAACGTGATGATGATGAACGAAGAAGAAGATTTCGAATATAAAGAAGATGAAGTACATAGACTACCCCTCTCAAAATGAGACCCATATGCGTGTTAGAGTTCCACTCTAACACTTGCTATACTAGGGTCTCATTTTGAGAGGGGTAGTCTATGTACGATTTTCTTAATGATAATGATTAAAATAAAGTAACAAATAAACAATGATCAAGTTGATTGAAAAATGGCGTTTTCTTTTCACCCTTGGCCGACCATTATAACTCCCACTTGATAGTAGATGCCAAAGTTGATGAAAATGATGAACGTATGGTGAGAATGATAAACGGTTTTAGTACGTGTTAAAAAGTTAGAAACAAGATAATTATCAGAAAGTAACAAGTGGAGAAGTGGTTGGAAGGGTGTTTGATAATCGATAGGTCTGGGGTTCGAACCCAGGCCACTGCAATTTTTTTTAAAAGTATCAAGAGAAGCTGTGGGCCGTGATCGATTATGATTGTTGGGCCGTATATATAGTATGATGATTGGGCCGAGACTAGAAATTCTGTTGGGCGAAAATAAAAGGAAATTGGGTTAAATATAAATTAGGTGTAATTAAAATTAGAAATTCCGAAATGGAGTAATGGGTTGAGGGTGTTGGTGTTATCCGAGAGGTCTTCGGTTCGAGTCCCGTCTGGAGCACTTCTTTTTACTAAAAGCTTTTGAGGGTATACATTTATTATTATTTATCATTTATTTATTATTATTATGATTATAAGTATTATTGTTATTATTATTATTAGTATTATTAATTAACATTTATTATTATTAGTATAATTATAATTAGCACTAAGTATGATCATTACATATTATTAGTATACAAATTGTTATTATTACCATTAATATTAGAATTATTATCATATGTATAGTTATTATTGCCATTAATATCATTAAGTATCATTATCATTAATATTAGTATATTGGGAGTACCCTTTAACATTAATCTTTGTATTATTAATTATGAACATTAAAAATTTCTATTAAAACGATAATTATTATTATTCTTACCATTACTATTGAAAATGCTATTTTTGCTAAAAATATTATTTTTACTTTATCATTGTTAATAAAATTACCATTTTTATTAAAATTTCTATTATCAGTATTATTATTATCTTTAAACTAGTATTACTACAATTGATAATGTGACGACCCGGGAATTTCCGACCAAATTTAAACTTAATCTTTATATGAATTCGACACGATAAGCAAAGGTTGTAATTGTTGAAGTCTCAAAAACTTTGAATTGTGTTCATTTAACTTTGACCATTTACAACGATTCACGAACCATTTAATCGTAAATAGAAATGTATATATAAATAACTATACTTGTAAATAATTTATATATTATAAATATATTAATAAACCATTATGTGATTTAGAAAGATTACTTAAACTTGTTATTTAAAATTGTGTATTCAAATATATAGATTAGATTGAAATTACATAAATTGTCAACGATTAACAAAGTAATAGATGTATAATGTTATAATTTGAGTTTAAATATTTTAATGTATATAATTAATACAAATTATTATAAACTTTATAGTTAATATTATTATTATTAGTAATAATATTATTACTAGTACATTTATATTTGTATTACTATTATTTATAATATTTAATAGTAGTAGTATTATATTTACATTTATAAAGATAATTTATATATATAAATTATATAATAATAAAAGATATATAATTATGGATAAAAATACAAATATAAGAATACTAGTATGTACAGTTCATAATTAAATACAGATATACATATACTAAATACAGATATACATATATAAATAAATATTTATACGAATTATGCATAAATATAAAAATATAAACACGATTAAGATATAGATAATTACATATGGGTTGGTAATCTATTTTCAATCATTCTCAAGGGAGTAGTTGATTTGCTTTCTGTATAATATTCGTACACATTAGTATCCAAATCCAGTTCTAAATCATTTTCAAACTGTACCTGATTGATAATACGGCTCCTAATTGTTGAAATTAAAATCGAAACCTTCCAAAATTAGTTAACATCACTTTCAAATTCCAATTTTTCTGGCTTTCTATTATTCTTGAGTTATTACCTCAACATGTTTTTCTTTGTTTGATTCATATATGATAATATCTATATTATGTAAGTAAGTGGAGAAATATCACACAATTACAAACACAATATCTTAGCATCTTGCTGTTTTCTGTTTCTTTGATCAACCACTCGATATTTCTTCTTCTTCATGATAAACAACCGCCATGCTACTGCTACACGTAAGTTTTTTTTATTTTTTTATTTTTTTTATTTCTCTGTTCTTGTTTCTTTTCGGACGCCACCCCATTTTCACCAATCACTGGTAAGCTGCTTTTGTCTTCTATTTATTTCTGTCTGAGACCTAAACTACCACCAATTGATCACCCTAAACAATACCACAACTCGCCTACTGCTACACCGTGAATACTTATGTTTCCAACCAACCCGACCCAACGTGTCACCACCCAACCATCAATAATCATCTAAAACTGTCACCTTACTCTCTCTCTTGCTTTCTCTCAAACTAAACCTCGAGACCTACTGCTGTTCTTTGCTACTCGCTATTTTTGTCCCCATTTTCTTAGTCGAAAGAAAATAACACACGCAGCTACTTTATATAAAAAAAAAAAAATAAAAGAATGCAAACTACAAATAAAGAAATAGATCAAAATTGACTTGGCATGATATACTTTTAAGAATGGCCGACAGTTGCATACTTAATAGAAAAGGGTTCGACGATCATAATGGATTACAAGTAATGCTTTATTTTTTTTAATAATTAGGGTGGGGCTTGATGTATAATGTCACGATTAAAAACCATGAGTACAAGAATGATGTGGTGTTCGTCCATTGGTGTGTGGTACTAGTATATATTAGTTTATATATACAACTTGGGAAAACTTTCGGTTCCATACTGTGATCGTACAAAAATGGGATACAAAATTCAGTTAACGGGTTATTCAAGATTTAAAATGGGTTTAGGCTTGTGAAGAAATTTGAGCCTCATGTTTATAATTTTATTTTTTTGGACGTTTAGATGAAGTGGGCTGTTAACCGACGAGAGTAAACACATAACCTCACTTGGGTTATTAAAGATTAATTATGATGATAGTGGTAATAAAGTGAAGGATAAAGTGATGATAAAGTTGATACCTATGATCATGCTTAACCATCTAATGTTTATACAAAGTATTGAGATGGTTGGAAATTTATCGATTTGATTAGGATAATGGAACATGATTTGATAATAATAATAATGATCGATATAAACATGGGGATGATATGTCGTATGAGTTTATGATTGAAAATGATAATTGGTGACGATGAATATAAGTAACCGTGATTTGATGATTCTAGGATAGGTTGATGAAGCATAATGATGATGATCGTCATACGATGATCGATAATGAAGAGGCCAAAGAATTAGGGTGATGATGATAGATTAGTTATGATGATGAATTGGGTTTATAATTTAAAAAGATGACAGATAGAAAATTTGTTAAAAGAAATTAGTTATGAATTAGAGCAAAAAGTAATGGACAGAGTATTGGTTTGGGTGTTTGTGGGTTAGCGGGAGGTCGCGGGTTCAAATCCGGACTTGAGCATTCTTATTATTTTTAAGGGCTACTTCTTGTGAGGTAGTTTTCTTATCCTTATTATTATTATTATTCTTATTATCATTATTAATATAATAAGAATATGAATATTATTATTATTATTAATATTATTATTAGTATCATTTTTATTAAAAACTATCATTTTAATTAAAAGTATCATTTTTATTATTATTATCATTATTAATCAAAGTATTATTATTATAGCTATTATAGTTATTATTACTATTATTATCATTAATAGAATCATTAATATTATTATTAATATTATAATTATTAGTATCAAAGTTATTATTATTTTTATCATTACTTATATTATTTTAGTATTATTATAACTATTATTTTAAAACAAGTAATATTATGTAAAAATATACTCAATACATACAAAATAACTATATTAATAATTTAATGAAACATATAAGTTATAAAATGATATCACTAATGATTAATATGTAAATTTGTTCGATTACCATTATACGTGTTAATATATAAATAAATGATATAGGTTCGTGAATCCAAGGCCAACCCTGCATTGTTCTGTTGTTCAATATAGCCATATGTATTTTTACTACAAAATACATTAGGTGAGTTTTCATTACTCCCTTTTTATATATATTTTTGGGACTGAGAATACATGCGCTGCTTTTATAAATGCTTTACGGAATAGACACAAGTGATCAAAACTACATTCTATGGTTGAATTATCGAAATCGAATATGCCCTTTTTATTAAGTCTGGTAATCTAAAAATTAGGGAACAGACACCCTAATTGACGCAAACTCTAAAGATAGATCTATCGAGCCCAACAAGCCCCATCCAAAGTACCGGATGCTTTAGTACTTCGAAATTTATATCATGTCCGAAGGAGGATCCTGGAATGATGGGGGATATTCTTATATGTATATTGTGAATGTCGGTTACCAGGTGTTCAATCCATATGAATGATATTTTTGTCTCTATGTATGGGACGTATGTTTATGAAAAATGGAAATATGAAATCTTGTGGTCTATTAAAATTATGAAATGATTATTTATGATAAACTAATGAACTCACCAACCTTTTGGTTAACACTTTAAAGCATGTTTCTTCTCAGGTATGAAAGAAATCTTTCGCTGTGCATTTGCTCATATTAGAGACATTATTTGGAGTCATTCATGACATATTTCAAAAGACGTTGCATTCGAGTCGTCGAGTTCATCAAGATTATAATTAAGTCAATTATAATTGGATATATTATGAAATGGTATGCATGTCGTCAACTTTCGTTGTAAAGAAAAATTGTCTTTTAAAATCGAATGCAATGTTTGTAATATGTATCATATAGAGGTCAAGTACCTCGCGATGTAACCAACTGTTGTAAATCGTTTATAATCGATATGGACTTCATCCGGATGGATTAGGATGGGTTTTCACAGTTGGTATCAGAGCGGTGGTCTTAGCGAATCAGGTCTGCATTAGTGTGTCTAACTGATAAGTCGTTAGGATGCATTAGTGAGTCTGGACTTCGACCGTGTCTGCATGTCAAAAGTTTTGCTTATCATTTCGTATCAAAAATTACCTGCTTATCATTCTTAGAGAATCACTTGCTTATCAATCTTAGTCTAGACACGTTTTAGTGCATTGACTGCATGAACAGTGTATAGACAAAATTCATATCTTAGCGTATCTGCTACTTCATATCTTAGCGTATCTGTTACTGTAACTTTGCCTGACAACTTCCGTAGATTCCTCCGTAACTTATAGGATCTTAGTATTATATACGCATATGTAAATTATGTATTGCAGGGTACTAATCTACATCCTATAATCTAATTCTTATCAAAAATCCTTCATCTGATCGTACGAGATGAATCCCTCAACCAATTCGAGTCCCTCAGGTTTCGATAGCTATTCCGATAGTTATTCTGACAACTATTCCGACATGCTCCGAAAGCGGTGTCACCAGAATGAATCAATCTATCAGACATCCCCAATTCATCTGATGGGTTCGTAGTCGACTTAATCGATGGAGACGAGAAAAAGGCGATCCTTTCCACCCACCAACCTGCACTCTTGGCAAAGAACCGGAAGCACTTACCGGTGAACTATTCGAAACACCATTCTCATATTCGTTTCCAGAGTATCTCACCACGACCATATTCTATCAAAAATTCTAGATCTTATTCATCCGTTCATCCGAACCGACAATCATCTCGGAATAATGGAAGAAGCCAACGAACTTCACGCTCGAGTAATCAATTTGGAAAACGTAGTGCAAAATGTAACAGCTTCAACAACACCACCGGCACCAACAACCCAAGTTTCAACATCACACGCCTCAACATCTCATTCTGCACCTCGAGTATAATCATCGTTCTACGTATCGTTCTACATCAATTATTTTCGTTCTTCATGGCGATTATGTAATCTCTAATGTTTTAGAGATTATGTATTCTAGTTATAACGGTAAATCAAATGAGATTAATATTATATTAACTCATTAAATCTATAATTACATCTGAAGAAAATATATATGTAAGTATATTTTCATAAGGATTGTAATTAAAAAAAAAATTCATTCGTACAAACTGTTAATGGTGAAAATATTTTAACGGGTAGGTAATACCCGAGGAATATTTAAGATTCACATTAATAAGTTACATTGTACATTCTTCGAATCTGATTCAACAGTCATTTGCTATCCTATTTTCAAACACCGATATACGTATCCATTTACTGCAAAATAACCATTTTCATTCAACTTCATATTTGGATTTTCACTTATCAGAATCCAACAAGTGGCATAATGAAGAAAATATTTGACAAAATAAAATTTTTTAGAAACAAACAGATTAACTAGGAGAAATTTTGTTAAGAATCCACGCTAACTGTTCCTAGCTAATTGTTCCCAGCTAACTGATTACACTTTACTTATCGCAATTTAATTATCGCAATTTACATTCTCGCAATTTTATTTATCGTCATTTAATTTCTGTATTTATTTTAAGCACTTTAAATATCGGGACACGTATACAAGGTTTTGACATATCATATCGACGCATCTATATATATTATTTGGAATCACCATATACACTCTATATGTAGTAATGATCGAGTTCTCTATACAAGGTTGAGGTTGATTCTATAATAATATATATACTTTGAGTTGTGATCGAGTCTGAGACGAATACAGGTCACGTTACGTATTAATCAATTCGAATACTAAATATTAAACTATACATGAATTATTGAATTGCTAACTGTGAACTACCAACATTGGACAATTAAAATGAATTAAAATATTGACTATAACATATGAAACTAAACATTTCTTCAAGTTTGCCACTTGATCTCATTTTAAATCTCATTTGTATCTTGACGATTTCAATCTACGTTCAAACCTTTCATGATTCTTGAAAACATTTCAATCGAGAGGATGAACCAATCGCACTTCATTTACGGAAGGAAAGAGTGATGCATATAGCTATGCACCTGAAAATACTCGAAACCTGAGTAAACGTTTAACATGTATCTGTGTTAGATCCTTTTGCATTATTATTACCCAAAATAACTTCACAATCCCTTTTCAAGGTAGTAAATTTTGTCACAGCTCCAACAAGTCAACTTCGACTTTTCACTCGATTTAGCTTATTATAACCCTGATATAAAAGTTGTCTTTCGTCATCAATACCGGAAAACCGTTTATATCTCACTACATTAGCAATAAACATACCAGCAACCTCATAGCTTCTTGGCTTAAATCTCTCTGACAAATCATTATATTTATTCATTGAAACCCTATCATATACTCATCCACATCTTGTAACGAGAACTGCCATAATAATTACCAGGAATCAGCAATCAGTACTTTGAAAACTCACAGCATATCTACATCAACAGTTATATGTATGACATTTATCTTTTAGAATTATGATCTCTCATTCTAAAAATTCTGAAAAGCACTCAGTCACAAACCAATACTCTGAATGTTGAAAAAGCTGAAGGAAGCAGCAGATCTAACGACCCGTCCTAATCCACAAGGACGAATACATTACATTTGGTTACATTGCGAGGTACTAGACCTCTATATGATACATTTTACAAACATTGCATTCGTTTTTGAAAAGACAATCTTTCATTACATCGAAAGTTGACGGCATGCATACCATTTTATAATATATCTAACTATAATTGACTTAATAATAATCTTGATGAACTCAACGACTCGAATGCAACGTCTTTTGAAATATGTCCTGAATGACTCCAAGTAATGTCTCTAAAATGAGCAAGTGCACAGCGGAAGATTTCTTTCATACCTGAGAATAAACATGCTTTAAAGTGTCAACCAAAAGGTTGGTGAGTTCATTAGTTTAACATAAATAATCCTTTCATAATTTTAATAGACCACAAGATTTCATACTTCCATTTCTCATAATCATACGTCCCATGCATAGAGACAAAAATATCATTCATATGGATTGAACACCTGGTAACCGACATTCACAATATGTATATAAGAATATCTCCATCATTCCGGGATCCTCCTTCGGACATGATATAAATTTTGAAGTACTAAAGCATCCGGTACTTTGGATGGGGCTAGTTGGGCCCGATAGATCTATCTTTAGGATTCGCGTCAATTAGGGTGTCTGTTCCCTAATTCTTAGATTACCAGACGTAATAAAAAGGGGCATATTCGATTTCGATAATTCAACCATATAATGTAGTTTCGATTACTTGTGTCTATTTCGTAAAACATTTATAAAAGTTGCGCATGTATTCTCAGCCCAAAAATATATATTGCAAAAGCAATTAAAAAGGGAGCAAATGAAACTCACTATAATGTATTTTGTAGTAAAAATACATATGACGACATTGAACAATGCAGGATTGGCCTCGGATTCACGAACCTATATCAAGTATTAACACATTATAGTATAAATCAATTAAGTTTATATATTTGTTATGTTTTAATTATTCTTATAATATATTATGATACTTATTTGATATTTAATTAATGTTATATCAATAATATTAGTTGAAACATAATTTTTATGTAATATTAGTATATTTTATGTTATAATATATTTACATATATATCTTTTGTTTTGCAAAATTAATAATCGTAGAAATACCTGACTAAGGGTAATAATAATAATACTAATAGTATGATACTAGTAATAATAATGATAATAATGATTATCATACTTATATGGTGATAATAATATTTATAATACTAATAATAACAATCATAATAACAATACTATTAAATGATCATAAATTCTTATTTTAGTAATAATAATAGTAATAATTATATTACTACTAATAATAACAATAATAATAATAATATTAATTTTAGAAATGAGAACTACCTTCAAAGAGCTTTTCTAAAAAAAAATGCCCCAAACAGGGCTCGAACTCGAGACCTCTCGCCCATCCGCAAACACACTTAACCATTCTGCCATCCATGTTTTTCTGACTTATAAGGCAACCCAAACATACATATCTAGTATTTCTTTCATCTTAGTTCATCATCTTCTTCACCAAGTTTAAAATCAAACAGGGGGCAAAAACTCAACAACAATCGATTGGGTTTTCATTTATGACTTGTAAACAACATGAAACAAAAAAAAATGTGTTCATGATATAAAAAAAATGAGAAAAAAAAAACACAAAAAATCCTACTGCTTTGCGCGTAGCTAGGAAAAAAAAAATTTATTTTCAATTTTGAGTTCATTTTGGACAATCTTTACAACATGAAACATGTTTCAAATCATTCCTAAAATCTATCAAAATCATCAATTTAACTTAAAACATCAAAACAAGCTCTAATTTCTCCAAGAACAAAACAGTTGACTTTTGACAATTTAACTTTGACTCGCAAATTCGAATTCGTTATTAAGAATTGGAACTTGAGATTTTGCAGGAAGTTTAAGTAAATGATTCCTAACAACTCTGCATTTTTAGTTTTTGAAATTTGTTTCGAATTTACGTTAGTGTATATTACTGTGAAGAACTCAAGAACTCAAAAATTGATTTTTAGATTAAGAGTGTTATAGGTTATGATTACAACATGAATTGTGTTGCAAATCATTCCTATAAACTTTATGAATCATCAAATTAACTGGAGATATCAAAACAAACTCGAATTTGATTCAAGAACACTTAGTTGACTTTGAAAACCAAAACTTTGACTCTCAAATTAGAAATTGATAGAAAGAATTGAAGATTGAAAACTTACAGATAGTTTAGATAGATGATTCCTAACAAGACTGCATTATTACATTTTGGAAATTCATTCGAAATCAAAATATGGTGAAAAAGATGAATGTACAGAGTGTCGAGCTTATTTTTAGTTTTCTATCTTTCTCAAATGTATATATCTATATAAGGAATAAATTTTATTCTGTAATGTACCTTGAAATTGACAGATAACAAATTGTAGACAAGAAACAAAAATTGATAAAAGTTGAGAGTGGTCTGCAACTGATTTTGGAAACTGTCTGTGTACTATCCATTTTTTATATATCATTAATATTAATATTAATAATTAATAAATATAAATATATATATTAATAATAATAACTCTTTTAATATTATTAATATAAATAATAATAGAATTATAAATAACAAGAATGATGATATTTATTAATCATAATGTTTATAATAATAATACTAATATTAATAATAACATTTATGATAATAATAATACTAATAATACTAATATTAATATTAGTATTGAAAATAACAATAATATTACTAATACAACTAATTCTTAACTTGTAATTACATTTAATATACTAACCTTGCATATTATTAATTATGTAATACTTATTTTATATTATTACACATTTGAAAATTTAATATATATATATATATATATATATATATATATATATATATATATATATATATATATATATATATATATATATATATATATATATATATATATATATATATATATATATATATATATATATATATATATTTACACACAATCGTTCGTGAATCATCGGACATAGTCGAAGGGTAAATGTTATCCATGTAAACAGTTCAAAAATTCTGATACTCACATTACAGACTTTGCTTATCGTGTCGAAATCATATAAAGATTAAGTTTAAATTTAGTCGGAAATTCCCGGGTCATCACAGTACCTACCCGTTAAAGAAATTTCGTCCCGAAATTTAAGTGAGGTGGTCATGGCTAACAATAAAAATGTTTTCATGACCAATATGAGTGGATAATTAGAGGTTTATCATCATTGAATAATAAGGATAAAATAATTCGATTATTCTAAGGATACGAATGAAGCTATCGCAAAAGAGTGAATTGAAGAAAAATAAGATTTTCCTTAGCTTTTGACGTAAACAGGGTTAAATTTAGAAAATAAGGTGCGTCTTAACTTTTGACGTAGTCAGGGTTGAATTTCGAAATTCAAGGGATTTAAAGAAAATCTTCGAAATCTAAAAGATTTGCTTCTTCAGCGAGTAAGGAAATTAAGATCTCTATAATTAAATACGGTGATCTGCCTCGATTACTCTGTATGATATTTCCACTATAAATTAAGCTCTTCTGTTCCATTATCCTCACCATTCCTATACTTTCTTTCTTAGTTCATACATCCAAAAGATTGTGAAAATGCTTAATCCAGTTCTGATCCTTGTCCTTATCATGACTATCACCACAATCATTCTCCTTTTCCAACTTTCACCGGAGGAATCTGTTTTCTTCTACTTCGCCCTTGGGGTTATAGTGTTTTTGATTCTCCCGTGTCTTTATGTGGCGATAAACATTGATATACACGGTTTGTAATTCCTATGTTTGTGATCGGCTTTATATTTTCCTTTATTTTTCGGAGCTCCATGCTCTTGTTTTCTCTTCCCGACTCCAAGTCAAACGAATAATGATCCAGAATTTGTAGATATAGAGTTTTGAATGATTATAATGTTCTATGCAGGGTGGAACGTGATAGCACGATTTGCTTTTCAAATTTATCAAAAATACAGACGATAGAACTATCAAGAATATATTCTTCTTGATATGTTTGGAGGTTATGTAGAATGAAAGAGTTATGTAACATGACACATGATGATGGTATAATCTACTATGAACCATCATCACGTTTCATTAGAAACTCAGCATGACTTACTGTAATATAATACTAACTCATGCATCAGTTCCCAACACTACTTCAAAAACATTCATATTTTAAGCTCGAAAGTTTACAGAATATAGAAACTAACAGTTTCTATATGATGTAACATTGATAGCACGAATAGATTATTGATTTCAGATAAGAATAATTATGAAAATATCTTCATAAATATGGAGGATATTTATAATGAAAGATACGATGTTATCTTGGAATTTCTAATATCGATGGATGATGAAGAAGATTTATCCGTAAGGGTTTAGATTCGAAAGCAAGGTATTCGCTAAAGATTTCATCAGAAACAAAATCATTTAGATTCTTTGAAGTCAAACTTATTCTTTGTGATTTGTCCACGGCTTCCTTCATAGTTTCGCATAATTCGATTTCCGGTACTAAATTTTCTATTGAGTGTTTCCAAAACTCCATTCTTTATCATCAAATTTTAGACAGTTAAGGTCGTGTACAGTTTGTGCTGCTGTATTTCAGCTTTTTCAGAATTTCAGAATGGAAGATCATAATTCTAAGAGATGAATGTTATACATATAACTGTTGATGTAGATATGCTGTGACTTTTCAAGGTACTGATTGCTGATTCCCGGTAATTGGTATGTCAGTTCTCGTTACAAGGTGCGAATGAGTACATGATGAGACTTCAGCAGATATATATAGTGATTTGTCGGAGAGATTTAAACCAAGGAGCAACGAGGTTGTTGGTACGTCTGCTGGTAATATGATGGAATATAAAAGGTTTCCCGATAACAATAAAAGAGTACACATATAAATGAAGGTTATAATAAGGTTGTTTCGAATGAAAAGTCGAAGTTGACTTGCTGGAGCTGTGACAAAATTATCTAATTTGGAAAGGGATTGCAAAGTTATTTTGGGTAATAATAACACTAAAGAAATTAACACAGCTATGTGTTAAATGTTTACTCAGGTTTTCGAGAGTTTCCAGGTGAATAGCTATATGCATCAATATTTTCTTCTGTAAATGAAGTGCGGTTGGTTCATCCTCTCGATTGAGGTATTTTCAAGAATCATGAAAGGTTTGAACGCAGAATGTAATCGTGAATATACAAATGATGTTTAAGACGAAATCAAGTGGCAACTTGAAGAATTGTTTAGTTTCAGAGGTTATAATCAATATTTTAATTCATTTTAATTGTCCAATGTTTTTAGTCCACAGTCGATAGTCCACAGTTAACAATCCACTGATTCATATATAGTTTAATATATAATATTCGAATTAATTAATACGTATCGTGACCCGTATACGTCTCAGACTCGATCACAACTCAAACTATATATATTATTATAGAATCAACCTCAACCCTGTATAGCTAACTCCCGCATTACTGCATATAGAGTGTCTATGGTTACTCCAAATAATATATATAGATGCGTCGATATGATATGTCAAAACCTTGTATACGTGTCCCGATATTTAAAGTGCGTAAAATAAATAACAGAAATTAAATGATGATAAATAAAGTGCGTAAAGTAAATAACATAAATTAAATGACGATAAATAAAATTGCGAGAATGTAAATTGCGATAATTAAATTGCGATAAATAAAGTGTAATCAGTTAGCTGGGAACAATTAGTTAGGAACAGTTAGCGTGGATTCTTAACAAAATTTCTCATAGTTAATTTGTTTGTTTCTAACAAATTTTATTTTGTCCAATGTTTTCTTCATTATGCCACTTGTTGGATTATGATAAATCAAAATCCAAATATGAAATTGGATGAATGTGGTTATTCTGTGGTGAACAGATTTGTATATCGGTGGACGTAAGGAGGATAGTAAATGACTGTTGAATTAGATTCGAAGAATGTACTGAAGGTATTTCGTATGCTCGAGAGACATATTAAATTAATGTGGCCACTGTGTTATGATCCAAGTCGGGTCATACCCAACAACAAGCTTACCAACACCTTATATGTATTTATTTAGACAGTTGGATTGTTAAATAAATACGCGACACTTGTACTTTAGAAAATCGGTTTTCTAAATTATAATCACTTGAGATAAATTATTTGGATAATTTATAAATGATATGGATTTGATTATTTATAGGTTTAAATAATTATGTTGTGTTATAGTTTTATAAAATGGTTTATAAAATGAAAAGTACTTAACAAATAAAAGCATGGTTTATTACATATAAATGGGATGTTTTATAAAAAATTAAGGTCTAGAAGACCACCCCATGGGGTGGACGGTTTTATGTGCCCAAGGCACCACTCCCATGCTATTTTTTTGTTAAGTTTAAGAATGCACAAGTACAAAGGGCATGCTAGAATCTTGAACCAAGTTCACACACTACTACATGCATAAAAGATCCACAATAACCAAAAACACTTCTTGTTTCTATAATTTTTGTTGCTGGCCGAAATTTTACAAGAAGAAAGAGTGTGTTCTTGAGTGATTAAAAGCTCTATACAAGTGCTAAACAAATCCTAACCAAAACTAAGGGTGTTGGTTATAAGTTTGGGGTATAACTACTTGAGGTTTCATTGTTTTGGAACTTGCATTCATCATCATTTCTTGAGAGCTGCTGTCCAGAAATTTTGAGTACATTAAAGTGGGTTTCAAGCTAGATTAACAAGGGTGTTGAGGTTACAAAGTCTAGCTAACTTAGGGGTGGTGTTGGAGGATCAAAAGCTTGAAGTTCTACACTCTTGTTCATCATCCTACTACCATTTTGGACAGCCCTTAAACTTAGTTTAAGGAGGTATATAACTCTTCCTTTTCTTGTTAGTTTGTAAGCTTATGTTCACAACTTGATCCATGGGGTTTAGCTTTAAATTGGTTTAAAGATTAACAAGTTTAATTGGTAATTACACGCTTCCATTTTGTTTTAATCTTAAATGGTTTTAAGAGTTTCAAACTTGTTAAATCCCAACAATGGTATCTAGAGCCGAAGTTGTTGAAATATGCTTCGAATTGTTGTCTTTAAACCCACTATATTTGCATTCCAAGTACATGCATGAAAATGGAATACAAAAATTGTCGGGTTTGGGTGGGTTTGATATGATGGCCGAAATTTTGGATGTTCCAAAAGGGGTTTGGAACTTGTCATTTTGGTCATTTTTGGTTGCATGTTAAAGTTCACAATCCTAGCCTTGACCTTGTGTTGATTGCATGCTATATTTGGTTGATTTGTTATATTCATTTGGTATGTAATATTATTCATTCAATTGGCATGTAATAATTATTATTTTGGCTATGTAATTTGTTTTACATTTGGTATGTAAAATAGAATAGGTTGTATTTCATTTTCTAGATAAAAATGTATTAGGATACATATTTTGTAAAAATGAAGAACAAGATCATGAAGACTTGAAGAACACAAGGAGCATTTGGATGCAAGGTTAAGTGGGAGATTGGAAATCTCTTGATTTGTGTTGAAACCCCTTAACCGGTGACGTTTGTTTTCGGCTAAACAAACGTCCACCAAAATGGCTAGATTGTGAACATACTTATTTTGCATGTGTGGTTGTCTGTATGATTATTGTTTTGTATGTTTGGTTGATACAATTAATCACAAAATAACAACAAACAAAACGACAATTTAATTGGTTAAATTAGACGTTCTGAGTACATGCAAAATGGCAATTTAAATGGTTAAATTAAAATAGCAACCAAAAACCTTAATAAATGGTTATTAAGAACAAGAAAAGGATAACGTATATAAAATGGTTTATATCAAGTAATTGGCTCAATTACAAAACATGAAATTGGTTTTTCATAAGTACCATACACTAAATGCATGTTGGTGTATGGCATAAAAGTTTTCTCAAACTAGAATTAACGAAAACTTAAAATCCCTTTTACAAACAAGGTAAACAAGTTTAACGCCATCCTATTGTGTGACACTTAAAAGTATTAGGGAACTCATGATGGGATAAAGGTCACCTAACCGTTATGAGCAAACTAATATGATTAAGGTAAATTTCGCATGCTTGTGGGATAAAGGTCACCTAACCACTTGTATGTTAAATTTACAAGTCTATACAAATAGGACGACTTGATTTGGGAATCATAAACTTAGGGTCACCGAAGCATGATGAACAAATAGGCGTTGATGGGATAATATGCCATGCAAAAGGATTGCATGATCCCATAACTTAGAAGTTGCAAAGGATTGCAATTGTCATATAATGACTACCTAGCTAAATCAAATAACGGGATAAAGGTCACCTAACCGAAATTTGGTTTACCGTTGGATTCTAAAATTTAATAAATATCAATCAAATTAAAAGGGTATTGCTTATTAAATCTGAAATCGATACTTAAAATAAACTTTGTTGAATTTTGTAGATGGCCGCTAATAACAACAACAACATGTAAAACGCACCACTTAACATGAACAACCTATCATTACGGTCTCTCCTCGAGAAAGACAAACTTAACCATACCAACTTTATGGATTGGTTCCGCAATCTTCGGATTGTCCTCAAACAAGAGGATAAAGCGTATGTACTTGAGGACCCCATTCCCGATCAACCGGATGAGAATGATGTGGAAGCAATGGCCTCTTATGATAAGTATTGCCACGACTCCCTTCAAGTCTCATGCTTAATGCTTGGGACTATGATACCCGAACTCCAAAAGGATTTCGAGCATCATAGTGCATACGACATGATAACGCAATTGAAGGAGATGTTCCTCCAACAAGCACGTGTCGAGCGTTTCGAAACGGTTCGGGCGCTACATGCTTGTCGTATGGACGATACCCAATCGGTTTCATCTTATGTACTTAAGATGAAAAGCCTTATCGATCGTGCTAACCGTCTTAACCTAAACATATCAAATGAGTTAGCCACCGATCTTATCCTTAACTCCCTATCAAAAAGGTTTGATCAATTTGTAATTAATTACAATATGAATGGGATGGATAAGAGCATAGGTGAGCTTCACGGTATGCTTAGAACGGCGGAAACTAGCATGGGTAAAAGGGCTTTACCCGTGTTAGCAATCGATCAAGGTGGGTCAAAAGGTAACACCTCTAAGCCAAAGGTGGCCAAGAGAAAAGGACCCGCCCATCAAGGCAAAGGGAAAGGGAAGATGGTTACCCCAACCATCAACAAGGCTAAGAAGCAAAAGGTAGCCGAGAAGGCAAACCCCAAAGAAGACCCATGTTTCGGTTGCGGTGAGATGGGTCATTGGAAACGAAACTGTCCGGTCTATCTTAAGGAGTTGAAGGACAAGAGGGATGCAGGGAAAACCTCAGGTAATATGTATATGGTATATATAGAGCTTAGTATTACTTCTTCTAATACATGGGTATTAGACACGGGATGTGGAACTCATATTTGCAATTCTTTGCAGGGGTTCAAAAGAAGTGATCATAAGGCGGGAACATCAAGTCTCTATATGGGCAATGGTGCAAAGGTGCATGTTAAAGCTCAAGGAGATTTTATTTTGAAGCTTCCAAGCGGATTGGAACTTATTTTAGAAAATGTTTTGTATGCTCCGGATTTGTGTAGAAACATTATTTCTATTTCTCGCTTAAAACAATGTGGTTACGTTGTTAATTTTATTGATGATGATATTCATGTTTCTAAAGATAATGTATTCTATTTCAAGGCTTCGCCTTCAAATGGAATTTATGAATTGGTTCATGATGACACATCATCGAGCTCTATATACCATACTAGCACCAAGAAACTCAAAAGGGATTTGAGTGATTCCTACTTATGGCATTGTCGCCTTGGTCACATAAACAAGAACCGAATGCATACACTTCAAAAGAATGGACTCTTGAAATCAAATGAGATGGACTCGTTTGATGTATGTGAATCTTGTTTACAAGGCAAGATGACTAAAGCACCTTTCAAAGGGACCTATGAAAGGGCTAAAGATTTATTGGGATTAATACATTCGGATGTATGTGGACCCTTTAAACCCATGACTAGGAAAGGTGAAAGATACTTTGTTACTTTCATTGATGACTTTAGTCGTTTCGGATATGTCTACTTATTAAGACACAAGGACGAAACGTTTGAAGCATTCAAAGAATATCAAAACGAAGTACAAAATCAACTCAATAAGACAATTAAGGTACTACGTACCGATAGAGGAGGTGAATACCTAAGCGATGCCTTCCAAGATCATCTTAGGAGTTGTGGGATTATCTCACAACTTACTCCACCCGGAACACCCCAACTTAATGGAGTTTCCGAAAGGAGGAACCGAACCCTAATGGATATGGTTCGATCTATGATGGCAAGAAGCTCGTTGCCTCTATCATTTTGGGGTTATTGTCTAAGCTCCGCGGCTCGTATTTTAAATATGGCCCCAACCAAGAAGGTGGAACGAACTCCTCATGAGATGTGGTTTGGAAAACCTCCTTCTCTTTCATACTTGAAAGTATGGGGATGTGAAGCTTATCCTAAGCGTTATGTAGCAAATAAGCTACATGATCGATCCACAAAGTGTATCTTCATAGGATATCCCAAAGATGACATGGGATATTACTTCTATGATCCATCCGAGCAAACCGTATTTGTTGCTCGGAAAGCGGAATTCCTTGAAACCAAGTTCCTTATGGAAGGTGATGGTGAAAGGAAGATAGATCTTGTAGAGGTACAAGATCAAGCCGATGATACACAATTGGTTGGCACTAGTACTCAACATGAGGATGTTGAAAATGATCAAGTGGATGATCAAGGTACACAAGACGTTCGAAGATCTAGTAGGATTAGTAATCCTCCCGAGAGATATGGGTTTCTCGTGGAAGGTTGCTATACGGTTGATTTGGATGAACCGACAAACTACAAAGATGCTTTATCAAGAATTGATAAAGATAAATGGCAGGAAGCCATGAACGCCGAGATGCAATCCATGTATGAAAACCAAGTTTGGGAACTTGTTGTGCAACCTCCTAGCTCCAAGCTAGTTGATTGCAAATGGCTTTTCAAGAAGAAAACCGACATACATGGAAACTTGGATACATACAAAGCTAGACTTGTAGCAAAAGGTTTCACTCAAACTCAAGGGGTTGATTATGATGAAACTTTCTCGCCAGTGGCAATGCTAAAGTCTATTAGGATATTATTTGCCATTGCTGCTCACTATGACTATGAAAAATGGCAAATGGATGTCAAAACCGCTTTCCTAAATGGATATCTTGAGGAAGATGTCTATATGGTACAGCCCGAAGGTTTTGTTGATCCGAAAAATCCTAAAAAGGTATGCAAGTTGAAGAAATCAATCTACGGATTGAAACAAGCATCTAGAATGTGGAATCATCGCTTTAATGAAGAGGCAAAGAAATTTGGCTTCATTAAAAATGGTGATGAAGCTTGTGTGTACAAGAAGGCTAGTGGGAGCTCTATAATGTTCCTTGTGCTATATGTGGATGATATATTATTATTTGGGAATGATATTACCACAATGCAAGGAGTCAAAACTTGGCTAAAGAGTTGCTTCTCCATTAAGGATCTTGGAGACGCACAATACATATTGGGGATAGGGATCTATAGGAATAGATCCAAGAGATTGATAGGTTTAAGTCAAAGTACATACATTGATAAAATCTTGAAAAGGTTCAAGATGGAAAACTCTAAGAAAGGTTTGGTACCTATTCAAAGAGGAACCGTTCTCAATTCATCTCAGTGTCCTACCACGAAAGATGAACAAGAGAGAATGAAGAAAGTCCCATACGCATCTGCTATTGGGTCTATCATGTATGCGATGATATGTACTAGACCGGATGTGTCATGCGCTCTAAGCTTGACAAGTAGATACCAGAATAACCCAGGAAACAGTCATTGGATTGCTGTTAAAAGTATATTGAAATACCTTAGGAGAACTAAGGATATGTTTCTAATATATGGGTCTGGTGAGGAGGAACTCGCCGTAAAAGGTTACGTGGACGCGAGTTTTCAAACTGATCGAGATGACTCTCGATCACAATCCGGTTATGTCTTCATGTTAAATGGTGGTGCGGTCTCTTGGAAGAGTTCGAAACAGGAGGTTGTTGCGTTATCCACTACAGATTCGGAGTACATTGCCACCTCACTGGCAGCTCAGGAAGCTGCATGGATGAAGAAATTCATCGACGACTTAGGAGTGGTCCCTTCCATTCAGGACCCTCTTGAGATCTTTTGTGACAACGAGGGTGCGATTGCTCAAATCAAGGAACCTCGTGCTCATCAAAAGACTCGTCACATTGAGCGGAGATTCAACTACATCAGGGATGAGGTTGAAAAGGGAAAGATATGTATTCACAAAGTTCACACAGATCATAATGTTGCGGATCCACTCACGAAGCTTTTACATGGGCCAAAACATGAGGGACATGTTTGTGCGTTAGGGCTTCGATATTCTAGTGATTGGAATTGATCTACTTTATGTATTGTAACGGAACGAATTAGTTCAAACTCATTAATATAATTATGGTATTAATTTAATTATGAGTCATGTTCCAATTTAGCATATTTCATCCATGAATAAACTATTATTCTAAATTCCGTAGTCGATCACATTTGTGGGAACAAGTGTGAGGTTTAGACTATTATGAACTCGGATTGGTATACATTCATAGGTTGAATGTGGGGCAAGGTTGCAACCAAGGTTCATAGATATTTGTGGGAAACAAATATTGGAAGACCCGCTCTCAAGAATTACTGTATAGAGCCTTTGTGGTTGATCACATGTAATCTTGAGTAAAGGCGAATATCATTGTATCCTCTGACCTGAGATACATATTGGGTTCGGATATTCACCAAGTACTGTGCCTTGATTCTTTCCTTCGCTATTCTGAAACATGGTAGTACATAAGGAAGAGCTCAGGTATATTACAAAGTGTATATCTAGGACATATGTAGTCAAGATGGAATTTGTCCCTCTTATTCGTTGAGAGTCAGATGTCTAAGGCCTGAAAAGTTAAATCTATAAGAGAGTGATCACTCTGTATCTCTTGGATTTAACATGACATCTAGGATGAAAGGATAAAATGAAAGATTCACCTATTCATATTCGAGATGGGAACTCGAAAGGGATGATGTTATTGAATGGCACAAAGTCATAACATATTGGGGGTGATGGACGGTCGTTAGGTGGTATCCATCACTTGCATTAATTTCTTATGTTTCTCGTGCAAGTGGGAGATTGAAGGTATTTCGTATGCCCGAGAGACATATTAAATTAATGTGGCCATTGTGTTATGATCCAAGTCGGGTCATACCCAACAACAAGCTAACCAACACCTTATATGTATTTATTTAGACAGTTGGATTGTTAAATAAATACGCGACACTTGTACTTTAGAAAATCGGTTTTCTAAATTATAATCACTTGAGATAAATTATTTGGATAATTTATAAATGATATGGATTTGATTATTTATAGGTTTAAATAATTATGTTGTGTTATAGTTTTATAAAATGGTTTATAAAATGAAAAGTACTTAACAAATAAAAGCATGGTTTATTACATATAAATGGGATGTTTTATAAAAAATTAAGGTCTAGAAGACCACCCCATGGGGTGGACGGTTTTATGTGCCCAAGGCACCACTCCCATGCTATTTTTTTGTTAAGTTTAAGAATGCACAAGTACAAAGGGCATGCTAGAATCTTGAACCAAGTTCACACACTACTACATGCATAAAAGATCCACAATAACCAAAAACACTTCTTGTTTCTATAATTTTTGTTGCTGGCCGAAATTTTACAAGAAGAAAGAGTGTGTTCTTGAGTGATTAAAAGCTCTATACAAGTGCTAAACAAATCCTAACCAAAACTAAGGGTGTTGGTTATAAATTTGGGGTATAACTACTTGAGGTTTCATTGTTTTGGAACTTGCATTCATCATCATTTCTTGAGAGCTGCTGTCCAGAAATTTTGAGTACATTAAAGTGGGTTTCAAGCTAGATTAACAAGGGTGTTGAGGTTACAAAGTCTAGCTAACTTAGGGGTGGTGTTGGAGGATCATGTAGTGACCCGAACTTTTCCATGTTTATATATATATTAATTGAGATTGATGTTTACATGATTAAATGTTTCCAACATGTTAAGCAATCAAACTTATTAAGACTTGATTAATTGAAATAGGTTTCATATAGACAATTGACCACCCAAGTTGACCGGTGATTCACGAACGTTAAAACTTGTAAAAAAAAACTATATGATGACATATATATGGTTATATATATAGTTAACATGATATTATGATAAGTAAACATATCATTAATTATATTAACAATGAACTACATATGTAAAAACAAGACTACTAACTTAATGATTTTTAAACGAGACATATATGTAACGTTTATCGTTGTAACGACATTTAATGTATATATATCATATTAAGAGATATTCGTACATCATAATATCATGATAATATAATAATTTAAAATCTCTTTTGATATTATAAACATTGGGTTAACAACATTTAACAAGATCGTTAACCTAAAGGTTTCAAAACAACACTTACATGTAACGACTAACGATGACTTAACGACTCAGTTAAAATGTATATACATGTAGTGTTTTAATATGTATTTATACACTTTTGAAAGACTTCAATACACTTATCAAAATACTTCTACTTAACAAAAATGCTTACAATTACATTCTCGTTCAGTTTCATCAACAATTCTACTCGTATGCACCCGTATTCGTACTCGTACAATACACAGCTTTTAGATGTATGTACTATTGGTATATACACTCCAATGATCAGCTCTTAGCAGCCCATGTGAGTCACCTAACACATGTGGGAACCATCATTTGGCAACTAGCATGAAATATCTCATAAGATTACAAAAATATGAGTAATCATTCATGACTTATTTACATGAAAACAAAATTACATATCCTTTATATCTAATCCATACACCAACGACCAAAAACACCTACAAACACTTTCATTCTTCAATTTTCTTCATCTAATTGAACTCTCTCAAGTTCTATCTTCAAGTTCTAAGTGTTCTTCATAAATTCCAAAAGTTCTAGTTTCATAAAATCAAGAATACTTTCAAGTTTGCTAGCTCACTTCCAATCTTGTAAGGTGATCATCCAACCTCAAGAAATCTTTGTTTCTTACAGTAGGTTATCATTCTAATACAAGGTAATAATCATATTCAAACTTTGGTTCAATTTCTATAACTCTAACAATCTTATTTCAAGTGATGATCTTACTTGAACTTGTTTTCGTGTCATGATTTTGCTTCAAGAACTTTGAGCCATCCAAGGATCCATTGAAGCTAGATCCATTTTTCTCTTTTCCGGTAGGTTCATCCAAGGAACTTAAGGTAGTAATGATGTTCATAACATCATTCGATTTATACATATAAAGCTATCTTATTCGAAGGTTTAAACTTGTAATCACTAGAACATAGTTTAGTTAATTCTAAACTTGTTCGCAAACAAAAGTTAATCCTTCTAACTTGACTTTTAAAATCAACTAAACACATGTTCTATATCTATATGATATGCTAACTTAATGATTTAAAACCTGGAAACACGAAAAACACCGTAAAACCGGATTTACGCCGTCGTAGTAACACCGCGGGCTGTTTTGGGTTAGTTAATTAAAAACTATGATAAACTTTGATTTAAAAGTTGTTATTCTGAGAAAATGATTTTTATTATGAACATGAAACTATATCCAAAAATTATGGTTAAACTCAAAGTGGAAGTATGTTTTCTAAAATGGTCATCTAGACGTCGTTCTTTCGACTGAAATGACTACCTTTACAAAAACGACTTGTAACTTATTTTTCCGACTATAAACCTATATTTTTTTTGTTTAGATTCATAAAATAGAGTTCAATATGAAACCATAGCAATTTGATTCACTCAAAACGGATTTAAAATGAAGAAGTTATGGGTAAAACAAGATTGGATAATTTTTCTCATTTTAGCTACGTGAAAATTGGTAACAAATCTATTCCAACCATAACTTAATCAACTTGTATTATATATTATGTAATCTTGAGATACCATAGACACGTATACAATGTTTCGACCTATCATGTCGACACATCTATATATATTTCGGAACAACCATAGACACTCTATATGTGAATGTTGGAGTTAGCTATACAGGGTTGAGGTTGATTCCAAAATATATATAGTTTGAGTTGTGATCAATACTGAGATACGTATACACTGGGTCGTGGATTGATTCAAGATAATATTTATCGATTTATTTCTGTACATCTAACTGTGGACAACTAGTTGTAGGTTACTAACGAGGACAGCTGACTTAATAAACTTAAAACATCAAAATATATTAAAAGTGTTGTAAATATATTTTGAACATACTTTGATATATATGTATATATTGTTATAGGTTCGTGAATCAACCAGTGGCCAAGTCTTACTTCCCGACGAAGTAAAAATCTGTGAAAGTGAGTTATAGTCCCACTTTTAAAATCTAATATTTTTGGGATGAGAATACATGCAGGTTTTATAAATGATTTACAAAATAGACACAAGTACGTGAAACTACATTCTATGGTTGAATTATCGAAATCGAATATGCCCCTTTTTATTAAGTCTGGTAATCTAAGAATTAGGGAACAGACACCCTAATTGACGCGAATCCTAAAGATAGATCTATTGGGCCTAACAAACCCCATCCAAAGTACCGGATGCTTTAGTACTTCGAAATTTATATCATATCCGAAGGGTGTCCCGGAATGATGGGGATATTCTTATATATGCATCTTGTTATTGTCGGTTACCAGGTGTTCACCATATGAATGATTTTTATCTCTATGTATGGGATGTGTATTGAAATATGAAATCTTGTGGTCTATTGTTACGATTTGATATATATAGGTTAAACCTATAACTCACCAACATTTTTGTTGACGTTTTAAGCATGTTTATTCTCAGGTGATTATTAAGAGCTTCCGCTGTCGCATACTTAAATAAGGACAAGATTTGGAGTCCATGCTTGTATGATATTGTGTAAAAACTGCATTCAAGAAACTTATTTTGTTGTAACATATTTGTATTGTAAACCATTATGTAATGGTCGTGTGTAAACAGGATATTTTAGATTATCATTATTTGATAATCTACGTAAAGCTTTTTAAACCTTTATTGATGAAATAAAGGTTATGGTTTGTTTAAAAATGAATGCAGTCTTTGAAAAACGTCTCATATAGAGGTCAAAACCTCGCAACGAAATCAATTAATATGGAACGTTTTTAATCAATAAGAACGGGACATTTCAGTTGGTATCCGAGCGTTGGTCTTAGAGAACCAGAAAATTTGCATTAGTGTGTCTTATCGAGTTTGTTAGGATGCATTAGTGAGTCTGGACTTCGACCGTGTTTTCTTTAAAAATGATTGCTTAACATTTTTGTTGGAAACTATATATTTTTAACATATGAATATTATGTGATATATTAATCTCTTAACGTGTTTGATATTATGTGATAGATGTCTACCTCTAGAACAAGTCCCATTGACTCACCTAATAATAATGAAGAGTCAAATGTAAATTGGAATGATTTTTGGACTGATTCACAAGTTCCCGAAGAGGAACCGGAAGAAGAGTCGGAACCGGAAGAAGAGTCGGAACCGGAAGAAGAATCGGAACCGGATGAAGAAATAGAACCGGTGGGGGAAATAATAAAACGGTTAAGTAAAAGAAAATCCTCAACCAACCGACCAAAGTTAATTATGGTCAATGGTGTTTCCGCCAAGGAAGCAAAATATTGGGAGGATTACCAATTCTCCGATGAATCGGATTCCGACGAGAATTCCGATGATGTTATAGAAATTACCCCAACTGAATTTAAAAAGGCAAAAGAAAATAATAAGGGAAAGGGCATAAAAATAGAGAAATCTAATTCCAACCCCGATGAACTTTATATGTATCGTCAACCCCCGAAGTCCTTAAGTTGTAACAATGACCCGGGAACCTCTAAACCACCAGGTTTTTCTAAACCAATGTGGACAACGACGGCTCGTATTAGGGGAACATCATATATCCCTAGAAACTTGGCAAAACGAACCAAAACCGAAGAAGAAGAAACGAGCAAGTCGGAATAAGATAGTTGTATTCGTGTGGTGTAATATATGGAATATAGTGTTCTTATGCTTTATGATATATGTAAAAATTGCTTGTATTAATAAGTATTTTTTTTATGAATCTAACTCTTGTCTATTTTACAGTTTAAAAACACAAAATGGATAGACAACCCAATATTTTAAGAGACCTACCCGGAGACATGATTGATGAAATCTTGTCTAGAGTCGGCCAGAATTCTTCGGCACAACTATTTAAGGCGAGATCAGTTTGTAAGACATTCGAAGAACGTTCCAAGAATGTCTTGGTTTATAAGAGACTTTCGTTTGAAAGATGGGGGATATCACATTGGGAAACCCATAAGTTACGATGTGTTTACTTTGACGCATATATTGCGGGGAACCCAAATGCTATTTTACGCAACGGGTTAAGAAATTATTTTGACTCAATATATCCGAATATTGGACTTCGTGATTTAGAAAAAGCGGCTAACATGCAACATAAAGAAGCATGTTATGCTTACGGATTAGTAATGTTCGCTTCTCACCAAAGTGAGAACAAGAACATCGGGCTACAACTATTAAACAAAACGTTTCCACAAGTGACGGAGTCGGTAATTGGGGTAAGAAATGAGGTTTTTAGATTATTACGGGACTGTTGGACATTACGTAACCCTCGTCCCTTTGATGACGTTACAACACGCTGTCTTATCAACGGCCATAACGGTTATGTTGCACAAGACCAAGGATGGGAAGTAGTCCTAGTAAAACCAGAATGCATGACTTGTTTCTGGACGTATGAATTACGTGTCTTTATTGCCTTTGCTGAACGACTTGTGTACTAGCTAGAATTGTCTTCACAACTATCTTGTATCAAAGTTATTGTGTGCTATATTTCATGCTTTATGTAAAATAAGCGGTATTGTAAGTTTGTAAAATATTGTATAAAAGTTTGAACGCGAAATATTATTATAATCAGTTTTTCATATAGAATTGTAGTAGTTGAATTGTATATTAGCTACTAAGTATGAACTTAACGGGTAGGTACTACCCGAATTTAAACTTATAAAACGCTAATATGAAGAAAAAGCTTTTATAAATGAGTTCATATTATGCTACGAAATACTATTAACTACTCTTAATATTCTGTATGATTAACTTGTTCCATTTAACTATTTTGAAGGAAATGGCACCGACTACTCGACACACCGTGAATATGAATGAAGAGGAATTCCGTACTTTTCTAGCTTCAAACATAGCCGCAGTACAGGCTGCGCTACATACCAACAATAACCTTGGATCTAGCAGTACAGGAAATCGTGTAGGATGCACCTACAAAGAATTCACTGCCTGCAAACCTTTGGAATTTGATGGAACCGAAGGACCGATCGGATTGAAACGGTGGACCGAGAAGGTTGAATCGGTGTTTGCCATAAGTAAGTGTACTGAAGAGGACAAAGTGAAGTACGCTACGCATACCTTCACAAGTTCTGCGTTAACATGGTGGAATACCTATCTAGAGCAAGTGGGACAAGATGATGCGTACGCACTACCGTGGTCAGCATTCAAGCACTTGATGAACGAGAAGTACCGTCCCAGAACCGAGGTCAATAAGCTCAAGACAGAACTTAGAGGGTTACGAACCCAAGGATTTGATATTACCACGTACGAAAGACGATTCACAGAATTGTGCCTATTGTGTCCGGGAGCATTCGAAGATGAGGAAGAGAAGATCGACGCGTTTGTGAAAGGATTACCGGAAAGAATCCAAGAAGATATAAGTTCACACGAGCCCGCCTCCATACAACAGGCATGTAGAATGGCTCACAAACTAGTGAACCAGATTGAAGAAAGAATTAAAGAACAGACTGCTGAAGAGGCCAATGTGAAGCAAGTCAAAAGAAAGTGGGAGGAAAACGGTGATAAGAATCACCAATACAACAACAACAGCAATTACAACAATAATCGCAACAATTATCCCAACAATCGCAACATCAATCGCAACTACAACAAACGGCCCAACAACAACAACAACAACAACAACAACAACAGCAACTACAACAATCATCCCAACAACAATAATAACCGCAACAACAACAACAATCAGAAGCAACTATGCCAAAGGTGTGAAAAGAATCACTCGGGGTTCTGCACCAAATTTTGCAACAAGTGTAAAAGAAATGGTCATAGCGCGGCGAAGTGTGAGGTCTACGGACCAGGGGTTAATAGAACGAAAGGAACAAATGGTGTCGGAACGAGTAATGGCGGAGCAAGTAGTGTCGGAGCAAGTTATGCCAATGTAGTTTGTTATAAATGTGGAAAACCAGGCCACATTATTAGAAATTGCCC
The DNA here is from genome assembly GCF_046630445.1 of Rutidosis leptorrhynchoides. Lineage (NCBI taxonomy): Eukaryota > Viridiplantae > Streptophyta > Magnoliopsida > Asterales > Asteraceae > Rutidosis > Rutidosis leptorrhynchoides. The sequence continues at coordinate 258,925,622 of NC_092337.1, forward strand.
GAACCAGGAGAACACGAATGGACAAGGCCGTGTAAGAGTTTTCAATATTAATGCGGTAGAGGCACAGGAAGACCCGGAGCTTGTTACGGGTACGTTTCTTATTGACAATAAATCTGCTTACGTTTTATTTGATTCGGGTGCGGATAGAAGCTATATGAGTAGAGATTTTTGTGCTAAATTAAGTTGTCCATTGACGCCTTTGGATAGTAAATTTTTACTCGAATTAGCAAATGGTAAATTAATTTCAGCAGATAATATATGTCGGAATCGAGAAATTAAACTGGTTAGCGAAACATTTAAGATTGATTTGATACCAGTAGAGTTAGGGAGTTTTGATGTGATAATCGGTATGGACTGGTTGAAAGAAGTGAAAGCGGAGATCGTTTGTTACAAAAATGCAATTCGCATTGTACGAGAAAAAGGAAAACCCTTAATGGTGTACGGAGAAAAGGGCAACACGAAGCTACATCTTATTAGTAATTTGAAGGCACAAAAACTAATAAGAAAAGGTTGCTATGCTGTTCTAGCACACGTCGAGAAAGTACAAACTGAAGAAAAGAGCATCAATGATGTTCCCATTGCAAAAGAATTTCCCGATGTATTTCCGAAAGAATTACCGGGATTACCCCCACATCGATCCGTTGAATTTCAAATAGATCTTGTACCAGGAGCTGCACCAATAGCTCGTGCTCCTTACAGACTCGCACCCAGCGAGATGAAAGAACTGCAAAGCCAATTACAAGAACTTTTAGAGCGTGGTTTCATTCGACCAAGCACATCACCGTGGGGAGCTCCTGTTTTGTTTGTCAAGAAGAAAGATGGTACATTCAGGTTGTGTATCGACTACCGAGAGTTGAACAAACTTACCATCAAGAACCGCTACCCACTACCGAGAATCGACGACTTATTTGATCAACTACAAGGCTCGTCTGTTTATTCAATGATTGACTTACGTTCCGGGTATCATCAAATGCGGGTGAAAGAAGATGATATTCCAAAGACTGCTTTCAGAACACGTTACGGTCATTACGAGTTTATGGTCATGCCGTTTGGTTTAACTAATGCACCAGCTGTGTTCATGGACCTTATGAACCGAGTGTGTGGACCATACCTTGACAAGTTTGTCATTGTTTTCATTGATGACATACTTATTTACTCAAAGAATGACCAAGAACACGGTGAACATTTGAGAAAGGTGTTAGAAGTATTGAGGAAGGAAGAATTGTACGCTAAGTTTTCAAAGTGTGCATTTTGGTTGGAAGAAGTTCAATTCCTCGGTCACATAGTGAACAAAGAAGGTATTAAGGTGGATCCGGCAAAGATAGAAACTGTTGAAAAGTGGGAAACCCCGAAAACTCCGAAACACATACGCCAGTTTTTAGGACTAGCTGGTTACTACAGAAGGTTCATCCAAGACTTTTCCAGAATAGCAAAACCCTTGACTGCATTAACGCATAAAGGGAAGAAATTTGAATGGAATAATGAACAAGAGAAAGCGTTTCAGTTATTGAAGAAAAAGCTAACTACGGCACCTATATTGTCATTGCCTGAAGGGAATGATGATTTTGTGATTTATTGTGACGCATCAAAGCAAGGTCTCGGTTGTGTATTAATGCAACGAACGAAGGTGATTGCTTATGCGTCTAGACAATTGAAGATTCACGAACAAAATTATACGACGCATGATTTGGAATTAGGCGCGGTTGTTTTTGCATTAAAGACTTGGAGGCACTACTTATATGGGGTCAAAAGTATTATATATACCGACCACAAAAGTCTTCAACACATATTTAATCAGAAACAACTGAATATGAGGCAGCGTAGGTGGATTGAATTATTGAATGATTACGATTTTGAGATTCGTTACCACCCGGGGAAGGCAAATGTGGTAGCCGATGCCTTGAGCAGGAAGGATAGAGAACCCATTCGAGTAAAATCTATGAATATAATGATTCATAATAACATTACTACTCAAATAAAGGAGGCGCAACAAGGAGTTTTAAAAGAGGGAAATTTAAAGGATGAAATACCCAAAGGATCGGAGAAGCATCTTAATATTCGGGAAGACGGAACCCGGTATAGGGCTGAAAGGATTTGGGTACCAAAATTTGGAGATATGAGAGAAATGGTACTTAGAGAAGCTCATAAAACCAGATACTCAATACATCCTGGAACGGGGAAGATGTACAAGGATCTCAAGAAACATTTTTGGTGGCCGGGTATGAAAGCCGATGTTGCTAAATACGTAGGAGAATGTTTGACGTGTTCTAAGGTCAAAGCTGAGCATCAGAAACCATCAGGTCTACTTCAACAACCCGAAATCCCGGAATGGAAATGGGAAAACATTACCATGGATTTCATCACTAAATTGCCAAGGACTGCAAGTGGTTTTGATACTATTTGGGTAATAGTTGATCGTCTCACCAAATCAGCACACTTCCTACCAATAAGAGAAGATGACAAGATGGAGAAGTTAGCACGACTGTATTTGAAGGAAGTCGTCTCCAGACATGGAATACCAATCTCTATTATCTCTGATAGGGATGGCAGATTTATTTCAAGATTTTGGCAGACATTACAGCAAGCATTAGGAACTCGTCTAGACATGAGTACTGCCTATCATCCACAAACTGATGGGCAGAGCGAAAGGACGATACAAACGCTTGAAGACATGCTACGAGCATGTGTTATTGATTTCGGAAACAGTTGGGATCGACATCTACCGTTAGCAGAATTTTCCTACAACAACAGCTACCATTCAAGCATTGAGATGGCGCCGTTTGAAGCACTTTATGGTAGAAAGTGCAGGTCTCCGATTTGTTGGAGTGAGGTGGGGGATAGACAGATTACGGGTCCGGAGATTATACAAGAAACTACCGAGAAGATCATCCAAATTCAACAACGGTTGAAAACTGCCCAAAGTCGACAAAAGAGCTACGCTGACATTAAAAGAAAAGATATAGAATTTGAAATTGGAGAGATGGTCATGCTTAAAGTTTCACCTTGGAAAGGCGTTGTTCGATTTGGTAAACGAGGGAAATTAAATCCAAGGTATATTGGACCATTCAAGATTATTGATCGTGTCGGACCAGTAGCTTACCGACTTGAGTTACCTCAACAACTCGCGGCTGTACATAACACTTTCCACGTCTCGAATTTGAAGAAATGTTTTGCAAAAGAAGATCTCACTATTCCGTTAGATGAAATCCAAATCAACGAAAAACTCCAATTCATCGAAGAACCCGTCGAAATAATGGATCGTGAGGTTAAAAGACTTAAGCAAAACAAGATACCAATTGTTAAGGTTCGATGGAATGCTCGTAGAGGACCCGAGTTCACCTGGGAGCGTGAAGATCAGATGAAGAAGAAATACCCGCATCTATTTCCAGAAGATTCGTCAACACCTTCAACAGCTTGAAATTTCGGGACGAAATTTATTTAACGGGTAGGTACTGTAGTGACCCGAACTTTTCCATGTTTATATATATTAATTGAGATTGATGTTTACATGATTAAATGTTTCCAACATGTTAAGCAATCAAACTTATTAAGACTTGATTAATTGAAATAGGTTTCATATAGACAATTGACCACCCAAGTTGACCGGTGATTCACGAACGTTAAAACTTGTAAAAAAAAAACTATATGATGACATATATATGGTTATATATATAGTTAACATGATATTATGATAAGTAAACATATCATTAATTATATTAACAATGAACTACATATGTAAAAACAAGACTACTAACTTAATGATTTTTAAACGAGACATATATGTAACGTTTATCGTTGTAACGACATTTAATGTATATATATCATATTAAGAGATATTCGTACATCATAATATCATGATAATATAATAATTTAAAATCTCTTTTGATATTATAAACATTGGGTTAACAACATTTAACAAGATCGTTAACCTAAAGGTTTCAAAACAACACTTACATGTAACGACTAACGATGACTTAACGACTCAGTTAAAATGTATATACATGTAGTGTTTTAATATGTATTTATACACTTTTGAAAGACTTCAATACACTTATCAAAATACTTCTACTTAACAAAAATGCTTACAATTACATTCTCGTTCAGTTTCATCAACAATTCTACTCGTATGCACCCGTATTCGTACTCGTACAATACACAGCTTTTAGATGTATGTACTATTGGTATATACACTCCAATGATCAGCTCTTAGCAGCCCATGTGAGTCACCTAACACATGTGGGAACCATCATTTGGCAACTAGCATGAAATATCTCATAAGATTACAAAAATATGAGTAATCATTCATGACTTATTTACATGAAAACAAAATTACATATCCTTTATATCTAATCCATACACCAACGACCAAAAACACCTACAAACACTTTCATTCTTCAATTTTCTTCATCTAATTGAACTCTCTCAAGTTCTATCTTCAAGTTCTAAGTGTTCTTCATAAATTCCAAAAGTTCTAGTTTCATAAAATCAAGAATACTTTCAAGTTTGCTAGCTCACTTCCAATCTTGTAAGGTGATCATCCAACCTCAAGAAATCTTTGTTTCTTACAGTAGGTTATCATTCTAATACAAGGTAATAATCATATTCAAACTTTGGTTCAATTTCTATAACTCTAACAATCTTATTTCAAGTGATGATCTTACTTGAACTTGTTTTCGTGTCATGATTTTGCTTCAAGAACTTTGAGCCATCCAAGGATCCATTGAAGCTAGATCCATTTTTCTCTTTTCCAGTAGGTTCATCCAAGGAACTTAAGGTAGTAATGATGTTCATAACATCATTCGATTTATACATATAAAGCTATCTTATTCGAAGGTTTAAACTTGTAATCACTAGAACATAGTTTAGTTAATTCTAAACTTGTTCGCAAACAAAAGTTAATCCTTCTAACTTGACTTTTAAAATCAACTAAACACATGTTCTATATCTATATGATATGCTAACTTAATGAATTAAAACCTGGAAACACGAAAAACACCGTAAAACCGGATTTACGCCGTCGTAGTAACACTGCGGGCTGTTTTGGGTTAGTTAATTAAAAACTATGATAAACTTTGATTTAAAAGTTGTTATTCTGAGAAAATGATTTTTATTATGAACATGAAACTATATCCAAAAATTATGGTTAAACTCAAAGTGGAAGTATGTTTTCTAAAATGGTCATCTAGACGTCGTTCTTTCGACTGAAATGACTACCTTTAAAAAAACGACTTGTAACTTATTTTTCCGACTATAAACCTATATTTTTTTTGTTTAGATTCATAAAATAGAGTTCAATATGAAACCATAGCAATTTGATTCACTCAAAACGGATTTAAAATGAAGAAGTTATGGGTAAAACAAGATTGGATAATTTTTCTCATTTTAGCTACGTGAAAATTGGTAACAAATCTATTCCAACCATAACTTAATCAACTTGTATTATATATTATGTAATCTTGAGATACCATAGACACGTATACAATGTTTCGACCTATCATGTCGACACATCTATATATATTTCGGAACAACCATAGACACTCTATATGTGAATGTTGGAGTTAGCTATACAGGGTTGAGGTTGATTCCAAAATATATATAGTTTGAGTTGTGATCAATACTGAGATACGTATACACTGGGTCGTGGATTGATTCAAGATAATATTTATCGATTTATTTCTGTACATCTAACTGTGGACAACTAGTTGTAGGTTACTAACGAGGACAGCTGACTTAATAAACTTAACATCAAAATATATTAAAAGTGTTGTAAATATATTTTGAACATACTTTGATATATATGTATATATTGTTATAGGTTCGTGAATCAACCAGTGGCCAAGTCTTACTTCCCGACGAAGTAAAAATCTGTGAAGGTGAGTTATAGTCCCACTTTTAAAATCTAATATTTTTGGGATGAGAATACATGCAGGTTTTATAAATGATTTACAAAATAGACACAAGTACGTGAAACTACATTCTATGGTTGAATTATCGAAATCGAATATGCCCCTTTTTATTAAGTCTGGTAATCTAAGAATTAGGGAACAGACACCCTAATTGACGCGAATCCTAAAGATAGATCTATCGGGCCCAACAAGCCCCATCCAAAGTACCGGATGCTTTAGTACTTCGAAATTTATATCATATCCGAAGGGTGTCCCGGAATGATGGGGATATTCTTATATATGCATCTTGTTATTGTCGGTTACCAGGTGTTCACCATATGAATGATTTTTATCTCTATGTATGGGATGTGTATTGAAATATGAAATCTTGTGGTCTATTGTTACGATTTGATATATATAGGTTAAACCTATAACTCACCAACATTTTTGTTGACGTTTTAAGCATGTTTATTCTCAGGTGATTATTAAGAGCTTCCGCTGTCGCATACTTAAATAAGGACAAGATTTGGAGTCCATGCTTGTATGATATTGTGTAAAAACTGCATTCAAGAAACTTATTTTGTTGTAACATATTTGTATTGTAAACCATTATGTAATGGTCGTGTGTAAACAGGATATTTTAGATTATCATTATTTGATAATCTACGTAAAGCTTTTTAAACCTTTATTGATGAAATAAAGGTTATGGTTTGTTTAAAAATGAATGCAGTCTTTGAAAAACGTCTCATATAGAGGTCAAAACCTCGCAACGAAATCAATTAATATGGAACGTTTTTAATCAATAAGAACGGGACATTTCAGATCAAAAGCTTGAAGTTCTACACTCTTGTTCATCATCCTACTACCATTTTGGATAGCCCTTAAACTTAGTTTAAGGAGGTATATAACTCTTCCTTTTCTTGTTAGTTTGTAAGCTTATGTTCACAACTTGATCCATGGGGTTTTGCTTTAAATTGGTTTAAAGATTAACAAGTTTAATTGGTAATTACACGCTTCCATTTTGTTTTAATCTTAAATGGTTTTAAGAGTTTCAAACTTGTTAAATCCCAACATATACAGTGTAACTTATTAATGTGAAATCTAAATATTCCTCGGGTATTACCTACCCGTTAAAATATTTTCACCATTAACAGTTTGTACACAAGAATTTTTTTTTTTAATTACAATCTTTATGAAAATATATACATATATATCTTCTTCAGATGTAATCCTGGATTTAATGAGTCAATATGATATTAAACTCATTTGATTTACCGTTAGAAAAAGAATATATAATCTCTAAAACATTAGAGATTACATAATCGCCATGTTGAACGAAGATAAATGATGTAGAACGATACGTAGAACGATAATTGTACTCAAGGAATAGAATGAGACGTCGAGGCATGGGTTGTTGATGGCACTGGTGTTGTTATTGATGGTACTGTTGGTGCCGGTGATGTTGTTGAAGCTGGTAATTTTTGCACCATATTCTCCAGATTGATTATTCGAGCGCGAAGTTCGTTGACTTCTATTATTCCGGGATGATTGTCGATCGGTACGAGTGGATGAATAAGGTTTAGAATTTTAGATAGAATACAATCGTGGTGAGATATTCTGGAAATGGGGGTGAAAATGGTGTTTCAGACTGGTTCGCCGATAAGTGCTTCAGGTTCATTGCCAAGAGGTAAATTCGGTTGGTGGGTGGAAAGGATCCCCTTCCTCTCGTCTCCATCAGTTAAGTCGACTACGAACCCATCAGATAAATTGGGGATGATTGATTGGTTGATTCATTCTGGTGACGTTGCCTCCGGAGCTTAGGTGAACATCCATGTCGGAATAGCTGTCGGAATAACTATCGGATTAGCTATCGAAGTCTGAGGGACTCGAACTGGTTGAGGGATTCATCTCGTACGATCAGATGAAGTATTTTCGATAAGAAACAGATTATAGGATGTAGATTAGTACCCTGCAATACATAATTCACATATGCGTATACAATACTAAAATCCCATATGTTACGGAGGAATCTACGGAAGTTGTCAGACAAAGTCTACAGTACAAGATATCCTAAGATATGAATTAGCAGATACGCTAAGATACGAATTTTGTCTATACACTATTCATGCAATCATTGCAGTAAGATTTGTCTAGACTAAGAATGATAAGCAGGTAATTCCTAAGGATGATAAATAGATGATTTTCGACAAAAAATGATAAGCAAAACTTTTGACATGCAGACACGGTCGAAGTCCAGACTCACTAATGCATCCTAACGACTATCAGTTAGACTCACTAATGCAAGACCTGGTTCGCTAAGACCACCGCTCTGATACCAACTCTAACGACCCGTCCTAATCCACAAGGATGAATACATTACATTTGGTTACATTGCGAGGTACTAGACCTCTATATGATACATTTTACAAACATTGCATTCGTTTTTGAAAAGACAATCTTTCATTACATCGAAAGTTGACGGCATGCATACCATTTTATAATATATCTAACTATAATTGACTTAATAATAATCTTGATGAACTCAACGACTCGAATGCAACGTCTTTTGAAATATGTCCTGAATGACTCCAAGTAATGTCTCTAAAATGAGCAAGTGCACAGCGGAAGATTTCTTTCATACCTGAGAATAAACATGCTTTAAAGTGTCAACCAAAAGGTTGGTGAGTTCATTAGTTTAACATAAATAATCCTTTCATAATTTTAATAGACCACAAGATTTCATACTTCCATTTCTCATAATCATACGTCCCATGCATAGAGACAAAAATATCATTCATATGGATTGAACACCTGGTAACTGAAATGTCCCGTTCTTATTGATTAAAAACGTTCCATATTAATTGATTTCGTTGCGAGGTTTTGACCTCTATATGAGACGTTTTTCAAAGAATGCATTCATTTTAAAACAAACCATAACCTTTATTTCATCAATAAAGGTTTAAAAAGCTTTACGTAGATTATCAAATAATGATAATCTAAAATATCCTGTTTACACACGACCATTACATAATGGTTTACAATACAAATATGTTACAACAAAATAAGTTTCTTGAATGCAGTTTTTACACAATATCATACAAGCATGGACTCCAAATCTCGTCCTTATTTAAGTATGCGATAGCGGAAGCTCTTAATAATCACCTGAGAATGAACATGCTTAAAACGTCAACAAAAATGTTGGTGAGTTATAGGTTTAACCTATATATATTAAATCATAATAATAGACCACAAGATTTCATATTTCAATACACATCCCATACATAGAGATAAAAATCATTCATATGGTGAACACCTGGTAACCGACATTAACAAGATGCATATATAGGAATATCCCCATCATTCCGGGACACCCTTCGGATATGATATAAATTTCGAAGTACTAAAGCATCCAGTACTTTGGATGGGGTTTGTTAGGCCCAATAGATCTATCTTTAGGATTCGCGTCAATTAGGGTGTCTGTTCCCTAATTCTTAGATTACCAGACTTAATAAAAAGGGGCATATTCGATTTCGATAATTCAACCATAGAATGTAGTTTCATGTACTTGTGTCTATTTTGTAAATCATTTATAAAACCTGCATGTATTCTCATCCGAAAAATATTAGATTTTAAAAGTGGGACTATAACTCACTTTCACAGATTTTTACTTCGTCGGGAAGTAAGACTTGGCCACTGGTTGATTCACGAACCTATAACAATATATACATATATATCAAAGTATGTTCAAAATATATTTACAATACTTTTAATATATTTTGATGTTTTAAGTTTATTAAGTCAACTGTCCTCGTTAGTAACCTACAACTAGTTGTCCACAGTTAGATGTACAGAAATAAATCGATAAATATTATCTTGAATCAATCCACGACCCAGTGTATACGTATATCACAACTCAAACTATATATATTTTGGAATCAACCTCAACCCTGTATAGCTAACTCCAACATTCACATATAGAGTGTCTATGGTTGTTCCGAAATATATATAGATGTGTCGACATGATAGGTTGAAACATTGTATACGTGTCTATGGTATCTCAAGATTACATAATATACAATACAAGTTGATTAAGTTATGGTTGGAATAGATTTGTTACCAATTTTCACGTAGCTAAAATGAGAAAAATTATCCAATCTTGTTTTACCCATAACTTCTTCATTTTAAATCCGTTTTGAGTGAATCAAATTGCTATGGTTTCATATTGAACTCTATTTTATGAATCTAAACAGAAAAAGTATAGGTTTATAGTCGGAAAAATAAGTTACAAGTCATTTCTGTAAAGGTAGTCATTTCAGTCGAAAGAACGACGTCTAGATGACCATTTTAGAAAACATACTTCCACTTTGAGTTTAACCATAATTTTTGGATATAGTTTCATGTTCATAATAAAAATCATTTTCTCAAAATAATAACTTTTAAATCAAAGTTTATCATAGTTTTTAATTAACTAACCCAAAACAGCCCGCGGTGTTACTACGACGGCGTAAATGCGGTTTTACGGTGTTTTTCGTGTTTCCAGGTTTTAAATCATTAAGTTAGAATATCATATAGATATAGAACATGTGTTTAGTTGATTTTAAAGTCAAGTTAGAAGGATTAACTTTTGTTTGCGAACAAGTTTAGAATTAACTAAACTATGTTCTAGTGATTACAAGTTTAAACCTTCGAATAAGATAGCTTTATATGTATGAATTGAATGATGTTATGAACATCATTACTACCTTAAGTTCCTTGGATAAACCTACTGGAAAAGAGAAAAATGGATCTAGCTTCAACGGATCCTTGGATGGCTCGAAGTTCTTGAAGCAGAATCATGACACGAAAACAAGTTCAAGTAAGATCATCACTTGAAATAAGATTGTTATAGTTATAGAAATTGAACCAAAGTTTGAATATGATTATTACCTTGTATTAGAATGATAACCTACTGTAAGAAACAAAGATTTCTTGAGGTTGGATGATCACCTTACAAGATTGGAAGTGAGCTAGCAAACTTGAAAGTATTCTTGATTTTATGTAACTAGAACTTGTAGAATATATGAAGAACACTTAGAACTTGAAGATATAACTTGAGAGAGATCAATTAGATGAATAAAATTAAAGAATGAAAGTGTTTGTAGGTGTTTTTAGTCGTTGGTGTATGGATTAGATATAAAGGATATGTAATTTTGTTTTCATATAAATAAGTCATGAATGATTACTCATATTTTTGTAATTTTATGAGATATTTCATGCTAGTTGCCAAATGATGGTTCCCACATGTGTTAGGTGACTCACATGGGCTGCTAAGAGCTGATCATTGGAGTGTATATATCAATAATACATACATCTAAAAGCTGTGTATTGTACGAGTACGAATACGGGTGCATACGAGTAGAATTGTTGATGAAACTGAACGAGGATGTAATTGTAAGCATTTTTGTTAAGTAGAAGTATTTTGATAAGTGTATTGAAGTCTTTCAAAAGTGTATAAATACATATTAAAACACTACATGTATATACATTTTAACTGAGTCGTTAAGTCATCGTTAGTCGTTACATGTAAGTGTTGTTTTGAAACCTTTAGGTTAACGATCTTGTTAAATGTTGTTAACCCAATGTTTATAATATCAAATGAGATTTTAAATTATTATATTATCATGATATTATCATGTATGAATATCTCTTAATATGATATATATACATTATATGTCTTTACAACGATAATCGTTACATATATGTCTCGTTTAAAAATCATTAAGTTAGTAGTCTTGTTTTTACATATGTAGTTCATTGTTAATATACTTAATGATATTTTTACTTATCATAGTATCATGTTAACTATATATATATCCATATATATGTCATCATATAGTTTTTACAAGTTTTAACGTTCGTGAATCACCGGTCAACTTGGGTGGTCAATTGTCTATATGAAACATATTTCAATTAATCAAGTCTTAACAAGTTTGATTGCTTAACATGTTGGAAACATTTAATCATGTAAAGATTAATCTCAATTAATATATATAAACATGGAAAAGTTCGGGTCACTACAGTACCTACCCGTTAAATAAATTTCTTCCCGAAATTTTAAGCTGTTGAAGGTGTTGACGAATATTCTGGAAATAGATGCGGGTATTTCTTCTTCATCTGATCTTCACGCTCTCAGGTGAACTCGGGTCCTCTACGAGCATTCCATCGAACCTTAACAATTGGTATCTTATTTTGCTTAAGTCTTTTAACCTCACGATCCATTATTTCGACGGGTTCTTCGATGAATTGAAGTTTTTCGTTGATTTGGATTTCATCTAATGGAATAGTGAGATCTTCTTTAGCAAAATATTTCTTCAAATTCGAGACGTGGAAAGTGTTATGTACAGCCGTGAGTTGTTGAGGTAACTCAAGTCGGTAAGCTACTGGTCCGACACGATCAATAATCTTGAATGGTCCAATATACCTTGGATTTAATTTCCCTCGTTTACCAAATCGAACAACGCCTTTCCAAGGTGCAACTTTAAGCATGACCATCTCTCCAATTTCAAATTCTATATCTTTTCTTTTAATGTCAGCGTAGCTCTTTTGTCGACTTTGGGCGGTTTTCAACCGTTGTTGAATTTGGATGATCTTCTTGGTAGTTTCTTGTATAATCTCCGGACCCGTAATCTGTCTATTCCCCACTTCACTCCAACAAATCGGAGACCTGCACTTTCTACCATAAAGTGCTTCAAATGGCGCCATCTCAATGCTTGAATGGTAGCTGTTGTTGTAGGAAAATTCTGATAAAAGTAGATGTCGATCCCAACTGTTTCCGAAATCAATAATACATGCTCATAGCATGTCTTCAAGCGTTTGTATCGTCCTTTCGCTCTGCCCATCAGTTTGTGGATGATAGGCAGTACTCATGTCTATACGAGTTCCTAATGCTTGCTGTTGTGATGACCCTGGAATTTCCGACCAAATTTAAACTTAAATCTTAAATAGTTTCGACATGATAAGCAAAGTCTGTTAGGTCGAGTCTCAAAAATTTTGAACTGTTCAGTTAACTTTTGACTATTCTCGACGATTCACGAACAATTAATTGTAATTAGATATGTGTGTATATATATAGTTATATGTAAATGGTAATTGGAAATACAATTTGAATTACGATATGATATTGTTATTAAAAATTAATTAAGTAAAATAAAATAAAATATGATATTATAATAATTATTATTTAAAATATATCAATAGATATAATTGAAGTATATTAATATATATATATATATATATATATATATATATATATATATATATATATATATATATATATATATATATATATATGTGTGTGTGTGTGTGTGTGTGTGTGTAATTTCGAATTTATTTTGTGACGACGGTAACACTCAAATGTCATTCGATTAATAGCAAACGAGTTAAAAAGGAACTTATATTATTTTAAAATAAACGGTGATCCGAAAATAAGTAATGTAAATTTTAGGTTTATTAAAAATATGTTTAGGAACTATTTATTGAATTTTAAAACTTTTTATATTTTACTTGGGGTTGGGAGTGAAGGATTAATGTAATTTTTATTTAACATTTAATAACCGAATTTTATACCATAACTACTGAAATAATTAAAGAAACTTGATATAAAAATTTGGGATTTTTCTGAAGACTTTTTATTCGCCACTGAGTGAACAACGGGCACGATTTAATATCTTAAATCAGTCGGTAGAAGATGCCAACTCTGGCTGCTTACTGTTCTTCTTTCATATTCACACGTTTCCTTAATTCTAAGATTCAATTATTATTATTATTATATTATTATTATTATTATTAATCCACTAACTCATTCTATATATAATATATATATATATATATATATATATATATATATATATATATATATATACATACTACGTACATAAGGAAATAGATATATCCCACCAGATATCGTCACCAACTCACAACCATCTTCACCACTTTATTTTTTATTTTAACCATCAACCATTGCTATCTCCTACAACCAACACCCGACACCCTATCACTACTCAAGTGAACCAACACCACCCCATCGTTCAACCATTTTTTTTTTCTCCTTCGATCACCAACCTGTTCACTTGTGCTACTGCTCCAACTTCTCATTGCAAACTGTCGCGTTTATTTATTTATGTTTCAATCAAAGCCACCGAACACCACTATTAACAATCACCATTCGTTATATAAATATATATATTTTTTTTACTGACTTTCATGAACCATATCCAATTCACCATCTTCCTTCTCGTTTCTAGTTTTATCGACACAATCATCAAAACCCACAAACATATATCTCATTTATTTCTTTTGCTATGAGAATGTGATTCCCCACAAATTCCTTAACCTTTTGTTTTTTCTCTTCATCATCTAACTAAATCGAAACCTTTTGAGAAGCTGTTAACGAAAACAGGCCACTTGTTTCTACAATTTAGAGACCATCAACACCTCTACAATTGCGGATTCGACTATTAATCCTTCGCTACTGTTTTTGTGTTACATTCGGTTACAACCTTCCACCACACTAAACCGCCACCTTGTCACCATCATGGTTCATCACCCTACGCCATCGTACCTAAGCTGCTATGGTTCGACCTATACTGCTACATCAACTCACATGTTCCTGTTTCTGACCAAGAACACCCCCAACGAACCACCACCCTCCACATACTTCAAACCCATTTAAACCACCACCTTTTAATCAACGTAATACCATCACAGCAGCTGCAAATTTCTCTAATGCTCGACTTATATTTCTGCTGCAGTCGTTGTAAGTAATCACAAGAACCACACCATTTAACCACCTCCATTCAATTTTTTTTTTCTGTAGAACTATTTAAAGAAATAAAAAGGATAGAAAAGGTTATAGTCTAAGGTTTACCAATTTGGTTATAATATATATATGGTGTTCTATCGATTAGCAAGGGGAACAAATTAACACTCCATGGCCTACCAAAGTGGGTCACTTATTTTGACGTATCAAATTGTGGATATTTTTTAAAAGAAAAGGTGATGTTAATAATAGATATTAGTTGGTGGGCTGTGATGATAATGATTAACGATTAATGTAATGTTCACAGTGAGGATGATAATTTGATAGTGATGATGAATTAATATGATGATTAAGCTATTGTATATGATCATGATGATGAAGTGTGATCGTTGCTGTGTCCAAGTCGAAATCAAAACAGGAAGCCGTAACACTTTTATTATTTGACACCATTTGGGCCGATTAGAATTATAGATAAATTGCAATAAGATGGGCTTCTTTTATTTATAAGTGGCCAATTTCTTTTGTGAGCTAGTAATGGAATTTATGCTTGAATGATGATACATAAATGATAGATTAGATGATGATGATTAAGATAATAAAATGATGGTAATAAAATAGTGGATGGTTGGTGATGTTACGGAAATGAGTTGATGATTGCTAGTGAAAAAGATGATAAAACAAGTTTAGTATAGGATATTTAAATAAACGAGTGAGTTGTAGAGAAGAAACAAAAGACTGGTTAAATGGTTGGAAGTGTGTTCGTTATAAGAAAGGTCGCGGGTTCGAGCCCGCGCAGTTGCATTTTTTTTTTGGAAAAAGAAGAAGAAGAAATAGAATTATTAGTTAAATAGATTTGAGTTGGGTACTAAAATAGAAATGCATGAACAGCGGAGTGGTTTGGTGTTGTGTTGTATTAACGAGAGGTCATGGGTTCGAGTCCTGTCTGAGGCATTTATTTTTAGAAAAATCTTGAGGATCATGAATCCGAGGCCAACCCTGCATTGTTAAATATAGTCATATGTATTTTTACTACAAAATACATTATGGTGAGTTTCATTTGAATCCCTTTTACTCTTTACATTTTTGGGACTGAGAATACATGCAAATGCTTTATTAACTGTTTTACAATAATTATATGCGTGAGTTTCATTTGAATCCCTTTTTACTCATTACATTTTTGGGCTGAGAATACATGTGCAATTTTTATAAATGTTTTACGAAATAGACACAAGTAATCGAAACTACATTATATGGTTGAATTATCGAAATCGAATATGCCCCTTTTTATTAAGTCTGGTAATCTAAGAATTAGGGAACAGACACCCTAATTGACGCGAATCCTAAAGATAGATCTATCGGGCCCAACAAGCCCCATCCAAAGTACCGGATGCTTTAGTACTTCGAAATTTATATCATGTCCGAAGGATTTCCCGGAATGATAGGGGATATTCTTATATGCATCTTGTTAATGTCGGTTACCAGGTGTTCAATCCATATGAATGATTTTTGTCTCTATGCATGGGACGTATGTTTATGAGAAATGGAAATATGAAATCTTGTGGTCTATTAAATTTATGAAATGATTATTTATGATAAACTAATGAACTCACCAACCTTTTGGTTGACACTTTAAAGCATGTTTATTCTCAGGTACGAAAGAAATCTTTCGCTGTGCATTTGATCATTTAAAAAGATATTACTTGGAGTCATTCATGACATATTTCAAAAGACGTTGCATTCGAGTCGTTGAGTTTATCAAGATCTTTATTAAGTCAATTATAGTTGAATATATTATGAAATGGTATGCATGTCTGTCAACTTTAGATGTAATGAAAGATTGTCTTTTCAAAACGAATGCAATGTTTGTAAAATGTATCATATAGAGGTCAAGTACCTCGCGATGTAATCAACTGTTGTGAATCGTTTATAATCGATATGGACTTCGTCCGGATGGATTAGGACGGGTCCTTTCAGTTGGTATCAGAGCAATGGTCTTAGCGAACCAGGTCTGCAATAGTGTGTCTAACTGATAAGTCGTTAGGATGCATTAGTGAGTCTGGACTTCGACCGTGTCTGCATGTCAAAAGTTTTGCTTATCACTTCGTGTCAAAAATCACTTGCTTATCATTCTTAGTCTAGACACGTTTTACTGCATTGATTGCATGATTAGTGTATGGATAAAATTCATATCTTAGCATATCTGCTAATTCATATCTTAGCGTATTTGTTATTGTAAACTTTGCCTGACGTTTTCTGTAAATTCCTCCGTAACTTATGGGATTTTAGTATTATATATGCATATGTAAATTATGTATTGCAAGGTACTAATCTACATCCTATAATCTATTTCTTATCGAAAATCCTTCATCTGATTGTACGGGATGAATCCCTCAACCAGTTCGAGTCCCTCAGATTTCGATAGCTATTCCGATAGTTATTCCGACAGCTATTCCGACACGGATACTCACCTAAGCTCCGAAAGCGATGTCACCAGAATGAATCAATTAATCAGCCATTCCCAATTCATCTGATGCATTCTTAGTCGACTTAATTAATGGAAACGCGCAGAATGCAATCCCTTCCACCAACCGAATTCACCTCTTAACAATGAACCTGAAGCGTTTACCGGCGAACCTGTTCGAGACACCATTTTCAGTCTCATTTCCAGGGTAACTCGAAAAGATTATATTCTATCCACAATTCTGAACCTTATTCATCCGCTCATTCCGACCGACAATCATCCTGGAGTAATAAGTCAACGAACGTCGCGCTCGAATAATCAATTCGGAGAATATGGTGCAAAATGTACCAGCTTCAACAACCTCAACTGCATCAACTGTACCACCAGCAACAACACAAACCACAACAACACACGCCTCAACATCACAAACGGTACCCCGAGCTTAATCATCGTTTTACATGACGTCCTGCATCATTTATCTTAGTTCAACAGGGCGAATATGTAATCTCTAATGTTTTAGAGATTATGTATTCTAGTTCTAACGGTAAACCAAATGAGTTTAATATCATATTAACTCAATGAATCCATGATTACTTCTGAAGAAAATATATATGTATATATGTTTTCATAAAGATTGTAATTAAAAATTCTTTCGTACAAAGTGTTAATTGTGAAAATATTTTAACGGGTAGGTAATACCCGAGTAATATTTAAATTTCACATTAATAAGTTACACTGTACATTCTTCAAAGATGATTCAACAGTTATTTACTATCCTAGTTACATCCACAGATATACGTATCCGTTTACCGCAGAATAACCATTTTTATTCAATTTCATATTTGGATTTTTACCTATCAGAATTCAACAAGTGGCATAATGAAGAAATAATGGACACAATAAAAATTGATTAGAAACAGACTAATTAATAATATGAAATTATGTTAAGAATTCACGCTAACTGTTCCTAGCTAATTGTTCTCAGCTAACTGATTACACTTTATTTATCGCAATCTAATTATCGCAATTTACATTCTCGCAATTTAATTTATCGTCATTTAATTTCTGTATTTATTTTACGCACTTTAAATATCGGGACATGTATACAAGGTTTTGACATATCATATCGACGCATCTATATATATTATTTAGAATAACCATAGACACTCTATATGCAGTAATGCGGGAGTTAGCTATACAGGGTTGAGGTTGATTCTATAATAATATATATACTTTGAGTTGTGATCGAGTCTGAGACAAATACGGGTCACGATACGTATTAATTAATTCGAATATTATATATTAAAATGTATATGAATTAGTGAATTGCTAACTGTGGACTATCAACTGTGGACTACCAACATTGGAAAAATTAAAATGAATTAAAATATTGACTAAAACATATGAAACTAAACAATTCTTCAAGTTTGCCACGTGATTTCATCTTAAACTTCATTTGTATCTTGACGATTACAATCAACGTTCAAACCTTTCATGATTCTTGAAAACACCTCAATCTAGAGTATGAACCAACCGCACTTCATCTACGGAAGAAAAGATTGACGCATATAGTTATGCACTTGAAAATACTCGGAACCTGAGTAAAACGTTTAACCCGTATCTGTGTTAGCTCCTTTATCATTATTAATACCCAAAATAACTTGGTAATCCCTTTCAAAGTAGCAAATTTTGTCACAGCTCCAGCAAGTCATCTTTGACTTTTCATTCGAAGTAGCCTTACTATAATCCAGATATATACAATTACCCTTTTTATACCGGAGGATTCTTTTATATTCCACCACATTACCAGCAAATGTACCAGCAACCTTGTCGCTCCTTAGTTTAAATTCCTCCGACAAATCACAATATTTATCTATTGAAGTCTCGTCATGTACGCATCCGCAACTTGTAACGAGAACAGCCATAACAATTACCAGAAATCAGCAATCAGTACATTGAAAACTCACATCATATCTACATCAACAGTTATATGTATGACATTTATCTCTTAGAATTATGATCTCTCCTTCTGGAATTCTGAAAAGCACTCAGTCACAAATCAATACTCTGAATGTTGAAAAAGCTGAATGAAGCAGCAGAAATCATAGACAACCGTAAACGACCATAATCATCGAAAGTTTGATGATAAAGAATAGTATGTTGGAAAAGCTCAGAAAAGTTGGAACTGGAAAACGGATTGAGGTAACCACGATGGAGACCAAGGACAAATACAAGGACCATACCATATAGTCAAAGAATCCAGGTAATTCTGGATCCGGTGAAACCTTCAACGAATATCTTGCTCTGTACTCATGTTAAAATCTTGCGGAAAATCTTCCTCATCAAACATCAAACTTAGAAATTCCAAAAATATCATCATCAATATCTTCGATATTTCTGAGGATATTTTCATAAATATTCTCGTCTGAAATTATATACCTCTGCGTGCTTCCTGTATATCATTATGTTGGAAACATTCAATGGAAAATTTAGTACCGAAAAGCGGATTATGCGAAACTATGAAGGAAGCCGTGAACAAATCACAAAGAATAAGTTTGACTTCAAAGAATCCAAATGATTCCGTTTCTGATGAAATATTTAGCGAATACCTTGCTTCCGAATCTAAACCCTTACGGATAAATCTTCTTCATCATCCATCGATATTAGAAATTGCAAGATATCATCGTAGCTTTCATTATAAATATCCTCCATATTTCTGAAGATATTTTCATAACTATTCTTATCTAAGATTATTAATCTCTTCATCAGTGTTACATCATATAGAAACTGTTAGTTTCTATATTCTGTAAACTTTCAAGCTTAAAAATATGAATGTTATTGAAGTAATGTTGGGGACTGATGCATGAGTTAGTATAATATAATGACACTTGATCAACGTGATTATATTACAGTAAGTCATGCTGAGTTTCTAAATGGAACATGATGATTCACAGATTATAACGTCAACATGTGTCATGTTACATAACTCTTTCATTCTGATTAACTTCCGAACATATCAAGAAAATATATTCTTGATAGTCCCATCCTTTTTCCTTGAATTCTGGAAATTTGACAAGTCATATTGTGCTATTACCGTTTCTTTCTTAGAACATTAACAATGTTCATTCTGAAACTTATATCTGCGAATTCTGGACCATTACAAGAGATTCCAAATCGCAAGAAGAAGAAACGAAGGGACAAAGCTCCGAAATAGAAATTGGAGTATAAATCGCAGCAAATAGGAGGGAGTATTAACTATGGACGACAATGATTATAGGAAACAGAAATAGGGACATTAAAATATAAGAAGAGATATAAAGCCCGATAACAACGCATAAATTACAAACCGTATATATCAATGTTTATCGCAACATAAAGACACGGGAGAATTAAAAACACTATAACCCCAAGGGCAAAATAGAAGAAGACAGATTCCTCCGGTGGAAGTTGAAAAAGGAGAATGATTGTTATGATAGTCGGGATAAGGACAAGGATCAGAACTGGATTAAGCATTTTCACAGTCTTTTGAATTTGGGAATTGAGTATAGGAATGGTAAAAGTAATGAAACGGGAGAAGTTAATTTATAGTAAAATGTTTGATAGAGGAAGCAAGAAAGATCTCCGCATTTAATTAGAGAGATCCTAATTTTTCCTTATTCGTCGAAGAATCAAATCTTATAGATTTCGAAGATTTTCCTTTAAATCCCTGGAATTCCGGAATTCCACCAAGACAACGTCAAAAGTAAAGAAACACCTTATTTTTTTAAATTCAATCATGACTACGTCAAAAAAAAAAAAAAAAAAATCTCTATCTCAATCTTTTGTGATAGTTTCATTCGTGCTCTTCGAATAATCGAATTATTTTATCTGTATTATTCAATAATGATAAAACTTTATTTATCAGCTCATATTCGTCAGGAAAACATATTTAATGTTAGCCATGACGACCTCACTCAAATTTCGGGACGAAATTTCTTTAAGGGGTAGGTACTGTGATGACCCGGGAATTTCCGACCAAATTTAAACTTAAATCTTAAATAGTTTCGACATGATAAGCAAAGTCTGTTAGGTCGAGTCTCAAAAATTTTGAACTGTTCAGTTAACTTTTGACTATTCCCGACGATTCACGAACAATTAATTGTAATTAGATATGTGTGTATATATATAGTTATATGTAAATGGTAATTGGAAATACAATTTGAATTATGATATGATATTGTTATTAAAAATTAATTAAGTAAAATAAAATAAAATATGATATTATAATAATTATTATTTAAAATATATCAATAGATATAATTGAAGTATATTATATATATATATATATATATATATATATATATATATATATATATATATATATATATATATATATATATATATATATATATATATATATATATATATGTGTGTGTGTGTGTGTGTGTGTGTGTGTGTGTGTGTGTGTGTAATTTCGAATTTATTTTGTGACGACGGTAACACTCAAATGTCATTCGATTAATAGCAAACGAGTTAAAAAGGAACTTATATTATTTTAAAATAAACGGTGATCCGAAAATAAGTAATATAAATTTTAGGTTTATTAAAAATATGTTTAGGAACTATTTATTGAATTTTAAAACTTTTTATATTTTACTTGGGGTTGGGAGTGAAGGATTAATGTAATTTTTATTTAACATTTAATAACCGAATTTTATACCATAACTACTGAAATAGTTAAAGAAACTTGATATAAAAATTTGGGATTTTTCTGAAGACTTTTTATTCGCCACTGAGTGAACAACGGGCACGATTTAATATCTTAAATCAGTCGGTAGAAGATGCCAACTCTGGCTGCTTACTGTTCTTCTTTCATATTCACACGTTTCCTTAATTCTAAGATTCAATTATTATTATTATTATATTATTATTATTATTATTATTAATCCACTAACTCATTCTATATATAATATATATATATATATACATACTACGTACATAAGGAAATAGATATATCCCACCAGATATCATCACCAACTCACAACCATCTTCACCACTTTATTTTTTATTTTAACCATCAACCATTGCTATCTCCTACAACCAACACCCGACACCCTATCACTGCTCAAGTGAACCAACACCACCCCATCGTTCAACCATTTTTTTTTCTCCTTCGATCACCAACCTGTTCACTTGTGCTACTGCTCCAACTTCTCGTTGCAAACTGTCGCGTTTATTTATTTATGTTTCAATCAAAGCCACCGAACACCACTATTAACAATCACCATTCGTTATATAAATATATATATATATTTTTTTACTGACTTTCATGAACCATATCCAATTCACCATCTTCCTTCTCGTTTCTAGTTTTATCGACACAATCATCAAAACCCACAAACATATATCTCATTTATTTCTTTTGCTATGAGAATGTGATTCCTTACAAATTCCTTAACCTTTTGTTTTTTCTCTTCATCATCTAACTAAATCGAAACCTTTTGAGAAGCTGTTAACGAAAACAGGCCACTTGTTTCTACAATTTAGAGACCATCAACACCTCTACAATTGCGGATTCGACTATTAATCCTTCGCTACTGTTTTTGTGTTACATTCGGTTACAACCTTCCACCACACTAAACCGCCACCTTGTCACCATCATGGTTCATCACCCTACGCCATCGTACCTAAGCTGCTATGGTTCGACCTATACTGCTACATCAACTCACATGTTCCTGTTTCTGACCAAGAACACCCCCAACGAACCACCACCCTCCACATACTTCAAACCCATTTAAACCACCACCTTTTAATCAACGTAATACCATCACAGCAGCTGCAAATTTCTCTAATGCTCGACTTATATTTCTGCTGCAGTCGTTGTAAGTAATCACAAGAACCACACCATTTAACCACCTCCATTCAATTTTTTTTCCCTGTAGAACTATTTAAAGAAATAAAAAGGATAGAAAAGGTTATAGTCTAAGGTTTACCAATTTGGTTATAATATATATATGGTGTTCTATCGATTAGCAAGGGGAACAAATTAACACTCCATGGCCTACCAAAGTGGGTCACTTATTTTGACGTATCAAATTGTGGATCTTTTTTAAAAGAAAAGGTGATGTTAATAATAGATATTAGTTGGTGGGCTGTGATGATAATGATTAACGATTAATGTAATGTTCACAATGAGGATGATAATTTGATAGTGATGATGAATTAATATGATGATTAAGCTATTGTATATGATCATGATGATGAAGTGTGATCGTTGCTGTGTCCAAGTCGAAATCAAAACAGGAAGCCGTAACACTTTTATTATTTGACACCATTTGGGCCGATTAGAATTATAGATAAATTGCAATAAGATGGGCTTCTTTTATTTATAAGTGGCCAATTTCTTTTGTGAGCTAGTAATGGAATTTATGCTTGAATGATGATACATAAATGATAGATTAGATGATGATGATTAAGATAATAAAATGATGGTAATAAAATAGTGGATGGTTGGTGATGTTACGGAAATGAGTTGATGATTGCTAGTGAAAAAGATGATAAAACAAGTTTAGTATAGGATATTTAAATAAACGAGTGAGTTGTAGAGAAGAAACAAAAGACTGGTTAAATGGTTGGAAGTGTGTTCGTTATAAGAAAGGTCGCGGGTTCGAGCCCGCGCAGTTGCATTTTTTTTTGGAAAAAGAAGAAGAAGAAATAGAATTATTAGTTAAATAGATTTGAGTTGGGTACTAAAATAGAAATGCATGAACAGCGGAGTGGTTTGGTGTTGTGTTGTATTAACGAGAGGTCATGGGTTCGAGTCCTATCTGAGGCGTTTATTTTTAGAAAAATCTTGAGGATCGTGAATCCGAGGCCAACCCTGCATTGTTCAATATAGTCATATGTATTTTTACTACAAAATACATTATGGTGAGTTTCATTTGAATCCCTTTTACTCTTTACATTTTTGGGACTGAGAATACATGCAAATGCTTTATTAACTGTTTTACAATAATTATATGCGTGAGTTTCATTTGAATCCCTTTTTACTCATTACATTTTTGGGCTGAGAATACATGTGCAATTTTTATAAATGTTTTACGAAATAGACACAAGTAATCGAAACTACATTATATGGTTGAATTATCGAAATCGAATATGCCCCTTTTTATTAAGTCTGGTAATCTAAGAATTAGGGAACAGACACCCTAATTGACGCGAATCCTAAAGATAGATCTATCGGGCCCAACAAGCCCCATCCAAAGTACCGGATGCTTTAGTACTTCGAAATTTATATCATGTCCGAAGGATTTCCCAGAATGATAGGGGATATTCTTATATGCATCTTGTTAATGTCGGTTACCAGGTGTTCAATCCATATGAATGATTTTTGTCTCTATGCATGGGACGTATGTTTATGAGAAATGGAAATATGAAATCTTGTGGTCTATTAAATTTATGAAATGATTATTTATGATAAACTAATGAACTCACCAACCTTTTGGTTGACACTTTAAAGCATGTTTATTCTCAGGTACGAAAGAAATCTTCCGCTGTGCATTTGATCATTTAAAAAGATATTACTTGGAGTCATTCATGACATATTTCAAAAGACGTTGCATTCGAGTCGTTGAGTTTATCAAGATCTTTATTAAGTCAATTATAGTTGAATATATTATGAAATGGTATGCATGTCTGTCAACTTTAGATGTAATGAAAGATTGTCTTTTCAAAACGAATGCAATGTTTGTAAAATGTATCATATAGAGGTCAAGTACCTCGCGATGTAATCAACTGTTGTGAATCGTTTATAATCGATATGGACTTCGTCCGGATGGATTAGGACGGGTCCTTTCAGCTGTAATGTCTGCCAGAATCTTGAAATAAATCTACCATCCCTATCAGAGATAATAGAGATTGGTATTCCATGTCTGGAGACGACTTCCTTCAAATACAGTCATGCTAACTTCTCCATCTTGTCATCTTCTCTTATTGGTAGGAAGTGTGCTAATTTGGTGAGACGATCAACTATTACCCAAATAGTATCAAAACCACTTGCAGTCCTTGGCAATTTAGTGATGAAATCCATGGTAATGTTTTCCCATTTCCATTCCGGGATTTCGGGTTGTTGAAATAGACCTGATGGTTTCTGATGCTCAGCATTGACCTTAGAACACGTCAAACATTCTCCTACGTATTTAGCAACATCGGCTTTCATACCCGGCCACCAAAAATGTTTCTTGAGATCCTTGTACATCTTCCCGTTCCAGGATGTATTGAGTATCTGTTTTTATGAGCTTCTCTAAGTACCATTTCTCTCATATCTCCAAATTTTGGTACCCAAATCCTTTAAATTTCCCTCTTTTAAAACTCCTTGTTGCGCCTCCTTTATTTGAGTAGTAAGGTTATTATGAATCATTATATTCATAGATTTTACTCGAATGGGTTCTCTGTCCTTCCTGCTCAAGGCATTGGCTACCACATTTGCCTTCCCCGGGTGGTAACGAATCTCAAAGTCATAATCATTCAATAATTCAATCCACCTACGCTGCCTCATATTCAGTTGTTTCTGATTAAATACGTGTTGAAGACTTTTGTGGTCGGTATATATAATACTTTTGACCCCATATAAGTAGTGCCTCCAAGTCTTTAATGCAAAAACAACCGCGCCTAATTCCAAATCATGCGTCGTATAATTTTGTTCGTGAATCTTCAATTGTCTAGACGCATAAGCAATCACCTTCGTTCGTTGCATTAATACACAACCGAGACCTTGCTTTGATGCGTCACAATAAATCACAAAATCATCATTCCCTTCAGGCAATGACAATATAGGTGCCGTAGTTAGCTTTTTCTTCAATAACTGAAACGCTTTCTCTTGTTCATCATTCCATTCAAATTTCTTCCCTTTATGCGTTAATGCAGTCAAGGGTTTTGCTATTCTGGAAAAGTCTTGGATGAACCTTCTGTAGTAACCAGCTAGTCCTAAAAACTGGCGTATGTGTTTCGGAGTTTTCGGGGTTTCCCACTTTTCAACAGTTTCTATCTTTGCCGGATCCACCTTAATACCTTCTTTATTCACTATGTGACCGAGGAATTGAATTTCTTCCAACCAAAATGCACACTTTGAAAACTTAGCGTACAATTCTTCCTTCCTCAATACTTCTAACACCTTTCTCAAATGTTCACCGTGTTCTTGGTCATTCTTTGAGTAAATAAGTATGTCATCAATGAAAACAATGACAAACTTGTCAAGGTATGGTCCACACACTCGGTTCATAAGGTCCATGAACACAGCTGGTGCATTAGTTAAACCAAACGGCATGACCATAAACTCGTAATGACCGTAACGTGTTCTGAAAGCAGTCTTTGGAATATCATCTTCTTTCACCCGCATTTGATGATACCCGGAACGTAAGTCAATCTTTGAATAAACAGACGAGCCTTGTAGTTGATCAAATAAGTCGTCGATTCTCGGTAGTGGGTAGCGGTTCTTGATGGTAAGTTTGTTCAACTCTCGGTAGTCGATACACAATCTGAATGTACCATCTTTCTTCTTGACAAACAAAACAGGAGCTCCCCACGGTGATGTGCTTGGTCGAATGAAACCACGCTCTAAAAGTTCTTGTAATTGGCTTTGCAGTTCTTTCATCTCGCTGGGTGCGAGTCTGTAAGGAGCATGAGCTATTGGTGCAGCTCCTGGTACAAGATCTATTTGAAATTCAACGGATCGATGTGGGGGTAATCCTGGTAATTCTTTCGGAAATACATCGGGAAATTCTTTTGCAATGGGAACATCATTGATGCTCTTTTCTTCAGTTTGTACTTTCTCGACGTGTGCTAGAACATCATAGCAACCTTTTCTTATTAGTTTTTGTGCTTTCAAATTACTAATAAGATGGAGCTTCGTGTTGCCCTTTTCTCCGTACACCATTAAGGGTTTTCCTTTTTCTCGTATAATGCGAATTGCATTTTTGTAACAAACGATCTCTGCTTTCACTTCTTTCAACCAGTCCATACCGATTATCACATCAAAACTCCCTAACTCTACTGGTATCAAATCAATCTTAAATGTTTCGCTAACCAGTTTAATTTCTCGATTCCGACATATATTATCTGCTGAAATTAATTTACCATTTGCTAATTCGAGTAAAAATTTACTATCCAAAGGCGTCAATGGACAACTTAATTTAGCACAAAAATCTCTACTCATATAGCTTCTATCCGCACCCGAATCAAATAAAACGTAAGCAGATTTATTGTCAATAAGAAACGTACCCGTAACAAGCTCCGGGTCTTCCTGTGCCTCTGCCGCATTTATATTGAAAACTCTTCCGCGGCCTTGTCCATTCGTGTTCTCCTGGTTCGGGTAATTTCTAATAATGTGGCCCGGTTTTCCACATTTATAACAAACTTCATTGGCATAACTTGCTCCGACACTACTTGCTCCACCATTACTCGTTCCGGCACCATTTGTTCCTTTTGTTCTTTTAACCCCTGGTCCGTAGACCTCACACTTCGCCGCGCTATGACTATTTCTTTTACACTTGTTGCAAAATTTGGTGCAGAACCCCGAGTGATACTTTTCACACCTTTGGCATAGCTGCTTCTGATTGTTGTTGTTGTTGCGGTTATTATTGTTGTTGGGATGATTGTTGTAGTTGCTGTTGTTGTTGTTGTTGTTGTTGTTGGGCCGTTTGTTGTAGTTGCGATTGATGTTGCGATTGTTGGGATAATTGTTGCGATTATTGTTGTAATTGCTGTTGTTGTTGTATTGGTGATTCTTATCACCGTTTTCCTCCCACTTTCTTTTGGCTTGCTTCACATTGGCCTCTTCAGCAGTCTGTTCTTTAATTCTTTCTTCAATCTGGTCCACTAGTTTGTGAGCCATTCTACATGCCTGTTGTATGGAGGCGGGCTCGTGTGAACTTATATCTTCTTGGATTCTTTCCGGTAATCCTTTCACAAACGCGTCGATCTTCTCTTCCTCATCTTCGAATGCTCCCGGACACAATAGGCACAATTCTGTGAATCGTCTTTCGTACGTGGTAATATCAAATCCTTGGGTTCGTAACCCTCTAAGTTTTGTCTTGAGCTTATTGACCTCGGTTTTGGGACGGTATTTCTCGTTCATCAAGTGCTTGAATGCTGACCACGGTAGTGCGTATGCATCGTCTTGTCCCACTTGCTCTAGATAGGTATTCCACCATGTTAACGCAGAACCTGTGAAGGTATGCGTAGCATACTTCACTTTGTCCTCTTCAGTACACTTACTTATGGCAAACACCGATTCGACCTTCTCGGTCCACCGTTTCAATCCGATCGGTCCTTCGGTTCCATCAAATTCCAAAGGTTTGCAGGCAGTGAATTCTTTGTAGGTGCATCCTACACGATTTCCTGTACTGCTAGATCCAAGGTTATTGTTGGTATGTAGCGCAGCCTATACTGCGCCTATGTTTGAAGCTAGAAAAGTACGAAATTCCTCTTCATTCATATTCACGGTGTGTCGAGTAGTCGGTGCCATTTCCTTCAAAATAGTCAAATGGAACAAGTTAATCATACAGAATATTAAGAGTAGTTAATAGTATTTCGTAGCATAATATGAACTCATTTATAAAAGCTTTTTCTTCATATTAGCGTTTTATAAGTTTAAATTCGGGTAGTACCTACCCGTTAAGTTCATACTTAGTAGCTAATATACAATTCAACTACTACAATCCTATATGAAAAACTGATTATAATAATATTTCGCGTTCAAACTTTTACACAATATTTTACAAACTTACAATACCGCTTATTTTACATATAGCATGAAATATAGTACATAATAAATTTGATACAAGATGGTTGTGAAGATAATTCTAGCTAGTACACAAGTCGTTCAGCAAAGGCAATAAAGACACGTAATTCATACGTCCAGAAACAAGTCATTCATTCTGGTTTTACTAGGATTACTTCCCATCCTTGGTCTTGTGGAACATAACCGTTATGGCCGTTGATAAGACATCGTGTTGTAACGTCGTCAAAGGGACGAGGGTTACGTAATGTCCAACAGTCCCGTAACAATCTAAAAACCTCATTTCTTACCCCAATTACCGACTCCGTCACTTGTGGGAACGTTTTGTTTAATAGTTGTAGCCCGATGTTCTTGTTCTCACTTTGGTGAGAAGCGAACATTACTAATCCGTAAGCATAACATGCTTCTTTATGTTGCATGTTAGCCGCTTTTTCTAAATCACGAAGTCCAATATTCGGATATATTGAGTCAAAATAATTTCTTAACCCATTGCGTAAAATAGCATTTGGGTTCCCCGCAATATATGCGTCAAAGTAAACACATTGTAACTTATGGATTTCCCAATGTGATATCCCCCATCTTTCGAACGAAAGCCTTTTATAAACCAAGGCATTTTTGGAACGTTCTTCGAATGTCTTACAAACTGATCTCGCCTTAAATAGTTGTGCCGAAGAATTCTGACCGACTCTAGACAAGATTTCATCAATCATGTCTCCGGGTAGGTCTCTTAAAATATTGGGTTGTCTATCCATTTTGTGTTTTTATACTGTAAAATAGACAAGAGTTAGATTCATAAAAAAAAAATACTTATTAATACAAGCAATTTTTACATATATCATAAAGCATAAGCACACTATATTACATATATTACACCACACGAATGTAGTGACCCAAACTTTTCCATGTTTATATATATTAATTGAGATTGATATTTACATGATTAAATGTTTCCAATATGTTAAGCAATCAAACTTGTTAAGACTTGATTAATTGAAATATGTTTCATATAGACAATTGACCACCCAAGTTGACCGGTGATTCACGAACGTTAAAACTTATAAAAACTATATGATGACATATATATGGTTATATATATAGTTAACATGTTTTTATTATAAGTATGTATCTCATTAGGTATTTTAACAATGAGTTATATACATAAAAATGAGACTATTAATTTAAGAAACTCGAAAACGATATATATAACGATTATCGTTATAACAATGTCTTACTAGGTACATATGAATCATATTAAGATATTGATACACTTGGTTAATTATGTTAAATGATAAGTAAATATATTATTAAGTGTATTAACAATGAAATGCATATGTAAAAATAAGGCTACTAACTTAATGATTTCGAAACGAGACATATATGTAACGATTATCGTTGTAACGACATTTAACTGTATATACATCATACTAAGATATATTATATATCATAATATCATGATAATATAATAATTTAACATCTCATTTGTTATAATAAATAATGGGTTAACAACATTCAACAAGATCGTTAACCTAAAGGTTTCAAAACAACATTTACATGTAACGACTAACGATGACTTAACGACTCAGTTAAAATGTATATACATGTAGTGTTTT
This sequence comes from Rutidosis leptorrhynchoides, assembly GCF_046630445.1. Taxonomy (NCBI): domain Eukaryota; kingdom Viridiplantae; phylum Streptophyta; class Magnoliopsida; order Asterales; family Asteraceae; genus Rutidosis; species Rutidosis leptorrhynchoides. The sequence goes on from NC_092337.1 coordinate 258,956,151, forward strand.
AATATGTATTCATACACTTTTGAAAGACTTCAAGACACTTATCAAAATACTTCTACTTAACAAAAATGCTTACAATTACATCCTCGTTCAGTTTCATCAACAATTCTACTCGTATGCACCCGTATTCGTACTCGTACAATACACAGCTTTTAGATGTATGTACTATTGGTATATACACTCCAATGATCAGCTCTTAGCAGCCCATGTGAGTCACCTAACACATGTGGGAACCATCATTTGGCAACTAGCATGAAATATCTCATAAAATTACAAAAATATGAGTAATCATTCATGACTTATTTACATGAAAACAAAATTACATATCCTTTATATCTAATCCATACACCAACGACCAAAAACACCTACAAACACTTTCATTCTTCAATTTTCTTCATCTAATTGATCTCTCTCAAGTTCTATCTTCAAGTTCTAAGTGTTCTTCATAAATTCCAAAAGTTCAAGTTTCATAAAATCAAGAATACTTTCAAGTTTGCTAGCTCACTTCCAATCTTGTAAGGTGATCATCCAACCTCAAGAAATCTTTGTTTCTTACAGTAGGTTATCATTCTAATACAAGGTAATAATCATATTCAAACTTTGGTTCAATTTCTATAACTATAACAATCTTATTTCAAGTGATGATCTTACTTGAACTTGTTTTCGTGTCATGATTCTGCTTCAAGAACTTCAAGCCATCCAAGGATCCATTGAAGCTAGATCCATTTTTCTCTTTTCCAGTAGGTTTATCCAAGGAACTTAAGGTAGTAATGATGTTCATAACATCATTCGATTCATACATATAAAGCTATCTTATTCGAAGGTTTAAACTTGTAATCACTAGAACATAGTTTAGTTAATTCTAAACTTGTTCGCAAACAAAAGTTAATCCTTCTAACTTGACTTTTAAAATCAACTAAACACATGTTCTATATCTATATGATATGCTAACTTAATGATTTAAAACCTGGAAACACGAAAAACACCGTAAAACCGGATTTACGCCGTCGTAGTAACACCGCGGGCTGTTTTGGGTTAGTTAATTAAAAACTATGATAAACTTTGATTTTAAAGTTGTTATTCTGAGAAAATGATTTTTATTATGAACATGAAACTATATCCAAAAATTATGATTAAACTCAAAGTGGAAGTATGTTTTCTAAAATGGTCATCTAGACGTCGTTCTTTCGACTGAAATGACTACCTTTACAAAAACGACTTGTAACTTATTTTTCCGACTATAAACCTATACTTTTCTGTTTAGATTCATAAAATAGAGTTCAATATGAAACCATAGCAATTTGATTCACTCAAAACGGATTTAAAATGAAGAAGTTATGGGTAAAACAAGATTGGATAATTTTTCTCATTTTAGCTACGTGAAAATTGGTAACAAATCTATTCCAACCATAACTTAATCAACTTGTATTGTATATTATGTAATCTTGAGATACCATAGACACGTATACAATGTTTCGACCTATCATGTCGACACATCTATATATATTTCGGAACAACCATAGACACTCTATATGTGAATGTTGGAGTTAGCTATACAGGGTTGAGGTTGATTCCAAAATATATATAGTTTGAGTTGTGATCAATACTGAGATACGTATACACTGGGTCGTGGATTGATTCAAGATAATATTTATCGATTTATTTCTGTACATCTAACTGTGGACAACTAGTTGTAGGTTACTAACGAGGACAGCTGACTTAATAAACTTAAAACATCAAAATATATTAAAAGTGTTGTAAATATATTTTGAACATACTTTGATATATATGTATATATTGTTATAGGTTCGTGAATCAACCAGTGGCCAAGTCTTACTTCCCGACGAAGTAAAAATCTGTGAAAGTGAGTTATAGTCCCACTTTTAAAATCTAATATTTTTGGGATGAGAATACATGCAGGTTTTATAAATGATTTACAAAATAGACACAAGTACGTGAAACTACATTCTATGGTTGAATTATCGAAATCGAATATGCCCCTTTTTATTAAGTCTGGTAATCTAAGAATTAGGGAACAGACACCCTAATTGACGCGAATCCTAAAGATAGATCTATTGGGCCTAACAAACCCCATCCAAAGTACCGGATGCTTTAGTACTTCGAAATTTATATCATATCCGAAGGGTGTCCCGGAATGATGGGGATATTCTTATATATGCATCTTGTTAATGTCGGTTACCAGGTGTTCACCATATGAATGATTTTTATCTCTATGTATGGGATGTGTATTGAAATATGAAATCTTGTGGTCTATTGTTACGATTTGATATATATAGGTTAAACCTATAACTCACCAACATTTTTGTTGACGTTTAAAGCATGTTTATTCTCAGGTGAATATTAAGAGCTTCCGCTGTTGCATACTAAAATAAGGACAAGATTTGGAGTCCATGTTTGTATGATATTGTGTAAAAACTGCATTCAAGAAACTGATTTCGATGTAATATATTTGTATTGTAAACCATTATGTAATGGTCGTGTGTAAATAGGATATTTTAGATTATCATTATTTGATAATCTACGTAAAGCTTTTTAAACCTTTATTTATGAAATAAAGGTTATGGTTTGTTTTAAAATGAATGCAGTCTCTGAAAAACGTCTCATATAGAGGTCAAAACCTCGCAACGAAATCAATTAATATGGAACGTTTTTAATCAATAAGAACGGGACATTTCAGTTGGTATCCGAGCGTTGGTCTTAGAGAACCAGAATTTTGCATTAGTGTGTCTTATCGAGTTTGTTAGGATGCATTAGTGAGTCTGGACTTCGACCGTGTTTACTTGAAAAATGATTGCTTAACAAATTTTGTTGGAAACTATATATTTTTAACATGTGAATATTATGTGATATATTAATCTCTTAACGCGTTTGATATTATGTGATAGATGTCTACCTCTAGAACAAGTCCCATTGACTCACCTAATAATAATGAAGAGTCAAATGTAAATTGGAATGATTCGTGGACTGATTCACAAGTTCCCGAAGAGGAACCGGAAGAAGAGTCGGAACCGGAAGAAGAATCGGAACCGGAAGAAGAATCGGAACCGGATGAAGAAATAGAACCGGTGGGGGAAATAATAAAACGGTTAAGTAAAAGAAAATCCTCAACCAACCGACCAAGGTTAATTATGGTCAATGGTGTTTCCGCCAAGGAAGCAAAATATTGGGAGGATTACCAATTCTCCGATGAATCGGATTCCGACGAGAATTCCGATGATGTTATAGAAATTACCCCAACTGAATTTAAAAAGGCAAAAGAAAATAATAAGGGAAAGGGCATAAAAATAGAGAAATCTAATTCCAACCCCGATGAACTTTATATGTATCGTCAACCCCCGAAGTCCTTAAGTTGTAACAATGACCCGGGAACCTCTAAACCACCAGGTTTTTCTAAACCAATGTGGACAACGACGGCTCGTATTAGGGGAACATCATATATCCCTAGAAACTTGGCAAAACGAACCAAAACCGAAGAAGAAGAAACGAGCGAGTCGGAATAAGATAGTTGTATTCGTGTGGTGTAATATATGTAATATAGTGTTCTTATGCTTTATGAGATATGTAAAAATTGCTTGTATTAATAAGTATTTTTTTATGAATCTAACTCTTGTCTATTTTACAGTTTAAAAACACAAAATGGATAGACAACCCAATATTTTAAGAGACCTACCCGGAGACATGATTGATGAAATCTTGTCTAGAGTCGGCCAGAATTCCTCGGCACAACTATTTAAGGCGAGATCAGTTTGTAAGACATTCGAAGAACGTTCCAAGAATGTCTTGGTTTATAAGAGACTTTCGTTTGAAAGATGGGGGATATCACATTGGGAAACCCATAAGTTACGATGTGTTTACTTTGACGCATATATTGCGGGGAACCCAAATGCTATTTTACGCAACGGGTTAAGAAATTATTTTGACTCAATATATCCGAATATTGGACTTCGTGATTTAGAAAAAGCGGCTAACATGCAACATAAAGAAGCATGTTATGCTTACGGATTAGTAATGTTCGCTTCTCACCAAAGTGAGAACAAGAACATCGGGCTACAACTATTAAACAAAACGTTTCCACAAGTGACGGAGTCGGTAATTGGGGTAAGAAATGAGGTTTTTAGATTATTACGGGACTGTTGGACATTACGTAACCCTCGTCCCTTTGACGACGTTACAACACGCTGTCTTATCAACGGCCATAACGGTTATGTTGCACAAGACCAAGGATGGGAAGTAGTCCTAGTAAAACCAGAATGCATGACTTGTTTCTGGACGTATGAATTACGTGTCTTTATTGCCTTTGCTGAACGACTTGTGTACTAGCTAGAATTATCTTCACAACTATCTTGTATCAAAGTTATTGTGTGCTATATTTCATGCTTTATGTAAAATAAGCGGTATTGTAAGTTTGTAAAATAATGTATAAAAGTTTGAACGCGAAATATTATTATAATCAGTTTTTCATATAGAATTGTAGTAGTTGAATTGTATATTAGCTACTAAGTATGAACTTAACGGGTAGGTACTACCCGAATTTAAACTTATAAAACGCTAATATGAAGAAAAAGCTTTTATAAATGAGTTCATATTATGCTACGAAATACTATTAACTACTCTTAATATTCTGTATGATTAACTTGTTCCATTTAACTATTTTGAAGGAAATGGCACCGACTACTCGACACACCGTGAATATGAATGAAGAGGAATTCCGTACTTTTCTAGCTTCAAACATAGTCGCAGTACAGGCTGCGCTACATACCAACAATAACCTTGGATCTAGCAGTACAGGAAATCGTGTAGGATGCACCTACAAAGAATTCACTGCCTGCAAACCTTTAGAATTTGATGGAACTGAAGGACCGATCGGATTGAAACGGTGGACCGAGAAGGTCGAATCGGTGTTTGCCATAAGTAAGTGTACTGAAGAGGACAAAGTAAAGTACGCTACGCATACCTTCACAGGTTCTGCGTTAACATGGTGGAATACCTATCTAGAGCAAGTGGGACAAAACGATGCGTACGCACTACCGTGGTCAGCATTCAAGCACTTGATGAACGAGAAGTACCGTCCCAGAACCGAGGTCAATAAGCTCAAGACAGAACTTAGAGGGTTACGAACCCAAGGATTTGATATTACCACGTACGAAAGACGATTCACAGAATTGTGCCTATTGTGTCCGGGAGCATTCGAAGATGAGGAAGAGAAGATCGACGCGTTTGTGAAAGGATTACCGGAAAGAATCCAAGAAGATATAAGTTCACACGAGCCCGCCTCCATACAACAGGCATGTAGAATGGCTCACAAACTCGTGAACCAAATTGAAGAAAGAATTAAAGAACAGACTGCTGAAGAGGCCAATGTGAAGCAAGTCAAAAGAAAGTGGGAGGAAAACGGTGATAAGAATCACCAATACAACAACAGCAGCAATTACAACAATAATCGCAACAATTATCCCAACAATCGCAACATCAATCGCAACTACAACAAACGGCCCAACAACAACAATAACAACAGCAACTACAACAATCATCCCAACAACAATAATAACCGCAACAACAACAACAATCAGAAGCAGCTATGCCAAAGGTGTGAAAAGAATCACTCGGGGTTCTGCACCAAATTTTGCAACAAGTGTAAAAGAAATGGTCATAGCGCGGCGAAGTGTGAGGTCTACGGACCAGGGGTTAATAGAACGAAAGGAACAAATGGTGTCGGAACGAGTAATAGCGGAGCAAGTAGTGTCGGAGCAAGTTATGCCAATGTAGTTTGTTATAAATGTGGAAAACCGGGCCACATTATTAGAAATTGCCCGAACCAGGAGAACACGAATGGACAAGGCCGTGGAAGAGTTTTCAATATTAATGCAGCAGAGGCACAGGAAGACCCGGAGCTTGTTACGGGTACGTTTCTTATTGACAATAAATCTGCTTACGTTTTATTTGATTCGGGTGCGGATAGAAGCTATATGAGTAGAGATTTTTGTGCTAAATTAAGTTGTCCATTGACGCCTTTGGATAGTAAATTTTTACTCGAATTAGCAAATGGTAAATTAATTTCAGCAGATAATATATGTCGGAATCGAGAAATTAAACTGGTTAGCGAAACATTTAAGATTGATTTGATACCAGTAGAGTTAGGGAGTTTTGATGTGATAATCGGTATGGACTGGTTGAAAGAAGTGAAAGCGGAGATCGTTTGTTACAAAAATGCAATTCGCATTATACGAGAAAAAGGAAAACCCTTAATGGTGTACGGAGAAAAGGGCAACACGAAGCTACATCTTATTAGTAATTTGAAGGCACAAAAACTAATAAGAAAAGGTTGCTATGCTGTTCTAGCACACGTCGAGAAAGTACAAACTGAAGAAAAGAGCATCAATGATGTTCCCGTCGCAAAAGAATTTCCCGATGTATTTCCGAAAGAATTACCGGGATTACCCCCACATCGATCCGTTGAATTTCAAATAGATCTTGTACCAGGAGCTGCACCAATAGCTCGTGCTCCTTACAGACTCGCACCCAGCGAGATGAAAGAACTACAAAGCCAATTACAAGAACTTTTAGAGCGTGGTTTCATTCGACCAAGCACATCACCGTGGGGAGCTCCTGTTTTGTTTGTCAAGAAGAAAGATGGTACATTCAGGTTGTGTATCGACTACCGAGAGTTGAACAAACTTACCATCAAGAACCGCTACCCACTACCGAGAATTGATGACTTATTTGATCAACTACAAGGCTCGTCTGTTTATTCAAAGATTGACTTACGTTCCGGGTATCATCAAATGCGGGTGAAAGAAGATGATATTCCAAAGACTGCTTTCAGAACACGTTACGGTCATTACGAGTTTATGGTCATGCCGTTTGGTTTAACTAATGCACCAGCTGTGTTCATGGACCTTATGAACCGAGTGTGTGGACCATACCTTGACAAGTTTGTCATTGTTTTCATTGATGACATACTTATTTACTCAAAGAATGACCAAGAACACGGTGAACATTTGAGAAAGGTGTTAGAAGTATTGAGGAAGGAAGAATTGTACGCTAAGTTTTCAAAGTGTGCATTTTGGTTGGAAGAAGTTCAATTCCTCGGTCACATAGTGAACAAAGAAGGTATTAAGGTGGATCCGGCAAAGATAGAAACTGTTGAAAAATGGGAAACCCCGAAAACTCCGAAACACATACGCCAGTTTTTAGGACTAGCTGGTTACTACAGAAGGTTCATCCAAGACTTTTCCAGAATAGCAAAACCCTTGACTGCATTAACGCATAAAGGGAAGAAATTTGAATGGAATGATGAACAAGAGAAAGCGTTTCAGTTATTGAAGAAAAAGCTAACTACGGCACCTATATTGTCATTGCCTGAAGGGAATGATGATTTTGTGATTTATTGTGATGCATCAAAGAAAGGTCTCGGTTGTGTATTAATGCAACGAACGAAGGTGATTGCTTATGCGTCTAGACAATTGAAGATTCACGAACAAAATTATACGATGCATGATTTGGAATTAGGCGCGGTTGTTTTTGCATTAAAGACTTGGAGGCACTACTTATATGGGGTCAAAAGTATTATATATACCGACCACAAAAGTCTTCAACACATATTTAATCAGAAACAACTGAATATGAGGCAGCGTAGGTGGATTGAATTATTGAATGATTACGACTTTGAGATTCGTTACCACCCGGGGAAGGCAAATGTGGTAGCCGATGCCTTGAGCAGGAAGGACAGAGAACCCATTCGAGTAAAATCTATGAATATAATGATTCATAATAACATTACTACTCAAATAAAGGAGGCGCAACAAGGAGTTTTAAAAGAGGGAAATTTAAAGGATGAAATACCCAAAGGATCGGAGAAGCATCTTAATATTCGGGAAGACGGAACCCGGTATAGGGCTGAAAGGATTTGGGTACCAAAATTTGGAGATATGAGAGAAATGGTACTTAGAGAAGCTCATAAAACCAGATACTCAATACATCCTGGAACGGGGAAGATGTACAAGGATCTCAAGAAACATTTTTGGTGGCCGGGTATGAAAGCCGATGTTGCTAAATACGTAGGAGAATGTTTGACGTGTTCTAAGGTCAAAGCTGAGCATCAGAAACCATCAGGTCTACTTCAACAACCCGAAATCCCGGAATGGAAATGGGAAAACATTACCATGGATTTCATCACTAAATTGCCAAGGACTGCAAGTGGTTTTGATACTATTTGGGTAATAGTTGATCGTCTCACCAAATCAGCACACTTCTTGCCAATAAGAGAAGATGACAAGATGGAGAAGTTAGCACGACTGTATTTGAAGGAAGTCATCTCCAGACATGGAATACCAATCTCTATTATCTCTGATAGGGATGGCAGATTTATTTCAAGATTCTGGCAGACATTACAGCAAGCATTAGGAACTCGTCTAGACATGAGTACTGCCTATCATCCACAAACTGATGGGCAGAGCGAAAGGACGATACAAACGCTTGAAGACATGCTACGAGCATGTGTTATTGATTTCGGAAACAGTTGGGATCGACATCTACCGTTAGCAGAATTTTCCTACAACAACAGCTACCATTCAAGCATTGAGATGGCGCCGTTTGAAGCACTTTATGGTAGAAAGTGCAGGTCTCCGATTTGTTGGAGTGAAGTGGGGGATAGACAGATTACGGGTCCGGAGATTATACAAGAAACTACCGAGAAGATCATCCAAATTCAACAACGGTTGAAAACCGCCCAAAGTCGACAAAAGAGCTACGCTGACATTAAAAGAAAAGATATAGAATTTGAAATTGGAGAGATGGTCATGCTTAAAGTTGCACCTTGGAAAGGCGTTGTTCGATTTGGTAAACGAGGGAAATTAAATCCAAGGTATATTGGACCATTCAAGATTATTGATCGCGTCGGACCAGTAGCTTACCGACTAGAGTTACCTCAACAACTCGCGGCTGTACATAACACTTTCCACGTCTCGAATTTAAAGAAATGTTTTGCCAAAGAAGATCTCACTATTCCGTTAGATGAAATCCAAATCAACGAAAAACTTCAATTCATCGAAGAACCCGTCGAAATAATGGATCGTGAGGTTAAAAGACTTAAGCAAAACAAGATACCAATTGTTAAGGTTCGATGGAATGCTCGTAGAGGACCCGAGTTCACCTGGGAGCGTGAAGATCAGATGAAGAAGAAATACCCGTATCTATTTCCAGAAGATTCGTCAACACCTTCAACAGCTTAAAATTTCGGGACGAAATTTATTTAACGGGTAGGTACTGTAGTGACCCGAACTTTTCCATGTTTATATATATTAATTGAGATTGATATTTACATGATTAAATGTTTCCAATATGTTAAGCAATCAAACTTGTTAAGACTTGATTAATTGAAATATGTTTCATATAGACAATTGACCACCCAAGTTGACCGGTGATTCACGAACGTTAAAACTTATAAAAACTATATGATGACATATATATGGTTATATATATAGTTAACATGTTTTTATTATAAGTATGTATCTCATTAGGTATTTTAACAATGAGTTATATACATAAAAATGAGACTATTAATTTAAGAAACTCGAAAACGATATATATAACGATTATCGTTATAACAATGTCTTACTAGGTACATATGAATCATATTAAGATATTGATACACTTGGTTAATTATGTTAAATGATAAGTAAATATATTATTAAGTGTATTAACAATGAAATGCATATGTAAAAATAAGGCTACTAACTTAATGATTTCGAAACGAGACATATATGTAACGATTATCGTTGTAACGACATTTAACTGTATATACATCATACTAAGATATATTATATATCATAATATCATGATAATATAATAATTTAACATCTCATTTGTTATAATAAATAATGGGTTAACAACATTCAACAAGATCGTTAACCTAAAGGTTTCAAAACAACATTTACATGTAACGACTAACGATGACTTAACGACTCAGTTAAAATGTATATACATGTAGTGTTTTAATATGTATTCATACACTTTTGAAAGACTTCAAGACACTTATCAAAATACTTCTACTTAACAAAAATGCTTACAATTACATCCTCGTTCAGTTTCATCAACAATTCTACTCGTATGCACCCGTATTCGTACTCGTACAATACACAGCTTTTAGATGTATGTACTATTGGTATATACACTCCAATGATCAGCTCTTAGCAGCCCATGTGAGTCACCTAACACATGTGGGAACCATCATTTGGCAACTAGCATGAAATATCTCATAAAATTACAAAAATATGAGTAATCATTCATGACTTATTTACATGAAAACAAAATTACATATCCTTTATATCTAATCCATACACCAACGACCAAAAACACCTACAAACACTTTCATTCTTCAATTTTCTTCATCTAATTGATCTCTCTCAAGTTCTATCTTCAAGTTCTAAGTGTTCTTCATAAATTCCAAAAGTTCTAGTTTCATAAAATCAAGAATACTTTCAAGTTTGCTAGCTCACTTCCAATCTTGTAAGGTGATCATCCAACCTCAAGAAATCTTTGTTTCTTACAGTAGGTTATCATTCTAATACAAGGTAATAATCATATTCAAACTTTGGTTCAATTTCTATAACTATAACAATCTTATTTCAAGTGATGATCTTACTTGAACTTGTTTTCGTGTCATGATTCTGCTTCAAGAACTTCAAGCCATCCAAGGATCCATTGAAGCTAGATCCATTTTTCTCTTTTCCAGTAGGTTTATCCAAGGAACTTAAGGTAGTAATGATGTTCATAACATCATTCGATTCATACATATAAAGCTATCTTATTCGAAGGTTTAAACTTGTAATCACTAGAACATAGTTTAGTTAATTCTAAACTTGTTCGCAAACAAAAGTTAATCCTTCTAACTTGACTTTTAAAATCAACTAAACACATGTTCTATATCTATATGATATGCTAACTTAATGATTTAAAACCTGGAAACACGAAAAACACCGTAAAACCGGATTTACGCCGTCGTAGTAACACCGCGGGCTGTTTTGGGTTAGTTAATTAAAAACTATGATAAACTTTGATTTTAAAGTTGTTATTCTGAGAAAATGATTTTTATTATGAACATGAAACTATATCCAAAAATTATGATTAAACTCAAAGTGGAAGTATGTTTTCTAAAATGGTCATCTAGACGTCGTTCTTTCGACTGAAATGACTACCTTTACAAAAACGACTTGTAACTTATTTTTCCGACTATAAACCTATACTTTTTTGTTTAGATTCATAAAATAGAGTTCAATATGAAACCATAGCAATTTGATTCACTCAAAACGGATTTAAAATGAAGAAGTTATGGGTAAAACAAGATTGGATAATTTTTCTCATTTTAGCTACGTGAAAATTGGTAACAAATCTATTCCAACCATAACTTAATCAACTTGTATTGTATATTATGTAATCTTGAGATACCATAGACACGTATACAATGTTTCGACCTATCATGTCGACACATCTATATATATTTCGGAACAACCATAGACACTCTATATGTGAATGTTGGAGTTAGCTATACAGGGTTGAGGTTGATTCCAAAATATATATAGTTTGAGTTGTGATCAATACTGAGATACGTATACACTGGGTCGTGGATTGATTCAAGATAATATTTATCGATTTATTTCTGTACATCTAACTGTGGACAACTAGTTGTAGGTTACTAACGAGGACAGCTGACTTAATAAACTTAAAACATCAAAATATATTAAAAGTGTTGTAAATATATTTTGAACATACTTTGATATATATGTATATATTGTTATAGGTTCGTGAATCAACCAGTGGCCAAGTCTTACTTCCCGACGAAGTAAAAATCTGTGAAAGTGAGTTATAGTCCCACTTTTAAAATCTAATATTTTTGGGATGAGAATACATGCAGGTTTTATAAATGATTTACAAAATAGACACAAGTACGTGAAACTACATTCTATGGTTGAATTATCGAAATCGAATATGCCCCTTTTTATTAAGTCTGGTAATCTAAGAATTAGGGAACAGACACCCTAATTGACGCGAATCCTAAAGATAGATCTATTGGGCCTAACAAACCCCATCCAAAGTACCGGATGCTTTAGTACTTCGAAATTTATATCATATCCGAAGGGTGTCCCGGAATGATGGGGATATTCTTATATATGCATCTTGTTAATGTCGGTTACCAGGTGTTCACCATATGAATGATTTTTATCTCTATGTATGGGATGTGTATTGAAATATGAAATCTTGTGGTCTATTGTTACGATTTGATATATATAGGTTAAACCTATAACTCACCAACATTTTTGTTGACGTTTAAAGCATGTTTATTCTCAGGTGAATATTAAGAGCTTCCGCTGTTGCATACTAAAATAAGGACAAGATTTGGAGTCCATGTTTGTATGATATTGTGTAAAAACTGCATTCAAGAAACTGATTTCGATGTAATATATTTGTATTGTAAACCATTATGTAATGGTCGTGTGTAAACAGGATATTTTAGATTATCATTATTTGATAATCTACGTAAAGCTTTTTAAACCTTTATTTATGAAATAAAGGTTATGGTTTGTTTTAAAATGAATGCAGTCTCTGAAAAACGTCTCATATAGAGGTCAAAACCTCGCAACGAAATCAATTAATATGGAACGTTTTTAATCAATAAGAACGGGACATTTCAACGAATACAACTATCTTATTCCGACTCGCTTGTTTCTTCTTCTTCGATTTTGGTTCGTTTTGCCAAGTTTCTAGGGATATATGATGTTCCCCTAATACGAGCCGTCGTTTTCCACATTGGTTTAGAAAAACCTGGTGGTTTAGAGGTTCCCGGGTCATTGTTACAACTTAAGGACTTCGGGGGTTGACGATACATATAAAGTTCATCGGGGTTGGAATTAGATTTCTCTATTTTTATGCCCTTTCCCTTATTATTTTCTTTTGCCTTTTTAAATTCAGTTGGGGTAATTTCTATAACATCATCGGAATTCTCGTCGGAATCCGATTCATCGGAGAATTGGTAATCCTCCCAATATTTTGCTTCCTTGGCGAAAACACCATTGATCATAATTAACCTTGGTCGGTTGGTTGAGGATTTTCTTTTACTTAACCGTTTTATTATTTCCCCCACCGGTTCTATTTCTTCATCCGGTTCCGATTCTTCTTCCGGTTCCGACTCTTCTTCCGGTTCCGACTCTTCTTCCGGTTCCGACTCTTCTTCCGGTTCCTCTTCGGGAACTTTTGAATCAGTCCACGAATCATTCCAATTTACATTTGACTCTTCATTATTATTAGGTGAGTCAATGGGACTTGTTCTAGAGGTAGACATTTATCACATAATATCAAACGCGTTAAGAGATTAATATATCACATAATATTCACATGTTAAAAATATATAGTTTCCAACAAAATTTGTTAAGCAATCATTTTTCAAGTAAACACGGTCGAAGTCCAAACTCACTAATGCATCCTAACAAACTCGATAAGACACACTAATGCAAAATTCTGGTTCTCTAAGACCAACGCTCGGATACCAACTAAAATGTCCCGTTCTTATTGATTAAAAACGTTCCATATTAATTGATTTCGTTGCGAGGTTTTGACCTCTATATGAGACGTTTTTCAAAGACTGCATTCATTTTAAAACAAACCATAACCTTTATTTCATCAATAAAGGTTTAAAAAGCTTTACGTAGATTATCAAATAATGATAATCTAAAATATCCTGTTTACACACGACCATTACATAATGGTTTACAATACAAATATGTTACAACAAAATAAGTTTCTTGAATGCAGTTTTTACACAATATCATACAAGCATGGACTCCAAATCTCGTCCTTATTTAAGTATGCGACAGCGGAAGCTCTTAATAATCACCTGAGAATGAACATGCTTAAAACGTCAACAAAAATGTTGGTGAGTTATAGGTTTAACCTATATATATTAAATCATAATAATAGACCACAAGATTTCATATTTCAATACACATCCCATACATAGAGATAAAAATCATTCATATGGTGAACACCTGGTAACCGACATTAACAAGATGCATATATAGGAATATCCCCATCATTCCGGGACACCCTTCGGATATGATATAAATTTTGAAGTACTAAAGCATCCGGTACTTTGGATGGGGTTTGTTAGGCCCAATAGATCTATCTTTAGGATTCGCGTCAATTAGGGTGTCTGTTCCCTAATTCTTAGATTACCAGACTTAATAAAAAGGGGCATATTCGATTTCGATAATTCAACCATAGAATGTAGTTTCACGTACTTGTGTCTATTTTGTAAATCATTTATAAAACCTGCATGTATTCTCATCCGAAAAATATTAGATTTTAAAAGTGGGACTATAACTCACTTTCACAGATTTTTACTTCGTCGGGAAGTAAGACTTGGCCACTGGTTGATTCACGAACCTATAACAATATATACATATATATCAAAGTATGTTCAAAATATATTTACAACACTTTTAATATATTTTGATGTTTTAAGTTTATTAAGTCAGCTGTCCTCGTTAGTAACCTACAACTAGTTGTCCACAGTTAGATGTACAGAAATAAATCGATAAATATTATCTTGAATCAATCCACGACCCAGTGTATACGTATCTCAGTATTGATCACAACTCAAACTATATATATTTTGGAATCAACCTCAACCCTGTATAGCTAACTCCAACATTCACATATAGAGTGTCTATGGTTGTTCCGAAATATATATAGATGTGTCGACATGATAGGTTGAAACATTGTATACGTGTCTATGGTATCTCAAGATTACATAATATACAATACAAGTTGATTAAGTTATGGTTGGAATAGATTTGTTACCAATTTTCACGTAGCTAAAATGAGAAAAATTATCCAATCTTGTTTTACCCATAACTTCTTCATTTTAAATCCGTTTTGAGTGAATCAAATTGCTATGGTTTCATATTGAACTCTATTTTATGAATCTAAAAAGAAAAAGTATAGGTTTATAGTCGGAAAAATAAGTTACAAGTCGTTTCTGTAAAGGTAGTCATTTCAGTCGAAAGAACGACGTCTAGATGACCATTTTAGAAAACATAATTCCACTTTGAGTTTAACCATAATTTTTGGATATAGTTTCATGTTCATAATAAAAATCATTTTCTCATAATAATAACTTTTAAATCAAAGTTTATCATAGTTTTTAATTAACTAACCCAAAACAGCCCGCGGTGTTACTACGACGGCGTAAATGCGGTTTTACGGTGTTTTTCGTGTTTCCAGGTTTTAAATCATTAAGTTAGCATATCATATAGATATAGAACATGTGTTTAGTTGATTTTAAAAGTCAAGTTAGAAGGATTAACTTTTGTTTGCGAACAATTTTAGAATTAACTAAACTATGTTCTAGTGATTACAAGTTTAAACCTTCGAATAAGATAGCTTTATATGTATGAATTGAATGATGTTATGAACATCATTACTACCTTAAGTTCTTTGGATAAACCTACTGGAAAAGAGAAAAATGGATCTAGCTTCAACGGATCCTTGGATGGCTCGAAGTTCTTGAAGCAGAATCATGACACGAAAACAAGTTCAAGTAAGATCATCACTTGAAATAAGATTGTTATAGTTATGGAAATTGAACCAAAGTTTGAATATGATTATTACCTTGTATTAGAATGATAACCTACTGTAAGAAACAAAGATTTCTTGAGGTTGGATGATCACCTTACAAGATTGGAAGTGAGCTAGCAAACTTGAAAGTATTCTTGATTTTATGTAACTAGAACATGTAGAATATATGAAGAACACTTAGAACTTGAAGATAGAACTTGAGAGAGATCAATTAGATGAATAAAATTGAAGAATGAAAGTGTTTGTAGGTTTTTAGTCGTTGGTGTATGGATTAGATATAAAGGATATGTAATTTTGTTTTCATGTAAATAAGTCATGAATGATTACTCATATTTTTGTAATTTTATGAGATATTTCATGCTAGTTGCCAAATGATGGTTCCCACATGTGTTAGGTGACTCACATGGGCTGCTAAGAGCTGATCATTGGAGTGTATATACCAATAGTACATACATCTAAAAGCTGTGTATTGTACGAGTACGAATATGGGTGCATACGAGTAGAATTGTTGATGAAACTGAACGAGGATGTAATTGTAAGCATTTTTGTTAAGTAGAAGTATTTTGATAATTGTATTGAAGTCTTTCAAAAGTGTATAAATACATATTAAAACACTACATGTATATACATTTTAACTGAGTCGTTAAGTCATCGTTAGTCGTTACATGTAAGTGTTGTTTTGAAACCTTTAGGTTAACGATCTTGTTAAATGTTGTTAACCCAATGTTTATAATATCAAATGAGATTTTAAATTATTATATTATCATGATATTATCATGTATGAATATCTCTTAATATGATATATATACATTAAATGTCTTTACAACGATAATCGTTACATATATGTCTCGTTTAAAAATCATTAAGTTAGTAGTCTTGTTTTTACATATGTAGTTCATTGTTAATATACTTAATGATATGTTTACTTATCATAGTATCATGTTAACTATATATATATCCATATATATATGTCATCATATAGTTTTTACAAGTTTTAACGTTCGTGAATCACCGGTCAACTTGGGTGGTTAATTGTCTATATGAAACATAAGTCTTAACAAGTTTGATTGCTTAACATGTTGGAAACATTTAATCATGTAAAGATCAATCTCAATTAATATATATAAACATGGAAAAGTTCGGGTCACTACAGTAACCGACATTCACAATATGTATATAAGAATATCCCCATCATTCCGGGATCCTCCTTCGAACATGATATAAATTTCGAAGTTCTAAAGCATCCGGTACTTTGGATGGGGCTTGTTGGGCCCGATAGATCCATCTTTAGGATTCGCATCAATTAGGGTGTCTGTTCCCTAATTCTTAGATTACCAGACTTAATAAAAAGGGGCATATTCGATTTCGATAATTCAACCATATAATGTAGTTTCGATTACTTGTGTCTATTTCGTAAAACATTTATAAAAGTTGCGCATGTATTCTCAGCCCAAAAATATATATTGCAAAAGCAATTAAAAAGGGAGCAAATGAAACTCACTATAATGTATTTTGTAGTAAAAATACATATGACGACATTGAACAATGCAGGATTGGCCTCGGATTCACGAACCTATATCAAGTATTAACACATTATAGTATAAATTTGTTATGTTTTAATTATTCTTATAATATATTATGATACATATTTGATATTTAATTAATGTTATATCAATAATATTAGTTGAAACATAATTTTTATGTAATATTAGTATATTTTATGTTATAATATATTTACATATATATCTTTTGTTTTGCAAAATTAATAATCGTAGAAATACCTGACTAAGGGTAATAATAATAATACTAATAGTATGATACTAGTAATAATAATAATGATAATAATGATTATCATACTTATATGGTGATAATAATATTTATAATACTAATAATAACAATCATAATAACAATACTATTAAATGATCATAAATTCTTATTTTAGTAATAATAATAGTAATAATTATATTACTACTAATAATAACAATAATAATAATAATATTAATTTTAGAAATGAGAACTACCTTCAAAGAGCTTTTCTAAAAAAAAATGCCCCAAACAGGGTTCGAACTCGAGACCTCTCGCCCACCCGCAACCACACTTAACCATTCTGCCATCCATGTTTTTCTGACTTATAAGGCAACCCAAACATACATATCTAGTATTTCTTTCATCTTAGTTCATCATCTTCTTCACCAAGTTTAAAATCAAACAGGGGGCAAAAACTCAACAACAATCGATTGGGTTTTCATTTATGACTTGTAAACAACATGAAACAAAAAAAAAAATGTGTTCATGATATAAAAAAAATGAGAAAAAAAACACAAAAAATCCTACTGCTTTGCGCGTAGCTAGGAAAAAAAAATTTGTTTTCAATTTTGAGTTCGTTTTGGACAATCTTTACAACATGAAACATGTTTCAAATCATTCCTAAAATCTATCAAAATCATCAATTTAACTTAAAACATCAAAACAAGCTCTAATTTCTCCAAGAACAAAACAATTGACTTTTGACAATTTAACTTTGACTGGCAAATTCGAATTCGTTATTAAGAATTGGAACTTGAGATTTTGCAGGAAGTTTAAGTAAATGATTCCTAACAACTCTGCATTTTTAGTTTTTGAAATTTGTTTCGAATTTACGTTAGTGTATATTACTGTGAAGAACTCAAGAACTCAAAAATTAATTTTTAGATTAAGAGTGTTATAGATTATGATTACAACATGAATTGTGTTGCAAATCATTCCTATAAACTTTATGAATCATCAAATTAACTGGAGATATCAAAACAAACTCGAATTTGATTCAAGAACACTTAGTTGACTTTGAAAACCAAAACTTTGACTCTCAAATTAGAAATTGATAGAAAGAATTGAAGATTGAAAACTTACAGATAGTTTAGATAGATGATTCCTAACAAGACTGCATTATTACATTTTGGAAATTCATTCGAAATCAAAATATGGTGAAAAAGATGAATGTACAGAGTGTCGAGCTTATTTTTAGTTTTCTATCTTTCTCAAATGCATATATCTATATAAGGAATAAATTTTATTCTGTAATGTACCTTGAAATTGACAGATAACAAATTGTAGACAAGAAACAAAAATTGATAAAAGTTGAGAGTGATCTGCAACTGATTTTGGAAACTGTCTGTGTACTATCCATTTTTTATATATCATTAATATTAATATTAATAATTAATAAATATAAATATATATATTAATAATAATAACTCTTTTAATATTATTAATATAAATAATAATAGTATTATAAATAACAAGAATGATGATATTTATTAATCATAATGTTTATAATAATAATACTAATATTAATAATAACATTTATGATAATAATAATACTAATAATACTAATATTAATATTAGTATTGAAAATAACAATAATATTACTAATACAACTAATTCTTAACTTGTAATTACATTTAATATACTAACCTTGCATATTATTAATTATGTAATACTTATTTTATATAATAACACATTTGAAAATTTAATATATATATATATATATATATATATATATATATATATATATATATATATATATATATATATATATATATATATTTACACACAATCGTTCATGAATCATCAGACATAGTCGAAGGGTAAATGTTATCCATGTAAACAGTTCAAAAATTCTGATACTCACATTACAGACTTTGCTTATCGTGTCGAAATCATATAAAGATTAAGTTTAAATTTAATCGAAAATCCCGGGTCATCACAGCAGAAACCATAGACAACCGTAAACGATCTTAATCATTGGAAGTTTGATGATAAAGAATAGTATGTTGGAAAAGCTCCGAAAAGTTGGAACTGAAAAACGGATTGAGCTAACCACGAAGGAGACCAAGGACAAATACAAGGACCATACCATATGTTCAAAGAATCCAGGTAACTCTGGATCCATTGAAATCTTTAGAGAATATCTTGCTCCGAAGTCATGTTAAAATCTTGCGAAAAATCTTTCTCCATCAACCATCGAACTTAGAAATTCCAAAATATCATCATCAATATCTTCGATATTTCTGAGGATATTTTCATAAATATTCTCGTCCGAAATTATATACCTCCTCGTGCTTCCTGTGTATCAATATATTGGAAACATTCAATAGAAAATTTAGTACCGAAAAGCAGATTATGCGAAACTATGAAGAAAGCCGTGGACAAATCACAAAGAATAAGTTTGACTTCAAAGAATCCAAATGATTCAATGTCTGCTAAAGTCTTTAGTGAATAAATTACTCCTTACTCTAAACCCTTACAGACAATAGTTTCTATCATCCATCGATGAAATGCCCCGTCCTAATCCATCCGGACGAAGTCCATATCGATTATAAACGATTCACAACAGTTGATTACATCGCGAGGTATTTGACCTCTATATGATACATTTTACAAACATTGCATTTGTTTTTGAAAAGACAATCTTTCATTACATCGAAAGTAGACAACATTTAAACCATTTCGTAATATATCTTACTATAATTGACTTAATAATAATCTTGATGAACTCAACGACTCGAATGCAACGTCTTTTGAAATATGTCATAAATGACTCCACGTAATATCTCTAAGATGAGCAAATGCACAGCGGAAGATTTCTTTCATACCTGAGAATAAACATGCTTTCAAGTGTCAACTAAATGGTTGGTGAGTTCATTAGTTTATCATAAATAATCATTTCATAATTTTAATAGACCACAAGATTTCATATTTCCATTTCTCATAAACATACGTCCCATACATAGAGACAAAAAAATATCATTCATATGGATTAAACACCTGGTAACCGACATTCACAATATACATATAAGAATATCCCCATCATTCCGGGATCCTCCTTCGGACATGATATAAATTTTGAAATACTAAAGCATCCGGTACTTTGGATGGGGTTTGTTAGGCCCAATAGATCTATCTTTAGGATTCGCGTCAATTAGGGTATCTGTTCCCTAATTCTTAGATTATCAGACTTAATAAAAAGGGGCATATTCGATTTCGATAATTCAACCATAGAATGTAGTTTCACGTACTTGTGTCTATTTTGTAAATCATTTATAAAACCTGCATGTATTCCTATCCCAAAAATATTAGATTTTAAAAGTGGGACTATAACTCACGCATATAAATATTGTAAAACAGTTAATAAAGCATTTGCATGTATTCTCAGCCCAAAAACGTAAAGAGTAAAAAGGGAGCAAATGAAACTCACCTAATGTATTTTGTAGTAAAAATACATATGACTATATTGAACAATGCAGGGTTGGCCTCAGATTCACGAACCTATATCATTTGTATATATACATATTAAAACATATAATCGTAAATGAATAAATTTATTTATTATATCTTTAATTTATATATTATGTATGTTTAATCTGTGTATATATTCATAATGGTTAATATTTATATAGTTATATTAATATATTCATATTTATATATATAATTGTTATTGTTATATTTAAAAGTCGAAAGTTTGTTATTTGTATGTATTTATATGATAATATTAATAGGTTTGTTATATATAGTTATGTTAAATTTTAATATAATTATAGTATATGTAACAATTATATTTTATGTATAAAAATATTTATCTGTTAAAAATAATAGTTTTGATATTAATGCTTTTCTATAATAGTTCTTCTAATAATAACTTTATTAATACGATAATACTAATAATAAAAATGATACTAATGATAATACATATATTAATAATGATTCTAATAATACTAAAAAAGTTCTTAATGATACTAATACTAATGTTAGTGATAATATTAATAATTTGTGTTATTGTGATACTAATGATAATCTTAATCATGATAATAGTAATAATAATATTAACAATCTTAGTATTAATGATAATGTCAGTAGTTATTCTACTTAATAATAATAATAATACTAATAATAATAATATTAGTATTAACAGTAATAATAATAATAATCCTAACTGTAATTATAATCATGATAATAATAATAAATCGTACTAATACTTTCATTAGAAATAATATTGGTAGTAATAACTATAATAATAATAACAGTAGATACTAATAATAATAATAATATAACAATAACAATAACATTAATAATATCAATAACAATAATGATAGTAATAATCATAATAATAATAATAATAATAACAATAATAATAATCATAATATTAATTAATAACTACTAAATATAAGAGAATTTTAAAACTACCTCAAGTGATAAGCCTTCAAAAAAAATAAACGCCTTAGACGGGACTCGAACCCGTGATCTCTTGAATAACCAAACAACCCCTTAACCACTACACCATTTCTGTTTATCTGGATTAAAACACAGCTCCTTTTATTTAAACCATTTACTCGTCTGATTACATTTTCTTCTTCAACCTAATAACTAAATCGACCAGGGCATCAACCATCAATCAGAAGTTTGTTTTAATAAATTTTAGGATTTTCAAAATATATAGAAACTATTAGAAATTTATTAACACAATCAAAACAGACAATTAAATAAAAAAAAGAAAAAAAAGAACCTGTGCAGCGATGATGAACACGAAATCAATTTAGAATTTTTAGACTGTTTTGGCAAACGATTTCAACACAAAATAGTTTGTAAATCGTTCCTGGAAACTGTTTGATCCTTCAATTGAATCGTAAACATTGACTAGACTTCTAATTTCGCAAAGAACAATCTGTTTGACTTTTTAAGAACTAAGTTTGACTTTAAAATTCAACTTCGTTATTAATATTTGAGATAAGAGACTTTGCAGAAGGTTTTAATATAAGATTGCAAACACAATTACATTTCTAGATTTTAAAATCTGTTAAGAAATCGAGTTGTTTGAAAAATCACTCAAGAACAGGGCAGTTGCCTTTGTTCTTCATTTTCCTTTTAAATTCAATTGAATTAAGAAACTGTAAAAGGTTACTGTAATTGATATTTGATAATGTATGCCGAATGCTCTCCGTAAATAACTGGAATTGATTGTTTTATAACAATTTTGTCGACAAAGAGATTGATCACATACGTGATATATAAAAAATAAATAATAACAAAAAAACTGATTTTAACCCTTAACTGATTTTGTTTGATATGAAGACTAATGCTCGATCGTACCAGTTTAATAGACAAAAACAAAAATCATACATAGTGTGGATTGAGACGTGAAAGTGATTTGGGGTCTTGGGATTTATTTAATATCATATTTTTTTTTTTAAAAACATTTATCTGTTTCTATATATACATATACTCTTATTTGTATATCTACATTCATATAATATCATTAGTTTAATATCTGAATTTATCTGCATTTTATATATATAAGTATCTGTATTTATAATGTATGCATATATTTGTATTTATAGTTCTTAAGTTTTTGATAATTACTAAATATATAAATAATATTAATAATATTACTAATAATTAATAACATTACTAATAATAATTATAATATTATTGATAGTAGACTTAAATGATAAGAATAATATAATAATGAAAATTTAGTTAGTAATTATGATAAAAAAAAATGATAAAAATAATCTGATTAATGATATTAGTAACAATACTAATTATAATAATAATATTAATAACATTAATAATAATAATACAACTTAAACATATAAATTTTCTTTGTATATGCATATTTTATATTAGAAGTAATAATATTACTAATAAAATATTAATATTAAAATTAACAAAACAATTATAATGAAAGAAGTGATAATAAGATTATTATATCAATTATTTCAAACTTGTAAATTAATATAATACGATATAATACTGCTACAGGTGATAAAAAAAATTATATACATATTTATTTACAAACAATTGTTCGTGAATCATCGAGCATAGTCAAAGGTCAAATGTATGCATAAACATAGTTCAAAGTTTTTGAGACTTAACATTACAAATTTTGCTTATCGTGTCGGGAACATATAAAGATTAAAGTTTAAATTTGATCGGAAATTCCCGGGTCATCATAGTACCTACCCGTTAAAGAAATTTCGTCCCGAAATTTGAGTTAGGTGGTCATGGCTAACAAATAAAATGCTTTCTTAACGAATATGAGTTGATAAATCGGGTTTTATCATTATTGATTAATATAGATAAAACAATTCGATTACTCGAAGAGTACGAGTGAAGCTATCATAAAAGATTGAAATGAGTAAATGCAGATTTGTCTTAACTGGTGATGTAGTCAGGGTTGAATCCCGGAATTCAAGGGATTTAAAAGAAAATCTTCGAAATCTAAAAGATTTGATTCTGCGGCGAATAAGGAGATTAAGATCTCTATAATTAAATACGGTGATCTGCTTCGATTACTCCGTCTGATATTTCCATTATAAATTAACTCTTCCGTTCCATTATTCTCATCATTCCTATACTTTCTTTCTTAGTCCATACATCCAAAAGGTTGTGAATTGCTTAATCCCGTTCTAATCCTTGATGTTTTCTCAATTATCATTTCTGTCATCCTTCTTCTCAATCTTCCACCAGAAGAATCTGTTTACTCCTATTATTACCTTGGGGTAATACTATTCTTAATTATACCATGTCTTTATATTGTTATTCATATTAATATTCACGGTTTGTAACCTCCGTGCTGTTTATTGGGCTTTATATTTTCTCTTATATTTTGGAACTTTGTCCCTTCGTTTCTTCTTCTTGCGATTAAACACCGCTTGTAATGGTTCAGAATTCGTAGATATAAATTCGGAATAAAGATTGTTAATGTTCTAAGAAGGAAATCGTAATGGCACGATTTGATTTGTCAAATTACCAGATTTACTGAGAATAGAACTATCAAGAATATACTTTCTTGATATGTTCAGAAGTTAAGCAGAATGAAAGAGTTATGTAACATGGCACATGATGACGTTATGATCTGCGAATCATCATGTCCCATTAGAAACTCAGCATGACTTACTGTAATATAATCACGTTGATCAAGTGTCATTATATTATACTAACTCATGCATCAGTTCCCAACACTACTTCAAAACATTTGTATCTTAAACTCGAAAGTTTACAGAATGTAGAAACTAACAGTTTCTATATGATGTAACACTGATATCAGGAAGAGATTAATAATTTCAGATAAGAATAGTTATGAGTATATCTTCAGAAATATGGAGGATATTTATAATGAAAGCTACGATGATATCTTGGAATTTCTAATATCAATGGATGATGAAGAAGATTTATCCGTAAGGGTTTAGATTCGGAAGCAAGGTATTCGTTAATGACTTCAGCAGGTACTGAATCACTTAGATTCTTTGAAGTCAAACTTATTCTTTGTGATCTGTCCATGGCTTTCTTCATAGTTTGCTCAATCAGTTTTTCAGTTTCAAACTTTTTCTGAGCTTTGCCAACCTACAATTCTTTATTATCAACTTTCGACGGTTAAGGTATTTTACGGTTGTCTACGGTTTCTGCTGCTTCATTCAACTTTTTCAACATTCAGAGTATTTGATTTGTAGACTAAGTGCTTTTCAGGATTTCAGATGAAAGATCATTATTCTAAAAGATAAATGTTATACATATAACTGTTGATGTAGATATGCTGTGAGTTTTCAAAGTACTGATTGCCGATTCTTCTACATTTACTGCTACCCTATCTGAATCATTGGTTATCGATCTGAGGTGATTTCAAGAGAATTGTATTTTTTAGATGATTAAACGCTGATGGTAATATGGTGGAATATAAAAGGTTCCCGGTAACAATAAAAGAACATACATATTAGTCAAGGTGATAATAAGGTTGTTTCGAACGAAAAGTCGAAGTTGGTTTGCTAAAGCTGTGACAAAATTTGCTACTTTGAAAAGGGATCGCAAAGTTATTTTTGCTAATAAATGTGAAAGGATCTGACGCGGCTACGCGTTAAACTTTTACTCAGTTGTCGAGAGTTTCTCAGGTGCATAACTATATGCATAAATCTTTCCTTCCGTAGATGAAGTGCGGTTGGTTCATCCTATCGATTAAGGTGTTTTCAAGAATCACGAAAGGTCTGAACGCAGAATGTAATCGTGAAGATACAAATGATGTTTAAGGCGAAATCAAGTGGCAAATTTGAAGAATTATTTAGTTTCATATGTTATAATCAATATTTTAATTCATTTTTAATTGTCCAATCTTATTAGTCCACAGTCGATAGTCCACAGTTGACAGTTCACTAATTCATATATAGTTTAATATATCATATTTGAATTAATTAATACGTGTCGTGACCCGTATACTTCTCAGACTCGATCACAACTCAAAGTATATATATTATTATAGAATCAACCTCAACCCTGTATAGAGAACTCGATCATTACTGCATATAGAGTGTCTATGGTGATTCCAAATAATATATATAGATGCGTCGATATGATATGTCAAAACCTTGTATACGTGTCCCGATATTTAAAGTGCGTAACATAAATAACAAAAATTAAATGACGATAAATAAAGTGCGTAAAGTAAATAACAGAAATTAAATAACGATAAATAAAATTGCGAGAATATAAATTGCGATAAATAAATTGCGATAATTAAATTGCGATAAATAAAATGTAATACGGAATTAACAGTTAGCTAGGAACAGTTAGCTAGGATTTTGTTAGCTTGGTTTCTTAATAAGATTTAATATTGTTAATTAGTCTGTTTCTAATCAATTTTTATTGTGTCCATTATTTCTTCATTATGCCACTTGTTGGATTCTGATAGGTCAAAATCTAAATATGAAATTGAATTTGAATGAAAATAGTTATTCTTTGGTGAACGGATACGTATCTCGGTGGTTGTAAATAGGATAGTGAATAACTATTGAATCAGATTTGAAGAATATACAGTGTAACTTATTAATGTGAAATTTAAATATTCCTCGGGTATTACCTACCCGTTAAAATATTTTCACCATTAACAGTTTGTACAAAAGAATTTTTAATTACAATCTTTTTGAAAACGTATATACATATATATTTTCTTCAGATGTAATCATGGATTTAATGAGTCAATATGATATTAAACTCATTTGATTTATCGTTAGAACAAGAATATATAATCTCTAACATATTAGAGATTACATAATCATCATGTCGAACGAAGATAAATGACGTAGAACGATACGTAGAATGAAGATCATACTCAAAGTACAGATGATGATATTGAAGCATGGATTGCTGATGGTACTAGTGCTGTTATTGATGGTACTGTTGGTGCCGGTGATGTTGCTGAAGCTGGTACATTTTGCACCATATTCTCCGAATTGATTATTCGAGCGCGAAGTTCGTTGATTTATTACTCCAGGATAATTGTCGGTCGGAACGAGTGGATGAATAAAATTCAGAATTGTGGATAGAATATAATATTGTCGAGTTACCCTGGAAATGAGACTGAAAATGGTGTCTCGAACAGGTTCGCCGGTAAACGCTTCAGGTTCATTGTCAAGAGGTGAATTCAGTTGGTGGAAGGGATTGCCTTCTGCGCGTTTCCATTAATTAAGTCGACTACGAACCCATCAGATGAATTGATAATGGCTAATTGGTTGATTCATGCTGGTGACGCTGTTTTCGGAGCTTAGGTGAACATCTATGTCAGAATAGCTGTCGGAATAACTATCAAAATAGCTATCGAAATCTGAGGGACTCGAACAGGTTGCAGGATTCATCTCGTACGATCAGATGAAGGATTTTCGATAAGAAATAGATTATAGGATGTAGATTAGTACCCTGCAATACATAATTTACATATGCATATATAATACTAACATCCCATAAGTTACGGAGGAATCTACGGAATATGTTAGGCAAAGTTACAGTAACCGATACGCTAAGATATAGATTAGCAGATACGATAAGATATAAATTTTGTCTATACACTATTCATGCAATCATTGCAGTAAGATGTGTCTAGACTAAGAATGATAAGCAGGTAATTTCCTAAGGATGATAAGCAGATGATTTCCGACTAGAAATGATAAGCAAAACTTTTGATATGCAGACATGGTCGAAGTCCAGACTCACTAATGCCCCCTAACGACTTATTAGTTAGACACACTAATGCAGACCTGGTTCGCTAAGACCTCTGCTCTGATACCAACTGAAATGCCCCGTCCTAATCCATCCGGACGAAGTCCATATCGATTATAAACGATTCACAACAGTTGATTACATCGCGAGGTATTTGACCTCTATATGATACATTTTACAAACATTGCATTCGTTTTTGAAAAGACAATCTTTCATTACATCGAAAGTAGACAACATTCAAACCATTTCGTAATATATCTTACTATAATTGACTTAATAATAATCTTGATGAACTCAACGACTCGAATGCAACGTCTTTTGAAATATGTCATAAATGACTCCACGTAATATCTCTAAGATGAGCAAATGCACAGCGGAAGATTTCTTTCATACCTGAGAATAAACATGCTTTCAAGTGTCAACCAAAAGGTTGGTGAGTTCATTAGTTTATCATAAATAATCATTTCATAATTTTAATAGACCACAAGATTTCATATTTCCATTTCTCATAAACATACGTCCCATACATAGAGACAAAAAAATATCATTCATATGGATTGAACACCGGGTAACTGACATTCACAATATACATATAAGAATATCCCCATCATTCCGGGATCCTCCTTCGGACATGATATAAATTTCAAAATACTAAAGCATCCGGTACTTTGGATGGGGTTTGTTAGGCCCAATAGATCTATCTTTAGGATTCGCGTCAATTAGGGTGTCTGTTCCCTAATTCTTAGATTACCAGACTTAATAAAAAGGGGCATATTCGATTTCGATAATTCAACCATAGAATGTAGTTTCACGTACTTGTGTCTATTTTGTAAATCATTTATAAAACTTGCATGTATTCTCATCCCAAAAATATTAGATTTTAAAAGTGGGACTATAACTCACGCATATAAATATTGTAAAACAGTTAATAAAGCATTTGCATGTATTCTCAGCCCAAAAACGTAAAGAGTAAAAAGGGAGAAAATGAAACTCACCTAATGTATTTTGTAGTAAAAATACATATGACTATATTGAACAATGCAGGGTTGGCCTCAGATTCACGAACCTATATCATTTGTATATATACATATTAAAACATATAATCGTAAATGAATAAATTTATTTATTATATCTTTAATTTATATATTATGTATGTTTAATCTGTGTATATATTCATAATGGTTAATATTTATATAGTTATATTAATATATTCATATTTATATATATAATTGTTAATGTTATATTTAAAAGTCGAAAGTTTGTTATTTGTATGTATTTATATGATAATATTAATAGGTATGTTATATATAGTTATGTTAAATTTTAATATAATTATAGTATATGTAACAATTATATTTTATGTACAAAAATATTTATCTGTTAAAAATAATAGTTTTGATATTAATGCTTTTCTATAATAGTTCTTCTAATAATAACTTTATTAATACGATAATACTAATAATAAAAATGATACTAATGATAATACATATATTAATAATGATTCTAATAATACTAAAAAAGTTCTTAATGATACTAATACTAATGTTAGTGATAATATTAATAATTTGTGTTATTGTGATACTAATGATAATCTTAATCATGATAATAGTAATAATAATATTAACAATCTTAGTATTAATGATAATGTCAGTAGTTATTCTACTTAATAATAATAATACTAATAATAATAATAATATTAGTATTAACAGTAATAATAATAATAATCCTAACTGTAATTATAATCATGATAATAATAATAAATCGTACTAATACTTTCATTAGAAATAATATTGGTAGTAATAACTATAATAATAATAACAGTAGATACTAATAATAACAATAATATAACAATAACAATAACATTAATAATATCAATAACAATAATGATAGTAATAATCATAATATAATAATAATAATAATAACAATAATAATAATCATAATATTAATTAATAACTACTAAATATAAGAGAATTTTAAAACTACCTCAAGTGATAAGCCTTCAAAAAAAATAAACGCCTTAGACGGGACTCGAACCCGTGATCTCTTGAATAACCAAACAACCCCTTAACCACTACACCATTTCTGTTTATCTGGATTAAAACACAGCTCCTTTAATTTAAACCATTTACTCGTCTGATTACATTTTCTTCTTCAACCTAATAACTAAATCGACCAGGGCATCAACCATCAATCAGAAGTTTGTTTTAATAAATTTTAGGATTTTCAAAATATACAGAAACCATTAGAAATTTATTAACACAATCAAAACAGACAATTAAATAAAAAAAAAGAAAAAAAAAGAACCTGTGCAGCGATGATGAACACGAAATCAATTTAGAATTTTTAGACTGTTTTGGCAAACGGTTTCAACACAAAATAGTTTGTAAATCGTTCCTGGAAACTGTTTGATCCTTCAATTGAATCGTAAACATTGACTAGACTTCTAATTTCGCAAAGAACAATCTGTTTGACTTTTTAAGAACTAAGTTTGACTTTAAAATTCAACTTCGTTATTAAGATTTGAGATAAGAGACTTTGTAGAAGGTTTTAATATAAGATTGCAAACACAATTACATTTCTAGATTTTAAAATCTGTTAAGAAATCGAGTTGTTTGAAAAATCACTCAAGAACAAGGCAGTTGCCTTTGTTCTTCATTTTCCTTTTAAATTCAATTGAATTAAGAAACTGTAAAAGGTTACTGTAATTGATATTTGATAATGTATGCCGAATGCTCTCCCTAAATAACTATAATTGATTGTTTTATAACAATTTTGTCGACAAAGAGATTGATCAGATACGTGATATATAAAAAATAAATAATAAAAAAAAACTGATTTTAACCCTTAACTGATTTTGTTTGATATGAAGACTAATGCTCGATCGTACCAGTTTAATAGACAAAAACAAAAATCATACATAGTGTGGATTGAGACGTGAAAGTGATTTGGGGTCTTGGGATTTATTTAATATCATATTTTTTTTTTAAAAAAACATTTATCTGTTTCTATATATACATATACTCTTATTTGTATATCTACATTCATATAATATCATTAGTTTAATATCTGAATTTATCTGCATTTTATATATATAAGTATCTGTATTTATAATGTATGCATATATTTGTATTTATAGTTCTTAAGTTTTTGATAATTACTAAATATATAAATAATATTAATAATATTACTAATAATTAATAACATTACTAATAATAATTATAATATTATTGATAGTAGACTTAAATGATAAGAATAATATAATAATGAAAATTTAGTTAGTAATTATGATAAAAAAAAATGATAAAAATAATCTGATTAATGATATTAGTAACAATACTAATTATAATAATAATATTAATAACATTAATAATAATAATACAACTTAAACATATAAATTTTCTTTGTATATGCATATTTTATATTAGAAGTAATAATATTACTAATAAAATATTAATATTAAAATTAACAAAACAATTATAATGAAAGAAGTGATAATAAGATTATTATATCAATTATTTCAAACTTGTAAATTAATATAATACAATATAATACTGCTACAGGTGATAAAAAAAATTATATACATATTTATTTACAAACAATTGTTCGTGAATCGTCGAGCATAGTCAAAGGTCAAATGTATGCATGAACATAGTT
This sequence comes from Rutidosis leptorrhynchoides, assembly GCF_046630445.1. NCBI lineage: Eukaryota > Viridiplantae > Streptophyta > Magnoliopsida > Asterales > Asteraceae > Rutidosis > Rutidosis leptorrhynchoides. The sequence continues at coordinate 258,987,474 of NC_092337.1, forward strand.
CAAAGTTTTTGAGACTTAACATTACAAATTTTGCTTATCGTGTCGGGAACATATAAAGATTAAAGTTTAAATTTGATCGGAAATTCCCGGGTCATCACAGTACCTACCCGTTAAAGAAATTTCGTCCCGAGACTTGAGTGAGGTGGTCATGGCTAACAAATAAAATGCTTTCTTAACAAATATGAGTTGATAAATCGGGTTTTATCATTATTGATTAATATAGATAAAACAATTCGATTACTCGAAGAGTACGAGTGAAGCTATCATAAAAGATTGAAATGAGTAAATGCAGATTTGTCTTAACTGGTGATGTAGTCAGGGTTGAATTCCGGAATTCAAGGGATTTAAAAGAAAATCTTCGAAATCTAAAAGATTTGATTCTGCGGCGAATAAGGAGTAAAAGATCTCTATAATTAAATACGGTGATCTGCTTCGATTACTCTGTCTGATATTTCCATTATAAATTAACTCTTCCATTCCATTATTCTCATCATTCCTATACTTTCTTTCTTAGTCCATACATCCAAAAGGTTGTGAATTGCTTAATCCCGTTCTAATCCTTGATGTTTTCTCAATTATCATTTCTGTCATCCTTCTTCTCAATCTTCCACCAGAAGAATCTGTTTACTCCTATTATTACCTTGGGGTAATACTATTCTTAATTATACCATGTCTTTATATTGTTATTCGTATTAATATTCACGGTTTGTAACCTCCGTGCTGTTTATTGGGCTTTATATTTTCTCTTATATTTTGGAACTTTGTCCCTTCGTTTCTTCTTCTTGCGATTAAACACCGCTTGTAATGGTTCAGAATTCGTAGATATAAATTCGGAATAAGGATTGTTAATGTTCTAAGAAGGAAATCGTAATGGCACGATTTGATTTGTCAAATTACCAGATTTACTGAGAATAGAACTATCAAGAATATACTTTCTTGATATGTTCAGAAGTTAAGCAGAATGAAAGAGTTATGTAACATGGCACATGATGACGTTATGATCTGCGAATCATCATGTCCCATTAGAAACTCAGCATGACTTACTATAATATAATCACGTTGATCAAGTGTCATTATATTATACTAACTCATGCATCAGTTCCCAACACTACTTCAAAACATTTGTATCTTAAACTCGAAAGTTTACAGAATGTAGAAACTAACAGTTTCTATATGATGTAACACTGATATCAGGAAGAGATTAATAATTTCAGATAAGAATAGTTATGAGTATATCTTCAGAAATATGGAGGATATTTATAATGAAAGCTACGATGATATCTTGGAATTTCTAATATCAATGGATGATGAAGAAGATTTATCCGTAAGGGTTTAGATTCGGAAGCAAGGTATTCGTTAATGACTTCAGCAGGTACTGAATCACTTAGATTCTTTGAAGTCAAACTTATTCTTTGTGATCTGTCTATGGCTTTCTTCATAGTTTGCTCAATCAGTTTTTCAGTTTCAAACTTTTTCAGAGCTTTGCCAACCTACAATTCTTTATCATCAACTTTCGACGGTTAAGGTCGTTTACGGTTGTCTACCATTTCTGCTGCTTCCTTCAACTTTTTCAACATTCAGAGTATTTGATTTGTAGACTAAGTGCTTTTCAGGATTTCAGATGAAAGATCATTATTCTAAAAGATAAATGTTATACATATAACTGTTGATGTAGATATGCTGTGAGTTTTCAAAGTACTGATTGTCGATTCTTCTACATTTACTGCTACCCTATCTGAATCATTGGTTATCTATCTGAGGTGATTTCAAGAGAATTGTATTTTTTAGATGATTAAACGCTGATGGTAATATGGTGGAATATAAAAGGTTCCCGGTAACAATAAAAGAACATACATATTAGTCAAGGTGATAATAAGGTTGTTTCGAACAAAAAGTCGAAGTTGGTTTGCTAAAGCTGTGACAAAATTTGCTACTTTGAAAAGGGATCGCAAAGTTATTTTTGCTAATAAATGTCAAAGGATCTGACGCGGCTACGCGTTAAACTTTTACTCAGTTGTCGAGAGTTTCTCAGGTGCATAACTATATGCATAAATCTTTCCTTCCGTAGATGAAGTGCGGTTGGTTCATCCTATCGATTAAGGTGTTTTCAAGAATCACGAAAGGTCTGAACGCAGAATGTAATCGTTAAGATACAAATGATGTTTAAGGCGAAATCAAGTGGCAAATTTGAAGAATTGTTTAGTTTCATATGTTATAATCAATATTTTAATTCATTTTTAATTGTCCAATCTTATTAGTCCACAGTCGATAGTCCACAGTTGACAGTTCACTAATTCATATATAGTTTAATATATCATATTTGAATTAATTAATACGTGTCGTGACCCGTATACGTCTCAGACTCGATCACAACTCAAAGTATATATATTATTATAGAATCAACCTCAACCCTGTATAGAGAACTCGATCATTACTGCATATAGAGTGTCTATGGTGATTCCAAATAATATATATAGATGCGTCGATATGATATGTCAAAACCTTGTATACGTGTCCCGATATTTAAAGTGCGTAACATAAATAACAAAAATTAAATGACGATAAATAAAGTGCGTAAAGTAAATAACAGAAATTAAATAACGATAAATAAAATTGCGAGAATATAAATTGCGATAAATAAATTGCGATAATTAAATTGCGATAAATAAAATGTAATACGGAATTAACAGTTAGCTAGGATTTTGTTAGCTTGGTTTCTTAATAAGATTTAATATTGTTAATTAGTCTGTTTCTAATAAATTTTTATTGTGTCCATTATTTCTTCATTATGCCACTTGTTGGATTCTGATAGGTCAAAATCTAAATATGAAATTGAATTTGAATGAATCATAACTAGAAATGTATATATAAATAGAAATGTATATATAAATAACTATACTTGTAAATAATTTATATATTATAAATATATTAATAAACCATTATGTGATTTAGAAAGATTACTTAAACTTGTTATTTAAAATTGTGTATTTAAATATATAGAGTAGATTGAAATTACATAAATTGTCAACGATTAACAAAGTATTAGATGTATAATGTTATAATTTGAGTTTAAATATTTTAATGTATATAATTAATACAAATTATTATAAACTTTATAGTTAATATTATTATTATTAGTAATAATATTATTACTAGTACATTTATATTTGTATTACTATTATTTATGATATTTAATAGTAGTAGTATTATATTTACATTTATAAAGATAATTTATACATATAAATTACATAATAATAAAAGATATATAATTATGGATAAAAATACAAATATAAGAATACTAGTATGTACAGTTCATAATTAAATACAGATATACATATACTAAATACAGATATACATATATAAATAAATATTTATACGAATTATGCATAAATATAAAAATATAAATACGATTAAGATATAGATAATTACATAAGGGTTGGTAATCTATTTTCAATCATTCTCAAGGGAGTAGTTGATTTGCTTTCTGTCTAATATTCGTACGCATTAGTATCCAAATCCAGTTCTAAATCATTTTCAAACTGTACCTGATTGATAATACTGCTCCTAATTGTTGAAATTAAAATCGAAACCTTCCAAAATTAGTTTAACATCACTTTCAAATTCCAATTTTTCTGGCTTTCTATTATTCTTGAGTTATTACCTCCACATGTTTTTCTTTGTTTGATTCATATATGATAATATCTATATTATGTAAGTAAGTGGAGAAATATCACACAATTACAAACACAATATCTTAGCATCTTGCTGTTTTCTATTTCTTTGATCAACCACTCGATATTTCTTCTTCTTCATGATAAACAACCGCCATGCTACTGCTACACGTAAGTTTTTTTTATTTTTTTATTTTTTTATTTCTCTGTTTTGGTTTCTTTTCGGACGTCACCCCATTTTCACCAATCACTGGTAAGCTGCTTTTGTCTTCTATTTATTTCTGTCTGAGACCCAAACTACCACCAATTAATCACCCTAACCATTACCACAACTCGCCTACTGCTACACCGTTAATACTTATGTTTCCAACCAACCCAACCCAACGTGTCACAACCCAACCATCAATAATCATCTAAAATCGTCACCTTACTCTCTCTCTTGCTTTATCTCAAACTAAACCTCGAGACCTGCTGCTGTTCTTTGCTACTCGCTATTTTCGTCCCCATTTTCTTATTCGAAAGAAAATAACACACGCAGCTACTTTATATTAAAAAAAAAGAATGTAAACTACAAATAAAGAAATAGATCAAAATTGACTTGGCATGATATACTTTTAAGAATGGCCGACAGTTGCATACTTAATAGAAAAGGGGTCGACGATCATAATGGATTACAAGTAATGCTTTATTTTTTTTTAATAATTAGGGTGGGGCTTGATGTATAATGTCACGATTAAAAACCATGAGTACAAGAATGATGTGGTGTTCGTCCATTGGTGTGTGGTACTAGTATATATTAGTTTATATATACAACTTGGGAAAACTTTCGGTTCCATACTGTGATCGTACAAAAATGGGATACAAAATTCAGTTAGCGGGCTATTCAAGATTTAAAATGGGTTTAGGCTTGTGAAGAAATTTGAGCCTCATGTTTATAATTTTATTTTTTTGGACGTTTAGATGAAGTGGGCTGTTAACCGACGAGAGTAAAAACATAACCTCACTTGGGTTATTAAAGATTAATTATGATGATAGTGGTAATAAAGTGAAGGATAAAGTGATGATAAAGTTGATACCTATGATCATGCTTAACCATCTAATGTTTATACAAAGTATTGAGATGGTTGGAAATTTATCGATTTGATTAGGATAATGGAACATGATTTGATAGTAATAATGATCGATATAAACATGGGGATGATATGTCGTATGAGTTTATGATTGAAAATGATAATTGGTGATGATGAATATAAGTAACCGTGATTTGATGATGCTAGGAGAGGTTGATGAAGCATAATGATGATGATCGTCATACGATGATCGATAATGAAGAGGCCAAAGAATTAGGATGATGATGATAGATTAGTTATGATGATGAATTGGGTTTATAATTTAAAAAGATGACAGATAGAAAATTTGTTAAAAGAAATTAGTTATGAATTAGAGCAAAAAGTAATGGACAGAGTATTGGTTTGGGTGTTTGTGGGTTAGCGGGAGGTCGCGGGTTCAAATCCGGACTTGAGCATTCTTATTATTTTTAAGGGCTACTTCTTGTGAGGTAGTTTTCTTATCCTTATTATTATTATTATTATTATTATTATTATTATTATTATTCTTATTATCATTATTAATATAATATGAATATGAATATTATTATTATTATTATTATTATTAGTATCATTTTTATTAAAAACTATCATTTTAATTAAAAGTATCATTTTTATTATTATTATCATTATTAATCAAAGTATTATTATTATAGCTATTATAGTTATTATTACTATTATTATCATTAATAGAATCATTAATATTATTATTAATATTATAATTATTAGTATCAAAGTTATTATTATTTTTATCATTACTTATATTATTTTAGTATTATTATTACTATTATTTTAAAACAAGTAATATTATGTAAAAATATACGCAATACATACAAAATAACTATATTAATAATTTAATGAAACATATAAGTTATAAAATGATATCACTAATGATTAATATGTAAATTTGTTCGATTACCATTATACGTGTTAATATATAAATAAATGATATAGGTTCATGAATCCAAGGTCAACCCTGCATTGTTCTGTTGTTCAATATAGCCATATGTATTTTTACTACAAAATACATTAGGTGAGTTTTCATTACTCCCTTTTTATATATATTTTTGGGACTAAGAATACATGCGCTGCTTTTATAAATGCTTTACGGAATAGACACAAGTGATCGAAACTACATTCTATGGTTGAATTATTGAAATCGAATATGCCCTTTTTATTAAGTCTGGTAATCTAAGAATTAGGGAACAGACACCCTAATTGACGCGAACTCTAAAGATAGATCTATCGGGCCCAACAAGCCCCATCCAAAGTACCGGATGCTTTAGTACTTCGAAATTTATATCATATCCGAAGGAGGATCCCGGAATGATGGGGATATTCTTATATGTATATTGTGAATGTCAGTTACCAGGTGTTCAATCCATATGAATGATATTTTTGTCTCTATGTATGGGACGTATGTTGATGAAAAATGGAAATATGAAATCTTGTGGTCTATTAAAATTATGAAATGATTATTTATGATAAACTAATGAACTCATCAACCTTTTGGTTGACACTTTAAAGCATGTTTATTCTCAGGTATGAAAGAAATCTTCCGCTGTGCATTTGCTCATATTAGAGACATTACTTGGAGTCATTCATGACATATTTCAAAAGACGTTGCATTCGAGTCGTCGAGTTCATCAAGATTAATATTAAGTCAATTATAGTTGGATATATTATGAAATGGTATGCATGTCGTCAACTTTCGTTGTAAAGAAAAATTGTCTTTTAAAATCGAATGCAATGTTTGTAATATGTATCATATAGAGGTCAAGTACCTCGCGATGTAACCAACTGTTGTGAATCGTTTATAATCGATATGGACTTCATCCGGATGGATTAGGACGGGTTTTCACAGATAACTTTACAAAACAAAAGATATATATATATATATATATATATATATATATATATATATATATATATATATATATATATATATATATATATATATATATATATATATATATGAAAGTATTTCATATGCCCGAGAGACATATTAAATTAATGTGGCTAATGTGTTATGATCCAAGTCGGGTCATACCCAATAACAAGCTTACCAACACTTTATATGTATTTAATCTTAACGACTGGATCGTTAAATAAATACGCGACACTTGAACTTTAGAAAATCGGTTTTCTGAAATGTTATTACTTGAAATAAATTATTTAGATAATTTGTATTTAATTATTTATAAGTTTAAAAAATTATGTTGTGTTAAATTTTATAAAATTGGTTTATAAAATAAGTGACTTAACAAATGCATACTTTATATCATAAGTTTTATAAAAATTACAAAGTATTATATAACAAGTTTTATATATATAAACCTTGTTATATAATTAATTGTATGCAGAATTTTGGAGTCTCCAAGGAGACACCCATGCTTGGTTTTGTCACTTTTAAGATAGCACAACTCTTAAGGTACATGCTTAAGTAGTGTACCTAGGTCTTGACTCAAGTAATACATGCAATACAGTCAAAAACAAGTAAGAAAAAACTGCATATTCCCTCCCATAGCTGCTGTTTCTGCCGTGGGGTTTCAAGGGACAAAAGGAGTTCATTTTTCTTTTAGCAAGCTTGTTTTCAAGTGTTGATTAAATCCTAACCAAAGTACAAGGTGTTGGTTACAAGTTTGGGATATAATCACTTGAGGTTTCATTGTTTTGAAGCTCCATTCATCATCATCTTCTTCATCATTAACTACATAGCTTGGAGAAGGTATAATCTCTTATCTATCTTGTAGTTTGTAAGTATGTTTCACAACTTGATCCTAATTGGGATTTAACTTTAATTGGTTAAAGTTTAACAAGTCTAAAATTGGTAATTACATGCTTCCGCTAAGTTTGATTCTTATTATGTTTTAAGCATTGTGAAACTTGTTAAATCCCAACAATGGTATCTAGATCCGAAGTTGATGGAATATGCTTCGAGATGATTTATTATACCCGCTATATTTTGCATTTTATGTGCATGCATGAATGAAAAATGCAAAAATTAATGGGTTTGGGTGGGAGCTTCACTTTGGCCGAATTATTGGGGACCCAAAATGGGTTTTGGGTCTTCCACTTTGGTCATATTTTGGTTGCATGTTGAGTTCACAATCAATCCTTGACCTTGTGTTTGGATGGTTGTATGTTTGGTTGAGTTAATCTATTCATTTGGTATGTAATATTAATTCATTCATGTGGTTGTAATATTCATTCAATTTGGTTTGTAATTTTATTATTTTGGTTATGTAATTTATTTTATATTTGGTATGTAAAATAGATTAGATTGTATTTTCATTTTCTAAAAAAATGTATTAGGATATATTTTTTGTAAAATGAAGACACAAGATGAAGACTTGGAAGATGCATTTGGATGCAAGATTAAGTGGGAGATTTTGAAATCTCCTACTTAGTGTTATAACCCTTAACCGGTGACATTTGTTTTCGGCTAAACAAATGTCTACCAAATCGGCTTGATTGTGAACACATTTGTTTGCATACGTGGTTGTTTTATTTCTTGTATGATTGTAGATTGTGTATGTTACTACAACATGTTATCACACAAGTTAACAACAAGCATAACTACAATTTAATTGGTTAAATTATTAACGACATGCAAAACGTCAATTTAATTGGTTAAATTAAAAACGGCTAAAAGGACATTAATAAACGGTTATTAAGAACATGATAAGGATCATATATATAAAATGGTTTATATCAAGTAATTGGCTAAAATTACTAGACTTGAAAATGGATTTCAAATAAACCATACACTAAATGCATGTTGGTGTATGGCATAAATGTTTTCTCAAACTAGAATTAAAGAAAACTTAAAACCCTTTACACTAGGTCAACAAGTTTAAACTCCATCCTATTGTATGACACTTAAAAATATTAGGGAACTTATAATGGGATAAAGGTCACCTAACCGTTATGAGCAAACTAATATGATTAAGGTAAATTTCGCACACTTGTGGGATAAAGGTCACCTAACCACTTGTATGTTAAATTTACATGTTTACACAAGTAGGATGACTTGATTTGGGAATCATGAACTTAGGGTCACCGAAGCATGAGGAACAAATAGGCGTTGATGGAATAAATATGACATGCAAAAGGATTGCATGATTCCATAACTTAGAAGTTGCAAAAGGATTGCAATTGTCATATAATGACTACCTAGCTAAATCAAATGACGGGATAAAGGTCACCTAACCGAAATTTGGTTTACCGTTGGATTCTAAAATTTAATAAATATCAATTGGATTTAAAGGGTATTGATTGTTAAATTAAAATTGATACTTAAACAACTTTGTTAAATTTTGTAGATGGCCGCCAATAACAACAACAACATTCCAAACGCTCCTATCAACTTTAACAACCTATCGTTGAGGTCTATCCTCGAAAAAGAAAAACTCAACCATACGAACTTCATGGATTGGTTCCGCAATCTAAGAATCATCCTCAAACTAGAGGATAGGGCGTATGTGTTGGAAGACCCCATTCCCGATCAACTGGATGAGGATGATACGGAAGGCATGGCTTATTGGGAGAAATATTGCACCGATTCGGTGCAAGTTTCTTGCCTCATGCTTGGGACTATGATACCCGAACTCCAAAAGGATTTTGTGCATCATAGTGCATATGACATGATCACACAGTTGAAGGAGATGTTCCTTCAACAAGCTCGTGTCGAGCGCTTCGAAACGGTTCGAGCGCTTCATGCATGTCGGATGGACGACTCCCAATCCGTTTCATCTTATGTCCTTAAGATGAAAAGCCTAATTGATCGAGCAAACTGAAATGTCCCGTTCTTATTGACTAAAAACGTTCCATATTAATTGATTTCGTTGCGAGGTTTTGACCTCTATATGAGACGTTTTTCAAAGACTGCATTCATTTTTAAAACAAACCATAACCTTTATTTCATAGATAAAGGTTTTAAAAAGCTTTACGTAGATTATCAAATAATGATAATCTAAAATATCCTGTTTACACACGACCATTACATAATGGTTTACAATACAAATATGTTACAACAAAATAAGTTTCTTGAATGCAGTTTTTACACAATATCATACAAGCATGGACTCCAAATCTCGTCCTTATTTAAGTATGCGACAGCGGAAGCTCTTAATAATCACCTGAGAATAAACATGCTTAAAACGTCAACAAAAATGTTGGTGAGTTATAGGTTTAACCTATATATATCAAATCATAATAATAGACCACAAGATTTCATATTTCAATACACATCCCATACATAGAGATAAAAATCATTCATATGGTGAACACCTGGTAACCGACATTAACAAGATGCATATATAAGAATATCCCCATCATTCCGGGACACCCTTCGGATATGATATAAATTTCGAAGTACTAAAGCATCCGGTAATTTGGATGGGGCTTGTTGGGCCCGATAGATCTATCTTTAGGATTCGCGTCAATTAGGGTGTCTGTTCCCTAATTCTTAGATTACCAGACTTAATAAAAAGGGGCATATTCGATTTCGATAATTCAACCATAGAATGTAGTTTCACGTACTTGTGTCTATTTTGTAAATCATTTATAAAACCTGCATGTATTCTCATCCCAAAAATATTAGATTTTAAAAGTGGGACTATAACTCACCTTCACAGATTTTTACTTCGTCGGGAAGTAAGACTTGGCCACTGGTTGATTCACGAACCTATAACAATATATACATATATATCAAAGTATGTTCAAAATATATTTACAATACTTTTAATATATTTTGATGTTAAGTTTATTAAGTCAGCTGTCCTCGTTAGTAACCTACAACTAGTTGTCCACAGTTAGATGTACAGAAATAAATCGATAAATATTATCTTGAATCAATCCACGACCCAGTGTATACGTATCTCAGTATTGATCACAACTCAAACTATATATATTTTGGAATCAACCTCAACCCTGTATAGCTAACTCCAACATTCACATATAGAGTGTCTATGGTTGTTCCGAAATATATATAGATGTGTCGACATGATAGGTCGAAACATTGTATACGTGTCTATGGTATCTCAAGATTACATAATATATAATACAAGTTGATTAAGTTATAGTTGGAATAGATTTGTTACCAATTTTCACGTAGCTAAAATGAGAAAAATTATCCAATCTTGTTTTACCCATAACTTCTTCATTTTAAATCCGTTTTGAGTGAATCAAATTGCTATGGTTTCATATTGAACTCTATTTTATGAATCTAAACCAAAAAAATATAGGTTTCTAGTCGGAAAAATAAGTTACAAGTCGTTTTTGTAAAGGTAGTCATTTCAGTCGAAAGAATGACGTCTAGATGACCATTTTAGAAAACATACTTCCACTTTGAGTTTAACCATAATTTTTGGATATAGTTTCATGTTCATAATAAAAATCATTTTCTAAGAATAACAACTTTTAAATCAAAGTTTATCATAGTTTTTAATTAACTAACCCAAAACAGCCCGCGGTGTTACTACGACGGCGTAAATCCGGTTTTACGGTGTTTTTCGTGTTTCCAGGTTTTAAATCATTAAGTTAGCATATCATATAGATATAGAACATGTGTTTAGTTGATTTTAAAAGTCAAGTTAGAAGGATTAACTTTTGTTTGCGAACAAGTTTAGAATTAACTAAACTATGTTCTAGTGATTACAAGTTTAAACCTTCGAATAAGATAGCTTTATATGTATGAATCGAATGATGTTATGAACATCATTACTACCTTAAGTTCCTTGGATGAACCTACTGGAAAAGAGAAAAATGGATCTAGCTTCAATGGATCCTTGGATGGCTCAAAGTTCTTGAAGCAAAATCATGACACGAAAACAAGTTCAAGTAAGATCATCACTTGAAATAAGATTGTTATAGTTATAGAAATTGAACCAAAGTTTGAATATGATTATTACCTTGTATTATAATGATAACCTACTGTAAGAAACAAAGATTTCTTGAGGTTGGATGATCACCTTACAAGATTGGAAGTGAGCTAGCAAACTTGAAAGTATTCTTGATTTTATGAAACTAGAACTTTTGGAATTTATGAAGAACACTTAGAACTTGAAGATAGAACTTGAGAGAGTTCAATTAGATGAAGAAAATTGAAGAATGAAAGTGTTTGTAGGTGTTTTTGGTCGTTGGTGTATGGATTAGATATAAAGGATATGTAATTTTGTTTTCATGTAAATAAGTCATGAATGATTACTCATATTTTTGTAATCTTATGAGATATTTCATGCTAGTTGCCAAATGATGGTTCCCACATGTGTTAGGTGACTCACATGGGCTGCTAAGAGCTGATCATTGGAGTGTATATACCAATAGTACATACATCTAAAAGCTGTGTATTGTACGAGTACGAATACGGGTGCATACGAGTAGAATTGTTGATGAAACTGAACGAGAATGTAATTGTAAGCATTTTTGTTAAGTAGAAGTATTTTGATAAGTGTATTGAAGTCTTTCAAAAGTGTATAAATACATATTAAAACACTACATGTATATACATTTTAACTGAGTCGTTAAGTCATCGTTAGTCGTTACATGTAAGTGTTGTTTTGAAACCTTTAGGTTAACGATCTTGTTAAATGTTGTTAACCCAATGTTTATAATATCAAAAGAGATTTTAAATTATTATATTATCATGATATTATGATGTACGAATATCTCTTAATATGATATATATACATTAAATGTCGTTACAACGATAAACGTTACATATATGTCTCGTTTCAAAATCATTAAGTTAGTAGTCTTGTTTTTACATATGTAGTTCATTGTTAATATAATTAATGATATGTTTACTTATCATAATATCATGTTAACTATATATATAACCATATATATGTCATCATATAGTTTTTTTTTTTACAAGTTTTAACGTTCGTGAATCACCGGTCAACTTGGGTGGTCAATTGTCTATATGAAACCTATTTCAATTAATCAAGTCTTAACAAGTTTGATTGCTTAACATGTTGGAAACATTTAATCATGTAAACATCAATCTCAATTAATATATATAAACATGGAAAAGTTCGGGTCACTACAGTACCTACCCGTTAAATAAATTTCGTCCCGAAATTTTAAGTTGTTGAAGGTGTTGACGAATCTTCTGGAAATAGATGCGGGTATTTCTTCTTCATCTGATCTTCACGCTCCCAGGTGAACTCGGGTCCTCTACGAGCATTCCATCGAACCTTAACAATTGGTATCTTGTTTTGCTTAAGTCTTTTAACCTCACGATCCATTATTTCGACGGGTTCTTCGATGAATTGGAGTTTTTCGTTGATTTGGATTTCATCTAACGGAATAGTGAGATCTTCTTTAGCAAAACATTTCTTCAAATTCGAGACGTGGAAAGTGTTATGTACAGCCGCGAGTTGTTGAGGTAACTCAAGTCGGTAAGCTACTGGTCCGACACGATCAATAATCTTGAATGGTCCAATATACCTTGGATTTAATTTCCCTCGTTTTCCAAATCGAACAACGCCTTTCCAAGGTGAAACTTTAAGCATGACCATCTCTCCAATTTCAAATTCTATATCTTTTCTTTTAATGTCAGCGTAGCTCTTTTGTCGACTTTGGGCGGTTTTCAACCGTTGTTGAATTTGGATGATCTTCTCGGTAGTTTCTTGTATAATCTCCGGACCCGTAATCTGTCTATCCCCCACCTCACTCCAACAAATCGGAGACCTGCACTTTCTACCATAAAGTGCTTCAAATGGCGCCATCTCAATGCTTGAATGGTAGCTGTTGTTGTAGGAAAATTCTGCTAACGGTAGATGTCGATCCCAACTGTTTCCGAAATCAATAACACATGCTCGTAGCATGTCTTCAAGCGTTTGTATCGTCCTTTCGCTCTGCCCATCAGTTTGTGGATGATAGGCAGTACTCATGTCTAGACGAGTTCCTAATGCTTGCTGTAATGTCTGCCAGAATCTTGAAATAAATCTGCCATCCCTATCAGAGATAATAGAGATTGGTATTCCATGTCTGGAGACGACTTCCTTCAAATACAGTCGTGCTAACTTCTCCATCTTGTCATCTTCTCTTATTGGTAGGAAGTGTGCTGATTTGGTGAGACGATCAACTATTACCCAAATAGTATCAAAACCACTTGCAGTCCTTGGCAATTTAGTGATGAAATCCATGGTAATGTTTTCCCATTTCCATTCCGGGATTTCGGGTTGTTGAAGTAGACCTGATGGTTTCTGATGCTCAGCTTTGACCTTAGAACACGTCAAACATTCTCCTACGTATTTAGCAACATCGGCTTTCATACCCGGCCACCAAAAATGTTTCTTGAGATCCTTGTACATCTTCCCCGTTCCAGGATGTATTGAGTATCTGGTTTTATGAGCTTCTCTAAGTACCATTTCTCTCATATCTCCAAATTTTGGTACCCAAATCCTTTCAGCCCTATACCGGGTTCCGTCTTCCCGAATATTAAGATGCTTCTCCGATCCTTTTGGTATTTCATCCTTTAAATTTCCCTCTTTTAAAACTCCTTGTTGCGCCTCCTTTATTTGAGTAGTAATGTTATTATGAATCATTATATTCATAGATTTTACTCGAATGGGTTCTCTATCCTTCCTGCTCAAGGCATCGGCTACCACATTTGCCTTCCCCGGGTGGTAACGAATCTCAAAATCGTAATCATTCAATAATTCAATCCACCTACGCTGCCTCATATTCAGTTGTTTCTGATTAAATATGTGTTGAAGACTTTTGTGGTCGGTATATATAATACTTTTGACCCCATATAAGTAGTGCCTCCAAGTCTTTAATGCAAAAACAACCGCGCCTAATTCCAAATCATGCGTCGTATAATTTTGTTCGTGAATCTTCAATTGTCTAGACGCATAAGCAATCACCTTCGTTCGTTGCATTAATACACAACCGAGACCTTGCTTTGATGCGTCACAATAAATCACAAAATCATCATTCCCTTCAGGCAATGACAATATAGGTGCCGTAGTTAGCTTTTTCTTCAATAACTGAAACGCTTTCTCTTGTTCATCATTCCATTCAAATTTCTTCCCTTTATGCGTTAATGCAGTCAAGGGTTTTGCTATTCTGGAAAAGTCTTGGATGAACCTTCTGTAGTAACCAGCTAGTCCTAAAAACTGGCGTATGTGTTTCGGAGTTTTCGGGGTTTCCCACTTTTCAACAGTTTCTATCTTTGCCGGATCCACCTTAATACCTTCTTTGTTCACTATGTGACCGAGGAATTGAACTTCTTCCAACCAAAATGCACACTTTGAAAACTTAGCGTACAATTCTTCCTTCCTCAATACTTCTAACACCTTTCTCAAATGTTCACCGTGTTCTTGGTCATTCTTTGAGTAAATAAGTATGTCATCAATGAAAACAATGACAAACTTGTCAAGGTATGGTCCACACACTCGGTTCATAAGGTCCATGAACACAGCTGGTGCATTAGTTAAACCAAACGGCATGACCATAAACTCGTAATGACCGTAACGTGTTCTGAAAGCAGTCTTTGGAATATCATCTTCTTTCACCCGCATTTGATGATACCCGGAACGTAAGTCAATCTTTGAATAAACAGACGAGCCTTGTAGTTGATCAAATAAGTCGTCGATTCTCGGTAGTGGGTAGCGGTTCTTGATGGTAAGTTTGTTCAACTCTCGGTAGTCGATACACAACCTGAATGTACCATCTTTCTTCTTGACAAACAAAACAGGAGCTCCCCACGGTGATGTGCTTGGTCGAATGAAACCACGCTCTAAAAGTTCTTGTAATTGGCTTTGCAGTTCTTTCATCTCGCTGGGTGCGAGTCTGTAAGGAGCACGAGCTATTGGTGCAGCTCCTGGTACAAGATCTATTTGAAATTCAACGGATCGATGCGGGGGTAATCCCGGTAATTCTTTCGGAAATACATCGGGAAATTCTTTTGCAATGGGAACATCATTGATGCTCTTTTCTTCAGTTTGTACTTTCTCGACATGTGCTAGAACAGCATAGCAACCTTTTCTTATTAGTTTTTGTGCCTTCAAATTACTAATAAGATGTAGCTTCGTGTTGCCCTTTTCTCCGTACACCATTAAGGGTTTTCCTTTTTCTCGTATAATGCGAATTGCATTTTTGTAACAAACGATCTCCGCTTTCACTTCTTTCAACCAGTCCATACCGATTATCACATCAAAACTCCCTAACTCTACTGGTATCAAATCAATCTTAAATGTTTCGCTAACCAGTTTAATTTCTCGATTCCGACATATATTATCTGCTGAAATTAATTTACCATTTGCTAATTCGAGTAAAAATTTACTATCCAAAGGCGTCAATGGACAACTTAATTTAGTACAAAAATCTCTACTCATATAGCTTCTATCCGCACCCAAATCAAATAAAACGTAAGCAGATTTATTGTCAATAAGAAACGTACCCGTAACAAGCTCCGGGTCTTCCTGTGCCTCTACCGCATTAATATTGAAAACTCTTCCACGGCCTTGTCCATTCGTGTTCTCCTGGTTCGGGCAATTTCTAATAATGTGGCCTGGTTTTCCACATTTATAACAAACTACATTGGCATAACTTGCTCCGACACTACTTGCTCCGCCATTACTCGTTCCGACACCATTTGTTCCTTTCGTTCTATTAACCCCTGGTCCGTAGACCTCACACTTCGCCGCGCTATGACCATTTCTTTTACACTTGTTGCAAAATTTGGTGCAGAACCCCGAGTGATTCTTTTCACACCTTTGGCATAGCTACTTCTGATTGTTGTTGTTGTTGCGGTTATTATTGTTGTAGGGATGATTATTGTAGTTGCTGTTGTTGTTGTTGTTGTTGTTGTTGGGCCGTTTGTTGTAGTTGCGATTGATGTTGCGATTGTTGGGATAATTGTTGCGATTATTGTTGTAATTGCTGTTGTTGTTGTATTGGTGATTCTTATCACCGTTTTCCTCCCACTTTCTTTTGACTTGCTTCACATTGGCCTCTTCAGCAGTCTGTTCTTTAATTCTTTCTTCAATCTGGTTCACTAGTTTGTGAGCCATTCTACATGCCTGTTGTATGGAGGCGGGCTCGTGTGAACTTATATCTTCTTGGATTCTTTCCGGTAATCCTTTCACAAACGCGTCGATCTTCTCTTCCTCATCTTCGAATGCTCCCGGACACAATAGGCACAATTCTGTGAATCGTCTTTCGTACGTGGTAATATCAAATCCTTGGGTTCGTAACCCTCTAAGTTCTGTCTTGAGCTTATTGACCTCGGTTCTGGGACGGTACTTCTCGTTCATCAAGTGCTTGAATGCTGACCACGGTAGTGCGTACGCATCATCTTGTCCCACTTGCTCTAGATAGGTATTCCACCATGTTAACGCAGAACCTGTGAAGGTATGCGTAGCGTACTTCACTTTGTCCTCTTCAGTACACTTACTTATGGCAAACACCGATTCAACCTTCTCGGTCCACCGTTTCAATCCGATCGGTCCTTCGGTTCCATCAAATTCCAAAGGTTTGCAGGCAGTGAATTCTTTGTAGGTGCATCCTACACGATTTCCTGTACTGCTAGATCCAAGGTTATTGTTGGTATGTAGCGCAGCCTGTACTGCGGCTATGTTTGAAGCTAGAAAAGTACGGAATTCCTCTTCATTCATATTCACGGTGTGTCGAGTAGTCGGTGCCATTTCCTTCAAAATAGTTAAATGGAACAAGTTAATCATACAGAATATTAAGAGTAGTTAATAGTATATCGTAGCATAATATGAACTCATTTATAAAAGCTTTTTCTTCATATTAGCGTTTTATAAGTTTAAATTCGGGTAGTACCTACCCGTTAAGTTCATACTTAGTAGCTAATATACAATTCAACTACTACAATTCTATATGAAAAACTGATTATAATAATATTTCGCGTTCAAACTTTTATACAATATTTTACAAACTTACAATACCGCTTATTTTACATTAAGCATGAAATATAGCACACAATAACTTTGATACAAGATAGTTGTGAAGACAATTCTAGCTAGTACACAAGTCGTTCAGCAAAGGCAATAAAGACGCGTAATTCATACGTCCAGAAACAAGTCATGCATTCTGGTTTTACTAGGACTACTTCCCATCCTTGGTCTTGTGCAACATAACCGTTATGGCCGTTGATAAGACAGCGTGTTGTAACATCATCAAAGGGACGAGGGTTACGTAATGTCCAACAGTCCCGTAATAATCTAAAAACCTCATTTCTTACCCCAATTACCGACTCCGTCACTTGTGGAAACGTTTTGTTTAATAGTTGTAGCCCGATGTTCTTGTTCTCACTTTGGTGAGAAGCGAACATTACTAATCCGTAAGCATAACATGCTTCTTTATGTTGCATGTTAGCCGCTTTTTCTAAATCACGAAGTCCAATATTCGGATATATTGAGTCAAAATAATTTCTTAACCCGTTGCGTAAAATAGCATTTGGGTTCCCCGCAATATATGCGTCAAAGTAAACACATCGTAACTTATGGGTTTCCCAATGTGATATCCCCCATCTTTCAAACGAAAGTCTCTTATAAATCAAGACATTCTTGGAACGTTCTTCGAATATCTTACAAACTGATCTCGCCTTAAATAGTTGTGCCGAAGAATTCTGGCCGACTCTAGACAAGATTTCATCAATCATGTCTCCGGGTAGGTCTCTTAAAATATTGGGTTGTCTATCCATTTTGTATTTTTAAACTGTAAAATAGACAAGAGTTAGATTCATAAAAAAAATACTTATTAATACAAGCAATTTTTACATATATCATAAAGCATAAGAACACTATATTCCATATATTACACCACACGAATACAACTATCTTATTCCTACTCGCTCGTTTCTTCTTCTTCGGTTTTGGTTCGTTTTGCCAAGTTTCTAGGGATATATGATGTTCCCCTAATACGAGCCGTCGTTGTCCACATTGGTTTAGAAAAACCTGGTGGTTTAGAGGTTCCCGGGTCATTGTTACAACTTAAGGACTTCGGGGGTTGACGATACATATAAAGTTCATCGGGGTTGGAATTAGATTTCTCTATTTTTATGCCCTTTCCCTTATTATTTTCTTTTGCCTTTTTAAATTCAGTTGGGGTAATTTCTATAACATCATCGGAATTCTCGTCGGAATCCGATTCATCGGAGAATTGGTAATCCTCCCAATATTTTGCTTCCTTGGCGGAAACACCATTGACCATAATTAACTTTGGTCGGTTGGTTGAGGATTTTCTTTAACTTAACCGTTTTATTATTTCCCCCACCGGTTCTATTTCTTCATCCGGTTCCAATTCTTCTTCCGGTTCCGATTCTTCTTCCGGTTCCGACTCTTCTTCCGGTTCCTCTTCGGGAACTTGTGAATCAGTCCACAAATCATTCCAATTTACATTTGACTCTTCATTATTATTAGGTGAGTCAATGGGACTTGTTCTAGAGGTAGACATCTATCACATAATATCAAACACGTTAAGAGATTAATATATCACATAATATTCATATGTTAAAAATATATAGTTTCCAACAAAAATGTTAAGCAATCATTTTTAAAGAAAACACGGTCGAAGTCCAGACTCACTAATGCATCCTAACAAACTCGATAAGACACACTAATGCAAATTTTCTGGTTCTCTAAGACCAACGCTCTGATACCAACTGAAATGTCCCGTTCTTATTGACTAAAAACGTTCCATATTAATTGATTTCGTTGCGAGGTTTTGACCTCTATATGAGACGTTTTTCAAAGACTGCATTCATTTTTAAAACAAACCATAACCTTTATTTCATAGATAAAGGTTTTAAAAAGCTTTACGTAGATTATCAAATAATGATAATCTAAAATATCCTGTTTACACACGACCATTACATAATGGTTTACAATACAAATATGTTACAACAAAATAAGTTTCTTGAATGCAGTTTTTACACAATATCATACAAGCATGGACTCCAAATCTCGTCCTTATTTAAGTATGCGACAGCGGAAGCTCTTAATAATCACCTGAGAATAAACATGCTTAAAACGTCAACAAAAATGTTGGTGAGTTATAGGTTTAACCTATATATATCAAATCATAATAATAGACCACAAGATTTCATATTTCAATACACATCCCATACATAGAGATAAAAATCATTCATATGGTGAACACCTGGTAACCGACATTAACAAGATGCATATATAAGAATATCCCCATCATTCCGGGACACCCTTCGGATATGATATAAATTTCGAAGTACTAAAGCATCCGGTACTTTGGATGGGGCTTGTTGGGCCCGATAGATCTATCTTTAGGATTCGCGTCAATTAGGGTGTCTGTTCCCTAATTCTTAGATTACCAGACTTAATAAAAAGGGGCATATTCGATTTCGATAATTCAACCATAGAATGTAGTTTCACGTACTTGTGTCTATTTTGTAAATCATTTATAAAACCTGCATGTATTCTCATCCCAAAAATATTAGATTTTAAAAGTGGGACTATAACTCACCTTCACAGATTTTTACTTCGTCGGGAAGTAAGACTTGGCCACTGGTTGATTCACGAACCTATAACAATATATACATATATATCAAAGTATGTTCAAAATATATTTACAACACTTTTAATATATTTTGATGTTAAGTTTATTAAGTCAGCTGTCCTCGTTAGTAACCTACAACTAGTTGTCCACAGTTAGATGTACAGAAATAAATCGATAAATATTATCTTGAATCAATCCACGACCCAGTGTATACGTATCTCAGTATTGATCACAACTCAAACTATATATATTTTGGAATCAACCTCAACCCTGTATAGCTAACTCCAACATTCACATATAGAGTGTCTATGGTTGTTCCGAAATATATATAGATGTGTCGACATGATAGGTCGAAACATTGTATACGTGTCTATGGTATCTCAAGATTACATAATATATAATACAAGTTGATTAAGTTATAGTTGGAATAGATTTGTTACCAATTTTCACGTAGCTAAAATGAGAAAAATTATCCAATCTTGTTTTACCCATAACTTCTTCATTTTAAATCCGTTTTGAGTGAATCAAATTGCTATGGTTTCATATTGAACTCTATTTTATGAATCTAAACCAAAAAAATATAGGTTTCTAGTCGGAAAAATAAGTTACAAGTCGTTTTTGTAAAGGTAGTCATTTCAGTCGAAAGAACGACGTCTAGATGACCATTTTAGAAAACATACTTCCACTTTGAGTTTAACCATAATTTTTGGATATAGTTTCATGTTCATAATAAAAATCATTTTCTCAGAATAACAACTTTTAAATCAAAGTTTATCATAGTTTTTAATTAACTAACCCAAAACAGCCCGCGGTGTTACTACGACGGCGTAAATCCGGTTTTACGGTGTTTTTCGTGTTTCCAGGTTTTAAATCATTAAGTTAGCATATCATATAGATATAGAACATGTGTTTAGTTGATTTTAAAAGTCAAGTTAGAAGGATTAACTTTTGTTTGCGAACAAGTTTAGAATTAACTAAACTATGTTCTAGTGATTACAAGTTTAAACCTTCGAATAAGATAGCTTTATATGTATGAATCGAATGATGTTATGAACATCATTACTACCTTAAGTTCCTTGGATGAACCTACTGGAAAAGAGAAAAATGGATCTAGCTTCAATGGATCCTTGGATGGCTCAAAGTTCTTGAAGCAAAATCATGACACGAAAACAAGTTCAAGTAAGATCATCACTTGAAATAAGATTGTTATAGTTATAGAAATTGAACCAAAGTTTGAATATGATTATTACCTTGTATTATAATGATAACCTACTGTAAGAAACAAAGATTTCTTGAGGTTGGATGATCACCTTACAAGATTGGAAGTGAGCTAGCAAACTTGAAAGTATTCTTGATTTTATGAAACTAGAACTTTTGGAATTTATGAAGAACACTTAGAACTTGAAGATAGAACTTGAGAGAGTTCAATTAGATGAAGAAAATTGAAGAATGAAAGTGTTTGTAGGTGTTTTTGGTCGTTGGTGTATGGATTAGATATAAAGGATATGTAATTTTGTTTTCATGTAAATAAGTCATGAATGATTACTCATATTTTTGTAATCTTATGAGATATTTCATGCTAGTTGCCAAATGATGGTTCCCACATGTGTTAGGTGACTCACATGGGCTGCTAAGAGCTGATCATTGGAGTGTATATAACAATAGTACATACATCTAAAAGCTGTGTATTGTACGAGTACGAATACGGGTGCATACGAGTAGAATTGTTGATGAAACTGAACGAGAATGTAATTGTAAGCATTTTTGTTAAGTAGAAGTATTTTGATAAGTGTATTGAAGTCTTTCAAAAGTGTATAAATACATATTAAAACACTACATGTATATACATTTTAACTGAGTCGTTAAGTCATCGTTAGTCGTTACATGTAAGTGTTGTTTTGAAACCTTTAGGTTAACGATCTTGTTAAATGTTGTTAACCCAATGTTTATAATATCAAAAGAGATTTTAAATTATTATATTATCATGATATTATGATGTACGAATATCTCTTAATATGATATATATACATTAAATGTCGTTACAACGATAAACGTTACATATATGTCTCGTTTCAAAATCATTAAGTTAGTAGTCTTGTTTTTACATATGTAGTTCATTGTTAATATAATTAATGATATGTTTACTTATCATAATATCATGTTAACTATATATATAACCATATATATGTCATCATATAGTTTTTTTTTTTACAAGTTTTAACGTTCGTGAATCACCGGTCAACTTGGGTGGTCAATTGTCTATATGAAACCTATTTCAATTAATCAAGTCTTAACAAGTTTGATTGCTTAACATGTTGGAAACATTTAATCATGTAAACATCAATCTCAATTAATATATATAAACATGGAAAAGTTCGGGTCACTACACAAACCGTCTAAACTGCAACGTGTCTAATGAATTAGCCACGGACCTTATCCTTAATTCCTTGTCAAAGAGGTTTGACACATTTGTAATGAATTACAATATGAATGGTTGGGATAAGAGCATTGGCGAATTACATGCCATGCTTAAGACGGCTGAAGCAAGCATGGGTAAAAGGGCTTCACCCATGTATATGATCAATGAAGGCGGGTCCAAAAATAATAACACTTCTAAGCCGAAGGCGGCTAAGAGGAAAGGACCTGCCTACCAAGGCAAGGGCAAGGGAAAGGGGAAGATGGTTACCCCAACCAACAATAACAAGAAGCAAAAGGTTGCCGGAAAAGCTAACCCCAAGGAAGATCCGTGCTTTGGTTGCGGTGAAATGGGTCACTGGAAACGCAACTGCCTGGTCTACCTTAAGGAGTTGAAGGAAAAGAGGGATGCAGGGCAAACCTCAGGTAATGTATATATGGTATACATTGAGCTTAGTATTACTTCTTCTAATACATGGGTATTAGACACAGGATGTGGAACTCATATTTGCAATTCTTTGCAGGGTTTCAAAAGAAGTGATCAAGATGCGGGAACAACAAGTCTCTTCATGGGAAATGGAGCAAGGGTGCAAGCGAAAGCTCATGGAGACTTTGTTTTAAAGCTTCCAAGTGGTTTGAAGCTTATTTTGAAAAATGTTTTGTATGCACCCGATTTGTCACGAAACATTATTTCTGTATCCCGTTTGAAACAATATGGTTTTAATCTTAATTTCATTAATGATGACATCCATGTTTCTTTAGATAATGTGTTCTATTTTAAGGCTTCGCCTTCGAATGGTATTTATGAATTGGTTCATGATGACACATCATACAATAGCTCAATATAAGATGCAAACACCAAGAAACTCAAAAGGGATTTGAGTGATTCCTACTTATGGCATTGTCGCCTTAGTCACATAAACAAGAATCGAATGCATACACTTCAAAAGAATGGACTTTTGAAATCAAATGAATTAGACTCATTTGATGTATGTGAATCTTGTTTGCAAGGCAAAATGACTAAAGCACCTTTCAAAGGGACCTATGAAAGGGCTAAAGACTTATTGGGATTAATACATTCGGATGTATGTGGACCCTTTAAGCCCATAGCTAGGAATGGTGAAAGATACTTCGTTACTTTCATTGATGACTTCAGTCGTTTCGGATATGTCTACTTGTTAAGACATAAGGACGAAACTTTTGAAGCATTCAAAGAGTATCAAAACGAAGTACAAAATCAACTCAATAAGACAATCAAGGTGAGGTGAATACCTAAGCGATGCTTTTCAAGATCATCTTAGAAGTTGTGGGATTATCTCGCAACATACTCCACCCGGGACACCACAGCTTAATGGTGTATCCGAAAGGAGGAACCGAACCCTAATAGATATGGTTCGATCTATGATGGCTAGAAGCTCGTTGCCTCTATCATTTTGGGGTTATTGTCTATGCTCCGCGGCTCGTATTCTAAATATGACCCCAACCAAGAAAGTGGAACGAACTCCTCATGAGATGTGGTTTGGAAAACCTCCATCTCTATCATACTTAAAGGTATGGGGATGTGAAGCTTATCCTAAGCATTACGTCCCTAATAAGTTGAATGCTCGATCCACAAAGTGTATCTTCATAGGATATCCTAAGGATGATATGGGATACTATTTCTATGATCCATCCGAGCAAAATGTATTTGTTGCTCGGAAGGCGGAATTCCTTGAAACTAAGTTCCTAATGGAAGGAAATAGTGAAAGGGAGATAGATCTTGAAGAGGTTCAAGATCAAGTAGATGATACACAATTGGCTGACACTAGCACTCAACATGAAAATGTTGAGAGTGATCAATTGGATGATCAAAATACACAAGACGTTCGCAGATCTGGTAGGATTAGTAATCCTCCTGAGAGATATGGGTTTCTCATGGATGGTTGCTATGTGGTTGATTTGGACGAGCCAACAAACTACCATGATGCTTTGTCAAGGATTGATAAGGATAAATGGCAGGAAGCCATGAACGCTGAGATGCAATCCATGTATGACAACCAAGTTTGGGAACTTGTTGAACAACCTACTGGCTCAAGGCTAGTTGATTGTAAATGGCTTTTCAAAATGAAAACCGACATAAATGGAAACTTGGATACATATAAAGCTAGACTTGTAGCAAAAGGTTTCACTCAAACTCAAGGGGTTGACTATGATGAAACTTTTTCGCCTGTGGCAATGCTAAAGTCTATTAGGATATTACTTGCCATTGCTGCTCATTATGATTATGAAATATGGCAAATGGATGTCAAGACCGCTTTCCAAAATGGACATCTTGAGGAAGATGTCTATATGGTTCAGCCTGAAGGTTTTGTTGATCCAAAATATCCCAAAAGGGTATGCAAGTTAAAGAAGTCAATTTACGGATTGAAACAAGCATCTAGAATGTGGAATCATCGTTTTAATGAGGAGGCCAAGAAATTTGGATTCATTAAAAATGGTGATGAAGCTTGTGTATACAAGAAAGCTAGTGGGAGCACTATCATGTTCCTTGTACTATATGTGGATGATATATTGTTATTTGGAAATGATATTCCGGCAATGGAAGGTGTTAAAACTTGGCTAAGTAAATGCTTCTCCATTAAGGATCTTGGAGAAGCACAATATGTTTTGGGGATTGGGATCTACAGGGATAGATCCAAGAAACTGATAGGTTTGAATCAAAGTGCATACATTGAAAAGATCTTGAAAAGGTTCAAGATGGAGAACTCTAAGAAAGGTTTGGTACCTATTCAAAAGGGAACGCTTCTCAGTTCATCCCAGTGTCCTACCACGAAAGATGAACAAGAGAGAATGAAGAAAGTCCCGTACGCATCTGCTATTGGGTCAATCATGTATGCAATGATATGCACTAGACCGGATGTGTCATGCGCTCTTAGCCTGACAAGTAGATACCAGAATAACCCAGGAAACAGTCATTGGATTGCCGTCAAAAGTATATTGAAATACCTTAGGAGGACTAAGGATATGTTTCTAATATATGGGTCTAGTGAGGAGGAACTCGCCGTAAAAGGTTACGTGGACGCGAGTTTCCAAACTGATAGAGCTGATTCTCGGTCACAGTCCGGTTATGTCTTCACGTTAAATGGAGGTGCGGTCTCTTGGAAGAGTTCAAAACAGGATGTTGTTGCTTTATCCACTACAGAGTCGGAGTACATCGCCGCCTCATTGGCAGCTCAGGAAGCTGTATGGATGAAGAAATTCATCGACGACTTAGGAGTAGTCCCTTCCATTCAGGACCCTCTTGAGATCTTTTGTGACAACGAGGGTGCGATTGCTCAAATCAAAGAACCTCGTGCTCATCAAAAGACCCGTCACATTGAGCGGAGATTCAACTACATAAGGTGTAACAACCCGAGTTTTTCCGTTATAACTTCCATTAAATACTTGACGATCGTTAGTTAAATCATACAATTTTCATACGCCAATTTTTTTTTTCAGAATAGTTAACAGTGGCTACGTGAAACTTTTTCGTATTTAAAGTAATTAAATGCGACCCTTAGTGGATTACTTGAATTAATATGTTATATTAATTAGTGAACTTAATTCGGTTGACGTATTAAACTAGAAACGATACGATTAAAGTTAATCGCCTAGAAAACTTTTCAGTTAACGGAACTCCTAAAAACGATAGAATAATTATTCTTAATAATTATTGAACTTATGAAAGAAATTTAATTTATTATTTAGTTAATGAATTAAACACGGTGATTTTGTTTCAACGACTAGTTAACGTTCCGGAGATTCGGTACGGTTAATGGCACTCGAAACGAACCACGCGCGAACGAGCTTTTACACAAAACGAGCCCGAGACCCGAGCCCGAGGCCACATGGCCATGATCTCATACCTCATCATCCTTGGTCCCATGAGTAGCCAATGCATGTTGACTATTAGTTTAGGCACATGTTTGTTGACTTTTAGTTTTTAGGCAACTAACTACATTCCCTTAAATTCTAAATAATAAGAGAACATGTTCCATTTTTTTTCCTCTCATTCAGCCCCATCTTCATCATATCATCACCATCTTCAATCCCAAATTAAACATCACACAATTGCTTGATCGTTAAATCACTTGCGGATTCGTGTTCCTCTCGTTCTCCTCTACGCGTAGATACAAGTAATTGCTTGATTAGTGGTAAAATATCTCAAACCCAAATTATTAAAAATCTGATTTTATTGATGTTTCATAGTTTATGTTGTCAATTGCTCAAGTGTATACGCGTTATTGTTGATTGGTGTCTTTAATTTGATCAATTGATGTTGTTTACATGAAAAACGAATATTATTCTCTAGGATCTGATAAGAGTTAACTTTTGATCTGATCTTATAACATGTTTAGATGATTAGATTTCGAAAAACTATTAACTTTAGGCTTTGGAATCACTTGATTTCGTTTCCGGATGATCAAGTTATGACCAATTGAAATTAACGTTGTGTTTTTGTGATTGATCGGAAATTCTGGATTTGATAGACCACGAATTGGATTGTGAAATTAATACCATTGGATAGGTAATTTAAAAACACTCAGTTTACACTAGGATATCATGTTGTTTTCTTATGTATAACTTAAGATATGCATGATTTAGTGAAAAAGTGGATTTATACCGCACTTGCATGAAAACAGCCTTGTATGATAAAATATATTAACTTCTGAGATTAAATCTTTGAATATTTGAAATTTACAGAAAAATTAATTCACTTTTCATGTAGATATCATAGTCAAATTGTATCTAGATCTTCGGATAATTGCGTACGAATGTGACTAACTAAACTAGAATCGAAACAGCAACTTGCTCCCTGTTTTATACTCTGTGGTTTGTGTTTATTGAATTAGCAAGTATGCTTCTGGAAAATGAATTTTAACATGATATGTGACATATGGTTAGTTAATGTCAATCTCTGAAACCTTATACATTGGGCACAATAGGGCCACACATTATGTAAATTCTGAATTGAGCTGAAAACTGAACATTCAAATTGCATGAATAAACTGTACAAATTGGCTAAACAAAAATTGCTCAACTTTTGATATGTGTTAGTTTTATTTGTCCTTGAACCATGGCCACTGGTCTTGTATCAATTTCATGTCCCTAGCTCCGGTTATAGCCAAAACGAAATCAGTGCGCGGTCAGAAACTGACTTGGCAAACCATAAATGTATCCCTTCTGATTCCTGACTTTTAATTATCGTATGAGACCCTGGCTGAGCTTTTTGGAATCTATTTTGAGTATACTTATGATCTGGAGTTTTCCATGTTTACTTGAATTTTGTACTATGAGATAATATGCTAAGTTTGCTACATGTACATGAACTTTGTGCACAACGATAAACTGAAATTGTGAAATTGACCAATTATGATCTAAAACGTGTTGTTTGAGTTAGGTTTGATATGTTGACCAACATTTGACATGAACCTACTGATGTTGACTTTAGTTGACTACTTTGACCAAGTTTGACTATCGGTTTGACTTCGGTTGACTTTGTTTGATTTGCATGAATTAGTTGACTGTATGTTGACTTCTACTTTGAAACGCGTCGATTCGAGCAATAAGACAACTTATACTGTGAAACCACACTTGTTTAAGACATATTTATTGACCAACCTAAATATATTTACTTAGGTTTCATTACTCAGCTATAAACCGTACAAGTAAATTGTCCACTTTTCAATCCGAGCTTTATTCAAAGGTGAGTCTACAGTCCCGCTTTTTACATGTTTTCAGGAATGAGAATACACGCTGTTATACTTACATTTTTAAATGCTTTTGTGTTGACACGAGTACTATATATGCATATTGAGTTTGTACACAAAGCCTCTAGCTTGAATACTTTAAATACCATCGGTGTAGGCACAATTTAGATGGACGGATCCGTTAGGTTGACAACCTCACCCGCTATAAAACTGTGGTGCATTTATTTTGAACATAATACATTCGTACAAGTGTATAACATTTTTATGAGGTAAAGGCTGAAATGTCCCGTTCTTATTGATTAAAAACGTTCCATATTAATTGATTTCGTTGCGAGGTTTTGACCTCTATATGAGACGTTTTTCAAAGACTGCATTCATTTTAAAACAAACCATAACCTTTATTTCATCAATAAAGGTTTAAAAAGCTTTACGTAGATTATCAAATAATGATAATCTAAAATATCCTGTTTACACACGACCATTACATAATGGTTTACAATACAAATATGATACAACAAAATAAGTTTCTTGAATGCAGTTTTTACACAATATCATACAAGCATGGACTCCAAATCTCGTCCTTATTTAAGTATGCGACAGCGGAAGCTCTTAATAATCACCTGAGAATAAACATGCTTAAAACGTCAACAAAAATGTTGGTGAGTTATAGGTTTAACCTATATATATCAAATCATAATAATAGACCACAAGATTTCATATTTCAATACACATCCATACATAGAGATAAAAATATTCATATGGTGAACACCTGGTAACCGACATTAACAAGATGCATATATAAGAATATCCCCATCATTCCGGGACACCCTTCGGATATGATATAAATTTCGAAGTACTAAAGCATCCGGTACTTTGGATGGGGTTTGTTAAGCCCAATAGATCTATCTTTAGGATTCGCGTCAATTAGGGTGTCTGTTCCCTAATTCTTAGATTACCAGACTTAATAAAAAGGGGCATATTCGATTTCGATAATTCAACCATAGAATGTAGTTTCACGTACTTGTGTCTATTTTGTAAATCATTTATAAAACCTGCATGTATTCTCATCCCAAAAATATTAGATTTTAAAAGTGGGACTATAACTCACTTTCACAGATTTTTACTTCGTCGGGAAGTAAGACTTGGCCACTGGTTGATTCACGAACCTATAACAATATATACATGTATATCAAAGTATGTTCAAAATATATTTACAACACTTTTAATATATTTTGATGTTTTAAGTTTATTAAGTCAGCTGTCCTTGTTAGTAACCTACAACTAGTTGTCCACAGTTAGATGTACAGAAATAAATCGATAAATATTATCTTGAATCAATCCACGACCCAGTGTATACGTATCTCAGTATTGATCACAACTCAAACTATATATATTTTGGAATCAACCTCAACCCTGTATAGCTAACTCCAACATTCACATATAGAGTGTCTATGGTTGTTCCGAAATATATATAGATGTGTCGACATGATAGGTCGAAACATTGTATACGTGTCTATGGTATCTCAAGATTACATAATATACAATACAAGTTGATTAAGTTATGGTTTGAATAGATTTGTTACCAATTTTCACGTAGCTAAAATGAGAAAAATTATCCAATCTTGTTTTACCCATAACTTCTTCATTTTAAATCCGTTTTGAGTGAATCAAATTGCTATGGTTTCATATTGAACTCTATTTTATGAATCTAAACAGAAAAAGTATAGGTTTATAGTCGGAAAAATAAGTTACAAGTCGTTTTTGTAAAGGTAGTCATTTCAGTCGAAAGAACGACGTCTAGATGACCATTTTAGAAAACATACTTCCACTTTGAGTTTAACCATAATTTTTGGATATAGTTTCATGTTCATAATAAAAATCATTTTCTCAGAATAACAACTTTTAAATCAAAGTTTATCATAGTTTTTAATTAACTACCCCAAAACAGCCCGCGGTGTTACTACGACGGCGTAAATCCGGTTTTACGGTGTTTTTCGTGTTTCCAGGTTTTAAATCATTAAGTTAGCATATCATATAGATATAGAACATGTGTTTAGTTGATTTTAAAAGTCAAGTTAGAAGGATTAACTTTTGTTTGCGAACAAGTTTAGAATTAACTAAACTATGTTCTAGTGATTACAAGTTTAAACCTTCGAATAAGATAGCTTTATATGTATGAATCGAATGATGTTATGAACATCATTACTACCTTAAGTTCCTTGGATAAACCTACTGGAAAAGAGAAAAATGGATCTAGCTTCAATGGATCCTTGGATGGCTCGAAGTTCTTGAAGTAGAATCATGACACGAAAACAAGTTCAAGTAAGATCATCACTTGAAATAAGATTGTTATAGTTATAGAAATTGAACCAAAGTTTGAATATGATTATTACCTTGTATTAGAATGATAACCTAATGTAAGAAACAAAGATTTCTTGAGGTTGGATGATCACCTTACAAGATTGGAAGTGAGCTAGCAAACTTGAAAGTATTCTTGATTTTATGAAACTAGAACTTTTGGAATTTATGAAGAACACTTAGAACTTGAAGATAGAACTTGAGAGAGATCAATTAGATGAAGAAAATTGAAGAATGAAAGTGTTTGTAGGTGTTTTTGGTCGTTGGTGTATGGATTAGATATAAAGGATATGTAATTTTGTTTTCATGTAAATAAGTCATGAATGATTACTCATATTTTTGTAATTTTATGAGATATTTCATGCTAATTGCCAAATGATGGTTCCCACATGTGTTAGGTGACTCACATGGGCTGCTAAGAGCTGATCATTAGAGTGTATATACCAATAGTACATACATCTAAAAGCTGTGTATTGTACGAGTACGAATACGGGTGCATACGAGTAGAATTGTTGATGAAACTGAATGAGGATGTAATTGTAAGAATTTTTGTTAAGTAGAAGTATTTTGATAAGTGTATTGAAGTCTTTCAAAAGTGTATAAATACATATTAAAACACTACATGTATATACATTTTAACTGAGTCGTTAAGTCATCGTTAGTCGTTACATGTAAGTGTTGTTTTGAAACCTTTAGGTTAACGATCTTGTTAAATGTTTTTAACCCAATGTTTATAATATCAAATGAGATTTTAAATTATTATATTATCATGATATTATCATGTATGAATATCTCTTAATATGATATATATACATTAAATGTCTTTACAACGATAATCGTTACATATATGTCTCGTTTAAAAATCATTAAGTTAGTAGTCTTGTTTTTACATATGTAGTTCATTGTTAATATACTTAATGATATGTTTACTTATCATAGTATCATGTTAACTATATATATATCCATATATATGTCATCATATAGTTTTTACAAGTTTTAACGTTCGTGAATCACCGTCAACTTGGGTGGTCAATTGTCTATATGAAACATATTTCAATTAATCAAGTCTTAACAAGTTTGATTGCTTAACATGTTGGAAACATTTAATCATGTAAATATCAATCTCAATTAATATATATAAACATGGAAAAGTTCGGGTCACTACAGTACCTACCCGTTAAATAAATTTCGTCCCGAAATTTTAAGCTGTTGAAGGTGTTGACGAATCTTCTGGAAATAGATGCGGGTATTTCTTCTTCATCTGATCTTCACGCTCCCAGGTGAACTCGGGTCCTCTACGAGCATTCCATCGAACCTTAACAATTGGTATCTTGTTTTGCTTAAGTCTTTTAACCTCACGATCCATTATTTCGACGGGTTCTTCGATGAATTGAAGTTTTTCGTTGATTTGGATTTCATCTAACGGAATAGTGAGATCTTCTTTAGCAAAACATTTCTTCAAATTCGAGACGTGGAAAGTGTTATGTACAGCCGCGAGTTGTTGAGGTAACTCTAGTCGGTAAGCTACTGGTCCGACACGATCAATAATCTTGAATGGTCCAATATACCTTGGATTTAATTTCCCTCGTTTACCAAATCGAACAACGCCTTTCCAAGGTGCAACTTTAAGCATGACCATCTCTCCAATTTCAAATTCTATATCTTTTCTTTTAATGTCAGCGTAGCTCTTTTGTCGACTTTGGGCGGTTTTCAACCGTTGTTGAATTTGGATGATCTTCTCGGTAGTTTCTTGTATAATCTCCGGACCCGTAATCTGTCTATCCCCCACTTCACTCCAACAAATCGGAGACCTGCACTTTTTACAATAAAGTGCTTGAAACAGCGCCATCTCAATGCTTGAATGGTAGCTGTTGTTGTAGGAAAATTCTGCTAACGGTAGATGTCGATCCCAACTGTTTCCAAAATCAATAACACATGCTCGTAGCATGTCTTCAAGGGTTTGTATCGTCCTTTCGCTCTGCCCATCAGTTTGTGGATGATAGGCAGTACTCATGTCTAGACGAGTTCCTAATGCTTGCTGTAATGTCTGCCAGAATCTTGAAATAAATCTGCCATCCCTATCAGAGATAATAGAGATTGGTATTCCATGTCTGGAGACGACTTCCTTCAAATACAGTCGTGCTAACTTCTCCATCTTGTCATCTTCTCTTATTGGCAGGAAGTGTGCTGATTTGGTGAGACGATCAACTATTACCCAAATAGTATCAAAACCACTTGCAGTCCTTGGCAATTTAGTGATGAAATCCATGGTAATGTTTTCCCATTTCCATTCCGGGATTTCGGGTTGTTGAAGTAGACCTGATGGTTTCTGATGCTCAGCTTTTACCTTAGAACACGTCAAACATTCTCCTACGTATTTAGCAACATCGGCTTTCATACCCGGCCACCAAAAATGTTTCTTGAGATCCTTGTACATCTTCCCCGTTCCAGGATGTATTGAGTATCTGGTTTTATGAGCTTCTCTAAGTACCATTTCTCTCATATCTCCAAATTTTGGTACCCAAATCCTTTCAGCCCTATACCGGGTTCCGTCTTCCCGAATATTAAGATGCTTCTCCGATCCTTTGGGTATTTCATCCTTTAAATTTCCCTCTTTTAAAACTCCTTGTTGCGCCTCCTTTATTTGAGTAGTAATGTTATTATGAATCATTATATTCATAGATTTTACTCGAATGGGTTCTCTGTCCTTCCTGCTCAAGGCATCGGCTACCACATTTGCCTTCCCCGGATGGTAACGAATCTCAAAGTCATAATCATTCAATAATTCAATCCACCTACGCTGCCTCATATTCAGTTGTTTCTGATTAAATATGTGTTGAAGACTTTTGTGGTCGGTATATATAATACTTTTGACCCCATATAAGTAGTGCCTCCAAGTCTTTAATGCAAAAACAACCGCGCCTAATTCCAAATCATGCGTCGTATAATTTTGTTCGTGAATCTTCAATTGTCTAGACGCATAAGCAATCACCTTTCTTCGTTGCATTAATACACAACCGAGACCTTGCTTTGATGCATCACAATAAATCACAAAATCATCATTCCCTTCAGGTAATGACAATATAGGTGCCGTAGTTAGCTTTTTCTTCAATAACTGAAACGCTTTCTCTTGTTCATCATTCCATTCAAATTTCTTCCCTTTATGCGTTAATGCAGTCAAGGGTTTTACTATTCTGGAAAAGTCTTGGATGAACCTTCTGTAGTAACCAGCTAGTCCTAAAAACTGGCGTATGTGTTTCGGAGTTTTCGGGGTTTCCCACTTTTCAACAGTTTCTATCTTTGCCGGATCCACCTTAATACCTTCTTTGTTCACTATGTGACCGAGGAATTGAACTTCTTCCAACCAAAATGCACACTTTGAAAACTTAGCGTACAATTCTTCCTTCCTCAATACTTCTAACACCTTTCTCAAATGTTCACCGTGTTCTTGGTCATTCTTTGAGTAAATAAGTATGTCATCAATGAAAACAATGACAAACTTGTCAAGGTATGGTCCACACACTCGGTTCATAAGGTCCATGAACACAGCTGGTGCATTAGTTAAACCAAACGGCATGACCATAAACTCGTAATGACCGTAACGTGTTCTGAAAGCAGTCTTTGGAATATCATCTTCTTTCACCCGCATTTGATGATACCCGGAACGTAAGTCAATCTTTGAATAAACAGACGAGCCTTGTAGTTGATCAAATAAGTCATCGATTCTCGGTAGTGGTTAGCGGTTCTTGATGGTAAGTTTGTTCAACTCTCGGTAGTCGATACACAACCTGAATGTACCATCTTTCTTCTTGACAAACAAAACAGGAGCTCCCCACGGTGATGTGCTTGGTCGAATGAAACCACGCTCTAAAAGTTCTTGTAATTGGCTTTGTAGTTCTTTCATCTCGCTGGGTGCGAGTCTGTAAGGAGCACGAGCTATTGGTGCAGCTCCTGGTACAAGATCTATTTGAAATTCAACGGATCGATGTGGGGGTAATCCCGGTAATTCTTTCGGAAATACATCAGGAAATTCTTTTGCGACGGGAACATCATTGATGCTCTTTTCTTCAGTTTGTACTTTCTCGACGTGTGCTAGAACAGCATAGCAACCTTTTCTTATTAGTTTTTGTGCCTTCAAATTACTAATAAGATGTAGCTTCGTGTTGCCCTTTTCTCCGTACACCATTAAGGGTTTTCCTTTTTCTCGTATAATGCGAATTGCATTTTTGTAACAAACGATCTCCGCTTTCACTTCTTTCAACCAGTCCATACCGATTATCACATCAAAACTCCCTAACTCTACTGGTATCAAATCAATCTTAAATGTTTCGCTAACCAGTTTAATTTCTCGATTCCGACATATATTATCTGCTGAAATTAATTTACCATTTGCTAATTCGAGTAAAAATTTACTATCCAAAGGCGTCAATGGACAACTTAATTTAGCACAAAAATCTCTACTCATATAGCTTCTATCCGCACCCGAATCAAATAAAACGTAAGCAGATTTATTGTCAATAAGAAACGTACCCGT
Source organism: Rutidosis leptorrhynchoides (assembly GCF_046630445.1). Classification (NCBI taxonomy): domain Eukaryota; kingdom Viridiplantae; phylum Streptophyta; class Magnoliopsida; order Asterales; family Asteraceae; genus Rutidosis; species Rutidosis leptorrhynchoides. Next base: position 259,022,803 of record NC_092337.1, read on the forward strand.
AACAAGCTCCGGGTCTTCCTGTGCCTCTGCCGCATTAATATTGAAAACTCTTCCACGGCCTTGTCCATTCGTGTTCTCCTGGTTCGGGCAATTTCTAATAATGTGGCCCGGTTTTCCACATTTATAACAAACTACATTGGCATAACTTGCTCCGACACTACTTGCTCCGCCATTACTCGTTCCGACACCATTTGTTCCTTTCGTTCTATTAACCCCTGGTCCGTAGACCTCACACTTCGCCGCGCTATGACCATTTCTTTTACACTTGTTGCAAAATTTGGTGCAGAACCCCGAGTGATTCTTTTCACACCTTTGGCATAGCTGCTTCTGATTGTTGTTGTTGTTGCGGTTATTATTGTTGTTGGGATGATTGTTGTAGTTGCTGTTGTTGTTGTTGTTGTTGTTGTTGTTGTTGTTGGGCCGTTTGTTGTAGTTGCGATTGATGTTGCGATTGTTGGGATAATTGTTGCGATTATTGTTGTAATTGCTGTTGTTGTTGTATTGGTGATTCTTATCACCGTTTTCCTCCCACTTTCTTTTGACTTGCTTCACATTGGCCTCTTCAGCAGTCTGTTCTTTAATTCTTTCTTCAATCTGGTTCACGAGTTTGTGAGCCATTCTACATGCCTGTTGTATGGAGGCGGGCTTGTGTGAACTTATATCTTCTTGGATTCTTTCCGGTAATCCTTTCACAAACGCGTCGATCTTCTCTTCCTCATCTTCGAATGCTCCCGGACACAATAGGCACAATTCTGTGAATCGTCTTTCGTACGTGGTAATATCAAATCCTTGGGTTCGTAACCCTCTAAGTTCTGTCTTGAGCTTATTGACCTCGGTTCTGGGACGGTACTTCTCGTTCATCAAGTGCTTGAATGCTGACCACGGTAGTGCGTACGCATCGTCTTGTCCCACTTGCTCTAGATAGGTATTCCACCATGTTAACGCAGAACCTGTGAAGGTATGCGTAGCGTACTTTACTTTGTCCTCTTCAGTACACTTACTTATGGCAAACACCGATTCGACCTTCTCGGTCCACCGTTTCAATCCGATCGGTCCTTCGGTTCCATCAAATTCCAAAGGTTTGCAGGCAGTGAATTCTTTGTAGGTGCATCCTACACGATTTCCTGTACTGCTAGATCCAAGGTTATTGTTGGTATGTAGCGCAGCCTGTACTGCGGCTATGTTTGAAGCTAGAAAAGTACGGAATTCCTCTTCATTCATATTCACGGTGTGTCGAGTAGTCGGTGCCATTTCCTTCAAAATAGTTAAATGGAACAAGTTAATCATACAGAATATTAAGAGTAGTTAATAGTATTTTGTAGCATAATATGAACTCATTTATAAAAGCTTTTTCTTCATATTAGCGTTTTATAAGTTTAAATTCGGGTAGTACCTACCCGTTAAGTTCATACTTAGTAGCTAATATACAATTCAACTACTACAATTCTATATGAAAAACTGATTATAATAATATTTCACGTTCAAACTTTTACACAATATTTTACAAACTTACAATACCGCTTATTTTACATATAGCATGAAATATAGCACACAATAAATTTGATACAATATGGTTGTGAAGATAATTCTAGCTAGTACACAAGTCGTTCAGCAAAGGCAATAAAGACACGTAATTCATACGTCCAGAAACAAGTCATGCATTCTGGTTTTACTAGGATTACTTCCCATCCTTGGTCTTGTGGAACATAACCGTTATGGCCGTTGATAAGACAGCGTGTTGTAACGTCGTCAAAGGGACGAGGGTTACGTAATGTCCAACAGTCCCGTAACAATCTAAAAACCTCATTTCTTACCCCAATTACCGACTCCGTCACTTGTGGGAACGTTTTGTTTAATAGTTGTATCCCGATGTTCTTGTTCTCACTTTGGTGAGAAGCGAACATTACTAATCCGTAAGCATAACATGCTTCTTTATGTTGCATGTTAGCCGCTTTTTCTAAATCACGAAGTCCAATATTCGGATATATTGAGTCAAAATAATTTCTTAACCCATTGCGTAAAATAGCATTTGGGTTCCCCGCAATATATGCGTCAAAGTAAACACATCGTAACTTATGGATTTCCCAATGTGATATCCCCCATCTTTCGAACGAAAGCCTTTTATAAACCAAGGCATTCTTGGAACGTTCTTCGAATGTCTTACAAACTGATCTCGCCTTAAGTAGTTGTGCCGAAGAATTCTGACCGACTCTAGACAAGATTTCATCAATCATGTCTCCGGGTAGGTCTCTTAAAATATTGGGTTGTCTATCCATTTTGTGTTTTTATACTGTAAAATAGACAAGAGTTAGATTCATAAAAAAAAAAATACTTATTAATACAAGCAATTTTTACATATATCATAAAGCATAAGCACACTATATTACATATATTACACCACACGAATACAACTATCTTATTCCGACTCGCTTGTTTCTTCTTCTTCGGTTTTGGTTCGTTTTGCCAAGTTTCTAGGGATATATGATGTTCCCCTAATACGAGCCGTAATTTTCCACATTGGTTTAGAAAAACCTGGTGGTTTAGAGGTTCCCGGGTCATTGTTACAACTTAAGGACTTCGGGGGTTGACGATACATATAAAGTTCATCAGGGTTGGAATTAGATTTCTCTATTTTTATGCCCTTTCCCTTATTATTTTCTTTTGCCTTTTTAAATTCAGTTGGGGTAATTTCTATAACATCATCGGAATTCTCGTCGGAATCCGATTCATCGGAGAATTGGTAATCCTCCCAATATTTTGCTTCCTTGGCGGAAACACCATTGACCATAATTAACCTTGGTCGGTTGGTTGAGGATTTTCTTTTACTTAACCGTTTTAATATTTCCCCCACCGGTTCTATTTCTTCATCCGGTTCCGATTCTTCTTCCGGTTCTGATTCTTCTTCCGGTTCCGACTCTTCTTCCGGTTCCTCTTCGGGAACTTGTGAATCAGTCCACGAATCATTCCAATTTACATTTGACTCTTCATTATTATTAGGTGAGTCAATGGGACTTGTTCTAGTGGTAGACATCTATCACATAATATCAAACGCGTTAAGAGATTAATATATCACATAATATTCACATGTTAAAAATATATAGTTTCCAACAAAATTTGTTAAGCAATCATTTTTCAAGTAAACACGGTCGAAGTCCAGACTCACTAATGCATCCTAACAAACTCGATAAGACACACTAATGCAAAATTCTGGTTCTCTAAGACCAACGCTCGGATACCAACTGAAATGTCCCGTTCTTATTGATTAAAAACGTTCCATATTAATTGATTTCGTTGCGAGGTTTTGACCTCTATATGAGACGTTTTTCAAAGACTGCATTCATTTTAAAACAAACCATAACCTTTATTTCATCAATAAAGGTTTAAAAAGCTTTACGTATATTATCAAATAATGATAATCTAAAATATCCTGTTTACACACGACCATTACATAATGGTTTACAATACAAATATGTTACAACAAAATAAGTTTCTTGAATGCAGTTTTTACACAATATCATACAAGCATGGACTCCAAATCTCGTCCTTATTTAAGTATGCGACAGCGGAAGCTCTTAATAATCACCTGAGAATAAACATGCTTAAAACGTCAAAAAAAATGTTGGTGAGTTATAGGTTTAACCTATATATATCAAATCATAATAATAGACCACAAGATTTCATATTTCAATACACATCCCATACATAGAGATAAAAATCATTCATATGGTGAACACCTGGTAACCGACATTAACAAGATGCATATATAAGAATATCCCCATCATTCCGGGACACCCTTCGGATATGATATAAATTTCGAAGTACTAAAGCATCCGGTACTTTGGATGGGGTTTGTTAAGCCCAATAGATCTATCTTTAGGATTCACGTCAATTAGGGTGTCTGTTCCCTAATTCTTAGATTACCAGACTTAATAAAAAGGGGCATATTCGATTTCGATAATTCAACCATAGAATGTAGTTTCACGTACTTGTGTTTATTTTGTAAATCATTTATAAAACCTGCATGTATTCTCATCCCAAAAATATTAGATTTTAAAAGTGGGACTATAACTCACTTTCACAGATTTTTACTTCGTCGGGAAGTAAGACTTGGCCACTGGTTGATTCACGAACCTATAACAATATATACATGTATATCAAAGTATGTTCAAAATATATTTACAACACTTTTAATATATTTTGATGTTTTAAGTTTATTAAGTCAGCTGTCCTTGTTAGTAACCTACAACTAGTTGTCCACAGTTAGATGTACATAAATAAATCGATAAATATTATCTTGAATCAATCCACGACCCAGTGTATACGTATCTCAGTATTGATCACAACTCAAACTATATATTTTGGAATCAACCTCAACCCTGTATAGCTAACTCCAACATTCACATATAGAGTGTCTATGGTTGTTCCGAAATATATATAGATGTGTCGACATGATAGGTCGAAACATTGTATACGTGTCTATGGTATCTCAAGATTACATAATATACAATACAAGTTGATTAAGTTATGGTTGGAATAGATTTGTTACCAATTTTCACGTAGCTAAAATGAGAAAAATTATCCAATCTTGTTTTACCCATAACTTCTTCATTTTAAATCCGTTTTGAGTGAATCAAATTGCTATGGTTTCATATTGAACTCTATTTTATGAATCTAAACAGAAAAAGTATAGGTTTATAGTCGGAAAAATAAGTTACAAGTCGTTTTTGTAAAGGTAGTCATTTCAGTCGAAAGAACGACGTCTAGATGACCATTTTAGAAAACATACTTCCACTTTGAGTTTAACCATAATTTTTGGATATAGTTTCATGTTCATAATAAAAATCATTTTCTCAGAATAACAACTTTTAAATCAAAGTTTATCATAGTTTTTAATTAACTAACCCAAAACAGCCCGCGGTGTTACTACGACGGCGTAAATCCGGTTTTACGGTGTTTTTCGTGTTTCCAGGTTTTAAATCATTAAGTTAGCATATCATATAGATATAGAACATGTGTTTAGTTGATTTTAAAAGTCAAGTTAGAAGGATTAACTTTTGTTTGCGAACAAGTTTAGAATTAACTAAACTATGTTCTAGTGATTACAAGTTTAAACCTTCGAATAAGATAGCTTTATATGTATGAATCGAATGATGTTATGAACATCATTACTACCTTAAGTTCCTTGGATAAACCTACTGGAAAAGAGAAAAATGGATCTAGCTTCAATGGATCCTTGGATGGCTCGAAGTTCTTGAAGTAGAATCATGACACGAAAACAAGTTCAAGTAAGATCATCACTTGAAATAAGATTGTTATAGTTATAGAAATTGAACCAAAGTTTGAATATGATTATTACATTGTATTAGAATGATAACCTACTGTAAGAAACAAAGATTTCTTGAGGTTGGATGATCACCTTACAAGATTGGAAGTGAGCTAGCAAACTTGAAAGTATTCTTGATTTTATGAAACTAGAACTTTTGGAATTTATGAAGAACACTTAGAACTTGAAGATAGAACTTGAGAGAGATCAATTAGATGAAGAAAATTGAAGAATGAAAGTGTTTGTAGGTGTTTTTGGTCGTTGGTGTATGGATTAGATATAAAGGATATGTAATTTTGTTTTCATGTAAATAAGTCATGAATGATTACTCATATTTTTGTAATTTTATGAGATATTTCATGCTAGTTGCCAAATGATGGTTCCCACATGTGTTAGGTGACTCACATGGGCTGCTAAGAGCTGATCATTAGAGTGTATATACCAATAGTACATACATCTAAAAGCTGTGTATTGTACGAGTACGAATACGGGTGCATACGAGTAGAATTGTTGATGAAACTGAATGAGGATGTAATTGTAAGAATTTTTGTTAAGTAGAAGTATTTTGATAAGTGTATTGAAGTCTTTCAAAAGTGTATAAATACATATTAAAACACTACATGTATATACATTTTAACTGAGTCGTTAAGTCATCGTTAGTCGTTACATGTAAGTGTTGTTTTGAAACCTTTAGGTTAACGATCTTGTTAAATGTTTTTAACCCAATGTTTATAATATCAAATGAGATTTTAAATTATTATATTATCATGATATTATCATGTATGAATATCTCTTAATATGATATATATACATTAAATGTCTTTACAACGATAATCGTTACATATATGTCTCGTTTAAAAATCATTAAGTTAGTAGTCTTGTTTTTACATATGTAGTTCATTGTTAATATACTTAATGATATGTTTACTTATCATAGTATCATGTTAACTATATATATATCCATATATATGTCATCATATAGTTTTTACAAGTTTTAACGTTCGTGAATCACCGTCAACTTGGGTGGTCAATTGTCTATATGAAACATATTTCAATTAATCAAGTCTTAACAAGTTTGATTGCTTAACATGTTGGAAACATTTAATCATGTAAATATCAATCTCAATTAATATATATAAACATGGAAAAGTTCGGGTCACTACAAAGGCAGGTATAGTGGATTCTATACTTGGGTCATTGCTAGTATTCAGGTGCTCATAGATTATGCAAACATTTCGCAACTTGGAGTTGTACTTGTAAAATCTCGTGGTCAAGGAAACTAAACTATATTTCTGATAACTGTTCTTCAGATACTATACAACGTTATTTAAAACTGTGGTTTACGAACAAATGAGATAAAACTTGACATGGTATTGTCTACGAATATTTGAAACTTGACATGGTATTGTCTACAAATGATTGAAACTTGACATGGTAGTGTCAACAAACTTTTGAAACGGGACACGGAGTTATCTAACTTTTAACATTGAACCTTGGTGGTCTTCCACTAATAACCGTTTTCGAAATGTATTTCTTAAACATACTGTATTATTTACCTAAAACCTGTAGATTCACTCAACATTGTTGTTGATCCGTTTTGCGTGTTTTATTCTCAGGTATTAATTGCTTCTGCTGTAGAATATTGCTGTTACGTAGAAGTCAAGCCAAGCACTGGGACCAGAGTTAACATTCCGTTAAAAGGATTTTTGACGGGGTGTTACAGATGGTATCAGAGCTTTGGCTATAGGGAACTAGGATACATTAGTGTGTCTAACCGTAGGGTTCATTAGTGAAGTCTAGTCTATAGCCGTGTGTCTTGGATGACTTTTATACACCATACATGCACTATTTGCTTCACAATACGACATGTAGGGCTACACATTACATCATGTACATATACACCCTACACCCATGAGATATGGACTTGAACTAAACGTTATACTACGAATCACATACATACACGCGACGGAGATTTAACTAAATTAAGTTGATTACGCCATCTTGAACTTATGGAGTTATGTCGAATGGAAATGTGAGATAGCGTAATGTAATGACCGGGATTACATTATGGTAAATCATATAGAAGTTTTGACATCGCAAAATAAGGAATTGGGAGCGAGTCAAGTAGGTTACTTGGATAAATACCGTTTAGAACATAAACCGTTTAATTTCAAATATGAGTAGAAATTTACACCGTACGATTTAATTGTTATTATAACCTATAAGGAGCGTGTAATCACGTCACAATTCGTCACTACCCGACACTGTCCGTCACCCCTGATTTCTACTTGGCACTACGAAGACACTGCCTGGACATACTCATCATCTTATACCACTACTCCTTGCTATTTATCGTTGGTTACTACTACTCAACGCCGCCTCTCACTAATAGTCACGACCGATCACTACTTCTCACTGCTTATCATTTTTATCCACCGACATCTTACTGCAATTATTGTACCAATTACATATAGGCTAATCCTGTCGCTATCATACTTATTATATTAGATTTTGTCTGATATATTTCCTAAATTTCCTCCGTAAATTACGGAAATCTTTTTGCTATATACACGTATTCAAGGAGACAAACATATCATCCAACACTCAATTCATATCAAACCCTATTCCAAACACATAATATGGATTTCTCATCTGATTCCTCGAGCTCCATGGACAGCGTAACCGAAACGAACGAACCTATTAGCCATCATCTTTTCTGGATGAATTGGAGGTGGGTTCGTAGTCGACTTAATCAATGGAGGCGAGAAGAAGGCGATCCCTTCCACCAACCGAATTCACCTCTTGGTGAATAAACCTGAAGCACTTACCGGCGAATCAATCCGGAACACCATTTTCACCCTCATTTCTAGGATATACCGCCACGAATATCTAATATCCAGAATTCTAGATCTTATTCATCAACTTGTCCGAACCGCCAATCATCCCGGAATAGTAGAAAAAGTCAACGAGCTTCGCGCTCGAATTGTGGCTTTGGAGAATATGGTGCGAAATCTAAGAGCATCAGCAGCACCAGCAGCATAACTAGCACCACCAGTACCATCAACATCACCACCAACAGCATCAGCTTCACCAACAACAACATCCGCATCCCACACCTCAACATCACACTCGGTACTTCGGATATCAACATCATACACCCCATAGATACCAAGGAATATTAGTAATTGTGAGTCAAGATGTATTGACTCATTCTTCCTGGAAAAAAAAAATTTATATATGTATACTTTATATATATATATATATATGGTTTGGAACAATAATAAATCTTTTCGTACTAAACTATTACGTGTGAATCTTAACTAGTATGTACTACTTGGTTAAATCATATCACTAATATGCTATGATGTATATCCTTCGTTAATGACTTAACAATCATTAATCACTGCTTCAGCACAATAAACTCCATTTCATAATAAACTAAGTGTATTATTCAAATACATGTTTGATTTTTCACTTCTATTTTCGATGTACTCGAAACTTTCTAAAAAACATTATTCGTGCCTTGTAAATGAAATGTCCCGTTCTTATTGATTAAAAACGTTCCATATTAATTGATTTCGTTGCGAGGTTTTGACCTCTATATGAGACGTTTTTCAAAGACTGCATTCATTTTAAAACAAACCATAACCTTTATTTCATCAATAAAGGTTTAAAAAGCTTTACGTAGATTATCAAATAATGATAATCTAAAATATACTGTTTACACACGACCATTACATAATGGTTTACAATACAAATATGTTACAACAAAATAAGTTTCTTGAATGCAGTTTTTACACAATATCATACAAGCATGGACTCCAAATCTTGTCCTTATTTAAGTATGCGATAGCGGAAGCTCTTAATAATCACCTGAGAATAAACATGCTTAAAACGTCAACAAAAATGTTGGTGAGTTATAGGTTTAACCTATATATATCAAATCATAATAATAGACCACAAGATTTCATATTTCAATACACATCCCATACATAGAGATAAAAATCATTCATATGGTGAACACCTGGTAACCGACATTAACAAGATGCATATATAAGAATATCCCCATCATTCCGGGACACCCTTCGGATATGATATAAATTTCGAAGTACTAAAGCACCCGGTACATTGGATAGGGTTTGTTAGGCCCAATAGATCTATCTTTAGGATTCGCGTCAATTAGGGTGTCTGTTCCCTAATTCTTAGATTACCAGACTTAATAAAAAAGGGCATATTTGTAACGACCCGCACTTTTTCGATCGTTCTATACTTATAAGATTAATATTTACATAAATTAAACCTTACCAACATGATAAGCAATCCAAATTGTTGAGACTTATGTTTTCGAAAAGAGTTTTACACAACGTTTGACCGTCTAGTTTGACCGATGATATCACCAACTATACAATATATGATAATTATACGTTTGTGTATATATATGTATATATACATATTTAACATGATCTAAGAATGTTTTAATATCTCATTTTGTATTAATAACAATAAGTTATAAGTATATTTTGAAACTACTAACTTAAGTTTTCAAAACGATAACCATACGTAACGTTATTTGACTTAAATACTTATAACCTATAATGTTTATACATATATCGTATAAGTAATGTATTTAATCACTTTTAAAGGGCTTACATACATAAAACAATATAAGTATATTTACAAAAGATAGCTATATTTAAATCCTCGTTCCGTTTTCTCAAAGATTTCTATACGTATACCTAGGGTATATGTACCCGTATCATACGCAACTTCTAGATGTATTTACTATTGGTATATACCAATAAAAATCTGCTCCTTAGCAGCCTTAAATGATTAAGAAACATGTGGAACCAACCATTTGTCAAGTAGCATGAATTATTTAGCAAGAAAACAAAGTTAGGTATCTTTTTTTTCCTTTATAACCTAAAAACGTTTTTATGCATGCACACCATTTCTTCACCCCATTTTCTCATACTTACACTTCCATTTCTCTCTCAAAATACTCTTAACTTCATACTTGATCATCTCCAAGCATTTTCCCCATCATTTAGCTTCAAAAACAACACTTAAACCTCATAAGAAAACCTTACAAAAACACTTCAAGAAATCCTTCCAAGAACACCAACTTACTTCCAATCTTTCATCCACTTCCATCACCCTTTTGGTTCTAGGTTCTTAATCCTCTTTTACAGCAACCTTGTCCAAGGAACTTGAGGTAGAATCTATGTTCATAACCTTATTCGATTCATATATATATAGCTATCTTATTTTGTGGTATAAAAGTTTAACAACAAGAACATAGTTTGAAAGTTTTCAAACTTGTTTGCAAACTAAATAGATCCTTCTAACTTAACTTTTAAAATACTTCAAGACCTGTAATATATCTTAAATATATGCTAATTTAACAAGGTATAACTTGGTTTTTCAAAGAACACCTTAAAAACTGAATTTACGACATCGGAGTACAACCGGGGGCTGTTTTGGGTTGGATAATTAAAAACCATCTTAAACTTTGAATTGGAGGTTTATTTTCTGGAAAAATGATTTTTACTATAAATATGATAACACATAAAAATTTCATGATTTAACTCAAAGTATAAGTATTTTTAGAAAAATAATCATTTAAGGTTGTTTACATGATGGAAAATGATTAACTTCATAAGTTTCACTAAAGTTTGACCTATGACCTGTGATTTCGAATACAAACTAAGGTATTTACAGTTCATAGTCTTAAAGAGGGACTCGATCCAAGGAAGTGGCAAGTTGAATCAACGAAAACGGAGTTGTAACGAAGAAACTATGACCAAAACGAGATCGGATATCTAAGACTAGTTTAGCTACGAAAATAATTGGAGAAAATTAAATAAATCACATCTTTTTAAAATAACATGATATTTTATATATATGTACTCATAATTTAATTTTATATGGTTCAGGATCACCCGTAAACAATACGAGAAGATTAATCATAAGATCCCATGATTGTACGCAACACGTCATTTGACAACACCGGTACTTTATGTACGCAACACGTCATTTGACAACACCGGTACCATGGGTCAAGATTAATCTCGACCAATACATATACGATGGGGTTTTATTTATTTCGTTGGGGGTTTTATTTATTTCATTGCGGGTATATTAAACATCTAAAAATGAACCATTAAAATTGAATTACTAACAACGAACTGCTAACTACGGACTAAGGAATTATTAAAAGTATTAAAAGTATAACAAGTATATATATGTGACGTTTGTTTAAAAAGAAAAGGTATTGATATATTATATATGGATAGGTTCGTGATATCAACCGGAGACCAAGTCAAATTATATATATCTTCAAGACGAAAGTGAGTATATAGTCCCACTTTTAAACTCTAAATATTTCGGGATGAGAATACATGTATTTTATATTTTACGTTATGGACACAAGTAACTGAAAATATATTCTACGTTGAGTTGTACCACTGGCATACTTCCCTGTAGCTTGGTAACTAATATTTACAGCGGTATTGTAAACGCGAATCCTGTTGATAGATCTATCGGGCCTGACAACCCCAACCGGACTGGACGACCAGTATTCAACGGTTGCACAGTACTTCGTTTTGTGACTACACTTGGTACGGTGTAGTAAGATTTCATATTAAAGGGAATATGCGACGTGATTAAATGTTAAGTATGGTTACCAAGTGCTCAACCACTTAGAATATTTTTATGAAAATGTTTATATATGAAATCTTGTGGTCTATATATATATATATTGCTGCCGGCACTAAACCTATATCTCACCAACTTTATGTTGACGTTTTAAACATGTTTATTCTCAGGTGATAATTAGAAGCTTCCGCTGCATTATGTTGAATTTGAGCAAGATCTTGCGTACGCATATATGTGTCAAAAACAAAACTGCATATCCAAGAACTTGTGTTGTAAAATATGCTAGAAATCGGGTTGTTATTATCATTTGTAAAGTTTGTAAGTCGAAGATTATCGCTAAACGATAATCATCTTTATTTTGTCCAAAGCTTGTATCAAAAATAAGGATCATGGTTTGTAATGTATAATATATGCAGTTTTTCTTTTAAAAATGTCGCATATAGAGGTCAATACCTCGCAATGAAATCATACGTTATCTAACACGTTCTTATGGTTAAGGACGGGTTATGACATGTGGTATCAGAGCGGTGGTCTTAGCGAACCAGGTTTGCATTAGTGTGTCTAACTGATAAGTCGTTAGGATACATTAGTAAGTCTGGACTTTGACCGGGTCTGATTTAAAAACCATTGCTTATCATTGTTGGTTAAAATTTATATGTAAATATTATGTAGTACTAATGGGTTAGTTGTTGTGTGATAGATGTCGGGCTCAAAACTTGTTATCACATTCAGCGACTCCGAACCAGAATCTTCAGATGGTGTTCCAGTCATTAACCTATCCGATGACGAAAATAATATCTTTGGGGAAGACTCACAAATTCCGGATGAACCGACTATAGAGAACCCGGAAAGTGAACCCGAGGAGGAAAGTGAACCCGAGGAGGAAAGTGAACCCGAGGAGGAAAGTGAACCAGAGGAGGAAAGTGAACCCGAGGGGGAAAGTGAACCCGAGGAAGAAATACAGGAAATTACAAAAGAAGAGTTCGAACTAGGAAAGAAACGAAAGGCTAATGAATTAGAAAATTCAAATCCTGAGTTTAATAAGGATGATGTGGCACCAACTCCACTAGACACTACCACCCCTATTCCCGCTATTCCTATTCGTTATATCCCGGCATCCAGTTCTTCAGTCCCACAGCCAAAATATAGGCAGACAGCCAGGATAAGCGTTAAGCGATTCTTTGAACCTAAACGTCCTAGAAAATAGACCAAACGATGCGCTGCCGTATTAAACCATGGGATCATATAATGTTTTGTATAATATTATTAGTGTGGTTTGTTTAAAGTTCGATGTAAGATAAGCATATGTAAAATAGTGAAGTGTGAAATGCAATAATTTTCCATGGTTAAGTATTATTTAGATGGTAGTAATTGATTCTGTACTAAGCTATTAAGTATGGACATTAACGGGTAGGTACTACCCTAGATATAATTATAAAACGCTAATAAGAAGAAAAGGCTTTTATAATAATACCTGGTTCATATTATTAATAAGCTATAATGTACTGTAAATATACACTACATCTATAATATTCCATGTGAATAATTATTTTCTTTTCATTCTTATAGAAGAATATGGCACGATTGAACCGAATGACGGAACAAGAAATCCAGGAACTCATCAATCAGCGAGTGAACGACAGAATGTTATGGGTCGAGGCTGCAAGAGGTGCTGCAGTTAACCCAAATCCTCTTGTGGGGTGCACTTACAAAACTTTTCAAGCTTGCAAGCCCTCATCATTCAGTGGAACAGAAGGACCGATCGGTTTAACCCGGTGGATAGAAAAAATGGAGACTGTGTTTAAAATCAGTGGTTGTGTTGAAAAGGACATGACCAAGTATGCATCGTGCACTTTACAAGATAGTGCACTCACATGGTGGAAAAATTATGTGAAGGCTGTAGGAGGAGATGTAGCTTATGATACTCCGTGGGAAGAATTCAAAACAATGTTAATCAACGAATATTGTCCAAGGAACGAGGTTAGGAAGTTGGAAGATGAGTTACGAAGTCTGAAGGTTATTGGTACTGAAATCACCAACTACAATCAGCGATTCATGGAATTAGTTTTGCTATGTCCTGAATTGGTTCCAACCGAAGAACGAAAGATTGAAATGTACAAAGATGGTTTGCCCAAAAAGGTCAAGGCAAATGTTACAGCATCGAAACCTAAGACGATTCATGAAGCTATAACTATGGCAAACGAGCTAATGGATCAGGTCATCATGGATAAGAAAGTATCCAATACTGATGTGAAGGTATCAGGTAACAAAAGAAAGTGGAATGGAAATTATGATCGAGGTAACCAACAACAATCTTTTAAGAAACAAGAAAACACGCAAGGTGCGGGTAGTGGTTTAAGCTTTGGTTATAAAGGACAAAATCCTTTATGCAACCGATGCCACAAACATCACTCTGGTTACTGTAATGTGGTATGCAACAAATGTAATCGAAAGGGTCATCTTGCTGAAGATTGTAGGGCTCTCGTTACAAATACAAATGGTACCAAGACTCCTGCCACCAATGCAAATAGAACTGCTTTGGCTACCATTACTTGTTTTGGGTGTGGAAAACAAGGTCACTATAAGAGCCAGTGCCCGAATCCAGAGAAGAATATCGGACCTGCACGAGGGAGAGCATTTGTTATTAATGCTAGAGAGGCGTGTGAAGACCCGGAGCTTGTTACGGGTACGTTTACCATTAATAACTTATCCGCATCTATTATATTTGATACTGGTGCTGATAGAAGTTACGTGTGTAGAGACTTTCACGCTAAATTGAATTGTTCATCATTACCTCTAGATGCTAAGTACATGATTGAGTTAGCTAATGGTAAACTAATTAAAGCCGATAAAATTTGTCGTGATTGTAAAATAAATTTAACCGGAGAAACGTTTAAAATTGACTTAATACCCGTAGAATTAGGAAGTTTTGATGTAATAGTCGGCATGGACTGGATGTCCAAAATAGGAGCTGAAGTTGTGTGTGCCAAGAAGGCAATTCGCATTCCTCGTAAGAATAAAACGCCCGTAATGATTTATGGAGAGAAGGGTAACTCAAAGCTAAAACTCATTAGTTATTTGAAAGCTCAAAAGTGCTTGAAGAAAGGGTGCTATGCTATCTTAGCACATGTTAATAAAGTTGAAAAGAAAGAAAAAGAGAAGTGCATCAATGACGTGCCTGTGGCAAGAGATTTTCCTGAAGTATTTCCGGAAGAGTTGCCGGGATTACCTCCATTTAGATCTGTAGAATTTCAAATAGAGTTAGTACCAGGAGCTGCACCAGTGGCTCGTGCTCCATATAGACTTGCACCGTCCGAATTAAAAGAACTTCAAAGTCAGTTAAAAGAATTACTAGACCGTGGATTCATACGACCAAGTACTTCACCGTGGGGAGCTCCAATTTTATTCGTCAAGAAGAAAGACGGATCTTTCCGAATGTGTATAGATTATCGTGAATTAAATAAGTTAACTATCAAGAATCGGTATCCACTACCGAGAATTGACGACTTATTTGATCAACTCCAAGGATCATGTGTGTACTCGAAAATTGACCTAAGATCGGGTTATCATCAATTACGTGTCAAAGAAGAAGATATACCGAAAACTGCTTTTCGGACACGCTACGGTCATTACGAATTTTTGGTCATGCCGTTTGGATTGACGAATGCGCCAGCTGTATTCATGGACCTCATGAATCGAGTTTGTAGTCCAGATTTAGATAAGTTTGTTATCGTTTTCATTGATGATATTCTTATCTATTCCAAGAGTGAGCAAGAGCATGAACAGCATTTAAGGTTGATATTAGAGTTATTGAGAAAAGAACAGCTATATGCTAAATTTTCTAAATGTGCTTTCTGGTTGAAAGAAGTGCAATTTCTTGGCCACGTTGTTAGTAGCAAAGGAATTCAGGTTGATCCAGCAAAAATTGAAGCCATTGAAAAATGGGAGACTCCTAAGACACCAATGCAGATATGCCAATTTTTGGGTTTAGCCGGTTATTATAGAAGGTTTATTCAAGATTTTTCCCGAATAGCTAAGCCGTTGACAGCGTTAACGCAAAAAGGGAAGAAATATGAATGGACTTCTGAGCAGGAGAGTGCATTTCAATTACTGAAAAAGAAGTTGACTACGGCGCCTATTTTATCGTTACCAGAAGGGAACGATGATTTTGAAATATATTGTGACGCTTCGCGACAAGGTTTTGGTTGCGTTCTTATGCAACGGAAGAAAGTTATTGCATACGCATCCCGACAATTAAAGATTCACGAGCGGAATTATACGACGCATGATCTAGAACTGGGAGCAGTCGTGTTTGCATTGAAGATATGGAGACACTACTTGTATGGGGTTAAATGCACTGTGTTTACTGATCATAAAAGCCTTCAACATATTTTCGATCAAAAACAGCTGAACATGAGGCAACGTAGGTGGGTCGAGTTAATAAACGACTATGATTGTGAAATTCGTTATCATCCCGGGAAAGCGAATGTGGTGGCTGACGCTTTAAGCAGAAAGGAACGAGAACCAATTCGAGTACGAGCGATGAACATAAAAATCCGCATGAATCTCAACTCACAAATCAAAGAAGTTCAACGAGAAGCACTTACTAAAGAAAATATAGGAAATGAAATAATGAAGAAGTATGAGAAGCAACTCGTTATACGGGAAGATGGAATTCGATATTTTGCAAACCGTATTTGGGTACCGAAGTTGGGTGGATTAAGGAAGTTGATATTGAATGAGGCACATAAGACAAGATACTCGATACATCCTGGAGTTGGAAAGATGTACCAAGATCTTAAGACACATTATTGGTGGCCTAATTTAAAGACAGACGTTGCAACATATGTTGGGGAATGTTTAACTTGTTCCAAAGTCAAAGCTGAACACCAGAAGCCGTCAGGGTTACTTCAACAACCAAAAATCCCAGAATGGAAATGGGATGGTATTACCATGGATTTCATCACGAAGTTACCTAAGACTGCCTGGGGATACGACACCATTTGGGTGATTGTTGATCGTCTCACCAAGTCTGCACATTTCTTGCCTATAAAGGAAACGGATAGAATGGAGAAACTATTACGATTGTATATAAAGGAAATTGTTTCAAGGCATGGAATACCTATTTCCATTATATCCGATCGTGATTGTAGATTTACCTCAAAATTCTGGCAATCACTACAGGAGGCACTAGGAACTCGTTTGGATATGAGTACCGCATATCATCCGCAAACCGACGGGCAGAGTGAAAGAACGATTCAGACTCTCGAAGACATGCTCAGGGCATGTGTGATCGACTTTGGAAACGGATGGGATAAGTATTTACCGTTAGCAGAATTCTCGTATAATAATAGTTATCATGCGAGCATTAAAGCTGCACCATTCGAAGCATTGTATGGAAGGAAGTGTAGATCTCCTATCTGTTGGAATGAAGTAGGAGATCGACAATTAACTGGTCCCGAGATCATACACGAAACGACTGAGAAGATAGTACAAATTAAGGAGAGATTGAAAACAGCCCGTAGTCGCCAAAAGAGCTACGCCGATGTCCGAAGGAAACCATTAGAGTTTCAGATCGGTGACATGGTTATGCTAAAGGTGTCACCTTGGAAAGGTGTGATACGTTTCGGTAAAAGAGGTAAACTGAACCCAAGATATGTAGGCCCGTTCAAGATCATTGAACGCATTGGACCGGTAGCTTATCGACTCGAGTTACCGCAACAACTCGCCGGAGTACATAATACATTCCACGTTTCGAATCTTAAGAAGTGTCTTGCAAAGGAAGACCTCACCATTCCTCTTGAAGAAATCCATGTCGACGAGAAACTACAATTCATCGAAGAACCAATCGAAATCATGGATCGTGAAGTTAAACAGCTCAAGCAGAGCAACATACCGATCGTTAAGGTTCGTTGGAGTGCTAGAAGAGGTCCCGAGTTTACGTGGGAACGAGAGGATCAGATGAAACAAAAGTATCCACACTTGTTTCTCGATGACGCAAAATAGGTACAATTTTAAAATTTCGGGACGAAATTTATTTAACGGGGAGGTAATGTAACGACCCGCACTTTTTCGATCATTCTATACTTATAAGATTAATATTTACATAAATTAAACCTTACCAACATGATAAGCAATCCAAATTGTTGAGACTTATGTTTTTGAAAAGAGTTTTACACAACGTTTGACCGTCTAGTTTGACCGATGATATCACGAACTATACAATATATGATAATTATACGTTTGTGTATATATATGTATATATACATATTTAACATGATCTAAGAATGTTTTAATATCTCATTTTGTATTAATAACAATAAGTTATAAGTATATTTTGAAACTACTAACTTAAGTTTTCAAAACGATAACCATACGTAACGTTATTTGACTTAAATACTTATAACCTATAATGTTTATACATATATCGTATAAGTAATGTATTTAATCACTTTTAAAGGGCTTACATACATAAAACAATATAAGTATATTTACAAAAGATAGCTATATTTGAATCCTCGTTCCGTTTTCTCAAAGATTTCTATACGTATACCTAGGGTATATGTACCCGTATCATACGCAGCTTCTAGATGTATTTACTATTGGTATATACCAATAAAAATCTGCTCCTTAGCAGCCTTAAATGATTAAGAAACATGTGGAACCAACCATTTGTCAAGTAGCATGAATTATTTAGCAAGAAAACAAAGTTAGGTATCTTTTTTTTCCTTTATAACCTAAAAACGTTTTTATGCATGCACACCATTTCTTCACCCCATTTTCTCATACTTACACTTCCATTTCTCTCTCAAAATACTCTTAACTTCATACTTGATCATCTCCAAGCATTTTCCCCATCATTTAGCTTCAAAAACAACACTTAAACCTCATAAGAAAACCTTACAAAAACACTTCAAGAAATCCTTCCAAGAACACCAACTTACTTCCAATCTTTCATCCACTTCCATCACCCTTTTGGTTCTAGGTTCTTACTCCTCTTTTACAGCAACCTTGTCCAAGGAACTTGAGGTAGAATCTATGTTCATAACCTTATTCGATTCATATATATATAGCTATCTTATTTTGTGGTATAAAAGTTTAACAACAAGAACATAGTTTGAAAGTTTTCAAACTTGTTTGCAAACTAAATAGATCCTTCTAACTTAACTTTTAAAATACTTCAAGACCTGTAATATATCTTAAATATATGCTAATTTAACAAGGTATAACTTGGTTTTTCAAAGAACACCTTAAAAACTGAATTTACGACATCGGAGTGCAACCGGGGGCTGTTTTGGGTTGGATAATTAAAAACCATCTTAAACTTTGAATTGGAGGTTTATTTTCTGGAAAAATAATTTTTACTATAAATATGATAACACATAAAAATTTCATGATTTAACTCAAAGTATAAGTATTTTTAGAAAAATAATCATTTAAGGTTGTTTACATGATGGAAAATGATTAACTTCATAAGTTTCACTAAAGTTTGACCTATGACCTATGATTTCGAATACAAACTAAGGTATTTACAGTTCATAGTCTTAAAGAGGGACTCGATCCAAGAAAGTGGCAAGTTGAATCAACGAAAACGGAGTTGTAACGAAGAAACTATGACCAAAATGAGATCGGATATCTAAGACTAGTTTAGCTACGAAAATAATTGGAGAAAATTAAATAAATCACATCTTTTTAAAATAACATGATATTTTATATATATGTACTCATAATTTAATTTTATATGGTTCAGGATCACCCGTAAACAATACGAGAAGATTAATCATAAGATCCCATGATTGTACGCAACACGTCATTTGACAACACCGGTACTTTATGTACGCAACACGTCATTTGACAACACCGGTACCATGGGTCAAGATTAATCTCGACCAATACATATACGATGGGGTTTTATTTATTTCGTTGGGGGTTTTATTTATTTCATTGCGGGTATATTAAACATCTAAAAATGAACCATTAAAATTGAATTACTAACAACGAACTGCTAACTACGGACTAAGGAATTATTAAAAGTATTAAAAGTATAACAAGTATATATATGTGACGTTTGTTTAAAAAGAAAAGGTATTGATATATTATATATGGATAGGTTCGTGATATCAACCGGAGACCAAGTCAAATTATATATATCTTCAAGACGAAAGTGAGTATATAGTCCCACTTTTAAACTCTAAATATTTCGGGATGAGAATACATGTATTTTATATTTTACGTTATGGACACAAGTAACTGAAAATATATTCTACGTTGAGTTGTACCACTGGCATACTTCCCTGTAGCTTGGTAACTAATATTTACAGCGGTATTGTAAACGCGAATCCTGTTGATAGATCTATCGGGCCTGACAACCCCAACCGGACTGGACGACCAGTATTCAACGGTTGCACAGTACTTCGTTTTGTGACTACACTTGGTACGGTGTAGTAAGATTTCATATTAAAGGGAATATGCGACGTGATTAAATGTTAAGTATGGTTACCAAGTGCTCAACCACTTAGAATATTTTTATGAAAATGTTTATATATGAAATCTTGTGGTCTATATATATATATATTGCTGCCGGCACTAAACCTATATCTCACCAACTTTATGTTGACGTTTTAAACATGTTTATTCTCAGGTGATAATTAGAAGCTTCCGCTGCATTATGTTGAATTTGAGCAAGATCTTGCGTACGCATATATGTGTCAAAAACAAAACTGCATATCCAAGAACTTGTGTTGTAAAATATGCTAGAAATCGGGTTGTTATTATCATTTGTAAAGTTTGTAAGTCGAAGATTATCGCTAAACGATAATCATCTTTATTTTGTCCAAAGCTTGTATCAAAAATAAGGATCATGGTTTGTAATGTATAATATATGCAGTTTTTCTTTTAAAAATGTCGCATATAGAGGTCAATACCTCGCAATGAAATCATACGTTATCTAACACGTTCTTATGGTTAAGGACGGGTTATGACAATATTCGATTTCGATAATTCAACCATAGAATGTAGTTTCACGTACTTGTGTCTATTTTGTAAATCATTTATAAAACCTGCATGTATTCTCATCCCAAAAATATTAGATTTTAAAAGTGGGACTATAACTCACTTTCACAGATTTTTACTTCATCGGGAAGTAAGACTTGGCCACTGGTTGATTCACGAACCTATAATAATATATACATATATATCAAAGTATGTTCAAAATATATTTACAACACTTTTAATATATTTTGATGTTTTAAGTTTATTAAGTCAGCTGTCCTCGTTAGTAACCTACAACTAGTTGTCCACAGTTAGATGTACAGAAATAAATCGATAAATATTATCTTGAATCAATCCATGACCCAGTGTATACGTATCTCAGTATTGATCACAACTCAAACTATATATATTTTGGAATCAACCTCAACCCTGTATAGCTAACTCCAACATTCACATATAGAGTGTCTATGGTTGTTCCGAAATATATATAGATGTGTCGACATGATAGGTCGAAACATTGTATACGTGTCTATGGTATCTCAAGATTACATAATATACAATACAAGTTGATTAAGTTATGGTTGGAATAGATTTGTTACCAATTTTCACGTAGCTAAAATGAGAAAAATTATCCAATCTTGTTTTACCCATAACTTCTTCATTTTAAATCCGTTTTGAGTGAATCAAATTGCTATGGTTTCATATTGAACTCTATTTTATGAATCTAAACAGAAAAAGTATAGGTTTATAGTCGGAAAAATAAGTTACAAGTCGTTTTTGTAAAGGTAGTCATTTCAGTCGAAAGAACGACGTCTAGATGACCATTTTAGAAAACATACTTCCACTTTGAGTTTAACCATAATTTTTGGATATAGTTTCATGTTCATAATAAAAATCATTTTCTCAGAATAACAACTTTTTAATCAAAGTTTATCATAGTTTTTAATTAACTAACCCAAAACAGCCCGCGGTGTTACTACGACGGCGTAAATCCGGTTTTACGGTGTTTTTCGTGTTTCCAGGTTTTAAATCATTAAGTTAGCATATCATATAGATATAGAACATGTGTTTAGTTAATTTTAAAAGTCAAGTTAGAAGGATTAACTTTTGTTTGCGAACAAGTTTAGAATTAACTAAACTATGTTCTAGTGATTACGAGTTTAAACCTTCGAATAAGATAGTTTTATATATATGAATCGAATGATGTTATGAACATCATTACTACCTCAAGTTTAGTAGGTAAACCTACTGGAAGTGACAAGAAATGATCTAGCTTCAAAGGATCTTGGATGGCTTGAAAGTTCTTGAAGTAGGATCATGACACAAAAACAAGTTCAAGTAAGATTTTTACTCGAATTAAGATAGTTTATAGTTATAGAAATTGAATAAAAGTTTGAATATGAATATTACCTTGAATAAGAAAGATAACCTACTGTATATAACAAAGGTTTCTTGATCTTAGATGATTACTTGGAATGGATTAGAAAGCTTGGAAGTAAATTAGTAAACTTGAAGGGATTTTTGAAGTGTTCTTGAAGTGTTCTTCCTATGATGATTATAGCTTGATTCTTGAAGTGATTTTTGATGAAGATGATGATTAACTACTGGAAAAATACGTTCATAATAGTGTGTGTGTGTTGAGAGAGAATTAGAAAGAGAATTGGAAGTGAAATGGAGTGAATGATGAGTGGTAATTGGTGAGTGGTGAGTGGGGTTAAAAGGAGTTCTAGTTAGTTGACTAGCTCATGGTAGAAGTTAAAATTGATTAGTCATACATGACATAATCAAGAGTGGAATCCCATGCTAGTTCCTATTGGTATATACCCATAGTAAGTACGTTTTGAAGCTGTGTATAATACGGGTAAGAATACGACTAGAATTCTTGATGAAAGAAAAGAATGGGAAAGTAACTGTAACCATTTTCGTTAAGTATGAGTGTTTTGATATATGTCTTGAAGTCTTCCAAAAGTATTTTAATACATCTAAATACACTACATGTATATACATTTTAACTGAGTGGTTAAGTCATCGTTAGTCGTTACATGTAAGTGTTGTTTTGAAACCTTTAAGTTAACGATCTCAATTAATGTTGTTAACCCATTGTTTATTATATCTAATGAGATGTTAAATTATTATATTATCATGATATTATGATATATTAATATATCTTAATATGATATATATACATTTAAATGTCGTTACAATGATAATCGTTACAAATATGTCTCGTTTCGAAATCCTTAAGTTAGTAGTCTTGTTTATATGTATATAACTCATTGTTAATATACTTATGGAGATACTTACTTATCATAATCTCATGTTTACCATATGTATATCCATATATATATCTTCATGTCGTTTTTACAAGTTTTAACGTTCGTGAATCGCCGGTCAACTTGGGTGGTCAATTGTCTATATGAAACATATTTCAATTAATCAAGTCTTAACAAGTTTGATTTCTTAACATGTTGGAAACATTTAATCATGTAAATATCAATCTCAATTAACATATATAAACATGGAAAAGTTCGGGTCACTACAGTACCTACCCGTTAAATAAATTTCGTCCCGAAATTTTAAGCTGTTGAAGGTGTTGACGAATCTTCTGGAAATAGATGCGGATATTTCTTCTTCATCTGATCTTCACGCTCCCAGGTGAACTCGGGTCCTCCACGAGCATTCCATCGAACCTTAACAATTGGTATCTTGTTTTGCTTAAGTCTTTTAACCTCACGATCCATTATTTCGACGGGTTCTTCGATGAATTGGAGTTTTTCGTTGATTTGGATTTCATATAATGGAATAGTTAGATCTTCTTTAGCAAAACATTTCTTCAAATTTGAGACGTGGAAAGTGTTATGTACAGCCACGAGTTGTTGAGGTAACTCAAGTCGGTAAGCTACTGGTCCGACACGATCAATAATCTTGAATGGTCTAATATACCTTGGATTTAATTTCCCTCGTTTACCAAATCGAACAACGCCTTTCCAAGGTGCAACTTTAAGCATGACCATCTCTCCAATTTCAAATTCTATATCTTTTCTTTTAATGTCAGCGTAGCTCTTTTGTCGACTTTGGGCGGTTTTCAACCGTTGTTGAATTTGGATGATCTTCTCGGTAGTTTCTTGTATAATCTCCGGACCCGTAATCTGTCTATCCCCCACTTCACTCCAACAAATCGGAGACCTGCACTTTCTACCATAAAGTGCTTCAAACGGCGCCATCTCAATGCTTGAATGGCAGCTGTTGTTGTAGGAAAATTCTGCTAATGGTAGATGTCGATCCCAACTGTTTCCGAAATCAATAACACATGCTCGTAGCATGTCTTCAAACGTTTGTATCGTCCTTTCACTCTGCCTATCAGTTTGTGGATGATAGGCAGTACTCATGTCTAGACGAGTTCCTAATGCTTGCTGTAATGTCTGCCAGAATCTTGAAATAAATCTGCCATCCCTATCAGAGATAATAGAGATTGGTATTCCATGTCTGGAGACGACTTCCTTCAAATACAGTCGTGCTAACTTCTCTATCTTGTCATCTTCTCTTATTGGCAGGAAGTGTGCTGATTTGGTGAGACGATCAACTATTACCCAAATAGTATCAAAACCACTTGCAGTCCTTGGCAATTTAGTGATGAAATCCATGGTAATGTTTTCCCATTTCCATTCTGGAATTTCGGGTTGTTGAAGTAGACCTGATGGTTTCTGATGCTCAGCTTTGACCTTAGAACACGTCAAACATTCTCCTACGTATTTAGCAACATCGGCTTTCATACCCCGCCACCAAAAATGTTTCTTGAGATCCTTGTACATCTTCCCCGTTCCAGGATGTATTGAGTATCTGGTTTTATGAGCTTCTCTAAGTACCATTTCTCTCATATCTCCAAATTTTGGTACCAAAATCCTTTCAGCCCTATACCGGGTTCCGTCTTCCCGAATATTAAGATGCTGCTCCGATCCTTTGGGTATTTCATCCTTTAAATTTCCTTCTTTTAAAACTCCTTGTTGCGCCTCCTTTATTTGAGTAGTAAGGTTATTATGAATCATTATATTCATAGATTTTACTCGAATGGGTTCTCTGTCCTTCCTGCTCAAGGCATCGGCTACCACATTTGCCTTCCCCGAGTGGTAACGAATCTCAAAGTCGTAATCATTCAATAATTCAATCCACCTAAGCTGCCTCATATTCAGTTGTTTCTGATTAAATATGTGTTGAAGACTTTTGTGGTCGGTATATGTAATACTTTTGACCCCATATAAGTAGTGCCTCCAAGTCTTTAATGCAAAAACAACCTCGCCTAATTCCAAATCATGCGTCGTATAATTTTGCTCATGAATCTTCAATTGTCTAGAAGCATAAGCAATCACCTTCGTTCGTTGCATTAATACACAACCGAGACCTTGCTTTGATGCGTCACAATAAATCACAAAATCATCATTCCCTTCAGGCAATGACAATATAGGTGCCGTAGTTAGCTTTTTCTTCAATAACTGAAACGCTTTATCTTGTTCATCCTTCCATTCAAATTTCTTCCCTTTATGCGTTAATGCAGTCAAGGGTTTTGCTATTCAGGAAAAGTCTTGGATGAACCTTCTGTAGTAACCAGCTAGTCCTAAAAACTGGCGTATGTGTTTCGGAGTTTTCGGGGTTTCCCACTTTTCAACAGTTTCTATCTTTGCCGGATCCACCTTAATACCTTCTTTGTTCACTATGTGACCGAGGAATTGAACTTCTTCCAACCAAAATGCACACTTTGAAAATTTAGCGTACAATTCTTCCTTCCTCAATACTTCTAACACCTTTCTCAAATGTTCACCGTGTTCTTGGTCATTCTTTGAGTAAATAAGTATGTCATCAATGAAAACAATGACAAACTTGTCAAGGTATGGTCCACACACTCGGTTCATAAGGTCCATGAACATAGCTGGTGGATTAGTTAAACCAAATGGCATGACCATAAACTCATAATGACCGTAACGTGTTCTGAAAGCAGTCTTTGGAACATCATCTTCTTTCACCCGCATTTGATGATACCCGGAACGTAAGTCAATCTTTGAATAAACAGACGAGCCTTGTAGTTGATCAAATAAGTCGTCGATTCTCGGTAGTGGGTAGCGGTTCTTGATGGTAAGTTTGTTCAACTCTCGGTAGTCGATACACAACCTGAATGTACCATCTTTCTTCTTGACAAACAAAACAGGAGCTTCCCACGGTGATGTGCTTGGTCGAATGAAACCATGCTCTAAAAGTTCTTGTAATTGGCTTTACAGTTCTTTCATCTCGCTGGGTGCGAGTCTGTAAGGAGCACGAGCTATTGGTGCAGCTCCTGGTACAAGATCTATTTGAAATTCAACGGATCGATGTGGGGGTAATCCCGGTAATTCTTTCGGAAATACATCGGGAAATTCTTTTGCGACAGGAACATCATTGATGCTCTTTTCTTCAGTTTGTACTTTCTCGACGTGTGCTAGAACAGCATAGCAACCTTTTCTTATTAGTTTTTGTGCCTTCAAATTACTAATAAGATGTAGCTTCGTGTTGCCCTTTTCTCCGTACACCATTAAGGGTTTTCCTTTTTCTCGTATAATGCGAATTGTATTTTTGTAACAAACGATCTCTGCTTTCACTTCTTTCAACCAGTCCATACCGATTATCACATCAAAACTCTCTAACTCTACTGGTATCAAGTCAATCTTAAATGTTTCGCTAACCAGTTTAATTTCTCGATTCCGACATATATTATCTGCTGAAATTAATTTACCATTTGCTAATTCGAGTAAAAATTTACTATCTAAAGGCGTCAATGGACAACTTAATTTAGCACAAAAATCTCTACTCATATAGCTTCTATCCGCACCCGAATCAAATAAAACGTAAGCAGATTTATTGTCAATAATAAACGTACCCGTAACAAGCTCCGGGTCTTCCTGTGCCTCTGCCGTATTAATATTGAAAACTCTTCCGCGGCCTTGTCCATTCGTGTTCTCCTGGTTCGGGTAATTTCTAATAATGTGGCCCGGTTTTCCACATTTATAACAAACTACATTGGCATAACTTGCTCCGACACTACTTGCTCCGCCATTACTCGTTCCGACACCATTTGTTCCTTTCGTTCTATTAACCCCTGGTCCGTAGACCTCACACTTCGTCGCGCTATGACCATTTCTTTTACACTTGTTGCAAAATTTGGTGCAGAACCCCGAGTGATACTTTTCACACCTTTGGCATAGCTGCTTCTGATTGTTGTTATTGTTGCGGTTATTATTGTTGTTGGGATAATTGTTGTAGTTGCTGTTGTTGTTGTTTTTGTTGTTGTTGTTGTTGTTGTTGTTGTTGTTGGGCCGTTTGTTGTAGTTGCGATTGATGTTGCGATTGTTGGGATAATTGTTGCGATTATTGTTGTAATTGCTGTTGTTGTTGTATTGGTGATTCTTATCACCGTTTTCCTCCCACTTTCTTTTGACTTGCTTCACATTGGCCTCTTCAGCAGTCTGTTCTTTAATTCTTTCTTCAATCTGGTTCACTAGTTTGTGAGCCATTCTACATGCCTGTTGTATGGAGGCGGGCTCGTGTGAACTTATATCTTCTTGGATTCTTTCCGGTAATCCTTTCACAAACGCGTCGATCTTCTCTTCCTCATCTTCGAATGCTCCCGGACACAATAGGCACAATTCTGTGAATCGTCTTTCGTACGTGGTGTAGTGACCCGAAGTTTTCCATGTTTATATATATTAATTGAGATTGATATTTACATGATTAAATGTTTCCAACATGTTAAGCAATCAAACTTGTTAAGACTTGATTAATTGAAATATGTTTCATATAGACAATTGACCACCCAAGTTGACCGGTGATTCACGAACGTTAAAACTTGTATAAACTATATGATGACATATATATGGATATATATATAGTTAACATGATACTATGATAAGTAAACATATCATTAAGTATATTAACAATGAACTACATATGTAAAAACAAGACTACTAACTTAATGATTTTTAAACGAGACATATATGTAACGATTATCGTTGTAAAGACATTTAATGTATATATATCATATTAAGAGATATTCATATATGATAATATCATGATAATATAATAATTTAAAATCTCATTTGATATTATAAACATTGGGTTAACAACATTTAATAAGATCGTTAACCTAAAGGTTTCAAAACAAC
The DNA here is from genome assembly GCF_046630445.1 of Rutidosis leptorrhynchoides. Taxonomy (NCBI): domain Eukaryota; kingdom Viridiplantae; phylum Streptophyta; class Magnoliopsida; order Asterales; family Asteraceae; genus Rutidosis; species Rutidosis leptorrhynchoides. The sequence continues at coordinate 259,050,958 of NC_092337.1, forward strand.
ACTTACATGTAACGACTAACAATGACTTAACGACTCAGTTAAAATGTATATACATGTAGTGTTTTAATATGTATTTATACACTTTTGAAAGACTTCAATACACTTATCAAAATACTTCTACTTAACAAAAATGCTTACAATTACATCCTCGTTCAGTTTCATCAACAATTCTACTCGTATGCACCCGTATTCGTACTCGTACAATACACAGCTTTTAGATGTATGTACTATTGGTATATACACTCCAATGATCAGCTCTTATCAGCCCATGTGAGTCACCTAACACATGTGGGAACCATCATTTGGCAACTAGCATGAAATATCTCATAAAATTACAAAAATATGAGTAATCATTCATGACTTATTTACATGAAAACAAAATTACATATCCTTTATATCTAATCCATACACCAACGACCAAAAACACCTACAAACATTTTCATTCTTCAATTTTCTTCATCTAATTGATCTCTCTCAAGTTCTTTCTTCAAGTTCTAAGTGTTCTTCATATATTCTACAAGTTCTAGTTACATAAAATCAAGAATACTTTCAAGTTTGCTAGCTCACTTCCAATCTTGTAAGGTGATCATCCAACCTCAAGAAATCTTTATTTCTTACAGTAGGTTATCATTCTAATACAAGGTAATAATCATATTCAAACTTTGGTTCAATTTCTATAACTATAACAATCTTATTTCAAGTGATGATCTTACTTGAACTTGTTTTCGTGTCATGATTCTGCTTCAAGAACTTCGAGCCATCCAAGGATCCGTTGAAGCTAGATCCATTTTTTTCTTTTCCAGTAGGTTTATCCAAGGAACTTAAGGTAGTAATGATGTTCATAACATCATTCGATTCATACATATAAAGCTGTCTTATTCGAAGGTTTAAACTTGTAATCACTAGAACATAGTTTAGTTAATTATAAACTTGTTCGCAAACAAAAGTTAATCCTTCTAACTTGACTTTTAAAATCAACTAAACACATGTTCTATATCTATATGATATGCTAACTTAATGATTTAAAACCTGAAGACACGAAAAACACCGTAAAACCGGATTTACGCCGTCGTAGTAACACCGCGGGCTGTTTTGGGTTAGTTAATTAAAAACTATGATAAACTTTGATTTAAAAGTTGTTATTCTGAGAAAATGATTTTTATTATGAAAATGAAACTATCTCCAAAAATTATGGTTAAACTCAAAGTGGAAGTATGTTTTCTAAAATGGTCATCTAGACGTCGTTCTTTCGACTAAAATGACTACCTTTACAAAAACTACTTGTAACTTATTTTTCCGACTATAAACCTATAATTTTTATGTTTAGATTCATAAAATAGAGTTCAATATGAAACATAGCAATTTGATTCACTCAAAACGGATTTAAAATGAAGAAGTTATGGGTAAAACAAGATTGGATAATTTTTCTCATTTTAGCTACGTGAAAATTGGTAACAAATCTATTCCAACCATAACTTAATCAACTTGTATTGTATATTATGTAATCTTGAGATACCATAGACACGTATACAATGTTTCGACCTATCATGTCGACACATCTATATATATTTCGGAACAACCATAGACACTCTATATGTGAATGTTGGAGTTAGCTATACAGGGTTGAGGTTGATTCCAAAATATATATAGTTTGAGTTGTGATCAATACTGAGATACGTATACACTGGGTCGTGGATTGATTCAAGATAATATTTATCGATTTATTTCTGTACATCTAACTGTGGACAACTAGTTGTAGGTTACTAACGAGGACAGCTGACTTAATAAACTTAAAACATCAAAATATATTAAAAGTGTTGTAAATATATTTTGAACATACTTTGATATATATGTATATATTGTTATAGGTTCGTGAATCAACCAGTGGCCAAGTCTTACTTCTCGACGAAGTAAAAATCTGTGAAAGTGAGTTATAGTCCCACTTTTAAAATCTAATATTTTTGGGATGAGAATACATGCAGGTTTTATAAATGATTTACAAAATAGACACAAGTACGTGAAACTACATTCTATGGTTGAATTATCGAAATCGAATATGCCCCTTTTTATTAAGTCTGGTAATCTAAGAATTAGGGAACAGACATCCTAATTGACGCGAATCCTAAAGATAGATCTATTGGGCCAACAAGCCCCATCCAAAGTACCGGATGCTTTAGTACTTCGAAATTTATATCATATCCGAAGGGTGTCCCGGAATGATGGGGATATTCTTATATATGCATCTTGTTAATGTCGGTTACCAGGTGTTCACCATATGAATGATTTTTATCTCTATGTATGGGATGTGTATTGAAATATGAAATCTTGTGGTCTATTATTATGATTTGATATATATAGGTTAAACCTATAACTCACCAACATTTTTGTTGACGTTTTAAGCATGTTTATTCTCAGGTGATTATTAAGAGCTTCCGCTGTCGCATACTTAAATAAGGACGAGATTTGGAGTCCATGCTTGTATGATATTGTGTAAAAACTGCATTCAAGAAACTTATTTTGTTGTAACATATTTGTATTGTAAACCATTATGTAATGGTCGTGGGTAAACAGGATATTTTAGATTATCATTATTTGATAATCTACGTAAAGCTTTTTAAACCTTTATTGATGAAATAAAGGTTATGGTTTGTTTTAAAATGAATGCAGTCTTTGAAAAACGTCTCATATAGAGGTCAAAACCTCGCAACGAAATCAATTAATATGGAACGTTTTTAATCAATAAGAACGGGACATTTCAGTTGGTATCCGAGCGTTGGTCTTAGAGAACCAAAATTTTGCATTAGTGTGTCTTATCGAGTTTGTTAGGATGCATTAGTGAGTCTGGACTTCGACCATGTTTACTTGAAAAATGATTGCTTAACAAATTTTGTTGGAAACTATATATTTTTAACATGTGAATATTATGTGATATATTAATCTCTTAACGCGTTTGATATTATGTGATAGATGTCTACCTCTAGAACAAGTCTCATTCACTAACCTAATAATAATGAAGAGTCAAATGTAAATTGGAATGATTCGTGGACTGATTCACAATTTCCCGAAGAGGAACCGGAAGAAGAGTCGGAACCGGAAGAAGAATCGGAACCGGAAGAAGAATCGGAACCAGATGAAGAAATAGAACCGGTGGGGGAAATAATAAAACGGTTAAGTAAAAGAAAATCCTCAACCAATCGACCAAGGTTAATTATGGTCAATGGTGTTTTCGCCAAGGAAGCAAAATATTGGGAGGATTACCAATTCTCCGATGAATCGGATTCCGACGAGAATTCCGATGATGTTATAGAAATTACCCCAACTGAATTTAAAAAGGCAAAAGAAAATAATAAGGGAAAGGGCATAAAAATAGAGAAATCTAATTCCAACTCCGATGAACTTTATATGTATCGTCAACCCCCGAAGTCCTTAAGTTGTAACAATGACCCGGGAACCTCTAAACCACCAGGTTTTTCTAAACCAATGTGGAAAATTACGGCTCGTATTAGGGGAACATCATATATCCCTAGAAACTTGGCAAAACGAACCAAAACCGAAGAAGAAGAAACAAGCGAGTCGGAATAAGATAGTTGTATTCGTGTGGTGTAATATATGTAATATAGTGTGCTTATGCTTTATGATATATGTAAAAAAATTGCTTGTATTAATAAGTATTTTTTTTTTTATGAATCTAACTCTTGTCTATTTTACAGTATAAAAACACAAAATGGATAGACAACCCAATATTTTAAGAGACCTACCCGGAGACATGATTGATGAAATCTTGTCTAGAGTCGGTCAGAATTCTTCGGCACAACTATTTAAGGTGAGATCAGTTTTAAGACATTCGAAGAACGTTCCAAGAATGCCTTGGTTTATAAAAGGCTTTCGTTCGAAAGATGGGGGATATCACATTGGGAAATCCATAAGTTACGATGTATTTACTTTGACGCATATATTGCGGGGAACCCAAATGCCATTTTACGCAATGGGTTAAGAAATTATTTTGACTCAATATATCCGAATATTGGACTTCGTGATTTAGAAAAAGCGGCTAACATGCAACATAAAGAAGCATGTTATGCTTATGGATTAGTAATGTTCGCTTCTCACCAAAGTGAGAACAAGAACATCGGGCTACAACTATTAAACAAAACGTTCCCACAAGTGACGGAGTCGGTAATTGGGGTAAGAAATGAGGTTTTTAGATTGTTACGGGACGGTTGGACATTACGTAACCCTCGTCCCTTTGACGACGTTACAACACGCTGTCTTATCAACGGCCATAACGGTTATGTTCCACAAGACCAAGGATGGGAAGTAATCCTAGTAAAACCAGAATGCATGACTTGTTTCTGGACGTATGAATTACGTGTCTTTATTGCCTTTGCTGAACGACTTGTGTACTAGCTAGAATTATCTTCACAACTATCTTGTATCAAAGTTATTGTGTGCTATATTTCATGCTTTATGTAAAATAAGCGGTATTGTAAGTTTGTAAAATATTGTATAAAAGTTTGAACGCGAAATATTATTATAATCAGTTTTTCATATAGAATTGTAGTAGTTGAATTGTATATTAGCTACTAAGTATGAACTTAACGGGTAGGTACTACCCGAATTTAAACTTATAAAATGCTAATATGAAGAAAAAGCTTTTATAAATGAGTTCATATTATGCTACGAAATACTATTAACTACTCTTAATATTCTGTATGATTAACTTGTTCCATTTGACTATTTTGAAGGAAATGGCACCGACTACTCGACACACCGTGAATATGAATGAAGAGGAATTCCGTACTTTTCTAGCTTCAAACATAGCCGCAGTACAGGCTGCGCTACATACCAACAATAACCTTGGATCTAGCAGTACAAGAAATCGTGTAGGATGCACCTACAAAGAATTCACTGCCTGCAAAACTTTGGAATTTGATGGAACCGAAGGACCGATCGGATTGAAACAGTGGACCGAGAAGGTCGAATCGGTGTTTGCCATAAGTAAGTGTACTGAAGAGGACAAAGTGAAGTACGCTACGCATACCTTCACAGGTTCTGCGTTAACATGGTGGAATACCTATCTAGAGCAAGTGGGACAAGATGATGCGTACGCACTACCGTGGTCAGCATTCAAGCACTTGATGAACGAGAAGTACCGTCCCAGAACCGAGGTCAATAAGCTCAAGACAGAACTTAGAGGGTTACGAACCCAAGGATTTGATATTACCACGTACGAAAGACGATTCACAGAATTGTGCCTATTGTGTCCGGGAGCATTCGAAGATGAGGAAGAGAAGATCGACGCGTTTGTGAAAGGATTACCGGAAAGAATCCAAGAAGATATAAGTTCACACGAGCCCACCTCCATACAACAGGCATGTAGAATGGCTCACAAACTAGTGAACCAGATTGAAGAAAGAATTAAAGAACAGACTGCTGAAGAGGCCAATGTGAAGCAAGTCAAAAGAAAGTGGGAGGAAAACGGTGATAAGAATCACCAATACAACAACAACAACAATTACAACAATAATCGCAACAATTATCCCAACAATCGCAACATCAATTGCAACTACAACAAACGGCCCAACAACAACAACAACAACAACAACAACAGCAACTACAACAATCATCCCAACAACAATAATAACCGCAACAACAACAACAATCAGAAGCAGCTATGCCAAAGGTGTGAAAAGTATCACTCGGGGTTCTGCACCAAATTTTGAAACAAGTGTAAAAGAAATGGTCATAGCGCGGCGAAGTGTGAGGTCTACGGACCAGGGGTTAATCGAACGAAAGGAACAAATGGTGTCGGAATGAGTAATGGCGAAGCAAGTAGTGTCGGAGCAAGTTATGCCAATGTAGTTTGTTATAAATGTGGAAAACCGGGCCACATTATTAGAAATTGCCCGAACCAGGAGAACACGAATGGACAAGGCCGCGGAAGAGTTTTCAATATTAATGCGGCAGAGGCACAAGAAGACCCGGAGCTTGTTACGGGTACGTTTCTTATTGACAATAAATCTGCTTACGTTTTATTTGATTCGGGTGCGGATAGAAGCTATATGAGTAGAGATTTTTGTGCTAAATTAAGTTGTCCATTGACGCCTTTGGATAGTAAATTTTTACTCGAATTAGCAAATGGTAAATTAATTTCAGCAGATAATATATGTCGGAATCGAGAAATTAAACTGGTTAGCGAAACATTTAAGATTGATTTGATACCAGTAGAGTTAGGGAGTTTTGATGTGATAATCGGTATGGACTGGTTGAAAGAAGTGAAAGCAGAGATCATTTGTTACAAAAATGCAATTCGCATTATACGAGAAAAAGGAAAACCCTTAATGGTGTACGGAGAAAAGGGCAACACGAAGCTACATCTTATTAGTAATTTGAAGGCACAAAAACTAATAAGAAAAGGTTGCTATGCTGTTCTAGCACACGTCGAGAAAGTACAAACTGAAGAAAAGAGCATCAATGATGTTCCCGTCGCAAAAGAATTTCCTGATGTATTTCCGAAAGAATTACCGGGATTACCCCCACATCGATCCGTTGAATTTCAAATAGATCTTGTACCAGGAGCTGCACCAATAGCTCGTTCTCCTTACAGACTCGCACCCAACGAGATGAAAGAACTGCAAAGCCAATTACAAGAACTTTTAGAGCGTGGTTTCATTCGACCAAGCACATCACCGTGGGGAGCTCCTGTTTTGTTTGTCAAGAAGAAAGATGGTACATTCAGGTTGTGTATCAACTACCGAGAGTTGAAAAAACTTACCATCAAGAACCGCTACCAACTACCGAGAATCGACGACTTATTTGATCAACTACAAGGCTCGTCTGTTTATTCAAAGATTGACTTACATTCCGGGTATCATCAAATGCGGGTGAAAGAAGATGATATTCCAAAGACTGCTTTCAGAACACGTTACGGTCATTACGAGTTTATGGTCATGCCATTTGGTTTAACTAATGCACCAGCTGTGTTCATGGACCTTATGAACCGAGTGTGTGGACCATACCTTGACAAGTTTGTCATTGTTTTCATTGATGACATACTTATTTACTCAAAGAATGACCAAGAACACGGTGAACATTTGAGAAAGGTGTTAGAAGTATTGAGGAAGGAAGAATTGTACGCTAAGTTTTCAAAGTGTGCATTTTGGTTGGAAGAAGTTCAATTCCTCGGTCACATAGTGAACAAAGAAGGTATTAAGGTGGATCCGGCAAAGATAGAAACTGTTGAAAAGTGGGAAACCCCGAAAACTCCGAAACACATACGCCAGTTTTTAGGACTAGCTGGTTACTATAGAAGGTTCATCCAAGACTTTTCCAGAATAGCAAAACCCTTGACTGCATTAACGCATAAAGGGAAGAAATTTGAATGGAATGATGAACAAGAGAAAGCGTTTCAGTTATTGAAGAAAAAGCTAACTACGGCACCTATATTGTCATTGCCTGAAGGAAATGATGATTTTGTGATTTATTGTGACGCATCAAAGCAAGGTCTCGGTTGTGCATTAATGCAACGAACGAAGGTGATTGCTTATGCGTCTAGACAATTGAAGATTCACGAACAAAATTATACGACGCATGATTTGGAATTAGGCGCGGTTGTTTTTGCATTAAAGACTTGGAGGCACTACTTATATGGGGTCAAAAGTATTATATATACCGACCACAAAAGTCTTCAACACATATTTAATCAAAAACAATTGAATATGAGGCAGCGTAGGTGGATTGAATTGTTGAATGATTATGACTTTGAGATTCGTTACCACCCGGAGAAGGCAAATGTGGTAGCCACTGAAATGTCCCGTTCTTATTGATTAAAAACGTTCCATATTAATTGGTTTCGTTGCGAGGTTTTGACCTCTATATGAGACGTTTTTCAAAGACTGCATTCATTTTTAAAACAAACCATAACCTTTATTTCATAAATAAAGGTTTAAAAAGCTTTACGTAGATTATCAAATAATGATAATCTAAAATATCCTGTTTACACACGACCATTACATAATGGTTTACAATACAAATATGTTACATCGAAATCAGTTTCTTGAATGCAGTTTTTACACAATATCATACAAACATGGACTCCAAATCTTGTCCTTATTTTAGTATGCAACAGCGGAAGCTCTTAATATTCACCTGAGAATAAACATGCTTTAAACGTCAACAAAAATGTTGGTGAGTTATAGGTTTAACCTATATATATCAAATCGTAACAATAGACCACAAGATTTCATATTTCAATACACATCCCATACATAGAGATAAAAATCATTCATGTGGTGAACACCTGGTAACCGACAATAACAAGATGCATATATAAGAATATCCCCATCATTCCGGGACACCCTTCGGATATGATATAAATTTCGAAGTACTAAAGCATCCGGTACTTTGGATGGGGTTTGTTAGGCCCAATAGATCTATCTTTAGGATTCGCGTCAATTAGGGTGTCTGTTCCCCAATTCTTAGATTACCAGACTTAATAAAAAGGGGCATATTCGATTTCGATAATTCAACCATAGAATGTAGTTTCACGTACTTGTGTCTATTTTGTAAATCATTTATAAAACCTGCATGTATTCTCATCCCAAAAATATTAGATTTTAAAAGTGGGACTATAACTCACTTTCACTGATTTTTACTTCGTCGGGAAGTAAGACTTGGCCACTGGTTGATTCACGAACCTATAACAATATATACATATATATCAAAGTATGTTCAAAATATATTTACAACACTTTTAATATATTTTGATGTTTTAAGTTTATTAAGTCAGCTGTCCTCGTTAGTAACCTACAACTAGTTGTCCACAGTTATATGTACAGAAATAAATCGATAAATATTATCTTGAATCAATCCACGACCCAGTGTATACGTATCTCAGTATTGATCACAACTCAAACTATATATATTTTGGAATCAACCTCAACCCTGTATAGCTAACTCCAACATTCACATATAGAGTGTCTATGGTTGTTCCGAAATATATATAGATGTGTCGACATGATAGGTCGAAACATTGTATACGTGTCTATGGTATCTCAAGATTACATAATATACAATACAAGTTGATTAAGTTATGGTTGGAATAGATTTGTTACCAATTTTCACGTAGCTAAAATGAGAAAAATTATCCAATCTTGTTTTACCCATAACTTCTTCATTTTAAATCCGTTTTGAGTGAATCAAATTGCTATGGTTTCATATTGAACTCTATTTTATGAATCTAAACAGAAAAGTATAGGTTTATAGTCGGAAAAATAAGTTACAAGTCGTTTTTGTAAAGGTAGTCATTTCAGTCGAAAGAACGACGTCTAGATGACCATTTTAGAAAACATACTTCCACTTTGAGTTTAACCATAATTTTTGGATATAGTTTCATGTTCATAATAAAAATCATTTTCCCAGAATAACAACTTTTAAATCAAAGTTTATCATAGTTTTTAATTAACTAACCCAAAACAGCCCGCGGTGTTACTACGACGGCGTAAATCCGGTTTTACGGTGTTTTTCGTGTTTCCAGATTTTAAATCATTAAGTTAGCATATCATATAGATATAGAACATGTGTTTAGTTGATTTTAAAAGTCAAGTTAGAAGGATTAACTTTTGTTTGCGAACAAGTTTAGAATTAACTAAACTATGTTCTAGTGATTACAAGTTTAAACCTTCGAATAAGATAGCTTTATATGTATGAATCGAATGATGTTATGAACATCATTACTACCTTAATTTCCTTGGATAAACCTACTGGAAAAGAGAAAAATGGATCTAGCTTCAATGGATCCTTGGATGGCTCGAAGTTCTTGAAGCAGAATCATGACACGAAAACAAGTTCAAGTAAGATCATCACTTGAAATAAGATTGTTATAGTTATAGAAATTGAACCAAAGTTTGAATATGATTATTACCTTGTATTAGAATGATAAACTACTGTAAGAAACAAAGATTTCTTGAGGTTGGATGATCACCTTACAAGATTGGAAGTGAGCTAGCAAACTTGAAAGTATTCTTGATTTTATGAAACTAGAACTTTTGGAATTTATGAAGAACACTTAGAACTTGAAGATAGAACTTGAGAGAGATCAATTAGATGAAGAAAATTGAAGAATGAAAGTGTTTGTAGGTGTTTTTGGTCGTTGGTGTATGGATTAGATATAAAGGATATGTAATTTTGTTTTCATGTAAATAAGTCATGAATGATTACTCATATTTTTGTAATTTTATGAGATATTTCATGCTAGTTGCCAAATGATGGTTCCCACATGTGTTAGGTGACTCACATGGGCTGCTAAGAGCTGATCATTGGAGTGTATATACCAATAGTACATACATCTAAAAGCTGTGTATTGTACGAGTACGAATACGGGTGCATACGAGTAGAATTGTTGATGAAACTGAACGAGGATGTAATTGTAAGCATTTTTGTTAAGTAGAAGTATTTTGATAAGTGTATTGAAGTCTTTCAAAAGTGTATAAATACATATTAAAACACTACATGTATATACATTTTAACTGAGTCGTTAAGTCATCGTTAGTCGTTACATGTAAGTGTTGTTTTGAAACCTTTAGGTTAACGATCTTGTTAAATGTTGTTAACCCAATGTTTATAATATCAAATGAGATTTTAAATTATTATATTATCATGATATTATCATGTATGAATATCTCTTAATATGATATATATACATTAAATGTCTTTACAACGATAATCGTTACATATATGTCTCGTTTAAAAATCATTAAGTTAGTAGTCTTGTTTTTACATATGTAGTTCATTGTTAAAATACTTTATGATATGTTTTCTTATCATAGTATCATGTTAACTATATATATATATATATCCATATATATGTCATCATATAGTTTTTACAAGTTTTAACGTTCGTGAATCACCGATCAACTTGGGTGGTCAATTGTCTATATAAAACATATTTCAATTAATCAAGTCTTAACAAGTTTGATTGCTTAACATGTTGGAAACATTTAATCATGTAAATATCAATCTCAATTAATATATATAAACATGGAAAAGTTCGGGTCACTACAGTACCTACCCGTTAAATAAATTTCATCCCGAAATTTTAAGCTGTTGAAGGTGTTGACGAATCTTCTGGAAATAGATGCGGGTATTTCTTCTTCATCTGATCTTCACGCTCCCAGGTGAACTCGGGTCCTCTACGAGCATTCCATCGAACCTTAACAATTGGTATCTTGTTTTGCTTAAGTCTTTTAACCTCACGATCCATTATTTCGACGGGTTCTTCGATGAATTGAAGTTTTTCGTTGATTTGGATTTCATCTAACGGAATAGTGAGATCTTCTTTAGCAAAACATTTCTTCAAATTCGAGACGTGGAAAGTATTATGTACAGCCGCGAGTTGTTGAGGTAAATCAAGTCGGTAAGCTACTGGTCCGACACGATCAATAATCTTGAATGGTCCAATATACCTTGGATTTAATTTCCCTCGTTTACCAAATCGAACAACGCCTTTCCAAGGTGCAACTTTAAGCATGACAATTTCTCTAATTTCAAATTCTATATCTTTTCTTTTAATGTCAGCGTAGCTCTTTTGTCGACTTTGGGCGGTTTTCAACCGTTGTTGAATTTGGATGATCTTCTCGGTAGTTTCTTGTATAATCTCCGGACCCGTAATCTGTCTATCCCCCACTTCACTCCAACAAATCGGAGACCTGCACTTTCTACCATAAAGTGCTTCAAACGGCGCCATCTCAATGCTTGAATGGTAGCTGTTGTTGTAGGAAAATTCTGCTAACGGTAGATGTCGATCCCAACTGTTTCCGAAATCAATAACACATGCTCGTAGCATGTCTTCAAGCGTTTGTATCGTCCTTTCGCTCTGCCCATCAGTTTGTGGATGATAGGCAGTACTCATGTCTAGACGAGTTCCTAATGCTTGCTGTAATGTCTGCCAGAATCTTGAAATAAATCTGCCATCCCTATCAGAGATAATAGAGATTGGTATTCCATGTCTGGAGACGACTTCCTTCAAATACAGTCGTGCTAACTTCTCCATCTTGTCATCTTCTCTTATTGGTAGGAAGTGTGCTGATTTGGTGAGACGATCAACTATTACCCAAATAGTATCAAAACCACTTGCAGTCCTTGGCAATTTAGTGATGAAATCCATGGTAATGTTTTCCCATTTCCATTCCGGGATTTCGGGTTGTTGAAGTAGACCTGATGGTTTCTGATGCTCAGCTTTGACCTTAGAACACGTCAAACATTCTCCTACGTATTTAGCAACATCGGCTTTCATACCCGGCCACCAAAAATGTTTCTTGAGATCCTTGTACATCTTCCCCGTTCCAGGATGTATTGAGTATCTGGTTTTATGAGCTTCTCTAAGTACCATTTCTCTCATATCTCCAAATTTTGGTACCCAAATCCTTTCAGCCCTATACCGGGTTCCGTCTTCCCGAATATTAAGATGCTTCTCCGATCCTTTGGGTATTTCATCCTTTAAATTTCCCTCTTTTAAAACTCCTTGTTGCGCCTCCTTTATTTGAGTAGTAAGGTTATTATGAATCATTATATTCATAGATTTTACTCGAATGGGTTCTCTGTCCTTCCTGCTCAAGGCATCGGCTACCACATTTGCCTTCCCCGGGTGGTAACGAATCTCAAAGTCGTAATCATTCAATAATTCAATCCACCTACGCTGCCTCATATTCAGTTGTTTCTGATTAAATATGTGTTGAAGACTTTTGTGGTCAGTATATATAATACTTTTGACCCCATATAAGTAGTGCCTCCAAGTCTTTAATGCAAAAACAACCGCGCCTAATTCCAAATCATGCGTCGTATAATTTTGTTCGTGAATCTTCAATTGTCTAGACGCATAAGCAATCACCTTCGTTCGTTGCATTAATACACAACCGAGACCTTGCTTTGATGCATCATAATAAATCACAAAATCATCATTCCCTTCAGGCAATGACAATATAGGTGCCGTAGTTAGCTTTTTCTTCAATAACTGAAACGCTTTCTCTTGTTCATCATTCCATTCAAATTTCTTCCCTTTATGCGTTAATGCAGTCAAGGGTTTTGCTATTCTGGAAAAGTCTTGGATGAACCTTCTGTAGTAACCAGCTAGTCCTAAAAACTGGCGTATGTGTTTCGGAGTTTTCGGGGTTTCCCACTTTTCAACAGTTTCTATCTTTGCCGGATCCACCTTAATACCTTCTTTGTTCACTATGTGACCGAGGAATTGAACTTCTTCCAACCAAAATGCACACTTTGAAAACTTAGCGTACAATTCTTCCTTCCTCAATACTTCTAACACCTTTCTCAAATGTTCACCGTGTTCTTGGTCATTCTTTGAGTAAATAAGTATGTCATCAATGAAAACAATGACAAACTTGTCAAGGTATGGTCCACACACTCGGTTCATAAGGTCCATGAACACAGCTGGTGCATTAGTTAAACCAAACGGCATGACCATAAACTCGTAATGACCGTAACGTGTTCTGAAAGCAGTCTTTGGAATATCATCTTCTTTCACCCGCATTTGATGATACCCGGAACGTAAGTCAATCTTTGAATAAACAGACGAGCCTTGTAGTTGATCAAATAAGTCATCGATTCTCGGTAGTGGGTAGCGGTTCTTGATGGTAAGTTTGTTCAACTCTCGGTAGTCGATACACAACCTGAATATACCATCTTTCTTCTTGACAAATAAAACAGGAGCTCCCCACGGTGATGTGCTTGGTCGAATGAAACCACGCTCTAAAAGTTCTTGTAATTGGCTTTGTAGTTCTTTCATCTCGCTGGGTGCGAGTCTGTAAGGAGCACGAGCTATTGGTGCAGCTCCTGGTACAAGATCTATTTGAAATTCAACGGATCGATGTGGGGGTAATCCCGGTAATTCTTTCGGAAATACATCAGGAAATTCTTTTGCGACGGGAACATCATTGATGCTCTTTTCTTCAGTTTGTACTTTCTCGACGTGTGCTAGAACAGCATAGCAACCTTTTCTTATTAGTTTTTGTGCTTTCAAATTACTAATAAGATGTAGCTTCGTGTTGCCCTTTTCTCCGTACACCATTAAGGGTTTTCCTTTTTCTCGTATAATGCGAATTGCATTTTTGTAACAAACGATCTCCGCTTTCACTTCTTTCAACCAGTCCATACCGATTATCACATCAAAACTCCCTAACTCTACTGGTATCAAATCAATCTTAAATGTTTCGCTAACCAGTTTAATTTCTCGATTCCGACATATATTATCTGCTGAAATTAATTTACCATTTGCTAATTCGAGTAAAAATTTACTATCCAAAGGCGTCAATGGACAACTTAATTTAGCACAAAAATCTCTACTCATATAGCTTCTATCCGCACCCGAATCAAATAAAACGTAAGCAGATTTATTGTCAATAAAAAACGTACCCGTAACAAGCTCCGGGTCTTCCTGTGCCTCTGCCGCATTAATATTGAAAACTCTTCCGCGGCCTTGTCCATTCGTGTTCTCCTGGTTCGGGCAATTTCTAATAATGTGGCCTGGTTTTCCACATTTATAACAAACTACATTGGCATAACTTGCTCCGACACTACTTGCTCCGCCATTACTCGTTCCGACACCATTTGTTCCTTTCGTTCTATTAACCCCTGGTCCGTAGACCTGACACTTCGCCGCGCTATGACCATTTCTTTTACACTTGTTGCAAAATTTGGTGCAGAACCCCGAGTGATTCTTTTCACACCTTTGGCATAGCTGCTTCTGATTGTTGTTGTTGTTGCGGTTATTATTGTTGTTGGGATGATTGTTGTAGTTGCTGTTGTTGTTGTTGTTGTTGTTGGGCCGTTTGTTGTAGTTGCGATTGATGTTGCGATTGTTGGGATAATTGTTGCGATTATTGTTGTAATTGCTGTTGTTGTTGTATTGGTGATTCTTATCACCGTTTTCCTCCCACTTTCTTTTGACTTGCTTCACATTGGCCTCTTCAGCAGTCTGTTCTTTAATTCTTTCTTCAATTTGGTTCACGAGTTTGTGAGCCATTCTACATGCCTGTTGTATGGAGGCGGGCTCGTGTGAACTTATATCTTCTTGGATTCTTTCCGGTAATCCTTTCACAAACGCGTCGATCTTCTCTTCCTCATCTTCGAATGCTCCCGGACACAATAGGCACAATTCTGTGAATCGTCTTTCGTACGTGGTAATATCAAATCCTTGGGTTCGTAACCCTCTAAGTTCTGTCTTGAGCTTATTGACCTCGGTTCTGGGACGGTACTTCTCGTTCATCAAGTGCTTGAATGCTGACCACGGTAGTGCGTACGCATCGTCTTGTCCCACTTGCTCTAGATAGGTATTCCACCATGTTAACGCAGAACCTGTGAAGGTATGCGTAGCGTACTTTACTTTGTCCTCTTCAGTACACTTACTTATGGCAAACACCGATTCGACCTTCTCGGTCCACCGTTTCAATCCGATCGGTCCTTCAGTTCCATCAAATTCCAAAGGTTTGCAGGCAGTGAATTCTTTGTAGGTGCATCCTACACGATTTCCTGTACTGCTAGATCCAAGGTTATTGTTGGTATGTAGCGCAGCCTGTACTGCGGCTATGTTTGAAGCTAGAAAAGTACGGAATTCCTCTTCATTCATATTCACGGTGTGTCGAGTAGTCGGTGCCATTTCCTTCAAAATAGTTAAATGGAACAAGTTAATCATACAGAATATTAAGAGTAGTTAATAGTATTTCGTAGCATAATATGAACTCATTTATAAAAGCTTTTTCTTCATATTAGCGTTTTATAAGTTTAAATTCGGGTAGTACCTACCCGTTAAGTTCATACTTAGTAGCTAATATACAATTCAACTACTACAATTCTATATGAAAAACTGATTATAATAATATTTCGCGTTCAAACTTTTATACAATATTTTACAAACTTACAATACCGCTTATTTTACATAAAGCATGAAATATAGCACACAATAACTTTGATACAAGATAGTTGTGAAGATAATTCTAGCTAGTACACAAGTCGTTCAGCAAAGGCAATAAAGACACGTAATTCATACGTCCAGAAACAAGTCATGCATTCTGGTTTTACTAGGACTACTTCCCATCCTTGGTCTTGTGCAACATAACCGTTATGGCCGTTGATAAGATAGCGTGTTGTAGCGTCGTCAAAGGGACGAGGGTTACGTAATGTCCAACAGTCCCGTAATAATCTAAAAACCTCATTTCTTACCCCAATTACCGACTCCGTCACTTGTGGAAACGTTTTGTTTAATAGTTGTAGCCCGATGTTCTTGTTCTCACTTTGGTGAGAAGCGAACATTACTAATCCGTAAGCATAACATGCTTCTTTATGTTGCATGTTAGCCGCTTTTTCTAAATCACGAAGTCCAATATTCGGATATATTGAGTCAAAATAATTTCTTAACCCGTTGCGTAAAATAGCATTTGGGTTCCCCGCAATATATGCGTCAAAGTAAACACATCGTAACTTATGGGTTTCCCAATGTGATATCCCCCATCTTTCAAACGAAAGTCTCTTATAAACCAAGACATTCTTGGAACGTTCTTCGAATGTCTTACAAACTGATCTCGCCTTAAATAGTTGTGCCGAGGAATTCTGGCCGACTCTAGACAAGATTTCATCAATCATGTCTCCGGGTAGGTCTCTTAAAATATTGGGTTGTCTATCCATTTTGTGTTTTTAAACTGTAAAATAGACAAGAGTTAGATTCATAAAAAAATACTTATTAATACAAGCAATTTTTACATATATCATAAAGCATACGAACACTATATTACATATATTACACCACACGAATACAACTATCTTATTCCGACTCGCTCATTTCTTCTTCTTCGGTTTTGGTTCGTTTTGCCAAGTTTCTAGGGATATATGATGTTCCCCTAATACGAGCCGTCGTGATCCACATTGGTTTAGAAAAACCTGGTGGTTTAGAGGTTCCCGGGTCATTGTTACAACTTAAGGACTTCGGGGGTTGACGATACATATAAAGTTCATCGGGGTTGGAATTAGATTTCTCTATTTTTATGCCCTTTCCCTTATTATTTTCTTTTGCCTTTTTAAATTCAGTTGGGGTAATTTCTATAACATCATCGGAATTCTCGTCGGAATCCGATTCATCGGAGAATTGGTAATCCTCCCAATATTTTGCTTCCTTGGCGGAAACACCATTGACCATAATTAACTTTGGTCGGTTGGTTGAGGATTTTCTTTTACTTAACCGTTTTATTATTTCCCCCACCGGTTCTATTTCTTCATCCGGTTCCGATTCTTCTTCCGGTTCCGATTCTTCTTCCGGTTCCGACTCTTCTTCCGGTTCCTCTTCGGGAACTTGTGAATCAGTCCACAAATCATTCCAATTTACATTTGACTCTTCATTATTATTAGGTGAGTCAATGGGACTTGTTCTAGAGGTAGACATCTATCACATAATATCAAACACGTTAAGAGATTAATATATCACATAATATTCATATGTTAAAAATATATAGTTTCCAACAAAAATGTTAAGCAATCATTTTTAAAGAAAACACGGTCGAAGTCCAGACTCACTAATGCATCCTAACAAACTCGATAAGATACACTAATGCAAATTTTCTGGTTCTCTAAGACCAACGCTCGGATACCAACTGAAATGTCCCGTTCTTATTGATTAAAAACGTTCCATATTAATTGGTTTCGTTGCGAGGTTTTGACCTCTATATGAGACGTTTTTCAAAGACTGCATTCATTTTTAAAACAAACCATAACCTTTATTTCATAAATAAAGGTTTAAAAAGCTTTACGTAGATTATCAAATAATGATAATCTAAAATATCCTGTTTACACACGACCATTACATAATGGTTTACAATACAAATATGTTACATCGAAATCAGTTTCTTGAATGCAGTTTTTACACAATATCATACAAACATGGACTCCAAATCTTGTCCTTATTTTAGTATGCAACAGCGGAAGCTCTTAATATTCACCTGAGAATAAACATGCTTTAAACGTCAACAAAAATGTTGGTGAGTTATAGGTTTAACCTATATATATCAAATCGTAACAATAGACCACAAGATTTCATATTTCAATACACATCCCATACATAGAGATAAAAATCATTCATATGGTGAACACCTGGTAACCGACAATAACAAGATGCATATATAAGAATATCCCCATCATTCCGGGACACCCTTCGGATATGATATAAATTTCGAAGTACTAAAGCATCCGGTACTTTGGATGGGGTTTGTTAGGCCCAATAGATCTATCTTTAGGATTCGCGTCAATTAGGGTGTCTGTTCCCTAATTCTTAGATTACCAGACTTAATAAAAAGGGGCATATTCGATTTCGATAATTCAACCATAGAATGTAGTTTCACGTACTTGTGTCTATTTTGTAAATCATTTATAAAACCTGCATGTATTCTCATCCCAAAAATACTAGATTTTAAAAGTGGGACTATAACTCACTTTCACTGATTTTTACTTCGTCGGGAAGTAAGACTTGGCCACTGGTTGATTCACGAACCTATAACAATATATACATATATATCAAAGTATGTTCAAAATATATTTACAACACTTTTAATATATTTTGATGTTTTAAGTTTATTAAGTCAGCTGTCCTCGTTAGTAACCTACAACTAGTTGTCCACAGTTATATGTACAGAAATAAATCGATAAATATTATCTTGAATCAATCCACGACCCAGTGTATACGTATCTCAGTATTGATCACAACTCAAACTATATATATTTTGGAATCAACCTCAACCCTGTATAGCTAACTCCAACATTCACATATAGAGTGTCTATGGTTGTTCCGAAATATATATAGATGTGTCGACATGATAGGTCGAAACATTGTATACGTGTCTATGGTATCTCAAGATTACATAATATACAATACAAGTTGATTAAGTTATGGTTGGAATAGATTTGTTACCAATTTTCACGTAGCTAAAATGAGAAAAATTATCCAATCTTGTTTTACCCATAACTTCTTCATTTTAAATCCGTTTTGAGTGAATCAAATTGCTATGGTTTCATATTGAACTCTATTTTATGAATCTAAACAGAAAAGTATAGGTTTATAGTCGGAAAAATAAGTTACAAGTCGTTTTTGTAAAGGTAGTCATTTCAGTCGAAAGAACGACGTCTAGATGACCATTTTAGAAAACATACTTCCACTTTGAGTTTAACCATAATTTTTAGATATAGTTTCATGTTCATAATAAAAATCATTTTCCCAGAATAACAACTTTTAAATCAAAGTTTATCATAGTTTTTAATTAACTAACCCAAAACAGCCCGCGGTGTTACTACGACGGCGTAAAACCGGATTTACGCCGTAGTAGTAACACCGCGGGCTGTTTTGGGTTAGTTAATTAAAAACTATGATAAACTTTGATTTAAAAGTTGTTATTCTGAGAAAATGATTTTTATTATGAACATGAAACCATCTCCAAAAATTATGGTTAAACTCAAAGTGGAAGTATGTTTTCTAAAATGGTCATCTAGACGTCGTTCTTTCGACTGAAATGACTACCTTTACAAAAACTACTTGTAACTTATTTTTCCGACTATAAACCTATAATTTTTATGTTTAGATTCATAAAATAGAGTTCAATATGAAACCATAGCAATTTGATTCACTCAAAACGGATTTAAAATGAAGAAGTTATGGGTAAAACAAGATTGGATAATTTTTCTCATTTTAGCTACGTGAAAATTGGTAACAAATCTATTCCAACCATAACTTAATCAACTTGTATTGTATATTATGTAATCTTGAGATACCATAGACACGTATACAATGTTTCGACCTATCATGTCGACACATCTATATATATTTCGGAACAACCATAGACACTCTATATGTGAATGTTGGAGTTAGCTATACAGGGTTGAGGTTGATTCCAAAATATATATAGTTTGAGTTGTGATCAATACTGAGATAAGTATACACTGGGTCGTGGATTGATTCAAGATAATATTTATCGATTTATTTCTGTACATCTAACTGTGGACAACTAGTTGTAGGTTACTAACGAGGACAGCTGACTTAATAAACTTAAAACATCAAAATATATTAAAAGTGTTGTAAATATATTTTGAACATACTTTGATATATATGTATATATTGTTATAGGTTCGTGAATCAACCAGTGGCCAAGTCTTACTTCCCGACGAAGTAAAAATCTGTGAAAGTGAGTTATAGTCCCACTTTTAAAATCTAATATTTTTGGGATGAGAATACATGCAGGTTTTATAAATGATTTACAAAATAGACACAAGTACGTGAAACTACATTCTATGGTTGAATTATCGAAATCGAATATGCCCCTTTTTATTAAGTCAGGTAATCTAAGAATTAGGGAACAGACACCCTAATTGACGCGAATTCTAAAGATAGATCTATTGGGCCCAACAAGCCCCATCCAAAGTACCGGATGCTTTAGTACTTCGAAATTTATATCATATCCGAAGGGTGTCCCAGAATGATGGGGATATTCTTATATATGCATCTTGTTAATGTCGGTTACCAGGTGTTCACCATATGAATGATTTTTATCTCTATGTATGGGATGTGTATTGAAATATGAAATCTTGTGGTCTATTATTATGATTTGATATATATAGGTTAAACCTATAACTCACCAACATTTTTGTTGACGTTTTAAGCATGTTTATTCTCAGGTGATTATTAAGAGCTTCCGCTGTCGCATACTTAAATAAGGACGAGATTTGGAGTCCATGCTTGTATGATATTGTGTAAAAACTGCATTCAAGAAACTTATTTTGTTGTAACATATTTGTATTGTAAACCATTATGTAATGGTCGTGTGTAAACAGGATATTTTAGATTATCATTATTTGATAATCTACGTAAAGCTTTTTAAACCTTTATTGATGAAATAAAGGTTATGGTTTGTTTTAAAATGAATGCAGTCTTTGAAAAACGTCTCATATAGAGGTCAAAACCTCGCAACGAAATCAATTAATATGGAACGTTTTTAATCAATAAGAACGGGACATTTCAGTTGGTATCCGAGCGTTGGTCTTAGAGAACCAAAATTTTGCATTAGTGTGTCTTATCGAGTTTGTTAGGATGCATTAGTGAGTCTGGACTTCAACCGTGTTTACTTGAAAAATGATTGCTTAACAAATTTTGTTGGAAACTATATATTTTTAACATGTGAATATTATGTGATATATTAATCTCTTAACGCGTTTGATATTATGTGATAGATGTCAACCTCTAGAACAAGTCTCATTGACTAACCTAATAATAATGAAGAGTCAAATGTAAATTGGAATGATTCGTGGACTGATTCACAATTTCCCGAAGAGGAACCGGAAGAAGAGTCGGAACCGGAAGAAGAATCGGAACCGGAAGAAGAATCGGAACCAGATGAAGAAATAGAACCGGTGGGGGAAATAATAAAACGGTTAAGTAAAAGAAAATCCTCAACCAACCGACCAAGGTTAATTATGGTCAATGGTGTTTCCGCCAAGGAAGCAAAATATTGGGAGGATTACCAATTCTCCGATGAATCGGATTCCGACGAGAATTCCGATGATGTTATAGAAATTACCCCAACTGAATTTAAAAAGGCAAAAGAAAATAATAAGGGAAAGGGCATAAAAATAGAGAAATCTAATTCCAACCCCGATGAACTTTATATGTATCGTCAACCCCCGAAGTCCTTAAGTTGTAACAATGACCCGGGAACCTCTAAACCACCAGGTTTTTCTAAACCAATGTGGAAAATTACGGCTCGTATTAGGGGAACAGCATATATCCCTAGAAACTTGGCAAAACGAACCAAAACCGAAGAAAAAGAAACAAGCGAGTCGGAATAAGATAGTTGTATTCGTGTGGTGTAATATATGTAATATAGTGTGCTTATGCTTTATGATATATGTAAAAAAATTGCTTGTATTAATAAGTATTTTTTTTTATGAATCTAACTCTTGTCTATTTTACAGTATAAAAACACAAAATGGATAGACAACCCAATATTTTACCCGGAGACATGATTGATGAAATCATGACTAGAGTCGGTCAGAATTCTTCGGCACAACTATTTAAGGCGAGATCAGTTTGTAAGACATTCGAAGAACGTTCCAAGAATGCCTTGGTTTATAAAAGGCTTTCGTTCGAAAGATGGGGGATATCACATTGGAAAATCCATAAGTTACGATGTGTTTACTTTGACGCATATATTGCGGGGAACCCAAATGCCATTTTACGCAATGGGTTAAGAAATTATTTTGACTCAATATATCCGAATATTGGACTTCGTGATTTAGAAAAAGCGGCTAACATGCAACATAAAGAAGCATGTTATGCTTATGGATTAGTAATGTTCGCTTCTCACCAAAGTGAGAACAAGAACATCGGGCTACAACTATTAAACAAAACGTTCCCACAAGTGACGGAGTCGGTAATTGGGGTAAGAAATGAGGTTTTTAGATTGTTACGGGACGGTTGGACATTACGTAACCCTCGTCCCTTTGACGACGTTACAACACGCTGTCTTATCAACGGCCATAACGGTTATGTTCCACAAGACCAAGGATGGGAAGTAATCCTAGTAAAACCAGAATGCATGACTTGTTTCTGGACGTATGAATTACGTGTCTTTATTGCCTTTGCTGAACGACTTGTGTACTAGCTAGAATTATCTTCACAACTATCTTGTATCAAAGTTATTGTGTGCTATATTTCATGCTTTATGTAAAATAAACGGTATTGTAAGTTTGTAAAATATTGTATAAAAGTTTGAACGCGAAATATTATTATAATCAGTTTTTCATATAGAATTGTAGTAGTTGAATTGTATATTAGCTACTAAGTATGAACTTAACGGGTAGGTACTACCCGAATTTAAACTTATAAAATGCTAATATGAAGAAAAAGCTTTTATAAATGAGTTCATATTATGCTACGAAATACTATTAACTACTCTTAATATTCTGTATGATTAACTTGTTCCATTTGACTATTTTGAAGGAAATGGCAACGACTACTCGACACACCGTGAATATGAATGAAGAGGAATTCCGTACTTTTCTAGCTTCAAACATAGCCGCAGTACAGGCTGCGCTACATACCAACAATAACCTTGGATCTAGCAGTACAGGAAATCGTGTAGGATGCACCTACAAAGAATTCACTGCCTGCAAAACTTTGGAATTTGATGGAACCGAAGGACCGATCGGATTGAAACGGTGGACCGAGAAGGTCGAATCGGTGTTTGCCATAAGTAAGTGTACTGAAGAGGACAAAGTAAAGTACGCTACGCATACCTTCACAGGTTCTGCGTTAACATGGTGGAATACCTATCTAGAGCAAGTGGGACAAGACGATGCGTACGCACTACCGTGGTCAGCATTCAAGCACTTGATGAACGAGAAGTACCGTCCCAGAACCGAGGTCAATAAGCTCAAGACAGAACTTAGAGGGTTACGAACCCAAGGATTTGATATTACCACGTACGAAAGACGATTCACAGAATTGTGCCTATTGTGTCCGGGAGCATTCGAAGAAGAGGAAGAGAAGATCGACGCGTTTGTGAAAGGATTACCGGAAAGAATCCAAGAAGATATAAGTTCACACGAGCCCACCTCCATACAACAGACATGTAGAATGGCTCACAAACTAGTGAACCATATTGAAGAAAGAATTAAAGAACAGACTGCTGAAGAGGCCAATGTGAAGCAAGTCAAAAGAAAGTGGGAGGAAAACGGTGATAAGAATCACCAATACAACAACAACAACAATTACAACAATAATCGCAACAATTATCCCAACAATCGCAACATCAATTGCAAATACAACAAACGGCCCAACAACAACAACAACAACAACAGCAACTACAAAAATCATCCCAACAACAATAATAACCGCAACAACAACAACAATCAGAAGCAGCTATGCCAAAGGTGTGAAAAGTATCACTCGGGGTTCTGCACCAAATTTTGCAACAAGTGTAAAAGAAATGGTCATAGCGCGGCGAAGTGTGAGGTCTACGGACCAGGGGTTAATAGAACGAAAGGAACAAATGGTGTCGGAACGAGTAATGGCGAAGCAAGTAGTGTCGGAGCAAGTTATACCAATGTAGTTTGTTATAAATGTGGAAAACCGGCCACATTATTAGAAATTGCCCGAACCAGGAGAACACGAATGGACAAGGCCGCGGAAGAGTTTTCAATATTAATGTGAAGAGGCACAAGAAGACCCGGAGCTTGTTACGGGTACGTTTCTTATTGACAATAAATCTGCTTACGTTTTATTTGATTCGGGTGCGGATAGAAGCTATATGAGAAGAGATTTTTGTGCTAAATTAAGTTGTCCATTGACGCCTTTGGATAGTAAATTTTTACTCGAATTAGCAAATGGTAAATTAATTTCAGCAGATAATATATGTCGGAATCGAGAAATTAAACTGGTTAGCGAAACATTTAAGATTGATTTGATACCAGTAGAGTTAGGGAGTTTTGATGTGATAATCGGTATGGACTGGTTGAAAAAAGTGAAAGCAGAGATCGTTTGTTACAAAAATGCAATTCGCATTATACGAGAAAAAGGAAAACTCTTAATGGTGTACGGAGAAAAGGGCAACACGAAGCTACATCTTATTAGTAATTTGAAGGCATAAAAACTAATAAGAAAAGGTTGCTATGATGTTCTAGCACACGTCGAGAAAGTACAAACTGAAGAAAAGAGCATCAATGATGTTCCCGTCGCAAAAGAATTTCCCGATGTATTTCCGAAAGAATTACCGGGATTACCCCCACATCGATCCGTTGAATTTCAAATAGATCTTGTACCAGGAGCTGCACCAATAGCTCGTTCTCCTTACAGACTCGCACCCAGCGAGATGAAAGAACTGCAAAGCCAATTACAAGAACTTTTAGAGCGTGGTTTCATTCGACCAAGCACATCACCGTGGGGAGCTCCTGTTTTGTTTGTCAAGAAGAAAGATGGTACATTCAGGTTGTGTATCGACTACCGAGAGTTGAAAAAACTTACCATCAAGAACCGCTACCCACTACCGAGAATCGACGACTTATTTGATCAACTACAAGGCTCGTCTGTTTATTCAAAGATTGACTTACGTTCCGGGTATCATCAAATGCGGGTGAAAGAAGATGATATTCCAAAGACTGCTTTCAGAACACGTTACGGTCATTACGAGTTTATGGTCATGCCATTTGGTTTAACTAATGCACCAGCTGTGTTCATGGACCTTATGAACCGAGTGTGTGGACCATACCTTGACAAGTTTGTCATTGTTTTCATTGATGACATACTTATTTACTCAAAGAATGACCAAGAACAAGGTGAACATTTGAGAAAGGTGTTAGAAGTATTGAGGAAGGAAGAATTGTACGCTAAGTTTTCAAAGTGTGCATTTTGGTTGGAAGAAGTTCAATTCCTCGGTCACATAGTGAACAAAGAAGGTATTAAGGTGGATCCGGCAAAGATAGAAACTGTTGAAAAGTGGGAAACCCCCAAAACTCCGAAACACATACGCCAGTTTTTAGGACTAGCTGGTTACTATAGAAGGTTCATCCAAGACTTTTCCAGAATAGCAAAACCCTTGACTGCATTAACGCATAAAGGGAAGAAATTTGAATGGAATGATGAACAAGAGAAAGCATTTCAGTTATTGAAGAAAAAGCTAACTACGGCACCTATATTGTCATTGCCTGAAGGGAATGATGATTTTGTGATTTATTGTGACGCATCAAAGCAAGGTCTCGGTTGTGTATTAATGCAACGAACGAAGGTGATTGCTTATGCGTCTAGACAATTGAAGATTCACGAACAAAATTATACTACGCATGATTTGGAATTAGGCGCGGTTGTTTTTGCATTAAAGACTTGGAGGTACTACTTATATGGGGTCAAAAGTATTATATATACCGACCAAAAAAGTCTTCAACACATATTTAATCAGAAACAATTGAATATGAGGCAGCGTAGGTGGATTGAATTGTTGAATGATTACGACTTTGAGATTCGTTACCACCCGGGGAAGGCAAATGTGGTAGCCGATGCCTTGAGCAGGAAGGACAGAGAACCCATTCGAGTAAAATCTATGAATATAATGATTCATAATAACCTTACTACTCAAATAAAGGAGGCGCAACAAGGAGTTTTAAAAGAGGGAAATTTAAAGGATGAAATACCCAAAGGATCGTAGAAGCATCTTAATATTCGGGAAGACGGAACCCGGTATAGGGCTGAAAGGATTTGGGTACCAAAATTTGGAGATATGAGAGAAATGGTACTAAGAGAAGCTCATAAAACCAGATACTCAATACATCCTGGAACGGGGAAGATGTACAAGGATCTCAAGAAACATTTTTGGTGGCTGGGTATGAAAGCCGATGTTGCTAAATATGTAGGAGAATGTTTGACGTGTTCTAAGGTCAAAGGTGAGCATCAGAAACCATCAGGTCTACTTCAACAACCCGAAATCCCAGAATGGAAATGGGAAAATATTACCATGGATTTCATCACTAAATTGCCAAGGACTGCAAGTGGTTTTGATACTATTTGGGTAATAGTTGATCGTCTCACCAAATCAGCACACTTCCTGCCAATAAGAGAAGATGACAAGATGGAGAAGTTAGCACGACTGTATTTGAAGGAAGTCGTCTCCAGACATGGAATACCAATCTCTATTATCTCTGATAGGGATGGCAGATTTATTTCAAGATTCTGGCGGACATTACAGCAAGCATTAGGAACTCGTCTAGACATGAGTACTGCCTATCATCCATAAACTAATGGGCAAAGCGAAAGGACGATACAAACGCTTGAAGACATGCTACGAGCATGTGTTATTGATTTCGGAAACAGTTGGGATCGACATCTACCGTTAGCAGAATTTTCCTACAACAACAGCTACCATTCAAGCATTGAGATGGCGCCGTTTGAAGCAGTTTATAGTAGAAAGTGCAGGTCTCCGATTTGTTGGAGTGAAGTAGGGGATAGACAGATTACGGGTCCGGAGATTATACAAGAAACTACCGAGAAGATCATCCAAATTCAACAACGGTTGAAAACCGCCCAAAGTCGACAAAAGAGCTACGCTGACATTAAAAGAAAAGATATAGAATTTGAAATTGGAGAGATGGTCATGCTTAAAGTTGCACCTTGGAAAGGCGTTGTTCGATTTGGTAAACGAGGGAAATTAAATCCAAGGTATATTGGACCATTCAAGATTATTGATCGTGTCGGACCAGTAGCTTACCGACTTGAGTTACCTCAACAACTCGCGGCTGTACATAACACTTTCCACGTCTCGAATTTGAAGAAATGTTTTGCTAAAGAAGATCTCACTATTCCGTTAGATGAAATCCAAATCAACGAAAAACTCCAATTCATCGAAGAACCCGTCGAAATAATGGATCGTGAGGTTAAAAGACTTAAGCAAAACAAGATACCAATTGTTAAGGTTCGATGGAATGCTCGTAGAGGACCCGAGTTCACCTGGGAGCGTGAAGATCAGATGAAGAAGAAATACCCACATCTATTTCCAGAAGATTCTTCAACACCTTCAACAGCTTAAAATTTCGGGACGAAATTTATTTAACGGGTAGGTACTGTAGTGACCTGAACTTTTCCATGTTTATATATATTAATTGAGATTGATATTTACATGATTAAATGTTTCCAACATGTTAAGCAATCAAACTTGTTAAGACTTGATTAATTGAAATATGTTTCATATAGACAATTGACCACCCAAGTTGACCGGTGATTCACGAACGTTAAAACTTGTATAAACTATATGATGACATATATATGGATATATATATATAGTTAACATGATACTATGATAAGTAAACATATCATTAAGTATATTAACAATGAACTACATATGTAAAAACAAGACTACTAACTTACTGATTTTTAAACGAGACATATATGTAACGATTATCGTTGTAAAGACATTTAATGTATATATATCATATTAAGAGATATTCATATATGATAATATCATGATAATATAATAATTTAAAATCTCATTTGATATTACAAACATTGGGTTAACAACATTTAATAAGATCGTTAACCTAAAGGTTTCAAAACAACACTTACATGTGACGACTAACGATGACTTAACGACTCAGTTAAAATGTATATACATGTAGTGTTTTAATATGTATTTATACACTTTTGAAAGACTTCAATACACTTATCAAAATACTTCTACTTAACAAAAATGCTTACAATTATATCCTCATTCAGTTTCATCAACAATTCTACTCGTATGCACCCGTATTCGTACTCGTACAATACACAGCTTTTAGATGTATGTACTATTGGAATATACACTCCAATGATTAGCTCTTAGAAGCCCATGTGAGTCACCTAACACATGTGGGAACCATCATTTGGCAACTAGCATGAAATATCTCATAAAATTACAAAAATATGAGTAATCATTCATGACTTATATTTACATGAAAACAAAATTACATATCCTTTATATCTAATCCATACACCAACGACCAAAAACACCTACAAACACTTTCATTCTTCAATTTTCTTCATCTAATTGATCTCTCTCAAGTTCTATCTTCAAGTTCTAAGTGTTCTTCATATATTCTACAAGTTCTAGTTACATAAAATCAAGAATACTTTCAAGTTTGCTAGCTCACTTCCAATCCTGTAAGGTGATCATCCAACCTCAAGAAATCTTTGTTTCTTACAGTAGGTTATAATTCTAATACAAGGTAATAATCATATTCAAACTTTGGTTCAATTTCTATAACTATAACAATCTTATTTCAAGTGATGATCTTACTTGAACTTGTTTTCGTGTCATGATTCTGCTTCAAGAACTTCGAGCCATCCAAGGATCCGTTGAAGCTAGATCCATTTTTCTCTTTTCCAGTAGGTTTATCCAAGGAACTTAAGGTAGTAATGATGTTCATAACATCATTCGATTCATACATATAAAGCTGTCTTATTCGAAGGTTTAAACTTGTAATCATTAGAACATAGTTTAGTTAATTATAAACTTGTTCGCAAACAAAAGTTAATCCTTCTAACTTGACTTTTAAAATCAACTAAACACATGTTCTATATCTATATGATATGCTAACTTAATGATTTAAAACCTGGAGACACGAAAAACATCGTAAAACCGGATTTACGCCGTCGTAGTAACACCGCGGGCTGTTTTGGGTTAGTTAATTAAAAACTATGATAAACTTTGATTTAAAAGTTGTTATTCTGAGAAAATGATTTTTATTATGAACATGAAACTATCTCCAAAAATTATGGTTAAACTCAAAGTGGAAGTATGTTTTCTAAAATGGTCATCTAGACGTCGTTCTTTCGACTGAAATGACTACCTTTACAAAAATGACTTGTAACTTATTTTTCCGACTATAAACCTATAATTTTTATGTTTAGATTCATAAAATAGAGTTCAATATGAAACCATAGCAATTTGATTCACTCAAAACGGATTTAAAATGAAGAAGTTATGGGTAAAACAAGATTGGATAATTTTTCTCATTTTAGCTACGTGAAAATTGGTAACAAATCTATTCCAACCATAACTTAATCAACTTGTATTGTATATTATGTAATCTTGAGATACCATAGACACGTATACAATGTTTCGACCTATCATGTCGACACATCTATATATATTTCGGAACAACCATAGACACTCTATATGTGAATGTTGGAGTTAGCTATACAGGGTTGAGGTTGATTCCAAAATATATATAGTTTGAGTTGTGATCAATACTGAGATACGTATACACTGGGTCGTGGATTGATTCAAGATAATATTTATCGATTTATTTCTGTACATCTAACTGTGGACAACTAGTTGTAGGTTACTAACGAGAACAGCTGACTTAATAAACTTAAAACACCAAAATATATTAAAAGTGTTGTAAATATATTTTGAACATACTTTGATATATATGTATATATTGTTATAGGTTCGTGAATCAACCAGTGGCCAAGTCTTACTTCCCGACGAAGTAAAAATCTGTGAAAGTGAGTTATAGTCCCACTTTTAAAATCTAATATTTTTGGGATGAGAATACATGCAGGTTTTATAAATGATTTACAAAATGGACACAAGTACGTGAAACTACATTCTATGGTTGAATTATCGAAATCGAATATGCCCCTTTTTATTAAGTCTGGTAATCTAAGAATTAGGGAACAGACACCCTAATTGACGCGAATCCTAAAGATAGATCTATCGGGCCCAACAAGCCCCATCCAAAGTACCGGATGCTTTAGTACTTCGAAATTTATATCATATCCGAAGGGTGTCCCGGAATGATGGGGATATTCTTATATATGCATCTTGTTAATGTCGGTTACCAGGTGTTCACCATATGAATGATTTTTATCTCTATGTATGGGATGTGTATTGAAATATGAAATCTTGTGGTCTATTATTATGATTTGATATATATAGGTTAAACCTATAACTCACCAACATTTTTGTTGACGTTTTAAGCATGTTTATTCTCAGGTGATTATTAAGAGCTTTCGCTGTCGCATACTTTAATAAGGACGAGATTTGGAGTCCATGCTTGTATGATATTGTGTAAAAACTGCATTCAAGAAACTTATTTTGTTGTAACATATTTGTATTGTAAACCATTATGTAATGGTCGTGTGTAAACAGGATATTTTAGATTATCATTATTTGATAATCTACGTAAAGCTTTTTAAACCTTTATTGATGAAATAAAGGTTATGGTTTGTTTTAAAATGAATGCAGTCTTTGAAAAACGTCTCATATAGAGGTCAAAACCTAGCAACGATGAGACGACCCGACCCAATCGATAGGGATGAAGTCATCAACATTTGGTCCCACAGCGAGGTTTTGCCCTCTATATGATACGTTTTGATAAAAATTGCATTCATTTTTAAATGACATACTTTCTATACATAGAAAGTTTACCAAAAATGGAGACATTTCCCAAATATATATGTCAACTTATACAAAATGACTAAATCGTCAAATTATTTATTAATAGATTATAACAATAATTTTTGAATGCAATGTCTTTTTGAAAATATGGCATGAAAGACTCCATGCAGCACCTTGAGCAATTAGCAAGCAGACAGCGGAAGCATTTCAATACCTGAGAATAAACATGCTTTAAAGTGTCAACCAAAAGGTTGGTGAGTTCATTAGTTTATAGTAATCATTTCATTTT
The DNA here is from genome assembly GCF_046630445.1 of Rutidosis leptorrhynchoides. Classification (NCBI taxonomy): domain Eukaryota; kingdom Viridiplantae; phylum Streptophyta; class Magnoliopsida; order Asterales; family Asteraceae; genus Rutidosis; species Rutidosis leptorrhynchoides. The sequence goes on from NC_092337.1 coordinate 259,082,206, forward strand.
ATCATTTTAATAGACCACAAGATTTTTATTTAATAAGACGTGCAGAGGTCCCATTCTAACTGCACAAGAAAAATATCATTCATATGAAGAACACCTGGTGAGGATTCCAAAATATAATAGTAACCATCTGTTCCGGTCTTTCACCCCACGGCTGAATACATGTGCCTTCAAAATATAGAACCTCTGTGCCGGTCTTTACTCCCCCACGGCTGAACACATGTATATAAAATATAGGACAACCGGTGCCAAAATACAAAACCATTCATTCAACTCGGGAGCTCATTCGCTCTAACCGAAATAAACCAGTGACAATACGTGCCATTATAATCAATCCCAATCCCAGATAATTCTATCATAGAATGCAGTTAAGATACTTGTGTCTATTGCGTCAAACATTTATAAAAGCGCATGTATTCTCAGTCCCAAAAATATATATTGTAAAGTATTTAAAAAGGGAGCAAATGAAACTCACCTGACAACTTCAGAAATAAATCACAGAGATGTGACCGAATATCGGAATGCAAGTAACCGTAGACCTTAACCTAGAGAATATATGTTGGTCAATAAGTGTCTAATAAGCTAGGTTGGTCCATAGGGTTCGTATAGTCCTATTGCTCAAGTCCGACTCATAAATTTAGCAAAATTTAGCAAAAGTCAACAAAAGTCAATGCAAGTCAAAGTAAGTCAAATGTAAGTCAAACGCAAGTCAAACACAGTCAACATGGTTAACACAAGTCAACAACCGCATAAAATTACACAAGTTGGTCAAATAGTCAAACATAGGTCAAACTTAAGTTATTCATTTTTACTTAGAAAAATTTATATTATTTACATATATGTATTTTTTAGTATTTTGCAGTTGATTCCGGGTCCCACCAAATTCGATATAATATCTTAGGTCGTGACCATTGCAAAGTATGTCATCCCACCTTTCTATAGACAGTTTATTTGACAAAAACGGAGTTACGGTTTTAAAGTTATGACCTCGCGAAAACAGTCTCCCGAAACATAAAATGCTGATAAAATTTTTGGTTAAGTGTTCAAAATTCAGCAGCGATTGCCCATTTTCTCGCTTGTCTTATACCTGTTTAAACTCAGTAAAATTATACAAATAATGTATCGTTTTAAAGCTTGTCGCAAATACTTTCAATAACAAATAATAGTTTTTATCTAAACTTAACTGATTTCAACTTACGAGTCCTCAAAGTAGGCCCGAGAGTCATTTTGACAATTTTGTTAAAATACTAAAATTTTCGGTTGACGATCCAAATTTGAATCCGGCTGACCTGACTTTTCCGAATTTTTGTCACAGCTCAAAAATGACATTTTAGATGTGTTGGTGACTTTCGTTTTCCAAAATTATGCATATGGGTCAATTTATGCACGTTTGACCCATATGCGAAATTTTGAGAACCAAAGGTATGTAACACATCCCGTATATTGATTTAAATATGTTTGCAAGTTTTGGTGCTTTAAAAATGAGTCATAAATACCCATTTTGACCAAAACTCGCCAAAACTCATTTTTAAAACACTATAATCTTCAAACTTACTTAAATCAACATATGTGACGTGTCCACGGTACCCGTTACCCATTTTGACACTTTAAACCCATTTGGTCAACAGTCAACTGCACATCATTTTTAGTTTAAAAAATGCAGTCAACTTCTGGAATTTTTATAAAAATATGTACAGGTCCGTTTGACTTGAAATACGCGTCAAAATCTCCGAAATTTAGTCGACTATAATATATCCAAAGCACAAGCTCTAACTCCAAACAGAATGATCGCAGTGACTGAAAATGTACCAGGCTGTACATGCTGAAACGTTTCAGCACTTTTAACTAAAATGTATAAACTTTGAAAAATCATATCAAATCCAAAAAGTATCCAAATGACTCGTTTCTTGAGTCTAAACTTATTAATTTTTCGATACGCACGCAACCGTGAACCCAGAAATCTGAGATCGGGTCGCACGCATCACGAGGCAACTGTTCTGTTCGGTTTTAAAAAGTATAAATTTGTAACTTTGATTTGGCCGTAGATTTTGACTCGTTTATCGGAATTTGACAATATCTAAATGAAAACCAAATGTTTTTTCGCAAGGAATACAACTATGTACCTCTCAAGACCTGAATATATATCATACTTTTCCAGATTCTAAGTTTCAATTACGAATTTTTAAACCGAAAACAATTAATCATAACATGAGCAATACGCATCCATTTTACATGATATCCTAGCCTAACTTGAGTGATTTTTAATTATCTAACAGATGGTAACCAAATCACATTCCAAATCATAAATTATTTTGCCCAGAAAATTCGGATTAAGCATAAAAAGGTTAAAACTTCAAATAAGCATAACGAGAGCAATTCTTAACGAAATTCGATGATTCTTAAGCCTAAAATGTGTAGTTTTTAATAACCTATCATTTGGTTATCAGTTCACAAACTCAAACACAAAACATACATCTCAAAAATTTCGGATTTCATTCAATAACATATTGAAACTCAATTAATCATGTCGGAAGCATCACAAAACGAAATCAAACAATTCTTGAGCCTAAAGTTATTAATTTTTCGAGAGGATTTCATCTTGATACATATAATTTACATAAAATATGTCTTTCATATCAGTAGCATGCAATATAAAAACGTGATTTCATTAAAACTACTCAAATGATCAATTAAACACAAATTCATTTGTAAACATTCAAGGACTTGAGCACTAGACACTATATTTCTCCTAATATGTAACAAAAACATGAAACCCAAAAATTAGAGTTTTTAAAACTTACTCCAATCAAGAAATTGTTGGTATGGATGTGTAGAGTTCTTCGAGAGGAGTCCGAATATGTAAACGATTTTATGATCAAGTGAATTCTTGAAGGTGTTTTTGAGGAAGGAAGAGCGATGAAGATGATGAATAGTAGATGGGTGTTTTTAAGAGAAAAAAGTGTGTACGTGGTTGTTTGATGAAATGAATCTGATATAGATAATATAGATAAGATAGAGTCACGGGTAAATATCTATCTCAATTATTGATATCACGGACGTAATAATGTGTAGTCACGGGTATAATAATTAAACACGGGTATTACTATGTAATCACGGGTTATAATTAAATTTTTATCCGATATCTAAAACCCAATGTATTTTATCTTAATATGATTCAATAATTGGTAAATTTTTATATTTATAAAATACATTTACATATATATTGTTCAAAACCTTTTAAATTCTTGACATTGTACCTAGTTGGTGTTTTTCATAAATACTTATTTACTTTTTTTAACATTAAATAAATATTTGTCCTTTATTTAAACATGAATGTTTAAACTTATTTTTTTTTTTTCAAGTTTAAATTAAGAATATCCTAATTAGTTAAAATGATTTTTAAAACTTAATTATTACATAAAATAATACTTAAAATAAATATTCATATGTTTCGTTGTCTGAAAAGTTATTTTATTTTATTATTATTTTATTTATTTATTATTATTTTTTTTTTTTGGTTACACTAATTGTAGTGTTTTATTTAACACCTATAAAACTTATGTAATAATATATATTGTTTTAAAAAAAAAAATTAGCGTGGAAAAACGTTGAATTTAACAGACAGTTGTTAAGTTTTTAACGGAAAAAGTCGGGTTGTTACATTACCTACCCCTTAAAGAAAATTTCGTCCCGAAATTTTGGTTGGTGTGATTAAACGGCGTTTAGGAAACAAGTGAGGATAGGAATGTTCGTCTTGACATAGAAAGATCGAGCATCTTGTAGTTAAGTATGGAAATTAGCTAAAACGAGATCATATTCCTTTGATGACGAATACATTTAAATAAACTGTTCGGAGTGCAAGTATGATATGATAAAGATGAGGGGGAAATTATGTGTGATCCAAATGATGTCAAGTATAGAGTGTCATAATATTCAGATGTCAGAAGAGAAAATAAAGGATTCATGTAATATGGTACGTGGTGAAGGTAAAGTTGATCAAGCATTACCACCATCATGTTCCATTAGAACTTTCGCATGACTTACCGTAATATAACCACGTTGATCAAGCGTAATTATATTACACTAACTCATACTTCCATTCCAACACTACTCCAAAATATTTATGGATATGAAACAAGTGTCGTTTTACAAAATTTATGAATCAAAATGATTTCAAAAAGAGGTGTACTAAAAATAGTATGGGAATATAATATTATAATTAATAATATTGAAAGGGAATGTGGTAAGAATGTCTTTGAAACTACTGAGAATTTTCGTGAGTCGGAAAAGACTTCTTCCGATTCACAATTTGAGACGTCCAGAATTTCTTAATCGAAGCACATAAGCAAATGTTATAACACAAATGATATCTATAAAATTATATAAGTAATAACTCACGTAGGAATGTCGGAAATTTCGAAAGTCCTGAATAACACTTCCCGGTTTTTCAATGACCGGGGTGTTGAAAATGAACTCGCTTGAGCAGGAGAAGGCTTGTAATCAAAGGGAGAAATACTTTCTCACCGATAGTAATAATATTATATTAATATCAGAGTATGCACATAATCACATATAAGTATAACGACACGGTTCTAGACTAGATCACTAATGTATCCTAACGGTCCAGGTCAGACACATTAATGCACCTAATTCCCTAGAACCAACGCTCTGATACCACCTGAGACGACCCGACCCAATCCATAGGGATGAAGTCATCAACATTTGGTCCCACAGCGAGGTTTTGCCCTCTATATGATACGTTTTGATAAAAATTACATTCATTTTTAAATGACATACTTTCTATACATAGAAAGTTTACCAAAAATGGAGACATTTCCCAAATATATATGTCAACTTATACAAAATGACTAAATCGTCAAATTATTTATTAATAGATTATAACAATAATTTTTGAATGCAATGTCTTTTTGAAAATATGGCATGAAAGACTCCATGCAGCACCTTGAGCAATTAGCAAGCAGACAGCGGAAGCATTTCAATACCTGAGAATAAACATGCTTTAAAGTGTCAACCAAAAGGTTGGTGAGTTCATTAGTTTATAGTAATCATTTCATTTTATCATTTTAATAGACCACAAGATTTTTATTTAATAAGACGTGCAGAGGTCCCATTCCAACTGCACAATAAAAATATCATTCATATGAAGAACACCTGGTGAGGATTCCAAAATATAATAGTAACCATCTGTTCCGGTCTTTCACCCCACGGCTGAATACATGTGCCTTCAAAATATAGAACCTCTGTGCCGGTCTTTACTCCCCCACGGCTGAACACATGTATATAAAATATAGGACAACCGGTGCCAAAATACAAAACCATTCATTCAACTCGGGAGCTCATTCGCTCTAACCGAAATAAACCAGTGACAATACGTGCCATTATAATCAATCCCAATCCCAGATAATTCTATCATAGAATGCAGTTAAGATACTTGTGTCTATTGCGTCAAACATTTATAAAAGCGCATGTATTCTCAGTCCCAAAAATATATATTGTAAAGTATTTAAAAAGGGAGCAAATGAAACTCACCTGACAACTTCAGAAATAAATCACAGAGATGTGACCGAATATCGGAATGCAAGTAACCGTAGACCTTAACCTAGAGAATATATGTTGGTCAATAAGTGTCTAATAAGCTAGGTTGGTCCATAGGGTTCGTATAGTCCTATTGCTCAAGTCCGACTCATAAATTTAGCAAAATTTAGCAAAAGTCAACAAAAGTCAACGCAAGTCAAAGTAAGTCAAATGTAAGTCAAACGCAAGTCAAACACAGTCAACATGGTTAACACAAGTCAACAACCGCATAAAATTACACAAGTTGGTCAAATAGTCAAACATAGGTCAAACTTAAGTTATTCATTTTTACTTAGAAAAATTTATATTATTTACATATATGTATTTTTTAGTATTTTGCAGTTGATTCCGGGTCCCACCAAATTCGATATAATACCTTAGGTCGTGACCATTGCAAAGTATGTCATCCCACCTTTCTATAGACAGTTTATTTGACAAAAACGGAGTTACGATTTTAAAGTTATGACCTCGCGAAAACAGTCTCCCGAAACATAAAATGCTGATAAAATTTTTGGTTAAGTGTTCAAAATTCAGCAGCGATTGCCCATTTTCTCGCTTGTCTTATACCTGTTTAAACTCAGTAAAATTATACAAATAATGTATCGTTTTAAAGCTTGTCGCAAATACTTTCAATAACAAATAATAGTTTTTATCTAAACTTAACTGATTTCAACTTACGAGTCCTCAAAGTAGGCCCGAGAGTCATTTTGACAATTTTGTTAAAATACTAAAATTTTCGGTTGACGATCCAAATTTGAATCCGGCTGACCTGACTTTTCCGAATTTTTGTCACAGCTCAAAAATGACATTTTAGATGTGTTGGTGACTTTCGTTTTTCAAAATTATGCATATGGGTCAATTTATGCACGTTTGACCCGAATGAGTCATAAAACTTTCTTTAGACCAAATTTGACCCAAACTCATTTTTAAAGCACCAAAACTTGCAAACATATTTAAATCAATATACGGGATGTGTTACATACCTTTGGTTTTCAAAATTTCGCATATGGGTCAAAGTAGGCTCGTATGACCCAAATGAGTCATAAATACCCATTTTGACCAAAACTCGCCAAAACTCATTTTTAAAACACTATAATCTTCAAACTTACTTAAATCAACATATGTGACGTGTCCACGGTACCCGTTACCCATTTTGACACTTTAAACCCATTTGGTCAACAAAGTCAACTGCACATCATTTTTAGTTTAAAAAATGAAGTCAACTTCTGGAATTTTTATAAAAATATGTACAGGTCCGTTTGACTTGAAATACGCGTCAAAATCTCCGAAATTTAGTCGACTATAATATATCCAAAGCACAAGCTCTAACTCCAAACAGAATGATCGCAGTGACTGAAAATGTACCAGGCTGTACATGCTGAAACGTTTCAGCACTTTTAACTAAAATGTATAAACTTTCAAAAATCATATCAAATCCAAAAAGTATCCAAATGACTCGTTTCTTGAGTCTAAACTTATTAATTTTTCGATACGCACGCAACCGTGAACCCAGAAATCTGAGATCGGGTCGCACGCATCACGAGGCAACTGTTCTGTTCGGTTTTAAAAAGTATAAATTTGTAACTTTGATTTGGCCGTAGATTTGACTCGTTTATCGGAATTTGACAATATCTAAATGAAAACCAAATGTTTTTTCGCAAGGAATACAACTATGTACCTCTCAAGACCTGAATATATATCATACTTTTTCAGATTCTAAGTTTCAATTACGAATTTTTAAACCGAAAACAATTAATCATAACATGAGCAATACGCATCCATTTTACATGATATCCTAGCCTAACTTGAGTGATTTTTAATTATCTAACAGATGGTAACCAAATCACATTCCAAATCATAAATTATTTTGCCCAGAAAATTCGGATTAAGCATAAAAAGGTTAAAACTTCAAATAAGCATAACGAGAGCAATTCTTAACGAAATTCGATGATTCTTAAGCCTAAAATGTGTAGTTTTTAATAACCTATCATTTGGTTATCAGTTCACAAACTCAAACACAAAACATACATCTCAAAAATTTCGGATTTCATTCAATAACATATTGAAACTCAATTAATCATGTCGGAAGCATCACAAAACGAAATCAAATAATTCTTGAGCCTAAAGTTATTAATTTTTCGAGAGGATTTCATCTTGATACATATAATTTACATAAAATATGTCTTTCATATCAGTAGCATGCAATATAAAAACGTGATTTCATTAAAACTACTCAAATGATCAATTAAACACAAATTCATATGTAAACATTCAAGGACTTGAGCACTAGACACTATATTTCTCCTAATATGTAACAAAAACATGAAACCCAAAAATTAGAGTTTTTAAAACTTACTCCAATCAAGAAATTGTTGGTATGGATGTGTAGAGTTCTTCGAGAGGAGTCCGAATATGTAAACGATTTTATGATCAAGTGAATTCTTGAAGGTGTTTTTGAGGAAGGAAGAGCGATGAAGATGATGAATAGTAGATGGGTGTTTTTAAGAGAAAAGTGTGTACGTGGTTGTTTGATGAAATGAATCTGATATAGATAATATAGATAAGATAGAGTCACGGGTAAATATCTATCTCAATTATTGATATCACGGACGTAATAATGTGTAGTCACGGGTATAATAATTAAACACGGGTATTACTATGTAATCACGGGTTATAATTAAATTTTTATCCGATATCTAAAACCCAATGTATTTTATCTTAATATGATTCAATAATTGGTAAATTTTTATATTTATAAAATACATTTACATATATATTGTTCAAAACCTTTTAAATTCTTGACATTGTACCTAGTTGGTGTTTTTCATAAATACTTATTTACTTTTTTTAACATTAAATAAATATTTGTCCTTTATTTAAACATGAATGTTTAAACTTATTTTTTTTTTCAAGTTTAAATTAAGAATATCCTAATTAGTTAAAATGATTTTTAAAACTTAATTATTACATAAAATAATACTTAAAATAAATATTCATATGTTTCGTTGTCTGAAAAGTTATTTTATTTTATTATTATTTTATTTATTTATTATTATTATTTTTTTTTTTGGTTACACTAATTGTAGTGTTTTATTTAACACCTATAAAACTTATGTAATAATATATATTGTTTTAAAAAAAAAATTTAGCGTGGAAAAACGTTGAATTTAACAGACAGTTGTTAAGTTTTTAACGGAAAAAGTCGGGTTGTTACAAACGAAATCAATTAATATGGAACGTTTTTAATCAATAAGAACGGGACATTTCACGTGGTAATATCAAATCCTTGGGTTCGTAACCCTCTAAGTTCTGTCTTGAGCTTATTGACCTCGGTTCTGGGACGGTACTTCTCGTTCATCAAGTGCTTGAATGCTGACCACGGTAGTGCGTATGCATCGTCTTGTCCCACTTGCTCTAGATAGGTATTCCACCATGTTAACGCAGAACCTGTGAAGGTATGCGTAGCGTACTTTACTTTGTCCTCTTCAGTACACTTACTTATGGCAAACATCGATTCGACCTTCTCGGTCCACCGTTTCAATCCGATCGGTCCTTCGGTTCCATCAAATTCCAAAGGTTTGCAGGCAGTGAATTCTTTGTAGGTGCATCCTACACGATTTCCTGTACTGCTAGATCCAAGGTTATTGTTGGTATGTAGCGCAGCCTGTACTGCGGCTATGTTTGAAGCTAGAAAAGTACGGAATTCCTCTTCATTCATATTCACGGTGTGTCGAGTAGTCGGTGCCATTTCCTTCAAAATAGTCAAATGGAACAAGTTAATCATACATAATATTAAGAGTAGTTAATAGTATTTCGTAGCATAATATGAACTCATTTATAAAAGCTTTTTCTTCATATTAGCGTTCTATAAGTTTAAATTCGGGTAGTACCTACCCGTTAAGTTCATACTTAGTAGCTAATATACAATTCAACTACTACAATTCTATATGAAAAACTGATTATAATAATATTTCGCGTTCAAACTTTTACACAATATTTTACAAACTTACAATACCGCTTATTTTACATATAGCATGAAATATAGCACACAATAAATTTGATACAAGATGGTTGTGAAGATAATTCTAGCTAGTACACAAGTCGTTCAGCAAAGGCAATAAAGACACGTAATTCATACGTCCAGAAACAAGTCATGCATTCTGGTTTTACTAGGATTACTTCCCATCCTTGGTCTTGTGGAACATAACCGTTATGGCCGTTGATAAGACAGCGTGTTGTAACTTCGTCAAAGGGACGAGGGTTACGTAATGTCCAACAGTCCCGTAACAATCTAAAAACCTCATTTCTTACCCTAATTACCGTCTCCGTCACTTGCGGGAACGTTTTGTTTAATAGTTGTAGCCCGATGTTCTTGTTCTCACTTTGGTGAGAAGCGAACATTACTAATCCGTAAGCATAACATGATTCTTTATGTTGCATGTTAGCCGTTTTTCTAAATCACGAAGTCCAATATTCGGATATATTGAGTCAAAATAATTTCTTAACCCATTGCGTAAAATAGCATTTGGGTTCCCCGCAATATATGCGTCAAAGTAAACACATCGTAACTTATGGATTTCCCAATGTGATATCCCCCATCTTTCGAACGAAATCCTTTTATAAACCAAGGCATTCTTGGAACGTTCTTCGAATGTCTTACAAACTGATCTCGCCTTAAATAGTTGTGCCGAAGAATTCTGACCGACTCTAGACAAGATTTCATCAATCATGTCTCCGGGTAGGTCTCTTAAAATATTAGGTTGTCTATCCATTTTGTGTTTTTATACTGTAAAATAGACAAGAGTTAGATTCATAAAAAAATACTTATTAATACAAGCAATTTTTACATATATCATAAAGCATAAGCACACTATATTACATATATTACACCACACGAATACAACTATCTTATTCCGACTCGCTTGTTTCTTCTTCTTCGGTTTTGGTTCGTTTTGCCAAGTTTCTAGGGATATATGTTGTTCCCCTAATACGAGCCGTCGTTTTCCACATTGGTTTAGAAAAACCTGGTGGTTTAGAGGTTCCCGGGTCATTGTTACAACTTAAGGACTTCGGGGGTTGACGATACATATAAAGTTCATCGGGGTTGGAATTAGATTTCTCTATTTTTATGCCCTTTCCCTTATTATTTTCTTTTGTCTTTTTAAATTCAGTTGGGGTAATTTCTATAACATCATCGGAATTCTCGTCAGAATCCGATTCATCGGAGAATTGGTAATCCTCCCAATATTTTGCTTCCTTAGCGGAAACACCATTGACCATAATTAACCTTGGTCGGTTGGTTGAGGATTTTCTTTTACTTAACCGTTTTATTATTTCCCCCACCGGTTCTATTTCTTCATCCGGTTCCGATTCTTCTTCCGGTTCCGATTCTTCTTCTGGTTCCGACTCTTCTTCCGGTTCCTCTTCGGGAACTTGTGAATCAGTCCACGAATCATTCCAATTTACATTTGACTCTTCATTATTATTAGGTGAGTCAATGGGACTTGTTCTAGAGGTAGACATCTATCACATAATATCAAACGCGTTAAGAGATTAATATATCACATAATATTCACATGTTAAAAATATATAGTTTCCAACAAAATTTGTTAAGCAATCATTTTTTAAGTAAACACGGTCGAAGTCCAGACTCACTAATGCATCCTAACAAACTCTATAAGACACATTAATGCAAAATTCTGGTTCTCTAAGACCAACGCTCGGATACCAACTGAAATGTCCCGTTCTTATTGATTAAAAACGTTCCATATTAATTGATTTCGTTGCGAGGTTTTGACCTCTGTATGAGACGTTTTTCAAAGACTGCATTCATTTTAAAACAAACCATAACCTTTATTTCATCAATAAAGGTTTAAAAAGCTTTACGTAGATTATCAAATAATGATAATCTAAAATATCCTGTTTACACACGACCATTACATAATGGTTTACAATACAAATATGTTACAACAAAATAAGTTTCATGAATGCAGTTTTTACACAATATCATACAAGCATGGACTCCAAATCTCGTCCTTATTTAAGTATGCGATAGCGGAAGCTCTTAATAATCACCTGAGAATAAACATGCTTAAAACGTCAACAAAAATGTTGGTGAGTTATAGGTTTAACCTATATATATCAAATCGTAATAATAGACCACAAGATTTCATATTTCAATACACATCCCATACATAGAGATAAAAATCATTCATATGGTGAACACCTGGTAACCGACATTAACAAGATGCATATATAAGAATATCCCCATCATTCCGGGACACCCTTCGGATATGATATAAATTTCGAAGTACTAAAGCACCCGGTACTTTGGATAGGGTTTGTTAGGCCCAATAGATCTATCTTTAGGATTTGCGTCAATTAGGGTGTCTGTTCCCTAATTCTTAGATTACCAGACTTAATAAAAAGGGGCATATTCGATTTCGATAATTCAACCATAGAATGTAGTTTCACGTACTTGTGTCTATTTTGTAAATCATTTATAAAACCTGCATGTATTCTCATCCCAAAAATATTAGATTTTAAAAGTGGGACTATAACTCACTTTCACAGATTTTTACTTCGTCGGGAAGTAAGACTTGGCCACTGGTTGATTCACGAACCTATAACAATATTTACATATATATCAAAGTATGTTCAAAATATATTTACAACACTTTTAATATATTTTGATATTTTAAGTTTATTAAGTCAGCTGTCCTCGTTAGTAACCTATAACTAGTTGTCCACAGTTAGATGTACAGAAATAAATCGATAAATATTATCTTGAATCAATCCACGACCCAGTGTATACGTATCTCAGTATTGATCACAACTCAAACTATATATATTTTGAAATCAACCTCAACCCTGTATAGCTAACTCCAACATTCACATATAGAGTGTCTATGGTTGTTCCGAAATATATATAGATGTGTTGACATGATAGGTCGAAACATTGTATACGTGTCTATGTTATCTCAAGATTACATAATATACAATACAAGTTGATTAAGTTATGGTTGGAATAGATTTGTTACCAATTTTCACGTAGCTAAAATGAGAAAAATTATCCAATCTTGTTTTACCCATAACTTCTTCATTTTAAATCCATTTTGAGTGAATCAAATTGCTATGGTTTCATATTGAACTCTATTTTATGAATCTAAACAGAAAAAGTATAGGTTTATAGTCGGAAAAATAAGTTTCAAGTCGTTTTTGTAAAGGTAGTCATTTCAGTCGAAAGAACGACGTCTAGATTACCATTTTAGAAAACATACTTCCACTTTGAGTTTAACCATAATTTTTGGATATAGTTTCATGTTCATAATAAAAATCATTTTCTCAGAATAACAACTTTTAAATCAAAGTTTATCATAGTTTTTATTTAACTAACCCAAAACAGCCCGCGGTGTTACTACGACGGCGTAAATCCGGTTTTACGGTGTTTTTCGTGTTTCCAGGTTTTAAATCATTAAGTTAGCATATCATATAGATATAGAACATGTGTTTAGTCAATTTTAAAAGTCAAGTTAGAAGGATTAACTTTTGTTTGCGAACAAGTTTAGAATTAACTAAACTATGTTCTAGTGATTACGAGTTTAAATCTTCGAATAAGATAGTTTTATATATATGAATTGAATGATGTTATGAACATCATTACTACCTCAAGTTTAGTAGGTAAACCTACTGGAAGTGACAAGAAATGATCTAGCTTCAAAGGATCTTGGATGGCTTGAAAGTTCTTGAAGTAGGATCATGACACAAAAACAAGTTCAAGTAAGATTTTTACTCTAATTAAGATAGTTTATAGTTATAGAAATTGAATCAAAGTTTGAATATGAATATTACCTTGAATAAGAAAGATAACCTACTGTATATAACAAAGGTTTCTTGATCTTAGATGATTACTTGGAATGGATTAGAAAGCTTGGAAGTAAATTAGTAAACTTGAAGGGATTTTTGAAGTGTTCTTGAAGTGTTCTTCCTATGATGATTATAGCTTGATTCTTGAAGTGATTTTTGATGAAGATGATGATTAACTACTGGAAAAATACGTTCATAATAGTGTGTGTGTGTGTTGAGAGAGAATTAGAAAGATAATTGGAAGTGAAATAGAGTGAATGATGAGTGGTAATTGGTGAGTGGTGCGTGGGGTTAAAAGGAGTTCTAGTTAGTTGACTAGCTCATGGTAGAAGTTAAAATTGATTAGTCATACATGACATAATCAAGAGTGGAATCCCATGCTAGTTCCTATTGGTATATACCCATAGTAAGTACGTTTTGAAGCTGTGTATAATACGGGTAAGAATACGACTAGAATTCTTGATGAAAGAAAAGAATGGGAAAGTAACTGTAACCATTTTTGTTAAGTATGAGTGTTTTGATATATGTCTTGAAGTCTTCCAAAAGTATTTTAATACATCTAAATACACTACATGTATATACATTTTAACTGAGTCGTTAAGTCATCGTTAGTCGTTACATGTAAGTGTTGTTTTGAAACCTTTAAGTTAACGATCTCAATTAATGTTGTTAACCCATTGTTTATTATATCTAATGAGATGTTAAATTATTATATTATCATGATATTATGATATATTAATATATCTTAATATGATATATATACATTTAAATGTCGTTACAACGATAATCGTTACATATATGTCTCGTTTCAAAATCCTTAAGTTAGTAGTCTTGTTTATATGTATATAACTCATTGTTAATATACTTATGGAGATACTTACTTATCAAAATCTCATGTTAACCATATGTATATCCATATATATATCGTCATGTCGTTTTTACAAGTTTTAACATTCGTGAATCGCCGGTCAACTTGGGTGGTCAATTGTCTATATGAAACATATTTCAATTAATCAAGTCTTAACAAGTTTGATTGCTTAACATGTTGGAAACATTTAATCATGTAAATATCAATCTCAATTAATATATATAAACATGGAAAAGTTCGGGTCACTACAGTAAATTTCAAAAGAACTTCACGAGCATCAATATCATATACCGAGGTATATCAATAAACAATGAATGATGAAGTATTGATTCATAACTTCATTAGCGAAATATTTCGCGAGAATTATGAAATCTCTAAGGTTTTGGAGATTATCTTCAACCGTAAATCAAATGAGTTTAATATTATATTAACTCATTAAATCCATGATTACATCTGAAGAATATATACGAATATATATCTTCATAAAGATTGTAATTAAAAACTCTTCTGTACAAACTGTAAATTGTAAAAATATTTAACGGGTAGGTAAAACCCGAGAAATATTTATATCTCACATTAATATGTTACATTATACATTCTTCAAATTCTGATTCAATAATCAGTAACTACACTAATTACATTCACAAGATATGTGTATCCGTTCACTAAAGAACAACTACTACATATTCTAATTTTGACGTATCGGAATATAAGTAAAGCTTTAGCAAGTGTTATCTTCCTAAAGATCACTACATTCATGAATTATATTCATTTGTATTCTATGATGAATTATCACATCAAACCACCGAAATTATCATTCATTACTTTTGAAATCAACAACTCCTATTCGTCAACCATTAGATCCGTTAACGATTACAATCAGCGTTTAATCATCTAAAAATAAAATCTCTTGAAAACCATCTCGGATTGATAACCAATGATTCAGATTCGTTAACCTTGAGAATGCTGACGAAGCAGCAAAAGCTATAGATGGTCTTAATGGTCAAAAGTTTGATGATAAAGAATAACGTATTGAAAAAGCTCAGATTTGGGACTGAAAAACGGATTGAGCTAACCATGAAGGAGACCAAGGACAAATACAAGGACCAAACCCTATATTCAAAGAATCCAGGTAATTCTGAATCCGATGAAATCTTTAGAGAATATCTTGCTCCGAAGTCATGCTAAATTTCTAATGGAAGATGATGATTCACAGACCTTACAATCATCATGAACCATGTTACATAACTCTTTCCTTCTATTTAACCTCTAAACATATCAAGGAAATATATTTCTTGATGATTCGGTCTTTTCCGGATATTCTAGTAATTTGACAAATCAAGATCGTGCTATTACAATTGCTTTCTTAGAACATTAATTATGTTCATTCGAAACTTCATACCTACGAATTCTGGACCATTACTCGCTTTACTTAAAGTTGAGAAGAGAAAACAAGAGCATAGAGCTCCGACATATAAGGGAAAATATAAAGCCCGATAACAACACATAAATTACAAACCGTGTATATCAATATGTATTGCAACGTAAAGACATGGGAGAATTAAAAACATTATAACCCAAAGGGAATAGTAGAAGAAAATAAATTCCTCTGGTGGTAAAAGAAAAAGAAGAATGACTGTATATATGGTCAATATAATAACAAGGATCAGAACTGGATTAAGCATTTTCTAAATCTTTTGGAAGTATGAATTGAGGAAGAAAGTATAGAAGTGGTGTAGATAATGAAACAGAAGAAGTTAATTTATAGCAAAATTCCAAGCACAACAATCGAGGCAATTCACCGCATTTAATCAAAGAAAATCTCAAATTCCTTAATTACCGGAATCCAAATCTCACAGATTTCAAATGATTATATTCAAATCCCTTAAATTTAGGAGAATCAATAGTGATTACATCGAAAGTCAAGGCGGACAACTATTACTTCAATACATCCACTAGTGACATATTCAGTCGTATTTTTACACGTAACCGAATCATTTCATTCATATTCTTGATGATAAAAAATTCTATACACTTAACTCGTATTCATTACGAAACCGAACGGACCTTAGAAGTCCATCCGTATAGAGATCTCGAAAGATTATTTAATCTTATCATATTATTTGACGAAACACTCGTATATGACCAAATTCTTTTATTAAAAGAATGTATGAAGGCTTACGTCTGGAAAGACAAACTATTCAAGCCAAGTATAAACTTTATTTGCAAACTTAGTTATAGAATTCAAGCTCACGTTGAAACGTGGATTTCTAATGATACGAAAATATTTTATTTTCATCGATAACTGCCATCATCCAAATTTCGGGACGAAATTTTCAATAACAGGTGGGTAATGTAACAACCCGAGTTTTTCCGTTAAAACTTCCGTTAAATACTTGACGATCGTTAGTTAAAGTAATTAAATGCGTACTTGATCCTTAGTGGATTACTTGAATTAATATGTTATATTAATTAGTGAACTTAATTCGGTTGACGAATTAAACTAGAAACGATACGATTAAAGTTAATCGCCTAGAAAACTTTTCAGTTAACGGAACTCCGAAAAACGATAGAATAATTATTCTTAATAATTATTGAACTTATGAAAGAAATTTAATTTATTATTTAGTTAATGAATTAAACACGGTGATTTTGTTTCAACGACTAGTTAACGTTCCAGAGATTCGGTACGGTTAATGGCACTCGAAACGAACCACGCGAGAACGAGCTTTTACACAAAACGAGCCCGAGACCCGAGCCCGAGGCCACATGGCCATGATCTCATACCTCATCATCCTTGGTCCCATGAGTAGCCAATGCATGTTGACTATTAGTTTAGACACATGTTTGTTGACTTTTAGTTTTTAGGCAACTAACTACATTCCCTTAAATTCTAAATAATAAGAGAACATGTTCCATTTTTTTTCCTCTCATTCAGCCCCATCTTCATCATATCATCACCATCTTCAATCCCAAATTAAACATCACACAATTGCTTGATTGTTAAATCACTTGCGGATTCGTGTTCCTCTCGTTCTCCTCTACGCGTAGATACAAGTAATTGCTTGATTAGTGGTAAAATCTCTCAAACCTAAATTATTAAAAATCTGATTTTATTGATGTTTCATAGTTTATGTTGTCAATTGCTCAAGTGTATACGCGTTATTGTTGATTGGTGTCTTTAATTTGATCAATTGATGTTGTTTACATGAAAAACGAATTTTATTCTCTAGGATCTGATAAGAGTTGACTTTTGATCTGATCTTATAACATGTTTAGATGATTAGCTTTCGAAAAACTATTAACTTTAGGCTTTGGAATCACTTGATTTCGTTTCCGGATGATCAAGTTATGACCAATTGAAATTAACATTGTGTTTTTGTGATTGATCGGAAATTCTGGGTTTGATAGACCACGAATTTGAAGGTATTTCGTATGCCCGAGAGACATATTAAATTAACGTGGCCACTATGTTATGATCCAAGTCGGGTCATACCCAATAACAAGCTTATCAACACTTTATATGTATTTATTTTAACGATTGGATTGTTAAATGAATACGCGACACTTGAACTTTAGAAAATCGGTTTTCTAAATTATGATCACTTGAGATAAATTATTTGGATAATTTATATATGTTGTGGATTTAATTATTTATAGGTTTAAATAATTATGTTGTATTTTATAAAATGGTTTATGAAATAATTACAAATAACAAATACATGCCTATTTTATACAAGTTTTATAAAATAAATATAAGTTTTATAAAATAAAACTTGTTATAAAATACACATGTGGTGTGCAGAATTTTGGTCTCCAAGATGCCACACCCATGCTTGTTTTGTTTATTTTAAGACCACACAAGTGCCAAGGGACATGCCTATTAGTTTACCAAGGGCCTTGACTCAAAGTGCACATGTAATACACATAAAAACACCAAGAAAAAACTGCAATTTCAGCTCCTGCTTTGCTGTTTCTGTCGTGCTCATTCAGCAGCAAAAGGGGTTCATTATTTTGGTTTTTCAAGTGGTAATCAAGTGTCATTAAAATCCTAACTATTGTACTAGGTGTTGGTTACAAGTTTGGGGTATAATCTCTTGAGGTTTCATAGTTTTGAGACTCAATACATCATCATCTTTTGATAAGTTGCTGTCCAGAATTTTGAGTGCAATCAAAAGGGTTTCAAGCTTGGTTAATTAGTTAGTTAAGTGTTTAAATCTTAACTAACTCAAAGGGTGGTGTTAGTGCTTCAATGGATTGGGTTTTACACACTTGATCATCACCTTCTTCATCATACAAAACAGCCCTCAATTTACTTGAGGAGGTATTAATCTTACTTCCTTTGTTCTTGTATGTAAGCATATGTTTCAAGACTTGATAACAATATGGAATGCAAAATAAATGGTTTAACATATAAACTTGTTTCTACAAACAATCATGCTTCCGCTTTCTTTAACTATCATAAAATGGCTTTGTGATTAAGTTGACATTTAGAACTTGTTGTTATGTTGAATTCCTTCATTGGTATCTAGAGCCGAAGTCTATGAAATATGCTTCTTATATATGGTCTTTAAAACCCATCAACTTTGCATTCTACTAACATGCATGATAGTAAAATGCAAAATAAATGGATTTGGGAGGGTTGTATAAGGTTGGCCGAATTTTAAGGGTTCCAAAAGTAGGTTTGGAACTTGAAAATTGGTCATTTTGTTGTATGTTGAAGTTCACAATCAAGCCTTGGCCTTTTGTTTGAATGGTTGCATGTTTGGTTGAATTAATTCATTCATTTGGTATGTAATATTAATTCATTCATGTGGTTGTAATATTCATGCAATTTGGTTTGTAATATTAATACTTTGGTTATGTAATTTATTTTATATTTGGTATGTAAAATAGATTAGGATGTATTTTCATTTTCTAGACAAAATGTATTAGGATATATTTTGTAAAATGATGAAGATGATGAAGACTTGAAGAACATTTGAAGAAGCATTTTGGATGCAAGATTAAGTGGGAGTTTTAAAAACTCCTACTTTGTGTTATTACCCTTACCCGGTGGCATTTTGTTTTCGGCTAAACAAAATGCTTACCAAAAATGGCTTGATTGTGAACATATGTTTTGCATGCTTGGTTGTTATTGTATGATTGTGGATTGTATGTTTGTATGCTACAAGTTAATCACACATGTAAATAACAAACAAAACTAAAATTTAATTGGTTAAATTAGACATTATTAACAACATGCAAAACGACTATTTAAATGGTTAAATTGAAATGGTAAAAGGACATAAATAAACGGTTATTAAAAACATGATAAGGATCATACATATAAAATGGTTTATATCATGTAATTAGCTTAATTACAAAACATGAAAAATGGATTTTCAAATAAACCATACACTAAATGCATGTTAGTGTATGGTGCAAATGTTTTCTCAAACTAGAATTAATGAAAACTTAAAATCCCTTATTAACAAGGCAAACAAGTTAAACGCCATCCTATTGTGTGACACTTAAAAGTATTAGGGAACTCATGATGGGATAAAGGTCACCTAACCATTATGAGCAAACTAATATGATTAAGGTAAATTTCGCATGCTTGTGGGATAAAGGTCACCTAACCACATGTATGTTAAATTTACAAGTCTATACAAGTAGGACGACTTGATTTGGGAATCATGAACTTAGGGTCACCGAAGCATGAGGAACAAATAGGCGTTGATGGGATAAATATGCCATGCAAAAGGATTGCATGATCCCATACTCTAGAAGTTGCAAATGGATTGCAATTGTCATTTATTGACTACCTAGCTAAATCAAATTGCGGGATAAAGGTCACCTAACCGAAATTTGGCTTACCATTGGATTCTAGAATTTAATAATTCAATTTGATTTAAAGGGTATTGAATGTTAAATTAAAATCGATACTTAAACGAACTTTGTTAATTTTGTAGATGGCCGCCAATAACAACAACAACATTCCAAACGCACCACTTAACCTAAACCACCTATCATTAAGGTCTCTCTTAGAGAAAGACAAACTCAACCATACCAACTTTATGGATTGGTTCCGCAATCTTCAGATTGTCCTCAAACAAGAGGATAAAATGTATGTGCTTGAGGACCCCATTCCCGATCAACCGGATGAGAATGATGTGGAGGCAATGGCCTCTTACGATAAGTATTGCCACGACTCCCTTCAAGTCTCATGCTTAATGCTTGGGACTATGATACCCGAACTCCAAAAGGATTTCGAGCATCATAGTGCATACGACATGATAACGCAATTGAAGGAGATGTTCCTCCAACAAGCGCGTGTCGAACGCTTCGAAACGGTTCGGGCGCTACATGCTTGTCGTATGGACGATACCCAATCGGTTTCATCTTATGTACTTAAGATGAAAAGCCTTGTCGATCGTGCTAACCGTCTTAACCTAAACATATCTAATGAGTTAGCCACCGATCTTATCCTTAACTCCCTATCAAAAAGGTTTGATCAATTTGTAATTAATTACAATATGAATGGGATGGATAAGAGCATAGGTGAGCTTCACGGTATGCTTAGAACGGCGGAAACTAGCATGGGTAAAAGGGCTTTAGCCGTGTTAGCAATCGATCAAGGTGGATCCAAAGGTAACACCTCTAAGCCAAAGGTGGCTAAGAGGAAAGGACCCGCCCATCAAGGCAAAGGGAAGGGGAAGATGGTTACCCCAACCAAGAACAAGGCTAAGAAGCAAAAGATAGCCGAGAAGGCAAACCCCAAGGAAGACCCATGTTCCGGTTGCGGTGAAATGGGTCATTGGAAACGAAACTGTCCGGTCTATCTTAAGGAGTTGAAGGACAAGAGGGATGCAGGGCAAACCTCAGGTAATATATATATGGTATATATAGAGCTTAGTATTACTTCTTCTAATACATGGGTATTAGACACTGGATGTGGAACTCACATTTGCAATTCATTGCAGGGGTTCAAAAGAAGTAGCAAGCAAACGGGAACATCAAGTCTCTACATGGGTAATGGGGCCAAAGTGCAAGTGAAGGCTCAAGGAGACTTTGTGTTAAAGCTTCCAAGTGGTTTGGAACTTATTTTTGAAAGATGTTTTGTATGCACCCGATTTATGTCGAAACATTATTTCCATTTCCCGTTTGAAACAATGTGGTTTTTATCTTAATTTTGTTAATGATGATATCCATATTTATTTAGATAATGTATTCTATTTCAAGGCTTCACCTTCAAATGGAATTTATGAATTGGTTCATGATGACACATCATCTAGTAGCTCAATGTACCATACAAGCACCAAGAAACTCAAAAGGGATTTGAGTGATTCCTATTTATGGCATTGTCGCCTTGGTCACATAAACAAGAACCGAATGCATACACTTCAAAAGGATGGACTTTTGAAATCAAATGAAATGGATTCGTTTGATGTATGTGAATCTTGTTTACAAGGCAAGATGACTAAAGCACCTTTCAAAGGGACTTATGAAAGGGCTAAAGATTTATTGGGATTAATACATTCGGATGTATGTGGACCCTTTAAACCCATGACTAGGAATGGTGAAAGATACTTTGTTACATTCATTGATGACTTTAGTCGTTTCGGATATGTCTATTTATTAAGACACAAGGACGAAACGTTTGAAGCATTCAAAGAATATCAAAACGAAGTACAAAATCAACTCAACAAGACAATTAAGGTACTTCGTACCGATAGAGGAGGTGAATACCTAAGCGATGCTTTCCAAGATCATCTTAGGAGTTGTGGGATTATCTCACAACTTACTCCACCCGGAACACCCCAACTCAATGGAGTTTCCGAAAGGAGGAACCGAACCCTAATGGATATGGTTCGATCTATGATGGCAAGAAGCTCATTACCTCTATCATTTTGGGGTTATTGTCTAAGCTCCGCAGCTCGTATTTTAAATATGGCCCCAACCAAGAAAGTGGAACGAACTCCTCACGAGATGTGGTTTGGTAAACCTCCATCTCTATCATACTTAAAGGTATGGGGATGTGAAGCTTATCCTAAGCGTTACGTCCCTAATAAGTTGAATGCTCGATCCACGAAGTGTATCTTCATAGGATATCCCAAGGATGATATGGGATACTATTTCTATGATCCATCCGAGCAGAATGTATTTGTTGCTCGGAAGGCGGAATTCCTTGAAACTAAGTTCCTAATGGAAGGAAATAGTGAAAGGAAGATAGATCTTGAAGAGGTTCAAGATCAAGTAGATGATACACAATTGGTTAACACTAGCACTCAACATGAAAATGTTGATAGTGATCAAATGGATGATCAAAATACACAAGACATTCGTAGATCTGGTAGGATTAGCAATCCTCCTGAGAGATATGGGTTTCTCATAGATGGTTGCTATACGGTTGATTTGGATGAACCAACAAACTACCAAGATGCTTTATCAAGGATTGATAAAGATAAATGGCAGGATGCCATGGACGCCGAGATGCAATCCATGTATGAAAACCAAGTGTGGGAACTTGTTGAGCAACCTCCTAGCTCTAAGCTAGTTGATTACAAATGGCTTTTCAAGAAGAAAACCGACATACATGGAAACTTGGATACATATAAAGCTAGACTTGTAGCAAAAGGTTTCACTCAAACTCAAGGGGTTGATTATGATGAAACTTTCTCGCCAGTGGCAATGCTAAAGTCTATTAGGATATTATTTGCCATTGCTGCTCACTACGACTATGAAATATGGCAAATGGATGTCAAAACCGCTTTCCTAAATGGATATCTTATGGAAGATGTCTATATGGTCCAGCCTGAAGGTTTTGTTGATCCAAAATATCCTAAAAGGGTATGCAAGTTAAAGAAGTCAATCTACGGATTGAAACAAGCATCTAGAATGTGGAATCATCGTTTTAATGAGGAAGCCGAGAAATTTGGCTTTATTAAAAATGGTGATGAAGCTTGTGTATATAAGAAAGCTAGTGGGAGCACTATCATATTCCTTGTACTATATGTGGATGATATATTATTATTTGGGAATGATATTACCACAATGCAAGGAGTCAAAACTTGGCTAAAGAGTTGCTTCTCCATTAAGGATCTTGGAGATGCACAATACATATTGGGGATAGGGATCTATAGGAATAGATCCAAGAGATTGATAGGTTTAAGTCAAAGTACATACATTGATAAAATCTTGAAAAGGTTCAAGATGGAAAACTCTAAGAAAGGTTTGGTACCTATTCAAAGAGGAACCAGTCTCAGTTCATCTCAATGTCCCACCACGAAAGATGAACAAGAGAAAATGAAGAAAGTCCCATACGCATCTGCTATTGGGTCTATCATGTATGCAATGATATGTACTAGACCGGATGTGTCATGCGCTCTAAGCTTGACAAGTAGATACCAGAACAACCCAGGAAACAGTCATTGGATTGCTGTTAAAAGTATATTGAAATACCTTAGGAGGACTAAGGATATGTTTCTAATATATGGGTCTGGTGAGGAGGAACTCGCTGTAAAAGGTTACGTGGATGCGAGTTTCCAAACTGATCGAGATGACTCTCGATCACAATCTGGTTATGTCTTCATGTTAAATGGTGGTGCGGTCTCTTGGAAGAGTTCGAAACAGGAGGTTGTTGCGTTATCCACTACAGAGTCGGAGTACATTGCCGCCTCACTGGCAGCTCAGGAAGCTGCATGGATGAAGAAATTCATCGACGACTTAGGAGTGGTCCCTTCCATTCAGGACCCTCTTGAGATCTTTTGTGACAACGAGGGTGCGATTGCTCAAATCAAGGAACCTCGTGCCCATCAAAAGACTCGTCACATTGAGCGGAGATTCAACTACATAAGGGATGAAGTTGAAAAAGGAAAGATATGTATTCGCAAAGTTCATACAGATCATAATGTTGCGGATCCACTCACGAAGCTTTTACATGGGCCAAAACATGAGGGACATGTTTGTGCATTAGGGCTTCGATATTCTAGTGATTGGATATGATCTATTTTATGTATTGTACCGGAACGAAATTATTCAAACTCATTAATATAATTATGGTATTAATTTAATTATGAGTCATGTTCCAATTTTGCATATTTTATCCATGAATAAACTATTATTCTAAATTTCGTAGTTGATCACATTTGTGGGAACAAGTGTGAGGTCTAGACTATTATGAACTTGGATTGGTTAACATTCAAATGGAGAATGTGGGGCAAGGTTGCAACCAAGGTTCATAGATATTTGTGGGACACAAATATTGGAGGACCCGCTCTCAAGATTTACTGTATGGAGCCTTTGTGGTTGATCACATGTAATCTTGAGTAAAGGAGAATATCATTGTATCCTCTGACCTGAGATACATATTGGGTTCAGATATTCACCGAATATCGTGCCTTGATTCTTTCTTCGCTATTCTGAAAAGGTAGCTCATAAGGGAGGCTTCAGGTATGGTACAAAGTGTAGTGTCTAGGACGTATGTAGCCAAGATGGAATTTGTCCCTCTTATTCGTTGAGAGTCAGATGTCTAAGGCCTGATAAAGTTAAATCTATAAGAGAGTGATCACTCTATGTCTCTTGGATTTAACATGACATCTAGGACAAAAGGATATATTGAAAGATTCACCTAATCATGTTCGAGATGGGAACTCAAAAGGGATGATGTTATTGAATGGCACAAAGTCATAACATATTGGGGGTGATGGACGGTAGTTAGGTGGTATCCATCACTTGCATTAATTTCTTATGTTTCTCGTGCAAGTGGGAGATTGAAGGTATTTCGTATGCCCGAGAGACATATTAAATTAACGTGGCCACTATGTTATGATCCAAGTCGGGTCATACCCAATAACAAGCTTATCAACACTTTATATGTATTTATTTTAACGATTGGATTGTTAAATGAATACGCGACACTTGAACTTTAGAAAATCGGTTTTCTAAATTATGATCACTTGAGATAAATTATTTGGATAATTTATATATGTTGTGGATTTAATTATTTATAGGTTTAAATAATTATGTTGTATTTTATAAAATGGTTTATGAAATAATTACAAATAACAAATACATGCCTATTTTATACAAGTTTTATAAAATAAATATAAGTTTTATAAAATAAAACTTGTTATAAAATACACATGTGGTGTGCAGAATTTTGGTCTCCAAGATGCCACACCCATGCTTGTTTTGTTTATTTTAAGACCACACAAGTGCCAAGGGACATGCCTATTAGTTTACCAAGGGCCTTGACTCAAAGTGCACATGTAATACACATAAAAACACCAAGAAAAAACTGCAATTTCAGCTCCTGCTTTGCTGTTTCTGTCGTGCTCATTCAGCAGCAAAAGGGGTTCATTATTTTGGTTTTTCAAGTGGTAATCAAGTGTCATTAAAATCCTAACTATTGTACTAGGTGTTGGTTACAAGTTTGGGGTATAATCTCTTGAGGTTTCATAGTTTTGAGACTCAATACATCATCATCTTTTGATAAGTTGCTGTCCAGAATTTTGAGTGCAATCAAAAGGGTTTCAAGCTTGGTTAATTAGTTAGTTAAGTGTTTAAATCTTAACTAACTCAAAGGGTGGTGTTAGTGCTTCAATGGATTGGGTTTTACACACTTGATCATCACCTTCTTCATCATACAAAACAGCCCTCAATTTACTTGAGGAGGTATTAATCTTACTTCCTTTGTTCTTGTATGTAAGCATATGTTTCAAGACTTGATAACAATATGGAATTCATTAAAATGGTTTAACATATAAACTTGTTTCTACAAACAATCATGCTTCCGCTTTCTTTAACTATCATAAAATGGCTTTGTGATTAAGTTGACATTTAGAACTTGTTGTTATGTTGAATTCCTTCAGAATTGGATTGTGAAATTAATACCATTGGATAGGTAATTTAAAAACACTCAGGTTACACTAGGATATCATGTTGTTTTCTTATGTATAACTTAAGATATGCATGATTTAGTGAAAAAGTGGATTTATACCGCACTTGCATGAAAACAGCCTTGTATGATAAAATATATTAACTTCTGAGATTAAATCTTTGCATATTTGAAATTTACAGAAAAAGTAATTCACTTTTCATGTAGATATCATAGTCAAATTGTATCTAGATCTTCGGATAATTGCGTACGAATGTGACTAACTAAACTAGAATCGAAACAGCAACTTGCTCCCTGTTTTATACTCTGTGGTTTGTGTTTATTGAATTAGCATGTATTCTTCTGGAAAATGAATTTTAACATGATATGTGACATATGGTTAGTTAATGTCAATCTCTGAAACCTTATACATTGGGCACAATAGGGCCACACATTATGTAAATTCTGAATTGAGCTGAAAACTGAACATTCAAATTGCATGAATAAACTCTACAAATTGGCTAAACAAAAATTGCTCAACTTTTGATATGTGTTAGTTTTATTTGTCCTTGAACCATGGCCACTGGTCTTGTATCAATTTCATGTCCCTAGCTCCGGTTATAGCCAAAACAAAATCAGTGCGCGGTCAGAAACTGACTTGGCAAACCATAAATGTATCCCTTCTGATTCCTGACTTTTAATTATCGTATGAGACCCTGGCCGGGCTTTTTGGAATCTATTTTGAGTATACTTATGATCTAGAGTTTTCCATGTTTACTTGAATTTTGTACTATGAGATAATATGCTAAGTTTGCTACATGTACATGAACTTTGTGCACAACGATAAACTGAAATTGTGAAATTGACCAATTATGATCTAAAACGTGTTGTTTGACTTAGGTTTGATATGTTGACCAACATTTGACATGAACCTACTGATGTTGACTTTAGTTGACTACTTTGACCAAGTTTGACTTTTGGTTTGACTTCGGTTGACTTTGTTTGATTTGCATGAATTAGTTGACTGTATGTTGACTTCTACTTTGAAACGCGTCGATTCGAGCAATAAGACAACTTATACTATGAAACCACACTTGTTTAAGACATATTTATTGACCAACCTAAATACATATACTTAGGTTGCATTACTCGGCTATAAACCGTACAAGTAAATTGTCCACTTTTCAATCCGAGCTTTATTCAAAGGTGAGTCTACAGTCCCATTTTTTACATGTTTTCAGGAATGAGAATACACGCTGTTATACTTACATTTTTAAATGCTTTTGTATTGACACGAGTACTATATATGCATATTGAGTTTGTACACAAAGCCTCTAGCTTGAATACTTTAAATACCATCGGTGTAGGCACAATTTAGATGGACGGATCCGTTAGGTTGACAACCTCACCCGCTATAAAAACTGTGGGGCATTTATTTTGAACATAATACATTTGTACAAGTGTATAACATTTTTATGAGGTAAAGGCAGGTATAGTGGATTCTATACTTGGGTCATTGCTAGTATTCAGGTGCTCATAGATTATGCAAACGTTTCGCAACTTGGAGTTGTACTTGTAAAATCTCGTGGTCAAGGAAACTAAACTATATTTCTGATAACTGTTCTTCAGATACTATACAACGTTATTTAAAACTGTGGTTTACGAACAAATGAGATAAAACTTGACATGGTATTGTCTACGAATATTTGAAACTTGACATGGTATTGTCTACAAATGATTGAAACTTGACATGGTAGTGTCAACAAACTTTTGAAACGGGACACGGAGTTATCTAACTTTTAACATTGAACCTTGGTGGTCTTCCACTAATAACCGTTTTCGAAATGTATTTCTTAAACATACTGTATTGTTTACCTAAAACCTGTAAATTCACTCAACATTGTTGTTGATCCGTTTTGCGTGTTTTATTCTCAGGTATTAATTACTTCCGTTGTAGAATATTGCTGTTACGTAGAAGTCAAGCCAAGCACTGGGACCAGAGTTAACATTCCGTTAAAGGGATTTTTGACGGGGTGTTACATAAGGGATGAAGTTGAAAAGGGAAACATATGTATTCGCAAAGTTCACACAGATCTTAATATAGCGGATCCTCTCACGAAGCTCTTACATGGAGCGAAACATACTGGACATGTTTGTGCATTAGGGCTTCGATATTCTAGTGATTGGTCATGATCTGTTTTAAGTATTGTATCGGAACGAAATTGTTCAAACTCATTAATATAATTATGGTGTTAATTTATTAATCTTGAGTCAGGTTCCTATTTTGCATATTTTACCCATGAATAAGTAATTATTCTAAATTCCGTAGTCGATCACATTTGTGGGAGCAAATGTGAGGTTTAGACTATTATGAACTTGGATTGGTATACATTCACGGGATGAATGTGGGGCAAGGTTGCAACCAAGGTTCATAGATATTTGTGGGATACAAATATTGGAAGACCCGCCCTCAAGATTTACTAAATGGAGCCTTTGTGGTTGATCACATGTAATCTCGAGTAAAGGCGAATATCATTATATCCTCTGACCTGAGATACATATTGGGTTCGGATATTCACCAAGTATTGTGCCTTGATTCTTTCCTTCACTATTCTGAAATATGGTAGTTCACAAGGAGGAGCTCAGGTATAATGCAAGGTATATATCTAGGACGTATGTAGTCAAGATGGAATTTGTCCCTCTTATTCGTTGAGAGTCAGAAGTCTAAGGCCTGATAAAGTTAAATCTAGAAGGGAGTGATCACTCCGTGTCTCTTGGATTTAACATGACATCTAGGACGAAAGGATATAATGAAAAGATTCAACTATTCATATTCGAGATGGGAACTCGAAAGGGATGATGTTATTGAATGGCACAAAGTCATAACATATTGGGGGCGATGGACGGTCGTTAGGTGGTATCCATCACTTGCATTAATCTCTTATGTTTCTCGTGCAAGTGGGAGATTGAAAGTATTTCATATGCCCGAGAGACATATTAAATTAATGTGGCTAATGTGTTATGATCCAAGTCGGGTCATATCCAATAACAAGCTTACCAACACTTTATATGTATTTAATCTTAACGACTGGATCGTTAAATAAATACGCGACACTTGAACTTTAGAAAATCGGTTTTCTGAAATGTTATTACTTGAAATAAATTATTTGGATAATTTGTATTTAATTATTTATAAGTTTAAATAATTATGTTGTGTTAAATTTTATAAAATTGGTTTATAAAATAAGTGACTTAACAAATGCATACTTTATATCATAAGTTTTATAAAAATTACAAAGTATTATATAACAAGTTTTATATATATAAACCTTGTTATATAATTAATTGTATGCAGAATTTTGGAGTCTCCAAGGAGACTCCCATGCTTGGTTTTGTCACTTTTAAGATAGCACAACTCTTAAGGTACATGCTTAAGTAGTGTACCTAGGTCTTGATTCAAGTAATACATGCAATACACTAAAAAACAAGTAAGAAAAAACTGCATATTCCCTCCCATAGCTGCTGTTTCTGCCGTGGGGTTTCAAGGGACAAAAGGAGTTCATTTTTCTTTTAGCAAGCTTGTTTTCAAGTGTTGATTAAATCCTAACCAAAGTACAAGGTGTTGGTCACAAGTTTGGGGTATAATCACTTGAGGTTTCATTGTTTTGAAGCTCCATTCATCATCATCTTTTTCATCATCAACTACATAGCTTGGAGAAGGTATAATCTCTTATCTATCTTGTAGTTTGTAAGTATGTTTCACAACTAGATCCTAATTGGGATTTAACTTTAATTGGTTAAAGTTTAACAAGTCTAAAATTGGTGGTAATACATGCTTCCGCTAAGTTTGATTCTTATTATGTTTTAAGCATTATGAAACTTGTTAAATCCCAACAATATATATATATATATATATATATATATATATATATATATATATATATATATATATATATATACAAATATAGTTACTAAATAAAGTATATTAATACTACATAAAATTTCGTTTTAACAAGTAACATTTATTAAATATCAAATAAATACCATAATGTAAAGTAAGTATTAATAAAATTATATATATAAGAACATTAATCTTAATACATAAAATAATAGATATACACTTGTTTGATTACGATTATTTGTTTTAATATATATACAAATGATATAGGTTCGTGAATTCGAGGCCAACCCGGCATTGTTCAATATAGTCATATGTATTTTTACTACAAAATACATTAGGTGAGTTTCATTTGCTCCCTTTTTAAATGCTTTTGCAATATATATTTTTGGGACTGAGAATACATGCGCTGCTTTTATAAATGTTTTACGAAATAGACACAAGTAATCGAAACTACATTATATGGTTGAATGGATCGAAACTGAATATGCCTCTTTTAGCTTGGTAGCCTAAGAATTAGGGTACAGACCCCCTAATTGACGCGAATCCTAAAGATAGATCTATCGGGCCCAACAAGCCCCATTCTGGAATTTGGAATGCTTTAGTACTTCGATTTTATCATGTCCGATGGGTATCCCAGAATGATGGGGATATTCTATATGCATCTTGTTAATGTCGATTACCAGGTGTTCACCATATGAATGATTTTTGTCTCTATGCATGGGACGTATATTTATGAGAATTGGAAATGAAATCTTGTGGTCTATTAAAATATTGAAATGATTGTTATGATAAAATAATGAACTCACCAACCTTTTGGTTGACACTTTAAAGCATGTTTATTCTCAGGTATGTAAGAAATCTTCCGCTGTGCATTTGCTCATTATAGAGATATTACTTGGAGTCATTCAGGACATATTTCAAAAGACGTTGCATTCGAGTCGTTGAGTTCATCAAGATTAATATTAAGTCAATTATAGTTGGATATATTATGAAATGGTATGCATGCTGTCAACTTTTGATGTAATGAAAGGTTGTCTTTTAAAAACAAATGCAAAAATGTATCATATAGAGGTCAAATACCTCGCGATGTAATCATATGTTATTGTATTCGTCCTTATGGATTAGGACGGGTCGCTTCATGTGGTATCAGAGCGGTGGTCTTAGAGAACCAGGTCTTGCACTAGTGTGTCTAACTGATAGTTGTTTAGATGCAATAGTGAGTCTGGACTTCGACCGTGTCTGCATGTCAAAAGTTTTGCTTATCATTTCGTGTCGAAAATTACCTGGTTATCATCCTTAGGAAATTACCTGCTTATCATTCTTAGTCTAGACACGTTTTACTGCATTGACTGCATGAATAATGTATAGACAAAATTGATATCTTAGCGTATCTGTTATTGTTACCTTTGCTTGACAGCTTGTCACACCCCCTAAATGGAACTGGGGGTAATATGTGACCAACCAATATCATAACACAAGAGTAAAGCGAGAACGACTCTAATAATGTAAATGTAATCTAAGTGTTTTAATTTAATAATGTAAATGATAAAATGCGGACTCCAAAAGCAGCAAAGCCCAAATAGCACACAAAGTCTTTAGCAATCTTCACCTGAGACAAAACATACTTAAAGTGTCAACCAAAATGGTTGAGTGAACAACATAGGTTTAATATATAGTTTTAGACCACCAGCTTTAGTTATCAAAAGCAGATGCTGAAGTTATGATATCAAAACTAAACAAAGTTACCCCAGGACACCTTGAACTGTCAGTGTCGTTTAATCATTATTATGTAACTAGAGACCAATGGTCAAATGGTTAGAGGCGTCGCTCTCAATAGGCCTACTCACAATAACTAAGTTTGCGTTTATACGTAGCAATTAATGATATCATGGGAGGGATTTAGCATAAATCAAAGCATGTCAGCACAGTTAAACAGTTTTCAGGTACTTGTGTCTAAGCGTAAAATAGTTTGAAAGCAAGCATGTGTCTCACCCCAAAAGTTATAAAATAAGTAATAGAGAAAGTTAAAAAGCAGGGCTATGAAGTTCACCTTAATAGCAGATAGATATTCCATGCAAGTAGTAAGAACGGAGTGTAATCGGAGATCTCAACCTAGATATATAATGTTCGATTAGGTAATGTCTAATAGACATAAAGTTTGTTTATTAATATAGCAAACTATATTAATACTGACCGTTTTCATTAAAAAGTTATATTTATATAAGTGATAATATACTTAGTATACTTAAGTGTTACTATATAGATAAGTGTATAGGTTATACTAATAATAGTATTATTAGTCTTTAATTATTCAACTATAATGTAATCTTATCATTATATGTTACATATATAACTATACTTATGTGATACATACATATATATACATTCTTTATTATTATCATACATGTATGTATTTATAATTATATGATATATATATATATATATATATATGGTAGATGTATGTGTTACTTATATAATAGTGTAAGATGGTACATATACCTATACTTATTACTTTTTATTACTATGTTTACTAATCTTATATAACTTATATAATACACATTCATACATACATACACACGTACATATACATACATATATACACATACATATACACGTACGCATATATTTACATATACACACACATATACATACAGTGTGTACATGCACATACGTACGTATGCATACATGCATGCATGCACATGTATTATTATTATCATTACCCTTTACTAAACATAAAATCATGACTTTTATTCATATAATGTACTACTCATGTTCGATCTTTTACCATAACCTAATCACAACCTAACATATTATTAATCAATTCATATTCATATTCAATGATCATAATCTTCAACTATTATTACTAACTAGCTTTTTAATCACATAAAATCATAACTTTTCAACATAATTACTAGTCATATTTGTAACGACTCAACCCGTTATCCAACCAAATACGCAGCAAAAGATTTTTTTTATTTATAGTGGGGTGCGCGGCGCGCAACCACCTATGTGCGCGGCGCGCACAAAGGCCTGGACAGTTCTGATCAAAATGTTCATTTTACGCAAAAAGATCTACCACTACCCGACACTATTTGACAAAACGGCTTTCACGACATATTACAATAAGTAAAACTAACACGTTTCAATAATAAAACGAGTTTTACGACACCGGGCCCACATATGCCCAAATTATCATTAAGTACAAAAATACAAGTTCAACCCAATCTACATTTAGACGAGTTAGGACTCTATAACCCAACCCGATACCAAGAGCATAATCCCGGGGACTACCAAATCCCCAAACAGCGTTCAAATATCCAATAGCTACCCCGTCGAGCCCCAGCGCTTCTACACATCTAGTCTAACGACTAACTAGCTTCATAACACGATACCTGTAAAAAGGTAAACAACGATAGGGTAAGCTAATGCTTAGTGAATGCAATAATTATACATATACATATATAATATACCTACTTGCAAACACATACACAAATACCTCATACACGCTAGCAATTTATATAGCATACCATCGCAAAGTATAACGCTACAATCTTCAAGACCACAAGCTAGCACAACAATAGCATATATAACTCGAATAATATATTATGCTACATTACAACACGTAATTAAGGTTAACCAACACACAAGGGAATGGTACTTCGAATTTCCCATCGGTGTTCATAACAACCGTTAGTGTACAACGAAATATATCACTAACCCCGAGGTGACACGGACAACAAAATATCTGTTCAAGCAATCGTTAGTGTACAACGAAATATATCACTAACTCTTGGGCAATTTGGACAACGAAATATCCATCGTTAGTGTACAACGAAATATATCACTAACTCTTGGTGGTATAAACAACATATACCCCGGCCCCTTCCCCGCCCTACAAATAGATACATTATATACACACATGTATAATCATTCCACTCACCTCGAGATGCCCGCACAAATCATATATGTAAACCGCCTCCAAACGCAACCGAGCAAGCTTTTACCTATAATACGCATATAGATATACACACAATCAACATACATTCTCTACAAGAGAATTCGACTTCAACACCCTTAACCGAGGATTTATACCTACTTCCACAATCCGCCCATTTAGATGCCTAAAGTGGACTTCACCAATTACCACTACGGATGGTAATTCCGACCCATTCAACAAGTACAATTTAACCTAAATTATACTTGACGCCATTTAAACCAACCTAGGTCTTAACACTAAATTACTACTTAGATAGTAATCATATCAAACGCCGTTAAACACTTAACGTGCTTATCATCCAATTAATCCAAACTTAGTGTCATTACCAAATTTGACCCAATTCATTTCACCCATTTTGACATAAGTCCCGAAAACGCCCAAAATCACTAACGACTAGTGATTATATTTTCAAAACACCAATTAACACCTAAATCAAACATTTATATACTTGATTCATCAAATATTGACCTCATATCTTAGTTTGACTCCAAATCAAGGTTAACACCCATTTTAACCAACTAACATGTTCTTATGAACATCTAAATCACCAACACACTTACAATCTAGTGATTAACACCCAAACCAATGACAAATGCTTCCAAATTTGTCATCTAACCCTAAACCCACAATAATTGGGTTTAATTACACTAACAATACCCATAACCCCCAAATTTCACAAGAAATGGGGTTTATAACCCTAACTAGCTCAAACCCTAACCCCAAATCAAAATCAAAGTAATTAAATCGAATCTAGGGTTTACCTCAACTCCAAAACTGAGCTAGTAACAAGAAACACCAAGGAGAACCAAAACTCGCTTTCAATTTGGGCAAAAATCACCATCTTCATCATCCATTCAAGCTTCCTCTCTCTAGAACTCTCTCTCTCTCTCTCTCTAAGATAAGATGGGAGTGTTTGTGGATGTGAAAGTGATCCAAAACTACATCCAATCCAGCTGATATGGCCTCAGATCCGGCCTCAAGTGAAATGACCAAAAAGCCCCTCATTTAATTCAAATTGGAAAAAGACAGAAATCTGTCGCAGGCATGGTGAGCGGCGCGCACCCTTAACCCTGCACGGCGCGCACAAGGGTCTGCACAGACTGTCTGCTTTTAAATTTATACCACGCTTCACCCACCCTACGTACATCATTTTAACTCTATGTACCATAAATATTTGAGTGTTACAACTCTCCCCCACTTAGAATCGATCACGTCCTCGTGATCCGCACCACATACTAGAAGTTAAGCACTCCCCCTTGAACATTCCCGCTTCCAACGCGGGGTCACACATGTAGTAATCACGCATCCGAATCCTCACCTCGTACACTAACGCATCACATTTTACATCAATATCGGGTAATCAACCATCGAGTCAAAACAACCGTTTGCGCCTACACCGAGTACCCAACTCGTACAATACATTTCACACTCAACCCAAAGTAGAACAATTCACCGACAACCATCGTCGTCATGCTTCCTTAAAACTCAGTACTCCATCGGTTCTTAAACGTACTACTCAACCGATCATTCATGAATATTATCTGGACCAAGAACCTAGCTTCCTCTGGCTCCACACCGGATCATTCCTTCAACGAAGAATTTTCGGGAATCCCAAAATAATCACTTCAGGGGTACCACCTTCCCACCGATCAATCCGCACACGACTATATGTCACTGGATTAATCCAGGACGACAATAGTACACCGCGAGTTAGACGAAACATCAACAAAAAATTTCCACAATTAGCCAGACGACTCACAAAATAGTCACCAAATCCGGGTGAACCTTCTTACCTAGACCGTCCGTTAGGGATGGTCTCGACATTTTGATGCGACCTACGGGTCACTTCACTAGGGTTCACACTCGTGCAACCAAACAACATCCGCGTGTCTCTACGTGAGATAATCAATACCGACACTCTTGCCTCACAATCGTCCATAAAGTGGAATAATCCACTGAAAATTTCTAATATCACATTTCCCGATAGGGAAAATACAGCATTCGCCATGATATCAAACTCATACTCCCTCAACAGTACTACCCGAGTTTCACACCAACCCAGATTTTTCAATACAGGAGCACCCGCAACGACCTCTTCATTCTCTCACTCCGGGATCTCAAACTTCACCTTTGGTCTCGTACCGCACATTGGTACTATACGACCACCTTACATAGGAAGTCTTACACTTCCATCGATCCCATCATCACAATCTTCACGCATAACATTCCCAAATAATAACTCACAATCGTAATGCACGATCTCGAGTCGACATCAAAAACCCGTCACTCTTCCTCGTTAGGAACTCTGAACACCTATTGAGGCTTAGTAGGGTACACCCCGACATTTCACCATACAAACACCAATGAAGCTTCCTTGTTACATCAGTAAAAGAAACTCTCCCACTTAAGATTTAGCTCCATTTCTCACCGCCAAGATGATAATATCCTGCGGAATTCCCATTTCACGAAACACCTGATCACCCTCATCGTTGATCATCCACACCAAACCACAGTAAATTTACTTTAGGCTCTCAGAGCCGTCATGCACAATCACTGGAGATGTTGTACAGGTGACGGCATCGCACCTTTGTACCACGATTAACAACTAACAGCCCTTCATCGTTCGCAAAGCGAACTCCACCAAAATCCTATGTACGCCTCTAAGCCTAGGCATACGCCACTCCGATTAATCAGTTGTGCATCTCGGTCTAGGTCACCCGACCTTCCACGCAACAAACTTTTATCAACTATTGCTCACTCTCATGGGGAAGAGTGACCAATCCGACACATTAATTATATCGACCGCAATATCAACACTTCATCATAACCTTTGGTCTAACCGACCATTAAATCCATCACCGGTCCACCGGTAATCTTCACCCGTCTATCACTTAAGAGTAATAAGATGCGCTCACCCATCACTTCATAAGAAGTATTTACCGCAATGCTCTTAAACTTCGACTTTTGCAATCGTCGAATCACTATCACCCGTCGATCACTATTGTAATCTCCGCTGCCTCTAAGGGTATCTCACGGGCACCCTAAGCATAATGATCACACCATCACCGGAGTTGAACATCACACTAGCAGGTATAAGAAGGCACCTGACGCCATGTCATGCAAACTCCCTCCGTAACCTACCGAATTTTAGAATCTCGAACCTTGGGTTACACACACCCGATGTCACCCGTCTCTCTACAATAATGACCCGAAGTTATACCTACTCGATAAACCTTACGGTTTATTGTATTTTCGAAAGTTCCTAGCAATCACACGCTACCCGTAATTTCCACAAAGCCAATCGATATAGCCTAACGAAAAAAACTTCCATCTAACGCTGAGAGGTGCTTGAAAACACCAAGTCTTACGCCCTTCCACATATCGGTACAACCACAACAACAAGGTGTATTCCGTTAGGAGTGTTACCCTATAATCCACAACACACTAACACAATCATCATCATATGGGTCCCACTCCCATGAGTTTAATGACCCGAAGACTCCTCGATTCGCCAATTCTAAGGCGACTCATAATTAGAATCCTATCACGATTCTCTAACCACATACGCTCTACCGAGTGCAACCCAACTAAAATCATTAGACTTGTCGCATTCCTTCACGAAATTCAAGTCCTCGACGCACACACGCACGCATATAAATTGGTCATCCTAGTTACGATGGATAACTACAACAAATGACAATCTCAATAGTGCACCCACTACATAGGGTGACTAAGTACGCGCCGAACTCGTGAGTTTGCTCACTCACATAACTAATCGAATCCACCATAACACTTCCCAACCCGCAATGAACCCGATGTGACTACAAGCACATCACCCGAGACAACTATATCCTAGGAACCGATAGAAGATTCCTAATTTATCCCGAATCTACCCCAACCATGCCACGTTTCCTCCGTTCGGTACTCGTCATGTCATGCTTGAAGTCAAGATACACTTTCATACATACATACACACGTACATATACATACATATATACACATACATATACACGTACGCATATATTTACATATACACACACATATACATATAGTGTATACATGCACATACGTACGTATGCATACATGCATGCATGCACATGTATTATTATTATCATTACCCTTTACTAAACATAAAATCATGACTTTTATTCATATCATGTACTACTCATGTTCGATCTTTTACCATAACCTAATCACAACCTAACATATTATTAATCAATTCAAATTCATATTCAATGATCATAATCTTCAACTATTATTACTAACTAGCTTTTTAATCACATAAAATCATAACTTTTCAACATAATTACTAGTCATATTTGTAACGACTCAACCCGTTATCCAACCAAATACGCAGCAAAAGTTTTTTTTTTATTTACAGTGGGCTGCGCGGTGCGCAACCCCCTATATGCGCGGCGCGCACAAAGGCCTGGACAGTTCTGATCAAAATGTTCATTTTACGCAAAAAGATCTACCACTACCCGACACTATTTGACAAAACGGCTTTCACGACATATTACAATAAGTAAAACTAACACGTTCCAATAATAAAACGAGTTTTACGACACCAGGCCCACATATGCCCAAATTATCATTAAGTACAAAAATACAAGTTCAACCCAATCTACATTTAGACGAGTTAGGACTCTATAACCCAACCCGATACCAAGAGCATAATCCCGGGGACTTCCAAATCCCCAAACTGCGTTCAAATATCCAATAGCTACCCCGTCGAGCCCCAGCGTGTAGTGATCCGAACTTTTACATGTTTATATATATTAATTGAGATTGATGTTTACATGATTAAATGTTTCCAACATGTTAAGCAATCAAACTTGTTAAGACTTGATTAATTGAAATAGGTTTCATATAGACAATTGACCACCCAAGTTGACCGGTGATTCACGAACGTTAAAACTTGTAAAAAAACTATATGATGACATATATATGGTTATATATATAGTTAACATGATATTATGATAAGTAAACATATCATTAATTATATTAACAATGAACTACATATGTAAAAACAAGACTACTAACTTAATGATTTTGAAACGAGACATATATGTAACGTTTATCGTTGTAACGACATTTAATGTATATATATCATATTAAGAGATATTCGTACATCATAATATCATGATAATATAATAATTTAAAAATCTCTTTTGATATTATAAACATTGGGTTAACAACATTTAACAAGATCGTTAACCTAAAGGTTTCAAAACAACACTTACATGTAACGACTAACGATGACTTAACGACTCAGTTAAAATGTATATACATGTAGTGTTTTAATATGTATTTATACACTTTTGAAAGACTTCAATACATTTATCAAAATACTTCTACTTAACAAAAATGCTTACAATTACATTCTCGTTCAGTTTCATCAACAATTCTACTCGTATGCACCCGTATTCGTACTCGTACAATACACAGCTTTTAGATGTATGTACTATTGGTATATACACTCCAATGATCAGCTCTTAGCAGCCCATGTGAGTCACCTAACACATGTGGGAACCATCATTTGGCAACTAGCATGAAATATCTCATAAGATTACAAAAATATGAGTAATCATTCATGACTTATTTACATGAAAACAAAATTACATATCCTTTATATCTAATCCATACACCAACGACCAAAAACACCTACAAACACTTTCATTCTTCAATTTTCTTCATCTAATTGAACTCTCTCAAGTTCTATCTTCAAGTTCTAAGTGTTCTTCATAAATTCCAAAAGTTCTAGTTTCATAAAATCAAGAATACTTTCAAGTTTGCTAGCTCACTTCCAATCTTGTAAGGTGATCATCCAACCTCAAGAAATCTTTGTTTCTTACAGTAGGTTATCATTCTAATACAAGGTAATAATCATATTCAAACTTTGGTTCAATTTCTATAACTATAACAATCTTATTTCAAGTGATGATCTTACTTGAACTTGTTTTCGTGTCATGATTTTGCTTCAAGAACTTTGAGCCATCCAAGGATCCATTGAAGCTAGATCCATTTTTCTCTTTTCCAGTAGGTTCATCCAAGGAACTTAAGGTAGTAATGATGTTCATAACATCATTCGATTCATACATATAAAGCTATCTTATTCGAAGGTTTAAACTTGTAATCACTAGAACATAGTTTAGTTAATTCTAAACTTGTTCGCAAACAAAAGTTAATCCTTCTAACTTGACTTTTAAAATCAACTAAACACATGTTCTATATCTATATGATATGCTAACTTAATGATTTAAAACCTGGAAACACGAAAAACACCGTAAAACCGGATTTACGCCGTCGTAATAACACCGCGGGCTGTTTTGGGTTAGTTAATTAAAAACTATGATAAACTTTGATTTAAAAGTTGTTATTCTGAGAAAATGATTTTTATTATGAACATGAAACTATATCCAAAAATTATGGTTAAACTCAAAGTGGAAGTATGTTTTCTAAAATGGTCATCTAGACGTCGTTCTTTCGACTGAAATGACTACCTTTACAAAAACGACTTGTAACTTATTTTTCCGAATAGAAACCTATACTTTTTTTGTTTAGATTCATAAAATAGAGTTCAATATGAAACCATAGCAATTTGATTCACTCAAAACGGATTTAAAATGAAGAAGTTATGGGTAAAACAAGATTGGATAATTTTTCTCATTTTAGCTACGTGAAAATTGGTAACAAATCTATTCCAACCATAACTTAATCAACTTGTATTATATATTATGTAATCTTGAGATACCATAGACACGTATACAATGTTTCG
Source organism: Rutidosis leptorrhynchoides (assembly GCF_046630445.1). NCBI lineage: Eukaryota > Viridiplantae > Streptophyta > Magnoliopsida > Asterales > Asteraceae > Rutidosis > Rutidosis leptorrhynchoides. The sequence goes on from NC_092337.1 coordinate 259,123,068, forward strand.
ACCTATCATGTCGACACATCTATATATATTTCGGAACAACCATAGACACTCTATATGTGAATGTTGGAGTTAGCTATACAGGGTTGAGGTTGATTCCAAAATATATATAGTTTGAGTTGTGATCAATACTGAGATACGTATACACTGGGTCGTGGATTGATTTAAGATAATATTTATCGATTTATTTCTGTACATCTAACTGTGGACAACTAGTTGTAGGTTACTAACGAGGACAGCTGACTTAATAAACTTAAAACATCAAAATATATTAAAAGTGTTGTAAATATATTTTGAACATACTTTGATATATATGTATATATTGTTATAGGTTCGTGAATCAACCAGTGGCCAAGTCTTACTTCCCGACGAAGTAAAAATCTGTGAAAGTGAGTTATAGTCCCACTTTTAAAATCTAATATTTTTGGGATGAGAATACATGCAGGTTTTATAAATGATTTACAAAATAGACACAAGTACGTGAAACTACATTCTATGGTTGAATTATCGAAATCGAATATGCCCCTTTTTATTAAGTCTGGTAATCTAAGAATTAGGGAACAGACACCCTAATTGACGCGAATCCTAAAGATAGATCTATTGGGCCTAACAAACCCCATCCAAAGTACCGGATGCTTTAGTACTTCGAAATTTATATCATATCCGAAGGGTGTCCCGGAATGATGGGGATATTCTTATATATGCATCTTGTTATTGTCGGTTACCAGGTGTTCACCATATGAATGATTTTTATCTCTATGTATGGGATGTGTATTGAAATATGAAATCTTGTGGTCTATTGTTACGATTTGATATATATAGGTTAAACCTATAACTCACCAACATTTTTGTTGACGTTTTAAGCATGTTTATTCTCAGGTGATTATTAAGAGCTTCCGCTGTCGCATACTTAAATAAGGACAAGATTTGGAGTCCATGCTTGTATGATATTGTGTAAAAACTGCATTCAAGAAACTTATTTTATTGTAACATATTTGTATTGTAAACCATTATGTAATGGTCGTGTGTAAACAGGATATTTTAGATTATCATTATTTGATAATCTACGTAAAGCTTTTTAAACCTTTATTGATGAAATAAAGGTTATGGTTTGTTTAAAAATGAATGCAGTCTTTGAAAAACGTCTCATATAGAGGTCAAAACCTCGCAACGAAATCAATTAATATGGAACGTTTTTAATCAATAAGAACGGGACATTTCACAGCGCTCCTACACATCTAGTCTAACGACTAACTAGCTTCATAACACGATACCTGTAAAAAGGTAAACAACGAGAGGGTATGCTAACGCTTAGTGAATGCAATAATTATACATATACATATATAATATACCTACTTGCAAACACTTACACAAATACCTCATACACGCTAGCAATTTATATAGCATACCATCGCAAAGTATAACGCTACAATCTTCAAGACCACAAGCTAGCACAACAATAGCATATATAACTCGAATAATATATTATGCTACATTACAACACGTAATTAAGGTTAACCAACACACAAGGGAATGGTACTTCGAATTTCCCATCGGTGTTCATAAGAACCGTTAGTGTACAACGAAATATATCACTAACCCCGAGGTGACACGTGTAGTGACCTGAACTTTTCCATGTTTATATATATTAATTGAGATTGATATTTACATGATTAAATGTTTCCAACATGTTAAGCAATCAAACTTGTTAAGACTTGATTAATTGAAATATGTTTCATATAGACAATTGACCACCCAAGTTGACCGGCGATTCACGAACGTTAAAACTTGTAAAAACGACATGACGATATATATATATATATATATATATATATATATATATATATATATATATATATATATATGGATATGCTGAAGGTATTTCGTATGCCCGAGAGACATATTAAATTAACGTGGCTGACGTGTTATGATCCAAGTCGGGTCATACCCAATAACAAACTTACTGACACCTTATTCGTCTTTGATCTTAACGATTGAATTGTTGATTAAATACGCGACACTTGAACTTTGAGAAAAATGGTTTTCTTAAATAATACTTGGTGTATATATATATATATATATATATATAAATTATGGAATAATTTATATTATATGGAATTAATTATTTATGGGTTAAATAATAAATTAATTTATGTTACATTTATATAAATTGGTTTTATATAAATAAAATGTACATAAATTAAATTGCAAGTTTATAAAATGTGCATTATAAATATATGGAAGTTTTATATAAATATATAACTTGTTTAAAACTAATTAATTTAAACAAGATGGAGTGGCCTTGGAGTTGTAAGTAAGCATGCTAATGACTCCAACACTTGTCCATACTTTCCCACTTCCATATACATGCACTTTGACTCCTTGGTGGAAGAGAATACTTGCAAAAATACATCAAAAAAACTGCACAAACTCTCCCATTCTGCTGCTGCAGGCCGTGGGGTTTAGGGAGCAAGAAGGGGTTCATAATTTGGTTTTGTAAGTTTAATTCAAGTGTTAATTAAATCCTAACCAAAGTACAAGGTGTTGGTTACAAGTTTGGGGTATAATCTCTTGAGGTTTCATCCATTTGAAGCTCCATTCAACATCATCATCTTCATCACTTTCAACTAGCTTGGAATAGGTATAACATCTTATTCTTGCTTGTAGTTTGTAAGCTTATTTCTCAACTTGATCCTTTTCTTGGGATTTAACTTTTATATGGTTAAAGATTAACATGTTCCAAAATGGTAATTACATGCTTCCGCTTTTAATTGATTCTTAAATGGTTTTAAGTATCATGAAACTTGTTAAATCCCAACAATGGTATCTAGAGCCGAAGTTGATGAAATATGCTTCGAGATGATATGTTAAACCCACTATATTTTTGCATTTTATGAACATGCATGATAGTAGAATGCAAAAATTTTAGGGTTTGGGTGGGTTTGGTATTTAGGCCGAATTTAAGGAGACCCAAAATGGGTTTTTGGGTTCTTCCATTTGGTCTAATTTTGGTTGTATGTAATGTTCACAATCCTAGCCTTGACCTTGTGTTGCATGCATGTGTGTTTGGTTGATTTATGATTCATTTGGTATGTATTATCATTCATTCAAAAGGCATGTAATAATTATTCAATTGGTTTGTAATTATATTCATTTGGCTATGTAATTTATTTTGGTATGTAAAATAGATTAGGTTGTATTTCATTTTCTAGACAAAATGTATTAGGATATATTTTGTAAAATGATGAAGATGATGAAGACTTGAAGAACACATGAAGAAGCATTTGGATGCAAGATTAAGTGGGAGGTTAAAACCTCCTACTTTGTGTTATAACCCCTTAACCGGTGGCATTTGTTTTCGGCTAAACAAATGTCTACCAAAATGGCTTGATTGTGAACATATGATTTTGCATGCGTGGTTGTTTTGTATGATTATGTGGATTGTATGTTTGTATGCTACAAGTTAATCACACAAGTTAACAACAAACTAAAATGGCAATTTAAATTGGTTAAAATTGACATTATTAACGACATGCAAAACGTCAATTTAAATGGTTAAATTAATAACGGCTAAAAGGACATTAATAATCGGTTATTAAGAACATGATAAGGATCATACATATGAAATGGTTTATAACTAGTAACTGGCTTACTAAAAGGACATGAAAATAGGTTTTTCATAAAACACTACACACCAAATGCATGTTGGTGTATAGCATTTTGTTTTCTAAAACTAGAATGTAGAAAACATAAAATCCCTTTAACTAATACAAGGTAAACAAGTTAAACGCCATCCTTTTGTGGAAACACTTAGACATATTAGGAATCTCTTGATGGGATAAAGGTCACCTAACCGTCATGAGTGAACTAATATGAATAAGGTACACTTTGCATACATGTGGGATAAAGGTCACCTAACCACTTGTATGTTAAGTCTACATGTCTACACAAGTAGGACGACTTGATTTGGGAATCATGAACTTAGGGTCACCGAAGCATGAGGAACAAATAGGCGTTTGATGGGATTAATATGCCATGCAAAAGGATTGCATGATCCCATAAAATTAGAAGTTGCAAAAGGATTGCAATTGTCATTATGACTACCTAGCTAAATCAAATGACGGGATAAAGGTCACCTAACCGGAATTTGACTTACCGTTGGATTCTAATATTTAAATAAAACAAATTAAAAGGGTATTGTTTATTAAATCTAAAATCGATACTTAAACGAACCTTGTTAATTTTGTAGATGGCCGCCAATAACAACAACAACATTCCAAACGCACCACTTAACCTAAACCACCTATCATTAAGGTCTCTCTTAGAGAAAGACAAACTCAACCATACAAACTTTATGGATTGGTTCCGCAGTCTTCGGATTGTCCTCAAACAAGAGGATAAAATGTATGTGCTTGAGGACCCCATTCCCGATCAACCGGATGAGAATGATGTGGATGCAATGGCCTCTTACGATAAGTATTGCCACGACTCCCTTCAAGTCTCATGCTTAATGCTTGGGACTATGATACCCGAACTCCAAAAGGATTTCGAGCATCATAGTGCATACGACATGATAACGCAATTGAAGGAGATGTTCCTTCAACAAGCGCGTGTCGAGCGATTCGAAACGGTTCGGGCGCTACATGCTTGTCGTATGGACGATACCCAATCGGTTTCATCTTATGTACTTAAGATGAAAAGCCTTATCGATCGTGCTAACCGTCTTAACCTAAACATATCTAATGAGTTAGCCACCGATCTTATCCTTAACTCCCTATCGAAAAGGTTTGATCAATTTGTAATTAATTACAATATGAATGGGATGGATAAGAGCATAGGTGAGCTTCACGGTATGCTTAGAACGGCGGAAACTAGCATGGGTAAAAGGGCTTTACCCGTGTTAGCAATCGATCAAGGTGGGTCCAAAAGTAAGACCTCTAAGCCAAAGGTGGCTAAGAGAAAAGGACCCGCCTATCAAGGCAAAGGGAAAGGGAAGATGGTTACCCCAACCATCAACAAGGCTAAGAAGCAAAAGGTAGCCGAGAAGGCAAACCCCAAGGAAGACCCATGTTTCGGTTGCGGTGAGATGGGTCATTGGAAACGAAACTGTCCGGTCTACCTTAAGGAGTTGAAGGAGAAGAGGGATGCGGGGCAAACCTCAGGTAACATATATATGGTATATATAGAGCTTAGTATTACTTCTTCTAATACATGGGTATTAGACACGGGATGTGGAACTCATATTTGCAATTCTTTGCAGGGGTTCAAAAGAAGTAACAAGCAAACGGGAACATCAAGTCTCTTCATGGGGAATGGAGCTAAAGTGCAAGTGAAGGCTCAAGGAGACTTTGTGTTAAAGCTTCCAAGTGGTTTGGAACTTATTTTGAAAGATGTTTTGTATGCACCCGATTTATGTCGAAACATTATTTCCATTTCCCGTTTGAAACAATGTGGTTTTAATCCTAATTTTGTTAATGATGATATCCATATTTATTTAGATAATGTATTCTATTTCAAGGCTTCACCTTCAAATGGAATTTATGAATTGGTTCATGATGACACATCATCTAGTAGCTCAATGTACCATACAAGCACCAAGAAACTCAAAAGGGATTTGAGTGATTCCTACTTATGGCATTGTCGCCTTGGTCACATAAACAAGAACCGAATACATACACTTCAAAAGAATGGACTTTTGAAATCAAATGAAATGGATTCGTTTGAAGTATGTGAATCTTGTTTACAAGGCAAGATGACTAAAGCACCTTTTAAAGGGACCTATGAAAGGGCTAAAGATTTATTGGGATTAATACATTCGGATGTATGTGGACCCTTTAAACCCATGACTAGGAATGGTGAAAGATACTTTGTTACTTTCATTGATGACTTTAGTCGTTTCGGATATGTCTACTTATTAAGACACAAGGACGAAACGTTTGAAGCATTCAAAGAATATCAAAACGAAGTACAAAATCAACTCAATAGGACAATTAAGGTACTTCGTACCGATAGAGGAGGTGAATACCTAAGCGATGCCTTCCAAGATCATCTTAGGAGTTGTGGGATTATCTCACAACTTACTCCACCCGGAACACCCCAGCTTAATGGAGTTTCCGAAAGGAGGAACCGAACCCTAATGGATATGGTTCGATCTATGATGGCAAGAAGCTCGTTGCCTCTATCATTTTGGGGTTATTGTCTAAGCTCCGCGGCCCGTATTTTAAATATGGCCCCAACCAAGAAAGTGGAACGAACTCCTCACGAGATGTGGTTTGGTAAACCTCCATCTCTATCATACTTAAAGGTATGGGGATGTGAAGCTTATCCTAAGCGTTACGTCCCTAATAAGTTGAATGCTCGATCCACGAAGTGTATCTTCATAGGATATCCCAAGGATGATATGGGATACTACTTCTATGATCCATCCGAGCAGAAAGTATTTGTTGCTCGGAAGGCGGAATTCCTTGAAACTAAGTTCCTAATGGAAGGAAATAGTGAAAGGAAGATAGATCTTGAAGAGGTTCAAGATCAAGTAGATGATACACAATTGGTTGACACTAGCACTCAACATGAAAATGTTGATAGTGATCAAATGGATGATCAAAATACACAAGACGTTCGAAGATCTAGTAGGATTAGTAATCCTCCCGAGAGATATGGGTTTCTCGTAGATGGTTGCTATACGGTTGATTTGGATGAACCGACAAACTACGAAGATGCTTTATCAAGGATTGATAAAGATAAATGGCAGGAAGCCATGAACGCCGAGATGCAATCCATGTATGAAAACCAAGTGTGGGAACTTGTTGAGCAAACTCCTAGCTCTAAGCTAGTTGATTGCAAATGGCTTTTCAAAATGAAAACCGACATACATGGAAACTTGGATACATATAAAGCTAGACTTGTGGCAAAAGGTTTCACTCAAACTCAAGGGGTTGATTATGATGAAACTTTCTCGCCAGTGGCAATGCTAAAGTCTATTAGGATATTATTTGCCATTGCTGCTCACTACGACTATGAAATATGGCAAATGGATGTCAAAACCGCTTTCCTAAATGGACATCTTATGGAAGATGTCTATATGGTCCAGCCTGAAGGTTTTGTTGATCCAAAATATCCTAAAAAGGTATGCAAGTTAAAGAAGTCAATCTACGGATTGAAACAAGCATCTAGAATGTGGAATCATCGTTTTAATGAGGAAGCCGAGAAATTTGGCTTCATTAAAAATGGTGATGAAGCCTGTGTATATAAGAAGGCTAGTGGGAGCACTATCATGTTCCTTGTACTATATGTGGATGATATATTATTATTTGGGAATGATATTACCACAATGCAAGGAGTCAAAACTTGGCTAAAGAGTTGCTTCTCCATTAAGGATCTTGGAGATGCACAATACATATTGGGGATAAGGATCTATAGGAATAGATCCAAGAGATTGATAGGTTTAAGTCAAAGTACATACATTGATAAAATCTTGAAAAGGTTCAAGATGGAAAACTCTAAGAGAGGTTTGGTACCTATTCAAAGAGGAACCGTTCTCAGTTCATCTCAGTGTCCTACCACGAAAGATGAACAAGATAGAATGAAGAAAGTCCCATACGCATCTGCTATTGGGTCTATCATGTATGCAATGATATGTACTAGACCGGATGTGTCATGCGCTCTAAGCTTGACAAGTAGATACCAGAATAACCCAGGAAATAGTCATTGGATTGCTGTTAAAAGCATATTGAAATACCTTAGGAGGACTAAGGATATGTTTCTAATATATGGGTCTGGTGAGGAGGAACTCGCTGTAAAAGGTTACGTGGACGCGAGTTTCCAAACTGATAGAGATGACTCTCGATCACAATCCGGTTATGTCTTCATGTTAAATGGTGGTGCGGTCTCTTGGAAGAGTTCGAAACAGGAGGTTGTTGCATTATCCACTACAGAATCGGAGTACATTGCCGCCTCACTGGCAGCTCAGGAAGCTGCATGGATGAAGAAATTCATCGACGACTTAGGAGTGGTCCCTTCCATTCAGGACCCTCTTGAGATCTTTTGTGACAACGAGGGTGCGATTGCTCAAATCAAGGAACCTCGTGCTCATCAAAAGACTCGTCACATTGAGCGGAGATTCAACTACATCAGGGATGAGGTTGAAAAGGGAAAGATATGTATTCACAAAGTTCACACAGATCATAATGTTGCGGATCCACTCACGAAGCTTTTACATGGGCCAAAACATGAGGGACATGTTTGTGCATTAGGGCTTCGATATTCTAGTGATTGGAAATGATCTACTTTATGTATTGTAATGGAACGAATTTGTTCAAACTCATTAATATGATTATGGTTTAATTTATTTTGAGTCATGTTCCTATTTGCATATTTTATCCATGAATAAGCTATTATTCTAAAATCCGTAGTTGATCACATTTGTGGGAACAAGTGTGAGGTTTAGACTATTATGAACTTGGATTGGTATACATTCAAGGACTGAATGTGGGGCAAGGTTGCAACCAAAGTTCATAGATATTTGTGGGACACAAATATTGGAAGACCCGCTCTCAAGATTTACTGTATGGAGCCTTCGTGGTTGATCACATGTAATCTTGAGTAAAGGCGAATATCATTGTATCCTCTGACCTGAGATACATATTGGGTTCTAATATTCACCGAGTATTATGCCTTGATTCTTTCCTTCGCTATTCTGAAATATGGTAGTACATAAGGAAGAACTCAGGTATATTACAAAGTGTATATCTAGGACGTATGTAGTCAAGATGGAATTTATCCCTCTTATTCGTTGAGAGTCAGATGTCTAAGGCCTAAAAAGTTAAATCTATAAGAGAGTGATCACCCTGTATCTCTTGGATTTAACATGACATCTAGGATGAAAGGATATAATGAAAGATTCACCTAATCATATTCGAGATGGGAACTCGAAAGGGATGATGTTATTGAATGGCACAAAGTCATAACATATTAGGGGTGATGGACGGTGTGTTAGGCTGTATCCATCACTTGCATTAATTTCTTATGTTTCTCGTGCAAGTGGGAGATTGAAGGTATTTCGTATGCCCGAGAGACATATTAAATTAACGTGGCTGACGTGTTATGATCCAAGTCGGGTCATACCCAATAACAAACTTACTGACACCTTATTCGTCTTTGATCTTAACGATTGAATTGTTGATTAAATACGCGACACTTGAACTTTGAGAAAAATGGTTTTCTTAAATAATACTTGGTGTATATATATATATATATATATATAAATTATGGAATAATTTATATTATATGGAATTAATTATTTATGGGTTAAATAATAAATTAATTTATGTTACATTTATATAAATTGGTTTTATATAAATAAAATGTACATAAATTAAATTGCAAGTTTATAAAATGTGCATTATAAATATATGGAAGTTTTATATAAATATATAACTTGTTTAAAACTAATTAATTTAAACAAGATGGAGTGGCCTTGGAGTTGTAAGTAAGCATGCTAATGACTCCAACACTTGTCCATACTTTCCCACTTCCATATACATGCACTTTGACTCCTTGGTGGAAGAGAATACTTGCAAAAATACATCAAAAAAACTGCACAAACTCTCCCATTCTGCTGCTGCAGGCCGTGGGGTTTAGGGAGCAAGAAGGGGTTCATAATTTGGTTTTGTAAGTTTAATTCAAGTGTTAATTAAATCCTAACCAAAGTACAAGGTGTTGGTTACAAGTTTGGGGTATAATCTCTTGAGGTTTCATCCATTTGAAGCTCCATTCAACATCATCATCTTCATCACTTTCAACTAGCTTGGAATAGGTATAACATCTTATTCTTGCTTGTAGTTTGTAAGCTTATTTCTCAACTTGATCCTTTTCTTGGGATTTAACTTTTATATGGTTAAAGATTAACATGTTCCAAAATGGTAATTACATGCTTCCGCTTTTAATTGATTCTTAAATGGTTTTAAGTATCATGAAACTTGTTAAATCCCAACATATGCATATGGTTAACATGAGATTATAATAAGTAAGTATCTCCATAAGTATATTAACAATGAGTTATATACATATAAACAAGACTACTAACTTAAGGATTTCGAAACGAGACATATATGTAACGATTATCGTTGTAACGACATTTAAATGTATATATATCATATTAAGATATATTAATATATCATAATATCATGATAATATAATAATTTAACATCTCATTAGATATAATAAACAATGGGTTAACAACATTAATTGAGATCGTTAACTTAAAGGTTTCAAAACAACACTTACATGTAACGACTAACGATGACTTAACGACCCAGTTAAAATGTATATACATGTAGTGTATTTAGATGTATTAAAATACTTTTGGAAGACTTCAAGACATATATCAAAACACTCATACTTAACGAAAATGGTTACAGTTACTTTCCCATTCTTTTCTTTCATCAAGAATTCTAGTCGTATTCTTACCCGTATTATACACAGCTTCAAAACGTACTTACTATGGGTATATACCAATAGGAACTAGCATGGGATTCCACTCTTGATTATGTCATGTATAACTAATCAATTTTAACTTCTACCATAAGCTAGTCAACTAACTAGAACTCCTTTTAACCCCACTCACCACTCACCAATTACCACTCATCATTCACTCCATTTCACTTCCAATTCTCTTTCTAATTCTCTCTCAACACACACACACTATTATGAACGTATTTTTCCAGTAGTTAATCATCATCTTCATCAAAAATCACTTCAAGAATCAAGCTATAATCATCATAGGAAGAACACTTCAAGAACACTTCAAAAATCCCTTCAAGTTTACTAATTTACTTCCAAGCTTTCTAATCCATTCCAAGTAATCATCTAAGATCAAGAAACCTTTGTTATATACAGTAGGTTATCTTTCTTATTCAAGGTAATATTCATATTCAAACTTTGATTCAATTTCTATAACTATAAACTATCTTAATTCGAGTAAAAATCTTACTTGAACTTGTTTTTGTGTCATGATCCTACTTCAAGAACTTTCAAGCCATCCAAGATCCTTTGAAGCTAGATCATTTCTTGTCACTTCCAGTAGGTTTACCTACTAAACTTGAGGTAGTAATAATGTTCATAACATCATTCGATTCATATATATAAAACTATCTTATTCGAAGGTTTAAACTCGTAATCACTAGAACATAGTTTAGTTAATTCTAAACTTGTTCACAAACAAAAGTTAATCCTTCTAACTTGACTTTTAAAATCAACTAAACACATGTTCTATATCTATATGATATGCTAACTTAATGATTTAAAACCTGGAAACACGAAAAACACCGTAAAACCGGATTTACGCCGTCGTAGTAACACCGCTGGCTGTTTTGGCTTAGTTAATTAAAAAATATGATAAACTTTTATTTAAAAGTTGTTATTCTGAGAAAATGATTTTTATTATGAACATGAAACTATATCAAAAAATTATGGTTAAACTCAAAGTGGAAGTATGTTTTCTAAAATGGTCATCTAGACGTCGTTCTTTCGACTGAAATGACTACCTTTACAAAAACGACTTGTAACTTATTTTTCCGACTATAAACCTATACTTTTTCTGTTTAGATTCATAAAATATAGTTCAATATGAAACCATAGCAATTTGATTCACTCAAAACGGATTTAAAATGAAGAAGTTATGGGTAAAACAAGATTGGATAATTTTTCTCATTTTAGCTACGTGAAAATTGGTAACAAATCTATTCCAACCATAACTTAATCAACTTGTATTGTATATTATGTAATCTTGAGATACCATAGACACGTATACAATGTTTCGACCTATCATGTCGACACATCTATATATATTTCGAAACAGCCATAGACACTCTATATGTGAATGTTGGAGTTAGCTATACAGGGTTGAGGTTGATTCCAAAATATATATAGTTTGAGTTGTGATCAATACTGAGATACGTATACACTGGGTCGTGGATTGATTCAAGATAATATGTATTGATTTATTTCTGTACATCTAACTGTGGACAACTAGTTGTAGGTTACTAACGAGGACAGCTGACTTAATAAACTTAAAATATCAAAATATATTAAAAGTGTTGTAAATATATTTTGAACATACTTTAATATATATGTATATATTGTTATAGGTTCGTGAATCAACAGTGGCCAAGTCTTACTTCTCGACGAAGTAAAAATCTGTGAAAGTGAGTTATAGTCCCACTTTTAAAATCTAATATTTTTGGGATGAGAATACATGCAGGTTTTATAAATGATTTACAAAATAGACACAAGTACGTGAAACTACATTCTATGGTTGAATTATCGAAATCGAATATGCCCCTTTTTATTAAGTCTGGTAATCTAAGAATTAGGGAACAGACACCCTAATTGACGCGAATCCTAAAGATAGATCTATTGGGCCTAACAAACCCCATCCAAAGTATCGGATGCTTTAGTACTTTGAAATTTATATCATATCCGAAGGGTGTCCCGGAATGATGGGGATATTCTTATATATGCATCTTGTTAATGTCGGTTACCAGGTGTTCACCATATGAATGATTTTTATCTCTATGTATGGGATGTATATTGAAATATGAAATCTTGTGGTCTATTGTTACAATTTGATATATATAGGTTAAACCTATAACTCACCAACATTTTTGTTGACGTTTAAAGCATGTTTATTCTCAGGTGAATACTAAGAGCTTCCGCTGTTGCATACTAAAATAAGGACAAGATTTGGAGTCCATGTTTGTATGATACTGTGTAAAAACTGCATTCAAGAAACTGATTTCGATGTAACATATTTATATTGTAAACCATTATGTAATGGTCGTGTGTAAACAGGATATTTTAGATTATCATTATTTGATAATCTACGTAAAGCTTTTTAAACCTTATTTATGAAATAAAGGTTATGGTTTGTTTTAAAAATGAATGCAGTCTTTGAAAAACGTCTCATATAGAGGTCAAAACCTCGCAACGAAATCAATTAATATGGAACGTTTTTAATCAATAAGAACGGGACATTTCAGTTGGTATCCGAGCGTTGGTCTTAGAGAACCAGAATTTTGCATTAGTGTGTCTTATCTAGTTTGTTAGGATGCATTAGTGAGTCTGGACTTCGACCGTGTTTACTTGAAAAATGATTGCTTAACAAAATTTGTTGGAAACTATATATTTTTAACATGTGAATATTATGTGATATATTAATCTCTTAACGCGTTTGATATTATGTGATAGATGTCTACCTCTAGAACAAGTCCCATTGACTCACCTAATAATAATGAAGAGTCAAATGTAAATTGGAATGATTCGTGGATTGATTCACAAGTTCCCGAAGAGGAACCGGAAGAAGAGTCGGAACCAGAAGAAGAATCGGAACCGGAAGAAGAATCAGAACCGGATGAAGAAATAGAACCGGTGGGGGAAATAATAAAACGGTTAAGTAAAAGAAAATCCTCAACCAACCGACCAAGGTTAATTATGGTCAATGGTGTTTCCGCTAAGGAAGCAAAATATTGGGAGGATTACCAATTCTCCGATGAATCGGATTCCGACGAGAATTCCAATGATGTTATAGAAATTACCCCAACTGAATTTAAAAAGGCAAAAGAAAATAATAAGGGAAAGGGCATAAAAATAGAGAAATCTAATTCCAACCCCGATGAACTTTATATGTATCGTCAACCCCTGAAGTCCTTAAGTTGTAACAATGACCCGGGAACCTCTAAACCACCAGGTTTTTCTAAACCAATGTGGAAAACGACGGCTCGTATTAGGGGAACATCATATATGTGATGACCCGGGAATTTCCGACCAAATTTAAACATAATCTTATATGATTCGACTCGATAAGCAAAGTCTATTAAACCGAGTCTCATTATGTTTGAACTATTTCATGATAACATTTGACCTTTAACTATTTCCGACGATTCACGAACCTTTAATTGTAACTAAGAATGTAAATATAAATAATTATATATAAAACTAATTATATTAGTATTAATGAACTATTAAGTAATTTTGTTATTATAAAAGATAACATTTAATAACTAAAGATTTTCATTTTGAATATATATAGTATATTGTATATAAATGATTCAAACATATTTTACCAACGTTATCAAAATATTAAATGTACAATGTTATACTTTGTAGTTAATTGTAAAAATATACATAATTAATCATCTACTCAACATTTAAAACATGATTTTATATATATGGTAGTATACATATATACATAAATATAACTATATATATATGATTTTATACATAATTATTATATTATGTATATGTAGAAATTTATAATATATCTATGATGAAATAATGTACTATTTTAATAAATATATATAATACTTACATATATAAAACATTTATATTTTTCATAATTACATACATAAGTATAATATAATTAGTATGTAAATAAATATTATAATATATTTATATTAAAATGCATAAATATATAATATTCAGTATATGTTACAATACATATTACATAATTATTAAATATTACATAATAATAGATGATATTAATAAATTAAATTTAAATACAAATATAGTTATTGTAGTAATGTTATTTGTATCGTCAAATATCAATATTTGTATTCATAATATCACTTTATATCATATAAAGATGAAATTGGATGTATATATTAGATTATTATTACTAATATTATTATTATCGATAAAATATTAATATTATCATAATTAGTACGGTATTATTATTATTATTATCATTTTTACAATTATTATTATCATTAATATTATATTTATCATTATTATTAATTTTATTAATATTATTAGATATTAATAGTATTGTTATTATATATTATTATTATTAATTAAAAAAAAAAACGGTAGGGATCTATATTATACGAGTGACCTCTGTATCCTTTATCTCTATTATTATTATTTTTTTGTTTCTTTCCTGCTCCCAACTCGTGAACCTGTGTTGACATTTTCTCCATTTTTTATCAACCGATCTCTATTATTACAACATGATTATGTATAATTGCAAATCAAATAAAAAGGAAATCCAATGGGATTAAAGAGCACAGCGATATTTTTTTTTCTTCTTCTCTGCACGCTCCAATTTTTTTTTCTCTTAATTCAATTTAGAATAAAGTTTCAAAATCTAAAAATGCAGAAAGGTTAGAAATCTTTCTTTGAATCTATCTGCAAAATCTCAACTCTCAAATCTTTATATCGATCTTGAATTTTGAAGTCAAAGTTTAGTTTAAAAAAAGTCAACAATTGTTCTTGAGACAAATTCGCGTTCGTGTATATGTTTCTGATCAAATTGACGATTCCAGTAGTTTTTATACATGTTTAGAAAACTATTTCGTGTTATAAACATTATCTATAATGTTATCTATTACGAAATCAATTTTTTTTTGTTCCAAGAACCGACGCTGCAGTAGTCCTTTAGTATTTTTTTTTTATTTTAGAACCCAAATTATTTTTTTTCTGTAATGTTTTGAAGCTTTAAAGGGAACCCCGATTTTGTTTTTTTTTTTGGTTATTGATGTTTTGTTGAATCCATGAGACTTGTGGAGAAGAAGAGGAATAGAAGAAAAACAGTTTATATATAAAATTTAAATTCGATATTAGTACAGAGAATCAGAATTGGTGGGATGGTCGAGAGTGTTTGCGTGTGAGCATGTGGTCACGAGATCGATTCCAGAGGACGGTAGTTTCTTTTTTTTTTTGAAACTCTTTTCATGTGAGGTAGTTTTCTTTTCTAATTTTATTATTGTTATTATATATTAATTATTATTAGTATTATTATTATTATTGTGATTGTTTTGATTGTTATTGTTATTGTTATTATTAGTATCATACTTGTTATCATATTTGAAAGTATTATAGACATTACTATTATTATTATGATAGGTATTAATAATATTATTATTAGTAATAAACTTATCATTTTAGTATTTTATCATCATTAGGATTATGATTATGATTATCATTATTATTATTATGAAGGAAATAAAAATATATTATTATCATCAATATTAGAATTTGTACCGGTTTATAAATAATTGTATCATCAGTACATTTACAATTAATAATATCATATTTATCAGTATCATCATTAATATTTACTAGTATTATTATGATTATCATTTATCATTTTATAAATATTAGAACCCTTATTATTAACATAAGTATGGTATTAGTATTAATATTATTTTAGAGTTATTATTATTAGTATCATTAACAGTTATCATTTTCATTTTTTTTGCTATTAGTATTATCATTATTAATAAAATTATTATTATTATTAGTAAATCATTATTATCTAAATTATTATTTTAACAAATAAATCTTTTGTACACTACATATATACTTATGGTATATACTAGGATTGTATTAATAATTCACATAACAAACTAATAAAATTTCATAAATACAATACTAACCACAAATATATGTATATAAATATATTAATGTCACTATTTATATAAACGTAAATCATTATAGATATACATAAAATCGATATATATATAAAATATAATATAAGTATACGTTTTAAAATAAAGGTTAGAATAAATTCTACAAAACTATAATATATAAATAATACATATTAATAAATGAAATTTTGTAACTTACATTATACGTATTAATATATACACAATTGATATAGGTTCGTAAATCCGAGGCCAACCCTGCATTGTTCAATGACGTCATATGTATTTTTACTACAAAATACAGTATCGTGAGTTTCATTTGCCTTTTTACCCTTTATATTTTTGGGCTGAGAATACATGCGCAACTTTTATAACTGTTTTACGAAATTGACACAAGTACGTGAAACTACATTCTATGGTTGGATTATCGAAGTCGAATATGCCCCTTTTTATTAAGTCTGGTAATCTAAGAATTAGGGAACAGACACCCTAATTGACGCGAATCCTAAAGATATATCTATCGGGCCCAACAAGCCCCATCCAAAGTACCGGATGTTTTAGTACTTCGAAATTTATATCATGTCCGAAGGAGGATCCCGGAATGATGGAGATATTCTTATATATGCATATTGTTAATGTCGGTTACCAGGTGTTCAATCCATATGAATGATATTTTTGTCTCTATACATGGGACGTATGTTTATGAGAAATGGAAATCTGAAATCTTGTGGTCTATTAAAATGATGGAAACGATTGTTTAAGTTAAACTAATGAACTCACCAACCTTTTGGTTGACACTTTAAAGCATGTTTATTCTCAGGTACGAAAGAAATCTTCCGCTGTGTATTTGCTCATTTTATAGATATTACTTGGAGTCATTCATGGCATATTTCAAAAGACGTTGCATTCGAGTCGTCGAGTTCATCAAGATTATTATCAAGTCAATTATAGTTGGATATATTATGAAATGGTATGCATGCCTGTCAACTTTCGATGTAATGAAAGTTTGTCTTTTCAAAAACGAATGCAATGTTTGTAAAATGTATCATATAGAGGTCAAGTACCTCGCGATGTAATCAACTGTTGTGAATCGTTTATAATCGATATGGACTTCGTCCGGATGGATTAGGACGGGTCTTCACAGTTGGTATCAGAGCGGTGGTCTTAGCGAACCAGGTCTTGCATTAGTGAGTCTAACTGATAGTCGTTAGAATGCATTAATGAGTCTGGACTTCGACCGTGTCTGCATGTCAAAAGTTTTGCTTATCATTTAGTGTCGAAAAATTATTTGCTTATCATCCTTAAAGTCTAAGACACGTCTTACTGCCTTTATTGCATAGACAGTGTATAGTTAAATTCATATCTTAGCGTATCTGTTATTGTTACCTTTGCCTGACAGCTTCCGTAGATTCCTCCGTAGCTTATGGGATTTTAGTATTATATATGCATATGTAAATTATGTATTGCAGGGTACTAATCTACATCCTATAATCTATTTCTTATCGAAAATCCTTCATCTGATCGTACGAGATGAATCCCTCAACCAGTTCGAGTCCATCAGATTTCGATAGCTATTTCGATAGTTATTCCGACAGCTATTTCGATATGGATTTCCACTCGAGCTCCGAAAGCAGAGTAACCGGAATGAATCGATCAATTAGCCATCATCTATTCTGAATGAATTGGAGATGGGTTCGTAGTCGACTTAATCAATGGAAACGCGAAGAAGGCGATCATTTCCACTAACCAAATTCACCTCTTGACAATGAACCTAAAACGTTTACCGGCGAACCTGTTCGAGACACCATTTTCTCTCTCATTTCCAAAGTATCTCATCACGATCATATACTATCTCAGATTCTAAACCTCATTCATCCGCTCGTCCGAACCGACAATCATCCCGGTGTAATAGAAGAAGTTAACGAACTTCGCGCATAAGTTGTACTCTTGGAAAATATGGTGCAAAACGTACCAGCTTCATCCAAATCACCGGCACCAACAGTACCACCAACAACCCAAATTTCAATATCACATGCCTCAACATCTCAATCTATACCTCGAGTATAATCATCATTCTACATGACATTCTACATCAGTTATCTTCGTTCGACATGGTGATTATGTAATCTCTAATGTTTCAGAGATTATTTATTCTAGTTCCAACTGAAAACTAAATGAGTTTAATATCATGTTAACTCATTAAATTCATGATTACATCTGAAGAAAATATATATGTATATATGTTTTCATAAAGATTGTAATTAAAAATTCTTTTGTACAAACTGTTAATAATAAAAATATTTTAACGGGTAGGTAATACCCGAGGAATATTTAAATTTCACATTAATAAGTTACACTGTATATTCTTCGAATCTGATTCAACAGTTATTCACTATCCTATTTAAAACCACCGGGATACTTATCCGTTCACCAAAGAATAACTATTTTCATTCAAATTCAATTTCATATTTGAATTTTGACCTATCATAATTCAACAAGTGGCATAATGAAGAAATAATGGACACAATAAAAATTGATTAGAAACAGACTAATTAACAATATTAAATTTTATTAAGAAACCACGCTAAGAAAATCCTAGCTAACTGTTAATTCCGTATTACATTTTATTTATCGCAATTTATTTATCGCAATTTATTTTATCGTAATTTATATTCTCGCAATTTTATTTATTGTCATTTAATTTCTGTTATTTACTTTACGCACTTTATTTATCGTCATTTAATTTCTGTTATTTATTTTACGCACTTTAAATATCGGGACACGTATACAAGGTTTTGACATATCATATCGACACATCTATATATATTATTTGGAATCACCATAGACACTCTATATGCAGTAATGATCGAGTTCTCTATACAGGGTTGAGGTTGATTCTATAATAATATATATACTTTGAGTTGTGATCGAGTCTGAGACATGTACACGGGTCACGATACGTATTAATTAATTCAAATATTATATATTAAACTATATATGAATGATTGCACTGTCAACTGTGGACTATCGACTGTGGACTAATAACATTGGACAATTAAAATGAATTAAAATATTGAATATAACATATGAAACTAAACAATTCTTCAAGTTTGCCACTTGATTTCGTCTTAAACCTCATTTGTATCTTCACGATTACATTCTGCGTTCAAACCTTTCATGATTCTTGAAAACACCTCAATCGATAGGATGAATCAACCGCACTTCATCTACGGAAGGAAAGATTTATGCATATAGTTATGCACCTGAGAAACTCTCGGCAATTGAGTAAAAGTTCAACACGTAGCCGCGTCAGATCCTTTGGCATTTATTAACAAAAACAACTTTGCGATCCCTTTTCAAAATTAGCCAATTTTGTCACAGCTCCAACAAGTCAACTTTGACTTTTCGTACGAAACAACCTTATTATAACGTTTATATATACGCGTGCTCTTTTATTGTTACCAGGTAACCTTTCATATTCCATCATATTACCATCAGCGTTTAATCATCTAAAAACACAATTCTCCTGAAACCACCTCGGATTAATAACCGATGATTCAGATATCATAGCATTAAATGCAGAGGAAACAGAAAAATGGTAGATGGTCTAAACGGACCAAAGTTTGATGATAAAGAAAGGAGTGTTAGGAACGCTCGATAGAAAATTGGGTATTGAAAAACAGATTGAGTTACCCATGAAGGAGACCAAGGACAAATACAAGGACCAAATCCTATATTTAAAGGATTCAGGTAATTCTGGATCCGTTGAAATCTTTAGAGAATATCTTGCTCCGAAGTCATGTTAAAATCTTGCGGAAAATCTTTCTCCATCAACCGTCGAACTTAGAAATTCCAAAATATCATCATCAATATCTTTGATATTTCTGAGGATATTTTCATAAATATTCTCGTCCGAAATTATATACCTCTTCGTGCTTCCTGTGTATCAATATATTGGAAACATTCAATAGAAAATATAGTACCGAAAAGCAGATTATGCGAAACTATGAAGAAAGCCGTGGATAAATCACAAAGAATAAGTTTGACTTCAAAGAATCCAAATAATTCAATGTCTGCTAAAGTCTATAGTGAATAACTTGCTCCTTACTCTAAACCCTTGCAGACAATAGTTTCTATCATCCTCTGATCTTAGATATTCTGAGATATTATCGTACCTTTCATTATAAATATCCTCCATATTTCTGGAGATATTTTTATAACTATTCTTATCTGAAATCATTAATCTTTTCGTGCTATCAGTATTACATCATATAGAAACTGTTAGTTTCTATATTCTGTAAATTTTCAAGCTTAAAATATGAATGTTATTGAAGTAATGATGGGAACTGATGCATGAGTTAGTATAATATAATGACACTTGATCAACGTGATTATATTACAGTAAGTCATGTTGAGTTTCTAAATGAAACGTGATGATTCACAGATCATAACGTCATCATGTGCCATGTTACATAACTCTTTCATCCTACTTAACTCCGTAACAAATCAAGAAAATGTATTCTTGATGGTTCTATCTTCCGTGATGTTGATAAATTTGAAAATCAAATCGTGCTATCACGTTCCTTCATGCTTAGAACATTATAATCATTCGAAACTCTATATCTATAAATTCTGGACCATTATTCGCTTGACTTGAAGTCGGGAAGAGAAAACAAAAGCATAGAGCTTTGAAATATAAGGGAGAATATAAAGTCCGATAACAACACATAAATTACAAACCGTGTATATCAATGTTTATCGCAACATAAAGACACGGGAGAATTAAAAACATTATAATCCCGAGGGCGAAGTAGAAGAAAGCAGATTCCTCTGGTGGAAGTTGAAAAAGGAGAATGATTGTTGCGATAGTAAGGATGAGGACAAGGATCAGAACTGGATTAATCATTTTCAGAATCTTTTGGATGTATGAACTAAGAAAGAAAGTATAAGAATGGTGAGAATAATGGAAAGGAAGAGCTTAATTTATACTGGAAATATCAGACGTAGTAATCGGGGCAGATCACCGTATTTAATTAAAGAGATCTTAATTTCCATAAATCCCGAAGAATCAGATTTTATAGATCTTCAAGATTTTCTTTAAATCCCTTAAATTTCGGAATTCAACCAAGGCAATGTCAAAAGTTAAGACGCGCCTTATTTTCTAAATTCAAACCTGACTACGTCAAAAGTTAAAAACAAATCTTTGTTTCTCATTTCATCCTTTTGTGAATAGCTTCATTCGCACTCTTCGAATAATCGAATTATTTTTATCCATATTACTCAATGATGATAAAACTCAAGTTATCAACTCATATTCGTCAGGAAAACATATTTATTGTTAGCTATGACGACCTCACTCAAATTTCGGGACGAAATTTCTTTAACGGGTAGGTACTGTGATGACCCGGGAATTTCCGACCAAATTTAAACATAATCTTATATGATTCGACTCGATAAGCAAAGTCTATTAAACCGAGTCTCATTATGTTTGAACTATTTCATGATAACATTTGACCTTAAACTATTTCCGACGATTCACGAACCTTTAATTGTAACTAAGAATGTAAATATAAATAATTATATATAAAACTAATTATATTAGTATTAATGAACTATTAAGTAATTTTGTTATTATAAAAGATAACATTTAATAACTAAAGATTTTCATTTTGAATATATATAGTATATTGTATATAAATGATTCAAACATATTTTACCAACGTTATCAAAATATTAAATGTACAATGTTATACTTTGTAGTTAATTGTAAAAATATACATAATTAATCATCTACTCAACATTTAAAACATGATTTTATATATATGGTAGTATACATATATACATAAATATAACTATATATATATGATTTTATACATAATTATTATATTATGTATATGTAGAAATTTATAATATATCTATGATGAAATAATGTACTATTTTAATAAATATATATAATACTTACATATATAAAACATTTATATTTTTCATAATTACATACATAAGTATAATATAATTAGTATGTAAATAAATATTATAATATATTTATATTAAAATGCATAAATATATAATATTCAGTATATGTTACAATACATATTACATAATTATTAAATATTACATAATAATAGATGATATTAATAAATTAAATTTAAATACAAATATAGTTATTGTAGTAATGTTATTTGTATCGTCAAATATCAATATTTGTATTCATAATATCACTTTATATCATATAAAGATGAAATTGGATGTATATATTAGATTATTATTACTAATATTATTATTATCGATAAAATATTAATATTATCATAATTAGTACGGTATTATTATTATTATTATTATCATTTTTACAATTATTATTATCATTAATATTATATTTATCATTATTATTAATTTTATTAATATTATTAGATATTAATAGTATTGTTATTATATATTATTATTATTAATTAAAAAAAAACAGTAGGGATCTATATTATACGCGTGACCTCTGTATCCTTTATCTCTATTATTATTATTTTTTTGTTTCTTTCCTGCTCCCAACTCGTGAACCTGTGTTGACATTTTCTCCATTTTTTATCAACCGATCTCTATTATTACAACATGATTATGTATAATTGCAAATCAAATAAAAAGGAAATCCAATGGGATTAAAGAGCACAGCGATATTTTTTTTTCTTCTTCTCTGCACGCTCCAATTTTTTTTTCTCTTAATTCAATTTCGAATAAAGTTTCAAAATCTAAAAATGCAGAAAGGTTAGAAATCTTTCTTTGAATCTATCTGCAAAATCTCAACTCTCAAATCTTTATATCGATCTTGAATTTTGAAGTCAAAGTTTAGTTTAAAAAAAGTCAACAATTGTTCTTGAGACAAATTCGCGTTCGTGTATATGTTTCTGATCAAATTGACGATTCCAGTAGTTTTTATACATGTTTAGAAAACTATTTCGTGTTATAAACATTATCTATAATGTTATCTATTACGAAATCAATTTTTTTTTGTTCCAAGAACCGACGCTGCAGTAGTCCTTTAGTATTTTTTTTTTATTTTAGAACCCAAATTATTTTTTTTCTGTAATGTTTTGAAGCTTTAAAGGGAACCCCGATTTTGTTTTTTTTTTGGTTATTGATGTTTTGTTGAATCCATGAGACTTGTGGAGAAGAAGAGGAATAGAAGAAAAACAGTTTATATATAAAATTTAAATTCGATATTAGTACAGAGAATCAGAATTGGTGGGATGGTCGAGAGTGTTTGCGTGTGAGCATGTGGTCACGAGATCGATTCCAGAGGACGGTAGTTTCTTTTTTTTTTTTGAAACTCTTTTCATGTGAGGTAGTTTTCTTTTCTAATTTTATTATTGTTATTATATATTAATTATTATTAGTATTATTATTATTATTGTGATTGTTTTGATTGTTATTGTTATTGTTATTATTAGTATCATACTTGTTATCATATTTGAAAGTATTATAGACATTACTATTATTATTATGATAGGTATTAATAATATTATTATTAGTAATAAACTTATCATTTTAGTATTTTATCATCATTAGGATTATGATTATGATTATCATTATTATTATTATGAAGGAAATAAAAATATATTATTATCATCAATATTAGAATTTGTACCGGTTTATAAATAATTGTATCATCAGTACATTTACAATTAATAATATCATATTTATCAGTATCATCATTAATATTTACTAGTATTATTATGATTATCATTTATCATTTTATAAATATTAGAACCCTTATTATTAACATAAGTATGGTATTAGTATTAATATTATTTTAGAGTTATTATTATTAGTATCATTAACAGTTATCATTTTCATTTTTTTTGCTATTAGTATTATCATTATTAATAAAATTATTATTATTATTAGTAAATCATTATTATCTAAATTATTATTTTAACAAATAAATCTTTTGTACACTATATATATACTTATGGTATATACTAGGATTGTATTAATAATTCACATAACAAACTAATAAAATTTCATAAATACAATACTAACCACAAATATATGTATATAAATATATTAATGTCACTATTTATATAAACGTAAATCATTATAGATATATATACATAAAATCGATATATATATATATATAATATAATATAAGTATACGTTTTAAAATAAAGGTTAGAATAAATTCTACAAAACTATAATATATAAATAATACATATTAATAAATGAAATTTTGTAACTTACATTATACGTATTAATATATACACAATTGATATAGGTTCGTAAATCCGAGGCCAACCCTGCATTGTTCAATGACGTCATATGTATTTTTACTACAAAATACAGTATCGTGAGTTTCATTTGCCTTTTTACCCTTTATATTTTTGGGCTGAGAATACATGCGCAACTTTTATAACTGTTTTACGAAATTGACACAAGTACGTGAAACTACATTCTATGGTTGGATTATCGAAGTCGAATATGCCCCTTTTTATTAAGTCTGGTAATCTAAGAATTAGGGAACAGACACCCTAATTGACGCGAATCCTAAAGATAGATCTATCGGGCCCAACAAGCCCCATCCAAAGTACCGGATGTTTTAGTACTTCGAAATTTATATCATGTCCGAAGGAGGATCCCGGAATGATGGAGATATTCTTATATATGCATATTGTTAATGTCGGTTACCAGGTGTTCAATCCATATGAATGATATTTTTGTCTCTATACATGGGACGTATGTTTATGAGAAATGGAAATCTGAAATCTTGTGGTCTATTAAAATGATGGAAACGATTGTTTAAGTTAAACTAATGAACTCACCAACCTTTTGGTTGACACTTTAAAGCATGTTTATTCTCAGGTACGAAAGAAATCTTCCGCTATGTATTTGCTCATTTTATAGATATTACTTGGAGTCATTCATGGCATATTTCAAAAGACGTTGCATTCGAGTCATCGAGTTCATCAAGATTATTATCAAGTCAATTATAGTTGGATATATTATGAAATGGTATGCATGCCTGTCAACTTTCGATGTAATGAAAGTTTGTCTTTTCAAAAACGAATGCAATGTTTGTAAAATGTATCATATAGAGGTCAAGTACCTCGCGATGTAATCAACTGTTGTGAATCGTTTATAATCGATATGGACTTCGTCCGGATGGATTAGGACGGGTCTTCACAATATATCCCTAGAAACTTGGCAAAACGAACCAAAACCAAAGAAGAAGAAACAAGCGAGTCAGAATAAGATAGTTGTATTCATGTGGTGTAATATATGTAATATAGTGTGCTTATGCTTTATGATATATGTAAAAATTGCTTGTATTAATAAGTATTTTTTTTATGAATCTAACTCTTGTCTATTTTACAGTATAAAAACACAAAATGGATAGACAACCCAATATTTTAAGAGACCTACCCGGAGACATGATTGATGAAATCTTGTCTAGAGTCGGTCAGAATTCTTCAGCACAACTATTTAAGGCGAGATCAGTTTGTAAGACATTCGAAGAATGTTCCAAGGATGCCTTGGTTTATAAAAGGCTTTCGTTCGAAAGATGGGGGATATCACATTGGGAAATCCATAAGTTACGATGTGTTTACTTTGACGCATATATTGCGGGGAACACAAATGCTATTTTACGCAATGGGTTAAGAAATTATTTTGACTCAATATATCCGAATATTGGACTTCGTGATTTAGAAAAAGTGGCTAACATGCAACATAAAGAAGCATGTTATGCTTACGGATTAGTAATGTTCGCTTCTCACCAAAGTGAGAACAAGAACATCGGGCTACAACTATTAAACAAAACGTTTCCACAAGTGACGGAGTCGGTAATTGGGGTAAGAAATGAGGTTTTTAGATTGTTACGGGACTGTTGGACATTACGTAACCCTCGTCCCTTTGACGACGTTACAACACGCTGTCTTATCAACGGCCATAACGGTTATGTTCCACAAGACCAAGGATGGGAAGTAATCCTAGTAAAACCAGAATGCATGACTTGTTTCTGGACGTATGAATTACGTGTCTTTATTGCCTTTGCTGAACGACTTGTGTACTAGCTAGAATTATCTTCACAACCATCTTGTATCAAATTTATTGTGTGCTATATTTCATGCTATATGTAAAATAAGCGGTATTGTAAGTTTGTAAAATATTGTGTAAAAGTTTGAACGCGAAATATTACTATAATCAGTTTTTCATATAGAATTGTAGTAGTTGAATTGTATATTAGCTACTAAGTATGAACTTAACGGGTAGGTACTACCCGAATTTAAACTTATAAAACGTTAATATGAAGAAATAGCTTTTATAAATGAGTTCATATTATGCTACGAAATACTATTAACTACTCTTAATATTCTGTATGATTAACTTGTTCCATTTGACTATTTTGAAGGAAATGGCACCGACTACTCGACACACCGTGAATATGAATGAAGAGGAATTCCGTACTTTTCTAGCTTCATACATAGCCGCAGTACAGGCTGCGCTACATACCAACAATAACCTTTGGATCTAGCAGTACAGGAAATCGTGTAGGATGCACCTACAAAGAATTCACTGCCTGCAAACCTTTGGAATTTGATGGAACCGAAGGACCGATCGGATTGAAACGGTGGACCGAGAAGGTCGAATCGGTGTTTGCCATAAGTAAGTGTACTGAAGAGGACAAAGTGAAGTACGCTACACATACCTTCACAGGTTCTGCGTTAACATGGTGGAATACCTATCTAGAGCAAGTGGGACAAGACGATGCGTACGCACTACCGTGGTCAGCATTCAAACACTTGATGAACGAGAAGTACCGTCCCAGAACCGAGGTCAATAAGCTCAAGACAGAACTTAGAGGGTTACGAACCCAAGGATTTGATATTACCACGTACGAAAGACGATTCACAGAATTGTGCCTATTGTGTCCGGGAGCATTAGAAGATGAGGAAGAAAAGATCGACGCGTTTGTGAAAGGATTACCGCAAAGAATCCAAGAAGATATAAGTTCACACGAGCCCGCCTCCATACAACAGGCATGTAGAATGACTCATAAACTAGTGAACCAGATTGAAGAAAGAATTAAAGAACAGAATGCTGAAGAGGCCAATGTGAAGCAAGTCAAAAGAAAGTGGGAGGAAAACGGTGATAAGAATCACCAATACAACAACAACAACAATTACAACAATAATCGCAATAATTATCCCAACAATCGCAACATCAATC
This sequence comes from Rutidosis leptorrhynchoides, assembly GCF_046630445.1. Lineage (NCBI taxonomy): Eukaryota > Viridiplantae > Streptophyta > Magnoliopsida > Asterales > Asteraceae > Rutidosis > Rutidosis leptorrhynchoides. The sequence goes on from NC_092337.1 coordinate 259,150,694, forward strand.
GCAACTACAACAAACGGCACAACAACAACAACAACAACAACTACAACAATCATCCTAACAACAATAATAACCGCAACAACAAAAACAATCAGAAGCAGCTATGCCAAAGGTGTGAAAAGTATCACTCGGGGTTCTGCACCAAATTTTGCAACAAGTGTAAAAGAAATGGTCATAGCGCGGCGAAGTGTGAGGTCTACGGACCAGGGGTTAATAGAACGAAAGGAACAAATGGTGTCGGAACGAGTAATGGCGGAGCAAGTAGTGTCGGAGCAAGTTATGCCAATGTAGTTTGTTATAAATGTGGAAAACCGGGCCACATTATTAGAAATTGCCCGAACCAGGAGAACACGAATGGACAAGGCAGCGGAAGAGTTTTCAATATTAATGCGGCAGAGGCACAAGAAGACCCGGGAGCTTGTTACGGGTACGTTTCTTATTGACAATAAATCTGCTTACATTTTATTTGATTCAGGTGCGGATAGAAGCTATATGAGTAGAGATTTTTGTGCTAAATTAAGTTGTCCATTGACGCCTTTGGATAGTAAATTTGTACTCGAATTAGCAAATGGTAAATTAATTTCAGCAGATAATATATGTCGGAATCGAGAAATTAAACTGGATAGCGAAACATTTAAGATTGATTTGATACCAGTAGAGTTAGGGAGTTTTGATGTGATAATCGGTATGGACTGGTTGAAAGAAGTGAAAGCAGAGATCATTTGTTACAAAAATGCAATTCGCATTATACGAGAAAAAGGAAAACCCTTAATGGTGTACGGAGAAAAGGGCAACACGAAGCTACATCTTATTAGTAATTTGAAGGCACAAAAACTAATAAGAAAAGGTTGCTATGCTGTTCTAGCACACGTCGAGAAAGTACAAACTGAAATCAATGATGTTCCCGTCGCAAAAGAATTTCCCGATGTATTTCCGAAAGAATTACCGGGATTACCCCCACATCGATTCGTTGAATTTCAAATAGATCTTGTACCAGGAGCTGCACCAATAGCTCGTGCTCCTTACAGACTCGCACCCAGCAAGATGAAAGAACTACAAAGCCAATTACAAGAACTTTTAGAGTGTGGTTTCATTCGACCAAGCACATCACCGTGGGGAGCTCCTGTTTTGTTTGTCAAGAAGAAAGATGGTACATTCAAGTTGTGTATCGACTACCGAGAGTTGAACAAACTTACCATCAAGAACCGCTACCCACTACCGAGAATCGACGACTTATTTGATCAACTACAAGGCTCGTCTGTTTATTCAAAGATTGACTTACGTTCCGGGTATCATCAAATGCGGGTGAAAGAAGATGATATTCCAAAGACTGCTTTCAGAACACGTTATGGTCATTACGAGTTTATGGTCATGCCATTTGGTTTAACTAATGCACTAGCTGTGTTCATGGACCTTATGAACCGAGTGTGTGGACCATACCTTGACAAGTTTGTCATTGTTTTCATTGATGACATACTTATTTACTCAAAGAATGACCAAGAACACGGTGAACATTTGAGAAAGGTGTTAGAAGTATTGAGGAAGGAAGAATTGTACGCTAAATTTTAAAAGTGTGCATTTTGGTTGGAAGAAGTTCAATTCCTCGGTCACATAGTGAACAAAAAAGGTATTAAGGTGGATCCGGCAAAGATAGAAACTGTTGAAAAGTGGGAAACCCCGAAAACTCAGAAACACATACGCCAGTTTTTAGGACTAGCTGGTTACTACAGAAGGTTCATCCAAGACTTTTCCAGAATAGCAAAACCTTGACTGCATTAACGCATAAAGGGAAGAAATTTGAATGGAATGATTAACAAGAAAAAGCGTTTCAGTTATTGAAGAAAAAGCTAACTACGGCACCTATATTGTCATTGCCTGAAGGGAATGATGATTTTGTGATTTATTGTGATGCATCAAAGCAAGGTCTCGGTTGTGTATTAATGCAACGAACGAAGGTGATTGCTTATGCGTCTAGACAATTGAAGATTCACGAACAAAATTATACGACGCATGATTTGGAATTAGGCGCGGTTGTTTTTGCATTAAAGACTTGGAGGCACTACTTATATGGGGTCAAAAGTATTATATATACCGACCACAAAAGTCTTCAACACATATTTAATCAGAAACAACTGAATATGAGGCAGTGTAGGTGGATTGAATTATTGAATGATTACGAGTTTGAGATTCGTTACCACCCGGGGAAGGCAAATGTGGTAGCCGATGCCTTGAGCAGGAAGGACAGAGAACCCATTCGAGTAAAATCTATGAATATAATGATTCATAATAACATTACTACTCAAATAAAGGAGGCACAACAAGGAGTTTTAAAAGAGGGAAATTTAAAGGATGAAATACCCAAAGGATCGGAGAAGCATCTTAATATTCGGGAAGACGGAACCCGGTATAGGGCTGAAAGGATTTGGGTACCAAAATTTGGAGATATGAGAGAAATGGTACTTAGAGAAGCTCATAAAACCAGATACTCAATACATCCTGGAACGGGGAAGATGTACAAGGATCTCAAGAAACATTTTTGGTGTCCGGGTATGAAAGCCGATGTTGCTAAATACGTAGGAGAATGTTTGACGTGTTCTAAGGTCAAAGCTGAGCATCAGAAACCATCAGGTCTACTTCAACAACCCGAAATCCCGGAATGGAAATGGGAAAACATTACCATGGATTTCATCATTAAATTGCCAAGGACTGCAAGTGGTTTTGATACTATTTGGGTAATAGTTGATCGTCTCACCAAATCAGCACACTTCCTACCAATAAGAGAAGATGACAAGATGGAGAAGTTAGCACGACTGTATTTGAAGGAAGTCGTCTCCAGACATGGAATACCAATCTCTATTATCTCTGATAGGGATGGCAGATTTATTTCAAGATTCTGGCAGACATTACAGCAAGCATTAGGAACTCGTCTAGACATGAGTACTGCCTTTCATCCACAAACTGATGGGCAGAGCGAAAGGACGATACAAACGCTTGAAGACATGCTACGAGCATGTGTTATTCATTTCGGAAACAGTTGGGATCGACATCTACCGTTGGCAGAATTTTCCTACAACAACAGCTACCATTCAAGCATTGAGATGGCGCCGTTTGAAGCACTTTATGGTAGAAAGTGCAGGTCTCTGATTTGTTGGAGTGAAGTGGGGGATAGACAGATTACGGGTCCAGAGTGAAATGTCCCGTTCTTATTGATTAAAAACGTTCCATATTAATTGATTTCGTTGCGAGGTTTTGACCTCTATATGAGACGTTTTTCAAAGACTGCATTCATTTTTAAAAAAAACCATAACCTTTATTTCATAAATAAAGGTTTAAAAAGCTTTACATAGATTATCAAATAATGATAATCTAAAATATCCTGTTTACACACGACCATTACATAATGGTTTACAATACAAATATGTTACATCGAAATCAGTTTCTTGAATGCAGTTTTTACACAATATCATGAAAACATGGACTCCAAATCTTGTCCTTATTTTAGTATGCAACAACGGAAGCTCTTAGTATTCACCTGAGAATAAACATGCTTTAAACGTCAACAAAAATGTTGGTGAGTTATAGGTTTAACCTATATATATCAAATCGTAACAATAGACCACAAGATTTCATATTTCAATACACATCCCATACATAGAGATAAAAATCATTCATATGGTGAACACCTGGTAACCGACATTAACAAGATGCATATATAAGAATATCCCCATCATTCCGGGAGACCCTTCGGATATGATATAAATTTCGAAGTACGAAAGCATCTGGTACTTTGGATGGGGTTTGTTAGGCCCAATAGATCTATCTTTAGGATTCGCGTCAATTAGGGTGTCTGTTCCCTAATTCTTAGATTACCAGACTTAATAAAAAGGGGCATATTCGATTTCGATAATTCAACCATAGAATGTAGTTTCACGTACTTGTGTCTATTTTGTAAATCATTTATAAACCCTGCATGTATTCTCATCCCAAAAATATTAGATTTTAAAAGTGGGACTATAACTCACTTTCACAGATTTTTACTTCGTCGGGAAGTAAGACTTGGCCACTGGTTGATTCACGAACCTATAACAATATATACATATATACCAAAGTATGTTCAAAATATATTTACAACACTTTTAATATATTTTGATGTTTTAAGTTTATTAAGTCAGCTGTCCTCGTTAGTAACCTACAACTAGTTGTCCACAGTTAGATGTACAGAAATAAATCGATAAATATTATCTTGAATCAATCCACGACCCAGTGTATACGTATCTCAGTATTGATCACAACTCAAACTATATATATTTTGGAATCAACCTCAACCCTGTATAGCTAACTCCAACATTCACATATAGAGTGTCTATGGTTGTTCCGAAATATATATAGATGTGTCAACATGATAGGTCGAAACATTGTATACGTGTCTATGGTATCTCAAGATTACATAATATACAATACAAGTTGATTAAGTTATGGTTGGAATAGATTTGTTACCAATTTTCACGTAGCTAAAATGAGAAAAATTATCCAATCTTGTTTTACCCATAACTTCTTCATTTTAAATCCGTTTTGAGTGAATCAAATTGCTATGGTTTCATATTGAACTCTATTTTATGAATCTAAACAGAAAAAGTATAGGTTTATAGTCGGAAAAATAAGTTACAAGTCATTTTTGTAAAGGTAGTCATTTCAGTCGAAAGAACGACGTCTAGATGACCATTTTAGAAAACATACTTCCACTTTGAGTTTAACCATAATTTTTAGATATAGTTTCATGTTCATAATAAAAATCATTTTCCCAGAATAACAACTTTTAAATCAAAGTTTATCATAGTTTTTAATTAACTAACCCAAAACAGCCCGCGGTGTTACTACGACGGCGTAAATCCGGTTTTACGGTGTTTTTCATGTTTCTAGGTTTTAAATCATTAAGTTAGCATATAATATAGATATAGAACATGTGTTTAGTTGATTTTAAAAGTCAAGTTAGAAGGATTAACTTTTATTTGCGAACAAGTTTAGAATTAACTAAACTATGTTCTAGTGATTACAAGTTTAAACCTTCGAATAAGATAGCTTTAAATGTATGAATCGAATGATGTTATTAACATCATTACTACCTTAAGTTCCTTGGATAAACCTACTGGAAAAGAGAAAAATGGATCTAGCTTCAACGGATCCTTGGATGGCTCGAAGTTCTTGAAGCAGAATCATGACACGAAAACAAGTTCAAGTAAGATCATCACGTGAAATAAGATTGTTATAGTTATAGAAATTGAACCAAAGTTTGAATATGCTTATTACCTTGTATTAGAATGATAACCTACTGTAAGAAACAAAGATTTCTTGAGGTTGGATGATCACCTTACAAGATTGGAAGTGAGCTAGCAAACTTGAAAGTATTCTTGATTTTATGAAACTAGAACTTTTGGAATTTATGAAGAACACTTAGAACTTGAAGATAGAACTTGAGAGAGATCAATTAGATGAATAAAATTGAAGAATGAAAGTGTTTGTAGGTGTTTTTGGTCGTTGGTGTATGGATTAGATATAAAGGATATGTAATTTTGTTTTCATGTAAATAAGTCATGAATGATTACTCATATTTTTGTAATTTTATGAGATATTTCATGCTAGTTGCCAAATGATAGTTCCCACATGTGTTAGGTGACTCACATGGGCTGCTAAGAGCTGATCATTGGAGTGTATATATCAATAGTACATACATCTAAAATCTGTGTATTGTACGAGTACGAATACGGGTGCATACGAGTAGAATTGTTGATGAAACTGAACGAGGATGTAATTGTAAGCATTTTTGTTAAGTAAAAGTATTTTGATAAGTGTATTGAAGTCTTTAAAAAGTGTATAAATACATATTAAAACACTACGTGTATATACATTTTAACTGAGTCGTTAAGTCATCGTTAGTCGTTACATGTAAGTGTTGTTTTGAAACCTTTAGGTTAACGATCTTGTTAAATGTTGTTAATCCAATGTTTATAATATCAAACGAGATTTTAAATTATTATATTATCATGATATTATGATATATAATATATCTTAGTATGATATATATACAGTTAAATGTCGTTACAACGATAATAGTTACATATATGTCTCGTTTCGAAATCATTAAGTTAGTAGTCTTATTTTTACATATGTATTTCATTGTTAATACACTTAATAATATATTTACTTATCATTTAACATAATTAACCAAGTGTATCAATATCTTAATATGATTCATATGTACCTAGTAAGATGTTGTTATAACGATAATCGTTATATATATCGTTTTCGAGTTTCTTAAATTAATAGTCTCATTTTTATGTATATAACTCATTGTTAAAATACATAATGAGATACATACTTATAATAAAATCATGTTAACTATATATATAACCATATATATGTCATCGTATAGTTTTTACAAGTTATAACGTTCGTGAATCACCGGTCAACTTGGGTGGTCAATTGTCTATATGAAACCTATTTCAATTAATCAAGTCTTAACAAGTTTGATTGCTTAACATGTTGGAAACACTTAATCATGTAAATAACAATTTCATTTAATATATATATAAACATGGAAAAGTTCGGGTCGCTACACGGAGATTATACAAGAAACTATCGAGAAGATCATCCAAATTCAACAACGGTTGAAAACCGCCCAAAGTCGACAAAAGAGCTACGCTGACATTAAAAGAAAAGATATAGAATTTGAAATTGGAGAGATGGTCATGCTTAAAGTTGCACCTTGGAAAGGCGTTGTTCGATTTGGTAAACGAGGGAAATTAAATCCAAGGTATATTGGACCATTCAAGATTATTGATCATGTCAGGCCAGTAGCTTACCGACTTGAGTTACCTCAACAACTCGCGGCTGTACATAACACTTTCCACGTCTTGAATTTGAAGAAATTTTTTGCTAAAGAAGATCTCACTATTCCGTTAGATGAAATCCAAATCAACGAAAAACTCCAATTCATCGAAGAACCCGTCGAAATAATGGATCGTGAGGTTAAAAGACTTAAGCAAAACAAGATACCAATTGTTAAGGTTCGATGGAATGCTCGTAGAGGACCCGAGTTCACCTGGGAGCATGAAGATCAGATGAAGAAGAAATACCCGCATCTATTTCCAGAAGATTCGTCAACACCTTCAACAGCTTAAAATTTCGGGACGAAATTTATTTAACGGGTAGGTACTGTAGTGACCCGAACTTTTCCATGTTTATATATATTAATTGAGATTGATATTTAAATGATTAAATGTTTCCAACATGTTAAGCAATCAAACTTGTTAAGACTTGATTAATTGAAATATGTTTCATATAGACAATTGACCACCCAAGTTGACCGGCGATTCACGAACGTTAAAACTTGTAAAAATGACATGACGATATATATATGGATATGCATATGGTTAACATGAGATTATAATAAGTAAGTATCTCCATAAGTATATTAACAATGAGTTATATACATATAAACAAGACTACTAATTTAAGGATTTCGAAACGAGACATATATGTAACGATTATCGTTGTAACGACATTTAAATGTATATATATCATATTAAGATATATTAATATATCATAATATCATGATAATATAATAATTTAACATCTCATTAGATATAATAAACAATGGTTTAACAACATTAATTGAGATCGTTAACTTAAAGGTTTCAAAACAACACTTACATGTAACGACTAACGATGACTTAACGACTCAGTTAAAATGTATATACATGAAGTGTATTTAGATGTATTAAAATACTTTTGGAAGACTTCAAGACATATATCAAAACACTCATACTTAACGAAAATGGTTACAGTTACTTTCCCATTCTTTTCTTTCATCAAGAATTCTAGTCGTATTCTTACTCGTATTATACACAGCTTCAAAACGTACTTACTATGGGTATATACCAATAGGAACTAGCATGGGATTCCACTCTTGATTATGTCATGTATGACTAATCAATTTTAACTTCTACCATAAGCTAGTCAACTAACAAGAACTCCTTTTAACCCCACTCACCACTCACCAATTACCACTCATCATTCACTCCATTTCACTTCTAATTCTCTTTCTAATTCTCTCTTAACACACACACACACACTATTATGAACGTATTTTTCCAGTAGTTAATCATCATCTTCATCAAAAATCACTTCAAGAATCAAGCTATAATCATCATAGGAAGAACACTTCAAAAATCCCTTCAAGTTTACTAATTTACTTCCAAGCTTTTTAATCCATTCCAAGTAATCATCTAAGATCAAGAAACCTTTGTTATATACAGTAGGTTATCTTTCTTATTCAAGGTAATATTCATATTCAAACTTTGATTCAATTTCTATAACTATAAACTATCTTAATTCGAGTAAAAATCTTACTTGAACTTGTTTTTGTGTCATGATCCTACTTCAAGAACTTTCAAGCCATCCAAGATCCTTTGAAGCTAGATCATTTCTTGTCACTTCCAGTAGGTTTACCTACTAAACTTGAGGTAGTAATAATGTTCATAACATCATTCGATTCATATATATAAAACTATCTTATTCGAAGGTTTAAACTCGTAATCACTAGAACATAGTTTAGTTAATTCTAAACTTGTTCGCAAACAAAAGTTAATCCTTCTAACTTGACTTTTAAAATCAACTAAACACATGTTCTATATCTATATGATATGCTAACTTAATGATTTAAAACCTGGAAACACGAAAAACACCGTAAAACCGGATTTACGCCGTCGTAGTGTCACCGCGGGCTGTTTTGGGTTAGTTAATTAAAAACTATGATAAACTTTTATTTAAAAGTTGTTATTCTGAGAAAATGATTTTTATTATGAACATGAAACTATATCAAAAAATTATGGTTAAACTCAAAGTGGAAGTATGTTTTCTAAAATGGTCATCTAGACGTCGTTCTTTCGACTGAAATGACTACCTTTACAAAAATGACTTGTAACTTATTTTTCCGACTATAAACCTATACTTTTTATGTTTAGATTCATAAAATAGAGTTCAATATGAAACCATAGCAATTTGATTCACTCAAAACGGATTTAAAATGAAGAAGTTATGGGTAAAACAAGATTGGATAATTTTTCTCATTTTAGCTACGTGAAAATTGGTAACAAATCTATTCCAACCATAACTTAATCAACTTGTATTGTATACTATGTAATTTTGAGATACCATAGACACGTATACAATGTTTCGACCTATCATGTCGACACATCTATATATATTTCGGAACAACCATAGACACTCTATATGTGAATGTTGGAGTTAGCTATACAGGGTTGAGGTTGATTCCAAAATATATATAGTTTGAGTTGTGATCAATACTGAGATACGTATACACTGGGTCGTGGATTGATTCAAGATAATATGTATTGATTTATTTCTGTATATCTAACTGTGGACAACTAGTTGTAGGTTACTAACGAGGACAGCTGACTTAATAAACTTAAAACATCAAAATATATTTAAAGTGTTGTAAAAATATTTTGAACATACTTTAATATACCCTAATTGACGCGAATCCTAAAGATAGATCTATTGGGCCTAACAAACCCCATCCAAAGTATCGGATGCTTTAGTACTTCAAAATTTATATCATATCCGAAGGGTGTCCCGGAATGATGGGGATATTCTTATATATGCATCTTGTTAATGTCGGTTACCAGGTGTTCACCATATGAATGATTTTTATCTCTATGTATGGGATGTATATTGAAATATGAAATCTTGTGGTCTATTGTTACAATTTGATATATATAGGTTAAACCTATAACTCACCAACATTTTTGTTGACGTTTAAAGCATGTTTATTCTCAGGTGAATACTAAGAGCTTCCGCTGTTGCATACTAAAATAAGGACAAGATTTGGAGTCCATGTTTGTATGATACTGTGTAAAAACTGCATTCAAGAAACTGATTTCGATGTAACATATTTATATTGTAAACCATTATGTAATGGTCGTGTGTAAACAGGATATTTTAGATTATCATTATTTGATAATCTACGTAAAGCTTTTTAAACCTTATTTATGAAATAAAGGTTATGGTTTGTTTTAAAAATGAATGCAGTCTTTGAAAAATGTCTCATATAGAGGTCAAAACCTCGCAACGAAATCAATTAATATGGAACGTTTTTAATCAATAAGAACTGGACATTTCAACACGGACAACGAAATATCCGTTCAAGCAATCGTTAGTGTACAACGAAATATATCACTAACTCTTGGGCAATTTGGACAACGAAATATCCATCGTTAGTGTACAACAAAATATATCACTAACTCTTGCTGGTATAAACAACATATACCCCGGCCCCTTCCCCGCCCTACAAATAGATACATTATATACACACATGTATAATCATTCCACTCACCTCGAGATGCCCGCACAAATCATATATGTAAACCGCCTCCAAACGCAACCGAGCAAGCTTTTACCTATAATACGCATATAGATATACACACAATCAACATACATTCTCTACAAGAGAATTCGACTTCAACACCCTTAACCGAGGGTTTATACCTACTTCCACAATCCGCCCATTTAGACGCCTAAAGTGGACTTCACCAATTACCACTACGGATGGTAATTCCGACCCATTCAACAAGTACAATTTAACCTAAATTATACTTGACGCCATTTAAACCAACCTAGGTCTTAACACTAAATTACTACTTAGGTAGTAATCATATCAAATGCCGTTAAACACTTAACAAAAGTGCTTATCATCCAATTAATCCAAACTTAGTGTCATTACCAAATTTGACCCAATTCATTTTACCCATTTTGACATAAGTCCCGAAAATGCCCAAAATCACTAACGACTAGTGATTATATTTTCAAAACACCAATTAACACCTAAATCAAACATTTATATACTTGATTCATCAAATATTGACCTCATATCTTAGTTTGACTCCAAATCAAGGTTAACACCCATTTTAACCAACTAACATGTTCTTATGAACATCTAAATCACCAACACACTTACAATCTAGTGATTAACACCCAAACCAATGACAAATGCTTCTAAATTTGTCATCTAACCCTAAACCCACAATAATTGGGTTTAATTACACTAACAATACCCATAACCCCCAAATTTCACAAGAAATGGGGTTTATAACCCTAACTAGCTCAAACCCTAACCCCAAATCAAAATCAAAGTAATTAAATCGAATCTAGGGTTTACCTCAACTCCAAAACCAAGCTAGTAACAAGAAACACCAAGGAGAACCAAAACTCGCTTTCAATTTGGGCAAAAATCACCATCTTCATCATCCATTCAAGCTTCCTCTCTCTAGAACTCTCTCTCTCTCTCTCTAAGATAAGATGGGAGTGTTTGTGGATGTGAAAGTGATCCAAAACTACATCCAATCCAACTGATATGGCCTCAGATCCGGCCTCAAGTGAAATGACCAAAAAGCCCCTCATTTAATTCAAATTGGAAAAAGACAGAAATCTGTCGCAGGCATGGTGAGTGGCGCGCACCCTTAACCCTGTGCGGCGCGCACAAGGGTCTGCACAGACTGTCTGCTTTTAAATTTATACCACGCTTCACCCACCCTACGTACATCATTTTAAATCTATGTACCATAAATATTTGAGTGTTACAATATTCATTAACAATATACTTATATTCTTATTATTATGATCTTGCATCCTTTATCTTTTAAACCTAATCACCATAATTATACTTAAGTTCAACATAAAATCATGAACTTTTATCTTTCATCCTTGATTCCCTTACATAAAATCATAATCATTCATCTTTTATCTTTTATCCTTACTAATAACCCTATGTCATACTCATATTCTTATAATCATATTCATTATCATCTTTTAATTATTCTTTTACTTTGATCATAACCATTAACATTATTCATTATAATTATCCTTATTCAACAAGATTATACCTAATTCATACTAACATAATAACTAATCAAGATCATACTTATAATTATTCATACATGATATTCATAATCATACTTTTATCTTTTTATATTTTTCATTAATTCATAAACTAATCATGTTCATTATATTTATTCATTCACATTCTTAATTCATTAATACTTATCATAATACTTATATCATCTTAAAAGTAATAGATTAAAACAAGATTAAACTAGGGTTATTAGGTATACCTTATGAACTAGAGGCTAAGGATGATGATGATGATGTGAGTCAGGAAAGCAGACTGCAGTAGCATCAACAATTTGATCAAACAAAGGGGTTTCTTGGGGTCTGTTTGATCGACAGAAGACAGAAAATAAGCAGCAGCAGTACGACCCAGAAGGTGGGTCTGTTTGGGTCAGAATAAGCTCGACAGAAACAGATGCAGGTACAGCAGATTTAGCAGCACCAAAGAACGATTCCTGGCCTGTCTTGATCACGTACAGAACCAGCAGAAAACAGAAGAGACGCAGCAGGTTTTTGGTGTTGATGATTGGCAACTGTAGCAGGTTTTTGTGGAGGTTTTCAGTCGACAAGCAGGCTGGAAAAAGGTGGTTTACTTGTCGACAGATATTGAGGGAATGCAGGAGCTAATCAGTCGACTAAGTTTGCAGGAAATTGTGGTGAGTTAACTTAGAAATCACGAGCCCTTTTATAGATTCACTTTGTTTCCTAATTGCACTCAAAAGCTTGGAGATTAAGGATTGGAATTAGAGTTAAACTAGGTTGAGCTAGCTTAAGGATCAAGTTAAACTTTCCCTAATCCTCTAAATAACCGATTTTTGCTGATACATATTACTTTTATATTTTTTTTTATTTACGGTATTACTTACTTATTTAAGTATCTTATATATTTTCTTTTATTATTATTATTATTATTAATATTGTTAATATTTGGGTTACATTTATTTAAATACATTTTATTTATTTATTTATCCCTAACTTTTATTAATTTTAATTAGTTCCAATTAGTTTACATTAATTTTTATAGTTTATACAATATCACTTCTAATAATACATATAGACTTATAAATATAAACACACAAATGCATAAACTTTATTTTAACAGAAAATATCGATCAAAAGATAATATTTCATCAAAGTTGTTAAACAAAGTTCATGAGTACAAGAAGTCCTATTAATTGAACAGTTAAAACAGAAATGAATAATTGAGGGTCGTCATAGTACCTCCCCGTTAATAAAAACTTCGTCCCGAAGTTTTAGGTGGACTTCTCAGATGCATCTGCGGTTGAGAAGAGATGGGGATATTTCCGTCTCATTTGGTCTTCACGTTCCCAGGTATACTCGGGGCCTCGTCATGAATTCCAACAGACTTTAACAATAGGTATAGTGCTTTATTTCAAGTGTTTTTCAGTTTGATCAACGACCTCAATTGGTTCTTCTATGAAGTGCATCTTTTCATCAATGCGTATGTCATCCAAAGGAATAACGAGTGTGTCATCAACAAGACACTTTTTGAGATTTGAGACGTGAAACACGTCGTGTACCTTACTAAGCTCGGCAGGTAGTTCTAATCGATAAGCCACGGGGCCAATTCTTTCAATAATCTTGAAAGGTCCAACAAAACGCGGACTTAGTTAGCTTCGTTTACCAAAACGAATGACTCCTTTCCAAGGGGATACTTTCAACATGACCGTATCACCAACTTGGAATTCTAAATCTTTCCGACGAATATCAACATAGCTCTTTTGTCAGCTGCGGGCAGTTTCTAATCGTTTCTTAAGTTGAATGATCTTTTCGGTTGTTTCATGAATGATTTCCGAATCAGTTATTTGTCTATCCTCTAGTTCATCCCAGTACAGTGGAGATCTACATTTTCGTCCGTACAAGGCTTCAAAAGGTGCAGCCTTAATACTTGAATGATAACTGTTGTTGTAAGAAAATTCAGCCAAGGGCAAGTGTCTATCCCAACTTTTGCCAAAATCGATAACACAAGCACGAAGCATATCTTCCAATGTTTGAATGGTTCGTTCACTTTGACCATCGGTTTGCTGATGATAAGAAATACTCATGTCGAGTTGAGTTCCAAGAGGAGATTGTAGAGTTTTCCAAAACCTAGAGATAAATCGACTATCGCGATCTGAAATGATTGAAATAGGGACTCCATGATGTGAGACAATCTCTTTGATATTGTAACAACCCAAACCAATAACCAACCGAATACGCGAAACAAAATTTTTTTTTTATCAGTAGAGTGCGCCACGCACACCCCTTGGGGTGCGCGGCGCGCACAGGCCCACATTCAGTTCTGTCCGGTTTTGTCAATTTTCAATTAAAGATCTCCCACTTCCCGACATATTTATACGAAACGCTTTTCACAACATGTTATAATGGTTAAAACTCACACGATTCAATAATAAAATGAGTTTTACAAAACGGGGCCCACATCGGTCGTTTTACGAGTTTCATACAAAAGTTCGAGTTTCGACCACACTAGTTTAAATTCCAAACGACACTAAGAGCATGGTGTTTGGGGTTAAACTACCCACATCTCGGTCAAACTCCAAAAGCTATCACATCCAAAAGCGTCCCCTATCAAACAATAAGCGAAAAATCTCTAATCCAACCGTACGCCCTTACCCTTATCAACGCCCGAGCCTATAAAAAGAGAAACAACGAGAGGGTAAGCAAAGCTTAGTGAATGCAATAATTATACATATACATATATAACTTACTTACTTGCAAACACTTACAACATATCCGCATACATACAAGCAACATAATTAGCATACCTTTATAATGTATAACGCTAAATCCTCGATAACATAAGCTAGTATAACAATATCATATAGTGCAACAACACAATACGTTACAACACAATACATAAGCATTGATGTTCACAACATCCATTAGTATTCGAATCCCAAGGCTAGCTCAACGAATGGTATCGTCAACATCGAACTTAATTCCCATTCGTCCCAATAAATGTGGTATCGTCAACATCGAACTTAAACCCACATATGAGGTATCGTCAACATCGAACTTAAAACCCTCATCGAATTTCACTACAATAGCGGTATGGCTTCGTCAACATCGAACTTTAAATCCATACATGAGGTATCATCAACATCGAACTTAAACCCTCATCAACACGTACCAACAATATACTCTAGGATATGGTATTGTCAACATCGAACTTTAACCCATACCCTACAAGCAAATAAATCATATACATACATATATAATTATTGTTGGGATTTAACAAGTTTCATGATACTTAAAACCTTTTAAGAAACATATCAAAGCGGAAGCATGTTAGTTACATTTTAACTTGTTAATCTTTAAACCATTTTAAAGTTAAATCCCATGGATCAAGTTGTGAAATAATATGCTTACAAACTACAAGATAGTAATTTAGAAGTTATACCTTCTCCAAGTTAGGAGGTTATTTACTTCCAAGAATGATGAATTTGAAGATGAAAACACCAAGCTTATGCTTCTCCAATATCACCCTTAACCTTGGCTAGACTTTGGTACCTTATAACCTTACTAACCAAGCTAGAAAACTACTTTATTTGAACCTTAAAATCTGGACAGCAAGTACCAAGAAAGATGATGATGAATACTAGTTCCAAAACTATGGAACCTCAAGAGATAATACCCCAAACTTGTAACCAACACTTAGTACTTTGGTTAGGATTTAATCACACTTGAATGGAGCTTATAAAAACCAAATTATGAACTCCTTTGAGCTGCAAATACCCCACGTTTTGGACAGCTGAATGGCAGAAGTATTTGTGCAGTTTTTTGATATGTAAATTGCTTCTCTAGGTCCCAAAGTGAGTCAAGATGCATGTTATAGGAATTGGGAAAGCATGGGCATCAAAAGGAATCTCTAGCATGCTTCTTGAACTCCCAATGCCACTACAAGGATCTTTTATAATATACATTATATAAAAAAAAACTGATTTTATAAAATCAGTTTTTATAAAACTTAATTTTATAAAACACATTATATAAACATGTATATTATTTGTTATGTATATTTTATAAAACCAATTTTATAAAATGTGACATAACTTAATTATTTAACCTATAAATAATTAAATCCTTGTTATATAAGTTATTTCATAACTTATATATAAACATATCAAGTAACATTATTTAAGAAACCTTTTCCTTAAAGTTCAAGTGTCGTGTATTTAATCAACGATCCAACCGCTAAAATTAAATACGAATAAAGTGTCGGTAAGTTTGTTATTGGGTATGACCCGACTTGGATCATAACACATTAGCCACATTAATTTAATATGTCTCTCGGGCATACGAAATACCTTCAATCTCCCACTTGCACGAGAAACATAAGAAATTAATGCAAGTGATGGATACAGCCTAACACACCGTCCATCACCCCTAATATGTTATGACTTTGTGCCATTCAATAACATCATCCCTTTTCGAGTTCCCTACTCGAACTGATATATGTAGGTGAATCTTTCATTATATCCTTTCATCATAGATGTCATGTTAAATCCAAGAGATACAGAGTGATCACTCTCTTATAGATTTAACTTTTCAGGCCTTAGACATCTGACTCTCAACGAATAAGAGGGACAAATTCCATCTTGACTACATACGTCCTAGATATACACTTTGTAATATACCTGAGTTCTTCCTTATGTACTACCATGTTTCAGAATAGCGAAGGAAAGAATCAAGGCACAGTACTTAGTGAATATCCGAACCCAATATGTATCTCAGGTCAGAGGATACAATGATATTCGCCTTTACTCAAGATTACATGTGATCAACCACAAAGGCTCTATACAGTAATTCTTGAGAGCGGGTCTTCCAATATTTGTTTCCCACAAATATCTATGAACCTTGGTTGCAACCTTGCCCCACATTCAACCTATGAATGTATACCAATCCGAGTTCATAATAGTCTAAACCTCACACTTGTTCCCACAAATGTGATCGACTACGGAAATTTAGAGTAATTGCTTATTCATGGATGAAATATGCAAAATAGGAACATAACTCAAATAAATTAACACCATAGTTATATTAATGAGTTTGAATAATTTCGTTCCGGTACAATACTTAAAATAGATCATCTCCAATCACTAGAATATCGAAGCCCTAATGCACAAACATGTCCCTCATGTTTTGGCCCATGTAAAAGCTTCGTGAGTGGATCCGCAACATTTTGATCTGTGTGAACTTTGTGAATACATATCTTTCCCTTTTCAACCTCATCCCTGATGTAGTTGAATCTCCGCTCAATGTGACGAGTCTTTTGATGAGCACGAGGTTCCTTGATTTGAGCAATCGCACCCTCGTTGTCACAAAAGATCTCAAGAGGGTCCTGAATGGAAGGGACCACTCCTAAGTCGTCGATGAATTTCTTCATCCATGCAGCTTCCTGAGCTGCCAGTGAGGCGGCAATGTACTCCGACTCTGTAGTGGATAACGCAACAACTTCCTGTTTCGAACTCTTCCAAGAGACCGCACCACCATTTAACATGAAGACATAACCGGATTGTGATCGAGAGTCATCTCGATCAGTTTGGAAACTCGCGTCCACGTAACCTTTTACGGTGAGTTCCTCCTCACCAGACCCATATATTAGAAACATATCCTTAGTTCTCTTAAGGTATTTCAATATACTTTTAACAGCAATCCAATGACTGTTTCCTGGGTTGTTCTGGTATCTACTTGTCAAGCTTAGAGCGCATGACACATCCGGTCTAGTACATATCGTTGCATACATGATAGACCCAATAGCAGATGCGTATGGGACTTTCTTCATTCTCTCTTGTTCATCTTTCGTGGCAGGACACTGAGATGAACTGAGAACGGTTCCCTTTTGAATAGGTACCAAACCTCTCTTAGAGTTTTCCATCTTGAACCTTTTCAAGATTTTATCAATGTATGTACTTTGACTTAAACCTATCAATCTCTTGGATCTATTCCTATAGATCCCTATCCCCAATATGTATTGTGCATCTCCAAGATCCTTAATGGAGAAGCAACTCTTTAGCCAAGTTTTGACTCCTTGCATTGTGGTAATATCATTCCCAAATAATAATATATCATCCACATATAGTACAAGGAACATGATAGTGCTCCCACTAGCTTTCTTATATACACAAGCTTCATCACCATTTTTAATGAAGCCAAATTTCTCGGCTTCCTCATTAAAACGATGATTCCACATTCTAGATGCTTGTTTCAATCCGTAGATTGACTTCTTTAACTTGCATACACTTTTAGGATATTTTGGATCAACAAAACCTTCAGGCTGGACCATATAGACATCTTCCATAAGATATCCATTTAGGAAAGCGGTTTTGACATCCATTTGCCATATTTCATAGTCGTAGTGAGCAGCAATGGCAAATAATATCCTAATAGACTTTAGCATTGCCACAGGCGAGAAAGTTTCATCATAATCAACCCCTTGAGTTTGAGTGAAACCTTTTGCAACAAGTCTAGCTTTATATGTATCCAAGTTTCCATGTATGTCGGTTTTCATTTTGAAAAGCCATTTGCAATCAACTAGCTTAGAGCTAGGAGGTTGCTCAACAAGTTCCCACACTTGGTTTTCATACATGGATTGCATCTCGGCGTTCATGGCTTCCTGCCATTTATCTTTATCAATCCTTGATAAAGCACCTTGGTAGTTTGTTGGTTCATCCAAATCAACCGTATAGCAACCATCTATGAGAAACCCATATCTCTCAGGAGGATTGCTAATCCTACCAGATCTACGAATGTCTTGTGTATTTTGATCATCCATTTGATCACTATCAACATTTTCATGTTGAGTGCTAGTGTCAACCAATTGTGTATCATCTACTTGATCTTGAACCTCTTCAAGATCTATCTTCCTTTCACTATTTCCTTCCATTAGGAACTTAGTTTCAAGGAATTCCGCCTTCCGAGCAATAAATACATTCTGCTCGGATGGATCATAGAAATAGTATCCCATATCATCCTTGGGATATCCTATGAAGATACACTTCGTGGATCGAGCATTCAACTTATTAGGGACGTAACGCTTAGGATAAGCTTCACATCCCCATACCTTTAAGTATGATAGAGATGGAGGTTTACCAAACCACATCTCGTGAGGAGTTCGTTCCACTTTCTTGGTTGGGGCCATATTTAAAATACGAGCCGCGGAGCTTAGACAATAACCCCAAAATGATAGAGGCAACGAGCTTCTTGCCATCATAGATCGAACCATATCCATTAGGGTTCGGTTCCTCCTTTCGGAAACTCCATTAAGTTGGGGTGTTCCAGGTGGAGTAAGTTGTGAGATAATCCCACAACTCCTAAGATGATCTTGGAAGGCATCGCTTAGGTATTCACCTCCTCTATCGGTACGTAGTACCTTAATTGTCCTATTGAGTTGATTTTGTACTTCATTTTGATATTCTTTGAATGCTTCAAACGTTTCGTCCTTGTGTCTTAATAAGTAGACATATCCGAAACGACTAAAGTCATCAATGAAAGTAACAAAGTATCTTTCACCATTCCTAGTTATGGGTTTAAAGGGTCCACATACATCCGAATGTATTAATCCCAATAAATCTTTAGCCCTTTCATAAGTCCCTTTGAAAGGTGCTTTAGTCATCTTGCCTTGTAAACAAGATTCGCATACATCAAATGAATCCATTTCATTTGATTTCAAAAGTCCATTCCTTTGAAGTGTATGCATTCGGTTCTTGTTTATGTGACCAAGGCGACAATGCCATAAGTAGGAATCACTCAAATCCCTTTTGAGTTTCTTGGTGCTTGTATGGTATATAGAGCTCGATGATGCGTCATCATGAACCAATTCATAAATTCCATTTGAAGGCGAAGCCTTGAAATAGAATACATTATCTAAATAAATATGGATATCATCATTAACAAAATTAAGATTAAAACCACATTGTTTCAAACGGGAAATGGAAATAATGTTTCGACATAAATCGGGTGCATACAAAACATCTTTCAAAATAAGTTCCAAACCACTTGGAAGCTTTAACACAAAGTCTCCTTGAGCCTTCACTTGCACTTTGGCTCCATTACCCATGTAGAGACTTGATGTTCCCGTTTGCTTGCTACTTCTTTTGAACCCCTGCAATGAATTGCAAATGTGAGTTCCACATCCAGTGTCTAATACCCATGTATTAGAAGAAGTAATACTAAGCTCTATATATACCATATATATATTACCTGAGGTTTGCCCTGCATCCCTCTTATCCTTCAACTCCTTAAGATAGATCGGACAGTTTCGTTTCCAATGACCCATTTCACCGCAACCGAAACATGGGTCTTCCTTGGGGTTTGCCTTCTCGGCTACCTTTTGCTTTTTAGCCTTGTTGATGGTTGGGGTAACCATCTTCCCCTTCCCTTTGCCTTGGTAAGCGGGTCCTTTTCTCTTAGCCACCTTTGGCTTAGAGGTCTTACCTTTGGACCCACCTTGATCGATTGCTAACACGGGTAAAGCCCTTTTACCCATGCTAGTTTCCGCCGTTCTAAGCATACCGTGAAGCTCACCTATGCTCTTATCCATCCCATTCATATTGTAATTAATTACAAATTGATCAAACCTTTTTGATAGGGAGTTAAGGATAAGATCGGTGGCTAACTCATTTGATATGTTTAGGTTAAGACGGTTAGCACGATCAATAAGGCTCTTCATTTTGAGGACATAAGAGGAGACGGATTGGGTGTCATCCATACGACATGCATGTAGCGCTCGAACCGTTTCGAAGCGCTCGACACGTGCTTGTTGAAGGAACATCTCCTTCAATTGCGTAATCATGTCATATGCACTATGATGTTCGAAATCCTTTTGGAGTTCGGGTATCATAGTCCCAAGCATTAGACAAGCGACTTGCACCGAATCGGCGCAATACTTGTCATAATAAGCCATGCCCTCTATATCTTCCTCATCCGGTTGGTCGGGAATAGGGTCCTCCAACACATACGCTTTGTCCTCAAGTTTGAGGACAATCCTAAGATTACGGAACCAATCCATAAAGTTCGTATGGTTGAGTTTGTCTTTCTCGAGGAGAGACCTTAATGATAGGTTGTTTAGGTTAAGTGGTGCATTTTGCATGTTGTTGTTATTTGCGGCCATCTACAAAATTTAACAAAGTCCTTTTAAGTATCGATTTTAAATTTAATAAACAATACCCTTTTATTTTTAATTGTTTTATTAAATCTTAGAATCCAACGGTAAATCAAATTTCGGTTAGGTGACCTTTATCCCGTTATTTGATTTAGCTAGGTAGTCATTTATGTGACAATTGCAATCCTTTTGCAACTTCTAAGTTATGGGATCATGCAATCCTTTTGCATGGCATATTTATCCCATCAACGCCTATTTGTTCATCATGCTTCGGTGACCCTAAGTTCATGATTCCCAAATCAAGTCGTCCTACTTGTGTAAACATGTAGACTTAACATACAAGTGGTTAGGTGACCTTTATCCCACATGTATGCGAAGTGTACCTTATTCATATTAGTTCGCTCATGACAGTTAGGTGACCTTTATCCCATCAAGAGTTTCCTAATACGTCTAAGTGTTTCCACAAAAGGATGGCGTTTAACTTGTTTACCTTGTTTTAGTTAAGGGATTTTAAGTTTTCATAAATTCTAGTTTAAGAAAACATTTGCCATACACCAACATGCATTTGGTGTATAGTTCATTATGAAAAGCCAATTTCATGTCTATAAACCATTTTATATATATGATCCTAATCATGATCTTAATAACCGTTTATTAATGTCCTTTTAGCCATTTTTAATTTAACCATTTAAATTGACGTTTTGCATGTCGTTAATTAATGTATAATTTAACCAATTAAATTGCCATTTTGCTTGTTGTTAACTTGTGTGATTAACTTGTAGCATACAACCATACAATCCACAATCATACAATAAACAACCATGCATGCAAAACAAATATGTTCACAATCAAGCCATTTTGGTAGACATTTGTTTAGCCGAAAACAAATGCCACCGGATAAGGGGTTATAACACAAAGTAGGAGATTTCAAATCTCCCACTTAACCTTGCATCCAAATGCTTCTTCATGTGTTCTTCAAGTCTTCATCATTCTTCATCATTTTACAAAATATATCCTAATACATTTTGTCTAAAAAATGAAATTACAACCTAATCTATTTTACATACCAAATATAAAATAAATTACATAACCAAATGAATTATTACATGCCAAATGAATAAATATTATTACAAACCAATTGAATAAATATCAATCAACCATGCATGCAACCAAACACAAGGTCAAGGCTTAGATTGTGAACATCATCAACATAAGTGATAGGCAATACAGAATCACAAGTGATTGGAAACACAGAATCACAAGTGATCTGCAACACAGAATCACAAGTGATTGGCAATACAGAATCACAAGTGATCTGCAACACAGAATCACAAGTGATTGGCAATACAGAATCACAAGTGATCGGCAACACAGAATCACAAGTGATTGGCAGTACAGAATCACAAGTGATTGGCAGTACAGAATGCAGAATCACAAGTGATTTTGGCCAAAATGACAACCACCCAAAACCGAAAATTTTACATTCTACTTCATGCATGTTCATAGAATGCAAAATTATAGTGGGTTTAATAACCATCTCGAAGCATATTTCAACAACTTCGGCTCTAGATACCATTGTTGGGATTTAACAAGTTTCATGATACTTAAAACCTTTTAAGAAACATATCAAAGCGGAAGCATGTTAGTTACATTTTAACTTGTTAATCTTTAAACCATTTTAAAGTTAAATCCCATGGATCAAGTTGTGAAATAATATGCTTACAAACTACAAGATAGTAATTTAGAAGTTATACCTTCTCCAAGTTAGGAGGTTATTTACTTCCAAGAATGATGAATTTGAAGATGAAAACACCAAGCTTATGCTTCTCCAATATCACCCTTAACCTTGGCTAGACTTTGGTACCTTATAACCTTACTAACCAAGCTAGAAAACTACTTTATTTGAACCTTAAAATCTGGACAGCAAGTACCAAGAAAGATGATGATGAATACTAGTTCCAAAACTATGGAACCTCAAGAGATAATACCCCAAACTTGTAACCAACACTTAGTACTTTGGTTAGGATTTAATCACACTTGAATGGAGCTTATAAAAACCAAATTATGAACTCCTTTGAGCTGCAAATACCCCACGTTTTGGACAGCTGAATGGCAGAAGTATTTGTGCAGTTTTTTGATATGTAAATTGCTTCTCTAGGTCCCAAAGTGAGTCAAGATGCATGTTATAGGAATTGGGAAAGCATGGGCATCAAAAGGAATCTCTAGCATGCTTCTTGAACTCCCAATGCCACTACAAGGATCTTTTATAATATACATTATATAAAAAAAAACTGATTTTATAAAATCAGTTTTTATAAAACTTAATTTTATAAAACACATTATATAAACATGTATATTATTTGTTATGTATATTTTATAAAACCAATTTTATAAAATGTGACATAACTTAATTATTTAACCTATAAATAATTAAATCCTTGTTATATAAGTTATTTCATAACTTATATATAAACATATCAAGTAACATTATTTAAGAAACCTTTTCCTTAAAGTTCAAGTGTCGTGTATTTAATCAACGATCCAACCGCTAAAATTAAATACGAATAAAGTGTCGGTAAGTTTGTTATTGGGTATGACCCGACTTGGATCATAACACATTAGCCACATTAATTTAATATGTCTCTCGGGCATACGAAATACCTTCAATTATTCCACTCACCTCAACGATTTGGTGATGATTTTATACTTCCGAATGCTTCAAAGCCGAGTACCTAATACAATAAGTACTCAATCAACAAACAAACTTGTTGGGCTAAACACCAACATTTCACTCAAGCGCATTTAATGACTTAAATGCATTAAATGCCCCATTTTCACCAAAACCGCCCTTAAGGGTCAAGACCATCGTCAATCACCTAAAAGCTAGTGATTAAGGTCTATCAACACTAACTATAACACAATTAGGGTAATTCATACCCATAATCTTAAACTATGTAAATCATTAACCCCTTTGACTCATTTAAAGTCAACACACCCATTTCGGGTCATCCACTAACCCAACTAACACCCATTTACCAATTATTTAGGTGTGCTAGTAATTAACTAACCAATTAGGACTCATAA
Source organism: Rutidosis leptorrhynchoides (assembly GCF_046630445.1). Classification (NCBI taxonomy): domain Eukaryota; kingdom Viridiplantae; phylum Streptophyta; class Magnoliopsida; order Asterales; family Asteraceae; genus Rutidosis; species Rutidosis leptorrhynchoides. The sequence goes on from NC_092337.1 coordinate 259,174,863, forward strand.
CATCAATTAACACTTTGAAGCCCTAAGTTAGTTACCATTGAGTCCTCATGACTCCATCTTACCCAAGAACACCCAAAATCAACAAATATAGGTTTTATGTTCTTCATTTACCCAAACCCTAACCCTACACAAAATCAAAGTAAGGAAATCAAGATTAGAGCTTACCACTACAACCCCAACGTAGCTAGTGAGTAGATAAACGACTTTAATACCCGCACTTTGGCCCGAGAACAACTTTTTCCTCTTGGATTTAAGCTTTCTCACTCAAGAAATCACACTCTCTCTCCAAAATTAAAGTGAAGAAGATAAGGTTGTTGAAAATGGAGTGAATGATACCCCAAGATCTGACCTACTGCCCTCCAATACGTCCACAAGTGAAATTACCAAAATGCCCATCAAAATATCTGAATAAAACAACAGAACCCGGCTACAGTGAGGAGTGCGCCAGGCGCACCCCTAAGTGTGCGCTGAGTGCACCCTGCTCAGTTCGCCCTCTGACCTCTGTTTTAATATACAAGGTCACCCACACTTCATGTACCATAATTACACTGATGTACAATTATTATTAGGGTCTTACAACTCTCCCCCACATGAATCGGAGCGCGTCCTCGCGATCCAAGCCGCATGACAAGAGGGAAGATACACTAACACAAACTCTTCGGGCTCCCAAGTAAATTCGGAACCTTTACTACGACGCCATTGAACTTTAAAAGTTCTCACTTCTTTATTTCTCAACCTTTTGACCTTCTCATCGAGTATGGCAATCGACTCCTCAATATATTCTAACTTATTGTTTAGCTCAATTTCGTCTAACGGCACCCATGATGAATCATCCGCAAGACACTTACGGAGATGGGAAACATGAAATGTATTATGAATCCCCGCAAGTTCTTCGGATAATTCCAACCGATACGCGACTTCACCAACACGAGCTAAAACCTTAAATGGCCCAATAAACCGAGGAGCTAACTTTCCCCGTTTTTGAAACCGAATAACACCTTTCCATGGCAAAACCTTAAGCATCACCATGTCACCTTCTTGAAATTCGATCATTCGTCTACGCTTTCGGCATACGACTTTTGTCTATCTTGAGCCTTTTTCAAATGATCCCGAATCATATCAATCTTGCTATTCGTTTCTAAGACCAAATCGGTACTCCCGATTTCTTTTTGACCAATCTCACCCCAACAAATCGGAGTTCGACACCTTCGCCCATAAAGCATCTCATAAGGTGGCATCCCGATACTAGTATGATAACTATTATTGTACGAGAATTCCACCAAAGGTAACATATCCTCCAAAGTTTGATAATACATGCCCGTAACATATCCTCCAAAGTTTGATTCGTACGTTCGGTTTGACCGTCCGTCTGAGGATGATACGCCGTGCTCAAATTCAATTGTGTACCCATATCTTCGTGAAAATTTTCCCAAAACCGAGATGTGAAACGGGTATCTCGATCCGAAATAATAGATATAGGAACCCCATGTCGAGCGACTACCTCTTTGATAAACAATTTAGCCAAAGCCTCCGATGATATCGCTTCCCATTCACTTTTCGTCAATCGGTCAACTATCACCCAAATCGAATCAGATTGGGTTCTCGCCGTCTTTGGTAATTTTGTAATGAAATCCATGGTAATGTGCTCCCATTTCCATTTCAGAATTTCCAACGGTTGTAACTTACCATACGGCTTTTGGTGTTCGCCTTTAACCTGCAAACACGTGACACATTGCTCAACATACTTTACAACATCACGTTTCATACCAGGCCACCAATAATCTTTCCTTAAGTCAAGATACATTTTCGTCGCGCCCAGATGAATGGAATACTTTGACTTATGTGCTTCATCAAGTAGCACTCGTCGATAATCCTCCATCTTAGGCACCCACACTCTTCCTTGAAAAGACAACAGACCATGCGAACCCATAGTAATGAATTTCGATTGCCCCACAATTCTTTCCTCATGCTTGTTGTGAACGTAAGCTTCAATTTGAATCACGCCAAGTTTTTCAAGAAAATCGTTAGTAATAATCATACATAACAATCCCAATCGTAACGCCGGGTGGTGACTCTTTCGACTTAACGCATCCGCGACCACATTTGCCTTAACCGGATGATAAAGTATTTCACAATCATAATCTTTCACCACATCCATCCATCTACGTTGACGATAATTCAAATCTCTTTGATCAAAAAGATGTTTCAAACTCTTGTGATCCAAATAAATCGTACACTTGACACCATACAAGTAATGGCGCCAAATTTTCAATGCATGAACAACAGCCGCCAACTCAAGATCATGAGTCGGATATCTCGTTTCGTGTTCCTTTAATTGTCGAGAGGCATAAGCGGTGACTTTACCCCTTTGCATTAGAACACACCCGAGCCCATTTAAAGAAGCATCACAATAAACCGTCATGTCTTCCACACCTTCCGGCAATACTAACAACGGTGCTTGACATAACTTCTCTTTTAACAATTGAAAAGCAATTTCTTGCTCGTTCTCCCAATTAAATCTTGCGTTCTTTCTTGTCAATTTTGTCAATGGAGAAGCGATCTTAGAAAAGTCTTGGATAAACCGACGATAATAACCGGACAATCCGAGAAAACTTCGGATTTCCATAGGCATAGTCGGTCGTCCCTAACTCTTTACCGTCTCAATCTTTCCCGGGTCCACTTGAATACCATTGTCGTTCACAATATGGCCAAGGAATTGAACTTCCCTTAGCCAAAATTCACATTTGGAGAATTTAGCATACAACTTCTCCTTCCGCAACGTCCTTAACACACTCCGCAAATGATGTTCATATTCCTTCATACTCTTCGAATAGACAAGTATGTCGTCAATGAACACAATTACCGACTTGTCCAACATAGGTTGGCAAACTCGGTTCATAAGATCCATGAATGCCGCTGGTGCATTCGTAAGACCAAAAGGCATTACCACAAACGCAAAATGTCCATAACGCGTTCGAAAAGCCGTTTTCTCGATATCTTCCTCACGGACCCGCATTTGGTGATAGCCGGACCGTAGGTCGATTTTGGAGAAATACGTTGCACCTTGGAGTTGGTCAAACAAATCGTCGATTATAGGCAAAGGATAACGATTCTTGATCGTCACTTTGTTCAACTCCAGATAATCGATGCACATCCGCATGCTACCATCTTTCTTCTTTACGAATAAAACCGGAGCGCCCCATGGCGAAGCACTCAGTCGAATAAAACCCTTCTCAAGCAACTCTTGGGTTTGATTTAACAACTCTTGCATTTTCGTCGGTGCTAAACGATAAGGAGTTTTAGCAATGGGGGTAGCCCCCGGAACCAACTTGATGCGAAATTCAACTTGTCTTTTCGCCGGAACACCCGGTAACTCATCCGGAAAAATGTCTTCAAATTCACTTACCACCGGAATTTCACGAATGGATGGTGGCTCATCTCGAGTATCAACAACATGGGCTAGAAAAGTCATGCCACCACTAACAAGGAAACGACGCGCCCGTGCAAAAATGCATATCGGCACAAGTCTTCTTCGTTTATCACCGTGAATAATTAACTCTCCCCCACTTGGGGTTTTTACCCGAATAAACTTATCATGGCATGCAATATCAGCTCTATTATGATCGTGCCAATCCATACCAATGACGATATCAAAATCACCCAAAGTCATCGGAATGAGATCGATTTTAAAATTTTCGGCGCCAAACACAACATTACAATTTTTACACACATCAACCACTAGCGCCGTCTTGCCATCCGCTATTTCAACTTCTACCGGATGACTTAACTTAACTAGCGGTTTATTTAACTTAGGCACGAATCTTGGAGAAACAAACGATAAATTGGCACCACTATCAAATAGGATTCGTGCCGGATTAGAGTTAACCATGAAAGTACCTGAAACGACTTCGTTGGATTGCTTGGCCTCCTCATTCATCATCAAATAGCTGCGACCCCTAGCCGTGCCCGCCGCTTTCTCCAACCGTTTAACATGATCAGTGTTCAAGTCGGGGCACTCCGACCTTCGGTGTCCTTCTTTGTTGCAATTAAAACAAGTGAGCTTGTTTGTTGAAGGAGGCTTTGTACAATCCCGAGCCAAATGACCTCGCACTCCACAATTGTAACAAGTAGGGATAAAGTTCCCGAAACTTCCCTTCTTCACACTATTTACACTTTCGGAACCCTTCTTGTTCTTGTTCTTCTTGTTGGAAAAGTTAGAATGACTAGAACCTTCAAACTTTCTTTTAGAAAAAGTGAAATCGCTTTTTCTTGGAACCTCCGGCTCAAAACCCTGAGCCAATTCAAATAACTCTTCAAAAGACTTAGCCGCTCCACGACTAATCTTACCCTTATACTCATCATTCATGGTACGGTAGAAATCTTTCATCAGCTTGTGATCGTCACCAACATATTCCGGACAAAAACGAGTCTTTGCCAAGAAGGTAGACTTGAGAGTGACCAAGTCCATTGAACCTTGTTGCAAATTGTGCAACTCGTCCCGGATTCTATCAAGATCGGAAGAAGTTCGGTATTCTTGGAAAAATTCCTTCTTAAACTCCTCCCATGTTAAGCTCATGCATTGCTCTTCACCATATAATTTGATTTTATCGTCCCACCACAACTTGCCTTCTTCGCGCAACATGCTAGACCCATACCTCGTCTTCTTCTCGGGAGGACATTCCGCGGTACGGAAAGCTCCCTCGATATCGGAAATCCAACAAGTGCTTTTCAATGGATCCCTCACCCCATTAAACATCGGAGGTTGAGTATCCTTGAAATTTTTGTAGTGGAAGTCCCGCCTTCCACCCCCACCATTACCTTCACCCCCTTGCCTCGAGGATAAATATTTCTAACTTCCAAAGCCTCCTCTATTGCGGCTTTCATTCGTTCATTTATCATTTCGGTCACTTGTCCATCAACCGACTCTTGGAAAACCTTTGGAACATCGTCAAGAAAATCCTTCTTTAGCCTTTTAAAGATGGCCTCGACCTTGGTCGTGAGTTCAACGTCCTCACTCGTACTTCCGTCATTGGTGTCGTGTCCATTTCTCATCTTCATTCTATAAAACAAAGTACATTAAGCAACGAAACGAAAAGGACTTAACACATACGTATATACATATACACCGCACTATCCCATCTTGCTCAACAATCGTCGTACATTGCTTGTTTGACATGATTTGAACCCGTAACAATGGTAGCTAATCATTGTTACGCGAGCACGTCGCATTAACTTGCTAGTACAACGTCTATCTCACTTGATGTTTGCTAACACAACACAAAACAAATAGCGCAAGGTTAGTTCACATAAACCTAAACACTAATCAACTCCCAGTCTGACCCGTCTCCTACAAGTCCCGCATAAAGCGCGTACACAATAAGTCTAAGTCTAGGCACCTATCTCAAGTCGCCTAAATCCCTTAGACCATGCTCTGATACCACTTGTAACAACCCAAACCAATAACCAACCGAATACGCGAAACAAAATTTTTTTTTTTTATCAGTAGAGTGCGCCACGCGCACCCCTTGGGGTGCGCGGCGCGCACAGGCCCACATTCAGTTCTGTCCGGTTTTGTCAATTTTCAATTAAAGATCTCCCACTTCCCGACATATTTATACGAAACGCTTTTCACAACATGTTATAATGGTTAAAACTCACACGATTCAATAATAAAATGAGTTTTACAAAACGGGGCCCACATCGGCCGTTTTACGAGTTTCATACAAAAGTTCGAGTTTCGACCACACTAGTTTAAATTCCAAACGACACTAAGAGCATGGTGTTTGGGGTTAAACTACCCACATCTCGGTCAAACTCCAAAAGCTATCACATCCAAAAGCGTCTCCTATCAAACAACAAGCGGAAAATCTCTAATCCAACCGTACGCCCTTACCCTTATCAACGCCCGAGCCTATAAAAAGAGAAACAACGAAAGGGTAAGCAAAGCTTAGTGAATGCAATAGTTATACATATACATATATAACTTACTTACTTGCAAACACTTACAACATATTCGCATACATACTAGCAACATAATTAGCATACCTTTATAATGTATAACGCTAAATCCTCGATAACATAAGCTAGTATAACAATATCATATAGTGCAACAACACAATACGTTACAACACAATACATAAGCATTGATGTTCACAACATCCATTAGTATTCGAATCCCAAGGCTAGCTCAACGAATGGTATCGTCAACATCGAACTTAATTCCCATTCGTCCCAATAAATGTGGTATTGTCAACATCGAACTTAAACCCACATATGAGGTATCGTCAACATCGAACTTAAAACCCTCATCGAATTTCACTACAATAGCGGTATGGCTTCGTCAACATCGAACTTTAAATCCATACATGAGGTATCGTCAACATCGAACTTAAACCCTCATCAAAATGTACCAACAATATACTCTAGGATATGGTATCGTCAACATCGAACTTTAACCCATACCCCACAAGAAAATAAATCATATACATACATATATAATTATTCCACTCACCTCAACGATTTGGTGATGATTTTATACTTCCGAATGCTTCAAAGCCGAGTACCTAATACAATAAGTACTCAATCAACAAACAAACTTGTTGGGCTAAACACCAACAATTCACTCAAGCGCATTTAATGACTTAAATGCATTAAATGCCCCATTTTCACCAAAACCGCCCTTAAGGGTCAAGACCATCGTCAATTACCTAAAAGCTAGTGATTAAGGTCTATCAACACTAAGTATAACACAATTAGGGTAATTCATACCCATAATCTCAAACTATGTAAATCATTAACCCCTTTGACTCATTTAAAGTCAACACACCCATTTCGGGTCATCCACTAACCCAACTAACACCCATTTACCAATTAGCTACTCATAACATCAATTAACACTTTGAAGCCCTAAGTTAGTTACCATTGAGTCCTCATGACTCCATCTTACCCAAGAACACCCAAAATCAACAAATATGGGTTTTATGTTCTTCATTTACCCAAACCCTAACCCTACACAAAATCAAAGTAAGGAAATCAAGATTAGAGCTTACCACTACAACCCCAACGTAGCTAGTGAGTAGATAAACGACTTTAATACCCGCACTTTGGCCCGAGAACAACTTTTTCCTCTTGGATTTAAGCTTTCTCACTCAAGAAATCACACTCTCTCTCCAAAATTAAAGTGAAGAAGATAAGGTTGTTGAAAATGGAGTGAATGATACCCCAAGATCTGACCTACTGGCCTCCAATACGTCCACAAGTGAAATTACCAAAATGCCTATCAAAATATATGAATAAAACAACAGAACCCGGCTACAGTGAGGAGTGCGCCAGGCGTACCCCTAAGTGTGCGCTGAGCGCACCCTGCTCAGTTCGCCCTCTGACCTCTGTTTTAATATACAAGGTCACCCACACTTCATGTACCATAATTACACTGATGTACAATTATTATTAGGGTCTTACAGATATAAAGTTGTGACAATTTTTCCATCTTGTCAGTTTCTTTGATCGGTAAGAAGTGTGCAGATTTAGTAAGACGATCCACTATGACCCATATAGTATCATTGCCGCTTGAAGTCTTGGGCAACTTGGTAATGAAATCCATAGTGATACATTCCCACTTCCACTGCGGGATATCCGGCTGTTGAAGTAAACCAGATGGCTTTTGATGTTCGGCCTTAACTTTCAAACAAGTAAGGCACTTGCTCACATAATCGGCAATATCAAATTTAAGATTAGGCCACCAATAAAACTCTTTCACATCGTGATACATTTTACTAGAGCCCGGGTGAATAGAATACCTAGTATTGTGTGCTTCATCCAAGACTAGTTCTCGAAGATTTCCAAAAAATGGGACCCAGATTCGGTTATTAAAATACCTTATTCCATTTACCTTTAGTTCAAGTTGCTTTACGAGATCTCTAAGTCCCTCGAGTTGGACATTCTCTTCCTTCAATGCCTCAAGTTGTGCTTCACGGATCTAAGATGTAAGATTCATACGAATACGTATGTTTAAAGCTCGGACTCGGATCAGTTTGGCACGATCCTTTCTAGTAAGGGCATCAGCAACTACATTCGCCTTACCAGGATGATATTTAAGCTCACAGTCGTAGTCGTTTAATAACTCGACCCAACGCCTCTGTCTCATGTTTAGTTGCTTTTGATCAAAGATATGTTGAAGACTTTTATGATCGGTAAACACCGTGAATTTAATCCCGTAGAGATAATGTCTCCACATCTTCAATGCAAATACCACATCTCCTTACTCTAGGTCATGTGTGGTATAGTTCTTCTCATGTTTCTTCAATTGTCTAGATGCATAAGCTATAACTTTGTTACGTTGCATTAAGACACATCCGAAACCTTGCTTCGAGGCATCACAACAGACTATAAAATCGTCGTTGCCATCGGGTAATGATAGAATCTGGGCTGTGTTCAATTTATCCTTTAGAACCTTGAAAGAAGATTCTTGTTCCTCGGACCACTCAAACTTCTTCCCCTTATGAGTTAGCTTTGTGAGAGACTTGGGTAGAATAGAAAAATCTTTGATGAATCTTCGGTAATAACTAGCAAGTCTTAAAAATTGGCGAATATGTTTCGCACTCTTAGGTACTTCCCAATTCCGAATAGCAGTGATTTTTGCCGAATCGACATGTATTACTATCAACTACATGTCCGAGAAATTGTACGGTTCGCAACCAAAATTCACATTTAGAGAACTTGGCATACAGTTGTTCCTTCTTTAAGAGCTCTAGAATCAATCGCAAATGTTGCTCATGTTCTTTCTCGTTCTTGGAATAGATTAGAATATCATCGATGAAAACAATAACGAATTTATCAAGATAAGGTTTGCATACACGGTTAATAAGATCCATGAATACAGCAGAAGCGTTGGTTAAACCAAAAGGCATGACAAGAAACCCATAATGTCCGTAGCGAGTTCGAAAAGCAGTCTTAGAAACATCAGTTTCCTTGACTCTCGATTGATGATAACCCAACCTAAGATCAATCTTTGAATAAATACTTGACCCTTGCAGTTGGTCAAACAGGTCATCAATACGCGGCAGTGGATAACGATTCTTGATGGTTAGCTTGTTGAGTTCACGGTAATCAATACACATTCTCAATGTGCCATCTTTCTTTATGACAAATAGAACAGGTGCTCCCCACGGTGACGAGCTAGGACGAATGAAACCTTTCTCCAAAAGTTCTTGGAGTTAGCTAGAGAGCTAGTCGGTATGGTGCCTTTGCAATAGGTGCAGCACCGGGTGTCAGATCAATTTGAAACTCAACCTGTCGTTGGGGAGGGAGACCAGGGAGTTCTTCGGGAAATACTTCGGGAAAGTCTCTAACCACCGGTACATCTTCAATACGTTTCTCTTCCGGTTCGACTTTCTTAACATGGGCTAAGATAGCTTGATATCCCTTCATTAGGTGTGTATTGACTACAGAGAGTTGAACAAACTTACCATCAAAAACCGTTATCCACTGCCGAGAATTGACGACTTATTTGATCAACTACAAGGCTCGTGAGTTTATTCGAAGATCGATTTACGTTCTGGATATCATCAAATGCGAGTAAAGGAGGATGATATTCCAAAAACTGCTTTTAGGACGCGTTATGGTCATTACAAGTTTATGGTTATGCCGTTTGGATTGACTAACGCACCAGCTGTGTTCATGGACCTTATGAACCGAGTGTGTGGGCCATATCTTGACAAGTTTGTCATTGTTTTCATCGATGACATACTTATTTACTCAAAGAATGATCAAGAGCACGAAGAACATTTGAGAAAAGTGCTAGAAGTATTGAGGAAAGAAAAACTGAACGCTAAGTTTTCAAAGTGTGCATTTTGGTTGGAAGAAGTTCAATTCCTCAGTCACATAGTGAACAAAGAAGGTATCCAGGTGGACCCAGCAAAGATCAAAACCGTTGAAAAGTGGGAAACCCCAAAAACTCCGAAGCATATACGTCAATTTTTAGGATTGGCTGGTTACTACAGAAGATTCATCCAAGATTTCTCCAAAATAGGAAAACCCTTGACTGCATTAACGCATAAAGGGAAGAAATTTGAATGGAAGGATGAACAAGAGAAGGCGTTTCAATTATTGAAGAAAAAGCTAACTACGGCACCTATATTGTCATTGCCTGAAGGGAATGATGATTTTGTGATTTATTGTGACGCATCAAAGCAAGGTCTCAGTTGTGTATTAATGCAACGGACGAAGGTGATTACTTATGCGTCTAGACAATTGAAGATTCACGAGCAATATTATACGATGCATGATTTGGAATTAGGCGCGGTTGTTTTTGCATTAAAGACTTGGAGGCACTACTTATATGGGGTCAAAAGTATTATATATACCGACCACAAAAGTCTTCAACACATATTTAATCAGAAACAACTGAATATGAGGCGGCGTAGGTGGATTGAATTGTTGAATGATTACGACTTTGAGATTCGTTACCACCCGGGGAAGGCAAATGTGGTAGCCGACGCCTTGAGCAGAAAGGGCAGAGAACCCATTCGAGTAAAATCTATGAATATAATGATTCACACTAACCTTACTACTCAAATAAAGGAAGCGCAACAAGGAGTTTTAAAAGAGGAAAATTTAAAGGATGAAATACCCAAAGGATCGGAGAAGCATTTTAATATTCGGGAAGACGGAACCCGGTATAGGGCTGAAAGAATTTGGGTACCAAAATTTGGAGATATGAGAGAAATGGTACTTAGAGAAACTCATAAAACCAGATACTCAATACATCCTGGAACGGGGAAGATGTACAAGGATCTTAAGAAATATTTTTGGTGGCCAGGTATGAAAGCGTATATTGCTAAATATGTAGGAGAATGTTTGACGTGTTCTAAGGTCAAAGCTGAACATCAGAAACCATCAGGTCTACTAGAACAACCTGAAATCCCGAAATGGAAATGGGAAAACATTACCATGGATTTCATTACTAAATTGCCAAGGACTGCAAGTGGTTATGATACTATTTGGGTAATAGTTGATCATCTCACCAAGTCAGCACACTTTCTGCCAATAAGAGAAGATGACAAGATGGAGAAGTTAGCACGACTGTATTTGAAGGAAGTCGTCTCCAGACATGGAATACCAATCTCTATTATCTCTGATAGGGATGGCAGATTTATTTCAAGATTCTGGCAGACATTACAGCAAGCATTAGGAACTCGTCTAGACATGAGTGTAACACCCTAGGCAAATCCCACATCGCCCACATACATGAGTGATCATGGGATTATTAGGTAATACTCACGCTTAAATGACACAACGCGTTTTGGGACCATAGGCTGAGTAGAAGTGCGAGTACGTTGTGGTTAAGCGTGCTCGGGCGAGAGCACTACCAGGATGGGTGACCTCCTGGGAAAGTGCTTCTCGTGTGTGGTCGCCAAGAAAAAGCCGTGCGCCTGCGGGCAAAGCGGACAATATTGTGGTCACGTTAAGCTGGGGTGTTACAGAATAACTGTGAAGACCCGTCCTAATCCATCCGGACGAAGTCCATATCGATTATAAACGATTCACAACAGTTGATTACATCGCGAGGTACTTGACCTCTATATGATACATTTTACAAAACATTGCATTCGTTTTTGAAAAGACAATCTCTCATTACATCGAAAGCTGACGGCAGCCATACTATTTCATAATATATGTACTATAATTGACTTTAACTAATTTTGATAAACTCAACGACTCGAATGCAACGTCTTTTGAAATATGTCATGAATGACTCCAAGTAATGTCTCTAATATGAGCAAATGCACAGCGGAAGATTTCTTTCGTACCTGAGAATAAACATGCTTTAAAGTGTCAACCAAAAGGTTGGTGAGTTCATTAGTTTAACACAAATAATCATTTTCATCATTTTAATAGACCACAAGATTTCATATTTCCATTTCTCATAAACATACGTCCCATGCATAGAGACAAAATATCATTCATATGGATTGAACACCTGGTAACCGACATTCACAATATGTATATAAGAATATCCCCATCATTTTCGGGATCCTCCTTCGGACATGATATAAATTTCGAAGTACTAAAGCATCCGGTACTTTGGATGGGGCTTGTTGGGCCCGATAGATCTATCTTTAGAGTTCGCGTCAATTAGGGTGTCTGTTCCCTAATTCTTAGATTACCAGACTTAATAAAAAGGGGCATATTCGATTTCGATCATTCAACCATATAATGTAGTTTTAATTACTTGTGTCTATTTCGTAAAACAGTTATAAAAATAGCGCATGTATTCTCAGTCCCAAAAATATATATTGCAAAAGCATTTAAAAAGGGAATAATGAAACTCACCTAATGTATTTTGTAGTAAAAATACATATGACGACATTAGACAAACTGAACAATGCAGGGTTGGCCTCGGATTCACGAACCTATATCATTTGTATATACATTAAAATGTATAATCGTATTCGAACAAGTTTATATTTTATAACTTGAATTATATTATATATTATACTTATTTGGTTTGTGTATATATTTAAAATGTTTAATATATATTTGGTTATATTAATATATCTCTATATATATAAGGTTTGTATTATTTGAAAATATTCTTAATTCGTTATATATAAGTATTTATATAAATAATGTTATTATATTTGATATGTGATATATAAACTATTAGTATAATTATAATATATGCATTAAGTATATGTTAGGCACAAAATATTTATTTGTAACGAAAATGATAGTTTTGATAATAATGAATTACTAATAATAATAACTTTTTTAATATTGATAATACTAATATTAATAACGATATTGTTAAAATTGATACTTATGTTAATAATAATAATAGTAAAACTAATGATCACGAAAATGATATTTATACTAATATTAATGAGAGTAATAATAACTTGTATTGTTTTATAATAACAACAATAATAACCCTAAACATATTCATAATATTCATAATAGTACTAAAAATGGTACAATTACTAATATTTACAAAAATAATAATAAGTTGCATTATTTTGTCACTAATTATAATGTTTATAATGATAATAATGATAATGGTTTTATTATTAATAAATATAATAATAATGGTTTTACTCATAATGGTGTTACTAATAATATTCTTAATACCAATAATAACAATAATTCTAAAAATAATAATTTTATTAATAATGATACTTATATTGATAGTAATAATAGTAGTAGTAATAATAATAATAATAATAATAATAATAATAATAATAATAATAATAATAATAATAACTAATAATAATAATGATAGAAATAAAGTAAAAGTGTATACCCTCTCCAAGCTTTTTCTAAAAAAAAATCCCCCATACGAGACTCGAACCCATGACCTCCCGCTTATATTCAAACACCCTTAACCATGTATCTGTTTCCATTTTCCTGAATAGTATTCGATCTAATTATTCTTATACCATTATATTTCTGTTTCTCATTTTCACCTCCTCCTTTTTCTTAAAAAAAAATATGTCACAGCTAGGGATTGAACTTGAGGCCTTTCGCTTAACCCACCAACACCTAAACCATTCCTCCATCTGTTTATTTGTGAAATAAATCGAATCCCTAATCTTTCAACCTATACTTCAGTTTATCTTCTTCGAACCCTTTTTAATTTTCTTCCTTATCATCATCTAATATTATAACATCTTATGAATCATCAACTATGTATCATCTATATCATACGTATACTTGTAAATCATCATCCACATTCTAAAAACCAAGAAATTTATGGTTGTTGAGCCCAAGTCATTTGCAGCCCACTTAATTAGTCCGAAAATGAAATTAAATGGGTCCATTAATCTAGTCCATTACCATAAGTAACAAATGAGTTTTCAGTTTATATAAAATAATAAAAAAAGAAGTAACAAGTGGTAGCAGCCATTAATGACCACTCCCATCTTTATCATTCTCGTTCCATCATCATCTTCTTTTTCTCTTTTCACGTTTACTTTCCAACAGAAAGAAAAGAAAAACACAATACTACGGAATAAAGGGTGGTGTTCGTGGAGGTGATTAAAACAGGAAGAAGGAGAAAAGAGAGAAGAGAAGTGGTTCTCAGTGTTCTTGGACTGCAATCATGGGAAGCTTTAATAGCGAATAACAGTGAGCAATTGTTGGTGTCTTGATGAATACGAAACGGGGAAAAAAAATAATAACAAGAGCATGGTTATGGTGGTGGTTAAGGTAGTTTTGTAGAATGAAGGTGACGTTTTATCATGTGTTTTAATTGGTGATTGAGGTCGAGCAGAAACAGTAACAAATAGGCAATAATGATGGTGTTAGGAGGATATGGTGGAGGTTATGATGGTTGTTGCAGGTTTTCGAGCAAAGAAAGAAGAAAGGAAAAAGAAGAAAAAAATATGTATATATATATATATATTTATAACGAGTGTGGTTTGTTCATGTGATCCGGTGGTTGTGGTGGCGGGTGTTTGGTGTTCATGTTGGTGGTTGTAAATGTAAGATTGTGCAGGATGTTTGTTTTAATATGTAAGGTGATAGTGTGATCATAGGTGGTGTAGAGTGGTTTTGATTTAAGGTGATGATTTTGGTTATATGTTTGTTGGTCATAAATGATGGTGATCGACTGATCGTGGATGGCTATCGGGTGTTAGGAGATGATGGAAGGTGGTTTTTGGTTATCATATCTCTATCTATCTATATCACAGTGAAAATATACATATTTATATAGAATGAGATGATTGATATCATCTTTATGTTACAGTACATAAATAGTAATATTATTATAATATAATAAATATGGAATTCAAAAGTTATACATTATTCGGACTATTAAGTCAATAGGAATCCAATTCCAAAATCACGGATGGAATAATGGATGATGAAAAAGTGTGCAAGTTGTAGTTAAAGTTATAATATAAAAATCAAATTTACAACATGTAAGAATGAAACAATAGTTAAGCAGTCTGAATAATTAGATTTATCTTACCGACAATTTTAACGGACTGTGCATCGTGCGAAATCAGTGGCGGATATAAGTGTTCAGAATAATCCCATATTTTTAAATTAACTTTATATATATATATATATATATATATATATATATATATATATATATATATATATATATATATATATATATATATATATATATATATATATATACATATACATATATCTCTATATATAATTGCATAATTAATTATGCACAATTGTTCGTGAATCGTCGGGCATAGTCCAAGGTTAAATAATTTCATGTAAACAGTTTCAAAGGTTTTAAGATTCAACATTACAAACTTTGCTTATCGTATCGAAACCATATAAAGATTAAGTTTAAATTTGGTCGGAAATTCTCGGGTCATCACAGTACCTACCCGTTAAAGAAATTTCGTCCCGAAATTTGAGTGAGGTCGTCATAGCTAACAATAAATATGTTTTCCTGACGAATATGAGCTGATAAATAGAGTTTTATCATTATTGAATAATACAGATAAAATAATTCGATTATTCTAAGAGCACGAATGAAGCTATCACGAAAGAGTGAAATGAATAAATGAAGTTTCGATTTAACTTTTGACGTTGCCTTGATTGAATTCCAGAATTTAAGGGATTTATAAGAAAATCTTGGAAATCTATAAGATCTGATTCTTCGACGAATAAGGAAATTAAGATCTCTCTAATTAAATACGGTGATCTGCTTCGATTACTCTGTCTGATATTTCCATTATAAATTAAACTCTTCCGTTCCATTATTCTCACCATTCCTATACTTTCCTGCTTGTTTCATACATCCAAAAGATTCTGAAAATGCTTAATCCAGTTCTGATCCTTGTCCTCATCCTTACCATCGCAACAATCATTCTCTTTTTCCAACTTCCACCGGAGGAATCTGTTTTCTTCTACTTCGCCCTTGGGGTTATAATGTTTTTAATTCTCCCGTGTCTTTATGTTGCGATAAACATTGATATACACGGTTTGCAGTTCATGTGTTGTTATCGGGCTTTATATCTTCCCTTATACTTCGAAGTCCTTGCTCATGTTTTCTATAATCATTGTCATCCCCGGTTAATACTCCCCCCTATTTGCTGCGATTTATACTCCAATTTCTATTTCGGAGCTTTGTCCCTTCATTTCTTCTTCTTACGATTGGGCATCTCTTGTAATGGTCCAGAATTCGCAGATATAAGTTTCAGAATGAACATTGTTAATGTCCTAAGAAAGAAATGGTAATAGCACAATTTGACTTGTCAAATTAACAGAATTCAAGGAAAGATAGGACTATCAAGAAAATAGGTTCTTGATATGTTTATAAATTAGACAGAACGTAAAAGTCGTGTAACATGGCACATGATGACGTTATGATCTGTGAATAATCACGTTCCATTAGAAACTCAGCATGAATTACTGTAATATAATCACGTTGATCAAGTGTCATTATATTATACTAACTCATGCATCAGTTCCCAACATTACTTCAATAACATTCATATTTTAAGCTCGAAAGTTTACAGAATATAGAAACTAACAATTTCTATATGATGTAATACTGATAGCACGAAGAGATTAATGATTTCAGATAAGAATAGTTATAAAATATCTCCAGAAATATGGAGGATATTTATAATGAAAGATACGATAATATCTCGGAATATCTAAGATCAGAGAATGATAGAAACTATTGTCTGCAAGGGTTTATAGTAAGGAGCAAGATATTCACTAAAGACTTTAACAGACATTGAATCATTTGGATTCTTTGAAGTCAAACTTATTCTTTGTGATTTGTCCACGACTTTCTTCAAAGTTTCGCATAATCTGCCTTTCGGTACTAAATTTTCTATTGAATGTTTCCAATATAATGATACACGGGAAGCACGAAGAGGTATATAATTTCGGACGAGAATATTTATGAAAATATCCTCAGAAATATCGAAGATATTGATGATGATATTTTGGAATTTCTAAGCTCGATGGTTGATGGAGAAAGATTTTCCGCAAGATTTTAACATGACTTCGGAGCAAGATATTCTCTAAAGATTTCAACGGATCCAGAATTACCTGAATCCTTTGAATATAGGGTTTGGTCCATGTATTTGTCCTTGGTCTCCTCCATGGGTAGCTCAATCTGTTTTTCAATACCCAATTTTCTATCGAGCATTCCTAACACTCCTTTCTTTATCATCAAACTTTTGGCCGTTTAGACCATCTACCATTTTTCTGTTTCCTCTGCATTTAATGCTATGATATCTAAATTATCGATTATTAATCCGAGGTGGTTTCAGGAGGATTGTGTTTTTAGATGATTAAACGCTGATGGTAATATGGTGAAATATGAAAGGTTCCCTGGTAACAATAAAAGAGCACGCTTATAAATCAACGTTATAATAAGGTTGTTTCGTACGAAAAGTCGAAGTTGTCTTGCTGGAGCTGTGACAAAAGAACTGCAAAGTTATTTTGGGTAATAATAACACTAAAGAAATTAGCACAGTTATGTGTTAAACGTTTACTCAGTTTCCGAGAGTTTTTCAAGTGCATAACTATATGCATAAATCTTTCCTTCCGTAGATGAAGTGTGGTTGATTCATCCTATCGATTGAGGTGTTTTCAAGAATCATGAAAGGTTTGAACGCAGAATGTAATCGTGAAGATACAAATGAGGTTTAAGACGAAATCAAGTGGCAAACTTGAAGAATTGTTTAGTTTCATATGTTATATTCAATATTTTAATTCATTTTAATTGTCCAATGTTATTAGTCCACGGTCGATAGTCCACAGTTGACAGTGCAATCATTCATATATAGTTTAATATATAATATTCGAATTAATTAATACATGTCGTGACCCGTATACGTCTCAGACTCGATCACAACTCAAAGTATATATATTATTTGAGAATCAACCTTAACCCTGTATAGAGAACTCGATCATTACTGCATATAGAGTGTCTATGGTGATTCCAAATAATATATATAGATGCGTCGATATGATATGTCAAAACCTTGTATACGTGTCCCGATATTTAAAGTGCGTAAAATAAATAACAGAAATTAAATGACGATAAATAAAATTGCGAGAATGTA
Organism: Rutidosis leptorrhynchoides; assembly: GCF_046630445.1. Lineage (NCBI taxonomy): Eukaryota > Viridiplantae > Streptophyta > Magnoliopsida > Asterales > Asteraceae > Rutidosis > Rutidosis leptorrhynchoides. The sequence goes on from NC_092337.1 coordinate 259,192,922, forward strand.
AATTGCGATAATTAAATTGCGATGAATAAAATGTAATCAGTTAGCTAGGAACAGTTAGTTAGGATTTTGTTAGCGTGGTTTCTTAACAGAATTTCTCATAGTTAATTTGTTTGTTTCTAACAAATTTTATTTTGTCAAATATTTTCTTCATTATGCCACTTGTTGAATTCTAATGGGTCAAAATCCAAATATGAAATTGAATGAAAAGGGTTATTCTGTGGTGAACGGATACATATATCAGTGGTTGTAAATAGGATAGTGAATGACTATTGAATCAGATTCGAAGAATGTACAGTGTAACTTATTAATGTGAAATCTAAATATTTCTAGGGTATTACCTACCCGTTAAAATATTTTCACCATTAACAGTTTGTACAAAAGAATTTTTAATTACAATCTTTATGAAAATATACTTGCATATATATTTTCCTCAGATGTAATCATGGATTTAATGAGTCAATATGATATTAGACTCATTTGATTTACCGTTAGAATAAGAATATATAATCTCTAAAACATTAAAGATTATATAATCGCCATGTCGAACGAAGATAAATAATGTAGAATGATTCGTAGAACGATGATTATACTCGAGGTACAGAATGAGATGTTGAGCATGTAATGTGACGACCCGGGAATTTCTGACCAAATCTAAACTTAATCTTTATATTGTTTCGACACGATAAACAAAATCTGTAATGTTGAGTCTCGAAAGTTTTGAAATCTATATTCATGTAATCAATTAACCTTTGGCTATGCCCGACGATTCACGAACAATTGTGTGTAATTAAATATGTAGTATATATAACATTTTGAATTAATAAATTACAATATTAATATATTTAATTACAAGTTAAGATAAATAATATATTAAAAATTATTATTATTATTACTTTCATTAATATTAATAACTGTATTATTAATATTATTATTTGTAATATAAAAGTATAGATATGAAATTTGATACATGTAACATGTTATATCTTAATTAGTATTTGTATAATTACCAGATAATATTTTTACCTTATCATTAAAAAAATCAATATTTATATATTATTATTATCATTTCATTTTTATCATTATCATTATCATTAATATAATAATAATTATTATTAGTATTATTGATATTATTATCAATGTTAATATTTTAGAATTATTATTAGTATTTTATTTTTTACAGCATTCTATTATTAATCTATTTATTATTAACTAATATTACAGAATCTAATGATACATATATAAACGAAATCTGTTGTGCATCAACATCATATTCTTATTTATCTGTCCTTTTTGTTTGATAAATTGAACATGTCGATATCAATACAGGACTAATCTGTTGTAGGTCATTTTCCAGTTTTAACTTTTCCTCCTGACTTCATCTGTTATACGATTCCTTCTATCTCTAAATTTGTACGAATCACAATCCAATCACAAGTATAACCAACTTCTGTTTTCAATCCCCATCTTCTTTTAAAATGCTTGTCTTCTTCTTCCTGGATAGCATCTCCTGTCGAGTACTTCTAATTTATATAAAAGTTCGATTAAGCTTGTGTCAATAAGAAACTCATCCAACACTTTGTTACCTTTTCGGTTGTAACTCAAGACATAAACTCACCACCACCTCACACCTTCATCGTTTTGGGATTTAACAAGTTACATAATACTTAAAACCTTTTAAGAATCAAATTAAAGCGGAAGCATGAAAATATTACCAATTGAACTTGTTAATCTTTAACCTTTTAAAGTTAAATCCCAATTAGGATCAAGTTGTGAAATAAGCTTACAAACTACAAGCAAGAATAAGATGTTATACCTATTCCAAGCTAGTTGAAAGTGATGAAGATGATGATGTTGAATGGAGCTTCAAATGTATGAAACCTCAAGAGATTATACCCCAAACTTATGCACCAACACCTTAGCTTTGGTTAGGATTTTATTGACACTTGATAACAAGCTTGCAAAGAAGAAAATGAACCCACTTTTGACCTCCAAAGGCCACGGCCTAACAGCAACAAGAAGAGAGAAAAATGCAGTTTTTGTTTGCTTGTTATTTTGATGTGTACTTGCATGTGTGTGTAACCTTGAGTCAAGGAACATGTTTATAGATATATGGAAAAGCATGGGCAACTAAAGATTGGAATCTCTAGCATGTGCATCTCATTCCCTATGCCACTTCCCTTTCATATTATAAAATAAGTTTTATAAAAGTATTAGATTTTATAAAACTCTTTATAATACTTCCATATATATATAATTGTCATGTACATTTATTTTTATAAAACCAAAACTTTATAAAATGTATCATAACAAAATAAATTATTTAACCTATAAATAATTTAAACTCTTGTTATATATATAAATTAATCCATAATTTATATATATATATATATATATACACATCAAGTAATATTTCAGAAAACCATTTTTCTTAAAGTTCAAGTGTCGCGTATTTGATCAACGAACCAATCGTTAAAATCGAAGACGAATAAGGTGTCGGTAAGTTTGTTATTGGGTATGACCCGACTTGGATCATAACACGTCAGCCACGTTAATTTAATATGTCTCTCGGGCATACGAAATACCTTCAATCTCCCACTTGCACGAGAAACATAAGAAATTAATGCAAGTGATGGATACAGCCTAACACACTGTCCATCACCCCTAATATGTTATGACTTTGTGCCATTCAATAACATCATCCCTTTCGAGTTCCCATCTCGAATATGAATAGGTGAATCTTTCATTATTTCCTTTCATCCTAGATGTCATGTTAAATCCAAGAGATACAGAGTGATCACTCTCTTATAGATTTGACTTTTCAGGCCTTAGACATCTGACTCTCAACGAATAAGAGGGACAAATTCCATCTTGACTACATACGTCCTAGATATACACTTTGTAATATACCTGAGTTCTTCCTTATGTACTACCATGTTTCAGAATAGCGAAGGAAAGAATCAAGGCACAGTACTTGGTGAATATCCGAACCCAATATGTATCTCAGGTCAGAGGATACAATGATATTCGCCTTTACTCAAGATTACATGTGATCAACCACAAAGGCTCTATACAGTAATTCTTGAGAGCGGGTCTTCCAATATTTGTTTCCCACAAATATCTATGAACCTTGGTTGCAACCTTGCCCCACATTCAACCTATGAATGTATACCAATCCAAGTTCATAATAGTCTAAACCTCACACTTGTTCCCACAAATGTGATCGACTACGGAAATTTAGAATAATTGCTTATTCATGGATGAAATATGCAAAATAGGAACATAACCCAAATAAATTAACACCATAGTTATATTAATGAGTTTGAATAATTTCGTTCCGGTACAATACATAAAATAGATCATATCCAATCACTAGAATATCGAAGCCCTAATGCACAAACATGTCCCTCATGTTTTGGCCCATGTAAAAGCTTCGTGAGTGGATCCGCAACATTATGATCTGTATGAACTTTGCGAATACATATCTTTCCTTTTTCAACTTCATCCCTTATGTAGTTGAATCTCCGCTCAATGTGACGAGTCTTTTGATGGGCACGAGGTTCCTTGATTTGAGCAATCGCACCCTCGTTGTCACAAAAGATCTCAAGAGGGTCCTGAATGGAAGGGACCACTCCTAAGTCGTCGATGAATTTCTTCATCCATGCAGCTTCCTGTGCTGCCAATGAGGCGGCAATGTACTCCGACTCTGTAGTGGATAACGCAACAACTTCCTGTTTCGAACTCTTCCAAGAGACCGCACCACCATTTAACATGAAGACATAACCGGATTGTGATCGAGAGTCATCTCGATCAGTTTGGAAACTCGCGTCCACGTAACCTTTTACAGCGAGTTCCTCCTCAGCAGACCCATATATTAGAAACATATCCTTAGTCCTCCTAAGGTATTTCAATATGCTTTTAACAGCAATCCAATGACTGTTTCCTGGGTTGTTCTGGTATCTACTTGTCAAGCTTAGAGCGCATGACACATCCGGTCTAGTACATATCATTGCATACATGATAGACCCAATAGCAGATGCGTATGGGACTTTCTTCATTCTCTCTTGTTCATTTTCCGTGGTAGGACACTGAGATGAACTGAGAACGGTTCCTTTTTGAATAGGTACCAAACCTCTCTTAGAGTTTTCCATCTTGAATCTTTTCAAGATTTTATCAATGTATGTACTTTGACTTAAACCTATCAATCTCTTGGATCTATTCCTATAGATCCCTATCCCCAATATGTATTGTGCATCTCCAAGATCCTTAATGGAGAAGCAACTCTTTAGCCAAGTTTTGACTCCTTGCATTGTGGTAATATCATTCCCAAATAATAATATATCATCCACATATAGTACAAGGAACATGATAGTGCTCCCACTAGCTTTCTTATATACACAAGCTTCATCACCAATTTTAATGAAGCCAAATTTCTCGGCTTCCTCATTAAAACGATGATTCCACATTCTAGATGCTTGTTTCAATCCGTAGATTGACTTCTTTAACTTGCATACCCTTTTAGGATATTTTGGATCAACAAAACCTTCAGGCTGAACCATATAGACATCTTCCATAAGATATCCATTTAGGAAAGCGGTTTTGACATCCATTTGCCATATTTCATAGTCGTAGTGAGCAGCAATGGCAAATAATATCCTAATAGACTTTAGCATTGCCACTGGCGAGAAAGTTTCATCATAATCAACCCCTTGAGTTTGAGTGAAACCTTTTGCTACAAGTCTAGCTTTATATGTATCCAAGTTTCCATGTATGTCGGTTTTCTTCTTGAAAAGCCATTTGCAATCAACTAGCTTAGAGCTAGGAGGTTGCTCAACAAGTTCCCACACTTGGTTTTCATACATGGATTGAATCTCGGCGTTCATGGCTTCCTGCCATTTATCTTTATCAATCCTTGATAAAGCATCTTCGTAGTTTGTCGGTTCATCCAAATCAACCGTATAGCAACCATCTACGAGAAACCCATATCTCTCGGGAGGATTACTAATCCTACTAGATCTTCGAACGTTTTGTGTATTTTGATCATCCATTTGATCACTATCAACATTTTCATGTTGAGTGCTAGTGTCAAGCAATTGTGTATCATCTACTTGATCTTGAACCTCTTCAAGATCTATCTTCCTTTCACTATTTCCTTCCATTAGGAACTTAGTTTCAAGGAATTCCGCCTTCCGAGCAACAAATACATGCTGCTCGGATGGATCATAGAAATAGTATCCCATATCATCCTTGGGATATCCTATGAAGATACTCTTCGTGGATCGAGCATTCAACTTATTAGGGACGTAACGCTTAGGATAAGCTTCACATCCCCATACCTTTAAGTATGATAGAGATGGAGGTTTACCAAACCACATCTCGTGAGGAGTTCGTTCCACTTTCTTGGTTGGGGCCATATTTAAAATACGGGCCGCGGAGCTTAGACAATAACCCCAAAATGATAGAGGCAACGAGCTTCTTGCCATCATAGATCGAACCATATCCATTAGGGTTCGGTTCCTCCTTTCGGAAACTCCATTAAGCTGGGGTGTTCCGGGTGGAGTAAGTTGTGAGATAATCCCACAACTCCTAAGATGATCTTGGAAGGCATCGCTTAGGTATTCACCTCCTCTATCGGTACGAAGTACCTTAATTGTCCTATTGAGTTGATTTTGTACTTCGTTTTGATATTCTTTGAATGCTTCAAACGTTTCGTCCTTGTGTCTTAATAAGTAGACATATCCGAAACGACTAAAGTCATCAATGAAAGTAACAAAGTATCTTTCACCATTCCTAGTCATGGGTTTAAAGGGTCCACATACATCCGAATGTATTAATCCCAATAAATCTTTAGCCCTTTCATAAGTCCCTTTGAAAGGTGCTTTAGTCATCTTGCCTTGTAAACAAGATTCACATACATCAAACGAATCCATTTCATTTGATTTCAAAAGTCCATTCTTTTGAAGTGTATGCATTCGGTTCTTGTTTATGTGACCAAGGCGACAATGCCATAAGTAGGAATCACTCAAATCCCTTTTGAGTTTCTTGGTGCTTGTATGGTACATTGAGCTACTAGATAATGTGTCATCGTGAACCAATTCATAAATTCCATTTGAAGGTGAAGCCTTGAAATAGAATACATTATCTAAATAAATATGGATATCATCATTAACAAAATTAAGATAAAACCCACATTGTTTCAAACGGGAAATGGAAATAATGTTTCGACATAAATCGGGTGCATACAAAACATCTTTCAAAATAAGTTCCAAACCACTTGGAAGCTTTAACACAAAGTCTCCTTGAGACTTCACTTGCACTTTGGCTCCATTACCCATGTAGAGACTCGATGTTCCCGTTTGCTTGCTACTTCTTTTGAACCCCTGCAATGAATTGCAAATGTGAGTTCCACATCCAGTGTCTAATACCCATGTATTAGAAGAAGTAATACTAAGCTCTATATATACCATATATATATTACCTGAGGTTTGCCCTGCATCCCTCTTCTCCTTCAACTCCTTAAGGTAGACCGGACAGTTTCGTTTCCAATGACCCATCTCACCGCAACCGAAACATGGGTCTTCCTTGGGGTTTGCCTTCTCGGCTACCTTTTGCTTCTTAGCCTTGTTCTTGGTTGGGGTAACCATCTTCCCCTTCCCTTTGCCTTGATGGGCGGGTCCTTTCCTCTTAGCCACCTTTGGCTTAGAGGCGTTACCTTTGGATCCACCTTGATCGATTGCTAACACGGGTAAAGCCCTTTTACCCATGCTAGTTTCCGCCGTTCTAAGCATACCGTGAAGCTCACCTATGCTCTTATCCATCCCATTCATATTGTAATTAATTACAAATTGATCAAACCTTTTTGATAGGGAGTTAAGGATAAGATCGGTGGCTAACTCATTGGATATGTTTAGGTTAAGTCGGTTAGCACGATCGATAAGGCTTTTCATCTTGAGTACATAAGATGAAACCGATTGGGTATCGTCCATACGACAAGCATGTAGCGCCCGAACCGTTTCGAAGCGCTCGACACGCGCTTGTTGGAGAAACATCTCCTTCAATTGCATTATCATGTCGTATGCACTATGGTGCTCGAAATCCTTTTGGAGTTCGGGTATCATAGTCCCAAGCATTAAGCATGAGACTTGAAGGGAGTCGTGGCAATACTTATCGTAAGAGGCCATTGCCTCCACATCATTCTCATCCGGTTGATCGGGAATGGGGTCCTCAAGCACATACATTTTATCCTCTTGTTTGAGGACAATCCGAAGATTGCGGAACCAATCCATAAAGTTGGTATGGTTGAGTTTGTCTTTCTCTAAGAGAGACCTTAATGATAGGTGGTTTAGGTTAAGTGGTGCGTTTGGAATGTTGTTGTTGTTATTGGCGGCCATCTACAAAATTAACAAAGTTCGTTTAAGTATCGATTTTAATTTAACATTCAATACCCTTTTAAATTTTAATTGACTTATTAAATATTAGAATCCAACGGTAAATCAAATTTCGGTTAGGTGACCTTTATCCCGTTATTTGATTTAGCTAGGTAGTCATTATATGACAATTGCAATCCTTTTGCAACTTCTAAGTTATGGGATCATGCAATCCTTTTGCATGGCATATTTATCCCATCAACGCCTATTTGTTCATCATGCTTCGGTGACCCTAAGTTCATGATTCCCAAATCAAGTCGTCCTACTTGTGTAAACATGTAGACTTAACATACAAGTGGTTAGGTGACCTTTATCCCACATGTATGCGAAGTGTACCTTATTCGTATTAGTTCGCTCATGATGGTTAGGTGACCTTTATCCCATCAAGAGTTTCCTAATACGTCTAAGTGTTTCCATAAAAGGATGGCGTTTAACTTGTTTGCCTTGTTAATAAGGGATTTTAAGTTTTCATTAATTCTAGTTTGAGAAAACTTTTGCACCATACACCAACATGCATTTAGTGTATGGTTTATTTGAAAATCCATTTTCATGTTATGTAATAAAGCCAATTTTATTACTTTGATATAAACCATTTTATATGTATGATCCTTATCATGTTCTTAATAACCGATTATTAATGTCCTTTTAGCCGTTTTTAATTTAACCATTTAATTGACGTTTTGCATGTCGTTAATAATGTCAATTTTAACCAATTTAAATTGCCATTTTAGTGTGTTGTTAACTTGTGTGATTAACTTGTAGCATACAAACATACAATCCACATAATCATACAAAACAACCACGCATGCAAAACAAAGATGTTCACAATCTAGCCATTTTGGTAGGCATTTGTTTAGCCGAAAACAAATGCCACCGGTTAAGGGGTTATAACACAAAGTAAGAGATTTCAAAATCTCCCACTCAATCTTGCATCCAAATGCTTCTTCATGTGTTCTTCAAGTCTTCATCATCTTCATCATTTTACAAAATATATCCTAATACATTTTGTCTAGAAAATGAAAATACAACCTAATCTATTTTACATACCAAATATAAAATAAATTACATAACCAAATGAATATTATTACAAACCAATTGAATAAATATTATTACAAACCATAAGAATGAATTAAATCAACCAAACATACATGCAACCATACACAAGGTCAAGGCTAGGATTGTGAACAACATGCAACCAAAATTTGAACCAAATAAAGAGCCCAAAACCCATTTTGGGACTCCTATAATTCGGCCCAAAATACACACCCACCCAAAACCATAAATTTTTGCATTTTACAATCATGCATGTACATAAAATGCAAAGTTATGGTGAGTTCAAAAACCATCTCGAAGCATATTTCAACAACTTCGGCTCTAGATACCATTGTTGGGATTTAACAAGTTACATAATACTTAAAACCTTTTAAGAATCAAATTAAAGCGGAAGCATGAAAATATTACCAATTGAACTTGTTAATCTTTAACCTTTTAAAGTTAAATCCCAATTAGGATCAAGTTGTGAAATAAGCTTACAAACTACAAGCAAGAATAAGATGTTATACCTATTCCAAGCTAGTTGAAAGTGATGAAGATGATGATGTTGAATGGAGCTTCAAATGTATGAAACCTCAAGAGATTATACCCCAAACTTATGCACCAACACCTTAGCTTTGGTTAGGATTTTATTGACACTTGATAACAAGCTTGCAAAGAAGAAAATGAACCCACTTTTGACCTCCAAAGGCCACGGCCTAACAGCAACAAGAAGAGAGAAAAATGCAGTTTTTTTTGCTTGTTATTTTGATGTGTACTTGCATGTGTGTGTAACCTTGAGTCAAGGAACATGTTTATAGATATATGGAAAAGCATGGGCAACTAAAGATTGGAATCTCTAGCATGTGCATCTCATTCCCTATGCCACTTCCCTTTCATATTATAAAATAAGTTTTATAAAAGTATTAGATTTTATAAAACTCTTTATAATACTTCCATATATATATAATTGTCCTGTACATTTATTTTTATAAAACCAAAACTTTATAAAATGTATCATAACAAAATAAATTATTTAACCTATAAATAATTTAAACTCTTGTTATATATATAAATTAATCCATAATTTATATATATATATATATATATACACATCAAGTAATATTTCAGAAAACCATTTTTCTTAAAGTTCAAGTGTCGCGTATTTGATCAACGAACCAATCGTTAAAATCGAAGACGAATAAGGTGTCGGTAAGTTTGTTATTGGGTATGACCCGACTTGGATCATAACACGTCAGCCACGTTAATTTAATATGTCTCTCGGGCATACGAAATACCTTCACATCGAACTACCAACATCTCTTAAATTCCTTTCCATATGCTTTCTGTTTCTAATCAACATCCGTTGAACCACATAAACTCACCACCACAATCGTCGCCATACAACCCTCACCATTCGTGCACCACATCATAATTACCGACACCTGCACACCTCTTTCTATAACTATATATACGTATACACATGATCACCACCACCCATCCGGCCACACATAACCACCATAGAATCACCATCTCCTACCAAATCTTTCTCACCAAATTTTCCAAACCCTTCTACTATTGAACCTTATGCTCCAGTCGATCAAAACATCTGCAAGATTTCAGCTAACAGGCTACTGTACGCAGCCTAGAACCACCACCAAATTAGTCACCCTCTAACACCAAGAACCTCTCATTCTGCTACTGTTTGCTGTGGTACTTATTTATTTATTTTTTTTCTTTCAAGCTTAACAACTCAATCATCACCACCCTTAATTTATTCGTTGCAGTACAACTGCTACTTCTCCTTTTGGCCGAGAGTTTCCAAATAAAAATTTCCATTAGTTGATTAAAATTAGGTGCATGATAGATGATGATGTTGCCATTTTATAAAACAAACATAATAATGGCTATAGTAAAAGTGACCAAAGGATAATGATGTTTGAGGAATTGTAACGTATAAGATCATAATTAGGATATATAATGCGTTTTTTTTTTTATTATCAAGTGGGATTTTTTGCCAACAAAAGTGGGGTAGATATCAAAGTGGAGGATGAGCCATGATTAAAGGAAAATGATTTTTTTAAAAAAAAACTAGTTTCACGAGCTTAGTAATGGACCGCTATATTTTTTTTTTGAATTACTAATTGGCCGTGAATTTGGATTTTAATAATTAGGATTGTGTTAATGGTGTTAATAGATTACACTTGGATGTTGGTGATAAATGGGTGTTGTGGAAGAAGAAGGATAAACCGAAACATAGGCTAAATAAATAAAAGATGTGTATCATTTCAGAAAAACATGGATAGTTGAGTGGTTAAGGGTGTTGATGGGTGAGCGGGAGGTCGTGGGTTCGACCCTGGACTGTGGCATTTTTATTTTGAAAGAAGAGAAGAAGAAGTTAGAAACAGATAGATATAGGATATATAGATATAAGATGGGATATAATCAGGAAAACTAATATGGAAGAATGGTTAAAGGGTGTGTTGGTGAACGGGATGTCTCTGGTTTGAGTCCTGTTTCCGTCATTTTTTTTTTTTTTTACAAGCTAGCTTTTAAGGTAGTTTTCATTTTTAAATTTATTAATATTATTTTTATTATCATTATTTTTATTATTATTGTTATTATTACACTTATCATTATTGTTATTATTATTATTATCATTAAGTATTAGAATTATTATTATTATTAGTACTATTATTAGTAAGTAGTATGAATATTAGTTATTATTACTAATATAAGTATTAGCTACCAATTTTTTTTTTTTATTGTTATCCTAACCCTAGTTACAATTATAATAATAATTATTATTATTGTTATTACTAATATTATTATCAATATAAGCACTATTATTAAGTAATATGATTATTAATATTATCATTATTAATATCAAAAACTACTTTTTAAACACATAAATATTTTGTACATAAAATATACTTGTTACATATACTATAATTATATTAAAATTTCACATAACTATATATATATCAAACTTATTAATATTATTTATATAAATACATACAAGTAACAAACTATCGATCTTCAAATATAATATTAAACGAATATGTATATAAATATGGATATATATTAATACAACTATATAAATATTAACCATTATGAATATATACACAAATTAAACATACATAATATATAAATTAAAGATATAATAAATAAATTTGTTCAGTTACGATTATGTGTTTTAATATATATATGAATGATATAGGTTCATGAATCCGAGGCCAACCCTATACTTGTTCAATGTCGTTCTATGTATTTTTACTACAAAATACATTAGGTGAGTTTCATTTACTTTTTTACCCTTTATATTTTTGGGCTGAGAATACATGCGCTGCTTTTATAACTGTTTTACGAAATAGACACAAGTAATTGAAACTACATTCTATGGTTGAATTATTAAACCGAATATGCCCCTTTTTAGTCTGGTAATCTAAGAATTAGGGAACAGAAACCCTAATTGACGCGAACTCTAAAGATAGATCTATCGAGCCCAACAAGCCCCATCCAAAGTACCGGATGCTTTAGTACTTCGAAATTTATATCATGTCCGAAGGAGGATCCCGGAATGATGGGGATATTCTTATATGTATATTGTGAATATCGGTTACCAGGTGTTCAATCCATATGAATGATTTTTGTCTCTATGCATGGGACGTATGTTTATGAGAATTTGAGTTATGAAATCTTGTGGTCTATTAAAAATATTGGAAATGATTATTTATGTTAAACTAATGAACTCACCAACCTTTTGGTTGACACTTTAAAGCATGTTAATTCTCAGGTACGAAAGAAATCTTCCGCTGTGCAATTGCTCATTTTAAAGATATTACTTGGAGTCATTCATGACATATTTCAAAAGACGTTGCATTCGAGTCGTTGAGTTCATCAAGATTATTATTAAGTCAATTATCGTTAGATATATTATAAAATGGTATGCATATCGTCAATTTTGGATGTAACGAAAGATTGTCTTTTCAAAAACGAATGCAATGTTTGTAAAATGTATCATATAGAGGTCAAGTACCTCGCGATGTAATCAACTGTTGTGAATCGTTTATAATCGCTATGGACTTCGTCCGGATGGATTAGGACGGGTCCTTTCAGTTGGTATCAGAGCGGAGGTCTTAGAGAACCAGGTCTGCATTAGTGTGTATAACTGATAAGTCGTTAAGATGCATTAGTGAGTCTGGACTTCGACCGTGTCTGCATGTCAAAAGTTTTGCTTATCATTCCGTGTCGAAAATTACCTAATTATAATTCTTAGGGAATCATTTGATTATCATTCTTAGTCTGGACACGTTTTAATGCATTGACTGCATGAATAGTGTATAGACAAAATTCATATCTTAGCGTATCTGACAATTCATATCTTAGCGTATTTGTTATTGTTAACTTTGCCTGACAGCTTCCGTATATTCCTCTGTAACTTATGGGATTTTAGTAATATATATGCATATGTAAATTATGTATTGCAGGGTACTAATCTACATCCTATAATCTATTTCTTATCGAAAATCCTTCATCTGGTCGTACGAGATGAATCCCTTAACCAGTTCGAGTCCCTTAGACTTTTTTGATAGCTATTCTGATAGTTATTCCGATAACTATTCCGACATAGATATTCACCTAAGCTCTGAAGCGGTGTCACCATAATGAATGAACCAATCATCCATCCCCAATTCATCTGATAGGTTCGTAGTCGACTTAATCAATGGAGAGGCGAAGAAGGCGATCCTTTTCACCAACCGAATTTATCTCTTGGCTATGAACCTGAAGCACTTATCAGCGAACCAGTCCGAAACACCATATTTACCCTCAATTCCAGGATATCTCACAATGATTGTATGATATCCCAAAATTCCCAACCTTATTCATCCGCTTGTTCCAACCGACAATCATCCCGGAGTAATAGAAGAAGTCAACGAGCTTCGCGCTTGAGTAATCAATCTAGAAAATATGGTGCAAAACGTACCAGCTTCAGCAAATCACCGGCACCAATAGTACCACCAATACCAATAACAGTACCATCAACAATCCATGCCTCAACATCTCATTTTGTACCTCGAGTATAATCATCGTTCTACGTATCGTTCTACATCAAATATCTCCGTTCTTCATGGCGATTATGTAATCGCTAATGTTTAAGAGATTATGTATTCTAGTTCTAACCATAAACCAAATGAGTTTAATATCATATTAACTCATTAAATCCATGATTACATCTGAAGAAAATATATATGTATATATGTTTTCATAAAGATTGTAACTAAAAATTCTTTTGTACAAACGGTTAATGGTGAAAATATTTTAACGGGTAGGTAATACCCGAGGGATATTTAGATTTCACCATAATAAGTTACACTGTACATTCTTCAAAGCTGATTCAACAGTCATTTACTATCCTACTTACAACCACTGATATACGTATCCGTTCACCGCAGAATAACCCTTTTCATTCAATTTCATAATTGGATTTTGATCTATCAGAATCCAACAAGTGGCATAATGAAGAAAACATTTGACAAAATAAAATTTGTTAGAAACAAACAAATTAACTATGGGAAATTTTGTTAAGAATCCACGCTAACTGTTCCTAGCTAATTGTTCCTAGCTAACTAATTAATTCCGTAATACATTTTATTTATTGCAATTTATTTATCGCAATTTAAATTCTCGCAACTTTATTTATCGTCATTAAATTTCTGTTATTTACTTTACGCACTTTATTTATCGTCATTTATTTTTTTTGTTATTTATTTTACGCACTTTAAATATCGGGACACGTATACAAGGTTTTGACATATCATATCGACGCATCTATATATATTATTTGGAATCACCATAGACACTCTATATGCAGTAATGATCGATTTCTCTATACAGGGTTGAGGTTGATTCTTTAATAATATATATACTTTGAGTTGTGATCGAGTCTGAGACATGTACACGGGTCACGATACGTATTAATTAACTCGAATATTATATATTAAATTATATATGAATATGAATTATTGGACTGTCAACTGTGGACTATCGACTGTGGACTAATAACATTGGACAATTAAAATGAAGTAAAATATTAATTATAACATATGAAACTAAACAAATCTTCAAGTTGCCACTTGATTTCACCCTAAAACCTCATTTGTATCTTGACGATTATAATCTGCGTCCAAACCTTTCGTAATTCTTGAAAACACCTCAATCGAGAGGATGAACCAACCGCATTTCATCTACGGAAGAAAAGATTGATACATATAACTTTTCACCTGAGAAACTCTCGGCAACTGAGTAAACGTTTAAAACGTAGCTATGTTAATTTCTTAGTGTTATTATTACCCAAAATAACTTGGTAATCCCTTTCAAAGTAGCAAATTTTGTCACAGCTTCAGCAAGTCAACTTCGACTTTTCATTCGAAGTAGCTTTACTATAATCCTGATATATACAATTACCCTTTTGATACCGGAGGATTCTTTTATATTCCACCACATTACCAGCAAATGTACCAGCAACCTTGTCGCTCCTTAGTTTAAATTCCTCCAACAAATCACTATATTTATCTATTGAAGTCTCGTCATGCACTCATCCGTATCTTGTAACGAGAACTGCCATAAAAATTACCAGGAATCAGCAATCAGTACTTTGAAAACTCACAGCATATCTACATCAACAGTTATATGTATGACATTTATCTCTTAGAATTATGATCTCTCATTCTGAAATTCTGAAAAGCACTCAGTCACAAATCAATACTCTGAATGTTGAAAAAGCTGAATGAAGCAGCAGAAACTATAGACAACCATAAACGACCTTAATCATCAAAAGTTTGATGATAAAGAATAGTATGTTGGAAAAGCTCAGAAAAGTTGGAACTGGAAAACGGATTGAGCTAACCACGAAGGAGACCAAGGACAAATACAAGGATCATACCATATATTCAAAGGATTCAGGTAATTTTGGATCCGTTGAAATCTTTAGAGAATATCTTGCTCCGAAGTCATGTTAAAATTTTGCGGAAAATCTTTCTCCATCCACCATCGAACTTAGAAATTCCAAAATATCATCATCAATATCTTCGATATTTCTGAGGATATTTTCATAAATATTTTCGTCCGAAATTATATACCTCTTCGTGCTTCCTGTGTATCCTTATATTGGAAACATTCAATAGAAAATTTAGTACCGAAAAGCAGATTATGCGAAACTATGAAGAAAGCCGTGGACAAATCACAAAGAATAAGTTTGACTTCAAAGAATCTAAATGATTCAATGTCTGCTAAAGTCTTTAGTGAATATCTTGCTCCTTACTCTAAACCCTTGCAGACAATAGTTTATATCATCCTCTGATCTTAGATATTCCGAAATATTATCGTATCTTTCATTATAAATATCCTCCATATTTCTGGAGATATTTTTATAACTATTTTTATCTGAAATCATTAATCTCGTCGTGCTATCAATATTACATCATATAGAAACTGTTAGTTTCTATATTCTGTAAACTTTCGAGCTTAAAATATGAATGTTATTGAAGTAATGTTGGGAACTGATGCATGAGTTAGTATAATATAATGACACTGGATCAACGTGATTATATTATAGTAAGTCATGCTGAGTTTATAATGAAACGTGATGATTCACAGACCATAACGTCATCATGTGCCATGTTACATGACTCTTACATTCTATCTAATCTCCAAATATATCGAGAACATATCTTCTTGATAAATCTATTTTTCCAGGATATACTGGAAATTTGACAAATCAAGATTATGTCCTTACAATCTCCTTCTTAGAATATTAACTATACCCATTCCGAAATTAATATTTACGAATTCTGCTGGACCATTATTCGCTTGATTTAAAGTCGGGAAGATAAAACAAAAGCATAAAGCTTCAAAATATCAATGGGGGTATAACTCACAGTAAATTGGAGAGAGTATTAACTATGGATGTCAATGATTATGGAAAGACAGGAGAAGAGACTTCGAAGTATAAGGGAAAATATAAAACCCAATAACAACGAAGAAATTTCAAACCGTGGATATTAATACGAATATCAATATAAAGATACGGTAGAATTAAGAATAGTATCACCCCAAGGTAATAGTAGAAGTAAACAAATTTTCCTGGTGGAGGATTGTAAAGAAGGATGACAGAAATGATAATTAAGAAAATATCAGGGATTAGAACGGGATTAAGCATTTTTACGATTTTTTGGATGTATGAACTAAGAAATAAAGTATAGGAATGGTGAGAATAATGGAACGGAAAAGTTTAAATTATAATGGAAATATCAGACAGAGTAATCAAGGAAGATCACCGTATTTAATTATAGAGATCTTAATTTACTTACTCGCCGAAGAATCAAATCTTTTAGATTTCGAAGATTTTCTTTAAATCCCTTGAATTCCGGAAATCCACGATGACTACGTCAAAAGTTAAATCTCTATCTCAATCTTTTGTGAGAACATCACTCGTACGCTTCGAGTACTCAAATCGTTTTATCTATATTAACCAATAATGATAAAACTCTAATTATCAGCTCATATTCGTCAGAAAAACATTCTTATTGTTAGCCATGATGACCACACTCAAATTTCGAGACGAAATTTCTTTAACGGGTAGGTACTGTGACGACCCGGGAATTTCTGACCAAATCTAAACTTAATCTTTATATTGTTTCGACACGATAAGCAAAATCTGTAATGTTGAGTCTCGAAAGTTTTGAAATCTATATTCATGTAATCAATTAACCTTTGGCTATGCCCGACGATTCACGAACAATTGTGTGTAATTAAATATGTAGTATATATAACATTTTGAATTAATAAATTACAATATTAATATATTTAATTACAAGTTAAGATAAATAATATATTAAAAATTATTATTATTATTACTTTCATTAATATTAATAACTGTATTATTAATATTATTATTTGTAATATAAAAGTATAGATATGAAATTTGATACATGTAACATGTTATATCTTAATTAGTATTTGTATAATTACCAGATAATATTTTTACCTTATCATTAAAAAAATCAATATTTATATATTATTATTATCATTTCATTTTTATCATTATCATTATCATTAATATAATAATTATTATTATTAGTATTATTGATATTATTATCAATGTTAATATTTTAGAATTATTATTAGTATTTTATTTTTTTACAGCATTCTATTATTAATCTATTTATTATTAACTAATATTACAGAATCTAATGATACATATATAAACGAAATCTGTTGTGCATCAACATCATATTCTTATTTATCCGTCCTTTTTGTTTGATAAATTGAACATGTCGATATCAATACAGGACTAATCTGTTGTAGGTCATTTTCCAGTTTTAACTTTTCCTCCTGACTTCATCTGTTATACGATTCCTTCTATCTCTAAATTTGTACGAATCACAATCCAATCACAAGTATAACCAACTTCTGTTTTCAATCCCCATCTTCTTTTTAAATGCTTGTCTTCTTCTTCCTGGATAGCATCTCCTGTCGAGTACTTCTAATTTATATAAAAGTTCGATTAAGCTTGTGTCAATAAGAAACTTGTAGTGACCCGAACTTTTCCATGTTTATATATATTAATTGAGATTGATATTTACATGATTAAATGTTTCCAACATGTTAAGCAATCAAACTTGTTAAGACTTGATTAATTGAAATATGTTTCATATAGACAATTGACCACCCAAGTTGACCGGCGATTCACGAATGTTAAAACTTGTAAAAACGACTTGACGATATATATATGGATATACATATGGTTAACATGAGATTATGATAAGTAAGTATCTCCATAAGTATATTAACAATGAGTTATATACATATAAACAAGACTACTAACTTAAGGATTTCGAAACGAGACATATATGTAACGATTATCGTTGTAACGACATTTAAATGTATATATATCATATTAAGATATATTAATATATCATAATATCATGATAATATAATAATTTAACATCTCATTAGATATAATAAACAATGGGTTAACAACATTAATTGAGATCGTTAACTTAAAGGTTTCAAAACAACACTTACATGTAACGACTAACGATGACTTAACGACTCAGTTAAAATGTATATACAAGTAGTGTATTTAGATGTATTAAAATACTTTTGGAAGACTTCAAGACATATATCAAAACACTCATACTTAACGAAAATGGTTACAGTTACTTTTCCATTCTTTTCTTTCATCAAGAATTCTAGTCGTATTCTTACCCGTATTATACACAGCTTCAAAACGTACTTACTATGAGTATATACCAATAGGAACTAGCATGGGATTCCACTCTTGATTATGTCATGTATGACTAATCAATTTTAACTTCTACCATGAGCTAGTCAACTAACTAGAACTCCTTTTAACCCCACTCACCACTCACCAATTACCACTCATCATTCACTCCATTTCACTTCCAATTCTCTTTCTAATTCTCTCTCAACACACATACACTATTATGAACGTATTTTTCTAGTAGTTAATCATCATCTTCATCAAAAATCACTTCAAGAATCAAGCTATAATCATCATAGGAAGAACACTTCAAGAACACTTCAAAAATCCCTTCAAGTTTACTAATTTACTTCCAAGCTTTCTAATCCATTCCAAGTAATCATCTAAGATCAAGAAACCTTTGTTATATACAGTAGGTTATCTTTCTTATTCAAGGTAATATTCATATCCAAACTTTGATTCAATTTCTATAACTATAAACTATGTTAATTCGAGTAAAAATCTTACTTGAACTTGTTTTTGTGTCATGATCCTACTTCAAGAACTTTCAAGCCATCCAAGATCCTTTGAAGCTAGATCATTTCTTGTCACTTCCAGTAGGTTTATCTACTAAACTTGAGGTAGTAATGATGTTCATAACATCATTCAATTCATATATATAAAACTATCTTATTCGAAGGTTTAAACTCGTAATCACTAGAACATAGTTTAGTTAATTCTAAACTTGTTCGCAAACAAAAGTTAATCCTTCTAACTTGACTTTTAAAATTAACTACACACATGTTCTATATCTATATGATATGCTAACTTAATGATTTAAAACCTGGAAACACGAAAAACACCGTAAAACCGGATTTACGCCGTCGTAGTAACACCGCGGGCTGTTTTGGGTTAGTTAATTAAAAACTATGATAAACTTTGATTTAAAAGTTGTTATTCTGAGAAAATGATTTTTATTATGAACATGAAACTATATCCAAAAATTATGGTTAAACTCAAAGTGGAAGTATGTTTTCTAAAATGGTCATCTAGACGTCGTTCTTTCGACTGAAATGACTACCTTTACAAAAACGACTTGTAACTTATTTTTCCGACTATAAACCTATACTTTTTCTGTTTAGATTCATAAAATAGAGTTCAATATGAAACCTTAGCAATTTGATTCACTCAAAACGGATTTAAAATGAAGAAGTTATGGGTAAAACAAGATTGGATAATTTTTCTCATTTTAGCTACGTGAAAATTGGTAACAAATCTATTCCAACCATAACTTAATCAACTTGTATTGTATATTATGTAATCTTGAGATACTATAGACACGTATACAATGTTTCGACCTATCATGTCGACACATCTATATATATTTCGGAACAACCATAGACACTCTATATGTGAATGTTGGAGTTAGCTATACAGGGTTGAGGTTGATTCCAAAATATATATAGTTTGAGTTGTGAACAATACTAAGATACGTATACACTGGGTCGTGGATTGATTCAAGATAATATTTATCGATTTATTTCTGTACATCTAACTGTGGACAACTAGTTGTAGGTTACTATCGAGGACAGCTGACTTAATAAACTTAAAACATTAAAATATATTAAAAGTGTTGTAAATATATTTTGAACATACTTTGATATATATGTATATATTGTTATAGGTTCGTGAATCAACCAGTGGCCAAGTCTTACTTCCCGACGAAGTAAAAATCAGTGAAAGTGAGTTATAGTCCCACTTTTAAAATCTAATATTTTTGGGATGAGAATACATGCAGGTTTTATAAATGATTTACAAAATAGACACAAGTACGTGAAACTACATTCTATGGTTGAATTATCGAAATCGAATATGCCCCTTTTTATTAAGTCTGGTAATCTAAGAATTAGGGAACAAACACCCTAATTGACGCGAATCCTAAAGATAGATCTATTGGGCCTAACAAACCCCATCCAAAGTACCGGATGCTTTAGTACTTCGAAATTTATATCATATCCGAAGGGTGTCCCGGAATGATGGGGATATTCTTATATATGCATCTTGTTAATGTCGGTTACCAGGTGTTCACCATATGAATGATTTTTATCTCTATGTATGGGATGTGTATTGAAATATGAAATCTTGTGGTCTATTGTTAGGATTTGATATATATAGGTTAAACCTATAACTCACCAACATTTTTGTTGACGTTTTAAGCATGTCTATTCTCAGGTGATTATTAAGAGCTTCCGCTGTCGCATACTTAAATAAGGACGAGATTTGGAGTCCATGCTTGTATGATATTGTGTAAAAACTACATTCAAGAAACTTATTTTGTTGTAACATATTTGTATTGTAAACCATTATGTAATGGTCGTGTGTAAACAGGATATTTTAGATTATCATTATTTGATAATCTACATAAAGCTTTTTAAACCTTTATTGATGAAATAAAGGTTATGGTTTGTTTTAAAATGAATGCAGTCTTTGAAAAACGTCTCATATAGAGGTCAAAACCTCGCAACGAAATCAATTAATATGGAACGTTTTTAATCAATAAGAACGGGACATTTCAGTTGGTATCCGAGCGTTGGTCTTAGAGAACCAGAAAATTTGCATTAGTGTGTCTTATCGAGTTTGTTAGGATGCATTAGTGAGTCTGGACTTCGACCGTGTTTTCTTTAAAAATGATTGCTTAACATTTTTGTTGGAAACTATATATTTTTAACATATGAATATTATGTGATATATTAATCTCTTATCGTGTTTGATATTATGTGATAGATGTCTACCTCTAGAACAAGTCCCATTGACTCACCTAATAATAATGAAGAGTCAAATGTAAATTGGAATGATTCGTGGACTGATTCACAAGTTCCCGAAGAGGAACCGGAAGAAGAGTCGGAACCGGAAGAAGAATCGGAACCGGAAGAAGAATCGGAACCGGAAGAAGAAATAGAACCGGTGGGGGAAATAATAAAACGGTTAAGTAAAAGAGAATCCTCAACCAACCGACCAAGGTTAATTATGGTCAATGGTGTTTCCGCCAAGGAAGCAAAATATTGGGAGGATTACCAATTCTCCGATGAATCGGATTCCGACGAGAATTCCAATGATATTATAGAAATTACCCCAACTGAATTTAAAAAGGCAAAAGAAAATAATAAGGGAAAGGGCATAAAAATAGAGAAATCTAATTCCAACCCCGATGAACTTTATATGTATCGTCAACCACCAAAGTCCTTAAGTTGTAACAATGACCTGGGAACCTCTAAACCACCAGGTTTTTCTAAACCAATGTGGACAACGACGGCTCGTATTAGGGGAACATCATATATCCCTAGAAACTTGACAAAACGAACCAAAACCGAACAAGAAGAAACAAGCGAGTCGGAATAAGATAATTATATTCGTGTGGTGTAATATATGTAATATAGTGTGCTTATGCTTTATGATATATGTAAAAATTGCTTGTATTAATAAGTATTTTTTTTTATGAATCTAACTCTTGTCTATTTTACAGTATAAAAACACAAAATGGATAGACAACCCAATATTTTAAGAGACCTACCCGGAGACATGATTGATGAAATCTTGTCTAGAGTCGGTCAGAATTCCTCGGCACAACTATTTAAGGCGAGATCAGTTTGTAAGACATTCGAAGAACGTTCCAAGAATGATTTGGTTTATAAAAGGCTTTCGTTCGGAAGATGGGGGATATCACATTGGGAAATCCATAAGTTACGATGTGTTTACTTTGACGCATATATTGCAGGGAACCCAAATGCTATTTTACGTAACGGGTTAAGAAATTATTTTGACTCAGTATATCCAAATATAGGACTTCGTGATTTAGAAAAAGCGGCTAACATGCAACATAAAGAAGCATGTTATGCTTACGGGTTAGTAATGTTCGCTTCTCACCAAAGTGAGAACAAGAACATCGGGCTACAACTATTAAACAAAACGTTCCCTCAAGTGACGGAGTCGGTAATTGGGGTAAGAAATGAGGTTTTTAGGTTATTACGAGACTGTTGGTCATTACGTAACCCTCGTCCCTTTGACGACGTTACAACACGCTGTCTTATCAACGGCCATAACGGTTATGTTCCACAAGACCAAGGATGGGAAGTAATCCTAGTAAAACCAGAATGCATGACTTGTTTCTGGACGTATGAATTACGTGTCTTTATTGCCTTTGCTGAACGACTTGTGTACTAGCTAGAATTATCTTCACAACCATCTTGTATCAAATTTATTGTGTGCTATATTTCATGCTATATGTAAAATAAGCGGTATTGTAAGTTTGTAAAATATTGTGTAAAAGTTTGAACGCGAAATATTATTATAATCAGTTTTTCATATAGAATTGTAGTAGTTGAATTGTATATTAGCTACTAAGTATGAACTTAACGGGTAGGTACTACCCGAATTTAAACTTATAAAACGCTAATATGAAGAAAAAGCTTTTATAAATGAGTTCATATTATGCTACGAAATACTATTAACTACTCTTAATATTCTGTATGATTAACTTGTTCCATTTAACTATTTTGAAGGAAATGGCACCGACTACTCGACACACCGTGAATATGAATGAAGAGGAATTCCGTACTTTTCTAGCTTCAAACATAGCAGCAGTACAGGCTGCGCTACATACCAACAATAACCTTGGATCTAGCAGTACAGGAAATCGTGTAGGATGCACCTACAAAGAATTCACTGCCTGCAAACCTTTGGAATTTGATGGAACCGAAGGACCGATCGGATTGAAACGGTGGACCGAGAAGGTCGAATCAGTGTTTGCCATAAGTAAGTGTACTGAAGAGGACAAAGTGAAGTACGCTACGCATACCTTTACAGGTTCTGCGTTAACATGGTGGAATACCTATCTAGAGCAAGTGGGACAAGATGATGCGTACGCACTACCGTGGTCAGCATTCAAGCACTTGATGAACGAGAAGTATCGTCCCAGAACCGAGGTCAATAAGCTCAAGACAGAACTTAGAGGGTTACGAACCCAAGGATTTGATATTACCACGTACGAAAGACGATTCACAGAATTGTGCCTATTGTGTCCGGGAGCATTCGAAGATGATGAAGAGAAGATCGACGCGTTTGTGAAAGGATTACCGGAAAGAATCCAAGAAGATATAAGTTCACACGAGCCTGCCTGCATACAACAGGCATGTAGAATGGCTCACAAACTAGTGAACCAGATTGAAGAAAGAATTAAAGAACAGACTGCTGAAGAGGCCAATGTGAAGCAAGTCAAAAGAAAGTGGGAGGAAAACGGTGATAAGAATCACCAATACAACAACAACAGCAATTACAACAATAATCGCAACAATTATCCCAACAATCGCAACATCAATCGTAACTACAACAAACGGCCCAACAACAACAACAACAACAACAACAACAGCAACTACAACAATCATCCCAACAACAATAATAACCGCAACAACAACAACAATCAGAAGCAGCTATGCCAAAGGTGTGAAAAGTATCACTCGGGGTTCTGCACCAAATTTTGCAACAAGTGTAAAAGAAATGGTCATAGCGCAGTGAAGTGTGAGGTCTACGGACCAGGGGTTAATAGAACGAAAGGAACAAATGGTGTCGGAACGAGTAATGGCGGAGCAAGTAGTGTCGGAGCAAGTTATGCCAATGTAGTTTGTTATAAATGTGGAAAACCGGGCCACATTATTAGAAATTGCCCGAACCAGGAGAACACGAATGGACAAGGCCGGGGAAGAGTTTTCAATATTAATGCGGCAGAGGCACAGGAAGACCCGGAGCTTGTTACGGGTACGTTTCTTATTGACAATAAATCTGCTTACGTTTTATTTGATTCGGGTGCGGATAGAAGCTATATGAGTAGAGATTTTTGTGCTAAATTAAGTTGTCCATTGACGCCTTTGGAGAGTAAATTTTTACTCGAATTAGCAAATGGTAAATTAATTTCAGCAGATAATATATGTCGGAATCGAGAAATTAAACTGGTTAGCGAAACATTTAAGATTGATTTGATACCAGTAGAGTTAGGGAGTTTTGATGTGATAATCGGTATGGACTGGTTGAAAGAAGTGAAAGCAGAGATCGTTTGTTACAAAAATGCAATTCGCATTATACGAGAAAAAGGAAAACCCTTAATGGTGTACGGAGAAAAGGGCAACACGAAGCTACATCTTATTAGTAATTTGAAGGCACAAAAACTAATAAGAAAAGGTTGCTATGCTGTTCTAGCACACGTCGAGAAAGTACAAACTGAAGAAAAGAGCATCAATGATGTTCCCATTGTAAAAGAATTTCCCGATGTATTTCCGAAAGAATTACCGGGATTACCCCCACATCGATCCGTTGAATTTCAAATAGATCTTGTACCAGGAGCTGCACCAATAACTCGTGCTCCTTACAGACTCGCACCCAGCGAGATGAAAGAACTGCAAAGCCAATTACAAGAACTTTTAGAGCGTGGTTTCATTCGACCAAGCACATCACCGTGGGGAGCTCCTGTTTTGTTTGTCAAGAAGAAAGATGGTACATTCAGGTTGTGTATCGACTACCGA
This sequence comes from Rutidosis leptorrhynchoides, assembly GCF_046630445.1. Lineage (NCBI taxonomy): Eukaryota > Viridiplantae > Streptophyta > Magnoliopsida > Asterales > Asteraceae > Rutidosis > Rutidosis leptorrhynchoides. The sequence continues at coordinate 259,218,217 of NC_092337.1, forward strand.
GAGTTGAACAAACTTACCATCAAGAACCGCTACCCACTACCGAGAATCGACGACTTATTTGATCAACTACAAGGCTCGTCTGTTTATTCAAAGATTGACTTACGTTCCGGGTATCATCAAATGCGGGTGAAAGAAGATGATATTCCAAAGACTGCTTTCAGAACACGTTACGGTCATTACGAGTTTATGGTCATGCCGTTTGGTTTAACTAATGCACCAGCTGTGTTCATGGACCTTATGAACCGAGTGTGTGGACCATACCTTGACAAGTTTGTCATTGTTTTCATTGATGACATACTTATTTACTCAAAGAATGACCAAGAACACGGTGAACATTTGAGAAAAGTGTTAGAAGTATTGAGGAAGGAAGAATTGTACGCTAAGTTTTCAAAGTGTGCATTTTGGTTGGAAGAAGTTCAATTCCTCGGTCACATAGTGAACAAAGAAGGTATTAAGGTGGATCCGGCAAAGATAGAAACTGTTGAAAAGTGGGAAACCCCGAAAACTCCGAAACACATACGCCAATTTTTAGGACTAGCTGGTTACTACAGAAGGTTCATCCAAGACTTTTCCAGAATAGCAAAACCCTTGACTGCATTAACGCATAAAGGGAAGAAATTTGAATGGAATGATGAACAAGAGAAAGCGTTTCAGTTATTGAAGAAAAAGCTAACTACGGCACCTATATTGTCATTGCCTGAAGGGAATGATGATTTTGTGATTTATTGTGACGCATCAAAGTAAGGTCTTGGTTGTGTATTAATGCAACGAACGAAGGTGATTGCTTATGCGTCTAGATAATTGAAGATTCACGAACAAAATTATACGACGCATGATTTGGAATTAGGCGCGGTTGTTTTTGCATTAAAGACTTGGAGGCACTACTTATATGGGGTCAAAAGTATTATATATACCGACCACAAAAGTCTTCAACACATATTTAATCAGAAACAACTGAATATGAGGCAGCGTAGGTGGATTGAATTATTGAATGATTACGACTTTGAGATTCGTTACCACCCGGGAAAGGCAAATGTGGTAGCCGATGCCTTGAGCAGGAAGGACAGAGAACCCATTCGAGTAAAATATATGAATATAATGATTCATAATAACCTTACTACTCAAATAAAGGAGGCGCAACAAGGAGTTTTAAAAGAGGGAAATTTAAAGGATGAAATACCCAAAGGATCGGAGAAGCATATTAATATTCGGGAAGACGGAACCCGGTTTAGGGCTGAAAGGATTTGGGTACCAAAATTTGGAGATATGAGAGAAATGGTACTTAGAGAAGCTCATAAAACCAGATACTCAATACATCCTGGAACGGGGAAGATGTACAAGGATCTCAAGAAACATTTTTGGTGGCCGGGTATGAAAGCCGATGTTGCTAAATACGTAGGAGAATGTTTGACGTGTTCTAAGGTCAAAGCTGAGCATCAGAAACCATCAGGTCTACTTCAACAACCCGAAATCCCGGAATGGAAATGGGAAAACATTACCATGGATTTCATCACTAAATTGCCAAGGACTGCAAGTGGTTTTGATACTATTTGGGTAATAGTTGATCGTCTCACCAAATCAGGACATTTCCTGCCAATAAGAGAAGATGACAAGATGGAGAAGTTAGCACGACTGTATTTGAAGGAAGTCGTCTCCAGACATGGAATACCAATCTCTATTATCTCTGATAGGGATGGCAGATTTATTTCAAGATTCTGGCAGACATTACAGCAAGCATTAGGAACTCGTCTAGACATGAGTACTGCCTATCATCCATAAACTGATGGGCAGAGCGAAAGGACGATACAAACGCTTGAAGACATGCTACGAGCATGTGTTATTGATTTCGGAAACAGTTGGGATCGGCATCTACCGTTAGCAGAATTTTCCTACAACAACAGCTACCATTCAAGCATTGAGATGGCGCCGTTTGAAGCACTTTATGGTAGAAAGTGCAGGTCTCCGATTTGTTGGAGTGAAGTGGGGGATAGACAGATTACGGGTCCGGAGATTATACAAGAAACAACCGAGAAGATCATCCAAATTCAACAACGGTTGAAAACCGCCCAAAGTCGACAAAAGAGCTACGCTGACATTAAAAGAAAAGATATAGAATTTGAAATTGGAGAGATGGTCATGCTTAAAGTTGCACCTTGGAAAGGCGTTGTTCGATTTGGTAAACGAGGGAAATTAAATCCAAGGTATATTGGACCATTCAAGATTATTGATCGTGTCGGACCAGTAGCTTACCGACTTGAGTTACCTCAACAACTCGCAGCTGTACATAACACTTTCCACGTCTCGAATTTGAAGAAATGTTTTGCTAAAGAAGATCTCACTATTCCGTTAGATGAAATCCAAATCAACGAAAAACTTCAATTCATCGAAGAACCCGTCGAAATAATGGATCGTGAGGTTAAAAGACTTAAGCAAAACAAGATACCAATTGTTAAGGTTCGATGGAATGCTCGTAGAGGACCCGAGTTCACCTGGGAGCGTGAAGATCAGATGAAGAAGAAATACCCGCATCTATTTCCAGATGATTCGTCAACACCTTCAACAGCTTAAAATTTCGGGACGAAATTTATTTAACGGGTAGGTACTGTAGTGACCCGAACTTTTCCATGTTTATATATATTAATTGAGATTGATATTTACATGATTAAATGTTTCCAACATGTTAAGCAATCAAACTTGTTAAGACTTGATTAATTGAAATATGTTTCATATAGACAATTGACCACCCAAGTTGACCGGCGATTCACGAACGTTAAAACTTGTAAAAATGACTTGACGATATATATATGGATATACATATGGTTAACATGAGATTATGATAAGTAAGTATCTCCATAAGTATATTAACAATGAGTTATATACATATAAACAAGACTACTAACTTAAGGATTTCGAAACGAGACATATATGTAACGATTATCGTTGTAACGACATTTAAATGTATATATATCATATTAAGATATATTAATATATCATAATATCATGATAATATAATAATTTAACATCTCATTAGATATAATAAACAATGGGTTAACAACATTAATTGAGATCGTTAACTTAAAGGTTTCAAAACAACACTTACATGTAACGACTAACGATGACTTAACGACTCAGTTAAAATGTATATACAAGTAGTGTATTTAGATGTATTAAAATACTTTTGGAAGACTTCAAGACATATATCAAAACACTCATACTTAACGAAAATGGTTACAGTTACTTTTCCATTCTTTTCTTTCATCAAGAATTCTAGTCGTATTCTTACCCGTATTATACACAGCTTCAAAACGTACTTACTATGAGTATATACCAATAGGAACTAGCATGGGATTCCACTCTTGATTATGTCATGTATGACTAATCAATTTTAACTTCTACCATGAGCTAGTCAACTAACTAGAACTCCTTTTAACCCCACTCACCACTCACCAATTACCACTCATCATTCACTCCATTTCACTTCCAATTCTCTTTCTAATTCTCTCTCAACACACATACACTATTATGAACGTATTTTTCCAGTAGTTAATCATCATCTTCATCAAAAATCACTTCAAGAATCAAGCTATAATCATCATAGGAAGAACACTTCAAGAACACTTCAAAAATCCCTTCAAGTTTACTAATTTACTTCCAAGCTTTCTAATCCATTCCAAGTAATCATCTAAGATCAAGAAACCTTTGTTATATACAGTAGGTTATCTTTCTTATTCAAGGTAATATTCATATCCAAACTTTGATTCAATTTCTATAACTATAAACTATGTTAATTCGAGTAAAAATCTTACTTGAACTTGTTTTTGTGTCATGATCCTACTTCAAGAACTTTCAAGCCATCCAAGATCCTTTGAAGCTAGATCATTTCTTGTCACTTCCAGTAGGTTTATCTACTAAACTTGAGGTAGTAATGATGTTCATAACATCATTCAATTCATATATATAAAACTATCTTATTCGAAGGTTTAAACTCGTAATCACTAGAACATAGTTTAGTTAATTCTAAACTTGTTCGCAAACAAAAGTTAATCCTTCTAACTTGACTTTTAAAATTAACTACACACATGTTCTATATCTATATGATATGCTAACTTAATGATTTAAAACCTGGAAACACGAAAAACACCGTAAAACCGGATTTACGCCGTCGTAGTAACACCGCGGGCTGTTTTGGGTTAGTTAATTAAAAACTATGATAAACTTTGATTTAAAAGTTGTTATTCTGAGAAAATGATTTTTATTATAAACATGAAACTATATCCAAAAATTATGGTTAAACTCAAAGTGGAAGTATGTTTTCTAAAATGGTCATCTAGACGTCGTTCTTTCGACTGAAATGACTACCTTTACAAAAACGACTTGTAACTTATTTTTCTGACTATAAACCTATACTTTTTCTATTTAGATTCATAAAATAGAGTTCAATATGAAACCTTAGCAATTTGATTCACTCAAAACGGATTTAAAATGAAGAAGTTATGGGTAAAACAAGATTGGATAATTTTTCTCATTTTAGCTACGTGAAAATTGGTAACAAATCTATTCCAACCATAACTTAATCAACTTGTATTGTATATTATGTAATCTTGAGATACTATAGACACGTATACAATGTTTCGACCTATCATGTCGACACATCTATATATATTTCGGAACAACCATAGACACTCTATATGTGAATGTTGGAGTTAGCTATACAGGGTTGAGGTTGATTCCAAAATATATATAGTTTGAGTTGTGATCAATACTGAGATACGTATACACTGGGTCGTGGATTGATTCAAGATAATATTTATCGATTTATTTCTGTACATCTAACTGTGGACAACTAGTTGTAGGTTACTAACGAGGACAGCTGACTTAATAAACTTAAAACATCAAAATATATTAAAAGTGTTGTAAATATATTTTGAACATACTTTGATATATATGTATATATTGTTATAGGTTCGTGAATCAACCAGTGGCCAAGTCTTACTTCCCGACGAAGTAAAAATCAGTGAAAGTGAGTTATAGTCCCACTTTTAAAATCTAATATTTTTGGGATGAGAATACATGCAGGTTTTATAAATGATTTACAAAATAGACACAAGTACGTGAAACTACATTCTATGGTTGAATTATCGAAATCGAATATGCCCCTTTTTATTAAGTCTGGTAATCTAAGAATTAGGGAACAGACACCCTAATTGACGCGAATCCTAAAGATAGATCTATTGGGCCTAACAAACCCCATCCAAAGTACCGGATGCTTTAGTACTTCGAAATTTATATCATATCCGAAGGGTGTCCCGGAATGATGGGGATATTCTTATATATGCATCTTGTTAATGTCGGTTACCAGGTGTTCACCATATGAATGATTTTTATCTCTATGTATGGGATGTGTATTGAAATATGAAATCTTGTGGTCTATTGTTACGATTTGATATATATAGGTTAAACCTATAACTCACCAACATTTTTGTTGACGTTTTAAGCATGTCTATTCTCAGGTGATTATTAAGAGCTTCCGCTGTCGCATACTTAAATAAGGACGAGATTTGGAGTCCATGCTTGTATGATATTGTGTAAAAACTGAAATGTCCCGTTCTTATTGATTAAAAACGTTCCATATTAATTGATTTCGTTGCGAGGTTTTGACCTCTATATGAGACGTTTTTCAAAGACTGCATTCATTTTTAAACAAACCATAACCTTTATTTCATCAATAAAGGTTTAAAAAGCTTTACGTAGATTATCAAATAATGATAATCTAAAATATCCTGTTTACACACGACCATTACATAATGGTTTACAATACAAATATGTTACAACAAAATAAGTTTCTTGAATGCAGTTTTTACACAATATCATACAAGCATGGACTCCAAATCTTGTCCTTATTTAAGTATGCGACAGCGGAAGCTCTTAATAATCACCTGAGAATACATGCTTAAAACGTCAACAAAAATGTTGGTGAGTTATAGGTTTAACCTATATATATCAAATCGTAACAATAGACCACAAGATTTCATATTTCAATACACATCCCATACATAGAGATAAAAATCATTCATATGGTGAACACCTGGTAACCGACAATAACAAGATGCATATATAAGAATATCCCCATCATTCCGGGACACCCTTCGGATATGATATAAATTTCGAAGTACTAAAGCATCCGGTACTTTGGATGGGGTTTGTTAGGCCCAATAGATCTATCTTTAGGATTCGCGTCAATTAGGGTGTCTGTTCCCTAATTCTTAGATTACCAGACTTAATAAAAAGGGGCATATTCGATTTTGATAATTCAACCATAGAATGTAGTTTCACGTACTTGTGTCTATTTTGTAAATCATTTATAAAACCTGCATGTATTCTCATCCCAAAAATATTAGATTTTAAAAGTGGGACTATAACTCACTTTCACAGATTTTTACTTCGTCGGGAAGTAAGACTTGGCCACTGGTTGATTCACGAACCTATAACAATATATACATATATATCAAAATATGTTCAAAATATATTTACAACACTTTTAATATATTTTGATGTTTTAAGTTTATTAAGTCAGCTGTCCTCGTTAGTAACCTACAACTAGTTGTCCACAGTTAGATGTACAGAAATAAATCAATAAATATTATCTTGAATCAATCCACGACCCAGTGTATACGTATCTCAGTATTGATCACAACTCAAACTATATATATTTTGGAATCAACCTCAACCCTGTATAGCTAACTCCAACATTCACATATAGAGTGTCTATGGTTGTTCCGAAATATATATAGATGTGTCGACATGATAGGTCGAAACATTGTATACGTGTCTATGGTATCTCAAGATTACATAATATATAATACAAGTTGATTAAGTTATGGTTGGAATAGATTTGTTACCAATTTTCACGTAGCTAAAATGAGAAATATTATCCAATCTTGTTTTACCCATAACTTCTTCATTTTAAATCCGTTTTGAGTGAATCAAATTGCTATGGTTTCATATTGAACTCTATTTTATGAATCTAAACAAAAAAAGTATAGGTTTCTAGTAGGAAAAATAAGTTACAAGTCGTTTTTGTAAAGGTAGTCATTTCAGTCGAAAGAACGACGTCTAGATGACCATTTTAGAAAACATACTTCCACTTTGAGTTTAACCATAATTTTTGGATATAGTTTCATGTTCATAATAAAAATCATTTTCTCAGAATAACAACTTTTAAATCCAAGTTTATCATAGTTTTTAATTAACTAACCCAAAACAGCCCGCGGTGTTACTACGACGGCGTAAATCCGGTTTTACGGTGTTTTTCGTGTTTCCAGGTTTTAAATCATTAAGTTAGCATATCATATAGATATATAACATGTGTTTAGTTGATTTTAAAAGTCAAGTTAGAAGGATTAACTTTTGTTTGCGAACAAGTTTAGAATTAACTAAACTATGTTCTAGTGATTACAAGTTTAAACCTTCGAATAAGATAGCTTTATATGTATGAATCGAATGATGTTATGAACATCATTACTACCTTAAGTTCCTTGGATGAACCTACTGGAAAATATAAAAATGGATCTAGCTTCAATGGATCCTTGGATGGCTCAAAGTTCTTGAAGCAAAATCATGACACGAAAACAAGTTCAAGTAAGATCATCACTTGAAATAAGATTGTTATAGTTATAGAAATTGAACCAAAGTTTGAATATGATTATTACCTTGTATTAGAATGATAACCTACTGTAAGAAACAAAGATTTCTTGAGGTTGGATGATCACCTTACAAGATTGGAAGTGAGCTAGCAAACTTGAAAGTATTCTTGATTTTATGAAACTAGAACTTTTGGAATTTATGAAGAACACTTAGAACTTGAAGATAGAACTTGAGAGAGTTCAATTAGATGAAGAAAATTGAAGAATGAAAGTGTTTGTAGGTGTTTTTGGTCGTTGGTGTATGGATTAGATATAAAGGATATGTAATTTTGTTTTCATGTAAATAAGTCATGAATGATTACTCATATTTTTGTAATCTTATGAGATATTTCATGCTAGTTGCCAAATGATGGTTCCCACATGTGTTAGGTGACTCACATGGGCTGCTAAGAGCTGATCATTGGAGTGTATATACCAATAGTACATACATCTAAAAGCTGTGTATTGTACGAGTACGAATACGGGTGCATACGAGTAGAATTGTTGATGAAACTGAACGAGAATGTAATTGTAAGCATTTTTGTTAAGTAGAAGTATTTTGATAAGTGTATTGAAGTCTTTCAAAAGTGTATAAATACATATTAAAACACTACATGTATATACATTTTAACTGAGTCGTTAAGTCATCGTTAGTCGTTACATGTAAGTGTTGTTTTGAAACCTTTAGGTTAACGATCTTGTTAAATGTTGTTAACCCAATGTTTATAATAACAAAAGAGATTTTAAATTATTATATTATCATGATATTATGATGTACGAATATCTCTTAATATGATATATATACATTAAATGTCGTTACAGCGATAAACGTTACTTATATGTCTCGTTTCAAAATCATTAAGTTAGTAGTCTTGTTTTTACATATGTAGTTCATTGTTAATATAATTAATGATATGTTTACTTATCATAATATCATGTTAACTATATATATAACCATATATATGTCATCATATAGTTTTTTTTTACAAGTTTTAACGTTCGTGAATCACCGGTCAACTTGGGTGGTCAATTGTCTATATGAAACCTATTTCAATTAATCAAGTCTTAACAAGTTTGATTGCTTAACATGTTGGAAACATTTAATCATGTAAACATCAATCTCAATTAATATATATGAACATGGAAAAGTTCGGGTCACTACAGTACCTACCCGTTAAATAAATTTCGTCCCGAAATTTTAAGCTGTTGAAGGTGTTGACGAATCTTCTGGAAATAGATGCGGGTATTTCTTCTTCATCTGATCTTCACGCTCCCAGGTGAACTCGGGTCCTCTACGAGCATTCCATCGAACCTTAACAATTGGTATCTTGTTTTGCTTAAGTCTTTTAACCTCACGATCCATTATTTCGACGGGTTCTTCGATGAATTGGAGTTTTTCGTTGATTTGGATTTCATCTAACGGAATAGTGAGATCTTCTTTAGCAAAACATTTCTTCAAATTCGAGACGTGGATAGTGTTATGTACAGCCGCGAGTTGTTGAGGTAACTCAAGTCGGTAAGCTACTGGTCCGACACGATCAATAATCTTGAATGGTCCAATATACCTTGGATTTAATTTCCCTCGTTTACCAAATCGAACAACGCCTTTCCAAGGTGCAACTTTAAGCATGACCATCTCTCCAATTTCAAATTCTATATCTTTTCTTTTAATGTCAGCGTAGCTCTTTTGTCGACTTTGGGCGGTTTTCAACCGTTGTTGAATTTGGATGATCTTCTCGGTAGTTTCTTGTATAATCTCCGGACCCGTAATCTGTCTATCCCCCACCTCACTCCAACAAATCGGAGACCTGCACTTTCTACCATAAAGTGCTTCAAACGGCGCCATCTCAATGCTTGAATGGTAGCTGTTGTTGTAGGAAAATTCTGCTAACGGTAGATGTCGATCCCAACTGTTTCCGAAATCAATAACACATGCTCGTAGCATGTCTTCAAGCGTTTGTATCGTCCTTTCGCTCTGCCCATCAGTTTGTGGATGATAGGCAGTACTCATGTCTAGACGAGTTCCTAATGCTTGCTGTAATGTCTGCCAGAATCTTGAAATAAATCTGCCATCCCTATCAGAGATAATAGAGATTGGTATTCCATGTCTGGAGACGACTTCCTTCAAATACAGTCGTGCTAACTTCTCCATCTTGTCATCTTCTCTTATTGGTAGGAAGTGTGCTGATTTGGTGAGACGATCAACTATTACCCAAATAGTATCAAAACCACTTGCAGTCCTTGGCAATTTAGTGATGAAATCCATGGTAATGTTTTCCCATTTCCATTCCGGGATTTCGGGTTGTTGAAGTAGACCTGATGGTTTCTGATGCTCAGCTTTGACCTTAGAACACGTCAAACATTCTCCTACGTATTTAGCAACATCGGCTTTCATACCCGGCCACCAAAAATGTTTCTTGAGATCCTTGTACATCTTCCCCGTTCCAGGATGTATTGAATATCTGGTTTTATGAGCTTCTCTAAGTACCATTTCTCTCATATCTCCAAATTTTGGTACCCAAATCCTTTCAGCCCTATACCGGGTTCCGTCTTCCCGAATATTAAGATGCTTCTCCGATCCTTTGGGTATTTCATCCTTTAAATTTCCCTCTTTTAAAACTCCTTGTTGCGCCTCCTTTATTTGAGTAGTAATGTTATTATGAATCATTATATTCATAGATTTTACTCGAATGGGTTCTCTATCCTTCCTGCTCAAGGCATCGGCTACCACATTTGCCTTCCCCGGGTGGTAACGAATCTCAAAATCGTAATCATTCAATAATTCAATCCACCTACGCTGCCTCATATTCAGTTGTTTCTGATTAAATATGTGTTGAAGACTTTTGTGGTCGGTATATATAATACTTTTGACCCCATATAAGTAGTGCCTCCAAGTCTTTAATGCAAAAACAACCGCGCCTAATTCCAAATCATGCGTCGTATAATTTTGTTCATGAATCTTCAATTGTCTAGACGCATAAGCAATCACCTTCGTTCGTTGCATTAATACACAACCGAGACCTTGCTTTGATGCGTCACAATAAATCACAAAATCATCATTCCCTTCAGGCAATGACAATATAGGTGCCGTAGTTAGCTTTTTCTTCAATAACTGAAACGCTTTCTCTTGTTCATCATTCCATTCAAATTTCTTCCCTTTATGCGTTAATGCAGTCAAGGGTTTTGCTATTCTGGAAAAGTCTTGGATGAACCTTCTGTAGTAACCAGCTAGTCCTAAAAACTGGCGTATGTGTTTCGGAGTTTTCGGGGTTTCCCACTCTTCAACAGTTTCTATCTTTGCCGGATCCACCTTAATACCTTCTTTGTTCACTATGTGACCGAGGAATTGAACTTCTTCCAACCAAAATGCACACTTTGAAAACTTAGCGTACAATTCTTCCTTCCTCAATACTTCTAACACCTTTCTCAAATGTTCACCGTGTTCTTGGTCATTCTTTGAGTAAATAAGTATGTCATCAATGAAAACAATGACAAACTTGTCAAGGTATGGTCCACACACTCGGTTCATAAGGTCCATGAACACAGCTGGTGCATTAGTTAAACCAAACGGCATGACCATAAACTCGTAATGACCGTAACGTGTTCTGAAAGCAGTCTTTGGAATATCATCTTCTTTCACCCGCATTTGATGATACCCGGAACGTAAGTCAATCTTTGAATAAACAGACGAGCCTTGTAGTTGATCAAATAAGTCGTCGATTCTCGGTAGTGGGTAGCGGTTCTTGATGGTAAGTTTGTTTAACTCTCGGTAGTCGATACACAACCTGAATGTACCATCTTTCTTCTTGACAAACAAAACAGGAGCTCCCCACGGTGATGTGCTTGGTCGAATGAAACCACGCTCTAAAAGTTCTTGTAATTGGCTTTGCAGTTCTTTCATCTCGCTGGGTGCGAGTCTGTAAGGAGCACGAGCTATTGGTGCAGCTCCTGGTACAAGATCTATTTGAAATTCAACGGATCGATGTGGGGGTAATCCCGGTAATTCTTTCGGAAATACATCGGAAAATTCTTTTGCAATGGGAACATCATTGATGCTCTTTTCTTCAGTTTGTACTTTCTCGACGTGTGCTAGAACAGCATAGCAACCTTTTCTTATTAGTTTTTGTGCCTTCAAATTACTAATAAGATGTAGCTTCGTGTTGCCCTTTTCTCCGTACACCATTAAGGGTTTTCCTTTTTCTCGTATAATGCGAATTGCATTTTTGTAACAAACGATCTCCGCTTTCACTTCTTTCAACCAGTCCATACCGATTATCACATCAAAACTCCCTAACTCTACTGGTATCAAATCAATCTTAAATGTTTCGCTAACCAGTTTAATTTCTCGATTCCGACATATATTATCTGCTGAAATTAATTTACCATTTGCTAATTCGAGTAAAAATTTACTATCCAAAGGCGTCAATGGACAACTTAATTTAGCACAAAAATCTCTACTCATATAGCTTCTATCCGCACCCGAATCAAATAAAACGTAAGCAGATTTATTGTCAATAAGAAACGTACCCGTAACAAGCTCCGGGTCTTCCTGTGCCTCTACCGCATTAATATTGAAAACTCTTCCACGGCCTTGTCCATTCGTGTTCTCCTGGTTCGGGCAATTTCTAATAATGTGGCCTGGTTTTCCACATTTATAACAAACTACATTGGCATAACTTGCTCCGACACTACTTGCTCCGCCATTACTCGTTCCGACACCATTTGTTCCTTTCGTTCTATTAACCCCTGGTCCGTAGACCTCACACTTCGCCGCGCTATGACCATTTCTTTTACACTTGTTGCAAAATTTGGTGCAGAACCCCGAGTGATTCTTTTCACACCTTTGGCATAGTTGCTTCTGATTGTTGTTGTTGTTGCGGTTATTATTGTTGTTGGGATGATTGTTGTAGTTGCTGTTGTTGTTGTTGTTGTTGTTGTTGGGCCGTTTGTTGTAGTTGCGATGGATGTTGCGATTGTTGGGATAATTGTTGCGATTATTGTTGTAATTGCTGTTGTTGTTGTATTGGTGATTCTTATCACCGTTTTCCTCCCACTTTCTTTTGACTTGCTTCACATTGGCCTCTTCAGCAGTCTGTTCTTTAATTCTTTCTTCAATCTGGTTCACTAGTTTGTGAGCCATTCTACATGCCTGTTGTATGGAGGCGGGCTCGTGTGAACTTATATCTTCTTGGATTCTTTCCGGTAATCCTTTCACAAACGCGTCGATCTTCTCTTCCTCATCTTCGAATGCTCCCGGACACAATAGGCACAATTCTGTGAATCGTCTTTCGTACGTGGTAATATCAAATCCTTGGGTTCGTAACCCTCTAAGTTCTGTCTTGAGCTTATTGACCTCGGTTCTGGGACGGTACTTCTCGTTCATCAAGTGCTTGAATGCTGACCACGGTAGTGCGTACGCATCATCTTGTCCCACTTGCTCTAGATAGGTATTCCACCATGTTAACGCAGAACCTGTGAAGGTATGCGTAGCGTACTTCACTTTGTCCTCTTCAGTACACTTACTTATGGCAAATACCGATTCAACCTTCTCGGTCCACCGTTTCAATCCGATCGGTCCTTCGGTTCCATCAAATTCCAAAGGTTTGCAGGCAGTGAATTCTTTGTAGGTGCATCCTACACGATTTCCTGTACTGCTAGATCCAAGGTTATTGTTGGTATGTAGCGCAGCCTGTACTGCGGCTATGTTTGAAGCTAGAAAAGTACGGAATTCCTCTTCATTCATATTCACGGTGTGTCGAGTAGTCGGTGCCATTTCCTTCAAAATAGTTAAATGGAACAAGTTAATCATACAGAATATTAAGAGTAGTTAATAGTATTTCGTAGCATAATATGAACTCATTTATAAAAGCTTTTTCTTCATATTAGCGTTTTATAAGTTTAAATTCGGGTAGTACCTACCCGTTAAGTTCATACTTAGTAGCTAATATACAATTCAACTACTACAATTCTATATGAAAAACTGATTGTAATAATATTTCGCGTTCAAACTTTTATACAATATTTTACAAACTTACAATACCGCTTATTTTACATAAAGCATGAAATATAGCACACAATAACTTTGATACAAGATAGTTGTGAAGACAATTCTAGCTAGTACACAAGTCGTTCGGCAAAGGCAATAAAGACACGTAATTCATACGTCCAGAAACAAGTCATGCATTCTGGTTTTACTAGGACTACTTCCCATCCTTGGTCTTGTGCAACATAACCGTTATGGCCGTTGATAAGACAGCGTGTTGTAACGTCATCAAAGGGACGAGGGTTACGTAATGTCCAACAGTCCCGTAATAATCTAAAAACCTCATTTCTTACCCCAATTACCGACTCCGTCACTTGTGGAAACGTTTTGTTTAATAGTTGTAGCCCGATGTTCTTGTTCTCACTTTGGTGAGAAGCGAACATTACTAATCCGTAAGCATAACATGCTTCTTTATGTTGCATGTTAGCCGCTTTTTCTAAATCACGAAGTCCAATATTCGGATATATTGAGTCAAAATAATTTCTTAACCCGTTGCGTAAAATAGCATTTGGGTTCCCCGCAATATATGCGTCAAAGTAAACACATCGTAACTTATGGGTTTCCCAATGTGATATCCCCCATCTTTCAAACGAAAGTCTCTTATAAACCAAGACATTCTTGGAACGTTCTTCGAATGTCTTACAAACTGATCTCGCCTTAAATAGTTGTACCGAAGAATTCTGGCCGACTCTAGACAAGATTTCATCAATCATGTCTCCGGGTAGGTCTCTTAAAATATTGGGTTGTCTATCCATTTTGTGTTTTTAAACTGTAAAATAGACAAGAGTTAGATTCATAAAAAAAATACTTATTAATACAAGCAATTTTTACATATATCATAAAGCATAAGAACACTATATTCCATATATTACACCACACGAATACAACTATCTTATTCCGACTCGCTCGTTTCTTCTTCTTCGGTTTTGGTTCGTTTTGCCAAGTTTCTAGGGATATATGATGTTCCCCTAATACGAGCCGTAATTTTCCACATTGGTTTAGAAAAACCTGGTGGTTTAGAGGTTCCCGGGTCATTGTTACAACTTAAGGACTTCGGGGGTTGACGATACATATAAAGTTCATCGGGGTTGGAATTAGATTTCTCTATTTTTATGCCCTTTCCCTTATTATTTTCTTTTGCCTTTTTAAATTCAGTTGGGGTAATTTCTATAACATCATCGGAATTCTCGTCGGAATCCGATTCATCGGAGAATTGGTAATCCTCCCAATATTTTACTTCCTTGGCGGAAACACCATTGACCATAATTAACTTTGGTCGGTTGGTTGAGGATTTTCTTTTACTTAACCGTTTTATTATTTCCCCCACCGGTTCTATTTCTTCATCCGGTTCCGATTCTTCTTCCGGTTCCGATTCTTCTTCCGGTTCCGACTCTTCTTCCGGTTCCTCTTCGGGAACTTGTGAATCAGTCCACAAATCATTCCAATTTACATTTGACTCTTCATTATTATTAGGTGAGTCAATGGGACTTGTTCTAGAGGTAGACATCTATCGCATAATATCAAACACGTTAAGAGATTAATATATCACATAATATTCATATGTTAAAAATATATAGTTTCCAACAAAAATGTTAAGCAATCATTTTTAAAGAAAACACGGTCGAAGTCCAGACTCACTAATGCATCCTAACAAACTCGATAAGACACACTAATGCAAATTTTCTGGTTCTCTAAGACCAACGCTCGGATACCAACTGAAATGTCCCGTTCTTATTGATTAAAAACGTTCCATATTAATTGATTTCGTTGCGAGGTTTTGACCTCTATATGAGACGTTTTTCAAAGACTGCATTCATTTTTAAACAAACCATAACCTTTATTTCATCAATAAAGGTTTAAAAAGCTTTACGTAGATTATCAAATAATGATAATCTAAAATATCCTGTTTACACACGACCATTACATAATGGTTTACAATACAAATATGTTACAACAAAATAAGTTTCTTGAATGCAGTTTTTACACAATATCATACAAGCATGGACTCCAAATCTTGTCCTTATTTAAGTATGCGACAGCGGAAGCTCTTAATAATCACCTGAGAATAAACATGCTTAAAACGTCAACAAAAATGTTGGTGAGTTATAGGTTTAACCTATATATATCAAATCGTAACAATAGACCACAAGATTTCATATTTCAATACACATCCCATACATAGAGATAAAAATCATTCATATGGTGAACACCTGGTAACCGACAATAACAAGATGCATATATAAGAATATCCCCATCATTCCGGGACACCCTTCGGATATGATATAAATTTCGAAGTACTAAAGCATCCGGTACTTTGGATGGGGTTTGTTAGGCCCAATAGATCTATCTTTAGGATTCGCGTCAATTAGGGTGTCTGTTCCCTAATTCTTAGATTACCAGACTTAATAAAAAGGGGCATATTCGATTTTGATAATTCAACCATAGAATGTAGTTTCACGTACTTGTGTCTATTTTGTAAATCATTTATAAAACCTGCATGTATTCTCATCCCAAAAATATTAGATTTTAAAAGTGGGACTATAACTCACTTTCACAGATTTTTACTTCGTCGGGAAGTAAGACTTGGCCACTGGTTGATTCACGAACCTATAACAATATATACATATATATCAAAATATGTTCAAAATATATTTACAACACTTTTAATATATTTTGATGTTTTAAGTTTATTAAGTCAGCTGTCCTCGTTAGTAACCTACAACTAGTTGTCCACAGTTAGATGTACAGAAATAAATCAATAAATATTATCTTGAATCAATCCACGACCCAGTGTATACGTATCTCAGTATTGATCACAACTCAAACTATATATATTTTGGAATCAACCTCAACCCTGTATAGCTAACTCCAACATTCACATATAGAGTGTCTATGGTTGTTCCGAAATATATATAGATGTGTCGACATGATAGGTCGAAACATTGTATACGTGTCTATGGTATCTCAAGATTACATAATATATAATACAAGTTGATTAAGTTATGGTTGGAATAGATTTGTTACCAATTTTCACGTAGCTAAAATGAGAAATATTATCCAATCTTGTTTTACCCATAACTTCTTCATTTTAAATCCGTTTTGAGTGAATCAAATTGCTATGGTTTCATATTGAACTCTATTTTATGAATCTAAACAAAAAAAGTATAGGTTTCTAGTCAGAAAAATAAGTTACAAGTCGTTTTTGTAAAGGTAGTCATTTCAGTCGAAAGAACGACGTCTAGATGACCATTTTAGAAAACATACTTCCACTTTGAGTTTAACCATAATTTTTGGATATAGTTTCATGTTCATAATAAAAATCATTTTCTCAGAATAACAACTTTTAAATCCAAGTTTATCATAGTTTTTAATTAACTAACCCAAAACAGCCCGCGGTGTTACTACGACGGCGTAAATCCGGTTTTACGGTGTTTTTCGTGTTTCCAGGTTTTAAATCATTAAGTTAGCATATCATATAGATATATAACATGTGTTTAGTTGATTTTAAAAGTCAAGTTAGAAGGATTAACTTTTGTTTGCGAACAAGTTTAGAATTAACTAAACTATGTTCTAGTGATTACAAGTTTAAACCTTCGAATAAGATAGCTTTATATGTATGAATCGAATGATGTTATGAACATCATTACTACCTTAAGTTCCTTGGATGAACCTACTGGAAAATATAAAAATGGATCTAGCTTCAATGGATCCTTGGATGGCTCAAAGTTCTTGAAGCAAAATCATGACACGAAAACAAGTTCAAGTAAGATCATCACTTGAAATAAGATTGTTATAGTTATAGAAATTGAACCAAAGTTTGAATATGATTATTACCTTGTATTAGAATGATAACCTACTGTAAGAAACAAAGATTTCTTGAGGTTGGATGATCACCTTACAAGATTGGAAGTGAGCTAGCAAACTTGAAAGTATTCTTGATTTTATGAAACTAGAACTTTTGGAATTTATGAAGAACACTTAGAACTTGAAGATAGAACTTGAGAGAGTTCAATTAGATGAAGAAAATTGAAGAATGAAAGTGTTTGTAGGTGTTTTTGGTCGTTGGTGTATGGATTAGATATAAAGGATATGTAATTTTGTTTTCATGTAAATAAGTCATGAATGATTACTCATATTTTTGTAATCTTATGAGATATTTCATGCTAGTTGCCAAATGATGGTTCCCACATGTGTTAGGTGACTCACATGGGCTGCTAAGAGCTGATCATTGGAGTGTATATACCAATAGTACATACATCTAAAAGCTGTGTATTGTACGAGTACGAATACGGGTGCATACGAGTAGAATTGTTGATGAAACTGAACGAGAATGTAATTGTAAGCATTTTTGTTAAGTAGAAGTATTTTGATAAGTGTATTGAAGTCTTTCAAAAGTGTATAAATACATATTAAAACACTACATGTATATACATTTTAACTGAGTCGTTAAGTCATCGTTAGTCGTTACATGTAAGTATTGTTTTGAAACCTTTAGGTTAACGATCTTGTTAAATGTTGTTAACCCAATGTTTATAATAACAAAAGAGATTTTAAATTATTATATTATCATGATATTATGATGTACGAATATCTCTTAATATGATATATATACATTAAATGTCGTTACAGCGATAAACGTTACTTATATGTCTCGTTTCAAAATCATTAAGTTAGTAGTCTTGTTTTTACATATGTAGTTCATTGTTAATATAATTAATGATATGTTTACTTATCATAATATCATGTTAACTATATATATAACCATATATATGTCATCATATAGTTTTTTTTTACAAGTTTTAACGTTCGTGAATCACCGGTCAACTTGGGTGGTCAATTGTCTATATGAAACCTATTTCAATTAATCAAGTCTTAACAAGTTTGATTGCTTAACATGTTGGAAACATTTAATCATGTAAACATCAATCTCAATTAATATATATGAACATGGAAAAGTTCGGGTCACTACAAAAACTACATTCAAGAAACTTATTTTGTTGTAACATATTTGTATTGTAAACCATTATGTAATGGTCGTGTGTAAACAGGATATTTTAGATTATCATTATTTGATAATCTACATAAAGCTTTTTAAACCTTTATTGATGAAATAAAGGTTATGGTTTGTTTTAAAATGAATGCAGTCTTTGAAAAACGTCTCATATAGAGGTCAAAACCTCGCAACGAAATCAATTAATATGGAACGTTTTTAATCAATAAGAACGGGACATTTCAAAACTCATCCAACACTTTGTTACCTTTTCGGTTGTAACTCAAGACATAAACTCACCACCACCTCACACCTTCATCGAACTACCAACATCTCTTAAATTCCTTTCCATATGCTTTCTGTTTCTAATCAACATCCGTTGAACCACATAAACTCACCACCACAATCGTCGCCATACAACCCTCACCATTCGTGCACCACATCATAATTACCGACACCTGCACACCTCTTTCTATAACTATATATACGTATACACATGATCACCACCACCCATCCGGCCACACATAACCACCATAGAATCACCATCTCCTACCAAATCTTTCTCACCAAATTTTCCAAACCCTTCTACTCTTGAACCTTATGCTCCAGTCGATCAAAACATCTGCAAGATTTCAGCTAACAGGCTACTGTACGCAGCCTAGAACCACCACCAAATTAGTCACCCTCTAACACCAAGAACCTCTCATTCTGCTACTGTTTGCTGTGGTACTTATTTATTTATTTTTTTTCTTTCAAGCTTAACAACTCAATCATCACCACCCTTAATTTATTCGTTGCAGTACAACTGCTACTTCTCCTTTTGGCTGAGAGTTTCCAAACAAAAATTTCCATTAGTTGATTAAAATTAGGTGCATGATAGATGATGATGTTGCCATTTTATAAAACAAACATAATAATGGCTATAGTAAAAGTGACCAAAGGATAATGATGTATGAGGAATTGTAACGTATAAGATCATAATTAGAATATATAATGCTTTTTTTTTTTATTATCAAGTGGGATTTTTGGCCAACAAAAGTGGGGTAGATATCAAAGTGGAGGATGAGCCATGATTAAAGGAAAATGATTTTTTTTTTTTTAAAAACTAGTTCCACGAGCTTAGTAATGGACCGCTATATTTTTTTTTTTTTTGAATTACTAATTGGCCGTGAATTTGGATTTTAATAATTAGGATTGTGTTAATGGTGTTAATAGATTACACTTGGATGTTGGTGATAAATGGGTGTTGTGGAAGAAGAAGGATAAACCGAAACATAGGCTAAATAAATAAAAGATGGGTATCATTTCAGAAAAACATGGATAGTTGAGTGGTTAAGGGTGTTGATGGGTGAGCGGGCGGTCGTGAGTTCGACCCTGGACTGTGGCATTTTTATTTTGAAAGAAGAGAAGAAGAAGTTAGAAACAGATAGATATAGGATATATAGATATAAGATGGGATATAATCAGGAAAACTAATATGGAAGAATGGTTAAAGTGAAATGTCCCGTTCTTATTGATTAAAAACGTTCCATATTAATTGATTTCGTTGCGAGGTTTTGACCTCTATATGAGACGTTTTTCAAAAACTGCATTCATTTTAAAACAAACCATAACCTTTATTTCATCAATAAAGGTTTAAAAAGCTTTACGTAGATTATCAAATAATGATAATCTAAAATATCCTGTTTACACACGACCATTACATAATGGTTTACAATACAAATATGTTACAACAAAATAAGTTTCTTGAATGCAGTTTTTACACAATATCATACAAGCATGGACTCCAAATCTCGTCCTTATTTAAGTATGCGACAGCGGAAGCTCTTAATAATCACCTGAGAATAAACATGCTTAAAACGTCAACAAAAATGTTGGTGAGTTATAGGTTTAACCTATATATATCAAATTACAAAAATAGACCACAAGATTTCATATTTCAATACACATCCCATACATAGAGATAAAAGTCATTCATATGGTGAACACCTGGTAACCGACATTAACAAGATGCATATATAAGAATATCCCCATCATTCCGGGACACCCTTCGGATATGATATAAATTTCGAAGTACTAAAGCATCCGGTACTTTGGATGGGGCTTGTTGGGCCCGATAGATCTATCTTTAGGATTCGCGTCAATTAGGGTGTCTGTTCCCTAATTCTTAGATTACCAGACTTAATAAAAAGGGGCATATTCGATTTCGATAATTCAACCATAGAATGTAGTTTCACGTACTTGTGTCTATTTTGTAAATCATTTATAAAACCTGCATGTATTCTCATCCCAAAAATATTAGATTTTAAAAGTGGGACTATAACTCACTTTCACAGATTTTTACTTCGTCGGGAAGTAAGACTTGGCCACTGGTTGATTCACGAACCTATAACAATATATACATATATATCAAAGTATGTTCAAAATATATTTACAACACTTTTAATATATTTTGATGTTTTAAGTTTATTAAGTCAGCTGTCCTCGTTAGTAACCTACAACTAGTTGTCCACAGTTAGATGTACAGAAATAAATCGATAAATATTATCTTGAATCAATCCACGACCCAGTGTATACGTATCTCAGTATTGATCACAACTCAAACTATATATATTTTGGAATCAACCTCAACCCTGTATAGCTAACTCCAACATTCACATATAGAGTGTCTATGGTTGTTCCGAAATATATATAGATGTGTCGACATGATAGGTCGAAACATTGTATACGTGTCTATGGTATCTCAAGATTACATAATATACAATACAAGTTGATTAAGTTATGGTTGGAATAGATTTGTTACCAATTTTCACGTAGCTAAAATGAGAAAAATTATCCAATCTTGTTTTACCCATAACTTCTTCATTTTAAATCCGTTTTGAGTGAATCAAATTGCTATGGTTTCATATTGAACTCAATTTTATGAATCTAAACAGAAAAAGTATAGGTTTATAGTCGGAAAAATAAGTTACAAGTCGTTTTTGTAAAGGTAGTCATTTCAGTCGAAAGAACGACGTCTAGATGACCATTTTAGAAAACATACTTTCACTTTGAGTTTAACCATAATTTTTGGATATAGTTTCATGTTCATAATAAAAATCATTTTCTCAGAATAACAACTTTTAAATCAAAGTTTATCATAGTTTTTAATTAACTAACCCAAAACAGCCCGCGGTGTTACTACGACGGCGTAAATCCGATTTTACGGTGTTTTTCGTGTCTCCAGGTTTTAAATCATTAAGTTAGCATATCATATAGATATAGAACATGTGTTTAGTTGATTTTAAAAGTCAAGTTAGAAGGATTAACTTTTGTTTGCGAACAAGTTTAGAATTAACTAAACTATGTTCTAGTGATTACAAGTTTAAACCTTCGAATAAGATAGCTTTATATGTATGAATCGAATGATGTTATGAACATCATTACTACCTTAAGTTCCTTGGATAAACCTACTGGAAAATAGAAAAATAGATCTAGCTTCAATGGATCCTTGGATGGCTCGAAGTTCTTGAAGCAGAATCATGACACGAAAACAAGTTCAAGTAAGATCATCACTTGAAATAAGATTGTTATAGTTATAGAAATTGAACCAAAGTTTGAATATGATTATTACCTTGTATTAGAATGATAACCTACTGTAAGAAACAAAGATTTCTTGAGGTTGGATGATCACCTTACAAGATTGGAAGTGAGCTAGCAAACTTAAAGTATTCTTGATTTTATGAAACTAGAACTTTTGGAATTTATGAAGAACACTTAGAACTTGAAGATAGAACTTGAGAGAGATCAATTAGATGAAGAAAATTGAAGAATGAAAGTGTTTGTAGGTGTTTTTGGTCGTTGGTGTATGGATTAGATATAAAGGATATGTAATTTTGTTTTCATGTAAATAAGTCATGAATGATTACTCATATTTTTGTAATTTTATGAGATATTTCATGTTAGTTGCCAAATGATGGTTCCCACATGTTTTAGGTGACTCACATGGGCTGCTAAGAGCTGATCATTGGAGTGTATATACCAATAGTACATACATCTAAAAGCTATGTATTGTACGAGTACGAATACGGGTGCATACGAGTAGAATTGTTGATGAAACTGAACGGGCATGTAATTGTAAGCATTTTTGTTAAGTAGAAGTATTTTGATAAGTGTCTTGAAGTCTTTCAAAAGTGTATGAATACATATTAAAACACTACATGTATATACATTTTAACTGAGTCGTTAAGTCATCGTTAGTCGTTACATGTAAATGTTGTTTTGAAACCTTTAGGTTAACGATCTTGTTGAATGTTGTTAACCCATTGTTTATTATAACAAATGAGATGTTAAATTATTATATTATCATGATATTATGATATATAATATATCTTAGTATGATGTATATACAGTTAAATGTCGTTACAACGATAATCGTTACATATATGTCTCGTTTCGAAATCATTAAGTTAGTAGTCTTATTTTTACATATGTATTTCATTGTTAATACACTTAATAATATATTTACTTATCATTTAACATAATTAACCAAGTGTATCAATATCTTAATATGATTCATATGTACCTAGTAAGACGTTGTTATAACGATAATCGTTATATATATCGTTTTCGAGTTTCTTAAATTAATAGTCTCATTTTTATGTATATAACTCATTGTTAAAATACCTAATGAGATACATACTTATAATAAAAACATGTTAACTATATATATAACCATATATGTGTCATCGTATAGTTTTTACAAGTTTTAACGTTCGTGAATCACCGGTCAACTTGGGTGGTCAATTGTCTATATGAAACATATTTCAATTAATCAAGTCTTAACAAGTTTAATTGCTTAACATGTTGGAAATATTTAATCATGTAAATATCAATCTCAATTAATATATATAAATATGGAAAAGTTCGGGTCACTACAGTACCTACCCGTTAAATAAATTTCGTCCCGAAATTTTAAGCTGTTGAAGGTGTTGACGAATCTTCTGGAAATAGATGCGGGTATTTCTTCTTCATCTGATCTTCACGCTCCCAGGTGAACTCGGGTCCTCTACGAGCATTCCATCGAACCTTAACAATTGGTATCTTGTTTTGCTTAAGTCTTTTAACCTCACGATCCATTATTTCGACGGGTTCTTCGATGAATTGAAGTTTTTCGTTGATTTGGATTTCATCTAACGGAATAGTGAGATCTTCTTTAGCAAAATATTTCTTCAAATTCGAGACGTGGAAAGTGTTATGTACAGCCGCGAGTTGTTGAGGTAACTCAAGTCGGTAAGCTACTGGTCCGACACGATCAATAATCTTGAATGGTCCAATATACCTTGGATTTAATTTCCCTCGTTTACCAAATCGAACAATGCCTTTCCAAGGTGCAACTTTAAGCATGACCATCTCTCCAATTTCAAATTCTATATCTTTTCTTTTAATGTCAGCGTAGCTCTTTTGTCGACTTTGGGCGGTTTTCAACCGTTGTTGAATTTGGATGATCTTCTCGGTAGTTTCTTGTATAATCTCCGGACCCGTAATCTGTCTATCCCCCACTTCACTCCAACAAATCGGAGACCTGCACTTTCTACCATAAAGTGCTTCAAACGGCGCCATCTCAATGCTTGAATGGTAGCTGTTGTTGTAGGAAAATTCTGCTAACGGTAGATGTCGATCCCAACTGTTTCCGAAATCAATAACACATGCTCGTAGCATGTCTTCAAGCGTTTGTATCGTCCTTTCACTCTGCCCATCAGTTTGTGGATGATAGGCAGTACTCATGTCTAGACGAGTTCCTAATGCTTGCTGTAATGTCTGCCAGAATCTTGAAATAAATCTGCCATCCCTATCAGAGATAATAGAGATTGGTATTCCATGTCTGGAGACGACTTCCTTCAAATACAGTCGTGCTAACTTCTCCATCTTGTCATCTTCTCTTATTGGTAGGAAGTGTGCTGATTTGGTGAGACGATCAACTATTACCCAAATAGTATCAAAACCACTTGCAGTCCTTGGCAATTTAGTGATGAAATCCATTGTAATGTTTTCCCATTTCCATTCCGGGATTTCGGGTTGTTGAAGTAGACCTGATGGTTTCTGATGCTCAGCTTTGACCTTAGAACACGTCAAACATTCTCCTACGTATTTAGCAACATCGGCTTTCATACCCGGCCACCAAAAATGTTTCTTGAGATCCTTGTACATCTTCCCCGTTCCAGGATGTATTGAGTATCTGGTTTTATGAGCTTCTTTAAGTACCATTTCTCTCATATCTCCAAATTTTGGTACCCAAATCCTTTCAGCCCTATACCGGGTTCCGTCTTCCCGAATATTAAGATGCTTCTCCGATCCTTTGGGTATTTCATCCTTTAAATTTCCCTCTTTTAAAACTCCTTGTTGCGCCTCCTTTATTTGAGTAGTAAGGTTATTATGAATCATTATATTCATAGATTTTACTCGAATGGGTTCTCTGTCCTTCCTGCTCAAGGCATCGGCTACCACATTTGCCTTCCCCGGGTGGTAACGAATCTCAAAGTCGTAATCATTCAACAATTCAATCCACCTACGCTGCCTCATATTCAGTTGTTTCTGATTAAATATGTGTTGAAGACTTTTGTGGTCGGTATATATAATACTTTTGACCCCATATAAGTAGTGCCTCCAAGTCTTTAATGCAAAAACAACCGCTCCTAATTCCAAATCATGCGTCGTATAATTTTTTTCGTGAATCTTCAATTGTCTAGACGCATAAGCAATCACCTTCGTTCGTTGCATTAATACACAACCGAGACCTTGCTTTGATGCGTCACAATAAATCACAAAATCATCATTCCCTTCAGGCAATGACAATATAGGTGCCGTAGTTAGCTTTTTCTTCAATAACTGAAACGCTTTCTCTTGTTCATCATTCCATTCAAATTTCTTCCCTTTATGCGTTAATGCAGTCAAGGGTTTTGCTATTCTGGAAAAATCTTGGATGAACCTTCTGTAGTAACCAGCTAGTCCTAAAAACTGGCGTATGTGTTTCGGAGTTTTCGGGGTTTCCCACTTTTCAACAGTTTCTATCTTTGCCGGATCCACCTTAATACCTTCTTTGTTCACTATGTGACCGAGGAATTGAACTTCTTCCAACCAAAATGCACACTTTGAAAACTTAGCGTACAATTCTTCCTTCCTCAATACTTCTAACACCTTTCTCAAATGTTCACCGTGTTCTTGGTCATTCTTTGAGTAAATAAGTATGTCATCAATGAAAACAATGACAAACTTGTCAAGGTATGGTCCACACACTCGGTTCATAAGGTCCATGAACACAGCTGGTGCATTAGTTAAACCAAACGGCATGACCATAAACTCGTAATGACCGTAACGTGTTCTGAAAGCAGTCTTTGGAATATCATCTTCTTTCACCCGCATTTGATGATACCCGGAACGTAAGTCAATCTTTGAATAAACAGACGAGCCTTGTAGTTGATCAAATAAGTCATCGATTCTCGGTAGTGGGTAGCGGTTCTTGATGGTAAGTTTGTTCAACTCTCGGTAGTCGATACACAACCTGAATGTACCATCTTTCTTCTTGACAAACAAAATAGGAGCTCCCCACGGTGATGTGCTTGGTCGAATGAAACCACGCTCTAAAAGTTCTTGTAATTGGCTTTGCAGTTCTTTCATCTCGCTGGGTGCAAGTCTGTAAGGAGCACGAGCTATTGGTGCAGCTCCTGGTACAAGATCTATTTGAAATTCAACAGATCGATGTGGGGGTAATCCCGGTAATTCTTTCGGAAATACATCGGGAAATTCTTTTGCGACGGGAACATCATTGATGCTATTTTCTTCAGTTTGTACTTTCTCGACGTGTGCTAGAACAGCATAGCAACCTTTTCTTATTAGTTTTTGTGCCTTCAAATTACTAATAAGATGTAGCTTCGTGTTGCCCTTTTCTCCATACACCATTAAGGGTTTTCCTTTTTCTCGTATAATGCGAATTGCATTTTTGTAACAAACAATCTCTGCTTTCACTTCTTTCAACCAGTCCATAGCGATTATCACATCAAAACTCCCTAACTCTACTGGTATCAAGTCAATCTTAAATGTTTCGCTAACCAGTTTAATTTCTCAATTCCGACATATATTATCTGCTGAAATTAATTTACCATTTGCTAATTCGAGTAAAAATTTACTATCCAAAGGCGTCAATGGACAACTTAATTTAGCACAAAAATCTCTACTCATATAGCTTCTATCCGCACCCGAATCAAATAAAACGTAAGCAGATTTATTGTCAATAAGAAACGTACCCGTAACAAGCTCCGGGTCTTCCTGTGCCTCTGCCGCATTAATATTGAAAACTCTTCCGCGGCCTTGTCCATTCGTGTTCTCCTGGTTCGGGCAATTTCTAATAATGTGGCCCGATTTTCCACATTTATAACAAACTACATTGGCATAACTTGCTCCGACACTACTTGCTCCGCCATTACTCGTTCCGATACCATTTGTTCCTTTCGTTCTATTAACCCCTGGTCCGTAGACCTCACACTTCGCCGCGCTATGACCATTTCTTTTACACTTGTTGCAAAATTTGGTGCAGAACCCCGAGTGATACTTTTCACACCTTTGGCATAGCTGCTTCTGATTGTTGTTGTTGTTGTGGTTATTATTGTTGTTGGGATGATTGTTGTAGTTGCTGTTGTTGTTGTTGTTAGGCCGTTTGTTGTAGTTACGATTGATGTTGCGATTGTTGGGATAATTGTTGCGATTATTGTTGTTGTTGTATTAGTGATTCTTATCACCGTTTTCCTCCCACTTTCTTTTGACTTGCTTCACATTGGCCTCTCCAGTAGTCTGTTCTTTAATTCTTTCTTCAATCTGGTTCACTAGTTTGTGAGCCATTCTACATGCCTGTTGTATGGAGGCGGGCTCGTGTGAACTTATATCTTCTTGGATTCTTTCCGGTAATCCTTTCACAAACGCGTCGATCTTCTCTTCCTCATCTTCGAACGCTCCCGGACACAATATGCACAATTCTGTGAATCGTCTTTCGTACGTGGTAATATCAAATCCTTGGGTTCGTAACCCTCTAAGTTCTGTCTTGAGCTTATTGACCTCGGTTCTGGGACGGTACTTCTCGTTCATCAAGTGCTTGAATTCTGACCACGGTAGTGCGTACGCATCGTCTTGTCCCACTTGCTCTAGATAGGTATTCCACCATGTTAACGCAGAACCTGTGAAGGTATGCGTAGCGTACTTCACTTTGTCCTCTTCAGTACACTTACTTATGGCAAACACCGATTCAACCTTCTCGGTCCACCGTTTCAATCCGATCGGTCCTTCGGTTCCATCAAATTCCAAAGGTTTGTAGGCAGTGAATTCTTTGTAGGTGCATCCTACACGATTTCCTGTACTGCTAGATCCAAGGTTATTGTTGGTATGTAGCGCAGCCTGTACTGCGGCTATGTTTGAAGCTAGAAAAGTACGGAATTCCTCTTCATTCATATTCACGGTGTGTCGAGTAGTCGGTGCCATTTCCTTCAAAATAGTTAAATGGAACAAGTTAATCATACAGAATATTAAGAGTAGTTAATAGTATTTCGTAGCATAATATGAACTCATTTATAAAAGCTTTTTCTTCATATTAGCGTTTTATAAGTTTAAATACGGGTAGTACCTACCCGTTAAGTTCATACTTAGTAGCTAATATACAATTCAACTACTACAATTCTATATGAAAAACTGATTATAATAATATTTCGCGTTCAAACTTTTACATAATATTTTACAAACTTACAATAC
This sequence comes from Rutidosis leptorrhynchoides, assembly GCF_046630445.1. NCBI lineage: Eukaryota > Viridiplantae > Streptophyta > Magnoliopsida > Asterales > Asteraceae > Rutidosis > Rutidosis leptorrhynchoides. The sequence continues at coordinate 259,246,706 of NC_092337.1, forward strand.
CGCTTATTTTACATATAGCATGAAATATAGCACACAATAAATTTGATACAAGATGGTTGTGAAGATAATTCTAGCTAGTACACAAGTCGTTCAGCAAAGGCAATAAAGACACGTAATTCATACGTCCAGAAACAAGTCATGCATTCTGGTTTTACTAGGATTACTTCCCATCCTTGGTCTTGTGGAACATAACCGTTATGGCCGTTGATAAGACAGCGTGTTGTAACGTCGTCAAAGGGGCGAGGGTTACGTAATGTCCAACAGTCCCGTAACAATCTAAAAACCTCATTTCTTACCCCAATTACCGACTCCGTCACTTGTGGAAACGTTTTGTTTAATAGTTGTAGCCCGATGTTCTTGTTCTCACTTTGGTGAGAAGCGAACATTACTAATCCGTAAGCATAACATGCTTCTTTATGTTGCATGTTAGCCGCTTTTTCTAAATCACGAATTCCAATATTCGGATATATTGAGTCAAAATAATTTCTTAACCCGTTGCGTAAAATAGCATTTGGGTTCCCCGCAATATATGCGTCAAAGTAAACACATCGTAACTTATGGGTTTCCCAATGTGATATCCCCCATCTTTCAAATGAAAGTCTCTTATAAACCAAGACATTCTTGGAACGTTCTTCGAATGTCTTACAAACTGATCTCGCCTTAAATAGTTGTGCCGAGGAATTCTGACCGACTCTAGACAAGATTTCATCAATTATGTCTCCGGGTAGGTCTCTTAAAATATTGGGTTGTCTATCCATTTTGTGTTTTTAAACTGTAAAATAGACAAGAGTTAGATTCATAAAAAAATACTTATTAATACAAGCAATTTTTACATATATCATAAAGCATAAGCACACTATATTACATATATTACACCACACGAATACAACTATCTTATTCCGACTCGCTCGTTTCTTCTTCTTCGGTTTTGGTTCGTTTTGCCAAGTTTCTAGGGATATATGATGTTCCCCTAATACGAGCCGTCGTAATCCACATTGGTTTAGAAAAACCTGGTGGTTTAGAGGTTCCCGGGTCATTGTTACAACTTAAGGACTTCGGGGGTTGACGATACATATAAAGTTCATCGGGGTTGGAATTAGATTTCTCTATTTTTATGCCCTTTCCCTTATTATTTTCTTTTGCCTTTTTAAATTCAGTTGGGGTAATTTCTATAACATCATCGGAATTCTCGTCGGAATCCGATTCATCGGAGAATTGGTAATCCTCCCAATATTTTGCTTCCTTGGCGGAAACACCATTGACCATAATTAACCTTGGTTGGTTGGTTGAGGATTTTCTTTTACTTAACCGTTTTATTATTTCCCCCACCGGTTCTATTTCTTCATCCGGTTCCGATTCTTCTTCCGGTTCCGATTCTTCTTCCGGTTCTGACTCTTCTTCCGGTTCCTCTTCGGGAACTTGTGAATCAGTCCACGAATCATTCCAATTTTCATTTGACTCTTCATTATTATTAGGTGAGTCAATGGGACTTGTTCTAGAGGTAGACATCTATCACATAATATCAAACGCGTTAAGAGATTAATATATCACATAATATTCACATGTTAAAAATATATAGTTTCCAACAAAATTTGTTAAGCAATCATTTTTCAAGTAAACACAGTCGAAGTCCAGACTTACTAATGCATCCTAACAAACTCAATAAGACACACTAATGCAAAATTCTGGTTCTCTAAGACCAACGCTCTGATACCAACTGAAATGTCCCGTTCTTATTGTAGTGACCCGAACTTTTCCATGTTTATATATATTAATTGAGATTGATATTTACATGATTAAATGTTTCCAACATGTTAAGCAATCAAACTTGTTAAGACTTGATTAATTGAAATATGTTTCATATAGACAATTGACCACCCAAGTTGACCGGTGATTCACGAACGTTAAAACATGTAAAAACTATATGATGACATATATATGGATATATATATATAGTTAACATGATACTATGATAAGTAAACATATCATTAAGTATATTAACAATGAACTACATATGTAAAAACAAGACTACTAACTTAATGATTTTTAAACGAGACATATATGTAACGATTATCGTTGTAAAGACATTTAATGTATATATATCATATTAAGAGATATTCATACATGATAATATCATGATAATATAATAATTAAAAATCTCATTTGATATTATAAACATTGGGTTAACAACATTTAACAAGATCGTTAACCTAAAGGTTTCAAAACAACACTTACATGTAACGACTAACGATGACTTAATGACTCAGTTAAAATGTATATACATGTAGTGTTTTAATATGTATTTATACACTTTTGAAAGACTTCAATAAACTTATCAAAATACTTCTACTTAACAAAAATGCTTACAATTACATCCTCGTTCAGTTTCATAAACAATTCTACTCGTATGCACCCGTATTCGTACTCGTACAATACACAGCTTTTAGATGTATGTACTATTGGTATATACACTCCAATGATCAGCTCTTAGCAGCCCATGTGAGTCACCTAACGCATGTAGGAACCATCATTTGGCAACTAGCATGAAATATCTCATAAAATTACAAAAATATGAGTAATCATTCATGACTTATTTACATGAAAACAAAATTACATATCCTTTATATCTAATCCATACACCAACGACTAAAAACACCTACAAACACTTTAATTCTTCAATTTTCTTCATCTAATTGATCTTTCTCAAGTTCTATCTTCAAGTTCTAAGTGTTCTTCATAAATTCTACAAGTTCTAGTTACATAAAATCAAGAATACTTTCAAGTTTGCTAGCTCACTTCCAATCTTGTAAGGTGATCATCCAACCTCAAGAAATCTTTGTTTCTTATAGTAGGTTATCATTCTAATGCAAGGTAATAATCATATTCAAACTTTGGTTCAATTTCTATAACTATAACAATCTTATTTCAAGTGATGATCTTACTTGAACTTGTTTTCGTGTCATGATTCTGCTCCAAAAACTTCGAGCCATCCAAGGATCCGTTGAAGCTAGATCTATTTTTCTATTTTCCAGTAGGTTTATCCAAGGAACTTAAGGTAGTAATGATGTTCATAACATCATTCGATTCATACATATAAAGCTATCTTATTCGAAGGTTTAAACTTGTAATCACTAGAACATAGTTTAGTTAATTCTAAACTTGTTCGCAAACAAAAGTTAATCCTTCTAACTTGACTTTTAAAATCAACTAAACACATGTTCTATATCTATATGATATGCTAACTTAATGATTTAAAACCTGGAGACACGAAAAACACCGTAAAACCGGATTTACGCCGTCGTAGTAACACCGCGGGCTGTTTTGGGTTAGTTAATTAAAAACTATGATAAACTTTGATTTAAAAGTTGTTATTATGAGAAAATTATTTTTATTATGAACATGAAACTATATCCAAAAATTATGGTTAAACTCAAAGTGGAAGTATGTTTTCTAAAATGGTCATCTAGACGTCGTTCTTTCGACTGAAATGACTACCTTTACAAAAACGACTTGTAACTTATTTTTCCGACTATAAACCTATACTTTTTCTGTTTAGATTCATAAAATAGAGTTTAATATGAAACCATAGCAATTTGATTCACTCAAAACGGATTTAAAATGAAGAAGTTATGGGTAAAACAAGATTGGATAATTTTTCTCATTTTAGCTACGTGAAAATTGGTAACAAATCTATTCCAACCATAACTTAATCAACTTGTATTGTATATTATGTAATCTTGAGATACCATAGACACGTATACAATGTTTCGACCTATCATGTCGACACATCTATATATATTTCGTAACAACCATAGACACTCTATATGTGAATGTTGGAGTTAGCTATACAGGGTTGAGGTTGATTCCAAAATATATATAGTTTGAGTTGTGATCAATACTGATATACGTATACACTGGGTCGTGGATTGATTCAAGATAATATTTATCGATTTATTTCTGTACATATAACTGTGGACAACTAGTTGTAGGTTACTAACGAGGACAGCTGACTTAATAAACTTAAAACATCAAAATATATTAAAAGTGTTGTAAATATATTTTGAACATACTTTGATATATATGTATATATTGTTATAGGTTCGTGAATCAACCAGTGGCCAAGTCTTACTTCCCGACGAAGTAAAAATCTGTGAAAGTGAGTTATAGTCCCACTTTTAAAATCTAATATTTTTGGGATGAGAATACATGCAGGTTTTATAAATGATTTACAAAATAGACACAAGTACGTGAAACTACATTCTATGGTTGAATTATCGAAATCGAATATGCCCCTTTTTATTAAGTCCGGTAATCTAAGAATTAGGGAACAGACACCCTAATTGACGCGAATCCTAAAGATAGATCTATTGGGCCTAACAAACCCCATCCAAAGTACCGGATGCTTTAGTACTTCGAAATTTATATCATATCCGAAGGGTGTCCCGGAATGATGGGGATATTCTTATATATGCATCTTGTTAATGTCGGTTACCAGGTGTTCACCATATGAATGATTTTTATCTCTATGTATGGGATGTGTATTGAAATATGAAATCTTGTGGTCTATTATTATGATTTGATATATATAGGTGAAACCTATAACTCACCAACATTTTTGTTGACGTTTTAAGCATGTTTATTCTCAGGTGATTATTAAGAGCTTCCGCTGTCGCATACTTAAATAAGGACGAGATTTGGAGTCCATGCTTGTATGATATTGTGTAAAAACTGCATTCAAGAAACTTATTTTGTTGTAACATATTTGTATTGTAAACCATTATGTAATGGTCGTGTGTAAACATGATATTTTAGATTATCATTATTTGATAATCTACGTAAACCTTTTTAAACCTTTATTGATGAAATAAAGGTTATGGTTTGTTTTAAAATGAATGCAGTCTTTGAAAAACGTCTCATATAGAGGTCAAAACCTCACAACGAAATCAATTAATATGGAACGTTTTTAATCAATAAGAACGGGACATTTCAGTTGGTATCCGAGCGTTGGTCTTAGAGAACCAGAATTTTGCATTAGTGTGTCTTATCGAGTTTGTTAGGATGCATTAGTGAGTCTGGACTTCGACCGTGTTTACTTGAAAAATGACTGCTTAACAAATTTTGTTGGAAACTATATATTTTTAACATGTGAATATTATGTGATATATTAATCTCTTAACGCGTTTGATATTATGTGATAGATGTCTACCTCTAGAACAAGTCCCATTGACTCACCTAATAATAATGAAGAGTCAAATGTAAATTGGAATGATTCGTGGACTGATTCACAAGTTCCCGAAGAGGAACCGGAAGAAGAGTCGGAACCGGAAGAAGAATCGGAACCGGAAGAAGAATCGGAACCGGAAGAAGAATCGGAACCGGTGGGGGAAATAATAAAACGGTTAAGTAAAAGAAAATCCTCAACCAACCGACCAAGGTTAATTATGGTCAATGGTGTTTCCGCCAAGGAAGCAAAATATTGGGAGGATTACCAATTCTCCGATGAATCGGATTCCGACGAGAATTCCGATGATGTTATAGAAATTACCCCAACTGAATTTAAAAAGGCAAAAGAAAATAATAAGGGAAAGGGCATAAAAATAGAGAAATCTAATTCCAACCCCGATGAACTTTATATGTATCGTCAACCCCCGAAGTCCTTAAGTTGTAACAATGACCCGGGAACCTCTAAACCACCAGGTTTTTCTAAACCAATGTGGAAAACGACGGCTCGTATTAGGGGAACATCATATATCCCTAGAAACTTGGCAAAACGAACCAAAACTGAAGAAGAAGAAACAAGCGAGTCAGAATAAGATAGTTGTATTCGTGTGGTGTAATATATGTAATATAGTGTGCTTATGCTTTATGATATATGTAAAAATTGCTTGTATTAATAAGTATTTTTTTTTATGAATCTAACTCTTATCTATTTTACAGTATAAAAATACAAAATGGATAGACAACCCAATATTTTAAGAGACCTACCCGGAGACATGATTGATGAAATCTTGTCTAGAGTCGGTCAGAATTCTTCGGCACAACTATTTAAGGCGAGATCAGTTTGTAAGACATTCGAAGAATGTTCCAAGAATGCCTTGGTTTATAAAAGGCTTTCGTTCGAAAGATGGGGGATATCACATTGGGAAATCCATAAGTTACGATGTATTTACTTTGACGCATATATTGCGGGGAACCCAAATGCTATTTTACGCAATGGGTTAAGAAATTATTTTGACTCAATATATCCAAATATTGGACTTCGTGATTTAGAAAAAGCGACTAACATGCAACATAAAGAAGCATGTTATGCTTACGGATTAGTAATGTTCGCTTCTCACCAAAGTGAGAACAAGAACATCGGGCTACAACTATTAAACAAAACGTTCCCACAAGTGACGGAGTCAGTAATTGGGGTAAGAAATGAGGTTTTTAGATTGTTACGGGACTGTTGGACATTACGTAACCCTCGTCCCTTTGACGACATTAAAACACGATGTCTTATCAACGGCCATAACGGTTATGTTCCACAAGACCAAGGATGGGAAGTAATCCTAGTAAAACCAGAATGCATGACTTGTTTCTGGACGTATGAATTACGTGTCTTTATTGCCTTTGCTGAACGAATTGTGTACTAGCTAGAATTATCTTCACAACCATCTTGTATCAAATTTATTGTGTGCTATATTTCATGCTATATGTAAAATAAGCGGTATTGTAAGTTTGTAAAATATTGTGTAAAAGTTTGAACGCGAAATATTATTATAATAAGTTTTTCATATAGAATTGTAGTAGTTGAATTGTATATTAGCTACTAAGTATGAACTTAACGGGTAGGTACTACCCGAATTTAAACTTATAAAACGCTAATATGAAGAAAAAGCTTTTATAAATGAGTTCATATTATGCTACGAAATACTATTAACTACTCTTAATATTCTGTATGATTAACTTGTTCCATTTGACTATTTTGAAGGAAATGGCACCGACTACTCGACACACCGTGAATATGAATGAAGAGGAATTCCGTACTTTTCTAGCTTCAAACATAGCCGCAGTACAGGCTGCGCTACATACCAATAATAACCTTGGATCTAGCAGTACAGGAAATCGTGTAGGATGCACCTACAAAGAATTCACTGCCTGCAAACCTTTAGAATTTGATGGAATCGAAGGACCGATCGGATTGAAACGTTGGACCGAGAAGGTCGAATCGGTGTTTGCCATAAGTAAGTGTACTGAAGAGGACAAAGTGAAGTACGCTACGTATACCTTCACAGGTTCTGCGTTAACATGGTGGAATACCTATCTAGAGCAAGTGGGACAAGACGATGCGTACGCACTACCGTGGTCAGCATTCAAGCACTTGATGAACGAGAAATACCGTCCCAGAACCGAGGTCAATAAGCTCAAGACAGAACTTAGAGGGTTACGAACCCAAAGATTTGATATTACCACGTATGAAAGACGATTCACAGAATTGTGCCTATTGTGTCCGGGAGCATTCGAAGATGAGGAAGAGAAGATCGACGCGTTTGTGAAAGGATTACCGGAAAGAATCCAAGAAGATATAAGTTCACACGAGCCCGCCTCCATACAACAGGCATGTAGAATGGCTCACAAACTAGTGAACCAGATTGAAGAAAGAATTAAGGAACAGACTGCTGAAGAGGCCAATGTGAAGCAAGTCAAAAGAAAGTGGGAGGAAAACGGTGATAAGAATCACCAATACAACAACAACAACAATTACAACAATAATCGCAACAATTATCCCAACAATCGCAACATCAATCACAACTACAACAAACGGCCCAACAACAACAACAACAACAACAACAACAACAACAACAACAATAACAATAACAGCAACTACAACAATCATCCCAACAACAATAATAACCGCAACAACAATAACAATCAGAAGCAGCTATGCCAAAGGTGTGAAAAGTATCACTCGGGGTTCTGCACCAAATTTTACAACTAGTGTAAAAGAAATGGTCATAGCGCAGCGAAGTGTGAGGTCTACGGACCAGGGGTTAATAGAACGAAAGGAACAAATGGTGTCGGAACGAGTAATGGCGGAGCAAGTAGTGTCGGAGCAAGTTATGCCAATGTAGTTTGTTATAAATGTGGAAAACCGGGCCACATTATTAGAAATTGCCCGAACCAGGAGAACACGAATGGACAAGGCCGCGGAAGAGTTTTCAATATTAATGCGGCAGAGGCACAGGAAGACCCGGAGCTTGTTACGGGTACGTTTCTTATTGACAATAAATTTTCTTACGTTTTATTTGATTCGGGTGCGGATAGAAGCTATATGAGTAGAGATTTTTGTGCTAAATTAAGTTGTCCATTGACGCCTTTGGATAGTAAATTTTTACTCGAATTAGCAAATGGTAAATTAATTTCAGCAGATAATATATGTCGGAATCGAGAAATTAAACTGGTTAGCGAAACATTTAAGATTGATTTGATACTAGTAGAGTTAGGGAGTTTTGATGTGATAATCGGTATGGACTGGTTGAAAGAAGTGAAAGCAGAGATCGTTTGTTACAAAAATGCAATTCGCATTATACGAGAAAAAGGAAAACCCTTAATGGTGTACGGAGAAAAGGGCAATACGAAGCTACATCTTATTAGTAATTTGAAGGCACAAAAACTAATAAGAAAAGGTTGCTATGCTGTTCTAGCACACGTCGAGAAAGTACAAACTGAAGAAAAGAGCATCAATAATGTTCCCATTGCAAAAGAATTTCCCGATGTATTTCCGAAAGAATTACCGGGAGATGAAAGAACTGCAAAGCCAATTACAAGAACTTTTAGAGCGTGGTCTCATTCGACCAAGCACATCACCGTGGGGAGCTCCTGTTTTGTTTGTCAAGAAGAAAGATGGTACATTCAGGTTGTGTATCGACTACCGAGAGTTGAACAAACTTACCATCAAGAACCGCTACCCACTACCGAGAATCGACGACTTATTTGATCAACTACAAGGCTCGTCTATTTATTCAAAGATTGACTTACATTCCGGGTATCATCAAATGCGGGTGAAAGAAGATGATATTCCAAAGACTGCTTTCAGAACACGTTATGGTCATTAAGAGTTTATGGTCATGCCGTTTGGTTTAACTAATGCACCAGCTGTGTTCATGGACCTTATGAACCGAGTGTGTGGACCATACCTTGACAAGTTTATCATTGTTTTCATTGATGACATACTTATTTACTCAAAGAATGACCAAGAACACGGTGAACATTTGAGAAAGGTGTTAGAAGTATTGAGGAAGGAAGAATTGTACGCTAAGTTTTCAAAGTGTGCATTTTGGTTGGAAGAAGTTCAATTCCTCGGTCACATAGTGAACAAAGAAGGTATTAAGGTGGATCCGGCAAAGATAGAAACTGTTGAAAAGTGGGAAACCCCGAAAACTCCGAAACACATACGCCAGTTTTTAGGACTAGTTGGTTACTACATGAGACGTCCCGTCCCAATCCATAGGGACGAATACAATAACATATGATTACATCGCGAGGTATTTGACCTCTATATGATACATTTTACAAACATTGCATTCGTTTTAAAAGACAAACTTTCATTTACATCGAAAGTTGACAGGTATGCATACCATTTCATAATATCCAAACTATAAATGACCTAATCTGTCATTTACTTAATAATAATCTCTAATGAACCTCAACGACTCGAATGCAACGTCTTTTGAAATATGGCATGAATGACTCCAAGTAATATCTTTAAAATGAGCTAATGCACAGCGGAAGATTTCTTTCGTACCTGAGAATAAACATGCTTTAAAGTGTCAACCAAAAGGTTGGTGAGTTCATTAGTTTAACTTAAACAATCGTTTCCATCATTTTAATAGACCACAAGATTTCAGATTTCCATTTCTCATAAACATACGTCCCATGCATAGAGACAAAAATATCATTCATATGGATTGAACACCTGGTAACCGACATTAACAATATGCATATATAAGAATATCCCCATCATTCCGGGATCCTCCTTCGGACATGATATAAATTTCGAAGTACTAAAACATCCGGTACTTTGGATGGGGCTTGTTGGGCCCGATAGATCTATCTTTAGGATTCGCGTCAATTAGGGTGTCTGTTCCCTAATTCTTAGATTACCAGACTTAATAAAAAGGGGCATATTCGACTTCGATAATCCAACCATAGAATGTAGTTTCACGTACTTGTGTCAATTTCGTAAAACAGTTATAAAAGTTGCGTATGTATTCTCAGCCCAAAAATATAAAGGGTAAAAAGGCAAATGAAACTCACCATACTGTATTTTGTAGTAAAAATACATATAACATCATTGAACAAGTGTAGGGTTGACCTCGGATTCACGAACCTATATTAATTATATATATTTATATGACGGTCAATATTTGTCTAACAATTTAGGCCAAGTCATAGTGTACCACAATCCTAATGCTCGAGTCAGACTCAACCGTATAGTAACATGTTATATTATTCATGTTTAGTTAAAATTCTAGTAAAAGGTGACGTGTGAAACAACGTATCACAAATGGTTTCATAATCATAAAATATAGTATTTTAGTTTTTAGAGAAAGTCAATACAAAAATATTAACTGAAAAGTTAACGGAAAAGTCAAAGTTCAAGGTCAAAAGTCAAAGATTAAAGTCAAAAGTCAAAGGTTAAAGTAAAAACGAGGTCGCATGCAAAAATACAATAACTTATACAAAAATGATTTTTCGGTCAAACATGACTAAACGACCACTTCAGCGATTTTTAGAAAAATTATCGGAACTCCGATTGATAAACGACCAAAGATAAAAGTTACATATTACCAAAAAGATTAAGCATAAATTTTTACAGAAGTAAACTAAACCTAGACAACTCGTAGTTGCCAACGCGGTTTCGGCGTTTCAAAGTTAATTTTTCAGCTTTAATAAATTTACAAAAGTGACCGAGTAGCCTACTTTGGAGATTTTTAGAAAATTCCTCGAAACTCGAATTGGCAAACGGTCAAAGCCTTCAAATTCTCGTTACCACAAAGATATAACATGATTTTTGGCAAAAGTAAACACACATCAGGCCGACCATGACAACTGATACAAAACTGACATTTTTAATCAAAAGTTTCAGCTCTTTTTAGAATTTTAAAATGTGACCATACAGTCAACTTTGACGATTTTTAGAAAAATCGTCGAGACTCGAATTGACAAACGGCCAGAGTCGTTTATTAGACCTTACAGCAAAGAACTCGGTGGTATTTTTGTTTTAATCTGAAACAACGCAGATCAGCGAGAATTTCAGTTTCCGTTTCGACGTTTCAACAAAATTTACAAAACTTCTTTTATCCATAACTTGACAACCGTTCAACGAAACGAGACGTGCTTTATATGAAAATTCATCTACTCAACGAGTAGAATCTAAATAACCACTTTTTATTACCCAGAAAATTAGTTCACTAATTATCATTAGCAATCTTAATTACGAAATTAATTGTTTAATTCATAACTTTCTAACCGTTCATCGAATTCATTCGATATCTAAATGAAAAGTTCTTAATTTTTCACTAGCTTTCCAATGACATGCATATCTTATACCTTATTTCATCCCTAGTATAACAACCTTTAAGATTCAACATAACCTATCTAAGGGCAATATCAAATGTACAAATATGCATAATCCTATTTTCTCGAGCACTAGTCAGGGATACACTATTAGTATGTAAAAATTAAATTATGAGTACTCACGTATCAATATTGAGATTCAATATTGCAGGAAAGTACGTAGACGCAACGGAGATGATAAACACTAAATTGACCCCATGAGTATACCCATAAACCATACCCATCACCTCCATAGCTATAACCCATAATTTCCTTAGCCCTATCCTACTCAAAAAAATTCATTTCTGAGAGCACGCGGGCAGAACCTCGTCGTAGTATTTTATGTAATACAAATAATACTACTAGTAATAAAAATAAGATTAATAATAATAATAGTTTTAATCTCTATAATAATAATAATTGTTATTATAATTATTATAAATATAATATGTATATAGAGAGAGTTTTGAGAGACCGAAGAGTAAAATGAATTCGGGAGCAAATATATCGAACTTATAGCATTTTAGCCAACACTCGCATGATCATGTTTCCAGCTGTTATGCATTGAAATTCCTGGCCGACACTCCATCCTTATATTACATATGTTATATAGATTTATAATTTATTTAATATATATTATATTTAATCTTTAGAATTAATTAAATATTATATTATATTTACGCTCATGGAAAAATTATAATTTTTACAAAAATGACACGGGCGTGATCTCACAACTCATGTACCACTTTCAGTTTTTCGGGCGCACTTTCGTACGATTAGGAAATTAGTCTTTTACGTTACGCGACGTGTACCTTTATCAATAATTTGACTTACTCATCAATAAATTACCTTATAAAAAAATGTAACTTATAAAATTGAGCGTTGTGGTCATTTACTTTTATAAATCAGTGACTCGTTGTTTATCAAAATATTTTATTTTAAATTAAACGTTTTGTGACATGTACCTTTATTATTAACTAGACTTAAATTAATTAAAAACTAACCCACTCAAAGTGTAACTTAATCTTTTGAGTGTTTTGGTCATTTCCTTTTATAAATCGACGTCTCGTTATATAACAAAATATATATTTAATCTTATTAGTTTGAATCAAAACGTTTTATGACTAAAATAAAATATATGTACATTTAAAATTTATAAACTTATACATAATGTATTTGTTTGAACTATTTATCTAATAATATAATATTTCAGTTTTCAAAATTAATTAAATTTCAAAGACTAATATATATATATATATATATATATATATATATATATATATATATATATATATATATATATATATATATATATATATATATATATATATATATATATATATATATATAACATTAAAATCGTGTGAATACAAGATATTGTTATATCACCTAACGGTTATGCTCGAAAACTTAATCTGATATAACTTATTTATGCGCCAACCTTTACTTTAATTTCTCAAAGGCTCTAGTTAAAATATCTAATTATAGATCGAATCAATGAACAAGGGTTACTATCTTTTACCTAACTAATATATCTAACATACATAATCACGTTCTATATACATTGCAAGTTATCAACCAAGTGTTATAAAATTCAACCCTCCACCAACCTTTGACTAATCCTCGATAAGAACACTGTCGTTCTTGCATGCGTATCATTTCATTAAATTTCTGAATACCGTTAAAAAGTAAGGGTTTCCTAATTCAAAGTGGACCTCATAACAGAGACTCATAATCATAGTTCAATGTATCCGATAATTTAATCATTTGATATTATCTTTTAATCTCGTCGATAAACTTACATCGAACAAATACGTTCGTATAAAGTATTATTCAATCAATACCTTGATAACATTTCCAACCTCATTAGATAGATCTCATAGCTTATATTCATATTAACTAATCCGTTCAATGTTTCATTAATATATTTCAATTTCATAATCACACCTATGAATACGTATATATCTTTATTTACACATAATTGTTCGTGAATCATCGGGCATGGTCAAAGAGTATTTGATTACAGAAATATAGTTTCAAAACTTTCGAGACTCAACATTACAGATTTTGCTTATCGTGTCGGATATATATAAAGATTAAAGTTTAAATTTGATCGGAAATTTCCGGGTCATCACATTACCTACCCGTTAAAAGAAATTTCGTCCCGAAATTTGATCGAGGTCGTCATGGCTAACTAATAAAATGTTTTCATGACGAATATGAATCGATAATAGAGTTTTATCATAATTGAGTGATATAGATAAAACGATTTGTTTTTGTGAAGAGCACGAATGAAGCTATCACCTAAGAGTGAAAATGAATAAATGCAGGTTTGACCTAACAGGTGGCGTAGTCAAGATTGATTTCCAAAATTTAAGGAATTTAGAAGAAGATCTCCATAATAAAATTTGATTCGTCGGTAATTAAGGAGATTAGGATCCTCTTTGGTTATACGCGATAATCTGCTTTGATTGCTCTGTCTATAAATCCACCCCTTCGTTTCCTTACAACTCACAGCTTCTATTCTTTCTTCCTCAATTCATACTTTAAAGTATTCATTAATATGCTCCATCCCATCCTGATCCTTGATATCCTCTTAACTTTCATATCTGTCATTCTTCTTTTTAATCTGCCACCAGAAGAATCTATTTACTTCTACTATACTCTTGGGTTTATAGTGTTTCTAGTTCTCCCATGTCTTTACATTGCTATATGCATCGATATATACAGGTTGTAATTTCCGGGTTGTTGTTAGATTTTACACCTTCCCTTATATTTCGATGTCCCTGCTTCTGTCTTCTATAGTCATCGTCATCCATAGTTAATGCTCTCTTCTATTTGCTGCGGTTTATACCCCGAATTTCTATTTCGGAGCTTTGTCCTTTCGTTTCTTCTTCTTACGATTAAATAGCTCTCGTAATGGTCCGGAATTCGTATGTATGGATTTCAGAAGGAATATAGTAATTGTTCTAAGAAGGAAAGGGCAATGGTAAATCCTGATTTGTTAAATTACCAGAATACCCTGAAAAAGACCGAATCATCAAGAAATAGTTCCTTCATATGTTTAGAGATTAAGTAGAATGTAAGAGTCGTGTAAATGGTACATGATGACGGTATATTCTGTGAATCATCACGTCCATTAGAAACTTAGCATGAATTATTGTAATATAATGACGTTGATCAAGTGTCATTATATTATACTAACCCATGCATCAGTTCCCAACACTACTTCAAAAACATTCATATTTGAATTTTTCAGAATTTAGAAACTAACACAGTTTCTTTTATGTTGCAGATATTACGGAGAGATAAATGATCTCATATAAGAATAGTGGTGATAATATTTCCAGAAATATGGAGAATATGTATAATGGGAGATACGAAGATACCTTATAATATTTAAGGTAAGATGATGATGTAGAATATCTGTCTGTGAAGGTTTAGGATAGGGAGTAACATGTTTGCTAAGAATTTCAGCAGGCACTAAATCATTTGAATCCTTTGAAGGCAGATTTAGTCTCTGTGTTTTGTCTACGGCTTCCTTCATACTTTGCTCAATTCGTTTTTCAGTATCAAATCCTTTCTTTTTCTGAGCTTTACCAACTCACTATCTTCTATCATCAAACTTTTGGCCGTTTAGACCATCTACCATTTTTATGTTTCCTCTGCATTTAATGCTATAATATCTGAATCACTGGTTATCAATCCGAGGTGGGTTTAGAGGAATCTTGTTTTAGATGATTAAACGCTGGGGGTAATATGGTGGAATATGAAAGATTCTCCAGTAATAATATCGAAAGGGCAACGTATCTATCGGGGTTATAATAAGACTGGTCCGACTGAAAAATCGAAGTTGACTTGCTGGAGCTGTGACAAAATTGGCTAATTTGAAAAGAAATCGAAATGTTGTTTTTGCTAATAAATGATAAAGAATTCGACGCAGGTACATGTTAGATTATAACTTTGGTTTCGAGAGTTTTTCAGGTACAAAACTTCGGGTAACATATGGTTGGATCATCATCTCAATTGTTTATTATTTGAAGTGTCTTCTAGAATTTCGAAGGGTTTTAAATGCAGATTGTCATAGTCAATATCCAAATGATGGAATTGTCCTGACTCCCGAATGATTTTCATATCCATCTGAGTGTTACGATTAAAAGTGATGTTCTATCAAAGTTTTGAATTCAAAGTATAGCTTTGAAAAATGTAAGGATCTAAGAATAATGATTTCGGTTGTATCTCGAGTTAAATTCTGAAATTCCCAAAATCAGAGCATGTAATTAGATTCGAATGAGTATGGTTGTTTTGATTTCTATAGAAGAATGTATATTGGTTTAGTTGATGATTAATTGTGATTTTATATATCTCTCGGGTATTACCTACCCGTTAAAAAAAATTCACAAATAATATTTTGAACAAGAATTCTCATTACAATCTTTATGAAAATACATGTGGGTATATTTTCTTCAGATGTAGTACAGATTCAATGAGTTAATATCATACTAAGCTCATTTGATTTTCAGATTGAATTAGAAATGAATTTTTCTCTAAAATATTAGAGATTACATATTCTTTGTGGAGTATTTCACTAATGTAATCAATGCTTCAATATTTATATGTATTTCCTTAGTGAATCATGCTGATGCTCATAGAACTCTTGCTAACTTCGCAAGATACGAATATTGTTTTCCCGTAAATTTCGGGTATATCGAAGATGAAAGTGTATAATCAAACATGTTATTGAATGATATACTTGATTTATTATGAAATAAAATTCATTGAGTTGAAGCAGAGATTGTGGTTAACAATGATTAAGTTGTTAACGAAGAATGTACATCGTAGCAAATTAGTAATATGAATTAACCAGATAGTTAAGTTCCATACATAATAGCTTAGTACAGAAAAATTTATTATGGTTAAAAAAAATATTTATATATATATATATATATATATATATATATATATATATATATATATATATATATATATATATATATAGAATATACATATAAATTCTTTGGAGAGACTGAGTTAATACTTCATAACTCGTTGTTACAATATACTCGTTATTAATTCGTAATGGTTTCCACAGTGATTCTTAAACTGGCGAATCTTGTGAGGTTGGAGGTGCTGACGATTCTAACAATGTTGACAGCATTGACTGTGTTGGTGAGGCTATTGGTACTGCTGATGCTGTTGGTAAAACAAGTCTAGCTTGTACCTTATGTACTAGTCTTGTTAGGGTTTCGGTTCTTCTCTCTATCATCTCTGTCCACTCATCTAGTTTTTGGTTAAGACTAAGATAGATAATCTCTAAAACTTTAGAGATTACATAATCACCACAGAATGTTTCTCCGATGAAGTTATGAATCAATACTTCATCGTTTGTTGTTGTTGGTACTCGTTGGTATCTTTGGTCCGTGTGACGTTGATATCCGATATACAGATTGGGATATTGAGGTGTGTGATGCGGATGTGATTGTTGGTGGTGGTAATGATCCTGTTGTTGATGGTGGTGCTGTTGATGCCGGTGATGCTGCTGGAGCTTATGGTTTAAGGCTTGCCATGTGGATGTTACTGGCGGTACCGGTTATGCTGCTGGTGCTGCTGATAATGTTTGTAACCTTCGCACCGTATTTTCCAAAGCCACCACCCGAGCACGAAGCTCGTTGACTTCTTCTATCACACCGGGATGGTCAGCAGTTCGGACGAGCGGATAGATATAATCTAGAATTTGGTGTAGTATATAATCATGACGAGATACTCTGGAAATGAGAGAGAAAATTGTTTCTCAAATAGGTTCGCCGGTAAGTGCTTCAGGTTCATTGCCAAGAGGGCAATGTGGTGGATGGAAGGGATCACCTTCTTCTTGTCGCCAATGATTGAGGAGGCTACGAACCCATCACCATTTCATCCAGAATAGATGATGGCTGATTGGTTGATTCATTCCGGTCACACTGTTGTCAGAGCTCGAATGAAACTCCATATCGGAATAGCTGTCGTAATCTGAGGAGTTCGAACTGGTTGAGGGATCCATCTCGTATGATCAAGGGAATGAATTTTGGTATAAAATAGATTGTAGAATTTAGATTTGGTATTCCTCAATACATAATTTACATATGTATATATAATACCAAAATCCCATAGATTTCGGAGAATCTTTGAAAGATGTTAGTCAAAGTTCACAGTAATAAATACGCTAAGATATTAATTAGCAGATATGCTAAGATGTGAATTTCGTCTATACGCTGTTATGCAATAAATGCAGGAAAACGCGTCTAGACTTAAGATGATAAGCAGATAATTTCCTAAGGATGATAAGTAGATGATTTCCGACACAAAATGATAAGCAAAACTTTTGACATGCAGACACGGTCGAAGTCCAGACTCACTAATGCATCTTAACAACTAACAGTAAGACACACTAATGCAAGACCTGGTTCGCTAAGACCACCGCTCTGATACCACATGAGACGTCCCGTCCCAATCCATAGGGACGAATACAATAACATATGATTACATCGCGAGGTATTTGACCTCTATATGATACATTTTACAAACATTGCATTCGTTTTAAAAGACAAACTTTCATTTACATCGAAAGTTGACAGGTATGCATACCATTTCATAATATCCAAACTATAAATGACCTAATCTGTCATTTACTTAATAATAATCTCTAATGAACCTCAACGACTCGAATGCAACGTCTTTTGAAATATGGCATGAATGACTCCAAGTAATATCTTTAAAATGAGCTAATGCACAGCGGAAGATTTCTTTCGTACCTGAAAATAAACATGCTTTAAAGTGTCAACCAAAAGGTTGGTGAGTTCATTAGTTTAACTTAAACAATCGTTTCCATCATTTTAATAGACCACAAGATTTCAGATTTCCATTTCTCATAAACATACGTCCCATGCATAGAGACAAAAATATCATTCATATGGATTGAACACCTGGTAACCGACATTAACAATATGCATATATAAGAATATCCCCATCATTCCGGGATCCTCCTTCGGACATGATATAAATTTCGAAGTACTAAAACATCCGGTACTTTGGATGGGGCTTGTTGGGCCCGATAGATCTATCTTTAGGATTCGCGTCAATTAGGGTGTCTGTTCCCTAATTCTTAGATTACCAGACTTAATAAAAAGGGGCATATTCGACTTCGATAATCCAACCATAGAATGTAGTTTCACGTACTTGTGTCAATTTCGTAAAACAGTTATAAAAGTTGCGTATGTATTCTCAGCCCAAAAATATAAAGGGTAAAAAGGAAAATGAAACTCACCATACTGTATTTTGTAGTAAAAATACATATAACATCATTGAACAAGTGTAGGGTTGACCTCGGATTCACGAACCTATATTAATTATATATATTTATATGACGGTCAATATTTGTCTAACAATTTAGGCCAAGTCATAGTGTACCACAATCCTAATGCTCGAGTCAGACTCAACCGTATAGTAACATGTTATATTATTCATGTTTAGTTAAAATTCTAGTAAAAGGTGACGTGTGAAACAACGTATCACAAATGGTTTCATAATCATAAAATATAGTATTTTAGTTTTTAGAGAAAGTCAATACAAAAATATTAACTGAAAAGTTAACGGAAAAGTCAAAGTTCAAGGTCAAAAGTCAAAGATTAAAGTCAAAAGTCAAAGGTTAAAGTAAAAACGAGGTCGCATGCAAAAATACAATAACTTATACAAAAATGATTTTTCGGTCAAACATGACTAAACGACCACTTCAGCGATTTTTAGAAAAATTATCGGAACTCCGATTGATAAACGACCAAAGATAAAAGTTACATATTACCAAAAAGACTAAGCATAAATTTTTACAGAAGTAAACTAAACCTAGACAACTCGTAGTTGCCAACGCGGTTTCGGCGTTTCAAAGTTAATTTTTCAGCTTTAATAAATTTACAAAAGTGACCGAGTAGCCTACTTTGGAGATTTTTAGAAAATTCCTCGAAACTCGAATTGGCAAACGGTCAAAGCCTTCAAATTCTCGTTACCACAAAGATATAACATGATTTTTGGCAAAAGTAAACACACATCAGGCCGACCATGACAACTGATACAAAACTGACATTTTTAATCAAAAGTTTCAGCTCTTTTTAGAATTTTAAAATGTGACCATACAGTCAACTTTGACGATTTTTAGAAAAATCGTCGAGACTCGAATTGACAAACGGCCAGAGTCGTTTATTAGACCTTACAGCAAAGAACTCAGTGGTATTTTTGTTTTAATCTGAAACAACGCAGATCAGCGAGAATTTCAGTTTCCGTTTCGACGTTTCAACAAAATTTACAAAACTTCTTTTATCCATAACTTGACAACCGTTCAACGAAACGAGACGTGCTTTATATGAAAATTCATCTACTCAACGAGTAGAATCTAAATAACCACTTTTTATTACCCAGAAAATTAGTTCACTAATTATCATTAGCAATCTTAATTACGAAATTAATTGTTTAATTCATAACTTTCTAACCGTTCATCGAATTCATTCGATATCTAAATGAAAAGTTCTTAATTTTTCACTAGCTTTCCAATGACATTCATATCTTATACCTTATTTCATCCCTAGTATAACAACCTTTAAGATTCAACATAACCTATCTAAGGGCAATATCAAATGTACAAATATGCATAATCCTATTTTCTCGAGCACTAGTCAGGGATACACTATTAGTATGTAAAAATTAAATTATGAGTACTCACGTATCAATATTGAGATTCAATATTGCAGGAAAGTACGTAGACGCAACGGAGATGATAAACACTAAATTGACCCCATGAGTATACCCATGAACCATACCCATCACCTCCATAGCTATAACCCATAATTTCCTTAGCCCTATCCTACTCAAAAAAATTCATTTCTGAGAGCACGCGGGCAGAACCTCGTCGTAGTATTTTATGTAATACAAATAATACTACTAGTAATAAAAATAAGATTAATAATAATAATAGTTTTAATCTCTATAATAATAATAATTGTTATTATAATTATTATAAATATAATATGTATATAGAGAGAGTTTTGAGAGACCGAAGAGTAAAATGAATTCGGGAGCAAATATATCGAACTTATAGCATTTTAGCCAACACTCGCATGATCATGTTTCCAGCTGTTATGCATTGAAATTCCTGGCCGACACTCCATCCTTATATTACATATGTTATATAGATTTATAATTTATTTAATATATATTATATTTAATCTTTAGAATTAATTAAATATTATATTATATTTACGCTCATGGAAAAATTATAATTTTTACAAAAATGACACGGGCGTGATCTCACAACTCATGTACCACTTTCAGTTTTTCGGGCGCACTTTCGTACGATTAGGAAATTAGTCTTTTACGTTACGCTACGTGTACCTTTATCAATAATTTGACTTACTCATCAATAAATTACCTTATAAAAAAATGTAACTTATAAAATTGAGCGTTGTGGTCATTTACTTTTATAAATCAGTGACTCGTTGTGTATCAAAATATTTTATTTTAAATTAAACGTTTTGTGACATGTACCTTTATTATTAACAAGACTTAAATTAATTAAAAACTAACCCACTCAAAGTGTAACTTAATCTTTTGAGTGTTTTGGTTATTTCCTTTTATAAATCGACGTCTCGTTATATAACAAAATATATATTTAATCTTATTAGTTTGAATCAAAACGTTTTATGACTAAAATAAAATATATGTACATTTAAAATTTATAAACTTATACATAATGCATTTGTTTGAACTATTTATCTAATAATATAATATTTCAGTTTTCAAAATTAATTAAATTTCAAAGACCAATATATATATATATATATATATATATATATATATATATATATATATATATATATATATATATATATATATATATATATATATATAACATTAAAATCGTGTGAATACAAGATATTGTTATATCACCTAACGGTTATGCTCGAAAACTTAATCTGATATAACTTATTTATGCGCCAACCTTTACTTTAATTTCTCAAAGGCTCTAGTTAAAATATCTAATTATAGATCGAATCAATGAACAAGGGTTACTATCTTTTACCTAACTAATATATCTAACATACATAATCACGTTCTATATACATTGCAAGTTATCAACCAAGTGTTATAAAATTCAACCCTCCACCAACCTTTGACTAATCCTCGATAAGAACACTGTCGTTCTTGCATGCGTATCATTTCACTAAATTTCCGAATACCGTTAAAAAGTAAGGGTTTCCTAATTCAAAGTGGACCTCATAACAGAGACTCATAATCATAGTTCAATGTATCCGATAATTTAATCATTTGATATTATCTTTTAATCTCGTCGATAAACTTACATCGAACAAATACGTTCGTATAAAGTATTATTCAATCAACACCTTGATAACATTTCCAACCTCATTAGATAGATCTCATAGCTTATATTCATATTAACTAATCCGTTCAATGTTTCATTAATATATTTCAATTTCATAATCACACCTATGAATACGTATATATCTTTATTTACACATAATTGTTCGTGAATCATCGGGCATGGTCAAAGAGTATTTGATTACAGAAATATAGTTTCAAAACTTTCGAGACTCAACATTACAGATTTTGCTTATCGTGTCGGATATATATAAAGATTAAAGTTTAAATTTGATCGGAAATTTCCGGGTCATCACACTACAGAAGGTTCATCCAAGACTTTTCCAGAATAGCAAAACCCTTGACTGCATTAACGCATAAAGGGAAGAAATTTGAATGGAATGATGAACAAGAGAAAGCGTTTCAGTTATTGAAGAAAAAGCTAACTACGGCACCTATATTGTCATTGCCTGAAGGGAATGATGATTTTGTGATTTATTGTGACGCATCAAAGCAAGGTCTCGGTTGTGTATTAATGCAACGAACGAAGGTGATTGCTTATGCGTCTAGACAATTGAAGATTCACGAACAAAATTATACGACGCATGATTTGGAATTAGGCGCGGTTGTTTTTGCATTAAAGACTTGGAGGCACTACTTATATGGGGTCAAAAGTATTATATATACCGACCACAAAAGTCTTCAACACATATTTAATCAGAAACAACTGAATATGAGGCAGCGTAGGTGGATTGAATTATTGAATGATTACGACTTTGAGATTCGTTACCACCCGGGGAAGGCAAATGTGATAGCCGATGCCTTGAGCAGGAAGGACAGAGAACCTATTCGAGTAAAATCTATGAATATAATGATTCATAATAACCTTACTACTCAAATAAAGGAGGCGCAACAAGGAGTTTTAAAAGAGGTAAATTTAAAGGATGAAATACCCAAAGGATCGGAGAAGCATCTTAATATTCGGGAAGACGGAACCCGGTATAGGGCTGAAAGGATTTGGGTACCAAAATTTGGAGATATGAGAGAAATGGTACTTAGAGAAGCTCATAAAACCAAATACTCAATACATCCTGGAACGGGGAAGATGTACAAGGATCTCAAGAAACATTTTTGGTGGCCGGGTATGAAAGCCGATGTTGCTAAATACGTAGGAGAATGTTTGACGTGTTCTAAGGTCAAAGCTAAGCATCAGAAACCATCAGGTCTACTTCAACAACCCGAAATCCCGGAATGGAAATGGGAAAACATTACCATGGATTTCATCACTAAATTGCCAAGGACTGCAAGTGGTTTTGATACTATTTGGGTAATAATTGATCGTCTCACCAAATCAACACACTTCCTGCCAATAAGAGAAGATGACAAGATGGAGAAGTTAGCACGACTGTATTTGAAGGAAGTCATCTCCAGACATGGAATACCAATCTCTATTATCTCTGATAGGGATGGCAGATTTATTTCAAGATTCTGGCAGACATTACAGCAAGCATTAGGAACTCGTCTAGACATGAGTACTGCCTATCATCCACAAACTGATGGGCAGAGCAAAAGGACGATACAAACGCTTGAAGACATGCTAAGAGCATTTGTTATTGATTTCGGAAACAGTTGGGATCGACATCTACCGTTAGTAGAATTTTCCTACAATAACAGCTGCCATTCAAGCATTGAGATGGCGCCATTTGAAGCACTTTATGGTAGAAAGTGCAGGTCTCCGATTTTTTGGAGTGAAGTGGGGGATAGACAGATTACGGGTCCGGAGATTATACAAGAAACAACCGAGAAGATCATCCAAATTCAACAATGGTTGAAAACCACCCAAAGTCGACAAAAGAGCTACGCTGACATTAAAAGAAAAGATATAGAATTTGAAATTGGAGAGATGGTCATGCTTAAAGTTGCACCTTGGAAAGGCATTGTTCGATTTGGTAAACGAGAGAAATTAAATCCAAGGTATATTGGACCATTCAAGATTATTGATCGTGTCGGACTAGTAGCTAACCGACTTGAGTTACCTCAACAACTCGCGGCTGTACATAACACTTTCCACGTCTCGAATTTGAAGAAATGTTTTGCTAAAGAAGATCTCACTATTCCGTTAGATGAAATCCAAATCAACGAAAAACTTCAATTCATCGAAGAACCCGTCGAAATAATGGATCGTGAGGTTAAAAGACTTAAGCAAAACAAGATACCAATTGTTAAGGTTCGATGGAATGCTCGTAGAGGACCCGAGTTCACCTGGGAGTGTGAAGATCAAATGAAGAAGAAATACCCACATCTATTTCCAGAAGATTCGTCAACACCTTCAACAGCTTAAAATTTCGGGACGAAATTTATTTAACGGGTAGGTACTGTAGTGACCCGAACTTTTCCATGTTTATATATATTAATTGAGATTGATATTTACATGATTAAATGTTTCCAACATGTTAAGCAATCAAACTTGTTAAGACTTGATTAATTGAAATATGTTTCATATAGACAATTGACCACCCAAGTTGACCGGTGATTCACGAACGTTAAAACATGTAAAAACTATATGATGACATATATATGGATATATATATAGTTAACATGATACTATGATAAGTAAACATATCATTAAGTATATTAACAATGAACTACATATGTAAAAACAAGACTACTAACTTAATGATTTTTAAACGAGACATATATGTAACGATTATCGTTGTAAAGACATTTAATGTATATATATCATATTAAGAGATATTCATACATGATAATATCATGATAATATAATAATTAAAAATCTCATTTGATATTATAAACATTGGGTTAACAACATTTAACAAGATCGTTAACTTAAAGGTTTCAAAACAACACTTACATGTAACGACTAACGATGACTTAACGACTCAGTTAAAATGTATATACATGTAGTGTTTTAATATGTATTTATACACTTTTGAAAGACTTCAATAAACTTATCAAAATACTTCTACTTAACAAAAATGCTTACAATTACATCCTCGTTCAGTTTCATAAACAATTCTACTCGTATGCACCTGTATTCGTACTCGTACAATACACAACTTTTAGATGTATGTACTATTGGTATGTACACTCCAATGATCAGCTCTTAGCAGCCCATGTGAGTCACCTAACGCATGTGGGAACCATCATTTGGCAACTAGCATGAAATATCTCATAAAATTACAAAAATATGAGTAATCATTCATGACTTATTTACATGAAAACAAAATTACATATCCTTTATATCTAATCCATACACCAACGACTAAAAACACCTACAAACACTTTCATTCTTCAATTTTCTTCATCTAATTGATCTTTCTCAAGTTCTATCTTCAAGTTCTAAGTGTTCTTCATAAATTCTACAAGTTCTAGTTACATAAAATCAAGAATACTTTCAAGTTTGCTAGCTCACTTCCAATCTTGTAAGGTGATCATCCAACCTCAAGAAATCTTTGTTTCTTATAGTAGGTTATCATTCTAATGCAAGGTAATAATCATATTCAAACTTTGGTTCAATTTCTATAACTATAACAATCTTATTTCAAGTGATGATCTTACTTGAACTTGTTTTCGTGTCATGATTCTGCTCCAAAAACTTCGAGCCATCCAAGGATCCGTTGAAGCTAGATCTATTTTTCTATTTTCCAGTAGGTTTATCCAAGGAACTTAAGGTAGTAATGATGTTCATAACATCATTCGATTCATACATATAAAGCTATCTTATTCGAAGGTTTAAACTTGTAATCACTAGAACATAGTTTAGTTAATTCTAAACTTGTTCGCAAACAAAAGTTAATCCTTCTAACTTGACTTTTAAAATCAACTAAACACATGTTCTATATCTATATGATATGCTAACTTAATGATTTAAAACCTGGAGACACGAAAAACACCGTAAAACCGGATTTACGCCATCGTAGTAACACCTCGGGCTGTTTTGGGTTAGTTAATTAAAAACTATGATAAACTTTGATTTAAAAGTTGTTATTCTGAGAAAATTATTTTTATTATGAACATGAAACTATATCCAAAAATTATGGTTAAACTCAAAGTGGAAGTATGTTTTCTAAAATGGTCATCTAGACGTCGTTCTTTCGACTGAAATGACTACCTTTACAAAAACGACTTGTAACTTATTTTTCCGACTATAAACCTATACTTTTTCTGTTTAGATTCATAAAATAGAGTTTAATATGAAACCATAGCAATTTGATTCACTCAAAACGGATTTAAAATGAAGAAGTTATGGGTAAAACAAGATTGGATAATTTTTCTCATTTTAGCTACGTGAAAATTGGTAACAAATCTATTCCAACCATAACTTAATCAACTTGTATTGTATATTATGTAATCTTGAGATACCATAGACACGTATACAATGTTTCGACCTATCATGTCGACACATCTATATATATTTCGTAACAACCATAGACACTCTATATGTGAATGTTGGAGTTAGCTATACAGGGTTGAGGTTGATTCCAAAATATATATAGTTTGAGTTGTGATCAATACTGATATACGTATACACTGGGTCGTGGATTGATTCAAGATAATATTTATCGATTTATTTCTGTACATATAACTATGGACAACTAGTTGTAGGTTACTAACGAGGACAGCTGACTTAATAAACTTAAAACATCAAAATATATTAAAAGTGTTGTAAATATATTTTGAACATACTTTGATATATATGTATATATTGTTATAGGTTCGTGAATCAACCGGTGGCCAAGTCTTACTTCCCGACGAAGTAAAAATCTGTGAAAGTGAGTTATAGTCCCACTTTTAAAATCTAATATTTTTGGGATGAGAATACATGCAGGTTTTATAAATGATTTACAAAATAGACACAAGTACGTGAAACTACATTCTATGGTTGAATTATCGAAATCGAATATGCCCCTTTTTATTAAGTCTGGTAATCTAAGAATTAGGGAACAGACACCCTAATTGACGCGAATCCTAAAGATAGATCTATTGGGCCTAACAAACCCCATCCAAAGTACCGGATGCTTTAGTACTTCGAAATTTATATCATATCCGAAGGGTGTCCCGGAATGATGGGGATATTCTTATATATGCATCTTGTTAATGTCGGTTACCAGGTGTTCACCATATGAATGATTTTTATCTCTATGTATGGGATGTGTATTGAAATATGAAATCTTGTGGTCTATTATTATGATTTGATATATATAGGTGAAACCTATAACTCACCAACATTTTTGTTGACGTTTTAAGCATGTTTATTCTCAGGTGATTATTAAGAGCTTCCGCTGTCGCATACTTAAATAAGGACGAGATTTGGAGTCCATGCTTGTATGATATTGTGTAAAAACTGCATTCAAGAAACTTATTTTGTTGTAACATATTTGTATTGTAAACCATTATGTAATGGTCGTGTGTAAACATGATATTTTAGATTATCATTATTTGATAATCTACGTAAAGCTTTTTAAACCTTTATTGATGAAATAAAGGTTATGGTTTGTTTTAAAATGAATGCAGTCTTTGAAAAACGTCTCATATAGAGGTCAAAACCTCACAACGAAATCAATTAATATGGAACGTTTTTAATCAATAAGAACGGGACATTTCACTTATTGATTAAAAACGTTCCATATTAATTGATTTCGTTGCGAGGTTTTGACCTCTATATGAGACGTTTTTCAAAGACTGCATTCATTTTAAAACAAACCATAACCTTTATTTCATCAATAAAGGTTTAAAAAGCTTTACGTAGATTATCAAATAATGATAATCTAAAATATCCTGTTTACACACGACCATTACATAATGGTTTACAATACAAATATGTTACAACAAAATAAGTTTCTTGAATGCAGTTTTTACACAATATCATACAAGCATGGACTCCAAATCTCGTCCTTATTTAAGTATGCGACAGCGGAAGCTCTTAATAATCACCTGAGAATAAACATGCTTAAAACGTCAACAAAAATGTTGGTGAGTTATAGGTTTAACCTATATATATCAAATTATAATAATAGACCACAAGATTTCATATTTCAATACACATCCCATACATAGAGATAAAAGTCATTCATATGGTGAACACCTGGTAACCGACATTAACAAGATGCATATATAAGAATATCCCCATCATTCCGGGACACCCTTCGGATATGATATAAATTTCGAAGTACTAAAGCATCCGGTACTTTGGATGGGGCTTGTTGGGCCCGATAGATCTATCTTTAGGATTCGCGTCAATTAGGGTGTCTGTTCCCTAATTCTTAGATTACCAGATTTAATAAAAAGGGGCATATTCGATTTCGATAATTCAACCATAGAATGTAGTTTCACGTACTTGTGTCTATTTTGTAAATCATTTATAAAACCTGCATGTATTCTCATCCCAAAAATATTAGATTTTAAAAGTGGGACTATAACTCACTTTCACAGATTTTTACTTCGTCGGGAAGTAAGACTTGGCCACTGGTTGATTCACGAACCTATAACAATATATACATATATATCAAAGTATGTTCAAAATATATTTACAACACTTTTAATATATTTTGATGTTTTAAGTTTATTAAGTCAGCTGTCCTCGTTAGTAACCTACAACTAGTTGTCCACAGTTAGATGTACAGAAATAAATCGATAAATATTATCTTGAATCAATCCACGACCCAGTGTATACGTATCTCAGTATTGATCACAACTCAAACTATATATATTTTGGAATCAACCTCAACCATAGCTAACTCCAACATTCACATATAGAGTGTCTATGGTTGTTCCGAAATATATATAGATGTGTCGACATGATAGGTCGAAACATTGTATACGTGTCTATGGTATCTCAAGATTACATAATATACAATACAAGTTGATTAAGTTATGGTTGGAATAGATTTGTTACCAATTTTCACGTAGCTAAAATGAGAAAAATTATCCAATCTTGTTTTACCCATAACTTCTTCATTTTAAATCCGTTTTGAGTGAATCAAATTGCAATGGTTTCATATTGAACTCTATTTTATGAATCTAAACAGAAAAAGTATAGGTTTATAGTCGGAAAAATAAGTTACAAGTCATTTTTGTAAAGGTAGTCATTTCAGTCGAAAGAACGACGTCTAGATGACCATTTTAGAAAACATACTTCCACTTTGAGTTTAACCATAATTTTTGGATATAGTTTCATGTTCATAATAAAAATCATTTTCTCAGAATAACAACTTTTAAATCAAAGTTTATCATAGTTTTTAATTAACTAACCCAAAACAGCCCGCGGTGTTACTACGACGGCGTAAATCCGATTTTACGGTGTTTTTCGTGTTTCCAGGTTTTAAATCATTAAGTTAGCATATCATATAGATATAGAACATGTGTTTAGTTGATTTTAAAAGTCAAGTTAGGAGGATTAACTTTTATTTGCGAACAAGTTTAGAATTAACTAAACTATGTTCTAGTGATTACAAGTTTAAACCTTCGAATAAGATAGCTTTATATGTAAGAATCGAATGATGTTATGAACATCATTACTACCTTAAGTTCCTTGGATAAACCTACTGGAAAAGAGAAAAATGGATCTAGCTTCAATGGATCCTTGGATGGCTCGAAGTTCTTGAAGCAGAATCATGACACGAAAACAAGTTCAAGTAAGATCATCACTTGAAATAAGATTGTTATAGTTATAGAAATTGAACCAAAGTTTGAATATGATTATTACCTTGTATTAGAATGATAACCTACTGTAAGAAACAAAGATTTCTTGAGGTTGGATGATCACCTTACAAGATTGGAAGTGAGCTAGCAAACTTAAAGTATTCTTGATTTTATGAAACTAGAACTTTTGGAATTTATGAAGAACACTTAGAACTTGAAGATAGAACTTGAGAGAGATCAATTAGATGAAGAAAATTGAAGAATGAAAGTGTTTGTAGGTGTTTTTGGTCGTTGGTGTATGGATTAGATATAAAGGATATGTAATTTTGTTTTCATGTAAATAAGTCATGAATGATTACTCATATTTTTGTAATTTTATGAGATATTTCATGTTAGTTGCCAAATGATGGTTCCCACATGTTTTAGGTGACTCACATGGGCTGCTAAGAGCTGATCATTGGAGTGTATATACCAATAGTACATACATCTAAAAGCTATGTATTGTACGAGTACGAATACGGGTGCATACGAGTAGAATTGTTGATGAAACTGAACGGGCATGTAATTGTAAGCATTTTTGTTAAGTAGAAGTATTTTGATAAGTGTCTTGAAGTCTTTCAAAAGTGTATGAATACATATTAAAACACTACATGTATATACATTTTAACTGAGTCGTTAAGTCATCGTTAGTCGTTACATGTAAATGTTGTTTTGAAACCTTTAGGTTAACGATCTTGTTGAATGTTGTTAACCCATTGTTTATTATAACAAATGAGATGTTAAATTATTATATTATCATGATATTATGATATATAATATATCTTAGTATGATGTATATACAGTTAAATGTCGTTACAACGATAATTGTTACATATATGTCTCGTTTCGAAATCATTAAGTTAGTAGTCTTATTTTTACATATGTATTTCATTGTTAATACACTTAATAATATATTTACTTATCATTTAACATAATTAACCAAGTGTATCAATATCTTAATATGATTCATATGTACCTAGTAAGACGTTGTTATAACGATAATCGTTATATATATCGTTTTCGAGTTTCTTAAATTAATAGTCTCATTTTTATGTATATAACTCATTGTTAAAATACCTAATGAGATACATACTTATAATAAAAACATGTTAACTATATATATAACCATATATGTGTCATCGTATAGTTTTTACAAGTTTTAACGTTCGTGAATCACCGGTCAACTTGGGTGGTCAATTGTCTATATGAAACATATTTCAATTAATCAAGTCTTAACAAGTTTAATTGCTTAACATGTTGGAAATATTTAATCATGTAAATATCAATCTCAATTAATATATATAAACATGGAAAAGTTCGGGTCACTACATAAAGGGTGTGTTGGTGAACGGGATGTCTCTGGTTTGAGTCCTGTTTCTGTCATTTTTTTTTTTACAAGCTAGCTTTTAAGGTAGTTTTCATTTTTAAATTTATTATTATTATTTTTATTATTATTGTTATTATTACACTTATCATTGTTGTTATTATTATTATTATTATTATCATTAAGTATTAGAATTATTATTATTATTAGTACTATTATTAGTAAGTAGTATGAATATTAGTTATTATTACTAATATAAGTATTAGCTACCAATTATTTTTTTTTTTATTGTTATCCTAACCCTAGTTACAATTATAATAATAATTATTATTATTGTTATTACTAATATTATTATCAATATAAGCACTATTATTAAGTAATATGATTATTAATATTATCATTATTAATATCAAAAACTACTTTTTAAACACATAAATATTTTGTACATAAAATATACTTGTTACATATACTATAATTATATTAAAATTTCACATAACTATATATATCAAACTTATTAATATTATTTATATAAATACATACAAGTAATAAACTATCGATCTTCAAATATAATATTAAACGAATATGTATATAAATATGGATATATATTAATACAACTATATAAATATTAACCATTATGAATATATACACAAATTAAACATACATAATATATAAATTAAAGATATAATAAATAAATTTGTTCAGTTACGATTATGTGTTTTAATATATATATGAATGATATAGGTTCATGAATCCGAGGCCAACCCTATACTTGTTTAATGTCGTTCTATGTATTTTTACTACAAAATACATTAGGTGAGTTTCATTTACTTTTTTACCCTTTATATTTTTGGGCTGAGAATACATGCGCTGCTTTTATAACTGTTTTACGAAATAGACACAAGTAATTGAAACTACATTCTATGGTTGAATTATTAAACCGAATATGCCCCTTTTTAGTCTGGTAATCTAAGAATTAGGGAACAGAAACCCTAATTGACGCGAACTCTAAAGATAGATCTATCGGGCCCAACAAGCCCCATCCAAAGTACCGGATGCTTTAGTACTTCGAAATTTATATCATGTCCGAAGGAGGATCCCGGAATGATGGGGATATTCTTATATGTATATTGTGAATGTCGGTTACCAGGTGTTCAATCCATATGAATGATTTTTGTCTCTATGCATGGGACGTATGTTTATGAGAATTTGAGTTATGAAATCTTGTGGTCTATTAAAAATATTGGAAATGATTATTTATGTTAAACTAATGAACTCACCAACCTTTTGGTTGACACTTTAAAGCATGTTAATTCTCAGGTACGAAAGAAATCTTCCGCTGTGCAATTGCTCATTTTAAAGATATTACTTGGAATCATTCATGACATATTTCAAAAGACGTTGCATTCGAGTCGTTGAGTTCATCAAGATTATTATTAAGTCAATTATCGTTAGATATATTATAAAATGGTATGCATATCGTCAATTTTAGATGTAACGAAAGATTGTCTTTTCAAAAACGAATGCAATGTTTGTAAAATGTATCATATAGAGGTCAAGTACCTCGCGATGTAATCAACTGTTGTGAATCGTTTATAATCGCTATGGACTTCGTCCGGATGGATTAGGACGGGTCCTTTCATGTAATGTTGAAGCTTATGTTGTTGGTTGTACTGTTGATGCAGGTGATGTTGCTGAAGCTGGTACGTTTTGCACCATATTCTCCAAATTGATTACTCGAGCGCGAAGTTCGTTGACTTCTTGTATTTCTCCGGGATGATTGTCGGTCGGTACAAGAGGTTGAATAAAAATCAAAATTTGAAATAGAGTATAATCGTGGCGAGATACTCTAGAAATGAATATGAGAATGGTGTTTTGAATAGGTTCGCCGGTAAGTGGTTCAGGTTCTTTGCCAAGAGTGCAGGTTGGTGGTTGGAAAGGGTTGCCTTTTTTCTCGTCTCCATCGATTAAGTCGACTACGAATCCATCAGATGAATTAGGGATGGTTGACTGGTTGTTCCATTCCGGTTACACTGCTTTCGGAGTTCGAGTGGAAATCCATATCGGAATAGCTGTCGGAATAACTATCGGAATAGCTATCAGAATCTGAGGGACTCGAACTGGTTGAGGGAGTCATCTCGTACGATTAGATGAAGGATTTTCGATAAGAAATAGATTATAGGATGTAGATTAGTATCCTACAATACATAATTTACATATGCATATATAATACTAAAATCCCATAAGTTACGGAGGAATCTACGGAATTTGTCAGGCAACGGTAACAATAACAGATACGCTAAAATATGAATTAGCAGATACGCTAAGATATGAATTTTGTCTATACATTATTCATGCAATCATTGCAGTAAGATGTGTCTAGACTAAGAATGATAAGCAGATAATTTTCTAAGGATGATAAGCATATGAATTCCGACTAGAATTGATAAGCAAAACTTTTGACATGCAGACACGGTCGAAGTCCAGACTCACTAATGCATCCTAACGACTTATCAGTTAGACACACTAATGCAGACCGGGTTCGCTAAGACCTCTGCTCTGATACCAACTGTGAAGACCCATCCTAATCCATCCGGACGAAGTCCATATCGATTATAAACGATTCACAACAGTTGATTACATCGCGAGGTACTAAAATTTACAACAGTTCGTTTAATATATGTACTAAAATTGACTTTAACTAATTTTGATAAACTCAACGACTCGAATGCAACGTCTTTTGAAATATGTCATGAATGACTCCAAGTAATGTCTAATATGAGCAAATGCACAGCGGAAGATTTCTTTCGTACCTGAGAATAAACATGCTTTAAAGTGTCAACCAAAAGGTTGGTGAGTTTATTAGTTTAACACAAATAATCATTTTCATCATTTTAATAGACCACAAGATTTCATATTTCCATTTCTCATAAACATACGTCCCATGCATAGAGACAAAATATCATTCATATGGATTGAACACCTGGTAACCGACATTCACAATATGTATATAAGAATATCCCCATCATTCCGGGATCCTCCTTCGGACATGATATAAATTTCGAAGTACTAAAGCATCCGGTACTTTGGATGGGGCTTGTTGGGCCCGATAGATCTATCTTTAGAGTTCGCGTCAATTAGGGTGTCTGTTCCCTAATTCTTAGATTACCAGACTTAATAAAAAGGGGCATATTCGATTTCGATCATTCAACCATATAATGTAGTTTCAATTACTTGTGTCTATTTCGTAAAACAGTTATAAAAACAGCGCATGTATTCTTAGTCCCAAAAATATATATTGCAAAAACATTTAAAAAGGGAATAATGAAACTCACCTAATGTATTTTGTACTAAAAATACATATGACGACATTAGACAAACTGAACAATGCAGGGTTGGCCTCGGATTCACGAACCTATATCATTTGTATATACATTAAAATGTATAATCATATTCGAACAAGTTTATATTTTATAACTAGAATTATATTATATATTATACTTATTTGGTTTGTGTATATATTTAAAATGTTTAATATATATTTGGTTATATTAATATATCTCTATATATATAAGGTTTGTATTATTTGAAAATATTCTTAATTCGTTATATATAAGTATTTATATAAATAATGTTATTATATTTGATATGTGATATATAAACTATTAGTATAATTATAATATATGCATTAAGTATATGTTAGGCACAAAATATTTATTTGTAACAAAAATGATAGTTTTGATAATAATGAATTACTAATAATAATAACTTTTTTAATATTGATAATACTAATATTAATAACGATATTGTTAAAATTGATACTTATGTTAATAATAATAATAGTAAAACTAATGATCACGAAAATGATATTTATACTAATATTAATGAGAGTAATAATAACTTGTATTGTTTTATAATAACAACAATAATAACCATAAACATATTCATAATAATAATAATAGTACTAAAAATGGTACAATTACTAATATTTACAAAAATAATAATAAGTTGCATTATTTTGTCACTAATTATAATGTTTATAATGATAATAATTATAATGGTTTTATTAGTAATAAATATAATAATAATGGTTTTACTCATAATGGTGTTACTAATAATATTCTTAATACCAATAATAACAATAATTCTAAAAATAATAATTTTATTAATAATGATACTTATATTGATAGTAATAGTAGTAGTAGTAGTAGTAGTAGTAATAATAATAATAATAATAATAATAATAATAATAATAATAATAATAATAATAATAATAATAATAATAATAATAACTAATAATAATAATGATAGAAATAAAGTAAAAGTGTATACCCTCTCCAAGCTTTTTCTAAATAAAAATGCCCCATACGAGACTCGAACCCATGACCTCCCGCTTATATTCAAAAACCCTTAACCATGTATCTGTTTCCATTTTCCTGAATAGTATTCGATCTAATTATTCTTATACCATTATATTTCTGTTTCTCATTTTCACCTCCTCCTTTTTCCAAAAAAAAAAATATGTCACAGCTAGGGATTGAACTTGAGACCTTTCGCTTAACCCACCAACACCTAAACCATTCCTCCATCTGTTTATTTGTGAAATAAATCGAATCCCTAATCTTTCAACCTATACTTCAGTTTATCTTCTTCGAACCCTTTTTAATTTTCTTCCTTATCATCATCTAATATTATAACATCTTACGAATCATCAACTATGTATCATCTATATCATACGTATACTTGTAAATCATCATCCACATTCTAAAAACCAAGAAATTTATGGTTGTTGAGCCCAAGTCATTTGCAGCCCACTTAATTAGTCCGAAAATGAAATTAAATGGGTCCATTAATCTAGTCCATTACCATAAGTAACAAATGAGTTTTCAGTTTATATAAAATAACAAAAAAAGAAGTAACAAGTGGTAGCAGCCATTAATGACCACTCCCATCTTTATCATTCTCGTTCCATCATCATCATCTTCTTTTTCTCTTTTCACGTTTACTTTCCAACAGAAAGAAAAGAAAAACACAATACTACGGAATAAAGGGTGGTGTTCGTGGAGTGATTAAAACAGGAAGAAGGAGAAAAGAGAGAAGAGAAGTGGTTCTCGGTGTTCTTGGACTGCAATCATGGGAAGCTGTAATAGCGAATAACAGTGAGCAATTGTTGGTGTCTTGATGAATACGAAACGGGAAAAAAAAAATAACAAGAGCATGGTTATGGTGGCGGTTAAGGTAGTTTTGTAGAATGAAGGTGACGTTTTATCATGTGTTTTAATTGGTGATTGAGGTCGAGCAGAAACAGTAACAAATAGGCAATAATGATGGTGTTAGGAGGATATGGTGGAGGTTATGATGGTTGTTGCAGGTTTTCGAGCAAAGAAAGAAGAAAGGAAAAAGAAGAAAAAAATATGTATATATATATATATATTTATAACGAGTGTGGTTTGTTCATGTGATCCGGTGGTTGTGGTGGCGGGTGTTTGGTGTTCATGTTGGTGGTTGTAAATGTAAGATTGTGCAGGATGTTTGTTTTAATATGTAAGGTGATAGTGTGATCATAGGTGGTGTAGAGTGGTTTTGATTTAAGGTGATGATTTTGGTTATATGTTTGTTGGTCATAAATGATGGTACTGATCGTGGATGGCTATCGGGTGTTAGGAGATGATGGAAGGTGGTTTTTGGTTATCATATCTCTATCTATCTATATCACAGTGAAAATATACATATTTATATAGAATGAGATGATTGATATCATCTTTATGTTACAGTACATAAATAGTAATATTATTATAATATAATAAATATGGAATTCAAAAGTTATACATTATTCGGACTATTAAGTCAATAGGAATCCAATTCCAAAATCACGGATGGAATAATGGATGATGAAAAAGTGTGCAAGTTGTAGTTAAAGTTATAATATAAAAATCAAATTTACAACATGTAAGAATGAAACAATAGTTAAGCAGTCTGAATAATTGGATTTATCTTACCGACAATTTTAACGGACTGTGCATCGTGCGAAATCAGTGGCGGATATAAGTGTTCAGAATAATCCCATATTTTTAAATTAACTTTATATATATATATATATATATATATATATATATATATACATACATATATACATATACATATATCTCTATATATAATTGCATATTTAATTATGCACAATTGTTCGTGAATCGTCGGGCATAGTCCAAGGTTAAATAATTTCATGTAAACAGTTTCAAAGGTTTTAAGATTCAACATTACAAACTTTGCTTATCGTATCGAAACCATATAAAGATTAAGTTTAAATTTGGTCGGAAATTCCCGAGTCATCACAATGAGTACTGCCTATCATCCACAAACTGATGGGCAGAGCAAAAGGACGATACAAACCTTGAAGACATGCTACGAGCATGTGTTATTGATTTCGGAAACAGTTGGGATCGACATCTACCGTTAGCAGAATTTTCCTACAACAACAGCTATCATTCAAGCATTGAGATGGCGCCATTTGAAGCACTTTATGGTAGAAAGTGCAGGTCTCTGATTTGTTGGAGTGAAGTGGGGGATAGACAGATTACGGGTCCGGAGATAATACAAGAAACTACCGAGAAGATCATTTAAATTCAACAACGGTTGAAAACCGCCCAAAGTCGACAAAAGAGCTACGCTGACATTAAAAGAAAAGACATAGAATTTGAAATTGGAGAGATGGTCATGCTTAAGGTTGCACCTTGGAAAGGTGTTGTTCGATTTCGTAAACGAGGGAAATTAAATCCAAGGTATATTAGACCATTCAAGATTATTGATCGTGTCGGACCAGTAGCTTACCGACTTGAGTTACCTCAACAACTTGCGAATGTACATAACACTTTCCACGTCTCGAATTTGAAGAAATGTTTTGCTAAAGAAGATCTCACTATTCCGTTGGACGAAATCTAAATCAATGAAAAACTTCAATTCATTGAAGAACCCGTCGAAATAATGGATCGTGAGGTTAAGAGACTTAAACAAAACAAGATATCGATTTTTAGGGTTCGATGGAATGCTCATAGAGGACCCGAGTTCACCTGGGAGCGTGAAGATCAGATGAAGAAGAAATACCCGCATCTATTTCCAGAAGATTCGTCAACACTTTCAACAGCTTAAAATTTCGGGTAGGTACTGTAGTGACCCGAACTTTTCCATGTTTTTTTATATTAAACGAAATTGATATTAACATGATTAAATGTTTCCAACATGTTAAGCAATCAAATTTGTTAAGACTTGATTAATTGAAATAGGTTTCATATAGACAATTGACCACCCAAGTTGACCGGCGATTCACGAACGTTAAAACTTGTAAAAACTATATGATGACATATATATGGATATATATATAGTTAACATGATATTATGATAAGTAAATATATCATTAAGTATATTAACAATGAACTACATATGTAAAAACAAGACTACTAACTTAATGATTTTGAAACGAGACATATATGTAACGATTATCGTTGTAACGACATTTAATGTATATATATCATATTAAGATATATTAATACATCATGATATCATGATAATGTAATAATTTAACATCTCATTTGATTTAATAAACAATGGGTTAACAACATTTAACAAGATCGTTAACCTAAAGGTTTCAAAACAACACTTACATGTAACGACTATCGATGACTTAACGACTCAGTTAAAATGTATATACATGTAGTGTTTTAATATGTATTCATACACTTTTTAAAGACTTCAAGACACTTATCAAAATACTTCTACTTAACAAAAATGCTTACAATTACATCCTCGTTCAGTTTCATCAACAATTCTACTCGTATGCACCTGTATTCGTACTCGTACAATACACAGCTTTTAGATGTATGTACTATTGGTATATACACTCCAATGATCAGCTCTTAGCAGCCCATGTGAGTCACCTAACACATGTGGGAACCATCATTTGGCAACTAGCATGAAATATCTCATAAAATTACAAAAATATGAGTAATCATTCATGACTTATTTACATGTAAACAAAATTACACATCCTTTATATCTAATCCATATACCAACGACCAAAAATACCTACAATCACTTTCATTCTTCAATTTTCTTCATCTAATTAATCTCTCTCAAGTTCTATCTTCAAGTTCTAAGTGTTCTTCATAAATTCTACAAGTTCTAGTTTCATAAAATCAAGAATACTTCCAAGTTTGCTAGCTTACTTCCAATCTTGTAGAGTGATCATCCAACCTCAAGAAATCTTTATTATTTACAGTAAGATATCTTTCAAATACAAGGTAATACTCATATTCAAACTTTGATTCAATTTCTATAACTATAACAATCTTATTTCGAGTGGAAATCTTACTTGAACTTGTTTTCGTGTCATGATTCTGCTTCAAGAACTTTCAAGCCATCCAAGGATCCTTTGAAGCTAGATCCATTTTTTCATTTCCAGTAGCTTTATCCAGAAAAATTGATGTAGTAATGATGTTCATAACATCATTCGATTCATACATATAAAGCTATCTTATTCGAAAGTTTAAACTTGTAATCACTAGAACATAGTTTAGTTAATTCTAAACTTGTTCGCAAACAAAAGTTAATCCTTCTAACTTGACTTTTAAAATCAACTAAACACATTTTCTATATCTATATGATATGCTAACTTAATGATTTAAAACCGAAAAACATGAAAAACACCGTAAAACCGGATATACGCCGTTGTAGAAACACCGCGGCCTGTTTTGGGTTAGTTAATTAAAAACTATGATAAACTTTGATTTAAAAGTTGTTCTTCTGGGAAAATGATTTTTCTTATGAACATGAAACTATATCCAAAAATCATGATTAAACTCAAAGTGGAAGTATGTTTTCTAAAATGGTCATCTAGACGTCGTTCTTTCGACTGAAATGACTACCTTTACAAAAACGACTTGTAACTTATATTTCCGACTATAAACCTATACTTTTCTATTTAGATTCATAAAATAGAGTTCAATATGAAACCATAGCAATTTGATTCACTCAAAACGGATTTAAAATGAAGAAGTTATGGGTAAAACAAGATTGGATAATTTTTCTTGTTGTAGCAACGTGAAATAACAAATCTATATTAATCATAGCCTAGCTAACTTATATTGTATTATACATGTATTCTAATATATTATGTAATCTTGGGATACCATAGACACGTACGTAAATGTTTTGACATATCATATCGACCCATGTGTATATATTATTTGGAACAACCATAGACACTCTATATGCAGTAATGTGGGAGTTAGCTATACATGGTTGAGGTTGATTCCAAAAATATATATACTTTGAGTTGTGATCTAGCCTGAGACGTGTATACACTGAGTCGTGGATTGATTCAAGATAATATATATCAATTTTTTTCTGTACATCTAACGTTGGACAACTAGTTGTAGGTTACTAACGAGGATAGCTGATTTAAAAAACTTAAAACATCAAAATGTATTAAAAGTGTTGTAAATATATTTTGAATATACTTTGATATATATGTACATATTTGTTATAGGTTCGTGAATCGACCAGTGGCCAAGTCTTACTTCCCGACGAAGTAAAAATATGTGAAAGTGAGTTATAGTCCCACTTTTAAAATCTAATATTTTTGGGATGAGAATACATGCAGGTTTTATAAATGATTTACAAAATAGACACAAGTACGTGAAACTACATTCTATGGTTGAAATATCGAAATCGAATATGCCCATTTTTATTAAGTCTGGTAATCTAAGAATTAGGAAACAGACACCCTAATTGACGCGAATCCTAAAGATAGATCTATTGGGCCTAACAAACCCCATCCAAAGTACCGGATGCTTTAGTACTTTGAAATTTATATCATATCCGAAGGGTGTCCCTGAATGATGGGGATATTCTTATATATGCATCTTGTTAATGTCGATTAACAGGTGTTCACCATATGAATGATTTTTACCTCTATGTATGGGATGTATATTGAAATATGAAATCTTGTGGTCTATTGTTACGATTTGATATATATAGGTTAAACCTATAACTCACCAACATTTTTGTTGACGTTTAAAGCATGTTTATTCTCAGGTGAATACTAAGAGCTTCCGCTGTTGCATACTAAAATAAGGACAAGATTTGGAGTCCATGTTTGTATGATATTATGTAAAAACTGCATTCAAGAAACATATGTCGATGTAATAAATTTCTATTGTAAACCATTATGTAATGGTCGTGTGTAAATAGTATATTTTAGATTATCATTATTTGATAATCTACGTAATGCTTTTGAAACCTTTATTGATAAAATAAAGGTTATGATTGTTTTAAAAATGAATGCAGTCTTTGAAAAACGTCTCATATAGAGGTCAAAACCTCGCAACGAAATCAATTAATATGGAACGTTTATAATCAATATGAACGGGACATTTCTTAGAGCATAGTAGAAGTAAACAGATTTCTCCGGTGGGAGTTGGAATAGAAGGATGATTGTTGCAATAGTTAGAATGAGGTCAATGATCAGAACTGGATTAAGCATTTTCACAATCTTTTGGAAGTATGAATTGAAGAAGAAAATATAAGAGTAATGAAAATTAATGGAAAGAAAAAGGTAAATTTATAGTGAAAGTATCAGACAAAGCAATCGAGGCAGATGATCGCATTTACGTATAGAGATCCTAATTTCCTTATTCACCGAAGAATCAAATCTTATGAATTTCGAAGATTTTCTTTTAAATCCCTTGAATTCCAGAATTCAACCAAGACAACATCAAAAGTTAAGACGCACCTTATCTTCTAAATTCAACCATGACTAGTCAAAAGTTATGATGAAACTTGCCTTTCTCATTTCACTATTTAGTGATAGCTTCACTCGTATGCTTCGCGTAATCGAATTGTTTTATCAATATTACTCAATAATGATAAAACTCTATTTATCTACTCATATTCGCCATGAGAACATTTTTATTGTTAGCCATGACCACCTCACTCAAATTTCGGGACGAAATTTCTTTAACGGGTAGGTACTGTGACGACCCAGGAATTTCCGACCAAATTTAAACTTAATCTTTATATGATCTCGATACGTTAAGCAAAGTCTGTTAGTTTGAGTCTCAAAAATTTTGAACTGTTTCATATATTCAATTGACCTCGACCAGTTTCGACGATTCACGAACCAATGTTGTAAATAAAAATAATTATATACATATAAATAAATGTAAATATATAGATAATAATTGAAAGTAGTAGAATATAATTTAAATAATAAAATCAAATATGTAAAATAAGAATTAAGTGTAATTTAAAATGAACATATATAAATATATGATTGCTATTAATAGTTATTATATTGTACATATATAAAATAGATAAACGTTAAATATTTAAATATTTTATTATACAAAATTAATATTACATAGGTAATAGAATGTAAAGTTAATATGTTAAATGTAATTACAAGGTATATATATATATATATATGATTGTTATATTAATATTATTAGTACTTTCATTATTATTAATAATAAAATTAATATTAATATTAAAATCAGTGTTAAAAATATTATTATAGAGAGTATATAAGAAAATTGATATATATAATTTGTTATAGTACTATTAGTACTAATATTATTGATATCAGTATCATGTTATTATAATGAGTAGTAAAATTATGATTAAGATTATTATTATCATTATTATTTTTATAATTATCATTATCATTACAATCATTATTAATAATATAAATACTATTATAAAGATAACACAAATTATTATTTTTATCATTAATAATATCCTATTTAAGAGTATTATTAATAACTATTTTTATTATCAGTGTTTTTAAGATTATTCTTAAATATTATTATTTTTATTATTATTATTATTTATATAATTATAATTATTATTAGTATTTTATTTTTATTAATATAATTTATATTTAATTTATTAAGAATCACGTATATATTAAAGCAGATTAGATTAGGTTACACGTTCCAATCAGGCTATATTTGATTTTATTTTGTGTCTCTAAAATCAGTACGATCAAGATTCAATTACAAGCACCAGACAAATTCAGTTAGGGATCCAATCAAACTTTTTGTTTCTTTTTATTTTATTTTCTTTCATTGCATGTATGACTAAATCAATCTGTGATATCCCTTCTACTAGAAAACAACCAAGCATTCTGTTAAACACTTCAATTGAGTTCTTTCCTCAGTACCAATCACTAACAAACCCTCAGTTCTCCTCCATCCTCACCACATCACAGTTGCAAAAACTCCATTTATGCTACTACTAAAACCACTGTCTTTCTTTTCTGTTTATATCACCCTACAACCACCATCTAACCACCGTGAGCCATCACCTTCATCCACTCTCGGCCTTTAACACCTCCACCATTCTCCTCAATCACTAACCGCCACCTCCTTTGAAACACCACGGTCCAACTGTGAAAACCACCATGATAACCGTCATCACCCTACATGAATTACCACCACCATCGATAATCATCACCATGCTAGTTATCTTCGAGTACAAAACACCATAAACCAAACCAATACTTTGAACTATTACTAGCTGTTCGGTTATTACATCTTTTGACAAACGAAAAA
The DNA here is from genome assembly GCF_046630445.1 of Rutidosis leptorrhynchoides. NCBI lineage: Eukaryota > Viridiplantae > Streptophyta > Magnoliopsida > Asterales > Asteraceae > Rutidosis > Rutidosis leptorrhynchoides. The sequence continues at coordinate 259,290,332 of NC_092337.1, forward strand.
CAAATTCATCAAATTACAAAACCCACGAACACCTTAAGAGTTACGATTGTTTTATGTACTCTTGTTACTAAATCTTTGATCGATCAAACACATACCAAAACATCATCATCTAAAACCCAAGACCATCCTATCATCAAACCCATTATCAAACAGCCACCCTACGGTTCACCATCTCCCCACTAAACCATCACCAAACCCACTTTCGTGAAACAACCGAAACATCAACCTTCTTATCCACGACCACCTTGAACCACCAGACCTCACCCATGAACAAACCCATCGACCACCTTGTTATCTTTATTTCGAACCCACAACCTTCCACCACCTTCGCTACATGTTTTCGTTTTAATCCAATAACCATCACAATGCTAAAAAGTGTAGTATAAACAAACACCACAAAACCAAACCCGAAACCCTTTTTGATGATGTTGCATTTTTCTACCATTAATTATTATTCAATAAATGCAATCCAAGAACACCAAACTATCGTGAATTGCAGCTCATTCGCCACCCTGCTACCCACATCATAGTCACCATCGTGAACCATATTTTTTGTTGCTCTTCCTTTTCATCGTAAACCATCAACCTCCACATCACAAAGTTATAAGCCACCTTATGTTTCTGCTACTTCGGTTCAGCGAGAAAAGGGATAGAAAATATGTAGTATGTGTACACAGTGTAGAGTTTATACCATGAATATATGGGAATTTTCTTCACATCGAATTATATTATAAAGATTGTGGAATATGATGGGAATTTGTGGGCGACAATCGGGTCACTAGGCAACTAATTTGGTTTATTTAATTCACATGCTATCATGAATTTTGTTCTTTTATTATTAACCAAACCCCACATAAGCAAGTTGGGAATACAACGGTTTTATCATATTAATATCGAACAATTCGATTCTTTCAATTAGAGGCTGAGAGGATTAAAGAAATAGAAGGTGGTTGAATAAATTATGTTTGTGGGATAAACCTTACATCATTTAGTCGACCCATTTGAACTTGGGGACCTACAGGTTTGATGATGGGATAATAATACTAGCCGTAATATCTCAATCTGCTTAAAAAGCCTCCTGACGTCGATACACCTATTTAATCGATTTAAATACCGTATTGGGCTTATTGAAATAAATGGATTGGTTAATTTGGGCTTGTGAAACGAAGTGGGCCAAATAAAAATTAGGAAGAAGAAGAAAGTGAAATCGATTTATTACGGGTTATATGGAAATAATATCTGAATTAAATCAGATATATAAGCAGCAGAGCCGTGGTTTGGTGTGATGTTGGGTTAGCGGGAGGTTGCGAGTTCGATTCCTGCCTGAGGCATTTCTTTATAGAGAACTATTTTTGAGGTAGCTCTTCATTAAACTATTATTATTATTATTAATATTTTCATATTAACAACATTATTATTACAATTAAATATTTCCTATGTAAAAGTATGTTTATTACAACTACCATAATATTACATATAAATATATATTAAAAACTATTTATATAAAATTTTACATATAACAAATCATTGATTTTTAATATAATACGAATTATATATATAACTATAAAAATAATATTTATTCAATATATAAGATATAAAACTTATGATATAATAAATAAATTTGTTCAAATACAAATATATGTGTTAATAAATATATATGAATGATATAAATTCGTGAATCCGAGGTCAACCCTACACTTGTTAACTGACGTCATATGTATTTTTACTACAAAATACAGTATGGTGAGTTCATTTGATTCCTTTTTACTCTTTACATTTTTGGGACTGAGAATACATGCACTGTTTTTACAACTGCTTTATTAAATGTTTTTGAAATATGTTTTGAACTGCGAATACATGAAATGCTTTTATAAATGTTTGACGAGATAGACATAAGCAAAACATTCCTCGAATGAATTATTATGCAGACAGAAGTTCTGCGGATTATTATTGAATTATGTGGACATGATAATTGCCACCGTTGAATTATGTGGACAGGATAATTGCCACCGTTGAATTATGTGGACATGATAATTGCCACCATTGAATTATTTGGACATGATAATTGCCACCAATTAATATGAATGTTATGTATCGAGAGAATAATTTTTATACACAGGTTATGTGTATTAGTTTTTGTGCACGAGATATATGTACGGTTACTAAGATTTATGAAAAATGGTTGCGTACACGAGAAAGGTGTACTGTATTTAAAAGATATCGCATGTACATTACAGGTGGGTATAGGATTCGGGCTCATTTGTACCATACAGGATTTAAATCTTGTGGTCTATCAAAATGATGAATTTTATTGTTTTATGATAAACCTATGAACTCACCAACCTTTTGGTTGACACTTTTAAACATGTTTATTCTCAGGTATGAAAGAAATGTTCCGCTATGCATTTGCTCATTTTAAAGACATTATTTGGAGTCGATCATCGCAATGGGACCAGATGTTGGTGACTTCGTCCAGATGGATTAGGATGGGGTATGACATCTATATGATACATTTTATAAACATTGCATTCGTTTTTAAAAGACAAACTTGCTTTACATCAAAAATTGATGACATGCATATCATTTCATAATATATCCAACTATAATTGACTTAGTAATAATCTTGATGAACTCGTCGACTCGAATGCAACGTCTTTTGAAATATATCATGAATGACTCCAAGTAATATCTTTAAAATGAGCAAATGCACAGCGGAAGATTTCTTTCATACCTGAGAATAAACATGCTTTCAAGTGTCAACCAAAAGGTTGGTGAGTTCATAAGTTTATCGTAAACAATAAAATTCATCATTTTGATAGACCACAAGATTTAAATGCTGCATGGTACAAATGGGCTCGGATTCTATACCCACCTGTAATGTACATGCTATATCTTTTAAATACAGTACACCTTTCTGGTGTACGAAATCCTTTTTCATAAATCTTCGTAACCGTATACATATCTCGTGTACAAAATATAATACACATAACCTGTGTATAAAAATCACTCTCTCGATACATAACATTCACATCAATTGGTGGTAATTTTCATGTCCACATAATTCAATGGTGGCAATTATCATGTCCACATAATTCAATGGTGGCAATTATCATGTCCACATAATTCAATAACAATCCGCAGAACTTCTGTCTACATAATAATTCATTCGAGGAATGTTTTGCTTGTGTCTATCTCGTCAAACATTTTATAAAAGCATTTCATGCATTCGCAGTTCAAAATATATTTCAAAAGCATTTAATAAAGCAGTTGTAAAAAACAGCGCATGCATTCTCAGTCCCAAAAATGTAAAGAGTAAAAGGGAATCAAATGAACTCACCTAATGTATTTTGTAATAAAAATACATATGACTATATTGAACAATGCAGGGTTTGCCTCGGATTCACGAACCTATATCATTTGTATATTTATTAATATTCATGGTTGTAATTGATCACATATATATATAAATGTATTAGTTATATCATTTTTATGTTAATAATATATATATATATATATATATATATATATATATATATATATATATATATATATATATATATATATATATATATATATATATATATATATATATATATTATGTTCATTTTGTATATATTAATATTAAATTTTGTTATGTTGTATGTGTTAAATATATATATATTTATGCTTGTATTTCATTTGTTTATCAAAACAGTAGTTCTATTATACTAAGTTAATATTAGTAAAAATAATGATAATAACATTAATAATATATGTATGTTAATAATAACCCTATTAGTGATAATAACAATGATATTAATAATAATACTTGTAAAAATATTAATTTGACTGTTTATGATAATTATTAATGATTTACCTATAATAATAATAATAACTTTATTAAAATGATAATATGAATAAAAATAATGATATTGTTAATAATGATACATTTGTTAATAATAATCATAACAATCTTAATAACTATAACAATATTAATACATATATTAGTAACAATATCTATGTTTCATAAATGATAGCATTTAACAATAATCAACATATTAATAATACTTATAGCAATAATAATAATAATAATAATAATAATAATAATAATAATAATAATAATAATAATAATAATAATAATAATAATAATAATAATAATAATAATAATAACAACAATAATGGTTATGATATCATTAATAATCATGGTAATCATAATACTAACACTAGTATTAATTATAATACTTATAAACATAAATGTAATAATAATTTTAATCATAATACTAACAAAAATAATAATCATAATCGTAATAATAATAATAATAATAAGGTTTATACCTAAAAGGATGAGAAAATAAACAAAAATGGCGCCTCCATGTCTCGAACCCGCGACCACCCGAATACCCATTAACACTCCTAGCCATCAGACTGTTTCGGTTTTTCTGATTAATACCCTCACCCATTTATATTTAACGCGTGTATATAACCGTTTATCTTTTAGCTTCTTCTTCACTTTCCAATAGACCAGGGATCAAACCCAAATAACAACGAATTTCATTAATAGTTTTAGGATTTAACATATATATATATATATATATATATATATATATATATATATATATATATATATATATATATATATATATATATATATATATATATATATATATATATATATAACGATCCCATAAGGCTGTTTGAGTTATTTAAACAGATCAATTAAAAAAAATTACATGATTTTTGAATATTTTTGATAAAACTTATAACATGAAAAACATTGTAAAAGACTCCTAGAAACTATATGGATCCTCAATTGAACCTATAACCTCCATTTGAAATCGAATTTTTGTCAAGAACACGACTTTTGACTTTTTAAGGATTAAGTTTGACTTGAAAATTAAGTCTCGATAGGAAAAATTGAGACTTGAAACTTTGTGGTTAGTTTGAAACAGAGATTTCAAACTGTTAACACCTATTTCCTTATGAGGTAAGGCTTAGTATGTCAACAAGAGACCAGAAGTGATCTAGCTTTTAGGAGGGCGGAGTGTCGCCGATTGATTTTTACCCTCGGGAAATAATCCCTGCAGACCTGGTACACAAGTGTAAGGACTTGTGGGGTGGCTTAATCAATCTATTGTCCGCAGAGCGTATAAGTGCTAGCCGGATGACTTCTAGTGAGAGAAAGTAGAGAGAGAAAGAGAAAAGTGAAGTCTCAGCTCTCAAAGTTGTCAGAATGTCTGAACTGTGTAAAATGACGACCCAAGGGGTCTATTTATAGTGTTAGATCCACCAGATTGCTCAGGGACACGTGTCAGATGATGATACGTTCTGTTATCCGCGGTCCGAAATTTATGCTGAAAGTGCCGTTCTCCGGCGAGGGCTTATACGCTAGGCGGCCTTCAGGGCTTACGCATGACGGAGAAGCCTGTATAGCGGAGAACGCTGGACGGAAAACTTCACAGAACTGTTGTTTCCAGCCTTCCTGATGCTATTTTTATGCAACCATTATGCCTTTTATGTGTGTATACGATAGGATACACCATTAAGTCCCCCCAGTTTAAGGACTTAAGCATTTGAAAAATGATTAAGTTGTTAAACTTTTGATAACGCATGCCAACCAAAATCTTCACATTTCACCTTTTCCTTTCGCATTGGGAATCACACCACAGGCATTAAATGATAGGCGAATTTTACTGACAACATGATGATTGCTAAAATATCGCACGCGCCTCTTAGCTGTAAAAGGACTCTTCGATGTACTCACCTTTTTATCTTGTCCTTACACGTGTGTGGCTGAAAACAAAACCTCCAATTCACCATTAACTACAGCTGTTATATCTTCTTACTTTTAACCATCATAAACCCTAGCCGATAATTCGCGTTTACAACTTCCTTCTACAGTATTCATCTTCTTCCATTAATACCTTCTTTATTTTCTGTTTCATTAGAACATTAATGGCAGCCATAAAGGATGTTGCAGCTATTCCTAGCAGAGTAAATGAGAGATATTTAAGCGAGCTACTACAACATTTCCCTAGATTAGCTGGTGTTGAACCAGTGATTCCTGCAATTAATGCCAGAGCCTGTTCACCGCCCCCTGGCAAAGTTGCCATTTATGGCCATTCAATCTTCATATTTTATTTACGTTTACCATTTACACCCTTCTTCTTAGAAGTTTGCAGATTTTTCGGTGTTGCTGTTGGTCAATTCGAACCAGCATCAATTCGAAAGATCTTGATTTTTGAAATGTATTGTCACGCAAGGAAAATTGAGCCATCAATTCGAATATTTTGTAATCTGGTACGCATAGCACGCCATGAAAATGGTTGGTTTACATTCAATAAAGTTCATGGGTTTCTGAAACCTGCAGTTGATCATCCTGGCGATAACTGGCATGCTTCATTTATTTTCATAAATGAAGATGTAATTGATAAACAATACTCAGCTACTCGAGTATGGCGCAAATATTCGCATAACATTTCTGTTACCTTTCCAAAACTCGTCACCAAAGAAAATCTTTTGTTTAAGAAGATTAAAGCTGAACAAATTAATGATATTAAATATGGGGAACACATGCTTTCGCTGACATCCATGAGCCAAGATTGGGATATCTCTCAAGGTTATGCTTGTATTCTTGCTGGGAAAAAGAGTAACCATTTACTTTTGCTATATATGCTTAAATAAAATGTTCTTCTGTATCTATCCATTTAATCACTGTGACGCTTTAACTTTTTGCAGAAATTACTCCGCTTACCGCTATGCGATCATCATGTTATTCACAGCTTACTTTTTGCACTGAGAAAATTATTGATGATACCCCCAAAACAGATGAAGTGAGGGAGGAGGAAGATGAAGAAGAAGAAGAAGAAGAAGAAGAAGAAGAAGAAGAAGAAGAAGAAGAAGAAGAAGAAGAAGAAGAAGAAGAAGAAGAAGAAGAAGAAGAAGAAGAAGAAGAAGAAGACATAGGTATGAATCGGATTGCCTCTAGAGAACGTCGTACCTCGAGTAATGAAAATGACAACACTGAATTATGCAAAATTCCATACCAAAACCTGTACTTGTTTTCTTACATACCCAGTACTGGTGGATTTTATAATCCAAATCCTTCCTTATATTTTATGCCACCTTTGAAATGTTGTGAAGCATATTGGAACTCTTTTATAAGTAACAATTTTCCTTTATCTCCAACAGCTAGTGCATCACATCAAGACACTATCTTAGTAACTCTTCCGCCTTCCGCCAAGAGGAGAAGAACTGGTCAAATTACTTCGTCATCTGCTCAACAGGGAGCTGGCCCTAGTTCTTCTCAACAACAAATTACGCTTCCCAATCTTGACATAAGCATGCTCTCTTCCCTTTTAAAAGGACCACCACATTCGTATGAAGATTTCATGACTTTTCTGAATGCCATGGTGTGTCCTTCACTAGCGCAAATTTTTAGCAACTTATCTTATGCAGATGCCAAGAAAGTTAAGGCACAAAGCATTATTCTGAACATTTTGCTTCTGGTTTGAATGACCTTCAACGCCTATCTGATTTGCAGAACAGTGAAGTCACTACAAATAAAGAGCTATCTGCTAAAAAAGAGAAAGTAACCAAGGCTGAACGAATAGCCACAGAGATGAAGAGGGAATACGAGACAATGAAGAGGCATTATGAAAATTGCAACAGTCAGAGGGCGGAATATAAGGAGCAAGTTAAAGTACTATCCTTCAGAGAAACACGGCATCTGAGCAAAATTGATGAACTAGTGAAGGAGAAAGAAAAATTAGTTGAGGAAAATAACATATTGAAGGAATAGCTTAAAGCCAAAGAGGAGAACGAAAAACGAATAATAACTGGCATTCCTGCACTTGTAGAGCGTGTCTTTAACTGTCATGCACTATCTCACAGAATCCGTGAGTTTGTCCGCCTTGCAAAATCTGCTGAACGGTTAAATTTTTTCAACTTTATGAAGAAAAAACTACCAGAACTTCCAAATCCTCTTCCTGAGGTAATCACATCAAAAATTAATGAAAATGCTATTTTAGAAGCTGATGAAGCCGGTGCCTCAATAGAAAATATAAATTTTTCTGATCTTGAAAATCTGTATAAAAGGCCGGACGTAACAATAGATGATGTATTGAATTACACTCCACAGAATGAATAAAACATTATGTTTTTATACATCTGCTTTTACATAACGCTTAATATTGCATTTAGTTATGTATATTAGAAAGATATGATGTAACTTAGTAAGATTATTTTACTAAACAATGTTCAAGATACTGAGATTGTACGTTGCAATCATTATAGTTATGAATATTAAAAACATATTCTCCGCCATACGCCTTCCGTCATGAAATTCATGAGGAAAAGTTATGAATTATTTTCGCCTTTAGATATTTTGCTGGACACTATGATCCGTTTTCTGTTTTGTTTTGTATTTTGTGTATATGTGTCATGACATTTTTTGTAGATTCGTTTCATCGCTTCGATGTTTTAGTGAGTTCTACATGTCTCACTATCGATACAACCATTTTGAGTATGATTGTACTTCTACCACCGAAAGGCTCTCTTTCTTTCTGCGGGTAGGGATGACACACAGCTATGTGACACCTGCGCTAAAAAATCCTTGGCCGGATAAAATTTGAAAAATATAGCCATAAGAATAATTGCTATTATTCATATTTTTTAAAGAAATTTTTACATTTATGACTATATCTCATGCATTTGACAGTTGATCAAGCTGTCCATGCATATAGTGCTACGCATAAAATTTCTTTAAATTCATTGCATTCCAAGCTCTTTCATATTGCTCGCCGGAAGGCGCAGCAAGCATGTAGGATCCGTTCTGATTTACTTTCGTGACCTTATAAGGTCCTTCCCATTTTGGGGCTAGCCTTCCAAATTTGATTTGCTTGCTTGCTTCATTATCACGTAGTACTAAATCACCTACTTCAAATTGCACATGCTGCACTTTCTTGTTATAATATTTTGCCATTTTATGTTTGTGATCCGCTTGCCGGATGGCGGCCATCAACCTTCTTTCCTCCAATAAATTGAGATTCTCTCTTAACGCCTCAGAATTAACCTCAATATCAAATGCCATAATGCGTTGCGTTGGCACACATATCTCAGCCGGTATCACTGCCTCTGTTCCATACACCAGACTGAAAGGTGTTTCCCCCGTGCTCCGCTTTGGCGTCGTCCGGTGTGCCCACAATACATTTGGCAATTCATCCACCCATCCAGTTTGACTTAGACCTAATCGTGCCTTAATGCCAGCAACAATTTCCTTGTTGGTAACCTCCACTTGTCCGTTCGCTTGAGGATGAGCAACAGATGTAAAATTTTGTTTGATGCCCAGCTCTTCACACCAACTCCGAAATGGATTTTCTGCAAATTGCTTGCCGTTATCGCTAACTATTTCATTTCGCACCCCATAACGGCATATAATATCATGCCAAACAAATTTCTTGACATTTTCTCCTGTGATTTTTTCTAAAGCCTTTGCTTCAACCCATTTCGTGAAAAATTCGTTGCTACCACCAAGAACTTAGCATTAACAGTGCTCCTATTGAATGGCCCCACAATGTCAATAGCCCATTTACAGAACGGCCAAGCGGATGATACCGGTATCAAGTCATACTTTGGAAGATGCTGAATTGTTCCATGCATTTGACAATTCTCACATGTTTTGATGATTTCTGCAACATCCCGATAAAGTGAAGGCCAAAAATACCCTTGTCGCATGATCCGTGACGCCACAGTACGGAAACCGGAATGTTGCGAACAGACTCCTTCATGCATTTCTTTAACCACCTTTAACGCTTCATCATCGGTTAGACACCTTAACAACGGACCATTGAATGATTTTTGATAAAGGACGCCACTAACTATTTCATACATTGGTGCAGTCACTCTTATTCTTCTTGCTTCCGCCTTATCAACAGGTAACCATCCGTCATGCAAATATCTCAAATACGCAGTCATCCAAGTTTCCTTAGCTTCTTCAACTATTGCAATAATTGGTTTTCCATGTATTGATTTCTCCTTAAGTTCTTCAACCAACACTCGTTTGTGTAAATGATCAAATGTTAACGTGGCTAATTTGCTCAAAACATCAGCTTTTTTGTTCTTATTTCGGGGGATTTGCACGACTTCAAGGTTATCAAATTTCTTTGAAATTGCTTCCAACAACTTTACATATTGCCTCATGGATGCATCCCTTGCATCGAATGTTCCATTAACCTGCTGGGCAACAATTTGAGAATCAACATACGCTCGTAAATTTATTATGCCCATTTATACCGCTATGCGGAGGCCGGAGAGTAACGCATCATACTCTGCTTCATTGTTTGAAGCATAAAAACAGAATTTCAGTGCATAAGTATATTCTTCACCATCTGGACTTGTTAAAACTAGCCCTGCACTTGTTCCCTCTTCACTGGATGCCCCGTCAGTGTGTAACTCCCACTCATGCTGTGATGGTGCCATTTTGTTGTCATACTCTACTTTTTCATTTGTCTCCAAGAGGAAATCTGCCAAAATTTGTCCTTTAACTGCATTTCGAGGAGCAAAATTGATTTCATACTCCCCCAACTCGATGGCCCATTTCGCTAAACGGCCAGATGATTCTGGGCGCCGGAGTATTTGCTTCAATGGTTGATCTGTCAACACTAAGATGGGATGACCTTGAAAATATCTTCGTAGACGTCGTGCAGTATGCACAAGGGCATAAACCATTCGGTGAAGTGGTGGATAATTTGTTTCACTAAGCTGCAACACCTTGCTAACAAAATATATGGGCATTTGCACGCCGCTCCGTTCTGGGATTAGAACAGAACTTATTGCTTCCTTTGAGACAGCTAAGTATAAAATTAGGGTTTCCCCCTCTTTTGGTACTGTTAACGTAGGTAATGTTTTTAACAACTGCTTGATCTCTTGGAATGCATTTTCGGCTTCCGCCGTCCACATAAAATCTTTTTTATTCAAACAGCCCTTTAACACCTTCATGAATGGAAGTGACTTTTCAGCTGCTCTGGACAAGAATCTTGTTAATGCTGCAAGACATCCATGTAACCGTTGAACATCCTTCTTGCTAGTTGGTGACTTCATATCTTCAATTGCTTGAATTTTCTTAGGATTAGCTTTAATTCCACGTTCTGTGACAATATGACCTAAGAATTTTCCCTCTTCCACACCAAACGTGCACTTCTTGGGATTTAATTTCATGTTAATTTTTCGCTGAGATGCAAAAGTTTCCTGTATATCTCGTAACATCTTTTCTTCAGAATGAATTTTGATGACAATGTCATCAATGTAAGCTTCTAAGTTTCGCCCAATTTGATCCTTAAACGCCATATCAATAAGTCGTTGATATGTTGCTCCTGCATTCTTCAAACCAAAAGGCATTTTCATATAACAGAATATGCCTTCCGTCGTGTGAAAAGCCGTTTTGTCTTCATCCTTTAAAGCCATCGGGATTTGATGATATCCCTTAGCTGCATCTAGAAAACATTTGAATCGATATCCTGCTAATGATTCAACCTTCCAATCAATTTCAGGTAAAGGATAATTATCCTTTGAACATGCTTTATTGATATCCGTGAAATCCACACACATCCGCCATGAATTATCCGGTTTCCTAACCATGACCGGATTGGCTACCCATGTCTGATATTTGACCTCTCGCAAGATCCCAGCATCTACCAAACTTCGTACCTCATCACGAAGGAACTTGCTTCTTTCTGGCGCCATGCCACGCTTTTTCTGACAAACAGGATGTACATTGGGGTTCACATTTAGCCTATGCTCTGCAATTTCCCTTGGAACACCGGTCATATCAGACGGCTGCCATGCAAAAACGTCTAAATTTGTTGTCAAAATATTGTATAATTTTTCTCCACATTCAGTGGACAACGTATGCCCAATTATGATTTTCTGATCTGGAAATTTAAGATTTGGTGAAATTGACCCATCATCGTGTATGATTGGCTTAATTACTTCCTTTGTTACTTGGGCACACTCAATTGACTTCTATCATTCTGCATATAACTTTGCCACTCCGCCTGGTGTTGGAAACTTCATCATACCATGTACAGTTGACGTTACAGCTCCAAACGTCATTAAAGCAGTTCTTCCCAAAATTATGTTGTACTGTGAATTTGCTTTAACTACCAAGAACTCAATGTTAGCTGTACGTCTTAGGGGTGGCTTGCCCAAGGTTACTTCAAGCAAAATACTTCCCTACACGATGGGTATAATGGATGACGATAATCATAAGATGATGATAGATTGATCATAATGAATAATTGACGTTATAATCGTGATGATGATATTGATATTAGATGATGAAGATGAAAGCCGAAATAAGGTTAAATAGAAATAAGATACGAATTAAAATAGAAAAATGATTTAGAGCAGATGGTCTGGTGTTGTTATCGGGACATCGTGGGTTCAAATCCGGACTTGGACATTTTTTAAGGACTACTTCTAAGAGGTAGTATTACTATTACCATTATTATTATCATTACTATCATTTTTACTATTACTAGAAACATTATTATTATTATAAGAACTATATAATTATCTTTACAAAATTACTATTACTATTATTATTATTATTATTATTATTATTATTTAAACAAACAAATGATATTTATATATTAAAAGTATACTAAAATTACATAATAATTTGTTTTAATATATTAACTAAAATATTATTATTTATATTATTATAAAATTAATTAAATTATATATATATATATATATATATATATATATATATATATATAATATAACATATATCTATATATAACATTTGAAATAACAAAAAAAATATTATTAAAATAAATAAGTAATATATTATATAATTAAAATATATAAAAACTTGTTTGATTGTGATTATATGTGTTAATATTTAAACTTGATATAGGTTCGTGAATCCGAGGTCAACCCTACACTTGTTCAATGTCGTCATATGTATTTTTACTACAAAATACAGTATAGTGAGTTTCATTAATCCCTTTTTAAATGCTTTTGCAATATATATTTTTGGGACTGAGAATACATGCGCTGCTTTTATAAATGCTTTACGAAATAGACACAAGTAATCGAAACTACATTCTATGGTTGGATTATCTAATCGAATATGCCCTTTTTATTAAGTCTGGTAATCTAAGAATTAGGGAACAGACACCCTAATTGAAGCGAACTCTAAAGATAGATCTATCGGGCCCAACAAGCCCCATCCAAAGTACCGGATGCTTTAGTACTTCGAAATTTATATCATGTCCGAAGGAGGATCCCGGAATGATGGGGATATTCTTATATGCATATTGTGAATGTCGGTTACCAGGTGTTCAATCCATATGAATGATACTTTTGTCTCTATGCACGGGACGTATGTTTATGAGAAATGAAAATATGAAATCTTGTGGTCTATTAAAATTATGAAATGATTATTTATGTTAAACTAATGAACTCACCAACCTTTTGGTTGACACTTTAAAGCATGTTTATTCTCAGGTATAAAAGAAATCTTCCGCTGTGCATTTGCTCATATTAGAGATATTTCTTGGAGTCCATCATGACATATTTCAAAAGACGATGCATTCGAGTTTTTGAATTCATCAAGATTATTATTAAGTCAATTATATTTGGATATATTATGAAATGCTATACATGCCTGTCAACTGTCGATGTAACGAAAGTTTGTCTTTTAAAAACGAATGCAATGTTTGTAAAATGTATCATATAGAGGTCAATTACCTCGCGATGTAATTAACTGTTGTGAATCGTTTGTAATTGAGATGGACTTCGTCCGGATGGATTAGGACGGGTCTTCACACATGCCTGTCAACTTTCGATGTAATGAAAGTTTTTCTTTTAAAAACGAATGAAATGTTTGTAAAATGTATCATATAGAGGTCAAATACCTCACAATGAAATCAATTATTATGTAACGTTTATAATCGATATGAACGGGGCATTTCAGTTGGTATCAGAGCGGTGGTCTTAGTGAACCAGGTTTTGCATTAGTGTGTCTATCTGATAGTTGTTTAGATGCATTAGTAGGTCTGGACTTCGACCGTGTCTGCATGTCAAAAGTTTTGCTTATCATTTCGTGTCGAAAATTATTTGCTTATCATCCTTAAAGTCTAGACACGTCTTACTGCCTCTATTGCATAGATAGTGTATAGATAAATTCGTATCTTAGCGTATCTGTTACTATAAACTTTGCTTGACAACTTCTGAAGATTCCTCTGTAACTTATGGGATCTTGGTATTTTATATACATATGAATATTATGTATTTCTAAGTCCTATAATCTATCTCATACCGAAAATCAATTCCCTGATCATACGAAATGGATCCTTCAACTAGTTCGAGTTCATTAGATTTCGACAGCTATTCCGATATGGAAACACACTTAAGCTCCGAAAGCAGATTAACCGGAATGTATCAACAAATCATTCATCACCAATTCTGGATGAATTGGGGATGGGTTCATAGTTGACTTAATCAATAGAGATGCGAAGAAGGCGATCCCTTCCACCAACCGAATTCACCTCTTGGTGAAGAACCTGAAGCACTTACCGGCGAACCTGTCCGAAACACCATTTTCACCCTCATTGCCAGGATATCTCGCAACAATTACATAATATCTACGATTCAAAACCTTATTCATCCGCTCGTTCCAACCACCAATCATCCTGGATTAATAGAAGAAGTCAACAAACTTTGTGCTCGAGTACTAGCTTTGGAGAGTACGATGCACAACTTACAAGAACCATCAGCGTCACCGGCATCAACAGTACCACCAACATCAGCACCGACAGCACCAGTACCACCGACAACACAAGCCTCAACATCACACACCTCAACATCACAATCTATACCTCGAGCATAATCATCGTTCTACAAGACGTTCTATGAAACGACCCGTCCATATTACTATAAGCGTAGTACGTTATTCATTGGTCCCATAGCGAGGTATTTGACCTCTATATGATACGTTTTAGAAAATATTGCATTCGTTTCATAAAAAGCGCATCATTATTATACATAATGCATGTGATGACCCGGAAATTTCTGACCAAATTTAAACTTTAATCTTTATATGTTTCCGACAAGATAAGCAAAATCTGTAATGTTAAGTCTCGAAAGTTTTGAAATATATATTCATGTAATCAATTACCCTGTGACTATGTCCGAAGATTCACGAACAATTGTTTGTAAATAAATTTATATATATATAAATATAAATGTACTTGTTTTAATATATATAATTAATAATTAATATACTTAACTATGTAATAAAAGTTGATAAAACATAATTATAGATAATGTAATTTAAGAATATATGTATATGATAATATAAATAAAATTAACAAGTAATAAATATTCAACAAAAGATAATATATAATATAAGTAATGATACATATATATAATACAAGTATGAATATAGTCGTTACATAAATATTGTTATTCCAATAATGATATCAATATTAGTGTTACTAATATTATTTAAATACAATCTAATGATATGAATTTGATATATACAGATTGATGTAGTATTACTATTATCAACATTATTATTAATAATATTAAGTATTATTTTCATTATTGTTATTAACAATATTATTGTTATCCATGTTATAATAATTGTTATCAAAATCATTATTAATAATATTAATTATTTTTTTATTAATAAAATCATTATTAATATTATTAGTATTATTATTTATTTATAAATTATTAATTATTATTATTATTGATATTAATATCATTATTATTATTTTTATTATTATTATTAGTATCTCGAAATTTTTATTATAGTATTAGTATTTTATATTATTAATAACATTATAGTTTATGAATTATATATAATCAAACATATAAACAGATTTATATAAATACTAATAAATATATATATATATATATATATATATATATATATATATATATATATATATATATATATATATATATATATATATATATATATATATATATATATATATATATATATATATATATATAATGCAGATTTATATACATAAATTTTATTTACAGATATATATATATATATATATATATATATATATATATATATATAGGTATTTATGGATAAACACTTAAATAAATATAAGGACATATTTATCTCTGTTTCCAATCGTTGTCCATATGTAGATGATGGATTCACTGAATCAAATTAGTACAAATCAGAAACTAATCACAAGAGCCAGTCCAATTTCTGTTAGCAATTGCTTTCACCTTTTGTTTATTCTATATTTTTTTTCTTTCTTCTGACTTCGTTGTCTGATTGAAAGTTTAATATTACATTCACCAAATAAATCGACTTCAATTCACTGCTAGGATCCAAAAGTTGTTACAAATCAATTCCCAAGTTTAACTTTATCTGATTCTGTTATGAGTCTCACTCAACTTTTATATTTTTTGTTTCTGCGTAATAAAATCTTGTCGACACTCACTGGATACAAAATGAAGGTATTGCACCAGGATATTAACACATTTTATTCAACTTCATATTCTCACTAGCAATTATCAAATCAATTTACTGAATCAAATACCCATCAATATTTATTTATCTTTTCCTACTTCTATTCCTCATGCTTCTGCTTCTTTTCTATTTTCTTTTCGAAGACTAACAATTACATTTTCATCAAACAACTTAACTCGAACACCACGACAACCACTCCATCACCAAATGACTGTTACTTCGCCTGTTTCATTTTCGGTTGAACCGAGATCAAAAACAAGTAAACCATCACCTTCATCAACTTTTTCTCTATATAGATATGTTCATACGAACACACCACCGCCTCCAACAATCAAGCTAAACTGAGGTACCTTTGATTCGATTACGAACTGAGCACACCACAAATAATAGTGAGTTGATGAATACGTCACCTGTTGGTGTTATATATATATATATTTTTTAGAACCACAAACCACCATGTTCTATCACCACCACAACCGTCACCAAGAACAACCCTACATCTCTCTCTCTCTCTCACATCAGCTCTCTCTCTATAATTCTTTCTTTATCTGCTTTGTTTAACCCATTTAAACCACCACAGCCCCATTAAACTACTACGATGCTGTGTTGAACGAAAACCCAATAAACATTAAACTATTACTCCCGTAGCTGATATATTGAATCACAACACAACCACATGCCACCACTTTAACTACTGTTACCATCTTGAAACCACTATCACAAGCTAACCATCGAAACCCACCATAATCTTTCTATTTCTGTTTTAGTTTCTGACCGAGAACCCACAACCCAAAAGATTTAAACATTTTGACGAATTGAAGAAGATAAACACTTGTTTACAGCTAGTTCAACTTGGGGATATAGTATAGTAATAAATAACACATTATTAGATTAAGCAAGTGGGATCATATTGCAAGTAGTGGCCGACATACTAATCTATTTGTTGCTTTCACGTTAAAAAAAAAAAAAAGAGAAAGATAACCGAATTAGGCTTTTTTTTTGCCACGTATTTGTTTTGGATAAACACTTAGGATTCTAGTGGGCTTGTTTCTTTTTCCCTTTTGCTGTGTGGCCAACATCCGAATGACAAAAAGAATAAGGGAATCGACTCCCACTATATTTTTTTTATGGCCACGTGATGATGAAGCTCAACAACAATGATATTTTTTTTCATTCTTTGTGAAGTCAGACGAGCCATGCACGCATATATTCTTCCTATCGGGTCATTATAGGAATACTAAGAATTGATCTTGGGCCGATGATTGTTTGTTTGTTGGGCTGTAGATAGGAACAGCAAACATACGGGTTATATTTTTATGCGGGTACTACATATTCAGAAAGACAGAAGTGGAGGGATGGTTGGTAGCATGTGTGTGTGACTGAGAGGTCTGCGGTTCGATTCAAGGCGGATACATTATATTTTTTTTTTATTTCTGGGATGGGCTGCTAACTGGGCTGTCGTATTGGGTCTTAAGATTAATTAGTTGGGCCCGATTATTGAAACTGAAGGGGATGTAGGATCAAAAACAACAGCGGATTATATATTTATAATTTGAGTATAATGTTAGAAAAACATAATCAGAGGGTTGGTTGAGTCTTTGATGGTGGAACGAGAGGTCAAGGGTTCGAGTCTCGTTGGGAACATGTTTTTTTTCTACTCAAAGTTTCAAGGGTATACACTCTTAACCTTATTTCTATTATTATTACTATTATTATTATTACTAGTAATTATTATAATAAAAATTATTATTTAATGTTATGATTATTATGTTTATAAGTATTAATGTTATTAAGTGTTATCATTGTTATTATTATTATTAATATTAATATATGTATTATTATTATTATAATTATGATCATTATTATTATTATTAACATTATTATTGAACATAATACAAAATTATTATTATAAATATTATTATTAGTATCATTTTATAAATTGTTAGTAATATTATTGTTAATATCCACAAAAGTATTAGTGGCAATATCATTATTATTATGAATATGATTATTAGTAGGATTATAATCAAACTTATCATCATAATTAACAAATAGATATTTTTATAATTATTAAGGTTTAAGTATTATTATCAAAAATTAATATTTTCATGACCATTACTATTAAATTAATCATTTATTTAAAAACTACTGATATTATCAATATTATGAGTTTGATTAATGAAAACTATCATTAATATGTTTATTAATAGAATTATAAATAATATTATGATTTTTATTAATATTAGTATTAACACTATTATCATTTAAAATATTACCTTAGTATTACTAAAGTATTGTTTTAACTAACAAATAATATATATAAATATATACATATATGTATTACGTATAACATAACGAAACTTAATATTTTTATATATAAAATGAATATAAATTATTAAAATAAGAATTATGTCACTAATAATAATATATACCATTGTTCAATTACAAGTATAGATATTAATATATATGGATGATATAGGTTCGTGAATCCGAGGTCAACCTTACATTGATCAGTTGTTCAATGACGTTATATGTATTTTTACTACGGAATACAATAGGTGAGTTTCATTTGATTCCCTTTTTACTCTTTACATTTTTGGGACTGAGAATACATGCGCTTTTATAAATGTTTGACACAATAGACACAAGTACCTAAACTGCATTCTATGATAGAATTATCTGGGATTGAGGTTGATATGAATGATTTTTATCTCTAGTACGATGCGAAATGCCTGCTATGAGATGGTTGATTGATATGAAAGGGTTATTATTTATGACATTTTGGCACCGGTTGTCCTATAATTTATAAACATGTGTTCAGCCGTGGTGAAAGGACCCGTTCATATACATTATAAACGATTCACAATAGTTGATTACATCGCGAGGTATTTGACCTCTATATGATACATTTTACAAACATTGCATTCGTTTTTAAAAGACAAACTTTCTTTACAACAAAAATTGACGTTATGCACACCATTTCATAATACATCCAACTATAATTGACTTAATAATAATCTTGATGAACTCAATGACTTGAATGCAACGTCTTTCAAAATATGCCATGAATGACTCCAAGTAATATCCTTAAAATGAGTTAATGCACAGCGGAAGATTTCTTTAATACCTGAGAATAAACATGCTTTAAAGTGTCAACCAAAAGGTTGGTGAGTTCATAGGTTTATCATAACAATCATTTCAATATATTAATAGACCACAAGATTTCCGTTTATAAATATATGTACACTCGCAAGTGTATAAAATTATTCTATAAGTTGTAGGCACCCGGTAACAAGCCTTAACATTCATGTTTTACCCTCTGAAGTACACCAGATCAGGTGTGTTTAAAATAACCTCGAAGTACTAAAGCATCCCATAGTCAGGATGGGGTTTGTCAGGCCCAATAGATCTATCTTTAGGATTCGCGCCTACCGTACATAGACAAGTAGTTTAATGTTACCAAGCTAAGGGTATATTTCTGGTTTAAACCCACATAGAATTAGTTTTAGTACTTGTACCTATTTCGTAAAACATTTATAAAAACAGCGCATGTATTCTCAGTCCCAAAAATATATATAAAAGGGAGCAAATGAAACTCACCATACTGTATTTCGTAGTAAAAATACATATAACGTCATTTAACAAGTGCAAGGTTGGCCTCGGATTCACGAACCTATATTAATTATATATATTTATATGTTGGTCAATATTTGTCTAACAATTTTTTGTCAAGTCATAGTGTACCACAATCCTAATGCTCGAGACTAATATGCAAAAGTCAACAAAAGTCAACTTGACCCAAAATGACTTCTAAAATTTATACGTGTTTATTATATAACTTAACTATAGTCGTTTTATATATTTAAATATATTTATTAGATTTTATAATAATAAAAGTCATTTATTAATAAAAATTTATATTAACGTTTATATATGATAAAATATACTTTTATATATCTTAAGTAGTAAAATTTATAAAGTTCACTTAATATCGTAAAACTATAGTGGTAAGTATTATTAATGTAATTATATTACGCGTGGTGAAAAATATCTTTGTATCCCCTATTTATTTGATAAAATAATATTGATCATAATAATAATAAGTAAAAGTTATATTATTTTGTAATAATAATTATTATTATTCTATAAAAAATAACAATATTTATATTTACTAAAAATGGTATTATGATAAAATGATAATACTAACATAATAGTAATAATGATATTTTATAATAACAATGATATTTCTATTAAAATAATAACGATGATAGTAATAATAATCATTTTAACAATAATACTAAAATTCAGTTGACTATAACTTCTAATCCGTTCATCGAAACCATTCGATATCTAAATGAAAAGTTCTTAATTTTTCGCTAGCTTTCTAATGACATGCATATCATATACCCTATCTCAGTAGCATATGTATCTAATTCAGGATTCAACAAACCTATCTAAGGACAATATCGAATGTACAAGCATGCATAATCCTATATACTCGAGCACTAGTTAGGGATACACTATTGATATATAAAAGTTAAGTTATGAGTGCTCACGTATCAATATTGAGATTCAATATTGCAGGAAAGTACGTAGACGCAACGGAGATGATAAACACTAGATTGACCTCACGAGCATACCCATGAACCATACCCATCACTTCCATAGCTATAACCCATAATTTCCTTAGCTTCGACTCATTCAAAAAACTATTTTGAAATCACTCGGACATCACTCCGTCGTAATATTTTATGTATACTAATAATATCTTGAAATAATACAGAGCAAATATATATATATATATATATATATATATATATATATATATATATATATATATATATATATATATATATATATATATATATATATGTAAATCGATTGAGAGAGTTTAGAGAAATATATTTTCAAGTTTCTATGAAATAATGAAACCTATTGAATTCTATTTATAATAGATTTTTGAATTATTAAAGTAAATTATTAAAGTATGAATTATTAAAGTGAATTATTAAAGTGAATTATTAAAGTGAATTATTAAAGTATGAATTATTAAAGTGAATTATTAAAGTATGAATTATTAAAGTGAATTATTAAAGTATAAATTATTAAAGTGAATTATTAAAGTATGAATTATTAAAGTTAAAGTAAAGTAAAAGTAAAGTAAAGGAAAAGTTAAAGTATAGTAAAAGTATAAAAACTATGTATGTATAATACGCGTATAAATATATATAATATTAATTTAAATCGTTATATATATTTAATGAAATAAAATATAAATATCGTTATATTTATTATACTGGTTAAGTAATGAGTTGTCAAAAGTGATTCTAGATATTTATAAAAGTTTAATAATAAAGTTTTTTTTTAAACTGAAAACGTTTTTGTACGTTTGAAAATAGATTAATAGAATATTATGGAAACCAATTCTCCACTAGCTTTTGTCTAACTTTCGTAAATGACACTTTTTATTTTTATTTATAAATAGCTTTACAAATTATTCCGAATATCGTTAAGAGGAATAGATTTCTCAAATCATAGTGGACCTCTCAACAGAGACTTGTAATCATAATTCAATGTTTCTGATAATTCAATCATTTAATATATTTTTTTTAATTTCATCGATAATCATATTGAAATAAATACGTTCATATAAAGCATTATACTTTTAAATACTTTGTTGACATTTTCAATTTATAACATATACACATATACATACATATTCATATATGTTCATTTAATGGTTCGTGAATCATTGGAATTTGGTCGAGGTTTAAATGAATGTATAAACATAGTTTAAAATCCTTGAGATTTAACTTAACAAACATTGCTTATCGTGTTAGAATAATATAAAGATAAAGTTTAAATTTAGTCGGAAATTTCCGGGTCATCACAGTACCTACCCGTTAAAGAAATTTCGTCCCCGAAATTTGATAGAGGTCGTTATGGCTAACAATGAGAATGTTATTATGACGATTATGAAGTTTTATCATGTCTAAGAAGTATGGATAAAATAATTCGATTACTCAAAGCGTATGAGGGAAGTTATCGTAAATGAAGGAAATAAGATTATAGTGATTCGTCATATCTTTTGACGTCATCACAATTGATCTCCGAATTTAAAGAAAATCTTTGTAATCTATGTTGGATTTGATGCTTCGGTGATTAAGGAGATTATGATTCTCTTCGAATTAATACGATAATCCATCTTGATTTCTCTGTCGGGTATTTCACTATAAATCCACCTCCTTCGTTTCCTTACAACTCACACCTTCTATTCTTTCTCCCTCAACTCATATTTTAAAGTATTTGTCAATATGCTTCATCCAGTACTGATTCTCGATATACTCCTCACTTTCATATCTGTCGTTCTTCTTTTTCATCTGCCTCCGGAAGAATCTATTTACTTCTACTATACTCTCGGTTTTATAGTGTTTTTAGTTCTTCCGTGTCTTTATATTGCTATATGCATCGATATATACGGTTTATAATTTTTGGGTGGTTGTTGGGTTTTATATCTTCCCTTATATTTCAAAGCCCCTGCTTTTGTCTTCTATAATCATTGACATCCATAGTTAATGCTCCATTCTATTTGCTGCGATTTATACTCCAATTTCTATTTTGGAGTTTTGTCCTTTCGTTTCTTCTTCTTGCGATTAAGCAACGTTTGTAATGGTCCAGTATTCGCAGATATGAATTTCAGAATGAACATAGTTAATGTTCTAAGAAGGAAATGGTAATGGCACGATCTTGATTTGTTAATTTACCAGAATACCCTGAAAAGACCGAATCATCAAGAAAATATATTCTTGATATTTTTAGAGATTAAATAGAATACAAGAGTCGTGTAACATGGAACATGATGACGGCATGGTCTGTGAATCGTCATGTCCCATTAGAAACTCAGCACGACTTACTGTAATATAATCACGTTGATCAAGTGTCATTATATTATACTAACTCATGCTTCAGTTCCCAACACTACTTCAAAACATTCATAATTTAAACTCGAAAGTTTATAGAATATAGAAACTAATAGTTTCTTATATGATGTAACACTGATAGCGCAAAGAGATAAATGACTTCAGATAAGATTAGTTGTGAAAATATCTTCAGAAATATCGCGGATATTTATAATGAAAGATATGATAATATCTTAGAATTTCTAATATTGATGGATGATGATGAAGATTTTTCTGTAATGGTTTAGAATAAAGAGTAAGGTATTCGTTAATGACTTTAGCAGACACTGAATCATTTGGATTCTTTGAAGGCAGATTTAGTCTTTGTGATTTGTCCACAGCCTCCTTCATAGTCTGTTCATGAAAGGACCCGTTCATATACATTATAAACGATTCACAATAGTTGATTACATCGCGAGGTATTTGACCTCTATATGATACATTTTACAAACATTGCATTTGTTTTTAAAAGACAAACTTTCTTTACATCGAAAATTGACAGGCATGTATACCATTTCATAATATCCACTATTCAACTATAAATTGACTTAATAATAATAATCTTTAATGAACTCAATGACTTGAATGCAACGTTCTTCGAAATATGCCATGAAAGACTCCAATTAATATCTTTAAAATGAGCAAATGCACAGCGGAAGATTTCTTTAATACCTGAGAATAAACATGCTTTAAAGTGTCAACCAAAAGGTTGGTGAGTTCATTAGTTTATCATAATCATTCATTTTCATCATTTTAATAGACCACAAGAATTTCATTTCCAGTTCTTATAAATATACGTCCCATGCATAGAGACAAAAATCATTCATATGGATTGAACACCTGGTAACCGACATTCACAATATGCATATAAGAATATCCCCATCATTCCGGGATCCTCCTTCGGACATGATATAAATTTCGAAGTACTAAAGCATCCGGTACTTTGGATGGGGCTTGTTGGGCCCAATAGATCTATCTTTAGGATTCGCGTCAATTAGGGTGTCTGTTCCCTAATTCTTAGATTACCAGACTAAAAAGGGGCATATTCGATCTAATAATTCAACCATAGAATGTAGTTTCGATTACTTGTGTCTATTTCCTAAAACAGTTATAAAAGCAGCGCATGTATTCTCAGCCCAAAAAAATAAAGGGTAAAAAGGCAAATGAAACTCACCATACTGTATTTCGTAGTGAAAATACATATAACGTCATTGAACTAGTGCAAGGTTGGCATCGGATTCACGAACCTAAATTAATTATATATAATTATATGTTGGTCAATATTTGTCTAACAATTAGGTCAGGTCATAGTGTACCACAATCCTAATGCTCGAGACTAATATGCAAAAGTCAACAAAAGTCAATTTGACTCAAAATGATTTCCAAAATTTATACATGATTATAATATATTTTAAATATAGTCGTTTTATATTTTTAAATATTTTTAAAAGATTTATTAGAGTAAATAATATAATTCATTTATTAATAAATAAAATTTTATATTAAAATTTATATAATAAAATATACTTTTATATATATTAAGTAATAAAATTTATAGGATTCATTTAATATCATAAAGATAATATGATAGGTATTATTAAAGTAATTTATTACACGTAGTAAAATATGTTTGTATTACATATTTATTTGATAAAATAATATCTATAATGTTAGTAAGTAAAAGTTGTATTATTTTGTAATAATAATTATTATTATAAAAATATCAATATTTATAATTACTAAGGTGATATTATGATAAAACGATAATTCTAATTATGATAACTTTAATATTTACGATAATTTTTAATATTATCTTTAAAATAATAATTCTATTTAAAATGATAATAAAAATGATATTTTATAGTAACAATGACATTTCTATTAAAATGATAATTTTTGTTAAAATGATAATTTTTGTTAAAATGATAGTTTTGATACTAACGATACTTTTAATAATAATAGTAATGATAAAAATAATAAGAACGATAATTTTATCTAAATCAATATCTTATAATATTTTAATTTCATCATGATACTCTTACTCATTATTTCCTAATCGTTTCGTTTAATAGCTTTTAATCGTCTTTTATATCGTGCTCATAATAATGATAATAATAGTAATCAAAATAATTAGGTGTTACTAATATTAGTTTTAATTACAATAATACTAATAATGATAATTACTATGACATTATTAACGATAATGATAATATAATAATAATAATAATAACAATAACCATTTTTAAATAATGATATATATATTAATAATGATAATAATAATAATGATAATAATAATAATAATAATAATAATAATAATAATAATAATAATAATTAGATAATAATAATAATAATTAGATAATAATAATAATAATAATAATACTAATTATAACTTTAATGATAATAACGATAGTAATAATAATAAAAAAAAAACAATTTTTAATGATAAATCCTTTTATTAATAAAGATAATAATAATAATAATAATAATAAGATAAAACTAGAACGACGATAATAACGACGATAATAATAATCATTTTTAATAATAATACAAAAATTCGATGGACTATAACTTCAAATCCGTTCATCGAAATCATTCGATATCTAAATAAAAAGTTCTTAATTTTTCGCTAGCTTTCCAACGACATGCATATCTTATACCTTATCTCAGTCGCATATATAACTATTTCAGGATTCAACATAATCTAACTAAAGGCAATATCAAAAGTACAAACATGCATAATCCTATATACTCGAGCACTAGTCAGGGATACACTATTAGTATGTAAAAGTTAAATTATGAGTACTCACGTATCAATATTGAGATTCAATATTGCAGGAAAGGTACGTAGACGCAACGGAGATGATAAACACTATATTGACCTCATGAGCATACCCATGAACCATACCCAATCACCTCCATAGCTATAACCCATAATTTCCTTAATCCAATCCCACTCGAAAAACAATTTCGAAATCACCCGGACCGCACTCCGACGTAATATTTTATGTATACTAATAATATCTTGAAATAATACGGAGTAAATATATATATGTAAATCGATTGAGAGAGTTTAGAGAAAAATATTTTCAAGTTTCTATGAAATAATGAAACCTATTGAATTCTATTTATAATAGATTTTTGAATTATTAAAGTGAATTATTAAAGTATGAATTATTAAAGTGAATTATTAAAGTATGAATTATTAAAGTGAATTATTAAAGTATGAATTATTAAAGTGAATTATTAAAGTATGAATTATTAAAGTGAATTATTAAAGTATGAATTATTAAAGTGAATTATTAAAGTCAAAGTAAAGTAAAAAATAAAGTAAAGGTAAAGTTTAAGTATAGTAAAAGTATAAAACTATGTACGTATAATACGCGTATAAATATATATAGTATTAATTTAAATCGTTATAAATATTTAATAAAATAAAATATAAATATCGTTATCTTTATCATACTGGTTAAGTAATGAGTTGTCAAAAGTGGTTCTAGATATTTATAAAAGTTATATACGTTTTAATAATAAAGTTCTTTTTAAACTGAAAACGTTTTTGTACGTTTGAAACTAAATCAAATAAATATAATAATTTTGTTTTCCAAAACCAAATATATTTTTAAGAATCATTATGTTTAAAGGTTAAAATAATGGAAATCGTTATATCATAAAACGTTTTAGAAAAGTAGAATCATATATATTCATAATAGGTTTCAAGTTTTTAAATTACAGTCTGTTGGTGAAGCATGGGATAAAGGTCAAAGGTTAAATAAACGTATGAAATCATCTTAATGAAAAATGTCGAGTTACTTACTTGTCGATATCCAACATCTAAGTTAGTTACACTTCACGTTCTTACTTATAAATCACTTTACCATTTTTCGAATGTTGTAAAAAAGAATAGATTTCTTAAATCACAGTGGACCTCATAACATAGACCCGTAATCATATCACAATGTATCTGATAAATTAATCATTTGATATTATCTTCTAATTCCATCGATAAACATATTGAAACAAATACGTTCATGTAAAGTATTATACGTTTAATACTTTATTAATATTCTCAAGTTATAATATATATACATATATATATATATATATACATATTTATTTATATATAACGGTTCGTGAATCGTTGGAATTTGGTCGAAGTTATAATGAATGCATGAACACAATTTAAAATTCTTGAGATTTAACTTAACAAACTTTGCTTATCGTGTTGGAATAATATAAAGATAAAGTTTAAATTTGGTTGGAAATTTCTGGGTTGTCACAGTTCAATCCGTTTTCCAGTTCCAAACCTTCTCTTTTTCTCAGCTTTACCACCTTACTATTCTTTGTCATCAAACTTTTTGCTGTTAAGATCGTTTACAGTTTTTGATGCTTCGTCAGCATTTCAAGAACTAGTTTGCAGTTCAAAATATTTTTCAGAACTTCACATTCAAAGTATGTAAGTCCAGGAGATAGACGTTTTACGTACACATATAACTGTTGGCGTAGACATGATGCGAGATTTCAAAATACTGGTTATTGTTTTCCGATGATTCATATGACAATTCTCGTTACAAGATGCGAATGAGTAAATAATGTTATTTCAATAAATATAATAATTTTTCGAAAAGTCAAAGATAATTGAAGTTGTTGGTAAGTTTATTGCTAAGGTGGCGAGATATGAAAGGTCCCCAGTAACGATGACGAAAGGGCAACGTATCTATCGAGGTTATAATAAGACTAGTCCGACTGAAAAGTCGAAGTTGACTTGCTGGAGCTGTGACAAAACTGTCTACTTTGAAAAGGAATTGAAAAGTCATTTTAGCTAATAAATGACAAAGGGTCTGACACGGATACGCGTCGAACTATGATTTTGGCTTCGAGAGCTTTTTAGGTACATAAATGTGGGTAATATGTGGTTGGATCATCATCTCGATTGTTCATTGTTTGAAGTGTCTTCGAAAACTTCGGAGAGTTTGAACACAGTTTGTAATCGTTAATATACATATGATGTTCTAACACAGTTTTGAAGTCAAAGTATAGCTTTGAAAGATGTAGGAATCTAAGAGTGATGTCTTCTGTTAAATCATGACTTGGATTTTGATTTGTCAAAATCAGAATGCGTAATCAAATTTGGGTGAGAATGGTTGTTTTGATTACTATACAAGAATGTATATTGTTGTGAGATTTTGGGAGTATAGTTGATGATTTGCTTAATCAGATTCGAAAAATGTAACATATTAATTGTGAATTTATATATCTCTCGGGTATTACCTACCCGTTAAAAAAAATTTCACAATTAATATTTTGTACAACAGAATTTTATTATAGTCTTTATGAAAATATATATGTGCATATTTTCTTCAAGTGTAACATAGATTTAATGAGTTAATATTAAATTAAACTCATTTGATTTACGGTTGAAACTAGAACCGAATAATCCCTAAAGACTTTAGAAATTACATAACTTTTACGGAGTATTTATTCAATAAAATTGAAATTATGAATTAATACTTCGTTATTTGTTGGTGTTTGTAACCCTTGCACCATATTCTCTAAAGCCACTACTCGAGCGCGAAGCTCGTTGACTTCTTCTATTACACCGGGGTGATTGTCGGTTCGGACGAGTGGATAAATAAAATCTAGAATTTGATGTAGTATATAATTGTGACGAGATACTCTGGAAATGAGAGAGAAAATGGTGTTTCGGACCGGTTCGCCGGTAAGTACTTCAGGTTCATCGCCAAGAGGCCAATGTGGTGGATGGAAGGGATCACCTTCTTCTTGTCTCCAATTATTGAGGAGGCTACGAACCTATCCCCAATTCATCCAGAATAGATGATGGCTAATTGGTTGATCCATTTCGGTCACACTCCTTTCGGAGCTTGAGTGAGATTCCATATCGGAATTCGAGGGACTTGAACTAATGACGAATTCTATTTTGTTCGATTGGATAAAGGATTTTTCGATATGAAATAATTTTTTGGCTATCGGGTGGTATTCTAATTACATAGAATATCTATATATATAGCGCAAAAGATTTCGTAGATTACGGAGGAATTTACGGGATATGTCAGGCAAAGTTTACAGTAACAGATACGCTAAGATATGGATTAGCAGATATGCTAAGATATGAATTTTGTCTATACACTATTCATGCAATCAATGCAGTAAGACGTGTCTAGACTAAGAATGATAAGCAGGCAATTTCCGACAAAAATGATAAGCAAAACTTTTGACATGCAGACACGGTCGAAGTCCAGGCTCACTAATGCATCCTAACGACTATCAGTTAGACACACTAATGTAGACCTGGTTTGCTAAGACCACCGCTCTGATACCAACTGAAAGGACCCGTTCATATACATTATAAACGATTCACAATAGTTGATTACATCGTGAGGTATTTGACCTCTATATGATACATTTTAAAAACATTGCATTCGTTTTTAAAAGACAAACTTTCTTTACAACAAAAATTGACGGTATGCACACCATTTCATAATACATCCAACTATAATTGACTTAATAATAATCTTGATGAACTCAATGACTTGAATGCAACGTCTTTCAAAATATGCCATGAATGACTCCAAGTAATATCCTTAAAATGAGTTAATGCACAGCGGAAGATTTCTTTAATACTTGAGAATAAACATGCTTTAAAGTGTCAACCAAAAGGTTGGTGAGTTCATAGGTTTATCATAACAATCATTTCAATATATTAATAGACCACAAGATTTCCGTTTATAAATATATGTACACTCGCAAGTGTATAAAATTATTCTATAAGTTGTAGGCACCCGGTAACAAGCCTTAACGTTCATGTTTTACCCTCTGAAGTACACCAGATCAGGTGTGTTTAAAATAACCTCGAAGTACTAAAGCATCCCATAGTCAGGATGGGGTTTGTCAGGCCCAATAGATCTATCTTTAGGATTCGCGCCTACCGTACATAGACAAGTAGTTTAATGTTACCAAGCTAAGGGTATATTTCTGGTTTAAACCCACATAGAATTAGTTTTAGTACTTGTGCCTATTTCGTAAAACATTTATAAAAACAGCGCATGTATTCTCAGTCCCAAAAATATATATATAAGGGAGCAAATGAAACTCACCTTACTGTATTTCGTAGTAAAAATACATATAACGTCATTTAACAAGTGCAAGGTTGGCCTCGGATTCACGAACCTATATTAATTATATATATTTATATGTTGGTCAATATTTGTCTAACAATTTTTTGTCAAGTCATAGTGTACCACAATCCTAATGCTCGAGACTAATATGCAAAAGTCAACAAAAGTCAACTTGACCCAAAATGACTTCTAAAATTTATACGTGTTTATTATATAACTTAACTATAGTCGTTTTATATATTTAAATATATTTATTAGATTTTATAATAATAAAAGTCATTTATTAATAAAAATTTATATTAACGTTTATATATGATAAAATATACTTTTATATATCTTAAGTAGTAAAATTTATAAAGTTCACTTAATATCGTAAAACTATAGTGGTAAGTATTATTAATGTAATTATATTACGCGTGGTGAAAAATATCTTTGTATCCCCTATTTATTTGATAAAATAATATTGATCATAATAATAATAAGTAAAAGTTGTATTATTTTGTAATAATAATTATTATTATTCTATAAAAAATAACAATATTTATATTTACTAAAAATGGTATTATGATAAAATGATAATACTAACATAATAGTAATAATGATATTTTATAATAACAATGATATTTCTATTAAAATAATAACGATGATAGTAATAATAATCATTTTAACAATAATACTAAAATTCAGTTGACTATAACTTCTAATCCGTTCATCGAAACCATTCGATATCTAAATGAAAAGTTCTTAATTTTTCGCTAGCTTTCCAATGACATGCATATCATATACCCTATCTCAGTAGCATATGTATCTAATTCAGGATTCAACAAACCTATCTAAGGACAATATCGAATGTACAAGCATGCATAATCCTATATACTCGAGCACTAGTTAGGGATACATTATTGATATATAAAAGTTAAGTTATGAGTGCTCACGTATCAATATTGAGATTCAATATTGCAGGAAAGTACGTAGACGCAACGGAGATGATAAACACTAGATTGACCTCACGAGCATACCCATGAACCATACCCATCACTTCCATAGCTATAACCCATAATTTCCTTAGCTTCGACTCATTCAAAAAACTATTTTGAAATCACTCGGACATCACTCCGTCGTAATATTTTATGTATACTAATAATATCTTGAAATAATACAGAGCAAATATATATATATATATATATATATATATATATATATATATATATATATATATATATATATATATATATATATATATATATATATATATATATATATATATATATATATATATATATATATATATATATATGTAAATCGATTGAGAGAGTTTAGAGAAATATATTTTCAAGTTTCTATGAAATAATGAAACCTATTGAATTCTATTTATAATAGATTTTTGAATTATTAAAGTAAATTATTAAAGTATGAATTATTAAAGTGAATTATTAAAGTGAATTATTAAAGTGAATTATTAAAGTATGAATTATTAAAGTGAATTATTAAAGTATGAATTATTAAAGTGAATTATTAAAGTATAAATTATTAAAGTGAATTATTAAAGTATGAATTATTAAAGTTAAAGTAAAGTAAAAGTAAAGTAAAGGAAAAGTTAAAGTATAGTAAAAGTATAAAAACTATGTATGTATAATACGCGTATAAATATATATAATATTAATTTAAATCGTTATATATATTTAATGAAATAAAATATAAATATCGTTATATTTATTATACTGGTTAAGTAATGAGTTGTCAAAAGTGATTCTAGATATTTATAAAAGTTTAATAATAAAGTTTTTTTTTAAACTGAAAACGTTTTTGTACGTTTGAAAATAGATTAATAGAATATTATGGAAACCAATTCTCCACTAGCTTTTGTCTAACTTTCGTAAATGACACTTTTTATTTTTATTTATAAATAGCTTTACAAATTATTCCGAATATCGTTAAGAGGAATAGATTTCTCAAATCATAGTGGACCTCTCAACAGAGACTTGTAATCATAATTCAATGTTTCTGATAATTCAATCATTTAATATATTTTTTTTAATTTCATCGATAATCATATTGAAATAAATACGTTCATATAAAGCATTATACTTTTAAATACTTTGTTGACATTTTCAATTTATAACATATACACATATACATACATATTCATATATGTTCATTTAATGGTTCGTGAATCATTGGAATTTGGTCGAGGTTTAAATGAATGTATAAACATAGTTTAAAATCCTTGAGATTTAACTTAACAAACATTGCTTATCGTGTCAGAATAATATAAAGATAAAGTTTAAATTTAGTCGGAAATTTCCGGGTCATCACACGTGGGGTGTAAAGACCGGCACAGATGTTTTATATTTTGAAGGCACATGTATTCAGCCGTGGGGTGAAAGACCGGCACAGATGGTTACTTTTATATTTTGAATCCTCACCAGGTGTTCTTCATATGAATGATATTTTTTTTTGTGCAGTTGAAATGGGACTTCTGCACATTTTATAATATTTAAAATCTTGTGGTCTATTAAAATGATGGAAATGAAATGATTACTATAAACTAATGAACTCACCAACCTTTTGGTTAACACTTGAAAGCATGTTTATTCTCAGGTTTGAAAGAAATCTTCCGCTGTGCATTAGCTCATTTTAAGGATATTACTTGGAGTCATTCATGACATATTTCGAAAGACGTTGCATTCGAGTCGTTGAAGTTCATTAGAGATTATTACTAAGTAAATGATGGATTAGGTCATTTATAGTTTGGATATTATGAAATGGTATGCATACCTGTCAACTTTCGATGAAATGAAAGATTGCCTTTTAAAAAAAAACGAATGCAATGTTTGTAAAATGTATCATTTAGAGGTCAAGTACCTCGCGATGTAACCAACTATTATGAATCATTTATAATCGATATGGACTTCGTCCGGATGGATTAGGATGGGGCGTTTCAGTTGGTATCAGAGCGGTGGTCTTAGCGAACCAGGTCAACATTAGTGTGTCTAACAGGTAGTTGTTAGGATGCATTAATGAGTTTGCATTAGTGTGTCTAACAGGTAGTTGTTAGGATGCATTAGTGAGTCTGCATTAGTGTGACTAATAGCTAGTTGTTAGGATGCATTAGTGAAGTCTGAACTTCGACCTAGTAGTTGTTAGGTTATATTATTAAGTCTGGACTTCAACCTGGTCCGCATGTCAAAAGTTTTGCTTATCATATCGTGTCAAAAATATTCTACTTATTATCCTTAGAAAATTATCTGCTTATCATTCTTAAGTCTAGACGCGTTTTCCTGCATTTATTGCATAATAGCGTATAGAAGAATTCATATCTTAGCAAATCTGCTAATTAATATCTTAGCGTATCTGTTACTGTAAACTTTGACTAACATCTTTCAAAGATTCTCCGTATTTTATGAGATTTGGTATTATATATACATATGCAAATTATGTAATTGAAGAATACCAAATCTAAATTCTACAAATCTATTTCATACCAAAAATTCTTTCCCTGATCATACGGGATGGATCCCTCAACCAGTTCGAACTCCTCAGATTCCGACAGCTATGCCAATATGGATTTCCATTCGAGCTCCGAAAGCAGTGTGACCGGAATGGATCAACCAATTTCCCATCATCTATTCTGGATGAATTGGGGATGGGTTCGTAATATATTAAATCATTGGAGACAAGAAGAAGGTGATCCCTTTTACTCACCACAATAATCTCTTGGCGATGAACCTGAAGCGCTTACCGGCGAACCTGTTCGAGACACTATTTCTCACTCATTGCTAGAGTATCCCGTCACGATTATATAATATCCCATATTGCGAATCTTATTCATCCGTTCGTTCCAACCACCAATCATCCCGGTGTACTAACAGAAGTTAACGAACTTCGCGCTCGCGTGACGGTTTTGGAGATTATGGCGCAAGAATTACAAACACCATCAGCAGCATAACCAGAACCGTCAGTATCATCAACATCGCAAGCCTCAATTTCACAATCTGTCCCACGAACATCAACATCATACGCACCATAGATACCAAGGAGTACCAACAGCAATTAACAATGAAGTATTGAACCATAACTTCATTAATATTCTGTGAAGAATATGTGGATCCTAATAATTAACGATGAAGTATTGATCCATAACTTCGTCAATATTTTGCGAAGAATATGTGGATCCTAATAGTTTTAAGGATTACCTATTCTAGCTCAAACCGAAAAACAAATTTCGTTTATATATTGTTATATATATATTGTTGTATTGTCGTGATGTAGCTAACCCTCCGGGTGTAGCTTCTATCGTTGGTGAACTTATGTTTGTTGATGCATTTTTAGCTTGTTGCTTAGTGATCGTACGGTATGCTTAGATTAGCTTGCCTTTATGCATGGATGCTCCGGTATGCGGTATTTGATTATTTGTGTGGCGTGTCCATTTTATGCATATATATGTATGTAGTATATTTTCACTCACTAAGCGTTAGCTTACCCTCTCGTTGTTTACATTTTTATAGATTGCATGGACGCGGTGGCTGAAATGTCCCGTTCTTATTGATTAAAAACGTTCCATATTAATTGATTTCGTTGCGAGGTTTTGACCTCTATATGAGACGTTTTTCAAAGACTGCATTCATTTTTAAACAAACCATAACCTTTATTTCATCAATAAAGGTTTAAAAAGCTTTACGTAGATTATCAAATAATGATAATCTAAAATATCCTGTTTACACACGACCATTACATAATGGTTTACAATACAAATATGTTACAACAAAATAAGTTTCTTGAATGCAGTTTTTACACAATATCATACAAGCATGGACTCCAAATCTTGTCCTTATTTAAGTATGCGACAGCGGAAGCTCTTAATAATCACCTGAGAATAAACATGCTTAAAACGTCAACAAAAATGTTGGTGAGTTATAGGTTTAACCTATATATATCAAATCGTAACAATAGACCACAAGATTTCATATTTCAATACACATCCCATACATAGAGATAAAAATCATTCATATGGTGAACACCTGGTAACCGACAATAACAAGATGCATATATAAGAATATCCCCATCATTCCGGGACACCCTTCGGATATGATATAAATTTCGAAGTACTAAAGCATCCGGTACTTTGGATGGGGTTTGTTAGGCCCAATAGATCTATCTTTAGGATTCGCGTCAATTAGGGTGTCTGTTCCCTAATTCTTAGATTACCAGACTTAATAAAAAGGGGCATATTCGATTTCGATAATTCAACCATAGAATGTAGTTTCACGTACTTGTGTCTATTTTGTAAATCATTTATAAAACCTGCATGTATTCTCATCCCAAAAATATTAGATTTTAAAAGTGGGACTATAACTCACTTTCACAGATTTTTACTTCGTCGGGAAGTAAGACTTGGCCACTGGTTGATTCACGAACCTATAACAATATATACATATATATCAAAGTATGTTCAAAATATATTTACAACACTTTTAATATATTTTGATGTTTTAAGTTTATTAAGTCAGCTGTCCTCGTTAGTAACCTACAACTAGTTGTCCACAGTTAGATGTACAGAAATAAATCGATAAATATTATCTTGAATCAATCCACGACCCAGTGTATACGTATCTCAGTATTGATCACAACTCAAACTATATATATTTTGGAATCAACCTCAACCCTGTATAGCTAACTCCAACATTCACATATAGAGTGTCTATGGTTGTTCCGAAATATATATAGATGTGTCGACATGATAGGTCGAAACATTGTATACGTGTCTATGGTATCTCAAGATTACATAATATATAATACAAGTTGATTAAGTTATGGTTGGAATAGATTTGTTACCAATTTTCACGTAGCTAAAATGAGAAAAATTATCCAATCTTATTTTACCCATAACTTCTTCATTTTAAATCCGTTTTGAGTGAATCAAATTGCTATGGTTTCATATTGAACTCTATTTTATGAATCTAAACAAAAAAAGTATAGGTTTCTAGTCGGAAAAATAAGTTACAAGTCGTTTTTGTAAAGGTAGTCATTTCAGTCGAAAGAACGACGTCTAGATGACCATTTTAGAAAACATACTTCCACTTTGAGTTTAACCATAATTTTTGGATATAGTTTCATGTTCATAATAAAAATCATTTTCTCAGAATAACAACTTTTAAATCAAAGTTTATCATAGTTTTTAATTAACTAACCCAAAACAGCCCGCGGTGTTACTACGACGGCGTAAATCCGGTTTTACGGTGTTTTTCGTGTTTCCAGGTTTTAAATCATTAAGTTAGCATATCATATAGATATAGAACATGTGTTTAGTTGATTTTAAAAGTCAAGTTAGAAGGATTAACTTTTGTTTGCGAACAAGTTTAGAATTAACTAAACTATGTTCTAGTGATTACAAGTTTAAACCTTCGAAAAAGATAGCTTTATATGTATGAATCGAATGATGTTATGAACATCATTACTACCTTAAGTTCCTTGGATGAAACTACTGGAAAAGAGAAAAATGGATCTAGCTTCAATGGATCCTTGGATGGCTCAAAGTTCTTGAAGCAAAATCATGACACGAAAACAAGTTCAAGTAAGATCATCACTTGAAATAAGATTGTTATAGTTATAGAAATTGAACCAAAGTTTGAATATGATTATTACCTTGTATTAGAATGATAACCTACTGTAAGAAACAAAGATTTCTTGAGGTTGGATGATCACCTTACAAGATTGGAAGTGAGCTAGCAAACTTGAAAGTATTCTTGATTTTATGAAACTAGAACTTTTGGAATTTATGAAGAACACTTAGAACTTGAAGATAGAACTTGAGAGAGTTCAATTAGATGAAGAAAATTGAAGAATGAAAGTGTTTGTAGGTGTTTTTGGTCGTTGGTGTATGGATTAGATATAAAGGATATGTAATTTTATTTTCATGTAAATAAGTCATGAATGATTACTCATATTTTTGTAATCTTATGAGATATTTCATGCTAGTTGCCAAATGATGGTTCCCACATGTGTTAGGTGACTCACATGGGCTGCTAAGAGCTGATCATTGGAGTGTATATACCAATAGTACATACATCTAAAAGCTGTGTATTGTACGAGTACGAATACGGGTGCATACGAGTAGAATTGTTGATGAAACTGAACGAGAATGTAATTGTAAGCATTTTTGTTAATTAGAAGTATTTTGATAAGTGTATTGAAGTCTTTCAAAAGTGTATAAATACATATTAAAACACTACATGTATATACATTTTAACTGAGTCGTTAAGTCATCGTTAGTCGTTACATGTAAGTGTTGTTTTGAAACCTTTAGGTTAACGATCTTGTTAAATGTTGTTAACCCAATGTTTATAATATCAAAAGAGATTTTAAATTATTATATTATCATGATATTATGATGTACGAATATCTCTTAATATGATATATATACATTAAATGTCGTTACAACGATAAACGTTACATATATGTCTCGTTTCAAAATCATTAAGTTAGTAGTCTTGTTTTTACATATGTAGTTCATTGTTAATATAATTAATGATATGTTTACTTATCATAATATCATGTTAACTATATATATAACCATATATATGTCATCATATAGTTTTTTTACAAGTTTTAACGTTCGTGAATCACCGGTCAACTTGGGTGGTCAATTGTCTATATGAAACCTATTTCAATTAATCAAGTCTTAACAAGTTTGATTGCTTAACATGTTGGAAACATTTAATCATGTAAACATCAATCTCAATTAATATATATAAACATGGAAAAGTTCGGGTCACTACAGTACCTACCCGTTAAATAAATTTCGTCCCGAAATTTTAAGCTGTTGAAGGTGTTGACGAATCTTCTGGAAATAGATGCGGGTATTTCTTCTTCATCTGATCTTCACGCTCCCAGGTGAACTCGGGTCCTCTACGAGCATTCCATCGAACCTTAACAATTGGTATCTTGTTTTGCTTAAGTCTTTTAACCTCACGATCCATTATTTCGACGGGTTCTTCAATGAATTGAAGTTTTTCGTTGATTTGGATTTCATCTAACGGAATAGTGAGATCTTCTTTAGCAAAACATTTCTTCAAATTCGAGACGTGGAAAGTGTTATGTACAGCCGCGAGTTGTTGAGGTAACTCTAGTCGGTAAGCTACTGGTCCGACACGATCAATAATCTTGAATGGTCCAATATACCTTGGATTTAATTTCCCTCGTTTACCAAATCGAACAACGCCTTTCCAAGGTGCAACTTTAAGCATGACCATCTCTCCAATTTCAAATTCTATATCTTTTCTTTTAATGTCAGCGTAGCTCTTTTGTCGACTTTGGGCGGTTTTCAACCGTTGTTGAATTTGGATGATCTTCTCGGTAGTTTCTTGTATAATCTCCGGACCCGTAATCTGTCTATCCCCCACTTCACTCCAACAAATCGGAGACCTGCACTTTCTACCATAAAGTGCTTCAAACGGCGCCATCTCAATGCTTGAATGGTAGCTGTTGTTGTAGGAAAATTCTGCTAACGGTAGATGTCGATCCCAACTGTTTCCGAAATCAATAACACATGCTCGTAGCATGTCTTCAAGCGTTTGTATCGTCCTTTCACTCTGCCCATCAGTTTGTGGATGATAGGCAGTACTCATGTCTAGACGAGTTCCTAATGCTTGCTGTAATGTCTGCCAGAATCTTGAAATAAATCTGCCATCCCTATCAGAGATAATAGAGATTGGTATTCCATGTCTGGAGATGACTTCCTTCAAATACAGTCGTGCTAACTTCTCCATCTTGTCATCTTCTCTTATTGGTAGGAAGTGTGCTGATTTGGTGAGACGGTCAACTATTACCCAAATAGTATCAAAACCACTTGCAGTCCTTGGCAATTTAGTGATGAAATCCATGGTAATGTTTTCCCATTTCCATTCCGGGATTTCGGGTTGTTGAAGTAGACCTGATGGTTTCTGATGCTCAGCTTTGACCTTAGAACACGTCAAACATTCTCCTACGTATTTAGCAACATCGGCTTTCATACCCGGCCACCAAAAATGTTTCTTGAGATCCTTGTACATCTTCCCCGTTCCAGGATGTATTGAGTATCTGGTTTTATGAGCTTCTCTAAGTACCATTTCTCTCATATCTCCAAATTTTGGTACCCAAATCCTTTCAGCCCTATACCGGGTTCCGTCTTCCCGAATATTAAGATGCTTCTCCGATCCTTTGGGTATTTCATCCTTTAAATTTCCCTCTTTTAAAACTCCTTGTTGCGCCTCCTTTATTTGAGTAGTAATGTTATTATGAATCATTATATTCATAGATTTTACTCGAATGGGTTCTCTGTCCTTCCTGCTCAAGGCATCGGCTACCACATTTGCCTTCCCCGGGTGGTAACGAATCTCAAAGTCGTAATCATTCAATAATTCAATCCACCTACGCTGCCTCATATTCAGTTGTTTCTGATTAAATATGTGTTGAAGACTTTTGTGGTCGGTATATATAATACTTTT
The DNA here is from genome assembly GCF_046630445.1 of Rutidosis leptorrhynchoides. NCBI lineage: Eukaryota > Viridiplantae > Streptophyta > Magnoliopsida > Asterales > Asteraceae > Rutidosis > Rutidosis leptorrhynchoides. Next base: position 259,330,395 of record NC_092337.1, read on the forward strand.
GACCCCATATAAGTCGTGCCTCCAAGTCTTTAATGCAAAAACAACCGCGCCTAATTCCAAATCATGCGTCGTATAATTTTGTTCGTGAATCTTCAATTGTCTAGACGCATAAGCAATCACCTTCGTTCGTTGCATTAATACACAACCGAGACCTTGCTTTGATGCATCACAATAAATCACAAAATCATCATTCCCTTCAGGCAATGACAATATAGGTGCCGTAGTTAGCTTTTTCTTCAATAACTGAAATGCTTTCTCTTGTTCATCATTCCATTCAAATTTCTTCCCTTTATGCGTTAATGCAGTCAAGGGTTTTGCTATTCTGGAAAAGTCTTGGATGAACCTTCTGTAGTAACCAGCTAGTCCTAAAAACTGGCGTATGTGTTTCGGAGTTTTCGGGGTTTCCCACTTTTCAACAGTTTCTATCTTTGCCGGATCCACCTTAATACCTTCTTTGTTCACTATGTGACCGAGGAATTGAACTTCTTCCAACCAAAATGCACACTTTGAAAACTTAGCGTACAATTCTTCCTTCCTCAATACTTCTAACACCTTTCTCAAATGTTCACCGTGTTCTTGGTCGTTCTTTGAGTAAATAAGTATGTCATCAATGAAAACAATGACAAACTTGTCAAGGTATGGTCCACACACTCGGTTCATAAGGTCCATGAACACAGCTGGTGCATTAGTTAAACCAAACGGCATGACCATAAACTCGTAATGACCGTAACGTGTTCTGAAAGCAGTCTTTGGAATATCATCTTCTTTCACCCGCATTTGATGATACCCGGAACGTAAGTCAATCTTTGAATAAACAGACGAGCCTTGTAGTTGATCAAATAAGTCGTCGATTCTCGGTAGTGGGTAGCGGTTCTTGATGGTAAGTTTGTTCAACTCTCGGTAGTCGATACACAACCTAAATGTACCATCTTTCTTCTTGACAAACAAAACAGGAGCTCCCCACGGTGATGTGCTTGGTCGAATGAAACCACGCTCTAAAAGTTCTTGTAATTGGCTTTGCAGTTCTTTCATCTCGCTGGGTGCGAGTCTGTAAGGAGCACGAGCTATTGGTGCAGCTCCTGGTACAAGATCTATTTGAAATTCAACGGATCGATGTGGGGGTAATCCCGGTAATTCTTTCGGAAATACATCGGGAAATTCTTTTGCAATGGGAACATCATTGATGCTCTTTTCTTCAGTTTGTACTTTCTCGACGTGTGCTAGAACAGCATAGCAACCTTTTCTTATTAGTTTTTGTGCCTTCAAATTACTAATAAGATGTAGCTTCGTGTTGCCCTTTTCTCCGTACACCATTAAGGGTTTTCCTTTTTCTCGTATAATGCGAATTGCATTTTTGTAACAAACGATCTCCGCTTTCACTTCTTTCAACCAGTCCATACCGATTATCACATCAAAACTCCCTAACTCTACTGGTATCAAATCAATCTTAAATGTTTCGCTAACCAGTTTAATTTCTCGATTCCGACATATATTATCTGCTGAAATTAATTTACCATTTGCTAATTCGAGTAAAAATTTACTATCCAAAGGCGTCAATGGACAACTTAATTTAGCACAAAAATCTCTACTCATATAGCTTCTATCCGCACCCGAATCAAATAAAACGTAAGCAGATTTATTGTCAATAAGAAACGTACCCGTAACAAGCTCCGGGTCTTCCTGTGCCTCTACCGCATTAATATTGAAAACTCTTCCACGGCCTTGTCCATTCGTGTTCTCCTGGTTCGGGCAATTTCTAATAATGTGGCCTGGTTTTCCACATTTATAACAAACTACATTGGCATAACTTGCTCCGACACTACTTGCTCCGCCATTACTCGTTCCGACACCATTTGTTCCTTTCGTTCTATTAACTCCTGGTCCGTAGACCTCACACTTCGCCGCGCTATGACCATTTCTTTTACACTTGTTGCAAAATTTGGTGCAGAACCCCGAGTGATTCTTTTCACACCTTTGGCATAGCTGCTTCTGATTGTTGTTGTTGTTGCGGTTATTATTGTTGTTGGGATGATTGTTGTAGTTGCTGTTGTTGTTGTTGTTGTTGTTGTTGGGCCGTTTGTTGTAGTTGCGATTGATGTTGCGATTGTTGGGATAATTGTTGCGATTATTGTTGTAATTGCTGTTGTTGTTGTATTGGTGATTCTTATCACCGTTTTCCTCCCACTTTCTTTTGACTTGCTTCACATTGGCCTCTTCAGCAGTCTGTTCTTTAATTCTTTCTTCAATCTGGTTCACTAGTTTGTGAGCCATTCTACATGCCTGTTGTATGGAGGCGGGCTCGTGTGAACTTATATCTTCTTGGATTCTTTCCGGTAATCCTTTCACAAACGCGTCGATCTTCTCTTCCTCATCTTCGAATGCTCCCGGACACAATAGGCACAATTCTGTGAATCGTCTTTCGTACGTGGTAATATCAAATCCTTGGGTTCGTAACCCTCTAAGTTCTGTCTTGAGCTTATTGACCTCGGTTCTGGGACGGTACTTCTCGTTCATCAAGTGCTTGAATGCTGACCACGGTAGTGCGTACGCATCATCTTGTCCCACTTGCTCTAGATAGGTATTCCACCATGTTAACGCAGAACCTGTGAAGGTATGCGTAGCGTACTTCACTTTGTCCTCTTCAGTACACTTACTTATGGCAAACACCGATTCAACCTTCTCGGTCCACCGTTTCAATCCGATCGGTCCTTCGGTTCCATCAAATTCCAAAGGTTTGCAGGCAGTGAATTCTTTGTAGGTGCATCCTACACGATTTCCTGTACTGCTAGATCCAAGGTTATTGTTGGTATGTAGCGCAGCCTGTACTGCGGCTATGTTTGAAGCTAGAAAAGTACGGAATTCCTCTTCATTCATATTCACGGTGTGTCGAGTAGTCGGTGCCATTTCCTTCAAAATAGTTAAATGGAACAAGTTAATCATACAGAATATTAAGAGTAGTTAATAGTATTTCGTAGCATAATATGAACTCATTTATAAAAGCTTTTTCTTCATATTAGCGTTTTATAAGTTTAAATTCGGGTAGTACCTACCCGTTAAGTTCATACTTAGTAGCTAATATACAATTCAACTACTACAATTCCATATGAAAAACTGATTATAATAATATTTCGCGTTCAAACTTTTATACAATATTTTACAAACTTACAATACCGCTTATTTTACATAAAGCATGAAATATAGCACACAATAACTTTGATACAAGATAGTTGTGAAGACAATTCTAGCTAGTACACAAGTCGTTCAGCAAAGGCAATAAAGACACGTAATTCATACGTCCAGAAACAAGTCATGCATTCTGGTTTTACTAGGACTACTTCCCATCCTTGGTCTTGTGCAACATAACCGTTATGGCCGTTGATAAGACAGCGTGTTGTAACGTCATCAAAGGGACGAGGGTTACGTAATGTCCAACAGTCCCGTAATAATCTAAAAACCTCATTTCTTACCCCAATTACCGACTCCGTCACTTGTGGAAACGTTTTGTTTAATAGTTGTAGCCCGATGTTCTTGTTCTCACTTTGGTGAGAAGCGAACATTACTAATCCGTAAGCATAACATGCTTCTTTATGTTGCATGTTAGCCGCTTTTTCTAAATCACGAAGTCCAATATTCGGATATATTGAGTCAAAATAATTTCTTAACCCGTTGCGTAAAATAGCATTTGGGTTCCCCGCAATATATGCGTCAAAGTAAACACATCGTAACTTATGGGTTTCCCAATGTGATATCCCCCATCTTTCAAACGAAAGTCTCTTATAAACTAAGACATTCTTGGAACGTTCTTCGAATGTCTTACAAACTGATCTCGCCTTAAATAGTTGTGCCGAAGAATTCTGGCCGACTCTAGACAAGATTTCATCAATCATGTCTCCGGGTAGGTCTCTTAAAATATTGGGTTGTCTATCCATTTTGTGTTTTTAAACTGTAAAATAGACAAGAGTTAGATTCATAAAAAAAATACTTATTAATACAAGCAATTTTTACATATATCATAAAGCATAAGAACACTATATTCCATATATTACACCACACGAATACAACTATCTTATTCCGACTCGTTCGTTTCTTCTTCTTCGGTTTTGGTTCGTTTTGCCAAGTTTCTAGGGATATATGATGTTCCCCTAATACGAGCCGTCGTTGTCCACATTGGTTTAGAAAAACCTGGTGGTTTAGAGGTTCCCGGGTCATTGTTACAACTTAAGAACTTCGGGGGTTGACGATACATATAAAGTTCATCGGGGTTGGAATTAGATTTCTCTATTTTTATGCCCTTTCCCTTATTATTTTCTTTTGCCTTTTTAAATTCAGTTGGGGTAATTTCTATAACATCATCGGAATTCTCGTCGGAATCCGATTCATCGGAGAATTGGTAATCCTCCCAATATTTTGCTTCCTTGGCGGAAACACCATTGACCATAATTAACTTTGGTCGGTTGGTTGAGGATTTTCTTTTACTTAACCGTTTTATTATTTCCCCCACTGGTTCTATTTCTTCATCCGGTTCCGATTCTTCTTCCGGTTCCGATTCTTCTTCCGGTTCCGACTCTTCTTCCGGTTCCTCTTCGGGAACTTGTGAATCAGTCCACAAATCATTCCAATTTACATTTGACTCTTCATTATTATTAGGTGAGTCAATGGGACTTGTTCTAGAGGTAGACATCTATCACATAATATCAAACACGTTAAGAGATTAATATATCACATAATATTCATATGTTAAAAATATATAGTTTCCAACAAAAATGTTAAGCAATCATTTTTAAAGAAAACACGGTCGAAGTCCAGACTCACTAATGCATCCTAACAAACTCGATAAGACACACTAATGCAAATTTTCTGGTTCTCTAAGACCAACGCTCGGATACCAACTGAAATGTCCCGTTCTTATTGATTAAAAACGTTCCATATTAATTGATTTCGTTGCGAGGTTTTGACCTCTATATGAGACGTTTTTCAAAGACTGCATTCATTTTTAAACAAACCATAACCTTTATTTCATCAATAAAGGTTTAAAAAGCTTTACGTAGATTATCAAATAATGATAATCTAAAATATCCTGTTTACACACGACCATTACATAATGGTTTACAATACAAATATGTTACAACAAAATAAGTTTCTTGAATGCAGTTTTTACACAATATCATACAAGCATGGACTCCAAATCTTGTCCTTATTTAAGTATGCGACAGCGGAAGCTCTTAATAATCACCTGAGAATAAACATGCTTAAAACGTCAACAAAAATGTTGGTGAGTTATAGGTTTAACCTATATATATCAAATCGTAACAATAGACCACAAGATTTCATATTTCAATACACATCCCATACATAGAGATAAAAATCATTCATATGGTGAACACCTGGTAACCGACAATAACAAGATGCATATATAAGAATATCCCCATCATTCCGGGACACCCTTCGGATATGATATAAATTTCGAAGTACTAAAGCATCCGGTACTTTGGATGGGGTTTGTTAGGCCCAATAGATCTATCTTTAGGATTCGCGTCAATTAGGGTGTCTGTTCCCTAATTCTTAGATTACCAGACTTAATAAAAAGGGGCATATTCGATTTCGATAATTCAACCATAGAATGTAGTTTCACGTACTTGTGTCTATTTTGTAAATCATTTATAAAACCTGCATGTATTCTCATCCCAAAAATATTAGATTTTAAAAGTGGGACTATAACTCACTTTCACAGATTTTTACTTCGTCGGGAAGTAAGACTTGGCCACTGGTTGATTCACGAACCTATAACAATATATACATATATATCAAAGTATGTTCAAAATATATTTACAACACTTTTAATATATTTTGATGTTTTAAGTTTATTAAGTCAGCTGTCCTCGTTAGTAACCTACAACTAGTTGTCCACAGTTAGATGTACAGAAATAAATCGATAAATATTATCTTGAATCAATCCACGACCCAGTGTATACGTATCTCAGTATTGATCACAACTCAAACTATATATATTTTGGAATCAACCTCAACCCTGTATAGCTAACTCCAACATTCACATATAGAGTGTCTATGGTTGTTCCGAAATATATATAGATGTGTCGACATGATAGGTCGAAACATTGTATACGTGTCTATGGTATCTCAAGATTACATAATATATAATACAAGTTGATTAAGTTATGGTTGGAATAGATTTGTTACCAATTTTCACGTAGCTAAAATGAGAAAAATTATCCAATCTTATTTTACCCATAACTTCTTCATTTTAAATCCGTTTTGAGTGAATCAAATTGCTATGGTTTCATATTGAACTCTATTTTATGAATCTAAACAAAAAAAGTATAGGTTTCTAGTCGGAAAAATAAGTTACAAGTCGTTTTTGTAAAGGTAGTCATTTCAGTCGAAAGAACGACGTCTAGATGACCATTTTAGAAAACATACTTCCACTTTGAGTTTAACCATAATTTTTGGATATAGTTTCATGTTCATAATAAAAATCATTTTCTCAGAATAACAACTTTTAAATCAAAGTTTATCATAGTTTTTAATTAACTAACCCAAAACAGCCCGCGGTGTTACTACGACGGCGTAAATCCGGTTTTACGGTGTTTTTCGTGTTTCCAGGTTTTAAATCATTAAGTTAGCATATCATATAGATATAGAACATGTGTTTAGTTGATTTTAAAAGTCAAGTTAGAAGGATTAACTTTTGTTTGCGAACAAGTTTAGAATTAACTAAACTATGTTCTAGTGATTACAAGTTTAAACCTTCGAAAAAGATAGCTTTATATGTATGAATCGAATGATGTTATGAACATCATTACTACCTTAAGTTCCTTGGATGAAACTACTGGAAAAGAGAAAAATGGATCTAGCTTCAATGGATCCTTGGATGGCTCAAAGTTCTTGAAGCAAAATCATGACACGAAAACAAGTTCAAGTAAGATCATCACTTGAAATAAGATTGTTATAGTTATAGAAATTGAACCAAAGTTTGAATATGATTATTACCTTGTATTAGAATGATAACCTACTGTAAGAAACAAAGATTTCTTGAGGTTGGATGATCACCTTACAAGATTGGAAGTGAGCTAGCAAACTTGAAAGTATTCTTGATTTTATGAAACTAGAACTTTTGGAATTTATGAAGAACACTTAGAACTTGAAGATAGAACTTGAGAGAGTTCAATTAGATGAAGAAAATTGAAGAATGAAAGTGTTTGTAGGTGTTTTTGGTCGTTGGTGTATGGATTAGATATAAAGGATATGTAATTTTATTTTCATGTAAATAAGTCATGAATGATTACTCATATTTTTGTAATCTTATGAGATATTTCATGCTAGTTGCCAAATGATGGTTCCCACATGTGTTAGGTGACTCACATGGGCTGCTAAGAGCTGATCATTGGAGTGTATATACCAATAGTACATACATCTAAAAGCTGTGTATTGTACGAGTACGAATACGGGTGCATACGAGTAGAATTGTTGATGAAACTGAACGAGAATGTAATTGTAAGCATTTTTGTTAATTAGAAGTATTTTGATAAGTGTATTGAAGTCTTTCAAAAGTGTATAAATACATATTAAAACACTACATGTATATACATTTTAACTGAGTCGTTAAGTCATCGTTAGTCGTTACATGTAAGTGTTGTTTTGAAACCTTTAGGTTAACGATCTTGTTAAATGTTGTTAACCCAATGTTTATAATATCAAAAGAGATTTTAAATTATTATATTATCATGATATTATGATGTACGAATATCTCTTAATATGATATATATACATTAAATGTCGTTACAACGATAAACGTTACATATATGTCTCGTTTCAAAATCATTAAGTTAGTAGTCTTGTTTTTACATATGTAGTTCATTGTTAATATAATTAATGATATGTTTACTTATCATAATATCATGTTAACTATATATATAACCATATATATGTCATCATATAGTTTTTTTACAAGTTTTAACGTTCGTGAATCACCGGTCAACTTGGGTGGTCAATTGTCTATATGAAACCTATTTCAATTAATCAAGTCTTAACAAGTTTGATTGCTTAACATGTTGGAAACATTTAATCATGTAAACATCAATCTCAATTAATATATATAAACATGGAAAAGTTCGGGTCACTACAGTGGCTCGGGTAAGCGTGGGGACTAGTGAGCTTGCGTAGTTTGCTTTAGAAGACTTGCTTTTGGTTCGATTAGGATTGGGTAGTGAAATGTCCCATTCTTATTGATTAAAAACGTTCCATATTAATTGATTTCGTTGCGAGGTTTTGACCTCTATATGACACGTTTTTCAAAGACTGCATTCATTTTTAAAACAAACCACAACCTTTATTTCATAAATAAAGGTTTAAAAAGCTTTACGTAGATTATCAAATAATGATAATCTAAAATATCCTGTTTACACACGACCATTACATAATGGTTTACAATACAAATATGTTACATCGAAATCAGTTTCTTGAATGCAGTTTTTACACAATATCATACAAACATGGACTCCAAATCTTGTCCTTATTTTAGTATGCAACAGCGGAAGCTCTTAGTATTCACCTGAGAATAAACATGCTTTAAACGTCAATAAAAAATGTTGGTGAGTTATAGGTTTAACCTATATATATCAAATCGTAACAATAGACCACAAGATTTCATATTTCAATACACATCCCATACATAGAGATAAAAATCATTCATATGGTGAACACCTGGTAATCGACATTAACAAGATGCATATATAAGAATATCCCCATCATTCCGGGACACCCTTCGGATATGATATAAATTTCGAAGTACTAAAGCATCCGGTACTTTGGATGAGGTTTGTTACGCCCAATAGATCTATCTTTAGGATTCACGTCAATTAGGGTGTCTGTTCCCTAATTCTTAGATTATCAGACTTAATAAAAAGGGGCATATTCGATTTCGATAATTCAACCATAGAATGTAGTTTCACGTACTTGTGTCTATTTTGTAAATCATTTATAAAACCTGCATGTTTTCTCATCCCAAAAATATTAGATTTTAAAAGTGGGACTATAACTCACCTTCACAGATTTTTACTTCGTCTGAAGTAAGACTTGGCCACTGGTTGATTCACGAACCTATAACAATATATACATATATATCAACGTATGTTCAAAATATATTTACAATACTTTTAATACATTTTGATGTTTTAAGTTTATTAAGTCAGCTGTCCTCGTTAGTAACCTACAACTAGTTGTCCACAGTTAGATGTACAGAAATAAATCGATAAATATTATCTTGAATCAATCCACGACCCAGTGTATACGTATCTCAGTATTGATCACAACTCAAACTATATATATATATTTTGGAATCAACCTCAACCCTGTATAGCTAACTCCAACATTCACATATAGAGTGTCTATGGTTGTTCCGCAATATATATATAGATGGGTCGACATGATAGGTCGAAACATTGTATACGTGTCTATGGTATCTCAAGATTACATAATATACAATATAAGTTGATTAGATTATGGTTGGAATAGATTTATTACTAACTTTCACGTAGGTAAAATGAGTAGTTTTTATCCATCTTGTTTTACTCGCCATTTCTTCGTTTCTAATCCGTTTTGAGTGATTCCAGTGGCCACGGTTTCGTATTGAACTTAACTTTATGAATCTAAATAGAAAAAGTATAAGTTTATAGTCAGAAATACAAGTTACAAGTCATTTTTGAAAGAGTTAGTCATTTCCGTCGAAAGAACGACATCTTGATGACCATTTTGAAAAACATACTTTCACTTTGAGTTTAACCATGATTTTTGGATATAGTTTCATGTTCATAAGAAAAATCATTTTTCCAGAAGTATAGCTTTTAAATCAAAGTTTTTCTTAGCTTTTAATTATCCCAACCAAAACAGCCCCCGGTTTTACTACGACGGCGTATATCCAGTTTTATGGTGTTTATCGTGTTTTCGGGTTTTAAATCATTAAGTTAGTATATCATATAGATATAGAACATGTGTTTAGTTGATTTTAAAAGTCTAGTTAGAAGGATTAACTTTATTTGCGAACAAGTTTAGAATTAACTAAACTATGTTCTAGTGATTGCAAGTTTATAACGTTGAATAACACAGCTTTTTATGTATGAATCGAATGATGTTATGAACATCATTACTACCTCAAGTTCCTTGGATAAACCTACTGGAAATGAGAAAAATGAATCTAGCTTCAAAGGATCCTTGGATGGCTTGAAAGTTCTTAAAGCAGAATCATGACACGAAAACAATTTTGTAGTGACCCGAACTTTTCCATGTTTATATATATATTAAATGAAATTTTTATTTACATGATTAAGTGTTTCCAACATGTTAAGCAATCAAACTTGTTAAGACTTGATTAATTGAAATAGGTTTCATATAGACAATTGACCACCCAAGTTGACCGGTGATTCACGAATGTTAAAACTTGTAAAAACTATATGATGACATATATATATGGATGTATATATAGTTAACATGATATTATGATAAGTAAACATATCATTAAGTATATTAACAATGAACTACATATGTAAAAACAAGACTACTAACTTAATGATTTTGAAACGAGACATATATGTAACGATTATCGTTGTAACGACATTTAATGTATATATATCATATTAAGAGATATTTATACATCATAATATCATGATAATATAATAATTTAAAATCTCATTTGATATTATAAACATTGGGTTAACAACACTTAACAAGATTGTTAACCTAAAGGTTTCAAAACAACACTTACATGTAACGACTAACGATGACTTAACGACTCAGTTAAAATGTATATACATGTAGTGTTTTAATATGTATTCATACACTTTTGAAAGACTTCAAGACACTTATCAAAATACTTCTACTTAACAAAAATGCTTACAATTACATCCTCGTTCAGTTTCATCAACAATTCTACTCGTATGCACCCGTATTCGTACTCGTACAATACACAGCTTTTAGATGTATGTACTATTGGTATATACACTCCAATGATCAGCTCTTAGCAGCCCATGTGAGTCACCTAACACATGTGGGAACCATCATTTGGTAACTAGCATGAAATATCTCATAAAGTTACAAAAATATGAGTAATCATTCATGACTTATTTACATGAAAACAAAATTACATATCCTTTATATCTAATCCATACACCAACAACCAAAAACACCTACAAACACTTTCATTCTTAAATTTTCTTTATCTAATTGATCTCTCTCAAGTTCTATCTTCAAGTTCTAAGTGTTCTTCATAAATTCCAAAAGTTCTAGTTTCATAAAATCAAGAATACTTTCAAGATTGCAAGTTTACTTCCAAGTTTTCTAAATCCATTCCAAGTAATCATCCAAGATCAAGAAACCTTTGTTACTTACAGTAGGTTATCTTTCTAATACAAGGTAATACTCATATTCAAACTTTAATTCAATTTCTATAACTATAACAATCTTATTTCGAGTGAAAATCTTACTTGAAATTGTTTTCGTGTCATGATTCTGCTTCAAGAACTTTCAAGCCATCCAAGGATCCTATGAAGCTAGATCCATTTTTCTCATTTCCAGTAGGTTTATCCAAGGAACTTGAGGTAGTAATGATGTTCATAACATCATTCAATTCATACATAAAAAGCTGTCTTATTCAACGTTATAAACTTGTAATCACTAGAACATAGTTTAGTTAATTTTAAACTTGTTCGCAAATAAAGTTAATCCTTCTAACTAGACTTTTAAAATCAACTAAACACATGTTCTATATCTATATGATATGCTAACTTAATGATTTAAAACACGGAAACACGATAAACACCATAAAACTGGATATACGCCGTCGTAGTAAAACCGGGGGCTGTTTTGGTTGGGATAATTAAAAGCTAAGAAAAACTTTGATTTAAAAGCTATACTTCTGGAAAAATGATTTTTCTTATGAACATGAAACTATATCCAAAAATCATGGTTAAACTCAAAGTGAAAGTATGTTTTTCAAAATGGTCATCAAGATGTCGTTCTTTCGACGGAAATGACTACCTCTTTCAAAAACGACTTGTAACTTGTATTTCCAACTATAAACTTATACTTTTTCTATTTATATTCATAAAGTTAAGTTCAATACGAAACCGTGGCCACTGGAATCACTCAAAACGGATTAGAAACGAAGAAATGGCGAGTAAAACAAGATTGATAAAAACTACTCATTTTACCTACGTGAAAGTTAGCAATAAATCTATTCCAACCATAACCTAATCAACTTATATTATATATTATGTAATCTTGAGATACCATAGACACGTATACAATGTTTCGACCTATCATGTCGACCCATCTATATATATATATATTGCGGAACAACCATAGACACTCTATATGTGAATGTTGGAGTTAGCTATACAGGGTTGAGGTTGATTCCAAAATATATATATAGTTTGAGTTGTGATCAATACTGAGATACGTATACACTGGGTCGTGGATTGATTCAAGATAATATTTATCGATTTATTTCTGTACATCTAACTGTGGACAACTAGTTGTAGGTTACTAACGAGGACAGCTGACTTAATAAACTTAAAACATCAAAATGTATTAAAAGTATTGTAAATATATTTTGAACATACTTTAATATATATGTATATATTGTTATAGGTTCGTGAATCAACCAGTGGCCAAGTCTTACTTCCCGATGAAGTAAAAATCTGTGAAAGTGAGTTATAGTCCCACTTTTAAAATCTAATATTTTTGGGATGAGAATACATGCAGGTTTTATAAATGATTTACAAAATAGACACAAGTACGTGAAACTACATTCTATGGTTGAATTATCGAAATCGAATATGTCCCTTTTTATTAAGTCTGGTAATCTAAGAATTAGGGAACAGACACCCTAATTGACGCGAATCCTAAAGATAGATCTATTGGGCCTAACAAACCCCATCCAAAGTACCGGATGCTTTAGTACTTCAAAATTTATATCATATCCGAAGGGTGTCCCGGAATGATGGGGATATTCTTATATATGCATCTTGTTAATGTCGGTTACCAGGTGTTCACCATATGAATAATTTTTATCTCTATGTATGGGATGTGTATTGAAATATGAAATCTTGTGGTCTATTGTTACGATTTGATATATATATATAGGTTAAACCTATAACTCACCAACATTTTTGTTGACGTTTAAAGCATGTTTATTCTCAGGTGAATACTAAGAGCTTCCGCTGTTGCATATTAAAATAAGGACAAGATTTGGAGTCCATGTTTGTATGATATTGTGTAAAAACTGCATTCAAGAAACTGATTTCGATGTAACATATTTGTATTGTAAACCATTATGTAATGGTCGTGTGTAAACAGGATATTTTAGATTATCATTATTTGATAATCTACGTAAAGCTTTTTAAACCTTTAATTATGAAATAAAGGTTATGGTTTGTTTTAAAATGAATGCAGTCTTTGAAAAACGTCTCATATGGAGGTCAAAACCTCGCAACGAAATCAATTAATATGGAACGTTTTTAATCAATAAGAACGGGACATTTCAGTTGGTATCCGAGCGTTGGTCTTAGAGAACCAGAAAATTTGCATTAGTGTGTCTTATCGAGTTTTCTAGGATGCATTAGTGAGTCTGGACTTCGACCGTGTTTTCTTTAAAAATGATTGCTTAACATTTTTGTTGGAAACTATATATTATTAACATGTATATATTATGTGATATATTAATCTCTTAACATGTTTGATATTGTGTGATAGATGTCTACCTCTAGCACAAATCCCATTGACTCACCTAATAATAACGAAGAGTCGAATATATATTGGACTGATTCACAAGTTCCCGAAGAGGAACTGAAAGAAGAATCAGAACCGGAAGAAGAATCGGAACCGGAGGAGGAAATAGAACCGGTGGGGGAAATAATAAAACGGTTAAGTAAAAGAAAATCCTCAACCAACCGACCAAGGTTAATTATGGTCAATGGTGTTTCCGCCAAGGAAGCAAAATATTGGGAGGATTACCAATTCTCCGATGAATCGGATTCCGACGAGAATTCCGATGATGTTATAGAAATTACCCCAACTAAATTTAAAAAGGCAAAAGAAAATAATAAGGATAAGGGCATAAAAATAGAGAAATCTAATTCCAACCCCGATGACCTTTATATGTATCGTCAACCCCCGAAGTCCTTAAGTTGTAACAATGACCCGGGAACCTCTAAACCACCAGGTTTTTCTAAACCGTTGTGGAAAACGACAGCTAGTATTAGGGGAACATCATATATTCCTAGAAACTTGGCAAAACGAACCAAAACCGAAGAAGAAGAAACGAGCGAGTAGGAATAAGATATTTGTATTCGTATGGTGTAATATATGTAATATAGTGTGCTTATGCTTTATGATATATGTAAAAATTGCTTGTATTAATAAGTATTTTTTTTATGAATCTAACTCTTGTCTATTTTACAGTATAAAAACACAAAATGGGTAGACAACCCAATATTTTAAGAGACCTACCCGGAGACATGTGTAGTGACCCGAACTTTTCCATGTTTATATATATTAATTGAGATTGATGTTTACATGATTAAATGTTTCCAACATGTTAAGCAATCAAACTTGTTAAGACTTGATTAATTGAAATAGGTTTCATATAGACAATTGACCACCCAAGTTGACCGGTGATTCACGAACGTTAAAACTTGTAAAAAACTATATGATGACATATATATGGTTATATATATAGTTAACATGATATTATGATAAGTAAACATATCATTAATTATATTAACAATGAACTACATATGTAAAAACAAGACTACTAACTTAATGATTTTGAAACGAGACATATATGTAACGTTTATCGTTGTAACGACATTTAATGTATATATATCATATTAAGAGATATTCGTACATCATAATATCATGATAATATAATAATTTAAAATCTCTTTTGATATTATAAACATTGGGTTAACAACATTTAACAAGATCGTTAACCTAAAGGTTTCAAAACAACACTTACATGTAACGACTAACGATGACTTAACGACTCAGTTAAAATGTATATACATGTAGTGTTTTAATATGTATTTATACACTTTTGAAAGACTTCAATACACTTATCAAAATACTTCTACTTAACAAAAATGCTTACAATTACATTCTCGTTCAGTTTCATCAACAATTCTACTCGTATGCACCCGTATTCGTACTCGTACAATACACAGCTTTTAGATGTATGTACTATTGGTATATACACTCCAATGATCAGCTCTTAGCAGCCCATGTGAGTCACCTAACACATGTGGGAACCATCATTTGGCAACTAGCATGAAATATCTCATAAGATTACAAAAATATGAGTAATCATTCATGACTTATTTACATGAAAACAAAATTACATATCCTTTATATCTAATCCATACACCAACGACCAAAAACACCTACAAACACTTTCATTCTTCAATTTTCTTCATCTAATTGAACTCTCTCAAGTTCTATCTTCAAGTTCTAAGTGTTCTTCATAAATTCCAAAAGTTCTAGTTTCATAAAATCAAGAATACTTTCAAGATTGCTAGCTCACTTCCAATCTTGTAAGGTGATCATCCAACCTCAAGAAATCTTTGTTTCTTACAGTAGGTTATCATTCTAATACAAGGTAATAATCATATTCAAACTTTGGTTCAATTTCAATAACTATAACAATCTTATTTCAAGTGATGATCTTACTTGAACTTGTTTTCGTGTCATGATTTTGCTTCAAGAACTTTGAACCATCCAAGGATCCATTGAAGCTAGATCCATTTTTCTCTTTTCCAGTAGGTTCATCCAAGGAACTTAAGGTAGTAATGATGTTCATAACATCATTCGATTCATACATATAAAGCTATCTTATTCGAAGGTTTAAACTTGTAATCACTAGAACATAGTTTAGTTAATTCTAAACTTGTTCGCAAACAAAAGTTAATCCTTCTAACTTGACTTTTAAAATCAACTAAACACATGTTCTATATCTATATGATATGCTAACTTAATGATTTAAAACCCGGAAACACGAAAAACACCGTAAAACCGGATTTACGACGTCGTAGTAACACCGCGGGCTGTTTTGGGTTAGTTAATTAAATACTATGATAAACTTTGATTTAAAAGTTGTTATTCTGAGAAGATGATTTTTATTATGAACATGAAACTATATCCAAAAATTATGGTTAAACTCAAAGTGGAAGTATGTTTTCTAAAATGGTCATCTAGACGTCGTTCTTTCGACTGAAATGACTACCTTTACAAAAACGACTTGTAACTTATTTTTCCGACTATAAACCTATACTTTTTCTGTTTAGATTCATAAAATAGAGTTCAATATGAAACCATAGCAATTTGATTCACTCAAAACGGATTTAAAATGAAGAAGTTATGGGTAAAACAAGATTGGATAATTTTTCTCATTTTAGCTACCTGAAAATTGGTAACAAATCTATTCCAACCATAACTTAATCAACTTGTATTGTATATTATGTAATCTTGAGATACCATAGACACGTATACA
The DNA here is from genome assembly GCF_046630445.1 of Rutidosis leptorrhynchoides. Classification (NCBI taxonomy): domain Eukaryota; kingdom Viridiplantae; phylum Streptophyta; class Magnoliopsida; order Asterales; family Asteraceae; genus Rutidosis; species Rutidosis leptorrhynchoides. The sequence goes on from NC_092337.1 coordinate 259,346,950, forward strand.
ATGTTTCGACCTATCATGTCGACACATCTATATATATTTCAGAACAACCATAGACACTCTATATGTGAATGTTGGAGTTAGCTATACAGGGTTGAGGTTGATTCCAAAATATATATAGTTTGAGTTGTGATCAATACTGAGATACGTATACACTGGGTCGTGGATTGATTCAAGATAATATTTATCGATTTATTTCTGTACATCTAACTGTGGACAACTAGTTGTAGGTTACTAACGAGGACAGCTGACTTAATAAACTTAAAACATCAAAATATATTAAAAGTGTTGTAAATATATTTTGAACATACTTTGATATATATGTATATATTGTTATAGGTTCGTGAATCAACCAGTGGCCAAGTCTTACTTCCCGACGAAGTAAAAATCTGTGAAAGTGAGTTATAGTCCCACTTTTAAAATCTAATATTTTTGGGATGAGAATACATGCAGGTTTTATAAATGATTTACAAAATAGACACAAGTACGTGAAACTACATTCTATGGTTGAATTATCAAAATCGAATATGCCCCTTTTTATTAAGTCTGGTAATCTAAGAATTAGGGAACAGACACCCTAATTGACGCGAATCCTAAAGATAGATCTATTGGGCCTAACAAAGCCCATCCAAAGTACCGGATGCTTTAGTACTTCGAAATTTATATCATATCCGAAGGGTGTCCCGGAATGATGGGGATATTCTTATATATGCATCTTGTTATTGTCGGTTACCAGGTGTTCACCATATGAATGATTTTTATCTCTATGTATGGGATGTGTATTGAAATATGAAATCTTGTGGTCTATTGTTACGATTTGATATATATAGGTTAAACCTATAACTCACCAACATTTTTGTTGACGTTTAAGCATGTTTATTCTCAGGTGATTATTAAGAGCTTCCGCTGTCGCATACTTAAATAAGGACAAGATTTGGAGTCCATGCTTGTATGATATTGTGTAAAAACTGCATTCAAGAAACTTATTTTGTTGTAACATATTTGTATTGTAAACCATTATGTAATGGTCGTGTGTAAACAGGATATTTTAGATTATCATTATTTGATAATCTACGTAAAGCTTTTTAAACCTTTATTGATGAAATAAAGGTTATGGTTTGTTTAAAAATGAATGCAGTCTTTGAAAAACGTCTCATATAGAGGTCAAAACCTCGCAACAAAATCAATTAATATGGAACGTTTTTAATCAATAAGAACGGGACATTTCAACATGATTGATGAAATCTTGTTTAGAGTCGGTCAGAATTCTTCGGCACAACTATTTACGGCAAAATCAGTTTGTAAGACATTCGAAGAACGTTCCAAGAATGCCTTGGTTTATAAGAGACTTTCGTTTGAAAGATGGGAGATATCACATTGGGAAACCCATAAGTTACGATGTGTTTACTTTGACGCATATATTACGGGGAACCCAAGTGCTATTTTACGCAACGGGTTAAGAAATTATTTTGACTCAATGTATCCGAACATAGGACTTCATGATTTAGAAAAAGCGGCTAACATGCAACATAAAGAAGCATGTTATGCTTACGGGTTAGTAATGTTCGCTTCTCACCAAAGTGAGAACAAGAACATCGGGCTACAACTATTAAACAAAACATTTCCACAAGTAACGGATTCAGTAGTTGGGGTGAGAAATAAGGTTTTTAGATTGTTACGGGACTGTTGGACATTACGTAACCCTCGTCCCTTTGTCGACATTACAACACGCTGTCTTATCAACGGCCATAACGGTTATGTTCCACAAGACCAAGGATGGGAAGTAGTCCTAGTAAAACCAGAATGCATGACTTGGTTCTGGAAGTATGAATTACGTGTCTTTATTGCCTTTGCTGAACGACTTGTGTACTAGCTAGAATTATCTTCACAACTATCTTGTATCAAAGTTATTGTGTGCTATATTTCATGCTTTATGTAAAATAAGCGGCATTGTAAGTTTGTAAAATATTGTATAAAAGTTTGAACGCGAAATATTATTATAATTAGTTTTTCATATAGAATTGTAGTAGTTGAATTGTATATTAGCTACTAAGTATGAACTTAACGGGTAGGTACTACCCGAATTTAAACTTACAAAAAGCTAATATGAAGAAAAAGCTTTTATAAATGAGTTCATATTATGCTACGAAATACTATTAACTACTCTTAATATTCTGTATGATTAACTTGTTCCATTTGACTATTTTGAAGGAAATGGCACCAACTACTCGACACACCGTGAATATGAATGAAGAGGAATTCCGTACTTTTCTAGCTTCAAACATAGCCGCAGTACAGGCTGCGCTACATACCAACAATAACCTTGGATCTAGCAGTACAGGAAATCGTGTAGGATGCACCTACAAAGAATTCGCTGCCTGCAAACCTTTGGAATTTGATGGAACCGAAGGACCGATCGGATTGAAACGGTGGACCGAGAAGGTCGAATTGGTGTTTGCCATAAGTAAGTGTACTGAAGAGGACAAAGTGAAGTACGCTGCGCATACCTTCACAGGTTCTGCGTTAACATGGTGGAATACTTATCTAGAGCAAGTGGGACAAGATGATGCTTACGCACTACCGTGGTCAGCATTCAAGCACTTGATGAACGAGAAGTACCGTCCCAGAACCGAGGTCAATAAGCTCAAGACATGTGACGACCCGGAAATTTCCGACCAAATTTAAACTTAACCTTTATATGTTTCCGACACGATAAGCAGAATTTGTAATGTTGAATCTCAAAAAGTTTGGAACTACATTCATGTAATCAATTACCCTTTGACCGTGTTCGACGATTCACGAACAATTATGAGTATATAGATAAGTATATATAATATATAATATTAACTGAAAACATTAACAAATTATTAGATATATGATACTTTACATGAACGTATTTGTTTCGATATATTTATCGACAGAATTAAGAGATAATATCAATGATTGAATTATCAGATACATTATGATATGATTACGGACCTATGTTATGAGGTCCACTGTGATTTAAGAAATCTATTCTTTTTGACAACATTCGGAAAATGGTAAAGTGATTTATAAATAAGAACAAATGTGTCAATTAACGAGAACTAGACAAGGGTTAGTGGAAATTCCTGTTTAATTTTCAAGGCATGTTTTATAATATTTTCCTCGTGACCTTGATAAGATAACTATCTTAACTTTAATTTTATTTAATGTGAAATAAGAACGTGGATTGTAAATAACTTAGATGTTTGATATCGACAAGTTAAGTAACTCGACATTTTTCATTAAGATGATTTCATACGTTTATTTAACCTTTGGACTTTATTCCATGCTTCACCAACAGACTGTAATTTAAAAACTTGAAACCTATTATGAATATATATAATTCTACTTTTCTAAAATGTTTTATGATATAACGATTTCCATTATTTTAACCTTTTAACAAAATGATTCTTAAATATATTTAGTTTTGGAAAACAAAATCATCATATTTATTTGATTTAGTTTCAAAAGTACAAAAAACATTTTCAGTTTAAAAAAAACTTTATTTTTAAAGCGTATATATCTTTTATAAATATCTAGAAACACTTTTGACAACTCATTACTTAACCAGTATGATAAAGATAAAGATAACGATATTTATATTTTATTTTATTAAATATATATAACGATTTAAATTAATATTATATATATTTATACACGTATTATACATATATAGTTTTATACTTTTACTATACTTTAACTTTACCTTTACTTTACTTTTACTTTACTTTAACTTTAATAATTCACTTTAATAATTCATACTTTAATAATTCACTTTAATAATTCACTTTAATAATTCATACTTTAATAATTTACTTTAATAATTCACTTTAATAATTCATACTTTAATAATTCACTTTAATAATTCGCTTTAATAATTCATACTTTAATAATTCACTTTAATAATTCATACTTTAATAATTCACTTTAATAATTCAAAAATCTATTATAAATAGAATTGAATAGGTTTCATTATTTCATAGAAACTTGAAAATATATTTCTCTAAACTCTCTCAATCGAATTACATATATATATTTTCTTTATATTATTTCAAGATATTATTAGTATACATAAAATACTACGATGGAGTTATACTCAGACGATTTCAAAATAAGTTTTCAAACGGGATAGAGCTAAGAAAATTATGGGTTATAGCTATGGAGGTTATGGGTATTGATCGAGGGTATTGCTCGTGAGGTCAACCTAACGTTTATCATTTTCGTTGCGTCTACGTACTTTCCTGCAATATTGAATCACAATATTGATACGTTCGTGAATCCGAGACAACCCCTGCACTTGTTCAGTGCCGTCATATACATAATTGCTACGAAATACAGTATTGTGAGTTTCATTTGCTCCCTCTTTAATTGCTTTTGCAATATATATTTTTGGGCTGAGAATACATGCGCTGTTTTATAAATGTTTTACGAAGTAGGCACAAGTACTAAAACTAATTCTATGTGGGTTTTAACCAGAAATATACCCTTAGCTTGGTAACATTAAACTACTTGTCTATGTACGGTAGGCGCGAATCCTAAAGATAGATCTATTGGGCCTGACAAACCCCATACTGACTATAGGATGCTTTAGTACTTCGAGGTTATTTTAAACACACCTGATCTGGTGTACTTCAGAGGGTAAAACATGAATGTTAAGGCTTGTTACCGGGTGCCTACAACTTATAGAATACTTTTAAACACTTGCGAGTGTACGGTTATTTTTGGAAACTGAAATCTTGTGGTCTATTACTATTACAGAAATGATTGATTACGATAAACTAATGAACTCACCAACCTTTTGGTTGACACTTTAAAGCATGTTTATTCTCAGGTATTAAAGAAATCTTCCGCTGTGCATTAGCTCATTTTAAGGATATTACCTGGAGTCATTCATGACATACTTTGAAAGACGTTGCATTCGAGTCGTTGAGTTCATCAAGATTAATATTAAGTCAATTATAGTTGGATGTAATATGAAATGGTATGCATGCCATCAATTTTTGATGTAAAGAAAGTTTGTCTTTTAAAAACGAATGCAATGTTTGTAAAACGTATCATATAGAGGTCAAATACCTCGCGATGTAATCAACTATTGTGAATCGTTTATAATGTATATGAACGGGTCCTTTCAGTTGGTATCAGAGCGGTGGTCTTAGCGAACCAGGTCTTGCATTAGTGTGTCTAACTGATAATTGTTAAGATGCATTAGTGAGTCTGGACTTCGACCGTGTCTGCATGTCAAAAGTTTTATTTATCATTGTTAGTCGGAAATCATCTACTTACCATCCTTAGGAAATTACCTGCTTATCATTCTTAGTCTAGACACGTCTTGCTGCATTGATTGCATGAATAGTGTATAGACAAAATTCATATCTTAGCATATCTGCTAAATCATATCTTATCGTATCTATTACCGTAAACTTTGCCTGACATATTCCGTAAATTCTTCCGTAATCTATGAAATCTTTTGATCTATATATATAGATATTCTATGTAGTTAGAATACCACCCGATAGCCGGAAAATAATTTCGTATCGAAAAATCCTTTATCAAATCGTACGAAATGGAATTCGTCATCAGTTCAAGTTCCTCGGATTCTAAAATGGAATCCCACTCAAGCTCCGAAAGCAGTGTGACTGGAATGGATCAACCAATCAGCCATCATCTATTCTGGATGAATTGGGGATGGGTTCGTAGGCTCCTTAATCATTGGAGACAAGAAGAAGGCGATCCTTTCCATCCACCACATTGCCCTCTTGGCAATGAGCCTGAAGCACTTACCGGCGAACCTGTCTGAAACACCATTTTCTCTCTCATTTTCAGAGTATCTCGTCATGATTATATACTACACCAAATTCTAGATCTTATTTATCCGCTCATCCGAACTGACAATCACCCCGGTGTAATAGAAGAAGTCAACGAGCTTCGCGCTCGGGTAGTGGCTTTGGAGAATATGGTGCAAATGTTACAAACACCAGCAGCAGCACCAGCAACATAACCAGTACCACCATAAACAACATCAACAGTACCATTACCACCACCAACAACAACCGCATCGCAAACCTCAACTTCACAATCTGTCCCATGAGCATCGACGTCATACGCCCTGTAGATACTTAGGAATACCACAATGATGAAATATTGATTCATAACTTCTTTGGGAAAACATTCTACGACGATTATGTAATTTCTAAAGTTTAGAAATTATCTATCCTAGCCTTAACCATAAATCAAGTGAGTTTAATTTAATATCAACTCATTAAATATATATTACATCTGAAGAAATATACACATATATTTCCATAAAGACTATAATAATTTTTTTTTGTACAAAATATTAATTGTGACATTTTTTTAACGGGTAGGTAATATCCGAGAGATATATAAATTCACAATTAATATGTTACATTCTTCGAATCTGATTCAGCAAATAATCCATTATACTCCCTACTTTCACAACAATATACATTCTTTTATAGAAATCAAAACAACCATACTCATTCAAAAATCTAATTACATATTCTGATTTTGAAATCACCGAATTCAATTCAAGTTATAACCGGTATCATCACTCTTAGATTCTTACATCTTTCAAAGCTATACTTTAACTTCAAAACTGTGTTAGAACATCGTATGTATATTAACGATTATAATCTGTGTTCAAGCCCTTCGAAATACCTGAAGACACTTCAAATAATGAACAATCGAGATGATGATCCAACCACATGTTATCCACAGTTACGTACCTGAAAAACTCTTGAAACCAAAGTCATAATTTAACATGTATCCATGTCAGACCTTTTGGCATTTACTAGCTAAAATAACTTTTCAATCCCTTCTAAAAATAGACGGTTTTGTCACAGCTCCAGCAAACCAACTTCAATTGTTCATTCGAATAAGCCTTATTATAATGATTACCCCTTCATCATTATTACCGGGGAACCTTTCATATCTCGCCACATTAGCAGTAAACTTATTAACAACTTCATTGATCTTTGACTTTCCGAAAAATCTTTATATTTATCAAAACCCCATCATTTACTCATTTGCATCTTGTAACGAGAATTTCCATACGAATCATCGGAAATTAGCAATCAGTATTTTGAAATCTCGCAGCATGTCTACGCCAACAATTATATGTATCTATCTTCTGGACTTATATACTTTGAATGTGAAGTTTCTGAAAAATACCCTAAACTGCGAACTAGTTCTCGAAATACTGATGAAGCAGCAAAAACTATAAATGACCTTAACAGTAAAAAGTTTGATGATAAAGAGTAGTGTGTTGGCAAAGCTCAGAAAAAGAGAAGATTTGGTACTGAAAAATACGGATTGAGCAAACCATGAAGAAGGCTGTGGATAAATCACAAGGACGAAATCTACCTTCAAAGAATCCAAATGATTCCGTGTCTACTGAAGTCATTATCGAATACCTTGCTCCTGACTCTAAACCCTTACGGACAATATTCTTCATCATCCTCTGATATTAGAAATTTTAAGATATCATCGTATCTTTCATTATAAATATCCTCCATATTTCTGAAGATATTTCCATAATTATTCTTATCTGAAATCATTTACCTCTTCGTGTTGTCTGTATTACATCATAAAAGAAACTATTTTAGTTTCTAAATTCTGAAACTTTCGAATTTAAAATAGGAATATTTTTGAAGTAGTGTTGGGAACTGAAGCATGAACTAGTATAATATAATGACATTTGATCAACGTGATTATATTACAGTAAGTCATGTGAGTTTCTAAATGGAACGTGATGATTCACAGATCATAACGTCATCATGTGCTATGTTACACGACTCTTGTATTCTCTTTAACCTCTAAAATATCAAGAAAATATTTCTTGATGATTCGACCTTTTTCGAGGTATTCTAGTAATTTGACAAGTCAAGATCGTGCCATTACAATTTCCTTCTTAGAACATTAGCAATGTTCATTCCGAAATTCATATATGCGAATTCTGGACCATTACAAGCGGTGCTTAATCGCAAGAAGAAGAAACGAAAGGACAAAACTCCGAAATAGAAATTGGGGTATAAATCGCAGCAAATAAAAGAGAGCATTAATTGGGGATGACAATCAATATAGAAGACCAAAGCAGGGACATCGAAATATAAGGGAAGATATAAAACCCAACAACAACCCAGAAACTATAAACCGTATATATCGATGCATATAGCAATATAAAGACACAGAAGAACTAAAAACACTATAAAACCAAGAGTATAGTAGAAGTAAATAGATTCTTCTTGAGGTAGATGAAAAAGAAGAACGACAGATATGAAAGTGAGGAGTATATCGAAAATCAGCACTGGATGAAGCATATTGACGAATAATTTTAAAGTAAGAATTGAGGGAGAAAGAATAGAAGGTGTGAATTAAAAGGAAACGAAGGAGGTGGATTTATAGTGAAATATCTGACAGAAAAATCGAGATGAATCATCGCATTAAATCGAAGAGGATCATAATTTCCTTAATCACCGAAGAATCAAATCCTATATTGTGATGACCCGGAAATTTTTGACCAAATTTAAACTTAATCTTTACGTGATTTCGACGCAATAAGCAAAGTCTGTAATATTGAGTCTCAAAATTTTTGAACTATTTTATGAAATCAATTACCCTTTGACCATGCCTGACGATTCACGAACAATTATGTGTAAATGGATATATATGTATATATATACATAGATATGATTATTAGATTGAGATATATTAATAAAACATTTAACGGTTAGTTAATATGAATATAAGTTATGAGATTTATTTACGACTTGAAAACAATGATAAAATAGCGAATGGATAATACTTTACATGAGCGTATTGTTTCAATATAAGTTATTATAGTTATTGACGAGATTAAAAGATAATATCATATGATTGAATTATCAGATACATTAAATTATGATTACGAGTCTCTGTTATGAGGTCCACTTTGAATTAGGAAACTCTTATTTTAATGGTATCCGAAATATTTGGTAAAAGTGATTTACAAAAGTGTCATTAATGAGAGTTAGTCAAAAGTTAGTAATCATTTACGTTTAAATTTCAAAAGTGTACTTTACTTTGATTAACTCGTGTGCCTTGACAAATCAACTATTTAATTTTCATATTAAAAACATTATTTGGTAAAATAACTACTATTATTTAAAAGCGAGTTAAAACGAACTTTGAAATCTATTTGGTTTTGAAAGGCTAAATATTATATCATTAGTTAAAATATTTCAAAAATATTTATTAGGTACAAATTTACAATTTTAAATAAAAAATATATATATATTTTAACTTAGTCATAAAACGTCTCAATTTAGAATAATATAGCTTGGTAAACAACGAGTCACTAATTTATAGAAGCAAATGACCACAACGCTCAAATTTTATAAGATACATTTTTAATATATATATTAATATATATATATATATATATTATATAAATAATTACCTAGATTAAATATATATATATATATATATATATATATATATATATATATATATATATATATATATATATATATATATATATATATATATATATTAAATAATTAAAGGAATGTCGGTAAATGGGATTGGATGATGGAAAGTTGGTGTCAAGTATGCATAAAACGAACGAGGCGCAGTATATGTTATTCATTTTCATTCTCATCTATCTCTCTCATTTTCTCTCTGCATATATAAATTATAAATATAAATATTATTATTATGATTATTAAGATTAATGTTAGTATTAATCTTATAATTAGGAGTAGTATTATTATTGTATTATTATACATAAAATATTACGTCGAGGTCATGAGCGAATTATTTCAAGACGAGTTTTTCGAGTAGGATAGGGCTAAGGAAATTATGGGTTATAGCTATGGAGGTGATGGGTAATGTTCATGGGTATGCTCGTGAGGTCAATCTAGTGTTTATCATCTCCGTTGCATCTACGTACCTTTCCTGCAATATTGAATCTCAATATTGATACGTGAGTACTTGTAAATAAAGTTTTACATATTAACAGTGCATCCCTGACTAGTGCTCGAGTATTTAGTATTATGCATGCTTGTACTTTTGATATTGCCCTTAGATAGGTTATGTTGAATCTTGAATTAGTTACACATGCGGTTGAGATAAGGTATAAGATATGCATGTCCTTGGAAAGTTAGCGAAAAATTAAGAACTTTTCATTTAGATATCGAATGGTTTCGATGAACGGATTAGAAGTTATAGTCAATTGAATTTTTGTATTATTATTAAAAATGATTATTATTATCGTCGTTAATACCGTCGTTCTAGTTTTTATTTAATTATTATTATTATTATTATTATTATTATTATTATTATTATTATTATCATCATCATCATCATTATCTACAAAAAGTCTTATTATTAAAAATTGTTATTTTATTATTATTACTATCGTTATCATCGTTAAAGTTATAATTAGTATTATCATTAATATTATCATAATATTTATTATCATTAATACTATTATAATTAAAAACTAATATTAGTAACATCTAAATTTTTGATTACTATTATTATCATTAACATGAACGCGATATAAAAGACGATTAAAAACTATTAAACGAATCGATTAGGAAATAATGAGTATGAGTATCATGATGAAATTAAAATATTGTAAGATATTGATTTAGATAAAAATTATCATTTTTCATTATTTTTATCACTATTATTATTAAAAGTTTTATTAATATTAAAAATATCATTTTTACAAAAAACTGTTATTTAGGCACATCATTGTTAATACAAAATTTCATTTACTATTATTAATAAGAATTATTATTTTATCATAATATGATTTTTCGTAAATATAAATATTGTTATTATTATTAGTAGAATAATAATAATTATTATTACAAAATGATACACTTTTTACTTATTAGTATTATCGATATTATGTTATCAAATAAATATGTAATACAAAGATATTTTTACTACGTGTAATATAATTACATCAATACTACCTATCATATTATTTTTATGATATTAAATGAACTTTATAAATTTTATTACTTAAGATATATAAAAGTATATTTTTATAATAAATCAATTATATTATTTACTCTAATAAATCTTTTAAATATTTAAAAATATAAAACGACGATATTTAAACTATATAACAATCATGTATAGATTTTTGGAAATTATTTTGAGTCAAATTTACTTTTGTTGACTTTTGCATATTAGTCTCGAGCATTAGGATTATGGTACACTATGACTTGACCTAATTTGTTAGACAAATATTGACCAACACATAAATATATATAATTAATTTAGGTTCGTGAATCCGAGGCCAACCTTGCACTTGTTCAATGACGTTATATGTATTTTTACTACGAAATACAGTATGGTGAGTTTCATTTGCCTTTTTACCCTTTATATTTTTGGGCTGAGAATACATGCGCAACTTTTATAAATGTTTTACGAAATAGACACAAGTAATCGAAACTACATTATATGGTTGAATTATCGAAATCGAATATGCCCCTTTTTATTAAGTCTGGTAATCTAAGAATTAGGGAACAGACACCCTAATTGACGCGAACTCTAAAGATAGATCTATCGGGCCCAACGAGCCCCATCCAAAGTACCGGATGCTTTAGTACTTCGAAATTTATATCATGTCCGAAGGAGGATCCCGGAATGATGGGGATATTCTTATATGCATATTGTGAATGTCGGTTACCAGGTGTTCAATCCATATGAATGATATTTTTGTCTCTATACATGGGACGTATGTTTATGAGAAATGAAAATATGAAATCTTGTGGTCTATTAAAATTATGAAATGATTATTTATGATAAACTAATGAACTCACCAACCTTTTGGTTGACACTTGAAAGCATGTTTATTCTCAGGTATGAAAGAAACGTTCCGCTGTGCATTTGCTCATTTTAAAGACATTATTTGGAGTCGATCATCGCAATGGAACCAGTTGTTGGTGACTTCGTCCAGATGGTTTAGGACGGGTCCTTTCAGTTGGTATCAGAGCGGTGGTCTTAGCGAACCAGGTCTGCATTAGTGTGTATAACTGATAAGTCGTTAGGATGCATTAGTGAGTCTGGACTTCGACCGTGTCTGCATGTCAAAAGTTTTGCTTATCATCCGTGTCGAAAATCATCTACTTATCGTCCTTAGAAAATTACCTGATTATCATTCTTAGCCTAGACACATCTTACTGCAATGATTGCATGATTAGTGTATAGACAAAATTCGTATCTTAGCATATCTGTTACTGTAGACCTTGCCTGACAACTTCTGTAGATTCCTCCGTAACTTATGGGATTTTAGTATTATATATGCATATGTAAATTATGTATTGTAGGGTACTAATCTACATCCTATAATCTATTTCTTATCGAAAATCCTTCATCTGATCGTACGAGACAAATCCCTCAACCAGTTCAAGTCCCTCAGATTCTGATAGCTATTTCGATAGTTATTCCGACAGCTATTCCGATATGGATTTCCACTCGAACTCCGAAAGCAGCATAACCAGAATGAATCAACTAATTCATATGATGAGTTCGTAGTCTATTAAATCAATAGAGACGTGCAGAAGGCAATCCCTTCCACCAACCGAATTCACCTCTTAACAATGAATCTGAAGCGTTTACCGGCGAACCTGTTCGAGACACCATTTTCAGTCTCATTTCCAGGGTAACTCGACAAGATTATATTATATCCACAATTCTGAACCTTATTCATCCGCTCGTTCCGACCGACAATCATCCTGAAGTAATAAGTTAACGAACTTCGCGCTCGAATAATCAATTCGGGGAATATGGTGCAAAATGTACCAGCTTCAGCAACATCACCGGCACCAATAGTACCATCAGTAACAGCACCAGTACCATCAACAATCCATGCTTCAATATCACTATCTATACTTCGAGTATGATCTTCGTTCTACGTATCGTTCTACCTCATTTATCTTCGTTCGACATGGCGAATATGTAATCTCTAAAGTTTTAGAGATTATTTATTCTAGTTCCAACCAAAAACTAAATGAGTTTAATATTATATTAACTCATTAAATCCATGATTACATCTGAAGAAAATATATATGTAAATATATTTTCACAAAGATTATAATTAAAAATTCTTTCGTACAAACTATTAATGGTGAAAATATTTTAACGGGTAGGTAATACCCGAGGAATATTTAGATTTATCATTAATAAATTACACTGTACATTCTTCGAATTTGATTTAACGATCATTTACTATCCTATTTACAACCACCGATATACGTATCCGTTCACCAAAGAATAACTATTTTCATTCAAATTCAATTTCATATTTGGATTTTGATCTATCCGAACCCAACAAGTGGCATAATGAAGAAATAATGGACACAATAAAAATTGATTAGAAACAGACTAATTAACAATATGAAATTTTGTTAAGAAACCACGCTAATAAGATCCTAGCTAACTGTTCCTAGCTAACTGTTAATTCTATATTACATTTTATTTTATCGCAATTTAATTATCGCAATTTATTTATCGCAGGTTATTTATCGCAATTTTATTTATCGTTATTTACTTTCTGTTATTTACTTTACGCATTTAATTTATCATCATTTAATTTCTGTTATTTATTTTACGCACTTTAAATATCGGGACACGTATACAAGGTTTTGACATATCATATCGACGCATCTATATATATTATTTAGAATCACCATAGACACTCTATATGCAGTAATGATCGAGTTCTCTATACAGGGTTGAGATTGATTCTATAATAATATATATACTTTGAGTTGTGATCGAGTCTGAGACGAATACGGGTCACGATACGTATTAATTAATTCGAATATTATTTATTAAGTTATATATGAATTATTGGACTGTTAAAGGTGGACTATCAACTGTAGACTACCAACATTGGACAATTAAAATGAATTAAAATATTGATTATGACATATGAAACTAAACAATTCTTCAAGTTTGCCACTTGATTTCATTTTAAACCTCATTTGTATTTTGACGATTACAATCTGCCTTCAAACCTTTCATAATCCTTGAAAACACTCCAATCGAGAGGATGAATCAACCGCATTCCATCTAGGGAAGAAAAGATTGATGCATTTAGTTATGCATCTGAAAAACTCTCGGAAACTGAGTAAACGTTTAAAACATAGTTGTGCTAATTCCTTTAGTGTTATTATTACCCAAAATAACTTGGTAATTCCTTTCAAAGTAGCAAATTTTGTCACAGCTCCAGTAAATCAACTTCGACTTTTCGTTCGAAACAACCTTATTATCACCTTAATTTATATGTATGCTCTTTTATTGTTACCTGGGAACCTTTTATATTCCACCTAATTACCGTCAGCGTTTAATCATCTAAAAACACAATTCTCTTGAAATCACCTAGGATCGATAACCAATGATTCAGATATGGTAGCAATAAATGTAGAGGAATCGACAATCAGTACTTTGAAAACTCACAGCATATCTACATCAACAGTTATATGTATAACATTTATCTCCTAGAATAATGACCTTCCAATCTGAAATTTTGAAAAGCACCCAGTCTACAAATCAATACTCTGAATATTGAAAAAGCTGAATGAAGCAGCAGAAACCGGAGACAACCGTAAACGATCCTAACAGCCAGAAGTTTGATAATAAAGAATAGTATGTTGGAAAAGCTCAGAAAAGTTGGAACTGAAAAACCGATTGAGCAAACCATGAAGGAGACCAAGGACAAATACAAGGACCAAACCCTATATTCAAAGAATCCAGGTAATTCTGGATCCGATGAAATCTTTAGAGAATATCTTGCTCCGAAGTCATGTTAAAATCTTGCGGAAAATCTTTTTCTTATCAATTTTCAAACTTAGAAATTCCAATATATCATCATAAATATCTTCGATACTCCTGAAGATATTTTCATAAATATTCTCGTCCGAAATTATATACCTCTTCGTGCTATCTATATTACATCATATTGAAAACTGTTTTAGTTTTCAATATTCTATAACATCTAAGTATAAATTATGAATGAATTCTGGAGAAGTGTTGGGAACTGATGCATGAGTTAGTATAATATAATGACACTTGATCAACGTTATTATATTACAATAAGTCATGCTGAGTTTCTAATGGGACGTGATGATTCACAGATCATAACGTCATCATGTCCCATGTTACATAACTCTTTCATTCTACTTAACTCCTGAACAAATCAAGAAAATGTATTCTTGATGGTTCTATTTTCCGTGATGTTGATAAATTTGAAAATCAAATTGTACTATCACGTTCCTTCCTGCTTAGAACATTATAATCATTCGAAACTTTATATCTACAAATTCTGGACCATTATTCACTTGACTTGAAGTCGGGAAGAGAAAACAAAAGCATAGAGCTTTGAAATATAAGGGAGAATATAAAGCCCGATAACAACACCTAAATTACAAACCGTGTATATCAATGTTTATCGCAACATAAAAACACGGGAGAATTATAAGTACTATCACCCCAAGGGCAAAATAGAAGTAAGCAGATTGCTCTGGTGGAAGTTGGAAAAGAAGAATAATTGTTGCGATAGTAAGAATAAGGACAAGGATTAGAACTGGATTAAACATTCTCATAATCTCTTGAAATTGGGGAATTTAGTATAGAAATGATAAAAGTAACGGGACGGAAAAAGTTTAACTTATAATGGAAATATCAGACAGAGTAATCAAGGCAGATTACCGTATTTAATTATAGAGATCTTAATTTCCTTATTCGCCAAAGAATCAAATCTTTCAGATTACGAAGATTTTCTTTAAATCCCTTGAATTCCAGAATTCAACTCTCCACGTCAAAAGTTAAGACGAAACTTTATTTATTCATTTCACTCTTTTGTGATAGCTTCATTCGTACTCTTCGATTAATCGAATTATTTTATCAATATTACTCAATGATGATAAAACTCTAATTATCAACTCATATTCGTCATGAAAACATTTTTAATGTTAGCTATGACAACTCCACTCAAATTTCGGGACGAAATTTCTTTAACGGGTAGGTACTGTGATGACCCGGAAATTTTTGACCAAATTTAAACTTAATCTTTACGTGATTTCGACGCAATAAGCAAAGTCTGTAATATTGAGTCTCAAAATTTTTGAACTATTTTATGAAATCAATTACCCTTTGACCATGCCTGACGATTCACGAACAATTATGTGTAAATGGATATATATGTATATATATACATATATATGATTATTAGATTGAGATATATTAATAAAACATTTAACGGTTAGTTAATATGAATATAAGTTATGAGATTTATTTACGACTTGAAAACAATGATAAAATAGCGAATGGATAATACTTTACATGAGCGTATTGTTTCAATATAAGTTATTATAGTTATTGACGAGATTAAAAGATAATATCATATGATTGAATTATCAGATACATTGAATTATGATTACGAGTCTCTGTTATGAGGTCCACTTTGAATTAGGAAACTCTTATTTTAATGGTATCCGAAATATTTGGTAAAAGTGATTTACAAAAGTGTCATTAATGAGAGTTAGTCAAAAGTTAGTAATCATTTCCGTTTAAATTTCAAAAGTGTACTTTACTTTGATTAACTCGTGTGCCTTGACAAATCAACTATTTAATTTTCATATTAAAAACATTATTTGGTAAAATAACTACTATTATTTAAAAGCGAGTTAAAACGAACTTTGAAATCTATTTGGTTTTGAAAGGCTAAATATTATATCATTAGTTAAAATATTTCAAAAATATTTATTAGGTACAAATTTACAATTTTAAATAAAAAATATATATATATTTTAACTTAGTCATAAAACGTCTCAATTTAGAATAATATAGCTTGGTAAACAACGAGTCACTAATTTATAGAAGCAAATGACCACAACGCTCAAATTTTATAAGATACATTTTTACAAGGTAATTTATTGATGAATAAATCAAACTATTATTAAAGGTACACGTCGCGTAACGTAAAAGGCTAGTTTTCTAAACGTACGAAAGTGCGCTCGAAAAACCGAAAGTGGTACATGAGTCGAATGACAACGTACTAGTCATTTGAACAAAAATTACATTTTTACCATGCTCGTAAATATAATATATTATATAAATAATTACCTAGATTAAATATATATTAATATATATATATATATATATATATATATATATATATATATATATATATATATATATATATATATATATATTAAATAATTAAAGGAATGTCGGTAAATGGGATTGGATGATGGAAAGTTGGTGTCAAGTATGCATAAAACGAACGAGGCGCAGTATATGTTATTCATTTTCATTCTCATCTATCTCTCTCATTTTCTCTCTGCATATATAAATTATAAATATAAATATTATTATTATGATTATTAAGATTAATGTTAGTATTAATCTTATAATTAGGAGTAGTATTATTATTGTATTATTATACATAAAATATTACGTCGAGGTCATGAGCGAATTATTTCAAGACGAGTTTTTCGAGTAGGATAGGGCTAAGGAAATTATGGGTTATAGCTATGGAGGTGATGGGTAATGTTCATGGGTATGCTCGTGAGGTCAATCTAGTGTTTATCATCTCCGTTGCATCTACGTACCTTTCCTGCAATATTGAATCTCAATATTGATACGTGAGTACTTGTAAATAAAGTTTTACATATTAATAGTGCATCCCTGACTAGTGCTCGAGTATTTAGTATTATGCATGCTTGTACTTTTGATATTGCCCTTAGATAGGTTATGTTGAATCTTGAATTAGTTACACATGCGGTTGAGATAAGGTATAAGATATGCATGTCCTTGGAAAGTTAGCGAAAAATTAAGAACTTTTCATTTAGATATCGAATGGTTTCGATGAACGGATTAGAAGTTATAGTCAATTGAATTTTTGTATTATTATTAAAAATGATTATTATTATCGTCGTTAATACCGTCGTTCTAGTTTTTATTTAATTATTATTATTATTATTATTATTATTATTATTATTATTATTATTATTATTATTATCATCATCATCATTATCTACAAAAAGTCTTATTATTAAAAATTGTTATTTTATTATTATTACTATCGTTATCATCGTTAAAGTTATAATTAGTATTATCATTAATATTATCATAATATTTATTATCATTAATACTATTATAATTAAAAACTAAAATTAGTAACATCTAAATTTTTGATTACTATTATTATCATTAACATGAACGCGATATAAAAGACGATTAAAAACTATTAAACGAATCGATTAGGAAATAATGAGTATGAGTATCATGATGAAATTAAAATATTGTAAGATATTGATTTAGATAAAAATTATCGTTTTTCATTATTTTTATCACTATTATTATTAAAAGTTTTATTAATATTAAAAATATCATTTTTACAAAAAACTATTATTTAGGCACATCATTGTTAATACAAAATTTCATTTACTATTATTAATAAGAATTATTATTTTATCATAATATGATTTTTCGTAAATATAAATATTGTTATTATTATTAGTAGAATAATAATAATTATTATTACAAAATGATACACTTTTTACTTATTAGTATTATCGATATTATGTTATCAAATAAATATGTAATACAAAGATATTTTTACTACGTGTAATATAATTACATCAATACTACCTATCATATTATTTTTATGATATTAAATGAACTTTATAAATTTTATTACTTAAGATATATAAAAGTATATTTTTATAATAAATCAATTATATTATTTACTCTAATAAATCTTTTAAATATTTAAAAATATAAAACGACGATATTTAAACTATATAACAATCATGTATAGATTTTTGGAAATTATTTTGAGTCAAATTTACTTTTGTTGACTTTTGCATATTAGTCTCGAGCATTAGGATTATGGTACACTATGACTTGACCTAATTTGTTAGACAAATATTGACCAACATATAAATATATATAATTAATTTAGGTTCGTGAATCCGAGGCCAACCTTGCACTTGTTCAATGACGTTATATGTATTTTTACTACGAAATACAGTATGGTGAGTTTCATTTGCCTTTTTACCCTTTATATTTTTGGGCTGAGAATACATGCGCAACTTTTATAAATGTTTTACGAAATAGACACAAGTAATCGAAACTACATTATATGGTTGAATTATCGAAATCGAATATGCCCCTTTTTATTAAGTCTGGTAATCTAAGAATTAGGGAACATGTGATGACCCGGAAATTTCCGAACAAATTTAAACTTTAATCTTTATATATATCTGGCACGATAAGCAAAATCTGTAATGTTGAGTCCCAAAAGTTTTGAAACTATATTCATTTAATCAAATACTCTTTAACCATGCCTAACGATTCACGAACAATTATGTGTAAATAAATATATATGCATATACATGTGTGCTTATTAAATTGAGATATATTAATAAAACATTGAACGGATTAGTTGATATGAAAATAAGCTATGAGATCTATTTAGTGAACTTGAAAATGATATCAAGGTATTGAATGAATAATACGTTACATAAACGTTTTTGTTCGATGTAAGTTTATCAACGAGATTAAAAGATAATATCAAATGATTGAATTATCAGATACATTGATTTATGATCACGAGTCTCCGTCGTAAGGTCCACTATGATTTAAGAGACTATTACATTTTTAACGGTATTCGGAAATTTAGTGAAATGATACGCATGCAAGAACGACAGTGTTCTTATCGAGGATTAGTCAAAGGTTGGTGGAGGATTGAATTTCATAACACTTGGTTGATAACTTGCAACGTATATAGAACATGATTATGTATATTAGATATATTAGTTAGGTAAAAGATAGTAACCCTTGTTCATTGATTCGATTTATAATTAGATATTTTAACTAGAGCCTTTGAGAAATTAAAGTAAATGTTGGCGCATAAATAAGTTATATCAGATTAAGTTTTTGAGCATAACCGTTAGGTGATATAACAATATCTAGTATTCACACGATTTTAATGTTATATATATATTGGTCTTTGAAATATAATTAATTTTGAAAATGTGATGACCCGGAAATTTCCGAACAAATTTAAACTTTAATCTTTATATATATCCGGCACGATAAGCAAAATCTGTAATGTTGAGTCCCAAAATTTTTGAAACTATATTCATTTAATCAAATACTCTTTAACCATGCCTAACGATTCACGAACAATTATGTGTAAATAAATATATATGCATATACATGTGTGCTTATTAAATTGAGATATATTAATAAAACATTGAACGGATTAGTTGATATGAAAATAAGCTATGAGATCTATTTAGTGAACTTGAAAATGATATCAAGGTATTGAATGAATAATACGTTACATAAACGTATTTGTTCGATGTAAGTTTATCAACGAGATTAAAAGATAATATCAAATGATTGAATTATCAGATACATTGATTTATGATCACGAGTCTCCGTCGTAAGGTCCACTATGATTTAAGAGACTATTACATTTTTAACGGTATTCGAAAATTTAGTGAAATGATACGCATGCAAGAACGACAGTGTTCTTATCGAGGATTAGTCAAAGGTTGGTGGAGGATTGAATTTCATAACACTTGGTTGATAACTTGCAACGTATATAGAACATGATTATGTATATTAGATATATTAGTTAGGTAAAAGATAGTAACCCTTGTTCATTGATTCGATTTATAATTAGATATTTTAACTAGAGCCTTTGAGAAATTAAAGTAAATGTTGGCGCATAAATAAGTTATATCAGATTAAGTTTTTGAGCATAACCGTTAGGTGATATAACAATATCTAGTATTCACACGATTTTAATGTTATATATATATTGGTCTTTGAAATATAATTAATTTTGAAAAGTGAAATATTATATTATTAGATAAATATTTCAAACATATGTATTATGTATAAGTTTATAAATTTTAAATGTACATATATTTTATTTTAGTCATAAAACGTTTTGATTCAAACTAATAAGATTAAATATATATTTTGTTATATAACGAGACGTCGATTCATAAAAGGAAATGACCAAAACACTCAAAATATTAAGTTACACTTTGAGTGGGTTAGTTTTTAATTAATTTAAGTGTAGTTATTAATAAAGGTACATGTCACAAAACGTTTAATTTTAAAATAAAATATTTTGATAAACAACGAGGCTTTGAATTATGGAAGTAAATGATCACAACGCTCAATTTTATAAGTTATATTTTTATAAAGGTAATTTATTGAAGAGTAAGTCTATTTTTTTGTAAAAGGTACACGTCACGTAACGTAAAAGGCTAGTTTTCTAAACGTACGAAAGTGCGCCCGAAAAACAGAAAGTGGTACATGAGTCGTGAGACCACGACCGTGTCATTTTTGTAAAAATTATATTTTTACCATGAGCGTAAATATAATATAATATTTAATTAATTCTAAAGATTAAATATAATATATATTAAATAATATATATATATATATATATATATATATATATATATATATATATATATATATATATATATATATATATATATATATATATATATACGTATCATATAGCATAGATATAAAGAAAGGGGTGTCGGTAGGAAAAAGTTAAGATTCATGAGCTGTAATATGTGATTGCATGAATAACTTGGCCAACCACTTTCTATAAAGATCGATCAATTGGTTATGAATTTACACACAAACATACTCATATTCTCTTCTGCATCATTATTATTATTATTATTATTATTTATATTATTATTATTATTATTATTATTATTATTATTATTAATAAGGTTAATATTATAGTTAGGAGTATTATTATTAGTAGTATTTATACATAAAATATTACGACGAGGTCATGAGCGGGTCATTTCAAGACAAGTTTTATGAGTTGGATAGGGCTAAGGAAATTATGGGTTATGGCTATGGAGGTAATGGGTATGGTTCATGGGTATGCCCTTGAGGTCAAATTGGTAATTATCGTCTCCGTCGCGTCTACGTACCTTTCCTACAGTATTGAATCTCAATATTGATACTTGAGCACTCATAACTTAACTTTTATTTACTAATAGTGTATCCCTGACTAGTGCTCGAGAATATAGGATTATGCATGCTTGTATATTTGATATTGCCCTTAGATAGGTTATGTTGAATCTTAAAGGTTGTTATACTAGGGATGAAATAAGGTATAAGATATGCATGTCATTGGAAAGCTAGCGAAAAATTAAGAACTTTTCATTTAGATATCGAATGAATTCGATGAACGGATAGAAAGTTATGAATTGTATAATTAATTTCGTAATTAAAATTGCTGATAATAATTAGTGAACTGATTTTCTGGGTAATAAAAAGTGGTTATTTGGATTCTACTCGTCGAGTAGATGAATTTTCATATAAAGCACGTCTCGTTTCGTTGAACGGTTGTCAAGTTATGGATAAAAGAAGTTTTGTAAATTTTGATGAAACGTCGTTACGGAAACTGAAATTCTCGTTGATCTGCGTTGTTTCAGATTAAAACAAAAATATCACTGAATTCTTTGCTGTAAGATGTAACAAACGACTCTGGTCGTTTGTCAATTCGAGTCTCGACGATTTTTCAAAAAATCGTCAAAGTTGACTGTTTGGTCACATTTTAAAATTCTAAAAAGAGCTGAAACTTTTTTATTAAAAATGTCAGTTTTGTACCAGTTGTCATGGTCGGCCTGATGTGTGTTTACTTTTGCCAAAAATCATGTTATATCTTTGTGGTAACGAGAATTTGAAGGCTTTGACCGTTTGTCAATCCGAGTTTCGAGGAATTTTCTAAAAATCTCCAAAGTAGGCTACTCGGTCACTTTTGTAAATTTATTAAAGCTGAAAAATTAACTTTGAAACACCGAAACCGCGTTGGCAACTATGAGTTGTCTAGGTTTAGTTTACTTCTGTAAAAATTTATGCTTAATTTTTTTGGTAATGTGTAACTTTTATCTTTGGCCGTTTATCAATCGGAATTCCGATAATTTTTCTAAAAACCGCTGAAGTGGCCGTTTAGTCATGTTTGACCGAAAAATCATTTTTGTATAAGTTATTATATTTTTGCATGCGACCTCGTTTTTACTTTAACCTTTGACTTTTGCACATTAGTCTCGAGCATTAGGATTGTGGTACACTATGACTTGGCCTAAATTGTTAGACAAATATTGACCGTCATATAAATATATATAATTAATATAGGTTCGTGAATCCAAGGCCAACCTTACACTTGTTCGATGATGTTATATGTATTTTTACTACAAAATACAGTATGGTGAGTTTCATTTGCTTCCCCTTTTACTCTTTACATTTTTGGGGCTGAGAATACATGCAATTGTTTTATTAACTGTTTTACAATAATTATATGTGTGAGTTTCATTTGCTCCCTTTTACTCTTTATATTTTTGGGACTGAGAATACATGCGCAATTTTTATAAATGTTTTACGAAATAGACACAAGTAATCGAAACTACATTATATGGTTGAATTATCGAAATCGAATATGCCCCTTTTTATTAAGTCTGGTAATCTAAGAATTAGGGAACAGACACCCTAATTGACGCGAATCCTAAAGATAGATCTATTGGGCCCAACAAGCCCCATCCAAAGTACCGGATGCTTTAGTACTTCGAAATTTATATCATGTCCGAAGGAGGATCCCGGAAAGATAGGGGATATTCTTATATGCATATTGTTAATGTCGGTTACCAGGTGTTCACCATATGAATGATTATTTTTGTCTCTATGCATGGGACGTATATTTAAGAGAACTGGAAATGAAATTCTTGTGGTCTATAAAAATGATGAAAATAAATGATTATGATAAACTAATGAACTCACCAACCTTTTGGTTGACACTTGAAAGCATGTTTATTCTCAGGTTTGAAAGAGATCTTCCGCTGTGCATTAGCTGATTTTAAAGATATTACTTGGAGTCATTCATGACATATTTCAAAAGACGTTGCATTCGAGTCGTTGAAGTTCATTAAAGATTATATTTAAGTAGATGACAGATTAGGTCATTTATAGTTTGGATATTATGAAATGGTATGCATGCCTGTCAACTTTCGATGTAAATGAAAGCTTTTCTTTTAAAACGAATGCAATGTTTGTAAAATGTATCATATAGAGGTCAAATACCTCGCGATGTAATCATATGTTATTGTATTCGTCCTTATGGATTGGGACGGGTCATCTCATGTGGTATCAGAGCGGTGGTCTTAGCGAACCAGGTCTTGCATTAGTGTGTCTAACAGATAGTCGTTAAGATGCATTAGCGAGTCTGGACTTCGACCGTGTCTGCATGTCAAAGGTTTTGCTTATCATTTTAAGTCGGAAATCATCTACTTATCCTCTGTAGGAAATTACCTGCTTGTCATTCCTAAGCCTAGACGCGTTTTCCTACAATTATTGCACAATAGTGTATAGACGAATAAATATCTTGGCGTATCTGTTACTGTGAACTTTGACTAACATTTTTCAAAGATTCCTCCGAAAATTATGGGATTTTGGTATTATATATACATATGTAAAATATGTATTGAATAATACAAAATCTAACTCCTAAAATCTATTCCATACCGAAAATTCATTTCCCTGATTCTACGAGATGGATCCCTCAACCAGTTCGAACTCCTCAGATTCCGACAGCTATGCCGATATGGATTTCCACACGAGCTCCGAAAGCAGTGTGACCGGAATGGATCAACCAATTTCCCATCATCTGTTCTGGATAAATTGGGGATGGGTTCGTAATATATTAAATCATTGGAGACAAGAAGAAGGTTATCCCTTCCATCCACCACAATCACCTCTTGGTGAAGAACCCGAAGCACTTACCGGCGAACCTGTTCGAAACACCATTTTCTTTCTTATCTCCAGAGTATCTCGTCATGATTATATACTATCCCATATTATGAATCTTATTCATCCGCTCGCTCCAACCGCAAATCATCCCGGTGTACTAACAGAAGTTAACGAACTTCGCGCTCGCGTGACGGTTTTGGAGATTATGGTGCAAGGATTACAAACACCATCAGCAGCACCAACAGCATAACCAGTACCGCTAGTAACATCCACATCGCAAGCCTCAATACCATAAGCACCAGCAGCATCACCGGCGTCAACAACAACCACCATCATTAACATCCACAGGATCATTACCAACACCAACAATCACATCCGCATCACACGCCTCAATATCCCAATCTATATATCGGATATTAACGTCACATGCACCAAAGATACCAAGGAGTACCAACAACAACAAATGATGAAGTATTGATTCATAACTTCATCGGAGAAACATTCTGTGGTGATTATGTAATCTCTAAAGTTTTAGAGATTATCTATCTCAGCCTTAACCAAAAACTAGATGAGTGGACAGAGATGATAGAGAGAAGAACCGAAACCCTAACAAGACTAGTGCGTAAGGTACAAGCTATACTTGTTTTACCAACAACATCAGCAGTACCAATAGCCTCACCAACACAGTCAAATGCTGTCAACATAGTGAGAATCGTCAACACCTCCAACCTCACAAGCTTCGCCAGTTCAAGAATCACTGTGGAAATCATTACGAATTAATAACGAGTATATTATATCAACGAGTTATGAAGTATTAACTCAGTTCCTCCAAAGAATTTATATGTATATCCTATATATATATAAAAAAAAAAAAATAAAAAAAAAAATTTAACCATAATAAATCTTTCTGTACTAAGCTATTATGTATGGAACCTAACTATCCGGTTAATTCATATTACTAATATGCTATGATGTACATTATTCGTTAACAATTTCATCATTGTTAACCACAATCTCTGCTTCAATTCAATGAATTCCGTCTCATAATAAGTCAAGTGTATCATTCAATAACATGTTTGATTTTACACTTTCATCTTCGATGCACTCGAAATTTTTTTAGAAAACATAAATCGTACATTGCGAAGTTCGCAAGAATTCTTCAAGCGTCAACATCCTTCACTGAAGAATATCAATAAAAATAAATATTAAAGTATTGATTGCATTAGTGAAATACTCGGAGAAGATTATGTAATCTCTAATGTTTTAGAGATTATTCATTTCTAAGTCAAGTCGAAAAATCAAATGAGCTTAATATTATATTAACTCATTGAATCTGCATTACATCTGAAGGAAATATATCCACATATATTTTCATAAGGACGGTAATGAAAATTTTTGTTCAAAATATTATTTGTGAAATTTTTTAACGGATAGGTAATACCCGAGAAGTATTGGAATTCACAATTAATATGATTACATTCTCCGAATCTGATTCAGCAATCATCAACTATATTCACTACTTTCAAACAATATACATTCATCTATAGGAATCAAAACAACCATACTCATTCAAATCTAAGTACATATTCTGGTTTTGAAATCTCAAAATACAATTCGAGATATAACCGAAATTATCACTCTTAGATTCTTACATCTTTCAAAACTATACTTTGACTTCAAAACTGTGATAGAACACCACTTTTATTCGTAACACCCAGAAGTATATGAAAATCATTCGAAATTCCGGAAGATTTCATCATTTGGATATTGACTATGACAATCTGCATTTAAAACCCTTAGAAATTCCGGAAGACACTTCAAACATTGAACAATCGAGATGATGATCCAACCACACGTTACCCGAAGACTTGTACCTGCAAAACTCTCAAAACCAAAGTTATCGTTTAACACGTACCCGCGTCGAATTCTTTAGCATTTATTAGCAAAAAACAACATTTCGATTCCTTTTCAAAGTAGCCAATTTTGTCACAGCTCCAGCAAGTCAATTTCAACATTTCAGTCGGACTAATCTTATTTTAAACCCGATAGATACGTTGTTATTCGTCATTTTTACTGGGGAACCTTTCATATTCCACCATATTACCATCAGCAGTTAATCATCTAAAACACGATTCTTCTGAACCCACCTCGGATTGATAACCAGTGATTCAGATATTATAACATTAAATGCAGAGGAAACATAAAAATGGTAAATGGTTTAAACGGCCAAAGGTTTGATGATAAAAGATGGTGAGTTGGTAAAACTCAGAAAAAGAAAAGATTTGGTACTGAAAAACGAATTGAGCAAAGTATGAAGGAAGCAGTGGACAAATCACAAGGACTAAATCTGTCTTCAAAGAATCCAAATAAATCAGTGCCTGTTGAACTCGTTAGCAAACACCTTACTTCTTATTCTAAACCTTCACAGACAGATATTCTTCATCATCATCATATCTAAAATATTATAAGATATCTTCGTATCTTCCATTATACAGATTCTCCATATCTTTGGAGATATTTTCACAACTATTCTTATCAAGTATCATTTATCTCTCCGTAATATCTGCAACATAAAAGAAACTGTGTTAGTTTCTAAATTCTGAAAAATTTGAATATGAATGTTTTTGAAGTGGTGTTGGGAACTGATGCATGGGTTAGTATAATATAATGACACTTGATCAACGTCATTATATTACAGTAATTCATACTGAGTTTCTAATGGACGTGATGATTCACAGGACATACCGTCATCATGTGTCATTTACACGACTTTTACATTCTATTTAACCTCTAAATATATCAAGAAAATATTTCTTGATGATTCGGTCTTTTTCAGGGTATTCTGGTAATTTAACAAATCAATATTTTACCATTACCATTTCCTTCTTAGAACAATTACTATATTCCTTCTGAAATCCATACATACGAATTCCGGACCATTACGAGAGCTATTTAATCGCAAGAAGAAGAAACGAAAGGACAAAGCTCCGAAATAGAAATTCGGGGTATAAACCGCAGCAAATAGAAGAGAGCATTAACTATGGATGACGATGACTATAGAAGACAGAAGCAGGGACATCGAAATATAAGGGAAGGTGTAAAATTTAACAACAACCCGGAAATTACAACCCGTATATATCGATGCATATAGCAATGTAAAGACATGGGAGAACTAGAAACACTATAAACCCAAGAGCATAGTAGAAGTAAATAGATTCTTCTGGTGGCAGATTAAAAAGAAGAATGACAGATATGCAAGTTAAGAGGATATCAAGGATCAGGATGGGATGGAGCATATTAACGAATACTTTAAAGTAGGAATTGAGAAAGAAAGAATAGAAGGTGTGAGTTGTAAGGAAATGGAGAGGGTGGATTTATAGGAAAATTTTCGACAGAGCAATCGAAGCAGATTATTGCGTTTAATCAAAGAAGATCTGAATCTCCTTAATTACCGAAGGATCAAATCTAAATTGAAGATTTCTTCTAAATTCCTTAAATTTCGGAAATCAATCTTGACTACGACACCGGTTAAGTCAAACTTACTTTTATTCATTTTCACTCTTAAGTGATAGCTTCATTCGTGCTCTTCACAAAAACAAATCATTTTATCTATATTAATCAATGATGATAAAACTCTAATTATCAGTTCATATACGTCATGAAAACACTCTTACTGTTAGCCATGACAATCTCTATCAAATTTCGGGACGAAATTTCTTTTAACGGGTAGGTAATGTGATGACCCGGAAATTTCCGAACAAATTTAAACTTTAATCTTTATATATATCCGGCACGATAAGCAAAATCTGTAATGTTGAGTCCCAAAAGTTTTGAAACTATATTCATTTAATCAAATACTCTTTAACCATGCCTAACGATTCACGAACAATTATGTGTAAATAAATATATATGCATATACATGTGTGCTTATTAAATTGAGATATATTAATAAAACATTGAACGGATTAGTTGATATGAAAATAAGCTATGAGATCTATTTAGTGAACTTGAAAATGATATCAAGGTATTGAATGAATAATACGTTACATAAACGTATTTGTTCGATGTAAGTTTATCAACGAGATTAAAAGATAATATCAAATGATTGAATTATCAGATACATTGATTTATGATCACGAGTCTCCGTCGTAAGGTCCACTATGATTTAAGAGACTATTACATTTTTAACGGTATTCGGAAATTTAGTGAAATGATACGCATGCAAGAACGACAGTGTTCTTATCGAGGATTAGTCAAAGGTTGGTGGAGGATTGAATTTCATAACACTTGGTTGATAACTTGCAACGTATATATAACATGATTATGTATATTAGATATATTAGTTAGGTAAAAGATAGTAACCCTTGTTCATTGATTCGATTTATAATTAGATATTTTAACTAGAGCCTTTGAGAAATTAAAGTAAATGTTGGCGCATAAATAAGTTATATCAGATTAAGTTTTTGAGCATAACCGTTAGGTGATATAACAATATCTAGTATTCACACGATTTTAATGTTATATATATATTGGTCTTTGAAATATAATTAATTTTGAAAAGTGAAATATTATATTATTAGATAAATATTTCAAACATATGTATTATGTATAAGTTTATAAATTTTAAATGTACATATATTTTATTTTAGTCATAAAACGTTTTGATTCAAACTAATAAGATTAAATATATATTTTGTTATATAACGAGACGTCGATTCATAAAAGGAAATGACCAAAACACTCAAAATATTAAGTTACACTTTGAGTGGGTTAGTTTTTAATTAATTTAAGTGTAGTTATTAATAAAGGTACATGTCACAAAACGTTTAATTTTAAAATAAAATATTTTGATAAACAACGAGGCTTTGAATTATGGAAGTAAATGATCACAACGCTCAATTTTATAAGTTATATTTTTATAAATGTAATTTATTGAAGAGTAAGTCTATTTTTTTGTAAAAGGTACACGTCACGTAACGTAAAAGGCTAGTTTTCTAAACGTACGAAAGTGCGCCCGAAAAACAGAAAGTGGTACATGAGTCGTGAGACCACGACCGTGTCATTTTTGTAAAAATTATATTTTTACCATGAGCGTAAATATAATATAATATTTAATTAATTATAAAGATTAAATATAATATATATTAAATAATATATATATATATATATATATATATATATATATATATATATATATATATATATATATATATATATATATATATATATATATATATATATATATATATATATATATATATATATATTACGTATCATATAGCATAGATATAAAGAAAGGGGTGTCGGTAGGAAAAAGTTAAGATTCATGAGCTGTAATATGTGATTGCATGAATAACTTGGCCAACCACTTTCTATAAAGATCGATCAATTGGTTATGAATTTACACACAAACATACTCATATTCTCTTCTGCATCATTATTATTATTATTATTATTTATATTATTATTATTATTATTATTATTATTATTAATAAGGTTAATATTATAGTTAGGAGTATTATTATTAGTAGTATTTATACATAAAATATTACGACGAGGTCATGAGCGGGTCATTTCAAGACAAGTTTTATGAGTAGGATAGGGCTAAGGAAATTATGGGTTATGGCTATGGAGGTAATGGGTATGGTTCATGGGTATGCCCTTGAGGTCAAATTGGTAATTATCGTCTCCGTCGCGTCTACGTACCTTTCCTACAGTATTGAATCTCAATATTGATACGTGAGCACTCATAACTTAACTTTTATTTACTAATAGTGTATCCCTGACTAGTGCTCGAGAATATAGGATTATGCATGCTTGTATATTTGATATTGCCCTTAGATAGGTTATGTTGAATCTTAAAGGTTGTTATACTAGGGATGAAATAAGGTATAAGATATGCATGTCATTGGAAAGCTAGCGAAAAATTAAGAACTTTTCATTTAGATATCGAATGAATTCGATGAACGGATAGAAAGTTATGAATTGTATAATTAATTTCGTAATTAAAATTGCTGATAATAATTAGTGAACTGATTTTCTGGGTAATAAAAAGTGGTTATTTGGATTCTACTCGTCGAGTAGATGAATTTTCATATAAAGCACGTCTCGTTTCGTTGAACGGTTGTCAAGTTATGGATAAAAGAAGTTTTGTAAATTTTGATGAAACGTCGTTACGGAAACTGAAATTCTCGTTGATCTGCGTTGTTTCAGATTAAAACAAAAATATCACTGAATTCTTTGCTGTAAGATGTAACAAACGACTCTGGTCGTTTGTCAATTCGAGTCTCGACGATTTTTCTAAAAATCGTCAAAGTTGACTGTTTGGTCACATTTTAAAATTCTAAAAAGAGCTGAAACTTTTTTATTAAAAATGTCAGTTTTGTATCAGTTGTCATGGTCGGCCTGATGTGTGTTTACTTTTGCCAAAAATCATGTTATATCTTTGTGGTAACGAGAATTTGAAGGCTTTGACCGTTTGTCAATCCGAGTTTCGAGGAATTTTCTAAAAATCTCCAAAGTAGGCTACTCGGTCACTTTTGTAAATTTATTAAAGCTGAAAAATTAACTTTGAAACACCGAAACCGCGTTGGCAACTACGAGTTGTCTAGGTTTAGTTTACTTCTGTAAAAATTTATGCTTAATTTTTTTGGTAATGTGTAACTTTTATCTTTGGCCGTTTATCAATCGGAATTCCGATAATTTTTCTAAAAACCGCTGAAGTGGCCGTTTAGTCATGTTTGACCGAAAAATCATTTTTGTATAAGTTATTATATTTTTGCATGCGACCTCGTTTTTACTTTAACCTTTGACTTTTGCACATTAGTCTCGAGCATTAGGATTGTGGTACACTATGACTTGGCCTAAATTGTTAGACAAATATTGACCGTCATATAAATATATATAATTAATATAGGTTCGTGAATCCAAGGCCAACCTTACACTTGTTCGATGATGTTATATGTATTTTTACTACAAAATACAGTATGGTGAGTTTCATTTGCTTCCCCTTTTACTCTTTACATTTTTGGGGCTGAGAATACATGCAATTGTTTTATTAACTGTTTTACAATAATTATATGTGTGAGTTTCATTTGCTCCCTTTTACTCTTTATATTTTTGGGACTGAGAATACATGCGCAATTTTTATAAATGTTTTACGAAATAGACACAAGTAATCGAAACTACATTATATGGTTGAATTATCGAAATCGAATATGCCCCTTTTTATTAAGTCTGGTAATCTAAGAATTAGGGAACAGACACCCTAATTGACGCGAATCCTAAAGATAGATCTATTGGGCCCAACAAGCCCCATCCAAAGTACCGGATGCTTTAGTACTTCGAAATTTATATCATGTCCGAAGGAGGATCCCGGAATGATAGGGGATATTCTTATATGCATATTGTTAATGTCGGTTACCAGGTGTTCACCATATGAATGATTATTTTTGTCTCTATGCATGGGACGTATATTTAAGAGAACTGGAAATGAAATTCTTGTGGTCTATAAAAATGATGAAAATAAATGATTATGATAAACTAATGAACTCACCAACCTTTTGGTTGACACTTGAAAGCATGTTTATTCTCAGGTTTGAAAGAGATCTTCCGCTGTGCATTAGCTGATTTTAAAGATATTACTTGGAGTCATTCATGACATATTTCAAAAGACGTTGCATTCGAGTCGTTGAAGTTCATTAAAGATTATATTTAAGTAGATGATAGATTAGGTCATTTATAGTTTGGATATTATGAAATGGTATGCATGCCTGTCAACTTTCGATGTAAATGAAAGCTTTTCTTTTAAAACGAATGCAATGTTTGTAAAATGTATCATATAGAGGTCAAATACCTCGCGATGTAATCATGAGATATGTGATGACCCGGAAATTTCCGAACAAATTTAAACTTTAATCTTTATATATATCCGGCACGATAAGCAAAATCTGTAATGTTGAGTCCCAAAAGTTTTGAAACTATATTCATTTAATCAAATACTCTTTAACCATGCCTAACGATTCACGAACAATTATGTGTAAATAAATATATATGCATATACATGTGTGCTTATTAAATTGAGATATATTAATAAAACATTGAACGGATTAGTTGATATGAAAATAAGCTATGAGATCTATTTAGTGAACTTGAAAATGATATCAAGGTATTGAATGAATAATACGTTACATAAACGTATTTGTTCGATGTAAGTTTATCAACGAGATTAAAAGATAATATCAAATGATTGAATTATCAGATACATTGATTTATGATCACGAGTCTCCGTCGTAAGGTCCACTATGATTTAAGAGACTATTACATTTTTAACGGTATTCGGAAATTTAGTGAAATGATACGCATGCAAGAACGACAGTGTTCTTATCGAGGATTAGTCAAAGGTTGGTGGAGGATTGAATTTCATAACACTTGGTTGATAACTTGCAACGTATATAGAACATGATTATGTATATTAGATATATTAGTTAGGTAAAAGATAGTAACCCTTGTTCATTGATTCGATTTATAATTAGATATTTTAACTAGAGCCTTTGAGAAATTAAAGTAAATGTTGGCGCATAAATAAGTTATATCAGATTAAGTTTTTGAGCATAACCGTTAGGTGATATAACAATATCTAGTATTCACACGATTTTAATGTTATATATATATTGGTCTTTGAAATATAATTAATTTTGAAAAGTGAAATATTATATTATTAGATAAATATTTCAAACATATGTATTATGTATAAGTTTATAAATTTTAAATGTACATATATTTTATTTTAGTCATAAAACGTTTTGATTCAAACTAATAAGATTAAATATATATTTTGTTATATAACGAGACGTCGATTCATAAAAGGAAATGACCAAAACACTCAAAATATTAAGTTACACTTTGAGTGGGTTAGTTTTTAATTAATTTAAGTGTAGTTATTAATAAAGGTACATGTCACAAAACGTTTAATTTTAAAATAAAATATTTTGATAAACAACGAGGCTTTGAATTATGGAAGTAAATGATCACAACGCTCAATTTTATAAGTTATATTTTTATAAAGGTAATTTATTGAAGAGTAAGTCTATTTTTTTGTAAAAGGTACACGTCACGTAACGTAAAAGGCTAGTTTTCTAAACGTACGAAAGTGCGCCCGAAAAACAGAAAGTGGTACATGAGTCGTGAGACCACGACCGTGTCATTTTTGTAAAAATTATATTTTTACCATGAGCGTAAATATAATATAATATTTAATTAATTCTAAAGATTAAATATAATATATATTAAATAATATATATATATATATATATATATATATATATATATATATATATATATATATATATATATATATATATATATATATATATATTACGTATCATATAGCATAGATATAAAGAAAGGGGTGTCGGTAGGAAAAAGTTAAGATTCATGAGCTGTAATATGTGATTGCATGAATAACTTGGCCAACCACTTTCTATAAAGATCGATCAATTGGTTATGAATTTACACACAAACATACTCATATTCTCTTCTGCATCATTATTATTATTATTATTATTATTTATATTATTATTATTATTATTATTATTATTAATAAGGTTAATATTATAGTTAGGAGTATTATTATTAGTAGTATTTATACATAAAATATTACGACGAGGTCATGAGCGGGTCATTTCAAGACAAGTTTTATGAGTAGGATAGGGCTAAGGAAATTATGGGTTATGGCTATGGAGGTAATGGGTATGGTTCATGGGTATGCCCTTGAGGTCAAATTGGTAATTATCGTCTCCGTCGCGTCTACGTACCTTTCCTACAGTATTGAATCTCAATATTGATACGTGAGCACTCATAACTTAACTTTTATTTACTAATAGTGTATCCCTGACTAGTGCTCGAGAATATAGGATTATGCATGCTTGTATATTTGATATTGCCCTTAGATAGGTTATGTTGAATCTTAAAGGTTGTTATACTAGGGATGAAATAAGGTATAAGATATGCATGTCATTGGAAAGCTAGCGAAAAATTAAGAACTTTTCATTTAGATATCGAATGAATTCGATGAACGGATAGAAAGTTATGAATTGTATAATTAATTTCGTAATTAAAATTGCTGATAATAATTAGTGAACTGATTTTCTGGGTAATAAAAAGTGGTTATTTGGATTCTACTCGTCGAGTAGATGAATTTTCATATAAAGCACGTCTCGTTTCGTTGAACGGTTGTCAAGTTATGGATAAAAGAAGTTTTGTAAATTTTGATGAAATGTCGTTACGGAAAGTGAAATTCTCGTTGATCTGCGTTGTTTCAGATTAAAACAAAAATATCACTGAATTCTTTGCTGTAAGATGTAACAAACGACTCTGGTCGTTTGTCAATTCGAGTCTCGACGATTTTTCTAAAAATCGTCAAAGTTGACTGTTTGGTCACATTTTAAAATTCTAAAAAGAGCTGAAACTTTTTTATTAAAAATGTCAGTTTTGTATCAGTTGTCATGGTCGGCCTGATGTGTGTTTACTTTTGCCAAAAATCATGTTATATCTTTGTGGTAACGAGAATTTGAAGGCTTTGACCGTTTGTCAATCCGAGTTTCGAGGAATTTTCTAAAAATCTCCAAAGTAGGCTACTCGGTCACTTTTGTAAATTTATTAAAGCTGAAAAATTAACTTTGAAACACCGAAACCGCGTTGGCAACTACGAGTTGTCTAGGTTTAGTTTACTTCTGTAAAAATTTATGCTTAATTTTTTTGGTAATGTGTAACTTTTATCTTTGGCCGTTTATCAATCGGAATTCCGATAATTTTTCTAAAAATCGCTGAAGTGGCCGTTTAGTCATGTTTGACCGAAAAATCATTTTTGTATAAGTTATTATATTTTTGCATGCGACCTCGTTTTTACTTTAACCTTTGACTTTTGCACATTAGTCTCGAGCATTAGGATTGTGGTACACTATGACTTGGCCTAAATTGTTAGACAAATATTGACCGTCATATAAATATATATAATTAATATAGGTTCGTGAATCCAAGGCCAACCTTACACTTGTTCGATGATGTTATATGTATTTTTACTACAAAATACAGTATGGTGAGTTTCATTTGCTTCCCCTTTTACTCTTTACATTTTTGGGGCTGAGAATACATGCAATTGTTTTATTAACTGTTTTACAATAATTATATGTGTGAGTTTCATTTGCTCCCTTTTACTCTTTATATTTTTGGGACTGAGAATACATGCGCAATTTTTATAAATGTTTTACGAAATAGACACAAGTAATCGAAACTACATTATATGGTTGAATTATCGAAATCGAATATGCCCCTTTTTATTAAGTCTGGTAATCTAAGAATTAGGGAACAGACACCCTAATTGACGCGAATCCTAAAGATAGATATATTGGGCCCAACAAGCCCCATCCAAAGTACCGGATGCTTTAGTACTTCGAAATTTATATCATGTCCGAAGGAGGATCCCGGAATGATAGGGGATATTCTTATATGCATATTGTTAATGTCGGTTACCAGGTGTTCACCATATGAATGATTATTTTTGTCTCTATGCATGGGACGTATATTTAAGAGAACTGGAAATGAAATTCTTGTGGTCTATAAAAATGATGAAAATAAATGATTATGATAAACTAATGAACTCACCAACCTTTTGGTTGACACTTGAAAGCATGTTTATTCTCAGGTTTGAAAGAGATCTTCCGCTGTGCATTAGCTGATTTTAAAGATATTACTTGGAGTCATTCATGACATATTTCAAAAGACGTTGCATTCGAGTCGTTGAAGTTCATTAAAGATTATATTTAAGTAGATGACAGATTAGGTCATTTATAGTTTGGATATTATGAAATGGTATGCATGCCTGTCAACTTTCGATGTAAATGAAAGCTTTTCTTTTAAAACGAATGCAATGTTTGTAAAATGTATCATATAGAGGTCAAATACCTCGCGATGTAATCATATGTTATTGTATTCGTCCTTATGGATTGGGACGGGTCATCTCATGTGGTATCAGAGCGGTGGTCTTAGCGAACCAGGTCTTGCATTAGTGTGTCTAACAGATAGTCGTTAAGATGCATTAGCGAGTCTGGACTTCGACCGTGTCTGCATGTCAAAGGTTTTGCTTATCATTTTAAGTCGGAAATCATCTACTTATCCTCTGTAGGAAATTACCTGCTTGTCATTCCTAAGCCTAGACGCGTTTTCCTACAATTATTG
This sequence comes from Rutidosis leptorrhynchoides, assembly GCF_046630445.1. NCBI lineage: Eukaryota > Viridiplantae > Streptophyta > Magnoliopsida > Asterales > Asteraceae > Rutidosis > Rutidosis leptorrhynchoides. The sequence goes on from NC_092337.1 coordinate 259,384,036, forward strand.
CACAATAGTGTATAGACGAATAAATATCTTGGCGTATCTGTTACTGTGAACTTTGACTAACATTTTTCAAAGATTCCTCCGGAAATTATGGGATTTTGGTATTATATATACATATGTAAAATATGTATTGTACTAAAATCTATTCCATACCGAAAATTCATTTCCCTGATTCTACGAGATGGATCCCTCAACCAGTTCGAACTCCTCAGATTCCGACAGCTATGCCGATATGGATTTCCACACGAGCTCCGAAAGCAGTGTGACCGGAATGGATCAACCAATTTCCCATCATCTGTTCTGGATAAATTGGGGATGGGTTCGTAATATATTAAATCATTGGAGACAAGAAGAAGGTGATCCCTTCCATCCACCACAATCACCTCTTGGTGAAGAACCCGAAGCACTTACCGGCGAACCTGTTCGAAACACCATTTTCTCTCTTATCTCCAGAGTATCTCGTCATGATTATATACTATCCCATATTATGAATCTTATTCATCCGCTCGCTCCAACCGCAAATCATCCCGGTGTACTAACAGAAGTTAACGAACTTCGCGCTCGCGTGACGGTTTTGGAGATTATGGTGCAAGGATTACAAACACCATCAGCAGCACCAACAGCATAACCAGTACCGCTAGTAACATCCACATCGCAAGCCTCAATACCATAAGCACTAGCAGCATCACCGGCGTCAACAACAACCACCATCATTAACATCCACAGGATCATTACCAACACCAACAATCACATCCGCATCACACGCCTCAATATCCCAATCTATATATCGGATATTAACGTCACATGCACCAAAGATACCAAGGAGTACCAACAACAACAAATGATGAAGTATTGATTCATAACTTCATCGGAGAAACATTCTGTGGTGATTATGTAATCTCTAAAGTTTTAGAGATTATCTATCTCAGCCTTAACCAAAAACTAGATGAGTGGACAGAGATGATAGAGAGAAGAACCGAAACCCTAACAAGACTAGTGCGTAAGGTACAAGCTAGACTTGTTTTACCAACAACATCAGCAGTACCAATAGCCTCACCAACACAGTCAAATGCTGTCAACATAGTGAGAATCGTCAACACCTCCAACCTCACAAGCTTCGCCAGTTCAAGAATCACTGTGGAAATCATTACGAATTAATAACGAGTATATTATATCAACGAGTTATGAAGTATTAACTCAGTTCCTCCAAAGAATTTATATGTATATCCTATATATATATATATATATAAAAAAAAAAAAAAAAAAAAAATTTAACCATAATAAATCTTTCTGTACTAAGCTATTATGTATGGAACCTAACTATCCGGTTAATTCATATTACTAATATGCTATGATGTACATTATTCGTTAACAATTTCATCATTGTTAACCACAATCTCTGCTTCAATTCAATGAATTCCGTCTCATAATAAGTCAAGTGTATCATTCAATAACATGTTTGATTTTACACTTTCATCTTCGATGCACTCGAAATTTTTTTAGAAAACATAAATCGTACATTGCGAAGTTCGCAAGAATTCTTCAAGCGTCAACATCCTTCACTGAAGAATATCAATAAAAATAAATATTAAAGTATTGATTGCATTAGTGAAATACTCGGAGAAGATTATGTAATCTCTAATGTTTTAGAGATTATTCATTTCTAAGTCAAGTCGAAAAATCAAATGAGCTTAATATTATATTAACTCATTGAATCTGCATTACATCTGAAGGAAATATATCCACATATATTTTCATAAGGACGGTAATGAAAATTTTTGTTCAAAATATTATTTGTGAAATTTTTTAACGGATAGGTAATACCCGAGAAGTATTGGAATTCACAATTAATATGATTACATTCTCCGAATCTGATTCAGCAATCATCAACTATATTCACTACTTTCACAACAATATACATTCATCTATAGGAATCAAAACAACCATACTCATTCAAATCTAAGTACATATTCTGGTTTTGAAATCTCAAAATACAATTCGAGATATAACCGAAATTATCACTCTTAGATTCTTACATCTTTCAAAACTATACTTTGACTTCAAAACTGTGATAGAACACCACTTTTATTCGTAACACCCAGAAGTATATGAAAATCATTCGAAATTCCGGAAGATTTCATCATTTGGATATTGACTATGACAATCTGCATTTAAAACCCTTAGAAATTCCGGAAGACACTTCAAACATTGAACAATCGAGATGATGATCCAACCACACGTTACCCGAAGACTTGTACCTGCAAAACTCTCAAAACCAAAGTTATCGTTTAACACGTACCCGCGTCGAATTCTTTAGCATTTATTAGCAAAAAACAACATTTCGATTCCTTTTCAAAGTAGCCAATTTTGTCACAGCTCCAGCAAGTCAATTTCAACATTTCAGTCGGACTAATCTTATTTTAAACCCGATAGATACGTTGTTATTCGTCATTGTTACTGGGGAACCTTTCATATTCCACCATATTACCATCAGCAGTTAATCATCTAAAACACGATTCTTCTGAACCCACCTCGGATTGATAACCAGTGATTCAGATATTATAACATTAAATGCAGAGGAAACATAAAAATGGTAAATGGTTTAAACGGCCAAAGGTTTGATGATAAAAGATGGTGAGTTGGTAAAACTCAGAAAAAGAAAAGATTTGGTACTGAAAAACGAATTGAGCAAAGTATGAAGGAAGCAGTGGACAAATCACAAGGACTAAATCTGTCTTCAAAGAATCCAAATAAATCAGTGCCTGTTGAACTCGTTAGCAAACACCTTACTTCTTATTCTAAACCTTCACAGACAGATATTCTTCATCATCATCATATCTAAAATATTATAAGATATCTTCGTATCTTCCATTATACAGATTCTCCATATCTTTGGAGATATTTTCACAACTATTCTTATCAAGTATCATTTATCTCTCCGTAATATCTGCAACATAAAAGAAACTGTGTTAGTTTCTAAATTCTGAAAAATTTGAATATGAATGTTTTTGAAGTGGTGTTGGGAACTGATGCATGGGTTAGTATAATATAATGACACTTGATCAACGTCATTATATTACAGTAATTCATACTGAGTTTCTAATGGACGTGATGATTCACAGGACATACCGTCATCATGTGTCATTTACACGACTTTTACATTCTATTTAACCTCTAAATATATCAAGAAAATATTTCTTGATGATTCGGTCTTTTTCAGGGTATTCTGGTAATTTAACAAATCAATATTTTACCATTACCATTTCCTTCTTAGAACAATTACTATATTCCTTCTGAAATCCATACATACGAATTCCGGACCATTACGAGAGCTATTTAATCGCAAGAAGAAGAAACGAAAGGACAAAGCTCCGAAATAGAAATTCGGGGTATAAACCGCAGCAAATAGAAGAGAGCATTAACTATGGATGACGATGACTATAGAAGACAGAAGCAGGGACATCGAAATATAAGGGAAGGTGTAAAATTTAACAACAACCCGGAAATTACAACCCGTATATATCGATGCATATAGCAATGTAAAGACATGGGAGAACTAGAAACACTATAAACCCAAGAGCATAGTAGAAGTAAATAGATTCTTCTGGTGGCAGATTAAAAAGAAGAATGACAGATATGCAAGTTAAGAGGATATCAAGGATCAGGATGGGATGGAGCATATTAACGAATACTTTAAAGTAGGAATTGAGAAAGAAAGAATAGAAGGTGTGAGTTGTAAGGAAATGGAGAGGGTGGATTTATAGGAAAATTTTCGACAGAGCAATCGAAGCAGATTATTGCGTTTAATCAAAGAAGATCTGAATCTCCTTAATTACCGAAGGATCAAATCTAAATTGAAGATTTCTTCTAAATTCCTTAAATTTCGGAAATCAATCTTGACTACGACACCGGTTAAGTCAAACTTACTTTTATTCATTTTCACTCTTAAGTGATAGCTTCATTCGTGCTCTTCACAAAAACAAATCATTTTATCTATATTAATCAATGATGATAAAACTCTAATTATCAGTTCATATACGTCATGAAAACACTCTTACTGTTAGCCATGACAATCTCTATCAAATTTCGGGACGAAATTTCTTTTAACGGGTAGGTAATGTGATGACCCGGAAATTTCCGAACAAATTTAAACTTTAATCTTTATATATATCCGGCACGATAAGCAAAATCTGTAATGTTGAGTCCCAAAAGTTTTGAAACTATATTCATTTAATCAAATACTCTTTAACCATGCCTAACGATTCACGAACAATTATGTGTAAATAAATATATATGCATATACATGTGTGCTTATTAAATTGAGATATATTAATAAAACATTGAACGGATTAGTTGATATGAAAATAAGCTATGAGATCTATTTAGTGAACTTGAAAATGATATCAAGGTATTGAATGAATAATACGTTACATAAACGTATTTGTTCGATGTAAGTTTATCAACGAGATTAAAAGATAATATCAAATGATTGAATTATCAGATACATTGATTTATGATCACGAGTCTCCGTCGTAAGGTCCACTATGATTTAAGAGACTATTACATTTTTAACGGTATTCGGAAATTTAGTGAAATGATACGCATGCAAGAACGACAGTGTTCTTATCGAGGATTAGTCAAAGGTTGGTGGAGGATTGAATTTCATAACACTTGGTTGATAACTTGCAACGTATATATAACATGATTATGTATATTAGATATATTAGTTAGGTAAAAGATAGTAACCCTTGTTCATTGATTCGATTTATAATTAGATATTTTAACTAGAGCCTTTGAGAAATTAAAGTAAATGTTGGCGCATAAATAAGTTATATCAGATTAAGTTTTTGAGCATAACCGTTAGGTGATATAACAATATCTAGTATTCACACGATTTTAATGTTATATATATATTGGTCTTTGAAATATAATTAATTTTGAAAAGTGAAATATTATATTATTAGATAAATATTTCAAACATATGTATTATGTATAAGTTTATAAATTTTAAATGTACATATATTTTATTTTAGTCATAAAACGTTTTGATTCAAACTAATAAGATTAAATATATATTTTGTTATATAACGAGACGTCGATTCATAAAAGGAAATGACCAAAACACTCAAAATATTAAGTTACACTTTGAGTGGGTTAGTTTTTAATTAATTTAAGTGTAGTTATTAATAAAGGTACATGTCACAAAACGTTTAATTTTAAAATAAAATATTTTGATAAACAACGAGGCTTTGAATTATGGAAGTAAATGATCACAACGCTCAATTTTATAAGTTATATTTTTATAAAGGTAATTTATTGAAGAGTAAGTCTATTTTTTTGTAAAAGGTACACGTCACGTAACGTAAAAGGCTAGTTTTCTAAACGTACGAAAGTGCGCCCGAAAAACAGAAAGTGGTACATGAGTCGTGAGACCACGACCGTGTCATTTTTGTAAAAATTATATTTTTACCATGAGCGTAAATATAATATAATATTTAATTAATTCTAAAGATTAAATATAATATATATTAAATAATATATATATATATATATATATATATATATATATATATATATATATATATATATATATATATATACGTATCATATAGCATAGATATAAAGAAAGGGGTGTCGGTAGGAAAAAGTTAAGATTCATGAGCTGTAATATGTGATTGCATGAATAACTTGGCCAACCACTTTCTATAAAGATCGATCAATTGGTTATGAATTTACACACAAACATACTCATATTCTCTTCTGCATCATTATTATTATTATTATTATTTATATTATTATTATTATTATTATTATTATTATTATTATTAATAAGGTTAATATTATAGTTAGGAGTATTATTATTAGTAGTATTTATACATAAAATATTACGACGAGGTCATGAGCGGGTCATTTCAAGACAAGTTTTATGAGTAGGATAGGGCTAAGGAAATTATGGGTTATGGCTATGGAGGTAATGGGTATGGTTCATGGGTATGCCCTTGAGGTCAAATTGGTAATTATCGTCTCCGTCGCGTCTACGTACCTTTCCTACAGTATTGAATCTCAATATTGATACGTGAGCACTCATAACTTAACTTTTATTTACTAATAGTGTATCCCTGACTAGTGCTCGAGAATATAGGATTATGCATGCTTGTATATTTGATATTGCCCTTAGATAGGTTATGTTGAATCTTAAAGGTTGTTATACTAGGGATGAAATAAGGTATAAGATATGCATGTCATTGGAAAGCTAGCGAAAAATTAAGAACTTTTCATTTAGATATCGAATGAATTCGATGAACGGATAGAAAGTTATGAATTGTATAATTAATTTCGTAATTAAAATTGCTGATAATAATTAGTGAACTGATTTTCTGGGTAATAAAAAGTGGTTATTTGGATTCTACTCGTCGAGTAGATGAATTTTCATATAAAGCACGTCTCGTTTCGTTGAACGGTTGTCAAGTTATGGATAAAAGAAGTTTTGTAAATTTTGATGAAACGTCGTTACGGAAACTGAAATTCTCGTTGATCTGCGTTGTTTCAGATTAAAACAAAAATATCACTGAATTCTTTGCTGTAAGATGTAACAAACGACTCTGGTCGTTTGTCAATTCGAGTCTCGACGATTTTTCTAAAAATCGTCAAAGTTGACTGTTTGGTCACATTTTAAAATTCTAAAAAGAGCTGAAACTTTTTTATTAAAAATGTCAGTTTTGTATCAGTTGTCATGGTCGGCCTGATGTGTGTTTACTTTTGCCAAAAATCATGTTATATCTTTGTGGTAACGAGAATTTGAAGGCTTTGACCGTTTGTCAATCCGAGTTTCGAGGAATTTTCTAAAAATCTCCAAAGTAGGCTACTCGGTCACTTTTGTAAATTTATTAAAGCTGAAAAATTAACTTTGAAACACCGAAACCGCGTTGGCAACTACGAGTTGTCTAGGTTTAGTTTACTTCTGTAAAAATTTATGCTTAATTTTTTTGGTAATGTGTAACTTTTATCTTTGGCCGTTTATCAATCGGAATTCCGATAATTTTTCTAAAAACCGCTGAAGTGGCCGTTTAGTCATGTTTGACCGAAAAATCATTTTTGTATAAGTTATTATATTTTTGCATGCGACCTCGTTTTTACTTTAACCTTTGACTTTTGCACATTAGTCTCGAGCATTAGGATTGTGGTACACTATGACTTGGCCTAAATTGTTAGACAAATATTGACCGTCATATAAATATATATAATTAATATAGGTTCGTGAATCCAAGGCCAACCTTACACTTGTTCGATGATGTTATATGTATTTTTACTACAAAATACAGTATGGTGAGTTTCATTTGCTTCCCCTTTTACTCTTTACATTTTTGGGGCTGAGAATACATGCAATTGTTTTATTAACTGTTTTACAATAATTATATGTGTGAGTTTCATTTGCTCCCTTTTACTCTTTATATTTTTGGGACTGAGAATACATGCGCAATTTTTATAAATGTTTTACGAAATAGACACAAGTAATCGAAACTACATTATATGGTTGAATTATCGAAATCGAATATGCCCCTTTTTATTAAGTCTGGTAATCTAAGAATTAGGGAACAGACACCCTAATTGACGCGAATCCTAAAGATAGATCTATTGGGCCCAACAAGCCCCATCCAAAGTACCGGATGCTTTAGTACTTCGAAATTTATATCATGTCCGAAGGAGGATCCCGGAATGATAGGGGATATTCTTATATGCATATTGTTAATGTCGGTTACCAGGTGTTCACCATATGAATGATTATTTTTGTCTCTATGCATGGGACGTATATTTAAGAGAACTGGAAATGAAATTCTTGTGGTCTATAAAAATGATGAAAATAAATGATTATGATAAACTAATGAACTCACCAACCTTTTGGTTGACACTTGAAAGCATGTTTATTCTCAGGTTTGAAAGAGATCTTCCGCTGTGCATTAGCTGATTTTAAAGATATTACTTGGAGTCATTCATGACATATTTCAAAAGACGTTGCATTCGAGTCGTTGAAGTTCATTAAAGATTATATTTAAGTAGATGATAGATTAGGTCATTTATAGTTTGGATATTATGAAATGGTATGCATGCCTGTCAACTTTCGATGTAAATGAAAGCTTTTCTTTTAAAACGAATGCAATGTTTGTAAAATGTATCATATAGAGGTCAAATACCTCGCGATGTAATCATGAGATATGTGATGACCCGGAAATTTCCGAACAAATTTAAACTTTAATCTTTATATATATCCGGCACGATAAGCAAAATCTGTAATGTTGAGTCCCAAAAGTTTTGAAACTATATTCATTTAATCAAATACTCTTTAACCATGCCTAACGATTCACGAACAATTATGTGTAAATAAATATATATGCATATACATGTGTGCTTATTAAATTGAGATATATTAATAAAACATTGAACGGATTAGTTGATATGAAAATAAGCTATGAGATCTATTTAGTGAACTTGAAAATGATATCAAGGTATTGAATGAATAATACGTTACATAAACGTATTTGTTCGATGTAAGTTTATCAACGAGATTAAAAGATAATATCAAATGATTGAATTATCAGATACATTGATTTATGATCACGAGTCTCCGTCGTAAGGTCCACTATGATTTAAGAGACTATTACATTTTTAACGGTATTCGGAAATTTAGTGAAATGATACGCATGCAAGAACGACAGTGTTCTTATCGAGGATTAGTCAAAGGTTGGTGGAGGATTGAATTTCATAACACTTGGTTGATAACTTGCAACGTATATAGAACATGATTATGTATATTAGATATATTAGTTAGGTAAAAGATAGTAACCCTTGTTCATTGATTCGATTTATAATTAGATATTTTAACTAGAGCCTTTGAGAAATTAAAGTAAATGTTGGCGCATAAATAAGTTATATCAGATTAAGTTTTTGAGCATAACCGTTAGGTGATATAACAATATCTAGTATTCACACGATTTTAATGTTATATATATATTGGTCTTTGAAATATAATTAATTTTGAAAAGTGAAATATTATATTATTAGATAAATATTTCAAACATATGTATTATGTATAAGTTTATAAATTTTAAATGTACATATATTTTATTTTAGTCATAAAACGTTTTGATTCAAACTAATAAGATTAAATATATATTTTGTTATATAACGAGACGTCGATTCATAAAAGGAAATGACCAAAACACTCAAAATATTAAGTTACACTTTGAGTGGGTTAGTTTTTAATTAATTTAAGTGTAGTTATTAATAAAGGTACATGTCACAAAACGTTTAATTTTAAAATAAAATATTTTGATAAACAACGAGGCTTTGAATTATGGAAGTAAATGATCACAACGCTCAATTTTATAAGTTATATTTTTATAAAGGTAATTTATTGAAGAGTAAGTCTATTTTTTTGTAAAAGGTACACGTCACGTAACGTAAAAGGCTAGTTTTCTAAACGTACGAAAGTGCGCCCGAAAAACAGAAAGTGGTACATGAGTCGTGAGACCACGACCGTGTCATTTTTGTAAAAATTATATTTTTACCATGAGCGTAAATATAATATAATATTTAATTAATTCTAAAGATTAAATATAATATATATTAAATAATATATATATATATATATATATATATATATATATATATATATATATATATATATATATATATATATATATATATATATATATATATATATATATATATATATTACGTATCATATAGCATAGATATAAAGAAAGGGGTGTCGGTAGGAAAAAGTTAAGATTCATGAGCTGTAATATGTGATTGCATGAATAACTTGGCCAACCACTTTCTATAAAGATCGATCAATTGGTTATGAATTTACACACAAACATACTCATATTCTCTTCTGCATCATTATTATTATTATTATTATTATTTATATTATTATTATTATTATTATTATTATTAATAAGGTTAATATTATAGTTAGGAGTATTATTATTAGTAGTATTTATACATAAAATATTACGACGAGGTCATGAGCGGGTCATTTCAAGACAAGTTTTATGAGTAGGATAGGGCTAAGGAAATTATGGGTTATGGCTATGGAGGTAATGGGTATGGTTCATGGGTATGCCCTTGAGGTCAAATTGGTAATTATCGTCTCCGTCGCGTCTACGTACCTTTCCTACAGTATTGAATCTCAATATTGATACGTGAGCACTCATAACTTAACTTTTATTTACTAATAGTGTATCCCTGACTAGTGCTCGAGAATATAGGATTATGCATGCTTGTATATTTGATATTGCCCTTAGATAGGTTATGTTGAATCTTAAAGGTTGTTATACTAGGGATGAAATAAGGTATAAGATATGCATGTCATTGGAAAGCTAGCGAAAAATTAAGAACTTTTCATTTAGATATCGAATGAATTCGATGAACGGATAGAAAGTTATGAATTGTATAATTAATTTCGTAATTAAAATTGCTGATAATAATTAGTGAACTGATTTTCTGGGTAATAAAAAGTGGTTATTTGGATTCTACTCGTCGAGTAGATGAATTTTCATATAAAGCACGTCTCGTTTCGTTGAACGGTTGTCAAGTTATGGATAAAAGAAGTTTTGTAAATTTTGATGAAATGTCGTTACGGAAAGTGAAATTCTCGTTGATCTGCGTTGTTTCAGATTAAAACAAAAATATCACTGAATTCTTTGCTGTAAGATGTAACAAACGACTCTGGTCGTTTGTCAATTCGAGTCTCGACGATTTTTCTAAAAATCGTCAAAGTTGACTGTTTGGTCACATTTTAAAATTCTAAAAAGAGCTGAAACTTTTTTATTAAAAATGTCAGTTTTGTATCAGTTGTCATGGTCGGCCTGATGTGTGTTTACTTTTGCCAAAAATCATGTTATATCTTTGTGGTAACGAGAATTTGAAGGCTTTGACCGTTTGTCAATCCGAGTTTCGAGGAATTTTCTAAAAATCTCCAAAGTAGGCTACTCGGTCACTTTTGTAAATTTATTAAAGCTGAAAAATTAACTTTGAAACACCGAAACCGCGTTGGCAACTACGAGTTGTCTAGGTTTAGTTTACTTCTGTAAAAATTTATGCTTAATTTTTTTGGTAATGTGTAACTTTTATCTTTGGCCGTTTATCAATCGGAATTCCGATAATTTTTCTAAAAATCGCTGAAGTGGCCGTTTAGTCATGTTTGACCGAAAAATCATTTTTGTATAAGTTATTATATTTTTGCATGCGACCTCGTTTTTACTTTAACCTTTGACTTTTGCACATTAGTCTCGAGCATTAGGATTGTGGTACACTATGACTTGGCCTAAATTGTTAGACAAATATTGACCGTCATATAAATATATATAATTAATATAGGTTCGTGAATCCAAGGCCAACCTTACACTTGTTCGATGATGTTATATGTATTTTTACTACAAAATACAGTATGGTGAGTTTCATTTGCTTCCCCTTTTACTCTTTACATTTTTGGGGCTGAGAATACATGCAATTGTTTTATTAACTGTTTTACAATAATTATATGTGTGAGTTTCATTTGCTCCCTTTTACTCTTTATATTTTTGGGACTGAGAATACATGCGCAATTTTTATAAATGTTTTACGAAATAGACACAAGTAATCGAAACTACATTATATGGTTGAATTATCGAAATCGAATATGCCCCTTTTTATTAAGTCTGGTAATCTAAGAATTAGGGAACAGACACCCTAATTGACGCGAATCCTAAAGATAGATATATTGGGCCCAACAAGCCCCATCCAAAGTACCGGATGCTTTAGTACTTCGAAATTTATATCATGTCCGAAGGAGGATCCCGGAATGATAGGGGATATTCTTATATGCATATTGTTAATGTCGGTTACCAGGTGTTCACCATATGAATGATTATTTTTGTCTCTATGCATGGGACGTATATTTAAGAGAACTGGAAATGAAATTCTTGTGGTCTATAAAAATGATGAAAATAAATGATTATGATAAACTAATGAACTCACCAACCTTTTGGTTGACACTTGAAAGCATGTTTATTCTCAGGTTTGAAAGAGATCTTCCGCTGTGCATTAGCTGATTTTAAAGATATTACTTGGAGTCATTCATGACATATTTCAAAAGACGTTGCATTCGAGTCGTTGAAGTTCATTAAAGATTATATTTAAGTAGATGACAGATTAGGTCATTTATAGTTTGGATATTATGAAATGGTATGCATGCCTGTCAACTTTCGATGTAAATGAAAGCTTTTCTTTTAAAACGAATGCAATGTTTGTAAAATGTATCATATAGAGGTCAAATACCTCGCGATGTAATCATATGTTATTGTATTCGTCCTTATGGATTGGGACGGGTCATCTCATGTGGTATCAGAGCGGTGGTCTTAGCGAACCAGGTCTTGCATTAGTGTGTCTAACAGATAGTCGTTAAGATGCATTAGCGAGTCTGGACTTCGACCGTGTCTGCATGTCAAAGGTTTTGCTTATCATTTTAAGTCGGAAATCATCTACTTATCCTCTGTAGGAAATTACCTGCTTGTCATTCCTAAGCCTAGACGCGTTTTCCTACAATTATTGCACAATAGTGTATAGACGAATAAATATCTTGGCGTATCTGTTACTGTGAACTTTGACTAACATTTTTCAAAGATTCCTCCGGAAATTATGGGATTTTGGTATTATATATACATATGTAAAATATGTATTGAATAATACAAAATCTAACTCCTAAAATCTATTCCATACCGAAAATTCATTTCCCTGATTCTACGAGATGGATCCCTCAACCAGTTCGAACTCCTCAGATTCCGACAGCTATGCCGATATGGATTTCCACACGAGCTCCGAAAGCAGTGTGACCGGAATGGATCAACCAATTTCCCATCATCTGTTCTGGATAAATTGGGGATGGGTTCGTAATATATTAAATCATTGGAGACAAGAAGAAGGTGATCCCTTCCATCCACCACAATCACCTCTTGGTGAAGAACCCGAAGCACTTACCGGCGAACCTGTTCGAAACACCATTTTCTCTCTTATCTCCAGAGTATCTCGTCATGATTATATACTATCCCATATTATGAATCTTATTCATCCGCTCGCTCCAACCGCAAATCATCCCGGTGTACTAACAGAAGTTAACGAACTTCGCGCTCGCGTGACGGTTTTGGAGATTATGGTGCAAGGATTACAAACACCATCAGCAGCACCAACAGCATAACCAGTACCGCTAGTAACATCCACATCGCAAGCCTCAATACCATAAGCACTAGCAGCATCACCGGCGTCAACAACAACCACCATCATTAACATCCACAGGATCATTACCAACACCAACAATCACATCCGCATCACACGCCTCAATATCCCAATCTATATATCGGATATTAACGTCACATGCACCAAAGATACCAAGGAGTACCAACAACAACAAATGATGAAGTATTGATTCATAACTTCATCGGAGAAACATTCTGTGGTGATTATGTAATCTCTAAAGTTTTAGAGATTATCTATCTCAGCCTTAACCAAAAACTAGATGAGTGGACAGAGATGATAGAGAGAAGAACCGAAACCCTAACAAGACTAGTGCGTAAGGTACAAGCTAGACTTGTTTTACCAACAACATCAGCAGTACCAATAGCCTCACCAACACAGTCAAATGCTGTCAACATAGTGAGAATCGTCAACACCTCCAACCTCACAAGCTTCGCCAGTTCAAGAATCACTGTGGAAATCATTACGAATTAATAACGAGTATATTATATCAACGAGTTATGAAGTATTAACTCAGTTCCTCCAAAGAATTTATATGTATATCCTATATATATATATATATATAAAAAAAAAAAAAAAAAAAAAAAATTTAACCATAATAAATCTTTCTGTACTAAGCTATTATGTATGGAACCTAACTATCCGGTTAATTCATATTACTAATATGCTATGATGTACATTATTCGTTAACAATTTCATCATTGTTAACCACAATCTCTGCTTCAATTCAATGAATTCCGTCTCATAATAAGTCAAGTGTATCATTCAATAACATGTTTGATTTTACACTTTCATCTTCGATGCACTCGAAATTTTTTTAGAAAACATAAATCGTACATTGCGAAGTTCGCAAGAATTCTTCAAGCGTCAACATCCTTCACTGAAGAATATCAATAAAAATAAATATTAAAGTATTGATTGCATTAGTGAAATACTCGGAGAAGATTATGTAATCTCTAATGTTTTAGAGATTATTCATTTCTAAGTCAAGTCGAAAAATCAAATGAGCTTAATATTATATTAACTCATTGAATCTGCATTACATCTGAAGGAAATATATCCACATATATTTTCATAAGGACGGTAATGAAAATTTTTGTTCAAAATATTATTTGTGAAATTTTTTAACGGATAGGTAATACCCGAGAAGTATTGGAATTCACAATTAATATGATTACATTCTCCGAATCTGATTCAGCAATCATCAACTATATTCACTACTTTCACAACAATATACATTCATCTATAGGAATCAAAACAACCATACTCATTCAAATCTAAGTACATATTCTGGTTTTGAAATCTCAAAATACAATTCGAGATATAACCGAAATTATCACTCTTAGATTCTTACATCTTTCAAAACTATACTTTGACTTCAAAACTGTGATAGAACACCACTTTTATTCGTAACACCCAGAAGTATATGAAAATCATTCGAAATTCCGGAAGATTTCATCATTTGGATATTGACTATGACAATCTGCATTTAAAACCCTTAGAAATTCCGGAAGACACTTCAAACATTGAACAATCGAGATGATGATCCAACCACACGTTACCCGAAGACTTGTACCTGCAAAACTCTCAAAACCAAAGTTATCGTTTAACACGTACCCGCGTCGAATTCTTTAGCATTTATTAGCAAAAAACAACATTTCGATTCCTTTTCAAAGTAGCCAATTTTGTCACAGCTCCAGCAAGTCAATTTCAACATTTCAGTCGGACTAATCTTATTTTAAACCCGATAGATACGTTGTTATTCGTCATTGTTACTGGGGAACCTTTCATATTCCACCATATTACCATCAGCAGTTAATCATCTAAAACACGATTCTTCTGAACCCACCTCGGATTGATAACCAGTGATTCAGATATTATAACATTAAATGCAGAGGAAACATAAAAATGGTAAATGGTTTAAACGGCCAAAGGTTTGATGATAAAAGATGGTGAGTTGGTAAAACTCAGAAAAAGAAAAGATTTGGTACTGAAAAACGAATTGAGCAAAGTATGAAGGAAGCAGTGGACAAATCACAAGGACTAAATCTGTCTTCAAAGAATCCAAATAAATCAGTGCCTGTTGAACTCGTTAGCAAACACCTTACTTCTTATTCTAAACCTTCACAGACAGATATTCTTCATCATCATCATATCTAAAATATTATAAGATATCTTCGTATCTTCCATTATACAGATTCTCCATATCTTTGGAGATATTTTCACAACTATTCTTATCAAGTATCATTTATCTCTCCGTAATATCTGCAACATAAAAGAAACTGTGTTAGTTTCTAAATTCTGAAAAATTTGAATATGAATGTTTTTGAAGTGGTGTTGGGAACTGATGCATGGGTTAGTATAATATAATGGCACTTGATCAACGTCATTATATTACAGTAATTCATGCTGAGTTTCTAATGGACGTGATGATTCACAGGACATACCGTCATCATGTGTCATTTACACGACTTTTACATTCTATTTAACCTCTAAATATATCAAGAAAATATTTCTTGATGATTCGGTCTTTTTCAGGGTATTCTGGTAATTTAACAAATCAATATTTTACCATTACCATTTCCTTCTTAGAACAATTACTATATTCCTTCTGAAATCCATACATACGAATTCCGGACCATTACGAGAGCTATTTAATCGCAAGAAGAAGAAACGAAAGGACAAAGCTCCGAAATAGAAATTCGGGGTATAAACCGCAGCAAATAGAAGAGAGCATTAACTATGGATGACGATGACTATAGAAGACAGAAGCAGGGACATCGAAATATAAGGGAAGGTGTAAAATTTAACAACAACCCGGAAATTACAACCTGTATATATCGATGCATATAGCAATGTAAAGACATGGGAGAACTAGAAACACTATAAACCCAAGAGCATAGTAGAAGTAAATAGATTCTTCTGGTGGCAGATTAAAAAGAAGAATGACAGATATGCAAGTTAAGAGGATATCAAGGATCAGGATGGGATGGAGCATATTAACGAATACTTTAAAGTAGGAATTGAGAAAGAAAGAATAGAAGGTGTGAGTTGTAAGGAAATGGAGAGGGTGGATTTATAGGAAAATTTTCGACAGAGCAATCGAAGCAGATTATTGCGTTTAATCAAAGAAGATCTGAATCTCCTTAATTACCGAAGGATCAAATCTAAATTGAAGATTTCTTCTAAATTCCTTAAATTTCGGAAATCAATCTTGACTACGACACCGGTTAAGTCAAACTTACTTTTATTCATTTTCACTCTTAAGTGATAGCTTCATTCGTGCTCTTCACAAAAACAAATCATTTTATCTATATTAATCAATGATGATAAAACTCTAATTTTCAGTTCATATACGTCATGAAAACACTCTTACTGTTAGCCATGACAATCTCTATCAAATTTCGGGACGAAATTTCTTTTAACGGGTAGGTAATGTGATGACCCGGAAATTTCCGAACAAATTTAAACTTTAATCTTTATATATATCCGGCACGATAAGCAAAATCTGTAATGTTGAGTCCCAAAAGTTTTGAAACTATATTCATTTAATCAAATACTCTTTAACCATGCCTAACGATTCACGAACAATTATGTGTAAATAAATATATATGCATATACATGTGTGCTTATTAAATTGAGATATATTAATAAAACATTGAACGGATTAGTTGATATGAAAATAAGCTATGAGATCTATTTAGTGAACTTGAAAATGATATCAAGGTATTGAATGAATAATACGTTACATAAACGTATTTGTTCGATGTAAGTTTATCAACGAGATTAAAAGATAATATCAAATGATTGAATTATCAGATACATTGATTTATGATCACGAGTCTCCGTCGTAAGGTCCACTATGATTTAAGAGACTATTACATTTTTAACGGTATTCGGAAATTTAGTGAAATGATACGCATGCAAGAACGACAGTGTTCTTATCGAGGATTAGTCAAAGGTTGGTGGAGGATTGAATTTCATAACACTTGGTTGATAACTTGCAACGTATATAGAACATGATTATGTATATTAGATATATTAGTTAGGTAAAAGATAGTAACCCTTGTTCATTGATTCGATTTATAATTAGATATTTTAACTAGAGCCTTTGAGAAATTAAAGTAAATGTTGGCGCATAAATAAGTTATATCAGATTAAGTTTTTGAGCATAACCGTTAGGTGATATAACAATATCTAGTATTCACACGATTTTAATGTTATATATATATTGGTCTTTGAAATATAATTAATTTTGAAAAGTGAAATATTATATTATTAGATAAATATTTCAAACATATGTATTATGTATAAGTTTATAAATTTTAAATGTACATATATTTTATTTTAGTCATAAAACGTTTTGATTCAAACTAATAAGATTAAATATATATTTTGTTATATAACGAGACGTCGATTCATAAAAGGAAATGACCAAAACACTCAAAATATTAAGTTACACTTTGAGTGGGTTAGTTTTTAATTAATTTAAGTGTAGTTATTAATAAAGGTACATGTCACAAAACGTTTAATTTTAAAATAAAATATTTTGATAAACAACGAGGCTTTGAATTATGGAAGTAAATGATCACAACGCTCAATTTTATAAGTTATATTTTTATAAAGGTAATTTATTGAAGAGTAAGTCTATTTTTTTGTAAAAGGTACACGTCACGTAACGTAAAAGGCTAGTTTTCTAAACGTACGAAAGTGCGCCCGAAAAACAGAAAGTGGTACATGAGTCGTGAGACCACGACCGTGTCATTTTTGTAAAAATTATATTTTTACCATGAGCGTAAATATAATATAATATTTAATTAATTCTAAAGATTAAATATAATATATGTTAAATAATATATATATATATATATATATATATATATATATATATATATATATATATATATATATATATATATATATATACGTATCATATAGCATAGATATAAAGAAAGGGGTGTCGGTAGGAAAAAGTTAAGATTCATGAGCTGTAATATGTGATTGCATGAATAACTTGGCCAACCACTTTCTATAAAGATCGATCAATTGGTTATGAATTTACACACAAACATACTCATATTCTCTTCTGCATCATTATTATTATTATTATTATTATTTATATTATTATTATTATTATTATTATTATTATTAATAAGGTTAATATTATAGTTAGGAGTATTATTATTAGTAGTATTTATACATAAAATATTACGACGAGGTCATGAGCGGGTCATTTCAAGACAAGTTTTATGAGTAGGATAGGGCTAAGGAAATTATGGGTTATGGCTATGGAGGTAATGGGTATGGTTCATGGGTATGCCCTTGAGGTCAAATTGGTAATTATCGTCTCCGTCGCGTCTACGTACCTTTCCTACAGTATTGAATCTCAATATTGATACGTGAGCACTCATAACTTAACTTTTATTTACTAATAGTGTATCCCTGACTAGTGCTCGAGAATATAGGATTATGCATGCTTGTATATTTGATATTGCCCTTAGATAGGTTATGTTGAATCTTAAAGGTTGTTATACTAGGGATGAAATAAGGTATAAGATATGCATGTCATTGGAAAGCTAGCGAAAAATTAAGAACTTTTCATTTAGATATCGAATGAATTCGATGAACGGATAGAAAGTTATGAATTGTATAATTAATTTCGTAATTAAAATTGCTGATAATAATTAGTGAACTGATTTTCTGGGTAATAAAAAGTGGTTATTTGGATTCTACTCGTCGAGTAGATGAATTTTCATATAAAGCACGTCTCGTTTCGTTGAACGGTTGTCAAGTTATGGATAAAAGAAGTTTTGTAAATTTTGATGAAACGTCGTTACGGAAACTGAAATTCTCGTTGATCTGCGTTGTTTCAGATTAAAACAAAAATATCAATGAATTCTTTGCTGTAAGATGTAACAAACGACTCTGGTCGTTTGTCAATTCGAGTCTCGACGATTTTTCTAAAAATCGTCAAAGTTGACTGTTTGGTCACATTTTAAAATTCTAAAAAGAGCTGAAACTTTTTTATTAAAAATGTCAGTTTTGTATCAGTTGTCATGGTCGGCCTGATGTGTGTTTACTTTTGCCAAAAATCATGTTATATCTTTGTGGTAACGAGAATTTGAAGGCTTTGACCGTTTGTCAATCCGAGTTTCGAGGAATTTTCTAAAAATCTCCAAAGTAGGCTACTCGGTCACTTTTGTAAATTTATTAAAGCTGAAAAATTAACTTTGAAACACCGAAACCGCGTTGGCAACTACGAGTTGTCTAGGTTTAGTTTACTTCTGTAAAAATTTATGCTTAATTTTTTTGGTAATGTGTAACTTTTATCTTTGGCCGTTTATCAATCGGAATTCCGATAATTTTTCTAAAAATCGCTGAAGTGGCCGTTTAGTCATGTTTGACCGAAAAATCATTTTTGTATAAGTTATTATATTTTTGCATGCGACCTCGTTTTTACTTTAACCTTTGACTTTTGCACATTAGTCTCGAGCATTAGGATTGTGGTACACTATGACTTGGCCTAAATTGTTAGACAAATATTGACCGTCATATAAATATATATAATTAATATAGGTTCGTGAATCCAAGGCCAACCTTACACTTGTTCGATGATGTTATATGTATTTTTACTACAAAATACAGTATGGTGAGTTTCATTTGCTTCCCCTTTTACTCTTTACATTTTTGGGGCTGAGAATACATGCAATTGTTTTATTAACTGTTTTACAATAATTATATGTGTGAGTTTCATTTGCTCCCTTTTACTCTTTATATTTTTGGGACTGAGAATACATGCGCAATTTTTATAAATGTTTTACGTAATAGACACAAGTAATCGAAACTACATTATATGGTTGAATTATCGAAATCGAATATGCCCCTTTTTATTAAGTCTGGTAATCTAAGAATTAGGGAACAGACACCCTAATTGACGCGAATCCTAAAGATAGATCTATTGGGCCCAACAAGCCCCATCCAAAGTACCGGATGCTTTAGTACTTCGAAATTTATATCATGTCCGAAGGAGGATCCCGGAATGATAGGGGATATTCTTATATGCATATTGTTAATGTCGGTTACCAGGTGTTCACCATATGAATGATTATTTTTGTCTCTATGCATGGGACGTATATTTAAGAGAACTGGAAATGAAATTCTTGTGGTCTATAAAAATGATGAAAATAAATGATTATGATAAACTAATGAACTCACCAACCTTTTGGTTGACACTTGAAAGCATGTTTATTCTCAGGTTTGAAAGAGATCTTCCGCTGTGCATTAGCTGATTTTAAAGATATTACTTGGAGTCATTCATGACATATTTCAAAAGACGTTGCATTCGAGTCGTTGAAGTTCATTAAAGATTATATTTAAGTAGATGACAGATTAGGTCATTTATAGTTTGGATATTATGAAATGGTATGCATGCCTGTCAACTTTCGATGTAAATGAAAGCTTTTCTTTTAAAACGAATGCAATGTTTGTAAAATGTATCATATAGAGGTCAAATACCTCGCGATGTAATCATATGTTATTGTATTCGTCCTTATGGATTGGGACGGGTCATCTCATGTGGTATCAGAGCGGTGGTCTTAGCGAACCAGGTCTTGCATTAGTGTGTCTAACAGATAGTCGTTAAGATGCATTAGCGAGTCTGGACTTCGACCGTGTCTGCATGTCAAAGGTTTTGCTTATCATTTTAAGTCGGAAATCATCTACTTATCCTCTGTAGGAAATTACCTGCTTGTCATTCCTAAGCCTAGACGCGTTTTCCTACAATTATTGCACAATAGTGTATAGACGAATAAATATCTTGGCGTATCTGTTACTGTGAACTTTGACTAACATTTTTCAAAGATTCCTCCGGAAATTATGGGATTTTGGTATTATATATACATATGTAAAATATGTATTGAATAATACAAAATCTAACTCCTAAAATCTATTCCATACCGAAAATTCATTTCCCTGATTCTACGAGATGGATCCCTCAACCAGTTCGAACTCCTCAGATTCCGACAGCTATGCCGATATGGATTTCCACACGAGCTCCGAAAGCAGTGTGACCGGAATGGATCAACCAATTTCCCATCATCTGTTCTGGATAAATTGGGGATGGGTTCGTAATATATTAAATCATTGGAGACAAGAAGAAGGTGATCCCTTCCATCCACCACAATCACCTCTTGGTGAAGAACCCGAAGCACTTACCGGCGAACCTGTTCGAAACACCATTTTCTCTCTTATCTCCAGAGTATCTCGTCATGATTATATACTATCCCATATTATGAATCTTATTCATCCGCTCGCTCCAACCGTAAATCATCCCGGTGTACTAACAGAAGTTAACGAACTTCGCGCTCGCGTGACGGTTTTGGAGATTATGGTGCAAGGATTACAAACACCATCAGCAGCACCAACAGCATAACCAGTACCGCTAGTAACATCCACATCGCAAGCCTCAATACCATAAGCACCAGCAGCATCACCGGCGTCAACAACAACCACCATCATTAACATCCACAGGATCATTACCAACACCAACAATCACATCCGCATCACACGCCTCAATATCCCAATCTATATATCGGATATTAACGTCACATGCACCAAAGATACCAAGGAGTACCAACAACAACAAATGATGAAGTATTGATTCATAACTTCATCGGAGAAACATTCTGTGGTGATTATGTAATCTCTAAAGTTTTAGAGATTATCTATCTCAGCCTTAACCAAAAACTAGATGAGTGGACAGAGATGATAGAGAGAAGAACCGAAACCCTAACAAGACTAGTGCGTAAGGTACAAGCTAGACTTGTTTTACCAACAACATCAGCAGTACCAATAGCCTCACCAACACAGTCAAATGCTGTCAACATAGCGAGAATCGTCAACACCTCCAACCTCACAAGCTTCGCCAGTTCAAGAATCACTGTGGAAATCATTACGAATTAATAACGAGTATATTATATCAACGAGTTATGAAGTATTAACTCAGTTCTTCCAAAGAATTTATATGTATATCCTATATATATATAAAAAAAAAAAAAAAAAAAAATTTAACCATAATAAATCTTTCTGTACTAAGCTATTATGTATGGAACCTAACTATCCGGTTAATTCATATTACTAATATGCTATGATGTACATTATTCGTTAACAATTTCATCATTGTTAACCACAATCTCTGCTTCAATTCAATGAATTCCGTCTCATAATAAGTCAAGTGTATCATTCAATAACATGTTTGATTTTACACTTTCATCTTCGATGCACTCGAAATTTTTTTAGAAAACATAAATCGTACATTGCGAAGTTCGCAAGAATTCTTCAAGCGTCAACATCCTTCACTGAAGAATATCAATAAAAATAAATATTAAAGTATTGATTGCATTAGTGAAATACTCGGAGAAGATTATGTAATCTCTAATGTTTTAGAGATTATTCATTTCTAAGTCAAGTCGAAAAATCAAATGAGCTTAATATTATACTAACTCATTGAATCTGCATTACATCTGAAGGAAATATATCCACATATATTTTCATAAGGACGGTAATGAAAATTTTTGTTCAAAATATTATTTGTGAAATTTTTTAACGGATAGGTAATACCCGAGAAGTATTGGAATTCACAATTAATATGATTACATTCTCCGAATCTGATTCAGCAATCATCAACTATATTCACTACTTTCACAACAATATACATTCATCTATAGGAATCAAAACAACCATACTCATTCAAATCTAAGTACATATTCTGGTTTTGAAATCTCAAAATACAATTCGAGATATAACCGAAATTATCACTCTTAGATTCTTACATCTTTCAAAACTATACTTTGACTTCAAAACTGTGATAGAACACCACTTTTATTCGTAACACCCAGAAGTATATGAAAATCATTCGAAATTCCGGAAGATTTCATCATTTGGATATTGACTATGACAATCTGCATTTAAAACCCTTAGAAATTCCGGAAGACACTTCAAACATTGAACAATCGAGATGATGATCCAACCACACGTTACCCGAAGACTTGTACCTGCAAAACTCTCAAAACCAAAGTTATCGTTTAACACGTACCCGCGTCGAATTCTTTAGCATTTATTAGCAAAAAACAACATTTCGATTCCTTTTCAAAGTAGCCAATTTTGTCACAGCTCCAGCAAGTCAATTTCAACATTTCAGTCGGACTAATCTTATTTTAAACCCGATAGATACGTTGTTATTCGTCATTGTTACTGGGGAACCTTTCATATTCCACCATATTACCATCAGCAGTTAATCATCTAAAACACGATTCTTCTGAACCCACCTCGGATTGATAACCAGTGATTCAGATATTATAACATTAAATGCAGAGGAAACATAAAAATGGTAAATGGTTTAAACGGCCAAAGGTTTGATGATAAAAGATGGTGAGTTGGTAAAACTCAGAAAAAGAAAAGATTTGGTACTGAAAAACGAATTGAGCAAAGTATGAAGGAAGCAGTGGACAAATCACAAGGACTAAATCTGTCTTCAAAGAATCCAAATAAATCAGTGCCTGTTGAACTCGTTAGCAAACACCTTACTTCTTATTCTAAACCTTCACAGACAGATATTCTTCATCATCATCATATCTAAAATATTATAAGATATCTTCGTATCTTCCATTATACAGATTCTCCATATCTTTGGAGATATTTTCACAACTATTCTTATCAAGTATCATTTATCTCTCCGTAATATCTGCAACATAAAAGAAACTGTGTTAGTTTCTAAATTCTGAAAAATTTGAATATGAATGTTTTTGAAGTGGTGTTGGGAACTGATGCATGGGTTAGTATAATATAATGACACTTGATCAACGTCATTATATTACAGTAATTCATGCTGAGTTTCTAATGGACGTGATGATTCACAGGACATACCGTCATCATGTGTCATTTACACGACTTTTACATTCTATTTAACCTCTAAATATATCAAGAAAATATTTCTTGATGATTCGGTCTTTTTCAGGGTATTCTGGTAATTTAACAAATCAATATTTTACCATTACCATTTCCTTCTTAGAACAATTACTATATTCCTTCTGAAATCCATACATACGAATTCCGGACCATTACGAGAGCTATTTAATCGCAAGAAGAAGAAACGAAAGGACAAAGCTCCGAAATAGAAATTCGGGGTATAAACCGCAGCAAATAGAAGAGAGCATTAACTATGGATGACGATGACTATAGAAGACAGAAGCAGGGACATCGAAATATAAGGGAAGGTGTAAAATTTAACAACAACCCGGAAATTACAACCCGTATATATCGATGCATATAGCAATGTAAAGACATGGGAGAACTAGAAACACTATAAACCCAAGAGCATAGTAGAAGTAAATAGATTCTTCTGGTGGCAGATTAAAAAGAAGAATGACAGATATGCAAGTTAAGAGGATATCAAGGATCAGGATGGGATGGAGCATATTAACGAATACTTTAAAGTAGGAATTGAGAAAGAAAGAATAGAAGGTGTGAGTTGTAAGGAAATGGAGAGGGTGGATTTATAGGAAAATTTTCGACAGAGCAATCGAAGCAGATTATTGCGTTTAATCAAAGAAGATCTGAATCTCCTTAATTACCGAAGGATCAAATCTAAATTGAAGATTTCTTCTAAATTCCTTAAATTTCGGAAATCAATCTTGACTACGACACCGGTTAAGTCAAACTTACTTTTATTCATTTTCACTCTTAAGTGATAGCTTCATTCGTGCTCTTCACAAAAACAAATCATTTTATCTATATTAATCAATGATGATAAAACTCTAATTATCAGTTCATATACGTCATGAAAACACTCTTACTGTTAGCCATGACAATCTCTATCAAATTTCGGGACGAAATTTCTTTTAACGGGTAGGTAATGTGATGACCCGGAAATTTCCGAACAAATTTAAACTTTAATCTTTATATATATCCGGCACGATAAGCAAAATCTGTAATGTTGAGTCCCAAAAGTTTTGAAACTATATTCATTTAATCAAATACTCTTTAACCATGCCTAACGATTCACGAACAATTATGTGTAAATAAATATATATGCATATACATGTGTGCTTATTAAATTGAGATATATTAATAAAACATTGAACGGATTAGTTGATATGAAAATAAGCTATGAGATCTATTTAGTGAACTTGAAAATGATATCAAGGTATTGAATGAATAATACGTTACATAAACGTATTTGTTCGATGTAAGTTTATCAACGAGATTAAAAGATAATATCAAATGATTGAATTATCAGATACATTGATTTATGATCACGAGTCTCCGTCGTAAGGTCCACTATGATTTAAGAGACTATTACATTTTTAACGGTATTCGGAAATTTAGTGAAATGATACGCATGCAAGAACGACAGTGTTCTTATCGAGGATTAGTCAAAGGTTGGTGGAGGATTGAATTTCATAACACTTGGTTGATAACTTGCAACGTATATAGAACATGATTATGTATATTAGATATATTAGTTAGGTAAAAGATAGTAACCCTTGTTCATTGATTCGATTTATAATTAGATATTTTAACTAGAGCCTTTGAGAAATTAAAGTAAATGTTGGCGCATAAATAAGTTATATCAGATTAAGTTTTTGAGCATAACCGTTAGGTGATATAACAATATCTAGTATTCACACGATTTTAATGTTATATATATATTGGTCTTTGAAATATAATTAATTTTGAAAAGTGAAATATTATATTATTAGATAAATATTTCAAACATATGTATTATGTATAAGTTTATAAATTTTAAATGTACATATATTTTATTTTAGTCATAAAACGTTTTGATTCAAACTAATAAGATTAAATATATATTTTGTTATATAACGAGACGTCGATTCATAAAAGGAAATGACCAAAACACTCAAAATATTAAGTTACACTTTGAGTGGGTTAGTTTTTAATTAATTTAAGTGTAGTTATTAATAAAGGTACATGTCACAAAACGTTTAATTTTAAAATAAAATATTTTGATAAACAACGAGGCTTTGAATTATGGAAGTAAATGATCACAACGCTCAATTTTATAAGTTATATTTTTATAAAGGTAATTTATTGAAGAGTAAGTCTATTTTTTTGTAAAAGGTACACGTCACGTAACGTAAAAGGCTAGTTTTCTAAACGTACGAAAGTGCGCCCGAAAAACAGAAAGTGGTACATGAGTCGTGAGACCACGACCGTGTCATTTTTGTAAAAATTATATTTTTACCATGAGCGTAAATATAATATAATATTTAATTAATTCTAAAGATTAAATATAATATATATTAAATAATATATATATATATATATATATATATATATATATATATATATATATATATTACGTATCATATAGCATAGATATAAAGAAAGGGGTGTCGGTAGGAAAAAGTTAAGATTCATGAGCTGTAATATGTGATTGCATGAATAACTTGGCCAACCACTTTCTATAAAGATCGATCAATTGGTTATGAATTTACACACAAACATACTCATATTCTCTTCTGCATCATTATTATTATTATTATTATTTATATTATTATTATTATTATTATTATTATTATTAATAAGGTTAATATTATAGTTAGGAGTATTATTATTAGTAGTATTTATACATAAAATATTACGACGAGGTCATGAGCGGGTCATTTCAAGACAAGTTTTATGAGTAGGATAGGGCTAAGGAAATTATGGGTTATGGCTATGGAGGTAATGGGTATGGTTCATGGGTATGCCCTTGAGGTCAAATTGGTAATTATCGTCTCCGTCGCGTCTACGTACCTTTCCTACAGTATTGAATCTCAATATTGATACGTGAGCACTCATAACTTAACTTTTATTTACTAATAGTATATCCCTGACTAGTGCTCGAGAATATAGGATTATGCATGCTTGTATATTTGATATTGCCCTTAGATAGGTTATGTTGAATCTTAAAGGTTGTTATACTAGGGATGAAATAAGGTATAAGATATGCATGTCATTGGAAAGCTAGCGAAAAATTAAGAACTTTTCATTTAGATATCGAATGAATTCGATGAACGGATAGAAAGTTATGAATTGTATAATTAATTTCGTAATTAAAATTGCTGATAATAATTAGTGAACTGATTTTCTGGGTAATAAAAAGTGGTTATTTGGATTCTACTCGTCGAGTAGATGAATTTTCATATAAAGCACGTCTCGTTTCGTTGAACGGTTGTCAAGTTATGGATAAAAGAAGTTTTGTAAATTTTGATGAAACGTCGTTACGGAAACTGAAATTCTCGTTGATCTGCGTTGTTTCAGATTAAAACAAAAATATCACTGAATTCTTTGCTGTAAGATGTAACAAACGACTCTGGTCGTTTGTCAATTCGAGTCTCGACGATTTTTCTAAAAATCGTCAAAGTTGACTGTTTGGTCACATTTTAAAATTCTAAAAAGAGCTGAAACTTTTTTATTAAAAATGTCAGTTTTGTATCAGTTGTCATGGTCGGCCTGATGTGTGTTTACTTTTGCCAAAAATCATGTTATATCTTTGTGGTAACGAGAATTTGAAGGCTTTGACCGTTTGTCAATCCGAGTTTCGAGGAATTTTCTAAAAATCTCCAAAGTAGGCTACTCGGTCACTTTTGTAAATTTATTAAAGCTGAAAAATTAACTTTGAAACACCGAAACCGCGTTGGCAACTACGAGTTGTCTAGGTTTAGTTTACTTCTGTAAAAATTTATGCTTAATTTTTTTGGTAATGTGTAACTTTTATCTTTGGCCGTTTATCAATCGGAATTCCGATAATTTTTCTAAAAATCGCTGAAGTGGCCGTTTAGTCATGTTTGACCGAAAAATCATTTTTGTATAAGTTATTATATTTTTGCATGCGACCTCGTTTTTACTTTAACCTTTGACTTTTGCACATTAGTCTCGAGCATTAGGATTGTGGTACACTATGACTTGGCCTAAATTGTTAGACAAATATTGACCGTCATATAAATATATATAATTAATATAGGTTCGTGAATCCAAGGCCAACCTTACACTTGTTCGATGATGTTATATGTATTTTTACTACAAAATACAGTATGGTGAGTTTCATTTGCTTCCCCTTTTACTCTTTACATTTTTGGGGCTGAGAATACATGCAATTGTTTTATTAACTGTTTTACAATAATTATATGTGTGAGTTTCATTTGCTCCCTTTTACTCTTTATATTTTTGGGACTGAGAATACATGCGCAATTTTTATAAATGTTTTACGAAATAGACACAAGTAATCGAAACTACATTATATGGTTGAATTATCGAAATCGAATATGCCCCTTTTTATTAAGTCTGGTAATCTAAGAATTAGGGAACAGACACCCTAATTGACGCGAATCCTAAAGATAGATCTATTGGGCCCAACAAGCCCCATCCAAAGTACCGGATGCTTTAGTACTTCGAAATTTATATCATGTCCGAAGGAGGATCCCGGAATGATAGGGGATATTCTTATATGCATATTGTTAATGTCGGTTACCAGGTGTTCACCATATGAATGATTATTTTTGTCTCTATGCATGGGACGTATATTTAAGAGAACTGGAAATGAAATTCTTGTGGTCTATAAAAATGATGAAAATAAATGATTATGATAAACTAATGAACTCACCAACCTTTTGGTTGACACTTGAAAGCATGTTTATTCTCAGGTTTGAAAGAGATCTTCCGCTGTGCATTAGCTGATTTTAAAGATATTACTTGGAGTCATTCATGACATATTTCAAAAGACGTTGCATTCGAGTCGTTGAAGTTCATTAAAGATTATATTTAAGTAGATGACAGATTAGGTCATTTATAGTTTGGATATTATGAAATGGTATGCATGCCTGTCAACTTTCGATGTAAATGAAAGCTTTTCTTTTAAAACGAATGCAATGTTTGTAAAATGTATCATATAGAGGTCAAATACCTCGCGATGTAATCATATGTTATTGTATTCGTCCTTATGGATTGGGACGGGTCATCTCAGAACAGACACCCTAATTGACGCGAACTCTAAAGATAGATCTATCGGGCCCAACGAGCCCCATCCAAAGTACCGGATGCTTTAGTACTTCGAAATTTATATCATGTTCGAAGGAGGATCCCAGAATGATGGGGATATTCTTATATGCATATTGTGAATGTCGGTTACCAGGTGTTCAGTCCATATGAATGATATTTTTGTCTCTATACATGGGACGTATGTTTATGAGAAATGAAAATATGAAATCTTGTGGTCTATTAAAATTATGAAATGATTATTTATGATAAACTAATGAACTCACCAACCTTTTGGTTAACACTTGAAAGCATGTTTATTCTCAGGTATGAAAGAAACGTTCCGCTGTGCATTTGCTCATTTTAAAGACATTATTTAGAGTCGATCATCGCAATGGAACCAGTTGTTGGTGACTTCGTCCAGATGGTTTAGGACGGGTCCTTTCATATATAGATTACAAAGATTTTCTTTAATCCGGAGATCAACCATGATGACGTCAAAAGATAAGATGAATCCCTATTTTCTCATTTCACTCTTTTACGATAGCTTCACTCATACGTTTCGAGTAATCGAATTATTTTATCCATATTTCTCAATCATGATAAAACCCTATGAATCAACTTATATTCGTCATAATAACATTCTTATTGTTAGCCATGACGACCTCGATCAAATTTCGGGACGAAATTTCTTTAACGGGTAGGTACTGTGACAACCCGGAAATTTCTGACCAAATTTAAACTTAACCTTTATATGTTTCCGACACGATAAGCAGAATTTGTAATGTTGAATCTCAAAAAGTTTGGAACTACATTCATGTAATCAATTACCCTTTGACCGTGTTCGACGATTCACGAACAATTATGAGTATATAGATATGTATATATAATATATAATATTAACTGAAAACATTAACAAATTATTAGATATATGATACTTTACATGAACGTATTTGTTTCGATATATTTATCGACAGAATTAAGAGATAATATCAAATGATTGAATTATCAGATACATTATGATATGATTACGGACCTATGTTATGAGGTCCACTGTGATTTAAGAAATCTATTCTTTTTGACAACATTCGGAAAATGGTAAAGTGATTTATAAATAAGAACAAATGTGTCAATTAACGGGAACTAGACAAGGGTTAGTGGAAATTCCTGTTTAATTTTCAAGGCATGTTTTATAATATTTTCCTCGTGACCTTGATAAGATAACTATCTTAACTTTCATTTTATTTAATATGAAATAAGAACGTGGAGTGTAAATAACTTAGATGTTGGATATCGACAAGTTAAGTAACTCGACATTTTTCATTAAGATGATTTCATACGTTTATTTAACCTTTGGACTTTATTCCATGCTTCACCAACAGACTGTAATTTAAAAACTTGAAACCTATTATGTGTAGTGACCCGAACTTTTCCATGTTTATATATATTAATTGAGATTGATATTTACATGATTAAATGTTTCCAACATGTTAAGCAATCAAACTTGTTAAGACTTGATTAATTGAAATATGTTTCATATAGACAATTGACCACCCAAGTTGACCGGTGATTCACGAACGTTAAAACTTGTAAAAACTATATGATGACATATATATGGATATATATATAGTTAACATGATACTATGATAAGTAAACATATCATTAAGTATATTAACAATGAACTACATATGTAAAAACAAGACTACTAACTTAATGATTTTTAAACGAGACATATATGTAACGATTATCGTTGTAACGACATTTAATGTATATATATCATATTAAGAGATATTCGTACATCATAATATCATGATAATATAATAATTTAAAATCTCATTTGATATTATAAATATTGGGTTAACAACATTTAACAAGATCGTTAACCTAAAGGTTTCAAAACAACACTTACATGTAACGACTAACGATGACTTAACGACTCAGTTAAAATGTATATACATGTAGTGTTTTAATATGTATTTATACACTTTTGAAAGACTTCAATACACTTATCAAAATACTTCTACTTAACGAAAATGCTTACAATTACATCCTCGTTCAGTTTCATCAACAATTCTACTCGTATGCACCCGTATTCGTACTCGTACAATACATAGCTTTTAGATGTATGTACTATTGGTATATACACTCCAATGATCAGCTCTTAGCAGCCCATGTGAGTCACCTAACACATGTGGGAACCATCATTTGGCAACTAGCATGAAATATCTCATAAAATTACAAAAATATGAGTAATCATTCATGACTTATTTACATGAAAACAAAATTACATATCCTTTATATCTAATCCATACACCAACGACCAAAAACACCTACAAACACTTTCATTCTTCAATTTTCTTCATCAAATTGATCTCTCTCAAGTTCTATCTTCAAGTTCTAAGTGTTCTTCATAAATTCCAAAAGTTCTAGTTTCATAAAATCAAGAATACTTTCAAGTTTGCTAGCTCACTTCCAATCTTGTAAGGTGATCATCCAACCTCAAGAAATCTTTGTTTCTTACAGTAGGTTATCATTCTAATACAAGGTAATAATCATATTCAAACTTTGGTTCAATTTCTATAACTATAACAATCTTATTTCAAGTGATGATCTTACTTGAACTTGTTTTCGTGTCATGATTCTGCTTCAAGAACTTCGAGCCATCCAAGGATCCATTGAAGCTAGATCCACTTTTCTCTTTTCCAGTAGGTTTATCCAAGGAACTTAAGGTAGTAATGATGTTCATAACATCATTCGATTCATACATATAAAGCCATCTTATTCGAAGGTTTAAACTTGTAATCACTAGAACATAGTTTAGTTAATTCTAAACTTGTTCGCAAATAAAAGTTAATCCTTCTAACTTGACTTTTAAAATCAACTAAACACATGTTCTATATCTATATGATATGCTAACTTAATGATTTAAAACCTGGAAACACGAAAAACACCGTAAAACCGGATTTACGCCGTCGTAGTAACACCGCGGGCTGTTTTGGGTTAGTTAATTAAAAACTATGATAAACTTTGATTTAAAAGTTGTTATTTTGAGAAAATGATTTTTATTATGAACATGAAACTATATCCAAAAATTATGGTTAAACTCAAAGTGGAAGTATGTTTTCTAAAATGGTCATCTAGACGTCGTTCTTTCGACTGAAATGACTACCTTTACAAAAACGACTTGTAACTTATTTTTCCGACTATAAACCTATACTTTTTCTGTTTAGATTCATAAAATAGAGTTCAATATGAAACCATAGCAATTTGATTCACTCAAAACGGATTTAAAATGAAGAAGTTATGGGTAAAACAAGATTGGATAATTTTTCTCATTTTAGCTACGTGAAAATTGGTAACAAATCTATTTCAACCATAACTTAATCAACTTGTATTGTATATTATGTAATCTTGAGATACCATAGACACGTATACAATGTTTCGACCTATCATGTCGACACATCTATATATATTTCGGAACAACCATAGACACTCTATATGTGAATGTTGGAGTTAGCTATACAGGGTTGAGGTTGATTCCAAAATATGTATAGTTTGAGTTGTGATCAATACTGAGATACGTATACACTGGGTCGTGGATTGATTCAAGATAATATTTATCGATTTATTTCTGTACATCTAACTGTGGACAACTAGTTGTAGGTTACTAACGAGGACAGCTGACTTAATAAACTTAAAACACCAAAATATATTAAAAGTGTTGTAAATATATTTTGAACATACTTTGATATATATGTATATATTGTTATAGGTTTGTGAATCAACCAGTGGCCAAGTCTTACTTCCCGACGAAGTAAAAATCTGTGAAAGTGAGTTATAGTCCCACTTTTAAAATCTAATATTTTTGGGATGAGAATACATGCAGGTTTTATAAATGATTTACAAAATAGACACAAGTACGTGAAACTACATTCTATGGTTGAATTATCGAAATCGAATATGCCCTTTTTTATTAAGTCTGGTAATCTAAGAATTAGGGAACAGACACCCTAATTGACGCGAATCCTAAAGATAGATCTATTGGGCCTAACAAACCCCATCCAAAGTACCGGATGCTTTAGTACTTCGAAATTTATATCATATCTGAAGGGTGTCCCGGAATGATGGGGATATTCTTATATATGCATCTTGTTAATGTCGGTTACCAGGTGTTCACCATATGAATGATTTTTATCTCTATGTATGGGATGTATATTGAAATATGAAATCTTGTGGTCTATTGTTACGATTTGATATATATAGGTTAAACCTATAACTCACCAACATTTTTGTTGACGTTTAAAGCATGTTTATTCTCAGGTGAATACTAAGAGCTTCCGCTGTTGCATACTAAAATAAGGACAAGATTTGGAGTCCATGTTTGTATGATACTGTGTAAAAACTGCATTCAAGAAAATGATTTCGATGTAAAATATTTGTATTGTAAACCATTATGTAATGGTCGTGTGTAAACAGGATATTTTAGATTATCATTATTTGATAATCTACGTAAAGCTTTTTAAACCTTTATTTATGAAATAAAGGTTATGGTTTGTTTTAAAAATGAATGCAGTCTTTGAAAAACGTCTCATATAGAGGTCAAAACCTCGCAACGAAATCAATTAATATGGAACGTTTTTAATCAATAAGAACGGGACATTTCAGTTGGTATCCGAGCGTTGGTCTTAGAGAACCAGAATTTTGCATTAGTGTGTCTTATCGAGTTTGTTAGGATGCATTAGTGAGTCTGGACTTCGACCGTGTTTACTTGAAAAATGATTGCTTAACAAATTTTGTAGGAAACTATATATTTTTAACATGTGAATATTATGTGATATATTAATCTCTTAACGCGTTTGATATTATGTGATAGATGTCTACCTCTAGAACAAGTCCCATTGACTCACCTAATAATAATGAAGAGTCAAATGTAAATTGGAATGATTCGTGGACTGATTCGCAAGTTCCCGAAGAGGAACCGGAAGAAGAGTCGGAACCAGAAGAAGAATCGGAACCAGAAGAAGAATCGGAACCGGATGAAGAAATAGAACCGGTGGGGAAAATAATAAAACGGTTAAGTAAAAGAAAATCCTCAACCAACCGACCAAGGTTAATTATGGTCAATGGTGTTTCCTCCAAGGAAGCAAAATATTGGGAGGATTACCAATTCTCCGATGAATCGGATTCCGACGAGAATTCCGATGATGTTATAGAAATTACCCCAACTGAATTTAAAAAGGCAAAAGAAAATAATAAGGGAAAGGGCATAAAAATAGAGAAATCTAATTCCAACCCCGATGAACTTTATATGTATCGTCAACCCCCGAAGTCCTTAAGTTGTAACAATGACCCGGGAACCTCTAAACCACCAGGTTTTTCTAAACCAATGTGGAAAATTACGGCTCGTATTAGGGGAACATCATATATCCCTAGAAACTTGGCAAAACGAACCAAAACTGAAGAAGAAGAAACGAGCGAGTCGGAATAAGATAGTTGTATTCGTGTGGTGTAATATATGTAATATAGTGTTCTTATGCTTTATGATATATGTAAAAATTGCTTGTATTAATAAGTATTTTTTTTATGAATCTAACTCTTGTCTATTTTACAGTTTAAAAACACAAAATGGATAGACAACCCAATATTTTAAGAGACCTACCCGGAGACATGATTGATGAAATCTTGTCTAGAGTCGGCCAGAATTCCTCGGCACAACTATTTAAGGCGAGATCAGTTTGTAAGACATTCGAAGAACGTTCCAAGAATGTCTTGGTTTATAAGAGACTTTCGTTTGAAAGATGGGGGATATCACATTGGGAAACCCATAAGTTATGATGTGTTTACTTTGACGCATATATTGCGGGGAACCCAAATGCTATTTTACGCAACGGGTTAAGAAATTATTTTGACTTAATATATCCGAATATTGGACTTCGTGATTTAGAAAAAGCGGCTAACATGCAACATAAAGAAGCATGTTATGCTTACGGATTAGTAATGTTCGCTTCTCACCAAAGTGAGAACAAGAACATCGGGCTACAACTATTAAACAAAACGTTTCCACAAGTGACGGAGTCGGTAATTGGGGTAAGAAATGAGGTTTTTAGATTATTACGGGACTGTTAGACATTACGTAACCCTCGTCCCTTTGACGACGTTACAACACGCTGTCTTATCAACGTCCATAACGGTTATGTTCCACAAGTCCAAGGATGGGAAGTAGTCCTAGTAAAACCAGAATGCATGACTTGTTTTTGGACGTATGAATTACGTGTTTTTATGGCCTTTGCTGAACGACTTGTGTACTAGCTAGAATTATCTTCACAACTATCTTGTATCAAAGTTATTGTGTGCTATATTTCATGCTTTATGTAAAATAAGCGGTATTGTAAGTTTGTAAAATATTGTATAAAAGTTTGAACGCGAAATATTATTATAATCAGTTTTTCATATAGAATTGTAGTAGTTGAATTGTATATTAGCTACTAAGTATGAACTTAACGGGTAGGTACTACCCGAATTTAAACTTATAAAACGCTAATATGAAGAAAAAGCTTTTATAAATGAGTTCATATTATGCTACGAAATACTATTAACTACTCTTAATATTCTGTATGATTAACTTGTTCCATTTGACTATTTTGAAGGAAATGGCACCGACTACTCGACACACCGTGAATATGAATGAAGAGGAATTCCGTACTTTTCTAGCTTCAAACATAGCCGCAGTACAGGCTGCGCTACATACCAACAATAACCTTGGATCTAGCAGTACAGGAAATCGTGTAGGATGCACCTACAAAGAATTCACTGCCTGCAAACCTTTGGAATTCGATGGAACCGAAGGACCGATCGGATTGAAACGGTGGACCGAGAAGGTCGAATCGGTGTTTGCCATAAGTAAGTGTACTGAAGAGGACAAAGTGAAGTATGCTACGCATACCTTCACAGGTTCTGCGTTAACATGGTGGAATACCTATCTAGAGCAAGTGGGATAAGACGATGCGTACGCACTACCGTGGTCAGCATTCAAGCACTTGATGAACGAGAAGTACCGTCCCAGAACCGAGGTCAATAAGCTTAAGACAGAACTTAGAGGGTTACGAACCCAAGGATTTGATATTACCACGTACGAAAGACGATTCACAGAATTGTGCCTATTGTGTCCGGGAGCATTCGAAGATGAGGAAGAGAAGATCGACGCATTTGTGAAAGGATTACCGGAAAGAATCCAAGAAGATATAAGTTCACACGAGCCCGCCTCTATACAACAGGCATGTAGAATGGCTCACAAACTAGTGAACCAGATTGAAGAAAGAATTAAAGAACAGACTGCTGAAGAGGCCAATGTGAAGCAAGTCAAAAGAAAGTGGGAGGAAAACGGTGATAAGAATCACCAATACAACAACAACAGCAATTACAACAATAATCGCAACAATTATCCCAACAATCGCAACATCAATCGCAACTACAACAAACGGCCCAACAACAACAACAACAACAGCAACAGCAACTACAACAATCATCCCAATAACAATAATAACCGCAACAACAACAACAATCAGAAGCAGCTATGCCAAAGGTGTGAAAAGTATCACTCGGGGTTCTGCACCAAATTTTGCAACAAGTGTAAAAGAAATGGTCATAGCGCAGTGAAGTGTGAGGTCTACGGACCAGGGGTTAATAGAACGAAAGGAACAAATGGTGTCGGAATGAGTAATGGCGGAGCAAGTAGTGTCGGAGCAAGTTATGCCAATGTAGTTTGTTATAAATGTGGAAAACCGGGCCACATTATTAGAAATTGCCCGAACCAGGAGAACACGAATGGACAAGGCCGCGGAAGAGTTTCCAATATTAATGCGGCAGAGGCACAGGAAGACCCGGAGCTTGTTATGGGTACGTTTCTTATTGACAATAAATCTGCTTACGTTTTATTTGATTCGGGTGCGGATAGAAGCTATATGAGTAGAGATTTTTGTGCTAAATTAAGTTGTCCATTGACGCCTTTGGATAGTAAATTTTTACTCGAATTAGCAAATGGTAAATTAATTTCAGCAGATAATATATGTCGGAATCGAGAAATTAAACTGGTTAGCGAAACATTTAAGATTGATTTGATACCAGTAGAGTTAGGGAGTTTTGATGTGATAATCGGTATGGACTGGTTGAAAGAAGTGAAAGCAGAGATCATTTGTTACTAAAATGCAATTCGCATTATACGAGAAAAAGGAAAACCCTTAATGGTGTACGGAGAAAAGGGCAACACGAAGCTACATCTTATTAGTAATTTGAAGGCACAAAAACTAATAAGAAAAGGTTGCTATGCTGTTTTAGCACACGTCAAGAAAGTACAAACTGAAGAAAAGAGCATCAATGATGTTCCCGTTGCAAAAGAATTTCCCGATGTATTTCCGAAAGAATTACCGGGATTACCCCCACATCGATCCGTTGAATTTCAAATAGATCTTGTACCAGGAGCTGCACCAATAGCTCGTGCTCCTTACAGACTCGCACCCAGCGAGATGAAAGAACTGCAAAGCCAATTACAAGAACTTTTAGAGCGTGGTTTCATTCGACCAAGCACATCACCGTGGGGAGCTCCTGTTTTGTTTGTCAAGAAGAAAGATGGTACATTCAGGTTGTGTATCGACTACCGAGAGTTGAACAAACTTACCATCAAGAACCGCTACCCACTACCGAGAATCGACGACTTATTTGATCAACTACAAGGCTCGTCTGTTTATTCAAAGATTGACTTACGTTCCGGGTATCATCAAATGCGGGTGAAAGAAGATGATATTCCAAAGACTGCTTTCAGAACACGTTACGGTCATTACGAGTTTATGGTCATGCCGTTTGGTTTAACTAATGCACCAGCTGTGTTCATGGACCTTATGAACCGAGTGTGTGGACCATACCTTGACAAGTTTGTCATTGTTTTCATTGATGACATACTTATTTACTCAAAGAATGACCAAGAACACGGTGAACATTTGAGAAAGGTGTTAGAAGTATTGAGGAAGGAAGAATTGTACGCTAAGTTTTCAAAGTGTGCATTTTGGTTGGAAGAAGTTCAATTCCTCGGTCACATAGTGAACAAAGAAGGTATTAAGGTGGATCCGGCAAAGATAGAAACTGTTGAAAAGTGGGAAACCCCGAAAACTCCGAAACACATACGCCAGTTTTTAGGACTAGCTGGTTACTACAGAAGGTTCATCCAAGACTTTTCCAGAATAGCAAAACCCTTGACTGCATTAACGCATAAAGGGAAGAAATTTGAATGGAAGGATGAACAAGAGAAAGCGTTTCAGTTATTGAAGAAAAAGCTAACTACGGCACCTATATTGTCATTGCCTGAAGGGAATGATGATTTTGTGATTTATTGTGACGCATCAAAGCAAGGTCTCGGTTGTGTATTAATGCAACGAACGAAGGTGATTGCTTATGCCTCTAGACAATTGAAGATTCACGAGCAAAATTATACGACGCATGATTTGGAATTAGGCGCGGTTGTTTTTGCATTAAAGACTTGGAGGCACTACTTATATGGGGTCAAAAGTATTATATATACCGACCATAAAAGTCTTCAACACATATTTAATCAGAAACAAC
This sequence comes from Rutidosis leptorrhynchoides, assembly GCF_046630445.1. Lineage (NCBI taxonomy): Eukaryota > Viridiplantae > Streptophyta > Magnoliopsida > Asterales > Asteraceae > Rutidosis > Rutidosis leptorrhynchoides. The sequence goes on from NC_092337.1 coordinate 259,422,976, forward strand.
TGAATATGAGGCAGCGTAGGTGGATTGAATTGTTGAATGATTACGACTTTGAGATTCGTTACCACCCGGGGAAGGCAAATGTGGTAGCCGATGCCTTGAGCAGGAAGGACAGAGAACCCATTCGAGTAAAATCTATGAATATAATGATTCATGTAGTAACCCGTCCTTATCCCCCTGGACGTAGTCATCAACATCCGGTTCCATTGCGATGATCGACTCCAAGTAATGTGCTTAAAATGAGCAAATGCACAGCGGAAGACTTAATTCGTACCTGAGAATAACATGCTTTAAAACGTCAACATAAAGTTGGTGAGATATATAGGTTTGATGCTAGTAGTGTTATAACAATGGACCACAAGATTTCATGTATAAACATTTTAATAAAAACATTCTAAGTGGTTGAGCACTTGGTAACCATACTTAACATTTAATCACGTCGCATATTCCCTTTATTATGAAATCTTACTACACTGTACCAAGTATAGTCACGAAACGAAGTACTGTGCAACCGTTGAATACTGGTCGTCCAGTCCGGTTGGGGTTGTCAGGCCCGATAGATCTATCAACAGGATTCGCGTTTACAATACCGCTGTAAATAATAGTTACCAAGCTACAGGGAAGTATGCCAGTGGTACAACTCAACGTAGAATATATTTTTCAGTTACTTGTGTCCATAACGTAAATCATTTATAAAAAAAACAGCGCATGTATTCTCAGCCCAAAAATATTTAAAGTTTAAAAGGGACTATATACTCACCTAATGTATTTTGTAGTAAAAATACATATAACACCATTGGTAAATTATAAGGTTGGCCTCGGATTCACGAACCTATAGCAATTGTATGTATATTAATACATATAATGGTAATCGAACAAATATATATGTATATATTTATTAGTTATATTCTTCTTATATTCATTTTGGTATATAAAATATTAATCTTGTTATGTTATAAATTTTTAATATATATATCATTTGCTTGTGAAACTAGTAATTATTATGATTACATAAATAATATTTGTCATGTAAAAATATTAATTTTGGTTATATTTAATATTACTAATAATGATAGTAATGATTTTTAAAATTTCAATATGTTAACAATACTAATAGAAATGATACAAATACTAATATTAACAGAAATACTAGTAGATTTTATCATTTTTCATAATAATACAAATAATAATTATTATTATCATTATAATAATAATAATTGATAATTTTTATCCTAATACCTATATTTGTAATAATGATAATTATAGTTATAACACTAATGATAATTATAATAATGATAATAATAATAATAATAATAATAATAATAATAATAATAATAATAATAATAATAATAATAATAATAATAATAATAATAATAATAATAATAAGAATTGAAAGTTATACCTTTAATAAATTCGAACTAAAAAGATGTGACACTAGTGTGGATCGAACCCAGGATCACCTGATTACCCGACAACACCCTAAACCACTCGGCTATGCTTGTTTATCTGTTATAATATGGAATCCGATTATATTTAATCCCGTTATTATTCGATTTAATTTTTCTTTATCTTCATAATTAACTCGTTCCAAGGTTCAAACCCAGATATCAAGTAATGGCCCGTAACAGAATTACAAGCCCAAATTATCAGTCCAGTATCATGTTTTAATGAGATTGCTTCGTTGGGTTTTTGTGGGTGTGAGGTTCGTCTGGAAACAGGAATATCGACGCATCATCATCATTCTTTTCATCATCACCGTATGATCATCATCATACAAAATCACGATCACTTCTATTATCATTATCAACCCGTTACACTTATCACGTCATATTCATCATCTTAACTATATACTTATCATCATCATACTAAATTGTGTCACTACATCATCACGATCATCTTTGACTCAACATCTATCATCATCCTAAAATTTAGAATGTTGTTCGGTTGACTTTAATTATAGTAGTCTAAACTCACGGTTTGAATAAAAAAAATATGGCGGCCCATAAAGAAGGTTGGAATTACAGAACTAGCAAAATATTGTGTGTGACCCATCAAAACATTATATAACAGGATATTATCTTTCTTTGCAAAAGCAAGTGGGATATTTGTTTCAAAGTGTCGGCCACAAACTAAAACTTGCCTCATATGAGTATTAAATAAAATACATGTATTAATGATTATATACTCAAGTTGGCAAGTGGGTTTCGTGGTTTATGCTGCAGAGAGGGAGAGAAGGCAAGAAAGAGATAAAAGGTGATGGTTTTGGTTGGTGTTTGTATTCGTGGGTTGTGTTTTTGGGGTGACAACGACAGGAGCTGTAGCAGTGTATTTTCGATGGTTGCAGGTGATCGTTGAGGCTGTTTTGGTGGCGGACAAACAGCTGATAGCTGCTGTTTGCAGGTGGCGATTGTTGGGTGTTTGTGAAGGAGAGTGGTGGTTTCGGATTTTCAAAGAAGAAAACGAGAGAGTGGGTGAATTTTATGTGGGTTTACGATGATGGTTTGATGGTGGTGGTTATGGTGGTTTACAGCGATGGTGTCTGTGGTGCCGGACAAGTGGTGATCACAGTGGTTCGGTGATGAAGAGGAAGAAGAAAGTATGAGAAGTGGTTTTTGTTTATGTGAAATTCTTTTTGATTCAGTAATTAGCAATCCCAGTTTAACATTTGCAAATGATCGATGTTTTTATAGATCAACAATAATTGTTCAGGTTTTTGTTTTGTGGTGGTTTGTGGAAGACAGCACTCACGAGCAGAGAATGACAAAAAGAAGAGAAGAAAAAAATAAATAAAGTAGATAGTTACAGCATACAATGAGATAGAGATATATCTTAAATTTTAAGGCGTAGATTTAAGTTTATTTATTATAAATAGATAATAATAATAATTATTAAGTATATTAATAATAATTTTGTTATAAGTATATATATTATTATATGTTTTTGCATATTATATATGTAAGTATGTAAATGTTTTACACATGTAAGTAATATATATATATTTATTTAAATTTTTATATTCTTTCAACATATAATGTTTATATCTTTTATATATATAACCTAATATACATTTATTAATACTTCTTTATAGATATCATATCAACATTAGGGTTTTTGCTTATCGTGTCGGAAACATATAGAGTTTAAGGTTTAAATTTGGTCGGAAATTTCCGGGTCGTTACAGTACCCACCCGTTAAAGAAATTTCGTCCCCGAAATTTGGTAGAGGTTGTCATAAATAACAATAGGAATGTTTTCATGACGAATCTGAGATAATAACGGAGTTTTATCATTATTGATAGATATAGATAAAACATTTCGATCATGTGAAGCGTACGAGTGAAGCTATCACAAAAGAGTGAAATGAATAATATGGTATCGTTTTAGCTGATGACGTGGTTATGCTTGATTTCCGGAATTCACGAGATTTAAAGAAAATCTTTTGTAATAAGATTTGGTTCTTCGACGATTTAGAAAACAGGATCTCCTTTGATTTAATGCGGCAAATCTGTTATGATTTCTTTATCGGATATTTCACTTATAAAACTACCTCATTCGTTCCCTTATTTCCATATCCCATATCTTCTATTCTTTCTCCTTAATTCTTACTTAAAGATATTTGTCAATATACTCCATCCTATTCTAATCCTTGATATATTCTAAATTTTCACATCTGTCATTCTTCTCTTTCATCTACCACCAGAAGAATTTATTTACTTCTACTATACTCTTGTGTTTATAGTGTTTCTAATTCTCCCGTATCTCTATATTGTTATTTGTATTGATATACATGGTTTGAAATTTCTGGGTGGTTATTGAGTTTTATATTTTCTCTTATACTTTGATGTTCATACTCCTTTCTTCTATAATCATTGTCATCCGCAGTTAATGCCTTCTCCTATTTGCTTCGATTTATACTCTAATTTCTATTTTGGGGTTTTGTCCCTTCGTTTCTTCTTCCCGTTCTCAAGTCAAGCGAGTAATGGTCCGGAATTTGTAGGTATGAATTTCGGAATGAATATAGCTAATGTTCTTAGAAAGAAATAGTAATGGCACGATTTTGATTTTTCAAATTACCAGTATATCCAGAAAGATAGAACTATCAAAATGATATATTCTTGATATGTTTGGAGATTGGATAGAATGTAAGAGCCGTGTAACATGGCACAGGATGACGGTACTGTGAATCATCATGCTTCATTAGAAACTTAACATGACTTACTGTAATATAATGAAGTTGATCAAGTTTCATTATACTAATTCACGCATCAGTTCCCAACACTGCTTTAAAACATTCATATTTTAAACTTGAAGATTTCAGAATTTAGAAACTACTACAGTTTCTTTTATGTTGTAACGCAGATATTACGGGGAGATAGATGATTGCAGATAGGAATAGTTGTGAAAATATCTTTAGAAATATGGAGAATATGTATAGCGAAAAATATGAAGATATCTTATAATATCTAAGATAAGATGATGATGAATAATATCATCTGAAAAAGTTTAGAATAAGGAGTAGGGTTCATACTGACGGTTTCAACAGACACTGAATCATTTGCATTATTTGAAGGCAGGTTCATTCCTTGTATTTGTTTTTTTTTTTTCCTTCACGGTTAGCTAAATCCATTTTTTTTTTTTTTTTTTTTTTTTTCAGCACTAAATTTTCTATCGAGCGTTCCTAACATTCCCTTCTTTATCATCAAACTTTTGGCCATTTAGGCCATCTAAAATTTTACTGTTTCCTCTGCATTTAATGCAGTCATATCTGAATCGTCGATTATCAATCCGAGGTGTTTTTGGGCGAATTGTGTTTTTAGATGATTAAATGCTGATGATAAAATGGCGTAGTATGAAAGGTTCCCCGGTAACAATGAGGAAAACCAATCGTATATATTAAAGTTATAAAAAGATTTTTTTTTTTTTTTTTTTCGAATGAAAGGTCGAAGTTGTTCTGCTGAAGCTGTGACAAAATTGGCTACTTTGAAAAGGAATCGTAAGGTTGTTTTTGCTAATAAATGCTAAAGAATTCGTCGCGGTACGTGTTGAACTATGACTTTTGGTTCAAGAGTTTTTCATGTGTATAGATCTTTTCTTCTGTAGATGAAGTGCGGTCGGTTTAACTTCTCGATTGAGGTATTTTCAAGAATCCTGATAGGTTTGTACGCGGGTTGTAAACGTCGAGATACAAATGAGGTTTAGGATGAAATCAAGTGGCAAACTTGAAGATTAGTTTAGTTTCATATGTTATAATCAATATTTTAATTCATTTTAATTGTCCAAAGTTAGCAGTCCAATAGTCCGATTGTACAATGATCCAATATATTCATATATAAATTAAATATATAATATTTGAATTAACTAATACGTATCGTGACCCGTGTACCAGTCTCAGTGTCGATCACAACTCAAAGTATATATATATTTTGGAATCAACCTCAACCCTGTATAGCCAACTCCAACATTCACATATAGAGTGTCTATGGTTGTTCCGAAATATATATATAGATGGGTCGATATGATAGGTCGAAACCTTGTATACGTGTCCCGTTATTTAAAGTGCGTAAAATAAATAACAGAACTTAAATGACAATAAACTAAATTGCGATAAAATGTAATACGGAATTAACAGTTAGCTTGGAACAGTTAACTAGGAACAGTTAGCGTGGAATCCTTAACAGATTTCAATTAGTTAATTCGTGTGTTTCTAACAATTTTTAATTTGTCCAATATTTCTTCTTTATGCCACTTGTTGGATTCTGATAGATAAAAATCCAAATTTGAAATTGAAATGGAAATGGTAAATCTGGGGTGAACAGATACGTATATCGGTGATTGTAGGTGAGATAGCAAATAACCGTTGAATCAGATTCGAAGAATATACACTGTAACTTATTAATGTGAGATCTAAATATTCCTCGGGTACTACCTACCCGTTAAAATATTTTCATCATTAACAGTTTGTACGAAAGAATTTTTAATTACAATCTTTATGAAAATATACTTGTATATATATTTTCTTCAGATGTAATCATGGATCTAATGAGTCAATAAGATATTAAATTTTTTTTTTTTTTTTTTTTTTTTTATTTATCGTTAATACTTGATTACATGATCTCTAAAACATTAAAGATTACATAATTACCATGTCGAACGAAGATAAATGAGATAGAACGATAAGTAAAGCGAAGATAATCGATATAGAATGATATGTAAAACGAAGATCATACTCGAAGTACAGATAGTGATATTGAGGTGTGTGATGTTGATATCCGAGGTACAAATTGTGATGTTGAGGTTTACGACGCGGTTGTGGTTGAGGGTGATATGGGTACTGTCGGTGTTGATGATGGTGGTACGGATTATGCTGCTGGTGCTGCTGCTGGTGTTTGTAACCTTCGCACCATATTCTCCAAAGCCGTCACGCGAGCGCGAAGTTCGTTAACTTCTGCTAGTACACCGGGATGATTGGTGGTTGGAGTGAGCGAATGAACAAGATCTGAAATATGGGATAGTATATAATCGTGACGAGATACTCTAGAAATGAGAGAGAAAATGGTTTCTCGAACAGGTTTGCCGGTAAGTGCTTCAGGTTCATCGCCAAGAGGACAATTTGGTGGATGGAAGGGATCACCCTCTTCATGTCTCCAGTGACTTAGTATATTACGAACCCACCCCCAATTCATCCAGAATAGATGATGGGAGATTGGTTGATCCATTCCGGTGATGCTGCCTTCGGAGCTTGAATGAAAATCCATATCGGCATAGCCGTCATAATCTGAGGAATTCGAACTAGATGCGGAATCCATCTTGTATAATCGGAAAAATGAATTTTTGGTATGAAATAGATTATAGAAGTTAGATTTGGTACTCTTCTATACATACTTTACATATGTATATATAATACCAAAATCCCGTAAATTACGGAGAATCTTTGAAAAGATGTCAACTAAAGTTCAAAGTAACAGATATGCTAAGATATGAATTTTGTCTATACACTATCGATGCACTAAATGCAGTAAGACGTGTCTAGACTTATGAATGATAAGCAGGCAATTCCCTAAGGATAATAAGCAAATAATTTACGACTAGAAATGATAAGCAAAACTTTTTGACAGGTAGACACGGTCAAAGTCCAGACTCACTAATGTATCCTAACAGCTACTAGTTAGACACACTAATGCAAGGCCTGGTTCGCTAAGACCAACGCTCTGATACCATCTGTGATAACCCGTCCTTATCCCCCTGGACGTAGTCATCAACATCCGGTTCCATTGCGATGATCGACTCCAAGTAATGTGCTTAAAATGAGCAAATGCACAGCGGAAGACTTAATTCGTACCTGAGAATAACATGCTTTAAAACGTCAACATAAAGTTGGTGAGATATATAGGTTTGATGCTAGTAGTGTTATAACAATGGACCACAAGATTTCATGTATAAACATTTTAATAAAAACATTCTAAGTGGTTGAGCACTTGGTAACCATACTTAACATTTAATCACGTCGCATATTCCCTTTATTATGAAATCTTACTACACTGTACCAAGTATAGTCACGAAACGAAGTACTGTGCAACCGTTGAATACTGGTCGTCCAGTCCGGTTGGGGTTGTCAGGCCCGATAGATCTATCAACATGATTCGCGTTTACAATACCGCTGTAAATAATAGTTACCAAGCTACAGGGAAGTATGCCAGTGGTACAACTCAACGTAGAATATATTTTTCAGTTACTTGTGTCCATAACGTAAATCATTTATAAAAAAAACAGCGCATGTATTCTCAGCCCAAAAATATTTAAAGTTTAAAAGGGACTATATACTCACCTAATGTATTTTGTAGTAAAAATACATATAACACCATTGGTAAATTATAAGGTTGGCCTCGGATTCACGAACCTATAGCAATTGTATGTATATTAATACATATAATGGTAATCGAACAAATATATATGTATATATTTATTAGTTATATTCTTCTTATATTCATTTTGGTATATAAAATATTAATCTTGTTATGTTATAAATTTTTAATATATATATCATTTGCTTGTGAAACTAGTAATTATTATGATTACATAAATAATATTTGTCATGTAAAAATATTAATTTTGGTTATATTTAATATTACTAATAATGATAGTAATGATTTTTAAAATTTCAATATGTTAACAATACTAATAGAAATGATACAAATACTAATATTAACAGAAATACTAGTAGATTTTATCATTTTTCATAATAATACAAATAATAATTATTATTATCATTATAATAATAATAATTGATAATTTTTATCCTAATACCTATATTTGTAATAATGATAATTATAGTTATAACACTAATGATAATTATAATAATGATAATAATAATAATAATAATAATAATAATAATAATAATAATAATAATAATAATAATAATAATAATAATAAGAATTGAAAGTTATACCTTTAATAAATTCGAACTAAAAAGATGTGACACTAGTGTGGATCGAACCCAGGATCACCTGATTACCCGACAACACCCTAAACCACTCGGCTATGCTTGTTTATCTGTTATAATATGGAATCCGATCATATTTAATCCCGTTATTATTCGATTTAATTTTTCTTTATCTTCATAATTAACTCGTTCCAAGGTTCAAACCCAGATATCAAGTAATGGCCCGTAACAGAATTACAAGCCCAAATTATCAGTCCAGTATCATGTTTTAATGAGATTGCTTCGTTGGGTTTTTGTGGGTGTGAGGTTCGTCTGGAAACAGGAATATCGACGCATCATCATCATTCTTTTCATCATCACCGTATGATCATCATCATACAAAATCACGATCACTTCTATTATCATTATCAACCCGTTACACTTATCACGTCATATTCATCATCTTAACTATATACTTATCATCATCATACTAAATTGTGTCACTACATCATCACGATCATCTTTGACTCAACATCTATCATCATCCTAAAATTTAGAATGTTGTTCGGTTGACTTTAATTATAGTAGTCTAAACTCACGGTTTGAATAAAAAAAATATGGCGGCCCATAAAGAAGGTTGGAATTACAGAACTAGCAAAATATTGTGTGTGACCCATCAAAACATTATATAACAGGATATTATCTTTCTTTGCAAAAGCAAGTGGGATATTTGTTTCAAAGTGTCGGCCACAAACTAAAACTTGCCTCATATGAGTATTAAATAAAATACATGTATTAATGATTATATACTCAAGTTGGCAAGTGGGTTTCGTGGTTTATGCTGCAGAGAGGGAGAGAAGGCAAGAAAGAGATAAAAGGTGATGGTTTTGGTTGGTGTTTGTATTCGTGGGTTGTGTTTTTGGGGTGACAACGACAGGAGCTGTAGCAGTGTATTTTCGATGGTTGCAGGTGATCGTTGAGGCTGTTTTGGTGGCGGACAAACAGCTGATAGCTGCTGTTTGCAGGTGGCGATTGTTGGGTGTTTGTGAAGGAGAGTGGTGGTTTCGGATTTTCAAAGAAGAAAACGAGAGAGTGGGTGAATTTTATGTGGGTTTACGATGATGGTTTGATGGTGGTGGTTATGGTGGTTTACAGCGATGGTGTCTGTGGTGCCGGACAAGTGGTGATCACAGTGGTTCGGTGATGAAGAGGAAGAAGAAAGTATGAGAAGTGGTTTTTGTTTATGTGAAATTCTTTTTGATTCAGTAATTAGCAATCCCAGTTTAACATTTGCAAATGATCGATGTTTTTATAGATCAACAATAATTGTTCAGGTTTTTGTTTTGTGGTGGTTTGTGGAAGACAGCACTCACGAGCAGAGAATGACAAAAAGAAGAGAAGAAAAAAATAAATAAAGTAGATAGTTACAGCATACAATGAGATAGAGATATATCTTAAATTTTAAGGCGTAGATTTAAGTTTATTTATTATAAATAGATAATAATAATAATTATTAAGTATATTAATAATAATTTTGTTATAAGTATATATATTATTATATGTTTTTGCATATTATATATGTAAGTATGTAAATGTTTTACACATGTAAGTAATATATATATATTTATTTAAATTTTTATATTCTTTCAACATATAATGTTTATATCTTTTATATATATAACCTAATATACATTTATTAATACTTCTTTATAGATATCATATCAACATTAGGGTTTTTGCTTATCGTGTCGGAAACATATAGAGTTTAAGGTTTAAATTTGGTCGGAAATTTCCGGGTCGTTACAGTTCATAATAACCTTACTACTCAAATAAAGGAGGCGCAAAAAGGAGTTTTAAAAGAGGGAAATTTAAAGGATGAAATACCCAAAGGATCGGAGAAGCATCTTAATATTCGGGAAGACGGAACCCGGTATAGGGATGAACGGATTTGGGTACTAAAATTTGGAGATATGAGAGAAATGGTACTTAGAGAAGCTCATAAAACCAGATACTCAATACATCCTGGAACGGGGAAGATGTACAAGGATCTCAAGAAACATTTTTGGTGGCCGGGTATGAAAGCCGATGTTGCTAAATACGTAGGAGAATGTTTGACGTGTTCTAAGGTTAAAGCTAAGCATCAGAAACCATCAGGTCTACTTCAACAACCCGAAATCCCAGAATGGAAATGGGAAAACATTACCATGGATTTTATCACTAAATTGCCAAGGACTGCAAGTGGTTTTGATACTATTTGAGTAATAGTTGATCGTCTCACCAAATCAGCACACTTCCTGCCAATAAGAGAAGATGACAAGATGGAGAAGTTAGCACGACTGTATTTGAAGGAAGTCGTCTCCAGACATGGAATACCAATCTCTATTATCTCTGATAGGGATGGCAGATTTATTTCAAGATTCTGGCAGACATTGCAGCAAGCATTAGGAACTCGTCTAGACATGAGTACTGCCTATCATCCACAAACTGATGGGCAGAGCGAAAGGACGATACAAACGCTTGAAGACATGCTACGAGCATGTGTTATTGATTTCGGAAACAGTTGGGATCGACATCTACCGTTAGCAGAATTTTCCTACAACAACAATATAAAGACACGGGAGAACTAGGAACACTATAAACCCAAGAGTATAGCAGAAGTAAATAGATTCTTCCGGCGGTAGATGAAAAAAAAGAAGAATGACCGATATAAAAGTTAGAAGTATATCGAGAATCAGAACTGGATGGAGCATATTGATGAATACTTTAAAATATGAGTTGAGGGGGAAAGAATAGAAGGTGATGAAACATGACTAGGAACTTAGAAATCAACAGATTTAACTCATACAATGGCAGAATAAGTGAATCAAACCCTCTAGTGAATAGGTTAAGTTTTTTTTTTTTGATTAATTTAGTCAAACCACAACTAAATCAAGTGTGATTAGATCAACACCTAGAGCTATTATTCACCACCTGGGTGATTTGAACTGAGAGAGAATCGAAGGAGCTCACTAGATCTGAGTGTGTGTAACAAATGAGAGGCTTAACCTAAAATGAAGAACATAAGACTTTATATACCCCTGCTGTTGACACACCCATACGATTCATTCATCACACGTACGAGTTGGCTTCATCAACCGTACGGGTGATCACTCACTCGTGTCTTATCATTTAGGTTGTAATTGTGACTTAGCTCAGAATCAACCATGCGTATGAGCCTGTCAGCCGTACTAGTGAGGCTTCACTCGTACGTCTGACTAAGTCTAACATAGTCAAACATCTAAATCTCATTCCTGCAGTTCCTGTAACCACATACAAACACGGATAGGATAATAACGAGCAATCATGGTGGCCTGTAAACTGTTGTACCTGCAATGGATGTGGGTAGATGTCTAGGGACTTGCATAAAATGCATCAACAGATGGTGTGAGTTGTAAGGAAACGAAGGAGGTGAATTTATAAGAAAATCTCCGACAGAACAATTAAAATGGACGATCGCATTTAAAGCGGATCCTAATTCCCTTGATTACCGGAGAGTCAAATCTTATTAAGAAGATTTTCTTCAAATCCCTTAAAATCTGGGAATCAATCATATCTACGTCAAATGATAAGATGAATCTACACTTACTCATTTCACTCTTCTATGTTAGCTTCATTCGTACTCTTCATATAAATGGATTGTTTATCCAAATTATTCGCTGATGATAAAACTCTAATTTTCAGCCCGTATGCATCATGAAAACATACTTATTATCATTCACGACCTTTCCACTCAAATTTCGGGACGAAATTTCTTTAACGGGTAGGTACTGTGACAACCCGAAAATTTCCAACCAAATTTAAACTTTAATCTTTATATGTTTCCGACACGATAAGCAATATTTGTTAAGTTAAATTTCAAGAATTTTAAACTATGTTCATACATTCATTCAACCTCGACCAAGTTCCAACGATTCACGAACCATTAAACGAATATGATTATATATGTATATGTGTATATATATTATAACTTGAAACGTAAACAAAATATTAGATTAAATACTTTATATGATTGTATCTGTTTCAAAATGTTTATCAATGGAATAAGAAGATAAGATCAAATGATTGAATTATCAGATATATTGAATTATGATTACAAGTCTCTGTTGAAAGGCCCACGTTGATTTGAGAAATCTTTTCATTTTAACAATATTCGGAAAATGGTAAAGTGATTTATAAATATGAACAAATTGTCAATCATTGAGAACTAGACAAAGGATAGTGGAAGATTGAATCTCATAAAGACTCGATTGATCTATTTAGTTTCAAACGTACAAAAACGTTTTCTGTTTAAAAAGAACTTTATTATTAAAACGTATATAACTTTTATAAATATCTAGAACCACTTTTGACAACTCATTACTTAACTAGTATGATAAAGATAACGATATTTATATTTTATTTTATCAAATATATATAACGATTTAAATTAATATTATATATATTTATACGCGTATTATACGTACATAGTTTTATACTTTTACTATACTTAAACTTTACCTTTACTTTATTTTTACTTTACTTTAACTTTAATAATTCATACTTTAATAATTCACTTTAATAATTTATACTTTAATAATTCACTTTAATAATTCATACTTTAATAATTCACTTTAATAATTCATACTTTAATAATTCACTTTAATAATTCATACTTTAATAATTCAAAAATCTATTATAAATAGAATTCAATAGGTTTCATTATTTCATAGAAACTTGAAAATAGTTTTCTCTAAACTCTCTCAATCGATTTACATATATATATTTACTCCGTATTATCTCAAGATATTATTAGTATACATAAAATATTACGACGGAGTGCTGTCCGAGTGATTTCGAAGTTGTTTTTTCGAGTGGGATAGGATTAAGGAAATTATGGGTTATAGCTATGGAGGTGATTGAGTATGGTTCATGGGTATGCTCGTGAGGTCAATATAGTGTTTATCATCTCCGTTGTGTTTACGTACCTTTCCTGCAATATTGAATCTCAATATTGATATGTGAGTACTCATAATTTAATTTTTACATACTAATAGTGTATCCCTGACTAGTGCTCGAGTATATAGGATTATGCATGCTTGTACTTTTGATATTGCCATTAGATAGGTTATGTTGATTCCTGAATTAGTTACATATACGATTGAGATAAGGTATAAGATATGCATGTCATTGGAAAGCTAGCGAAAAATAGTTGAATTTTGATTTAAGAATCACTTGAATCCAAGTAACAGTTAGAAAGTTATGAAATAAACAAATTGCATAATTAATTTTGTAATTAAAATTGCTGATGATAATTGGTGAACTAATTTTCTGGGTTATAAAAAGTGGTTATTTGGATTCTACTCGTCGAGTAGATGAATTTTCATATAAAGCACGTCTCGTTTCGTTGAACGGTTGTCAGGTTATGGACAAAAGAAGTTTTGCAAATTTTGATGAAATGTCGAAACGGGAACTGAAATTCTCGCTGATCTGCGTTGTTTCATATATAAAAAAAAATACCACTGAATTCTTTGCTGTAAGGTCTAACAAACGACTCTGGCCGTTTGTCAATTCGAGTTTCGACGATTTTTCTAAAAATCATCAAAGTTGACGGTTTGGTCACATTTTAAAATTCTAAAAAACTTTTTTTTATTTAAAAATGTCAGTTTTGTATCAGTTGTCATGGTCGGCCTGATATGTGTTTACTCTTGCCAAAAATCATGTTATATCTTTGTGATAACGAGAATTTGCAGGCTTTGACCGTTTGTCAATACGAGTTTTGAGGAATTTTCTAAAAATCTCCAAAGTAGGCTACTCGGTCACTTTTGTAAATTTATTAAAGCTGAAAAATTAACTTTGAAACGCCGAAAACGCGTTGGCAACTACGAGTTGTCTAGGTTTAATTGTAACGTCCTCCCAATAGGGTCTGGAAGAAACGTTACTAATATCAAATAAACCAACATATTATAATACGAGAACAATACTAAATGAGAAAATTTAACTTTATTGAGTACGCAGCGGAAAATGAAATGGAAATAACGATAAAGTAATTGTTCATATGCAGAAGTAATAAATGCGATATCTCTTGATCCTAAGTCCAAGTAGCATCACATAAGTAGTAGATAAGAAAGCTTGAATCAAACAGCACCTGAGACAAAACATGCTAAAGTGTCAACCAAAAAGGTTGAGTGAAGTTCATAGGTTTAACAAAAGTAGTTATCGTTGTTTTTAGACCACAAGATTTAGTTGTAAAGTTGATCTCCCGCAGGATCAAAAAGTAGATCTCGCAGATCCAAAAGTTATGCCAGTGCGTGATATTTAGACTAAACGTTCAAGTTTGCCCCATGACAAGTTGTGTCTGTCCTTGTCGGTTTAAATTTCATTATCAAGTAATACAAAGACTGAGTCAAATGTATCGGGGACGTTACTCCCGATAGGCCTACCCCCAATAAATAAGCATGCCGCAGCACTTAAAAATATCACTGTAGGGACTTAGTCGGACATAGCCGGGTATAGCATAGTTTTAACAGATGGTACTGATATTTAGACTAGACTTTCAAGTTTACCCCGTGTCAAGTTATCGTTTATACTTGTCGGTTGGGGGCTTGCTGGTCATAGCCCAACATATCACAGTTTAATAGTAGATACGTGTAAGTACTGATATTTAGACTAGACTTTCAAGTTTACCCCGTAACAAGTTATCGTTTATACTTATCGGTTGGGGGCTAGCTGGTCATAGCCCAACATATCACAGTTTAATAGTTAATACGTGTAAAACAGTTATAAAAGTTGTGCATGTATTCTCACCCCAAAAATTATAAAACACTTATGAAACAGTAAAAAATGGGGCTATGAATTCACGTATATAAATATTGTAAAACAGTTATTAAAATATTGCATGTTAAAAATTTAAAAGCAAGCATGTGTCTCACCCCATAGTTTCAAAACAGTAATGAAATAGTAAAAAGTGGGGCTATGAAATTCACGTATATAAATATTGTAAAACAGTTATTAAAATATTGCATGTTAAAAATTTAAAAGCAAGCATGTGTCTCACCCCATAGTTTCAAAACAGTAATGAAATAGTAAAAAGTGGGGCTATGAAATTCACGTATATAAATATTGTAAAACAGTTATTAAAATATTGCATGTTAAAAATTTAAAAGCAAGCATGTGTCTCACCCCATAGTTTAAAAACAGTAATGAAATAGTAAAAAGTGGGGCTATGAAATTCACCTTAGTAAGTAGAGAGAGTTATTCCTCGGAATAGAGAGTTGAACGAGTGAGCAGGAAAGTCAACCTATTGACATTTAAGAGTAGTTAAGTGTTTTGCCCATATTTAAGTTTAAGTATGTGTTTAAGTATAGTTTGTTTTACTAAGTTTCTATTCCTAGTAAGTTACTATTTTTATAAAGTTTCTATTTTTAGAAAGTTTCTTATTTTACTAAGTTTCTATGACTAGAGAGTTTCTACTTTTATGAGTGTTTCCATTTTAGGATACTTGCCGTATTAGATAAGCTTCCAATCACCCCTTTCCCTTCGAATGGCTAATTTAGATCTAGGGGCTTGAGCCATAGGACCCTTTAAATCGGAAATCCAAACCCTCTGCCTAGAATCTCGTAGAAACCATTCGTCAAGAAAGTTCGAAGATCTATACATCTCTAATACATATCCCAAAATGTTTTTGTGCTACAATATAATTAGTAGGTTATAGGTGCTAGTAATAGTAATAGTGTATACATGTTAAGTACTAGTATAAGTAGTATTAGGGTTTCATTAATTAGGGTTAGTTAATTAAAGTAGTAATTAATAACTAGGGTTTAGTAATTAATGTCCTAGGGTTTCATAAATGTTTAGAGTTTAATTAATTAGGGTTTAAGAATTATAGTTTAGGTGTAATTAGGGTTTAAGGTTTTAATATGTATATGTATATATAATTCGTATATATATGTATATATATATATATATAAAAATATTTTTTTTTACATGTATATATGTATATATAAATCTAGGTGTGTTTATGTATATACTTATGAATAACAAGTTTATAATATGAATATGAATTATCAAAGATCAAAGTTTATGTAAATAGTTTAGGGTTTATGTTATACCTTTGAAGATTCAAGATAATTAACAAAGAAAAGATGAACACGATGAAGATGGAAGATCAAAGCCTTGAAAATCTTGAAGAACTCCTTGAAGATTCTTGAAGAACACGAAGAACAAGCTTGAAGATCCGAATACCACAAGAGAGGGAGAGGGAGAGATTGTTTTTGAGAGAGGATTTTGGTGTGATTTGTGAATGAGAAACTAGGTGTTTATATAGTGCAAGTATTAGAGTGTTAGTCAACATAAGGATGTTCTAATTAATGATTTTATTTTGTTTTATAATTTTTAGTCAACAATAGGTGGTACTAGTTTATAATTAGTCAACATAAGGATGTACTAGTTTACACTTTATTTTTAGTCAACATAAGGATGTAAGATTTTTTTAGTCTCATTATTATTACTATTATTATTATTATTATTTTTACATTTACTACATGATAAGTATTATTTTATTTTTACTAATTCATGACTTGTATATATTTAGTTCCCAATTGTTTTATTATTTATATAAATGTCACTTTTTATTTATTACTTATAGGTTATTAGTTATAATATTACATAAATGCATAAATTTTAATTAGCAGTGAGTGTTGACTAACAGTTTATTATTTTCATCTTTTATTAACTTGTCAATTTTTGTACAAAGTTAATTAATATGTTTTCTAACTCTTAACACTTAACAATTGTTGATTAAAGTTTAATCATTAAGTTTTAATTATATTGTTTGGGCTTTTAATATTGGAAAAATATAGAATGGAAAAAATGAGGGTCGTTATAGTACCTCCCCGTTATTGAAAACTTCGTCCCGAAGTTTTTAGGTAGTTTCCTCGTTTGCATCAGCAGTTGAGAAGAGATGGGGATATTTCCGTTTCATATGGTCTTTGCGTTCCCAAGTATATTCGGGGCCTCTACGCGAATTCCAACGGACTTTAACGATAGGTATATTGCTTTTACGCGTTTGTTTGACCTCTCCTTCCATGATTTCTATAGGTTATTCAACGAAGTGCATTTTATCATTAATGCGAATATCATTCAAAATGATGATGTTATACAAGTCATTTCAGTAAATTAGATACATGAAATGTGTTATGAATAGTACTGAGCTCATTTAAAACCTTGAGCATTTTATGCCACAATATTAGGGCAGACAAACAAAGAGGAGTTCGTGAAAATCACAGTCATGAAATTTGATAGAGATCTTCATTGTTTACAACAAGAATATTTTAATGATGAATATAAGTTGAAAAATAAAGTTTTATCACTATTGAATAATATGGATAAAACGATTCGTTTATAGGAAGAGTATAAATGAAGCTATCATAAAAGAGTGAAATGAGAAAATTAAATGTTCGCCTTAACTTTTGACGTAGTCACGATTGATTTCCGAAATTCAAGGAATTAAAGGAAATCTTCGTAATCTATAAGATTTGATTCTCCGGTATTTACGAAATTTTGAGATTTGTTTGATTAAATGCGGTGATTTGCCTCGATTGATGTGTTTGGAATTTTGCTATAAATTAGCTTCTTTCGTTTCATTATCTTCACCACTTCTATACTTTCTTTCTCAATTCAAACTTCCAAAAGATTAAGAAAATGCTTAATCCAGTTCTGATCCTGGTTATTATATTGACCATCTATGCAGTCATTCTTCTTTTTCTTTTACCGCCAGAGGAATCTGTTTACTTCTACTATGCTCTTGGGGTTATAGTGTTTTTAATTATCCCGTGTCTTTATATTGCTATACGCATTGATATACACGGTTTGTAATTTCGGAGTCGTTATCGGGCTTTATATTTTCCCTTATATGTCGGAGCTTTATGCTTTTGTTTCTTCTTCCCTACTTCAAGTCAAGCGAGTAATGGTCCAGAATTCATAGGTAAGTTTCGAATGATCATAATATATAAAGTAGAAAGGAAAGGTAATAGCACGATTTGATTTGTCATATTACCAGAATATCCGGAAAAGACCGAATCATCAAGAAAAATATGTTCTTGATATATTTAGAGGTTAAATAGAATGTAAGAGTCGTGTAACATGGAAAATGATGATTATAAAATCTATGAATCATCATCTTCCATTAAAAACTTAGCATGACTTACTGTAATATAATCACGTTGGCCTGACGTCATTATATTATACTAACTCATGCTTCAATTCCCAACACTTCTTCAAAGCATTTATAATTTAAACTCGAATTTTACAGAATATAGAAACTAAAACAGTTTCCTTTATAAAGATATCGCAAAGAGATACTTAATTGCGGACATGAATCGTTATGAAGATATCTTTCGAAATATAGAGGATATTTATGATGATATTTTGGAATTTCTAAGTTCGAAAGTTGATGAAGAAAAATTTTCCGCAAGCTTTTAACATGACTTCGGAGCAAGATATTCTCTAAAGATTTCACCGGATCCAAAATTACCTGGATTCTTTGAATATAGGGTTTGGCCCTTGTGTTTGTCCTTGGTCTCCTTCATGGTTAGCTCAATCCGTTTTTCAGTTCCAAATTTTCTTTTGAGCTTTTCCAACGTACCATTCTTTATTATCAAACTGTTGGCCCTTAAGACCATCTATAATTTTTCTGTTTCCTCTGCATTTAATGCAGCCATATTTGAATCATCGGTTATCAATCCGAAATGGTTTCAAGAAATTTCATTTTTAGATGATTAAACGCTGATTGCGATCGTCAAGATTCAAAGGATGTTTTCAAGAATTTTAAATTTGAAGTGTTTAAGCGTAAGATGCATCCATCAATGGATCTAACGGTTGACGAAGAAATGTTGTGATTTTCAAAAGTAAGGAATGGTAAGTTCGGTGGTTTGATTTGATAATTCATCATAGAATACGAATGAATATAATTCATGAATGTAGTGATCTTTAGGAAGATAACACTTGCTAAAGCTTTACTTAAGTTTCGATATGTCAAAATCAGAGTATGTAACTGAATTTGTATGAAAATGGTTTTTCTTTGGTGAACATATACATATATCATGTGAATGTAAGTAGTATAGTTAACAACTGCTGAATCAGAATGGAAGAATGTACAATGTAACATATTTATATGAGATATGAATATCTCTCGGGTTTTACCTACCCGTTAAAATATTTTTTACAATTAACAGTTTGTACAAAAGAGAAGATATACGTTCATATATGTATTCTTCAGATGTAATCATGGTTTTAATGAGCTAATATAATATTAAACTCATTTGATTTGCTGTTGAAACGAGAATAAATAATCTCCAAAACCTTAGAGATTTCATAATTGTCGTGAAATATTTCGCTAATGAAGTTATGAATTAATACTTCATCGTTCATTGTTATTGATATACTTCGGTATATGATGTTGGTGTTCTTGGAATTCTTGTGAAATTCATAAGGCACTAATGATATTTTCTAGAAAGTTTCGAGTACATCGAAAATTTAAAGTATACAATCAATCATATATTTGAGTAATACACTTGGTTTATTACGAAATGGAGTTTATTGTATTGAAGCAATGATTAACGATTGTTAAGTTATTAACAAAAGATGTACATCATAGCATATTGTGATATGAATTAACCATGTAGTACATACTAGTTAAGATTCACACGTAATAGCTTAGTACGAAAAGATTTATTATTGTTCCAATCCATATATATAAAGTATACATATGTAATTCTTCAGGAAGAATGAGTCAATACATCTTAACTCATTATTAATAATATTCCTTGGTATCTATGGGGCGTATGATGTTGATGTTTGAGGTACTGAGTGCGATGTTGAGGCGTGGAATGCGGATGTTGTCGTTGGTGAAGCTGGTGATGTTGGTGGTGATGTTGGTGGTGATGCTGATGGTACTGGTGGTACTGGTTATGCTGCTGGTGCTGCTGCTGGTGTTCGTAGGTTTCGCACCATATTCTCCAGAGCCACTACTCGAGCGCGAAGCTCGTTGACTTCTTCTATTATTCCGGGATGATTGGCGGTTCGGACAAGTGGATGAATAAGATCTAAAATTTTAGATATTATATATTCGTGACTGGATATCCTGGAAATGAGGGTGAAAATAGTGTTCCGAACGGGTTCGCCAGTAAGTGCTTCAGGTTCTTCACCAAGAGGTGAATTCGGTTGGTGGAAGGGATCACCTTCTTCTTGTCTCCATTGATTAAGTTTACTACGAACCCATCCCCAATTCATCCAAAATAGATGATGGCTGATTGGTTGGTTCATTCCGGTTACGCTGCCATTGGAGCTCGAAGAGTTCGAGGAATCCATATTATGTGTTTGGAATTAGGGTTTTTGATATGAGATTAGTGTTGAATACTGGATGATATATTCGTCTCCTCGAATACGTGTATATAGCAAAAAGATTTCCGTAATTTACGGAGGGAATTTAGGAAAAGTGTTAGACAAAATCTATTGGGATAGATACGATAAGATATAATAAGATATGATGTGTCTATACTTTAATAATGGCAGTATGACGTGTCGAGATCATAAAGTGATAAGTATGTAATCTAATAATCTTTTGATTAAAGACTTTCAATTCGTATACTGTGATAACCCAATGACATTTTTCGATTCATAAACCGATGCATAAAGGCATAAGGCATATAGGTACGTGATATAACAGGGAGTTATATACGTTTGTGTGTGAGTAGTAACAATTATAAGAGTTTCAAAATCATGGATAATATTTCATGTAATACATATGTAATACACATAACCATGATAGGTGACTTATGAATGTCAAGAATTTCTGAAATCATTGTGTCGCATTTAGATGCGGTGGTGTAATTGGATAGTACTCAGGAAAGTGAGCAGAGTTCTTAGATTAGCTCGTCATTCTAAGATAAGTAAAGTTTATAAAGTATAGTGTAGCATTTAACAGTTAAAGGCAACAATTAAAGGCACTATGGTCAAGAAAAGTTGTAGTCCTACATTAGGAAAGAGACTTTGATTAGAATCTTTAAGTCAAGTTTGGTAAAGCATGATTGTTAAGATTATAAGGCAATCCTAAGTGCTTTAAGTGTAAGGCAGGAAAGGTTATAGTTTCCTAGATTGCTAAGGCACCCTAGCTAGCAAGTAAGGCACACATAAAATTGCAATCCTGGTTCTCTATAACAGCCTGGTTATGCTCTGATACCAATCTGTAACGTCCTCCCAATAGGGTCTGGAAGAAACGTTACTAATATCAAATAAACCAACATATTATAATACGAGAACAATACTAAATGAGAAAATTTAACTTTATTGAGTACGCAGCGGAAAATGAAATGGAAATAACGATAAAGTAATTGTTCATATGCAGAAGTAATAAATGCGATATCTCTTGATCCTAAGTCCAAGTAGCATCACATAAGTAGTAGATAAGAAAGCTTGAATCAAACAGCACCTGAGACAAAACATGCTAAAGTGTCAACCAAAAAGGTTGAGTGAAGTTCATAGGTTTAACAAAAGTAGTTATCGTTGTTTTTAGACCACAAGATTTAGTTGTAAAGTTGATCTCCCGCAGGATCAAAAAGTAGATCTCGCAGATCCAAAAGTTATGCCAGTGCGTGATATTTAGACTAAACGTTCAAGTTTGCCCCATGACAAGTTGTGTCTGTCCTTGTCGGTTTAAATTTCATTATCAAGTAATACAAAGACTGAGTCAAATGTATCGGGGACGTTACTCCCGATAGGCCTACCCCCAATAAATAAGCATGCCGCAGCACTTAAAAATATCACTGTAGGGACTTAGTCGGACATAGCCGGGTATAGCATAGTTTTAACAGATGGTACTGATATTTAGACTAGACTTTCAAGTTTACCCCGTGTCAAGTTATCGTTTATACTTGTCGGTTGGGGGCTTGCTGGTCATAGCCCAACATATCACAGTTTAATAGTAGATACGTGTAAGTACTGATATTTAGACTAGACTTTCAAGTTTACCCCGTAACAAGTTATCGTTTATACTTATCGGTTGGGGGCTAGCTGGTCATAGCCCAACATATCACAGTTTAATAGTTAATACGTGTAAAACAGTTATAAAAGTTGTGCATGTATTCTCACCCCAAAAATTATAAAACACTTATGAAACAGTAAAAAATGGGGCTATGAATTCACGTATATAAATATTGTAAAACAGTTATTAAAATATTGCATGTTAAAAATTTAAAAGCAAGCATGTGTCTCACCCCATAGTTTCAAAACAGTAATGAAATAGTAAAAAGTGGGGCTATGAAATTCACGTATATAAATATTGTAAAACAGTTATTAAAATATTGCATGTTAAAAATTTAAAAGCAAGCATGTGTCTCACCCCATAGTTTCAAAACAGTAATGAAATAGTAAAAAGTGGGGCTATGAAATTCACGTATATAAATATTGTAAAACAGTTATTAAAATATTGCATGTTAAAAATTTAAAAGCAAGCATGTGTCTCACCCCATAGTTTAAAAACAGTAATGAAATAGTAAAAAGTGGGGCTATGAAATTCACCTTAGTAAGTAGAGAGAGTTATTCCTCGGAATAGAGAGTTGAACGAGTGAGCAGGAAAGTCAACCTATTGACATTTAAGAGTAGTTAAGTGTTTTGCCCATATTTAAGTTTAAGTATGTGTTTAAGTATAGTTTGTTTTACTAAGTTTCTATTCCTAGTAAGTTACTATTTTTATAAAGTTTCTATTTTTAGAAAGTTTCTTATTTTACTAAGTTTCTATGACTAGAGAGTTTCTACTTTTATGAGTGTTTCCATTTTAGGATACTTGCCGTATTAGATAAGCTTCCAATCACCCCTTTCCCTTCGAATGGCTAATTTAGATCTAGGGGCTTGAGCCATAGGACCCTTTAAATCGGAAATCCAAACCCTCTGCCTAGAATCTCGTAGAAACCATTCGTCAAGAAAGTTCGAAGATCTATACATCTCTAATACATATCCCAAAATGTTTTTGTGCTACAATATAATTAGTAGGTTATAGGTGCTAGTAATAGTAATAGTGTATACATGTTAAGTACTAGTATAAGTAGTATTAGGGTTTCATTAATTAGGGTTAGTTAATTAAAGTAGTAATTAATAACTAGGGTTTAGTAATTAATGTCCTAGGGTTTCATAAATGTTTAGAGTTTAATTAATTAGGGTTTAAGAATTATAGTTTAGGTGTAATTAGGGTTTAAGGTTTTAATATGTATATGTATATATAATTCGTATATATATGTATATATATATATATATAAAAATATTTTTTTTTACATGTATATATGTATATATAAATCTAGGTGTGTTTATGTATATACTTATGAATAACAAGTTTATAATATGAATATGAATTATCAAAGATCAAAGTTTATGTAAATAGTTTAGGGTTTATGTTATACCTTTGAAGATTCAAGATAATTAACAAAGAAAAGATGAACACGATGAAGATGGAAGATCAAAGCCTTGAAAATCTTGAAGAACTCCTTGAAGATTCTTGAAGAACACGAAGAACAAGCTTGAAGATCCGAATACCACAAGAGAGGGAGAGGGAGAGATTGTTTTTGAGAGAGGATTTTGGTGTGATTTGTGAATGAGAAACTAGGTGTTTATATAGTGCAAGTATTAGAGTGTTAGTCAACATAAGGATGTTCTAATTAATGATTTTATTTTGTTTTATAATTTTTAGTCAACAATAGGTGGTACTAGTTTATAATTAGTCAACATAAGGATGTACTAGTTTACACTTTATTTTTAGTCAACATAAGGATGTAAGATTTTTTTAGTCTCATTATTATTACTATTATTATTATTATTATTTTTACATTTACTACATGATAAGTATTATTTTATTTTTACTAATTCATGACTTGTATATATTTAGTTCCCAATTGTTTTATTATTTATATAAATGTCACTTTTTATTTATTACTTATAGGTTATTAGTTATAATATTACATAAATGCATAAATTTTAATTAGCAGTGAGTGTTGACTAACAGTTTATTATTTTCATCTTTTATTAACTTGTCAATTTTTGTACAAAGTTAATTAATATGTTTTCTAACTCTTAACACTTAACAATTGTTGATTAAAGTTTAATCATTAAGTTTTAATTATATTGTTTGGGCTTTTAATATTGGAAAAATATAGAATGGAAAAAATGAGGGTCGTTATATTAATTTACTTCTGTAATATTTATGCTCAATCTTTTTGGTAAGGTGTAACTTTTATCTTTGGCAGTTTATCAATCGGAGTTCCGATAATTTTTCTAAAAATAGCTGAAGTGGCCCGTTTAGTCATGTTTGATCGAAAATTATTTTTGTATAAGTTATTATATATTTGCATGCGACCTCATTTTTACTTTGACCTTTGACCTTTGACTTTAACCTTTGACTTTTGAATTTGACTTTTGACTTTGACTTTTGACTTTGAACTTTGACTTTTCCTGTTAACTTTTTCAGTTAACTTTTTGTGTTGATTTTCTCTAAAGAAAAAAACCTAAAATACTATTTTATGATTATGAAACCATTTGTGTTACGTTGTTTCACACGTCACCTTTTACTAGAATCTTAATTGAGCATGAGTAATATAACATGTTACTATACTGTAGAGTCAGACTCGAGCTATAGGATAGGATTACACTATGACCTGACCTAAATTGCTATACAAATATTGACCAACATATAAATATATATAATTAATATAGGTTCGTGAATCCGAGGCCAACCTTGCACTTGTTCAATGACGTTATATGTATTTTTACTACGAAATACAGTATGGTGAGTTTCATTTGCCTTTTTACCCTTTATATTTTTGGGACTGAGAATACATGCGCTTTTATAAATGTTTGACGAAATAGACACAAGTAATTGAAACTATATTCTATGGTTGAATTATCGAAATCGAATATGTCCCTTTTTATTAAAGTCTGGTA
The DNA here is from genome assembly GCF_046630445.1 of Rutidosis leptorrhynchoides. Lineage (NCBI taxonomy): Eukaryota > Viridiplantae > Streptophyta > Magnoliopsida > Asterales > Asteraceae > Rutidosis > Rutidosis leptorrhynchoides. The sequence goes on from NC_092337.1 coordinate 259,448,392, forward strand.
ATCTAAGAATTAGGGAACAGACACCCTAATTGACGCGAATCCTAAAGATAGATCTATTGGGCCTAACAAACCCCATCCAAAGTACCGGATGCTTTAGTACTTCGAAATTTATATCATGTCCGAAGGAGGATCACGGAATGATAGGGGATATTCTTATATGCATATTGTTAATGTCGGTTACCAGGTGTTCACCATATGAATGATTATTTTTGTCTCTATGTATGGGACGTATATTTATGAGAACTGGAAATGAAATTCTTGTGGTCTATTAAAATGATGGAAATAAATGATTATGATAAACTAATGAACTCACCAACCTTTTGGTTGACACTTTAAAGCATGTTTATTCTCAGGTGTTAAAGAAATCTTCCGCTGTGCATTTGCTCATTTTAAAGATATTACTTGGAGTCTTTCATAGCATATTTCGAAGAACGTTGCATTCGAGTCATTGAGTTCATCAAAGATTATTATTAAATCAATTTATAGTTGGATAGTGGATATTATGAAATGGTATGCATGCCTGTCAATTTTTGATGTAAAGAAAGATTGTCTTTTAAAAACGAATGCAATGTTTGTAAAATGTATCATATAGAGGTCAAATACCTCGCAATGTAATCAACTATTGTGAATCCTTTATAATGTATATGAACGGGTCCTTTCAGTACAGGAACTGAATCGAAGGTTAACTCAACAACATGTAGGTGGGTTTTAGACGGTGGTCATGTAGTGATCAGTTGTGATGTAGACGAAACAGAAAACAGAAAAACAAATTGGTGGTTAACAGTGGTGCTGGTCGGGTCAAGGTGGTGATGGTGTCGATTAACAACAAATCAAGAAGGTGATGGTTGTAGTTGAAGTTGGGTAGTAGCAAGAATGTTGTAAATGATTTGTTTGGTTAACGAAAACACGGGATGTAAAAGGGGTGGTGGTTTAGTGATAATATAATATCCCATCATGCACATTTATGTATATTATTTTGATAAAGTGATATACAGAAACCAGAAATAAGGAGCAAGTTTGATGGATTTGTAATTCTTGGTGTTGGCTTAATAAAAAAAATAGTGATGGAGAAAAGAAACTAGGTGTTGAGTGGATGCTTAACTCTCTTTAGTATATTGCTTATATATATATATATATATATATATATATATATATATATATATATATATATATATATATATATATATATATATATATATATATATATATATATATATATATATATATATATATATATATATATATATATATATATATTATATATAACTTTGGTGACAAAAGTAGTATACATAAATATAGTTAAATATCTCAAGTGCACAGTAATCCAGCTGATTAAATCAATTAGCCACAGTAAACTCATCAATCTATTGTTCACTCATGGGTAATAAAATGAAACAAGTGGGAGCTGTTGTTATTGAATTTCTACGGACACTTATGCATATAATATACATAAGATAGTAAAAGCAATCAAGTGGATAATAATTGAACGTGTAAAATATCTCAGCCTCGTAATTGTAATTACTTTACCGATGGTTTTCGCGGACTATTATTTCGTACTCCGTTGTTACTCAGTGGCGAATAAAAGTGTTCAAAAAAAAAAAAATCCCATATTAACTATATTTATTTATTTTGGTCATTATGATATAAAATTCGAGCATTAACTATTAAATAAAAATTACATTAATAAAAATTACATTAATTAAGTAAAATATGAAAATTTTTAAAATTCAATAAATAACTTCTAAATATATTATTAATAAACCTAAAATTTATAAAACTCATTTTCGAATCACCGTTTATTTTTTTAAAACCACATAAGTTCCTTTTTAACTCATTTAAATAGCCATCGAATGATAAACGAGTTTTACAATCATTTAATATTTATTTTTAATATACTTTATTTATATATATATATAGTTTAAAATAATAATTATTATAATATCCTATTTTTATTTTATCAATTTTTAATAACAATAACATATAATACTTCAAAGCATATTTTGAATTATTATTTATATATACATATACACATATCTATTTACAATTAATTGTTCGTGAATCGTCGAGAGCAGTCGAAGGTCAATTGAATATATGAAACAGTTTAAACATTTTTGAGACTCAACCTTATAGACTTTGCTTATCATATCGAAATCATATAAAGATTAAGTTTAAATTTGGTCAGAAATTCCCGGGTCATCACAAAATACCTCGCGATGTAATCAACTATTGTGAATCGTTTATAATGTATATGAACGGGTCCTTTCATAAATTATGTGATTTCAATAAATATAATGATTTTTCGAAAAGTCAAAGATAATTGAAGTTGTTGGTAAGTTTATTGCTAAGGTGGCGAGATATGAAAGGTCCCCAGTAACGATGACGAAAGGGCAACGTATCTATCGAGGTTATAATAAGACTAGTCCGACTGAAAAGTCGAAGTTGACTTGCTGGAGCTGTGACAAAACTGTCTACTTTGAAAAGGAATTGAAAAGTCATTTTAGCTAATAAATGCCAAAGGGTCTGACACGGATACGCGTCGAACTATGACTTTGGCTTCGAGAGCTTTTTAGGTACATAAATGTGGGTAATATGTGGTTGGATCATCATCTCGATTGTTCATTGTTTGAAGTGTCTGCGAAAACTTCGGAGAGTTTGAACACAGTTTGTAATCATTAATATACATATGATGTTCTAACACGGTTTTGAAGTCAAAGTATAGCTTTGAAAGATGTAGGAATCTAAGAGTGATCTCTTCTGTTAAATCATGACTTGGATTTTGATTTGTCAAAATCAGAATGCGTAATCAAATTTGGGTGAGAATGGTTGCTTTGATTTCTATACAAGAATGTATATTGTGGTAAGATTTTGGGAGTATAGTTGATGATTTTCTTAATCAGATTCGAAAAATGTAATATATTAATTGTGAATTTATATATCTCTCGGGTATTACCTACCCGTTAAAAAAAAATTCACAATTAATATTTTGTACAACAGAATTTTATTACAGTCTTTATGAAAATATATATGTGCATATTTTCTTCAGATGTAACATAGATTTAAAATAACATATAATACTTCAAATCATATTTTGAATTATTATTTATATATACATATACACATATCTATTTACAATTAATTGTTCGTGAATCGTCGAGAGCAGTCGAAGGTCAATTGAATATATGAAACAGTTTAAACATTTTTGAGACTCAGCCTTATAGACTTTGCTTATCATATCGAAATCATATAAAGATTAAGTTTAAATTTTGTCGGAAATTCCCGGGTCATCACAGTACCTACCCGTTAAAGAAATTTCGTCCCGAAATTTGAGTGAGGTCGTCATGGCTAACAATAAATATGTTTTCCTGACAAATATGAGCTGATCAAAAGAGTTTTATCATCATTGAGTAATATGGATAAAACAATTCGATTATTCGAAGAGTACGAATGAAACTATCACAAAAGATTGAGATAGAAATTTAACTTTTGACGTAGTCATGATTGAATTTAAAAAATAAGGTGTTTCTTTACTTTTGACGTTGTCTTGGTGGAATTCCGGAATTCCAGGGATTTAAAAGAAAATCTTCTAAATCTATAAGATTTGATTCTTCGGGATTTATGGAAATTAAGATCTCTATAATTAATTACGGTGATCTGCCTCGATTACTCTGTCTGATATTTCCATTATAAATTAAGCTCTTCCGTTCCATTATTCTCACCATTCCTATACTTTCTTTCTTAGTTCATACATCAAAAAGGTTGTGAAAATGCTTAATCCAGTTCTATTCCTTGTTCTTATTCTGACTATCACAATGATCGTCCTTCTTTTCCTACTCCCACCGGAAGAATCTGTTTATTTCTACTATGCTTTAGGGATTATTGTATTTATAATCCTTCCGTGTCTTTATATTGCCATACGTACTGATATCCACGGTTTGTAATTTTGGTGTTGTCATTGGGCTTTATATTTCCTCTTATATTTTGGATCTCTTTGCCTTGTTATTATCCTCTCGACCTCTAGTAAAGCGAGCAACGGTCCAGAATTCATAGATATGAATTTCGGAATGATCATAGTTAATGTTTTAAGAAGGAAATTGTAATGGTACGATCTTGACTTGTCAAGCTACCAGAATATCACAGAAAAGATAGAACTATCAAGAAAAATATTTTCTTGATATGTTTATATATCAGATAAGATGTAAGAGTCGTGTAACATGGCACATGATGACGTTATAATCTGTGAACCATCATATCCCATTTAGAAACTCAGCATGACTTACTGTAATATAATCACGTTGATCAAGTGTCATTATATTATACTAACTCATGCATCAGTTCCCAACACTACTTCAAAACATTCGTATTTTAAATTCGAAAGTTTACAGAATATAGAAACTAACAGTTTCTATATGATGTAACACTGATAGCACGAAGAGATTAATGATTTCAGATATGATTAGTTATGAAAATATCTTCAGAAATATGGAGGATATTTATAATGAAAGATACGATAATATCTTTGAATATCTAAGATCAGAGGATGATAGAAACTATTACTTGCAAGGGTTTAGAGTAAGGAGCAAGATATTCACTAAAGACTTTAGCAGACATTGAATCATTTGGATTCTTTGAAGTCAAACTTATTCTTTGTGATTTGTCCACGGCTTTCTTCCAAGTTTTGCATAATCTGCTTTTCGGTACTAAATTTTCTATTGAATGTTTCCAATATAATGATACACAGGAAGCATGAGGAGGTATATAATTTCGGACGAGAATATTTATGAAAATATCCTCAGAAATATCGAAGATATTGATGATGATATTTTGGAATTTCTAAGTTCGATGGTTGATGGAGAAAGATTTTTCGCAAGCTTTTAACATGACTCCGGGGCAAGATATTCTCTAAAGATTTCAACGGATCCAGAATTATCTGGATTCTTTGGATATAGGGTATGGTCCTTGTATTTGTCCTTGGTCTCCTTCATGGTTAACTCTATCCGTTTTCCAGTTCCAACGTTTCTGAGCTTTTCCAACATATTATTCTTTATCATCAAACTTCCGACGACTAAGGTCGTTTACGTTTGCCTACAGTTTCTGCTGCTTCATTCAGCTTTTTCAACATTTAGAGTATCAATTCGTAAACTGGGTGCCTTTTCAAAATTTCAGAATTGAAGGTCGTAATTCTAGGAGATAATTGTTATATGTATACATATAACTATTGATGTAGAAATGCTACGAGATTCGAAATACTGATTGCTGATTCCCGGTAATTGGTATGGCAATTATTGTTACAGGGTATAGATGAATACAAGATGGGGTTTCAGTGAATATAATGATTTTTCGGAAAGTCCAAATTCATTGAAGTTGCTGGTAAGTTTACTGCTAATGTGGTGGAATATAAACGGTTCCCCGATAATGATGACGACAGGCAAACTTATATATCGAGGTTATAATAGTGTTTATTTGAATGAAAAGTCGAAATTGGTTTGTTGAAGCTGTGACAAAATTGGCTAATTTGGAAAGGGATTGCAAAATTACTTTCGATATTAATAACGCCAAAGGAGCTAGCACAGATACGTGTTAAACATTTACTCAGGTTCCGAGGGTTTTCAGGTGCATAACTATATGCATCAATCTTTTCTTCCGTAGATGAAATGCGGTTGGTTCATCCTCTCGATTGAGGTGTTTTCAAGATTCATGAAAAGTTTGATCGCAGATTGTAATCGTCAAGATACAAATGATATTTAGATGAAATCAAGTGGCAAACTTGAAGAATTATTTAGTTTCATATATTATAATCAATATTTTAATTCATTTTAATTATTCAATGTTATTAGTCCACAGTCGATAGTCCACAGTTAACAGTCTAATAATTTATATATAGTTTAATATATAATATTCGAATTAATTAATAAATATCGTGACTCGTATTCGTCTCAAACTCGATCACAACTCAAACTATATATATTATTTTAGAATCAACCTCAACCCTGTATAGAGAACTCGATCATTACTGCATATAGAGTGTCTATGGTGATTCCAAATAATATATATAGATGCGTCGATATAATATGTCAAAACCTTGTATACGTGTCCGATATTTAAAGTGCGTAAAATAAATAACAGAAAATAAATGACGATAAATAAAGTGCGTAAAGTAAATAACAGAAATTAAATGACTATGAATAAAATTGCGAGAATGTAAATTGCGATAATTAAATTGCGATAAATAAATTGCGATAAATAAAAGGTAATCAGTTAGCTAGGAATAATTAGCTAGGAACAGTTAGCGTGGACTGTTAACAAAATTACTCATAGTTAATTTGTTTGTTTCTAACAAATTTTATTTTGTCAAATGTTTTCTTCATTATGCCACTTGTTGGATTCTGATAAATCAAAATCCAAATATGAAATTGGATGAATATGGTTATTCTGTGGTGAACGGATTTGTATATCGATGGATTTAAGTAGGATAGTATATGACTGTTGAAACAGATTCGAAGAACGTACAATGTAACTTGTTAATGTGAAATTTAAATATTACTCGGGTATTACCTACCCGTTAAAATATTTTCACCATTAACAGTTTGTACAAGAGAATTTTTAATTACAATCTTTATGAAAACATATATACATATATATTTTCTTCAGATGTATTCATGGATTTAATGAGTTAATATGATATTAAACTCATTTGCTTTTCGGTTGGAACTAGATTAAATAATCTCTAAAACTTTAGAGATTACATATTCGCCATGTCGAACGAAGATAAATGAGGTAGAACGATACGTAGAACGAAAATCATACTCAAAGTACAGATGATGATATTGAAGCATGGATTGTTGATGGTACTGGTGCTGTTATTGATGGTACTGTTGGTGCCGGTGATGTTGCTGAAGCTGGTACATTTTGCACCATATTCTCCGAATTGATTATTCGAGCGCGTAGTTCGTTGACTTATTACTCCAGGATGATTGTCGGTTGGAACGAGCGGATGAATAAGGTTCAGAATTGTGGATAGAATATAATCTTGTCGAGTTACCCCAGAAATGAGACTGAAAATGGTGTCTCGAACAGGTTCTCCGGTAAACGCTTCAGGTTCATTGTCATGAGGTGAATTTGGTTGGTGGAAGGGATTGCCTTCTGCGCGTTTCCATTAATTAAGTCGACTACGAACCCATCAGATGAATTGATAATGGCTGATTGGTTGATTCATGCCGATGACGCTGTTTTCGGAGTTTAGGTGAACATCTATGTCGGAATAGCTGTTGGAATAACTATCAGAATAGCTATCGGAATCTGAGGAACTCGAACTGGTTGTAGTATTCATTTCGTACGATCAGATGAAGGATTTTCGATAAGAAATAGATTATAGGATGTAGATTAGTATCCTGCAATACATAATTTACATATGCATATATAATACTAAAATCCCATAAGTTACAGAGGAATCTACGGAATATGTTAGGCAAAGTTTACAGTAATAGATATGCTAAGATATGAATTTGTCTATACGCTAAGATATGAATTTGTCTATCACTATTCATGCAATCAATGCAGCAAAATGTGTCTACACTAGAAATGATAAGCAGGTAATTTCCTAAGGATGATAAGTAGGTAATTTTCGACACGAAATGATAAGCAAAACTTTTGACATGCAGACACGGTCGAAGTCCAGACTCACTAAAGCATCCTAACGACTTATCAGTTAGACACACTAATGCAGACCTGGTTCGCTAAGACCACCGCTCTGATACCAACTGTGAAGACCCGTCCTAATCCATCCGGACGAAGTCCATATCGATTATACATGATTCACAACAGTTGATTACATCGCGATGAACTTGACGTCTATATGATACATTTTACAAACATTGCATTCGTTTTTGAAAAGACAATCTTTCATTACATCGAAAGTTAACGGCATGCATACCATTTCATCATACATCTAACTATAATTGACTTAATAATAATCTTGATGAACTCAACGACGAATGCAACGTCTTTTAAAATATGCCATGAATGACTCCAAGTAATGTCTCTAATATGAGCTAATGCACAGCGGAATATTTCTTTCATACCTGAGAATAAACATGCTTTCAAGTGTCAACCAAAAGGTTGGTGAGTTCATTAGTTTATCATAACAATCATTTCAATATTTTAATAGACCACAAGATTTCATTTGTCATAACCCGTCCTTAACCATAAGAACGCGTTAGATAACGTATGATTTCATTGCGAGGTATTGACCTCTATATGAGACATTTTTGAAAGAAAACTGCATATATTATACATTACAAACCATAACCATTATTTTTGTTACAAACTTAAGACAATAAAAAGAAGATTAACGTTTAGCGATAATCTTCGACTTACAAACTTTACAAATGATGACAACAACACGGTTTCTAGCATATTTTACAGTACAACATCTTGGATATGCAGTTTTATTTTTGACACAAACATGCGTACGCAAGATCCTGGTTAGATCCAACATGATGCAGCGGAAGCTTTAGAAATCACCTGAGAATAGACATGTTTAAAAAGGTCAACATAAAGTTGGTGAGATATAGGTTTAATGCCGGCTGCAATATATATATAGACCACAAGATTTCGTATATAATTAGTTTAATAAAAGTATTCTAAGTGGTTGAGCACTCGGTAACCATACTTAACATTTTCACGTCGCATATTCCCTTTAATATGAAATCTTACTACACCGTACCAAGTGTAGTCACAAAAACGAAGTACTGTGCAACCGTTGAATACTGGTCGTCCAGTCCGGTTGGGGTTGTCAGGCCCGATAGATCTATCAACAGGATTCGCGTTTACAATACCGCTGTAAATATTAGTTACCAAGCTACAGGGAAGTATGCCAGTGGTACAACTCAACGTAGAATATATTTTTCAGTTACTTGTGTCCATATCGTAAAACATAAAATACATGTATTCTCATCCCGAAATATTTAGAGTTTAAAAAAAATGGGACTATATACTCACACTTGTCTTGATGATATATATAATTTGACTCGGTCTTCCGGTTGATATCACGGACCTATCCATATATAATATATCAATATGTTTTCATTTTAAACAAACGTTACATATATATATATATACTTGTTATACTTTTAATACTTTGAATATTTCCTTAGTCCGAAGTTAGCATTCCGATGTTAGTAATTCAATTTTTAATGGTTCATTTTTAGATGTTTAATATACCCGCAATAAATAAAACCCCCAACAAAATAAATAAAACCCCAACGTATATGTATTGGTCGAGATTAATCTTGACCCATGGTACCGGTGTTGTCAAATGACGTGTTGCGTACAATCATGGGATCTTATGATTAATCTTCTCGTGTTGTTTACGGGTAATCCTGAACCATATAAAATTGAATTATAAGTACATATATATAAAATATCATGTTATCTTAGAAGTATGTGATTTTATGTAAATTTTTCCAATGAATCCCGAAGTCATTTAAGCCTTGGATAACCAATTTTGTTTCGGTCATAGTTTCTTCGTTACAAGTCCGTTTTCGTTGATTCAACTTGCCATCTCCTTGGATCGAGTCCCTCTTTAAGACTATGAACTGTAAATACCTTAGTTTGTATTCAAAATCACACGGCATAGGTCAAACTTTAGTGAAACTTATGAAGTTAATCATTTTCGTTACAACAAAATCATTTAATGACCATTTTTCTAAAAATACTTATACTTTGAAAAACCAAGTTTTACCTTGTTAAATTAGCATATACATAAGTTATATTACAGGTCTTGAAGTATTTTAAAAGTTAAGTTAGAAGGATCTATTTAGTTTGCAAACAAGTTTGAAAACATTCAAACTATGTTCTTGTTGTTAAACTTGTATACCACAAAATATGATAGCTATATATATATGAATCGAATAAGGTTATGAACATAGTTACTACCTCAAGTTCCTTGGATAAGTTTGCTGTAAAAGAGAAGTAAGAAGCTAGAATCAAAAGGGTGATAGAAGTGGATGAAAGATTGGTAGTAAGTTGGTGTTCTTGGAGGGTTTTCTTGAAGTGTTTTTGTATGGTTTTCTTATGGTGTTTTAGTATGGCTTTTGAAGGTAGATCTTCTTGGTAAGTTACTGAATTGTTATGGAGTTCTTAGGGCTTTCAAGTAAAAGAGTTAGAGAGTGATTTAGAAGTGAGAATGGTGATCAAAAATTGGTTATGGGGATGGCATATAAAACGTGGCCAAGGGGGGGGGACAAAACAAAATTCAAGCTTGTATTTTTGTATAATTATTGAAGTTAAATGTCAAAAAGAAGTTCCCTCTTGATGAGGGCAAGTATAGGAGCTGATTAGGTGGTGATTTGATGTGTATATACGAATAGTAAATACGTATAGAAGCTAGGTATGATACGAGTACAAATACTCTAAGTATACGTATAGAAATTTTGTGAAAAATGGAATGAGGATTCAAATATAGCTATCTTTTGTGAATACACTTATATGATTTTATGTATTTAAGTTCTTAAAAGTGATTAAATACATTACTTATACAATATATGTATAAACATTATAGTCTTAAGTATTTAAGTCAAATAACGTTACGTATTGTTATCGTTTTGAAAACTTAAGTTAGTAGTTTCAAAATACACATATAACTTGTTGTTATTAATACAAAATGAGATATTAAAACATTCATTAATCATGTTAAATATGTATATATACATATATATACACAAACGTATAATTATCATATATTGTATAGTTCGTGATATCATTGGTCAAACTAGACGGTCAAACGTTGTGTAAAATTCTTTTCGGAAATATAAGTCTCGACAATTTGGATTGCTTATCATGTTGGCAAGGTTTAATTTATGTAAATATTAATCTTATAAGTATAGTATGATCGAAAAAGTGCGGGTCGTTACATTACCTCCCCGTTAAATAAATTTCGTCCCGAAATTTTAAAATTGTACCTATTTTGCGTCATCGAGAAACAAATGCGGATACTTTCGTTTCATCTGATCCTCTCGTTCCCAAGTAAACTCGGGACCTCTTCTAGCATTCCAACGAACCTTAACAATTGGTATATTACTCTGTTTGAGCTGTTTAACTTCACGGTCCATGATTTCGATTGGTTCTTCAACGAATTGTAGTTTCTCGTCGACATGAATTTCTTCAAGAGGAATGGTGAGGTCTTCCTTTGCAAGACACTTCTTAAGGTTTGAGACGTGAAAGGTATTATGTACTCCGGCGAGTTGTTGTGGTAACTCGAGTCGATAAGCTACCGGTCCAATGCGTTCGATGATCTTGAACGGGCCTACGTACCTTGGGTTCAGTTTACCCCTTTTGCCGAAACGTATTACACCTTTCCAAGGTGACACCTTTAGCATAACCATGTCCCCGACCTGAAACTCTAATGGTTTCCTTCGAACATCGGCGTAGCTCTTTTGGCGACTACGGGCTGTTTTCAATCTCTCCTTGATTTGCACTATCTTCTCAGTCGTTTCATGTATGATCTCGGGACCAGTTAAATGTCGATCTCCTACTTCATTCCAACAGATAGGAGATCTACACTTCCTTCCGTACAATGCTTCGAATGGCGCAGCTCCAATGCTCGCATGATAACTATTATTATACGAGAATTCTGCTAACGGTAGGTATTTATCCCATCCGTTTCCAAAATCGATCACACATGCCCTGAGCATGTCTTCGAGAGTCTGAATCGTTCTTTCACTCTGTCCATCGGTTTGTGGATGATATGCGGTACTCATATCCAACCGAGTTCCTAGTGCCTCCTGTAGTGATTGCCAAAACTTTGAGGTAAATCTACTATCACGATCGGATATAATGGAAATAGGTATTCCATGCCTTGAAACAACTTCCTTTATATACAATCGTAATAGTTTCTCCATTCTATCTGTTTCCTTTATAGGCAAGAAATGTGCAGACTTGGTGAGACGATCAACAATCACCCAAATGGTGTCGTATCCCCAGGCAGTCTTTGGTAACTTCGTGATGAAATCCATGGTAATACCATCCCATTTCCATTCTGGGATTTCTGGTTGTTGAAGTAACCCTGACGGCTTTTGATGTTCTGCTTTGACTTTGGAACAAGTTAAGCATTCCCCAACATATGTTGCAACGTCTGTCTTCAAATTAGGCCACCAATAATGCGTCTTAAGATCTTGGTACATCTTTCCAACTCCAGGATGTATCGAATATCTTGTCTTATGTGCCTCGTTCAATATCAACTTCCTTAATCCACCCAACTTCGGTACCCAAATACGATTTGCAAAATATCGAATTCCATCTTCCCGCATAACGAGTTGCTTCGCATACTTCTTCATTATTTCATTTCCTATATTTTCTTTAGTAAGTGCTTCTCGTTGAACTTCTTTGATTTGTGAGTTGAGATTCATACGAATTTTTATGTTCATTGCTCGAACTCGAATTGGTTCTCGTTCTTTTCTGCTTAAAGCATCGGCCACCACGTTCGCCTTTCCGGGATGATAACGAATTTCACAATCATAGTCGTTTATTAACTCGACCCACCTACGTTGCCTCATGTTCAATTGTTTCTGATCAAAAATATGTTGAAGGCTTTTATGATCAGTAAACACAGTGAATTTAACCCCATACAAGTAGTGTCTCCACATCTTCAATGCAAACACGACTGCTCCCAATTCTAGATCATGCGTCGTATAATTCCGCTCGTGAATCTTCAATTGTCGGGATGCAAATGCAATTACTTTCTTTCGTTGCATAAGAACACAACCAAAACCTTGTCGCGAAGCGTCACAATATATTTCAAAATCATCGTTCCCTTCAGGTAACGATAAAATAGGCGCCGTAGTTAACTTCTTCTTCAATAATTGAAATGCGTTCTCCTGCTCCGAGGTCCATTCGTATTTCTTCCCTTTTTGCGTTAATGCTGTCAACGGCTTAGCTATTCGAGAAAAATCTTGAATAAACCTTCTATAATAACCGGCTAAACCCAAAAATTGGCGTATCTGCATTGGTGTCTTAGGAGTCTCCCATTTTTCAATAGCTTCAGTTTTTGCTGGATCAACCTGAATTCCTTCGCTATTAACAACGTGACCAAGAAATTGCACTTCTTTCAACCAAAAAGCACACTTAGAAAATTTAGCATAAAGTTGTTCTTTTCTCAACAACTCCAGTATCAACCTTAAATGCTCTTCATGCTCTTGCTCACTCTTGGAATAGATAAGAATATCATCAATGAAAACGATAACAAACTTATCTAAATACGGACTACAAACTCGATTCATGAGGTCCATGAATACAGCTGGCGCATTCGTCAATCCAAACGGCATAACCAAAAATTCGTAATGACCATAACGTGTCCGAAAAGCAGTTTTCGGAATATCCTCTTCTTTGACGCGTAGTTGATGATAGCCCGATCTTAAGTCAATTTTTGAATAAACACATGATCCTTGCAATTGATCAAATAAGTCATCAATTCTCGGTAGTGGATACCGATTCTTGATAGTTAACTTATTTAATTCACGATAATCTATACACATTCGGAAAGATCCGTCTTTCTTCTTGACAAACAAAATTGGAGCTCCCCACGGTGATGTACTTGGTCGTATGAATCCACGGTCCAATAATTCTTTTAACTGACTTTGAAGTTCTTTTAACTCGGACGGTGCAAGTCTATATGGAGCACGAGCCACTGGTGCAGCTCCTGGTACTAAATCTATTTGAAATTCTACCGATCTAAATGGAGGTAATCCCGGCAATTCTTCCGGAAAAACTTCAGGAAAATCTCTTGCCACAGGCACGTCGTTGATGCACTTTTCTTTCTTTTCGATTTTATTAACATGTGCTAAAATAGCGTAACATCCCTTTTCTAAACACTTTTTGGCTTTCAAACAGCTAATGAGTTTTAGCTTTGAATCACCCTTCTCTCCGTAAATCATCACCGGCATTTTATCCTTACCAGGAATACGAATTGCCTTCTTGGCACAAACAACTTCTGCTCCTACTTTGGACATCCAGTCCATGCCGACTATTACATCAAAACCTCCCAATTCTACGGGTATTAAGTCGATTTTAAACGTTTCTCCGGCTAAATTTATTTCACAATCACGACAAATTTTATCGGTTTCAATTAGTTTACCATTAGCTAACTCAATCAAGTACTTAGCATCTAGAGGTAATGATGAACAATTCAATTTAGTGTAAAAATTTATACACACGTAGCTTCTATCGGCGCCAGTATCAAATAAAATAGATGCTGATAAGTTATTAATGGTAAACGTACCCGTAACAAGCTCCGGGTCTTCTCGTGCCTCTCTAGCATTAATAACAAACGCTCTTCCACGTGCAGGTCCGCCATTCTGATTCGGGCACTGACTCTTATAGTGACCTTGTTTTCCACACCCAAAACAAGTAATGTTAGCCAAAGCAGTTCTATTTGCGTTGGTGGCAGGAGTCTTGTTACCATTTGCATTTGTAACGAGAGCCTTACAATCTTCAGCAAGATGTCCCTGTCTATTGCATTTGGTGCACAACACACTGCAGTAACCAAAATGATGTTTGTGACAACGGTTGCATAAAGGACTTTGTCCTTTGTAACCAAAGCCTGAACCGCTACCCGCACCTTTCGTGGTTTCTTGTTTCTTATAAGGTTGTTGTTGGTTACCTCGATCATAACCTCCATTCCACTTTTTCTTGTTCCCCAATACCTTCACCTCAGTATTGAATGCTTTCTTGTCCAAAATGACCTGATCCATTAGCTCGTTCGCCATGGTTATAGCTTCATGAATTGTCTTAGGTTTCGACGCCGTAACGTTTGCCTTGACCTTTTTGGGCAAACCACCTTTGTACATTTCAATCTTCCGTGCTTCGGTTGGGACCAATTCAGGACATAGTAAAACTAATTCCATGAATCGCTGGTTGTAGTTGGTGATTTCAGTACCAACCACCTTCAAACTTCGTAACTCATCTTCTAACTTAATAACCTCATTCCTTGGACAATACTCGGTGATTATCATTGCTTTGAATTCTTCCCATGGAGTATCATAAGCTACATCTCCTCCTACCGCCTTCACATAATTCTTCCACCATGTGAGTGCACTATCTTGTAAAGTGCACGATGCATACTTGGTCATGTCTTTTTCATCACAACCGCTGATTTTGAACACCGTCTCCATCTTTTCTATCCATCGGGTTAAACCGATAGGTCCTTCCGTTCCACTGAATGATGAAGGTTTGCAAGCTTGAAACGTCTTGTAGGAGCATCCTACACGAGGATTTGGATTAACTGCAGTAGCTCTTGCAGCTTCGACCCATAGCATTCTATCGTTGACTCGCTGGTTGATGAAGTTCTCGACTTCTTGTTCCGTCATTCGGTTCAATCGCGCCATTTCCTAATGAAAGAAAATAATTATTCACATGGATTATTATAGATGTAGTATGTATTTATAGTACATTTATAGCTTGTTAATAATATGAACCAGGTATTATTATAAAAGCCTTTTCTTCTTATTAGCGTTTTATAATTATATCTTGGGTAGTACCTACCCGTTAATGTTCATACTTAATAGCTTAGTACAGAATCAATTACTACAATCTAAATAATACTTAACCATGGAAAATTATTGCATTTCATACTTCGCTATTTTACATATGCTTATCTTACATCAAACTTTAAGCAAACCACACTAATAATATTATACAAAACATTATATGATTCCATGGCTTAATACGGCAGTGCATCGTTCGGTCTATTTTCTAGGGCGTTTAGTTCCAATGAATGGCCTAACGCTTATCCTAGCTGTCTGCCTACGTTTTGGCTGAGGAGCCGAAGAACTAGATGCGGGGATAGCACTAATAGGAATAGCGGGAATAGGGGTGGTAGTGTTGAGTGGAATTGGTGCTACGTCATTCTCACTAAGTTCGGGATTTGAATTTTCTAATTCATTCGCTTTTCGTTTCTTTCCTTGATCGAATTTTTCTTTCGTAATTTCTAGTATTTCTTCCTCGGGTTCACTTTCTTCTTCGGGTTCACTTTCCTCTTCGGGTTCACTTTCCTCCTCGGGTTCACTTTCCGATATTTCTATAGTTGGTTCATCTGGAAATTGTGAGTCTTCCCCAAAAATACCATTTTCGTCATCGGATATGTTAATGACTGAAACACAATCTGAAGATTCTGATTCGGAGTCGCTGAATGTGATAATAAGTTTCGAGCCCGACATCTATCACACAACAACTAACCCATTAGTACTTACATAATATTTACATATGAATTTTTAACCAACAGTGATAAGCAATGGTTTTTTTTTTTTTTAAAATCAAACCCGGTCAAAGTCCAGACTTACTAATGTATCCTAACGACTTATCGGTTTAGACACACTAATGCAAACCTGGTTCGCTAAGACCACCGCTCTGATACCACATGTCATAACCCGTCCTTAACCATAAGAACGCGTTAGATAACGTATGATTTCATTGCGAGGTATTGACCTCTATATGAGACATTTTTGAAAGAAAACTGCATATATTATACATTACAAACCATAACCATTATTTTTGTTACAAACTTAAGACAATAAAAAGAAGATTAACGTTTAGCGATAATCTTCGACTTACAAACTTTACAAATGATGACAACAACACGGTTTCTAGCATATTTTACAGTACAACATCTTGGATATGCAGTTTTATTTTTGACACAAACATGCGTACGCAAGATCCTGGTTAGATCCAACATGATGCAGCGGAAGCTTTAGAAATCACCTGAGAATAGACATGTTTAAAAAGGTCAACATAAAGTTGGTGAGATATAGGTTTAATGCCGGCTGCAATATATATATAGACCACAAGATTTCGTATATAATTAGTTTAATAAAAGTATTCTAAGTGGTTGAGCACTCGGTAACCATACTTAACATTTTCACGTCGCATATTCCCTTTAATATGAAATCTTACTACACCGTACCAAGTGTAGTCACAAAAACGAAGTACTGTGCAACCGTTGAATACTGGTCGTCCAGTCCGGTTGGGGTTGTCAGGCCCGATAGATCTATCAACAGGATTCGCGTTTACAATACCGCTGTAAATATTAGTTACCAAGCTACAGGGAAGTATGCCAGTGGTACAACTCAACGTAGAATATATTTTTCAGTTACTTGTGTCCATATCGTAAAACATAAAATACATGTATTCTCATCCCGAAATATTTAGAGTTTAAAAAAAATGGGACTATATACTCACACTTGTCTTGATGATATATATAATTTGACTCGGTCTTCCGGTTGATATCACGGACCTATCCATATATAATATATCAATATGTTTTCATTTTAAACAAACGTTACATATATATATATATACTTGTTATACTTTTAATACTTTGAATATTTCCTTAGTCCGAAGTTAGCATTCCGATGTTAGTAATTCAATTTTTAATGGTTCATTTTTAGATGTTTAATATACCCGCAATAAATAAAACCCCCAACAAAATAAATAAAACCCCAACGTATATGTATTGGTCGAGATTAATCTTGACCCATGGTACCGGTGTTGTCAAATGACGTGTTGCGTACAATCATGGGATCTTATGATTAATCTTCTCGTGTTGTTTACGGGTAATCCTGAACCATATAAAATTGAATTATAAGTACATATATATAAAATATCATGTTATCTTAGAAGTATGTGATTTTATGTAAATTTTTCCAATGAATCCCGAAGTCATTTAAGCCTTGGATAACCAATTTTGTTTCGGTCATAGTTTCTTCGTTACAAGTCCGTTTTCGTTGATTCAACTTGCCATCTCCTTGGATCGAGTCCCTCTTTAAGACTATGAACTGTAAATACCTTAGTTTGTATTCAAAATCACACGGCATAGGTCAAACTTTAGTGAAACTTATGAAGTTAATCATTTTCGTTACAACAAAATCATTTAATGACCATTTTTCTAAAAATACTTATACTTTGAAAAACCAAGTTTTACCTTGTTAAATTAGCATATACATAAGTTATATTACAGGTCTTGAAGTATTTTAAAAGTTAAGTTAGAAGGATCTATTTAGTTTGCAAACAAGTTTGAAAACATTCAAACTATGTTCTTGTTGTTAAACTTGTATACCACAAAATATGATAGCTATATATATATGAATCGAATAAGGTTATGAACATAGTTACTACCTCAAGTTCCTTGGATAAGTTTGCTGTAAAAGAGAAGTAAGAAGCTAGAATCAAAAGGGTGATAGAAGTGGATGAAAGATTGGTAGTAAGTTGGTGTTCTTGGAGGGTTTTCTTGAAGTGTTTTTGTATGGTTTTCTTATGGTGTTTTAGTATGGCTTTTGAAGGTAGATCTTCTTGGTAAGTTACTGAATTGTTATGGAGTTCTTAGGGCTTTCAAGTAAAAGAGTTAGAGAGTGATTTAGAAGTGAGAATGGTGATCAAAAATTGGTTATGGGGATGGCATATAAAACGTGGCCAAGGGGGGGGGGGACAAAACAAAATTCAAGCTTGTATTTTTGTATAATTATTGAAGTTAAATGTCAAAAAGAAGTTCCCTCTTGATGAGGGCAAGTATAGGAGCTGATTAGGTGGTGATTTGATGTGTATATACGAATAGTAAATACGTATAGAAGCTAGGTATGATACGAGTACAAATACTCTAAGTATACGTATAGAAATTTTGTGAAAAATGGAATGAGGATTCAAATATAGCTATCTTTTGTGAATACACTTATATGATTTTATGTATTTAAGTTCTTAAAAGTGATTAAATACATTACTTATACAATATATGTATAAACATTATAGTCTTAAGTATTTAAGTCAAATAACGTTACGTATTGTTATCGTTTTGAAAACTTAAGTTAGTAGTTTCAAAATACACATATAACTTGTTGTTATTAATACAAAATGAGATATTAAAACATTCATTAATCATGTTAAATATGTATATATACATATATATACACAAACGTATAATTATCATATATTGTATAGTTCGTGATATCATTGGTCAAACTAGACGGTCAAACGTTGTGTAAAATTCTTTTCGGAAATATAAGTCTCTACAATTTGGATTGCTTATCATGTTGGCAAGGTTTAATTTATGTAAATATTAATCTTATAAGTATAGTATGATCGAAAAAGTGCGGGTCGTTACATCATTTCCCCTTCTCAAAAACATACGTCCCATGCATAGAGACAAAAATAATCATTCATATGGATTGAACACCTGGTAACCGACATTCACAATATGCATATAAGAATATCCCCATCATTCCTGGATCCTCCTTCGGACATGATGTAAATTTCGAAGTACTAAAGCATCCGGTACTTTGGATGGGGCTAGTTGGGCCCGATAGATCTATCTTTAGGATTCGCGTCAACTAGGGTTTCAGTTCCCTAATTCTTAGATTACCAGACTATATAGGGTGATATTCGATTTGATAATCCAACCATAGAATGTAGTTTTGATCACTTGTGTCTATTTCGTAAAGCATTTATAAAAGCAGCGCATGTATTCTCAGTCCCAAAAATATATATTGCAAAAGTATTTAAAAGGGAATAATGAAACTCACATATTGTATTTTGTAGTAAAAATACATATAACGACATTGAACAATGCAGGGTTGGCCTCGGATTCACGAACCTATATCATTCGTATATATATTAACACACGTAATTGTAACCGAATAATTATATATATATTATTAGTCGCGATATAATTTTTATATTACTAATTTAGCTACTTCATTATATATTCATTTTATATATGAAAATATTTATATAATTAAAATATGAGCATTAAATATATTTTTATATAATTAAGCTTTTATTTACAAAGTACTAGTTATAATAGTACCAAAATAAGTATAATGATAATAAAAATAATTTTAATAGTATTAGTAAAATAATTATAGTATTAATAGTAGTTTTTAACAAAATGATAGATTAAAAGTAATGATATTTTTAATAATAGGTATGTTAATCTTTAATAATATAATACCGATTATGATAATTTTATTTATGAAAATGCTAATATTAATAATAATACATGTGTCAATCCTAATAATACTAATATTTATAACATAATACTAATGATACTATTAATAATATTACTTTCTAATAATACTAGTAACAATAATAATATTAGTAATAACAATAATAATAGTAATTATAATTGAAATTTTTGTTAGGTTAATTATAACAAATGGTAACTTTTATTACTAATAATAATGATAATAATGACAATACTAATCCTAATAACAATAGCTAATAATGACAATAATAATAATAATAATAATAATAATAATAATAATAATAATAATAATAATAATAATAATAATAATAATAATAATAATAATAATAATAATAATAATAATAATAAAATTTTGGGAACTACCTCATAAAAACGGATCATAAAAAGAAAAGACCCTTGCAGGACTCGAACCCATGACCTCTCACTTCAACAACCATACTCCAACCGTCCCTATGCCTTCCCTTATTCTAAATATAATCATAGTTAATTTTATTTAAATGTTATATTCTTATTTCATTTATCTTCTAGCATTGCAGCAGCCCAAGACTTGGCTCAAATGATTAATCACGGCCCAATCGAATACATGGCCCAACAACACGCTTTAAAGGCCTGCGACCCAACAGGCTTGATCGAGTTCTCAGCCCTGTAGTGACCCGAACTTTTCCATGTTTATATATATTAATTGAGATTGATATTTACATGATTAAATGTTTCCAACATGTTAAGCAATCAAACTTGTTAAGACTTGATTAATTGAAATATGTTTCATATAGACAATTGACCACCCAAGTTGATCGGTGATTCACGAACGTTAAAACTTGTAAAAACTATATGATGACATATATATGGATATATATATATAGTTAACATGATACTATGATAAGAAAACATATCATAAAGTATATTAACAATGAACTACATATGTAAAAACAAGACTACTAACTTAATGATTTTTAAACGAGACATATATGTAACGATTATCGTTGTAAAGACA
The DNA here is from genome assembly GCF_046630445.1 of Rutidosis leptorrhynchoides. Classification (NCBI taxonomy): domain Eukaryota; kingdom Viridiplantae; phylum Streptophyta; class Magnoliopsida; order Asterales; family Asteraceae; genus Rutidosis; species Rutidosis leptorrhynchoides. The sequence goes on from NC_092337.1 coordinate 259,469,406, forward strand.
TTTAATGTATATATATCATATTAAGAGATATTCATACATGATAATATCATGATAATATAATAATTTAAAATCTCATTTGATATTATAAACATTGGGTTAACAACATTTAACAAGATCGTTAACCTAAAGGTTTCAAAACAACACTTACATGTAACGACTAACGATGACTTAACGACTCAGTTAAAATGTATATACATGTAGTGTTTTAATATGTATTTATACACTTTTGAAAGACTTCAATACACTTATCAAAATACTTCTACTTAACAAAAATGCTTACAATTACATCCTCGTTCAGTTTCATCAACAATTCTACTCGTATGCACCCGTATTCGTACTCGTACAATACACAGCTTTTAGATGTATGTACTATTGGTATATACACTCCAATGATCAGCTCTTAGCAGCCCATGTGAGTCACCTAACACATGTGGGAACCATCATTTGGCAACTAGCATGAAATATCTCATAAAATTACAAAAATATGAGTCATCATTCATGACTTATTTACATGAAAACAAAATTACATATCCTTTATATCTAATCCATACACCAACGACCAAAAACACCTACAAACACTTTCATTCTTCAATTTTCTTCATCTAATTGATCTCTCTCAAGTTCTATCTTCAAGTTCTAAGTGTTCTTCATAAATTCCAAAAGTTCTAGTTTCATAAAATCAAGAATACTTTCAAGTTTGCTAGCTCACTTCCAATCTTGTAAGGTGATCATCCAACCTCAAGAAATCTTTGTTTCTTACAGTAGGTTATCATTCTAATACAAGGTAATAATCATATTCAAACTTTGGTTCAATTTCTATAACTATAACAATCTTATTTCAAGTGATGATCTTACTTGAACTTGTTTTCGTGTCATGATTCTGCTTCAAGAACTTCGAGCCATCCAAGGATCCATTGAAGCTAGATCCATTTTTCTCTTTTCCAGTAGGTTTATCCAAGGAAATTAAGGTAGTAATGATTTTCATAACATCATTCGATTCATACATATAAAGCTATCTTATTCGAAGGTTTAAACTTGTAATCACTAGAACATAGTTTAGTTAATTCTAAACTTGTTCGCAAACAAAAGTTAATCCTTCTAACTTGACTTTTAAAATCAACTAAACACATGTTCTATATCTATATGATATGCTAACTTAATGATTTAAAACTTGGAAACACGAAAAACACCGTAAAACCGGATTTACGCCGTCGTAGTAACACCGCGGGCTGTTTTGGGTTAGTTAATTAAAAACTATGATAAACTTTGATTTAAAAGTTGTTATTCTGAGAAAATGATTTTTATTATGAACATGAAACTATATCCAAAAATTATGGTTAAACTCAAAGTGGAAGTATGTTTTCTAAAATGGTCATCTAGACGTCGTTCTTTCGACTGAAATGACTACCTTTACAAAAACGACTTGTAACTTATTTTTCCGACTATAAACCTATATTTTTTCTGTTTATATTCATAAAATAGAGTTCAATATGAAATCATAGCAATTTGATTCACTCAAAACGGATTTAAAATGAAGAAGTTATGGGTAAAACAAGATTGGATAATTTTTCTCATTTTAGCTACGTGAAAATTGGTAACAAATCTATTCCAACCATAACTTAATCAACTTGTATTGTATATTATGTAATCTTGAGATACCATAGACACGTATACAATGTTTCGACCTATCATGTCGACACATCTATATATATTTCGGAACAACCATAGACACTCTATATGTGAATGTTGGAGTTAGCTATACAGGGTTGAGGTTGATTCCAAAATATATATAGTTTGAGTTGTGATCAATACTGAGATACGTATACACTGGGTCGTGGATTGATTCAAGATAATATTTATCGATTTATTTCTGTACATATAACTGTGGACAACTAGTTGTAGGTTACTAACGAGGACAGCTGACTTAATAAACTTAAAACATCAAAATATATTAAAAGTGTTGTAAATATATTTTGAACATACTTTGATATATATGTATATATTGTTATAGGTTCGTGAATCAACCATTGGCCAAGTCTTACTTCCCGACGAAGTAAAAATCAGTGAAAGTGAGTTATAGTCCCACTTTTAAAATCTAATATTTTTGGGATGAGAATACATGCAGGTTTTATAAATGATTTACAAAATAGACACAAGTACGTGAAACTACATTCTATGGTTGAATTATCGAAATCGAATATGCCCTTTTTTATTAAGTCTGGTAATCTAAGAATTAGGGAACAGACACCCTAATTGACGCGAATCCTAAAGATAGATCTATTGGGCCTAACAAACCCCATCCAAAGTACCGGATGCTTTAGTACTTCGAAATTTATATCATATCCGAAGGGTGTCCCGGAATGATGGGGATATTCTTATATATGCATCTTGTTATTGTCAGTTACCAGGTGTTCACCATATGAATGATTTTTATCTCTATGTATGGGATGTGTATTGAAATATGAAATCTTGTGGTCTATTGTTACGATTTGATATATATAGGTTAAACCTATAACTCACCAACATTTTTGTTGACGTTTAAAGCATGTTTATTCTCAGGTGAATGTTAAGAGCTTCCGCTATTGCATACTAAAATAAGGACAAGATTTGGAGTCCATGTTTGTATGATATTGTGTAAAAACTGCATTCAAGAAACTGATTTCGATGTAACATATTTGTATTGTAAACCATTATGTAATGGTCGTGTGTAAACAGGATATTTTAGATTATCATTATTTGATAATCTACGTAAAGCTTTTTAAACCTTTATTTATGAAATAAAGGTTATGGTTTGTTTTAAAAATGAATGCAGTCTTTGAAAAACGTCTCATATAGAGGTCAAAACCTCGCAACGAAATCAATTAATATGGAACGTTTTTAATCAATAAGAACGGGACATTTCAGTTGGTATCCGAGCGTTGGTCTTAGAGAACCAGAAAATTTGCATTAGTGTGTCTTATCGAGTTTGTTAGGATGCATTAGTGAGTCTGGACTTCGACCGTGTTTTCTTTAAAAATGATTGCTTAACATTTTTGTTGGAAACTATATATTTTTAACATATGAATATTATGTGATATATTAATCTCTTAACGTGTTTGATATTATGTGATAGATGTCTACCTCTAGAACAAGTCCCATTGACTCACCTAATAATAATGAAGAGTCAAATGTAAATTGGAATGATTTGTGGACTGATTCACAAGTTCCCGAAGAGGAACCGGAAGAAGAGTCGGAACCGGAAGAAGAATCGGAACCGGATGAAGAAATAGAACCGGTGGGGGAAATAATAAAACGGTTAAGTAAAAGAAAATCTTCAACCAACCGACCAAAGTTAATTATGGTCAATGGTGTTTCTGCCAAGGAAGCAAAATATTGGGAGGATTACCAATTCTCCGATGAATCGGATTCCGACGAGAATTCCGATGATGTTATAGAAATTACCCCAACTGAATTTAAAAAGACAAAAGAAAATAATAAGGGAAAGGGCATAAAAATAGAGAAATCTAATTCCAACCCCGATGAACTTTATATGTATCGTCAACCCCCGAAGTCCTTAAGTTGTAACAATGACCCGGGAACCTCTAAACCACCAGGTTTTTCTAAACCAATGTGGACAACGACGGCTCGTATTAGGGGAACATCATATATCCCTAGAAACTTGGCAAAACGAACCAAAACCGAAGAAGAAGAAACGAGCGAGTCGGAATAAGATAGTTGTATTCGTGTGGTGTAATATATGTAATATAGTGTTCTTATGCTTTATGATATATGTAAAAATTGCTTGTATTAATAAGTATTTTTTTATGAAACTAACTCTTGTCTATTTTACAGTTTAAAAACACAAAATGGATAGACAACCCAATATTTTAAGAGACCTACCCGGAGACATGATTGATGAAATCTTGTCTAGAGTCGGCCAGAATTCTTCGGCACAACTATTTAAGGCGAGATCAGTTTGTAAGACATTCGAAGAACGTTCCAAGAATGTCTTGGTTTATAAGAGACTTTCGTTTGAAAGATGGGGGATATCACATTGGGAAACCCATAAGTTACGATGTGTTTACTTTGACGCATATATTGCGGGGAACCCAAATGCTATTTTACGCAACGGGTTAAGAAATTATTTTGACTCAATATATCCGAATATTGGACTTCGTGATTTAGAAAAAGCGGCTAACATGCAACATAAAGAAGCATGTTATGCTTACGGATTAGTAATGTTCGCTTCTCACCAAAGTGAGAACAAGAACATCGGGCTACAACTATTAAACAAAACGTTTCCACAAGTGACGGAGTCGGTAATTGGGGTAAGAAATGAGGTTTTTAGATTATTACGGGACTGTTGGACATTACGTAACCCTCGTCCCTTTGATGACGTTACAACACGCTGTCTTATCAACGGCCATAACGGTTATGTTGCACAAGACCAAGGATGGGAAGTAGTTCTAGTAAAACCAGAATGCATGACTTGTTTCTGGACGTATGAATTACGTGTCTTTATTGCCTTTGCCGAACGACTTGTGTACTAGCTAGAATTGTCTTCACAACTATCTTGTATCAAAGTTATTGTGTGCTATATTTCATGCTTTATGTAAAATAAGCGGTATTGTAAGTTTGTAAAATATTGTATAAAAGTTTGAACGCGAAATATTATTACAATAAGTTTTTCATATAGAATTGTAGTAGTTAAATTGTATATTAGCTACTAAGTATGAACTTAACGGGTAGGTACTACCCGAATTTAAACTTATAAAACGCTAATATGAAGAAAAAGCTTTTATAAATGAGTTCATATTATGCTACGAAATACTATTAACTACTCTTAATATTCTGTATGATTAACTTGTTCCATTTAACTATTTTGAAGGAAATGGCACCGACTACTCGACACACCGTGAATATGAATGAAGAGGAATTCCGTACTTTTCTAGCTTCAAACATAGCCACAGTACAGGCTGCGCTACATACCAACAATAACCTTGGATCTAGCAGTACAGGAAATCGTGTAGGATGCACCTACAAAGAATTCACTGCCTGCAAACCTTTGGAATTTGATGGAACCGAAGGACCGATCGGATTGAAAATGGTGGACCGAGAAGGTTGAATCGGTGTTTGCCATAAGTAAGTGTACTGAAGAGGACAAAGTGAAGTACGCTACGCATACCTTCACAGGTTCTGCGTTAACATGGTGGAATACCTATCTAGAGCAAGTGGGGCAAGATGATGCGTACGCACTACCGTGGTCAGCATTCAAGCACTTGATGAACGAGAAGTACCGTCCCAGAACCGAGGTCAATAAGCTCAAGACAGAACTTAGAGGGTTACGAACCCAAGGATTTGATATTACCACGTACGAAAGACGATTCACAGAATTGTGCCTATTGTGTCCGGGAGCATTCGAAGATGAGGAAGAGAAGATCGACGCGTTTGTGAAAGGATTACCGGAAAGAATCCAAGAAGATATAAGTTCACACGAGCCCGCCTCCATACAACAGGCATGTAGAATGGCTCACAAACTAGTGAACCAGATTGAAGAAAGAATTAAAGAACAGACTGCTGAAGAGGCCAATGTGAAGCAAGTCAAAAGAAAGTGGAGGAAAACGGTGATAAGAATCACCAATACAACAACAACAGCAATTACAACAATAATCGCAACAATTATCCCAACAATCGCAACATCAATCGCAACTACAACAAACGGCCCAACAACAACAACAACAACAACAACAGCAACTACAACAATCATCCCAACAACAATAATAACCGCAACAACAACAACAATCAGAAGCAGCTATGCCAAAGGTGTGAAAAGAATCACTCAGGGTTCTGCACCAAATTTTGCAACAAGTGTAAAAGAAATGGTCATTGCGCGGCGAAGTGTGAGGTCTACGGACCAGGGGTTAATAGAACGAAAGGAACAAATGGTGTCGGAATGAGTAATGGCGGAGCAAGTAGTGTCGGAGCAAGTTATGCCAATGTAGTTTGTTATAAATGTGGAAAACCAGGCCACATTATTAGAAATTGCCCGAACCAGGAGAACACGAATGGACAAGGCCGCGGAAGAGTTTTCAATATTAATGCGGCAGAGGCACAGGAAGACCCGGAGCTTGTTACGGGTACGTTTCTTATTGACAATAAATCTGCTTACGTTTTATTTGATTCGGGTGCGGATAGAAGCTATATGAGTAGAGATTTTTGTGCTAAATTAAGTTGTCCATTGACGCCTTTGGATAGTAAATTTTTACTCGAATTAGCAAATGGTAAATTAATTTCAGCAGATAATATATGTCGGAATCGAGAAATTAAACTGGTTAGCGAAACATTTAAGATTGATTTGATACCAGTAGAGTTAGGGAGTTTTGATGTGATAATCGGTATGGACTGGTTGAAAGAAGTGAAAGCGGAGATCGTTTGTTACAAAAATGCAATTCGCATTATACGAGAAAAAGGAAAACCCTTAATGGTGTACGGAGAAAAGGGCAACACGAAGCTACATCTTATTAGTAATTTGAAGGCACAAAAACTAATAAGAAAAGGTTTCTATGTTGTTCTAGCACACGTCGAGAAAGTACAAACTGAAGAAAAGAGCATCAATGATGTTCCCATTGCAAAAGAATTTCCCGATGTATTTCCGAAAGAATTACCGGGATTACCCCCACATCGATCCGTTGAATTTCAAATAGATCTTGTACCAGGAGCTGCACCAATAGCTCGTGCTCCTTACAGACTCGCACCCAGCGAGATGAAAGAACTGCAAAGCCAATTACAAGAACTTTTAGAGCGTGGTTTCATTCGACCAAGCACATCACCGTGGGGAGCTCCTGTTTTGTTTGTCAAGAAGAAAGATGGTACATTCAGGTTGTGTATCGACTACCGAGAGTTGAACAAACTTACCATCAAGAACCGCTACCCACTACTGAGAATCGACGACTTATTTGATCAACTACAAGGCTCGTCTGTTTATTCAAAGATTGACTTACGTTCCGGGTATCTTCAAATGCGGGTGAAAGAAGATGATATTCCAAAGACTACTTTCAGAACACGTTACGGTCATTACGAGTTTATGGTCATGCCGTTTGGTTTAACTAATGCACCAGCTGTGTTCATGGACCTTATGAACCGAGTGTGTGGACCATACCTTGACAAGTTTGTCATTGTTTTCATTGATGACATACTTATTTACTCAAAGAATGACCAAGAACACGGTGAACATTTGAGAAAGGTGTTAGAAGTATTGAGGAAGGAAGAATTGTACGCTAAGTTTTCAAAGTGTGCATTTTGGTTGGAAGAAGTTCAATTCCTCGGTCACATAGTGAACAAAGAAGGTATTAAGGTGGATCCGGCAAAGATAGAAACTGTTGAAAAGTGGGAAACCCCGAAAACTCCGAAACACATACGCCAGTTTTTAGGACTAGCTGGTTACTACAGAAGGTTCATCCAAGACTTTTCCAGAATAGCAAAACCCTTGACTGCATTAACGCATAAAGGGAAGAAATTTGAATGGAATGATGAACAAGAGAAAGCGTTTCAGTTATTGAAGAAAAAGCTAACTACGGCACCTATATTGTCATTGCCTGAAGGGAATGATGATTTTGTGATTTATTGTGATGCATCAAAGCAAGGTCTCGGTTGTGTATTAATGCAACGAACGAAGGTGATTGCTTATGCGTCTAGACAATTGAAGATTCACGAACAAAATTATACGACGCATGATTTGGAATTAGGCGCGGTTGTTTTTGCATTAAAGACTTGGAGGCACTACTTATATGGGGTCAAAAGTATTATATATACCGACCACAAAAGTCTTCAACACATATTTAATCAGAAACAACTGAATATGAGGCAGCGTAGGTGGATTGAATTATTGAATGATTACGACTTTGAGATTCGTTACCACCCGGGGAAGGCAAATGTGGTAGCCGATGCCTTGAGCAGGAAGGACAGAGAACCCATTCGAGTAAAATCTATGAATATAATGATTCATAATAACATTACTACTCAAATAAAGGAGGCGCAACAAGGAGTTTTAAAAGAGGGAAATTTAAAGGATGAAATACCCAAAGGATCGGAGAAGCATCTTAATATTCGGGAAGACGGAACCCGGTATAGGGCTGAAAGGATTTGGGTACCAAAATTTGGAGATATGAGAAAAATGGTACTTAGAGAAGCTCATAAAACCAGATACTCAATACATCCTGGAACGGGGAAGATGTACAAGGATCTCAAGAAACATTTTTGGTGGCCGGGTATGAAAGCCGATGTTGCTAAATACGTAGGAGAATGTTTGACGTGTTCTAAGGTCAAAGCTGAGCATCAGAAACCATCAGGTCTACTTCAACAACCCGAAATCCCGGAATGGAAATGGGAAAACATTACCATGGATTTCATCACTAAATTGCCAAGGACTGCAAGTGGTTTTGATACTATTTGGGTAATAGTTGATCGTCTCACCAAATCAGCACACTTCCTACCAATAAGAGAAGATGACAAGATGGAGAAGTTAGCACGACTGTATTTGAAGGAAGTCGTCTCCAGACATGGAATACCAATCTCTATTATCTCTGATAGGGATGGCAGATTTATTTCAAGATTCTGACAGACATTACAGCAAGCATTAGGAACTCGTCTAGACATGAGTACTGCCTATCATCCACAAACTGATGGGCAGAGCGAAAGGACGATACAAACGCTTGAAGACATGCTACGAGCATGTGTTATTGATTTCGGAAACAGTTGGGATCGACATCTACCGTTAGCAGAATTTTCCTACAACAACAGCTACCATTCAAGCATTGAGATGGCGCCGTTTGAAGCACTTTATGGTAGAAAGTGCAGGTCTCCGATTTGTTGGAGTGAAGTGGGGGATAGACAGATTACGGGTCCGGAGATTATACAAGAAACTACCGAGAAGATCATCCAAATTCAACAACGGTTGAAAACCGCCCAAAGTCGACAAAAGAGCTACGCTGACATTAAAAGAAAAGATATAGAATTTGAAATTGGAGAGATGGTCATGCTTAAAGTTGCACCTTGGAAAGGCGTTGTCCGATTTGGTAAACGAGGGAAATTAAATCCAAGGTATATTGGACCATTCAAGATTATTGATCGTGTCGGACTAGTAGCTTACCGACTAGAGTTACCTCAACAACTCGCGGCTGTACATAACACTTTCCACGTCTCGAATTTAAAGAAATGTTTTGCTAAAGAAGATCTCACTATTCCGTTAGATGAAATCCAAATCAACGAAAAACTTCAATTCATCGAAGAACCCGTCGAAATAATGGATCGTGAGGTTAAAAGACTTAAGCAAAACAAGATACCAATTGTTAAGGTTCGATGGAATGCTCGTAGAGGACCCGAGTTCACCTGGGAGCGTGAAGATCAGATGAAGAAGAAATACCCGCATCTATTTCCAGAAGATTCGTCAACACCTTCAACAGCTTAAAATTTCGGGACGAAATTTATTTAACGGGTAGGTACTGTAGTGACCCGAACTTTTCCATGTTTATATATATTAATTGAGATTGATATTTACATGATTAAATGTTTCCAACATGTTAAGCAATCAAACTTGTTAAGACTTGATTAATTGAAATATGTTTCATATAGACAATTGACCACCCAAGTTGATCGGTGATTCACGAACGTTAAAACTTGTAAAAACTATATGATGACATATATATGGATATATATATATAGTTAACATGATACTATGATAAGAAAACATATCATAAAGTATATTAACAATGAACTACATATGTAAAAACAAGACTACTAACTTAATGATTTTTAAACGAGACATATATGTAACGATTATCGTTGTAAAGACATTTAATGTATATATATCATATTAAGAGATATTCATACATGATAATATCATGATAATATAATAATTTAAAATCTCATTTGATATTATAAACATTGGGTTAACAACATTTAACAAGATCGTTAACCTAAAGGTTTCAAAACAACACTTACATGTAACGACTAACGATGACTTAACGACTCAGTTAAAATGTATATACATGTAGTGTTTTAATATGTATTTATACACTTTTGAAAGACTTCAATACACTTATCAAAATACTTCTACTTAACAAAAATGCTTACAATTACATCCTCGTTCAGTTTCATCAACAATTCTACTCGTATGCACCCGTATTCGTACTCGTACAATACACAGCTTTTAGATGTATGTACTATTGGTATATACACTCCAATGATCAACTCTTAGCAGCGCATGTGAGTCACCTAACACATGTGGGAACCATCATTTGGCAACTAGCATGAAATATCTCATAAAATTACAAAAATATGAGTAATCATTCATGACTTATTTACATGAAAACAAAATTACATATCCTTTATATCTAATCCATACACCAACGACCAAAAACACCTACAAACACTTTCATTCTTCAATTTTCTTCATCTAATTGATCTCTCTCAAGTTCTATCTTCAAGTTCTAAGTGTTCTTCATAAATTCCAAAAGTTCTAGTTTCATAAAATCAAGAATACTTTCAAGTTTGCTAGCTCACTTCCAATCTTGTAAGGTGATCATCCAACCTCAAGAAATCTTTGTTTCTTACAGTAGGTTATCATTCTAATACAAGGTAATAATCATATTCAAACTTTGGTTCAATTTCTATAACTATAACAATCTTATTTCAAGTGATGATCTTACTTGAACTTGTTTTCGTGTCATGATTCTGCTTCAAGAACTTCGAGCCATCCAAGGATCCATTGAAGCTAGATCCATTTTTCTCTTTTCCAGTAGGTTTATCCAAGGAAATTAAGGTAGTAATGATGTTCATAACATCATTCGATTCATACATATAAAGCTATCTTTTTCGAAGGTTTAAACTTGTAATCACTAGAACATAGTTTAGTTAATTCTAAACTTGTTCGCAAACAAAAGTTAATCCTTCTAACTTGACTTTTAAAATCAACTAAACACATGTTCTATATCTATATGATATGCTAACTTAATGATTTAAAACTTGGAAACACGAAAAACACCGTAAAACCGGATTTACGCCGTCGTAGTAACACCGCGGGCTGTTTTGGGTTAGTTAATTAAAAACTATGATAAACTTTGATTTAAAAGTTGTTATTCTGAGAAAATGATTTTTATTATGAACATGAAACTATATCCAAAAATTATGGTTAAACTCAAAGTGGAAGTATGTTTTCTAAAATGGTCATCTAGACGTCGTTCTTTCGACTGAAATGACTACCTTTACAAAAACGACTTGTAACTTATTTTTCCGACTATAAACCTATATTTTTTCTGTTTAGATTCATAAAATAGAGTTCAATATGAAATCATAGCAATTTGATTCACTCAAAACGGATTTAAAATGAAGAAGTTATGGGTAAAACAAGATTGGATAATTTTTCTCATTTTAGCTACGTGAAAATTGGTAACAAATCTATTCCAACCATAACTTAATCAACTTGTATTGTATATTATGTAATCTTGAGATACCATAGACACGTATACAATGTTTCGACCTATCATGTCGACACATCTATATATATTTCGGAACAACCATAGACACTCTATATGTGAATGTTGGAGTTAGCTATACAGGGTTGAGGTTGATTCCAAAATATATATAGTTTGAGTTGTGATCAATACTGAGATACGTATACACTGGGTCGTGGATTGATTCAAGATAATATTTATCGATTTATTTCTGTACATATAACTGTGGACAACTAGTTGTAGGTTACTAACGAGGACAGCTGACTTAATAAACTTAAAACATCAAAATATATTAAAAGTGTTGTAAATATATTTTGAACATACTTTGATATATATGTATATATTGTTATAGGTTCGTGAATCAACCATTGGCCAAGTCTTACTTCCCGACGAAGTAAAAATCAGTGAAAGTGAGTTATAGTCCCACTTTTAAAATCTAATATTTTTGGGATGAGAATACATGCAGGTTTTATAAATGATTTACAAAATAGACACAAGTACGTGAAACTACATTCTATGGTTGAATTATCGAAATCGAATATGCCCCTTTTTATTAAGTCTGGTAATCTAAGAATTAGGGAACAGACACCCTAATTGACGCGAATCCTAAAGATAGATCTATTGGGCCTAACAAACCCCATCCAAAGTACCGGATGCTTTAGTACTTCGAAATTTATATCATATCCGAAGGGTGTCCCGGAATGATGGGGATATTCTTATATATGCATCTTGTTATTGTCGGTTACCAGGTGTTCACCATATGAATGATTTTTATCTCTATGTATGGGATGTGTATTGAAATATGAAATCTTGTGGTCTATTGTTACGATTTGATATATATAGGTTAAACCTATAACTCACCAACATTTTTGTTGACGTTTAAAGCATGTTTATTCTCAGGTGAATATTAAGAGCTTCCGCTGTTGCATACTAAAATAAGGACAAGATTTGGAGTCCATGTTTGTATGATATCGTGTAAAAACTGCATTCAAGAAACTGATTTCGATGTAACATATTTGTATTGTAAACCATTATGTAATGGTCGTGTGTAAACAGGATATTTTAGATTATCATTATTTGATAATCTACGTAAAGCTTTTTAAACCTTTATTTATGAAATAAAGGTTATGGTTTGTTTTAAAAATGAATGCAGTCTTTGAAAAACGTCTCATATAGAGGTCAAAACCTCGCAACGAAATCAATTAATATGGAACGTTTTTAATCAATAAGAACGGGACATTTCAAGCCCAACTTTGTTGCAAATTAAATCGAATAAGGGTGTGGGAGTTGGGGTTCGGTAATTAGAAAAATATAGAAGAGGCAAGTTGCAGCATCACTTTTCATTATAATATGGTCATAACACCTTATCATCATCTTCTTATCCTCACAGAATCACATCATCTTCATTATACACGTATCATCATGATCATCATAATCATCTTCATATCTATCATTGCTTCATCATCTTAATCACCTCATCTTCTTAATTAAACTATCATCATCCTCATCATCCTTAATAGAAATAGTAACACAGGAATGTACAGTAACAGCTATCCAGCGACGAGAAGAAGAAGAAGATAAAATATGACGGTGTACAGTAGTAGCGTAACAGGTGGGTGGTGTTTTGGGTTGTTTATGGTGACAGTTTTTGACGGTTGCAATAGAAATATAACCGGTAACAGTAAGTGGGTTTAGATGGTGTTAGCATTCGATTTGAAACAAAAACAGAAATGAGATATAGATGTAGCATCAGGTTTGTTTAAGGATTTCAATGGTGGTGGTCATGGTGGTTGTAGTGTGGTGTGTGTGGTGACGGATTTATGAAGATGAAGTGGGTTTGTGTTCATGGTGGTCGTATTCGAATGAAATAAAAAAAACAGGAAACAAACACAGCCTTAAGTCATGGTGATTCCTGGTGTGAAGTGGTGACCGGAGAGGGTGGATGCTTTGGTTTCGTAACCGGTACAGGAACTGAATCGAAGGTTAACTCAACAACATGTAGGTGGGTTTTAGACGGTGGTCATGTAGTGATCAGTTGTGATGTAGACGAAACAGAAAATAGAAAAACAAATTGGTGGTTAACAGTGGTGCTGGTCGGGTCAAGGTGGTGATGGTGTCGATTAACAACAAATCAAGAAGGTGATGGTTGTAGTTGAAGTTGGGTAGTAGCAAGAATGTTGTAAATGATTTGTTTGGTTAACGAAAACACGGGATGTAAAAGGGGTGGTGGTTTAGTGATAATATAATATCCCATCATGCACATTTATGTATATTATTTTGATAAAGTGATATACAGAAACCAGAAATAAGGAGCAAGTTTGATGGATTTGTAGTTCTTGGTGTTGGCTTAATAAAAAAAATAGTGATGGAGAAAAGAAACTAGGTGTTGAGTGGATGCTTAACTCTCTTTAGTATATTGCTTATATATATATATATATATATATATATATATATATATATATATATATATATATATATATATATATATATGTATATATATATATATATATATATATATATATATATATATATATATATATTTTTATATAACTTTGGTGACAAAAGTAGTATACATAAATATAGTTAAATATCTCAAGTGCACAGTAATCCAGCTGATTAAATCAATTAGCCACAGTAAACTCATCAATATATTGTTCACTCATGGGTAATAAAATGAAACAAGTGGGAGCTGTTGTTATTGAATTTCTACGGACACTTATGCATATAATATACATAAGATAGTAAAAGCAATCAAGTGGATAATAATTGAACGTGTAAAATATCTCAGCCTCATAATTGTAATTACTTTACCGATGGTTTTCGCGGACTATTATTTTCGTACTCCGTTGTTACTCAGTGGCGAATAAAAGTGTTCAAAAAAAAAATCCCATATTAACTATATTTATTTATTTTGGTCATTATGATATAAAATTCGAGCATTAACTATTAAATAAAAATTACATTAATTATTCACTCCCAACTCCAAGTAAAATATGAAAAGTTTTAAAATTCAATAAATAACTTCTAAATATATTATTAATAAACCTAAAATTTATAAAACTCATTTTCGAATCACCGTTTATTTTTTTAAAACCACATAAGTTCCTTTTTAACTCATTTAAATAGCCATCGAATGATAAACGAGTTTTACAATCATTTAATATTTATTTTTAATATACTTTATTTATATATATATATATAGTTTAAAATAATAATTATTATAATATCCTATTTTTATTTTATCAATTTTTAATAACAATAACATATAATACTTCAAAGCATATTTTGAATTATTATTTATATATACATATACACATATCTATTTACAATTAATTGTTCGTGAATCGTCGAGAGCAGTCGAAGGTCAATTGAATATATGAAACAGTTTAAACATTTTTGAGACTCAACCTTATAGACTTTGCTTATCATATCGAAATCATATAAAGATTAAGTTTAAATTTGGTCAGAAATTCCCGGGTCATCACAAAATACCTCGCGATGTAATCAACTATTGTGAATCGTTTATAATGTATATGAACGGGTCCTTTCATAAATGATGTGATTTCAATAAATATAATGATTTTTCGAAAAGTCAAAGATAATTGAAGTTGTTGGTAAGTTTATTGCTAAGGTGGCGAGATATGAAAGGTCCCCAGTAACGATGACGAAAGGGCAACGTATCTATCGAGGTTATAATAAGACTAGTCCGACTGAAAAGTCGAAGTTGACTTGCTGGAGCTGTGACAAAACTGTCTACTTTGAAAAGGAATTGAAAAGTCATTTTAGCTAATAAATGCCAAAGGGTCTGACACGGATACGCGTCGAACTATGACTTTGGCTTCGAGAGCTTTTTAGGTACATAAATGTGGGTAATATGTGGTTGGATCATCATCTCGATTGTTCATTGTTTGAAGTGTCTGCGAAAACTTCGGAGAGTTTGAACACAGTTTGTAATCATTAATATACATATGATGTTCTAACACGGTTTTGAAGTCAAAGTATAGCTTTGAAAGATGTAGGAATCTAAGAGTGATCTCTTCTGTTAAATCATGACTTGGATTTTGATTTGTCAAAATCAGAATGCGTAATCAAATTTGGGTGAGAATGGTTGCTTTGATTTCTATACAAGAATGTATATTGTGGTAAGATTTTGGGAGTATAGTTGATGATTTTCTTAATCAGATTCGAAAAATGTAATATATTAATTGTGAATTTATATATCTCTCGGGTATTACCTACCCGTTAAAAAAAAAATTCACAATTAATATTTTGTACAACAGAATTTTATTACAGTCTTTATGAAAATATATATGTGCATATTTTCTTCAGATGTAACATAGATTTAATGAGTTAATATTAAATTAAACTCATTTGATTTACGGTTGAAACTAGAACTGAATAATCCCTAAAGACTTTAGAAATTACATAACTTTTACGGAGTATTTATTCAATAAAATTAAAATTATGAATTAATACTTCGTTATTTGTTGGTGTTTGTAACCCTTACACCATATTCTCTAAAGCCACTACTCGAGCGCGAAGCTCGTTAACTTCTTCTATTACACCGGGGTGATTGTGGGTTCGGGCGAACGGATAAATAAAATCTAGAATTTGATATAGTATATAATCGTGACGAGATACTCTGAAAATGAGAGAGAAAATGGTGTTTCGGACCGGTTCGCCGGTAAGTGCTTCAGGTTCATCGCCAAGAGGGCAATGTGGTGGATGGAAGGGATCACATTCTTCTTGTCTCCAATTATTGAGGAGGCTACGAACCTATCCCCAATTCATCCAGAATAGATGATGGCTAATTGGTTGATCCATTCCGGTCACACTGCTTTCGGAGCTTGAGTGGGATTCCATATCGGAATTCGAGGGACTTGAACTAATGACGAATTCCATTTCGTTCGATTGAATAAAGAATTTTTCGATATGAAATGATTTTTCGGCTATCGGGTGGTATTCTAATTACATAGAATATCTATATATATAGCGCAAAAGATTTCGTAGATTACGGAGGAAATTACGGGATATATCAGGCAAAGTTTACAGTAACAGATACGCAAAGATATGGATTAGTAGATACGCTAAGATATGAATTTTGTCTATACACTATTCATGCAATCAATGCAGTAAGACGTGTCTAGACTAAGAATGATAAGCAGGCAATTTCTAACAAAAATGATAAGCAAAACTTTTGACATGCAGACACGGTCGAAGTCCAGGCTCATTAATGCATCCTAACGACTATCAGTTAGACACACTAATGCAGACCTGGTTCGCTGGCTCTGATACCAACTGAAAGGACTCGTTCATATACATTATAAACGATTCACAATAGTTGATTACATCGCGAGGTATTTTGACCTCGATATGATACATTTTACAAACATTGCATTCGTTTTTAAAAGACAAACTTTCTCTACAACGAAAGTTGACGGTATGCACACCATTTCATAATACGTAAAGCTTTTTAAAACCTTTATCTATGAAATAAAGGTTATGGTTTGTTTTAAAAATGAATGCAGTCTTTGAAAAACGTCTCATATAGAGGTCAAAACCTCGCAACGAAATCAATTAATATGGAACGTTTTTAATCAATAAGAACGGGACATTTCAGTTGGTATCAGAGCGTTGGTCTTAGAGAACCAGAATTTTGCATTAGTGTGTCTTATCGAGTTTGTTAGGATGCATTAGTGAGTCTGGACTTCTACCGTGTTTACTTGAAAAATGATTTCTTAACAAATTTTGTTGGAAACTATATATTTTTCACATGTGAATATTATGTGATATATTAATCTCTTAACGCGTTTGATATTATGCGATAGATGTCTACCTCTAGAACAAGTCCCATTGACTCACCTAATAATAATGAAGAGTCAAATGTAAATTGGAATGATTCGTGGACTGATTCACAAGTTCCCGAAGAGGAACCGGAAGAAGTGTCGGAACCGGAAGAAGAATCGGCACCGGAAGAAGAATCGGCACCGGAAGAAGAATCGGAACCGGATGAAGAAATAGAACCGGTGGGGGAAATAATAAAATAGTTAAGTAAAAGAAAATCCTCAACCAACCGACCAAGGTTAATTATGGTCAATGTGTTTCCGCCAAGGAAGCAAAATATTGGGAGGATTACTAATTTTCCAATGAATCGGATTCCGACGAGAATTCCGATGATGTTATAGAAATTACCCCAACTGAATTTAAAAAGGCAAAAGAAAATAATAAGGGAAAGGGCATAAAAATAGAGAAATCTAATTCCAACCCCGATGAACTTTATATGTATCGTCAACCCCCGAAGTCCTTAAGTTGTAACAATGACCCGGGAACCTCTAAACCACCAGGTTTTTCTAAACCAATGTGGAAAACGACGGCTCGTATTAGGGGAACATCATATATCCCTAGAAACTTGGCAAAACGAACCAAAACCGAAGAAGAAGAAACAAGCGAGTCGGAATAAGATAGTTGTATTCGTGTGGTGTATATATGTAATATAGTGTGCTTATGCTTTATGATATATGTAAAAATTGCTTGTATTAATAAGTATTTTTTGTATGAATCTAACTCTTGTCTATTTTACAGTATAAAAACACAAAATGGATAGACAACCCAATATTTTAAGAGACCTACCCAGAGACATGATTGATGAAATCTTGTCTAGAGTCGGTCAGAATTCTTCGGCACAACTATTTAAGGCGAGATTAGTTTGTAAGACATTCGAAGAACGTTCCAAGAATGCCTTGGTTTATAAAAGGCTTTCGTTCGAAAGATGGGGGATATCACATTGGGAAATCCATAAGTTACGATGTGTTTACTTTGACGCATATATTGCGGGGAATCCAAATGCTATTTTACGCAATGGGTTAAGAAATTATTTTGACTCAATATATCCGAATATTGGACTTCGTGATTTAGAAAAAGCGGCTAACATGCAACATAAAGAAGCATGTTATGCTTACGGATTAGTAATGTTCGCTTCTCACCAAAGTGAGAACAAGAACATCGGGCTACAACTATTAAACAAAACGTTTCCACAAGTGACAGAGTCGGTAATTGGGGGTAAGAAATGAGGTTTTTAGATTGTTACGGGACTGTTGGACATTACGTAACCCTCGTCCCTTTGACGACGTTACAACACGCTGTCTTATCAACGGCCATAACGGTTATGTTCTGTCATAACCCGACCTTAACCATAAGGACGAATACAATAACATATGATTTCATCGCGAGGTATTGACCTCTATATGCGACATTTTTCAAAAACTGCATTCGTTTTTACACTACAAACCATAGCTTTTATTACAAATACAAGGTTTAAACAACTTAATAATGATTATCGTTTAGCGATAATCTTAGACTTACAAACTTTAGATGTGATAATAACAATACGACCTCCAACATATTTTACATTACAAATCCTCCGATATGCAGTTTTATTTTTGACACAAATATGCATACTCAAGATCTTGCTTAAATTCAACATGTTGCAGCGGAAGCTTTTATGTTATCACCTGAGAATAAACATGCTTAAAACGTCAACATAAAGTTGGTGAGATATAGGTTTAATGCCGGCAGCGTTATAAATATAGACCACAAGATTTCATATATAAACGTTTTAAAAATATTCTAAGTTGTTGAGCACTTGATAACCATACTTAACATTTAATCAACGTCGCATATTCCCTTTATTATGAAATCTTACTACACCGTACCAAGTGTAGTTACCGAAACGAAGTACTGTGCAACCGTTGAATACTGGTCGTCCAGTCCGGTTGGAGTTGTCAGGCCCGATAGATCTATCAACAGGATTCGCGTTTACAATACCTCATGTAAATAATAGTTACCAAGTTACAGGGAAGTATGCCAGTGGTACAACTCAACGTAGAATATATATTTTTAATCACTTGTGTCCATAACGTAAATCATAAAAAGCATGTATTCTCATCCCGAAATATTTAGAGTTTAAAAGTGGGACTATATACTCACCTTTTCCTTGAAGGTATTTAACTCGACTTGGTCTCCGATAGATATCACGAACCTAACCATATATATAATATATCAACATATTTTCTTTTCAAGTAATCGTTACATATATATATATATATATATATATATATATATATATATATATATATATATATACTTATAATACTTTTAATATTTTCTTAGTCCGTAGTTAGCAGTCTGTTGTTAATGGTCCATAATTAGTTGCTCAATAAAATAAATAAAGACCCCATCGTATTCGTATTGATCAGAATTAATCTCGACCCATGGTACCATGTTGTCAAATGACGTGTTGCGTACATAAAGTACCGTGTTGTCAAATGACGTGTTGCGTACAATCATGAGGTCTTATGATTAATCTTCTCGTGTTGTTTACGGGTGGTCCTGGAATATATAAATTCAAATCATAAGTAAATATATATTAAATATTATGTTAATTAGCCAAGATATGATGAATCCGATTTTGTCATAATATGATATATTACAGGTTTTGAAGTGTTTTAAAAATCAAATTATAAGGATCTATTTAGTTTGCGAACAGGTTTGAAATCATTCAAACTATGTTCTTGTTGTTAAAAATTTTATAACACAAAATAAGATAGCTATATAAATATGAATCGAATAAGATTATGAATAAGGTTACTACCTCAAGTTACTTGGATAAAGCTACTGGAAAAGATAGAAAATAATCTTGATCAAGCTTTCTTATGATGATTATAGGTTGTTCATGAAGCTAGTTCTTCATGAGTATTTGCTAAGATTGTGAAGAACACTTAGAGTTCCTAAGAGTGTGTTTTTTTTTTTTGTTAAAGAAAGATGGTTGTAAGAATGAAATGAAAAACCAAGGTGATGGTGATACTTATAGGACAGTATGGTTGTTGAGGGAACAAGGACAAATTATTGTGTTGAATTTTTGAGTAATAATGTATGCTAGCTTACAAATAAGATTCCCTCTTATCTAGGGCAGATCTAAAGCTGATAAGGATATTGATTTGATGTGTATTTACCAATAGTAAATACATATGGATGATGGGTATGATACGGTAAAAGAAGCTCAAAATCGGGCTTTTATTTTGGGTCCAACCGGGCCAAAAATAAAATTTTAAGACAGGGGCTCTGCCCCTTGGACCCCGCCAGGGGTTGCCACCCCTTGGACCCCGCTTATCGGGGGCGCTGCCCCTGAACCCCCGTCATAATCAAGATAAGTTCAAACATGAAATGTCCCGTTCTTATTGATTAAAAACTTTCCATATTAATTGATTTCGTTGCGAGGTTTTGACCTCTATATGAGACGTTTTTCAAAGACTGCATTCATTTTAAAACAAACCATAACCTTTATTTCATCAATAAAGGTTTAAAAAGCTTTTACGTAGATTATCAAATAATGATAATCTAAAATATCCTGTTTACACACGACCATTACATAATGGTTTACAATACAAATATGTTACAACAAAATAAGTTTCTTGAATGCAGTTTTTACACAATATCATACAAGCATGGACTCCAAATCTCGTCCTTATTTAAGTATGCGACAGCGGAAGCTCTTAATAATCACCTGAGAATAAACATGCTTAAAACGTCAACAAAAAATGTTGGTGAGTTATAGGTTTAACCTATATATATCAAATCGTAACAATAGACCACAAGATTTCATTTTTCAATACACATCCCATACATAGAGATAAAAATCATTCATATGGTGAACACCTGGTAACCGACATTAACAAGATGCATATATAAGAATATCCCCATCATTCCGGGACACCCTTCGGATATGATATAAATTTCGAAGTACTAAAGCATCCGGTACTTTGGATGGGGTTTGTTAAGCCCAATAGATCTATCTTTAGGATTCGCGTCAATTAGGGTGTCTATTCCCTAATTCTTAGATTACCAGACTTAATAAAAAGGGGCATATTCGATTTCGATAATTCAACCATAGAATGTAGTTTCACGTACTTGTGTCTATTTTGTAAATCATTTATAAAACCTGCATGTATTCTCATCCCAAAAATATTAGATTTTAAAAGTGGGACTATAACTCACTTTCACAGATTTTTACTTCGTCGGGAAGTAAGACTTGGCCACTGGTTGATTCACGAACCTATAACAATATATACATATATATCAAAGTATGCTCAAAATATATTTACAACACTTTTAATATATTTTGATGTTTTAAGTTTATTAAGTCAGCTGTCCTCGTTAGTAACCTACAACTAGTTGTCCACAGTTAGATGTACAGAAATAAATCGATAAATATTATCTTGAATCAATCCACGACCCAGTGTATACGTATCTCAGTATTGATCACAACTCAAACTATATATATTTTGGAATCAACCTCAACCCTGTATAGCTAACTCCAACATTCACATATAGAGTGTCTATGGTTGTTCCGAAATATATATAGATGTGTCGACATGATAGGTCGAAACATTGTATACGTGTCTATGATATCTCAAGATTACATAATATACAATACAAGTTGATTAAGTTATGGTTGGAATACATTTGTTACCAATTTTCACGTAGCTAAAATGAGAAAAATTATCCAATCTTGTTTTACCCATAACTTCTTCATTTTAAATCCGTTTTGAGTGAATCAAATTACTATGGTTTCATATTGAACTCTATTTCATGAATCTAAACAGAAAAAGTACAGGTTTATAGTCGGAAAAATAAGTTACAAGTCGTTTTTGTAAAGGTAGTCATTTCAGTCGAAAGAACGACGTCTAGATGACCATATTAGAAAACATACTTCCACTTTGAGTTTAACCATAATTTTTGGATATAGTTTCATGTTCATAATAAAAATCATTTTCTCAGAATAACAAATTTTAAATCAAAGTTTATCATAGTTTTTAATTAACTAACCCAACACAGCCCGCGGTGTTACTACGACGGCGTAAATCCGGTTTTACGGTGTTTTTCGTGTTTCCAGGTTTTAAATCATTAAGTTAGCATATCATATAGATATAGAACATGTGTTTAGTTGATTTTAAAAGTCAAGTTAGAAGGATTAACTTTTGTTTGCGAACAAGTTTAGAATTAACTAAACTATGTTCTAGTGATTACAAGTTTAAACCTTCGAATAAGATAGCTTTATATGTATGAATCGAATGATGTTATGAACATCATTACTACCTTAATTTCCTTGGATAAACCTACTGGAAAAGAGAAAAATGGATCTAGCTTCAATGGATCCTTGGATGGCTCGAAGTTCTTGAAGCAGAATCATGACACGAAAACAAGTTCAAGTAAGATCATCACTTGAAATAAGATTGTTATAGTTATAGAAATTGAACCAAAGTTTGAATATGATTATTACCTTGTATTAGAATGATAACCTACTGTAAGAAACAAAGATTTATTGAGGTTGTATGATCACCTTACAAGATTGGAAGTGAGCTAGCAAACTTGAAAGTATTCTTGATTTTATGAAACTAGAACTTTTGGAATTTATGAAGAACACTTAGAACTTGAAGATAGAACTTGAGATAGATCAATTAGATGAAGAAAATTGAAGAATGAAAGTGTTTGCAGGTGTTTTTGGTCGTTGGTGTATGGATTAGATATAAAGGATATGTAATTTTGTTTTCATGTAAATAAGTCATGAATGATTACTCATATTTTTGTAATTTTATGAGATATTTCATGCTAGTTGCCAAATGATGGTTCCCACATGTGTTAGGTGACTCACATGGGCTGCTAAGAGCTGGTCATTGGAGTGTATATACCAATAGTACATACATCTAAAAGCTGTGTATTGTACGAGTACGAATACGGGTGCATACGAGTAAAATTGTTGATGAAACTGAACGAGGATGTAATTGTAAGCATTTTTGTTAAGTAGAAGTATTTTGATAAGTGTATTGAAGTCTTTCAAATGTGTATAAATACATATTAAAACACTACATGTATATACATTTTAACTGAGTCGTTAAGTCATCGTTAGTCGTTACATGTAAGTGTTGTTTTGAAACCTTTAGGTTAACGATCTTGTTAAATGTTGTTAACCCAATGTTTATAATATCAAATGAGATTTTAAATTATTATATTATCATGATATTATCATGTATGAATATCTCTTAATATGATATATATACATTAAATGTCTTTACAACGATAATCGTTACATATATGTCTCGTTTAAAAATCATTAAGTTAGTAGTCTTGTTTTTACATATGTAGTTCATTGTTAATATACTTTATGATATGTTTTCTTATCATAGTATCATGTTAACTATATATATATATCCATATATATGTCATCATATAGTTTTTACAAGTTTTAACGTTCGTGAATCACCGATCAACTTGGGTGGTCAATTGTCTATATGAAACATATTTCAATTAATCAAGTCTTAACAAGTTTGATTGCTTAACATGTTGGAAACATTTAATCATGTAAATATCAATCTCAATTAATATATATAAACATGGAAAAGTTCGGGTCACTACAGTACCTACTCGTTAAATAAATTTCGTCCCGAAATTTTAAGCTGTTGAAGGTGTTGACGAATCTTCTGGAAATAGATGCGGGTATTTCTTCTTCATCTGATCTTCACGCTCCCAGGTGAACTCGGGTCCTCTACGAGCATTCCATCGAACCTTAACAATTGGTATCTTGTTTTGCTTAAGTCTTTTAACCTCACGATCCATTATTTCGACGGGTTCTTCGATGAATTGAAGTTTTTCGTTGATTTGGATTTCATCTAATGGAATAGTGAGATCTTCTTTAGCAAAACATTTCTTCAAATTGGAGACGTGGAAAGTGTTATGTACAGCCGCGAGTTGTTGAGGTAACTCAAGTCGGAAAGCTACTGGTCCGACACGATCAATAATCTTGAATGGTCCAATATACCTTGGATTTAATTTCCCTCGTTTACCAAATCGAACAACGCCTTTCCAAGGTGCAACTTTAAGCATGACCATCTCTCCAATTTCAAATTCTATATCTTTTCTTTTAATGTCAGCGTAGCTCTTTTGTCGACTTTGGGCGGTTTTCAACCGTTGTTGAATTTGGATGATCTTCTCGGTAGTTTCTTGTATAATCTCTGGACCCGTAATCTGTCTATCCCCCACTTCACTCCAACAAATCGGAGACCTACACTTTCTACCATAAAGTGCTTCAAACGGCGCCATCTCAATGCTTGAATGGTAGCTGTTGTTGTAGGAAAATTCTGCTAATGGTAGATGTCGATCCCAACTGTTTCCGAAATCAATAACACATGCTCGTAGCATGTCTTCAAGCGTTTGTATCGTCCTTTCGCTCTGCCCATCAGTTTGTGGATGATAGGCAGTACTCATGTCTAGACGAGTTCCTAATGCTTGCTGTAATGTCTGCCAGAATCTTGAAATAAATCTGCCATCCCTATCAGAGATAATAGAGATTGGTATTCCATGTCTGGAGACGAGTTCCTTCAAATACAGTCGTGCTAACTTCTCCATCTTGTCATCTTCTCTTATTGGCAGGAAGTGTGCTGATTTGGTGAGACGATCAACTATTACCCAAATAGTATCAAAACCACTTGCAGTCCTTGGCAATTTAGTGATGAAATCCATGGTAATGTTTTCCCATTTCCATTCCGGGATTTCGGGTTGTTGAAGTAGACCTGATGGTTTCTGATGCTCAGCTTTGACCTTTGAACACGTCAAACATTCTCCTACGTATTTAGCAACATCGGCTTTCATACCTGGCCACCAAAAATGTTTCTTGAGATCCTTGTACATCTTCCCCGTTCCAGGATGTATTGAGTATCTGGTTTTATGAGCTTCTCTAAGTACCATTTCTCTCATATCTCCAAATTTTGGTACACAAATCCTTTCAGCCCTATACCGGGTTCCGTCTTCCCGAATATTAAGATGCTTCTCCGATCCTTTGGGTATTTCATCTTTTAAATTTCCCTCTTTTAAAACTCCTTGTTGCGCCTCCTTTATTTGAGTAGTAAGGTTATTATGAATCATTATATTCATAGATTTTACTCGAATGGGTTCTCTGTCCTTCCTGCTCAAGGCATCGGCTACCACATTTGCCTTCCCCGGGTGGTAACGAATCTCAAAGTCGTAATCATTCAATAATTCAATCCACCTACGCTGCCTCATATTCAGTTGTTTCTGATTAAATATGTGTTGAAGACTTTTGTGGTCGGTATATATAATACTTTTGACCCCATATAAGTAGTGCCTCCAAGTCTTTAATGCAAAAACAACCGCGCCTAATTCTAAATCATGCGTCGTATAATTTTGTTCGTGAATCTTCAATTGTCTAGACGCATAAGCAATCACCTTCGTTCGTTGCATTAATACACAACCGAGACCTTGCTTTGATGCATCACAATAAATCACAAAGTCATCATTCCCTTCAGGCAATGACAATATAGGTGCCGTAGTTAGCTTTTTCTTCAATAACTGAAACGCTTTCTCTTGTTCATCATTCCATTCAAATTTCTTCCCTTCATGCGTTAATGCAGTCAAGGGTTTTGCTATTCTTTAAAAGTCTTGGATGAACCTTTTGTAGTAACCAGCTAGTCCTAAAAACTGGCGTATTTGTTTCGGAGTTTTCGGGGTTTCCCACTTTTCAACAGTTTCTATCTTTACCGGATCCACCTTAATACCTTCTTTGTTCACTATGTGACCGAGGAATTGAACTTCTTCCAACCAAAATGCACACTTTGAAAACTTAGCGTACAATTCTTCCTTCCTCAATACTTCTAACACCTTTCTCAAATGTTCACCGTGTTCTTGGTCATTCTTTGAGTAAATAAGTATGTCATCAATGAAAACAATGACAAACTTGTCAAGGTATGGTCCACACACTCGGTTCATAAGGTCCATGAACACAGCTGGTGCATTAGTTAAACCAAACGGCATGACCATAAACTCGTAATGACCGTAACGTGTTCTGAAAGCAGTCTTTGGAATATCATCTTCTTTCACCCGCATTTGATGATACCCGGAACGTAAGTCAATCTTTGAATAAACAGACGAGCCTTGTAGTTGATCAAATAAGTCATCGATTCTCGGTAGTGGGTAGCGGTTCTTGATGGTAAGTTTGTTCAACTCTCGGTAGTCGATACACAACCTGAATGTACCATCTTTCTTCTTGACAAACAAAACAGGAGCTCCCCACGGTGATGTGCTTGGTCGAATGAAACCACGCTCTAAAAGTTCTTGTAATTGGTTTTGTAGTTCTTTCATCTCGCTGGGTGCGAGTCTGTAAGGAGCACGAGCTATTGGTGCAGCTCCTGGTACAAGATCTATTTGAAATTCAACGGATCGATGTGGGGGTAATCCCGGTAATTCTTTCGGAAATACATCAGGAAATTCTTTTGCGACGGGAACATCATTGATGCTCTTTTCTTCAGTTTGTACTTTCTCGACGTGTGCTAGAATAGCATAGCAACCTTTTCTTATTTGTTTTTGTGCTTTCAAATTACTAATAAGATGTAGCTTCGTGTTGCCCTTTTCTCCGTACACCATTAAGGGTTTTCCTTTTTCTCGTATAATGCGAATTGTATTTTTGTAACAAACGATCTCCGCTTTCACTTCTTTCAACCAGTCCATACCGATTATCACATCAAAATTCCCTAACTCTACTGGTATCAAATCAATCTTAAATGTTTCGCTAACCAGTTTAATTTCTCGATTCCGACATATATTATCTGCTGAAATTAATTTACCATTTGCTAATTCGAGTAAAAATTTACTATCCAAAGGCATCAATGGACAACTTAATTTAGCACAAAAATCTCTACTCATATAGCTTCTATCCGCACCCGAATCAAATAAAATGTAAGCAGATTTATTGTCAATAAGAAACGTACCCGTAACAAGCTCCGGGTCTTCCTGTGCCTCTGCCGCATTAATATTGAAAACTCTTCCACGGCCTTGTCCATTCGTGTTCTCCTGGTTCGGGCAATTTCTAATAATGTGGCCCGGTTTTCCACATTTAAAACAAACTACATTGGCATAACTTGCTCCGACACTACTTGCTCCGCCATTACTCGTTCCGACACCATTTGTTCCTTTCGTTCTATTAACCCCTGGTCCGTAGACCTCACACTTCGCCGCGCTATGACCATTTCTTTTACACTTGTTGCAAAATTTGGTGCAGAACCCCGAGTGATTCTTTTCACACCTTTGGCATAGCTGCTTCTGATTGTTGTTGTTGTTGCGGTTATTATTGTTGTTGGGATGATTGTTGTAGTTGATGTTGTTGTTGTTGTTGTTGTTGTTGGGCCGTTTGTTGTAGTTGCGATTGATGTTGCGATTGTTGGGATAATTGTTGCGATTATTGTTGTAATTGCTGTTGTTGTTGTATTGGTGATTCTTATCACCGTTTTCCTCCCACTTTCTTTTGACTTGCTTCACATTGGCCTCTTCAGCAGTCTGTTCTTTAATTCTTTCTTCAATCTGGTTCACTAGTTTGTGAGCCATTCTACATGCCTGTTGTATGGAGGCGGGCTCGTGTGAACTTATATCTTCTTGGATTCTTTCCGGTAATCCTTTCACAAACGCGTCGATCTTCTCTTCCTCATCTTCGAATGCTCCCGGACACAATAGGCACAATTCTGTGAATCGTCTTTCGTACGTGGTAATATCAAATCCTTGGGTTCGTAACCCCTAAGTTCTGTCTTGAGCTTATTGACCTCGGTTCTGGGACGGTACTTCTCGTTCATCAAGTGCTTGAATGCTGACCACGGTAGTGCGTACGCATCATCTTGTCCCACTTGCTCTAGATAGGTATTCCACCATGTTAACGCAGAACCTGTGAAGGTATGCGTAGCGTACTTCACTTTGTCCTCTTCAGTACACTTACTTATGGCAAACACCGATTCGACCTTCTCGGTCCACCGTTTCAATCCGATCGGTCCTTCGGTTCCATCAAATTCCAAAGGTTTGCAGGCAGTGAATTCTTTGTAGGTGCATCCTACACGATTTCCTGTACTGCTAGATCCAAGGTTATTGTTGGTATGTAGCGCAGCCTGTACTGCGGCTATGTTTGAAGCTAGAAAAGTACGGAATTCCTCTTCATTCATATTCACGGTGTGTCGAGTAGTCGGTGCCATTTCCTTCAAAATAGTCAAATGGAACAAGTTAATCATACAGAATATTAAGAGTAGTTAATAGTATTTCGTAGCATAATATGAACTCATTTATAAAAGCTTTTTCTTCATATTAGCATTTTATAAGTTTAAATTCGGGTAGTACCTACCCGTTAAGTTCATACTTAGTAGCTAATATACAATTCAACTACTACAATTCTATATGAAAAACTGATTGTAATAATATTTCACGTTCAAACTTTTATACAATATTTTACAAACTTACAATACCGCTTATTTTACATAAAGCATGAAATATAGCACACAATAAATTTGATACAAGATGGTTGTGAAGATAATTCTAGCTAGTACACAAGTCGTTCAGCAAAGGCAATAAAGACACGTAATTCATACGTCCAGAAACAAGTCATGCATTCTGGTTTTACTAGGATTACTTCCCATCCTTGGTTTTGTGGAACATAACCGTTATGGCCGTTGATAAGACATCGTGTTATAACGTCATCAAAGGGACGAGGGTTACGTAATGTCCAACAGTCCCGTAACAATCTAAAAACCTCATTTCTTACCCCAATTACCGACTCCGTCACTTGTGGGAACGTTTTGTTTAATAGTTGTAGCCCGATGTTCTTGTTCTCATTTTGGTGAGAAGCGAACATTACTAATCCGTAAGCATAACATGCTTCTTTATGTTGCATGTTAGCCGCTTTTTCTAAATCACGAAGTCCAATATTCGGATATATTGAGTCAAAATAATTTCTTAACCCATTGCGTAAAATAGCATTTGGGTTCCCCGCAATATATGCGTCAAAGTAAACACATCGTAACTTATGGATTTCCCAATGTGATATCCCCCATCTTTCGAACGAAAGCCTTTTATAAACCAAGGCATTCTTGGAACGTTCTTCGAATGTCTTACAAACTGATCTCGCCTTAAATAGTTGTGCTGAAGAATTCTGACCGACTCTAGACAAGATTTCATCAATCATGTCTCCGGGTAGGTCTCTTAAAATATTGGGTTGTCTATCCATTTTGTGTTTTTATACTGTAAAATAGACAAGAGTTAGCTTCATAAAAAAAAAATATTTATTTAATACAAGCAATTTTTACATATATCATAAAGCATAAGCACACTATATTACATATATTACACCACACAAATACAACTATCTTATTCCGACTCGCTTGTTTCTTCTTCTTCGAATTTGGTTCATTTTGCCAAGTTTCTAGGGATATATGATGTTCCCCTAATACGAGCCGTAATTTTCCACATTGGTTTAGAAAAACCTGGTGGTTTAGAGGTTCCCGGGTCATTGTTACATCTTAAGGACTTCGGGGGTTGACGATACATATAAAGTTCATCGGGGTTGGAATTAGATTTCTCTATTTTTATGCCCTTTCCCTTATTATTTTCTTTTGCCTTTTTAAATTCAGTTGGGGTAATTTCTATAACATCATCGGAATTCTCGTCGGAATCCGATTCATCGGAGAATTGGTAATCCCCCCAATATTTTGCTTCCTTGGCGGAAACACCATTGACCATAATTAACCTTGGTCGGTTGGTTGAGGATTTTCTTTTACTTAACCGTTTTATTATTTCCCCCACCGGTTCTATTTCTTCATCTGGTTCCGATTCTTCTTCCGGTTCCGATTCTTCTTCCGGTTCCGACTCTTCTTCCGGTTCCTCTTCGGGAACTTGTGAATCAGTCCACGAATCATTCCAATTTACATTTGACTCTTCATTATTATTAGGTGAGTCAATGGGACTTGTTCTAGAGGTAGACATCTATCACATAATATCAAACGCGTTAAGAGATTAATATATCACATAATATTCACATGTTAAAAATATATAGTTTCCAACAAAATTTGTTAAGCAATCATTTTTCAAGTAAACACGGTCGAAGTCCAGACTCACTAATGCATCCTAACAAACTCGATAAGACACACTAATGCAAAATTCTGGTTCTCTAAGACCAACGCTCTGATACCAACTGAAATGTCCCGTTCTTATTGATTAAAAACGTTCCATATTAATTGATTTCGTTGCGAGGTTTTGACCTCTATATGAGACGTTTTTCAAAGACTGCATTCATTTTAAAACAAACCATAACCTTTATTTCATCAATAAAGGTTTAAAAAGCTTTTACGTAGATTATCAAATAATGATAATCTAAAATATCCTGTTTACACACGACCATTACATAATGGTTTACAATACAAATATGTTACAACAAAATAAGTTTCTTGAATGCAGTTTTTACACAATATCATACAAGCATGGACTCCAAATCTCGTCCTTATTTAAGTATGCGACAGCGGAAGCTCTTAATAATCACCTGAGAATAAACATGCTTAAAACGTCAACAAAAAATGTTGGTGAGTTATAGGTTTAACCTATATATATCAAATCGTAACAATAGACCACAAGATTTCATATTTCAATACACATCCCATACATAGAGATAAAAATCATTCATATGGTGAACACCTGGTAACCGACATTAACAAGATGCATATATAAGAATATCCCCATCATTCCGGGACACCCTTCGGATATGATATAAATTTCGAAGTACTAAAGCATCCGGTACTTTGGATGGGGTTTGTTAAGCCCAATAGATCTATCTTTAGGATTCGCGTCAATTAGGGTGTCTATTCCCTAATTCTTAGATTACCAGACTTAATAAAAAGGGGCATATTCGATTTCGATAATTCAACCATAGAATGTAGTTTCACGTACTTGTGTCTATTTTGTAAATCATTTATAAAACCTGCATGTATTCTCATCCCAAAAATATTAGATTTTAAAAGTGGGACTATAACTCACTTTCACAGATTTTTACTTTGTCGGGAAGTAAGACTTGGCCACTGGTTGATTCACGAACCTATAACAATATATACATATATATCAAAGTATGCTCAAAATATATTTACAACACTTTTAATATATTTTGATGTTTTAAGTTTATTAAGTCAGTTGTCCTCGTTAGTAACCTACAACTAGTTGTCCACAGTTAGATGTACAGAAATAAATCGATAAATATTATCTTGAATCAATCCACGACCCAGTGTATACGTATCTCAGTATTGATCACAACTCAAACTATATATATTTTGGAATCAACCTCAACCCTGTATAGCTAACTCCAACATTCACATATAGAGTGTCTATGGTTGTTCCGAAATATATATAGATGTGTCGACATGATAGGTCGAAACATTGTATACGTGTCTATGATATCTCAAGATTACATAATATACAATACAAGTTGATTAAGTTATGGTTGGAATAGATTTGTTACCAATTTTCACGTAGCTAAAATGAGAAAAATTATCCAATCTTGTTTTACCCATAACTTCTTCATTTTAAATCCGTTTTGAGTGAATCAAATTACTATGGTTTCATATTGAACTCTATTTCATGAATCTAAACAGAAAAAGTACAGGTTTATAGTCGGAAAAATAAGTTACAAGTTGTTTTTGTAAAGGTAGTCATTTCAGTCGAAAGAACGACGTCTAGATGACCATTTTAGAAAACATACTTCCACTTTGAGTTTAACCATAATTTTTGGATATAGTTTCATGTTCATAATAAAAATCATTTTCTCAGAATAACAAATTTTAAATCAAAGTTTATCATAGTTTTTAATTAACTAACCCAAAACAGCCCGCGGTGTTACTACGACGGCGTAAATCCGGTTTTACGGTGTTTTTCGTGTTTCCAGGTTTTAAATCATTAAGTTAGCATATCATATAGATATAGAACATGTGTTTAGTTGATTTTAAAAGTCAAGTTAGAAGGATTAACTTTTGTTTGCGAACAAGTTTAGAATTAACTAAACTATGTTCTAGTGATTACAAGTTTAAACCTTCGAATAAGATAGCTTTATATGTATGAATCGAATGATGTTATGAACATCATTACTACCTTAATTTCCTTGGATAAACCTACTGGAAAAGAGAAAAATGGATCTAGCTTCAATGGATCCTTGGATGGCTCGAAGTTCTTGAAGCAGAATCATGACACGAAAACAAGTTCAAGTAAGATCATCACTTGAAATAAGATTGTTATAGTTATAGAAATTGAACCAAAGTTTGAATATGATTATTACCTTGTATTAGAATGATAACCTACTGTAAGAAACAAAGATTTATTGAGGTTGTATGATCACCTTACAAGATTGGAAGTGAGCTAGCAAACTTGAAAGTATTCTTGATTTTATGAAACTAGAACTTTTGGAATTTATGAAGAACACTTAGAACTTGAAGATAGAACTTGAGAGAGATCAATTAGATGAAGAAAATTGAAGAATGAAAGTGTTTGCAGGTGTTTTTGGTCGTTGGTGTATGGATTAGATATAAAGGATATGTAATTTTGTTTTCATGTAAATAAGTCATGAATGATTACTCATATTTTTGTAATTTTATGAGATATTTCATGCTAGTTGCCAAATGATGGTTCCCACATGTGTTAGGTGACTCACATGGGCTGCTAAGAGCTGATCATTGGAGTGTATATACCAATAGTACATACATCTAAAAGCTGTGTATTGTACGAGTACGAATACGGGTGCATACGAGTAGAATTGTTGATGAAACTGAACGAGGATGTAATTGTAAGCATTTTTGTTAAGTAGAAGTATTTTGATAAGTGTATTGAAGTCTTTCAAAAGTGTATAAATACATATTAAAACACTACATGTATATACATTTTAACTGAGTCGTTAAGTCATCGTTAGTCGTTACATGTAAGTGTTGTTTTGAAACCTTTAGGTTAACGATCTTGTTAAATGTTGTTAACCCAATGTTTATAATATCAAATGAGATTTTAAATTATTATATTATCATGATATTATCATGTATGAATATCTCTTAATATGATATATATACATTAAATGTCTTTACAACGATAATCGTTACATATATGTCTCGTTTAAAAATCATTAAGTTAGTAGTCTTGTTTTTACATACGTAGTTCATTGTTAATATACTTTATGATATGTTTTCTTATCATAGTATCATGTTAACTATATATATATATCCATATATATGTCATCATATAGTTTTTACAAGTTTTAACGTTCGTGAATCACCGATCAACTTGGGTGGTCAATTGTCTATATGAAACATATTTCAATTAATCAAGTCTTAACAAGTTTGATTGCTTAACATGTTGGAAACATTTAATCATGTAAATATCAATCTCAATTAATATATATAAACATGGAAAAGTTCGGGTCACTACAAAACAAGTGTGCACTCCACACTTCCCCAAACTTGTTCGATATTTATCAAGATTATTTTGGTTACAAATTAATCCCATTACACTTAAATCATATTGGTGACATAAATCACAACACATTATAGATTGTAAGTATATATGTCAAAGAACGTTACATATAGTTATCGTTTTGAAAACTTAAGTTAGTGGTCTCAAAGTATACTTATAACTCATTGTTGTTAGTTCACAATGAAATGTTAAACCATCCTTAAATCATGTTAAATATGTATAGATATGTACATATACATAATCGTATAATTATCGTGTGTTATATAGTTCGTGATATCATCGGTCAAATTGGACGGTCAAACGTTGTGTAAAACTCTTTTCAAAAATATAAGTCTCAACAGTTTGGATTGCTTATCATGTTGGTAAGGTTTAATTTATGTAAATATTAATCTCATAAATATAGAACGATCGGAAAATTCCGGGTCGTTACATGTTCCACAAGACCAAGAATGGGAAGTAATCCTAGTAAAACCAGAATGCATGACTTATTTCTGGACGTATGAATTACGTGTCTTTATTGCCTTTGCTGAACGACTTGTGTACTAGCTAGAATTATCTTCACAACCATCTTGTATCAAATTTATTGTGTGCTATATTTCATGCTATATGTAAAATAAGTGGTATTGTAAGTTTGTAAAATATTGTGTAAAAGTTTGAACGCGAAATATTATTATAATCAGTTTTTCATATAGAATTGTAGTAGTTGAATTGTATATTAGCTACTAAGTATGAACTTAACGGGTAGGTACTACCTGAATTTAAACTTATAAAACGTTAATATGAAGAAAAAGCTTTTATAAATGAGTTCATATTATGCTACGAAACACTATTAACTACTCTTAATATTCTGTATGATTAACTTGTTCCATTTGACTATTTTGAAGGAAATGGCACCGACTACTCGACACACCGTGAATATGAATGAAGAGGAATTCCGTACTTTTCTAGTTTCAAACATAGCCGCAGTACAGGCTGCGCTACATACCAACAATAACCTTGGATCTAGCAGTACAGGAAATCGTGTAGGATGCACCTACAAAGAATTCACTGCCTGCAAACCTTTGGAATTTGATGGAATCGAAGGACCGATCGGATTGAAATGGTGGACCGAGAAGGTCGAATCGGTGTTTGCCATAAGTAAGTGTACTGAAGAGGACAAAGTGAAGTACGCTACGCATACCTTCACAGGTTCTGCGTTAACATGGTGGAATACCTATCTAGAGCAAGTGGGACAAGACGATGCGTACGCACTACCGTGGTCAGCATTCAAGCACTTGATGAACGAGAAGTACCGTCCCAGAACCGAGGTCAATAAGCTCAAGACAGAACTTAGAGGGTTACGAACCCAAGGATTTGATATTACCACGTACGAAAGACGATTCACAGAATTGTGCCTATTGTGTCCGGGAGCATTCGAAGATGAGGAAGAGAAGATCGACGCGTTTGTGAAAGGATTATCAGAAAGAATCCAAGAAGATATAAGTTCACACGAGCCCGCCTCCATACAACAGGCATGTAGAATGGCTCACAAACTAGTGAACCAGATTGAAGAAAGAATTAAAGAACAGACTGCTGAAGAGGCCAATGTGAATCAAGTCAAAAGAAAGTGGGAGGAAAATGGTGATAAGAATCACCAATACAACAACAACAGCAATTACAACAATAATCGCAATAATTATCCCAACAATCGCAACATCAATCGCAACTACAACAAACGGCCCAACAACAACAACAACAACAACAACAACAACAACAACAACAACAACAGCAACTACAACAATCATCCCAAGCTCGACCCCAGCCAGGGGCTCTGCCCCTTGGACCCCGCCAGGGGTTGCCACCCCTTGGACCCCGCTTATCGGGGGCGCTACCCCCGAACCCCCGTCATAATCAAGATAAGTTCAAACAAGTGTGCACTCCACACTTCCCCAAACTTGTTCGATATTTATCAAGATTATTTTGGTTACAAATTAATCCCATTACACTTAAATCATATTGGTGACATAAATCACAACACATTATAGATTGTAAGTATATATGTCAAAGAACGTTACATATAGTTATCGTTTTGAAAACTAAAGTTAGTGGTCTCAAAGTATACTTATAACTCATTGTTGTTAGTTCACAATGAAATGTTAAACCATCCTTAAATCATGTTAAATATGTATAGATATGTACATATACATAATCGTATAATTATTGTGTGTTATATAGTTCGTGATATCATCGGTCAAATTGGACGGTCAAACGTTGTGTAAAACTCTTTTCAAAAATATAAGTCTCAACAGTTTGGATTGCTTATCATGTTGGTAAGGTTTAATTTATGTAAATATTAATCTGATAAGTATAGAACGATCGGAAAATTCCGGGTCGTTACAGTACCTACCCGTTAAATAAATTTCGTCCCGAAATTTGAAAATTTTACCTTTTTTGCGTTCTCGGGAAACAAATGTGGATACTTTTGTTTCATCTGATCCTCTCGTTCCCAAGTAAACTCGGGACCCCTTCGAGCATTCCAACGAACCTTAACGATTGGTATGTTGCTCTGCTTGAGTTGTTTAACTTCACGGTCCATGATTTCGACCGGTTCTTCTATGAATTGTAGTTTCTCGTCGACTTGGATTTCTTCAAGAGGAATGGTGAGGTCTTCCTTTGCAAGACACTTCTTAAGGTTTGAAACATGAAATGTATTATGTACTCTGGCGAGTTGTTGTGGTAATTCGAGTGGATAAGCTACCGGTCCAATGCGTTCGATGATCTTGAACGGGCCTACATACCTTGGGTTCAGTTTACCTCTTTTTCCAAAACGTACTACACCTTTCCAAGGTGACACCTTTAACATAACCATGTCACCGATCTGAAACTCTAATGGTTTCCTTCGGACATCGGCGTAGCTCTTTTGGCGACTACGGGCTGTTTTCAATCTCTCCTTGATTTGTACTATCTTCTCAGTCGTTTCGTGTATGATCTCGGGACCAGTTAATTGTCGATCTCCTACTTCATTCCAACAGATAGGGGATCTACACTTCCTTCCATACAGTGCTTCGAATGGTGCAGCTTTAATGCTCGCATGATAACTGTTATTATACGAGAATTCTGCTAATGGTAGATATTTATCCCATCCGTTTCCAAAATCGATCACACATGCCCTGAGCATGTCTTCAAGAGTCTGAATTGTTCTTTCACTCTGCCCGTCAGTTTGTGGATGATATGCGGTGCTCATATCCAAACGAGTTCCCAGGGCCTCCTGTAGTGATTGCCAAAACTTTGATGTAAATCTACTATCACGATCGGATATAATGGAAATAGGTATTCCATGCCTTGAAACAATTTCCTTTATGTACAATCGTAATAGTTTCTCCATTCTATCCGTTTCCTTTATAGGCAAGAAATGTGCAGATTTGGTGAGACGATCAACTATTACCCAAATGGTGTCATAACCCCAGGCAGTCTTAGGTAATTTTGTGATGAAATCCATGGTAATACCGTCCCATTTCCATTCTGGGATTTCTGGTTGTTGAAGTAATCCTGATGGCTTCTGGTGTTCTGCTTTGACTTTGGAACAAGTTAAACATTCCCCAACATATGTTGCAACGTCTGTCTTCAAATTAGGCCACCAATAATGCGTCTTAAGATCTTGATACATCTTTCCAACTCCAGGGTGTATCGAGTATCTTGTCTTATGTGCCTCATTCAATATCAACTTCCTTAATCCACCCAACTTTGGTACCCAAATACGGTTTGCAAAATATCGAATTCCATCTTCTCGTATAACGAGTTGTTTTCCATACTTCTTCATTATTTCATTTCCTATGTTTTCTTTAGTAAGAGCTTCCCGTTGAGCCTCTTTGATTTGTGAGTTGAGATTCATGCAAATTTTTATGTTCATTGCTCGTACTCGAATTGGTTCCCGTTCCTTTCTGCTTAGAGCGTCGGCCACTACATTCGCTTTCCCAGGATGATAGCGAATCTCACAATCATAGTCGTTTATCAACTCGACCCACCTACGTTGCCTCATGTTCAGCTGTTTCTGATCGAAGATATGTTGAAGGCTTTTATGATCGGTAAACACAGTGCATTTAACCCCATATAAGTAGTGTCTCCATATCTTCAATGCAAACACTACTGCTCCCAGTTCTAAATCATGCGTCGTATAATTCCGCTCATGAATCTTCAATTGTCGGGATGCGTATGCTATAACTTTCTTCCGTTGCATAAGGACGCAACCAAAACCTTGTCGTGAAGCGTCACAATATATCTCAAAATCATCGTTCCCTTCAGGTAACGATAAACTAGGTGCTGTAGTCAACTTCTTCTTCAGTAGTTGAAATGCACTCTCCTGCGCAGAAGTCCATTCGTACTTCTTCCCTTTTTGTGTTAACGCTGTTAATGGTTTAGCTATTCGGGAAAAATCTTGAATAAACCTTCTATAATAACCAGCTAAACCCAAAAATTGGCGTATCTGCGTTGGTGTCTTAGGAGTCTCCCATTTTTCAATGGCCTCAATTTTAGCTGGGTCAACCTGAATTCCTTTGCTACTAACAACATGGCCAAGAAATTGCACTTCTTTCAACCAAAATGCACACTTAGAAAATTTGGCGTATAATTGTTCTTTTCTTAACAATTCTAACACCAATCTTAAATGCTGCTCAAGCTCTTGCTCACTCTTGGAATAGATAAGAATATCATCAATGAAAACGATAACAAACTTATCTAAATACGGACTACAAACTCGATTCATGAGGTCCATGAATACAGCTGGCACATTCGTTAATCCAAACGGCATGACCAAAAATTCATAATGACCGTAGCGTGTCCGAAAAGCAGTTTTCGGAATATCTTCTTCTTTGACGCGTAGTTGATGATAGCCCGACCTTAGGTCGATTTTCGAGTAAACACATGATCCTTGCAATTGATCAAATAAGTCATCAATTCTCGGTAGTGGATACCGATTCTTGATAGTTAACTTATTTAATTCACGATAATCTATACACATTCGGAAAGATCCGTCTTTCTTCTTGACGAATAAAATCGGAGCTCCCCACGGTGAAGTGCTCGGTCGAATGAAACCATTCCAGTAATTCTTGTAACTGGCTTTGTAACTCTTTCATCTCAGATGGTGCAAGTCTATATGGAGCACGAGCCACTGGTGCAGCTCCCGGTACTAGATCTATTTGAAATTATACAGATCTTAATGGAGGTAATCCTGGTAACTCTTCTGGAAATACTTCAGGAAAATCTCTTGCCACGGGCACGTCATTGATGCTCTTCACTTTTTCCTTCGTTTCAACTTTATTAACATATGCTAAGATAGCATAGCACCCTTTCTTCAAGCACTTTTGAGCTTTCAAATAACTAATGAGTTTTAGCTTTGAGTTACCCTTCTCTCCATAAATCATTACTGGCGTTTTATCCTTACGAGGAATGCGAATTGCCTTCTTGGCGCACACAACTTCAGCTCCTATTTTGGACATCCAGTCCATGCCGACTATTACATCAAAACTTCCTAATTCTACGGGTATCAAATCAATCTTAAATGTTTCTCCGGCTAAATTTATTTTACAATCACGGCAAAT
The DNA here is from genome assembly GCF_046630445.1 of Rutidosis leptorrhynchoides. NCBI lineage: Eukaryota > Viridiplantae > Streptophyta > Magnoliopsida > Asterales > Asteraceae > Rutidosis > Rutidosis leptorrhynchoides. The sequence continues at coordinate 259,508,839 of NC_092337.1, forward strand.
TTTATCGGCTTTAATTAGTTTACCATTAGCTAACTCAATCATGTACTTAGCATCTAGAGGTAATGATGAACAATTCAATTTAGCGTAAAAGTCTCTACTCACGTAACTTCTATCGGCACCAGTATCAAATATAATAGATGCGGATAAGTTATTAATGGTAAACGTACCCGTAACAAGCTCCGGGTCTTCACACGCCTCTCTAGCATTAATAACAAATGCTCTTCCACGTGCAGATCCATTATTCTTCTCTGGATTCGGACACTGGCTCTTATAATGACCCTGTTTCCCACACCCATAACAAGTAATAGTGGCCAAGGCAGTTCTATTTGCATTGGTGGCAGGAGTCTTGGTACCGTTTGTATTTGTAGCAGGAACCCTACAATCTTCAGCAAGATGACCTTTTCGATTACAATTGTTGCACACCACATTACAATAACCAGAGTGATGTTTGTGGCATCTGTTACATAAAGGATTTCGTCCTTTGTAACCTGAGTTTGAACCGCTACCCGCACCTTGCGTGGTTTCTTGTTTCTTGTTGGATTGTTGATGATTACCTTCCCACTTTCTTTTGTTTCCCGATGTCTTGACATCGGTGTTCTTATCCAGAATAATCTGGTCCATCAATTCGTTCGCCATGGTGATAGCTTCATGAATAGTCTTGGGTTTGGATGCTGTAACATTTGCCTTGACCTTTTTAGGCAAACCGTCTTTGTACAGTTCAATCTTCCGTTCTTCGGTTGGTACCAATTCGGGACATAGCAAAGCTAATTCCATGAATCGCTGATTATAGTTGGTGAGTTCAGTAACAACAGCTTTCAGGCTTCGTAATTCAGCTTCCAACTTCCTAACCTCGTTCCTTGGACAATATTCGTTGATTAGCATTGTTTTGAATTCTTCCCAAGGAGTATCATAAGCTACATCTCCTCCTACAGCCTTCACATAGTTTTTCCACCACGTGAGTGCACTATCTTTTAGGGTGCACGATGCATACTTGGTCATGTCCTTCTCAATACAACCACTGATTTTAAACACAGACTCAACCTTTTCGATCCACCGGGTTAAACCGACCGGTCCTTCTGTTCCACTGAATGATGAGGGCTTGCAACCTTGAAAAGTTTTGTAAGTGCACCCCACACGAGGATTTGGGTTAACTGCAGCACCTCTTGCAGCCTCGACCCATAACATTCTGTCGTTCACTCGCTGATTGATGAGTTCCTGGATTTCTTGTTCCGTCATTCGGTTCAATCGCGCCATAATCTTCAATAAGAATGAAAAAAATAATTATTCACATGGAATATTATAGATGTAGTATGTATTTACAGTACATCGTAGCTTATTAATAATCTGAACCAGTTATTATTATAAAAGCCTTTTCTTCTTATTAGCGTTTTATAATTATATCTAGGGTAGTACCTACCCGTTAAAGTTCATACTTAATAGCTTAGTACGAAAATCAATTACTACCACCCAAATAATACTTAACCATGGAAAATTATTGCATTTCACACTTCACTATTTTACATATGCTTATCTTACATCAAACATTAAGCAAACCACACTAGTAATATTATACAAAACATTATATAATCCCATGGTTTAAAACAACAGCGCATCATTTAACCCAAAGCGTTTGTGTTCAAAGAAATCGCTTAAAGGTTATCCTGGTTGTCTCCCTGCGTTTTGGCTGAGGAACCGAAGAACTGGATGTAGGGATAGAACTAATAGGAATAGCGGGAATAGGTGTGGAAGTATCTGGTGGAGTTGGTTCCACAATATCCTCTCTAGACTCGGGATTTAGATTTTCCATTTCAGTAGCCTTTCGTTTCTTTCCTCGTTCGAACTTGTCTTTCGTAATATCCTGTATTTCTTCCTCCTCAGGATCACTTTCCGGTTCCTCTTCAATTGATTCATCCGGAACTTGTGAGTCTTCCCCAAAGGTGTCGTTTTCATCATCGGATAGATTAATGACTGGAACACCATCTGAAGAGTCTGGTTCGGAGTCGCTGAATGTGATAATAAGTTCTAAGCCAGACATCTATCACATAACAACTAGCACGTTAATACTACATAATATTTACATATTAATTTTTAACCAACAAGGATAAGCAATAGTTTTCGAAATCAAACACGGTCAAAGTCCAGACTCACTAATGCATCCTAACAAACTCGATAAGACACACTAATGCAAATTCTCTGGTTCTCTAAGACCAACGCTCTGATACCACATGTCATAACCCGACCTTAACCATAAGGACGAATACAATAACATATGATTTCATCGCGAGGTATTGACCTCTATATGCGACATTTTTCAAAAACTGCGTTCGTTTTTACAATACAAACCATAACTTTTATTACAAATACAAGGTTTAAACAACTTAATAATGATTATCGTTTAGCGATAATCTTAGACTTACAAACTTTACATGTGATAATAACAATACGACCTCCAACATATTTTACATTACAAATCCTCCGATATGCAGTTTTATTTTTGACACAAATATGCATACTCAAGATCTTGCTTAAATTCAACATGTTGCAGCGGAAGCTTTTAGTTATCACCTGAGAATAAACATGCTTAAAACGTCAACATAAAGTTGGTGAGATATAGGTTTAATGCCGGCAGCGTTATAAATATAGACCACAAGATTTCATATATAAACGTTTTAAAAATATTCTAAGTTGTTGAGCACTTGATAACCATACTTAACATTTAATCAACGTCGCATATTCCCTTTATTATGAAATCTTACTACACCGTACCAAGTGTAGTTACCGAAACGAAGTACTATGCAACCGTTGAATACTGGTCGTCCAGTCCGGTTGGGGTTGTCAGGACCGATAGATCTATCAACAAGATTCGCGTTTACAATACCTCATGTAAATAATAGTTACCAAGTTACAGGGAAGTATGCCAGTGGTACAACTCAACGTAGAATATATATTTTTAATCACTTGTGTCCATAACGTAAATCATAAAATGCATGTATTCTCATCCCGAAATATTTAGAGTTTAAAAGTGGGACTATATACTCACCTTTTCCTTGAAGGTATTTAACTCGACTTGGTCTCCGATAGATATCACGAACCTAACCATATATATAATATATCAACATATTTTCTTTTCAAGTAATCGTTACATATATATATATATATATATATATATATATATATATATATATATATATATATATATATATATATATATATATATATATATATATATATATATATATATATATATATATATATATATATATATACTTATAATACTTTTAATATTTTCTTAGTCCGTAGTTAGCAGTCTGTTGTTAATGGTCCATAATTAGTTGCTCAATAAAATAAATAAAGACCCCATCGTATTCGTATTGATCAGAATTAATCTCGACCCATGGTACCATGTTGTCAAATGACGTGTTGCGTACATAAAGTACCGTGTTGTCAGATGACGTGTTGCGTACAATCATGAGGTCTTATGATTAATCTTCTCGTGTTGTTTACGGGTGGTCCTGGAATATATAAATTCAAATCATAAGTAAATATATATTAAATATTATGTTAATTAGCCAAGATATGATTAATCCAATTTTGTCATAATATGATATATTACAGGTTTTGAAGTGTTTTAAAAATCAAATTATAAGGATCTATTTAGTTTGCGAACAGGTTTGAAATCATTCAAACTATGTTCTTGTTGTTAAAAATTTTATAACACAAAATAAGATAGCTATATAAATATGAATCGAATAAGATTATGAATAAGGTTACTACCTCAAGTTACTTGGATAAAGCTACTGGAAAAGATAGAAAATAATCTTGATCAAGCTTTCTAATGATGATTATAGGTTGTTCATGAAGCTAGTTCTTCATGAGTATTTGCTAAGATTGTGAAGAACACTTAGAGTTCCTAAGAGTGTGTTTTTTTTTTTTGGTTAAAGAAAGATGGTTGTAAGAATGAAATGAAAAACCAAGGTGATGGTGATACTTATAGGACAGTATGGTTGTTGAGGGAACAAGGACAAATTATTGTGTTGAATTTTTGAGTAATAATGTATGCTAGCTTACAAATAAGATTCCCTCTTATCTAGGGCAGATCTAAAGCTGACAAGGATATTGATTTGATGTGTATTTACCAATAGTAAATACGTATGGATGATGGGTATGATACGGTAAAAGAAGCTCAAAATCGGGCTTTTATTGTGGGTCCAACCGGGCCAAAAATAAAATTTTAAGACAGGGGCTCTGCCCCTTGGACCCCGCCAGGGGTTGCCACCCCTTGGACCCCGCTTATCGGGGGTGCTGCCCCCGAACCCCCGTCATAATCAAGATAAGTTCAAACAAGTGTGCACTCCACACTTCCCCAAACTTGTTCGATATTTATCAAGATTATTTTGGTTACAAATTAATCCCATTACACTTAAATCATATTGGTGACATAAATCACAACACATTATAGATTGTAAGTATATATGTCAAAGAACGTTACATATAGTTATCGTTTTGAAAACTTAAGTTAGTGGTCTCAAAGTATACTTATAACTCATTGTTGTTAGTTCACAATGAAATGTTAAACCATCCTTAAATCATGTTAAATATGTATAGATATGTACATATACATAATCGTATAATTATCGTGTGTTATATAGTTCGTGATATCATCGGTCAAATTGGACGGTCAAACGTTGTGTAAAACTCTTTTCAAAAATATAAGTCTCAACAGTTTGGATTGTTTATCATGTTGGTAAGGTTTAATTTATGTAAATATTAATCTCATAAGTATAGAACGATCGGAAAATTCCGGGTCGTTACATGTTCCACAAGACCAAGAATGGGAAGTAATCCTAGTAAAACCAGAATGCATGACTTGTTTCTGGACGTATGAATTACGTGTCTTTATTGCCTTTGCTGAACGACTTGTGTACTAGCTAGAATTATCTTCACAACCATCTTGTATCAAATTTATTGTGTGCTATATTTCATGCTATATGTAAAATAAGTGGTATTGTAAGTTTGTAAAATATTGTGTAAAAGTTTGAACGCGAAATATTATTATAATCAGTTTTTCATATAGAATTGTAGTAGTTGAATTATATATTAGCTACTAAGTATGAACTTAACGGGTAGGTACTACCTGAATTTAAACTTATAAAACGCTAATATGAAGAAAAAGCTTTTATAAATGAGTTCATATTATGCTACGAAATACTATTAACTACTCTTAATATTCTGTATGATTAACTTGTTCCATTTGACTATTTTGAAGGAAATGGCACCGACTACTCGACACACCGTGAATATGAATGAAGAGGAATTCCGTACTTTTCTAGTTTCAAACATAGCCGCAGTACAGGCTGCGCTACATACCAACAATAACCTTGGATCTAGCAGTACAGGAAATCGTGTAGGATGCACCTACAAAGAATTCACTGCCTGCAAACCTTTGGAATTTGATGGAATCGAAGGACCGATCGGATTGAAACGGTGGACCGAGAAGGTCAAATCGGTGTTTGCCATAAGTAAGTGTACTGAAGAGGACAAAGTGAAGTACGCTACGCATACCTTCACAGGTTCTGCGTTAACATGGTGGAATACCTATCTAGAGCAAGTGGGACAAGACGATGCGTACGCACTACCGTGGTCAGCATTCAAGCACTTGATGAACGAGAAGTACCGTCCCAGAACCGAGGTCAATAAGCTCAAGACAGAACTTAGAGGGTTACGAACCCAAGGATTTGATATTACCACGTACGAAAGACGATTCACAGAATTGTGCCTATTGTGTCCGGGAGCATTCGAAGATGAAGAAGAGAAGATCGACGCGTTTGTGAAAGGATTATCGGAAAGAATCCAAGAAGATATAAGTTCACACGAGCCCGCCTCCATACAACAGGCATGTAGAATGGCTCACAAACTAGTGAACCAGATTGAAGAAAGAATTAAAGAACAGACTGCTGAAGAGGCCAATGTGAAGCAAGTCAAAAGAAAGTGGGAGGAAAATGGTGATAAGAATCACCAATACAACAACAACAGCAATTACAACAATAATCGCAATAATTATCCCAACAATCGCAACATCAATCGCAACTACAACAAACGGCCCAACAACAACAACAACAACTGTGATGACCCGGGAATTTCCGATCAAATTTAAACTTTAATCTTTATATGTATCCGACACGAGAAGCAAAATATGTAATGTTGAGTCTCAAAAGCTTTGAAACTTTATTCATGTAATCAGTTACCCTTTTACCATGCCTGACGATTCACGAACAATTATGTGTAATGAAATATTTATACATATACATATGTGTGATTTTTTTTTTAAAAGTAAGATATATATTAATAAGACATTGAACGGGTTAGTTGAAATGAATATAGGTTATGAGATCTATGTTATGAACTGAGAAAGGTTATTAAGGTACTGAATGGATAAAACTTTACGTAAACGTATTTGTTCGATGTAAGTTTATCGACGAGATTAAAAGATAATATCAAATGATTGAATTATCAGATACATTGAATTATGATTATGAGTCTCTGTTATGAGGTCCACTTTGAATTAGGAAACCCTTACTTTTTAACGGTATTCGGAATAAATGGTAAAGTGATTTACATGTAAGAACAAAGTATCACTTATTGGGAGTTAGACAAAAGTTAGTGGAGAATCGAATTTTATAATACTCGATTTATCATATAGAAGGAATAATTGGGATAAGATTCGTTGACTAGATAAACCCAATTGATATGTTATATTAAGATATATTATTTAGAAAGTTAAGGAAATTAAACTAATCATTTACGCATAAAAGAATGAAATCAAATTAAGTTTTAAAGCATAAACGTTATAGAATTTTTGATTTTGTAAAGGATCTTAAATTATATAATTAGTTTTGAAAGGATAACTAGTATGTTATTAGTTAAATATTTCAAAAATATGTATAAGATTATAAATTTTAATTTAATTTAGTCATAAAACGTTTTGATATTAAACTAATATTAATAAATAGGCTTTGATAAATAATAAGATTATGAATTATAAAAGTAAATGACCAAAACACTCAAAAGATTAAGTTACACTTTGAGTGGGTTAGTTTTTAATTAATTTAAGTCTAGTTATTAATAAAGGTACGTGTGACAAAATGTTTAATTTAAAATAAAATATTTTGACAAACAAAGAGACTTTAATTTATGGAAGTAAATGACCACAATACTCAATTTTATAAGTTATATTTTTATAAAGGTAATTTATTGATGAGTAAGTCTAATTTTTGTAAAAGGTACACGTCGCGTAACGTAAAAGGCTAGTTTTCTAAATGTACGAAAGTGCGCCCGAAAAACCGAAAGTGGTACATGAGTCATGAGACCACGACCGTGTCATTTTTGTAAAAATTATATTTTTACCATCAACGTAAATATAATATAATATATAAGTAATTATATAAATTAAATATAATAAATATATAATAATAATAAAAATATGATGATACATGTTCATTCACGTGAACACCATTTACACGTTTTTTTTTTTAATTATATTATTATATATTAAAAATGTGTAGTAGGTAGGCTTAACATTGCCTTATATATTGAACAAGCTCTTTTCTAATTCATTCCATCATTCATTTGTTCGCAAGGGATAGAAAAATATATATATACATTATTAATATTAATATTATTATTAATATTAAGATTATTAATATTAATCTTATTATTATTAGTATTAGTATTATTGGGAGCAATACTATTAGTATATTACATAAAATACTATGACGAGGTCATGAGCGGGTCATTTCAAGACAAGTTTTGCGAGTAGGATAGGGCTAAGGAAATTATGAGTTATGGCTATGGAGGTGATGGGTATGGTTCATGGGTATGTCGTGAGGTCAATTTGGTAGTTATCATCTCTGTTGCGTTTGCGTATCTTTCCTGCAATATTGAATCTCAATATTGATACGTGAGTACTCATAATTTAATTTTTTACATACTAATAGTGTATCCCTGACTAGTGCTCGAGAAAATAGAATTATGCATGCTTGTACATTTGATATTGCCCTTAGATAGGTTATGTTGAATCTTAAAGGTTGTTATACTAGGGATGAAATAAGGTATAAGATATGCATGTCCTTGGAAAGCTAGCGAAAAATTAAGAATTTTTCATTTAGATATCAAATGGATTCGATGAACGGTTAGAAAGTTATGAAATAAACAAATTGTATAATTAATTTCGTAATTAAAATTGCTAATGATAATTAGTGAACTAATTTTATGGGTAATAAAAAGTGGTTATTTGGATTCTACTCGTCGAGTAGATGAATTTTCATATAAAGCACGTCTCGTTTCGTTGAACGGTTGTCAAGTTATGGATAAAAGAAGTTTTATAAATTTTGATGAAACGTCGATACGGAAACTGAAATTCTCGCTTATCTGCGTTGTTTCAGATTAAAACAAAAATACCACTGAATTCTTTGTTGTAAGGTCTAACAAACGACTCTGGCCGTTTGTCAATTCGAGTCTCGACGATTTTTCTAAAAATCGTCAAAGTTGACTGTTTGGTCACATTTTAAAAATTCTAAAAAGAGTTGAAACTTTTTTATTAAAAATGTCAGTTTTGTATCAGTTGTCATGGTCGGCCTGATGTGTGTTTACTTTTGCCAAAAATCATGTTATATCTTTGTGGTAACGAGAATTTGAAGGCTGTGACCGTTTATCAATCGGAGTTCCGATAATTTTTCTAAAAATCGCTGAAGTGGCCGTTTAGTCATGTTTGACCGAAAAATCATTTTGTTGTATAAGTTATTGTATTTTTGCATGCGACCTCGTTTTTACTTTAACCATTGACTTTTGACCTTGAACTTTGACTTTTCCCGTTAACTGTTCAGTTAATTTTTTTTTTGTGTTGACTTTCTCTAAATACTAAAATACTATTTTATGATTATGAAACCATTTGTGTTACGTTGTTTCACACGTCACCTTTTACTAGAATTTTAACTGAGCATGGGTAATATAACATGTTACTATACTGTTGAGTCAGACTCGAGCATTAGGATTGTGATACACTATGACTTGGCCTAAATTGTTAGACAAATATTGACCGTCATATAAATATATATAATTAATATAGGTTCGTGAATCCGAGGTCAACCCTACATTTGTTCAATGATGTTATATGTATTTTTACTACAAAATACAGTATGGTGAGTTTCATTTGCCTTTTTTACCCTTTATATTTTTGGGCTGAGAATACATGCGCAACTTTTATAAATGTTTTACGAAATAGACACAAGTACGTGAAACTACATTCTATGGTTGAATTATCGAAATCGAATATGCCCCATTTTATTAAGTCTGGTAATCTAAGAATTAGGGAACAGACACCCTAATTGACGCGAATCCTAAAGATAGATCTATTGGGCCTAACAAACCCCATCCAAAGTACCGGATGCTTTAGTACTTCGAAATTTATATCATGTCCGAAGGAGGATCCCGGAATGATAGGGGATATTCTTATATGTATCTAGTTAATGTCGGTTACCAGGTGTTCACCATATGAATGATTATTTTTTGTCTCTATGCATGGGACGTATATTTATGAGAACTGGAAATGAAATTCTTGTGGTCTATTAAAATGATGGAAATAAATGATTATGATAAACTAATGAACTCACCAACCTTATGGTTGACACTTTAAAGCATGTTTATTCTCAGGTGTTAAAGAAATCTTCCGCTGTGCATTTGCTCATTTTAAAGATATTACTTGGAGTCTTTCATAGCATATTTCGAAGAACGTTGCATTCGAGTCATTGAGTTCATCAAAGATTATTATTAAATCAATTTATAGTTGGATAGTGGATATTATGAAATGGTATGCATGCCTATTGTAGTGACCCGAACTTTTCCATGTTTATATATATTAATTGAGATTGATATTTACATGATTAAATGTTTCCAACATGTTAAGCAATCAAACTTGTTAAGACTTGATTAATTGAAATAGGTTTCATATAGACAATTGACCACCCAAGTTGACCGGTGATTCACGAACGTTAAAACTTGTAAAAACTATATGATGACATATATATGGTTATATATATAGTTAACATGATATTATGATATGTAAACATATCATTAAGTATATTAACAATGAACTACATATGTAAAAACAAGACTACTAACTTAATGATTTTGAAACGAGACATATATGTAACGATTATCGTTGTAACGACATTTAATGTATATATATCATATTAAGAGATATTCGTACATCATAATATCATGATAATATAATAATTTAAAATCTCTTTTGATATTATAAACATTGGGTTAACAACCTTTAACAAGATCGTTAACCTAAAGGTTTCAAAACAACGTTTACATGTAACGACTAACGATGACTTAACGACTCAGTTAAAATGTATATACATGTAGTGTTTTAATATGTATTCATACACTTTTGAAAGACTTCAAGACACTTATCAAAATACTTCTACTTAACAAAAATGCTTACAATTACATCCTCGTTCAGTTTCATCAACAATTCTACTCGTATGCACCCGTATTCGTACTCGTACAATACACAGCTTTTAGATGTATGTACTATTGGTATATACACTCCAATGATCAGCTCTTAGCAGCCCATGTGAGTCACCTAACACATGTGGGAACCATCATTTGGCAACTAGCATGAAATATCTCATAAAATTACAAAAATATGAGTAATCATTCATGACTTATTTACATGAAAACAAAATTACATATCCTTTATATCTAATCCATACACCAACGACCAAAAACACCTACAAACACTTTCATTCTTCAATTTTCTTCATCTAATTGATCTCTCTCAAGTTCTATCTTCAAGTTCTAAGTGTTCTTCATAAATTTCAAAAGTTCTAGTTTCATAAAATCAAGAATACTTTCAAGATTGCTAGCTCACTTCCAATCTTGTAAGGTGATCATCCAACCTCAAGAAATCTTTGTTTCTTACAGTAGGTTATCATTCTAATACAAGGTAATAATCATATTCAAACTTTGGTTCAATTTCTATAACTATAACAATCTTATTTCAAGTGATGATCTTACTTGAACTTGTTTTCGTGTCATGATTTTGCTTCAAGAACTTTGAGCCATCCAAGGATCCATTTAAGCTAGATCCATTTTTCCCTTTTCCAGTAGGTTCATCCAAGGAACTTAAGGTAGTAATGATGTTCATAACATCATTCGATTCATACATATAAAGCTATCTTATTCGAAGGTTTAAACTTGTAATCACTAGAACATAGTTTAGTTAATTCTAAACTTGTTCGCAAACAAAAGTTAATCCTTCTAACTAGACTTTTAAAATCAACTAAACACATGTTCTATATCTATATGATATGCTAACTTAATGATTTAAAACCTGGAAACACGAAAAACACCGTAAAACCGGATTTACGCCGTCGTAGTAACACCGCGGGCTGTTTTGGGTTAGTTAATTAAAAACTATGATAAACTTTGATTTAAAAGTTGTTATTCTGAGAAAATGATTTTTATTATGAACATGAAACTATATCCAAAAATTATGGTTAAACTCAAAGTGGAAGTATGTTTTCTAAAATGGTCATCTAGACGTCGTTCTTTCGACTGAAATGACTACCTTTACAAAAACGACTTGTAACTTATTTTTCCGACTATAAACCTATACTTTTTCTGTTTAGATTCATAAAATAGAGTTCAATATGAAACCATAGCAATTTGATTCACTCAAAACGGATTTAAAATGAAGAAGTTATGGGTAAAACAAGATTGGATAATTTTTCTCATTTTAGCTACGTGAAAATTGGTAACAAATCTATTCCAACCATAACTTAATCAACTTGTATTGTATATTATGTAATCTTGAGATACCATAGACACGTATACAATGTTTCGACCTATCATGTCGACACATCTATATATATTTCGGAACAACCATAGACACTCTATATGTGAATGTTGGAGTTAGCTATACAGGGTTGAGGTTGATTCCAAAATATATATAGTTTGAGTTGTGATCAATACTGAGATACGTATACACTGGGTCGTGGATTGATTCAAGATAATATTTATCGATTTATTTCTGTACATCTAACTGTGGACAACTAGTTGTAGGTTACTAACGAGGACAGCTGACTTAATAAACTTAAAACATCAAAATATATTAAAAGTGTTGTAAATATATTTTGAACATACTTTGATATATATGTATATATTGTTATAGGTTCGTGAATCAACCAGTGGCCAAGTCTTACTTCCCGACGAAGTAAAAATCTGTGAAAGTGAGTTTCATTTGCCTTTTTACCCTTTATATTTTTGGGACTGAGAATACATGCGATTTTAAAAATGTTTGACGAAATAGACACAAGTAATTGAAACTACATTCTATGGTTGAATTATCGAAATCGAATATGCCCCTTTTTATTAAAGTCTGGTAATCTAAGAATTAGGGAACAGACACCCTAATTGACGCGAATCCTAAAGATAGATCTATCGGGCCTAACAAACCCCATCCAAAGTACCGGATGCTTTAGTACTTCGAAATTTATATCATGTCCGAAGGGTGTCCCGGAATGATGGGGATATTCTTATATATGCATCTTGTTATTGTCGGTTACCAGGTGTTCACCATATGAATGATTTTTATCTCTATGTATGGGATGTGTATTGAAATATGAAATCTTGTGATCTATTATTATGATTTGATATATATAGGTTAAACCTATAACTCACCAACATTTTTGTTGACGTTTTAAGCATGTTTATTCTCAGGTGATTATTAAGAGCTTCCGCTGTCGCATACTTAAATAAGGACGAGATTTGGAGTCCATGCTTGTATGATATTGTGTAAAAACTGCATTCAAGAAACTTATTTTGTTGTAACATATTTGTATTGTAAACCATTATGTAATGGTCGTGTGTAAACAGGATATTTTAGATTATCATTATTTGATAATCTACTTAAAGCTTTTTAAACCTTTATTGATGAAATAAAGGTTATGGTTTGTTTTAAAATGAATGCAGTCTTTGAAAAACGTCTCATATAGAGGTCAAAACCTCGCAACGAAATCAATTAATATGGAACGTTTTTAATCAATAAGAACGGGACATTTCAGTTGGTATCCGAGCGTTGGTCTTAGAGAACCAGAAAATTTGCATTAGTGTGTCTTATCGAGTTTGTTAGGATGCATTAGTGAGTCTGGACTTCGATCGTGTTTTCTTTAAAAATGATTGCTTAACATTTTTGTTGGAAACTATATATTTTTAACATATGAATATTATGTGATATATTAATCTCTTAACGTGTTTGATATTATGTGATAGATGTCTACCTCTAGAACAAGTCCCATTGACTCACCTAATAATAATGAAGAGTCAAATGTAAATTGGAATGATTTGTGGACTGATTCACAAGTTCCCGAAGAGGAACCGGAAGAAGAGTCGGAACCGGAAGAAGAATCGGAACCGGAAGAAGAATCGGAACCGGATGAAGAAATAGAACCGGTGGGGGAAATAATAAAACGGTTAAGTAAAAGAAAATCCTCAACCAACCGACCAAAGTTAATTATGGTCAATGGTGTTTCCGCCAAGGAAGCAAAATATTGGGAGGATTACCAATTCTCCGATGAATCGGATTCCGACGAGAATTCCGATGATGTTATAGAAATTACCCCAACTGAATTTAAAAAGGCAAAAGAAAATAATAAGGGAAAGGGCATAAAAATAGAGAAATCTAATTCCAACCCCGATGAACTTTATATGTATCGTCAACCCCCGAAGTCCTTAAGTTGTAACAATGACCCAGGAACCTCTAAACCACCAGGTTTTTCTAAACCAATGTGGATAACGACGGCTCATATTAGGGGAAAATCATATATCCCTAGAAACTTGGCAAAACGAACCAAAACCGAAGAAGAAGAAACAAGCGAGTCGGAATAAGATAGTTGTATTCATGTGGTGTAATATATGTAATATAGTGTGCTTATGCTTTATGATATATGTAAAAATTGCTTGTATTAATAAGTATTTTTTTTATGAATCTAACTCTTGTCTATTTTACAGTATAAAAACGCAAAATGGATAGACAACCCAATATTTTAAGAGATCTACCCGGAGACATGATTGATGAAATCTTGTCTAGAGTCGGTCAGAATTCCTCGGCACAACTATTTAAGGCGAGATCAGTTTGTAAGACATTCGAAGAACGTTCCAAGAATGTCTTGGTTTATAAGAGACTTTCGTTTGAAAGATGGGGGATATCACATTGGGAAACCCATAAGTTACGATGTGTTTACTTTGACGCATATATTGCGGGGAACCCAAATGCTATTTTACGCAACGGGTTAAGAAATTATTTTGACTCAATATATCCGAATATTGGACTTCGTGATTTAGAAAAAGCGGCTAACATGCAACATAAAGAAGCATGTTATGCTTACGGATTAGTAATGTTCGCTTCTCACCAAAGTGAGAACAAGAACATCGGGCTACAACTATTAAACAAAACGTTTCCACAAGTGACGGAGTCGGTAATTGGGGTAAGAAATGAGGTTTTTAGATTATTACAGGACTGTTGGACATTACGTAACCCTCGTCCCTTTGATGACGTTACAACACGCTGTCTTATCAACGGCCATAACGGTTATGTTGCACAAGACCAAGGATGGGAAGTAGTCCTAGTAAAACCAGAATGCATGACTTGTTTCTGGACGTATGAATTACGTGTCTTTATTTCCTTTGCTGAACGACTTGTGTACTAGCTAGAATTGTCTTCACAACTATCTTGTATCAAAGTTATTGTGTGCTATATTTCATGCTTTATGTAAAATAAGCGGTATTGTAAGTTTATAAAATATTGTATAAAAGTTTGAACGCGAAATATTATTATAATCAGTTTTTCATATAGAATTGTAGTAGTTGAATTGTATATTAGCTACTAAGTATGAACTTAACGGGTAGGTACTACCCGAATTTAAACTTATAAAACGCTAATATGAAGAAAAAGCTTTTATAAATGAGTTCATATTATGCTACGAAATACTATTAACTACTCTTAATATTCTGCATGATTAACTTGTTCCATTTAACTATTTTGAAGGAAATGGCACCGACTACTCGACACACCGTGAATATGAATGAAGAGGAATTCCGTACTTTTCTAGCTTCAAACATAGCCGCAGTACAGGCTGCGCTACATACCAACAATAACCTTGGATCTAGCAGTACAGGAAATCGTGTAGGATGCACCTACAAAGAATTCACTGCCTGCAAACCTTTGGAATTTGATGGAACCGAAGGACCGATCGGATTGAAACGGTGGACCGAGAAGGTTGAATCGGTGTTTGCCATAAGTAAGTGTACTGAAGAGGACAAAGTGAAGTACGCTACGCATACCTTCACAGGTTCTGCGTTAACATGGTGGAATACCTATCTAGAGCAAGTGGGACAAGATGATGCGTACGCACTACCGTGGTCAGCATTCAAGCACTTGATGAACGAGAAGTACCGTCCCAGAACTGAGGTCAATAAGCTCAAGACAGAACTTAGAGGGTTACGAACCCAAGGATTTGATATTACCACATACGAAAGACGATTCACAGAATTGTGCCTATTGTGTCCGGGAGCATTCGAAGATGAGGAAGAGAAGATTGACGCGTTTGTGAAAGGATTACCAGAAAGAATCCAAGAAGATATAAGTTCACACGAGCCCGCCTCCATACAACAGGCATGTAGAATGGCTCACAAACTCGTGAACCAAATTGAAGAAAGAATTAAAGAACAGACTGCTGAAGAGGCCAATGTGAAGCAAGTCAAAAGAAAGTGGGAGGAAAACGGTGATAAGAATCACCAATACAACAACAACAACAATTACAACAATAATCGCAACAATTATCCCAACAATCGCAACATCAATCGCAACTACAACAAACGGCCCAACAACAACAACAACAACAGCAACTACAACAATCATCCCAACAACAATAATAACTGCAACAACAACAACAATCAGAAGCAGCTATGCCAAAGGTGTGAAAAGAATCACTCGGGGTTCTGCACCAAATTTTGCAACAAGTGTAAAAGAAATGGTCATAGCGCGGCGAAGTGTGAGGTCTACGGACCAGGGGTTAATAGAACGAAAGGAACAAATGGTGTCGGAACGAGTAATGGCGGAGCAAGTAGTGTCGGAGCAAGTTATGCCAATGTAGTTTGTTATAAATGTGGAAAACCAGGCCACATTATTAGAAATTGCCCGAACCAGGAGAACACGAATGGACAAGGCCGTGGAAGAGTTTTCAATATTAATGCGGCAGAGGCACAGGAAGACCCGGAGCTTGTTACGGGTACGTTTCTTATTGACAATAAATCTGCTTACGTTTTATTTGATTCGGGTGCGGATAGAAGCTATATGAGTAGAGATTTTTGTGCTAAATTAAGTTGTCCATTGACGCCTTTGGATAGTAAATTTTTACTCGAATTAGCAAATGGTAAATTAATTTCAGCAGATAATATATGTCGGAATCGAGAAATTAAACTGGTTAGCGAAACATTTAAGATTGATTTGATACCAGTAGAGTTAGGGAGTTTTGATGTGATAATCGGTATGGACTGGTTGAAAGAAGTGAAAGCGGAGATCGTTTGTTACAAAAATGCAATTCGCATTATACGAGAAAAAGGAAAACCCTTAATGGTGTACGGAGAAAAGGGCAACACGAAGCTACATCTTATTAGTAATTTGAAGGCACAAAAACTAATAAGAAAAGGTTGCTATGCTGTTCTAGCACACGTCGAGAAAGTACAAACTGAAGAAAAGAGCATCAATGATGTTCCCGTCGCAAAAGAATTTCCTGATGTATTTCCGAAAGAATTACCGGGATTACCCCCACATCGATCCGTTGAATTTCAAATAGATCTTGTACCAGGAGCTGCACCAATAGCTCGTGCTCCTTACAGACTCGCACCCAGCGAGATGAAAGAACTACAAAGCCAATTACAAGAACTTTTAGAGCGTGGTTTCATTCGACCAAGCACATCACCGTGGGGAGCTCCTGTTTTGTTTGTCAAGAAGAAAGATGGTACATTCAGGTTGTGTATCGACTACCGAGAGTTGAACAAACTTACCATCAAGAACCGCTACCCACTACCGAGAATCGATGACTTATTTGATCAACTACAAGGCTCGTCTGTTTATTCAAAGATTGACTTACGTTCCGGGTATCATCAAATGCGGGTGAAAGAAGATGATATTCCAAAGACTGCTTTCAGAACACGTTACGGTCATTACGAGTTTATGGTCATGCCGTTTGGTTTAACTAATGCACCAGCTGTGTTCATGGACCTTATGAACCGAGTGTGTGGACCATACCTTGACAAGTTTGTCATTGTTTTCATTGATGACATACTTATTTACTCAAAGAATGACCAAGAACACGGTGAACATTTGAGAAAGGTGTTAGAAGTATTGAGGAAGGAAGAATTGTACGCTAAGTTTTCAAAGTGTGCATTTTGGTTGGAAGAAGTTCAATTCCTCGGTCACATAGTGAACAAAGAAGGTATTAAGGTGGATCCGGCAAAGATAGAAACTGTTGAAAAGTGGGAAACCCCGAAAACTCCGAAACACATACGCCAGTTTTTAGGACTAGCTGGTTACTACAGAAGGTTCATCCAAGACTTTTCCAGAATAGCAAAACCCTTGACTGCATTAACGCATAAAGGGAAGAAATTTGAATGGAATGATGAACAAGAGAAAGCGTTTCAGTTATTGAAGAAAAAGCTAACTACGGCACCTATATTGTCATTGCCTGAAGGGAATGATGATTTTGTGATTTATTGTGACGCATCAAAGCAAGGTCTCGGTTGTGTATTAATGCAACGAACGAAGGTGATTGCTTATGCGTCTAGACAATTGAAGATTCACGAACAAAATTATACGACGCATGATTTGGAATTAGGCGCGGTTGTTTTTGCATTAAAGACTTGGAGGCACTACTTATATGGGGTCAAAAGTATTATATATACCGACCACAAAAGTCTTCAACACATATTTAATCAGAAACAACTGAATATGAGGCAGCGTAGGTGGATTGAATTATTGAATGATTACGATTTTGAGATTCGTTACCACCCGGGGAAGGCAAATGTGGTAGCCGATGCCTTGAGCAGGAAGGATAGAGAACCCATTCGAGTAAAATCTATGAATATAATGATTCATAATAACATTACTACTCAAATAAAGGAGGCGCAACAAGGAGTTTTAAAAGAGGGAAATTTAAAGGATGAAATACCCAAAGGATCGGAGAAGCATCTTAATATTCGGGAAGACGGAACCCGGTATAGGGCTGAAAGGATTTGGGTACCAAAATTTGGAGATATGAGAGAAATGGTACTTAGAGAAGCTCATAAAACCAGATACTCAATACATCCTGGAACGGGGAAGATGTACAAGGATCTCAAGAAACATTTTTGGTGGCCGGGTATGAAAGCCGATGTTGCTAAATACGTAGGAGAATGTTTGACGTGTTCTAAGGTCAAAGCTGAGCATCAGAAACCATCAGGTCTACTTCAACAACCCGAAATCCCGGAATGGAAATGGGAAAACATTACCATGGATTTCATCACTAAATTGCCAAGGACTGCAAGTGGTTTTGATACTATTTGGGTAATAGTTGATCGTCTCACCAAATCAGCACACTTCCTACCAATAAGAGAAGATGACAAGATGGAGAAGTTAGCACGACTGTATTTGAAGGAAGTCATCTCCAGACATGGAATACCAATCTCTATTATCTCTGATAGGGATGGCAGATTTATTTCAAGATTCTGGCAGACATTACAGCAAGCATTAGGAACTCGTCTAGACATGAGTACTGCCTATCATCCACAAACTGATGGGCAGAGCGAAAGGACGATACAAACGCTTGAAGACATGCTACGAGCATGTGTTATTGATTTCGGAAACAGTTGGGATCGACATCTACCGTTAGCAGAATTTTCCTACAACAACAGCTACCATTCAAGCATTGAGATGGCGCCGTTTGAAGCACTTTATGGTAGAAAGTGCAAGTCTCCGATTTGTTGGAGTGAAGTGGGGGATAGACAGATTACGGGTCCGGAGATTATACAAGAAACTACCGAGAAGATCATCCAAATTCAACAACGGTTGAAAACCGCCCAAAGTCGACAAAAGAGCTACGCTGACATTAAAAGAAAAGATATAGAATTTGAAATTGGAGAGATGGTCATGCTTAAAGTTGCACCTTGGAAAGGCGTTGTTCGATTTGGTAAACGAGGGAAATTAAATCCAAGGTATATTGGACCATTCAAGATTATTGATCGTGTCGGACCAGTAGCTTACCGACTTGAGTTACCTCAACAACTCGCGGCTGTACATAACACTTTCCACATCTCGAATTTGAAGAAATGTTTTGCTAAAGAAGATCTCACTATTCCGTTAGATGAAATCCAAATCAACGAAAAACTTCAATTCATCGAAGAACCCGTCGAAATAATGGATCGTGAGGTTAAAAGACTTAAGCAAAACAAGATACCAATTGTTAAGGTTCGATGGAATGCTCGTAGAGGACCCAAGTTCACCTGGGAGCGTGAAGATCAGATGAAGAAGAAATACCCGCATCTATTTCCAGAAGATTCGTCAACACCTTCAACAGCTTAAAATTTCGGGACGAAATTTATTTAACGGGTAGGTACTGTAGTGACCCGAACTTTTCCATGTTTATATATATTAATTGAGATTGATATTTACATGATTAAATGTTTCCAACATGTTAAGCAATCAAACTTGTTAAGACTTGATTAATTGAAATAGGTTTCATATAGACAATTGACCACCCAAGTTGACCGGTGATTCACGAACGTTAAAACTTGTAAAAACTATATGATGACATATATATGGTTATATATATAGTTAACATGATATTATGATATGTAAACATATCATTAAGTATATTAACAATGAACTACATATGTAAAAACAAGACTACTAACTTAATGATTTTGAAACGAGACATATATGTAACGATTATCGTTGTAACGACATTTAATGTATATATATCATATTAAGAGATATTCGTACATCATAATATCATGATAATATAATAATTTAAAATCTCTTTTGATATTATAAACATTGGGTTAACAACCTTTAACAAGATCGTTAACCTAAAGGTTTCAAAACAACGTTTACATGTAACGACTAACGATGACTTAACGACTCAGTTAAAATGTATATACATGTAGTGTTTTAATATGTATTCATACACTTTTGAAAGACTTCAAGACACTTATCAAAATACTTCTACTTAACAAAAATGCTTACAATTACATCCTCGTTCAGTTTCATCAACAATTCTACTCGTATGCACCCGTATTCGTACTCGTACAATACACAGCTTTTAGATGTATGTACTATTGGTATATACACTCCAATGATCAGCTCTTAGCAGCCCATGTGAGTCACCTAACACATGTGGGAACCATCATTTGGCAACTAGCATGAAATATCTCATAAAATTACAAAAATATGAGTAATCATTCATGACTTATTTACATGAAAACAAAATTACATATCCTTTATATCTAATCCATACACCAACGACCAAAAACACCTACAAACACTTTCATTCTTCAATTTTCTTCATCTAATTGATCTCTCTCAAGTTCTATCTTCAAGTTCTAAGTGTTCTTCATAAATTTCAAAAGTTCTAGTTTCATAAAATCAAGAATACTTTCAAGATTGCTAGCTCACTTCCAATCTTGTAAGGTGATCATCCAACCTCAAGAAATCTTTGTTTCTTACAGTAGGTTATCATTCTAATACAAGGTAATAATCATATTCAAACTTTGGTTCAATTTCTATAACTATAACAATCTTATTTCAAGTGATGATCTTACTTGAACTTGTTTTCGTGTCATGATTTTGCTTCAAGAACTTTGAGCCATCCAAGGATCCATTTAAGCTAGATCCATTTTTCCCTTTTCCAGTAGGTTCATCCAAGGAACTTAAGGTAGTAATGATGTTCATAACATCATTCGATTCATACATATAAAGCTATCTTATTCGAAGGTTTAAACTTGTAATCACTAGAACATAGTTTAGTTAATTCTAAACTTGTTCGCAAACAAAAGTTAATCCTTCTAACTAGACTTTTAAAATCAACTAAACACATGTTCTATATCTATATGATATGCTAACTTAATGATTTAAAACCTGGAAACACGAAAAACACCGTAAAACCGGATTTACGCCGTCGTAGTAACACCGCGGGCTGTTTTGGGTTAGTTAATTAAAAACTATGATAAACTTTGATTTAAAAGTTGTTATTCTGAGAAAATGATTTTTATTATGAACATGAAACTATATCCAAAAATTATGGTTAAACTCAAAGTGGAAGTATGTTTTCTAAAATGGTCATCTAGACGTCGTTCTTTCGACTGAAATGACTACCTTTACAAAAACGACTTGTAACTTATTTTTCCGACTATAAACCTATACTTTTTCTGTTTAGATTCATAAAATAGAGTTCAATATGAAACCATAGCAATTTGATTCACTCAAAACGGATTTAAAATGAAGAAGTTATGGGTAAAACAAGATTGGATAATTTTTCTCATTTTAGCTACGTGAAAATTGGTAACAAATCTATTCCAACCATAACTTAATCAACTTGTATTGTATATTATGTAATCTTGAGATACCATAGACACGTATACAATGTTTCGACCTATCATGTCGACACATCTATATATATTTCGGAACAACCATAGACACTCTATATGTGAATGTTGGAGTTAGCTATACAGGGTTGAGGTTGATTCCAAAATATATATAGTTTGAGTTGTGATCAATACTGAGATACGTATACACTGGGTCGTGGATTGATTCAAGATAATATTTATCGATTTATTTCTGTACATCTAACTGTGGACAACTAGTTGTAGGTTACTAACGAGGACAGCTGACTTAATAAACTTAAAACATCAAAATATATTAAAAGTGTTGTAAATATATTTTGAACATACTTTGATATATATGTATATATTGTTATAGGTTCGTGAATCAACCAGTGGCCAAGTCTTACTTCCCGACGAAGTAAAAATCTGTGAAAGTGAGTTTCATTTGCCTTTTTACCCTTTATATTTTTGGGACTGAGAATACATGCGATTTTAAAAATGTTTGACGAAATAGACACAAGTAATTGAAACTACATTCTATGGTTGAATTATCGAAATCGAATATGCCCCTTTTTATTAAAGTCTGGTAATCTAAGAATTAGGGAACAGACACCCTAATTGACGCGAATCCTAAAGATAGATCTATCGGGCCTAACAAACCCCATCCAAAGTACCGGATGCTTTAGTACTTCGAAATTTATATCATGTCCGAAGGGTGTCCCGGAATGATGGGGATATTCTTATATATGCATCTTGTTATTGTCGGTTACCAGGTGTTCACCATATGAATGATTTTTATCTCTATGTATGGGATGTGTATTGAAATATGAAATCTTGTGATCTATTATTATGATTTGATATATATAGGTTAAACCTATAACTCACCAACATTTTTGTTGACGTTTTAAGCATGTTTATTCTCAGGTGATTATTAAGAGCTTCCGCTGTCGCATACTTAAATAAGGACGAGATTTGGAGTCCATGCTTGTATGATATTGTGTAAAAACTGCATTCAAGAAACTTATTTTGTTGTAACATATTTGTATTGTAAACCATTATGTAATGGTCGTGTGTAAACAGGATATTTTAGATTATCATTATTTGATAATCTACTTAAAGCTTTTTAAACCTTTATTGATGAAATAAAGGTTATGGTTTGTTTTAAAATGAATGCAGTCTTTGAAAAACGTCTCATATAGAGGTCAAAACCTCGCAACGAAATCAATTAATATGGAACGTTTTTAATCAATAAGAACGGGACATTTCACCTATCAATTTTTGATGTAAAGAAAGATTGTCTTTTAAAAACGAATGCAATGTTTGTAAAATGTATCATATAGAAGTCAAATACCTCGCAATGTAATCAACTATTTTGAATCGTTTATAATGTATATGAACGGGTCCTTTCAGTTGGTATCAGAGCGGTGGTCTTAGCGAACCAGGTCTGCATTAGTGTGTCTAACTGATAAGTCGTTAGGATGCATTAGTGAGTCTGGACTTCGACCGTGTCTGCATGTCAAAAGTTTTGCTTATCATTTCTAGTCGGAAATCATCTGCTTATCATCCATAGGAAATTACCTGCTTATCATTATTAGTCTAGACACGTCTTGCTACATTAATTGCATGAGTAGTGTATAGACAAACTTCATATCTTAGCGTATCTGCTAAATCATATCTTATCGTATCTGTTACTTTAAACCTTACCTGACATACCCCGCAAATTCCTCCGTAATCTATGAAATCTTTTGATCTCTATATATAGATATCCTATGTAAATAGAATACCACCCGATAGCCGAAAAATCATTTTTATATCGAAAATCCTTTATCCAATCGTACGAAATGGAATTTTTCATCAGTTCAAGTCACTCGGATTCCGAAATGGAATCTCACTCAAGCTCCGAAAGCAGTGGGACCGGAATGGATCAACCAATCAGTCATCACCTATTCTGGATGAATTGGGGATGGGTTCGTAGCCTCCTCAATCATTGGAAACAAGAAGAAGGCGATCCTTTCCATCCACCACATTGCCCTCTTGGCGAAGAACCTGAAGCACTTACCGGCGAACCTGTTCGAGACACCATTTTCTCTCTCATTTCCAGGGTATCTCGTCACGATTATATACTACATCAAATTCTAGATTTTATTTATCCGCTCGTTCCGATCGACAATCATCCTGGAATAATAGAAGAAGTCAACGAACTTCGCGCTCGGGTAGTGGCTTTGGAGAATATGGTGCAGAGATTACAAACACCAGCAGCAGCACCAGCAGCATAACCAGTACCACCATCATCAACGCCAACAGTACCATTACCACCTCCAACCACAACCGCGTTGTAAACCTCAACTTCACAATCTGTCCCACGAGCATCAACGTCATACGCACCATAGATACCAAGGAGTACCAACAACAATAACTGACGAAGTATTAATTCATAACTTCATTGGAGAAACATTCCACGGTGATTATATAATCTCTAAAGTCTTAGAGATTATCTAATCTAGCCCTAACCATAAATCAGTTAAGCGAACCAAAATGATAGAAGGAAGAGTAGAAACCCTGACAAAAATGGTGTGTGATTAACAAGTTAAACTTGTTTTACCAACAGCATCAACAGTACCGTCAACGTCACCAGCATCGTCAGTACAGTCAACATCAGAATCAACAACACCTATAACATCACAAACTCCGTCAGTTCAAGAATCACTGTGGACATCATTACGAATCAATAACGTGTATATTGTATCAACAAGTTATGAAGAATTAACTCATTCCCTCTGAAGAAATTATATATATATTATATATATATATATATATATATATATATATTTTGAAATAAAAAATAAATAAATCTTTCCGTGCTAAGCTATTGTGTATGAATCTTAACTACTCAGTTAATTCATATTACAAATATGCAATAATGTACGTCCCTCACCCGCGACTTAACCATCGTTAACTACAATCTCTGTCTCAATTCAACAAATTCCAATTCCTAATAAATCAAGTATATATTTGATTTTACACTTCATCATTGATGTAACCGAAACTTTTCAGATAACATCATTCGTACTTTGCGAAGTTCACAAGAATTTAACGAAAACCAACATCACATCTCAACAAATAACGAAGTATTGATTCATAATTTCAATATTATTAAAGAAATACTTATGTAACCTCTAAACCTACAAGGAATTATTCAATTCTAGTTCCAACCGTAAATCGAATGAGTTTAATTTAGTATTAACTCATTAAAATCTATGTTACATATGAGGAGAATATATACATATATATTTTCATAAAGACTGTAATAAAATTCTTATGTACAAAATATTAATTGTGAAATTTTTTTAACGGGTAGGTAATACCCGAGAGATATATATAAATTCACAATTAATATGTTACATTCTTCGAATCAGATTAAGCAAATTATCAATTATACTTCCTACTTTCACAATAATATACATTCTTTCATAGAAATCAAAACAACCATACTCATTCAAACTCAATTACGTATTCTGATTTTAAAATCTCAGAATTCAATTCGAGATATAACCGGTACCATTACTTTTAGATTCCTACATCTTTCAAAGCTATACTTTGACTTCAAAAGTGTGTTAGAACATCAAATGTATACAAACGATTACAATCTATGTTCAAACCCTTCGAAAATCTCTGAAGACACTTCAAATAATGAGCAATCGAGATGATGATCCAACCACATATTACCCACAGTTATGTACTTAAAAAGCTCTCGAAACCAAAGTCATAATTCAACACATATCTGTGTCAGATCTTTTGGCATTTATTAGCAAAAATAACCTTGCAATTCCTTTACAAAGTAGTAAATTATATCACAGCTTCAGCAAGACAACTTCGATTTTTTCATTCGGAGTAGCCTTATCATAATTTTGATATATGTGATTACCCTTTTGTTACCGGAGAACCTTTCGTATTCCACCACATTAGCAATAAACTTACCAACAACTTCACTGATCTTGGGCATTCCGAAGAATCTTTATATTTATCGAAATCTCATCATTTACTCATCTGACTCTTGTAACGAGAATTGTCATACGAATCATTGGGAGTTAGCAATCAGTATTTTGAAATCTCACAGCGTGTTGACGCCAACAGTTATACGTAACGTCTATTTCCAAGGCTTACATACTTCGAATGTGAAGTTTCTGAAAAACACTCTGAACCACGAACTAGTTCTCGAAATGCTGATGAAGCAACAAAAACTGTAAACGACCTTAGCAGTAAAAATTTTGATGATAAAGATTAGTGTATTAACAAAGCTTAGAAATAGAGAAGTTTTGGAACTGGAAAATGGAATGAGCAAAGTATGAAGGAGGCTGTGGAAAAATCACAAAGACTGAACCTGCCTTCAAAGAATCCAAATGATTCAGTGCCTGCTGAAGTCATTAACGAATACCTTGCTCCTGACACTAAACCCTTACAGACAATATTCTTCATCATCCTCTGATATTAGAAATTCTAAGATATCATCGTATCTTTCATTATAAATATCCTCCATATTTCTGAAGATATTTCCATAACTATTCTTATCTGGAATCATTTATCTCTTTGCACTATCTGTATTACATCAAAAAGGAAACTGTTTAGTTCCTATACTCTGTAAACCTTTGAGTTTAAAATATGAATGTTTTTGAAGTAGTGTTGAAAACTGAAGCATGAGTTAGTATAATATAATGACACTTGATCAACGTGATTATATTACAGTAATTCATGCTGAGTTTCTAAATGGAACGTGATGATTCACAGATCATAACATCATCATGTGCCATGTTATACGACTCTTGTATTCTATTTAACCTCTAAAATATCAAGAAAATATTTCTTGATGATTCGGCCTTTTCTAAGGTATTCTGGTAATTTAACAAATCAGGATTTACCATTGCCCTTTCCTTCTTAGAACAATTACTATATTCCTTCTGAAATCCATACATACGGATTCCGGACCATTACGAGAGCTATTTAATCGCATGAAGAAGAAACGAAAGGACAAAGCTCCGAAATAGAAATTCGGGGTATAAACCGCAGCAAATAGAAGAGAGCATTAACTATGGATGACTATGACTATAGAAGACAGAAGCAGGGACATCGAAATATAAGGGAAGGTGTAAAAATCTAACAACAACCAGGAAATTACAACCCGTATATATCGATGCATATAGCAATGTAAAGACATGGGAGAACTAGAAACACTATAAACCCTAGGGTATAGTAGAAGTAAATAGATTCTTCCGGTGGCAGATTAAAAAGAAGAATGACAGATATGAAAGTTAGGAGTATATCAAGGATCAGAATGGGATGAAATGTCCCGTTCTTATTGATTAAAAACGTTCCATATTAATTGATTTCGTTGCGAGGTTTTGACCTCTATATGAGACGTTTTTCAAAGACTGCATTCATTTTTAAAACAAACCATAACCTTTATTTCATAAATAAAGGTTTAAAAAGCTTTACGTAGATTATCAAATAATGATAATCTAAAATATCCTGTTTACACACGACCATTACATAATGGTTTACAATACAAATATGTTACATCGAAATCAGTTTCTTGAATGCAGTTTTTACACAATATCATACAAACATGGACTCCAAATCTTGTCCTTATTTTAGTATGCAACAGCGGAAGCTCTTAATATTCACCTGAGAATAAACATGCTTTAAACCTCAACAAAAATGTTGGTGAGTTATAGGTTTAACCTATATATATATCAAATCGTAACAATAGACCACAAGATTTCATATTTCAATACACATCCCATACATAGAGATAAAAATCATTCATATGGTGAACACCTAGTAACCGACAATAACAAGATGCATATATAAGAATATCCCCATCATTCCGGGACACCCTTCGGATATGATATAAATTTCGAAGTACTAAAGCATCCGGTACTTTGGATGGGGTTTGTTAGGCCCAATAGATCTATCTTTAGGATTCGCGTCAATTAGGGTGTCTGTTCCCTAATTCTTAGATTACCAGACTTAATAAAAAGGGGCATATTCGATTTCGATAATTCAACCATAGAATGTAGTTTCACGTACTTGTGTCTATTTTGTAAATCATTTATAAAACCTGCATGTATTCTCATCCCAAAAATATTAGATTTTAAAAGTGGGACTATAACTCACTTTCACAGATTTTTACTTCGTCGGGAAGTAAGACTTGGCCACTGTTGATTCACGAACCTATAACAATATATACATATATATTAAAGTATGTTCAAAATATATTTACAACACTTTTAATATATTTTGATGTTTTAAGTTTATTAAGTCAGCTGTCATCGTTAGTAACCTATAACTAGTTGTCCACAGTTAGATGTACAGAAATAAATCGATAAATATTATCTTGAATCAATCCACGACCCAGTGTATACGTATCTCAGTATTGATCACAACTCAAACTATATATATTTTGGAATCAACCTCAACCCTGTATAGCTAACTCCAACATTCACATATAGAGTGTCTATGGTTGTTCCGAAATATATATAGATGTGTCGACATGATAGGTCGAAACATTGTATACGTGTCTATGGTATCTCAAGATTACATAATATACAATACAAGTTGATTAAGTTATGGTTGGAATAGATTTGTTACCAATTTTCACGTAGCTAAAATGAGAAAAATTATCCAATCTTGTTTTACCCATAACTTCTTCATTTTAAATCCGTTTTGAGTGAATCAAATTGCTATGGTTTCATATTGAACTCTATTTTATGAATCTAAACAGAAAAAGTATAGGTTTATAGTCGGAAAAATAAGTTACAAGTCGTTTTTGTAAAGGTAGTCATTTCAGTCGAAAGAACGACGTCTAGATGACCATTTTAGAAAACATACTTCCACTTTGAGTTTAACCATAATTTTTGGATATAGTTTCATGTTCATAATAAAAATCATTTTCTCAGAATAACAACTTTTAAATCAAAGTTTATCACAGTTTTTAATTAACTAACCCAAAACAGCCCGCGGTGTTACTACGACGGCGTAAATCCGGTTTTACGGTGTTTTTCGTGTTTCCAGGTTTTAAATCATTAAGTTAGCATATCATATAGATATAGAACATGTGTTTAGTTGATTTTAAAAGTCAAGTTAGAAGGATTAACTTTTGTTTGCGAACAAGTTTAGAATTAACTAAACTATGTTCTAGTGATTACAAGTTTAAACCTTCGAATAAGATAGCTTTATATGTATGAATCGAATGATGTTATGAACATCATTACTACCTTAATTTCCTTGGATAAACCTACTGGAAAAGAGAAAAATGGATCTAGCTTCAATGGATCCTTGGATGGCTCGAAGTTCTTGAAGCAGAATCATGACACGAAAACAAGTTTAAGTAAGATCATCACTTGAAATAAGATTGTTATAGTTATAGAAATTGAACCAAAGTTTGAATATGATTATTACCTTGTATTAGAATGATAACCTACTGTAAGAAACAAAGATTTCTTGAGGTTGGATGATCACCTTACAAGATTGGAAGTGAGCTAGCAAACTTGAAAGTATTCTTGATTTTATGAAACTAGAACTTTTGGAATTTATGAAGAACACTTAGAACTTGAAGATAGAACTTGAGAGAGATCAATTAGATGAAGAAAATTGAAGAATGAAAGTGTTTGTAGGTGTTTTTGGTCGTTGGTGTATGGATTAGATATAAAGGATATGTAATTTTGTTTTCATGTAAATAAGTCATGAATGATTACTCATATTTTTGTAATTTTATGAGATATTTCATGCTAGTTGCCAAATGATGGTTCCCACATGTGTTAGGTGACTCACATGGGCTGCTAAGAGCTGATCATTGGAGTGTATATACTAATAGTACATACATCTAAAAGCTGTGTATTGTACGAGTACGAATACGGGTGCATACGAGTAGAATTGTTGATGAAACTGAACGAGGATGTAATTGTAAGCATTTTTGTTAAGTAGAAGTATTTTGATAAGTGTATTGAAGTCTTTCAAAAGTGTATAAATACATATTAAAACACTACATGTATATACATTTTAACTGAGTCGTTAAGTCATCGTTAGTCGTTACATGTAAGTGTTGTTTTGAAACCTTTAGGTTAACGATCTTGTTAAATGTTGTTAACCCAATGTTTATAATATCAAATGAGATTTTAAATTATTATATTATCATGATATTATCATGTATGAATATCTCTTAATATGATATATATATACATTAAATGTCTTTACAACGATAATCGTTACATATATGTCTCGTTTAAAAATCATTAAGTTAGTAGTCTTGTTTTTACATATGTAGTTCATTGTTAATATACTTTATGATATGTTTTCTTATCATAGTATCATGTTAACTATATATATATATATATCCATATATATGTCATCATATAGTTTTTACAAGTTTTAACGTTCGTGAATCACCGATCAACTTGGGTGGTCAATTGTCTATATGAAACATATTTCAATTAATCAAGTCTTAACAAGTTTGATTGCTTAACATGTTGGAAACATTTAATCATGTAAATATCAATCTCAATTAATATATATAAACATGGAAAAGTTCGGGTCACTACATGGGATGGAGCATATTGATGAATACTTTAAAGTATGAACTGAGGGAGAAAGAATGGAAGGTGTGAGTTGTAAAGAAACAAAAGGGGTGGATTTATAGACAGAGCAATCGAAGCAGATTATCGCGTATAACCAAAGAGGATCCTAATCTCCTTAATTACCGACGAATCAAATCTTATTACGGAGATCTTCTTCTAAATTCCTTAAATTCCGGAAATCAATCTTGACTACACCGCCGGTTAAGTCAAACCTGCATTTATTCATTTCATTCCTATGTGATAGCTTCATTGGTAATCTTCACATAAATGAATTGTTTTATCCATATTACTCCATGATGATAAAACTCTATTTATCAACTCATATTCATCATGAAAACATTCTTATAGTTAGCCATGACGACCTCGATCAAATTTCGGGACGAAATTTCTTTTAACGGGTTGGTACTGTGATGACCCGGGAATTTCCGATCAAATTTAAACTTTAATCTTTATATGTATCCGACACGAGAAGCAAAATATGTAATGTTGAGTCTCAAAAGCTTTGAAACTTTATTCATGTAATCAGTTACCCTTTTACCATGCCTGACGATTCACGAACAATTATGTGTAATGAAATATTTATACATATACATATGTGTGATTTTTTTTTTAAAAGTAAGATATATATTAATAAGACATTGAACGGGTTAGTTGAAATGAATATAGGTTATGAGATCTATGTTATGAACTGAGAAAGGTTATTAAGGTACTGAATGGATAAAACTTTACGTAAACGTATTTGTTCGATGTAAGTTTATCGACGAGATTAAAAGATAATATCAAATGATTGAATTATCAGATACATTGAATTATGATTATGAGTCTCTGTTATGAGGTCCACTTTGAATTAGGAAACCCTTACTTTTTAACGGTATTCGGAATAAATGGTAAAGTGATTTACATGTAAGAACAAAGTATCACTTATTGGGAGTTAGACAAAAGTTAGTGGAGAATCGAATTTCATAATACTCGATTTATCATATAGAAGGAATAATTGGGATAAGATTCGTTGACTAGATAAACCCAATTGATATGTTATATTAAGATATATTATTTAGAAAGTTAAGGAAATTAAACTAATCATTTACGCATAAAAGAATGAAATCAAATTAAGTTTTAAAGCATAAACGTTATAGAATTTTTGATTTTGTAAAGGATCTTAAATTATATAATTAGTTTTGAAAGGATAACTAGTATGTTATTAGTTAAATATTTCAAAAATATGTATAAGATTATAAATTTTAATTTAATTTAGTCATAAAACGTTTTGATATTAAACTAATATTAATAAATAGGCTTTGATAAATAATAAGATTATGAATTATAAAAGTAAATGACCAAAACACTCAAAAGATTAAGTTACACTTTGAGTGGGTTAGTTTTAATTAATTTAAGTCTAGTTATTAATAAAGGTACGTGTCACAAAATGTTTAATTTAAAATAAAATATTTTGACAAACAAAGAGACTTTAATTTATGGAAGTAAATGACCACAATACTCAATTTTATAAGTTATATTTTTATAAAGGTAATTTATTGATGAGTAAGTCTAATTTTTGTAAAAGGTACACGTCGCGTAACGTAAAAGGCTAGTTTTCTAAATGTACGAAAGTGCGCCTGAAAAACCGAAAGTGGTACATGAGTCGTGAGACCACGACCGTGTCATTTTTGTAAAAATTATATTTTTACCATCAACGTAAATATAATATAATATATAAGTAATTATATAAATTAAATATAATAAATATATAATAATAATAAAAATATGATGATACATGTTCATTCACGTGAACACCATTTACACGTTTTTTTTTTTTAATTATATTATTATATATTAAAAATGTGTAGTAGGTAGGCTTAACATTGCCTTATATATTGAACAAGCTCTTTTCTAATTCATTCCATCATTCATTTGTTCGCAAGGGATAGAAAAATATATATATACATTATTAATATTAATATTATTATTAATATTAAGATTATTAATATTAATCTTATTATTATTAGTATTAGTATTATTGGGAGCAATACTATTAGTATATTACATAAAATACTATGACGAGGTCATGAGCGGGTCATTTCAAGACAAGTTTTGCGAGTAGGATAGGGCTAAGGAAATTATGAGTTATGGCTATGGAGGTGATGGGTATGGTTCATGGGTATGTCGTGAGGTCAATTTGGTAGTTATCATCTCTGTTGCGTTTGCGTATCTTTCCTGCAATATTGAATCTCAATATTGATACGTGAGTACTCATAATTTAATTTTTTTACATACTAATAGTGTATCCCTGACTAGTGCTCGAGAAAATAGAATTATGCATGCTTGTACATTTGATATTGCCCTTAGATAGGTTATGTTGAATCTTAAAGGTTGTTATACTAGGGATGAAATAAGGTATAAGATATGCATGTCCTTGGAAAGCTAGCGAAAAATTAAGAATTTTTCATTTAGATATCAAATGGATTCGATGAACGGTTAGAAAGTTATGAAATAAACAAATTGTATAATTAATTTCGTAATTAAAATTGCTAATGATAATTAGTGAACTAATTTTCTGGGTAATAAAAAGTGGTTATTTGGATTCTACTCGTCGAGTAGATGAATTTTCATATAAAGCACGTCTCGTTTCGTTGAACGGTTGTCAAGTTATGGATAAAAGAAGTTTTATAAATTTTGATGAAACGTCGATACGGAAACTGAAATTCTCGCTTATCTGCGTTGTTTCAGATTAAAACAAAAATACCACTGAATTCTTTGTTGTAAGGTCTAACAAACGACTCTGGCCGTTTGTCAATTCGAGTCTCGACGATTTTTCTAAAAATCGTCAAAGTTGACTGTTTGGTCACATTTTAAAAATTCTAAAAAGAGTTGAAACTTTTTTATTAAAAATGTCAGTTTTGTATCAGTTGTCATGGTCGGCCTGATGTGTGTTTACTTTTGCCAAAAATCATGTTATATCTTTGTGGTAACGAGAATTTGAAGGCTGTGACCGTTTATCAATCGGAGTTCCGATAATTTTTCTAAAAATCGCTGAAGTGGCCGTTTAGTCATGTTTGACCGAAAAATCATTTTGTTGTATAAGTTATTGTATTTTTGCATGCGACCTCGTTTTTACTTTAACCATTGACTTTTGACCTTGAACTTTGACTTTTCCCGTTAACTGTTCAGTTAATTTTTTTTTTGTGTTGACTTTCTCTAAATACTAAAATACTATTTTATGATTATGAAACCATTTGTGTTACGTTGTTTCACACGTCACCTTTTACTAGAATTTTAACTGAGCATGGGTAATATAACATGTTACTATACTGTTGAGTCAGACTCGAGCATTAGGATTGTGATACACTATGACTTGGCCTAAATTGTTAGACAAATATTGACCGTCATATAAATATATATAATTAATATAGGTTCGTGAATCCGAGGTCAACCCTACATTTGTTCAATGATGTTATATGTATTTTTACTACAAAATACAGTATGGTGAGTTTCATTTGCCTTTTTTACCCTTTATATTTTTGGGCTGAGAATACATGCGCAACTTTTATAAATGTTTTACGAAATAGACACAAGTACGTGAAACTACATTCTATGGTTGAATTATCGAAATCGAATATGCCCCATTTTATTAAGTCTGGTAATCTAAGAATTAGGGAACAGACACCCTAATTGACGCGAATCCTAAAGATAGATCTATTGGGCCTAACAAACCCCATCCAAAGTACCGGATGCTTTAGTACTTCGAAATTTATATCATGTCCGAAGGAGGATCCCGGAATGATAGGGGATATTCTTATATGTATCTAGTTAATGTCGGTTACCAGGTGTTCACCATATGAATGATTATTTTTTGTCTCTATGCATGGGACGTATATTTATGAGAACTGGAAATGAAATTCTTGTGGTCTATTAAAATGATGGAAATAAATGATTATGATAAACTAATGAACTCACCAACCTTTTGGTTGACACTTTAAAGCATGTTTATTCTCAGGTGTTAAAGAAATCTTCCGCTGTGCATTTGCTCATTTTAAAGATATTACTTGGAGTCTTTCATAGCATATTTCGAAGAACGTTGCATTCGAGTCATTGAGTTCATCAAAGATTATTATTAAATCAATTTATAGTTGGATAGTGGATATTATGAAATGGTATGCATGCCTATCAATTTTTGATGTAAAGAAAGATTGTCTTTTAAAAACGAATGAAATGTTTGTAAAATGTATCATATAGAAGTCAAATACCTCGCAATGTAATCAACTATTGTGAATCGTTTATAATGTATATGAACGGGTCCTTTCAACAACAACAACAACAACAACAACAACAACAGCAACTACAACAATCATCCCAAGCTCGACCCCAGCCAGGGGCTCTGCCCCTTGGACCCCGCCAGGGGTTGCCACCCCTTGGACCCCGCTTATCGGGGGCGCTGCCCCCGAACCCCCGTCATAATCAA
Source organism: Rutidosis leptorrhynchoides (assembly GCF_046630445.1). Classification (NCBI taxonomy): domain Eukaryota; kingdom Viridiplantae; phylum Streptophyta; class Magnoliopsida; order Asterales; family Asteraceae; genus Rutidosis; species Rutidosis leptorrhynchoides. The sequence goes on from NC_092337.1 coordinate 259,543,630, forward strand.
GATAAGTTCAAACAAGTGTGCACTCCACACTTCCCCAAACTTGTTCGATATTTATCAAGATTATTTTGGTTACAAATTAATCCCATTACACTTAAATCATATTGGTGACATAAATCACAACACATTATAGATTGTAAGTATATATGTCAAAGAACGTTACATATAGTTATCGTTTTGAAAACTTAAGTTAGTGGTCTCCAAGTATACTTATAACTCATTGTTGTTAGTTCACAATGAAATGTTAAACCATCCTTAAATCATGTTAAATATGTATAGATATGTACATATACATAATCGTATAATTATCGTGTGTTATATAGTTCGTGATATCATCGGTCAAATTGGACGGTCAAACGTTGTGTAAAACTCTTTTCAAAAATATATGTCTCAACAGTTTGGATTGCTTATCATGTTGGTAAGGTTTAATTTATGTAAATATTAATCTCATAAGTATAGAACGATCGGAAAATTCCGGGTCGTTACATGTTCCACAAGACCAAGAATGGGAAGTAATCCTAGTAAAACCAGAATGCATGACTTGTTTCTGGACATATGAATTACGTGTCTTTATTGCCTTTGCTGAACGACTTGTGTACTAGCTAGAATTATCTTCACAACCATCTTGTATCAAATTTATTGTGTGCTATATTTCATGCTATATGTAAAATAAGTGGTATTGTAAGTTTGTAAAATATTGTGTAAAAGTTTGAACGCGAAATATTATTATAATCAGTTTTTCATATAGAATTGTAGTAGTTGAATTGTATATTAGCTACTAAGTATGAACTTAACGGGTAGGTACTACCTGAATTTAAACTTATAAAACGCTAATATGAAGAAAAAGCTTTTATAAATGAGTTCATTTTATGCTACGAAATACTATTAAATACTCTTAATATTCTGTATGATTAACTTGTTCCATTTGACTATTTTGAAGGAAATGGCACCGACTACTCGACACACCGTGAATATGAATGAAGAGGAATTCCGTACTTTTCTAGCTTCAAACATAGCCGCAGTACAGGCTGCGCTACATACCAACAATAACCTTGGATCTAGCAGTACAGGAAATCGTGTAGGATGCACCTACAAAGAATTCACTGCCTGCAAACCTTTGGAATTTGATGGAATCGAAGGACTGATCGGATTGAAACGGTGGAACGAGAAGGTCGAGTCGGTGTTTGCCATAAGTAAGTGTACTGAAGAGGACAAAGTGAAGTACGCTACGCATACCTTCACAGGTTCTGCGTTAACATGGTGGAATACCTATCTAGAGCAAGTGGGACAAGACGATGCGTACGCACTACCGTGGTCAGCATTCAAGCACTTGATGAACGAGAAGTACCGTCCCAGAACCGAGGTCAATAAGCTCAAGACAGAACTTAGAGGGTTACGAACCTAAAGATTTGATATTACCACGTACGAAAGACGATTCACAGAATTGTGCCTATTGTGTCTGGGAGCATTCGAAGATGAGGAAGAGAAGATCGACGCGTTTGTGAAAGGATTATCGGAAAGAATCCAAGAAGATATAAGTTCACACGTGAAATGTCCCGTTCTTATTGATTAAAAACGTTCCATATTAATTGATTTCGTTGCGAGGTTTTGACCTCTATATGAGACGTTTTTCAAAGACTGCATTCATTTTAAAAACAAACCGTAACCTTTATTTCATCAATAAAGGTTTAAAAAGCTTTACGTAGATTATCAAATAATGATAATCTAAAATATCCTGTTTACACACGACCATTACATAATGGTTTACAATACAAATATGTTACAACAAAATAAGTTTCTTGAATGCAGTTTTTACACAATATCATACAAGCATGGACTCCAAATCTCGTCCTTATTTAAGTATGCGACAGCGGAAGCTCTTAATAATCACCTGAGAATAAACATGCTTAAAACGTCAACAAAAATGTTGGTGAGTTATAGGTTTAACCTATATATATCAAATCATAATAATAGACCACAAGATTTCATGTTTCAATACACATCCCATACATAGAGATAAAAATCATTCATATGGTGAACACCTGGTAACCGACATTAACAAGATGCATATATAAGAATATCCCCATCATTCCGGGACACCCTTCGGATATGATATAAATTTCGAAGTACTAAAGCATCCGGTACTTTGGATGGGGTTTGTTAGGCCCAATAGATCTATCTTTAGGATTCGCTTCAATTAGGGTGTCTGTTCCCTAATTCTTAGATTACCAGACTTAATAAAAAGGGGCATATTCGATTTCGATAATTCAACCATAGAACGTAGTTTCATGTACTTGTGTCTATTTTGTAAATCATTTATAAAACCTGCATGTATTCTCATCCCAAAAATATTAGATTTTAAAAGTGGGACTATAACTCACTTTCACAGATTTTTACTTCGTCGGGAAGTAAGATTTGGCCACTGGTTGATTCACGAACCTATAACAATATATACATATATATCAAAGTATGTTCAAAATATATTTACAACACTTTTAATATATTTTGATGTTTTAAGTTTATTAAGTCAGCTGTCCTCGTTAGTAACCTACAACTAGTTGTCCACAGTTAGATGTACAGAAATAAATCGATAAATATTATCTTGAATCAATCCACGACCCAGTGTATACGTATCTCAGTATTGATCACAACTCAAACTATATATATTTTGGAATCAACCTCAACCCTGTATAGCTAACTCCAACATTCACATATAGAGTGTCTATGGTTGTTCCGAAATATATATAGATGTGTCGACATGATAGGTCGAAACATTGTATACGTGTCTATGGTATCTCAAGATTACATAATATACAATACAAGTTGATTAAGTTATGGTTGGAATAGATTTGTTACCAATTTTCACGTAGCTAAAATGAGAAAAATTATCCAATCTTGTTTTACCCATAACTTCTTCATTTTAAATCCGTTTTGAGTGAATCAAATTGCTATGGTTTCATATTGAACTCTATTTTATGAGTCTAAACAGAAAAAGTATAGGTTTATAGTCGGAAAAATAAGTTACAAGTCGTTTTTATAAAGGTAGTCATTTCAGTCGAAAGAATGACGTCTAGATGACCATTTTAGAAAACATACTTCCACTTTGAGTTTAACCATAATTTTTGGATATAGTTTCATGTTCATAATAAAAATCATTTTCTCAGAATAACAACTTTTAAATCAAAGTTTATCATAGTTTTTAATTAACTAACCCAAAACAGCCCGCGGTGTTACTACGACGGCGTAAATCCGGTTTTACGGTGTTTTTCGTGTTTCCAGGTTTTAAATCATTAAGTTAGCATATCATATAGATATAGAACATGTGTTTAGTTGATTTTAAAAGTCAAGTTAGAAGGATTAACTTTTGTTTGCGAACAAGTTTAGAATTTACTAAACTATGTTCTAGTGATTACAAGTTTAAACCTTCGAATAAGATAGCTTTATATGTATGAATCGAATGATGTTATGAACATCATTACTACCTTAAGTTCCTTGGATAAACCTACTGGAAAAGAGAAAAATGGATCTAGCTTCAATGGATCCTTGGATGGCTCGAAGTTCTTGAAGCAGAATCATGACACGAAAACAAGTTCAAGTAAGATCATCACTTAAAATAAGATTGTTATAGTTATAGAAATTGAACCAAAGTTTGAATATGATTATTACCTTGTATTAGAATGATAACCTACTGTAAGAAACAAAGATTTCTTGAGGTTGGATGATCACCTTACAAGATTGGAAGTGAGCTAGCAAACTTGAAAGTATTCTTGATTTTATGAAACTAGAACTTTTAGAATTTATGAAGAACACTTAGAACTTGAAGATAGAACTTGAGAGAGATCAATTAGATGAAGAAAATTGAAGAATGAAAGTGTTTGTAGGTGTTTTTGGTCGTTGGTGTATGGATTAGATATAAAGGATATGTTATTTTGTTTTCATGTAAATAAGTCATGAATGATTACTCATATTTTTGTAATTTTATGAGATATTTCATGCTAGTTGCCAAATGATGGTTCCCACATGTGTTAGGTGACTCACATGGGCTGCTAAGAGCTGATCATTGGAGTGTATATACTAATAGTACATACATCTAAAAGCTGTGTATTGTACGAGTACGAATACGGGTGCATACGAGTAGAATTGTTGATGAAACTGAACGAGGATGTAATTGTAAGCATTTTTGTTAAGTAGAAGTATTTTGATAAGTGTATTGAAGTCTTTCAAAAGTGTATAAATACATATTAAAACACTACATGTATATATATTTTAACTGAGTCGTTAACTCATCGTTAGTCGTTACATGTAAATGTTGTTTTGAAACCTTTAGGTTATCGATCTTGTTGAATGTTGTTAACCCATTGTTTATTATAACAAATGAGATGTTAAATTGTTATATTATCATGATATTATGATATATAATATATCTTAGTATGATGTATATACTGTTAAATGTCGTTACAACGATAATCGTTACATATATGTCTCGTTTCGAAATCATTAAGTTAGTAGTCTTATTTTTACATATGTAATTCATTGTTAATACACTTAATAATATATTTACTTATCATTTAACATAATTAACCAAGTGTATCAATATCTTAATATGATTCATATGTACCTAGTAAGACGTTGTTATAACGATAATCGTTATATATATCGTTTTCGAGTTTCTTAAATTAATAGTCTCATTTTTATGTATATAACTCATTGTTAAAATACCTAATGAGATACATACTTATAATAAAATCATGTTAACTATATATATAACCATATATATGTCATCGTATAGTTTTTACATGTTTTAACGTTCGTGAATCACCGGTCAACTTGGGTGGTCAATTGTCTATATGAAACATATTTCAATTAATCAAGTCTTAACAAGTTTAATTGCTTAACATGTTGGAAACATTTAATCATGTAAATATCAATCTCAATTAATATATATAAACATGGAAAAGTTCGGGTCACTACAGTACCTACCCGTTAAATAAATTTTGAAATGTCCCGTTATTATTGATTAAAAACGTTCCATATTAATTGATTTCGTTGCGAGGTTTTGACCTCTATATGAGACGTTTTTCAAAGACTGCATTCATTTTAAAACAAACCATAACCTTTATTTCATCAATAAAGGTTTAAAAAACTTTACGTAGATTATCAAATAATGATAATCTAAAATATCCTGTTTACACATGACCATTACATAATGGTTTACAATACAAATATGTTACAACAAAATAAGTTTCTTGAATGCAGTTTTTACACAATATCATACAAGCATGGACTCCAAATCTCGTCCTTATTTAAGTATGCGACAACGGAAGCTCTTAATAATCACCTGAGAATAAACATGCTTAAAACGTCAACAAAAATGTTGGTGAGTTATAGGTTTAACCTATATATATCAAATCATAATAATAGACCACAAGATTTCATATTTCAATACACATCCCATACATAGAGATAAAAATCATTCATATGGTGAACACCTGATAACCGACATTAACAAGATGCATATATAAGAATATCCCCATCATTCCGGGACACCCTTCGGATATGATATAAATTTCGAAGTACTAAAGCATCCGGTACTTTGGATGGGGTTTGTTAGGCCCAATAGATCTATCTTTAGGATTCGCGTCAATTAGGGTGTCTGTTCCCTAATTCTTAGATTACCAGACTTAATAAAAAGGGGCATATTCGATTTCGATAATTCAACCATAGAATGTAGTTTCACGTACTTGTGTCTATTTTGTAAATCATTTATAAAACCTGCATGTATTCTCATCCCAAAAATATTAGATTTTAAAAGTGGGACTATAACTCACTTTCACAGATTTTTACTTCGTCGGGAAGTAAGACTTGGCCACTGATTGATTCATGAACCTATAACAATATATACATATAAAGTATGTTCAAAATATATTTACAACACTTTTAATATATTTTGATGTTTTAAGTTTATTAAGTCAGCTGTCCTCGTTAGTAACCTACAACTAGTTGTCCACAGTTAGATGTACAGAAATAAATCGATAAATATTATCTTGAATCAATCCACGACCCAGTGTATACGTATCTCAGTATTGATCACAACTCAAACTATATATATTTTGGAATCAACCTCAACCCTGTATAGCTAACTCCAACATTCACATATAGAGTGTCTATGGTTGTTCCGAAATATATATAGATGTGTCGACATGATAGGTCGAAACATTGTATACGTGTCTATGGTATCTCAAGATTACATAATATACAATACAAGTTGATTAAGTTATGGTTGGAATAGATTTGTTACCAATTTTCACGTAGCTAAAATGAGAAAAATTATCCAATCTTGTTTTACCCTTAACTTCTTCATTTTAAATCCGTTTTGAGTGAATCAAATTGCTATGGTTTCATATTGAACTCTATTTTATGAATCTAAATAGAAAAAGTATAGGTTTATAGTCGGAAAAATAAGTTACAAGTCGTTTTTGTAAAGGTAGTCATTTCAGTCGAAAGAACGACGTCTAGATGACCATTTTAGAAAACATACTTCCACTTTGAGTTTAACCATAATTTTTGGATATAGTTTCATGTTCATAATAAAAATCATTTTCTCAGAATAACAACTTTTAAATCAAAGTTTATCATAGTTTTTAATTAACTAACCCAAAACAGCCCGCGGTGTTACTACGATGGCGTAAATCCGGTTTTACGGTGTTTTTCGTGTTTCCAGGTTTTAAATCATTAAGTTAGAATATCATATAGATATAGAACATGTGTTTAGTTGATTTTAAAAGTCAAGTTAGAAGGATTAACTTTTGTTTGCGAACAAGTTTAGAATTAACTAAACTATGTTCTAGTGATTACAAGTTTAAACCTTCGAATAAGATAGCTTTATATGTATGAATCGAATGATGTTATGAACATCATTACTACCTTAAGTTCCTTGGATAAACCTACTGGAAAAGAGAAAAATGGATCTAGCTTCAATGGATCCTTGGATGGCTCGAAGTTCTTGAAGCAGAATCATGACACGAAAACAAGTTCAAGTAAGATCATCACTTGAAATAAGATTGTTATAGTTATAGAAATTGAACCAAAGTTTGAATATGATTATTACCTTGTATTAGAATGATAACCTACTGTAAGAAACAAAGATTTATTGAGGTTGGATGATCACCTTACAAGATTGGAAGTGAGCTAGCAAACTTGAAAGTATTCTTGATTTTATGAAACTAAAACTTTTGGAATTTATGAAGAACACTTAGAACTTGAAGATAGAACTTGAGAGAGATCAATTAGATGAAGAAAATTGAAGAATGAAAGTGTTTGTAGGTGTTTTTGGTCGTTGGTGTATGGATTAGATATAAAGGATATGTTATTTTGTTTTCATGTAAATAAGTCATGAATGATTACTCATATTTTTGTAATTTTATGAGATATTTAATGCTAGTTGCCAAATGATGGTTCCCACATGTGTTAGGTGACTCACATGGGCTGCTAAGAGCTGATCATTGGAGTGTATATACCAATAGTACATACATCTAAAAGCTGTGTATTGTACGAGTACGAATACGGGTGCATACGAGTAGAATTGTTGATGAAACTGAACGAGGATGTAATTGTAAGCATTTTTGTTAAGTAGAAGTATTTTGATAAGTGTCTTGAAGTCTTTCAAAAGTGTATGAATACATATTAAAACACTACATGTATATACATTTTAACTGAGTCGTTAAGTCATCGTTAGTCGTTACATGTAAATGTTGTTTTGAAACCTTTAGGTTAACGATCTTGTTAAATGTTGTTAACCCAATGTTTATAATATCAAAAGAGATTTTAAATTATTATATTATCATGATATTATGATGTACGAATATCTCTTAATATGATATATATACATTAAATGTCGTTACAACGATAATCGTTACATATATGTCTCGTTTCAAAATCATTAAGTTAGTAGTCTTGTTTTTACATATGTAGTTCATTGTTAATATAATTAATGATATGTTTACTTATCATAATATCATGTTAACTATATAAATAACCATATATATGTCATCATATAGTTTTTACAAGTTTTAACGTTCGTGAATCACCGGTCAACTTGAGTGGTCAATTGTCTATATGAAACCTATTTCAATTAATCAAGTCTTAACAAGTTTGATTGCTTAACATGTTGGAAACATTTAATCATGTAAATATCAATCTCAATTAATATATATAAACATGGAAAAGTTCGGGTCACTACAGTACCTACCCGTTAAATAAATTTCGTCCCGAAATTTTAAGCTGTTGAAGGTGTTGACGAATCTTCTGGAAATAGATGCGGGTATTTCTTCTTCATCTGATCTTCACACTCCCAGGTGAACTCGGGTCCTCTACGAGCATTTCATCGAACCTTAACAATTGGTATCTTGTTTTGCTTAAGTCTTTTAACCTCACGATCCATTATTTCGACGGGTTCTTCGATGAATTGAAGTTTTTCGTTGATTTGGATTTCATCTAACGGAATAGTGAGATCTTCTTTAGCAAAACATTTCTTCAAATTTGAGACGTGGAAAGTGTTATGTACAGCCGCGAGTTGTTGAGGTAACTCAAGTCGGTAAGCTACTGGTCCGACACGATCAATAATCTTGAATGGTCCAATATACCTTGGATTTAATTTCCCTCGTTTACCAAATCGAACAACGCCTTTCCAAGGTGCAACTTTAAGCATGACCATCTCTCCAATTTCAAATTCTATATCTTTTCTTTTAATGTCAGCGTAGCTCTTTTGTCGACTTTGGGCGGTTTTCAACCGTTGTTGAATTTGGATGATCTTCTCGGTAGTTTCTTGTATAATCTCCGGACCCGTAATCTGTCTATCCCCCACTTCACTCCAACAAATCGGAGACCTGCACTTTCTACCATAAAGTGCTTCAAACGGCGCCATCTCAATGCTTGAATGGTAGCTGTTGTTGTAGGAAAATTCTGCTAACGGTAGATGTCGATCCCAACTGTTTCCGAAATCAATAACACATGCTCGTAGCATGTCTTCAAGCGTTTGTATCGTCCTTTCGCTCTGCCCATCAGTTTGTGGATGATAGGCAGTACTCATGTCTAGACGAGTTCCTAATGCTTGCTGTAATGTCTGCCAGAATCTTGAAATAAATCTGCCATCCCTATCAGAGATAATAGAGATTGGTATTCCATGTCTGGAGACGACTTCCTTCAAATACAGTCGTGCTAACTTCTCCATCTTGTCATCTTCTCTTATTGGTAGGAAGTGTGCTGATTTGGTGAGACGATCAACTATTACCCAAATAGTATCAAAACCACTTGCAGTCCTTGGCAATTTAGTGATGAAATCCATGGTAATGTTTTCCCATTTCCATTCCGGGATTTCGGGTTGTTGAAGTAGACCTGATGGTTTCTGATGCTCAGCTTTGACCTTAGAACATGTCAAACATTCTCCTACGTATTTAGCAACATCGGCTTTCATACCCGGCCACCAAAAATGTTTCTTGAGATCCTTGTACATCTTCCCCGTTCCAGGATGTATTGAGTATCTGGTTTTATGAGCTTCTCTAAGTACCATTTCTCTCATATCTCCAAATTTTGGTACCCAAATCCTTTCAGCCCTATACCGGGTTCCGTCTTCCCGAATATTAAGATGCTTCTCCGATCCTTTGGGTATTTCATCCTTTAAATTTCCCTCTTTTAAAACTCCTTGTTGCGCCTCCTTTATTTGAGTAGTAATGTTATTATGAATCATTATATTCATAGATTTTACTCGAATGGGTTCTCTGTCCTTCCTGCTCAAGGCATCGGCTACCACATTTGCCTTCCCCGGGTGGTAACGAATCTCAAAGTCGTAATCATTCAATAATTCAATCCACCTACGCTGCCTCATATTCAGTTGTTTCTGATTAAATATGTGTTGAAGACTTTTGTGGTCGGTATATATAATACTTTTGACCCCATATAAGTAGTGCCTCCAAGTCTTTAATGCAAAAACAACCGCGCCTAATTCCAAATCATGCGTCGTATAATTTTGTTCGTGAATTTTCAATTGTCTAGACGCATAAGCAATCACCTTCGTTCGTTGCATTAATACACAACCGAGACCTTGCTTTGATGCATCACAATAAATCACAAAATCATCATTCCCTTCAGGCAATGACAATATAGGTGCCGTAGTTAGCTTTTTCTTCAATAACTGAAACGCTTTCTCTTGTTCATCATTCCATTCAAATTTCTTCCCTTTATGCGTTAATGCAGTCAAGGGTTTTGCTATTCTGGAAAAGTCTTGGATGAACCTTCTGTAGTAACCAGCTAGTCCTAAAAACTGACGTATGTGTTTCGGAGTTTTCGGGGTTTCCCACTTTTCAACAGTTTCTATCTTTGCCGGATCCACCTTAATACCTTCTTTGTTCACTATGTGACCGAGGAATTGAACTTCTTCCAACCAAAATGCACACTTTGAAAACTTAGCGTACAATTCTTCCTTCCTCAATACTTCTAACACCTTTCTCAAATGTTCACCGTGTTCTTGGTCATTCTTTGAGTAAATAAGTATGTCATCAATGAAAACAATGACAAACTTGTCAAGGTATGGTCCACACACTCGGTTCATAAGGTCCATGAACACAGCTGGTGCATTAGTTAAACCAAACGGCATGACCATAAACTCGTAATGACCGTAACGTGTTCTGAAAGCAGTCTTTGGAATATCATCTTCTTTCACCCGCATTTGATGATACCCGGAACGTAAGTCAATCTTTGAATAAACAGACGAGCCTTGTAGTTGATCAAATAAGTCGTCGATTCTCGGTAGTGGGTAGCGGTTCTTGATGGTAAGTTTGTTCAACTCTCGGTAGTCGATACACAACTTGAATGTACCATCTTTCTTCTTGACAAACAAAACAGGAGCTCCCCACGGTGATGTGCTTGGTCGAATGAAACCACGCTCTAAAAGTTCTTGTAATTGGCTTTGCAGTTCTTTCATCTCGCTGGGTGCGAGTCTGTAAGGAGCACGAGCTATTGGTGCAGCTCCTGGTACAAGATCTATTTGAAATTCAACGGATCGATGTGGGGGTAATCCCGGTAATTCTTTCGGAAATACATCGGGAAATTCTTTTGCAATGGGAACATCATTGATGCTCTTTTCTTCAGTTTGTACTTTCTCGACGTGTGCTAGAACAGCATAGCAACCTTTTCTTATTAGTTTTTGTGCCTTCAAATTACTAATAAGATGTAGCTTCGTGTTGCCCTTTTCTCCGTACACCATTAAGGGTTTTCCTTTTTCTCGTATAATGCGAATTGCATTTTTGTAACAAACGATCTCCGCTTTCACTTCTTTCAACCAGTCCATACCGATTATCACATCAAAACTCCCTAACTCTACTGGTATCAAATCAATCTTAAATGTTTCGCTAACCAGTTTAATTTCTCGATTCCGACATATATTATCTGCTGAAATTAATTTACCATTTGCTAATTCGAGTAAAAATTTACTATCCAAAGGCGTCAATGGACAACTTAATTTAGCACAAAAATCTCTACTCATATAGCTTCTATCCGCACCCGAATCAAATAAAACGTAAGCAGATTTATTGTCAATAAGAAACGTACCCGTAACAAGCTCCGGGTCTTCCTGTGCCTCTATCGCATTAATATTGAAAACTCTTCCACGGCCTTGTCCATTCGTGTTCTCCTGGTTCGGGCAATTTCTAATAATGTGGCCTGGTTTTCCACATTTATAACAAACTACATTGGCATAACTTGCTCCGACACTACTTGCTCCGCCATTACTCGTTCCGACACCATTTGTTCCTTTCGTTCTATTAGCCCCTGGTCCGTAGACCTCACACTTCGCCGCGCTATGACCATTTCTTTTACACTTGTTGCAAAATTTGGTGCAGAACCCCGAGTGATTCTTTTCACACCTTTGGCATAGCTGCTTCTGATTGTTGTTGTTGTTGCGGTTATTATTGTTGTTGGGATGATTGTTGTAGTTGCTGTTGTTGTTGTTGTTGTTGTTGGGCCGTTTGTTGTAGTTGCGATTGATGTTGCGATTGTTGGGATAATTGTTGCGATTAATGTTGTAATTACTGTTGTTGTTGTATTGGTGATTCTTATCACCGTTTTCCTCCCACTTTCTTTTGACTTGCTTCACATTGGCCTCTTCAGCAGTCTGTTCTTTAATTCTTTCTTCAATCTGGTTCACTAGTTTGTGAGCCATTCTACATGCCTGTTGTATGGAGGCGGGCTCGTGTGAACTTATATCTTCTTGGATTCTTTCCGGTAATCCTTTCACAAACGCGTCGATCTTCTCTTCCTCATCTTCGAATGCTCCCGGACACAATAGGCACAATTCTGTGAATCGTCTTTCGTACGTGGTAATATCAAATCCTTGGGTTCGTAACCCTCTAAGTTCTGTCTTGAGCTTATTGACCTCGGTTCTGGGACGGTACTTCTCGTTCATTAAGTGCTTGAATGCTGACCACGGTAGTGCGTACGCATCATCTTGTCCCACTTGCTCTAGATAGGTATTCCACCATGTTAACGCAGAACCTGTGAAGGTATGCGTAGCGTACTTCACTTTGTCCTCTTCAGTACACTTACTTATGGCAAACACCGATTCAACCTTCTCGGTCCACCGTTTCAATCCGATCGGTCCTTCGGTTCCATCAAATTCCAAAGGTTTGCAGGCAGTGAATTCTTTGTAGGTGCATCCTACACGATTTCTTGTACTGCTAGATCCAAGGTTATTGTTGGTATGTAGCGCAGCCTGTACTGCGGCTATGTTTGAAGCTAGAAAAGTACGGAATTCCTCTTCATTCATATTCACGGTGTGTCGAGTAGTCGGTGCCATTTCCTTCAAAATAGTTAAATGGAACAAGTTAATCATACAGAATATTAAGAGTAGTTAATAGTATTTCGTAGCATAATATGAACTCATTTATAAAAGCTTTTTCTTCATATTAGCGTTTTATAAGTTTAAATTCGGGTAGTACCTACCCGTTAAGTTCATACTTAGTAGCTAATATACAATTCAACTACTACAATTCTATATGAAAAACTGATTGTAATAATATTTCGCGTTCAAACTTTTATACAATATTTTACAAACTTACAATACCGCTTATTTTACATAAAGCATGAAATATAGCACACAATAACTTTGATACAAGATAGTTGTGAAGACAATTCTAGCTAGTACACAAGTCGTTCGGCAAAGGCAATAAAGACACGTAATTCATACGTCCAGAAACAAGTCATGCATTCTGGTTTTACTAGGACTACTTCCCATCCTTGGTCTTGTGCAACATAACCGTTATGGCCGTTGATAAGACAGCGTGTTGTAACGTCATCAAAGGGACGAGGGTTACGTAATGTCCAACAGTCCGGTAATAATCTAAAAACCTCATTTCTTACCCCAATTACCGACTCCGTCACTTGTGGAAACGTTTTGTTTAATAGTTGTAGCCCGATGTTCTTGTTCTCACTTTGGTGAGAAGCGAACATTACTAATCCGTAAGCATAACATGCTTCTTTATGTTGCATGTTAGCCGCTTTTTCTAAATCACGAAGTCCAATATTCGGATATATTGAGTCAAAATAATTTCTTAACCCGTTGCGTAAAATAGCATTTGGGTTCCCCGCAATATATGCGTCAAAGTAAACACATCGTAACTTATGGGTTTCCCAATGTGATATCCCCCATCTTTCAAACGAAAGTCTCTTATAAACCAAGACATTCTTGGAACGTTCTTCGAATGTCTTACAAACTGATCTCGCCTTAAATAGTTGTGCCGAAGAATTCTGGCCGACTCTAGACAAGATTTCATCAATCATGTCTCCGGGTAGGTCTCTTAAAATATTGGGTTGTCTATCCATTTTGTGTTTTTAAACTGTAAAATAGACAAGAGTTAGTTTCATAAAAAAATACTTATTAATACAAGCAATTTTTACATATATCATAAAGCATAAGAACACTATATTACATATATTACACCACACGAATACAACTATCTTATTCCGACTCGCTCGTTTCTTCTTCTTCGGTTTTGGTTCGTTTTGCCAAGTTTCTAGGGATATATGATGTTCCCCTAATACGAGCCGTCGTTGTCCACATTGGTTTAGAAAAACCTGGTGGTTTAGAGGTTCCCGGGTCATTGTTACAACTTAAGGACTTCGGGGGTTGACGATACATATAAAGTTCATCGGGGTTGGAATTAGATTTCTCTATTTTTATGCCCTTTCCCTTATTATTTTCTTTTGCCTTTTTAAATTCAGTTGGGGTAATTTCTATAACATCATCGGAATTCTCGTCGGAATCCGATTCATCGGAGAATTGGTAATCCTCCCAATATTTTGCTTCCTTGGCGGAAACACCATTGACCATAATTAACTTTGGTCGGTTGGTTGAGGATTTTCTATTACTTAACCGTTTTATTATTTCCCCCACCGGTTCTATTTCTTCATCCGGTTCCGATTCTTCTTCCGGTTCCGATTCTTCTTCCGGTTCCGACTCTTCTTCCGGTTCCTCTTCGGGAACTTGTGAATCAGTCCACAAATCATTCCAATTTACATTTGACTCTTCATTATTATTAGGTGAGTCAATGGGACTTGTTCTAGAGGTAGACATCTATCACATAATATCAAACACGTTAAGAGATTAATATATCACATAATATTCATATGTTAAAAATATATAGTTTCCAACAAAAATGTTAAGCAATCATTTTTAAAGAAAACACGGTCGAAGTCCAGACTCACTAATGCATCCTAACAAACTCGATAAGACACACTAATGCAAATTTTCTGGTTCTCTAAGACCAACGCTCGGATACCAACTGAAATGTCCCGTTCTTATTGATTAAAAACGTTCCATATTAATTGATTTCGTTGCGAGGTTTTGACCTCTATATGAGATGTTTTTCAAAGACTGCATTCATTTTAAAACAAACCATAACCTTTATTTCATCAATAAAGGTTTAAAAAACTTTACGTAGATTATCAAATAATGATAATCTAAAATATCCTGTTTACACATGACCATTACATAATGGTTTACAATACAAATATGTTACAACAAAATAAGTTTCTTGAATGCAGTTTTTACACAATATCATACAAGCATGGACTCCAAATCTCGTCCTTATTTAAGTATGCGACAACGGAAGCTCTTAATAATCACCTGAGAATAAACATGCTTAAAACGTCAACAAAAATGTTGGTGAGTTATAGGTTTAACCTATATATATCAAATCATAATAATAGACCACAAGATTTCATATTTCAATACACATCCCATACATAGAGATAAAAATCATTCATATGGTGAACACCTGATAACCGACATTAACAAGATGCATATATAAGAATATCCCCATCATTCCGGGACACCCTTCGGATATGATATAAATTTCGAAGTACTAAAGCATCCGGTACTTTGGATGGGGTTTGTTAGGCCCAATAGATCTATCTTTAGGATTCGCGTCAATTAGGGTGTCTGTTCCCTAATTCTTAGATTACCAGACTTAATAAAAAGGGGCATATTCGATTTCGATAATTCAACCATAGAATGTAGTTTCACGTACTTGTGTCTATTTTGTAAATCATTTATAAAACCTGCATGTATTCTCATCCCAAAAATATTAGATTTTAAAAGTGGGACTATAACTCACTTTCACAGATTTTTACTTCGTCGGGAAGTAAGACTTGGCCACTGATTGATTCATGAACCTATAACAATATATACATATAAAGTATGTTCAAAATATATTTACAACACTTTTAATATATTTTGATGTTTTAAGTTTATTAAGTCAGCTGTCCTCGTTAGTAACCTACAACTAGTTGTCCACAGTTAGATGTACAGAAATAAATCGATAAATATTATCTTGAATCAATCCACGACCCAGTGTATACGTATCTCAGTATTGATCACAACTCAAACTATATATATTTTGGAATCAACCTCAACCCTGTATAGCTAACTCCAACATTCACATATAGAGTGTCTATGGTTGTTCCGAAATATATATAGATGTGTCGACATGATAGGTCGAAACATTGTATACGTGTCTATGGTATCTCAAGATTACATAATATACAATACAAGTTGATTAAGTTATGGTTGGAATAGATTTGTTACCAATTTTCACGTAGCTAAAATGAGAAAAATTATCCAATCTTGTTTTACCCTTAACTTCTTCATTTTAAATCCGTTTTGAGTGAATCAAATTGCTATGGTTTCATATTGAACTCTATTTTATGAATCTAAACAGAAAAAGTATAGGTTTATAGTCGGAAAAATAAGTTACAAGTCGTTTTTGTAAAGGTAGTCATTTCAGTCGAAAGAACGACGTCTAGATGACCATTTTAGAAAACATACTTCCACTTTGAGTTTAACCATAATTTTTGGATATAGTTTCATGTTCATAATAAAAATCATTTTCTCAGAATAACAACTTTTAAATCAAAGTTTATCATAGTTTTTAATTAACTAACCCAAAACAGCCCGCGGTGTTACTACGACGGCGTAAATCCGGTTTTACGGTGTTTTTCGTGTTTCCAGGTTTTAAATCATTAAGTTAGAATATCATATAGATATAGAACATGTGTTTAGTTGATTTATAAAGTCAAGTTAGAAGGATTAACTTTTGTTTGCGAACAAGTTTAGAATTAACTAAACTATGTTCTAGTGATTACAAGTTTAAACCTTCGAATAAGATAGCTTTATATGTATGAATCGAATGATGTTATGAACATCATTACTACCTTAAGTTCCTTGGATAAACCTACTGGAAAAGAGAAAAATGGATCTAGCTTCAATGGATCCTTGGATGGCTCGAAGTTCTTGAAGCAGAATCATGACACGAAAACAAGTTCAAGTAAGATCATCACTTGAAATAAGATTGTTATAGTTATAGAAATTGAACCAAAGTTTGAATATGATTATTACCTTGTATTAGAATGATAACCTACTGTAAGAAACAAAGATTTCTTGAGGTTGGATGATCACCTTACAAGATTGGAAGTGAGCTAGCAAACTTGAAAGTATTCTTGATTTTATGAAACTAGAACTTTTGGAATTTATGAAGAACACTTAGAACTTGAAGATAGAACTTGAGAGAGATCAATTAGATGAAGAAAATTGAAGAATGAAAGTGTTTGTAGGTGTTTTTGGTCGTTGGTGTATGGATTAGATATAAAGGATATGTTATTTTGTTTTCATGTAAATAAGTCATGAATGATTACTCATATTTTTGTAATTTTATGAGATATTTCATGCTAGTTGCCAAATGATGGTTCCCACATGTGTTAGGTGACTCACATGGGCTGCTAAGAGCTGATCATTGGAGTGTATATACCAATAGTACATACATCTAAAAGCTGTGTATTGTACGAGTACGAATACGGGTGCATACGAGTAGAATTGTTGATGAAACTGAACGAGGATGTAATTGTAAGCATTTTTGTTAAGTAGAAGTATTTTGATAAGTGTCTTGAAGTCTTTCAAAAGTGTATGAATACATATTAAAACACTACATGTATATACATTTTAACTGAGTCGTTAAGTCATCGTTAGTCGTTACATGTAAATGTTGTTTTGAAACCTTTAGGTTAACGATCTTGTTAAATGTTGTTAACCCAATGTTTATAATATCAAAAGAGATTTTAAATTATTATATTATCATGATATTATGATGTACGAATATCTCTTAATATGATATATATACATTAAATGTCGTTACAACGATAATCGTTACATATATGTCTCGTTTCAAAATCATTAAGTTAGTAGTCTTGTTTTTACATATGTAGTTCATTGTTAATATAATTAATGATATGTTTACTTATCATAATATCATGTTAACTATATATATAACCATATATATGTCATCATATAGTTTTTACAAGTTTTAACGTTCGTGAATCACCGGTCAACTTGAGTGGTCAATTGTCTATATGAAACCTATTTCAATTAATCAAGTCTTAACAAGTTTGATTGCTTAACATGTTGGAAACATTTAATCATGTAAATATCAATCTCAATTAATATATATAAACATGGAAAAGTTCGGGTCACTACAAATTTCGTCCCGAAATTTTAAGCTGTTAAAGGTGTTGACGAATCTTCTGGAAATAGATGCGGGTATTTCTTCTTCATCTGATCTTCACGCTCCCAGGTGAACTCGGGTCCTCTACGAGCATTCCATCGAACCTTAACAATTGGTATCTTGTTTCGCTTAAGTCTTTTAACCTCACGATCCATTATTTCGACGGGTTCTTCGATGAATTGAAGTTTTTCGTTGATTTGGATTTCATCTAATGGAATAGTGAGATCTTCTTTAGCAAAACATTTCTTCAAATTCGAGACGTGGAAAGTGTTATGTACAGCCGCGAGTTGTTGGGGTAACTCAAGTCGGTAAGCTACTGGTCCGACACGATCAATAATCTTGAATGGTCCAATATACCTTGGATTTAATTTCCCTCGTTTACCAAATCGAACAACGCCTTTCCAAGGTGCAACTTTAAGCATGACCATCTCTCCAATTTCAAATTCTATATCTTTTCTTTTAATGTCAGCGTAGCTCTTTTGTCGACTTTGGGCGGTTTTCAACCGTTGTTGAATTTGGATGATCTTCTCGGTAGTTTCTTGTATAATCTCCGGACCCGTAATCTGTCTATCCCCCACTTCACTCCAACAAATCGGAGACCTGCACTTTCTACCATAAAGTGCTTCAAACGGCTCCATCTCAATGCTTGAATGGTAGCTGTTGTTGTAGGAAAATTCTGCTAACGGTATATGTCGATCCCAACTGTTTCCGAAATCAATAACACATGCTCGTAGCATGTCTTCAAGCGTTTGTATCGTCCTTTCGCTCTGCCCATCAGTTTGTGGATGATAGGCAGTACTCATGTCTAGACGAGTTCCTAATGCTTGCTGTAATGTCTGCCAGAATCTTGAAATAAATCTGCCATCCCTATAAGAGATAATAGAGATTGGTATTCCATGTCTGGAGACGACTTCCTTCAAATACAGTCGTGCTAACTTCTCCATCTTGCCATCTTCTCTTATTGGCAGGAAGTGTGCTGATTTGGTGAGACGATCAACTATTACCCAAATAGTATCAAAACCACTTGCATTCCTTGGCAATTTAGTGATGAAATCCATGGTAATGTTTTCCCATTTCCATTCTGGGATTTCGGGTTGTTGAAGTAGACCTGATGGTTTCTGATGCTCAGCTTTGACCTTAGAACACGTCAAACATTCTCCTACGTATTTAGCAACATCGGCTTTCATACCCGGCCACCAAAAATGTTTCTTGAGATCCTTGTACATCTTCCCCGTTCCAGGATGTATTGAGTATCTGATTTTATGGGCTTCTCTAAGTACCATTTCTCTCATATCTCCAAATTTTGGTACCCAAATCCTTTCAGCCCTATACCGGGTTCCGTCTTCCCGAATATTAAGATGCTGCTCCGATCCTTTGGGTATTTCATCCTTTAAATTTCCTTCTTTTAAAACTCCTTGTTGCGCCTCCTTTATTTGAGTAGTAAGGTTATTATGAATCATTATATTCATAGATTTTACTCGAATGGGTTCTCTGTCCTTCCTGCTCAAGGCATCGGCTACCACATTTGCCTTCCCTGGGTGGTAACGAATCTCAAAGTCGTAATCATTCAATAATTCAATCCACCTACGCTGCCTCATATTCAGTTGTTTCTGATTAAATATGTGTTGAAGACTTTTGTGGTCGGTATATATAATACTTTTGACCCCATATAAGTAGTGCCTCCAAGTCTTTAATGCAAAAACAACCGCGCCTAATTCCAAATCATGCGTCGTATAATTTTGTTCGTGAATCTTCAACTGTCTAGACGCATAAGCAATCACCTTCGTTCGTTGCATTAATACACAACCGAGACCTTGCTTTGATGCATCACAATAAATCACAAAATCATCATTCCCTTCAGGCAATGACAATATAGGTGCCGTAGTTAGCTTTTTCTTCAATAACTGAAACGCTTTCTCTTGTTCATCATTCCATTCAAATTTCTTCCCTTTATGCGTTAATGCAGTCAAGGGTTTTGCTATTCTGGAAAAGTCTTGGATGAACCTTCTGTAGTAACCAGCTAGTCCTAAAAACTGGCGTATGTGTTTCGGAGTTTTCGGGGTTTCCCACTTTTCAACAGTTTCTATCTTTGCCGGATCCACCTTAATACCTTCTTTGTTCACTATGTGACCGAGGAATTGAACTTCTTCCAACCAAAATGCACACTTTGAAAACTTAGCGTACAATTCTTCCTTCCTCAATACTTCTAACACCTTTCTCAAATGTTCACCGTGTTCTTGGTCATTCTTTGAGTAAATAAGTATGTCATCAATGAAAACAATGACAAACTTGTCAAGGTATGGTCCACACACTCGGTTCATAAGGTCCATGAACACAGCTGGTGCATTAGTTAAACCAAACGGCATGACCATAAACTCGTAATGACCGTAACGTGTTCTGAAAGCAGTCTTTGGAATATCATCTTCTTTCACCCGCATTTGATGATACCCGGAACGTAAGTCAATCTTTGAATAAACAGACGAGCCTTGTAGTTGATCAAATAAGTCATCGATTCTCGGTAGTGGGTTGCGGTTCTTGATGGTAAGTTTGTTCAACTCTCGGTAGTCGATACACAACCTGAATGTACCATCTTTCTTCTTGACAAACAAAACAGGAGCTCCCCACGGTGATGTGCTTGGTCGAATGAAACCACGCTCTAAAAGTTCTTGTAATTGGCTTTGCAGTTCTTTCATCTCGCTGGGTGCGAGTCTGTAAGGAGCACCAGCTATTGGTGTAGCTCCTGGTACAAGATCTATTTGAAATTCAACGGATCGATGTGGGGGTAATCCCGGTAATTCTTTCGGAAATACATCGGGAAATTCTTTTGCAATGGGAACATCATTGATGCTCTTTTCTTCAGTTTGTACTTTCTCGACGTGTGCTAGAACAGCATAGCAACCTTTTCTTATTAGTTTTTGTGCCTTCAAATTACTAATAAGATGTAGCTTCGTGTTGCCCTTTTCTCCGTACACCATTAAGGGTTTTCCTTTTTCTCGTATAATGCGAATTGCATTTTTGTAACAAACGATCTCTGCTTTCACTTCTTTCAACCAGTCCATACCGATTATCACATCAAAACTCCCTAACTCTACTGGTATCAAATCAATCTTAAATGTTTCGCTAACCAGTTTAATTTCTCGATTCCGACATATATTATCTGCTGAAATTAATTTACCATTTGCTAATTCGAGTAAAAATTTACTATCCAAAGGCGTCAATGGACAACTTAATTTAGCACAAAAATCTCTACTCATATAGCTTCTATCCGCACCCGAATCAAATAAAACGTAAGCAGATTTATTGTCAATAAGAAACGTACCCGTAACAAGCTCCGGGTCTTCCTGTGCCTCTACCGCATTAATATTGAAAACTCTTCCACGGCCTTGTCCATTCGTGTTCTCCTGGTTCGGGTAATTTCTAATAATGTGGCCCGGTTTTCCACATTTATAACAAACTACATTGGCATAACTTGCTCCGACACTACTTGCTCCGCCATTACTCATTCCGACACCATTTGTTCCTTTCGTTCTATTAACCCCTGGTCGGTAGACCTCACACTTCGCCGCGCTATGACCATTTCTTTTACACTTGTTGCAAAATTTGGTGCAGAACCCCGAGTGATTCTTTTCACACCTTTGGCATAGCTGCTTCTGATTGTTGTTGTTGTTGCGGTTATTATTGTTGTTGGGATGATTGTTGTAGTTGCTGTTGTTGTTGTTGTTGTTGTTGTTGGGCCGTTTGTTGTAGTTGCGATTGATGTTGCGATTGTTGGATAATTGTTGCGATTATTGTTGTAATTGCTGTTGTTGTTGTATTGGTAATTCTTATCACCGTTTCCCTCCCACTTTCTTTTGACTTGCTTCACATTGGCCTCTTCAGCAGTCTGTTCTTTAATTCTTTCTTCAATCTGGTTCACTAGTTTGTGAGCCATTCTACATGCCTGTTGTATGGAGGCGGGCTCGTGTGAACTTATATCTTCTTGGATTCTTTTCGGTAATCCTTTCACAAACGCGTCGATCTTCTCTTCCTCATCTTCGAATGCTCCTGGACACAATAGGCACAATTCTGTGAATCGTCTTTCGTACGTGGTAATATCAAATCCTTGGGTTCGTAACCCTCTAAGTTCTGTCTTGAGCTTATTGACCTCGGTTCTGGGATGGTACTTCTCGTTCATCAAGTGCTTGAATGCTGACCACGGTAGTGCGTACGCATCATCTTGTCCCACTTGCTCTAGATAGGTATTCCACCATGTTAACGCAGAACCTGTGAAGGTATGCGTAGCGTACTTCACTTTGTCCTCTTCAGTACACTTACTTATGGCAAACACCGATTCAACCTTCTCGGTCCACCGTTTCAATCCGATCGGTCCTTCGGTTCCATCAAATTCCAAAGGTTTGCAGGCAGTGAATTCTTTGTAGGTGCATCCTACACGATTTCCTGTACTGCTAGTGTTGGGATTTAACAAGTTCAAAATATACTTAAACCATTTTAAGAATCAAATTAAAGCGGAAGCATGAAAATATTACCAATTAAACTTGTTAATCTTTAACCTTTTAAAGTTAAATCCCAATTAGGATCAAGTTGTGAAACATACTTACAAACTACAAGTAAGAAAGGAGTTTATACCTTCTCCTAGCTTGTTGATAGATGATGATGAAGATGATGATGAATGGAGCTCCAAAACTATGAAACCTCAAGTAGTTATACCCCAAACTTTGCACCAACACCTTGTACTTTGGTTAGGATTTATCAACACTTGAATCAAACTTCCAAAAACCAAATTTAGAACCCTCTTTTTCTCCCTCAACAGCCACGGCCTGGACAGCCCTTTTAGAGGGTTTTTGTGCAGTTTTTTTTGGAGTATCTTGCATGTATCACTTGAAAGAATGAGTCAAATACTTGGTAGAAGTGTTAGTCATGCTCATGTGGTGTTGTGTAGTATTAAAAGTAACAAAACAAGCATGTGTGCCCTTCCTTGGAGTCCCAAATTCTGCACCACATAATGTTTTATAATAATACTTGTAAGGTTTTTTTTTTTTTTTTTTTTTTTTTTAAAAAGTTTATAAACCTTTTATAAACTTATGTATTATTTTGTTACTTATACATTTTATAAAACCTTTTATAAAATATAACACAATATAATCATTTAAACCCATAAATAATTATATATATAAATTATCCAAATAATTTATCTCAAGTGATAATATTTTAGAAACCTAATTTTCTAAAATTCAAGTGTTGCGTATTTGTTTAATGATCCAATCGTTAAGATCAAATACGTAAGGTGTCGGTAAGTTTGTTATTGGGTATGACCCGACTTGGATCATAACACATTAGCCACATTAATTTAATATGTCTCTCGGGCATACGAAATACCTTCAATCTCCCACTTGCACGAGAAACATAAGAAATTAATGCAAGTGATGGATACAGCCTAACACACCGTCCATCACCCCTAATATGTTATGACTTTGTGCCATTCAATAACATCATCCCTTTCGAGTTCCCATCTCGAATATGATTAGGTGAATCTTTCATTATTTCCTTTCGTCCTAGATGTCATGTTAAATCCAAGAGATACAGAGTGATCACTCTCTTATAGATTTAACTTTTCAGGCCTTAGACA
The DNA here is from genome assembly GCF_046630445.1 of Rutidosis leptorrhynchoides. NCBI lineage: Eukaryota > Viridiplantae > Streptophyta > Magnoliopsida > Asterales > Asteraceae > Rutidosis > Rutidosis leptorrhynchoides. Next base: position 259,567,357 of record NC_092337.1, read on the forward strand.
TCTGACTCTCAACGAATAAGAGGGACAAATTCCATCTTGACTACATACGTCCTAAATATGTACCTTGCATTGTACCTGAGCTCTTCCTTATGAACTACCATATTTCAGAATAGCGAAGGAAAGAATCAAGGCACCATACTTGGTAAATATCCGAACCCAATATGTATCTCAGGTCAGAGGATACAATGATATTCGCCTTTACTCAAGATTACATGTGATCAACCACAAAGGCTCTATACAGTAATTCTTGAGAGCGGGTCTTCCAATATTTGTTTCCCACAAATATCTATGAACCTTGGTTGCAACCTTGCCCCACATTCAACCTATGAATGTATACCAATCCGAGTTCATAATAGTCTAAACCTCACACTTGTTCCCACAAATGTGATCGACTACGGAAATTTAGAATAATTGCTTATTCATGGATGAAATATGCAAAATAGGAACATAACTCAGATAAATTAACACCATAGTTATATTAATGAGTTTGAATAATTTCGTTCCGGTACAATACATAAAATAGATCATATCCAATCACTAGAATATCGAAGCCCTAATGCACAAACATGTCCCTCATGTTTTGGCCCATGTAAAAGCTTCGTGAGTGGATCCGCAACATTATGATCTGTGTGAACTTTGTGAATACATATCTTTCCCTTTTCAACCTCATCCCTGATGTAGTTGAATCTCCGCTCAATGTGACGAGTCTTTTGATGAGCACGAGGTTCCTTGATTTGAGCAATCGCACCCTCGTTGTCACAAAAGATCTCAAGAGGGTCCTGAATGGAAGGGACCACTCCTAAGTCGTCGATGAATTTCTTCATCCATGCAGCTTCCTGAGCTGCCAGTGAGGCGGCAATGTACTCCGACTCTGTAGTGGATAACGCAACAACCTCCTGTTTCGAACTCTTCCAAGAGACCGCACCACCATTTAACATGAAGACATAACCGGATTGTGATCGAGAGTCATCTCGATCAGTTTGGAAACTCGCGTCCACGTAACCTTTTACAGCGAGTTCCTCCTCACCAGACCCATATATTAGAAACATATCCTTAGTTCTCCTAAGGTATTTCAATATACTTTTAACAGCAATCCAATGACTGTTTCCTGGGTTATTCTGGTATCTACTTGTCAAGCTTAGAGCGCATGACACATCCGGTCTAGTACATATCATCGCATACATGATAGACCCAATGGCAGATGCGTATGGGACTTTCTTCATTCTCTCTTGTTCATCTTTCGTGGTAGGACACTGAGATGAATTGAGAACGGTTCCTCTTTGAATAGGTACCAAACCTTTCTTAGAGTTTTCCATCTTGAACCTTTTCAAGATTTTATCAATGTATGTACTTTGACTTAAACCTATCAATCTCTTGGATCTATTCCTATAGATCCCTATCCCCAATATGTATTGTGCGTCTCCAAGATCCTTAATGGAGAAGCAACTCTTTAGCCAAGTTTTGACTCCTTGCATTGTGGTAATATCATTCCCAAATAATAATATATCATCCACATATAGCACAAGGAACATTATAGAGCTCCCACTAGCCTTCTTGTACACACAAGCTTCATCACCATTTTTAATGAAGCCAAATTTCTTTGCCTCTTCATTAAAGCGATGATTCCACATTCTAGATGCTTGTTTCAATCCGTAGATTGATTTCTTCAACTTGCATACCTTTTTAGGATTTTTCGGATCAACAAAACCTTCGGGCTGTACCATATAGACATCTTCCTCAAGATATCCATTTAGGAAAGCGGTTTTGACATCCATTTGCCATATTTCATAGTCATAGTGAGCAGCAATGGCAAATAATATCCTAATAGACTTTAGCATTGCCACTGGCGAGAAAGTTTCATCATAATCAACCCCTTGAGTTTGAGTGAAACCTTTTGCTACAAGTCTAGCTTTGTATGTATCCAAGTTTCCATGTATGTCGGTTTTCTTCTTGAAAAGCCATTTGCAATCAACTAGCTTGGAGCTAGGAGGTTGCACAACAAGTTCCCAAACTTGGTTTTCATACATGGATTGCATCTCGGCGTTCATGGCTTCCTGCCATTTATCTTTATCAATTCTTGATAAAGCATCTTTGTAGTTTGTTGGTTCATCCAAATCAACCGTATAGCAACCTTCCACGAGAAACCCATATCTCTCGGGAGGATTACTAATCCTACTAGATCTTCGAACGTCTTGTGTACCTTGATCATCCACTTGATCATTTTCAACATCCTCATGTTGAGTACTAGTGTTAACCAATTGTGTATCATCGGCTTGATCTTGTACCTCTACAAGATCTATCTTCCTTTCACCATCACCTTCCATAAGGAACTTGGTTTCAAGGAATTCCGCTTTCCGAGCAACAAATACGGTTTGCTCGGATGGATCATAGAAGTAATATCCCATGTCATCTTTGGGATATCCTATGAAGATACACTTTGTGGATCGAGCATGTAGCTTATTTGCTACATAACGCTTAGGATAAGCTTCACATCCCCATACTTTCAAGTATGAAAGAGAAGGAGGTTTTCCAAACCACATCTCATGAGGAGTTCGTTCCACCTTCTTGGTTGGGGCCATATTTAAAATACGAGCCGCGGAGCTTACACAATAACCCCAAAATGATAGAGGCAACGAGCTTCTTGCCATCATAGATCGAACCATATCCATTAGGGTTCGGTTCCTCCTTTCGGAAACTCCATTAAGTTGGGGTGTTCCGGGTGGAGTAAGTTGTGAAATAATCCCACAACTCCTAAGATGATCTTGGAAGGCATCGCTTAGGTATTCACCTCCTCTATCGGTACGTAGTACCTTAATTGTCTTATTGAGTTGATTTTGTACTTCGTTTTGATATTCTTTGAATGCTTCAAACGTTTCGTCCTTGTGTCTTAATAAGTAGACATATCCGAAACGACTAAAGTCATCAATGAAAGTAACAAAGTATCTTTCACCTTTCCTAGTCATGGGTTTAAAGGGTCCACATACATCCGAATGTATTAATCCCAATAAATCTTTAGCCCTTTCATAGGTCCCTTTGAAAGGTGCTTTAGTCATCTTGCCTTGTAAACAAGATTCACATACATCAAACGAATCCATTTCATTTGATTTCAAAAGTCCATTCTTTTGAAGTGTATGCATTCGGTTCTTGTTTATGTGACCAAGGCGACAATGCCATAAATAGGAATCACTCAAATCTCTTTTGAGTTTCTTGGTGCTTGTATGGTACATTGAGCTACTAGATGATGTGTCATCATGAACCAATTCATAAATTCCATTTGAAGGCGAAGCCTTGAAATAGAATACATTATCTTTAGAAACATGAATATCATCATCAATAAAATTAACAACGTAACCACATTGTTTTAAGCGAGAAATAGAAATAATGTTTCTACACAAATCCGGAGCATACAAAACATTTTCTAAAATAAGTTCCAATCCGCTTGGAAGCTTCAAAATAAAATCTCCTTGAGCTTTAACATGCACCTTTGCACCATTGCCCATATAGAGACTTGATGTTCCCGCCTTATGATCACTTCTTTTGAACCCCTGCAAAGAATTGCAAATATGAGTTCCACATCCAGTGTCTAATACCCATGTATTAGAAGAAGTAATACTAAGCTCTATATATACCATATATATATTACCTGAGGTTTGCCCTGCATCCCTCTTGTCCTTCAACTCCTTAAGATAGACCGGACAGTTTCGTTTCCAATGACCCATCTCACCGCAACCGAAACATGGGTCTTCCTTGGGGTTTGCCTTCTCGGCTACCTTTTGCTTCTTAGCCTTGTTGATGGTTGGGGTAACCATCTTCCCCTTCCCTTTGCCTTGATAGGCGGGTCCTTTTCTCTTAGCCACCTTTGGCTTAGAGGTCTTACCTTTGGACCCACCTTGATCGATTGCTAACACGGGTAAAGCCCTTTTACCCATGCTAGTTTCCGCCGTTCTAAGCATACCGTGAAGCTCACCTATGCTCTTATCCATCCCATTCATATTGTAATTAATTACAAATTGATCAAACCTTTTTGATAGGGAATTAAGGATAAGATCGGTGGCTAACTCATTTGATATGTTTAGGTTAAGACGGTTAGCACGATCAATAAGGCTCTTCATTTTGAGGACATAAGAGGAGACGGATTGGGTGTCATCCATACGACATGCATGTAGCGCTCGAACCGTTTCGAAGCGCTCGACACGTGCTTGTTGAAGGAACATCTCCTTCAATTGCGTAATCATGTCATATGCACTATGATGTTCGAAATCCTTTTGGAGTTCGGGTATCATAGTCCCAAGCATTAGACAAGCGACTTGCACCGAATCGGCGCAATACTTGTCATAATAAGTCATGCCCTCTATATCTTCCTCATCCGGTTGGTCGGGAATAGGGTCCTCCAACACATACGCTTTGTCCTCAAGTTTGAGGACAATCCTAAGATTACGGAACCAATCCATAAAGTTCGTATGGTTGAGTTTGTCTTTCTCGAGGAGAGACCTTAATGATAGGTTGTTTAGGTTAAGTGGTGCATTTTGCATGTTGTTGTTATTTGCGGCCATCTACAAAATTAACAAAGTTCGTTTAAGTATCGATTTTTAATTTAACATTCAATACCCTTTTAAATTTTAATTGACTTTATTAAATATTAGAATCCAACGGTAAATCAAATTTCGGTTAGGTGACCTTTATCCCGTTATTTGATTTAGCTAGGTAGTCATTATATGACAATTGCAATCCTTTTGCAACTTCTAAGTTATGGGATCATGCAATCCTTTTGCATGGCATATTTATCCCATCAACGCCTATTTGTTCATCATGCTTCGGTGACCCTAAGTTCATGATTCCCAAATCAAGTCGTCCTACTTGTGTAAACATGTAGACTTAACATACAAGTGGTTAGGTGACCTTTATCCCACATGTATGCGAAGTGTACCTTATTCATATTAGTTCACTCATGACGGTTAGGTGACCTTTATCCCATCAAGAGATTCCTAATATGTCTAAGTGTTTCCACAAAAGGATGGTGTTTAACTTGTTTACCTTGTTTTAGTTAAGGGATTTTAAGTTTTCATAAATTCTAGTTTAAGAAAACATTTATACCATACACCAACATGCATTTGGTGTATAGTTCATTATGAAAAGCCAATTTCATGTCTATAAACCATTTTATATGTATGATCCTAATCATGATCTTAATAACCGTTTATTAATGTCCTTTTAGCCATTTTTAATTTAACCAATTAAATTGTCGTTTTGCATGTTGTTAATTAATGTATAATTTAACCAATTAAATTTCCATTTTGCTTGTTGTTAACTTGTGTGATTAACTTGTAGCATACAAACATACAATCCACATAATCATACAAAACAACCACGCATGCAAAATCATATGTTCACAATCAAGCCATATTGGTAGACATTTGTTTAGCCGAAAACAAATGCCACCGGATAAGGGGTAATTACACAAAGTAGGAGATTTCAAATCTCCCACTTAACCTTGCATCCAAATGCTTCTTGATGTGTTCTTCAAGTCTTCATCATTCTTCATCATTTTACAAAATATATCCTAATACATTTTGTCTAAAAAAAAATGAAATTACAACCTAATCTATTTTACATACCAAATATAAAATAAATTACATAACCAAATGAATTATTACATGCCAAATGAATAAATATTATTACAAACCAATTGAATAAATATCAATCAACCATGCATGCAACCAAACACAAGGTCAAGGCTTAGATTGTGAACATTAACTACACAAGTGATAGGCAATACAGAATCACAAGTGATTGGAAACACAGAATCACAAGTGATCTGCAACACAGAATCACAAGTGATTGGCAATACAGAATCACAAGTGATCGGCAACACAGAATCACAAGTGATTGGCAGTACAGAATCACAAGTGATTTGCAGTACAGAATCACAAGTGATTGGTAGTACAGAATGCAGAATCACAAGTGATTTTGGCCAAAAAGACAAACCACCCAAAACCGAAAATTTTGCATTCTACTTCATGCATGTTCATAGAATGCAAAATTATAGTGGGTTTAATAACCATCTCGAAGCATATTTCAACAACTTCAGCTCTAGATACCATTGTTGGGATTTAACAAGTTCAAAATATACTTAAACCATTTTAAGAATCAAATTAAAGCGGAAGCATGAAAATATTACCAATTAAACTTGTTAATCTTTAACCTTTTAAAGTTAAATCCCAATTAGGATCAAGTTGTGAAACATACTTACAAACTACAAGTAAGAAAGGAGTTTATACCTTCTCCTAGCTTGTTGATAGATGATGATGAAGATGATGATGAATGGAGCTCCAAAACTATGAAACCTCAAGTAGTTATACCCCAAACTTTGCACCAACACCTTGTACTTTGGTTAGGATTTATCAACACTTGAATCAAACTTCCAAAAACCAAATTTAGAACCCTCTTTTTCTCCCTCAACAGCCACGGCCTGGACAGCCCTTTTAGAGGGTTTTTGTGCAGTTTTTTTTGGAGTATCTTGCATGTATCACTTGAAAGAATGAGTCAAATACTTGGTAGAAGTGTTAGTCATGCTCATGTGGTGTTGTGTAGTATTAAAAGTAACAAAACAAGCATGTGTGCCCTTCCTTGGAGTCCCAAATTCTGCACCACATAATGTTTTATAATAATACTTGTAAGGTTTTTTTTTTTTTTTTTTTTTTTTTTTAAAGTTTATAAACCTTTTATAAACTTATGTATTATTTTGTTACTTATACATTTTATAAAACCTTTTATAAAATATAACACAATATAATCATTTAAACCCATAAATAATTATATATATAAATTATCCAAATAATTTATCTCAAGTGATAATATTTTAGAAACCTAATTTTCTAAAATTCAAGTGTTGCGTATTTGTTTAATGATCCAATCGTTAAGATCAAATACGTAAGGTGTCGGTAAGTTTGTTATTGGGTATGACCCGACTTGGATCATAACACATTAGCCACATTAATTTAATATGTCTCTCGGGCATACGAAATACCTTCAGCTAGATCCAAGGTTATTGTTGGTATGTAACGCAGCCTGTACTGCGGCTATGTTTGAAGCTAGAAAAGTACGGAATTCCTCTTCATTCATATTCACGGTGTGTCGAGTAGTCGGTGCCATTTCCTTCAAAATAGTCAAATGGAACAAGTTAATCATACAGAATATTAAGAGTAGTTAATAGTATTTCGTAGCATAATATGAACTCATTTATAAAAGCTTTTTCTTCATATTAGCATTTTATAAGTTTAAATTCGGGTAGTACCTACCCGTTAAGTTCATACTTATTAGCTAATATACAATTCAACTACTACAATTCTATATGAAAAACTGATTATAATAATATTTCGCGTTCAAACTTTTATACAATATTTTACAAACTTACAATACCGCTTATTTTACATAAAGCATGAAATATAGCACACAATAACTTTGATACAAGATAGTTGTGAAGATAATTCTAGCTAGTACACAAGTCGTTCAGCAAAGGTAATAAAGACACGTAATTCATACGTCCAGAAACAAGTCATGCATTCTGGTTTTACTAGGACTACTTCCCATCCTTGGTCTTGTGGAACATAACCGTTATGGCCGTTGATAAGACAGCGTGTTGTAACGTCGTTAAAGGGACGAGGGTTACGTAATGTTCAACAGTCCCGTAACAATCTAAAAACCTCATTTCTTACCCCAATTACCGACTCCGTCACTTGTGGGAACGTTTTGTTTAATAGTTGTAGGCCGATGTTCTTGTTCTCACTTTGGTGAGAAGCGAACATTACTAATCCGTAAGCATAACATGCTTCTTTATGTTGCATGTTAGCCGCTTTTTCTAAATCACGAAGTCCAATATTCGGATATATTGAGTCAAAATAATTTCTTAACCCGTTGCGTAAAATAGCATTTGGGTTCCCCGCAATATATGCGTCAAAGTAAACACATCGTAACTTATGGGTTTCCCAATGTGATATCCCCCATCTTTCAAATGAAAGTCTCTTATAAACCAAGACATTCTTGGAACGTTCTTCGAATGTCTTACAAACTGATCTCGCCTTAAATAGTTGTGCCGAAGAATTTTGGCCGACTCTAGACAAGATTTCATCAATCATGTCTCCGGGTAGGTCTCTTAAAATATTGGGTTGTCTATCCATTTTGTGTTTTTAAACTGTAAAATAGACAAGAGTTAGTTTCATAAAAAAAATACTTATTAATACAAGCAATTTTTACATATATCATAAAGCATAAGAACACTATATTACATATATTACACCACACGAATACAACTATCTTATTCCGACTCGCTCGTTTCTTCTTCTTCGGTTTTGGTTCGTTTTGCCAAGTTTCTAGGGATATATGATGTTCCCCTAATACGAGCCGTCGTTGTCCACATTGGTTTAGAAAAACCTGGTGGTTTAGAGGTTCCCGGGTCATTGTTACAACTTAAGGACTTCGGAGGTTGTCGATACATATATAGTTCATCGGGGTTGGAATTAGATTTCTCTATTTTTATGCCCTTTCCCTTATTATTTTCTTTTGCCTTTTTAAATTCAGTTGGGGTAATTTCTATAACATCATCGGAATTCTCGTCGGAATCCGATTCATCGGAGAATTGGTAATCCTCCCAATATTTTGCTTCCTTGGCGGAAACACCATTGACCATAATTAACTTTGGTCGGTTGGTTGAGGATTTTCTTTTACTTAACCGTTTTATTATTTCTCCCACCGGTTCTATTTCTTCATCCGGTTCCGATTCTTCTTCCGGTTCCGACTCTTCTTCCGGTTCCTCTTCGGGAACTTGTGAATCAGTCCACAAATCATTCCAATTTACATTTGACTCTTCATTATTATTAGGTGAGTCAATGGGACTTGTTCTAGAGGTAGACATCTATCACATAATATCAAACACGTTAAGAGATTAATATATCACATAATATTCATATGTTAAAAATATATAGTTTCCAACAAAAATGTTAAGCAATCATTTTTAAAGAAAACACGGTCGAAGTCCAGACTCACTAATGCATCCTAACAAACTCGATAAGATACACTAATGCAAATTTTCTGGTTCTCTAAGACCAACGCTCTGATACCAACTGAAATGTCCCGTTCTTATTGATTAAAAACGTTCCATATTAATTGATTTCGTTGCGAGGTTTTGACCTCTATATGAGACGTTTTTCAAAGACTGCATTCATTTTAAAAACAAACCGTAACCTTTATTTCATCAATAAAGGTTTAAAAAGCTTTACGTAGATTATCAAATAATGATAATCTAAAATATCCTGTTTACACACGACCATTACATAATGGTTTACAATATAAATATGTTACAACAAAATAAGTTTCTTGAATGCAGTTTTTACACAATATCATACAAGCATGGACTCCAAATCTCGTCCTTATTTAAGTATGCGACAGCGGAAGCTCTTAATAATCACCTGAGAATAAACATGCTTAAAACGTCAACAAAAATGTTGGTGAGTTATAGGTTTAACCTATATATATCAAATCATAATAATAGACCACAAGATTTCATGTTTCAATACACATCCCATACATAGAGATAAAAATCATTCATATGGTGAACACCTGGTAACCGACATTAACAAGATGCATATATAAGAATATCCCCATCATTCCGGGACACCCTTCGGATATGATATAAATTTCGAAGTACTAAAGCATCCGGTACTTTGGATGGGGTTTGTTAGGCCCAATAGATCTATCTTTAGGATTCGCGTCAATTAGGGTGTCTGTTCCCTAATTCTTAGATTACCAGACTTAATAAAAAGGGGCATATTCGATTTCGATAATTCAACCATAGAACGTAGTTTCATGTACTTGTGTCTATTTTGTAAATCATTTATAAAACCTGCATGTATTCTCATCCCAAAAATATTAGATTTTAAAAGTGGGACTATAACTCACTTTCACAGATTTTTACTTCGTCGGGAAGTAAGATTTGGCCACTGGTTGATTCACGAACCTATAACAATATATACATATATATCAAAGTATGTTCAAAATATATTTACAACACTTTTAATAAATTTTGATGTTTTAAGTTTATTAAGTCAGCTGTCCTCGTTAGTAACCTACAACTAGTTGTCCACAGTTAGATGTACAGAAATAAATCGATAAATATTATCTTGAATCAATCCACGACCCAGTGTATATGTATCTCAGTATTGATCACAACTCAAACTATATATATTTTGGAATCAACCTCAACCCTGTATAGCTAACTCCAACATTCACATATAGAGTGTCTATGGTTGTTCCGAAATATATATAGATGTGTCGACATGATAGGTCGAAACATTGTATACGTGTCTATGGTATCTCAAGATTACATAATATACAATACAAGTTGATTAAGTTATGGTTGGAATAGATTTGTTACCAATTTTCACGTAGCTAAAATGAGAAAAATTATCCAATCTTGTTTTACCCATAACTTCTTCATTTTAAATCCGTTTTGAGTGAATCAAATTGCTATGGTTTCATATTGAACTCTATTTTATGAGTCTAAACAGAAAAAGTATAGGTTTATAGTCGGAAAAATAAGTTACAAGTCGTTTTTATAAAGGTAGTCATTTCAGTCGAAAGAATGACGTCTAGATGACCATTTTAGAAAACATACTTCCACTTTGAGTTTAACCATAATTTTTGGATATAGTTTCATGTTCATAATAAAAATCATTTTCTCAGAATAACAACTTTTAAATCAAAGTTTATCATAGTTTTTAATTAACTAACCCAAAACAGCCCGCGGTGTTACTACGACGGCGTAAATCCGGTTTTACGGTGTTTTTCGTGTTTCCAGGTTTTAAATCATTAAGTTAGCATATCATATAGATATAGAACATGTGTTTAGTTGATTTTAAAAGTCAAGTTAGAAGGATTAACTTTTGTTTGCGAACAAGTTTAGAATTTACTAAACTATGTTCTAGTGATTACAAGTTTAAACCTTCGAATAAGATAGCTTTATATGTATGAATCGAATGATGTTATGAACATCATTACTACCTTAAGTTCCTTGGATAAACCTACTGGAAAAGAGAAAAATGGATCTAGCTTCAATGGATCCTTGGATGGCTCGAAGTTCTTGAAGCAGAATCATGACACGAAAACAAGTTCAAGTAAGATCATCACTTAAAATAAGATTGTTATAGTTATAGAAATTGAACCAAAGTTTGAATATGATTATTACCTTGTATTAGAATGATAACCTACTGTAAGAAACAAAGATTTCTTGAGGTTGGATGATCACCTTACAAGATTGGAAGTGAGCTAGCAAACTTGAAAGTATTCTTGATTTTATGAAACTAGAACTTTTAGAATTTATGAAGAACACTTAGAACTTGAAGATAGAACTTGAGAGAGATCAATTAGATGAAGAAAATTGAAGAATGAAAGTGTTTGTAGGTGTTTTTGGTCGTTGGTGTATGGATTAGATATAAAGGATATGTTATTTTGTTTTCATGTAAATAAGTCATGAATGATTACTCATATTTTTGTAATTTTATGAGATATTTCATGCTAGTTGCCAAATGATGGTTCCCACATGTGTTAGGTGACTCACATGGGCTGCTAAGAGCTGATCATTGGAGTGTATATACTAATAGTACATACATCTAAAAGCTGTGTATTGTACGAGTACGAATACGGGTGCATACGAGTAGAATTGTTGATGAAACTGAACGAGGATGTAATTGTAAGCATTTTTGTTAAGTAGAAGTATTTTGATAAGTGTATTGAAGTCTTTCAAAAGTGTATAAATACATATTAAAACACTACATGTATATATATTTTAACTGAGTCGTTAACTCATCGTTAGTCGTTACATGTAAATGTTGTTTTGAAACCTTTAGGTTAACGATCTTGTTGAATGTTGTTAACCCATTGTTTATTATAACAAATGAGATGTTAAATTGTTATATTATCATGATATTATGATATATAATATATCTTAGTATGATGTATATACTGTTAAATGTCGTTACAACGATAATCGTTACATATATGTCTCGTTTCGAAATCATTAAGTTAGTAGTCTTATTTTTACATATGTAATTCATTGTTAATACACTTAATAATATATTTACTTATCATTTAACATAATTAACCAAGTGTATCAATATCTTAATATGATTCATATGTACCTAGTAAGACGTTGTTATAACGATAATCGTTATATATATCGTTTTCGAGTTTCTTAAATTAATAGTCTCATTTTTATGTATATAACTCATTGTTAAAATACCTAATGAGATACATACTTATAATAAAATCATGTTAACTATATATATAACCATATATATGTCATCGTATAGTTTTTACATATTTTAACGTTCGTGAATCACCGGTCAACTTGGGTGGTCAATTGTCTATATGAAACATATTTCAATTAATCAAGTCTTAACAAGTTTAATTGCTTAACATGTTGGAAACATTTAATCATGTAAATATCAATCTCAATTAATATATATAAACATGGAAAAGTTCGGGTCACTACAACACGAGCCCGCCTCCATACAACAGGCATGTAGAATGGCTCACAAACTAGTGAACCAGATTGAAGAAAGAATTAAAGAACAGACTGCTGAAGAGGCCAATGTGAAGCAAGTCAAAAGAAAGTGGGAGGAAAATGGTGATAAGAATCACCAATACAACAACAGCAGCAATTACAACAATAATCGCAATAATTATCCCAAAAATCGCAACATCAATCGCAACTACAACAAACGGCCCAACAACAACAACAACAACAACAACAATAACAACAACAACAACAACAACAACAACAACAACAACAACAACAACAATCATCCCAACAACAATAATAACCGCAATAACAACAACAATCAGAAGCAGCTATGCCAAAGGTGTGAAAAGTATCACTCGGGGTTCTGCACCAAATTTTGCAACAAGTGTAAAAGAAATGGTCATAGCGCGGTGAAGTGTGAGGTCTACGGACCAGGGGTCAATAGAACGAAAGGAACAAATGGTGTCGGAACGAGTAATGGCGGAGCAAGTAGTGTCGGAGCAAGTTATGCCAATGTAGTTTGTTATAAATGTGGAAAACCGGGCCACATTATTAAAAATTTCCCGAACCAGGAGAACACGAATGGACAAGGCCGCGGAAGAGTTTTCAATATTAATGTGGCAGAGGCACAGGAAGACCCGGAGCTTGTTACGGGTACGTTTCTTATTGACAATAAATCTGCTTACGTTTTATTTGATTCGGGTGCGGATAGAAGCTATATGAGTAGAGATTTTTGTGCTAAATTAAGTTGTCCATTGACGCCTTTGGATAGTAAATTTTTACTCGAATTAGCAAATGGTAAATTATTTTCAGCAGATAATATATGTCGGAATCGAGAAATTAAACTGGTTAGCGAAACATTTAAGATTGATTTGATACCAGTAGAGTTAGAGAGTTTTGATGTGATAATCGGTATGGACTAGTTGAAAGAAGTGAAAGCAGAGATCGTTTGTTACAAAAATGCAATTCGCATTATACGAGAAAAAGGAAAACCCTTAATGGTGTACGGAGAAAAGGGCAACACGAAGCTACATCTTATTAGTAATTTGAAGGCACAAAAACTAATAAGAAAAGGTTGCTATGCTGTTCTAGCACACGTCGAGAAAGTACAAACTGAAGAAAAGAGCATCAATGATGTTCCCATTGCAAAAGAATTTAACGATGTATTTCCGAAAGAATTACCGGGATTACCCCCACATCGATCCGTTGAATTTCAAATAGATCTTGTACCAGGAGCTGCACCAATAGCTCGTGCTCCTTACAGACTCGCGCCCAGCGAGATGAAAGAACTACAAAGCCAATTACAAGAACTTTTAGAGCGTGGTTTCATTCGACCAAGCACATCACCGTGGGGAGCTCCTGTTTTGTTTGTCAAGAAGAAAGATGGTACATTCAGGTTGTGTATCGACTACCGAGAGTTGAACAAACTTACCATCAAGAACCGCTACCCACTACCGAGAATCGACGACTTATTTAATCAACTACAAGGCTCGTCTGTTTATTCAAAGATTGACTTACGTTCCGGGTATCATCAAATGCGGGTGAAAGAAGATGATATTCCAAAGACTGCTTTCAGAACACGTTACGGTCATTACGAGTTTATGGTCATGCCGTTTGGTTTAACTAATGCACCAGCTGTGTTCATGGACCTTATGAACAGAGTGTGTGGACCATACCTTGACAAGTTTGTCATTGTTTTCATTGATGACATACTTATTTACTCAAAGAATGACCAAGAACACGGTGAACATTTGAGAAAGGTGTTAGAAGTATTGAGGAAGGAAGAATTGTACGCTAAGTTTTCAAAGTGTGCATTTTGGTTGGAAGAAGTTCAATTCCTCGATCACATAGTGAACAAAGAAGGTATTAAGGTAGATCCGGCAAAGATAGATACTGTTGAAAATGGGAAACCCCGAAAACTCCGAAACACATACGCCAATTTTTAGGACTAGCTGGTTACTACAGAAGGTTCATCCAAGACTTTTCCAGAATAGCAAAACCCTTGAATGCATTAACGCATAAAGGGAAGAAATTTGAATGGAATGATGAACAAGAAAAAGCGTTTTAGTTATTGAAGAAAAAGCTAACTACGGCACCTATATTGTCATTGCCTGAAGGGAATGATGATTTTGTGATTTATTGTGAGGCATCAAAGCAAGGTCTCGGTTGTGTATTAATGCAACGAATGAAGGTGATTGCTTATGCGTCTAGACAATTGAAGATTCACGAACAAAATTATACGACGCATGATTTGGAATTAGGCGCGGTTGTTTTTACATTAAAGACTTGGAGGCACTACTTATATGGGGTCAAAAGTATTATATATACCGACCACAAAAGTCTTCAACACATATTTAATCAGAAACAACTGAATATGAGGCAGTGTAGGTGGATTGAATTATTGAATGATTACCACTTTGAGATTCGTTACCACCCGGGGAAGGCAAATGTGGTAGCCGATGCCTTGAGCAGGAAGGACAGAGAACCCATTCAAGTAAAATCTATGAATATAATGATTCATAATAACCTTACTACTCAAATAAAGGAGGCGCATCAAGGAGTTTTAAAAGAGGGAAATTTAAAGGATGAAATACCCAAAGGATCGGAGAAGCATCTTAATATTCGGGAAGATGGAACCCGGTATAGGGCTGAAAGGATTTGGGTACCAAAATTTGGAGATATGAGAGAAATGGTACTTAGAGAAGCTCATAAAACCAGATACTCAATACATCCTGGAACGGGGAAGATGTACAAGGATCTCAAGAAACATTTTTGGTGGCCGGGTATGAAAGCCGATGTTGCTAAATACGTAGGAGAATGTTTGACGTGTTCTAAGGTCAAAGCTGAGCATCAGAAACCATCAGGTCTACTTCAACAACCCGAAATCCTGGAATGGAAATGGGAAAACATTACCATGGATTTCATCACTAAATTGCCAAGGACTGCAAGTGGTTTTGTTACTATTTGGGTAATAGTTGATCGTCTCACCAAATCAGCACACTTCCTGCCAATAAGAGAAGATGACAAGATGGAGAAGTTAGCACGACTGTATTTGATGGAAGTCGTCTCCAGACATGGAATACCAATCTCTATTATCTCTGATAGGGATGGCAGATTTATTTCAAGATTCTGGCAGACATTACAGCAAGCATTAGGAACTCGTCTAGACATGAGTACTGCCTATCATCCACAAACTGATGGGCAGAGCGAAAGGACGATACAAACGCTTGAAGACATGCTACGAGCATGTGTTATTGATTTCAGAAACAGTTGGGATCGACATCTACCGTTAGCAGAATTTTCCTACAACAACAGCTATCATTCAAGCATTGAGATGGCGCCGTTTGAAGCACTTTATGGTAGAAAGTGCAGGTCTCTGATTTGTTGGAGTGAAGTGGGGGATTGGCAGATTACGGGTCCGGAGATTATACAAGAAACTACCGAGAAGATCATCCAAATTCAACAACGGTTGAAAACCGCCCAAAGTCGACAAAAGAGCTACGCTGACATTAAAAGAAAAGACATAGAATTTAAAATTGGAGAGATGGTCATGCTTAAAGTTGCACCTTGGAAAGGCGTTGTTCGATTTGTTAAACGAGGGAAATTAAATCCAAGGTATATTGGACCATTCAAGATTATTGATCGTGTCGGACCAGTAGCTTACCGACTTGAGTTACCTCAACAACTCGCGGCTGTACATAACACTTTCCACGTCTCGAATTTGAAGAAATTTTTTGCTAAAGAAGATCTCACTATTCCGTTAGATGAAATCCAAATCAACGAAAAACTTCAATTCATCGAAGAACCCGTCGAAATAATGGATCGTGAGGTTAAAAGATTTAAGCAAAACAAGATACCAATTGTTAAGGTTTGATGGAATGCTCGTAGAGGACCTGAGTTCACCTGGGAGCATGAAGATCAGATGAAGAAGAAATACCCGCATCTATTTCCAGAAGATTCGTCAACACCTTCAACAGCTTAAAATTTCGGGACGAAATTTATTTAACGGGTAGGTACTGTAGTGACCCGAACTTTTCCATGTTTATATATATTAATTGAGATTGATATTTACATGATTAAATGTTTCCAACATGTTAAGCAATCAAACTTGTTAAGACTTGATTAATTGAAATATGTTTCATATAGACAATTGACCACCCAAGTTGACCGGTGATTCACGAACGTTAAAACTTGTAAAAACTATATGATGACATATATATGGATATATATATAGTTAACATGATACTATGATAAGTAAACATATCATTAAGTATATTAACAATGAACTACATATGTAAAAACAAGACTACTAACTTAATGATTTTTAAACGAGACATATATGTAACGATTATCGTTGTAAAGACATTTAATGTATATATATATCATATTAAGAGATATTCATACATGATAATATCATGATAATATAATAATTTAAAATCTCATTTGATATTATAAACATTGGGTTAACAACATTTAACAAGATCGTTAACCTAAAGGTTTCAAAACAACACTTACATGTAACGACTAACGATGACTTAACGACTCAGTTAAAATGTATATACATGTAGTGTCTTAATATGTATTTATACACTTTT
This sequence comes from Rutidosis leptorrhynchoides, assembly GCF_046630445.1. Classification (NCBI taxonomy): domain Eukaryota; kingdom Viridiplantae; phylum Streptophyta; class Magnoliopsida; order Asterales; family Asteraceae; genus Rutidosis; species Rutidosis leptorrhynchoides. The sequence continues at coordinate 259,584,526 of NC_092337.1, forward strand.
GAAAGACTTCAATACACTTATCAAAATACTTCTACTTAACAAAAATTCTTACAATTACATCCTCGTTCAGTTTCATCAACAATTCTACTCGTATGCACCCGTATTCGTACTCGTACAATACACAGCTTTTAGATGTATGTACTATTGGTATATACACTCCAATGATCAGCTCTTAGCAGCCCATGTGAGTCACCTAACACATGTGGGAACCATCATTTGGCAACTAGCATGAAATATCTCATAAAATTACAAAAATATGAGTAATCATTCATGACTTATTTACATGAAAACAAAATTACATATCCTTTATATCTAATCCATACACCAACGACCAAAAACACCCACAAACACTTTAATTCTTCAATTTTCTTCATCTAATTGATCTCTCTCAAGTTCTATCTTCAAGTTCTAAGTGTTCTTCATATATTCTACAAGTTCTAGTTACATAAAATCAAGAATACTTTCAAGTTTGCTAGCTCACTTCCAATCTTGTAAGGTGATCATCCAACCTCAAGAAATCTTTGTTTCTTATAGTAGGTTATCATTCTAATACAAGGTAATAATTAATCAAACTTTGGTTCAATTTCTATAACTATAACAATCTTATTTCAAGTGATGATCTTACTTGAACTTGTTTTCGTGTCATGATTCTGCTTCAAGAACTTCGAGCCATCCAAGGATCCGTTGAAGCTAGATCCATTTTTCTCTTTTCCAGTAGGTTTATCCAAGGAACTTAAGGTAGTAATGATGTTCATAACATCATTCGATTCATACATATAAAGCTATCTTATTCGAAGGTTTAAACTTGTAATCACTAGAACATAGTTTAGTTAATTCTAAACTTGTTCGCAAACAAAAGTTAATCCTTCTAACTTGACTTTTAAAATCAACTAAACACATGTCCTATATCTATATGATATGCTAACTTAATGATTTAAAACCTGGAAACATGAAAAACACCGTAAAACCGGATTTACGCCGTCGTAGTAACACCGCGGGCTGTTTTGGGTTAGTTAATTAAAAACTATGATAAACTTTGATTTAAAAGTTGTTATTCTGGGAAAATGATTTTTATTATGAACATGAAACTATATCCAAAAATTATGGTTAAACTCAAATTGGAAGTATGTTTTCTAAAATGGTCATCTAGACGTCGTTCTTTCGACTGAAATGACTACCTTTATAAAAACGACTTGTAACTTATTTTTTCGACTATAAACCTATACTTTTTCTGTTTAGATTCATAAAATAGAGTTCAATATGAAACCATAGCAATTTGATTCACTCAAAACGGATTTAAAATGAAGAAGTTATGAGTAAAACAAGATTGGATAATTTTTCTCATTTTAGCTACGTGAAAATTGGTAACAAATCTATTCCAACCATAACTTAATCAACTTATATTGTATATTATGTAATCTTGAGATACCATAGACACGTATACAATGTTTCGACCTATCATGTCGACACATCTATATATATTTCGGAACAACCATAGACACTCTATATGTGAATGTTGGAGTTAGCTATACAGGGTTGAGGTTGATTCCAAAATATATATAGTTTGAGTTATGATCAATACTGAGATATGTATACACTGGGTCGTGGATTGATTCAAGATAATATTTATCGATTTATTTCTGTACATCTAACTGTGGACAACTAGTTGTAGGTTACTAACGAGGACAGCTGACTTAATAAACTTAAAACATCAAAATATATTAAAAGTGTTATAAATATATTTTGAACATAGTTTGATATATATGTATATATTGTTATAGGTTCGTGAATCAACCAGTGGCCAAGTCTTACTTCCCGACGAAGTAAAAATCTATGAAAGTGAGTTTCATTATTCCCTTTTTATATATATTTTTGGGCTGAGAATACATGCAATGTTTTAATAACTATTTTTCAATATTTATATGCGTGAGTTTCATTTGATCCCTTTTTACTCATTACATTTTTGGGCTGAGAATACATGCAAATGCTTTATTAACTGTTTTACAATATTTATATGCGTGAGTTTCATTTTCCTTTTTACCCTTTATATTTTTCGGCTGAGAATACATGCGCAATTTTTATAAATGTTTTACGAAATAGACACAAGTAATCGAAACTACATTATATGGTTGAATTATCGAAATCGAATATGCCCCTTTTTATTAAGTCTGGTAATCTAAGAATTAGGGAACAGACACCCTAATTGACGCGAATTCTAAAGATAGATCTATTAGGCCTAACAAACCCCATCCAAAGTACCGGATGCTTTAGTACTTCGAAATTTATATCATATCCGAAGGGTGTCCCGAAATGATGGGGATATTCTTATATATGCATCTTGTTAATGTCGGTTACCAGGTGTTCACCATATGAATGATTTTTATCTCTATGTATGGGATGTGTTTTGAAATATGAAATCTTGTGGTCTATTATTATGATTTGATAATATATTGGTTAAACCTATAACTCACCAACATTTTTGTTGACGTTTTAAGCATGTTTATTCTCAGGTGATTATTAAGAGCTTCAGCTGTCACATACTTAAATAAGGACGAGATTTGGAGTCCATGCTTGTATGATATTGTTTAAAAACTGCATTCAAGAAACTTATTTTGTTGTAACATATTTGTATTGTAAACCATTATGTAATGGTCGTGTGTAAACAGGATATTTTAGATTATCATTATTCGATAATCTACGTAAAGCTTTTTAAAACCTTTATCTATGAAATAAAGGTTATGGTTTCTTTTAAAAATGAATGCAGTCTTTGAAAAACGTCTCATATAGAGGTCAAAACCTCGCAACGAAATCAATTAATATGGAACGTTTTTAATCAATAAGAACGGGACATTTCATGAAACATGACTAGGAACTTAGAAATCAACAGATTTAACTCACACAATGGCGGAATAAGTGAATCAAACCCTCTAGTGAATAGGTTAAGTTTATTTTGATTAATTTAGTTAAACCACAACTAAATCAAGTGTGATTAGATCAACACCTAGAGCTATTATTCACCACCTGGGTGATTTGGACTGAGAGAGAATCGGAGGAGCTCGCTAGATCTGAGTGTGTGTAACAAATGAGAGGCTTAACCTAAAATGAAGAACATAAGACTTTATATATCCCTGTTGTTGACTCACCCATACGATTCATTCATCACACGTACGAGTTGGCTTCATCAGCCGTACGGGTGATCACTCACTCGTGTCTTCTCATTTAAGTTGTAATTGTGACTTAGCTCAGCATCAACCGTGCGTATGAGCCTATCAGCCGTACTAGTGAGGTTTCACTCGTACGTCTGACTAAGTCTAACATAGTCAAACATCTAAATCTCGTTCCTGCAGTTCCTGTAATCACATACAAACACGGATAGGATAATAACGAGCAATCATGGTAGCCTGTAAACTGTTGTACCTGCAATGGACTTGGGTAGATGTCTAGGGACTTGCATAAAATGCATCAACAGAAGGTGTGAGTTGTAAGGAAATGAAGGAGGTGAATTTATAAGAAAATCTCTGACAGAACAATTAAAATGAATGATCGCATTTAAAGCGGATCCTAATTTCCTTGATTACCGGAGAGTCAAATCTTATTAAGAAGATTTTCTTTAAATCCCTTGAAATCTGGGAATCAATCATATCTACGTCAAATGATAAGATGAATCTACACTTACTCATTTCACTCTTCTATGTTAGCTTCATTCATACTCTTCATATAAATGGATTGTTTATCCAAATTATTCGCTGATGATAAAACTCTAATTTTCAGCCCGTATGCATCATGAAAACATACTTATTATCATTCATGACCTTTCCACTCAAATTTCGGGACGAAATTTCTTTAACGGGTAGGTACTGTGACAACCCGGAAATTTCCAACCAAATTTAAACTTTAATCTTTATATGTTTCTGACATGATAAGCAATATTTGTTAAGTTAAATTTCAAGAATTTTAAACTATGTTCATACATTCATTCAACCTCGACCAAGTTCCAACGATTCACGAACTATTAAATGAATATGATTATATATGTATATGTGTATATATATTATAACTTGAAACGTAAACAAAATATTAGATTAAATACTTTATATGATTGTATCTATTTCAAAATGTTTATCAATGGAATTAGAAGATAAGATCAAATGATTGAATTATCAGATATATTGAATTATGATTACAAGTCTCTGTTGAAAGGCCCACGTTGATTTGAGAAATCTTTCTATTTTAACAATATTCGGAAAATGGTAAAGTGATTTATAAATAAGAACAAATTGTCAATCATTGAGAACTAGATAAAGGATAGTGGAAGATTGAATCTCATAAAGACTCGATTGATCTATTTAGTTTCAAACGTACAAAAACGTTTTCAGTTTAAAAAGAACTTTATTATTAAAACGTATATAACTTTTATAAATATCTAGAACCACTTTTGACAACTCATTACTTAACTAGTATGATAAAGATAACGATATTTATATTTTATTTTATTAAATATATATAACGATTTAAATTAATATTATATATATTTATACGCGTATTATATGTACATAGTTTTATACTTTTACTATACTTAAACTTTACCTTTACTTTATTTTTACTTTACTTTAACTTTAATAATTCACTTTAATAATTCATACTTTAATAATTTACTTTAATAATTCATACTTTAATAATTCACTTTAATAATTCATACTTTAATAATTCACTTTAATAATTCATACTTTAATAATTTACTTTAATAATTCATACTTTAATAATTCATTTTAATAATTCAAAAATCTATTATAAATAGAATTCAATAGGTTTCATTATTTCATAGAAACTTGAAAATATTTTTCTCTAAACTCTCTCAATCGATTTACATATATATATTTACTCCGTATTATTTCAAGATATTATTAGTATACATAAAATATTATGACGGAGTGCTATCCAAGTGATTTCGAAATTATTTTTCGAGTAGGATAGGATTAAGGAAATTATGGGTTATAGCTACGGAGGTGATTGAGTATGGTTCATGGGTATGCTCGTGAGGTCAATATAGTGTTTATCATTTCCGTTGCGTCTACGTACCTTTCCTACAATATTGAATCTCAATATTGATACGTGAGTACTCATAATTTAACTTTTACATACTAATAGTGTATCCCTGACTAGTGCTCGAGTATTTAGGATTATGCATGCTTGTACTTTTGATATTGCCCTTAGACAGGTTAGGTTGAATCTTGAATTAGTTACACTTGCGGTTGAGATAAGGTATAAGATATGCATGTCCTTGGAAAACTAGCGAAAAATTAAGAACTTTTCCTTTAGATATCGAATGGTTTCGATGAACAGATTAGAAGTTATAATCAATTAAATTTTCGATATTTTTATTAAAAATGATTATTATTATTATTGTCGTTTTTATCGTAGTTCTAGTTTTATCTTATTATTATCATTATTATTATCTTTATCAATAAAAGGGATTTATCATTAAAAATTGTTAATTTTTTTTTATTATTACTATCGTTATTATCGTTAAAGTTATAATTAGTATTATTATTATTATCCAATTATTATTATTATTATTATTATTATTATTATTATTATTATTATTATTATTATTATTATTATTATCATCATTATTAATATATATATCATTATTTAAAAATGGTTATTGTTATTGTTATTATTATTATTACTATATTATCATTAAGATGACTATTAGTATTATCGTTAATAATGTTATAGTAACTATCATTATTAATATTAGTGTAATTAAAACAAATATTTGTAACACCTAATTATTTTGATTACTATTATTATCATTATTATGAACACGATATAAAAGACAATTAAAAGCTATTAAACGAAACGATTAGGAAATAATGAGTAAGAGTATCATGATGAAATTAAAATATTATAAGATATTGATTTAGATAAAATTATCGTTCTTATTATTTTTATCATTACTATTATTATTAAAAGTATCGTTAGTATTAAAACTATCATTTTAACAAAAATTATCATTTTAATAGAAATTTCATTGTTACTATAAAATATCATTATTATTATTATTTTAAATAGAATTATTATTTTAAAGATAATATTAAAAATTATCGTAAATATTAAAGTTATCATAATTATAATTATCGTTTTATCATAATGTCATCCTTGTAATTATAAATATTGATATTTTTATAATAATAATTATTATTATAAAATAATACAACTTTTGCTTACTATCATTATAGATATTATTTTATCAAATAAATATGTGATACAAACATATTTTACTACGTCTAATAACTTACTTTAATAATACCTATCATATTATTATCTTTATGATATTAAATGAACCCTATAAATTTTATTACTTAATATATATAAAAGTATATTTTATTATATAAATTTAATATTAAATTTACTCTAATAAATCTTTTAAAAATATTTAAAAATATAAAACGACGATATTTAAACTATATATTAATCATGTATAGATTTTTGGAAATTATTTTGAGTCAAATTTACTTTTGTTGACTTTTGCATATTAGTCTCGAGCATTAGGATTGTGGTACACTATGACTTGACCTAATTTGTTAGACAAATATTGACCAACACATAAATATATATAATTAATTTAGGTTCGTGAATCCGAGGCCAACCTTGCACTTGTTCAATGACGTTATATGTATTTTTACTACGAAATACAGTATGGTGAGTTTCATTTGCCTTTTTACCCTTTATATTTTTGGGACTGAGAATACATGCGCTTTTATAAATGTTTGACGAAATAGACACAAGTAATTGAAACTACATTCTATGGTTGAATTATCGAAATCGAATATGCCCCTTTTTATTAAAGTCTGGTAATCTAAGAATTAGGGAACAGACACCCTAATTGACGCGAATACTAAAGATAGATCTATTGGGCCTAACAAACCCCATCCAAAGTACCGGATGCTTTAGGTCTTCGAAATTTATATCATGTCCGAAGGAGGATCCCGGAATGATAGGGGATATTCTTATATGTATCTTGTTAATGTCAGTTACCAGGTGTTCACCATATGAATGATTATTTTTGTCTCTATGCATGGGACGTATATTTATGAGAACTGGAAATGAAATTCTTGTGGTCTATTAAAATGATGGAAATAAATGATTGTGATAAACTAATGAACTCACCAACCTTTTGGTTGACACTTTAAAGCATGTTTATTCTCAGGTGTTAAAGAAATCTTCCGCTGGATAGTGGATATTATGAAATGGTATGCATTACTTGGAGTCTTTTATAGCATATTTCGAAGAACGTTGCATTCGAGTCATTGAGTTCATCAAAGATTATTATTAAATCAATTTATAGTTGGATAGTGGATATTATGAAATGGTATGCATGCCTGTCAATTTTCGATGTAAAGAAAGTTTGTCTTTTAAAAACGAATGCAATGTTTGTAAAATGTATCATATAGAGGTCAAATACCTCGCAATGTAATCAACTATTGTGAATCGTTTATAATGTATATGAACGGGTCCTTTCAAAAACTATGGATAAGGTTATGATTTAAGTAAGTTATTAATTATTATTATCATTATCATCAATACTAATTACTAACACTACCATTAATAATAATTAGTATTATCATTCTTAATATTACTAGTATCATTAGTATTATTAAAATAATTATTAATTATGTAAAACCATATCTAATATATATAACACAACACTATTATTATATTAATTAATTATTTAAAATATATAAAATAAATATTTTTAAGTTATTAATGGAACACATAATTTATTAAAATAACAATTATATTACTAATAATAATATATATATGTTCAATTACAAATATGTGTATTGATATATGCACAAATGATATAGGTTCGTGAATCCGAGGCCAACCCTGCTTTGTTCAGTTGTTCAATATCGTCATATGTATTTTTACTACAAAATACAGTAGAGTGAGTTTCATTTGCTCCCTTTTTAAATGCTTTTGCAATATATATTTTTGGGACTGAGAATACATGCGCTGCTTTTATAAATGTTTTACGAAATAGACACAAGTAATCGAAACTACATTCTATGGTTGGATAATCGAATCGAATATCACCCTTCTTAGTCTGGTAATCTAAGAATTAGGGAACAGACACCCTAATTGACGTGAATCCTAAAGATAGATCTATTGGGCCTTACAAACCCCATCCAAAGTACCGGATGCTTTAGTACTTTGAAATTTATATCATGTCCGAAGGAGGATCCTGGAATGATGGGGATATTCTATATGCATCTTGTTAAGGTCAGTTACCATGTGTTCAATCCATATGAATGATTTTTGTCTCTATGCATGGGACGTATGTTTATGAGAAATGGAAATATGAAATCTTGTGGTCTATTAAAGTTATGAAATGATTATTTATGATAAACTAATGAACTCACCAACCTTTTGGTTAACACTTGAAAGCATGTTTATTCTCAGGTACGAAAGAAATCTTCCACTGTGCATTTGCTCATTTTAGAGATATTACTTGGAGTCATTCATGTCATATTTCAAAAGACGTTGCATTCAAGTCGTCAAGTTCATCAGAATTATTATTAAGTCAATTATAGTTAGATATATTATGAAATGGTATGTATGCCATCAACTTTCGATGTAATGAAAGATTGTATTTTCAAAAAACGAATGCAATGTTTGAAAAATGTATCATATAGAGGTCAAGTACCTCGCGATGTAATCAACTGTTGTGAATCGTTTATAATCGATGTGGACTTCGTCCGGATGGATTAGGATCGGTCTTCACAATAACAACGTGCCCTGTTGATTGAACACTGATCACAAACGGAAGGAGTCTGTCAGGTTAATTTGATAAAACCTTAAATGAAAACTAACAACCATTTCATCATACTAATGAGATCAAACTAAATCAAACATTATACAGCATTACAGTTGATATACTGAAAGTAAAGCAGATAAAAACCTAACAGATACCTAAACAGTTGATATGACCTAGTCCTAGGGCAACAATCAAACAAGAATATGTAATAGGTTTTGGTCATACAGTCATGGCACTAGGTAGATCTTAACAGCTCCTAAGGGGTCTCCTTGGAACAGTCAATAGGCATACTAGGTTATTCATGTCTCAATTCCTAAGTTTTGTGTCCTAAAAGCGCATTAGATGCCTCTCGGGAACTCCGGCCATACCAAGTTCATAGAATCTTCAGATACAGTATAACCAGGGGTCTTAATCCTATGAAGTAGCTAAGTTTATATAGGTGGACAAGTCCTGATCATAACCTAGGTTGGTCAATCCTTAAGATGCTAGCATACAAATCTATCAGACTCACAAGTTTAGCATATTAACAGTAATCGTACTAATTTACATAACTACGCTAACCCAAACATTTATCATGGCAACATACAGATTAATTAAGCTAACATGGTAGTTGATAGTGCTCTAAATGAACTTATATTTAAGCACAATATCGTTCCAATATGTAATATTTATAATTGTAATTGTTCTATTTTTAAGTTGTAATTGTTTAAATAAATAAATGCGAAGACGAAGCATGAAGATTAAAGAATTGAAGAAAAAGTGCCACTAAAACTGGAAAAGGGTCCCTAAAGCCATAGTGCACTCAAAAACATCCTAAAAAGTGAGTTAAAAGACTTGCGCGGATTTTGAGAGTTAAGGAAAATAATTTTTTGTGCAAATTACAAATTGCGAAATGCAAAGTACAAGATATCTACGCGTACAAAAGGACGTTCAAAAATCAGAAACTGAGACATAAACCAAGCATCAACACGCGAGTCAACGGACCTAATATTACGAGTCAACTATGCACAAGAATATAATATAATATATATAAAATTATATATATTATATTATATAATAAATAAATCAAAGCCGCCCACGTTTTAAACAACAATGTGAACCGGAGCCATCTTCCATGCGATCGCATGGGAATAAGGCAGCAATGCCATGCGATCGCATGGGCCCTAAAGTCTGGTCAGGTCTATAAAAGGCCACGAATTCTGCTCGATTAAAACACATCTTTTTATTTTCCTTCCTCTGATCAATGTAATATATATTTATATTTATAATATTAATTTTAAATTAAGTTTAATAATAATTGGGTTATTGTAAGAAATGTTTTAAGGTTTTGTAAGTCGGAACTCTGTCCGTGTAATGCTATGCGATAAATAATCACTGTAAGCTATGTTCTTCCTTTTTCAATTAATATCTCGTAACTAAGTTATTATTATGCTTATTTAAGCCAAAGTAATCGTGATATTAGACTAAATGTTAAAGACAGGGTTATTGGATTTTGTACCATAATTAGGGTTTGGACAAAATCCGACACTTGTGAATGTTAGTACGATTTTCCGTATAGCGGCTGTAAGGTACTAGTACAGAAAACTAGCTGCTCAGCGTGTGGCGTATACTGTTGATTGTTGTTTGCCCTCGAGAAATAATCTCTGCAGATCCGGAACACAGATATAAGATCTGTGGGGTGGCCTCAATCAATCTGAAGATCAATCTGAAATTGATCCGTATAGCGTAATGCTGCTAAGTGGCTAATGTATGTTTAGAGTGAGAAAGAACTGTGTGAGAGAGAAAGTGTACTTTTCTCTGACTGAAGTTCAGATCAGAAATGATGTGAAATGTGGTGACCCAGAGGGTCTATTTATAGGTGTAGAATGTCCGAAATTCACGGGATACACGTGTCAATCACTGAATGGTTCTGTTACATGAAGTATCTGGAATGTCGGTGGAATGTGCTGACGTGGCTGCGTGCCGTTCACGCGCTGAGTTAAAGAGCTTATGCATAGAAGCTACCTGCAGGGCTTACGCTTGACGCTGGGCGGCCTGCTGGACGCTGGGCGGCAAACTCTGAAAACTTCCAAATTTCATTATGTCTTGTGCTCTTTGATTGAGTTTTTTACATGAAACTAATGTTTTTATGCGTGTATATCCTAGGATACACCATTAAGTCCCCCCAGTTTAATGTATTTATTTGTGTAAAAAATAGTCATTAAACTAAAAAATAAGTAATGCCTTTTCCTCGAGAACAAGAATCTGCTGTAGCCGAACTTTTTTCTGCTATGTCAGTTACTTTTTTGATCATGACCTGCAGAAAGTACTTTTTTGAAATTTGAATTTCATTTTCAATTAAATTTACTTCTCTCGCATTTATGTACATCCGACACGTGGGAGTACATCAACCATGCGATTAACCGTCAACTGTTCATCTTTTGTTTGTTATTTAAAACCCAATCTTTTACTGTATCATATTTACTTTAATCTGAATTTATTCCCTTCATCTACCTTAAACTTATGTCATAAAATTCCTTTCTTAACTTCTTAATCAATGGCTATTTATAATGTTGAAGATGTTCCAAGCAAAATTTCTTCGATGTACCTCGATCGTGTCAGAATTGCTTTTCCCAAATTTTTTGGTGCCGATGCTATTGTTCCAGGCCCACATGATCGTGCCTGTCCCCCTCCTATTGGAAAGGTTGCTATTTACGGCCGTGCTTTGTACTTTTCGTACCTTCGTATTCCTTTTACCAAATTTTACCTAGATGGTTGCTGCTTTTATGGTGTTAGCGTTGGACAATTTGAGCCTATGTCCATTCATAAGATCATGTTGTTCGAGATGTATTGTATGGCTCGAGATATTACCCCTTCTGTTCGTATTTTTTCTAATCTTGCAACCATAAATCGTTATGATAAAGGATGGTTTTGTCTTACTTTGGATGGGTTTTTGCTTAATTCTGGTGAGACAAATGAGAATTGGCAGAGTACATTCTTCTTTATTAATAGCGAAGTTATCCCCAATGAGTGCCTGCAAGCTAGCTATTGGCGTACATCGCTTGATCCTCCCAAAGTTATTCATCCAAGGTTAACATCTAAAGAACGAAAAGTATTAAATGTGATTAAAAAAGAGAAGATTCCAAACCGTCATTATCCAGAACATATGCTCTCTCTATGCTCCCTTAATGCTGAATGGGATGCAGAAACACGCGGTTGTGCCATTGTTATGGTGAAAAATAAAGGTATAATTTGATTAAGATTTGGTTATCTATTGTTATTATCTGTATAATAAATAATAAATAATAATTACTGTGTTCTTATGTTTTTTAATGATTACTCCGCTCGTCGCTCTGCGTTACACCAGATTTAATGATCTGTAATTTAGATCTGAAAAATTGGCTGATCAGACGCTCGAAAATAGTTTGTGTGAAAATGAGCTTGAAGATGAGGATGATGCTCCTTTAAATCGAGCAAATTCGAGGAAACGCCGTGCTGCTGGTAACTTCTCTTTTGAATCAATAGCAGAAGAAAACCTTTATTGCTTTTTCCATATGCCTAGCAATGGTGGCTATTATAATGTTGATCCTGATAAATATGCAATATTGAATTGTGAATCTTCTTTTCTGGATTGGAAAAACTTCTTGAATAACAACTGTTATTTTAATTCAGCCCTAGCAGCGAGAGAAGAAGCACAGAAGAAACTTGCTCTTCCGCCTCCCGCTCAGCGTAGCAGAATAGGGGAAAGCAGTTCACAAATAAGCATTCCCAACTTAGATACTACTGGCTTAACAACTCTCTTAGCTGGTCCTCCTGGTAATTATGAGAAATTTTATGAAGTATCTTGAAGCGATGTTGTCGCCTTCACTTATTAAATTCTTTGAGAGTTTATCTGATGGTGATGCTCGAAAATGTCAAGCACAGGGCATTATTTGGAATATTGTATCTGAATTCAATAATTTGAAGCGTTTGGAGCACTATGATCAAATACATCGTGACAAATCGGAAAAAATTAAAAAAAAGCAGAGGCACTGAAAATTGCCCAACTTGAACTAGAGGCTGCTGTTGCCGCTAAAAATGCTGCAGAGGCGCGCTATGTTCAAATGGCAACAAAGGAAAAATGTTATGTGCATAAAATTGATACTCTAACTCGGTCTGAAATATCCTTAACTCAATCTGAAACATCGTTGAAGGAACAACTGGAGAAGGTATTCCAAAAATTGTGAAGAATGCTTTCACTTCTGAGAAGTTAACTAAGCCGTTCAACGAATTTATAACTGTTGCTTTGGACGCTGACCGGATACGATTTCTTGAGAGATTGAAAGATGATATACCTGATTTTCCAAAGTCATTGCCGGAATCTCTTATATCTCAATTGAAGCCAAATACCGAAGATAGACTTAAAGTGCTTGGTGATGAAATAGAACATCTGTCTTTTATTGAATTAGAGAATTTGTGTAATAATGCTGCTACATCGGTAGAAGATGTTCTAAATTTGAAGTTATAATCTGTATTGCTTTTGTTATCTGTTAATTATATAATGTATATAAATGTTTTTTACTTTGCTGATAATTTTGTCAAAGCTTTACATGTTTGATTTGAACAATCAAAATTATGACTAGTCATATACTGTTTGTATAATTTTTATGTCATGACGGTCGTAGATACATTCTATTGTCTGGATGTTCAGTGGATTTCTATGTTTATCCACTGCCATTTCAACCTTTTGTTTATGATTGAACTTCTGCCACCGAGGAAAAAACTTCTCTTTTGTGGGTAGGGATGTCACACTGTGTTGTGACATCTGATATAAAATCCTTGGCCGGATAAAAATTATGAATAGTATGTCATAAGAAATATTTCTGAATTCTTATTTCTTTAAAGAAATTTTTACATTTATGATTGCATCTCATGCTCTAAATAGTTGATCAAGCTATTCAAACATGCAATACTACGCATAAAATTTCTTTAAATTCATTGCATTCCATGTTCGTGGAATTTCTTCGCCGGAGGGCGCTGAAAGGGTATATGACCCATTAGGATGTGCCTTTGTAATTTTATATGGGCTTTCCCATCGTGGCCCCAACTTCCTTTGTTTTTCTTGCCTACTCGCCTCATTATCTCTTAACACTAGGTCCCCCTCCTTGAATTGCACATATCTGACCCGCTTGTTATAATATTTTGCCATTTTCTGTTTTGCATCCGCTTGATGGATGGCGGCCATGATTCCCCTTTCTTCCAATAAATTCAAGTTTTCACGTAAAATGGGTGAATTATTTTCTGTATCAAATGCCAAAATCCTTTGTGTTGGTACACGGATTTCAGCTGGTATCACTGCCTCAGTGCCATATACCAAACTGAATGTCACCCGTGCTCCGTTTTGGCATTGTGCAGTGAGCCCACAATACATATGGCACTTCATCTACCCACTTAGTCTGACTCAAACCTAACCTAGCCTTTATGACGGCTACAATTTCTTTATTTATCACTTCGACCTGCCCATTGGCCTGTGGGTGGGCAACTGAGGTAAATGTTTGTTTGATATTTAGTTCTTCACACCAACTTTTGAAGGGGTTATCTGCAAACTATTTTCCATTGTCACTGACAATTTTATTCGGTAATCCATATCTGCACACAATATCGCTCCACACGAATTTTTTGATATTCTCACCAGTTATTTTAGCTAATACCTTCGCCTCAACCCACTTACTGAAGAAATCAATTGCAACAACCAAAAATTTTGTATTTCCTACACTTCTTGGGAAGGGGCCTACTATGTCAATTGCCCATTTACAAAATGGCCATGCCGATGATACTGAAATTAAATCATACTTAGGTAAACGCTGTACGGTTCCATGCTGCTGGCAGGCATCACCTGTCTTAATTACGTCCGTTGTATCTTTGTAAATTGACTACCAATAATACCCTTGTTGCATAATCTGTCCAACTATAGTTCTATAATCGAAATGCTTTGCACATAATCCCTCATGCATTTCCTTGACTACATCAATTGCTTGCTATGGTGTTAAACACCTTAAATTTGGTCCACTGAAGGATTTTCTATAAAGTATTCCATTTTCCAGGACGTAAAGTGCTGCACTAACTGTTATCCGTCTTGCTTCCATGGCATCTGTTGGCAATGTTCCGTCCTGTAAATATTTTACATAGGGGGTTATCCAATATGATTCCTTTTCTTTAAATGTTGCAACCACTATCTTTTCATCAACCGTTATCTTTTAAGAGCTCCACCAAAACTTTCTTGTGCAAATGATCAAATGTTAATGTTGCTAATTTGCTCAAAACATCTGCCTTCTTGTTTTTATTTCTTGGTATCTGCACGACCTCTAAGGTTTCGAAATGTTTTCATATTTTCTCAACTAATTGCAAATACTGTTTCATAGAGGCGTCTTTGGCTTCAAACGCTCCATTAACCTGTTGTGCTACAATTTGAGAATCGACATATGCACGCAAATGTTTTATTCCCATTTTTGACGCTATGCGGAGGCCGAAAAGCAATGCTTCATATTCTGCTTCATTATTAGATGCATAGAAGCAAAACCTCAATGCATACGTATGCTCCTCACCCTCTGGGCTAGTAAGTACTAACCCTGCACCAACACCTTCCTCACTTGATGCACCATCAGTGTGCAACTCCCAAACATGATTACTAGCTGTAACGTTTGGCGGATGATCGACCTTTTCTGTTGTTTCTAATAAAAAATCTGCCAAAATATTACCTTTGCTGCATGTCGAGGCAAAAAATTTATTTCATATTCTCCCAATTCAATTGCCCATTTTGCTAGTCGTCCTGATGACTCTGGATTTCTCAAAATATGTTTTATCGGCTGGTCTGTCATTACCTGGATTGAAAGTGCCTGAAAATATCGCCTGAGTTGCCTAGCTGTGTGTGTTAAAGCATACACCAATTTTTCAATTGGTGGATAGTTAACTTCACTCTATTGCAATACTTTACTGACAAAGTATATAGGCATTTGTATTCCCTTTCGTTCTGTAATCAAGACTGAACTGATGGCCTCTGTGGAAGCAGCCAAATACAAAATTAACGTTTCTCCTTCTATTGGTGCAGTTAAAGTAGGTAATTCTTTCAAGAGTTGCTTAATATCCTGAAATGCTTTTTCTGCTTCCTCTGTCCACTTAAAATCTTTTTTGTTCAAACAGCTTTTTAAAACCTTCATAAATGGTAACGATCGATCTGCTGCTCTTGATAGAAACCTTGTTAAAGCTGATAATCGTCCATTCAGGCTTTGAACTTCTTTCTTTGTTTTAGGAGATACCATATTTTCAATTGCTTGAATCTTTTTTGGATTAGCCTTGATTCCCCACTCTGTAACAATATAACCTAAGAATTTACCTTCTTCTACACCAAAAGTGCACTTCTTAGAATTCAATTTCATATTGACCTTTCGTAATGATTCAAACATTTCAAGAGTATCTCTGAGCATGCTGTCTTCTGTATGGCTCTTGATAACAATGTCATCAACATAGGCTTCTACATTTTTACCTATTTGATCTTTAAACACTTTATCAATTACGCGTTGATAAGTTGCACCTGCATTTTTTAATCCGAAATGCATCATAATATAGCAGAAAATTCCATCTGGTGTGTGGAATGCTGTTTTATCTTGATCACGTATTGCCATTGGTATTTGATGATATCCCTTGAATGCATCCAAAAAGGATTTAAACTGATGGCCACTTACAGACTCCACTTTCCAATCAATTTCTGGTAAAGGATAATTGTCTTTTGGACATGCTTTATTTAAATCTGTGAAGTCGACACACATCCTCCATGAATTATCTGGCTTTCTTACCATAACCGGGTTTGCTACCCATGTCTGGTATTTTACTTCCCTCAATATTCCAGCATCCACCAATTTTTTAACTTCTTCTTTGAGAAATTTTGTTCGATCCGGAGCCATGCCTCTTTTCTTCTGACACACTGGTGGAATATTAGGATTCACACCAAGCTTATGTTCAGCCACATGACGTGGTACTCCAGTCATATCAGAATCTTGCCATGCAAAAACATCCAAATTTGTGGCTAAGATTTTGTAAAGCTTTTCTCTTGTTGCCTTTATGATTGTGTTTCCAATTATGATTTTCTAATATGGAAACTCTGGATTTGGTGATATAGACCCATCTTCATGAATGATTGGGTTAACAGCTGTTCTGTTTATTTGTACACATTCTATTGGTCTTCTCCGTTCAGCGTACAGCGTGGCGATGCCAGCCGGTGTGGGGAATTTCATCATTACGTGCACCGTTGATGTTACAGCTCCGAATGCCATCATGGCTGATCGTCCTAAAATGACGTTATACTGCGAATTTGCTTTTACGACCAAAAATTCAATATGGGCAGTTCTTTTAAATGGCGTTTTTCCCAATACGATTTCTAAAACTATGCTTCCTTCTGACCATGATGGATCATTAGCAAAGCTTACAAAGGGAACAAATGTGTCCTTTAGCTTTTCCTTAACTCTGTCTGGTAGTTGTATAAAACAATGTTCATACATGATATCTGCTCCTACTCCGGTATCAGTATATATTCCTCCAATAACACAATTTTCTATTCGAGCTTCAATCACTATAGGAGCGTCAGATGGATTTGTGTTAAACATGGAAGGAAAAGCAATCATTTCCTGTTTCCAATCTTCTAACGTTTCTGCTTTTCTTCGCTGTCCGGCTTGCCATGAATGTATCATGTTTGCTTCAATGTGTGTTATCTGACAGTTACGCCTTTTGGTGCTCTTAAAAGTTTAGTGGTTCTTTAGAACGGGTGGCGCCATCTGTTAGTACAATTTTCCGTATAGCGATTGTAAGGTACTAGTACAAAAAACTAGCTGCTCAGCGTGTGGCATATACTGTTGATTGTTGTTTGCTCTCGAGAAATAATCTCTGCAGACCCGGAACACAGATATAAGATCTGTGGGGTGGCCTCAATCAATCTGAGGATCAATCTGAAATTGATCCGTATAGCGTAATGCTGCTAAGCGGCTAATGTATGTTTAGAGTGAGAAAGAACTGTGTGAAAGAGAAAGTGTACTTCTCTCTGACTGAAGTTCAGATCAGAAATGATGTGAAATGTGGTGACCCAGGGGGTCTATTTATAGGTGTAGAATGTCCGAAATTCACGGGATACACGTGTCAATCGATGAATGGTTCTGTTACGTGAAGTATCCGGAATGTTGGTGGCGTGTACTGATGTGGCTGCGTGCCGTTTGTGAAGACCCGTCCTAATCCATTCGGACGAAGTCCATATCGATTATAAATGATTCACAACAGTTGATTACATCGCGAGGTATTTGACCTCTATATGATACATTTTACAAACATTGCATTCAATTTTAAAAGACAATCTTTCTTTACAACGAAAATTGACGGCATGCATACCATTTCAGTATATATCCAACTATAATTGACTTAATAATAATCTTGATGAACTCGACGACTTAAATGCAACGTCTTTTGAAATATGCCATGAATGACTCCAAGTAATGTTTCTAAAATGAGCAAATGCACAGCGGAAGATTTCTTTCATACCTGAGAATAAACATGCTTTAAAGTGTCAACCAAAAGGTTGGTGAGTTCATTAGTTTAACATAAATAATCACTTCATAATTTTAATAGACCACAAGATTTCATATTTCCATTTCTCATAAACATACGTCCCATGCATAGAGACAAAAATATCATTCATATGGATTGAACACCTGGTAATCGACATTCACAATATGCATATAAGAATATCCCCATCATTCAGGGATCCTCCTTCGGACATGATATAAATTTCGAAGTACTAAAGCATCCGGTACTTTGGATGGGGCTTGTTGGGCCCGAATCCTATACCCACCTGTAATGTACATGCGATATCTTTTAAATACACTACACCTTTCTCGTGTATGAAATCATCTTTCATAAATCTTAGTAACCGTACACATATCTCGTGCACAAAAATAACATACACATAACCTGTGTATAAATCTTTCTCTCGATACATAACATTCATATCAATTGGTGGCAATTATCATGTCCACATAATTCAATGGTGGTAATTATCATGTCCACATAATTCAATGGTGGCAATTATCATGTCCACATAATTCAACAATAATCCGCAGAACTTCTGTCTGCATAATAATTCATTCGAGGAATGTTTTGCTTGTGTCTATCTCGTCAAACATTTATAAAAGCATTTCATGTATTCGCAGTTCAGAATATATTTCAAAAGCATTTAATAAAGCAGTTGTAAAAACAACGCATGTATTCTCAGTTCCATAAATATAAAGAGTAAAAGGGAGCAAATGAAACTCACCATACGATATTTTGTAGTAAAAATATTCATACGAAGAAACTGAACAATGCAGGGTTGGCCTCCGACTCACGAACAAAACTCATAATTTTCTAGGCTTTAAACCATTTTAAAACACAACTTGAAAATACTCGACTTGCAAATCTCCCGAGTAACCTCGTCGTAGTATTTCATATTTTGTATCTCTTAAGGGAAATAATAATAATAATAATAATAATAATAATAATAATAATAATAATAATAATAATAATAATACGGAGGGTAATAATAAGGTAGAAATATGTGTGTGTGTGTGTGTGCGCGTAATGATCAAAAATTGCATATGGGTGTTTTATAACTAAACAAACGGGACATGCGCCTACCTCTATATCCATCGCTCTCCATCTATCGACATCTATCACCATCTATCTATCTATTGGTATATAGTAAAAAAAAAATGCCACTTGTTAAATGAAAAGATTATCAAACTGCTACCCTTGTTTCTTTTGTCACGGGAATAATAAAAAAAAATTGTATCGAGTCCCACTTATTTGTTTCTACATGTCGACATCTTTCTTTTCTATGTTTAATATTTAATGCTTTATTTATTCTTACGTTTAATTAGTGGGCTAGATGTGTTTGACCACATCTAATGTGGAATATGGGATTGTGAGGTTAGTGAGGTTAGTGACCACAAGTTCTTAACTACTCAAATATATTTTTCAATTTAACATAAAGAAAACAAAGTTTTACGTTTTATGATAAACCAAATAAAAAAAAATATCACTACGTAAATTAAAAACCTTGTTATAAATTAAAAACCCATAATTAATTAACGTATTTAAGTTTAAAAGTCTATGTACAATCATTGAGTTTAAAGTATTTTTTTTTTAAACAAAAAAAAAATGCTTTTGTCATCAACTTTCAGTTGTTAGAAATATTTAGGAATAAGTTATGCTTATGTCCTAGTGTTAGAAAATAAATTTTTTTCTTAAATTAGCGTTTAGTACGGAGTATTAATCAATTTAGTAAGTTATAAAGTTACGTGGCTATTTAATTAAATTAAGTATTAAATTATTAAGTTTCTTTTTTTTATGCTATGTGAATCACTGAATGCGTATGTGTAAGTCGGGTGAAGAGGAGGATTTCGCGCTGTTTATAATAATTGACGGGTAAAAGTATAAATAAAAAGACTAAAATCTATGTTATGTTTATAAAGACTAAAATCAATTTCAAAATTAATACTACATATACTTTTTATGAAATGTATAGTTAAATATATTATAGACTATTTACTTTATATAAATATTAAATTCTCGATTGAAATCTTAATAATACTTCGCATTATGTATGAATTATAAACTATTTATTGAGTGAAAGCAATACCATAAATGATTCAACCTCTCATTACTTATAATGTCAACAGTGAACTTATATGTATACAACACAATAATAACAACAACAACAACAACAACAACAATAAAACTCAATACCACATAAGTGGTGTTAGTAATTTATTTATGTATGAGTGATCAATAGCAAGTGATCTTAGCTTAAGAACAAATTGAAGTAGTTATGGAAAGAATTAGATGATTAGATGAAGGGTGCAAGTGGGTTTTTGGGTTATGGTGTTCAAGATGAAGTTATATATAATACTACTAATAAATAAAATAATATAATAATAATAATAACATAGTAAAAATCTAATGTGATGAGGAGAAGAAAACAAAATCCAAATAGTAACTTAAATCCATAATTTGTGCAAGTTGATGGAATGAAAACACATGAATGGATTCAGTTGATCAAATATGCATTATATATTGAAAAGAAACAAGAAAAAGTAAATCAAGTGTCAATTAGACACAGTAATGTATTGTGTTTTAACTCAATTCACGGATCATTTAGTAGTAATGCCAAAATGAAAATAAAAACAATTTTTAATATAATATATCTATAAAATTTTAAAACGTGTTTATACAATAGTAGTCTTTAAATATCTACCGAAAGTTTTAATAGGGATAGTATTTTGTAGTCCGTTGCTAATCAGTAGTGGATAAAAGTCTTCGGAAAAAATTCCAAATTTTTATATTAACTATATTTATTTATTTTAGTCATTATGGTATAAAATTGGTCATCAATTGTTTTAAAATTATTAAATAAAATTTAAATCATTGTCCGCTCTCGATTCCCGGGTAAAATATAAAAAGTTCTAAAATTTAACAAATAGCTCCTAAATACATTTTTACTAAGCCTATAATTTATAAAATTCATTTTTTGGATCACCGTTTATTTTAAAATCACATAAGTTCCCTTTTAACTCATTTACTATTAATCGAATGATAATTGAGCGTTACCGTCGTTTACTAAATAACTTCGAAATCTTATATATATATTCTATATACTTTATTTATATATATATATAGATACTTTTTAATATTTTATTATTATTTTACATAATTAATTACAACAATTACAATATATATAATATTTCATATTATATATATATATATATATATATATATATATATATATATATATATATATATATATATATATATATATATATATATATATATATATATATATATGCATATCTATTTACAAGTAATCGTGTCGTGAATCGTCGGGAATAGTCAAAGGGTAATTGTATTCATGAAAACAAGTTCAAAAATTTTAAGACTCAATTTAACAGACTTTGCTTATCGTGTCGGAACATATAAAGATTAAGTTTAAATTTGGTCGAAAATTCCCGGGTCATCACAGTACCTACCCGTTAAAGAAATTTCGTCCCGAAATTTGAGTGAGGTGGTCATGGCTAACAATAAAAATGTTTTTATGACGAATATGAGTTGATTACTAGAGTTTTATCATTACCGAGTAATATAGATTAAACGATTCGGTTACTTGAAGCGTACGAGTGAAGCTATCGCAAAAGATTGAAATAGGAAAAGTAAAGATTCGTCTTAACTTTTGACAGAGTCAGGGTTGAATTCCGGAATTCAAGGGATTTAAAGAAAATCTTCGAAATCTAAAAGATTTGATTCTTCGGTGAATAAGGAAATTAAGATCTCTCTAATTAAATACGGTGATCTGCCTCGATTACTCTGTCTAATATTTCCATTATAAATTTACCTTTCCCGTTCCATTAGTTTTCACCACTTCTATACCTTCTTTCACAGTTCATATATCCAAAAGATTATCATAATGCTTAATCCGGTTCTAATCCTTGTTCTTATTCTGACTATCGCAATGATCATTCTTCTTTTCCAACTCCCACCGGAAGAATCTGTTTATTTCTACTATGCTCTAGGGATTATTGTATTTATAATCCTCCTGTGTCTTTATATTGCTATACGCACTGATATCCACAGTTTGTAATTTCAGTGTTGTTGTTGGGCTTTATATTTTCCCTTATATATCGGAGCTTCATGCTCTTGTTTTCTCTTCCCGACTTTAATCAAGCGAATAATGGTCCAGAATTCGCAGGTTATGAAGTTTTAAATGAACATGACTAATGTTCTAAGAGAGAAATTGTAATAGCACGATCTTAATTGGTTAAATTACCAAAGTTCAAGAGAAAAGATAGAACTATCAAGATAATATGTTATTGATATGTTCAGAAGTTAAGCAGAATGAAAGAGTTATGTAACATGGCACATGATGACGTTATAATCTGTGAATCATCACGTTTCATTAGAAACTCAGCATGACTTACTGTAATATAATCACGTTGATCAAGTGTCATTATATTATACTAACTCATGCATCAGTTCCCAACATTACTTCAATAACTTTCATATTTTAAGTGAAATGTCCCGTTCTTATTGATTAAAAACGTTCCATATTAATTGATTTCGTTGCGAGGTTTTGACCTCTATATGAGACGTTTTTCAAAGACTGCATTCATTTTAAAACAAACCATAACCTTTATTTTATCAATAAAGGTTTAAAAAGCTTTACGTAGATTATCAAATAGTGATAATCTAAAATACCCTGTTTACACACGACCATTACATAATGGTTTACAATACAAATATGTTACAACAAAATAAGTTTCTTGAATGCAGTTTTTACATAATATCATACAAGCATGGACTCCAAATCTCGTCCTTATTTAAGTATGCGACAGCGGAAGCTCTTAATAATCACCTGAGAATAAACATGCTTAAAACGTCAACAAAAATGTTGGTGAGTTATAGGTTTAACCTATATATATCAAATCATAATAATAGACCACAAGATTTCATATTTCAATACACACCCCATACATAGAGATAAAAATCATTCATATGGTGAACACCTGGTAACCGACATTAACAAGATGCATATATAAGAATATCCCCATCATTCCGGGACACCCTTCGGATATGATATAAATTTCGAAGTACTAAAGCATCCGGTACTTTGGATGGGGTTTGTTAGGCCCAATAGATCTATCTTTATGATTCGCGTCAATTAGGGTGCCTGTTCCCTAATTCTTAGATTACCAGACTTAATAAAAAGGGGCATATTCGATTTCGATAATTCAACCATAGAATGTAGTTTCACGTACTTGTGTCTATTTTGTAAATCATTTATAAAACCTGATTTGCTTTCTCATCCTAAAAAATATTAGATTTTAAAAGTGGGACTATAACTCACTTTCACAGATTTTTACTTCGTCGGAAAGTAAGACTTGGCCACTGGTTGATTCACGAACCTATAACAATATATACATATATATCAAAGTATGTTCAAAATATATTTACAACACTTTTAATATATTTTGATGTTTTAAGTTTATTAAGTCAGCTGTCCTCGTTAGTAACCTACAACTAGTTGTCCACAGTTAGATGTACAGAAATAAATCGATAAATATTATCTTGAATCAATCCACGACCCAGTGTATACGTATTTCGGTATTGATCACAACTCAAACTATATATATTTTGGAATCAACCTCAACCCTGTATAGCTAACTCCAACATTCACATATAGAGTGTCTATGGTTATTCCGAAATATATATAGATGTGTCGACATGATAGGTCGAAACATTGGATACGTGTCTATGGTATCTCAAGATTACATAATATACAATACAAGTTGATTAAGTTATGGTTGGAATAGATTTGTTACCAATTTTCACGTAGCTAAGATGAGAAAAATTATCCAATCTTGTTTTACCCATAACTTCTTCATTTTAAATCCGTTTTGAGTGAATCAAATTGCTATGGTTTCATATTGAACTCTATTTTATGAATCTAAACAGAAAAAGTATAGGTTTATAGTCGGAAAAATAAGTTACAAGTCGTTTTTGTAAAGGTAGTCATTTCAGTCGAAATAACGACGTCTAGATGACCATTTTAGAAAACATACTTCCACTTTGAGTTTACCCATAATTTTTGGATATAGTTTCATGTTCATAATAAAAATCATTTTCTCAGAATAACAACTTTTAAATCAAAGTTTATCATAGTTTTTAATTAACTAACCCAAAACAGCCCGCGGTGTTACTACGACGGCGTAAATCCGGTTTTACGGTGTTTTTCGTGTCTCCAGGTTTTAAATCATTAAGTTAGCATATCATATAGATATAGAACATGTGTTTAGTTGATTTTAAAAGTAAAGTTAGAAGGATTAACTTTTGTTTGCGAACAAGTTTAGAATTAACTAAACTATGTTCTAGTGATTACAAGTTTAAACCTTCGAATAAGATAGCTTTATATGTATGAATTGAATGATGTTATGAACATCATTACTACCTTAAGTTCCTTGGATAAACCTACTGGAAAAGTGAAAAATGGATCTAGCTTCAACGGATCCTTGGATGGCTCGAAGTTCTTGAAGCAGAATCATGACACGAAAACAAGTTCAAGTAAGATCATCACTTGAAATAAGATTGTTATAGTTATAGAAATTGAACTAAAGTTTGAATATGATTATTACCTTGTATTAGAATGATAACCTACTGTAAGAAACAAAGATTTCTTGAGGTTGGATGATCACCTTACAAGATTGGAAGTGAGCTAGCAAACTTGAAAGTATTCTTGATTTTATGTAACTAGAACTTGTAGAATATATGAAGAACACTTGGAACTTGAAGATAGAACTTGAGAGAGATCAATTAGATGAAGAAAATTGAAGAATGAAAGTGTTTGTAGGTGTTTTTGGTCGTTGGTGTATGGATTAGATATAAAGGATATGTAATTTTGTTTTCATGTAAATAAGTCATGAATGATTACTCATATTTTTGTAATTTTATGAGATATTTCATGCTAGTTGCCAAATGATGGTTCCCACATGTGTTAGGTGACTCACATGGGCTGCTAAGAGCTGATCATTGGAGTGTATATACCAATAGTACATACATCTAAAAGCTGTGTATTGTACGAGTACGAATACGGGTGCATACGAGTAGAATTGTTGATGAAACTGAACGAGGATGTAATTGTAAGCATTTTTGTTAAGTAGAAGTATTTTGATAAGTGTATTGAAGTCTTTCAAAAGTGTATAAATACATATTAAAACACTACATGTATATACATTTTAACTGAGTCGTTAAGTCATCGTTAGTCGTTACATGTAAGTGTTGTTTTGAAACCTTTAGGTTAACGATCTTGTTAAATGTTGTTAACCCAATGTTTATAATATCAAATGAGATTTTAAATTATTATATTATCATGATATTATCTTGTATGAATATCTCTTAATATGATATATATACATTAAATGTCTTTACAACGATAATCGTTACATATATGTCTCGTTTAAAAATCATTAAGTTAGTAGTCTTGTTTTTACATATGTAGTTCATTGTTAATATACTTAATGATATGTTTACTTATCATAGTATCATGTTAACTATATATATATATCCATATATATGTCATCATATAGTTTTTTACAAGTTTTAACATTCGTGAATCACCGGTCAACTTGGGTGGTCAATTGTCTATATGAAACCTATTTCAATTAATCAAGTCTTAACAAGTTTGATTTCTTAACATGTTGAAAACATTTAATCATGTAAATATCAATCTCAATTAATATATATAAACATGGAAAAGTTCGGGTCACTACAGTACCTACCCGTTAAATAAATTTCGTCCCGAAATTTTAAACAGTTGAAGGTGTTGACGAATCTTCTAGAAATAGATGCGGGTATTTCTTCTTCATCTGATCTTCACGCTCCCAGGTGAACTCGGGTCCTCTACGAGCATTCCATCGAACCTTAACAATTGGTATCTTGTTTTGCTTAAGTCTTTTAACCTCACGATCCATTATTTCGACGGGTTCTTCGATGAATTGAAGTTTTTCGTTGATTTGGATTTCATCTAACGGAATAGTGAGATCTTCTTTAGCAAAACATTTCTTCAAATTCGAGACGTGGAAAGTGTTATGTACAGCCGCGAGTTGTTGAGGTAACTCAAGTATGTAAGCTACTGGTCCGACACGATCAATAATCTTGAATGGTCCAAACCTTGGATTTAATTTCCCTCGTTTACCAAATCGAACAACGCCTTTCCAAGGTGCAACTTTAAGCATGACCATCTCTCCAATTTCAAATTCTATATCTTTTCTTTTAATGTCAGCGTAGCTCTTTTGTCGACGTTGGGCGGTTTTCAACCGTTGTTGAATTTGGATGATCTTCTCGGTAGTTTCTTGTATAATCTCCGGACCCGTAATCTGTCTATCCCCCACTTCACTCCAACAAATCGGAGACCTGCACTTTCTACCATAAAGTGCTTCAAACGGCGCCATCTCAATGCTTGAATGGTAGCTGTTGTTGTAGGAAAATTCTGCTAATGGTAGATGTCGATCCCAACTGTTTCTGAAATCAATAACACATGCTCGTAGCATGTCTTCAAGCGTTTGTATCATCCTTTCGCTCTGCCCATCAGTTTGTGGATGATAGGCAGTACTCATGTCTAGACGAGTTCCTAATGCTTGCTGTAATGTCTGCCAGAATCTTGAAATAAATCTACCATCCCTATCAGAGATAATAGAGATTGGTATTCCATGTCTGGAGATGACTTCCTTCAAATACAGTCGTGCTAACTTCTCCATCTTGTCATCTTCTCTTATTGGCAGGAAGTGTGCTGATTTGGTGAGACGATCAACTATTACCCAAATAGTATCAAAACCACTTGCAGTCCTTGGCAATTTAGTGATGAAATCCATGGTAATGTTTTCCCATTTCCATTCCGGGATTTCGGGTTGTTGAAGTAGACCTGATGGTTTCTGATGCTCAGCTTTGACCTTAGAACACGTCAAACATTCTCCTACATATTTAGCAACATCGGCTTTCATACCCGGCCACCAAAAATGTTTCTTGAGATCCTTGTACATCTTCCCCATTCCAGGATGTATTGAGTATCTGGTTTTATGAGCTTCTCTAAGTACCATTTCTCTCATATCTCCAAATTTTGGTACCCAAATCCTTTCAGCCCTATACCGGGTTCCGTCTTCCCGAATATTAAGATGCTTCTCCGATCCCTTGGGTATTTCATCCTTTAAATTTCCCTCTTTTAAAACTCCTTGTTGCGCCTCCTTTATTTGAGTAGTAAGGTTATTATGAATCATTATATTCATAGATTTTACTCGAATGGGTTCTCTGTCCTTCCTGCTCAAGGCATCGGCTACCACATTCGCCTTCCCCGGGTGGTAACAAATCTCAAAGTCGTAATCATTCAACAATTCAATCCACCTACGCTGCCTCATATTCAGTTGTTTCTGATTAAATATGTGTTGAAGACTTTTGTGGTCGGTATATATAATACTTTTGACCCCATATAAGTAGTGCCTCCAAGTCTTTAATGCAAAAACAACCGCGCCTAATTCCAAATCATGCGTCGTATAATTTTGTTCGTGAATCTTCAATTGTCTAGATGCATAAGCAATCACCTTCGTTCATTGCATTAATACACAACCGAGACCTTGCTTTGATGCGTCACAATAAATCACAAAATCATCATTCCCTTCAGGCAATGACAATATAGGTGCCGTAGTTAGCTTTTTCTTCAATTACAGAAACGCTTTCTCTTGTTCATCATTCCATTCAAATTTCTTCCCTTTATGCGTTAATGCAGTCAAGGGTTTTGCTATTCTGGAAAAGTCTTGGATGAACCTTCTGTAGTAACCAGCTAGTCCTAAAAACTGGCGTATGTGTTTCGGAGTTTTCGGGGTTTCCCACTTTTCAACAGTTTCTATCTTTGCCGGATCCACCTTAATACCTTCTTTGTTCACTATGTGACCGAGGAATTGAACTTCTTCCAACCAAAATGCACACTTTGAAAACTTAGCGTACAATTCTTCCTTCCTCAATACTTCTAACACCTTTCTCAAATGTTCACCGTGTTCTTGGTCATTCTTTGAGTAAATAAGTATGTCATCAATGAAAACAATGACAAACTTGTCAAGGTATGGTCCACACACTCGGTTCATAAGGTCCATGAACACAGTTGGTGCATTAGTTAAACCAAACGGCATGACCATAAACTCGTAATGACCGTAACGTGTTCTGAAAGCAGTCTTTGGAATATCATCTTCTTTCACCCGCATTTGATGATACCCGGAACGTAAGTCAATCTTTGAATAAACAGATGAGCCTTGTAGTTGATCAAATAAGTCGTCGATTCTCGGTAGTGGGTAGCGGTTATTGATGGTAAGTTTGTTCAACTCTCGGTAGTCGATACACAACCTGAATGTACCATCTTTCTTCTTGACAAACAAAACAGGAGCTCCCCACGGTGATGTGCTTGGTCGAATGAAACCACGCTCTAAAAGTTCTTGTAATTGGCTTTGCAGTTCTTTCATCTCGCTGGGTTCGAGTCTGTAAGGAGCACGAGCTATTGGTGCAGCTCCTGGTACAAGATCTATTTGAAATTCAACGGATCGATGTGGGGGTAATCCCGGTAATTCTTTCAGAAATACATCGGGAAATTCTTTTGCGACGGGAACATCATTGATGCTCTTTTCTTCAGTTTGTACTTTCTTGACGTGTGCTAGAACAGCATAGCAACCTTTTCTTATTAGTTTTTGTGCCTTCAAATTACTAATAAGATGTAGCTTCGTGTTGCCCTTTTCTCCGTACACCATTAAGGGTTTTCCTTTTTCTCGTATAATGCGAATTGCATTTTTGTAACAAACGATCTCTGCTTTCACTTCTTTCAACCAGTCCATACCGATTATCACATCAAAACTCCCTAACTCTACTGGTATTAAGTCAATCTTAAATGTTTCGCTAACCAGTTTAATTTCTCGATTCCGACATATATTATCTGCTGAAATTAATTTCCATTTGCTAATTCGAGTAAAAATTTACTATCCAAAGGCGTCAATGGACAACTTAATTTAGCACAAAAATCTCTACTCATATAGCTTCTATCCGCACCCGAATCAAATAAAACGTAAGCAGATTTATTGTCAATAAGAAACGTACCCGTAACAAGCTCCGGGTCTTCCTGTGCCTCTGCCGCATTAATATTGAAAACTCTTCTGCGGCCTTGTCCATTCGTGTTCTCCTGGTTCGGGCAATTTCTAATAATGTGGCCCGGTTTTCCACATTTATAACAAACTACATTGGCATAACTTGCTCCGACACTACTTGCTCCACCATTACTCGTTCCGACACCATTTGTTCCTTTCGTTCTATTAACCCCTGGTCCGTAGACCTCACACTTCGCCGCGCTATGACCATTTCTTTTACACTTACTGCAAAATTTGGTGTAGAACCCCGAGTGATACTTTTCACACCTTTGGCATAGCTGCTTCTGATTGTTGTTGTTGTTGCGGTTATTATTGTTGTTGGGATGATTGTTGTAGTTGTTGTTGTTGTTGTTGTTGTTGGGCCGTTTGTTGTAGTTGCGATTTATGTTGCGATTGTTGGGATAATTGTTGCGATTATTGTTGTAATTGCTGTTGTTGTTATATTGGTGATTCTTATCACCGTTTTCCTCTCACTTTCTTTTGACTTGCTTCACATTGGCCTCTTCAGCAGTCTGTTCTTTAATTCTTTCTTCAATCTGGTTCACTAGTTTGTGAGCCATTCTACATGCCTGTTGTATGGAGGCGGGCTCGTGTGAACTTATATCTTCTTGGATTCTTTCCGGTAATCCTTTCACAAACGCGTCGATCTTCTCTTCCTCATCTTCGAACGCTCCCGGACACAATAGGCACAATTCTGTGAATCGTCTTTCATACGTGGTAATATCAAATCCTTGGGTTTGTAACCCTCTAAGTTCTGTCTTGAGCTTATTGACCTCGGTTCTGGGACGGTACTTCTCGTTCATCAAGTGCTTGAATGCTGACCATGGTAGTGCGTACGCATCGTCTTGTCCCACTTGCTCTAGATAGGTATTCCACCATGTTAACGCAGAACCTGTGAAGGTATGCGTAGCGTACTTCACTTTGTCCTCTTCAGTACACTTACTTATGGCAAACACCGATTCGACCTTCTCGGTCCACCGTTTCAATCCGATCGGTCCTTCGGTTCCATCAAATTCCAAAGGTTTGCAGGCAGTGAATTCTTTGTAGGTGCATCCTACACGATTTCCTGTACTGCTAGATCCAAGGTTATTGTTGGTATGTAGCGCAGCCTGTACTGCGGCTATGTTTGAAGCTAGAAAAGTACAGAATTCCTCTTCATTCATATTCACGGTGTGTCGAGTAGTCGGTGCCATTTCCTCCAAAATAGTCAAATGGAACAAGTTAATCATACAGAATATTAAGAGTAGTTAATAGTATTTCATAGCATAATATGAACTCATTTATAAAAGCTTTTTCTTCATATTAGCGTTTTATAAGTTTAAATTCGGGTAGTACCTACCCGTTAAGTTCATACTTAGTAGCTAATATACAATTCAACTACTACAATTCTATATGAAAAACTGATTATAATAATATTTCGCGTTCAAACTTTTATACAATATTTTACAAACTTACAATACCGCTTATTTTACATAAAGCATGAAATATAGCACACAATAACTTTGATACAAGATAGTTATGAAGATAATTCTAGCTAGTACACAAGTCGTTCAGCAAAGGCAATAAAGACACGTAATTCATACGTCCAGAAACAAGTCATGCATTCTGGTTTTACTAGGACTACTTCCCATCCTTGGTCTTGTGGAACATAACCGTTATGGCCGTTGATAAGACAGCGTGTTGTAACGTCGTCAAAGGGACAAGGGTTACGTAATGTCCAACAGTCCCGTAACAATCTAAAAACCTCATTTCTTACCCCAATTACCAACTCCGTCACTTGTGGGAACGTTTTGTTTAATAGTTGTAGGCCGATGTTCTTGTTCTCACTTTGGTGAGAAGCGAACATTACTAATCCGTAAGCATAACATGCTTCTTTATGTTGCATGTTAGCCGCTTTTTCTAAATCACGAAGTCCAATATTCGGATATATTGAGTCAAAATAATTTCTTAACCCATTGCGTAAAATAGCATTTGGGTTCCCTGCAATATATGCGTCAAAGTAAACACATCGTAACTTATGGATTTCCCAATGTGATATCCCCCATCTTTCGAACGAAATCCTTTTATAAACCAAGGCATTCTTGGAACGTTCTTTGAATGTCTTACAAACTGATCTTGCCTTAAATAGTTGTGCCGAAGAATTCTGACCGACTCTAGACAAGATTTCATCAATCATGTCTCCAGGTAGGTCTCTTAAAATATTAGGTTGTCTATCCATTTTGTGTTTTTATACTGTAAAATATACAAGAGTTAGATTCATAAAAAAAAAATACTTATTAATGCAAGCAATTTTTACATATATCATAAAGCATAAGCACACTATATTACATATATTACACCACACGAATACAGCTATCTTATTCCGACTCGCTTGTTTCTTCTTCTTCGGTTTTGGTTCGTTTTGCCAAGTTTCTAGGGATATATGATGTTCCCCTAATACGAGCCGTCGTTATCCACATTGGTTTAGAAAAACCTGGTGGTTTATAGGTTCCCGGGTCATTGTTACAACTTAAGGACTTCGGGGGTTGACGATACATATAAAGTTCATCGGGGTTGGAATTAGATTTCTCTATTTTTATGCCCTTTCCCTTATTATTTTCTTTTGCCTTTTTAAATTCAGTTGGGGTAATTTCTATAACATCATCGGAATTCTCGCCGGAATCCGATTCATCGGAGAATTGGTAATCCTCCCAATATTTTGCTTCCTTGGCGGAAACACCATTGACCATAATTAACCTTGGTCGATTGGTTGAGTATTTTCTTTTACTTAACCGTTTTATTATTTCCCCCACCGGTTCTATTTCTTCATCCGGTTCCGATTCTTCTTCCGGTTCCGATTCTTCTTCTGGTTCCGACTCTTCTTCCGGTTCCTCTTCGGGAACTTGTGAATCAGTCCACGAATCATTCCAATTTACATTTGACTCTTCATTATTATTAGGTGAGTTAATGGGACTTGTTCTAGAGGTAGACATCTATCACATAATATCAAACGCGTTAAGAGATTAATATATCACATAATATTCACATGTTAAAAATATATAGTTTCCAACAAAATTTGTTAAGCAATCATTTTTCAAGTAAACACGGTCGAAGTCCAGACTCACTAATGCATCCTAACAAACTCGATAAGACACACTAATGCAAAATTCTGGTTCTCTAAGACCAACGCTCGGATACCAACTGAAATGTCCCGTTCTTATTGATTAAAAACGTTCCATATTAATTGATTTCGTTGCGAGGTTTTGACCTCTATATGAGACGTTTTTCAAAGACTGCATTCATTTTAAAACAAACCATAACCTTTATTTTATCAATAAAGGTTTAAAAAGCTTTACGTAGATTATCAAATAGTGATAATCTAAAATATCCTGTTTACACACGACCATTACATAATGGTTTACAATACAAATATGTTACAATAAAATAAGTTTCTTGAATGCAGTTTTTACATAATATCATACAAGCATGGACTCCAAATCTCGTCCTTATTTAAGTATGCGACAGCGGAAGCTCTTAATAATCACCTGAGAATAAACATGCTTAAAACGTCAACAAAAATGTTGGTGAGTTATAGGTTTAACCTATATATATCAAATCATAATAATAGACCACAAGATTTCATATTTCAATACACACCCCATACATAGAGATAAAAATCATTCATATGGTGAACACCTGGTAACCGACATTAACAAGATGCATATATAAGAATATCCCCATCATTCCAGGACACCCTTCGGATATGATATAAATTTCGAAGTACTAAAGCATCCGGTACTTTGGATGGGGTTTGTTAGGCCCAATAGATCTATCTTTAGGATTCGCGTCAATTAGGGTGTCTGTTCCCTAATTCTTAGATTACCAGACTTAATAAAAAGGGGCATATTCGATTTCGATAATTCAACCATAGAATGTAGTTTCACGTACTTGTGTCTATTTTGTAAATCATTTATAAAACCTGCATGTATTCTCATCCCAAAAAATATTAGATTTTAAAAGTGGGACTATAACTCACTTTCACAGATTTTTACTTCGTCGGGAAGTAAGACTTGGCCACTGGTTGATTCACGAACCTATAACAATATATACATATATATCAAAGTATGTTCAAAATATATTTACAACAATTTTAATATATTTTGATGTTTTAAGTTTATTAAGTCAGCTGTCCTCGTTAGTAACCTACAACTAGTTGTCCACAGTTAGATGTATAGAAATAAATCGATAAATATTATCTTGAATCAATCCACGACCCAGTGTATACGTATCTCAGTATTGATCACAACTCAAACTATATATATTTTGGAATCAACCTCAACCCTGTATAGCTAACTCCAACATTCACATATAGAGTGTCTATGGTTGTTCCGAAATATATATAGATGTGTCGACATGATAGGTCGAAACATTGTATACGTGTCTATGGTATCTCAAGATTACATAATATACAATACAAGTTGATTAAGTTATGGTTGGAATAGATTTGTTACAAATTTTCACGTAGCTAAAATGAGAAAAATTATCCAATCTTGTTTTACCCATAACTTCTTCATTTTAAATCCGTTTTGAGTGAATCAAATTGCTATGGTTTCATATTGAACTCTATTTTATGAATCTAAATAGAAAAAGTATAGGTTTATAGTCGGAAAAATAAGTTACAAGTCGTTTTTGTAAAGGTAGTCATTTCAGTCGAAAGAACGACGTCTAGATGACCATTTTAGAAAACATACTTCCACTTTGAGTTTAACCATAATTTTTGGATATAGTTTCATGTTCATAATAAAAATCATTTTCTCAGAATAACAACTTTTAAATCAAAGTTTATCATAGTTTTTAATTAGCTAACCCAAAACAGCCCGCGGTGTTACTACGACGGCGTAAATCCGGTTTTACGGTGTTTTTCGTGTCTCCAGGTTTTAAATCATTAAGTTAGCATATCATATAGATATAGAACATGTGTTTAGTTGATTTTAAAAGTCAAGTTAGAAGGATTAACTTTTGTTTGCGAACAAGTTTAGAATTAACTAAACTATGTTCTAGTGATTACAAGTTTAAACCTTCGAATAAGATAGCTTTATATGTATGAATTGAATGATGTTATGAACATCATTACTACCTTAAGTTCCTTGGATAAACCTACTGGAAAAGTGAAAAATGGATCTAGCTTCAACGGATCCTTGGATGGCTCGAAGTTCTTGAAGCAGAATCATGACACGAAAACAAGTTCAAGTAAGATCATCACTTGAAATAAGATTGTTATAGTTATAGAAATTGAACCAAAGTTTGAATATGATTATTACCTTGTATTAGAATGATAACCTACTGTAAGAAACAAATATTTCTTGAGGTTGGATGATCACCTTACAAGATTGGAAGTGAGCTAGCAAACTTGAAAGTATTCTTGATTTTATGTAACTAGAACTTGTAGAATATATGAAGAACACTTAGAACTTGAAGATAGAACTTGAGAGAGATCAATTAGATGAAGAAAATTGAAGAATGAAAGTGTTTGTAGGTGTTTTTGGTCGTTGGTGTATGGATTAGATATAAAGGATATGTAATTTTGTTTTCATGTAAATAAGTCATGAATGATTACTCATATTTTTGTAATTTTATGAGATATTTCATGCTAGTTGCCAAATGATGGTTCCCACATGTGTTAGGTGACTCACATGGGCTGCTAAGAGCTGATCATTGGAGTGTATATACCAATAGTACATACATCTAAAAGCTGTGTATTGTACGAGTACGAATACGGGTGCATACGAGTAGAATTGTTGATGAAACTGAACGAGGATGTAATTGTAAGCATTTTTGTTAAGTAGAAGTATTTTGATAAGTGTATTGAAGTCTTTCAAAAGTGTATAAATACATATTAAAACACTACATGTATATACATTTTAACTGAGTCGTTAAGTCATCGTTAGTCGTTACATGTAAGTGTTGTTTTGAAACCTTTAGGTTAACGATCTTGTTAAATGTTGTTAACCCAATGTTTATAATATCAAATGAGATTTTAAATTATTATATTATCATGATATTATCATGTATGAATATCTCTTAATATGATATATATACATTAAATGTCTTTACAACGATAATCGTTACATATATGTCTCGTTTAAAAATCATTAAGTTAGTAGTCTTGTTTTTACATATGTAGTTCATTGTTAATATACTTAATGATATGTTTACTTATCATAGTATCATGTTAACTATATATATATCCATATATATGTCATCATATAGTTTTTTACAAGTTTTAACATTCGTGAATCACCGGTCAACTTGGGTGGTCAATTGTCTATATGAAACCTATTTCAATTAATCAAGTCTTAACAAGTTTGATTTCTTAACATGTTGAAAACATTTAATCATGTAAATATCAATCTCAATTAATATATATAAACATGGAAAAGTTCGGGTCACTACATTAAGCTCGAAAGTTTACAGAATATAAAAACTAACAGTTTCTATATGATGTAACACTGATAGTACGAAGAGATTAATAATTTCAGGTAAGAATAGTTATAAAAATATCTCCAGAAATACGGAGGATATTTATAATGAAAGATACGATAATATCTCGTGATATCTAAGATCAGAGGATGATAGAAACTATTGTCTGCAAGGGTTTAGAGTAATGAGCAAGATATTCACTAAAGACCTTAGCAGACATTGGATCGAAAACGTTTCTGAGCTTTTTCAACATATTATTCTTTATCATCAAACTTCTGACAACTAAGGTCGTTTACGGTTGCCTACAGTTTTTGCTGCTTCATTCAGCTTTTTCAAAGTTCAATGTATTGATTCGTAAGCTGGGTGCCTTTTCAAAATTTCAGAATTGAAGATTGTAATTCTAGGAGATAATTGTTATATGTATACATATAACTATTGATGTAAACATGCTGCAAGATTTCAAAATACTGATTGCTAATTCCCGATGGTTGGTATAGTAATTCTTGTTATAAGATGTAAATGAGTAAATGATAGGGTTTCACTTAATATAGTGATTTTTTTTTTTGAAAAGTCAGAGATCAACGGAGTTGTTGGTAAATTTACTACTAATGTGGTGAGATATAAACGGTTTTCCGGTATCGATGACGAAAGACAACTTATATATCAGGGTTATAATAAGCTAATCCGAGTGAAAAGTCGAAGTTGACTTGTTGAAGCTATGACAAAATTGTCTAATTTGAAAAAGAGTTGCAATGTTATTTTCGGTAATAATAATGCCAAAGGAGCTAACACAGACACGTGTTAAACTTTTACTTAAGGTCCGGGAGTTTTCAGTTGCATAACTATATGCGTCAATCTTTTCTTCCATAGATGAAGTGCGGTTGGTTCATCCTTTCAATTGAGGTGTTTTTAAGAATCATGAAAGGTTTGAACGCAGATTAGAATTGTCAAGATACAAATGAGGTTTAAGATGAAATCAAGTGGCAAACTTGAAGAATTGTTTAGTTTCATATGTTATAATCAGTATTTTAATTCATTTTAATTGTCCAATGTTGGCAGTCCACAGTCGATAGTCCACAGTTAACAGTCCAATAACTCATACATAGTTTAATATATAATATTCGAATTAATTAATTCATATCGTGACCCGTGTACATATCTCAGACTCGATCACAAATCAAAGTATATATATTATTTGAGAATGAACCTCAACCCTGTATAGAGAACTCGATCATTACTGCATATAGAGTGTCTATGGTGATTCTAAATAATATATATAGATGTGTCGATATGATATGTCAAAACCTTGTATACGTGTCCCGATATTTAAAGTGCGTAAAAATAGATAACAGAAATTTAAATGACGATAAATAAAGTGCGTAAAGTAAATAACAGAAATTAAATGACGATAAATAAAATTGTGAGAATGTAAATTGCGATAATTAAATTGCGATAAATAAAATGTAATCAGTTAGCTAAGAACAATTAGCTAGGAACAGTTAGCGTGGATTCTTAACAAAATTTCTCATAGTTAATTTGTTTGTTTCTAACAAATTTTATTTTGTCAAATGTTTTCTTCATTATGCCACTTGTTGTATTCTGATAAATCAAAATCCAAGTATGAAATTGGATGAATATGGTTATTCTGTGGTGAACGGATTTGTATATCGGTGGATGTAAGTATGATAGTATGTGACTGTTGAAACAGATTCGAAGAACGTACAATGTAACTTATTAATGTGAAATTTAAATATTCCTCGGGTATTACCTACCCGTTAAAATATTTTCACCATTAACAGTTTGTACAAGAGAATTTTTAATTACAATCTTTATGAAAACATATATACATATATATTTTCTTCAGATGTATTCATGGATTTAATGATTTAATATGATATTAAACTCATTTGTTTTTCGGTTGGAACTAGAATAAATAATCTCTAAAACTTTAGAGATTACATATTCGCCATGTTGAACGAAGATAAATGAGGTAGAACGATACGTAGAACGAAGATCATACTCAAAGTACAGATGATGATATTGAAGCATGGATTATTGATGGTACTGGTGCTGTTATTAATGGTACTGTTGGTGCCGGTGATGTTGCTGAAGCTGGTACATTTTGCACCATATTCTCCGAATTGATTATTCGAGCGCGAAGTTCGTTGACTTATTACTCCAGGATGATTGCCGGTCGGAACGAGCGGATGAATAAGGTTCAGAATTGTGGATAGAATATAATCTTGTCGAGTTACCCTGAAAATGAGACTGAAAATGGTGTCTCGAACAGGTTCGCCGGTAAACGCTTCAGGTTCATTGTCAAGAGGTGAATTCGGTTGGTGGAAGGGATTACCTTCTGCGCGTTTCCATTAATTAAGTCGACTATTAACCCATCAAATGAATTGATAATGGCTGATTGGTTGATTCATGCCGATGACGCTATTTTCGGAGCTTAGGTGAACATCTATGTCGGAATAGCTGTCGGAATAACTATCGGAATAGCTATTGGAATCTGAGGGACTCGAACTGGTTGCAGGATTCATCTCGTACGATCAGATGAAGGATTTTCGATAAGAAATAGATTATAGGATGTAGATTAGTACCCTGCAATACATAATTTACATATGCATATATAATACTAAAATCCCATAAGTTACGGGGGAATCTACGGAAGTTGTCAGGCAAAGTTACAGTAACAGATACGCTAAGATATGA
Organism: Rutidosis leptorrhynchoides; assembly: GCF_046630445.1. Taxonomy (NCBI): domain Eukaryota; kingdom Viridiplantae; phylum Streptophyta; class Magnoliopsida; order Asterales; family Asteraceae; genus Rutidosis; species Rutidosis leptorrhynchoides. The sequence goes on from NC_092337.1 coordinate 259,623,277, forward strand.
AGTAGCAGATACGCTAAGATATGAATTTTGTCTATACACTATTCATGCAGTCAATGCAGTACAACGTGTCTAGACTAAGAATGATAAGCAAGTGATTCTCTAAGAATGATAAGCATGTAATTTTTGACACAAAATGATAAGCAAAACTTTTGACATGCAGACACGGTCGAAGTCCAGACTCACTAATGCATCCTAATCACTTATCAGTTAGATACACTAATGCAGACATGGTTCGCTAAGACCACCGCTCTGATACCAACTGTGAAGACCCATCCTAATCTATCCGGACGAAGTCCATATCGATTATAAACGATTCACAACAGTTGATTACGTCGCGAGGTATTTGACCTCTATATGATACATTTTACAAACATTGCATTCAATTTTAAAAGACAATCTTTCTTTACAACGAAAATTGACGGCATGCATACCATTTCAGTATATATCCAACTATAATTGACTTAATAATAATCTTGATGAACTCGACGACTTGAATGCAACGTCTTTTGAAATATGCCATGAATGACTCCAAGTAATGTTTCTAAAATGAGCAAATGCACAGCGAAAGATTTCTTTCATACCTGAGAATAAACATGCTTTAAAGTGTCAACCAAAAGGTTGGTGAGTTCATTAGTTTAACATAAATAATCACTTCATAATTTTAATAGACCACAAGATTTCATATTTCCATTTCTCATAAACATACGTCCCATGCATAGAGACAAAAATATCATTCATATGGATTGAACACCTGGTAATCGACATTCACAATATGCATATAAGAATATCCCCATCATTCCGGGATCCTCCTTCGGACATGATATAAATTTCGAAGTACTAAAGCATCCGGTACTTTGGATGGGGCTTGTTGGGCCCGAATCCTATACCCACCTGTAATGTACATGCGATATCTTTTAAATACAGTATACCTTTCTCGTGTACGAAATCATCTTTCATAAATCTTAGTAACCGTACACATATCTCGTGCACAAAAATAACATACACATAACCTGTGTATAAAATCTTTCTCTCGATACATAACATTCATATCAATTGGTGGAAATTATCATGTCCACATAATTCAATGGTGGTAATTATCATGTCCACATAATTCAATGGTGGCAATTATCATGTCCACATAATTCAACAATAATCCGCAGAACTTCTATCTGCATAATAATTCATTCGAGGAATGTTTTGCTTGTGTCTATCTCGTCAAACATTTATAAAAGCATTTCATGTATTCGCAGTTCAGAATATATTTCAAAAGCATTTAATAAAGCAGTTGTAAAAACAGCGCATGTATTCTCAGTCCCAAAAATATAAAGAGTAAAAGGGAGCAAATGAAACTCACCATACGATATTTTGTAGTAAAAATATTCATACGAAGAAACTGAACAATGCAGGGTTGGCCTCCGACTCACGAACAAAACTCATAATTTTCTAGGCTTTAAACCATTTTAAAACACAACTTGAAAATACTCGACTTGCAAATCTCTCGAGTAACCTCGTCGTAGTATTTCATATTTTGTATCTCTTAAGGGAAATAATAATAATAATAATAATAATAATAATAATAATAATAATAATAATAATAATAATAATAATAATAATAATAATAATAATAATAATAATACGGAGGGTAATAATAAGGTAGAAATATGTGTGTGTGTGCGCGCGTAATGATCAAAAATTGCATATGGGTGTTTTATAACTAAACAAACGGGACATGCGCCTACCTCTATATCCATCGCTCTCCATCTATCGACATCTATCACCATCTATCTATCTATTGGTATATAGTAAAAAAAAATGCCACTTGTTAAATGAAAAGATTATCAAACTGCTACCCTTGTTTCTTTTGTCACGGGAATAAAAAAAAATAGTATCGAGTCCCACTTATTTGTTTCTACATGTCGACATCTTTCTTTTCTATGTTTAATATTTAATGTTTTATTTATTCTTACACTTAATTAGTGGGCTAGATGTGTTTGACCACATCTCATGTAGAATATGGGATTGTGAGGTTTGTGAGGTTAGTGACCACAAGTTCTTAACTACTCAAATATATTTTTCAATTTAACATAAAGAAAACAAAGTTTTACGTTTTATGATAAACCAAATAAAAAAAAATCTCACTACGTAAATTAAAAACCTTATTATAAATTAAAAACCCATAATTAATTAACGTATTTAAGTTTAAAAGTCTATGTACAATCATTGAGTTTAAAGTTTTTTTTTTTTTAAACAAAAAAAAATGCTTTTGTCATCAACTTTCAGTTGTTAGAAATATTTAGGAATAAGTTATGCTTATGTCCTAGTGTTAGAAAATGAAATTTTTTCTTAAATTAGCGTTTAGTACGGAGTATTAATCAATTTAGTAAGTTATAAAGTTAAGTGGCTATTTAATTAAATTAAGTATTAAATTATTAAGTTTCTTTTTTTTATGCTATGTGAATCACTGAATGTGAAAGGACCCGTTCATATACATTATAAACGATTCACAATAGTTGATTACATTGCGAGGTATTTGACCTCTATATGATACATTTTACAAACATTGCATTCGTTTTTAAAAGACAATCTTTCTTTACATCGAAAATTGACAGGCATGCATACCATTTCATAATATCCACTATCCAACTATAAATTGATTTAATAATAATCTTTGATGAACTCAATGACTCGAATGCAACGTTCTTCGAAATATGCTATGAAAGACTCCAAGTAATATCTTTAAAATGAGCAAATGCACAGCGGAAGATTTCTTTAACACCTGAGAATAAACATGCTTTAAAGTGTCAACCAAAAGGTTGGTGAGTTCATTAGTTTATCATAATCATTTATTTTCATCATTTTAATAGACCACAAGAATTTCATTTCCAGCTCTCATAAATATACGTCCCATGCATAGAGACAAAAATAATCATTCATATGGTGAACACCTGGTAACCGACATTAACTAGATACATATAAGAATATCCCCTATCATTCCGGGATCCTCCATTGGACATGATATAAATTTCGAAGTACTAAAGCATCCGGTACTTTGGATGGGGTTTGTTAGGCCCAATAGATCTATCTTTAGGATTCGCGTCAATTAGGGTGTCTGTTCCCTAATTCTTAGATTACCAGACTTAATAAAAAGGGGCATATTCGACTTCGATAATTCAACCATATAATGTAGTTTCGATTACTTGTGTCTATTTCGTAAAACATTTATAAAAATTGCGCATGTATTCTCAGCCCAAAAATATAAAGGGTAAAAAGGCAAATGAAACTCACCATACTGTATTTCGTAGTAAAAATACATATAACGTCATTGAACAAGTGCAAGGTTGGCCTCGGATTCACGAACCTAAATTAATTATATATATTTATGTGTTGGTCAATATTTGTCTAACAAATTAGGTCAAGTCATAGTGTACCACAATCCTAATGCTCGAGATTAATATGCAAAAGTCAACAAAAGTAAATTTGACTAAAAATAATTTCCAAAAATCTATACATGATTAATATATAGTTTAAATATCGTTGTTTTATATTTTTAAATATTTTTAAAAGATTTATTAGAGTAAATAATATAATTTATTTATTAATAAATAAAATTTTATATTAAATTTATATAATAAAATATACTTTTATATATATTAAGTAATAAAATTTATAGGGTTCATTTAATATCATAAAGATAATATAATAGGTATTATTAAAGTAAATTATTACACGTAGTAAAATATGTTTGTATCACATATTTATTTTATAAAATAATATCTATAATGATAGTAAGTAAAAGTTGTATTATTTTGTAATAATAATTATTATTATAAAAATATCAATATTTATAATTACTAAGATGACGTTATTATAAAACGATAATTCTAATTATGATAACTTTAATATTTACGATAATTTTTAATATTATCTTTAAAATAATAATTCTATTTAAAATAATAATAATAATAATGATATTTTATAGTAACAATGACATTTCTATTAAAATGATAATTTTTGTTAAAATGATAGTTTTAATACTAATGATACTTTTAATAATAATAGTAATGATAAAAATAATAAGAACGATAATTTTATCTAAATCAATATCTTATAATATTTTAATTTCATCATGATACTCTTACCCATTATTTCCTAATCGTTTCGTTTAATAGCTTTTAATCGTCTTTTATATCGTGTTCATAATAATGATAATAATAGTAATCAAAATAATTAGGTGTTACAAATATTTGTTTTAATTACACTAATATTAATAATGATAGTTACTATAACATTATTAACGATAATACTAATAATTATCTTCATGATAATATAGTAATAATAATAATAACAATAACAATAACCATTTTTAAATAATGATATATATATTAATAATGATAATAATAATAATAATACCAATAATAATAATAATAATAATAATAATAATAATAATAATAATAATAATAATAATAATAATAATAATAATAATTGGATAATAATAATAATACTAATTATAACTTTAACGATAATAACGATAGTAATAATAAAAAAAAATAACAATTTTTAATGATAAATCCCTTTTATTGATAAAGATAATAATAATGATAATAATAAGATAAAACTAGAACGACGATAAAAACGACGATAATAATAATCATTTTTAATAAAAATATCGAAAATTCAATTGATTATAACTTCTAATCCGTTCATCGAAACCATTCGATATCTAAAGGAAAAGTTCTTAATTTTTCGCTAGCTTTCCAAGGACATGCATATCTTATACCTTATCTTAACCGCAAGTGTAACTAATTCAACATTCAACCTAACCTGTCTAATGGCAATATCAAAAGTACAAGCATGCATAATCCTAAATACTCGAGCACTAGTCAGGGATACACTATTAGTATGTAAAAGTTAAATTATGAGTACTCACGTATCAATATTGAGATTCAATATTGCAGGAAAGGTACGTAGACGCAACGGAAATGATAAACACTATATTGACCTCACTAGCATACCCATGAACCATACTCAATCACCTCCATAGCTATAACCCATAATTTCCTTAATCATATCCCACTCGAAAAACAATTTCGAAATCACTCGGACAGCACTCCGTCGTAATATTTTATGTATACTAATAATATCTTGAAATAATACGGAGTAAATATATATATGTAAATCAATTGAGAGAGTTTAGAGAAAAATATTTTCAAGTTTCTATGAAATAATGAAACCTATTGAATTCTATTTATAATAGATTTTTGAATTATTAAAGTGAATTATTAAAGTATGAATTATTAAAGTGAATTATTAAAGTATGAATTATTAAAGTGAATTATTAAAGTTAAAGTAAAGTAAAAATAAAGTAAAGGTAAAGTTTAAGTATAGTAAAAGTATAAAACTATGTACGTATAATACGCGTATAAATATATAATATTAATTTAAATCGCTATATATATTTAATAAAATAAAATATAAATATCGTTATCTTTATCATACTAGTTAAGTAATGAGTTGTCAAAAGTGGTTCTAGATATTTATAAAAGTTATATAAGTTTTAATAATAAAGTTCTTTTTAAACTGAAAACGTTTTTGTACTTTTGAAACTAAATAGATCAATCGAGTCTTTATGAGATTCAATCTTCCACTATCCTTTGTCTAGTTCTCAATGATTGACAATTTGTTCTTATTTATAAATCACTTTACCATTTTCCGAATATTGTTAAAATGGAAAGATTTCTCAAATCAACGTGGGCCTTTCAACAGAGACTTGTAATCATAATTCAATATATCTGATAATTCAATCATTTGATCTTATCTTCTAATTCCATTGATAAACATTTTGAAACAGATACAATCATATAAAGTATTTAATCTAATATTTTGTTTACGTTTCAAGTTATAATATATATACACATATACATATATAATCATATTCATTTAATGGTTCGTGAATCGATGGAACTTGGTAGAGGTTTAATGAATGTATGACCATAGTTTAAAATTCTTGAAATTTAACTTAACAAATATTGCTTATCGTGTCGAAAATATATAAAGATTAAAGTTTAAATTTGGTTGGAAATTTCCGGGTTGTCACAGTACCTACCCGTTAAAGAAATTTCGTCCCGAAATTTGAGTGGAAAGGTCGTGAATGATAATAAGTATGTTTTCATGATGCATACGGGCTGAAAATTAGAGTTTTATTATCAGCGAATAATTTGGATAAACAATCCATTTATATGAAGAGTACGAATGAAGCTAACATAGAAGAGTGAAATGAGTAAGTGTAGATTCATCTTATCATTTGACGTAGATATGATTGATTCCCAAATTTCAAGGGATTTGAAGAAAATCTTCTTAATAAGATTTGACTCTCCGGTAATCAAGGGAATTAGGATCCGCTTTAAATACGATCGTCCATTTTAATTGTTCTGTCGGGGATTTTCTTATAAATTCACCTCCTTCGTTTCCTTACAACTCACACCTTCTGTTGATGCATTTTATGCAAGTCCCTAGACATCTACCCACGTCCATTGCAGGTACAACAGTTTACAGGCCACCATGATTGTTCGTTATTATACTATCCGTGTTTGTATGTGGTTACAGGAACTGCAGGAACGAGATTTAGATGTTTGACTATGTTAGACTTAGTCAGACATACGAGTGAAGCCTCACTAGTACATCTGACAGGCTCATACGCATGGTTGATGCTGAGCTAAGTCACAATTACGACCTAAATAAGAAGACACGAGTGAGTGATCACCCGTACGGCTGATGAAGCCAACTCGTACGTGTGATGAATGAATTGTATGGGTGAGTCAAAAGCAGGGGTATATAAAGTCTTATGTTCTTCATTTTAGGTTAAGCCTCTCATTTGTTACACACACTCAGATCTAGTGAGCTCCTCCGATTCTCTCTCAGTCCAAATCACCCAGGTGGTGAATAATAGCTCTAGGTGTTGATCTAATCACACTTGATTTAGCTGTGATTTGACTAAATTAATCAAAAAAAACTTAACCTATTCACTAGAGGATTTGATTCACTTATTCCGCCATTATGTGAGTTAAATCTATTGATTTCTAAGTTTCTAGTCATGTTTCATCACTTTCTATTCTTTCCCCCTCAACTCATATTTTAAAATATTCATCAATATGCTCCATCCAGTTCTGATTCTCGATATACTTCTAACTTTCATATCGGTCATTCTTCTTTTTCATCTACCGCCGGAAGAATCTATTTACTTCTACTATACTCTTGGGTTTATAATGTTTCTAGTTCTCCCGTGTCTTTATATTGCTATATGCATCGATATATATGGTTTATAATTTATGGTTTATCGTTGGGCTTTATATGTTCCCTTATATTTCAAAGTCTCTGCTTCTGTCTTCTATAATCATTATCATTCACAATTAATGCTCTCTTTTATTTGCTGCAATTTATACCCCAATTTCTATTTCGGAGTTTTGTCCTTTCGTTTCTTCTTCTTGCGATTAAGTACCGCTTGTAATGGTCCAGAATTCACAGATATGAATTTCGAAATGAACATTGTTAATGTTCTAGGAAGGAAATTGTGATGGCACGATCTTGACTTGTCAAATTACTAGAATACCTTGGAAAAGGCCGAATCATCAAGAAATATTTTCTTGATATTTTAGAGGTTAAATAGAATACAAGAGTCGTATAACATGGCACATGATGATGTTATGATCTGTGAATCATCACGTTCCATTTAGAAACTCAGCATGACTTACTGTAATATAATCACGTTGATCAAGTGTCATTATATTATACTAATTCATACTTCAGTTCCCAACACTACTTCAAAATATTCCTATTTTAAACTTGAATGTTTCAGAATTTAGAAACTAAAATAGTTTCTTTTATGATGTAATACAGATAGTGCGAAGAGGTAAATGATTTCAAATAAGAAAAATTAAGAAAATATCTTCAGAAATATGGAGGATATTTATAATGAAAGATATGATGATATTTTAGAATTTCTAATATCAGAGGATGATGAAGAATATTGTCCGCAGGGGTTTAGAGTCAGGAGCAAGGTATTCGTTAATGACTTCAGCAGGTACTGAATCATTTGGATCCTTTGAAGTCAGGTTCAGTCTTTGTAATTTGTCCAAAGCCTCCTTCCTACTTTGCTCAATCCGTTTTCCAGTTCCAAAACTTCTCTTTTTCTGCGCTTTGCCAGCACACTTCATCATTATCATCCAGCTTTTACCATTTAAAGTCGTTTTTAGTTTTTGCTGCTTCATTAGTATTTTTTCCATTTTCGGAGAACCAATTCTTAGTTCGGAGTGTTTTTCAGAAACTTCACATTCAAATTAAGTCCAGAAGATAGACGTTATATATACACATATAACTGTTGGCGTAGACATGCTGCGAGATTTCAAAATACTGATTGCTAATTCCCAATGATTCGTATGGCAATTCTCATTACAAGATGCGAATGAGTAAATGATGGGGTTTCAATAAATAATTATAATGACTTTTTGGAAAGGCTAAAGTCAAAGGGTAATGAAGTTGTTGGTACATCTGCTAATAATGTGGTGGAATGTAAAAGGTTCCCTGGTAATGATGGTGTATATCTCAAGGTTATAATAAGGTTAGTCTGACTGAAAAGTTGAAGTTGACTTGCCGAAGCTGTGACAAAACTGGCTACTTTGAATAGGAGTCGCAAAGTTATTTTTGCTAATAAATGCCAAAGAATCTGACGCGGATACGTTGTTTAAACTTTTACTTTGGTTTCAAGAGTTTTTCGGGTACATAACTGTGGGTAACATGTGGTTGGATCATCATCTCGATTGCTCATCATTCGAAGTGTCTTCAGAAATTTTTGAAGGGTTTGAACACAGATTGTAATCGTTAACATACATTTGATGTTCTAACATAGTTTTGAAGTCAAAATATAGCTTGTGAAATATGTAAGGATCTAAGAGTGATGATTTTGGTCATATCTCGAGTTGAATTTTGAGATTTCAAAATCAGAATATGTAATTAAATTTTGAATGAGTATGGTTGTTTTGATTTTTATAAAAGAATGTATATTGTTGTGAAAGTAGGGAGTATAATGGATGATTTGCTGAATCAGATTCAAAGAATGTAATATATTATTTGTGAATTTATATATCTCTCGGGTATTACCTACCCGTTAAAAAAAATTTCACAATTAATATTTTGTACAAAAGAATTTTATTACAGTCTTTATGAAAATATATATATGTATATTTTCTTCAGATGTAACATAGATTTAATGATTTAATGTTAAATTAAACTCATTTGATTTACGGTTGAAACTAGAATTTAATAATCCCTAAAGGCTTTAAAAAGTACATAACTTTTATGCAGTATTTCTTTAATGACATTGAAATTATGAATCAATACTTCATTATTTATTGATGTATGATGTTCGGTTCGTGGAATTCTTGTGAATTTCGCAAAGTACGAATAATGTTATCTGAAAAGTTTCGGGTACATCGATGATGAAAGTGTAAAATCAAATATATACTTGATTTATTATGAATTGGAATTTGTTGAATTGCGACAGAGATTGTAGTTAACGCTGGTTAAGTTGCGACCGAAGGACGTACATTATTGCATATTTGTAATATGAATTAACCGAGTAGTTAAGATTCACACACAATAGTTTAGCACGGAAAGATTTATTTCAAAATATATATATATATATATATATATATATATATATATATATATATATATATATATATATATATATATATATATATATATATAATATACATATAATTTCTTCAGAGGGAATGAGTTAATTCTTCATAACTCGTTGATACAATATACACGTTATTGATTCGTAATGATGTCCACAGTGATTCTTGAACTGACGGAGTTTGTGATGTTATCGGTGTTGTTGATTCGGATGTTGACTGTACTGACGATGCTGGTAACTCTGACGGTACTGCTGATGATGTTGGTAAAGCAAGTTTAGCTTGTTAATCACACACCATTTTTGTCAAGGTTTATACTCTTCCTTCTATCATTTTTGGTTCGCTTAACTGATTTATGGTTAGGGCTAGATTAGATAATCTCTTAGACTTTAGAGATTACATAATCGCCGCGGAATGTTTCTCCAATGAAGTTATGAATTAATACTTCGTCAGTTATTGTTGTTGGTACTCCTTGGTATCTATGGTGCGTATGACGTTGATGCTCGCGGAACAGATTGTGAAGTTGAGGTTTACAACGCGGTTGTGGTTGGAGGTGGTAATGGTACTGTTGGCGTTGATGATGGTGGTACTGGTTATACTGCTGATGCTGCTGGTGGTGTTTGTAATCTCTGCACCATATTCTCCAAAGCCACTACCCGAGCGCGAAGCTCGTTGACTTCTTCTATTACACCGGGATGATTGTCGGTTCGGACAAGCGGATAAATAAAATCTAGAATTTGATGTAGTATATAATCGTGACGAGATACTCTGGAAATGAGAGAGAAAATAGTGTTTCGGACAGGTTCGCCGGTAAGTGCTTCAGGTTCTTCGTCAAGAGGACAATGTGGTGGATGGAAGGGATCACCTTCTTCTTGTCTCCAATGATTGAGGAGGCTACGAACCCATCCCCAATTCATCCAGAATAGGTGATGACTGATTGGTTGATCCATTCCGGTCACACTGCTTTCAGAGCTTGAGTGGGATTCCATTTCATAATCTGAGGAACTTGAACTAATGACGAATTCCATTTCGTACGATTGAATAAAGGGTTTTTCGATATGAAATGATTTTCCGGCTATCGAATGGTATTCTAATTACATAGAATATATATATATATATATATATATATATATATATATATATATATATATATATATATATATATATATATATATATATATATATATATATATATATAGATCAAAAGATTTCGTAGATTACGGAGGACTTTGCGGGATATGTCAGGCAAAGTTTAAAGTAACAGATACGATAAGATATGATTTAGCAGATATGCTAAGATATGAATTTTTGCCTATACACTATTCATGCAATCAATGCAGCAAGACGTGTCTTAGACTAAAAATGATAAGCAGGTAATTTCCTGAGGATGATAAGTAGTTAATTTTCGACACAAAATGATAAGCAAAACTTTTGACATGCAGACACGGTCGAAGTCCAGACTCACTAATGCATCCTATCGACTTATCAGTTAGACACACTAATGCAGACCTGGTTCGCTAAGACCACCGCTCTGATACCAACTGAAAGGACCCGTTCATATACATTATAAACGATTCACAATAGTTGATTACATTGCGAGGTATTTGACCTCTATATGATACATTTTACAAACATTGCATTCGTTTTTAAAAGACAATCTTTCTTTACATCGAAAATTGACAGGCATGCATACCATTTCATAATATCCACTATCCAACTATAAATTGATTTAATAATAATCTTTGATGAACTCAATGACTCGAATGCAACGTTCTTCGAAATATGCTATGAAAGACTCCAAGTAATATCTTTAAAATGAACAAATGCACAGCGGAAGATTTCTTTAACACCTGAGAATAAACATGCTTTAAAGTGTCAACCAAAAGGTTGGTGAGTTCATTAGTTTATCATAATCATTTATTTTCATCATTTTAATAGACCACAAGAATTTCATTTCCAGCTCTCATAAATATACGTCCCATGCATAGAGACAAAAATAATCATTCATATGGTGAACACCTGGTAACCGACATTAACTAGATACATATAAGAATATCCCCTATCATTCCGGGATCCTCCTTTGGACATGATATAAATTTCGAAGTACTAAAGCATCCGGTACTTTGGATGGGGTTTGTTAGGCCCAATAGATCTATCTTTAGGATTCGCGTCAATTAGGGTGTCTGTTCCCTAATTCTTAGATTACCAGACTTAATAAAAAGGGGCATATTCGACTTCGATAATTCAACCATATAATGTAGTTTCGATTACTTGTGTCTATTTCGTAAAACATTTATAAAAATTGCGCATGTATTCTCAGCCCAAAAATATAAAGGGTAAAAAGGCAAATGAAACTCACCATACTGTATTTCGTAGTAAAAATACATATAACGTCATTGAACAAGTGCAAGGTTGGCCTCGGATTCACGAACCTAAATTAATTATATATATTTATGTGTTGGTCAATATTTGTCTAACAAATTAGGTCAAGTCATAGTGTACCACAATCCTAATGCTCGAGACTAATATGCAAAAGTCAACAAAAGTAAATTTGACTAAAAATAATTTCCAAAAATCTATACATGATTAATATATAGTTTAAATATCGTTGTTTTATATTTTTAAATATTTTTAAAAGATTTATTAGAGTAAATAATATAATTTATTTATTAATAAATAAAATTTTATATTAAATTTATATAATAAAATATACTTTTATATATATTAAGTAATAAAATTTATAGGGTTCATTTAATATCATAAAGATAATATAATAGGTATTATTAAAGTAAATTATTACACGTAGTAAAATATGTTTGTATCACATATTTATTTTATAAAATAATATCTATAATGATAGTAAGTAAAAGTTGTATTATTTTGTAATAATAATTATTATTATAAAAATATCAATATTTATAATTACTAAGATGACGTTATGATAAAACGATAATTCTAATTATGATAACTTTAATATTTACGATAATTTTTAATATTATCTTTAAAATAATAATTCTATTTAAAATAATAATAATAATAATGATATTTTATAGTAACAATGACATTTCTATTAAAATGATAATTTTTGTTAAAATGATAGTTTTAATACTAATGATACTTTTAATAATAATAGTAATGATAAAAATAATAAGAACGATAATTTTATCTAAATCAATATCTTATAATATTTTAATTTCATCATGATACTCTTACCCATTATTTCCTAATCGTTTCGTTTAATAGCTTTTAATCGTCTTTTATATCGTGTTCATAATAATGATAATAATAGTAATCAAAATAATTAGGTGTTACAAATATTTGTTTTAATTACACTAATATTAATAATGATAGTTACTATAACATTATTAACGATAATACTAATAATTATCTTAATGATAATATAGTAATAATAATAATAACAATAACAATAACCATTTTTAAATAATGATATATATATTAATAATGATAATAATAATAATAATACCAATAATAATAATAATAATAATAATAATAATAATAATAATAATAATAATAATAATTGGATAATAATAATAATACTAATTATAACTTTAACGATAATAACGATAGTAATAATAAAAAAAAATAACAATTTTTAATGATAAATCCCTTTTATTGATAAAGATAATAATAATGATAATAATAAGATAAAACTAGAACGACGATAAAAACGACGATAATAATAATCATTTTTAATAAAAATATCGAAAATTCAATTGATTATAACTTTTAATCCGTTCATCGAAACCACTCGATATCTAAAGGAAAAGTTCTTAATTTTTCGCTAGCTTTCCAAGGACATGCATATCTTATACCTTATCTTAACCGCAAGTGTAACTAATTCAACATTCAACCTAACCTGTCTAATGGCAATATCAAAAGTACAAGCATTCATAATCCTAAATACTCGAGCACTAGTCAGGAATACACTATTAGTATGTAAAAGTTAAATTATGAGTACTCACGTATCAATATTGAGATTCAATATTGCAGGAAAGGTACGTAGACGCAACGGAAATGATAAACACTATATTGACCTCACTAGCATACCCATGAACCATACTTAATCACCTCCATAGCTATAACTCATAATTTCCTTAATCATATCCCACTCGAAAAACAATTTCGAAATCACTCGGACAGCACTCCGTCGTAATATTTTATGTATACTAATAATATCTTGAAATAATACGGAGTAAATATATATATGTAAATCGATTGAGAGAGTTTAGAGAAAAATATTTTCAAGTTTCTATGAAATAATGAAACCTATTGAATTCTATTTATAATAGATTTTTGAATTATTAAAGTGAATTATTAAAGTATGAATTATTAAAGTGAATTATTAAAGTTAAAGTAAAGTAAAAATAAAGTAAAGGTAAAGTTTAAGTATAGTAAAAGTATAAAACTATGTACGTATAATACGCGTATAAATATATAATATTAATTTAAATCGCTATATATATTTAATAAAATAAAATATAAATATCGTTATCTTTATCATACTAGTTAAGTAATGAGTTGTCAAAAGTGGTTCTAGATATTTATAAAAGTTATATACGTTTTAATAATAAAGTTCTTTTTAAACTGAAAACGTTTTTGTACTTTTGAAACTAAATAGATCAATCGAGTCTTTATGAGATTCAATCTTCCACTATCCTTTGTCTAGTTCTCAATGATTGACAATTTGTTCTTATTTATAAATCACTTTACCATTTTCCGAATATTGTTAAAATGGAAAGATTTCTCAAATCAACGTGGGCCTTTCAACAGAGACTTGTAATCATAATTCAATATATCTGATAATTCAATCATTTGATCTTATCTTCTAATTCCATTGATAAACATTTTGAAACAGATACAATCATATAAAGTATTTAATCTAATATTTTGTTTACGTTTCAAGTTATAATATATATACACATATACATATATAATCATATTCATTTAATGGTTCGTGAATCGATGGAACTTGGTAGAGGTTTAATGAATGTATGAACATAGTTTAAAATTCTTGAAATTTAACTTAACAAATATTGCTTATCGTGTCGAAAATATATAAAGATTAAAGTTTAAATTTGGTTGGAAATTTCCGGGTTGTCACAGAATGCGTATGTGTAAGTCGGGTGAAGAGGAGGATTTCGTGCTGTTTATAATAATTGACGGGTAAAAGTATAAATAAAAAGACTAAAATCTATGTTATGTTTATAAAGACTAAAATCAATTTCAAAATTAATACTACATATACTTTTTATGAAATGTATAGTTAAATATATTATAGACTATTTACTTTATATAAATGTTAAATTCTCGATTGAAATCTTAATAATACTTCGCATTATGTATGAATTATAAACTATTTATTGAGTGAAAGCAATACCATAAATGATTCAACCTCTCATTACTTATAATGTCAACAATGAACTTATATGTATACAACACAATAATAACAACAACAACAATAAAACTCAATACCACATAAGTGGTGTTAGTAATTATTTATGTATGAGTGATCAATGGCAAGTGATCTTAGCTTAAGAACGAATTGAAGTAGTTATGGAAAGAATTAGATGATTAGATGAAGGGTGCAAGTGGGTTTTTGGGTTATGGTGTTCAAGATGAAGTTATATATAATACTACTAATAAATAAAATAATATAATAATAATAATAACATAGTAAAAATCTAATGTGATGAGGAGAAGAAAACAAAATCCAAATAGTAACTTAAATCCATAATTTGTGCAAGTTGATGGAATGAAAACACATGAATGGATTCAGTTGATCAAATATGCATTGTATATTGAAAAGAAACAAGAAAAAGTAAATCAAGTGTCAATTAGACACAGTAATGTATTGTGTTTTAACTCTATTCACGGATCATTTAGTAGTAATGCCAAAATGAAAATAAAAACAATTTTTAATATAATATATCTATAAAATTTTAAAACGTGTTTATACAATAGTAGTCTTTAAATATCTACCGAAAGTTTTAATAGGGATAGTATTTCGTAGTCCGTTGCTAATCAGTAGTGGATAAAAGTCTTCGGAAAAAATTCCAAATTTTTATATTAACTATATTTATTTATTTTAGTCATTATGGTATAAAATTAGTCATCAATTGTTTTAAAATTATTAAATAAAATTTAAATCATTGTCCGCTCTCGATTCCCGGGTAAAATATAAAAAGTTCTAAAATTTAACAAATAGCTCCTAAATACATTTTTAATAAGCCTATAATTTATAAAATTCATTTTTTGGATCACCGTTTATTTTAAAATCACATAAGTTCCCTTTTAACTCGTTTACTATTAATCGAATGATAATTGAGCGTTACCGTCGTTTACTAAATAACTTCGAAATCTTATATATATATTCTATATACTTTATTTATATATATATATAGATACTTTTTAATATTTTATTATTATTTTACTTAATTAATTACAACAATTACAATATATATAATATTTCATATTATTATTATTATATATATATATATATATATATATATATATATATATATATATATATATATATATATATATATATATATATATATATATATATATATATATATATATATATATATATATATATGCATATCTATTTACAAGTAATCATGTCGTGAATCGTCGGAAATAGTCAAAGGGTAATTGTATTCATGAAAACAAGTTCAAAAATTTTAAGACTCAATTTAACAGACTTTGCTTATCGTGTCGGAACATATAAAGATTAAGTTTAAATTTGTTCGAAAATTCCCGGGTCATCACACCGTTCACGCACTGAGTTAAAGGGCTTATGCATAGAAGCTGCCTGCAGGGCTTACGCTTGACGCTGGGCGGCCTGCTGGATACTGGGCAGCAAACTCTGAAAACTCCCAAATTTCATTATGTCTTGTGCTCTTTGATCGAGTTTTTTTGCATGAAACTGATGTTTTTATGTGTGTATCTCCTAGGATGCACCATTAGTAAACATTAGACTATTGACTATTAATAGGTAAGGGGTATTGTCTAATTGAATGACAACTCATTGAAACCTGTCGAACCTATCTTCAAATTAGTAAATCTAATAATTATTAAAATGATTACGAATGTCCTATTTAGTGACGTTTATACGACATCGTTTACAATCATTTAATTAATCAATTGGATTGGGTAATTGATTATTCATTTTGGCCAAGTGGATAAATTAATATATCATGGACTAATTAAAACAGGGGTGGATTACATACAAGGGTAATTGGTGTAATTGTTAACAAAGTATTAAAACCTTGGATTACACGCAGTCGATACCCTGGTGTAATTATTAACAAAGTTTTATAACCTTGTTACAGTTTAAATCCCTAATTAGTTAGAATATTTGACTTCGGGAATAAGGTTAATTTGACGAGTATTTTATAATTATGACCGATGGACAATTATGGACAAAAACCAAATAGGTATCAAATAATCCTGGACAAAGAACAATTAACCCAGGGTCATAAATTAAAATCAAAACGTCAAACATCATGATTACGGAAGTTTAAATAAGCATGATTCTTTTATTGTATTTCTCATCGTACTTTTATTTCTTGTCATTTTATTATTCGCAATTTTATATATCATCATTTAAATATTGTTATTTATTCTTCGCACTTTAATTATCATCATTTATCTTTACGCTTAATATTTAAAATCGACAAATCGATCATTAAACGGTAAAATCCCTTTTTATAATATTACTACCTATATATAATTATATATATTTGTATAATTATAGTTGTTATAGTACGTTATCACTAGCTCCCTGTGGAACGAACCGGACTTACTAAAAACTATGTAACGACCCGGATTTTTCCGATCGTTTTATACATATGAGATTAATATTTACATAAATTAAACATTACCAACATGATAAGCAATCCAAATTGTTGAGTCTTGTGTTTTTGAAAAGAGTTTTACACAATGTTTGACCGTCCAATTTGACCGATGATATCACGAACTATATAACATACGATAATTATACGATTATGTACATATACGTATTTATACATATTTAACATGACCTAAGGATGGTTTAACATATCATTGTGTACTAATAACAATGAGTTATAAGTATACTTTGAGACTGCTAACTAAAGTTTTCAAAACGGTAACTACACGTAACGTTCTTTGATATATATATATATACCTATAACCTATAATGCTTATACAAGTATCGTATAAATACGTATTTAATTACTTTTAAAGGGCTTAAATACATAAAACAATATAAGTATATTCACAAAAGATAGTTATATTTGAATTCTCGTTCCGTTTACTCAAGATTTTTACACGTATACCTAGGGTATATGTAACCGTATTGTACGCAGCTTCTAGATGTATTTACTATTGGTATATACACCTTTAATCATTCATTCTTAGCAGCCATCTTAGAGTCAAAAACATGTGGAACCATTATTTAACAACTTGTATGAGTAATTGTGACAACCCGGAAATTTTCAATCAAATTTAAACTTTATCTTTATATTATTCCGACACGATAAGCAAAGTTTGTTAAGTTAAATCTCAAGAATTTTAAATTGTGTTCATACATTCATTATAACCTCGACCAAATTCAGACGATTCACGAACCGTTATATATAAATAAATATGTATATATATGTATATATATATATATTATAACTTGAGAATATTAATAAAGTATTAAACGTATAATACTTTACATGATCGTATTTGTTTCAATATTTTATCGATGGAATTAGAAGATAATATCAAATTGTTGATTTATCAGATACATTATGATATGATTACGGGTCTATGTTATGAGGTCCACTGTGATTTAAAAAATCTATTCTTTTTGAAAACATTCGGAAAATGGTAAAGTGATTTATAAGTAAGAACGTGAAGTGTAAATAACTTAGATGTTGGATATCGACAAGTTAAGTAACTCTACATTTTTCATTAAGATGATTTCATACGTTTATTTAACCTTTGAACTTTATCCCATGCTTCACCTACAAACTGTAATTTAAAAACTTGAAACCTATTATGAATATATATGATTCTATTTTTTTAAAACATTTTATGATATAACGATTTCCATTATTTTAACCTTTAAACAAAATGATTCTTAAAAATATATTTGGTTTTGGAAAACAAAATTTTTATATTTATTTGATTTAGTTTCAAACGTACAAAAATGTTTTCAGTTTAAAAAGAACTTTATTATTAAAACGTATATAACTTTTATAAATATCTAGAACCACTTTTGACAACTCATTACTTAACCAGTATGATAAAGATAACGATATTTATATTTTATTTTATTAAATATATATAACGATTTAAATTAATATTATATATATTTATACGCGTATTATACGTACATAGTTTTATACTTTTACTATACTTAAACTTTATCTTTACTTTATTTTTACTTTACTTTAACTTTAATAATTCACTTTAATAATTCATACTTTAATAATTCACTTTAATAATTCATACTTTAATAATCCACCTTAATAATTCATATTTTAATAATTCACTTTAATAATTCATACTTTAATTGTGACAACCCGTCCTTATCCACCTGGACGAAGTCATCAACATTTGGTCCCATTGCGATGATCGACTCCAAGTAATGTCCTTAAAATGAGCAAATGCACAGCGGAAGACTTAATTCGTACCTGAGAATAAACATGCTTAAAAGTGTCAACCAAAAGGTTGGTGAGTTCATAGGTTTATCATAACAATCATTTCAATATATTAATAGACCACAAGATTTCATAATCATAAACATAATACACTCGCAAGTGTATGTAAAGCATTCTAAGTGGTTGAGCACTTGGTAACCATACTTAACATTTAATCAACGTCGCATATTCCCTTTATTATGAAATCTCACTACACCGTACCAAGTGTAGTCACGAAACGAAGTACTGTGCAACCTTTGAATACTGGTCGTCCAGTCCGGTTGGGGTTGTCAGGCCCGATAGATCTATCAACAGGATTCGCGTTTACAATACCCATGTAAATAGTAGTTACCAAGCTACAGGAAAATATGCCAGTGGTACAACTCAACGTAGAATATATTTTTAAGTACTTGTGTCTATTTCGTAAACATTTATAAAAGCAGCGCATGTATTCTCAGCTCAAAAATATATATTGCAAAAGCAATTTAAAAGGGAGCAAATGAAACTCACCATACTGTATTTTGTAGTAAAAATACATATGACGTCATTGAACAAATATAGGGTTGGTCTCGGATTCACGAACCTATATTATTCATATATATATATTAATACATATATTCGTAATTGAGCAATTTCATACATTAAAACCTTATATATTATATATTTAATTTGTATATATGTTTAAAAATGGTTATTATTTATATAGTTATATATATATATATATATATATATATATATATATATATATATATATATATTCAAAAAAAAATACATATTTTGTTATGTGTGAATATTTATATAAAGATTGTTAATATAAATAATTTCTTACTTTTAGGTAATATTACTTATAAGTATATTTTTATATACATAATAATATTAATAATAGTTGTATTTGATAGTAATGATAATAATAATGATATTAATGATTCTTGTAATAATAATAATAACAATAACAATAACAATAATAATGAGACTACCTTTAAGAGTTTTTCCAAAAATAAATGTCCCAGAGAGGGCTCGAACCCACGACCTCTCATTAAACACAAACACTCATCTAAACCATTCATCTAAACCTGTTTTCCCAAATTAACCTTAACCCCAAAAGTATATAACCCTTTAATCGAAGCTTAGCCCAACAGGAATGGAAATTTCGGCCCAACAGCGATTTCGGCCCAACTAACATTTAAGGAGATCCAGTAGCCTGCTGAGTAATTAAAAAGAAATATTGTAGCAAACATGGATCGAACTCAAGACCTCTCGATTATAAAGCACCCTTCTAAACCACTGAACTATTAGTTCATTTCTGTAAATATTCGCTCGCTTATATTTTTAACATATACGAAACTGTTACCATCTTCCTCAACATTTAACCTATCTATTCTTTCTATCTCTTCTTCTTCGCAAGCCCAATTCATCATAATCTAATTATTACTTAATCGTCATCTAATTATTAATTATCATCATCCTTAATCTCGTTATTTATTATTATTATTATTATTATTATTATTATTATTATTATTATTATTATTATTATCATTATTATTATTATTTTTAACATCACGATCCCATCCTCATATCATCTACTCCGCTCATCATCGTCTTTCTTCTGTGTTACAACGGTTCATCGTCTTCTTCAACTACTATCATCACTATTTTCATTTCTTTTTTTCTTTTTTTTGATTGATCGAAATATAAAAACAGTAAGGGGTTGTAGCATCGTAATAGTAGCAACATGGGGTTTTGTAGGGTTTGGAATGAATCAAAACTGGAGATATTTGCAGCGGTAATCGTGATCGAGGATTGCTGTAGTATAGCTTTCGATGGATGATGGTTTGGATGTTAGGGTTGCGGAAGAGAGGGAGAGATATGGTTGAAGGTGTTGAGAGTGATGGCGATTTGATGGTGGTTCAAAAGTGATGGTGCTCGACTGGTTATGAGAGGTGATGGTGGGATACGATGGTTGTAATAAGGGTAGCAGGAAGCATGATCGAAGGTGGTTGTTCCGGTGGTTGTAATGTCCGATGGTTTTGTGAAAGTTATTAATGTTTTTTTTTTACGATGAGGATTATGAGAGAGAGAAGAGAGATGGACGGGAGAGAGAAAGATCGTGATCATGGTGGCTCGAGGGTGGGAGATCGTGATAGTCATGGTGGTTGTGGTGATGATGAAGAAGGTGATGAGATGGGTGTTGTGGTGTTCGAAGGACGATGGTGACTGTGGTTGTTGTTGGTGGTGATCGGTAACCGGTGGTCTAGAAGGTTGATCGATGGGGTGATGTCGGGTTGAGGTTAGAGATATATATCTCTTGTATATGTAAGTATGTGTATATAAGATAGATGAAGTGGATGGCAATATATATCATAATTATATTACTCTGTATAATTAGTATGTAAAGGACCAATCAAAAACAGTAAAATAATTCAATCAAACATACAATGATTCAAAATATCACGGATCTATTAAACTATAGTCTGTCGACACTCTTACTCGGATTGTGATAACGTGGTCCATTGCTAAACAGTTACGGATAAAAGTATTCCTAAAAATCCCAATTTTTAGGTTAAATATAATTAATTATTTCACTCATTAACTGTTTGAAACCTGATCAAAAAGGTTCGTCTATAATTTATTTTTAATTCCAATTAATCTGTACGGAGTATTAAAATTCAACTTATCAAAGTAAAAAAATATTTTTAATAACTCTAAACTTTACATAACTTAATTATAGATCAATATTTAATTCCAACTTCTCATAAGTTCGAGTCTTAAACTTGTTTAATATCGTTCATAAAAATTGACCTGTCATTCGAGCTCGGTCTCAACTAAAAATTTAATATTTTTTTTAAAATTAATAAAATAGATTCTAAATATGTTTTTAATAAAGCTAAAATTGATACAACCTATATTCGGATCATCGTTTATTCTAAAATCACATAAGTTCATTTTTAACTCGTTTAATACCGATGAGATGATAACTGAGTGTCCTTGTCGTTTACTAAATAAATTCGAAACCACATATATATATTTAATATACTTCATTTATATATATAGGTATATTTTAAATAATAACTTTTATCTATTATTATTAGTTTACATAATTAATTCTAACAATTACGATATATAATATTTCATTTTAAATATATGCATACATATTTACA
The DNA here is from genome assembly GCF_046630445.1 of Rutidosis leptorrhynchoides. NCBI lineage: Eukaryota > Viridiplantae > Streptophyta > Magnoliopsida > Asterales > Asteraceae > Rutidosis > Rutidosis leptorrhynchoides. Next base: position 259,645,819 of record NC_092337.1, read on the forward strand.
AGTAATCATATCGTGAGTCGTCGGGAATTGTCAAAGGTCAAATGATAACATGAAAATAGTTCAAAATTTTTGAGACTAATCCTAAAAGACTTGGCTTATCTTGTCAAAAATATAATATCGTATCGAGAGTTTGATTTAAAATTAGTCGGAATTTTCCGGGTCGTGACAGTACCTACCCGTTAAAGAAATTTCGTCCCGAAATTTGAGTGAGGTCGTCATGGCTAACAATGACGAATATGAGTTGACAAAATAGGGTTTTATCAACATTGAGTAATATTGATAAAAAAAATTGAGTTACTCGAAGCGTATGATTGAAGCAATCACATAAGAGTGAAATGAAGTAATTAGAGGTTCGTTTTAACTTTTGGACGTAGTCACTGTTGAATTCCGGAATTCAAGGAATTTAAAGAAACCTTCTAATCAGAAAGAAAATGTAATCGCACGATTTATTAGCAAACTGTCGGAGTTACGGAAGAACAGAAATATCAAGGAAATATTTTCGTGATATGCTTAGAGCTTAAGTAGAATGAAAGAGTCGTGTAACATGGCACATGATGAGGACTGTGAATCATCATCACGTTCCATTAGAAACTCAGTATGACTTACTGTAATATAATCACGTTGGCCAAGCGCATTATATTATACTAACTCATGCATCAATTCCCAACATTTCTACACAATTCATTCATAATTTATTCTTAGATTTTACAGAAGTTTCCAATATAATGGAATACAGAACGCACGAAGAGGTAGATAATTTCGGACAAAAATATTTATGAAAGTATCCTCAGAAATATTGAAGATATTTATGATGATATTTTGGAATTTCTAAGTTCGAAGGTTGATGAAGAAAAATTTTCCGCTAACATGACTTCGGAGCAAGATATTCTCTAAAGATTTCATTAGATCCAGAATCATTTGGGTTCTTTGAATATAGGGTATGTTACTTGTATTTCTCCTTGGTTTCCTTTATGGTTAGCTCAATCTGTTTTTCAGTATCAAATATTTTCTATCGAGCGTTCCCAACACTCCATTCTTTTATCATCACCTTTGGTCATTAAGACCATTTACTACATGCTGCTTCGTCAGCATTCTCAAAGTTAACGGATCTTGGATCATTGGTTATCAAATCGAGGTGTTTTCAGGAGAATTGTGTTTTTAGATGATTAAACGCTGATGGTAATATGGTGGAATATAAAAGGTTCTCCGATAATAATGATGAAGGGCAATTTATATATATCAAAGTTATAATATGGTGTGTTTGAATAAAAAGTCGAAGTTGATTTGCTGAAGCTGTGATAAAATTGGCCACTTTGGAAAAGGATTGCAATGTGATTTTCGGTAGTAACATCGCCAAAGGAGCTAGCGCAGATACGTGTTAATCCTTTACTCAGGTTCCAAGAGTTTTTCAGGTGCATAACTATATGCATAAATCTTTTCTTCCGTAGATGAAGTGCGGCTGGTTCATCCTCTCGATCGAGGTGTTTCCAAGAATATGAAAGGTTTGAATATAGATTGTAATCGTCATGATACAAATGAGGTTTAAGATGAAATCAAGTGGCAAACTTGAAGAGTTGTTTAGTTTCATATGTTATAATCAATATTTTAATTCATTTTAATTGTCCAATGTTGGTAGTCCACAGTTGATAGTCCACAGTTAGCAATTCAATAATTCATATATAGTTTAATATATAATTTTCGAATTAATTAATATGTATCGTGACCCGTATTTGTCTCAGACTCGATCACAACTCAAAGTATATATATTATTTGAGAACCAACCTCAACACTGTATAGGGAACTCGATCATTACTGCATATAGAGTGTCTATGGTGATTCCAAATAATATATATAGATGCGTCGATATGATATGTCAAAACCTTGTATACGTGTCCCGATATTTAAAGTGCGTAAAAATAAATAACAGAAATTAAATGACGATAAATAAAGTGTGTAAAGTAAATAACAAAAATTAAATGGCGATAAATAAAATTGCGAGAATGTAAATTGCGATAATTAAATTGCGATAAATAAAATGTAATCAGTTAGCTAGGAACAGTTAGCTAGGAACAGTTAGCGTGGATTCTTAACAAAATTTCTCATAGTTAATTTGTTTGTTTCTAACAAATTTTATTTTGTCAAATGTTTCCTTCATTAAGCCACTTGATTTTTGATAAATCAAAATCCAAATATGAAATTGGATGAATATGATTATTCTGCGGTGAATGGATACATATATCTGTAGATGTAAACAGGATAGTAAATGACTGTTGAATCAGATTTGAAAGAATGTACAGTGTAACTTATTAATGTGAAATCTAAATATTCCTCGGGTATTACCTACCCGTTAAAATATTTTCACCATTAACAATTTGTACAAAAGAATTATTAATTACATTCTTTATGAAAACATATATATACATATATATTTTCTTCAGATGTAATCATGGAATTAATGAGTCAATAAGATATTAAACTCATTTGATTTATCGTTAATATTAGATTACATAATCTCTAAAACTTTAGAAATTACGTAATCGCCATGTCGAACGAAGATAATCGATGTAGAACGATATGTAGAACGATGATTATACTCGAGGTACAGAATGAGATGTCGAAGCTGGTGACGTGGATGTTGTTCTTGGTGGTACTAGCGCTGTTGGTGCTGAGGCTGGTGATGTTACTGGTGTTGGTGATACTGATGTTGGTGGTACTGTTAGTGCCGGTGACGCTGCTGGTGCTTGTAAGTTTTGAACCATATTCTCCAAGGTTAGCACTCGAGCTCGAAGTTCTTTAACTTCTCCTACTAACCCTAGTTGGTTATCAGTGTGAGGTAGAGATCGGATATCTTCTCTAGTTCCGTTAATGGTAGTCTCAAGATGAAAAATTCTCGCAAAAAGGGTATAAACGGTGTTGCGAACAGGTTTGCCGGTGAGCGGGTCGAGCACTCCGACGTTAGGTGGTAAGTTCGGCTCGTGATATGGAGTACCTTCTTCATTTCTCCATAGGGTAAGTATTTCGCGAACCCATCCCCACTTTCTAAAGAAATCACGGTAGTTGATCGGTTGGTGCGCTCCCGTCACGCTATCTTCGGAGTCAGAAGAACTTGGTCGATTCGTAGAAGCCATCGTACGCGATCACAGAAAAGATTTTTGGTATGAAAAGCTTAGTGACAGCAAATGATAGTTGGATGGTATTCTCAATGCATAATATGCCTAGATATATATAGTACCAGGATCCCTTAAATTACGGAGAAATTTACGGAAGATATCAGGCAAAGTTTACCGTAATAGATACGCTAAGATATAAATTTGTCTATACACTATCTATGCAATAAAGGCAGTAAGGCATGTCTAGACTTAGGAATGATAAGCAGGTAATTTCCTAAGGATGATAAGTAGATAATTTTCGACACGAAATGATAAGCAGAACTTTTGACATGCACACACGGTCGAAGTCCAGACTCATTAATGCATCTAAACAACTATCAGTTAGACACACTAATGTAAGACTTGGTTCACTAAGACCACCGCTCTGATACCACCTGTGACAACCCGTCCTTATCCACCTGGACGAAGTCATCAACATTTGGTCCCATTGCGATGATCGACTCCAAGTAATGTCCTTAAAATGAGTAAATGCACAGCGGAAGACTTAATTCGTACCTGAGAATAAACATGCTTAAAAGTGTCAACCAAAAGGTTGGTGAGTTCATAGGTTTATCATAACAATCATTTCAATATATTAATAGACCACAAGATTTCATAATCATAAACATAATACACTCGCAAGTGTATGTAAAGCATTCTAAGTGGTTGAGCACTTGGTAACCATACTTAACATTTAATCAACGTCGCATATTCCCTTTATTATGAAATCTCACTACACCGTACCAAGTGTAGTCACGAAACGAAGTACTGTGCAACCGTTGAATACTGGTCGTCCAGTCCGGTTGGGGTTGTCAGGCCCGATAGATCTATCAACAGGATTCGCGTTTACAATACCCATGTAAATAGTAGTTACCAAGCTACAAGAAAATATGCCAGTGGTACAACTCAACGTAGAATATATTTTTAAGTACTTGTGTCTATTTCGTAAACATTTATAAAAGCAGCGCATGTATTCTCAGCCCAAAAATATATATTGCAAAAGCAATTTAAAAGGGAGCAAATGAAACTCACCATACTGTATTTTGTAGTAAAAATACATATGACGTCATTGAACAAATATAGGGTTGGTCTCGGATTCACGAACCTATATTATTCATATATATATATTAATACATATATTCGTAATTGAGCAATTTCATACATTAAAACCTTATATATTATATATTTAATTTGTATATATGTTTAAAAATGGTTATTATTTATATAGTTATATATGTATATATATATATATATATATATATATATATATATATATATATATATATATATATATATATATATATATATATATATATTCAAAAAAAATACATATTTTGTTATGTGTGAATATTTATATAAAGATTGTTAATATAAATAATTTCTTACTTTTATGTAATATTACTTATAAGTATATTTTTATATACATAATAATATTAATAATAGTTGTATTTGATAGTAATGATAATAATAATGATATTAATGATTCTTGTAATAATAATAATAACAATAACAATAACAATAATAATGAGACTACCTTTAAGAGTTTTTCCAAAAATAAATGTCCCAGAGAGGGCTCGAACCCACGACCTCTCATTAAACACAAACACTCATCTAAACCATTCATCTAAACCTGTTTTCCCAAATTAACCTTAACCCCAAAAGTATATAACCCTTTAATCGAAGCTTAGCCCAACAGGAATGGAAATTTCGGCCCAACAGTGATTTCGGCCCAACTAACATTTAAGGAGATCCAGTAGCCTGCTGAGTAATTAAAAAGAAATATTGTAGCAAACATGGATCGAACTCAAGACCTCTCGATTATAAAGCACCCTTCTAAACCACTGAACTATTAGTTCATTTCTGTAAATATTCGCTCGCTTATATTTTTAACATATACGAAACTGTTACCATCTTCCTCAACATTTAACCTATCTATTCTTTCTATCTCTTCTTCTTCGCAAGCCCAATTCATCATAATCTAATTATTACTTAATCGTCATCTAATTATTAATTATCATCATCCTTAATCTCGTTATTTATTATTATTATTATTATTATTATTATTATTATTATTATTATTATCATTATTATTATTATTTTTAACATCACGATCCCATCCTCATATCATCTACTCCGCTCATCATCGTCTTTCTTCTGTGTTACAACGGTTCATCGTCTTCTTCAACTACTATCATCACTATTTTCATTTTTTTTTTCTTTTTTTTGATTGATCGAAATATAAAAACAGTAAGGGGTTGTAGCATCGTAATAGTAGCAACATGGGGTTTTGTAGGGTTTGGAATGAATCAAAATTGGAGATATTTGCAGCGGTAATCGTGATCGAGGATTGCTGTAGTATAGCTTTCGATGGATGATGGTTTGGATGTTAGGGTTGCGGAAGAGAGGGAGAGATATGGTTGAAGGTGTTGAGAGTGATGGCTATTTGATGGTGGTTCAAAAGTGATGGTGCTCGACTGGTTATGAGAGGTGATGGTGGGATACGATGGTTGTAATAAGGGTAGCAGGAAGCATGATCGAAGGTGGTTGTTCCGGTGGTTGTAATGTCCGATGGTTTTGTGAAAGTTATTAATGTTTTTTTTTTACGATGAGGATTATGAGAGAGAGAGAAGAGAGATGGACGGGAGAGAGAAAGATCGTGATCATGGTGGCTCGAGGGTGGGAGATCGTGATGGTCATGGTGGTTGTGGTGATGATGAAGAAGGTGATGAGATGTGAAATGTCCCGTTCTTATTGATTAAAAACGTTCCATATTAATTGATTTCGTTGCGAGGTTTTGACCTCTATATGAGACATTTTTCAAAGACTGCATTCATTTTAAAACAAACCATAACCTTTATTTCATCAATAAAGGTTTAAAAAGCTTTACGTAGATTATCAAATAATGATAATCTAAAATATCCTGTTTACACACGACCATTACATAATGGTTTACAATACAAATATGTTACAACAAAATAAGTTTCTTGAATGCAGTTTTTACACAATATCATACAAGCATGGACTCCAAATCTCGTCCTTATTTAAGTATGCGACAGCGGAAGCTCTTAATAATCACCTGAGAATAAACATGCTTAAAACGTCAACAAAAATGTTGGTGAGTTATAGGTTTAACCTATATAGACCACAAGATTTCATATTTCAATACACATCCCATACATAGAGATAAAAATCATTCATATGGTGAACACCTGGTAACCGACATTAACAAGATGCATATATAAGAATATCCCCATCATTCCGGGACACCCTTCGGATATGATATAAATTTCGAAGTACTAAAGCATCCGGTACTTTGGATGGGGTTTGTTAGGCCCAATAGATCTATCTTTAGGATTCACGTCAATTAGGGTGTCTGTTCCCTAATTCTTAGATTACCAGACTTAATAAAAAGGGGCATATTCGATTTCGATAATTCAACCATAGAATGTAGTTTCACATACTTGTGTCTATTTTGTAAATCATTTATAAAACCTGCATGTATTCTCATCCCAAAAATATTAGATTTTAAAAGTGGGACTATAACTCACTTTCACAGATTTTTACTTCGTCGGGAAGTAAGACTTGGCCACTGGTTGATTCACGAACCTATAACAATATATACATATATATCAAAGTATGTTCAAAATATATTTACAACACTTTTAATATATTTTGATGTTTTAAGTTTATTAAGTCAGCTGTCCTCGTTAGTAACCTACAACTAGTTGTCCACAGTTAGATGTACAGAAATAAATCGATAAATATTATCTTGAATCAATCCACGACCCAGTGTATACGTATTTCGGTATTGATCACAACTCAAACTATATATATTTTGGAATCAACCTCAACCCTGTATAGCTAACTCCAACATTCACATATAGAGTGTCTATGGTTGTTCCGAAATATATATAGATGTGTCGACATGATAGGTCGAAACATTGTATACGTGTCTATGGTATCTCAAGATTACATAATATACAATACAAGTTGATTAAGTTATGGTTGGAATAGATTTGTTACCAATTTTCACGTAGCTAAAATGAGAAAAATTATCCAATCTTGTTTTACCCATAACTTCTTCATTTTAAATCCGTTTTGAGTGAATCAAATTGCTATGGTTTCATATTGAACTCTATTTTATGAATCTAAACAGAAAAAGTATAGGTTTATAGTCGAAAAATAAGTTACAAGTCGTTTTTGTAAAGGTAGTCATTTCATTCGAAAGAACGACGTCTAGATGACCATTTTAGAAAACATACTTCCACTTTGAGTTTACCCATAATTTTTGGATATAGTTTCATGTTCATAATAAAAATCATTTTCTCAGAATAACAACTTTTAAATCAAAGTTTATCATAGTTTTTAATTAACTAACCCAAAACAGCCCGCGGTGTTACTACGACGGCGTAAATCCGGTTTTACGGTGTTTTTCGTGTTTCCAGGTTTTAAATCATTAAGTTAGCATATCATATAGATATAGAACATGTGTTTAGTTGATTTTAAAAGTCAAGTTAGAAGGATTAACTTTTATTTGCGAACAAGTTTAGAATTAACTAAACTATGTTCTAGTGATTACAAGTTTAAACCTTCGAATAAGATAGCTTTATATGTATGAATCGAATGATGTTATGAACATCATTCCTACCTCAAGTTCCTTGGATAAACCTACTGGAAATGAGAAAAATAGATCTAGCTTCAAAGGATCCTTGGATGGCTTGAAAGTTCTTGAAGCAGAATCATGACACGAAAACAATTTCAAGTAAGATTTCCACTCGAAATAAGATTGTTATAGTTATAGAAATTGAATTAAAGTTTGAATATGATTATTACCTTGTATTAGAAAGATAACCTACTATAAGTAACAAAGGTTTCTTGATCTTGGATGATTACTTGGAATGGATTTAGAAAACTTGGAAGTAAACTTGCAATCTTGGAAGTATTCTTGATTTTATGAAACTAGAACTTTTGGAATTTATGAAGAACACTTAGAACTTGAAGATTGAACTTGAGAGAGATCAATTAGATAAAGAAAATTGAAGAATGAAAGTGTTTGTAGGTGTTTTTGGTCGTTGGAGTATGGATTAGATATAAAGGATATGTAATTTTGTTTTCATGTAAATAAGTCATGAATGATTACTCATATTTTTGTAATTTTATGAGATATTTCATGCTAGTTGCCAAATGATGGTTCCCACATATGTTAGGTGACTCACATGGGCTGCTAAGAGCTGATCATTGGAGTGTATATACCAATAGTACATACATCTAAAAGCTGTGTATTGTACGAGTACGAATACGGGTGCATACGAGTAGAATTGTTGATGAAACTGAACGAGGATGTAATTGTAAGCATTTTTATTAAGTAGAAGTATTTTGATAAGTGTCTTAAAGTCTTTCAAAAGTTTATAAATACATATTAAAACACTACATGTATATACATTTTAACTGAGTCGTTAAGTCATCGTTAGTCGTTACATGTAAGTGTTGTTTTGAAACCTTTAGGTTAACGATCTTGTTAAATGTTGTTAACCCAATGTTTATAATATCAAATGAGATTTTAAATTATTAAATTATCATGATATTATCATATATGAATATCTCTTAATATGATATATATACATTAAATGTCTTTACAACGATAATCGTTACAAATATGTCTCGTTTAAAAATCATTAAGTTAGTAGTCTTGTTTTTACATATGTAGTTCATTGTTAATAAACTTAATGATATGTTTACTTATCATAGTATCATGTTAACTATATATATATATCCATATATATGTCATCATATAGTTTTTACAAGTTTTAACGTTCGTGAATCACCGGTCAACTTGGGTGGTCAATTGTCTATATGAAACATATTTTAATTAATCAAGTCTTAACAACTTTGATTGCTTAACATGTTGGAAACATTTAATCATGTAAATATCAATCTCAATTAATATATATAAACATGGAAAAGTTCGGGTCACTACAAGATGGGTGTTGTGGTGTTCGAAGGACGATGGTGACTGTGGTTGTTGTTGGTGGTGATCGGTAACCGGTGGTCTAGAAGGTTGATCGATGGGGTGATGTCGGGTTGAGGTTAGAGATATATATCTCTTGTATATGTAAGTATGTGTATATAAGATAGATGAAGTGGATGGCAATATATATCATAATTATATTACTCTGTATAATTAGTATGTAAAGGACCAATCAAAAATAGTAAAATAATTCAATCAAACATACAATGATTCAAAATATCACGGATCTATTAAACTATAGTCTGCCGACACTCTTACTCGGATTGTGATAACGTGGTCCATTGCTAAACAGTTACGGATAAAAGTATTCCTAAAAATTCCAATTTTTTAGGTTAAATATAATTAATTATTTCACTCATTAACTGTTTGAAACCTGATCAAAAAGGTTCGTCTATAATTTATTTTTAATTCCAATTAATCTGTACGGAGTATTAAAATTCAACTTATCAAAGTAAAAAAATATTTTTAATAACTCTAAACTTTACATAACTTAATTATAGATCAATATTTAATTCCAACTTCTCATAAGTTCGAGTCTTAAACTTGTTTAATATCGTTCATAAAAATTGACATGTCATTCGAGCTCGGTCTCAACTAAAAATTTAATATTTTTTTTAAAATTAATAAAATAGATTCTAAATATGTTTTTAATAAAGCTAAAATTGATACAACCTATATTCGGATCATCGTTTATTCTAAAATCACATAAGTTCATTTTTAACTCGTTTAATACCGATGAGATGATAACTGAGTGTCCTTGTCGTTTACTAAATAAATTCGAAACCACATATATATATTTAATATACTTCATTTATATATATAGGTATATTTTAAATAATAACTTTTATCTATTATTATTAGTTTACATAATTAATTCTAACAATTACGATATATAATATTTCATTTTAAATATATGCATACATATTTACAAGTAATCATATCGTGAGTCGTCGGGAATTGTCAAAGGTCAAATGATAACATGAAAATAGTTCAAAATTTTTGAGACTAATCCTAAAAGACTTGGCTTATCTTGTCAAAAATATAATATCGTATCGAGAGTTTGATTTAAAATTAGTCGAAATTTTCCGTGTCGTGACATTAATAATTCACTTTAATAATTCATACTTTAATAATTCACTTTAATAATTCAAAAATCTATTATAAATAGAATTCAATAGGTTTCATTATTTCATAGAAACTTGAAAATATTTTTCTCTAAACTCTCTCAATCGATTTACATATATATATTTACTCCGTATTATTTCAAGATATTATTAGTATACATAAAATATTACGTCAGAGTGCTGTCCGAGTGATTTTGAAATTGTTTTTTGAGTGGGATTGGATTAAGGAAATTATGGGTTATAGCTGTGGAGGTGATTGGTATGGTTCATGGGTATGCTCGTGAGGTCAATATAGTGTTTATCATCTCCGTTGCGTCTACGTACCTTTCCTGCAATATTGAATCTCAATATTGATACGTGAGTACTCATAATTTAACTTTTACATACTAATAGTGTATCCCTGACTAGTGCTCGAGTATATAGGATTATGCATGTTTGTACTTTTGATATTGCCTTTAGTTAGGTTATGTTGAATCCTGAATTAGTTATATATGCGACTGAGATAAGGTATAAGATATGCATGTCGTTGGAAAGCTAGCGAAAAATTAAGAACTTTTCATTTAGATATCGAATGATTTCGATGAACGGATTTGAAGTTATAGTCCATCGAATTTTTGTATTATTATTAAAAATGATTATTATTATCGTCGTTATTATCGTCGTTCTAGTTTTTTCTTATTATTATTATTATTATCTTTATTAATAAAAGGATTTATCATTAAAAATTGTTATTTTTTTTATTATTACTATCGTTATTATCGTTAAAGTTATAATTAGTATTATTATTATTATCCAATTATTATTATTATTATTATTATTATTATTATTATTATTATTATTATTATTATTATTGGTATTATTATTATTATTATCATTATTAATATATATATCATTATTTAAAAATGGTTATTGTTATTGTTATTATTATTATTACTATATTATCATTAAGATAATTATTAGTATTATCGTTAATAATGTTATAGTAACTATCATTATTAATATTAGTGTAGTTAAAACAAATATTTGTAACACCTAATTATTTTGATTACTATTATTATCATTATTACGAACACGATATAAAAGACGATTAAAAGCTATTAAACGAAACGGTTAGTAAATAATGGGTAAGAGTATCATGATGAAATTAAAATATTATAAGATATTGATTTAGATAAAATTATCGTTTTTATTATTTTTATCATTACTATTATTATTAAAATTATCGTTAGTATTAAAACTATCATTTTAACAAAAATTATCATTTTAATAGAAATGTCATTGTTACTATAAAATATCATTATTATTATTATTTTAAATAGAATTATTATTTTAAAGATAATATTAAAAATTATTGTAAATATTAAAGTTATCATAATTAGAATTATCGTTTTATCATAATGTCATCTTAGTAATTATAAATATTTATATTTTTATAATAATAATTATTATTACAAAATAATACAACTTTTACTTACTATCATTATAGATATTATTTTATCAAATAAATATTTGATACAAACATATTTTACTACGTGTAATAACTTACTTTAATAATACGTATCATATTATCTTTATAATATTAAATGAACCCTATAAATTTTATTACTTAATATATATAAAAGTTTATTTTATTATATAAATATAATATAAAATTTTATTTATTAATAAATAAATTATATTATTTACTCTAATAAATCTTTTAAAAATATTTAAAAATATAAAACGACGATATTTAAACTATATATTAATCATGTATAAATTTTTGGAAATTATTTTGAGTCAAATTTACTTTTGTTGACTTTTGCGTATTAGTCTCGAGCATTAGGATTGTGGTACACTATGACTTGACCTAATTTGTTAGACAAATATTGACCAACACATAAATATATATAATTAATTTAGGTTCGTGAATTCGAGGCCAACCTTGCACTTGTTCAATGACGTTATATGTATTTTTACTATGAAATACAGTATGGTGAGTTTCATTTGCCTTTTTACCCTTTATATTTTTGGGCTGAGAATACATGCGCAATTTTTATAAATGTTTTTCGAAATAGACACAAGTAATCGAAACTACATTATATGGTTGAATTATCGAAATCGAATATGCCCCTTTTTATTAAGTCTGGTAATCTAAGAATTAGGGAACAGACACCCTAATTGACGCGAATCCTAAAGATAGATCTATTGGGCCTAACAAACCCCATCCAAAGTACCGGATGCTTTAGTACTTCGAAATTGTCATAACCCGTCCTTAACCATAAGAACGCGTTAGATAACGTATGATTTCATTGCGAGGTATTGACCTCTATATGAGACATTTTTGAAAGAAAACTGCATATATTATACATTACAAACTATAACCATTATTTTTGTTACAAGCTTAAGACAATAAAAAGAAGATTAACGTTTAGCGATAATCTTCGACTTACAAACTTTACAAATGATGACAACAACACGGTTTCTAGCATATTTTACAGTACAACATCTTGGATATGCAGTTTTATTTTTTGACACAAACATGCGTACGCAAGATCCTGGTTAGATCCAACATGATGCAGCGGAAGCTTTAGAAATCACCTGAGAATAGACATGTTTAAAAAGGTCAACATAAAGTTGGTGAGATATAGGTTTAATGCCGGCTGCAATATATATATATAGACCACAAGATTTCGTATATAATCAGTTTAATAAAAGTATTCTAAGTGGTTGAGCACTCGGTAACCATACTTAACATTTTCACGTCGCATATTCCCTTTAATATGAAATCTTACTACACCGTACCAAGTGTAGTCACAAAAACGAAGTACTGTGCAACCGTTGAATACTGGTCGTCCAGTCCGGTTGGGGTTGTCAGGCCCGATAGATCTATCAACAGGATTCGCGTTTACAATACCGCTGTAAATATTAGTTACCAAGCTACAGGGAAGTATGCCAGTGGTACAACTCAACGTAGAATATATTTTTCAGTTACTTGTGTCCATAACGTAAAACATAAAATACATGTATTCTCATCCCGAAATATTTAGAGTTTAAAAGTGGGACTATATACTCACTTTTGTCTTGATGATATAAATAATTTGACTCGGTCTTCCGGTTGATATCACGAACCTATCCATATATAATATATCAATATGTTTTCATTTTAAACAAACGTTATATATATATATACTTGTTATACTTTTAATACTTTGAATATTTCCTTAGTCCGAAAGTTAGCAGTCCGAGGTTAGCAATTCAATTTTTAATGGTTCATTTTTAGATGTTTAATATACCCGCAATGAATAAATACAACCCCCAACGAAATAAATAAAACTCCCGTAAAACCCCATCATAAATGTATTGGTCGAGATTAATCTTGACCCATGGTACCGGTGTTGTCAAATGACGTGTTGCGTACAATCATGGGATCTTATGATTAATCTTCTCGTGTTGTTTACGGGTGATCCTGAACCATATAAAATTGAATTATAAGTACATATATATAAAATATCATGTTATCTTAGAAGTATGTGATTTTATGTAAATTTTTCCAATGAATCCCGAAGTCATTTAAGCCTTGGATAACCAATTTTGTTTCGGTCATAGTTTCTTCGTTACAAGTCCGTTTTCGTTGATTCAACTTGCCATCTCCTTGGATCGAGTCCCTCTTTAAGACTATGAACTGTAAATACCTTAGTTTGTATTCAAAATCACACGGCATAGGTCAAACTTTAGTGAAACTTATGAAGTTAATCATTTTCGTTACAACAAAATCATTTAATGACCATTTTTCTAAAAATACTTATACTTTGAAAAACCAAGTTTTACCTTGTTAAATTAGCATATACATAAGTTATATTACAGGTCTTGAAGTATTTTAAAAGTTAAGTTAGAAGGATCTATTTAGTTTGCAAACAAGTTTGAAAACATTCAAACTATGTTCTTGTTGTTAAACTTGTATACCACAAAATATAATAGCTATATATATATGAATCGAATAAGGTTATGAACATATATTCTACCTCAAGTTCCTTGGATGAAGTTGCTGTAAAAGAGAAGTAAGAAGCTATAATCAAAAGGGTGATAGAAGTGGATGAAAGATTGGAAGTAAGTTGGTGTTCTTGGAGGGTTTTCTTGAAGTGTTTTTGTATGGTTTTCTTATGGTGTTTTAGTATGGTTTTTGAAGCTAGATCTTTATGGAATTTTGCTGGGTTGTTATGGAGTTTAGAGAGTAAGAAAGAGTGTGTGTTTTAGCTAGGAAATTGAAGTAGTAAATGAAGCAAAATGATCATGTATATATATACCATAAAAACGTGAATGATGATGATGATGGACAAGTTCACATGTTGTATTTTTGTGTAATAATTCATGCATGCATCCAAAATCCAATTACCTTGCTCTAAGGGCAGTAACAAGGGTGGGTTAGGTGGTGATTTGATGTGTATTTACTATTAGTAAATACGTATAGAAGCTTGGTATGATACGAGTACAAATACTCTAGGTATACGTATAGAAATTTTGTGAAAAATGGAATGAGGATTCAAATATAGCTATCTTTTGTGAATACACTTATATGATTTTATGTATTTAAGTCTTTAAAAGTGATTAAATACATTACTTATACAATATATGTATAAACATTATAAGTCTTAAGTATTTATGTCAATTAACGTTACGTATTGTTATCATTTTGAAAACTTAAGTTAGTAGTTTCAAAATATACTTATAACTTGTTGTTATTAATACAAAATGAGATATTAAAACATTTATTAATCATGTTAAATATGTATATATACATATATATACACAAACGTATAATTATTATATATTGTATAGTTCGTGATATCATTGGTCAAACTAGACGGTCAAACGTTGCGTAAAACTCTTTTCGGAAATATAAATCTCGACAATTTGGATTGCTTATCATGTTGGCAAGGTTTAATTTATGTAAATATTAATCTTATAAGTATAGTATGATCGAAAAAATGCGGGTCGTTACATTACCTCCCCGTTAAATAAATTTCGTCCCGAAATTTTAAAATTGTACCTATTTTGCGTCATCAAGAAACAAGTGTGGATACTTTTGCTTCATCTGATCCTCTCGTTCCCAAGTAAATTCGGGACCTCTTCTAGCATTCCAACGAACCTTAACAATCGGTATATTGCTCTGTTTGAGCTGTTTAACTTCACGGTCCATGATTTCGATTGGTTCTTCGACGAATTGTAGTTTCTCGTCGACATGGATTTCTTCGAGAGGAATGGTAAGGTCTTCCTTTGCAAGACACTTCTTAAGGTTTGAGACGTGAAAGGTATTATGTACTCCAGCGAGTTGTTGCGGTAACTCGAGTCGATAAGCTACCGGTCCAATGCGTTCGATGATCTTAAACGGGCCTACGTACCTTGGGTTCAGTTTACCCCTTTTGCCGAAACGTATTACACCTTTCCAAGGTGACACCTTTAGCATAACCATGTCCCCGACCTGAAACTTTAATGGTTTCCTTCGGACATCGGCGTAGCTCTTTTGGCGACTGCGGGCTGTTTTTAATCTCTCCTTGATTTGCACTATCTTCTCAGTCGTTTCATGTATGATCTCGGGACCAGTTAATTGTCGATCTCCTACTTCATTCCAACAGATAGGAGATCTACACTTCCTTCCATACAATGCTTCGAATGGCGCAGCTCCAATGCTCGCATGATAACTATTATTATACGAGAATTCTGCTAACGGTAGATATTTATCCCATCCGTTTCCAAAATCGATCACACATGCCCTGAGCATGTCTTCAAGAGTCTGAATTGTTCTCTCACTCTGCCCGTCGGTCTGCGGATGATATGCGGTACTCATATCCAAACGAGTTCCTAATGCCTCCTGTAGTGATTGCCAAAACTTTGAGGTAAATCTACTATCACGATCGGATATAATGGAAATAGGTATCCCATGCCTTGAAACAACTTCCTTTATATACAATCGTAATAGTTTCTCCATTCTATCCGTTTCCTTTATAGGCAAGAAATGTGCAGACTTGGTGAGACGATCAACAATCACCCAAATGGTGTCGTATCCCCAGGCAGTCTTTGGTAACTTCGTGATGAAATCCATGGTAATACCATCCCATTTCCATTCTGGGATTTCTGGTTGTTGAAGTAACCCTGACGGCTTCTGGTGTTCTGCTTTGACCTTAGAACAAGTTAAACACTCCCCAACATATGTTGCAACGTCTATCTTCAAATTAGGCCACCAATAATGCGTCTTAAGATCTTGGTACATCTTTCCAACTCCAGGATGTATCGAATATCTTGTCTTATGTGCCTCGTTCAATATCAACTTCCTTAATCCACCCAACTTCGGTACCCAAATACGATTCGCAAAATATCGAATTCCATCTTCCCGCATAACGAGTTGCTTCTCATACTTCTTCATTATTTCATTTCCTATATTTTCTTTAGTAAGTGCTTCTCGTTGAACTTCTTTGATTTGTGAGTTGAGATTCATGCGAATTTTTATGTTCATCGCTCGTACTCGAATTGGTTCTCGTTCCTTTCTGCTTAGTGCGTCAGCCACCACATTCGCTTTCCCGGGATGATAACGAATTTCACAATCATAGTCGTTTATTAACTCGACCCACCTACGTTGCCTCATGTTCAATTGTTTCTGATCAAAAATATGTTGAAGGCTTTTATGATCAGTAAACACAGTGAATTTAACCCCATACAAGTAGTGTCTCCACATCTTCAATGCAAACACGACTGCTCCCAATTCTAGATCATGCGTCGTATAATTTCGCTCGTGAATCTTCAATTGTCGGGATGCAAATGCAATCACTTTCTTCCGTTGCATAAGAACACAACCAAAACCTTGTCGCGAAGCGTCACAATATATTTCAAAATCATCGTTCCCTTCTGGTAACGATAAAATAGGCGCCGTAGTTAACTTCTTCTTCAGTATTTGAAATGCGTTCTCCTGCTCCGAGGTCCATTCGTATTTCTTCCCTTTTTGCGTTAACGCTGTCAACGGCTTAGCTATTCGAGAAAAATCTTGAATAAACCTTCTATAATAACCGGCTAAACCCAAAAATTGGCGTATCTGCATTGGTGTCTTAGGAGTCTCCCATTTTTCAATGGCTTCAATTTTTGCTGGATCAACCTGAATTCCTTCGCTATTAACAACGTGGCCAAGAAATTGTACTTCTTTCAACCAGAAAGCACACTTAGAAAATTTAGCATAAAGTTGTTCTTTTCTCAACAACTCCAGTATCAACCTTAAATGCTCTTCATGCTCTTGCTCACTCTTGGAATAGATAAGAATATCATCAATGAAAACGATAACAAACTTATCTAAATACGGACTACAAACTCGATTCATGAGGTCCATGAATACAGCTGGCGCATTCGTCAATCCAAACGGCATAACCAAAAATTCGTAATGACCATAACGTGTCCGAAAAGCAGTTTTCGGAATATCCTCTTCTTTGACGCGTAGTTGATGATAGCCCGATCTTAAGTCGATTTTTGAATAAACACATGATCCTTGCAATTGATCAAATAAGTCATCAATTCTCGGTAGTGGATACCGATTCTTGATAGTTAACTTATTTAATTCACGATAGTCTATACACATCCTAAAAGATCCATCTTTCTTCTTAACAAACAAAATTGGAGCTCCCCACGGTGAAGTACTCGGTCGTATGAATCCACGGTCCAGTAATTCTTTTAACTGACTTTGAAGTTCTTTTAACTCGGACGGTGCAAGTCTATATGGAGCACGGGCCACTGGTGCAGCTCCTGGTACTAAATCTATTTGAAATTCCACCGATCTAAATGGAGGTAATCCCGGCAATTCTTTCGGAAAAACTTCGGGAAAATTTCTTGCCACAGGCACGTCATTGATGCACTTCTCTTCCTTTTCGATTTTATTAACATGTGCTAAAATAGCGTAACATCCCTTTTCTAAACACTTCTTGGCTTTCAAACAGCTAATGAGTTTTAGCTTTGAATTACCCTTCTCTCCATAAATCATCACCGGTATTTTATCCTTACCAGGAATACGAATTGCCTTCTTAGCACAAACAACTTCCGCTCCTATTTTGGACATCCAGTCCATGCCGACTATTACATCAAAACCTCCCAATTCTACGGGTATTAAGTCGATTTTAAACGTTTCTCCGGCTAGATTTATTTCACAATCACGACAAATTTTATCGGCTTTAATTAGCTTACCATTAGCTAACTCAATCAAGTACTTAGCATCTAGAGGTAATGATGAACAATTCAATTTAGTGTAAAAATTTATACACACGTAACTTCTATCGGCGCCAGTATCAAATAAAATAGATGCTGATAAGTTATTAATGGTAAACGTACCCGTAACAAGTTCCGGGTCTTCTCGTGCCTCTCTAGCATTAATAACAAACGCTCTTCCACGTGCAGGTCCGCCATTCTTTTCTGGATTCGGGCACTGACTCTTATAGTGACCTTGTTTTCCACACCCAAAACAAGTAATGTTAGCCAAAGCAGTTCTATTTGCGTTGGTGGCAGGAGTCTTGTTACCATTTGCATTTGTAACGAGAGCCTTACAATCTTCAGCAAGATGTCCCTGTCTATTGCATTTGGTGCACAACACACTGCAGTAACCAAAATGATGTTTGTGACAACGGTTGCATAAAGGACTTTGTCCTTTGTAACCAAAGCCTGAACCGCTACCCGCACCTTTCGTGGTTTCTTGTTTCTTATAAGGTTGTTGTTGATTACCTCGATCATAACCTCCATTCCACTTTTTCTTGTTCCCCAATACCTTCACCTCAGTATTGAATGCTTTCTTGTCCAAAATGACCTGATCCATTAGCTCGTTCGCCATGGTTATAGCTTCATGAATTGTCTTAGGTTTCTACGCCGTAACGTTTGCCTTGACCTTTTTGGGCAAACCACCTTTGTACATTTCAATCTTCCGTGCTTCGGTTGGGACCAATTCAGGACATAGTAAAACTAATTCCATGAATCGCTGGTTGTAGTTGGTGATTTCAGTACCAACCACCTTCAAACTTCGTAACTCATCTTCTAACTTAATAACCTCATTCCTTGGACAATACTCGGTGATTATCATTGCTTTGAATTCTTCCCATGGAGTATCATAAGCTACATCTCCTCCTACCGCCTTCACATAATTCTTCCACCATGTGAGTGCACTATCTTGTAAAGTGCACGATGCATACTTGGTCATGTCTTTTTCATCACAACCGCTGATTTTGAACACCGTCTCCATCTTTTCTATCCATCGGGTTAAACCGATAGGTCCTTCC
Source organism: Rutidosis leptorrhynchoides (assembly GCF_046630445.1). Classification (NCBI taxonomy): domain Eukaryota; kingdom Viridiplantae; phylum Streptophyta; class Magnoliopsida; order Asterales; family Asteraceae; genus Rutidosis; species Rutidosis leptorrhynchoides. Next base: position 259,665,398 of record NC_092337.1, read on the forward strand.
GTTCCACTGAATGATGAAGGTTTGCAAGCTTGAAACGTCTTGTAGGAGCATCCTACACGAGGATTTGGATTAACTGCAGTAGCTCTTGCAGCTTCGACCCATAGCATTCTATCGTTGACTCGCTGGTTGATGAAGTTCTCGACTTCTTGTTCCGTCATTCGGTTCAATCGCGCCATTACCTAATGAAAGAAAATAATTATTCACATGGATTATTATAGATGTAGTATGTATTTATAGTACATTTATAGCTTGTTAATAATATGAACCAGGTATTATTATAAAAGCCTTTTCTTCTTATTAGCGTTTTATAATTATATCTTGGGTAGTACCTACCCGTTAATGTTCATACTTAATAGCTTAGTACAGAATCAATTACTACAATCTAAATAATACTTAACCATGGAAAATTATTGCATTTCATACTTCGCTATTTTACATATGCTTATCTTACATCAAACTTTAAGCAAACCACACTAATAATATTATACAAAACATTATATGATTCCATGGCTTAATACGGCAGTGCATCGTTCGGTCTATTTTCTAGGGCGTTTAGTTCCAATGAATGGCCTAACGCTTATCCTAGCTGTCTGCCTACGTTTTGGCTGAGGATCCGAAGAACTAGATGCGGGGATAGCACTAATAGGAATAGCGGGAATAGGGGTGGTAGTGTTGAGTGGAATTGGTGCTACGTCATTCTCACTAAGTTCGGGATTTGAATTTTCTAATTCATTCGCTTTTCGTTTCTTTCCTTGATCGAATTTTTCTTTCGTAATTTCTAGTATTTCTTCCTCGGGTTCACTTTCTTCTTCGGGTTCACTTTCCTCTTCGGGTTCACTTTCCTCCTCGGGTTCACTTTCCGATATTTCTATAGTTGGTTCATCTGGAAATTGTGAGTCTTCCCCAAAAATACCATTTTCGTCATCGGATATGTTAATGACTGAAACACAATCTGAAGATTCTGATTCGGAGTCGCTGAATGTGATAATAAGTTTCGAGCCCGACATCTATCACACAACAACTAACCCATTAGTACTTACATAATATTTACATATGAATTTTTAACCAACAGTGATAAGCAATGGTTTTTTTTTTTTTTTTAAAATCAAACCCGGTCAAAGTCCAGACTTACTAATGTATCCTAACGACTTATCGGTTTAGACACACTAATGCAAACCTGGTTCGCTAAGACCACCGCTCTGATACCACATGTCATAACCCGTCCTTAACCATAAGAACGCGTTAGATAACGTATGATTTCATTGCGAGGTATTGACCTCTATATGAGACATTTTTGAAAGAAAACTGCATATATTATACATTACAAACTATAACCATTATTTTTGTTACAAGCTTAAGACAATAAAAAGAAGATTAACGTTTAGCGATAATCTTCGACTTACAAACTTTACAAATGATGACAACAACACGGTTTCTAGCATATTTTACAGTACAACATCTTGGATATGCAGTTTTATTTTTTGACACAAACATGCGTACGCAAGATCCTGGTTAGATCCAACATGATGCAGCGGAAGCTTTAGAAATCACCTGAGAATAGACATGTTTAAAAAGGTCAACATAAAGTTGGTGAGATATAGGTTTAATGCCGGCTGCAATATATATATATAGACCACAAGATTTCGTATATAATCAGTTTAATAAAAGTATTCTAAGTGGTTGAGCACTCGGTAACCATACTTAACATTTTCACGTCGCATATTCCCTTTAATATGAAATCTTACTACACCGTACCAAGTGTAGTCACAAAAACGAAGTACTGTGCAACCGTTGAATACTGGTCGTCCAGTCCGGTTGGGGTTGTCAGGCCCGATAGATCTATCAACAGGATTCGCGTTTACAATACCGCTGTAAATATTAGTTACCAAGCTACAGGGAAGTATGCCAGTGGTACAACTCAACGTAGAATATATTTTTCAGTTACTTGTGTCCATAACGTAAAACATAAAATACATGTATTCTCATCCCGAAATATTTAGAGTTTAAAAGTGGGACTATATACTCACTTTTGTCTTGATGATATAAATAATTTGACTCGGTCTTCCGGTTGATATCACGAACCTATCCATATATAATATATCAATATGTTTTCATTTTAAACAAACGTTATATATATATATACTTGTTATACTTTTAATACTTTGAATATTTCCTTAGTCCGAAAGTTAGCAGTCCGAGGTTAGCAATTCAATTTTTAATGGTTCATTTTTAGATGTTTAATATACCCGCAATGAATAAATACAACCCCCAACGAAATAAATAAAACTCCCGTAAAACCCCATCATAAATGTATTGGTCGAGATTAATCTTGACCCATGGTACCGGTGTTGTCAAATGACGTGTTGCGTACAATCATGGGATCTTATGATTAATCTTCTCGTGTTGTTTACGGGTGATCCTGAACCATATAAAATTGAATTATAAGTACATATATATAAAATATCATGTTATCTTAGAAGTATGTGATTTTATGTAAATTTTTCCAATGAATCCCGAAGTCATTTAAGCCTTGGATAACCAATTTTGTTTCGGTCATAGTTTCTTCGTTACAAGTCCGTTTTCGTTGATTCAACTTGCCATCTCCTTGGATCGAGTCCCTCTTTAAGACTATGAACTGTAAATACCTTAGTTTGTATTCAAAATCACACGGCATAGGTCAAACTTTAGTGAAACTTATGAAGTTAATCATTTTCGTTACAACAAAATCATTTAATGACCATTTTTCTAAAAATACTTATACTTTGAAAAACCAAGTTTTACCTTGTTAAATTAGCATATACATAAGTTATATTACAGGTCTTGAAGTATTTTAAAAGTTAAGTTAGAAGGATCTATTTAGTTTGCAAACAAGTTTGAAAACATTCAAACTATGTTCTTGTTGTTAAACTTGTATACCACAAAATATAATAGCTATATATATATGAATCGAATAAGGTTATGAACATATATTCTACCTCAAGTTCCTTGGATGAAGTTGCTGTAAAAGAGAAGTAAGAAGCTATAATCAAAAGGGTGATAGAAGTGGATGAAAGATTGGAAGTAAGTTGGTGTTCTTGGAGGGTTTTCTTGAAGTGTTTTTGTATGGTTTTCTTATGGTGTTTTAGTATGGTTTTTGAAGCTAGATCTTTATGGAATTTTGCTGGGTTGTTATGGAGTTTAGAGAGTAAGAAAGAGTGTGTGTTTTAGCTAGGAAATTGAAGTAGTAAATGAAGCAAAATGATCATGTATATATATACCATAAAAACGTGAATGATGATGATGATGGACAAGTTCACATGTTGTATTTTTGTGTAATAATTCATGCATGCATCCAAAATCCAATTACCTTGCTCTAAGGGCAGTAACAAGGGTGGGTTAGGTGGTGATTTGATGTGTATTTACTATTAGTAAATACGTATAGAAGCTTGGTATGATACGAGTACAAATACTCTAGGTATACGTATAGAAATTTTGTGAAAAATGGAATGAGGATTCAAATATAGCTATCTTTTGTGAATACACTTATATGATTTTATGTATTTAAGTCTTTAAAAGTGATTAAATACATTACTTATACAATATATGTATAAACATTATAAGTCTTAAGTATTTATGTCAATTAACGTTACGTATTGTTATCATTTTGAAAACTTAAGTTAGTAGTTTCAAAATATACTTATAACTTGTTGTTATTAATACAAAATGAGATATTAAAACATTTATTAATCATGTTAAATATGTATATATACATATATATACACAAACGTATAATTATTATATATTGTATAGTTCGTGATATCATTGGTCAAACTAGACGGTCAAACGTTGCGTAAAACTCTTTTCGGAAATATAAATCTCGACAATTTGGATTGCTTATCATGTTGGCAAGGTTTAATTTATGTAAATATTAATCTTATAAGTATAGTATGATCGAAAAAATGCGGGTCGTTACAGAAATTATATCATGTCCGAAGGAGGATCCCGGAATGATAGGGGATATTCTTATATGTATCTAGTTAATGTCGGTTACCAGGTGTTCACCATATGAATGATTATTTTTTGTCTCTATGCATGGGACGTATATTTATGAGAACTGGAAATGAAATTCTTGTGGTCTATTAAAATGATGGAAATAAATGATTATGATAAACTAATGAACTCACCAACCTTTTGGTTGACACTTTAAAGCATGTTTATTCTCAGGTGTTAAAGAAATCTTCCGCTGTGCATTTGCTCATTTTAAAGATATTACTTGGAGTCTTTCATAGCATATTTCGAAGAACGTTGCATTCGAGTCATTGAGTTCATCAAAGATTATTATTAAATCAATTTATAGTTGGATAATGGATATTATGAAATGGTATGCATGCCTGTCAATTTTTGATGTAAAGAAAGATTGTCTTTTAAAAACGAATGTAATGTTTGTAAAATATATCATATATAGGTCAAATACCTCGCAATGTAATCAACTATTGTGAATTGTTTATAATGTATATGAACGGGTCCTTTCAGTTGGTATCAGAGCGGTGGTCTTAGCGAACCAGGTCTGCATTAGTGTGTCTAACTGATAAGTCGTTAGGATGCATTAGTGAGTCTGGACTTCGACCGTGTCTGCATGTCAAAAGTTTTGCTTATCATTTCTAGTCGGAAATCATCTGCTTATCATCCATAGGAAATTACCTGCTTATCATTATTAGTCTAGACACGTCTTGCTACATTAATTGCATGAGTAGTGTATAGACAAACTTCATATCTTAGCGTATCTGCTAAATCATATCTTATCGTATCTGTTACTTTAAACTTTACCTGACATACCCCGCAAATTCCTCCGTAATCTATGAAATCTTTTAATCTCTATATATAGATATCCTATGTAAATAGAATACCACCCGATAGCCGAAAAATCATTTTTATATCGAAAATCGTTTATCCAATCGTACGAAATGGAATTTGTCATCAGTTCAAGTCACTCGGATTCCGAAATGGAATCTCACTTAAGCTTCGAAAGCAGTGTGACCGGAATGGATCAACCAATCAGTCATCACCTATTCTGGATGAATTAGGGATGGGTTCGTAGCCTCCTCAATCATTGGAAACAAGAAGAAGGCGATCCTTTCCATCCTCCACATTGCCCTCTTGGCGAAGAACCTGAAGCACTTACCGGCGAACCTGTTCGAGACACCATTTTCTCTTTCATTTCCAGGGTATCTCGTCACGATTATATACTACATCAAATTCTAGATTTTATTTATCCGCTCGTTCCGACCGACAATCATCCTGGAATAATAGAAGAAGTCAACGAACTTCGCGCTCGGGTAGTGGCTTTGGAGAATATGGTGCAGCGATTACAAACACCAGCAGCAGCACCAGCAGCATAACCAGTACCACCATCATCAACGCCAACAGTACCATTACCACCTCCAACCACAACCGCGTTGTAAACCTCAACTTCACAATCTTTCCCACGAGCATCAACGTCATACGCACCATAGATACCAAGGAGTACCAACAACAATAACTGACGAAGTATTAATTCATAACTTCATTGAAGAAACATTCCGCGGCGATTATATAATCTCTAAAGTCTTAGAGATTATCTAATCTGGCCCTAACCATAAATCAGTTAAGCGAACCAAAATGATAGAAAGAAGAGTAGAAACCCTGACAAAAATGGTGTGTGATTAACAAGTTAAACTTGTTTTACCAACAGCATCAACAGTACCGTCAACGTCACCAGCATCGTCAGTATAGTCAACATCAGAATCAACAACACCTATAACATCACAAACTCCTTCAGTTCAAGAATCACTGTGGACATCATTACGAATCAATAACGTGTATGTTGTATCAACAAGTTATGAAGAATTAACTCATTCCCTCTGAAGAAATTATATATATATATATTATATATATATATATTTTGAAATAAAAAAACAAATCTTTCCGTGCTAAGCTATTGTGTGTGAATCTTAACTACTCAGTTAATTCATATTACAAATATGCAATAATGTACGTCCCTCACCCGCGACTTAACCATCGTTAACTACAATCTCTGTCTCAATTCAACAAATTCCAATTCCTAATAAATCAAGTATATATTTGATTTTACACTTCATCATTGATGTAACCGAAACTTTTCAGATAACATCATTCGTACTTAGCGAAGTTCACAAGAATTTAACGAAAACCAACATCACTTCTCAACAAATAACGAAGTATTGATCCATAATTTCAATATTATTGAAGAAATACTTATGTAACCTCTAAACCTTCAAGGAATTATTCAATTCTAGTTCCAACCGTAAATCGAATGAGTTTAATTTAGTATTAACTCATTAAAATCTATGTTACATCTGAGGAGAATATATACATATATATTTTCATAAAGACTGTAATAAAATTCTTATATACAAAATATTAATTGTGAAAATTTTTTAACGGGTAGGTAATACTCGAGAGATATATATAAATTCACAATTAATATGTTACATTCTTCGAATCAGATTAAGCAAATTATCAATTATACTTCCTACTTTCACAATAATATACATTCTTTCATAGAAATCAAAACAACCATACACATTCAACCCCAATTACGTATTCTGATTTTAAAATCTCAGAATTCAATTCGAGATATAACCGGTACCATTACTTTTAGATTCCTACATCTTTCAAAGCTATACTTTGACTTCAAAAGTGTGTTAGAACATCAAATGTATACAAACGATTACAATCTATGTTCAAACCCTTCGAAAATCTTTGAAGACACTTCAAATAATGAGCAATCGAGATGATGATCCAACCACATGTTACCCACAGTTATGTACTTAAAAAGCTCTCGAAACCAAAGTCATAATTCAACACATATCTGTGTCAGATCTTTTGGCATTTATTAGCAAAAATAACCTTGCAATTCCTTTGCAAAGTAGTAAATTATATCACAGCTCCAGCAAGACAACTTCGATTTTTTCATTCGGAGTAGCCTTATCATAATTTTGATATATGTGATTACCCTTTTGTTACCGGAGAACCTTTCATATTCCACCACATTAGCAATAAACTTACCAACAACTTCACTGATCTTGGGCATTTCGAAGAATCTTTATATTTATCGAAACCTCATCATTTACTCATCTGCCTCTTGTAACGAGAATTTTCATACGAATCATTGGGAGTTAGCAATTAGTATTTTGAAATCTCACAGCATGTTGACGCCAACAGTTATACATAACGTCTATTTCCAAGGCTTACATACTTCGAATGTGAAGTTTCTGAAAAACACTCTGAACCGCGAACTAGTTCTCGAAATGCTGATGAAGCAACAAAAACTGTAAACGACCTTAGCAGTAAAAAGTTTGATGATAAAGATTAGTGTATTAACAAAGCTCAGAAATAGAGAAGTTTTGGAACTGGAAAACGGATTGAGCAAAGTATGAAGGAGGCTGTGGACAAATCACAATGACTGAACCTGCCTTCAAAGAATCCAAATGATTCAGTGTCTGCTGAAGTCATTAACGAATACCTTGCTCCTGACACTAAACCCTTACAGACAATATTCTTCATCATCCTCTGATATTAGAAATTCTAAGATATCATCGTATCTTTCATTATAAATATCCTCCATATTTCTGAAGATATTTCCATAACTATTCTTATCTGGAATCATTTATCTCTTTGCGCTATCTGTATTACATCAAAAAGGAAACTGTTTAGTTCCTATACTCTGTAAACCTTTGAGTTTAAAATATGAATGTTTTTGAAGTAGTGTTGGAAACTGAAGCATGAGTTAGTATAATATAATGACACTTGATCAACGTGATTATATTACAGTAATTCATGCTGAGTTTCTAAATGGAACGTGATGATTCACAGATCATAACATCATCATGTGCCATGTTATACGACTCTTGTATTCTATTTAACCTCTAAAATATCAAGAAAATATTTCTTGATGATTCGGCCTTTTCCAAGGTATTCTAGTAATTTGACAAGTCAAGATCGTGCCATCACAATTTCCTTCCTAGAACATTAACAATGTTCATTCCGAAAATCATATTTGTGAATTCTGGACCATTACAAGCGGTGCTTAATCGCAAGAAGAAGAAACGAAAGGACAAAACTCCGAAATAGAAATTGGGGTATAAATTGCAACAAATAAAAGAGAGCATTAACTGTGGATGACAATGATTATAGAAGATAGAAACAGAGACTTTGAAATATAAGGGAAGATATAAAGCCTAACGACAAACCAAAAATTATAAACCATATATATCGATGCATATAGCAATATAAAGACACGGGAGAACTAGAAACACTATAAACCCAAGAGTATAGTAGAAGTAAATAGATTCTTCCGGCGGTAGATGAAAAAGAAGAATGACCGATATGAAAGTTATAAGTATATCGAGAATCAGAACTGGATGGAGCATATTGATGAATACTTTAAAATATGAGTTGAGGGGGAAAGAATAGAAGGTGATGAAACATGACTAGGAACTTAGAAATCAACAGATTTAACTCACACAATGACGGAATAAGTGAATCAAACCCTCTAGTGAATAGGTTAAACTTTTTGTGATTAATTTAGTCATACCACAACTAAATCAAGTGTGATTAGATCAACACCTAGAGCTATTATTCACCACCTGGGTGATTTGGGTTGAGAGAGAATCGGAGGAGCTCACCAGATCTGAGTGTGTGTAACAAATGAGAGGCTTAACCTAAAAATGAAGAACATAAGACTTTATATACCCCTGCTGTTGACTCACCCGTACGATTCATCCATCATACATACGAGTTGGCTTCATCAGCCGTACGGGTGATCACTCACTCGTGTCTTCTCATTTAGATTGTAATTGTGACTTAGCTCAGCATCAACCGTGCGTATGAGCCTGTCAGCCGTACGAGTGAGGCTTCACTCGGACGTCTGACTAAGTCTAACATAGTCAAACATCTACATCTCGTTCCTGCAGTTGCTGTAACCACATACAAACACAAATAGGATAATAACGAACGATCATGGTGGCCTGTAAACTGTTGTACCTGCAATGGACGTGGGTAGATGTCTAGGGACTTGCATAAAATGCATCAACAGAAGGTGTGAGTTGTAAGAAAAGGAATGAGGTGAATTTATAAGAAAATCTCCGACAGAACAATTAAAATGGACGATCGCATTTAAAGCGGATCCTAATTCCTTTTGTTACCGGAGAATCAAATCTTATTACAAAGATTTTCTTCTAATCCCTTGAAATCTGGAAATCAATCATATTTACGTCAAATGATAAGATGAATCTACACTTACTCATTTCACTCTTCTATGTTAGCTTCATTCGTACTCTTCATATAAATGGATTGTTTATCCAAATTATTCGCTGATGATAAAACTCTAATTTTCAGCCTGTATGCATCATGAAAACATACTTATTATCATTCACGACCTTTCCACTCAAATTTCGGGACGAAATTTCTTTAACGGGTAGGTACTGTGACAACCCGGAAAATTCCAATCAAATTTAAACTTTATCTTTATATTATTCCGACACGATAAGCAAAGTTTGTTAAGTTAAATCTCAAGAATTTTAAATTGTGTTCATACATTCATTATAACATCGACCAAATTCAGACGATTCACGAACCGTTATATATAAATAAATATGTATATATATGTATATATATATTATAACTTGAGAATATTAATAAAGTATTAAACGTATAATACTTTACATGATCGTATTTGTTTCAATATTTTATCGATGGAATTAGAAGATAATATCAAATTGTTGATTTATCAGATACATTATGATATGATTACGGGTCTATGTTATGAGGTCCACTGTGATTTAAAGAATCTATTCTTTTTGACAACATTCGGAAAATGGTAAAGTGATTTATAAGTAAGAACGTGAAGTGTAAATAACTTAGATGTTGGATATCGACAAGTTAAGTAACTCGACATTTTTCATTAAGATGATTTCATACGTTTATTTAACCTTTGAACTTTATCCCATGCTTCACCAACAAACTGTAATTTAAAAACTTGAAACCTATTATGAATATATATGATTCTACTTTTTTAAAACATTTTATGATATAACGATTTCCATTATTTTAACCTTTAAACAAAATGATTCTTAAAAATATATTTGGTTTTGGAAAACAAAATTATTATATTTATTTGATTTAGTTTCAAACGTACAAAAACGTTTTCAGTTTAAAAAGAACTTTATTATTAAAACGTATATAACTTTTATAAATATCTAGAACCACTTTTGACAACTCATTACTTAACCAGTATGATAAAGATAACGATATTTATATTTTATTTTATTAAATATATATAACGATTTAAATTAATATTATATATATTTATACGCGTATTATACGTACATAGTTTTATACTTTTACTATACTTAAACTTTACCTTTAATTTATTTTTACTTTACTTTAACTTTAATAATTCACTTTAATAATTCATACTTTAATAATTCACTTTAATAATTCATACTTTAATAATTCACCTTAATAATTCATACTTTAATAATTCACTTTAATAATTCATACTTTAATAATTCACTTTAATAATTCATACTTTAATAATTCACTTTAATAATTCAAAAATATATTATAAATAGAATTCAATAGGTTTCATTATTTCATAGAAACTTGAAAATATTTTTCTCTAAACTCTCTCAATCGATTTACATATATATATTTACTCCGTATTATTTCAAGATATTATTAGTATACATAAAATATTACGTCAGAGTGCTGTTCGAGTGATTTCGAAATTGTTTTTTGAGTGGGATTGGATTAAGGAAATTATGGGTTATAGCTGTGGAGGTGATTGGTATGGTTCATGGGTATGCTCGTGAGGTCAATATAGTGTTTATCATCTCCGTTGCATCTACGTACCTTTCCTGCAATATTGAATCTCAATATTGATACGTGAGTACTCATAATTTAACTTTTACATACTAATAGTGTATCCCTGACTAGTGCTCGAGTATATAGGATTATGCATGTTTGTACTTTTGATATTGCCTTTAGTTAGGTTATGTTGAATCCTGAATTAGTTATATATGCGACTGAGATAAGGTATAAGATATGTATGTCGTTGGAAAGCTAGCGAAAAATTAAGAACTTTTCATTTAGATATCGAATGATTTCGATGAACGGATTTGAAGTTATAGTCCATCGAATTTTTGTATTATTATTAAAAATGATTATTATTATCGTCGTTATTATCGTCGTTCTAGTTTTTTCTTATTATTATTATTATTATCTTTATTAATAAAAGGATTTATCATTAAAAATTGTTATTTTTTTTATTATTACTATCGTTATTATCGTTAAAGTTATAATTAGTATTATTATTATTATCCAATTATTATTATTATTATTATTATTATTATTATTATTATTATTATTATTATTATTATTATTATTGGTATTATTATTATTATTATCATTATTAATATATATATCATTATTTAAAAATGGTTATTGTTATTGTTATTATTATTATTACTATATTATCATTAAGATAATTATTAGTATTATCGTTAATAATGTTATAGTAACTATCATTATTAATATTAGTGTAATTAAAACAAATATTTGTAACACCTAATTATTTTGATTACTATTATTATCATTATTACGAACACGATATAAAAGACGATTAAAAGCTATTAAACAAAACGATTAGGAAATAATGGGTAAGAGTATCATGATGAAATTAAAATATTATAAGATATTGATTTAGATAAAATTATCATTCTTATTTTTTTTTATCATTACTATTATTATTAAAATTATCGTTAGTATTAAAACTATCATTTTAACAAAAATTATCATTTTAATAGAAATGTCATTGTTACTATAAAATATCATTATTATTATTATTTTAAATAGAATTATTATTTTAAAGGTAATATTAAAAATTATCGTATATATTAAAGTTATCATAATTAGAATTATCGTTTTATCATAATATCATCTTAGTAATTATAAATATTGATATTTTTATAATAATAATTATTATTACAAAATAATACAACTTTTACTTACTATCATTATAGATATTATTTTATCAAATAAATATTTGATACAGACATATTTTACTACGTGTAATAACTTACTTTAATAATACGTATCATATTATCTTTATAATATTAAATGAACCCTATAAATTTTATTACTTAATATATATAAAAGTATATTTTATTATATAAATATAATATAAAATTTTATTTATTAATAAATAAATTATATTATTTACTCTAATAAATCTTTTAAAAATATTTAAAAATATAAAACGACGATATTTAAACTATATATTAATCATGTATAAATTTTTGGAAATTATTTTGAGTCAAATTTACTTTTGTTGACTTTTGCATATTAGTCTCGAGCATTAGGATTGTGGTACACTATGACTTGACCTAATTTGTTAGACAAATATTGACCAACACATAAATATATATAATTAATTTAGGTTCGTGAATTCGAGGCCAACCTTGCACTTGTTCAATGACGTTATATGTATTTTTACTACGAAATACAGTATGGTGAGTTTCATTTGCCTTTTTACCCTTTATATTTTTGGGCTGAGAATACATGCGCAATTTTTATAAATGTTTTTCGAAATAGACACAAGTAATCGAAACTACATTATATGGTTGAATTATCGAAATCGAATATGCCCCTTTTTATTAAGTCTGGTAATCTAAGAATTAGGGAACAGACACCCTAATTGACGCGAATCCTAAAGATAGATCTATTGAGCCTAACAAACCCCATCCAAAGTACCGGATGCTTTAGTACTTCGAAATTATATCATGTCCGAAGGAGGATCCCGGAATGATAGGGGATATTCTTATATGTATCTAGTTAATGTCGGTTACCAGGTGTTCACCATATGAATGATTATTTTTTGTCTCTATGCATGGGACGTATATTTATGAGAACTGGAAATGAAATTCTTGTGGTCTATTAAAATGATGGAAATAAATGATTATGATAAACTAATGAACTCACCAACCTTTTGGTTAACACTTTAAAGCATGTTTATTCTCAGGTGTTAAAGAAATCTTCCGCTGTGCATTTGCTCATTTTAAAGATATTACTTGGAGTCTTTCATAGCATATTTTGAAGAACGTTGCATTCGAGTCATTGAGTTCATCAAAGATTATTATTAAATCAATTTATAGTTGGATAATGGATATTATGAAATGGTATGCATGCCTGTCAATTTTTGATGTAAAGAAAGATTGTCTTTTAAAAACGAATGCAATGTTTGTAAAATATATCATATATAGGTCAAATACCTCGCAATGTAATCAACTATTGTGAATCGTTAATAATGTATATGAACGGGTCCTTTCACTAATGAGCTAAAAAACAAACTTAAGGATTTTTTTTTTCTTTCTATATAACAAGTAAATTCGTTTTTATGATTTCACCCATTTTTCCATTCCATTTTCTCATACTTACACTCCAAATTCTCTCTCAAAATACTCCTAACATCATACTTGATCATCTCCAAGCATTTTCACCATCTTTTAGCTTCATAATCAAGGTAAAACTATGTTTAAACTTTGATTCAATTCATGTAAGTTATTTATCTTAAATCAAGATATAAACTTACTTACAACCTTTGTTTCTTTTCATGATTTCACTTCTTAATCTTCCAAGTCATCAAGAACAAGTTCATATCTTGTTTATTCAGTAACTTTCTTCATCATACTTGAGGTATAACCTTGGTTCATCATCTTGTTCAATTCATATATGACTATCTTACTACGAATATATATAACAACAAGAACATAGTTTGAATGATTTCAAACTTGTTCGCAAACTAAATAGATCCTTCTAACTTGACTTTTAAAACACTTCAAGACCTGTAATATATCATAATGATATGTTAACTTAACAAGATACAACTTGATTTTACAAAGAACACCTTAAAACTGAATCTACGTCGTCGGAGTGCAACCGGGGGCTGTTTTGGGTTGGATAATTAAAAACCATCTTAAACTTTGAATTGGAAGTTTATATTCTGGAAAACTGATATTTCTTATGAATATGTTAATATATAAAAATCTCATGGTGTAACTCAAAGTGTAAGTATTTTGGTAAAAATGATCATCTAGATGTTGTTTTTACGACGCAAATGATCACTTTCATAAGATTCACCAAAGTTTGAGCTATAACCTGTGATTTCGAATGCAAACTAAGGTATTTACAGTTCATATTCATAAATAATGGCTTGATCCAAGGAAGTGGCAAGTTGAACCAACAAAAACGGAGTTGTATTGAAGAAACTACGGCTAAAACAAAATTGGGTATCCGAAGCTAGTTTAGCTACGAAATTAATTGGAGTAAAACTAAACTAATCATATCTTTGCTAATTAATATGATATTTTATATATATTTATTTATGATTTGATTTTATATATTTCAGGACCACCCGTAAACAACACGAGAAGATTAATTATAAGACCTCGTGATTGTACGCAACATGTCATTTGATAACACGGTACTTTATGTACGCAACACGTCATTTGACAACACGGTACCATGGGTCGAGATTAATTCTGATCAATACGAATACGATGGGATCTTTATTTATTTTATTGAACAACTAATTGTGGACCACTAACATCGGACTGCTAACTACGGACTATTAGATATTAAAAGTATTACAAGTATACATGTAACGATTATTTGAAAAGAAAATATATTGATATATTATATATGGTTAGGTTCGTGATATCTATCGGAGACCAAGTCGTATATCTTCAAGACAAAAGTGAGTATATAGTCCCACTTTTAAACTCTAAATATTTCGGGATGAGAATACGTGCATTTTATGATTTACGTTATGGACACAAGTGATTAAAAATATATATTCTACGTTGAGTTGTACCACTGGCATACTTCCCTGTAACTTGGTAACTACTATTTACATGCAGTATTGTAAACGCGAATCCTGTTGATAGATCTATCGGGCCTGACAACCCCAACCGAACTGGACGACCAGTATTCAACGGTTGCACAGTACTTCGTTTCGGTGACTACACTTGGTACGGTGTAGTTAGATTTCATAATAAAGGGAATATGCGACGTTGATTAAATGTTAAGTATGGTTATCAAGTGCTCAACCACTTAGAATATTTTTATTAAAACATTTATGTATATTAAATCTTGTGGTCTATATTTATAACGCTGCTAGCATTAAACCTATATCTCACCAACTTTATGTTGACGTTTTAAGCATGTTTATTCTCAGGTGATAATTAAAAGCTTCCGCTGCATTATGCTGAATTTAAGCAGGATTTGGAGTATGCATATTTGTGTCAAAAATAAAACTGCATATTGGAAGATTTGTAATGTGAAATATGTTGGAAATCGTATTGTTATTATCAAATGTAAAGTTTGTAAAACTAAGATTATCGCTAAACGATAATCATTATTATGCTGTTTGAACCTTTGATTATAATAAAGGTTATGGTTTGTATTATAAAAACGTATGCAGATTTTGAAAAATGTCACATATAGAGGTCAATACCTCGCAATGATATCAATGAATACGTGACGTTTATAATCGATATGAACTGGACGCTTCAGGTGGTATCAGAGCGTTGGTCTTAGAGAACCAGAAAATTTGCATTAGTGTGTCTTATCGAGTTTGTTAGGATGCGTTAGTGAGTCTGGACTTTGACCGTGTTTGAATTCGAAAACTATTGCTTATCCTTGTTGGTTAAAAATTAATATGTAAATATTATGTGGTACTAACGTGCTAGTTGTTGTGTGATAGATGTCTGGCTTAGAACTTATTATCACATTCAGCGACTCCGAACCTGAATCTTCATATATTGTCCCAGTCATTAATCTATCCGATGATGAAAACGACACCTTTGGGGAGGACTCACAATTTCCGGATGAATCAATTGAAGAGGAACCAGAAAGTGATCCTGAGGAGGAAGAAATACAAGAAATTACAAAAGAAAAGTTCGAACGAGGAAAGAAACGAAAGGCTACTGAATTGGAAAATCCAAATCCCGAGTTTAGTGAGGATGTTGTGGCACCAACTCCACCAGACACTACCACCCCTATTCCCGCTCTTCCTATTAGTTCTATCCCGGCATCTAGTTCTTCGGCCCCTCAGCCAAAATGCAGGGAGATAGCCAGGATAAGCGTTAAGCGATTTTTTTGAACACAAACGTTTTGGGTTAAATGATGCGCTGTTGTTTTAAACCATGTGATCATATAACGTTTTGTATAATATTACTAGTGTGGTTTGCTTAAGGTTTGATGTAAGATAAGCATATGTAAAATAGTGAAGTGTGAAATGCAATAATTTTCCATGGTTGAGTATTATTTGGGTGGTAGTAATTGATTTCCGTACTAAGCTATTAAGTATGAACTTTAACGGGTAGGTACTGTAGTGACCCGTCCTAATCCATCTGGACGAAGTCTTCAACAGTTGGTCCCATCGAGAGGTTCTGACCTCTATATGCCATGAACGACTCCATGTAATATGAGCAAATGCACAGCGAAAGATTTCTTTCATACCTGAGAATAAACATGCTTTAAAGTGTCAACCAAAAGGTTGGTGAGTTCATAGGTTTATCGTAAACAATAAAAATCAGTACTTTTGATAGACCACAAGATATAAATACTGCATGGTACAAATGGGCCCGAATCCTATACCCACTTGTAATGTACATGCGATATCTTTTAAATACAGTATACCTTTCTCGTGTACGAAATCATCTTTCATAAATTTTAGTAACCGTACACATATCTCGTGCACAAAAATAACATACACATAACCTGTGTATAAAAATCATTCTCTTGATACATAACATTCATATCAATTGGTGGCAATTATCATGTCCACATAATTCAATGGTGGCAATTATCATGTCCACATAATTCAATGGTGGCAATTTTCATGTCCACATAATTCAACAATAATCCGCAGAACTTCTGTCTGCATAATAATTCATTCGAGGAATATTTTGCTTGTGTCTATCTCGTCAAACATTTATACATATGATGATACTGGACAATGCAAGGTTGACCTTGGATTCACGAACCTATATCAATTATATATTAACACATAATATTAATCAACTAAGTTTATAAATTTTATAATGTATTGTGATTAATATCCTTATATATAGTTATATTAATATATTAATACATATAATAGGTTATATTATATATATGATATATAATTTAATTAATGTTATAATAATATATCAGTTAATATATTAAAACATGGTAGTTTGTGATATTAGTTATGTTTATGTTACATGTAATAATCATATTTTTTTTATAAAGAATATTTGTTGTAATATTAATAATAATACTAGTAGTAATATTAGTAATACAAATAATTCTAATAATAATAATATAATAATCATAATAATAATGTTAAAAATAATAATTTTAATGATACAAATAATAATGATGATAATAATAATAATAATAATAATAATAATAATAATAATAATAATACTAATAATAATAATAATAATAATAATAATAATAATAATAATAATAATAATAATAATAATAATAATAATAATACCTAATAAACTCTTGATTCGGCCGAATTAGAAGAATTGAAACACAAGCCCAACAACCAAGTCCATAATGCAAATCCACCTAAACCTAAATGGCCCAATAGCAGTTATTTGATGATAAAAATAAAAATGGCCCAACAGCAATTATTTGATGATAAAAAGAATAAACTGATGTAGCCTAGGTTCGAACTCACGACCTCTCGTTTAAACCCAACACTCCTTACCATCTCAGCTGCCATG
This sequence comes from Rutidosis leptorrhynchoides, assembly GCF_046630445.1. Taxonomy (NCBI): domain Eukaryota; kingdom Viridiplantae; phylum Streptophyta; class Magnoliopsida; order Asterales; family Asteraceae; genus Rutidosis; species Rutidosis leptorrhynchoides. The sequence goes on from NC_092337.1 coordinate 259,683,235, forward strand.
TTTTTCAGATTTACTTTACACACTGAATCTATTTAACCTACTATTCTGTCTTCTTCTTCTTCTACAATCAAACTCATTACTATTCATCATCATCAAAACTAAACATCATCATTAATCTTAATTATAATCATTCTCTAATCATAATCATAATCATAATCAACTTCATCATCGTGAATTATCATCATCAACTATCATCATAAATCTCGCATCACCATCATAAAATATCATCATTATTTTCGCTATCTCTATTAATCATCTATTATCATTATCTTTAACATAACAATCATGCTTATCATCTTCGTGATCATCTAATCATAATCATAACAGACGTATTCCAGCTAATACATAATAATACTTTGTATAAACAAATAAATAATTAAGTGTGATCATTTGTATCATTATCATCTTCCTCATATCATTCGTATACCATCATCGATATCACTGTATTATCTTCGACTTCCATCCTCACCATCACCATCGTTTTTGCTCGTGATCATGATCACCACTTTTGTCAACCTAACTCGCTAACACCATCACCATTATAATATCAGTCCAACATTTTACTTTGGCCCACTAGCAAGTTGATCAAAATGACTTTAATAGGCCTCGTACACGAACAGAACAAAGATAATAATAATTGTTATCTACCTTTAAAACCTCTAGTGGATGTGGTGGGGTTATACTTTTTATATATGTCGGCCAAAACAACACGTCATGTTCAATTCACCATTCTCACCGTGTAGCTTCATTATTAAAAAAAAAAATGAGTCTAGCTGTGATGGTTTGTTCGATAACATAACAACAAGATAAACGAAACGGTTTCTTTAATGGTTGTTGGTTTGGGTCTGAACATAATAAGAATTGTTTTGAGTTCTTGATGAACTAAAGTTGATGGTTGCCGTGGTTATGGTAACCGCTGATGGTCGGTTCATATAGTAATGATAGGGTGATTTCGATGGTGATTTGTAAGGATGGTTGTGGGTTTGATTCAAAGGTGCTTATGGGTTGCACGGATAGTGATAACACAAGCAAGGTCTCGGTTTGTACGTTTCAAATAATAAACGATTCGGAGTAGTTTGGTTCATGAAGATGGTTGTTGGTTTCGATTGCTCAAAAGAAGAGAGAAAGAATCACCGTAAATAGGTTGTGGGGTTTTGTGGTGGTTCATAGTTGGCGACTGAGACAGAAAACATATGAAGCACAGGCTGCTTTCCTCGACAGAAATAGGAACTAGAAACACGATTGTTGTAGGTGAATATTTGATGGTGGTGATTCCTACTCGATAACAGCAGCAACAATAATAATATAGTAGTAATTTTTGTTGGGGTTGTTTGATGTATTGTTTGAACAAGAAACGGTAAACGATGATAGTTATGATTGATGATGGTTTTATGTGGTTTCACTAAGATGTCGATTAGAAACAAAAACAGATAGGAAAAAATATATAACGAGATGGTGGTGGTCAATGGTATTTAGCGAGCAAGTGCAGATGTAGTTGATGATAATTATGGTGAGTTTACAAAAAAAAAAAAAATAGAAAAGGAGGAAGAGATAGAAAGGTGTTGGATGTGTGTAGGAGTTTATATGTCTATATGCATATATATTACTATATGCTTATTTGTGAGAAAAAAAGAAAATGACAAGGTGTAAAACGATAACCATCCGTGAATGGGTATGTCAATTCTCAAAAGTTCTCCAATCAAGAACAGTATTAAATATCATAATTTGATGGTAACCATCCGTGAATCATCAGAACTGGTCGAAGGTCAAATGATTTCATGTAACCAGTTTCAATAATTTTGAGACTCAATCTTACAGACTTTGCTTATCGTGTCGGAAACATATAAAGATTAAGTTTAAATTTGGTCGGAAATTCCCGAGTCGTCACAGGAACTACCCTAGATATAATTATAAAACGCTAATAAGAAGAAAAGGCTTTTATAATAATAACTGGTTCATATTACTAATAAGCTATGATGTACTGTAAATACACACTACATCTATAATATTCCATGTGAATAATTATTTTTTTTTCATTCTTATTGAAGATTATGGCGCGATTGAACCGAATGACGGAACAAGAAATTGAGGAACTCATCAATCAGCGAGTGAACGACAGAATGTTATGGGTCGAGGCTGCAAGAGGTGCTGCAGTTAACCCAAATCCTCGTGTAGGATGCACCTATAAAACTTTTCAAGGTTGCAAGCCCTCATCATTGAGTGGAACAGAAGGACCGGTCGGTTTAACCCGGTGGATCGAAAAGATTGAGTCTGTGTTTAAAATCAGTGGTTGTATTGAGAAGGATATGACCAAGTATGCATCGTGCACCCTACAAGATAGTGCACTCACGTGGTGGAAAAACTATGTGAAGGCCGTAGGAGGAGATGTAGCTTATGATACTCCATGGGAAGAATTCAAAACAATGCTAACCAATGAGTATTGTCCAAGGAACGAGGTTAGGAAGTTGGAAGCTGAATTACGAAGCCTGAAAGTTGTTGGTACTGAACTCACCAACTACAATCAGCGATTCATGGAATTAGCTTTGCTATGTCCCGAATTGGTACCAACCGAAGAACGGAAGATAGAACTGTACAAAGATGGTTTGCCTAAAAATGTCAAGGAAAATGTTACAGCACCGAAACCCAAGACTATTCACGAAGCCATCACCATGGAAAACGAGTTGATGGACCAGATTATTCTGGATAAGAACACCGATGTCAAGACATCGAAAAACAAAAGAAAGTGGGAAGGTAATCATCAACAATCCAACAAGAAACCAGAAACCACGCAAGGTGCGGGTAGTGGTTCAAGCTCAGGTTACAAGGGACGAAATCCTTTATGTAACAGATGCCACAAACATCACTCTGGTTATTGTAATGTGGTATGCAACAATTGTAATCGAAGGGGTCATCTTACTGAAGATTGTAGGGTTCCCGTTACAAATACAAATGACACCAAGACTCCTGCCACCAATGCAAATAGAACTGCCTTGGCCACTGTTACTTATTATGGGTGTGGGAAACAGGGTCATTATAAGAGCCAGTTGAAATGTCCCGTTCTTATTGATTAAAAACGTTCCATATTAATTGATTTCGTTGCGAGGTTTTGACCTCTATATGAGACGTTTTTCAAAGACTGCATTCATTTTAAAACAAACCATAACCTTTATTTCATCAATAAAGGTTTAAAAAGCTTTACGTAGATAATCAAATAATGATAATCTAAAATATCCTGTTTACACACGACCATTACATAATGGTTTACAATACAAATATGTTACAACAAAATAAGTTTCTTGAATGCAGTTTTTACACAATATCATACAAGCATGGACTCCAAATCTCGTCCTTATTTAAGTATGCGACAGCGGAAGCTCTTAATAATCACCTGAGAATAAACATGCTTAAAACGTCAACAAAAATGTTGGTGAGTTATAGGTTTAACCTATATATATCAAATCATAATAATAGACCACAAGATTTCATATTTCAATACACATCCCATACATAGAGATAAAAATCATTCATATGGTGAACACCTGGTAACCGACATTAACAAGATGCATATATAAGAATATCCCCATCATTCCGGGACACCCTTCGGATATGATATAAATTTCGAAGTACTAAAGCATCCGGTACTTTGGATGGGGTTTGTTAGGCCCAATAGATCTATCTTTAGGATTCGCGTCAATTAGGGTGTCTGTTCCCTAATTCTTAGATTACCAGACTTAATAAAAAGGGGCATATTCGATTTCGATAATTCAACCATAGAATGTAGTTTCACGTACTTGTGTCTATTTTGTAAATCATTTATAAAACCTGCATGTATTCTCATCCCAAAAATATTAGATTTTAAAAGTGGGACTATAACTCACTTTCACAGATTTTTACTTCGTCGGGAAGTAAGACTTGGCCACTGGTTGATTCACGAACCTATAACAATATATACATATATATCAAAGTATGTTCAAAATATATTTACAACACTTTTAATATATTTTGATGTTTTAAGTTTATTAAGTCAGCTGTCCTCGTTAGTAACCTACAACTAGTTGTCCACAGTTAGATGTACAGAAATAAATCGATAAATATTATCTTGAATCAATCCACGACCCAGTGTATACGTATCTCAGTATTGATCACAACTCAAACTATATATATTTTGGAATCAACCTCAACCCTGTATGCTAACTCCAACATTCACATATAGAGTGTCTATGGTTGTTCTGAAATATATATAGATGTGTCGACATGATAGGTCGAAACATTGTATACGTGTCTATGGTATCTCAAGATTACATAATATACAATACAAGTTGATTAAGTTATGGTTGGAATAGATTTGTTACCAATTTTCACGTAGCTAAAATGAGAAAAATTATCCAATCTTGTTTTACCCATAACTTCTTCATTTTAAATCCGTTTTGAGTGAATCAAATTGCTATGGTTTCATATTGAACTCTATTTTATGAATCTAAACAGAAAAAGTATAGGTTTATAGTCTGAAAAATAAGTTACAAGTCGTTTTTGTAAAGGTAGTCATTTCAGTCGAAAGAACGATGTCTAGATGACCATTTTAGAAAACATACTTCCACTTTGAGTTTAACCATAATTTTTGGATATAGTTTCATGTTCATAATAAAAATCATTTTCTCAGAATAACAACTTTTAAATCAAAGTTTATCATAGTTTTTAATTAACTAACCCAAAACAGCCCGCGTTGTTACTACGACGGCATAAATCCGGTTTTACGGTGTTTTTCATGTTTCCAGGTTTTAAATCATTAAGTTAGCATATCATATAGATATAGAACATGTGTTTAGTTGATTTTAAAAGTTAAGTTAGAAGGATTAACTTTTGTTTGCGAACAAGTTTAGAATTAACTAAACTATGTTCTAGTGATTACAAGTTTAAACCTTCGAATAAGATAGCTTTATATATATGAATCGAATGATGTTATGAACATCATTACTACCTTAAGTTCCTTGGATAAACCTATTGGAAAAGAAAAAAATGGATCTAGCTTCACCGGATCCTTGGATGGCTCGAAGTTCTTGAAGCAGAATCATGACACGAAAACAAGTTCAAGTAAGATCATCACTTGAAATAAGATTGTTATAGTTATAGAAATTGAACCAAAGTTTGAATATGATTATTACCTTGTATTAGAATGATAACTTACTGTAAGAAACAAAGATTTCTTGAGGTTGGATGATCACCTTACAAGATTGGAAGTGAGCTAGCAAACTTGAAAGTATTCTTGATTTTATGCAACTAGAACTTGTAGAATTTATGAAGAACACTTAGAACTTGAAGATAGAACTTGAGAGAGATCACTTAGATGAAGAAAATTGAAGAATGAAAGTGTTTTTAGGTGTTTTTGGTCGTTGGTGTATGGATTAGATATAAAGGATATGTAATTTTGTTTTCATGTAAATAAGTCATGAATGATTACTCATATTTTTGTAATTTTATGAGATATTTCATACTAGTTGTCAAATGATGGTTCCCACATGTGTTAGGTGACTCACAGGGCTGCTAATAGCTGATCATTGGAGTGTATATACCAATAGTACATACATCTAAAAGCTGTGTATTGTACGAGTACGAATACGGGTGCATACGAGTAGAATTGTTGATGAAACTGAACGAGGATGTAATTGTAAGCATTTTTGTTAAGTAGAAGTATTTTGATAAGTGTCTTGAAGTCTTTCAAAAGTGTATGAATACATATTACAACACTACATGTATATACATTTTAAATGAGTCGTTAAGTCATCGTTAGTCGTTACATGTAAATGTTGTTTTGAAACCTTTAGGTTAACGATCTTGTTGAATGTTGTTAACCCATTATTTATTATAACAAATGAGATGTTAAATTGTTATATTATCATGATATTATGATATATAATATATCTTAGTATGATATATATACAGTTAAATGTCGTTACAACGATAATCGTTACATATATGTCTCGTTTCGAAATCATTAAGTTAGTAGTTTTATTTTTACATATGTATTTCCTTGTTAATACACTTAATAATATATTTACTTATCATTTAACATAATTAACCAAGTGTATCAATATCTTAATATGATTCATATGTACCTAGTAAGACGTTGTTATAACGATAATCGTTATATATATCGTTTTCGAGTTTCTTAAATTAATAGTCTCATTTTTATGTATATAACTCATTGTTAAAATACCTAATGAGATACATGCTTATAATAAAATCATGTTAACTATATATATAACCATATATATGTCATCGTATAGTTTTTACAAGTTTTAACGTTCGTGAATCACCGGTCAACTTGGGTGGTCAATTGTCTATATGAAACCTATTTCAATTAATCAAGTCTTAACAAGTTTGATTGCTTAACATGTTGGAAACATTTAATCATGTAAATATCAATCTCAATTAATATATATAAACATGGAAAAGTTCGGGTCACTACAGTACCTACCCGTTAAATAAATTTCGTCCCGAAATTTTAAGCTGTTGAAGGTGTTGACGAATCTTCTGGAAATAGATGCGGGTATTTCTTCTTCATATGATCTTCACGCTCCCAGGTGAACTCGGGTCCTCTACGAGCATTCCATCGAACCTTAACAATCGGTATCTTGTTTTGTTTAAGTCTCTTAACCTCACGATCCATTATTTCGACGGGTTCTTCAATGAATTGAAGTTTTTCATTGATTTGGATTTCGTCCAACGGAATAGTGAGATCTTCTTTAGCAAAACATTTCTTTAAATTTAAGACGTGGAAAGTGTTATGTACAGCCGCGAGTTGTTGAGGTAGCTCCAGTTGGTAAGCTACTGGTCCGACACGATCTATAATCTTGAATGGTGCAATGTACCTTGGATTTAGTTTTCCCCATTTACCAAATCGAACAACGCCTTTCCAAGGTGAAACCTTAAGCATGACCATTTCTCCAATTTCAAACTCTATATCTTTTCTTTTACTGTCCGCGTAGCTCTTTTGTCGACTCTGGGCGGTTTTCAATCTTTGTTGAATTTGGATGATTTTCTCGGTAGTTTCTTGTATTATCTCCGGACCCGTAATCTGTCTATCCCCCACTTCACTCTAAAAAATTGGAGACCTGCACTTTCTACCATAAAGTGCTTCAAACGGCGCCATCTCAATGCTTGAATGGTAGCTGTTGTTGTAGGAAAATTCTGCTAACGGTAGATGTCGATCCCAACTATTTCCGAAATCAATAACACATGCTCGTAGCATGTCTTCAAGCGTTTGTATCGTCCTTTCGCTCTGCCCATCAGTTTGTGGATGATAGGCAGTACTCATGTCTAGACGAGTTCCTAATGCTTGTTGTAATGTCTGCCAGAATCTTGAAATAAACCTGCCATCCCTATCAGAGATAATAGAGATTGGTATTCCATGTCTGGAGACGACTTCCTTCAAATACAGTCGTGCTAACTTCTCCATCTTGTCATCTTCTCTTATTGGCAGGAAGTGTGCTGATTTGGTGAGACGATCAACTATTACCCAAATAGTATCAAAACCACTTGTAGTCCTTGGCAATTTAGTGATGAACTCCATGGTAATGTTTTCCCATTTCCATTCCGGGATTTCAGGTTGTTGAAGTAGACCTGATGGTTTCTGATGCTCAGCTTTGACCTTAGAACACGTCAAACATTCTCCTACATATTTAGCAACATCAGCTTTCATACCCGGCCACCAAAAATGTTTCTTGAGATCCTTGTACATCTTCCCCGTTCCAGGATGTATTGAGTATCTGGTTTTATGAGCTTCTCTAAGTACCATTTCTCTCATATCTCCAAATTTTGGTACACAAATCCTTTCAGCCCTATACCGGGTTCCGTCTTCCCGAATATTAAGATGCTTCTCCGATCCCTTGGGTATTTCATCCTTTAAATTTCCCTCTTTTAAAACTCCTTGTTGCGCCTCCTTTATTTGAGTAGTAAGGTTATTATGAATCATTATATTCATAGATTTTACTCGAATGGGTTCTCTGTCCTTCCTGCTCAAGGCATCGGCTACCACATTTGCCTTCCCCGGGTGGTAACGAATCTCAAAGTCGTAATCATTCAACAATTCAATCCACCTACGCTGCCTCATATTCAGTTGTTTCTGATTAAATATGTGTTGAAGACTTTTGTGGTCGGTATATATAATACTTTTGACCCCATATAAGTAGTGCCTCCAAGTCTTTAATGCAAAAACAACCGCGCCTAATTCCAAATCATGCTTCGTATAATTTTGTTCGTGAATCTTCAATTGTCTAGACGCATAAGCAATCACCTTCGTTCGTTGCATTAATACACAACCGAGACCTTGCTTTGATGCGTCACAATAAATCACAAAATCATCATTCCCTTCAGGCAATGACAATATAGGTGCCGTAGTTAGCTTTTTCTTCAATAACTGAAACGCTTTCTCTTGTTCATCATTCCATTCAAATTTCTTCCCTTTATGCGTTAATGCAGTCAAGGGTTTTGCTATTCTGGAAAAGTCTTGGATGAACCTTCTGTAGTAACCAGCTAGTCCTAAAAACTGGCGTATGTGTTTCGGAGTTTTCGGGGTTTCCCACTTTTCAACAGTTTCTATCTTTGCCGGATCCACCTTAATACCTTCTTTGTTCACTATGTGACCGAGGAATTGAACTTCTTCCAACCAAAATGCACACTTTGAAAACTTAGAGTACAATTCTTCCTTCCTCAATACTTCTAACACCTTTCTCAAATGTTCACCGTGTTCTTGGTCATTCTTTGAGTAAATAAGTATGTCATCAATGAAAACAATGACAAACTTGTCAAGGTATGGTCCACACACTCGGTTCATAAGGTCCATGAACACAGCTGGTGCATTAGTTAAACCAAACGGCATGACCATAAACTCGTAATGACCGTAACGTGTTCTGAAAGCAGTCTTTGGAATCTCATCTTCTTTCACCCGCATTTGATGATACCCGGAACGTAAGTCAATCTTTGAATAAACAGACGAGCCTTGTAGTTGATCAAATAAGTCGTCGATTCTCGATAGTGGGTAGCGGTTCTTGATGGTAAGTTTGTTCAACTCTCGGTAGTCGATACACAACCTGAATGTACCATCTTTCTTCTTGACAAACAAAACAGGAGCTCCCCACGGTGATGTGCTTGGTCGAATGAAACCACGCTCTAAAAGTTCTTGTAATTGGCTTTGCAGTTCTTTCATCTCGCTGGGTGTGAGTCTGTAAGGAGCACGAGCTATTGGTGCAGCTCCTGGTACAAGATCTATTTGAAATTCAACGGATCGATGTGGGGATAATCCCGGTAATTCTTTCGAAAATACATCGGGAAATTCTTTTGCAATGGGAACATCATTGATGCTCTTTTCTTCAGTTTGTACTTTCTCGACGTGTGCTAGAACAGCATAGCAACCTTTTCTTATTAGTTTTTGTGCCCTCAAATTACTAATAAGATGTAGCTTCGTGTTGCCCTTTTCTCCGTACACCATTAAGGGTTTTCCTTTTTCTCGTATAATGCGAATTGCATTTTTGTAACAAACGATCTCTGCTTTCACTTCTTTCAACCAGTCCATACCGATTATCACATCAAAACTCCCTAACTCTACTGGTATCAAATCAATCTTAAATGTTTCGCTAACCAGTTTAATTTCTCGATTCCGACATATATTATCTGCTGAAATTAATTTACCATTTACTAATTCGAGTAAAAATTTACTATCCAAAGGCGTCAATGGACAACTTTATTTAGCACAAAAATCTCTACTCATATAGCTTCTATCCGCACCCGAATCAAATAAAATGTAAGCAGATTTATTATCAATAAGAAACGTACCCGTAACAAGCTCCGGGTCTTCCTGTGCCTCTGCCGCATTAATATTGAAAACTCTTTCGCGGCCTTGTCCATTCGTGTTCTCCTGGTTCGGGAAATTTCTAATAATGTGGCCCGGTTTTCCACATTTATAACAAACTACATTGGCATAACTTGCTCCGACACTACTTGCCCCGCCATTACTCGTTCCGACACCATTTGTTCCTTTCGTTCTATTAACCCCTGGTCCGTAAACCTCACACTTCGCCGCGCTATGACCATTTCTTTTACACTTGTTGCAAAATTTGGTGCAGAACCCCGAGTGATACTTTTCACACCTTTGGCATAGCTGCTTCTGATTGTTGTTGTTGTTGCGGTTATTATTGTTGTTGGGATGATTGTTGTAGTTGCTGTTGTTGTTGTTGTTGTTGTGGTTGTTGTTGTTGGGCCGTTTGTTGTAGTTGCGATTGGTGTTGCAATTGTTGGGATAATTGTTGCGATTATTGTTGTAATTGCTGTTGTTGTATTGGTGATTCTTATCACCGTTTTCCTCCCACTTTCTTTTGACTTGCTTCACATTGGCCTCTTCAGCAGTCTGTTCTTTAATTCTTTCTTCAATCTGGTTCATTAGCTTGTGAGCCATTCTACATGCCTGTTGTATGGAGGCGGGCTTGTGTGAACTTATATCTTCTTGGATTCTTTCCGGTAATCCTTTCACAAACGCGTCGATCTTTTCTTCCTCATCTTCGAATGCTCCCGGACACAATAGGCACAATTCTGTGAATCGTCTTTCATACGTGGTAATATCAAATCCTTGGGTTCGTAACCCTCTAAGTTCTGTCTTGAGCTTATTGACCTCGGTTCTGGGACGGTACTTCTCGTTCATCAAGTGCTTGAATGCTGACCACGGTAGTGCGTACGCATCGTCTTGTCCCACTTGCTCTAGATAGGTATTCCACCATGTTAACGCAGAACCTGTGAAGGTATGCGTAGCGTACTTCACTTTGTCCTCTTCAGTACACTTACTTATGGCAAACACCGATTCGTCCTTCTCGGTCCACCGTTTCAATCCGATCGGTCCTTCGGTTCCATCAAATTCCAAAGGTTTGCAGGCAGTGAATTCTTTGTAGGTGCATCCTACACGATTTCCTGTACTGCTAGATCCAAGGTTATTGTTGGTATGTAGCGCAGCCTGTACTGCGGCTATGTTTGAAGCTAGAAAACTACGGAATTCCTCTTCATTCATATTCACGGTGTGTCGAGTAGTCGGTGCCATTTTCTTCAAAATAGTCAAATGGAACAAGTTAATCATACAGAATATTAAGAGTAGTTAATAGTATTTCGTAGCATAATATGAACTCATTTATAAAAGCTTTTTCTTCATATTAGCGTTTTATAAGTTTAAATTCGGGTAGTACCTACCCGTTAAGTTCATACTTAGTAGCTAATATACAATTCAACTACTACAATTCTATATGAAAAACTGATTATAATAATATTTCGCGTTCAAACTTTTATACAATATTTTACAAACTTACAATACCGCTTATTTTACATAAAGCATGAAATATAGCACACAATAACTTTGATACAAGATAGTTGTGAAGATAATTCTAGCTAGTACACAAGTCGTTCAGCAAAGGCAATAAAGACACGTAATTCATACGTCCAGAAACAAGTCATGCATTCTGGTTTTACTAGGACTACTTCCCATCCTTGGTCTTGTGGAACATAACCGTTATGGCCGTTGATAAGACAGCGTGTTGTAATGTCGTCAAAGGAACGAGGGTTACGTAATGTCCAACAGTCCCGTAACAATCTAAAAACCTCATTTCTTACCCCAATTACCGACTCCGTCACTTGTGGGAACGTTTTGTTTAATAGTTGTAGGCCGATGTTCTTGTTCTCACTTTGGTGAGAAGAGAACATTACTAATCCATAAGCATAACATGCTTCTTTATGTTGAATGTTAGCCGCTTTTTCTAAATCACGAAGTCCAATATTCGGATATATTGAGTCAAAATAATTTCTTAACCCATTACGTAAAATAGCATTTGGGTTCCCCGCAATATATGCGTCAAAGTAAACACATCGTAACTTATGGATTTCCCAATGTTATATCCCCCATCTTTCGAACGAAAGCCTTTTATAAACCAAGGTATTCTTGGAACGTTCTTCGAATGTCTTACAAACTGATCTCGCCTTAAATAGTTGTGCCGAAGAATTCTGACCGACTCTAGACAAGATTTCATCAATCATGTCTCCGGGTAGGTCTCTTAAAATATTGGGTTGTCTATCCATTTTGTGTTTTTATACTGTAAAATAGACAAGAGTTAGATTCAAAAAAAAAAAATACTTATTAATACAAGCAATTTTTACAAATATCATAAAGCATAAGCACACTATATTACATATATTACACCACATGAATACAGCTATCTTATTCCGACTCGCTTGTTTCTTCTTCTTCGGTTTTGGTTCGTTTTGCCAAGTTTCTAGGGATATATGATGTTCCCCTAATACGAGCCGTCGTTATCCACATTGGTTTAGAAAAACCTGGTGGTTTAGAGGTTCCCGGGTCATTGTTACAACTTAAGGACTTCGGGGGTTGACGATACATATAAAGTTCATCGGGGTTGGAATTAGATTTCTCTATTTTTATGCCCTTTCCCTTATTATTTTCTTTTGCCTTTTTAAATTCAGTTGGGGTAATTTCTATAACATCATCGGAATTCTCGTCGGAATCCGATTCATCGGAGAATTGGTAATCCTCCCAATATTTTGCTTCCTTGGCGGAAACACCATTGACCATAATTAACCTTGGTCGGTTGGTTGAGGATTTTCTTTTACTTAACCGTTTTATTATTTCCCCCACCGGTTCTATTTCTTCATCCGGTTCCGATTCTTCTTCCGGTTCCGATTCTTCTTCCGGTTCCGACTCTTCTTCCGGTTCCTCTTCGGGAACTTGTGAATCAGTCCATGAATCATTCCAATTTACATTTGACTCTTCATTATTATTAGGTGAGTCAATGGGACTTGTTCTAGAGGTAGACATCTATCACATAATATCAAACGCGTTAAGAGATTAATATATCACATAATATTCACATGTTAAAAATATATAGTTTCCAACAAAATTTGTTAAGCAATCATTTTTCAAGTAAACACGGTCGAAGTCCAGACTCACTAATGCATCCTAACAAACTCGATAAGACACACTAATGCAAAATTCTGGTTCTCTAAGACCAACGCTCGGATACCAACTGAAATGTCCCGTTCTTATTGATTAAAAACGTTCCATATTAATTGATTTCGCTGCGAGGTTTTGTCCTCTATATGAGACGTTTTTCAAAGACTGCATTCATTTTAAAACAAACCATAACCTTTATTTCATCAATAAAGGTTTAAAAAGCTTTACGTAGATTATCAAATAATGATAATCTAAAATATCATGTTTACACACGACCATTACATAGTGGTTTACATTACAAATATGTTACAACAAAATAAGTTTCTTGAATGCAGTTTTTACACAATATCATACAAGCATGGACTCCAAATCTCGTCCTTATTTAAGTATGCGACAGCAGAAGCTCTTAATAATCACCTGAGAATAAACATGCTTAAAACGTCAACAAAAATGTTGGTGAGTTATAGGTTTAACCTATATATATCAAATCATAATAATAGACCACAAGATTTCATATTTCAATACACATCCCATACATAGAGATAAAAATCATTCATATGGTGAACACCTGGTAACCGACATTAACAAGATGCATATATAAGAATATCCCCATCATTCCGGGACACCCTTCGGATATGATATAAATTTCGAAGTACTAAAGCATCCGGTACTTTGGATGGGGTTTGTTAGGCCCAATAGATCTATCTTTAGGATTCGCGTCAATTAGGGTGTCTGTTCCCTAATTCTTAGATTACCAGACTTAATAAAAAGGGGCATATTCGATTTCGATAATTCAACCATAGAATGTAGTTTCACGTACTTGTGTCTATTTTGTAAATCATTTATAAAACCTGCATGTATTCTCATCCCAAAAATATTAGATTTTAAAAGTGGGACTATAACTCACTTTCACAGATTTTTACTTCGTCGGGAAGTAAGACTTGGCCACTGGTTGATTCACGAACCTATAACAATATATACATATATATCAAAGTATGTTCAAAATATATTTACAACACTTTTAATATATTTTGATGTTTTAAGTTTATTAAGTCAGCTGTCCTCGTTAGTAACCTACAACTAGTTGTCCACAGTTAGATGTACAGAAATAAATCGATAAATATTATCTTGAATCAATCCACGACCCAGTGTATACGTATCTCAGTATTGATCACAACTCAAACTATATATATTTTGGAATCAACCTCAACCCTGTATAGCTAACTCCAACATTCACATATAGAGTGTCTATGGTTGTTCCGAAATATATATAGATGTGTCGACATGATAGGTCGAAACATTGTATACGTGTCTATGGTATCTCAAGATTACATAATATACAATACAACTTGATTAAGTTATGGTTGGAATAGATTTGTTACCAATTTTCACGTAGCTAAAATGAGAAAAATTATCCAATCTTGTTTTACCCATAACTTCTTCATTTTAAATCCGTTTTGAGTGAATCAAATTGCTATGGTTTCATATTGAACTCTATTTTATGAATCTAAACAGAAAAAGTATAGGTTTATAGTCTGAAAAATAAGTTACAAGTCGTTTTTGTAAAGGTAGTCATTTCAGTCGAAAGAACGACGTCTAGATGACCATTTTAGAAAACATACTTCCACTTTGAGTTTAACCATAATTTTTGGATATAGTTTCATGTTCATAATAAAAATCATTTTCTCAGAATAACAACTTTTAAATCAAAGTTTATCATAGTTTTTAATTAACTAACCCAAAACAGACCGCGTTGTTACTACGACGGCGTAAATCCGGTTTTACGGTGTTTTTCGTGTTTCCAGGTTTTAAATCATTAAGTTAGCATATCATATAGATATAGAACATGTGTTTAGTTGATTTTAAAAGTTAAGTTAGAAGGATTAACTTTTGTTTGCGAACAAGTTTAGAATTAACTAAACTATGTTCTAGTGATTACAAGTTTAAACCTTCGAATAAGATAGCTTTATATATATGAATCGAATGATGTTATGTATATCATTACTACCTTAAGTTCCTTGGATAAACCTACTGGAAAAGAGAAAAATGGATCTAGCTTCAACGGATCCTTGGATGGCTCGAAGTTCTTGATGCAGAATCATGACACGAAAACAAGTTCAAGTAAGATCATCACTTGAAATAAGATTGTTATAGTTATAGAAATTGAACCAAAGTTTGAATATGATTATTACCTTGTATTAGAATGATAACTTACTGTAAGAAACAAAGATTTCTTGAGGTTGGATGATCACCTTACAAGATTGGAAGTGAGCTAGCAAACTTGAAAGTATTCTTGATTTTATGTAACTAGAACTTGTAGAATTTATGAAGAACACTTAGAACTTGAAGATAGAACTTGAGAGAGATCACTTAGATGAAGAAAATTGAAGAATGAAAGTGTTTGTAGGTGTTTTCGGTCGTTGGTGTATGGATTAGATATAAAGGATATGTAATTTTGTTTTCATGTAAATAAGTCATGAATGATTACTCATATTTTTGTAATTTTATGAGATATTTGATGCTAGTTGCCAAATGATGGTTCCCACATGTGTTAGGTGACTCACATGGGCTGCTAATAGCTGATCATTGGAGTGTATATACCAATAGTACATACATCTAAAAGCTGTGTATTGCACGAGTACGAATACGGGTGCATACGAGTAGAATTGTTGATGAAACTGAACGAGGATGTAATTGTAAGCATTTTTGTTAAGTAGAAGTATTTTGATAAGTGTCTTGAAGTCTTTCAAAAGTGTATGAATACATATTAAAACACTACATGTATATACATTTTAAATGAGTCGTTAAGTCATCGTTAGTCGTTACATGTAAATGTTGTTTTGAAACCTTTAGGTTAACGATCTTGTTGAATGTTGTTAACCCATTATTTATTATAACAAATGAGATGTTAAATTGTTATATTATCATGATATTATGATATATAATATATCTTAGTATGATATATATACAGTTAAATGTCGTTACAACGATAATCGTTACATATATGTCTCGTTTCGAAATCATTAAGTTAGTAGTCTTATTTTTACATATGTATTTCATTGTTAATACACTTAATAATATATTTAATTATCATTTAACATAATTAACCAAGTGTATCAATATCTTAATATGATTCATATGTACCTAGTAAGACGTTGTTATAACGATAATCGTTATATATATCGTTTTCGAGTTTCTTAAATTAATAGTCTCATTTTTATGTATATAACTCATTGTTAAAATACCTAATGAGATACATACTTATAATAAAATCATGTTAACTATATATATAACCATATATATGTCATCGTATAGTTTTTACAAGTTTTAACGTTCGTGAATCACCGGTCAACTTGGGTGGTCAATTGTCTATATGAAACCTATTTCAATTAATCAAGTCTTAACAAGTTTGATTGCTTAACATGTTGGAAACATTTAATCATGTAAATATCAATCTCAATTAATATATATAAACATGGAAAAGTTCGGGTCACTACACCAGTGCCCGAATCCAGAGAAGAATAATGGACCTGCACGTGGAAGAGCATTTATTATTAATGCTAGAGAGGCGTGTGAAGACCCGGAGCTTGTTCGGGTCACTCTAATACCATTAATAACTTATCAGCATCTATTATATTTGATACTGGTGCCGATAGAAGTTACGTGTGTAGAGACTTTTACGCTAAATTGAATTGTTCATCATTACCTCTAGATGCTAAGTACATGATTGAGTTAGCTAATGGTAAACTAATTAAAGCCGATAACATTTGCCGTGATTGTAAAATAAATTTAGCCGGAGAAACATTTAAAATTGATTTGATACCCGTAGAATTAGGAAGTTTTGATGTAATAGTCGGCATGGACTGGATGTCCAAAATAGGAGCTGAAGTTGTGTGTGCCAAGAAGGCAATTCGCATTTCTCGTAAGGATAAAACGCCAGTAATGATTTATGGAGAGAAGGGTAACTCAAAGCTAAAACTCATTAGCTATTTGAAAGCCCAAAAGTGCTTGAAGAAAGGGTGCTATGCAATCTTAGCACATGTTAATAAAGTTAAAATGAAGGAAAAAGAGAAGAGCATCAACGACGTGCCTGTAGCAAAAGATTTTCCTGAAGTCTTTCCGGAAGAGTTGCCGGGATTACCTCCATTTAGATCTGTAGAATTTCAAATAGATCTAGTACCAGGAGCTGCACCAGTGGCTCGTGCTCCATACAGACTTGCACCATCTGAGATGAAAGAATTACAAAGCTAGTTACAAGAATTACTGGACCGTGGTTTCATTCGACCGAGCACTTCACCGTGGGGAGCTCCGATTTTATTTGTCAAGAAGAAAGATGGATCCTTCCGAATGTGTATAGATTACCATGAATTAAATAAGTTAACTATCAAGAATCGGTATCCACTACCGAGAATTGACGCCTTATTTGATCAACTGCAAGGATCATGTGTTTATTCGAAAATCGACCTAAGATAGGGCTATCATCAACTACGCATCAAAGAAGAAGATATTCTGAAAACTACTTTTCGGACACGCTACGATCATTACGAATTTTTGGTCATGCCGTTTGGATTGACGAATGCGCCAGCTGTATTCATGGACCTCATGAATCGAGTTTGTAGTCCGTATCTAGATAAGTTTGTTATCGTTTTCATTGACGATATTCTTATTTATTCCAAAAATGAGCAAGAGCATGAGCAGCATTTAAGGTTGGTATTAGAATTGTTAAGAAAAGAACAGTTATACGCCAAATTTTCTAAGTGTGCATTTTGGTTAAAAGAAGTGCAATTTCTTGGCCACGTTGATAGCAGCAAAGGAATTCAGGTTGATAAAGCTAAAATTGAGGCCATTGAAAAATGGGAGACTCCTAAGACACCAACGCAGATACGCCAATTTTTAGGTTTAACCAGTTATTATAAAAGGTTTATTCAAGATTTTTCCCGAATAGCTAAACCATTAACAGCGTTAACGCAAAAAGGGAAGAAGTACGAATGGACTTCTGAGCAAGAGAGTGCATTTCAATTACTGAAGAAGAAGTTGACTACAACACCTATTTTATCGTTACCTGAAGGGAACGATGATTTTGAGATATATTGTGACGCTTCGCGACAAGGTTTTGGTTGCGTCCTTATGCAACGAAAGAAAGTAATTGCTTACGCATCCCGAGAATTGAAGATTCACGAGCAAAATTATACGACGCATGATCTAGAACTAGGAGCAGTAGTGTTTGCATTGAAGATATGGAGACACTACTTATATGGGGTTAAATGCACTTTGTTTACCGATCATAAAAGCCTTCAACATATTTTCGATCAAAAATAGCTGAACATGAGGCAACGTAGGTGGGTCGAGCTGATAAACGACTATGATTGTGAGATTCGCTATCATCCCGGGAAAGCGAATGTAGTGGCTGACGCTCTAAGCAGAAAGGAACGAGAGCCAATTCGAGTACGAGTGACGAACATAAAAATTCGCATGAATCTCAACTCACAAATCAAAGAGGCTCAACGAGAAGCTCTTACTAAGGAAAACATAGGAAATAATGAAGAAGTATGAGAAGCAACTCGTTATACGGGAAGACGGAATTCGATATTTTGCAAAATGTATTTGGGTACCAAAGTTGGGTGGATTAAGGAAGATGATATTGAACGAGGCACATAAGACAAGATACTCGATACATCCTGGAGTTGAAAAGATGTATCAAGATCTTAAGACGCATTATTGGTGGCCTAATTTAAAGACAGACGTTACAACATATGTCGGGGAATGTTTAACTTGTTCCAAAGTCAAAGCAGAACGCCAGAAGCCGTCAGGGTTACTTCAACAACCAGAAATCTCAGAATGGAAATGGGACGGTATTACCATGGATTTTATCACAAAGTAACCCAGGACTGCATGGGGTTATGACACCATTTGGGTAATAGTTGATCGTCTCACCAAATCTGCACATTTTTTCCCTATAAAGGAAACAGATAAAATGGAGAAACTATTACGATTATACATAAAGGAAATTGTTTCAAGGCATGGAATACCTATTTATATTATATCCGATCGTGATAGTAGATTTACATCAAAGTTCTGGCAATCACTATAGGAGGCCCTAGGAACTCATTTGGATATGAGCACTACATATCATTCGCAAACTGACGGGCAGAGTGAAAGAACAATTCAGACTCTTGAAGACATGCTCAGGGCATGTGTGATCGATTTTGGAAACGGATGGGATAAATATCTACCATTAGCAGAATTCTCGTATAATAATAGTTATCATGCGAGCATTAAAGCTGCACCATTCGAAGTGCTGTATGGAAGGAAGTATAGATCCCCTATCTGTTGGAATGAAGTAGGAGATCGACGATTAACTGGTCCCGAGATCATACACGAAACTACTGAGAAGATAGTACAAATCAAGGAGAGATTGAAAACAGCCCGTAGTCGCCAAAAGAGCTACGCCGATGTCCGAAGGAAACCATTAGAGTTTCAGATCGGTGACATGGTTATGCTAAAGTTGTCACCTTGGAAATGTGTAATACGTTTCAGTAAAAGGGGTAAACTGAACCCAAGGTATGTAGGCCCGTTCAAGATCATCGAACGCATTGGACCGGTAGCGTATCGACTCGAGTTACCACAACAACTCGCCGGAGTACATAATACGTTTCACGTTTCAAACCTTAAGAAGTGTCTTGCAAAGGAAGACCTCACCATTCCTCTTGAAGAAATCCAAGTCGACGAGAAACTACAATTCATAGAAGAACCAGTCGAAATCATGGACCGTGAAGTTAAACAACTCAAGCAGAGTAACATACCAATCGTTAAGGTTCGTTGGAATGCTTGAAGGGGTCCCGAGTTTACTTGGGAACGAGAGGATCAGATGAAACAAAAGTACCCACATTTGTTTCCCGAGAATGCAAAATAGGTACAACTTTAAAATTTCGGGATGAAATTTATTTAACGGGTAGGTACTGTAACGACCCAGATTTTTCCGATCGTTTTATACATATGAGATTAATATTTACATAAATTAAATAATTACCAACATGATAAGCAATCCAAATTGTTGAGTCTTGTGTTTTTGAAAAGAGTTTTACACAACGTTTGACCGTCCAATTTGACCTATGATATCACGAACTATATAACATACGATAATTATACGATTGTGTACATATACATATTTATACATATTTAACATGACCTAAGGATGGTTTAACATATCATTGTGTACTAATAACAATGAGTTATAAGTATACTTTGAGACTACTAACTAAAGTTTTCAAAACGGTAACTATACGTAACGTTCTTTGATATATATACCTATAACCTATAATGCTTATACAAGTATCGTATAAATATGTATTTAATTACTTTTAAAGGGCTTAAATACATAAAACAATATAAGTATATTCACAAAAGATAGTTATATTTGAATTCTCGTTTCGTTTCCTCAAGATTTTTACACGTATACCTAGGGTATATGTAACCGTATTGTACGCAGCTTCTAGATGTATTTACTATTGGTATATACACCTTTAATCATTCATTCTTAGCAGCCATCTTATAGTGAAAAACATGTGGAACCATTATTTAACAACTTGTATGACTAATGAGCTAAAAAACAAACTTAAGGATTTTTTTTTCTATATAACAAGTAAATTCGTTTTTATGATTTCACCCCATTTTTCCATTCCATTTTCTCATACTTACACTCCAAATTCTCTCTCAAAATACTCCTAACATCATACTTGATCATCTCCAAGCATTTTCACCATCTTTTAGATTCATAATCAAGGTAAAACTATGTTTAAACTTTGATTTAATTCATGTAAGTTATTTATCTTAAATCAAGATATAAACTTACTTACAACCTTTGTTTCTTTTCATGATTTCACTTCTTAATCTTCCAAGTCATCAAGAACAAGTTCATATCTTATTTATTCAGTAACTTTCTTCATCATACTTGAGGTATAACCTTGGTTCATCATCTTGTTCAATTCATATATGACTATCTTACTACGAATATATATAACAACAAGAACATAGTTTGAATGATTTCAAACTTGTTCGCAAACTAAATAGATCCTTCTAACTTGACTTTTAAAACACTTCAAGACCAGTAATATATCATAATGATATGCTAACTTAACAAGATACAACTTGATTTTACAAAGAACACCTTAAAACTGAATCTACGTCGTCGGAGTGCAACCGGGGGCTATTTTGGGTTGGATAATTAAAAACCATCTTAAACTTTGAATTGGAAGTTTATATTCTGGAAAAATGATATTTCTTATGAATATGTTAATATATAAAAATCTCATGGTGTAACTCAAAGTGTAAGTATTTTGGTAAAAATGATCATCTAGATGTTGTTTTTACGACGGAAATGATCACTTTCATAAGATTCACCAAAGTTTGACCTATAACCTGTGATTTCGAATGCAAACTAAGGTATTTATAGTTCATATTCATAAATAATGGCTCGATCCAAGGAAGTGGCAAGTTGAACCAACAAAAACGGAGTTGTATTGAAGAAACTACGGCTAAAACAAAATTGGGTATCCGAAGCTAGTTTAGCTACGAAATTAATTGGAGTAAAACTAAACTAATCATATCTTTGCTAATTAATATGATATTTTATATATATTTATTTATGATTTGATTTTATATATTTCAGGACCACCCGTAAACAACACGAGAAGATTAATTATAAGACCTCATGATTGTACGCAACACGTCATTTGATAACACGGTACTTTATGTACGCAACACGTCATTTGACAACACGGTACCATGGGTCGAGATTAATTCTGATCAATACGAATACGATGGGGTCTTTATTTATTTTATTGAACAACTAATTGTGGACCACTAACATCGGACTGCTAACTACGGACTATTAGATATTAAAAATATTACAAGTATACATGTAACGATTATTTGAAAAGAAAATATGTTGATATATTATATATGGTTAGGTTCGTGATATCTATCGGAGACCAAGACGTATATCTTCAAGGCAAAAGTGAGTATATAGTCCCACTTTTAAACTCTAAATATTTCGGGATGAGAATACATGCATTTTATGATTTACGTTATGGACACAAGTGATTAAAAATATATATTCTACGTTGAGTTGTACCACTGGCATACTTCCCTGTAACTTGGTAACTACTATTTACATGCAGTATTGTAAACGCGAATCCTGTTGATAGATCTATCGGGCCTGACAACCCCAACCGGACTAGACGACCAGTATTCAACGGTTGCACAGTACTTCATTTCGGTGACTACACTTGGTACGGTGTAGTAAGATTTCATAATAAAGGGAATATGCGATGTTGATTAAATGTTAAGTATGGTTATCAAGTGCTCAACCACTTAGAATATTTTTATTAAAACATTTATGTATATTAAATCTTGTGGTCTATATTTATAACGCTGCTAGCATTAAACCTATATCTCACCAACTTTATGTTGACGTTTTAAGCATGTTTATTCTCAGGTGATAATTAAAAGCTTCAGCTGCATTATGCTGAATTTAAGCAGGATTTGGAGTATGCATATTTGTGTCAAAAATAAAACTGCATATCGGAAGATTTGTAATGTGAAATATGTTGGAAATCGTATTGTTATTTTCAAATGTAAAGTTTGTAAAACTAAGATTATCGCTAAACGATAATCATTATTATGCTGTTTGAACCTTTGATTATAATAAAGGTTATGGTTTGTATTATAAAAACGTATGCAGATTTTGAAAAATGTCACATATAGAGGTCAATACCTCGCAATGACATCAATGAATACGTGACGTTTATAATCGATATGAACGGGACGCTTCAAACTACACTACTCTACGATTAGGTACACTGCCTATAGTGTTGTATCAAGATTTAGGTATATCCCATAAATAAATAAATAAAACTTGTGTAATTTTGCCGTATTTCGTAATAAACAATAATAGTATTTCGTATACACCACAGCACACATCAAGTTTTTGGCGCCGCTGCCGGGGACGCCGAAGCAAAATGCTATATTTTTGTAAACTATATGTTTGTAAAAATATATTATTTCGTAAAAATATTTTGTATTTATAACAAGTGTTAAATAAATAAATAAAAAGAAAAATATATATATATATATATATATATATACATATATTTTTAAAAGATTGTCTTTAAAAAGTATTTTTATTTAGATTCTTTTAAAAATATAAATTTATTTTTATTAAATTATCTATCTTTTATTTTGTAATAATATATATATATATATATATATATATATATATATATATATATATATATATATATATATATATATATATATATGTATAAGACTTTATTTATAAAATAAAAAAGTACTTTTATTTTTAAGATTTTAATATATAAGTTTATTATATTTTATATATATTCTAAATATATATTTTTGAAAATTAAAATCAGATAAATATTAATTTTAAAATTTAAATTGGGCCGAGCATGTTAAAAGCCTAAAACTGACCTGGACCAGCAGGCCATATGATCGCATGATGTTGTGGCCTAGAACTCATGCGACCGCATGAGTGAGTGTGACAGGGTCAGTTACCTCGGACATTTAATACGCATAGGGTTTAATTATAATTAATATTATTTAATCAAATTAGGGTTTTAATTAAATATATAGTTTTATTATTATTTGTAAATTCAAGTTTATTTATTTGTATTAATTATATAGAATAATATAAAAATAATATTTTATATAAAATCTTAAATTTTATCTTTTTTAAATATTTCTTTTTAATATTTTTATCTTTTAATCGTTTATTCGTAATTTGTATATTTATTGTTCGTAATTAGTTTTAAACTTAGTATTTTTGCCGTAGTTATTTTATATTTCTAGATTTTTAGGCTTTGCCGTAAAATCCCTTAAGTGCTTTTTCTTTAGAATTAAGATTTAGGCGCTTTAAAATTTTGCGACACCATTTATATATTTTAGTGCCTTTTAAGTTATTTTCGTTTTGGATATAGATTTCCTTTTAAGCTTTAATACCTTTAGGCGCAACTTTTTAGATTTAGTTTTTAGACTTTTAAGTTTCGACGTTTTTCTTTCTTATTTTTAGTTTTCGATTTTTATTTTTCGACGCTTTTCAACGCACTCTTTTTCTTTCTCATTTCTACGCTCTAGTTTTTAGGACATAGATTTTTATCTTCTTCAAAATTTTGACGAAAAAATTATTTTAAGCGGTTAAATTGATAGACATCCAACATTTTCTTGTTCGTAGTAATAGTTGGATTTGTTAGTGGCGAGTTGTGGGCTTCCGATTTAAAGGATCCTGGCTACCTGCTGCATCTATTGGCTATTCGAAACATGGGCAAAATCAGAAAAGTCTATTAATTTGATAACTTATATAATTTTTATCTTTATAACTAATAGGATATTCAGTGAATGCACCGAGCAAAACGTTCACCACCTTTCATACGTTCACCACCTTCAACCCAATCAAGACATCTTGTAGTGACCCGAACTTTTCCATGATTATATATATATTAAATGAAATTGTTATTTACATGATTAAGTGTTTCCAACATGTTAAGCAATCAAACTTGTTAAGACTTGATTAATTGAAATAGGTTTCATATAGACAATTGACCACCCAAGTTGACCGGTGATTCACGAACGTTAAAACTTGTAAAAACTATACGATGACATATATATGGTTATATATATAGTTAACATGATTTTATTATAAGTATGTATCTCATTAGGTATTTTAACAATGAGTTATATACATAAAAATGAGACTATTAATTTAAGAAACTCGAAAACGATATATATAACGATTATCGTTATAACAACGTCTTACTAGGTACATATGAATCATATTAAGATATTTATACACTTGGTTAATTATGTTAAATGATAAGTAAATATATTATTAAGTGTATTAACAATGAAATACATATGTAAAAATAAGACTACTAACTTAATGATTTCGAAACGAGACATATATGTAACGATTATCGTTGTAACGACATTTAACTGTATATATATCATACTAATATATATTATATATCATAATATCATGATAATATAACAATTTAACATCTCATTTGTTATAATAAACAATGGATTAACAACATTCAACAAGATCGTTAACCTAAAGGTTTCAAAACAACATTTACATGTAACGACTAACGATGACTTAACGACTCAGTTAAAATGTATATACATGTAGTGTTTTAATATGTATTCATACACTTTTGAAAGACTTCAAGACACTTATCAAAATACTTCTACTTACCAAAAATGCTTACAATTACATCCTCGTTCAATTTCATCAACAATTCTACTCGTATGCACCCGTATTCGTACTCGTACAATACACAACTTTTAGATGTATGTACTATTGGTATATACACTCCAATGATCAGTTCTTAGCAGCTCATGTGAGTCACCTAACACATGTGGGAACCATCATTTGGCAACTAGCATGAAATATCTCATAAAATTACAAAAATATGAGTAATCATTCATGACTTATTTACATGAAAACAAAATTACATATATTTTATATCTAATCCATACACCAACGACCAAAAACACCTACAAACACTTTCATTCTTCAATTTTCTTCATCTAATTGATCTCTCTCAAGTTCTATCTTCAAGTTCTAAGTGTTCTTCATAAATTCCAAAAGTTCTAGTTTCATAAAATCAAGAATACTTCCAAGATTGCAAGTTTACTTCCAAGTTTTCTAAATCCATTCCGAGTAATCATCCAAGATCAAGAAACCTTTGTTACTTACAGTAGGTTATCTTTCTAATACAAGGTAATAATCATATTCAAACTTTAATTCAATTTCTATAACTATAACAATCTTATTTCGAGTGAAAATATTACTTGAAATTGTTTTCGTGTCATGATTCTGCTTCAAGAACTTTCAAGCTATCCAAGGATCCTTTGAAGCTAGATCTATTTTTCTCATTTCCAGTAGGTTTATCCAAGGAACTTGAGGTAGTAATGATGTTCCTAACATCATTCAATTCATACATATAAAGCTATCTTATTCGAAGGTTTAAACTTGTAATCACTAGAACATAGTTTAGTTAATTCTAAACTTGTTCGCAAATAAAAGTTAATCCTTCTAACTTGACTTTTAAAATCAACTAAAACCATGTTCTATATCTATATGATATGCTAACTTAATGATTTAAAACCTGAAAACACGAAAAACACCGTAAAACTGGATTTACGCCGTCGTAGTAACACCGCGGACTGTTTTGGGTTAGTTACTTAAAAACTACGATAAACTTTGATTTAAAAGTTATTATTCTGAGAAAATGATTTTTATTATGAACATGAAACTATATCCAAAAATTATGGTTAAACTCAAAGTGGAAGTATGTTTTCTAAAATGGTCATCTAGACGTCGTTCTTTCGACTGAAATGACTACCTTTACAAAAACGACTTGTAACTTATTTTTCTGACTATAAACCTATACTTTTTGTGTTTATATTCATAAAATAGAGTTCAATATGAAACCATAGCAATTTGATTCACTCAAAACGGATTTAAAATGAAGAAGTTATGGGTAAAACAAGATTGGATAATTTTTCTCATTTTAGCTACGTGAAAATTGGTAACAAATATATTCCAACCATAACTTAATCAACTTGTATTGTATATTATGTAATCTTGAGATACCATAGACACGTATACAATGTTTCGACCTATAATGTCGACACATCTATATATATTTCGGAACAACCATAGACACTCTATATGTGAATGTTGGAGTTAGCTATACAGGGTTGAGGTTGATTCCAAAATATATAAAGTTTGAGTTGTGATCAATACTGAGATACGTATACACTGGGTCGTGGATTGATTCAAGATAATATTTATCGATTTATTTCTGTACATCTAACTGTGGACAACTAGTTGTAGGTTACTAACGAGAACAGCTGATTTAATAAACTTAAAACATCAAAATATATTAAAAGTGTTGTAAATATATTTTGAACATACTTTGATATATGTATATATTGTTATAGGTTCGTGAATCAACCAGTGGCCAAGTCTTACTTCCCGACGAAGTAAAAATCTGTGAAAGTGAGTTATAGTCCCACTTTTAAAATCTAATATTTTTGGGATGAGAATACATGCAGGTTTTATAAATGATTTACAAAATAGACACAAGTACGTGAAACTACATTCTATGGTTGAATTATCGAAATCGAATATGCCCCTTTTTATTAACTCTGGTAATCTAAGAATTAGGGAACAGACACCCTAATTGACGCGAATCCTAAAGATAGATCTATTGGGCCTAACAAACCCCATCCAAAGTACCGGATACTTTAGTACTTCGAAATTTATATCATATCCGAAGGGTGTCCCGGAATGATGGGGATATACTTATATACGCATCTTGTTAATGTCGGTTACCAGGTGTTCACCATATGAATGATTTTTATCTCTATGTATGGGATGTGTATTGAAATATGAAATCTTGTGGTCTATTATTATGATTTGATATATATAGGTTAAACCTATAACTCACCAACATTTTTGTTGACGTTTTAAGCATGTTTATTCTCAGGTGATTATTAAGAGCTTCCGCTATCACATACTTAAATAAGGACGAGATTTGGAGTCCATGCTTGTATGATATTGTGTAAAAACTGCATTCAAGAAACTTATTTTGTTGTAACATATTTGTATTGTAAACCATTATGTAATGGTCGTGTGTAAACAGGATATTTTAGATTATCATTATTTGATAATCTACGTAAAGCTTTTTAAACCTTTATTGATGAAATAAAGGTTATGGTTTGTTTTAAAATGAATGCAGTCTTTGAAAAACGTCTCATATAGAGGTCAAAACCTCGCAACGAAATCAATTAATATGGAACGTTTTTAATCAAGAAGAACGGGACATTTCACATCTAGCCAATATTATTGCCGTTGATTTTTTCTTTAGAATCATCATCTAGTCGACCAAGTACTCCAATTCAAATTTCCAATAATCCATTTTTGAACCTGACCTCACAATTGAGAACCCGAAGGATATTCAAGGACAATTCAGAGATCCTGAACCACTTATCATTCCTCTGGAACAACAAATTACTCATCCAGAGATTGTCGAGGAAGAAACCATTAAATCTGAATCCTCTAGTTATTCAGATTCAACAAATTCAATTATGGAAGTAACAGAACCTCTAAGTATGGAAGACCGAATGAGAGCCACACGCACGGGCCAAGGTCACGCCATTATTAAGCCAGATGTTAATGCGCCAGATTATGAAATCAAGGGACAAATCCTACACATGGTAACTAATCAATGCCAATATAGTGGTACACCAAAAGAAGATTCAAACGAACATCTTCGAACCTTTAATAGGATTTGTACTCTATTCAAAATCAGAGAAGTTGAGGATGAACAGATCTATCTCATGTTGTTTCCCTGGACTTTAAAGGGAGAAGCCAAAGATTGGTTAGAATCGTTATGTGATGACCCGGAAATTTCCAATCAAATTTAAACTTAATCTTTATATGTTTCCGACACGATAAGCGAAGTCTGTAATGTTAAAGTCTCAAAACCTTTGAACTGTGTTCATGTAATCATTTAACCTGTGACTATTCCCGACGATTCACGAACAATTTATTTGTAAATAAATATGTAATTAAATATATACATATATATAAATGTAAGTATATATGATAATTTAAAATAATAACATAGGACTAAACATGTGAATCAAAAAGGTAAGATAAGTGATAAAATAATTATGTTGAAATTTCAAATGAATCTATGTATAATGACATATGAGATCTATGTATAATTATTATATATGTTATAATATATATAAAATTAAATAATAAAGAATCAATAAAAGTTACTATATAATATATTATATGATTATTATATATTACATAATTAATATTATATTATTAACAAATAAATATATAGTTGTTATAATAAGATTATTATTACTTCAATCATTATTATTAATACTAATACTAATATTAATAATTAATAATTAATATCAGTATTAGTTATACTATTATAGATAATATATGGGTATGAAATTTAATGCATTAAATTTGTTATCTTTACTAATAATATTATTACTCTCATTACTATTATTAGAATAGATATATAATATAAATATCAGTGTTTTTATTATTATGTAAAATACATAAATATGAAATTTGATACAATTGTTTTGTTATGTTATCATAACTAGTATTATTATAGTTAGTATTATTATTATTATTAATATTATTGTCATAAATTTTATAGTTATTATTACCATTAACACTAATAATAATATTATTGTTATTATTATTTATAATATTAAGGGTATTATTATTATTTATTGTTATATTTATTAGGGAATAAGATTAATTAAAATATAAATACAAATATATGTTGATAATATAAATTCAGATATACATATATATATATATATATATATATATATATATATATATATATATATATATATATATATATATATATATATATATATATATATATATATATATATATGTAGATAATTACTAAAAACAGATAAATACAAATATTATGACTGATTATATTATATAGGTACAGATATATATACACCTTTTTTTAAATCTGATTCCTTAATATTTTTGTTTCTGTTTGCCTGTGAATTGTTGTCGACCATCCACGCTTGATAACAATTTTGTTTACTGCTCCAAAAGTTGAATTAATACCCTCTTATTCGTTATCTATCGATTGTAACTGCCATTGTTAAAGAATAATACAAAATTTAATTAAATTAAACCTGTTTTTTCCCTCTGTTCTTGAGTCTTTTTTTTACAAAGCTTTAATTTCGAATCAAATGCAAAAATTTAAAATTGCAATTTTGTTAGGTTTATTTTACACAAACTTTATGCAAAATCTTAGGTATCAAATCTCCATATCGAATACGAATTTGACAGTCAAGGTTTTAAATTTTAAAAAGTCAAACATCGTTCTTTAATCAAATTCGTGTTAACTGTTTGATTTCAAGCTTAATTGACAATCCCATTAGTTTTTAGAATGATTTACAATCTTAATTATATAGAAATTTTCATTCAAAAAGGTCTTGGTAACGAAATCATATTTTTTTATGTTCTTGTTTCAGCGACTGCCGCTGCTATTTTTTCTTTGGTTTTGTGGTTATGATTAATTCATACTCACCTTCACTTTGTTTGTTATCTTTCAATTTACGAATAAGTAAACAATTCAATATTTTTTTTGCTGTTATGTACCTTTGATCGATGGGATTTGTATGAGGTAAAAGATGAAATAGGATAGTTTTTTTTTGGTTACGTATTTTATTTAAAAGAAAGGGTTTAAATTCAGAAAAAGAGGAACAGAGGGGTGGCAGGGTGTTGATTCGGGTTTGCGAGAGGCCTCGGGTTTGAGCCCGGCTTGGGACATTCTTTTTAATATGGGGCTTATTTAAAGGTAGTTTCAGTTTTATTATCATTATTATGTTATTATTATTAATTATTATTAATAATATTATTACATTTATTATTATTATTATTATGATTATTATTATGATTATTATTATTATTATCAATATTGAATTGTTTAAAAGATTGTTAATATTATTGTTATGAATATAAAATCTAAGTACACTTATTAATTTTTTTTTTAGTTTTACTATTATTATGATTAAGTGTTACTAAAATTATTAAAGAGTTAAAATTTTGATTAGTATGATTTCTAAAACATTTAGGATGTAAGCATAACACAAAATGGATAAATTTCATATCCTCCAAGAGGTAATAATACGGATTAAGAAGTATTAGTATAACGATAGTATTAAGAATAATATGATGATGGTCATAAACATTAAAATATTAATTATAAAGTTAATTACAAGTATAAGTTATTAAGATATATATAAATATATATGAGAAAACTAACAATTTAATTATGATTAAACGATATAATTCTTATTACTACTAGTATTATAATTAGTATTATAATTATCATTATAAGTACCATAGTTATATTATTATCATTATGAGTATTATTATTTAGGTTATCATGAGAATTATTATGTAATTACTAAAATCATTATCATAATTAGCAATAACAATAAAATTAATATTTTTACATTCACTATCATTAATATTATTACTAATAGAACGAATAGAACTATTAACATTATTATCTTATTAATAATATTAAGTATTATAAACATTTTATCACTATTAATATTATTTTTAGTATTATTATAACTACTGTTATTAATATACAAATGATATATTTAATACATATAACATAACGAAAATTACTATTTTTATCTAATAAAATGAATATAAGAAACATATATATTTATATATATTATTAATATAAAAAGGATATAATTAGTAAATTTATATAAAATTGTTCGATTACAATTATGTATATTAATAAATATACAAATGATATAGGTTCGTGAATCCGAGGCCAACCTTCATTGTTCAGTTCCGTCATATGAATATTTTTACTACAAAATATTGTATTGTGAGTTTCATTTGCCCTTTTTACTCTTTACATTTTTGGGCTGAGAATACATGCAAATGCTTTATTAACTATTTTACAATATTTATATGCGTGAGTTTCATTTTCTCATTTTTAAATGCTTTTGCAATATATATTTTTGGGACTGAGAATACATGCGCTGCTTTTATAAATGTTTTACGAAATAGACACAAGTACTTGAAACTACATTGTATGGTTGGATTACTATACCGAATATCACCCCTTCAAGTCTGGTAGCCTAAGAATTAGGGAAATATCCCCTAATTGACGCGAATCCTAAAGATAGATCTATGGGCTTAACAAACCCCATTCTGGAATTGGGAATGCTTTAGTACTTCGATTTAAATGGTGATTGCGATTGCCAATATTTATGACATACTTGTGAGTATGCAGGGAATATTCTATATGCATTATGTTAATGTTGGTTACCAGGTGTTCATCATAGAATGATTTTTATACACTTGCGAGTGTAAGATTATTGAATAAATGAAATCTTGTGGTCTATTATATTAATTTGATAATATATACATTAAACCTATAACTCACCAACATTTTTTGTTAATGTTTTAAGCATGTTTATTCTCAGGTGATTATTAAGAGCTTCCGCTGTTGCATACTAAAATAAGGACAGGATTTGGAGTCCATGATTGTATGATATTGTGTAAAAACTGCATTCAAGAAACTTATTTCGATGTAATATATTTTTATTGTAAACCATTATGTAATGGTCGTGTGTAAACGGTATATTTTAGATTATCATTATTTGATAATCTACGTAATTTTTTTTAAAACCTTTATCGACAAAATAAAGGTTATGGTAGTTTTAAAAATGAATGCAGTCTTTGAAAAACGTCTCATATAGTGGTCAAAACCTCGCGAAGAAATCAATTAATATGGAACGTTTATAATCAATATGAACGGGACCTTTCAGCTGTTTTCTTCATAATGGAACCACCAGCTGCTGTGTCGATGTCTTATCGTGTAGCGACGTCGACACCTTGGTAGAATATTTGTACTATTTGATAAGTGTCTAAACCGTGCTGAGGACATCCTCTCAACAACTTTCCGAATCTTGTCCATGTAGTGACCCGAACTTTTCCATGTTTATATATATTAATTGAAATTGATATTTACATGATTAAGTGTTTTCAACATGTTAAGCAATCAAACTTATTAAGACTTGATTAATTGGAATAGGTTTCATATAGACAAATGACCACCCAAGTTGACCGGTGATTCACGAACGTTAAAACTTGTAAAAACTATACGATGACATATATATGGTTATATATATAGTTAACATGATTTTATTATAAGTATGTATCTCATTAGATATTTTAACAATGAGTTATATACATAAAAATGAGACTATTAAATTAAGAAACTCGAAAACGATATATATAACGATTATCATTATAACGTCTTACTAGGTACATATGAATCATATTAAGATATTGATACACTTGGTTAATTATGTTAAATGATAAGTAAATATATCATTAAGTGTATTAACAATGAACTACATATGTAAAAATAAGACTACTAACTTAATGATTTTGAAACGAGACATATATGTAACGATTATCGTTGTAATGGCATTTAATGTATATAGATCATATTAATAGATATTCATACATTATAATATCATGATAATATAATATTTTAAAATCTCATTTGATATTATAAACATTGGGTTAACAACATTTAACAAGATCGTTAACCTAAAGGTTTCAAAACAACATTTACATGTAACGACTAACGATGACTTAACGACTCAGTTAAAATGTATATACATGTAGTGTTTTAATATGTATTCATACACTTTTGAAAGACTTCAAGATACTTATTAAAATACTTCTAATTAACAAAAATGCTTACAATTACATCCTCGTTCAGTTTCATCAACAAGTCTACTCGTATGCACCCGTATTCGTACTCGTACAATACACAGCTTTTAGATGTATGTACTATTGGTATATACACTCCAATGATCAGCTCTTAGCAGCCCATATGAGTAACCTAACACATGTGGGAACAATCATTTGGCAACTAGCATGAAATATCTCATAAAATTACAAAAATATGAGTAATCATTCATGACTTATTTACATGAAAACAAAATTACATATCCTTTATATCTAATCCATATACCAACGACCAAAAACACCTACAAACACTTTCATTCTTCAATTTTCTTTATCTAATTGATCTCTCTCAAGTTCTATCTTCAAGTTCTAATTGTTCTTCATAAATTCCAAAACTTCTAGTTTCATAAAATCAAGAATACTTCCAAGATTGCAAGTTTACTTCCAAGTTTTCTAAATCCATTCCAAGTAATCATCTAAGATCAAGAAACCTTTGTTACTTACAGTAGGTTATCTTTCTTATACAAGGTAATAATCATATTCAAACTTTAATTCAATTTCTATAACTATAACAATCTTATTTCGAGTGGAAATCTTACTTGAAATTGTTTTCGTGTCATGATTCTGCTTCAAGAACTTTCAAGCCATCCAAGGATCCTTTGAAGCTAGATCCATTTTTCTCATTTCCAGTAGGTTTATCCAAGGAACTTGAGGTAGTAATTATGTTCATAACATCATTCGATTCATACATAAAAAGCTGTCTTATTCAACGTTATAAACTTGTAATCACTAGAACATAGTTTAGTTAATTCTAAACTTGTTCGCAAATAAAGTTAATCCTTCTAACTAGACTTTTAAAATCAACTAAACACATGTTCTATATCTATATGATATTCTAACTTAATGATTTAAAACCCGGAAACACGATAAACACCATAAAACTGGATATACGCCGTCGTAGTAAAACCGGGGGCTGTTTTGGTTGGGATAATTAAAAGCTAAGAAGAACTTTGATTTAAAAGCTATACTTCTTGAAAAATAATTTTTCTTATGAACATGAAACTATATCCAAAAATCATGATTAAACTCAAAGTGAAAGTATGTTTTTCAAAATGGTCATCAAGATGTCGTTCTTTCGACGGAAATGACTACCTCTTTCAAAAATGACTTGTAACTTGTATTTTTGACTATAAACTTATAGTTTTTCTATTATATTCATAAAGTTAAGTTCAATACGAAACCGTGGCCACTGGAATCACTCAAAACGGATTAGAAACGAAGAAATGGCGAGTAAAACAAGATTGATAAAAACTACTCATTTTACCTACGTGAAAGTTAGTAATAAATCTATTCCACTCATAACCAAATCAACTTATATTGTATATTATGTAATCTTGAGATACCATAGACACGTATACAATGTTTCGACATATCATGTTGACCCATCTATATATATATTGCGGAACAACCATAGACACTCTATATGTGAATATTGGAGTTAGCTATACAGGGTTGAGGTTGATTCTAAAATATATATATATAGTTTGAGTTGTGATCAATACTGAGATACGTATACACTGGGTCGTGGATTGATTCAAGATAATATTTATCGATTTATTTCTGTACATCTAACTGTGGACAACTAGTTGAAGGTTACTAACGAGGACAACTGACTTAATAAACTTAAAACATCAAAATGTATTAAAAGTATTGTAAATATATTTTGAACATACTTTGATATATATGTATATATTGTTATAGGTTCGTGAATCAACCAGTGGCCAAGTCTTACTTCCCGACGAAGTAAAAATCTGTGAAAGTGAGTTATAGTCCCACTTTTAAAATCTAATATTTTTGGGATGAGAATACATGCAGGTTTTATAAATGATTTACAAAATAGACACAAGTACGTGAAACTACATTCTATGGTTGAATTATCGAAATCGAATATGCCCCTTTTTATTAAGTCTGGTAATCTAAAAATTAGGGAACAGACACCCTAATTGACGCGAATCCTAAAGATAGATCTATTGGGCCTAGCAAACCCCATCCAAAGTACCGGATGCTTTAGTACTTCAAAATTTATATCATATCCGAAGGGTGTCCTGGAATGATGGGGATATTGTTATAAATGCATCTTGTTAATGTCGGTTACCAGGTGTTCACCATATGAATGATTTTTATCTCTATGTATGGGATGTGTATTGAAATATGAAATCTTGTGGTCTATTGTTACGATTTGATATATATAGGTTAAACCTATAACTCGCCAACATTTTTGTTGACGTTTAAAGCATGTTTATTCTCAGGTGAATACTAAGAGCTTCCGCTGTTGCATACTAAAATAAGGACAAGATTTGGAGTCCATATTTGTATGATATTGTGTAAAAACTGCATTCAAGAAACTGATTTCGATGTAACATATTTGTATTGTAAACCATTATGTAATGGTCGTGTGTAAACAGGATATTTTAGATTATCATTATTTGATAATCTACGTAAAGCTTTTTAAACCTTTATTTATGAAATAAAGGTTATGGTTTGTTTTAAAAATGAATGCAGTCTTTGAAAAACGTCTCATATAGAGGTCAAAACCTCGCAACGAAATCAATTAATATGGAACGTTTTTAATCAATAAGAACGGGACATTTCAGTTGGTATCCGAGCGTTGGTCTTAGAGAACCAGAATTTTGCATTAGTGTGTCTTATCGAGTTTGTTAGGATGCATTAGTGAGTCTGGACTTCGACCGTGTTTACTTGAAAAATGATTGCTTAACAAATTTTGTTAGAAACTATATATTTTTAACATGTGAATATTATGTGATATATTAATCTCTTAACGTGTTTGATATTATGTGATAGATGTCCACCTCTAATACAAGTCCCATTGACTCACCTAATAATAATGAAGAGTCAAATGTAATTTGAAATGATTCGTGGACTGATTCACAAGTTCCCGAAGAGGAACCGGAAGAAGAATCGGAACCGGAAGAAGAATCGGAACCGGAGGAGGAGGAACCGGAAGAAGAAATAGAACCGGTGGGGGAAATAATAAAAAGGTTAAGTTAAAGAAAATCCTCATCCAACCGACCAAGGTTAATTATGGTCAACGGTGTTTCTGCCAAGGAAGCAAAATATTGGGAGGATTACCAATTCTCCGATGAATCGGATCCCGACTAGGATTTCGATGATGTTATAGAAATTACCCCAACTGAATTTAAAAAGGCAAAAGAGAACAATAAGGGAAAGGGCATAAAAATAGAGAAATCTGATTCCAACCCCGATGAACTTTATATGTATCGTCAACACCCGTATTTCTTAAGTTGTAACAATAACCCGGGAACCTCTAAACCACCAGGTTTTTCTAGACCAATGTGGAAAACGACGGCTCGTATTAGGGGAACATCATATATCCCTAAAAACTTAGCAAAAAGAACCAAGTTCGAAAAAGAAGAAACGAGTGAGTCGGAATAAGATAGTTGTATTTGTGCGGTGTAATATATGTAATATAGTGTGCTTATGCTTTACGATATATGTAAAAATTGCTTGTATTAATAAGTATCTTTTATGAATCTAACTCTTGTCTATTTTACAGTATAAAAACACAAAATGGATAGACAACCCAATATTTTAGAAAACTTACCCGGAGACATGATTGATGAAATCTTGTCTAGAGTCGGTCAGAATTCCTCGGCACAACTATTTATGGCAAAATCAGTTTGTAAGACATTCGAAGAACGTTCCAAGAATGCATTGGTTTATAAAAGGCTTTCTTTTGAAAGATGGGGGATATCACATTGGGAAACCCATAAGTTACGATGTGTTTACTTTGACGCATATATTGCGGGGAACCCAAATGCTATTTTACGCAACGGGTTAAGAAATTATTTTGACTCAATGTATCCGAATATAGGACTTCATGATTTAGAAAAAGCGGCTAACATGCAACATAAAGAAGCATGTTATGCTTACGGATTAGTAATGTTCGCTTCTCACCAAAATGAGAAAAAGAACATCGAGCTACAACTATTTAACAAAACGTTCCCACAAGTGACAGAGTCAGTAATTGGGGTAAGAAATGAGGTTTTTAGGTTATTACGAGACTGTTGGTCATTACGTAACCTTCGTCCTTTTGACGACGTTACAACACGTTGTCATACTATCGGTCACAACGGTTACGTTCCACAAGACCAAGGATGGGAAGTGGTATTAGTAAAACCAGAATGCATGACTTGTTTCTGGACGTATGAATTACGTGTCTTTGTTGCCTTTGCTGAACGCCTTATTTATTAACTAGAAGTATCTTCGCAACTACTTTGTATCAAAGTTTTATGTGCTATATTTCATGCTATATA
Organism: Rutidosis leptorrhynchoides; assembly: GCF_046630445.1. Lineage (NCBI taxonomy): Eukaryota > Viridiplantae > Streptophyta > Magnoliopsida > Asterales > Asteraceae > Rutidosis > Rutidosis leptorrhynchoides. Next base: position 259,720,976 of record NC_092337.1, read on the forward strand.
TAAAATAGCGGTATTGTAAGTTTGCAAGTTATTGTATAAAGGTTTGAATATGATATATATTTTTTTGTGATTTGTTTTTCATATAGAATTGTAGTAGTTGAAATGGTATGTTAGCTACTAAGTATGAACTTAACGGGTAGGTACTACCCGAATTAAAGAGTATAAAACGCTAATATGAAGAAAGAGCTTTTATAAATAAGTTCATATTACGCTACGAAATACTATTGACTACTCTTGATATTCTATATGATTAACTCGTTTCATTTGACTATTTTGAAGGAAATGGCACCGACTACTCGACACACCTTGAATATGAGTGAAGAGGAATTTCGTGCCTTTCTTGCTTCAAACATAGCCGCAGTACAGGCCGCGCTACATACCAACAATAACCTTGGATCTAGCAGTACAAGAAATCGTGTAGGATGCACCTACAAAGAATTCACTGCCTGCAAACCTTTGGAATTTGATGGAACCAAAGGACCGATCGGATTGAAACGGTGGATCGAGAAGGTCGAATCGGTGTTTGCCATAAGTAACTGTACTGAAGAGGACAAAGTGAAGTACGCTACGCATACCTTCACAGGTTCTGCGTTAACATGGTGGAATACCTATCTAGAGTAAGTGGGACAAGATGATGCTTACGCACTACCGTGGTCAGCATTCAAGCACTTGATGAACGAGAAGTACCGTCCCAGAACCGAGGTCAATAAGCTCAAGACAGAACTTAGAGGGTTACGAACCCAAGGATTTGATATTACCACGTACGAAAGACGATTCACAGAATTATGCCTATTGTGTCCGGGAGCGTTCGAAGATGAGGAAGAGAAGATCGACACATTTGTGAAAGGATTACCGGAAAGAATCCAAGAAGATATAAGTTCACACGAGCCCGCCTCTATACAATAGGCATGTATAATGGCTCACAAACTAGTGAACCAGATTGAAGAAAGAATTAAAGAACAGACTGCTGAAGAGGCCAATGTGAAGCAAGTCAAAAGAAAGTGGGAGGAAAACGGTGATAAGAATCACCAATACAACAACAGCAATTACAACAATAATCGCAACAACTATCCTAACAATCGCAACATCAATCGCAACTACAACAAACGGCCCAACAACAACAACAACAACAACAACAACAACAACAACAACAACAACAACAACAACAACAACAACAACAACAACAACAACAACTACAACAATCATCTTAACAACAATAATAACCGCAACAACAACAACAATCAGAAGCAGCTATGCCAAAGGTGTGAAAAGTATCACTCGGGGTTCTGCACCAAATTTTGCAACAAGGGTAAAAGAAATGGTCATAGCGCGGTGAAGTGTGAGGTCTACGGACCAGGGGTTAATATGAAATGTCCCGTTCTTATTGATTAAAAACGTTCCATATTAATTGATTTCGTTGCGAGGTTTTGACCTCTATATGAGACGTTTTTCAAAGACTGCATTCATTTTTAAACAAACCATAACCTTTATTTCATCAATAAAGGTTTAAAAAGCTTTACGTAGATCATCAAATAATGATAATCTAAAATATCCTGTTTACACACGACCATTACATAATGGTTTACAATACAAATATGTTACAACAAAATAAGTTTCTTGAATGCAGTTTTTACACAATATCATACAAGCATGGACTCCAAATCTTGTCCTTATTTAAGTATGCAACAGCGGAAGCTCTTAATAATCATCTGAGAATAAACATGCTTAAAACGTCAACAAAAATGTTGGTGAGTTATAGGTTTAACCTATATATATCAAATCGTAACAATAGACCACAAGATTTCATATTTCAATACACATCCCATACATAGAGATAAAAATCATTCATATGGTGAACACCTGGTAACCGACATTAACAAGATGCATATATAAGAATATCCCCATCATTCCGGGACACCCTTCGGATATGATATAAATTTCGAAGTACTAAAGCATCCGGTACTTTGGATGGGGCTTGTTGGGCCCGATAGATCTATCTTTAGGATTCGCGTCAATTAGGGTGTCTGTTCCCTAATTCTTAGATTACCAGACTTAATAAAAAGGGGCATATTCGATTTCGATAATTCAACCATAGAATGTAGTTTCACGTACTTGTGTCTATTTTGTAAATCATTTATAAAACCTGCATGTATTCTCATCCCAAAAATATTAGCTTTTAAAAGTGGGACTATAACTCACTTTCACAGATTTTTACTTCGTCGGGAAGTAAGACTTGACCACTGGTTGATTCACGAACCTATAACAATATATACATATATATCAAAGTATGTTCAAAATATATTTACAACACTTTTAATATATTTTGATGTTTTAAGTTTATTAAGTCAGCTGTCCTCGTTAGTAACCTACAACTAGTTGTCCACAGTTAGATGTACAGAAATAAATCGATAAATATTATCTTGAATCAATCCACGACCCAGTGTATACGTATCTCAGTATTGATCACAACTCAAACTATATATATTTTGGAATCAACCTCAACCCTGTATAGCTAACTCCAACATTCACATATAGAGTGTCTATGGTTGTTCCGAAATATATATAGATGTGTCGACATGATAGGTCGAAACATTGTATACGTGTCTATGGTATCTCAAGATTACATAATATATAATACAAGTTGATTAAGTTATGGTTGGAATAGATTTGTTACCAATTTTCACGTAGCTAAAATGAGAAAAATTATCCAATCTTGTTTTACCCATAACTTCTTCATTTTAAATCCGTTTTGAGTGAATCAAATTGCTATGGTTTCATATTGAACTCTATTATATGAATCTAAACAAAAAAAGTATAGGTTTCTAGTCGGAAAAATAAGTTACAAGTCGTTTTTGTAAAGGTAGTCATTTCAGTCGAAAGAACGACGTCTAGATGACCATTTTAGAAAACATACTTCCACTTTGAGTTTAACCATAATTTTTGGATATAGTTTCATGTTCATAATAAAAATCATTTTTTCAGAATAACAACTTTTAAATCAAAGTTTATCATAGTTTTTAATTAACTAACCCAAAACAGCCCGCGGTGTTACTACGACGGCGTAAATCCGGTTTTACGGTGTTTTTCGTGTTTCCAGGTTTTAAATCATTAAGTTAGCATATCATATAGATATAGAACATGTGTTTAGTTGATTTTAAAAGTCAAGTTAGAAGGATTAACTTTTGTTTGCGAACAAGTTTAGAATTAACTAAACTATGTTCTAGTGATTACAAGTTTAAACCTTCGAATAAGATAGCTTTATATGTATGAATCGAATGATGTTATGAACATCATTACTACCTTAAGTTCCTTGGATGAACCTACTGGAAAAGAGAAAAATGGATCTAGCTTCAATGGATCCTTGGATGGCTCAAAGTTCTTGAAGCAAAATCATGACACGAAAACAAGTTCAAGTAAGATCATCACTTGAAATAAGATTGTTATAGTTATAGAAATTGAACCAAAGTTTGAATATGATTATTACCTTGTATTAGAATGATAACCTACTGTAAGAAACAAAGATTTCTTGAGGTTGGATGATCACCTTACAAGATTGGAAGTGAGCTAGCAAACTTGAAAGTATTCTTGATTTTATGAAACTAGAACTTTTGGAATTTATGAAGAACACTTAGAACTTGAAGATAGAACTTGAGAGAGTTCAATTAGATGAAGAAAATTGAAGAATGAAAGTGTTTGTAGGTGTTTTTGGTCGTTGGTGTATGGATTAGATATAAAGGATATGTAATTTTGTTTTCATGTAAATAAGTCATGAATGATTACTCATATTTTTGTAATCTTATGAGATATTTCATGCTAGTTGCCAAATGATGGTTCCCACATGTGTTAGGTGACTCACATGGGCTGCTAAGAGCTGATCATTGGAGTGTATATACCAATAGTACATACATCTAAAAGCTGTGTATTGTACGAGTACGAATACGGGTGCATACGAGTAGAATTGTTGATGAAACTGAACGAGAATGTAATTGTAAGCATTTTTGTTAAGTAGAAGTATTTTGATAAGTGTATTGAAGTCTTTCAAAAGTGTATAAATACATATTAAAACACTACATGTATATACATTTTAACTGAGTCGTTAAGTCATCGTTAGTCGTTACATGTAAGTGTTGTTTTGAAACCTTTAGGTTAACGATCTTGTTAAATGTTGTTAACCCAATGTTTATAATATCAAAAGAGATTTTAAATTATTATATTATCATGATATTATGATGTACGAATATCTCTTAATATGATATATATACATTAAATGTCGTTACAACGATAAACGTTACATATATGTCTCGTTTCGAAATCATTAAGTTAGTAGTCTTATTTTTACATATGTATTTCATTGTTAATACACTTAATAATATATTTACTTATCATTTAACATAATTAACCAAGTGTATCAATATCTTAATATGATTCATATGTACCTAGTAAGACGTTGTTATAACGATAATCGTTATATATATCGTTTTCGAGTTTCTTAAATTAATAGTCTCATTTTTATGTATATAACTCATTGTTAAAATACCTAATGAGATACATACTTATAATAAAAACATGTTAACTATATATATAACCATATATATGTCATCGTATAGTTTTTACAAGTTTTAACGTTCGTGAATCACCGGTCAACTTGGGTGGTCAATTGTCTATATGAAACATATTTCAATTAATCAAGTCTTAACAAGTTTGATTGCTTAACATGTTGGAAACATTTAATCATGTAAACATCAATCTCAATTAATGTATATAAACATGGAAAAGTTCGGGTCACTACAGTACCTACCCGTTAAATAAATTTCGTCCCGAAATTTTAAGCTGTTGAAGGTGTTGACGAATCTTCTGGAAATAGATGCGGGTATTTCTTCTTCATCTGATCTTCACGCTCCCAGGTGAACTCGGGTCCTCTACGAGCATTCCATCGAACCTTAACAATTGGTATCTTGTTTTGCTTAAGTCTTTTAACCTCACGATCCATTATTTCGACGGGTTCTTCGATGAATTGGAGTTTTTCGTTGATTTGGATTTCATCTAACGGAATAGTGAGATCTTCTTTAGCAAAACATTTCTTCAAATTCGAGACGTGGAAAGTGTTATGTACAGCCGTGAGTTGTTGAGGTAACTCAAGTCGGTAAGCTACTGGTCCGACACGATCAATAATCTTGAATGGTCCAATATACCTTGGATTTAATTTCCCTCGTTTACCAAATCGAACAACGCCTTTCCAAGGTGAAACTTTAAGCATGACCATCTCTCCAATTTCAAATTCTATATCTTTTCTTTTAATGTCAGCGTAGCTCTTTTGTCGACTTTGGGCGGTTTTCAACCGTTGTTGAATTTGGATGATCTTCTCGGTAGTTTCTTGTATAATCTCCGGACCCGTAATCTGTCTATCCCCCACCTCACTCCAACAAATCGGAGACCTGCACTTTCTACCATAAAGTGCTTCAAACGGCGCCATCTCAATGCTTGAATGGTAGCTGTTGTTGTAGGAAAATTCTGCTAACGGTAGATGTCGATCCCAACTGTTTCCGAAATCAATAACACATGCTCGTAGCATGTCTTCAAGCGTTTGTATCGTCCTTTCGCTCTGCCCATCAGTTTGTGGATGATAGGCAGTACTCATGTCTAGACGAGTTCCTAATGCTTGCTGTAATGTCTGCCAGAATCTTGAAATAAATCTGCCATCCCTATCAGAGATAATAGAGATTGGTATTCCATGTCTGGAGACGACTTCCTTCAAATACAGTCGTGCTAACTTCTCCATCTTGTCATCTTCTCTTATTGGTAGGAAGTGTGCTGATTTGGTGAGACGATCAACTATTACCCAAATAGTATCAAAACCACTTGCAGTCCTTGGCAATTTAGTGATGAAATCCATGGTAATGTTTTCCCATTTCCATTCCGGGATTTCGGGTTGTTGAAGTAGACCTGATGGTTTCTGATGCTCAGCTTTGACCTTAGAACACGTCAAACATTCTCCTACGTATTTAGCAACATCGACTTTCATACCCGGCCACCAAAAATGTTTCTTGAGATCCTTGTACATCTTCCCCGTTCCAGGATGTATTGAGTATCTGGTTTTATGAGCTTCTCTAAGTACCATTTCTCTCATATCTCCAAATTTTGGTACCCAAATCCTTTCAGCCCTATACCGGGTTCCGTCTTCCCGAATATTAAGATGCTTCTCCGATCCTTTGGGTATTTCATCCTTTAAATTTCCCTCTTTTAAAACTCCTTGTTGCGCCTCCTTTATTTGAGTAGTAAGGTTATTATGAATCATTATATTCATAGATTTTACTCGAATGGGTTCTCTGTCCTTCCTGCTCAAGGCATCGGCTACCACATTTGCCTTCCCCGGGTGGTAACGAATCTCGAAGTCGTAATCATTCAATAATTCAATCCACCTACGCTGCCTCATATTCAGTTGTTTCTGATTAAATATGTGTTGAAGACTTTTGTGGTCGGTATATATAATACTTTTGACCCCATATAAGTAGTGCCTCCAAGTCTTTAATGCAAAAACAACCGCGCCTAATTCCAAATCATGCGTCGTATAATTTTGTTCGTGAATCTTCAATTGTCTAGACGCATAAGCAATCACCTTCGTTCGTTGCATTAATACACAACCGAGACCTTGCTTTGATGCATCACAATAAATCACAAAATCATCATTCCCTTCAGGCAATGACAATATAGGTGCCGTAGTTAGCTTTTTCTTCAATAACTGAAACGCTTTCTCTTGTTCATCATTCCATTCAAATTTCTTCCCTTTATGCGTTAATGCAGTCAAGGGTTTTGCTATTCTGGAAAAGTCTTGGATGAACCTTCTGTAGTAACCAGCTAGTCCTAAAAACTGGCGTATGTGTTTCGGAGTTTTCGGGGTTTCCCACTTTTCAACAGTTTCTATCTTTGCCGGATCCACCTTAATACCTTCTTTGTTCACTATGTGACCGAGGAATTGAACTTCTTCCAACCAAAATGCACACTTTGAAAACTTAGCGTACAATTCTTCCTTCCTCAATACTTCTAACACCTTTCTCAAATGTTCACCGTGTTCTTGGTCATTCTTTGAGTAAATAAGTATGTCATCAATGAAAACAATGACAAACTTGTCAAGGTATGGTCCACACACTCGGTTCATAAGGTCCATGAACACAGCTGGTGCATTAGTTAAACCAAACGGCATGACCATAAACTCGTAATGACCGTAACGTGTTCTGAAAGCAGTCTTTAGAATATCATCTTCTTTCACCCGCATTTGATGATACCCGGAACGTAAGTCAATCTTTGAATAAACAGACGAGCCTTGTAGTTGATCAAATAAGTCGTCGATTCTCGGTAGTGGGTAGCGGTTCTTGATGGTAAGTTTGTTCAACTCTCGGTAGTCGATACACAACCTAAATGTACCATCTTTCTTCTTGACAAACAAAACAGGAGCTCCCCACGGTGATGTGCTTGGTCGAATGAAACCACGCTCTAAAAGTTCTTGTAATTGGCTTTGCAGTTCTTTCATCTCGCTGGGTGCGAGTCTGTAAGGAGCACGAGCTATTGGTGCAGCTCCTGGTACAAGATCTATTTGAAATTCAACGGATCGATGTGGGGGTAATCCCGGTAATTCTTTCGGAAATACATCGGGAAATTCTTTTGCAATGGGAACATCATTGATGCTCTTTTCTTCAGTTTGTACTTTCTCGACGTGTGCTAGAACAGCATAGCAACCTTTTCTTATTAGTTTTTGTGCCTTCAAATTACTAATAAGATGTAGCTTCGTGTTGCCCTTTTCTCCGTACACCATTAAGGGTTTTCCTTTTTCTCGTATAATGCGAATTGCATTTTTGTAACAAACGATCTCCGCTTTCACTTCTTTCAACCAGTCCATACCGATTATCACATCAAAACTCCCTAACTCTACTGGTATCAAATCAATCTTAAATGTTTCGCTAACCAGTTTAATTTCTCGATTCCGACATATATTATCTGCTGAAATTAATTTACCATTTGCTAATTCGAGTAAAAATTTACTATCCAAAGGCGTCAATGGACAACTTAATTTAGCGCAAAAATCTCTACTCATATAGCTTCTATCCGCACCCGAATCAAATAAAACGTAAGCAGATTTATTGTCAATAAGAAACGTACCCGTAACAAGCTCCGGGTCTTCCTGTGCCTCTACCGCATTAATATTGAAAACTCTTCCACGGCCTTGTCCATTCGTGTTCTCCTGGTTCGGGCAATTTCTAATAATGTGGCCTGGTTTTCCATATTTATAACAAACTACATTGGCATAACTTGCTCCGACACTACTTGCTCCGCCATTACTCGTTCCGACACCATTTGTTCCTTTCGTTCTATTAACCCCTGGTCCGTAGACCTCACACTTTGCCGCGCTATGACCATTTCTTTTACACTTGTTGCAAAATTTAGTGCAGAATCCCGAGTGATTCTTTTCACACCTTTGGCATAGTTGCTTCTGATTGTTGTTGTTGTTGCGGTTATTATTGTTGTTGGGATGATTGTTGTAGTTGCTGTTGTTGTTGTTGTTGTTGTTGTTGGGCCGTTTGTTGTAGTTGCGATTGATGTTGCGATTGTTGGGATAATTGTTGCGATTATTGTTGTAATTGCTGTTGTTGTTGTATTGGTGATTCTTATCACCGTTTTCCTCCCACTTTCTTTTGACTTGCTTCACATTGGCCTCTTCAGCAGTCTGTTCTTTAATTCTTTCTTCAATCTGGTTCACTAGTTTGTGAGCCATTCTACATGCCTGTTGTATGGAGGCGGGCTCGTGTGAACTTATATCTTCTTGGATTCTTTCCGGTAATCCTTTCACAAACGCGTCGATCTTCTCTTCCTCATCTTCGAATGCTCCCGGACACAATAGGCACAATTCTGTGAATCGTCTTTCGTACGTGGTAATATCAAATCCTTGGGTTCGTAACCCTCTAAGTTCTGTCTTGAGCTTATTGACCTCGGTTCTGGGACGGTACTTCTCGTTCATCAAGTGCTTGAATGCTGACCACGGTAGTGCGTACGCATCGTCTTGTCCCACTTGCTCTAGATAGGTATTCCACCATGTTAACGCAGAACCTGTGAAGGTATGCGTAGCGTACTTCACTTTGTCCTCTTCAGTACACTTACTTATGGCAAACACCGATTCGACCTTCTCGGTCCACCGTTTTAATCCGATTGGTCCTTCGGTTCCATCAAATTCCAAAGGTTTGCAGGCAGTGAATTCTTTGTAGGTGCATCCTACACGATTTCCTGTACTGCTAGATCCAAGGTTATTGTTGGTATGTAGCGCAGCCTGTACTGCGGCTATGTTTGAAGCTAGAAAAGTACGGAATTCCTCTTCATTCATATTCACGGTGTGTCGAGTAGTCGGTGCCATTTCCTTCAAAATAGTTAAATGGAACAAGTTAATCATACAGAATATTAAGAGTAGTTAATAGTATTTCGTAGCATAATATGAACTCATTTATAAAAGCTTTTTCTTCATATTAGCGTTTTATAAGTTTAAATTCGGGTAGTACCTACCCGTTAAGTTCATACTTAGTAGCTAATATACAATTCAACTACTACAATTCTATATGAAAAACTGATTATAATAATATTTCGCGTTCAAACTTTTATACAATATTTTACAAACTTACAATACCGCTTATTTTACATAAAGCATGAAATATAGCACACAATAACTTTGATACAAGATAGTTGTGAAGATAATTCTAGCTAGTACACAAGTCGTTCAGCAAAGGCAATAAAGACACGTAATTCATACGTCCAGAAACAAGTCATGCATTCTGGTTTTACTAGGACTACTTCCCATCCTTGGTCTTGTGCAACATAACCGTTATGGCCGTTGATAAGACAGCGTGTTGTAGCGTCATCAAAGGGACGAGGGTTACGTAATGTCCAACAGTCCCGTAATAATCTAAAAACCTCATTTCTTACCCCAATTACCGACTCCGTCACTTGTGGAAACGTTTTGTTTAATAGTTGTAGCCCGATGTTCTTGTTCTCACTTTGGTGAGAAGCGAACATTACTAATCCGTAAGCATAACATGCTTCTTTATGTTGCATGTTAGCCGCTTTTTCTAAATCACGAAGTCCAATATTCGGATATATTGAGTCAAAATAATTTCTTAACCCGTTGCGTAAAATAGCATTTGGGTTCCCCGCAATATATGCGTCAAAGTAAACACATCGTAACTTATGGGTTTCCCAATGTGATATCCCCCATCTTTCAAACGAAAGTCTCTTATAAACCAAGACATTCTTGGAACGTTCTTCGAATGTCTTACAAACTGATCTCGCCTTAAATAGTTGTGCCGAGGAATTCTGGCCGACTCTAGACAAGATTTCATCAATCATGTCTCCGGGTAGGTCTCTTAAAATATTGGGTTGTCTATCCATTTTGTGTTTTTAAACTGTAAAATAGACAAGAGTTAGATTCATAAAAAAATACTTATTAATACAAGCAATTTTTACATATATCATAAAGCATACGAACACTATATTACATATATTACACCACACGAATACAACTATCTTATTCCGACTAGCTCGTTTCTTCTTCTTCGGTTTTGGTTCGTTTTGCCAAGTTTCTAGGGATATATGATGTTCCCCTAATACGAGCCGTCGTGATCCACATTGGTTTAGAAAAACCTGGTGGTTTAGAGGTTCCCGGTCATTGTTACAACTTAAGGACTTCGGGGGTTGACGATACATATAAAGTTCATCGGGGTTGGAATTAGATTTCTCTATTTTTATGCCCTTTCCCTTATTATTTTCTTTTGCCTTTTTAAATTCAGTTGGGGTAATTTCTATAACATCATCGGAATTCTCGTCGAAATCCGATTCATCGGAGAATTGGTAATCCTCCCAATATTTTGCTTCCTTGGCGGAAACACCATTGACCATAATTAACTTTGGTCGGTTGGTTGAGGATTTTCTTTTACTTAACCGTTTTATTATTTCCCCCACCGGTTCTATTTCTTCATCCGGTTCCGATTCTTCTTCCGGTTCCGATTCTTCTTCCGGTTCCGACTCTTCTTCCGGTTCCTCTTCGGGAACTTGTGAATCAGTCCAAAAATCATTCCAATTTACATTTGACTCTTCATTATTATTAGGTGAGTCAATGGGACTTGTTCTAGAGGTAGACATCTATCACATAATATCAAACACGTTAAGAGATTAATATATCACATAATATTCATATGTTAAAAATATATAGTTTCCAACAAAAATGTTAAGCAATCATTTTTAAAGAAAACACGGTCGAAGTCCAGACTCACTAATGCATCCTAACAAACTCGATAAGACACACTAATGCAAATTTTCTGGTTCTCTAAGACCAACGCTCGGATACCAACTGAAATGTCCCGTTCTTATTGATTAAAAACGTTCCATATTAATTGATTTCGTTGCGAGGTTTTGACCTCTATATGAGACGTTTTTCAAAGACTGCATTCATTTTTAAACAAACCATAACCTTTATTTCATCAATAAAGGTTTAAAAAGCTTTACGTAGATCATCAAATAATGATAATCTAAAATATCCTGTTTACACACGACCATTACATAATGGTTTACAATACAAATATGTTACAACAAAATAAGTTTCTTGAATGCAGTTTTTACACAATATCATACAAGCATGGACTCCAAATCTTGTCCTTATTTAAGTATGCAACAGCGGAAGCTCTTAATAATCATCTGAGAATAAACATGCTTAAAACGTCAACAAAAATGTTGGTGAGTTATAGGTTTAACCTATATATATCAAATCGTAACAATAGACCACAAGATTTCATATTTCAATACACATCCCATACATAGAGATAAAAATCATTCATATGGTGAACACCTGGTAACCGACATTAACAAGATGCATATATAAGAATATCCCCATCATTCCGGGACACCCTTCGGATATGATATAAATTTCGAAGTACTAAAGCATCCGGTACTTTGGATGGGGCTTGTTGGGCCCGATAGATCTATCTTTAGGATTCGCGTCAATTAGGGTGTCTGTTCCCTAATTCTTAGATTACCAGACTTAATAAAAAGGGGCATATTCGATTTCGATAATTCAACCATAGAATGTAGTTTCACGTACTTGTGTCTATTTTGTAAATCATTTATAAAACCTGCATGTATTCTCATCCCAAAAATATTAGCTTTTAAAAGTGGGACTATAACTCACTTTCACAGATTTTTACTTCGTCGGGAAGTAAGACTTGACCACTGGTTGATTCACGAACCTATAACAATATATACATATATATCAAAGTATGTTCAAAATATATTTACAACACTTTTAATATATTTTGATGTTTTAAGTTTATTAAGTCAGCTGTCCTCGTTAGTAACCTACAACTAGTTGTCCACAGTTAGATGTACAGAAATAAATCGATAAATATTATCTTGAATCAATCCACGACCCAGTGTATACGTATCTCAGTATTGATCACAACTCAAACTATATATATTTTGGAATCAACCTCAACCCTGTATAGCTAACTCCAACATTCACATATAGAGTGTCTATGGTTGTTCCGAAATATATATAGATGTGTCGACATGATAGGTCGAAACATTGTATACGTGTCTATGGTATCTCAAGATTACATAATATATAATACAAGTTGATTAAGTTATGGTTGGAATAGATTTGTTACCAATTTTCACGTAGCTAAAATGAGAAAAATTATCCAATCTTGTTTTACCCATAACTTCTTCATTTTAAATCCGTTTTGAGTGAATCAAATTGCTATGGTTTCATATTGAACTCTATTATATGAATCTAAACAAAAAAAGTATAGGTTTCTAGTCGGAAAAATAAGTTACAAGTCGTTTTTGTAAAGGTAGTCATTTCAGTCGAAAGAACGACGTCTAGATGACCATTTTAGAAAACATACTTCCACTTTGAGTTTAACCATAATTTTTGGATATAGTTTCATGTTCATAATAAAAATCATTTTTTCAGAATAACAACTTTTAAATCAAAGTTTATCATAGTTTTTAATTAACTAACCCAAAACAGCCCGCGGTGTTACTACGACGGCGTAAATCCGGTTTTACGGTGTTTTTCGTGTTTCCAGGTTTTAAATCATTAAGTTAGCATATCATATAGATATAGAACATGTGTTTAGTTGATTTTAAAAGTCAAGTTAGAAGGATTAACTTTTGTTTGCGAACAAGTTTAGAATTAACTAAACTATGTTCTAGTGATTACAAGTTTAAACCTTCGAATAAGATAGCTTTATATGTATGAATCGAATGATGTTATGAACATCATTACTACCTTAAGTTCCTTGGATGAACCTACTGGAAAAGAGAAAAATGGATCTAGCTTCAATGGATCCTTGGATGGCTCAAAGTTCTTGAAGCAAAATCATGACACGAAAACAAGTTCAAGTAAGATCATCACTTGAAATAAGATTGTTATAGTTATAGAAATTGAACCAAAGTTTGAATATGATTATTACCTTGTATTAGAATGATAACCTACTGTAAGAAACAAAGATTTCTTGAGGTTGGATGATCACCTTACAAGATTGGAAGTGAGCTAGCAAACTTGAAAGTATTCTTGATTTTATGAAACTAGAACTTTTGGAATTTATGAAGAACACTTAGAACTTGAAGATAGAACTTGAGAGAGTTCAATTAGATGAAGAAAATTGAAGAATGAAAGTGTTTGTAGGTGTTTTTGGTCGTTGGTGTATGGATTAGATATAAAGGATATGTAATTTTGTTTTCATGTAAATAAGTCATGAATGATTACTCATATTTTTGTAATCTTATGAGATATTTCATGCTAGTTGCCAAATGATGGTTCCCACATGTGTTAGGTGACTCACATGGGCTGCTAAGAGCTGATCATTGGAGTGTATATACCAATAGTACATACATCTAAAAGCTGTGTATTGTACGAGTACGAATACGGGTGCATACGAGTAGAATTGTTGATGAAACTGAACGAGAATGTAATTGTAAGCATTTTTGTTAAGTAGAAGTATTTTGATAAGTGTATTGAAGTCTTTCAAAAGTGTATAAATACATATTAAAACACTACATGTATATACATTTTAACTGAGTCGTTAAGTCATCGTTAGTCGTTACATGTAAGTGTTGTTTTGAAACCTTTAGGTTAACGATCTTGTTAAATGTTGTTAACCCAATGTTTATAATATCAAAAGAGATTTTAAATTATTATATTATCATGATATTATGATGTACGAATATCTCTTAATATGATATATATACATTAAATGTCGTTACAACGATAAACGTTACATATATGTCTCGTTTCGAAATCATTAAGTTAGTAGTCTTATTTTTACATATGTATTTCATTGTTAATACACTTAATAATATATTTACTTATCATTTAACATAATTAACCAAGTGTATCAATATCTTAATATGATTCATATGTACCTAGTAAGACGTTGTTATAACGATAATCGTTATATATATCGTTTTCGAGTTTCTTAAATTAATAGTCTCATTTTTATGTATATAACTCATTGTTAAAATACCTAATGAGATACATACTTATAATAAAAACATGTTAACTATATATATAACCATATATATGTCATCGTATAGTTTTTACAAGTTTTAACGTTCGTGAATCACCGGTCAACTTGGGTGGTCAATTGTCTATATGAAACATATTTCAATTAATCAAGTCTTAACAAGTTTGATTGCTTAACATGTTGGAAACATTTAATCATGTAAACATCAATCTCAATTAATGTATATAAACATGGAAAAGTTCGGGTCACTACATAATAGAACGAAGGGAACAAATGGTGTCGGAACGAGTAATGGCGGAGCAAGTAGTGTCGGAGCAAGTTATTCCAATGTAGTTTGTTATAAATGTGGAAAACCGGGCCACATTATTAGAAATTGCCCGAACCAGGAGAACACGAATGGACAAGGCCGCGGAAGAGTTTTCAATATTAATGCGGCAGAGGCACAGGAAGACCCGGAGCTTGTTACGGGTACATTTCTTATTGACAATAAATATGCTTACGTTTTATTTGATTCGGGTGCGGATAGAAGCTATATGAGTAGAGATTTTTGTGCTAAATTAAGTTGTCCATTGACGCCTTTGGATAGTAAATTTTTACTCGAATTAGCAAATGGTAAATTAATTTCAGCAGATAATATATGTCGGAATCGAGAAATTAAACTGGTTAGCGAAACATTTAAGATTGACTTGATACCAGTAGAGTTAGGGAGTTTTGATGTGATAATCGGTATGGACTGGTTGAAAGAAGTGAAAGCAGAGATTGTTTGTTACAAAAATGCAATTCGCATTATACGAGAAAAAGGAAAACCCTTAATGGTGTACGGAGAAAAGGGCAACACGAAGCTACATCTTATTAGTAATTTGAAGGCACAAAAACTAATAAGAAAAGGTTGCTATGCTGTTCTAGCACACGTCGAGAAAGTACAAACTGAAAAAAAGAGCATCAATGATGTTACCGTCGCAAAAGAATTTCCCGATGTATTTCCAAAAGAATTACCGGGATTACCCCCACATCGATCCGTTGAATTTCAAATAGATCTTGTACCAGGAGCTGCACCAATAGCTCGTGCTCCTTACAGACTCGCACCCAGCGAGATGAAAGAACTGAAAGCCAATTACAAGAACTTTTAGAGCGTGGTTTCATTCGACCAAGCACATCACCGTGGGGAGCTCCTGTTTTGTTTGTCAAGAAGAAAGATGGTACATTCAGGTTGTGTATCGACTACCGAGAGTTGAAAAAACTTACCATCAAGAACTGCTACCCACTACCGAGAATCGACGACTTATTTGATCAACTACAAGGCTCGTCTGTTTATTCAAAGATTGACTTACGTTCCGGGTATCATCAAATGCGGGTGAAAGAAGATGATATTTCAAAGACTGCTTTCAGAACACGTTACGGTCATTACGAGTTTATGGTCATGCCGTTTGGTTTAACTAATGCACCAGCTGTGTTCATGGACCTTATGAACCGAGTGTGTGGACCATACCTTGACAAGTTTGTCATTGTTTTCATTGATGACATACTTATTTACTCAAAGAATGACCAAGAACACGGTGAACATTTGAGAAAGGTGTTAGAAGTATTGAGGAAGGAAGAATTGTACTCTAAGTTTTCAAAGTGTGCATTTTGGTTGGAAGAAGTTCAATTCCTCGGTCACATAGTGAACAAAGAAGGTATTAAGGTGGATCCGGCAAAGATAGAAACTGTTGAAAAGTGGGAAACCCCGAAAACTCCGAAACACATACGCCAGTTTTTAGGACTAGCTGGTTACTACAGAAGGTTCATCCAAGACTTTTCCAGAATAGCAAAACCCTTGACTGCATTAACGCATAAAGGGAAGAAATTTGAATGGAAGGATGAACAAGAGAAAGCGTTTCAGTTATTGAAGAAAAAGCTAACTACGGTACCTATATTATCATTGCCTGAAGGGAATGATGATTTTGTGATTTATTGTGACGCATCAAAGCAAGGTCTCGGTTGTGTATTAATGCAACGAACGAAGGTGATTGCTTATGCGTCTAGACAATTGAAGATTCCCGAAAAAAATTATACGACGCATGATTTGGAATTAGGCGCGGTTGTTTTTGCATTAAAGACTTGGAGGCACTACTTATATGGGGTCAAAAGTATTATATATACTGACCACAAAAGTCTTCAACACATATTTAATCAGAAACAACTGAATATGAGGCAGCGTAGGTGGATTGAATTGTTGAATGATTACGACTTTGAGATTCGTTACCACCCGGGGAAGGCAAATGTGGTAGCCGATGCCTTGAGCAGGAAGGACAGAGAACCCATTCGAGTAAAATCTATGAATATAATGATTCACAATAACCTTACTATTCAAATAAAGGAGGCGCAACAAGGAGTTTTAAAAGAGGGAAATTTAAAGGATGAAATACCCAAAGGATCGGAGAAGCATCTTAATATTCGAGAAGACGGAACCCGGTATAGGGCTGAAAGGATTTGGGTACCAAAATTTGGAGATATGAGAGAAATGGTACTTAGAGAAGCTCATAAAACCAGATACTCAATACATCCTGGAACGGGGAAGATGTACAAGGATCTCAAGAAACATTTTTGGTGGCCGGGTATGAAAGCCGATGTTGCTAAATACGTAGGAGAATGTTTGACGTGTTCTAAGGTCAAAGCTGAGCATCAGAAACCATCAGGTCTACTTCAACAACCCGAAATCCCGGAATGGAAATGGGAAAACATTACCATGAATTTCATCACTAAATTGCCAAGGACAGCAAGTGGTTTTGATACTATTTGGGTAATAGTTGATCGTCTCACCAAATCAGTACACTTCCTGCCAATAAGAGAAGATGACAAGATGGATAAGTTTGCACGACTGTATTTGAAGGAAGTCGTCTCCAAACATGGAATACCAATCTCTATTATCTCTGATAGGGATGGCAGATTTATTTCAAGATTCTGGCAGACATTACAGCAAGCATTAGGAACTCGTCTAGACATGAGTACTGCCTATCATCCACAAACTGATGGGCAGAGCGATAGGACGATACAAATGCTTGAAGAGATGCTACGAGCATGTGTTATTGATTTCGGAAACAGTTGGGATCGACACCTACCGTTACCAGAATTTTCCTACAACAACAGTTATCATTCTAGTATTGTGTAACGACCCGCACTTTTTCGATCATACTATACTTATAAGATTAATATTTACATAAATTAAACCTTGCCAACATGATAAGCAATCCAAATTGTCGAGACTTATATTTCCGAAAAGAGTTTTACACAACGTTTGACCGTCTAGTTTGACCGATGATATCACGAACTATACAATATATGATAATTATACGTTTGTGTATATAAATGTATATATACATATTTAACATGATTAATAAATGTTTTAATATCTCATTTTGTATTAATAACAACAAGTTATATGTGTATTTTGAAACTACTAACTTAAGTTTTCAAAACGATAACTATACGTAACGTTATTTGACATAAATACTTAAGACTTATAATGTTATACATATATTGTATAAGTAATGTATTTAATCACTTTTAAAGACTTAAATACATAAAACCATATAAGTGTATTCACAAAAGATAGCTATATTTGAATCCTCATTTCATTTTTCACAAAATTTCTATACGTATACCTAGAGTATTTGTACTCGTATCATACCTAGCTCCTATACGTATTTACTAATAGTAAATACACATCAAAATCACCACCTAACCAGCCATTATTCATGCCCTTAGAGCTAGGTAATTACTTTTGGATGATTACTTGACTAATTATACAAGAAAACAACTAAAACTTTTGTCCTTGTACACCATCAAAAACGCCACCATCACCACCTTAAATACTTCCATTCATTTCCCATTTTTGATTCACTTTCACTTCAATTATCTTAGCAAAAACACACACTCTTTCAAGAACTCTAAACTCCATAACACTTCAGCAACTTACCAAGAAGATCTAGCTTCAAAAAACATACTAAAACACCATAAGAAAACCATACAAAAACACTTCAAGAAAACCCTCCAAGAACACCAACTTACTTCCAATCTTTCATCCACTTCCAACACCCTTTTGATTCTAGCTTCTTACTCCTCTTTTACAGCAAACTTATCCAAGGAACTTGAGGTAGAGTCTATGTTCATAACCTTATTTGATTCATATATATATAAGCTATCTTATTTTGTGGTACAAAAGTTTAACAACAAGAACATAGTTTGAATGTTTCAAACTTGTTTGCAAACTAAATAGATCCTTCTAACTTAACTTTTAAAATACTTCAAGACCTGTAATATAACTTATGTATATGCTAATTTAACAAGGTAAAACTTGGTTTTTCAAAGTATAAGTATTTTTAGAAAAATGGTCATTAAATGATTTTGTTGTAACAAAAATGTTTAACTTCATATGTTTCACTAATGTTCCACTTATGCCGTATGATTTTGAATACAAACCAAGGTATTTACAGTTCATAGTCTTAAAGAAGAACTCGGTCCAAGAAGATGGCAATTTGAATCAACGAAAACGGATTTGTAACGAAGAAACTATGACCGAAACAAAATTGGTTATCCTAGATCATTTCAACTACGGGATCAATTGGAAAAAAATGATATAAATCACATATTTCTAAGATAACATGATATTTTATATATATGTACTTATAATTCAATTTTATATGGTTCAGGATCACCCGTAAGCAACACGAGAAGATTAATCATAAGATCCCATGATTGTACGCAACACGTCATTTGACAACACCGGTACTTTATGTACGCAACACGTCATTTGACAACACCGGTACCATGGGTCAAGATTAATCTCGACCAACACATATACGATGGGGTTTTATTGATTTCGTTGGGGGTTTTATTTATTTCATTGCGGGTATATTAAACATCTAAAAATGAACCATTAAAATTGAATTACTAACATCGGACTGCTAACTACGGACTAAGGAATTATTCAAAGTATTAAAAGTATAACAAGTATATATTTATAACGTTTGTTTAAAAATGAAAACATATTGATATATTATATATGGATAGGTTCGTGATATCAACCGGAAGACCGAGTCAAATTATATATATCATCAAGACAAGAGTGAGTATATAGTCCCACTTTTAAACTTTAAATATTTCGGGATGAGAATACATGTATTTTATGTTTTACGATATGGACACAAGTAACTGAAAAATATATTCTACGTTGAGTTGTACCACTGGCATACTTCCCTGTAGCTTGGTAACTAATATTTACAGCGGTATTGTAAACGCGAATCCTGTTGATAGATCTATTGGGCCTGACAACCCCAACCGGACTGGACGACCAGTATTCAACGGTTGCACAGTACTTCGTTTTGTGACTACACTTGGTACGGTGTAGTAAGATTTCATATTAAAGGGAATATGCGACGTGAAAATGTTAAGTATGGTTACCAAGTGCTCAACCACTTAGAATACTTTTATTAAACTGTTTATATACGAAATCTTGTGGTCTATATATATATTGCTGCCGGCATTAAACCTATATCTCACCAACTTTATGTTGACCTTTTAAAACATGTCTATTCTCAGGTGATTTCTAAAGCTTCCGCTGCATCATGTTGGATCTAACCAGGATCTTGCGTACGCATGTTTGTGTCAAAAATAAAACTGCATATCCGAGATGTTGTATTGTAAAATATGCTAGAAACCGTGTTGTTGTCATCATTTGTAAAGTTTGTAAGTCGAAGATTATCGCTAAACGTTAATCTTCTTTTTATTGTCTTAAGCTTGTAACAAAAATAATGGTTGTGGTTTGTAATGTATAATATATGCAGTTTTTCTTTTAAAAATGTCTCATATAGAGGTCAATACCTCGCAATGAAATCATACGTTATCTAACGCGTTCTTATGGTTAAGGACGGGTTATGACATGTGGTATCAGAGCGTTGGTCTTAGCGAACCAGGTTTGCATCAGTGTGTCTAACCGAGAAGTCGTTAGGATACATTAGTAAAGTCTGGACTTTGACCGGGTCTGATTTAAAAAAAAAAAAAAAAAACCATTGCTTATCACTGTTGGTTAAAATTTATGTGTAAATATTATGTAAGTACTAATGGGTTAGTTGTTGTGTGATAGATGTCGGGCTCGAAACTTATTATCACATTCAGCGACTCCGAATCAGAACCTTCAGATTGTGTTTCAGTCATTAACATATCCGATGACGAAAGTGGTATTTTTGGGGAAGACTCACAATTTCCGGATGAACCAACTATAGAAATATCGGAAAGTGAACCCGAGGAGGAAAGTGAACCCGAGGAGGAAAGTGAACCCGAGGAGGAAAGTGAACCCGAGGAGGAAAGTGAACCCGAGGAAGAAATACAGGAAATTACAAAAGACGAGTTCGAACTAGGAAAGAAACGAAAGGCTAATGAATTAGAAAATCCAAATCCCGAGTTTAATGAGAATGAAGTGGCACCAATTCCACTCAACACTACCACCCCTATCCCCGCTATTCCTATTAGTGCTATCCCCGCATCTAGTTCTTCGGCACCTCAGCCAAAACGTAGGGAGACAGCTAGGATTCGCGTTGGGGGATTCCCTGGACATAAATGTTTTGGGAAATAGACCAAATGATGCGCTGCCGTATTAAACCATGGAATCACATAATGTTTTGTATAATATTATTAGTGTGGTTTGTTTAAAGTTTGATGTAAGCATATGTAAAATAGCGAAGTATGAAATGCAATAATTTTCCATGGTTAAGTATTATTTAGATTGTAGTAATTGGTTCTGTACTAAGCTATTAAGTATGAACATTAACGAGTAGGTACTACCCTAGATATAATTATAAAACGCTAATAAGAAGAAAAGGCTTTTATAATAATACCTGGTTCATATTATTAACAAGCTATAAATGTACTATAAATACACACTACATCTATAATATTCCATGTGAATAATTATTTTCTTTCATTAGGAAATGGCGCGATTGAATCGAATGACGGAACAAGAACTCGAGGAACTCATCAACCAGCGAGTGAACGACAGAATGTTATGGGTTGAGGCTGCAAGAGCTGCTGCAGTTAACCCAAATCCTCGTGTAGGATGCTCCTACAAGACGTTTCAAGCTTGCAAGCCCTCATCATTCAGTGGAACGGAAGGACCGATCGGTTTAACCCGGTGGATAGAAAAGATGGAAACTGTGTTCAAAATCAGTGGTTGTGTTGAAAAGGACATGACCAAATACGCATCGTGCACTTTACAAGATAGTGCACTCACGTGGTGGAAAAATTATGTGAAGGCTGTAGGAGGAGATGTAGCTTATGATACTCCGTGGGAAGAATTCAAAACAATGATAATCACCGAGTATTGTCCAAGGAATGAGGTTATTAAGTTAGAAGATGAGTTACGAAGTTTGAAGGTGGTTGGTACTGAAATCACCAACTACAATCAGCGATTCATGGAATTGGTTTTACTATGTCCTGAATTGGTTCCAACCGAAGCACGGAAGATAGAAATGTACAAAGGTGGTTTGCCCAAAAAGGTCAAGGCAAACGTTACAGCATCGAAACCTAAAACAATTCATGAAGCTATAACCATGGCGAACTAGCTAATGGATCAGGTCATTTTGGACAAGAAAGCATTCAATACTGAGGTGAAGGTATTGGGGAACAAGAAAAAGTGGAATGGAGGTTATGATCGAGGTAACCAACAACAACCTTATAAGAAACAAGAAACCACGAAAGGTGCGGGTAGCGGTTCAGGCTTTGGTTACAAAGGACAAAGTCCTTTATGCAACCGTTGTCACAAACATCACTTTGGTTACTGTAGTGTGTTGTGCACCAAATGCAATTGACAGGGACATCTTGCTGAAGATTGTAAGGCTCTCGTTACAAATGCAAATGGTAACAAGACTCCTGCCACCAACGCAAATAGAACTGCTTTGGCTAACGTTACTTGTTTTGGGTGTGGAAAACAAGGTCATTATAAGAGTCAGTGCCCGAATCCAGAAAAGAATGGCGGACCTGCACGTGGAAGAGCGTTTGTTATTAATGCTAGAGAGGCACGTGAAGACCCGGAGCTTGTTACGGGTACGTTTACCATCAATAACTTATCAGCATCTATTTTATTTGATACTGGCGCCGATAGAAGTTACGTGTGTATAAATTTTTACACTAAATTGAATTGTTCATCATTACCTCTAGATGCTAAGTACTTGATTGAGTTAGCTAATGGTAAACTAATCAAAGCCGATAAAATTTGTCGTGATTGTGAAATAAATCTAGCCGGAGAAACGTTTAAAATCGACTTAATACCCGTAGAATTAGGAGGTTTTGATGTAATAGTCGGCATGGACTGGATGTCCAAAATAGGAGCGGAAGTTGTTTGTGCTAAGAAGGCAATTCGTATTCCTGGTAAGGATAAAATACCGGTGATGATTTATGGAGAGAAGGGTAATTCAAAGCTAAAACTCATTAGCTGTTTGAAAGCCAAGAAGTGTTTAGAAAAGGGATGTTACGCTATTTTAGCACATGTTAATAAAGTCGAAAAGAAAGAAAAGTGCATCAACGACGTGCCTGTGGCAAGAGATTTTCCTAAAGTTTTTCCGGAAGAATTGCCGGGATTACCTCCATTTAGATCGGTAGAATTTCAAATAGATTTAGTACCAGGAACTGCACCAGTGGCTCGTGCTCCATATAGACTTGCACCGTCCGAGTTAAAAGAACTTCAAAGTCAGTTAAAAGAATTACTGGACCGTGGATTCATACGACCGAGTACTTCACCGTGGGGAGCTCCAATTTTGTTTGTTAAGAAGAAAGATGGATCTTTTAGGATGTGTATAGACTATCGTGAATTAAATAAGTTAACTATCAAGAATCGATATCCACTACCGAGAATTGATGACTTATTTGATCAACTGCAAGGATCATGTATTTATTCGAAAATCGACCTAAGATCGGGCTATCATCAACTACGCGTTAAAGAAGAGGACATTCCGAAAACTGCTTTTCGGACACGTTATGGTCATTACGAATTTTTGGTTATGCCGTTTGGATTGACGAATGCGCCAGCTGTATTCATGGACCTCATGAATCGAGTTTGTAGTCCGTATTTAGATAAGTTTGTTATCGTTTTCATTGATGATATTCTTATCTATTCCAAGAGTGAGCAAGAGCATGAAGAGCATTTAAGGTTGATATTGGAATTGTTGAGAAAAGAACAACTATATGCTAAATTTTCTAAGTGTGCTTTCTGGTTGAAAGAAGTGCAATTTCTTGGTCACGTTGTTAATAGCGAAGGAATTCAGGTTGATCCAGCAAAAACTGAAGCTATTGAAAAATGGGAGACTCCTAAGACACCAACGCAGATACGCCAATTTTTGGGTTTAGCCGGTTATTATAGAAGGTTTATTCAAGATTTTTCCCGAATAGCTAAGCCGTTGACAGCGTTAACGCAAAAAGGGAAGAAATATGAATGGACCTCGGAGCAGGAGAACGCATTTCAAATACTGAAGAAGAAGTTAACTACGGCGCCTATTTTATCGTTACCAGAAGGGAACGATGATTTTGAAATATATTGTGACGCTTCGCGACAAGGTTTTGGTTGTGTTCTTATGCAACGGAAGAAAGTTATTGCATTTGCATCCCGACAATTGAAGATTCACGAGCGAAATTATACGACGCATGATCTAGAATTGGGAGCAGTCGTGTTTGCATTGAAGATGTGGAGACACTACTTGTATGGGGTTAAATTCACTGTGTTTACTGATCATAAAAGCCTTCAACATATTTTTGATCAGAAACAATTGAACATGAGGCAACGTAGGTGGGTCGAGTTAATAAACGACTATGATTGTGAAATTCGTTATCATCCCGGAAAGGCGAACGTGGTGGCCGATGCTTTAAGCATAAAGGAACGAGAACCAATTCGAGTTCGAGCAATGAATATAAAAATTCGCATGAACCTCAACTCACAAATCAAAGAAGTTCAACGAGAAGCACTTACTAAAGAAAATAAAGGAAATGAAATAATGAAGAAGTATGAGAAGCAACTCGTTATGCGGGAAGATGGAATTCGATATTTTGCAAATCGTATTTGGGTACCGAAGTTGGGTGGATTAAGGAAGTTGATATTGAACGAGGCACATAAGACAAGATATTCGATACATCCTGGAGTTGGAAAGATGTACCAAGATCTTAAGACGCATTATTGGTGGCCTAATTTGAAGACAGACGTTGCAACATATGTTGGGGAATGTTTAACTTGTTCCAAAGTCAAAGCAGAACACCAGAAGCTGTCAGGGTTACTTCAACAACCAGAAATCCCAGAATGGAAATGGGATGGTATTACCATGGATTTCATCACGAAGTTACCAAAGACTGCCTGGGGATACGACACCATTTGGGTAATTGTTGATCGTCTTACCAAATCTGCACATTTCTTGCCTATAAAGGAAACAGATAGAATGGAGAAACTATTACGATTGTATATAAAGGAAGTTGTTTCAAGGCATGGAATACCTATTTCCATTATATCCGATCGTGATAGTAGATTTACCTCAAAGTTTTGGCAATCACTACAGGAGGCACTAGGAACTCGTTTGGATATGAGTACCGCATATCATCCGCAAACGGACGGACAGAGTGAAAGAACAATTCAGACTCTTGAAGACATGCTCAGGGCATGTGTGATCGATTTTGGAAACGGATGGGATAAATATCTACCGTTAGCAGAATTCTCGTATAATAATAGTTATCATGCGAGCATTGGAGCTGCGCCATTCGAAGCATTGTACGGAAGGAAGTGTAGATCTCCTATCTGTTGGAATGAAGTAGGAGATCGACATTTAACTGGTCCCGAGATCATACATGAAACGACTGAGAAGATAGTGCAAATCAAGGAGAGATTGAAAACAGCCCGTAGTCGCCAAAAGAGCTACGCCGATGTCCGAAGGAAACCATTAGAGTTTCAGGTCGGGGACATGGTTATGCTAAAGGTGTCACCTTGGAAAGGTGTAATACGTTTCGGAAAAAGGGGTAAACTGAACCCAAGGTACGTAGGCCCGTTTAAGATCATCGAACGCATTGGACCGGTAGCTTATCGACTCGAGTTACCACAACAACTCGCCGAAGTACATAATACCTTTCACGTCTCAAACCTTAAGAAGTGTCTTGCAAAGGAAGACCTCACCATTCCTCTTGAAGAAATCCATGTCGACGAGAAACTACAATTCGTCGAAGAACCAATCGAAATCATGGACCGTGAAGTTAAACAGCTCAAACAGAGTAATATACCGATTGTTAAGGTTCGTTGGAATGCTAGAAGAGGTCCCGAGTTTACTTGGGAACGCGAGGATCAGATGAAACGAAAGTATCCACACTTGTTTCTCGATAACGCAAAATAGGTACAATTTTAAAATTTCGGGACGAAATTTATTTAACGGGGAGGTAATGTAACGACCCGCACTTTTTCGATCATACTATACTTATAAGATTAATATTTACATAAATTAAACCTTGCCAACATGATAAGCAATCCAAATTGTCGAGACTTATATTTCCGAAAAGAGTTTTACACAACGTTTGACCGTCTAGTTTGACCGATGATATCACGAACTATACAATATATGATAATTATACGTTTGTGTATATAAATGTATATATACATATTTAACATGATTAATAAATGTTTTAATATCTCATTTTGTATTAATAACAACAAGTTATATGTGTATTTTGAAACTACTAACTTAAGTTTTCAAAACGATAACTATACGTAACGTTATTTGACATAAATACTTAAGACTTATAATGTTATACATATATTGTATAAGTAATGTATTTAATCACTTTTAAAGACTTAAATACATAAAACCATATAAGTGTATTCACAAAAGATAGCTATATTTGAATCCTCATTTCATTTTTCACAAAATTTCTATACGTATACCTAGAGTATTTGTACTCGTATCATACCTAGCTCCTATACGTATTTACTAATAGTAAATACACATCAAAATCACCACCTAACCAGCCATTATTCATGCCCTTAGAGCTAGGTAATTACTTTTAGATGATTACTTGACTAATTATACAAGAAAACAACTAAAACTTTTGTCCTTGTACACCATCAAAAACGCCACCATCACCACCTTAAATACTTCCATTCATTTCCCATTTTTGATTCACTTTCACTTCAATTATCTTAGCAAAAACACACACTCTTTCAAGAACTCTAAACTCCATAACACTTCAGCAACTTACCAAGAAGATCTAGCTTCAAAAACCATACTAAAACACCATAAGAAAACCATACAAAAACACTTCAAGAAAACCCTCCAAGAACACCAACTTACTTCCAATCTTTCATCCACTTCCAACACCCTTTTGATTCTAGCTTCTTACTCCTCTTTTACAGCAAACTTATCCAAGGAACTTGAGGTAGAGTCTATGTTCATAACCTTATTTGATTCATATATATATAAGCTATCTTATTTTGTGGTACAAAAGTTTAACAACAAGAACATAGTTTGAATGTTTCAAACTTGTTTGCAAACTAAATAGATCCTTCTAACTTAACTTTTAAAATACTTCAAGACCTGTAATATAACTTATGTATATGCTAATTTAACAAGGTAAAACTTGGTTTTTCAAAGTATAAGTATTTTTAGAAAAATGGTCATTAAATGATTTTGTTGTAACAAAAATGTTTAACTTCATATGTTTCACTAATGTTTCACTTATGCCGTATGATTTTGAATCAAACCAAGGTATTTACAGTTCATAGTCTTAAAGAAGAACTCGATCCAAGAAGATGGCAATTTGAATCAACGAAAACGGATTTGTAACGAAGAAACTATGACCGAAACAAAATTGGTTATCCTAGATCATTTCAACTACGGGATCAATTGGAAAAAAATGATATAAATCACATATTTCTAAGATAACATGATATTTTATATATATGTACTTATAATTCAATTTTATATGGTTCAGGATCACCCGTAAGCAACACGAGAAGATTAATCATAAGATCCCATGATTGTACGCAACACGTCATTTGACAACACCGGTACTTTATGTACGCAACACGTCATTTGACAACACCGGTACCATGGGTCAAGATTAATCTCGACCAACACATATACGATGGGGTTTTATTGATTTCGTTGGGGGTTTTATTTATTTCATTGCGGGTATATTAAACATCTAAAAATGAACCATTAAAATTGAATTACTAACATCGGACTGCTAACTACGGACTAAGGAATTATTCAAAGTATTAAAAGTATAACAAGTATATATTTATAACGTTTGTTTAAAAATGAAAACATATTGATATATTATATATGGATAGGTTCGTGATATCAACCGGAAGACCGAGTCAAATTATATATATCATCAAGACAAGAGTGAGTATATAGTCCCACTTTTAAACTTTAAATATTTCGGGATGAGAATACATGTATTTTATGTTTTACGATATGGACACAAGTAACTGAAAAATATATTCTACGTTGAGTTGTACCACTGGCATACTTCCCTGTAGCTTGGTAACTAATATTTACAGCGGTATTGTAAACGCGAATCCTGTTGATAGATCTATTGGGCCTGACAACCCCAACCGGACTGGACGACCAGTATTCAACGGTTGCACAGTACTTCGTTTTGTGACTACACTTGGTACGGTGTAGTAAGATTTCATATTAAAGGGAATATGCGACGTGAAAATGTTAAGTATGGTTACCAAGTGCTCAACCACTTAGAATACTTTTATTAAACTGTTTATATACGAAATCTTGTGGTCTATATATATATTGCTGCCGGCATTAAACCTATATCTCACCAACTTTATGTTGACCTTTTAAAACATGTCTATTCTCAGGTGATTTCTAAAGCTTCCGCTGCATCATGTTGGATCTAACCAGGATCTTGCGTACGCATGTTTGTGTCAAAAATAAAACTGCATATCCGAGATGTTGTATTGTAAAATATGCTAGAAACCGTGTTGTTGTCATCATTTGTAAAGTTTGTAAGTCGAAGATTATCGCTAAACGTTAATCTTCTTTTTATTGTCTTAAGCTTGTAACAAAAATAATGGTTGTGGTTTGTAATGTATAATATATGCAGTTTTTCTTTTAAAAATGTCTCATATAGAGGTCAATACCTCGCAATGAAATCATACGTTATCTAACGCGTTCTTATGGTTAAGGACGGGTTATGACATATTGAGATGGCGCCGTTTGAGGCACTTTATGGTAGAAAGTGCAGGTCTCCAATTTGTTGGAATGAAGTGGTGGATAGAAAGATTACGGGTCCGGAGATAATACAAGAAACTACCGAGAAAATCATCCAAATTCAACAAAGATTGAAAACCGCCCAGAGTCGACAAAAGAGCTACGCGGACAGTAAAAGAAAAGATATAGAGTTTGAAATTGGATAAATGGTCATGCTTAAGGTTTCACCTTAGAAAGGCGTTGTTCGATTTGGTAAACGGGGGAAACTAAATCCAAGGTACATTGGACCATTCAAGATTATAGATCGTGTCGGACCAGTAGCTTACCAACTGGAGCTAGCTCAACGACTCGCGGCTGTACATAACACTTTCCACGTCTCAAATTTGAAGAAATGTTTTGCTAAAGAAGATCTCACTATTCCGTTGGACGAAATCCAAATCAATGAAAAACTTCAATTCATTGAAGAACCCGTCAAAATAATGGATCGTGAGGTTAAGAGACTTAAACAAAACAAGATACCGATTGTTAAGGTTCAATGGAATGCTCGTAGAGGACCCGAGTTCACCTGGGAGCATGAAGATCAGATGAAGAAGAAATACCCGCATCTATTTCTAGAAGATTCGTCAACACTTTCAACAGCTTAAAATTTCGGGACGAAATTTATTTAACGGGTAGGTACTGTAGTGACCCGAACTTTTCCATGTTTATATATATTAAATGAAATTGATATTTAGATGATTAAGTGTTTCCAACATGTTAAGCAATCAAACTTATTAAGACTTGATTAATTGGAATAGGTTTCATATAGACAAATGACCACCCAAGTTGACCGGTGATTCACGAACGTTAAAACTTGTAAAAACTATACGTTGACATATATATGGTTATATATATAGTTAACATGATTTTATTATAAGTATGTATCTCATTAGATATTTTAACAATGATTTATATACATAAAAATGAGACTATTAAATTAAGAAACTCGAAAACGATATATATAACGATTATCGTTATAACGTCTTACTAGGTACATATGAATCATATTAAGATATTGATACACTTGGTTAATTATGTTAAATGATAAGTAAATATATCATTAAGTGTATTAACAATGAACTACATATGTAAAAATAAGACTACTAACTTAATGATTTTGAAACGAGACATATATGTAACGATTATCGTTGTAACGACATTTAATGTATATAGATCATATTAAGAGATATTCGTACATCATAATATCATGATAATATAATAATTTAAAATCTCATTTGATATTATAAACATTGGGTTAACAACATTTAACAAGATCGTTAACCTAAAGGTTTCAAAACAACATTTACATGTAACGACTAACGATGACTTAACGACTCAGTTAAAATGTATATACATGTAGTGTTTTAATATGTATTCATACACTTTTGAAATACTTCAAGATACTTATCAAAATACTTCTACTTAACAAAAATGCTTACAATTACATCCTCGTTCAGTTTCATCAACAAGTCTACTCGTATGCACCCGTATTCGTACTCGTACAATACACAGCTTTTAGATGTATGTACTATTGGTATATACACTCCAATGATCAGCTCTTAGCAGCCCATATGAGTCACCTAACACATGTGGGAACCATCATTTGGCAACTAGCATGAAATATCTCATAAAATTACAAAAATATGAGTAATCATTCATGACTTATTTACATGAGAACAAAATTACATATCCTTTATATCTAATCCATACACCAACGACCAAAAACACCTACAAACACTTTCATTCTTCAATTTTATTCATCTAATTGATCTCTCTCAAAGTTCTATCTTCAAGTTCTAATTGTTCTTCATAAATTCCAAAAGCTCTAGTTTCATAAAATCAAGAATACTTCCAAGATTGCAAGTTTACTTCTAAGTTTTCTAAATCCATTCCAAGTAATCATCTAAGATCAAGAAACCTTTGTTACTTACAGTAGGTTATCTTTCTTATACAAGGTAATAATCATATTCAAACTTTAATTCAATTTCTATAACTATAACAATCTTATTTCGAGTGGAAATCTTACTTGAAATTGTTTTCGTGTCATGATTCTGCTTCAAGAACTTTCAAGCCATCCAAGGATCCTTTGAAGCTAGATCCATTTTTCTCATTTCCAGTAGGTTTATCCAAGGAACTTGAGGTAGTAATGATGTTCATTACATCATTCGATTCATACATAAAAAGATGTCTTATTCAACGTTATAAACTTGTAATCACTAGAACAAAGTTTAGTAAATTCTAAACTTGTTCGCAAATAAAGTTAATACTTCTAACTAGACTTTTAAAATCAACTAAACACATGTTCTATATCTATATGATATTCTAACTTAATGATTTAAAACCCGAAAAAACGATAAACACCATAAAACTGGATATACGCCGTCGTAGTAAAACCGGGGGCTGTTTTGGTTGGGATAATTAAAAGCTAAGAAGAACTTTGATTTAAAAGCTATACTTCTTGAAAAATAATTTTTCTTATGAACATGAAACTATATCCAAAAATCATGGTTAAACTCAAAGTGAAAGTATGTTTTTCAAAATGGTCATCAAGATGTCGTTCTTTCGACGGAAATGACTACCTCTTTCAAAAATGACTTGTAACTTGTATTTCTGACTATAAACTTATACTTTTTCTATTTATATTCGAAAAGTTAAGTTCAATACGAAACCGTGGCCACTGGAATCACTCAAAACGGATTAGAAACGAAGAAATGGCGAGTAAAACAAGATTGATAAAAACTACTCATTTTACCTACGTGAAAGTTAGTAATAAATCTATTCCAATCATAACCTAATCAACTTATATTGTATATTATATAATCTTGAGATACCATAGACACGTATACAATGTTTCGACATATCATGTTGACCCATCTATATATATATTGCGGAACAACCATAGACACTCTATATGTGAATGTTGGAGTTAGCTATACAGGGTTGAGGTTGATTCCAAAATATATATATATAGTTTGAGTTGTGATCAATACTGAGATACGTATACACTGGGTCGTGGATTGATTCAAGATAATATTTATCGATTTATTTCTGTACATCTAACTGTGGACAACTAGTTGAAGGTTACTAACGAGGACAACTGACTTAATAAACTTAAAACATCAAAATGTATTAAAAGTATTGTAAATATATTTTGAACATACTTTGATATATATGTATATATTGTTATAGGTTCGTGAATCAACCAGTGGCCAAGTCTTACTTCCCGACGAAGTAAAAATCTGTGAAAGTGAGTTATAGTCCCACTTTTAAAATCTTATATTTTTGGGATGAGAATACATGCAGGTTTTATAAATGATTTACAAAATAGACACAAGTACGTGAAACTACATTCTGTGGTTGAATTATCAAAATCGAATATGCCCCTTTTTATTAAGTCTGGTAATCTAAGAATTAGGGAACAGACACCCTAATTGATGGGAATCCTAAAGATAGATCTATTGGGTCTAACAAACCCCATCCAAAGTACCGGATGCTTTAGTACTTCAAAATTTATATCATATCCGAAGGGTGTCCCAGAATGATGGGGATATTCTTATAAATGCATCTTGTTAATGTCGGTTACCAGGTGTTCACCATATGAATGATTTTTATCTCTATGTATGGGATGTGTATTGAAATATGAAATCTTGTGGTCTATTGTTACGATTTGATATATATAGGTTAAACCTATAACTCACCAACATTTTTGTTGACGTTTAAAGCATGTTTATTCTCAGGTGAATACTAAGAGCTTCCGCTGTTGCATACTAAAATAAGGACAAGATTTGGAGTCCATATTTGTATGATATTGTGTAAAAACTGCATTCAAGAAACTGATTTCGATGTAACATATTTGTATTGTAAACCATTATGTAATGGTCGTGTGTAAACAGGATATTTTAGATTATCATTATTTGATAATCTACGTAAAGCTTTTTAAACCTTTATTTATGAAATAAAGGTTATGGTATGTTTTAAAAATGAATGCAGTCTTTGAAAAACGTCTCATATAGAGGTCAAAACCTCGCAACTAAATCAATTAATATGGAACGTTTTTAATCAATAAGAACGGGACATTTCAGTCCACGCCTCACATAATGTTACATTTGGCTTTTACGCGAATGTAACAATTTCTCCTTGAAGTCTTTGGGCCTAGGTTTTCGTTTGGGTCGAAGAGATGCAGCAGCGTATATTATATTTTTTACAAAGGGAGTACATAACTCTGATGAACGAGATTATTAGTGAAGATGATTAAAATGCGTGTTTAATGTTATATATGTAATTGAGTGAGTTATAACAGAAAAACAAACATGGACAGATGGTTTAGGGAGCGATTGAGTGAACGAGAGGTCTCGAGTTCGAATCCCAGTGGTGACACTTCTTTTTGATCATTTCTTCAAAGGTTGAAACCATTTACTAATTTGATCATTATTATTATTATTACTATTATTATTATTTTTATTATTATTATTATTATTATTATTATATTATTATTATTATTATTATTATTATTATTATTATTATTATTATTATTATTATTATTATTATTATTATTATTATTATTATTATTATTAATGATATGAGAATTATTATTAGTAATATCATTTTTATTATGAATAGGGTTATTAAAATTGTTATTGTAAAAACTTATTATCATTATTAAAAATTATTTTTAGTTATGATGTATATTATTATTTTTATTACTTTTTGTAAATATTTGTTATTAAAACTATCATTTTAAACAAATAAATATTTTGTACATGAAATATACTTATCATATATACTATAATTATATTAATATTTCAAATAACCATATTTATCAAACTCATTAATAATACTTATTAAAATACATACATACAACAAACTAATAATTTTTAAATACGACACTAAACAATAATGTAAATAAATATGGATATATTAATATAACTATATAGATATTAATCATTTTGAATATATACACAAATTAAATATATAATATATAAATTAAGATTTAATAAATAAATTTGTTCAATTACGATTATGTGTATTAATAAATATACAAATGATATAGGTTCGTGAATCCGAGGCCAACCATGCATTGTTCAATTGTTCAATGTCGTTATATGTATTTTTACTACAAAATACAATAGGTGAGTTTCATTAATCCCCTTTTAAATGCTTTTGCAATATATATTTTTGGGACTGAGAATACATGCGATGTTTTTATAACTGTTTTACGAAATAGACACAAGCACTTAAAACTACATTCTATGATTGGATTATCTAATCGAATATGCCATTTTTATTAAGTCTGGTAATCTAAGAATTAGGGAACAGACACCCTAATTGACGCGAACTCTAAAGATAGATCTATCGGGCCCAACAAGCCCCATCCAAAGTACTGGATGCTTTAGTACTTTGAAATTTATATCATGTCCGAAGGAGGATCCCAGAATGATGGGGATATTCTTATATGTATATTGTGAATGTCGGTTACCAGGTGTTCAATCCATATGAATGATATTTTTGTCTCTATGCATGTGACCTATGTTTATGAGAAATGGAAATATGAAATCTTGTGGTGTATTAAAATTAGGAGATGATTATTTATGTTAAACTAATGAACTCACCAACCTTTTGGTTGACACTTTAAAGCATGTTTATTCTCAGGTGTTAAAGAAATCTTCCGCTGTGCAATTGCTCATTTTAAAGATATTACTTGGAGTCATTCATGACATATTTCAAAAGATGTTGCATTCGAGTCGTTGAGTTCATCAAGATTATTATTAAGTCAATTATAGTTAGATATATTATAAAATGGTATGCATGTCGTTAACTTTTGATGTAACGAAAGAATGTCTTTTCAAAAACGAATGCAATGTTTGTAAAATGTATCATATAGAGGTCAAGTACCTCGCGATGTAATCAACTGTTGTGAATCGTTTATAATCGATATGGACTTCGTTCGGATGGATTAGGACGGGTCATTAAAGTTTGTATCAGAGCGGTGGTCTTAGCGAACCAGGTCTTGCATTAGTGAGTCTAACTGATAGT
The DNA here is from genome assembly GCF_046630445.1 of Rutidosis leptorrhynchoides. Lineage (NCBI taxonomy): Eukaryota > Viridiplantae > Streptophyta > Magnoliopsida > Asterales > Asteraceae > Rutidosis > Rutidosis leptorrhynchoides. The sequence goes on from NC_092337.1 coordinate 259,755,828, forward strand.
CGTTAGGATGCATTAGTGAGTCTGGACTTCAACCGTGTCTGCATGTCAAAAGTTTTGCTTATCATTTCATGTCGAAAATCATCTGCTTATCATCCTTAGGAAACTACCTGCTTATCATTCTTAGTCTAGACACATCTTACTACAATGATTGCATAGACAGTGTATAGATAAATTCATATCTTAGCGTATCTGTTATTGTTACCTTTGCCTGACAGCTTCCGTAGATTCCTCTGTAATTTATGGGATTTTAGTATTATATATGCATATGTAAATTATGTATTGCAGGGTACTAATCTACATCCTATAATCTATTTCTTATAAAAAAAATCTTCATCTGATCGTACGAGATGAATCCCTCAACCAGTTCGAGTCCCTTAGATTTCGATATCTATTTAGATAGTTATTTCGACGGCTATTCCGATATGTAGTTTCACTTAAGCTCCGGAAGCAGCGTCACCAGAATAAATCAACCAATCATCCACCCCCAATTCATCTGATGGGTTCGTAGTCGACTTAATCAATGAAGACACGAAGAAGGCGATTCCTTCCACCAATCGAATTCACCTCTTGAAAATGAACCTGAAGCACTTACCAGTGAACCAGTCTGAAAAATCATTTTCACCTCATTTCCCGAATATCTCGTCATGATTACATAAAATCTCAGATTCTAAACCTTATTCATTCGCTCGTTCTTAACGACAATCATCCCGGAGTAATCGAAGAAGTCAACGAGCTTCGCGCCTGAGTAATGATTTTTAGAGAATATGGTGCAAAATTTACCAGCTTCAGCAACATCACCGGCACCAACAGCACCACCAACATCAATACCAGTACCACCAACAACTCAAGTTTCAACAAAACATGCCCCAATATCTCATTCCGTACCTCGAGTATAATCATCATTCTACGTATCGTTCTACATCAATTACCTTCGTTCTTCATGACGATTATGTAATCTCTAATGTTATAGATGAAATGTCCCGTTTTTATTGATTAAAAACGTTCCATATTAATTGATTTCGTTGCGAGGTTTTGACCTCTATATTAGACGTTTTTCAAAGACTGCATTCATTTTTAAAACAAACCATAACCTTTATTTCATAAATAAAGGTTTAAAAAACTTTACGTAGATTAAATGATAATCTAAAATATCCTGTTTACACACGACCATTACATAATGGTTTACAATACAAATATGTTACATCGAAATCAGTTTCTTGAATGCAGTTTTTACACAATATCATACAAACATGGACTCCAAATCTTGTCCTTATTTTAGTATGCAACAGCGGAAGCTCTTAGTATTCACCTGAGAATAAACATACTTTAAACGTCAACAAAAATGTTGGTGAGTTATAGGTTTAACCTATATATATCAAATCGTAACAATAGACCACAAGATTTCATATTTCAATACACATCCCATACATAGAGATAAAAATCATTCATATGGTGAACACCTGGTAACCGACATTAACAAGATGCATATATAAGAATATCCCCATCATTCCGGGACACCCTTCGGATATGATATATATTTCGAAGTACTAACGCATCCGGTACTTTGGATGGGGTTTGTTAGGCCCAATAGATCTATCTTTAGGATTCGCGTCAATTAGGGTGTCTGTTCCCTAATTCTTAGATTACCAGACTTAATAAAAAGGGGCATATTCGATTTCGATAATTCAACCATAGAATGTAGTTTCACGTACTTGTGTCTATTTTGTAAATCATTTATAAAACCTGCATGTATTCTCATCCCAAAAATATTAGATTTTAAAAGTGGGACTATAACTCACTTTCACAGATTTTTACTTCGTCGGGAAGTAAGACTTGGCCACTGGTTGATTCACGAACCTATAACAATATATACATATATATCAAAGTATGTTCAAAATATATTTACAACACTTTTAATATATTTTGATGTTTTAAGTTTATTAAGTCAGCTGTCCTCGTTAGTAACCTACAACTAGTTGTCCACAGTTAGATGTACAGAAATAAATCGATAAATATTATGTTGAATCAATCCACGACCCAGTGTATACGTATCTCAGTATTGATCACAACTCAAACTATATATATTTTGGAATCAACCTCAACCCTGTATAGCTAACTCCAACATTCACATATAGAGTGTCTATGGTTGTTCCGAAATATATATAGATGTGTCGACATGATAGGTCGAAACATTGTATACGTGTCTATGGTATCTCAAGATTACATAATATACAATACAAGTTGATTAAGTTATGGTTGGAATAGATTTGTTACCAATTTTCACGTAGCTAAAATGAGAAAAATTATCCAATCTTGTTTTACCCATAACTTCTTCATTTTAAATCCGTTTTGAGTGAATCAAATTGCTATGGTTTCATATTGAACTCTATTTTATGAATCTAAACAGAAAAAGTATAGGTTTATAGTCGGAAAAATAAGTTACAAGTCATTTTTGTAAAGGTAGTCATTTCAGTCGAAAGAACGACGTCTAGATGACCATTTTAGAAAACATACTTCCACTATGAGTTTAACCATAATTTTTGGATATAGTTTCATGCTCATAATAAAAATCATTTTCTCAGAATAACAACTTTTAAATCAAAGTTTATCATAGTTTTTAATTAACTAACCCAAAACAGCCTGCGGTGTTACTACGACGGCGTAAATCCGGTTTTACGGTGTTTTTTGTGTTTCCAGGTTTTAAATCATTAAGTTAGCATATCATATAGATATAGAACATGTGTTTAGTTGATTTTAAAAGTCAAGTTAGAAGGATTAATTTTTATTTGCGAACAAGTTTAGAATTAACTAAACTATGTTCTAGTGATTACAAGTTTAAACCTTCGAATAAGATAGCTTTATATGTATGAATCGAATGATGTTATGAACATCATTACTACCTCAAGTTCCTTGGATAAACCTACTGGAAATGAGAAAAATAGATCTAGCTTCAAAGGATCCTTGGATGGCTTGAAAGTTCTTGAAGTAGAATCATGACACGAAAACAATTTCAAGTAAGATTTCCACTCGAAATAAGATTGTTATAGTTATAGAAATTGAATTAAAGTTTGAATATGATTATTACCTTGTATTAGAAAGATAACCTACTGTAAGTAACAAAGGTTTCTTGATCTTGGATGTTTACTTGGAATGGATTTAGAAAACTTGGAAGTAAACTTGCAATCTTGGAAGTATTCTTGATTTTATGAAACTAGAACTTTTGGAATTTATGAAGAACACTTAGAACTTGAAGATAGAACTTGAGAGAGATCAATTAGATGAAGAAAATTAAAGAATGAAAGTGTCTGTAGGTGTTTTTGGTCGTTGGTGTATGGATTAGATATAAAGGATATGTAATTTTGTTTTCATGTAAATAAGTCATGAATGATTACTCATATTTTTGTAATTTTATGAGATATTTCATGCTAGTTGCCAAATGATGGTTCTCACATGTGTTAGGTGACTCACATGGGCTGCTAAGAGCTAATCATTGGAGTGTATATACCAATAGTACATACATCTAAAAGCTATGTATTGTACGAGTACGAATACGGGTGCATACGAGTAGAATTGTTGATGAAACTGAACGAGGATGTAATTGTAAGAATTTTTGTTAAGTAGAAGTATTTTGATAAGTGTCTTGAAGTCTTTCAAAAGTGTATGAATACATATTAAAACACTAGATGTATATACATTTTAACTGAGTCGTTAAGTCATCGTTAGTCGTTTCATGTAAATGTTGTTTTGAAACCTTTAGGTTAACGATCTTGTTGAATGTTGTTAACCCATTGTTTATTATAACAAATGAGATGTTAAATTGTTATATTATCATGATATTATGATATATAATATATCTGAAATGTCCCGTTCTTATTGATTAAAAACGTTCCATATTAATTGATTTCGTTGCGAGGTTTTGACCTCTATATGAGACGTTTTTCAAAGACTGCATTCATTTTTAAAACAAACCATAACCTTTATTTCATAAATAAAGGTTTAAAAAGCTTTACGTAGATTATCAAATAATGATAATCTAAAATATCCTGTTTACACACGACCATTACATAATGGTTTACAATAAAAATATGTTACATCGAAATCAGTTTCTTGAATGCAGTTTTTACACAATATCATACAAACATGGACTCCAAATCTTGTCCTTATTTTAGTATGCAACAGCGGAAGCTCTTAATATTCACCTGAGAATAAACATGCTTTAAACGTCAACAAAAATGTTGGTGAGTTATAGGTTTAACCTATATATATCAAATCGTAACAATAGACCACAAGATTTCATATTTCAATACACATCCCATACATAGAGATAAAAATCATTCATATGGTGAACACCTGGTAACCGACAATAACAAGATGCATATATAAGAATAACCCCATCATTCCGGGACACCCTTCGGATATGATATAAATTTCGAAGTACTAAAGCATCCGGTACTTTGGATGGGGTTTGTTAGGCCCAATAGATCTATCTTTAGGATTCGCGTAGATTAGGGTGTCTGTTCCCTAATTCTTAGATTACCAGACTTAATAAAAAGGGGCATATTCGATTTCGATAATTCAACCATAGAATGTAGTTTCACGTACTTGTGTCTATTTTGTAAATCATTTATAAAACCTGCATGTATTCTCATCCCAAAAATATTAGATTTTAAAAGTGGGACTATAACTCACTTTCACAGATTTTTACTTCGTTGGGAAGTAAGACTTGGCCACTGGTTGATTCGAGGAACCTATAACAATATATACATATATATCAAAGTATGTTCAAAATATATTTACAACACTTTTAATATATTTTGATGTTTTAAGTTTATTAAGTCAGCTGTCCTCGTTAGTAACCTACAACTAGTTGTCCACAGTTAGATGTACAGAAATAAATCGATAAATATTATGTTGAATCAATCCACGACCCAGTGTATACGTATCTCAGTATTGATCACAACTCAAACTATATATATTTTGAAATCAACCTCAACCCTGTATAGCTAACTCCAACATTCACATATAGAGTGTCTATGGTTGTTCCGAAATATATATAGATGTGTCGACATGATAGGTCGAAACATTGTATACGTGTCTATGGTATCTCAAGATTACATAATATACAATACAAGTTGATTAAGTTATGGTTGGAATAGATTTGTTACCAATTTTCACGTAGCTAAAATGAGAAAAATTATCCAATCTTGTTTTACCCATAACTTCTTCATTTTAAATCCGTTTTGAGTGAATCAAATTGCTATGGTTTCATATTGAACTCTATATTATGAATCTAAACAGAAAAAGTATAAGTTTATAGTCAGAAAAATAAGTTACAAGTCGTTTTTGTAAAGGTAGTCATTTCAGTCGAAAGAACGACGTCTAGATGACCATTTTAGAAAACTTACTTCCACTTTGAGTTTAACCATAATTTTTGGATATAGTTTCATGTTCATAATAAAAATCATTTTCTCAGAATAACAACTTTTAAATCAAAGTTTATCATAGTTTTTAATTAACTAACCCAAAACAGCCCGCGGTGTTACTACGACGGCGTAAATCCGGTTTTACAGTTTTTCGTGTTTCCAGGTTTTAAATCATTAAGTTAGCATATCATATAGATATAGAACATGTGTTTAGTTGATTTTAAAAGTCAAGTTAGAAGGATTAACTTTTGTTTACGAACAAGTTTAGAATTAACTAAACTATGTTCTAGTGATTACAAGTTTAAATCTTCGAATAAGATAGCTTTATATGTATGAATCGAATGATGTTATGAACATCATTACTACCTTAAGTTCCTTGGATAAACCTACTGGAAAAGAGAAAAATGGATCTAGCTTCAACGGATCCTTGGATGGCTCGAAGTTCTTGAAGCAGAATCATGACACGAAAACAAGTTCAAGTAAGATCATCACTTGAAATAAGATTGTTATAGTTATAGAAATTGAACCAAAGTTTGAATATGATTATTACCTTGTATTAGAATGATAACCTACTGTAAGAAACAAAGATTTCTTGAGGTTGGATGATCACCTTACAAGATTGGAAGTGAGCTAGCAAACTTGAAAGTATTCTTGATTTTATGTAACTAGAACTTGTAGAATATATGAAGAACACTTAGAACTTGAAGATAGAACTTGAGAGAGATCAATTAGATGAAGAAAATTGAAGAATGAAAGTGTTTGTAGGTGTTTTTGGTCGTTGGTGTATGGATTAGATATAAAGGATATGTAATTTTGTTTTCATGTAAATAAGTCATGAATGATTACTCATATTTTTGTAATTTTATGAGATATTTCATGCTTGTTGCCAAATGATGGTTCCCACATGTGTTAGGTGACTCACATGGGCTGCTAAGAGCTAATCATTGGAGTGTATATACCAATAGTACATACATCTAAAAGCTGTGTATTGTACGAGTACGAATACGGGTGCATACGAGTAGAATTGTTGATGAAACTGAACGAGGATGTAATTGTAAGCATTTTTGTTAAGTAGAAGTATTTTGATAAGTGTATTGAAGTCTTTCAAAAGTGTATAAATACATATTAAAACACTACATGTATATACATTTTAACTGAGTCGTTAAGTCATCGTTAGTCGTTACATGTAAGTGTTGTTTTGAAACCTTTAGGTTAACGATCTTGTTAAATGTTGTTAACCCAATATTTATAATATCAAATGAGATTTTAAATTATTATATTATCATGATATTATCATGTATGAATATCTCTTAATATGATATATATACATTAAATGTCTTTACAACGATAATCGTTACATATATGTCTCGTTTAAAAATCATTAAGTTAGTAGTCTTGTTTTTACATATGTAGTTCATTGTTAATATACTTTATGATATGTTTTCTTATCATAGTATCATGTTAACTATATATATATATATCCATATATATGTCATCATATAGTTTTTACAAGTTTTAACGTTCGTGAATCATCGATCAACTTGGGTGGTCAATTGTCTATATGAAACATATTTCAATTAATCAAGTCTTAACAAGTTTGATTGCTTAACATGTTGGAAACATTTAATCATGTAAATATCAATCTCAATTAATATATATAAACATGGAAAAGTTCGGGTCACTACAGTACCTACCAGTTAAATAAATTTCGTCCCGAAATTTTAAGCTGTTGAAGGTGTTGACGAATTTTCTGGAAATAGATGCGGGTATTTCTTCTTCATCTGATCTTCACGCTCCCAGGTGAACTCAGGTCCTCTACGAGCATTCCATCGAACCTTAACAATTGGTATCTTTTTTTGCTTAAGTCTTTTAACCTCACGATCCATTATTTCGACGGGTTCTTCGATGAATTGAAGTTTTTCGTTGATTTGGATTTCATCTAACGGAATAGTGAGATCTTCTTTAGCAAAACATTTCTTTAAATTCGAGACGTGGAAAGTGTTATGTACAGCCGCGAGTTGTTGAGGTAACTCTAGTCGGTAAGCTACTGGTCCGACACGATCAATAATCTTGAATTGTCCAATATACCTTGGATTTAATTTCCCTCGTTTACCAAATCGAACAACGCCTTTCCAAGGTGCAACTTTAAGCATGACCATCTCTCCAATTTCAAATTCTATATCTTTTCTTTTAATGTCAGTGTAGCTCTTTTGTCGACTTTGGGCGGTTTTCAACCGTTGTTGAATCTGGATGATCTTCTCGGTAGTTTCTTGTATAATCTCCGGACCCGTAATCTGTCTATCCCCCACTTCACTCCAACAAATCGGAGACCTGCACTTTCTACCATAAAGTGCTTCAAACGGCGCCATCTCAATGCTTGAATGGTAGCTGTTGTTGTAGGAAAATTCTGCTAATGGTAGATGTCGATCCCAACTGTTTCCGAAATCAATAACACATGCTCGTAGCATGTCTTCAAGCGTTTGTATCGTCCTTTCACTCTGCCCATCAGTTTGTGGATGATAGGCAGTACTCATGTCTAGACGAGTTCCTAATGCTTGCTGTAATGTCTGCCAGAATCTTGAAATAAATCTGCCATCCCTATCAGAGATAATAGAGATTGGTATTCCATGTCTGGAGATGACTTCCTTCAAATACAGTCGTGCTAACTTCTCCATCTTGTCATCTTCTCTTATTGGCAGGAAGTGTGCTGATTTGGTGAGACGATCAACTATTACCCAAATAGTATCAAAACCACTTGCAGTCCTTGGCAATTTAGTGATGAAATCCATGGTAATGTTTTCCCATTTCCATTCCGGGATTTCGGGTTGTTGAAGTAGACCTGATGGTTTCTGATGCTCAGCTTTGACCTTAGAACACGTCAAACATTCTCCTACGTATTTAGCAACATCGGCTTTCATACCCGGCCACCAAAAATGTTTCTTGAGATCCTTGTACATCTTCCCCGTTCCAGGATGTATTGAGTATCTGGTTTTATGAGCTTCTCTAAGTACCATTTCTCTCATATCTCCAAATTTTGGTACCCAAATCCTTTCAGCCCTATACCGGGTTCCGTCTTCCCGAATATTAAGATGCTTCTCCGATCCTTTGGGTATTTCATCCTTTAAATTTCCCTCTTTTAAAACTCCTTGTTGCGCCTCCTTTATTTGAGTAGTAATGTTATTATGAATCATTATATTCATAGATTTTACTCGAATGGGTTCTCTGTCCTTCCTGCTCAAGGCATCGGCTACCACATTTGCCTTCCCCGGGTGGTAATGAATCTCAAAGTCGTAATCATTCAATAATTCAATCCACATACGCTGCCTCATATTCAGTTGTTTCTGATTAAATATGTGTTGAAGACTTTTGTGGTCGGTATATATAATACTTTTGACCCCATATAAGTAGTGCCTCCAAGTCTTTAATGCAAAAACAACCGCGCCTAATTCCAAATCATGCGTCGTATAATTTTGTTCGTGGATCTTCAATTGTCTAGACGCATAAGCAATCACCTTCGTTCGTTGCATTAATACACAACCGAGACCTTGCTTTGATGCATCACAATAAATCACAAAATCATCATTCCCTTCAGGCAATGACAATATAGGTGCCGTAGTTAGCTTTTTCTTCAATAACTGAAACGCTTTCTCTTGTTCATCATTCCATTCAAATTTCTTCCCTTTATGCGTTAATGCAGTCAAGGGTTTTGCTATTCTGGAAAAGTCTTGGATGAACCTTCTGTAGTAACCAGCTAGTCCTAAAAACTGGCGTATGTGTTTCGGAGTTTTCGGGGTTTCCCACTTTTCAACAGTTTCTATCTTTGCCGGATCCACCTTAATACCTTCTTTGTTCACTATGTGACCGAGGAATTGAACTTCTTCCAACCAAAATGCACACTTTGAAAACTTAGCGTACAATTCTTCCTTCCTCAATACTTCTAACACCTTTCTCAAATGTTCACCATGTTCTTGGTCATTCTTTGAGTAAATAAGTATGTCATCAATGAAAACAATGACAAACTTGTCAAGGTATGGTCCACACACTCGGTTCATAAGGTCCATGAACACAGCTGGTGCATTAGTTAAACCAAACGGCATGACCATAAACTCGTAATGACCGTAACGTGTTCTGAAAGCAGTCTTTGGAATATCATCTTCTTTCACCCGCATTTGATGATACCCGGAACGTAAGTCAATCTTTGAATAAACAGATGAGCCTTGTAGTTGATCAAATAAGTCGTCGATTCTCGGTAGTGGGTAGCGGTTCTTGATGGTAAGTTTGTTCAACTCTCGGTAGTCGATACACAACCTGAATGTACCATCTTTCTTCTTGACAAACAAAATAGGAGCTCCCCACGGTGATGTGCTTGGTCGAATGAAACCACGCTCTAAAAGTTCTTGTAATTGGCTTTGCAGTTCTTTCATCTCGCTGGGTGCGAGTCTGTAAGGAGCACGAGCTATTGGTGCAGCTCCTGGTACAAGATCTATTTGAAATTCAACGGATCGATGTGGGGGTAATCCCGGTAATTCTTTCGGAAATACATCGGGAAATTCTTTTGCAATGGGAACATCATTGATGCTCTTTTCTTCAGTTTGTACTTTCTCGACGTGTGCTAGAACAGCATAGCAACCTTTTCTTATTAGTTTTTGTGCCTTCAAATTACTAATAAGATGTAGCTTCGTGTTGCCCTTTTCTCCGTACACCATTAAGGGTTTTCCTTTTTCTCGTATAATGCGAATTGCATTTTTGTAACAAACGATCTCTGCTTTCACTTCTTTCAACCAGTCCATACCGATTATCACATCAAAACTCCCTAACTCTACTGGTATCAAGTCAATCTTAAATGTTTCGCTAACCAGTTTAATTTCTCGATTCCGACATATATTATCTGCTGAAATTAATTTACCATTTGCTAATTCGAGTAAAAATTTACTATCCAAAGGCGTCAATGGACAACTTAATTTAGCACAAAAATCTCTACTCATATAGCTTCTATCCGCACCCGAATCAAATAAAACGTAAGCAGATTTATTGTCAATAAGAAACGTACCCGTAACAAGCTCCGGGTCTTCCTGTGCCTCTGCCGCATTAATATTGAAAACTCTTCCGCGGCCTTGTCCATTCGTGTTCTCCTAGTTCGGGCAATTTCTAATAATGTGGCCCGGTTTTCCACATTTATAACAAACTACATTGGCATAACTTGCTCCGACACTACTTGCTCCGCCATTACTCGTTCTGACACCATTTGTTCCTTTCGTTCTATTAACCCCTGGTCTGTAGACCTCACACTTCGCCGCGCTATGACCATTTCTTTTACACTTGTTGCAAAATTTGGTGCAGAACCCCGAGTGATACTTTTCACACCTTTGGCATAGCTGCTTCTGATTGTTGTTGTTGTTGCGATTATTATTGTTGTTGGGATGATTGTTGTAGTTGCTGCTGTTGTTGTTGTTGTTGTTGTGGGGCCGTTTGTTGTAGTTGCGATTGATGTTGCGATTGCTGGGATAATTGTTGCGATTATTGTTGTAATTGCTGTTGTTGTTGTATTGGTGATTCTTATCACCGTTTTCCTCCCACTTTCTTTTGACTTGCTTCACATTGGTCTCTTCAGCAGTCTGTTCTTTAATTCTTTCTTCAATCTGGTTCACTAGTTTGTGAGCCATTCTACATGCCTGTTGTATGGAGGCGGGCTCGTGTGAACTTATATCTTCTTGGATTCTTTCCGGTAATCCTTTCACAAACGCGTCGATCTTCTCTTCCTCATCTTCGAATGCTCCCGGACACAATAGGCACAATTCTGTGAATCGTCTTTCGTACGTGGTAATATCAAATCCTTGGGTTCGTAACCCTCTAAGTTCTGTCTTGAGCTTATTGACCTCGGTTCTGGGACGGAACTTCTCGTTCATCAAGTGCTTGAATACTGACCACGGTAGTGCGTACGCATCGTCTTGTCCCACTTGCTCTAGATAGGTATTCCACCATGTTAACGCAGAACCTGTGAAGGTATGCGTAGCGTACTTCACTTTGTCCTCTTCAGTACACTTACTTATGGCAAACACCGATTTGACCTTCTCGGTCCACCGTTTCAATCCGATCGGTCCTTCGGTTCCATCAAATTCCAAAGGTTTGCAGGCAGTGAATTCTTTGTAGGTGCATCCTACACGATTTCCTGTACTGCTAGATCCAAGGTTATTGTTGGTATGTAGCGCAGCCTGTACTGCGGCTATGTTTGAAGCTAGAAAAGTACGGAATTCCTCTTCATTCATATTCACGGTGTGTCGAGTAGTCGGTGCCATTTCCTTCAAAATAGTCAAATGGAACAAGTTAATCATACAGAATATTAAGAGTAGTTAATAGTATTTCGTAGCATAATATGAACTCATTTATAAAAGCTTTTTCTTCATATTAGCGTTTTATAAGTTTAAATTCGGGTAGTACCTACCCGTTAAGTTCATACTTAGTAGCTAATATACAATTCAACTACTACAATTCTATATGAAAAACTGATTATAATAATATTTCTCGTTCAAACTTTTACACAATATTTTACAAACTTACAATACCGCTTATTTTACATATAGCATGAAATATAGCACACAATAAATTTGATACAAGATGGTTGTGAAGATAATTCTAGCTAGTACACAAGTCGTTCAGCAAAGGCAATAAAGACACGTAATTCATACGTCCAGAAACAAGTCATGCATTCTAGTTTTACTAGGATTACTTCCCATCCTTGGTCTTGTGGAACATAACTGTTATGGCCGTTGATAAGACAGCGTGTTGTAACGTCATCAAAGGGACGAGGGTTACGTAATGTCCAACAGTCCCGTAATAATCTAAAAACCTCATTTCTTACCCCAATTACCGACTCCGTCACTTGTGGAAACGTTTTGTTTAATAGTTGTAGCCCGATGTTCTTGTTCTCACTTTGGTGAGAAGCGAACATTACTAATCCGTAAGCATAACATGCTTCTTTATGTTGCATGTTAGCCGCTTTTTCTAAATCACGAAGTCCAATATTCGGATATATTGAGTCAAAATAATTTCTTAACCCATTGCGTAAAATAGCATTTGGGTTCCCCGCAATATATGCGTCAAAGTAAACACATCGTAACTTATGGATTTCCCAATGTGATATCCCCCATCTTTCGAATGAAAGCCTTTTATAAACCAAGGCATTCTTGGAACGTTCTTCGAATGTCTTACAAACTGATCTCGCCTTAAATAGTTGTGCCGAAGAATTCTGACCGACTCTAGACAAGATTTCATCAATCATGTCTCCGGGTAGGTCTCTTAAAATATTGGGTTGTCTATCCATTTTGTGTTTTTATACTGTAAAATAGACAAGTGTTAGATTCATAAAAAAAATACTTATTAATACAAGCAATTTTTACATATATCATAAAGCATAAGAACACTATATTACATATATTACACCACACGAATACAACTATCTTATTCCGACTCGCTCGTTTCTTCTTCTTCGGTTTTGGTTCGTTTTGCCAAGTTTCTAGGGATATATGATGTTCCCCTAATACGAGCCGTCGTTGTCCACATTGGTTTAGAAAAACCTGGTGGTTTAGAGGTTCCCGGGTCATTGTTACAACTTAAGGACTTCGGGGGTTGACGATACATATAAAGTTCATCGGGGTTGGAATTAGATTTCTCTATTTTTATGCCCTTTCCCTTATTATTTTCTTTTGCCTTTTTAAATTCAGTTGGGGTAATTTCTATAACATCATCGGAATTCTCGTCGGAATCCGATTCATCGGAGAATTGGTAATCCTCCCAATATTTTGCTTCCTTAGTGGAAACACCATTGACCATAATTAACCTTGGTCGGTTGGTTGAGGATTTTCTTTTACTTAACCGTTTTATTATTTCCCCCACCGGTTCTATTTCTTCATCCGGTTCCGATTCTTCTTCCGGTTCCGATTCTTCTTCCGGTTCCGACTCTTCTTCCGGTTCCTCTTCGGGAACTTGTGAATCAGTCCACAAATCATTCCAATTTACATTTGACTCTTCATTATTATTAGGTGAGTCAATGGGACTTGTTCTAGAGGTAGACATCTATCACATAATATCAAACACGTTAAGAGATTAATATATCACATAATATTCATATGTTAAAAATATATAGTTTCCAACAAAAATGTTAAGCAATCATTTTTAAAGAAAACACGGTCGAAGTCCAGACTCACTAATGCATCCTAACAAACTCGATAAGACACACTAATGCAAATTTTCTGGTTCTCTAAGACCAACGCTCTGATACCAACTGAAATGTCCCGTTCTTATTGATTAAAAACGTTCCATATTAATTGATTTCGTTGCGAGGTTTTGACCTCTATATGAGACGTTTTTCAAAGACTGCATTCATTTTTAAAACAAACCATAACCTTTATTTCATAAATAAAGGTTTAAAAAGCTTTACGTAGATTATCAAATAATGATAATCTAAAATATCCTGTTTACACACGACCATTACATAATGGTTTACAATACAAATATGTTACATCGAAATCAGTTTCTTGAATGCAGTTTTTACACAATATCATACAAACATGGACTCCAAATCTTGTCCTTATTTTAGTATGCAACAGCGGAAGCTCTTAATATTCACCTGAGAATAAACATGCTTTAAACGTCAACAAAAATGTTGGTGAGTTATAGGTTTAACCTATATATATCAAATCGTAACAATAGACCACAAGATTTCATATTTCAATACACATCCCATACATAGAGATAAAAATCATTCATATGGTGAACACCTGGTAACCGACAATAACAAGATGCATATATAAGAATATCCCCATCATTCCGGGACACCCTTCGGATATGATATAAATTTCGAAGTACTAAAGCATCCGGTACTTTGGATGGGGTTTGTTAGGCCCAATAGATCTATCTTTAGGATTCGCGTCAATTAGGGTGTCTGTTCCCTAATTCTTAGATTACCAGACTTAATAAAAAGGGGCATATTCGATTTCAATAATTCAACCATAGAATGTAGTTTCACGTACTTGTGTCTATTTTGTAAATCATTTATAAAACCTGCATGTATTCTCATCCCAAAAATATTAGATTTTAAAAGTGGGACTATAACTCACTTTCACAGATTTTTACTTCGTTGGGAAGTAAGACTTGGCCACTGGTTGATTCGAGGAACCTATAACAATATATACATATATATCAAAGTATGTTCAAAATATATTTACAACACTTTTAATATATTTTGATGTTTTAAGTTTATTAAGTCAGCTGTCCTCGTTAGTAACCTACAACTAGTTGTCCACAGTTAGATGTACAGAAATAAATCGATAAATATTATGTTGAATCAATCCACGACCCAGTGTATACGTATCTCAGTATTGATCACAACTCAAACTATATATATTTTGGAATCAACCTCAACCCTGTATAGCTAACTCCAACATTCACATATAGAGTGTCTATGGTTGTTCCGAAATATATATAGATGTGTCGACATGATAGGTCGAAACATTGTATACGTGTCTATGGTATCTCAAGATTACATAATATACAATACAAGTTGATTAAGTTATGGTTGGAATAGATTTGTTACCAATTTTCACGTAGCTAAAATGAGAAAAATTATCCAATCTTGTTTTACCCATAACTTCTTCATTTTAAATCCGTTTTGAGTGAATCAAATTGCTATGGTTTCATATTGAACTCTATATTATGAATCTAAACAGAAAAAGTATAAGTTTATAGTCAGAAAAATAAGTTACAAGTCGTTTTTGTAAAGGTAGTCATTTCAGTCGAAAGAACGACGTCTAGATGACCATTTTAGAAAACTTACTTCCACTTTGAGTTTAACCATAATTTTTGGATATAGTTTCATGTTCATAATAAAAATCATTTTCTCAGAATAACAACTTTTAAATCAAAGTTTATCATAGTTTTTAATTAACTAACCCAAAACAGCCCGCGGTGTTACTACGACGGCGTAAATCCGGTTTTACAGTTTTTCGTGTTTCCAGGTTTTAAATCATTAAGTTAGCATATCATATAGATATAGAACATGTGTTTAGTTGATTTTAAAAGTCAAGTTAGAAGGATTAACTTTTGTTTACGAACAAGTTTAGAATTAACTAAACTATGTTCTAGTGATTACAAGTTTAAATCTTCGAATAAGATAGCTTTATATGTATGAATCGAATGATGTTATGAACATCATTACTACCTTAAGTTCCTTGGATAAACCTACTGGAAAAGAGAAAAATGGATCTAGCTTCAACGGATCCTTGGATGGCTCGAAGTTCTTGAAGCAGAATCATGACACGAAAACAAGTTCAAGTAAGATCATCACTTGAAATAAGATTGTTATAGTTATAGAAATTGAACCAAAGTTTGAATATGATTATTACCTTGTATTAGAATGATAACCTACTGTAAGAAACAAAGATTTATTGAGGTTGGATGATCA
The DNA here is from genome assembly GCF_046630445.1 of Rutidosis leptorrhynchoides. Taxonomy (NCBI): domain Eukaryota; kingdom Viridiplantae; phylum Streptophyta; class Magnoliopsida; order Asterales; family Asteraceae; genus Rutidosis; species Rutidosis leptorrhynchoides. The sequence continues at coordinate 259,771,710 of NC_092337.1, forward strand.
CCTTACAAGATTGGAAGTGAGCTAGCAAACTTGAAAGTATTCTTGATTTTATGTAACTAGAACTTGTAGAATATATGAAGAACACTTAGAACTTGAAGATAGAACTTGAGAGAGATCAATTAGATGAAGAAAATTGAAGAATGAAAGTGTTTGTAGGTGTTTTTGGTCGTTGGTGTATGGATTAGATATAAAGGATATGTAATTTTGTTTTCATGTAAATAAGTCATGAATGATTACTCATATTTTTGTAATTTTATGAGATATTTCATGCTAGTTGCCAAATGATGGTTCCCACATGTGTTAGGTGACTCACATGGGCTGCTAAGAGCTAATCATTGGAGTGTATATACCAATAGTACATACATCTAAAAGCTGTGTATTGTACGAGTACGAATACGGGTGCATACGAGTAGAATTGTTGATGAAACTGAACGAGGATGTAATTGTAAGCATTTTTGTTAAGTAGAAGTATTTTGATAAGTGTATTGAAGTCTTTCAAAAGTGTATAAATACATATTAAAACACTACATGTATATACATTTTAACTGAGTCGTTAAGTCATCGTTAGTCGTTACATGTAAGTGTTGTTTTGAAACCTTTAGGTTAACGATCTTGTTAAATGTTGTTAACCCAATATTTATAATATCAAATGAGATTTTAAATTATTATATTATCATGATATTATCATGTATGAATATCTCTTAATATGATATATATACATTAAATGTCTTTACAACGATAATCGTTACATATATGTCTCGTTTAAAAATCATTAAGTTAGTAGTCTTGTTTTTACATATGTAGTTCATTGTTAATATACTTTATGATATGTTTTCTTATCATAGTATCATGTTAACTATATATATATATCCATATATATGTCATCATATAGTTTTTACAAGTTTTAACGTTCGTGAATCACCGATCAACTTGGGTGGTCAATTGTCTATATGAAACATATTTCAATTAATCAAGTCTTAACAAGTTTGATTGCTTAACATGTTGGAAACATTTAATCATGTAAATATCAATCTCAATTAATATATATAAACATGGAAAAGTTCGGGTCACTACAATATCTTAGTATGATGTATATACAGTTAAATGTCGTTACAACGATAATCGTTACATATATGTCTCGTTTCGAAATCATTAAGTTAGTAGTCTTATTTTTACATATGTATTTCATTGTTAATACACTTAATAATATATTTACTTATCATTTAACATAATTACCCAGGTATATCAATATCTTAATATGATTCATATGTACCTAGTAAGATGTTGTTATAACGATAATCGTTATATATATCGTTTTCGAGTTTCTTAAATTAATAGTCTCATTTTTATGTATATAACTCATTGTTAAAATACCTAATGAGATACATACTTATAATAAAATCATGTTAACTATATATATATAACCATATATATGTCATCGTATAGTTTTTACAAGTTTTAACGTTCGTGAATCACCGGTCAACTTGGGTGGTCAATTGTCTATATGAAACCTATTTCAATTAATCAAGTCTTAACAAGTTTGATTGCTTAACATGTTGGAAACACTTAATCATGTAAATAACAATTTCATTTAATATATATATAAACATGGAAAAGTTCGGGTCACTACAGTACCTACCCGTTAAATAAATTTCGTCCCGAAATTTTAAGCAGTTGGAGGTGTTGACGTATCTTCTGGAAATAAATGCGGGTATTTCTTCTTCATCTGATCTTCTCGTTCCTAGGTGAACTTGGGTCCTCTACGAGGATTCCATCGAACCTTAACAATTGGTATCTTGTTTTGCTTAAGTCTTTTAACCTCACGATCCATTATTTCGACGGGTTCTTCGATGAATTGAAGTTTTTCGTTGATTTGGATTTCATCTAATGGAATAGTATGATCTTCTTTAGCAAAACATTTCTTCAAATTCGAGACGTGGAAAGTGTTATGTACAGCCGCGAGTTGTTGAGGTAATTCAAGTCGGTAAGCTACTGGTCCGACACGATCAATAATCTTGAATGGTCCAATATACCTTGGATTTAATTTCCCTCGTTTACCAAATCGAACAACGCCTTTCCAAGGTGCAACTTTAAGCATGGCCATCTCTCCAATTTCAAATTCTATATCTTTTCTTTTAATGTCAGCGTAGCTCTTTTGTCGACTTTGGGCGGTTTTCAACCGTTGTTGAATTTGGATGATCTTCTCGGTAGTTTCTTGTATTATCTCCGGACCCGTAATCTGTCTATCCCCCACTTCACTCCAACAAATCGGAGACCTGCACTTTCTACCATAAAGTGCTTCAAACGGCGCCATCTCAATGCTTGAATGGTAGCTGTTGTTGTAGGAAAATTCTGCTAACGGTAGATGTCGATCCCAACTGTTTCCGAAATCAATAACACATGCTTATAGCATGTCTTCAAGCGTTTGTATCGTCCTTTCGCTCTGCCCATCAGTTTGTGGATGATAGGCAGTACTCATATCTAGACGAGTTCCTAATGCTTGCTGTAATGTCTGCCAGAATCTTGAAATAAATCTACCATCCCTATCAGAGATAATAGAGATTGGTATTCCATGTCTGGAGACGACTTCCTTCAAATACAGTCGTGCTAACTTCTCCATCTTATCATCTTCTCTTATTGGCAGGAAGTGTGCTGATTTGGTGAGACGATCAACTATTACCCAAATAGTATCAAAACCACTTGCAGTCCTTGGCAATTTAGTGATGAAATCCATGGTAATGTTTTCCCATTTCCATTCCGGGATTTCGGGTTGTTGAAGTAGACCTGATGGTTTCTGATGCTCAGCTTTGACCTTAGAACACGTCAAACATTCTCCTACGTATTTAACAACATCGGCTTTCATACCCGGCCACCAAAAATGTTTCTTGAGATCCTTTTACATCTTCCCCGTTCCAGGATGTATTGAGTATCTGGTTTTATGAGCTTCTCTAAGTACCATTTCTCTCATATCTCCAAATTTTGGTACCCAAATCCTTTCAGCCCTATACCGGGTTCCGTCTTCCCGAATATTAAGATGCTTCTCCGATCTTAGGGTATTTCATCCTTTAAATTTCCCTCTTTTAAAACTCCTTGTTACGCCTCCTTTATTTGAGTAGTAAGGTTATTGTTGAAATGTCCCGTTCTTATTGATTAAAAACGTTCCATATTAATTGATTTCGTTGCGAGGTTTTGACCTCTATATGAGACGTTTTTCAAATACTGCATTCATTTTTAAAATAAACCATAACCTTTATTTCATAAATAAAGGTTTAAAAAGTTTTACGTAGATTATCAAATAATGATAATCTAAAATATCCTGTTTACACACGACCATTACATAATGGTTTACAATACAAATATGTTACATCGAAATCAGTTTCTTGAATGCAGTTTCTACACAATATCGTATAAACATGGACTCCAAATCTTGTCCTTATTTTAGTATGCAACAGCGGAAGCTCTTAATATTCACCTGAGAATAAACATGCTTTAAACGTCAACAAAAATGTTGGTGAGTTATAGGTTTAACCTATATATATCAAATCGTAACAATAGACCACAAGATTTCATATTTCAATACACATCCCATACATAGAGATAAAAATCATTCATATGGTGAACACCTGGTAACCAACGTTAACAAGATGCATATATAAGAATATCCCCATCATTCCGGGACACCCTTCGGATATGATATAAATTTCGAAGTACTAAAGCATCCGGTACTTTGGATGGGGTTTGTTAGGCCCAATAGATCTATCTTTAGGATTCGCGTCAATTAGGGTGTCTGTTCTCTAATTCTTAGATTACCAGACTTAATAAAAAGGGGCATATTCGATTTCGATAATTCAACCATAGAATGTAGTTTCACGTACTTGTGTCTATTTTGTAAATCATTTATAAAACCTGCATGTATTCTCATCCCAAAAATATTAGATTTTAAAAGTGGGACTATAACTCACTTTCACAGATTTTTACTTCGTCGGGAAGTAAGACTTGGCCACTGGTTGATTCACGAACCTATAACAATATATACATATATATCAAAGTATGTTCAAAATATATTTACAACACTTTTAATATATTTTGATGTTTTAAGTTTATTAAGTCAGCTGTCCTCGTTAGTAACCTACAACTAGTTGTCCACAGTTAGATATACAGAAATAAATCGATAAATATTATCTTGAATCAATCCACGACCCAGTGTATACGTATCTCAGTATTGATCACAACTTAAACTATACATATTTTGGAATCAACCTCAACCCTGTATAGCTAACTCCAACATTCACATATAGAGTGTCTATGGTTGTTCCGAAATATATATAGATGTGTCGACATGATAGGTCGAAACATTGTATACGTGTCTATGGTATCTCAAGATTACATAATATATAATACAAGTTGATTAAGTTATGGTTGGAATATATTTGTTACCAATTTTCACGTAGCTAAAATGAGAAAAATTATCCAATCTTGTTTTACCCATAACTTCTTCATTTTAAATCCGTTTTGAGTGAATCAAATTGCTATGGTTTCATATTGAACTCTATTTTATGAATCTAAACAGAAAAAGTATAGGTTTATAGTCGGAAAAATAAGTTACAAGTCGTTTTTGTAAAGGTAGTCATTTCAGTCGAAAGAACGACGTCTAGATGACCATTTTAGAAAACATACTTCCACTTTGAGTTTAACTATAATTTTTGGATATAGTTTCATGTTCATAATAAAAATAATTTTCTCAGAATAACAACTTTTAAATCAAAGTTTATCATAGTTTTTAATTAACTAACCCAAAACAGCCCGCGGTGTTACTACGACGGCGTAAATCCGGTTTTACGGTGTTTTTCGTGTTTCCAGGTTTTAAATCATTAAGTTAGCATATCATAGATATAGAACATGTGTTTAGTTAATTTTAAAAGTCAAGTTAGAAGGATTAACTTTTGTTTGCGAACAAGTTTAGAATTAACTAAACTATGTTCTAGTGATTACGAGTTTAAACCTTCGAATAAGATAGTTTTATATATATGAATCGAATGATGTTATGAACATCATTACTACCTCAAGTTTAGTAGGTAAACCTACTGGAAGTGACAAGAAATGATCTAGCTTCAAAGGATCTTGGATGGCTTGAAAGTTCTTGAAATAGGATCATGACACAAAAACAAGTTCAAGTAAGATTTTTGCTCGAATTAAGATAGTTTATAGTTATAGAAATTGAATCAAAGTTTGAATATGAATATTACCTTGAATAAGAAAGATAACCTACTGTATATAACAAAGGTTTATTGATCTTAGATGATTACTTGGAATGGATTAGAAAGCTTGGAAGTAAATTAGTAAACTTGAAGGGATTTTTGAAGTATTCTTGAAGTGTTCTTCCTATGATGATTATAGCTTGATTCTTGAAGTGATTTTTGATGAAGATGATGATTAACTACTGGAAAAATACGTTCATAATAGTGTGGGTGTGTTGAGAGAGAATTAGAAAGAGATTTGGAAGTGAAATGGAGTGAATGATGAGTGTTAATTGGTGAGTGGTGAGTGGGGTTAAAAGGAGTTCTAGTTAGTTGACTAGCTCATGGTAGAAGTTAAAATTGATTAGTCATACATGACATAATCAAGAGTGGAATCCCATGCTAGTTCCTATTGGTATATACCCATAGTAAGTACGTTTTGAAGCTGCGTATAATACGGGTAAGAATACGACTAGAATTCTTGATGAAAGAAAAGAATGGGAAAGTAACTGTAACCATTTTCGTTAAGTCATCGTTAGTCGTTACATGTAAGTGTTGTTTTGAAACCTTTAAGTTAACGATCTCAATTAATATTGTTAACCCATTGTTTATTATATCTAATGAGATGTTAAATTATTATATTATCATGATATTATGATATATTAATATATCTTAATATGATATATATACATTTAAATGTCGTTACAACGATAATCGTTACATATATGTCTCATTTCGAAATCCTTAAGTTAGTAGTCTTGTTTATATGTATATAACTCATTGTTAATATACTTATGGAGATACTTACTTATCATAATCTCATGTTAACCATATGTATATCCATATATATATCATCATGTCGTTTTTACAAGTTTTAACGTTCGTGAATCGCCGGTCAACTTGGGTGGTCAATTGTCTATATGAAACATATTTCAATTAATCAAGTCTTAACAAGTTTGATTGCTTAACATATTGGAAAAATTTAATCATGTAAATATCAATCTCAATTAATATATATAAACATGGAAAAGTTCGGGTCACTACAATTGTGAATCATTATATTCATAGATTTTACTCGAATGGGTTCTCTGTCCTTCCTGCTCAAGGCGTCGGCTACCACATTTGCCTTCCCCGGGTGGTAACGAATCTCAAAGTCGTAATCATTCAACAATTCAATCCACCTACACTGCCTCATATTCAGTTGTTTCTGATTAAATATGTGTTGAAGATTTTGTGGTCGATATATATAATACTTTTGACGCCATATAAGTAGTGCCTCCAAGTCTTTAATGCAAAAACAACCGCGCCTAATTCCAAATCATGCGTCGTATAATTTTACTCGTGAATCTTCAATTGTCTAGACTCATAAGCAATCACCTTCATTCGTTGCATTAATACACAACCGAGACCTTGCTTTGATGCGTCACAATAAATCACCAAATCATCATTCCCTTCAGGCAATGACAATATAGGTGCCATAGTTAGCTTTTTCTTCAATAACTGAAACTCTTTCTCTTGTTCATCCTTCCATTCAAATTTCTTCCCTTTATGCGTTAATGCAGTCAAGGGTTTTTCTATTCTGGAAAAGTCTTGGATGAACCTTCTGTAGTAACCAGCTAGTCCTAAAAACTGGCGTATGTGTTTCGGAGTTTTCGGGGTTTCCCACTTTTCAACAGTTTCTATCTTTACCGGATCCACCTTAATACCTTTTTTGTTCACTATGTGACCGAGGAATTGAACTTTTTTCCAACCAAAATGCACACTTTGAAAATTTAGCGTACAATTCTTCCTTCCTCAATACTTCTAACACCTTTCTCAAATGTTCACCGTGTTCTTGGTCATTCTTTGAGTAAATAAGTATGTCATCAATGAAAACAATGACAAACTTGTCAAGGTATGGTCCACACACTCGGTTCATAAGGTCCATGAACACAGCTGGTGCATTAGTTAAACCAAACGGCATGACCATAAACTCGTAATGACCGTAACGTATTCTGAAAGCAGTCTTTGGAATATCATCTTCTTTCACCCGCATTTGATGATACCCGGAACGTAAGTCAATCTTTGAATAAACAGACGAGCCTTGTAGTTGATCAAATAAGTTGTCGATTCTCGGTAGTGGGTAGCGGTTCTTGATGGTAAGTTTGTTCAACTCTCGGTAGTCGATACACAACCTGAATGTACCATCTTTCTTCTTGACAAACAAAACAGGAGCTCCCCACAGTGATGTGCTTGGTCGAATGAAACCACGCTCTAAAAGTTCTTGTAATTGGCTTTGCAGCTCTTTCATCTCGCTGGGTGCGAGTCTGTAAGGAGCACGAGCTATTGGTGCAGCTCCTGGTACAAGATCTATTTGAAATTCAACGGGTCGATGTGGGGGTAATCCCGGTAATTCTTTCGGAAATACATCGGGAAATTCTTTTGCAACGGGAACATCATTGATGCTCTTTTCTTCAGTTTGTACTTTCTCGACGTGTGCTAGAACAGCATAGCAACCATTTATTATTAGTTATTGTGCCTTCAAATTACTAATAAGATGTAGCTTTGTGTTGCCCTTTTCTCCGTACACCATTAAGGGTTTTCCTTTTTCTCGTATAATGCGAATTGTATTTTTGTAACAAACGATCTCTGCTTTCACTTCTTTCAACCAGTCCATACCGATTATCACATCAAAATTCCCTAACTCTACTGGTATCAAGTCAATCTTAAATGTTTCGCTAATCAGTTTAATTTCTCGATTCCGACATATATTATCTGCTGAAATTAATTTACCATTTGCTAATTCGAGTAAAAATTTACTATCCAACGGCGTCAATGGACAACTTAATTTAGCACAAAAATCTCTACTCATATAGCTTCTATCCGCACCCGAATCAAATAAAACGTAAACAGATTTATTGTCAATAAGAAACGTACCCGTAACAAGCTCCGGGTCTTCCTGTGCCTCTGCTGCATTAATATTGAAAACTCTTCGGCGGCCTTGTCCATTCGTGTTCTCCTGGTTCGGGCAATTTCTAATAATGTGGCCCGGTTTTCCACATTTATAACAAACTACATTGGCATAACTTGCTCCGACACTACTTGCTCCGCCATTACTCGTTCCGACACCATTTGTTCCTTTCGTTCTGTTAACCCCTGGTCCGTAGACCTCACACTTCGCCGCGCTATGACCATTTCTTTTACACTTGTTGCAAAATTTGGTGCAGAACCCCGAGTGATACTTTTCACACCTTTGGCATAGCTGCTTCTGATTGTTGTTGTTGTTGTGGTTGTTATTGTTGTTGGGATGATTGTTGTAGTTGCTGTTGCTGTTGTTGTTGTTGTTGTTGTTGTTGTTGTTGTTGTTGTTGTTGTTGTTGTTGTTGGGCCATTTGTTGTAGTTGCGATTGATGTTGCAATTGTTGGGATAATTGTTGCGATTATTATTGTAATTGCTGTTGTTGTTGTATTGGTGATTCTTATCACCGTTTTCCTCCCACTTTCTTTTGACTTGCTTCACATTGGCCTCTTCAGCCGCCTGTTCTTTAATTCTTTCCTCAATCTGGTTCACTAGTTTGTGAGCCATTCTACATGCCTGTTGTATGGAGGCGGGCTCGTGTGAACTTATATCTTCTTGGATTCTTTCCGGTAATCCTTTCACAAACGCGTTGATCTTCTCTTCCTCATCTTCGAATGCTCCCGGACACAATAGGCACAATTCTGTGAATCGTCTTTCGTACGTGGTAATATCAAATCCTTGGGTTCGTAACCCTCTAAGTTCTGTCTTGAGCTTATTGACCTCGGTTCTGGGACGGTACTTCTCGTTCATCAAGTGCTTGAATGCTGACCACGGTAGTGCGTACGCATCATCTTGTCCCACTTGCTCTAGATAGGTATTCCACCAAGTTAACGCAGAACCTGTGAAGGTATGCGTAGCGTACTTCACTTTGTCCTCTTCAGTACACTTACTTATGGCAAATACCAATTCGAACTTCTCGGTCCACCATTTCAATCCGATCGGTCCTTCGGTTTCATCAAATTCCAAAGGTTTGCAGGCAGTGAATTCTTTGTAGGTGCATCCTACACGATTTCCTGTACTGCTAGATCCAAGGTTATTGTTGGTATGTAGCGCAGCCTGTACTGCGGCTATGTTTGAAGCTAGAAAAGTACGGAATTCCTCTTCATTCATATTCACGGTGTGTCGAGTAGTCGGTGCCATTTCCTTCAAAATAGTCAAATGGAACAAGTTAATTATACATAATATTAAGAGTAGTTAATAGTATTTCGTAGCATAATATGAACTCATTTATAAAAGCTTTTTCTTCATATTAGCGTTTTATAAGTTTAAATTCGGGTAGTACCTACCCGTTAAGTTCATACTTAGTAGCTAATATACAATTCAACTACTACAATTCTATATGAAAAACTGATTATAATAATATTTCACGTTCAAACTTTTATACAATATTTTACAAACTTACAATACCGCTTATTTTACATAAAGCATGAAATATAGCACACAATAACTTTGATACAAGATATTTGTGAAGATAATTCTAGCTAGTAGACAAGTCGTTCAGCAAAGGCAATAAAGACACGTAATTCATACGTCCAGAAACAAGTCATGCATTCTGGTTTTACTAGGACTACTTCCCATCCTTGTTCTTGTGGAACATAACCGTTATGGCCGTTGATAAGACAGCGTGTTGTAACGTCGTCAAAGGGACGAGGGTTACATAATGACCAACAGTCTCGTAATAACCTAAAAACCTCATTTCTTACCCCAATTACCGAATCCGTCACTTGTGGGAACGTTTTGTTTAATAGCTGTAGCTCGACGTTCTTTTTCTCACTGAGCGAACATTACTAACCCGTAAGCATAGCATGCTTCTTTATGTTGCATGTTAGCCGCTTTTTCTAAATCATGAAGTCCTATATTCGGATACATTGAGTCAAAATAATTTCTTAACCCGTTGCATAAAATAGCATTTGGGTTCCCCGCAATATATGCGTCAAAGTAAACACATCGTAACTTATGGGTTTCCCAATGTGATATCCCCCATCTTTCAAACGAAAGTCTCTTATAAACCAAGGCATTCTTGGAACGTTCTTCGAATGTCTTACAAACTGATTTCGCCGTAAATAGTTGTGCAGAAGAATTCTGACCGACTCTAGACAAGATTTCATCAATCATATCTCCGGGTAGGTCTCTTAAAATATTGGGTTGTCTACCCATTTTGTGTTTTTATACTGTAAAATAGACAAGAGTTAGATTCATAAAAAAAAATACTTATTAATACAAACAATTTTTACATATATCATAAAGCATAAGCACACTATATTACATATATTACACCATACGAATACAACTATCTTATTCCAACTCGCTCGTTTCTTCTTCTTCTGTTTTGGTTCGTTTTGCCAAGTTTCTAGGGATATATGATGTTCCCCTAATACTAGCTGTCGTTTTCCACAACGGTTTAGAAAAACCTGGTGGTTTAGAGGTTCCCGGGTCATTGTTACAACTTAAGGACTTCGGGGGTTGACGATACATATAAAGTTCATCGGGGTTGGATTTAGATTTCTCTATTTTTATGCTCTTTCCCTTATTATTTTCTTTTGCTTTTTTTAAATTCAGTTGGGGTAATTTCTATAACATCATCGGAATTCTTGTCGGAATCCGATTCATCGGAGAATTGGTAATCCTCCCAATATTTTGCTTCCTTGGCGGAAACACCATTGACCATAATTAACCTTGGTCGGTTGGTTGAGGATTTTCTTTTACTTAACCGTTTTATTATTTCCCCCACCGGTTCTATTTCCTCCTCCGATTCCTCCTCTTCCGGTTCTGATTCTTCTTCCGGTTCTGATTCTTCTTCCGGTTCCTCTTCGGGAACTTGTGAATCAGTCAAATATATATTCGACTCTTCGTTATTATTAGGTGAGTCAATGGGATTTGTTCTAGAGGTAGACATCTATCACACAATATCAAACATGTTAAGAGATTAATATATCACATAATATATACATGTTAATAATATATAGTTTCCAACAAAAATGTTAAGCAATCATTTTTAAAGAAAACACGGTCGAAGTCCAGACTCACTAATGCATCCTAACAAACTCGATAAGACACACTAATGCAAATTTTCTGGTTCTCTAAGACCAACGCTCTGATACCAACTGAAATGTCCCGTTCTTATTGATTAAAAACGTTCCATATTAATTGATTTCGTTGCGAGGTTTTGACCTCTATATGAGACGTTTTTCAAAGACTGCATTCATTTTTAAAACAAACCATAACCTTTATTTCATAAATAAAGGTTTAAAAAGCTTTACGTAGATTAAATGATAATCTAAAATATCATGTTTACACACGACCATTACATAATGGTTTACAATACAAATATGTTACATCGAAATCAGTTTCTTGAATGCAGTTTTTACACAATATCATACAAACATGGACTCCAAATCTTGTCCTTATTTTAGTATGCAACAGCGGAAGCTCTTAGTATTCACCTGAGAATAAACATGCTTTAAACGTCAACAAAAATGTTGGTGAGTTATAGGTTTAACCTATATATATCAAATCGTAATAATAGACCACAAGATTTCATATTTCAATACACATCCCATACATAGAGATAAAAATCATTCATATGGTGAACACCTGGTAACCGACATTAACAAGATACATATATAAGAATATCCCCATCATTCCGGGACACCCTTCGGATATGATATATATTTCGAAGTACTAAAGCATCCGGTACTTTGGATGGGGTTTGTTAGGCCCAATAGATCTATCTTTAGGATTCGCGTCAATTAGGGTGTCTGTTCCCTAATTCTTAGATTACCAGACTTAATAAAAAGGGGCATATTCGATTTCGATAATTCAACCATAGAATGTAGTTTCACGTACTTGTGTCTATTTTGTAAATCATTTATAAAACCTGCATGTATTCTCATCCCAAAAATATTAGATTTTAAAAGTGGGACTATAACTCACTTTCACAGATTTTTACTTCGTCGGGAAGTAAGACTTGGCCACTGGTTGATTCACGAACCTATAACAATATATACATATATATCAAAGTATGTTCAAAATATATTTACAACACTTTTAATATATTTTGATGTTTTAAGTTTATTAAGTCAGCTGTCCTCGTTAGTATCCTACAACTAGTTGTCCACAGTTAGATGTATAGAAATAAATCGATAAATATTATCTTGAATCAATCCACGACCCAGTGTATACGTATCTCAGTATTGATCACAACTCAAACTATATATATTTTGGAATCAACCTCAACCCTGTATAGCTAACTCCAACATTCACATATAGAGTGTCTATGGTTGTTCCGAAATATATATAGATGTGTCGACATGATAGGTCGAAACATTGTATACGTGTCTATGGTATCTCAAGATTACATAATATACAATACAAGTTGATTAAGTTATGGTTGGAATAGATTTGTTACAAATTTTCACGTAGCTAAAATGAGAAAAATTATCCAATCTTGTTTTACCCATAACTTCTTCATTTTAAATCCGTTTTGAGTGAATCAAATTGCTATGGTTTCATATTGAACTCTATTTTATGAATCTAAATAGAAAAAGTATAGGTTTATAGTCGGAAAAATAAGTTACAAGTCGTTTTTGTAAAGGTAGTCATTTCAGTCGAAAGAACGACGTCTAGATGACCATTTTAGAAAACATACTTCCACTTTGAGTTTAACCATAATTTTTGGATATAGTTTCATGTTCATAATAAAAATCATTTTCTCAGAATAACAACTTTTAAATCAAAGTTTATCATAGTTTTTAATTAACTAACCAAAAACCACACGCGGTGTTACTACGACGGCGTAAATCCGGTTTTACGGTGTTTTTCGTGTTTCCAGGTTTTAAATCATTAAGATAGCATATCATATAGATATAGAACATGTGTTTAGTTGATTTTAAAAGTCAAGTTAGAAGGATTAATTTTTATTTGCGAACAAGTTTAGAATTAACTAAACTATGTTCTAGTGATTACAAGTTTAAACCTTCGAATAAGATAGCTTTATATGTATGAATCAAATGATGTTATGAACACCATTACTACCTCAAGTTCCTTGGATAAACCTACTGGAAATGAGAAAAATAGATCTAGCTTTAAAGGATCCTTGGATGGCTTGAAAGTTCTTGAAGCAGAATCATGACACGAAAACAATTTCAAGTAAGATTTCCACTCGAAATAAGATTGTTATAGTTATAGAAATTGAATTAAAGTTTGAATATGATTATTACCTTGTATTAGAAAGATAACCTACTGTAAGTAACAAAGGTTTCTTGATCTTGGATGATTACTTGGAATGGATTTAGAAAACTTGGAAGTAAACTTGCAATCTTGGAAGTATTCTTGATTTTATGAAACTAGAACTTTTGGAATTTATGAAGAACACTTAGAACTTGAAGATAGAACTTGAGAGAGATCAATTAGATGATGAAAATTGAAGAATGAAAGTGTTTGTAGGTGTTTTTGGTCGTTGGTGTATGGATTAGATATAAAGGATATGTAATTTTGTTTTCATGTAAATAAGTCATGAATGATTACTCATATTTTTGTAATTTTATGAGATATTTCATGCTAGTTGCCAAATTATGGTTCCCACATGTGTTAGGTGACTCACATGGGCTGCTAAGAGCTAATCATTGGAGTGTATATACCAATAGTACATACATCTAAAAGCCGTGTATTGTACGAGTACGAATACGGGTGCATACGAGTAGAATTGTTGATGAAACTGAACAAGGATGTAATTGTAAGCATTTTTGTTAAGTAGAAGTATTTTGATAAGTGTCTTGAAGTCTTTCAAAAGTGTATGAATACATATTAAAACACTACATGTATATACATTTTAACTGAGTCGTTAAGTCATCGTTAGTCGTTTCATGTAAATGTTGTTTTGAAACCTTTAGGTTAACGATCTTGTTGAATGTTGTTAACCCATTGTTTATTATAACAAATGAGATGTTAAATTGTTATATTATCATGATATTATGATATATAATATATCTTAGTATGATGTATATACAGTTAAATGTCGTTACAACGATAATCGTTACATATATGTCTCGTTTCGAAATCATTAAGTTAGTAGTCTTATTTTTACATATGTATTTCATTGTTAATACACTTAATAATATATTTACTTATCATTTAACATAATAAACTAGGTGTATCAATATCTTAATATGATTCATATGTACCTAGTAAGACGTTGTTATAACGATAATCGTTATATATATCGTTTTCGAGTTTCTTAAATTAATAGTCTCATTTTTATGTATATAACTCATTGTTAAAATACCTAATGAGATACATACTTATAATAAAATCATGTTAACTATATATATATAACCATATATATGTCATCGTATAGTTTTTACAAGTTTTAACGTTCGTGAATCACCGGTCAACTTGGGTGGTCAATTGTCTATATGAAACCTATTTCAATTAATCAAGTCTTAACAAGTTTGATTGCTTAACATGTTGGAAATATTTAATTATGTAAATAACAATTTCATTTAATATATATATAAACATGGAAAAGTTCGGGTCACTACAATAGAGATTATGTATTCTAGTTTTGACGGTAAACCAAATTAGTTTAAAACTATATTAACTTATTAAATCCATGATTAGATCTGAAGAAAATATATATGTATATAATTTCATAAAGATTGTAATTAAAAATTCTTTTGTACAAACTGTTAATGGTGAAAACATTTTAACGGGTAGGTAATACCCAAGGAATATTTAGATTTCATATTAATAAGTTACACTGTACAATCTTCGAATCTGATTCAACAGTCATTCACTATTCTACTTACATCCACAGATATACGAATCCGTTCACCGCAGAATCACCATTTTCATCCAATTTCATATTTGGATTTTGATTTATCAGAATTCAACAAGTGGCATAATGAAGAAAACATTTGACAAAATAAAATTTGTTAGAAATAAACAAATTAACTATGAGAAATTTTGTTAGGAATCCACGCTAACTGTTCCTAGCTAATTGTTCCTAGCTAACTGATTACATTTTATTTATCTACATTCTCGCAATTTTATTTATCGTCATTTAATTTCTGTTATTTACGTTACGCACTTTATTTATCGTCATTTAATTTCTGTTATTTATTTTTACGCATTTTAAATATCGATATACGTATACAAGGTTTTGACATATCATATCGACGCATCTATATATATTATTTGGAATTACCATAGACACTCTATATGCAGTAATGATCGAGTTCTCTATACAGGGTTGAGGTTGATTCTACAATAATATATATAGTTTGAGTTGTGATCGAGTCTGAGACTTATACGGGTCACGACACGTATTAATTAATTCGAATATTATATATTAAACTATATATGAATTATTGGACTGTCAACTGTGGACTATCGACTGTGGACTAATAACATTGGACAATTAAAATGAATTAAAATATTGATTATAACATATGAAACTAAACAATTCTTCAAGTTTCCACTTGATTTCGTCTTAAACATCATTTGTATCTTCACGATTACATTCTGCGTTCAAACCTTTCATGATTCTTGAAAACACCTCAATCGAGAGGAGGAACCAACGACACTTCATCTACAGAAAGAAAGATTTATGCATATAGTTATACACCTGAAAAACTCTCGGAAACTGAGTAAACATTTAACACGTAAATGTGTCCATTCCTTTAGTGTTATTATTACCCAAAATAACTCTACAGTTCTTTTTCAAAATAGCCAATTTTGTCACAGCTCTAGCAAGACAACTTCGACTTTTCATTCGAAACAACTTTATTATAACTTTGATATATATGCGAACTCTTTTATTGTTACCGGGGAACCTTTTATATTTCATCATATTACCAGTAGACGTACCAGCAACCTCGTTGCTCTTTGGGCTTAAATCCCTCCGACAAATCACTACATTTATCTATTGAAGTCTCATCATATTCTTATCCGTATCTGGTAACGAGAATTGCCATACCAATTACCGAGAATCAGCAAATCTGTATTGTGAGCCTCGTAACGTTTCCACATCAACAGTTATATGTAAACATATAACATTTATCTCTTAGAATTATGATCTTTCATCTGAAATCCTGAAAAGCACTCAGTCTACAAATCAAATACTCTGAATGTTGAAAAAGCTGAATGAAGCAGCAAAAACCGTAGACAACCGTAAACGACCTTAATCGTCGGAAGTTGATGATAAAGAATTGTAGGTTAGCAAAGCTCAGAAAAAAAGTTTGAAATTGAAAAACTGATTGAGCAAACTATGAAGGAAGCCGTGGACAAATCACAAAGAATAAGTTTGACTTCAAAGAATCTAAATGATTCAGTACCTGCTGAAGTCATTAACGAATACCTTACTTTTGACTCCAAACTCTTGCGGACAAATTTTCTTCACCATCCTCCGATATTAGAAATTTCAAGATATCATCGTATCTTTCATTATAAATGTCCTCCATATTTCTGAAGATATTTTCATAACTATTCTTATCTAAAATCATTTATCTCTTTGAGCTATCAGTATTACATCATATAGAAACTGTTAGTTTCTATATTCTGTAAACTTCCGAGCTTAAAATATGAATGTTATTGAAGTAATGTTGGGAACTGATGCATGAGTTAGTATAATATAATGGCACTTGATCAACGTGATTATACAGTAAGTCATGCTGAGTTTCTAATGGAACGTGATAATTCACAGATCATAACGTCATCATGTGCCATGTTACACGACTCTTACATTCTGTCTAAATCTATAAACATATCAAGAACATGTTTTTCTTGATAGATCTATTTTTCCCTTGAATTCTGGTAATTTAACAAGTCAGATTGTACTATTATCATTTCTTTCCTAGAACATTAACTGTGTTCATTCCAAAAATTTATATATGTGAATTCTGGACCATTACAAGAGATGCCTAACCGCAAGAAGAAGAAACGAAGGGACAAAGCTCCGAAATAGAAATTGGAGTATAAATCGTAGCAAATAGGAGGGAGTATTAACTGTGGATGACAATGTTTATAGGAACAGAAATAGGAGCATTGAGATATAAGGGAAGATATAAAATCCAACAACAACGCAGAAATTACAAACCATGGATATTAATACGAATAGCAATATAAAGACACGGTATAATTAAGAATAGTATCACCCCAAGGTAATAGTATAAGTAAACAGAGTTTTCTGGTGGAAGATTGAAAAGAAGGATGACAGAAATGATAATTAGGAAGAAATCAAGGATTAGAACTGGATTAAGCATTTTCACAATCTTGTGGATGTAAGAACCATGAAATAAAGTATAGGAATTGTGAAAATTATGGAACGAAAAGAGTTTAATTTATAATGGACATATCAGACGAAGTAATCGAGGCAGGTCACCGTATTTAATTAGAGAGATCTTAATTCCCTTAAATCTCGAAGAATCAGATCTTATAGATTTCCAAGATTTTCTTTAAATCCCATGAATTCCGGAAATCAATTATAACCACGTCATCAGTTAAAACGATTATACATTTACTCATTTCGCTCTTTTGCAATAGCTTCACTTATACTCTTCGCGTAATCAAATCGTTTTATCTATATTATTCAATGATGATAAAATTCTATTTATCAACTTATATTCGTCATGAAAACATTTTTATAGTTAGCCATGACAACCTCGATCAAATTTCGGGATGAAATTTCTTTAACGGGTAGGTACTGTGATGACCCAGAAATTTCCGATCAAATTTAAACTTTAATCTTTATATGTTTCCGACACGATAAGCAAAAATCTGTAATGTTGAGTCTCGAAAGTTTTAAAATCTACATTCATGTAATCAATTACCCTTTGACTGTGCTCGACGATTTACGAACAATTAATTGTAAACAGATATATGTGTATGTATATATAAATAATAATTCGAAATATAATTTGAAGTATTATATGTTGTTGTTATTAAAGATTAATAAAATAAAAGTATGATATTATAATAATTATTATTTAAAATATATCTCTATATATAAATAATGTATATTAAAAATAAATATTAAATGATTGTATTACTCGTTTGATGTTTCAATTGATATTAAGCAAGTTAAATTTAAACTTACATAATTTTAAAATAAACGGTGATTCGAAAATGAGTTCTATAAATTTTAGGCTTACTAAAAATGTATTTAGGATCTAGTTATTTAATTTTAATACTTTTTATATTTTACTCAGAATTGAGAGGGACAATTGATGTAATTTTTATTTAATAAATTAATGATCGAATTTTATACCATAATGACCGAAATAAATAAAGATAATTACTGTGAAAATTTGGGATTTTTCTGAAAACTTTTTATTCGCCACTGAGTGAACAACGGGGCACGATATAATAGTCTGTGGAAACTGTCGGTAGAGTAACTACAAGAATTTAGGCTGCTATACTATTTGTTTTCTGTATCACACGTTTCAATTGTAAAGAAGTTATAATATATTATTATTATATTTATTACTTTCTATGAGCACTAATTGATTGAATTTGGATGTAGTGTTAAAACGTATATTATTATAACTACCTTGCAACATGTTATGATTATTGATTTATTTATTATATTATAATCATTATTATATTATATTACTGTTTTTAATTGACTCTATCTATCAATAATTCTCAATCTATCTAGTTACTTTATCTCCCACTTGATGCATCTAAATTTGTAAATATCTGTAAATAGGTAGGATACATCAAGTTAATTAATAAAATAGACCATTAAACTAGTGATGGGGTAATCATTTACAGCATGTCATTCTACCACTTAAAAACTCATAGTGTAATGGATCAAATACTAAGGTGTATATAAAAGATCTTTCTTGAAATATATATAACAACGAGCAGTGTAAACTTATGCCTATTTAGTTCCAAAAATGAAGTCAAGGGAACCAAATTGTTCATCATTTTCGTCTCTCACTGTTTTCCTATTTTCTTGCCACCTTATATATTTTATGACTATTAAAACTAATGCTACCATCTATCTATTAAATATCTATATCCATTATTTATACATATGCATATGATGAAATATATCTCATACAATCACCACACAACCATGTATAACCATCATCATTTTATTATTAATTGAACGTACTATGTTGCTTTATTTGTTACCTGTCTCAATCCCCATCTAGTTCATAATGATAAATGATCTGTGATTTAATCAACAACCATCACCCCACATGTTTGTTACTTTCTCTACTACTTTGTTTGTATCAACTGACCATCACCCATTTCATTTATCTATTCTCTTTATATGATATACACATTAACATATGCTTAGGGATATAAAACACACCCACTTGCAAATTAATTTCTTTCTTTCTTTGCCTACTCGACCCAACCAAGAACAACCTTTCACCACCTTAATCCACCACCATCGACCATGCACTACTTCATCTCCATCATTGCAACCGAGAATAACCACCACCTCTTCCATTTCTCTCTCTCTCTCTCTCTACTATTCTAATCCGAGAACTTTCATAATCATTGAGTTTTCTTTTGTTAAACTTTCTTTTCGAATTTCTGTTTTGAATAGGAAACATCACCACACCATTTAACATGTACTATCCTATTTCTTTTCTTGTTTCGAACAACCCACAAAACACCACCATCAGACCACGAATAACTACTGCACTATTTGATTTTTTTTTTTTAAATGGTAGTGTTAAACGATAGTAATGAAGAAGATAAAGCGATGGTATTGCTTCTCGTTACCGGGTACTGTTTCAGTTCAGTTGAGAACCCAATCCGAATAGACAACACCATCATCTTTTTGATCTAAACACTCTTGAATTGCAAATCGTTCTACGGTTACTGTTTTCCCTTGTTTAACCGATACATGTTTATTGTTTTGTTCAATTTGATCAAACCCAGAATCAAAAAAACATCAAACATCACCTACAAGAGTCAAGGAAATGATGAACAGTGAAATGATTATGGAGAAGATAATGAATAGTGAAGCATAATCATGGTTACGAATGAGATGATGACAACTTGATGTGATAATGACCGAAGTAATACAGTAATCATTTATTGTGTTTTAATATCTAACCAAATGAAGATATTGATGTTTCTTTGATGACTGAGGAAAATAATATCGAGATAATAAATGATGATGATGATAGTAACGATGGAGGTGATGATGAACGATGATGATGAACCTATTTGAAGCACGTCTGATTGAATCCAACACCCACTTCCAACTTTTAATTCGTTCCTAATATTGTGTTATTAAAAACCGAAGCCTTTTTTATAATATTTCAACTTGGGTCGATTACTCAGTTTTGAGGATTGGGCCTGTATGTTATTGTTGATTGGGCCGAAGAATTGGGCCTAGGTTTTCGTTTGGGTCGAAGAGATGCAACAGCGTATATTATATTTTTTACAAAGGGATTACATGGTTCTCTGATGAACGAGATTATTAGTGAAGATGATTAAAACGCGTGTTAAATGTTATATATGTAATTGAGCGAGTTATAACAAAAAAACAAACATGGACAGATGGTTTAGGGAGCGATTGAGTGAACGAGAGGTCTCGAGTTCGAATCCCAGTGGTGACACTTCTTTTTGATCATTTCTTCAAAGGTTGTAACCATTTACTAATTTTATCATTATTATTATTATTATTATTATTATTATTATTATTATTATTATTATTATTATTATTATTATTATTATTATTATTATTATTATTATTATTATTATTATTTTTATTATTATTATTAATGATATGAGAATTATTATTAGTAATATCATTTTTATTATGAATAGGGTTATTAAAATTGTTATTGTAAAAACTTATTATCATTATTAAAAATTATTTTTAGTTATGATGTATATTATTATTTTTATTACTTTTTGTAAATATTTGTTATTAAAACTATCATTTTAAACAAATAAATATTTTGTACATGAAATATACTTATCATATATACTATAATTATATTAATATTTCAAATAACCATATTTATCAAACTCATTAATAATACTTATTAAAATACATACATACAACAAACTAATACTTTTCAAATACGACACTAAACAATAATGTAAATAAATATGGATATATTAATATAACTATATAGATATTAATCATTTTGAATATGGGGGATGATTCTCACACACTGTTTTTTGATCATCACACACCAATTTACTTGAACTCCTCCCTAATAATAGGGTAAAAGGGTGTGTGAGGATCAAAAAATAGTGTGTGAGAATCATCCCCCTTTGAATATATACACAAATTAAATATATAATATATAAATTAAGATTTAATAAATAAATTTCTTCAATTACGATTATGTGTATTAATAAATATACAAATGATATAGGTTCGTGAATCCGAGGCCAACCCTGCATTGTTCGATTGTTCAATGTCGTTATATGTATTTTTACTACAAAATACAATAGGTGAGTTTCATTAATCCCTTTTTAAATGCTTTTGCAATATATATTTTTGGGACTGAGAATACATGCGATGTTTTTATAACTGTTTTACGAAATAGACACAAGTACTTAAAACTACATTCTATGGTTGGATTACCTAATCGAATATGCCCTTTTTATTAAGTCTGGTAATCTAAGAATTAGGGAACAGACACCCTAATTGACGCGAACTCTAAAGATAGATCTATCAGGCCCAACAAGCCCCATCCAAAGTATCGGATGCTTTAGTACTTCGAAATTTATATCATGTTCGAAGGAGGATCCCGGAATGATGGGGATATTCTTATATGCATATTGTGAATGTCGGTTGCCAGGTGTTCAATCCATATGAATGATATTTTTATCTCTATGCATGTGACGTATGTTTATGAGAAATGGAAATATGAAATCTTGTGGTCTATTAAAATTAGGAGATGATTATTTATGTTAAACTAATGAACTCACCAACCTTTTGGTTGACACTTTAAAGCATGTTTATTCTCAGGTGTTAAAGAAATCTTCCACTGTGCAATTGCTCATTTTAAAGATATTACTTGGAGTCATTCATGACATATTTCAAAAGACGTTGCATTCGAGTCGTTGAGTTCATCAAGATTATTATTAAGTCAATTATAGTTAGATATATTATAAAATGGTATGCATGTCGTCAACTTTCGATGTAACAAAAGAATATCTTTTCAAAAACGAATGCAATGTTTGTAAAATGTATCATATAGAGGTCAAGTACCTCGCGATGTAATCAACTGTTGTGAATCATTTATAATCGATATGGACTTCGTCCGGATGGATTAGGACGGGTCATGAAAATTACTACCTCAAGTTTAGTAGGTAAACCTACTGGAAGTGATAAAAATGATCTAGCTTCAAAGGATTCTTGGATAGCTTGAAAGTTCTTGAAGTAGAATCATGACACGAAAACAAGTTCAAGTAAGATTATCACTCGAAATAAGATTGTTATAGTTATAGAAATTGAACCAAAGTTCGAATACGAGTATTACCTTGAATTAGAAAGATATCTTACTGTAAATAAGAAAGATTTCTTGAGATTGGATGATCACTTGAAATGAATTAGAAAGCTTGGAAGTAGACTTGTAAACTTGAGAGTATTCTTGATTTTATGAAACTAGATGTAATGACCCGGAAATTTCCGACCAAATTTAAACCTTAATCTTTATATGTTCCTGACACGATAAGCAAAATATGCAATGTTGAGTCTAGAAAATTTGAAATCTATTTTCAGATAATCAGTTACCCTTTGACTATGCCCGATGATTCACGAACAATTATGTGTAAATAAATATGTAAATAAATTTATATAGAAATATAGAAATATAGAAATATAGAAATATAGAAATATATATATATATATATATATATATATATATATATATATAATGTATAAATAATAAATATTCAACATTATGTTAACATATAATATGTAATATTAATAATTAAATGAAAATACAAATTTAATTGTAATCATTATATTATTAATACATTCATTGCTATTATTAATATTATTATCAGAATTACTAAAATTATAATATTGAACATGATATATCTGATTTGTTACACTTATTAATGTTATTGATATCATTGTTAATATCATTATCTTTATAACTACTAGTAAAGTTATAATTTTAATTAATATAACAAGTTCAATTATAAATTATATTGTTGTAGTAATATTATAATCACTTTCAATATTAAAATTTATATATGTAATAGTAATATGAAAATATAGATATATAAACAAATTGTTATATTATTACTGATATAATTGGAAATAATGGTATCATCAATAATATATTTCTTATTATTATTATTATTAGTATAATTTTGATAAAATTATCATTAATATTATCATTATGTTTCTATTATTATTATTATTAATATTAATATTAGTATTATTATTAAAAATTAATAACATTCTTAAATTTATTAGTAGATTTATGTTATTATGTAATATTACAAAATTCATTATGCAGATATACATCAGATACATAAACAAATACAAATACAGTATATTTATAAATATAAATAGGGTTTATATATATAAAAAAATACAGATAAATCACAAATACAGTTTTAGGTTCAAATCAATCTGTTCATAACTTGTATCTTTGTTTCTAACCTGGTTATAAAATCGAATCCTAGCATAGTATGATGACAAATTCCGGTAGCAGTCTCCATCTGCTTTTGATTTTTTTTTTTTATATATTCCTGTTTGAGTTTTGTCGATAACTGGCATTATATAACAAGTGATCCTGAAATGATATTGATACAATTCATCTAAAGTCTCAACTCTCAGCTTCAACTATAACTATCTGCAATTGTTTCAAAGTTGTAAATACAAACAATTTTTTAAAAAAAAAAACAGACATATACTCTGTACGAGTACCTTTTTGGCAAGATCATGATTTCGAAACAAATCTTAAAATGTAATAAAACAGTTTTGTTAAGAATCATATAAACAATCTTTCTGCAAAGGTTCGAATTCCAATTTTTCTTATCAAGCTCTAATTTTCGAGTCAAAGATCACGTTTCAAAAAGTCAAAGTTTGTTCATCAGCAAAATTCGAGTTCTATGTTGTGATTTAAGTCTAGTTAATGATTTTAAAAGTTTCCATTAGTGATTTATAATATTTTACGTGTAAAGATCAGAACTAAAACGAGCTAAATTTTAAATTTGATTTTTGTGTTCTTCATAGTTTATTTCGAACAGCAACAACTCCCTTTCTGTTATTTTTTTTCTGTTTAAATGATTTAATCCACTAATCTAATCGTTTATATATATTTAAAGTCTTTAAACTAATTAAGTAGATAGATGACCGATTAGTTTTGTCTCTGGTCGATTTAAGGGGGAAGTCTGATGGAGTGATTAAACGAAGAAGAAAAAGAGAAACAGAAACCATGGTTTAAATAAATATGAATCTGTTTATAATCAGAAAAACGGGCCAGCCTAGCTGGTTAAATGGAGGGATGGGTGAGTTTCAATTGCTCCCTTTTTAATTACTTTTGCAATATATATTTTTGGGCTGAGAATACATGCGCTGTTTTTATAAATGTTTACGAAATAGACACAAGTACTTAAAAATATATTCTACGTTGAGTTGTACCACTGGCATACTTCCCTGTAGCTTGGTAACTACTATTTACATGGGTATTGTAAACGCCAATCCTGTTGATAGATCTATCGGGCCTGACAACCCCAACCGGGCTGGACGACCAGTTTTCAACGGTTGCACAGTACTTCGTTTCTGTATACTATACTTGGTACGGTGTAGCGATTATTTAAGAATATGCTGCGATGATTTAAATGTTAAGTATGGTTACCAAGTGCTCAACTACTTTTACATACACTTGCGAGTGTATTATGTTTAAATATATGAAATCTTGTGGTCCATAGTTATAACGCTGCTAGCATCAAACCTATATCTCACCAACTTTATGTTGACGTTTTAAAGCATGTTTATTCTCAGGTACGAATTAAGTCTTCCGCTGTGCATTAGCTCATACTAAAGACATTACTTGGTGTCGATCATTGCAATGGAACCAAATGTTGAAGACTTTGTCCAGGTGGATAAGGACGGGTCTTTATAGGTGGTATCAGAGCGGTGGTCTTAGCGAACCAGGTCTTGCATTAGTGTGTCTGACTAGTAGTTGTTAGGATACATTAATGAGTCTGGACTTTGACCGTGTCTACATGTCAAAAGTTTTGCTTATCATATCTAGTCAGAAATTATCTACTTATCATCCTTAGGGAATTGCCTGCTTATCATTCTTAAGTCTAGACACGTCTTACTGCACTTACTGCATTGATAGTGTATAGACAAAATTCATATCTTAGCGCATCCGTAGATTTGCCTGACATATGCCGTAAATTTCTCCGTAGTCTACGAAATCTTTTGGACTATATATATAGATATTCTATATAGTTAGAATATCATCCGATATCTGAAAAATTATTTCACATCGAAGATCCCTTCCATCCACCAAATTGCCCTCTTGGCGATGAACCTGAAGCACTTACCGGCGAACCTATTCGAGAAACCATTTTCTCTCTCTTCTCCAAAGTGTCTCGTCACGATTATATACTATCCCATATCACGAATCTTATTCATCCGCTTGCTCCAACCGCCAATCATCCAGGTGTACTAGCAAAAGTTAACGAACTTCGCGCTCGCGTGACGGCTTTGGAGAACATGGTGTGAAGGTTACAAACACCAGCAGCAGCACCAGCAGCATAATCAGTATCGCCAGTAACATCAACATCGCAAGCCTCAGTACCAGCAGCATAATCAGCATCATCATCATCAACGTCAACAGTACCTTTATCACCCCAACCACAACCGCGTCGTAAACCTCAACATCATAAACTGTGCTTTGGATATCAACATCACACGCCTCAATATCACCATCTGTACTTCGAGTATGATCTTCGTTCTACATATCATTCTACATCGATTATCTTCGCTTTACATATCGTTCTACCTCATTTATCTTCGTTCGACATGACGATTATGTAATCTCTAATGTTTTAGAGATCATGTAATCTAGTAATAACAATAAATCAAATGAGTTTAATATCTTATTGACTCATTAAATCCATGATTACATCTGAAGAAAATATATATGTAAGTATATTTTCATAAAGATTGTAATTAAAAATTCTTTCGTACCAACTATTAATGATGAAAATATTTTAACGGGTAGGTAGTACCCGAGGAATATTTTGATTTCACATTAATAAGTTACACTGTACATTCTTCAAATCTGATTCAACATTCATCTACTATCCTACTTACATCCACAACGATACGTATCCGTTCACCACAGAACAATCATTTTCATTCAATTTCATATTTGGATTTTGATCTATCAGAATCCAACAAGTGGCATAACGAAGAAAACATTGGACAAAATAAAAAGTGTTAGAAACAAATAAATTAACTATGATGAATTTTGTTAAGATTCCACGCTAACTGTTCCTAGCTAACTGGTCCTAGCTAACTGGTTACATTTTATTTATCGCAATTTACATTCTCGTAAATTTTATTTATCATCATTTAATTTCTGTTATTTACTTTTACGCACTTTAAATAACGGGACACGTATACAAGGTTTCGACCTATCATATCGACCCATCTATATATATATTTCGGAACAACCATAGACACTCTATATGTGAATGTTGGAGTTAGCTATACAGGGTTGAGGTTGATTCCAAAATATATATAGTTTGAGTTGTGATCAATACTGAGACCGGTACACGGGTCACGATACGTATTAGTTAATTCGAATATTATATATTAAATTATGTATGAATTTATTAGACTATTGGACTGCTAACATTGGACAATTAAAATGGATTAAAATATTGATTATAACATATGAAACTAAACAATTCTTCAAGTTTGCCACTTGATTTCATCCTAAATTTCATTTGTACCTCGACAGTTACAATACGCGTTCAAATCTTTTCATGATTTTGAAAACACCTCGATCGGGAGGATGAACCAGCTGCACTTCATCTACGGAGGAAAAGATTGATGCATATAGTCACGCATCTGAAAAACTCTCGAAAACTGAGTAAATGTTTAACACATAGATGTGCCAATTCCTTTAGTGTTATTATTACCCAAAATAATTTGGTAATCCCTTTCAAAGTAGCAAATATTGTCACAACTCCAGCAAGTCAACTCGGACTTTTCATCCGAAACAACCTTATCATAACCATGATATATATGCGTATGCTTTATTGTTACTGGGGAACCTTTTATATTCCACCATGTTACCATCAGCGTTTAATCATCTAAAAACCTCCAATATTCTTGGAAACCCCCGGTTTGATAACCGATGACCCAGATCCGTTAACTTTGAAAATGCTAACGAAGCAGCATGTTGTAGATAGTCTTAATGGCCAAAAGTTGATGATAAAGGATGGAGTGTTGGAAACGCTCAATAGAAAAATTTAGTACTGAAAAGCGGATTATGCAAAACTATGAAGTAAGCCTTGGACAAAACACAAAGAATAAGTTTGACTTCAAAGAATTCAAATAATTCAATGCCTGCTGAAGTCTTTAGCAAATATCTTGCTCCTTACTCTAAACCCTTGCGGACAATAGTCTCTATCATCCTTTGATCTTAGATATTCAAAGATATTATCGTATCTTTCATTATAAATATCCTCGATATTTCTGAAGATATTTTTATAAACGTTCTTACCTGAAATCAATTCTCTCTCCGTAATATCTGTGTTACAACATAAAAGAAACTGTGTTAGTTTCTAAATTCTGAAACCTTCGAGTTTAAAATATGAATGTTTTGAAGTAGTGTTGGGAACTGAAGCATGAATTAGTATAATATAATGACACTTGATCAACGTCATTATATTACACTAAGTCATGTTGAGTTTCTAATGGAATGTGATGATTCACAGTACCATCATCATATGCCATGTTACACGGCTCTTACATTCTATATAAATTCTAAAAATATCAAGAAAATATTTCTTGATGATTCAGTTTTTTCCAAGGTATTCTGGTAATTTAACAAATCAAAATCGTGCCATTTTCATTTCTTTCTGCGAACATTAGCTATGTTCATTCCAAATTTCATATCTACGAATTCCGGACCATTACTCGCTTGACTCGAAGTCGGGAAGAGAAAACAAAAGTATGAAGCTCCGAAAAATAATGAAGAATATAAAACCCGATAATAACCCCGAAATTACAAACCGTGTATATCGATGCAGATAGCAATATAGAGACACGGAAGAACTATAAACACTATAAACACAAGAGTATAGTAGAAGTAACTAGATTCTTCTGGTGGTAAATGAAAAAGAAGAATGACAGATGTGAAAATTAAGAGTATATCAAGAACCAGAATGGGATGGAGCATATTGACGAATGTCATAAAGTAGGAATTAAGGAGAAAGAGTGAAAGATGTGAAATATGGAAGATATAGGAAAGAAGGGAGTGGATTTATAGTGAAATATCCGACAGAGGAATCAGAACAGATTATGGCATTAATCAGAGAAGATCTAGATTTTTTTAAATCGCCGAAAACACCAAATCTTATTACGAAGATTTTCTTTAAATCCCATAAATCCCGGAAGTCAATCATAACCACGTCATCGGTTAAAACGATACCGTATTTACTCATTACACTCTTTTGCGATAGCTTCGCTTATACTCTTCGTGTTATCAAATTTTTTATCTACATTATTCAATGATGATAAAACTCCATTATCATCTCATATTCGTCACGAAAACATTCTTATTGTTATCCATGACAACCTCTATCAAATTTCGGGGACGAAATTTCTTTAACGGGTAGGTACTGTAATGACCCGGAAATTTCCGACCAAATTTAAACCTTAATCTTAATATGTTCCCGACACGATAAGCAAAATCTGTAATGTTGAGTCTAGAAAATTTGAAATCTATTTTCAGATAATCAGTTACCCTTTGACTAGGCCCGATGATTCACGAACAATTATGTGTAAATAAATATGTAAATAAATATATATAGAAATATATATATATATATAATGTATAAATAATAAATATTCAACATTATGTTTGAAATGTCCCGTTCTTATTGATTAAAAACGTTCCATATTAATTGATTTCGTTGCGAGGTTTTGACCTCTATATGAGACGTTTTTCAAAGACTGCATTCATTTTAAAACAAACCATAACCTTTATTTCATCAATAAAGGTTTAAAAAGCTTTACGTAGATTATCAAATAATGATAATCTAAAATATCCTATTTACACACGACCATTACATAATGGTTTACAATACAAATATGTTACAACAAAATAAGTTTCTTGAATGCAGTTTTTACACAATATCATACAAGCATGGATTCCAAATCTCGTCCTTATTTAAGTATGCGACAGCGGAAGCTCTTAATAATCACCTGAGAATAAACATGCTTAAAACGTCAACAAAAATGTTGGTGAGTTATAGGTTTTAACCTATATATATCAAATCATAATAATAGACCACAAGATTTCATATTTCAATACACATCCCATACATAGAGATAAAAATCATTCATATGGTGAACACCTGGTAACCGACATTAACAAGATGCATATATAAGAATATCTCCATCATTCCGGGACACCCTTCGGATATGATATAAATTTCGAAGTACTAAAGCATCCGGTACTTTGGATGGGGTTTGTTAGGCCCAATAGATCTATCTTTAGGATTCGCGTCAATTAGGGTGTCTGTTCCCTAATTCTTAGATTACCAGACTTAATAAAAAGGGGCATATTTGATTTCGATAATTCAACCATAGAATGTAGTTTCACGTACTTGTGTCTATTTTGTAAATCATTTATAAAACCTGCATGTTTTTATAGGTTTTTCGTATGCCCGAGAGACGTATTTAATTAATGTGGCTGATATGTTATGATCCAAGTCGGGTCATACCCAATAACAAGCTTACCGACACCTTAAACGTATTTGATCTTAACTATTGGATCATTAAACGAATATGTGACACTTGGATTTTAGAAAATCGGGTTTCTAAAATATTATCACTTGAGATAAATTGTTTGGACAATTTATATATTAAGGATTTGATTATTTATATGTATAAATAATTATGTTTTGTTATACTTTATAAATTGGTTTATAAAGTACAAGTAACCTATATTTATAACTTGAACTTTAATAACAAGTTTTATATAAAATGTAACAAGTTTTATATAAATTATACTTATTATTTAAATGATACAAGAATGCAGATTTTGGGACTCCTAGGTGACATCCCATGCTTACTTGGTTACTTGTAAACAATATATTCCTTAAGGCATGCAAGACTCTCTTTAACCAAGGGATTCCTTGACTCAAGTGAGTGAGAAAACAAGCAATACACTAAAAAAAACTGCAGTTTTTCTGCTGAAAACACAGCTGCTGGCTGTGGCAGTTTAGAGGGAAAAAGAGAGTGTTTTTGCATGGTAATCTTGTTAATCAAATGTCTAAAATCCTAACCAAATAGAGGTGTTGGTGCATCAAAATCTTGGGGTATTACACACTTGAGGCTTCAAGTTAGAAGCTTTCTTGCCTTCATCTTCATCATCATCTTGCACATTTGTAAACTACCCTCAACTAGCTTGAGGAGGTATTATCTCTAAACCCACTCTTAATTTGTAAGTATGTTTCACAACTTGATCCTATTTGGGATTTAACTTTAAATGGTTAAAGATTTACAAGTTTTAAAATGGTAATTTATACGCTTTCGCAAATATTATTTCTTGAATGATTATAAGTATTATGGAACTTGTTAAATCCCAACAATGGTATCTAGAGCCGAAGTTGTTGAAATATGCTTCGAGATGGTTATTAAACCCACTATAATTTTGCATTCTATGAACATGCATGAAGTAGAATGTAAAATTTTTGGTTTTGAGTGGTTTGTCATTTTGGCCAAAATCACTTGTGATTCTGCATTCTGTGTTGCCGATCACTTGTGATTCTGTGTTGCCAATCACTTGTGATTATGTGTTGCCGATCACTTGTGATTCTGTATTGCCAATCACTTGTGATTCTGTGTTGCAGATCACTTGTGATTCTGTGTTTCCAATCACTTGTGATTCTGTATTGCCTATCACTTATGTTGATGATGTTCACAATCTAAGCCTTGACCTTGTATTTGGTTGCATGTTTGGTTGATTTAATATTTATTCATTTGGTATGTAATAATATTATTTTGGTTATGTAATTTATTTTATATTTGGTATGTAAAATAGATTAGGTTGTAATTTCACTTTTTTAGACAAAATGTATTAGGATATATTTTGTAAAAAGTTGAAGATGATGAAGACTTGAAGAACACAAGAAGAAGCATTTGGATGCAAGATTAAGTGGGAGATTTAAAATCTCCTACTTTGTGTTATAACCCCTTATCCGGTGGCATTTGTTTTCGACTAAACAAATGTCTACCAAAATGGCTTGATTGTGAACATATTTGTTTTGCATGCATGGTTGTTTATTGTATGATTATGGATTGTATGTTTGTATGCTACAAGTTAATCACACAAGTTAACAACAAGCAAAATGGCAATTTAATTGGTTAAATTATACATTAATTAACGACATGCAAAACGACAATTTAATTGGTTAAATTAAAAATTGCTAAAAGGACATTAATAAACGGTTATTAAGAACATGATTAGGATCATATATATAAAATGGTTTATAGACATGAAAATGGATTTCAAATGAACCATACACTAAATGCATGTTGGTGTATGGCATAAAAGTTTTCTCAAACTAGAATTAATGAAAACTTAAAATCCCTTATTAACAAGGCAAACAAGTTAAACGCCATCCTTTTGTGCAACACTTAAAAATATTAGGGAACTCACAATGGGATAAAGGTCACCTAACTGTTATGAGCAAACTAATATGATTAAGGTGAA
Organism: Rutidosis leptorrhynchoides; assembly: GCF_046630445.1. NCBI lineage: Eukaryota > Viridiplantae > Streptophyta > Magnoliopsida > Asterales > Asteraceae > Rutidosis > Rutidosis leptorrhynchoides. Next base: position 259,803,923 of record NC_092337.1, read on the forward strand.
TTTCGCATGCTTGTGGGATAAATGTCACCTAACCACTTGTATGTTAAGTTTACACGTTTACACAAGTAGGACGACTTGATTTGGAAATCATGAACTTAGGGTCACCGAAGCATGAGGAACAAATAGGCGTTGATGGGATAAATATGCCATGCAAAAGGATTGCATGATCCCATAACTTAGAAGTTGCAAAAGGATTGCAATTGTCATATAATGACTACCAAGCTAAATCAAATAACGGGATAAAGGTCACCTAATCGAAATTTGGTTTACCATTGGATTCTAAAATTTAATAAATATCAATTGGATTTAAAGGGTATTGATCGTTAAATTAAAATTGATACTTAAACAACTTTGTTAAATTTTGTAGATGGTCGCCAATAACAACAACATTACGAACGCACCAATAAGCTTTAACAACCTATTGTTGAGGTCAATCCTCGAAAAGGAAAAACTCAACCATACGAACTTCATGGATTGGTTCCGCAATCTAAGAATTGTCCTCAAACTAGAGGATAGGGCGTATGTGTTGGAAGACCCCATTCCCGATCAACCGGATGAGGATGATACGGAAGGCATGGCTTATTGGGAGAAATATTGCACCGATTCGTTGCAAGTTTCTTGCCTCATGCTTGGGACTATGATGCCCGAACTCCAAAAGAATTTTGAGCATCATAGTGCATATGACATGATCACACAGTTGAAGGAGATGTTCCTTCAACAAGCTCGTGTCGAGCGCTTCGAAACGGTTCGAGCGCTTCATGCATGTCGGATGGACGACTCCCAATCCGTTTCATCTTATGTCCTTAAGATGAAAAGCCTTATTGATCGAGCGAACCATCTAAATTGCAACGTGTCTAATGAATTAGCCACAGACCTCATTCTCAACTCATTGTCAAAAAGGTTTGACACATTTGTAATGAATTACAATATGAATGTTTGGGATAAAAGCATTGGCGAATTACATCCCATGCTTAAGACGGCAGAAGCAAGCATGGGTAAAAGGGCTTCACCCGTGTTTACGATCAATGAAGGCAGGTCCAAAAACAATAACACTTCTAAGCTAAAGGCAGCTAAGAGGAAGGGACCCGCCTACCAAGGCAAAGGCAAGGGAAAAGGGAAGATGGTTACCCCAACCAACAACAACAAGAAGCAAAAGGTTGCTGGTAAAGCTAACCCCAAGGAAGATCCGTGCTTTGGTTGCGGTGAGATGGGTCACTGGAAACGCAACTGCCCGGTCTACCTAAAGGAGTTGAAGGAAAAGAGGGATGCAGGGAAAACCTCAGGTAATGTATATATGGTATACATTGAGCTTAGTATTACTTCTTCTAATACATGGGTATTAGACACAGGATGTGGAACTCATATTTGCAATTCTTTGCAGGGGTTCAAAAGAAGTAATCAAGATGAGGGAACAACAAGTCTCTTCATGGGAAATGGAGCAAGGGTGCAGGTGAAAGCTCAAGGAGACTTTGGTTTAAAGCTTCCAAGTGGTTTGGAGCTTACTTTGAAAAATGTTTTGTATGCACCTGATTTATCACGAAACATTATTTCTGTATCCCGTTTGAAACAATATGGTTTTAATCTTAATTTCATTAATGATGATATCCATGTTTCTTTAGATAATGTGTTCTATTTCAAGGCTTTGCCTTCGAATGGTATTTATGAATTGGTTCATGATGACACATCATACAATAGCTCAATGTACCATGCAAACATCAAGAAACTCAAAAGGGATTTGAGTGGTTCCTACTTATGGCATTGTCGCCTTGGTCACATAAACAAGAATCGAATGCATACACGCCTTTTGAAATCAAATGAACTAGACTCGTTTGATGTATGTGAATCTTGTTTACAAGGCAAAATGACTAAAGCACCTTTCAAAGGGACCTATGAAAGGGCTAAGGACTTATTGGGATTGATACACTCGGATGTATGTGGGCCCTTTAAGCCCATAACTAGGAATAGTGAAAGATACTTCGTTACTTTCATTGATGACTTTAGTCGTTTCGGATATGTCTACTTATTAAGACACAAGGACGAAACTTTTGAAGCATTCAAGGAATATCAAAACGAAGTACAAAATCAACTCAATAAGACAATCAAGATACTTCGTACCGATAGAGGAGGTGAATACCTAAGCGATGCTTTCCAAGATCATCTTAAAAGTTGTGGGATTATCTCGCAACTCACTCCTCCTGGAACACCCCAACTTAATGGAGTTTCCGAAAGGAGGAACCGAACCCTAATGGATATGGTTTGATCTATGATGGCTAGAAGCTCGTTACCTCTATCATTTTGGGGTTATTGTCTATGCTCCGCAGCTCGTATTTTAAATATGGCCCCAACTAAGAAAGTGGAACGAACACCTCATGAGATGTGGTTTGGAAAACCTCCATCTCTATCATACTTAAAGGTATGGGGATGTGAAGCTTATCCTAAGCGTTACGTCCCTAATAAGTTGAATGCTCGATCCACGAAGTGTATCTTCATAGGATATCCCACGGATGATCGAGCAGAATGTATTTGTTGCTCGAAAGGCTGAATTCCTTGAAACTAAGTTCCTAATGGAAGGAAATAGTGAAAGGAAGATAGATCTTGCAGAGGTTCAAGATCAAGTAGATGATACACAATTGGTTGACACTAGCACTCAACATGAAAATGTTGAGAATGATCAAATGGATGATCAAAATACACAAGACGTTCGTAGATCTGGTAGGATTAGTAATCCTCCTGAGAGATATGGGTTTCTCATGGATGGTTGCTATGTGGTTGATTTGGATGAACCAATAAACTACCAAGATGCTTTATCAAGGATTGATAAAGATAAATGGCAGGAAGCCATGAACGCTGAGATGCAATCCATGTATGACAACCAAGTTTGGGAACTTGTTACACAACCTGCTGGCTCAAGGCTAGTTGATTGTAAATGGCTTTTCAAAATGAAAACCGACATACATGGAAACTTGGATACATATAAAGCTAGACTTGTAGCAAAAGGTTTCACTCAAACTCAAGGGGTTGACTATGATGAAACTTTTTCGCCTGTGGCAATGCTAAAGTCTATTAGGATATTACTTGCCATTGCTGCTCATTATGATTATGAAATATGGCAAATGGATGTCAAGACCACTTTCCTAAATGGACATCTTCAGGAAGATGTCTATATGGTTCAGCCTGAAGGTTTTGTTGATCCGAAATATCCTAAAAAGGTATGCAAGTTAAAGAAGTCAATCTACGGATTGAAACAAGCATCTAGAATGTGGAATCATCGATTTAATGAGGAGGCCAAGAAATTTGGCTTCATTAAAAATGGTGATGAAGCTTGTGTATACAAGAAAGCTAGTGGGAGCACTATCATGTTCCTTGTACTATATGTGGATGATATATTGTTATTTGGAAACGATATTCTGGCAATGCAAGGTGTTAAAACTTGGCTAAGTAAATGCTTCTCCATTAAGGATCTTGGAGAAGCACAATACGTTTTGGGGATTGGGATCTACAGGGATAGATCCAAGAAATTGATAGGTTTGAATCAAAGTGCATACATTGAAAAGGTCTTGAAAAGGTTCAAGATGGAGAACTCTAAGAAAGGTTTGGTACCTATTCAAAGAGGAACGCTCCTTAGTTCATCTCAGTGCCCCACCACGAAAGATGAACAGGAAAGAATGAAGAATGTCCCATATGCGTCTGCTATTGGGTCAATCATGTACGCAATGATATGCACTAGACCGGATGTGTCATGCGCTCTAAGCTTGACAAGTAGATACCAGAATAACCCAGGAAACAGTCATTGGATTGCTGTTAAAAGTATATTGAAATACCTTAGGAGGACTAAGGATATGTTTCTAATATATGGGTCTGGTGAGGAGGAACTCGCTGTAAAAGGTTACGTGGACGCGAGTTTCCAAACTGATCGAGATGATTCTCGATCACAATCCGGTTATGTCTTCACGTTAAATGGAGGTGCGGTCTCTTGGAAGAGTTCAAAACAGGATGTTGTTGCATTATCCACTACAAAGTCGGAGTACATTGCCGCCTCATTGGCAGTGTAGGAAGCTGCATGGATGAAGAAATTCATCGACGACTTAGGAGTAGTCCCTTCCATTCAGGACCCTCTTGAGATCTTTTGTGACAACGAGGGTGCGATTGCTCAAATCAAGGAACCTCGTGCTAACCAAAAGACCCGTCACATTGAGCGGAGATTCAACTACATAAGGGATGAAGTTGAAAAGGGAAAGATATGTATTCGCAAAGTTCACACAGATCTTAATATAGCGGATCCTCTCACGAAGCTCTTACATGGATCAAAACATGCAGGACATGTTTGTGCATTAGGGCTTCGATATTCTAGTGATTGGTCATGATCTGTTTTAAGTATTGTAATGGAACGAAATTATTTAAACTCATTAATATAATTATGGTTTAATTTATTTTGAGTTAGGTTCCTATTTTGCATATTTTATCCATGAATAAGTAATTATTCTAAATTTCGTAGTCGATCACATTTGTGGGAACAAGTGTGAGGTTTAGACTATTATGAACTTGGATTGGTATACATTCACGGACTGAATGTGGGGCAAGGTTGCAACCAAGGTTCATAAATATTTGTGGGATACAAATATTGGAAGACCCGCCCTCAAGATTTACTAAATGGAGCCTTTGTGGTTGATCACATGTAGTCTTGAGTAAATGCGAATATCATTGTATCCTCTGACCTGAGATACATATTGGGTTCGGATATTTACCAAGTATTTGGCCTTGATTCTTTCCTTCGCTATTCTGAAATATGGTAGTTCACAAGGAAGAGCTCAGGCATAATGCAAGGTACATATTTAGGACGTATGTAGTCAAGATGGAATTTGTCCCTCTTATTCGTTGAGAGTCAGATGTCTAAGGCCTGATAAAGTTAAATCTAGAAGAGAGTGATCACTCTGTATCTCTTGGATTTAACATGACATCTAGGACAAAAGGAAATAATGAAAAGATTCACCTATTCATATTCGAGATGGGAACTCGAAGGGGATGATGTTATTGAATGGAACAAAGTCATAACATATTGGGGGTGATGGACGGTCATTAGGTGGTATCCATCACTTGCATTAATTTCTTATGTTCTCGTGCAAGTGGGAGATTGTAGGTTTTTCGGATGCCCGAGAGACGTATTTAATTAATGTGGCTGATATGTTATGATCCAAGTCGGGTCATACCCAATAACAAGCTTACCGACACCTTAAACGTATTTGATCTTAACTATTGGATCATTAAACGAATATGCGACACTTGGATTTTAGAAAATCGGGTTTCTAAAATATTATCACTTGAGATAAATTGTTTGGACAATTTATATATTAAGGATTTGATTATTTATATGTATAAATAATTATGTTTTGTTATACTTTATAAAGTGGTTTATAAAGTACAAGTAACCTATATTTATAACTTGAACTTTAATAACAAGTTTTATATAAAATGTAACAAGTTTTATATAAATTATACTTATTACTTAAATGATACAAGAATGCAGATTTTGGGACTCCTAGGTGACATTCCATGCTTGCTTGGTTACTTGTAAACAATATATTCCTTAAGGCATGCAAGACTCTCTTTAACCAAGGGATTCCTTGACTCAAGTGAGTGAGAAAACAAGCAATACACTAAAAAAAACTGCAGTTTTTCTGCTGAAAACACAGCTGCTGGCTGTGGCAGTTTAGAGTGAAAAAGAGAGTGTTTTTGCATGGAAATCTTGTTAATCAAATGTCTAAAATCCAAACCAAACAAAGGAAGGTGTTGGTGCATCAAAAGCTTGGGGTATTACACACTTGAGGCTTCAAGTTAGAAGCTTTCTTGCCTTCATCTTCATCATCATCTTGCACATTTGTAAACTACCCTCAACTAGCTTGAGGAGGTATTATCTCTAAACCCACTCTTAATTTGTAAGTATGTTTCACAACTTGATCCTATTTGGGATTTAACTTTAAATGGTTAAAGATTTACAAGTTTTAAAATGGTAATTTATACGCTTCCATAAATATTATTTCTTGAATGATTATAAGTATTATGGAACTTGTTAAATCCCAACAGTATTCTCATCCCAAAAATATTAGATTTTAAAAGTGGGACTATAACTCACTTTCACAGATTTTTACTTCGTCGGGAAGTAAGACTTGGCCACTGGTTGATTCACGAACCTATAACAATATATACATATATATCAAAGTATGTTCAAAATATATTTACAACACTTTTAATATATTTTGATTCACGAACCTACAACTAGTTGTCCACAGTTAGATGTACAGAAATAAATCGATAAATATTATCTTGAATCAATCCACGACCCAGTGTATACGTATCTCAGTATTGATCACAACTCAAACTATATATATTTTGGAATCAACCTCAACCCTGTATAGCTAACTCCAACATTCACATAGATACGTGTCTATTAGAGTGTCTATGGTTGTTCCGAAATATATATAGATGTGTCGACATGATAGGTTGAAACATTGTATACGTGTCTATGGTATCTCAAGATTACATAATATACAATACAAGTTGATTAAGTTATGGTTGGAATAGATTTGTTACCAATTTTCACGTAGCTAAAATGAGAAAAATTATCCAATCTTGTTTTACCCATAACTTCTTCATTTTAAATCCGTTTTGAGTGAATCAAATTGCTATGGTTTCATATTGAACTCTATTTTATGAATCTAAACAGAAAAATTATAGGTTTATAGTCGGAAAAATAAGTTACAAGTCGTTTTTGTAAAGGTAGTCATTTCAGTCGAAAGAACGACGTCTAGATGACCATTTTAGAAAACATACTTCCACTTTGAGTTTAACCATAATTTTTGGATATAGTTTCATGTTCATAATAAAAATCTTTTTCTCAGAATAACAACTTTTAAATCAAAGTTTATCATAGTTTTAATTAACTAACCCAAAACAGCCCGCGGTGTTACTACGACGGCGTAAATCCGGTTTTACGGTGTTTTTCGTGTTTCCAGGTTTTAAATCATTAAGTTAGCATATCATATAGATATAGAACATGTGTTTAGTTGATTTTAAAAGTCAAGTTAGAAGGATTAACTTTTATTTGCGAACAAGTTTAGAATTAACTAAACTATGTTCTAGTGATTACACGTTTAAACCTTCGAATAAGATAGCTTTATATGTATGAATCGGATGATGTTATGAACATCATTACTACCTCAAGTTCCTTGTATAAACCTACTGGAATTGAGAAAAATAGATCTAGCTTCAAAGAATCCTTGGATGGCTTGAAAGTTCTTGAAGCAGAATCATGACACGAAAACAATTTCAAGTAAGATTTCCACTCGAAATAAGATTGTTATAGTTATAGAAATTGAATTAAAGTTTGAATATGATTATTACCTTGTATTAGAAAGATAACCTACTATAAGTAAACTTGCAATCTTGGAAGTATTCTTGATTTTATGAAACTAGAACTTTTGGAATTTATGAAGAACACTTAGAACTTGAAGATAGAACTTGAGAGAGATCAATTAGATGAAGAAAATTGAAGAATGAAAGTGTTTGTAGGTGTTTTTGGTCATTGGTGTATGGATTAGATATAAAGGATATGTAATTTTGTTTTCATGTAAATAAGTCATGAATGATTACTCATATTTTTGTAATTTTATGAGATATTTCATGCTAGTTGCCAAATGATGGTTCCCACATGTGTTAGGTGACTCATATGGGCTGCTAAGAGCTGATCATTGGAGTGTATATACCAATAGTACATACATCTAAAAGCTGTGTATTGTACGAGTACGAATACGGGTGCATACGAGTAGAATTGTTGATGAAACTGAACGAGGATGTAATTGTAAGCATTTTTGTTAAGTATAAGTATTTTGATAAGTGTCTTGAAGTCTTTCAAAAGTGTATGAATACATATTAAAACACTACATGTATATACATTTTAACTGAGTCGTTAAGTCATCGTTAGTCGTTACATGTAAATGTTGTTTTGAAACCTTTAGGTTAACGATCTTGTTGAATGTTGTTAACCCATTATTTATTATAACAAATGAGATGTTAAATTTTTATATTATCATGATATTATGATATATAATATATCTTAGTATGATATATATACAGTTAAATGTCGTTACAACGATAATCGTTACATATATGTCTCGTTTCGAAATCATTAAGTTAGTAGTCTTATTTTTACATATGTATTTCATTGTTAATACACTTAATAATATATTTACTTATCATTTAACATAATTAACCAAGTGTATCAATATCTTAATATGATTCATATGTACCTTGTAAGACGTTGTTATAACGATAATCGTTATATATATCGTTTTCGAGTTTCTTAAATTAATAGTCTCATTTTTATGTATATAACTCATTGTTAAAATACCTAACGAGATACATACTTATAATAAAATCATGTTAACTATATATATATAACCATATATATGTCATCGTATAGTTTTTACAAGTTTTAACGTTCGTGAATCACCGGTCAACTTGGGTGGTCAATTGTCTATATGAAACCTATTTCAATTAATCAAGTCTTAACAAGTTTGATTGCTTAACATTTTGTAAACACTTAATCATGTAAATAACAATTTCATTTAATATATATATAAACATGGAAAAGTTCGGGTCACTACAGTACCTACCCGTTAAATAAATTTCGTCCCGAAATTTTAAGAAGTTGGAGGTGTTGACGTATCTTCTGGAAAAAAATGCGGGTATTTCTTCTTCATCTGATCTTCACGCTCCCAGGTGAACTCGGGTCCTCTACGAGCATTCCATCGAACCTTAACAATCGGTATCTTGTTTTGTTTAAGTCTCTTAACCTCACGATCCATTATTTTGACGGGTTCTTCAATGAATTGAAGTTTTTCATTGATTTGGATTTCGTCTAACGGAATAGTGAGATCTTCTTTAGAAAAACATTTCTTCAAATTAGAGACGTGGAAAGTGTTATGTACAGTCGCGAGTTGTTGAGGTAGCTCCAGTTGGTAAGCTACTAGTCCAACACGATCTATAATCTTGAATGGTCCAATGTACCTTGGATTTAGTTTCCCCCGTTTACCAAATCGAACAACGCCTTTCCAAGGTGAAACCTTAAGCATGACCATTTCTCTAATTTCAAACTCTATATCTTTTCTTTTACTGTCCGCGTAGCTCTTTTGTCGACTCTGGGCGGTTTTCAATCTTTGTTGAATTTGGATGATTTTCTCGGTAGTTTCTTGTATTATCTCCGGACCCGTAATCTGTCTATCCCCCACTTCACTCCAACAAATCGGAGACCTGCACTTTCTACCATAAAGTGCTTCAAACGGCGCCATCTCAATGCTTGAATGGTAGCTGTTGTTGTAGGAAAATTCTGCTAACGGTAGGTGTCGATCCCAACTGTTTCCGAAATCAATAACACATGCTCGTAGCATGTCTTCAAGCGTTTGTATCGTCCTTTCGATCTGCCCATCAGTTTGTGGATGATAGGCAGTACTCATGTCTAGACGAGTTCCTAATGCTTGCTGTAATGTCTGCCAGAATCTTGAAATAAATCTGCCATCCCTATCAGAGATAATAGAGATTGGTATTCCATGTCTGGAGACGACTTCCTTCAAATACAGTCGTGCTAACTTATCCATCTTGTCATCTTCTCTTATTGACAGGAAGTGTGCTGATTTGGTGAGACGATCAACTATTACCCAAATAGTATCAAAACCACTTGCAGTCCTTGGCAATTTAGTGATGAAATCCATGGTAATGTTTTCCCATTTCCATTCCGGGATTTCGGGTTGTTGAAGTAGACCTGATGGTTTCTGATGCTCAGCTTTGACCTTAGAACACGTCAAACATTCTCCTACATATTTAGGAACATCGGCTTTCATACCCGGCCACCAAAAATGTTTCTTGAGATCCTTGTACATATTCCCCGTTCCAGGATGTATTGAGTATCTGGTTTTATGAGTTTCTCTAAGTACCATTTCTCTCATATCTCCAAATTTTGGTACCCAAATCCTTTCAGCCCTATACCGGGTTCCGTCTTCCCGAATATTAAGATGCTTCTCCGATCCTTTGGGTATTTCATCCTTTAAATTTCCCTCTTTTAAAACTCCTTGTTGCGCCTCCTTTATTTGAGTAGTAAGGTTAGTGTGAATCATTATATTCATAGATTTTACTCGAATGGGTTCTCTGTCCTTCCTGCTCAAGGCGTTAGCTACCACATTTGCCTTCCTCGGGTGGTAACGAATCTCAAAGTCATAATCATTCAACAATTCAATCCACCTACGCTGCCTCATATTCAGTTGTTTCTGATTAAATATGTGTTGTAGACTTTTGTGGTCGGTATATATAATACTTTTGACCCCTTATAAGTAGTGCCTCCAAGTCTTTAATGCAAAAACAACCGCGCCTAATTCCAAATCATGCGTCATATAATTTTGTTCGTGAATCTTCAATTGTCTAGACGCATAAGCAATCACCTTCGTTCGTTGCATTAATACACAGCCGAGACCTTGCTTTGATGCGTCACAATAAATCACAAAATCATCATTCCCTTCAGGCAATGGCAATATAGGTGCCGTAGTTAGCTTTTTCTTCAATAATTGAAACGCCTTCTCTTGTTCATCCTTCCATTCAAATTTCTTCCCTTTATGCGTTAATGCAGTCAAGGGTTTTGCTATTTTGGAGAAATCTTGGATGAATCTTCTGTAGTAACCAGCCAATCCTAAAAATTGACGTATATGCTTCGGAGTTTTTGGGGTTTCCCACTTTTCAACGGTTTCGATCTTTGCCGGGTCCACCTGGATACCTTCTTTGTTCACTATGTGACCGAGGAATTGAACTTCTTCCAACCAAAATGCACACTTTGAAAACTTAGCGTACAGTTTTTCTTTCCTCAATACTTCTAGCACTTTTCTCAAATGTTCTTCGTGCTCTTGATCATTCTTTGAGTAAATAAGTATGTCATCGATGAAAACAATGACAAACTTGTCAAGATATGACCCACACACTCGGTTCATAAGGTCCATGAACACAGCTGGTGCGTTAGTCAATCCAAACGGCATAACCATAAACTCGTAATGACCATAACGCGTCCTAAAAGCAGTTTTTGGAATATCATCCTCCTTTACTCACATTTGATGATATCCAGAACGTAAATCGATCTTCGAATAAACCGACGAGTCTTGTAGTTGATCAAATAAGTCGTCAATTCTCGGTAGTGGATAACGGTTTTTGATGGTAAGTTTGTTCAACTCTCTGTAGTCAATACACAACCTAAATGTACCATCCTTCTTCTTGACAAACAAAATAGGAGCTCCCCATGGTGATGTGCTTGGTCGAATGAAACCACGTTCTAATAGTTCTTGCAGTTGGCTTTGCAGTTCTTTCATCTCGCTGGGTGCGAGTCTATAAGGAGCACGAGCTATTGGTGCAGCTCCTGGTACAAGATCTATTTGAAATTCAACAGGTCGATGTGGAGGTAGTCCCGGTAATTCTTTCGGAAATACATCGGGAAATTCTTTTGCGACAGGAACATCATTGATGCTCTTTTCTTCAGTTTGTACTTTCTCGACGTGTGCTAGAACAGCATAGCAACCTTTTCTTATTAGTTTTTGTGCCTTCAAATTACTAATAAGATGTAGCTTCATGTTGCCCTTTTCTCCATACACCATTAAGGGTTCTCCTTCTTCTCGTACAATGCGAATTGCATTTTTATAACATACGATCTCTGCTTTCACCTTCTTCAGCCAGTCCATGCCAACTATTACATCAAAACTCCCTAACTCTACTGGTATCAAATCAATCTTAAATATTTCGCTACCCAGTTTAATTTCTCGATTCCGGCATATATTATCTGCTGAAATTATTTTACCGTTTGCTAATTCGAGTAAAAATTTACTATCCAACGGCGTTAATGGACAACTTAATTTAGAACAATAATCTCTACTCATATAGCTTCTATCTGCACCTGAATCAAATAAAACGTAAGCAGATTTATTGTCAATAAGAAACGTACCCGTAACAAGCTCCGGGTCTTCTTGTGCCTCTGCCGCATTAATATTGAAAACTCTTACGCGGCCTTGTCCATTCGTGTTCTCCTGGTTCGGGCAATTTCTAATAATGTGGCCCGGTTTTCCACATTTATAACAAACTATATTGGCATAACTTGCTCCGACACTACTTGCTCCGCCATTACTCGTTCCGACACCAATTGTTCCTTTCGTTCTGTTAACTCCTGGTCCGTAGACCTCACACTTCGCCGTGCTATGACCATTTCTTTTACACTTGTTGCAAAATTTGGTGCAGAACCCCGAGTGATACTTTTCACACCTTTGGCATAGCTGCTTCTGATTGTTGTTATTGTTGCGGTTGTTATTGTTGTTGGGATGATTGTTGTAGTTGTTGTTGTTGTTGTTGTTGTTGTTGTTGTTATTGTTGTTGTTGTTGTTGTTGTTGTTGTTGTAGTTGCGATTGATGTTGCGATTGTTGGGATAATTGTTGCGATTATTATTGTAATTGCTGTTGTTGTTGTATTTGATGGATTTTGACAAACTTTTAAAATTTCATGTTCTACATATTTAACTAGTTCATAAAACCCATTTTATGAAGATAAAAGTGAGCGGAAGCATGTAGTTCATATTATAAATTAACCATTTTAAAAGACAAAATCCATAACCATATCAAGTCTTGAATTATACTTACATATATAAAAGTGGGTTTAAGGATTATTACCTCCTCAAGCTAGTTGAGGGTTGCAAAATAGGATGATGAAGAAGATGATGAAGCAAGCCTCAAAAGTATGAAACCTCAAGCAAAGTATACCCACAAGCTTTAGCAATCAACACTACCTTTAGTTAGGATTTACTAGACACTAATAACTAGCTAGAAAACAAGCTTGAATCCTTCCTTTCTTCCCAAAAATTTCGGCCAAGAGGTGAGGGATGGAGAGTTTTTGCTAGTTTGAATTTTTCACTTGAGAGAGAAAACAAGATGGAGTGAACTTTAATGAATGCATGCCTTGAGAATCCACACATTAGTTAAAGCAACAAGTAAAGTGGGTGGCCACCTTGGGAGCCCCAAAACCGTCCCCTAGCCCCCCCCCCCCCCCCCTTTTTTTTTTTTTTTTTGTTCAAGCCTTTTATATAAGTGCATGATACTAGTTTACTTGAATAATATATTTTATAATTCCCTTTATAAAATATATATATATACATGTATGATATATTGTTTAAGTATGAAACCCATATAAACAATATAATCATAAATCAAGTAAGCATAAAGGGGTTTGTTGCTTCTACTTTTATAATCCTTTTATAAATGTAGATCACACTTTAATTGTCTAACCATATAAACAATTAAATCCATCTAATATAAATTATCCATATAATTTTATCTCAAGTTATAACATTTTAGAAAACCAATTTTCTAAAGTTAAGTGTCGAGTATTTATTTAACGATCCATTCGATAAGATAAATACTTAAAGTGTTGATGAGCTTGCTATTGGGTATGACCCGACTTGGATCATAACATATTAGCCACATTAGTTTAATATGTCTCTCGGGCATATGAAATTCCTTCAATCTCCCACTTGCACGAGAAACATAAGAAATTAATGCAAGTGATGGATACCACCTAACTACCGTCCATCACCCCTAATATGTTATGACTTAGTGCCATTCAATAACATCATCCCTTTCGAGTTCCCATCTCGAATATGAATTAGGTGAATCTTTCAATATATCCTTTTGTCCTAGATGTCATGTTAGATCCAAGAGACATAGAATGATCACTCTCTTATAGATCTAACTTTGTCAGGCCTTAGACATCTGACTCTCAACGAATAAGAGGGACAAATTCCATCTTGACTACATACGTCCTAGACACTACACCTTGTACAATACCTGAAGCCTCCCTTATGTACTACCATGTTTCAGAATAGCGAAGGAAAGAATCAAGGCACAATATTCGGTGAATGTCTGAACCCAATATGTGTCTCAGGTCAGAGGATATAATGATATTCTCCTTTACTCAAGATTACATGTGATCAACCACAAAGGCTCCATATTGTAAATCTTGAGAGCGGGTCTTCCAATATTTGTGTCCCACAAATATCTATGAACCTCGGTTGCAACCTTGCCCCACATTCACCATTTGAATGTTAACCAATCCAAGTTCATAATAGTCTAGACCTCACACTTGTTCCCACAAATGTGATCAACTACGGAATTTAGAATAATAGTTTATTCATGGATAGAATATGCAAAATTGGAACATGACTCATAATTAAATTAATACCATAATTAAATTAATGAGTTTGAACTAATTCGTTCCGATACAATACATAAAATAGATCAATTCCAATCACTAGAATATCGAAGCCCTAATGCACAAACATGTCCCTCATGTTTTGGCCCATGTAAAAGCTTCGTGAGTGGATCCGCAACATTTTGATCTGTGTGAACTTTGTGAATACATATCTTTCCTTTTTCAACCTCATCCCTAATGTAGTTGAATCTCCGCTCAATGTGACGAGTCTTTTGATGAGCACGAGGTTCCTTGATTTGAGCAATCGCACCTTCGTTGTCACAGAAGATCTCAAGAGGGTCCTGAATGGAAGGGACCACTCCTAAGTCGTCGATGAATTTCTTCATCCATGCAGCTTCCTGAGCTGCCAGTGAGGCGGCAATGTACTCCGACTCTGTAGTGGATAACGCAACAACTTCCTGTTTCGCACTCTTCCAAGAGACCGCACCACCATTTAGCATGAATACATAACCAGATTGTGACCGAGAGTCATCTCGATCAGTTTGGAAACTCGCGTCCACGTAACCTTTTACAGCGAGTTCCTCCTCACCAGACCCATATATTAGAAACATATCCTTAGTCCTTCTAAGGTATTTCAATATACATTTAACCGCAGTCCAATGACTATTTCCCGGGTTATTCTGGTATCTACTTGTCAAGCTTAGAGCGCATGACACATCCGGTCTAGTACATATCATTGCATACATGATAGACCCAATAGCAGATGCGTATGGGACTTTCTTCATTCTCTCTTGTTCATCTTTGGTGGTAGGACACTGAGATGAACTGAGAACGGTTCCCTTTTGAATAGGTACCAAACCTTTCTTAGAGTTTTCCATCTTGAACCTTTTCAAGATTTTATCAATGTATGTACTTTGACTTAAACCTATCAATCTCTTGGATCTATTCCTATAGATCCCTATCCCCAATATGTATTGTGCTTCTCCAAGATCCTTAATGGAGAAGCAACCTTTTAACCAAGTTTTGACCTCTTGCATTGTGGTTATATCATTCCCAAATAATAATATATCATCCACATATAGCACAAGGAACATTATGGAGCTCCCACTAGCCTTCTTGTATACACAAGCTTCATCACCATTTTTAATGAAGCCAAATTTCTTTGCCTCTTCATTAAAACGATGATTCCACATTCTCGATGCTTGCTTCAATCCGTAGATTGACTTCTTTAACTTGCATACCTTCTTAGGATTTTTCGGATCAACAAAACCTTCGGGCTGTACCATATAGACATCTTCCTCAAGATATCCATTTAGGAAAGCGGTTTTGACATCCATTTGCCAAATTTCGTAATCATAATGAGCAGCGATGGCAAATAATATCCTAATAGACTTTAGCATTGCCACAGGCGAGAAAGTTTCATCATAGTCAACCCCTTGAGTTTGAGTGAAACCCTTTGCTACAAGTCTAGCTTTGTATGTATCCAAGTTTCCAAGTATGTCGGTTTTCTTCTTGAAAAGCCACTTGCAATCAACTAGCTTGGAGCTAGGAGGTTGCACAACAAGTTCCGAAACTTGGTTTTCATACATGGATTGCATCTCGGCGTTCATGGCTTCCTGCCATTTGTCTTTATCAATCCTTGATAAAGCATCTTCGTAGTTTGTCGGTTCATCCAAATCAACCGTATAGCAACCATCCACGAGAAACCCATATCTCTCGGGAGGATTACTAATCCTACTAGATTTTCGAACGTCTTGTGTACCTTGATCATCCACTTGATCATTTTCAACATCCTCATGTTAAGTACTAGTGCCAACCAATTGTGTATCGTCGGCTTGATCTTGTACCTCTTCAAGATCTATCTTCCTTTCACCATCACCTTCCATAAGGAACTTGGTTTCAAGGAATTCCGCTTTCCGAGCAACAAATACCGTTTGCTCGGATGGATCATAGAAGTAATATCCCATGTCATCTTTGGGATATCCTATGAAGATACACTTTGTGGATCGAGCATGTAGCTTATCTGCTACATAACGTTTAGGATAAGCTTCACATCCCCATACTTTTAAGTATGAAAGAGATGGAGGTTTTCCAAACCACATCTCGTGAGGAGTTCGTTCCACTTTCTTGGTTGGGGCCATATTTAAAATACGAGCCGCGGAGCTTAGACAATAACCCCAAAATGATAGAGGCAACGAGCTTCTTGCCATCATAGATCGAACCATATCCATTAGGATTCGGTTCCTCCTTTCGGAAACTCCATTAAGTTGGGGTGTTCCGGGTGGAGTAAGTTGTGAGATAATCCCACAACTCCTAAGATGATATTGGAAGGCATCGCTTAGGTATTCACCTCCTCTATCGGTACGTAGTACCTTAATTGTCTTATTGAGTTGATTTTGTACTTCGTTTTGATATTCTTTGAAAGCTTCAAACGTTTCATCCTTGTGTCTTAATATGTAGACATATCCGAAACGACTAAAGTCATCAATGAAAGTGACAAAGTATCTTTCACCATTCCTAGTCATGGGTTTAAAGGGTCCACATACATCCGAATGTATTAATCCCAATAAATCTTTAGCCCTTTCATAAGTCCCTTTGAAAGGTGCTTTAGTCATCTTGCCTTGTAAACAAGATTCACATACATCAAACGAATCCATTTCATTTGATTTCAAAAGTCCATTCTTTTGAAGTGTATGCATTCGGTTCTTGTTTATGTGGCCAAGGCGACAATGCCACAAATAGGAATCACTCAAATCCCTTTTGAGTTTCTTGGTGCTAGTATGGTATATAGAGCTCGATGATGCGTCATCATGAACCAATTCATAAATTCCATTTGAAGGCGACGCCTTGAAATAGAATACATTATCTTTAGAAATATGAATGTCATCATCAATAAAATTAACAACGTAACCACATTGTTTTAAGCGAGAAATAGAAATAATGTTTCGACATAAATCCGGTGCATACAAAACATTTTCTAAAATAAGCTCCAATCCACTTGGAAGCTTCAAAACAAATTCTCCTTGAGCTTTAACATGCACCTTTGCACCATTGCCCATATAGAGATTTGATGTTCCCGCCATACGATCACTTCTTTTGAACCCCTGCAAAGTATTGCAAATATGAGTTCCACATCCCGTGTCTAATACCCATGTATTAGAAGAAGTAATACTAAGCTCTATATATACCATATATATATTACCTGAGGATTGCCCCGCATCCTTCTTTTCCTTCAACTCCTTAAGGTAGACCGGACAGTTTCGTTTCCAATGACCCATCTCACCGCAACCGAAACATGGGTCTTCCTTGGGGTTTGCCTTTTCTGCAACCTTTTGCTTCTTGTTCTTGTTCTTGGTTGGGGTAACCATCTTCCCCTTTCCCTTGCCTTGATAGGCGGGTCCTTTCCTCTTAGCCACCTTTGGCTTAGAGGGATTACCTTTGGACCCACCTTGATCGATTGCTAACACGGGTAAAGCCCTTTTACCCATGCTAGTTTCCGCCGTTCTAAGCATACCGTGAAGCTCACCTATGCTCTTATCCATCCCATTCATATTGTAATTAATTACAAATTGATCAAACCTTTTTGATAGGGAGTTAAGGATAAGATCGGTGGCTAACTCATTAGATATGTTTAGGTTAAGACGGTTAGCACGATCGATAAGGCTTTTCATCTTAAGTACATAAGATGAAACCGATTGGGTATCGTCCATACGACAAGCATGTAGCGCCCGAACCGTTTCGAAGCGCTCGACACGCGCTTGTTGGAGGAACATCTCCTTCAATTGCGTTATCATGTCGTATGCACTATGATGCTCGAAATCCTTTTGGAGTTCGGGTATCATAGTCCCAAACATTAAGCATGAGACTTGAAGGGAGTCGTGGCAATACTTATCGTAAGAGGCCATTGCCTCCACATCACTCTCATCCGGTTGATCGGGAATGGGGTCCTCAAGCACATACATTTTATCCTCTTGTTTGAGGACAATCCGAAGATTGCGGAACCAATCCATAAAGTTTGTATGGTTGAGTTTGTCTTTCTCTAAGAGAGACCTTAATGATAGGTTATTCATGTTAAGTGGTGCGTTTTGCATGTTGTTGTTGTTATTAGCGGCCATCTACAAAATTAACAAAGTTCATTTAAGTATTGATTTTAAATTTAATAAACAATACCCTTTTAATTTGTTTTTATTAAATATTAGAATCCAACGGTAAATCAAATTTCGGTTAGGTGACCTTTATCCCGTCATTTGATTTATCTAGGTAGTCATAATGACAATTGCAATCCTTTTGCAACTTCTAACTTATGGGATCATGCAATCCTTTTGCATGGCATATTAATCCCATCAACGCCTCTTTGTTTCTCATGCTTCGGTGACCCTAAGTTCATGATTCCCAAATCAAGTCGTCCTACTTGTGTAAACATGTAGACTTAACATACAAGTGGTTAGGTGACCTTTATCCCATATGTATGCGAAGTGTACCTTATTCATATTAGTTCACTCATGACGGTTAGGTGACCTTTATCCCATCAAGAGATTCCTAATATGTTTAAGTGTTTTCACAAAAGGATGGCGTTTAACTTGTTTACCTTGTTTTAGTAAAGGGATTTTTAAGTTTTCTACATTCTAGTTTTAGAAAACAAAGTGCTATACACCAACATGCATTTGGTGTGTAGTGCTTTATGAAAAACCTATTTTCATGTCCTTTTAGTAAACCAATTACTAGTTATAAACTATTTCATTACCTTTTAAATAAACCATTTTATTTAGGTCTAATAACCAATTATTAGTGTCATATTGTTGTTTTTATTATAACCATTTATAAAGTATTTTGCAAGTTGTAAACTTGTGTGAATAACTTGTAGCATACAAACATACAATAAACAACCATGCATGCAAAATAAAAGTGTTCACAATCAAGCCAATTTGGTAGACATTTGTTTAGCCGAAAACAAATGCCACCGGTAAGGGTTATAGCACAAAGTAGGAGATTTCATATCTCTCACTTAATCTTGTATCTTCCATGTCTTCATCTTGCATCTTCATTTTTACAAGAAAATATATCCTAATACATTTTTCTAAAAAAAATGAAATACAACCTATTCTATATTACAAACCAAATAGAATAAATTACATGAAAAATTACAAGATACTTACAACTTATTACAAACCAAAATTACCAAAATTATTACAAACCATATGAATAAATAATAATCATCAAACATGCAACCAAACAACCACAAGGTCTAGGCATTGATTGTGAACATTAACATACAACAAAATTGAAAAAATGGAAGCACCCAAAACCCATTTTGGGTCTCCAAATTTTCGGCCCAAAAAAGAAACCCACCCGAACCCGACAATTTTTGTATTCCATTTTCATGCATGTACTTGGAATGCAAAAAATAGTGGGTTCAAAGACAATATAGAAGCATAATCCATAGACCTCGGCTCTAGATACCATTGATGGATTTTGACAAACTTTTAAAATTTCATGTTCTACATATTTAACTAGTTCATAAAACCCATTTTATGAAGATAAAAGTGAGCGGAAGCATGTAGTTCATATTATAAATTAACCATTTTAAAAGACAAAATCCATAACCATATCAAGTCTTGAATTATACTTACATATATAAAAGTGGGTTTAAGGATTATTACCTCCTCAAGCTAGTTGAGGGTTGCAAAATAGGATGATGAAGAAGATGATGAAGCAAGCCTCAAAAGTATGAAACCTCAAGCAAAGTATACCCACAAGCTTTAGCAATCAACACTACCTTTAGTTAGGATTTACTAGACACTAATAACTAGCTAGAAAACAAGCTTGAATCCTTCCTTTCTTCCCAAAAATTTCGGCCAAGAGGTGAGGGATGGAGAGTTTTTGCTAGTTTGAATTTTTCACTTGAGAGAGAAAACAAGATGGAGTGAACTTTAATGAATGCATGCCTTGAGAATCCACACATTAGTTAAAGCAACAAGTAAAGTGGGTGGCCACCTTGGGAGACCCAAAACCGTCCCCTAGCCCCCCCCCCCCCCCCCCCCCCCTTTTTTTTTTTTGTTCAAGCCTTTTATATAAGTGCATGATACTAGTTTACTTGAATAATATATTTTATAATTCCCTTTATAAAATATATATATATACATGTATGATATATTGTTTAAGTATGAAACCCATATAAACAATATAATCATAAATCAAGTAAGCATAAAGGGGTTTGTTGCTTCTACTTTTATAATCCTTTTATAAATGTAGATCACACTTTAATTGTCTAACCATATAAACAATTAAATCCATCTAATATAAATTATCCATATAATTTTATCTCAAGTTATAACATTTTAGAAAACCAATTTTCTAAAGTTAAGTGTCGAGTATTTATTTAACGATCCATTCGATAAGATAAATACTTAAAGTGTTGATGAGCTTGCTATTGGGTATGACCCGACTTGGATCATAACATATTAGCCACATTAGTTTAATATGTCTCTCGGGCATATGAAATTCCTTCAGTATTGGTGATTCTTATCACCGTTTTCCTCCCACTTTCTTTTGACTTGCTTCACATTGGACTTTTCAGCCGTCTGTTCTTTAATTCTTTCCTCAATCTGGTTCACTAGTTTGTGAGCCATTCTACATGCCTGTTGTATGGAGGCGGGCTCGTGTGAACTTATATCTTCTTGGATTCTTTCCGGTAATCCTTTCACAAACGCGTCGATCTTCTCTTCCTCATCTTCGAACGCTCCCGGACACAATAGGCACAATTCTGTGAATCGTCTTTCGTACGTGGTAATATCAAATCCTTGGGTTCGTAACCCTCTAAGTTCTTTCTTGAGCATATTGACCTCGGTTCTGGGACGATATTTCTCGTTCATCAAGTGCTTGAATGCTGACCACGGTAGTGCGTACGCATCGTCTTGTCCCACTTGCTCTAGATAGGTATTCCACCATGTTAACGCAGAACCTTTGAAGGTATGCGTAGCGTACTTCACTTTGTCCTCTTCAGTACACTTACTTATGGCAAACACCGATTCGACCTTCTCGGTCCACCATTTCAATCCGATCGTGAAATGTCCCGTTCTTATTGATTAAAAACGTTCCATATTAATTGATTTCGTTGCGAGGTTTTGACCTCTATATGAGACGTTTTTCAAAGACTGCATTCATTTTTAAACAAACCATAACCTTTATTTCATCAATAAAGGTTTAAAAAGCTTTACGTAGATTATCAAATAATGATAATCTAAAATATCCTGTTTACACACGACCATTACATAATGGTTTACAATACAAATATGTTACAACAAAATAAGTTTCTTGAATGCAGTTTTTACACAATATCATACAAGCATGGACTCCAAATCTTGTCCTTATTTAAGTATGCGACAGCGGAAGCTCTTAATAATCACCTGAGAATAAACATGCTTAAAACGTCAACAAAAATGTTGGTGAGTTATAGGTTTAACCTATATATATCAAATCGTAACAATAGACCACAAGATTTCATATTTCAATACACATCCCATACATAGAGATAAAAATCATTCATATGGTGAACACCTGGTAACCGACAATAACAAGATGCATATATAAGAATATCCCCATCATTCCGGGACACCCTTCGGATATGATATAAATTTCGAAGTACTAAAGTATCCGGTACTTTGGATGGGGTTTGTTAGGCCCAATAGATCTATCTTTAGGATTCGCGTCAATTAGGGTGTCTGTTCCCTAATTCTTAGATTACCAGACTTAATAAAAAGGGGCATATTCGATTTCGATAATTCAACCATAGAATGTAGTTTCACATACTTGTGTCTATTTTGTAAATCATTTATAAAACCTGCATGTATTCTCATCCCAAAAATATTAGATTTTAAAAGTGGGACTATAACTCACTTTCACAGATTTTTACTTCGTCGGGAAGTAAGACTTGGCCACTGGTTGATTCACGAACCTATAACAATATATACATATATATCAAAGTATGTTCAAAATATATTTACAACGCTTTTAATATATTTTGATGTTTTAAGTTTATTAAGTCAGCTGTCCTCGTTAGTAACCTACAACTAGTTGTCCACAGTTAGATGTACAGAAATAAATCGATAAATATTATCTTGAATCAATCCACGACCCAGTGTATACGTATCTCAGTATTGATCACAACTCAAACTATATATATTTTGGAATCAACCTCAACCCTGTATAGCTAACTCCAACATTCACATATAGAGTGTCTATGGTTGTTCCGAAATATATATAGATGTGTCGACATGATAGGTCGAAACATTGTATACGTGTCTATGGTATCTCAAGATTACATAATATATAATACAAGTTGATTAAGTTATGGTTGGAATAGATTTGTTACCAATTTTCACGTAGCTAAAATGAGAAAAATTATCCAATCTTGTTTTACCCATAACTTCTTCATTTTAAATCCGTTTTGAGTGAATCAAATTGCTATGGTTTCATATTGAACTCTATTTTATGAATCTAAACAAAAAAAGTATAGGTTTCTAGTCGGAAAAATAAGTTACAAGTCGTTTTTGTAAAGGTAGTCATTTCAGTCGAAAGAACGACGTCTAGATGACCATTTTAGAAAACATACTTCCACTTTGAGTTTAACCATAATTTTTGGATATAGTTTCATGTTCATAATAAAAATCATTTTCTTCAGAATAACAACTTTTAAATCAAAGTTTATCATAGTTTTTAATTAACTAACCCAAAACAGCCCGCGGTGTTACTACGACGGCGTAAATCCGGTTTTACGGTGTTTTTCGTGTTTCCAGGTTTTAAATCATTAAGTTAGCATATCATATAGATATAGAACATGTGTTTAGTTGATTTTAAAAGTCAAGTTAGAAGGATTAACTTTTGTTTGCGAACAAGTTTAGAATTAACTAAACTATGTTCTAGTGATTACAAGTTTAAACCTTCGAAAAAGATAGCTTTATATGTATGAATCGAATGATGTTATGAACGTCATTACTACCTTAAGTTCCTTGGATGAACCTACTGGAAAAGAGAAAAATGGATCTAGCTTCAATGGATCCTTGGATGGCTCAAAGTTCTTGAAGCAAAATCATGACACGAAAACAAGTTCAAGTAAGATCATCACTTGAAATAAGATTGTTATAGTTATAGAAATTGAACCAAAGTTTGAATATGATTATTACCTTGTATTAGAATGATAACCTACTGTAAGAAACAAAGATTTCTTGAGGTTGGATGATCACCTTACAAGATTGGAAGTGAGCTAGCAAACTTGAAAGTATTCTTGATTTTATGAAACTAGAACTTTTGGAATTTATGAAGAACACTTAGAACTTGAAGATAGAACTTGAGAGAGTTCAATTAGATGAAGAAAATTGAAGAATGAAAGTGTTTGTAGGTGTTTTTGGTCGTTGGTGTATGGATTAGATATAAAGGATATGTAATTTTGTTTTCATGTAAATAAGTCATGAATGATTACTCATATTTTTG
Source organism: Rutidosis leptorrhynchoides (assembly GCF_046630445.1). Classification (NCBI taxonomy): domain Eukaryota; kingdom Viridiplantae; phylum Streptophyta; class Magnoliopsida; order Asterales; family Asteraceae; genus Rutidosis; species Rutidosis leptorrhynchoides. Next base: position 259,827,687 of record NC_092337.1, read on the forward strand.
TAATCTTATGAGATATTTCATGCTAGTTGCCAAATGATGGTTCCCACATGTGTTAGGTGACTCACATGGGCTGCTAAGAGCTGATCATTGGAGTGTATATACCAATAGTACATACATCTAAAAGCTGTGTATTGTACGAGTACGAATACGGGTGCATACGAGTAGAATTGTTGATGAAACTGAACGAGAATGTAATTGTAAGCATTTTTGTTAAGTAGAAGTATTTTGATAAGTGTATTGAAGTCTTTCAAAAGTGTATAAATACATATTAAAACACTACATGTATATACATTTTAACTGAGTCGTTAAGTCATCGTTAGTCGTTACATGTAAGTGTTGTTTTGAAACCTTTAGGTTAACGATCTTGTTAAATGTTGTTAACCCAATGTTTATAATATCAAAAGAGATTTTAAATTATTATATTATCATGATATTATGATGTACGAATATCTCTTAATATGATATATATACATTAAATGTCGTTACAACGATAAACGTTACATATATGTCTCGTTTCAAAATCATTAAGTTAGTAGTCTTGTTTTTACATATGTAGTTCATTGTTAATATAATTAATGATATGTTTACTTATCATAATATCATGTTAACTATATATATAACCATATATATGTCATCATATAGTTTTTTACAAGTTTTAACGTTCGTGAATCACCGGTCAACCTGGGTGGTCAATTGTCTATATGAAACCTATTTCAATTAATCAAGTCTTAACAAGTTTGATTGCTTAACATGTTGGAAACATTTAATCATGTAAACATCAATCTCAATTAATATATATAAACATGGAAAAGTTCGGGTCACTACAGTACCTACCCGTTAAATAAATTTCGTCCCGAAATTTTAAGCTGTTGAAGGTGTTGACGAATCTTCTGGAAATAGATGCGGGTATTTCTTCTTCATCTGATCTTCACGCTCCCAGGTGAACTCGGGTCCTCTACGAGCATTCCATCGAACCTTAACAATTGGTATCTTGTTTTGCTTAAGTATTTTAACCTCACGATCCATTATTTCGACGGGTTCTTCGATGAATTGGAGTTTTTCGTTGATTTGGATTTCATCTAACGGAATAGTGAGATCTTCTTTAGCAAAACATTTCTTCAAATTCGAGACGTGGAAAGTGTTATGTACAGCCGCGAGTTGTTGAGGTAACTCAAGTCGGTAAGCTACTGGTCCGACACGATCAATAATCTTGAATGGTCCAATATACCTTGGATTTAATTTTCCTCGTTTACCAAATCGAACAACGCCTTTCCAAGGTGAAACTTTAAGCATGACCATCTCTCCAATTTCAAATTCTATATCTTTTCTTTTAATGTCAGCGTAGCTCTTTTGTCGACTTTGGGCGGTTTTCAACCGTTGTTGAATTTGGATGATCTTCTCGGTAGTTTCTTGTATAATCTCCGGACCCGTAATCTGTCTATCCCCCACTTCACTCCAATAAATCGGAGACCTGCACTTTCTACCATAAAGTGCTTCAAACGGCGCCATCTCAATGCTTGAATGGTAGCTGTTGTTGTAGGAAAATTCTGCTAACGGTAGATGTCGATCCCAACTGTTTCCGAAATCAATAACACATGCTCGTAGCATGTCTTCAAGCGTTTGTATCGTCCTTTCGCTCTGCCCATCAGTTTGTGGATGATAGGCAGTACTCATGTCTAGACGAGTTCCTAATGCTTGCTGTAATGTCTGCCAGAATCTTGAAATAAATCTGCCATCCCTATCAGAGATAATAGAGATTGGTATTCCATGTCTGGAGACGACTTCCTTCAAATACAGTCGTGCTAACTTCTCCATCTTGTCATCTTCTCTTATTGGTAGGAAGTGTACTGATTTGGTGAGACGATCAACTATTACCCAAATAGTATCAAAACCACTTGCAGTCCTTGGCAATTTAGTGATGAAATCCATGGTAATGTTTTCCCATTTCCATTCCGGGATTTCGGGTTGTTGAAGTAGACCTGATGGTTTCTGATGCTCAGCTTTGACCTTAGAACACGTCAAACATTCTCCTACGTATTTAGCAACATCGGCTTTCATACCCGGCCACCAAAAATGTTTCTTGAGATCCTTGTACATCTTCCCCGTTCCAGGATGTATTGAGTATCTGGTTTTATGAGCTTCTCTAAGTACCATTTCTCTCATATCTCCAAATTTTGGTACCCAAATCCTTTCAGCCCTATACCGGGTTCCGTCTTCCCGAATATTAAGATGCTTCTCCGATCCTTTGGGTATTTCATCCTTTAAATTTCCCTCTTTTAAAACTCCTTGTTGCGCCTCCTTTATTTGAGTAGTAATGTTATTATGAATCATTATATTCATAGATTTTACTCGAATGGGTTCTCTGTCCTTCCTGCTCAAGGCATCGGCTACCACATTTGCCTTCCCCGGGTGGTAACGAATCTCAAAGTCGTAATCATTCAATAATTCAATCCACCTACGCTGCCTCATATTCAGTTGTTTCTGATTAAATATGTGTTGAAGACTTTTGTGGTCGGTATATATAATACTTTTGACCCCATATAAGTAGTGCCTCCAAGTCTTTAATGCAAAAACAACCGCGCCTAATTCCAAATCATGCGTCGTATAATTTTGTTCGTGAATCTTCAATTGTCTAGACGCATAAGCAATCACCTTCGTTCGTTGCATTAATACACAACCGAGACCTTGCTTTGATGCATCACAATAAATCACAAAATCATCATTCCCTTCAGGCAATGACAATATAGGTGCCGTAGTTAGCTTTTTCTTCAATAACTGAAACGCTTTCTCTTGTTCATCATTCCATTCAAATTTCTTCCCTTTATGCGTTAATGCAGTCAAGGGTTTTGCTATTCTGGAAAAGTCTTGGATGAACCTTCTGTAGTAACCAGCTAGTCCTAAAAACTGGCGTATGTGTTTCGGAGTTTTCGGGGTTTCCCACTTTTCAACAGTTTCTATCTTTGCCAGATCTACCTTAATACCTTCTTTGTTCACTATGTGACCGAGGAATTGAACTTCTTCCAACCAAAATGCACACTTTGAAAACTTAGCGTACAATTCTTCCTTCCTCAATACTTCTAACACCTTTCTCAAATGTTCACCGTGTTCTTGGTCATTCTTTGAGTAAATAAGTATGTCATCAATGAAAACAATGACAAACTTGTCAAGGTATGGTCCACACACTCGGTTCATAAGGTCCATGAACACAGCTGGTGCATTAGTTAAACCAAACGGCATGACCATAAACTCGTAATGACCGTAACGTGTTCTGAAAGCAGTCTTTGGAATATCATCTTCTTTCACCCGCATTTGATGATACCCGGAACGTAAGTCAATCTTTGAATAAATAGACGAGCCTTGTAGTTGATCAAATAAGTCGTCGATTCTCGGTAGTGGGTAGCGGTTCTTGATGGTAAGTTTGTTCAACTCTCGGTAGTCGATACACAACCTGAATGTACCATCTTTCTTCTTGACAAACAAAACAGGAGCTCCCCACGGTGATGTGCTTGGTCGAATGAAACCACGCTCTAAAAGTTCTTGTAATTGGCTTTGCAGTTCTTTCATCTCGCTGGGTGCGAGTCTGTAAGGAGCACGAGCTATTGGTGCAGCTCCTGGTACAAGATCTATTTGAAATTCAACGGATCGATGTGGGGGTAATCCCGGTAATTCTTTCGGAAATACATCGGGAAATTCTTTTGCAATGGGAACATCATTGATGCTCTTTTCTTCAGTTTGTACTTTCTCGACGTGTGCTAGAACAGCATAGCAACCTTTTCTTATTAGTTTTTGTGCCTTCAAATTACTAATAAGATGTAGATTCGTGTTGCCCTTTTCTCCGTACACCATTAAGGGTTTTCCTTTTTCTCGTATAATGCGAATTGCATTTTTGTAACAAACGATCTCCGCTTTCACTTCTTTCAACCAGTCCATACCGATTATCACATCAAAACTCCCTAACTCTACTGGTATCAAATCAATCTTAAATGTTTCGCTAACCAGTTTAATTTCTCGATTCCGACATATATTATCTGCTGAAATTATTTTACCATTTGCTAATTCGAGTAAAAATTTACTATCCAAAGGTGTCAATGGACAACTTAATTTAGCACAAAAATCTCTACTCATATAGCTTCTATCCGCACCCGAATCGAATAAAACGTAAGCAGATTTATTGTCAATAAGAAACGTACCCGTAACAAGCTCCGGGTCTTCCTGTGCCTCTACCGCATTAATATTGAAAACTCTTCCACGGCCTTGTCCATTCGTGTTCTCCTGGTTCGGGCAATTTCTAATAATGTGGCCTGGTTTTCCACATTTATAACAAACTACATTGGCATAACTTGCTCCGACACTACTTGCTCCGCCATTACTCGTTCCGACACCATTTGTTCCTTTCGTTCTATTAACCCCTGGTCCGTAGACCTCACACTTCGCAGCGCTATGACCATTTCTTTTACACTTGTTGCAAAATTTGGTGCAGAACCCTGAGTGATTCTTTTCACACCTTTGGCATAGCTGCTTCTGATTGTTGTTGTTGTTGCGGTTATTATTGTTGTTGGGATGATTGTTGTAGTTGTTGTTGTTGTTGTTGTTGTTGTTGTTGGGAGGATTGAAACGGTGGACCGAGAAGGTTGAATCGGTGTTTGCCATAAGTAAGTGTACTGAAGAGGACAAAGTGAAGTACGCTACGCATACCTTCACAGGTTCTGCGTTAACATGGTGGAATACCTATCTAGAGCAAGTGGGACAAGATGATGCGTACGCACTACCGTGGTCAGCATTCAAGCACTTGATGAACGAGAAGTACCGTCCCAGAACCGAGGTCAATAAGCTCAAGACAGAACTTAGAGGGTTACGAACCCAAGGATTTGATATTACCACGTACGAAAGACGATTCACAGAATTGTGCCTATTGTGTCCGGGAGCATTCGAAGATGAGGAAGAGAAGATCGACGCGTTTGTGAAAGGATTACCGGAAAGAATCCAAGAAGATATAAGTTCACACGAGCCCGCCTCCATACAACAGGCATGTAGAATGGCTCACAAACTAGTGAACCAGATTGAAGAAAGAATTAAAGAACAGACTGCTGAAGAGGCCAATGTGAAGCAAGTCAAAAGAAAGTGGGAGGAAAACGGTGATAAGAATCACCAATACAACAACAACAGCAATTACAACAATAATCGCAACAATTATCCCAACAATCGCAACATCAATCGCAACTACAACAAACGGCCCAACAACAACAACAACAACAACAACAACAGCAACTACAACAATCATCCCAACAACAATAATAACCGCAACAACAACAACAATCAAAAGCAACTATGCCAAAGGTGTGAAAAGAATCACTCGGGGTTCTGCACCAAATTTTGCAACAAGTGTAAAAGAAATGGTCATAGCGCGGCGAAGTGTGAGGTCTACGGACCAGGGGTTAATAGAACGAAAGGAACAAATGGTGTCGGAACCAGTAATGGCGGAGCAAGTAGTGTCGGAGCAAGTTATGCCAATGTAGTTTGTTATAAATGTGGAAAACCAGGCCACATTATTAGAAATTGCCCGAACCAGGAGAACACGAATGGACAAGGCCGTGGAAGAGTTTTCAATATTAATGCGGTAGAGGCACAGGAAGACCCGGAGCTTGTTACGGGTACGTTTCTTATTGACAATAAATCTGCTTACGTTTTATTTGATTCGGGTGCGGATAGAAGCTATATGAGTAGAGATTTTTGTGCTAAATTAAGTTGTCCATTGACGCCTTTGGATAGTAAATTTTTACTCGAATTAGCAAATGGTAAATTAATTTCAGCAGATAATATATGTCGGAATCGAGAAATTAAACTGGTTAGCGAAACATTTAAGATTGACTTGATACCAGTAGAGTTAGGGAGTTTTGATGTGATAATCGGTATGGACTGGTTGAAAGAAGTGAAAGCAGAGATCGTTTGTTACAAAAATGCAATTCGCATTATACGAGAAAAAGGAAAACCCTTAATGGTGTACGGAGAAAAGGGCAACACGAAGCTACATCTTATTAGTAATTTGAAGGCACAAAAACTAATAAGAAAAGGTTGCTATGCTGTTCTAGCACACGTCGAGAAAGTACAAACTGAAGAAAAGAGCATCAATGATGTTCCCGTCGCAAAAGAATTTCCTGATGTATTTCCGAAAGAATTACCGGGATTACCCCCACATCGATCCGTTGAATTTCAAATAGATCTTGTACCAGGAGCTGCACCAATAGCTCGTGCTCCTTACAGACTCGCACCCAGCGAGATGAAAGAACTACAAAGCCAATTACAAGAACTTTTAGAGCGTGGTTTCATTCGACCAAGCACATCACCGTGGGGAGCTCCTGTTTTGTTTGTCAAGAAGAAAGATGGTACATTCAGGTTGTGTATCGACTACCGAGAGTTGAACAAACTTACCATCAAGAACCGCTACCCACTACCGAGAATCGACGACTTATTTGATCAACTACAAGGCTCGTCTGTTTATTCAAAGATTGACTTACGTTCCGGGTATCATCAAATGCGGGTGAAAGAAGATGATATTCCAAAGACTGCTTTCAGAACACGTTACGGTCATTACGAGTTTATGGTCATGCCGTTTGGTTTAACTAATGCACCAGCTGTGTTCATGGACCTTATGAACCGAGTGTGTGGACCATACCTTGACAAGTTTGTCATTGTTTTCATTGATGACATACTTATTTACTCAAAGAATGACCAAGAACACGGTGAACATTTGAGAAAGGTGTTAGAAGTATTGAGGAAGGAAGAATTGTACGCTAAGTTTTCAAAGTGTGCATTTTGGTTGGAAGAAGTTCAATTCCTCGGTCACATAGTGAACAAAGAAGGTATTAAGGTGGATCCGGCAAAGATAGAAACTGTTGAAAAGTGGGAAACCCCGAAAACTCCGAAACACATACGCCAGTTTTTAGGACTAGCTGGTTACTACAGAAGGTTCATCCAAGACTTTTCCAGAATAGCAAAACCCTTGACTGCATTAACGCATAAAGGGAATAAATTTGAATGGAATGATGAACAAGAGAAAGCGTTTCAGTTATTGAAGAAAAAGCTAACTACGGCACCTATATTGTCATTGCCTGAAGGGAATGATGATTTTGTGATTTATTGTGACGCATCAAAGCAAGGTCTCGGTTGTGTATTAATGCAACGAATGAAGGTGATTGCTTATGCGTCTAGACAATTGAAGATTCACGAACAAAATTATACGACGCATGATTTGGAATTAGGCGCGGTTGTTTTTGCATTAAAGACTTGGAGGCACTACTTATATGGGGTCAAAAGTATTATATATACCGACCACAAAAGTCTTCAACACATATTTAATCAGAAACAACTGAATATGAGGCAGCGTAGGTGGATTGAATTATTGAATGATTACGACTTTGAGATTCGTTACCACCCGGGGAAGGCAAATGTGGTAGCCGATGCCTTGAGCAGGAAGGACAGAGAACCCATTCGAGTAAAATCTATGAATATAATGATTCATAACAACCTTACTACTCAAATAAAGGAGGCGCAACAAGGAGTTTTAAAAGAGGGAAATTTAAAGGATGAAATACCCAAAGGATCGGAGAAGCATCTTAATATTCGGGAAGACGGAACCCGGTATAGGGCTGAAAGGATTTGGGTACCAAAATTTGGAGATATGAGAGAAATGGTACTTAGAGAAGCTCATAAAACCAGATACTCAATACATCCTGGAACGGGGAAGATGTACAAGGATCTCAAGAAACATTTTTGGTGGCCGGGTATGAAAGCCGATGTTGCTAAATATGTAGGAGAATGTTTGACGTGTTCTAAGGTCAAAGCTGAGCATCAGAAACCATCAGGTCTACTTCAACAACCCGAAATCCCGGAATGGAAATGGGAAAACATTACCATGGATTTCATCACTAAATTGCCAAGGACTGCAAGTGGTTTTGATACTATTTGGGTAATAGTTGATCGTCTCACCAAATCAGCACACTTCCTGCCAATAAGAGAAGATGACAAGATGGAGAAGTTAGCACGACTGTATTTGAAGGAAGTCGTCTCCAGACATGGAATACCAATCTCTATTATCTCTGATAGGGATGGCAGATTTATTTCAAGATTCTGGCAGACATTACAGCAAGCATTAGGAACTCGTCTAGACATGAGTACTGCCTATCATCCACAAACCGATGGGCAGAGCGAAAGGACGATACAAACGCTTGAAGACATGTTACGAGCATGTGTTATTGATTTCGGAAACAGTTGGGATCGACATCTACCGTTAGCAGAATTTTCCTACAACAACAGCTACCATTCAAGCATTGAGATGGCGCCGTTTGAAGCACTTTATGGTAGAAAGTGCAGGTCTCCGATTTGTTGGAGTGAAGTGGGGGATAGACAGATTACGGGTCCGGAGATTATACAAGAAACTACCGAGAAGATCATCCAAATTCAACAACGGTTGAAAACTGCCCAAAGTCGACAAAAGAGCTACGCTGACATTAAAAGAAAAGATATAGAATTTGAAATTGGAGAGATGGTCATGCTTAAAGTTGCACCTTGGAAAGGCGTTGTTCGATTTGGTAAACGAGGGAAATTAAATCCAAGGTATATTGGACCATTCAAGATTATTGATCGTGTCGGACCAGTAGCTTACCGACTTGAGTTACCTCAACAACTCGCGGCTGTACATAACACTTTCCACGTCTCGAATTTGAAGAAATGTTTTACTAAAGAAGATCTCACTATTCCGTTAGATGAAATCCAAATCAACGAAAAACTTCAATTCATCGAAGAACCCGTCGAAATAATGGATCGTGAGGTTAAAAGACTTAAGCAAAACAAGATACCAATTGTTAAGGTTCGATGGAATGCTCGTAGAGGACCCGAGTTCACCTGGGAGCGTGAAGATCAGATGAAGAAGAAATACCCGCATTTATTTCCAGAAGATTCGTCAACACCTTCAACAGCTTAAAATTTCGGGACGAAATTTATTTAACGGGTAGGTACTGTAGTGACCCGAACTTTTCCATGTTTATATATATTAATTGAGATTGATATTTACATGATTAAATGTTTCCAACATGTTAAGCAATCAAACTTGTTAAGACTTGATTAATTGAAATAGGTTTCATATAGACAATTGACCACCCAAGTTGACCGGTGATTCACGAACGTTAAAACTTGTAAAAAAACTATATGATGACATATATATGGTTATATGTATAGTTAACATGATATTATGATAAGTAAACATATCATTAATTATATTAACAATGAACTACATATGTAAAAACAAGACTACTAACTTAATGATTTTGAAACGAGACATATATGTAACGTTTATCGTTGTAACGACATTTAATGTATATATATCATATTAAGAGATATTCGTACATCATAATATCATGATAATATAATAATTTAAAATCTCTTTTGATATTATAAACATTGGGTTAACAACATTTAACAAGATCGTTAACCTAAAGGTTTCAAAACAACACTTACATGTAACGACTAACGATGACTTAACGACTCAGTTAAAATGTATATACATGTAGTGTTTTAATATGTATTTATACATTTTTGAAAGACTTCAATACACTTATCAAAATACTTCTACTTAACAAAAATGCTTACAATTACATTCTCGTTCAGTTTCATCAACAATTCTACTCGTATGCACCCGTATTCGTACTCGTACAATACACAGCTTTTAGATGTATGTACTATTGGTATATACACTCCAATGATCAGCTCTTAGCAGCCCATGTGAGTCACCTAACACATGTGGGAACCATCATTTGGCAACTAGCATGAAATATCTCATAAGATTACAAAAATATGAGTAATCATTCATGACTTATTTACATGAAAACAAAATTACATATCCTTTATATCTAATCCATACACCAACGACCAAAAACACCTACAAACACTTTCATTCTTCAATTTTCTTCATCTAATTGAACTCTCTCAAGTTCTATCTTCAAGTTCTAAGTGTTCTTCATAAATTCCAAAAGTTCTAGTTTCATAAAATCAAGAATACTTTCAAGTTTGCTAGCTCACTTCCAATCTTGTAAGGTGATCATCCAACCTCAAGAAATCTTTGTTTCTTATAGTAGGTTATCATTCTAATACAAGGTAATAATCATATTCAAACTTTGGTTCAATTTCTATAACTATAACAATCTTATTTCAAGTGATGATCTTACTTGAACTTGTTTTCGTGTCATGATTTTGCTTCAAGAACTTTGAGCCATCCAAGGATCCATTGAAGCTACATCCATTTTTCTCTTTTCCAGTAGGTTCATCCAAGGAACTTAAGGTAGTAATGATGTTCATAACATCATTCGATTCATACATATAAAGCTATCTTATTCGAAGGTTTAAACTTGTAATCACTAGAACATAGTTTAGTTAATTCTAAACTTGTTCGCAAACAAAAGTTAATCCTTCTAACTTGACTTTTAAAATCAACTAAACACATGTTCTATATCTATATGATATGCTAACTTAATGATTTAAAACCTGGAAACACGAAAAACACCGTAAAACCGGATTTACGCCGTCGTAGTAACACCGCGGGCTGTTTTGGGTTAGTTAATTAAAAACTATGATAAACTTTGATTTAAAAGTTGTTATTCTGAGAAAATGATTTTTATTATGAACATGAAACTATATCCAAAAATTATGGTTAAACTCAAAGTGGAAGTATGTTTTCTAAAATGGTCATCTAGACGTCGTTCTTTCGACTGAAATGACTACCTTTACAAAAACGACTTGTAACTTATTTTTCCGACTAGAAACCTATACTTTTTTTGTTTAGATTCATAAAATAGAGTTCAATATGAAACCATAGCAATTTGATTCACTCAAAACGGATTTAAAATGAAGAAGTTATGGGTAAAACAAGATTGGATAATTTTTCTCATTTTAGCTACGTGAAAATTGGTAACAAATCTATTCCAACCATAACTTAATCAACTTGTATTATATATTATGTAATCTTGAGATACCATAGACACGTATACAATGTTTCGACCTATCATGTCGACACATCTATATATATTTCGGAACAACCATAGACACTCTATATGTGAATGTTGGAGTTAGCTATACAGGGTTGAGGTTGATTCCAAAATATATATAGTTTGAGTTGTGATCAATACTGAGATACGTATACACTGGGTCGTGGATTGATTCAAGATAATATTTATCGATTTATTTCTGTACATCTAACTGTGGACAACTAGTTGTAGGTTACTAACGAGGACAGCTGACTTAATAAACTTAAAACATCAAAATATATTAAAAGTGTTGTAAATATATTTTGAACATACTTTGATATATATGTATATATTGTTATAGGTTCGTGAATCAACCAGTGGCCAAGTCTTACTTCCCGACGAAGTAAAAATCTGTGAAAGTGAGTTATAGTCCCACTTTTAAAATCTAATATTTTTGGGATGAGAATACATGCAGGTTTTATAAATGATTTACAAAATAGACACAAGTACGTGAAACTACATTCTATGGTTGAATTATCGAAATCGAATATGCCCCTTTTTATTAAGTCTGGTAATCTAAGAATTAGGGAACAGACACCCTAATTGACGCGAATCCTAAAGATAGATCTATTGGGCCTAACAAACCCCATCCAAAGTACCGGATGCTTTAGTACTTCGAAATTTATATCATATCCGAAGGGTGTCCCGGAATGATGGGGATATTCTTATATATGCATCTTGTTATTGTCGGTTACCAGGTGTTCACCATATGAATGATTTTTATCTCTATGTATGGGATGTGTATTGAAATATGAAATCTTGTGGTCTATTGTTACGATTTGATATATATAGGTTAAACCTATAACTCACCAACATTTTTGTTGACGTTTTAAGCATGTTTATTCTCAGGTGATTATTAAGAGCTTCCGCTGTCGCATACTTAAATAAGGACAAGATTTGGAGTCCATGCTTGTATGATATTGTGTAAAAACTGCATTCAAGAAACTTATTTTGTTGTAACATATTTGTATTGTAAACCATTATGTAATGGTCGTGTGTAAACAGGATATTTTAGATTATCATTATTTGATAATCTACGTAAAGCTTTTTAAACCTTTATTGATGAAATAAAGGTTATGGTTTGTTTAAAAATGAATGCAGTCTTTGAAAAACGTCTCATATAGAGGTCAAAACCTCGCAACGAAATCAATTAATATGGAACGTTTTTAATCAATAAGAACGGGACATTTCATCTATGGTTGTTCCGAAATATATATAGATGTGTCGACATGATAGGTCGAAACATTGTATACGTGTCTATGGTATCTCAAGATTACATAATGTATAATACAAGTTGATTAAGTTATGGTTGGAATAGATTTGTTACCAATTTTCACGTAGCTAAAATGAGAAAAATTATCCAATCTTGTTTTACCCATAACTTCTTCATTTTAAATCCGTTTTGAGTGAATCAAATTGCTATGGTTTCATATTGAACTCTATTTTATGAATCTAAACAAAAAAAGTATAGGTTTCTAGTCGGAAAAATAAGTTACAAGTCGTTTTTGTAAAGGTAGTCATTTCAGTCGAAAGAACGACGTCTAGATGACCATTTTAGAAAACATACTTCCACTTTGAGTTTAACCATAATTTTTGGATATAGTTTCATGTTCATAATAAAAATCATTTTCTTCAGAATAACAACTTTTAAATCAAAGTTTATCATAGTTTTTAATTAACTAACCCAAAACAGCCCGCGGTGTTACTACGACGGCGTAAATCCGGTTTTACGGTGTTTTTCGTGTTTCCAGGTTTTAAATCATTAAGTTAGCATATCATATAGATATAGAACATGTGTTTAGTTGATTTTAAAAGTCAAGTTAGAAGGATTAACTTTTGTTTGCGAACAAGTTTAGAATTAACTAAACTATGTTCTAGTGATTACAAGTTTAAACCTTCGAATAAGATAGCTTTATATGTATGAATCGAATGATGTTATGAACATCATTACTACCTTAAGTTCCTTGGATGAACCTACTGGAAAAGAGAAAAATGGATCTAGCTTCAATGGATCCTTGGATGGCTCAAAGTTCTTGAAGCAAAATCATGACACGAAAACAAGTTCAAGTAAGATCATCACTTGAAATAAGATTGTTATAGTTATAGAAATTGAACCAAAGTTTGAATATGATTATTACCTTGTATTAGAATGATAACCTACTATAAGAAACAAAGATTTCTTGAGGTTGGATGATCACCTTACAAGATTGGAAGTGAGCTAGCAAACTTGAAAGTATTCTTGATTTTATGAAACTAGAACTTTTGGAATTTATGAAGAACACTTAGAACTTGAAGATAGAACTTGAGAGAGTTCAATTAGATGAAGAAAATTGAAGAATGAAAGTGTTTGTAGGTGTTTTTGGTCGTTGGTGTATGGATTAGATATAAAGGATATGTAATTTTGTTTTCATGTAAATAAGTCATGAATGATTACTCATATTTTTGTAATCTTATGAGATATTTCATGCTAGTTGCCAAATGATGGTTCCCACATGTGTTAGGTGACTCACATGGGCTGCTAAGAGCTGATCATTGGAGTGTATATACCAATAGTACATACATCTAAAAGCTGTGTATTGTACGAGTACGAATACGGGTGCATACGAGTAGAATTGTTGATGAAACTGAACGAGAATGTAATTGTAAGCATTTTTGTTAAGTAGAAGTATTTTGATAAGTGTATTGAAGTCTTTCAAAAGTGTATAAATACATATTAAAACACTACATGTATATACATTTTAACTGAGTCGTTAAGTCATCGTTAGTCGTTACATGTAAGTGTTGTTTTGAAACCTTTAGGTTAACGATCTTGTTAAATGTTGTTAACCCAATGTTTATAATATCAAAAGAGATTTTAAATTATTATATTATCATGATATTATGATGTACGAATATCTCTTAATATGATATATATACATTAAATGTCGTTACAACGATAAACGTTACATATATGTCTCGTTTCAAAATCATTAAGTTAGTAGTCTTGTTTTTACATATGTAGTTCATTATTAATATAATTAATGATATGTTTACTTATCATAATATCATGTTAACTATATATATAACCATATATATGTCATCATATAGTTTTTTACAAGTTTTAACGTTCGTGAATCACCGGTCAACTTGGGTGGTCAATTGTCTATATGAAACCTATTTCAATTAATCAAGTCTTAACAAGTTTGATTGCTTAACATGTTGGAAACATTTAATCATGTAAACATCAATGTCAATTAATATATATAAACATGGAAAAGTTCGGGTCACTACAGATCGGTCCTTCGGTTCTATCAAATTCCAAAGGTTTGCAGGCAGTGAATTCTTTGTAGGTGCATCCTACACGATTTCCTGTACTGCTAGATCCAAGGTTATTGTTGGTATGTAGCGCAGCCTGTACTACGGCTATGTTTGAAGCTAGAAAAGTACGGAATTCCTCTTCATTCATATTCACGGTGTGTCGAGTAGTCGGTGCCATTTCCTTCAAAATAGTCAAATGGAACAAGTTAATCATACAGAATATTAAGAGTAGTTAATAGTATTTCGTAGCATAATATGAACTCATTTATAAAAGCTTTTTCTTCATATTAGCGTTTTATAAGTTTAAATTCGGGTAGTACCTACCCGTTAAGTTCATACTTAGTAGCTAATATACAATTCAACTACTACAATTCTATATGAAAAACTGATTATAATAATATTTCGCGTTCAAACTTTTATACAATATTTTACAAACTTACAATACCGCTTATTTTACATAAAGCATGAAATATAGCACATAATAACTTTGATACAAGATAGTTGTGAAGATAATTCTAGCTAGTACACAAGTCATTCAGCAAAGGAAATAAAGACACGTAATTCATACATCCAGAAACAAGTCATGCATTCTGGTTTTACTAGGACTACTTCCCATCCTTGGTCTTGTGGAACATAACCGTTATGGCCGTTGATAAGACAGCGTGTTGTAACGTCGTCAAAGGGACGAGGGTTACGTATTGACCAACTGTCTCGTAATAACCTAAAAACCTCATTTCTTACCCCAATTACCGACTCCGTCACTTGTGGGAACGTTTTGTTTAATAGTTGTAGCCCAATGTTCTTTTTCTCACTTTGGTGAGAAGCGAACATTACTAACCCGTAAGCATAGCATGCTTCTTTATGTTGTATGTTAGCCACTTTTTCTAAATCATGAAGTCCTATATTCGGATACATTGAGTCAAAATAATTTCTTAACCCGTTGCGTAAAATAGCATTTGGGTTCCCCGCAATATATGCGTCAAAGTAAACACATCGTAACTTATGGTTTCCCAATGTGATATCCCCCATCTTTCAAATGAAAGTCTCTTATAAACCAAGGCATTCTTGGAACGTTCTTCGAATGTCTTACAAACTGATTTCGCCTTAAATAGTTGTGCCGAGGAATTCTGACCGACTCTAGACAAGATTTCTTCAATCATGTCTCCGGGTAGGTCTCTTAAAATATTGGGTTGTCTATCCATTTTGTGTTTTTATACTGTAAAATAGACAAGAGTTAGATTCATAAAAAAAAAATACTTATTAATACAAGCAATTTTTACATATATCATAAAGCATAAGCACACTATATTACATATATTACACCACACGAATACAACTATCTTATTCCGACTCGCTCGTTTCTTCTTCTTCGGTTTTGGTTCGTTTTGCCAAGTTTCTAGGGATATATGATGTTCCCCTAATACGAGCCGTAATTTTCCACATTGGTTTAGAAAAACCTGGTGGTTTAGAGGTTCCCGGGTCATTGTTACAACTTAAGGACTTCGGGAGTTGACGATACATATAAAGTTCATTGGGGTTGGAATTAGATTTCTCTATTTTTATGCCCTTTCCCTTATTATTTTCTTTTGCCTTTTTAAATTCAGTTGGGGTAATTTCTATAACATCATCGGAATTCTCGTCGGAATCCGATTCATCGGAGAATTGGTAATCCTCCCAATATTTTGCTTCCTTGGCGGAAACACCATTGACCATAATTAACCTTGGTCGGTTGGTTGAGGATTTTCTTTTACTTAACCATTTTATTATTTCCCCCACCGGTTCTATTTCCACCTCCGGTTCCTCCTCTTCCGGTTCTGATTCTTCTTCCGGTTCTGATTCTTCTTCCGGTTCTTCTTCGGGAACTTGTGAATCAGTCCAATATATATTCGACTCTTCATTATTATTAGGTGAGTCAATGGGATTTGTGCTAGAGGTAGACATCTGTCATAACCCGTCCTTAACCATAAGAACGTGATAGATAACGTATGATTTCATTGCGAGGTATTGACCTCTATATGCGACATTTTTAAAAGAGAAACTGCATATATTATACATTACAAACCATAACCATTATTTTTGTTACAAACTTTAGACAATAAAAAGATGATTATCGTTTAGCGATAATCTTCGACTTACAAACTTTACATATAATGATAACAACACGATTTCGAGCATATTTTACAACACAAATCCTTGGGTATGCAGTTTTATTTTTGACACAAATATGCGTACGCAAGATCCTGCTCAAATTCAACATAATGCAGCGGAAGCTTTAGTAATCACCTGAGAATAGACATGTTTTAAAAGGTCAACATAAAGTTGGTGAGATATAGGTTTAATGCCGGCAGCAATATATATATATAGACCACAAGATTTCGTATATAAACAGTTTAATAAAAATATTCTAAGTGGTTGAGCACTTGGTAACCATACTTAACATTTAATCACGTCGCATATTCCCTTTATTATGAAATCTTACTACACCGTACCAAGTGTAGTCACGAAACGAAGTACTGTGCAACCGTTGAATACTGGTCGTCCAGTCCGGTTGGGGTTGTCAGGCCCGATAGATCTATCAACAGGATTCGCGTTTACAATACCACTGTAAATAACAGTTACCAAGCTACAGGGAAGTATGCCAGTGGTACAACTCAACGTAGAATATATTTTTCAGTTACTTGTGTCCATATCGTAAAACATAAAATACATGTATTCTCATCCCGAAATATTTAGAGTTTAAAAGTGGGACTATATACTCACTGTTGTCTTGAAGATATATATAATTTGACTTGGTCTCCGGTTGATATCACGAACCTATCCATATATAATATATCAATACCTTTTCTTTTTAAACAAACGTCACATATATATACTTGTTATACTTTTAATACTTTGAATAATTCCTTAGTCCGTAGTTAGCAGTTCGTTGTTAGTAATTCAATTTTAATGGTTCATTTTTAGATGTTTAATATACCCGCAATGAAATAAATAAAACCCCCAACGAAATAAATAAAACCCCATCGTATATGTATTGGTCGAGATTAATCTTGACCCATGGTACCGGTGTTGTCAAATGACGTGTTGCGTACATAAAGTACCGGTGTTGTCAAATGACGTGTTGCGTACAATCATGGGATCTTATGATTAATCTTCTCGTGTTGTTTACGGGTGATCCTGAACCATATAAAATTGAATTATAAGTACATATATATAAAATATCATGTTAACTTAAAAAGATGTGATTTATTTAATTTTTTCCCAATTATTTTCGTGGCTAAACTAGTCTTGGATATCCGATTTTGTTTCGGTCATAGTTTCTTCGTTACAACTCCGTTTTCGTTGATTCAACTTTCCATCTCCTTGGATCGAGTCCCTCTTTAAGACTATGAACTGTAAATACCTTAGTTTGTATTCAAAATCACACGGCATAGGTCAAACTTTAGTGAAACTTATGAAGTTAATCATTTTCCATCATGTAAACAACCTCAAATGATTATTTTTCTAAAAATACTTATACTTTGAGTTAAATCATGAAATTTTTATGTGTTATCATATTCATAGTAAAAATCATTTTTCCAGAAAATAAACCTCCAATTCAAAGTTTAAGATGGTTTTTAATTATCCAACCCAAAATAGCCCCCGGTTGCACTCCGACGTCGTAAATTCAGTTTTTAAGGTGTTCTTTGAAAAACCAAGTTATACCTTGTTAAGTTAGCATATAATTAAGATATGTTACAGGTCTTGAAGTATTTTAAAAGTTAAGTTAGAAGGATCTATTTAGTTTGCGAACAAGTTTGAAATCATTCAAACTATGTTCTAGTTTATAAACTCTTATATATATAGCTTTAAATATATGAATTGAAAAAGAGTTGAAGTAGAGTTTTTACCTCAAGTTTAAAATGTAAAGTTGCTGGAAAGAAGTAGTAAAATAAAAGTTGAGAGAGTTCTTGCAAGTGTGTGTGAAAATTGGAAGTAAAATTTGGAAAATGAATGTGTAAAAATGAGTTAGAAATGGTGCTTATTTATAGGCTTGAAAATTTGGTTTTTAGTGAAAATATCTAAGATAAGTTAAAATTTATTATGTCATGAATGACATATTATTCCAATAATTGAAGATTTCTATTGGTATATACCAATAGTAAATACTTCTAGAAGCTGTGTATAGTACCCTAGATATACGTATAGGATTATTGAGGAAACGGAACGAGAATTCAAATATAACTATCTTTTGTAAATATACTTATATTGTTTTATGTATAAAAGCCCTTTAAAAATGATTAAATACATTACTTATACGATATATGTATAAACATTATAAATCATCAGTATTTATGTCAAATAACGTTACGTAGGTTATTGTTTTGAAAACTTAAGTTAGTAGTTTCAAAATATACTTATGACTTTTTGTTATTAATACAAAATGAGATATTAAAACATCCTTAGATCATGTTAAATATGTATGTATAATTATCATATATTGTATAGTTCGTGATATCATCGGTCAAACTAGACGGTCAAACGTTGTGTAAAACTCTTTTCAAAAACATAAGTCTCAACAATTTGGATTGCTTATCATGTTGGTAAGGTTTAATTTATGTAAATATTAATCTTATAAGTATAGAATGATCGAAAAAGTGCGGGTCGTTACATTACCTCCCCGTTAAATAAATTTCGTCCCGAAATTTTAAAATTGTACCTATTTTGCGTTATCGAGAAACAAGTGCGGATACTTTCGTTTCATCTGATCCTCTCGTTCCCAAGTAAACTCAGGACCTCTTCTAGCATTCCAACGAACCTTAACAATCGGTATATTGCTCTGTTTGAGCTGTTTAACTTCACGGTCCATGATTTCAATTGGTTCTTCGACGAATTGTAGTTTCTCGTCGACATGGATTTCTTCAAGAGGAATGGTGAGGTCTTCCTTTGCAAGACACTTCTTAAGGTTTGAGACGTGAAAGGTATTGTGTACTCCGGCGAGTTGTTGCGGTAACTCGAGTCGATAAGCTACCGGTCCAATGCGTTCGATGATCTTGAACGGGCCTACATATCTTGGGTTCAGTTTACCTCTTTTACCGAAACGTATTACACCTTTCCAAGGTGACACCTTTAGCATAACCATGTCCCCAATCTGAAACTCTAATGGTTTCCTTCGGACATCGGCGTAGCTCTTTTGGCGACTTCGGGCTGTTTTCAATCTCTCCTTGATTTGTACTATCTTCTCAGTCGTTTCGTGTATGATCTCGGGACTAGTTAATTGTCGATCTCCTACTTCATTCCAACAGATAGGAGATCTACACTTCCTTCCATACAATGCTTCGAATGGTGCAGCTTTAATGCTTGCATGATAACTATTATTATACGAAAATTCTGCTAACGGTAGATACTTATCCCATCCGTTTCCAAAATCGATCACACATGCCCTGAGCATGTCTTCAAGAGTCTGAATCGTTCTTTCACTCTGCCCGTCGGTTTGCGGATGATATGCGGTACTCATATCTAAACGAGTTCCTAGTGCCTCCTGCAGTGATTGCCAGAACTTTGAGGTAAATCTACTATCACGATCGGATATAATGGAAATAGGTATTCCATGCCTTGAAACAATTTCCTTTATATACAATCGTAATAGTTTCTCCATTCTATCCGTTTCCTTTATAGACAAGAAATGGGCAGATTTGGTAAGACGATCAACAATCACCCAAATGGTGTCGTATCCCCAGGCAGTCTTTGGTAACTT
Organism: Rutidosis leptorrhynchoides; assembly: GCF_046630445.1. Taxonomy (NCBI): domain Eukaryota; kingdom Viridiplantae; phylum Streptophyta; class Magnoliopsida; order Asterales; family Asteraceae; genus Rutidosis; species Rutidosis leptorrhynchoides. The sequence continues at coordinate 259,847,793 of NC_092337.1, forward strand.
CGTGATGAAATCCATGGTAATACCATCCCATTTCCATTCTGGGATTTCTGGTTGTTGAAGTAACCCTGATGGTTTCTGGTGTTCTGCCTTGACCTTGGAACAAGTTAAACACTCCCCAACATATGTTGCAACGTCTGTCTTTAAGTTAGGCCACCAATAATGTGTCTTAAGATCTTGATACATCTTTCCAACTCCAGGATGTATCGAGTATCTTGTCTTATGTGCCTCGTTCAATATCAACTTCCTTAATCCACCCAACTTCGGTACCCAAATACGGTTTGCAAAATATCGAATTCCATCTTCCCGTATAACGAGTTGCTTCTCATACTTCTTCATTATTTCATTTCCTATATTTTCTTTAGTAAGTGCTTCTCGTTGAACTTCTTTGATTTGTGAGTTGAGATTCATGCGAATTTTTATGTTCATCGCTCGTACTCGAATTGGTTCTCGTTCCTTTCTGCTTAGTGCGTCAGCCACCACATTCGCTTTCCCGGGATGATAACGAATTTCACAATCATAGTCGTTTATTAACTCGACCCACCTACGTTGCCTCATGTTCAGCTGTTTTTGATCAAAAATATGTTGAAGGCTTTTATGATCAGTAAACACAGTGCATTTAACCCCATACAAGTAGTGTCTCCATATCTTCAATGCAAACACGACTGCTCCCAGTTCTAGATCATGCGTCGTATAATTCCGCTCGTGAATCTTTAATTGTCGGGATGCGTATGCAATAACTTTCTTCCGTTGCATAAGAACGCAACCAAAACCTTGTCGCGAAGCGTCACAATATATTTCAAAATCATCGTTCCCTTCTGGTAACGATAAAATAGGCGCCGTAGTCAACTTCTTTTTCAGTAATTGAAATGCACTCTCCTGCTCAGAAGTCCATTCATATTTCTTCCCTTTTTGCGTTAACGCTGTCAACGGCTTAGCTATTCGGGAAAAATCTTGAATAAACCTTCTATAATAACCGGCTAAACCCAAAAATTGGCGTATCTGCATTGGTGTCTTAGGAGTCTCCCATTTTTCAATGGCTTCAATTTTTGCTGGATCAACCTGAATTCCTTTGCTACTAACAACGTGGCCAAGAAATTGCACTTCTTTCAACCAGAAAGCACATTTAGAAAATTTAGCATATAGCTGTTCTTTTCTCAACAACTCTAATATCAACCTTAAATGCTGCTCATGCTCTTGCTCACTCTTGGAATAGATAAGAATATCATCAATGAAAATGATAACAAACTTATCTAAATATGGACTACAAACTCGATTCATGAGGTCCATGAATACAGCTGGCGCATTCGTCAATCCAAACGGCATGACCAAAAATTCGTAATGACCGTAGCGTGTCCGAAAAGCAGTTTTCGGTATATCTTCTTCTTTGACACGTAATTGATGATAGCCCGATCTTAGGTCAATTTTCGAGTACACACATGATCCTTGGAGTTGATCAAATAAGTCGTCAATTCTCGGTAGTGGATACCGATTCTTGATAGTTAACTTATTTAATTCACGATAATCTATACACATTCGGAAAGATCCGTCTTTCTTCTTGACGAACAAAATTGGAGCTCCCCACGGTGAAGTACTTGGTCGTATGAATCCACGGTCTAGTAATTCTTTTAACTGACTTTGAAGTTCTTTTAATTCGGACGGTGCAAGTCTATATGGCGCACGAGCCACTGGTGCAGCTCCTGGTACTAAATCTATTTGAAATTCTACAGATCTAAATGGAGGTAATCCTGGCAACTCTTCCGGAAAAACTTCAGGATAATCTCTTGCCACAGGCACGTCATTGATGCACTTCTCTTTTTCTTTCTTTTTGACTTTATTAACATGTGCTAGAATAGCATAACATCCCTTTTCTAAACACTTCTTGGCTTTCAAATAGCTAATGAGTTTTAACTTTGAGTTACCCTTCTCTCCATAAATCATCACCGGCATTTTATCCTTACAAGGAATGCGAATTGCCTTCTTGGCACACACAACTTCAGCTCCTACTTTGGACATCCAGTCCATGCCGACTATTACATCAAAACTTCCTAATTCTACGAGTATTAAGTCAATTTTAAATGTTTCTCCGGCTAAATTTATTTTACAATCACGGCAAATTTTATCGGCTTTAATTAGTTTACCATTAGCTAACTCGATCATGTACTTAGCATCTAGAGGTAATGATGAACAATTCAATTTAGCGTAAAAGCCTCTACTCACGTAACTTCTATCGGCACCAGTATCAAATATAATAGATGCGGATAAGTTATTAATGGTAAACGTACCCGTAACAAGCTCCGGGTCTTCACACGCCTCTCTAGCATTAATAACAAATGCTCTTCCACGTGCAGATCCATTATTCTTCTCTGGATTCGGACACTGGCTCTTATAGTGACCTTGTTTTCCACACCCATAACAAGTAATGGTAGCCAAAGCAGTTCTATTTGCATTGGTGGCAGGAGTCTTGGTACCATTTGTATTTGTAACGAGAGCCCTACAATCTTCAGCAAGATGACCCTTTCGATTACATTTGTTGCATACCACATTACAGTAGCCAGAGTGATGTTTGTGGCATCGGTTGCATAAAGGATTTTGTCCTTTATAACCAAAGCTTAAACCACTACCCGCACCTTGCGTGTTTTCTTGTTTCTTAAAAGATTGTTGTTGGTTACCTCGATCATAATTTCCATTCCACTTTCTTTTGTTACCTGATACCTTCACATCAGTATTGGATACTTTCTTATCCATGATGACCTGATCCATTAGCTCGTTTGCCATGGTTATAGCTTCATGAATTGTCTTAGGTTTCGATGCTGTAACATTTGCCTTGACCTTTTTGGGCAAACCATCTTTGTACATTTCAATCTTCCGTTCTTCGGTTGGAACCAATTCAGGACATAGCAAAACTAATTCCATGAATCGCTGATTGTAGTTGGTGATTTCAGTACCAATAACCTTCAGACTTCGTAACTCATCTTCCAACTTCCTAACCTCGTTCCTTGGACAATATTCGTTGATTAACATTGTTTTGAATTCTTCCCACGGAGTATCATAAGCTACATCTCCTCCTACAGCCTTCACATAATTTTTCCACCATGTGAGTGCACTATCTTGTAAAGTGCACGATGCATACTTGGTCATGTCCTTTTCAACACAACCACTGATTTTAAACACAGTCTCCATCTTTTCTATCCACCGGGTTAAACCGATTGGTCCTTCTGTTCCACTGAATGATGAGGGCTTGCAAGCTTGAAAAGTTTTGTAAGTGCACCCCACACGAGGATTTGGGTTAACTGCAGCACCTCTTGCAGCCTCGACCCATAACATTCTGTCGTTCACTCGTTGATTGATGAGTTCCTGGATTTCTTGTTCCGTCATTCGGTTCAATCGCGCCATATTCTTCTATAAGAATGAAAAGAAAATAATTATTCACATGGAATATTATAGATGTAGTGTATATTTACAGTACATTATAGCTTATTAATAATATGAACCAGGTATTATTATAAAAGCCTTTTCTTCTTATTAGCGTTTTATAATTATATCTAGGGTAGTACCTACCCGTTAATGTCCATACTTAATAGCTTAGTACAGAATCAATTACTACCATCTAAATAATACTTAACCATGGAAAATTATTGCATTTCACACTTCACTATTTTACATATGCTTATCTTATATCGAACATTAAGCAAACCACACTAATAATATTATACAAAACATTATATGATCCCATGGTTTAATACGGCAGCGCATCGTTTGGTCTATTTTCTAGGACGTTTAGGTTCAAGGAATGGCCTAACGCTTATCCTAGCTGTCTGCCTATATTTTGGCTGTGGGGCTGAAGAACTGGATGCCGGGACAGCACGAATAGGAATAGCGGGAATAGGGGTGGTAGTGTCTAGTGGAGTTGGTGCCACATCATCCTTACTAAACTCGGGATTTGAATTTTCTAATTCATTAGCCTTTCGTTTCTTTCCTAGTTCGAACTCGTCTTTTGTAATTTCCTGTATTTCTTCCTCGGGTTCACTTTCCTCCTCGGGTTCACTTTCCGGGTTCTCTATAGTCGGTTCATCCGGAATTTGTGAGTCTTCCCCAAAGATATTATTTTCGTCATCGTATAGGTTAATGACTGGAACACCATCTGAAGATTCTGGTTCGGAGTCGCTGAATGTGATAACAAGTTTTGAGCCCGACATCTATCATACAACAACTAACCCATTAGTACTACATAATATTTACATATAAATTTTAACCAACAATGATAAGCAATGGTTTTTAAATCAGACCCGGTCAAAGTCCAGACTTACTAATGTATCCTAACGACTTATCGGTTAGACACACTAATGCAAACCTGGTTCGCTAAGACCACCGCTCTGATACCACATGTCATAACCCGTCCTTAACCATAAGAACGTGATAGATAACGTATGATTTCATTGCGAGGTATTGACCTCTATATGCGACATTTTTAAAAGAGAAACTGCATATATTATACATTACAAACCATAACCATTATTTTTGTTACAAACTTTAGACAATAAAAAGATGATTATCGTTTAGCGATAATCTTCGACTTACAAACTTTACATATAATGATAACAACACGATTTCGAGCATATTTTACAACACAAATCCTTGGGTATGCAGTTTTATTTTTGACACAAATATGCGTACGCAAGATCCTGCTCAAATTCAACATAATGCAGCGGAAGCTTTAGTAATCACCTGAGAATAGACATGTTTTAAAAGGTCAACATAAAGTTGGTGAGATATAGGTTTAATGCCGGCAGCAATATATATATATAGACCACAAGATTTCGTATATAAACAGTTTAATAAAAATATTCTAAGTGGTTGAGCACTTGGTAACCATACTTAACATTTAATCACGTCGCATATTCCCTTTATTATGAAATCTTACTACACCGTACCAAGTGTAGTCACGAAACGAAGTACTGTGCAACCGTTGAATACTGGTCGTCCAGTCCGGTTGGGGTTGTCAGGCCCGATAGATCTATCAACAGGATTCGCGTTTACAATACCACTGTAAATAACAGTTACCAAGCTACAGGGAAGTATGCCAGTGGTACAACTCAACGTAGAATATATTTTTCAGTTACTTGTGTCCATATCGTAAAACATAAAATACATGTATTCTCATCCCGAAATATTTAGAGTTTAAAAGTGGGACTATATACTCACTGTTGTCTTGAAGATATATATAATTTGACTTGGTCTCCGGTTGATATCACGAACCTATCCATATATAATATATCAATACCTTTTCTTTTTAAACAAACGTCACATATATATACTTGTTATACTTTTAATACTTTGAATAATTCCTTAGTCCGTAGTTAGCAGTTCGTTGTTAGTAATTCAATTTTAATGGTTCATTTTTAGATGTTTAATATACCCGCAATGAAATAAATAAAACCCCCAACGAAATAAATAAAACCCCATCGTATATGTATTGGTTGAGATTAATCTTGACCCATGGTACCGGTGTTGTCAAATGACGTGTTGCGTACATAAAGTACCGGTGTTGTCAAATGACGTGTTGCGTACAATCATGGGATCTTATGATTAATCTTCTCGTGTTGTTTACGGGTGATCCTGAACCATATAAAATTGAATTATAAGTACATATATATAAAATATCATGTTAACTTAAAAAGATGTGATTTATTTAATTTTTTCCCAATTATTTTCGTGGCTAAACTAGTCTTGGATATCCGATTTTGTTTCGGTCATAGTTTCTTCGTTACAACTCCGTTTTCGTTGATTCAACTTTCCATCTCCTTGGATCGAGTCCCTCTTTAAGACTATGAACTGTAAATACCTTAGTTTGTATTCAAAATCACACGGCATAGGTCAAACTTTAGTGAAACTTATGAAGTTAATCATTTTCCATCATGTAAACAACCTCAAATGATTATTTTTCTAAAAATACTTATACTTTGAGTTAAATCATGAAATTTTTATGTGTTATCATATTCATAGTAAAAATCATTTTTCCAGAAAATAAACCTCCAATTCAAAGTTTAAGATGGTTTTTAATTATCCAACCCAAAATAGCCCCCGGTTGCACTCCGACGTCGTAAATTCAGTTTTTAAGGTGTTCTTTGAAAAACCAAGTTATACCTTGTTAAGTTAGCATATAATTAAGATATGTTACAGGTCTTGAAGTATTTTAAAAGTTAAGTTAGAAGGATCTATTTAGTTTGCGAACAAGTTTGAAATCATTCAAACTATGTTCTAGTTTATAAACTCTTATATATATAGCTTTAAATATATGAATTGAAAAAGAGTTGAAGTAGAGTTTTTACCTCAAGTTTAAAATGTAAAGTTGCTGGAAAGAAGTAGTAAAATAAAAGTTGAGAGAGTTCTTGCAAGTGTGTGTGAAAATTGGAAGTAAAATTTGGAAAATGAATGTGTAAAAATGAGTTAGAAATGGTGCTTATTTATAGGCTTGAAAATTTGGTTTTTAGTGAAAATATCTAAGATAAGTTAAAATTTATTATGTCATGAATGACATATTATTCCAATAATTGAAGATTTCTATTGGTATATACCAATAGTAAATACTTCTAGAAGCTGTGTATAGTACCCTAGATATACGTATAGGATTATTGAGGAAACGGAACGAGAATTCAAATATAACTATCTTTTGTAAATATACTTATATTGTTTTATGTATAAAAGCCCTTTAAAAATGATTAAATACATTACTTATACGATATATGTATAAACATTATAAATCATCAGTATTTATGTCAAATAACGTTACGTAGGTTATTGTTTTGAAAACTTAAGTTAGTAGTTTCAAAATATACTTATGACTTTTTGTTATTAATACAAAATGAGATATTAAAACATCCTTAGATCATGTTAAATATGTATGTATAATTATCATATATTGTATAGTTCGTGATATCATCGGTCAAACTAGACGGTCAAACGTTGTGTAAAACTCTTTTCAAAAACATAAGTCTCAACAATTTGGATTGCTTATCATGTTGGTAAGGTTTAATTTATGTAAATATTAATCTTATAAGTATAGAATGATCGAAAAAGTGCGGGTCGTTACAACATCTATCACACAATATCAAATGCGTTAAGAGATTAATATATCACATAATATTCACATGTTAAAAATATATAGTTTCTAACAAAATTTGTTAAGCAATCATTTTTCAAGTAAACACGGTCGAAGTCCAGACTCAGTAATGCATCCTAACAAAGTCGATAAGACACACTAATGCAAAATTCTGGTTCTCTAAGACCAACGCTCGGATACCAACTGAAATGTCCCGTTCTTATTGATTAAAAACGTTCCATATTAATTGATTTTGTTGCGAGGTTTTGACCTCTATATGAGACGTTTTTCAAAGACTGCATTCATTTTAAAACAAACCATAACCTTTATTTCATCAATAAAGGTTTAAAAAGCTTTACGTAGATTATCAAATAATGATAATCTAAAATATCCTGTTTACACACGACCATTACATAATGGTTTACATTACAAATATGTTACAACAAAATAAGTTTCTTGAATGCAATTTTTACACAATATCATACAAGCATGGATTCCAAATCTCGTCCTTATTTAAGTATGTGACAGCGGAAGCTCTTAATAATCACCTGAGAATAAACATGCTTAAAACGTCAACAAAAATGTTGGTGAGTTATAGGTTTTAACCTATATATATCAAATCATAATAATAGACCACAAGATTTCATATTTCAATACACATCCCATACATAGAGATAAAAATCATTCATATGGTGAACACCTGGTAACCGACATTAACAAGATGCATATATAAGAATATCCCCATCACTCAGGGACACCCTTCGGATATGATATAAATTTCAAAGTACTAAAGCATCCGGTACTTTGGATGGGGTTTGTTAGGCCCAATAGATCTATCTTTAGGATTCGCGTCAATTAGGGTGTCTGTTCCCTAATTCTTAGATTACCAGACTTAATAAAAAGGGGCATATTCGATTTCGATAATTCAACCATAGAATGTAGTTTCACGTACTTGTGTCTATTTTGTAAATCATTTATAAAACCTGCATGTATTCTCATCCCAAAAATATTAGATTTTAAAAGTGGGACTATAACTCACTTTCACAGATTTTTACTTCGTCGGGAAGTAAGACTTGGCCACTGGTTGATTCACGAACCTATAACAATATATACATATATATCAAAGTATGTTCAAAATATATTTACAACACTTTTAATATATTTTGATGTTTTAAGTTTATTAAGTCAGCTGTCCTCGTTTGTAACCTACAACTAGTTGTCCACAGTTAGATGTACAGAAATAAATCGATAAATATTATCTTGAATCAATCCACGACCCAGTGTATACCTATCTCAGTATTGATCACAACTCAAACTATATATATTTTGGAATCAACCTCAACCCTGTATAGATAACTCCAACATTCACATATAGAGTGTCTATGGTTGTTCCGAAATATATATAGATGTGTCGACATGATAGGTCGAAACATTGTATACGTGTCTATGGTATCTCAAGATTAATAATATACAATACAAGTTGATTAAGTTATGGTTGGAATAGATTTGTTACCAATTTTCACGTAGCTAAAATGAGAAAAATTATCCAATCTTGTTTTACCCATAACTTCTTCATTTTAAATCCGTTTTGAGTGAATCAAATTGCTATGGTTTCATATTGAACTCTATTTTATGAATCTAAACAGAAAAATTATAGGTTTATTGTCGGAAAAATAAGTTACAAGTCGTTTTTGTAAAGGTAGTCATTTCAGTCGAAAGAACGACGTCTAGATGACCATTTTAGAAAACATACTTCCACTTTGAGTTTAACCATAATTTTTGGATATAGTTTCATTTTCATAATAAAAATCATTTTCTCAGAATAACAACTTTTAAATCAAAGTTTATCATAGTTTTTAATTAACTAACCCAAAACAGCCCGCGGTGTTACTACGACTGCGTAAATCCGGTTTTACGGTGTTTTTCGTGTTTCCAGGTTTTAAATCATTAAGTTAGCATATCATATAGATATAGAACATATGTTTAGTTGATTTTAAAAGTCAAGTTAGAAGGATTAACTTTTATTTGCGAACAAGTTTAGAATTAACTAAACTATGTTCTAGTGATTACACGTTTAAACCTTCGAATAAGATAGCTTTATATGTATGAATCGAATGATGTTATGAACATCATTACTACCTCAAGTTCCTTGGATAAACCTACTGGAATTGAGAAAAATAGATCTAGCTTTAAAGGATCCTTGGATGGCTTGAAAGTTCTTGAAGCAGAATCATGACACGAAAACAATTTCAAGTAAGATTTCCACTCGAAATAAGATTGTTATAGTTATAGAAATTGAATTAAAGTTTGAATATGATTATTACCTTGTATTAGAAAGATAACCTACTATAAGTAACAAAGGTTTCTTGATCTTGGATGATTACTTGGAATGGATTTAGAAAACTTAGAAGTAAACTTGCAATCTTGGAAGTATTCTTGATTTTATGAAACTAGAACTTTTGGAATTTATGAAGAACACTTAGAACTTGAAGATAGAACTTGAGAGAGATCAATTATATGAAGAAAATTGAAGAATGAAAGTGTTTGTAGGTGTTTTTGGTCGTTGGTGTATGGATTAGATATAAAGGATATGTAATTTTGTTTTCATGTAAATAAGTCATGAATGATTACTCATATTTTTGTAATTTTATGAGATATTTCATGCTAGTTGCCAAATGATGGTTCCAACATGTGTTAGGTGACTCACATGGGCTGCTAAGAGCTGATCATTGGAGGGTATATACCAATAGTACATACATCTAAAAGCTGTGTGTTGTACGAGTACGAATACGGGTGCATACGAGTAGAATTGTTGATGAAACTGAACGAGGATGTAATTGTAAGCATTTTTGTTAAGTATAAGTATTTTGATAAGTGTCTTGAAGTCTTTCAAAAGTGTATGAATACATATTAAAACACTACATGTATATACATTTTAACTGAGTCGTTAAGTCATCGTTAGTCGTTACATGTAAATGTTGTTTTGAAACCTTTAGGTTAACGATCTTGTTGAATGTTGTTAACCCATTGTTTATTATAACAAATGAGATGTTAAATTTTTATATTATCAATATATATATAACAATTTAATAACCGGAAGAAGAATCATCGTATAATTTCTATGAAATTATCATTAATATTATCATTATGTTTCTATTATTATTATTATTAATATTAATATTAGTATTATTATTAAAAATTAATAACATTCTTAAATTTATTAGTAGATTTATGTTATTATGTAATATTACAAAATTCATTATGCAGATATGTAGTGACCCGAACTTTTCCGTGTTTATATATATATATATATATATATATATATTGTAGTGACCCGAACTTTTCCATGTTTATATATATTAATTGAGATTGATATTTACATGATTAAATGTTTCCAACATGTTAAGCAATCAAACTTGTTAAGACTTGATTAATTGAAATAGGTTTCATATAGACAATTGACCACCCAAGTTGACCGGTGATTCACGAACGTTAAAACTTGTAAAAAAACTATATGATGACATATATATGGTTATATATATAGTTAACATGATATTATGATAAGTAAACATATCATTAATTATATTAACAATGAACTACATATGTAAAAACAAGACTACTAACTTAATGATTTTGAAACGAGACATATATGTAACGTTTATCGTTGTAACGACATTTAATGTATATATATCATATTAAGAGATATTCGTACATCATAATATCATGATAATATAATAATTTAAAATCTCTTTTGATATTATAAACATTGGGTTAACAACATTTAACAAGATCGTTAACCTAAAGGTTTCAAAACAACACTTACATGTAACGACTAACGATGACTTAACGACTCAGTTAAAATGTATATACATGTAGTGTTTTAATATGTATTTATACACTTTTGAAAGACTTCAATACACTTATCAAAATACTTCTACTTAACAAAAATGCTTACAATTACATTCTCGTTCAGTTTCATCAACAATTCTACTCGTATGCACCCGTATTCGTACTCGTACAATACACAACTTTTAGATGTATGTACTATTGGTATATACACTCCAATGATCAGCTCTTAGCAGCCCATGTGAGTCACCTAACACATGTGGGAACCATCATTTGGCAACTAGCATGAAATATCTCATAAGATTACAAAAATATGAGTAATCATTCATGACTTATTTACATGAAAACAAAATTACATATCCTTTATATCTAATCCATACACCAACGACCAAAAACACCTACAAACACTTTCATTCTTCAATTTTCTTCATCTAATTGAACTCTCTCAAGTTCTATCTTCAAGTTCTAAGTGTTCTTCATAAATTCCAAAAGTTCTAGTTTCATAAAATCAAGAATACTTTCAAGTTTGCTAGCTCACTTCCAATCTTGTAAGGTGATCATCCAACCTCAAGAAATCTTTGTTTCTTACAGTAGGTTATCATTCTAATACAAGGTAATAATCATATTCAAACTTTGGTTCAATTTCTATAACTATAACAATCTTATTTCAAGTGATGATCTTACTTGAACTTGTTTTCGTGTCATGATTTTGCTTCAAGAACTTTGAGCCATCCAAGGATCCATTGAAGCTAGATCCATTTTTCTCTTTTCCAGTAGGTTCATCCAAGGAACTTAAGGTAGTAATGATGTTCATAACATCATTCGATTCATACATATAAAGCTATCTTATTCGAAGGTTTAAACTTGTAATCACTAGAACATAGTTTAGTTAATTCTAAACTTGTTCGCAAACAAAAGTTAATCCTTCTAACTTGACTTTTAAAATCAACTAAACACATGTTATATATCTATATGATATGCTAACTTAATGATTTAAAACCTGGAAACACGAAAAACACCGTAAAACCGGATTTAAGCCGTCGTAGTAACACCGCGGGCTGTTTTGGGTTAGTTAATTAAAAACTATGATAAACTTTGATTTAAAAGTTGTTATTCTGAGAAAATGATTTTTATTATGAACATGAAACTATATCCAAAAATTATGGTTAAACTCAAAGTGGAAGTATGTTTTCTAAAATGGTCATCTAGACGTCGTTCTTTCGACTGAAATGACTACCTTTACAAAAACGACTTGTAACTTATTTTTCCGACTAGAAACCTATACTTTTTTTGTTTAGATTCATAAAATAGAGTTCAATATGAAACCATAGCAATTTGATTCACTCAAAACGGATTTAAAATGAAGAAGTTATGGGTAAAACAAGATTGGATAATTTTTCTCATTTTAGCTACGTGAAAATTGGTAACAAATTTATTCCAACCATAACTTAATCAACTTGTATTATATATTATGTAATCTTGAGATACCATAGACACGTATACAATGTTTCGACCTATCATGTCGACACATCTATATATATTTCGGAACAACCATAGACACTCTATATGTGAATGTTGGAGTTAGCTATACAGGGTTGAGGTTGATTCCAAAATATATATAGTTTGAGTTGTGATCAATACTGAGATACGTATACACTGGGTCGTGGATTGATTCAAGATAATATTTATCGATTTATTTCTGTACATCTAACTATGGACAACTAGTTGTAGGTTACTAACGAGGACAGCTGACTTAATAAACTTAAAACATCAAAATATATTAAAAATGTTGTAAATATATTTTGAACATACTTTGATATATATGTATATGTATATATTGTTATAGGTTCGTGAATCAACCAGTGGCCAAGTCTTACTTCCCGACGAAGTAAAAATCTGTGAAAGTGAGTTATAGTCCCACTTTTAAAATCTAATATTTTTGGGATGAGAATACATGCAGGTTTTATAAATGATTTACAAAATAGACACAAGTACGTGAAACTACATTCTATGGTTGAATTATCGAAATCGAATATGCGCCTTTTTATTAAGTCTGGTAATCTAAGAATTAGGGAACAGACACCCTAATTGACGCGAATCCTAAAGATAGATCTATTGGGCCTAACAAACCCCATCCAAAGTACCGGATGCTTTAGTACTTCGAAATTTATATCATATCCGAAGGGTGTCCCGGAATGATGGGGATATTCTTATATATGCATCTTGTTATTGTCGGTTACCAGGTGTTCACCATATGAATGATTTTTATCTCTATGTATGGGATGTGTATTGAAATATGAAATCTTGTGGTCTATTGTTACGATTTGATATATATAGGTTAAACCTATAACTCACCAACATTTTTGTTGACGTTTAAAGCATGTTTATTCTCAGGTGAATATTAAGAGCTTCCGCTGTCACATACTTAAATAAGAACAAGATTTGGAGTCCATGCTTGTATGATATTGTGTAAAAACTGCATTCAAGAAACTTATTTTGTTGTAACATATTTGTATTGTAAACCATTAAGTAATGGTCGTGTGTAAACAGGATATTTTAGATTATCATTATTTGATAATCTACGTAAAGCTTTTTAAACCTTTATTGATGAAATAAAGGTTATGGTTTGTTTAAAAATGAATGCAGTCTTTGAAAAACGTCTCATATAGAGGTCAAAACCTCGCAACGAAATCAATTAATATGGAACGTTTTTAATCAATAAGAACGGGACATTTCAGTTGGTATCCGAGCGTTGGTCTTAGAGAACCAGAAAATTTGCATTAGTGTGTCTTATCGAGTTTGTTAGGATGCATTAGTGAGTCTGGACTTCGACCATGTTTTCTTTAAAAATGATTGCTTAACATTTTTGTTGGAAACTATATATTTTTAACATATGAATATTATGTGATATATTAATCTCTTAACGTGTTTGATATTATGTGATAGATGTCTACCTCTAGAACAAGTCCCATTGACTCACCTAATAATAATGAAGAGTCAAATGTAAATTGGAATGATTTGTGGACTGATTCACAAGTTCCCGAAGAGGAACCGGAAGAAGAGTCGGAACCGGAAGAAGAATCGGAACCGGAAGAAGAATCGGAACCGGATGAAGAAATAGAACCGGTGGGGGAAATAATAAAACGGTTAAGTAAAAGAAAATCCTCAACCAACCGACCAAAGTTAATTATGGTCAATGGTGTTTCCGCCAAGGAAGCAAAATATTGGGAGGATTACCAATTCTCCGATGAATCGGATTCCGACGAGAATTCCGATGATGTTATAGAAATTACCCCAACTGAATTTAAAAAGGCAAAAGAAAATAATAAGGGAAAGGGCATAAAAATAGAGAAATCCAATTCCAACCCCGATGAACTTTATATGTATCGTCAACCCCCGAAGTCCTTAAGTTGTAACAATGACCCGGGAACCTCTAAACCACCAGGTTTTTCTAAACCAATGTGGACAACGACGACTCGTATTAGGGGAACATCATATATCCCTAGAAACTTGGCAAAATGAACCAAAACCGAAGAAGAAGAAACGAGCGAGTCGGAATAAGATAGTTGTATTCGTGTGGTGTAATATATGGAATATAGTGTTCTTATGCTTTATGATATATGTAAAAATTGCTTGTATTAATAAGTATTTTTTTTATGAATCTAACTCTTGTCTATTTTACAGTTTAAAAACACAAAATGGATAGACAACCCAATATTTTAAGAGACCTACCCGGAGACATGATTGATGAAATCTTGTCTAGAGTCGGCCAGAATTCTTCGGCACAACTATTTAAGGCGAGATCAGTTTGTAAGACATTCGAAGAACGTTCCAAGAATGTCTTGGTTTATAAGAGACTTTCGTTTGAAAGATGGGGGATATCACATTGGGAAACCCATAAGTTACGATGTGTTTACTTTGACGCATATATTGCGGGGAACCCAAATGCTATTTTACGCAACGGGTTAAGAAATTATTTTGACTCAATATATCCGAATATTGGACTTCGTGATTTAGAAAAAGCGGCTAACATGCAACATAAAGAAGCATGTTATGCTTACGGATTAGTAATGTTCGCTTCTCACCAAAGTGAGAACAAGAACATCGGGCTACAACTATTAAACAAAACGTTTCCACAAGTGACGGAGTCGGTAATTGGGGTAAGAAATGAGGTTTTTAGATTATTACGGGACTGTTGGACATTACGTAACCCTCGTCCCTTTGATGACGTTACAACACGCTGTCTTATCAACGGCCATAACGGTTATGTTGCACAAGACCAAGGATGGGAAGTAGTCCTAGTAAAACCAGAATGCATGACTTGTTTCTGGACGTATGAATTACGTGTCTTTATTGCCTTTGCTGAACGACTTGTGTACTAGCTAGAATTGTCTTCACAACTATCTTGTATCAAAGTTATTGTGTGCTATATTTCATGCTTTATGTAAAATAAGCGGTATTGTAAGTTTGTAAAATATTGTATAAAAGTTTGAACGCGAAATATTATTATAATCAGTTTTTCATATAGAATTGTAGTAGTTGAATTGTATATTAGCTACTAAGTATGAACTTAACGGGTAGGTACTACCCGAATTTAAACTTATAAAACGCTAATATGAAGAAAAAGCTTTTATAAATGAGTTCATATTATGCTACGAAATACTATTAACTACTCTTAATATTCTGTATGATTAACTTGTTCCATTTAACTATTTTGAAGGAAATGGCACCGACTACTCGACACACCGTGAATATGAATGAAGAGGAATTCCGTACTTTTCTAGCTTCAAACATAGCCGCAGTACAGGCTGCGCTACATACCAACAATAACCTTGGATCTAGCAGTACAGGAAATCGTGTAGGATGCACCTACAAAGAATTCACTGCCTGCAAACCTTTGGAATTTGATGGAACCGAAGGACCGATCGGATTGAAACGGTGGACCGAGAAGGTTGAATCGGTGTTTGCCATAAGTAAGTGTACTGAAGAGGACAAAGTGAAGTACGCTACGCATACCTTCACAGGTTCTGCGTTAACATGGTGGAATACCTATCTAGAGCAAGTGGGACAAGATGATGCGTACGCACTACCGTGGTCAGCATTCAAGCACTTGATGAACGAGAAGTACCGTCCCAGAACCGAGGTCAATAAGCTCAAGACAGAACTTAGAGGGTTACGAACCCAAGGATTTGATATTACCACGTACGAAAGACGATTCACAGAATTGTGCCTACTGTGTCCGGGAGCATTCGAAGATGAGGAAGAGAAGATCGACGCGTTTGTGAAAGGATTACCGGAAAGAATCCAAGAAGATATAAGTTCACACGAGCCCGCCTCCATACAACAGGCATGTAGAATGGCTCACAAACTAGTGAACCAGATTGAAGAAAGAATTAAAGAACAGACTGCTGAAGAGGCCAATGTGAAGCAAGTCAAAAGAAAGTGGGAGGAAAACGGTGATAAGAATCACCAATACAACAACAACAGCAATTACAACAATAATCGCAACAATTATCCCAACAATCGCAACATCAATCGCAACTACAACAAACGGCCCAACAACAACAACAACAACAACAACAACAGCAACTACAACAATCATCCCAACAACAATAATAACCGCAACAACAACAACAATCAGAAGCAACTATGCCAAAGGTGTGAAAAGAATCACTCGGGGTTCTGCACCAAATTTTGCAACAAGTGTAAAAGAAATGGTCATAGCGCGGCGAAGTGTGAGGTCTACGGACCAGGGGTTAATAGAACGAAAGGAACAAATGGTGTCGGAACGAGTAATGGCGGAGCAAGTAGTGTCGGAGCAAGTTATGCCAATGTAGTTTGTTATAAATGTGGAAAACCAGGCCACATTATTAGAAATTGCCCGAACCAGGAGAACACGAATGGACAAGGCCGTGGAAGAGTTTTCAATATTAATGCGGTAGAGGCACAGGAAGACCCGGAGCTTGTTACGGGTACGTTTCTTATTGACAATAAATCTGCTTACGTTTTATTTGATTCGGGTGCGGATAGAAGCTATATGAGTAGAGATTTTTGTGCTAAATTAAGTTGTCCATTGACGCCTTTGGATAGTAAATTTTTACTCGAATTAGCAAATGGTAAATTAATTTCAGCAGATAATATATGTCGGAATCGAGAAATTAAACTGGTTAGCGAAACATTTAAGATTGATTTGATACCAGTAGAGTTAGGGAGTTTTGATGTGATAATCGGTATGGACTGGTTGAAAGAAGTGAAAGCGGAGATCGTTTGTTACAAAAATGCAATTCGCATTATACGAGAAAAAGGAAAACCCTTAATGGTGTACGGAGAAAAGGGCAACACGAAGCTACATCTTATTAGTAATTTGAAGGCACAAAAACTAATAAGAAAAGGTTGCTATGCTGTTCTAGCACACGTCGAGAAAGTACAAACTGAAGAAAAGAGCATCAATGATGTTCCCATTGCAAAAGAATTTCCCGATGTATTTCCGAAAGAATTACCGGGATTACCCCCACATCGATCCGTTGAATTTCAAATAGATCTTGTACCAGGAGCTGCACCAATAGCTCGTGCTCCTTACAGACTCGCACCCAGCGAGATGAAAGAACTGCAAAGCCAATTACAAGAACTTTTAGAGCGTGGTTTCATTCGACCAAGCACATCACCGTGGGGAGCTCCTGTTTTGTTTGTCAAGAAGAAAGATGGTACATTCAGGTTGTGTATCGACTACCGAGAGTTGAACAAACTTACCATCAAGAACCGCTACCCACTACCGAGAATCGACGACTTATTTGATCAACTACAAGGCTCGTCTGTTTATTCAAAGATTGACTTACGTTCCGGGTATCATCAAATGCGGGTGAAAGAAGATGATATTCCAAAGACTGCTTTCAGAACACGTTACGGTCATTACGAGTTTATGGTCATGCCGTTTGGTTTAACTAATGCACCAGCTGTGTTCATGGACCTTATGAACCGAGTGTGTGGACCATACCTTGACAAGTTTGTCATTGTTTTCATTGATGACATACTTATTTACTCAAAGAATGACCAAGAACACGGTGAACATTTGAGAAAGGTGTTAGAAGTATTGAGGAAGGAAGAATTGTACGCTAAGTTTTCAAAGTGTGCATTTTGGTTGGAAGAAGTTCAATTCCTCGGTCACATAGTGAACAAAGAAGGTATTAAGGTGGATCCGGCAAAGATAGAAACTGTTGAAAAGTGGGAAACCCCGAAAACTCCGAAACACATACGCCAGTTTTTAGGACTAGCTGGTTACTACAGAAGGTTCATCCAAGACTTTTCTAGAATAGCAAAACCCTTGACTGCATTAACGCATAAAGGGAAGAAATTTGAATGGAATGATGAACAAGAGAAAGCGTTTCAGTTATTGAAGAAAAAGCTAACTACGGCACCTATATTATCATTGCCTGAAGGGAATGATGATTTTGTGATTTATTGTGATGCATCAAAGCAAGGTCTCGGTTGTGTATTAATGCAACGAACGAAGGTGATTGCTTATGCGTCTAGACAATTGAAGATTCACGAACAAAATTATACGACGCATGATTTGGAATTAGGCGCGGTTGTTTTTGCATTAAAGACTTGGAGGCACTACTTATATGGGGTCAAAAGTATTATATATACCGACCACAAAAGTCTTCAACACATATTTAATCAGAAACAACTGAATATGAGGCAGCGTAGGTGGATTGAATTATTGAATGATTACGATTTTGAGATTCGTTACCACCCGGGGAAGGCAAATGTGGTAGCCGATGCCTTGAGCAGGAAGGATAGAGAACCCATTCGAGTAAAATCTATGAATATAATGATTCATAATAACATTACTACTCAAATAAAGGAGGTGCAACAAGGAGTTTTAAAAGAGGGAAATTTAAAGGATGAAATACCCAAAGGATCGGAGAAGCATCTTAATATTCGGGAAGACGGAACCCGGTATAGGGCTGAAAGGATTTGGGTACCAAAATTTGGAGATATGAGAGAAATGGTACTTGGAGAAGCTCATAAAACCCGATACTCAATACATCCTGGAACGGGGAAGATGTACAAGGATCTCAAGAAACATTTTTGGTGGCCGGGTATGAAAGCCGATGTTGCTAAATACGTAGGAGAATGTTTGACGTGTTCTAAGGTCAAAGCTGAGCATCAGAAACCATCAGGTCTACTTCAACAACCCGAAATCCCGGAATGGAAATGGGAAAACATTACCATGGATTTCATCACTAAATTGCCAAGGACTGCAAGTGGTTTTGATACTATTTGGGTAATAGTTGATCGTCTCACCAAATCAGCACACTTCCTACCAATAAGAGAAGATGACAAGATGGAGAAGTTAGCACGACTGTATTTGAAGGAAGTCGTCTCCAGACATGGAATACCAATCTCTATTATCTCTGATAGGGATGGCAGATTTATTTCAAGATTCTGGCAGACATTACAGCAAGCATTAGGAACTCGTCTAGACATGAGTACTGCCTATCATCCACAAACTGATGGGCAGAGCGAAAGGACGATAGAAACGCTTGAAGACATGCTACGAGCATGTGTTATTGATTTCGGAAACAGTTGGGATCGACATCTACCGTTAGCAGAATTTTCCTACAACAACAGCTACCATTCAAGCATTGAGATGGCGCCGTTTGAAGCACTTTATGGTAGAAAGTGCAGGTCTCCGATTTGTTGGAGTGAAGTGGGGGATAGACAGATTACGGGTCCGGAGATTATACAAGAAACTACCGAGAAGATCATCCAAATTCAACAACGGTTGAAAACCGCCCAAAGTCGACAAAAGAGCTACGCTGACATTAAAAGAAAAGATATAGAATTTGAAATTGGAGAGATGGTCATGCTTAAAGTTTCACCTTGGAAAGGCGTTGTTCGATTTGGTAAACGAGGGAAATTAAATCCAAGGTATATTGGACCATTCAAGATTATTGATCGTGTCGGACCAGTAGCTTACCGACTAGAGTTACCTCAACAACTCGCGGCTGTACATAACACTTTCCACGTCTCGAATTTGAAGAAATGTTTTGCTAAAGAAGATCTCACTATTCCGTTAGATGAAATCCAAATCAACGAAAAACTCCAATTCATCGAAGAACCCGTCGAAATAATGGATCGTGAGGTTAAAAGACTTAAGCAAAACAAGATACCAATTGTTAAGGTTCGATGGAATGCTCGTAGAGGACCCGAGTTCACCTGGGAGCGTGAAGATCAGATGAAGAAGAAATACCCGCATCTATTTCCAGAAGATTCGTCAACACCTTCAACAGCTTAAAATTTCGGGACGAAATTTATTTAACGGGTAGGTACTGTAGTGACCCGAACTTTTCCATGTTTATATATATTAATTGAGATTGATATTTACATGATTAAATGTTTCCAACATGTTAAGCAATCAAACTTGTTAAGACTTGATTAATTGAAATAGGTTTCATATAGACAATTGACCACCCAAGTTGACCGGTGATTCACGAACGTTAAAACTTGTAAAAAAACTATATGATGACATATATATGGTTATATATATAGTTAACATGATATTATGATAAGTAAACATATCATTAATTATATTAACAATGAACTACATATGTAAAAACAAGACTACTAACTTAATGATTTTGAAACGAGACATATATGTAACGTTTATCGTTGTAACGACATTTAATGTATATATATCATATTAAGAGATATTCGTACATCATAATATCATGATAATATAATAATTTAAAATCTCTTTTGATATTATAAACATTGGGTTAACAACATTTAACAAGATCGTTAACCTAAAGGTTTCAAAACAACACTTACATGTAACGACTAACGATGACTTAACGACTCAGTTAAAATGTATATACATGTAGTGTTTTAATATGTATTTATACACTTTTGAAAGACTTCAATACACTTATCAAAATACTTCTACTTAACAAAAATGCTTACAATTACATTCTCGTTCAGTTTCATCAACAATTCTACTCGTATGCACCCGTATTCGTACTCGTACAATACACAACTTTTAGATGTATGTACTATTGGTATATACACTCCAATGATCAGCTCTTAGCAGCCCATGTGAGTCACCTAACACATGTGGGAACCATCATTTGGCAACTAGCATGAAATATCTCATAAGATTACAAAAATATGAGTAATCATTCATGACTTATTTACATGAAAACAAAATTACATATCCTTTATATCTAATCCATACACCAACGACCAAAAACACCTACAAACACTTTCATTCTTCAATTTTCTTCATCTAATTGAACTCTCTCAAGTTCTATCTTCAAGTTCTAAGTGTTCTTCATAAATTCCAAAAGTTCTAGTTTCATAAAATCAAGAATACTTTCAAGTTTGCTAGCTCACTTCCAATCTTGTAAGGTGATCATCCAACCTCAAGAAATCTTTGTTTCTTACAGTAGGTTATCATTCTAATACAAGGTAATAATCATATTCAAACTTTGGTTCAATTTCTATAACTATAACAATCTTATTTCAAGTGATGATCTTACTTGAACTTGTTTTCGTGTCATGATTTTGCTTCAAGAACTTTGAGCCATCCAAGGATCCATTGAAGCTAGATCCATTTTTCTCTTTTCCAGTAGGTTCATCCAAGGAACTTAAGGTAGTAATGATGTTCATAACATCATTCGATTCATACATATAAAGCTATCTTATTCGAAGGTTTAAACTTGTAATCACTAGAACATAGTTTAGTTAATTCTAAACTTGTTCGCAAACAAAAGTTAATCCTTCTAACTTGACTTTTAAAATCAACTAAACACATGTTATATATCTATATGATATGCTAACTTAATGATTTAAAACCTGGAAACACGAAAAACACCGTAAAACCGGATTTAAGCCGTCGTAGTAACACCGCGGGCTGTTTTGGGTTAGTTAATTAAAAACTATGATAAACTTTGATTTAAAAGTTGTTATTCTGAGAAAATGATTTTTATTATGAACATGAAACTATATCCAAAAATTATGGTTAAACTCAAAGTGGAAGTATGTTTTCTAAAATGGTCATCTAGACGTCGTTCTTTCGACTGAAATGACTACCTTTACAAAAACGACTTGTAACTTATTTTTCCGACTAGAAACCTATACTTTTTTTGTTTAGATTCATAAAATAGAGTTCAATATGAAACCATAGCAATTTGATTCACTCAAAACGGATTTAAAATGAAGAAGTTATGGGTAAAACAAGATTGGATAATTTTTCTCATTTTAGCTACGTGAAAATTGGTAACAAATTTATTCCAACCATAACTTAATCAACTTGTATTATATATTATGTAATCTTGAGATACCATAGACACGTATACAATGTTTCGACCTATCATGTCGACACATCTATATATATTTCGGAACAACCATAGACACTCTATATGTGAATGTTGGAGTTAGCTATACAGGGTTGAGGTTGATTCCAAAATATATATAGTTTGAGTTGTGATCAATACTGAGATACGTATACACTGGGTCGTGGATTGATTCAAGATAATATTTATCGATTTATTTCTGTACATCTAACTATGGACAACTAGTTGTAGGTTACTAACGAGGACAGCTGACTTAATAAACTTAAAACATCAAAATATATTAAAAATGTTGTAAATATATTTTGAACATACTTTGATATATATGTATATGTATATATTGTTATAGGTTCGTGAATCAACCAGTGGCCAAGTCTTACTTCCCGACGAAGTAAAAATCTGTGAAAGTGAGTTATAGTCCCACTTTTAAAATCTAATATTTTTGGGATGAGAATACATGCAGGTTTTATAAATGATTTACAAAATAGACACAAGTACGTGAAACTACATTCTATGGTTGAATTATCGAAATCGAATATGCGCCTTTTTATTAAGTCTGGTAATCTAAGAATTAGGGAACAGACACCCTAATTGACGCGAATCCTAAAGATAGATCTATTGGGCCTAACAAACCCCATCCAAAGTACCGGATGCTTTAGTACTTCGAAATTTATATCATATCCGAAGGGTGTCCCGGAATGATGGGGATATTCTTATATATGCATCTTGTTATTGTCGGTTACCAGGTGTTCACCATATGAATGATTTTTATCTCTATGTATGGGATGTGTATTGAAATATGAAATCTTGTGGTCTATTGTTACGATTTGATATATATAGGTTAAACCTATAACTCACCAACATTTTTGTTGACGTTTAAAGCATGTTTATTCTCAGGTGAATATTAAGAGCTTCCGCTGTCACATACTTAAATAAGAACAAGATTTGGAGTCCATGCTTGTATGATATTGTGTAAAAACTGCATTCAAGAAACTTATTTTGTTGTAACATATTTGTATTGTAAACCATTAAGTAATGGTCGTGTGTAAACAGGATATTTTAGATTATCATTATTTGATAATCTACGTAAAGCTTTTTAAACCTTTATTGATGAAATAAAGGTTATGGTTTGTTTAAAAATGAATGCAGTCTTTGAAAAACGTCTCATATAGAGGTCAAAACCTCGCAACGAAATCAATTAATATGGAACGTTTTTAATCAATAAGAACGGGACATTTCATATATATATATATATATATATATATATATATATATATATATATATATATATATATATATATATATATATATATATATATATATATATATATATATATATATATATATATATATATATATTAAATGAAATTGTTATTTAAATGATTAAGTGTTTCCAACATGTTAAGCAATCAAACTTGTTAAGACTTGATTAATTGAAATATGTTTCATATAGACAAATTGACCACCCAAGTTGACCGGTGATTCATGAACGTTAAAATTTGTAAAAACTATATGATGACATATATATGGATATATATATATATATATATATAGTTAACATGATACTATGATAAGTAAACATATCATTAAGTATATTAACAATGAACTACATATGTAAAAACAAGACTACTAACTTAATGATTTTTAAACGAGACATATATGTAACGATTATCGTTGTAAAGACATTTGATGTATATATATCATATTAAGAGATATTCATACATGATAATATTATGATAATATAATAATTTAAAATCTCATTTGATATTATAAACATTGGGTTAACAACATTTAACAAGATCGTTAACCTAAAGGTTTCAAAGCAACACTTACATGTAACGACTAACGATGACTTAACGACTCAGTTAAAATGTATATACATGTAGTGTTTTAATATGTAATTATACACTTTTGAAAGACTTCAATACACTTATCAAAATACTTCTGCTTAACAAAAATGCTTACAATTACATCCTCGTTCAGTTTCATCAACAATTCTACTCGTATGCACCCGTATTCATACTCGTACAATACACAGCTTTTAGATGTATGTACTATTGGTATATACACTCCAATGATCAGCTCTTAGCAGCCCATGTGAGTCACCTAACACATGTGAGAACCACCATTTGGCAACTAGCATGAAATATCTCATAAAATTACAAAAATATGAGTAATCATTCATGACTTATTTACATGAAAACAAGATTACATATCCTTTATATCTAATTCATACACCAACGACCAAAAACACCTACAAACACTTTCATTCTTCAATTTTCTTCATCTAATTGATCTCTCTCAAGTTCTATCTTCAAGTTCTAAGTGTTCTTCGTGTATTCTACAAGTTCTAGTTACATAAAATCAAGAATACTTTCAAGTTTGCTAGCTCACTTCCAATCTTGTAAGGTGATCATCCAACCTCAAGAAATCTTTGTTTCTTATAGTAGGTTATCATTCTAATACAAGGTAATAATCATATTCAAACTTTGGTTCAATTTCTATAACTATAACAATCTTATTTCAAGTGATGGTCTTACTTGAACTTGTTTTCGTGTCATGATTCTGCTTCAAGAACTTCGAGCCATCCAAGGATCCGTTGAAGCTAGATCCATTTTTCTCTTTTCTAGTAGGTTTATCCAAGGAACTTAAGGTAGTAATGATGTTCATAACATCATTCGATTCATACATATAAAGCTATCTTATTCGAAGGTTTAAACTTGTAATCACTAGAACATAGTTTAGTTAATTCTAAACTTGTTAGCAAATAAAAGTTAATCCTTCTAACTTGAATTTTAAAATCAACTAAACACATGTTCTATATCTATATTATATGCTAACTTAATGATTTAAAACCTGGAAACACGAAAAACACCGTAAAACCGGATTTACGCCGTCGTAGTAACACCGCGGGCTGTTTTGGGTTAGTTAATTAAAAACTATGATAAACTTTGATTTAAAAATTGTTATTCTGAGAAAATGATTTTTATTATGAACATGAAACTATATCCAAAAATTATGGTTAAACTCAAAGTGGAAGTATGTTTTCTAAAATGGTCATCTTGACGTCGTTCTTTCGACTGAAATGACTACCTTTACAAAAACGACTTGTAACTTATTTTTATGACTATAAACATATAATTTTTCTATTTAGATTCATAAAATAGAGTTTAATATGAAACCATAGCAATTTGATTCACTCAAAACGGATTTAAAATGAAGAAGTTATGGGTAAAACAAGATTGGATAATTTTTCTCATTTTAGCTACGTGAAAATTGGTAACAAATCTATTCCAACCATAAGTTAATCAACTTGTATTGTATATTATGTAATCTTGAGATACCATAGACACGTATACAATGTTTTGACCTATCATGTCGACACATCTATATATATTTCGGAACAACCATAGACACTCTATATGTGAATGTTGGAGTTAGCTATACAGGGTTGAGGTTGATTCCAAAATATATATAGTTTGAGTTGTGATCAATACTGAGATATGTATACACTGGGTCGTGGATTGATTCAAGATAATATTTATCGATTTATTTCTGTACATCTAACTGTGGACAACTAGTTGTAGGTTACTAACGAGGACAGCTGACTTAATAAACTTAAAACATCAAAGTATATTAAAAGTGTTGTAAATATATTTTGAACATACTTTGATATATATGTATATATTGTTATAGGTTCGTGAATCAACCAGTGGCCAAGTCTTACTTCCTGACGAAGTAAAAATCTGTGAAAGTGAGTTATAGTCCCACTTTTAAAATCTAATATTTTTGGGATGAGAATACATGCAGGTTTTATAAATGATTTACAAAATAGACACAAGTACGTGA
This sequence comes from Rutidosis leptorrhynchoides, assembly GCF_046630445.1. Taxonomy (NCBI): domain Eukaryota; kingdom Viridiplantae; phylum Streptophyta; class Magnoliopsida; order Asterales; family Asteraceae; genus Rutidosis; species Rutidosis leptorrhynchoides. The sequence goes on from NC_092337.1 coordinate 259,873,941, forward strand.
AACTACATTCTATGGTTGAATTATCGAAATCGAATATGCCCCTTTTTATTAAGTCTGGTAATCTAAGAATTAGGGAACAGACACCCTAATTGACGCGAATCCTAAAGTTAGATCTATTGGGCCTAACAAACCCCATCCAAAGTACCGGATGCTTTAGTACTTCGAAATTTATATCATATCCGAAGGGTGTCCCGGAATGTAACGACCCGGAAATTTCCGACCAAATTTAAACTCTAATCTCTATATGGTTCCGACACGATAAGCAAAAACCCTAAAGTTGACCCGCACTTTTTCGATCGTTTTATACTTATAAGATTAATATTTACATAAATTAAACCTTACCAACATGATAAGCAATCCAAATTGTTGAGACTTATGTTTTCGAAAAGAGTTTTACACAACGTTTGACCGTCTAGTTTGACCGATGATATCACGAACTATACAATATATGATAATTATACGTTTGTGTATATATATGTATATATACATATTTAACATGATCTAAGAATGTTTTAATATCTCATTTTGTATTAATAACAATAAGTTATAAGTATATTTTGAAACTACTAACTTAAGTTTTCAAAACGATAACCATACGTAACGTTATTTGACTTAAATACTTATGACCTATAATGTTTATACATATATCGTATAAGTAATGTATTTAATCACTTTTAAAGACTTAAATACATAAAACAATATAAGTTTATTTACAAAAGATAGCTATATTTGAATCCTCGTTCCGTTTTCTCAAAGATTTCTATACGTATACCTAGGGTATATGTACCCGTATCATACGCAGCTTCTAGATGTATTTACTATTGGTATATACCAATAAAAATCTACTCCTTAGCAGCCTTAAATGATTAAGAAACATGTGGAACCAACCATTTGTCAAGTAGCATGAATTATTTAGCAAGAAAACAAAGTTAGGTATCTTTTTTTTCCTTTATAACCTAAAAACGTTTTTATGCATGCACACCATTTCTTCACCCCATTTTCTCATACTTACACTTCCATTTCTCTCTCAAAATACTCTTAACTTCATACTTGATCATCTCCAAGCATTTTCTCCATCATTTAGCTTCAAAAACCTTACTTAAACACCATAAGAAAACCATACAAAAACACTTCAAGAAATCCTTCCAAGAACACAAACTTACTTCCAATCTTTCATCCAATTCCATCACCCTTTTGGTTCTAGCTTTTTACTCCTCTTTTACAGCAACCTTGTCCAAGGAACTTGAGGTAGTATCTATGTTCATAACCTTATTAGATTCATATATATATAGCTATCATATTTTGTGGTATACTATTTTAACAACAAGAACATAGTTTGAAAGTTTTCAAACTAAATAGATCCTTCTAACTTAACTTTTAAAATACTTCAAGACCTGTAATATAACTTAAATATATGCTAACTTAACAAGGTATAACTTGGTTTTTCAAAGAATATCTTAAAAACTGTTTTTACGACGTCGGAGTGTAACCGGGGACTGTTTTGGGTTGGATAATTAAAAACTATCTTAAACTTTGAATTGGAGGTTTATGTTCTGGAAAAATGATTTTTACTATAAATATGTTAACACATAAAAATTTCATGATTTAATTCAAAGTATATTTTTAGAAAAATGGTCATTAAGTGTTATTTTTTTGTAACAAAAATGTTTAACTTCATAAGTTTCACTAAAGTTTCACCTATGCCGTGTGATTTTGAATACAAACCAAGGTATTTTCAGTTCATAGTCTTAAAGAGGGACTCGATCCAAGGAGATGGCAAGTTGAATCAACGAAAACGGATTTGTAACGAAGAAACTATGACCGAAACAAAATTGGTTATCCTAGACTTGTTTAACTTCGGGATTAATTGGGAAAAATTAAATAAATCACATATTTCTAAGATAACATGATATTTTATATATATGTACTTATAATTCAATTTTATATGGTTCAGGATCACCCGTAAACAACACGAGAAGATTAATCATAAGATCCCATGTTTGTACGCAACACGTCATTTGACAACACCGGTACTTTATGTACGCAACACGTCATTTGACAACACCGGTACCGTGGGTCAAGATTAATCTTGACCAATACATATACGATGGGGTTTTATTTATTTCGTTGGGGGTTTTATTTATTTCATTGCGGGTATATTAAACATCTAAAAATGAACCATTAAAATTGAATTACTAACAACGAGCTGCTAACTACGGACTAAGGAATTATTCAAAGTATTAAAAGTATAACAAGTATATATATGTGACGTTTGTTTAAAAAGAAAAGGTATTGATATATTATATATGGATAGGTTCGTGATATCAACCGGAGACCAAGTCAAATTATATATATCTTCAAGACGAAAGTGAGTATATAGTCCCATTTTTAAACTCTAAATATTTCGGGATGAGAATACATGTATTTTATGTTTTACGTTATGGACACAAGTAACTGAAAAATATATTCTACGTTGAGTTGTACCACTGGCATACTTCCCTGTAGCTTGGTAACTAATATTTACAACGGTATTGTAAACGCGAATCCTGTTGATAGATCTATCGGGCCTGACAACCCCAACCGGACTGGACGACCAGTATTCAACGGTTGCACAGTACTTCGTTTCGTGACTACACTTGGTACAGTGTAGTAAGATTTCATATTAAAGGGAATATGCGACGTGATTAATTGTTAAGTATGGTTACCAAGTGCTCAACCACTTAGAATATTTTTATTAAAATGTTTATATATGAAATCTTGTGGTCTATATTTATATCGCTGTCGACATTAAACCTATATCTCACCAACTTTATGTTGAAATTTTAAAGCATGTTATTCTCATGTATGAATTAAGTCTTCCGCTGTGCATTATCTCGTACTAAGGATACTACTTGAGGCTATTAAGGACTTATATCATAAGGCGTTGCATTCGAGTCATTGAAGTTCATAGAGACTATTATTAAGTAAATGGCGGTTTAGGTCATTTGAATATTATGAAATGTCAGGCGAATATGTCAATTATGGATGTAACTATAGATTGCCTTTTAAGAATAAATGCAACGTTTGTAAGATGTATCATATAGAGGGCAAGTACCTCGCAATGTTATCAACTATTGTAATTCGTTTGTAATCAATATGGACAACGTTCGGATGATTAGTTTCGGATCCTTTCAGTTGGTATCAGAGCGTTGGTCTTAGCGAACCAGGCCTTGCATTAGTGTGTCTAACTAGTAGTTGTTAGGATACATTAAGTGAGTCTGGACTTTGACCGTGTCTGCCTGTCAAAAGTTTTGCTTATCAATCCTAGTCGGAAATCAGCTGCTTATCATTCTTAGGGAACTGCCTGCTTATCATTCTTAAGTCTAGACACGTCTTACTGCATTTAGTGCATCGATAGTGTATAGACAAAATTCATATCCTAGCGTATCTGTTACGATAGACATTGCCTGACGTATTTCAAAGATTCTCCGTAATTCATGGGATTTTGATATTATATATACATATGTAAATTATGTATTGAAGAGTACCAAACCCAACTCCTATAATCTATTCCAAACCAAAAATTCATTTCTCCGACCATACAAGATGGATTCTTCATCCAGCTCAAATTCCTCCGACTTCGATAGCTTCGCCGATATGGATTTCCATTCGAGCTCCGAGAACAGCGTTACCGGAATGGATCAACCAATTTCCCATCATCTATTCTGGATGAATTGGGGATGGGTTCGTAATATACTAAATTTCTGGAGGCAAGAAGAAGGTGATCCATTCCATCCACCAAATTGTCCTCTTAACGATGAACCTGAAGCACTTACCGGCGAACCTATTCGAAACACCATTTTCTCGCTCATTTCTAGAGTATCTCGTCATGATTACATACTATCCCATATTTCAAATCTTGTTCATTCGCTCGTTCCAACCGTCAATCATCCCGGTATAATAGAAGAAGTCAACGAACTCCGTGCTCGGGTAGTGGTTTTGGAGAATATGGTGCGAAGGTTACAAACACCAACAGCAGCACCAGCAGCATAATCCGTACTACCATCGTCAACGCCAACAGTACCTTTATCACCCCAATCACAACCGCGCCTTAAATCTCAACATCACAATCTGTATCTCGAATATCAACATCACACGACTCAATATCTGTACTTCGAGTATGATCTTCGTTCTATATATCGTTCTACATCGATTATCTTCGCTTTACGTATCGTATGACGATTATGTAATTTCTAAAGTCTTAGAGATTATGTAATCTAGAATTAACGATAAATCAAATGAGTTTAATATCATATTGACTCATTAAATCTATGATTATCTCTGAAGAAAATATATATGCAAGTATATTTTCATAAAGATAGTAATTAAAAATTCCTTCGTACAAACTATTAATGATGAAAATATTTTAACGGGTGGGTAGTACCCGAGGAATATTTAGAATTCACATTAATAAGTTATATTGTACATTCTTGAATCTGATTCAACGGTTATCTATTATCTTACTTACAACCACCGATATTCGTATCCGCTCACCCCAGAATAACCATTTTCAATCAAATTTCATATTCGGATTTTGACCTACCAGAATCCAACAAGTGGCATAAAGAAGAAAACATTGGACAAAATAAAAAAAAAAAATTGTTAGAAACACACGATTTAACTAATTAAAAATCTATTAAGGATTCCACGCTAACTGTTTCGGCTAACTCTGGACAATTAAAATGAATTAAAATGTTGATTGTAACATATGAAGCTAAACAATTCTTCAAGCTTGCCACTTGATTTTATCTTAAACCTCATTCGTAACTTGACGATTACAATTCGCATTCAAATCCTTTCATGATTCCTGAAAACACCTCGACCGAGAAGTTGAACCCGCCGCACCTCGCCTACGGAATGAAGATTTATACATACAGTTATACACCTGAAGAACTCTCGAACCCAAATTCATAATTTAACACATAACGTATTGAATCCTTTGCCATTTATTAGCAAGAACAACCCTACAATTCCTTTTCAAGAAGCTAATTTTGTCACAGCTCCACTTTGACTTTTCAGTGAGATTATTTCTATTATAATCATGATATTTATACCTTGTCCTTTCACCGTCATTACCGGAAAACCTTTTATATCCCTCGACAACATCAACAGGTGCACCAGCAGATCGTTATCCTTTTGGCGAAATCAACAATCAGTATTTTGAAAATCTCGCGGAACTTCTTCCATCATATCTATAATGTCTATCCCTAAGAATTTCATAATCTGAACGTGAAGTTTCTGAAAAACACCCGGGACTATGAAATAGTTCTTGAAATGCTAACGAAGCAGCAAAAACTGTAAACGACTTTAACGGTCAAAAGTTTGATGACAAAGAATAGTAAGGTGGTAAAGCTGAAAAAAAAAAAAAAAGTTTGGAACTAGAAAACGGATGAAGCAAAGTATGAAAGAGGCTGTGGATAAATCACAGGGACTGAACCTGCTCTCAAAGAATACAAACGATTCCGTACCTGCTGAAACCGTCAGTAAGAACCCTACTCTTTATTCAAAACCTTGCCCGGATGATATTTTTCATCATCATCTTATCTTAGATATTATAAGATATCTTCATATCATTCGTTATACATATTTTTCATATTTCTGGAGATATTTTTACAACTATTCCTATCTGCGATCATTTATCTCTCCGTAACATCTGCGTTACAATATAAAAGAAACTGTGTTAATTTCTAAATTCTGAAACCTCCGAGATTAAAATATAAATGATTTGAAGTAGTTTAGGGAACTGTTGCATGAATTAGTATAATATAATGAAACTTGATCAACTTCATTATATTACAGTAAGTCATGTTAAGTTTCTAATGGAATGTGATGATTCACAGTACCGTCATCATGTGCCATGTTACACGGCTCCTACATTCTATCAAGTCTCCAAACATATTAGAACGTATCACCTTGATAGTTCTATTTTTCCGGAATATTCGAGTAATTTAACGAATCAAGATCGTGCCATTACAATTTCATTCTAAAACCAATAGCTAGGTTCATTCCAAATTTCCTACCTACGAATTTCGGACCATTGTTCGCTTGGCTCGAGGACGGGAAGAAGAAACGAAGGGACAAAACCTCAGAATAGAAATAGGAACATAAACCACAGCAAATAAGAGAGAGCATTAACTGTGGATGACAATGATTTTAAGGGACGGGAGTAGGAACATCGAAATATAAGGGAAGGTATAAAACCTAACAACAACCCCGAAACTACAAAACGTGCATATCAATACGTATTGCAACGTAAAGGCACGGGAGAATTAAAAACATTATAATTCCTAGGAAAGGATAAAAGAGAATATATTCTTCTGGTGATAGATGAAAAAGAAGAATGAAAGATATGAAAGTTAGAAATATAACAAAGATTAGAATGGGATGGAGCATATTAGCGAATGTCTTAAAGTAGGAACTAAAGAGAAAGAATAGAAGATGTGGGAAGAAAGAAAGGGAAGGAGGTAAATTTATAGTGAAATATTCGACAAAGAAATCAAAACAGATTGCCGCGTTAAATCAAAGAAGATCCTGATCGCCGCAAAACTAAATCTTATTACATAAGATTTTCTTTAAAACCCTTAAATCCCGGAAATCGATCATAATCACGTCATCGGTTACAACAATTCTATATTTACTCATTTCACTCTTTTGTGATAGCTTCGCTCGTGCGTCTCACATAACCGAATCGTTTTATCTAAATCTTTCAATAATGATAAAATTTCATTATTACCTCATATTCGTCATGAAAACATTCCTATTGTTATTTATGACAACCTCTACCAAATTTCGAGGACGAAATTTCTTTAACGGGTGGGTACTGTAACGACCCGGAAATTTCCGACCAAATTTAAACTCTAATCTCTATATGGTTCCGACACGATAAGCAAAAACCCTAAAGTTGACCCGCACTTTTTCGATCGTTCTATACTTATAAGATTAATATTTACATAAATTAAACCTTACCAACATGATAAGCAATCCAAATTGTTGAGACTTATGTTTTCGAAAAGAGTTTTACACAACGTTTGACCGTCTAGTTTGACCGATGATATCACGAACTATACAATATATGATAATTATACGTTTGTGTATATATATGTATATATACATATTTAACATGATCTAAGAATGTTTTAATATCTCATTTTGTATTAATAACAATAAGTTATAAGTATATTTTGAAACTACTAACTTAAGTTTTCAAAACGATAACCATACGTAACGTTATTTGACTTAAATACTTATGACCTATAATGTTTATACATATATCGTATAAGTAATGTATTTAATCACTTTTAAAGACTTAAATACATAAAACAATATAAGTTTATTTACAAAAGATAGCTATATTTGAATCCTCGTTCCGTTTTCTCAAAGATTTCTATACGTATACCTAGGGTATATGTACCCGTATCATACGCAGCTTCTAGATGTATTTACTATTGGTATATACCAATAAAAATCTACTCCTTAGCAGACTTAAATGATTAAGAAACATGTGGAACCAACCATTTGTCAAGTAGCATGAATTATTTAGCAAGAAAACAAAGTTAGGTATCTTTTTTTTCCTTTATAACCTAAAAACGTTTTTATGCATGCACACCATTTCTTCACCCCATTTTCTCATACTTACACTTCCATTTCTCTCTCAAAATACTCTTAACTTCATACTTGATCATCTCCAAGCATTTTCTCCATCATTTAGCTTCAAAAACCTTACTTAAACACCATAAGAAAACCATACAAAAACACTTCAAGAAATCCTTCCAAGAACACAAACTTACTTCCAATCTTTCATCCAATTCCATCACCCTTTTGGTTCTAGCTTTTTACTCCTCTTTTACAGCAACCTTGTCCAAGGAACTTGAGGTAGTATCTATGTTCATAACCTTATTCGATTCATATAAATATAGCTATCATATTTTGTGGTATACAATTTTAACAACAAGAACATAGTTTGAAAGTTTTCAAACTTGTTTGCAAACTAAATAGATCCTTCTAACTTAACTTTTAAAATACTTCAAGACCTGTAATATAACTTAAATATATGCTAACTTAACAAGGTATAACTTGGTTTTTCAAAGAATATCTTAAAAACTGTTTTTACGACGTCGGAGTGTAACCGGGGACTGTTTTGGGTTGGATAATTAAAAACTATCTTAAACTTTGAATTGGAGGTTTATGTTCTGGAAAAATGATTTTTACTATAAATATGTTAACACATAAAAATTTCATGATTTAATTCAAAGTATAAGTATTTTTAGAAAAATGGTCATTAAGTGTTATTTTTTTGTAACAAAAATGTTTAACTTCATAAGTTTCACTAAAGTTTCACCTATGCCGTGTGATTTTGAATACAAACCAAGGTATTTTCAGTTCATAGTCTTAAAGAGGGACTCGATCTAAGGAGATGGCAAGTTGAATCAACGAAAACGGATTTGTAACGAAGAAACTATGACCGAAACAAAATTGGTTATCCTAGACTTGTTTAACTTCGGGATTAATTGGGAAAAATTAAATAAATCACATATTTCTAAGATAACATGATATTTTATATATATGTACTTATAATTCAATTTTATATGGTTCAGGATCACCCGTAAACAACACGAGAAGATTAATCATAAGATCCCATGTTTGTACGCAACACGTCATTTGACAACACCGGTACTTTATGTACGCAACACGTCATTTGACAACACCGGTACCGTGGGTCAAGATTAATCTTGACCAATACATATACGATGGGGTTTTATTTATTTCGTTGGGGGTTTTATTTATTTCATTGCGGGTATATTAAACATCTAAAAATGAACCATTAAAATTGAATTACTAACAACGAGCTGCTAACTACGGACTAAGGAATTATTCAAAGTATTAAAAGTATAACAAGTATATATATGTGACGTTTGTTTAAAAAGAAAAGGTATTGATATATTATATATGGATAGGTTCGTGATATCAACCGGAGACCAAGTCAAATTATATATATCTTCAAGACGAAAGTGAGTATATAGTCCCATTTTTAAACTCTAAATATTTCGGGATGAGAATACATGTATTTTATGTTTTACGTTATGGACACAAGTAACTGAAAAATATATTCTACGTTGAGTTGTACCACTGGCATACTTCCCTGTAGCTTGGTAACTAATATTTACAGCGGTATTGTAAACGCGAATCCTGTTGATAGATCTATCGGGCCTGACAACCCCAACCGGACTGGACGACCAGTATTCAACGGTTGCACAGTACTTCGTTTCGTGACTACACTTGGTACAGTGTAGTAAGATTTCATATTAAAGGGAATATGCGACGTGATTAATTGTTAAGTATGGTTACCAAGTGCTCAACCACTTAGAATATTTTTATTAAAATGTTTATATATGAAATCTTGTGGTCTATATTTATATCGCTGTCGACATTAAACCTATATCTCACCAACTTTATGTTGAAATTTTAAAGCATGTTATTCTCAGGTATGAATTAAGTCTTCCGCTGTGCATTATCTCGTACTAAGGATACTACTTGAGGCCATTAAGGACTTATATCATAAGGCGTTGCATTCGAGTCATTGAAGTTCATAGAGACTATTATTAAGTAAATGGCGGTTTAGGTCATTTGAATATTATGAAATGTCAGGCGAATATGTCAATTATGGATGTAACTATAGATTGCCTTTTAAGAATAAATGCAACGTTTGTAAGATGTATCATATATAGGGCAAGTACCTCGCAATGTTATCAACTATTGTAATTCGTTTGTAATCAATATGGACAACGTCCGGATGATTAGTTTCGGATCCTTTCACGGAATGATGGGGATATTCTTATATATGCATCTTGTTAATGTTGGTTACCAGGTGTTCACCATATGAATGATTTTTATCTCTATGTATGGGATGTGTATTGAAATATGAAATCTTGTGGTCTATTATTATGATTTGATATATATAGGTTAAACCTATAACTCACCAACATTTTTGTTGACGTTTTAAGCATGTTTATTCTCAGGTGATTATTAAGAGCTTCCGCTGTCACATACTTAAATAAGGACGAGATTTGGAGTCCATGCTTGTATGATATTGTGTAAAAACTGCATTCAAGAAACTTATTTTGTTGTAACATATTTGTATTGTAAACCATTATGTAATGGTCGTGTGTAAACAGGATATTTTAGATTATCATTATTTGATAATCTACGTAAAGCTTTTTAAACCTTTATTGATGAAATAAAAGTTATGGTTTGTTTTAAAAATGAATGCAGTCTTTGAAAAACGTCTCATATAGAGGTCAAAACCTCGCAACGAAATCAATTAATATGGAACGTTTTTAATCAATAAGAACGGGACATTTTCAGTTGGTATCCGAGCGTTGGTCTTAGAGAACCAGAATTTTACATTAGTGTGTCTTATCGAGTTTGTTAGGATGCATTAGTGAGTCTGGACTTCGACCGTGTTTACTTGAAAAATGATTGCTTAACAAATTTTGTTGGAAACTATATATTTTTAACATGTGAATATTATGTGATATATTAATCTCTTAACGCGTTTGATATTATGTGATAGATGTCTACCTCTAAACAAGTCCCATTGACTCACCTAATAATAATGAAGAGTCAAATGTAAATTGGAATGATTCGTGGACTGATTAACAAGTTCCTGAAGAGGAACCGGAAGAAGAATCAGAACCGGAAGAGGAGGAACCGGAAGAGGAAATAGAACCGGTGGGGGAAATAATAAAACGGTTAAGTAAAAGAAAATCCTCAACCAACCGACCAAGGTTAATTATGGTCAATGGTGTTTCCTCCAAGGAAGCAAAATATTGGGATGATTACCAATTCTCCGATGAATCGGATTCCGACAAGAATTCCGATGATGTTATAGAAATTACCCCAACTGAATTTAAAAAGGCAAAAGAAAATAATAAGGGAAAGGGCATAAAAATAGAGAAATCTAATTCCAACCCCGATGAACTTTATATGTATCGTCAACCCCCGAAGCCCTTAAGTTGTAACAATGACCCGGGAATCTCTAAACCACCATGTTTTTCTAAACTGTTTTGGAAAACGACAGCTCGTATTAGGGGAACATCATATATCCCTAGAAACTTAGCAAAACGAACCAAAACCGAAGAAGAAGAAACGAGCGAGTCGGAATAATATAGTTGTATTCGTGTGGTGTAATATATGTAATATAGTGTGCTTATGCTTTATGATATATGTAAAAATTGCTTGTATTAATAAGTATTTTTTTTATAAATCTAACTCTTGTCTATTTTACAGTATAAAAACACAAAATGGATAGACAACCCAATATTTTAAGAGACCTACCCGGAGACATGATTGATGAAATCTTGTCTAGAGTCGGTCAGAATTCTTCGGCACAACTATTTACGGCGAAATCAGTTTGTAAGACATTCGAAGAACGTTCCAAGAATGTCTTGGTTTATAAGAGGCTTTTGTTTGAAAGATGGGGGATATCACATTGGGAAACTCATAAGTTACGATGTGTTTACTTTGACGCATATATTGCGGGGAACCCAAATGCTATTTTACACAACGGGTTAAGAAATTATTTTGACTCAATGTATCCGAATATAGGACTTCATGATTTATAAAAAGCGGCTAACATGCAACATAAAGAAGCATGCTATGCTTACGGGTTAGAAATGTTCGCTTCTCACCAAAGTGAGAAAAAGAACATCGGGCTACAACTATTAAACAAAACGTTCCCACAAGTGACGGAGTCGGTAATTGGGGTAAGAAATGAGGTTTTTAGGTTATTACGAGACTGTTGGTCATTACGTAACCCTCGTCCCTTTGACGATGTTACAACACGCTGTCTTATCAACGACCATAACGGTTATTATAACGACCCTCATTTTTCCATTATATATTTTTCCAATATTAAATGCCCAAACAATATAATCAAAACTTAATGATTAAACTTTAATCAACAATTGTTAAGTATTAAGAGTTAGAAAACATATTAATTAACTTTGTACAATAATTGATAAGTTAATAAAAGATGAAAATAATAAACTGTTAGTCGACACTCACTGCTAATTAAAATTTATGTATTTATGTAATATTATAACTGATAACCTATAAGTAATAAATAAAAATTGACATTTATATAAATAATAAAACAATTGAGAACTAAATATATACAAGTCATGAATTAGTAAAAAGAAAATAATACTTATCATGTAGTAAATGTAAAAAATAATAATAGTAATAATAGTAATAATAATGAGACTAAAGAATCTTAAACAATTACATCCTTATGTTGACTAAAAATTAAAATAATATATATATAAACTAGTACCACCTATTGTTGACTAAAAATTATAAAATAAAATAAAATCATTAATTAGAACATCCTTATGTTGACTAACACTCTAATACTTGCACTATATAAACTCCTAGTTTCTCATTCACAAATCACACCAAAATCCTCTCTCAAAAACAATCTCTCCCTCTCCCTCTCTTGTGATATTCGGATCTTCAAGCTTGTTCTTCGTGTTCTTCAAGAATCTTCAAGGAGTTCTTCAAGATTTTTAAGGCTTTGATCTTCCATCTTCATCGTGTTCATCTTTTCTTTGTTAATTATCTTGAATCTTCAAAGGTATAACATAAACCCTAAACTATTTACATAAACTTTAATCTTTGTTAATTCATATTCATATTATAAACTTGTTATTCATAAGTATATACATAAACACTCCTAGATTTATATATACATATATACATGTAAAAAAAAAATATTTTTATGTATATATACGAATTATATATACATATACATATTAAAACCTTAAACCCTAATACTACTTATACTAGTACTTAACATGTATACACTATTACTATTACTAGCACCTATAACCTACTACTTATATTGTAGCACAAAAATATTTTGGGATATGTATTAGAGATGTATAGATCTTCGAACTTTCTTGACGAATGGTTTCTACGAGATTCTAGGCAGAGGGTTTGGACTTCCGATTTAAAGGGTCCTATGGCTCAAGCCCCTAGATCTAAATTAGCCATTCGAAGGGAAAGGGGTGATTGGAAGCTTATCTAATACGGCAAGTATCCTAAAATGAAAAACACTCATAAAAGTAGAAACTCTATAGTCATAGAAACTTAGTAAAATAAGAAACTTTCTAAAAATGGAAACATTATAAAAATAGTAACTTACTAGGAATAGAAACTTAGTAAAACAAACTATACTTAAACACATACTTAAACTTAAACATGGGCAAAACACTTAACTACTCTTAAATGTCAATAGGTTGACTTTCCTGCTCACTCGTTCAACTCTTTATTCCGAGGAATAACTCTCTCTCTACTTACTAAGGTGAATTCATAGCCCCACTTTTTACTATTTTATTACTATTTTGAAACTATGGGGTGAGACACATGCTTGCTTTTAAATTTTTAACATGCAATATTTTAATAACTGTTTTACAATATTTATATACGTGAATTTCATAGCCCCACTTTTTACTATTTTATTACTGTTTTGAAATTATGGGGTGAGACACATGCTTGCTTTTAAATTTTTAACATGCAATATTTTAATAACTGTTTTACAATATATATATACGTGAGTTCATAGCCCCACTCTTTATTGCTAGCAAACTTATTTAACTTTTTGGGGTAGACACATGCTGCTTTTACTATTTCATTACTGTTTTGAAACTATGAGGTGAGACACATGCTTGCTTTTAAATTTTTAACATGCAATATTTTAATAACTGTTTTACAATATTTATATACGTGAATTTCATAGCCCCACTTTTTACTATTTCATTACTGTTTTGAAACTATGGGGTGAGACACATGCTTGCTTTTAAATTTTTAACATGCAATATTTTAATAACTGTTTTACAATATTTATATACGTGAATTCATAGCCCCACTTTTTACTGTTTCATAACTGTTTTATAACTTTTGGGGTGAGAATACATGCACAACTTTTATAACTGTTTTACACGTATTAACTATTAAACTGTGATATGTTGGTCTACGACCAGCAAGCCCCCAATCGATAAGTATAAACGATAACTTGTTACGGGGTAAACTTGAAAGTCTAGTCTAAATATCAGTACTTACACGTATCAACTATTAAACTGTGATATGTTGGGCTATGACCAGCAAGCCCCCAACCGACAAGTATAAACGATAACTTGACACGGGGTAAACTTGAAAGTCTAGTCTAAATATCAGTACCAACTGTTAAAACTATGCTATACCCGGCTATGTCCGACTAAGTCTCTACAGTGATATTTTTAATTGCTGCGGCATTCTTAATTATTGGGGATAGGCCTATCGGGAGTAACGTCCCCGATACATTTGACTAAGTCTTTGTATTACTTGATAATGAAATTAAACCGACAAGGACAGACACAACTTGTCATGGGGCAAACTTGAATGTTTAGTCTAAATATCACGCACTGGCATAACTTTTGGATCTGCGAGATCTACTTTTTGATCCTGCGGGAGATCAACCTTACAAATTAAATCTTGTGGTCTAAAACAAACGGTCAAACTTATTTGTTAAACCTATGAACTTCACTCAACCTTTTGGTTGACACTTTAGCATGTTTTGTCTCAGGTGCTGTTTGATTCAAGCTCTTATACTTACTGCTTATGTGATGCTACTTGGACATAGGATCAAGAGATATCGCATTTATTACTTCTGCATGTGAACATTTCCATTATTGTTATTCCTATCATTGTAACTACGTTTCATTTTCCGCTGCGTGCTCAATAAAGTTTGTTTTATCATTTAGTATTGTTCTCGTATATTATAATATGTTGGTTGATTTGATATTAAGTCACATTTCACCCAGGCCCTAACTGGGGGTGTGACAGATTGGTATCAGAGCAAACCAGGCTGTTATAGAGAACCAGGATTGCATTTTTATGTGTGCCTTACTTGTTAGCTAGGGTGCCTTAGCAATCTAGGAAACTATAACCTTTCCTGCCTTGGACTTAAAGCACTTAGGATTGTCGTATAATCTTAACAATTATGCTTTAATAAACTTGACTCAAAGATTCTAATCAAGGTCTCTTTCCTAATGATAGGATGTCAAGCTCATGCGTTAACAAGTCCAACAAAGCAACTCACAACCCTACCACAGAAGTAGGTGTTGGACACTCTTCAACTTCGAGACCAGTTCGAAGTCCTCTTTATAATCCTGCTTCACCACCGCTGAATTATAGCCCGAATACTATTTTAGATTCACATGGGTCTCCTCAATACTACCCAACTCCGAGAACCCAAGATAAGGGAAAACAGCATGAAGAAGTTGGTCCATCAAGGAAGAGAGCCCGATCTCCTTTTTATGATGGTCCTAAGTATGAAATCATGAGATTACGAAACGATACCGAGAGAAACATTGGAGGTCTACTTCGCCACATGGAAAGAGCGGATCGTCGAATGAAGAAACTTATGAAAGAAAACGTCGAGCTAAGAAAGGAGTTGCTGATGCTAAAGTGCGAGGAAGAACGCAACACTCGCTGGGGAAAGCAATCACTTGCTTACCTCAAGGAGGATGTTGATGTCCGAATGAAAATGGAGAAAGGTCAAGTCGACGAACAACTTGCCATAAGAGAGTACAACACTAATGCCGTAAACAGTCGTGTTACCAACCTTTATGACAACTTCGAGTATCTCTATGAGAAACAAAAGTCGAAAAATGAGAAAGTTGAGGAGTTTATGAAGAAGGTTGGAGACGAAATATGAAGACTACTTCAATCTTAATATTTCCTAGTTATTTTTCCTATTTTCCATCTATGTAAAGGCTGTGCCTTAAACAATTTCTATTTCCGAATCGTGTAATAAAGGCTTATTTAATGCCTCGTTCTAATAATATAAAGTGTTTTATTAATATCATGCGATATCAATACTTTAGTTTATTCATACTTGTGATTACTCAAACTTATAACTTGTTAAACTTATCAAATATATGTTCACTTTTATGTAGTGACATCATGGTTCGTCCAGCTGCACCTACCGTTAACAACGTTGTGTTAACTACTGAGCAATTCCAACAGTTACTCGCTGCTGCCCAAGGCAACGCCCAAGCTAATCATGCTAATACTCAACCAAAACCTTGTTCCTACAAGGACTTTACAAACTGTCACCCTCCCGCTTTTAAGGGAAACGAAGAAGCTGTCGAACTAGTTCGTTGGTTCGAAAAGATGGAATCTATTTTCCGTATTTGCAACTGTGGTGATGATGATCGAGTAAAGTATGCCACTAGCTCGTTGGGTGGTAATGCTTTAACTTGGTGGACTGCTTATGCCAAGTCCGTAGGAATTGATAATGCTAATGCAATTCCATGGGACGAACTCAAAAGTATGATGGTCAACAAATTCTGCCCAAGGAGTCAAGTTCAGAAGCTTGAAGCTGAGTTCTGGGAACTCAGGGTCAAGGGTACTGACATTGAGAATTATACCAATCGTTATCTGGAGCTTTCTACTCTATGTCCTGAAATGTTTCCTACTGAAGCTAGAAGAATTGAGCGGTATATTGAAGGTCTTCCCGAGGATGTTCAAGGGAATGTTATTGCTGCTGAGAAGGTTACTTTGGATGCTGTGATTCTCATGGCACAAAATCTCATGTTGGCCAAGAGAAGAAGGGCGTCGGCCAATAAGCAAGTTGAAACCAAGGGTAATGATGGTAAGAGGAAGTTTGAGCCGTCTCAAGGTTCAACTCAGAATGTTAGTAAAAAGCTTATGGATAGTACAAGGACGAATTATAAGGGCACTTATCCTTTTTGTGTTCGTTGTGAAAGGCATCACCCGGGGCAGTGCACTGCCACTTGTTCGTTGTGTAAGAAAGTGGGACACGTAGCTAAGACGTGTAGGACTCCTCCAAAGAATAAATCTATTGTTCCTGCCAAAGCTCCTCCTACTTGTTATACTTGTGGGGAAAAGGGACACATTAGTCCAAATTGCCCTAAGAAGAGAGATAATCCTACTACTGGAGCCAATACTACTGCTGCAAAGGGTCGTGCATTTGTTATTACTGCTGCTGAAGCCCGAGATGAAGATGAGGTCATCACGGGTACGTATCTCGTCAATAATTGCTACGCAACTATTTTATTCGATACTGGTGCCGACCGAAGTTACGTATCTAATGAATTTTGTACCCTATTTACTGAAAAGCCTCAACCCTTAGAAACTAAACGATTAGTAGAAGTAGCCAATGGAAAGATCATGAAAGTTGATAAAATTTATAAAAACTGCAACCTAATCTTAGCCAGCAAAGAATTTAAGATAGACCTTTTGCCGGTCGAGCTAGGAAGTTTCGATGTCGTAGTTGGAATGGATTGGTTACGTCCATTAAGAGCTGCGATCATGTGTTACGATAAAACCGTTCATGTTCCATTAGGAAATGGAGAGACTCTTATTATCCAAGGTGAAAAGAGTGGTTCCAATCTCAATATTATCTCCTGTATTAAAACCCGCAAATACCTTATGAAAGGTTATCCAGCTATTCTAGCCCACGTTAATCTGATTGAATCGAAAGAGAAGCGAATTGAAGATGTACCAGTAGTTAAAGACTTTCCCGATGTGTTTCCCGAAGATCTTCCGGGTATTCCACCTCCTCGACAAGTTGAATTCCAAATTGATTTAACTCCTGGTGCTGCTCCTGTTGCTAAAGCACCATACCGTTTAGCACCTTCCGAAATGAAGGAATTATCCAACCAACTCCAAGAACTATTGGATAAAGGTTTCATTCGTCCAAGCTCGTCCCCTTGGGGAGCTCCTATTCTGTTTGTTAAAAAGAAGGATGGTACATTAAGGATGTGCATTGATTACCGCGAACTTAACAAGCTTACTATCAAGAACCGTTATCCGTTGCCACGTATTGATGATCTATTTGACCAACTTCAAGGGTCAAGTGTTTATTCAAAGATTGATTTAAGATCCGGTTATCACCAACTCAAGGTCAAGGAATCCGATATTCCTAAGACTGCTTTTCGCACTCGTTATGGGCACTATGAATTCTGTGTCATGCCTTTTGGTTTAACTAATGCTCCTGCCGTGTTCATGGACCTCATGAATCGTGTTTGTAAACCGTATCTTGACAAATTTGTCATCGTATTCATTGACGACATCTTGATCTATTCGAAGAATGAGAAAGAGCATGAGCAACATTTGCGCATGATTCTTGAACTCTTACGAAAGGAACAACTTTATGCTAAATTTTCTAAGTGCGAGTTTTGGCTCAAAACCGTACAATTTCTCGGACATGTTGTTGATAGAAACGGAATACATGTCGATCCAGCTAAGATTACTGCTATTCAGAACTGGGAGATACCAAAGACTGCAAAGCATATTCGTCAATTTTTGGGACTTGCCGGTTACTATCGAAGGTTTATAAAAGATTTTTCTCTCATTGCCAAACCTCTTACAAAGCTGACTCAAAAAGGGAAGAAATTTGAGTGGTCCGAAGAACAGGAATCTGCTTTCAAGATTCTGAAGGAGAAGTTGACCACAGCCCCGATTCTTTCTTTACCTGAAGGTACCGACGACTTTGTTGTTTACTGCGATGCCTCAAAGCATGGCTTTGGTTGTGTTTTAATGCAACAAGAGAAGGTTATCGCCTATGCATCTAGACAGTTGAAGAAACATGAAGTAAACTATACCACACATGACCTAGAGTTAGGTGCCGTGGTATTTGCATTAAAGATATGGAGACATTATCTCTATGGTAATCACTTTACGGTGTACACTGACCATAAAAGTCTTCGACACATCTTTGATCAAAAACAGCTGAATATGAGGCAAAGTCGATGGCTCGAGACATTGAACGATTATTATTGTGAGCTGAAATATCATCCTGGCAAGGCGAATGTAGTTGCCGATGCCCTTAGTCGAAAAGACGATATTAAACGTGTTCGTGCTTTAAACCTAAAAATCAAATCGAATCTTATTTCACGAATCTGTGAAGCTCAATTGGAAGCTATTAGACCGACACTTATCGAAGGTGAAGGACCTATTGGTTTTGAGAACCAACTTCAAGTGAAAGCTAATGGTACACGGTTGTCACGACCCGGAAAATTTCGACTAAATTTTAAACCAAATTCTCGATACGATATTATATTTTGACACGATAATAAAAGTCTGTTAGGTTGAGTCTCAAAATTTTTGAACTGTTTTCATGAATCCATTTGATCTTTGATTATGTCCGACGATTCACAATACGATTAGTTGTAAATAAATATTAATATCAGTATTAATACAGTTACTATACATAATATAAAGATATGAAATTGAGTACATATAATTTGTTATACTATCATTATTAATATTATTGTCATCAATATTAATATTATTATTATAATTATTATCATTAATATAACTACTAGTATTATTATCAATATTATTATTATTACAGAAATTATGATTATCATATTAAAAATTGTTGTTGATAATATAATACCAATTATGTTATTATTGTATTATGATAGTTATTATTTTTATAGAATTATCATCAAGTTAATTATTAAATATGGAAATTAAATTAAGTGTAAAATATTAGAACAGATCCTAGGCAAAATCTATCTACTCCACTTTTGTTTCTTCTTTCTGTTTTCTTTCATTTTGCTGTATACCCGTGAATTGATTTAACATATAATAAAGTGAGTGAATGGTACTGTGTTTAAACTTTTCATTCTTTAAAAATCTCTTTATATATACATATATGTAGATATAGATAGATTCAAGCTATGATCATTTTTTTTTCTTCTTTCTCACTACCGTCACCTTCACATCAAAACCCATCACCTTTAAATCACCACAACCGCCACCATGACAAGCTAATTGATGCTTCTGTTTAAACAATAACGATCACCTCCATCACCATAATAAATAACCGGTAACCACTATCTCTCTCTCATCTTTTCTCTCTCTCCTCCTCCTCTCTTATTTTCATCTTCGTGAAACAATCATCACCTTCGAATTTTGATCACAGTCGGCTACCACTTGAATCCACCATCGTGAACCACTATTGAACCACTTACTATATGTTTTCGATGGAGAACCATCACCATCAAACCCACTTCTTTTTTGGTTGTTTGAATCATCACCATCTCGAATCATTATCACCTAAACTCACTTCATCCTCATGGACCCATCACTTTATCATCTTCCTCCTTCATGCTTGCACATCACCGTCGACTTTCAACCACCAACCACCATCACGTTCAACCACCAAACGAACATCACACACTTATGCTTTACTTCCTGTCTGATCGAACTCAAATCAAACACCATAGAAAACCTTCACCACTATCTAAACCATTGAACTGTTGCTGTTACTAGTACGCGTTCTATTTTCTGTATATTTTAAACACCAACACAAATTGTTACCTTCCTATCTCTTTCTGTTTCGTTGTTATAATCAACCAAACACTACCGCCATTTAAAATTCCCATTTGCATATCTGCTAATACACGTATGGTTTCTGTTTTCCTTTTTCTATTAAAACGCACAAGAAACCATTACACTATTGCTATTACTTTGTCACATTCTGTTTCAATCATAAACTTCTAAAAATGTATATATATAAAATGTTAAAGTAGACATATGACTTAGTGGGATATATGATTAAGAGTAGGGTCAATTGAATGAGCTGGATGTTGTGGTATAAAGCTAATAAAACCGAATCCTTAAACTATTGACTAATGGGGCCGTGATATTATGCTGAGAACTAGACATAGGGCCGAAGACTTGTGGTTATTGGTGGACCAAGATTCGATTTTTCTTTTGGGTCGTATACCCCTTGTGTAGTTGGGCCGGAATCTATTTTATGATTTTCTAATTGGGCCGAAGTGATCAAAATAGAAGATGGAGACAGACAAATGTTAGATTTATACGCATGATTGATAATGTTTGTGATAGTGATGGTGATTATGATGCCATAAATTAGGATAACAAAATAATGATAGTGTTTAGATGATTTAGTTGCTATGATAATATAGTATTATGATCAATAATTTAGATCATGATAATTAAATTGGTCGTAATGAAAGAGGATGATTCGATGATGTTAAGTGATGAGTGATTAGCGAATATGATTTTATGATCTTAAGATTTTATGGATTAGATTAGGTTAATGATATTACAATTTTGACAGTTGGTGAGTAAAATGATGAGCTGTGGCGTTATAATTATGTTAAATGATGATAACGAGATTGTGATACATGATGGTTACTATGATGTTGAATACGTACAAGTATAGGAAGAATATTGATGGTAAGCCATAAAAAAAAAAATGATAAGGGTATGATGATAATGATAATGATTGTGAAGTAAGGATGATGATGATGATGGTAATAATACATGATGATGATGATGGGTAACATGTCGATAAGAATAATGATGATGCATGATAAAATGAAGATGGTATGATAATGATTATGATGTCGGTGATGATTTTTGATAGCAAAAACAGAAACGGACGAATAGTTAAGGGAATTATAGGGTTAGCGGGACGTCGCGGGTTCGAGCCCGGGCAGTGTCATATTCTTTTTGGAGGATTATTACTTTAAGGTAGTTTTATTTTTATTTTTATTTTTATTATTAGTATTATTTTTATTATTATCATAAGTATTAAGTATTATTATAAAAACTATTAATTTCATTATTATTATTATTAAACTTTCATCTTTATTAAAAACTACTACTATTATCATTATTATTATTATTTTTATCATCATTATTATTAACATTAAAATAATTATTTTCAACATTATTTATCTAAAGTATACATAAAATAAATATAGCTAAATTATTAATGAATCATATAACTCACTAAAGTGACAATTAATAATAATAATAAATAAAATGCTCAATTACGATTATGTGTTTTAATATATATACCTGATATAGGTTCGTGAATCCGAGGCCAACCCTGTACTTGTTCAATGTCGTCATATGTATTTTTACTACAAAATACAGTATGGTGAGTTTCATTTGCTCCCTTTTTATATATATTTTTGGGCTGAGAATACATGCGCTGATTTATAAATGTTTTACGAAATAGGCACAAGTACTAAAACTAATTCTATGTGGGTTTAAACCAGAAATATACCCTTAGCTTGGTAACATTAAACTACTTGTCTATGTACGGTAGGCGCGAATCCTAAAGATAGATCTATTGGGTCTGACAAACCCCATCCTGACTATGGGATGCTTTAGTACTTCGAGGTTATTTTAAACACACCTGATCTGGTGTACTTCAGAGGGTAAAACATGAACGTTAAGGCTTGTTACCGGGTGCCTACAACTTATAGAATACTTTTATACACTTGCGAGTGTACATATATTTATAAACGGAAATCTTGTGGTCTAATAATATATTGAAATGCTTGTTATGATAAACCTATGAACTCACCAACCTTTTGGTTGACACTTTAAAGCATGTTTATTCTCAGGTACGAATTAAGTCTTCCGCTGTGCACTTGCTCAATTTAAGGACATTACTTGGAGTCGATCATCGCAATGGGACCAAATGTTGATGACTTCGTCCAGGTGGATAAGGACGGGTCGTTACAGGTGGTATCAGAGCGTTGGTCCTAGTGAACCAGGTCTTGCATTAGTGTGTCTAACTGATAGTTGTTAGGATGCATTAGCGAGTCTGGACTTCGACCTTAGCTGCATATTATAAGTATTGTATATCATTCCTAGTGGAAAATTTCCTGCTAATCATTCCTAAGTCTAGACACGCCTTACTGCCTTTATTGCATAGATAGTGTATAGACAAATTTATATCTTAGCGTATCTATTACGGTAAACTTTGTCTGTTATCTTCCATAAATTTCTCCGTAATTTAAGGGATCCTGGTACTATATATATCTAGGCATATTTTGCATTGAGAATACCATCCAACTATCATTTGCTGTCACTAAGCTTTTCATACCAAAAATCTTTTCTGTGATCGCGTACGATGGCCTCTACAAATCGACCAAGTTCTTCTGACTCCGAAGATAGCGTGACGGGAGCGCACCAACCGATCAACTACCGTGATTTCTTTAGAAAGTGGGGATGGGTTCGCGAAATACTTACCCTATGGAGAAATGAAGAAGGTACTCCATATCACGAGCCGAACTTACCACCTAACGTCGGAGTGCTCGACCCGCTCACCGGCGAACATGTTCGCAACACCGTTTATACCCTTTTTGCAAGAATTTTTCGTCTTGAGGCTACCATTAACGGAACTAGAGAAGATATCCGACCTCTACCTCACACTGATAACCAACCAGGGTTAGTAGAAGAAGTTAAAGAACTCCGAGCTCGGGTGTTAACTTTAGAGAGCACGGTACACAATTTACAAGCACTAGCAGTATCAACAACACCAGTAACATCACCAGCCTCAGCACCAACATCACTAGTACCACCAAGAACAACATCCGCGTCACCAGCTTCGACATTTCATTCTGTACCTCGAGTATAATCATCGTTCTACATGACATTCTACATCATTTATCTTAGTTCGACATAGTGATTATGTAACCTCTAATGTATTAGAGGTTATATATTCTTGTTCTAACGGTAAATCAGATGAGTTAATATAATATTAACTCATTAAATTCATGATTGCATCTGAAGAAAATATATATGTATATATGTTTTTATAAAGATTGTAATTAAAAATTCTTTAGTACAAAGTGTTAATTGTGAAAATATTTTAACGGGTAGGTAATACCCGAGGAATATTCAGATTTCACATTAATAAGTTACAATGTACATTCTTCGAAGCTGATTCAACAGTCGTTTACTATCCTACTTACATCCACCGATATACGTACCCGTTCACCACAGAATAACCATTTTCATTCAATTTCATATTTGGATTTTGATCTATCAGAATCCAACAAGTGGCATAATGAAGAAAACATCGGACAAAGTAAAATTTGTTAGAAACAAACGAACTAACTAATTGAAATATTGTTAAGAATCCACGCTAACTGTTCCTAGCTAACTGTTCCTAGCTAACTGGTTACATTTTATTTATCGCAATTTACATTCTCGCAATTTTACTTATCGTCATTTAATTTCTGTTATTTACTTTACGCACTTTATTTATCGTCATTTAATTTCTGTTATTTATTTTTACTCATTTTTAATATCGGGACACGTATACAAGGTTTTGACATATCATATCGACGCATCTATATATATTATTTGGAATAACCATAGACACTCTATATGCAGTAATGCGGGAGTTAGCTATACAGGGTTGAGGTTGATTCTACAATAATATATATAGTTTGAGTTGTGATCGAGTCTGAGACGTATACGGGTCACGAAACGTATTAATTAATTCGAATATTATATATTAAAAACTATATATGAATTATTGGATTGATAACTGTGGACTATCGACTGTGGACTAATAATATTGGACAATTAAAATGAATTAAAATATTGATTGTAACATATGAAACTAAACATTTCTTCAAGTTTGCCACTTGATCTCATTTTAAACCTCATTTGTATCTTGACGATTACAATCTGCGTTCAAATCTTTCATGATTCTTGAAAACACCTCGATCGAGAGGATGAACCAGCCGCATTTCATCTACGGAAGAAAAGGTTGATGCATATAGTTATGCACCTGAAAAACCCTCGGAAACTGAATAAACGTTTAACACATAGCTGTGTTAATTCCTTTAGTGTTATTATTACCCAAAATAACTTTGTAATTCTTCTTCAAATTAGCCAATTTTGTCACAGCTCCAGCAAGTCAATTCCGACTTTTCATCCGAAACAACCTTATTATAACCTTGATATATATGCGTACTCTTTATTGATACTGGGGAACCTTTTATATTTCACCATATTACCATCAGCGTTTAATCATCTAAAAACACAATTCTCTTGAAACCACCTCAGATTGATAACCAAAGATTCAGATATGGTAGCATTAAATGCAGAGGAAATAGTAAAATTGTAGATGGTCTAAACGGCCAATAGTTGATGATAAAGAAGGAAGTGTTGGGAACGCTCGATAGAAAATTTGGTACTAAAAATCGGATTGAGCACACCGTGAAGGAAACAAAGAACAAATACAAATACCAAACCCTATATTCAAAGAATCCAGGTAATTCTGGATCCGATGAAATCTTTAGAGAATATCTTGCTCCAAAGTCGTGTTAAAATCTTGCGGAAAATCTTTCTTCATTCACCTTCGAACTTAGAAATTTCAAAATATCATCATAAATATCTTTGATATTTCTGAGGATATTTACATAAATATTCTTGTCCGAAATTATCTACCTCTTCGTGTTTCCAGTATCTCATTATAATGGAAATTTCGGTAAAATCCAAGTATAAATTATGAATGAATTGTGGAGAAATGTTGGGAACTAAAGCATGAGTTAGTATAATATAATGCGCTTGGCCAACGTGATAATATTACAGTAAATCATGCTGAGTTTCTAATGAAATGTGATGATGGTTCACAATAGATTACACCATCATCATGTGTCATGTTACATAACTCTTTCATTCTACATAACCTCCGAACTTATCAAGAAGAATATATTCTTGATAATTCTATCTTCAGTAATTTTGATAAATTTGAAAATCAAATCGTGCCATCATGTTCCTTCTTGCCTAGAACATTATAATCATTCGAACTTCTATATTTACGAATTCTGGACCATTATTCGCTTGACTTGAAGTCGGGAAGAGAAAACAAAAGCATAGAGCTTCGAAATATAAGGGAGAATATAAAGCCCGATAACAACACATAAATTACAAACCGTGTATGTCAATGTTTATCGCAACATAAAGACACGGGAGAATTAAAAACAATATAACCCCAAAGGCGAAGTAGAAGAAAGTAGATTCCTCTTGTGGAAGTTGAAAAAGGAGAATGAATGTTGCGATAGTAAGGATGAGGACAACGATCAGAACTGGATTAAGCATTTTCACAACTGTTTAAAAGTATGGATCGAGAAGAAAGAATTGAAGTGGCGAAAATAATGGAACGAAAGAAGTCTATTTATAGTGAAAATACTAGACAAAGAAATCAAGACAGATTTCCACATTTAATTGGAGAGATCCTAATTTCCTTATTCGCCGAAGAGGCAAATCTTTTAGATTTTAAAGATTTTCTTTAATCCCTTGAATTCCGGAATTCAACCAAGACAACGTCAAAAGTTAAGACGCACCTTATTTTCTAAATTCCACCATGACTACAGCAAAAAGTTAAATCTCTATCTCAATCTGTTGTGACAGCTTCACTCGTACGCTTCACCTAACCGAATCGTTTTATCTATACTACTCAATAATGATAAAACTCTATTTAGCAACTCATATTCATCATGAAAATATTTTTAGTGTTAGCCATGACGACCTCGATCAAATTTCGGGACGAAATTTCTTTAACGGGTAGGTACTGTCACGACCCGGAAAATTTCGACTAAATTTTAAACCAAATTCTCGATACGATATTATATTTTGACACGATAATAAAAGTCTGTTAGGTTGAGTCTCAAAATTTTTGAACTGTTTTCATGAATCCATTTGATCTTTGATTATGTCCGACGATTCACAATACGATTAGTTGTAAATAAATATTAATATCAGTATTAATACAGTTACTATACATAATATAAAGATATGAAATTGAGTACATATAATTTGTTATACTATCATTATTAATATTATTGTCATCAATATTAATATTATTATTATAATTATTATCATTAATATAACTACTAGTATTA
Organism: Rutidosis leptorrhynchoides; assembly: GCF_046630445.1. Classification (NCBI taxonomy): domain Eukaryota; kingdom Viridiplantae; phylum Streptophyta; class Magnoliopsida; order Asterales; family Asteraceae; genus Rutidosis; species Rutidosis leptorrhynchoides. The sequence continues at coordinate 259,900,742 of NC_092337.1, forward strand.
TTATCAATATTATTATTATTACAGAAATTATGATTATCATATTAAAAATTGTTGTTGATAATATAATACCAATTATGTTATTATTGTATTATGATAGTTATTATTTTTATAGAATTATCATCAAGTTAATTATTAAATATGGAAATTAAATTAAGTGTAAAATATTAGAACAGATCCTAGGCAAAATCTATCTACTCCACTTTTGTTTCTTCTTTCTGTTTTCTTTCATTTTGCTGTATACCCGTGAATTGATTTAACATATAATAAAGTGAGTGAATGGTACTGTGTTTAAACTTTTCATTCTTTAAAAATCTCTTTATATATACATATATGTAGATATAGATAGATTCAAGCTATGATCATTTTTTTTTCTTCTTTCTCACTACCGTCACCTTCACATCAAAACCCATCACCTTTAAATCACCACAACCGCCACCATGACAAGCTAATTGATGCTTCTGTTTAAACAATAACGATCACCTCCATCACCATAATAAATAACCGGTAACCACTATCTCTCTCTCATCTTTTCTCTCTCTCCTCCTCCTCTCTTATTTTCATCTTCGTGAAACAATCATCACCTTCGAATTTTGATCACAGTCGGCTACCACTTGAATCCACCATCGTGAACCACTATTGAACCACTTACTATATGTTTTCGATGGAGAACCATCACCATCAAACCCACTTCTTTTTCGGTTGTTTGAATCATCACCATCTCGAATCATTATCACCTAAACTCACTTCATCCTCATGGACCCATCACTTTATCATCTTCCTCCTTCATGCTTGCACATCACCGTCGACTTTCAACCACCAACCACCATCACGTTCAACCACCAAACGAACATCACACACTTATGCTTTACTTCCTGTCTGATCGAACTCAAATCAAACACCATAGAAAACCTTCACCACTATCTAAACCATTGAACTGTTGCTGTTACTAGTACGCGTTCTATTTTCTGTATATTTTAAACACCAACACAAATTGTTACCTTCCTATCTCTTTCTGTTTCGTTGTTATAATCAACCAAACACTACCGCCATTTAAAATTCCCATTTGCATATCTGCTAATACACGTATGGTTTCTGTTTTCCTTTTTCTATTAAAACGCACAAGAAACCATTACACTATTGCTATTACTTTGTCACATTCTGTTTCAATCATAAACTTCTAAAAATGTATATATATAAAATGTTAAAGTAGACATATGACTTAGTGGGATATATGATTAAGAGTAGGGTCAATTGAATGAGCTGGATGTTGTGGTATAAAGCTAATAAAACCGAATCCTTAAACTATTGACTAATGGGGCCGTGATATTATGCTGAGAACTAGACATAGGGCCGAAGACTTGTGGTTATTGGTGGACCAAGATTCGATTTTTCTTTTGGGTCGTATACCCCTTGTGTAGTTGGGCCGGAATCTATTTTATGATTTTCTAATTGGGCCGAAGTGATCAAAATAGAAGATGGAGACAGACAAATGTTAGATTTATACGCATGATTGATAATGTTTGTGATAGTGATGGTGATTATGATGCCATAAATTAGGATAACAAAATAATGATAGTGTTTAGATGATTTAGTTGCTATGATAATATAGTATTATGATCAATAATTTAGATCATGATAATTAAATTGGTCGTAATGAAAGAGGATGATTCGATGATGTTAAGTGATGAGTGATTAGCGAATATGATTTTATGATCTTAAGATTTTATGGATTAGATTAGGTTAATGATATTACAATTTTGACAGTTGGTGAGTAAAATGATGAGCTGTGGCGTTATAATTATGTTAAATGATGATAACGAGATTGTGATACATGATGGTTACTATGATGTTGAATACGTACAAGTATAGGAAGAATATTGATGGTAAGCCATAAAAAAAAAAATGATAAGGGTATGATGATAATGATAATGATTGTGAAGTAAGGATGATGATGATGATGGTAATAATACATGATGATGATGATGGGTAACATGTCGATAAGAATAATGATGATGCATGATAAAATGAAGATGGTATGATAATGATTATGATGTCGGTGATGATTTTTGATAGCAAAAACAGAAACGGACGAATAGTTAAGGGAATTATAGGGTTAGCGGGACGTCGCGGGTTCGAGCCCGGGCAGTGTCATATTCTTTTTGGAGGATTATTACTTTAAGGTAGTTTTATTTTTATTTTTATTTTTATTATTAGTATTATTTTTATTATTATCATAAGTATTAAGTATTATTATAAAAACTATTAATTTCATTATTATTATTATTAAACTTTCATCTTTATTAAAAACTACTACTATTATCATTATTATTATTATTTTTATCATCATTATTATTAACATTAAAATAATTATTTTCAACATTATTTATCTAAAGTATACATAAAATAAATATAGCTAAATTATTAATGAATCATATAACTCACTAAAGTGACAATTAATAATAATAATAAATAAAATGCTCAATTACGATTATGTGTTTTAATATATATACCTGATATAGGTTCGTGAATCCGAGGCCAACCCTGTACTTGTTCAATGTCGTCATATGTATTTTTACTACAAAATACAGTATGGTGAGTTTCATTTGCTCCCTTTTTATATATATTTTTGGGCTGAGAATACATGCGCTGATTTATAAATGTTTTACGAAATAGGCACAAGTACTAAAACTAATTCTATGTGGGTTTAAACCAGAAATATACCCTTAGCTTGGTAACATTAAACTACTTGTCTATGTACGGTAGGCGCGAATCCTAAAGATAGATCTATTGGGTCTGACAAACCCCATCCTGACTATGGGATGCTTTAGTACTTCGAGGTTATTTTAAACACACCTGATCTGGTGTACTTCAGAGGGTAAAACATGAACGTTAAGGCTTGTTACCGGGTGCCTACAACTTATAGAATACTTTTATACACTTGCGAGTGTACATATATTTATAAACGGAAATCTTGTGGTCTAATAATATATTGAAATGCTTGTTATGATAAACCTATGAACTCACCAACCTTTTGGTTGACACTTTAAAGCATGTTTATTCTCAGGTACGAATTAAGTCTTCCGCTGTGCACTTGCTCAATTTAAGGACATTACTTGGAGTCGATCATCGCAATGGGACCAAATGTTGATGACTTCGTCCAGGTGGATAAGGACGGGTCGTTACAACGGTACTTTGGCAATAGAATCTGGGTTCCTCGTTTTGGTAATCTTCGCGAACTAGTCTTGGATGAAGCACATAAGACTAGATATTCTATCCATCCCGGTTCCAGTAAGATGTATCACGATGTGAAGGAATTCTACTGGTGGCCTAACATGAAAGCCGATATTGCTACTTATGTTAGTAAGTGTCTCACTTGTTTGAAAGTCAAGGCCGAACATCAAAAGCCTTCTGGTCTATTGACACAACCCGACATTCCGCAGTGGAAGTGGGAAGGTATCACTATGGACTTCGTTACTAAGTTACCTAAGACTTCGAACGGTAACGATACTATTTGGGTCGCAGTTGATCGTCTTACTAAATCTGCACATTTCATACCAATCAAGGAAACCGACAAGATGGAGAGATTAGCACAGCTTTATATTAAAGAAATCGTCTCACGTCATGGTGTTCCTATCTCGATCATTTCTGATCGCGATAGTCGATTTGTTTCTAGATTTTGGAAAACTTTACAATCTGCTCTTGGAACTCAACTCGACATGAGTACAGCTTATCATCCGCAAACCGATGGTCAAAGTGAACGAACCATTCAAACTATGGAGGATATGCTACGTGCTTGTGCAATCGATTTCGGCAAAGGATGGGATAGACATCTACCTTTGGTTGAATTTTCTTATAATAACAGTTATCACTCCAGCATTAAGGCTGCACCTTTTGAAGCTTTATATGGACGGAAGTGTAGATCCCCTTTGTGTTGGGATGAACTTGAGGACAGACATTTAACTGGTCCTGAAATTATTCACGAAACTACCGAAAAGATCGTTCAAATCAAGCAACGTTTAGAAACTGCCCGTAGCCGACAGAAAAGCTATGCCAATAAGAAACGAAAAGACATCGAATACCAAGTTGGAGATAAAGTCATGTTGAAAGTATCCCCTTGGAAAGGTGTTGTCCGCTTCGGTAAGCGAAGTAAACTCAGTCCACGATATGTTGGACCATTCACAATCACTAAAAGAGTCGGTCCCGTGGCATACCGATTAGAACTGCCAACCGAACTTAGTCAAGTACATGATGTGTTTCATGTCTCAAATCTTAAACGGTGTCTTGCCGATGACACACTCGTTATTCCTCTGGATGATGTCCGCATTGATGAGCAAATGCACTTCGTTGAAGAACCTATAGAAATCATGGAAGGAGAGGTCAAACAAATGCGTAAAAGCAATATACCTATCGTTAAAGTCCGGTGGAATTCGTGTAGAGGCCCCGAATATACCTGGGAACGCAAAGACCATATGAAACGGAAATATCCCCATCTCTTCTCAACTGCTGATGCAAACGAGAAAACTACCTAAAAACTTCGGGACGAAGTTTTCAATAACGGGGAGGTACTATAACGACCCTCATTTTTCCATTATATATTTTTCCAATATTAAATGCCCAAACAATATAATCAAAACTTAATGATTAAACTTTAATCAACAATTGTTAAGTATTAAGAGTTAGAAAACATATTAATTAACTTTGTACAATAATTGATAAGTTAATAAAAGATGAAAATAATAAACTGTTAGTCGACACTCACTGCTAATTAAAATTTATGTATTTATGTAATATTATAACTGATAACCTATAAGTAATAAATAAAAATTGACATTTATATAAATAATAAAACAATTGAGAACTAAATATATACAAGTCATGAATTAGTAAAAAGAAAATAATACTTATCATGTAGTAAATGTAAAAAATAATAATAGTAATAATAGTAATAATAATGAGACTAAAGAATCTTAAACAATTACATCCTTATGTTGACTAAAAATTAAAATAATATATATATAAACTAGTACCACCTATTGTTGACTAAAAATTATAAAATAAAATAAAATCATTAATTAGAACATCCTTATGTTGACTAACACTCTAATACTTGCACTATATAAACTCCTAGTTTCTCATTCACAAATCACACCAAAATCCTCTCTCAAAAACAATCTCTCCCTCTCCCTCTCTTGTGATATTCGGATCTTCAAGCTTGTTCTTCGTGTTCTTCAAGAATCTTCAAGGAGTTCTTCAAGATTTTTAAGGCTTTGATCTTCCATCTTCATCGTGTTCATCTTTTCTTTGTTAATTATCTTGAATCTTCAAAGGTATAACATAAACCCTAAACTATTTACATAAACTTTAATCTTTGTTAATTCATATTCATATTATAAACTTGTTATTCATAAGTATATACATAAACACTCCTAGATTTATATATACATATATACATGTAAAAAAAAAAATATTTTTATGTATATATACGAATTATATATACATATACATATTAAAACCTTAAACCCTAATACTACTTATACTAGTACTTAACATGTATACACTATTACTATTACTAGCACCTATAACCTACTACTTATATTGTAGCACAAAAATATTTTGGGATATGTATTAGAGATGTATAGATCTTCGAACTTTCTTGACGAATGGTTTCTACGAGATTCTAGGCAGAGGGTTTGGACTTCCGATTTAAAGGGTCCTATGGCTCAAGCCCCTAGATCTAAATTAGCCATTCGAAGGGAAAGGGGTGATTGGAAGCTTATCTAATACGGCAAGTATCCTAAAATGAAAAACACTCATAAAAGTAGAAACTCTATAGTCATAGAAACTTAGTAAAATAAGAAACTTTCTAAAAATGGAAACATTATAAAAATAGTAACTTACTAGGAATAGAAACTTAGTAAAACAAACTATACTTAAACACATACTTAAACTTAAACATGGGCAAAACACTTAACTACTCTTAAATGTCAATAGGTTGACTTTCCTGCTCACTCGTTCAACTCTTTATTCCGAGGAATAACTCTCTCTCTACTTACTAAGGTGAATTCATAGCCCCACTTTTTACTATTTTATTACTATTTTGAAACTATGGGGTGAGACACATGCTTGCTTTTAAATTTTTAACATGCAATATTTTAATAACTGTTTTACAATATTTATATACGTGAATTTCATAGCCCCACTTTTTACTATTTTATTACTGTTTTGAAATTATGGGGTGAGACACATGCTTGCTTTTAAATTTTTAACATGCAATATTTTAATAACTGTTTTACAATATATATATATGTGAGTTCATAGCCCCACTCTTTATTGCTAGCAAACTTATTTAACTTTTTGGGGTAGACACATGCTGCTTTTACTATTTCATTACTGTTTTGAAACTATGAGGTGAGACACATGCTTGCTTTTAAATTTTTAACATGCAATATTTTAATAACTGTTTTACAATATTTATATACGTGAATTTCATAGCCCCACTTTTTACTATTTCATTACTGTTTTGAAACTATGGGGTGAGACACATGCTTGCTTTTAAATTTTTAACATGCAATATTTTAATAACTGTTTTACAATATTTATATACGTGAATTCATAGCCCCACTTTTTACTGTTTCATAACTGTTTTATAACTTTTGGGGTGAGAATACATGCACAACTTTTATAACTGTTTTACACGTATTAACTATTAAACTGTGATATGTTGGTCTACGACCAGCAAGCCCCCAATCGATAAGTATAAACGATAACTTGTTACGGGGTAAACTTGAAAGTCTAGTCTAAATATCAGTACTTACACGTATCAACTATTAAACTGTGATATGTTGGGCTATGACCAGCAAGCCCCCAACCGACAAGTATAAACGATAACTTGACACGGGGTAAACTTGAAAGTCTAGTCTAAATATCAGTACCAACTGTTAAAACTATGCTATACCCGGCTATGTCCGACTAAGTCTCTACAGTGATATTTTTAATTGCTGCGGCATTCTTAATTATTGGGGATAGGCCTATCGGGAGTAACGTCCCCGATACATTTGACTAAGTCTTTGTATTACTTGATAATGAAATTAAACCGACAAGGACAGACACAACTTGTCATGGGGCAAACTTGAATGTTTAGTCTAAATATCACGCACTGGCATAACTTTTGGATCTGCGAGATCTACTTTTTGATCCTGCGGGAGATCAACCTTACAAATTAAATCTTGTGGTCTAAAACAAACGGTCAAACTTATTTGTTAAACCTATGAACTTCACTCAACCTTTTGGTTGACACTTTAGCATGTTTTGTCTCAGGTGCTGTTTGATTCAAGCTCTTATACTTACTGCTTATGTGATGCTACTTGGACATAGGATCAAGAGATATCGCATTTATTATTTCTGCATGTGAACATTTCCATTATTGTTATTCCTATCATTGTAACGACGTTTCATTTTCCGCTGCGTGCTCAATAAAGTTTGTTTTATCATTTAGTATTGTTCTCGTATATTATAATATGTTGGTTGATTTGATATTAAGTCACATTTCACCCAGGCCCTAACTGGGGGTGTGACAGTTATGTTCCACAAGACCAAGGATGGGAAGTAGTCCTAGTAAAACCAGAATGCATGACTTGTTTCTGGACGTATGAATTACGTGTCTTTATTGCCTTTGCTGAACGACTTGTGTACTAGCTAGAATTATCTTCACAACCATCTTGTATCAAATTTATTGTGTGCTATATTTCATGCTATATGTAAAATAAGCGGTATTGTAAGTTTGTAAAATATTGTGTAAAAGTTTGAACGCGAAATATTATTATAATCAGTTTTTCATATTGAATTGTAGTAGTTGAATTGTATATTAGCTACTAAGTATGAACTTAACGGGTAGGTACTACCCGAATTTAAACTTATAAAATGCTAATATGAAGAAAAAGCTTTTATAAATGAGTTCATATTATGCTACGAAATACTATTAACTACTCTTAATATTCTGTATGAATAACTTGTTACGATTTGAATATTTTGAAGGAAATGGCACCGACTACTCGACACACCGTGAATATGAATGAAGAGGAATTCCGTACTTTTCTAGCTTCAAACATAGCCGCAGTACAGGCTGTGCTACATACCAACAATAACCTTGGATCTAGCAGTACAGGAAATCGTGTAGGATGTACCTACAAAGAATTCACTGCCTGCAAACCTTTGGAATTTGATGGAACCGAAGGACCGATCGGATTGAAACGGTGGACCGAGAAGGTTGAATCGGTGTTTGCCATAAGTAAGTGTACTGAAGAGGACAAAGTGAAGTACGCTACGCATACCTTCACAGGTTCTGCGTTAACATGGTGGAATACCTATCTAGAGCAAGTGGGACAAGATGATGCGTGCGCACTACCGTGGTCAGCATTCAAGCACTTGATGAACGAGAAGTACCGTCCCAGAACCGAGGTCAATAAGCTCAAGACAGAACTTAGAGGGTTACGAGCCCAAGGATTTGATATTACCACGTACGAAAGACGATTCACAGAATTGTGCCTATTGTGTCCGGGAGCGTTCGAAGATGCGGAAGAGAAGATCGACGCGTTTGTGAAAGGATTATCGGAAAGAATCCAAGAAGATATAAGTTCACACGAGCCCGCCTCCATACAACAGGCATGTAGAATGGCTCACAAACTAGTGAACCAGATTGAAGAAAGAATTAAAGAACAGACTACTGAAGAGGCCAATGTGAAGCAAGTCAAAAGAAAGTGGGAGGAAAACGGTGATAAGAATCACCAATACAACAACAACAACAATTACAACAATAATCGCAACAATTATCCCAACAATCGCAACATCAATCGTAACTACAACAAACGGCCCAACAACAACAACAACAACAACAACAACAACAACAACAACTACAACAATCATCCCAACAACAATAACAACCGCAACAACAACAACAACAATCAGAAGCAGCTATGCCAAAGGTGTGAAAAGTATCACTCGGGGTTCTGCACCAAATTTTGCAACAAGTGTAAAAGAAATGGTCATAGCGCAGTGAAGTGTGAGGTCTACGAACCAGGGGTTAACAGAACGAAAGGAACAAATGGTGTCGGAACGAGTAATGGTGGAGCAAGTAGTGTCAGAGAAAGTTATGCCAATGTAGTTTGTTATAAATGTGGAAAACCGGGCCACATTATTAGAAATTGCCCGAACCAGGAGAACACGAATGGACAAGTCCGCAGAAGAGTTTTCAATATTAATGCGGCAGAGGCACAGGAAGACCCGGAGCTTGTTACGGGTACGTTTCTTATTGGCAATAAATCTGCTTACGTTTTATTTGATTCAGGTGCGGATAGAAGCTATATGAGTAGAGATTTTTGTGCTAAATTAAGTTGTCCATTGACGCCATTGGATAGTAAATTTTTACTCGAATTAGCAAACGGTAAATTAATTTCAGCAGATAATATATGCCGGAATCGAGAAATTATACTGGGTAGCGAAATATTTAAGATTGATTTGATACCAGTAGAGTTAGGGAGTTTTGATGTAATAGTTGGCATGGACTGGCTGAAGAAGGTGAAAGCAGAGATCGTATGTTATAAAAATGCAATTCGCATTGTACGAGAAGAAGGAGAACCCTTAATGGTGTACGGAGAAAAGGGCAACATGAAGCTACATCTTATTAGTAATTTGAAGGCACAAAAACTAATAAGAAAAGGTTGCTATGCTGTTCTAGCACACGTCGAGAAAGTACAAACTGAAGAAAAGAGCATCAATGATGTTCCCGTCGCAAAAGAATTTCCCGATGTATTTTCGAAAGAATTACCGGGACTACCTCCACATCGATCTGTTGAATTTCAAATACATCTTGTACCAGGAGCTGCACCAATAGCTCGTGGTCCTTATAGACTCGCACCCAGCGAGATGAAAGAACTGCAAAGCCAACTGCAAGAACTATTAGAACGTGGTTTCATTCGACCAAGCACATCACCATGGGGAGCTCCTGTTTTGTTTGTCAAGAAGAAGGATGGTACATTTAGGTTGTGTATTGACTACAGAGAGTTGAACAAACTTACCATCAAAAACCGTTATCCACTGCCGAGAATTGATGACTTATTTGATCAACTACAAGGCTCGTCGGTTTATTCGAAGATCGATTTACGTTCTGGATATCATCAAATGCGAGTAAAGGAGGATGATATTCCAAAAACTGCTTTTAGAACGCGTTATGGTCATTACGAGTTTATGGTCATGCCATTTGGTTTAACTAATGCACCAGCTGTGTTCATGGACCTTATGAACCGAGTGTGTGGACCATACCTTGACAAGTTTGTCATTGTTTTCATTGATGACATACTTATTTACTCAAAGAATGACCAAGAACACGGTGAACATTTGAGAAAGGTGTTAGAAGTATTGAGGAAGGGAGAATTGTACGCTAAGTTTTCAAAGTGTGCATTTTGGTTGGAAGAAGTTCAATTCCTCGGTCACATAGTGAACAAAGAAGGTATTAAGGTGGATCCGGCAAAGATAGAAACTGTTGAAAAGTGGGAAACCCCGAAAACTCCGAAACACATACGCCAGTTTTTAGGACTAGCTGGTTACTACAGAAGGTTCATCCAAGACTTTTCCAGAATAGCAAAACCCTTGACTGCATTAACGCATAAAGGGAAGAAATTTGAATGGAATGATGAACAAGAGAAAGTGTTTCAATTATTGAAGAAAAAGCTAACTACGGCACCTATATTGTCATTGCCTGAAGGGAATGATGATTTTGTGATTTATTGTGACGCATCAAAGCAAGGTCTTGGTTGTGTATTAATGCAACGAACGAAGGTGATTGCTTATGCGTCTAGACAATTGAAGATTCACGAACAAAATTATACGACGCATGATTTGGAATTAGGCGCGGTTGTTTTTGCATTAAAGACTTGGAGGCACTACTTATATGGGGTCAAAAGTATTATATATACCGACCACAAAAGTCTTCAACACATATTTAATCAGAAACAACTGAATATGAGGCAGCGTAGGTGGATTGAATTATCGAATGTGGTAGCCGATGCCTTGAGCAGGAAGGACAGAGAACCCATTCGAGTAAAATCTATGAATATAATGATTCATAATAACCTTACTACTCAAATAAAGGAGGCGCAACAAGGAGTTTTAAAAGAGGGAAATTTAAAGGATGAAATACCCAAAGGATAGGAGAAGCATCTTAATATTCGGGAAGACGGAACCTGGTATAGGGCTGAAAGGATTTGGGTACCAAAATTTGGAGATATGAGAGAAATGGTACTTAGAGAAGCTCATAAAACCAGATACTCAATACATCCTGGAACGGGGAAGATGTACAAGGATCTCAAGAAACATTTTTGGTGGCCGGGTATGAAAGTCGATATTGCTAAATACGTAGGAGAATGTTTGACGTGTTCTAAGGTCAAAGCTGAGCATCAGAAACCATCAGGTCTACTTCAACAACTCGAAATCCCGGAATGGAAATGGGAAAACATTACCATGGATTTCACCACTAAATTGCCAAGGACTGCAAGTGGTTTTGATACTATTTGGGTAATAGTTGATCGTCTCACCAAGTCAGCACACTTCCTGTCAATAAGAGAAGATGACAAGATGGAGAAGTTAGCACGACTGTATTTGAAGGAAGTCGTCTCCAGACATGGAATACCAATCTCTATTATCTCTGATAGGGATGGCAGATTTATTTTAAGATTCTGGCAGACATTACAGCAAGCATTGGGAACTCGTCTAGACATGAGTACTGCCTATCATCCACAAACTGATGGGCAGAGCGAAAGGACGATACAAACGCTTGAAGACATGCTACGAGCTTGTGTTATTGATTTTGGAAACAGTTGGGATCGACATCTACCGTTAGCAGAATTTTCCTACAACAACAGCTACCATTCAAGCATTGAGATGGCGCCGTTTAAAGCACTTTATGGTAGAAAGTGCAGGTCTCCGATTTGTTGGAGTGAAGTGGGGGATAGACAGATTACGGGTCCGGAGATAATACAAGAAACTACCGAGAAAATCATCCAAATTCAACAAAGATTGAAAACCGCCCAGAGTCGACAAAAGAGCTACGCGGACAGTAAAAGAAAAGATATAGAGTTTGAAATTGGAGAAATGGTCATGCTTAAGGTTTCACCTTGGAAAGGCGTTGTTCGATTTGGTAAACAGGAAACTAAATCCAAGGTACATTGGACCATTCAAGATTATAGATCGTGTCGGACCAGTAGCTTACCAACTTGAGCTACCTCAACAACTCACGGCTGTACATAACACTTTCCACGTCTCAAATTTGAAGAAATGTTTTGCTAAAGAAGATCTCACTATTCCGTTGGACGAAATCCAAATCAATGAAAAACTTCAATTCATTGAAGAACCCGTCGAAATAATGGATCGTGAGGTTAAGAGACTTAAACAAAACAAGATACCGATTGTTAAGGTTCAATGGAATGCTCGTAGAGGACCCGAGTTCACCTGGGAGCGTGAAGATCAGATGAAGAAGAAATACCCGCATTTATTTCCAGAAGATACGTCAACACCTCCAACTGCTTAAAAATTCGGGACGAAATTTATTTAACGGGTAGGTACTGTAGTGACCCGAACTTTTCCATGTTTATATATAATATATATATATATATATATATATATATATATATATATATATATATATATATATATATATATATATATATATATATATATATATATATATATATATATTAAATGAAATTGTTATTTACATGATTAAGTGTTTCCAACATGTTAAGCAATCAAACTTGTTAAGACTTGATTAATTGAAATATGTTTCATATAGACAATTGACCACCCAAGTTGACCGGTGTTTCACGAACGTTAAAATTTGTAAGAACTATATGATTATATATATATAATATGATATAGTTACTTATCATAGTATAGTTAACATGATACTATGATAAGTAAACATATCATTAAGTATATTAACAATGAACTACATATGTAAAAACAAGACTACTAACTTAATGATTTTTAAACGAGACATATATGTAACGATCATCGTTGTAAAGACATTTAATGTATATATATCATATTAAGAGATATTCATACATGATAATATCATGATAATATAATAATTTAAAATCTCATTTGATATTATAAACATTGGGTTAACAACATTTAACAAGATCGTTAACCTAAAGGTTTCAAAACAACACTTACATGTAACGACTAACGATGACTTAACGACTCAGTTAAAATGTATATACATGTAGTGTTTTAATATGTAATTATACACTTTTGAAAGACTTCAATACACTTATCAAAATACTTCTACTTAACAAAAATGCTTACAATTACATCCTCGTTCAGTTTCATCAACAATTCTACTCGTATGCACCCGTATTCATACTCGTACAATACACATCTTTTAGATGTATGTACTATTGGTATATACACTCCAATGATCAGCTCTTAGCAGCCCATGTGAGTCACCTAACACATGTGGGAACCACCATTTGGCAACTAGCATGAAATATCTCATAAAATTACAAAAATATGAGTAATCATTCATGACTTATTTACATGAAAACAAGATTACATATCCTTTATATCTAATTCATACACCAACGACCAAAAACACCTACAAACACTTTCATTCTTCAATTTTCTTCATCTAATTGATCTCTCTCAAGTTCTATCTTCAAGTTCTAAGTGTTCTTCATATATTCTACAAGTTCTAGTTACATAAAATCAAGAATACTTTCAAGTTTGCTAGCTCACTTCCAATCTTGTAAGGTGATCATCCAACCTCAAGAAATCTTTGTTTCTTATAGTAGGTTATCATTCTAATACAAGGTAATAATCATATTCAAACTTTGTTTCAATTTCTATAACTATAACAATCTTATTTCAAGTGATGGTCATACTTGAACTTGTTTTCGTGTCATGATTCTGCTTCAAGAACTTCGAGCCATCCAAGGATCCGTTGAAGCTAGATCTATTTTTCTCTTTTCCAGTAGGTTTATCCAAGGAACTTAAGGTAGTAATGATGTTCATAACATCATTCGATTCATACATATAAAGCTATCTTATTCGAAGGTTTAAACTTGTAATCACTAGAACATAGTTTAGTTAATTCTAAACTTGTTCGCAAATAAAAGTTAATCCTTCTAACTTGACTTTTAAAATCAACTAAACACATGTTCTATATCTATATGATATGCTAACTTAATGATTTAAAACCTGAAAACACGAAAAACACCGTAAAACCGGATTTACGCCGTCGTAGTAACACCGCGGACTGTTTTGGGTTAGTTAATTAAAAACTATGATAAACTTTGATTTAAAAGTTGTTATTCTGAGAAAATGATTTTTATTATGAACATGAAACTATATCCAAACATATGGTTAAACTCAAAGTGGAAATATGTTTTCTAAAATGGTCATCTAGACGTCGTTCTTTCGACTGAAATGACTACCTTTACAAAAATGACTTGTAACTTATTTTTCCGACTATAAACCTATACTTTTTCTGTTTAGATTCATAAAATAGAGTTTAATATGAAACCATAGCAATTTGATTCACTCAAAACGGATTTAAAATGAAGAAGTTATGGGTAAAACAAGATTGGATAATTTTTCTCATTTTAGCTACGTGAAAATTGGTAACAAATCTATTCCAACCATAAGTTAATCAACTTGTATTGTATATTATGTAATCTTGAGATACCATAGACACGTATACAATGTTTTGACCTATCATGTCGACACATCTATATATATTTCGGAACAACCATAGACACTCTATATGTGAATGTTGGAGTTAGCTATACAGGGTTGAGGTTGATTCCAAAATACATATAGTTTGAGTTGTGATCAATACTGAGATACGTATACACTGGGTCGTGGATTGATTCAAGATAATATTTATCGATTTATTTCTGTACATCTAACTATGGACAACTAGTTGTAGGTTACTAACGAGGACAGCTGACTTAATAAACTTAAAACATCAAAGTATATTAAAAGTGTTGTAAATATATTTTGAACATACTTTGATATATATGTATATATTGTTATAGGTTCGTGAATCAACCAGTGGCCAAGTCTTACTTCCCGACGAAGTAAAAATCTGTGAAAGTGAGTTATAGTCCCACTTTTAAAATCTAATATTTTTTGGATGAGAATACATGCAGGTTTTATAAATGATTTACAAAATAGACACAAGTACGTGAAACTACATTCTATGGTTGAATTATCGAAATCGAATATGCCCCTTTTTATTAAGTCTGGTAATCTAAGAATTAGGGAACAGACACCCTAATTGACACGAATCCTAAAGATAGATCTATTGGGCCTAACAAACCCCATCCAAAGTACCGGATGCTTTAGTACTTCGAAATTTATATCATATCCGAAGGGTGTCCCGGAATGATGGGGATATTCTTATATATGCATCTTGTTAATGTTGGTTACCAGGTGTTTACCATATGAATGATTTTTATCTCTATGTATGGGATGTGTATTGAAATATGAAATCTTGTGGTCTATTATTATGATTTGATATATATAGGTTAAACCTATAACTCACCAACATTTTTGTTGACGTTTTAAGCATGTTTATTCTCAGGTGATTATTAAGAGCTTCCGCTGTCACATACTTAAATAAGGACGAGATTTGGAGTCCATGCTTGTATGATATTGTGTAAAAACTGCATTCAAGAAACTTATTTTGTTGTAACATATTTGTATTGTAAACCATTATGTAATGGTCGTGTGTAAACAGGATATTTTAGATTATCATTATTTGATAATCTACGTAAAGCTTTTTAAACCTTTATTGATGAAATAAAAGTTATGGTTTGTTTTAAAAATGAATGCAGTCTTTGAAAAACGTCTCATATAGAGGTCAAAACCTCGCAACGAAATCAATTAATATGGAACGTTTTTAATCAATAAGAACGAGACATTTCAAGATATACATCAGATACATAAACAAATACAAATACAGTATATTTATAAATATAAATAGGGTTTATATATAAAAAAAATACAGATAAATCACAAATACAGTTTTAGGTTCAAATCAATCTGTTCATAACTTGTATCTTCGTTTCTAACCTGGTTATAAAATCGAATCCTAGCATAGTATGATGACAAATTCCGGTAGCAGTCTCCATCTGCTTTTGATTTTTTTTATATATTCCTGTTTGAGTTTTGTCGATAACTGGCATTATATAACAAGTGATCCTGAAATGATATTGATACAATTCATCTAAAGTCTCAACTCTCAGCTTCAACTATAACTATCTGCAATTGTTTCAAAGTTGTAAATACAAACGATTTTTTTTTATAAAAAAAACAGACATATACTCTGTATGAGTACCTTTTTGGAAAGATCATGATTTCGAAACAAATCTTAAAATGTAATAAAACGGTTTTGTTAAGAATCATATAAACAATCTTTCTGCAAAGGTTCGAATTCCAATTTTTCTTATCAAGCTCTAATTTTCGAGTCAAAGATCACGTTTCAAAAAGTCAAAGTTTGTTCATCAGCAAAATTTGAGTTCTATGTTGTGATTTAAGTCTAGTTAATGATTTTAAAAGTTTCCATTAGTGATTTATAATCTTTTTCGTGTAAAGATCAGAACTTAAAATGAGCTAAATTTTAAATTTGATTTTTGTGTTCTTCATGGTTTATTTCAAACAGCAACAACTCCCTTTCTGTTATTTTTTTCCGTTTAAACGATTTAATCCACTAATCTAATCATTTATATATATTTAAAGTCTTTAAACTAATTATGTAGATAGATGACCGATTAGTTTTGTCTCTGGTCGATTTAAGGGGGAAGTCTGATGGAGTGATTAAACGAAGAAGAAAAAGAGAAACAGAAACCATGGTTTAAATAAATATGAATCTGTTTATAATCAAAAAAAGGGCCAGCCTAGCTGGTTAAATGGAGGGATGGGTGAGTTTCATTTGCTCCCTTTTTAATTGCTTTTGCAATATATATTTTTGGGCTGAGAATACATGCGCTGTTTTTATAAATGTTTACGAAATAGACACAAGTACTTAAAAATATATTCTACGTTGAGTTGTACCATTGGCATACTTCCCTGTAGCTTGGTAACTACTATTTACATGGGTATTGTAAACGCGAATCCTGTTGATAGATCTATCGGGCCTGACAACCCCAACCGGGCTGGACGACCAGTTTTCAACGGTTGCACAGTACTTTGTTTCTGTATACTACACTTGGTACGGTGTAGCGATTATTTAAGAATATGCTGCGATGATTTAAATGTTAAGTATGGTTACCAAGTGCTCAACTACTTTTACATACACTTGCGAGTGTATTATGTTTAAATATATGAAATCTTGTGGTCCATAGTTATAACGCTGCTAGCATCAAACCTATATCTCACCAACTTTATGTTGACGTTTTAAAGCATGTTTATTCTCATGTACGAATTAAGTCTTCCGCTGTGCATTAGCTCATACTAAAGACATTACTTGGTGTCGATCATTGTAATGGAACCAAATGTTGAAGACTTTGTCCAGGTGGATAAGGACGGGTCTTTACACTAGAACTTATAGAATTTATGAAGAACACTTAGAACTTGAAGATAGAACTTGAGAGAGATTAATTAGATGAAGAAAATTGAAAAATTAAAGTGTTTGTAGGTGTTTTTGGTCGTTGGTATATGGATTGGATATAAAGGATGTGTAAGTTTGTTTTCATGTAAATAATTCATGAATGATTTTTAATTTTTTTAGTAATTTTGTGAGATGTTAACTATCTCATTTAATGTTGTTAACCCATTGTTTATTATATCTAATGAGATGTTAAATTATTACATTATAATGATATTATGATGTATGAATATATCTTAATATGATATATATACATTAAAATGTCATTACAACGATAATCATTACATATATGTCTCGTTTCGAAATCCTTAAGTTAGTAGTCTTGTTTTTACATATGTAGTTCATTGTTAACACACTTAATGATATACTTAATTATCATTTTATCATGTTAAACATAGTGTATCTATATCTTAATATGATTCATATGTATTTAGTAAGACGTTATAACGATAATCGTTATATATATCGTTTCGAGTTTCTTAATTCAATAATCTCATTTTTATGTATATCACTCATTGTTAATACACTTAGTAAGATACTTACTTATCATAATCTCATGTTAACCATATATATATATATATATATATATATATATATATATATATATATATATATATATCATAATGTAGTTTTTACAAGTTTTTAACGTTCGTGAATCGCCGGTCAACTTGGGTGGTCAATTGTCTACATGAAACTCATTTCAATTAAACAAGTCTTAACAAGTTTTATCACACCCCCAGTTTGTAGTGACCCGAACTTTTCCATGTTTATATATATTAATTGAGATTGATATTTACATGATTAAATGTTTCCAACATGTTAAGCAATCAAACTTGTTAAGACTTGATTAATTAAAATATGTTTCATATAGACAATTGACCACCCAAGTTGACCGGTGATTCACGAACGTTAAAACTTGTAAAAACTATATGATGACATATATATGGATATATATATAGTTAACATGATACTATGATAAGTAAACATATCATTAAGTATATTAACAATGAACTACATATGTAAAAACAAGACTACTAACTTAATGATTTTTAAACGAGACATATATGTAACGATTATCGTTGTAAAGACATTTAATGTATATATATCATATTAAGAGATATTCATACATGATAATATCATGATAATATAATAATTTAAAATCTCAGTTGATATTATAAACATTGGGTTAACAACATTTAACAAGATCGTTAACCTAAAGGTTTCAAAACAACACTTACATGTAACGACTAACGATGACTTAACGACTCAGTTAAAATGTATATACATGTAGTGTTTTAATATGTATTTATACACTTTTGAAAGACTTCAATACACTTATCAAAATACTTCTACTTAACAAAAATGCTTACAATTACATCCTCGTTCAGTTTCATCAACAATTCTACTCGTATGCACCCGTATTCGTACTCGTACAATACACAGCTTTTAGATGTATGTACTATTGGTATATACACTCCAATGATCAGCTCTTAGCAGCCCATGTGAGTCACCTAACACATGTGGGAACCATCATTTGGCAACTAGCATGAAATATCTCATAAAATTACAAAAATATGAGTAATCATTCATGACTTATTTACATGAAAACAAAATTACATATCCTTTATATCTAATCCATACACCAACGACCAAAAACACCTACAAACACTTTCATTCTTCAATTTTCTTCATCTAATTGATCTCTCTCAAGTTCTATCTTCAAGTTCTAAGTGTTCTTCATAAATTCCAAAAGTTCTAGTTTCATAAAATCAAGAATACTTTCAAGTTTGCTAGCTCACTTCCAATCTTGTAAGGTGATCATCCAACCTCAAGAAATCTTTGTTTCTTACAGTAGGTTATCATTCTAATACAAGGTAATAATCATATTCAAACTTTGGTTCAATTTCTATAACTATAACAATCTTATTTCAAGTGATGATCTTACTTGAACTTGTTTTCGTGTCATGATTCTGCTTCAAGAACTTCGAGCCATCCAAGGATCCATTGAAGCTAGATCCATTTTTCTCTTTTCCAGTAGGTTTATCCAAGGAAATTAAGGTAGTAATGATGTTCATAACATCATTCGATTCATACATATAAAGCTATCTTATTCGAAGGTTTAAACTTGTAATCACTAGAACATAGTTTAGTTAATTCTAAACTTGTTCGCAAACAAAAGTTAATCCTTCTAACTTGACTTTTAAAATCAACTAAACACATGTTCTATATCTATATGATATGCTAACTTAATGATTTAAAACCTGGAAACACGAAAAACACCGTAAAACCGGATTTACGCCGTCGTAGTAACACCGCGGGCTGTTTTGGGTTAGTTAATTAAAAACTATGATAAACTTTGATTTAAAAGTTGTTATTCTGAGAAAATGATTTTTATTATGAACATGAAACTATATCCAAAAATTATGGTTAAACTCAAAGTGGAAGTATGTTTTCTAAAATGGTCATCTAGACGTCGTTCTTTCGACTGAAATGACTACCTTTACAAAAACGACTTGTAACTTATTTTTCCGACTATAAACCTATACATTTTCTGTTTAGATTCATAAAATAGAGTTCAATATGAAACCATAGCAATTTGATTCACTCAAAACGGATTTAAAATGAAGAAGTTATGGGTAAAACAAGATTGGATAATTTTTCTCATTTTAGCTACGTGAAAATTGGTAACAAATCTATTCCAACCATAACTTAATCAACTTGTATTGTATATTATGTAATCTTGAGATACCATAGACACGTATACAATGTTTCGACCTATCATGTCGACACATCTATATATATTTCGGAACAACCATAGACACTCTATATGTGAATGTTGGAGTTAGCTATACAGGGTTGAGGTTGATTCCAAAATATATATAGTTTGAGTTGTGATCAATACTGAGATACGTATACACTGGGTCGTGGATTGATTCAAGATAATATTTATCGATTTATTTCTGTACATCTAACTGTGGACAACTAGTTGTAGGTTACTAACGAGGACAGCTGACTTAATAAACTTAAAACATCAAAATATATTAAAAGTGTTGTAAATATATTTTGAACATACTTTGATATATATGTATATATTGTTATAGGTTCGTGAATCAACCAGTGGCCAAGTCTTACTTCCCGACGAAGTAAAAATCTGTGAAAGTGAGTTATAGTCCCACTTTTAAAATCTAATATTTTTGGGATGAGAATACATGCAGGTTTTATAAATGATTTACAAAATAGACACAAGTACGTGAAACTACATTCTATGGTTGAATTATCAAAATCGAATATGCCCCTTTTTATTAAGTCTGGTAATCTGAGAATTAGGGAACAGACACCCTAATTGACGCGAATCCTAAAGATAGATCTATTGGGCCTAACAAACCCCATCCAAAGTACCGGATGCTTTAGTACTTCGAAATTTATATCATATCCGAAGGGTGTCCCGGAATGATGGGGATATTCTTATATATGCATCTTGTTAATGTCGGTTACCAGGTGTTCACCATATGAATGATTTTTATCTCTATGTATGGGATGTGTATTGAAATATGAAATCTTGTGGTCTATTGTTACGATTTGATATATATAGGTTAAACCTATAACTCACCAACATTTTTGTTGATGTTTAAAGCATGTTTATTCTCAGGTGAATACTAAGAGCTTCCGCTGTTGCATACTAAAATAAGGACAAGATTTGGAGTCCATGTTTGTATGATATTGTGTAAAAACTGCATTCAAGAAACTGATTTTGTTGTAACATATTTGTGTTGTAAACCATTATGTAATGGTCGTGTGTAAACAGGATATTTTAGATTATCATTATTTCATAATCTACGTAAAGCTTTTTAAAACCTTTATCTATGAAATAAAGGTTATGGTTTGTTTTAAAAATGAATGCAGTCTTTGAAAAACGTCTCATATAGAGGTCAAAACCTCGCAACGAAATCAATTAATATGGAACGTTTTTAATCAATAAGAACGGGACATTTCAGTTGGTATCCGAGCGTTGGTCTTAGAGAACCAGAAAATTTGCATTAGTGTGTCTTATCGAGTTTGTTAGGATGCATTAGTGATTCTGGACTTCGACCGTGTTTTCTTTAAAAATGATTGCTTAACATTTTTGTTGGAAACTATATATTTTTAACATATGAATATTATGTGATATATTAATCTCTTAATGTGTTTGATATTATGTGATAGATGTCTACCTCTAGAACAAGTCCCATTGACTCACCTAATAATAATGAAGAGTCAAATGTAAATTGGAATGATTCGTGGACTGATTCACAAGTTCCCGAAGAGGAACCGGAAGAAGAGTCGGAACCGGAAGAAGAATCGGAACCGGAAGAAGAATCGGAACCGGAAGAAGAATCGGAACCGGTGGGGGAAATAATAAAACGGTTAAGTAAAAGAGAATCCTCAACCAACCGACCAAGGTTATTTATGGTCAATGGTGTTTCCGCCAAGGAAGCAAAATATTGGGAGGATTACCAATTCTCCGATGAATCGGATTCCGACGAGAATTCCAATGATGTTATAGAAATTACCCCAACTGAATTTAAAAAGGCAAAAGAAAATAATAATGGAAAGGGCATAAAAATAGAGAAATCTAATTCTAACCCCGATGAACTTTATATGTATCGTCAACCCCCGAAGTCCTTAAATTGTAACAATGACCCGGGAACCTCTAAACCACCAGGTTTTTCTAAACCAATGTGGACAACGACGGCTCGTATTAGGGGAACATCATATATCCCTAGAAACTTGGCAAAACGAACCAAAACCGAAGAAGAAGAAACGAGCGAGTCGGAATAAGATAGTTGTATTCGTGTGGTGTAATATATGTAATATAGTGTTCTTATGCTTTATGATATATGTAAAAATTGCTTGTATTAATAAGTATTTTTTTTATGAATCTAACTCTTGTCTATTTTACAGTTTAAAAACACAAAATGGATAGACAACCCAATATTTTAAGAGACCTACCCGGAGACATGATTGATGAAATCTTGTCTAGAGTCGGCAAGAATTCCTCGGCACAACTATTTAAGGCGAGATCAGTTTGTAAGACATTCGAAGAACGTTCCAAGAATGTCTTGGTTTATAAGAGACTTTCGTTTGAAAGATGGGGGATATCACATTGGGAAACCCATAAGTTACGATGTGTTTACTTTGACGCATATATTGCGGGGAACCCAAATGCTATTTTACGCAACGGGTTAAGAAATTATTTTGACTCAATATATCCGAATATTGGACTTCGTGATTTAGAAAAAGCGGCTAACATGCAACATAAAGAAGCATGTTATGCTTACGGATTAGTAATGTTCGCTTCTCACCAAAGTGAGAACAAGAACATCGGGCTACAGCTATTAAACAAAACGTTCCCACAAGTGACGGAGTCGGTTATTGGGGTAAGAAATGAGGTTTTTAGATTGTTACGGGACTGTTGGACATTACGTAACCCTCGTCCCTTTGACGACGTTACAGCACGCTGTCTTATCAACGGCCATAACGGTTATGTTGCACAAGACCAAGGATGGGAAGTAGTCCTAGTAAAACCAGAATGCATGACTTGTTTCTGGACGTATGAATTACGTGTCTTTATTGCCTTTGCTGAACGACTTGTGTACTAGCTAAAATTATCTTCACAACTATCTTGTATCAAAGTTATTGTGTGCTATATTTCATGCTTTATGAAAAAATAAGCGGTATTGTAAGTTTGTAAAATATTGTATAAAAGTTTGAACGCGAAATATTATTATAATCAGTTTTTCATATAGAATTGTAGTAGTTGAATTGTATATTAGCTACTAAGTATGAACTTAACGGGTAGGTACTACCCGAATTTAAACTTATAAAACGCTAATATGAAGAAAAAGCTTTTATAAATGAGTTCATATTATGCTACAAAATACTATTAACTACTCTTAATATTCTGTATGATTAACTTGTTCCATTTGACTATTTTGAAGGAAATGGCACCGACTACTCGACACACCGTGAATATGAATGAAGAGGAATTCCGTACTTTTCTAGCTTCAAACATAGCCGCAGTACAGGCTGCGCTACATACCAACAATAACCTTGGATCTAGCAGTACAGGAAATCGTGTAGGATGCACCTACAAAGAATTCACTGCCTGCAAACCTTTGGAATTTGATGGAACCGAAGGACCGATCGGATTGAAACGGTGGACCGAGAAGGTTGAATCGGTGTTTGCCATAAGTAAGTGTACGGAAGAGGACAAAGTGAAGTACGCTACGCATACCTTCACAGGTTCTGCGTTAACATGGTGGAATACCTATCTAGAGCAAGTGGGACAAGACGATGCGTACGCACTACCGTGGTCAGCATTCAAGCACTTGATGAACGAGAAGTACCGTCCCAGAACCGAGGTCAATAAGCTCAAGACAGAACTTAGAGGGTTACGAACCCAAGGATTTGATATTACCACGTACGAAAGACGATTCACAGAATTGTGCCTATTGTGTCCGGGAGCATTCGAAGATGAGGAAGAGAAGATCGACGCGTTTGTGAAAGGATTACCGGAAAGAATCCAAGAAGATATAAGTTCACACGAGCCCGCCTCCATACAACAGGCATGTAGAATGGCTCACAAACTCGTGAACCAGATTGAAGAAAGAATTAAAGAACAGACTGCTGAAGAGGCCAATGTGAAGCAAGTCAAAAGAAAGTGGGAGGAAAACGGTGATAAGAATCACCAATACAACAACAACAGCAATTACAACAATAATCGCAACAATTATCCCAACAATCGCAACATCAATCGCAACTACAACAAACGGCCCAACAACAACAACAACAACAACAACAGCAACTACAACAATCATCCCAACAACAATAATAACCGCAACAACAACAACAATCAGAAGCAGCTATGCCAAAGGTGTGAAAAGAATCACTCGGGGTTCTGCACCAAATTTTGCAACAAGTGTAAAAGAAATGGTCATAGCGCGGCGAAGTGTGAGGTCTACGGACCAGGGGTTAATAGAATGAAAGGAACAAATGGTGTCGGAACGAGTAATGGCGGAGCAAGTAGTGTCGGAGCAAGTTATGCCAATGTAGTTTGTTATAAATGTGGAAAACCAGGCCACATTTGTAGTGACCCGAACTTTTCCATGGTTATATATATTAATTGAGATTGATATTTACATGATTAAATGTTTCCAACATGTTAAGCAATCAAACTTGTTAAGACTTGATTAATTGAAATATGTTTCATATAGACAATTGACCACCCAAGTTGACCGGTGATTCACGAACGTTAAAACTTGTAAAAACTATATGATGACATATATATGGATATATATATATAGTTAACATGATACTATGATAAGTAAACATATCATTAAGTATATTAACAATGAACTACATATGTAAAAACAAGACTACTAACTTAATGATTTTTAAACGAGACATATATGTAACGATTATCGTTGTAAAGACATTTAATGTATATATATCATATTAAGAGATATTCATACATGATAATATCATGATAATATAATAATTTAAAATCTCATTTGATATTATAAACATTGGGTTAACAACATTTAACAAGATCGTTAACCTAAAGGTTTCAAAACAACACTTACATGTAACGACTAACGATGACTTAACGACTCAGTTAAAATGTATATACATGTAGTGTTTTAATATGTATTTATACACTTTTGAAAGACTTCAATACACTTATCAAAATACTTCTACTTAACAAAAATGCTTGCAATTACATCCTCGTTCAGTTTCATCAACAATTCTACTCGTATGCACCCGTATTCGTACTCGTACAATACACAGCTTTTAGATGTATGTACTATTGGTATATACACTCCAATGATCAGCTCTTAGCAGCCCATGTGAGTCACCTAACACATGTGGGAACCATCATTTGGCAACTAGCATGAAATATCTCATAAAATTACAAAAATATGAGTAATCATTCATGACTTATTTACATGAAAACAAAATTACATATCCTTTATATCTAATCCATACACCAACGACCAAAAACACCTACAAACACTTTCATTCTTCAATTTTCTTCATCTAATTGATCTCTCTCAAGTTCTATCTTCAAGTTCTAAGTGTTCTTCATAAATTCCAAAAGTTCTAGTTTCATAAAATCAAGAATACTTTCAAGTTTGCTAGCTCACTTCCAATCTTGTAAGGTGATCATCCAACCTCAAGAAATCTTTGTTTCTTACAGTAGGTTATCATTCTAATACAAGGTAATAATCATATTCAAACTTTGGTTCAATTTCTATAACTATAACAATCTTATTTCAAGTGATGATCTTACTTGAACTTGTTTTCGTGTCATGATTCTGCTTCAAGAACTTCGAGCCATCCAAGGATCCATTGAAGCTAGGTCCATTTTTCTCTTTTCTAGTAGGTTTATCCAAGGAACTTAAGGTAGTAATGATGTTCATAACATCATTCGATTCATACATATAAAGCTATCTTATTCGAAGGTTTAAACTTGTAATCACTAGAACATAGTTTAGTTAATTCTAAACTTGTTCGCAAACAAAAGTTAATCCTTCTAACTTGACTTTTAAAATCAACTAAACACATGTTCTATATCTATATGATATGCTAACTTAATGATTTAAAACCTGGAAACACGAAAAACACCGTAAAACCGGATTTACGCCGTCGTAGTAACACCGCGGGCTGTTTTGGGTTAGTTAATTAAAAACTACGATAAACTTTGATTTAAAAGTTGTTATTCTGAGAAAATGATTTTTATTATGAACATGAAACTATATCCAAAAATTATGGTTAAACTCAAAGTGGAAGTATGTTTTCTAAAATGGTCATCTAGACGTCGTTCTTTCGACTGAAATGACTACCTTTACAAAAACGACTTGTAACTTATTTTTCCGACTATAAACCTATACGTTTCTGTTTAGATTCATAAAATAGAGTTCAATATGAAACCATAGCAATTTGATTCACTCAAAACGGATTTAAAATGAAGAAGTTATGGGTAAAACAAGATTGGATAATTTTTCTCATTTTAGGTACGTGAAAATTGGTAACAAATCTATTCCAACCATAACTTAATCAACTTGTATTGTATATTATGTAATCTTGAGATACCATAGACACGTATACAATGTTTCGACCTATCATGTCGACACATCTATATATATTTCGGAACAACCATAGACACTCTATATGTGAATGTTGGAGTTAGCTATACAGGGTTGAGGTTGATTCCAAAATATATATAGTTTGAGTTGTGATCAATACTGAGATACGTATACACTGGGTCGTGGATTGATTCAAGATAATATTTATCGATTTATTTTCTGTACATCTAACTGTGGACAACTAGTTGTAGGTTACTAACGAGGACAGCTGACTTAATAAACTTAAAACATCAAAATATATTAAAAGTGTTGTAAATATATTTTTGAACATACTTTGATATATATGTATATATTGTTATAGGTTCGTGAATCAACCAGTGGCCAAGTCTTACTTCCCGACGAAGTAAAAATCTGTGAAAGTGAGTTATAGTCCCACTTTTAAAATCTAATATTTTTGGGATGAGAATACATGCAGGTTTTATAAATGATTTACAAAATAGACACAAGTACGTGAAACTACATTCTATGGTTGAATTATCGAAATCGAATATGCCCCTTTTTATTAAGTCTGGTAATCTAAGAATTAGGGAACAGACACCCTAATTGACGCGAATCCTAAAGATAGATCTATTGGGCCTAACAAACCCCATCCAAAGTACCGGATGCTTTAGTACTTCGAAATTTATATCATATCCGAAGGGTGTCCCGGAATGATGGGGATATTCTTATATATGCATCTTGTTATTGTCGATTACCAGGTGTTCACCATATGAATGATTTTTATCTCTATGTATGGGATGTGTATTGAAATATGAAATCTTGTGGTCTATTGTTACGATTTGATATATATAGGTTAAACCTATAACTCACCAACATTTTTGTTGACGTTTAAAGCATGTTTATTCTCAGGTGAATTTTAAGAGCTTCCGCTGTTGCATACTAAAATAAGGACAAGATTTGGAGTCCATGTTTGTATGATATTGTGTAAAAACTGCATTCAAGAAACTGATTTCGATGTAACATATTTGTATTGTAAACCATTATGTAATGGTCGTGTGTAAACAGGATATTTTAGATTATCATTATTTGATAATCTACATAAAGCTTTTTAAACCTTTATTTATGAAATAAAGGTTATGGTTTGTTTTAAAAATGAATGCAGTCTTTGAAAAACGTCTCATATAGAGGTCAAAACCTCGCAACGAAATCAATTAATATGGAACGTTTTTAATCAATAAGAACGGGACATTTCAGTTGGTATCCGAGCGTTGGTCTTAGAGAACCAGAAAATTTGCATTAGTGTGTCTTATCGAGTTTGTTAGGATGCATTAGTGAGTCTGGACTTCGACCGTGTTTTCTTTAAAAATGATTGCTTAACATTTTTGTTGGAAACTATATATTTTTAACATATGAATATTATGTGATATATTAATCTCTTAACGTGTTTGATATTATGTGATAGATGTCTACCTCTAGAACAAGTCCCATTGACTCACCTAATAATAATGAAGAGTCAAATGTAAATTGGAATGATTTGTGGACTGATTCACAAGTTCCCGAAGAGGAACCGGAAGAAGAGTCGGAACCGGAAGAAGAATCGGAACCGGAAGAAGAATCGGAACCGGATGAAGAAATAGAACCGGTGGGGGAAATAATAAAACGGTTAAGTAAAAGAAAATCCTCAACCAACCGACCAAAGTTAATTCTGGTCAATGGTGTTTCCGCCAAGGAAGCAAAATATTGGGAGGATTACTAATTCTCCGATGAATCGGATTCCGACGAGAATTCCGATGATGTTATAGAAATTACCCCAACTGAATTTAAAAAGGCAAAAGAAAATAATAAGGGAAAGGGCATAAAAATAGAGAAATCTAATTCCAACCCCGATGAACTTTATATGTATCGTCAACCCCCGAAGTCCTTAAGTTGTAACAATGACCCGGGAACCTCTAAACCACCAGGTTTTTCTAAACCAATGTGGACAACGACGGCTCGTATTAGGGGAACATCATATATCCCTAGAAACTTGGCAAAACGAACCAAAACCGAAGAAGAAGAAACGAGCGAGTCGGAATAAGATAGTTGTATTCGTGTGGTGTAATATATGTAATATAGTGTTCTTATGCTTTATGATATATGTAAAAATTGCTTGTATTAATAAGTATTTTTTTATGAAACTAACTCTTGTCTATTTTACAGTTTAAAAACACAAAATGGATAGACAACCCAATATTTTAAGAGACCTACCCGGAGACATGATTGATGAAATCTTGTCTAGAGTCGGCCAGAATTCTTCGGCACAACTATTTAAGGCGAGATCAGTTTGTAAGACATTCGAAGAACGTTCCAAGAATGTCTTGGTTTATAAGAGACTTTCGTTTGAAAGATGGGGGATATCACATTGGGAAACCCATAAGTTACGATGTGTTTACTTTGACGCATATATTGCGGGGAACCCAAATGCTATTTTACGCAACGGGTTAAGAAATTATTTTGACTCAATATATCCGAATATTGGACTTCGTGATTTAGAAAAAGCGGCTAACATGCAACATAAAGAAGCATGTTATGCTTACGGATTAGTAATGTTCGCTTCTCACCAAAGTGAGAACAAGAACATCGGGCTACAACTATTAAACAAAACGTTTCCACAAGTGACGGAGTCGGTAATTGGGGTAAGAAATGAGGTTTTTAGATTATTACGGGACTGTTGGACATTACGTAACCCTCGTCCCTTTGATGACGTTACAACACGCTGTCTTATCAACGGCCATAACGGTTATGTTGCACAAGACCAAGGATGGGAAGTAGTCCTAGTAAAACCAGAATGCATGACTTGTTTCTGGACGTATGAATTACGTGTCTTTATTGCCTTTGCCGAACGACTTGTGTACTAGCTAGAATTGTCTTCACAACTATCTTGTATCAAAGTTATTGTGTGCTATATTTCATGCTTTATGTAAAATAAGCGGTATTGTAAGTTTGTAAAATATTGTATAAAAGTTTGAACGCGAAATATTATTACAATCAGTTTTTCATATAGAATTGTAGTAGTTG
Organism: Rutidosis leptorrhynchoides; assembly: GCF_046630445.1. Classification (NCBI taxonomy): domain Eukaryota; kingdom Viridiplantae; phylum Streptophyta; class Magnoliopsida; order Asterales; family Asteraceae; genus Rutidosis; species Rutidosis leptorrhynchoides. The sequence goes on from NC_092337.1 coordinate 259,930,583, forward strand.
AATTGTATATTAGCTACTAAGTATGAACTTAACGGGTAGGTACTACCCGAATTTAAACTTATAAAACGCTAATATGAAGAAAAAGCTTTTATAAATGAGTTCATATTATGCTACGAAATACTATTAACTACTCTTAATATTCTGTATGATTAACTTGTTCCATTTAACTATTTTGAAGGAAATGGCACCGACTACTCGACACACCGTGAATATGAATGAAGAGGAATTCCGTACTTTTCTAGCTTCAAACATAGCCGCAGTACAGGCTGCGCTACATACCAACAATAACCTTGGATCTAGCAGTACAGGAAATCGTGTAGGATGCACCTACAAAGAATTCACTGCCTGCAAACCTTTGGAATTTGATGGAACCGAAGGACCGATCGGATTGAAACGGTGGACCGAGAAGGTTGAATCGGTGTTTGCCATAAGTAAGTGTACTGAAGAGGACAAAGTGAAGTACGCTACGCATACCTTCACAGGTTCTGCGTTAACATGGTGGAATACCTATCTAGAGCAAGTGGGACAAGATGATGCGTACGCACTACCGTGGTCAGCATTCAAGCACTTGATGAACGAGAAGTACCGTCCCAGAACCGAGGTCAATAAGCTCAAGACAGAACTTAGAGGGTTACGAACCCAAGGATTTGATATTACCACGTACGAAAGACGATTCACAGAATTGTGCCTATTGTGTCCGGGAGCATTCGAAGATGAGGAAGAGAAGATCGACGCGTTTGTGAAAGGATTACCGGAAAGAATCCAAGAAGATATAAGTTCACACGAGCCCACCTCCATACAACAGGCATGTAGAATGGCTCACAAACTAGTGAACCAGATTGAAGAAAGAATTAAAGAACAGACTGCTGAAGAGGCCAATGTGAAGCAAGTCAAAAGAAAGTGGGAGGAAAACGGTGATAAGAATCACCAATACAACAACAACAGCAATTACAACAATAATCGCAACAATTATCCCAACAATCGCAACATCAATCGCAACTACAACAAACGGCCCAACAACAACAACAACAACAACAACAACAGCAACTACAACAATCATCCCAACAACAATAATAACCGTAACAACAACAACAATCAGAAGCAGCTATGCCAAAGGTGTGAAAAGAATCACTCGGGGTTCTGCACCAAATTTTGCCACAAGTGTAAAAGAAATGGTCATAGCGCGGCGAAGTGTGAGGTTTACGGACCAGGGGTTAATAGAACGAAAGGAACAAATGGTGTCGGAACGAGTAATGGCGGAGCAAGTAGTGTCGGAGCAAGTTATGCCAATGTAGTTTGTTATAAATGTGGAAAACCAGGCCACATTATTAGAAATTGCCCGAACCAGGAGAACACGAATGGACAAGGCCGTGGAAGAGTTTTCAATATTAATGCGGTAGAGGCACAGGAAGACCCGGAGCTTGTTACGGGTACGTTTCTTATTGACAATAAATCTGCTTACGTTTTATTTGATTCGGGTGCGGATAGAAGCTATATGAGTAGAGATTTTTGTGCTAAATTAAGTTGTCCATTGACGCCTTTGGATAGTAAATTTTTACTCGAATTAGCAAATGGTAAATTAATTTCAGCAGATAATATATGTCGGAATCGAGAAATTAAACTGGTTAGCGAAACATTTAAGATTGATTTGATACCAGTAGAGTTAGGGAGTTTTGATGTGATAATCGGTATGGACTGGTTGAAAGAAGTGAAAGCGGAGATCGTTTGTTACAAAAATGCAATTCGCATTATACGAGAAAAAGGAAAACCCTTAATGGTGTACGGAGAAAAGGGCAACACGAAGCTACATCTTATTAGTAATTTGAAGGCACAAAAACTAATAAGAAAAGGTTGCTATGCTGTTCTAGCACACGTCGAGAAAGTACAAACTGAAGAAAAGAGCATCAATGATGTTCCCATTGCAAAAGAATTTCCCGATGTATTTCCGAAAGAATTACCGGGATTACCCCCACATCGATCCGTTGAATTTCAAATAGATCTTGTACCAGGAGCTGCACCAATAGCTCGTGCTCCTTACAGACTCGCACCCAGCGAGATGAAAGAACTGCAAAGCCAATTACAAGAACTTTTAGAGCGTGGTTTCATTCGACCAAGCACATCACCGTGGGGAGCTCCTGTTTTGTTTGTCAAGAAGAAAGATGGTACATTCAGGTTGTGTATCGACTACCGAGAGTTGAACAAACTTACCATCAAGAACCGCTACCCACTACCGAGAATCGACGACTTATTTGATCAACTACAAGGCTCGTCTGTTTATTCAAAGATTGACTTACGTTCCGGGTATCATCAAATGCGGGTGAAAGAAGATGATATTCCAAAGACTGCTTTCAGAACACGTTACGGTCATTACGAGTTTATGGTCATGCCGTTTGGTTTAACTAATGCACCAGCTGTGTTCATGGACCTTATGAACCGAGTGTGTGGACCATACCTTGACAAGTTTGTCATTGTTTTCATTGATGACATACTTATTTACTCAAAGAATGACCAAGAACACGGTGAACATTTGAGAAAGGTGTTAGAAGTATTGAGGAAGGAAGAATTGTACGCTAAGTTTTCAAAGTGTGCATTTTGGTTGGAAGAAGTTCAATTCCTCGGTCACATAGTGAACAAAGAAGGTATTAAGGTGGATCCGGCAAAGATAGAAACTGTTGAAAAGTGGGAAACCCCGAAAACTCCGAAACACATACGCCAGTTTTTAGGACTAGCTGGTTACTACAGAAGGTTCATCCAAGACTTTTCCAGAATAGCAAAACCCTTGACTACATTAACGCATAAAGGGAAGAAATTTGAATGGAATGATGAACAAGAGAAAGCGTTTCAGTTATTGAAGAAAAAGCTAACTACGGCACCTATATTGTCATTGCCTGAAGGGAATGATGATTTTGTGATTTATTGTGACGCATCAAAGCAAGGTCTCAGTTGTGTATTAATGCAACGAACGAAGGTGATTGCTTATGCGTCTAGACAATTGAAGATTCACGAACAAAATTATACGACGCATGATTTGGAATTAGGCGCGGTTGTTTTTGCATTAAAGACTTGGAGGCACTACTTATATGGGGTCAAAAGTATTATATATACCGACCACAAAAGTCTTCAACACATATTTAATCAGAAACAACTGAATATGAGGCAGCGTAGGTGGATTGAATTATTGAATGATTACGACTTTGAGATTCGTTACCACCCGGGGAAGGCAAATGTGGTAGCCGATGCCTTGAGCAGGAAGGACAGAGAACCCATTCGAGTAAAATCTATGAATATAATGATTCATAATAACATTACTACTCAAATAAAGGAGGCGCAACAAGGAGTTTTAAAAGAGGGAAATTTAAAGGATGAAATACCCAAAGGATCGGAGAAGCATCTTAATATTCGGGAAGACGGAACCCGGTATAGGGCTGAAAGGATTTGGGTACCAAAATTTGGAGATATGAGAGAAATGGTACTTAGAGAAGCTCATAAAACCAGATACTCAATACATCCTGGAACGGGGAAGATGTACAAGGATCTCAAGAAACATTTTTGGTGGCCGGGTATGAAAGCCGATGTTGCTAAATACGTAGGAGAATGTTTGACGTGTTCTAAGGTCAAAGCTGAGCATCAGAAACCATCAGGTCTACTTCAACAACCCGAAATCCCAGAATGGAAATGGGAAAACATTACCATGGATTTCATCACTAAATTGCCAAGGACTGCAAGTGGTTTTGATACTATTTGGGTAATAGTTGATCGTCTCACCAAATCAGCACACTTCCTACCAATAAGAGAAGATGACAAGATGGAGAAGTTAGCACGACTGTATTTGAAGGAAGTCGTCTCCAGACATGGAATACCAATCTCTATTATCTCTGATAGGGATGGCAGATTTATTTCAAGATTCTGGCAGACATTACAGCAAGCATTAGGAACTCGTCTAGACATGAGTACTGCCTATCATCCACAAACTGATGGGCAGAGCGAAAGGACGATACAAACGCTTGAAGACATGCTACGAGCATGTGTTATTGATTTCGGAAACAGTTGGGATCGACATCTACCGTTAGCAGAATTTTCCTACAACAACAGCTACCATTCAAGCATTGAGATGGCGCCGTTTGAAGCACTTTATGGTAGAAAGTGCAGGTCTCCGATTTGTTGGAGTGAAGTGGGGGATAGACAGATTACGGGTCCGGAGATTATACAAGAAACTACCGAGAAGATCATCCAAATTCAACAACGGTTGAAAACCGCCCAAAGTCGACAAAAGAGCTACGCTGACATTAAAAGAAAAGATATAGAATTTGAAATTGGAGAGATGGTCATGCTTAAAGTTGCACCTTGGAAAGGCGTTGTTCGATTTGGTAAACGAGGGAAATTAAATCCAAGGTATATTGGACCATTCAAGATTATTGATCGTGTCGGACCAGTAGCTTACCGACTAGAGTTACCTCAACAACTCGCGGCTGTACATAACACTTTCCACGTCTCGAATTTAAAGAAATGTTTTGCTAAAGAAGATCTCACTATTCCGTTAGATGAAATCCAAATCAACGAAAAACTTCAATTCATCGAAGAACCCATCGAAATAATGGATCGTGAGGTTAAAAGACTTAAGCAAAACAAGATACCAATTGTTAAGGTTCGATGGAATGCTCGTAGAGGACCCGAGTTCACCTGGGAGCGTGAAGATCAGATGAAGAAGAAATACCCGCATCTATTTCCAGAAGATTCATCAACACCTTCAACAGCTTAAAATTTCGGGACGAAATTTATTTAACGGGTAGGTACTGTAGTGACCCGAACTTTTCCATGGTTATATATATTAATTGAGATTGATATTTACATGATTAAATGTTTCCAACATGTTAAGCAATCAAACTTGTTAAGACTTGATTAATTGAAATATGTTTCATATAGACAATTGACCACCCAAGTTGACCGGTGATTCACGAACGTTAAAACTTGTAAAAACTATATGATGACATATATATGGATATATATATATAGTTAACATGATACTATGATAAGTAAACATATCATTAAGTATATTAACAATGAACTACATATGTAAAAACAAGACTACTAACTTAATGATTTTTAAACGAGACATATATGTAACGATTATCGTTGTAAAGACATTTAATGTATATATATCATATTAAGAGATATTCATACATGATAATATCATGATAATATAATAATTTAAAATCTCATTTGATATTATAAACATTGGGTTAACAACATTTAACAAGATCGTTAACCTAAAGGTTTCAAAACAACACTTACATGTAACGACTAACGATGACTTAACGACTCAGTTAAAATGTATACACATGTAGTGTTTTAATATGTATTTATACACTTTTGAAAGACTTCAATACACTTATCAAAATACTTCTACTTAACAAAAATGCTTACAATTACATCCTCGTTCAGTTTCATCAACAATTCTACTCGTATGCACCCGTATTCGTACTCGTACAATACACAGCTTTTAGATGTATGTACTATTGGTATATACACTCCAATGATCAGCTCTTAGCAGCCCATGTGAGTCACCTAACACATGTGGGAACCATCATTTGGCAACTAGCATGAAATATCTCATAAAATTACAAAAATATGAGTAATCATTCATGACTTATTTACATGAAAACAAAATTACATATCCTTTATATCTAATCCATACACCAACGACCAAAAACACCTACAAACACTTTCATTCTTCAATTTTCTTCATCTAATTGATCTCTCTCAAGTTCTATCTTCAAGTTCTAAGTGTTCTTCATAAATTCCAAAAGTTCTAGTTTCATAAAATCAAGAATACTTTCAAGTTTGCTAGCTCACTTCCAATCTTGTAAGGTGATCATCCAACCTCAAGAAATCTTTGTTTCTTACAGTAGGTTATCATTCTAATACAAGGTAATAATCATATTCAAACTTTGGTTCAATTTCTATAACTATAACAATCTTATTTCAAGTGATGATCTTACTTGAACTTGTTTTCGTGTCATGATTCTGCTTCAAGAACTTCGAGCCATCCAAGGATCCATTGAAGCTAGGTCCATTTTTCTCTTTTCTAGTAGGTTTATCCAAGGAACTTAAGGTAGTAATGATGTTCATAACATCATTCGATTCATACATATAAAGCTATCTTATTCGAAGGTTTAAACTTGTAATCACTAGAACATAGTTTAGTTAATTCTAAACTTGTTCGCAAACAAAAGTTAATCCTTCTAACTTGACTTTTAAAATCAACTAAACACATGTTCTATATCTATATGATATGCTAACTTAATGATTTAAAACCTGGAAACACGAAAAACACCGTAAAACCGGATTTACGCCGTCGTAGTAACACCGCGGGCTGTTTTGGGTTAGTTAATTAAAAACTACGATAAACTTTGATTTAAAAGTTGTTATTCTGAGAAAATGATTTTTATTATGAACATGAAACTATATCCAAAAATTATGGTTAAACTCAAAGTGGAAGTATGTTTTCTAAAATGGTCATCTAGACGTCGTTCTTTCGACTGAAATGACTACCTTTACAAAAACGACTTGTAACTTATTTTTCCGACTATAAACCTATACTTTTCTGTTTAGATTCATAAAATAGAGTTCAATATGAAACCATAGCAATTTGATTCACTCAAAACGGATTTAAAATGAAGAAGTTATGGGTAAAACAAGATTGGATAATTTTTCTCATTTTAGGTACGTGAAAATTGGTAACAAATCTATTTCAACCATAACTTAATCAACTTGTATTGTATATTATGTAATCTTGAGATACCATAGACACGTATACAATGTTTCGACCTATCATGTCGACACATCTATATATATTTCGGAACAACCATAGACACTCTATATGTGAATGTTGGAGTTAGCTATACAGGGTTGAGGTTGATTCCAAAATATATATAGTTTGAGTTGTGATCAATACTGAGATACGTATACACTGGGTCGTGGATTGATTCAAGATAATATTTATCGATTTATTTTCTGTACATCTAACTGTGGACAACTAGTTGTAGGTTACTAACGAGGACAGCTGACTTAATAAACTTAAAACATCAAAATATATTAAAAGTGTTGTAAATATATTTTTGAACATACTTTGATATATATGTATATATTGTTATAGGTTCGTGAATCAACCAGTGGCCAAGTCTTACTTCCCGACGAAGTAAAAATCTGTGAAAGTGAGTTATAGTCCCACTTTTAAAATCTAATATTTTTGGGATGAGAATACATGCAGGTTTTATAAATGATTTACAAAATAGACACAAGTACGTGAAACTACATTCTATGGTTGAATTATCGAAATCGAATATGCCCCTTTTTATTAAGTCTGGTAATCTAAGAATTAGGGAACAGACACCCTAATTGACGCGAATCCTAAAGATAGATCTATTGGGCCTAACAAACCCCATCCAAAGTACCGGATGCTTTAGTACTTCGAAATTTATATCATATCCGAAGGGTGTCCCGGAATGATGGGGATATTCTTATATATGCATCTTGTTATTGTCGATTACCAGGTGTTCACCATATGAATGATTTTTATCTCTATGTATGGGATGTGTATTGAAATATGAAATCTTGTGGTCTATTGTTACGATTTGATATATATAGGTTAAACCTATAACTCACCAACATTTTTGTTGACGTTTAAAGCATGTTTATTCTCAGGTGAATTTTAAGAGCTTCCGCTGTTGCATACTAAAATAAGGACAAGATTTGGAGTCCATGTTTGTATGATATTGTGTAAAAACTGCATTCAAGAAACTGATTTCGATGTAACATATTTGTATTGTAAACCATTATGTAATGGTCGTGTGTAAACAGGATATTTTAGATTATCATTATTTGATAATCTACGTAAAGCTTTTTAAACCTTTATTTATGAAATAAAGGTTATGGTTTGTTTTAAAAATGAATGCAGTCTTTGAAAAACGTCTCATATAGAGGTCAAAACCTCGCAACGAAATCAATTAATATGGAACGTTTTTAATCAATAAGAACGGGACATTTCAACATTATTAGAAATTGCCCGAACCAGGAGAACACGAATGGACAAGGCCGTGGAAGAGTTTTCAATATTAATGCGGTAGAGGCACAGGAAGACCCGGAGCTTGTTACGGGTACGTTTCTTATTGACAACAAATCTGCTTACGTTTTATTTGATTCGGGTGCGGATAGAAGCTATATGAGTAGAGATTTTTGTGCTAAATTAAGTTGTCCATTGACGCCTTTGGATAGTAAATTTTTACTCGAATTAGCAAATGGTAAATTAATTTCGGCAGATAATATATGTCGGAATCGAGAAATTAAACTGGTTAGCGAAACATTTAAGATTGATTTGATACCAGTAGAGTTAGGGAGTTTTGATGTGATAATCGGTATGGACTGGTTGAAAGAAGTGAAAGCGGAGATCGTTTGTTACAAAAATGCAATTCGCATTATACGAGAAAAAGGAAAACCCTTAATGGTGTACGGAGAAAAGGGCAACACGAAGCTACATCTTATTAGTAATTTGAAGGCACAAAAACTAATAAGAAAAGGTTGCTATGCTGTTCTAGCACACGTCGAGAAAGTACAAACTGAAGAAAAGAGCATTAATGATGTTCCCGTCGCAAAAGAATTTCCTGATGTATTTCCGAAAGAATTACCGGGATTACCGCCACATCGATCCGTTGAATTTCAAATAGATCTTGTACCAGGAGCTGCACCAATAGCTCGTGCTCCTTACAGACTCGCACCCAGCGAGATGAAAGAACTACAAAGCCAATTACAAGAACTTTTAGAGCGTGGTTTCATTCGACCAAGCACATCACCGTGGGGAGCTCCTGTTTTGTTTGTCAAGAAGAAAGATGGTACATTCAGGTTGTGTATCGACTACCGAGAGTTGAACAAACTTACCATCAAGAACCGCTACCCACTACCGAGAATCGATGACTTATTTGATCAACTACAAGGCTCGTCTGTTTATTCAAAGATTGACTTACGTTCCGGGTATCATCAAATGCGGGTGAAAGAAGATGATATTCCAAAGACTGCTTTCAGAACACGTTACGGTCATTACGAGTTTATGGTCATGCCGTTTGGTTTAACTAATGCACCAGCTGTGTTCATGGACCTTATGAACCGAGTGTGTGGACCATACCTTGACAAGTTTGTCATTGTTTTCATTGATGACATACTTATTTACTCAAAGAATGACCAAGAACACGGTGAACATTTGAGAAAGGTGTTAGAAGTATTGAGGAAGGAAGAATTGTACGCTAAGTTTTCAAAGTGTGCATTTTGGTTGGAAGAAGTTCAATTCCTCGGTCACATAGTGAACAAAGAAGGTATTAAGGTGGATCCGGCAAAGATAGAAACTGTTGAAAAGTGGGAAACCCCGAAAACTCCGAAACACATACGCCAGTTTTTAGGACTAGCTGGTTACTACAGAAGGTTCATCCAAGACTTTTCCAGAATAGCAAAACCCTTGACTGCATTAACGCATAAAGGGAAGAAATTTGAATGGAATGATGAACAAGAGAAAGCGTTTCAGTTATTGAAGAAGAAGCTAACTACGGCACCTATATTGTCATTGCCTGAAGGGAATGATGATTTTGTGATTTATTGTGACGCATCAAAGCAAGGTCTCAGTTGTGTATTAATGCAACGAACGAAGGTGATTGCTTATGCGTCTAGACAATTGAAGATTCACGAACAAAATTATACGACGCATGATTTGGAATTAGGCGCGGTTGTTTTTGCATTAAAGACTTGGAGGCACTACTTATATGGGGTCAAAAGTATTATATATACCGACCACAAAAGTCTTCAACACATATTTAATCAGAAACAACTGAATATGAGGCAGCGTAGGTGGATTGAATTATTGAATGATTACGACTTTGAGATTCGTTACCACCCGGGGAAGGCAAATGTGGTAGCCGATGCCTTGAGCAGGAAGGACAGAGAACCCATTAGAGTAAAATCTATGAATATAATGATTCATAATAACCTTACTACTCAAATAAAGGAGGCGCAACAAGGAGTTTTAAAAGAAGGAAATTTAAAGGATGAAATACCCAAAGGATCGGAGAAGCATCTTAATATTCGGGAAGATGGAACCCGGTATAGGGCTGAAAGGATTTGGGTACCAAAATTTGGAGATATGAGAGAAATGGTACTTAGAGAAGCTCATAAAACCAGATACTCAATACATCCTGGAACGGGGAAGATGTACAAGGATCTCAAGAAACATTTTTGGTGGCCGGGTATGAAAGCCGATGTTGCTAAATACGTAGGAGAATGTTTGACGTGTTCTAAGGTCAAAGCTGAGCATCAGAAACCATCAGGTCTACTTCAACAACCCGAAATCCCAGAATGGAAATGGGAAAACATTACCATGGATTTCATCACTAAATTGCCAAGGACTGCAAGTGGTTTTGATACTATTTGGGTAATAGTTGATCGTCTCACCAAATCAGCACACTTCTTACCAATAAGAGAAGATGACAAGATGGAGAAGTTAGCACGACTGTATTTGAAGGAAGTCGTCTCCAGACATGGAATACCAATCTCTATTATCTCTGATAGGGATGGCAGATTTATTTCAAGATTCTGGCAGACATTACAGCAAGCATTAGGAACTCGTCTTGACATGAGTACTGCCTATCATCCACAAACTGATGGGCAGAGCGAAAGGACGATACAAACGCTTGAAGACATGCTACGAGCATGTGTTATTGATTTCGGAAACAGTTGGGATCGACATCTACCGTTAGCAGAATTTTCCTACAACAACAGCTACCATTCAAGCATTGAGATGGCGCCGTTTGAAGCACTTTATGGTAGAAAGTGCAGGTCTCCGATTTGTTGGAGTGAAGTGGGGGATAGACAGATTACGGGTCCGGAGATTATACAAGAAACTACCGAGAAGATCATCCAAATTCAACAACGGTTGAAAACCGCCCAAAGTCGACAAAAGAGCTACGCTGACATTAAAAGAAAAGATATAGAATTTGAAATTGGAGAGATGGTCATGCTTAAAGTTGCACCTTGGAAAGGCATTGTTCGATTTGGTAAACGAGGGAAATTAAATCCAAGGTATATTGGACCATTCAAGATTATTGATCGTGTCGGACCAGTAGCTTACCGACTTGAGTTACCTCAACAACTCGCGGCTGTACATAACACTTTCCACGTCTCGAATTTGAAGAAATGTTTTGCTAAAGAAGATCTCACTATTCCGTTAGATGAAATCCAAATCAACGAAAAACTTCAATTCATCGAAGAACCCGTCGAAATAATGGATCGTGAGGTTAAAAGACTTAAGCAAAACAAGATACCAATTGTTAAGGTTCGATGGAATGCTCGTAGAGGACCCGAGTTCACCTGGGAGTGTGAAGATCAGATGAAGAAGAAATACCCGCATCTATTTCCAGAAGATTCGTCAACACCTTCAACAGCTTAAAATTTCGGGACGAAATTTATTTAACGGGTAGGTACTGTAGTGACCCGAACTTTTCCATGTTTATATATATTAATTGAGATTGATATTTACATGATTAAATGTTTCCAACATGTTAAGCAATCAAACTTGTTAAGACTTGATTAATTAAAATATGTTTCATATAGACAATTGACCACCCAAGTTGACCGGTGATTCACGAACGTTAAAACTTGTAAAAACTATATGATGACATATATATGGATATATATATAGTTAACATGATACTATGATAAGTAAACATATCATTAAGTATATTAACAATGAACTACATATGTAAAAACAAGACTACTAACTTAATGATTTTTAAACGAGACATATATGTAACGATTATCGTTGTAAAGACATTTAATGTATATATATCATATTAAGAGATATTCATACATGATAATATCATGATAATATAATAATTTAAAATCTCAGTTGATATTATAAACATTGGGTTAACAACATTTAACAAGATCGTTAACCTAAAGGTTTCAAAACAACACTTACATGTAACGACTAACGATGACTTAACGACTCAGTTAAAATGTATATACATGTAGTGTTTTAATATGTATTTATACACTTTTGAAAGACTTCAATACACTTATCAAAATACTTCTACTTAACAAAAATGCTTACAATTACATCCTCGTTCAGTTTCATCAACAATTCTACTCGTATGCACCCGTATTCGTACTCGTACAATACACAGCTTTTAGATGTATGTACTATTGGTATATACACTCCAATGATCAGCTCTTAGCAGCCCATGTGAGTCACCTAACACATGTGGGAACCATCATTTGGCAACTAGCATGAAATATCTCATAAAATTACAAAAATATGAGTAATCATTCATGACTTATTTACATGAAAACAAAATTACATATCCTTTATATCTAATCCATACACCAACGACCAAAAACACCTACAAACACTTTCATTCTTCAATTTTCTTCATCTAATTGATCTCTCTCAAGTTCTATCTTCAAGTTCTAAGTGTTCTTCATAAATTCCAAAAGTTCTAGTTTCATAAAATCAAGAATACTTTCAAGTTTGCTAGCTCACTTCCAATCTTGTAAGGTGATCATCCAACCTCAAGAAATCTTTGTTTCTTACAGTAGGTTATCATTCTAATACAAGGTAATAATCATATTCAAACTTTGGTTCAATTTCTATAACTATAACAATCTTATTTCAAGTGATGATCTTACTTGAACTTGTTTTCGTGTCATGATTCTGCTTCAAGAACTTCGAGCCATCCAAGGATCCATTGAAGCTAGATCCATTTTTCTCTTTTCCAGTAGGTTTATCCAAGGAAATTAAGGTAGTAATGATGTTCATAACATCATTCGATTCATACATATAAAGCTATCTTATTCGAAGGTTTAAACTTGTAATCACTAGAACATAGTTTAGTTAATTCTAAACTTGTTCGCAAACAAAAGTTAATCCTTCTAACTTGACTTTTAAAATCAACTAAACACATGTTCTATATCTATATGATATGCTAACTTATTGATTTAAAACCTGGAAACACGAAAAACACCGTAAAACCGGATTTACGCCGTCGTAGTAACACCGCGGGCTGTTTTGGGTTAGTTAATTAAAAACTATGATAAACTTTGATTTAAAAGTTGTTATTCTGAGAAAATGATTTTTATTATGAACATGAAACTATATCCAAAAATTATGGTTAAACTCAAAGTGGAAGTATGTTTTCTAAAATGGTCATCTAGACGTCGTTCTTTCGACTGAAATGACTACCTTTACAAAAACGACTTGTAACTTATTTTTCCGACTATAAACCTATACTTTTTCTGTTTAGATTCATAAAATAGAGTTCAATATGAAACCATAGCAATTTGATTCACTCAAAACGGATTTAAAATGAAGAAGTTATGGGTAAAACAAGATTGGATAATTTTTCTCATTTTAGCTACGTGAAAATTGGTAACAAATCTATTCCAACCATAACTTAATCAACTTGTATTGTATATTATGTAATCTTGAGATACCATAGACACGTATACAATGTTTCGACCTATCATGTCGACACATCTATATATATTTCGGAACAACCATAGACACTCTATATGTGAATGTTGGAGTTAGCTATACAGGGTTGAGGTTGATTCCAAAATATATATAGTTTGAGTTGTGATCAATACTGAGATACGTATACACTGGGTCGTGGATTGATTCAAGATAATATTTATCGATTTATTTCTGTACATCTAACTGTGGACAACTAGTTGTAGGTTACTAACGAGGACAGCTGACTTAATAAACTTAAAACATCAAAATATATTAAAAGTGTTGTAAATATATTTTGAACATACTTTGATATATATGTATATATTGTTATAGGTTCGTGAATCAACCAGTGGCCAAGTCTTACTTCCCGACGAAGTAAAAATCTGTGAAAGTGAGTTATAGTCCCACTTTTAAAATCTAATATTTTTGGGATGAGAATACATGCAGGTTTTATAAATGATTTACAAAATAGACACAAGTACGTGAAACTACATTCTATGGTTGAATTATCAAAATCGAATATGCCCCTTTTTATTAAGTCTGGTAATCTGAGAATTAGGGAACAGACACCCTAATTGACGCGAATCCTAAAGATAGATCTATTGGGCCTAACAAACCCCATCCAAAGTACCGGATGCTTTAGTACTTCGAAATTTATATCATATCCGAAGGGTGTCCCGGAATGATGGGGATATTCTTATATATGCATCTTGTTAATGTCGGTTACCAGGTGTTCACCATATGAATGATTTTTATCTCTATGTATGGGATGTGTATTGAAATATGAAATCTTGTGGTCTATTGTTACGATTTGATATATATAGGTTAAACCTATAACTCACCAACATTTTTGTTGATGTTTAAAGCATGTTTATTCTCAGGTGAATACTAAGAGCTTCCGCTGTTGCATACTAAAATAAGGACAAGATTTGGAGTCCATGTTTGTATGATATTGTGTAAAAACTGCATTCAAGAAACTGATTTTGTTGTAACATATTTGTGTTGTAAACCATTATGTAATGGTCGTGTGTAAACAGGATATTTTAGATTATCATTATTTCATAATCTACGTAAAGCTTTTTAAAACCTTTATCTATGAAATAAAGGTTATGGTTTGTTTTAAAAATGAATGCAGTCTTTGAAAAACGTCTCATATAGAGGTCAAAACCTCGCAACGAAATCAATTAATATGGAACGTTTTTAATCAATAAGAACGGGACATTTCACAGTTAGGGCCTGGGCGAAATGTGACTTAATACCAAACAAACCAACATATTATAATAAACGAGAACAATACTAAATGATAAAATTATCTTTATTGAGAGTACGCAGCGTAAAATGAAATGTCGTTACAATGATGGAAGTAACAATAATGTAAGTGTTCAAATGTAAAAGTAAATAATGCGATATCTCTTGATCCTATGTCCAAGTAGCATCACATTGTGACGACCCGGAAATTTTTGACCAAATTTAAACTTAATCTTTATATGATTCGACACGATAAGCAGAGTCTGTAATATTAAGTCTAAAAATTTTGAACTGTTTACATAGATCTATTTATACCTTTGACTATTTCCGACGATTCACGAACCATTGCTGTAAATAAAAATAATTATATATATATAAAAATATACATATATAATTAAATAAATATAATTATATAAATAAAAATTGAAAGTAATATAATATAATAAAATCAAATAGGTAGAATATGATACAAAGTAATTAAGTGAAATTTAAAGTGAATATATATATATATATATATATATATATATATATATATATATATATATATATATATATATATATATATATATATATATATATATATATATATATATATATATATATATATATATATATATATATATATATATATATATATATATATAATTTATAAATAATAATTAATCAATAAAATTTATCATATAATATTATATGATTATTAAATAGTACATAATTAATAATAGGTTATTAACAAGTTAAAATATAGTTGTTATAATAATTACTTTCATTAATATCCGTATTAATTATATTATTATAGATAATATATAAATATGAAATTTAGTGCATCTAAATTGTTATCTTTACTAATAATATTATTACTCTCATTACTATTATTAGAATAGATATTTAATATAAATATAAGTGTATTTATTATTATGTAAAATACATAAATAAGAAATTTGATACAATTATTTGTTATATTGTTATTATTATTATTAATATTATTGTTATCATTATTCATATAATAATTAGTAGTAAGATTACAAATTTTAATTATTATTTATTATTAATATTATTATTATTATTATTATTAATATCATTATTATTATTATAGTTATTAAAAATTGATACAATCTATTATTATCAGTAATAATAAAAATTATTATAATTTATAATGATTATTGAATCATTTTTATTTATTATTATTAATATAATAATTATTAATTATTATTATTATTTATATTTATTAAATATATGAATTAAAGGGAATTCGTACGAAGTTGGTTTTCCATCACAATCTTACTATGTGATTTTTTTTGTTTTCTGTCCTTAAAGTGATTTCAAAACGATTTCCATTACAGATACAACAAATGTGTTAGGAATCGTACGCATTCTTTTTATTTTTTTTTTATTTTTCCTGATTGATAAAACCTGTAGTTACTAAATCGGCCATAAAACAATCGAATTAACCAATGATTGAATTAAACCATTCCTCCTGTTTTTATTAATTCTCGATGAACCCATTTGTTACTTATCAGCCAAACAAACAACCATCTTATTATCATCACCATAACCTGCAACATCCATCGAACCCATCTTTACAGCTACTGTACGCTTGTTCTTGCTTCATAACCCATCGATTGCTTGCTATTGCTACACCTCCTGTCTGATCGGACAGTGACAAAAACCAAGAAATCCACATCATCATCCTACTCGACTTATTGCTAACTATTATTTCTATTGGTTTAAAACCCAATCCATGATCGCCATCAAGAACCACCTTTACGAAAATCACCTTTAATCATCACCCGGACGATCATCACCCTCAACCACACTCTTCAACTATTGATCACAACCACCATGATCACCAACACAACCACAATCACCACCAAGACACCACCAAACTATTTAATCACCAAGATCACCACGACACCATCTTCATCAAATTTCATAAATAGTTCAATGGTTTAGAAGGGTATTTGTTAAGCGAGAGGTCGTGGGTTCGAGCATGGGCAAGAGCATTTATTTTTTTTAAGGCTTGTTACATTAAGGTAACCTTTCTATTATGTTTATTATTATTATTATTATTATTATTATTATTATTATTATTATTATTATTATTATTATTATTATTATTATTATTATTATTATTATTATTATTATTATTATTATTATAATTATTATTATTATTATTGTTATTAGTAATTATTATTATTATTATTATTATTATTATTATTATTATTATTATTATTATTATTATTATTATTATTATTATTATTTTTATTATTATTATTATTATGTCGTTACAAATATTAAAAAGTATAAATATTAGTATTCATTATTATTAAAATTAACATTTTTATTAAAAGTATCATTTTTATTTAAGTTATCATTTTATCATTAATATTACAAGTATCATTTTTAGCTCTATTAACATTATTATTATTTTTATCATTACTGATATTAATTGAATATTATTATAATTTTAACAAATAAACGATATATATATATATATATATATATATATATATATATATATATATATATATATATATATATATATATATATATATGTACAACCTAACATAACAAAAGTAATATTTTTACTTATCTTAAATATATAAAAAGTATATATGATACATATATGTTATTAATATAAGAATAATGTAACTAATAAATTTATATATATATATATATATATATATATATATATATATATATATATATATATATATATATATATATATATATATATATAAATTTGTACGATTACAATTATGTGTGTTAATATACATATAAATGATATAGGTTCGTGAATCCAAGGCCAACCTTACACTTGTTCAATGACGTTATATGTATTTTTACTACGAAATACAGTATGGTGAGTTTCATTTGCTCCCTTTTTAAATGCTTTTGCAATATATATTTTTGGGACTGAGAATACATGCGCTGCTTTATAAATGTTTGACGAAATAGACACAAGTATTTAAAACTACATTCTATGGCTGGATTATTAAATCGAATATGCCCCTTTTTAGTCTGGTAATCTAAGAATTAGGGAACAGACACCCTAATGGACACGAATCCTAAAGATAGATCTATCGGGCCCAACAAGCCCCATCCAAAGTACCGGATGCTTTAGTACTTCGAATTTATCATGTCCGAAGGGAGTCCCGGAATGATGGGGATATTCTATATGCATCTTGTTAAGGTCGGTTACCAGGTGTTCACCATATGAATGATTTTTGTCTCTATGCATGGAACGTATATTTATGAGAAATGAAAATCTTGTGGTCTATTAAAATGATGAAAATGAATGATTATGATAAACTAATGAACTCACTAACCTTTTGGTTGACACTTGAAAGCATGTTTATTCTCAGGTATGAAAGAAATCTTCCGCTGTGCATTTGCTCATTTTAGAGATATTACTTGGAGTCATTCATGACATATTTCAAAAGACGTTGCATTCGAGTCGTTGAGTTCATCAAGATTATTATTAAGTCAATTATAGTTGGATATATTAAGAAATGGCATGTATGCAGTCAACTTTCAATGTAATGAAAGTTTGTCTTTTAAAAATGAACGCAATGTTTGAAAAATGTATCATATAGAGGTCAAGTACCTCGCGATGTAACCAATTATAATGTATTCGTCCAGATGGATTAGGACGGGTTGTTATAGGTGGTATTAGAGCGGTGGTCTTAGCGAACCAGGTCTTGCATTAGTGTGTCTAACTGATAGTTGTTTAGATGCATTAGTGGGTCTGGACTTCGACCGTGTCTGCATGTCAAAAGTTTTGCTTATCATTTAGTGTCGAAAATTATTTGTTAATCATCCTTAAAGTCTAGACACGTCTTACTGCTTCTATTGCATAGACAGTGTATAGATAAATTCATATCTTAGCGTATCTGTTATTGTTACCTTTGCCTGATAGCTTTCGTAGATTCCTCCGTAACTTATGGGATTTTAGTATTATATATGCATATGTAAATTATGTATTGCAGGGTACTAATCTACATCCTATAATCATTTCATATCGAAAAATCCTTTACTAAATCGTATGAAATGGAACTCGCCACTAGTTCAAGTCCCTCGGATTTCGACCGCTATTTCGATATGGATATTCACCTAAGCTCCGAAAGCAGTGTAACTGGAATTGATCAACCAATCAGCCATCCCCAATTCATCTGATGGGTTCATAGTCTACTTAATCACTGGAGACAAGAAGAAGGTGATCCCTTCCACCCACCTTATTGCACTCTCAAAGAGGAACCTGAAGCAATTACTGACGAACCTGTTCAAGACACCATTTTCTCTCTCATTTCCAGAGTA
This sequence comes from Rutidosis leptorrhynchoides, assembly GCF_046630445.1. Classification (NCBI taxonomy): domain Eukaryota; kingdom Viridiplantae; phylum Streptophyta; class Magnoliopsida; order Asterales; family Asteraceae; genus Rutidosis; species Rutidosis leptorrhynchoides. The sequence goes on from NC_092337.1 coordinate 259,949,691, forward strand.
GCTCGACACGATTATATTCTATCCACAACTCTAAACCTTATTCATCCGCTTGTTCCGATCGACAATCATTCCAGAATAATAGAAGATGTCAACGAACTTCGCGCTCGAGTAATCAATTTGGAGAATATGGTGCAAAATTTACCAGCTTCAGCAACATCACCGGCATCAACAGTACCATCAATAACAGCACCAGTACCATCAACAATCCATACCTCAACATCTCATTCTATACCTCGAGTATAATCACCGTTCTACGTATCGATCTACATCAATTATCTTCGTACGACATGGCGATTATGTAATCTTTAATGTTTTAGAGATTATATATTCTTGTTCTAACGGTAAATCAAATGAGTTTAATATCATATTAACTCATTAAATCCATGATTACATCTGAAGAAAATATATATGTATATATGTTTTCATAAAGATTGTAATTAAAAATTCTTTTGTACAAACTGTTAATGGTGAAAATATTTTAACGGGTAGGTAATACCCGAGGAATATTTAGATTTCACATTAATAACTTACACTGTACATTCTTTCAAATCTGATTCAACAGTCATTTACTATCCTATTTACATCCACCGATGCACGTATCCGTTCACCACAGAATAACTATTTTCATTCAATTTCATATTTGGATTTTGACCTATCAGAATCCGACAAGTGGCAAAATGAAGAAAACATTGGAAAAAATAAAATTTGTTAGAAACAAACAAATTAACTATGAGAAATTTTGTTAAGAATCCATGCTAACAAAATCCTAGCTAACTGTTCCTAGCTAACTGTTAATTCCTTATTGTACATTTAATTATCGCAATTTATTTTATCGTAATTTAATTCTCGCAATTTTATTTATTGTCACTTACATTCTGTTATTTATTTTATGCACTTTATTTATCGTCATTTAATTTCTGTTATTTATTTTATGCATTTTAAATATCGGGAAACGTATACAAGGTTTTGACATATCATATCGACGCATCTAAATATATTATTTGGAATAACCATAGACACTCTATATGCGATAATGTTCGAGTTAGCTATACAGGGTTGAGGTTGATTCTACAATAATATATATACTTTAAGTTATGATTGAGTCTGAGACATGTACACGGGTTACGATACGTATTAATTAATTCGAATATTATATATTAAACTATATATAAATGTTTGGACTGTTAACTGTGGACTATTGACTGTGGACGAATAGTATTGGACAATTAAAATGAATTAAAATACTGATTATAACATATGAAACTAAATAATTCTTCAAGTTTGCCACTTGATTTCATCTTAAACCTCATTTGTATCTTGACGATTACAATCTGCGTTCACACCTTTCATGATTCTTGAAAACACCTCAATCGAGAGGATGAACCAACCACACTTCATCTACGGAAGAAAAGATTGATGCATATAGTTATGCACCTGAAAACATTCAAAACCTGAGTAAACCTTTAACACATAGCTGTGCTAATCCTTTTAGTGTTATTATTACCGAAATAACTTTGCAACTCCTGATCGAGATAGCCAGTTTTGTCACAGCTCCAGCAAGTCAACTTTGGTTTTCGTTTGAAATAACCTTATTATAACCTTGATATATATGCGTGCTCTTTTATTATTACCAGGGAATCTTTTATATTCCACTAAATTACCAGCAGACGTACCAGCAACCTCATTGCTCCTTGGCTTAAATCTCTATGACAAATCAATATATTTATCTATTGAAGTCTTACCATGAACTCATCGGTATCTCATAACGATAATTACCATACCAAGTACCGGAAAGCATCAATCGATAATCTCGAAATTCTCAGCGATTCTACGACAACAATTTTTATATATAAATATATATATATATATATATATATATATATATATATATATATATATATATATATATATATATATATATATATATATATATATATATATATATATATATATAACTTCTATCTCCTGGATTTACGAATTTCAATTTTGAATTTTTGAAAAGCGCTTTAGCTTATGAATCAGTTTCCTAAGTTTTGAAAAAGCTGATGAAGCAGTGAAAACTGAAGACTGCCTTATGTAGTGACCCGAACTTTTCCATGTTTATATATATTAATTGAGATTGATATTTACATGATTAAATGTTTCCAACATGTTAAGCAATCAAACTTGTTAAGACTTGATTAATTGAAATATGTTTCATATAGACAATTGACCACCCAAGTTGATCGGTGATTCACGAACGTTAAAACTTGTAAAAACTATATGATGACATATATATGGATATATATATAGTTAACATGATACTATGATAAGTAAACATATCATTAAGTATATTAACAATGAACTACATATGTAAAAACAAGACTACTAACTTAATGATTTTTAAACGAGACATATATGTAACGATTATCTTTGTAAAGACATTTAATGTATATATATCATATTAAGAGATATTCATACATGATAATATCATGATAATATAATAATTTAAAATCTCATTTGATATTATAAACATTGGGTTAACAATATTTAACAAGATCGTTAACCTAAAGGTTTCAAAACAACACTTACATGTAACGACTAACGATGACTTAACGACTCAGTTAAAATGTATATACATGTAGTGTTTTAATATGTATTTATACACTTTTGAAAGACTTCAATACACTTATCAAAATACTTCTACTTAACAAAAATGCTTACAATTACATCCTCGTTCAGTTTCATCAACAATTCTACTCGTATGCACCCGTATTCGTACTCGTACAATACACAGCTTTTAGATGTATGTACTATTGGTATATACACTCCAATGATCAGCTCTTAGCAGCCCATGTGAGTCACCTAACACATGTGGGAACCATCATTTGGCAACTAGCATGAAATATCTCATAAAATTGTAAAAATATGAGTAATCATTCATGACTTATTTACATGAAAACAAAATTACATATCCTTTATATCAAATCCATACACCAACGACCAAAAACACCTACAAACACTTTCATTCTTCAATTTTCTTCATCTAATTGATCTCTCTCAAGTTCTATCTTCAAGTTCTAAGTGTTCTTCATATATTCTACAAGTTCTAGTTACATAAAATCAAGAATACTTTCAAGTTTGCTAGCTCACTTCCAATCTTGTAAGGTGATCATCCAACCTCAAGAAATCTTTGTTTCTTACAGTAGGTTATCATTCTAATACAAGGTAATAATTATATTCAAACTTTGGTTCAATTTCTATAACTATAACAATCTTATTTCAAGTGATGATCTTACTTGAACTTGTTTTCGTGTCATGATTCTGCTTCAAGAACTTCGAGCCATCCAAGGATCCGTTGAAGCTAGATCCATTTTTCTATTTTCCAGTAGGTTTATCCAAGGAACTTAAGGTAGTAATGATATTCATAACATCATTCAATTCATATATATAAAGCTATCTTATTCGAAGGTTTAAATTTGTAATCACTAGAACATAGTTTAGTTAATTCTAAACTTGTTCGCAAATAAAAGTTAATCCTTCTAACTTGACTTTTAAAATCAACTAAACACATGTTCTATATCTATATGATATGCTAACTTAATGATTTAAAACCTGGAAACACGAAAAACACCGTAAAATCGGATTTACGCCGTCGTAGTAACACCGCAGGCTGTTTTGGGTTATTTAATTAAAAACTATGATAAACTTTGATTTAAAAGTTGTTATTCTGAGAAAATGATTTTTATTATGAACATGAAACTATATCCAAAAATTATGGTTAAACTCAAAGTGGAAGTATGTTTTCTAAAATGGTCATCTAGACGTCGTTCTTTCGACTGAAATGACTACCTTTACAAAAACGACTTGTAACTTATTTTTCTGACTATAAACCTATACTTTTTCTGTTTAGATTCATAAAATAGAGTTCAATATGAAACCATAGCAATTTGATTCACTCAAAACGGATTTAAAATGAAGAAGTTATGGGTAAAACAAGATTGGATAATTTTTCTCATTTTAGCTACGTAAAAATTGGTAACAAATCTATTCCAACCATCACTTAATCAACTTGTATTGTATATTATGTAATCTTGAGATACCATAGACACGTATACAATGTTTCGACCTATCATGTCGACACATCTATATATATTTCGGAACAACCATAGACACTCTATATGTGAATGTTGGAGTTAGCTATACAGGGTTGAGGTTGATTCCAAAATATATATAGTTTGAGTTGTACATCTAACTGTGGACAACTAGTTGTAGGTTATTAACGAGGACAGCTGACTTAATAAACTTAAAACATCAAAATATATTAAAAGTATTGTAAATATATTTTGAACATACTTTGATATATATGTATATATTGTTATAGGTTCGTGAATCAACCAGTGGCCAAGTCTTACTTCCCGACGAAGTAAAAATCTGTGAAAGTGAGTTATAGTCCCACTTTTAAAATCTAATATTTTTGGGATGAGAATACATGCAGGTTTTTATAAATGATTTACAAAATAGACACAAGTACGTGAAACTACATTCTATGGTTGAATTATCGAAATCGAATATGCCCCTTTTTATTTAGTCTGGTAATCTAAGAATTAGGGAACAGACACCCTAATTAACGCGAATCCTAAAGATAGATCTATTGGGCCTAACAAACCCCATCCAAAGTACTGGATGCTTTAGTACTTCGAAATTTATATCATATCCGAAGGGTGTCCCGGAATGATGGGGATATTCTTATATATGCATCTTGTTAATGTCGGTTACCAGGTGTTCACCATATGAATGATTTTTATCTCTATGTATTTGATGTGTATTGAAATATGAAATCTTGTGGTCTATTATTATGATTTGATATATATAGGTTAAACCTATAACTCACCAACATTTTTGTTGACGTTTTAAGCATGTTTATTCTCAGGTGATTATTAAGAGCTTCCGCTGTCGCATACTTAAATAAGGACGAGATTTGGAGTCCATGTTTGTATGATATTGTGTAAAAACTGCATTCAAGAAACTTATTTTGTTGTAGCATATTTGTATTGTAAACCATTATGTAATGGTCGTGCGTAAACAGGATATTTTAGATTATCATTATTTGATAATCTACGTAAAGCTTTTTAAACCTTTATTGATGAAATAAAGGTTATGGTTTGTTTTAAAATGAATGCAGTCTTTGAAAAACGTCTCATATAGAGGTCAAAACCTCGCACCGAAATCAATCAATATGGAACGTTTTTAATCAATAAGAACGGGACATTTCAGTTGGTATCAGAGCGTTGGTCTTAGAGAACTAGAATTTTGCATTAGTGTATCTTATCGAGTTTGTTAGGATGCATTAGTGAGTCTGGACTTCGACCGTGTTTACTTGAAAAATGATTGCTTAACAAATTTTGTTGGAAACTATATATTTTTAACATGTGAATATTATGTGATATATTAATCTCTTAACGCGTTTGATATTATGTGATAGATGTCTACCTCTAGAACAAGTCCCATTGACTCACCTAATAATAATGAAGAGTCAAATGTAAATTGGAATGATTCGTGGACTGATTCACAAGTTCTCGAAGAGGAACCGGAAGAAGAGTCGGAACCGGAAGAAGAATCGGAACCGGAAGAAGAATCGGAACCGGATGAAGAAATAGAACCGGTTGGGGAAATAATAAAACGGTTAAGTAAAAGAAAATCCTCAACCAACCGACCAAGGTTAATTATGGTCAATGGTGTTTCCGCCAAGGAAGCAAAATATTGGGAGGATTACCAATTCTCCGATTAATCGGATTCCGACGAGAATTCCGATGATGTTATAGAAATTACCCCAACTGAATTTAAAAAGGCAAAAGAAAATAATAAGGGAAAGGGCATAAAAATAGAGAAATCTAATTCCAACCCCGATGAACTTTATATGTATCGTCAACCCCCGAAGTCCTTAAGTTGTAACAATGACCCGGGAACCTCTAAACCACCAGGTTTTTCTAAACCAATGTGGAAAACGACGGCTCGTATTAGGGGAACATCATATATCCCTAGAAACTTGGCAAAATGAACCAAAACCGAAGAAGAAGAAACAAGCGAGTCGGAATAAGATAGTTGTATTCGTGTGGTGTAATATATGTAATATAGTGTGCTTATGCTTTATGATATATGTAAAAATTGCTTGTATTAATAAGTATTTTTTTTTATGAATCTAACTCTTGTCTATTTTACAGTATAAAAACACAAAATGGATAGACAACCCAATATTTTAAGAGACCTACCCGGAGACATGATTGATGAAATCTTGTCTAGAGTCGGTCAGAATTCTTCGGCACAACTATTTAAGGCGAGATCAGTTTGTAAGACATTCGAAGAACGTTCCAAGAATGCCTTGGTTTATAAAAGGCTTTCGTTCGAAAGATGGGGGATATCACATTGGGAAATCCATAAGTTACGATGTGTTTACTTTGACGCATATATTGCGGGGAACCCAAATGCTATTTTACGCAATGGGTTAAGAAATTATTTTGACTCAATATATCCGAATATTGGACTTCGTGATTTAGAAAAAGCGGCTAACATGCAACATAAAGAAGCATGTTATGCTTACGGATTAGTAATGTTCGCTTCTCACCAAAGTGAGAACAAGAACATCGGGCTACAACTATTAAACAAAACGTTCCCACAAGTGACGGAGTCGGTAATTGGGGTAAGAAATGAGGTTTTTAGATTGTTACGGGACTGTTGGACATTACGTAACCCTCGTCCCTTTGACGACGTTACAACACGCTGTCTTATTAACGGCCATAACGGTTATGTTCCACAAGACCAAGGATGGGAAGTAATCCTAGTAAAACCAGAATGCATGACTTGTTTCTGGACGTATGAATTACGTGTCTTTATTGCCTTTGCTGAACGACTTGTGTACTAGCTAGAATTATCTTCACAACCATCTTGTATCAAATTTATTGTGTGCTATATTTCATGCTATATGTAAAATAAGCGGTATTGTAAGTTTGTAAAATATTGTGTAAAAGTTTGAACGCGAAATATTATTATAATCAGTTTTTCATATAGAATTGTAGTAGTTGAATTGTATATTAGCTACTAAGTATGAACTTAACGGGTAGGTACTACCCGAATTTAAACTTATAAAACGCTAATATGAAGAAAAAGCTTTTATAAATGAGTTCATATTATGCTACGAAATACTATTAACTACTCTTAATATTCTGTATGATTAACTTGTTCCATTTGACTATTTTGAAGGAAATGGCACCGACTACTCGACACACCGTGAATATGAATGAAGAGGAATTCCGTACTTTTCTAGCTTCAAACATAGCCGCAGTACAGGCTGCGCTACATACCAACAATAACCTTGGATCTAGCAGTACAGGAAATCGTGTAGGATGCACCTACAAAGAATTCACTGCCTGCAAACCTTTGGAATTTGATGGAACCTAAGGACCGATCGGATTGAAACGGTGGACCGAGAAGGTCGAATCGGTGTTTGCCATAAGTAAGTGTACTGAAGAGGACAAAGTGAAGTACGCTACGCATACCTTCACAGGTTCTGCGTTAACATGGTGGAATACCTATCTAGAGCAAGTGGGACAAGACGATGCGTACGCACCACCATGGTCAGCATTCAAGCACTTGATGAACGAGAAGTACCGTCCCAGAACCGAGGTCAATAAGCTCATGACAGAACTTAGAGGGTTACGAACCCAAGGATTTGATATTACCACGTACGAAAGACGATTCACAGAATTGTGCCTATTGTGTCCGGGAGCATTCGAAGATGAGGAAGAGAAGATCGACGCGTTTGTGAAAGGATTACCGGAAAGAATCCAAGAAGATATAAGTTCACACGAGCCCGCCTCCATACAACAGGCATGTAGAATGGCTCACAAACTAGTGAACCAGATTGAAGAAAGAATTAAAGAACAAACTGCTGAAGAGGCCAATGTGAAGCAAGTAAAAAAAAGTGGGAGGAAAACGGTGATAAGAATCACCAATACAACAACAACAGCAATTACAACAATAATCGCAACAATTATCCCAACAATCGCAACATCAATCGCAACTACAACAAACGGCCCAACAACAACAACAACAACAACAACAACAACAACAACAACAGCAGCAACTACAACAATCATCCCAACAACAATAATAACCGCAACAACAATAACAATCAGAAGCAGCTATGCCAAAGGTGTGAAAAGTATCACTCGGGGTTCTGCACCAAATTTTGCAACAAGTGTAAAAGAAATGGTCATAGCGCGGCGAAGTGTGAGGTCTACGGACCAGGGGTTAATAGAACGAAAGGAACAAATGGTGTCGGGTGGAGCAAGTAGTGTCGGAGCAAGTTATGCCAATGTAGTTTGTTATAAATGTGGAAAACCGGGCCACATTATTAGAAATTGCCCGAACCAGGAGAACACGAATGGACAAGGCCGTGGAAGAGTTTTCAATATTAATGCGGCAGAGGCACAGGAAGACCCGGAGCTTGTTACGGGTACGTTTCTTATTGACAATAAATCTGCTTACGTTTTATTTGATTCGGGTGTGGATAGAAGCTATATGAGTAGAGATTTTTGTGCTAAATTAAGTTGTCCATTGACGCCTTTGGATAGTAAATTTTTACTCGAATTAGCAAATGGTAAATTAATTTCAGCAGATAATATATGTCGGAATCGAGAAATTAAACTGGTTAGCGAAACATTTAAGATTGATTTAATACCAGTAGAGTTAGGGAGTTTTGATGTGATAATCGGTATGGACTGGTTGAAAGAAGTGAAAGCAGAGATCGTTTGTTACAAAAATGCAATTCGCATTATACGAGAAAAAGGAAAACCCTTAATGGTGTACGGAGAAAAGGGCAACACGAAGCTACATCTTATTAGTAATTTGAAGGCACAAAAGCTAATAAGAAAAGGTTGCTATGCTGTTCTAGCACACGTCAAGAAAGTAGAAACTAAAGAAAAGAGCATCAATGATGTTCCCATTGCAAAAGAATTTCTCGATGTATTTCCGAAAGAATTACCGGGATTACCCCCACATCGATCCATTGAATTTCAAATAGATCTTGTACCAGGAGCTGCACCAATAGCTCGTGCTCCTTACAGACTCGCACCCAGCGAGATGAAAGAACTGCAAAGCCAATTACAAGAACTTTTAGAGCGTGGTTTCATTTGACCAAGCACATCACCGTGGGGAGCTCCTGTTTTGTTTATCAAGAAGAAAGATGGTACATTCAGGTTGTGTATCGACTACCGAGAGTTGAACAAACTTACCATCAAGAACCGCTACCCACTACCGAGAATCGACGACTTATTTGATCAACTACAAGGCTCGTCTATTTATTCAAAGATTGACTTACGTTCCGGGTATCATCAAATGCGGGTGAAAGAAGATGATATTCCAAAGACTGCTTTCAGAACACGTTACGGTCATTACGAGTTTATGGTCATGCCTTTTGGTTTAACTAATGCACCAGCTGTGTTCATGGACCTTATGAACCAAGTGTGTAGACCATACCTTGACAAGTTTGTCATTGTTTTCATTGATGACATACTTATTTACTCAAAGAATGACCAAGAACACGGTGAACATTTGAGAAAGGTGTTAGAAGTAATGAGGAAGGAAGAATTGTACGCTAAGTTTTCAAAGTGTGCATTTTGGTTGGAAGAAGTTCAATATCTCGGTCACATAGTGAATAAAGAAGGTATTAAGGTGGATCCAGCAAAGATAGAAACTGTTGAAAAGTGGAAAACCCCGAAAACTCCGAAACACATACGCCAGTTTTTAGGACTAGCTGGTTACTACAGAAGGTTCATCCAAGACTTTTCCAGAATAGCAAAACCCTTGACTGCATTAACGCATAAAGGGAAGAAATTTGAATGGAATGATGAACAAGAGAAAGCGTTTCAGTTATTGAAGAAAAAGCTAACTACGGCACCTATATTGTCATTGCCTGAAGGGAATGATGATTTTGTGATTTATTGTGACGCATCAAAGCAAGGTCTCGGTTGTGTATTAATGCAACGAACGAAGGTGATTGCTTATGCATCTAGACAATTGAAGATTAACGAACAAAATTATACGACGCATGATTTGGAATTAGGCGCGGTTGTTTTTGCATTAAAGACTTGGAGGCACTACTTATATGGGGTCAAAAGTATTATATATACCGACCACAAAAGTCTTCAACACATATTTAATCAGAAACAACTGAATATGAGGCAGCGTAGGTGGATTGAATTATTGAATGATTACGACTTTGAGATTCGTTACCACCCGGGGAAGGCAAATGTGGTAGCCGATGCCTTGAGCAGGAAGGACAGAGAACCCATTCGAGTAAAATCTATGAATATAATGATTCATAATAACCTTACTACTCAAATAAAGGAGGCGCAACAAGGAGTTTTAAAAGAGGGAAATTTAAAGGATGAAATACCCAAAGGATCGGAGAAGCATCTTAATATTCGGGAAGACGGAACCCGGTATAGGGCTGAAAGGATTTGTGTACCAAAATTTGGAGATATGCGAGAAATGGTACTTAGAGAAGCTCATAAAACCAGATACTCAATACATCCTGGAACGGGGAAGATGTACAAGGATCTCAAGAAACATTTTTGGTGGCCGGGTATGAAAGCCGATGTTGCTAAATACGTAGGAGAATGTTTGACGTGTTCTAAGGTCAAAGATGAGCATCAGAAACCATCAGGTCTACTTCAACAACCCGAAATCCCGGAATGGAAATGGAAAAACATTACCATGGATTTCATCACTAAATTGCCAGGGACTGCAAGTGGTTTTGATACTATTTGGGTAATAGTTGATCGTCTCACCAAATCAGCACACTTCCTGCCAATAAGAGAAGATGACAAGATGAAGAAGTTAGCACGACTGTATTTGAAGGAAGTCGTCTCCAGACATGGAATATCAATTTCTATTATCTCTGATAGGGATGGCAGATTTATTTCAAGATTCTGGCAGACATTACAGCAAGCATTAGGAACTCGTCTAGACATGAGTACTGCCTATCATCCACAAACTGATGGGCAAAGCGAAAGGACGATACAAATGCTTGAAGACATGCTACGAGCATGTGTTATTGATTTCGGAAACAGTTGGGATCGACATCTACCGTTAGCAGAATCTTCCTACAACAACAGCAACCATTCAGGCATTGAGATACCGCCGTTTGAAGCACTTTATGGTAGAAAGTGCAGGTCTCCGATTTGTTGGAGTGAAGTGGGGGATAGACAGATTACGGGTCCGGAGATTATACAAGAAACTACCGAGAAGATCATCCAAATTCAACAACGGTTGAAAACCGCCCAAAGTCGACAAAAGAGTTACGCTGACATTAAAAGAAAAGATATAGAATTTGAAATTGGAGAGATGGTCATGCTTAAAGTTGCACCTTGGAAAGGCGTTGTTCGATTTGGTAAACGAGGGAAATTAAATCCAAGGTATATTGGACCATTCAAGATTATTGATCGTGTCGGACCAGTAGCTTACCGACTTGAGTTACCTCAACAACTCGCGGCTGTACATAACACTTTCCACATCTCGAATTTGAAGAAATGTTTTGCTAAAGAAGATCTCACTATTCCGTTAGATGAAATCCAAATCAACGAAAAACTTCAATTCATCGAAGAACCCGTCGAAATAATGGATCGTGAGGTTAAAAGACTTAAGCAAAACAAAATACCAATTGTTAAGGTTCGATGGAATGCTCGTAGAGGACCCGAGTTCACCTGGGAGCGTGATGATCAGATCAAGAAGAAATACCCACATCTATTTCCATAAGATTCGTCAACACCTTCAACAGCTTAAAATTTCGGGACGAAATTTATTTAACGGGTAGGTACTGTAGTGACCCGAACTTTTCCATGGTTATATATATTAATTGAGATTGATATTTACATGATTAAATGTTTCCAACATGTTAAGAAATCAAACTTGTTAAGACTTGATTAATTGAAATATGTTTCATATAGACAATTGACCACCCAAGTTGACCGGTGATTCACGAACGTTAAAACTTGTAAAAACTATATGATGACATATATATGGATATATATATATAGTTAACATGATACTATGATAAGTAAACATATCATTAAGTATATTAACAATGAACTACATATGTAAAAACAAGACTACTAACTTAATGATTTTTAAACGAGGCATATATGTAACGATTATCGTTGTAAAGACATTTAATGTATATATATCATATTAAGAGATATTCATACATGATAATATCATGATAATATAATAATTTAAAATCTCATTTGATATTATAAACATTGGGTTAACAACATTTAACAAGATCGTTAACCTAAAGGTTTTAAAACAACACTTACATGTAACGACTAACGATGACTTAACGACTCAGTTAAAATGTATATACATGTAGTGTTTTAATATGTATTTATACACTTTTGAAAGACTTCAATACACTTATCAAAATACTTCTACTTAACAAAAATGCTTACAATTACATCCTCGTTCAGTTTCATCAACAAATCTACTCGTATGCACCCGTATTCGTACTCGTACAATACACAGCTTTTAGATATATGTACTATTGTTATATACACTCCAATGATCAGCTCTTAGCAGCCCATGTGAGTCACCTAACACATGTGGGAACCATCATTTGGCATATAGCATGAAATATCTCATAAAATTACAAAAATATGAGTAATCATTCATGACTTATTTACATGAAAAAAAAATTGCATATCCTTTATATATAATCCATACACCAACGACCAAAAACACCTACAAACACTTTCATTCTTCAATTTTCTTCATCTAATTGATCTCTCTCAAGTTTTATCTTCAAGTTCTAAGTGTTCTTCATATATTCTACAAGTTCTAGTTACATAAAATCAAGAATACTTTCAAGTTTGCTAGCTCACTTCCAATCTTGTAAGGTGATCATCCAACCTCAAGAAATCTTTGTTTCTCACAGTAGGTTATCATTCTAATACAAGGTAATAATTATATTCAAACTTTGGTTCAATTTCTATAACTATAACAATCTTATTTCAAGTGATGATCTTGAACTTGTTTTCGTGTCATGATTCTGCTTCAAGAACTTCGAGCCATCCAAGGATCCGTTGAAGCTAGATCCATTTTTCTATTTTCCAGTAGGTTTATCCAAGGAACTTAAGGTAGTAATGATGTTCATAACATCATTCGATTCATATATATAAAGCTATCTTATTCGAAGTTTTAAACTTGTAATCACTAGAACATAGTTTAGTTAATTCTAAACTTGTTCGCAAACAAAAGTTAATCCTTCTAACTTGACTTTTAAAATCAACTAAACACATGTTCTATATCTATATGATATGCTAACTTAATGATTTAAAATCTGGAAACACGAAAAACACCGTAAAACCGGATTTACGCCGTCGTAGTAACACCGCAGGCTGTTTTGGGTTATTTAATTAAAAACTATGATAAACTTTGATTTAAAAGTTGTTATTCTGAGAAAATGATTTTTATTATGAACATGAAACTATATCCAAAAATTATGGTTAAACTCAAAGTGGAAGTATGTTTTCTAAAATGGTCATCTAGACGTCGTTCTTTCGACTGAAATGACTACCTTTACAAAAATGACTTGTAACTTATTTTTCTGACTATAAACCTATACTTTTTCTGTTTAGATTCATAAAATAGAGTTCAATATGAAACCATAGCAATTTGATTCACTCAAAACGGATTTAAAATGAAGAAGTTATGGGTAAAACAAGATTGGATAATTTTTCTCATTTTAGCTACGTGAAAATTGGTAACAAATCTATTCCAACCATAACTTAATCAACTTGTATTGTATATTATGTAATCTTGAGATACCATAGACACGTATACAATGTTTCGACCTATCATGTCGACACATCTATATATATTTCAGAACAACCATAGACACTCTATATGTGAATGTTGGAGTTAGCTATACAGGGTTGAGGTTGATTCCAAAATATATATAGTTTGAGTTGTGATCAATACTGAGATACGTATACCCTGGGTCGTGGATTGATTCAAGATAATATTTATCGATTTATTTCTGTACATCTAACTGTGGACAACTAGTTGTAGGTTACTAATGAGGACAGCTGACTTAATAAACTTAAAACATCAAAATATATTAAAAGTGTTGTAAATATATTGTGAACATACTTTGATATATATGTATATATTGTTATAGGTTCGTGAATCAACCAGTGGCCAAGTCTTACTTCCCGACGAAGTAAAAATCTGTGAAAGTGAGTTATAGTCCCACTTTTAAAATCTAATATTTTTGGGATGAGAATACATGCAGGTTTTTATAAATGATTTACAAAATAGACACAAGTACGTGAAACTACATTCTATGGTTTAATTATCGAAATCGAATATGCCCCTTTTTATTTAGTCTGGTAATCTAAGAATTAGGGAACATACACCCTAATTGACGCGAATCCTAAAATAGATCTATTGGGCCTAACAAACCCCATCCAAAGTACCGAATGCTTTAGTACTTCGAAATTTATATCATATCCGAAGGGTGTCCCGGAATGATGGGGATATTCTTATATATGCATCTTGTTAATGTCGGTTACCAGGTGTTCACCATATGAATGATTTTTATCTCTATGTATGGGATGTGTATTGAAATATGAAATCTTGTGGTCTATTATTATGATTTGATATATATAGGTTAAACCTATAACTCACCAATATTTTTGTTAACGTTTTAAGCATGTTTATTCTCAGGTGATTATTAAGAGCTTCCGCTGTCGTATACTTAAATAAGGACGAGATTTAGAGTCCATGTTTGTATGATATTGTGTAAAAACTGCATTCAAGAAACTTATTTTGTTGTAACATATTTGTATTGTAAACCATTATGTAATGGTCGTGTGTAAACAGGATATTTTAGATTATCATTATTTGATAATCTACGTAAAGCTTTTTAAACCTTTATTGATGAAATAAAGGTTATGGTTTGTTTTAAAATGAATGCAGTCTTTGAAAAACGTCTCATATAGAGGTCAAAACCTCGCAACGAAATCAATCAATATGGAACGTTTTTAATCAATAAGAACGGGACATTTCACCTTAACAGTCAAAAGTTTGATGATAAAGAATGGAGTGTTGGAAAAGCTCAAAGATTTTGATACTGAAAAAAAAATGAATTGAGCAAATCATGAAAGAGACTTTGAACAAGGACTAAACTTGTACATAAAAGAATCCTGATGATTCTGTTTCTGCTGAAATCTTTAACGAATACCTCGCTTCTTAATCGCTCTAAATCATCGTGAATGAATTTCTTCATCACAATTTGATTCAAAAATTCTAAGATATTATCGTATCTTTCATTATTAATATCCTCAATATTTCTGAAGATATCTTCATAAATATTCTCGTCCGATATAAATTATATCTCCGCGCTAACTGTGATATAACATAAAAGGAAACTGTCATAGTTTCTATATTCTGTAAACCTTCGAGTTTAAAATAAGAATGCTTTTGAAGTAGTGTTGAAAATTGATGCATGAGTTAGTATAATATAATGACACTTGATCAACGTGATTATATTACAGTAAGTTATGCTGAGTTTCTAATGAAACGTGATGATTCACAGACCATAACGTCATCATGTGCCATGTTACACGACTCGTACATTCTACCTAATCTTCAAACGTATCAAGAAGATATTTTCTTGACAGTTCTATCTTTTATCTTGAATTCTGATAATTTAACCAACCCAGATCATGCTATTATAATTTCACTCTTAGAACATTAGTCATGTTCATTCGAAACTCCATACTTACAAAATTCTGGACCATTATTCGCTTGACCTAAAGTCGGAAAGAGAAAACATAAGTATGGAACTCCAAAATATAAAGGAAACGAAGAGGATGGATTTATAGAGAAACATTCGATCGAGCAATCGAAATAGATTATTGCATTTAATCAAAGGAGATCTTGATTTCCTTACTCGCCGAAAAATTAAATCTTTTAGATTTCGAAGATTTTCTTTAAATTTCTTGAAATTCGGAAATTAACCAAGACAACATCAAAAGTTAAAATGAAATTTTATTTATTCATTTCACTCTTTTGTGATAGCTTCACTCGTGCTCGTCAAATAATCAAATTTATCCATATTACTCAATGATAATAAAACTCTACTTATCAACTCATATTCGTCATGAAAACATTTTTATTGTTAGCCATGACCACCTTACTCAAATTTCGGGACGAAATTTCTTTAACGGGTAGGTACTGTGACGACCCGGAAATTTCTGACCAAATTTAAACTTAATCTTTATATGATTCGACACGATAAGCAGAGTCTGTAATATTAAGTCTAAAAATTTTGAACTGTTTACATAGATCTATTTATACCTTTGACTATTTCTGATGATTCACGAACCATTGCTGTAAATAAAAATAATTATATATATATAATTAAATAAATATATTTATATAAATAAAAATTGAAAGTAATATAATATAATAAAATCAAATAAGTAGAATATGATACAAAGTAATTAAGTGAAATTTAAAGTGAATCTATATATACATGATTATATATATATATATATATATATATATATATATATATATATATATATATATATATATATATATATATATATATATATATATATATATATATATATAAATGATAATTAATCAATAAAAGTTATCATATAATATTATATGATTATTAAATAGTACATAATTAAAAATAGGTTATTAACAAGTTAAAATATAGTTGTTATAATAATCACTCTCATTAATATCCGTATTAATTATATTATTATAGATAATATATAAATATGAAATTTAGTGCATCTAAATTGTTATCTTTACTAATAATATTATTACTCTCATTACTATTATTAGAATAGATATTTAATATAAATATAAGTGTATTTATTATTATGTAAAATACATAAATAAGAAATTTGATACAATTGTTTGTTATATTGTTATTATTATTATTAATATTATTGTTATCATTATTCATATAATAATTAGTAGTAAGATTACAATTTTTAATTATTATTAATTATTATTTATTATTATTATTATTATTATTAATATCATTATTATTATTATAGTTATTAAAAATTGATACAATCTATTATTATCAGTAATAATAAAAATTATTATAATTTATAATGATTATTGAATCATTATTATTTATTGTTATTATTAATATAATTATTATTAATTAGTATTATTATTATTATTATTATTATTATTTATATTTATTAAATATATGAATTAAAGGGAATTCGTACGAAGTTGGTTTTCCATCACAATCTTACTATGTGATTTTTTTTTGTTTTATGTCCTTAAAGTGATTTCAAAACGATTTCCATTACAGATACAACAAATATGTTAGGCATCGTACGCATTCTTTTTATTTTTTTTATTTTTCCTGATTGATAAAACCTGTAGTTACTAAATCGGCCATAAAACAATCGAATTAACCAATGATTGAATTAAACCATTCCTCCTGTTTTTATTAATTCTCGATGAACCCATTTGTTTCTTATCAGCTAAACAAACAACCATCTTATTATCATCACCATAACCTGCAACATCCATCGAACCCATCTCTGCAGCTACTGTACGCTTGTTCTTGCTTCATAACCCATCGATTGCTCGCTATTGCTACACCTCCTGTTTGATCGGGCAGTGACAAAAACCAAGAAATCCACATCATCATCCTACTCGACTTATTGCTAACTATTGTTGCTATTGGTTTAAAACCCAATCCATGATCGCCATCAAGAACCACCTTTACGAAAATCACCTTTAATCATCACCCGGACGATCATCACCCTCAACCACACTCTTCAACTATTGATCACAACCACCATGATCACCAACACAACCACAATCACCATCACGACACCACCAATCTATTTAATCACCAAGATCACCTCGACACCATCTTCATCGAATTTCATAACCTTGAATCACCTCACCACCACACGCCACCTTCTATCTCTCTTCTCTCTCTTGTTATGGTTTTAGACAACTATCACCTTGAATACTTTCTCTCCCTTAAAATAAAACCACCACCATTTGAAACTCTTCACCACCACTATTATTTGCTGCAAATTTTTCTACTTCAACCTCCGTAAGTCACCCACCTTATCTATTAGCTTTCTATTTCTAATGTTATGATGCTAGGATAGTTACAAGATAATAGCAATGGTATTATGATGATGGAATGAGGAGTGTGAAAATTATTATATGCTACCACTTCTAGTGCCAATTATAAAAGGGTACCACTTTTTCTTTTGACGACATTTACCTAATCAATCAACCCTACATGAATATTTAAAAGAAACCGAACAATGATTCTAGTAGGGCTGCTATGTTACGGAATTCTTTTTAATAAAATATGGTGGGCTTATATTAAGATTGGACCGTGACATGGTTGTTATATAGGGCCGAGATTCATGTAGCCGATGGGCCATATACTTGGGTTCCTAATTAGGCTGATCAATAATAAATGGCAGATGAGTTATGCATCTGTAGATATTAATGATTAGATATAGTTAATGATGCAGTGATGATATAGAGTATAATAATGGTTACACGATGGGATGTCGATGATGATTGTTGATGATACTGTGATAATCATGATCATGATCAGGATGATTATGATGTTTATGATTAATTAATGATGATGGTAACATGAAAAACGAAGATGATGATACGGTTTATTAATGACGAATGATTTGGATGATGGTGTTAATGATATTCGATAAAAGTAATGGTGTTAAAGGTGATACATGTTAATGGTGATGATGCCATGATAGAAATGATGTTCGATGATCATGATGAGATGATCTTGACAATAATCTAATGATGATGATGGTGAAGATCTGTGATAACAAGTTAAATAGGAATGGATGATGATAATTTGGGTTTTAGTTTAAGAAAAAGGGAAAACAGATTCGGTCATAATGAAGATTTAATCAAACGAATTAAAACAAGATTAGATAAATAGTTCAATGGTTTAGAAGGGTATTTGTTAAGCGAGAGGTCGTGGGTTCGAGACTGGGCAAGAGTGTTTATTTTTTTTAAGGCTTGTTACATTAAGGTAGCCTTTCTATTATGTTAATTATTATTATTATTATTATTATTATTATTATTATTATTATTATTATTATTATTATTATTATTATTATTATTATTATTATTATTATTATTATTATTAGTAATTATTAATATTATTATTATGTCGTTACAAATATTAAAAAGTATAAATATTATTATTCATTATTATTAAAATTAACATTTTTATTAAAAGTATCATTTTTATTTAAGTTATCATTTTATCATTAATATTACAAGTATCATTTTTAGCTCTATTAACATTATTATTATTTTTATCATTAATGATATTATTTTAATATTATTATAATTTTAACAAATAAATTATATATATATATATATATATATATATATATATATTCACAAAGATATATTTAATACACCTAACATAACAAAAGTAATATTTTTACTTATCTTAAATATATAAAAAGAATATATGATACATATATGTTATTAATATAAGAATAATGTAACTAATAAATTTATATATATATAAATTTGTACGATTACAATTATGTGTGTTAATATACATATATAAATGATATAGGTTCGTGAATTCAAGGCCAACCTTACACTTGTTCAATGACGTTATATGTATTTTTACTACGAAATACAGTATGGTGAGTTTCATTTGCTCCCCTTTTAAATGATTTTGCAATATATATTTTTGGGACTGAGAATACATGCGCTGCTTTATAAATGTTTGACCAAAAAAACACAAGTACTTAAAACTACATTCTATGGATGGATTATTAAACCGAATATGCCCCTTTTTAGTCTGGTAATCTAAGAATTAGGGAACAGACACCCTAATTGATGCGAATCCTAAAGATAGATCTATCGGGCCCAATAAGCCCCATCCAAAGTACCAGATGCTTTAGTACTTCGAATTTATCATATCCGAAGGGAGTCCTGGAATGATGGGGATATTCTATATGCATCTTATTAAGTTCGGTTACCAGGTGTTCACCATATGAATGATTTTTGTCTCTATGCATGGGACGTATAATTATGAGAAATGAAAATCTTGTGGTCTATTAAAATGATGAAAATGAATGATTATGATAAACTAATGAACTCAACAACCTTTTGGTTGACACTTGAAAGCATGTTTATTCTCAGGTATGAAAGAAATCTTCCGCTATGCATTTGCTCATTTTAGAGATATTACTTGGAGTCGTTCATGACATATTTCAAAAGACGTTGCATTCGAGTCGTTGAGTTCATCAAGATTATTATTAAGTCAATTATAGTTGGATATATTAAGAAATGGTATGCATGCCGTCAACTTTCAATGTAATGAAAGTTTGTCTTTTAAAAACGAATGCAATGTTTGAAAAATGTATCATATAGAGGTCAAGTACCTCGTGATGTAACCAATTGTAATGTATTCGTCCAGATGGATTAGGACGGGTCGTTATACACATAAGCAGTAAGAAAGAAAGCTTGAATCAAACATCACCCGAGACAAAACATGCTAAAGTGTCAACTAAAAAGGTTTAGTGAAATCATAGGTTTTTAATAAATAAGTTTGACCGTTGTTTTAGACCACAAGATTTAGTTTGTAAAGTTGATCTCGCTGATCAAAAAGTTATGCCAGTGCGTGATATTTAGACTAAACGTTCAAGTTTTCCCCAAAGATGTAGTGACCCGAACTTTTCCATGTTTATATATATTAATTGAGATTGATATTTACATGATTAAATGTTTCCAACATGTTAAGCAATCAAACTTGTTAAGACTTGATTAATTGAAATATGTTTCATATAGACAATTGACCACCCAAGTTGACCGGTGATTCACGAACGTTAAAACTTGTAAAAACTATATGATGACATATATATGGATATATATATATTTAACATGATACTATGATAAGTAAACATATCATTAAGTATATTAACAATGAACTACATATGTAAAAACAAGACTACTAACTTAATGATTTTTAAACGAGACATATATGTAACGATTATCGTTGTAAAGACATTTAATGGATATATATCATATTAAGAGATATTCATACATGATAATATCATGATAATATAATAATTTAAAATCTCATTTGATATTATAAACATTGGGTTAACAACATTAAACAAGATCGTTAACCTAAAGGTTTCAAAACAACACTTACATGTAACGACTAACGATGACTTAACGACTCAGTTAAAATGTATATACATGTAGTGTTTTAATATGTATTTATACACTTTTGAAAGACTTCAATACACTTATCAAAATACTTCTACTTAACAAAAATGCTTACAATTACATCCTCGTTCAGTTTCATCAACAATTCTACTCGTATGCACCCGTATTCGTACTCGTACAATGCACAGCTTTTAGATGTATGTACTATTGGTATATACACTCCAATGATCAGCTCTTAGCAGCCCAAGTGAGTCATCTAACACATGTGGGAACCATCATTTGGCAACTAGCATGAAATATCTCATAAAATTACAAAAATATGAGTAATCATTCATGACTTATTTACATGAAAACAAAATTACATATCCTTTATATCTAATCCATACACCAACGACCAAAAACACCTACAAACACTTTCATTCTTCAATTTTATTCATCTAATTGATCTCTATCAAGTTCTATCTTCAAGTTCTAAGTGTTCTTCATATATTCTACAAGTTCTAGTTACATAAAATCAAGAATACTTTCAAGTTTGCTAGCTCACTTCCAATCTTGTAAGGTGATCATCCAACCTCAAGAAATCTTTGTTTCTTACAGTAGGTTATCATTCTAATACAAGGTAATAATCATATTCAAACTTTGGTTCAATTTCTATAACTATAACAATCTTATTTCAAGTGATGATCTTACTTGAACTTGTTTTCGTGTCATGATTCTGCTTCAAGAACTTCGAGCCATCCAAGGATCCGTTGAAGCTAGATCCATTTTTCTCTTTTCCAGTAGGTTTATCCAAGGAACTTAAGGTAGTAATGATGTTCATAACATCATTCGATTCATACATATAAAGCTATCTTATTCGAAGGTTTAAACTTGTAATCACTAGAACAAAGTTTAGTTAATTCTAAACTTGTTCGCAAACAAAAGTTAATCCTTCTAACTTGACTTTTAAAATCAACTAAACACATGTTCTATATCTATATGATATGCTAACTTAATGATTTAAAACATGGAAACACGAAAAACACCGTAAAACCGGATTTACGCCGTCGTAGTAACACCGCGGGCTGTTTTGGGTTAGTTAATTAAAAACTATGATAAGCTTTGATTTAAAAGTTGTTATTCTGAGAAAATGATTTTTATTATGAACATGAAACTATATCCAAAAATTATGGTTAAACTCAAAGTGGAAGTATGTTTTCTAAAATGGTCATCTAGACGTCGTTCTTTCGACTGAAATGACAACCTTTACAAAAATGACTTGTAACTTATTTTTCCGACTATAAACCTATACTTTTTCTGTTTATATTCATAAAATAGAGTTCAATATGAAACCATAGCAATTTGATTCACTCAAAACGGATTTAAAATGAAGAAGTTATGGGTAAAACAAGATTGGATAATTTTTCTCATTTTAGCTACGTGAAAATTGGTAACAAATCTATTCCAACCATAACTTAATCAACTTGTATTGTATATTATGTAATCTTGAGATACCATAGACACGTATACAATGTTTCGACCTATCATGTCGACACATCTATATATATTTCAGAACAACCATAGACACTCTATATGTGAATGTTGGAGTTAGCTATACAGGGTTGAGGTTGATTCCAAAATATATATAGTTTGAGTTGTGATCAATACTGAGATACGTATACACTGGGTCGTGGATTGATTCAAGATAATATTTATCGATTTATTTCTGTACATCTAACTGTGGACAACTAGTTGTAGGTTACTAACGAGGACAGCTGACTTAATAAACTTAAAACATCAAAATATATTAAAAGTGTTGTAAATATATTTTGAACATACTTTGATATATATGTATATATTGTTATAGGTTCGTGAATCAACCAGTGGCCAAGTCTTACTTCCCGACGAAGTAAAAATCTGTGAAAGTGAGTTATAGTCCCACTTTTAAAATCTAATATTTTTGGGATGAGAATACATGCAGGTTTTATAAATGATTTACAAAATAGACACAAGTACGTGAAACTACATTCTATGGTTGAATTATCGAAATCGAATATGCCCCTTTTTATTAAGTCTGGTAATCTAAGAATTAAGGAACAGACACCCTAATTGACGCGAATCCTAAAGATAGATCTATTGGGCCTAACAAACCCCATCCAAAGTACCGGATGCTTTAGTACTTCGAAATTTATATCATATCCGAAGGGTGTCCCGGAATGATGGGGATATTCTTATATATATGCATCTTGTTAATGTCGGTTACCAGGTGTTCACCATATGAATGATTTTTATCTCTATGTATGGGATGTGTATTGAAATATGAAATCTTGTGGTCTATTGTTACGATTTGATATATATAGGTTAAACCTATAACTCACCAACATTTTTTTTGACGTTTTAAGCATGTTTATTCTCAGGTGATTATTAAGAGCTTCCGCTGTCGCATACTTAAATAAGGACGAGATTTGGAGTCCATGCTTGTATGATATTGTGTAAAAACTGCATTCAAGAAACTTATTTTGTTGTAACATATTTGTATTGTAAACCATTATGTAATGGTCGTGTGTAAACAGGATATTTTAGATTATCATTATTTGATAATCTACGTAAAGCTTTTTAAACCTTTATTGATGAAATAAAGGTTATGGTTTGTTTTAAAATGAATGCAGTCTTTGAAAAACATCTCATATAGAGGTCAAAACCTCGCAACGAAATCAATTAATATGGAACGTTTTTAATCAATAAGAACGGGACATTTCAAAAGACATGTTGTAGTTTATACTTTTCGGTTTAATTTCATTATTAAGTAATACAATGACTTAGTCAAATGTATCGGGGACATTACTCCCGATAGGCCTACCCTCAATAATTAAGCATGCAATCAACAAGCAATTAAAAATATCACTGTAGGGACTTAATCGGACATAGCCGGGTATAGCATAGTTTAGCAGTTGGTACTTGTGTCTAAATTGTAAATATTAACAGCAGCATGTGTCTCACCCCATAAAGTAAATAATTTGTGCACAAAGTAAAGTGGGGCTATGAATTCACCTTAGAGAGATGTGGTTATTCCTCGAAAATAGAAAGTTGGATGAACGAGCAGAAAAGTCAACCTATTGACATTTAAAAGTAGTAAGTGTTTTTGCCCAAGTTTAAGTAGATATTTAAGTATGATAGTGTTGTAAGTATAGTTCGTTTTACTAAGTTTCCTTTCCTAGTAAGTTTCTATTTTTAGAAAGTTTCCACTTTTAGTAGGGTCCTTATTTTAGTAAGTTTCTATAACTAGAAAGTTTCTACTTTATGTGATGACCCGGGAATTTCCGACCAAATTTAAACTTGATCTTAATATGATTTCGACACGATAAGCAGAATCTGTAATGTTGAGTCTCAAAAAGTGTGAACTGTTTCAAATGACCTTCTACTGCTCTCGACAATTCACGAACAAATAATTGTAAATTAAGTTATGTGTATGAATATATAAATAATAATTCGAAAGATAATTTGAAGTACTATATGTTATTGTTATTAAAAATTAATAAAATAAAAATAGGATATTATAATAATTTTTATTTAAAATATATCTATATATATAAATAAAGTATATTAAAAATAAATATTAGATGACTGTAATACTCGTTTGTTGTTCTGATTGATATTAAACAAATTAAATACGAAGTTATATAATCTGTAGGCTCATTAAATACATTTAGAAACTATTTGTTAAATTTTGACACTTAGTACATTTTACTTAGGATTCAACGCCAATAATCAATTAACTTTTTATTGATTGATATTACACCCTAAAAGATCGAAATAATTAAAAATAGTTAATTTAAAATTTGAGATTCTTATGAAGACTATTTTTCGCCACTAATTAACAATGGACTAAGAAATACTATCCCTATTAAACTATAAGTAACTAAGTGACAATTAATAGGCTGCTATAATTTTGTGCACATGTTCATTTACTACTACTGATTGAGTCTTTGTTTGTTTAATTATTGTACTTTTCGTTGTGTGATTGGGCTTCTTCACAATTAAAAACTATATGCAGTAATATAAAAATATAGGAATTACATCATTGAAGACTTTTTGCTATTACACCCACCATTTCAGATTTCAATCTCGATCAAAAGCCACCAAACACAATCACTTTCTAAATTTTAAAATGATTAACTATTGAATTGATAATGCATATATATATTTATATTATATACATACATAATTACACAACATGTTCATGTACGTCTATTAACCCAAAAAGCCAAGAGTCTTTGTTTTTCATCTATTCTAATTATGATCAAATCACCCTTCCTACTAAATCCACTACCACACTATCTTTTTCTTCACTAAACTACTTTATGCTTATTTAAACTCTTTCTATAGATATACAGAATTATATATAGATAGATCAAATATTTAAATACATATAACTACACTTGATATAAGAAAATGGAAAACATTTTATCTTCTTTGTCTTAATCTTGTCAAACAAAAGCCGTCACTGGCCATCAACCTTCTCCACCATTGAAACAAACCACAACCATCTTTTGATCACCAAAGCTCCATCATCATCTGCAACCATTAGAGACTACCACCGTCACCTTAAAACACTTACTACTACCATCATATCGACCATAACCGAAGACCACCACTCGTCACTGTTATACTACTGCTGCATACCACAATTCATGTTTTCATTTCAATTAAAGAAACTAAGGTTGCTGCTATATTGTTCTTGAAATGTCCCGTTCTTATTGATTAAAAACGTTCCATATTAATTGATTTCGTTGCGAGGTTTTGACCTCTATATGAGACGTTTTTCAAAGACTGCATTCATTTTTAAAACAAACCATAACCTTTATTTCATAAATAAAGGTTTAAAAAGCTTTACGTAGATTATCAAATAATGATAATCTAAAATATCCTGTTTACACACGACCATTACATAATGGTTTACAATACAAATATGTTACATCGAAATCAGTTTCTTGAATGCAGTTTTTACACAATATCATACAAACATGGACTCCAAATCTTGTCCTTATTTTAGTATGCAACAGCGGAAGCTCTTAAAATTCACCTGAGAATAAACATGCTTTAAACGTCAACAAAAATGTTGGTGAGTTATAGGTTTAACCTATATATATCAAATCGTAACAATAGACCACAAGATTTCATATTTCAATACACATCCCATACATAGAGATAAAAATCATTCATATGGTGAACACCTGGTAACCGACAATAACAAGATGCATATATAAGAATATCCCCATCATTCCGGGACACCCTTCGGATATGATATAAATTTCGAAGTACTAAAGCATCCGGTACTTTGGATGGGGTTTGTTAGGCCCAATAGATCTATCTTTAGGATTCGCGTCAATTAGGGTGTCTGTTCCCTAATTCTTAGATTACCAGACTTAATAAAAAGGGGCATATTCGATTTCGATAATTCAACCATAGAATGTAGTTTCACGTACTTGTGTCTATTTTGTAAATCATTTATAAAACCTGCATGTATTCTCATCCCAAAAATATTAGATTTTAAAAGTGGGACTATAACTCACTTTCACAGATTTTTATTTCGTCGGGAAGTAAGACTTGGCCACTGGTTGATTCACGAACCTATAACAATATATACATATATATCAAAGTATGTTCAAAAATATATTTACAACACTTTTAATATATTTTGATGTTTTAAGTTTATTAAGTCAGCTGTCCTCGTTAGTAACCTACAACTAGTTGTCCACAGTTAGATGTACAGAAAATAAATCGATAAATATTATCTTGAATCAATCCACGACCCAGTGTATACGTATCTCAGTATTGATCACAACTCAAACTATATATATTTTGGAATCAACCTCAACCCTGTATAGCTAACTCCAACATTCACATATAGAGTGTCTATGGTTGTTCCGAAATATATATAGATGTGTCGACATGATAGGTCGAAACATTGTATACGTGTCTATGGTATCTCAAGATTACATAATATACAATACAAGTTGATTAAGTTATGGTTGAAATAGATTTGTTACCAATTTTCACGTACCTAAAATGAGAAAAATTATCCAATCTTGTTTTACCCATAACTTCTTCATTTTAAATCCGTTTTGAGTGAATCAAATTGCTATGGTTTCATATTGAACTCTATTTTATGAATCTAAACAGAAAAGTATAGGTTTATAGTCGGAAAAATAAGTTACAAGTCGTTTTTGTAAAGGTAGTCATTTCAGTCGAAAGAACGACGTCTAGATGACCATTTTAGAAAACATACTTCCACTTTGAGTTTAACCATAATTTTTGGATATAGTTTCATGTTCATAATAAAAATCATTTTCTCAGAATAACAACTTTTAAATCAAAGTTTATCGTAGTTTTTAATTAACTAACCCAAAACAGCCCGCGGTGTTACTACGATGGCGTAAATCCGGTTTTACGGTGTTTTTCGTGTTTCCAGGTTTTAAATCATTAAGTTAGCATATCATATAGATATAGAACATGTGTTTAGTTGATTTTAAAAGTCAAGTTAGAAGGATTAACTTTTGTTTGCGAACAAGTTTAGAATTAACTAAACTATGTTCTAGTGATTACAAGTTTAAACCTTCGAATAAGATAGCTTTATATGTATGAATCGAATGATGTTATGAACATCATTACTACCTTAAGTTCCTTGGATAAACCTACTAGAAAAGAGAAAAATGGACCTAGCTTCAATGGATCCTTGGATGGCTCGAAGTTCTTGAAGCAGAATCATGACACGAAAACAAGTTCAAGTAAGATCATCACTTGAAATAAGATTGTTATAGTTATAGAAATTGAACCAAAGTTTGAATATGATTATTACCTTGTATTAGAATGATAACCTACTGTAAGAAACAAAGATTTCTTGAGGTTGGATGATCACCTTACAAGATTGGAAGTGAGCTAGCAAACTTGAAAGTATTCTTGATTTTATGAAACTAGAACTTTTGGAATTTATGAAGAACACTTAGAACTTGAAGATAGAACTTGAGAGAGATCAATTAGATGAAGAAAATTGAAGAATGAAAGTGTTTGTAGGTGTTTTTGGTCGTTGGTGTATGGATTAGATATAAAGGATATGTAATTTTGTTTTCATGTAAATAAGTCATGAATGATTACTCATATTTTTGTAATTTTATGAGATATTTCATGCTAGTTGCCAAATGATGGTTCCCACATGTGTTAGGTGACTCACATGGGCTGCTAAGAGCTGATCATTGGAGTGTATATACCAATAGTACATACATCTAAAAGCTGTGTATTGTACGAGTACGAATACGGGTGCATACGAGTAGAATTGTTGATGAAACTGAACGAGGATGTAATTGCAAGCATTTTTGTTAAGTAGAAGTATTTTGATAAGTGTATTGAAGTCTTTCAAAAGTGTATAAATACATATTAAAACACTACATGTATATACATTTTAACTGAGTCGTTAAGTCATCGTTAGTCGTTACATGTAAGTGTTGTTTTGAAACCTTTAGGTTAACGATCTTGTTAAATGTTGTTAACCCAATGTTTATAATATCAAATGAGATTTTAAATTATTATATTATCATGATATTATCATGTATGAATATCTCTTAATATGATATATATACATTAAATGTCTTTACAACGATAATCGTTACATATATGTCTCGTTTAAAAATCATTAAGTTAGTAGTCTTGTTTTTACATATGTAGTTCATTGTTAATATACTTAATGATATGTTTACTTATCATAGTATCATGTTAACTATATATATATATCCATATATATGTCATCATATAGTTTTTACAAGTTTTAACGTTCGTGAATCACCGGTCAACTTGGGTGGTCAATTGTCTATATGAAACATATTTCAATTAATCAAGTCTTAACAAGTTTGATTGCTTAACATGTTGGAAACATTTAATCATGTAAATATCAATCTCAATTAATATATATAACCATGGAAAAGTTCGGGTCACTACAGTACCTACCCGTTAAATAAATTTCGTCCCGAAATTTTAAGCTGTTGAAGGTGTTGATGAATCTTCTGGAAATAGATGCGGGTATTTCTTCTTCATCTGATCTTCACGCTCCCAGGTGAACTCGGGTCCTCTACGAGCATTCCATCGAACCTTAACAATTGGTATCTTGTTTTGCTTAAGTCTTTTAACCTCACGATCCATTATTTCGATGGGTTCTTCGATGAATTGAAGTTTTTCGTTGATTTGGATTTCATCTAACGGAATAGTGAGATCTTCTTTAGCAAAACATTTCTTTAAATTCGAGACGTGGAAAGTGTTATGTACAGCCGCGAGTTGTTGAGGTAACTCTAGTCGGTAAGCTACTGGTCCGACACGATCAATAATCTTGAATGGTCCAATATACCTTGGATTTAATTTCCCTCGTTTACCAAATCGAACAACGCCTTTCCAAGGTGCAACTTTAAGCATGACCATCTCTCCAATTTCAAATTCTATATCTTTTCTTTTAATGTCAGCGTAGCTCTTTTGTCGACTTTGGGCGGTTTTCAACCGTTGTTGAATTTGGATGATCTTCTCGGTAGTTTCTTGTATAATCTCCGGACCCGTAATCTGTCTATCCCCCACTTCACTCCAACAAATCGGAGACCTGCACTTTCTACCATAAAGTGCTTCAAACGGCGCCATCTCAATGCTTGAATGGTAGCTGTTGTTGTAGGAAAATTCTGCTAACGGTAGATGTCGATCCCAACTGTTTCCGAAATCAATAACACATGCTCGTAGCATGTCTTCAAGCGTTTGTATCGTCCTTTCGCTCTGCCCATCAGTTTGTGGATGATAGGCAGTACTCATGTCTAGACGAGTTCCTAATGCTTGCTGTAATGTCTGCCAGAATCTTGAAATAAATCTGCCATCCCTATCAGAGATAATAGAGATTGGTATTCCATGTCTGGAGACGACTTCCTTCAAATACAGTCGTGCTAACTTCTCCATCTTGTCATCTTCTCTTATTGGTAGGAAGTGTGCTGATTTGGTGAGACGATCAACTATTACCCAAATAGTATCAAAACCACTTGCAGTCCTTGGCAATTTAGTGATGAAATCCATGGTAATGTTTTCCCATTTCCATTCTGGGATTTCGGGTTGTTGAAGTAGACCTGATGGTTTCTGATGCTCAGCTTTGACCTTAGAACACGTCAAACATTCTCCTACGTATTTAGCAACATCGGCTTTCATACCCGGCCACCAAAAATGTTTCTTGAGATCCTTGTACATCTTCCCCGTTCCAGGATGTATTGAGTATCTGGTTTTATGAGCTTCTCTAAGTACCATTTCTCTCATATCTCCAAATTTTGGTACCCAAATCCTTTCAGCCCTATACCGGGTTCCGTCTTCCCGAATATTAAGATGCTTCTCCGATCCTTTGGGTATTTCATCCTTTAAATTTCCCTCTTTTAAAACTCCTTGTTGCGCCTCCTTTATTTGAGTAGTAATGTTATTATGAATCATTATATTCATAGATTTTACTCGAATGGGTTCTCTGTCCTTCCTGCTCAAGGCATCGGCTACCACATTTGCCTTCCCCGGGTGGTAACGAATCTCAAAGTCGTAATCATTCAATAATTCAATCCACCTACGCTGCCTCATATTCAGTTGTTTCTGATTAAATATGTGTTGAAGACTTTTGTGGTCGGTATATATAATACTTTTGACCCCATATAAGTAGTGCCTCCAAGTCTTTAATGCAAAAACAACCGCGCCTAATTCCAAATCATGCGTCGTATAATTTTGTTCGTGAATCTTCAATTGTCTAGACGCATAAGCAATCACCTTCGTTCGTTGCATTAATACACAACCGAGACCTTGCTTTGATGCGTCACAATAAATCACAAAATCATCATTCCCTTCAGGCAATGACAATATAGGTGCCGTAGTTAGCTTTTTCTTCAATAACTGAAACGCTTTCTCTTGTTCATCATTCCATTCAAATTTCTTCCCTTTATGCGTTAATGTAGTCAAGGGTTTTGCTATTCTGGAAAAGTCTTGGATGAACCTTCTGTAGTAACCAGCTAGTCCTAAAAACTGGCGTACGTGTTTCGGAGTTTTCGGGGTTTCCCACTTTTCAACAGTTTCTATCTTTGCCGGATCCACCTTAATACCTTCTTTGTTCACTATGTGACCGAGGAATTGAACTTCTTCCAACCAAAATGCACACTTTGAAAACTTAGCGTACAATTCTTCCTTCCTCAATACTTCTAACACCTTTCTCAAATGTTCACCGTGTTCTTGGTCATTCTTTGAGTAAATAAGTATGTCATCAATGAAAACAATGACAAACTTGTCAAGGTATGGTCCACACACTCGGTTCATAAGGTCCATGAACACAGCTGGTGCATTAGTTAAACCAAACGGCATGACCATAAACTCGTAATGACCGTAACGTGTTCTGAAAGCAGTCTTTGGAATATCATCTTCTTTCACCCGCATTTGATGATACCCGGAACGTAAGTCAATCTTTGAATAAACAGACGAGCCTTGTAGTTGATCAAATAAGTCGTCGATTCTCGGTAGTGGGTAGCGGTTCTTGATGGTAAGTTTGTTCAACTCTCGGTAGTCGATACACAACCTGAATGTACCATCTTTCTTCTTGACAAACAAAACAGGAGCTCCCCACGGTGATGTGCTTGGTCGAATGAAACCACGCTCTAAAAGTTCTTGTAATTGGCTTTGCAGTTCTTTCATCTCGCTGGGTGCGAGTCTGTAAGGAGCACGAGCTATTGGTGCAGCTCCTGGTACAAGATCTATTTGAAATTCAACGGATCGATGTGGGGGTAATCCCGGTAATTCTTTCGGAAATACATCGGGAAATTCTTTTGCAATGGGAACATCATTGATGCTCTTTTCTTCAGTTTGTACTTTCTCGACGTGTGCTAGAACAGCATAGCAACCTTTTCTTATTAGTTTTTGTGCCTTCAAATTACTAATAAGATGTAGCTTCGTGTTGCCCTTTTCTCCGTACACCATTAAGGGTTTTCCTTTTTCTCGTATAATGCGAATTGCATTTTTGTAACAAACGATCTCCGCTTTCACTTCTTTCAACCAGTCCATACCGATTATCACATCAAAACTCCCTAACTCTACTGGTATCAAATCAATCTTAAATGTTTCGCTAACCAGTTTAATTTCTCGATTCCGACATATATTATCTGCTGAAATTAATTTACCATTTGCTAATTCGAGTAAAAATTTACTATCCAAAGGCGTCAATGGACAACTTAATTTAGCACAAAAATCTCTACTCATATAGCTTCTATCCGCACCCGAATCAAATAAAACGTAAGCAGATTTATTGTCAATAAGAAACGTACCCGTAACAAGCTCCGGGTCTTCCTGTGCCTCTACCGCATTAATATTGAAAACTCTTCCACGGTCTTGTCCATTCGTGTTCTCCTGGTTCGGGCAATTTCTAATAATGTGGCCTGGTTTTCCACATTTATAACAAACTACATTGGCATAACTTGCTCCGACACTACTTGCTCCGCCATTACTCGTTCCGACACCATTTGTTCCTTTCGTTCTATTAACCCCTGGTCCGTAAACCTCACACTTCGCCGCGCTATGACCATTTCTTTTACACTTGTTGCAAAATTTGGTGCAGAACCCCGAGTGATTCTTTTCACACCTTTGGCATAGCTGCTTCTGATTGTTGTTGTTGTTACGGTTATTATTGTTGTTGGGATGATTGTTGTAGTTGCTGTTGTTGTTGTTGTTGTTGTTGTTGTTGGGCCGTTTGTTGTAGTTGCGATTGATGTTGCGATTGTTGGGATAATTGTTGCGATTATTGTTGTAATTGCTGTTGTTGTTGTATTGGTGATTCTTATCACCGTTTTCCTCCCACTTTCTTTTGACTTGCTTCACATTGGCCTCTTCAGCAGTCTGTTCTTTAATTCTTTCTTCAATCTGGTTCACTAGTTTGTGAGCCATTCTACATGCCTGTTGTATGGAGGCGGGCTCGTGTGAACTTATATCTTCTTGGATTCTTTCCGGTAATCCTTTCACAAACGCGTCGATCTTCTCTTCCTCATCTTCGAATGCTCCCGGACACAATAGGCACAATTCTGTGAATCGTCTTTCGTACGTGGTAATATCAAATCCTTGGGTTCGTAACCCTCTAAGTTCTGTCTTGAGCTTATTGACCTCGGTTCTGGGACGGTACTTCTCGTTCATCAAGTGCTTGAATGCTGACCACGGTAGTGCGTACGCATCATCTTGTCCCACTTGCTCTAGATAGGTATTCCACCATGTTAACGCAGAACCTGTGAAGGTATGCGTAGCGTACTTCACTTTGTCCTCTTCAGTACACTTACTTATGGCAAACACCGATTCAACCTTCTCGGTCCACCGTTTCAATCCGATCGGTCCTTCGGTTCCATCAAATTCCAAAGGTTTGCAGGCAGTGAATTCTTTGTAGGTGCATCCTACACGATTTCCTGTACTGCTAGATCCAAGGTTATTGTTGGTATGTAGCGCAGCCTGTACTGCGGCTATGTTTGAAGCTAGAAAAGTACGGAATTCCTCTTCATTCATATTCACGGTGTGTCGAGTAGTCGGTGCCATTTCCTTCAAAATAGTTAAATGGAACAAGTTAATCATACAGAATATTAAGAGTAGTTAATAGTATTTCGTAGCATAATATGAACTCATTTATAAAAGCTTTTTCTTCATATTAGCGTTTTATAAGTTTAAATTCGGGTAGTACCTACCCGTTAAGTTCATACTTAGTAGCTAATATACAATTCAACTACTACAATTCTATATGAAAAACTGATTGTAATAATATTTCGCGTTCAAACTTTTATACAATATTTTACAAACTTACAATACCGCTTATTTTACATAAAGCATGAAATATAGCACACAATAACTTTGATACAAGATAGTTGTGAAGACAATTCTAGCTAGTACACAAGTCGTTCGACAAAGGCAATAAAGACACGTAATTCATACGTCCAGAAACAAGTCATGCATTCTGGTTTTACTAGGACTACTTCCCATCCTTGGTCTTGTGCAACATAACCGTTATGGCCGTTGATAAGACAGCGTGTTGTAACGTCATCAAAGGGACGAGGGTTACGTAATGTCCAACAGTCCCGTAATAATCTAAAAACCTCATTTCTTACCCCAATTACCGACTCCGTCACTTGTGGAAACGTTTTGTTTAATAGTTGTAGCCCGATGTTCTTGTTCTCACTTTGGTGAGAAGCGAACATTACTAATCCGTAAGCATAACATGCTTCTTTATGTTGCATGTTAGCCGCTTTTTCTAAATCACGAAGTCCAATATTCGGATATATTGAGTCAAAATAATTTCTTAACCCGTTGCGTAAAATAGCATTTGGGTTCCCCGCAATATATGCGTCAAAGTAAACACATCGTAACTTATGGGTTTCCCAATGTGATATCCCCCATCTTTCAAACGAAAGTCTCTTATAAACCAAGACATTCTTGGAACGTTCTTCGAATGTCTTACAAACTGATCTCGCCTTAAATAGTTGTGCCGAAGAATTCTGGCCGACTCTAGACAAGATTTCATCAATCATGTCTCCGGGTAGGTCTCTTAAAATATTGGGTTGTCTATCCATTTTGTGTTTTTAAACTGTAAAATAGACAAGAGTTAGTTTCATAAAAAAATACTTATTAATACAAGCAATTTTTACATATATCATAAAGCATAAGAACACTATATTACATATATTACACCACACGAATACAACTATCTTATTCCGACTCGCTCGTTTCTTCTTCTTCGGTTTTGGTTCGTTTTGCCAAGTTTCTAGGGATATATGATGTTCCCCTAATACGAGCCGTCGTTGTCCACATTGGTTTAGAAAAACCTGGTGGTTTAGAGGTTCCCGGGTCATTGTTACAACTTAAGGACTTCGGGGGTTGACGATACATATAAAGTTCATCGGGGTTGGAATTAGATTTCTCTATTTTTATGCCCTTTCCCTTATTATTTTCTTTTGCCTTTTTAAATTCAGTTGGGGTAATTTCTATAACATCATCGGAATTCTCGTCGGAATCCGATTCATCGGAGAATTGGTAATCCTCCCAATATTTTGCTTCCTTGGCGGAAACACCATTGACCAGAATTAACTTTGGTCGGTTGGTTGAGGATTTTCTTTTACTTAACCGTTTTATTATTTCCCCCACCGGTTCTATTTCTTCATCCGGTTCCGATTCTTCTTCCGGTTCCGATTCTTCTTCCGGTTCCGACTCTTCTTCCGGTTCCTCTTCGGGAACTTGTGAATCAGTCCACAAATCATTCCAATTTACATTTGACTCTTCATTATTATTAGGTGAGTCAATGGGACTTGTTCTAGAGGTAGACATCTATCACATAATATCAAACACGTTAAGAGATTAATATATCACATAATATTCATATGTTAAAAATATATAGTTTCCAACAAAAATGTTAAGCAATCATTTTTAAAGAAAACACGGTCGAAGTCCAGACTCACTAATGCATCCTAACAAACTCGATAAGACACACTAATGCAAATTTTCTGGTTCTCTAAGACCAACGCTCGGATACCAACTGAAATGTCCCGTTCTTATTGATTAAAAACGTTCCATATTAATTGATTTCGTTGCGAGGTTTTGACCTCTATATGAGACGTTTTTCAAAGACTGCATTCATTTTTAAAACAAACCATAACCTTTATTTCATAAATAAAGGTTTAAAAAGCTTTACGTAGATTATCAAATAATGATAATCTAAAATATCCTGTTTACACACGACCATTACATAATGGTTTACAATACAAATATGTTACATCGAAATCAGTTTCTTGAATGCAGTTTTTACACAATATCATACAAACATGGACTCCAAATCTTGTCCTTATTTTAGTATGCAACAGCGGAAGCTCTTAAAATTCACCTGAGAATAAACATGCTTTAAACGTCAACAAAAATGTTGGTGAGTTATAGGTTTAACCTATATATATCAAATCGTAACAATAGACCACAAGATTTCATATTTCAATACACATCCCATACATAGAGATAAAAATCATTCATATGGTGAACACCTGGTAATCGACAATAACAAGATGCAT
Organism: Rutidosis leptorrhynchoides; assembly: GCF_046630445.1. Taxonomy (NCBI): domain Eukaryota; kingdom Viridiplantae; phylum Streptophyta; class Magnoliopsida; order Asterales; family Asteraceae; genus Rutidosis; species Rutidosis leptorrhynchoides. Next base: position 259,986,074 of record NC_092337.1, read on the forward strand.
ATATAAGAATATCCCCATCATTCCGGGACACCCTTCGGATATGATATAAATTTCGAAGTACTAAAGCATCCGGTACTTTGGATGGGGTTTGTTAGGCCCAATAGATCTATCTTTAGGATTCGCGTCAATTAGGGTGTCTGTTCCCTAATTCTTAGATTACCAGACTTAATAAAAAGGGGCATATTCGATTTCGATAATTCAACCATAGAATGTAGTTTCACGTACTTGTGTCTATTTTGTAAATCATTTATAAAACCTGCATGTATTCTCATCCCAAAAATATTAGATTTTAAAAGTGGGACTATAACTCACTTTCACAGATTTTTACTTCGTCGGGAAGTAAGACTTGGCCACTGGTTGATTCACGAACCTATAACAATATATACATATATATCAAAGTATGTTCAAAAATATATTTACAACACTTTTAATATATTTTGATGTTTTAAGTTTATTAAGTCAGCTGTCCTCGTTAGTAACCTACAACTAGTTGTCCACAGTTAGATGTACAGAAAATAAATCGATAAATATTATCTTGAATCAATCCACGACCCAGTGTATACGTATCTCAGTATTGATCACAACTCAAACTATATATATTTTGGAATCAACCTCAACCCTGTATAGCTAACTCCAACATTCACATATAGAGTGTCTATGGTTGTTCCGAAATATATATAGATGTGTCGACATGATAGGTCGAAACATTGTATACGTGTCTATGGTATCTCAAGATTACATAATATACAATACAAGTTGATTAAGTTATGGTTGAAATAGATTTGTTAACAATTTTCACGTACCTAAAATGAGAAAAATTATCCAATCTTGTTTTACCCATAACTTCTTCATTTTAAATCCGTTTTGAGTGAATCAAATTGCTATGGTTTCATATTGAACTCTATTTTATGAATCTAAACAGAAAAGTATAGGTTTATAGTCGGAAAAATAAGTTACAAGTCGTTTTTGTAAAGGTAGTCATTTCAGTCGAAAGAACGACGTCTAGATGACCATTTTAGAAAACATACTTCCACTTTGAGTTTAACCATAATTTTTGGATATAGTTTCATCTTCATAATAAAAATCATTTTCTCAGAATAACAACTTTTAAATCAAAGTTTATCGTAGTTTTTAATTAACTAACCCAAAACAGCCCGCGGTGTTACTACGACGGCGTAAATCCGGTTTTACGGTGTTTTTCGTGTTTCCAGGTTTTAAATCATTAAGTTAGCATATCATATAGATATAGAACATGTGTTTAGTTGATTTTAAAAGTCAAGTTAGAAGGATTAACTTTTGTTTGCGAACAAGTTTAGAATTAACTAAACTATGTTCTAGTGATTACAAGTTTAAACCTTCGAATAAGATAGCTTTATATGTATGAATCGAATGATGTTATGAACATCATTACTACCTTAAGTTCCTTGGATAAACCTACTAGAAAAGAGAAAAATGGACCTAGCTTCAATGGATCCTTGGATGGCTCGAAGTTCTTGAAGCAGAATCATGACACGAAAACAAGTTCAAGTAAGATCATCACTTGAAATAAGATTGTTATAGTTATAGAAATTGAACCAAAGTTTGAATATGATTATTACCTTGTATTAGAATGATAACCTACTGTAAGAAACAAAGATTTCTTGAGGTTGGATGATCACCTTACAAGATTGGAAGTGAGCTAGCAAACTTGAAAGTATTCTTGATTTTATGAAACTAGAACTTTTGGAATTTATGAAGAACACTTAGAACTTGAAGATAGAACTTGAGAGAGATCAATTAGATGAAGAAAATTGAAGAATGAAAGTGTTTGTAGGTGTTTTTGGTCGTTGGTGTATGGATTAGATATAAAGGATATGTAATTTTGTTTTCATGTAAATAAGTCATGAATGATTACTCATATTTTTGTAATTTTATGAGATATTTCATGCTAGTTGTCAAATGATGGTTCCCACATGTGTTAGGTGACTCACATGGGCTGCTAAGAGCTGATCATTGGAGTGTATATACCAATAGTACATACATCTAAAAGCTGTGTATTGTACGAGTACGAATACGGGTGCATACGAGTAGAATTGTTGATGAAACTGAACGAGGATGTAATTGCAAGCATTTTTGTTAAGTAGAAGTATTTTGATAAGTGTATTGAAGTCTTTCAAAAGTGTATAAATACATATTAAAACACTACATGTATATACATTTTAACTGAGTCGTTAAGTCATCGTTAGTCGTTACATGTAAGTGTTGTTTTGAAACCTTTAGGTTAACGATCTTGTTAAATGTTGTTAACCCAATGTTTATAATATCAAATGAGATTTTAAATTATTATATTATCATGATATTATCATGTATGAATATCTCTTAATATGATATATATACATTAAATGTCTTTACAACGATAATCGTTACATATATGTCTCGTTTAAAAATCATTAAGTTAGTAGTCTTGTTTTTTACATATGTAGTTCATTGTTAATATACTTAATGATATGTTTACTTATCATAGTATCATGTTAACTATATATATATATCCATATATATGTCATCATATAGTTTTTACAAGTTTTAACGTTCGTGAATCACCGGTCAACTTGGGTGGTCAATTGTCTATATGAAACATATTTCAATTAATCAAGTCTTAACAAGTTTGATTGCTTAACATGTTGGAAACATTTAATCATGTAAATATCAATCTCAATTAATATATATAACCATGGAAAAGTTCGGGTCACTACAGTTCTGCTCCTGTTAACGTCGACCCCAAACACAATGTAGTGACCCGAACTTTTCCATGTTTATATATATTAATTGAGATTGATGTTTACATGATTAAATGTTTCCAACATATTAAGCAATCAAACTTGTTAAGACTTGATTAATTGAAACAGGTTTCATATAGACAATTGACTACCCAAGTTGACCGGTGATTCACGAACGTTAAAACTTGTAAAAAAACTATATGATGACATATATATGGTTATATATATAGTTAACATGATATTATGATAAGTAAACATATCATTAATTATATTAACAATGAACTACATATGTAAAAACAAGACTACTAACTTAATGATTTTGAAACGAGACATATATGTAACGTTTATCGTTGTAACGACATTTAATGTATATATATCATATTAAGAGATATTCGTACATCATAATATCATGATAATATAATAATTTAAAATCTCTTTTGATATTATAAACATTGGGTAAACAACATTTAACAAGATCGTTAACCTAAAGGTTTCAAAACAACACTTACATGTAACGACTAACGATGACTTAACGACTCAGTTAAAATGTATATACATGTAGTGTTTTAATATGTATTTATACACTTTTGAAAGACTTCAATACACTTATCAAAATACTTCTACTTAACAAAAATGCTTACAATTACATTCTCGTTCAGTTTCATCAACAATTCTACTCGTATGCACCCGTATTCGTACTCGTACAATACACAGCTTTTAGATGTATGTACTATTGGTATATACACTCCAATGATCAGCTCTTAGCAGCCCATGTGAGTCACCTAACACATGTGGGAACCATCATTTGGCAACTAGCATGAAATATCTCATAAGATTACAAAAATATGAGTAATCATTCATGACTTATTTACATGAAAACAAAATTACATATCCTTTATATCTAATCCATACACCAACGACCAAAAACACCTACAAACACTTTCATTCTTCAATTTTCTTCATCTAATTGAACTCTCTCAAGTTCTATCTTCAAGTTCTAAGTGTTCTTCATAAATTCCAAAAGTTCTAGTTTCATAAAATCAAGAATACTTTCAAGTTTGCTAGCTCACTTCCAATCTTGTAAGGTGATCATCCAACCTCAAGAAATCTTTGTTTCTTACAGTAGGTTACCATTCTAATACAAGGTAATAATCATATTCAAACTTTGGTTCAATTTCTATAACTATAACAATCTTATTTCAAGTGATGATCTTACTTGAACTTGTTTTCGTGTCATGATTTTGCTTCAAGAACTTTGAGCCATCCAAGGATCCATTGAAGCTAGATCCATTTTTCTCTTTTCCAGTAGGTTCATCCAAGGAACTTAAGGTAGTAATGATGTTCATAACGTCATTCGATTCATACATATAAAGCTATCTTATTCGAAGGTTTAAACTTGTAATCACTAGAACATAGTTTAGTTAATTCTAAACTTGTTCGCAAACAAAAGTTAATCCTTCTAACTTGACTTTTAAAATCAACTAAACACATGTTCTATATCTATATGATATGCTAACTTAATGATTTAAAACCTGGAAACACGAAAAACACCGTAAAACCGGATTTACGCCGTCGTAGTAACACCGCGGGCTGTTTTGGGTTAGTTAATTAAAAACTATGATAAACTTTGATTTAAAAGTTGTTATTCTGAGAAAATGATTTTTATTATGAACATGAAACTATATCCAAAAATTATGGTTAAACTCAAAGTGGAAGTATGTTTTCTAAAATGGTCATCTAGACGTCGTTCTTTCGACTGAAATGACTACCTTTACAAAAACGACTTGTAACTTATTTTTCCGACTAGAAACCTATACTTTTTTTGTTTAGATTCATAAAATAGAGTTCAATATGAAACCATAGCAATTTGATTCACTCAAAACGGATTTAAAATGAAGAAGTTATGGGTAAAACAAGATTGGATAATTTTTCTCATTTTAGCTACGTGAAAATTGGTAACAAATCTATTCCAACCATAACTTAATCAACTTGTATTATATATTATGTAATCTTGAGATACCATAGACACGTATACAATGTTTCGACCTATCATGTCGACACATCTATATATATTTCGGAACAACCATAGACACTCTATATGTGAATGTTGGAGTTAGCTATACAGGGTTGAGGTTGATTCCAAAATATATATAGTTTGAGTTGTGATCAATACTGAGATACGTATACACTGGGTCGTGGATTGGTTCAAGATAATATTTATCGATTTATTTCTGTACATCTAACTGTGGACAACTAGTTGTAGGTTACTAACGAGGACAGCTGACTTAATAAACTTAAAACATCAAAATATATTAAAAGTGTTGTAAATATATTTTGAACATACTTTGATATATATGTATATATTGTTATAGGTTCGTGAATCAACCAGTGGCCAAGTCTTACTTCCCGACGAAGTAAAAATCTGTGAAAGTGAGTTATAGTCCCACTTTTAAAATCTAATATTTTTGGGATGAGAATACATGCAGGTTTTATAAATGATTTACAAAATAGACACAAGTACGTGAAACTACATTCTATGGTTGAATTATCGAAATCGAATATGCCCCTTTTTATTAAGTCTGGTAATCTAAGAATTAGGGAACAGACACCCTAATTGACGCGAATCCTAAAGATAGATCTATTGGGCCTAACAAACCCCATCCAAAGTACCGGATGCTTTAGTACTTCGAAATTTATATCATATCCGAAGGGTGTCCCGGAATGATGGGGATATTCTTATATATGCATCTTGTTATTGTCGGTTACCAGGTGTTCACCATATGAATGATTTTTATCTCTATGTATGGGATGTGTATTGAAATATGAAATCTTGTGGTCTATTGTTACGATTTGATATATATAGGTTAAACCTATAACTTACCAACATTTTTGTTGACGTTTTAAGCATGTTTATTCTCAGGTGATTATTAAGAGCTTCCGCTGTCGCATACTTAAATAAGGACAAGATTTGGAGTCCATGCTTGTATGATATTGTGTAAAAACTGCATTCAAGAAACTTATTTTGTTGTAACATATTTGTATTGTAAACCATTATGTAATGGTCGTGTGTAAACAGGATATTTTAGATTATCATTATTTGATAATCTACGTAAAGCTTTTTAAACCTTTATTGATGAAATAAAGGTTATGGTTTATTTAAAAATGAATGCAGTCTTTGAAAAACGTCTCATATAGAGGTCAAAACCTCGCAACGAAATCAATTAATATGGAACGTTTTTAATCAATAAGAACGGGACATTTCAGTTGGTATCCGAGCGTTGGTCTTAGAGAACCAGAAAATTTGCATTAGTGTGTCTTATCGAGTTTGTTAGGATGCATTAGTGAGTCTGGACTTCGACCGTGTTTTCTTTAAAAATGATTGCTTAACATTTTTGTTGGAAACTATATATTTTTTAACATATGAATATTATGTGATATATTAATCTCTTAACGTGTTTGATATTATGTGATAGATGTCTACCTCTAGAACAAGTCCCATTGACTCACCTAATAATAATGAAGAGTCAAATGTAAATTGGAATGATTTGTGGACTGATTCACAAGTTCCCGAAGAGGAACCGGAAGAAGAGTCGGAACCGGAAGAAGAATCGGAACCGGAAGAAGAATCGGAACCGGATGAAGAAATAGAACCGGTGGGGGAAATAATAAAACGGTTAAGTAAAAGAAAATCCTCAACCAACCGACCAAGATTAATTATGGTCAATGGTGTTTCCGCCAAGGAAGCAAAATATTGGGAGGATTACCAATTCTCCGATGAATCGGATTCCGACGAGAATTCCGATGATGTTATAGAAATTACCCCAACTGAATTTAAAAAGGCAAAAGAAAATAATAAGGGAAAGGGCATAAAAATAGAGAAATCTAATTCCAACCCCGATGAACTTTATATGTATCGTCAACCCCCGAAGTCCTTAAGTTGTAACAATGACCCGGGAACCTCTAAACCACCAGGTTTTTCTAAACCAATGTGGACAACGACGGCTCGTATTAGGGGAACATCATATATCCCTAGAAACTTGGCAAAACGAACCAAAACCGAAGAAGAAGAAACGAGCGAGTCGGAATAAGATAGTTGTATTCGTGTGGTGTAATATATGGAATATAGTGTTCTTATGCTTTATGATATATGTAAAAATTGCTTGTATTAATAAGTATTTTTTTTATGAATCTAACTCTTGTCTATTTTACAGTTTAAAAACACAAAATGGATAGACAACCCAATATTTTAAGAGACCTACCTGGAGACATGATTGATGAAATCTTGTCTAGAGTCGGCCAGAATTCTTCGGCACAACTATTTAAGGCGAGATCAGTTTGTAAGACATTCGAAGAACGTTCCAAGAATGTCTTGGTTTATAAGAGACTTTCGTTTGAAAGATGGGGGATATCACATTGGGAAACCCATAAGTTACGATGTGTTTACTTTGACGCATATATTGCGGGGAACCCAAATGCTATTTTACGCAACGGGTTAAGAAATTATTTTGACTCAATATATCCGAATATTGGACTTCGTGATTTAGAAAAAGCGGCTAACATGCAACATAAAGAAGCATGTTATGCTTACGGATTAGTAATGTTCGCTTCTCACCAAAGTGAGAACAAGAACATCGGGCTACAACTATTAAACAAAACGTTTCCACAAGTGACGGAGTCGGTAATTGGGGTAAGAAATGAGGTTTTTAGATTATTACGGGACTGTTGGACATTACGTAACCCTCGTCCCTTTGACGACGTTACAACACGCTGTCTTATCAACGGCCATAACGGTTATGTTGCACAAGACCAAGGATGGGAAGTAGTCCTAGTAAAACCAGAATGCATGACTTGTTTCTGGACGTATGAATTACGTGTCTTTATTGCCTTTGCCGAACGACTTGTGTACTAGCTAGAATTGTCTTCACAACTATCTTGTATCAAAGTTATTGTGTGCTATATTTCATGCTTTATGTAAAATAAGCGGTATTGTAAGTTTGTAAAATATTGTATAAAAGTTTGAACGCGAAATATTATTACAATAAGTTTTTCATATAGAATTGTAGTAGTTGAATTGTATATTAGCTACTAAGTATGAACTTAACGGGTAGGTACTACCCGAATTTAAACTTATAAAACGCTAATATGAAGAAAAAGCTTTTATAAATGAGTTCATATTATGCTACGAAATACTATTAACTACTCTTAATATTCTGTATGATTAACTTGTTCCATTTAACTATTTTGAAGGAAATGGCACCGACTACTCGACACACCGTGAATATGAATGAAGAGGAATTCCGTACTTTTCTAGCTTCAAACATAGCCGCAGTACAGGCTGCGCTACATACCAACAATAACCTTGGATCTAGCAGTACAGGAAATCGTGTAGGATGCACCTACAAAGAATTCACTGCCTGCAAACCTTTGGAATTTGATGGAACCGAAGGACCGATCGGATTGAAACGGTGGACCGAGAAGGTTGAATCGGTGTTTGCCATAAGTAAGTGTACTGAAGAGGACAAAGTGAAGTACGCTACGCATACCTTCACAGGTTCTGCATTAACATGGTGGAATACCTATCTAGAGCAAGTGGGACAAGATGATGCGTACGCACTACCGTGGTCAGCATTCAAGCACTTGATGAACGAGAAGTACCGTCCCAGAACCGAGGTCAATAAGCTCAAGACAGAACTTAGAGGGTTACGAACCCAAGGATTTGATATTACCACGTACGAAAGACGATTCACAGAATTGTGCCTATTGTGTCCGGGAGCATTCGAAGATGAGGAAGAGAAGATCGACGCGTTTGTGAAAGGATTACCGGAAAGAATCCAAGAAGATATAAGTTCACACGAGCCCGCCTCCATACAACAGGCATGTAGAATGGCTCACAAACTAGTGAACCAGATTGAAGAAAGAATTAAAGAACAGACTGCTGAAGAGGCCAATGTGAAGCAAGTCAAAAGAAAGTGGGAGGAAAACGGTGATAAGAATCACCAATACAACAACAACAGCAATTACAACAATAATCGCAACAATTATCCCAACAATCGCAACATCAATCGCAACTACAACAAACGGCCCAACAACAACAACAACAACAACAACAACAGCAACTACAACAATCATCCCAACAACAATAATAACCGCAACAACAACAACAATCAGAAGCAACTATGCCAAAGGTGTGAAAAGAATCACTCGGGGTTCTGCACTAAATTTTGCAACAAGTGTAAAAGAAATGGTCATAGCGCGGCGAAGTGTGAGGTCTACGGACCAGGGGTTAATAGAACGAAAGGAACAAATGGTGTCGGAACGAGTAATGGCGGAGCAAGTAGTGTCGGAGCAAGTTATGCCAATGTAGTTTGTTATAAATGTGGAAAACCAGGCCACATTATTAGAAATTGCCCGAACCAGGAGAACACGAATGGACAAGGCCGTGGAAGAGTTTTCAATATTAATGCGATAGAGGCACAGGAAGACCCGGAGCTTGTTACGGGTACGTTTCTTATTGACAATAAATCTGCTTACGTTTTATTTGATTCGGGTGCGGATAGAAGCTATATGAGTAGAGATTTTTGTGCTAAATTAAGTTGTCCATTGACGCCTTTGGATAGTAAATTTTTACTCGAATTAGCAAATGGTAAATTAATTTCAGCAGATAATATATGTCGGAATCGAGAAATTAAACTGGTTAGCGAAACATTTAAGATTGATTTGATACCAGTAGAGTTAGGGAGTTTTGATGTGATAATCGGTATGGACTGGTTGAAAGAAGTGAAAGCGGAGATCGTTTGTTACAAAAATGCAATTCGCATTATACGAGAAAAAGGAAAACCCTTAATGGTGTACGGAGAAAAGGGCAACACGAAGCTACATCTTATTAGTAATTTGAAGGCACAAAAACTAATAAGAAAAGGTTGCTATGCTGTTCTAGCACACGTCGAGAAAGTACAAACTGAGGAAAAGAGCATCAATGATGTTCCCATTGCAAAAGAATTTCCCGATGTATTTCCGAAAGAATTACCGGGATTACCCCCACATCGATCCGTTGAATTTCAAATAGATCTTGTACCAGGAGCTGCACCAATAGCTCGTGCTCCTTACAGACTCGCACCCAGCGAGATGAAAGAACTGCAAAGCCAATTACAAGAACTTCTAGAGCGTGGTTTCATTCGACCAAGCACATCACCGTGGGGAGCTCCTGTTTTGTTTGTCAAGAAGAAAGATGGTACATTCAGGTTGTGTATCGACTACCGAGAGTTGAACAAACTTACCATCAAGAACCGCTACCCACTACCGAGAATCGACGACTTATTTGATCAACTACAAGGCTCGTCTGTTTATTCAAAGATTGACTTACGTTCCGGGTATCATCAAATGCGGGTGAAAGAAGATGATATTCCAAAGACTGCTTTCAGAACACGTTACGGTCATTACGAGTTTATGGTCATGCCGTTTGGTTTAACTAATGCACCAGCTGTGTTCATGGACCTTATGAACCGAGTGTGTGGACCATACCTTGACAAGTTTGTCATTGTTTTCATTGATGACATACTTATTTACTCAAAGAATGACCAAGAACACGGTGAACATTTGAGAAAGGTGTTAGAAGTATTGAGGAAGGAAGAATTGTACGCTAAGTTTTCAAAGTGTGCATTTTGGTTGGAAGAAGTTCAATTCCTCGGTCACATAGTGAACAAAGAAGGTATTAAGGTGGATCCGGCAAAGATAGAAACTGTTGAAAAGTGGGAAACCCTGAAAACTCCGAAACACATACGCCAGTTTTTAGGACTAGCTGGTTACTACAGAAGGTTCATCCAAGACTTTTCCAGAATAGCAAAACCCTTGACTGCATTAACGCATAAAGGGAAGAAATTTGAATGGAATGATGAACAAGAGAAAGCGTTTCAGTTATTGAAGAAAAAGCTAACTACGGCACCTATATTGTCATTGCCTGAAGGGAATGATGATTTTGTGATTTATTGTGATGCATCAAAGCAAGGTCTCGGTTGTGTATTAATGCAACGAACGAAGGTGATTGCTTATGCGTCTAGACAATTGAAGATTCACGAACAAAATTATACGACGCATGATTTGGAATTAGGCGCGGTTGTTTTTGCATTAAAGACTTGGAGGCACTACTTATATGGGGTCAAAAGTATTATATATACCGACCACAAAAGTCTTCAACACATATTTAATCAGAAACAACTGAATATGAGGCAGCGTAGGTGGATTGAATTGTTGAATGATTACGACTTTGAGATTCGTTACCACCCGGGGAAGGCAAATGTGGTAGCCGATGCCTTGAGCAGGAAGGACAGAGAACCCATTCGAGTAAAATCTATGAATATAATGATTCATAATAACCTTACTACTCAAATAAAGGAGGCGCAACAAGGAGTTTTAAAAGAGGGAAATTTAAAGGATGAAATACCCAAAGGATCGGAGAAGCATCTTAATATTCGGGAAGACGGAACCCGGTATAGGGCTGAAAGGATTTGGGTACCAAAATTTGGAGATATGAGAGAAATGGTACTTAGAGAAGCTCATAAAACCAGATACTCAATACATCCTGGAACGGGGAAGATGTACAAGGATCTCAAGAAACATTTTTGGTGGCCGGGTATGAAAGTCGATGTTGCTAAATACGTAGGAGAATGTTTGACGTGTTCTAAGGTCAAAGCTGAGCATCAGAAACCATCAGGTCTACTTCAACAACCCGAAATCCCGGAATGGAAATGGGAAAACATTACCATGGATTTCATCACTAAATTGCCAAGGACTGCAAGTGGTTTTGATACTATTTGGGTAATAGTTGATCGTCTCACCAAATCAGCACACTTCCTACCAATAAGAGAAGATGACAAGATGGAGAAGTTAGCACGACTGTATTTGAAGGAAGTCGTCTCCAGACATGGAATACCAATCTCTATTATCTCTGATAGGGATGGCAGATTTATTTCAAGATTCTGGCAGACATTACAGCAAGCATTAGGAACTCGTCTAGACATGAGTACTGCCTATCATCCACAAACTGATGGGCAGAGCGAAAGGACGATACAAACGCTTGAAGACATGCTACGAGCATGTGTTATTGATTTCGGAAACAGTTGGGATCGACATCTACCGTTAGCAGAATTTTCCTACAACAACAGCTACCATTCAAGCATTGAGATGGCGCCGTTTGAAGCACTTTATGGTAGAAAGTGCAGGTCTCCGATTTGTTGGAGTGAGGTGGGGGATAGACAGATTACGGGTCCGGAGATTATACAAGAAACTACCGAGAAGATCATCCAAATTCAACAACGGTTGAAAACCGCCCAAAGTCGACAAAAGAGCTACGCTGACATTAAAAGAAAAGATATAGAATTTGAAATTGGAGAGATGGTCATGCTTAAAGTTTCACCTTGGAAAGGCGTTGTTCGATTTGGTAAACGAGGGAAATTAAATCCAAGGTATATTGGACCATTCAAGATTATTGATCGTGTCGGACCAGTAGCTTACCGACTTGAGTTACCTCAACAACTCACGGCTGTACATAACACTTTCCACGTCTCGAATTTGAAGAAATGTTTTGCTAAAGAAGATCTCACTATTCCGTTAGATGAAATCCAAATCAACGAAAAACTCCAATTCATCGAAGAACCCGTCGAAATAATGGATCGTGAGGTTAAAAGACTTAAGCAAAACAAGATACCAATTGTTAAGGTTCGATGGAATGCTCGTAGAGGACCCGAGTTCACCTGGGAGCATGAAGATCAGATGAAGAAGAAATACCCGCATCTATTTCCAGAAGATTCGTCAACACCTTCAACAGCTTAAAATTTCGGGACGAAATTTATTTAACGGGTAGGTACTGTAGTGACCCGAACTTTTCCATGTTTATATATATTAATTGAGATTGATGTTTACATGATTAAATGTTTCCAACATATTAAGCAATCAAACTTGTTAAGACTTGATTAATTGAAACAGGTTTCATATAGACAATTGACTACCCAAGTTGACCGGTGATTCACGAACGTTAAAACTTGTAAAAAAACTATATGATGACATATATATGGTTATATATATAGTTAACATGATATTATGATAAGTAAACATATCATTAATTATATTAACAATGAACTACATATGTAAAAACAAGACTACTAACTTAATGATTTTGAAACGAGACATATATGTAACGTTTATCGTTGTAACGACATTTAATGTATATATATCATATTAAGAGATATTCGTACATCATAATATCATGATAATATAATAATTTAAAATCTCTTTTGATATTATAAACATTGGGTAAACAACATTTAACAAGATCGTTAACCTAAAGGTTTCAAAACAACACTTACATGTAACGACTAACGATGACTTAACGACTCAGTTAAAATGTATATACATGTAGTGTTTTAATATGTATTTATACACTTTTGAAAGACTTCAATACACTTATCAAAATACTTCTACTTAACAAAAATGCTTACAATTACATTCTCGTTCAGTTTCATCAACAATTCTACTCGTATGCACCCGTATTCGTACTCGTACAATACACAGCTTTTAGATGTATGTACTATTGGTATATACACTCCAATGATCAGCTCTTAGCAGCCCATGTGAGTCACCTAACACATGTGGGAACCATCATTTGGCAACTAGCATGAAATATCTCATAAGATTACAAAAATATGAGTAATCATTCATGACTTATTTACATGAAAACAAAATTACATATCCTTTATATCTAATCCATACACCAACGACCAAAAACACCTACAAACACTTTCATTCTTCAATTTTCTTCATCTAATTGAACTCTCTCAAGTTCTATCTTCAAGTTCTAAGTGTTCTTCATAAATTCCAAAAGTTCTAGTTTCATAAAATCAAGAATACTTTCAAGTTTGCTAGCTCACTTCCAATCTTGTAAGGTGATCATCCAACCTCAAGAAATCTTTGTTTCTTACAGTAGGTTACCATTCTAATACAAGGTAATAATCATATTCAAACTTTGGTTCAATTTCTATAACTATAACAATCTTATTTCAAGTGATGATCTTACTTGAACTTGTTTTCGTGTCATGATTTTGCTTCAAGAACTTTGAGCCATCCAAGGATCCATTGAAGCTAGATCCATTTTTCTCTTTTCCAGTAGGTTCATCCAAGGAACTTAAGGTAGTAATGATGTTCATAACATCATTCGATTCATACATATAAAGCTATCTTATTCGAAGGTTTAAACTTGTAATCACTAGAACATAGTTTAGTTAATTCTAAACTTGTTCGCAAACAAAAGTTAATCCTTCTAACTTGACTTTTAAAATCAACTAAACACATGTTCTATATCTATATGATATGCTAACTTAATGATTTAAAACCTGGAAACACGAAAAAACACCGTAAAACCGGATTTACGCCGTCGTAGTAACACCGCGGGCTGTTTTGGGTTAGTTAATTAAAAACTATGATAAACTTTGATTTAAAAGTTGTTATTCTGAGAAAATGATTTTTATTATGAACATGAAACTATATCCAAAAATTATGGTTAAACTCAAAGTGGAAGTATGTTTTCTAAAATGGTCATCTAGACGTCGTTCTTTCGACTGAAATGACTACCTTTACAAAAACGACTTGTAACTTATTTTTCCGACTAGAAACCTATACTTTTTTTGTTTAGATTCATAAAATAGAGTTCAATATGAAACCATAGCAATTTGATTCACTCAAAACGGATTTAAAATGAAGAAGTTATGGGTAAAACAAGATTGGATAATTTTTCTCATTTTAGCTACGTGAAAATTGGTAACAAATCTATTCCAACCATAACTTAATCAACTTGTATTATATATTATGTAATCTTGAGATACCATAGACACGTATACAATGTTTCGACCTATCATGTCGACACATCTATATATATTTCGGAACAACCATAGACACTCTATATGTGAATGTTGGAGTTAGCTATACAGGGTTGAGGTTGATTCCAAAATATATATAGTTTGAGTTGTGATCAATACTGAGATACGTATACACTGGGTCGTGGATTGGTTCAAGATAATATTTATCGATTTATTTCTGTACATCTAACTGTGGACAACTAGTTGTAGGTTACTAACGAGGACAGCTGACTTAATAAACTTAAAACATCAAAATATATTAAAAGTGTTGTAAATATATTTTGAACATACTTTGATATATATGTATATATTGTTATAGGTTCGTGAATCAACCAGTGGCCAAGTCTTACTTCCCGACGAAGTAAAAATATGTGAAAGTGAGTTATAGTCCCACTTTTAAAATCTAATATTTTTGGGATGAGAATACATGCAGGTTTTATAAATGATTTACAAAATAGACACAAGTACGTGAAACTACATTCTATGGTTGAATTATCGAAATCGAATATGCCCCTTTTTATTAAGTCTGGTAATCTAAGAATTAGGGAACAGACACCCTAATTGACGCGAATCCTAAAGATAGATCTATTGGGCCTAACAAACCCCATCCAAAGTACCGGATGCTTTAGTACTTCGAAATTTATATCATATCCGAAGGGTGTCCCGGAATGATGGGGATATTCTTATATATGCATCTTGTTATTGTCGGTTACCAGGTGTTCACCATATGAATGATTTTTATCTCTATGTATGGGATGTGTATTGAAATATGAAATCTTGTGGTCTATTGTTACGATTTGATATATATAGGTTAAACCTATAACTTACCAACATTTTTGTTGACGTTTTAAGCATGTTTATTCTCAGGTGATTATTAAGAGCTTCCGCTGTCGCATACTTAAATAAGGACAAGATTTGGAGTCCATGCTTGTATGATATTGTGTAAAAACTGCATTCAAGAAACTTATTTTGTTGTAACATATTTGTATTGTAAACCATTATGTAATGGTCGTGTGTAAACAGGATATTTTAGATTATCATTATTTGATAATCTACGTAAAGCTTTTTAAACCTTTATTGATGAAATAAAGGTTATGGTTTGTTTAAAAATGAATGCAGTCTTTGAAAAACGTCTCATATAGAGGTCAAAACCTCGCAACGAAATCAATTAATATGGAACGTTTTTAATCAATAAGAACGGGACATTTCACACAACCCAGGTACCATTGTCGTGCTACTATATTACTATTATGTGTCGTACAACCACAACCTTCACCTACACCATTACTTACCACCAATCACCACAACACCACCATTAAAACTCCAACATCAACTGCTACAGCTGCCGTTTCTTTTTCTTCTATTTAAACCCTCCAGTTAACCACCATCAAGCCATTATCTTAACTGCTACTACCACAGCTACTTCTTACTTTCTGTGTCCACTAGATAAATAAATCATAAGAAAAAGTGTACTGCTATTACCTGCTTTCTTTTCTGTTTTTGAATGATTAAACTGCCAAGGAACCCACCAAACCCTTATGCTAACCTGCTGCTACTACCTTGTTCTTCTGTTTGATTGAAAATCACAAATCATCACCATCTGCAATACCTCCAATCATAACTGCTGATGCTCAGTTTGGTTCTGTATCGAGTCTATGCAAAAATAATAACCACCATCGAACACCTATGGCTACTGCTCATGATCAATAACACCACCACATACGAATATAACCTTCAACACCAACACAGCTGCACCTGCTACTACGTATGTTGTTACTTCTGTTCAAACCTCGCAATCCATCTCAACAAACTGCAGATTTCTTACTTATGTTTCACTATTGCTTCTGCTACGCATATACTTGTTGATGGGTTCTGTTGTCTGTCACACTGAAGTCAAACCACTTGCAGCTGCTACTGTGATCCTGTCTCTTTGTCCGTAAGCTACACTAACCCTAATTATTTTTTTTATTTTTTTTCTTTCATCATCAAGCTCACCAAGAACATCACTAATTATTACTCTTATTCAACCAAATAGATATACAGAAAATAAATATAGAGAATTAAAGAAATTAATAGTATATCATAGAACCAATTACTTACTTGATAAATTGATGGACCGAATACTCGATTAATTGAAAATGAAGGTTGATGATGACGATTGAGCGACGACGATGAACCAATAACCTATGGTACATCGGTGATTATTTGATCGATTGATGAATCGAAGAATCTTAAACTGGGATATGTGTCCTGCACCTTGCTTCTCTATGTAGTGACCCGAACTTTTCCACGTTTATATATATTAATTGAGATTGATATTTACATGATTAAATGTTTCCAACATGTTAAGCAATCAAACTTGTTAAGACTTGATTAATTGAAATAGGTTTCATATAGACAATTGACCACCCAAGTTGACCGGTGATTCACGAACGTTAAAACTTGTAAAAAACTATATGATGACATATATATGGTTATATATATAGTTAACATGATATTATGATAAGTAAACATATCATTAATTATATTAACAATGAACTACATATGTAAAAACAAGACTACTAACTTAATGATTTTGAAACGAGACATATATGTAACGTTTATCGTTGTAACGACATTTAATGTATATATATCATATTAAGAGATATTCGTACATCATAATATCATGATAATATAATAATTTAAAATCTCTTTTGATATTATAAACATTGGGTTAACAACATTTAACAAGATCGTTAACCTAAAGGTTTCAAAACAACACTTACATGTAACGACTAACGATGACTTAACGACTCAGTTAAAATGTATATACATGTAGTGTTTTAATATGTATTTATACACTTTTGAAAGACTTCAATACACTTATCAAAATACTTCTACTTAACAAAAATGCTTACAATTACATTCTCGTTCAGTTTCATCAACAATTCTACTCGTATGCACCCGTATTCGTACTCGTACAATACACAGCTTTTAGATGTATGTACTATTGGTATATACACTCCAATGATCAGCTCTTAGCAGCCCATGTGAGTCACCTAACACATGTGGGAACCATCATTTGGCAACTAGCATGAAATATCTCATAAGATTACAAAAATATGAGTAATCATTCATGACTTATTTACATGAAAACAAAATTACATATCCTTTATATCTAATCCATACACCAACGACCAAAAACACCTACAAACACTTTCATTCTTCAATTTTCTTCATCTAATTGAACTCTCTCAAGTTCTATCTTCAAGTTCTAAGTGTTCTTCATAAATTCCAAAAGTTCTAGTTTCATAAAATCAAGAATACTTTCAAGTTTGCTAGCTCACTTCCAATCTTGTAAGGTGATCATCTAACCTCAAGAAATCTTTGTTTCTTACAGTAGGTTATCATTCTAATACAAGGTAATAATCATATTCAAACTTTGGTTCAATTTCTATAACTATAACAATCTTATTTCAAGTGATGATCTTACTTGAACTTGTTTTCGTGTCATGATTTTGCTTCAAGAACTTTGAGCCATCCAAGGATCCATTGAAGCTAGATCCATTTTTCTCTTTTCCAGTAGGTTCATCCAAGGAACTTAAGGTAGTAATGATGTTCATAACATCATTCGATTCATACATATAAAGCTATCTTATTCGAAGGTTTAAACTTGTAATCACTAGAACATAGTTTAGTTAATTCTAAACTTGTTCGCAAACAAAAGTTAATCCTTCTAACTTGACTTTTAAAATCAACTAAACACATGTTCTATATCTATATGATATGCTAACTTAATGATTTAAAACCTGGAAACACGAAAAACACCGTAAAACCGGATTTACGCCGTCGTAGTAACACCGCGGGCTGTTTTGGGTTAGTTAATTAAAAACTATGATAAACTTTGATTTAAAAGTTGTTATTCTGAGAAAATGATTTTTATTATGAACATGAAACTATATCCAAAAATTATGGTTAAACTCAAAGTGGAAGCATGTTTTCTAAAATGGTCATCTAGACGTCGTTCTTTCGACTGAAATGACTACCTTTACAAAAACGACTTGTAACTTATTTTTCCGACTAGAAACCTATACTTTTTTGTCTAGATTCATAAAATAGAGTTCAATATGAAACCATAGCAATTTGATTCACTCGAAACGGATTTAAAATGAAGAAGTTATGGGTAAAACAAGATTGGATAATTTTTCTCATTTTAGCTACGTGTAAATTGGTAACAAATCTATTCCAACCATAACTTAATCAACTTGTATTATATATTATGTAATCTTGAGATACCATAGACACGTATACAATGTTTCGACCTATCATGTCGACACATCTATATATATTTCGGAACAACCATAGACACTCTATATGTGAATGTTGGAGTTAGCTATACAGGGTTGAGGTTGATTCCAAAATATATAGTTTGAGTTGTGATCAATACTGAGATACGTATACACTGGGTCGTGGATTGATTCAAGATAATATTTATCGATTTATTTCTGTACATCTAACTGTGGACAACTAGTTGTAGGTTACTAACGAGGACAGCTGACTTAATAAACTTAAAACATCAAAATATATTAAAAGTGTTGTAAATATATTTTGAACATACTTTGATATATATGTATATATTGTTATAGGTTCGTGAATCAACCAGTGGCCAAGTCTTACTTCCCGACGAAGTAAAAATCTGTGAAAGTGAGTTATAGTCCCACTTTTAAAATCTAATATTTTTGGGATGAGAATACATGCAGGTTTTATAAATGATTTACAAAATAGACACAAGTACGTGAAACTACATTCTATGGTTGAATTATCGAAATCGAATATGCCCCTTTTTATTAAGTCTGGTAATCTAAGAATTAGGGAACAGACACCCTAATTGACGCGAATCCTAAAGATAGATCTATTGGGCCTAACAAACCCCATCCAAAGTACCGGATGCTTTAGTACTTCGAAATTTATATCATATCCGAAGGGTGTCCCGGAATGATGGGAATATTCTTATATATGCATCTTGTTATTGTCGGTTACCAGGTGTTCACCATATGAATGATTTTTATCTCTATGTATGGGATGTGTATTGAAATATGAAATCTTGTGGTCTATTGTTACGATTTGATATATATAGGTTAAACCTATAACTCACCAACATTTTTGTTGACGTTTTAAGCATGTTTATTCTCAGGTGATTATTAAGAGCTTCCGCTGTCGCATACTTAAATAAGGACAAGATTTGGAGTCCATGCTTGTATGATATTGTGTAAAAACTGCATTCAAGAAACTTATTTTGTTGTAACATATTTGTATTGTAAACCATTATGTAATGGTCGTGTGTAAACAGGATATTTTAGATTATCATTATTTGATAATCTACGTAAAGCTTTTTAAACCTTTATTGATGAAATAAAGGTTATGGTTTGTTTAAAAATGAATGCAGTCTTTGAAAAACGTCTCATATAGAGGTCAAAACCTCGCAACGAAATCAATTAATATGGAACGTTTTTAATCAATAAGAACGGGACATTTCAGTTGGTATCAGAGCGTTGGTCTTAGAGAACCAGAAAATTTGCATTAGTGTGTCTTATCGAGTTTGTTAGGATGCATTAGTGAGTCTGGACTTCGACCGTGTTTTCTTTAAAAATGATTGCTTAACATTTTTGTTGGAAACTATATATTTTTAACATATGAATATTATGTGATATATTAATCTCTTAACGTGTTTGATATTATGTGATAGATGTCTACCTCTAGAACAAGTCCCATTGACTCACCTAATAATAATGAAGAGTCAAATGTAAATTGGAATGATTTGTGGACTGATTCACAAGTTCCCGAAGAGGAACCGGAAGAAGAGTCGGAACCGGAAGAAGAATCGGAACCGGGAGAAGAATCGGAACCGGATGAAGAAATAGAACCGGTGGGGGAAATAATAAAACGGTTAAGTAAAAGAAAATCCTCAACCAACCGACCAAAGTTAATTATGGTCAATGGTGTTTCCGCCAAGGAAGCAAAATATTGGGAGGATTACCAATTCTCCGATGAATCGGATTCCGACGAGAATTCCGATGATGTTATAGAAATTACCCCAACTGAATTTAAAAAGGCAAAAGAAAATAATAAGGGAAAGGGCATAAAAATAGAGAAATCTAATTCCAACCCCGATGAACTTTATATGTATCGTCAACCCCCGAAGTCCTTAAGTTGTAACAATGACCCGGGAACCTCTAAACCACCAGGTTTTTCTAAACCAATGTGGACAACGACGGCTCGTATTAGGGGAACATCATATATCCCTAGAAACTTGGCAAAACGAACCAAAACCGAAGAAGAAGAAACGAGCGAGTCGGAATAAGATAGTTGTATTCGTGTGGTGTAATATATGGAATATAGTGTTCTTATGCTTTATGATATATGTAAAAATTGCTTGTATTAATAAGTATTTTTTTATGAATCTAACTCTTGTCTATTTTACAGTTTAAAAACACAAAATGGATAGACAACCCAATATTTTAAGAGACCTACCCGGAGACATGATTGATGAAATCTTGTCTAGAGTCGGCCAGAATTCTTCGGCACAACTATTTAAGGCGAGATCAGTTTGTAAGACATTCGAAGAACGTTCCAAGAATGTATTGGTTTATAAGAGACTTTCGTTTGAAAGATGGGGGATATCACATTGGGAAACCCATAAGTTACGATGTGTTTACTTTGACGCATATATTGCGGGGAACCCAAATGCTATTTTACGCAACGGGTTAAGAAATTATTTTGACTCAATATATCCGAATATTGGACTTCGTGATTTAGAAAAAGCGGCTAACATGCAACATAAAGAAGCATGTTATGCTTACGGATTAGTAATGTTCGCTTCTCACCAAAGTGAGAACAAGAACATCGGGCTACAACTATTAAACAAAACGTTTCCACAAGTGACGGAGTCGGTAATTGGGGTAAGAAATGAGGTTTTTAGATTATTACGGGACTGTTGGACATTACGTAACCCTCGTCCCTTTGATGACGTTACAACACGCTGTCTTATCAACGGCCATAATGGTTATGTTGCACAAGACCAAGGATGGGAAGTAGTCCTAGTAAAACCAGAATGCATGACTTGTTTCTGGACGTATGAATTACGTGTCTTTATTGCCTTTGCTGAACGACTTGTGTACTAGCTAGAATTGTCTTCACAACTATCTTGTATCAAAGTTATTGTGTGCTATATTTCATGCTTTATGTAAAATAAGCGGTATTGTAAGTTTGTAAAATATTGTATAAAAGTTTGAACGCGAAATATTATTATAATCAGTTTTTCATATAGAATTGTAGTAGTTGAATTGTATATTAGCTACTAAGTATGAACTTAACGGGTAGGTACTACCCGAATTTAAACTTATAAAACGCTAATATGAAGAAAAAGCTTTTATAAATGAGTTCATATTATGCTACGAAATACTATTAACTACTCTTAATATTCTGTATGATTAACTTGTTCCATTTAACTATTTTGAAGGAAATGGCACCGACTACTCGACACACCGTGAATATGAATGAAGAGGAATTCCGTACTTTTCTAGCTTCAAACATAGCCGCAGTACAGGCTGCGCTACATACCAACAATAACCTTGGATCTAGCAGTACAGGAAATCGTGTAGGATGCACCTACAAAGAATTCACTGCCTGCAAACCTTTGGAATTTGATGGAACCGAAGGACCGATCGGATTGAAACGGTGGACCGAGAAGGTTGAATCGGTGTTTGCCATAAGTAAGTGTACTGAAGAGGACAAAGTGAAGTACGCTACGCATACCTTCACAGGTTCTGCGTTAACATGGTGGAATACCTATCTAGAGCAAGTGGGACAAGATGATGCGTACGCACTACCGTGGTCAGCATTCAAGCACTTGATGAACGAGAAGTACCGTCCCAGAACCGAGGTCAATAAGCTCAAGACAGAACTTAGAGGGTTACGAACCCAAGGATTTGATATTACCACGTACGAAAGACGATTCACAGAATTGTGCCTATTGTGTCCGGGAGCATTCGAAGATGAGGAAGAGAAGATCGACGCGTTTGTGAAAGGATTACCGGAAAGAATCCAAGAAGATATAAGTTCACACGAGCCCGCCTCCATACAACAGGCATGTAGAATGGCTCACAAACTAGTGAACCAGATCGAAGAAAGAATTAAAGAACAGACTGCTGAAGAGGCCAATGTGAAGCAAGTCAAAAGAAAGTGGGAGGAAAACGGTGATAAGAATCACCAATACAACAACAACAGCAATTACAACAATAATCGCAACAATTATCCCAACAATCGCAACATCAATCGCAACTACAACAAACGGCCCAACAACAACAACAACAACAACAACAACAACCACAGCAACTACAACAATCATCCCAACAACAATAATAACCGCAACAACAACAACAATCAGAAGCAACTATGCCAAAGGTGTGAAAAGAATCACTCGGGGTTCTGCACCAAATTTTGCAACAAGTGTAAAAGAAATGGTCATAGCGCGGCGAAGTGTGAGGTCTACGGACCAGGGGTTAATAGAACGAAAGGAACAAATGGTGTCGGAACGAGTAATGGCGGAGCAAGTAGTGTCGGAGCAAATTATGCCAATGTAGTTTGTTATAAATGTGGAAAACCAGGCCACATTATTAGAAATTGCCCGAACCAGGAGAACACGAATGGACAAGGCCGTGGAAGAGTTTTCAATATTAATGCGGTAGAGGCACAGGAAGACCCGGAGCTTGTTACGGGTACGTTTCTTATTGACAATAAATCTGCTTACGTTTTATTTGATTCGGGTGCGGATAGAAGCTATATGAGTAGAGATTTTTGTGCTAAATTAAGTTGTCCATTGACGCCTTTGGATAGTAAATTTTTACTAGAATTAGCAAATGGTAAATTAATTTCAGCAGATAATATATGTCGGAATCGAGAAATTAAACTGGTTAGCGAAACATTTAAGATTGATTTGATACCAGTAGAGTTAGGGAGTTTTGATGTGATAATCGGTATGGACTGGTTGAAAGAAGTGAAAGCGGAGATCGTTTGTTACAAAAATGCAATTCGCATTATACGAGAAAAAGGAAAACCCTTAATGGTGTACGGAGAAAAGGGCAACACGAAGCTACATCTTATTAGTAATTTGAAGGCACAAAAACTAATAAGAAAAGGTTGCTATGCTGTTCTAGCACACGTCGAGAAAGTACAAACTGAAGAAAAGAGCATCAATGATGTTCCCATTGCAAAAGAATTTCCCGATGTATTTCCGAAAGAATTACCGGGATTACCCCCACATCGATCCGTTGAATTTCAAATAGATCTTGTACCAGGAGCTGCACCAATAGCTCGTGCTCCTTACAGACTCGCACCCAGCGAGATGAAAGAACTACAAAGCCAATTACAAGAACTTTTAGAGCGTGGTTTCATTCGACCAAGCACATCACCGTGGGGAGCTCCTGTTTTGTTTGTCAAGAAAAAAGATGGTACATTCAGGTTGTGTATCGACTACCGAGAGTTGAACAAACTTACCATCAAGAACCGCTACCCACTACCGAGAATCGACGACTTATTTGATCAACTACAAGGCTCGTCTGTTTATTCAAAGATTGACTTACGTTCCGGGTATCATCAAATGCGGGTGAAAGAAGATGATATTCCAAAGACTGCTTTCAGAACACGTTACGGTCATTACGAGTTTATGGTCATGCCGTTTGGTTTAACTAATGCACCAGCTGTGTTCATGGACCTTATGAACCGAGTGTGTGGACCATACCTTGACAAGTTTGTCATTGTTTTCATTGATGACATACTTATTTACTCAAAGAATGACCAAGAACACGGTGAACATTTGAGAAAGGTGTTAGAAGTATTGAGGAAGGAAGAATTGTACGCTAAGTTTTCAAAGTGTGCATTTTGGTTGGAAGAAGTTCAATTCCTCGGTCACATAGTGAACAAAGAAGGTATTAAGGTGGATCCGGCAAAGATAGAAACTGTTGAAAAGTGGGAAACCCCGAAAACTCCGAAACACATACGCCAGTTTTTAGGACTAGCTGGTTACTACAGAAGGTTCATCCAAGACTTTTCCAGAATAGCAAAACCCTTGACTGCATTAACGCATAAAGGGAAGAAATTTGAATGGAATGATGAACAAGAGAAAGCGTTTCAGTTATTGAAGAAAAAGCTAACTACGGCACCTATATTGTCATTGCCTGAAGGGAATGATGATTTTGTGATTTATTGTGACGCATCAAAGCAAGGTCTCGGTTGTGTATTAATGCAACGAACGAAGGTGATTGCTTATGCGTCTAGACAATTGAAGATTCACGAACAAAATTATACGACGCATGATTTGGAATTAGGCGCGGTTGTTTTTGCATTAAAGACTTGGAGGCACTACTTATATGGGGTCAAAAGTATTATATATACCGACCACAAAAGTCTTCAACACATATTTAATCAGAAACAACTGAATATGAGGCAGCGTAGGTGGATTGAATTATTGAATGATTACGATTTTGAGATTCGTTACCACCCGGGGAAGGCAAATGTGGTAGCCGATGCCTTGAGCAGGAAGGATAGAGAACCCATTCGAGTAAAATCTATGAATATAATGATTCATAATAACATTACTACTCAAATAAAGGAGGCGCAACAAGGAGTTTTAAAAGAGGGAAATTTAAAGGATGAAATACCCAAAGGATCGGAGAAGCATCTTAATATTCGGGAAGACGGAACCCGGTATAGGGCTGAAAGGATTTGGGTACCAAAATTTGGAGATATGAGAGAAATGGTACTTAGAGAAGCTCATAAAACCAGATACTCAATACATCCTGGAACGGGGAAGATGTACAAGGATCTCAAGAAACATTTTTGGTGGCCGGGTATGAAAGCCGATGTTGCTAAATACGTAGGAGAATGTTTGACGTGTTCTAAGGTCAAAGCTGAGCATCAGAAACCATCAGGTCTACTTCAACAACCCGAAATCCCGGAATGGAAATGGGAAAACATTACCATGGATTTCATCACTAAATTGCCAAGGACTGCAAGTGGTTTTGATACTATTTGGGTAATAGTTGATCGTCTCACCAAATCAGCACACTTCCTACCAATAAGAGAAGATGACAAGATGGAGAAGTTAGCACGACTGTATTTGAAGGAAGTCGTCTCCAGACATGGAATACCAATCTCTATTATCTCTGATAGGGATGGCAGATTTATTTCAAGATTCTGGCAGACATTACAGCAAGCATTAGGAACTCGTCTAGACATGAGTACTGCCTATCATCCACAAACTGATGGGCAGAGCGAAAGGACGATACAAACGCTTGAAGACATGCTACGAGCATGTGTTATTGATTTCGGAAACAGTTGGGATCGACATCTACCATTAGCAGAATTTTCCTACAACAACAGCTACCATTCAAGCATTGAGATGGCGCCGTTTGAAGCACTTTATGGTAGAAAGTGCAGGTCTCCGATTTGTTGGAGTGAGGTGGGGGATAGACAGATTACGGGTCCGGAGATTATACAAGAAACTACCGAGAAGATCATCCAAATTCAACAACGGTTGAAAACCGCCCAAAGTCGACAAAAGAGCTACGCTGACATTAAAAGAAAAGATATAGAATTTGAAATTGGAGAGATGGTCATGCTTAAAGTTTCACCTTGGAAAGGCGTTGTTCGATTTGGTAAACGAGGGAAATTAAATCCAAGGTATATTGGACCATTCAAGATTATTGATCGTGTCGGACCAGTAGCTTACCGACTTGAGTTACCTCAACAACTCGCGGCTGTACATAACACTTTCCACGTCTCGAATTTGAAGAAATGTTTTGCTAAAGAAGATCTCACTATTCCGTTAGATGAAATCCAAATCAACGAAAAACTCCAATTCATCGAAGAACCCGTCGAAATAATGGATCGTGAGGTTAAAAGACTTAAGCAAAACAAGATACCAATTGTTAAGGTTCGATGGAATGCTCGTAGAGGACCCGAGTTCACCTGGGAGCGTGAAGATCAGATGAAGAAGAAATACCCGCATATATTTCCAGAAGATTCGTCAACACCTTCAACAGCTTAAAATTTCGGGACGAAATTTATTTAACGGGTAGGTACTGTAGTGACCCGAACTTTTCCACGTTTATATATATTAATTGAGATTGATATTTACATGATTAAATGTTTCCAACATGTTAAGCAATCAAACTTGTTAAGACTTGATTAATTGAAATAGGTTTCATATAGACAATTGACCACCCAAGTTGACCGGTGATTCACGAACGTTAAAACTTGTAAAAAACTATATGATGACATATATATGGTTATATATATAGTTAACATGATATTATGATAAGTAAACATATCATTAATTATATTAACAATGAACTACATATGTAAAAACAAGACTACTAACTTAATGATTTTGAAACGAGACATATATGTAACGTTTATCGTTGTAACGACATTTAATGTATATATATCATATTAAGAGATATTCGTACATCATAATATCATGATAATATAATAATTTAAAATCTCTTTTGATATTATAAACATTGGGTTAACAACATTTAACAAGATCGTTAACCTAAAGGTTTCAAAACAACACTTACATGTAACGACTAACGATGACTTAACGACTCAGTTAAAATGTATATACATGTAGTGTTTTAATATGTATTTATACACTTTTGAAAGACTTCAATACACTTATCAAAATACTTCTACTTAACAAAAATGCTTACAATTACATTCTCGTTCAGTTTCATCAACAATTCTACTCGTATGCACCCGTATTCGTACTCGTACAATACACAGCTTTTAGATGTATGTACTATTGGTATATACACTCCAATGATCAGCTCTTAGCAGCCCATGTGAGTCACCTAACACATGTGGGAACCATCATTTGGCAACTAGCATGAAATATCTCATAAGATTACAAAAATATGAGTAATCATTCATGACTTATTTACATGAAAACAAAATTACATATCCTTTATATCTAATCCATACACCAACGACCAAAAACACCTACAAACACTTTCATTCTTCAATTTTCTTCATCTAATTGAACTCTCTCAAGTTCTATCTTCAAGTTCTAAGTGTTCTTCATAAATTCCAAAAGTTCTAGTTTCATAAAATCAAGAATACTTTCAAGTTTGCTAGCTCACTTCCAATCTTGTAAGGTGATCATCCAACCTCAAGAAATCTTTGTTTCTTACAGTAGGTTATCATTCTAATACAAGGTAATAATCATATTCAAACTTTGGTTCAATTTCTATAACTATAACAATCTTATTTCAAGTGATGATCTTACTTGAACTTGTTTTCGTGTCATGATTTTGCTTCAAGAACTTTGAGCCATCCAAGGATCCATTGAAGCTAGATCCATTTTTCTCTTTTCCAGTAGGTTCATCCAAGGAACTTAAGGTAGTAATGATGTTCATAACATCATTCGATTCATACATATAAAGCTATCTTATTCGAAGGTTTAAACTTGTAATCACTAGAACATAGTTTAGTTAATTCTAAACTTGTTCGCAAACAAAAGTTAATCCTTCTAACTTGACTTTTAAAATCAACTAAACACATGTTCTATATCTATATGATATGCTAACTTAATGATTTAAAACCTGGAAACACGAAAAACACCGTAAAACCGGATTTACGCCGTCGTAGTAACACCGCGGGCTGTTTTGGGTTAGTTAATTAAAAACTATGATAAACTTTGATTTAAAAGTTGTTATTCTGAGAAAATGATTTTTATTATGAACATGAAACTATATCCAAAAATTATGGTTAAACTCAAAGTGGAAGCATGTTTTCTAAAATGGTCATCTAGACGTCGTTCTTTCGACTGAAATGACTACCTTTACAAAAACGACTTGTAACTTATTTTTCCGACTAGAAACCTATACTTTTTTGTCTAGATTCATAAAATAGAGTTCAATATGAAACCATAGCAATTTGATTCACTCGAAACGGATTTAAAATGAAGAAGTTATGGGTAAAACAAGATTGGATAATTTTTCTCATTTTAGCTACGTGTAAATTGGTAACAAATCTATTCCAACCATAACTTAATCAACTTGTATTATATATTATGTAATCTTGAGATACCATAGACACGTATACAATGTTTCGACCTATCATGTCGACACATCTATATATATTTCGGAACAACCATAGACACTCTATATGTGAATGTTGGAGTTAGCTATACAGGGTTGAGGTTGATTCCAAAATATATAGTTTGAGTTGTGATCAATACTGAGATACGTATACACTGGGTCGTGGATTGATTCAAGATAATATTTATCGATTTATTTCTGTACATCTAACTGTGGACAACTAGTTGTAGGTTACTAACGAGGACAGCTGACTTAATAAACTTAAAACATCAAAATATATTAAAAGTGTTGTAAATATATTTTGAACATACTTTGATATATATGTATATATTGTTATAGGTTCGTGAATCAACCAGTGGCCAAGTCTTACTTCCCGACGAAGTAAAAATCTGTGAAAGTGAGTTATAGTCCCACTTTTAAAATCTAATATTTTTGGGATGAGAATACATGCAGGTTTTATAAATGATTTACAAAATAGACACAAGTACGTGAAACTACATTCTATGGTTGAATTATCGAAATCGAATATGCCCCTTTTTATTAAGTCTGGTAATCTAAGAATTAGGGAACAGACACCCTAATTGACGCGAATCCTAAAGATAGATCTATTGGGCCTAACAAACCCCATCCAAAGTACCGGATGCTTTAGTACTTCGAAATTTATATCATATCCGAAGGGTGTCCCGGAATGATGGGAATATTCTTATATATGCATCTTGTTATTGTCGGTTACCAGGTGTTCACCATATGAATGATTTTTATCTCTATGTATGGGATGTGTATTGAAATATGAAATCTTGTGGTCTATTGTTACGATTTGATATATATAGGTTAAACCTATAACTCACCAACATTTTTGTTGACGTTTTAAGCATGTTTATTCTCAGGTGATTATTAAGAGCTTCCGCTGTCGCATACTTAAATAAGGACAAGATTTGGAGTCCATGCTTGTATGATATTGTGTAAAAACTGCATTCAAGAAACTTATTTTGTTGTAACATATTTGTATTGTAAACCATTATGTAATGGTCGTGTGTAAACAGGATATTTTAGATTATCATTATTTGATAATCTACGTAAAGCTTTTTAAACCTTTATTGATGAAATAAAGGTTATGGTTTGTTTAAAAATGAATGCAGTCTTTGAAAAACGTCTCATATAGAGGTCAAAACCTCGCAACGAAATCAATTAATATGGAACGTTTTTAATCAATAAGAACGGGACATTTCACTCTAATCTCGATCTGTTTTGGAGAACCCACCAACAACACGCCTAATTTATGTATTTAGGTATAACAATAATCAGTATTACTCCGTATTATTATATTTATTATTATTATTATTATTATTATTATTATTATTATTATTATTATTATTATTATTATTATTATTATTATTATTATTATTATTATTATTATTATTATTATTATTATAATTGTTATTAGTAATTAGTATTATTATTATTTTATTATTACTAGAATTATCATAACTTTTATCATAAGTAGTATTATTTTTATCATTAGTATTATTTACATATCAAAAAAGATTGTCTATATAAAAATATATTTAGGACATAAAACCTAACTATATTAATACTTTAGTAATAAATGTTAATTATCTATATAAAAAT
Organism: Rutidosis leptorrhynchoides; assembly: GCF_046630445.1. Lineage (NCBI taxonomy): Eukaryota > Viridiplantae > Streptophyta > Magnoliopsida > Asterales > Asteraceae > Rutidosis > Rutidosis leptorrhynchoides. The sequence goes on from NC_092337.1 coordinate 260,016,503, forward strand.
AAATATATTTAATTAAGTTATTAATAGAACACATGATATAAAATAACAATTAAAATCACGAATAATATATATATATATATATATATATATATATATATATATATATATATATTTGTTCGATTACCACTATGTGTGTTAATATACATAATTGAATATAGGTTCGTGAATCCGAGGCCAACCCTACTTTTATTCATTGTCGTCATGTGTATTCTTACTACAGAATACATTAGGTGAGTTTCATTTGATCCCTTTTACTCTTTACATTTTTGGGCTGAGAATACATGCAAATGCTTTATTAACTGATTTACAATATTTATATGCGTGAGTTTCATTATTCCCTTTTTAAATGCTTTTGCAATATATATTTTTGGGACTGAGAATACATGCGCTGTTTTTATAACTGTTTTACGAAATAGACACAAGTACTCAAAAATTACATTCTATGGTTGGATTATCGAATCGAATATGCCCCTTTTTATTAAGTCTGGTAATCTAAGAATTAGGGAACAGACACCCTAATTGACGCGAATCCTAAAGATAGATCTATCGGGCCCAACAAGCCCCATCCAAAGTACTGGATGCTTTAGTACTTCGAAATTTATATCATGTCCGAAGGAGGATCCCGGAATGATGGGGATATTCTTATATGCATATTGTGAATGTCGGTTACCAGGTGTTCAATCCATATGAATGATATTTTTGTCTCTATGCATGGGACGTAAGTTTATGAGAAATGGAAATATGAAATCTTGTGGTCAATTAAAATTATGAAATGATTATTTATGTTAAACTAATGAACTCACCAACCTTTTGGTTGACACTTGAAAGCATGTTTATTCTCAGGTATGAAAGAAACGTTCCGCTGTGCATTTGCTCATTTTAAAGACAGTATTTGGAGTCGATCATCGCAATGGAACCAGTTGTTGGCGACTTCGTCCAGATGGTTTAGGACGGGTCCTTTCAGTTGGTATCAGAGCGATGGTCTTAGCGAACCAGTTCTGCAATAGTGTGTCTAACTGATAAGTCGTTAGGATGCATTAGTGAGTCTGGACTTCGACCGTGTCTGCATGTCAAAAGTTTTGCTTATCATTTTGTGTCAAAAATTACCTGCTTATCATTCTTAGAGAATCACTTGCTTATCATTGTTAGTCTAGACACATTTTACTGCATTGACTGCATGAATAGTGTATAGACAAAATTCATATCTTAGCGTATCTGCTACTTCATATCTTAGCGTATCTGTTACTGTAACTTTGTCTGACATATTCCGTAGATTCCTCCGTAACATATGGGATTTTAGTATTATATATGCATATGTAAATTATGTATTGCAGGTTACTAATCTACATCCTATAATCTATCTCTTATCGAAAATTCTTCATCTGATGGTACGAGATGAATCCCTCAACCAGTTCGAGTCCCTCAGATTCGATAGCTATTCCGATAGTTATTCCGACAGCTATTCCGACATGGATATTCACCTAAGCTCTGAAAGCGATGCCACCAGAATGAATCAATCAATCAGTCATCCCCAATTCATCTGATAGGTTCGTAGTCGACTTAATTAATAGAAACGCGCAGAAGGTAATCCCTTCCACCAACCGATTCACTTCTTGACAATGAACCTGAAGCGTTTACCAGCGAACCTGTTCGAGACACCATTTTCAGTCTCATTTCCAGGGCAACTCGACAAGATTATATTCTATCCACAATTCTGAACCTTATTAATCCGCTCGTTTCGACCGACAATCATCCTGGAGTAATAAGTCAACGAACTTCGCGCTCGAATAATCAATACGGAGAATATGGTGCAAAATGTACCAGCTTCATCAACATCACCGGCACCAACAGTACCATCAATAACAGCACCAGTACCATCAACAATCCATGCTTCAATATCATCATCTGTACTTTGAGTATGATCTTCGTTCTACATATCGTTCTACCTCATTTATCTTCGTTCGACATGGCGAATATGTAATCTCTAAAGTTTTAGAGATTATTTAATTCTAGTTCCAACCGAAAAGCAAATGAGTTTAATATCATATTAACTCATTAAATCCATGAATACATCTAAAGAAAATATATATGTATATATGTTTTCATAAAGATTGTAATTAAAAATTCTCTTGTACAAACTGTTAATGGTGAAAATATTTTAACGGGTAGGTAATACCCGAGGAATATTTAAATATCACATTAATAAGTTACATTGTACGTTCTTCGAGTCTGATTCAACAGTCATTCATTATCCTACTTACATCCACCGGTATCCGTATCCGTCACTGCAGAATAACCATTTTCATTCAATTTTAAATTTGGATTTTGACCTATCAGAATCCAACAAGTGGCATAATGAAGAAATAATGGACACAATAAAAATTGATTAGAAACAGACTAATTAACAATATGAAATTTTGTTAAGAAACCACGCTAACAAGATCCTAGCTAACTGTTCCTAGCTAACTGGTTACATTTTATTTATCACAATTTAATTATCGCAATTTACATTCTCGCAATTTACATTCTCGCAATTTTATTTATCGTCATTTAATTTCTTTTATTTATTTTATACCCTTTATTTATCGTCATTATGTTATTTACGCATTTTAAATATCGGGACACGTATACAATGTTTTGCCATATCATATCGACCCATCTATATATATATATATGTATAGTTTGAGTTGTGATCGAGTCTGAGACGTATACGGGTCACGATACGTATTAATTAATTCGAATATTATATATTAAACTATATATGAATTACTGGATTGTTACTGTGGACTATCAACTGTGGACTACCAACACTGGACAATTAAAAATGAATTAAAATATTGATTATAACATATGAAACTAAACAATTCTTCAAGTTTGCCACTTGATTCCATTTTAAACCCCATTCGTATCATCACAATTACAATCTGCGTTCAAGCCTTTCATGATTCTTGAAAACACCTCAATCGATAGGATGAATCAACCGCACTTCATCTACGGAAGAAAAGATTGATGCATTTAGTTATGCATCTGAAAAACTCTCGGAAATTGAGTAAATGTTTAACACATAGTTGTGATAATTCCTTTAGTGTTATTATTACCCAAAATAACTTGGTAATTCCTTTCAAAGTAGCAAATTTTGTCACAGCTCCAACAAATCAACTTCGAATTTTCGTTCGAAACAACCTTATTATAACCTTGATATTTATATGTGTGCTCTTTATTGTTACCGGGGAACCTTTTATATTCCACCATATTACCATCAGCGTTTAATCATCTAAAAACACCATTCTTCTGAAACCACCTCGGATTGATAACCGACGATACAAATATGGCTGCATTAAATGCAGAGGAAACAGTAAAATTGTAGATGGCCTAAATGGCCAAGAATTTGATGATAAAGAATGGAGTGTTGGGAACGCTCGATAGAAAAATTGGTATTGAAAAACGGATTGAGTTAACCGTGAAGGAGACCAAGGACAAATACAAGGACCAAACCCTTTATTCATAGAACCCAGATAAATCTAGATCCGTTGAAATCTTTAGAGAATATCTTGCTCCGAAGTCATGTTAAAATCTTACGGAAAATCTTTCTCCATCAACCATCGAAATTAGAAATTCCAAAATATCATCATCAATATCTTCGATATTTCTGAGGATATCTTCATAAATATTCTCGTCCGAAATTATATACCTCTACGTGCTTCCTGTGTATTATTATATTGGAAACATTCAATAGAATATTTAGTACTGAAAAGCAGATTATGCAAAACTATGAAGAAAGCCGTGGACAAATCACAAAGAATAAGTTTGACTTCAAAGAATCCAAATGATTCAATGTCTACTAAAGTCTTTAGTGAATATCTTGTTCCTTACTCTAAACCCTTGCAGATAATAGTTTCTATCATCCTCTGATCTTAGAAATTCCAATATATCATCGTATCTCCCATTATAAATATCCTCCATATTTTTGAAGATATTTTCATAAGTATTCTTATCTGAAATCATTAATCTCTTCATGATATCAGTGTTACATCATATAGAAACTGTTAGTTTCTATATTCTGTAAACTTTCGAGCTTAAAATATGAATGTTATTGAAGTAATGTTGGGAATTGATGTATGAGTTAGTATAATATAATGACACTTGATCAACGTGATTATATTACAGTAAGTCATGCTGAGTTCTAATGGGACATGATGGTTCACAGTAGATCATACCACCATCTTGTGTCATGTTACATAACTCTTTCATTCTAATTAACTTCAGAACATATCAAGAAAGTATATTCTTGATAGCTCTATTCTCAATGATTCTGGTAATTTGACGAATCAAATCGTGCTATTACATTCTTTCTTGATTATAACATTAAATTCATTCGAAACTCCATACTTACAAATTCTAGACCATTACTCGTTTTACTAGAGATCGAGAGGAGATTAAAAAGATGAAGAGCTCCGAAACATAAAGGAAGATATAAAACTCGACAACAACACTGAAATTACAATAATTAAAAATTAAAACATCACGACAATTAAAAATTAAAAGATTACAATCAAACTACTCGTCGTCGTCAATTGTCATCTGCTAAGTAGCGTTCACCAGTCATTTCACCATCCGTGAGGTACTCTGGAGACATCGGTATTTCTCTTGATGCCTCAACTGCTGCTTCTGCTGATTCATCGAAGTAACGATAACCCAACGTCTCTTCATCTTCAAGAACCGCATACAAAGAAATGCGTTTACCGCGATCTTCAATGGTATCTTTTATAAAGTACCATTGATCATCGGTACACAGAAAACTTGCCCTACAATCCACATCATAATCGTCTCTATAAAAGAACACAGACGTGAATTCACACGGAACTTTTTCCTTCAGAAAGGATAACAAATCTTGTAAACCAACATCACGAATGTCGATATCTTCAAATGAAATACTGTCGCCCCACTCATATTCCTTCATTTGATTACGGAAATCACCTCCGTAATGAACATCGAATGAAACAATCATTGGGGGAAGTGTTAACATTTTGCAGTTTGGGAGTGTTTGATTTTGATCTTGAGAAAGATGGAAATATAAAAGAAATATATGTTTGAGTGTATAAAATGAAGTATATGGTTGGTGTTTATATAGTGTAAAAAGTGACCGTTGGGATAGCCGTTGGAAATTTTTTTTTATTTTACTAACGGCTAAAAATTTGGGCAAGTTTTTGGACGAAGGTGGACGATGCCCGTTGGGACCTCTCTCATGATAATTTCATTCGTGCTCTTCGAATAATCGAATTATTTTATCTGTATTATTCGGTAAAGATGAAAACTCTATTTATCAACCCATATTCGTCATGAAAACATTTTTATTGTTAGCCATGATGACCCCACTCAAATTTCGGGACGAAATTTCTTTAACGGGTAGGTACTGTGATGACCCGGGAATTTCCGACCAAATTTAAACTTGATCTTAATATGATTTCGACACGATAAGCAGAATCTGTAATGTTGAGTCTCAAAAAGTGTGAACTGTTTCAAATGACCTTCTACTGCTCTCGACAATTCACGAACAAATAATTGTAAATTAAGTTATGTGTATGAATATATAAATAATAATTCGAAAGATAATTTGAAGTACTATATGTTATTGTTATTAAAAATTAATAAAATAAAAATAGGATATTATAATAATTTTTATTTAAAATATATCTATATATATAAATAAAGTATATTAAAAATAAATATTAGATGACTGTAATACTCGTTTGTTGTTCTGATTGATATTAAACAAATTAAATACGAAGTTATATAATCTGTAGGCTCATTAAATACATTTAGAAACTATTTGTTAAATTTTGACACTTAGTACATTTTACTTAGGATTCAACGCCAATAATCAATTAACTTTTTATTGATTGATATTACACCCTAAAAGATCGAAATAATTAAAAATAGTTAATTTAAAATTTGAGATTCTTATGAAGACTATTTTTCGCCACTAATTAACAATGGACTAAGAAATACTATCCCTATTAAACTATAAGTAACTAAGTGACAATTAATAGGCTGCTATAATTTTGTGCACATGTTCATTTACTACTACTGATTGAGTCTTTGTTTGTTTAATTATTGTACTTTTCGTTGTGTGATTGGGCTTCTTCACAATTAAAAACTATATGCAGTAATATAAAAATATAGGAATTACATCATTGAAGACTTTTTGCTATTACACCCACCATTTCAGATTTCAATCTCGATCAAAAGCCACCAAACACAATCACTTTCTAAATTTTAAAATGATTAACTATTGAATTGATAATGCATATATATATTTATATTATATACATACATAATTACACAACATGTTCATGTACGTCTATTAACCCAAAAAGCCAAGAGTCTTTGTTTTTCATCTATTCTAATTATGATCAAATCACCCTTCCTACTAAATCCACTACCACACTATCTTTTTCTTCACTAAACTACTTTATGCTTATTTAAACTCTTTCTATAGATATACAGAATTATATATAGATAGATCAAATATTTAAATACATATAACTACACTTGATATAAGAAAATGGAAAACATTTTATCTTCTTTGTCTTAATCTTGTCAAACAAAAGCCGTCACTGGCCATCAACCTTCTCCACCATTGAAACAAACCACAACCATCTTTTGACCACCAAAGCTCCATCATCATCTGCAACCATTAGAGACTACCACCGTCACCTTAAAACACTTACTACTACCATCATATCGACCATAACCGAAGACCACCACTCGTCACTGTTATACTACTGCTGCATACCACAATTCATGTTTTCATTTCAATTAAAGAAACTAAGGTTGCTGCTATATTGTTCTGCTCCTGTTAACGTCGACCCCAAACACAACCCAGGTACCATTGTCGTGCTACTATATTACTATTATGTGTCGTACAACCACAACCTTCACCTACACCATTACTTACCACCAATCACCACAACACCACCATTAAAACTCCAACATCAACTGCTACAGCTGCCGTTTCTTTTTCTTCTATTTAAACCCTCCAGTTAACCACCATCAAGCCATTATCTTAACTGCTACTACCACAGCTACTTCTTACTTTCTGTGTCCACTAGATAAATAAATCATAAGAAAAAGTGTACTGCTATTACCTGCTTTCTTTTCTGTTTTTGAATGATTAAACTGCCAAGGAACCCACCAAACCCTTATGCTAACCTGCTGCTACTACCTTGTTCTTCTGTTTGATTGAAAATCACAAATCATCACCATCTGCAATACCTCCAATCATAACTGCTGATGCTCAGTTTGGTTCTGTATCGAGTCTATGCAAAAATAATAACCACCATCGAACACCTATGGCTACTGCTCATGATCAATAACACCACCACATACGAATATAACCTTCAACACCAACACAGCTGCACCTGCTACTACGTATGTTGTTACTTCTGTTCAAACCTCGCAATCCATCTCAACAAACTGCAGATTTCTTACTTATGTTTCACTATTGCTTCTGCTACGCATATACTTGTTGATGGGTTCTGTTGTCTGTCACACTGAAGTCAAACCACTTGCAGCTGCTACTGTGATCCTGTCTCTTTGTCCGTAAGCTACACTAACCCTAATTATTTTTTTTATTTTTTTTCTTTCATCATCAAGCTCACCAAGAACATCACTAATTATTACTCTTATTCAACCAAATAGATATACAGAAAATAAATATAGAGAATTAAAGAAATTAATAGTATATCATAGAACCAATTACTTACTTGATAAATTGATGGACCGAATACTCGATTAATTGAAAATGAAGGTTGATGATGACGATTGAGCGACGACGATGAACCAATAACCTATGGTACATCGGTGATTATTTGATCGATTGATGAATCGAAGAATCTTAAACTGGGATATGTGTCCTGCACCTTGCTTCTCTAATCTCGATCTGTTTTGGAGAACCCACCAACAACACGCCTAATTTATGTATTTAGGTATAACAATAATCAGTATTACTCCGTATTATTATATTTATTATTATTATTATTATTATTATTATTATTATTATTATTATTATTATTATTATTATTATTATTATTATTATTATTATTATTATTATTATTATTATTATAATTGTTATTAGTAATTAGTATTATTATTATTTTATTATTACTAGAATTATCATAACTTTTATCATAAGTAGTATTATTTTTATCATTAGTATTATTTACATATCAAAAAAGATTGTCTATATAAAAATATATTTAGGACATAAAACCTAACTATATTAATACTTTAGTAATAAATGTTAATTATCTATATAAAAATAAATATATTTAATTAAGTTATTAATAGAACACATGATATAAAATAACAATTAAAATCACGAATAATATATATATATATATATATATATATATATATATATATATATATATATATATATATATATATATATATATATATATATATATATATATATATATATATATATATATATATTTGTTCGATTACCACTATGTGTGTTAATATACATAATTGAATATAGGTTCGTGAATCCGAGGCCAACCCTACTTTTATTCATTGTCGTCATGTGTATTCTTACTACAGAATACATTATGTGAGTTTCATTTGATCCCTTTTACTCTTTACATTTTTGGGCTGAGAATACATGCAAATGCTTTATTAACTGATTTACAATATTTATATGCGTGAGTTTCATTATTCCCTTTTTAAATGCTTTTGCAATATATATTTTTGGGACTGAGAATACATGCGCTGTTTTTATAACTGTTTTACGAAATAGACACAAGTACTCAAAAATTACATTCTATGGTTGGATTATCGAATCGAATATGCCCCTTTTTATTAAGTCTGGTAATCTAAGAATTAGGGAACAGACACCCTAATTGACGCGAATCCTAAAGATAGATCTATCGGGCCCAACAAGCCCCATCCAAAGTACTGGATGCTTTAGTACTTCGAAATTTATATCATGTCCGAAGGAGGATCCCGGAATGATGGGGATATTCTTATATGCATATTGTGAATGTCGGTTACCAGGTGTTCAATCCATATGAATGATATTTTTGTCTCTATGCATGGGACGTAAGTTTATGAGAAATGGAAATATGAAATCTTGTGGTCAATTAAAATTATGAAATGATTATTTATGTTAAACTAATGAACTCACCAACCTTTTGGTTGACACTTGAAAGCATGTTTATTCTCAGGTATGAAAGAAACGTTCCGCTGTGCATTTGCTCATTTTAAAGACAGTATTTGGAGTCGATCATCGCAATGGAACCAGTTGTTGGCGACTTCGTCCAGATGGTTTAGGACGGGTCCTTTCACTTTAAGAGTGTTTTCCATTTTAGGATACTTGCCGTATTAGATAAGCTTCCAATCACCCCTTTCCCTTCGAATGGCCATTTTAGGTCTAGGGGCTTGAGCTATAGGATCCTTTAAATCGGAAAATCCAAACCCTTCCGCCTAGTGTTTCGTAGAAACCATTCGTTAAGAAAGTTCGAAGATCTATACATCTCTAATACATATCCAAAAATGTTTTTATGTGTTATAATATAAGTAGTAGGTTATAGGTGTTAGTAATAGTAATAGTGTATACATGTTAATTAATAGTATAAGTAGTATTAGGGTTTCATTAATTAGAGTTAGTTAATTAAAGTGGTATTTTAATGATTAGAGTTTGTAATAAATGACTAGGGTTTAATTAATGTCCTAGGGTTTAGTAAATTAGAGTTTTAATAATTAAAGTGGTATTAAATAATTAGGGTTAGGTTTAATGAATTAAGGTTTAAGTAATTAGGGTTTTATAAATATATGTATATTTAATTCGTATATATGTATATATATATAAAAAAATATTTTTTGCATGTATATATATGTATATGTCGATATGTATATGTATATATATGTAGTTATTTTGTTCCTTTAATTAAACACAAACAAATCTTTATCTAATCTTCTAGGTTTTAAAGATTAAACATTCCTTTTCCCTTTTTTTTTCTAGTCGACATACATACATACATATATTTTTTTTTCTTTTTCATGTATATATAGATCTACGTGTGTTTATGTTTATGTTTATGAATGAGTTATAATCATGAATATGAATTGAACAAAATCAAAGATTAGGTAAATAGTTTAGGGTTTATGTTTATACCTTTGAAGATTCGAAGATGACTAACAAAGAAAAGATGAACACGATGAAGATTGAAGATCAAAGCCTTAAAAAACTTGAAGAACACCTTGAAGATTCTTGAAGAACACGAAGAACGCTTGAAGATCACTTGGAAAACCTTGAAGATTTTCGATGGCGGGGGGTGGTGATTTCGGTTTTGGCCGAAAACAAGAGGGAGAGAGAGAGAGATTTTTGGGAGAGAATTGTTGTTGTGATTTGGTACATAGAATAGGTTAGCCTAGGTCTCTATTTATATGGAGGATAGGATTATTCTAGAATTAGGATTAGGGTTAGATTTACTTAGGGAACAAGTCTTACTTATGGTTGTTGGTTTGGGCCAAAAATTAGAGGGGTAGAAGGGTAATTTTTCCCTTCCAAAAATCGGCTAGGGTTTAACTTTTTCACTTTAAACCTTGCACTTTAATTTAGCTTAAATAGTTCATTAATTATTCAAGTTTAATTATTTTAAGTACACAAGTTTTAATGTTATTTATTTATTCTCAAAAGTTAATAAGCTCATTATTTTTATCTTTTATTAACTTATTAATTATTACCTAAAGTTAATTGATATAATTCTTAACAATCGTTAATTAAAGTTTAATTATTAAGTTTAATTATTTAGTTGGGCATTTAATAAGGAAAATATGGAATGGAAAAATGAGAAATGTAGAATGGAAAAATGAGGGTCGTTATAAGTTTGATTGCTTAACACGTTGGAAACATTTAATCATGCAAATATAGTTTACATTTAATATATAATCATGAAAAAGTTCGGGTCACTACAACTGCAACTGAAGCTCACAAAATTATTGATAACACAGCCTCCCACTCTCATGAGTGGCATCAGGAAAAAGATATTTTTCGTTCATCTAAAACGGCTAGAGCCGATTCTAGCCATGAATTTGATTCCGTTTCTGCAAAAATAGATGCTTTCGAGAGACGAATGGAAAAGATGACTAAAGATATTCACGCAATACGAATCAGTTGTGAGCAACGCGGTGGACCACACTTAACGAAAGATTGTCATATTGAGCAAACGATGGAACAACGTGAGAATGTTTCCTACATGAACCAAAGGCCGAGAAATGATTATCAAAATAATTATCAACCGCCAAGGCCAAACTTTAATAGAAATCAAAACATTCTTTAGATTCCAAATGGACCCAAAAATAACTCATATAACCAACAAGGTCTGAATAACCAACCAACTCAAAACAACACTTTCAATCAACAAAGACCTAGCTTGTATAAACCACCACAACAAACCGAAGAGAAAAAGCCAAATCTGGAAGAAATGATGGCAAAGCTAATGGAATATCAAACACATTGCAACTCAAACCAAAACAAATGAGAGGTTTGATCAGTCATTAAGAACTCAACAAGCTTCCATTTTGAATCTAGAAAAACACGTAAGTACTCTTGCTAGCATGATGAGTGAGAGGGAACAAGTAAAGCTACCGAATAATACTGAAGTAAATCCTCGGAATGAGAATGTTAATATGGTGTCAACAAATTCTGAAAAATCAATACCAGAAGATGAGAAAGTTTTAGATGTGAGTAACATTGAAGAAGTTACAACACCACCACCACCCGAGTATGTAAAGCCAGTGGTGGCACCATACAAACCACCATCCCGTTTCCAAGAAAAGGAGTTGAGTATGAGCAAGTGATAGGTAATAAAGTTTGTGATACGTCTGGAAAGAAGAAGAAGAATAAGAAAGTGCAAGAAACAAAAACCGTAAAAATAAACCCGGTGAAGACAGTTCCACCAAAAGTTCCACCCAGGTTAGGTGATTCGGGTGAATTTATTGATCCTTGTCTACTTAGTGATTGTGTCATGTATGATACACTAGCAGATTTAGGTACGAGTGTGAGTGTTATGCCTCTTTCATTATATAAGATATTAGGAGTAGGTGAGTTAAGTCCATTGGAAATGAGTGTTCGACTCTTTAATCAAACCATTAGGCACCCAGTTGGAATTGCTGACAACCTACCCGTTCAAGTAGGTAATTTAACCTTTCTAGTCAAATTTATTATCATTGACATAGAAGAGGACTCAAACATTCCACTAATTTTAGGTTGGCCATTCTTTGCGTCCACCAGGGCGTTATTTGATGTAAGAGAGGGTAGAATGACACTTAGTAATGATGAAAAATCAATCACCTTTGTGAGTCGAAAGTCTAAATCTCCACCAACCAAATCCGTTGAACCAACAAAAACGATTGATAAGAACCATATTGTTTTACCAACTCCAACGGTAGTGCTTAGCAATAATAAAACGCCTAAGAGTGGGGAAGATGAAGTAACACCTAATGATGACTTGATAACAAAGAACCCCGTCGTTGATACAAAATTAAATGACCCCGTTATTAACAGTTCAATGAAGAAACTTATTAAACGGATTCGCGATGCTAGAACCAAGGGGAACTCTAAGTTATGTAACCGTTTAGTATCCAATCTATCGCCTAAAGAAAAGGCGAAACTAGTTGAATTTGTGGATATTACACAGGAATCTGACCAATGGCTTAAAGCAAATGTCACAGATATGCAAGTTGATTATGGTCCAAGAGAAATTGACGATGAAGTTAATCACAATTTCGACACCACAGCTACCTAAGTGTGGGGAGATTCAAATGTTCTAAGAAAAAAAATGTTGTCTAGAGTTAGTTGTTCTGTTCTCGTGTAGTTTCGAGAATGGAATCCGATTGGTCTTTTCCACTAGCAAACACTAAACAACTAGTTTTCTTCCCCCTATTCTGAATTTATTTTTGTAGGTTTTGTATAATATTAATACGCTTTTTAAATTTAAGTTTTGTGTGAATTTAAAAACAAAATTTACTTTATTTCATTAAGTTTAAAAAATTATTTCTAAAATTTGTCGTAAGTTAAAGACTAGATCATAGAATCGAAATTGCTTTACCCGAGGGAGGGGCGAAAAATTTTGTTATCATTATTTTTAATTTTATTGATCTAAAGTATACCAAAAAATTAAAAAACCCAAAAATCTTTGCTTTTAAAACAATCGCTTTAAAAATGACAAATTTTAAATTTTCTCGAGGGACGGACTAGGTAAACATACCGAAACTACTTAAAGTAAAAGGAAACAAAATTAAAAAAAATAAAAAATTATTCATTTAAATTGTTTTAATAAATAAAGGTTTATAAAAAAATATAATAAAAATATTATGTATGTTTGTAGTTTATCTTATGTACAAAATATGGTACAACAGTGAACTTTCAAAGACTGTCATTAAGTTCAGCAAAAGCTACTAATTTTGACGATAAAACGCAAAACATATGTGAAATTACAACAAAAGGAATGAACGATGAGGCGCGCCATCTATCATTCGACGATCTTAGTAATTACAAACTGAGTAGTTTTAATCACTTTTCTACACTAATCACCCTCATGAATTTAAATTTTTACTGATTTCTTGCAAATGAGGGCATTGGAAGATCTCAAGTGTGGAGAAGGGATTAAATTCTTTCGGGTTTTAAACATTTGACTTATACACTTGGTTTAATAGCCATCGTTAAATTTTACTAGTAAAGCAGTAGTTGTATTAGAATCTAGTGCTCTCTGATAATAAAGAACAGTCCTAGTCTTATATACTGACTACCAACTTCTAGGAAAATTATTAAAAATTTTCTCAAATAAATGAATTCAAAATCATGTTTATACATATTTATGAACGATAAAACTAGGTATTAACACCGAAATTATTGTTACCTCGGAAAGGACATAATTGAGAAACAACCCAAAATGCTTGAATTCATTTAAAATGGAATAAAGGAGAATAAAAAGGCAAAGAAAAGAATAAATAAAAGCTAAGTGTGGGAAGAATTTACCAAGTTCTTTAAAACATATATCATATATTTTGTACAAGATTATTGCAGGTACTTTTGCTTTGGACTAAACTAATCAGTTTTACCCGATTTACTGTAATATATTTGAAAGAAAGATGGATCTACACGATGAATCAATTCCATCATTAAAAGGAAGTAAAGTCTTTCGAAAAAGACACGCACTTCTTGATTTAGGTCAGGAAGTTGTCGTCCATACCAGCTGTAGGTTGACGAAAAATCTAGAAAAGTCATCTCTAAAATCAGCAGGAAATCCACGGACCTCAACATCAAACAGGGTCGCCAAGTGGTCAGATTTATCCTAACCATGAGAGGATCTGTCTCGTAAAATGTGGAGGGTGCCGTGCAAATTAGCTTGATAAGACTAATGAATCAGACCCCCAGAAAGGATAATCTCCTTAAAGATTAAAAATCAGCTTTTAAGCCTGATATTACTCAATCCTTGAGATTGACTTTAAAGATTGAAAATTCAAACTCATGGAATTCGATGATATCTAAACTCGAGCTTGAACGAGAAAATATTTTGATCAAAATAAAACTGATTTGTTTCCTGAAAACCTATTTTCAATACGTTCATTACCATTGAACGTAAAATCCTAAGAATTCACCTGGAATTCATTAGGTCACCTGAACCAAATTGGGTGTCAACGGTAAGAATGGTAATTGCATAGCATGGTCGAAGACAGGACCTTGTGCCATACCGAAAAATTATAGGGTGATCTTTACTATTTCTCCTACAAAGGATAGTAATTGCATCCGACACGTTGTGGACCATGAACATCTGCATGTCATTAGACATTGCCTTAACAGTTACTTGTTCAACGCTTTCCTTTACTACCTGATGGTAGTTTACTGAAAGGTAATATACGGAGCAAGTATACTGGACGTGTTGCTTTCCTAATACAAGGTTAGCAAGTGGATGACACAAAACCGCAAGTTTTGAGCTAAAATTTTAAAATTTGAAACCCACAAAACTCACAAAAATATTTTGCAAACACGGGTGAAGGGTTATTCCGGAAAACTTATCTAGGGTAAAAGCTAGAATTTTCAAAAGATCAAATGTTTTCATAAAGATCCAATTTCCTTAAAGGATCTAAATTTTCATAGTCATGTGGGACTGTAAACCACATCGTTACTATCATTGTTCATACCGCCGTATCAAAATCACTAATGTATAAAGTGTGAGAATAAAAAAATGATTCGAGTGAACTATGATTTAATTTCAAGTTCTGTATTGCTTGAGGACAAGCAATGCTCAAGTGTGGGGATATTTGATAGTGCTCTAAATGAACATATATTTAAGCGCAATATCGTTCAAATATGTAATATTTTTAATTGTAATTGTTCTATTTTTAAATTGTAATCGTTTAAATAAATAAATGCGAAGACGAAGCACGAAGATTAAATAATTGAAGAAAAAGTGCCACTAAAACTGGAAAAGGGTCCTTAAAGCCATAGTGCACTCAAAAGCGTCCTAAAAAGTGAGTTAAAAGACTTGCGCGAATTTTGGGAGTTAAGGAAAATAATTTTTTGTGCAAATTACAATTTGCGAAATGCAAAGTACAAGATATCTACGCGTACGAAAGGATGTTCGAAAATCCGGAACCGAGACATAAACCGAGCATCAACGCGCGAGTCAACGGACCTAAAATTATGAGTAAACTATGCACAAGAATATAATATAATATATATATATAATTATATAAAATTATATATATTATATTATATAATAAATAAATCAAAGCCGCCCACGTTTTAAACAACAATGTGAGCTAGAGCCGCCTTCCATGCGATCGCATGCGATAAGGCAGCAACGCCATGCGATCGCATGGGCCCTAAAGTCTGGTCAGGTCTATAAAAGGCCACGAATTCAGCTCGATTAAAACACATCTTTTTCTTTTCCTTCCTCTGATCAATGTAATATATACTTATATTTATAATATTAAGTTTAAATTAAGTTTAATAATAATTAGGTTATTGTAAGAAATGTTATAAGGTTTTGTAAGTCGGAACTCTGTCCGTGTAACGCTACGCGATAAATAATCACTGTAAGCTATGTTCTTCCTTTTTCAATTAATGTCTCGTAACTAAGTTATTATTATGCTTGTTTAAGAAAAAGTAATCGTGATGTTAGACTAAATATTAAAGACGGGGTTATTGGATTTTGTACCATAATTAGGGTTTGGACAAAAGACCGACACTTGTGAACATTGGACTATTAACTATTAATAGGTGGGGGGGTATTGTCTAATTGAATGACAAATCATTGGAACCTGTCGAACCTATCTTCAAATTAGTTAATCTAATAATTATTAAAATAATTACGAATGTCCTATTTAGTGACGTTTATACGACATCATTTACAATTATTTAATTAATCAATTGGATTGGGTAATTGATTATTCATTTTGGCCAAGTGGATAAATTAATATATCATGGACTAATTAAAACAGGGGTGGATTACATACAAGGGTAACTGGTGTAATTGTTAATAAAGTATTAAAACCTTGGATTACACGCCATCGATAACCTGGTGTAATTATTAACAAAGTATTAAAACCTTGTTACAGTTTAAATCCCTAATTAGTTGGAATATTTGACTTCGAGAATAAGGTAAATTTGACGAGCATTTTATAATTAAGACCGATGGACTATTATGGACAAAAACCAAATAGGTATCAAATAATCCAGGACAAAGAACAATTAACCCAGGGTAATAAATTAAAATCAAAACGTCAAACATCATGATTACGGAAGTTTAAATAAGCATAATTCTTTTATTGTATTTCTCATCGTACTTTTATTTCCTGTCATTTTATTATTCGCAATTTTATATATCGTCATTTAAATATTGTTATTTATTCTACGCACTTTAATTATCATCATTTATCTTTACGCTTAATATTTAAAATCGACAAACCGGTCATTAAACGGTAAAACCCCCTTTTATAATATTACTACCTATATATAATTATATATATTTGTATAATTATAGTTGTTAAAAATATAGTACGTTATCACTAACTCCCTGTGGAATGAACCGGACTTACTAAAAACTACACTACTCTACGATTAGGTACACTACCTATAGTGTTGTAGCAAGGTTTAGGTATATCCCATAAATAAATAAATAAAACTTGTGTATTTTCGCCGTATTTCGTAATAAACAATAATAGTATTTCATATACACCGCTGCACACATCAGTAGTATTGGAACGCATTATTAAACAAAAAAGGTATGAATACATGTATAATACAAAAGACAAGCGCTTCGGATAAAAACCTGAAAAGGTTGAAGAAATCTGCCCGAGATCGCAGGGAGTCGCCGGGATATCCTCCGGAAAATAAAAACTAAGCTAGCTACTACTAAAAACTAACTAAAAACTTGAAAACATAAAATGAAATGTAAATTGAGTGTGTGTTGAAATGGATATAGAGAGCCCTTTAAATAGACTTGAATTTTGCCTGCAAACTGCTGGCAGGCCGTTTGCAGGGGCCGTTTGCCAGACCAACCAGGCCGTTTGCAATTATTTTTGCGATAAAGTTTGGAACTTTATGGATTTAGGGCCCAATATCGGGGGTAAAAACGTGACTTTTTGGTCGATATCACTAACTATCTCTCTTAATCTCTCTTTGTTTGAAAGCAATTATTTGAAAATTTTAGCGTAGTTTGGCATTTCTACTAAAGTATCTACTAGTCGTACATTCAAATAAAAATTCTTAATAATATCCCAATACTTTCTGAATTGCGATTCTTGTTTTTCTTTCCTAAGCCTACCTGGAAAAGGTATACGTGCTCGCGGAATAATTTCCGGAGCTTTAGGTGTGATGACCCGGAGATTTCCGACCAAATTTAAACTGTAATCTTTATATAATTCCGACACTATAAACAAAGTTTGTAAAGTTAAATCTCAAGAATTTTAAACTATGTTCATACATTCATTCAATCTCGACCAAGTTCAGACGATTCACGAACCATTATCTAATTGTATATGAATATGTATATGTGTGTGTATATATATATGTGTACATATGATAATTTAAAAACGTTAACAAAGTATTAGACGATTAACAAAGTATTAGACGTATAATACTTTATATAAACATATTTGTTTTTAAATATATTTAGAATAATTATCGACGGAATTAAAAGATAATAACAAATGATTGAATTATTAGATACATTGAATTATGATTACGAGTCTTTGTTGAGAGGTCCACATTGATTTGGGAAATCTTTCCATTTAACAATATTCAGAAAATGGTAAAGTGAAATTATAATAAGAACAAATTATCAAGTTTCGAGAGTTAGACAGAAGTTAGTCGAGGGTTGAATTTCATAATACTTGATGGATCTATTTGCAAATGTAAGAAAATGTTTTTCGATATAATAGAACTTGACTTGATAGAACGTCCTTGATTAAATAAATGTAAGCTGGAATATTGATTGTTAAATAAATATAGAAAACTCGCAGCTTATATTTAAAACATGTTCACTAAATATATATGTTTTCAAATTAGTTAAGTTTGCGATAGAACATTCGCTTAGTAATACGATTAATATTAAAATGTTATGTATTGTAATATTTTTCTAAAACAAAATAAAAACGAACCTTGAAATATAATTAGTTTTGGAAAGGCTAGATATTATACCTTTAGATAAATATTTCAAACATATATGTTACGCACCAATTTAAAATTCTAAATAAAAATATATATTTTAACATAGTCATAAAAACGTCCTGATTGAAAATAATATATTTTGATAAACAATGAGTCACTGATTTATAGAAGTAAATGACCAAAACGCTCAAATGAATAAAGTTACATTTTGATTGGGATTGTTTTCATTATTTAAATCTATTATTTTTATAAGGGTACGAGTCACTAAACGTAAAAGGCTAGTTTTCTAAACGTACGAAAGTGCGCTAGAAAAACCGAAAGTGGTACATGAGTCATGAGATCACGTCCATGTCATTTTAGTAAAAGTTACATTTTTACTACGCACGTAAATATAATATAATATTTAATTAATTCTAAAGATTTAATATATTATATATTAAATAATATTTAAACCTACGTATTACATATAAAAATGAAATGAGTTTGGCAATGAAAAAAAAGTTGGATACCAGCTGTATTATTAAATCATGCGCTCGCATGAAATTCTCAAGGAGCCCCCATGCGATCGCATGGGGGGTTGGTGGGAGAAAGATGTATAAAGCCAGCGATTTCAGTTTGCTCGTTCACTCATTCATTCTTCTCATATCATCTCTGCTCTCTAATATATATATATATATAAATATTATTATTATTATTATTATTATTAAAATTAATATTATTATTATTAATCATATTATTATTATTAGTCGTAGTATTATTATTAGCATTATTATACATAAAATTTAACGACGGAGTGCTGCTCGAGTGATCTAAAATGGGTTTTCAAAACTGGTCTTCGAGTAGGATAGGGCTAAGGAAATTATGGGTTATAGCTATGGAGGTGATGGGTATGGTTCATGGGTATGCTCGTGAGGTCAATTTGGTAGTTATCGTCTCCGTTGCGTCTACGTATTTTTCCTGCAATATTGAATCTCAATATTGATACGTGAGTACTCGTAAATTAATTTTTTACATACTAATAATGTATCCCTGACTAGTGCTCGAGAATATAGGATTATGCATGCTTGTACTTTTGATATTGCCCTTAGTTAGGTTATGTTGAATCTTGAATTAGTTACACCTGCGATTGAGATAAGGTATAAGATATGCATGTCGTTGGAAAGCTAATGAAAAATTAAGAACTTTTCATTTAGATGTCGAATAGATTCGATGAACGGATTAGAAGTTATAGTCAATTGAATTTTTGATATTATTATTAAAAATGATTATTTTCATCATCGTTATTAACATCGTTCTAGTTTTTATCAAATTATTATTATTATCATCATTATTATTATTATTATTATTATTATTATTATTATTATTATTATTATTATTATTATTATCAATAAAAAGTATTATCATTAAAAATTGATATTTTTATTATTATTACTATTTTTGAAGTTATAATAATAATTATTATTATTATTAATCATTAAAATAGTTATTAGTAATATCATTAGCATAACATTTATTATTATTAGTATTATAATATTAAGTAACACTTAATTATTATAACTACTATTTTTATCATCAAAATGAACGCGATATGAAAGACGATTTAAAAGTTACTAACAAATCGATTAGGAAATAATGTGTAAGAGTATCATAAGGAAATTAAAATATTATAAGATATTGATTTAGATAAAGTTATCGTTCTTATTATTTTTATCATTACTATTATTATTAAAAGTATAGTTGGTATTAAAATTATCATTTTAACAAAAATTACCATTCTAATAGAAATATCATGGTTACTATAAAATATCATTATTATTACCATTTTAAATAGAATTATTTTTTTAAGATAATATTAAAAAGTATCGTAAATATTAATGTTATCATAATTAGAATTATCGTTTATTCATAATGTCATCGTAGTAATTATAAATATTGGTATTTTTATAATAATAATCATTATTACAAAATAATACAACTTTTACTTACTATTATTGTAGATATTATTTTATCAAATAAATATGTGATACAAACATATTTTACTACGTGTAATAAATTACTTTAATAATACCTATCATATTATCTTTATGATATTAAATGAACTCTATAAATTTTATTACTTGATATATATAAAAGTATATTTTATTATATAAATTTTAATATGAAATTTTATTTATTAATAAATGAATTATATTTAAAAATATAAAATGACGATATTTAAAATATATTATAATTATGTATAAAATTTTGGAAATCATTTTGAGTCAAATTGGCTTTTGTTGACTTTTGCATATTAGTCTCGAGCATTAGGATTGTGGTACACTATGACTTGACCTAATTTGTTAAGACAAATTTTGACCAACATATAAATATATATAATTAATTTAGGTTCGTGAATCCGAGGCCAACCCTGCACTTGTTCAATGACGTTATATGTATTTTTACTACGAAATACAGTATGGTGAGTTTTATTTGCCTTTTTACCCTTTATATTTTTGGGCTGAGAATACATGCGCAAGTTTTATAAATGATTTACAAAATAGACACAAGTACGTGAAACTACATTCTATGGTTGAATTATCGAAATCGAATATGTCCCTTTTTATTAAGTCTGGTAATCTAAGAATTAGGGAACAGACACCCTAATTGACGCGAATCCTAAAGATAGATCTATTGAGCCCAACAAGCCCCATCCAAAGTACCGGATGCTTAGTACTTCAAAATTTATATCATGTCCGAAGGAGGATCCCGAAATGATGGGGATATTCTTATGTGCATATTGTGAATGTCGGTTATCAGGTGTTCAATCCATATGAATGATATTTTTGTCTCTATGCATGGGACGTATATTTATGAGAAATGAAAATCTTGTGGTCTATTAAAATGATGGAAATGTTTATTTATGCTAAACTAATGAACTCACCAACCTTTTGGTTGACACATGAAAGCATGTTTATTCTCAGGTACGAAAGAAATCTTCCGCTGTGCATTTGCTTATTTTAGAAACATTACTTGGAGTCATTCATGGCATATTTCAAAAGACGGTGCATTCGAGTCGTCGAGTTCATCAAGATTATTATTAAGTCAATTATAGTTGTATATATTCTGAAATGGTATGCATTCCGTCAATTTTCGTTGTAAAGAAAGATTGTCTTTTAAAATTGAATGCAATGTTTGTAAAATGTATCATATAGAGGTCAAATACCTCGCGATGTAATCAACTGTTGTGAATTGTTTATAATCGATATGGACTTCGTCCAGATGGATTAGGACGGGTCGCTTCAGTTGGTATCAGAGTGGTGGTCTTAGCGAACCAGGTCTTGCATTAGTGTGTCTAACTGATAGTTGTTTAGATGCATTAGTGAGTTTGGACTTCGACCGTGTCTGCATGTCAAAAAGTTTTGTTTGTCATTTCTTGTCGAAAAAATTTCATGCTTATCATTCTTAGTCTAGACACGTGTTACTGCATTGATTGCACGATTAGTGTATAGACAAAATTCATATCTTAACGTATCTGCTAATTCATATCTTAGCGTATCTGTTACTGTAAACTTTGCCTGACATATTCCGTAAATTCCTCAGTAATCTATGACATCTTTGGCACTATATATAGATAATTTATGTAATTAGAATATTATCTGAATTCAAAAATCATTTCATATCAAAAATCCTTTAGCTGACCGTGGGTCCTGTACCAAGTTCGAGTTCATATAGTTCTGACGATGAGTCTGAAGACTCTGAAGGTAGTGTGACTAAAGAACCCCAACTGGTTGACTACACTTCTTTCTCGAGGAGATGGAGATGGGTTCGAGACATACTCACTCGCTGGAGAAATGAAGAGGGAGAACCCTACCGCAAACCAAATTTACCTCCCGACATCGGAGAACTTGACGCGCTCACCGGTGAACCAATTCGCAATACCGTTTTCACACTCTTTGCCCGAATATTCTGTCTCGAAGAACGCATTCATAGAATTATGTTGGTGATTCAGCCTCTACTCCCGACTACTAATCAAGAAGGGTTAGTAGAAGAAGTTAGGGAGCTTCGTGCTAGGTTTGAAGAAAGAATGGAGTTTCTGGAAGGTAGTGTACGCAATTTGGAAGATAGATTTACGCCTTCAGCAACAATACTAGTACTACCAGCAACATCCACATCGCATGCCTCAATACCATAAGCACCAGCAGCATCACCGGCATCAACGGTACCACCATCATCAACACCAACAGTATCATTACCATCACCAACAATCACATGCGCATCACACGCCTCAACATCACAATCTATACCTCGGATATCAACATCACACGCACCATAAATACCAAGGAATACCAACAACAACAAACAATGAAGTATTGATTCATAACTTCATCGGAGAAACATTCCGCGGTGATTATGTAATCTCTAAAGTCTTAGAGATTATCTATTTCAGCCTTAACCATAAATCAGATAAGTGGACAGGGACGATAGAAAGAAGAATCGAAACCCTGACAAGAATGTCGCGCAATTTACAAGCTAGACTTGTTTTACCAGCAGCATCAACAGTACTGTTACTATCACCGGGGCCAACAATATCGTCAGCACTATCAGCACCATTAGTACTGTCAGCATCATCAGCATTAGCAGCACCTCTAACATCACACGTTCCGCCAGTTCAAGAATCATCGTGGACGTCATCATTGATCAACAACGCGTATATTGTATCAACGAGTTATGAAGTATTAACTCATTCTTTCTAATTTATATATATATTTTATATATATGAATTTTAAAACTATAATAAATCTTTTCGTACTAAGCTATTAACTATGAATTGAAAAAGAGTAGATACTACTCGTTTAAATTCATATTACTAATATGCTATGATGTACATCCTTCGTTAACAACTTAACCATTGTTAACTATAATCTCTGTTTCAAATCAATGAATTCCGTCTCATAATAAACCAAGTGTATTATTCAATAACATGTTCGATTTTTCACTTTCGTCTTCGATGCATTTAAAACTTTCTAGAAAACATCAATCGTACCTTGCGAAGTTCGCAAGAATTCCACGAACATCAACATCCTTCACCGAGGAATATCAATAAAAATAAATATTGAGGTATTGATTGCATTAGTGAAATACTCCGTGAAGATTATGTAATCTCTAATTTTTTAGAGATTATTTATTTCTAATTCAAGCCGAAAATTATATGAGTTTAATGTGATATTAACTCATTAAATCTGTATTACATCTGAAGAAAATATACAGACAGTAATGAAAAATTCTTGTTCAAAATATTATTTGTGATTTTTTTTAACGGGTAGGTAATACCCGAGAGATATATAAATTCACAATTAATATGTTACATTCTTCGATTCTGATTCAAAAATCATTAACTATACTCCCTACTTTCACAACAATATACATTCTTCTATAGAAATCAAAACAACCATACTCATTCGAATCTAATTACATATTCTGATTTTGAAATCTCAGAATTCAATTTGAGATATAACCGAAATCATCACTCTTAGATTTCTACGTCATTCAAAACTATACTTTGACTTCAAAACTGTACTAGAACATCATATCTATTCATGGAACCCAGAGAAATATTTTATCATTAAAAATCCTAGAACATCATATGTATATTAACGATTATAATCTGTGTTCAAACCCTCCGAAATTCCTGAAGACACTTGAGATGATGATCCAACCACATATTACCCACCGTCATGCACCTGAAAAGCTCTCGAAATCAAAGTTATAGTTTAACACGTATCCGTGTTAAACCCTTTGGCATTTATTAGCTAAAATAACTTTCCAATCTCTTTTCAAAATAGACAGTTTTGTCACAACTCCAGCAAATCAACTTCATTTATTTATACGAATCAACCTTATTATAAAAATTACCCCTTCATCATTGTTACCGGGGAACCTTTCATATCTCGCCACATTAGCAGTAAACTTATCAACAACTTCATTAACCTTCGACTTAAGCCTCTCCGAAAAGTCACTATACTTATTCATTGAAACCCCATCATGTACTCACCTACATCCTGTAACAATAATTGTCACTCCAACCACTGGGAATTAGCAATCAGTATTTTAAAATCTCACAGTGTTACCGCATCAACAGTTATATGTATATATATAACGTCTACCTCCAAGACTTACATACTTCGAATGTGAAGTTTCTGAAAAACACCCCAAACTACGAACTAGTTCTCGAAATGCTAATGAAGCAGCAAACGACCTTAATAGTAAAAAGTTGATGATAAAGAACAGTGTGTTGGTAAAGCTCAGAAAAAGAGAAGATTTGGTACTAAAAAAAATGGATTGAGCAAAGTATGAAGGAAGCTGTGGACAAATCACAAAGACTAAACCTGCCTTCAAAGGATTCAAATGATTCAGTGTCTGCTAAAATTGTTAGCAAACACATTACTCCTTATTCTAAACCTTTCCAGATGATATTCTTCATCATCATCTTATCTTAGATATTATAAGATATCTTCGTATCTCACATTATAAATATTCTCCATAATTATGGAGATATTTTCAAAACTATTCTTATCTGAAATCATTTATCTCTCCGTAATATCTGTGTTACAACATAAAAGAAACTGTATTAGTTTCTAAATTCTGAAACCTTCAAGTTTATAATATGAATATTTTGAAGTAGTGTTGGGAACTGAAGCATGAGTTAGTATAATATAATGACACTTGATCAACGTGATTATATTACAGTA
The DNA here is from genome assembly GCF_046630445.1 of Rutidosis leptorrhynchoides. Classification (NCBI taxonomy): domain Eukaryota; kingdom Viridiplantae; phylum Streptophyta; class Magnoliopsida; order Asterales; family Asteraceae; genus Rutidosis; species Rutidosis leptorrhynchoides. The sequence continues at coordinate 260,041,913 of NC_092337.1, forward strand.
AGTCATGCTAAGTTTCTAAATGAGACGTGATGATTCACAGACCATACCGTCATCATATGCCATGTTACACGACTCTTGTATTCTAGTTAATCTCTAAACATATCAAGAAAACATTCCTTAATGATTCGGTCCTTTCCAGGGTATTCTGGTAATTTAACAAATCAAAAATCGCGCCATTACGATTTCTTTCTTAGATCATTAACTAGGTTCATTCTGAAATCCATACCTGCGAATTCCGGACCATTACAAGAGATGCTTAATCGCAAGAAGAGGAAATGAAAGAATGAAGCGCCGAAATAGTAATTGGAGTATAAATCGCAGCAAATAGAAGAAAGCATTAATTGGAAATGACAATGATTATAAAAGACAGAAGCAGGGACATCGAAATTTAAGGGAAGATATAAAACCCAACAACCACCCAGAAATTATAAACCATATATGTCGATGCATATAGCGATATAGAGACACGGGAGAACTAGAAACACTATAAACCCCAGAGTATAGTAGAAGTAAATAGATTCTTCCGGTGGTAGATGAAAGAAAAGAATGACAAATATGAAAGTTAGGAGTATATCAAGAATTAGAATGGGATGGAGCATATTGACGAATGTTTTAAAGTATGAATTGAGAAGAAATAATAGAAGGTGTGAATTGTAAGGAAATGGAGAGGGTAGATTTATAGGGAAATATCTGACAGAGCAATCGAAACAGATTATCACATTTAACCAACACATATCCTAATTTCCTCAATTACCTAAGAATCAAATCTTATTATAAAGATTTTCTTCTAAATTCCTTAAATTCCGGAAATCAATCTTAACTACGCCACCGGTTAAGTCAAACCTGCATTTATTCATTTTCACTCTTATGTGATAACTTCACTCGTAATCTTCACATAAATGAATTGTTTTATCCATATTACTCGATGATGATAAAACTCCATTTTATTAACTCATATTCGTCATGAAATTTTTTTTATAGTTAGCCATAATGACCATGATCAAATTTCGGGACGAAATTTCTTTAACGGGTAGGTACTGTGATGACCCGGAGATTTCCGACCAAATTTAAAATGTAATCTTTATATAATTCCGACACGATAAGCAAAGTTTGTAAAGGTAAATCTCAAGAATTTTAAACTATGTTCATACATTCATTCAATCTCGACCAAGTTCCGACGATTCACAAACCATTATCTAATTGTATGTGAATATGTATATGTGTGTATATATATGTGTACATATGATAATTTAAAAACGTTAACAAAGTATTAGACGTATACTACTTTATATAAACATATTTTTTTAAAAATATATTTAGAATAATTATCGACGGAATTAAAAGATAATAACAAATGATTGAATTATCAGATACATTGAATTATGATTACGAGTCTTTATTGAGAGGTCCACATTGATTTGGGAAATCTTTCCATTTAATAATATTCGAAAAATGGTAAAGTGAAATTATAATAAGAACAAATTATCATGTTTCGAGAGTTAGACAGAAGTTAGTCGAGGGTTGAATTTCATAATACTTGATGGATCTATTTGCAAATGTATGAAAATTCTTTTCAATATAATAGAACTTGACTTGATAGAATGTCCATGATTAAATAAATGTAAGTTGGAATATTGATTGTTAAATAAATGTAAGCTGGAATATTGTAAGCTGGAATATTGATTTAACTTAGTGTTGTGATCATATACATGGCATTGTATATGTATATTTTATTTGCTAAAAGCCAAAGGCAGAACTACGCGAATTATAAGGCAAAGCTATAAAAAATTCGCTGAAAATAATTGCAGCGGTTATATTTTCGCATTAATGCAAGACCGCGGTTTAATCCACTGAGTTTCCGCGGATAGTTAAGTAACTCGCAGACCGCGGATATTTCGATTCCTGTAAATAGGGAGCTTGGCCTCTCATTTATGGGTTGTTGATTCTCTGCCATTTTGCCTAAGCCTTTGTAATTTCCACTTGTGATCTTGCCCAAGGGATTTTTACACCGCGCAAAGGTGAATTAAGCTAATTAACAATCAAGACCGGGTCGGGGTGGTTGATCACTTGATAGTTAAAGTGAAAGACGATCATCGGGGCCCAAAATAATCATTAAACATTCCATCCTCCATTACAATCTTATTGCACTCAATCCGTAATTAAGTAACATCATTAATTAAGGATTGATTAATTGGCGCCATCCGTGGGACACGTTTTACAAATTAACCTGAAAATTTTTTGTTTCGTGCCGTTAAACAATTAATTTGACGGTTTAATTGCAATCGTGTTTTTGTTGTGATGATTTGCAGGTGCTTTTACAATACGCAATCAGTCGATCTGCTCGACAATCATGATGACAAATGCAAAGCAAACTGGTGGTTCTGCGAATGCTGATGCACTGCCTGGTGATTCGCAGAACGTTGTGATATTTCCATTACAAACAAATGCTAGTATAACCGCGAGAAAATTGGTTCAAGAGCCGATCGCTAAAACATCTGCTGAAAACAATGCTAGTGACTCGCAACCAAACGTTGCTGCTGAAAAAATGATTGCGCGAAGAAATTTGCTACAAAATCGCAGTGAAATAACCGCTGATGGGAAGCGACCAAAAGCTTTGGCTGGAAAATCTAGTTTGCGAACTGACAAGATTGTTGGTACTGCAATCGAGCAAGCTAAAAGAGATGCTAAGCGTAATTGTGAATCTCGCATACCGCGCACTTACTTATGGCCATTGAATGATTCAGGATCACAAGTTGATCGTCTAGTTATTGAGCATAATGATAGCGATAGTGATAATGCAGAAGATCGCATTCATTTGAACTCTGTGTATAAATCAAAAATGGAAAAATCGCCAAGAGAAGAGTGCGAATTTTCTGATGATTCGGACAGCGTAGAAGAGTTTGTTAAAAATCCACAAATTAAGAGAAAGTGACCACTAACACCTTTCCCTCACTATGGGGAAGAGGGCGATGCATCTGACGCTGCTCGCAGAGAAAATGACCAGAATTTTTTGGCGGATGCTTTCAGAAGCATTGCGCCAAAGTCAATGCAACATAAGTTTGATCAGCCAAACTTTTTGCAAGACATGCTTACCAAGTTTTGTGCGGAGAATGCAGATACTCGCACAAAGAAGGCAACAGAAATCACTACTGTTGCGGACAAGTTTGCCCAGCATATTTCTGACTATCCAATTGTTTCTCCGCCGATCGTGCCGGAAACTCTGGGAGTCTATTCGGGTCTAACTGATCCTTTGGATTTTTCTACAACGCTTCGAAGGCGTTGTGAGCACTTATAACTGGGATGAACCAGTCGCGTGTAGAGTATTCCCCATGGCCTTGCAAGGGTCAGCAAGGGAATGGTTCCATAGTTTGCAATCTCACAGTATCATTGGCTTCGTAGATTTGAGCGAATTTTTTTTGCTGTAGTTTCAATATCTATTACCGCAGAAAAAGACGCACATAGAATGTCACGATATTAAGCAAGGCAACAAGGAGACTTTGAACGCATTACTTACGGGGTACATCTACGAATGTCAAATGATTCCAAGCCTGCATGAAGATCAAAAAATCTCTGGATTTTTACATGCTATTAATCCGCAGAGACATCCAACTCTGGTGCGAAGGCTGCGAAGAGATGTTCCGCACACTTTTGCTAAAGTTCAACAGGAAACATATGATTACCTCTGAAAGGACCCATTCATATACATTATAAACGATTCACAATAGTTGATTACATTGCGAGGTATTTGACCTCTATATGATACATTTTACAAACATTGCATTCGTTTTTAAAAGACAATCTTTCTTTACATCGAAAATTGACAGGCATGCATACCATTTCATAATATCCACTATCCAACTATAAATTGATTTAATAATAATCTTTGATGAACTCAATGACTCGAATGCAACGTTCTTCGAAATATGCTATGAAAGACTCCAAGTAATATCTTTAAAATGAGCAAATGCACAGCGGAAGATTTCTTTAACACCTGAGAATAAACATGCTTTAAAGTGTCAACCAAAAGGTTGGTGAGTTCATTAGTTTATCATAATCATTTATTTCCATCATTTTAATAGACCACAAGAATTTCATTTCCAGTTCTCATAAATATACGTCCCATGCATAGAGACAAAAATAATCATTCATATGGTGAACACCTGGTAACCGACATTAACAATATGCATATAAGAATATCCCCTATCATTCTGGGATCCTCCTTCGAACATGATATAAATTTCGAAGTACTAAAGCATCCGGTACTTTGGATGGGGTTTGTTAGGCCCAATAGATCTATCTTTAGGATTCGCGTCAATTAGGGTGTCTGTTCCCTAATTCTTAGATTACCAGACTTAATAAAAAGGGGCATATTCGATTTCGATAATTCAACCATAGAATGTAGTTTCAATTACTTGTGTCTATTTCGTCAAACATTTATAAAAGCGCATGTATTCTCAGTCCCAAAAATATAAAGGGTAAAAAGGCAAATGAAACTCACCATACTGTATTTCGTAGTAAAAATACATATAACGTCATTGAACAAGTGCAAGGTTGGCCTCGGATTCACGAACCTAAATTAATTATATATATTTAAATGTTGGTCAATATTTGTATAGCAATTTAGGTCAGGTCATAGTGTAATCCTATCCTATAGCTCGAGTCTGACTCTACAGTATAGTAACATGTTATATTACTCATGCTCAATTAAGATTCTAGTAAAAGGTGACGTGTGAAACAACGTAACACAAATGGTTACATAATCATAAAATAGTATTTTAGGTTTTTTTTTTTTTTAAATCAACACAAAAAGTTAACAGAAAAGTTAATAGGAAAAGTCAAAGTTCAAAGTCAAAAGTCAAAGGTTAAAGTCAAAAGTCAAAGGTCAAAATAAAAATGAGGTCGCATGCAAATATATAATAACTTATACAAAAATGATTTTCGGTCAAACATGATTAAACGGGCCACTTCAGCTATTTTTAGAAAAATTATCGAAACTCCGATTGATAAAAGGCCAAAGATAAAAGTTACACATTACCAAAAAGATTAAGCATAAATATTACAGAAGTAAACTAAACCTAGATAACTCGTAGTTGCCAACGAGTTTTCGGCATTTCAAAGTTAATTTTTCAGCTTTAATAAATTTACAAAAGTGACCGAGTAGCCTACTTTGGAGATTTTTAGAAAATTCCTCAAAACTCGTACTGACAAACGGTCAAAGCCTGCAAATTCTCGTTACGACAAAGATATAACATGATTTTTGGCAAGAGTAAACACATATCAGGCTGACCATGACAACTGATACAAAACTGACATTTTTAAATAAAAAAGTTTCAGCTCTTTTTAGAATTTTAAAATGTGACCAAACCGTCAACTTTGATGATTTTTAGAAAAATCGTCGAGACTCGAATTGACAAACGGCCAGAGTCGTTTGTTAGACCTTACAGCAAAGAATTCAGTGGTATTTTTTTTTATATATGAAACAACGCAGATCAGCGAGAATTTCAGTTCCCGTTTCGACATTTCACCAAAATTTGCAAAACTTCTTTTGTCCATAACTTGACAACCGTTCAACGAAACGAGACGTGCTTTATATGAAAATTTATCTACTCGACGAGTAGAATCCAAATAACCACTTTTTATAACCCAGAAAATTAGTTCACTAATTATCATCAGCAATTTTAATTACGAAATTAATTATGCAATTTGTTTATTTCATAACTTTCTAACCGTTACTTGGATTCAAGTGATTCTTAAACCAAAATTCAACTATTTTTCGCTAGCTTTCCAATGATATGCATATCTTATACCTTATCTCAATCGTATATGTAACTAATTCAGGAATCAACATAACCTATCTAATGGCAATATCAAAAGTACAAGCATGCATAATCCTATATACCCGAGCACTAGTCAGGGATACACTATTAGTATGTAAAAATTAAATTATGAGTACTCACATATCAATATTGAGATTCAATATTGCAGGAAAGGTACGTAAATGCAACGGAGATGATAAACACTATATTGACCTCACGAGAATACCCATAAACCATACTCAATCACCTCCATAGCTATAACCCATAATTTCCTTAATCCTATCCCACTCGAAAAAACAACTTTGAAATCACTCGGACAGCACTCCGTCGTAATATTTTATGTATACTAATAATATCTTGAGATAATACGGAGTAAATATATATATGTAAATCGATTGAGAGAGTTTAGAGAAAACTATTTTCAAGTTTCTATGAAATAATGAAACCTATTGAATTCTATTTATAATAGATTTTTGAATTATTAAAGTGAATTATTAAAGTATGAATTATTAAAGTGAATTATTAAAGTATGAATTATTAAAGTGAATTATTAAAGTATGAATTATTAAAGTGAATTATTAAAGTATGAATTATTAAAGTGAATTATTAAAGTATGAATTATTAAAGGTAAAGTAAAGGTAAAGTTTAAGTATAGTAAAAGTATAAAACTATGTACGTATAATACGCGTATAAATATATATAATATTAATTTAAATCGTTATATATATTTAATAAAATAAAATATAAATATCGTTATCTTTATCATACTAGTTAAGTAATGAGTTGTCAAAAGTGGTTCTAGATATTTATAAAAGTTATATACGTTTTAATAATAAAGTTCTTTTTAATCTGAAAACATTTTTGTACGTTTGAAACTAAATAGATCAATCGAGTCTTTATGAGATTCAATCTTCCACTATCATTTGTCTGGTTCTCAATGATTGACAATTTGTTCATATTTATAAATCACTTTACCATTTTTCGAATATTGTTAAAATGAAAAGATTTCTCAAATCAACATGGGCCTTTCAACAGAGACTTGTAATCATAATTCAATATATCTGATAATTCAATCATTTGATCTTATCTTCTAATTCCATTGATAAACATTTTGAAACAGATACAATCATATAAAGTATTTAATCTAATATTTTGTTTACGTTTCAAGTTATAATATATATATATACACATATACATATATAATCATATTCGTTTAATGGTTCGTGAATCGTTGGAACTTGGTCGAGGTTGAATGAATGTATGAACATAGTTTAAAATTCTTGAAATTTAACTTAACAAATATTGCTTATCGTGTCGGAAACATATAAAGATTAAATTTAAATTTGGTTGGAAATTTCTGGGTTGTCACAGTACCTACCCGTTAAAGAAATTTCGTCCCGAAATTTGAGTGGAAAGGTCGTGAATGATAATAAGTATGTTTTCATGATGCATACGGGCTAAAAATTAGAGTTTTATCATCAGCGAATAATTTGGATAAACAATCCATTTATATGAAGAGTACGAATGAAGCTAACATAGAAGAGTGAAATGAGTAAGTGTAGATTCATCTTATCATTTGACGTAGATATGATTGATTCCCAGATTTCAAGGGATTTGAAGAAAATCTTCTTAATAAGATTTGACTCTCCGGTAATCAAGGGAATTAGGATCCGCTTTAAATGCGATCGTCCATTTTAATTGTTCTGTCAGAGATCTTCTTATAAATTCACCTCCTTCATTTCCTTACAACTCACACCTTCTGTTGATGTATTTTATGCAAGTCCCTAGACATCTACCCACGTCCATTGCAGGTACAACAATTTACAGGCCACCATGATTGCTCGTTATTATCTTATCCGTGTTTGTATGTGGTTACAGGAACTGCAGGAACGAGATTTAGATGTTTGACTATGTTAGACTTAGTCAGACGTACGAGTGAAGCCTCACTAGTACGGCTGACAGGCTCATACGCACGGTTGATGCTGAGCTAAGTCACAATTACAACCTAAATGAGAAGACACGAGTGAGTGATCACCCGTACGGCTGATGAAGCCAACTCGTACGTGTGATGAATGAATCGTATGGGTGAGTCAACAGCAGGGGTATATAAAGTCTTATGTTCTTCTTTTTAGGTTAAGCCTCTCATTTGTTACACACACTCAGATCTAGTGAGCTCCTCCGATTCTCTCTCAGTCCAAATCACCCAGGTGGTGAATAATAGCTCTAGGTGTTGATCTAATCACACTTGATTTAGTTGTGGTTTGACTAAATTAATCAAAAAAAAATTAACCTATTCACTAGAGGGTTTGATTCACTTATTCCGCCATTGTGTGAGTTAAATCTGTTGATTTCTAAGTTCCTAGTCATGTTTCATCACCTTCTATTCTTTTCTCCTCAACTCATATTTTAAAGTATTCATCAACATGCTCCATCCAGTTCTGATTCTCGATATACTTCTAACTTTCATATCGGTCATTCTTCTTTTTCATCTACCGCCGGAAGAATCTATTTACTTCTACTATACTCTTGGGTTTATAGTGTTTCTAGTTCTCCCGTATCTTTATATTGCTATATGCATCGATATATATGGTTTATAATTTCTGGTTTGTCGTTGGGCTTTATATGTTCCCTTATATTTCAAAGTCTCTGCTTCTGTCTTCTATAATCATTATCATTCACAGTTAATGCTCTCTTTTATTTGCTGTAATTTATACCCCAATTTCTATTTCAGAGTTTTGTCCTTTTGTTTCTTCTTCTTGCGATTAAGCACCGCTTGTAACGGTCCAGAATTCACAGATATGAATTTCGGAATGAACATTATTAATGTTCTAGGAAGGAAATTGTGATGGCACGATCTTGACTTGTCAAATTACTAGAATACCTTGGAAAAGGCCGAATCATCAGAAAATATTTTCTTGATATTTTAGAGGTTAAATAGAATACAAGAGTCGTATAACATGGCACATGATGATGTTATGATCTGTGAATCATCACGTTCCATTTAGAAACTCAGCATGACTTACTGTAATATAATCACATTGATCAAGTGTCATTATATTATACTAATTCATGCTTCAGTTCCCAACACTACTTCAAAATATTCCTATTTTAAACTTGAATGTTTCAGAATTTAGAAACTAAAATAGTTTCTTTTATGATGTAATACAGATAGCGCGAAGAGGTAAATGATTTCAAATAAGAAAAATTAAGAAAATATCTTCAGAAATATGGAGGATATTTATAATGAAAGATATGATGATATTTTAGAATTTCTAATATCAGAGGATGATGAAGAATATTGTCCGCAGGGGTTTAGAGTCAGGAGCAAGGTATTCGTTAATGACTTCAGCAGGTACTGAATCATTTGGATCCTTTGAAGTCAGGTTCAGTCTTTGTAATTTGTCCACAGCCTCCTTCCTACTTTGCTCAATCCGTTTTCCAGTTCCAAAACTCCTCTTTTTCTGCGCTTTGCCAGCACACTTCATCATTATCATCCAGCTTTTGCCGTTTAAAGTAGTTTATAGTTTTTGCTGCTTCATCAGCATTTTTTTTTTCGGAGAACCAATTCGTAGTTCGGAGTGTTTTTCAGAAACTTCACATTCAAATTAAGTCCAGAAGATAGACGTTATATATACACATATAACTGTTGGCGTAGACATGCTGTGAGATTTCAAAATACTGATTGCTAATTCCTAATGATTCGTATGGCAATTCTCATTACAAGATGCGAATGAGTAAATGATGGGGTTTCAATGAATAATTATAATGACTTTTTGGAGAGGCTAAAGTCAAAGGGTAATGAAGTTGTTGGTACATCTGCTAATAATGTGATGGAATGTAAAAGGTTCCCTGCTAACGATGGGGTATATCTCAAGGTTATAATAAGGTTAGTCTGACTGAAAAGTCGAAGTTGACTTGCTGGAGCTGTGACAAAACTGGCTAATTTGAATAGGAGTCGCAAAGTTATTTTTGCTAATAAATACCAAAGAATCTGACGCGGATACGTTGTTTAAACTTTTACTTTGGTTTCAAGAGTTTTTCGGGTACATAACTGTGGGTAACATGTGGTTGGATCATCATCTCGATTGCTCATCATTCGAAGTGTCTTCAGAAATTTTCGAAGGGTTTGAACACAGATTGTAATCGTTAACATACATTTGATGTTCTAACACAGTTTTGAAGTCAAAATATAGCTTGTGAAAGATGTAAGGATCTAAGAGTGATGATTTTGGTCATATCTCAAGTTGAATTTTGAGATTTCAAAATCAGAATATGTAATTAAATTTTGAATGAGTATGGTTGTTTTGATTTCTATAAAAGAATGTATATTGTTGTGAAAGTAGGGAGTATAATGGATGATTTGCTGAATCAGATTCGAAGAATGTAACATATTAATTGTAAATTTATATATCTCTCGGGTATTACCTACCCGTTAAAAAAAAATTTCACAATTAATATTTTGTACAAAAGAATTTTATTACAGTCTTTATGAAAATATATATATGTATATTTTCTTCAGATGTAACATAGATTTAATGAGTTAATGTTAAATTAAACTCATTTGATTTACGGTTGAAACTAGAATTGAATAATCCCTAAAGGCTTTAAAAAGTACATAACTTTTACGCAGTATTTCTTTAATGACATTGAAATTATGAATCAATACTTCGTTATTGGTTGATGTATGATGTTCGGTTCGTGGAATTCTTGTGAATTTCGCAAAGTACGAATGATGTTATCTGAAAAGTTTCGGGTACATCGATGATGAAAGTGTAAAATCAAATATATACTTGATTTATTATGAATTGGAATTTGTTGAATTGCGACAGAGATTGTAGTTAACGCTGGTTAAGTTGCGGCCGAAGGATGTACATTATTGCATATTTGTAATATGAATTAACCGAGTAGTTAAGATTCACACACAATAGCTTAGCACGGAAAGATTTATTTCAAAAAATATATATATATAATATACATATAATTTCTTCAGAGGGAATGAGTTAATTCTTCATAACTCATTGATACAATATACACGTTATTGATTCGTAATGATGTCCACAGTGATTCTTGAACTGATGGAGTTTGTGATGTTATCTGTGTTGTTGATTCGGATGTTGACTGTACTGACGATGCTGGTAACGCTGACGGTACTGTTGATGCTGTTGGTAAAGCAAGTTTAGCTTGTTAATCACACACCATTTTTGTCAGGGTTTCTACTCTTCCTTCTATCATTTTGGTTCGCTTAACTGATTTATGGTTAGGGCTAGATTAGATAATCTCTAAGACTTTATAGATTACATAATCGCCGCGGAATGTTTCTCCAATGAAGTTATGAATTAATACTTCGTCAGTTATTGTTGTTGGTACTCCTTGGTATCTATGGTGCGTATGACATTGGTGCTCGTGGGACAGAGTGTAAAGTTGAGGTTTACGACGTGGTTGTGTTTGGGGTGGTAATGGTACTATTGGCGTTGATGATGGTGTTACTGGTTATGCTGCTGATGCTGCTGCTGGTGTTTGTAATCTCTGCACCATATTCTCCAAAGTCACTACCCGAGCGCGAAGCTCGTTGACTTCTTCTATTACACCGGGGTGATAGTCGGTTCGGACGAGCGGATAAATAAAATCTAAAATTTGATGTAATATATAATCGTGACGAGATACTCTGGAAATGAGCGAGAAAATGGTGTTTCAGACAGGTTCGCCGGTAAGTGCTTCAGGTTCTTCATCAAGAGGGCAATGTGGTGGATGGAAGGGATCACCTTCTTCTTGTCTCCAATGATTGAGGAGGCTACGAACCCATCCCCAATTCATCCAGAATAGGTGATGACTGATTGGTTGATCTATTCCGATCACACTGCTTTCGGAGCTTGAATGGGATTCCATTTCGGAATCTGAGTGACTTGAACTGATGACGAATTCCATTTCGTACGATTGGATAAAGGAATTTTTTTTTTCGATATGAAATGATTTTGGCAAACGGATGGTATTCTAATTACATAGAGAATATATATATATATATATATATATATATATATATATATATATATATATATATATATATATATATATATATATATATATATATATATATATATATATATCAAAAGATTTCGTAGATTACGGAGGACTTTGCGGGATATGTCAGGCAAAGTTTAAAGTAACAGATACGATAAGATATGATTTAGCAGATATGCTAAGATATGAATTTTTGTCTATACACTATTCATGCAATCAATGCAGCAAGACGTGTCTTAGACTAAAAATGATGAGCAGGTAATTTCCTGAGGATGATAAGTAGTTAATTTTCGACACAAAATGATAAGCAAAACATTTGACATGCAGACACGGTCGAAGTCCAGACTCACTAATGCATCCTATCGACTTATCAGTTAGACACACTAATGCAGACCTGGTTCGCTAAGACCACCGCTCTGATACCAACTGAAAGGACCCGTTCATATACATTATAAACGATTCACAATAGTTGATTACATTGCGAGGTATTTGACCTCTATATGATACATTTTACAAACATTGCATTCGTTTTTAAAAGACAATCTTTCTTTACATCGAAAATTGACAGGCATGCATACCATTTCATAATATCCACTATCCAACTATAAATTGATTTAATAATAATCTTTGATGAACTCAATGACTCGAATGCAACGTTCTTCGAAATATGCTATGAAAGACTCCAAGTAATATCTTTAAAATGAGCAAATGCACAGCGGAAGATTTCTTTAACACCTGAGAATAAACATGCTTTAAAGTGTCAACCAAAAGGTTGGTGAGTTCATTAGTTTATCATAATCATTTATTTCCATCATTTTAATAGACCACAAGAATTTCATTTCTAGTTCTCATAAATATACGTCCCATGCATAGAGACAAAAATAATCATTCATATGGTGAACACCTGGTAACCGACATTAACAATATGCATATAAGAATATCCCCTATCATTCCAGGATCCTCCTTCGGACATGATATAAATTTCGAAGTACTAAAGCATCCGGTACTTTGGATGGGGTTTGTTAGGCCTACTAGATCTATCTTTAGGATTCGCGTCAATTAGGGTGTCTGTTCCCTAATTCTTAGATTACCAGACTTAATAAAAAGGGGCATATTCGATTTCGATAATTCAACCATAGAATGTAGTTTCAATTACTTGTGTCTATTTCGTCAAACATTTATAAAAGCGCATGTATTCTCAGTCCCAAAAATATAAAGGGTAAAAAGGCAAATGAAACTCACCATACTGTATTTCGTAGTAAAAATACATATAACGTCATTGAACAAGTGCAAGGTTGGCCTCGGATTCACGAACCTAAATTAATTATATATATTTAAATGTTGGTCAATATTTGTATAGCAATTTAGGTCAGGTCATAGTGTAATCCTATCCTATAGCTCGAGTCTGACTCTACAGTATAGTAACATGTTATATTACTCATGCTCAATTAAGATTCTAGTAAAAGGTGACGTGTGAAACAACGTAACACAAATGGTTTCATAATCATAAAATAGTATTTTAGGTTTTTTTTTTTTTTTTTAAAATCAACACAAAAAGTTAACTGAAAAGTTAACAGGAAAAGTCAAAGTTCAAAGTCAAAAGTCAAAGGTTAAAGTCAAAAGTCAAAGGTCAAAGTAAAAATGAGGTCGCATGCAAATATATAATAACTTATACAAAAATGATTTTCGGTCAAACATGATTAAACGGGCCACTTCAGCTATTTTTAGAAAAATTATCGAAACTCCGATTGATAAACGGCCAAAGATAAAAGTTACACATTACCAAAAAGATTAAGCATAAATATTACAGAAGTAAACTAAACCTAGATAACTCGTAGTTGCCAACGCGTTTTCGGCGTTTCAAAGTTAATTTTTCAACTTTAATAAATTTACAAAAGTGACCGAGTAGCCTACTTTGGAGATTTTTAGAAAATTCCTCAAAACTCGTATTGACAAACGGTCAAAGCCTGCAAATTCTCGTTACCACAAAGATATAACATGATTTTTGGCAAGAGTAAACACATATCAGGCTGACCATGACAACTGATACAAAACTGACATTTTTAAATAAAAAAGTTTCAGCTTTTTTTTAGAATTTTAAAATGTGACCAAACCGTCAACTTTGATGATTTTTAGAAAAATCGTCGAGACTCGAATTGACAAACGGCCAGAGTCGTTTGTTAGACCTTACAGCAAAGAATTCAGTGGTATTTTTTTTATATATGAAACAACGCAGATCAGCGAGAATTTCAGTTCCCGTTTCGACATTTCATCAAAATTTGCAAAACTTCTTTTGTCAATAACTTGACAACCGTTCCACGAAACGAGACGTGCTTTATATGAAAATTCATCTACTCGACGACTAGAATCCAAATAACCACTTTTTATAACCCAGAAAATTAGTTCACTAATTATCATCAGCAATTTTAATTACAAAATTAATTATGCAATTTGTTTATTTCATAACTTTCTAACCGTTACTTGGATTCAAGTGATTCTTAAACCAAAATTCAACTATTTTTCGCTAGCTTTCCAACGATATGCATATCTTATACCTTATCTCAATCGTATATGTAACTAATTCAGGAATCAACATAATCTATCTAATGGCAATATCAAAAGTACAAGCATGCATAATCCTATATACTCGAGCACTAGTCAGGGATACACTATTAGTATGTAAAAATTAAATTATGAGTACTCACATATCAATATTGAGATTCAATATTGCAGGAAAGGTACGTAAACGCAACGGAGATGATAAACACTATATTGACCTCACGAGAATACCCATGAACCATACTCAATCACCTCCATAGCTATAACCCATAATTTCCTTAATCCTATCCCACTCGAAAAAACGACTTCGAAATCACTCGGACAGCACTCCGTCGTAATATTTTATGTATACTAATAATATCTTGAGATAATACGGAGTAAATATATATATGTAAATCGATTGAGAGAGTTTAGAGAAAACTATTTTCAAGTTTCTATGAAATAATGAAACCTATTGAATTCTATTTATAATAGATTTTTGAATTATTAAAGTGAATTATTAAAGTATGAATTATTAAAGTGAATTATGAAAGTATGAATTATTAAAGTGAATTATTAAAGTATGAATTATTAAAGTGAATTATTAAAGTATGAATTATTAAAGTAAATTATTAAAGTATGAATTATTAAAGTTAAAGTAAAGTAAAATAAAGTAAAGGTAAAGTTTAAGTATAGTAAAAGTATAAAACTATGTACGTATAATACGCGTATAAATATATATAATATTAATTTAAATCATTATATATATTTAATAAAATAAAATATAAATATCGTTATCTTTATCATACTAGTTAAGTAATGAGTTGTCAAAAGTGGTTCTAGATATTTATAAAAGTTATATACGTTTTAATAATAAAGTTCTTTTTAAACTGAAAACGTTTTTGTACGTTTGAAACTAAATAGATCAATCGAGTCTTTATGAGATTCAATCTTCCACTATCCTTTGTCTAGTTCTCAATGATTGACAATTTGTTCATATTTATAAATCACTTTACCATTTTTCGAATATTGTTAAAATGAAAAGATTTCTCAAATCAACATGGGCCTTTCAACAGAGACTTGTAATCATAATTCAATATATCTGATAATTCAATCATTTGATCTTATCTTCTAATTTCATTGATAAACATTTTGAAACAGATACAATCATATAAAGTATTTAATCTAATATTTTGTTTACGTTTCAAGTTATAATATATATATATACACATATACATATATAATCATATTTGTTTAATGGTTCGTGAATCGTTGGAACTTGGTCGAGGTTGAATGAATGTATGAACATAGTTTAAAATTCTTGAAATTTAACTTAACAAATATTGCTTATCGTGTCGGAAACATATAAAGATTAAAGTTTAAATTTGGTTGGAAATTTCTGGGTTGTCACAACCTCTGTGGTGGAGAGGATAGCACTATAACCCCTGCGTGTGGGTGGGGTAGAGACAAAAGTTGGAGAGATGATAATGACTCTTTTCGCTATGGTAACAGTGATAATTACCGCGGATCAGGTTTTCAGCGAAGAAATGGCGGCAGTGGATACCCGCGAAATGACAGGTTTCAAAGCCAAAATGATAACCATGGATATGGACGCCGTGATCGCTATTCTACACGAAAGTGGAGCAATGAATCATTCAGACGCTAACAAAAACGCCCAAGGAAATTTTGTTGCAAGAAAGAGTTGCTAAGTCTTTTCCTGATCCGCAGCCTTTGGGAGAAAATAGCAGGCGCGATAGATCAAAATTTTGTGTTTTCCATGACAATTACGGTCATGACACCAATCGTTGTAGAGATTTGGTGGAATTCAGTGCGGAAGCATACGAGCAAGGAAAGCTGGACCATTTAATCGAAAAAACACCACGAATGCGATTATAATGCCTACAGAAATTAATACCTCGAATGCGTCAAACGCGGTTGAGCGAAAAGCTCCCGCAGTAAAAAATATGGGAGTAAAAATGGTGAGCAAAAAATAAAATCAGCGCGGAATCCAGGTAATCAACATGGTAGAAGTGTAGGGCGACACGTCGATAATGCAAATTTCAGAACAGATTGTCAGTTGGAAATGTCCTTCTATTGCGTTTCCTCCTGCAAGTTTGACCGTGGATGATGATAAGCCTGTAGTGGTTTCATGTCGCATTGCAAATACTGGAATAATGATAATGAAAGTACATGTGGACACTGGTAGCAGTGTCGACGTCATGTACGAACAATGCTTTAGCAAGTTGCCCGTGAACATTCAAGCTTTGATGAAACCTACTGCGGTTTCACTTGCCGGGTTCTCAGGAGAGTCATCCTGGCCCGTTGGTCAGCTGGAATTACAGATGGAGTTAGTTGATGACAGCGATGAGTCGCTAAGGCGCCAAGCTTTATTGAATCTGTACATAATGCGAAATCAATCGCGATTCAATATGATACTTGGGCGCACAGCTTTGCGCATGTTTGGCGCTATACTGTCTACCATACATGGTATGTTAAAATTTTCTGCCAACAAGGGCATTGGCTCGCTGATTTCTGCGGAAGTTTAGCCATTCTGCGCTATGATTATGGAAAATGCGAATTTGGGTATTGAAGGATGATCAGTTAATCCTGAATAGTGCGAAAATTTAAAAAGTTGTAATAAGATGCTAAGGCAAAATTTATAAATGCATGATATTAAGATGCGAATTTGATAGTTGTGTTTATGTTTCGAATGCGAAATAATAATGAATAAAGCAAAGTTAATTTCAGTGTTAGTAATTGTTTCTTTACAAAGCGAAAACACTGCGTGTGGCCACGCGTAGTGCTTTTTTTGCAGAATACAATTATTTGTCTTTTACAACACTAAGTTAATGTTTGTTCTGCGGATATTTTAAGTATGGTGGCATGATTTTCGCTAAGCGTGGCCTACTTAAATGATATAATAATGCAAAAATGCATTGTGACAGAATCTGTTAAAAACAAAGTGATGAAATTGCCCATTTGTGTTAATTTGAAAATAATTGCGAAAGGATAACACTTCCTAAGTATTTGATCTTGCCAATACTTAGATGCTTCGTAATGCTAAATTTGCCTAAGGATCGTTATGGCGGACTTAGAAGATTCATAATGTATAAGTATATACGCATACAGATTGTTTCGCAAAAGTACACATTTATTATGTGCACAATAATAAAAGTTGGAAATTGCAAAGGACAAGTCCGTGTTATGAATATTGATAATAAAGAACTATATAAATAAAAGAAGTTGCAACTGCGGACTGTGAAAAAAGTGAATAATATTAAGCGCGTACGCAACGCGGATTCTTACAGCAAACGCAATTTGTAATTGCGAAAATACATTCAAAAACAAATTTGTCAAGGCAAAACTAAAGTTCTAATGCTTTAATATCTGCAAATGAAACGCCTTCCCGCTGACTGAGCTCCTCAAGCACAGGTATGCTAATCTTCTCAACCTCCTTCTTCGCCCTCTCGAGTATTTCGCAGGCATCATCGGTGGCGCATATTTCTTTCGCCATGTCAGAAGGAAGAGGTTGCGAAAGATCGCCGAGTTTGCATAATAAATCATACCACTCGCAGCGAGTGGAAAGCTTTGCTGCTTGAGCATATGTTTGAAATTTTTCAGTGACTGGCTCGGAGTCCATTACTTTATCCGCGAATGTTGGGAGATACTTGACTCGCTGTGCGAACTCATGTTCCGCAACTTCTGCCCTTCTTTTAAGTTTGGCGTTCTCTTCCATTACCTTTTCAAGACGCGTTTCAGCCTTTCGCGCCCTTCTCTCTTATGCATTGGCAGTTTTCACTTCTTTATCATACTCATCTGACATCTCAGTGAAGCGCTCCATGCTGTCGACTGTCAGATAAATTACATTGTAGCAATTATGTAGTCGTTGTCTGGCAGCCTCGGGATAAGACAATTTGCGATATTGCTCCCTTGTTTCTTCAGGAACAAATTTATAAAGCCTTTGGTATAGTCTAAAGGCCCGATTTGCTGCGGCAGTTTCTTCCGCATCGGCTTCTCCTTCCTCTTCCTGGTTGGATGCTTCTGTGTCAGATGGAAGAGATAAATCTTCATTCCCGGGTTCATTAAGAACATTTGTAGGGATTCTTCCTCTAATGTTGTAAAGCGGTGTAGCTTCAGCGGAAGACCCTGGAAGAATAGCTATAAATAGATAAGCAAATATAGCAAGTTTATGCTAAAACAAACAATGCGCAATCAAATAAATACTGCGAAATAGCATTTGCTTACTTACTTCTTGTTCAGAATGAGTGCATAGACATTTCTTGCGTGGATTGGGAGTAGTTTCCGCAACCTTACACTTTCCGCGGTCCTCGCCTCCAGCAATATAACATGTATTGATGATCGGTTCATCAATAAGAATAATGTCACCGTCGCCGTTCTTTAGGCGACGGGCAGGGCTAATCCTGCTTATATCAGCGGACCTTATGATAAGGTCAAGTGGAACTACTGTAAAAATAAAAGTGCATAGTGTTATGCAAAGCGAAAATATTGCAAAAAATGTAAGTGTATTATGTTAACATACTGCGATAAATTTCAGCGGCATACCATTTTTTGATTGGTCAACCAAAAGCGCATCATGGTCGCTCCACGGCCATTGAATTGACACTCTGCCAATGTACAGTAGTACATTCGAGTAAGGTCGTAGAAATTTGCCCGCGTTTTTTAGTGTCTTGAGAGTGTCATTCTCAAGATCATCGAGTACAGGTCTCTCATTGAGCTCGGGGTTAAGCTCTGTACACCAAGCTTTAGGAATAGCACTGTCCAAATAGGCGGAGTCGTTGATGTAAAAGAACGAACTGCGCCAAATGCCTATTGACTCCTTGGGTGAAGTCATTACGCCAAGTTTACTACAGAAATAAAACCACCCAACATCATATAGCACTAGGCTATTGCACATACGAAAAACGTTCAGCAGTAGTGGTTGGCCGGTGGCATTGCAGTACATCTCGAACAGCACAATTTTGTTAATTGCGTTAGGATGCAACTGTGCCATGGCGATATTATAGTATTTGCAAACACTGCGGAAAAAGCGGGTAAGTGGAAATCGAAGGTTGCCTTGAGAAATGGCAGCCTCGTAAACAGAAATCATCCCTTTAGGGGGAGTATCGGCTCGCTGTTCTGCCGCAAGCGCGGTAGGAACAAATTGAGCAAGTGGCGGATACCATTCCTGTAGGGTTTGAAGTTTTGTTTCCGTCATATAGGAAACATAACCTCCGGGGGTATGCATAGATGAAGACGACGCCATTTGCAATAAATAAAATAAATTAAATAATAAGAAAAGCTAAATCGGAGGTTGAATTGATGAAATTGAAGGTTCGATTGGCTAATTGCAAAGTACGATTGTGATTAGACGAATTTGGTTGCAGATGAAATTGAAAGAGAAAGAGTAAAGTTTTTATGCGGATTATTGTGTTATTTATAATCGGGATTAGGGCGAGCAAGTTGAAAAGATAATCATTGCATTTAAATGGCTGAAATTACCGCAACGTGGTAAAACGTGTAAACGATAATTTTCTAGCCGTTACAGCGTGTTGATTTGACAGATTGGCGAAAGTTACCGTTGTAATTACGCGTTGAGCTTAATTAAAACAACGGTAATAAATGGGCGGTAAGAAATATTAAAGTATTGTTTGCGAACTATTTTAAGAAGCATTTCGTTATTTTTAAAGTTTATCATGATGCATTAGCTTCGCGAAAATGCATCATAATAAACTGGAGGGACTTGATCATATACATGGCATTGTATATGTATATTTTATTTGCTAAAAGCCAAAGGCAGAACTACGCAAATTATAAGGCAAAGCTATACAAAATTCGCTGAAAATAAGTGCAGCGGTTATGTTTTCGCATTAATGCAAGACCGCGGTTTAATCCGCTGAGTTTCCACGGATAGTTAAGTAACTCGCAGACCGCGGATATTTCGATTCCTATAAATAGGGAGCTTGGCCTCTCATTTATGGGTTGTTGATTCTCTGCCATTTTGCCTAAGCCTTTGTAATTTCCACTTGTGATCTTGCCCAAGGGATTTTTACACCGCGCAAAGGTGAATTAAGCTAATTAACAATCAAGACCGGGTCGGGGTGGTTGATCACTTGATAGTTAAAGTGAAAGACGATCATCGGGGCCCAAAATAATCATCAAATATTCCATCCTCCATTACAATCTTATTGCACTCAATCCGTAATTAAGTAACATCATTAATTAAGGATTGATCACAGCTTATATTTAAAACATGTTCACTAAATATATATGTTTTCAAATTAGTTAAGTACGCGATAGAACATTCGCTTAGTAATACGATTAATATTAAAACGTTATGTATTGTAATATTTTTCTAAAACAAAATAAAAACGAACCTTGAAATATAATTAGTTTTGGAAAGGCTAGATATTATATCTTTAGATAAATATTTCAAACATATATATTACGCACCAATTTAAAATTCTAAATAAAAATATATATTTTAACATAGTCATAAAAACGTCCTGATTTAAAATAATATATTTTGATAAACAATGAGTCACTGATTTATAGAAGTAAATGACCAAAATGCTCAAATGAATAAAGTTACATTTTGATTGGGATTGTTTTCATTATTTAAATCTATTATTTTTATAAGGGTACGAGTCACTAAATGTAGAAGAATAGTTTTCTAAACGTACGAAAGTGCGCTCGAAAAACCGAAAGTGGTACATGAGTCGTGAGATCACGTCCGTGTCATTTTAGTAAAAGTTACATTTTTACTACGCACGTAAATATAATATAATATTTAATTAATTCTAAAGATTTAATATATTATATATTAAATAATATTTAAACCTACGTATTACATATAAAAATGAAATGAGTTCGGCAATGAAAAAAAAGTTGGATACCAGCTGTATTATTAAATCATGCGCTCGCATGAAATTCTCAAGGAGCCCCCATGCGATCGTATGGGGGGTTGGTGGGAGAAAGATGTATAAAGCCAGCGATTTCAGTTTGCTCGTTCACTCATTCATTCTTCTCATATCATCTCTGCTCTCAAATATATATATATATATATATAAATATTATTATTATTATTAATCATATTATTATTATTAGTCGTAGTATTATTATTAGCATTATTATACATAAAATACTACGACGGAGTGCTGCTCGAGTGATCTAAAACGGGTTTTCAAAACTGGTTTTCGAGTAGGATAGGGCTAAGGAAATTATGGGTTATAGCTATGGAGGTGATGGGTATGGTTCATGGGTATGCTCGTGAGGTCAATTTGGTAGTTATCGTCTCCGTTGCGTCTACATATTTTTCCTGCAATATTGAATCTCAATATTGATACGTGAGTACTCGTAAATTAATTTTTTACATACTAATAATGTATCCCTGACTCGTGCTCGAGAATATAGGATTATGCATGCTTGTACTTTTGATATTGCCCTTAGTTAGGTTATGTTGAATCTCGAGTTAGTTACACCTGTGATTGAGATAAGGTATAAGATATGCATGTCGTTGGAAAGCTAGCGAAAAATTAAGAACTTTTCATTTAGATGTCGAATAGATTCGATGAACGAATTAGAAGTTATAGTCAATTGAATTTTTGATATTATTATTAAAAATGATTATTTTCATCGTCGTTATTAACATCGTTCTAGTTTTTATCAAATTATTATTATCATCATCATTATTATTATTATTATTATTATTATTATTATTATCAATAAAAAGTATTATCATTAAAAATTAATATTTTTATTATTATTACTATTTTTGAAGTTATAATTAGTATTATTATTATTATTATTAATCATTAAAATAGTTATTAGTAATATCATTAGCATAACATTTATTATTATTAGTATTATAATATTAAGTAACACTTAATTATTATAACTACTATTTTTATCATCAAAATGAACGCGATATGAAAGACGATTTAAAAGTTACTAACAAATCGATTAGGAAATAATGTGTAAGAGCATCATAAGGAAATTAAAATATTATAAGATATTGATTTAGATAAAGTTATCGTTCTTATTATTTTTATTATTACTATTATTATTAAAAGTATCGTTGGTATTAAAACTATCATTTTAACAAAAATTATCATTCTAATAGAAATATCATGGTTACTATAAAATATCATTATTATTACCATTTTAAATAGAATTATTTTTTTAAGATAATATTAAAAAGTATCGTTAATATTAATGTTATCATAATTAGAATTATCGTTTATTCATAATGTCATCGTAGTAATTATAAATATTGGTATTTTTATAATAATAATCATTATTACAAAATAATACAACTTTTACTTACTATTATTGTAGATATTATTTTATCAAATAAATATGTGATACAAACATATTTTACTACGCGTAATAAATTACTTTAATAATACCTATCATATTATCTTTATGATATTAAATGAACTCTATAAATTTTATTACTTGATATATATAAAAGTATATTTTATTATATAAATTTTAATATGAAATTTTATTTATTAATAAATGAATTATATTTAAAAATATAAAACGACGATATTTAAAATATATTATAATTATGTATAAAATTTTGGAAATCATTTTGAGTCAAATTGGCTTTTGTTGACTTTTGCATATTAATCTCGAGCATTAGGATTGTGGTACTCTATGACTTGACCTAATTTGTTAAGAAAATTTTTGACCAACATATAAATATATATAATTAATTTAGGTTCGTGAATCCGAGGCCAACTCTGCACTTGTTCAATGACGTTATATGTATTTTTACTACGAAATACAGTATGGTGAGTTTCATTTGCCTTTTTACCCTTAATATTTTTGGGCTGAGAATAAATGCACAAGTTTTATAAATGATTTACAAAATAGACACAAGTACGTGAAACTACATTCTATGATTGAATTATCGAAATCGAATATGCCCTTGTACACTTATTAACTAGCAAAAATCAATAGATGAACCCTTGTTCTTGCTCCTAAAATTCGGCCAACAATGGGGAGGAAAGGAGGAGCTTTTTGCTAATTCAAAATGCAAGTTCAAGTGTGTGTTTTGGTAGAAGCAAAAATCAATGCAAGTAGGTAGAGTAAAACACTAGTTAAAGCAAGCATGGGTGGAGTTTTTGGGACTCCCAAAACCGTCCACCCTTTTTCCTTTTTTTTTTTTTTTGCTAAACTTTATAAAACTAGTGATTACTTGCATGCATTTTACTTTTATAATTTTATAAACCTTTTATAAAATTATACTTTATAAACCATTTATAAAATATAACACCCATTTAATTTTAATCAAATAATTAAACTTGTGTATATATAATTATCCAAATAATTATTTCTTGCATTATGTCTTTAGAAAACCAATTTCTAAAGTCTAAGTGTCAAGTATTTATTTTAAAGATCCACTCATTAAAATAAATACATAAAAGTGTTGACGGTTTGTTATTGGGTATGACCCGACTTGGATCATAACATATTGGCCACAATAATTAATTATGTCTCTCGGGCATATGAAATACCTTCAATCTCCCACTTGCACGAGAAACATAAGGAATTAATGCAAGTGACGGATACCACCTAACGACCGTCCATCACCCCCAATGTTAACATCATCCCTTTCGAGTTCCCATCTCGAATATGATTTTAGGTGAATCTTTCAATATATCCTTTCGTCCTAGATGTCATGTCAAATCCAAGAGACATAGAGTGATCACTCTCTTATAGATCTAACTTTATCAGGCCTTAGACATCCGACTCTCAACGAATAAGAGGGACAAATTCCATCTTGACTACATACGTCCTAGACACTACACTTCATAGCATACCTGAAGCCTCCCTTATGTACTACCATGTTTCAGAATAGCGAAGGAAAGAATCAAGGCACAATATTCGGTGAATGTCTAAACCCAATATGTGTCTCAGGTCAGAGGATATAATGATATTCTCCTTTACTCAAGATTACATGTGATCAACCACAAAGGCTCCATATAGTAAATCTTGAGAGCGGGTCTTCCAATATTTGTGTCCCACAAATATCTATGAACCTTGGTTGCAACCTTGCCCCACATTCACCATTTGAATGTTAACCAATCCAAGTTCATAATAGTCTAGACCTCACACTTGTTCCCACAAATGTGATCAACTACGGAATTTAGAATAATAGTTTATTCATGGATAAAATATGCAAAATTGGAACATGACTCATAATTAAATTAATACCATAATTATATTAATGAGTTTGAACTAATTCGTTCCGATACAATACATAAAATAGATCAATTCCAATCACTAGAATATCGAAGCCCTAATGCACAAACATGTCCCTCATGTTTTGGCCCGTGTAAAAGCTTCGTGAGTGGATCCGCAACATTTTGATCTGTGTGAACTTTGTGAATACATATCTTTCCCTTTTCAACCTCATCCCTGATGTAGTTGAATCTCCGCTCAATGTGACGAGTCTTTTGATGAGCACGAGGTTCCTTGATTTGAGCAATCGCACCCTCGTTGTCACAAAAGATCTCAAGAGGGTCCTGAATGGAAGGGACCACTCCTAAGTCGTCGATGAATTTCTTCATCCATGCAGCTTCCTGAGCTGCCAGTGAGGCGGCAATGTACTCCGACTCTGTAGTGGATAACGCAACAACTTCCTGTTTAGAGCTCTTCCAAGAGACTGCACCACCATTTAACATGAAGACATAACCGGATTGTGATCGAGAGTCATCTCGATCAGTTTGGAAGCTCGCGTCCACGTAACCTTTTACAGCGAGTTCCTCCTCACCAGACCCATATATTAGAAACATATCCTTAGTCCTTCTAAGGTATTTCAATATACATTTAACCGCAGTCCAATGACGATTTCCCGGGTTATTCTGGTATCTACTTGTCAAGCTTAGGGCGCATGACACATCCGGTCTAGTACATATCATTGCATACATGATAGACCCAATGGCAGATGCGTATGGGACTTTCTTCATTCTCTGTTGCTCATCTTTCGTGGTAGGACACTGAGATGAACTGAGAATGGTTCCCTTTTAAATAGGTACCAAACCTTTCTTAGAGTTTTCCATCTTGAACCTTTTCAAGATTTTATCAATGTATGCACTTTGACTTAAACCTATTAATCTCTTGGATCTATTCCTATAGATCCCAATCCCCAATATGTATTGTGCTTCTCCAAGATCCTTAATAGAGAAGCAACTCTTTAGCCAAGTTTTGACTCCTTGCATTGTGGTAATATCATTCCCAAACAATAATATATCATCCACATATAGCACAAGGAACATTATAGAGCTCCCACTAGCCTTCTTGTACACACAAGCTTCATCACCATTTTTAATGAAGCCAAATTTCTTTGCCTCTTCATTAAAGCGATGATTCCACATTCTAGATGCTTGTTTCAATCCGTAGATTGATTTCTTTAACTTGCATACCTTTTTAGGATTTTTCGGATCAACAAAACCTTCGGGCTGTACCATATAGACATCTTCCTCAAGATATCCATTTAGGAAAGCAGTTTTGACATCCATTTGCCATATTTCATAGTCATAGTGAGCAGCAATGGCAAATAATATCCTAATAGACTTTAGCATAGCCACTGGCGAGAAAGTTTCATCATAATCAACCCCTTGAGTTTGAGTGAAACCTTTTGCTACAAGTCTAGCTTTGTATGTATCCAAGTTTCCATGTATGTCGGTTTTCTTCTTGAAAAGCCATTTGCAATCAACTAGCTTGGAGCTAGGAGGTTGCACAACAAGTTCCCAAACTTGGTTTTCATACATGGATTGCATCTCGGCGTTCATGGCTTCCTGCCATTTATCTTTATCAATCCTTGATAAAGCATCTTCATAGTTTGTCGTTTCATCCAAATCAACCGTATAGCAACCATCCACGAGAAACCCATATCTCTTGGGAGGATTACTAATCCTACTAGATCTTCGAACGTCTTGTGTACCTTGATCATCCACTTGATCATTTTCAACATCCTCATGTTGAGTACTAGTGCCAACCAATTGTGTATCATCGGCTTGATCTTGTACCTCTACAAGATCTATCTTCCTTTCACCATCACCTTCCATAAGGAACTTGGTTTCAAGGAATTCCGCTTTTCGAGCAACAAATACCGTTTGCTCGGATGGATCATAGAAGTAATATCCCATGTCATCTTTGGGATATCCTATGAAGATACACTTTGTGGATTGAGCATGCAGCTTATTAGCTACATAACGCTTAGGATAAGCTTCACATCCCCATACTTTTAAGTATGAAAGAGAAGGAGGTTTTCCAAACCACATCTCATGAGGAGTTCGTTCCACTTTCTTAGTTGGGGCCATATTTAAAATACGAGCCGCGGAGCTTAGACAATAACCCCAAAATGATAGAGATAACGAGCTTCTTGCCATCATAGATCGAACCATATCCATTAGGGTTCGGTTCCTCGTTTCGGAAACTCCATTAAGTTGGGGTGTTCCGGGTGGAGTAAGTTGTGAGATAATCCCACAACTCCTAAGATGATCTTGGAAGGCATCGCTTAGGTATTCACCTCCTCTATCGGTACGAAGTACCTTAATTGTCCTATTGAGTTGATTTTGTACTTCGTTTTGATATTCTTTGAATGCTTCAAACGTTTCGTCCTTGTGTCTTAATAAGTAGACATATCCAAAACGACTAAAGTCATCAATGAAAGTAACAAAGTATCTTTCACCATTCCTAGTCATGGGTTTAAAGGGTCCACATACATCCGAATGTATTAATCCCAATAAATCTTTAGCCCTTTCATAAGTCCCTTTGAAAGGTTCTTTAGTCATCTTGCCTTGTAAACAAGATTCGCATACATCAAACGAATCCATTTCATTTGATTTCAAAAGTCCATTCCTTTGAAGTGTATGCATTCGGTTCTTGTTTATGTGACCAAGGCGACAATGCCATAAATAGGAATCACTCAAATCCCTTTTGAGTTTCTTGGTGCTAGTATGGTATATAGAGCTCGATGATGCGTCATCATGAACCAATTCATAAATTCCATTTGAAGGCGAAGCCTTGAAATAGAAAACATTATTTTTAGAAACATGAATATCATCATCAATAAAATTAACAACGTAACCACATTGTTTTAAGCGAGAAATAGAAATAATGTTTCTACACAAATCCGGAGCATACAAAACATTTTCTAATATAAGTTCCAATCCGCTTGGAAGCTTCAAAACAAAATCTCCTTGAGCTTTAACATGCACCTTTGCACCATTGCCCATATAGAGACTTGATGTTCCCGCCTTATGATCACTTCTTTTGAACCCCTGCAAAGAATTGCAAATATGAGTTCCACATCCCGTGTCTAATACCCATGTATTAGAAGAAGTAATATTAAGCTCTATATATACCATATATATATTACCTGAGGTTTGCCCTGCATCCCTCTTGTCCTTCAACTCCTTAAGATAGACCGGACAGTTTCGTTTCCAATGACCCATCTCACCGCAACCGAAACATGGGTCTTCCTTGGGGTTTGCCTTCTTGGATACCTTTTGCTTCTTAGCCTTGTTGATGGTTGGGGTAACCATCTTCCCCTTCCCTTTGCCTTGATGGGCGGGTCCTTTTCTCTTAGCCACCTTTGGCTTAGAGGTGTTACCTTTGGATCCACCTTGATCGATTGCTAACACGGGTAAAGCCCTTTTACCCATGCTAGTTTCCGCCGTTCTAAGCATACCGTGAAGCTCACCTATGCTCTTATCCATCCCATTCATATTGTAATTTATTACAAATTGATCAAACCTTTTTGATAGGGAGTTAAGGATAAGATCGGTAGCTAACTCATTAGATATGTTTAGGTTAAGACGGTTAGCACGATCGATAAGGCCTTTCATCTTAAGTACATAAGATGAAACCGATTGGGTATCGTCCATACGACAAGCATGTAGCGCCCGAACCGTTTCGAAGCGCTCGACACGCGCTTGTTGGAGGAACATCTCCTTTAATTGCGTTATCATGTCGTATGCACTATGATGCTTGAAATCCTTTTGGAGTTCGGGTATCATAGTCCCAAGCATTAAGCATGAGACTTGAAGGGAGTCGTGGCAATACTTATCGTAAGAGGCCATTGCCTCCACATCATTCTCATCCGGTTGATCGGGAATGGGGTCCTCAAGTACATACGCTTTATCCTCTTGTTTGAGGACAATCCGAAGATTGCGGAACCAATCCATAAAGTTGGTATGATTGAGTTTGTCTTTCTCTAAGAGAGACCGTAACGATAGGTTGTTCATGTTAAGTGGTACGTTTTGCAAGTTGTTGTTGTTGTTATTGGCGGCCATCTACAAAATTCAACAAAGTCCTTTTAAGTATCAATTTTAAATTTAATAAACAATACCCTTTTAATTTGTTTTATTAAATATTAGAATCCAACGGTAAATCAAATTTCGGTTAGGTGACCTTTATCCCGTCATTTGATTTAGCTAGGTAGTCATAATGACAATTGCAATCCTTTTGCAACTTCTAAGTTATGGGATCATGCAATCCTTTTGCATGGCATATTAATCCCATCAATGCCTATTTGTTCCTCATGCTTCGGTGACCCTAAGTTCATGATTTCCAAATCAAGTCGTCCTACTTGTGTAAACATGTAGACTTAACATACAAGTGGTTAGGTGACCTTTATCCCACATTTATGCGAAGTGTACCTTATTCATATTAGTTCACTCATGACGGTTAGGTGACCTTTATCACATCAAGAGATTCCTAATATGTCTAAGTGTTTCCACAAAAGGATGGCGTTTAACTTGTTTACCTTGTTTTAGTTAAAGGGATTTTATGTTTTCTACATTCTAGTTTTAGAAAACTAAATGCTATACACCAACATGTATTTGGTGTGTAGTGTTTTATGAAAAACCTATTTTCATGTCCTTTTAGTAAACCAATTACTAGTTATAAACCATTTCATTACCTTTTAAATAAACCATTTTATTTAGGTCTAATAACCAATTATTAGTGTCATTTGTTATTTTTATTATAATCATTTATAATGTATTTTACAAGTTGTAAACATGTGAAATTGTTGTAGCAACCAAACACATACACAAAACCATACAAGCATGCAAAATAAAAGTCCACAATCATGCCAAAGTGGTAAGCACTTGTTTAGCCAAAACAAGTGTTACCTAAAGGGTTAAACAAGTAAAAGATTTTAAGCAAAATCTCCCACTAAATCTTGTAATCTTCAAAGTTCCATCTTGTAATCTTCTTCATGAATCTTCATTTCTCTTTACAAAATTATATCCTAATACAATTCTTTTCTAGAAAATGAAATAACAACCTATTCTATTTTACAAACCAAAATAGAATAAATTACATCAAAATTACAAGAATAATTACAACTTATTACAAACCAAAATGAATGAATAATTATTACAAACCATAAGAATGAATAATCAACCAAATCACACACAAATCCAACCACAAGGTCAAGGCATGATTGTGAACCAAAACAATAACAAATCTTGGCCAAACTTGAAGCTCCAAACCCATTTTGGAAGCCCAAAAATTCGGCCAAGCCATCAAACCCACCAAAACTCAAGATTTTCACATTCTACTTTCATGCATGTTGGTAGATTGTAAAATAAATGAGTTTACTAGCCAAAAACAAGAAGCATATTAACAAGACTTTGGCTCTAGATACCATTGATGGAATTCAACACATGTTAACAAGTTGCAAAACCCATTTAGTATGTATATATATGTAGCAAGCGGAAGCAATTTTAAGTTGCATGTGAATATAAACCTTTTAAACATGAATTCCATTTATTGATCTAGTCTTGAAAATATTCTAAAATGTAAATAGAGCTAGTTAGGGTTTATACCTTCTCCTAAAATGGAGGTTGAAGCAAGATGAAGATGAAGATGAAGAATAGCAAGTTTCTAACTTGAAACCTCAAGACTTTGATACCCACAAACCTTGAATCAACACCCTTCTTTTTGGTTAGGATTTTGTACACTTATTAACTAGCAAAAATCAATAGATGAACCCTTGTTCTTGCTCCTAAAATTCGGCCAACAATGGGGAGGAAAGGAGGAGCTTTTTGCTAATTCAAAATGCAAGTTCAAGTGTGTGTTTTGGTAGAAGCAAAAATCAATGCAAGTAGGTAGAGTAAAACACTAGTTAAAGCAAGCATGGGTGGAGTATTTGGGACTCCCAAAACCGTCCACCCTTTTTCCTTTTTTTTTTTTTTTGCTAAACTTTATAAAACTAGTGATTACTTGCATGCATTTTACTTTTATAATTTTATAAACCTTTTATAAAATTATACTTTATAAACCATTTATAAAATATAACACCCATTTAATTTTAATCAAATAATTAAACTTGTGTATATATAATTATCCAAATAATTATTTCTTGCATTATGTCTTTAGAAAACCAATTTCTAAAGTCTAAGTGTCAAGTATTTATTTTAAAGATCCACTCATTAAAATAAATACATAAAAGTGTTGACGGTTTGTTATTGGGTATGACCCGACTTGGATCATAACATATTGGCCACAATAATTAATTATGTCTCTCGGGCATATGAAATACCTTCACTGAAATGGTATGCATGCCGTCAATTTTCGTTGTAAAGAAAGATTGTCTTTTAAAATTGAATGCAATGTTTGTAAAATGTATCATATAGAGGTCAAATACCTCGCGATGTAATCAACTGTTGTGAATCATTTATAATCGATATGGACTTCGTCCGGATGGATTTGGACGGGTCGCTTCATTAGGAGGGGTAGGTTGATTGACAACTGGGTCAATTGGCACAGGTTCCGTATCGGAAAAATCTTGTATGGGTATATTAACAGTTGTTTCCTTCCCACCTCTAGTGACTACTAGGGCATCAAACTCACCACACTCTGTTTCAACTTTTATGGTTAATGGTTTGAGCGTAAGCTAAAAATTGGTCATTCATTCTTCAAAAGTCTTTATCAAAGTATCAAATTATTTTGGAATTCTATGACTTGAAGGTTTATCATGTATTACTTTTTCATAAAGTTGACTAAAGTTTTCTTAGAGTGGAGAGTAGGTTGGTGTAGCGAGAAGATTATATTAGAGTCTGCGCTATTCTATTTTTTATATGCCCATCTAGGGTAGGGATACCTTAGATTGGTTCTAGTAGCATCGGGACCTTTTAGAATTGATAAACTTTGAAGAGTGAGAGTGAGATCTTGTATCCTGGTTTCCAACATTTTTACTATTTGAATGAAAATGCCATCCTTCTCAGCAGCTTCATTGCTCCAATCTTCCTGTTGTGCAGCTATTGTTTCTAAAAGATTCCACGCTTCGTCTGTTGTTCGTGACATGAAATTTCCTTGCAAGGCCATGTCTAGGAGGGACTTATCATCCTTGGTCAAACCATTGTAAAGCGTGCAGATTATGTCTGCCTGACTTAATGAATGATCTGGATATCTTTTAAGCATCATCTTTACTCTATTCCATGCTAGACACAATGACTCATTTTTTTTTTTGAGAAAAGTTTGTGACGTTATTTCTTAAATAGGTTCGTAGGGAGGGTGGATAAAATTTGTTTAAAAACTTTGTAGGTAATTCCTCCCATGAATGTATTGAATTCGGTTGAAGCTCATCAAACCATGTTAAAGCGTGTGTAGATAAAGAATATTGAAAAAAATGAAGTTTCAAAATGTTCTCGTTTTCTTCCTTCTTAAAAGTGTCAACCACACTGATAAATTTATTCAAGTGAAAGTCCAGGTCGTCAGTCGGAAATCCTTGAAATTTACAGATCATATTGACCAATTTAATCATGTGTGAACTGATTTCAGGAATTCCTTCGGTTCCTAAGGTGATTGGTCCTCCTCTCTCTTCTAAGCATGACTTTTTCATAGAAGCAACGATAATTTGTTATTCCATTTTTAGGTTTTCGGTTTAAAAAGACATAAAAAGTAATTTTTAGAAAATATTAATTAACTAAAAGGATTGATAATTTAATTAAAATAATTATTCTTGAAATTCGGTCGCTAACCTTATCAGAAATTCTAATTCATAGGACTTCGCACAGATTACTTCGTACCTAAGTGGCCAAATCGACTACGGAGAGGCATGATCCTTTTGGTTCCAATATAATTAGAGACTGTTCGAAAAATCCAACAACCAAATTCGTGTATAATTGTCTTTCTTAGATACCACCAAGCAATACTTTTGTCTGTTAAAAATCGTTCTCAATCAAAATATTCGATCCCCGGCACCGTCGCCAAAAACTTACTCCTACTTATGATATGACCGAAATGGGCGATTTTGTTTAAGCAGTGTCGTTAGGCCGCAAGGCGTCAGAATCAGTCGATCACGAGAGAGAGAGAGAGAGAGAGAGAGA
Organism: Rutidosis leptorrhynchoides; assembly: GCF_046630445.1. Taxonomy (NCBI): domain Eukaryota; kingdom Viridiplantae; phylum Streptophyta; class Magnoliopsida; order Asterales; family Asteraceae; genus Rutidosis; species Rutidosis leptorrhynchoides. Next base: position 260,074,641 of record NC_092337.1, read on the forward strand.
GAGAGAGAGAGAGAGAGAGAGAGAGAGAGAGAGAGCAGTGGTTTATTACTTATATTTTACGGGGCCTAAATTTGTGACGACCCGGAGATTTTTGACCAAATTTAAACTTAATTCTTATTTAATTTTTACACGATAAGCAAAGTCTGTAATATTGAGTCTCAAAATTTTGAATTTGTTTTATGAAATCATTTGACTTCGACCATTTCTGACGATTCACGAACCATTATTTGTAAATAGATAAATATAAATAAGTAAATATAAATAATTATGCATAACAATATTAATAAAATATTATATACAATATACAATTTGTTATAAATAAATATGTAAATTAATATAAGATATATTAAAATTTATTATAAAAGTGAATATATAAAGTATGTTATATTTATATATATATATATATATATATATATATATATATATATATATATATATATATATATATATATATATATATATATATATATATATATATATATATATATATATATATATATATATATATATATATAAGTAATTTCAAAGTTATTTAGTAAACGACGGAAACGCTCATTTGTCATTCAATTGATAGTAAATGAATTAAAAAGGAACTTATATTATTTTAAAATAAACGGTGATCCGAAAATGAGTAATATAAATTTTAGGCTTATTAAAAATGTATTTAGGAACTATTTGTTGAATTTTAAAACTTTTTATATTTTACTTGGGATTGGGAGTGAATAATTAGTGTAATTTTTTTTATAGTTAATGATCGAATTTTATACCATTCACAATATAAATAAATATAGTTAATTTAAAAATATGGGATTTTTCTAAACACTTTTATCCGCCACTGATTTCGCAATATATACAGTCCGTGAAAACTGTCGGTAGAAAGATTACAAAGAATCCGACTGCTAATTGAGCACATTATTAACTGGACACTGTTTTTGCTTTCACTTTATCTATATTTATAATATATATATATATTATATATTTAGACATATAAGATAGATAGATACATACTTACACTTACATACACACACACACTAACATGAATCAAAAACCTTCAACCGTCACCACCATTAGAACCACCGGCAACCACCGCCCTATCACCACCCTACAACCGCCACTATCATCTATCATCATCCCTCTCTTTCTCTCTCTCTTATTTCTTCTAACCATAAATCCCCATGGAATTTGTACACCATCGCCACCATAATAAACTACCATCCATCTGCGAAATTCCACCGCTGTTGTTATTGTTATATTTTTTTTGTTGTCATTTAAACCGCCAAACTTCTACTGTTTTCTATTTTTGTTTCTAATCTTACGGGTTAATAACAAAAAGAAAATGATGAAGGTGTTGGGTCACTAGTGATGATGCTCGATGATTATAGTTAACGATGATGATGATTGTACTATGATGTTACGGTGATGAAGACAAGGGTGATCACAGGAAGTTGATGATAGATATTCGAAGATGATTAGGTTATTCAATGATGAAGATGGATTTCAATGATGATGATAACGATGTTAATGAGATGATTTTGATGTTGAGGAATAGTTCCGGGTTTTAGTTTTAGAAGAAGAAGAAGAAGAAATAATTAAATATATAGGTTATATTTTTATTTCGGTTATATAAAAACATATATGATATATGATAGAGTAGAGGGATGGTTTGGTGATTTGTTGGTTAAGCTAGAGGTCTTGAGTTCGAACCTAGGCCTCCACGATTTATTTTATTTTTATCATCAAGTAATTGCACAATTGTTGGGCCGTATAACTGTTGGGCCGAAACATAGTATTCCTTGGCCCGTGTTTAATGGTAATGATTGGGCCGAAACCCAGTTGTGGTTGCTGTTGAAAAGCTGGGCCGAGACATAATATTCCTTAGGCCGAGGTTAAATAGTTGGGCTTCATGGTCCATTAATCAATTAAATAAGATTGGGTGTCGAGTGCTTTGGTGGAAGGAAAATGAAAACATACGAAATCGGGTTAAAGGGATTTCAATCATGGATTATAACAGAAAAGTAAGATTAGCGTAATGGTTAGGAGTGTTTCAGGTGGACGGGTGGTCTTGGGTTCGAGTCTGGGCAGCGACGTTTATTTGTTTTTAAAACCTGGATACATGAAGGTAGCACTTTTTATTATAGTTTTATTATTATTATTATATTATTATTATTATTAACATCAATATAAATTATATTATTATCATTATTATTATTAATATAGGTATTATTATTCTTATTAATATGATTAATATTATCATTATTAGGAATATAAATATTATCATGATTGTTAAAATTATCATTTTTAATAAAATTATTATTAACATTATTATTATTATTAATTTTTAACATTATTATTAATTTTATTATTATCATTATTAATATTAGTATTATTATTGATATTAAAGATTATGGATGATATTATGAACATGAGTATGATAAGTATGATATAAATAGTGATAAAATCATTAGTAATGACAATAAATAATATTATGAATACGTAAGAAAACTAAATAAATTTATGAATTGTATAAGTATGTATAACACATCTTTTATTATTGAAACTTTATTATAATTAATACTAAATTTATGAGTTTTATCATTACAATAATTATATTAATATTATTACTATTATTAAAGTTATAATTAATATCATTTATACCACTATTAATATTATTTTGGTATTATTATAACTACTATTATTAATATACAAATTATATAAATACATATTAAACATATATTTAATACATATAACATAACGAAAATTAATATTTTTATGTAACAAAATGAATAAATGAAACATATATATTATTAATATAAAAAGTATATAACTAATAAATTTATATATAAATATATTGTTCGATTACAACTATGTATATTAATAAATATACAAATGATATAGGTTCATGAATTCGAGACCAACCCCTGCATTGTTCAATGTCGTCATATGTATTTTTACTACAAAATACAATATCGTGAGTTTCATTACTCCCCTTTTAAATGCTTTTGCAATATATATTTTTGGGACTGAGAATACATGCGCTGCTTTTATAAATGTTTTATGAAATAGACACAATTAATCGAAACTATATTCTATGGTTGGATTATCGAATCGAATATGCCCCTTTTTAGCTTGGTAGCCTAAGAATTAGGGAAATGGCCCCTAATTGACGCGAATCCTAAAGATAGATCTATGGACCTTGATACGTCCCATTCGGGTTACGAATGCTTTAGTACTTCGATTATCATGTCGATGAGAGTCCTGGAATGAATGGGGATATTCTATATGCATCCTGTTAGTTCGGTTATCAAGCGTTCACCATATGCATGATTTTTATCTCTATGCAGTTTGCGAAATGCCTGATATGAGACGTATATTTATGAGAAATGAAAATGAAAATCTTGTGGTCTATTAAAATTATGGAAATGATCGATTTTGATAAAGTAATGAACTCACCAATCTTTTGGTTGACACTTTAAAGCATGTTTATTCTCAGGTATGAAAGAAATCTTCCGCTGTACATTTGATCATTTTAGAGATATTACTTGGAGTCATTCATGGCATATTTCAAAAGACGTTGCATTCGAGTCGTTGAGTTCATCAAGAATATTATTAGGTCATTATAGTTGGATATATTATGAAATGGTATGCATGCCGTCAACTTTCGTTGTAATGAAAGTTTGTCTTTTTAAAAACGAATGCAATATTTGTAAAATGTATCATATAGAGGTCAAGTACCTCATGATGCAATCATATGTTATTGTAATCGTCCTTATGGATTAGGACGGGTTGCTTCATGTGGTATCAGAGCGGTGGTCTTAGTGAACCAGGTCTTGCATTAGTGTGTCTAACTTATAGTTGTTTAGATGCATTAGTGAGTCTGGACTTCGACCGTGTCTGCATGTCAAAAGTTTTGCTTATCATTTCTAGTCAGAAATCATTTGCTTATCCACCTTAGGAAATTACATGCTTACTATTCTTAGTCTAGACACATCTTACTGCATTGATTGCATGAATAGTGTATAGACAAAATTCATATTTTAGCGTATCTGTTAATCCATATCTTAGCATATCTGTTCCTATATACTTTGCCTGACATATTCCGTAAATTCCTCCGTAATCTACGAAATCTTTTGTTCTATATATATAGATATTCTATGTAATTAGAATACCATCCGATAGCCGAAAATCACTTCATACCGAAAAATCCTTTATTCAATCGTACGAAATGGAACTCGTCACTAGTTCAAGTTCTTCGGAACCCGACAACTATTCTGACATGGATGTTCACCTAAGCTCTGGAAGCAGCGTCACCAGAATGAATCAGCTAATCAGCCATCCCCAATTCATCTGATGGGTTCGTAGTGGACTTAATCAATGGAGACGCGAAGAAGGCGATCCTTTTCACCAACCGAATTTACCTCTTGGCGATGAAACTGAAGCACTTACCGGCGAACCTATTCGTAATACCATTTTCTCTCTCATTTCCAGAGTATCTCGTCACCATTATATACTATCCAATATTCTAAACCTTAATCATTCGCTCATTCATACCGACAATCATCCCGGAGTAATAGCAGAAGTCAACGAGCTTCGCGCCCGAGTTGTAGCCTTGGAAAATATGGTGCAAAATGTACCAGCTTCAGCAACATCACCGGCATGAACAGTACCACCAACATCAATACCAGTACCACCAACAACAACAACATCCGCATTACACACCTCAACATCACAATCTATACCTCAAGCATAATCATCGTTCTACATGACGTTCTACATGACGTTCAACATCATTTATCTTCGTTCGACATGGCGATTATGTAATCTCTAATGTTTTAGAGATTATATATTCTTGTACTAACGGTAAATCAAATGAGTTTAATATCATATTGACTCATTAAATCCATGATTACATCTGAAGAAAATATATATGTATATATGTTTTCATAAAGATTGTAATTAAAAATTCTTTTGTACAAACTGTTAATGGTGAAAATATTTTAACGGTTAGGTAACACCCGAGGAATATTTAGATTTCACATTAATAAGTTACACTGTACATTCTTCGAACCTAATTCAACAGTCATTTACTATCCTACTTACAACCACCGATGCACGTATCCGTTCACCACAGAATAACTATTTTCATTCAATTTCATATTTGGATTTTGACCTATCAGAATCCAACAAGTGGCATAATGAAGAAAACATTTAACAAAATAAAATTTGTTAGAAACAAACAAATTAATTATGAGAAATTTTGTTAAGAATCCAGGCTAACTATTCCTAGCTAACTGTTAATTCCATATTACATTTATTTATCGCAATTTAATTATCGCAATTTTAATTCTCGCAATTTTATTTATCGTCATTTAATTTCTGTTATTTATTTTACGCACTTTAAATATCGTCGTATAAATCGGGACACATATACAATGTTTTGACATATCATGTTGACGTCATCTATATATATTATTTGGAATAACCATAGACACTCTATATGCTGAGTTCGCTATACAGGGTTGAGGTTGATTCTTAAATAATATATATACTTTGAGTTGTGATCGACTCTGAGACATGTATACAATGGGTCAGGATACGTATTAATTAATTAGAATATTATATATTAAACTATATATGAATTATTGAATTGCTAACTGTTGACTGATCAGTCCTTAATTAAAGATGTTGCTTAATTACGGATTGAGTGCAATAAGATTATAATGGAGGATGGGATGTTCGATGATTATTTTGGGCCCCGATGATCGTTTTTCACTTTAACTATCAAGTGATCAACCACCCCGACCCGGTCTTTGAAAGGACCCGTTCATATACATTATAAACGATTCACAATAGTTGATTACATTGCGAGGTATTTGACCTCTATATGATACATTTTACAAACATTGCATTTGTTTTTAAAAGACAAACTTTCTTTACATCGAAAATTGACAGGCATGCATACCATTTCATAATATCCACTATCCAACTATAAATTGATTAATAATAATCTTTGATGAACTCAATGACTCGAATGCAACGTTCTTCGAAATATGCTATGAAAGACTCCAAGTAATATCTTTAAAATGAGCAAATGCACAGCGGAAGATTTCTTTAACACCTGAGAATAAACATGCTTTAAAGTGTCAACCAAAAGGTTGGTGAGTTCATTAGTTTATCATAATCATTTATTTCCATCATTTTAATAGACCACAAGAATTTCATTTCCAGTTCTCATAAATATACGTCCCATGCATAGAGACAAAAATAATCATTCATATGGTGAACACCTGGTAACCGACATTAACTATATACATATAAGAATATCCCCTATCATTCCGGGATCCTCCTTCGGACATGATATAAATTTCGAAGTACTAAAGCATCCGGTACTTTGGATGGGGTTTGTTAGGCCCAATAGATCTATCTTTAGAGTTCGCGTCAATTAGGGTGTCTGTTCCCTAATTCTTAGATTACCAGACTTAATAAAAAGGGGCATATTCAATTTTGATCATTCAACCATAGAATGTAGTTTCGATTACTTGTGTCTATTTCGTAAAACATTTATAAAAGCAGCGCATGTATTCTCAGTCCCAAAAATATATTGCAAAAGCATTTAAAAAGGGAGCAAATGAAAACTCACGCATATAAATATTGTAAAACAATTAATAAAGTATTTGCATGTATTCTCAGCCCAAAAACGTAAAGAGTAAAAGGGAGCAAATGAAACTCACACATATAATTATTGTAAAACAGTTAATAAAACAATTGCATGTATTCTCAGCCCCAAAAATGTAAAGAGTAAAAGGGGAAGCAAATGAAACTCACACATATAATTATTGTAAAACAGTTAATAAAACAATTGCATGTATTCTCAGCCCCAAAAATGTAAAGAGTAAAAGGGGAAGCAAATGAAACTCACCATACTGTATTTTGTAGTAAAAATACATATAACATCATTGAACAAGTGTAAGGTTGGCCTTTGATTCACGAACCTAAATATATTTATATACATTTATGTATTTGTTAATATTTGTCTAATACATTAAGTTAAGTCATAGTGTACCACAATCCTAATGCTCGAGTCTAATATGCAAAGGTCGACAAAATTTAGTTCGACTCAAATTGATTTCAAAAAAAAATTTATAAATGATTATTATATAATTTAAATATCGTCGTTTTATATTTTTAAAATATTTTTTAAAAGATTTAATAGAGTAAATAATATACTTCACTTATTAATATATACAATTTTATATTAGAGTATATTTTTATATATCTTAAGTAATAAAATTTATAAAGTTCATTTAATATCATAAAAATATTGTGATAGATTCTATTGAGGTAATTACATAATTTGTATTACATTTTATTTGATAAAATCGCATTGATAATAATAATAATACTACTACTAATAATAATTGTTATGATAATAATAATACTAATAATCTATTTTAACGATAATAATAATAATAATACTAATCATATCTTTTTATGATAATAAATGACAGTAATAATAATTTTTAAGGATGATGATAATAATAATAATAATAATGAAATAAAATTTAGAACGACGATAATGACGACGATAGTAATAATCATTTTTACATAATTTCAAATGGCTATAACTTCTAATCCGTTTATCGGAACGATTCGTCATCTAAAGGAAAAGTTCTTAATTTTTCGCTAGTTTTCCAACGACATGCATATCTTATATCTTATCTCATCTCATCCCTAGTATAACAACTTTTAAGATTCAACATAACTTATCTAAGGGCAATATCAAATATACAAGCATGCATAATCCTATTTTCTCGAGCACTAGTTAGGGATACACTATTAGTATGTAAAAATTAATTTAAGAGTACTCACGTATCAATATTGAGGTTCAATATTGTAGGAAATGTACGTAAACGCAACGGAGATGACAAACACTAGATTGACCTCACTGGCATACCCATGAACCATACCCATCACCTCCATAGCCATAACCCATAATTTCCTTAGCCCTATCCTACTCGCAAAACTTGTCTTGAAATGACCCGCTCATGACCTCGTCGTAATATTTTATGTACATTAATACTAATAATAATACTTCTAGTGATAATAATTAGATTAATAAAAATATTAATCTTAATAATAATATTCATAATATAAATATATGTGTACACCATGAGAGAGAGATAGAATGAACACTGGAACTAGTATCGAGTTGGTTTTATAATTGCTTGCCACCACCGACACTCATGAATTCGCATGAGTGTCTAGTGTCCCTTCCATGTGTACGCATGATACAAGAATAATATGGCACACAATCTTTACTTTTCCATTGTCGACATATTAATTGTAATATATATATTATTTAATAAATAATATATTTAATCTTTAGAATTAATTAAATATTATATTATATTTACGCTTATGATAAAAATATAATTTTTACAAAAATGACTCGTACGTTGTCACTCGACTTATGTACCACTTTCTGTTTTTCGGGCGCACTTTCGTACGTTTAGAAAACTAGCATTTTACGTTACGCGACGTGTACCTTTTTCAAAAATTAGACTTACTCAACAATAAATTTCCTTTATAAAAATATAACTTATAAAATTGAGCGTTGTGGTCATTTGCTTCTATAAATCAGTGACTCATTGTTTGTCAAAATATTTTATTTTAAATTAAACGTTTTGTGACATGTACCTTTATTAATAACTAGACTTAAATTAATTAAAAACTAACCCACTTAAAGTGTAACTTTATCTTTTAAGTATTTTGATCATTTCCTTTTATAAATCCTAGTCTTATTGTTTATCAAAACATATATAATAATATTAGTTTAAATCAAAACGTTTTATGACTAGTTTGATATTGTAATTCATCTTTTTGTAACATATAAATATATTTTTATTTAAAATATATAAACTTGTACATATTGTATATCATGGAAGTATTAATATAATAGTATAATAATTAGTTTTTGAAAACTAATAATAGTTCAAAGTTTATTTTAAATTCGTTTAGGAAATCTTATAACACGTAACATTTACACTCTAAACCTATAATTCCTTTATATGCTAACGTTTATTTTAGTTTCCTTAACTTTTCTAAATAAAATAACTTAGTATCGATCGAATCAAATAACAAGGGTTATAAAATTTGAAATGTCCCGTTCTTATTGATTAAAAACGTTCCATATTAATTGATTTCGTTGCGAGGTTTTGACCTCTATATGAGACGTTTTTCAAAGACTGCATTCATTTTAAAACAAACTATAACCTTTATTTCATCAATAAAGGTTTAAAAAGCTTTACGTAGATTATCAAATAATGATAATCTAAAATATCCTGTTTACACACGACCATTACATAATGGTTTACAATACAAATATGTTACAACAAAATAAGTTTCTTGAATGCAGTTTTTACACAATATCATACAAGCATGGACTCCAAATCTCGTCCTTATTTAAGTATGCGACAGCGGAAGCTCTTAATAATCACCTGAGAATAAACATACTTAAAACGTCAACAAAAATGTTGGTGAGTTATAGGTTTAACCTATATATATCAAATCATAATAATAGACCACAAGATTTCATATTTCAATACACATCCCATACATAGAGATAAAAATCATTCATATGGTGAACACCTGGTAACCGACATTAACAAGATGCATATATAAGAATATCCCCATCATTCCGGGACACCCTTCGGATATGATATAAATTTCGAAGTACTAAAGCATCCGGTACTTTGGATGGTGTTTGTTAAGCCCAATAGATCTATCTTTAGGATTCGCGTCAATTAGGGTGTCTGTTCCCTAATTCTTAGATTACCAGACTTAATAACAAGGGGCATATTCGATTTCGATAATTCAACCATAGAATGTAGTTTCACGTACTTGTGTCTATTTTGTAAATCATTTATAAAACCTGCATGTATTCTCATCCCAAAAATATTAGATTTTAAAAGTGGGACTATAACTCACTTTCACAGATTTTTACTTCGTCGGGAAGTAAGACTTGGCCACTGGTTGATTCACGAACCTATAACAATATATACATATATATCAAAGTATGTTCAAAATATATTTACAACACTTTTAATATATTTTGATGTTTTAAGTTTATTAAGTCAGCTGTCCTCGTTAGTAACCTACAACTAGTTGTCCACAGTTAGATGTACAGAAATAAATCGATAAATATTATCTTGAATCAATCCACGACCCAGTGTATACGTATCTCAGTATTGATCACAACTCAAACTAAATATATTTTGGAATCAACCTCAACCCTGTATAGTTAACTCCAACATTCACATATAGAGTGTCTATGGTTGTTCCGAAATATATATAGATGTGTCGACATGATAGGTCGAAACATTGTATACGTGTCTATGGTATCTCAAGATTACATAATATACAATACAAGTTGATTAAGTTATGGTTGAAATAGATTTGTTACCAATTTTCACGTAGCAAAAATGAGAAAAATTATCCAATCTTGTTTTACCCATAACTTCTTCATTTTAAATCCGTTTTGAGTGAATCAAATTGCTATAGTTTCATATTGAACTCTATTTTATGAATCTAAACAGAAAAAGTATAGGTTTATAGTCGTAAAAGTAAGTTACAAGTCGTTTTTGTAAAGGTAGTCATTTCAGTCGAAAGAACGACGTCTAGATGACCATTTTAGAAAACATACTTCCACTTTGAGTTTAACCATAATTTTTGGATATAGTTTCATGTTCATAATAAAAATAATTTTCTCAGAATAACAACTTTTAAATCAAAGTTTATCATAGTTTTTAATTAACTAACCCAAAACAGCCCGCGGTGTTACTACGACGGCGTAAATCCGGCTTTACGGTGTTTTTCGTGTTTCCAGGTTTTAAATCATTAAGTTAGCATATCATATAGATATAGAACATGTGTTTAGTTGATTTTAAAAGTCAAGTTAGAAGGATTAATTTTTGTTTGCGAACAAGTTTAGAATTAACTAAACTATGTTCTAGTGATTACAAGTTTAAACCTTCGAATAAGATAGCTTTATATGTATGAATTGAATGATGTTATGAACATCATTACTACCTTAATTTCCTTGGATAAACCTACTGGAAAAGAGAAAAATGGATCTAGCTTCAATGGATCCTTGGATGGCTCGAAGTTCTTGAAGCAGAATCATGACACGAAAACAAGTTCAAGTAAGATCATCACTTGAAATAAGATTGTTATAGTTATAGAAATTGAACCAAAGTTTGAATATGATTATTACCTTGTATTAGAATGATAACCTACTGTAAGAAACAAAGATTTCTTGAGGTTGGATGATCACCTTACAAGATTGGAAGTGAGCTAGCAAACTTGAAAGTATTCTTGATTTTATGAAACTAGAACTTTTGGAATTTATGAAGAACACTTAGAACTTGAAGATAGAACTTGAGAGAGATCAATTAGATGAAGAAAATTGAAGAATGAAAGTGTTTGTAGGTGTTTTTGGTCGTTGGTGTATGGATTAGATATAAAGGATATGTAATTTTGTTTTCATGTAAATAAATCATGAATGATTACTCATATTTTTGTAATTTTATGAGATATTTCATGCTAGTTGCCAAATGATGGTTTCCACATGTGTTAGGTGACTCACATGGGCTGCTAAGAGCTGATCATTGGAGTGTATATACCAATAGTACATACATCTAAAAGCTGTGTATTGTACGAGTACGAATACGGGTGCATACGAGTAGAATTGTTGATGAAACTGAACGAGGATGTAATTGTAAGCATTTTTGTTAAGTAGAAGTATTTTGTTAAGTGTATTGAAGTCTTTCAAAAGTGTATAAATACATATTAAAACACTACATGTATATACATTTTAACTGAGTCGTTAAGTCATCGTTAGTCGTTACATGTAAGTGTTGTTTTTAAACCTTTAGGTTAACGGTCTTGTTAAATGTTGTTAACCCAATGTTTATAATATCAAATGAGATTTTAAATTATTATATTATCATGATATTATCATGTATGAATATCTCTTAATATGATATATATACATTAAATGTCTTTACAACGATAATCGTTACATATATGTCTCGTTTAAAAATCATTAAGTTAGTAGTCTTGTTTTTACATATGTAGTTCATTGTTAATATACTTAGTGATATGTTTACTTATCATAGTATCATGTTAACTATATATATATCCATATATATGTCATCATATAGTTTTTACAAGTTTTAACGTTCGTGAATCACCGGTCAACTTGGGTGGTCAATTGTCTATATGAAACCTATTTCAATTAATCAAGTCTTAACAAGTTTGATTGCTTAACATGTTGGAAACATTTAATCATATAAATATCAATCTCAGTTAATATATATTAACATGGAAAAGTTCGGGTCACTACAGTACCTACCCGTTAAATAAATTTCGTCCCGAAATTTTAAGCTGTTGAAGGTGTTGACGAATCTTCTTGAAATAGATGCGGGTATTTCTTCTTCATCTGATCTTCACGCTCCCAGGTGAACTCGGGTCCTCTACGAGCATTCCATCGAACCTTAACAATTGGTATCTTGTTTTGCTTAAGTCTTTTAACCTCACGATCCATTATTTCGACGGGTTCTTCGATGAATTGAAGTTTTTCGTTGATTTGGATTTCATCTAACGGAATAGTGAGATCTTCTTTAGCAAAACATTTCTTCAAATTCGAGACGTGGAAAGTGTTATGTACAGCCGCGAGTTGTTGAGGTAATTCTAGTCGGTAAGCTACTGTTCCGACACGATCAATAATCTTGAATGGTCCAATATACCTTGGATTTAATTTCCCTCGTTTACCAAATCGAACAACGCCTTTCCAAGGTGCAACTTTAAGCATGACCATCTCTCCAATTTCAAATTCTATATCTTTTCTTTTAATGTCAGCGTAGCTCTTTTGTCGACTTTGGGCGGTTTTCAACCGTTGTTGAATTTGGATGATCTTCTCGGTAGTTTCTTGTATAATCTCCGGACCCGTAATCTGTCTATCCCCCACTTCACTCCAACAAATCGGAGACCTGCACTTTCTACCATAAAGTGCTTCAAATGGCGCCATCTCAATGCTTGAATGGTAGCTGTTGTTGTAGGAAAACTCTGCTAACGGTAGATGTCGATCCCAACTGTTTCCGAAATCAATAACACATGCTCGTAGCATGTCTTCAAGCGTTTGTATCGTCCTTTCGCTCTGCCCATCAGTTTGTGGATGATAGGCAGTACTCATGTCTAGACGAGTTCCTAATGCTTGCTGTAATGTCTGCCAGAATCTTGAAATAAATCTGCCATCCCTATCAGAGATAATAGAGATTGGTATTCCATGTCTGGAGACGACTTCCTTCAAATACAGTCGTGCTAACTTCTCCATCTTGTCATCTTCTCTTATTGGTAGGAAGTGTGCTGATTTGGTGAGACGATCAACTATTACCCAAATAGTATCAAAACCACTTGCAGTCCTTGGCAATTTAGTGATGAAATCCATGGTAATGTTTTCCCATTTCCATTCCGGGATTTCGGGTTGTTGAAGTAGACCTGATGGTTTCTGATGCTCAGCTTTGACCTTAGAACACGTCAAACATTCTCCTACGTATTTAGCAACATCGGCTTTCATACCCGGCCACCAAAAATGTTTCTTGAGATCCTTGTACATCTTCCCCGTTCCAGGATGTATTGAGTATCTGGTTTTATGAGCTTCTCTAAGTACCATTTCTCTCATATCTCCAAATTTTGGTACCCAAATCCTTTCAGCCCTATACCTGGTTCCGTCTTCCCGAATATTAAGATGCTTCTCCGATCCTTTGGGTATTTCATCCTTTAAATTTCCCTCTTTTAAAACTCCTTGTTGCGCCTCCTTTATTTGAGTAGTAATGTTATTATGAATCATTATATTCATAGATTTTACTCGAATGGGTTCTCTGTCCTTCCTGCTCAAGGCATCGGCTACCACATTTGCCTTCCCCGGGTGGTAACGAATCTCAAAGTCGTAATCATTCAATAATTCAATCCACCTACGCTGCCTCATATTCAGTTGTTTCTGATTAAATATGTGTTGAAGACTTTTGTGGTCGGTATATATAATACTTTTGACCCCATATAAGTAGTGCCTCCAAGTCTTTAATGCAAAAACAACCGCGCCTAATTCCAAATCATGCGTCGTATAATTTTGTTCGTGAATCTTCAATTGTCTAGACGCATAAGCAATCACCTTCGTTCATTGCATTAATACACAACCGAGACCTTGCTTTGATGCATCACAATAAATCACAAAATCATCATTCCCTTTAGGCAATGACAATATAGGTGCCGTAGTTAGCTTTTTCTTCAATAACTGAAACGCTTTCTCTTGTTCATCATTCCATTCAAATTTCTTCCCTTTATGCGTTAATGCAGTCAAGGGTTTTGCTATTCTGGAAAAGTCTTGGATGAACCTTCTGTAGTAACCAGCTAGTCCTAAAAACTGGCGTATGTGTTTCGGAGTTTTCGAGGTTTCCCACTTTTCAACAGTTTCTATCTTTGCCGGATCCACCTTAATACCTTCTTTGTTCACTATGTGACCGAGGAATTGAACTTCTTCCAACCAAAATGCACACTTTGAAAACTTAGCGTACAATTCTTCCTTCCTCAATACTTCTAACACCTTTCTCAAATGTTCACCGTGTTCTTGGTCATTCTTTGAGTAAATAAGTATGTCATCAATGAAAACAATGACAAACTTGTCAAGGTATGGTCCACACACTCGGTTCATAAGGTCCATGAACACAGCTGGTGCATTAGTTAAACCAAACGGCATGACCATAAACTCGTAATGACCGTAACGTGTTCTGAAAGCAGTCTTTGGAATATCATCTTCTTTCACCCGCATTTGATGATACCCGGAATGTAAGTCAATCTTTGAATAAACAGACGAGCCTTGTAGTTGATCAAATAAGTCGTCGATTCTCGGTAGTGGGTAGCGGTTCTTGATGGTAAGTTTGTTCAACTCTCGGTAGTCGATACACAACCTGAATGTACCATCTTTCTTCTTGACAAACAAAACAGGAGCTCCCCACGGTGATGTGCTTGGTCGAATGAAACCACGCTCTAAAAGTTCTTGTAATTGGCTTTGCAGTTCTTTCATCTCGCTGGGTGCGAGTCTGTAAGGAGCACGAGCTATTGGTGCAGCTCCTGGTACAAGATCTATTTGAAATTCAACGGATCGATGTGGGGGTAATCCCGGTAATTCTTTCGGAAATACATCGGGAAATTCTTTTGCAATGGGAACATCATGGATGCTCTTTTCTTCAGTTTGTACTTTCTCGACGTGTGCTAGAACAGCATAGCAACCTTTTCTTATTAGTTTTTGTGCTTTCAAATTACTAATAAGATGTAGCTTCGTGTTGCCCTTTTCTCCGTACACCATTAAGGGTTTTCCTTTTTCTCGTATAATGCGAATTGCATTTTTGTAACAAACGATCTCCGCTTTCACTTCTTTCAACCAGTCCATACCGATTATCACATCAAAACTCCCTAACTCTACTGGTATCAAATCAATCTTAAATGTTTCGCTAACCAGTTTAATTTCTCGATTCCGACATATATTATCTGCTGAAATTAATTTACCATTTGCTAATTCGAGTAAAAATTTACTATCCAAAGGCGTCAATGGACAACTTAATTTAGCATAAAAATCTCTACTCATATAGCTTCTATCCGCACCCGAATCAAATAAAACGTAAGCAGATTTATTGTCAATAAGAAATGTACCCGTAACAAGCTCCGGGTCTTCCTGTGCCTCTACCGCATTAATATTGAAAACCCTTCCACGGCCTTGTCCATTCGTGTTCTCCTGGTTCGGGCAATTTCTAATAATGTGGCCTGGTTTTCCACATTTATAACAAACTACATTGGCATAACTTGCTCCGACACTACTTGCTCCGCCATTACTCGTTCCGACACCATTTGTTCCTTTCGTTCTATTAACCCCTGGTCCGTAGACCTCACACTTCGCCGCGCTATGACCATTTCTTTTACACTTGTTGCAAAATTTGGTCCAGAACCCCGAGTGATTCTTTTCACACCTTTGGCATAGCTGCTTCTGATTGTTGTTGTTGTTGTTGTTGTTGCGGTTATTATTGTTGTTGGGATGATTGTTGTAGTTGCTGTTGTTGTTGTTGTTGTTGTTGTTGTTGTTGGGCCGTTTGTTGTAGTTGCGATTGATGTTGCGATTGTTGGGATAATTGTTGCGATTATTGTTGTAATTGCTGTTGTTGTTGTATTGGTGATTCTTATCACCGTTTTCCTCCCACTTTCTTTTGACTTGCTTCACATTGGCCTCTTCAGCAGTCTGTTCTTTAATTCTTTCTTCAATCTGGTTCACTAGTTTGTGAGCCATTCTACATGCCTGTTGTATGGAGGCGGGCTCGTGTGAACTTATATCTTCTTGGATTCTTTCCGGTAATCCTTTCAAAAACGCGTCGATCTTCTCTTCCTCATCTTCGAATGCTCCCGGACACAATAGGCACAATTCTGTGAATCGTCTTTCGTACGTGGTAATATCAAATCCTTGGGTTCGTAACCCTCTAAGTTCTGTCTTGAGCTTATTGACCTCGGTTCTGGGACGGTACTTCTCGTTCATCAAGTGCTTGAATGCTGACCACGGTAGTGCGTACGCATCATCTTGTCCCACTTGCTCTAGATAGGTATTCCACCATGTTAACGCAGAACCTGTGAAGGTATGCGTAGCGTACTTCACTTTGTCCTCTTCAGTACACTTACTTATGGCAAACACCGATTCAACCTTCTCGGTCCACCGTTTCAATCCGATCGGTCCTTCGGTTCCATCAAATTCCAAAGGTTTGCAGGCAGTGAATTCTTTGTAGGTGCATCCTACACGATTTCCTGTACTGCTAGATCTAAGGTTATTGTTGGTATGTAGCGCAGCCTGTACTGCGGCTATGTTTGAAGCTAGAAAAGTACAGAATTCCTCTTCATTCATATTCACGGTGTGTCGAGTAGTCGGTGCCATTTCCTTCAAAATAGTTAAATGGAACAAGTTAATCATACAGAATATTAAGAGTAGTTAATAGTATTTCGTAGCATAATATGAACTCATTTATAAAAGCTTTTTCTTCATATTAGCGTTTTATAAGTTTAAATTCGGGTAGTACCTACCCGTTAAGTTCATACTTAGTAGCTAATATACAATTCAACTACTACAATTCTATATGAAAAACTGATTATAATAATATTTCGCGTTCAAACTTTTATACAATATTTTACAAACTTACAATACCGCTTATTTTACATAAAGCATGAAATATAGCACACAATAACTTTGATACAAGATAGTTGTGAAGACAATTCTAGCTAGTACACAAGTCGTTCAGCAAAGGCAATAAAGACACGTAATTCATACGTCCAGAAACAAGTCATGCATTCTGGTTTTACTAGGACTACTTCCCATCCTTGGTCTTGTGCAACATAACCGTTATGGCCGTTGATAAGACAGCGTGTTGTAACGTCATCAAAGGGACGAGGGTTACGTAATGTCCAACAGTCCCGTAATAATCTAAAAACCTCATTTCTTACCCCAATTACCGACTCCGTCACTTGTGGAAACGTTTTGTTTAATAGTTGTAGCCCGATGTTCTTGTTCTCACTTTGGTGAGAAGCGAACATTACTAATCCGTAAGCATAACATGCTTCTTTATGTTGCATGTTAGCCGCTTTTTCTAAATCACGAAGTCCAATATTCGGATATATTGAGTCAAAATAATTTCTTAACCCGTTGCGTAAAATAGCATTTGGGTTCCCCGCAATATATGCGTCAAAGTAAACACATCGTAACTTATGGGTTTCCCAATGTGATATCCCCCATCTTTCAAACGAAAGTCTCTTATAAACCAAGACATTCTTGGAACGTTCTTCGAATGTCTTACAAACTGATCTCGCCTTAAATAGTTGTGCCGAAGAATTCTGGCCGACTCTAGACAAGATTTCATCAATCATGTCTCCGGGTAGGTCTCTTAAAATATTGGGTTGTCTATCCATTTTGTGTTTTTAAACTGTAAAATAGACAAGAGTTAGATTCATAAAAAAATACTTATTAATACAAGCAATTTTTACATATATCATAAAGCATAAGAACACTATATTACATATATTACACCACACGAATACAACTATCTTATTCCGACTCGCTCGTTTCTTCTTCTTCGGTTTTGGTTCGTTTTGCCAAGTTTCTAGGGATATATGATGTTCCCCTAATACGAGCCGTCGTTGTCCACATTGGTTTAGAAAAACCTGGTGGTTTAGAGGTTCCCGGGTCATTGTTACAACTTAAGGACTTCGGGGGTTGACGATACATATAAAGTTCATCGGGGTTGGAATTAGATTTCTCTATTTTTATGCCCTTTCCCTTATTATTTTCTTTTGCCTTTTTAAATTCAGTTGGGGTAATTTCTATAACATCATCGGAATTCTCGTCGGAATCCGATTCATCGGAGAATTGGTAATCCTCCCAATATTTTGCTTCCTTGGCGGAAACACCATTGACCATAATTAACTTTGTTCGGTTGGTTGAGGATTTTCTTTTACTTAACCGTTTTATTATTTCCCCCACCGGTTCTATTTCTTCATCCGGTTCCGATTCTTCTTCCGGTTCCGATTCTTCTTCCGGTTCCGACTCTTCTTCCGGTTCCTCTTCGGGAATTTGTGAATCAGTCCACAAATCATTCCAATTTACATTTGACTCTTCATTATTATTAGGTGAGTCAATGGGACTTGTTCTAGAGGTAGACATCTATCACATAATATCAAACACGTTAAGAGATTAATATATCACATAATATTCATATGTTAAAAATATATAGTTTCCAACAAAAATGTTAAGCAATCATTTTTAAAGAAAACACGGTCGAAGTCCAGACTCACTAATGCATCCTAACAAACTCGATAAGACACAAATGCAAATTTTCTGGTTCTCTAAGACCAACGCTCGGATACCAACTGAAATGTCCCGTTCTTATTGATTAAAAACGTTCCATATTAATTGATTTCGTTGCGAGGTTTTGACCTCTATATGAGACGTTTTTCAAAGACTGCATTCATTTTAAAACAAACCATAACCTTTATTTCATCAATAAAGGTTTAAAAAGCTTTACGTAGATTATCAAATAATGATAATCTAAAATATCCTGTTTACACACGACCATTACATAATGGTTTACAATACAAATATGTTACAACAAAATAAGTTTCTTGAATGCAGTTTTTACACAATATCATACAAGCATGGACTCCAAATCTCGTCCTTATTTAAGTATGCGACAGCGGAAGCTCTTAATAATCACCTGAGAATAAACATACTTAAAACGTCAACAAAAATGTTGGTGAAGTTATAGGTTTAACCTATATATATCAAATCATAATAATAGACCACAAGATTTCATATTTCAATACACATCCCATACATAGAGATAAAAATCATTCATATGGTGAACACCTGGTAACCGACATTAACAAGATGCATATATAAGAATATCCCCATCATTCCGGGACACCCTTCGGATATGATATAAATTTCGAAGTACTAAAGCATCCGGTACTTTGGATGGGGTTTGTTAAGCCCAATAGATCTATCTTTAGGATTCGCGTCAATTAGGGTGTCTGTTCCCTAATTCTTAGATTACCAGACTTAATAACAAGGGGCATATTCGATTTCGATAATTCAACCATAGAATGTAGTTTCACGTACTTGTGTCTATTTTGTAAATCATTTATAAAACCTGCATGTATTCTCATCCCAAAAATATTAGATTTTAAAAGTGGGACTATAACTCACTTTCACAGATTTTTACTTCGTCGGGAAGTAAGACTTGGCCACTGGTTGATTCACGAACCTATAACAATATATACATATATATCAAAGTATGTTCAAAATATATTTACAACACTTTTAATATATTTTGATGTTTTAAGTTTATTAAGTCAGCTGTCCTCGTTAGTAACCTACAACTAGTTGTCCACAGTTAGATGTACAGAAATAAATCGATAAATATTATCTTGAATCAATCCACGACCCAGTGTATACGTATCTCAGTATTGATCACAACTCAAACTAAATATATTTTGGAATCAACCTCAACCCTGTATAGCTAACTCCAACATTCACATATAGAGTGTCTATGGTTGTTCCGAAATATATATAGATGTGTCGACATGATAGGTCGAAACATTGTATACGTGTCTATGGTATCTCAAGATTACACAATATACAATACAAGTTGATTAAGTTATGGTTGGAATAGATTTGTTACCAATTTTCACGTAGCAAAAATGAGAAAAATTATCCAATCTTGTTTTACCCATAACTTCTTCATTTTAAATCCGTTTTGAGTGAATCAAATTGCTATAGTTTCATATTGAACTCTATTTTATGAATCTAAACAGAAAAAGTATAGGTTTATAGTCGGAAAAGTAAGTTACAAGTCGTTTTTGTAAAGGTAGTCATTTCAGTCGAAAGAACGACGTCTAGATGACCATTTTAGAAAACATACTTCCACTTTGAGTTTAACCATAATTTTTGGATATAGTTTCATGTTCATAATAAAAATAATTTTCTCAGAATAACAACTTTTAAATCAAAGTTTATCATAGTTTTTAATTAACTAACCCAAAACAGCCCGCAGTGTTACTACGACGGCGTAAATCCGGTTTTACGGTGTTTTTCGTGTTTCCAGGTTTTAAATCATTAAGTTAGCATATCATATAGATATAGAACATGTGTTTAGTTGATTTTAAAAGTCAAGTTAGAAGGATTAATTTTTGTTTGCGAACAAGTTTAGAATTAACTAAACTATGTTCTAGTGATTACAAGTTTAAACCTTCGAATAAGATAGCTTTATATGTATGAATTGAATGATGTTATGAACATCATTACTACCTTAATTTCCTTGGATAAACCTACTGGAAAAGAGAAAAATGGATCTAGCTTCAATGGATCCTTGGATGGCTCGAAGTTCTTGAAGCAGAATCATGACACGAAAACAAGTTCAAGTAAGATCATCACTTGAAATAAGATTGTTATAGTTATAGAAATTGAACCAAAGTTTGAATATGATTATTACCTTGTATTAGAATGATAACCTACTGTAAGAAACAAAGATTTCTTGAGGTTGGATGATCACCTTACAAGATTGGAAGTGAGCTAGCAAACTTGAAAGTATTCTTGATTTTATGAAACTAGAACTTTTGGAATTTATGAAGAACACTTAGAACTTGAAGATAGAACTTGAGAGAGATCAATTAGATGAAGAAAATTGAAGAATGAAAGTGTTTGTAGGTGTTTTTGGTCGTTGGTGTATGGATTAGATATAAAGGATATGTAATTTTGTTTTCATGTAAATAAGTCATGAATGATTACTCATATTTTTGTAATTTTATGAGATATTTCATGCTAGTTGCCAAATGATGGTTCCCACATGTGTTAGGTGACTCACATGGGCTGCTAAGAGCTGATCATTGGAGTGTATATACCAATAGTACATACATCTAAAAGCTGTGTATTGTACGAGTACGAATACGGGTGCATACGAGTAGAATTGTTGATGAAACTGAACGAGGATGTAATTGTAAGCATTTTTGTTAAGTAGAAGTATTTTGATAAGTGTATTGAAGTCTTTCAAAAGTGTATAAATACATATTAAAACACTACATGTATATACATTTTAACTGAGTCGTTAAGTCATCGTTAGTCGTTACATGTAAGTGTTGTTTTTAAACCTTTAGGTTAACGGTCTTGTTAAATGTTGTTAACCCAATGTTTATAAAATCAAATGAGATTTTAAATTATTATATTATCATGATATTATCATGTATGAATATCTCTTAATATGATATATATACATTAAAGGTCTTTACAACGATAATCGTTACATATATGTCTCGTTTAAAAATCATTAAGTTAGTAGTCTTGTTTTTACATATGTAGTTCATTGTTAATATACTTAGTGATATGTTTACTTATCATAGTATCATGTTAACTATATATATATCCATATATATGTCATCATATAGTTTTTACAAGTTTTAACGTTCGTGAATCACCGGTCAACTTGGGTGGTCAATTGTCTATATGAAACCTATTTCAATTAATCAAGTCTTAACAAGTTTGATTGCTTAACATGTTGGAAACATTTAATCATATAAATATCAATCTCAGTTAATATATATAAACATGGAAAAGTTCGGGTCACTACAAAATTCAATCCTCCACCAACTTTTGTCTAATCCCCAATAATTAACACTTTTGTTCTTATATACAATCACTTTTCCAAATATTCCGAATACCGTTAAAAGTAAGGGTTTTCTAATTTAAAGTGGACCTCATAACAGAGACTCTTCATCCTAATTCAATGTATCTTATAAATCAATCATTTGATATTTTCATCTAAACATCGATAAGCATAATAAACTTATTTTGAAACAAAATACGTTCCTGTAAAGTATTATATATCTAATACCTTGTTAACGCCTTCACTTATTAAGTATTTATTATATACACATATCTATATACACATAGATGTTCGTGAATTGTTAGGCATGGTCAAATGGTAACTTGATTACATGAATATAGTTTCAAAGCTTTCGAGACTCAATAATACATATTTTTGCTTATCGCGTCGGATATATATAAAGATTAAAGTTTAAATTTGATCGGAAATTTCCGGGTCATCACAGTACCTACCCGTTAAAAGAAATTTCGTCCCGAAATTTGATAGAGGTCGTCATGGCTAATAGTAAGAATGTTTTCATGACGAATATGAGCTGATAAATAGAGTTTTATCATTATTGAGTAATATAGATAAAACGATTTGTTTTTGTGAAGAGCACGAGTGAAGCTATCACTTAAGAATGAAAATGAATAAATGCAGGTTTGACTTAACCTGCCGCGTAGTCAAGATTGATTTCCGGAATTTAAGGAATTTAGAAAAAAAAAATCTTCATAATAAGATTTGATTTTTCGGTGATTCAGAAAATCAGGATCTCCTCTTATTAAATGCAATAATCTGTTTTGATTACTCTGTCGGATATTTCCCTATAAATCCACCTTCTTCACTTCCTTACAACTCACACCTTCTATTCTTTCTTCCTCAATTCCTACTTTAAAGTATTCGTTAATATGCTCCATCCCATCCTGATCCTTGATATCCTCTTAACTTTCATATCTGTCGTTCTTCTTTTTAATCTGCCACCGGAAGAATCTATTTACTTCTACTATACCCTAGGGTTTATAGTGTTTTTAGTTCTCCCGTGTCTTTATATCGCTATATGCATTGACATCTACGGTTTATAATTTACGGGTGGTTGTTGGGTTTTATATCTTCCCTTATACTTCGATGTCCCTGTCATTGTCATCCACAGTTAATGTTCTCTTCTATTTGCTGCGGTTTATACCCCAAATTTTCTATTTCGGAGCTTTGTCCTTTCGTTTCTTCTTCTTGCGATTAAATAGCTCTTGTAATGGTCCAGAATTCGCACTTATGGATTTCGGAATGAACATTGTTAATGTTCTAAGAAGGAACTGGTAATGGTAAAATATTGATTTGATAAATTACCAGAATACCCTAGAAAGAACCGAATCATCAAGAATTATTTTCTTGACATGTTTAGAGATTAGATAGAATGTAAGAGTCGTGTAAATGGCACATGATGACGGTATGTTCTGTGAATCATCACGTTCCATTAGAAACTCAGCATGAATTACTGTAATATAATGACATTGATCAAGTGTCATTATATTATACTAACTCATGCATCCGTTCCCAACACTACTTCAAAAACATTCATATTCGAATTTTTCAGAATTTAGAAACTAACACAGTTTCTTTTATGTTGCAGATATTACGGAGAGATAAATGATACTTGATAAGAATAGTTGTGAAAATATCTCCAAAGATATGGAGAATATGTATAATGGAAGATACGAAGATATCTTATAATATTTAAGATATGATGATGATGAAGAATATCTGTCTGTGAAGGTTTAGAATAAGAAGTAAGGTGTTTGCTAACGAGTTCAGCAGGCACTGAATCATTTGGATCCTTTGAAGGCAGATTTAGCCTCTGTGATTTGTCCACGGCTTCCTTCATACTTTGCTCAGTCCATTTTTCAGTACCAAATCCTTTCTTTTTCTGAGCTTTTCCAACTCACTATCTTTTATTATCAAACTTTTGACCGTTATAACCATCTACCATTTTTATGTTTCCTCTGTATTTAATGCTATAATATCTGAATCTCTGGTTATCAATCCGAGGTGGGTTCAGAAGAATCGTGTTTTAGATGATTATACGCTGGTGGTAATATGGTGGAATATGAAAAGCTTCCTAATAACAATGGTGAACGGGCAACTTATCTATCGATGTTATAATAAGACTAGTCTGGCTGCACAGTCGAAGCTGTCCTGCTGAAGCTGTGACAAAACTGGCTACTTGAAATGGAATTGTAAGGTTGTTTTTGCTAATAAATGATAAAGAATTGAATGCGGGTACGTGTCAAACTACGACCTTGGTTTCGAGAGCTTTTCAGGTACCAGACTTCAGGTAATGTATGGTTGGATCATCATCTCGATTGTTCAATGTTTGAAGTGTCTTTCGAAATTTCGAAGGGTTTTAAATGCAGATTGTCATAGTCAATATCCAAATGATGGAATTGTCCTGACTCCCGAATGATTTTCATATTCATCTGAGTGTTACGATTTAAAAGTGATGTTCTATCACAGTTTTGAATTCAAAGTATAGCTTTGAAAAAAGTAAGGATCTAAGAATAATGATTTCGGTTGTATCTCGAGTTAAATTCTAAAATTCCCAAAATCAGAGCATGTAATTAGATTCGAATGAGTATGGTTGTTTTGATTTCTATAGAAGAATGCATATTGGTATAGTTGATGATTGTTGGATCCGAATTGAAGAACGTAACATATTAATTGTAATTTAATATATTTCTCGGGTATTACCTACCCGTTAAAAAATTTCACAATTAATATTTTGAACAAGAATTTTCATTTCAGCCTTTATGAAAATATATGCGAGTATATTTTCTTCAGATGTAATACAGATTTAATGAGTTTAAAATCACATTAAATTCATTTGATTTTCGGCTTGAATTAGAAATGAGTAATATCTAAAACATTAGGAATTACAAAATTTCGCGGAGTATCTCACTAATGTAATCAATACTTCAATATTTATTCTTATTGATATTTCCTTAGTGAAGAATGTTGATGCTTGTGGAATTCTTGCGAACTTCGCAAGATACGATTGATGTGATATAGAAAGTTTTCAGCGCATCAAAGATTAAAGTGTAAAATCAAACATGTTATTGAATAATACACTTGATGAAATAAAATTCATTGAGTTGAAACACAGATTGTGGTTAACAATGATTAAATTGTTAACGAAGAATGTACATCATAACATATTAGTAATATGAATTAACCGGATAGTTAAGTTCCATACATAATAGCTTAGTACGAAAAGATTTCTTATGGTTAAAATTTTTTTATATATGTATATATAGGATATACATATAAATTCTTCGGAGGAACTGAGGTAATACTTCATAACTCATTGATACAATATCCTCGTTATTAATTCGTAATGGTTTCCACAGTGATTCTTGAACTGACGGAATATGTGATGTCATAAGTGTTGTTGATTCTGACGATGCTGACGTTACTGACTATACTGGTGATGCTAACGGTACTGTTGCTGCTGATGATACTTCCGGTAACTGCTAGCGATGCTTGTATAACAAGTCTAATTTGTAAATCGCGCACCATCCTTGTTAGGGTTTTGATTCTTCCTTGAATCATTTTGGTTCACTCATCTGATTTAGGGTTAGGGTGGAAATAGATAATCCCTAAGACTTTAGAGATTACATAATCGCCGTAGAATGGTCTTTCTATGAAGTTATGAATCAATACTACATCGTTTGTTGTTGTTAGTACTCCTTGGTATCTATGGTGCGTGTGATGTTGATATCCGAGATACAGATTATGATGTTGAGGCGTGTGATGCTGCTGATGTTTAGGGTATCGAGGTTCACGATGTTGATGCTACTGGTGGTACTGATTATGCTGCTGGTGCTGCTGATGGTGTTTGTAATCCTTGCACCATAAGCTCTAAAGATGTCACGCGAGCGCGAAGTTCGTTAACTTCTGCTAGTATACCGGGATGATTGTCGGTTGGGACAAGCGGGTTAATAAAATTTAGAATTTGATGTAATATATAATCGTGACGAGATACTCTGGAAATGAGAGAGAAAATGGTTTCACGAACAGGTTCGCCGGTAAATGCTTCAGGTTCATCGCCAATAGGGCAATTTGGTGGATGGAAAGGATCACCTTCTTCTTGTCTCCAATAATTGAGGAGACTACGAACCCATCCCCATTTCATCCAGAATAGATGATGACTGATTGGTTGATCCATTCCGGTAACACTGTTTTCGGAGCTTGAGTGGAATTCCATATCGGCATAACTGTCGGAATCTGAGGAGTTCGAACTAGTTGAGGGATCCATCTCGTATGATTAGAGAAAGAATTTTGGTATGAAATAGATTGTAGAATTTAGATTTGGTATTCCTCAATACATAATTTACATATGTATATATAATACCAAAATCCCATAGATTTCGGAGAATCTTTGAAAGATATTAGTCAAAGTTCACAGTAATAAATACGCTAAGATATTAATTAGCAGATATGCTAAGATGTGAATTTCGTCTATACGCTGTTATGCAATAAATGAAGGAAAACGCGTCTAGACTTAAGATGATAAGCAGATGATTTCCTAAAGATGATAAGTAGATGATTTCCAACACAAAATGATAAGCAAAACTTTTGACATGCAGACACGGTCGAAGTCCAGACTCACTAATGCATCTTAACAACTAACAGTAAGACACACTAATGCAAGACCTGGTTCGCTAAGACCACCGCTCTGATACCAACTGAAAGGACCCGTTCATATACATTATAAACGATTCACAATAGTTGATTACATTGCGAGGTATTTGACCTCTATATGATACATTTTACAAACATTGCATTTGTTTTTAAAAGACAAACTTTCTTTACATCGAAAATTGACAGGCATGCATACCATTTCATAATATCCACTATCCAACTATAAATTGATTAATAATAATCTTTGATGAACTCAATGACTCGAATGCAACGTTCTTCGAAATATGCTATGAAAGACTCCAAGTAATATCTTTAAAATGAGCAAATGCACAGCGGAAGATTTCTTTAACACCTGAGAATAAACATGCTTTAAAGTGTCAACCAAAAGGTTGGTGAGTTCATTAGTTTATCATAATCATTTATTTCCATCATTTTAATAGACCACAAGAATTTCATTTCCAGTTCTCATAAATATACGTCCCATGCATAGAGACAAAAATAATCATTCATATGGTGAACACCTGGTAACCGACATTAACTATATACATATAAGAATATCCCCTATCATTCCGGGATCCTCCTTCGGACATGATATAAATTTCGAAGTACTAAAGCATCCGGTACTTTGGATGGGGTTTGTTAGGCCCAATAGATCTATCTTTAGAGTTCACGTCAATTAGGGTGTCTGTTCCCTAATTCTTAGATTACCAGACTTAATAAAAAGGGGCATATTCGATTTTGATCATTCAACCATAGAATGTAGTTTCGATTACTTGTGTCTATTTCGTAAAACATTTATAAAAGCAGCGCATGTATTCTCAGTCCCAAAAATATATTGCAAAAGCATTTAAAAAGGGAGCAAATGAAAACTCACGCATATAAATATTGTAAAACAATTAATAAAGTATTTGCATGTATTCTCAGCCCAAAAACGTAAAGAGTAAAAGGGAGCAAATGAAACTCACACATATAATTATTGTAAAACAGTTAATAAAACAATTGCATGTATTCTCAGCCCCAAAAATGTAAAGAGTAAAAGGGGAAGCAAATGAAACTCACACATATAATTATTGTAAAACAGTTAATAAAACAATTGCATGTATTCTCAGCCCCAAAAATGTAAAGAGTAAAAGGGGAAGCAAATGAAACTCACCATACTGTATTTTGTAGTAAAAATACATATAACATCATTGAACAAGTGTAAGGTTGGCCTTTGATTCACGAACCTAAATATATTTATATACATTTATGTATTTGTTAATATTTGTCTAATACATTAAGTTAAGTCATAGTGTACCACAATCCTAATGCTCGAGTCTAATATGCAAAGGTCGACAAAATTTAGTTCGACTCAAATTGATTTCAAAAAATAATTTATAAATGATTATTATATAATTTAAATATCGTCATTTTATATTTTTAAAATATTTTTTAAAAGATTTAATAGAGTAAATAATATACTTCACTTATTAATATATACAATTTTATATTAGAGTATATTTTTATATATCTTAAGTAATAAAATTTATAAAGTTCATTTAATATCATAAAAATATTGTGATAGATTCTATTGAGGTAATTACATAATTTGTATTACATTTTATTTGATAAAATCGCATTGATAATAATAATAATACTACTAATAATAATAATTGTTATGATAATAATAATACTAATAATCTATTTTAACGATAATAATAATAATAATACTAATCATATCTTTTAATGATAATAAATGACAGTAATAATAATTTTTAAGGATGATGATAATAATAATAATAATAATGAAATAAAATTTAGAACGATGATAATGACGACGATAGTAATAATCATTTTTACATAATTTCAAATGGCTATAACTTCTAATCCTTTTATCGGAACGATTCGTCATCTAAAGGAAAAGTTCTTAATTTTTCGCTAGTTTTCCAACGACATGCATATCTTATATCTTATCTCATCCTAGTATAACAACCTTTAAGATTCAACATAACTTATCTAAGGGCAATATCAAATATACAAGCATGCATAATCCTATTTTCTCGAGCACTAGTTAGGGATACACTATTAGTATGTAAAAATTAATTTAAGAGTACTCACGTATCAATATTGAGGTTCAATATTGTAGGAAATGTACGTAAACGCAACGGAGATGACAAACACTAGATTTGAAATGTCCCGTTCTTATTGATTAAAAACGTTCCATATTAATTGATTTCGTTGCGAGGTTTTGACCTCTATATGAGACGTTTTTCAAAGACTGCATTCATTTTTAAAACAAACCATAACCTTTATTTCATAAATAAAGGTTTAAAAAAACTTTACGTAGATTATCAAATAATGATAATCTAAAATATCCTGTTTACACACGACCATTACATAATGGTTTACAATACAAATATGTTACATCGAAATCAGTTTCTTGAATGCAGTTTTTACACAATATCATACAAACATGGACTCCAAATCTTGTCCTTATTTTAGTATGCAACAGCGGAAGCTCTTAATATTCACCTGAGAATAAACATGCTTTAAACGTCAACAAAAATGTTGGTGAGTTATAGGTTTAACCTATATATATCAAATCGTAACAATAGACCACAAGATTTCATATTTCAATACACATCCCATACATAGAGATAAAAATCATTCATATGGTGAACACCTGGTAACCGACATTAACAAGATGCATATATAAGAATATCCCCATCATTCCGGGACACCCTTCGGATATGATATAAATTTCGAAGTACTAAAGCATCCGGTACTTTGGATGGGGTTTGTTAGGCCCAATAGATCTATCTTTAGGATTCGCGTCAATTAGGGTGTCTGTTCCCTAATTCTTAGATTACCAGACTTAATAAAAAGGGGCATATTCGATTTCGATAATTCAACCATAGAATGTAGTTTCACGTACTTGTGTCTATTTTGTAAATCATTTATAAAACCTGCATGTATTCTCATCCCAAAAATATTAGATTTTAAAAGTGGGACTATAACTCACTTTCACAGATTTTTACTTCGTCGGGAAGTAAGACTTGGCCACTGGTTGATTCACGAACCTATAACAATATATACATATATATCAAAGTATGTTTAAAATATATTTACAACACTTTTAATATATTTTGATGTTTTAAGTTTATTAAGTCAGCTGTCCTCGTTAGTAACCTACAACTAGTTGTCCACAGTTAGATGTACAGAAATAAATCGATAAATATTATCTTGAATCAATCCACGATCCAGTGTATACGTATCTCAGTATTGATCACAACTCAAACTATATATATTTTGGAATCAACCTCAACCCTGTATAGCTAACTCCAACATTCACATATAGAGTGTCTATGGTTGTTCCGAAATATATATAGATGTGTCGACATGATAGGTTGAAACATTGTATACGTGTCTATGGTATCTCAAGATTACATAATATACAATACAAGTTGATTAAGTTATTGTTGGAATAGATTTGTTACCAATTTTCACGTAGCTAAAATGAGAAAAATTATCCAATCTTGTTTTACCCATAACTTCTTCATTTTAAATCCGTTTTGAGTGAATCAAATTGCTATGGTTTCATATTGAACTCTATTTTATGAATCTAAACAGAAAAGTATAGGTTTATAGTCAGAAAAATAAGTTACAAGTCGTTTTTGTAAAGGTAGTCATTTCAGTCGAAAGAACGACGTCTAGATGACCATTTTAGAAAACATACTTCCACTTTGAGTTTAATCATAATTTTTGGATATAGTTTCATGTTCATAATAAAAATCATTTTCTCAGAATAACAACTTTAAAATCAAAGTTTATCATAGTTTTTAATTAACTAACCCAAAACAGCCCGCGGTGTTACTACGACGGCGTAAATCCGGTTTTACGGTGTTTTTCGTGTTTCCAGGTTTTAAATCATTAAGTTAGCATATCATATAGATATAGAACATGTGTTTAGTTGATTTTAAAAGTCAAGTTAGAAGGATTAACTGTTGTTTGCGAACAAGTTTAGAATTAACTAAACTATGTTCTAGTGATTACAAGTTTAAACCTTCGAATAAGATAGCTTTATATGTATGAATCGAATGATGTTATGAACATCATTACTACCTTAAGTTCCTTGGATAAACCTACTGGAAAAGAGAAAAATGGATCTAGCTTCAATGGATCCTTGGATGGCTCGAAGTTCTTGAAGCAGAATCATGACACGAAAACAAGTTCAAGTAAGATCATCACTTGAAATAAGATTGTTATAGTTATAGAAATTGAACCAAAGTTTGAATATGATTATTACCTTGTATTAGAATGATAACCTACTGTAAGAAACAAAGATTTCTTGAGGTTGGATGATCACCTTACAAGATTGGAAGTGAGCTAGCAAACTTGAAAGTATTCTTGATTTTATGAAACTAGAACTTTTGGAATTTATGAAGAACACTTAGAACTTGAAGATAGAACTTGAGAGATATCAATTAGATGAAGAAAATTGAAGAATTAAAGTGTTTGTAGGTGTTTTTGGTCGTTGGTGTATGGATTAGATATAAAGGATATGTAATTTTGTTTTCATGTAAATAAGTCATGAATGATTACTCATATTTTTGTAATCTTATGAGATATTTCATGCTAGTTGCCAAATGATGGTTCCCACATGTGTTAGGTGACTCACATGGGCTGCTAAGAGCTGATCATTGGAGTGTATATACCAATAGTACATACATCTAAAAGCTGTGTATTGTACGAGTACGAATACGGGTGCATACGAGTAGAATTGTTGATGAAACTGAACGAGGATGTAATTGTAAGCATTTTTGTTAAGTAGAAGTATTTTGATAAGTGTATTGAAGTCTTTCAAAAGTGTATAAATACATATTAAAACACTACATGTATATACATTTTAACTGAGTCGTTAAGTCATCGTTAGTCGTTACATGTAAGTGTTGTTTTGAAACCTTTAGGTTAACGATCTTGTTAAATGTTGTTAACCCAATGTTTATAATATCAAATGAGATTTTAAATTATTATATTATCATGATATTATCATGTATGAATATCTCTTAATATGATATATATACATTAAATATCTTTACAACGATAATCGTTACATATATGTCTCGTTTAAAAATCATTAAGTTAGTAGTCTTGTTTTTACGTATGTAGTTCATTGTTAATATACTTAATGATATGTTTACTTATCATAGTATCATGTTAACTATATATATATCCATATATATGTCATCATATAGTTTTTACAAGTTTTAACGTTCGTGAATCACCGGTCAACTTGGGTGGTCAATTGTCTATATGAGACATATTTCAATTAATCAAGTCTTAACAAGTTTGATTGCTTAACATGTTGGAAACATTTAATCATGTAAATATCAATCTCAATTAATATATATAAACATGGAAAAGTTCGGGTCACTACAGTACCTACCCGTTAAATAAATTTCGTCCCGAAATTTTAAGCTGTTGAAGGTGTTGACGAATCTTCTGGAAATAGATGCGGGTATTTCTTCTTCATCTGATCTTCACGCTCCCAGGTGAACTCGGGTCCTCTACGAGCATTCCATCGAACCTTAACAATTGGTATCTTGTTTTGCTTAAGTCTTTTAACCTCACGATCCATTATTTCGACGGGTTCTTCGATGAATTGGAGTTTTTTGTTGATTTGGATTTCATCTAACGGAATAGTGAGATCTTCTTTAGCAAAACATTTCTTCAAATTCGAGACGTGGAAAGTGTTATGTACAGCCGCGAGTTGTTGAGGTAACACTAGTCGGTAAGCTACTGGTCCGACACGATCAATAATCTTGAATGGTCCAATATACCTTGGATTTAATTTCCCTCGTTTACCAAATCGAACAACGCCTTTCCAAGGTGAAACTTTAAGCATGACCATCTCTCCAATTTCAAATTCTATATCTTTTCTTTTAATGTCAGCGTAGCTCTTTTGTCGACTTTGGGCGGTTTTCAACCGTTGTTGAATTTGGATGATCTTCTCGGTAGTTTCTTGTATAATCTCCGGACCCGTAATCTGTCTATCCCCCACTTCACTCCAACAAATCGGAGACCTGCACTTTCTACCATAAAGTGCTTCAAACGGCGCCATCTCAATGCTTGAATGGTAGCTGTTGTTGTAGGAAAATTCTGCTAACGGTAGATGTCGATCCCAACTGTTTCCGAAATCAATAACACATGCTCGTAGCATGTCTTCAAGCGTTTGTATCGTCCTTTCACTCTGCCCATCAGTTTGTGGATGATATGCAGTACTCATGTCTAGACGAGTTCCTAATGCTTGCTGTAATGTCTGCCAGAATCTTGAAATAAATCTGCCATCCCTATCAGAGATAATAGAGATTGGTATTCCATGTCTGGAGATGACTTCCTTCAAATACAGTCGTGCTAACTTCTCCATCTTGTCATCTTCTCTTATTGGCAGGAAGTGTGCTGATTTGGTGAGACGATCAACTATTACCCAAATAGTATCAAAACCACTTGCAGTCCTTGGCAATTTAGTGATGAAATCCATGGTAATGTTTTCCCATTTCCATTCCGGGATTTCGGGTTGTTGAAGTAGACCTGATGGTTTCTGATGCTCAGCTTTGACCTTAGAACACGTCAAACATTCTCCTACGTATTTAGCAACATCGGCTTTCATACCTGGCCACCAAAAATGTTTCTTGAGATCCTTGTACATCTTCCCCGTTCCAGGATGTATTGAGTATCTGGTTTTATGAGCTTCTCTAAGTACCATTTCTCTCATATCTCCAAATTTTGGTACCCAAATCCTTTCAGCCCTATACCGGGTTCCGTCTTCCCGAATATTAAGATGCTTCTCCGATCCTTTGGGTATTTCATCCTTTAAATTTCCCTCTTTTAAAACTCCTTGTTGCGCCTCCTTTATTTGAGTAGTAATGTTATTATGAATCATTATATTCATAGATTTTACTCGAATAGGTTCTCTGTCCTTCCTGCTCAAGGCATCGGCTACCACATTTGCCTTCCCCGGGTGGTAACGAATCTCAAAGTCGTAATCATTCAATAATTCAATCCACCTACGCTGCCTCATATTCAGTTGTTTCTGATTAAATATGTGTTGAAGACTTTTGTGGTCGGTATATATAATACTTTTGACCCCATATAAGTAGTGCCTCCAAGTCTTTAATGCAAAAACAACCGCGCCTAATTCCAAATCATGCGTCGTATAATTTTGTTCGTGAATCTTTAATTGTCTAGACGCATAAGCAATCACCTTCATTCGTTGCATTAATACACAACCGAGACTTTGCTTTGATGCATCACAATAAATCACAAAATCATCATTCCCTTCAGGCAATGACAATATAGGTGCCGTAGTTAGCTTTTTCTTCAATAATGAAACGCTTTCTCTTGTTCATCATTCCATTCAAATTTCTTCCCTTTATGCGTTAATGCAGTCAAGGGTTTTGCTATTCTGGAAAAGTCTTGGATGAACCTTCTGTAGTAACCAACTAGTCCTAAAAACTGGCGTATGTGTTTCGGAGTTTTCGGGGTTTCCCACTTTTCAACAGTTTCTATCTTTGCCGGATCCACCTTAATACCTTCTTTGTTCACTATGTGACCGAGGAATTGAACTTCTTCCAACCAAAATGCACACTTTGAAAACTTAGCGTACAATTCTTCCTTCCTCAATACTTCTAACACCTTTCTCAAATGTTCACCATGTTCTTGGTCATTCTTTGAGTAAATAAGTATGTCATCAATCAAAACAATGACAAACTTGTCAAGGTATGGTCCACACACTCGGTTCATAAGGTCCATGAACACAGCTGGTGCATTAGTTAAACCAAACGGCATGACCATAAACT
Organism: Rutidosis leptorrhynchoides; assembly: GCF_046630445.1. Classification (NCBI taxonomy): domain Eukaryota; kingdom Viridiplantae; phylum Streptophyta; class Magnoliopsida; order Asterales; family Asteraceae; genus Rutidosis; species Rutidosis leptorrhynchoides. The sequence goes on from NC_092337.1 coordinate 260,109,445, forward strand.
CGTAATGACCGTAACGTGTTCTGAAAGCAGTCTTTGGAATATCATCTTCTTTCACCCGCATTTGATGATACCCGGAACGTAAGTCAATCTTTGAATAAACAGACGAGCCTTGTAGTTGATCAAATAAGTCATCGATTCTCGGTAGTGGGTAGCGGTTCTTGATGGTAAGTTTGTTCAACTCTCGGTAGTCGATACACAACCTGAATGTACCATCTTTCTTCTTGACAAACAAAACAGGAGCTCCCCACGGTGATGTGCTTGGTCGAATGAAACCACGCTCTAAAAGTTCTTGTAATTGGCTTTGTAGTTCTTTCATCTCGCTGGGTGCGAGTCTGTAAGGAGCACGAGCTATTGGTGCAGCTCCTGGTACAAGATCTATTTGAAATTCAACGGATCGATGTGGGGGTAATCCCGGTAATTCTTTCAGAAATACATCGGGAAATTCTTTTGCGACGGGAACATCATTGATGCTCTTTTCTTCAGTTTGTACTTTCTCGACGTGTGCTAGAACAGCATAGCAACCTTTTCTTATTAGTTTTTGTGCCTTCAAATTACTAATAAGATGTAGCTTCGTGTTGCCCTTTTCTCCGTACACCATTAAGGGTTTTCCTTTTTCTCGTATAATGCGAATTGCATTTTTGTAACAAACGATCTCCGCTTTCACTTCTTTCAACCAGTCCATACCGATTATCACATCAAAACTCCCTAACTCTACTGGTATCAAATCAATCTTAAATGTTTCGCTAACCAGTTTAATTTCTCGATTCCGACATATATTATCTGCTGAAATTAATTTACCATTTGCTAATTCGAGTAAAAATTTACTATCCAAAGGCGTCAATGGACAACTTAATTTAGCACAAAAATCTCTACTCATATAGCTTCTATCCGCACCCGAATCAAATAAAACGTAAGCAGATTTATTGTCAATAAGAAACGTACCCGTAACAAGCTCCGGGTTTTCCTATGCCTCTGCCGCATTAATATTGAAAACTCTTCCACGGCCTTGTCCATTCGTGTTCTCCTGGTTCGGGCAATTTCTAATAATGTGGCCCGGTTTTCCACATTTATAACAAAATACATTGGCATAACTTGCTCCGACACTACTTGCTCCGCCATTACTCGTTCCGACACCATTTGTTCCTTTCGTTCTATTAACCCCTGGTCCGTAGACCTCACACTTTGCCGCGCTATGACCATTTATTTTACACTTGTTGCAAAATTTGGTGCAGAACCCCGAGTGATTCTTTTCACACCTTTGGCATAGCTGCTTCTGATTGTTGTTGTTGTTGCGGTTATTATTGTTGTTGGGATGATTGTTGTAGTTGCTGTTGTTGTTGTTGCTGTTGTTGTTGTTGGGCCGTTTGTTGTAGTTGCGATTGATGTTGCGATTGTTGGGATAATTGTTGCGATTATTGTTGTAATTGCTGTTGTTGTTGTATTGGTGATTCTTATCACCGTTTTCCTCCCACTTTCTTTTGACTTGCTTCACATTGGCCTCTTCAGCAGTCTGTTCTTTAATTCTTTCTTCAATTTGGTTCACGAGTTTGTGAGCCATTCTACATGCCTGTTGTATGGAGGCGGGCTCGTGTGAACTTATATCTTCTTGGATTCTTTCCGGTAATCCTTTCACAAACGCGTCGATCTTCTCTTCCTCATCTTCGAATGCTCCTGGACACAATAGGCACAATTCTGTGAATCGTCTTTCGTACGTGGTAATATCAAATCCTTGGGTTCGTAACCCTCTAAGTTCTGTCTTGAGCTTATTGACCTCGGTTCTGGGACGGTACTTCTCGTTCATCAAGTGCTTGAATGCTGACCACGGTAGTGCGTACGCATCGTCTTGTCCCACTTGCTCTAGATAGGTATTCCACCATGTTAACGCAGAACCTGTGAAGGTATGCGTAGCGTACTTTACTTTGTCCTCTTCAGTACACTTACTTATGGCAAACACCGATTCGACCTTCTCGGTCCACCGTTTCAATCCGATCGGTCCTTCGGTTCCATCAAATTCCAAAGGTTTGCAGGCAGTGAATTCTTTGTAGGTGCATCCTACACGATTTCCTGTACTGCTAGATCCAAGGTTATTGTTGGTATGTAGCGCAGCCTGTACTACGGCTATGTTTGAAGCTAGAAAAGTACGGAATTCCTCTTCATTCATATTCACGGTGTGTCGAGTAGTCGGTGCCATTTCCTTCAAAATAGTTAAATGGAACAAGTTAATCATATAGAATATTAAGAGTAGTTAATAGTATTTCGTAGCATAATATGAACTCATTTATAAAAGCTTTTTCTTCATATTAGCGTTTTATAAGTTTAAATTCGGGTAGTACCTACCCGTTAAGTTCATACTTAGTAGCTAATATACAATTCAACTACTACAATTCTATATGAAAAACTGATTATAATAATATTTCGCGTTCAAACTTTTATACAATATTTTACAAACTTACAATACCGCTTATTTTACATAAAGCATGAAATATAGCACACAATAACTTTGATACAAGATAGTTGTGAAGACAATTCTAGCTAGTACACAAGTCGTTCAGCAAAGGCAATAAAGACACGTAATTCATACGTCCAGAAACAAGTCATGCATTCTGGTTTTACTAGGACTACTTCCCATCCTTGGTCTTGTGCAACATAACCGTTATGGCCGTTGATAAGACAGCGTGCTGTAACGTCGTCAAAGGGACGAGGGTTACGTAATGTCCAACAGTCCCGTAATAATCTAAAAACCTCATTTCTTACCCCAATTACCGACTCCGTCACTTGTGGAAACGTTTTGTTTAATAGTTGTAGCCCGATGTTCTTGTTCTCACTTTGGTGAGAAGCGAACATTACTAATCCGTAAGCATAACATGCTTCTTTATGTTGCATGTTAGCCGCTTTTTCTAAATCACGAAGTCCAATATTCGGATATATTGAGTCAAAATAGTTTCTTAACCCGTTGCGTAAAATAGCATTTGGGTTCCCCGCAATATATGCGTCAAAGTAAACACATCGTAACTTATGGGTTTCCCAATGTGATATCCCCCATCTTTCAAACGAAAGTCTCTTATAAACCAAGACATTCTTGGAACGTTCTTCGAATGTCTTACAAACTGATCTCGCCTTAAATAGTTGTGCCGAGGAATTCTGGCCGACTCTAGACAAGATTTCATCAATCATGTCTCCGGGTAGGTCTCTTAAAATATTGGGTTGTCTATCCATTTTGTGTTTTTAAACTGTAAAATAGACAAGAGTTAGATTCATAAAAAAATACTTATTAATACAAGCAATTTTTACATATATCATAAAGCATAAGAACACTATATTACATATATTACACCACACGAATACAACTATCTTATTCCGACTCGCTCGTTTCTTCTTCTTCGGTTTTGGTTCGTTTTGCCAAGTTTCTAGGGATATATGATGTTCCCCTAATACGAGCCGTCGTTGTCCACATTGGTTTAGAAAAACCTGGTGGTTTAGAGGTTCCCGGGTCATTGTTACAACTTAAGGACTTCGGGGGTTGACGATACATATAAAGTTCATCGGGGTTGGAATTAGATTTCTCTATTTTTATGCCCTTTCCCTTATTATTTTCTTTTGCCTTTTTAAATTCAGTTGGGGTAATTTCTATAACATCATCAGAATTCTCGTCGGAATCTGATTCATCGGAGAATTGGTAATCCTCCCAATATTTTGCTTCCTTGGCGGAAACACCATTGACCATAATTAACCTTGGTCGGTTGGTTGAGGATTTTCTTTTACTTAACCGTTTTATTATTTCCCCCACCGGTTCTATTTCTTCATCCGGTTCCGATTCTTCTTCCGGTTCCGATTCTTCTTCCGGTTCCGACTCTTCTTCCGGTTCCTCTTCGGGAACTTGTGAATCAGTCCACGAATCATTCCAATTTACATTTGACTCTTCATTATTATTAGGTGAGTCAATGGGACTTGTTCTAGAGGTAGACATCTATCACATAATATCAAACGCGTTAAGAGATTAATATATCACATAATATTCACATGTTAAAAATATATAGTTTCCAACAAAATTTGTTAAGCAATCATTTTTCAAGTAAACACGGTCGAAGTCCAGACTCACTAATGCATCATAACAAACTTGATAAGACACACTAATGCAAAATTCTGGTTCTCTAAGACCAACGCTCGGATACCAACTGAAATGTCCCGTTCTTATTGATTAAAAACGTTCCATATTAATTGATTTCGTTGCGAGGTTTTGACCTCTATATGAGACGTTTTTCAAAGACTGCATTCATTTTTAAAACAAACCATAACCTTTATTTCATAAATAAAGGTTTAAAAAAACTTTACGTAGATTATCAAATAATGATAATCTAAAATATCCTGTTTACACACGACCATTACATAATGGTTTACAATACAAATATGTTACATCGAAATCAGTTTCTTGAATGCAGTTTTTACACAATATCATACAAACATGGACTCCAAATCTTGTCCTTATTTTAGTATGCAACAGCGGAAGCTCTTAATATTCACCTGAGAATAAACATGCTTTAAACGTCAACAAAAATGTTGGTGAGTTATAGGTTTAACCTATATATATCAAATCATAACAATAGACCACAAGATTTCATATTTCAATACACATCCCATACATAGAGATAAAAATCATTCATATGGTGAACACCTGGTAACCGACATTAACAAGATGCATATATAAGAATATCCCCATCATTCCGGGACACCCTTCGGATATGATATAAATTTCGAAGTACTAAAGCATCCGGTACTTTGGATGGGGTTTGTTAGGCCCAATAGATCTATCTTTAGGATTCGCGTCAATTAGGGTGTCTGTTCCCTAATTCTTAGATTACCAGACTTAATAAAAAGGGGCATATTCGATTTCGATAATTCAACCATAGAATGTAGTTTCACGTACTTGTGTCTATTTTGTAAATCATTTATAAAACCTGCATGTATTCTCATCCCAAAAATATTAGATTTTAAAAGTGGGACTATAACTCACTTTCACAGATTTTTTACATCGTCGGGAAGTAAGACTTGGCCACTGGTTGATTCACGAACCTATAACAATATATACATATATATCAAAGTATGTTCAAAATATATTTACAACACTTTTAATATATTTTGATGTTTTAAGTTTATTAAGTCAGCTGTCCTCGTTAGTAACCTACAACTAGTTGTCCACAGTTAGATGTACAAAAATAAATCGATAAATATTATCTTGAATCAATCCACGACCCAGTGTATACGTATCTCAGTATTGATCACAACTCAAACTATATATATTTTGGAATCAACCTCAACCCTGTATAGCTAACTCCAACATTCACATATAGAGTGTCTATGGTTGTTCCGAAATATATATAGATGTGTCGACATGATAGGTTGAAACATTGTATACGTGTCTATGGTATCTCAAGATTACATAATATACAATACAAGTTGATTAAGTTATTGTTGGAATAGATTTGTTACCAATTTTCACGTAGCTAAAATGAGAAAAATTATCCAATCTTGTTTTACCCATAACTTCTTCATTTTAAATCCGTTTTGAGTGAATCAAATTGCTATGGTTTCATATTGAACTCTATTTTATGAATCTAAACAGAAAAGTATAGGTTTATAGTCAGAAAAATAAGTTACAAGTCGTTTTTGTAAAGGTAGTCATTTCAGTCGAAAGAACGACGTCTAGATGACCATTTTAGAAAACATACTTCCACTTTGAGTTTAATCATAATTTTTGGATATAGTTTCATGTTCATAATAAAAATCATTTTCTCAGAATAACAACTTTAAAATCAAAGTTTATCATAGTTTTTAATTAACTAACCCAAAACAGCCCGCGGTGTTACTACGACGGCGTAAATCCGGTTTTACGGTGTTTTTCGTGTTTCCAGGTTTTAAATCATTAAGTTAGCATATCATATAGATATAGAACATGTGTTTAGTTGATTTTAAAAGTCAAGTTAGAAGGATTAACTGTTGTTTGCGAACAAGTTTAGAATTAACTAAACTATGTTCTAGTGATTACAAGTTTAAACCTTCGAATAAGATAGCTTTATATGTATGAATCGAATGATGTTATGAACATCATTACTACCTTAAGTTCCTTGGATAAACCTACTGGAAAAGAGAAAAATGGATCTAGCTTCAATGGATCCTTGGATGGCTCGAAGTTCTTGAAGCAGAATCATGACACGAAAACAAGTTCAAGTAAGATCATCACTTGAAATAAGATTGTTATAGTTATAGAAATTGAACCAAAGTTTGAATATGATTATTACCTTGTATTAGAATGATAACCTACTGTAAGAAACAAAGATTTCTTGAGGTTGGATGATCACCTTACAAGATTGGAAGTGAGCTAGCAAACTTGAAAGTATTCTTGATTTTATGAAACTAGAACTTTTGGAATTTATGAAGAACACTTAGAACTTGAAGATAGAACTTGAGAGATATCAATTAGATGAAGAAAATTGAAGAATTAAAGTGTTTGTAGGTGTTTTTGGTCGTTGGTGTATGGATTAGATATAAAGGATATGTAATTTTGTTTTCATGTAAATAAGTCATGAATGATTACTCATATTTTTGTAATCTTATGAGATATTTCATGCTAGTTGCCAAATGATGGTTCCCACATGTGTTAGGTGACTCACATGGGCTGCTAAGAGCTGATCATTGGAGTGTATATACCAATAGTACATACATCTAAAAGCTGTGTATTGTACGAGTACGAATATGGGTGCATACGAGTAGAATTGTTGATGAAACTGAACGAGGATGTAATTGTAAGCATTTTTGTTAAGTAGAAGTATTTTGATAAGTGTATTGAAGTCTTTCAAAAGTGTATAAATACATATTAAAACACTACATGTATATACATTTTAACTGAGTCGTTAAGTCATCGTTAGTCGTTACATGTAAGTGTTGTTTTGAAACCTTTAGGTTAACGATCTTGTTAAATGTTGTTAACCCAATGTTTATAATATCAAATGAGATTTTAAATTATTATATTATCATGATATTATCATGTATGAATATCTCTTAATATGATATATATATATTAAATATCTTTACAACGATAATCGTTACATATATGTCTCGTTTAAAAATCATTAAGTTAGTAGTCTTGTTTTTACGTATGTAGTTCATTGTTAATATACTTAATGATATGTTTACTTATCATAGTATCATGTTAACTATATATATATCCATATATATGTCATCATATAGTTTTTACAAGTTTTAACGTTCGTGAATCACCGGTCAACTTGGGTGGTCAATTGTCTATATGAGACATATTTCAATTAATCAAGTCCTAACAAGTTTGATTGCTTAACATGTTGGAAACATTTAATCATGTAAATATCAATCTCAATTAATATATATAAACATGGAAAAGTTCGGGTCACTACAAGATTGACCTCACTGGCATACCCATGAACCATACCCATCACCTCCATAGCCATAACCCATAATTTCCTTAGCCCTATCCTACTCGCAAAACTTGTCTTGAAATGACCCGCTCATGACCTCGTCGTAATATTTTATGTACATTAATACTAATAATAATACTTCTAGTGATAATAATTAGATTAATAAAAATATTAATCTTAATAATAATATTCATAATATAAATATATGTGTACACCATGAGAGAGAGATAGAATGAACACTGGAACTAGTATCGAGTTGGTTTTATAATTGCTTGCCACCACCGACACTCATGAATTCGCATGAGTGTCTAGTGTCCCTTCCATGTGTACGCATGATACAAGAATAATATGGCACACAATCTTTACTTTTCCATTGTCGACATATTAATTGTAATATATATATTATTTAATAAATAATATATTTAATCTTTAGAATTAATTAAATATTATATTATATTTACGCTTATGATAAAAATATAATTTTTACAAAAATGACTCGTACGTTGTCACTCGACTTATGTACCACTTTCTGGTTTTAGGGCGCACTTTCGTACGTTTAGAAAACTAGCATTTTACGTTACGCGACGTGTACCTTTTTCAAAAATTAGACTTACTCAACAATAAATTTCCTTTATAAAAATATAACTTATAAAATTGAGCGTTGTGGTCATTTGCTTCTATAAATCAGTGACTCATTGTTTGTCAAAATATTTTATTTTAAATTAAACGTTTTGTGACATGTACCTTTATTAATAACTAGACTTAAATTAATTAAAAACTAACCCACTTAAAGTGTAACTTTATCTTTTAAGTATTTTGATCATTTCCTTTTATAAATCCTAGTCTTATTGTTTATCAAAACATATATAATAATATTAGTTTAAATCAAAACGTTTTATGACTAGTTTGATATTGTAATTCATCTTTTTGTAACATATAAATATATTTTTATTTAAAATATATAAACTTGTACATATTGTATATCATGGAAGTATTAATATAATAGTATAATAATTAGTTTTTGAAAACTAATAATAGTTCAAAGTTTATTTTAAATTCGTTTAGGAAATCTTATAACACGTAACATTTACACTCTAAACCTATAATTCCTTTATATGCTAACGTTTATTTTAGTTTCCTTAACTTTTCTAAATAAAATAACTTAGTATCGATCCAATCAAATAACAAGGGTTATGAAATTCAATCCTCCACCAACTTTTGTCTAATCCCCAATAATTAACACTTTTGTTCTTATATACAATCACTTTTCCAAATATTCCGAATACCGTTAAAAGTAAGGGTTTTCTAATTTAATGTGGACCTCATAACAGAGACTCTTCATCCTAATTCAATGTATCTTATAAATCAATCATTTGATATTTTCATCTAAACATCGATAAGCATAATAAACTTATTTTGAAACAAAATACGTTCCTGTAAAGTATTATATATCTAATACCTTGTTAACGCCTTCACTTATTAAGTATTTATTATATACACATATCTATATACACATAGATGTTCGTGAATTGTTAGGCATGGTCAAATGGTAACTTGATTACATGAATATAGTTTCAAAGCTTTCGAGACTCAATAATACATATTTTTGCTTATCGCGTCGGATATATATAAAGATTAAAGTTTAAATTTGATCGGAAATTTCCGGGTCATCACAGTACCTACCCGTTAAAAGAAATTTCGTCCCGAAATTTGATAGAGGTCGTCATGGCTAATAGTAAGAATGTTTTCATGACGAATATGAGCTGATAAATAGAGTTTTATCATTATTGAGTAATATAGATAAAACGATTTGTTTTTGTGAAGAGCACGAGTGAAGCTATCACTTAAGAATGAAAATGAATAAATGCAGGTTTGACTTAACCGGCCGCGTAGTCAAGATTGATTTCCGGAATTTAAGGAATTTAGAAAAAAAAAATCTTCATAATAAGATTTGATTTTTCGGTGATTCAGAAAATCAGGATCTCCTCTTATAGTATCCGTGATATCCGCGGTCTGCGAGATGCTCGGCTCTCCGTGAAAAGTCAGCGGATCAAACCGCAGTTTGGTATTTCAGCGAATACATAACCGCAGTATTTATTTTCAGCGAATATTGCATAACTGTGCCTTATAATCCGCGTAGTTCTGTCCTTAGCTTTTAGAAAATAAAATATACATATACAATGCTATGTATATGATCATGGACTACTAACTGTGAATTACCAATATTGGACAATTAAAATGAATTAAAATATTGATTATAACATATGAAACAAAACATTTCTTCAAGTTTGCCACTTGATTTCATCTTAAACCTCATTTGTATCTTGACAATTACAATCTGTGTTCAAACCTTTCATTATTCTTAAAAACACCTCAATTGAGAGGATGAACCAACCGCACTTCATCTACGGAAGGAAAGATTTATGCATATGGTTATGCACCTGAAAAACTCTCGGAAACTGAGTAAACGTTTATCACGTAACTGTGCTAGCTTATTTGGCGTTGTTTTTACAGGAAATAACTTTACAATTTCTTTTCAAATTAGCCAATTTTGTCACAGCTCCAACAAATCAACATCGACCTTTCATTCGAATAAGTCTTATTATAACTTTGATATATATGTTTGCCTTTCGTTATCGTTACCGGAGAACTGTTTATGTTCCACCGCATTAGCAGTAAACTTATCAGCAACATCATTACTCAATGGTTTAAGTCTCTCCGAGAAACCATTATATTTGTTCATTAAAACTCTATTATATACTTATCCGCATCTTGTAACAAGAATTGCCATATCAACAACTGAGAATTAGCAATCAATATTTTGAATCTCGCAATGTTTCTACATCAACAGTTATATGTATATATATAACATTTATCTATTAGAATTATGATCTCCCATTCTAAAATTCTAAAAAGCACTCTAGCCTATGAATCAGTTTTTGAGTTCTGAAAAACCGGATGAAGCAGTAAAAACTGAAGACTGCCTTAACAGTCAAAAGTTTGATGAAAAAGAATAGAGTGTTGAGAAAACTCAAAGATTTTGATACTGGAAAATGAATTGAACAAACCATGAAGAAGACTCTGAACAAATCCCAAGGACTAAACCTGAACATAAAGAATCCTGATGATTCTGTTCTGATGAAATCTTCAGCGAATACCTTGCTCCTTAATTATTCTAAATCATTGTGAATGAATTTCTTCATCACATTTTGATTGTAGAATTATAAAATATTATTGTATCTTTCATTATAAATGTCCTCAATATTTCTGAAGATATCTTCATAAATATTCTTGTCCGATATTAATTATCTCTCCGCGTTATCTGTGTTATATCATAAAAGAAAACTGTTTTAGTTTCTAAAGCTCTGAAAACTTAGAGTTTGAAATATGAATGATTTTGAAGTAGTGTTGGAAATTGATGCATGAGTTAGTATAATATAATGACACTTGATCAACGTGATTATATTACAGTAAGTCATGCTGAGTTTCTAATGAAACATGTTGATTCACAGACTATAACGTCATCATGTACCATTTTACACGACTCTTACATTCTATCTAATATATAATCATATCGAGAATATATCTTCCCGATAGTTCTATCTCTTCTCTTGAATTCTGGTAATTTAACCAACCGAGATCGTGATATTACAATCTCTCTCTTAGAACATTAACTATGTTCATTCCGAAATTCATATCTACGAATTCTGGACCATTTTTCGCTTGAATTAAAGTTGGGAAGAGAAAACAAAAGGATGGAACTCCATAATATAAAGGAAATGAAGATGGTGGATTTATAGTAAAATATCCGTCAGAACAATCAAAACAAATTATCGCATTTAACCAAAGATGATCCTAATTTCCTTAACTATCGAAGAATCAAATCTTATTACGAAGATTTCCACTAAATTCCTTGATTTCCGGAATTCAACAGTGACCACGTCAATAGTTAAGACGAATCTTTATTTCCTCATTTCACTATTTCGTGATAGCTTCACTCGTACGCTTCGAATAATTGAATTGTCTTATTTATATTATCCACTGCTGATAAAACTCCATTTATCAACTCATATGTGTCATGAAAACATACTTATTATCATCCATGACCATCCCAATCAAATTTCAGGACGAAATTTCTTTAACGGGTAGGTACTGTGACGACCCGGAGATTTCCAACCAAATTTAAACTTAATTCTTATTTAATTTTTACACGATAAGCAAAGTCTGTAATATTGAGTCTCAAAATTTTGAATTTGTTTTATGAAATCATTTGACTTCTACCATTTCCGACGATTCACGAACCATTATTTGTAAATAGATAAATATTTATAAATAAGTAAATATAAATAATTATGCATAAGAATATTAATAAAATATTATATACAATATACATTTTGTTATAAATAAATATGTAAATTAATATAAGATATATTAAAATTTATTATAAAAGTGAATATATAAAGTATGTTATATATATATATATATATATATATATATATATATATATATATATATATATATATATATATATATATATATATATATATATATATATATATATATATATATATATATAAGTAATTTTGAAGTTATTTAGTAAACGACGGAAATGCTCATTTGTCATTCAGTTGATAGTAAACGAATTAAAAAGGAATTTATATTATTTTAAAATAAACGGTGATCCGAAAATGAGTAATATAAATTTTAGGCTTATTAAAAATGTATTTAGGAACTATTTGTTGAATTTTAAAACTTTTTATATTTTACTTGGGATTGGGAGTGAATAATTAATGTAATTTTTTTTTATAGTTAATGATATAATTTTATACCATAATGACCAAAATAAATAAATATAGTTAATTTAAAAATATGGGATTTTTCTGAACAGTTTTATCCGCCACTGATTTCGCGATATACACAGTCCGTGAAAACTGTCGGTAGAAAGATTACAAAGAACCCGACTGCTAATTGAGCACATTATTAACTGGACACTATTTTTTCTTTCACTTTATCTATATTTATAATATATATATTATATATTTAGACATATAAGATAGATAGATACATACTTACACTTACATACACACACACTAACATGAATCAAAAACCTTCAACCGTCACCACCATTAGAACCACCCGCAACCACCGTCCTATCACCACCCTACAACCGCCACTATCATCTTTCATCATCCCTCTCTTTCTCTCTCTTATTTCTTCTAACCATAAATCCCCATGGCATTTGTCATTTAATACGCCACCAAGCTTCTACTGTTTTCAATATATACGGGTTAATAACGAAAAGAAAATGATGAAGGTGTTGGGTCACTAGTGATTATGCTCGATGATTATAGTTAACGATGATGATGATTATACTATGATGTTACGGTGATGAAGACAAGGGTGATCACAGGAAGTTGATGATACATATTTGAAGATGATTAGCTTATTTGATGATGAAGATGGATTTCAATGATGATGATAACGATGTTAATGAGATGATTTTGATGTTGATTAATAGTTCTGGGTTTTAGTTTTAGAAGAAGAAGATGAAGAAACAATTAAATATATAGGTTATATTTTTATTTCGGATATATAAAAACATATATATGATATATGATAGAGCAGAGGGATGGTTTGGTGATGTGTTGGTTAAGCTAGAGGTCTTGAGTTCGAACCTAGGCCTCCACGATTTATTTTATTTTTATCATCAAGTAATTGCACAATTGTTGGGCCGTATAACTGTTGGGCCGAAACATAGTATTCCTTGGCCCGTGTTTAATGGTAATGATTGGGCCGAAACCCAGTTGTTGTTGCTGTTGAAAAGCTGGGTCGAGACATAATATTCCTTAGGCCGAGGTTAAATAGTTGGGCTTCATGGTCCATTAATCAATTAAATAATATTGGGTGTCGAGTGCTGTGGTGGAAGGAAAATGAAAACATACAAAATCGGGTTAAAGGGATTTCAATCATGGATTATAACAGAAAAATAAGATTGGCGTAATGGTTAAGAGTGTTTCGAGTGGACGGGTGGTCTCGGGTTCGAGTCTGGGCATCGACGTTTATTTGTTTTTAAAACCTGGATACAAGAAGGTAGCCCTTTTTATTATAGTTTTATTATTATTATTATTATTATTATTATTATTATCATCAATATAAATTATATTATTATCATTATTATTATTATTATTATTAATATAGGTATTATTATTAATATGATTAATATTATCATTATTAGGAATATAAATATTATCATGATTGTTAAAATTATCATTTTTAATAAAATTATTATTAACATTATTATTATTAATTTTTATCATTATTATTAATTTTATTATTATCATTATTAATATAATATTAGTATTATTATTGATATTAGAGATTATGGATGATATTATGAACATGAGTACGATAAGTATGATATAAATAGAGATAAAATCATTAGTAATGACAATAAATAATATTATGAATATGTAAGAAAACTAAATAAATTTATGAATTGTATAAGTATGTATAACACATCTTTTATTATTGAAACTTTATTATAATTAATACTAAATTTATGATTTTTATCATTACTATAATTATATTAATATTATTACTATTATGAAAGTTATAATTATTATCATTTATGCCACTATTAATATTATTTTGGTATTATTATAACTACTATTATTAATATACAAATGATATAAATATATTTAATACATATAACATAACGAAAATTAATATTTTTATGTAACAAAATGAATAAATGAAACATATATATTATTAATATAAAAAGTAAATAACTAATAAATTTATATATAAATATATTGTTCGATTACAACTATGTATATTAATAAATATACAAATGATATAGGTTCGTGAATTCGAGACCAACCCTGCATTGTTCAATGTCGTCATATGTATTTTTACTACAAAATACAATATCGTGAGTTTCATTACTCCCTTTTTAAATGCTTTTGCAATATATATTTTTGGGACTGAGAATACATGCGCTGCTTTAATAAATGTTTTACGAAATAGACACAAGTAATCGAAACTACATTCTATGGTTGGATTATCGAATTGAATATGCCCCTTTTTAGCATGGTAGCCTAAGAATTAGGGAAATGACCCCTAATTGACGCGAATCCTAAAGATAGATCTATGGACCTTGACACGTCCCATTCGGGTTACGAATGCTTTAGTACTTCGATTATCATGTCCGATGAGAGTCCCGGAATGATGGGGATATTCTATATGCATCCTGTTAGTTCGGTTATCAAGCGTTCACCATATGAATGATTTTTATCTCTATGCAGTTTGCAAAATGCCTGATATGAGATGTATATTTATGAGAAATGAAAATGAAAATCTTGTGGTCTATTAAAATTATGGAAATGATCGATTTTGATAAACTAATGAACTCACCAATCTTTTAGTTGACACTTTAGAGCATGTTTATTCTCAGGTATGAAAGAAATCTTCAGATGTGCATTTGATCATTTTAGAGATATTACTTGGAGTCATTCATGGCATATTTCAAAAGACGTTGCACTCGAGTCTTTGAGTTCATCAAGAATATTATTAGGTCATTATAGTTGGATATATTATGAAATGATATGCATGCCGTCAACTTTCAATGTAATGAAAGTTTGTCTTTTTAAAAACGAATGCAATGTTTGTAAAATGTATCATATAGAGGTCAAGTACCTCGCGATGTAATCATATGTTATTGTATTCGTCCTTATGGATTAGGACTGGTCGCTTCAAAATTCACTTTTAACTTTCTAAGGTAGAAGTTGTAAGTTAACCTAGGGTCTTACTTTTGAATGGTTTAACGAACTGAAGATCAAGTGGATAATTGTCTTTGATTAATTACCTAGATAAAGGGTAGTAGTTGGTTTTAAGCTAATAGTCCTGATTACTAAAAAGTAAAGGTAGTGGAAGGATATTCGGAGTATGCAAATCAAGGAAATGTTGAACAAGATATCAGTTTAGGCTAGGGTTAGGTAATTATGTTTATGTTAAAGCTATGATTAGATCAATGTAGATCTGTGTAGTGACCCGAACTTTTCCATGTTTATATATATATTAAATGAAATTGTTGTTTACATGATTAAGTGTTTCTAATATTTTAAGCAATCAAACTTGTTAAGACTTGATTAATTGAAATAGGTTTCATATAGACAATTGACCACCCATGTTGACCGGTGATTCACGAACGTTAAAACTTGTAAAAACTATACGATGACATATATATGGTTATATATATAGTTAACATGATTTTATTATAAGTATGTATCTCATTAGGTATTTTAACAATGAGTTATATACATAAAAATGAGACTATTAATTTAAGAAACTTGAAAACGATATATATAACGATTATCGTTATAACAACGTCTTACTAGGTACATATGAATCATATTAAGATATTGATACACTTGGTTAATTATGTTAAATGATAAGTAAATATATTATTAAGTGTATTAACAATGAAATACATATGTAAAAAATAAGACTACTAACTTAATGATTTCGAAACGAGACATATATGTAACGATTATCGTTGTAACGACATTTAACTGTATATATATCATACTAAGATATATTATATATCATAATATCATGATAATATAACAATTTAATATCTCATTTGTTATAATAAACAATGGGTTAACAACATTCAACAAGATCGTTAACCTAAAGGTTTCAAAACAACATTTACATGTAACGACTAACGATGACTTAACGACTCAGTTAAAATGTATATACATGTAGTGTTTTAATATGTATTCATACACTTTTGAAAGACTTCAAGACACTTATCAAAATACTTCTACTTAACAAAAATGCTTACAATTACATCCTCGTTCAGTTTCATCAACAATTCTACTCGTATGCACCCATATTCGTACTCGTACAATACACAGCTTTTAGATGTATGTACTATTGGTATATACACTCCAATGATCAGCTCTTAGCAGCCCATGTGAGTCACCTAACACATGTGGGAACCATCATTTGGCAACTAGCATGAAATATCTCATAAAATTACAAAAATATGAGTAATCATTCATGACTTATTTACATGAAAACAAAATTACATATCCTTTATATCTAATCCATACACCAACGACCATAAACACCTACAAATACTTTCATTCTTCAATTTTCTTCATCTAATTGATCTCTCTCAAGTTCTATCTTCAAGTTCTAAGTGTTTCATAAATTCCAAAAGTTCTAGTTTCATAAAATCAAGAATACTTCCAAGATTGCAAGTTTACTTCCAAGTTTTCTAAATCCATTCTAAGTAATCATCCAAGATCAAGAAACCTTTGTTACTTACAGCAGGTTATCTTTCTAATACAAGGTAATAATCATATTCAAACTTTAATTCAATTTCTATAACTATAACAATCTTATTTCGAGTAGAAATCTTACTTGAAATTGTTTTCGTGTCATGATTCTGCTTCAAGAACTTTCAAGCCATCCAAGGATCCTTTGAAGCTAGATCTATTTTTCTCATTTCCAGTAGGTTTATCCAAGGAACTTGAGGTAGTAAGGATGTTCATAACATCATTCGATTCATACATATAAAGCTATCTTATTCGAAGGTTTAAACTTGTAATCACTAGAACATAGTTTAGTTAATTCTAAACTTGTTCGCCAATAAAAGTTAATCCTTCTAACTTGACTTTTAAAATCAACTAAACAGATGTTCTATATCTATATGATATGCTAACTTAATGATTTAAAACCTGGAAACACGAAAAACACCATAAAACCGGATTTACGCCGTCGTAGTAACACCGCGGGCTGTTTTGGGTTAGTTAATTAAAAACTATGATAAACTTTGATTTAAAAGTTGTTTTTCTGGGAAAATGATTTTTATTATGAACATGAAACTATATCCAAAAATTATGGTTAAACTCAAAGTGGAATTATGTTTTCTAAAATGGTCATCTAGACGTCGTTCTTTCGACTGAAATGACTACCTTTACAAAAACAACTTGTAACTTATTTTTCTGACTATAAATCTATAATTTTTCTGTTTAGATTCATAAAATATAGTTCAATATAAAACCATAGCAATTTGATTCACCAAAAACGGATTTAAAATGAAGAAGTTATGGGTAAAACAAGATTGAATAATTTTTCTCATTTTAGCTACGTGAAAATTGGTAACAAATCTATTCCAACCATAACTTAATCAACTTGTATTGTATATTATGTAATCTTGAGATACCATAGACACGTATACAATGTTTCGACCTATCATGTCGATACATCTATATATATTTCGGAACAACCATAGACACTCTATATGTGAATGTTGGAGTTAGCTATACAGGGTTGAGGTTGATTCCAAAATATATATAGTTTGAGTTGTGATCAATACTGAGATACGTATACACTGGTTCGTGGATTGATTCAAGATAATATTTATCGATTTATTTCTGTACATCTAACTGTGGACAACTAGTTGTAGGTTACTAACGAGGACAGCTGACTTAATAAACTTAAAACATCAAAATATATTAAAAGTGTTGTAAATATATTTTGAACATACTTTGATATATATGTATATATTGTTATAGGTTCGTGAATCAACCAGTGGCCAAGTCTTACTTCCCGACGAAGTAAAAATCTGTGAAAGTGAGTTATAGTCCCACTTTTAAAATCTAATATTTTTGGGATGAGAATACATGCAGGTTTTATAAATGATTTACAAAATAGACACAAGTACGTGAAACTACATTCTATGGTTGAATTATCGAAATCGAATATGCCCCTTTTTATTAAGTCTGGTAATCTAAGAATTAGGGAACAGATACCCTAATTGACGCGAATCCTAAAGATAGATCTATTGGGCCTAACAAACCCCATCCAAAGTACCGGATGCTTTAGTACTTCAAAATTTATATCATATCCGAAGCGTGTCCCGGAATGATGGGGATATTCTTATATATATGCATCTTGTTAATGTCGGTTACCAGGTGTTCACCATATGAATGGTTTTTATCTCTATGTATGGGATGTGTATTGAAATATGAAATCTTGTGGTCTATTGTTACGATTTGATATATATAGGTTAAACCTATAACTCACCAACATATTTGTTGACGTTTAAAGCATGTTTATTCTCAGGTGAATACTAAGAGCTTTCGCTGTTGCATACTAAAATAAGGACAAGATTTGGAGTCCATGTTTTTATGATATTGTGTAAAAACTGCATTCAAGAAACTAATTTCGATGTAACATATTTGTATTGTAAACCATTATGTAATGGTCGTGTGTAAACAAGATATTTTAGATTATCATTATTTGATAATCTACGTAAAGCTTTTTAAACCTTTATTTATGAAATAAAGGTTATGGTTTGTTTTAAAAATGAATGCAGTCTTTGAAAAACGTCTCATATAGAGGTCAAAACCTGGCAACGAAATCAATTAATATGGAACGTTTTTAATCAATAAGAACGGGACATTTCAATCTGGTTGGATGAGCCAATTACACAGACCTACTTATCTCTAGACTCTCGGAGTTCTCGTTGAGTAGTGAAAAGTATGTCACGTAGTTGTATAATTGAAAGGTAACTATACCTCAGAGGTTATCCTTAGTAAAGGACTAGGTTTGTTAGTGAGTTGAGTTCTACTCCTAACCCTCGTTAGCAGTTTGGATAACTGAATAACAATGTGCCGTGTTGATTGATCACCGATCACAAACGGAAGGAGTCCGTTGGGTTAAGTTGACAAAACCTTAATGAAAACTAACAACCATTTCATCATACTAATCTAAACATTATACAGCATTACAATTGGTATACTGAAAGTAAAGAAGATAGAAACCTAATTGATACCTAAACAGTTGATATGATTTAATCTTAGGGCAATAATCAAATAAGAACATGCAATAGGTTTAGGTCATATAGTTAAGGCACTAACTAGAACTCAACAGCTCCTAAGAGGTCTCTTCGGAACAGTCAATAGGCATACTAGGTCATTCAAGTCTAAATTCCTAAGTTACGTGTCCTAAAAGCGCATTAGATGCCTCTCGGGAACTCCGGCCATATCAAGTTCACAGAATCTTCAGATATAGTATAATCAGGGGTCTTAATCCTATGAAATAGCTGAGTTCATATAGGTGGACAAGTCCTGATCACAACCTACGTTGGTCAATCCATAAGATGCTAGCATGCAAATCTATCGGAATCACAAGTTCAGCATAACAATGGTAACCGTACTAATTTAACATAACTACGCTAACCCAAACTTCTATCATGGCAACATACATATTAATTAAGCTAACATAGTAATATCGGAACGCATTATTAAACATTAATGACAAAAATACATGTTTAATTAATAAGACAAGCGTTTCGGATATAAACTTGAAAAGGCTGAAGAAATCTGCCCGAGATCGCAGGGACTCGCCGAGATATCCTCCAAAAAATTAAAGCTAAGCTAGCTAATACTAAAAACTAACTAAAAAGCTTGAAAATCTAAATTTAAGTACAATTTGAGTGTGTGTAAAAATGAATGAAAAAAACTCCTTAACTAGACTTGAATTTTGCCTGCATATGGCAGGCAGGCCGTGTGGCATGCGATATGTCCAGGTCGTATGGTCAGCCAAGCCGGATTGTGTGCCCATTTGATGAGGTCGTATGGAAGGCCATTTATCACACTAGCAGGCAGTATGGCAGGCCGTATGGCCGGCCCTGGTTAGCTTTGTTTACTGGATCGTAACTTGATTTCCTTGGTCGTAACTTGTCATTCATCGTTTTCTCTCTAGAATCTTCGTTTTAGCTCCGTTTTACTTGATTCTTTTTGCATTTCTTTTTGCCTTCCAGGAATAAATGCACTATGGTTTTCATCCACAATAGAATATAGAGCACCTTTAATCCTATTAGAAATTACCCTGCTAATGGTTTTATAAATGACATTACAGCAGGCAGTTGGTCTAAAATCATAAACCTTTTAGGGAGAAGGTACTTTAGGAACCAAAGAAATAAAAGTGGCATTAATTTCATTGAGAACCTTACCATTCTATAAAAGTTCCCTTATAAACCTACATCTTTACCTATAACATTCCAGGCGGACTTAAAGAAATTGGAAGAGAAACCATCAGGCCGAGGAGCCTTATCATCCTCAATATCAAAAATAGCAGCTTTGATTTCATCATCTAATACATATCTGACCATATCAGTAGCTTGAGCAAAGGATAACTTTCTAGTAAACAAACTGCCTGGATTACTAATAAGATCAACTATATTGCTTTTACCCAAAATTGAAAATGGAGAACAAATTGACTAGCAACATCAACACCAAAGAATCTTCCCCCCCCCCCAAATCAAATTTTCTGTAGAGTCAATTCTACCTTTATTGATTCTTCCTTTTATAGCTTTATGAAAATATTTTGTGTTTTCGTCACCTTCTTTAAGCCATTACACTTTTGATTTTTTCCTTACGAAAATCTCCTCATCTTTGACTGCATTTAGATAAGTTTTAGCATACATCTCTTCTTCCTTTCTTAAGTCAGGATTACATGGCTCTTTTTCAACAGCAGTTTGAATACTTTCAAGCTCCACCTTCAATTTTGCAGTCTTATCAAAAGAATTACCATGCATACGATTTTATTTTCTAAGAGGTTTTTTCAACTTCTTAATCTTAGAGACAACTTTAAACATAGCACATCCTTCAATACTTTCACACCAACCTTTTTCAACAATCGGTAAGAATTCAGGCTTTGAAAAAAGATGGTTATGAAACTTAAAAGGCTTTTGGACTTTAAAATCTCGGAAAATTTAATAGAAATAGGGATATGGTCACAATGAAGAAAAGGATGAGAAGTAGCTATAGCAGAGGGAAATTTGGACATAAACTCAACATTAGACATAACCCTGTCCAATTTCTTCATAAACCCATCAGTTCTACCAGGTGTTTGATTCCATGTAAGACTTAACCCTGTTTTAGCCAAGTCATCTATTTCAATCTCACCTAATAAAATTATGGTACCACCCTTACAACAAACACTATTAGAGGTCCAGTCCCAATTATGAGACATCTTATTACCATTCTTACTAAGGTTATTTTTATATATATGAGTTTCTAAAAAAACAAATACTATAATCACTACTATTCTTAAGCTGAGGAACTTGCCTTTAGTTAGAGATGTTGCTCAAACCTCTAACATTGAATGTTAAGATTTTGAAAGTCATTTGGACTGAAATGTAGTGACCCGAACTTTTCCATGTTTATATATCTTAATTGAGATTGATATTTACATGACTAAATGTTTCCAACGTGTTAAGCAATCCAACTTGTTAAGACTTGATTAAATGAAATAAGTTTCATATAGACAATTGATCACCCAAGTTGACCGGCGATTCACGAACGTTACAAATTTGTAAAAACTACATGTTGTGGTATATATAGACATATATATATATATATGGTTGACATGAGATTATGATGAGTAAGTATCTCACTAAGTATATTAACAATGTATGATATACATAAGAAATGCGATTACTAAGTTAAGAAACTCGAAATGATATATATAATGATTATCGTTATGATAACTTCTACTAAATACATATGTATCATAGTAAGATATTGATACACTATATTTAACATGATAAAATGATATTTAAATATATCATTAAGTGTGTTAACAATGAACTACATATGTAAAAACAAGACTACTAACTCAAGAATTACGAAACAAGACTTATATGTAACGATTATCGTTGTAACGATATTTTAATGTATATATCATATTAAGAGATATTCATACATCATAATATCACGATAACATAATAATTTAACATCTCATTTGATATAATAAACGTTGGGTTAACAACATTAATTGAGATCGTTAACTTAAAGGTTTCAAAACAACACTTACATGTAACGACTAACGAAGACTTAACGACTCCATTAGAATGTATATACATGTTGTGTTTTGATATGTATTCTTAGACTTTTGAAAGACTTCAAGACACATATCAAAGTACTTCTACTTAACAAAAATTCTTACAATTACATCCTCGTTCAGTTTCATCAACAATTCTACTTGTATGCACCCGTATTCGTACTCGTACAATACACAGCTTTTAGATGTATGTATTATTGGTATATACACTCCAATAATTAGCTCTTAGCAGCCCATGTGAGTCACCTAACACATGTGGGAACCATTATTTGGCAACTAGCATGAAATATCTCATAAAATTACAAAAATATTAGTAATCATTCATGACTTATTTACATGAAAACAAAATTACATATCCATTATATCTAATCCATATACCAACGACTAAAAACACCTACAAACACTTTCATTCTTCAATTTTCTTCATCTAATTGATCTCTCTCAAGTTTCATCTTCAAGTTCTAAGTGTTCTTCATAAATTCCATAAGTATAGTTTCATAAAAATCAAGAATACTTCCAAGTTTGCAAGTTTACTTCCAAACTTTCTAATCCATTCCAAGTAATCATCTAAGATCAAGGAACCTTTGTTATTTACAGTAGGTTATCTTTCTAATTCAAGGTAATATTCATATTCAAACTTTGATTCAATTTCTACAACTATAACAATCTTATTTCGATGAAAATCTTACTTGAACTGTTTTCGTGTCATGATTCTGCTTCAAGAACTTTCAAGCCATCCAAGGATCCTTTGAAGCTAGATCCATTTTTCTCATTTCCAGTAGTTTTATCCAGAAAACTTGAGGTGGTGTTGATCTTCATAACATCATTCGATTCATACTTTTAAAGCTATCTTATTCGAAGGTTTAAACTTATAATCACTAGAACATAGTTTAGTTAATTTTAAACTTGTTCGCAAACAAAAGTTAATCCTTCTAACTTGACTTTTAAAATTAACTAAACACATGTTCTATATCTATATGATATGCTAACTTAATGATTTAAAACCCGAAAACACGATAAACATCATAAAACCGGATTTACGCCGTCGTAGTTACAACCGGGGGCTGTTTTGGTTTGGATAATTAAAAACTATGATAAACTTTGATTTAAAATTTGTTCTTCTGGAAAAATGATTTTTCATATGAACATGAAACTATATCCAAAAATCTTGGTTAAACTCAAAGTGAAAGTATGTTTTTCAAAATGGTCATCAAGATGTCGTTCTTTCTACGGAAATGACTACCTCTTTAGTAATTGACATGTAACTTAAATTTCTGATTATAAACCTATACATTTTCTGTTTGGATTCTTAAATTAGAGTAAAATATGAAACCATAGCAATTTGATTCACTCATAACGGATTTAAAATGAAGAAGTTATGGGTAAAACAAGATTGGATATTCTTAATCTTATTAGCTACAGAAAATGCTTAACAAATCTATACAAATCATATCCTAGCTAACTTATATTGTATTATACATGTATTCTAATATATTATATAATCTTGGGATACCATAGACACGTATGCAAATGTTTTGACATATCATATCGACCCATGTATATATATTATTTGGAACAACCATAGACACTCTATATGCAGTAATGTTGGAGTTAGCTATACAGGGTTGAGGTTGATTTCAAATATATATATACTTTGAGTTGTGATCTAGCCTGAGACGTGTATACACTGGGTCGTGGATTGATTCAAGATAATATATATCGATTTATTTCTGTACATCTAACTGTGGACAACTAGTTGTAGGTTATTAACGAGGACAGCAGACTTAATACACTCAAATCTTTAAAACATAATAAAAATGGTTGTAATTATATTTTGATCATACATTGATATATATGTACATATTTGTATAGGTTCGTGAATCGATCCGTGGCCAAGTCTTATTTTCGAGGAAGGAAATATCTGTGAAAGTGAGTTATAGTCCCACTTTTAAAATCTAATATTTTTGGGATGAGAATACATGCAGGTTTTATAAATGATTTACAAAATAGACGCAAGTACGTGAAACTACATTCTGTGGTTGAATTATCGAAATCGAATATGCCCCTTTTTATTAAATCTGGTAATCTAAGAATTAGGGAACAGACACCCTAATTGACGCGAATCCTAAAGATAGATCTATTGGGCCTAACAAACCCCATCCAAAGTACCGGATGCTTTAGTACTTCGAAATTTATATCATATCCGAAGGGTGTCCCGGAATGATGGGGATATTCTTATATATGCATCTTGTTAATGTCGGTTACCAGGTGTTCACCATATGAATGATTTTTATCTCTATGTATGGGATGTGTATTGAAATATGAAATCTTGTGGTCTATTGTTACGATTTGAGATATATAGGTTAAACCTATAACTCACCAACATTTTTGTTGACGTTTAAAGCATATTTATTCTCAGGTGAATACTAAGAGCTTCCGCTGTTGCATACTAAAATAAGGACAAGATTTGGAGTCCATGTTTGTATGATATTGTGTAAAAACTGCATTCAAGAAACATGTGTCGATGTAATATATTTCTATTGTAAACCATTATGTAATGGTCATGTGTAAACAGTATATTTTAGATTATCATTATTTGATAATCTATGTAATGCTTTTAAAACCTTTATTGATAAAATAAAGGTTATGGTTGTTTTAAAAATGAATGCAGTCTTTGAAAAACGTCTCATATAGAGGTCAAAACCTCGCAACGAAATCAATTAATATGGAACGTTTATAATAAATATGAACGGGACATTTCATGAAATGATTGAGGATGCCCTGTATACATCTGTTTCTGGGCATCCATTTCACCTTAATCCATTTTCATGAATTGAGCAGTTTCATTATCATCAGAGGCAAAATCTTCACTAATGTCGCCCACCATAGTGTAAGACCCAAATAATTATGGTACATAGCTTAAGAATGATGTTACATATAGTGTGTAAAGTGTGGAACAATTTGTAAACTGGCAGGCTGTTCTGACCTCTGTGCGCACCGCGCAATGTCAAGGGTGCGCGCCGCGCACACCACCTGGGACAGTTTTCCTGTTTCGCTTTTAATTAGAGTTTAATGAGGGGATTTTTGGTCTTTTCACTTGAGGATGGATCTGAGATCTTATCAGCTGGTTTGGATCCAATTTTGGATCACATTTCACATCCACAAACACTCTCAACTATCTAGAGAGAGAGTTCTAGAGAGAGAATTGAGGTTTTGGAGAAGAAGGAGCTCGAATTGATCAAAAGCTCGAGTGTTAAAGTTGTTCACCTCGTTCCTAGCTACGTTTTGGTTGTTGTGGTAAGTTCTAACTCCGAATTTCATTGTTTGATTTTGATATTCAATTTAGGGTTTGAACTTAAATTGTTGAGAAACCCATTTAAACTCATGAAGTGAGTTTATAGTTGCTAGTAATCGGGTTTATTGTTGTTGGTGGTGGGTTTTGGGTTGGAAAATGACTTGGCCATGATTTAGGACTTGTAATTGGGTTTAATTACTATGTTTAGTGATTATGGAAGTGTTGGAACCCATTTTAGTGTATTTGAAAACTAATTTTGAGATGAGTCAAAATTAGGGTTTATGGGTGATTTTGAGAATGAAAAGTGTTTAACACTTGTGTTTGGGTTTAATTGGCATATTAGGACCATTTTCACTTGTGTTAGTGATTATTGGTTAGTTTGGGCGCGGTTTGTGCATGGAAGTGCAATTGGTCGAAATTGCACTAAGTGTCGATTTGAGTTGGTTTGTAAATCCACTCTAAGTGTGTTGCTTGTTTTGTGATAATGGAATAGGTACTTTCCATTGATGAGTTATGGATTATTTGGTTTCATTCATCAAGACGACAAGGTGAGTGTTAATATCCCATGTGCATATGTATGTGTAGGATGGGTACGGGTCGGGTGAAGTGGTTCTCGGTTATAGAGCTCACTTCACATATAGGTGGATTTGATGGACTTGCGTATAGGTCCAATTGGCAAGGTTGTACGTTTTGGTTAACCATCTTTGGCGAGGTACACACTTTGTGTGTATGTTATCAATATGCTTGTGATGTGGATTATACAACCCCAATGGCGAAGGGTTGGTATTGAATTGTGATTGGAGAAGTGGATCATGTGTGGATGCGGATTCACGATGACGCGTGTGGTTTCGGTCATCTTATTGCGGTAGTGATCTCGTGTGGTTGTGGATTCACTAAGGCTCGTGTAGTTCGGCCAACCTCGATGTTATTGTGATATTGAAGATAGTAGTCTCGTGTGGATGCGGATTTACTAAGGCTCGTGTAGTTCGGCCAATCTTCATATGGTTTTGGGTGAAGGGGTTAACCTTGGGCGGTTTACGCTTTGTTATATATCGTCGTATTATTGTGATGTAGCTAACCCTCCGGGTGTAGCTACTTGGAGTTGTTCACATCGTCGTTGGTGAACTTATTTGTTGACTTCTTAGCTTGATGTATAGCGCTTGTACGGTATGCTTAGTTAGTTTGCCTTATACTTGGATGCTTCTGTAGCGACCCGACAAAATCGTCATTGACGGCGTCGACTACTTGGGTCCCGTTACGTGGTCGTAGGTCTTTAAAATAACGCTTGACCAAAGATATGTCGCGTTCATTTCAAAGTAAAGATTGTTTCAAAGTTTACAAGAATTGTTCAACCAAAAGTTTCATTACAAGTTATAAGTACAAGTGAAACCTATGCGACACAGTTTTAAAGAAAGTCAAAAGACGCTCCATGTATGCACATATACTCGACATCCAATGCAAGTATCAAAATAGTGAGCGGAAGCATGTTTCACATATCGTTCAAAGACCTGAGAAAAACATAGAAATCTTTCAACGAAAACGTTGGTGAAATCATAGGTTTAAGTAAGTAAGTGAGTAAAAGTAAGTCGAACCACAAGATTTGCAACATTGAAATAGTAGTACATTCTAAAAGTTAATATTCACGAGCACCCAATTATCAAGGCTTAACATTTCGTCCGTTGAACCCCATTAATAGTGCTAGAACAACACTGTTTCTCAAAAATATATTTCATCCGTAGACGGTAGCGAACCGTCCGAGATGAGGGTTTGTCAAACCCATATGGCCATACAACATAAGTTCACGCCTACACTTACACACTGCAAGAGTAACTAATGATAATCGAATGGAGGATTTTGTTCTAAACTCGTATGTAGAATGTTTGTTTTCCTCTACTTGTGTTCACTTAGTTAAAAAGAAATGTTTATGTTTTCTCATCCCAAATGTAAGTTCAAAAGAGTAAAAGTGGGACTATGATCTCACCTTGAGTGCAAGAGTTAATAAAGTACTTCAACAAGTAAACGCGTGCAAAGACAAAGCTAGTCTTGACCTAAACATATAGGTTGTATTAATAACGGTAAACACAAACGGTCAAAGATGTTCAATTAGTCATATGGCTCGTTACGACTCGATTATATAGCATGTGAATCACATTGTCAAGTTTCATGCAAGATACAAGTAAAGAATCATGTTAGAAAGATTGCATAATCATTTGGTTAAGTTTGACAAAAAGTCAAACTTGGGTCGGGTCAAAGTCAACGAAAAAGTCAACACGTTCGGGTCGGGTCCCGAACTATTTTTCTGTGCTAATTATTCATATATAAGTATGTTAAAACAAGTTGCATGTGAATTGGAGGTCCTTAGCATGCCAAACATTTCACGTGAAATGAACAAGTGGGACAGAACCTGGACCAGGCAAATGCCGCGCCGCGGCCCAGGTTGTCGCGCCGCGCCAACAGGCGTAGCCTGGTACCTGGTCTGTTTCACTTGTTCAAGACTTAGCCAAAATTCAAACAAACGCAAAACACAAACCGTAAACACTTAGAATGCGTATCTTATATCGTTGGAAAGCTCTTTTGACAAGGAACACAACTAAATATGTTTCATCAAACAAAAACATCATTTGCAATTACCGATTTCTCGTCATTTGATCATTAATAGTCCATCCCCAAAGTTTCAAGTTTACAAAATGTATTTTAAGTTTCGGGAATCCAATTCGCACATATGATATGCCGTTTTGAAGGTAATGAATCATACATTACAACCAAACACTTACAATTAACATTTCATGGCATTCAAGCATCAAAAAGTCCATCCCAAGAACTATCAAACCCTAATCAAGAATCACAAAATCATTAATCATGTTTTTGAAGTTTTACAAATCAACCTACACATCAAAATGAAGCTAGTGATACTAGTAACACAATTAAAACATGAACTTTAACAATTTAACATCATTTAGTCTTCCAAAATGCAAGATTAAGCAAACCCATTTTAAATGTTCAAACTAGTTACTCAAAACAACAAATCGAACAAACAAAACATATAATCATGTTATACACGAGCCATTGACACTAATTAACACTTTTATAATTCAAAAACATCAAGAACACAAAATCTAGTGATTTTAGAAAGTTACCCAAATGAGTTGAAATTGGTATCAAGTCGAAGAGGATGAAGAGGGGATTCCAAATATGTAATTTGTTTTGATGTTAGCCTCCAAATCTGAAATTAGATGATGAATCTTGTTTGAGTTCTTGAGAGGAAAATGGAAGTATGAAACGAGAGAAAGAGAGAAAATGAGAGGAGGAGGTTGAAGGTTTGACTAGTTGACCTAGTCAAATCTTTGGCCTCTTTGCAAGTTTAGTCCCTCTAGTTCAGGTGCGGGTGCGTGAATCAACCAAATGAATTATTTTAAATTACAAGAGAGTACGGGAGACGTTATAATCCAATAACAAAAATATTAAGAATGTTAGCTAGCGGAGGATGCGAATCTAGTTACGAAGGATATTATTAAAATAAAAAGACGGGCGTTAAAATAATTTAACGGAAAAATGCTGGATGTTACATTACCCACACCTTAAAAGAAATTTCGTCCCGAAATTTAGTTGTAAGTAATAGTCGTTGTTTCTTACTCGAGACCTTACGTTGTCAATGCTATGAATAAGTGTAGATACATCCTTGGGCGTTCTCATGAACTTTGACATTCAGGATTTCACGTTTTATTAAGGCTTGGTTTTCGATCCATAATTTCAACCGGTCTTTCTACGAAGAGAAGTTTGTCATCGATGGTAAGTTTATCTAGAAGAGTAGCACGTTCCTGTTCCGCAGGACACGTCTCTAAGTTTGTTACATGGAACGTAGGGTAAAGGGAACTTACTTGAGTCGGAAGTTCTAAACGGTAGGAAGCGGTTTCAATATGCCCCAAGGTTTCAAAAGGATTAATATATCGTGGGTTTAACTTTCCCTGATTCCCGAAACGGATTTCACCTTCCCAAGGTGCGGGTTCTCAATATTACACGGTTACTGACTTGGGATTCGAGAGGTTTACGTCGAATATCGGTATAGCCCTTTTGGCGACTACGGGTCGTCTTGAGCCCTTCTCGGACCTGAACTATCTCAACGGTTATTTCTTAAATGATGTCGGATCTGATGATTTGTGTAGTGACCCGAACTTTTCCATGTTTATATATATATTAAATGAAATTGTTATTTTACATGATTAAGTGTTTCCAACATGTTAAGCAATCAAACTTGTTAAGACTTGATTATATGAAATAGGTTTCATATAGACAATTGACCACCCAAGTTGACCGGTGATTCACGAACGTTAAAACTTGTAAAAACTATATGATGACCTATATATGGATATATATATAGTTAACATGATATTATGATAAGTAAACATATCATTAAGTATATTAACAATGAACAACATATGTAAAAGCAAGACTACTAACTTATTGATTTTGAAACGAGACATATATATAACGATTATCGTTGTAACGACATTTAATGTATATATATCATATTAATAGATATTAATACATCATATTATCATGATAATATAATAATTTAAAATCTCATTTGATATTATAAACATTGGGTTAACAACATTTAACAAGATCGTTAACCTAAAGGTTTCAAAACAACACTTACATGTAACGACTAACGATTACTTAACGACTCAGTTAAAATGTATATACATGTAGTGTTTTAATATGTATTCATACACTTTTGAAAGACTTCAATACACTTATCAAAATACTTCTACTTAACAAAAATGCTTACAATTACATCCTCGTTCAGTTTCATCAACAATTATACTCGTATGCACCCGTATTCGTACTCGTACAATACACAGCTTTTAGATGTATGTACTATTGGTATATACAATCCAATGATCAGCTCTTAGCAGCCCATGTGAGTCACCTAACACATGTGGGAACCATCATTTGGCAACTAGCATGAAATATCTCATAAAATTACAAAAATATGAGTAATCATTCATGACTTATTTACATGAAAACAAAATTACATATCCTTTATATCTAATCCATAAACCAACGACCAAAAACACCTACAAACACTTTCATTCTTCAATTTTCTTCATCTAATTGATCTCTCTCAAGTTCTATCTTCAAGTTCTAAGTGTTCTTCATAAATTCCAAAAGTTCTAGTTTCATAAAATCAAGAATACTTCCAAGATTACAAGTTTACTTCCAAGTTTTCTAAATCCATTCCAAGTAATCATTCAAGATCAAGAAACCTTTGTTACTTACAGTATGTTATCTTTAAAATACAAGGTAATAATCATATTCAAACTTTAATTCAATTTCTATAACTATAACAATCTTATTTCGTGTGGAAATCTTACTTGAAATTGTTTTCGTGTCATGATTCTGCTTCAAGAACTTTCAAGCCATCCAAGGATCCTTTGAAGCTAGATCTATTTTTTTCTTTTCCATTAGGTTTATCCAAGGAACTTAAGGTAGTAATGATGTTCATAACATCATT
This sequence comes from Rutidosis leptorrhynchoides, assembly GCF_046630445.1. Classification (NCBI taxonomy): domain Eukaryota; kingdom Viridiplantae; phylum Streptophyta; class Magnoliopsida; order Asterales; family Asteraceae; genus Rutidosis; species Rutidosis leptorrhynchoides. The sequence continues at coordinate 260,140,625 of NC_092337.1, forward strand.
CGATTCATACATAAAAAGCTATCATATTTGAAGTGGTAAACTAGTAATCACTAGAACATAGTTTAGTTAATTCTAAACTTGTTCGCAAATAAAGTTAATCCATCTAACTACACTTTTAAAATCAACTATACACATGATCTATATCTATATGATATGCTAACTTAATGATTTAAAACCCGGAAACACGATAAACACCATAAAACCGGATTTACGCCGTCGTAGTTACAACCGGGGGCTGTTTTGGTTTGGATAATTAAAAACTATGAAAAACTTTGATTTAAAAGCTATATTTCTGGGAAAATGATTTTTCTTATGAACATGAAACCATATCCAAAAATCATGGTTAAACTCAAAGTGAAAGTATGTTTTTCAAAACAGTCATCAAGATGTCGTTCTTTCAATGGAAATGACTACCTCTTTCAAAAACGACTTGTAACTTGTATTTCTGACTATAAACCTATACCTTTTCTTTTTAGTTTCATAAATTCAAGTTCAATACAAAACCGTGGCCGCTTAAATCACTCAAAACGGATTAGAAACGAAGAAATGGCGAGCAAAACAAAATTGGAAAAAACTACTCATTTTAGCTACGTAAAAATTGGTAACAAATCTACTCCAACCATAACTTAATCAACTTGTATTGTATATTATGTAATCTTGAGATACCATAGACACGTATACAATGTTTCGACCTATCATGTCGACACATCTATATATATTTCGGAACAACCATAGACACTCTATATGTGAATGTTGGAGTTAGCTATACAGGGTTGAGGTTGATTCCAAAATATATATAGTTTGAGTTGTGATCAATACTGAGATATGTATACACTGGGTCGTGGATTGATTCAAGATAATATATATCGATTTATTTTTGTACATCTAACTGTGGACAACTAGTTGTAGGTTACTAACGAGGACAGCTGACTTAATGAACTTAAAACATCAAAATGTATTAAAAGTGTTGTAAATATATTTTGAACATACTTTGATATATATGTACATATTTGTTATAGGTTCGTGAATCGACCAGTGGCCAAGTCTTACTTCCCGACGAAGTAAGAATCTGTGAAAGTGAGTTATAGTCCCACTTTTAAAATCTAATATTTTTGGAATGAGAATACATGCAGGTTTTATAAATGATTTACAAAATAGACACAAGTACGTGAAACTACATTCTATGGTTGAATTATCGAAATCGAATATGCCCCTTTTTATTAAGTCTGGTAATCTAAGAACTAGGGAACAGATACCTTAATTGACGCGAATCCTAAAGATAGATCTATTGGGCCTAACAAACCCCATCCAAAGTACCGGATGCTTTAGTACTTCGAAATTTATATCATATCCGAAGGGTGTCCCGGAATGATGGGGATATTCTTAAATATGCATCTTGTTAATGTCGGTTACCAGGTGTTCACCATATGAATGATTTTTATCTCTATGTATGGGATGTATATTGAAATATGATATCTTGTGGTCTATTTTTACGATTTGATATATATAGGTTAAACCTATAACTCACCAACATTTTTGTTGACGTTTAAAGCATGTTTATTCTCAGGTGAATATTAAGAGCTTCCGCTGTTGCATACTAAAATAAGGACAAGATTTGGAGTCCATGTTTGTATGATATTGTGTAAAAACTGCATTTAAGAAACATATGTTGATGTAATATATTTCTATTGTAAACCATTATGTAATGGTCGTGCGTAAACAGTATATTTTAGATTATCATTATTTGATAATCTACGTAATGCTTTTGAAACCTTTATTGATAAAATAAAGGTTATGGTTTGTTTTAAAATGAATGCAGTCTTTGAAAAACGTCTCATATAGAGGTCAAAACCTCGCAACGAAATCAATTAATATGGAACGTTTTTAATCAATAAGAACGGGACATTTCAGTTGGTATCCGAGCGTTGGTCTTAGAGAACCAGAAAAATTTGCATTAGTGTGTCTTATCGAGTTTGTTAGGATGCATTAGTGAGTCTGGACTTCGACCGTGTTTTTTAAAAAAATGATTGCTTAACATTATTGTTGGAAACTATATATTATTAACATGTAAATATTATGTGATATATTAATCTCTTAACGTGTTTGATATTATGTGATAGATGTCTACCTCTAGAACAAGTCCCATTGACTCACCTAATAATAATGAAGAGTCAAATGTAAATTGGAATAATTCGTGGACTGATTCACAAGTTCCCGAAGAGGAACCGAAAGAAGAGTCGGAACCGGAAGAAGAATCGGAACCGGAAGAAGAATCGGAACTGGAAGAAGAAATAGAACCAGTGGGGGAAATAATAAAATAGTTAAGTAGAATAAAATTCTCAACCAACCGACCAAAGTTAATTATGGTCAATGGTGTTTCCGCCTAGGAAGCAAAGTATTGGGAGGATTACCAATTCTCTGATGAATCGGATCCCGACGAGGATTCCGATGATGTTATAGAAATTACCCCAACTGAATTTAAAAAGGCAAAAGAGAACAATAAGGGAAAGGGCATAAAAATAGAGAAATTTGATTCCAAACCCGATGAACTTTATATGTATCGTCAACACCCGTATTTCTTAAGTTGTGACAATAACCCGGGAACCTCTAAACCACCAGGTTTTTCTAAACCAATGTGGAAAATGACGGCTCGTATTAGGGGAACATCATATATCCCTAGAAACTTGTCAAAACGAACCAAAACCGAAGAAGAAGTAACGAGCGAGTCGGAATAAGATAGTTGTATTCGTGTGGTGTAATATATGTAATATAGTGTGCTTATGCTTTATGATATATGTAAAAATTGCTTGTATTAATAAGTATTTTTTTTATATTATGAATCTAACTCTTGTCTATTTTACAGTATAAAAACACAAAATGGATAGACAACCCAATATTTTAAGAGACCTACCCGGAGACATGATTGATGAAATCTTGTCTAGAGTCGGTCAGAATTCCTCGGCACAACTATTTAAGGCGAGATCAGTTTGTAAGAAATTCGAAGAACGTTCCAAGAATTCCTTGGTTTATAAAAGGCTTCCGTTCGAAAGATGGGGGATATCCCATTGGGAAATCCATAAGTTACGATGTGTTTACTTTGACGCATATATTGCGGGGAACCCAAATGCTATTTTACGCAACGGGTTAAGAAATTATTTTGACTCAATATATCCGAATATAGGACTTCGTGGTTTAGAAAAAGCGGCTAACATGCAACATAAAGAAGCATGTTATGCTTACGGGTTAGTAATGTTCGCTTCTCACCAAAGTGAGAACAAGAACATCGGGCTACAACTATTAAACAAAACATTCCCACAAGTGACGGACTCAGTATTTGGGGTGAGAAACAAGGTTTTTAGATTGTTACGGGACTGTTGGACATTACGTAACCATCGTCCCTTTGACGATATTACAACACGCTGTCTTATCAACGGCCATAACGGTTGTTCCACAAGACCAAGGGTGGGAAGTAGTCCTAGTAAAACCAGAATGCATGACTTGTTTCTGGACGTATGAATTACGTGTCTTTATTGCCTTTGCTGAATGACTTGTGTACTAGCTAGAATTATCTTCATAACTATCTTGTATCAAAGTTATTGTGTGCTATATTTCATGTTATATGTAAAATAAGCGGTATTGTAAATTTGTAAGATATTGTGAAAAAGTTTGAACGCGAAATGTTATTATAATCAGTTTTTCATATAGAATTGTAGTAGTTGAATTGTATATCAGCTACTAAGTATGAACTTAACAGGTAGGTACTACCCGAATTTAAACTTATAAAATGCTAATATGAAGAAAAAGCTTTTATAAATGAGTTCATATTATGCTACGAGATACTATTGACTACTCTTAATATTCTATATGATTAACTTGTTTCATTTGACTATTTGAAGGAAATGGCACCGACTACTCGACACACCTTGAATATGAGCGAAGAGGAATTGCGTGCCTTTCTTGCTTCAAACATAGCCGCAGTACAGGCTGCGCTACATACCAACAATAATATTGGATCTAGCAGTACAGGAAATCGTGTAGGATGCACCTACAAAGAATTCACTGCCTGCAAACCTTTGGAATTTGATGGAACCGAAGGACTAATCGGATTGAAACGGTGGACCGAGAAGGTCGAATCGGTGTTTGCCATAAGTAAGTGTACTGAAGAGGACAAAGTGAAGTACGCTACGCATACCTTCACAGGTTCTGCGTTAACATGGTGGAATACCTATCTAGAGCAAGTGGGACAAGATGATACTTACGCACTACCGTGGTTAGCATTCAAGCACTTGATGAACGAGAAGTACCGTCCCAGAACCGAGGTTAATAAGCTCAAGACAGAACTTAGAGGGTTACGAACACAAGGATTTGATATTACCACGTACGAAAGACGATTCACAGAATTGTGCCTATTGTGTCCGGGAGCGTTCGAAGATGATGAAGAGAAGATCGACGCGTTTGTGAAAGGATTATCGGAAAGAATCCAAGAAGATATAAGTTCACACGAGCCCGCCTCCATACAACAGGCATGTAGAATGGCTCACAAACTAGTGAACCAGATTGAAGAAAGAATTAAAGAACAGACTGCTGAAGAGGCCAATGTGAAGCAAGTCAAAAGAAAGTGGGAGGAAAATTGTGATAAGAATCACCAATACAACAACAGCAATTACAACAATAATCGCAACAACTATCCCAACAATCGCAACATCAATCGCAACTACAACAAACGGCCCAACAACAACAATAACAACAACAACAACAAAAACAACAACAACAACAACAACAACAACAACAACAACTACAACAATCATCCCAACAACAATAATAACTGCAACAACAACAACAATCAGAAGCAGCTATGCCAAAGGTGTGAAAAGTATCATTCGGGGTTCTGCACCAAATTTTTCAACAAGTGTAAAAGAAATGGTCATAGCGCGGCGAAGTGTGAGGTCTACGGACCAGGGGTTAACAGAACGAAAGGAACAAATGGTGTCGGAACGAGTAATGGCGGAGGAAGTAGTGTTGGAGCAAGTTATGCCAATGTAGTTTGTTATAAATGTGGAAAATCGGGCCACATTATTAGAAATTGCCCGAACCAGGAGAACACGAATGGACAAGGCCGCAGAAGAGTTTTCAATATTAATGCGGCAGAGGCACAGGAAGACCCGGAGTTTGTTACGGGTACGTTTCTTATTGACAATAAATCTGCTTACGTTTTATTTGATTTGGGTGCGGATAGAAGCTATATGAGTAGAGATTTTTGTGCTAAATTAAGTTGTCCATTGACGCCTTTGGATAGTAAGTTTTTACTCGAATTAGCAAATGGTAAATTAATTTCAGCAGATAATATATGTCAGAATCGAGAAATTAAACTGGTTAGCGAAACATTTAAGATTGACTTGATACTAGTAGAGTTAGGGAGTTTTGATGTGATAATCGGTATGGACTGGTTGAAAGAAGTGAAAGCAGAGATCGTTTGTTACAAAAATGCAATTCGCATTATACGAGAAAAAGGAAAACCCTTAATGGTTTACGGAGAAAAGGGAAACACGAAGCTACATCTTATTAGTAATTTGAAGGCACAAAAACTAATAAGAAAAGGTTGCTATGCTGTTCTAGCACACGTCGAGAAAGTACAAACTGAAGAAAAGAGCATCAATGATGTTCCCGTCGCAAAAGAATTTCCCGATGTATTTTCGAAAGAATTACCGGGATTACCCCCACATCGATCCGTTGAATTTCAAATAGATCTTGTACCAGGAGCTGCACCAATAGCTCGTGCTCCTTACAGACTCGCACCCAGCGAGATGAAAGAACTGTAAAGTCAATTACAAGAACTTTTAGAACGTGGTTTCATTCGACCAAGCACATCACCGTGGGGAGCTCCTGTTTTGTTTGTCAAGAAGAAAGATGGTACATTCAGGTTGTGTATCGACTACCGAGAGTTGAACAAACTTACCATCAAGAACCGCTACCCACTACCGAGAATCGACGACTTATTTGATCAACTACAAGGCTCGTCTGTTTATTCAAAGATTGACTTACGTTCCGGGTATCATCAAATGCGGGTGAAAGAAGATGATATTCCAAAGACTGCTTTTAGGACGAGTTATGGTCATTACGAGTTTATGGTTATGCCGTTTGGATTGACTAATGCACCAGCTGTGTTCATGGACCTTATGAACCGAGTGTGTGGGCCATATCTTGACAAGTTTGTCATTGTTTTCATTGATGACATACTTATTTACTCAAAGAATGACCAAGAACACGGTGAACATTTGAGAAAGGTGTTAGAAGTATTGAGGAAGGAAGAATTGTACGCTAAGTTTTCAAAGTGTGCATTTTGGTTGGAAGAAGTTCAATTCCTCGGTCACATAGTGAACAAAGAAGGTATTAAGGTGGATCCGGCAAAGATAGAAACTGTTGAAAAGTGGGAAACCCCGAAAACTCCGAAACACATACGCCAGTTTTTAGGACTAGCTGGTTACTACAGAAGGTTCATCCAAGACTTTTCCAGAATAGCAAAACCCTTGACTGCATTAACGCATAAAGGGAAGAAATTTGAATGGAAGGATGAACAAGAGAAAGCGTTTCAGTTATTGAAGAAAAAGCTAACTACGGCACCTATATTGTCATTGCCTGAAGGGAATGATGATTTTGTGATTTATTGTAACGCATCAAAGCAAGGTCTCGGTTGTGTATTAATGCAACGAACTAAGGTGATTGCTTATGCGTCTAGACAATTGAAAATTCACGAGCAAAATTATACGACGCATGATTTGGAATTAGGCGCGGTTGTTTTTGCATTAAAGACTTGAAGGCACTACTTATATGGGGTCAAAAGTATTATATATACCGACCACAATAGTCTTCAACACATATTTAATCAGAAATAACTAAATATGAGGCAGTGTAGGTGGATTGAATTGTTGAATGATTACGACTTTGAGATTCGTTACCACCCGGGGAAGGCAAATGTGGTAGCCGACGCCTTGAGCAGGAAGGACAGAGAACCCATTCGAGTAAAATCTATGAATATAATGATTCACAATAACCTTACTACTCAAATAAAGGAGGCGCAACAAGGAGTTTTAAAAGAGGGAAATTTAAAGGATGAAATACCCAAAGGATCGGAGAAGCATCTTAATATTCGGGAAGAAGGAACCCGGTATAGGGCTGAAAGGATTTGGGTACCAAAATTTGGAGATATGAGAGAAATGGTACTTAGAGAAGCTCACAAAACCAGATACTCAATACATCCTGGAACGGGGAAGATGTACAAGGATCTCAAGAAACATTTTTGGTGGCCGGGTATGAAAGCCGATGTTGCTAAATACGTAGGAGAATGTTTGACGTGTTCTAAGGTCAAAGCTGAGCAACAGAAACCATCAGTTCTACTTCAACAACCCGAAATCCCGGAATGGAAATGGGAAAACATTACCATGGATTTCATCACTAAATTGCCAAGGACTGCAAGTGGTTTTGATACTATTTGGGTAATAGTTGATCGTCTCACCAAATCAGCACACTTCCTGCCAATAAGAGAAGATGACAAGATGGAGAAGTTAGCACGACTGTATTTGAAGGAAGTCGTCTCCAGACATGGAATACCAATCTCTATTATCTCTGATAGGGATGGCAGATTTATTTCAAGATTCTGGCAGACATTACAGCAAGCATTAGGAACTCGTATAGACATGAGTACTGCCTATCATCCACAAACTGATGGGCAGAGCGAAAGGATGATACAAACGCTTGAAGACATGCTACGAGCATGTGTTATTGATTTCGGAAACAGTTGGGATCGACATCTACCGTTAGAATTTTCCTACAACAACAGCTATCATTCAAGTATTGAGATGGCGCCATTTGAAGCACTTTATGGTAGAAAGTGCAGGTCTCCAATTTATTGGAGTGAAGTGGGGGATAGACAGATTACGGGTCCGGAGATAATACAAGAAACTACCGAGAAGATCATCCAAATTCAACAACGGTTGAAAACCGCCCAAAGTCGACAAAAGAGCTACGCCGACATTAAAAGAAAAGATATAGAATTTGAAATTGGAGAGATGGTCATGCTTAAGGTTGCACCTTGGAAAGGCGTTGTTCGATTTGGTAAACGAGGTAAATTAAATCCAAGGTATATTGGACCATTCAAGATTATTGATCGTGTCGGACCAGTAGCTTACCGACTTGAGTTACCTCAACAACTCGCGGCTGTACATAACACTTTCTACGTCTCAAATTTGAAGAAATGTTTTGCTAAAGAAGATCTCACTATTCCATTAGACGAAATTCAAATCAACGAAAAACTTCAATTCATCGAAGAACCCGTCGAAATAATGGATCGTGAGGTTAAAAGACTTAAACAAAACAAGATACCAATTGTTAAGGTTCGATGGAATGCTCATAGAGGACCCGAGTTCACCTGGGAACGAGAAAATCAGATGAAGAAGAAATACCCGCACTTATTTCCAGAAGATACGTCAACACCTCCAACTGCTTAAAATTTCGAGACGAAATTTATTTAACGGGTAGGTACTGTAGTGACCCGAACTTTTCCATGTTTATATATATATTAAATGAAATTGTTATTTTACATGATTAAGTGTTTCCAACATGTTAAGCAATCAAACTTGTTAAAACTTGATTAAATGAAATAGGTTTCATATAGACAATTGACCACCCAAGTTGACCGGTGATTCACGAACGTTAAAAATTGTAAAAACTATATGATGACCTATATATGGATATATATATAATTAACATGATATTATGATAAGTAAACATATCATTAAGTATATTAACAATGAACTACATATGTAAAAGCAAGACTACTAACTTAATGATTTTGAAACGAGACATATATGTAACGATTATCGTTGTAACGACATTTAATGTATATATATCATATTAAGAGATATTAATACATCATATTAACATGATAATATAATAATTTAAAATCTCATTTGATATTATAAACATTGGGTTAACAACATTTAACAAGATCGTTAACCTAAAGGTTTCAAAACAACACTTACATGTAACGACTAACGATGACTTAACGACTCAATTAAAATGTATATACATGTAGTGTTTTAATATGTATTCATACACTTTTGAAAGACTTCAAGACACTTATCAAAATACTTCTACTTAACAAAAATGCTTACAATTACATCCTCGTTCAGTTTCATCAACAATTCTACTCGTATGCACCCGTATTCGTACTCGTACAATACACAGCTTTTAGATGTATGTACTATTGGTATATACACTCCAATGATCAGCTCTTAGCAGCCCATGTGAGTCACCTAACACATGTGGGAACCATAATTTGGCAACTAGCATGAAATATCTCATAAAATTACAAAAATATGAGTAATCATTCATGACTTATTTACATGAAAACAAAATTACATATCCTTTATATCTAATCCATACACCAACGACCAAAAACACCTACAAACACTTTTATTCTTCAATTTTCTTCATCTAATTGATCTCTCTCAAGTTCTATCTTCAAGTTCTAAGTGTTCTTCATAAATTCCAAAAGTTCTAGTTTCATAAAATCAAGAATACTTCCAAGATTGTAAGTTTACTTCCAAGTTTTCTAAATCCATTCCAAGTAATCATCCAAGATCAAGAAACCTTTGTTACTTACAGTAGGTTATCTTTCTAATACAAGGTAATAATCATATTCAAACTTTAGTTCAATTTCTATAACTATAACAATCTTATTTCGTGTGGAAATCTTACTTGAAATTGTTTTCGTGTCATATTCTGCTTCAAGAACTTTCAAGCCATTCAAGGATCCTTTGAAGCTAGATCTATTTTTCTCTTTTCCAGTAGGTTTATCCAAGGAACTTAAGGTAGTAATGATGTTCATAACATCATTCGATTCATACATAAAAAGCTATCATTTTCGAAGTGGTAAACTAGTAATCACTAGAACATAGTTTAGTTAATTCTAAACTTGTTCGCAAATAAAGTTAATCCTTCTAACTACACTTTTAAAATCAACTATACACATGATCTATATCTATATGATATGCTAACTTAATGATTTAAAACCCGGAAACATGATAAACACCATAAAACCGGATTTACACCGTCGTAGTTACAACCGGGGGCTGTTTTGGTTTGGATTATTAAAAACTATGAAAAACTTTGATTTAAAAGCTATACTTCTAGGAAAATGATTTTTCTTATGAACATGAAACCATATCCAAAAATCATGGTTAAACTCAAAGTGAAAGTATGTTTTTCAAAACAGTCATCAAGATGTCGTTCTTTCGACGGAAATGACTACCTCTTTCAAAAACGACTTGTAACTTGTATTTCTGACTATAAACCTATACCTGTTCTGTTTAGTTTCATAAATTCAAGTTCAATACGAAACTGTGGCCGCTTAAATCACTCAAAACGGATTAGAAACGAAGAAATGGCGAGCAAAACAAAATTGGAAAAAACTACTCATTTTAGCTACGTGAAAATTGGTAACAAATCTACTCCAACCATAACTTAATCAACTTGTATTGTATATTATGTAATCTTGAGATACCATAGACACGTATACAATGTTTCGACCTATCATGTCAACACATCTATATATATTTCGGAACAACTATAGACACTCTATATGTGAATGTTGGAGTTAGCTATACAGGGTTGAGGTTGATTCCAAAATATGTATAGTTTGAGTTGTGATCAATACTGAGATATGTATACACTGGGTCATGGATTGATTCAAGATAATATATATATCGATTTATTTCTGTACATCTAACTGTGGACAACTAGTTGTAGGTTACTAACGAGGACAGCTGACTTAATGAACTTAAAACATCAAAATGTATTAAAATTGTTGTAAATATATTTTGAACATACTTTGATATATATGTACATATTTGTTATAGGTTCGTGAATCGACCAGTGGCCAAGTCTTACCTCCCGACGAAGTAAAAATATGTGAAAGTGAGTTATAGTCCCACTTTTAAAATCTAATATTTTTGGGATGAGAATACATGCAGGTTTTATAAATGATTTACAAAATAGACACACGTACGTGAAACTAAATTCTATGGTTGAATTATCGAAATCGAATATGCCCCTTTTTATTAAGTCTGGTAATCTAAGAACTAGGGAACAGACACCCTAATTGACGCGAATCCTAAAGATAGATCTATGGGGCCTAACAAACTCCATCCAAAGTACCGGATGCTTTAGTACTTCGAAATTTATATCATATCCGAAGGGTGTCCCGGAATGATGGGGATATTCTTAAATATGCATCTTGTTAATGTCGGTTACCAGGTGTTCACCATATGAATGATTTTTATCTCTATGTATGGGATGTATATTGAAATATGAAATCTTGTGGTCTATTGTTACGATTGGATATATATCGGTTAAACCTATAACTCACCAACATTTTTGTTGACGTTTAAATCATGTTTATTCTCAGGTGAATATTAAGAGCTTCCGCTGTTGCATACTAAAATAAGAACAAGATTTGGAGTCCATGTTTGTATGATATTGTGTAAAAACTGCATTTAAGAAACATATGTCGATGTAATATATTTCTATTGTAAACCATTATGTAATGGTCATGTGTAAACAGTATATTTTAGATTATCATTATTTGATAATATACGTAATGCTTTTGAAACCTTTATTGATAAAATAAAGGTTATGGTTTGTTTTAAAATGAATGCAGTCTTTGAAAAACGTCTCATATAGAGGTCAAAACCTCGCAACGAAATCAATTAATATGGAACGTTTTTAATCAATAAGAACGGGACATTTCAATTTGCTTGTCATCTACTTCGGTCCAACGAAATAGGAGAGCAACACTTGTGGTGATGTAAGGTTTCGAAGAGAGCGGTGTTAATACACGAGTGGTAATTACTGTTGTAAGAGGGATCAACTAAAGGCGACAATACAAGTTTGTAACATGTCTTTCCAAGATGTAAATTGTACGTTTGTTTGGTCTGTCAGTTTGTGGATGATGCGCGGTACTCATGTCTAAACATGTTCCTAAGGCTTCCTGTAACCCTAGAAGTGAAATGGGTATTTCGATCCGGGATAATTGACAATGGTACACCGTGTTGGAAAAGAATTTCTTAAGATATGCTCGAACAAGTTAGTTGGGGTTCGGAACGTTGGTTGGGACAAGTTTCTGTTTCTCAAGGATTCCCGCGCCGCGGAAGATTTATCGAATTTTTTTATTTTTATTTTTTTTAAACGTTCGCTAGAGTAAGTTTCTTATCGGTTTTTGAAAACTATTCACCCTTATGGCGAAATACCAGTGTAATGTGAAGAGTCTCTCCCTCCATGGGGAATTTAGAATAAAAGATTTCCTTATACTAAAGTACGAGCGAAAAAGATAGTAGTGAAATGAGGACTTAGAACAGGGTGAGTTTATACCTTGAGGTAGCCATATCGCGCATCTAGTGGTCAAATGTTGGGACTGGGTGGGGAAATGAGATAGTAAGCGTAGTTGTATGATAAGTCAAAGAAGAGTGAAGTATCCTTGGATTGGGTGTTATCTTAAGTTCCAGTAATATCAGGCGGAAAATGGTGAAATAACAGAGCTATGTAACGTGGCACGTGTTGACGAGAAGGTTGATCGGGTCCATGATTAAGTATTTAAATTTTTCGAGCAAATTAACGAATTTCAGTTGCCTTGATTTCGAGTCGAGAGAGTATGCCTTTCGGGCGTTCAAGTAGAGATATTTTCATATTTGAGTTCCATTGTGCTAAACGAATCTAGCTAGTAAGGTTTGTGTGAAAGATCATTTTCAAAGTTCGGACACGGGGAGGTTTAAATTTTTCCCTCAGTGAGTTAACTTGTTTAAAGGTTGTGCAACACGAGAAAAGTCAGAAATGAATCTTCAGTAATAACCGGCGAGATCTAAGATTTTACGAATACAAGTCTGAGTCATGAGGGTTTCCCGATTACGTGTGGTTCCGATTGTGAGTTGTATTGAAATACTTTGACCACTAACAACATGGTCTAAAAATTGGACTTCGTATAACCAAAATTCTCACTTGGAGAATTCGGCATAGAGTTGCTCTTTTCTCAAGAGTTCGAGCGTAAGACGGAGATGTCGTTCGTTTTCTGCTTTACTTGAATAGGTTTAGACATCATCTATAAATATGATAACGGATTCATCTAGATAAGTTTACAAACGCGGTTCAGGAGGCCTATGAATACGGGCGGATGCCTAGATAATCGAACGGTACTAAAAGAAATTTACAACTATCTTAGGGAGTTCTAAAAGCGGGCTAGGAGACATCTTCTTCCTTCTCTCAATTGATGATAACCGGAACAGAGGTCGGTTTGGAATATACGCGAGATTCATGTAAATAATCATGAGGTCATGGATACGAGGAAGAGGGTATCGGTTTTCAACCGAAAGTTACTTAGTTCCAATGATCTATACATAATTGTAGGGAAACATTTCTCCTTAACGAATAGGTTTTGAGCTCCTTAGTTCTATAGGTGTCAAGTCACAATTCAAATTATCCATCCAATAAGTTTAACGTATATCCTCCGATAAAATTTATAGGTACACAATATTTTTCCGTTGGTCACTTAAATTTCCTAAGTAGTATTTAAAGGAAAAAGGTGGAGTGCAAAGAGTACGAGTCAAAGCCTTGGTTATAAAACGTCTAACGGTAACTGAATCGAATAAGTATGAAATATGCGGGTTGTTGTGAAGAAACGTACCCGTGACTAGTCCATCATCGTCTCGGGCATCCTAGGTGTCGATGTTGAAAGTTCAACGGCGTGCGTTGGGGTTGGCTTTCTTCTTTGGGCACGCATTCCTATAATGACCCGGTTGGCCACAATCGAAACAAACAACTGCCCTTAGCGCATTGGGCGTCTTTTGAGTGACGGTAATGGTACTTTTACAAATATGGGCCACATGGCCACTTCTTTGACACCTGATGCAAAATGGTTTGCCACATTCACCCAAATGATGTTTGCGACATTTGTTATAGTAGGGCAGGTTTCCGGCATACCCTTTCTTGCTGCCGGAGGCGAAAGGTTCCTTGACGAAGTTGTTGTGGTTGTAGTTGTTTGATTGAGAGGCTTCCCATTTTCTTTTGTTGCCACCCGATTGTTTCTCGGCCGTAAGTGTCGGCACTTTAATTTCACCCACCATTTCCATAATCTGGCGGGCCATTGTTAAAGCCTCTTGCAGGTTAGTGAGTTTGGATGATACTACCTCGTGGTGAATGCTCTTTGGGAGGCCTTCCATGTAAAGTTCAACTCTTAGGGATTCAGGAGTCATGAGGTTCGGGCAACTTAAGGCTAGTTCGACAAACCGTTGATTATATGCTTCGAGGTCCTTCCCGACCGTTTTTAAATTTCTTAGCCCCTATTCGAGCCTTCGAGTTTCGTCGTGCGGGAAGTATTCGGTGATCATTCTTTCTCTTAATTCGGTTCAAGAGAGTGTGTGGGCTTCATCGATACCCACCAATTGTACATACTTATTCCACTATGAGAGAGCAACGCCGGTGAAAGTGAGGGTGGAAAACTTGACCTTATCTTGGTCCCAAAAACCGCTTATGGTAAAAACGGCTTTCGTTTGATCAAACCATCGGGTGAGAGCAACCGGTCCCCCAGTTCCATCGAAAGTGGGAGGATTGTACTTCATGAAGTTTTTGTAGGAGCAACTTTCGCTTGAATTACCGGTTCCATGATTGTTGTTGTTGGAAAAGTGATCGGCCACGGCCGCACCCACGGCAGTGGTTATCATTCGTTGAAGAGCTTGTTCTAGAGTTTTGAGAGGAGTATTGTGTTGACCTTGGTGATCCATTGTTCCATCATGACACAAGATCATCGTTGATTAGTATTCTCAACAATACTAACCGTGGCATGGAATAAGGATAGAGAGAGAAATTTTTTTTTTCCTTGACTCGCCTTAAATTCTTTATGTCATAATGTCGGAACGTCCATGTGAATCACCGTAATATAATCCCGGAAATTACATTACCCTGATTCACATGTGCATTTAACATTACTTCATAAGGTCAAGGTGGCGCTTCAACAAAATTTTATCAACGTAAGATCAAGCTCGAATATGAGTTAGATATGATAGAAGAGTTCGAGTATAAATGCACAAGTATTCAAGTAATTCCTACTTCAAGTCTATATGCCGGTTGTAGTCTAGATTCACTAAAGTACCCTATGACTCGGGGTTGACACCAATGAACTCTAAATCCCTACAACCAAGGCTCTGATACCACTTGTAGCGACCCGACAAAATCGTCATTGACGGCGTCGACTACTTGGGTCCCGTTACGTGGTCGTAGGTCATTACAATAACGTTTGACCAAAGATATGTCGCATTCATTTCAAAGTAAATATTGTTTCAAAGTTTACAAGAATTGTTCAACCAAAAGTTTCATTACAAGTTATAAGTACAAGTGAAACCTATGCGACACAGTTTTAAAGAAAGTCAAAAGACGCTCCATGTATGTACATATACTCAACATCCAATGCAAGTATCAAAATAGTGAGCGGAAGCATGTTTCACATATCATTCAAAGACCTGAGAAAAACATAGAAATCTGTCAACGAAAACGTTGGTGAAATCATAGGTTTAAGTAAGTAAGTGAGTAAAAGTAAGTCGAACCACAAGATTTGCAACATTGAAATAGTAGTACATTCTAAAAGTTAATATTCACGAGCACCCAATTATCAAGGCTTAACATTCCGTTCGTTGAACCCCATTAGTAGTGCTAGAACAACACTGTTTCTCGAAAATATATTTCATCCGTAGACGGTAGCGAACCGTCCGAGATGAGGGTTTGTCAAACCCATATGGCCATACAACATAAGTTCACGCCTACACTTACACACTGCAAGAGTAACTAATGATAATTGAATTGAGGATTTTGTTCTAAACTCGTATGTAGAATGTTTGTTTTCCTCTACTTGTGTTCACTTAGTTAAAAAGAAATGTTTATGTTTTCTCATCCCAAATGTAAGTTCAAAAGAGTAAAAGTGGGACTATGATCTCACCTTGAGTGCAAGAGTTAATAAAGTACTTCAACAAGTAAACGTGAAAAGACAAAGCTAGTCTTGACCTAAACATATAGGTTGTATCAATAACGGTAAACATAAACGGTCAAAGATGTTCAATTAGTCATATGGCTCGTTACGACTCGATTATATAGCATGTGAATCACATTGTCAAGTTTCATGCAAGATACAAGTAAAGAATCATGTTAAAAAGATTGCATAATCATTTGGTTAAGTTTGACAAAAAGTCAAACTTGGGTCGGGTCAAAGTCAATGAAAAAGTGAACACGTTCGGGTCGGGTCCCGAACTATTTTTCTGTGCTAATTATTCATATATAAGCATGTTAGAACAAGTTGCATGTGAATTGGAGGTCCTTAGCATGCTAAACATTTCACGTGAAATGAACAAGTGGGACACAACCTGAACCAGGCAAATGCCGCGCCGTGGCCCAGGTTGTCGCGCCGCGCCAACATGCGTAGCCTGGTACCTGGTCTGTTTCACTTGTTCAAGACTTAGCCAAAATTCAAACAAACGTAAAACACAAACCGTAAACAGTTAGAATGCGTATCTTATATCGTTGGAAAGCTCTTTTGACAAGGAACGCAACTAAATATGCTTCATCAAACAAAAACATCATTTGCAATAACCGATTTCTTGTCATTTGATAATTAATAGTCCATCCCCAAAATTTCAAGTTTACAAAATGCATTTTAAGTTTTGGGAATCCAATTCGCACATATGATATGCCGTTTTGAAGGTAATGAATCATACATTACAACCAAACACTTACAATTAACATTTCATGGCATTCAAGCATCAAAAAGTCCATCCCAAGAACTATCAAACCCTAATCAAGAATCACAAAATCATTAATCATGTTTTTCAAGTTTTACAAATCAACCTACACATCAAAATGAAGCTAGTGATACTAGTAACACAATTAAAACATGAACTTTAACAATTTAACATCATTTAGTCTTCTAAAATGCAAGATTAAGCATACCCATTTTAAATTTTCAAACTAGTTACTCAAAATAACAAATCGAACAAACAAAACATATAATCATGTTATACACGAGCCATTGACACTAATTAACACTTTTATAATTCAAAAACATCAAGAACACAAAATCTAGTGATTTTAGAAAGTTACCCAAATGAGTTGAAATTGGTATCAAGTCGAAGAGGATGAAGAGGGGATTCCAAATATGTAATTTGCTTTGATGTTAGCCTCCAAATCTGAAATTAGATGATGAATATTGTTTGAATTCTTGAGAGGAAAATGGAAGTATGAAAAGAGAGAAAGAGAGAAAATGAGAGGAGGAGGTTGAAGGTTTGACTAGTTGACCTAGTCAAATCTTTGGCCTCTTTGCAAGTTTAGTCCCTCTAGTTCGGGTGCGGGTGCGTGAATCAACCAAACGAATTATTTTAAATTACACGAGAGTACGGGAGACGTTATAATCCAATAACAAAAATATTAAGAATGTTAGCTAGCGGAGGATACGAATCTAGTTACGAAGGATATTATTAAAATAAAAAGACGGGCGTTAAAATAATTTAACGAAAAAATGCGGGATGTTACAGCTTCGGTATGCGTTATTTGATTATTTGTGTGGCGTATCCATTTTATGTATATATATGTATGTAGTATATTCTCACTCACTAAGCGTTAGCTTACCCTCTCTTTATTTACATTTTTATAGATTTGCATGGAGGCGGTGGCTCGGGTAAGCATGGGGACTAGTGAACTCGCATAGTTGCTTATAAGACGTGCTTTTGGATTGATTAGGATTGGGTAGCATATCCCCAATCACCATGCTCGGTCTTTATTTTGTGTTAAAATCATGTGGTCGAAAACTTGTATTTTGTACGAAAGTCGTAAAACGGTCGATGTGGGCCCGGTGTCGTAAAACTTGCTCTATTATTGAAATGTGTGAGTTTTACTTATTATTATATGTTGTGAAAACCGTTTCGCCTAAAAGTGTTGGGAAGTGGTAGATCATTAAACGAAAAATGGAAAATCCGGACAGAAACTGAAACGGCTTGTGCGCGCCGCACACATAGGGGGTTTGCACGCCGCGCACCCCTTTGTTAAAAAAAAATTTATTTCGCATATTCGGTTGGATAACGGGTTAGGTCGTTACAAGTGGTATCAGAGTATGGTCTAAGGGATTTAGGTGACTTGAGATAGGTGCCTAGACTTAGACTTTTGTGTGTGCTTATTTGTTGTGGGAGTTGTAGGAGTACGGGTCGGAATGGGAACTTGGTTAGTGCCTTAGCGTGTAGGTAAACTAACTAGGGTATTTGGCTTGTGTTGTGACATTATTCTTGCGTGTGTTTATGTCGCATTGAATATTTGGTTATGTTGTTTATATCATCTAGCGAGGCGGTTGTTGTACTAACAAGTTGATACGGCGTGTGTGCGTAATAAGGACTTGCAAACCTTATTACGGGTGGAAATCGTGTCTAACAATTGATGTACGACGAGTGTTGAGCAAGAGAGGCGGTGTTGTGCGTGTGGTTTTATACGTTCGTGGACTAATCGTTTTGCATTCTTTAGAATGACGACGCGAAATGAGATCGGGCGAATGACGAGGAGTTTAACGCTAGAGTTGCGGCCGCCGTTGCGGAACAAATGGGTGCGTTTCGAGAAGAAATGGATAGGAAGTATTCGAATTTCAAAGTAGCGGTGAAATAGAGCATTGTCTTAAGAGCTTCATGAGGACTAAACCTCCGATGTATGACGGGAAACCGGATCCTTTGGTTAGCATCACTTGGATCTCGGATGTCGAAGGGTGTTTTCGTACTATTGATTGCCCTCCCGAGAAGAGGACAAGACTCGCTACTAGCGCGTTGCTGGGTAGGTCGAAGGATTGGTTGGATGGTAAGACTGATCTTATCGGTGGTGAACCGTTTATGGCGTTATCTTGGGATGAGTTTAAGAAGGAATTCTTTGAGGAGTTCCGGACGCAAGCCGATTTGGTGGAATTACGTGATGAGTTGCGAAATTTGCGACAAGGATCTATGGACTTGAATACTCTCAAGACGACCTTTATAGCGAAGGTTCGTTTTTGCCCGGAGTATATGGGGAATGATCGTATGTTGATGGAAGATTTCTATCGGACCTTGAATGATGACTTGAAGAACAAAATTAGCCGGGATCACGCGCAGTCGTTTGCCGAGTTATTCGAAGTGGCTAGGGGTTTCGAATCGTATTCGCGATCAAAGATTGTTGAACCTTCAAGCAGAGAAGGGTGGTTTCGTATGGTGCTCCAAGTAAGAAAACTAAGGGCGCAAGTGCGAGCACGGGTGGTATACCGATGAGTATATCGGATTCTAGTGCATCTAGGTGTTATATTTGTGGCGTGAGGGGTCACAAGTCTTGGGAATGTTCGGCGCCAAAGGGTGATGGCACAGTGTGCTTCAACTGCCAAGAGGAAGGATATCGTAAGTCGGAGTGTCTCGAGTTAGCGGGGATGAGTGCGGCAAGGAGACGTTAAGGTACATTTCGTTGTAATAAATATGTCCTTTGATAATTTATTATGTGCCGATGAGCTCGGTTTGTTAAATGCCTTGTGTTGTGCATAATAATGTTATGGGTGCGTTCCTAATGGAATTACCCTACGGTGGCGTTTTGATTGAAGGGCGAAGGGCGTAAGACTTGGTGCAACCAAGCATTCCTCGGTGTTTGGAAAATGTTTCTACCAAGCCTTGGAAATGGGCTTTGGTGTTCGGTTGTTAGTGCATGTTTGCTTTCGTGTTGAAGTTGATGAACCATGAGGTTTGACTGGTGGTTTAAAACCCTAAAGATCGAGTGTTTGATCTCGATGTATGTTGGTAATGGAGTCTACGTGACACGGTGTTAGGTACCTCTTTCATACCTACTAGCATGGTATTCGACTCTGATGGTGTTGCGGTTACATTGTACTTAGGGTACCGGAGAGAAACCCTTAGGTACATGAGTGACTAGGTGGAAATTTGACAAACTAGAGCAATCGGAGGATTGCAAGATTTAAGTTTGTGTAATTATGGTAAACTCTTCGTTTGAAGTGTTTAAGGATAGGTTAAAATCCTTGGTGTGCTCAAGGATAGGGCAAGGTATTGTGAAGTGTATATCATGGGATACCTTTATCTCGATGATGTGGTTATGGAACGGAGTCTAAGTGTAGGAGTTGGAACTCTCGCACGAAGATGCTTTAGAGTATTGATATTGGATGATGCTCGTATGGATTCGAAGCTAGTGTTGAGACCTACGTTGGTCGATTGTGGTAAAAGTACGATTTGGAATAAAGTGTACTTATGGTTTTGGATTTAAATTATCACCGAGGTGGTAATGTGGTGAATCTCGTTGAGAGATAATGGACGTGTTTGACGATCAAGTGAGATCCCTCGGTTATGGGATATGTGTAGCAGATTCTCTTATAGAGAATTATTGTTGTGTGCCTTTGTGCGATATAGGTGGTTCTTGCTCGATTGTGTTGGCATTGTGTACGCGTACGTATGATGCGCGTATGAGTATGATGGTATACTTGGGTGGGTTAGCCGCGGTGTTAAGACACCACCTGGTGGTTAGTGTTACGTGGTGTTAAGTACACTAATGGATATTTGTTTGGGGTGGGTGGTTAGTGTAATCCGTTAGGATTCACTATGGTGTAGCAGTGCGCGATGTTACACTACTCATTGTGATCGAGGCCAAAAGAGCGTGTGTTGATGGTTAGTGTATTCTGTTAGGATTCACTATGGTGTAGCAGTGCGCGATGTTACAATACTCATCGTATGAGGCCCAAAAGAGCGTGGGTGATTGGTGGGTTATGGTCGTGACTCGGTCTGCTAACTTCATAATGGGAGTAGTGTTATATCGGTAAGGTATAATGTATAGGGAAATGCCAGTACCAATGGGGAATGGGAGTACCATTCCTGTGTTGAGATTTGGGAGGTGGATCACGTGTGGATGCGGATTCATGATGACGCGTGTATTTTCGGTCATCTTATTGTAGAAGTGAGTCTCGTGTGGTTCGGATTCACAATCACACGTGTGGATGTGGTCATTATATTGAGGAAGTGAGTCTCTTGTAGTTCGGATTCATAATGACTCGTGTGGATGCGGTCATTCTATTGGGATAGTGACTCTCGTGTAGTTCGGATTCACTAAGGCGCGTGTAGTTTCGACCAGCCTTCATGTGGTTTGTGTTGAGAACTATTGGTTGTTTTATACACCAATGGTGGGGTCGTGAGGACCATGTTGTGTGATTAGTGATGCGATAGCCGTGTTCGCTCACATGTTGTTACGGGTGTGACAATAATCGATTTTGTACACCTTGGGATTTGCGTTGCCATAGCCGTTTTGGGCGCTATCTTTAACAACCCGTTCATATCGATTATAAACGAATTACAATAGTTGATTTCATTACGTGGTATTAACCTCTAAATGATACATTTTACAAACATTGCATTTGTTAAAGTCAACGACTAGAATGCAACGTCTTTTGAAATATGCCATGAATGACTCCCATTAATATCTCTAAAATGAGCAAATGCACAGCGGAAGATTTCTTTCAAACCTGAGAATAAACATACTTTCAAGTGTCAACCAAAAGGTTGGTGAGTTCATTAGTTATCATAAACATTCATTTCCATCATTTTAATAGAACACAAGATTTTAGATATATAATTGTAAACGTAACCCGAGTACAAAATAGTACGCATAACCTGCGAATTAAAAAATCATTCATATGGTGAACACCTGGTAACCAACATTAACAAATGCATCTAGAATATCCCCAATATACAGGTACACTCATATGTATATAAAATTGAAGTACTAAAGCATCCGTAACCCGGATGGGACGTGTCAAAGTCCATAGATCTATCTTCAGGATTCGCGTCAATTTGGGGGTCTGTTCCCAAATTTTTAGGCTACCAAGCTAAAAAGGGTGATATCTTGTATAATAATTCAACCATAGAATGTAGTTTCAAGTACTTGTGTCTATTTCGTAAAACAGTTATAAAAGCAGCGCATGTATTCTCAGTCCCAAAAATATATATATAAAGGGAGTAATGAAACTCACAATACTGTATTTCGTAGCAATTAAGCATATGACAGCACTGAACAAGTGCATGGTTGGCCTCGGATTCACGAACCTATATATATATATATATATATATATATATATATATATATATATATATATATATATATATATATATATATATATTGAAAGGACCCGTTCATATACATTATAAACGATTCACAATAGTTGATTACATCGCGAGGTATTTTGACCTCTATATGATACATTTTACAAACATTGCATTCGTTTTTAAAAGACAAACTTTCTTTACAACGAAAGTTGACGGCATGCACACCATTTCATAATACATCCAACTATAATTGACATAATAATAATCTTGATGAACTCAATGACTCGAATGCAACGTCTTTCAAAATACGCCATGAATGACTCCAAGTAAAATCCTTAAAATGAGCTAATGCACAGCGGAAAATTTCTTTAATACCTGAGAATAAACATGCTTTAAAGTGTCAACCAAAAGGTTGGTGAGTTCATAGGTTTATCATAACAATCATTTCAATATATTAATAGACCACAAGATTTCCGTTTATAAATATATGTACACTCGCAAGTGTATAAGAGTATTCTATAAATTGTAGGCACCCGGTAACAAGCCTTAACGTTCATGTTTTACCCTCTGAAGTACACCAGATCAGGTGTGTTTAAAATAACCTCGAAGTACTAAAGCATCCCATAGTCAGGATGGGGTTTGTCAGGCCCAATAGATCTATCTTTAGGATTCGCGCCTACCGTACATAGACAAGTAGTTTAATGTTACCAAGCTAAGGGTATATTTCTGGTTTAAACCCACGTAGAATTAATTTTAGTACTTGTGCCTATTTCGTAAAACATTTATAAAAAACAACGCATGTATTCTCAGTCCCAAAAATATATATAAAAGGGAGCAAATGAAATTCACCATACTGTATTTCATAGTAAAAATACATATAACGTCATTTAACAAGTGCAAGGTTGGCCTCGGATTCACGAACCTATATTAATTATATATATTTATATGTTGGTCAATATTTGTCTAACAATTTTTGGTCAAGTCATAGTGTACCACAATCCTAATGCTCGAGACTAATATGCAAAAGTCAACAAAAGTCAACTTGACCCAAAATGACTTCTAAAATTTATACGTGTTTATTATATAACTTAACTATAGTCGTTTTATATATTTAAATATATTTATTAGATTTTATAATAATAAAAGTCATTTATTAATAAAAATTTATATTAACGTTTATATATGATAAAATATACTTTTATATATCTTAAGTAGTAAAATTTATAAAGTTCACTTAATATCTTAAAACTATAGTGGTAAGTATTATTAATGTAATTATATTACGCGTGGTGAAAAATATCTTTGTATCCCCTATTTATTTGATAAAATAATATTGATCATAATAATAATAAGTAAAAGTTGTATTATTTTGTAATAATAATTATTATTATTCTATAAAAAAATAACAATATTTATATTTACTAAAAATATTATTATGATAAAATGATAATACTAACATAATAGTAATAATGATATTTTATAATAACAATGATATTTCTATTAAAATAATAACGACGATAGTAATAATAATCATTTTAACAATAATACTAAAATTCAGTTGACTATAACTTCAAATCCGTTCATCAAAACCATTCGATATCTAAATAAAAAGTTCTTAATTTTTCGCTAGCTTTCCAATGACATTCATATCATATACCCTATCTCAGTAGCATATGTATCTAATTCAGGATCCAACAAACCTATCTAAGGACAATATCGAATGTACAAGCATGCATAATCCTATATACTCGAGCACTAGTCAGGGATACACTATTGATATATAAAAGTTAAGTTATGAGTGCTCACGTATCAATATTGAGATTCAATATTACAGGAAAGTACGTAGACGCAACGGAGATGATAAACACTAGATTGACCTCACGAGCATACCCATGAACCATACCCATCACCTCCATAGCTATAACCCATAATTTCCTTAGCTTCGACTCATTCAAAAAAACTATTTTGAAATCACTCGGACATCACTCCGTCGTAATATTTTATGTATACTAATAATATCTTGAAATAATACAGAGCAAATATATATATATATATATATATATATATATATATATATATATATATATATATATATATATATATATATATATATATATATATATATATATATATATATATATATATATATATATATATATATATGTAAATCGATTGAGAGAGTTTAGAGAAATATATTTTCAAGTTTCTATGAAATAATGAAACCTATTGAATTCTATTTATAATAGATTTTTGAATTATTAAAGTGAATTATTAAAGTATGAATTATTAAAGTGAATTATTAAAGTATGAATTATTAAAGTGAATTATTAAAGTATGAATTATTAAAGTGAATTATTAAAGTATGAATTATTAAAGTGAATTATTAAAGTATGAATTATTAAAGTGAATTATTAAAGTATGAATTATTAAAGTATGAATTATTAAAGTGAATTATTAAAGTATGAATTATTAAAGTGAATTATTAAAGTATGAATTATTAAAGTGAATTATTAAAGTTAAAGTAAAGTAAAAGTAAAGTAAAGGTAAAGTTAAAGTATAGTAAAAGTATAAAAACTATGTATGTATAATACGCGTATAAATATATATAATATTAATTTAAATTGTTATATATATTTAATAAAATAAAATATAAATATCGTTATATTTATTATACTGGTTAAGTAATGAGTTGTCAAAAGTGATTCTAGATATTTATAAAAGTTATATACGTTTTAATAATAAAGTTCTTTTTAAACTGAAAACGTTTTTGTACGTTTGAAAATAGATTAATAGAATATTATGGAAACCAATTCTCCACTAGCTTTTGTCTAACTTTCGTAAATGACACTTTTTATTTTTATTTATAAATAGCTTTACAAATTATTCCGAATATCGTTAAGAGGAATATATTTCTCAAATCATAGTGGACCTCTCAACAGAGACTTGTAATCATAATTCAATGTTTCTGATAATTCAATCATTTAATATATTTTTTTTTAATTTCGTCGATAATCATATTGAAACAAATACGTTTATATAAAGCATTATACTTTTAAATACTTTGTTGACATTTTCAATTTATAACATATACACATATACATACATATTCATATATGTTCATTTAATGGTTCGTGAATCATTGGAATTTGGTCGAGGTTTAAATGAATGTATAAACATAGTTTAAAATCCTTGAGATTTAACTTAACAAACATTGCTTATCGTGTCAGAATAATATAAAGATAAAGTTTAAATTTAGTCGGAAATTTCCGGGTCGTCACAGTACCTACCCGTTAAAGAAATTTCGTCCCCGAAATTTGATAGAGGTCGTTATGGCTAACAATGAGAATGTTATTATGACGATTATGAAGTTTTATCATGTCTAAGAAGTATGGATAAAATAATTCGATTACTCAAAGCGTATGAGGAAAGTTATCGTAAATGAAGGAAATAAGATTATAGTGATTCGTCATATCTTTTGACGTCATCACAATTGATCTCTGAATTTAAAGAAAATCTTTGTAATCTATGTTGGATTTGATGCTTCGGTGATTAAGGAGATTATGATTCTCTTCGAATTAATACGATAATCCATCTTGATTTCTCTGTCGGGTATTTCACTATAAATTCACCTCTTTCGTTTCCTTACAACTCACACCTTCTATTCTTTCTCCCTCAACTCATATTTTAAAGTATTTGTCAATATGCTTCATCCAGTACTGATTCTCGATATACTCCTCACTTTGATATCTGTCGTTCTTCTTTTTCATCTGCCTCCGAAAGAATCTGTTTACTTCTACTATACTCTCGGTTTTATAGTGTTTTTAGTTCTTCCGTGTCTTTATATTGCTATATGCATCGATATATACGGTTTATAATTTTTGGGTGGTTGTTGGGTTTTATATCTTCCCTTATATTTCAAAGTCCCTGCTTTTGTCTTCTATAATCATTGACATCCACAGTTAATGCTCCCTTCTATTTGCTGCGATTTATACTCCAATTTCTATTTTGGAGTTTTGTCCTTTCGTTTCTTCTTCTTGCGATTAAGCAACGTTTGTAATGGTCCAGTATTCGCAGATATGAATTTCAGAATGAACATAGTTAATGTTCTAAGAAGGAAATGGTAATGTCACGATCTTGATTTGTTAATTTACCAGAATACCCTGAAAAGACCGAATCATCAAGAAAATATATTCTTGATATTTTTAGAGATTAAATAGAATACAAGAGTCGTGTAACATGGAACATGATGACGGCATGGTCTGTGAATCGTCATGTCCCATTAGAAACTCAGCATGACTTACTGTAATATAATCACGTTGATCAAGTGTCATTATATTATACTAACTCATGCTTCAGTTCCCAACACTACTTCAAAACATTCATAATTTAAACTCGAAAGTTTATAGAATATAGAAACTAATAGTTTCTTATATGATGTAACACTGATAGCGCAAAGAGATAAATGACTTCAGATAAGATTAGTTGTGAAAATATCTTCAGAAATATCACGGATATTTATAATGAAAGATATGATAATATCTTAGAATTTCTAATATTGATGGATGATGATGAAGATTTGTCTGTAAAGGTTTAGAATAAAGAGTAAGGTATTCGTTAATGACTTTAGCAGGCACTGAATCATTTGGATTCTTTGAAGGCAGATTTAGTCTTTGTGATTTGTCCACAGCCTCCTTCATAGTCTGTTCAATCCGTTTTCCAGTTCCAAACCTTCTCTTTTTCTCAGCTTTTCCACCTTACTATTCTTTGTCATCAAACTTTTTACTGTTAAGATCGTTTACAGTTTTTGATGCTTCGTCAGCCTTTCAAGAACTAGTTTGCAGTTCAAAATATTTTTCAGAACTTCACATTCAAAGTATGTAAGTCCAGGAGATAGACGTTTTACGTACACATATAACTGTTGGCGTAGACATGCTGCGAGATTTCAAAATACTGGTTACTGTTTTTCGATGATTCGTATGACAATTCTCGTTACAAGATGCGAATGAGTAAATGATGTGATTTTAATAAATATAATGATTTTTCGAAAAGTCAAAGATAATTGAAGTTGTTGGTAAGTTTATTGCTAAGGTGGCGAGATATGAAAGGTCCCCAGTAACGATGACGAAAGGGCAACGTATCTATCGAGGTTATAATAAGACTAGTCCGACTGAAAAGTCGAAGTTGACTTGCTGGATGTAGTGACCCGAACTTTTCCATGTTTATATATATTAATTGAGATTGATGTTTACATGATTAAATGTTTCCAACATGTTAAGCAATCAAACTTGTTAAGACTTGATTAATTGAAATAGGTTTCATATAGACAATTGACCACCCAAGTTGACCGGTGATTCACGAACGTTAAAACTTGTAAAAAAAACTATATGATGACATATATATGGTTATATATATAGTTAACATGATATTATGATAAGTAAACATATCATTAATTATATTAACAATGAACTACATATGTAAAAACAAGACTACTAACTTAATGATTTTGAAACGAGACATATATGTAACGTTTATCGTTGTAACGACATTTAATGTATATATATCATATTAAGAGATATTCGTACATCATAATATCATGATAATATAATAATTTAAAATCTCTTTTGATATTATAAACATTGGGTTAACAACATTTAACAAGATCGTTAACCTAAAGGTTTCAAAACAACACTTACATGTAACGACTAACGATGACTTAACGACTCAGTTAAAATGTATATACATGTAGTGTTTTAATATGTATTTATACACTTTTGAAAGACTTCAATACACTTATCAAAATACTTCTACTTAACAAAAATGCTTACAATTACATTCTCGTTCAGTTTCATCAACAATTCTACTCGTATGCACCCGTATTCGTACTCGTACAATACACAGCTTTTAGATGTATGTACTATTGGTATATACACTCCAATGATCAGCTCTTAGCAGCCCATGTGAGTCACCTAACACATGTGGGAACCATCATTTGGCAACTAGCATGAAATATCTCATAAGATTACAAAAATATGAGTAATCATTCATGACTTATTTACATGAAAACAAAATTACATATCCTTTATATCCAATCCATACACCAACGACCAAAAACACCTACAAACACTTTCATTCTTCAATTTTCTTCATCTAATTGAACTCTCTCAAGTTCTATCTTCAAGTTCTAAGTGTTCTTCATAAATTCCAAAAGTTCTAGTTTCATAAAATCAAGAATACTTTCAAGTTTGCTAGCTCACTTCCAATCTTGTAAGGTGATCATCCAACCTCAAGAAATCTTTGTTTCTTACAGTAGGTTATCATTCTAATACAAGGTAATAATCATATTCAAACTTTGGTTCAATTTCTATAACTATAACAATCTTATTTCAAGTGATGATCTTACTTGAACTTGTTTTCGTGTCATGATTTTGCTTCAAGAACTTTGAGCCATCCAAGGATCCATTGAAGCTAGATCCATTTTTCTCTTTTCCAGTAGGTTCATCCAAGGAACTTAAGGTAGTAATGATGTTCATAACATCATTCGATTCATACATATAAAGCTATCTTATTCGAAGGTTTAAACTTGTAATCACTAGAACATAGTTTAGTTAATTCTAAACTTGTTCGCAAACAAAAGTTAATCCTTCTAACTTGACTTTTAAAATCAACTAAACACATGTTCTATATCTATATGATATGCTAACTTAATGATTTAAAACCTGGAAACACGAAAAACACCGTAAAACCGGATTTACGCCGTCGTAGTAACACCGCGGGCTGTTTTGGGTTAGTTAATTAAAAACTATGATAAACTTTGATTTAAAAGTTGTTATTCTGAGAAAATGATTTTTATTATGAACATGAAACTATATCCAAAAATTATGGTTAAACTCAAAGTGGAAGTATGTTTTCTAAAATGGTCATCTAGACGTCGTTCTTTCGACTGAAATGACTACCTTTACAAAAACGACTTGTAACTTATTTTTCCGACTAGAAACCTATAGTTTTTTTGTTTAGATTCATAAAATAGAGTTCAATATGAAACCATAGCAATTTGATTCACTCAAAACGGATTTAAAATGAAGAAGTTATGGGTAAAACAAGATTGGATAATTTTTCTCATTTTAGCTACGTGAAAATTGGTAACAAATCTATTCCAACCATAACTTAATCAACTTGTATTATATATTATGTAATCTTGAGATACCATAGACACGTATACAATGTTTCGACCTATCATGTCGACACATCTATATATATTTCGGAACAACCATAGACACTCTATATGTGAATGTTGGAGTTAGCTATACAGGGTTGAGGTTGATTCCAAAATATATATAGTTTGAGTTGTGATCAATACTGAGATACGTATACACTGGGTCGTGGATTGATTCAAGATAATATTTATCGATTTATTTCTGTACATCTAACTGTGGACAACTAGTTGTAGGTTACTAACGAGGACAGCTGACTTAATAAACTTAAAACATCAACATATATTAAAAGTGTTGTAAATATATTTTGAACATACTTTAATATATATGTATATATTGTTATAGGTTCGTGAATCAACAGTGGCCAAGTCTTACTTCCCGACGAAGTAAAAATCTGTGAAAGTGAGTTATAGTCCCACTTTTAAAATCTAATATTTTTGGGATGAGAATACATGCAGGTTTTATAAATGATTTACAAAATAGACACAAGTACGTGAAACTACATTCTATGGTTGAATTATCGAAATCGAATATGCCCCTTTTTATTAAGTCTGGTAATCTAAGAATTAGGGAACAGACACCCTAATTGACGCGAATCCTAAAGATAGATCTATTGGGCCTAACAAACCCCATCCAAAGTACCGGATGCTTTAGTACTTCGAAATTTATATCATATCCGAAGGGTGTCCCGGAATGATGGGGATATTCTTATATATGCATCTTGTTATTGTCGGTTACCAGGTGTTCACCATATGAATGATTTTTATCTCTATGTATGGGATGTGTATTGAAATATGAAATCTTGTGGTCTATTGTTACGATTTGATATATATAGGTTAAACCTATAACTCACCAACATTTTTGTTGACGTTTAAAGCATGTTTATTCTCAGGTGAATATTAAGAGCTTCCGCTGTTGCATACTAAAATAAGGACAAGATTTGGAGTCCATGTTTGTATGATATTGTGTAAAAACTGCATTCAAGAAACTGATTTCGATGTAACATATTTGTATTGTAAACCATTATGTAATGGTCGTGTGTAAACAGGATATTTTAGATTATCATTATTTGATAATCTACGTAAAGCTTTTTAAACCTTTATTTATGAAATAAAGGTTATGGTTTGTTTTAAAAATGAATGCAGTCTTTGAAAAACGTCTCATATAGAGGTCAAAACCTCGCAACGAAATCAATTAATATGGAACGTTTTTAATCAATAAGAAAGGGACATTTCAGTTGGTATCCGAGCATTGGTCTTAGAGAACCAGAAAATTTTCATTAGTGTGTCTTATCGAGTTTGTTAGGATGCATTAGTGAGTCTGGACTTCGACCGTGTTTTCTTTAAAAATGATTGCTTAACATTTTTGTTGGAAACTATATATTTTTAACATATGAATATTATGTGATATATTAATCTCTTAACGTGTTTGATATTATGTGATAGATGTCTACCTCTAGAACAAGTCCCATTGACTCACCTAATAATAATGAAGAGTCAAATGTAAATTGGAATGATTTGTGGACTGATTCACAAGTTCCCGAAGAGGAACCGGAAGAAGAGTCGGAACCGGAAGAAGAATCGGAACCGGAAGAAGAATCGGAACCGGATGAAGAAATAGAACCGGTGGGGGAAATAAAAAAACGGTTAAGTAAAAGAAAATCCTCAACCAACCGACCAAAGTTAATTATGGTCAATGGTGTTTCCGCCAAGGAAGCAAAATATTGGGAGGATTACCAATTCTCCGATGAATCGGATTCCGACGAGAATTCCGATGATGTTATAGAAATTACCCCAACTGAATTTAAAAAGGCAAAAGAAAATAATAAGGGAAAGGGCATAAAAATAGAGAAATCTAATTCCAACCCCGATGAACTTTATATGTATCGTCAACCCCCGAAGTCCTTAAGTTGTAACAATGACCCGGGAACCTCTAAACCACCAGGTTTTTCTAAACCAATGTGGACAACGATGGCTCGTATTAGGGGAACATCATATATCCCAAGAAACTTGGCAAAACGAACCAAAACCGAAGAAGAAGAAACGAGCGAGTCGGAATAAGATAGTTGTATTCGTGTGGTGTAATATATGTAATATAGTGTTCTTATGCTTTATGATATATGTAAAAATTGCTTGTATTAATAAGTATTTTTTTATGAAACTAACTCTTGTCTATTTTACAGTTTAAAAACACAAAATGGATAGACAACCCAATATTTTAAGAGACCTACCCGGAGACATGATTGATGAAATCTTGTCTAGAGTCGGCCAGAATTCTTCGGCACAACTATTTAAGGCGAGATCAGTTTGTAAGACATTCGAAGAACGTTCCAAGAATGTCTTGGTTTATAAGAGACTTTCGTTTGAAAGATGGGGGATATCACATTGGGAAACCCATAAGTTACGATGTGTTTACTTTGACGCATATATTGCGGGGAACCCAAATGCTATTTTACGCAACGGGTTAAGAAATTATTTTGACTCAATATATCCGAATATTGGACTTCGTGATTTAGAAAAAGCGGCTAACATGCAACATAAAGAAGCATGTTATGCTTACGGATTAGTAATGTTCGCTTCTCACCAAAGTGAGAACAAGAACATCGGGCTACAACTATTAAACAAAACGTTTCCACAAGTGACGGAGTCGGTAATTGGGGTAAGAAATGAGGTTTTTAGATTATTACGGGACTGTTGGACATTACGTAACCCTCGTCCCTTTGATGACGTTACAACACACTGTCTTATCAACGGCCATAACGGTTATGTTGCATAAGACCAAGGATGGGAAGTAGTCCTAGTAAAACCAGAATGCATGACTTGTTTCTGGACGTATGAATTACGTGTCTTTATTGCCTTTACTGAACGACTTGTGTACTAGCTAGAATTGTCTTCACAACTATCTTGTATCAAAGTTATTGTGTGCTATATTTCATGCTTTATGTAAAATAAGCGGTATTGTAAGTTTGTAAAATATTGTATAACAGTTTGAACGCGAAATATTATTATAATCAGTTTTTCATATAGAATTGTAGTAGTTGAATTGTATATTAGCTACTAAGTATGAACTTAACGGGTAGGTACTACCCGAATTTAAACTTATAAAACGCTAATATGAAGAAAAAGCTTTTATAAATGAGTTCATATTATGCTACGAAATACTATTAACTACTCTTAATATTCTGTATGATTAACTTGTTCCATTTAACTATTTTGAAGGAAATGGCACCGACTACTCGACACACCGTGAATATGAATGAAGAGGAATTCCGTACTTTTCTAGCTTCAAACATAGCCGCAGTACAGGCTGCGCTACATACCAACAATAACCTTGGATCTAGCAGTACAGGAAATCGTGTAGGATGCACCTACAAAGAATTCACTGCCTGCAAACCTTTGGAATTTGATGGAACCGAAGGACCGATCGGATTGAAACGGTGGACCGAGAAGGTTGAATCGGTGTTTGCCATAAGTAAGTGTACTGAAGAGGACAAAGTGAAGTACGCTACGCATACCTTCACAGGTTCTGCGTTAACATGGTGGAATACCTATCTAGAGCAAGTGGGACAAGATGATGCGTACGCACTACCGTGGTCAGCATTCAAGCACTTGATGAACGAGAAGTACCGTCCCAGAACCGAGGTCAATAAACTCAAGACAGAACTTAGAGGGTTACGAACCCAAGGATTTGATATTACCACGTACGAAAGACGATTCACAGAATTGTGCCTATTGTGTCCGGGAGCATTCGAAGATGAGGAAGAGAAGATCGACGCGTTTGTGAAAGGATTACCGGAAAGAATCCAAGAAGATATAAGTTCACACGAGCCCGCCTCCATACAACAGGCATGTAGAATGGCTCACAAACTAGTGAACCAGATTGAAGAAAGAATTAAAGAACAGACTGCTGAAGAGGCCAATGTGAAGCAAGTTAAAAGAAAGTGGGAGGAAAACGGTGATAAGAATCACCAATACAACAACAACAGCAATTACAACAATAATCGCAACAATTATCCCAACAATCGCAACATCAATCGCAACTACAACAAACGGCCCAACAACAACAACAACAACAGCAACTACAACAATCATCCCAACAACAATAATAACCGCAACAACAACAACAATCAGAAGCAGCTATGCCAAAGGTGTGAAAAGAATCACTCGGGGTTCTGCACCAAATTTTGCAACAAGTGTAAAAGAAATGGTCATAGCGCGGCGAAGTGTGAGGTCTACGGACCAGGGGTTAATAGAACGAAAGGAACAAATGGTGTCGGAACGAGTAATGGCGGAGCAAGTAGTGTCGGAGCAAGTTATGCCAATGTAGTTTGTTATAAATGTGGAAAACCAGGCCACATTATTAGAAATTGCCCGAACCAGGAGAACACGAATGGACAAGGCCGTGGAAGAGTTTTCAATATTAATGCGGTAGAGGCACAGGAAGACCCGGAGCTTGTTACGGGTACGTTTCTTATTGACAATAAATCTGCTTACGTTTTATTTGATTCGGGTGCGGATAGAAGCTATATGAGTAGAGATTTTTGTGCTAAATTAAGTTGTCCATTGATGCCTTTGGATAGTAAATTTTTACTCGAATTAGCAAATGGTAAATTAATTTCAGCAGATAATATATGTCGGAATCGAGAAATTAAACTGGTTAGCGAAACATTTAAGATTGATTTGATACCAGTAGAGTTAGGGAGTTTTGATGTGATAATCGGTATGGACTGGTTGAAAGAAGTGAAAGCGGAGATCGATTGTTACAAAAATGCAATTCGTATTATACGAGAAAAAGGAAAACCCTTAATGGTGTACGGAGAAAAGGGCAACACGAAGCTACATCTTATTAGTAATTTGAAGGCACAAAAACTAATAAGAAAAGGTTGCTATGCTGTTCTAGCACACGTCGAGAAAGTACAAACTGAAGAAAAGAGCATCAATGATGTTCCCATTGCAAAAGAATTTCCCGATGTATTTCCGAAAGAATTACCGGGATTACCCCCACATCGATCCGTTGAATTTCAAATAGATCTTGTACCAGGAGCTGCACCAATAGCTCGTGCTCCTTACAGACTCGCACCCAGTGAGATGAAAGAACTGCAAAGCCAATTACAAGAACTTTTAGAGCGTGGTTTCATTCGACCAAGCACATCACCGTGGTGAGCTCCTGTTTTGTTTGTCAAGAAGAAAGATGGTACATTCAGGTTGTGTATCGACTACCGAGAGTTGAACAAACTTACCATCAAGAACCGCTACCCACTACCGAGAATCGACGACTTATTTGATCAACTACAAGACTCGTCTGTTTATTCAAAGATTGACTTACGTTCCGGGTATCATCAAATGCGGGTGAAAGAAGATGATATTCCAAAGACTGCTTTCAGAACACGTTACGGTCATTACGAGTTTATGGTCATGCCGTTTGGTTTAACTAATGCACCAGCTGTGTTCATGGACCTTATGAACCGAGTGTGTGGACCATACCTTGACAAGTTTGTCATTGTTTTCATTGATGACATACTTATTTACTCAAAGAATGACCAAGAACACGGTGAACATTTGAGAAAGGTGTTAGAAGTATTGAGGAAGGAAGAATTGTACGCTAAGTTTTCAAAGTGTGCATTTTGGTTGGAAGAAGTTCAATTCCTCGGTCACATAGTGAACAAAGAAGGTATTAAGGTGGATCCGGCAAAGATAGAAACTGTTGAAAAGTGGGAAACCCCGAAAACTCCGAAACACATACGCCAGTTTTTAGGACTAGCTGGTTACTACAGAAGGTTCATCCAAGACTTTTCCAGAATAGCAAAACCCTTGACTGCATTAACGCATAAAGGGAAGAAATTTGAATGGAATGATGAACAAGAGAAAGCGTTTCAGTTATTGAAGAAAAAGCTAACTACGGCACCTATATTGTCATTGCCCGAAGGGAATGATGATTTTGTGATTTATTGTGACGCATCAAAGCAAGGTCTCGGTTGTGTATTAATGCAACGAACGAAGGTGATTGCTTATGCGTCTAGACAATTGAAGATTCACGAACAAAATTATACGACGCATGATTTGGAATTAGGCGCGGTTGTTTTTGCATTAAAGACTTGGAGGCACTACTTATATGGGGTCAAAAGTATTATATATACCGACCACAAAAGTCTTCAACACATATTTAATCAGAAACAACTGAATATGAGGCAGCGTAGGTGGATTGAATTATTGAATGATTACGATTTTGAGATTCGTTACCACCCGGGGAAGGCAAATGTGGTAGCCGATGCCTTGAGCAGGAAGGATAGAGAACCCATTCGAGTAAAATCTATGAATATAATGATTCATAATAACATTACTACTCAAATAAAGGAGGCGCAACAAGGAGTTTTAAAAGAGGGAAATTTAAAGGATGAAATACCCAAAGGATCGGAGAAGCATCTTAATATTCGGGAAGACGGAACCCGGTATAGGGCTGAAAGGATTTGGGTACCAAAATTTGGAGATATGAGAGAAATGGTACTTAGAGAAGCTCATAAAACCAGATACTCAATACATCCTGGAACGGGGAAGATGTACAAGGATCTCAAGAAACATTTTTGGTGGCCGGGTATGAAAGCCGATGTTGCTAAATACGTAGGAGAATGTTTGACGTGTTCTAAGGTCAAAGCTGAGCATCAGAAACCATCAGGTCTACTTCAACAACCCGAAATCCCGGAATGGAAATGGGAAAACATTACCATGGATTTCATCACTAAATTGCCAAGGACTGCAAGTGGTTTTGATACTATTTGGGTAATAGTTGATCGTCTCACCAAATCAGCACACTTCCTACCAATAAGAGAAGATGACAAGATGGAGAAGTTAGCACGACTGTATTTGAAGGAAGTCGTCTCCAGACATGGAATACCAATCTCTATTATCTCTGATAGGGATGGCAGATTTATTTCAAGATTCTGGCAGACATTACAGCAAGCATTAGGAACTCGTCTAGACATGAGTACTGCCTATCATCCACAAACTGATGGGCAGAGCGAAAGGACGATACAAACGCTTGAAGACATGCTACGAGCATGTGTTATTGATTTCGGAAACAGTTGGGATCGACATCTACCGTTAGCAGAATTTTCCTACAACAACAGCTACCATTCAAGCATTGAGATGGCGCCGTTTGAAGCACTTTATGGTAGAAAGTGCAGGTCTCCGATTTGTTGGAGTGAGGTGGGGGATAGACAGATTACGGGTCCGGAGATTATACAAGAAACTACCGAGAAGATCATCCAAATTCAACAACGGTTGAAAACCGCCCAAAGTCGACAAAAGAGCTACGCTGACATTAAAAGAAAAGATATAGAATTTGAAATTGGAGAGATGGTCATGCTTAAAGTTTCACCTTGGAAAGGCGTTGTTCGATTTGGTAAACGAGGGAAATTAAATCCAAGGTATATTGGACCATTCAAGATTATTGATCGTGTCGGACCAGTAGCTTACCGACTTGAGTTACCTCAACAACTCGCGGCTGTACATAACACTTTCTACGTCTCGAATTTGAAGAAATGTTTTGCTAAAGAAGATCTCACTATTCCGTTAGATGAAATCCAAATCAACGAAAAACTCCAATTCATCGAAGAACCCGTCGAAATAATGGATCGTGAGGTTAAAAGACTTAAGCAAAACAAGATACCAATTGTTAAGGTTCGATGGAATGCTCGTAGAGGACCCGAGTTCACCTGGGAGCGTGAAGATCAGATGAAGAAGAAATACCCGCATCTATTTCCAGAAGATTCGTCAACACCTTCAACAGCTTAAAATTTCGGGACGAAATTTATTTAACGGGTAGGTACTGTAGTGACCCGAACTTTTCCATGTTTATATATATTAATTGAGATTGATGTTTACATGATTAAATGTTTCCAACATGTTAAGCAATCAAACTTGTTAAGACTTGATTAATTGAAATAGGTTTCATATAGACAATTGACCACCCAAGTTGACCGGTGATTCACGAACGTTAAAACTTGTAAAAAAAACTATATGATGACATATATATGGTTATATATATAGTTAACATGATATTATGATAAGTAAACATATCATTAATTATATTAACAATGAACTACATATGTAAAAACAAGACTACTAACTTAATGATTTTGAAACGAGACATATATGTAACGTTTATCGTTGTAACGACATTTAATGTATATATATCATATTAAGAGATATTCGTACATCATAATATCATGATAATATAATAATTTAAAATCTCTTTTGATATTATAAACATTGGGTTAACAACATTTAACAAGATCGTTAACCTAAAGGTTTCAAAACAACACTTACATGTAACGACTAACGATGACTTAACGACTCAGTTAAAATGTATATACATGTAGTGTTTTAATATGTATTTATACACTTTTGAAAGACTTCAATACACTTATCAAAATACTTCTACTTAACAAAAATGCTTACAATTACATTCTCGTTCAGTTTCATCAACAATTCTACTCGTATGCACCTGTATTCGTACTCGTACAATACACAGCTTTTAGATGTATGTACTATTGGTATATACACTCCAATGATCAGCTCTTAGCAGCCCATGTGAGTCACCTAACACATGTGGGAACCATCATTTGGCAACTAGCATGAAATATCTCATAAGATTACAAAAATATGAGTAATCATTCATGACTTATTTACATGAAAACAAAATTACATATCCTTTATATCCAATCCATACACCAACGACCAAAAACACCTACAAACACTTTCATTCTTCAATTTTCTTCATCTAATTGAACTCTCTCAAGTTCTATCTTCAAGTTCTAAGTGTTCTTCATAAATTCCAAAAGTTCTAGTTTCATAAAATCAAGAATACTTTCAAGTTTGCTAGCTCACTTCCAATCTTGTAAGGTGATCATCCAACCTCAAGAAATCTTTGTTTCTTACAGTAGGTTATCATTCTAATACAAGGTAATAATCATATTCAAACTTTGGTTCAATTTCTATAACTATAACAATCTTATTTCAAGTGATGATCTTACTTGAACTTGTTTTCGTGTCATGATTTTGCTTCAAGAACTTTGAGCCATCCAAGGATCCATTGAAGCTAGATCCATTTTTCTCTTTTCCAGTAGGTTCATCCAAGGAACTTAAGGTAGTAATGATGTTCATAACATCATTCGATTCATACATATAAAGCTATCTTATTCGAAGGTTTAAACTTGTAATCACTAGAACATAGTTTAGTTAATTCTAAACTTGTTCGCAAACAAAAGTTAATCCTTCTAACTTGACTTTTAAAATCAACTAAACACATGTTCTATATCTATATGATATGCTAACTTAATGATTTAAAACCTGGAAACACGAAAAACACCGTAAAACCGGATTTACGCCGTCGTAGTAACACCGCGGGCTGTTTTGGGTTAGTTAATTAAAAACTATGATAAACTTTGATTTAAAAGTTGTTATTCTGAGAAAATGATTTTTATTATGAACATGAAACTATATCCAAAAATTATGGTTAAACTCAAAGTGGAAGTATGTTTTCTAAAATGGTCATCTAGACGTCGTTCTTTCGACTGAAATGACTACCTTTACAAAAACGACTTGTAACTTATTTTTCCGACTAGAAACCTATAGTTTTTTTGTTTAGATTCATAAAATAGAGTTCAATATGAAACCATAGCAATTTGATTCACTCAAAACGGATTTAAAATGAAGAAGTTATGGGTAAAACAAGATTGGATAATTTTTCTCATTTTAGCTACGTGAAAATTGGTAACAAATCTATTCCAACCATAACTTAATCAACTTGTATTATATATTATGTAATCTTGAGATACCATAGACACGTATACAATGTTTCGACCTATCATGTCGACACATCTATATATATTTCGGAACAACCATAGACACTCTATATGTGAATGTTGGAGTTAGCTATACAGGGTTGAGGTTGATTCCAAAATATATATAGTTTGAGTTGTGATCAATACTGAGATACGTATACACTGGGTCGTGGATTGATTCAAGATAATATTTATCGATTTATTTCTGTACATCTAACTGTGGACAACTAGTTGTAGGTTACTAACGAGGACAGCTGACTTAATAAACTTAAAACATCAACATATATTAAAAGTGTTGTAAATATATTTTGAACATACTTTAATATATATGTATATATTGTTATAGGTTCGTGAATCAACAGTGGCCAAGTCTTACTTCCCGACGAAGTAAAAATCTGTGAAAGTGAGTTATAGTCCCACTTTTAAAATCTAATATTTTTGGGATGAGAATACATGCAGGTTTTATAAATGATTTACAAAATAGACACAAGTACGTGAAACTACATTCTATGGTTGAATTATCGAAATCGAATATGCCCCTTTTTATTAAGTCTGGTAATCTAAGAATTAGGGAACAGACACCCTAATTGACGCGAATCCTAAAGATAGATCTATTGGGCCTAACAAACCCCATCCAAAGTACCGGATGCTTTAGTACTTCGAAATTTATATCATATCCGAAGGGTGTCCCGGAATGATGGGGATATTCTTATATATGCATCTTGTTATTGTCGGTTACCAGGTGTTCACCATATGAATGATTTTTATCTCTATGTATGGGATGTGTATTGAAATATGAAATCTTGTGGTCTATTGTTACGATTTGATATATATAGGTTAAACCTATAACTCACCAACATTTTTGTTGACGTTTAAAGCATGTTTATTCTCAGGTGAATATTAAGAGCTTCCGCTGTTGCATACTAAAATAAGGACAAGATTTGGAGTCCATGTTTGTATGATATTGTGTAAAAACTGCATTCAAGAAACTGATTTCGATGTAATATATTTGTATTGTAAACCATTATGTAATGGTCGTGTGTAAACAGGATATTTTAGATTATCATTATTTGATAATCTACGTAAAGCTTTTTAAACCTTTATTTATGAAATAAAGGTTATGGTTTGTTTTAAAAATGAATGCAGTCTTTGAAAAACGTCTCATATAGAGGTCAAAACCTCGCAACGAAATCAATTAATATGGAACGTTTTTAATCAATAAGAACGGGACATTTCACTGGAGCTGTGACAAAACTGTCTACTTTGAAAAGGAATTGAAAAGTCATTTTATCTAATAAATGCCAAAGGGTCTGACATGGATACGCGTCGAACTATGACTTTGGCTTCGAGAGCTTTTTAGGTACATAAATGTGGGTAATATGTGGTTGGATCAACATCTCGATTGTTCATTGTTTGAAGTGTCTTCGAAAACTTCGGAGAGTTTGAACACAGTTTGTAATCGTTAATATACATATGATGTTCTAACACGGTTTTGAAGTCAAAGTATAGCTTTGAAAGATGTAGGAATCTAAGAGTGATGTCTTCTGTTAAATCATGACTTGGATTTTGATTTGTCAAAATCAAAATGCGTAATCAAATTTGGGTGAGAATGGTTGCTTTGATTTCTATACAAGAATGTATATTGTTGTGAGATTTTGGGAGTATAGTTGATGATTTGCTTAATCAGATTCGAAAAATGTAATATATTAATTGTGAATTTATATATCTCTCGGGTATTACCTACCCGTTAAAAAAAATTCACAATTAATATTTTGTACAACAGAATTTTTTTACAGTCTTTATGAAAATATATATGTGCATATTTTCTTCAGATGTAACATAGATTTAATGAGTTAATATTAAATTAAACTCATTTGATTTACGGTTGAAACTAGAACTGAATAATCCCTAAAGACTTTAGAAATTACATAACTTTTACGGAGTATTTATTCAATAAAATAGAAATTATGAATTAATACTTCGTTATTTGTTGGTGTTTGTAACCCTTGCACCATATTCTCTAAAGCCACTACTCGAGCGCGAAGCTCGTTGACTTCTTCTATTACACCGGGGTGATTGTCGGTTCGGACGAACGGATAAGTAAAATCTAGAATTTGATGCAGTATATAATCGTGACGAGATACTCTGAAAATGAGAGAGAAAATGGTGTTTCGAACCGGTTCGCCGGTAAGTGCTTCAGCTTCATCGCCAAGAGGGCAATGTGGTGGATGGAAGGGATCACCTTCATCTTGTCTCCAATTATTGAGGAGGCTACGAACCTATCTCCAATTCATCCAGAATAGATGATGGCTAATTGGTTGATCCATTCCGGTCACACTGCTTTCGGAGCTTGAGTGGGATTCCATATCGGAATTCGAGGGACTTGAACTAATGACGAATTCCATTTCGCTCGATTGCATAACGAATTTTTCAATATGAAATGATTTTTCGGCTATCGGGTGGTATTCTAATTACATAGAATATCTATATATATAGCGCAAAAGATTTCGTAGATTACGGAGGAAATTACGGGATATGTCAGGCAAAGTTTACAGTAACAGATACGCTAAGATATGGATTAGCATATACGCTAAGATATGAATTTTGTCTATACACTATTCATGCAATCAATGCAGTAAGACGTGTCTAGACTAAGAATGATAAGCAGGCAATTTTCGACAAAAATGATAAGCAAAACTTTTGACATGCAGACACGGTCGAAGTCCAGGCTCATTAATGCATCCTAACGACTATCAGTTAGACACACTAATGCAGACCTGGTTCGCTAAGACCACCGCTCTGATACCAACTGAAAGGACCCGTTCATATACATTATAAACGATTCACAATAGTTGATTACATCGCGAGGTATTTTGACCTCTATATGATACATTTTACAAACATTGCATTCGTTTTTAAAAGACAAACTTTCTTTACAACGAAAGTTGACGGCATGCACACCATTTCATAATACATCCAACTATAATTGACATAATAATAATCTTGATGAACTCAATGACTCGAATGCAACGTCTTTCCAAATACGCCATGAATGACTCCAAGTAATATCCTTAAAATGAGCTAATGCACAGCGAAAAATTTCTTTAATACCTGAGAATAAACATGCTTTAAAGTGTCAACCAAAAGGTTGGTGAGTTCATAGGTTTATCATAACAATCATTTCAATATATTAATAGACCACAAGATTTCCGTTTATAAATATATGTACACTCGCAAGTGTATAAGAGTATTCTATAAATTGTAGGCACCCGGTAACAAGCCTTAACGTTCATGTTTTACCCTCTGAAGTGTGATGACCCGGGAATTTCCAACCAAATTTAAACTTAATCTTTATACGATTTCGATACGATAAGCAAAGTTTGTTAGGTTGAGTCTCAAAAATTTTGAGATGTTTTATATGTTCATTTAACCTTTGACTGTTCTCGACGATTCACGAACAACTATTTGTAAGTAGATACATGTATATTTAAATATATGAATATATAATAATAATTTAAAATATAATTCGAAATATTATATAATTTAATCATTAGAATTTATTATGTAAAATTAAATATAATATGATATTATAATAATCATTATTCAAAATATGTCAATTTATTTAATTGAAGTATATTAAATACTTATGTGATATCTAATATATTTGGTAAACGACGGAGGCACTCATTTATCATTCGATTGATAATAAACAAAGATAAAAACAAATACTTATAAATATACAATATATAATTGTAAGTTATTACATATTATATTTACATATTTTTTATACATAATTATTATAAGTATATTATAGATATATATGTATATATATATTAGGAAGAAATTAGAATATTTCAATCTATGTAAAATATTAGTATGTTAACATTAAATTATAAAAATAATGTTATAAGTGTTATTATGGTTATTATTAATATTGTTATGTTATAATTATTATAAATATTATTATTATTAATGCAACTTGGTTAGTAATATTATTAATACTATTATCATTAATATTAATTGTATTATTATTAATTATTTATATTTATCTATTAGAAATATTAAATTACATATATAAAAAAAAAAAAAATAGAATCCTATGATCTCTATCTGATAAGTTCTTCTTTTTCTTCCCTTTATTCGTTTTTTTTTTCTTCCTTCCCTCGTGACAGTATGTCGACCACATCACTATCCAACAATCGATGACATCATGTTTACTACTCCAATAATTTATTTTTTCATCTTTATCGTTTACTATATACTGCCTTTTGCTGTTGCCACTCAGAATAAAAACCCAAAATATCCAAAAATGAATTCATGCCTTCTCCTCGTGAACTGTTTTCATCAATGGACCAATTCCATGTCAATTATCAAAATCTAAATATGTAGATGTGCTAAGAATCATATATTCAACATACCTGCAAGTTTTCATATATTAATTCTCGAAATCAGGAATTAATTCGGGAGTCAAAGTTTTTATCTAAAAAGTCAAAGCTTGTGTTCATCTCAAAAATCCGAAGTCGTTTTGAAGATTCCAGTTAAATTAATGATTTCAAAAGTGTCTAGGAGTGTATTACAATCTAATTCATGTTTTAAGGTTAGTCTAAAACGTACCCGAAATCAAAATCACATTTTTTTTTCTTCCTATTTACGACGAGCAGAAGCAGCTGCAAATTTTTTTTTTATTTTCTTTGTTTTTTTTTTCCTTCGCTGTTTATAACATAACTATCCAGAATCTGATTATTATGTTGCTTCTGGAAATCGAAACCCATTTTTGATGTTGAAGAACTAAAAAAAAAAAAATTAGGCGATGTAGATGAGGAAGAGGAGGAAAATGAAACCATTTAAATATGGTTTATATTATATCAAGATTAATATAATTCAAGAAAAACAGTTACAGCTGAATGGTTAGGGTGTGTGGTCAGAAAATAAGAGGTCATGGGTTCAAAACCTGGAACCTGCGAGTTTTTTTTATTTTATTTTATAAAGAGCTGCTTAAGAGGGGTGGATTGTATGGGCCGAGAACTATTAAATTCAGTTTGGCCAAGTTCCATGTTGTGATGGGCCGAAATCCCTTTTCCTCCTTTGGGCCGAAATGAAATTATAAGGGTTAAATAAACCAAAGTCTGGCATTAATCAGGAAAATTGAAATGGAAGGATGGTAAAGGAGGTGGATGAGTGAATGAGAGGTCGCGGGTTCGAGACCCGGTTGAGGCATCTCTTTTTATTCCGAATTTTGGAGGTAGTTTCATTTTCTATTTATTTATTATTCTTACCAATATTGTTATTATTAATATTATTATTATTTGTATTGTTAATATGATTATTATTCTTTATTATTATTACACTTATCATTAAGTATGAGAGTCATTATTATTATTAAGTATTATGTATTACTATAAAAACTTTTAATTTCATTAACATTATTAATAAACTTTTCATTTAATCAAAATTATGGTTAGTGTCATAAGGGATATTATTAAAACTAACATTAATAGTATGATCTATATCATTATCATTAAAATAATTAAGATTATGAAAATACAAGTATTAATGACGTTCCTAAATTTATAAGTATAAAAATATAGAATTTATATACAAAAAGATATATT
The DNA here is from genome assembly GCF_046630445.1 of Rutidosis leptorrhynchoides. Lineage (NCBI taxonomy): Eukaryota > Viridiplantae > Streptophyta > Magnoliopsida > Asterales > Asteraceae > Rutidosis > Rutidosis leptorrhynchoides. The sequence continues at coordinate 260,185,467 of NC_092337.1, forward strand.
ACATAATTTAACTATATTAAAATCTCTATATATATATATATTAAATAGAAATATATAAATACATAATACAACTTATAATGTATTAACATAACAGTTATATTCTAAATAACAAATGGATTTATTCGATTACGAGTATATATTTTAATAGATATATAAATGATATAGGTTCGTGAATACGAGGCCAACCCTGCATTGTTCAGTTGTTCAATATAGTCATATGTATTTTTACTACAAAATACATTAGGTGAGTTTCATTTACTCCTTTTTTACTCATTACATTTTTGGGCTGAGAATACATGCAAATGCTTTATTAACTGTTTTACAATATTTATATGCGTGAGTTTCATTATTCCCTTTTAAATACTTTTGCAATATATATTTTCGGGACTGAGAATACATGCGCTGCTTTTATAAATGCTTTACGAAATAGACACAAGTGATCGAAACTACATTCTATGGTTGGATTATCAAATCGAATATCACCCTATATAGTCTGGTAATCTAAGAATTAGGGAACAGAAACCCTAATTGACGCGAACTCTAAAGATAGATCTATCGGGCCCAACAAGCCCCATCCAAAGTACCGGATGCTTTAGTACTTCGAAATTTATATCATGTCCGAAGGAGGATCCCGGAATGATGGGGATATTCTTATATACATATTGTGAATGTTGGTTACCAGGTGTTCAATCCATATGAATGATTTTTGTCTCTATGTATGGGACGTATGTTTATGAGAAATGGAAATATGAAATCTTGTGGTCTATTAAAATTATGAAATGATTATTTATGATAAACTAATGAACTCACCAACCTTTTGGTTGACACTTTAAAGCATGTTTATTCTCAGGTATGAAAGAAATCTTCCGCTGTGCATTTGCTCACTTTAAAGATATTACTTGGAATCATTCATGACATATTTCAAAAAACGTTGCATTCGAGTCGTCGAGTTCATCAAGATTATTATTAAGATAATTATAATTAGATATATTATAAAATGGTATGCATATGTCAATTTTCGATGTAAGGAAGTTTGTGTTTTCAAAACGAATGCAATGTTTGTAAAATGTATCATATAGAGGTCAAGTACCTCGCGATGTAATCAACTATTGTGAATCGTTTGTAATCAATGTGGACTTTGTCCGGATGGATTAGGACGGGGCATTTCATGAAGTACACCAGATCAGGTGTGTTTAAAATAACCTCGAAGTACTAAAGCATCCCATAGTCAGGATGGGGTTTGTCAGGCCCAATAGATCTATCTTTAGGATTCGCGCCTACCGTACATAGACAAGTAGTTTAATGTTACCAAGCTAAGGGTATATTTCTGGTTTAAACCCACGTAGAATTAATTTTAGTACTTGTGCCTATTTCGTAAAACATTTATAAAAAACAACGCATGTATTCTCAGTCCCAAAAATATATATAAAAGGGAGCAAATGAAACTCACCATACTGTATTTCATAGTAAAAATACATATAACGTCATTTAACAAGTGCAAGGTTGGCCTCGGATTCACGAACCTATATTAATTATATATATTTATATGTTGGTCAATATTTGTCTAACAATTTTTGGTCAAGTCATAGTGTACCACAATCCTAATGCTCGAGACTAATATGCAAAAGTCAACAAAAGTCAACTTGACCCAAAATGACTTCTAAAATTTATACGTGTTTATTATATAACTTAACTATAGTTGTTTTATATATTTAAATATATTTATTAGATTTTATAATAATAAAAGTCATTTATTAATAAAAATTTATATTAACGTTTATATATGATAAAATATACTTTTATATATCTTAAGTAGTAAAATTTATAAAGTTCACTTAATATCTTAAAACTATAGTGGTAACTATTATTAATGTAATTATATTACGCGTGGTGAAAAATATCTTTATATCCCCTATTTATTTGATAAAATAATATTGATCATAATAATAATAAGTAAAAGTTATATTATTTTGTAATAATAATTATTATTATTCTATAAAAAAATAACAATATTTATATTTACTAAAAATATTATTATGATAAAATGATAATACTAACATAATAGTAATAATGATATTTTATAATAACAATGATATTTCTATTAAAATAATAACGACGATAGTAATAATAATCATTTTAACAATAATACTAAAATTCAGTTGACTATAACTTCAAATCCGTTCATCGAAACCATTCGATATCTAAATAAAAAATTCTTAATTTTTCGCTAGCTTTCCAATGACATGCATATCATATACCCTATCTCAGTAGCATATGTATCTAATTCAGGATCCAACAAACCTATCTAAGGACAATATCGAATGTACAAGCATGCATAATCCTATATACTCGAGCACTAGTCAGGGATACACTATTGATATATAAAAGTTAAGTTATGAGTGCTCACGTATCAATATTGAGATTCAATATTGCAGGAAAGTACGTAGACGCAACGGAGATGATAAACACTAGATTGACCTCACGAGCATACCCATGAACCATACCCATCACCTCCATACCTATAACCCATAATTTCCTTAGCTTCGACTCATTCAAAAAAACTATTTTGAAATCACTCGGACATCACTCCGTCGTAATATTTTATGTATACTAATAATATCTTGAAATAATACAGAGCAAATATATATATATATATATATATATATATATATATATATATATATATATATATATATATATATATATATGTAAATCGATTGAGAGAGTTTAGAGAAATATATTTTCAAGTTTCTATGAAATAATGAAACCTATTGAATTCTATTTATAACAGATTTTTGAATTATTAAAGTGAATTATTAAAGTATGAATTATTAAAGTGAATTATTAAAGTATGAATTATTAAAGTGAATTATTAAAGTATGAATTATTAAAGTGAATTATTAAAGTATGAATTATTAAAGTGAATTATTAAAGTATGAATTATTAAAGTGAATTATTAAAGTATGAATTATTAAAGTGAATTATTAAAGTATGAATTATTAAAGTGAATTATTAAAGTATGAATTATTAAAGTGAATTATTAAAGTTAAAGTAAAGTAAAAGTAAAGTAAAGTAAAGTTAAAGTATAGTAAAAGTATAAAAACTATGTATGTATAATACGCGTATAAATATATAATATTAATTTAAATTGTTATATATATTTAATAAAATAAAATATAAATATCGTTATATTTATTATACTGGTTAAGTAATGAGTTGTCAAAAGTGATTCTAGATATTTATAAAAGTTATATACGTTTTAATAATAAAGTTCTTTTTAAACTGAAAACGTTTTTGTACGTTTGAAAATAGATTAATAGAATATTATGGAAACCAATTCTCCACTAGCTTTTGTCTAACTTTCGTAAATGACACTTTCTATTTTTATTTATAAATAGCTTTACAAATTATTCCGAATATCGTTAAGAGGAATAGATTTCTCAAATCATAGTGGACCTCTCAACAGAGACTTGTAATCATAATTCAATGTTTCTGATAATTCAATCATTTAATATTTTTTTTTTTAATTTCGTCGATAATCATATTGAAACAAATACGTTCATATAAAGCATTATACTTTTAAATACTTTGTTGACATTTTCAATTTATAACATATACACATATACATACATATTCATATATGTTCATTTAATGGTTCGTGAATCATTGGAATTTGGTCGAGGTTTAAATGAATGTATAAACATAGTTTAAAATCCTTGAGATTTAACTTAACAAACATTGCTTATCGTGTCAGAATAATATAAAGATAAAGTTTAAATTTAGTCGGAAATTTCCGGGTCGTCACATATATATATATATATATATATATATATATATATATATATATATATATATATATATATATATATATATATATATATATTTATATCATGGTCAATATCTGTCTAATAATTTAGGTCAAGTCATAGTATATCACAATCCTAATGCTCGAGATCGATATTCAAAAGTCAACAAAAATCAGTTTGATCCAAAATGACTTTCTAAAATCTATATGTGTTTATTATATAACTTAAATATGGTCAGTTTATATATTTAAATATATTTAACAGATTTTATTAGAGTAAACAATACAAGTCTTTTATTAATAAAAATTTATTTTAAAATTTATATATGATAAAAATATACTTTTATATCTTAAGTAATAAAATTTATAAAGTTCACTTAATATTATAAAAATATAGTAGTATGTATAATTAATGTAATTATATTACGTGTGGTAAAAATATCTTTGTATCACTGAATCATTTGATAAAATAATATTGATAATAATAATAAGTAAAAATTGTATTATTTTATAATAATATTAATTATTTTTAATATTAATAATAATATAATAATAATAGCAATATTTATATTTACTAATGATAATAATAATCTTCATAATAAATAATAATCTTTTATAGTAATACAAATGTTATAATAATAATAATATATTATTTTAATAATATTTACTATATATATAATTATTATAATAAGCATAGTAATAATAATATTTTATAAAAATAATCCTATCAAAAATAATAATGTTGAAGGTATTCTGTATGCCCGAGAGACATATTAAATTAATGTGGCTGATGTGTTATGATCCAAGTCGGGTCATACCCAATAACAAACTTACCGACACCTTATACGTATTTAATCTTAACGATTGGATCATTGATTAAATACGCGACACTTGAACTTTAAGAAAAACGGTTTTCTGAGATATTACTTGATGTGTGCATATATATATATAAATTATGGAATAACTTATATATATTATGGATTTAATTATTTATAGGCTAAATAAATAATAAATTTATGTTACATTTTTTATAATTTGGTTTTATATAAAATGTATATATAAATATAAAGAAGTTTATAAAAAAATTAAAAGGTTTTATAAAACTAATTCTTTTATAAAACTTTTTTTTATAAACATGTTGGTAGTGGCATTGGAGTCAAGTGCACATGCTAGAGATTCCTTCTTTAGTGTGCCATGCTTTTGCATCATTCTATAAAACTTGTCCCTTGACTCAAAGTCACAAAGACACATGAAAATACACAAAACACATCAAGAAAAACTGCATAAAACTTCTCCTGGCTGCTGCTGAATGCCGTGAGCTTTAGAGGGAGGAAGAGGGTTCTTCACTAGTTTATGCAAGATCAAATTAAGTGTCAAATAAATCCTAACAAAAGTACTAGGTGTTGGTATCAAGTTTGGGGTATAATCTCTTGAGGTTTCATAGTTTTGGAGCTTGCTTTCATCATCATTCTTTCACTTGCTGCTGTCCAGTTTTCAGAGTGTGAAAGAAGAGGGTTCCAAGCTTAGTTTGCTAGCTCATTTAGGTTCTAAAGCCTAACTAAGCTCAAGGGTGGTGTTGGTACGTCAAAAGCTTGGAGTTTTAACACACATCTTCATCATCATCTTCATCATTTTTCTTACCTCCTAACTTGGAGTAGGTATATCCTCTTTACTAGCTCTTTTACTTTGTAAGCATATTTTCTAGACTTGATATGGTTTTGGAATTCATGTTTAAAAGGTTAAACTTCATATTAATTAGTTTATAAATATGCTTCCGCTTAATCTTCAAATCGGGTTTTGACATATATGTTCATGAAACTTGTTTATATGATGAATTCCAACAATGGTATCTAGAGCCGAGGTCATAGAAATATGCTTCTTGTATTTGACTTGAAAACCCATTTAGATTACAATCTAGTAACATGCATGAAACTAGAATGTAAAAAAATTTTGGGTTTTGGGTGGGATATATTTTGGCCGAATTTTGGGGTTCCAAAAAGGGGTTTGGAACTTCAAGTTTGGTCATGTTTTGTTGTTAGTTGTTGTTCACAATCAAGCCTTGGCCTTGTGGTTGCATGTGTGTATGTTTGGTTGATTTATTCATTCTTATGGTTTGTAATATTTTTTCAGTCATTTGGTTTGTAATAATCTTGTAATTTGGCAATGTAATTTATTTTATTTTGGTATGTAAAATAGATTAGGTTGTAATTTCTTTTTCCTAGAAAAAATGTATTAGGTTGTATATTTTTTGTAAAAAGAAATGAAGATTCAAGATGAATGAAGAACACAAGATGGAGCATATGGATGCAAGAGTTAGTGGGAGATTTGAAATCTCTTACTTTGTGTTTTAACCCTTACCGGTGACACTTGTTTTCGGCTAAACAAGTGTTCACCACTTTGGCTTGATTGTGAACATTGTTGTTATGCATGCTTGTATGATTATTGTGTTTGTATGTTTGGATGATACAAGTAAAATCACATGTTAACAACTTGCAAAATGACATTATAATTGGTTATATTAGAAACAACATAAGGACTTAATAAATGGTTATTAAGAACAACAAAAGGATAACATATAAAATCGTTTATACAAGTTTATTGGATATAAAACTTGACATGAAAAATGGATTTTCAAACGGACCACACACTGAATGCATGTTAGTGTATGGAAATTGTGTTTTCTTATACTAGAATAAAGAAAACTTTAAAAATCCCTTTAATACTAAAACAAGGCAAACAAGTTAAACGACATCCTTTTGTGTGACACTTAGGCATATTAGGGAACTCATGATGGGATAAAGGTCACCTAACCATTATGAGCAAACTAATATGATTGAGGTAAATTTTGCATACAAGTGGGATAAAGGTCACCTAACCGCTTGTTTGTTAAATTTACAAGTTTACACAAGTAGGACGACTTGATTTGGGAATCATGAACTTAGGGTCACCGAAGCATGAGGAACAAATAGGCGTTGATGGGATAAATATGCCATGCAAAAGGATTGCATGATCCCATAATTTAGAAGTTGCAAAAGGATTGCAATTGTCATTATGACTACCTAGCTAAACCAAATAACGGGATAAAGGTCACCTAACCGAAATTTGATTTACCGTTGGATTCTAATATTTAATATGTCAATTAAAATATAAAAGGGTATTGTTTATTAAATTTAAAATCAATACTTAAATGAACTTTGTTAAATTTTGTAGATGGCCGCCAATAACATCAACAACACGCAAAATGCACCAATTAACTTACACAACCTATCATTAAGGTCTCTCCTCGAGAAAGACAAACTCAACCATATGAACTTTATGGATTGGTTCCGCAATCGTAGGATTGTCCTCAAACTCGAGGATAAGGCGTATGTGTTGGAGGACCCCATTCCCGATCAACCCGACGAGGATGATACGGAAGGCATGGCTTATTGGGATAAGTATTGCGCCGATTCAGTGCAAGTCGCTTGCCTAATGCTTGGAACTATGATACCCGAACTTCAAAAGGATTTTGAGCATCATACTACATACGACATGATCACGTAATTGAAGGAGATGTTCCTTCAACAAGCACGTGTCGAGCGCTTTGAGACCGTTCGAGCACTACATGCATGTCGTATGGACGACTCCCAATCTGTTTCATCTTATGTCCTCAAAATGAAAAGCCTTATTGATCGCGCAAACCGTCTTAATCTCAACATTTCTAATGAGTTAGCCACCGATCTTATCCTAAACTCCTTGTCAAAGAGGTTTGACCAATTTGTAATTAATTACAATATGAATGGGATGGATAAGACCATTGGTGAACTTCATGGCATGCTTAGGACGGCAGAAACTAGCATGGGTAAGAGGGCTTCACCCGTGCTAATGATCAATGATGGTGGCTCCAAAGGTAATAACACCTCTAAGCCAAAGGCGGCTAAGAGGAAAGGACCCGCCCATCAAGGAAAGGGAAAGGGGAGGATGGTTACCCCAACCAAAAACAAGAACAAGAAGCAAAAGGTTGCCGGACAAGCAAACCCCAAGGAAGACCCGTGCTTCGGTTGCGGTGAAATGGGTCACTGGAAACGCAACTGCCCTGTCTACCTTAAGGAGTTGAAGGAGAAGAGGGATGCGGGGCAAACCGCAGGTAATATATATATGGTATATATAGAGCTTAGTATTACTTCTTCTAATACATGGGTATTAGACACTGGATGTGGAACTCACATTTGCAATTCTTTGCAGGGGTTCAAAAGAAGTAGCAAGCAAGCGAGAACATCAAGTCTCTTTATGGGTAATGGAGCCAAAGTGCAAGTGAAGGCTCAAGGAGACCTTGTGTTAAAGCTTCCAAGTGGTTTGGAACTTATTTTGAACAATGTTTTATATGCACCGGATTTATGTCGAAACATTATTTCGGTTTCCCGTTTAAAACAATGTGGTTTTTATCTTAATTTTGTTAATGATGTTATCCACGTTTATTTAGATAATGTATTCTATTTTAAGGCTTCGCCTTCAAATGGAATTTATGAATTGGTTCATGATGACACATCATCTAGTAGCTCAATATACCATACTAGCACCAAGAAACTCAAAAGGGATTTGAGTGATTCCTACTTATGGCATTGTCACCTTAATCACATAAACAAGAATTGAATGCATACACTTCAAAAGAATGGCCTTTTGAAATTAAATGAACTAGACTCGTTTGATGTATGTGAATCTTGTTTACAAGGTAAAATGACTGAAGCACCTTTCAAAGGTACCTATGAAAGGGCTAAGGACTTATTGGGATTAATACATTCGGATGTATGTGGACCCTTTAAGCCCATAACTAGGAATGGTGAAAGATACATCGTTACTTTCATTGATGACTTCAGTCGTTTCGGATATGTCTACTTATTAAGACACAAGGACGAAACTTTTGAAGCATTCAAAGAATATCAAAACGAAGTACAAAATCAACTCAATAAGACAATCAAGGTACTTCGTACCGATAGAGGAGGTGAATACCTAAGCGATGCTTTCCAAGATCATCTTAGAAGTTGTGGGATTATCTCGCACCTCACTCCTCCTGGAACACCCCAACTGAATGGAGTTTCCGAAAGGAGGAACCGAACCCTAATGGATATGGTTCGATCTATGATGGCTAGAAGCTCGTTACCTCTATCATTTTGGGTTATTGTCTATGCTCCGTGGCTCGTATTTTAAATATGGCCCCAACCAAGAAATTGGAACGAACTCCTCATGAGATGTGGTTTGGAAAACCTCCGTCTCTATCATACCTAAAGGTATGGGGATGTGAAGCTTATCCTAAGCGTTACGTCCCTAATAAGTTGAATGCTCGATCCACGAAGTGTATCTTCATAGGATATCCCAAGGATAATATGGGATATTATTTCTATGATCCATCCGAGCAGAATGTATTTGTTGCTCGGAAGGCTGAATTCTTTGATACTAAGTTCCTAATGGAAGGAAATAGTGAAAGGAAGATAGATCTTGCAGAGGTTCAAGATCAAGTAGATGATACACAATTGGTTGACACTAGCACTCAACATGAAAATGTTGAGAATGATCAAATGGATGATCAAAATACACAAGACGTTCGCAGATCTGGTAGGATTAGTAATCCTCCTGAGAGATATGGGTTTCTCATGGATGGTTGCTATGTGGTTGATTTGGATGAACCTATAAACTACCAAGATGCTTTATCAAGGATTGATAAAGATAAATGGCAGGAAGCCATGAACGCTGAGATGCAATCCATGTATGACAACCAAGTTTGGGAACTTGTTACACAACCTGCTGGCTCAAGGCTAGTTGATTGTAAATGGCTTTTCAAAATGAAAACCGACATACATGGAAACTTGGATACATATAAAGCTAGACTTGTAGCAAAAGGTTTCACTCAAACTCAAGGGGTTGACTATGATGAAACTTTTTCGCCTGTGGCAATGCTAAAGTCTATTAGGATATTACTTGCCATTGCTGCTCATTATGATTATGAAATATGGCAAATGGATGTCAAGACCGCTTTCCTAAATGGACATCTTGAGGAAGATGTCTATATGGTTCAGCCTGAAGGTTTTGTTGATCCGAAATATCCTAAAAAGGTATGCAAGTTAAAGAAGTCAATCTACGGATTGAAACAAGCATCTAAAATGTGGAATCATCGATTTAATGAGGAGGCCAAGAAATTTGGCTTCATTAAAAATGGTGATGAAGCTTGTGTATACAAGAAAGCTAGTGGGAGCACTATCATGTTCCTTGTACTATATGTGGATGATATATTGTTATTTGGAAATGATATTCCAGCTATGCAAGGTGTTAAAACTTGGCTAAGTAAATGCTTCTCCATTAAGGATCTTGGAGAAGCACAATATGTTTTGGGGATTGGGATCTACAGGGATAGATCCAAGAAACTGATAGGTTTGAATCAAAGTGCATACATTGAAAAGATCTTGAAAAGGTTCAAGATGGAGAACTCTAAGAAAGGTTTGGTACCTATTCAAAAGGGAACACTTCTCAGTTCATCTCAGTGCCCCACCACGAAAGATGAACAGGAGAGAATGAAGAAAGTCCCATATGCATCTGCTATTGGGTCAATCATGTATGCAATGATATGCACGAGACCGGATGTGTCATGCGCTCTAAGCCTGACAAGTAGATACCAGAATAACCCAGGCAATAGTCATTGGATTGCTGTCAAAAGTATATTGAAATACCTTAGGAGAACTAAGGATATGTTTCTAATATATGGGTCTGGTGAGGAGGAACTCGCTGTAAAAGGTTACGTGGACGCGAGTTTCCAAACTGATCGAGATGATTCTCGATCACAATCTGGTTATGTCTTCACGTTAAATGGAGGTGCGGTCTCTTGGAAGAGTTCAAAACAGGATGTTGTTGCTTTATCCACTACAGAGTCGGAGTACATCGCTGCATCATTGGCAGCTCAGGAAGCTGCATGGGTGAAGAAATTCATCGACGACTTAGGAGTAGTCCCTTCCATTCAGGACCCTCTTGAGATCTTTTGTGACAACGAGGGTGCGATTGTTCAAATCAAAGAACCTCGTGCTCACCAAAAGACCCGTCACATTGAGCGGAGATTCAACTACATAAGGGATGAAGTTGAAAAGGGAAAGATATGTATTCGCAAAGTTCACACAGATCTTAACATAGCGGATCCACTCACGAAGCTCTTACATGGATCAAAAAATGCAGGACATGTTTGTGCTTTAGGGCTTCGATATTCTAATGATTGGTCATGATCTGTTTTAAGTATTGTAATGGAACAAAATTGTTCAAACTCATTAATATAATTATGGCATTAATTTATTTTGAGTTATGTTCCTATTTTACATATTTTATCCATGAATAAGTAATTATTCTAAATTCCGTAGTCGATCACATTTGTGGGAACAAGTGTGAGGTTTAGACTATTATGAACTTGGATTGGTATAAATTTACGGGATGAATATGGGGCAAGGTTGCAACCAAGGTTCATAGATATTTGTGGGATACAAATATTGGAAGACCCGCCCTCAAGATTTACTAAATAGAGCCTTTGTGGTTGATCACATGTAATCTTGAGTAAAGGCGAATATCATTGTATCCTCTGACCTGAGATACATATTGGGTTCGGAAATTTACCAAGTATTGTGCCTTGATTCTTTCCTTCGCTATTCTGAAATATGGTAGTTCATAAGGAAGAGCTCAGGTATAATGCAAGGTATATATTTAGGACATGTGTAGTCAAGATGGAATTTGTTCCTCTTATTCGTTGAGAGTCAGATGTCTAAGGCCTGATAAAGTTAAATCTAGAAGAGAGTGATCACTCTGTGTCTCTTGGATTTAACATGACATCTAGGACAAAAGGATGTGATGAAAGATTCACCTATTCATATTCGAGATGGGAACTCGAAAGGGATGATGTTATTGAATGGCACAAAGTCATAACATATTAGGGGTGATGGACGATCGTTAGGTGGTATCCATCACTTGCATTAATTTCTTATGTTTCTCGTGCAAGTGGGAGATTGAAGGTATTCCGTATGCTCGAGAAACATATTAAATTAATGTGGCTGATGTGTTATGATCCAAGTCGGGTCATACCCAATAACAAACTTACCGACACCTTATACGTATTTAATCTTAACGATTGGATCATTGATTAAATACGCGACACTTGAACTTTAAGAAAAACGGTTTTCTGAGATATTACTTGATGTGTGCATATATATATATATAAATTATGGAATAACTTATATATATTATGGATTTAATTATTTATAGGCTAAATAATTAATAAATTTATGTTACATTTTATATAATTTGGTTTTATATAAAATGTATATATAAATATAAAGAAGTTTATAAAAAAATTAAAAGGTTTTATAAAAACTAATTCTTTTATAAAACTTTTTTTTATAAACATGTTGGTAGTGGCATTGGAGTCAAGTGAACATGCTAGAGATTCCTTCTTTAGTGTGCCATGCTTTTGCATCATTCTATAAAACTTGTCCCTTGACTCAAAGTCACAAAGACACATGAAAATACACAAAACACATCAAGAAAAACTGCATAAAACTTCTCCTGGCTGCTGCTGAATGCCGTGAGCTTTATAGGGAGGAAGAGGGTTCTTCACTAGTTTATGCAAGATCAAATTAAGTGTCAAATAAATCCTAACAAAAGTACTAGGTGTTGGTATCAAGTTTGGGGTATAATCTCTTGAGGTTTCATAGTTTTGGAGCTTGCTTTCATCATCATTCTTTCACTTGCTGCTGTCCAGTTTTCAGAGTGTGAAAGAAGAGGGTTCCAAGCTTAGGTTGCTAGCTCATTTAGGTTCTAAAGCCTAACTAAGCTCAAGGGTGGTGTTGGTACGTCAAAAGCTTGGAGTTTTAACACACATCTTCATCATCATCTTCATCATTTTTCTTACCTCCTAACTTGGAGTAGGTATATCCTCTTTACTAGCTCTTTTACTTTGTAAGCATATTTTCTAGACTTGATATGGTTTTGGAATTCATGTTTACAAGGTTAAACTTCATATTAATTAGTTTATAAATATGCTTCCGCTTAATCTTCAAATCGGGTTTTGACATATATGTTCATGAAACTTGTTTATATGATGAATTCCAACAAATGCTAATAATAACCCTAATATGATATCGATAATAAAAAAATGATATTTTTATTAGAATTGATAATTTTAACAAACATGATAATTTTAATATTAATGATACTTTTAATAATAATAATGATAAAAATAATAAAATAATAGTTTTTATAAAAATGTTATATTTTAATAATAACTATAGTAATAATAATAACAATAACAATTTTAATGATAATACCTATATTGATAACGATAATGGTAATAATAATAATAATCAGATAATAATAACGACGATAATAACGACGACGTAATAATAATAATCATTTTTAATAATAATACTAAGATTAATGATAATTCAGTTGACTATATCTTTGAATCCGTTCATCTAAATCACACGACTTCTAAATGAAAAGTTAATAATTTTTCGACAACTTTCCAACGACATGCATATCATATACCTTATATCAGTATTATATGTATTAAATTCATGATTCATCATACACTATTTAACGTCAAAATAAAACATACAAGCATGCATGATCATATATACTCGAGCACTAGTCAGGGATACACTATTAATATATAAAAGATAGGACATGAGTGCTCACATATCAATATTGAGATTCAATATTGCAGGAAAGTACGTAGACGCAACGGAGATGATAAACACTAGATTAACCTCACGAGCATACCCCCGAACATTACCCATAACATCCATAGATATAACCCATAATTTCCTTAGCTCTATCCTTCTTGAAAAACCCATTTTGAAATCACGCGAACAGAACCTTGTCGTAGTATTTTATGTACTAATAATACTAGTAATAATTTTACTACTACTACTAATATTAATATAATTAATCAAAATAATAATAATATAAATAATAAATATATACGGATTAAGATGGATGGATATTTGTGTGTGAAGAACAAACTGACTCGATCAAACTTTATACTCTTCCTGAAATCAAGTGCCATGCGATCGCATGGCTTCTCTATGCTTTTCCCATGTGATCACATGAGAGGTCTTTACAGCTCACAATCGTTGTTTTATCTTGTCGACACCCATTTTATAATATAAATTAATATATAATATATTTAATCTATATAATTAATTATATATTATATTATATTCATGTGCAAAGTGGACTTGTAAAATTAGTTCCAATGACTCGTACGTTGTCACTCGACCTATGTCCCAGTTCTGGTTTCTCAAACGCATTTTCGTACGTTTAGAAAACTGATACATTACGTGTCGTGACGTGTACCATTATTAGTAAGTAGACTTAAATCAACAATAAACTATATCATTTGAAATGTAACTTGAGAAATCGAATGTTTTGGTCATTTGCTTCTACAAATCAATGCCTCGTTATTTATCGTAGTATATATAAAAGCATTATTTTCAATCGACACGTCTTATAACTAAATTAATATTATATTTTATCACATTGTAAAATATATATATTTTCATTTAGAAATATTAATTTGTACGTATAATATGTAAATGAAATATAATATAATATTTAGTTTTTCCAAGTTAATCATATTTCAAAGTTTATTTTAAAATCGTTTAGAAACTATTATAACACGTAACGTTAACACTTTAAAACTTAATTCATTTATGCGACAACGTTTATTTTAACTTCTCAAAAGTTTTAATTAATATATCGAAATACTAATTGAATCAAATAAACTAGGGTTACTATCATTTTGAAATCATATATATTCAATATTCATAAACACGTTTTAAATACACGTTGCGAGTTATTTATATACCTAATTCTAATAATTAGCATATATATTCAAATTATGTTATTTAAACAAAACATTTTAAATAATCGAAAAACGTTTCCGGACGTTTGGAAATAGACCAATTGCATATTATAAAATTCAATTTTCCACTAACTTTTGTCTAACTCTCGCTAAGTGACACTTTTGTTCTTACTTATAAATCACTTTACCATTTTCCGAATAATGATAAAAAGGACAGATTTCTTAAATCACAGTGGAACTCACAACAGAGACCCGTAATCATATCTTAATATATATGATAAACCAATCACTTTATATTATCTTTTAATTCTGCCGATAAATATATTGAAACGAATACGTTCATGAAAAGTATTATACATCTAATACATTATAATATATATATATATATATATATATATATATATATATATATATATATATATATATATATATATATATATATATATATATATATATATATATATATATATTCATAACTAGTTATATAATGGTTCGTGAAGCATCGGGGTTTAGTCGAGGTCAAATGAATGTATGAACACAGTTTAAAATTTTTGAAATTCAACTTAACAAACTTTGCTTATCGTGTCAAAGTAATATAAAGATAAAGTTTAAATTTGGTCGGAAATTTCCGGGTTGTCACACTGTCGGTTTTAGCCGTTTGCTTATGATGTTACGATAGTTGCGTATTGCTCGTATTACACACCACAAGGGATGTTATGTGGTAAGTGTTATCCGTAAGGATTCGTTTTGTTCAGTCTTCATCGTTCGGGTTGTTGACCTTGGGTTGAGAGTTGGTTGCCTTTTGCATTGTCCTTGGTAAGGGTACGCTAAGGATTGATATCTCGGTACGAGATTGGTTGAGTTTTTCCAGATGTGAGGGATTGAGCAAGTTTTAGTGTTCGGATTTGTAGATTTTAATTAATCGCGGATGAAGATTTAGTGTTAAAGGCGATTCATTGAGAAGGGTTGCCTAGAGAAGTTGGAAAGAAACATGAGGTTTCCGCGTATGTTAAGCGATTGTGGTAGATTTCGGATGTTGTGTGCATTGCATGTTCCGGAATGCGTGCATGTGTGTAATTGGTAAATGGAATGATCTACGAGTTTATGATAAATATGGTGGAAGTCGGTTTGGAACGTATGTTCGAGGACCATAGAGTGTGGGTCTGGTTATTACGTGATGAGGATCACGCAGACGTGATCGATTCTAAGTGGGGGAGAGTTGTAAGACCCAAATAATTATGGTACATAGCTTAAGAATGATGTACGTATAGTGTGTGAAGCGTAGAACAATTTATAAACTGGCAGGCTGTTCTTACCTCTGTGAGAGCCACGCAAGGTCAAGGGTGCTTGTCGCGTACCCCAACTGGGATAGTTTTCCTGTTTCGTTTTTAATTATAGTTTAATGAGGGGCTTTTTGGTCTTTTCACTTGAGGACGGATCTGAGAGCTTATTAGCTAGTTTGGATCCAATTTTGGATCACATTTCACATCCACAAACACTCTCAACTATCTAGAGAGATAGAGAGAAAGTTCTAGAGAGAGAATTGGGGTTTTGGAGAAGAAGGAGCTCGAATTGATCAAAAGCTCGAGTGTTAAAGTTGTTCACCTCGTTCCTAGCTATGTTTTGGTTGTTGTGGTAAGTTCTAACTCCAAATTTCATTATTTGATTTTGATATTCAATTTAGGGTTTGAACTTAAATTGTTGAGAAACCCATTTAAACTCATGAAGTGAGTTTAGAGTTGCTAGTAATCGGGTTTATTGTTGTTGTTGGTGGGTTTTGGGTTGGAACATGACTTGGCCATGATTTAGGACTTGTAATTGGGTTTAATCACTATGTTTAGTGATTACGAAAGTGTTGGAACCCATTTAGTGTATTTGAAAGACTAATTTTGAGATAAGTCAAAATTAGGGTGTATGGGTGATTTTGAGAATGATAAGTGTTTAACACTTGTGTTTGGGTTTAATTGGCGTATTAGGACCATTTTCACTTGTGTTAGTGATTATTGGTTAGTTTGGGCGCGGTTTGTGGTTGGAAGTGCAATTGGTCGAAATTGCACTAAGTGTCTATTTGAGTTGGTTTGTAAATCCACTCTAAGTGTGTTGCTTTTTTTGTGATAATGGAATAGGCACTTTCCATTAACGAGTTGCGGATTATTCAGTTTCATTCATCAAGATGACAAAGTGAGTATTAATATCCTATGTGCATATGTATGTGTAGGATGGGTGCGGGTCAGGTGAAGTGGTTCTTGATTATAGAGCTCACTTCACATATAGGTGGATTTGATGGACTTGCGTATAGGTCCAATTGGCACGGTTGTGCGTTTTGCTTAACCACCTTTGGCGAGGTGCACACTTTGTGTGTACGTTATCACATATGCTTGTGATGTGGATTATACAACCCCAATAGAGAAGGGTTAGTATTGAGTTGTGATTGGAGAAGTGGATCATGTGTAGATGCTGTAGTGACCCGAACTTTTCCATGTTTATATATATATATTAATTGAGATTGATATTTACATGATTAAATGTTTCCAACATGTTAAGCAATTAAACTTGTTAAGACTTGATTAATTGAAATATGTTTCATATAGACAATTGACCACCCAAGTTGACCGGTGATTCACGAACGTTAAAACATGTAAAAACTATACGATGACATATATATGGTTATATATATAGTTAACATGATTTTATTATAAGTATGTATCTCATTAGGTATTTTAACAATGAGTTATATACATAAAAATGAGACTATTAATTTAAGAAACTCGAAAACGATATATATAACGATTATCGTTATAACAAAGTCTTACTAGGTACATATGAATCATATTAAGATATTGATACACTTGGTTAATTATGTTAAATGATAAGTAAATATATTATTAAGTGTATTAACAATGAATTACATATGTAAAAATAAGACTACTAACTTAATGATTTCGAAACGAGACATATATGTAACGATTATCGTTGTAACGACATTTAACAGTATATACATCATAATAAGATATATTATATATCATAATATCATGATAATATAACAATTTAACATCTCATTTGTTATAATAAACAATGGGTTAACAACATTCAACAAGATCGTTAACCTAAAGGTTTCAAAACAACATTTACATGTAACGACTAACGATGAGTTAACGACTCAGTTAAAATATATATACATGTAGTGTTTTAATATGTATTTATACACTTTTGAAAGACTTCAATACACTTATCAAAATACTTCTACTTAACAAAAATGCTTACAATTACATCCTCGTTCAGTTTCATCAACAATTCTACTCGTATGCACCCGTATTCGTACTCGTACAATACACAGCTTTTAGATGTATCTACTATTGGTATATACACTCCAATGATCAGCTCTTAGCAGCCCATGTGAGTCACCTAACACATGTGGGAACCATCATTTGGCAACTAGCATGAAATATCTCATAAAATTACAAAAATATGAGTAATCATTCATGACTTATTTACATGAAAACAAAATAACATATCCTTTATATCTAATCCATACACCAACGACCAAAAACACCTACAAACACTTTCATTCTTCAATTTTCTTCATCTAATTGATCTCTCTCAAGTTCTATCTTCAAGTTCTAAGTGTTCTTCATAAATTCCAAAAGTTCTAGTTTCATAAAATCAAGAATACTTTCAAGTTTGCTAGCTCACTTCCAATCTTGTAAGGTGATCATCCAACCTCAAGAAATCTTTGTTTCTTACAGTAGGTTATCATTCTAATACAAGGTAATAATCATATTCAAACTTTGGTTCAATTTCTATAACTATAACAATCTTATTTCAAGTGATGATCTTACTTGAACTTGTTTTCATGTCATGATTCTGCTTCAAGAACTTCGAGCCATCTAAGGATCCGTTGAAGCTAGATCCATTTTTCTCTTTTCCAGTAGGTTTATCCAAGGAACTTAAGGTAGTAATGATGTTCATAACATCATTCAATTCATACATATAAAGCAATCTTATTCGAAGGTTTAAACTTGTAATCACTAGAACATAGTTTAGTTAATTCTAAACTTGTTCGCAAACAAAAGTTAATCCTTCTAACTTGACTTTTAAAATCAACTAAATACATGTTCTATATCTATATGATATGCTAACTTAATGATTTAAAACCTGGAGACACGAAAAACACCGTAAAACCGGATTTACGCCGTCGTAGTAACACCGCGGGCTGTTTTGGGTTAGTTAATTAAAAACTATGATAAACTTTGATTTAAAAGTTGTTATTCTGAGAAAATGATTTTTATTATGAACATGAAACTATATCCAAAAATTATGGTTAAACTCAAAGTGGAAGTATGTTTTCTAAAATGGTCATCTAGACGTCGTTCTTTCGACTGAAATGACTACCTTTACAAAAATGACTTGTAACTTATTTTTCCGACTATAAACCTATACTTTTTCTGTTTAGATTCATAAAATAGAGTTCAATATGAAACCATAGCAATTTGATTCACTCAAAACGGATTTAAAATGAAGAAGTTATGGGTAAAACAAGATTGGATAATTTTTCTCATTTTAGCTACGTGAAAATTTGTAACAAATCTATTCCAACCATAACTTAATCAACTTGTATTGTATATTATGTAATCTTGAGATACCATAGACACGTATACAATGTTTCGACCTATCATGTCGACACATCTATATATATTTCGGAACAACCATAGACACTCTATATGTGAATGTTGGAGTTAGCTATACAGGGTTGAGGTTGATTCCAAAATATATATAGTTTGAGTTGTGATCAATACTGAGATACGTATACACTGGGTCGTGGATTGATTCAAGATAATATTTATCGATTTATTTCTGTACATCTAACTGTGGACAACTAGTTGTAGGTTACTAACGAGGACAGCTGACTTAATAAACTTAAAACATCAAAATATATTAAAAGTGTTGTAAATATATTTTGAACATACTTTGATATATATGTATATATTGTTATAGGTTCGTGAATCAACCAGTGGCCAAGTCTTACTTCCAGACGAAGTAAAAATCTGTGAAAGTGAGTTATAGTCCCACTTTTAAAATCTAATATTTTTGGGATGAGAATACATGCAGGTTTTATAAATGATTTACAAAATAGACACAAGTACGTGAAACTACATTCTATGGTTGAATTATCGAAATCGAATATGCCCCTTTTTATTAAGTCTGGTAATCTAAGAATTAGGGAACAGACACCCTAATTGACGCGAATCCTAAAGATAGATCTATTGGGCCTAACAAACCCCATCCAAAGTACCGGATGCTTTAGTACTTCGAAATTTATATCATATCCGAAGGGTGTCCCGGAATGATGGGGATATTCTTATATATGCATCTTGTTAATGTCGGTTACCAGGTGTTCACCATATGAATGACTTTTATCTCTATGTATGGGATGTGTATTGAAATATGAAATCTTGTGGTCTATTATTATGATTTGATATATATAGGTTAAACCTATAACTCACCAACATTTTTGTTGACGTTTTAAGCATGTTTATTCTCAGGTGATTATAAAGAACTTCCGCTGTCGCATACTTAAATAAGGACGAGATTTGGAGTCCATGCTTGTATGATATTGTGTAAAAACTGCATTCAAGAAACTTATTTTGTTGTAACATATTTGTATTGTAAACCATTATGTAATGGTCGTGTGTAAACAGGATATTTTAGATTATCATTATTTGATAATCTACGTAAAGCTTTTTAAACCTTTATTGATGAAATAAAGGTTATGGTTTGTTTTAAAATGAATGCAGTCTTTGAAAAACGTCTCATATAGAGGTCAAAACCTCGTAACGAAATCAATTAATATGGAACGTTTTTAATCAATAAGAACGGGACATTTCAGTTGGTATCCGAGCGTTGGTCTTAGAGAACCAGAATTTTGCATTAGTGTGTCTTATCGAGTTTGTTAGGATGCATTAGTGAGTCTGGACTTCGACCGTGTTTACTTGAAAAATGATTGCTTAACAAATTTTGTTGGAAACTATATATTTTTAACATGTGAATATTATGTGATATATTAATCTCTTAACGCGTTTGATATTATGTGATAGATGTCTACCTCTAGAAGAAGTCCCATTGACTCACCTAATAATAATGAAGAGTCAAATGTAAATTGGAATGATTCGTGGACTGATTCACAAGTTCCCGAAGAGGAACCGGAAGAAGAGTCGGAACCGGAAGAAGAATCGGAACCGGAAGAAGAATCGGAACCGGTGGGGGAAATAATAAAACGGTTAAGTAAAAGAAAATCCTCAACCAACCGACCAAGGTTAATTATGGTCAATGGTGTTTCCGCCAAGGAAGCAAAATATTGGGAGGATTACCAATTCTCCGATGAATCGGATTCCGACGAGAATTCCGATGATGTTATAGAAATTACCCCAACTGAATTTAAAAAGGCAAAAGAAAATAATAAGGGAAAGGGCATAAAAATAGAGAAATATAATTCCAACCCCGATGAACTTTATATGTATCGTCAACCCCCGAAGTCCTTAAGTTGTAACAATGACCCGGGAACCTCTAAACCACCAGGTTTTTCTAAACCAATGTGGATCACGACGGCTCGTATTAGGGGAACATCATATATCCCTAGAAACTTGGCAAAACGAACCAAAACCGAAGAAGAAGAAACAAGCGAGTCAGAATAAGATAGTTGTATTCGTGTGGTGTAATATATGTAATATAGTGTGCTTATGCTTTATGATATATGTAAAAATTGCTTGTATTAATAAGTATTTTTTTTATGAATCTAACTCTTGTCTATTTTACAGTATAAAAACACAAAATGGATAGACAACCCAATATTTTAAGAGACCTACCCGGAGACATGATTGATGAAATCTTGTCTAGAGTCGGTCAGAATTCTTCGGCACAACTATTTAAGGCGAGATCAGTTTGTAAGACATTCGAAGAACGTTCCAAGAATGCCTTGGTTTATAAAAGGCTTTCGTTCGAAAGATGGGGGATATCACATTGGGAAATCCATAAGTTACGATGTGTTTACTTTGACGCATATATTGCGGGGAACCCAAATGCTATTTTACGCAATGGGTTAAGAAATTATTTTGACTCAATATATCCGAATATTGGACTTCGTGATTTAGAAAAAGCGGCTAACATGCAACATAAAGAAGCATGTTATGCTTACG
This sequence comes from Rutidosis leptorrhynchoides, assembly GCF_046630445.1. Classification (NCBI taxonomy): domain Eukaryota; kingdom Viridiplantae; phylum Streptophyta; class Magnoliopsida; order Asterales; family Asteraceae; genus Rutidosis; species Rutidosis leptorrhynchoides. Next base: position 260,207,332 of record NC_092337.1, read on the forward strand.
GATTAGTAATGTTCGCTTCTCACCAAAGTGAGAACAAGAACATCGGCCTACAACTATTAAACAAAACGTTCCCACAAGTGACGGAGTCGGTAATTGGGGTAAGAAATGAGGTTTTTAGATTGTTACGGGACTGTTGGACATTACGTAACCCTCGTCCCTTTAACGACGTTACAACACGCTGTCTTATCAACGGCCATAACGGTTATGTTCCACAAGACCAAGGATGGGAAGTAGTCCTAGTAAAACCAGAATGCATGACTTGTTTCTGGACGTATGAATTACGTGTCTTTATTACCTTTGCTGAACGACTTGTGTACTAGCTAGAATTATCTTCACAACTATCTTGTATCAAAGTTATTGTGTGCTATATTTCATGCTTTATGTAAAATAAGCGGTATTGTAAGTTTGTAAAATATTGTATAAAAGTTTGAACGCGAAATATTATTATAATCAGTTTTTCATATAGAATTGTAGTAGTTGAATTGTATATTAGCTACTAAGTATGAACTTAACGGGTAGGTACTACCCGAATTTAAACTTATAAAATGCTAATATGAAGAAAAAGCTTTTATAAATGAGTTCATATTATGCTACGAAATACTATTAACTACTCTTAATATTCTGTATGATTAACTTGTTCCATTTGACTATTTTGAAGGAAATGGCACCGACTACTCGACACACCGTGAATATGAATGAAGAGGAATTCCGTACTTTTCTAGCTTCAAACATAGCCGCAGTACAGGCTGCGCTACATACCAACAATAACATTGGATCTAGCAGTACAGGAAATCGTGTAGGATGCACCTACAAAGAATTCACTGCCTGCAAACCTTTGGAATTTGATGGAACCGAAGGACCGATCGGATTGAAACGGTGGACCGAGAAGGTCGAATCGGTGTTTGCCATAAGTAAGTGTACTGAAGAGGACAAAGTGAAGTACTCTACGCATACCTTCACAGGTTCTGCGTTAACATGGTGGAATACCTATCTAGAGCAAGTGGGACAAGACGATGCGTACGCACTACCGTGGTCAGCATTCAAGCACTTGATGAACGAGAAGTACCGTCCCAGAACCGAGGTCAATAAGCTCAAGACAGAACTTAGAGCGTTACGAACCCAAGGATTTGATATTACCACGTACGAAAGACGATTCACAGAATTGTGCCTATTGTGTCCGGGAGCATTCGAAGATGAGGAAGAGAAGATCGACGCGTTTGTGAAAGGATTACCGGAAAGAATCCAAGAAGATATAAGTTCACACGAGCCCGCCTCCATACAACAGGCATGTAGAATGGCTCACAAACTAGTGAACCAGATTGAAGAAAGAATTAAAGAACAGACTGCTGAAGAGGCCAATGTGAAGCAAGTCAAAAGAAAGTGGGAGGAAAACGGTGATAAGAATCACCAATACAACAACAACAATAATCGCAACAATTATCCCAACAATCGCAACATCAATCGCAACTACAACAAACGGCCCAACAACAACAACAACAACAGCAACTACAACAATCATCCCAACAACAATAATAACCGCAACAACAACAACAATCAGAAGCAGCTATGCCAAAGGTGTGAAAAGTATCATTCGGGGTTCTGCACCAAATTTTGCAACAAGTGTAAAAGAAATGGTCATAGCGCGGCGAAGTGTGAGGTCTACGGACCAGGGGTTAACAGAACAAAAGGAACAAATGGTGTCGGAACGAGTAATGGCGGAGCAAGTAGTGTCGGAGCAAGTTATGCCAATGTAGTTTGTTATAAATGTGGAAAACCGGGCCACATTATTAGAAATTGCCCGAACCAGGAGAACACGAATGGACAAGGCCGCGGAAGAGTTTTCAATATTAATGCGGTAGAGGCACAGGAAGACCCGGAGCTTGTTACGGGTACGTTTCTTATTGACAATAAATCTGCTTACGTTTTATTTGATTCGGGTGCGGATAGAAGCTATATGAGTAGAGATTTTTGTGCTAAATTAAGTTGTCCATTGACGCCTTTGGATAGTAAATTTTTACTCGAATTAGCAAATGGTAAATTAATTTCAGCAGATAATATATGTCGGAATCGAGAAATTAAACTGGTTAGCGAAACATTTAAGATTGATTTGATACCAGTAGAGTTAGGGAGTTTTGATGTGATAATCGGTATGGACTGGTTGAAAGAAGTGAAAGCAGAGATCGTTTGTTACAAAAATGCAATTCGCATTATACGAGAAAAAGGAAAACCCTTAATGGTGTACGGAGAAAAGGGCAACACGAAGCTACATCTTATTAGTAATTTGAAGGCACAAAAACTAATAAGAAAAGGTTGCTATGCTGTTCTAGCACACGTCGAGAAAGTACAAACTGAAGAAAAGAGCATCAATGATGTTCTCGTCGCAAAAGAATTTCCCGATGTATTTCTGAAAGAATTACCGGGATTACCCCCACATCGATCCGTTGAATTTCAAATAGATCTTGTACCAGGAGCTGCACCAATAGCTCGTGCTCCTTACAGACTCGCACCCAGCGAGATGAAAGAACTGCAAAGCCAATTACAAGAACTTTTAGAGCGTGGTTTCATTCGACCAAGCACATCACCGTGGGGAGCTCCTGTTTTGTTTGTCAAGAAGAAAGATGGTACATTCAGGTTGTGTATCGACTACCGAGAGTTGAACAAACTTACCATCAAGAACCGCTACCCACTACCGAGAATCGACGACTTATTTGATCAACTACAAGGCTCGTCTGTTTATTCAAAGATTGACTTACGTTCCGGGTATCATCAAATGCGGGTGAAAGAAGATGATATTCCAAAGACTGCTTTCAGAACACGTTACGGTCATTACGAGTTTATGGTCATGCCATTTGGTTTAACTAATGCACCAGCTGTGTTCATGGACCTTATGAACCGAGTGTGTGGACCATACCTTGACAAGTTTGTCATTGTTTTCATTGATGACATACTTATTTACTCAAAGAATGACCAAGAACACGGTGAACATTTGAGAAAGGTGTTAGAAGTATTGAGGAAGGAAGAATTGTACGCTAAGTTTTCAAAGTGTGCATTTTGGTTGGAAGAAGTTCAATTCCTCGGTCACATAGTGAACAAAGAAGGTATTAAGGTGGATCCGGCAAAGATAGAAACTGTTGAAAAGTGGGAAACCCCAAAAACTCCGAAACACATACGCCAGTTTTTAGGACTTGCTGGTTACTACAGAAGGTTCATCCAAGACTTTTCCAGAATAGCAAAACCCTTGACTGCATTAACGCATAAAGGGAAGAAATTTGAATGGAATGATGAACAAGAGAAAGCGTTTCAGTTATTGAAGAAAAAGCTAACTACGGCACCTATATTGTCATTGCCTGAAGGGAATGATGATTTTGTGATTTATTGTGATGCATCAAAGCAAGGTCTCGGTTGTGTATTAATGCAACGAACGAAGGTGATTGCTTATGCGTCTAGACAATTGAAGATTCACGAACAAAATTATACGACGCATGATTTGGAATTAGGCGCGGTTGTTTTTGCATTAAAGACTTGGAGGCACTACTTATATGGGGTCAAAAGTATTATATATACCGACCGCAAAAGTCTTCAACACATATTTAATCAGAAACAACTGAATATGAGGCAGCGTAGGTGGATTGAATTATTGAATGATTACGACTTTGAGATTCGTTACCACCCGGGGAAGGCAAATGTGATCGCCGATGCCTTGAGCAGGAAGGACAGAGAACCCATTCGAGTAAAATCTATGAATATAATGATTCATAATAACATTACTACTCAAATAAAGGAGGCGCAACAAGGAGTTTTAAAAGAGGGAAATTTAAAGGATGAAATACCCAAAGGATCGGAGAAGCATCTTAATATTCGGGAAGACGGAACCCGGTATAGGGCTGAAAGGATTTGGGTACCAAAATTTGGAGATATGAGAGAAATGGTACTTAGAGAAGCTCATAAAACCAGATACTCAATACATCCTGGAACGGGGAAGATGTACAAGGATCTCAAGAAACATTTTTGGTGGCCAGGTATGAAAGCCGATGTTGCTAAATACGTAGGAGAATGTTTGACGTGTTCTAAGGTCAAAGCTGAGCATCAGAAACCATCAGGTCTACTTCAACAACCCGAAATCCCGGAATGGAAATGGGAAAATATTACCATGGATTTCATCACTAAATTGCCAAGGACTGCAAGTGGTTTTGATACTATTTGGGTAATAGTTGATCGTCTCACCAAATCAGCACACTTCCTACCAATAAGAGAAGATGACAAGATGGAGAAGTTAGCACGACTGTATTTGAAGGAAGTCGTCTCCAGACATGGAATACCAATCTCTATTATCTCTGATAGGGATGGCAGATTTATTTCAAGATTCTGGCAGACATTACAGCAAGCGTTAGGAACTCGTCTAGACATGAGTACTGCCTATCATCCACAAACTGATGGGCAGAGCTAAAGGACGATACAAACGCTTGAAGACATGCTACGAGCATGTGTTATTGATTTCGGAAACAGTTGGGATCGACATCTACCGTTAGCAGAATTTTCCTACAACAACAGCTACCATTCAAGCATTGAGATGGCGCCGTTTGAAGCACTTTATGGTAGAAAGTGCAGGTCTCCGATTTGTTGGAGTGAAGTGGGGGATAGACAGATTACGGGTCCGGAGATTATACAAGAAACTACCGAGAAGATCATCCAAATTCAACAACGGTTGAAAACCGCCCAAAGTCGACAAAAGAGCTACGCTGACATTAAAAGAAAAGATATAGAATTTGAAATTGGAGAGATGGTCATGCTTAAAGTTGCACCTTGGAAAGGCGTTGTTCGATTTGGTAAACGAGGGAAATTAAATTCAAGGTATATTGGACCATTCAAGATTATTGATCGTGTCGGACCAGTAGCTTACCGACTAGAGTTACCTCAACAACTCGCGGCTGTACATAACACTTTCCACGTCTCGAATTTGAAGAAATGTTTTGCTAAAGAAGATCTCACTATTCCGTTAGATGAAATCCAAATCAACGAAAAACTTCAATTCATCGAAGAACCCGTCGAAATAATGGATCGTGAGGTTAAAAGACTTAAGCAAAACAAGATACAATTGTTAAGGTTCGATGGAATGCTCGTAGAGGACCCGAGTTCACATGGGAGCGTGAAGATCAGATGAAGAAGAAATACCCGCATCTATTTCTAGAAGATTCGTCAACACCTTCAACAGCTTAAAATTTCGGGACGAAATTTATTTAACGGGTAGGTACTGTAGTGACCCGAACTTTTCCATGTTTATATATATATATTAATTGAGATTGATATTTACATGATTAAATGTTTCCAACATGTTAAGCAATTAAACTTGTTAAGACTTGATTAATTGAAATATGTTTCATATAGACAATTGACCACCCAAGTTGACCGGTGATTCACGAACGTTAAAACATGTAAAAACTATACGATGACATATATATGGTTATATATATAGTTAACATGATTTTATTATAAGTATGTATCTCATTAGGTATTTTAACAATGAGTTATATACATAAAAATGAGACTATTAATTTAAGAAACTCGAAAACGATATATATAACGATTATCGTTATAACAACGTCTTACTAGGTACATATGAATCATATTAAGATATTGATACACTTGGTTAATTATGTTAAATGATAAGTAAATATATTATTAAGTGTATTAACAATGAATTACATATGTAAAAATAAGACTACTAACTTAATGATTTCGAAACGAGACATATATGTAACGATTATCGTTGTAACGACATTTAACAGTATATACATCATAATAAGATATATTATATATCATAATATCATGATAATATAACAATTTAACATCTCATTTGTTATAATAAACAATGGGTTAACAACATTCAACAAGATCGTTAACCTAAAGGTTTCAAAACAACATTTACATGTAACGACTAACGATGAGTTAACGACTCAGTTAAAATATATATACATGTAGTGTTTTAATATGTATTTATACACTTTTGAAAGACTTCAATACACTTATCAAAATACTTCTACTTAACAAAAATGCTTACAATTACATCCTCGTTCAGTTTCATCAACAATTCTACTCGTATGCACCCGTATTCGTACTCGTACAATACACAGCTTTTAGATGTATGTACTATTGGTATATACACTCCAATGATCAGCTCTTAGCAGCCCATGTGAGTCACCTAACACATGTGGGAACCATCATTTGGCAACTAGCATGAAATATCTCATAAAATTACAAAAATATGAGTAATCATTCATGACTTATTTACATGAAAACAAAATAACATATCCTTTATATCTAATCCATACACCAACGACCAAAAACACCTACAAACACTTTCATTCTTCAATTTTCTTCATCTAATTGATCTCTCTCAAGTTCTATCTTCAAGTTCTAAGTGTTCTTCATAAATTCCAAAAGTTCTAGTTTCATAAAATCAAGAATACTTTCAAGTTTGCTAGCTCACTTCCAATCTTGTAAGGTGATCATCCAACCTCAAGAAATCTTTGTTTCTTACAGTAGGTTATCATTCTAATACAAGGTAATAATCATATTCAAACTTTGGTTCAATTTCTATAACTATAACAATCTTATTTCAAGTGATGATCTTACTTGAACTTGTTTTCATGTCATGATTCTGCTTCAAGAACTTCGAGCCATCTAAGGATCCGTTGAAGCTAGATCCATTTTTCTCTTTTCCAGTAGGTTTATCCAAGGAACTTAAGGTAGTAATGATGTTCATAACATCATTCAATTCATACATATAAAGCTATCTTATTCGAAGGTTTAAACTTGTAATCACTAGAACATAGTTTAGTTAATTCTAAACTTGTTCGCAAACAAAAGTTAATCCTTCTAACTTGACTTTTAAAATCAACTAAATACATGTTCTATATCTATATGATATGCTAACTTAATGATTTAAAACCTGGAGACACGAAAAACACCGTAAAACCGGATTTACGCCGTCGTAGTAACACCGCGGGCTGTTTTGGGTTAGTTAATTAAAAACTATGATAAACTTTGATTTAAAAGTTGTTATTCTGAGAAAATGATTTTTATTATGAACATGAAACTATATCCAAAAATTATGGTTAAACTCAAAGTGGAAGTATGTTTTCTAAAATGGTCATCTAGACGTCGTTCTTTCGACTGAAATGACTACCTTTACAAAAATGACTTGTAACTTATTTTTCCGACTATAAACCTATACTTTTTCTGTTTAGATTCATAAAATAGAGTTCAATATGAAACCATAGCAATTTGATTCACTCAAAACGGATTTAAAATGAAGAAGTTATGGGTAAAACAAGATTGGATAATTTTTCTCATTTTAGCTACGTGAAAATTTGTAACAAATCTATTCCAACCATAACTTAATCAACTTGTATTGTATATTATGTAATCTTGAGATACCATAGACACGTATACAATGTTTCGACCTATCATGTCGACACATCTATATATATTTCGGAACAACCATAGACACTCTATATGTGAATGTTGGAGTTAGCTATACAGGGTTGAGGTTGATTCCAAAATATATATAGTTTGAGTTGTGATCAATACTGAGATACGTATACACTGGGTCGTGGATTGATTCAAGATAATATTTATCGATTTATTTCTGTACATCTAACTGTGGACAACTAGTTGTAGGTTACTAACGAGGACAGCTGACTTAATAAACTTAAAACATCAAAATATATTAAAAGTGTTGTAAATATATTTTGAACATACTTTGATATATATGTATATATTGTTATAGGTTCGTGAATCAACCAGTGGCCAAGTCTTACTTCCCGACGAAGTAAAAATCTGTGAAAGTGAGTTATAGTCCCACTTTTAAAATCTAATATTTTTGGGATGAGAATACATGCAGGTTTTATAAATGATTTACAAAATAGACACAAGTACGTGAAACTACATTCTATGGTTGAATTATCGAAATCGAATATGCCCCTTTTTATTAAGTCTGGTAATCTTAGAATTAGGGAACAGACACCCTAATTGACGCGAATCCTAAAGATAGATCTATTGGGCCTAACAAACCCCATCCAAAGTACCGGATGCTTTAGTACTTCGAAATTTATATCATATCTGAAGGGTGTCCCGGAATGATGGGGATATTCTTATATATGCATCTTGTTAATGTCGGTTACCAGGTGTTCACCATATGAATGACTTTTATCTCTATGTATGGGATGTGTATTGAAATATGAAATCTTGTGGTCTATTATTATGATTTGATATATATAGGTTAAACCTATAACTCACCAACATTTTTGTTGACGTTTTAAGCATGTTTATTCTCAGGTGATTATTAAGAACTTCCGCTGTCGCATACTTAAATAAGGACGAGATTTGGAGTCCATGCTTGTATGATATTGTGTAAAAACTGCATTCAAGAAACTTATTTTGTTGTAACATATTTGTATTGTAAACCATTATGTAATGGTCGTGTGTAAACAGGATATTTTAGATTATCATTATTTGATAATCTACGTAAAGCTTTTTAAACCTTTATTGATGAAATAAAGGTTATGGTTTGTTTTAAAATGAATGCAGTCTTTGAAAAACGTCTCATATAGAGGTCAAAACCTCGCAACGAAATCAATTAATATGGAACATTTTTAATCAATAAGAACGGGACATTTCAGATGCGGATTCACGATGACGCGTGTAGTTTCGGTCATCTTATTGAGGTAGTGATCTCGTGTGGTTGCGGATTCACTAAGGCTCGTGTAGTTCGGCCAACCTTGATGTTATTGTGATATTGAAGATAGTAGTCTCGTGTGGATGCGGATTTACTAAGGCTCGTGTAGTTCGGCCAATCTTCATATGGTTTTCGGTTAAGGGGTTAACCTTGGGCGGTTTACTCTTTGTTATATATCATCGTATTATTGTGATGTAGCTAACCCTCTGGGTGTAGCTTGTTGGAGTTGTTCACATCGTCGTTAGTGAACTTACTTGTTGACTTCTTAGCTTGTTGTATAGCGCTCGTACGGTATGCTTAGTTAGTTTTCCTTATACTTGGATGCTCTGGTATGCGTTATTTGATTATTTGTGTGGTGTATCCATTTTATGCGTATATATGTATGTAGTATATTCTCACTCACTAAGCGTTAGCTTACCCTCTCGTTGTTTACATTTTTATAGATTTGCATGGAGGCGGTGGCTCGGTTAAGCATGGGGACTAGTGGACTCGCGTAGTTGCTTAGAACACATGCTTTTGGATTGATTAGGATTGGGTATCATATCCCTAATCACCATGCTCGGTCTTTATTTTGTGTTAAAATCATGTGGTCAAAAACTTGTATGTTGTACGAAAGTCGTAAAACGGCCGATGTGGGCCCGGTGTCGTAAAACTTGTTCTATTATTGAAATGTGTGAGTTTTACTTATTATTATATGTTGTGAAAACCGTTTCGTCTAAAAGTGTCGGGAAGTGGTAGATCATTAAACGAAAAATGGAAAATACGGACAGAACCTGAAATGGCTTGTGCGCGCCGCGCACATAGGGGGCTGCGCGCAGCGCACCCTCTGTTAAAAAAAATTTATTTCGCATATTCGGTTGGATAACGGGTTGGGTCGTTACACATAGCAATTCCTACCTTTTTGCAATTAGCATTAAAATAATCAATTTTTTTCTGAGACCATTTAATAAAAATGTATTCAGATGGTTGTTTCACATCTAGCAAAAAAACATTGACTTGTCTCATTTCACCCACATGTAATCATATTCTGTATCCCATTCATCATCATCTGTTTCAAAATCAACACTATCCTCATCAGCCAAAACACCGAATGAATTTTTCATTTCAACCCTACCCTCTCATGGTCTACTATCATCTCTATTTTCCTTAACTACCACATTTTCAAGCTTAACACTACACCCTAGACCACTATTACTACCTATAAAAACTGTTTTGCCCAATGGGATATTTTTCTTCTTTTTCAGATCAACGGCTTGAGTATTGTTTACAGATTGTTTTAGAGATTGTTTTAGGTTGACTAGAGTTGACCTTGCATTAATAGCCTCAGCCATATCAGTTTTACCACTATTATCAACTCTCCTCCACTGTCCACGAAACCTTATTCTATCAAATACACTACCCTTATTAGGTAATTCCCCTTTAGTTTTAAATTGCTGTTGAGGTCCTACATGAGGTTATTTCACATCATTATGATGACTATGTTGTTGACCCCTAAATTGCTGACCATTTCTCTATTGACCATTATACGGTTGACCCCTACTATTATTACCCATACTCTATTGCCATTTAGCATTCAACCTATCCACTATTTTGTTCTTCCCCCTACCACTTGGAAACCATCATCATCCAAATCAACATTGTTATGTTTAGAGCCATTTACCTTTCTCACATTTAAAGTCTCCTTATAATTTTTTTATTAGCTTCCTCTACAGCAGTTAAAGGTCTACTTTTGCAAAGTTTATACGAATGACCAAACACCTTACAATGAGTACACAAAGGAGGTTTCCATTGATAAGTAATATCAAGCTTCCCTACTTTTGATTCTATCCCATCAATCTCAGGGTAACCAAATTCAACAAAATTTGGGAGTTCTTCATTGGCAGAGACTTCTACAAGCACTCTTGCATAACCAAAACAATCGTTCTTATTCAAACATCTATCCATGGTGACTTTATCTACCAATGCTTACAAGCTTGTTAATACCCCTACAATTCCAAAGTTCAATAGGGATATTATGTATACAAACCCAAAAAGGAACTTTACTAGGCTCAATCTTATTTAGCCACACTTCAGGTTGCCATTTATTAATGAAAAAAGGTACATTATTAATGAGCCAAGGGCCACTTTCAAGAACTGCCATCATACCTTTTTCACTTTTAAACATGCATAAGTAGAAACCAACACCAGTTTTAATAACTTCCTTTTAAATCATAGTCCCTCCATAGTCTTCTAAGATTAGCATTAACCACCTGATAATCCATTGAAGTACCAATAAAGTATCCATATAATTGTAGTGAGAAAGAACTGCCACCTTTTTTAATTTCTTCCACAGTAAATTAAACCATTTTTTTACCATCAGGAAGTACTGTAGGTGGAATAAACTCCATTTTCACTTAATCATTTTCATTAGCCTTCATAATTAAATCAGCAAAAGTAACTTTGGGAATATTCCAAACATTCCTCAAGATTTGAGGATTTTGCACATTTATCTTCAAATCAGCGTCCTGGCCTTTTGAGGCACCCCCTTCCATAGTGATATCATTAATCAGGTTGCTATCATTAGTTTTATCACCCTCTTGGATCACAGAATCAACCTTAACCTTGCATCTCATCTTCTCATCCTATTTTTAATTGATAACAACCTTTGCAGAAGAGTTATGGTTTTCAAAATATTTCTTTATTGTGGCCACCGATTTAGCACTGATATGACCCTTCCCAGTCTTTTCTAAAACAGGACCCATAGGATAAAAAACACTAGATCTATCCACGTTCCTACTCAAATCATAATTCAAGCCTATATGATTCCTAGCATCACCACTATTAACTTCATCATTCATCATCTCAAAAGATCTATTATTAACAGTAACAGATGCACAAGGAGTTTCATACCTTTGTTCAACTTGTGCAGGGACATTCATGATCAATCCTTAATTAATGATGTTACTTAATTACGGATTGAGTGCAATAAGATTGTAATGGAGGATGGAATATTTGATGATTATTTTAGGCCCCGATGATCGTCTTTCACTTTAACTATCAAGTGATCAACCACCCCGACCCGGTCTTGATTGTTAATTAGCTTAATTCACCTTTGCGCGGTGTAAAAATCCCTTGGGCAAGATCACAAGTGGAAATTACAAAGGCTTAGGCAAAATTGCAGAGAATCAACAACCCATAAATGAGAGGCCAAGCTCCCTATTTATAGGAATCGAAATATCCGCGGTCTGCGAGTTACTTAACTATCCGCGGAAACTCAGCGGATTAAACCGCGGTCTTGCATTAATGCAAAAACATAACCGCTGCACTTATTTTCAGCGCATTTTGTATAGCTTTGCCTTATAATTCACGTAGTTCTGCCTTTGGCTTTTAGAAAATAAAATATACATATACAATGCCATGTATATGATCAAGTCCCCCCAGTCTATTATGATGCATTTTCGGGAAGCTAATGCGTCATGATAAACTTTAAAAATAACGAAATGCTTCTTAAAATAGTTCGCAAACAATACTTTAATATTTCTTACCGCCCATTTATTACCGTTGTTTTAATTAAGCTCAACGCGTAATTACAACGGTAACTTTCGCCATTCTGTCAAATCAACACGCTGTAACGGCTTAAAAATTACCGTTTACACGTTTTACCACGTTGCGGTAATTTCAGCCATTTAAATGCAATGATTATCTTTTCAACTTGCTCGCCCTAATGCCGATTATAAATAACACAATAATCCGCATAAAAACTTTACTCTTTCTCTTTCAATTTCATCTGCAACAAAATTCATCGAATTACAATCGTACTTTGCAATTAGCCAATCGAACCTTCAATTTCATCAATTCAACCTCCGATTTAGCTTTTCTTATTATTCAATTTATTTTCTTTATTGCAAATGGCGTCGTCTTCATTTATGCATACCCCCGGAGGTTATGTTTCCTATATGACGGAAACAAAACTTCAAACGCTACAGGAATGGTATCCGCCACTTGCTCAATTTGTTCCTACCATGCCTGCGGCAGAACAGCGAGCCGATACTCCCCCTAAAGGGATGATTTCTGTTTACGAGGCTGCCATTTCTCAAGGCAACCTTCGATTTCCACTTACCTGCTTTTTCCGCAGTGTTTTCGAATACTATAATATCGCCATGGCACAGTTGCATCCTAACGCAATTAACAAAATTGTGCTGTTCGAGATGTACTGCAATGCCACCGGCCAACCACTACTGCTGAATGTTTTTCGTATGTGCAATAGCCTAGTGCTATACGATGTTGGGTAGTTTTCTTTCCGCAGTAAACTTGGCGTAATGACTTCACCCAAGGACTCAATAGGCAATTGGTGCAGTTCGTTCTTTTACATCAATGACACCGCCTATTTGGACAGTGCTATTCCTAAAGCTTGGTGTACAGAGCTTAACCCCGAGCTCAATGAGAGGCCTGTACTCGATGATCTTGAGAATGACACTCTCAAGACACAATAAAACGCGGGCATATTTCTACGACCTTAATCGAATGTACCACTGTACATTGGTAGAGTGTCAATTCAATGGCCGTGGAGAGACCAAGATGCGCTTTTGGTTGACAAATCAAAAAATGCTATGCCGCTGAAATTTATCGCAGTATATTAACATAATACACTTACATTTTTCGCAATATTTTCGCTTTGCATAACACTATGTGCTTTTATTTTTACAGTGGTTCCACTTGACCTTATCATGAGGTCTGCTGATATAAGCAGGATTAGCCCTGCCCGTCGCCTAAAGAACGGTGACGGCGGCATTATTCTTATTGATGAACCGATCATCAATACATGTTATATTGCTGGAGGCGAGGACCGCGGCAAGCGTAACGTTGCGGAAACTACTCCCACTCCACGCAAGAAACGTCTACGCACTCATTCTTAACAAGAAGCAAGTAAGCAAATGCTATTTTGCAGTATTTATTTGATTACGCATTGTTTGTTTTAGCATAAACTTGCTATATTTGCTTATCTGTTTATAGCTATTCTTCCAGGGTCATCCGCTGAAGCTACACCGCTTTACAACATTAGAGGAAGAATCCCTACAAATGTTCTTAATGAACCCGGGAATGAAGATTTATCTCTTCCATCTGACACAGAAGCATCCAACCAGGAAGAGGAAGGAGAAGCTGATGCGGAAGAAACTGCCTCAGTAAATCGGGCCTTTAGACTATACCAAAGGCTTTATAAATTTGTTCCTGAAGAAACAAGGGAGCAATATCGCAAATTGTCTTATCCTGAGGCTGCCAGACAACGACTACATAATTGCTACAATGCAATTTATCTGGCAGTCGACAGCATGGAGCGCTTCACTGAGATGTCAGACGAGTATGATAAAGCAGTGAAAACTGCCAATGCACAAGAGAGAAGGGCGCGAAAGGCTGAAACGCGTCTTGAAAAGGTAATGGAAGAGAACGCCAAACTTAAAAGAAGGGCAGAAGTTGCGGAGCATGAGTTCGCACAGCTAGTAAAGTATCTCCCAACATTCGCGGATAAAGTGATGGACTCCGAGCCAGTCACTGAAAAATTTCAAACATATGCTCAAGCAGCAAAGCTTGCCACTCGCTGCGAGTGGTATGATTTATTATGCAAACTCGGCGATCTTTCTCAACCTCTTCCTTCTGACATGGCGAAAGAAATATGCGCCACCGATGATGCCCGCGAAATACTCGAGAGGGCGAAGAAGGAGGCTGAGAAGATTAGCATACTTGTGCTTGAAGAGCTCAGTCAGCGGGAAGGCGTTTCATTTGCAGATATTAAAGCATTAGAACTTTATTTTTGCATTGACTAATTTGTTTTTGAATGTATTTTCGCAATTACAAATTGCGTTTGCTGTAAGAATCCGCGTTGCGTACGCGCTTAATATTATTCACTTTTTTCACAGTCCGCAGTTGCAACTTCTTTTATTTATATAGCGCTTTATTATCAATATTCATAACACGGACTTGTCCTTTGCAATTTCCAACTTTTATTATTGTGCACATAATAAATGTGTACTTTTGCGAAACAATCTGTATGCGTATATACTTATACATTATGAATCTTCTAAGTCCGCCATAACGATCCTTAGGCAAATTTAGCATTGCGAAGCATCTAAGTATTGGCAAGATTAAATACTTAGGAAGTGTTATCCTTTCGCAATTATTTTCAAATTAACACAAGTGGGCAATTTCATCACTTTGTTTTTAACAGATTCTGTCACAATGCATTCTTGCATTATTATATCATTTAAGTAGGCCACGCTTAGCGAAAATCATGCCACCTTACTTAAAATATCCGCAGAACAAACATTAACTTAGTGTTGTAAAAGACAAATAATTGTATTATGCGAAAAAAGCACTACGCGTGGCCACACGCAGTGTTTTCGCTTTGTAAAGAAACAATTACTAACACTGAAATTAACTTTGCTTTGTTCATTATTATTTCGCATTCGAAACATAAACACAACTATCAAATTCGCATCTTAATATCATGCATTTATAAATTTTGCCTTAGCATCTTATTACAACTTTTTAAATTTTCACACTATTCAGGATTAACTGATCATCCTTCAATACCCAAATTCGCATTTGCCATAATCATAGCGCAGAATGGCTAAACTTCCGCAGAAATCAGCGAGCCAATGCCCTTGTTGGCAGAAAATTTTAACATACCATGCATGGTAGACGGTATAGCGCCAAACATGCGCAAAGCTGTGCGCCCAAGTATCATATTGAATCGCGATTGATTTCGCATTATGTACAGATTCAATAAAGCTTGGTGCCTTAGCGACTCATCGCTGTCATCAACTAACTCCATCTGTAATTCCAGCTGACCAACTGGCCAGGATGACTCTTCTGAGAACCCGGCAAGTGAAACCGCAGTAGGTTTTATTAAAGCTTGAATGTTCACGGGCAACTTGCTAAAGCATTGTTCGTACATGACGTCAACACTGCTACCAGTGTTCACATGTACCTTCATTATCATTATTCCAGTATTTGCAATGCGATATGAAACCACTACAGGCTTATCATCATCCGCGGTCAAACTTGCAGGAGGAAACGCAATAGAAGGACATTTCCAACTGACAATCTGTTCTGAAATTTGCATTATCGACGTGTCGCCCTGCACTTCTACCACGTTGATTACTTGGATTCCGCGCTGATTTTCTTTTTTGCTCACCATTTTTACTCCCGGATTTTTTACTGCAGGAGCCTTTCGCTCAACCGCGTTTGACGCATTCGAGGTATTAGCTTCTGTAGGCATTATAATCGCATTCGTGGTGTTTTGTGCGATTAAATGGTCCAGCTTGCCTTGCTCGTATGCTTCCGCAATGAATTCCGTCAAATCTCTACAACGATTGGTGTCATGACCGTAATCGTCATGGAAAACACAAAATTTTGATCTATCGCGCCTGCTATTTTCTCCCAAAGGTTGCGGATCAGGAAAAGACTTAGCAACTCTTTCTTGCAACAAAATTTCCTAAGGCGTTTTTGTTAGCGTCTGAATGATGTTGAATGATTCATTGCTCCACTTTTGCGTAGAATAGCGATCACGGCGTCCATATCCATGGTTATCATTTTGGCTTTGAAACCTGTCATTTCGCGAGTATCCACTGCCGCCATTTCTTCGCTGAAAACCTGATCCGCGGTAATTATCACTGTTACCATCGCGAAAAGAGTCATTATCATCTCGCCAACTTTTGTCTCTACCCCACCCACATGTAGTGACCCGAACTTTTAGATGTTTATATATATTAAATGAAATTGTTATTTACATGATTAAATGTTTCCAACATGTTAAGCAATCAAATTTGTTAAGACTTGATTAATTGAAATAGGTTTCATATAGACAATTGACCACCCAAGTTGACCGGTGATTCACGAACG
The DNA here is from genome assembly GCF_046630445.1 of Rutidosis leptorrhynchoides. Lineage (NCBI taxonomy): Eukaryota > Viridiplantae > Streptophyta > Magnoliopsida > Asterales > Asteraceae > Rutidosis > Rutidosis leptorrhynchoides. Next base: position 260,223,947 of record NC_092337.1, read on the forward strand.
TTAAAACTTGTAAAAACTATATGATGACATATATATGGATATATATATAGTTAACATGATATTATGATAAGTAAACATATCATTAAGTATATTAACAATGAACTACATATGTAAAAGCAAGACTACTAACTTAATGATTTTGAAACGAGACATATATGTAACGATTATCGTTGTAACGACATTTAAAGTATATATATCATATTAAGAGATATTCATACATCATATTATCATGATAATATAATAATTTAAAATCTCATTTGATATTATAAACATTGGGTTAACAACATTTAACAAGATCGTTAACCTAAAGGTTTCAAAACAACACTTACATGTAACGACTAACGATGACTTAACGACTCAGTTAAAATGTATATACATGTAGTGTTTTAATATGTATTCATACACTTTTGAAAGACTTCAAGACACTTATCAAAATACTTCTACTTAACAAAAATGCTTACAATTACATCCTCGTTTAGTTTCATCAACAATTCTACTCGTATGCACCCGTATTCGTACTCGTACAATACACAGCTTTTAGATGTATGTACTATTGGTATATACACTCCAATTATCAGCTCTTAGCAGCCCATGTGAGTCACCTAACACATGTGGGAACCATCATTTGGCAACTAGCATGAAATATCTCATAAAATTACAAAAATATGAGTAATCATTCATGACTTATTTACATGAAAACAAAATTACATATCCTTTATATCTAATCCATACACCAACGACCAAAAACATCTACAAACACTTTCATTCTTCAATTTTCTTCATCTAATTGATCTCACTCAAGTTCTATCTTCAAGTTCTAAGTGTTCTTCATAAATTCCAAAAGTTCTAGTTTCATAAAATCAAGAATACTTCCAAGATTGCAAGTTTACTTCCAAGTTTTCTAAATCTATTCTAAGTAATCATCCAAGATCAAGAAACCTTTGTTACTTACAGTAGGTTATCTTTCTGATACAAGGTAATAATCATATTCAAACTTTAATTCAATTTCTATAACTATAACAATCTTATTTCAAGTGGAAATCTTACTTGAAATTGTTTTCGTGTCATGATTCTGCTTCAAGAACTTTCAAGCCATCCAAGGATCCTTTGAAGCTAGATCCATTTTTCTCATTTCCAGTATGTTTATCCAAGGAACTTGAGGTAGTAATGATGTTCATAACATCATTCGATTCATACATAAAAAGCTGTCTTATTCAACGTTATAAACTTGTAATCACTAGAACATAGTTTAGTTAATTCTAAACTTGTTCGCAAATAAAGTTAATCCTTCTAACTAGACTTTTAAAATCAACTAAACACATGTTCTATATCTATAATATATGCTAACTTAATGATTTAAAACCCGGAAACGCGATAAACACCATAAAACTGGATATACGCCGTCGTAGTAAAACTGGGGGCTGTTTTAGTTGGGATAATTAAAAGCTAAGAAGAACTTTGATTTAAAAGCTATACTTCTGGAAAAATGATTTTTCTTATGAAAATGAAACTATATCCAAAAATCATGGTTAAACTCGAAGTGAAAGTATGTTTTTCAAAATGGTCATCAAGATGTTGTTCTTTCGACGAAAATGACTACCTCTTTCAAAAACGACTTGTAACTTGTATTTCTGACTATAAACTTATACTTTTTCTATTTAGATTCATAAAGTTAAGTTCAATACAAAACCGTGGCCACTGGAATCACTCAAAACGGATTAGAAACGAAGAAATGGCGAGTAAAACAAGATTGATAAAAACTACTCATTTTACCTACGTGAAAGTTAGTAATAAATCTATTCCAACCATAACCTATGAAATGTCCCGTTCTTGTTGATTAAAAACGTTCTATATTAATTGATTTCGTTGCGAGGTTTTGACCTTTATATGAGACGTTTTTCAAAGACTGCATTCATTTTTAAAACAAACCATAACCTTTATTTCATAAATGAAGGTTTAAAAAGCTTTACGTAGATTATCAAATAATGATAATCTAAAATATCCTGTTTACACACGACCATTACATAATGGTTTACAATACAAATATGTTACATCGAAATCAGTTTCTTGAATGCAGTTTTTACACAATATCATACAAACATGAACTCCAAATCTTGTCCTAATTTTAGTATACAACAGCGGAAGCTCTTAATATTCACTTGAGAATAAACATGCTTTAAACGTCAACAAAAATGTTGGTGAGTTATAGGTTTAACCTATATATATCAAATCGTAACAATAGACCACAAGATTTCATATTTCAATACACATCCCATACATAGAGATAAAAATCATTCATATAGTGAACACCTGGTAACTGACATTAACAAGATGCATATATATAAGAATATCCCCATCATTCCGGGACACCCTTCGGATATGATATAAATTTCGAAGTACTAAAGCATCCGATACTTTGGATGGGGTTTGTTAGGCCCAATAGATCTATCTTTAGGATTCGCGTCAATTAGGGTGTCTGTTCCCTAATTCTTAGATTACCAGACTTAATAAAAAGGGGCATATTCGATTTCGATAATTCAACCATAGAATGTAGTTTCACGTACTTGTGTCTATTTTGTAAATCATTTATAAAACCTGCATGTATTCTCATCCCAAAAATATTAGATTTTAAAAGTGGGACTATAACTCACTTTCACAGATTTTTACTTCGTCGAGAAGTAAGACTTGGCCACTGTTGATTCACGAACCTATAACAATATATACATATATATTAAAGTATGTTTAAAATATATTTACAACACTTTTAATATATTTTGATGTTTTAAGTTTATTAAGTCAGCTGTCCTCGTTAGTAACCTACAAATAGTTGTCCACAGTTAGATGTACAGAAATAAATCGATAAATATTATCTTGAATCAATCCACGGCCTAGTGTATACGTATCTCAGTATTGATCACAACTCAAACTATATATATTTTGGAATCAACCTCAACCCTGTATAGCTAACTCCAACATTCACATATAGAGTGTCTATGGTTGTTCCGAAATATATATAGATGTGTCGACATGATAGGTCGAAACATTGTATACGTGTCTATGGTATCTCAAGATTACATAATATACAATACAAGTTGATTAAGTTATGGTTGGAATAGATTTGTTACCAATTTTCACGTAGCTAAAATGAGAAAAATTATCCAATCTTGTTTTACCCATAACTTCTTCATTTTAAATCCGTTTTGAGTGAATCAAATTGCTATGGTTTCATATTGAACTCTATTTTAGGAATCTAAACAGAAAAAGTATAGGTTTATAGTCGAAAAAATAAGTTACAAGTCGTTTTTGTAAAGGTAGTCATTTCAGTCGAAAGAACGACGTCTAGATGACCATTTTAGAAAACATACTTCCACTTTGAGTTTAACCATAATTTTTGGATATAGTTTCATGTTCATAATAAAAATCATTTTCTCAGAATAACAACTTTTAAATCAAAGTTTATCATAGTTTTTAATTAACTAACCCAAAACAGCCCGCGGTGTTACTACGACGGCGTAAATCCGGTTTTACGGTGTTTTTCGTGTTTCCAGGTTTTAAATCATTAAGTTAGCATATCATATAGATATAGAACATGTGTTTAGTTAATTTTAAAAGTCAAGTTAGAAGGATTAACTTTTGTTTGCGAACAAGTTTAGAATTAACTAAACTATGTTCTAGTGATTACGAGTTTAAACCTTCAAATAAGATAGTTTTATATATATGAATCGAATGATGTTATGAACATCATTACTACCTCAAGTTTAGTAGGTAAACCTACTGGAAGTGACAAGAAATGATCTAGCTTCAAAGGATCTTGGATGGCTTGAAAGTTCTTGAAGTAGGATCATGACACAAAAACAAGTTCAAGTAAGATTTTTACTCGAATTAAGATAGTTTATAGTTATAGAAATTGAATCAAAGTTTGAATATGAATATTACCTTGAATAAGAAAGATAACCTACTGTATATAACAAAGGTTTCTTGATCTTAGATGATTACTTGGAATGGATTAGAAAGCTTGAAGTAAATTAGTAAACTCGAAGGGATTTTTGAAGTGTTCTTGAAGTGTTCTTCCTATGATGATTATAGCTTGATTCTTGAAGTGATTTTTGATGAATATGATGATTAACTACTGGAAAAATATGTTCATAATAGTGTGTGTGTGTTGAGAGAGAATTAGAAAGAGAATTGGAAGTGAAACGGAGTGAATGATGAGTGGTAATTGGTGAGTGGTGAATGGGGTTAAAAGGAGTTCTAGTTAGTTGACTAGCTCATGGTAGAAGTTAAAATTGATTAGTCATACATGACATAATCAAGAGTGGAATCCCATGCTAGTTCCTATTGGTATATACCCATAGTAAGTACGTTTTGAAGCTGTGTATAATACGGGTAAGAATACGACTAGAATTCTTGATGAAAGAAAAGAATGGGAAAGTAACTGTAACCATTTTCGTTAAGTATGAGTGTTTTGATATATGTCTTGAAGTCTTCTAAAAGTATTTTAATACATCTAAATACACTACATGTATATACATTTTAACTGAGTCGTTAAGTCATCGTTAGTCGTTACATGTAAGTGTTGTTTTTAAACCTTTAAGTTAACGATCTCAATTAATGTTGTTAACCCATTGTTTATTATATCTAATGAGATGTTAAATTATTATATTATCATGATATTATGATATATTAATATATCTTAATATGATATATATACATTTAAATGTCGTTACAACGATAATCGTTACATATATGTCTCGTTTCGAAATCCTTAAGTTAGTAGTCTTGTTTATATGTATATAACTCATTGTTAATATACTTATGGAGATACTTACTTATCATAATCTCATGTTAACCATATGTATATCCATATATATATCGTCATGTCATTTTTACAAGTTTTAACGTTCGTGAATCGCCGGTCAACTTGGGTGGTCAATTGTCTATATGAAACATATTTCAATTAATCAAGTCTTAACAAGTTTGATTGCTTAACATGTTGGAAACATTTAATCATGTAAATATCAATCTCAATTAATATATATAAACATGGAAAAGTTCTTGTCACTACAGTACCTACCAGTTAAATAAATTTCGTCCCGAAATTTTAAGCTGTTGAAGGTGTTGACGAATCGTCTGGAAATAGATGCGGGTATTTCTTCTTCATCTGATCTTCACACTCCCAGGTGAACTCGGGTCCTCTACGAGCATTCCATCGAACCTTAACAATTGGTATCTTGTTTTGCTTAAGTCTTTTAACCTCACGATCCATTATTTCGACGGGTTCTTCGATGAATTGGAGTTTTTCGTTGATTTGGATTTCGTCTAACGGAATAGTGAGATCTTCTTTAGCAAAACATTTCTTCAAATTCGAGACGTGGAAAGTGTTATGTACAGCCGCGAGTTGTTGAGGTAACTCAAGTCGGTAAGCTACTGGTCCGACACGATCAATAATCTTGAATGGTCCAATATACCTTGGATTTAATGTCCCTCGTTTACCAAATCGAACAACGCCTTTCCAAGGTGCAACTTTAAGCATGACCATCTCTCCAATTTCAAATTCTATATCTTTTCTTTTAATGTCAGCGTAGCTCTTTTGTCGACTTTGGGCGGTTTTCAACCGTTGTTGAATTTGGATGATCTTCTAGGTAGTTTCTTGTATAATCTCCGGACCCGTAATCTGTCTATCCCCCACTTCACTCCAACAAATCGGAGACCTGCACTTTCTACCATAAAGTGCTTCAAACGGCGCCATCTCAATGCTTGAATGGTAGCTGTTGTTGTAGGAAAATTCTGCTAACGGTAGATGTCGATCCCAACTGTTTCCGAAATCAATAACACATGCTCGTAGCATGTCTTCAAGCGTTTGTATCATCCTTTCACTCTGTCCATCAGTTTGTGGATGATAGGCAGTACTCATGTCTAGACGAGTTCCTAATGCTTGCTGTAATGTCTGCCAGAATCTTGAAATAAATCTGCCATCCCTATCAGAGATAATAGAGATTGGTATTCCATGTCTGGAGACGACTTCCTTCAAATACAGTCGTGCTAACTTCTCCATCTTGTCATCTTCTCTTATTGGCAGGAAGTGTGCTTATTTGGTGAGACGATCAACTATTACCCAAATAGTATCAAAACCACTTGCAGTCCTTGGCAATTTAGTGATGAAATCCATGGTAATGTTTTCCCATTTCCATTCTAGGATTTCGGGTTGTTGAAGTAGACCTGATGGTTTTTGATGCTCAGCTTTGACCTTAGAACACGTCAAACATTCTCCTACGTATTTAGCAACATCGGCTTTCATACCCGGCCACCAAAAATGTTTCTTGAGATCCTTGTACATCTTCCCCGTTCCAGGATGTATTGAGTATCTGGTTTTATGAGCTTCTCTAAGTACCATTTCTCTCATATCTCCAAATTTTGGTACCCAAATCCTTTCAGCCCTATACCGGGTTCCGTCTTCCCGAATATTAAGATGCTGCTCCGATCCTTTGGGTATTTCATCCTTTAAATTTCCTTCTTTTAAAACTCCTTGTTGCGCCTCCTTTATTTGAGTAGTAAGGTTATTATGAATCATTATATTCATAGATTTTACTCGAATGGGTTCTCTGTCCTTCCTGCTCAAGGCATCGGCTACCACATTTGCCTTCCTCGGGTGGTAACGAATCTCAAAGTCGTAATCATTCAACAATTCAATCCACCTACGCTGCCTCATATTCAGTTGTTTCTGATTAAATATGTGTTGAAGACTTTTGTGGTCGGTATATATAATACTTTTGACCCCATATAAGTAGTGCCTCCAAGTCTTTAATGCAAAAATAACCGCGCCTAATTCCAAATCATGCGTCGTATAATTTTGCTCGTGAATCTTCAATTGTCTAGACGCATAAGCAATCACCTTCGTTCGTTGCATTAATACACAACCGAGACCTTGCTTTGATGCGTCACAATAAATCACAAAATCATCATTCCCTTCAGACAATGACAATATAGGTGCCGTAGTTAGCTTTTTCTTCAATAACTGAAACGCTTTCTCTTGTTCATCCTTCCATTCAAATTTCTTCCCTTTATGCGTTAATGCAGTCAAGGGTTTTGCTATTCTGGAAAAGTCTTGGATGAACCTTCTGTAGTAACCAGCTAGTCCTAAAAACTGGCGTATGTGTTTCGGAGTTTTCGGGGTTTCCCACTTTTCAACAGTTTCTATCTTTGCCGGACCCACCTTAATACCTTTTTTGTTCACTATGTGACCGAGGAATTGAACTTCTTCCAACCAAAATGCACACTTTGAAAATTTAGCGTACAATTCTTCCTTCCTCAATACTTCTAACACCTTTCTCAAATGTTCAACGTGTTCTTGGTCATTCTTTGAGTAAATAAGTATGTCATCAATGAAAACAATGACAAAATTGTCAAGGTATGGTCCACACACTCGGTTCATAAGGTCCATGAACACAGCTGGTGCATTAGTTAAACCAAATGGCATGACCATAAACTCGTAATGACCGTAACGTGTTCTGAAAGCAGTCTTTGGAATATCATCTTCTTTCACCCGCATTTGATGATACCCGGAACGTAAGTCAATCTTTGAATAAATAGACGAGCCTTGTAGTTGATCAAATAATTCGTCGATTCTCGGTAGTGGGTAGTGGTTCTTGATGGTAAGTTTGTTCAACTCTCGGTAGTCGATACACAACCTGAATGTACCATCTTTCTTCTTGACAAACAAAACAGGAGCTCCCCACGGTGATGTGCTTGGTCGAATGAAACCATGCTCTAAAAGTTCTTGTAATTGGCTTTACAGTTCTTTCATCTCGCTGGGTGCGAGTCTGTAAGGAGCACGAGCTATTGGTGCAGCTCCAGGTACAAGATCTATTTGAAATTCAACAGATCGATGTGGGGGTAATCCCGGTAATTCTTTCAGAAATACATCGGGAAATTCTTTTGCAATGGGAACATCATTGATGCTCTTTTCTTCAGTTTGTACTTTCTCGACGTGTGCTAGAACAGCATAGCAACCTTTTCTTATTAGTTTTTGTGCCTTCAAATTACTAATAAGATGTAGCTTCGTGTTGCCCTTTTCTCCGTACACAATTAAGGGTTTTCCTTTTTCTCGTATAATGCGAATTGCATTTTTGTAACAAACGATCTCTGCTTTCACTTCTTTCAACCAGTCCATACCGATTATCACAACAAAACTCCCAAACTCTACTGGTATCAAGTCAGTCTTAAATGTTTCGCTAACCAGTTTAATTTCTCGATTCCGACATATATTATCTACTGAAATTAATTTACCATTTGCTAATTCGAGTAAAAATTTACTATCCAAAGGCGTCAATTGTGATGACCCGGGAATTTCCGACCAAATTTAAAATTAATCTTTATATGTTTCCTACACGATAAGAAAAATCTATAATGTTGAGTGTCGAAAGTTTTGAAATCTATATTCATGTAATTAATGATCTTCAACCACTCCTGACGATTCATGAACAACTATTTGAAAATAAATACATATATAATTAAATGTATATATAAATAATAATTTGGAATATTATTTGAAATATTATATGATTTGATGGTAGGAAATAAATATGTAAAATAATAAGGGATGTAATGGAAACTATATTTATAAATATAAATATATATATATATATATATATATATATATATATATATATATATATATATATATATATATATATATATATATATATATATATGTAGATAAAAAATACTTGTAAATATATAACGTTTTATTAAATCTAGTTGTTTAAAAAATATATAATATATTTGTTTTTGTAATTAAACTTTCTATTTTAAAACTATTTATATATAAAAAGAGAATATATTAAAAATAAATGATTTCGAGCTTAATTAGTAAATGTCTGTAACACTCGGTTAACGTTTTATTAGTTTTAATATAGATATAATACATGTTCATGAAGGATTGAAATAAAAGTTGGTGTGTAAATTTATTGCGAAGATTTTAGATTTGTTAAAAATATTTTTACATTTTTAAGTTTAAATATTAGTACTCCGTACATATAAATCGGAACAGAAAATAAATAATTATCGAACCTTTTTGATCAGGTTTCAAACAGTTAATGAGTGAAATAATTAAATATATTTAATCTAAAAATCTAGGATTTTTAGGAACACTTTTATATTCTAACTGTTTAGCAATGGCCACGATATAGTAGAATCCGTGGAAACTGTCGGTAGAGTGCATACAAAATTATGGCTGCTCACTTTTTCATTTTCAAATTCACTATTTCATTTTCAAATTCACTCCCGCATGCGATATTGATTGTATTATTTTATTATTATTATTAATTATTATTATATATTTAAAGTTCCTGTTTTTGTTTCCTACTACCAACCATGAGTATGATATATTTATATATATCACATACATAATACGTGGAGGAATCAAAAACACCAATCTTATATATACATATTTCTGTCTCCGGTAGTGAACAACACCCGCCACCATCCCAAAGTCACCATAATCCATCACCACTTGTTTTTCTATATCGTGTTATGATTTGATCACCCGTCAGGGACAACCCGATCACTTGCAACAACAATCTTTGAGTTTTAACGACCACCATGATCAACATCTTTTTCCTTCTTAACCTTCTATTTCATGAAGCTCACTTCTATATATTCTATCTATCTACTCTATATTTCTATCTACATATACATACATACATACAAGCTTATATATATATATATATATATATATATATATATATATATATATATATATATATATATACACACACACACACACACACATAAGCTAAATCAAACATCACCACCTCAAGAACCACTTTGAACCCATCGTAAAAACTGCTGCATTCTTTTCTGTCTTGATCGAACCTCAACTCCAACTTCGCTACCTATTTCAGTTTCAAATTGATAACCATCACCACAATCTCCTAACACCGCCATATTTCGTTCTATTTAACTGCTATTATATTTCAGTTTCTGTTATGGGTTGAATAACCGCAACCACCTGCAAAACTCGCTGTAACAATTGTTATTTTAACTTCGATAATGATGTTGATAATTAATGGTGATAAAGAATAAATATGATGAAGGTGGACTTACGTGGAACTGCTACTACGTAATACTTTTTCTATTTGGCCGACAATTACTAAACAAGATAGCCCCACATGTGCAAGTGATTGAAACAAAAAGACGTCTAATAGTTCCTGTATAATCAAACCCATCCAGAGTTTATATTTGGGCCGAGATAATCAAATTGAATTGTTGGACCAAGCTCAAATTTTATCCTGTTGGGCTGCTGCCCGAGTTATCTATTTTCCTTTTCTGTCAAGGCCCAACATTTTTATCAAACCGTTGTACGCCCATCTACTTCTGTCTTTCGTTTCTGCTGTACGAAACCAAACCAACCTTTCACTTAATTTCATTTATACGTTCTATAATCCAAAGTTATGATGACTAGATGATGATTTGGTGATGATTAAATGATGTTGAAAGATCATGATAATGGAAGAAGGTTATAAATTTATGATGATAATTTGATGATGATGACGGATGTTATGATCTTATGAGGAAGAAGATGATTACATGTACATAATGATATGATGGTTATGAGGTTACAATAAAAGAACGATGAGGATGATATTGACGATGTTATGATCGTGAGACGATGATGACGGTTTGATTATGGAGAGATCACGATTAGAAGATGATGACCTAAAGAAACGAAACCATCCGGGTGTGTTGTCTACATCGATTTAAAAAAAAAAAACAAAATATCCATCAGTCTGTTTATCTCAATCATATTAATGGGCTAGTGTGATGGATCTAAACTAATTAAGCATATGGACTATTAGTAAATGGGCCTTATTATTGTAACCAGGGACTTCGAAATTTAATGTTATATAAATTAAGGTATAATCTAAATCAGAAAAAGCGACTTGGCTAGATGGTTTGGATGTGTGTCCATTAAGCGGGAGGTTGCGGGTTCGAGCCTCGTCAAAGGCATTTATTTTGTGAAAATCTCCAAAGGTAGTTATTGTTATTATTATTATTATCATTATTAAGTAAAAGTATTATTATTATCGATATTATAATTATTATTATAAATATTTTATTATCACTAAAATTACCATCATTATTAGGATTATCATAATTTTTATCATAATTAGTATTATTTTTATCATTTTTATTATTATTAGCATATCAAATAAAGATTTTCTGTATTAAAATATATTTATGACATAAAACATATCTATACTAATAATTTTTGTAATAAATATTATTTAGTAATTTAATGTATATAAAAATAAATATATCTAATTAGGTTACTAATGAAACATGTAATTTATTAAAATGATATTTATATCACTAATAATATAAAGTTGTTCGATTACGATTATGTGTGTTAATAATTATACAAATGATATAGGTTCGTGAATCCGAGGCCAACCCTACACTTGTTTAATATAGTCATATGTATTTTTACTACAAAATACATTAGGTGAGTTTCATTTGCTCCCTTTTTAAATGCTTTTGCAATATATATTTTTGGGACTGAGAATACATGCGCTGCTTTTATAACTGTTTTACGAAATAGACACAAGTAATCGAAATTACGTTCTATGGTTGAATGATCGAAACTGAATATGCCCCTTTTAATTAAGTCTGGTAATCTAAGAATTAGGGAATAGACACCCTAATTGACGCGAATCCTAAAGATAGATCTATCGGGCCCAACAAGCCCCATCCAAAGTACCAGATGTTTTAGTACTTTGAAATTTATATCATGTCCGAAGGAGGATCCCGGAATGATGGGGATATTCTTATATGCATATTGTTAATGTCGGTTACCAGGTGTTCAATCCATATGAATGATATTTTTGTCTCTATGCATGGGACGTTTATTTATGAGAATTTGGAATATGAAATCTTGTGGTCTATTAAAATATTGAAATGATTATTGATGTCAAACTAATGAACTCACCAACCTTTTGGTTGACACTTTAAAGCATGTTTATTCTCAGGTATGAAAGAAATCTTCCGCTGTGCATTTGCTTATCTTAGAGATATTACTTGGAGTCATTCATGACATATTTCAAAAGAAGATGCATTCGAGTCATTGAGTTAATCAAGATTATTATTAAGTTAATTATAGTAAGATATATTAAGAAATGGTATGCATGTTGTCAACTTACGATGTAATGAAAGATTGTCTTTTCAAAAACGAATGCAATGTTTGTAAAATGTATCATATAGAGGTCAAGTACCTCGCGATGTAATCAACTGTTGTGAATCGTTTATAATCGATATGGACTTCGTCCGGATGGATTAGAACAGGTCCTTTCATCAATGGACAACTTAATTTAGCACAAAAATCTCTACTCATATAGCTTCTATCCGCACCCGAATCAAATAAAACGTAAGCAGATTTATTGTCAATAAGAAACGTACCCGTAACAAGCTCCGGGTCTTCCTGTGCCTCTGCCGCATTAATATTGAAAACTCTTCCGCGGCCTTGTCCATTCGTGTTCTCCTGGTTCGGGCAATTTCTAATAATGTGGCCCGGTTTTCCACATTTATAACAAACTACATTGGCATAACTTGCTCCGACACTACTTGCTCCGCCATTACTCGTTCCGACACCATTTATTCCTTTCGTTCTATTAACCCCTGGTCCGTAGACCTCACACTTCGCCGCGCTATGACCATTTCTTTTACACTTGTTGCAAAATTTGGTGCAGAACCCCGAGTGATACTTTTCACACCTTTGGCATAGCTGCTTCTGATTGTTGTTGTTTTTGCGGTTATTATTGTTGTTGGGATGATTGTTGTAGTTGCTGTTGTTGTTGTTGTTGTTGTTGTTGTTGTTGTTGTTGTTGTTGTTGTTGGGCCGTTTGTTGTAGTTGCGATTGATGTTGCGATTGTTGGGATAATTGTTGCGATTATTGTTGTAATTGCTGTTGTTGTTGTATTGGTGATTCTTATCACCGTTTTCCTCCCACTTTCTTTTGACTTGCTTCACATTGGCCTCTTCAGCAGTCTGTTCTTTAATTCTTTCTTCAATCTGGTTCACTAGTTTGTGAGCCATTCTACATGCCTGTTGTATGGAGGCGGGCTCGTGTGAACTTATATCTTCTTGGATTCTTTCCGGTAATCCTTTCACAAACACGTCGATCTTCTCTTCCTCATCTTCGAATGCTCCCGGACAAAATAGGCACAATTCTATGAATCGTCTTTCGTACGTGGTAATATCAAATCCTTGGGTTCGTAACCCTCTAAGTTCTGTTTTGAGCTTATTGACCTCGGTTCTGGGACGGTACTTCTCGTTCATCAAGTGCTTGAATGCTGACCACGGTAGTGCGTACGCATCACTTGTGGGAACACGCTTCTTCTCGGTTACCAGGTGTTCACCATATGAATGATTTTTATCTCTATGTATGGGATGTGTATTGAAATATGAAATCTTGTGGTCTATTGTTACGATTTGATATATATAGGTTAAACCTATAACTCACCAACATTTTTGTTGACGTTTAAAGCATGTTTTTTCTCAGGTGAATATTAAGAGCTTCCGCTGTTGCATACTAAAAGAAGCGTGTTCCCACAAGTGACGGAGTCGGTAATTGGGGTAAGAAATGAGGTTTTTAGATTGTTACGGGACTGTTGGACATTACGTAACCCTCGTCCCTTTGACGACGTTACAACACGTTGTCTTATCAACGGCCATAACGGTTATGTTCCACAAGACCAAGGATGGGAAGTAGTCCTAGTAAAACCAGAATGCATGACTTGTTTCTGGACGTATGAATTACGTGTCTTTATTGCCTTTGCTGAACGACTTGTGTACTAGCTAGAATTATCTTCACAACTATCTTGTATCAAAGTTATTGTGTGCTATATTTCATGCTTTATGTAAAATAAGCGGTATTGTAAGTTTGTAAAATATTGTATAAAAGTTTGAACGCGAAATATTATTATAATCAGTTTTTCATATAGAATTGTAGTAGTTGAATTGTATATTAGCTACTAAGTATGAACTTAACGGGTAGGTACTACCCGAACTTAAACTTATAAAACGCTAATATGAAGAAAAAGCTTTTATAAATGAGTTCATATTATGCTACGGAATACTATTAACTACTCTTAATATTCTGTATGATTAACTTGTTCCATTTGACTATTTTGAAGGAAATGGCACCGACTACTCGACACACCGTGAATATGAATGAAGAGGAATTCCGTACTTTTCTAGCTTCAAACATAGCCGCAGTACAAGCTGCGCTACATAACAACAATAACCTTGGATCTAGCAGTACAGGAAATCGTGTAGGATGCACCTACAAAGAATTCACTGCCTGCAAACCTTTAGAATTTGATGGAACCGAAGGACCGATCGGATTGAAACGGTGGACCGAGAAGGTCGAATCGGTGTTTGCCATAAATAAGTGTACTGAAGAGGACAAAGTGAAGTACGCTACGCATATCTTCACAGGTTCTGCGTTAACATGGTGGAATACCTATCTAGAGCAAGTGAGACAAGATGATGCGTACGCACTACCGTGGTCAGCATTCAAGCACTTGATGACCGAGAAGTACCGTCCCAGAACTGAGGCCAATAAGCTCAAGACAGAACTTAGAGGGTTACGAACCCAAGGATTTGATATTACCATGTGAAATGTCCCGTTCTTATTGATTAAAAACGTTCCATATTAATTGATTTCATTGCGAGGTTTTGACCTCTATATGAGACGTTTTTCAAAGACTGCATTCATTTTTAAACAAACCATAACCTTTATTTCATCAATAAAGGTTTAAAAAGCTTTACGTAGATTATCAAATAATGATAATCTAAAATATCCTATTTACACACGACCATTACATAATGGTTTACAATACAAATATGTTACAACAAAATAAGTTTCTTGAATGCAGTTTTTACACAATATCATACAAGCATGGACTCCAAATCTTGTCCTTATTTAAGTATGCGACAGCGGAAGCTCTTAATATTCACCTGAGAATAAACATGCTTAAAACGTCAACAAAAATGTTGGTGAGTTATAGGTTTAACCTATATATATCAAATCGTAACAATAGACCACAAGATTTCATATTTCAATACACATCCCATACATAGAGATAAAAATCATTCATATGGTGAACACCTGGTAACCGACAATAACAAGATGCATATATAAGAATATCCCCATCATTCCGGGACACCCTTCGGATATGATATAAATTTCGAAGTACTAAAGCATCCGGTACTTTGGATGGGGTTTGTTAGGCCCAATAGATCTATCTTTAGGATTCGCGTCAATTAGGGTGTCTGTTCCCTAATTCTTAGATTACCAGACTTAATAAAAAGGGGCATATTCGATTTAGATAATTCAACCATAGAATGTAGTTTCACGTACTTGTGTCTATTTTGTAAAACATTTATAAAACCTGCATGTATTCTCATCCCAAAAATATTAGATTTTAAAAGTGGGACTATAACTCACTTTCACAGATTTTTACTTCGTCGGGAAGTAAGACTTGGCCACTGGTTGATTCACGAACCTATAACAATATATACATATATATCAAAGTATGTTCAAAATATATTTACAACACTTTTAATATATTTTGATGTTTTAAGTTTATTAAGTCAGCTGTCCTCGTTAGTAACCTACAACTAGTTGTCCACAGTTAGATGTACAGAAATAAATCGATAAATATTATCTTGAATCAATCCACGACCCAGTGTATACGTATCTCAGTATTGATCACAACTCAAACTATATATATTTTGGAATCAACCTCAACCCTGTATAGCTAACTCCAACATTCACATATAGAGTGTCTATGGTTGTTCCGAAATATATATAGATGTGTCGACATGATAGGTCGAAACATTGTATACGTGTCTATGGTATCTCAAGATTACATAATATATAATACAAGTTGATTAAGTTATGGTTGGAATAGATTTGTTACCAATTTTCACGTAGCTAAAATGAGAAAAATTATCCAATCTTGTTTTACCCATAACTTCTTCAATTTAAATCCGTTTTGAGTGAATCAAATTGCTATGGTTTCATATTGAACTCTATTTTATGAATCTAAACAAACAAAGTATAGGTTTCTAGTCGGAAAAATAAGTTACAAGTCGTTTTTGTAAAGGTAGTCATTTCAGTCGAAAGAACGACGTCTAGATGACCATTTTAGAAAACATACTTCCACTTTGAGTTTAACCATAATTTTTGGATATAGTTTCATGTTCATAATAAAAATCATTTTCTCAGAATAACAACTTTTAAATCAAAGTTTATCATAGTTTTTAATTAACTAACCCAAAACAGCCCGCGGTGTTACTACGACGGCGTAAATCCGGTTTTACGGTGTTTTTCGTGTTTCCAGGTTTTAAATCATTAAGTTAGCATATCATATAGATATAGAACATGTGTTTAGTTGATTTTAAAAATCAAGTTAGAAGGATTAACTTTTGTTTGCGAACAAGTTTAGAATTAACTAAACTATGTTCTAGTGATTACAAGTTTAAACCTTCGAATAAGATAGCTTTATATGTATGAATCGAATGATGTTATGAACATCATTACTACCTTAAGTTCCTTGGATGAACCTACTGGAAAAGAGAAAAATGGATCTAGCTTCAATGGATCCTTGGATGGCTCAAAGTTCTTGAAGCAAAATCATGACACGAAAACAAGTTCAAGTAAGATCATCACTTGAAATAAGATTGTTATAGTTATAGAAATTGAACCAAAGTTTGAATATGATTATTACCTTGTATTAAAATGATAACCTACTGTAAGAAACAAAGATTTCTTGAGGTTGGATAATCACCTTACAAGATTGGAAGTGAGCTAGCAAACTTGAAAGTATTCTTGATTTTATGAAACTAGAACTTTTGGAATTTATGAAGAACACTTAGAACTTGAAGATAGAACTTGAGAGAGTTCAATTAGATGAAGAAAATTGAAGAATGAAAGTGTTTGTAGGTGTTTTTGGTCGTTGGTGTATGGATTAGATATAAAGGATATGTAATTTTGTTTTCATGTAAATAAGTCATGAATGATTACTCATATTTTTGTAATCTTATGAGATATTTCATGCTAGTTGCCAAATGATGGTTCCCACATGTGTTAGGTGACTCACATGGGCTGCTAAGAGCTGATCATTGGAGTGTATATACCAATAGTACATACATCTAAAAGCTGTGTATTGTACGAGTACGAATACGGGTGCATACGAGTAGAATTGTTGATGAAACTGAACGAGAATGTAATTGTAAGCATTTTTGTTAAGTAGAAGTATTTTGATAAGTATATTGAAGTCTTTCAAAAGTGTATAAATACATATTAAAACACTACATGTATATACATTTTAACTGAGTCGTTAAGTCATCGTTAGTCGTTACATGTAAGTGTTGTTTTGAAACGTTTAGGTTAACGATCTTGTTAAATGTTGTTAACCCAATGTTTATAATATCAAAAGATATTTTAAATTATTATATTATCATGATATTATGATGTACGAATATCTCTTAATATGATATATATACATTAAATGTCGTTACAACGATACACGTTACATATATGTCTCGTTTCAAAATCATTAAGTTAGTAGTCTTGTTTTTACATATGTAGTTCATTGTTAATATAATTAATGATATGTTTACTTATCATAATATCATGTTAACTATATATATAACCATATATATGTCATCATATAGTTTTTTTACAAGTTTTAACGTTCGTGAATCACCGGTCAACTTGGGTGGTCAATTGTCTATATGAAACCTATTTCAATTAATCAAGTCTTAACAAGTTTGATTGCTTAACATGTTGGAAACATTTAATCATGTAAACATCAATCTCAATTAATATATATAAACATGGAAAAGTTCGGGTCACTACAGTACCTACCCGTTAAATAAATTTCGTCCCGAAATTTTAAGCTGTTGAAGGTGTTGACGAATCTTCTGGAAATAGATGCGGGTATTTCTTCTTCATCTGATCTTCACGCTCCCAGGTGAACTCGGGTCCTCTACGAGCATTCCATCGAACCTTAACAATTGGTATCTTGTTTTGCTTAAGTCTTTTAACCTCACGATCCATTATTTCGACGGGTTCTTCGATGAATTGGAGTTTTTCGTTGATTAGGATTTCATCTAACAGAATAGTGAGATCTTCTTTAGCAAAACATTTCTTCAAATTCGAGACGTGGAAAGTGTTATGTACAGCCGCGAGTTGTTGAGGTAACTCAAGTCGGTAAGCTACTGGTCCGACACGATCAATAATCTTGAATGGTCCAATATACCTTGGATTTAATTTCCCTCGTTTACCAAATCGAACAACGCCTTTCCAAGGTGAAACTTTAAGCATGACCATCTCTCCAATTTCAAATTCTATATCTTTTCTTTTAATGTCAGCGTAGCTCTTTTGTCGACTTTGGGCGGTTTTCAACCGTTGTTGAATTTGGATGATCTTCTCGGTAGTTTCTTGTATAATCTCCGGACCCGTAATCTGTCTATCCCCCACCTCACTCCAACAAATCGGAGACCTGCACTTTCTACCATAAAGTGCTTCAAACGGCGCCATCTCAATGCTTGAATGGTAGCTGTTGTTGTAGGAAAATTCTGCTAACGGTAGATGTCGATCCCAACTGTTTCCGAAATCAATAACACATGCTCGTAGCATGTCTTCAAGCATTTGTATCGTCCTTTCGCTCTGCCCATCAGTTTGTGGATGATAGGCAGTACTCATGTCTAGACGAGTTCCTAATGCTTGCTGTAATATCTGCCAGAATCTTGAAATAAATCTGCCATCCCTATCAGAGATAATAGAGATTGGTATTCCATGTCTAGAGACGACTTCCTTCAAATACAGTCGTGCTAACTTCTCCATCTTGTCATCTTCTCTTATTGGTAGGAAGTGTGCTGATTTGGTGAGACGATCAACTATTACCCAAATAGTATCAAAACCACTTGCAGTCCTTGGCAATTTAGTGATGAAATCCATGGTAATGTTTTCCCATTTCCATTCCGGGATTTCGGATTGTTGAAGTAGACCTGATGGTTTCTGATGCTCAGCTTTGACCTTAGAACACGTCAAACATTCTCCTACGTATTTAGCAACATCGGCTTTCATACCTGGCCACCAAAAATGTTTCTTGAGATCCTTGTACATCTTCCCCGTTCCAGGATGTATTGAGTATCTGGTTTTATGAGCTTCTCTAAGTACCATTTCTCTCATATCTCCAAATTTTGGTACCCAAATCCTTTCAGCCCTATACCGGGTTCCGTCTTCCTGAATATTAAGATGCTTCTCCGATCCTTTGGGTATTTCATCCTTTAAATTTCCCTCTTTTAAAACTCCTTGTTGCGCCTCCTTTATTTGAGTAGTAAGGTTATTATGAATCATTATATTCATAGATTTTACTCGAATGGGTTCTCTGTCCTTCCTGCTCAAGGCATCGGCTACCACATTTGCCTTCCCCGGGTGGTAACGAATCTCAAAGTCGTAATCATTCAATAATTCAATCCACCTACGCTGCCTCATATTCAGTTGTTTCTGATTAAATATGTGTTGAAGACTTTTGTGGTCGGTATATATAATACTTTTGACCCCATATAAGTAGTGCCTCCAAGTCTTTAATGCAAAAACAACCGCGCCTAATTCCAAATCATGCGTCGTATAATTTTGTTCGTGAATCTTCAATTGTCTAGACGCATAAGCAATCACCTTCGTTCGTTGCATTAATACACAACCGAGACCTTGCTTTGATGCATCACAATAAATCACAAAATCATCATTCCCTTCAGGCAATGACAATATAGGTGCCGTAGTTAGCTTTTTCTTCAATAACTGAAACGCTTTCTCTTGTTCATCATTCCATTCAAATTTCTTCCCTTTATGCGTTAATGCAGTCAAGGGTTTTGCTATTCTGGAAAAGTCTTGGATGAACCTTCTGTAGTAACCAGCTAGTCCTAAAAACTGGCGTATGTGTTTCGGAGTTTTCGGGGTTTCCCACTTTTCAACAGTTTCTATCTTTGCCGGATCCACCTTAATACCTTCTTTGTTCACTATGTGACCGAGGAATTGAACTTCTTCCAACCAAAATGCACACTTTGAAAACTTAGCGTACAATTCTTCCTTTCTCAATACTTCTAACACCTTTCTCAAATGTTCACCGTGTTCTTGGTCATTCTTTGAGTAAATAAGTATGTCATCAATGAAAACAATGACAAACTTGTCAAGGTATGGTCCACACACTCGGTTCATAAGGTCCATGAACACAGCTGGTGCATTAGTTAAACCAAACGGCATGACCATAAACTCATAATGACCGTAACGTGTTCTGAAAGCAGTCTTTGGAATATCATCTTCTTTCACCCGCATTTGATGATACCCGGAACGTAAGTCAATCTTTGAATAGACAGACGAGCCTTGTAGTTGATCAAATAAGTCGTCGATTCTCAGTAGTGGGTAGCGGTTCTTGATGGTAAGTTTGTTTAACTCTCGGTAGTCGATACACAACCTGAATGTACCATCTTTCTTCTTGACAAACAAAACAGGAGCTCCCCACGGTGATGTGCTTGGTCGAATGAAACCACGCTCTAAAAGTTCTTGTAATTGGCTTTGCAGTTCTTTCATCTCGCTGGGTGCGAGTCTGTAAGGAGCACGAGCTATTGGTGCAGCTCCTGGTACAAGATCTATTTGAAATTCAACGGATCGATGTGGGGGTAATCCCGGTAATTCTTTCGGAAATACATCGGGAAATTCTTTTGCGACGGGAACATCATTGATGCTCTTTTCTTCAGTTTGTACTTTCTCGACGTGTGCTAGAATAGCATAGCAACCTTTTCTTATTAGTTTTTGTGCCTTCAAATTACTAATAAGATGTAGCTTCGTGTTGCCATTTTCTCCGTACACCATTAAGGGTTTTCCTTTTTCTCGTATAATGCGAATTGTATTTTTGTAACAGACGATCTCTGCTTTCACTTCTTTCAACCAGTCCATACCGATTATCACATCAAAACTCCCTAACTCTACTGGTATCAAATCAATCTTAAATGTTTCGCTAACCAGTTTAATTTCTCGATTCCGACATATATTATCTGCTGAAATTAATTTACCATTTGCTAATTCGAGTAAAAATTTACTATCCAAAGGCGTCAATGGACAACTTAATTTAGCACAAAAATCTCTACTCATATAGCTTCTATCCGCACCCGAATCAAATAAAACGTAAGCAGATTTATTGTCAATAAGAAACGTACCCGTAACAAGCTCCGGGTCTTCCTGTGCCTCTACCGCATTAATATTGAAAACTCTTCCACGGCCTTGTCCATTCGTGTTCTCCTGGTTCGGGCAATTTCTAATAATGTGGCCTGGTTTTCCACATTTATAACAAACTACATTGGCATAACTTGCTCCGACACTACTTGCTCCGCCATTACTCGTTCCGACACCATTTGTTCCTTTCGTTCTATTAACCCCTGGTCCGTAGACCTCACACTTCGCCGCGCTATGACCATTTCTTTTACACTTGTTGCAAAATTTGGTGCAGAACCCCGAGTGATTCTTTTCACACCTTTGGCATAGTTGCTTCTGATTGTTGTTGTTGTTGCGGTTATTATTGTTGTTGGGATGATTATTGTAGTTGCTGTTGTTGTTGTTGTTGTTGTTGTTGTTGGGCCGTTTGTTGTAGTTGCGATTGATGTTGCGATTGTTGGGATAATTGTTGCGATTATTGTTGTAATTGCTGTTGTTGTTGTATTGGTGATTCTTATCACCGTTTTCCTCCCACTTTCTTTTGACTTGCTTCACATTGGCCTCTTCAGCAGTCTGTTCTTTAATTCTTTCTTCAATCTGGTTCACTAGTTTGTGAGCCATTCTACATGCCTGTTGTATGGAGGCGGGCTCGTGTGAACTTATATCTTCTTGGATTCTTTCCGGTAATCCTTTCACAAACGCGTCGATCTTCTCTTCCTCATCTTCGAATGCTCCCGGACACAATAGGCACAATTCTGTGAATCGTCTTTCGTACGTGGTAATATTAAATCCTTGGGTTCGTAACCCTCTAAGTTCTGTCTTGAGCTTATTGACCTCGGTTCTGGGACGGTACTTCTCGTTCATCAAGTGCTTGAATGCTGACCACGGTAGTGCGTACGCATCATCTTGTCCCACTTGCTCTAGATAGGTATTCCACCATGTTAACGCAGAACCTGTGAAGGTATGCGTAGCGTACTTCACTTTGTCCTCTTCAGTACACTTACTTATGGCAAACACCGATTCAACCTTCTCGGTCCACCGTTTCAATCCGATCGGTCCTTCGGTTCCATCAAATTCCAAAGGTTTGCAGGCAGTGAATTCTTTGTAGGTGCATCCTACACGATTTCCTGTACTGCTAGATCCAAGGTTATTGTTGGTATGTAGCGCAGCCTGTACTGCGGCTATGTTTGAAGCTAGAAAAGTACGGAATTCCTCTTCATTCATATTCACGGTGTGTCGAGTAGTCGGTGCCATTTCCTTCAAAATAGTTAAATGGAACAAGTTAATCATACAGAATATTAAGAGTACTTAATAGTATTTCGTAGCATAATATGAACTCATTTATAAAAGCTTTTTCTTCATATTAGCGTTTTATAAGTTTAAATTCGGGTAGTACCTACCCGTTAAGTTCCTACTTAGTAGCTAATATACAATTCAACTACTACAATTCTATATGAAAAACTGATTGTAATAATATTTCGCGTTCAAACTTTTATACAATATTTTACAAACTTACAATACCGCTTATTTTACATAAAGCATGAAATATAGCACACAATAACTTTGATACAAGATAGTTGTGAAGACAATTCTAGCTAGTACACAAGTCGTTCGGCAAAGGCAATAAAGACACGTAATTCATACGTCCAGAAACAAGTCATGCATTCTGGTTTTACTAGGACTACTTCCCATCCTTGGTCTTGTGCAACATAACCGTTATGGCCGTTGATAAGACAGCGTGTTGTAACGTCATCAAAGGGACGAGGGTTACGTAATGTCCAACAGTCCCGTAATAATCTAAAAACCTCATTTCTTACCCCAATTACCGACTCCGTCACTTGTGGAAACGTTTTGTTTAATAGTTGTAGCCCGATGTTCTTGTTCTCACTTTGGTGAGAAGCGAACATTACTAATCCGTAAGCATAACATGCTTCTTTATGTTGCATGTTAGCCGCTTTTTCTAAATCACGAAGTCCAATATTCGGATATATTGAGTCAAAATAATTTCTTAACCCGTTGCGTAAAATAGCATTTGGGTTCCCCGCAATATATGCGTCAAAGTAAACACATCGTAACTTATGGGTTTCCCAATGTGATATCCCCCATCTTTCAAACGAAAGTCTCTTATAAACCAAGACATTCTTGGAACGTTCTTCGAATGTCTTACAAACTGATCTCTCCTTAAATAGTTGCGCCGAGGAATTCTGACCGACTCTAGACAAGATTTCATCAATCATGTCTCCGGGTAGGTCTCTTAAAATATTGGGTTGTCTATCCATTTTGTGTTTTTATACTGTAAAATAGACAAGAGTTAGATTCATAAAAAAAATACTTATTAATACAAGCAATTTTTACATATATCATAAAGCATAAGCACACTATATTACATATATTATACCACATGAATACAACTATCTTATTCCGACTCGCTTGTTTCTTCTTCTTCGGTTTTGGTTCGTTTTGCCAAGTTTCTAGGGATATATGATTTTCCCCTAATACGAGCCGTCGTTATCCACATTGGTTTAGAAAAACCTGGTGGTTTAGAGGTTCCCGGGTCATTGTTACAACTTAAGGACTTCGGGGGTTGACGATACATATAAAGTTCATCGGGATTGGAATTAGATTTCTCTATTTTTATGCCCTTTCCCTTATTATTTTCTTTTGCCTTTTTAAATTCAGTTGGGGTAATTTCTATAACATCATCGGAATTCTCGTCGGAATCCGATTCATCGGAGAATTGGTAATCCTCCCAATATTTTGCTTCCTTGGCGGAAACACCATTGACCATAATTAACCTTGGTCGGTTGGTTGAGGATTTTCTTTTACTTAACCGTTTTATTATTTCCCCCACCGGTTCTATTTCTTCATCCGGTTCCGATTCTTCTTCCGGTTCCGATTCTTCTTCCGGTTCCGACTCTTCTTCCGGTTCCTCTTCGGGAACTTGTGAATCAGTCCACGAATCATTCCAATTTACATTTGACTCTTCATTATTATTAGGTGAGTCAATGGGACTTGTTCTAGAGGTAGACATCTATCACATAATATCAAACGCGTTAAGAGATTAATATATCACATAATATTCACATGTTAAAAATATATAGTTTCCAACAAAATTTGTTAAGCAATCATTTTTAAAGAAAACACGGTCGAAGTCCAGACTCACTAATGCATCCTAACAAACTCGATAAGACACACTAATGCAAATTTTCTGGTTCTCTAAGACCAACGCTCTGATACCAACTGAAATGTCCCGTTCTTATTGATTAAAAACGTTCCATATTAATTGATTTCATTGCGAGGTTTTGACCTCTATATGAGACATTTTTCAAAGACTGCATTCATTTTTAAACAAACCATAACCTTTATTTCATCAATAAAGGTTTAAAAAGCTTTACGTAGATTATCAAATAATGATAATCTAAAATATCCTGTTTACACACGACCATTACATAATGGTTTACAATACAAATATGTTACAACAAAATAAGTTTCTTGAATGCAGTTTTTACACAATATCATACAAGCATGGACTCCAAATCTTGTCCTTATTTAAGTATGCGACAGCGGAAGCTCTTAATATTCACCTGAGAATAAACATGCTTAAAACGTCAACAAAAATGTTGGTGAGTTATAGGTTTAACCTATATATATCAAATCGTAACAATAGACCACAAGATTTCATATTTCAATACACATCCCATACATAGAGATAAAAATCATTCATATGGTGAACACCTGGTAACCGACAATAACAAGATGCATATATAAGAATATCCCCATCATTCCGGGACACCCTTCGGATATGATATAAATTTCGAAGTACTAAAGCATCCGGTACTTTGGATGGGGTTTGTTAGGCCCAATAGATCTATCTTTAGGATTCGCGTCAATTAGGGTGTCTGTTCCCTAATTCTTAGATTACCAGACTTAATAAAAAGGGGCATATTCGATTTAGATAATTCAACCATAGAATGTAGTTTCACGTACTTGTGTCTATTTTGTAAAACATTTATAAAACCTGCATGTATTCTCATCCCAAAAATATTAGATTTTAAAAGTGGGACTATAACTCACTTTCACAGATTTTTACTTCGTCGGGAAGTAAGACTTGGCCACTGGTTGATTCACGAACCTATAACAATATATACATATATATCAAAGTATGTTCAAAATATATTTACAACACTTTTAATATATTTTGATGTTTTAAGTTTATTAAGTCAGCTGTCCTCGTTAGTAACCTACAACTAGTTGTCCACAGTTAGATGTACAGAAATAAATCGATAAATATTATCTTGAATCAATCCACGACCCAGTGTATACGTATCTCAGTATTGATCACAACTCAAACTATATATATTTTGGAATCAACCTCAACCCTGTATAGCTAACTCCAACATTCACATATAGAGTGTCTATGGTTGTTCCGAAATATATATAGATGTGTCGACATGATAGGTCGAAACATTGTATACGTGTCTATGGTATCTCAAGATTACATAATATATAATACAAGTTGATTAAGTTATGGTTGGAATAGATTTGTTACCAATTTTCACGTAGCTAAAATGAGAAAAATTATCCAATCTTGTTTTACCCATAACTTCTTCAATTTAAATCCGTTTTGAGTGAATCAAATTGCTATGGTTTCATATTGAACTCTATTTTATGAATCTAAACAAACAAAGTATAGGTTTCTAGTCGGAAAAATAAGTTACAAGTCGTTTTTGTAAAGGTAGTCATTTCAGTCGAAAGAACGACGTCTAGATGACCATTTTAGAAAACATACTTCCACTTTGAGTTTAACCATAATTTTTGGATATAGTTTCATGTTCATAATAAAAATCATTTTCTCAGAATAACAACTTTTAAATCAAAGTTTATCATAGTTTTTAATTAACTAACCCAAAACAGCCCGCGGTGTTACTACGACGGCGTAAATCCGGTTTTACGGTGTTTTTCGTGTTTCCAGGTTTTAAATCATTAAGTTAGCATATCATATAGATATAGAACATGTGTTTAGTTGATTTTAAAAATCAAGTTAGAAGGATTAACTTTTGTTTGCGAACAAGTTTAGAATTAACTAAACTATGTTCTAGTGATTACAAGTTTAAACCTTCGAATAAGATAGCTTTATATGTATGAATCGAATGATGTTATGAACATCATTACTACCTTAAGTTCCTTGGATGAACCTACTGGAAAAGAGAAAAATGGATCTAGCTTCAATGGATCCTTGGATGGCTCAAAGTTCTTGAAGCAAAATCATGACACGAAAACAAGTTCAAGTAAGATCATCACTTGAAATAAGATTGTTATAGTTATAGAAATTGAACCAAAGTTTGAATATGATTATTACCTTGTATTAAAATGATAACCTACTGTAAGAAACAAAGATTTCTTGAGGTTGGATAATCACCTTACAAGATTGGAAGTGAGCTAGCAAACTTGAAAGTATTCTTGATTTTATGAAACTAGAACTTTTGGAATTTATGAAGAACACTTAGAACTTGAAGATAGAACTTGAGAGAGTTCAATTAGATGAAGAAAATTGAAGAATGAAAGTGTTTGTAGGTGTTTTTGGTCGTTGGTGTATGGATTAGATATAAAGGATATGTAATTTTGTTTTCATGTAAATAAGTCATGAATGATTACTCATATTTTTGTAATCTTATGAGATATTTCATGCTAGTTGCCAAATGATGGTTCCCACATGTGTTAGGTGACTCACATGGGCTGCTAAGAGCTGATCATTGGAGTGTATATACCAATAGTACATACATCTAAAAGCTGTGTATTGTACGAGTACGAATACGGGTGCATACGAGTAGAATTGTTGATGAAACTGAACGAGAATGTAATTGTAAGCATTTTTGTTAAGTAGAAGTATTTTGATAAGTATATTGAAGTCTTTCAAAAGTGTATAAATACATATTAAAACACTACATGTATATACATTTTAACTGAGTCGTTAAGTCATCGTTAATCGTTACATGTAAGTGTTGTTTTGAAACGTTTAGGTTAACGATCTTGTTAAATGTTGTTAACCCAATGTTTATAATATCAAAAGATATTTTAAATTATTATATTATCATGATATTATGATGTACGAATATCTCTTAATATGATATATATACATTAAATGTCGTTACAACGATACACGTTACATATATGTCTCGTTTCAAAATCATTAAGTTAGTAGTCTTGTTTTTACATATGTAGTTCATTGTTAATATAATTAATGATATGTTTACTTATCATAATATCATGTTAACTATATATATAACCATATATATGTCATCATATAGTTTTTTTACAAGTTTTAACGTTCGTGAATCACCGGTCAACTTGGGTGGTCAATTGTCTATATGAAACCTATTTCAATTAATCAAGTCTTAACAAGTTTGATTGCTTAACATGTTGGAAACATTTAATCATGTAAACATCAATCTCAATTAATATATATAAACATGGAAAAGTTCGGGTCACTACACCATGTACGAAAGACGATTCACAGAATTGTGCCTATTGTGTCCGGGAGCGTTCGAAGATGAGGAAGAAAAGATCGACGCGTTTGTGAAAGGATTACCGGAAAGAATCCAAGAAGATATAAGTTCACACGAGCCTGCCTCCATACAACAGGCATGTAGAATGGCTCACAAACTAGTGAACCAAATTGAAGAAAGAATTAAAGAACAGACTGCTGAAGAGGCTAATGTGAAGCAAGTCAAAAGAAAGTGGGAGGAAAACGGTGATAAGAATCACCAATACAACAACAACAGCAATTACAATAATAATCGCAACAACTATCCCAACAATCGCAACATCAATCGCAACTACAACAAACGGCCCAACAACAACAACAACAACAACAACAACAACAACAACAACAACAACAACAACAACAACAACAGCAGCAGCAGCAACTACAACAATCATCCCAACAACAATAATAACCGCAACAAAAACAATCAGAAGCAGCTATGCCAAAGGTGTGAAAAGTATCACTCGGGGTTCTGCACCAAATTTTGCAACAAGTGTAAAAGAAATGGTCATAGCGCGGCGAAGTGTGAGGTCTACGGACCAGGGGTTTACAGAACAAAAGGAACAAATGGTGTCGGAACGAGTAATGGCGGAGCAAGTAGTGTCGGAGCAAGTTATGCCAATGTAGTTTGTTATAAATGTGGAAAACCGGGCCACGTTATTAGAAATTGCCCGAACCAGGAGAATACGAATGGATAAGGCCGCGGAAGAGTTTTCAATATTAATGCGGCAGAGGCACAGGAAGACCCGGAGCTTGTTACGGGTACGTTTCTTATTGACAATAAATCTGCTTATGTTTTATTTGATTCGGGTGCGGATAGAAGCTATATGAGTAGAGATTTTTGTGCTAAATTAAGTTGTCCATTGACGTCTTTGGATAGTAAATTTTTTACTCGAATTAGCAAATGGTAAATTAATTTCAGCAGATAATATATGTCGGAATCGAGAAATTAAACTGGTTAGCGAAACATTTAAGATTGATTTGATACCAGTAGAGTTAGGGAGTTTTGATGTGATAATCGGTATGGACTGGTTGAAAGAAGTGAAAGCAGAGATCGTTTGTTACAAAAATGCAATTCGCATTATACGAGAAAAAGGAAAACCCTTAATGGTGTACGGAGAAAAGGGCAACACGAAGCTACATCTTATTAGTAATTTGAAGGCACAAAAACTAATAAGAAAAGGTTGCTATGCTGTTCTAGCACACGTCGAGAAAGTAGAAACTGAAGAAAAGAGCATCAATGATGTTCCCATTGCAAAAGAATTTCCCGATGTATTTCTGAAAGAATTACCGGGATTACCCCCACATCGATCCATTGAATTTCAAATAGATCTTGTACTAGGAGCTGCACCAATAGCTCGTGCTCCTTACAGACTCGCACCCAGCGAGATGAAAGAACTGCAAAGCCAATTACAAGAACTTTTAGAGCGCGGTTTCATTCGACCAAGCACATCACCGTGGGGAGCTCCTGTTTTGTTTGTCAAGAAGAAAGATGGTACATTTAGGTTGTGTATCGACTACCGAGAGTTGAACAAACTTACCATCAAGAACCGCTACCCACTACCGAGAATCGACAACTTATTTGATCAACTACAAGGCTCGTCTGTTTATTCAAAGATTGACTTACGTTTCGGGTATCATCAAATGCCGGTGAAAGAAGATGATATTCCAAAGACTGCTTTCAGAACACGTTATGGTCATTACGAGTTTATGGTCATGCCGTTTGGTATAACTAATGCACCAGCTGTGTTCATGGACCTTATGAACCGAGTGTGTGGACCATACCTTGACAAGTTTGTCATAGTTTTCATTGATGACATACTTATTTACTCAAAGAATGACCAAGAACACGGTGAACATTTGAGAAAGGTGTTAGAAGTATTGAGGAAGGAAGAATTGTACGCTAAGTTTTCAAAGTGTGCATTTTGGTTGGAAGAAGTTCAATTCCTCGGTCACATAGTGAACAAAGAAGGTATTAAGGTGGATCCGGCAAAGATAGAAACTGTTGAAAAGTGGGAAACCCCGAAAACTCCGAAACACATACGCCAGTTTTTAGGACTAGCTGGTTACTACAGAAGGTTCATCCAAGACTTTTCCAGAATAACAAAACCCTTGACTGCATTAACGCATAAAGGGAAGAAATTTGAATGGAAGGATGAACAAGAGAAAGCGTTCTAGTTATTGAAGAAAAAGCTAACTACGACACCTATATTGTTATTGCCTGAAGGGAATGATGATTTTGTGATTTATTGTGATGCATCAAAGTAAGGTCTCGGTTGTGTATTAATGCAATGAACGAAGGTGATTGCTTATGCGTCTAGACAATTGAAGATTCACGAACAAAATTATACGACGCATGATTTGGAATTAGGCGCGGTTGTTTTTGCATTAAAGACTTGGAGGAACTACTTATATGTGGTCAAAAGTATTATATATACCGACCACAAAAGTCTTCAACACATATTTAATCAGAAATAACTGAATATGAGGCAGCGTAGGTGGATTGAATTGTTGAATGATTACGACTTTGAGATTCGTTACCACCCGGGGAAGGCAAATGTGGTAGCCGACGCCTTGAGCAGGAAGGACAGAGAACCCATTCGAGTAAAATCTATGAATATAATGATTCACAATAACCTTACTACTCAAATAAAGGAGGCGCAACAAGGAGTTTTAAAAGAGGGAAATTTAAAGGATGAAATACCCAAAGGATTGGAGAAGCATCTTAATATTCGGGAAGACGGAACCCGGTATAGGGCTGAAAGGATTTGGGTACCAAAATTTGGAGATATGAGAGAAATGTTACTTAGAGAAGCTCATAAAACCAGATACTCAATACATCCTGGAACGGGGAAGATGTACAAGGATCTTAAGAAACATTTTTGGTGGCCGGGTATGAAAGCTGATGTAGCTAAATACGTAGGAGAATGTTTGACATGTTCTAAGGTCAAAGCTGAGCATCAGAATCCATCAGGTCTACTTCAACAACCCAAAATCCCGGAATGGAAATGGGAAAACATTACCATGGATTTCATCACTAAATTGCCAAGGACTGCAAGTGGTTTTGATACTATTTGGGTAATAGTTGATCGTCTCACCAAATCAGCACACTTCCTACCAATAAGAGAAGATGACAAGATGGAGAAGTTAGCACGACTGTATTTGAAGGAAGTCGTCTCCAGACATGGAATACCAATCTCTATTATCTCTGATAGGGATGGCAGATTTATTTCAAGATTTTGACAGACATTACAGCAAGCATTAGGAACTCGTCTAGACATGAGTACTGCCTATCATCCACAAACTGATGGGCAGAGCGAAAGGACGATACAAACACTTGAAGACATGCTACGAGCATGTGTTATTGATTTCGGAAACAGTTGGGATCGACATCTACCGTTAGCAGAATTTTCCTACAACAACAGCTATCATTCAAGTATTGAGATGGCGCCATTTGAAGCACTTTATGGTAGAAAGTGCAGGTCTCCAATTTGTTGGAGTGAAGTGGGGGATAGACAGATTACGGGTCCGGAGATAATACAAGAAACTACCGAGAAGATCATCCAAATTCAACAACGGTTGAAAACCGCCCAAAGTCGACAAAAGAGCTACGCTGACATTAAAAGAAAAGATATAGAATTTGAAATTGGAGAGATGGTCATGCTTAAGGTTGCACCTTGGAAAGGAGTTGTTCGATTTGGTAAACGAGGTAAATTAAATCCAAGGTATATTGGACCATTTAAGATTATTGATCGTGTTGGACCAGTAGCTTACCGACTTGAGTTACCTCAACAACTCGCGGCTGTACATAACACTTTCCACGTCTCGAATTTGAAGAAATGTTTTTCTAAAGAAGATCTCACTATTCCGTTAGACGAAATCCAAATCAATGAAAAACTTCAATTCATCGAAGAACCCGTCGAAATAATGGATCGTGAGGTTAAAAGACTTAAACAAAACAAGATACCAATTGTTAAGGTTCGATGGAATGCTCGTAGAGGACCCGAGTTCACCTGGGAACGAGAAGATCAGATGAAGAAGAAATACCAGCACTTATTTCCAGAAGATACGTCAACAACTCCAACTGCTTAAAATTTCGGGACGAAATTTATTTAACGGGTAGGTACTGTAGTGACCCGAACTTTTCGATGTTTATATATATTAAATGAAATTTTTATTTACATGATTAAGTGTTTCCAACATGTTAAGCAATCAAATTTGTTAAGACTTGATTAATTGAAATAGGTTTCATATAGACAATTGACCACCCAAGTTGACCGGTGATTCACGAACGTTAAAACTTGTAAAAACTATATGATGACATATATATGGATATATATATAGTTAACATGATATTATGATAAGTAAACATATCATTAAGTATATTAACAATGAACTACATATGTAAAAGCAAAACTACTAACTTAATGATTTTGAAACGAGACATATATGTAACGATTATCGTTGTAACGACATTTAATGTATATATATCAGATTAAGAGATATTCATACATCATATTATCATGATAATATAATAATTTAAAATCTCATTTGATATTATAAACATTGGGTTAACAACATTTAACAAGATCGTTAACCTAAAGGTTTCAAAATAACACTTACATGTAATGACTAACGATGACTTAACGACTCAGTTAAAATGTATATATACATGTAGTGTTTTAATATGTATTCATACACTTTTGAAAGACTTCAAGACACTTATCAAAATACTTCTACTTAACAAAAATGCTTACAATTACATCCTCGTTCAGTTTCATCTACAATTCTACTCGTATGCACCCGTATTCGTACTCGTACAATATACAGCTTTTAGATGTATGTACTATTGGTATATACACTCCAATGATCAGCTCTTAGCAGCCCATGTGAGTCACCTAACACATGTGGGAACCATCATTTGGCAACTAGTATGAAATATCTCATAAAATTACAAAAATATGAGTAATCATTCATGACTTATTTACATGAAAACAAAATTACATATCCTTTATATCTAATCCATACACCAATGACCAAAAACACCTACAAACACTTTCATTCTTCAATTTTCTTCATCTAATTGATCTCTCTCAAGTTCTATCTTCAAGGTCTAAGTGTTCTTCATAAATTCCAAAAGTTCTAGTTTCATAAAATCAAGAATACTTCCAAGATTGCAAGTTTACTTCCAAGTTTTCTAAATCCATTCCAAGTAATCATCCAAGATCAAGAAACCTTTGTTACTTACAGTAGGTTATCTTTCTAATACAAGGTAATAATCATGTTCAAACTTTAATTCAATTTCTATAACTATAACAATCTTATTTCGAGTGGAAATCTTACTTGAAATTGTTTTCGTGTCATGATTCTGCTTCAAGAACTTTCAAGCCATCCAAGGATCCTTTGAAGCTAGATCCATTTTTCTCATTTCCAGTATGTTTATCCAAGGAACTTGAGGTAGTAATGATGTTCATAACATCATTCGATTCATACATATAAAGCTGTCTTATTCAACGTTATAAACTTGTAATCACTAGAACATCGTTTAGTTAATTCTAAACTTGTTGGCAAATAAAGTTAATCCTTCTAACTAGACTTTTAAAATTAACTAAACACATGTTCTATATCTATATGATATGCTAACTTAATGATTTAAAACCCGGAAACACGATAAACACCATAAAACTGGATATACGCCGTCGTAGTAAAACCGGGGGCTGTTTTGGTTGGGATAATTAAAAGCTAAGAAGAACTTTGTTTTAACAGCTATACTTCTGGAAAAATGATTTTTCTTATGAACATGAAACTATATCCAAAAATCATGGTTAAACTCATAGTGAAAGTATGTTTTTCAAAATGGTCATCAAGATGTCGTTCTTTCGACGGAAATGACTACCTCTTTCAAAAACGACTTGTAACTTGTATTTCCGACTATAAACTTATATTTTTTCTGTTTAGATTCATAAAGTTAAGTTCAATACGAAACCGTGGCCACTGGAATCACTCAAAACGGATTAGAAACGAAGAAATGGCGAGTAAAACAAGATTGATAAAAACTACTCATTTTACCTACGTGAAAGTTAGTAATAAATCAATTCCAACCATAACCTAATCAACTTATATTGTATATTATGTAATCTTGAGATACCATAGACACGTATACAATGTTTCGACCTATCATGTCGACCCATCTATATATATATTGCGGAACAACCATAGACACTCTATATGTGAATGTTGGAGTTAGCTATACAGGGTTGAGGTTGATTCCAAAATATATATATAGTTTGAGTTGTGATTAATACTGAGATACGTATACACTGGGTAATGGATTGATTCAAGATAATATTTATCGATTTATTTCTGTACATCTAACTGTGGACAACTAGTTATAGGTTACTAACAAGGACAGCTGACTTAATAAACTTAAAACATCAAAATGTATTAAAAGTTCTGTAAATATATTTTGAACATACTTTGATATATATGTATATATTGTTATAGGTTTGTGAATTAACCAGTGGCCAAGTCTTACTTCCCGACGAAGTAAAAATTTGTGAAAGTGAGTTATAGTTCCACTTTTAAAAATCTAATATTTTTGGGATGAGAATACATGCAGGTTTTATAAATGATTTACAAAATAGACACAAGTACGTGAAACTACATTCTATGGTTGAATTATCGAAATCGAATATGCCCCTTTTTATTAAGTCTGGTAATCTAAGAATTAGGGAACAGATACTCTAATTGACGCGAATCCTAAAGATAGATCTATTGGGCCCAACCAGCCCCATCCAAAGTACCGGATGCTTTAGTACTTCGAAATTTATATCATATCCGAAGGGTGTCATGGAATGATGGGGATATTCTTATATATGCATCTTGTTAATGTCGGTTACCAGGTGTTCACCATATGAATGATTTTTATCTCTATGTATGGGATGTGTATTGAAATATGAAATCTTGTGGTCTATTGTTAGAATTTGATATATATAGGTTAAACCTATAACTCACCAACATTTTTGTTGACGTTTAAAGCATGTTTATTCTCAGGTGAATACTAAGAGCTTCCGCTGTTGCATACTAAAATAAGGACAAGATTTGGAGTCCATGTTTGTATGATATTGTGTAAAAACTGCATTCAAGAAACTGATTTCGATGTAACATATTTGTATTGTAAACCATTATGTAATGGTCGTGTGTAAACAGGATATTTTAGATTATCATTATTTGATAATCTACGTAAAGCTTTTTAAACCTTTATTTATGAAATAAAGGTTATGGTTTGTTTTTAAAATGAATGCAGTCTTTGAAAAACGTCTCATATAGAGGTCAAAACCTCGCAACGAAATCAATTAATATGGAACGTTTTTAATCAATAAGAACGGGACATTTCACCACACGCAGGGGTTATAGTGCTATCCTCTCCACCACAGAGGTAATCATATGTTTTCTGTTGAACTTTAGCAAAAGTGTGCGGAACATCTCTTCACAGCCTTCGCACCAGAGTTGGATGTCTCTGCGGATTAATAGCATGCAAAAATCCAGAGATTTTTTGATCTTCATGCAGGCTTGGAATCTTTTGACATTCGTAGATGTACCTCGTAAGTAATGCGTTCAAAGTCTCCTTGTTGCCTTGCTTAATATCGTGACATTCTATGTGCGTCTTTTTCTGCGGTAATAGATTTTGAAACTGCAGCAAAAAAATTTCGCGCAAATCTACGAAGCCAATGATACTGCGAGATTGCAAACTATGGAACCATTCCCTTGCTGACCCTTGCAAGGCCATGGGGAATACTCTACACGCTACTGGTTCATCCCAGGTATAAGTGCTCACAACGCCTTCGAAACGTTGTAGAAAATCCAAAGGATCAGTTAGACCCGAATAGACTCCTAGAGTTGCCGGCACGATCGGCGGAGAAACAATTGGATAGTCAGAAATATGCTGGGCAAACTTGTTCGCATCAGTAGTGATTTCTGTTGCCTTCTTTGTGTGAGTATCTGCATTCTCTGCACAAAACTTGGTAAGCATGTCTTGCAAAAAGTTTGGCTGATCAAACTTATGTTGCATTGACTTTGGCGCAATGCTTCTGAAAGCATCCGCCAAAAAATTCTGGGTGTTTTCTCTGCGAGCAGCGTCAGATGCATCGCCCTCTTCCCCATAGCGAGGGAAAGGTGTTGGTGGTCGCTTTCGCTTAATTTGTGGATTTTTAACAAACTCTTCTACGCTGTCCGAATCATCAGAAAATTCGCACTCGTCTCTTGGCGTTTTTGCCATTTTTGATTTATACACAGAGTTCAAATGAATGCGATCTTCTGCATTATCACTATCGCTATCATTATGCTCAATAACTAGACGATCAACTTGTGATCCTGAATCATTCAATGGCCATAAGTAAGTGTGCGGTATGCGAGATTCACAATTACGCTTAGCATCTCTCTTAGCTTGCTCGATTGCAGTACCAACAATCTTTTCAGTTCACAAACTAGATTTTCCAGCCAAAGCTTTTGGTCGCTTCCCATCAGCGGTTATTTCACTGCAATTTTGTAGCAAATTTCTTCACGCAATCATTTTTTCAGCAGCAACTTCTGGCTGCGAATCACTAGCATTGTTTTCAGCAGATGTTTTAGCGATCGGCTCTTGAACCGATTTTCCCGCGGTTATACTAGCATTTGTTTGTAATGGAAATATCACAACGTTCTGCGAATCACCAGGCAGTGCATCAGCATTCGCAAAACCACCAGTTTGCTTTGCATTTGTCATCATGATTGTCAAGCAGATCGACTGATTGCGTATTGTAAAAGCACCTGCAAATCATCACAACAAAAACACGATTGCAATTAAACCGTCAAATTAATTGTTTAACGGCACGAAACAAAAAAATTTCAGGTTAATTTGCAAAACGTGTCCCACGGATGGCGCCAATTGATCAATCCTTAATTAATGATGTTACTTAATTACGGATTGAGTGCAATAAGATTGTAATGGAGGATGAAATGTTTGATGATTATTTTGGGCTCCGATGATCGTCTTTCACTTTAACTATCAAGTGATCAACCACCCCGACCCGGTCTTGATTGTTAATTAGCTTAATTCACCTTTGCGCGGTGTAAAAATCCCTTGGGCAAGATAACAAGTGGAAATTACAAAGGCTTAGGCAAAATGGCAGAGAATCAACAACCCATAAATGAGAGGCCAAGCTCCCTATTTATAGGAATCGAAATATCCGCGGTCTGCGAGTTACTTAACTATCCACGGAAACTCAGCGGATTAAACCGCGATCTTGCATTAATGCGAAAACATAACCGCTGCACTTATTTTCAGCGAATTTTGTATAGCTTTGCCTTATAATTAGCGTAGTTCTGCCTTTGGCTTTTAGCAAATAAAATATACATATACAATGCCATGTATATGATCAATTCACATGATTAGTAGTGGCAGAAGCATCATTAGAGTTAGAATTACCCATAGCACCTTCATTACTAGATGGACTCCACTAATTAGCACCCACTTTACTCTTTAGACTTCTAGTTAAACGCATATTCTCAATCTTAACATGTTTCTTACTCACCTTCTTTGGTTTTAGCTTCTTCATCAATGGGAGATTACCAACAGATAATGAATCAACAGGAGTAGCAGTAGTTTAGTTTCAGGTGTAAAATTCAGATTACTATCAGTACGAGTACGAATACTTACACCAGGATTAACTCGAGGATGAACCTTCCGAGTTAGATCTACATCATCCACATCCCAAAAATTAATAGCGGATGCAATCGGTGCTGGAATCTGTTGTTGTTGTTGAACAACATTAATAACAATAGGAACAGAAGAATCAAACATTACTTGAGCTAATCCGGGATTAGCTAGAAATACTTTGTGAAAGCAACTGGCGGCGTAGAAAAACTAGATAAATCATACAAATCAGGAGGGTCAGGAGGCTTGTTAATCAAAACAGAGTGGTGGATCGATGGATTCATAACATCCATTGGAGAAATCTAAGAAGAAAACAACGGATTGCTGGAGAGATATAGATTAGTGAATTTTTTGCACAAATACCTTGTCCGTACATTCGTCAGAAAGAGAGAATTTTATAGTGAGAAAATTAGAGAGAGTAAAAATCACGCAAATGAAAATCGATAGGGTCTAGGGTTTAAGGTTTAGGGTTTGGGGTTTAGGGTTTAGGGTTTGGGGTTTAGGTTTTTTTTTTTTTTTTTTTTTTTTGGGTAATGGCCCCAAAGCCGGCAAAATTTATAAAACTAAAAATATTTACAATTTAACGATCGGAATACCAACTGGGAAGTTTTTAGTGGACCTCCCAAACTCGTAAAACAAATACTAATCGAATGACATCCCTACCAAACACAAAAAAACATTCTTATACTAATCCGAAAACTAACACTACAAAAAAGAATAACAATTTAATGCTGATGTAACCAGCCTTCATATTCCTCTTTTTATGCATCTTTAAGCCCAATAACAAATACTTCATCGTAGCCTAACTGAATTCATACCAATAAGACACAAGCCTATCATAAATGATATTCAAAAAGAATTATTAAGCCCATTAAATGAGAGCTCAATAATAAATCTGGACCATAATATCGAATACCCTAAGACAGCAACAACAGGGACCCATATAGCAAACAAAACTGTCTTTTCTACCCATATCAATCGTACCATAGAAACGCAAACCCAAATAGAAGCAATAGCAAATGAAAAATCCAGCAACCATGTGCAGAGGTAAATTCAATCCATAACAAATAAATGACACTTTAGATGTCCAGTAAAATAGTAATAATACATTGGACACCAATGCCATAGAAAGAAATAATCTTGATCGAAGAGAATAAAGCACCAGCTATCATTCAAACACCATATATTACTGTGTCCAAAAATCAAACGGCAGCACTGTTAACCCATATTAACAAAAAAATTAGTAACATCCATCCAAATTGATCATAACAACAATAATAAAGACCCACCACCTGAATATAACATCTATCATGACCAATATTGATCCAATAACTCTCAGCAAATACACATGAGCAATCATGACCCAATTTCCATCTGATAAAGTATTGATGACCCAATATGCAGCTACAAGAATGATCCAACCCATAATAACCATAACAAGTCTTAACATAGGACCACCAATCATCAATACTACATATTAAATTTCTACCAGCATCGAAGTACAAATCTTCCATAGGAACCTTAGTATAACTAAACCAATGAAGCAGTAACCTGACCAAACTAACACAGACTGAAACTAGAAACAAAGGGTACCTGAATTTATGTGGTACCCTATTAAGACACAATGGTGACAGTTGATGATCACCATGGCAGCCTGGACTATCTATGAACATCCTTAATATGAACCAACATACCAATAATAAAAAGCAGCAACTCCAACCAGCTTTATGTTCATATTTCCATTCATAGATACCCATCTCACCTCCAATAAAAAAGCTAAGCACAAGACACACCAAAGGAATAAAAGTGAGATAAATTTCTATCCTTATCACTCCTTTAAACAGGAAAGTGGTGCCACCATGTCCACGCACTCTTACCAATGTCTCCATGCTAATGCAACAAATTAGAAAGTAGACACAAGAAATACACATTGTCCTAGAAAAACATGCGGGCCAATGGTTTAAAAACTAGATGCACATCACAGTCACATCCATAGTAGAAAAACTATTGCACACTCTACCCAAACAACATCTTATAACTCCAAAACCCCATTTATGACCCAAAGACAATATGTACAGCTGACAATTCCAAAACGTTTCATACTTGCATATCACCATACATGTTTGACCTGAAAAAGTCAAACAATAAGAGTAAGGGCCCAAATCACCCACCCAACCCATCTGGATTTTCATTTGCAATACGTGAAGGTGATTTTTATTCTCTCTAATCATTCCCATAAACTGAAACTCTGTATACTTTACCACCATAACAACAAACACATGATCAGTTATCAACATTTGAACCAGACTTAATACCACCATCATTCAAATAGATTTCCCATATATCAGCAGCATAATAGTACTTCTAATCCTCAAACTCATCAACTTAAACCTAACCATGTTTCTAGTAATATCAATAATCTTATTTATTGAAAAAACCTAACTCGTACTTCTAGATTTCTGTTGAAAAAACCTCATATTTCTTTCCTGCCACACATAATAAACACAAGAATCCAACACTAATATTTGCACAACACTCCAGATAGATTTGTTGATAGGTTTATTCTGCATATAACTAACAATCTCATCCCAAGTATCAGGAACATGGTCCACTCTAGCCATTTCCTTGAAGTGATTCCAAATAGAATTAGAGAAAATGGACATTTCAAGCTATTATTCATTTCAACCCTCGTATACTTATCTTGAGTTCTAAGTTTATTAGGCATAGCTACCCACAACACAAATGAACGCCTAGGGATACATTGACTGAACCACACTAGTTTTTCCCAACCCACCTCATCACTTAAATCACTAAAAGATATTATAACCTTAAAATGACCTAGCTTATTATCTTTGGACTTCCACAACACAACATCATTCCTATCTTTAATTAGCAAAGAAGGACAGACATTAAAAATCATATCATATTTATCCTTCCAAGCATCAGGTACTTTCCATTCACCATTTTGCACAAAATCAGCTACAGTAGTTTGACCACTGTTGTGCATTTTTCCGTTAAATTATTTTAACGCCCGTCTTTTTCTTTTTAAATAATACCCTTCGTATCTAGATTCGTATCCTTTGTTATGTAACGTTTTAAATATTCTCGTTATCGGATTTCAATATCTCCCGTACTCCCGTGTAACTTAAAATATTCGATCGGTTAAATCCCGCACCCGCTTTGAAACTCGAGGGACCGGAGTTGCCAAATGGGCAAACTAGTTGACTAGGTCAACTAGTCAACCCATTTTTCATTCCATCATCTCCCTCACCTCTTTTCTCTCCATCTCAAGAACACACACACAAACCCATTCCATTCATTCATCATCTAAATTCAATCTTGGAAGCTCACAACAAATCCGATTACATTTTCGTGATCCTCTCTTCATTCTCTACGATTTGATACTAACCTCATCTCGTTTGGGTAACTTTCTAAAATCACTAATTTTATGTGTTCTTGAGATTTTTGAGTTATAAAGTTGTTAATTAGTGTCTATGGCTCATTGTGATGTCGTGTATGTAATTTGTATGCTCGATTCGTTATTTTTGGTGTAACTAGTTCAATATGAAATTACTTGCTAAATCCTTGATTTTGGATGAACAAATGTTGTTAGATTGTTAAAGTGCATGTTTTAAAAGTGTTACTAGTATCATTAGCTTCATTTTGATGTATAGGTTGATTAAGGAAACTCCAAAAATATGATTATTGATTTTGAGATGTTTGACTAGGGTTTGATAGTTCTTGACATGAATTTTTGGATGCTTGAATGCCATGGAATGTTAATTATTAGTGTTTAGTTGTAATGTATGTTTCATTACCTTCAAAACGGCATATTATATGTGTGAATTGGTTTCCCGAAACTCAAATTGCATTTGAAGAACTTGAAACCTTAAAAATGAACGTTTAATGATCACTTGATGAGTTTTCGGCTATTATAAATGATGTTTTTGTTTGGTGAAACATGTTTAGTTGTGTTCCTTGTCAAAAGAGCTTTCCAACGGTATAAGATACGTCTTCTAGTTGTTTACGGTTTGAGTTTTGCGTTTGTTTGAAAATTGACCAAGTCTTGAACAAGTGAAACAGGCCTGGGACCAGGCCACGGCCATTGTCGCGGCGCGACAGGCCTGGCCGCGGCGCGGCATAAGCCGTGCCCAGCTTCTGTCTCCAATGTCCATTTCACGTGAAATGTTTGCCATGTTTTAGACTTCCAATTCGCATGCAACTTGTTCTAACATGCTTATATATGAATAACTAGCATAGAAAATTTGTCCGAGACCCGACCCGAACATGTTGACTTTTTCGTTGACTTTGACCAAGTTTGACTTTTTGTCAAACTTAACCAATTAATTATGCAATCTTTCTAACATGATTCTATACTTGTATCTTGCATGAAACTTGACAATTTGACTCACATGCTTCATAATCGAGTCGTAACGAGCCATAGGACTAATTGAACATCTTTGACCGTTTGTGTTACCGTTATTGATATAACCTATATGTTTAGGTCAAGACTAGCCTTGTCCTTGCACACGGTTACTTGTTGAAGTACTTTATTAACTCTTGTACTCAAGGTGAGATCATAGTCCCACTTTTTCAATCACTTTTATTCTTTACATCGTGGGCTGAGAAACACATACATTTCATACTTATTTACTTTTCATGCTTTTACATTGTGAACAAATACGAATACAAAGATGCATACGAGTTTGAACAAAAGTCCTCAATCCAATTATCATTAGTTCCACTTGCAGGGTGTAAGTGTAAGCGTGTAATTATGTTGTGTGGCCATACGGGTTTAACAAACCCTCATTCAGACGGTTCGCTACCGTTAGTGAATGAAATATAATTTCAACAATGTATAGTGTAAGTTCTAACACTAAATTCAAAATTCAGAGGGAAGATTCGGTTAAGCCTTGATAATTGGGTGCTCGTGATACAAATACTATTTTGGAATGTGAATGATTCTGGTTGAGAAATTCTTAAAGAACCTTGTGGTTCAATACAATTTACTTACTAAACCTATGATTTCACCAACGTTTTTCGTTGACAGA
Organism: Rutidosis leptorrhynchoides; assembly: GCF_046630445.1. Lineage (NCBI taxonomy): Eukaryota > Viridiplantae > Streptophyta > Magnoliopsida > Asterales > Asteraceae > Rutidosis > Rutidosis leptorrhynchoides. The sequence continues at coordinate 260,266,520 of NC_092337.1, forward strand.
TTTCTATGTTTTTCTCAGGTCTTGCACGATATGTGATACATGCTTCCGCTCATTATTTGATACTTGCTTTGGATGTCGAGTATACATGCTTTTCATGGAGCGTCTTTTGACTTTACTTTAAACCGTGTCGCCTAGATTTCAATCGTACTTATAACGTTGTAACTTAACTTTTGGTTGAACAATTCTTGTAAACTTTGAAACAATCTTTATTTTGAAATGAAGGCGACATATTTTGGTCAAACGTTATCTTAAAGACTTATAATCAGGTAATGGGACCCACGTAGCCGACGCCGTCACTTGACGATCTGTCGGGGTCGCTACAGGTGGTATCAGAGCAATCCTGCTAGAAACCTTGGGGCGTATTGGAACCCTTTTGAAACGTGTCCTGCGGAATAGGAACGTGCAATCCTGCTAGATACATCAACTATCGATGACAAACTACTCTTCATAGGAAAACCAGTTGAAACCGGGGATCGTAAAAACCGAACCTTAATACAACGAAATACCCTAACTATCCAAATTCATGAGAACACTCAAGGACGTGCCTTCACTTATTCATAACATTGACAACGTAAAGTCTCGAGTAAGAGATATCGACTACTACTTCCAACTAAATTTCGGGACGAAATTTCTTTTGAGGTGTGGATAATGTAACATCCCGCATTTTTCCGTTAAATTATTTTAACGCCCGTCTTTTTCTTTTTAAATAATACCCTTCGTATCTAGATTCGTATCCTTTGTTATGTAACGTTTTAAATATTCTCGTTATCGGATTTCAATATCTCCCGTACTCCCGTGTAACTTAAAATATTCGATCGGTTAAATCCCGCACCCGCTTTGAAACTCGAGGGACCGGAGTTGCCAAATGGGCAAACTAGTTGACTAGGTCAACTAGTCAACCCATTTTTCATTCCATCATCTCCCTCACCTCTTTTCTCTCCATCTCAAGAACACACACACAAACCCATTCCATTCATTCATCATCTAAATTCAATCTTGGAAGCTCACAACAAATCCGATTACATTTTCGTGATCCTCTCTTCATTCTCTACGATTTGATACTAACCTCATCTCGTTTGGGTAACTTTCTAAAATCACTAATTTTATGTGTTCTTGAGATTTTTGAGTTATAAAGTTGTTAATTAGTGTCTATGGCTCATTGTGATGTCGTGTATGTAATTTGTATGCTCGATTCGTTATTTTTGGTGTAACTAGTTCAATATGAAATTACTTGCTAAATCCTTGATTTTGGATGAACAAATGTTGTTAGATTGTTAAAGTGCATGTTTTAAAAGTGTTACTAGTATCATTAGCTTCATTTTGATGTATAGGTTGATTAAGGAAACTCCAAAAATATGATTATTGATTTTGAGATGTTTGACTAGGGTTTGATAGTTCTTGACATGAATTTTTGGATGCTTGAATGCCATGGAATGTTAATTATTAGTGTTTAGTTGTAATGTATGTTTCATTACCTTCAAAACGGCATATTATATGTGTGAATTGGTTTCCCGAAACTCAAATTGCATTTGAAGAACTTGAAACCTTAAAAATGAACGTTTAATGATCACTTGATGAGTTTTCGGCTATTATAAATGATGTTTTTGTTTGGTGAAACATGTTTAGTTGTGTTCCTTGTCAAAAGAGCTTTCCAACGGTATAAGATACGTCTTCTAGTTGTTTACGGTTTGAGTTTTGCGTTTGTTTGAAAATTGACCAAGTCTTGAACAAGTGAAACAGGCCTGGGACCAGGCCACGGCCATTGTCGCGGCGCGACAGGCCTGGCCGCGGCGCGGCATAAGCCGTGCCCAGCTTCTGTCTCCAATGTCCATTTCACGTGAAATGTTTGCCATGTTTTAGACTTCCAATTCGCATGCAACTTGTTCTAACATGCTTATATATGAATAACTAGCATAGAAAATTTGTCCGAGACCCGACCCGAACATGTTGACTTTTTCGTTGACTTTGACCAAGTTTGACTTTTTGTCAAACTTAACCAATTAATTATGCAATCTTTCTAACATGATTCTATACTTGTATCTTGCATGAAACTTGACAATTTGACTCACATGCTTCATAATCGAGTCGTAACGAGCCATAGGACTAATTGAACATCTTTGACCGTTTGTGTTACCGTTATTGATATAACCTATATGTTTAGGTCAAGACTAGCCTTGTCCTTGCACACGGTTACTTGTTGAAGTACTTTATTAACTCTTGTACTCAAGGTGAGATCATAGTCCCACTTTTTCAATCACTTTTATTCTTTACATCGTGGGCTGAGAAACACATACATTTCATACTTATTTACTTTTCATGCTTTTACATTGTGAACAAATACGAATACAAAGATGCATACGAGTTTGAACAAAAGTCCTCAATCCAATTATCATTAGTTCCACTTGCAGGGTGTAAGTGTAAGCGTGTAATTATGTTGTGTGGCCATACGGGTTTAACAAACCCTCATTCAGACGGTTCGCTACCGTTAGTATGCCTCTGCCGCATTAATATTGAAAACTCTTCCACGGCCTTGTCCATTCGTGTTCTCCTGGTTCGGGCAATTTCTAATAATGTGGCCCGGTTTTCCACATTTATAACAAAATACATTGGCATAACTTGCTCCGACACTACTTGCTCCGCCATTACTCGTTCCGACACCATTTGTTCCTTTCGTTCTATTAACCCCTGGTCCGTAGACCTCACACTTTGCCGCGCTATGACCATTTATTTTACACTTGTTGCAAAATTTGGTGCAGAACCCCGAGTGATTCTTTTCACACCTTTGGCATAGCTGCTTCTGATTGTTGTTGTTGTTGCGGTTATTATTGTTGTTGGGATGATTGTTGTAGTTGCTGTTGTTGTTGTTGCTGTTGTTGTTGTTGGGCCGTTTGTTGTAGTTGCGATTGATGTTGCGATTGTTGGGATAATTGTTGCGATTATTGTTGTAATTGCTGTTGTTGTTGTATTGGTGATTCTTATCACCGTTTTCCTCCCACTTTCTTTTGACTTGCTTCACATTGGCCTCTTCAGCAGTCTGTTCTTTAATTCTTTCTTCAATTTGGTTCACGAGTTTGTGAGCCATTCTACATGCCTGTTGTATGGAGGCGGGCTCGTGTGAACTTATATCTTCTTGGATTCTTTCCGGTAATCCTTTCACAAACGCGTCGATCTTCTCTTCCTCATCTTCGAATGCTCCCGGACACAATAGGCACAATTCTGTGAATCGTCTTTCGTACGTGGTAATATCAAATCCTTGGGTTCGTAACCCTCTAAGTTCTGTCTTGAGCTTATTGACCTCGGTTCTGGGACGGTACTTCTCGTTCATCAAGTGCTTGAATGCTGACCACGGTAGTGCGTACGCATCGTCTTGTCCCACTTGCTCTAGATAGGTATTCCACCATGTTAACGCAGAACCTGTGAAGGTATGCGTAGCGTACTTTACTTTGTCCTCTTCAGTACACTTACTTATGGCAAACACCGATTCGACCTTCTCGGTCCACCGTTTCAATCCGATCGGTCCTTCGGTTCCATCAAATTCCAAAGGTTTGCAGGCAGTGAATTCTTTGTAGGTGCATCCTACACGATTTCCTGTACTGCTAGATCCAAGGTTATTGTTGGTATGTAGCGCAGCCTGTACTACGGCTATGTTTGAAGCTAGAAAAGTACGGAATTCCTCTTCATTCATATTCACGGTGTGTCGAGTAGTCGGTGCCATTTCCTTCAAAATAGTTAAATGGAACAAGTTAATCATATAGAATATTAAGAGTAGTTAATAGTATTTCGTAGCATAATATGAACTCATTTATAAAAGCTTTTTCTTCATATTAGCGTTTTATAAGTTTAAATTCGGGTAGTACCTACCCGTTAAGTTCATACTTAGTAGCTAATATACAATTCAACTACTACAATTCTATATGAAAAACTGATTATAATAATATTTCGCGTTCAAACTTTTATACAATATTTTACAAACTTACAATACCGCTTATTTTACATAAAGCATGAAATATAGCACACAATAACTTTGATACAAGATAGTTGTGAAGACAATTCTAGCTAGTACACAAGTCGTTCAGCAAAGGCAATAAAGACACGTAATTCATACGTCCAGAAACAAGTCATGCATTCTGGTTTTACTAGGACTACTTCCCATCCTTGGTCTTGTGCAACATAACCGTTATGGCCGTTGATAAGACAGCGTGCTGTAACGTCGTCAAAGGGACGAGGGTTACGTAATGTCTAACAGTCCCGTAATAATCTAAAAACCTCATTTCTTACCCCAATTACCGACTCCGTCACTTGTGGAAACGTTTTGTTTAATAGTTGTAGCCCGATGTTCTTGTTCTCACTTTGGTGAGAAGCGAACATTACTAATCCGTAAGCATAACATGCTTCTTTATGTTGCATGTTAGCCGCTTTTTCTAAATCACGAAGTCCAATATTCGGATATATTGAGTCAAAATAGTTTCTTAACCCGTTGCGTAAAATAGCATTTGGGTTCCCCGCAATATATGCGTCAAAGTAAACACATCGTAACTTATGGGTTTCCCAATGTGATATCCCCCATCTTTCAAACGAAAGTCTCTTATAAACCAAGACATTCTTGGAACGTTCTTCGAATGTCTTACAAACTGATCTCGCCTTAAATAGTTGTGCCGAGGAATTCTGGCCGACTCTAGACAAGATTTCATCAATCATGTCTCCGGGTAGGTCTCTTAAAATATTGGGTTGTCTATCCATTTTGTGTTTTTAAACTGTAAAATAGACAAGAGTTAGATTCATAAAAAAATACTTATTAATACAAGCAATTTTTACATATATCATAAAGCATAAGAACACTATATTACATATATTACACCACACGAATACAACTATCTTATTCCGACTCGCTCGTTTCTTCTTCTTCGGTTTTGGTTCGTTTTGCCAAGTTTCTAGGGATATATGATGTTCCCCTAATACGAGCCGTCGTTGTCCACATTGGTTTAGAAAAACCTGGTGGTTTAGAGGTTCCCGGGTCATTGTTACAACTTAAGGACTTCGGGGGTTGACGATACATATAAAGTTCATCGGGGTTGGAATTAGATTTCTCTATTTTTATGCCCTTTCCCTTATTATTTTCTTTTGCCTTTTTAAATTCAGTTGGGGTAATTTCTATAACATCATCGGAATTCTCGTCGGAATCTGATTCATCGGAGAATTGGTAATCCTCCCAATATTTTGCTTCCTTGGCGGAAACACCATTGACCATAATTAACCTTGGTCGGTTGGTTGAGGATTTTCTTTTACTTAACCGTTTTATTATTTCCCCCACCGGTTCTATTTCTTCATCCGGTTCCGATTCTTCTTCCGGTTCCGATTCTTCTTCCGGTTCCGACTCTTCTTCCGGTTCCTCTTCGGGAACTTGTGAATCAGTCCACGAATCATTCCAATTTACATTTGACTCTTCATTATTATTAGGTGAGTCAATGGGACTTGTTCTAGAGGTAGACATCTATCACATAATATCAAACGCGTTAAGAGATTAATATATCACATAATATTCACATGTTAAAAATATATAGTTTCCAACAAAATTTGTTAAGCAATCATTTTTCAAGTAAACACGGTCGAAGTCCAGACTCACTAATGCATCATAACAAACTTGATAAGACACACTAATGCAAAATTCTGGTTCTCTAAGACCAACGCTCGGATACCAACTGAAATGTCCCGTTCTTATTGATTAAAAACGTTCCATATTAATTGATTTCGTTGCGAGGTTTTGACCTCTATATGAGACGTTTTTCAAAGACTGCATTCATTTTTAAAACAAACCATAACCTTTATTTCATAAATAAAGGTTTAAAAAAACTTTACGTAGATTATCAAATAATGATAATCTAAAATATCCTGTTTACACACGACCATTACATAATGGTTTACAATACAAATATGTTACATCGAAATCAGTTTCTTGAATGTAGTTTTTACACAATATCATACAAACATGGACTCCAAATCTTGTCCTTATTTTAGTATGCAACAGCGGAAGCTCTTAATATTCACCTGAGAATAAACATGCTTTAAACGTCAACAAAAATGTTGGTGAGTTATAGGTTTAACCTATATATATCAAATCGTAACAATAGACCACAAGATTTCATATTTCAATACACATCCCATACATAGAGATAAAAATCATTCATATGGTGAACACCTGGTAACCGACATTAACAAGATGCATATATAAGAATATCCCCATCATTCCGGGACACCCTTCGGATATGATATAAATTTCGAAGTACTAAAGCATCCGGTACTTTGGATGGGGTTTGTTAGGCCCAATAGATCTATCTTTAGGATTCGCGTCAATTAGGGTGTCTGTTCCCTAATTCTTAGATTACCAGACTTAATAAAAAGGGGCATATTCGATTTCGATAATTCAACCATAGAATGTAGTTTCACGTACTTGTGTCTATTTTGTAAATCATTTATAAAACCTGCATGTATTCTCATCCCAAAAATATTAGATTTTAAAAGTGGGACTATAACTCACTTTCACAGATTTTTTACATCGTCGGGAAGTAAGACTTGGCCACTGGTTGATTCACGAACCTATAACAATATATACATATATATCAAAGTATGTTCAAAATATATTTACAACACTTTTAATATATTTTGATGTTTTAAGTTTATTAAGTCAGCTGTCCTCGTTAGTAACCTACAACTAGTTGTCCACAGTTAGATGTACAGAAATAAATCGATAAATATTATCTTGAATCAATCCACGACCCAGTGTATACGTATCTCAGTATTGATCACAACTCAAACTATATATATTTTGGAATCAACCTCAACCCTGTATAGCTAACTCCAACATTCACATATAGAGTGTCTATGGTTGTTCCGAAATATATATAGATGTGTCGACATGATAGGTTGAAACATTGTATACGTGTCTATGGTATCTCAAGATTACATAATATACAATACAAGTTGATTAAGTTATTGTTGGAATAGATTTGTTACCAATTTTCACGTAGCTAAAATGAGAAAAATTATCCAATCTTGTTTTACCCATAACTTCTTCATTTTAAATCCGTTTTGAGTGAATCAAATTGCTATGGTTTCATATTGAACTCTATTTTATGAATCTAAACAGAAAAGTATAGGTTTATAGTCAGAAAAATAAGTTACAAGTCGTTTTTGTAAAGGTAGTCATTTCAGTCGAAAGAACGACGTCTAGATGACCATTTTAGAAAACATACTTCCACTTTGAGTTTAATCATAATTTTTGGATATAGTTTCATGTTCATAATAAAAATCATTTTCTCAGAATAACAACTTTAAAATCAAAGTTTATCATAGTTTTTAATTAACTAACCCAAAACAGCCCGCGGTGTTACTACGACGGCGTAAATCCGGTTTTACGGTGTTTTTCGTGTTTCCAGGTTTTAAATCATTAAGTTAGCATATCATATAGATATAGAACATGTGTTTAGTTGATTTTAAAAGTCAAGTTAGAAGGATTAACTGTTGTTTGCGAACAAGTTTAGAATTAACTAAACTATGTTCTAGTGATTACAAGTTTAAACCTTCGAATAAGATAGCTTTATATGTATGAATCGAATGATGTTATGAACATCATTACTACCTTAAGTTCCTTGGATAAACCTACTGGAAAAGAGAAAAATGGATCTAGCTTCAATGGATCCTTGGATGGCTCGAAGTTCTTGAAGCAGAATCATGACACGAAAACAAGTTCAAGTAAGATCATCACTTGAAATAAGATTGTTATAGTTATAGAAATTGAACCAAAGTTTGAATATGATTATTACCTTGTATTAGAATGATAACCTACTGTAAGAAACAAAGATTTCTTGAGGTTGGATGATCACCTTACAAGATTGGAAGTGAGCTAGCAAACTTGAAAGTATTCTTGATTTTATGAAACTAGAACTTTTGGAATTTATGAAGAACACTTAGAACTTGAAGATAGAACTTGAGAGATATCAATTAGATGAAGAAAATTGAAGAATTAAAGTGTTTGTAGGTGTTTTTGGTCGTTGGTGTATGGATTAGATATAAAGGATATGTAATTTTGTTTTCATGTAAATAAGTCATGAATGATTACTCATATTTTTGTAATCTTATGAGATATTTCATGCTAGTTGCCAAATGATGGTTCCCACATGTGTTAGGTGACTCACATGGGCTGCTAAGAGCTGATCATTGGAGTGTATATACCAATAGTACATACATCTAAAAGCTGTGTATTGTACGAGTACGAATATGGGTGCATACGAGTGGAATTGTTGATGAAACTGAACGAGGATGTAATTGTAAGCATTTTTGTTAAGTAGAAGTATTTTGATAAGTGTATTGAAGTCTTTCAAAAGTGTATAAATACATATTAAAACACTACATGTATATACATTTTAACTGAGTCGTTAAGTCATCGTTAGTCGTTACATGTAAGTGTTGTTTTGAAACCTTTAGGTTAACGATCTTGTTAAATGTTGTTAACCCAATGTTTATAATATCAAATGAGATTTTAAATTATTATATTATCATGATATTATCATGTATGAATATCTCTTAATATGATATATATACATTAAATATCTTTACAACGATAATCGTTACATATATGTCTCGTTTAAAAATCATTAAGTTAGTAGTCTTGTTTTTACGTATGTAGTTCATTGTTAATATACTTAATGATATGTTTACTTATCATAGTATCATGTTAACTATATATATATCCATATATATGTCATCATATAGTTTTTACAAGTTTTAACGTTCGTGAATCACCGGTCAACTTGGGTGGTCAATTGTCTATATGAGACATATTTCAATTAATCAAGTCTTAACAAGTTTGATTGCTTAACATGTTGGAAACATTTAATCATGTAAATATCAATCTCAATTAATATATATAAACATGGAAAAGTTCGGGTCACTACAAGATTGACCTCACTGGCATACCCATGAACCATACCCATCACCTCCATAGCCATAACCCATAATTTCCTTAGCCCTATCCTACTCGCAAAACTTGTGTTGAAATGACCCGCTCATGACCTCGTCGTAATATTTTATGTACATTAATACTAATAATAATACTTCTAGTGATAATAATTAGATTAATAAAAATATTAATCTTAATAATAATATTCATAATATAAATATATGTGTACACCATGAGAGAGAGATAGAATGAACACTGGAACTAGTATCGAGTTGGTTTTATAATTGCTTGCCACCACCGACACTCATGAATTCGCATGAGTGTCTAGTGTCCCTTCCATGTGTACGCATGATACAAGAATAATATGGCACACAATCTTTACTTTTCCATTGTCGACATATTAATTGTAATATATATATTATTTAATAAATAATATATTTAATCTTTAGAATTAATTAAATATTATATTATATTTACGCTTATGATAAAAATATAATTTTTACAAAAATGACTCGTACGTTGTCACTCGACTTATGTACCACTTTCTGGTTTTAGGGCGCACTTTCGTACGTTTAGAAAACTAGCATTTTACGTTACGCGACGTGTACCTTTTTCAAAAATTAGACTTACTCAACAATAAATTTCCTTTATAAAAATATAACTTATAAAATTGAGCGTTGTGGTCATTTGCTTCTATAAATCAGTGACTCATTGTTTGTCAAAATATTTTATTTTAAATTAAACGTTTTGTGACATGTACCTTTATTAATAACTAGACTTAAATTAATTAAAAACTAACCCACTTAAAGTGTAACTTTATCTTTTAAGTATTTTGATCATTTCCTTTTATAAATCCTAGTCTTATTGTTTATCAAAACATATATAATAATATTAGTTTAAATCAAAACGTTTTATGACTAGTTTGATATTGTAATTCATCTTTTTGTAACATATAAATATATTTTTATTTAAAATATATAAACTTGTACATATTGTATATCATGGAAGTATTAATATAATAGTATAATAATTAGTTTTTGAAAACTAATAATAGTTCAAAGTTTATTTTAAATTCGTTTAGGAAATCTTATAACACGTAACATTTACACTCTAAACCTATAATTCCTTTATATGCTAACGTTTATTTTAGTTTCCTTAACTTTTCTAAATAAAATAACTTAGTATCGATCCAATCAAATAACAAGGGTTATGAAATTCAATCCTCCACCAACTTTTGTCTAATCCCCAATAATTAACACTTTTGTTCTTATATACAATCACTTTTCCAAATATTCCGAATACCGTTAAAAGTAAGGGTTTTCTAATTTAATGTGGACCTCATAACAGAGACTCTTCATCCTAATTCAATGTATCTTATAAATCAATCATTTGATATTTTCATCTAAACATCGATAAGCATAATAAACTTATTTTGAAACAAAATACGTTCCTGTAAAGTATTATATATCTAATACCTTGTTAACGCCTTCACTTATTAAGTATTTATTATATACACATATCTATATACACATAGATGTTCGTGAATTGTTAGGCATGGTCAAATGGTAACTTGATTACATGAATATAGTTTCAAAGCTTTCGAGACTCAATAATACATATTTTTGCTTATCGCGTCGGATATATATAAAGATTAAAGTTTAAATTTGATCGGAAATTTCCGGGTCATCACAGTACCTACCCGTTAAAAGAAATTTCGTCCCGAAATTTGATAGAGGTCGTCATGGCTAATAGTAAGAATGTTTTCATGACGAATATGAGCTGATAAATAGAGTTTTATCATTATTGAGTAATATAGATAAAACGATTTGTTTTTGTGAAGAGCACGAGTGAAGCTATCACTTAAGAATGAAAATGAATAAATGCAGGTTTGACTTAACCGGCCGCGTAGTCAAGATTGATTTCCGGAATTTAAGGAATTTAGAAAAAAAAAATCTTCATAATAAGATTTGATTTTTCGGTGATTCAGAAAATCAGGATCTCCTCTTATAGTATCCGTGATATCCGCGGTCTGCGAGATGCTCGGCTCTCCGTGAAAAGTCAGCGGATCAAACCGCAGTTTGGTATTTCAGCGAATACATAACCGCAGTATTTATTTTCAGCGAATATTGCATAACTGTGCCTTATAATCCGCGTAGTTCTGTCCTTAGCTTTTAGAAAATAAAATATACATATACAATGCTATGTATATGATCATGGACTACTAACTGTGAATTACCAATATTGGACAATTAAAATGAATTAAAATATTGATTATAACATATGAAACAAAACATTTCTTCAAGTTTGCCACTTGATTTCATCTTAAACCTCATTTGTATCTTGACAATTACAATCTGTGTTCAAACCTTTCATTATTCTTAAAAACACCTCAATTGAGAGGATGAACCAACCGCACTTCATCTACGGAAGGAAAGATTTATGCATATGGTTATGCACCTGAAAAACTCTCGGAAACTGAGTAAACGTTTATCACGTAACTGTGCTAGCTTATTTGGCGTTGTTTTTACAGGAAATAACTTTACAATTTCTTTTCAAATTAGCCAATTTTGTCACAGCTCCAACAAATCAACATCGACCTTTCATTCGAATAAGTCTTATTATAACTTTGATATATATGTTTGCCTTTCGTTATCGTTACCGGAGAACTGTTTATGTTCCACCGCATTAGCAGTAAACTTATCAGCAACATCATTACTCAATGGTTTAAGTCTCTCCGAGAAACCATTATATTTGTTCATTAAAACTCTATTATATACTTATCCGCATCTTGTAACAAGAATTGCCATATCAACAACTGAGAATTAGCAATCAATATTTTGAATCTCGCAATGTTTCTACATCAACAGTTATATGTATATATATAACATTTATCTATTAGAATTATGATCTCCCATTCTAAAATTCTAAAAAGCACTCTAGCCTATGAATCAGTTTTTGAGTTCTGAAAAACCGGATGAAGCAGTAAAAACTGAAGACTGCCTTAACAGTCAAAAGTTTGATGAAAAAGAATAGAGTGTTGAGAAAACTCAAAGATTTTGATACTGGAAAATGAATTGAACAAACCATGAAGAAGACTCTGAACAAATCCCAAGGACTAAACCTGAACATAAAGAATCCTGATGATTCTGTTCTGATGAAATCTTCAGCGAATACCTTGCTCCTTAATTATTCTAAATCATTGTGAATGAATTTCTTCATCACATTTTGATTGTAGAATTATAAAATATTATTGTATCTTTCATTATAAATGTCCTCAATATTTCTGAAGATATCTTCATAAATATTCTTGTCCGATATTAATTATCTCTCCGCGTTATCTGTGTTATATCATAAAAGAAAACTGTTTTAGTTTCTAAAGCTCTGAAAACTTAGAGTTTGAAATATGAATGATTTTGAAGTAGTGTTGGAAATTGATGCATGAGTTAGTATAATATAATGACACTTGATCAACGTGATTATATTACAGTAAGTCATGCTGAGTTTCTAATGAAACATGTTGATTCACAGACTATAACGTCATCATGTACCATTTTACACGACTCTTACATTCTATCTAATATATAATCATATCGAGAATATATCTTCCCGATAGTTCTATCTCTTCTCTTGAATTCTGGTAATTTAACCAACCGAGATCGTGATATTACAATCTCTCTCTTAGAACATTAACTATGTTCATTCCGAAATTCATATCTACGAATTCTGGACCATTTTTCGCTTGAATTAAAGTTGGGAAGAGAAAACAAAAGGATGGAACTCCATAATATAAAGGAAATGAAGATGGTGGATTTATAGTAAAATATCCGTCAGAACAATCAAAACAAATTATCGCATTTAACCAAAGATGATCCTAATTTCCTTAACTATCGAAGAATCAAATCTTATTACGAAGATTTCCACTAAATTCCTTGATTTCCGGAATTCAACAGTGACCACGTCAATAGTTAAGACGAATCTTTATTTCCTCATTTCACTATTTCGTGATAGCTTCACTCGTACGCTTCGAATAATTGAATTGTCTTATTTATATTATCCACTGCTGATAAAACTCCATTTATCAACTCATATGTGTCATGAAAACATACTTATTATCATCCATGACCATCCCAATCAAATTTCAGGACGAAATTTCTTTAACGGGTAGGTACTGTGACGACCCGGAGATTTCCAACCAAATTTAAACTTAATTCTTATTTAATTTTTACACGATAAGCAAAGTCTGTAATATTGAGTCTCAAAATTTTGAATTTGTTTTATGAAATCATTTGACTTCTACCATTTCCGACGATTCACGAACCATTATTTGTAAATAGATAAATATTTATAAATAAGTAAATATAAATAATTATGCATAAGAATATTAATAAAATATTATATACAATATACATTTTGTTATAAATAAATATGTAAATTAATATAAGATATATTAAAATTTATTATAAAAGTGAATATATAAAGTATGTTATATATATATATATATATATATATATATATATATATATATATATATATATATATATATATATATATATATATATATATATATATATATATATATATATATATAAGTAATTTTGAAGTTATTTAGTAAACGACGGAAATGCTCATTTGTCATTCAGTTGATAGTAAACGAATTAAAAAGGAATTTATATTATTTTAAAATAAACGGTGATCCGAAAATGAGTAATATAAATTTTAGGCTTATTAAAAATGTATTTAGGAACTATTTGTTGAATTTTAAAACTTTTTATATTTTACTTGGGATTGGGAGTGAATAATTAATGTAATTTTTTTTTATAGTTAATGATATAATTTTATACCATAATGACCAAAATAAATAAATATAGTTAATTTAAAAATATGGGATTTTTCTGAACAGTTTTATCCGCCACTGATTTCGCGATATACACAGTCCGTAAAAACTGTCGGTAGAAAGATTACAAAGAACCCGACTGCTAATTGAGCACATTATTAACTGGACACTATTTTTTCTTTCACTTTATCTATATTTATAATATATATATTATATATTTAGACATATAAGATAGATAGATACATACTTACACTTACATACACACACACTAACATGAATCAAAAACCTTCAACCGTCACCACCATTAGAACCACCCGCAACCACCGTCCTATCACCACCCTACAACCGCCACTATCATCTTTCATCATCCCTCTCTTTCTCTCTCTTATTTCTTCTAACCATAAATCCCCATGGCATTTGTTCACCATCGCCACCATAATAAACTACCATCCATCTACGAAATTCCACCACTGCTGTTGTTGTTATATATATATATATATATATATATATATATATATATATATATATATATATATATATATATATATATATATATATATATATATATATATATATATATATATATATATATATATATATATATATATATATATATATATATTTTTGTCATTTAATACGCCACCAAGCTTCTACTGTTTTCAATATATACGGGTTAATAACGAAAAGAAAATGATGAAGGTGTTGGGTCACTAGTGATTATGCTCGATGATTATAGTTAACGATGATGATGATTATACTATGATGTTACGGTGATGAAGACAAGGGTGATCACAGGAAGTTGATGATACATATTTGAAGATGATTAGCTTATTTGATGATGAAGATGGATTTCAATGATGATGATAACGATGTTAATGAGATGATTTTGATGTTGATTAATAGTTCTGGGTTTTAGTTTTAGAAGAAGAAGATGAAGAAACAATTAAATATATAGGTTATATTTTTATTTCGGATATATAAAAACATATATATGATATATGATAGAGCAGAGGGATGGTTTGGTGATGTGTTGGTTAAGCTAGAGGTCTTGAGTTCGAACCTAGGCCTCCACGATTTATTTTATTTTTATCATCAAGTAATTGCACAATTGTTGGGCCGTATAACTGTTGGGCCGAAACATAGTATTCCTTGGCCCGTGTTTAATGGTAATGATTGGGCCGAAACCCAGTTGTTGTTGCTGTTGAAAAGCTGGGTCGAGACATAATATTCCTTAGGCCGAGGTTAAATAGTTGGGCTTCATGGTCCATTAATCAATTAAATAATATTGGGTGTCGAGTGCTGTGGTGGAAGGAAAATGAAAACATACAAAATCGGGTTAAAGGGATTTCAATCATGGATTATAACAGAAAAATAAGATTGGCGTAATGGTTAAGAGTGTTTCGAGTGGACGGGTGGTCTCGGGTTCGAGTCTGGGCATCGACGTTTATTTGTTTTTAAAACCTGGATACAAGAAGGTAGCCCTTTTTATTATAGTTTTATTATTATTATTATTATTATTATTATTATTATCATCAATATAAATTATATTATTATCATTATTATTATTATTATTAATATAGGTATTATTATTAATATGATTAATATTATCATTATTAGGAATATAAATATTATCATGATTGTTAAAATTATCATTTTTAATAAAATTATTATTAACATTATTATTATTAATTTTTATCATTATTATTAATTTTATTATTATCATTATTAATATAATATTAGTATTATTATTGATATTAGAGATTATGGATGATATTATGAACATGAGTACGATAAGTATGATATAAATAGAGATAAAATCATTAGTAATGACAATAAATAATATTATGAATATGTAAGAAAACTAAATAAATTTATGAATTGTATAAGTATGTATAACACATCTTTTATTATTGAAACTTTATTATAATTAATACTAAATTTATGATTTTTATCATTACTATAATTATATTAATATTATTACTATTATGAAAGTTATAATTATTATCATTTATGCCACTATTAATATTATTTTGGTATTATTATAACTACTATTATTAATATACAAATGATATAAATATATTTAATACATATAACATAACGAAAATTAATATTTTTATGTAACAAAATGAATAAATGAAACATATATATTATTAATATAAAAAGTAAATAACTAATAAATTTATATATAAATATATTGTTCGATTACAACTATGTATATTAATAAATATACAAATGATATAGGTTCGTGAATTCGAGACCAACCCTGCATTGTTCAATGTCGTCATATGTATTTTTACTACAAAATACAATATCGTGAGTTTCATTACTCCCTTTTTAAATGCTTTTGCAAAATATATTTTTGGGACTGAGAATACATGCGCTGCTTTAATAAATGTTTTACGAAATAGACACAAGTAATCGAAACTACATTCTATGGTTGGATTATCGAATTGAATATGCCCCTTTTTAGCATGGTAGCCTAAGAATTAGGGAAATGACCCCTAATTGACGCGAATCCTAAAGATAGATCTATGGACCTTGACACGTCCCATTCGGGTTACGAATGCTTTAGTACTTCGATTATCATGTCCGATGAGAGTCCCGGAATGATGGGGATATTCTATATGCATCCTGTTAGTTCGGTTATCAAGCGTTCACCATATGAATGATTTTTATCTCTATGCAGTTTGCAAAATGCCTGATATGAGATGTATATTTATGAGAAATGAAAATGAAAATCTTGTGGTCTATTAAAATTATGGAAATGATCGATTTTGATAAACTAATGAACTCACCAATCTTTTAGTTGACACTTTAGAGCATGTTTATTCTCAGGTATGAAAGAAATCTTCAGATGTGCATTTGATCATTTTAGAGATATTACTTGGAGTCATTCATGGCATATTTCAAAAGACGTTGCACTCGAGTCTTTGAGTTCATCAAGAATATTATTAGGTCATTATAGTTGGATATATTATGAAATGATATGCATGCCGTCAACTTTCAATGTAATGAAAGTTTGTCTTTTTAAAAACGAATGCAATGTTTGTAAAATGTATCATATAGAGGTCAAGTACCTCGCGATGTAATCATATGTTATTGTATTCGTCCTTATGGATTAGGACTGGTCGCTTCAAAATTCACTTTTAACTTTCTAAGGTAGAAGTTGTAAGTTAACCTAGGGTCTTACTTTTGAATGGTTTAACGAACTGAAGATCAAGTGGATAATTGTCTTTGATTAATTACCTAGATAAAGGGTAGTAGTTGGTTTTAAGCTAATAGTCCTGATTACTAAAAAGTAAAGGTAGTGGAAGGATATTCGGAGTATGCAAATCAAGGAAATGTTGAACAAGATATCAGTTTAGGCTAGGGTTAGGTAATTATGTTTATGTTAAAGCTATGATTAGATCAATGTAGATCTGTGTAGTGACCCGAACTTTTCCATGTTTATATATATATTAAATGAAATTGTTGTTTACATGATTAAGTGTTTCTAATATTTTAAGCAATCAAACTTGTTAAGACTTGATTAATTGAAATAGGTTTCATATAGACAATTGACCACCCATGTTGACCGGTGATTCACGAACGTTAAAACTTGTAAAAACTATACGATGACATATATATGGTTATATATATAGTTAACATGATTTTATTATAAGTATGTATCTCATTAGGTATTTTAACAATGAGTTATATACATAAAAATGAGACTATTAATTTAAGAAACTTGAAAACGATATATATAACGATTATCGTTATAACAACGTCTTACTAGGTACATATGAATCATATTAAGATATTGATACACTTGGTTAATTATGTTAAATGATAAGTAAATATATTATTAAGTGTATTAACAATGAAATACATATGTAAAAAATAAGACTACTAACTTAATGATTTCGAAACGAGACATATATGTAACGATTATCGTTGTAACGACATTTAACTGTATATATATCATACTAAGATATATTATATATCATAATATCATGATAATATAACAATTTAATATCTCATTTGTTATAATAAACAATGGGTTAACAACATTCAACAAGATCGTTAACCTAAAGGTTTCAAAACAACATTTACATGTAACGACTAACGATGACTTAACGACTCAGTTAAAATGTATATACATGTAGTGTTTTAATATGTATTCATACACTTTTGAAAGACTTCAAGACACTTATCAAAATACTTCTACTTAACAAAAATGCTTACAATTACATCCTCGTTCAGTTTCATCAACAATTCTACTCGTATGCACCCATATTCGTACTCGTACAATACACAGCTTTTAGATGTATGTACTATTGGTATATACACTCCAATGATCAGCTCTTAGCAGCCCATGTGAGTCACCTAACACATGTGGGAACCATCATTTGGCAACTAGCATGAAATATCTCATAAAATTACAAAAATATGAGTAATCATTCATGACTTATTTACATGAAAACAAAATTACATATCCTTTATATCTAATCCATACACCAACGACCATAAACACCTACAAATACTTTCATTCTTCAATTTTCTTCATCTAATTGATCTCTCTCAAGTTCTATCTTCAAGTTCTAAGTGTTTCATAAATTCCAAAAGTTCTAGTTTCATAAAATCAAGAATACTTCCAAGATTGCAAGTTTACTTCCAAGTTTTCTAAATCCATTCTAAGTAATCATCCAAGATCAAGAAACCTTTGTTACTTACAGCAGGTTATCTTTCTAATACAAGGTAATAATCATATTCAAACTTTAATTCAATTTCTATAACTATAACAATCTTATTTCGAGTAGAAATCTTACTTGAAATTGTTTTCGTGTCATGATTCTGCTTCAAGAACTTTCAAGCCATCCAAGGATCCTTTGAAGCTAGATCTATTTTTCTCATTTCCAGTAGGTTTATCCAAGGAACTTGAGGTAGTAAGGATGTTCATAACATCATTCGATTCATACATATAAAGCTATCTTATTCGAAGGTTTAAACTTGTAATCACTAGAACATAGTTTAGTTAATTCTAAACTTGTTCGCCAATAAAAGTTAATCCTTCTAACTTGACTTTTAAAATCAACTAAACAGATGTTCTATATCTATATGATATGCTAACTTAATGATTTAAAACCTAGAAACACGAAAAACACCATAAAACCGGATTTACGCCGTCGTAGTAACACCGCGGGCTGTTTTGGGTTAGTTAATTAAAAACTATGATAAACTTTGATTTAAAAGTTGTTTTTCTGGGAAAATGATTTTTATTATGAACATGAAACTATATCCAAAAATTATGGTTAAACTCAAAGTGGAATTATGTTTTCTAAAATGGTCATCTAGACGTCGTTCTTTCGACTGAAATGACTACCTTTACAAAAACAACTTGTAACTTATTTTTCTGACTATAAATCTATAATTTTTCTGTTTAGATTCATAAAATATAGTTCAATATAAAACCATAGCAATTTGATTCACCAAAAACGGATTTAAAATGAAGAAGTTATGGGTAAAACAAGATTGGATAATTTTTCTCATTTTAGCTACGTGAAAATTGGTAACAAATCTATTCCAACCATAACTTAATCAACTTGTATTGTATATTATGTAATCTTGAGATACCATAGACACGTATACAATGTTTCGACCTATCATGTCGATACATCTATATATATTTCGGAACAACCATAGACACTCTATATGTGAATGTTGGAGTTAGCTATACAGGGTTGAGGTTGATTCCAAAATATATATAGTTTGAGTTGTGATCAATACTGAGATACGTATACACTGGTTCGTGGATTGATTCAAGATAATATTTATCGATTTATTTCTGTACATCTAACTGTGGACAACTAGTTGTAGGTTACTAACGAGGACAGCTGACTTAATAAACTTAAAACATCAAAATATATTAAAAGTGTTGTAAATATATTTTGAACATACTTTGATATATATGTATATATTGTTATAGGTTCGTGAATCAACCAGTGGCCAAGTCTTACTTCCCGACGAAGTAAAAATCTGTGAAAGTGAGTTATAGTCCCACTTTTAAAATCTAATATTTTTGGGATGAGAATACATGCAGGTTTTATAAATGATTTACAAAATAGACACAAGTACGTGAAACTACATTCTATGGTTGAATTATCGAAATCGAATATGCCCCTTTTTATTAAGTCTGGTAATCTAAGAATTAGGGAACAGATACCCTAATTGACGCGAATCCTAAAGATAGATCTATTGGGCCTAACAAACCCCATCCAAAGTACCGGATGCTTTAGTACTTCAAAATTTATATCATATCCGAAGCGTGTCCCGGAATGATGGGGATATTCTTATATATATGCATCTTGTTAATGTCGGTTACCAGGTGTTCACCATATGAATGGTTTTTATCTCTATGTATGGGATGTGTATTGAAATATGAAATCTTGTGGTCTATTGTTACGATTTGATATATATAGGTTAAACCTATAACTCACCAACATATTTGTTGACGTTTAAAGCATGTTTATTCTCAGGTGAATACTAAGAGCTTTCGCTGTTGCATACTAAAATAAGGACAAGATTTGGAGTCCATGTTTTTATGATATTGTGTAAAAACTGCATTCAAGAAACTAATTTCGATGTAACATATTTGTATTGTAAACCATTATGTAATGGTCGTGTGTAAACAAGATATTTTAGATTATCATTATTTGATAATCTACGTAAAGCTTTTTAAACCTTTATTTATGAAATAAAGGTTATGGTTTGTTTTAAAAATGAATGCAGTCTTTGAAAAACGTCTCATATAGAGGTCAAAACCTGGCAACGAAATCAATTAATATGGAACGTTTTTAATCAATAAGAACGGGACATTTCAATCTGGTTGGATGAGCCAATTACACAGACCTACTTATCTCTAGACTCTCGGAGTTCTCGTTGAGTAGTGAAAAGTATGTCACGTAGTTGTATAATTGAAAGGTAACTATACCTCAGAGGTTATCCTTAGTAAAGGACTAGGTTTGTTAGTGAGTTGAGTTCTACTCCTAACCCTCGTTAGCAGTTTGGATAACTGAATAACAATGTGCCGTGTTGATTGATCACCGATCACAAACGAAAGGAGTCCGTTGGGTTAAGTTGACAAAACCTTAATGAAAACTAACAACCATTTCATCATACTAATCTAAACATTATACAGCATTACAATTGGTATACTGAAAGTAAAGAAGATAGAAACCTAATTGATACCTAAACAGTTGATATGATTTAATCTTAGGGCAATAATCAAATAAGAACATGCAATAGGTTTAGGTCATATAGTTAAGGCACTAACTAGAACTCAACAGCTCCTAAGAGGTCTCTTCGGAACAGTCAATAGGCATACTAGGTCATTCAAGTCTAAATTCCTAAGTTACGTGTCCTAAAAGCGCATTAGATGCCTCTCGGGAACTCCGGCCATATCAAGTTCACAGAATCTTCAGATATAGTATAATCAGGGGTCTTAATCCTATGAAATAGCTGAGTTCATATAGGTGGACAAGTCCTGATCACAACCTACGTTGGTCAATCCATAAGATGCTAGCATGCAAATCTATCGGAATCACAAGTTCAGCATAACAATGGTAACCGTACTAATTTAACATAACTACGCTAACCCAAACTTCTATCATGGCAACATACATATTAATTAAGCTAACATAGTAATATCGGAACGCATTATTAAACATAAATGACAAAAATACATGTTTAATTAATAAGACAAGCGTTTCGGATATAAACTTGAAAAGGCTGAAGAAATCTGCCCGAGATCGCAGGGACTCGCCGAGATATCCTCCAAAAAATTAAAGCTAAGCTAGCTAATACTAAAAACTAACTAAAAAGCTTGAAAATCTAAATTTAAGTACAATTTGAGTGTGTGTAAAAATGAATGAAAAAAACTCCTTAACTAGACTTGAATTTTGCCTGCATATGGCAGGCAGGCCGTGTGGCATGCGATATGTCCAGGTCGTATGGTCAGCCAAGCCGGATTGTGTGCCCATTTGATGAGGTCGTATGGAAGGCCATTTATCACACTAGCAGGCAGTATGGCAGGCCGTATGGCCGGCCCTGGTTAGCTTTGTTTACTGGATCGTAACTTGATTTCCTTGGTCGTAACTTGTCATTCATCGTTTTCTCTCTAGAATCTTCGTTTTAGCTCCGTTTTACTTGATTCTTTTTGCATTTCTTTTTGCCTTCCAGGAATAAATGCACTATGGTTTTCATCCACAATAGAATATAGAGCACCTTTAATCCTATTAGAAATTACCCTGCTAATGGTTTTATAAATGACATTACAGCAGGCAGTTGGTCTAAAATCATAAACCTTTTAGGGAGAAGGTACTTTAGGAACCAAAGAAATAAAAGTGGCATTAATTTCATTGAGAACCTTACCATTCTATAAAAGTTCCCTTATAAACCTACATCTTTACCTATAACATTCCAGGCGGACTTAAAGAAATTGGAAGAGAAACCATCAGGCCGAGGAGCCTTATCATCCTCAATATCAAAAATAGCAGCTTTGATTTCATCATCTAATACATATCTGACCATATCAGTAGCTTGAGCAAAGGATAACTTTCTAGTAAACAAACTGCCTGGATTACTAATAAGATCAACTATATTGCTTTTACCCAAAATTGAAAATGGAGAACAAATTGACTAGCAACATCAACACCAAAGAATCTCCCCCCCCCCCAAATCAAATTTTCTGTAGAGTCAATTCTACCTTTATTGATTCTTCCTTTTATAGCTTTATGAAAATATTTTGTGTTTTCGTCACCTTCTTTAAGCCATTACACTTTTGATTTTTTCCTTACGAAAATCTCCTCATCTTTGACTGCATTTAGATAAGTTTTAGCATACATCTCTTCTTCCTTTCTTAAGTCAGGATTACATGGCTCTTTTTCAACAGCAGTTTGAATACTTTCAAGCTCCACCTTCAATTTTGCAGTCTTATCAAAAGAATTACCATGCATACGATTTTATTTTCTAAGAGGTTTTTTCAACTTCTTAATCTTAGAGACAACTTTAAACATAGCACATCCTTCAATACTTTC
Source organism: Rutidosis leptorrhynchoides (assembly GCF_046630445.1). Lineage (NCBI taxonomy): Eukaryota > Viridiplantae > Streptophyta > Magnoliopsida > Asterales > Asteraceae > Rutidosis > Rutidosis leptorrhynchoides. Next base: position 260,289,387 of record NC_092337.1, read on the forward strand.
ACACCAACCTTTTTCAACAATCGGTAAGAATTCAGGCTTTGAAAAAAGATGGTTATGAAACTTAAAAGGCTTTTGGACTTTAAAATCTCGGAAAATTTAATAGAAATAGGGATATGGTCACAATGAAGAAAAGGATGAGAAGTAGCTATAGCAGAGGGAAATTTGGACATAAACTCAACATTAGACATAACCCTGTCCAATTTCTTCATAAACCCATCAGTTCTACCAGGTGTTTGATTCCATGTAAGACTTAACCCTGTTTTAGCCAAGTCATCTATTTCAATCTCACCTAATAAAATTATGGTACCACCCTTACAACAAACACTATTAGAGGTCCAGTCCCAATTATGAGACATCTTATTACCATTCTTACTAAGGTTATTTTTATATATATGAGTTTCTAAAAAAACAAATACTATAATCACTACTATTCTTAAGCTGAGGAACTTGCCTTTAGTTAGAGATGTTGCTCAAACCTCTAACATTGAATGTTAAGATTTTGAAAGTCATTTGGACTGAAATGTAGTGACCCGAACTTTTCCATGTTTATATATCTTAATTGAGATTGATATTTACATGACTAAATGTTTCCAACGTGTTAAGCAATCCAACTTGTTAAGACTTGATTAAATGAAATAAGTTTCATATAGACAATTGATCACCCAAGTTGACCGGCGATTCACGAACGTTACAAATTTGTAAAAACTACATGTTGTGGTATATATAGACATATATATATATATATATGGTTGACATGAGATTATGATGAGTAAGTATCTCACTAAGTATATTAACAATGTATGATATACATAAGAAATGCGATTACTAAGTTAAGAAACTCGAAATGATATATATAATGATTATCGTTATGATAACTTCTACTAAATACATATGTATCATAGTAAGATATTGATACACTATATTTAACATGATAAAATGATATTTAAATATATCATTAAGTGTGTTAACAATGAACTACATATGTAAAAACAAGACTACTAACTCAAGAATTACGAAACAAGACTTATATGTAACGATTATCGTTGTAACGATATTTTAATGTATATATCATATTAAGAGATATTCATACATCATAATATCACGATAACATAATAATTTAACATCTCATTTGATATAATAAACGTTGGGTTAACAACATTAATTGAGATCGTTAACTTAAAGGTTTCAAAACAACACTTACATGTAACGACTAACGAAGACTTAACGACTCCATTAGAATGTATATACATGTTGTGTTTTGATATGTATTCTTAGACTTTTGAAAGACTTCAAGACACATATCAAAGTACTTCTACTTAACAAAAATTCTTACAATTACATCCTCGTTGAGTTGCATCAACAATTCTACTTGTATGCACCCGTATTCGTACTCGTACAATACACAGCTTTTAGATGTATGTATTATTGGTATATACACTCCAATAATTAGCTCTTAGCAGCCCATGTGAGTCACCTAACACATGTGGGAACCATTATTTGGCAACTAGCATGAAATATCTCATAAAATTACAAAAATATTAGTAATCATTCATGACTTATTTACATGAAAACAAAATTACATATCCATTATATCTAATCCATATACCAACGACCAAAAACACCTACAAACACTTTCATTCTTCAATTTTCTTCATCTAATTGATCTCTCTCAAGTTTCATCTTCAAGTTCTAAGTGTTCTTCATAAATTCCATAAGTATAGTTTCATAAAAATCAAGAATACTTCCAAGTTTGCAAGTTTACTTCCAAACTTTCTAATCCATTCCAAGTAATCATCTAAGATCAAGGAACCTTTGTTATTTACAGTAGGTTATCTTTCTAATTCAAGGTAATATTCATATTCAAACTTTGATTCAATTTCTACAACTATAACAATCTTATTTCGATGAAAATCTTACTTGAACTGTTTTCGTGTCATGATTCTGCTTCAAGAACTTTCAAGCCATCCAAGGATCCTTTGAAGCTAGATCCATTTTTCTCATTTCCAGTAGTTTTATCCAGAAAACTTGAGGTGGTGTTGATCTTCATAACATCATTCGATTCATACATATAAAGCTATCTTATTCGAAGGTTTAAACTTATAATCACTAGAACATAGTTTAGTTAATTTTAAACTTGTTCGCAAACAAAAGTTAATCCTTCTAACTTGACTTTTAAAATTAACTAAACACATGTTCTATATCTATATGATATGCTAACTTAATGATTTAAAACCCGGAAACACGATAAACACCATAAAACCGGATTTACGCCGTCGTAGTTACAACCGGGGGCTGTTTTGGTTTGGATAATTAAAAACTATGATAAACTTTGATTTAAAATTTGTTCTTCTGGAAAAATGATTTTTCATATGAACATGAAACTATATCCAAAAATCTTGGTTAAACTCAAAGTGAAAGTATGTTTTTCAAAATGGTCATCAAGATGTCGTTCTTTCTACGGAAATGACTACCTCTTTAGTAATTGACATGTAACTTAAATTTCTGATTATAAACCTATACATTTTCTGTTTGGATTCTTAAATTAGAGTAAAATATGAAACCATAGCAATTTGATTCACTCATAACGGATTTAAAATGAAGAAGTTATGGGTAAAACAAGATTGGATATTCTTAATCTTATTAGCTACAGAAAATGCTTAACAAATCTATACAAATCATATCCTAGCTAACTTATATTGTATTATACATGTATTCTAATATATTATATAATCTTGGGATACCATAGACACGTATGCAAATGTTTTGACATATCATATCGACCCATGTATATATATTATTTGGAACAACCATAGACACTCTATATGCAGTAATGTTGGAGTTAGCTATACAGGGTTGAGGTTGATTTCAAATATATATATACTTTGAGTTGTGATCTAGCCTGAGACGTGTATACACTGGGTCGTGGATTGATTCAAGATAATATATATCGATTTATTTCTGTACATCTAACTGTGGACAACTAGTTGTAGGTTATTAACGAGGACAGCAGACTTAATACACTCAAATCTTTAAAACATAATAAAAATGGTTGTAATTATATTTTGATCATACATTGATATATATGTACATATTTGTATAGGTTCGTGAATCGATCCGTGGCCAAGTCTTATTTTCGAGGAAGGAAATATCTGTGAAAGTGAGTTATAGTCCCACTTTTAAAATCTAATATTTTTGGGATGAGAATACATGCAGGTTTTATAAATGATTTACAAAATAGACGCAAGTACGTGAAACTACATTCTGTGGTTGAATTATCGAAATCGAATATGCCCCTTTTTATTAAATCTGGTAATCTAAGAATTAGGGAACAGACACCCTAATTGACGCGAATCCTAAAGATAGATCTATTGGGCCTAACAAACCCCATCCAAAGTACCGGATGCTTTAGTACTTCGAAATTTATATCATATCCGAAGGGTGTCCCGGAATGATGGGGATATTCTTATATATGCATCTTGTTAATGTCGGTTACCAGGTGTTCACCATATGAATGATTTTTATCTCTATGTATGGGATGTGTATTGAAATATGAAATCTTGTGGTCTATTGTTACGATTTGAGATATATAGGTTAAACCTATAACTCACCAACATTTTTGTTGACGTTTAAAGCATGTTTATTCTCAGGTGAATACTAAGAGCTTCCGCTGTTGCATACTAAAATAAGGACAAGATTTGGAGTCCATGTTTGTATGATATTGTGTAAAAACTGCATTCAAGAAACATGTGTCGATGTAATATATTTCTATTGTAAACCATTATGTAATGGTCATGTGTAAACAGTATATTTTAGATTATCATTATTTGATAATCTATGTAATGCTTTTAAAACCTTTATTGATAAAATAAAGGTTATGGTTGTTTTAAAAATGAATGCAGTCTTTGAAAAACGTCTCATATAGAGGTCAAAACCTCGCAACGAAATCAATTAATATGGAACGTTTATAATAAATATGAACGGGACATTTCATGAAATGATTGAGGATGCCCTGTATACATCTGTTTATGGGCATCCATTTCACCTTAATCCATTTTCATGAATTGAGCAGTTTCATTATCATCAGAGGCACAATCTTCACTAATGTCGCCCACCATAGTGTAAGACCCAAATAATTATGGTACATAGCTTAAGAATGATGTTACATATAGTGTGTAAAGTGTGGAACAATTTGTAAACTGGCAGGCTGTTCTGACCTCTGTGCGCACCGCGCAATGTCAAGGGTGCGCGCCGCGCACACCACCTGGGACAGTTTTCCTGTTTCGCTTTTAATTAGAGTTTAATGAGGGGATTTTTGGTCTTTTCACTTGAGGATGGATCTGAGAGCTTATCAGCTGGTTTGGATCCAATTTTGGATCACATTTCACATCCACAAACACTCTCAACTATCTAGAGAGAGAGTTCTAGAGAGAGAATTGAGGTTTTGGAGAAGAAGGAGCTCGAATTGATCAAAAGCTCGAGTGTTAAAGTTGTTCACCTCGTTCCTAGCTACGTTTTGGTTGTTGTGGTAAGTTCTAACTCCGAATTTCATTGTTTGATTTTGATATTCAATTTAGGGTTTGAACTTAAATTGTTGAGAAACCCATTTAAACTCATGAAGTGAGTTTATAGTTGCTAGTAATCGGGTTTATTGTTGTTGGTGGTGGGTTTTGGGTTGGAAAATGACTTGGCCATGATTTAGGACTTGTAATTGGGTTTAATTACTATGTTTAGTGATTATGGAAGTGTTGGAACCCATTTTAGTGTATTTGAAAACTAATTTTGAGATGAGTCAAAATTAGGGTTTATGGGTGATTTTGAGAATGAAAAGTGTTTAACACTTGTGTTTGGGTTTAATTGGCATATTAGGACCATTTTCACTTGTGTTAGTGATTATTGGTTAGTTTGGGCGCGGTTTGTGCATGGAAGTGCAATTGGTCGAAATTGCACTAAGTGTCGATTTGAGTTGGTTTGTAAATCCACTCTAAGTGTGTTGCTTGTTTTGTGATAATGGAATAGGTACTTTCCATTGATGAGTTATGGATTATTTGGTTTCATTCATCAAGACGACAAGGTGAGTGTTAATATCCCATGTGCATATGTATGTGTAGGATGGGTACGGGTCGGGTGAAGTGGTTCTCGGTTATAGAGCTCACTTCACATATAGGTGGATTTGATGGACTTGCGTATAGGTCCAATTGGCAAGGTTGTACGTTTTGGTTAACCATCTTTGGCGAGGTACACACTTTGTGTGTATGTTATCAATATGCTTGTGATGTGGATTATACAACCCCAATGGCGAAGGGTTGGTATTGAATTGTGATTGGAGAAGTGGATCATGTGTGGATGCGGATTCACGATGACGCGTGTGGTTTCGGTCATCTTATTGCGGTAGTGATCTCGTGTGGTTGTGGATTCACTAAGGCTCGTGTAGTTCGGCCAACCTCGATGTTATTGTAATATTGAAGATAGTAGTCTCGTGTGGATGCGGATTTACTAAGGCTCGTGTAGTTCGGCCAATCTTCATATGGTTTTGGGTGAAGGGGTTAACCTTGGGCGGTTTACGCTTTGTTATATATCGTCGTATTATTGTGATGTAGCTAACCCTCCGGGTGTAGCTACTTGGAGTTGTTCACATCGTCGTTGGTGAACTTATTTGTTGACTTCTTAGCTTGATGTATAGCGCTTGTACGGTATGCTTAGTTAGTTTGCCTTATACTTGGATGCTTCTGTAGCGACCCGACAAAATCGTCATTGACGGCGTCGACTACTTGGGTCCCGTTACGTGGTCGTAGGTCTTTAAAATAACGCTTGACCAAAGATATGTCGCGTTCATTTCAAAGTAAAGATTGTTTCAAAGTTTACAAGAATTGTTCAACCAAAAGTTTCATTACAAGTTATAAGTACAAGTGAAACCTATGCGACACAGTTTTAAAGAAAGTCAAAAGACGCTCCATGTATGCACATATACTCGACATCCAATGCAAGTATCAAAATAGTGAGCGGAAGCATGTTTCACATATCGTTCAAAGACCTGAGAAAAACATAGAAATCTGTCAACGAAAACGTTGGTGAAATCATAGGTTTAAGTAAGTAAGTGAGTAAAAGTAAGTCGAACCACAAGATTTGCAACATTGAAATAGTAGTACATTCTAAAAGTTAATATTCACGAGCACCCAATTATCAAGGCTTAACATTTCGTCCGTTGAACCCCATTAATAGTGCTAGAACAACACTGTTTCTCAAAAATATATTTCATCCGTAGACGGTAGCGAACCGTCCGAGATGAGGGTTTGTCAAACCCATATGGCCATACAACATAAGTTCACGCCTACACTTACACACTGCAAGAGTAACTAATGATAATCGAATGGAGGATTTTGTTCTAAACTCGTATGTAGAATGTTTGTTTTCCTCTACTTGTGTTCACTTAGTTAAAAAGAAATGTTTATGTTTTCTCATCCCAAATGTAAGTTCAAAAGAGTAAAAGTGGGACTATGATCTCACCTTGAGTGCAAGAGTTAATAAAGTACTTCAACAAGTAAACGCGTGCAAAGACAAAGCTAGTCTTGACCTAAACATATAGGTTGTATTAATAACGGTAAACACAAACGGTCAAAGATGTTCAATTAGTCATATGGCTCGTTACGACTCGATTATATAGCATGTGAATCACATTGTCAAGTTTCATGCAAGATACAAGTAAAGAATCATGTTAGAAAGATTGCATAATCATTTGGTTAAGTTTGACAAAAAGTCAAACTTGGGTCGGGTCAAAGTCAACGAAAAAGTCAACACGTTCGGGTCGGGTCCCGAACTATTTTTCTGTGCTAATTATTCATATATAAGTATGTTAAAACAAGTTGCATGTGAATTGGAGGTCCTTAGCATGCCAAACATTTCACGTGAAATGAACAAGTGGGACAGAACCTGGACCAGGCAAATGCCGCGCCGCGGCCCAGGTTGTCGCGCCGCGCCAACAGGCGTAGCCTGGTACCTGGTCTGTTTCACTTGTTCAAGACTTAGCCAAAATTCAAACAAACGCAAAACACAAACCGTAAACACTTAGAATGCGTATCTTATATCGTTGGAAAGCTCTTTTGACAAGGAACACAACTAAATATGTTTCATCAAACAAAAACATCATTTGCAATTACCGATTTCTCGTCATTTGATCATTAATAGTCCATCCCCAAAGTTTCAAGTTTACAAAATGTATTTTAAGTTTCGGGAATCCAATTCGCACATATGATATGCCGTTTTGAAGGTAATGAATCATACATTACAACCAAACACTTACAATTAACATTTCATGGCATTCAAGCATCAAAAAGTCCATCCCAAGAACTATCAAACCCTAATCAAGAATCACAAAATCATTAATCATGTTTTTGAAGTTTTACAAATCAACCTACACATCAAAATGAAGCTAGTGATACTAGTAACACAATTAAAACATGAACTTTAACAATTTAACATCATTTAGTCTTCCAAAATGCAAGATTAAGCAAACCCATTTTAAATGTTCAAACTAGTTACTCAAAACAACAAATCGAACAAACAAAACATATAATCATGTTATACACGAGCCATTGACACTAATTAACACTTTTATAATTCAAAAACATCAAGAACACAAAATCTAGTGATTTTAGAAAGTTACCCAAATGAGTTGAAATTGGTATCAAGTCGAAGAGGATGAAGAGGGGATTCCAAATATGTAATTTGTTTTGATGTTAGCCTCCAAATCTGAAATTAGATGATGAATCTTGTTTGAGTTCTTGAGAGGAAAATGGAAGTATGAAACGAGAGAAAGAGAGAAAATGAGAGGAGGAGGTTGAAGGTTTGACTAGTTGACCTAGTCAAATCTTTGGCCTCTTTGCAAGTTTAGTCCCTCTAGTTCAGGTGCGGGTGCGTGAATCAACCAAATGAATTATTTTAAATTACAAGAGAGTACGGGAGACGTTATAATCCAATAACAAAAATATTAAGAATGTTAGCTAGCGGAGGATGCGAATCTAGTTACGAAGGATATTATTAAAATAAAAAGACGGGCGTTAAAATAATTTAACGGAAAAATGCTGGATGTTACATTACCCACACCTTAAAAGAAATTTCGTCCCGAAATTTAGTTGTAAGTAATAGTCGTTGTTTCTTACTCGAGACCTTACGTTGTCAATGCTATGAATAAGTGTAGATACATCCTTGGGCGTTCTCATGAACTTTGACATTCAGGATTTCACGTTTTATTAAGGCTTGGTTTTCGATCCATAATTTCAACCGGTCTTTCTACGAAGAGAAGTTTGTCATCGATGGTAAGTTTATCTAGAAGAGTAGCACGTTCCTGTTCCGCAGGACACGTCTCTAAGTTTGTTACATGGAACGTAGGGTAAAGGGAACTTACTTGAGTCGAAAGTTCTAAACGGTAGGAAGCGGTTTCAATATGCCCCAAGGTTTCAAAAGGATTAATATATCGTGGGTTTAACTTTCCCTGATTCCCGAAACGGATTTCACCTTCCCAAGGTGCGGGTTCTCAATATTACACGGTTACTGACTTGGGATTCGAGAGGTTTACGTCGAATATCGGTATAGCCCTTTTGGCGACTACGGGTCGTCTTGAGCCCTTCTCGGACCTGAACTATCTCAACGGTTATTTCTTAAATGATGTCGGATCTGATGATTTGTGTAGTGACCCGAACTTTTCCATGTTTATATATATATTAAATGAAATTGTTATTTTACATGATTAAGTGTTTCCAACATGTTAAGCAATCAAACTTGTTAAGACTTGATTATATGAAATAGGTTTCATATAGACAATTGACCACCCAAGTTGACCGGTGATTCACGAACGTTAAAACTTGTAAAAACTATATGATGACCTATATATGGATATATATATAGTTAACATGATATTATGATAAGTAAACATATCATTAAGTATATTAACAATGAACAACATATGTAAAAGCAAGACTACTAACTTATTGATTTTGAAACGAGACATATATATAACGATTATCGTTGTAACGACATTTAATGTATATATATCATATTAATAGATATTAATACATCATATTATCATGATAATATAATAATTTAAAATCTCATTTGATATTATAAACATTGGGTTAACAACATTTAACAAGATCGTTAACCTAAAGGTTTCAAAACAACACTTACATGTAACGACTAACGATTACTTAACGACTCAGTTAAAATGTATATACATGTAGTGTTTTAATATGTATTCATACACTTTTGAAAGACTTCAATACACTTATCAAAATACTTCTACTTAACAAAAATGCTTACAATTACATCCTCGTTCAGTTTCATCAACAATTATACTCGTATGCACCCGTATTCGTACTCGTACAATACACAGCTTTTAGATGTATGTACTATTGGTATATACAATCCAATGATCAGCTCTTAGCAGCCCATGTGAGTCACCTAACACATGTGGGAACCATCATTTGGCAACTAGCATGAAATATCTCATAAAATTACAAAAATATGAGTAATCATTCATGACTTATTTACATGAAAACAAAATTACATATCCTTTATATCTAATCCATAAACCAACGACCAAAAACACCTACAAACACTTTCATTCTTCAATTTTCTTCATCTAATTGATCTCTCTCAAGTTCTATCTTCAAGTTCTAAGTGTTCTTCATAAATTCCAAAAGTTCTAGTTTCATAAAATCAAGAATACTTCCAAGATTACAAGTTTACTTCCAAGTTTTCTAAATCCATTCCAAGTAATCATTCAAGATCAAGAAACCTTTGTTACTTACAGTATGTTATCTTTAAAATACAAGGTAATAATCATATTCAAACTTTAATTCAATTTCTATAACTATAACAATCTTATTTCGTGTGGAAATCTTACTTGAAATTGTTTTCGTGTCATGATTCTGCTTCAAGAACTTTCAAGCCATCCAAGGATCCTTTGAAGCTAGATCTATTTTTTTCTTTTCCATTAGGTTTATCCAAGGAACTTAAGGTAGTAATGATGTTCATAACATCATTCGATTCATACATAAAAAGCTATCATATTTGAAGTGGTAAACTAGTAATCACTAGAACATAGTTTAGTTAATTCTAAACTTGTTCGCAAATAAAGTTAATCCATCTAACTACACTTTTAAAATCAACTATACACATGATCTATATCTATATGATATGCTAACTTAATGATTTAAAACCCGGAAACACGATAAACACCATAAAACCGGATTTACGCCGTCGTAGTTACAACCGGGGGCTGTTTTGGTTTGGATAATTAAAAACTATGAAAAACTTTGATTTAAAAGCTATATTTCTGGGAAAATGATTTTTCTTATGAACATGAAACCATATCCAAAAATCATGGTTAAACTCAAAGTGAAAGTATGTTTTTCAAAACAGTCATCAAGATGTCGTTCTTTCAATGGAAATGACTACCTCTTTCAAAAACGACTTGTAACTTGTATTTCTGACTATAAACCTATACCTTTTCTTTTTAGTTTCATAAATTCAAGTTCAATACAAAACCGTGGCCGCTTAAATCACTCAAAACGGATTAGAAACGAAGAAATGGCGAGCAAAACAAAATTGGAAAAAACTACTCATTTTAGCTACGTAAAAATTGGTAACAAATCTACTCCAACCATAACTTAATCAACTTGTATTGTATATTATGTAATCTTGAGATACCATAGACACGTATACAATGTTTCGACCTATCATGTCGACACATCTATATATATTTCGGAACAACCATAGACACTCTATATGTGAATGTTGGAGTTAGCTATACAGGGTTGAGGTTGATTCCAAAATATATATAGTTTGAGTTGTGATCAATACTGAGATATGTATACACTGGGTCGTGGATTGATTCAAGATAATATATATCGATTTATTTTTGTACATCTAACTGTGGACAACTAGTTGTAGGTTACTAACGAGGACAGCTGACTTAATGAACTTAAAACATCAAAATGTATTAAAAGTGTTGTAAATATATTTTGAACATACTTTGATATATATGTACATATTTGTTATAGGTTCGTGAATCGACCAGTGGCCAAGTCTTACTTCCCGACGAAGTAAAAATCTGTGAAAGTGAGTTATAGTCCCACTTTTAAAATCTAATATTTTGGGGATGAGAATACATGCAGGTTTTATAAATGATTTACAAAATAGACACAAGTACGTGAAACTACATTCTATGGTTGAATTATCGAAATCGAATATGCCCCTTTTTATTAAGTCTGGTAATCTAAGAACTAGGGAACAGATACCTTAATTGACGCGAATCCTAAAGATAGATCTATTGGGCCTAACAAACCCCATCCAAAGTACCGGATGCTTTAGTACTTCGAAATTTATATCATATCCGAAGGGTGTCCCGGAATGATGGGGATATTCTTAAATACGCATCTTGTTAATGTCGGTTACCAGGTGTTCACCATATGAATGATTTTTATCTCTATGTATGGGATGTATATTGAAATATGATATCTTGTGGTCTATTTTTACGATTTGATATATATAGGTTAAACCTATAACTCACCAACATTTTTGTTGACGTTTAAAGCATGTTTATTCTCAGGTGAATATTAAGAGCTTCCGCTGTTGCATACTAAAATAAGGACAAGATTTGGAGTCCATGTTTGTATGATATTGTGTAAAAACTGCATTTAAGAAACATATGTTGATGTAATATATTTCTATTGTAAACCATTATGTAATGGTCGTGCGTAAACAGTATATTTTAGATTATCATTATTTGATAATCTACGTAATGCTTTTGAAACCTTTATTGATAAAATAAAGGTTATGGTTTGTTTTAAAATGAATGCAGTCTTTGAAAAACGTCTCATATAGAGGTCAAAACCTCGCAACGAAATCAATTAATATGGAACGTTTTTAATCAATAAGAACGGGACATTTCAGTTGGTATCCGAGCGTTGGTCTTAGAGAACCAGAAAAATTTGCATTAGTGTGTCTTATCGAGTTTGTTAGGATGCATTAGTGAGTCTGGACTTCGACCGTGTTTTTTAAAAAAATGATTGCTTAACATTATTGTTGGAAACTATATATTATTAACATGTAAATATTATGTGATATATTAATCTCTTAACGTGTTTGATATTATGTGATAGATGTCTACCTCTAGAACAAGTCCCATTGACTCACCTAATAATAATGAAGAGTCAAATGTAAATTGGAATAATTCGTGGACTGATTCACAAGTTCCCGAAGAGGAACCGAAAGAAGAGTCGGAACCGGAAGAAGAATCGGAACCGGAAGAAGAATCGGAACTGGAAGAAGAAATAGAACCAGTGGGGGAAATAATAAAATAGTTAAGTAGAATAAAATTCTCAACCAACCGACCAAAGTTAATTATGGTCAATGGTGTTTCCGCCTAGGAAGCAAAGTATTGGGAGGATTACCAATTCTCTGATGAATCGGATCCCGACGAGGATTCCGATGATGTTATAGAAATTACCCCAACTGAATTTAAAAAGGCAAAAGAGAACAATAAGGGAAAGGGCATAAAAATAGAGAAATTTGATTCCAAACCCGATGAACTTTATATGTATCGTCAACACCCGTATTTCTTAAGTTGTGACAATAACCCGGGAACCTCTAAACCACCAGGTTTTTCTAAACCAATGTGGAAAATGACGGCTCGTATTAGGGGAACATCATATATCCCTAGAAACTTGTCAAAACGAACCAAAACCGAAGAAGAAGTAACGAGCGAGTCGGAATAAGATAGTTGTATTCGTGTGGTGTAATATATGTAATATAGTGTGCTTATGCTTTATGATATATGTAAAAATTGCTTGTATTAATAAGTATTTTTTTTATATTATGAATCTAACTCTTGTCTATTTTACAGTATAAAAACACAAAATGGATAGACAACCCAATATTTTAAGAGACCTACCCGGAGACATGATTGATGAAATCTTGTCTAGAGTCGGTCAGAATTCCTCGGCACAACTATTTAAGGCGAGATCAGTTTGTAAGAAATTCGAAGAACGTTCCAAGAATTCCTTGGTTTATAAAAGGCTTCCGTTCGAAAGATGGGGGATATCCCATTGGGAAATCCATAAGTTACGATGTGTTTACTTTGACGCATATATTGCGGGGAACCCAAATGCTGTTTTACGCAACGGGTTAAGAAATTATTTTGACTCAATATATCCGAATATAGGACTTCGTGGTTTAGAAAAAGCGGCTAACATGCAACATAAAGAAGCATGTTATGCTTACGGGTTAGTAATGTTCGCTTCTCACCAAAGTGAGAACAAGAACATCGGGCTACAACTATTAAACAAAACATTCCCACAAGTGACGGACTCAGTATTTGGGGTGAGAAACAAGGTTTTTAGATTGTTACGGGACTGTTGGACATTACGTAACCATCGTCCCTTTGACGATATTACAACACGCTGTCTTATCAACGGCCATAACGGTTGTTCCACAAGACCAAGGGTGGGAAGTAGTCCTAGTAAAACCAGAATGCATGACTTGTTTCTGGACGTATGAATTACGTGTCTTTATTGCCTTTGCTGAATGACTTGTGTACTAGCTAGAATTATCTTCATAACTATCTTGTATCAAAGTTATTGTGTGCTATATTTCATGTTATATGTAAAATAAGCGGTATTGTAAATTTGTAAGATATTGTGAAAAAGTTTGAACGCGAAATGTTATTATAATCAGTTTTTCATATAGAATTGTAGTAGTTGAATTGTATATCAGCTACTAAGTATGAACTTAACAGGTAGGTACTACCCGAATTTAAACTTATAAAATGCTAATATGAAGAAAAAGCTTTTATAAATGAGTTCATATTATGCTACGAGATACTATTGACTACTCTTAATATTCTATATGATTAACTTGTTTCATTTGACTATTTGAAGGAAATGGCACCGACTACTCGACACACCTTGAATATGAGCGAAGAGGAATTGCGTGCCTTTCTTGCTTCAAACATAGCCGCAGTACAGGCTGCGCTACATACCAACAATAATATTGGATCTAGCAGTACAGGAAATCGTGTAGGATGCACCTACAAAGAATTCACTGCCTGCAAACCTTTGGAATTTGATGGAACCGAAGGACTAATCGGATTGAAACGGTGGACCGAGAAGGTCGAATCGGTGTTTGCCATAAGTAAGTGTACTGAAGAGGACAAAGTGAAGTACGCTACGCATACCTTCACAGGTTCTGCGTTAACATGGTGGAATACCTATCTAGAGCAAGTGGGACAAGATGATACTTACGCACTACCGTGGTTAGCATTCAAGCACTTGATGAACGAGAAGTACCGTCCCAGAACCGAGGTTAATAAGCTCAAGACAGAACTTAGAGGGTTACGAACCCAAGGATTTGATATTACCACGTACGAAAGACGATTCACAGAATTGTGCCTATTGTGTCCGGGAGCGTTCGAAGATGATGAAGAGAAGATCGACGCGTTTGTGAAAGGATTATCGGAAAGAATCCAAGAAGATATAAGTTCACACGAGCCCGCCTCCATACAACAGGCATGTAGAATGGCTCACAAACTAGTGAACCAGATTGAAGAAAGAATTAAAGAACAGACTGCTGAAGAGGCCAATGTGAAGCAAGTCAAAAGAAAGTGGGAGGAAAATTGTGATAAGAATCACCAATACAACAACAGCAATTACAACAATAATCGCAACAACTATCCCAACAATCGCAACATCAATCGCAACTACAACAAACGGCCCAACAACAACAATAACAACAACAACAACAAAAACAACAACAACAACAACAACAACAACAACAACTACAACAATCATCCCAACAACAATAATAACTGCAACAACAACAACAATCAGAAGCAGCTATGCCAAAGGTGTGAAAAGTATCATTCGGGGTTCTGCACCAAATTTTTCAACAAGTGTAAAAGAAATGGTCATAGCGCGGCGAAGTGTGAGGTCTACGGACCAGGGGTTAACAGAACGAAAGGAACAAATGGTGTCGGAACGAGTAATGGCGGAGGAAGTAGTGTTGGAGCAAGTTATGCCAATGTAGTTTGTTATAAATGTGGAAAATCGGGCCACATTATTAGAAATTGCCCGAACCAGGAGAACACGAATGGACAAGGCCGCAGAAGAGTTTTCAATATTAATGCGGCAGAGGCACAGGAAGACCCGGAGTTTGTTACGGGTACGTTTCTTATTGACAATAAATCTGCTTACGTTTTATTTGATTTGGGTGCGGATAGAAGCTATATGAGTAGAGATTTTTGTGCTAAATTAAGTTGTCCATTGACGCCTTTGGATAGTAAGTTTTTACTCGAATTAGCAAATGGTAAATTAATTTCAGCAGATAATATATGTCAGAATCGAGAAATTAAACTGGTTAGCGAAACATTTAAGATTGACTTGATACTAGTAGAGTTAGGGAGTTTTGATGTGATAATCGGTATGGACTGGTTGAAAGAAGTGAAAGCAGAGATCGTTTGTTACAAAAATGCAATTCGCATTATACGAGAAAAAGGAAAACCCTTAATGGTGTACGGAGAAAAGGGAAACACGAAGCTACATCTTATTAGTAATTTGAAGGCACAAAAACTAATAAGAAAAGGTTGCTATGCTGTTCTAGCACACGTCGAGAAAGTACAAACTGAAGAAAAGAGCATCAATGATGTTCCCGTCGCAAAAGAATTTCCCGATGTATTTTCGAAAGAATTACCGGGATTACCCCCACATCGATCCGTTGAATTTCAAATAGATCTTGTACCAGGAGCTGCACCAATAGCTCGTGCTCCTTACAGACTCGCACCCAGCGAGATGAAAGAACTGTAAAGTCAATTACAAGAACTTTTAGAACGTGGTTTCATTCGACCAAGCACATCACCGTGGGGAGCTCCTGTTTTGTTTGTCAAGAAGAAAGATGGTACATTCAGGTTGTGTATCGACTACCGAGAGTTGAACAAACTTACCATCAAGAACCGCTACCCACTACCGAGAATCGATGACTTATTTGATCAACTACAAGGCTCGTCTGTTTATTCAAAGATTGACTTACGTTCCGGGTATCATCAAATGCGGGTGAAAGAAGATGATATTCCAAAGACTGCTTTTAGGACGAGTTATGGTCATTACGAGTTTATGGTTATGCCGTTTGGATTGACTAATGCACCAGCTGTGTTCATGGACCTTATGAACCGAGTGTGTGGGCCATATCTTGACAAGTTTGTCATTGTTTTCATTGATGACATACTTATTTACTCAAAGAATGACCAAGAACACGGTGAACATTTGAGAAAGGTGTTAGAAGTATTGAGGAAGGAAGAATTGTACGCTAAGTTTTCAAAGTGTGCATTTTGGTTGGAAGAAGTTCAATTCCTCGGTCACATAGTGAACAAAGAAGGTATTAAGGTGGATCCGGTAAAGATAGAAACTGTTGAAAAGTGGGAAACCCCGAAAACTCCGAAACACATACGCCAGTTTTTAGGACTAGCTGGTTACTACAGAAGGTTCATCCAAGACTTTTCCAGAATAGCAAAACCCTTGACTGCATTAACGCATAAAGGGAAGAAATTTGAATGGAAGGATGAACAAGAGAAAGCGTTTCAGTTATTGAAGAAAAAGCTAACTACGGCACCTATATTGTCATTGCCTGAAGGGAATGATGATTTTGTGATTTATTGTAACGCATCAAAGCAAGGTCTCGGTTGTGTATTAATGCAACGAACTAAGGTGATTGCTTATGCGTCTAGACAATTGAAAATTCACGAGCAAAATTATACGACGCATGATTTGGAATTAGGCGCGGTTGTTTTTGCATTAAAGACTTGAAGGCACTACTTATATGGGGTCAAAAGTATTATATATACCGACCACAATAGTCTTCAACACATATTTAATCAGAAATAACTAAATATGAGGCAGTGTAGGTGGATTGAATTGTTGAATGATTACGACTTTGAGATTCGTTACCACCCGGGGAAGGCAAATGTGGTAGCCGACGCCTTGAGCAGGAAGGACAGAGAACCCATTCGAGTAAAATCTATGAATATAATGATTCACAATAACCTTACTACTCAAATAAAGGAGGCGCAACAAGGAGTTTTAAAAGAGGAAAATTTAAAGGATGAAATACCCAAAGGATCGGAGAAGCATCTTAATATTCGGGAAGAAGGAACCCGGTATAGGGCTGAAAGGATTTGGGTACCAAAATTTGGAGATATGAGAGAAATGGTACTTAGAGAAGCTCATAAAACCAGATACTCAATACATCCTGGAACGGGGAAGATGTACAAGGATCTCAAGAAACATTTTTGGTGGCCGGGTATGAAAGCCGATGTTGCTAAATACGTAGGAGAATGTTTGACGTGTTCTAAGGTCAAAGCTGAGCAACAGAAACCATCAGTTCTACTTCAACAACCCGAAATCCCGGAATGGAAATGGGAAAACATTACCATGGATTTCATCACTAAATTGCCAAGGACTGCAAGTGGTTTTGATACTATTTGGGTAATAGTTGATCGTCTCACCAAATCAGCACACTTCCTGCCAATAAGAGAAGATGACAAGATGGAGAAGTTAGCACGACTGTATTTGAAGGAAGTCGTCTCCAGACATGGAATACCAATCTCTATTATCTCTGATAGGGATGGCAGATTTATTTCAAGATTCTGGCAGACATTACAGCAAGCATTAGGAACTCGTCTAGACATGAGTACTGCCTATCATCCACAAACTGATGGGCAGAGCGAAAGGATGATACAAACGCTTGAAGACATGCTACGAGCATGTGTTATTGATTTCGGAAACAGTTGGGATCGACATCTACCGTTAGAATTTTCCTACAACAACAGCTATCATTCAAGTATTGAGATGGCGCCATTTGAAGCACTTTATGGTAGAAAGTGCAGGTCTCCAATTTATTGGAGTGAAGTGGGGGATAGACAGATTACGGGTCCGGAGATAATACAAGAAACTACCGAGAAGATCATCCAAATTCAACAACGGTTGAAAACCGCCCAAAGTCGACAAAAGAGCTACGCCGACATTAAAAGAAAAGATATAGAATTTGAAATTGGAGAGATGGTCATGCTTAAGGTTGCACCTTGGAAAGGCGTTGTTCGATTTGGTAAACGAGGTAAATTAAATCCAAGGTATATTGGACCATTCAAGATTATTGATCGTGTCGGACCAGTAGCTTACCGACTTGAGTTACCTCAACAACTCGCGGCTGTACATAACACTTTCTACGTCTCAAATTTGAAGAAATGTTTTGCTAAAGAAGATCTCACTATTCCATTAGACGAAATTCAAATCAACGAAAAACTTCAATTCATCGAAGAACCCGTCGAAATAATGGATCGTGAGGTTAAAAGACTTAAACAAAACAAGATACCAATTGTTAAGGTTCGATGGAATGCTCATAGAGGACCCGAGTTCACCTGGGAACGAGAAAATCAGATGAAGAAGAAATACCCGCACTTATTTCCAGAAGATACGTCAACACCTCCAACTGCTTAAAATTTCGAGACGAAATTTATTTAACGGGTAGGTACTGTAGTGACCCGAACTTTTCCATGTTTATATATATATTAAATGAAATTGTTATTTTACATGATTAAGTGTTTCCAACATGTTAAGCAATCAAACTTGTTAAAACTTGATTAAATGAAATAGGTTTCATATAGACAATTGACCACCCAAGTTGACCGGTGATTCACGAACGTTAAAAATTGTAAAAACTATATGATGACCTATATATGGATATATATATAATTAACATGATATTATGATAAGTAAACATATCATTAAGTATATTAACAATGAACTACATATGTAAAAGCAAGACTACTAACTTAATGATTTTGAAACGAGACATATATGTAACGATTATCGTTGTAACGACATTTAATGTATATATATCATATTAAGAGATATTAATACATCATATTAACATGATAATATAATAATTTAAAATCTCATTTGATATTATAAACATTGGGTTAACAACATTTAACAAGATCGTTAACCTAAAGGTTTCAAAACAACACTTACATGTAACGACTAACGATGACTTAACGACTCAGTTAAAATGTATATACATGTAGTGTTTTAATATGTATTCATACACTTTTGAAAGACTTCAAGACACTTATCAAAATACTTCTACTTAACAAAAATGCTTACAATTACATCCTCGTTCAGTTTCATCAACAATTCTACTCGTATGCACCCGTATTCGTACTCGTACAATACACAGCTTTTAGATGTATGTACTATTGGTATATACACTCCAATGATCAGCTCTTAGCAGCCCATGTGAGTCACCTAACACATGTGGGAACCATAATTTGGCAACTAGCATGAAATATCTCATAAAATTACAAAAATATGAGTAATCATTCATGACTTATTTACATGAAAACAAAATTACATATCCTTTATATCTAATCCATACACCAACGACCAAAAACACCTACAAACAATTTTATTCTTCAATTTTCTTCATCTAATTGATCTCTCTCAAGTTCTATCTTCAAGTTCTAAGTGTTCTTCATAAATTCCAAAAGTTCTAGTTTCATAAAATCAAGAATACTTCCAAGATTGTAAGTTTACTTCCAAGTTTTCTAAATCCATTCCAAGTAATCATCCAAGATCAAGAAACCTTTGTTACTTACAGTAGGTTATCTTTCTAATACAAGGTAATAATCATATTCAAACTTTAGTTCAATTTCTATAACTATAACAATCTTATTTCGTGTGGAAATCTTACTTGAAATTGTTTTCGTGTCATATTCTGCTTCAAGAACTTTCAAGCCATTCAAGGATCCTTTGAAGCTAGATCTATTTTTCTCTTTTCCAGTAGGTTTATCCAAGGAACTTAAGGTAGTAATGATGTTCATAACATCATTCGATTCATACATAAAAAGCTATCATTTTCGAAGTGGTAAACTAGTAATCACTAGAACATAGTTTAGTTAATTCTAAACTTGTTCGCAAATAAAGTTAATCCTTCTAACTACACTTTTAAAATCAACTATACACATGATCTATATCTATATGATATGCTAACTTAATGATTTAAAACCCGGAAACATGATAAACACCATAAAACCGGATTTACACCGTCGTAGTTACAACCGGGGGCTGTTTTGGTTTGGATTATTAAAAACTATGAAAAACTTTGATTTAAAAGCTATACTTCTAGGAAAATGATTTTTCTTATGAACATGAAACCATATCCAAAAATCATGGTTAAACTCAAAGTGAAAGTATGTTTTTCAAAACAGTCATCAAGATGTCGTTCTTTCGACGGAAATGACTACCTCTTTCAAAAACGACTTGTAACTTGTATTTCTGACTATAAACCTATACCTGTTCTGTTTAGTTTCATAAATTCAAGTTCAATACGAAACTGTGGCCGCTTAAATCACTCAAAATGGATTAGAAACGAAGAAATGGCGAGCAAAACAAAATTGGAAAAAACTACTCATTTTAGCTACGTGAAAATTGGTAACAAATCTACTCCAACCATAACTTAATCAACTTGTATTGTATATTATGTAATCTTGAGATACCATAGACACGTATACAATGTTTCGACCTATCATGTCAACACATCTATATATATTTCGGAACAACTATAGACACTCTATATGTGAATGTTGGAGTTAGCTATACAGGGTTGAGGTTGATTCCAAAATATGTATAGTTTGAGTTGTGATCAATACTGAGATATGTATACACTGGGTCATGGATTGATTCAAGATAATATATATATCGATTTATTTCTGTACATCTAACTGTGGACAACTAGTTGTAGGTTACTAACGAGGACAGCTGACTTAATGAACTTAAAACATCAAAATGTATTAAAATTGTTGTAAATATATTTTGAACATACTTTGATATATATGTACATATTTGTTATAGGTTCGTGAATCGACCAGTGGCCAAGTCTTACCTCCCGACGAAGTAAAAATATGTGAAAGTGAGTTATAGTCCCACTTTTAAAATCTAATATTTTTGGGATGAGAATACATGCAGGTTTTATAAATGATTTACAAAATAGACACACGTACGTGAAACTAAATTCTATGGTTGAATTATCGAAATCGAATATGCCCCTTTTTATTAAGTCTGGTAATCTAAGAACTAGGGAACAGACACCCTAATTGACGCGAATCCTAAAGATAGATCTATGGGGCCTAACAAACTCCATCCAAAGTACCGGATGCTTTAGTACTTCGAAATTTATATCATATCCGAAGGGTGTCCCGGAATGATGGGGATATTCTTAAATATGCATCTTGTTAATGTCGGTTACCAGGTGTTCACCATATGAATGATTTTTATCTCTATGTATGGGATGTATATTGAAATATGAAATCTTGTGGTCTATTGTTACGATTGGATATATATCGGTTAAACCTATAACTCACCAACATTTTTGTTGACGTTTAAATCATGTTTATTCTCAGGTGAATATTAAGAGCTTCCGCTGTTGCATACTAAAATAAGAACAAGATTTGGAGTCCATGTTTGTATGATATTGTGTAAAAACTGCATTTAAGAAACATATGTCGATGTAATATATTTCTATTGTAAACCATTATGTAATGGTCATGTGTAAACAGTATATTTTAGATTATCATTATTTGATAATATACGTAATGCTTTTGAAACCTTTATTGATAAAATAAAGGTTATGGTTTGTTTTAAAATGAATGCAGTCTTTGAAAAACGTCTCATATAGAGGTCAAAACCTCGCAACGAAATCAATTAATATGGAACGTTTTTAATCAATAAGAACGGGACATTTCAATTTGCTTGTCATCTACTTCGGTCCAACGAAATAGGAGAGCAACACTTGTGGTGATGTAAGGTTTCGAAGAGAGCGGTGTTAATACACGAGTGGTAATTACTGTTGTAAGAGGGATCAACTAAAGGCGACAATACAAGTTTGTAACATGTCTTTCCAAGATGTAAATTGTACGTTTGTTTGGTCTGTCAGTTTGTGGATGATGCGCGGTACTCATGTCTAAACATGTTCCTAAGGCTTCCTGTAACCCTAGAAGTGAAACGGGTATTTCGATCCGGGATAATTGACAATGGTACACCGTGTTGGAAAAGAATTTCTTAAGATATGCTCGAACAAGTTAGTTGGGGTTCGGAACGTTGGTTGGGACAAGTTTCTGTTTCTCAAGGATTCCCGCGCCGCGGAAGATTTATCGAATTTTTTTATTTTTATTTTTTTTAAACGTTCGCTAGAGTAAGTTTCTTATCGGTTTTTGAAAACTATTCACCCTTATGGCGAAATACCAGTGTAATGTGAAGAGTCTCTCCCTCCATGGGGAATTTAGAATAAAAGATTTCCTTATACTAAAGTACGAGCGAAAAAGATAGTAGTGAAATGAGGACTTAGAACAGGGTGAGTTTATACCTTGAGGTAGCCATATCGCGCATCTAGTGGTCAAATGTTGGGACTGGGTGGGGAAATGAGATAGTAAGCGTAGTTGTATGATAAGTCAAAGAAGAGTGAAGTATCCTTGGATTGGGTGTTATCTTAAGTTCCAGTAATATTGAAATGTCCCGTTCTTATTGATTAAAAACGTTCCATATTAATTGATTTCGTTGCGAGGTTTTGACCTCTATATGAGACGTTTTTCAAAGACTGCATTCATTTTTAAACAAACCATAACCTTTATTTCATCAATAAAGGTTTAAAAAGCTTTACGTAGATTATCAAATAATGATAATCTAAAATATCCTGTTTACACACGACCATTACATAATGGTTTACAATACAAATATGTTACAACAAAATAAGTTTCTTGAATGCAGTTTTTACACAATATCATACAAGCATGGACTCCAAATCTTGTCCTTATTTAAGTATGCGACAGCGGAAGCTCTTAATAATCACCTGAGAATAAACATGCTTAAAACGTCAACAAAAATGTTGGTAAGTTATAGGTTTAACCTATATATATCAAATCGTAACAATAGACCACAATATTTCATATTTCAATACACATCCCATACATAGAGATAAAAATCATTCATATGGTGAACACCTGGTAACCGACAATAACAAGATGCATATATAAGAATATCCCCATCATTCCGGGACACCCTTCGGATATGATATAAATTTCGAAGTACTAAAGCATCCGGTACTTTGGATGGGGTTTGTTAGGCCCAATAGATCTATCTTTAGGATTCGCGTCAATTAGGGTGTCTGTTCCCTAATTCTTAGATTACCAGACTTAATAAAAAGGGGCATATTCGATTTCGATAATTCAACCATAGAATGTAGTTTCACGTACTTGTGTCTATTTTGTAAATCATTTATAAAACCTGCATGTATTCTCATCCCAAAAATATTAGATTTTAAAAGTGGGACTATAACTCACTTTCACAGATTTTTACTTCGTCGGGAAGTAAGACTTGGCCACTGGTTGATTCACGAACCTATAACAATATATACATATATATCAAAGTATGTTCAAAATATATTTACAACACTTTTAATATATTTTGATGTTTTAAGTTTATTAAGTCAGCTGTCCTCGTTAGTAACCTACAACTAGTTGTCCACAGTTAGATGTACAGAAATAAATCGATAAATATTATCTTGAACCAATCCACGACCCAGTGTATACGTATCTCAGTATTGATCACAACTCAAACTATATATATTTTGGAATCAACCTCAACCCTGTATAGCTAACTCCAACATTCACATATAGAGTGTCTATGGTTGTTCCGAAATATATATAGATGTGTCGACATGATAGGTCGAAACATTGTATACGTGTCTATGGTATCTCAAGATTACATAATATATAATACAAGTTGATTAAGTTATGGTTGGAATAGATTTGTTACCAATTTTCACGTAGCTAAAATGAGAAAAATTATCCAATCTTGTTTTACCCATAACTTCTTCATTTTAAATCCGTTTTGAGTGAATCAAATTGCTATGGTTTCATATTGAACTCTATTTTATGAATCTAAACAAAAAAAGTATAGGTTTCTAGTCGGAAAAATAAGTTACAAGTCGTTTTTGTAAAGGTAGTCATTTCAGTCGAAAGAACGACGTCTAGATGACCATTTTAGAAAACATACTTCCACTTTGAGTTTAACCATAATTTTTGGATATAGTTTCATGTTCATAATAAAAATCATTTTCTCAGAATAACAACTTTTAAATCAAAGTTTATCATAGTTTTTAATTAACTAACCCAAAACAGCCCGCGGTGTTACTACGACGGCGTAAATCCGGTTTTACGGTGTTTTTCGTGTTTCCAGGTTTTAAATCATTAAGTTAGCATATCATATAGATATAGAACATGTGTTTAGTTGATTTTAAAAGTCAAGTTAGAAGGATTAACTTTTGTTTGCGAACAAGTTTAGAATTAACTAAACTATGTTCTAGTGATTACAAGTTTAAACCTTCGAATAAGATAGCTTTATATGTATGAATCGAATGATGTTATGAACATCATTACTACCTTAAGTTCCTTGGATGAACCTACTGGAAAAGAGAAAAATGGATCTAGCTTCAATGGATCCTTGGATGGCTCAAAGTTCTTGAAGCAAAATCATGACACGAAAACAAGTTCAAGTAAGATCATCACTTGAAATAAGATTGTTATAGTTATAGAAATTGAACCAAAGTTTGAATATGATTATTACCTTGTATTAGAATGATAACCTACTGTAAGAAACAAAGATTTCTTGAGGTTGGATGATCACCTTACAAGATTGGAAGTGAGCTAGCAAACTTGAAAGTATTCTTGATTTTATGAAACTAGAACTTTTGGAATTTATGAAGAACACTTAGAACTTGAAGATAGAACTTGAGAGAGTTCAATTAGATGAAGAAAATTGAAGAATGAAAGTGTTTGTAGGTGTTTTTGGTCGTTGGTGTATGGATTAGATATAAAGGATATGTAATTTTGTTTTCATGTAAATAAGTCATGAATGATTACTCATATTTTTGTAATCTTATGAGATATTTCATGCTAGTTGCCAAATAATGGTTCCCACATGTGTTAGGTGACTCACATGGGCTGCTAAGAGCTGATCATTGGAGTGTATATACCAATAGTACATACATCTAAAAGCTGTGTATTGTACGAGTACGAATACGGGTGCATACGAGTAGAATTGTTGATGAAACTGAACGAGAATGTAATTGTAAGCATTTTTGTTAAGTAGAAGTATTTTGATAAGTGTATTGAAGTCTTTCAAAAGTGTATAAATACATATTAAAACACTACATGTATATACATTTTAACTGAGTCGTTAAGTCATCGTTAGTCGTTACATGTAAGTGTTGTTTTGAAACCTTTAGGTTAACGATCTTGTTAAATGTTGTTTACCCAATGTTTATAATATCAAAAGAGATTTTAAATTATTATATTATCATGATATTATGATGTACGAATATCTCTTAATATGATATATATACATTAAATGTCGTTACAACGATAAACGTTACATATATGTCTCGTTTCAAAATCATTAAGTTAGTAGTCTTGTTTTTACATATGTAGTTCATTGTTAATATAATTAATGATATGTTTACTTATCATAATATCATGTTAACTATATATATAACCATATATATGTCATCATATAGTTTTTTTACAAGTTTTAACGTTCGTGAATCACCGGTCAACTTGGGTAGTCAATTGTCTATATGAAACCTGTTTCAATTAATCAAGTCTTAACAAGTTTGATTGCTTAATATGTTGGAAACATTTAATCATGTAAATATCAATCTCAATTAATATATATAAACATGGAAAAGTTCGGGTCACTACAGTACCTACCCGTTAAATAAATTTCGTCCCGAAATTTTAAGCTGTTGAAGGTGTTGACGAATCTTCTGGAAATAGATGCGGGTATTTCTTCTTCATCTGATCTTCACGCTCCCAGGTGAACTCGGGTCCTCTACGAGCATTCCATCGAACCTTAACAATTGGTATCTTGTTTTGCTTAAGTCTTTTAACCTCACGATCCATTATTTCGACGGGTTCTTCGATGAATTGGAGTTTTTCGTTGATTTGGATTTCATCTAACGGAATAGTGAGATCTTCTTTAGCAAAACATTTCTTCAAATTCGAGACGTGGAAAGTGTTATGTACAGCCGCGAGTTGTTGAGGTAACTCAAGTCGGTAAGCTACTGGTCCGACACGATCAATAATCTTGAATGGTCCAATATACCTTGGATTTAATTTCCCTCGTTTACCAAATCGAACAACGCCTTTCCAAGGTGAAACTTTAAGCATGACCATCTCTCCAATTTCAAATTCTATATCTTTTCTTTTAATGTCAGCGTAGCTCTTTTGTCGACTTTGGGCGGTTTTCAACCGTTGTTGAATTTGGATGATCTTCTCGGTAGTTTCTTGTATAATCTCCGGACCCGTAATCTGTCTATCCCCCACCTCACTCCAACAAATCGGAGACCTGCACTTTCTACCATAAAGTGCTTCAAACGGCGCCATCTCAATGCTTGAATGGTAGCTGTTGTTGTAGGAAAATTCTGCTAACGGTAGATGTCGATCCCAACTGTTTCCGAAATCAATAACACATGCTCGTAGCATGTCTTCAAGCGTTTGTATCGTCCTTTCGCTCTGCCCATCAGTTTGTGGATGATAGGCAGTACTCATGTCTAGACGAGTTCCTAATGCTTGCTGTAATGTCTGCCAGAATCTTGAAATAAATCTGCCATCCCTATCAGAGATAATAGAGATTGGTATTCCATGTCTGGAGACGACTTCCTTCAAATACAGTCGTGCTAACTTCTCCATCTTGTCATCTTCTCTTATTGGTAGGAAGTGTGCTGATTTGGTGAGACGATCAACTATTACCCAAATAGTATCAAAACCACTTGCAGTCCTTGGCAATTTAGTGATGAAATCCATGGTAATGTTTTCCCATTTCCATTCCGGGATTTCGGGTTGTTGAAGTAGACCTGATGGTTTCTGATGCTCAGCTTTGACCTTAGAACACGTCAAACATTCTCCTACGTATTTAGCAACATCGACTTTCATACCCGGCCACCAAAAATGTTTCTTGAGATCCTTGTACATCTTCCCCGTTCCAGGATGTATTGAGTATCTGGTTTTATGAGCTTCTCTAAGTACCATTTCTCTCATATCTCCAAATTTTGGTACCCAAATCCTTTCAGCCCTATACCGGGTTCCGTCTTCCCGAATATTAAGATGCTTCTCCGATCCTTTGGGTATTTCATCCTTTAAATTTCCCTCTTTTAAAACTCCTTGTTGCGCCTCCTTTATTTGAGTAGTAATGTTATTATGAATCATTATATTCATAGATTTTACTCGAATGGGTTCTCTATCCTTCCTGCTCAAGGCATCGGCTACCACATTTGCCTTCCCCGGGTGGTAACGAATCTCAAAATCGTAATCATTCAATAATTCAATCCACCTACGCTGCCTCATATTCAGTTGTTTCTGATTAAATATGTGTTGAAGACTTTTGTGGTCGGTATATATAATACTTTTGACCCCATATAAGTAGTGCCTCCAAGTCTTTAATGCAAAAACAACCGCGCCTAATTCCAAATCATGCGTCGTATAATTTTGTTCGTGAATCTTCAATTGTCTAGACGCATAAGCAATCACCTTCGTTCGTTGCATTAATACACAACCGAGACCTTGCTTTGATGCATCACAATAAATCACAAAATCATCATTCCCTTCAGGCAATGACAATATAGGTGCCGTAGTTAGCTTTTTCTTCAATAACTGAAACGCTTTCTCTTGTTCATCATTCCATTCAAATTTCTTCCCTTTATGCGTTAATGCAGTCAAGGGTTTTGCTATTCTGGAAAAGTCTTGGATGAACCTTCTGTAGTAACCAGCTAGTCCTAAAAACTGGCGTATGTGTTTCGGAGTTTTCGGGGTTTCCCACTTTTCAACAGTTTCTATCTTTGCCGGATCCACCTTAATACCTTCTTTGTTCACTATGTGACCGAGGAATTGAACTTCTTCCAACCAAAATGCACACTTTGAAAACTTAGCGTACAATTCTTCCTTCCTCAATACTTCTAACACCTTTCTCAAATGTTCACCGTGTTCTTGGTCATTCTTTGAGTAAATAAGTATGTCATCAATGAAAACAATGACAAACTTGTCAAGGTATGGTCCACACACTCGGTTCATAAGGTCCATGAACACAGCTGGTGCATTAGTTAAACCAAACGGCATGACCATAAACTCGTAATGACCGTAACGTGTTCTGAAAGCAGTCTTTGGAATATCATCTTCTTTCACCCGCATTTGATGATACCCGGAACGTAAGTCAATCTTTGAATAAACAGACGAGCCTTGTAGTTGATCAAATAAGTCATCGATTCTCGGTAGTGGGTAGCGGTTCTTGATGGTAAGTTTGTTCAACTCTCGGTAGTCGATACACAACCTGAATGTACCATCTTTCTTCTTGACAAACAAAACAGGAGCTCCCCACGGTGATGTGCTTGGTCGAATGAAACCACGCTCTAAAAGTTCTTGTAATTGGCTTTGCAGTTCTTTCATCTCGCTGGGTGCGAGTCTGTAAGGAGCACGAGCTATTGGTGCAGCTCCTGGTACAAGATCTATTTGAAATTCAACGGATCGATGTGGGGGTAATCCCGGTAATTCTTTCGGAAATACATCGGGAAATTCTTTTGCAATGGGAACATCATTGATGCTCTTTTCTTCAGTTTGTACTTTCTCGACGTGTGCTAGAACAGCATAGCAACCTTTTCTTATTAGTTTTTGTGCCTTCAAATTACTAATAAGATGTAGCTTCGTGTTGCCCTTTTCTCCGTACACCATTAAGGGTTTTCCTTTTTCTCGTATAATGCGAATTGCATTTTTGTAACAAACGATCTCCGCTTTCACTTCTTTCAACCAGTCCATACCGATTATCACATCAAAACTCCCTAACTCTACTGGTATCAAATCAATCTTAAATGTTTCGCTAACCAGTTTAATTTCTCGATTCCGACATATATTATCTGCTGAAATTAATTTACCATTTGCTAATTCGAGTAAAAATTTACTATCCAAAGGCGTCAATGGACAACTTAATTTAGCACAAAAATCTCTACTCATATAGCTTCTATCCGCACCCGAATCAAATAAAACGTAAGCAGATTTATTGTCAATAAGAAACGTACCCGTAACAAGCTCCGGGTCTTCCTGTGCCTCTATCGCATTAATATTGAAAACTCTTCCACGGCCTTGTCCATTCGTGTTCTCCTGGTTCGGGCAATTTCTAATAATGTGGCCTGGTTTTCCACATTTATAACAAACTACATTGGCATAACTTGCTCCGACACTACTTGCTCCGCCATTACTCGTTCCGACACCATTTGTTCCTTTCGTTCTATTAGCCCCTGGTCCGTAGACCTCACACTTCGCCGCGCTATGACCATTTCTTTTACACTTGTTGCAAAATTTGGTGCAGAACCCCGAGTGATTCTTTTCACACCTTTGGCATAGCTGCTTCTGATTGTTGTTGTTGTTGTTGTTGGGCCGTTTGTTGTAGTTGCGATTGATGTTGCGATTGTTGGGATAATTGTTGCGATTATTGTTGTAATTGCTGCTGTTGTTGTATTGGTGATTCTTATCACCGTTTTCCTCCCACTTTCTTTTGACTTGCTTCACATTGGCCTCTTCAGCAGTCTGTTCTTTAATTCTTTCTTCAATCTGGTTCACTAGTTTGTGAGCCATTCTACATGCCTGTTGTATGGAGGCGGGCTCGTGTGAACTTATATCTTCTTGGATTCTTTCCGGTAATCCTTTCACAAACGCGTCGATCTTCTCTTCCTCATCTTCGAATGCTCCCGGACACAATAGGCACAATTCTGTGAATCGTCTTTCGTACGTGGTAATATCAAATCCTTGGGTTCGTAATCCTCTAAGTTCTGTCTTGAGCTTATTGACCTCGGTTCTGGGACGGTACTTCTCGTTCATCAAGTGCTTGAATGCTGACCACGGTAGTGCGTACGCATCATCTTGTCCCACTTGCTCTAGATAGGTATTCCACCATGTTAATGCAGAACCTGTGAAGGTATGCGTAGCGTACTTCACTTTGTCCTCTTCAGTACACTTACTTATGGCAAACACCGATTCAACCTTCTCGGTCCACCGTTTCAATCCGATCGGTCCTTCGGTTCCATCAAATTCCAAAGGTTTGCAGGCAGTGAATTCTTTGTAGGTGCATCCTACACGATTTCCTGTACTGCTAGATCCAAGGTTATTGTTGGTATGTAGCGCAGCCTGTACTGCGGCTATGTTTGAAGCTAGAAAAGTACGGAATTCCTCTTCATTCATATTCACGGTGTGTCGAGTAGTCGGTGCCATTTCCTTCAAAATAGTTAAATGGAACAAGTTAATCATACAGAATATTAAGAGTAGTTAATAGTATTTCGTAGCATAATATGAACTCATTTATAAAAGCTTTTTCTTCATATTAGCGTTTTATAAGTTTAAATTCGGGTAGTACCTACCCGTTAAGTTCATACTTAGTAGCTAATATACAATTCAACTACTACAATTCTATATGAAAAACTTATTGTAATAATATTTCGCGTTCAAACTTTTATACAATATTTTACAAACTTACAATACCGCTTATTTTACATAAAGCATGAAATATATCACACAATAACTTTGATACAAGATAGTTGTGAAGACAATTCTAGCTAGTACACAAGTCGTTCGGCAAAGGCAATAAAGACACGTAATTCATACGTCCAGAAACAAGTCATGCATTCTGGTTTTACTAGGACTACTTCCCATCCTTGGTCTTGTGCAACATAACCGTTATGGCCGTTGATAAGACAGCGTGTTGTAACGTCGTCAAAGGGACGAGGGTTACGTAATGTCCAACAGTCCCGTAATAATCTAAAAACCTCATTTCTTACCCCAATTACCGACTCCGTCACTTGTGGAAACGTTTTGTTTAATAGTTGTAGCCCGATGTTCTTGTTCTCACTTTGGTGAGAAGCGAACATTACTAATCCGTAAGCATAACATGCTTCTTTATGTTGCATGTTAGCCGCTTTTTCTAAATCACGAAGTCCAATATTCGGATATATTGAGTCAAAATAATTTCTTAACCCGTTGCGTAAAATAGCATTTGGGTTCCCCGCAATATATGCGTCAAAGTAAACACATCGTAACTTATGGGTTTCCCAATGTGATATCCCCCATCTTTCAAACGAAAGTCTCTTATAAACCAAGACATTCTTGGAACGTTCTTCGAATGTCTTACAAACTGATCTCGCCTTAAATAGTTGTGCCGAGGAATTCTGGCCGACTCTAGACAAGATTTCATCAATCATGTCTCCGGGTAGGTCTCTTAAAATATTGGGTTGTCTATCCATTTTGTGTTTTTAAACTGTAAAATAGACAAGAGTTAGATTCATAAAAAAAATACTTATTAATACAAGCAATTTTTACATATATCATAAAGCATAAGAACACTATATTACATATATTACACCACACGAATACAACTATCTTATTCCGACTCGTTCGTTTCTTCTTCTTCGATTTTTGTTCGTTTTGCCAAGTTTCTAGGGATATATGATGTTCCCCTAATACGAGCCGTCGTTATCCACATTGGTTTAGAAAAACCTGGTGGTTTAGAGGTTCCCGGGTCATTGTTACAACTTAAGGACTTCGGGGGTTGACGATACATATACAGTTCATCGGGGTTGGAATTAGATTTCTCTATTTTTATGCCCTTTCCCTTATTATTTTCTTTTGCCTTTTTAAATTCAGTTGGGGTAATTTCTATAACATCATCGGAATTCTCGTCGGAATCTGATTCATCGGAGAATTGGTAATCCTCCCAATATTTTGCTTCCTTGGCGGAAACACCATTGACCATAATTAACCTTGGTCGGTTGGTTGAGGATTTTCTTTTACTTAACCGTTTTATTATTTCCCCCACCGGTTCTATTTCTTCATCCGGTTCCGATTCTTCTTCCGGTTCCGATTCTTCTTCCGGTTCCGACTCTTCTTCCGGT
The DNA here is from genome assembly GCF_046630445.1 of Rutidosis leptorrhynchoides. Taxonomy (NCBI): domain Eukaryota; kingdom Viridiplantae; phylum Streptophyta; class Magnoliopsida; order Asterales; family Asteraceae; genus Rutidosis; species Rutidosis leptorrhynchoides. The sequence goes on from NC_092337.1 coordinate 260,321,466, forward strand.
TCCTCTTCGGGAACTTGTGAATCAGTCCACGAATCATTCCAATTTACATTTGACTCTTCATTATTATTAGGTGAGTCAATGGGACTTGTTCTAGAGGTAGACATCTATCACATAATATCAAACGCGTTAAGAGATTAATATATCACATAATATTCACATGTTAAAAATATATAGTTTCCAACAAAATTTGTTAAGCAATCATTTTTCAAGTAAACACGGTCGAAGTCCAGACTCACTAATGCATCCTAACAAACTAGATAAGACACACTAATGCAAAATTCTGGTTCTCTAAGACCATCGCTCGGATACCAACTGAAATGTCCCGTTCTTATTGATTAAAAACGTTCCATATTAATTGATTTCGTTGCGAGGTTTTGACCTCTATATGAGACGTTTTTCAAAGACTGCATTCATTTTTAAACAAACCATAACCTTTATTTCATCAATAAAGGTTTAAAAAGCTTTACGTAGATTATCAAATAATGATAATCTAAAATATCCTGTTTACACACGACCATTACATAATGGTTTACAATACAAATATGTTACAACAAAATAAGTTTCTTGAATGCAGTTTTTACACAATATCATACAAGCATGGACTCCAAATCTTGTCCTTATTTAAGTATGCGACAGCGGAAGCTCTTAATAATCACCTGAGAATAAACATGCTTAAAACGTCAACAAAAATGTTGGTAAGTTATAGGTTTAACCTATATATATCAAATCGTAACAATAGACCACAAGATTTCATATTTCAATACACATCCCATACATAGAGATAAAAATCATTCATATGGTGAACACCTGGTAACCGACAATAACAAGATGCATATATAAGAATATCCCCATCATTCCGGGACACCCTTCGGATATGATATAAATTTCGAAGTACTAAAGCATCCGGTACTTTGGATGGGGTTTGTTAGGCCCAATAGATCTATCTTTAGGATTCGCGTCAATTAGGGTGTCTGTTCCCTAATTCTTAGATTACCAGACTTAATAAAAAGGGGCATATTCGATTTCGATAATTCAACCATAGAATGTAGTTTCACGTACTTGTGTCTATTTTGTAAATCATTTATAAAACCTGCATGTATTCTCATCCCAAAAATATTAGATTTTAAAAGTGGGACTATAACTCACTTTCACAGATTTTTACTTCGTCGGGAAGTAAGACTTGGCCACTGGTTGATTCACGAACCTATAACAATATATACATATATATCAAAGTATGTTCAAAATATATTTACAACACTTTTAATATATTTTGATGTTTTAAGTTTATTAAGTCAGCTGTCCTCGTTAGTAACCTACAACTAGTTGTCCACAGTTAGATGTACAGAAATAAATCGATAAATATTATCTTGAACCAATCCACGACCCAGTGTATACGTATCTCAGTATTGATCACAACTCAAACTATATATATTTTGGAATCAACCTCAACCCTGTATAGCTAACTCCAACATTCACATATAGAGTGTCTATGGTTGTTCCGAAATATATATAGATGTGTCGACATGATAGGTCGAAACATTGTATACGTGTCTATGGTATCTCAAGATTACATAATATATAATACAAGTTGATTAAGTTATGGTTGGAATAGATTTGTTACCAATTTTCACGTAGCTAAAATGAGAAAAATTATCCAATCTTGTTTTACCCATAACTTCTTCATTTTAAATCCGTTTTGAGTGAATCAAATTGCTATGGTTTCATATTGAACTCTATTTTATGAATCTAAACAAAAAAAGTATAGGTTTCTAGTCGGAAAAATAAGTTACAAGTCGTTTTTGTAAAGGTAGTCATTTCAGTCGAAAGAACGACGTCTAGATGACCATTTTAGAAAACATACTTCCACTTTGAGTTTAACCATAATTTTTGGATATAGTTTCATGTTCATAATAAAAATCATTTTCTCAGAATAACAACTTTTAAATCAAAGTTTATCATAGTTTTTAATTAACTAACCCAAAACAGCCCGCGGTGTTACTACGACGGCGTAAATCCGGTTTTACGGTGTTTTTCGTGTTTCCAGGTTTTAAATCATTAAGTTAGCATATCATATAGATATAGAACATGTGTTTAGTTGATTTTAAAAGTCAAGTTAGAAGGATTAACTTTTGTTTGCGAACAAGTTTAGAATTAACTAAACTATGTTCTAGTGATTACAAGTTTAAACCTTCGAATAAGATAGCTTTATATGTATGAATCGAATGATGTTATGAACATCATTACTACCTTAAGTTCCTTGGATGAACCTACTGGAAAAGAGAAAAATGGATCTAGCTTCAATGGATCCTTGGATGGCTCAAAGTTCTTGAAGCAAAATCATGACACGAAAACAAGTTCAAGTAAGATCATCACTTGAAATAAGATTGTTATAGTTATAGAAATTGAACCAAAGTTTGAATATGATTATTACCTTGTATTAGAATGATAACCTACTGTAAGAAACAAAGATTTCTTGAGGTTGGATGATCACCTTACAAGATTGGAAGTGAGCTAGCAAACTTGAAAGTATTCTTGATTTTATGAAACTAGAACTTTTGGAATTTATGAAGAACACTTAGAACTTGAAGATAGAACTTGAGAGAGTTCAATTAGATGAAGAAAATTGAAGAATGAAAGTGTTTGTAGGTGTTTTTGGTCGTTGGTGTATGGATTAGATATAAAGGATATGTAATTTTGTTTTCATGTAAATAAGTCATGAATGATTACTCATATTTTTGTAATCTTATGAGATATTTCATGCTAGTTGCCAAATAATGGTTCCCACATGTGTTAGGTGACTCACATGGGCTGCTAAGAGCTGATCATTGGAGTGTATATACCAATAGTACATACATCTAAAAGCTGTGTATTGTACGAGTACGAATACGGGTGCATACGAGTAGAATTGTTGATGAAACTGAACGAGAATGTAATTGTAAGCATTTTTGTTAAGTAGAAGTATTTTGATAAGTGTATTGAAGTCTTTCAAAAGTGTATAAATACATATTAAAACACTACATGTATATACATTTTAACTGAGTCGTTAAGTCATCGTTAGTCGTTACATGTAAGTGTTGTTTTGAAACCTTTAGGTTAACGATCTTGTTAAATGTTGTTTACCCAATGTTTATAATATCAAAAGAGATTTTAAATTATTATATTATCATGATATTATGATGTACGAATATCTCTTAATATGATATATATACATTAAATGTCGTTACAACGATAAACGTTACATATATGTCTCGTTTCAAAATCATTAAGTTAGTAGTCTTGTTTTTACATATGTAGTTCATTGTTAATATAATTAATGATATGTTTACTTATCATAATATCATGTTAACTATATATATAACCATATATATGTCATCATATAGTTTTTTTACAAGTTTTAACGTTCGTGAATCACCGGTCAACTTGGGTAGTCAATTGTCTATATGAAACCTGTTTCAATTAATCAAGTCTTAACAAGTTTGATTGCTTAATATGTTGGAAACATTTAATCATGTAAATATCAATCTCAATTAATATATATAAACATGGAAAAGTTCGGGTCACTACAAATATCAGGCGGAAAATGGTGAAATAACAGAGCTATGTAACGTGGCACGTGTTGACGAGAAGGTTGATCGGGTCCATGATTAAGTATTTAAATTTTTCGAGCAAATTAACGAATTTCAGTTGCCTTGATTTCGAGTCGAGAGAGTATGCCTTTCGGGCGTTCAAGTAGAGATATTTTCATATTTGAGTTCCATTGTGCTAAACGAATCTAGCTAGTAAGGTTTGTGTGAAAGATCATTTTCAAAGTTCGGACACGGGGAGGTTTAAATTTTTCCCTCAGTGAGTTAACTTGTTTAAAGGTTGTGCAACACGAGAAAAGTCAGAAATGAATCTTCAGTAATAACCGGCGAGATCTAAGATTTTACGAATACAAGTCTGAGTCATGAGGGTTTCCCGATTACGTGTGGTTCCGATTGTGAGTTGTATTGAAATACTTTGACCACTAACAACATGGTCTAAAAATTGGACTTCGTATAACCAAAATTCTCACTTGGAGAATTCGGCATAGAGTTGCTCTTTTCTCAAGAGTTCGAGCGTAAGACGGAGATGTCGTTCGTTTTCTGCTTTACTTGAATAGGTTTAGACATCATCTATAAATATGATAATGGATTCATCTAGATAAGTTTACAAACGCGGTTCAGGAGGCCTATGAATACGGGCGGATGCCTAGATAATCGAACGGTACTAAAAGAAATTTACAACTATCTTAGGGAGTTCTAAAAGCGGGCTAGGAGACATCTTCTTCCTTCTCTCAATTGATGATAACCGGAACAGAGGTCGGTTTGGAATATACGCGAGATTCATGTAAATAATCATGAGGTCATGGATACGAGGAAGAGGGTATCGGTTTTCAACCGAAAGTTACTTAGTTCCAATGATCTATACATAATTGTAGGGAAACATTTCTCCTTAACGAATAGGTTTTGAGCTCCTTAGTTCTATAGGTGTCAAGTCACAATTCAAATTATCCATCCAATAAGTTTAACGTATATCCTCCGATAAAATTTATAGGTACACAATATTTTTCCGTTGGTCACTTAAATTTCCTAAGTAGTATTTAAAGGAAAAAGGTGGAGTGCAAAGAGTACGAGTCAAAGCCTTGGTTATAAAACGTCTAACGGTAACTGAATCGAATAAGTATGAAATATGCGGGTTGTTGTGAAGAAACGTACCCGTGACTAGTCCATCATCGTCTCGGGCATCCTAGGTGTCGATGTTGAAAGTTCAACGGCGTGCGTTGGGGTTGGCTTTCTTCTTTGGGCACGCATTCCTATAATGACCCGGTTGGCCACAATCGAAACAAACAACTGCCCTTAGCGCATTGGGCGTCTTTTGAGTGACGGTAATGGTACTTTTACAAATATGGGCCACATGGCCACTTCTTTGACACCAGATGCAAAATGGTTTGCCACATTCACCCAAATGATGTTTGCGACATTTGTTATAGTAGGGCAGGTTTCCGGCATACCCTTTCTTGCTGCCGGAGGCGAAAGGTTCCTTGACGAAGTTGTTGTGGTTGTAGTTGTTTGATTGAGAGGCTTCCCATTTTCTTTTGTTGCCACCCGATTGTTTCTCGGCCGTAAGTGTCGGCACTTTAATTTCACCCACCATTTCCATAATCTGGCGGGCCATTGTTAAAGCCTCTTGCAGGTTAGTGAGTTTGGATGATACTACCTCGTGGTGAATGCTCTTTGGGAGGCCTTCCATGTAAAGTTCAACTCTTAGGGATTCAGGAGTCATGAGGTTCGGGCAACTTAAGGCTAGTTCGACAAACCGTTGATTATATGCTTCGAGGTCCTTCCCGACCGTTTTTAAATTTCTTAGCCCCTATTCGAGCCTTCGAGTTTCGTCGTGCGGGAAGTATTCGGTGATCATTCTTTCTCTTAATTCGGTTCAAGAGAGTGTGTGGGCTTCATCGATACCCACCAATTGTACATACTTATTCCACTATGAGAGAGCAACGCCGGTGAAAGTGAGGGTGGAAAACTTGACCTTATCTTGGTCCCAAAAACCGCTTATGGTAAAAACGGCTTTCGTTTGATCAAACCATCGGGTGAGAGCAACCGGTCCCCCAGTTCCATCGAAAGTGGGAGGATTGTACTTCATGAAGTTTTTGTAGGAGCAACTTTCGCTTGAATTACCGGTTCCATGATTGTTGTTGTTGGAAAAGTGATCGGCCACGGCCGCACCCACGGCGGTGGTTATCATTCGTTGAAGAGCTTGTTCTAGAGTTTTGAGAGGAGTATTGTGTTGACCTTGGTGATCCATTGTTCCATCATGACACAAGATCATCGTTGATTAGTATTCTCAACAATACTAACCGTGGCATGGAATAAGGATAGAGAGAGAAATTTTTTTTTTCCTTGACTCGCCTTAAATTCTTTATGTCATAATGTCGGAACGTCCATGTGAATCACCGTAATATAATCCCGGAAATTACATTACCCTGATTCACATGTGCATTTAACATTACTTCATAAGGTCAAGGTGGCGCTTCAACAAAATTTTATCAACGTAAGATCAAGCTCGAATATGAGTTAGATATGATAGAAGAGTTCGAGTATAAATGCACAAGTATTCAAGTAATTCCTACTTCAAGTCTATATGCCGGTTGTAGTCTAGATTCACTAAAGTACCCTATGACTCGGGGTTGACACCAATGAACTCTAAATCCCTACAACCAAGGCTCTGATACCACTTGTAGCGACCCGACAAAATCGTCATTGACGGCGTCGACTACTTGGGTCCCGTTACGTGGTCGTAGGTCATTACAATAACGTTTGACCAAAGATATGTCGCATTCATTTCAAAGTAAATATTGTTTCAAAGTTTACAAGAATTGTTCAACCAAAAGTTTCATTACAAGTTATAAGTACAAGTGAAACCTATGCGACACAGTTTTAAAGAAAGTCAAAAGACGCTCCATGTATGTACATATACTCAACATCCAATGCAAGTATCAAAATAGTGAGCGGAAGCATGTTTCACATATCATTCAAAGACCTGAGAAAAACATAGAAATCTGTCAACGAAAACGTTGGTGAAATCATAGGTTTAAGTAAGTAAGTGAGTAAAAGTAAGTCGAACCACAAGATTTGCAACATTGAAATAGTAGTACATTCTAAAAGTTAATATTCACGAGCACCCAATTATCAAGGCTTAACATTCCGTTCGTTGAACCCCATTAGTAGTGCTAGAACAACACTGTTTCTCGAAAATATATTTCATCCGTAGACGGTAGCGAACCGTCCGAGATGAGGGTTTGTCAAACCCATATGGCCATACAACATAAGTTCACGCCTACACTTACACACTGCAAGAGTAACTAATGATAATTGAATTGAGGATTTTGTTCTAAACTCGTATGTAGAATGTTTGTTTTCCTCTACTTGTGTTCACTTAGTTAAAAAGAAATGTTTATGTTTTCTCATCCCAAATGTAAGTTCAAAAGAGTAAAAGTGGGACTATGATCTCACCTTGAGTGCAAGAGTTAATAAAGTACTTCAACAAGTAAACGTGAAAAGACAAAGCTAGTCTTGACCTAAACATATAGGTTGTATCAATAACGGTAAACATAAACGGTCAAAGATGTTCAATTAGTCATATGGCTCGTTACGACTCGATTATATAGCATGTGAATCACATTGTCAAGTTTCATGCAAGATACAAGTAAAGAATCATGTTAAAAAGATTGCATAATCATTTGGTTAAGTTTGACAAAAAGTCAAACTTGGGTCAGGTCAAAGTCAACGAAAAAGTGAACACGTTCGGGTCGGGTCCCGAACTATTTTTCTGTGCTAATTATTCATATATAAGCATGTTAGAACAAGTTGCATGTGAATTGGAGGTCCTTAGCATGCTAAACATTTCACGTGAAATGAACAAGTGGGACACAACCTGAACCAGGCAAATGCCGCGCCGTGGCCCAGGTTGTCGCGCCGCGCCAACATGCGTAGCCTGGTACCTGGTCTGTTTCACTTGTTCAAGACTTAGCCAAAATTCAAACAAACGTAAAACACAAACCGTAAACAGTTAGAATGCGTATCTTATATCGTTGGAAAGCTCTTTTGACAAGGAACGCAACTAAATATGCTTCATCAAACAAAAACATCATTTGCAATAACCGATTTCTTGTCATTTGATAATTAATAGTCCATCCCCAAAATTTCAAGTTTACAAAATGCATTTTAAGTTTTGGGAATCCAATTCGCACATATGATATGCCGTTTTGAAGGTAATGAATCATACATTACAACCAAACACTTACAATTAACATTTCATGGCATTCAAGCATCAAAAAGTCCATCCCAAGAACTATCAAACCCTAATCAAGAATCACAAAATCATTAATCATGTTTTTCAAGTTTTACAAATCAACCTACACATCAAAATGAAGCTAGTGATACTAGTAACACAATTAAAACATGAACTTTAACAATTTAACATCATTTAGTCTTCTAAAATGCAATATTAAGCATACCCATTTTAAATTTTCAAACTAGTTACTCAAAATAACAAATCGAACAAACAAAACATATAATCATGTTATACACGAGCCATTGACACTAATTAACACTTTTATAATTCAAAAACATCAAGAACACAAAATCTAGTGATTTTAGAAAGTTACCCAAATGAGTTGAAATTGGTATCAAGTCGAAGAGGATGAAGAGGGGATTCCAAATATGTAATTTGCTTTGATGTTAGCCTCCAAATCTGAAATTAGATGATGAATATTGTTTGAATTCTTGAGAGGAAAATGGAAGTATGAAAAGAGAGAAAGAGAGAAAATGAGAGGAGGAGGTTGAAGGTTTGACTAGTTGACCTAGTCAAATCTTTGGCCTCTTTGCAAGTTTAGTCCCTCTAGTTCGGGTGCGGGTGCGTGAATCAACCAAACGAATTATTTTAAATTACACGAGAGTACGGGAGACGTTATAATCCAATAACAAAAATATTAAGAATGTTAGCTAGCGGAGGATACGAATCTAGTTACGAAGGATATTATTAAAATAAAAAGACGGGCGTTAAAATAATTTAACGAAAAAATGCGGGATGTTACAGCTTCGGTATGCGTTATTTGATTATTTGTGTGGCGTATCCATTTTATGTATATATATGTATGTAGTATATTCTCACTCACTAAGCGTTAGCTTACCCTCTCTTTATTTACATTTTTATAGATTTGCATCGAGGCGGTGGCTCGGGTAAGCATGGGGACTAGTGAACTCGCATAGTTGCTTATAAGACGTGCTTTTGGATTGATTAGGATTGGGTAGCATATCCCCAATCACCATGCTCGGTCTTTATTTTGTGTTAAAATCATGTGGTCGAAAACTTGTATTTTGTACGAAAGTCGTAAAACGGTCGATGTGGGCCCGGTGTCGTAAAACTTGCTCTATTATTGAAATGTGTGAGTTTTACTTATTATTATATGTTGTGAAAACCGTTTCGCCTAAAAGTGTCGGGAAGTGGTAGATCATTAAACGAAAAATGGAAAATCCGGACAGAAACTGAAACGGCTTGTGCGCGCCGCACACATAGGGGGTTTGCACGCCGGGCACCCCTTTGTTAAAAAAAAATTTATTTCGCATATTCGGTTGGATAACGGGTTAGGTCGTTACAAGTGGTATCAGAGTATGGTCTAAGGGATTTAGGTGACTTGAGATAGGTGCCTAGACTTAGACTTTTGTGTGTGCTTATTTGTTGTGGGAGTTGTAGGAGTACGGGTCGGAATGGGAACTTGGTTAGTGCCTTAGCGTGTAGGTAAACTAACTAGGGTATTTGGCTTGTGTTGTGACATTATTCTTGCGTGTGTTTATGTCGCATTGAATATTTGGTTATGTTGTTTATATCATCTAGCGAGGCGGTTGTTGTACTAACAAGTTGATACGGCGTGTGTGCGTAATAAGGACTTGCAAACCTTATTACGGGTGGAAATCGTGTCTAACAATTGATGTACGACGAGTGTTGAGCAAGATGAGGGGGTGTTGTGCGTGTGGTTTTATACGTTCGTGGACTAATCGTTTTGCATTCTTTAGAATGACGACGCGAAATGAGATCGGGCGAATGACGAGGAGTTTAACGCTAGAGTTGCGGCCGCCGTTGCGGAACAAATGGGTGCGTTTCGAGAAGAAATGGATAGGAAGTATTCGAATTTCAAAGTAGCGGTGAAATAGAGCATTGTCTTAAGAGCTTCATGAGGACTAAACCTCCGATGTATGACGGGAAACCGGATCCTTTGGTTAGCATCACTTGGATCTCGGATGTCGAAGGGTGTTTTCGTACTATTGATTGCCCTCCCGAGAAGAGGACAAGACTCGCTACTAGCGCGTTGCTGGGTAGGTCGAAGGATTGGTTGGATGGTAAGACTGATCTTATCGGTGGTGAACCGTTTATGGCGTTATCTTGGGATGAGTTTAAGAAGGAATTCTTTGAGGAGTTCCGGACGCAAGCCGATTTGGTGGAATTACGTGATGAGTTGCGAAATTTGCGACAAGGATCTATGGACTTGAATACTCTCAAGACGACCTTTATAGCGAAGGTTCGTTTTTGCCCGGAGTATATGGGGAATGATCGTATGTTGATGGAAGATTTCTATCGGACCTTGAATGATGACTTGAAGAACAAAATTAGCCGGGATCACGCGCAGTCGTTTGCCGAGTTATTCGAAGTGGCTAGGGGTTTCGAATCGTATTCGCGATCAAAGATTGTTGAACCTTCAAGCAGAGAAGGGTGGTTTCGTATGGTGCTCCAAGTAAGAAAACTAAGGGCGCAAGTGCGAGCACGGGTGGTATACCGATGAGTATATCGGATTCTAGTGCATCTAGGTGTTATATTTGTGGCGTGAGGGGTCACAAGTCTTGGGAATGTTCGGCGCCAAAGGGTGATGGCACAGTGTGCTTCAACTGCCAAGAGGAAGGATATCGTAAGTCGGAGTGTCTCGAGTTAGCGGGGACGAGTGCGGCAAGGAGACGTTAAGGTACATTTCGTTGTAATAAATATGTCCTTTGATAATTTATTATGTGCCGATGAGCTCGGTTTGTTAAATGCCTTGTGTTGTGCATAATAATGTTATGGGTGCGTTCCTAATGGAATTACCCTACGGTGGCGTTTTGATTGAAGGGCGAAGGGCGTAAGACTTGGTGCAACCAAGCATTCCTCGGTGTTTGGAAAATGTTTCTACCAAGCCTTGGAAATGGGCTTTGGTGTTCGGTTGTTAGTGCGTGTTTGCTTTCGTGTTGAAGTTGATGAACCATGAGGTTTGACTGGTGGTTTAAAACCCTAAAGATCGAGTGTTTGATCTCGATGTATGTTGGTAATGGAGTCTACGTGACACGGTGTTAGGTACCTCTTTCATACCTACTAGCATGGTATTCGACTCTGATGGTGTTGCGGTTACATTGTACTTAGGGTACCGGAGAGAAACCCTTAGGTACATGAGTGACTAGGTGGAAATTTGACAAACTAGAGCAATCGGAGGATTGCAAGATTTAAGTTTGTGTAATTATGGTAAACTCTTCGTTTGAAGTGTTTAAGGATAGGTTAAAATCCTTGGTGTGCTCAAGGATAGGGCAAGGTATTGTGAAGTGTATATCATGGGATACCTTTATCTCGATGATGTGGTTATGGAACGGAGTCTAAGTGTAGGAGTTGGAACTCTCGCACGAAGATGCTTTAGAGTATTGATATTGGATGATGCTCGTATGGATTCGAAGCTAGTGTTGAGACCTACGTTGGTCGATTGTGGTAAAAGTACGATTTGGAATAAAGTGTACTTATGGTTTTGGATTTAAATTATCACCGAGGTGGTAATGTGGTGAATCTCGTTGAGAGATAATGGACGTGTTTGACGATCAAGTGAGATCCCTCGGTTATGGGATATGTGTAGCAGATTCTCTTATAGAGAATTATTGTTGTGTGCCTTTGTGCGATATAGGTGGTTCTTGCTCGATTGTGTTGGCATTGTGTACGCGTACGTATGATGCGCGTATGAGTATGATGGTATACTTGGGTGGGTTAGCCGCGGTGTTAAGACACCACCTGGTGGTTAGTGTTACGTGGTGTTAAGTACACTAATGGATATTTGTTTGGGGTGGGTGGTTAGTGTAATCCGTTAGGATTCACTATGGTGTAGCAGTGCGCGATGTTACACTACTCATTGTGATCGAGGCCAAAAGAGCGTGTGTTGATGGTTAGTGTATTCTGTTAGGATTCACTATGGTGTAGCAGTGCGCGATGTTACAATACTCATCGTATGAGGCCCAAAAGAGCGTGGGTGATTGGTGGGTTATGGTCGTGACTCGGTCTGCTAACTTCATAATGGGAGTAGTGTTATATCGGTAAGGTATAATGTATAGGGAAATGCCAGTACCAATGGGGAATGGGAGTACCATTCCTGTGTTGAGATTTGGGAGGTGGATCACGTGTGGATGCGGATTCATGATGACGCGTGTATTTTCGGTCATCTTATTGTAGAAGTGAGTCTCGTGTGGTTCGGATTCACAATCACACGTGTGGATGTGGTCATTATATTGAGGAAGTGAGTCTCTTGTAGTTCGGATTCATAATGACTCGTGTGGATGCGGTCATTCTATTGGGATAGTGACTCTCGTGTAGTTCGGATTCACTAAGGCGCGTGTAGTTTCGACCAGCCTTCATGTGGTTTGTGTTGAGAACTATTGGTTGTTTTATACACCAATGGTGGGGTCGTGAGGACCATGTTGTGTGATTAGTGATGCGATAGCCGTGTTCGCTCACATGTTGTTACGGGTGTGACAATAATCGATTTTGTACACCTTGGGATTTGCGTTGCCATAGCCGTTTTGGGCGCTATCTTTAACAACCCGTTCATATCGATTATAAACGAATTACAATAGTTGATTTCATTACGTGGTATTAACCTCTAAATGATACATTTTACAAACATTGCATTTGTTAAAGTCAACGACTAGAATGCAACGTCTTTTGAAATATGCCATGAATGACTCCCATTAATATCTCTAAAATGAGCAAATGCACAGCGGAAGATTTCTTTCAAACCTGAGAATAAACATACTTTCAAGTGTCAACCAAAAGGTTGGTGAGTTCATTAGTTATCATAAACATTCATTTCCATCATTTTAATAGACCACAAGATTTTAGATATATAATTGTAAACGTAACCCGAGTACAAAATAGTACGCATAACCTGCGAATTAAAAAATCATTCATATGGTGAACACCTGGTAACCAACATTAACAAATGCATCTAGAATATCCCCAATATACAGGTACACTCATATGTATATAAAATTGAAGTACTAAAGCATCCGTAACCCGGATGGGACGTGTCAAAGTCCATAGATCTATCTTCAGGATTCGCGTCAATTTGGGGGTCTGTTCCCAAATTTTTAGGCTACCAAGCTAAAAAGGGTGATATCTTGTATAATAATTCAACCATAGAATGTAGTTTCAAGTACTTGTGTCTATTTCGTAAAACAGTTATAAAAGCAGCGCATGTATTCTCAGTCCCAAAAATATATATATAAAGGGAGTAATGAAACTCACAATACTGTATTTCGTAGCAATTAAGCATATGACAGCACTGAACAAGTGCATGGTTGGCCTCGGATTCACGAACCTATATATATATATATATATATATATATATATATATATATATATATATATATATATATATATATATATATATATATATATATATATATATATATATATATATATATATATATATATATATATATATATATATATATATATATATATATATTGAAAGGACCCGTTCATATACATTATAAACGATTCACAATAGTTGATTACATCGCGAGGTATTTTGACCTCTATATGATACATTTTACAAACATTGCATTCGTTTTTAAAAGACAAACTTTCTTTACAACGAAAGTTGACGGCATGCACACCATTTCATAATACATCCAACTATAATTGACATAATAATAATCTTGATGAACTCAATGACTCGAATGCAACGTCTTTCAAAATACGCCATGAATGACTCCAAGTAATATCCTTAAAATGAGCTAATGCACAGCGGAAAATTTCTTTAATACCTGAGAATAAACATGCTTTAAAGTGTCAACCAAAAGGTTGGTGAGTTCATAGGTTTATCATAACAATCATTTCAATATATTAATAGACCACAAGATTTCCGTTTATAAATATATGTACACTCGCAAGTGTATAAGAGTATTCTATAAATTGTAGGCACCCGGTAACAAGCCTTAACGTTCATGTTTTACCCTCTGAAGTACACCAGATCAGGTGTGTTTAAAATAACCTCGAAGTACTAAAGCATCCCATAGTCAGGATGGGGTTTGTCAGGCCCAATAGATCTATCTTTAGGATTCGCGCCTACCGTACATAGACAAGTAGTTTAATGTTACCAAGCTAAGGGTATATTTCTGGTTTAAACCCACGTAGAATTAATTTTAGTACTTGTGCCTATTTCGTAAAACATTTATAAAAAACAACGCATGTATTCTCAGTCCCAAAAATATATATAAAAGGGAGCAAATGAAATTCACCATACTGTATTTCATAGTAAAAATACATATAACGTCATTTAACAAGTGCAAGGTTGGCCTCGGATTCACGAACCTATATTAATTATATATATTTATATGTTGGTCAATATTTGTCTAACAATTTTTGGTCAAGTCATAGTGTACCACAATCCTAATGCTCGAGACTAATATGCAAAAGTCAACAAAAGTCAACTTGACCCAAAATGACTTCTAAAATTTATACGTGTTTATTATATAACTTAACTATAGTCGTTTTATATATTTAAATATATTTATTAGATTTTATAATAATAAAAGTCATTTATTAATAAAAATTTATATTAACGTTTATATATGATAAAATATACTTTTATATATCTTAAGTAGTAAAATTTATAAAGTTCACTTAATATCTTAAAACTATAGTGGTAAGTATTATTAATGTAATTATATTACGCGTGGTGAAAAATATCTTTGTATCCCCTATTTATTTGATAAAATAATATTGATCATAATAATAATAAGTAAAAGTTGTATTATTTTGTAATAATAATTATTATTATTCTATAAAAAAATAACAATATTTATATTTACTAAAAATATTATTATGATAAAATGATAATACTAACATAATAGTAATAATGATATTTTATAATAACAATGATATTTCTATTAAAATAATAACGACGATAGTAATAATAATCATTTTAACAATAATACTAAAATTCAGTTGACTATAACTTCAAATCCGTTCATCAAAACCATTCGATATCTAAATAAAAAGTTCTTAATTTTTCGCTAGCTTTCCAATGACATTCATATCATATACCCTATCTCAGTAGCATATGTATCTAATTCAGGATCCAACAAACCTATCTAAGGACAATATCGAATGTACAAGCATGCATAATCCTATATACTCGAGCACTAGTCAGGGATACACTATTGATATATAAAAGTTAAGTTATGAGTGCTCACGTATCAATATTGAGATTCAATATTACAGGAAAGTACGTAGACGCAACGGAGATGATAAACACTAGATTGACCTCACGAGCATACCCATGAACCATACCCATCACCTCCATAGCTATAACCCATAATTTCCTTAGCTTCGACTCATTCAAAAAAACTATTTTGAAATCACTCGGACATCACTCCGTCGTAATATTTTATGTATACTAATAATATCTTGAAATAATACAGAGCAAATATATATATATATATATATATATATATATATATATATATATATATATATATATATATATATATATATATATATATATATATATATATATATATATATATATATATATATGTAAATCGATTGAGAGAGTTTAGAGAAATATATTTTCAAGTTTCTATGAAATAATGAAACCTATTGAATTCTATTTATAATAGATTTTTGAATTATTAAAGTGAATTATTAAAGTATGAATTATTAAAGTGAATTATTAAAGTATGAATTATTAAAGTGAATTATTAAAGTATGAATTATTAAAGTGAATTATTAAAGTATGAATTATTAAAGTGAATTATTAAAGTATGAATTATTAAAGTGAATTATTAAAGTATGAATTATTAAAGTGAATTATTAAAGTATGAATTATTAAAGTGAATTATTAAAGTTAAAGTAAAGTAAAAGTAAAGTAAAGTAAAGTTAAAGTATAGTAAAAGTATAAAAACTATGTATGTATAATACGCGTATAAATATATAATATTAATTTAAATTGTTATATATATTTAATAAAATAAAATATAAATATCGTTATATTTATTATACTGGTTAAGTAATGAGTTGTCAAAAGTGATTCTAGATATTTATAAAAGTTATATACGTTTTAATAATAAAGTTCTTTTTAAACTGAAAACGTTTTTGTACGTTTGAAAATAGATTAATAGAATATTATGGAAACCAATTCTCCACTAGCTTTTGTCTAACTTTCGTAAATGACACTTTTTATTTTTATTTATAAATAGCTTTACAAATTATTCCGAATATCGTTAAGAGGAATAGATTTCTCAAATCATAGTGGACCTCTCAACAGAGACTTGTAATCATAATTCAATGTTTCTGATAATTCAATCATTTAATATTTTTTTTTTAATTTCGTCGATAATCATATTGAAACAAATACGTTCATATAAAGCATTATACTTTTAAATACTTTGTTGACATTTTCAATTTATAACATATACACATATACATACATATTCATATATGTTCATTTAATGGTTCGTGAATCATTGGAATTTGGTCGAGGTTTAAATGAATGTATAAACATAGTTTAAAATCCTTGAGATTTAACTTAACAAACATTGCTTATCGTGTCAGAATAATATAAAGATAAAGTTTAAATTTAGTCGGAAATTTCCGGGTCGTCACATATATATATATATATATATATATATATATATATATATATATATATATATATATATATATATATATATATATATATTTATATTTATATCATGGTCAATATCTGTCTAATAATTTAGGTCAAGTCATAGTATATCACAATCCTAATGCTCGAGATCGATATTCAAAAGTCAACAAAAATCAGTTTGATCCAAAATGACTTTCTAAAATCTATATGTGTTTATTATATAACTTAAATATGGTCAGTTTATATATTTAAATATATTTAACAGATTTTATTAGAGTAAACAATACAAGTCTTTTATTAATAAAAATTTATTTTAAAATTTATATATGATAAAAATATACTTTTATATCTTAAGTAATAAAATTTATAAAGTTCACTTAATATTATAAAAATATAGTAGTATGTATAATTAATGTAATTATATTACGTGTGGTAAAAATATCTTTGTATCACTGAATCATTTGATAAAATAATATTGATAATAATAATAAGTAAAAATTGTATTATTTTATAATAATATTAATTATTTTTAATATTAATAATAATATAATAATAATAGCAATATTTATATTTACTAATGATAATAATAATCTTCATAATAAATAATAATCTTTTATAGTAATACAAATGTTATAATAATAATAATATATTATTTTAATAATATTTACTATATATATAATTATTATAATAAGCATAGTAATAATAATATTTTATAAAAATAATCCTATCAAAAATAATAATGTTGAAGGTATTCTGTATGCCCGAGAGACATATTAAATTAATGTGGCTGATGTGTTATGATCCAAGTCGGGTCATACCCAATAACAAACTTACCGACACCTTATACGTATTTAATCTTAACGATTGGATCATTGATTAAATACGCGACACTTGAACTTTAAGAAAAACGGTTTTCTGAGATATTACTTGATGTGTGCATATATATATATAAATTATGGAATAACTTATATATATTATGGATTTAATTATTTATAGGCTAAATAAATAATAAATTTATGTTACATTTTTTATAATTTGGTTTTATATAAAATGTATATATAAATATAAAGAAGTTTATAAAAAAATTAAAAGGTTTTATAAAACTAATTCTTTTATAAAACTTTTTTTTATAAACATGTTGGTAGTGGCATTGGAGTCAAGTGCACATGCTAGAGATTCCTTCTTTAGTGTGCCATGCTTTTGCATCATTCTATAAAACTTGTCCCTTGACTCAAAGTCACAAAGACACATGAAAATACACAAAACACATCAAGAAAAACTGCATAAAACTTCTCCTGGCTGCTGCTGAATGCCGTGAGCTTTAGAGGGAGGAAGAGGGTTCTTCACTAGTTTATGCAAGATCAAATTAAGTGTCAAATAAATCCTAACAAAAGTACTAGGTGTTGGTATCAAGTTTGGGGTATAATCTCTTGAGGTTTCATAGTTTTGGAGCTTGCTTTCATCATCATTCTTTCACTTGCTGCTGTCCAGTTTTCAGAGTGTGAAAGAAGAGGGTTCCAAGCTTAGTTTGCTAGCTCATTTAGGTTCTAAAGCCTAACTAAGCTCAAGGGTGGTGTTGGTACGTCAAAAGCTTGGAGTTTTAACACACATCTTCATCATCATCTTCATCATTTTTCTTACCTCCTAACTTGGAGTAGGTATATCCTCTTTACTAGCTCTTTTACTTTGTAAGCATATTTTCTAGACTTGATATGGTTTTGGAATTCATGTTTAAAAGGTTAAACTTCATATTAATTAGTTTATAAATATGCTTCCGCTTAATCTTCAAATCGGGTTTTGACATATATGTTCATGAAACTTGTTTATATGATGAATTCCAACAATGGTATCTAGAGCCGAGGTCATAGAAATATGCTTCTTGTATTTGACTTGAAAACCCATTTAGATTACAATCTAGTAACATGCATGAAACTAGAATGTAAAAAAATTTTGGGTTTTGGGTGGGATATATTTTGGCCGAATTTTGGGGTTCCAAAAAGGGGTTTGGAACTTCAAGTTTGGTCATGTTTTGTTGTTAGTTGTTGTTCACAATCAAGCCTTGGCCTTGTGGTTGCATGTGTGTATGTTTGGTTGATTTATTCATTCTTATGGTTTGTAATATTTTTTCAGTCATTTGGTTTGTAATAATCTTGTAATTTGGCAATGTAATTTATTTTATTTTGGTATGTAAAATAGATTAGGTTGTAATTTCTTTTTCCTAGAAAAAATGTATTAGGTTGTATATTTTTTGTAAAAAGAAATGAAGATTCAAGATGAATGAAGAACACAAGATGGAGCATATGGATGCAAGAGTTAGTGGGAGATTTGAAATCTCTTACTTTGTGTTTTAACCCTTACCGGTGACACTTGTTTTCGGCTAAACAAGTGTTCACCACTTTGGCTTGATTGTGAACATTGTTGTTATGCATGCTTGTATGATTATTGTGTTTGTATGTTTGGATGATACAAGTAAAATCACATGTTAACAACTTGCAAAATGACATTATAATTGGTTATATTAGAAACAACATAAGGACTTAATAAATGGTTATTAAGAACAACAAAAGGATAACATATAAAATCGTTTATACAAGTTTATTGGATATAAAACTTGACATGAAAAATGGATTTTCAAACGGACCACACACTGAATGCATGTTAGTGTATGGAAATTGTGTTTTCTTATACTAGAATAAAGAAAACTTTAAAAATCCCTTTAATACTAAAACAAGGCAAACAAGTTAAACGACATCCTTTTGTGTGACACTTAGGCATATTAGGGAACTCATGATGGGATAAAGGTCACCTAACCATTATGAGCAAACTAATATGATTGAGGTAAATTTTGCATACAAGTGGGATAAAGGTCACCTAACCGCTTGTTTGTTAAATTTACAAGTTTACACAAGTAGGACGACTTGATTTGGGAATCATGAACTTAGGGTCACCGAAGCATGAGGAACAAATAGGCGTTGATGGGATAAATATGCCATGCAAAAGGATTGCATGATCCCATAATTTAGAAGTTGCAAAAGGATTGCAATTGTCATTATGACTACCTAGCTAAACCAAATAACGGGATAAAGGTCACCTAACCGAAATTTGATTTACCGTTGGATTCTAATATTTAATATGTCAATTAAAATATAAAAGGGTATTGTTTATTAAATTTAAAATCAATACTTAAATGAACTTTGTTAAATTTTGTAGATGGCCGCCAATAACATCAACAACACGCAAAATGCACCAATTAACTTACACAACCTATCATTAAGGTCTCTCCTCGAGAAAGACAAACTCAACCATATGAACTTTATGGATTGGTTCCGCAATCGTAGGATTGTCCTCAAACTCGAGGATAAGGCGTATGTGTTGGAGGACCCCATTCCCGATCAACCCGACGAGGATGATACGGAAGGCATGGCTTATTGGGATAAGTATTGCGCCGATTCAGTGCAAGTCGCTTGCCTAATGCTTGGAACTATGATACCCGAACTTCAAAAGGATTTTGAGCATCATACTACATACGACATGATCACGTAATTGAAGGAGATGTTCCTTCAACAAGCACGTGTCGAGCGCTTTGAGACCGTTCGAGCACTACATGCATGTCGTATGGACGACTCCCAATCTGTTTCATCTTATGTCCTCAAAATGAAAAGCCTTATTGATCGCGCAAACCGTCTTAATCTCAACATTTCTAATGAGTTAGCCACCGATCTTATCCTAAACTCCTTGTCAAAGAGGTTTGACCAATTTGTAATTAATTACAATATGAATGGGATGGATAAGACCATTGGTGAACTTCATGGCATGCTTAGGACGGCAGAAACTAGCATGGGTAAGAGGGCTTCACCCGTGCTAATGATCAATGATGGTGGCTCCAAAGGTAATAACACCTCTAAGCCAAAGGCGGCTAAGAGGAAAGGACCCGCCCATCAAGGCAAGGGAAAGGGGAGGATGGTTACCCCAACCAAAAACAAGAACAAGAAGCAAAAGGTTGCCGGACAAGCAAACCCCAAGGAAGACCCGTGCTTCGGTTGCGGTGAAATGGGTCACTGGAAACGCAACTGCCCGGTCTACCTTAAGGAGTTGAAGGAGAAGAGGGATGCGGGGCAAACCGCAGGTAATATATATATGGTATATATAGAGCTTAGTATTACTTCTTCTAATACATGGGTATTAGACACTGGATGTGGAACTCACATTTGCAATTCTTTGCAGGGGTTCAAAAGAAGTAGCAAGCAAGCGAGAACATCAAGTCTCTTTATGGGTAATGGAGCCAAAGTGCAAGTAAAGGCTCAAGGAGACCTTGTGTTAAAGCTTCCAAGTGGTTTGGAACTTATTTTGAACAATGTTTTATATGCACCGGATTTATGTCGAAACATTATTTCGGTTTCCCGTTTAAAACAATGTGGTTTTTATCTTAATTTTGTTAATGATGTTATCCACGTTTATTTAGATAATGTATTCTATTTTAAGGCTTCGCCTTCAAATGGAATTTATGAATTGGTTCATGATGACACATCATCTAGTAGCTCAATATACCATACTAGCACCAAGAAACTCAAAAGGGATTTGAGTGATTCCTACTTATGGCATTGTCACCTTAATCACATAAACAAGAATTGAATGCATACACTTCAAAAGAATGGCCTTTTGAAATCAAATGAACTAGACTCGTTTGATGTATGTGAATCTTGTTTACAAGGTAAAATGACTGAAGCACCTTTCAAAGGTACCTATGAAAGGGCTAAGGACTTATTGGGATTAATACATTCGGATGTATGTGGACCCTTTAAGCCCATAACTAGGAATGGTGAAAGATACATCGTTACTTTCATTGATGACTTCAGTCGTTTCGGATATGTCTACTTATTAAGACACAAGGACGAAACTTTTGAAGCATTCAAAGAATATCAAAACGAAGTACAAAATCAACTCAATAAGACAATCAAGGTACTTCGTACCGATAGAGGAGGTGAATACCTAAGCGATGCTTTCCAAGATCATCTTAGAAGTTGTGGGATTATCTCGCACCTCACTCCTCCTGGAACACCCCAACTGAATGGAGTTTCCGAAAGGAGGAACCGAACCCTAATGGATATGGTTCGATCTATGATGGCTAGAAGCTCGTTACCTCTATCATTTTGGGTTATTGTCTATGCTCCGTGGCTCGTATTTTAAATATGGCCCCAACCAAGAAATTGGAACGAACTCCTCATGAGATGTGGTTTGGAAAACCTCCGTCTCTATCATACCTAAAGGTATGGGGATGTGAAGCTTATCCTAAGCGTTACGTCCCTAATAAGTTGAATGCTCGATCCACAAAGTGTATCTTCATAGGATATCCCAAGGATAATATGGGATATTATTTCTATGATCCATCCGAGCAGAATGTATTTGTTGCTCGGAAGGCTGAATTCTTTGATACTAAGTTCCTAATGGAAGGAAATAGTGAAAGGAAGATAGATCTTGCAGAGGTTCAAGATCAAGTAGATGATACACAATTGGTTGACACTAGCACTCAACATGAAAATGTTGAGAATGATCAAATGGATGATCAAAATACACAAGACGTTCACAGATCTGGTAGGATTAGTAATCCTCCTGAAAGATATGGGTTTCTCATGGATGGTTGCTATGTGGTTGATTTGGATGAACCTATAAACTACCAAGATGCTTTATCAAGGATTGATAAAGATAAATGGCAGGAAGCCATGAACGCTGAGATGCAATCCATGTATGACAACCAAGTTTGGGAACTTGTTACACAACCTGCTGGCTCAAGGCTAGTTGATTGTAAATGGCTTTTCAAAATGAAAACCGACATACATGGAAACTTGGATACATATAAAGCTAGACTTGTAGCAAAAGGTTTCACTCAAACTCAAGGGGTTGACTATGATGAAACTTTTTCGCCTGTGGCAATGCTAAAGTCTATTAGGATATTACTTGCCATTGCTGCTCATTATGATTATGAAATATGGCAAATGGATGTCAAGACCGCTTTCCTAAATGGACATCTTGAGGAAGATGTCTATATGGTTCAGCCTGAAGGTTTTGTTGATCCGAAATATCCTAAAAAGGTATGCAAGTTAAAGAAGTCAATCTACGGATTGAAACAAGCATCTAAAATGTGGAATCATCGATTTAATGAGGAGGCCAAGAAATTTGGCTTCATTAAAAATGGTGATGAAGCTTGTGTATACAAGAAAGCTAGTGGGAGCACTATCATGTTCCTTGTACTATATGTGGATGATATATTGTTATTTGGAAATGATATTCCAGCTATGCAAGGTGTTAAAACTTGGCTAAGTAAATGCTTCTCCATTAAGGATCTTGGAGAAGCACAATATGTTTTGGGGATTGGGATCTACAGGGATAGATCCAAGAAACTGATAGGTTTGAATCAAAGTGCATACATTGAAAAGATCTTGAAAAGGTTCAAGATGGAGAACTCTAAGAAAGGTTTGGTACCTATTCAAAAGGGAACACTTCTCAGTTCATCTCAGTGCCCCACCACGAAAGATGAACAGGAGAGAATGAAGAAAGTCCCATATGCATCTGCTATTGGGTCAATCATGTATGCAATGATATGCACGAGACCGGATGTGTCATGCGCTCTAAGCCTGACAAGTAGATACCAGAATAACCCAGGCAATAGTCATTGGATTGCTGTCAAAAGTATATTGAAATACCTTAGGAGAACTAAGGATATGTTTCTAATATATGGGTCTGGTGAGGAGGAACTCGCTGTAAAAGGTTACGTGGACGCGAGTTTCCAAACTGATCGAGATGATTCTCGATCACAATCTGGTTATGTCTTCACGTTAAATGGAGGTGCGGTCTCTTGGAAGAGTTCAAAACAGGATGTTGTTGCTTTATCCACTACAGAGTCGGAGTACATCGCTGCATCATTGGCAGCTCAGGAAGCTGCATGGGTGAAGAAATTCATCGACGACTTAGGAGTAGTCCCTTCCATTCAGGACCCTCTTGAGATCTTTTGTGACAACGAGGGTGCGATTGTTCAAATCAAAGAACCTCGTGCTCACCAAAAGACCCGTCACATTGAGCGGAGATTCAACTACATAAGGGATGAAGTTGAAAAGGGAAAGATATGTATTCGCAAAGTTCACATAGATCTTAACATAGCGGATCCACTCACGAAGCTCTTACATGGATCAAAAAATGCAGGACATGTTTGTGCTTTAGGGCTTCGATATTCTAATGATTGGTCATGATCTGTTTTAAGTATTGTAATGGAACAAAATTGTTCAAACTCATTAATATAATTATGGCATTAATTTATTTTGAGTTATGTTCCTATTTTACATATTTTATCCATGAATAAGTAATTATTCTAAATTCCGTAGTCGATCACATTTGTGGGAACAAGTGTGAGGTTTAGACTATTATGAACTTGGATTGGTATAAATTTACGGGATGAATATGGGGCAAGGTTGCAACCAAGGTTCATAGATATTTGTGGGATACAAATATTGGAAGACCCGCCCTCAAGATTTACTAAATAGAGCCTTTGTGGTTGATCACATGTAATCTTGAGTAAAGGCGAATATCATTGTATCCTCTGACCTGAGATACATATTGGGTTCGGAAATTTACCAAGTATTGTGCCTTGATTCTTTCCTTCGCTATTCTGAAATATGGTAGTTCATAAGGAAGAGCTCAGGTATAATGCAAGGTATATATTTAGGACATGTGTAGTCAAGATGGAATTTGTTCCTCTTATTCGTTGAGAGTCAGATGTCTAAGGCCTGATAAAGTTAAATCTAGAAGAGAGTGATCACTCTGTGTCTCTTGGATTTAACATGACATCTAGGACAAAAGGATGTGATGAAAGATTCACCTATTCATATTCGAGATGGGAACTCGAAAGGGATGATGTTATTGAATGGCACAAAGTCATAACATATTAGGGGTGATGGACGGTCGTTAGGTGGTATCCATCACTTGCATTAATTTCTTATGTTTCTCGTGCAAGTGGGAGATTGAAGGTATTCCGTATGCTCGAGAAACATATTAAATTAATGTGGCTGATGTGTTATGATCCAAGTCGGGTCATACCCAATAACAAACTTACCGACACCTTATACGTATTTAATCTTAACGATTGGATCATTGATTAAATACGCGACACTTGAACTTTAAGAAAAACGGTTTTCTGAGATATTACTTGATGTGTGCATATATATATATATAAATTATGGAATAACTTATATATATTATGGATTTAATTATTTATAGGCTAAATAATTAATAAATTTATGTTACATTTTATATAATTTGGTTTTATATAAAATGTATATATAAATATAAAGAAGTTTATAAAAAAATTAAAAGGTTTTATAAAAACTAATTCTTTTATAAAACTTTTTTTATAAACATGTTGGTAGTGGCATTGGAGTCAAGTGAACATGCTAGAGATTCCTTCTTTAGTGTGCCATGCTTTTGCATCATTCTATAAAACTTGTCCCTTGACTCAAAGTCACAAAGACACATGAAAATACACAAAACACATCAAGAAAAACTGCATAAAACTTCTCCTGGCTGCTGCTGAATGCCGTGAGCTTTATAGGGAGGAAGAGGGTTCTTCACTAGTTTATGCAAGATCAAATTAAGTGTCAAATAAATCCTAACAAAAGTACTAGGTGTTGGTATCAAGTTTGGGGTATAATCTCTTGAGGTTTCATAGTTTTGGAGCTTGCTTTCATCATCATTCTTTCACTTGCTGCTGTCCAGTTTTCAGAGTGTGAAAGAAGAGGGTTCCAAGCTTAGGTTGCTAGCTCATTTAGGTTCTAAAGCCTAACTAAGCTCAAGGGTGGTGTTGGTACGTCAAAAGCTTGGAGTTTTAACACACATCTTCATCATCATCTTCATCATTTTTCTTACCTCCTAACTTGGAGTAGGTATATCCTCTTTACTAGCTCTTTTACTTTGTAAGCATATTTTCTAGACTTGATATGGTTTTGGAATTCATGTTTACAAGGTTAAACTTCATATTAATTAGTTTATAAATATGCTTCCGCTTAATCTTCAAATCGGGTTTTGACATATATGTTCATGAAACTTGTTTATATGATGAATTCCAACAAATGCTAATAATAACCCTAATATGATATCGATAATAAAAAAATGATATTTTTATTAGAATTGATAATTTTAACAAACATGATAATTTTAATATTAATGATACTTTTAATAATAATAATGATAAAAATAATAAAATAATAGTTTTTATAAAAATGTTATATTTTAATAATAACTATAGTAATAATAATAACAATAACAATTTTAATGATAATACCTATATTGATAACGATAATGGTAATAATAATAATAATCAGATAATAATAACGACGATAATAACGACGACGTAATAATAATAATCATTTTTAATAATAATACTAAGATTAATGATAATTCAGTTGACTATATCTTTGAATCCGTTCATCTAAATCACACGACTTCTAAATGAAAAGTTAATAATTTTTCGACAACTTTCCAACGACATGCATATCATATACCTTATATCAGTATTATATGTATTAAATTCATGATTCATCATACACTATTTAACGTCAAAATAAAACATACAAGCATGCATGATCATATATACTCGAGCACTAGTCAGGGATACACTATTAATATATAAAAGATAGGACATGAGTGCTCACATATCAATATTGAGATTCAATATTGCAGGAAAGTACGTAGACGCAACGGAGATGATAAACACTAGATTAACCTCACGAGCATACCCCCGAACATTACCCATAACATCCATAGATATAACCCATAATTTCCTTAGCTCTATCCTTCTTGAAAAACCCATTTTGAAATCACGCGAACAGAACCTCGTCGTAGTATTTTATGTACTAATAATACTAGTAATAATTTTACTACTACTACTAATATTAATATAATTAATCAAAATAATAATAATATAAATAATAAATATATACGGATTAAGATGGATGGATATTTGTGTGTGAAGAACAAACTGACTCGATCAAACTTTATACTCTTCCTGAAATCAAGTGCCATGCGATCGCATGGCTTCTCTATGCTTTTCCCATGTGATCACATGAGAGGTCTTTACAGCTCACAATCGTTGTTTTATCTTGTCGACACCCATTTTATAATATAAATTAATATATAATATATTTAATCTATATAATTAATTATATATTATATTATATTCATGTGCAAAGTGGACTTGTAAAATTAGTTCCAATGACTCGTACGTTGTCACTCGACCTATGTCCCAGTTCTGGTTTCTCAAACGCATTTTCGTACGTTTAGAAAACTGATACATTACGTGTCGTGACGTGTACCATTATTAGTAAGTAGACTTAAATCAACAATAAACTATATCATTTGAAATGTAACTTGAGAAATCGAATGTTTTGGTCATTTGCTTCTACAAATCAATGCCTCGTTATTTATCGTAGTATATATAAAAGCATTATTTTCAATCGACACGTCTTATAACTAAATTAATATTATATTTTATCACATTGTAAAATATATATATTTTCATTTAGAAATATTAATTTGTACGTATAATATGTAAATGAAATATAATATAATATTTAGTTTTTCCAAGTTAATCATATTTCAAAGTTTATTTTAAAATCGTTTAGAAACTATTATAACACGTAACGTTAACACTTTAAAACTTAATTCATTTATGCGACAACGTTTATTTTAACTTCTCAAAAGTTTTAATTAATATATCGAAATACTAATTGAATCAAATAAACTAGGGTTACTATCATTTTGAAATCATATATATTCAATATTCATAAACACGTTTTAAATACACGTTGCGAGTTATTTATATACCTAATTCTAATAATTAGCATATATATTCAAATTATGTTATTTAAACAAAACATTTTAAATAATCGAAAAACGTTTCCGGACGTTTGGAAATAGACCAATTGCATATTATAAAATTCAATTTTCCACTAACTTTTGTCTAACTCTCGCTAAGTGACACTTTTGTTCTTACTTATAAATCACTTTACCATTTTCCGAATAATGATAAAAAGGACAGATTTCTTAAATCACAGTGGAACTCACAACAGAGACCCGTAATCATATCTTAATATATATGATAAACCAATCACTTTATATTATCTTTTAATTCTGCCGATAAATATATTGAAACGAATACGTTCATGAAAAGTATTATACATCTAATACATTATAATATATATATATATATATATATATATATATATATATATATATATATATATATATATATATATATATATATATATATATATATATATATATATATATATATATATATATATATATATATATATATATATATATATATATATATATATATATATATATATATATGAAGGTATTTCGTATGCCCGAGAGACATATTAAATTAACGTGGCTGACGTGTTATGATCCAAGTCGGGTCATACCCAATAACAAACTTACTGACACCTTATTCGTCTTTGATCTTAACGATTGAATTGTTGATTAAATACGCGACACTTGAACTTTGAGAAAAATGGTTTTCTTAAATAATACTTGGTGTATATATATATATATATATATAAATTATGGAATAATTTATATTATATGGAATTAATTATTTATGGGTTAAATAATAAATTAATTTATGTTACATTTATATAAATTGGTTTTATATAAATAAAATGTACATAAATTAAATTGCAAGTTTATAAAATGTGCATTATAAATATATGGAAGTTTTATATAAATATATAACTTGTTTAAAACTAATTAATTTAAACAAGATGGAGTGGCCTTGGAGTTGTAAGTAAGCATGCTAATGACTCCAACACTTGTCCATACTTTCCCACTTCCATATACATGCACTTTGACTCCTTGGTGGAAGAGAATACTTGCAAAAATACATCAAAAAAACTGCACAAACTCTCCCATTCTGCTGCTGCAGGCCGTGGGGTTTAGGGAGCAAGAAGGGGTTCATAATTTGGTTTTGTAAGTTTAATTCAAGTGTTAATTAAATCCTAACCAAAGTACAAGGTGTTGGTTACAAGTTTGGGGTATAATCTCTTGAGGTTTCATCCATTTGAAGCTCCATTCAACATCATCATCTTCATCACTTTCAACTAGCTTGGAATAGGTATAACATCTTATTCTTGCTTGTAGTTTGTAAGCTTATTTCTCAACTTGATCCCATTCTTGGGATTTAACTTTTATATGGTTAAAGATTAACATGTTCCAAAATGGTAATTACATGCTTCCGCTTTTAATTGATTCTTAAATGGTTTTAAGTATCATGAAACTTGTTAAATCCCAACAATGGTATCTAGAGCCGAAGTTGATGAAATATGCTTCGAGATGATATGTTAAACCCACTATATTTTTGCATTTTATGAACATGCATGATAGTAGAATGCAAAAATTTTAGGGTTTGGGTGGGTTTGGTATTTAGGCCGAATTTAAGGAGACCCAAAATGGGTTTTTGGGTTCTTCCATTTGGTCTAATTTTGGTTGTATGTAATGTTCACAATCCTAGCCTTGACCTTGTGTTGCATGCATGTGTGTTTGGTTGATTTATGATTCATTTGGTATGTATTATCATTCATTCAAAAGGCATGTAATAATTATTCAATTGGTTTGTAATTATATTCATTTGGCTATGTAATTTATTTTGGTATGTAAAATAGATTAGGTTGTATTTCATTTTCTAGACAAAATGTATTAGGATATATTTTGTAAAATGATGAAGATGATGAAGACTTGAAGAACACATGAAGAAGCATTTGGATGCAAGATTAAGTGGGAGGTTAAAACCTCCTACTTTGTGTTATAACCCCTTAACCGGTGGCATTTGTTTTCGGCTAAACAAATGTCTACCAAAATGGCTTGATTGTGAACATATGATTTTGCATGCGTGGTTGTTTTGTATGATTATGTGGATTGTATGTTTGTATGCTACAAGTTAATCACACAAGTTAACAACAAACTAAAATGGCAATTTAAATTGGTTAAAATTGACATTATTAACGACATGCAAAACGTCAATTTAAATGGTTAAATTAATAACGGCTAAAAGGACATTAATAATCGGTTATTAAGAACATGATAAGGATCATACATATGAAATGGTTTATAACTAGTAACTGGCTTACTAAAAGGACATGAAAATAGGTTTTTCATAAAACACTACACACCAAATGCATGTTGGTGTATAGCATTTTGTTTTCTAAAACTAGAATGTAGAAAACATAAAATCCCTTTAACTAATACAAGGTAAACAAGTTAAACGCCATCCTTTTGTGGAAACACTTAGACATATTAGGAATCTCTTGATGGGATAAAGGTCACCTAACCGTCATGAGTGAACTAATATGAATAAGGTACACTTTGCATACATGTGGGATAAAGGTCACCTAACCACTTGTATGTTAAGTCTACATGTCTACACAAGTAGGACGACTTGATTTGGGAATCATGAACTTAGGGTCACCGAAGCATGAGGAACAAATAGGCGTTTGATGGGATTAATATGCCATGCAAAAGGATTGCATGATCCCATAAAATTAGAAGTTGCAAAAGGATTGCAATTGTCATTATGACTACCTAGCTAAATCAAATGACGGGATAAAGGTCACCTAACCGGAATTTGACTTACCGTTGGATTCTAATATTTAAATAAAACAAATTAAAAGGGTATTGTTTATTAAATCTAAAATCGATACTTAAACGAACCTTGTTAATTTTGTAGATGGCCGCCAATAACAACAACAACATTCCAAACGCACCACTTAACCTAAACCACCTATCATTAAGGTCTCTCTTAGAGAAAGACAAACTCAACCATACAAACTTTATGGATTGGTTCCGCAATCTTTGGATTGTCCTCAAACAAGAGGATAAAATGTATGTGCTTGAGGACCCCATTCCCGATCAACCGGATGAGAATGATGTGGATGCAATGGCCTCTTACGATAAGTATTGCCACGACTCCCTTCAAGTCTCATGCTTAATGCTTGGGACTATGATACCCGAACTCCAAAAGGATTTCGAGCATCATAGTGCATACGACATGATAACGCAATTGAAGGAGATGTTCCTTCAACAAGCGCGTGTCGAGCGATTCGAAACGGTTCGGGCGCTACATGCTTGTCGTATGGACGATACCCAATCGGTTTCATCTTATGTACTTAAGATGAAAAGCCTTATCGATCGTGCTAACCGTCTTAACCTAAACATATCTAATGAGTTAGCCACCGATCTTATCCTTAACTCCCTATCGAAAAGGTTTGATCAATTTGTAATTAATTACAATATGAATGGGATGGATAAGAGCATAGGTGAGCTTCACGGTATGCTTAGAACGGCGGAAACTAGCATGGGTAAAAGGGCTTTACCCGTGTTAGCAATCGATCAAGGTGGGTCCAAAAGTAAGACCTCTAAGCCAAAGGTGGCTAAGAGAAAAGGACCCGCCTATCAAGGCAAAGGGAAAGGGAAGATGGTTACCCCAACCATCAACAAGGCTAAGAAGCAAAAGGTAGCCGAGAAGGCAAACCCCAAGGAAGACCCATGTTTCGGTTGCGGTGAGATGGGTCATTGGAAACGAAACTGTCCGGTCTACCTTAAGGAGTTGAAGGAGAAGAGGGATGCGGGGCAAACCTCAGGTAACATATATATGGTATATATAGAGCTTAGTATTACTTCTTCTAATACATGGGTATTAGACACGGGATGTGGAACTCATATTTGCAATTCTTTGCAGGGGTTCAAAAGAAGTAACAAGCAAACGGGAACATCAAGTCTCTTCATGGGGAATGGAGCTAAAGTGCAAGTGAAGGCTCAAGGAGACTTTGTGTTAAAGCTTCCAAGTGGTTTGGAACTTATTTTGAAAGATGTTTTGTATGCACCCGATTTATGTCGAAACATTATTTCCATTTCCCGTTTGAAACAATGTGGTTTTAATCCTAATTTTGTTAATGATGATATCCATATTTATTTAGATAATGTATTCTATTTCAAGGCTTCACCTTCAAATGGAATTTATGAATTGGTTCATGATGACACATCATCTAGTAGCTCAATGTACCATACAAGCACCAAGAAACTCAAAAGGGATTTGAGTGATTCCTACTTATGGCATTGTCGCCTTGGTCACATAAACAAGAACCGAATACATACACTTCAAAAGAATGGACTTTTGAAATCAAATGAAATGGATTCGTTTGAAGTATGTGAATCTTGTTTACAAGGCAAGATGACTAAAGCACCTTTTAAAGGGACCTATGAAAGGGCTAAAGATTTATTGGGATTAATACATTCGGATGTATGTGGACCCTTTAAACCCATGACTAGGAATGGTGAAAGATACTTTGTTACTTTCATTGATGACTTTAGTCGTTTCGGATATGTCTACTTATTAAGACACAAGGACGAAACGTTTGAAGCATTCAAAGAATATCAAAACGAAGTACAAAATCAACTCAATAGGACAATTAAGGTACTTCGTACCGATAGAGGAGGTGAATACCTAAGCGATGCCTTCCAAGATCATCTTAGGAGTTGTGGGATTATCTCACAACTTACTCCACCCGGAACACCCCAGCTTAATGGAGTTTCCGAAAGGAGGAACCGAACCCTAATGGATATGGTTCGATCTATGATGGCAAGAAGCTCGTTGCCTCTATCATTTTGGGGTTATTGTCTAAGCTCCGCGGCCCGTATTTTAAATATGGCCCCAACCAAGAAAGTGGAACGAACTCCTCACGAGATGTGGTTTGGTAAACCTCCATCTCTATCATACTTAAAGGTATGGGGATGTGAAGCTTATCCTAAGCGTTACGTCCCTAATAAGTTGAATGCTCGATCCACGAAGTGTATCTTCATAGGATATCCCAAGGATGATATGGGATACTACTTCTATGATCCATCCGAGCAGAAAGTATTTGTTGCTCGGAAGGCGGAATTCCTTGAAACTAAGTTCCTAATGGAAGGAAATAGTGAAAGGAAGATAGATCTTGAAGAGGTTCAAGATCAAGTAGATGATACACAATTGGTTGACACTAGCACTCAACATGAAAATGTTGATAGTGATCAAATGGATGATCAAAATACACAAGACGTTCGAAGATCTAGTAGGATTAGTAATCCTCCCGAGAGATATGGGTTTCTCGTAGATGGTTGCTATACGGTTGATTTGGATGAACCGACAAACTACGAAGATGCTTTATCAAGGATTGATAAAGATAAATGGCAGGAAGCCATGAACGCCGAGATGCAATCCATGTATGAAAACCAAGTGTGGGAACTTGTTGAGCAACCTCCTAGCTCTAAGCTAGTTGATTGCAAATGGCTTTTCAAAATGAAAACCGACATACATGGAAACTTGGATACATATAAAGCTAGACTTGTGGCAAAAGGTTTCACTCAAACTCAAGGGGTTGATTATGATGAAACTTTCTCGCCAGTGGCAATGCTAAAGTCTATTAGGATATTATTTGCCATTGCTGCTCACTACGACTATGAAATATGGCAAATGGATGTCAAAACCGCTTTCCTAAATGGACATCTTATGGAAGATGTCTATATGGTCCAGCCTGAAGGTTTTGTTGATCCAAAATATCCTAAAAAGGTATGCAAGTTAAAGAAGTCAATCTACGGATTGAAACAAGCATCTAGAATGTGGAATCATCGTTTTAATGAGGAAGCCGAGAAATTTGGCTTCATTAAAAATGGTGATGAAGCCTGTGTATATAAGAAGGCTAGTGGGAGCACTATCATGTTCCTTGTACTATATGTGGATGATATATTATTATTTGGGAATGATATTACCACAATGCAAGGAGTCAAAACTTGGCTAAAGAGTTGCTTCTCCATTAAGGATCTTGGAGATGCACAATACATATTGGGGATAGGGATCTATAGGAATAGATCCAAGAGATTGATAGGTTTAAGTCAAAGTACATACATTGATAAAATCTTGAAAAGGTTCAAGATGGAAAACTCTAAGAGAGGTTTGGTACCTATTCAAAGAGGAACCGTTCTCAGTTCATCTCAGTGTCCTACCACGAAAGATGAACAAGATAGAATGAAGAAAGTCCCATACGCATCTGCTATTGGGTCTATCATGTATGCAATGATATGTACTAGACCGGATGTGTCATGCGCTCTAAGCTTGACAAGTAGATACCAGAATAACCCAGGAAATAGTCATTGGATTGCTGTTAAAAGCATATTGAAATACCTTAGGAGGACTAAGGATATGTTTCTAATATATGGGTCTGGTGAGGAGGAACTCGCTGTAAAAGGTTACGTGGACGCGAGTTTCCAAACTGATCGAGATGACTCTCGATCACAATCCGGTTATGTCTTCATGTTAAATGGTGGTGCGGTCTCTTGGAAGAGTTCGAAACAGGAGGTTGTTGCATTATCCACTACAGAATCGGAGTACATTGCCGCCTCACTGGCAGCTCAGGAAGCTGCATGGATGAAGAAATTCATCGACGACTTAGGAGTGGTCCCTTCCATTCAGGACCCTCTTGAGATCTTTTGTGACAACGAGGGTGCGATTGCTCAAATCAAGGAACCTCGTGCTCATCAAAAGACTCGTCACATTGAGCGGAGATTCAACTACATCAGGGATGAGGTTGAAAAGGGAAAGATATGTATTCACAAAGTTCACACAGATCATAATGTTGCGGATCCACTCACGAAGCTTTTACATGGGCCAAAACATGAGGGACATGTTTGTGCATTAGGGCTTCGATATTCTAGTGATTGGAAATGATCTACTTTATGTATTGTAATGGAACGAATTTGTTCAAACTCATTAATATGATTATGGTTTAATTTATTTTGAGTCATGTTCCTATTTGCATATTTTATCCATGAATAAGCTATTATTCTAAAATCCGTAGTTGATCACATTTGTGGGAACAAGTGTGAGGTTTAGACTATTATGAACTTGGATTGGTATACATTCAAGGACTGAATGTGGGGCAAGGTTGCAACCAAAGTTCATAGATATTTGTGGGACACAAATATTGGAAGACCCGCTCTCAAGATTTACTGTATGGAGCCTTCGTGGTTGATCACATGTAATCTTGAGTAAAGGCGAATATCATTGTATCCTCTGACCTGAGATACATATTGGGTTCTAATATTCACCGAGTATTATGCCTTGATTCTTTCCTTCGCTATTCTGAAATATGGTAGTACATAAGGAAGAACTCAGGTATATTACAAAGTGTATATCTAGGACGTATGTAGTCAAGATGGAATTTATCCCTCTTATTCGTTGAGAGTCAGATGTCTAAGGCCTAAAAAGTTAAATCTATAAGAGAGTGATCACCCTGTATCTCTTGGATTTAACATGACATCTAGGATGAAAGGATATAATGAAAGATTCACCTAATCATATTCGAGATGGGAACTCGAAAGGGATGATGTTATTGAATGGCACAAAGTCATAACATATTAGGGGTGATGGACGGTGTGTTAGGCTGTATCCATCACTTGCATTAATTTCTTATGTTTCTCGTGCAAGTGGGAGATTGAAGGTATTTCGTATGCCCGAGAGACATATTAAATTAACGTGGCTGACGTGTTATGATCCAAGTCGGGTCATACCCAATAACAAACTTACTGACACCTTATTCGTCTTTGATCTTAACGATTGAATTGTTGATTAAATACGCGACACTTGAACTTTGAGAAAAATGGTTTTCTTAAATAATACTTGGTGTATATATATATATATATATATATAAATTATGGAATAATTTATATTATATGGAATTAATTATTTATGGGTTAAATAATAAATTAATTTATGTTACATTTATATAAATTGGTTTTATATAAATAAAATGTACATAAATTAAATTGCAAGTTTATAAAATGTGCATTATAAATATATGGAAGTTTTATATAAATATATAACTTGTTTAAAACTAATTAATTTAAACAAGATGGAGTGGCCTTGGAGTTGTAAGTAAGCATGCTAATGACTCCAACACTTGTCCATACTTTCCCACTTCCATATACATGCACTTTGACTCCTTGGTGGAAGAGAATACTTGCAAAAATACATCAAAAAAACTGCACAAACTCTCCCATTCTGCTGTTGCAGGCCGTGGGGTTTAGGGAGCAAGAAGGGGTTCATAATTTGGTTTTGTAAGTTTAATTCAAGTGTTAATTAAATCCTAACCAAAGTACAAGGTGTTGGTTACAAGTTTGGGGTATAATCTCTTGAGGTTTCATCCATTTGAAGCTCCATTCAACATCATCATCTTCATCACTTTCAACTAGCTTGGAATAGGTATAACATCTTATTCTTGCTTGTAGTTTGTAAGCTTATTTCTCAACTTGATCCTTTTCTTGGGATTTAACTTTTATATGGTTAAAGATTAACATGTTCCAAAATGGTAATTACATGCTTCCGCTTTTAATTGATTCTTAAATGGTTTTAAGTATCATGAAACTTGTTAAATCCCAACAATATATATATATATATATATATTCATAACTAGTTATATAATGGTTCGTGAAGCATCGGGGTTTAGTCGAGGTCAAATGAATGTATGAACACAGTTTAAAATTTTTGAAATTCAACTTAACAAACTTTGCTTATCGTGTCAAAGTAATATAAAGATAAAGTTTAAATTTGGTCGGAAATTTCCGGGTTGTCACACTGTCGGTTTTAGCCGTTTGCTTATGATGTTACGATAGTTGCGTATTGCTCGTATTACACACCACAAGGGATGTTATGTGGTAAGTGTTATCCGTAAGGATTCGTTTTGTTCAGTCTTCATCGTTCGGGTTGTTGACCTTGGGTTGAGAGTTGGTTGCCTTTTGCATTGTCCTTGGTAAGGGTACGCTAAGGATTGATATCTCGGTACGAGATTGGTTGAGTTTTTCCAGATGTGAGGGATTGAGCAAGTTTTAGTGTTCGGATTTGTAGATTTTAATTAATCGCGGATGAAGATTTAGTGTTAAAGGCGATTCATTGAGAAGGGTTGCCTAGAGAAGTTGGAAAGAAACATGAGGTTTCCGCGTATGTTAAGCGATTGTGGTAGATTTCGGATGTTGTGTGCATTGCATGTTCCGGAATGCGTGCATGTGTGTAATTGGTAAATGGAATGATCTACGAGTTTATGATAAATATGGTGGAAGTCGGTTTGGAACGTATGTTCGAGGACCATAGAGTGTGGGTCTGGTTATTACGTGATGAGGATCACGCAGACGTGATCGATTCTAAGTGGGGGAGAGTTGTAAGACCCAAATAATTATGGTACATAGCTTAAGAATGATGTACGTATAGTGTGTGAAGCGTAGAACAATTTATAAACTGGCAGGCTGTTCTTACCTCTGTGAGAGCCACGCAAGGTCAAGGGTGCTTGTCGCGTACCCCAACTGGGATAGTTTTCCTGTTTCGTTTTTAATTATAGTTTAATGAGGGGCTTTTTGGTCTTTTCACTTGAGGACGGATCTGAGAGCTTATTAGCTAGTTTGGATCCAATTTTGGATCACATTTCACATCCACAAACACTCTCAACTATCTAGAGAGATAGAGAGAAAGTTCTAGAGAGAGAATTGGGGTTTTGGAGAAGAAGGAGCTCGAATTGATCAAAAGCTCGAGTGTTAAAGTTGTTCACCTCGTTCCTAGCTATGTTTTGGTTGTTGTGGTAAGTTCTAACTCCAAATTTCATTATTTGATTTTGATATTCAATTTAGGGTTTGAACTTAAATTGTTGAGAAACCCATTTAAACTCATGAAGTGAGTTTAGAGTTGCTAGTAATCGGGTTTATTGTTGTTGTTGGTGGGTTTTGGGTTGGAACATGACTTGGCCATGATTTAGGACTTGTAATTGGGTTTAATCACTATGTTTAGTGATTACGAAAGTGTTGGAACCCATTTAGTGTATTTGAAAGACTAATTTTGAGATAAGTCAAAATTAGGGTGTATGGGTGATTTTGAGAATGATAAGTGTTTAACACTTGTGTTTGGGTTTAATTGGCGTATTAGGACCATTTTCACTTGTGTTAGTGATTATTGGTTAGTTTGGGCGCGGTTTGTGGTTGGAAGTGCAATTGGTCGAAATTGCACTAAGTGTCTATTTGAGTTGGTTTGTAAATCCACTCTAAGTGTGTTGCTTTTTTTGTGATAATGGAATAGGCACTTTCTATTAACGAGTTGCGGATTATTCAGTTTCATTCATCAAGATGACAAAGTGAGTATTAATATCCTATGTGCATATGTATGTGTAGGATGGGTGCGGGTCAGGTGAAGTGGTTCTTGATTATAGAGCTCACTTCACATATAGGTGGATTTGATGGACTTGCGTATAGGTCCAATTGGCACGGTTGTGCGTTTTGCTTAACCACCTTTGGTGAGGTGCACACTTTGTGTGTACGTTATCACATATGCTTGTGATGTGGATTATACAACCCCAATAGCGAAGGGTTAGTATTGAGTTGTGATTGGAGAAGTGGATCATGTGTAGATGCTGTAGTGACCCGAACTTTTCCATGTTTATATATATATATTAATTGAGATTGATATTTACATGATTAAATGTTTCCAACATGTTAAGCAATTAAACTTGTTAAGACTTGATTAATTGAAATATGTTTCATATAGACAATTGACCACCCAAGTTGACCGGTGATTCACGAACGTTAAAACATGTAAAAACTATACGATGACATATATATGGTTATATATATAGTTAACATGATTTTATTATAAGTATGTATCTCATTAGGTATTTTAACAATGAGTTATATACATAAAAATGAGACTATTAATTTAAGAAACTCGAAAACGATATATATAACGATTATCGTTATAACAAAGTCTTACTAGGTACATATGAATCATATTAAGATATTGATACACTTGGTTAATTATGTTAAATGATAAGTAAATATATTATTAAGTGTATTAACAATGAATTACATATGTAAAAATAAGACTACTAACTTAATGATTTCGAAACGAGACATATATGTAACGATTATCGTTGTAACGACATTTAACAGTATATACATCATAATAAGATATATTATATATCATAATATCATGATAATATAACAATTTAACATCTCATTTGTTATAATAAACAATGGGTTAACAACATTCAACAAGATCGTTAACCTAAAGGTTTCAAAACAACATTTACATGTAACGACTAACGATGAGTTAACGACTCAGTTAAAATATATATACATGTAGTGTTTTAATATGTATTTATACACTTTTGAAAGACTTCAATACACTTATCAAAATACTTCTACTTAACAAAAATGCTTACAATTACATCCTCGTTCAGTTTCATCAACAATTCTACTCGTATGCACCCGTATTCGTACTCGTACAATACACAGCTTTTAGATGTATCTACTATTGGTATATACACTCCAATGATCAGCTCTTAGCAGCCCATGTGAGTCACCTAACACATGTGGGAACCATCATTTGGCAACTAGCATGAAATATCTCATAAAATTACAAAAATATGAGTAATCATTCATGACTTATTTACATGAAAACAAAATAACATATCCTTTATATCTAATCCATACACCAACGACCAAAAACACCTACAAACACTTTCATTCTTCAATTTTCTTCATCTAATTGATCTCTCTCAAGTTCTATCTTCAAGTTCTAAGTGTTCTTCATAAATTCCAAAAGTTCTAGTTTCATAAAATCAAGAATACTTTCAAGTTTGCTAGCTCACTTCCAATCTTGTAAGGTGATCATCCAACCTCAAGAAATCTTTGTTTCTTACAGTAGGTTATCATTCTAATACAAGGTAATAATCATATTCAAACTTTGGTTCAATTTCTATAACTATAACAATCTTATTTCAAGTGATGATCTTACTTGAACTTGTTTTCATGTCATGATTCTGCTTCAAGAACTTCGAGCCATCTAAGGATCCGTTGAAGCTAGATCCATTTTTCTCTTTTCCAGTAGGTTTATCCAAGGAACTTAAGGTAGTAATGATGTTCATAACATCATTCAATTCATACATATAAAGCTATCTTATTCGAAGGTTTAAACTTGTAATCACTAGAACATAGTTTAGTTAATTCTAAACTTGTTCGCAAACAAAAGTTAATCCTTCTAACTTGACTTTTAAAATCAACTAAATACATGTTCTATATCTATATGATATGCTAACTTAATGATTTAAAACCTGGAGACACGAAAAACACCGTAAAACCGGATTTACGCCGTCGTAGTAACACCGCGGGCTGTTTTGGGTTAGTTAATTAAAAACTATGATAAACTTTGATTTAAAAGTTGTTATTCTGAGAAAATGATTTTTATTATGAACATGAAACTATATCCAAAAATTATGGTTAAACTCAAAGTGGAAGTATGTTTTCTAAAATGGTCATCTAGACGTCGTTCTTTCGACTGAAATGACTACCTTTACAAAAATGACTTGTAACTTATTTTTCCGACTATAAACCTATACTTTTTCTGTTTAGATTCATAAAATAGAGTTCAATATGAAACCATAGCAATTTGATTCACTCAAAACGGATTTAAAATGAAGAAGTTATGGGTAAAACAAGATTGGATAATTTTTCTCATTTTAGCTACGTGAAAATTTGTAACAAATCTATTCCAACCATAACTTAATCAACTTGTATTGTATATTATGTAATCTTGAGATACCATAGACACGTATACAATGTTTCGACCTATCATGTCGACACATCTATATATATTTCGGAACAACCATAGACACTCTATATGTGAATGTTGGAGTTAGCTATACAGGGTTGAGGTTGATTCCAAAATATATATAGTTTGAGTTGTGATCAATACTGAGATACGTATACACTGGGTCGTGGATTGATTCAAGATAATATTTATCGATTTATTTCTGTACATCTAACTGTGGATAACTAGTTGTAGGTTACTAACGAGGACAGCTGACTTAATAAACTTAAAACATCAAAATATATTAAAAGTGTTGTAAATATATTTTGAACATACTTTGATATATATGTATATATTGTTATAGGTTCGTGAATCAACCAGTGGCCAAGTCTTACTTCCAGACGAAGTAAAAATCTGTGAAAGTGAGTTATAGTCCCACTTTTAAAATCTAATATTTTTGGGATGAGAATACATGCAGGTTTTATAAATGATTTACAAAATAGACACAAGTACGTGAAACTACATTCTATGGTTGAATTATCGAAATCGAATATGCCCATTTTTATTAAGTCTGGTAATCTAAGAATTAGGGAACAGACACCCTAATTGACGCGAATCCTAAAGATAGATCTATTGGGCCTAACAAACCCCATCCAAAGTACCGGATGCTTTAGTACTTCGAAATTTATATCATATCCGAAGGGTGTCCCGGAATGATGGGGATATTCTTATATATGCATCTTGTTAATGTCGGTTACCAGGTGTTCACCATATGAATGACTTTTATCTCTATGTATGGGATGTGTATTGAAATATGAAATCTTGTGGTCTATTATTATGATTTGATATATATAGGTTAAACCTATAACTCACCAACATTTTTGTTGACGTTTTAAGCATGTTTATTCTCAGGTGATTATTAAGAACTTCCGCTGTCGCATACTTAAATAAGGACGAGATTTGGAGTCCATGCTTGTATGATATTGTGTAAAAACTGCATTCAAGAAACTTATTTTGTTGTAACATATTTGTATTGTAAACCATTATGTAATGGTCGTGTGTAAACAGGATATTTTAGATTATCATTATTTGATAATCTACGTAAAGCTTTTTAAACCTTTATTGATGAAATAAAGGTTATGGTTTGTTTTAAAATGAATGCAGTCTTTGAAAAACGTCTCATATAGAGGTCAAAACCTCGCAACGAAATCAATTAATATGGAACGTTTTTAATCAATAAGAACGGGACATTTCAGTTGGTATCCGAGCGTTGGTCTTAGAGAACCAGAATTTTGCATTAGTGTGTCTTATCGAGTTTGTTAGGATGCATTAGTGAGTCTGGACTTCGACCGTGTTTACTTGAAAAATGATTGCTTAACAAATTTTGTTGGAAACTATATATTTTTAACATGTGAATATTATGTGATATATTAATCTCTTAACGCGTTTGATATTATGTGATAGATGTCTACCTCTAGAACAAGTCCCATTGACTCACCTAATAATAATGAAGAGTCAAATGTAAATTGGAATGATTCGTGGACTGATTCACAAGTTCCCGAAGAGGAACCGGAAGAAGAGTCGGAACCGGAAGAAGAATCGGAACCGGAAGAAGAATCGGAACCGGTGGGGGAAATAATAAAACGGTTAAGTAAAAGAAAATCCTCAACCAACCGACCAAGGTTAATTATGGTCAATGGTGTTTCCGCCAAGGAAGCAAAATATTGGGAGGATTACCAATTCTCCGATGAATCGGATTCCGACGAGAATTCCGATGATGTTATAGAAATTACCCCAACTGAATTTAAAAAGGCAAAAGAAAATAATAAGGGAAAGGGCATAAAAATAGAGAAATATAATTCCAACCCCGATGAACTTTATATGTATCGTCAACCCCCGAAGTCCTTAAGTTGTAACAATGACCCGGGAACCTCTAAACCACCAGGTTTTTCTAAACCAATGTGGATCACGACGGCTCGTATTAGGGGAACATCATATATCCCTAGAAACTTGGCAAAACGAACCAAAACCGAAGAAGAAGAAACAAGCGAGTCGGAA
This sequence comes from Rutidosis leptorrhynchoides, assembly GCF_046630445.1. NCBI lineage: Eukaryota > Viridiplantae > Streptophyta > Magnoliopsida > Asterales > Asteraceae > Rutidosis > Rutidosis leptorrhynchoides. Next base: position 260,363,702 of record NC_092337.1, read on the forward strand.
TAAGATAGTTGTATTCGTGTGGTGTAATATATGTAATATAGTGTGCTTATGCTTTATGATATATGTAAAAATTGCTTGTATTAATAAGTATTTTTTTTATGAATCTAACTCTTGTCTATTTTACAGTATAAAAACACAAAATGGATAGACAACCCAATATTTTAAGAGACCTACCCGGAGACATGATTGATGAAATCTTGTCTAGAGTCGGTCAGAATTCTTCGGCACAACTATTTAAGGCGAGATCAGTTTGTAAGACATTCGAAGAACGTTCCAAGAATGCCTTGGTTTATAAAAGGCTTTCGTTCGAAAGATGGGGGATATCACATTGGGAAATCCATAAGTTACGATGTGTTTACTTTGACGCATATATTGCGGGGAACCCAAATGCTATTTTACGCAATGGGTTAAGAAATTATTTTGACTCAATATATCCGAATATTGGACTTCGTGATTTAGAAAAAGCGGCTAACATGCAACATAAAGAAGCATGTTATGCTTACGGATTAGTAATGTTCGCTTCTCACCAAAGTGAGAACAAGAACATCGGCCTACAACTATTAAACAAAACGTTCCCACAAGTGACGGAGTCGGTAATTGGGGTAAGAAATGAGGTTTTTAGATTGTTACGGGACTGTTGGACATTACGTAACCCTCGTCCCTTTAACGACGTTACAACACGCTGTCTTATCAACGGCCATAACGGTTATGTTCCACAAGACCAAGGATGGGAAGTAGTCCTAGTAAAACCAGAATGCATGACTTGTTTCTGGACGTATGAATTACGTGTCTTTATTACCTTTGCTGAACGACTTGTGTACTAGCTAGAATTATCTTCACAACTATCTTGTATCAAAGTTATTGTGTGCTATATTTCATGCTTTATGTAAAATAAGCGGTATTGTAAGTTTGTAAAATATTGTATAAAAGTTTGAACGCGAAATATTATTATAATCAGTTTTTCATATAGAATTGTAGTAGTTGAATTGTATATTAGCTACTAAGTATGAACTTAACGGGTAGGTACTACCCGAATTTAAACTTATAAAATGCTAATATGAAGAAAAAGCTTTTATAAATGAGTTCATATTATGCTACGAAATACTATTAACTACTCTTAATATTCTGTATGATTAACTTGTTCCATTTGACTATTTTGAAGGAAATGGCACCGACTACTCGACACACCGTGAATATGAATGAAGAGGAATTCCGTACTTTTCTAGCTTCAAACATAGCCGCAGTACAGGCTGCGCTACATACCAACAATAACATTGGATCTAGCAGTACAGGAAATCGTGTAGGATGCACCTACAAAGAATTCACTGCCTGCAAACCTTTGGAATTTGATGGAACCGAAGGACCGATCGGATTGAAACGGTGGACCGAGAAGGTCGAATCGGTGTTTGCCATAAGTAAGTGTACTGAAGAGGACAAAGTGAAGTACTCTACGCATACCTTCACAGGTTCTGCGTTAACATGGTGGAATACCTATCTAGAGCAAGTGGGACAAGACGATGCGTACGCACTACCGTGGTCAGCATTCAAGCACTTGATGAACGAGAAGTACCGTCCCAGAACCGAGGTCAATAAGCTCAAGACAGAACTTAGAGCGTTACGAACCCAAGGATTTGATATTACCACGTACGAAAGACGATTCACAGAATTGTGCCTATTGTGTCCGGGAGCATTCGAAGATGAGGAAGAGAAGATCGACGCGTTTGTGAAAGGATTACCGGAAAGAATCCAAGAAGATATAAGTTCACACGAGCCCGCCTCCATACAACAGGCATGTAGAATGGCTCACAAACTAGTGAACCAGATTGAAGAAAGAATTAAAGAACAGACTGCTGAAGAGGCCAATGTGAAGCAAGTCAAAAGAAAGTGGGAGGAAAACGGTGATAAGAATCACCAATACAACAACAACAATAATCGCAACAATTATCCCAACAATCGCAACATCAATCGCAACTACAACAAACGGCCCAACAACAACAACAACAACAGCAACTACAACAATCATCCCAACAACAATAATAACCGCAACAACAACAACAATCAGAAGCAGCTATGCCAAAGGTGTGAAAAGTATCATTCGGGGTTCTGCACCAAATTTTGCAACAAGTGTAAAAGAAATGGTCATAGCGCGGCGAAGTGTGAGGTCTACGGACCAGGGGTTAACAGAACGAAAGGAACAAATGGTGTCGGAACGAGTAATGGCGGAGCAAGTAGTGTCGGAGCAAGTTATGCCAATGTAGTTTGTTATAAATGTGGAAAACCGGGCCACATTATTAGAAATTGCCCGAACCAGGAGAACACGAATGGACAAGGCCGCGGAAGAGTTTTCAATATTAATGCGGTAGAGGCACAGGAAGACCCGGAGCTTGTTACGGGTACGTTTCTTATTGACAATAAATCTGCTTACGTTTTATTTGATTCGGGTGCGGATAGAAGCTATATGAGTAGAGATTTTTGTGCTAAATTAAGTTGTCCATTGACGCCTTTGGATAGTAAATTTTTACTCGAATTAGCAATGGTAAATTAATTTCAGCAGATAATATATGTCGGAATCGAGAAATTAAACTGGTTAGCGAAACATTTAAGATTGATTTGATACCAGTAGAGTTAGGGAGTTTTGATGTGATAATCGGTATGGACTGGTTGAAAGAAGTGAAAGCAGAGATCGTTTGTTACAAAAATGCAATTCGCATTATACGAGAAAAAGGAAAACCCTTAATGGTGTACGGAGAAAAGGGCAACACGAAGCTACATCTTATTAGTAATTTGAAGGCACAAAAACTAATAAGAAAAGGTTGCTATGCTGTTCTAGCACACGTCGAGAAAGTACAAACTGAAGAAAAGAGCATCAATGATGTTCTCGTCGCAAAAGAATTTCCCGATGTATTTCTGAAAGAATTACCGGGATTACCCCCACATCGATCCGTTGAATTTCAAATAGATCTTGTACCAGGAGCTGCACCAATAGCTCGTGCTCCTTACAGACTCGCACCCAGCGAGATGAAAGAACTGCAAAGCCAATTACAAGAACTTTTAGAGCGTGGTTTCATTCGACCAAGCACATCACCGTGGGGAGCTCCTGTTTTGTTTGTCAAGAAGAAAGATGGTACATTCAGGTTGTGTATCGACTACCGAGAGTTGAACAAACTTACCATCAAGAACCGCTACCCACTACCGAGAATCGACGACTTATTTGATCAACTACAAGGCTCGTCTGTTTATTCAAAGATTGACTTACGTTCCGGGTATCATCAAATGCGGGTGAAAGAAGATGATATTCCAAAGACTGCTTTCAGAACACGTTACGGTCATTACGAGTTTATGGTCATGCCATTTGGTTTAACTAATGCACCAGCTGTGTTCATGGACCTTATGAACCGAGTGTGTGGACCATACCTTGACAAGTTTGTCATTGTTTTCATTGATGACATACTTATTTACTCAAAGAATGACCAAGAACACGGTGAACATTTGAGAAAGGTGTTAGAAGTATTGAGGAAGGAAGAATTGTACGCTAAGTTTTCAAAGTGTGCATTTTGGTTGGAAGAAGTTCAATTCCTCGGTCACATAGTGAACAAAGAAGGTATTAAGGTGGATCCGGCAAAGATAGAAACTGTTGAAAAGTGGGAAACCCCAAAAACTCCGAAACACATACGCCAGTTTTTAGGACTTGCTGGTTACTACAGAAGGTTCATCCAAGACTTTTCCAGAATAGCAAAACCCTTGACTGCATTAACGCATAAAGGGAAGAAATTTGAATGGAATGATGAACAAGAGAAAGCGTTTCAGTTATTGAAGAAAAAGCTAACTACGGCACCTATATTGTCATTGCCTGAAGGGAATGATGATTTTGTGATTTATTGTGATGCATCAAAGCAAGGTCTCGGTGGTGTATTAATGCAACGAACGAAGGTGATTGCTTATGCGTCTAGACAATTGAAGATTCACGAACAAAATTATACGACGCATGATTTGGAATTAGGCGCGGTTGTTTTTGCATTAAAGACTTGGAGGCACTACTTATATGGGGTCAAAAGTATTATATATACCGACCACAAAAGTCTTCAACACATATTTAATCAGAAACAACTGAATATGAGGCAGCGTAGGTGGATTGAATTATTGAATGATTACGACTTTGAGATTCGTTACCACCCGGGGAAGGCAAATGTGGTAGCCGATGCCTTGAGCAGGAAGGACAGAGAACCCATTCGAGTAAAATCTATGAATATAATGATTCATAATAACATTACTACTCAAATAAAGGAGGCGCAACAAGGAGTTTTAAAAGAGGGAAATTTAAAGGATGAAATACCCAAAGGATCGGAGAAGCATCTTAATATTCGGGAAGACGGAACCCGGTATAGGGCTGAAAGGATTTGGGTACCAAAATTTGGAGATATGAGAGAAATGGTACTTAGAGAAGCTCATAAAACCAGATACTCAATACATCCTGGAACGGGGAAGATGTACAAGGATCTCAAGAAACATTTTTGGTGGCCAGGTATGAAAGCCGATGTTGCTAAATACGTAGGAGAATGTTTGACGTGTTCTAAGGTCAAAGCTGAGCATCAGAAACCATCAGGTCTACTTCAACAACCCGAAATCCCGGAATGGAAATGGGAAAATATTACCATGGATTTCATCACTAAATTGCCAAGGACTGCAAGTGGTTTTGATACTATTTGGGTAATAGTTGATCGTCTCACCAAATCAGCACACTTCCTACCAATAAGAGAAGATGACAAGATGGAGAAGTTAGCACGACTGTATTTGAAGGAAGTCGTCTCCAGACATGGAATACCAATCTCTATTATCTCTGATAGGGATGGCAGATTTATTTCAAGATTCTGGCAGACATTACAGCAAGCGTTAGGAACTCGTCTAGACATGAGTACTGCCTATCATCCACAAACTGATGGGCAGAGCTAAAGGACGATACAAACGCTTGAAGACATGCTACGAGCATGTGTTATTGATTTCGGAAACAGTTGGGATCGACATCTACCGTTAGCAGAATTTTCCTACAACAACAGCTACCATTCAAGCATTGAGATGGCGCCGTTTGAAGCACTTTATGGTAGAAAGTGCAGGTCTCCGATTTGTTGGAGTGAAGTGGGGGATAGACAGATTACGGGTCCGGAGATTATACAAGAAACTACCGAGAAGATCATCCAAATTCAACAACGGTTGAAAACCGCCCAAAGTCGACAAAAGAGCTACGCTGACATTAAAAGAAAAGATATAGAATTTGAAATTGGAGAGATGGTCATGCTTAAAGTTGCACCTTGGAAAGGCGTTGTTCGATTTGGTAAACGAGGGAAATTAAATTCAAGGTATATTGGACCATTCAAGATTATTGATCGTGTCGGACCAGTAGCTTACCGACTAGAGTTACCTCAACAACTCGCGGCTGTACATAACACTTTCCACGTCTCGAATTTGAAGAAATGTTTTGCTAAAGAAGATCTCACTATTCCGTTAGATGAAATCCAAATCAACGAAAAACTTCAATTCATCGAAGAACCCGTCGAAATAATGGATCGTGAGGTTAAAAGACTTAAGCAAAACAAGATACAATTGTTAAGGTTCGATGGAATGCTCGTAGAGGACCCGAGTTCACATGGGAGCGTGAAGATCAGATGAAGAAGAAATACCCGCATCTATTTCTAGAAGATTCGTCAACACCTTCAACAGCTTAAAATTTCGGGACGAAATTTATTTAACGGGTAGGTACTGTAGTGACCCGAACTTTTCCATGTTTATATATATATATTAATTGAGATTGATATTTACATGATTAAATGTTTCCAACATGTTAAGCAATTAAACTTGTTAAGACTTGATTAATTGAAATATGTTTCATATAGACAATTGACCACCCAAGTTGACCGGTGATTCACGAACGTTAAAACATGTAAAAACTATACGATGACATATATATGGTTATATATATAGTTAACATGATTTTATTATAAGTATGTATCTCATTAGGTATTTTAACAATGAGTTATATACATAAAAATGAGACTATTAATTTAAGAAACTCGAAAACGATATATATAACGATTATCGTTATAACAACGTCTTACTAGGTACATATGAATCATATTAAGATATTGATACACTTGGTTAATTATGTTAAATGATAAGTAAATATATTATTAAGTGTATTAACAATGAATTACATATGTAAAAATAAGACTACTAACTTAATGATTTCGAAACGAGACATATATGTAACGATTATCGTTGTAACGACATTTAACAGTATATACATCATAATAAGATATATTATATATCATAATATCATGATAATATAACAATTTAACATCTCATTTGTTATAATAAACAATGGGTTAACAACATTCAACAAGATCGTTAACCTAAAGGTTTCAAAACAACATTTACATGTAACGACTAACGATGAGTTAACGACTCAGTTAAAATATATATACATGTAGTGTTTTAATATGTATTTATACACTTTTGAAAGACTTCAATACACTTATCAAAATACTTCTACTTAACAAAAATGCTTACAATTACATCCTCGTTCAGTTTCATCAACAATTCTACTCGTATGCACCCGTATTCGTACTCGTACAATACACAGCTTTTAGATGTATGTACTATTGGTATATACACTCCAATGATCAGCTCTTAGCAGCCCATGTGAGTCACCTAACACATGTGGGAACCATCATTTGGCAACTAGCATGAAATATCTCATAAAATTACAAAAATATGAGTAATCATTCATGACTTATTTACATGAAAACAAAATAACATATCCTTTATATCTAATCCATACACCAACGACCAAAAACACCTACAAACACTTTCATTCTTCAATTTTCTTCATCTAATTGATCTCTCTCAAGTTCTATCTTCAAGTTTTAAGTGTTCTTCATAAATTCCAAAAGTTCTAGTTTCATAAAATCAAGAATACTTTCAAGTTTGCTAGCTCACTTCCAATCTTGTAAGGTGATCATCCAACCTCAAGAAATCTTTGTTTCTTACAGTAGGTTATCATTCTAATACAAGGTAATAATCATATTCAAACTTTGGTTCAATTTCTATAACTATAACAATCTTATTTCAAGTGATGATCTTACTTGAACTTGTTTTCATGTCATGATTCTGCTTCAAGAACTTCGAGCCATCTAAGGATCCGTTGAAGCTAGATCCATTTTTCTCTTTTCCAGTAGGTTTATCCAAGGAACTTAAGGTAGTAATGATGTTCATAACATCATTCAATTCATACATATAAAGCTATCTTATTCGAAGGTTTAAACTTGTAATCACTAGAACATAGTTTAGTTAATTCTAAACTTGTTCGCAAACAAAAGTTAATCCTTCTAACTTGACTTTTAAAATCAACTAAATACATGTTCTATATCTATATGATATGCTAACTTAATGATTTAAAACCTGGAGACACGAAAAACACCGTAAAACCGGATTTACGCCGTCGTAGTAACACCGCGGGCTGTTTTGGGTTAGTTAATTAAAAACTATGATAAACTTTGATTTAAAAGTTGTTATTCTGAGAAAATGATTTTTATTATGAACATGAAACTATATCCAAAAATTATGGTTAAACTCAAAGTGGAAGTATGTTTTCTAAAATGGTCATCTAGACGTCGTTCTTTCGACTGAAATGACTACCTTTACAAAAATGACTTGTAACTTATTTTTCCGACTATAAACCTATACTTTTTCTGTTTAGATTCATAAAATAGAGTTCAATATGAAACCATAGCAATTTGATTCACTCAAAACGGATTTAAAATGAAGAAGTTATGGGTAAAACAAGATTGGATAATTTTTCTCATTTTAGCTACGTGAAAATTTGTAACAAATCTATTCCAACCATAACTTAATCAACTTGTATTGTATATTATGTAATCTTGAGATACCATAGACACGTATACAATGTTTCGACCTATCATGTCGACACATCTATATATATTTCGGAACAACCATAGACACTCTATATGTGAATGTTGGAGTTAGCTATACAGGGTTGAGGTTGATTCCAAAATATATATAGTTTGAGTTGTGATCAATACTGAGATACGTATACACTGGGTCGTGGATTGATTCAAGATAATATTTATCGATTTATTTCTGTACATCTAACTGTGGACAACTAGTTGTAGGTTACTAACGAGGACAGCTGACTTAATAAACTTAAAACATCAAAATATATTAAAAGTGTTGTAAATATATTTTGAACATACTTTGATATATATGTATATATTGTTATAGGTTCGTGAATCAACCAGTGGCCAAGTCTTACTTCCCGACGAAGTAAAAATCTGTGAAAGTGAGTTATAGTCCCACTTTTAAAATCTAATATTTTTGGGATGAGAATACATGCAGGTTTTATAAATGATTTACAAAATAGACACAAGTACGTGAAACTACATTCTATGGTTGAATTATCGAAATCGAATATGCCCCTTTTTATTAAGTCTGGTAATCTAAGAATTAGGGAACAGACACCCTAATTGACGCGAATCCTAAAGATAGATCTATTGGGCCTAACAAACCCCATCCAAAGTACCGGATGCTTTAGTACTTCGAAATTTATATCATATCTGAAGGGTGTCCCGGAATGATGGGGATATTCTTATATATGCATCTTGTTAATGTCGGTTACCAGGTGTTCACCATATGAATGACTTTTATCTCTATGTATGGGATGTGTATTGAAATATGAAATCTTGTGGTCTATTATTATGATTTGATATATATAGGTTAAACCTATAACTCACCAACATTTTTGTTGACGTTTTAAGCATGTTTATTCTCAGGTGATTATTAAGAACTTCCGCTGTCGCATACTTAAATAAGGACGAGATTTGGAGTCCATGCTTGTATGATATTGTGTAAAAACTGCATTCAAGAAACTTATTTTGTTGTAACATATTTGTATTGTAAACCATTATGTAATGGTCGTGTGTAAACAGGATATTTTAGATTATCATTATTTGATAATCTACGTAAAGCTTTTTAAACCTTTATTGATGAAATAAAGGTTATGGTTTGTTTTAAAATGAATGCAGTCTTTGAAAAACGTCTCATATAGAGGTCAAAACCTCGCAACGAAATCAATTAATATGGAACGTTTTTAATCAATAAGAACGGGACATTTCAGATGCGGATTCACGATGACGCGTGTAGTTTCGGTCATCTTATTGAGGTAGTGATCTCGTGTGGTTGCGGATTCACTAAGGCTCGTGTAGTTCGGCCAACCTTGATGTTATTGTGATATTGAAGATAGTAGTCTCGTGTGGATGCGGATTTACTAAGGCTCGTGTAGTTCGGCCAATCTTCATATGGTTTTCGGTTAAGGGGTTAACCTTGGGCGGTTTACTCTTTGTTATATATCATCGTATTATTGTGATGTAGCTAACCCTCTGGGTGTAGCTTGTTGGAGTTGTTCACATCGTCGTTAGTGAACTTACTTGTTGACTTCTTAGCTTGTTGTATAGCGCTCGTACGGTATGCTTAGTTAGTTTTCCTTATACTTGGATGCTCTGGTATGCGTTATTTGATTATTTGTGTGGTGTATCCATTTTATGCGTATATATGTATGTAGTATATTCTCACTCACTAAGCGTTAGCTTACCCTCTCGTTGTTTACATTTTTATAGATTTGCATGGAGGCGGTGGCTCGGTTAAGCATGGGGACTAGTGGACTCGCGTAGTTGCTTAGAACACATGCTTTTGGATTGATTAGGATTGGGTATCATATCCCTAATCACCATGCTCGGTCTTTATTTTGTGTTAAAATCATGTGGTCAAAAACTTGTATGTTGTACGAAAGTCGTAAAACGGCCGATGTGGGCCCGGTGTCGTAAAACTTGTTCTATTATTGAAATGTGTGAGTTTTACTTATTATTATATGTTGTGAAAACCGTTTCGTCTAAAAGTGTCGGGAAGTGGTAGATCATTAAACGAAAAATGGAAAATACGGACAGAACCTGAAATGGCTTGTGCGCGCCGCGCACATAGGGGGCTGCGCGCAGCGCACCCTCTGTTAAAAAAAATTTATTTCGCATATTCGGTTGGATAACGGGTTGGGTCGTTACACATAGCAATTCCTACCTTTTTGCAATTAGCATTAAAATAATCAATTTTTTTCTGAGACCATTTAATAAAAATGTATTCAGATGGTTGTTTCACATCTAGCAAAAAAACATTGACTTGTCTCATTTCACCCACATGTAATCATATTCTGTATCCCATTCATCATCATCTGTTTCAAAATCAACACTATCCTCATCAGCCAAAACACCGAATGAATTTTTCATTTCAACCCTACCCTCTCATGGTCTACTATCATCTCTATTTTCCTTAACTACCACATTTTCAAGCTTAACACTACACCCTAGACCACTATTACTACCTATAAAAACTGTTTTGCCCAATGGGATATTTTTCTTCTTTTTCAGATCAACGGCTTGAGTATTGTTTACAGATTGTTTTAGAGATTGTTTTAGGTTGACTAGAGTTGACCTTGCATTAATAGCCTCAGCCATATCAGTTTTACCACTATTATCAACTCTCCTCCACTGTCCACGAAACCTTATTCTATCAAATACACTACCCTTATTAGGTAATTCCCCTTTAGTTTTAAATTGCTGTTGAGGTCCTACATGAGGTTATTTCACATCATTATGATGACTATGTTGTTGACCCCTAAATTGCTGACCATTTCTCTATTGACCATTATACGGTTGACCCCTACTATTATTACCCATACTCTATTGCCATTTAGCATTCAACCTATCCACTATTTTGTTCTTCCTCCCTACCACTTGGAAACCATCATCATCCAAATCAACATTGTTATGTTTAGAGCCATTTACCTTTCTCACATTTAAAGTCTCCTTATAATTTTTTTATTAGCTTCCTCTACAGCAGTTAAAGGTCTACTTTTGCAAAGTTTATACGAATGACCAAACACCTTACAATGAGTACACAAAGGAGGTTTCCATTGATAAGTAATATCAAGCTTCCCTACTTTTGATTCTATCCCATCAATCTCAGGGTAACCAAATTCAACAAAATTTGGGAGTTCTTCATTGGCAGAGACTTCTACAAGCACTCTTGCATAACCAAAACAATCGTTCTTATTCAAACATCTATCCATGGTGACTTTATCTACCAATGCTTACAAGCTTGTTAATACCCCTACAATTCCAAAGTTCAATAGGGATATTATGTATACAAACCCAAAAAGGAACTTTACTAGGCTCAATCTTATTTAGCCACACTTCAGGTTGCCATTTATTAATGAAAAAAGGTACATTATTAATGAGCCAAGGGCCACTTTCAAGAACTGCCATCATACCTTTTTCACTTTTAAACATGCATAAGTAGAAACCAACACCAGTTTTAATAACTTCCTTTTAAATCATAGTCCCTCCATAGTCTTCTAAGATTAGCATTAACCACCTGATAATCCATTGAAGTACCAATAAAGTATCCATATAATTGTAGTGAGAAAGAACTGCCACCTTTTTTAATTTCTTCCACAGTAAATTAAACCATTTTTTTACCATCAGGAAGTACTGTAGGTGGAATAAACTCCATTTTCACTTAATCATTTTCATTAGCCTTCATAATTAAATCAGCAAAAGTAACTTTGGGAATATTCCAAACATTCCTCAAGATTTGAGGATTTTGCACATTTACCTTCAAATCAGCGTCCTGGCCTTTTGAGGCACCCCCTTCCATAGTGATATCATTAATCAGGTTGCTATCATTAGTTTTATCACCCTCTTGGATCACAGAATCAACCTTAACCTTGCATCTCATCTTCTCATCCTATTTTTAATTGATAACAACCTTTGCAGAAGAGTTATGGTTTTCAAAATATTTCTTTATTGTGGCCACCGATTTAGCACTGATATGACCCTTCCCAGTCTTTTCTAAAACAGGACCCATAGGATAAAAAACACTAGATCTATCCACGTTCCTACTCAAATCATAATTCAAGCCTATATGATTCCTAGCATCACCACTATTAACTTCATCATTCATCATCTCAAAAGATCTATTATTAACAGTAACATATGCACAAGGAGTTTCATACCTTTGTTCAACTTGTGCAGGGACATTCATGATCAATCCTTAATTAATGATGTTACTTAATTACGGATTGAGTGCAATAAGATTGTAATGGAGGATGGAATATTTGATGATTATTTTAGGCCCCGATGATCGTCTTTCACTTTAACTATCAAGTGATCAACCACCCCGACCCGGTCTTGATTGTTAATTAGCTTAATTCACCTTTGCGCGGTGTAAAAATCCCTTGGGCAAGATCACAAGTGGAAATTACAAAGGCTTAGGCAAAATTGCAGAGAATCAACAACCCATAAATGAGAGGCCAAGCTCCCTATTTATAGGAATCGAAATATCCGCGGTCTGCGAGTTACTTAACTATCCGCGGAAACTCAGCGGATTAAACCGCGGTCTTGCATTAATGCAAAAACATAACCGCTGCACTTATTTTCAGCGCATTTTGTATAGCTTTGCCTTATAATTCACGTAGTTCTGCCTTTGGCTTTTAGAAAATAAAATATACATATACAATGCCATGTATATGATCAAGTCCCCCCAGTCTATTATGATGCATTTTCGCGAAGCTAATGCGTCATGATAAACTTTAAAAATAACGAAATGCTTCTTAAAATAGTTCGCAAACAATACTTTAATATTTCTTACCGCCCATTTATTACCGTTGTTTTAATTAAGCTCAACGCGTAATTACAACGGTAACTTTCGCCATTCTGTCAAATCAACACGCTGTAACGGCTTAAAAATTACCGTTTACACGTTTTACCACGTTGCGGTAATTTCAGCCATTTAAATGCAATGATTATCTTTTCAACTTGCTCGCCCTAATGCCGATTATAAATAACACAATAATCCGCATAAAAACTTTACTCTTTCTCTTTCAATTTCATCTGCAACAAAATTCATCGAATTACAATCGTACTTTGCAATTAGCCAATCGAACCTTCAATTTCATCAATTCAACCTCCGATTTAGCTTTTCTTATTATTCAATTTATTTTCTTTATTGCAAATGGCGTCGTCTTCATTTATGCATACCCCCGGAGGTTATGTTTCCTATATGACGGAAACAAAACTTCAAACGCTACAGGAATGGTATCCGCCACTTGCTCAATTTGTTCCTACCATGCCTGCGGCAGAACAGCGAGCCGATACTCCCCCTAAAGGGATGATTTCTGTTTACGAGGCTGCCATTTCTCAAGGCAACCTTCGATTTCCACTTACCTGCTTTTTCCGCAGTGTTTTCGAATACTATAATATCGCCATGGCACAGTTGCATCCTAACGCAATTAACAAAATTGTGCTGTTCGAGATGTACTGCAATGCCACCGGCCAACCACTACTGCTGAATGTTTTTCGTATGTGCAATAGCCTAGTGCTATACGATGTTGGGTAGTTTTCTTTCCGCAGTAAACTTGGCGTAATGACTTCACCCAAGGACTCAATAGGCAATTGGTGCAGTTCGTTCTTTTACATCAATGACACCGCCTATTTGGACAGTGCTATTCCTAAAGCTTGGTGTACAGAGCTTAACCCCGAGCTCAATGAGAGGCCTGTACTCGATGATCTTGAGAATGACACTCTCAAGACACAATAAAACGCGGGCATATTTCTACGACCTTAATCGAATGTACCACTGTACATTGGTAGAGTGTCAATTCAATGGCCGTGGAGAGACCAAGATGCGCTTTTGGTTGACAAATCAAAAAATGCTATGCCGCTGAAATTTATCGCAGTATATTAACATAATACACTTACATTTTTCGCAATATTTTCGCTTTGCATAACACTATGTGCTTTTATTTTTACAGTGGTTCCACTTGACCTTATCATGAGGTCTGCTGATATAAGCAGGATTAGCCCTGCCCGTCGCCTAAAGAACGGTGACGGCGGCATTATTCTTATTGATGAACCGATCATCAATACATGTTATATTGCTGGAGGCGAGGACCGCGGCAAGCGTAACGTTGCGGAAACTACTCCCACTCCACGCAAGAAACGTCTACGCACTCATTCTTAACAAGAAGCAAGTAAGCAAATGCTATTTTGCAGTATTTATTTGATTACGCATTGTTTGTTTTAGCATAAACTTGCTATATTTGCTTATCTGTTTATAGCTATTCTTCCAGGGTCATCCGCTGAAGCTACACCGCTTTACAACATTAGAGGAAGAATCCCTACAAATGTTCTTAATGAACCCGGGAATGAAGATTTATCTCTTCCATCTGACACAGAAGCATCCAACCAGGAAGAGGAAGGAGAAGCTGATGCGGAAGAAACTGCCTCAGTAAATAGGGCCTTTAGACTATACCAAAGGCTTTATAAATTTGTTCCTGAAGAAACAAGGGAGCAATATCGCAAATTGTCTTATCCTGAGGCTGCCAGACAACGACTACATAATTGCTACAATGCAATTTATCTGGCAGTCGACAGCATGGAGCGCTTCACTGAGATGTCAGACGAGTATGATAAAGCAGTGAAAACTGCCAATGCACAAGAGAGAAGGGCGCGAAAGGCTGAAACGCGTCTTGAAAAGGTAATGGAAGAGAACGCCAAACTTAAAAGAAGGGCAGAAGTTGCGGAGCATGAGTTCGCACAGCTAGTAAAGTATCTCCCAACATTCGCGGATAAAGTGATGGACTCCGAGCCAGTCACTGAAAAATTTCAAACATATGCTCAAGCAGCAAAGCTTGCCACTCGCTGCGAGTGGTATGATTTATTATGCAAACTCGGCGATCTTTCTCAACCTCTTCCTTCTGACATGGCGAAAGAAATATGCGCCACCGATGATGCCCGCGAAATACTCGAGAGGGCGAAGAAGGAGGCTGAGAAGATTAGCATACTTGTGCTTGAAGAGCTCAGTCAGCGGGAAGGCGTTTCATTTGCAGATATTAAAGCATTAGAACTTTATTTTTGCATTGACTAATTTGTTTTTGAATGTATTTTCGCAATTACAAATTGCGTTTGCTGTAAGAATCCGCGTTGCGTACGCGCTTAATATTATTCACTTTTTTCACAGTCCGCAGTTGCAACTTCTTTTATTTATATAGCGCTTTATTATCAATATTCATAACACGGACTTGTCCTTTGCAATTTCCAACTTTTATTATTGTGCACATAATAAATGTGTACTTTTGCGAAACAATCTGTATGCGTATATACTTATACATTATGAATCTTCTAAGTCCGCCATAACGATCCTTAGGCAAATTTAGCATTGCGAAGCATCTAAGTATTGGCAAGATTAAATACTTAGGAAGTGTTATCCTTTCGCAATTATTTTCAAATTAACACAAGTGGGCAATTTCATCACTTTGTTTTTAACAGATTCTGTCACAATGCATTCTTGCATTATTATATCATTTAAGTAGGCCACGCTTAGCGAAAATCATGCCACCTTACTTAAAATATCCGCAGAACAAACATTAACTTAGTGTTGTAAAAGACAAATAATTGTATTATGCGAAAAAAGCACTACGCGTGGCCACACGCAGTGTTTTCGCTTTGTAAAGAAACAATTACTAACACTGAAATTAACTTTGCTTTGTTCATTATTATTTCGCATTCGAAACATAAACACAACTATCAAATTCGCATCTTAATATCATGCATTTATAAATTTTGCCTTAGCATCTTATTACAACTTTTTAAATTTTCACACTATTCAGGATTAACTGATCATCCTTCAATACCCAAATTCGCATTTGCCATAATCATAGCGCAGAATGGCTAAACTTCCGCAGAAATCAGCGAGCCAATGCCCTTGTTGGCAGAAAATTTTAACATACCATGCATGGTAGACGGTATAGCGCCAAACATGCGCAAAGCTGTGCGCCCAAGTATCATATTGAATCGCGATTGATTTCGCATTATGTACAGATTCAATAAAGCTTGGTGCCTTAGCGACTCATCGCTGTCATCAACTAACTCCATCTGTAATTCCAGCTGACCAACTGGCCAGGATGACTCTTCTGAGAACCCGGCAAGTGAAACCGCAGTAGGTTTTATTAAAGCTTGAATGTTCACGGGCAACTTGCTAAAGCATTGTTCGTACATGACGTCAACACTGCTACCAGTGTTCACATGTACCTTCATTATCATTATTCCAGTATTTGCAATGCGATATGAAACCACTACAGGCTTATCATCATCCGCGGTCAAACTTGCAGGAGGAAACGCAATAGAAGGACATTTCCAACTGACAATCTGTTCTGAAATTTGCATTATCGACGTGTCGCCCTGCACTTCTACCACGTTGATTACTTGGATTCCGCGCTGATTTTCTTTTTTGCTCACCATTTTTACTCCCAGATTTTTTACTGCAGGAGCCTTTCGCTCAACCGCGTTTGACGCATTCGAGGTATTAGCTTCTGTAGGCATTATAATCGCATTCGTGGTGTTTTGTGCGATTAAATGGTCCAGCTTGCCTTGCTCGTATGCTTCCGCAATGAATTCCGTCAAATCTCTACAACGATTGGTGTCATGACCGTAATCGTCATGGAAAACACAAAATTTTGATCTATCGCGCCTGCTATTTTCTCCCAAAGGTTGCGGATCAGGAAAAGACTTAGCAACTCTTTCTTGCAACAAAATTTCCTAAGGCGTTTTTGTTAGCGTCTGAATGATGTTGAATGATTCATTGCTCCACTTTTGCGTAGAATAGCGATCACGGCGTCCATATCCATGGTTATCATTTTGGCTTTGAAACCTGTCATTTCGCGAGTATCCACTGCCGCCATTTCTTCGCTGAAAACCTGATCCGCGGTAATTATCACTGTTACCATCGCGAAAAGAGTCATTATCATCTCGCCAACTTTTGTCTCTACCCCACCCACATGTAGTGACCCGAACTTTTAGATGTTTATATATATTAAATGAAATTGTTATTTACATGATTAAATGTTTCCAACATGTTAAGCAATCAAATTTGTTAAGACTTGATTAATTGAAATAGGTTTCATATAGACAATTGACCACCCAAGTTGACCGGTGATTCACGAACGTTAAAACTTGTAAAAACTATATGATGACATATATATGGATATATATATAGTTAACATGATATTATGATAAGTAAACATATCATTAAGTATATTAACAATGAACTACATATGTAAAAGCAAGACTACTAACTTAATGATTTTGAAACGAGACATATATGTAACGATTATCGTTGTAACGACATTTAAAGTATATATATCATATTAAGAGATATTCATACATCATATTATCATGATAATATAATAATTTAAAATCTCATTTGATATTATAAACATTGGGTTAACAACATTTAACAAGATCGTTAACCTAAAGGTTTCAAAACAACACTTACATGTAACGACTAACGATGACTTAACGACTCAGTTAAAATGTATATACATGTAGTGTTTTAATATGTATTCATACACTTTTGAAAGACTTCAAGACACTTATCAAAATACTTCTACTTAACAAAAATGCTTACAATTACATCCTCGTTTAGTTTCATCAACAATTCTACTCGTATGCACCCGTATTCGTACTCGTACAATACACAGCTTTTAGATGTATGTACTATTGGTATATACACTCCAATTATCAGCTCTTAGCAGCCCATGTGAGTCACCTAACACATGTGGGAACCATCATTTGGCAACTAGCATGAAATATCTCATAAAATTACAAAAATATGAGTAATCATTCATGACTTATTTACATGAAAACAAAATTACATATCCTTTATATCTAATCCATACACCAACGACCAAAAACATCTACAAACACTTTCATTCTTCAATTTTCTTCATCTAATTGATCTCACTCAAGTTCTATCTTCAAGTTCTAAGTGTTCTTCATAAATTCCAAAAGTTCTAGTTTCATAAAATCAAGAATACTTCCAAGATTGCAAGTTTACTTCCAAGTTTTCTAAATCTATTCTAAGTAATCATCCAAGATCAAGAAACCTTTGTTACTTACAGTAGGTTATCTTTCTAATACAAGGTAATAATCATATTCAAACTTTAATTCAATTTCTATAACTATAACAATCTTATTTCAAGTGGAAATCTTACTTGAAATTGTTTTCGTGTCATGATTCTGCTTCAAGAACTTTCAAGCCATCCAAGGATCCTTTGAAGCTAGATCCATTTTTCTCATTTCCAGTATGTTTATCCAAGGAACTTGAGGTAGTAATGATGTTCATAACATCATTCGATTCATACATAAAAAGCTGTCTTATTCAACGTTATAAACTTGTAATCACTAGAACATAGTTTAGTTAATTCTAAACTTGTTCGCAAATAAAGTTAATCCTTCTAACTAGACTTTTAAAATCAACTAAACACATGTTCTATATCTATAATATATGCTAACTTAATGATTTAAAACCCGGAAACGCGATAAACACCATAAAACTGGATATACGCCGTCGTAGTAAAACTGGGGGCTGTTTTAGTTGGGATAATTAAAAGCTAAGAAGAACTTTGATTTAAAAGCTATACTTCTGGAAAAATGATTTTTCTTATGAAAATGAAACTATATCCAAAAATCATGGTTAAACTCGAAGTGAAAGTATGTTTTTCAAAATGGTCATCAAGATGTTGTTCTTTCGACGAAAATGACTACCTCTTTCAAAAACGACTTGTAACTTGTATTTCTGACTATAAACTTATACTTTTTCTATTTAGATTCATAAAGTTAAGTTCAATACAAAACCGTGGCCACTGGAATCACTCAAAACGGATTAGAAACGAAGAAATGGCGAGTAAAACAAGATTGATAAAAACTACTCATTTTACCTACGTGAAAGTTAGTAATAAATCTATTCCAACCATAACCTATGAAATGTCCCGTTCTTGTTGATTAAAAACGTTCTATATTAATTGATTTCGTTGCGAGGTTTTGACCTTTATATGAGACGTTTTTCAAAGACTGCATTCATTTTTAAAACAAACCATAACCTTTATTTCATAAATGAAGGTTTAAAAAGCTTTACGTAGATTATCAAATAATGATAATCTAAAATATCCTGTTTACACACGACCATTACATAATGGTTTACAATACAAATATGTTACATCGAAATCAGTTTCTTGAATGCAGTTTTTACACAATATCATACAAACATGAACTCCAAATCTTGTCCTAATTTTAGTATGCAACAGCGGAAGCTCTTAATATTCACTTGAGAATAAACATGCTTTAAACGTCAACAAAAATGTTGGTGAGTTATAGGTTTAACCTATATATATCAAATCGTAACAATAGACCACAAGATTTCATATTTCAATACACATCCCATACATAGAGATAAAAATCATTCATATAGTGAACACCTGGTAACTGACATTAACAAGATGCATATATATAAGAATATCCCCATCATTCCGGGACACCCTTCGGATATGATATAAATTTCGAAGTACTAAAGCATCCGATACTTTGGATGGGGTTTGTTAGGCCCAATAGATCTATCTTTAGGATTCGCGTCAATTAGGGTGTCTGTTCCCTAATTCTTAGATTACCAGACTTAATAAAAAGGGGCATATTCGATTTCGATAATTCAACCATAGAATGTAGTTTCACGTACTTGTGTCTATTTTGTAAATCATTTATAAAACCTGCATGTATTCTCATCCCAAAAATATTAGATTTTAAAAGTGGGACTATAACTCACTTTCACAGATTTTTACTTCGTCGAGAAGTAAGACTTGGCCACTGTTGATTCACGAACCTATAACAATATATACATATATATTAAAGTATGTTTAAAATATATTTACAACACTTTTAATATATTTTGATGTTTTAAGTTTATTAAGTCAGCTGTCCTCGTTAGTAACCTACAAATAGTTGTCCACAGTTAGATGTACAGAAATAAATCGATAAATATTATCTTGAATCAATCCACGGCCTAGTGTATACGTATCTCAGTATTGATCACAACTCAAACTATATATATTTTGGAATCAACCTCAACCCTGTATAGCTAACTCCAACATTCACATATAGAGTGTCTATGGTTGTTCCGAAATATATATAGATGTGTCGACATGATAGGTCGAAACATTGTATACGTGTCTATGGTATCTCAAGATTACATAATATACAATACAAGTTGATTAAGTTATGGTTGGAATAGATTTGTTACCAATTTTCACGTAGCTAAAATGAGAAAAATTATCCAATCTTGTTTTACCCATAACTTCTTCATTTTAAATCCGTTTTGAGTGAATCAAATTGCTATGGTTTCATATTGAACTCTATTTTAGGAATCTAAACAGAAAAAGTATAGGTTTATAGTCGAAAAAATAAGTTACAAGTCGTTTTTGTAAAGGTAGTCATTTCAGTCGAAAGAACGACGTCTAGATGACCATTTTAGAAAACATACTTCCACTTTGAGTTTAACCATAATTTTTGGATATAGTTTCATGTTCATAATAAAAATCATTTTCTCAGAATAACAACTTTTAAATCAAAGTTTATCATAGTTTTTAATTAACTAACCCAAAACAGCCCGCGGTGTTACTACGACGGCGTAAATCCGGTTTTACGGTGTTTTTCGTGTTTCCAGGTTTTAAATCATTAAGTTAGCATATCATATAGATATAGAACATGTGTTTAGTTAATTTTAAAAGTCAAGTTAGAAGGATTAACTTTTGTTTGCGAACAAGTTTAGAATTAACTAAACTATGTTCTAGTGATTACGAGTTTAAACCTTCAAATAAGATAGTTTTATATATATGAATCGAATGATGTTATGAACATCATTACTGTAGTGACCCGAACTTTTCCATGTTTATATATATTAATTGAGATTGATGTTTACATGATTAAATGTTTCCAACATGTTAAGCAATCAAACTTGTTAAGACTTGATTAATTGAAATAGGTTTCATATAGACAATTGACCACCCAAGTTGACCGGTGATTCACGAACGTTAAAACTTGTAAAAAAAAAAACTATATGATGACATATATATGGTTATATATATAGTTAACATGATATTATGATAAGTAAACATATCATTAATTATATTAACAATGAACTACATATGTAAAAACAAGACTACTAACTTAATGATTTTGAAACGAGACATATATGTAACGTTTATCGTTGTAACGACATTTAATGTATATATATCATATTAAGAGATATTCGTACATCATAATATCATGATAATATAATAATTTAAAATCTCTTTTGATATTATAAACATTGGGTTAACAACATTTAACAAGATCGTTAACCTAAAGGTTTCAAAACAACACTTACATGTAACGACTAACGATGACTTAACGACTCAGTTAAAATGTATATACATGTAGTGTTTTAATATGTATTTATACACTTTTGAAAGACTTAAATACACTTATCAAAATACTTCTACTTAACAAAAATGCTTACAATTACATTCTCGTTCAGTTT
This sequence comes from Rutidosis leptorrhynchoides, assembly GCF_046630445.1. Lineage (NCBI taxonomy): Eukaryota > Viridiplantae > Streptophyta > Magnoliopsida > Asterales > Asteraceae > Rutidosis > Rutidosis leptorrhynchoides. Next base: position 260,385,224 of record NC_092337.1, read on the forward strand.
CATCAACAATTCTACTCGTATGCACTCGTATTCGTACTCGTACAATACACAGCTTTTAGATGTATGTACTATTGGTATATACACTCCAATGATCAGCTCTTAGCAGCCCATGTGAGTCACCTAACACATGTGGGAACCATCATTTGGCAACTAGCATGAAATATCTCATAAAATTACAAAAATATGAGTAATCATTCATGACTTATTTACATGAAAACAAAATTACATATCCTTTATATCTAATCCATACACCAACGACCAAAAACACCTACAAACACTTTCATTCTTCAATTTTCTTCATCTAAGTGATCTCTCTCAAGTTCTATCTTCAAGTTCTAAGTGTTCTTCATAAATTCCAAAAGTTCTAGTTTCATAAAATCAAGAATACTTTCAAGTTTGCTAGCTCACTTCCAATCTTGTAAGGTGATCATCCAACCTCAAGAAATCTTTGTTTCTTACAGTAGGTTATCATTCTAATACAAGGTAATAATCATATTCAAACTTTGGTTCAATTTCTATAACTATAACAATCTTATTTCAAGTGATGATCTTACTTGAACTTGTTTTCGTGTCATGATTTTGCTTCAAGAACTTTGAGCCATCCAAGGATCCATTGAAGCTAGATCCATTTTTCTCTTTTCCAGTAGGTTCATCCAAGGAACTTAAGGTAGTAATGATGTTCATAACATCATTCGATTCATACATATAAAGCTATCTTATTCGAAGGTTTAAACTTGTAATCACTAGAACATAGTTTAGTTAATTCTAAACTTGTTCGCAAACAAAAGTTAATCCTTCTAACTTGACTTTTAAAATCAACTAAACACATGTTCTATATCTATATGATATGCTAACTTAATGATTTAAAACCTGGAAACACGAAAAACACCGTAAAACCGGATTTACGCCGTCGTAGTAACACCGCGGGCTGTTTTGGGTTAGTTAATTAAAAACTATGATAAACTTTGATTTAAAAGTTGTTATTCTGAGAAAATGATTTTTATTATGAACATGAAACTATATCCAAAAATTATGGTTAAACTCAAAGTGGAAGTATGTTTTCTAAAATGGTCATCTAGACGTCGTTCTTTCGACTGAAATGACTACCTTTACAAAAACGACTTGTAACTTATTTTTCCGACTATAAACCTATACTTTTCTGTTTAGATTCATAAAATAGAGTTCAATATGAAACCATAGCAATTTGATTCACTCAAAACGGATTTAAAATGAAGAAGTTATGGGTAAAACAAGATTGGATAATTTTTCTCATTTTAGCTACGTGAAAATTGGTAACAAATCTATTCCAACCATAACTTAATCAACTTGTATTGTATATTATGTAATCTTGAGATACCATAGACACGTATACAATGTTTCGACCTATCATGTCGACACATCTATATATATTTCGGAACAACCATAGACACTCTATATGTGAATGTTGGAGTTAGCTATACAGGGTTGAGGTTGATTCCAAAATATATATAGTTTGAGTTGTGATCAATACTGAGATACGTATACACTGGGTCGTGGATTGATTCAAGATAATATTTATCGATTTATTTCTGTACATCTAACTGTGGACAACTAGTGGTAGGTTACTAACGAGGACAGCTGACTTAATAAACTTAAAACATCAAAATATATTAAAAGCGTTGTAAATATATTTTGAACATACTTTGATATATATGTATATATTGTTATAGGTTCGTGAATCAACCAGTGGCCAAGTCTTACTTCCCGACGAAGTAAAAATCTGTGAAAGTGAGTTATAGTCCCACTTTTAAAATCTAATATTTTTGGGATGAGAATACATGCAGGTTTTATAAATGATTTACAAAATAGACACAAGTACGTGAAACTACATTCTATGGTTGAATTATCGAAATCGAATATGCCCCTTTTTATTAAGTCTGGTAATCTAAGAATTAGGGAACAGACACCCTAATTGACGCGAATCCTAAAGATAGATCTATTGGGCCTAACAAACCCCATCCAAAGTACCGGATGCTTTAGTACTTCGAAATTTATATCATATCCGAAGGGTGTCCCGGAATGATGGGGATATTCTTATATATGCATCTTGTTATTGTCGGTTACCAGGTGTTCACCATATGAATGATTTTTATCTCTATGTATGGGATGTGTATTGAAATATGAAATCTTGTGGTCTATTGTTACGATTTGATATATATAGGTTAAACCTATAACTCACCAACATTTTTGTTGACGTTTTAAGCATGTTTATTCTCAGGTGATTATTAAGAGCTTCCGCTGTCGCATACTTAAATAAGGACAAGATTTGGAGTCCATGCTTGTATGATATTATGTAAAAACTGCATTCAAGAAACTTATTTTGTTGTAACATATTTGTATTGTAAACCATTATGTAATGGTCGTGTGTAAACAGGATATTTTAGATTATCATTATTTGATAATCTACATAAAGCTTTTTAAACCTTTATTGATGAAATAAAGGTTATGGTTTGTTTAAAAATGAATGCAGTCTTTGAAAAACGTCTCATATAGAGGTCAAAACCTCGCAACGAAATCAATTAATATGGAACGTTTTTAATCAATAAGAACGGGACATTTCAGTTGGTATCCGAGCGTTGGTCTTAGAGAACCAGAAAATTTGCATTAGTGTGTCTTATCGAGTTTGTTAGGATGCATTAGTGAGTCTGGACTTCGACCGTGTTTTCTTTAAAAATGATTGCTTAACATTTTTGTTGAAAACTATATATTTTTAACATATGAATATTATGTGATATATTAATCTCTTAACGTGTTTGATATTATGTGATAGATGTCTACCTCTAGAACAAGTCCCATTGACTCACCTAATAATAATGAAGAGTCAAATGTAAATTGGAATGATTTGTGGACTGATTCACAAGTTCCCGAAGAGGAACCGGAAGAAGAGTCGGAACCGGAAGAAGAATCGGAACCGGAAGAAGAATCGGAACCGGATGAAGAAATAGAACCGGTGGGGGAAATAATAAAACGGTTAAGTAAAAGAAAATCCTCAACCAACCGACCAAAGTTAATTATGGTCAATGGTGTTTCCGCCAAGGAAGCAAAATATTGGGAGGATTACCAATTCTCCGATGAATCGGATTCCGACGAGAATTCCGATGATGTTATAGAAATTACCCCAACTGAATTTAAAAAGGCTAAAGAAAATAATAAGGGAAAGGGCATAAAAATAGAGAAATCTAATTCCAACCCCGATGAACTTTATATGTATCGTCAACCCCCGAAGTCCTTAAGTTGTAACAATGACCCGGGAACCTCTAAACCACCAGGTTTTTCTAAACCAATGTGGACAACGACGGCTCATATTAGGGGAACATCATATATCCCTAGAAACTTGGCAAAACGAACCAAAACCGAAGAAGAAGAAACGAGCGAGTCGGAATAAGATAGTTGTATTCGTGTGGTGTAATATATGGAATATAGTGTTCTTATGCTTTATGATATATGTAAAAATTGCTTGTATTAATAAGTATTTTTTTTTATGAATCTAACTCTTGTCTATTTTACAGTTTAAAAACACAAAATGGATAGACAACCCAATATTTTAAGAGACCTACCCGGAGACATGATTGATGAAATCTTGTCTAGAGTCGGCCAGAATTCTTCGGCACAACTATTTAAGGCGAGATCAGTTTGTAAGACATTCGAAGAACGTTCCAAGAATGTCTTGGTTTATAAGAGACTTTCGTTTGAAAGATGGGGGATATCACATTGGGAAACCCATAAGTTACGATGTGTTTACTTTGACGCATATATTGCGGGGAACCCAAATGCTATTTTACGCAACGGGTTAAGAAATTATTTTGACTCAATATATCCGAATATTGGACTTCGTGATTTAGAAAAAGCGGCTAACATGCAACATAAAGAAGCATGTTATGCTTACGGATTAGTAATGTTCGCTTCTCACCAAAGTGAGAACAAGAACATCGGGCTACAACTATTAAACAAAACGTTTCCACAAGTGACGGAGTCGGTAATTGGGGTAAGAAATGAGGTTTTTAGATTATTACGGGACTGTTGGACATTACGTAACCCTCGTCCCTTTGATGACGTTACAACACGCTGTCTTATCAACGGCCATAACGGTTATGTTGCACAAGACCAAGGATGGGAAGTAGTTCTAGTAAAACCAGAATGCATGACTTGTTTCTGGACGTATGAATTACGTGTCTTTATTGCCGTTGCTGAACGACTTGTGTACTAGCTAGAATTGTCTTCACAACTATCTTGTATCAAAGTTATTGTGTGCTATATTTCATGCTTTATGTAAAATAAGCGGTATTGTAAGTTTGTAAAATATTGTATAAAAGTTTGAACGCGAATTATTATTATAATCAGTTTTTCATATAGAATTGTAGTAGTTGAATTGTATATTAGCTACTAAGTATGAACTTAACGGGTAGGTACTACCCGAATTTAAACTTATAAAACGCTAATATGAAGAAAAAGCTTTTATAAATGAGTTCATATTATGCTACGAAATACTATTAACTACTCTTAATATTCTGTATGATTAACTTGTTCCATTTAACTATTTTGAAGGAAATGGCACCGACTACTCGACACACCGTGAATATGAATGAAGAGGAATTCCGTACTTTTCTAGCTTCAAACATAGCTGCAGTACAGGCTGCGCTACATACCAACAATAACCTTGGATCTAGCAGTACAGGAAATCGTGTAGGATGCACCTACAAAGAATTCACTGCCTGCAAACCTTTGGAATTTGATGGAACCGAAGGACCGATCGGATTGAAACGGTGGACCGAGAAGGTTGAATCGGTGTTTGCCATAAGTAAGTGTACTGAAGAGGACAAAGTGAAGTACGCTACGCATACCTTCACAGGTTCTGCGTTAACATGGTGGAATACCTATCTAGAGCAAGTGGGACAAGATGATGCGTACGCACTACCGTGGTCAGCATTCAAGCACTTGATGAACGAGAAGTACCGTCCCAGAACCGAGGTCAATAAGCTCAAGACAGAACTTAGAGGGTTACGAACCCAAGGATTTGATATTACCACGTACGAAAGACGATTCACAGAATTGTGCCTATTGTGTCCGGGAGCATTCGAAGATGAGGAAGAGAAGATCGACGCGTTTGTGAAAGGATTACCGGAAAGAATCCAAGAAGATATAAGTTCACACGAGCCCGCCTCCATACAACAGGCATGTAGAATGGCTCACAAACTAGTGAACCAGATTGAAGAAAGAATTAAAGAACAGACTGCTGAAGAGGCCAATGTGAAGCAAGTCAAAAGAAAGTGGGAGGAAAACGGTGATAAGAATCACCAATACAACAACAACAGCAATTACAACAATAATCGCAACAATTATCCCAACAATCGCAACATCAATCGCAACTACAACAAACGGCCCAACAACAACAACAACAACAACAACAACAGCAACTACAACAATCATCCCAACAACAATAATAACCGCAACAACAACAACAATCAGAAGCAACTATGCCAAAGGTGTGAAAAGAATCACTCGGGGTTCTGCACCAAATTTTGCAACAAGTGTAAAAGAAATGGTCATAGCGCGGCGAAGTGTGAGGTCTACGGACCAGGGGTTAATAGAACGAAAGGAACAAATGGTGTCGGAACGAGTAATGGCGGAGCAAGTAGTGTCGGAGCAAGTTATGCCAATGTAGTTTGTTATAAATGTGGAAAACCAGGCCACATTATTAGAAATTGCCCGAACCAGGAGAACACGAATGGACAAGGCCGTGGAAGAGTTTTCAATATTAATGCGGTAGAGGCACAGGAAGACCCGGAGCTTGTTACGGGTACGTTTCTTATTGACAATAAATCTGCTTACGTTTTATTTGATTCGGGTGCGGATAGAAGCTATATGAGTAGAGATTTTTGTGCTAAATTAAGTTGTCCATTGACGCCTTTGGATAGTAAATTTTTACTCGAATTAGCAAATGGTAAATTAATTTCAGCAGATAATATATGTCGGAATCGAGAAATTAAACTGGTTAGCGAAACATTTAAGATTGATTTGATACCAGTAGAGTTAGGGAGTTTTGATGTGATAATCGGTATGGACTGGTTGAAAGAAGTGAAAGCGGAGATCGTTTGTTACAAAAATGCAATTCGCATTATACGAGAAAAAGGAAAACCCTTAATGGTGTACGGAGAAAAGGGCAACACGAAGCTACATCTTATTAGTAATTTGAAGGCACAAAAACTAATAAGAAAAGGTTGCTATGCTATTCTAGCACACGTCGAGAAAGTACAAACTGAAGAAAAGAGCATCAATGATGTTCCCATTGCAAAAGAATTTCCCGATGTATTTCTGAAAGAATTACCGGGATTACCCCCACATCGATCCGTTGAATTTCAAATAGATCTTGTACCAGGAGCTGCACCAATAGCTCGTGCTCCTTACAGACTCGCACCCAGCGAGATGAAAGAACTGCAAAGCCAATTACAAGAACTTTTAGAGCGTGGTTTCATTCGACCAAGCACATCACCGTGGGGAGCTCCTGTTTTGTTTGTCAAGAAGAAAGATGGTACATTCAGGTTGTGTATCGACTACCGCGAGTTGAACAAACTTACCATCAAGAACCGCTACCCACTACCGAGAATCGATGACTTATTTGATCAACTACAAGGCTCGTCTGTTTATTCAAAGATTGACTTACGTTCCGGGTATCATCAAATGCGGGTGAAAGAAGATGATATTCCAAAGACTGCTTTCAGAACACGTTACGGTCATTACGAGTTTATGGTCATGCCGTTTGGTTTAACTAATGCACCAGCTGTGTTCATGGACCTTATGAACCGAGTGTGTGGACCATACCTTGACAAGTTTGTCATTGTTTTCATTGATGACATACTTATTTACTCAAAGAATGACCAAGAACACGGTGAACATTTGAGAAAGGTGTTAGAAGTATTGAGGAAGGAAGAATTGTACGCTAAGTTTTCAAAGTGTGCATTTTGGTTGGAAGAAGTTCAATTCCTCGGTCACATAGTGAACAAAGAAGGTATTAAGGTGGATCCGGCAAAGATAGAAACTGTTGAAAAGTGGGAAACCCCGAAAACTCCGAAACACATACGCCAGTTTTTAGGACTAGCTGGTTACTACAGAAGGTTCATCCAAGACTTTTCCAGAATAGCAAAACCCTTGACTGCATTAACGCATAAAGGGAAGAAATTTGAATGGAATGATGAACAAGAGAAAGCGTTTCAGTTATTGAAGAAAAAGCTAACTACGGCACCTATATTGTCATTGCCTGAAGGGAATGATGATTTTGTGATTTATTGTGACGCATCAAAGCAAGGTCTCGGTTGTGTATTAATGCAACGAACGAAGGTGATTGCTTATGCGTCTAGACAATTGAAGATTCACGAACAAAATTATACGACGCATGATTTGGAATTAGGCGCGGTTGTTTTTGCATTAAAGACTTGGAGGCACTACTTATATGGGGTCAAAAGTATTATATATACCGACCACAAAAGTCTTCAACACATATTTAATCAGAAACAACTGAATATGAGGCAGCGTAGGTGGATTGAATTATTGAATGATTACGATTTTGAGATTCGTTACCACCCGGGGAAGGCAAATGTGGTAGCCGATGCCTTGAGCAGGAAGGATAGAGAACCCATTCGAGTAAAATCTATGAATATAATGATTCATAATAACATTACTACTCAAATAAAGGAGGCGCAACAAGGAGTTTTAAAAGCGGGAAATTTAAAGGATGAAATACCCAAAGGATCGGAGAAGCATCTTAATATTCGGGAAGACGGAACCCGGTATAGGGCTGAAAGGATTTGGGTACCAAAATTTGGAGATATGAGAGAAATGGTACTTAGAGAAGCTCATAAAACCAGATACTCAATACATCCTGGAACGGGGAAGATGTACAAGGATCTCAAGAAACATTTTTGGTGGCCGGGTATGAAAGCCGATGTTGCTAAATATGTAGGAGAATGTTTGACGTGTTCTAAGGTCAAAGCTGAGCATCAGAAACCATCAGGTCTACTTCAACAACCCGAAATCCCGGAATGGAAATGGGAAAACATTACCATGGATTTCATCACTAAATTGCCAAGGACTGCAAGTGGTTTTGATACTATTTGGGTAATAGTTGATCGTCTCACCAAATCAGCACACTTCCTACCAATAAGAGAAGATGACAAGATGGAGAAGTTAGCACGACTGTATTTGAAGGAAGTCGTCTCCAGACATGGAATACCAATCTCTATTATCTCTGATAGGGATGGCAGATTTATTTCAAGATTCTGGCAGACATTACAGCAAGCATTAGGAACTCGTCTAGACATGAGTACTGCCTATCATCCACAAACTGATGGGCAGAGCGAAAGGACGATACAAACGCTTGAAGACATGCTACGAGCATGTGTTATTGATTTCGGAAACAGTTGGGATCGACATCTACCATTAGCAGAATTTTCCTACAACAACAGCTACCATTCAAGCATTGAGATGGCGCCGTTTGAAGCACTTTATGGTAGAAAGTGCAGGTCTCCGATTTGTTGGAGTGAGGTGGGGGATAGACAGATTACGGGTCCGGAGATTATACAAGAAACTACCGAGAAGATCATCCAAATTCAACAACGGTTGAAAACCGCCCAAAGTCGACAAAAGAGCTACGCTGACATTAAAAGAAAAGATATAGAATTTGAAATTGGAGAGATGGTCATGCTTAAAGTTTCACCTTGGAAAGGCGTTGTTCGATTTGGTAAACGAGGGAAATTAAATCCAAGGTATATTGGACCATTCAAGATTATTGATCGTGTCGGACCAGTAGCTTACCGACTTGAGTTACCTCAACAACTCGCGGCTGTACATAACACTTTCCACGTCTCGAATTTGAAGAAATGTTTTGCTAAAGAAGATCTCACTATTCCGTTAGATGAAATCCAAATCAACGAAAAACTCCAATTCATCGAAGAACCCGTCGAAATAATGGATCGTGAGGTTAAAAGACTTAAGCAAAACAAGATACCAATTGTTAAGGTTCGATGGAATGCTCGTAGAGGACCCGAGTTCACCTGGGAGCGTGAAGATCAGATGAAGAAGAAATACCCGCATCTATTTCCAGAAGATTCGTCAACACCTTCAACAGCTTAAAATTTCGGGACGAAATTTATTTAACGGGTAGGTACTGTAGTGACCCGAACTTTTCCATGTTTATATATATTAATTGAGATTGATGTTTACATGATTAAATGTTTCCAACATGTTAAGCAATCAAACTTGTTAAGACTTGATTAATTGAAATAGGTTTCATATAGACAATTGACCACCCAAGTTGACCGGTGATTCACGAACGTTAAAACTTGTAAAAAAAAAAACTATATGATGACATATATATGGTTATATATATAGTTAACATGATATTATGATAAGTAAACATATCATTAATTATATTAACAATGAACTACATATGTAAAAACAAGACTACTAACTTAATGATTTTGAAACGAGACATATATGTAACGTTTATCGTTGTAACGACATTTAATGTATATATATCATATTAAGAGATATTCGTACATCATAATATCATGATAATATAATAATTTAAAATCTCTTTTGATATTATAAACATTGGGTTAACAACATTTAACAAGATCGTTAACCTAAAGGTTTCAAAACAACACTTACATGTAACGACTAACGATGACTTAACGACTCAGTTAAAATGTATATACATGTAGTGTTTTAATATGTATTTATACACTTTTGAAAGACTTAAATACACTTATCAAAATACTTCTACTTAACAAAAATGCTTACAATTACATTCTCGTTCAGTTTCATCAACAATTCTACTCGTATGCACTCGTATTCGTACTCGTACAATACACAGCTTTTAGATGTATGTACTATTGGTATATACACTCCAATGATCAGCTCTTAGCAGCCCATGTGAGTCACCTAACACATGTGGGAACCATCATTTGGCAACTAGCATGAAATATCTCATAAAATTACAAAAATATGAGTAATCATTCATGACTTATTTACATGAAAACAAAATTACATATCCTTTATATCTAATCCATACACCAACGACCAAAAACACCTACAAACACTTTCATTCTTCAATTTTCTTCATCTAAGTGATCTCTCTCAAGTTCTATCTTCAAGTTCTAAGTGTTCTTCATAAATTCCAAAAGTTCTAGTTTCATAAAATCAAGAATACTTTCAAGTTTGCTAGCTCACTTCCAATCTTGTAAGGTGATCATCCAACCTCAAGAAATCTTTGTTTCTTACAGTAGGTTATCATTCTAATACAAGGTAATAATCATATTCAAACTTTGGTTCAATTTCTATAACTATAACAATCTTATTTCAAGTGATGATCTTACTTGAACTTGTTTTCGTGTCATGATTTTGCTTCAAGAACTTTGAGCCATCCAAGGATCCATTGAAGCTAGATCCATTTTTCTCTTTTCCAGTAGGTTCATCCAAGGAACTTAAGGTAGTAATGATGTTCATAACATCATTCGATTCATACATATAAAGCTATCTTATTCGAAGGTTTAAACTTGTAATCACTAGAACATAGTTTAGTTAATTCTAAACTTGTTCGCAAACAAAAGTTAATCCTTCTAACTTGACTTTTAAAATCAACTAAACACATGTTCTATATCTATATGATATGCTAACTTAATGATTTAAAACCTGGAAACACGAAAAACACCGTAAAACCGGATTTACGCCGTCGTAGTAACACCGCGGGCTGTTTTGGGTTAGTTAATTAAAAACTATGATAAACTTTGATTTAAAAGTTGTTATTCTGAGAAAATGATTTTTATTATGAACATGAAACTATATCCAAAAATTATGGTTAAACTCAAAGTGGAAGTATGTTTTCTAAAATGGTCATCTAGACGTCGTTCTTTCGACTGAAATGACTACCTTTACAAAAACGACTTGTAACTTATTTTTCCGACTATAAACCTATACTTTTCTGTTTAGATTCATAAAATAGAGTTCAATATGAAACCATAGCAATTTGATTCACTCAAAACGGATTTAAAATGAAGAAGTTATGGGTAAAACAAGATTGGATAATTTTTCTCATTTTAGCTACGTGAAAATTGGTAACAAATCTATTCCAACCATAACTTAATCAACTTGTATTGTATATTATGTAATCTTGAGATACCATAGACACGTATACAATGTTTCGACCTATCATGTCGACACATCTATATATATTTCGGAACAACCATAGACACTCTATATGTGAATGTTGGAGTTAGCTATACAGGGTTGAGGTTGATTCCAAAATATATATAGTTTGAGTTGTGATCAATACTGAGATACGTATACACTGGGTCGTGGATTGATTCAAGATAATATTTATCGATTTATTTCTGTACATCTAACTGTGGACAACTAGTGGTAGGTTACTAACGAGGACAGCTGACTTAATAAACTTAAAACATCAAAATATATTAAAAGCGTTGTAAATATATTTTGAACATACTTTGATATATATGTATATATTGTTATAGGTTCGTGAATCAACCAGTGGCCAAGTCTTACTTCCCGACGAAGTAAAAATCTGTGAAAGTGAGTTATAGTCCCACTTTTAAAATCTAATATTTTTGGGATGAGAATACATGCAGGTTTTATAAATGATTTACAAAATAGACACAAGTACGTGAAACTACATTCTATGGTTGAATTATCGAAATCGAATATGCCCCTTTTTATTAAGTCTGGTAATCTAAGAATTAGGGAACAGACACCCTAATTGACGCGAATCCTAAAGATAGATCTATTGGGCCTAACAAACCCCATCCAAAGTACCGGATGCTTTAGTACTTCGAAATTTATATCATATCCGAAGGGTGTCCCGGAATGATGGGGATATTCTTATATATGCATCTTGTTATTGTCGGTTACCAGGTGTTCACCATATGAATGATTTTTATCTCTATGTATGGGATGTGTATTGAAATATGAAATCTTGTGGTCTATTGTTACGATTTGATATATATAGGTTAAACCTATAACTCACCAACATTTTTGTTGACGTTTTAAGCATGTTTATTCTCAGGTGATTATTAAGAGCTTCCGCTGTCGCATACTTAAATAAGGACAAGATTTGGAGTCCATGCTTGTATGATATTATGTAAAAACTGCATTCAAGAAACTTATTTTGTTGTAACATATTTGTATTGTAAACCATTATGTAATGGTCGTGTGTAAACAGGATATTTTAGATTATCATTATTTGATAATCTACATAAAGCTTTTTAAACCTTTATTGATGAAATAAAGGTTATGGTTTGTTTAAAAATGAATGCAGTCTTTGAAAAACGTCTCATATAGAGGTCAAAACCTCGCAACGAAATCAATTAATATGGAACGTTTTTAATCAATAAGAACGGGACATTTCAATTACTACCTCAAGTTTAGTAGGTAAACCTACTGGAAGTGACAAGAAATGATCTAGCTTCAAAGGATCTTGGATGGCTTGAAAGTTCTTGAAGTAGGATCATGACACAAAAACAAGTTCAAGTAAGATTTTTACTCGAATTAAGATAGTTTATAGTTATAGAAATTGAATCAAAGTTTGAATATGAATATTACCTTGAATAAGAAAGATAACCTACTGTATATAACAAAGGTTTCTTGATCTTAGATGATTACTTGGAATGGATTAGAAAGCTTGAAGTAAATTAGTAAACTCGAAGGGATTTTTGAAGTGTTCTTGAAGTGTTCTTCCTATGATGATTATAGCTTGATTCTTGAAGTGATTTTTGATGAATATGATGATTAACTACTGGAAAAATATGTTCATAATAGTGTGTGTGTGTTGAGAGAGAATTAGAAAGAGAATTGGAAGTGAAATGGAGTGAATGATGAGTGGTAATTGGTGAGTGGTGAATGGGGTTAAAAGGAGTTCTAGTTAGTTGACTAGCTCATGGTAGAAGTTAAAATTGATTAGTCATACATGACATAATCAAGAGTGGAATCCCATGCTAGTTCCTATTGGTATATACCCATAGTAAGTACGTTTTGAAGCTGTGTATAATACGGGTAAGAATACGACTAGAATTCTTGATGAAAGAAAAGAATGGGAAAGTAACTGTAACCATTTTCGTTAAGTATGAGTGTTTTGATATATGTCTTGAAGTCTTCTAAAAGTATTTTAATACATCTAAATACACTACATGTATATACATTTTAACTGAGTCGTTAAGTCATCGTTAGTCGTTACATGTAAGTGTTGTTTTTAAACCTTTAAGTTAACGATCTCAATTAATGTTGTTAACCCATTGTTTATTATATCTAATGAGATGTTAAATTATTATATTATCATGATATTATGATATATTAATATATCTTAATATGATATATATACATTTAAATGTCGTTACAACGATAATCGTTACATATATGTCTCGTTTCGAAATCCTTAAGTTAGTAGTCTTGTTTATATGTATATAACTCATTGTTAATATACTTATGGAGATACTTACTTATCATAATCTCATGTTAACCATATGTATATCCATATATATATCGTCATGTCATTTTTACAAGTTTTAACGTTCATGAATCGCCGGTCAACTTGGGTGGTCAATTGTCTATATGAAACATATTTCAATTAATCAAGTCTTAACAAGTTTGATTGCTTAACATGTTGGAAACATTTAATCATGTAAATATCAATCTCAATTAATATATATAAACATGGAAAAGTTCTTGTCACTACAGTACCTACCAGTTAAATAAATTTCGTCCCGAAATTTTAAGCTGTTGAAGGTGTTGACGAATCGTCTGGAAATAGATGCGGGTATTTCTTCTTCATCTGATCTTCACACTCCCAGGTGAACTCGGGTCCTCTACGAGCATTCCATCGAACCTTAACAATTGGTATCTTGTTTTGCTTAAGTCTTTTAACCTCACGATCCATTATTTCGACGGGTTCTTCGATGAATTGGAGTTTTTCGTTGATTTGGATTTCGTCTAACGGAATAGTGAGATCTTCTTTAGCAAAACATTTCTTCAAATTCGAGACGTGGAAAGTGTTATGTACAGCCGCGAGTTGTTGAGGTAACTCAAGTCGGTAAGCTACTGGTCCGACACGATCAATAATCTTGAATGGTCCAATATACCTTGGATTTAATGTCCCTCGTTTACCAAATCGAACAACGCCTTTCCAAGGTGCAACTTTAAGCATGACCATCTCTCCAATTTCAAATTCTATATCTTTTCTTTTAATGTCAGCGTAGCTCTTTTGTCGACTTTGGGCGGTTTTCAACCGTTGTTGAATTTGGATGATCTTCTAGGTAGTTTCTTGTATAATCTCCGGACCCGTAATCTGTCTATCCCCCACTTCACTCCAACAAATCGGAGACCTGCACTTTCTACCATAAAGTGCTTCAAACGGCGCCATCTCAATGCTTGAATGGTAGCTGTTGTTGTAGGAAAATTCTGCTAACGGTAGATGTCGATCCCAACTGTTTCCGAAATCAATAACACATGCTCGTAGCATGTCTTCAAGCGTTTGTATCATCCTTTCACTCTGTCCATCAGTTTGTGGATGATAGGCAGTACTCATGTCTAGACGAGTTCCTAATGCTTGCTGTAATGTCTGCCAGAATCTTGAAATAAATCTGCCATCCCTATCAGAGATAATAGAGATTGGTATTCCATGTCTGGAGACGACTTCCTTCAAATACAGTCGTGCTAACTTCTCCATCTTGTCATCTTCTCTTATTGGCAGGAAGTGTGCTTATTTGGTGAGACGATCAACTATTACCCAAATAGTATCAAAACCACTTGCAGTCCTTGGCAATTTAGTGATGAAATCCATGGTAATGTTTTCCCATTTCCATTCTAGGATTTCGGGTTGTTGAAGTAGACCTGATGGTTTTTGATGCTCAGCTTTGACCTTAGAACACGTCAAACATTCTCCTACGTATTTAGCAACATCGGCTTTCATACCCGGCCACCAAAAATGTTTCTTGAGATCCTTGTACATCTTCCCCGTTCCAGGATGTATTGAGTATCTGGTTTTATGAGCTTCTCTAAGTACCATTTCTCTCATATCTCCAAATTTTGGTACCCAAATCCTTTCAGCCCTATACCGGATTCCGTCTTCCCGAATATTAAGATGCTGCTCCGATCCTTTGGGTATTTCATCCTTTAAATTTCCTTCTTTTAAAACTCCTTGTTGCGCCTCCTTTATTTGAGTAGTAAGGTTATTATGAATCATTATATTCATAGATTTTACTCGAATGGGTTCTCTGTCCTTCCTGCTCAAGGCATCGGCTACCACATTTGCCTTCCTCGGGTGGTAACGAATCTCAAAGTCGTAATCATTCAACAATTCAATCCACCTACGCTGCCTCATATTCAGTTGTTTCTGATTAAATATGTGTTGAAGACTTTTGTGGTCGGTATATATAATACTTTTGACCCCATATAAGTAGTGCCTCCAAGTCTTTAATGCAAAAATAACCGCGCCTAATTCCAAATCATGCGTCGTATAATTTTGCTCGTGAATCTTCAATTGTCTAGACGCATAAGCAATCACCTTCGTTCGTTGCATTAATACACAACCGAGACCTTGCTTTGATGCGTCACAATAAATCACAAAATCATCATTCCCTTCAGACAATGACAATATAGGTGCCGTAGTTAGCTTTTTCTTCAATAACTGAAACGCTTTCTCTTGTTCATCCTTCCATTCAAATTTCTTCCCTTTATGCGTTAATGCAGTCAAGGGTTTTGCTATTCTGGAAAAGTCTTGGATGAACCTTCTGTAGTAACCAGCTAGTCCTAAAAACTGGCGTATGTGTTTCGGAGTTTTCGGGGTTTCCCACTTTTCAACAGTTTCTATCTTTGCCGGACCCACCTTAATACCTTTTTTGTTCACTATGTGACCGAGGAATTGAACTTCTTCCAACCAAAATGCACACTTTGAAAATTTAGCGTACAATTCTTCCTTCCTCAATACTTCTAACACCTTTCTCAAATGTTCAACGTGTTCTTGGTCATTCTTTGAGTAAATAAGTATGTCATCAATGAAAACAATGACAAAATTGTCAAGGTATGGTCCACACACTCGGTTCATAAGGTCCATGAACACAGCTGGTGCATTAGTTAAACCAAATGGCATGACCATAAACTCGTAATGACCGTAACGTGTTCTGAAAGCAGTCTTTGGAATATCATCTTCTTTCACCCGCATTTGATGATACCCGGAACGTAAGTCAATCTTTGAATAAATAGACGAGCCTTGTAGTTGATCAAATAATTCGTCGATTCTCGGTAGTGGGTAGCGGTTCTTGATGGTAAGTTTGTTCAACTCTCGGTAGTCGATACACAACCTGAATGTACCATCTTTCTTCTTGACAAACAAAACAGGAGCTCCCCACGGTGATGTGCTTGGTCGAATGAAACCATGCTCTAAAAGTTCTTGTAATTGGCTTTACAGTTCTTTCATCTCGCTGGGTGCGAGTCTGTAAGGAGCACGAGCTATTGGTGCAGCTCCAGGTACAAGATCTATTTGAAATTCAACAGATCGATGTGGGGGTAATCCCGGTAATTCTTTCAGAAATACATCGGGAAATTCTTTTGCAATGGGAACATCATTGATGCTCTTTTCTTCAGTTTGTACTTTCTCGACGTGTGCTAGAACAGCATAGCAACCTTTTCTTATTAGTTTTTGTGCCTTCAAATTACTAATAAGATGTAGCTTCGTGTTGCCCTTTTCTCCGTACACAATTAAGGGTTTTCCTTTTTCTCGTATAATGCGAATTGCATTTTTGTAACAAACGATCTCTGCTTTCACTTTTTTCAACCAGTCCATACCGATTATCACAACAAAACTCCCAAACTCTACTGGTATCAAGTCAGTCTTAAATGTTTCGCTAACCAGTTTAATTTCTCGATTCCGACATATATTATCTACTGAAATTAATTTACCATTTGCTAATTCGAGTAAAAATTTACTATCCAAAGGCGTCAATTGTGATGACCCGGGAATTTCCGACCAAATTTAAAATTAATCTTTATATGTTTCCTACACGATAAGAAAAATCTATAATGTTGAGTGTCGAAAGTTTTGAAATCTATATTCATGTAATTAATGATCTTCAACCACTCCTGACGATTCATGAACAACTATTTGAAAATAAATACATATATAATTAAATGTATATATAAATAATAATTTGGAATATTATTTGAAATATTATATGATTTGATGGTAGGAAATAAATATGTAAAATAATAAGGGATGTAATGGAAACTATATTTATAAATATAAATATATATATATAACGTTTTATTAAATCTAGTTGTTTAAAAAATATATAATATATTTGTTTTTGTAATTAAACTTTCTATTTTAAAACTATTTATATATAAAAAGAGAATATATTAAAAATAAATGATTTCGAGCTTAATTAGTAAATGTCTGTAACACTCGGTTAACGTTTTATTAGTTTTAATATAGATATAATACATGTTCATGAAGGATTGAAATAAAAGTTGGTGTGTAAATTTATTGCGAAGATTTTAGATTTGTTAAAAATATTTTTACATTTTTAAGTTTAAATATTAGTACTCCGTACATATAAATCGGAACAGAAAATAAATAATTATCGAACCTTTTTGATCAGGTTTCAAACAGTTAATGAGTGAAATAATTAAATATATTTAATCTAAAAATCTAGGATTTTTAGGAACACTTTTATATTCTAACTGTTTAGCAATGGCCACGATATAGTAGAATCCGTGGAAACTGTCGGTAGAGTGCATACAAAATTATGGCTGCTCACTTTTTCATTTTCAAATTCACTATTTCATTTTCAAATTCACTCCCGCATGCGATATTGATTGTATTATTTTATTATTATTATTAATTATTATTATATATTTAAAGTTCCTGTTTTTGTTTCCTACTACCAACCATGAGTATGATATATTTATATATATATCACATACATAATACGTGGAGGAATCAAAAACACCAATCTTATATATACATATTTCTGTCTCCGGTAGTGAACAACACCCGCCACCATCCCAAAGTCACCATAATCCATCACCACTTGTTTTTCTATATCGTGTTATGATTTGATCACCCGTCAGGGACAACCCGATCACTTGCAACAACAATCTTTGAGTTTTAACGACCACCATGATCAACATCTTTTTCCTTCTTAACCTTCTATTTCATGAAGCTCACTTCTATATATTCTATCTATCTACTCTATATTTCTATCTACATATACATACATACATACAAGCTTATATATATATATATATATATATATATATATATATATATATATATATATATATATATATATATATATATATATATATATATATATATATATATATATATACACACACACACACACACATAAGCTAAATCAAACATCACCACCTCAAGAACCACTTTGAACCCATCGTAAAAACTGCTGCATTCTTTTCTGTCTTGATCGAACCTCAACTCCAACTTCGCTACCTATTTCAGTTTCAAATTGATAACCATCACCACAATCTCCTAACACCGCCATATTTCGTTCTATTTAACTGCTATTATATTTCAGTTTCTGTTATGGGTTGAATAACCGCAACCACCTGCAAAACTCGCTGTAACAATTGTTATTTTAACTTCGATAATGATGTTGATAATTAATGGTGATAAAGAATAAATATGATGAAGGTGGACTTACGTGGAACTGCTACTACGTAATACTTTTTCTATTTGGCCGACAATTACTAAACAAGATAGCCCCACATGTGCAAGTGATTGAAACAAAAAGACGTCTAATAGTTCCTGTATAATCAAACCCATCCAGAGTTTATATTTGGGCCGAGATAATCAAATTGAATTGTTGGACCAAGCTCAAATTTTATCCTGTTGGGCTGCTGCCCGAGTTATCTATTTTCCTTTTCTGTCAAGGCCCAACATTTTTATCAAACCGTTGTACGCCCATCTACTTCTGTCTTTCGTTTCTGCTGTACGAAACCAAACCAACCTTTCACTTAATTTCATTTATACGTTCTATAATCCAAAGTTATGATGACTAGATGATGATTTGGTGATGATTAAATGATGTTGAAAGATCATGATAATGGAAGAAGGTTATAAATTTATGATGATAATTTGATGATGATGACGGATGTTATGATCTTATGAGGAAGAAGATGATTACATGTACATAATGATATGATGGTTATGAGGTTACAATAAAAGAACGATGAGGATGATATTGACGATGTTATGATCGTGAGACGATGATGACGGTTTGATTATGGAGAGATCACGATTAGAAGATGATGACCTAAAGAAACGAAACCATCCGGGTGTGTTGTCTACATCGATTTAAAAAAAAAAAACAAAATATCCATCAGTCTGTTTATCTCAATCATATTAATGGGCTAGTGTGATGGATCTAAACTAATTAAGCATATGGACTATTAGTAAATGGGCCTTATTATTGTAACCAGGGACTTCGAAATTTAATGTTATATAAATTAAGGTATAATCTAAATCAGAAAAAGCGACTTGGCTAGATGGTTTGGATGTGTGTCCATTAAGCGGGAGGTTGCGGGTTCGAGCCTCGTCAAAGGCATTTATTTTGTGAAAATCTCCAAAGGTAGTTATTGTTATTATTATTATTATCATTATTAAGTAAAAGTATTATTATTATCGATATTATAATTATTATTATAAATATTTTATTATCACTAAAATTACCATCATTATTAGGATTATCATAATTTTTATCATAATTAGTATTATTTTTATCATTTTTATTATTATTAGCATATCAAATAAAGATTTTCTGTATTAAAATATATTTATGACATAAAACATATCTATACTAATAATTTTTGTAATAAATATTATTTAGTAATTTAATGTATATAAAAATAAATATATCTAATTAGGTTACTAATGAAACATGTAATTTATTAAAATGATATTTATATCACTAATAATATAAAGTTGTTCGATTACGATTATGTGTGTTAATAATTATACAAATGATATAGGTTCGTGAATCCGAGGCCAACCCTACACTTGTTTAATATAGTCATATGTATTTTTACTACAAAATACATTAGGTGAGTTTCATTTGCTCCCTTTTTAAATGCTTTTGCAATATATATTTTTGGGACTGAGAATACATGCGCTGCTTTTATAACTGTTTTACGAAATAGACACAAGTAATCGAAATTACGTTCTATGGTTGAATGATCGAAACTGAATATGCCCCTTTTAATTAAGTCTGGTAATCTAAGAATTAGGGAATAGACACCCTAATTGACGCGAATCCTAAAGATAGATCTATCGGGCCCAACAAGCCCCATCCAAAGTACCAGATGTTTTAGTACTTTGAAATTTATATCATGTCCGAAGGAGGATCCCGGAATGATGGGGATATTCTTATATGCATATTGTTAATGTCGGTTACCAGGTGTTCAATCCATATGAATGATATTTTTGTCTCTATGCATGGGACGTTTATTTATGAGAATTTGGAATATGAAATCTTGTGGTCTATTAAAATATTGAAATGATTATTGATGTCAAACTAATGAACTCACCAACCTTTTGGTTGACACTTTAAAGCATGTTTATTCTCAGGTATGAAAGAAATCTTCCGCTGTGCATTTGCTTATCTTAGAGATATTACTTGGAGTCATTCATGACATATTTCAAAAGAAGATGCATTCGAGTCATTGAGTTAATCAAGATTATTATTAAGTTAATTATAGTAAGATATATTAAGAAATGGTATGCATGTTGTCAACTTACGATGTAATGAAAGATTGTCTTTTCAAAAACGAATGCAATGTTTGTAAAATGTATCATATAGAGGTCAAGTACCTCGCGATGTAATCAACTGTTGTGAATCGTTTATAATCGATATGGACTTCGTCCGGATGGATTAGAACAGGTCCTTTCATCAATGGACAACTTAATTTAGCACAAAAATCTCTACTCATATAGCTTCTATCCGCACCCGAATCAAATAAAACGTAAGCAGATTTATTGTCAATAAGAAACGTACCCGTAACAAGCTCCGGGTCTTCCTGTGCCTCTGCCGCATTAATATTGAAAACTCTTCCGCGGCCTTGTCCATTCGTGTTCTCCTGGTTCGGGCAATTTCTAATAATGTGGCCCGGTTTTCCACATTTATAACAAACTACATTGGCATAACTTGCTCCGACACTACTTGCTCCGCCATTACTCGTTCCGACACCATTTATTCCTTTCGTTCTATTAACCCCTGGTCCGTAGACCTCACACTTCGCCGCGCTATGACCATTTCTTTTACACTTGTTGCAAAATTTGGTGCAGAACCCCGAGTGATACTTTTCACACCTTTGGCATAGCTGCTTCTGATTGTTGTTGTTTTTGCGGTTATTATTGTTGTTGGGATGATTGTTGTAGTTGCTGTTGTTGTTGTTGTTGTTGTTGTTGTTGTTGTTGTTGTTGTTGTTGGGCCGTTTGTTGTAGTTGCGATTGATGTTGCGATTGTTGGGATAATTGTTGCGATTATTGTTGTAATTGCTGTTGTTGTTGTATTGGTGATTCTTATCACCGTTTTCCTCCCACTTTCTTTTGACTTGCTTCACATTGGCCTCTTCAGCAGTCTGTTCTTTAATTCTTTCTTCAATCTGGTTCACTAGTTTGTGAGCCATTCTACATGCCTGTTGTATGGAGGCGGGCTCGTGTGAACTTATATCTTCTTGGATTCTTTCCGGTAATCCTTTCACAAACACGTCGATCTTCTCTTCCTCATCTTCGAATGCTCCCGGACAAAATAGGCACAATTCTATGAATCGTCTTTCGTACGTGGTAATATCAAATCCTTGGGTTCGTAACCCTCTAAGTTCTGTTTTGAGCTTATTGACCTCGGTTCTGGGACGGTACTTCTCGTTCATCAAGTGCTTGAATGCTGACCACGGTAGTGCGTACGCATCACTTGTGGGAACACGCTTCTTCTCGGTTACCAGGTGTTCACCATATGAATGATTTTTATCTCTATGTATGGGATGTGTATTGAAATATGAAATCTTGTGGTCTATTGTTACGATTTGATATATATAGGTTAAACCTATAACTCACCAACATTTTTGTTGACGTTTAAAGCATGTTTTTTCTCAGGTGAATATTAAGAGCTTCCGCTGTTGCATACTAAAAGAAGCGTGTTCCCACAAGTGACGGAGTCGGTAATTGGGGTAAGAAATGAGGTTTTTAGATTGTTACGGGACTGTTGGACATTACGTAACCCTCGTCCCTTTGACGACGTTACAACACGTTGTCTTATCAACGGCCATAACGGTTATGTTCCACAAGACCAAGGATGGGAAGTAGTCCTAGTAAAACCAGAATGCATGACTTGTTTCTGGACGTATGAATTACGTGTCTTTATTGCCTTTGCTGAACGACTTGTGTACTAGCTAGAATTATCTTCACAACTATCTTGTATCAAAGTTATTGTGTGCTATATTTCATGCTTTATGTAAAATAAGCGGTATTGTAAGTTTGTAAAATATTGTATAAAAGTTTGAACGCGAAATATTATTATAATCAGTTTTTCATATAGAATTGTAGTAGTTGAATTGTATATTAGCTACTAAGTATGAACTTAACGGGTAGGTACTACCCGAACTTAAACTTATAAAACGCTAATATGAAGAAAAAGCTTTTATAAATGAGTTCATATTATGCTACGGAATACTATTAACTACTCTTAATATTCTGTATGATTAACTTGTTCCATTTGACTATTTTGAAGGAAATGGCACCGACTACTCGACACACCGTGAATATGAATGAAGAGGAATTCCGTACTTTTCTAGCTTCAAACATAGCCGCAGTACAAGCTGCGCTACATAACAACAATAACCTTGGATCTAGCAGTACAGGAAATCGTGTAGGATGCACCTACAAAGAATTCACTGCCTGCAAACCTTTAGAATTTGATGGAACCGAAGGACCGATCGGATTGAAACGGTGGACCGAGAAGGTCGAATCGGTGTTTGCCATAAATAAGTGTACTGAAGAGGACAAAGTGAAGTACGCTACGCATATCTTCACAGGTTCTGCGTTAACATGGTGGAATACCTATCTAGAGCAAGTGAGACAAGATGATGCGTACGCACTACCGTGGTCAGCATTCAAGCACTTGATGAACGAGAAGTACCGTCCCAGAACTGAGGTCAATAAGCTCAAGACAGAACTTAGAGGGTTACGAACCCAAGGATTTGATATTACCATGTGAAATGTCCCGTTCTTATTGATTAAAAACGTTCCATATTAATTGATTTCATTGCGAGGTTTTGACCTCTATATGAGACGTTTTTCAAAGACTGCATTCATTTTTAAACAAACCATAACCTTTATTTCATCAATAAAGGTTTAAAAAGCTTTACGTAGATTATCAAATAATGATAATCTAAAATATCCTATTTACACACGACCATTACATAATGGTTTACAATACAAATATGTTACAACAAAATAAGTTTCTTGAATGCAGTTTTTACACAATATCATACAAGCATGGACTCCAAATCTTGTCCTTATTTAAGTATGCGACAGCGGAAGCTCTTAATATTCACCTGAGAATAAACATGCTTAAAACGTCAACAAAAATGTTGGTGAGTTATAGGTTTAACCTATATATATCAAATCGTAACAATAGACCACAAGATTTCATATTTCAATACACATCCCATACATAGAGATAAAAATCATTCATATGGTGAACACCTGGTAACCGACAATAACAAGATGCATATATAAGAATATCCCCATCATTCCGGGACACCCTTCGGATATGATATAAATTTCGAAGTACTAAAGCATCCGGTACTTTGGATGGGGTTTGTTAGGCCCAATAGATCTATCTTTAGGATTCGCGTCAATTAGGGTGTCTGTTCCCTAATTCTTAGATTACCAGACTTAATAAAAAGGGGCATATT
This sequence comes from Rutidosis leptorrhynchoides, assembly GCF_046630445.1. NCBI lineage: Eukaryota > Viridiplantae > Streptophyta > Magnoliopsida > Asterales > Asteraceae > Rutidosis > Rutidosis leptorrhynchoides. Next base: position 260,409,257 of record NC_092337.1, read on the forward strand.
CGATTTAGATAATTCAACCATAGAATGTAGTTTCACGTACTTGTGTCTATTTTGTAAAACATTTATAAAACCTGCATGTATTCTCATCCCAAAAATATTAGATTTTAAAAGTGGGACTATAACTCACTTTCACAGATTTTTACTTCGTCGGGAAGTAAGACTTGGCCACTGGTTGATTCACGAACCTATAACAATATATACATATATATCAAAGTATGTTCAAAATATATTTACAACACTTTTAATATATTTTGATGTTTTAAGTTTATTAAGTCAGCTGTCCTCGTTAGTAACCTACAACTAGTTGTCCACAGTTAGATGTACAGAAATAAATCGATAAATATTATCTTGAATCAATCCACGACCCAGTGTATACGTATCTCAGTATTGATCACAACTCAAACTATATATATTTTGGAATCAACCTCAACCCTGTATAGCTAACTCCAACATTCACATATAGAGTGTCTATGGTTGTTCCGAAATATATATAGATGTGTCGACATGATAGGTCGAAACATTGTATACGTGTCTATGGTATCTCAAGATTACATAATATATAATACAAGTTGATTAAGTTATGGTTGGAATAGATTTGTTACCAATTTTCACGTAGCTAAAATGAGAAAAATTATCCAATCTTGTTTTACCCATAACTTCTTCAATTTAAATCCGTTTTGAGTGAATCAAATTGCTATGGTTTCATATTGAACTCTATTTTATGAATCTAAACAAACAAAGTATAGGTTTCTAGTCGGAAAAATAAGTTACAAGTCGTTTTTGTAAAGGTAGTCATTTCAGTCGAAAGAACGACGTCTAGATGACCATTTTAGAAAACATACTTCCACTTTGAGTTTAACCATAATTTTTGGATATAGTTTCATGTTCATAATAAAAATCATTTTCTCAGAATAACAACTTTTAAATCAAAGTTTATCATAGTTTTTAATTAACTAACCCAAAACAGCCCGCGGTGTTACTACGACGGCGTAAATCCGGTTTTACGGTGTTTTTCGTGTTTCCAGGTTTTAAATCATTAAGTTAGCATATCATATAGATATAGAACATGTGTTTAGTTGATTTTAAAAATCAAGTTAGAAGGATTAACTTTTGTTTGCGAACAAGTTTAGAATTAACTAAACTATGTTCTAGTGATTACAAGTTTAAACCTTCGAATAAGATAGCTTTATATGTATGAATCGAATGATGTTATGAACATCATTACTACCTTAAGTTCCTTGGATGAACCTACTGGAAAAGAGAAAAATGGATCTAGCTTCAATGGATCCTTGGATGGCTCAAAGTTCTTGAAGCAAAATCATGACACGAAAACAGGTTCAAGTAAGATCATCACTTGAAATAAGATTGTTATAGTTATAGAAATTGAACCAAAGTTTGAATATGATTATTACCTTGTATTAAAATGATAACCTACTGTAAGAAACGAAGATTTCTTGAGGTTGGATAATCACCTTACAAGATTGGAAGTGAGCTAGCAAACTTGAAAGTATTCTTGATTTTATGAAACTAGAACTTTTGGAATTTATGAAGAACACTTAGAACTTGAAGATAGAACTTGAGAGAGTTCAATTAGATGAAGAAAATTGAAGAATGAAAGTGTTTGTAGGTGTTTTTGGTCGTTGGTGTATGGATTAGATATAAAGGATATGTAATTTTGTTTTCATGTAAATAAGTCATGAATGATTACTCATATTTTTGTAATCTTATGAGATATTTCATGCTAGTTGCCAAATGATGGTTCCCACATGTGTTAGGTGACTCACATGGGCTGCTAAGAGCTGATCATTGGAGTGTATATACCAATAGTACATACATCTAAAAGCTGTGTATTGTACGAGTACGAATACGGGTGCATACGAGTAGAATTGTTGATGAAACTGAACGAGAATGTAATTGTAAGCATTTTTGTTAAGTAGAAGTATTTTGATAAGTATATTGAAGTCTTTCAAAAGTGTATAAATACATATTAAAACACTACATGTATATACATTTTAACTGAGTCGTTAAGTCATCGTTAGTCGTTACATGTAAGTGTTGTTTTGAAACGTTTAGGTTAACGATCTTGTTAAATGTTGTTAACCCAATGTTTATAATATCAAAAGATATTTTAAATTATTATATTATCATGATATTATGATGTACGAATATCTCTTAATATGATATATATACATTAAATGTCGTTACAACGATACACGTTACATATATGTCTCGTTTCAAAATCATTAAGTTAGTAGTCTTGTTTTTACATATGTAGTTCATTGTTAATATAATTAATGATATGTTTACTTATCATAATATCATGTTAACTATATATATAACCATATATATGTCATCATATAGTTTTTTTACAAGTTTTAACGTTCGTGAATCACCGGTCAACTTGGGTGGTCAATTGTCTATATGAAACCTATTTCAATTAATCAAGTCTTAACAAGTTTGATTGCTTAACATGTTGGAAACATTTAATCATGTAAACATCAATCTCAATTAATATATATAAACATGGAAAAGTTCGGGTCACTACACCATGTACGAAAGACGATTCACAGCGTAGCTCTTTTGTCGACTTTGGGCGGTTTTCAACCGTTGTTGAATTTGGATGATCTTCTCGGTAGTTTCTTGTATAATCTCCGGACCCGTAATCTGTCTATCCCCCACCTCACTCCAACAAATCGGAGACCTGCACTTTCTACCATAAAGTGCTTCAAACGGCGCCATCTCAATGCTTGAATGGTAGCTGTTGTTGTAGGAAAATTCTGCTAACGGTAGATGTCGATCCCAACTGTTTCCGAAATCAATAACACATGCTCGTAGCATGTCTTCAAGCATTTGTATCGTCCTTTCGCTCTGCCCATCAGTTTGTGGATGATAGGCAGTACTCATGTCTAGACGAGTTCCTAATGCTTGCTGTAATATCTGCCAGAATCTTGAAATAAATCTGCCATCCCTATCAGAGATAATAGAGATTGGTATTCCATGTCTAGAGACGACTTCCTTCAAATACAGTCGTGCTAACTTCTCCATCTTGTCATCTTCTCTTATTGGTAGGAAGTGTGCTGATTTGGTGAGACGATCAACTATTACCCAAATAGTATCAAAACCACTTGCAGTCCTTGGCAATTTAGTGATGAAATCCATGGTAATGTTTTCCCATTTCCATTCCGGGATTTCGGATTGTTGAAGTAGACCTGATGGTTTCTGATGCTCAGCTTTGACCTTAGAACACGTCAAACATTCTCCTACGTATTTAGCAACATCGGCTTTCATACCTGGCCACCAAAAATGTTTCTTGAGATCCTTGTACATCTTCCCCGTTCCAGGATGTATTGAGTATCTGGTTTTATGAGCTTCTCTAAGTACCATTTCTCTCATATCTCCAAATTTTGGTACCCAAATCCTTTCAGCCCTATACCGGGTTCCGTCTTCCTGAATATTAAGATGCTTCTCCGATCCTTTGGGTATTTCATCCTTTAAATTTCCCTCTTTTAAAACTCCTTGTTGCGCCTCCTTTATTTGAGTAGTAAGGTTATTATGAATCATTATATTCATAGATTTTACTCGAATGGGTTCTCTGTCCTTCCTGCTCAAGGCATCGGCTACCACATTTGCCTTCCCCGGGTGGTAACGAATCTCAAAGTCGTAATCATTCAATAATTCAATCCACCTACGCTGCCTCATATTCAGTTGTTTCTGATTAAATATGTGTTGAAGACTTTTGTGGTCGGTATATATAATACTTTTGACCCCATATAAGTAGTGCCTCCAAGTCTTTAATGCAAAAACAACCGCGCCTAATTCCAAATCATGCGTCGTATAATTTTGTTCGTGAATCTTCAATTGTCTAGACGCATAAGCAATCACCTTCGTTCGTTGCATTAATACACAACCGAGACCTTGCTTTGATGCATCACAATAAATCACAAAATCATCATTCCCTTCAGGCAATGACAATATAGGTGCCGTAGTTAGCTTTTTCTTCAATAACTGAAACGCTTTCTCTTGTTCATCATTCCATTCAAATTTCTTCCCTTTATGCGTTAATGCAGTCAAGGGTTTTGCTATTCTGGAAAAGTCTTGGATGAACCTTCTGTAGTAACCAGCTAGTCCTAAAAACTGGCGTATGTGTTTCGGAGTTTTCGGGGTTTCCCACTTTTCAACAGTTTCTATCTTTGCCGGATCCACCTTAATACCTTCTTTGTTCACTATGTGACCGAGGAATTGAACTTCTTCCAACCAAAATGCACACTTTGAAAACTTAGCGTACAATTCTTCCTTTCTCAATACTTCTAACACCTTTCTCAAATGTTCACCGTGTTCTTGGTCATTCTTTGAGTAAATAAGTATGTCATCAATGAAAACAATGACAAACTTGTCAAGGTATGGTCCACACACTCGGTTCATAAGGTCCATGAACACAGCTGGTGCATTAGTTAAACCAAACGGCATGACCATAAACTCATAATGACCGTAACGTGTTCTGAAAGCAGTCTTTGGAATATCATCTTCTTTCACCCGCATTTGATGATACCCGGAACGTAAGTCAATCTTTGAATAGACAGACGAGCCTTGTAGTTGATCAAATAAGTCGTCGATTCTCAGTAGTGGGTAGCGGTTCTTGATGGTAAGTTTGTTTAACTCTCGGTAGTCGATACACAACCTGAATGTACCATCTTTCTTCTTGACAAACAAAACAGGAGCTCCCCACGGTGATGTGCTTGGTCGAATGAAACCACGCTCTAAAAGTTCTTGTAATTGGCTTTGCAGTTCTTTCATCTCGCTGGGTGCGAGTCTGTAAGGAGCACGAGCTATTGGTGCAGCTCCTGGTACAAGATCTATTTGAAATTCAACGGATCGATGTGGGGGTAATCCCGGTAATTCTTTCGGAAATACATCGGGAAATTCTTTTGCGACGGGAACATCATTGATGCTCTTTTCTTCAGTTTGTACTTTCTCGACGTGTGCTAGAATAGCATAGCAACCTTTTCTTATTAGTTTTTGTGCCTTCAAATTACTAATAAGATGTAGCTTCGTGTTGCCATTTTCTCCGTACACCATTAAGGGTTTTCCTTTTTCTCGTATAATGCGAATTGTATTTTTGTAACAGACGATCTCTGCTTTCACTTCTTTCAACCAGTCCATACCGATTATCACATCAAAACTCCCTAACTCTACTGGTATCAAATCAATCTTAAATGTTTCGCTAACCAGTTTAATTTCTCGATTCCGACATATATTATCTGCTGAAATTAATTTACCATTTGCTAATTCGAGTAAAAATTTACTATCCAAAGGCGTCAATGGACAACTTAATTTAGCACAAAAATCTCTACTCATATAGCTTCTATCCGCACCCGAATCAAATAAAACGTAAGCAGATTTATTGTCAATAAGAAACGTACCCGTAACAAGCTCCGGGTCTTCCTGTGCCTCTACCGCATTAATATTGAAAACTCTTCCACGGCCTTGTCCATTCGTGTTCTCCTGGTTCGGGCAATTTCTAATAATGTGGCCTGGTTTTCCACATTTATAACAAACTACATTGGCATAACTTGCTCCGACACTACTTGCTCCGCCATTACTCGTTCCGACACCATTTGTTCCTTTCGTTCTATTAACCCCTGGTCCGTAGACCTCACACTTCGCCGCGCTATGACCATTTCTTTTACACTTGTTGCAAAATTTGGTGCAGAACCCCGAGTGATTCTTTTCACACCTTTGGCATAGTTGCTTCTGATTGTTGTTGTTGTTGCGGTTATTATTGTTGTTGGGATGATTGTTGTAGTTGCTGTTGTTGTTGTTGTTGTTGTTGTTGGGCCGTTTGTTGTAGTTGCGATTGATGTTGCGATTGTTGGGATAATTGTTGCGATTATTGTTGTAATTGCTGTTGTTGTTGTATTGGTGATTCTTATCACCGTTTTCCTCCCACTTTCTTTTGACTTGCTTCACATTGGCCTCTTCAGCAGTCTGTTCTTTAATTCTTTCTTCAATCTGGTTCACTAGTTTGTGAGCCATTCTACATGCCTGTTGTATGGAGGCGGGCTCGTGTGAACTTATATCTTCTTGGATTCTTTCCGGTAATCCTTTCACAAACGCGTCGATCTTCTCTTCCTCATCTTCGAATGCTCCCGGACACAATAGGCACAATTCTGTGAATCGTCTTTCGTACGTGGTAATATTAAATCCTTGGGTTCGTAACCCTCTAAGTTCTGTCTTGAGCTTATTGACCTCGGTTCTGGGACGGTACTTCTCGTTCATCAAGTGCTTGAATGCTGACCACGGTAGTGCGTACGCATCATCTTGTCCCACTTGCTCTAGATAGGTATTCCACCATGTTAACGCAGAACCTGTGAAGGTATGCGTAGCGTACTTCACTTTGTCCTCTTCAGTACACTTACTTATGGCAAACACCGATTCAACCTTCTCGGTCCACCGTTTCAATCCGATCGGTCCTTCGGTTCCATCAAATTCCAAAGGTTTGCAGGCAGTGAATTCTTTGTAGGTGCATCCTACACGATTTCCTGTACTGCTAGATCCAAGGTTATTGTTGGTATGTAGCGCAGCCTGTACTGCGGCTATGTTTGAAGCTAGAAAAGTACGGAATTCCTCTTCATTCATATTCACGGTGTGTCGAGTAGTCGGTGCCATTTCCTTCAAAATAGTTAAATGGAACAAGTTAATCATACAGAATATTAAGAGTAGTTAATAGTATTTCGTAGCATAATATGAACTCATTTATAAAAGCTTTTTCTTCATATTAGCGTTTTATAAGTTTAAATTCGGGTAGTACCTACCCGTTAAGTTCCTACTTAGTAGCTAATATACAATTCAACTACTACAATTCTATATGAAAAACTGATTGTAATAATATTTCGCGTTCAAACTTTTATACAATATTTTACAAACTTACAATACCGCTTATTTTACATAAAGCATGAAATATAGCACACAATAACTTTGATACAAGATAGTTGTGAAGACAATTCTAGCTAGTACACAAGTCGTTCGGCAAAGGCAATAAAGACACGTAATTCATACGTCCAGAAACAAGTCATGCATTCTGGTTTTACTAGGACTACTTCCCATCCTTGGTCTTGTGCAACATAACCGTTATGGCCGTTGATAAGACAGCGTGTTGTAACGTCATCAAAGGGACGAGGGTTACGTAATGTCCAACAGTCCCGTAATAATCTAAAAACCTCATTTCTTACCCCAATTACCGACTCCGTCACTTGTGGAAACGTTTTGTTTAATAGTTGTAGCCCGATGTTCTTGTTCTCACTTTGGTGAGAAGCGAACATTACTAATCCGTAAGCATAACATGCTTCTTTATGTTGCATGTTAGCCGCTTTTTCTAAATCACGAAGTCCAATATTCGGATATATTGAGTCAAAATAATTTCTTAACCCGTTGCGTAAAATAGCATTTGGGTTCCCCGCAATATATGCGTCAAAGTAAACACATCGTAACTTATGGGTTTCCCAATGTGATATCCCCCATCTTTCAAACGAAAGTCTCTTATAAACCAAGACATTCTTGGAACGTTCTTCGAATGTCTTACAAACTGATCTCTCCTTAAATAGTTGCGCCGAGGAATTCTGACCGACTCTAGACAAGATTTCATCAATCATGTCTCCGGGTAGGTCTCTTAAAATATTGGGTTGTCTATCCATTTTGTGTTTTTATACTGTAAAATAGACAAGAGTTAGATTCATAAAAAAAATACTTATTAATACAAGCAATTTTTACATATATCATAAAGCATAAGCACACTATATTACATATATTATACCACATGAATACAACTATCTTATTCCGACTCGCTTGTTTCTTCTTCTTCGGTTTTGGTTCGTTTTGCCAAGTTTCTAGGGATATATGATTTTCCCCTAATACGAGCCGTCGTTATCCACATTGGTTTAGAAAAACCTGGTGGTTTAGAGGTTCCCGGGTCATTGTTACAACTTAAGGACTTCGGGGGTTGACGATACATATAAAGTTCATCGGGATTGGAATTAGATTTCTCTATTTTTATGCCCTTTCCCTTATTATTTTCTTTTGCCTTTTTAAATTCAGTTGGGGTAATTTCTATAACATCATCGGAATTCTCGTCGGAATCCGATTCATCGGAGAATTGGTAATCCTCCCAATATTTTGCTTCCTTGGCGGAAACACCATTGACCATAATTAACCTTGGTCGGTTGGTTGAGGATTTTCTTTTACTTAACCGTTTTATTATTTCCCCCACCGGTTCTATTTCTTCATCCGGTTCCGATTCTTCTTCCGGTTCCGATTCTTCTTCCGGTTCCGACTCTTCTTCCGGTTCCTCTTCGGGAACTTGTGAATCAGTCCACGAATCATTCCAATTTACATTTGACTCTTCATTATTATTAGGTGAGTCAATGGGACTTGTTCTAGAGGTAGACATCTATCACATAATATCAAACGCGTTAAGAGATTAATATATCACATAATATTCACATGTTAAAAATATATAGTTTCCAACAAAATTTGTTAAGCAATCATTTTTAAAGAAAACACGGTCGAAGTCCAGACTCACTAATGCATCCTAACAAACTCGATAAGACACACTAATGCAAATTTTCTGGTTCTCTAAGACCAACGCTCTGATACCAACTGAAATGTCCCGTTCTTATTGATTAAAAACGTTCCATATTAATTGATTTCATTGCGAGGTTTTGACCTCTATATGAGACATTTTTCAAAGACTGCATTCATTTTTAAACAAACCATAACCTTTATTTCATCAATAAAGGTTTAAAAAGCTTTACGTAGATTATCAAATAATGATAATCTAAAATATCCTGTTTACACACGACCATTACATAATGGTTTACAATACAAATATGTTACAACAAAATAAGTTTCTTGAATGCAGTTTTTACACAATATCATACAAGCATGGACTCCAAATCTTGTCCTTATTTAAGTATGCGACAGCGGAAGCTCTTAATATTCACCTGAGAATAAACATGCTTAAAACGTCAACAAAAATGTTGGTGAGTTATAGGTTTAACCTATATATATCAAATCGTAACAATAGACCACAAGATTTCATATTTCAATACACATCCCATACATAGAGATAAAAATCATTCATATGGTGAACACCTGGTAACCGACAATAACAAGATGCATATATAAGAATATCCCCATCATTCCGGGACACCCTTCGGATATGATATAAATTTCGAAGTACTAAAGCATCCGGTACTTTGGATGGGGTTTGTTAGGCCCAATAGATCTATCTTTAGGATTCGCGTCAATTAGGGTGTCTGTTCCCTAATTCTTAGATTACCAGACTTAATAAAAAGGGGCATATTCGATTTAGATAATTCAACCATAGAATGTAGTTTCACGTACTTGTGTCTATTTTGTAAAACATTTATAAAACCTGCATGTATTCTCATCCCAAAAATATTAGATTTTAAAAGTGGGACTATAACTCACTTTCACAGATTTTTACTTCGTCGGGAAGTAAGACTTGGCCACTGGTTGATTCACGAACCTATAACAATATATACATATATATCAAAGTATGTTCAAAATATATTTACAACACTTTTAATATATTTTGATGTTTTAAGTTTATTAAGTCAGCTGTCCTCGTTAGTAACCTACAACTAGTTGTCCACAGTTAGATGTACAGAAATAAATCGATAAATATTATCTTGAATCAATCCACGACCCAGTGTATACGTATCTCAGTATTGATCACAACTCAAACTATATATATTTTGGAATCAACCTCAACCCTGTATAGCTAACTCCAACATTCACATATAGAGTGTCTATGGTTGTTCCGAAATATATATAGATGTGTCGACATGATAGGTCGAAACATTGTATACGTGTCTATGGTATCTCAAGATTACATAATATATGATACAAGTTGATTAAGTTATGGTTGGAATAGATTTGTTACCAATTTTCACGTAGCTAAAATGAGAAAAATTATCCAATCTTGTTTTACCCATAACTTCTTCAATTTAAATCCGTTTTGAGTGAATCAAATTGCTATGGTTTCATATTGAACTCTATTTTATGAATCTAAACAAACAAAGTATAGGTTTCTAGTCGGAAAAATAAGTTACAAGTCGTTTTTGTAAAGGTAGTCATTTCAGTCGAAAGAACGACGTCTAGATGACCATTTTAGAAAACATACTTCCACTTTGAGTTTAACCATAATTTTTGGATATAGTTTCATGTTCATAATAAAAATCATTTTCTCAGAATAACAACTTTTAAATCAAAGTTTATCATAGTTTTTAATTAACTAACCCAAAACAGCCCGCGGTGTTACTACGACGGCGTAAATCCGGTTTTACGGTGTTTTTCGTGTTTCCAGGTTTTAAATCATTAAGTTAGCATATCATATAGATATAGAACATGTGTTTAGTTGATTTTAAAAATCAAGTTAGAAGGATTAACTTTTGTTTGCGAACAAGTTTAGAATTAACTAAACTATGTTCTAGTGATTACAAGTTTAAACCTTCGAATAAGATAGCTTTATATGTATGAATCGAATGATGTTATGAACATCATTACTACCTTAAGTTCCTTGGATGAACCTACTGGAAAAGAGAAAAATGGATCTAGCTTCAATGGATCCTTGGATGGCTCAAAGTTCTTGAAGCAAAATCATGACACGAAAACAAGTTCAAGTAAGATCATCACTTGAAATAAGATTGTTATAGTTATAGAAATTGAACCAAAGTTTGAATATGATTATTACCTTGTATTAAAATGATAACCTACTGTAAGAAACAAAGATTTCTTGAGGTTGGATAATCACCTTACAAGATTGGAAGTGAGCTAGCAAACTTGAAAGTATTCTTGATTTTATGAAACTAGAACTTTTGGAATTTATGAAGAACACTTAGAACTTGAAGATAGAACTTGAGAGAGTTCAATTAGATGAAGAAAATTGAAGAATGAAAGTGTTTGTAGGTGTTTTTGGTCGTTGGTGTATGGATTAGATATAAAGGATATGTAATTTTGTTTTCATGTAAATAAGTCATGAATGATTACTCATATTTTTGTAATCTTATGAGATATTTCATGCTAGTTGCCAAATGATGGTTCCCACATGTGTTAGGTGACTCACATGGGCTGCTAAGAGCTGATCATTGGAGTGTATATACCAATAGTACATACATCTAAAAGCTGTGTATTGTACGAGTACGAATACGGGTGCATACGAGTAGAATTGTTGATGAAACTGAACGAGAATGTAATTGTAAGCATTTTTGTTAAGTAGAAGTATTTTGATAAGTATATTGAAGTCTTTCAAAAGTGTATAAATACATATTAAAACACTACATGTATATACATTTTAACTGAGTCGTTAAGTCATCGTTAGTCGTTACATGTAAGTGTTGTTTTGAAACGTTTAGGTTAACGATCTTGTTAAATGTTGTTAACCCAATGTTTATAATATCAAAAGATATTTTAAATTATTATATTATCATGATATTATGATGTACGAATATCTCTTAATATGATATATATACATTAAATGTCGTTACAACGATACACGTTACATATATGTCTCGTTTCAAAATCATTAAGTTAGTAGTCTTGTTTTTACATATGTAGTTCATTGTTAATATAATTAATGATATGTTTACTTATCATAATATCATGTTAACTATATATATAACCATATATATGTCATCATATAGTTTTTTTACAAGTTTTAACGTTCGTGAATCACCGGTCAACTTGGGTGGTCAATTGTCTATATGAAACCTATTTCAATTAATCAAGTCTTAACAAGTTTGATTGCTTAACATGTTGGAAACATTTAATCATGTAAACATCAATCTCAATTAATATATATAAACATGGAAAAGTTCGGGTCACTACACCATGTACGAAAGACGATTCACAGAATTGTGCCTATTGTGTCCGAGAGCGTTCGAAGATGAGGAAGAAAAGATCGACGCGTTTGTGAAAGGATTACCGGAAAGAATCCAAGAAGATATAAGTTCACACGAGCCTGCCTCCATACAACAGGCATGTAGAATGGCTCACAAACTAGTGAACCAAATTGAAGAAAGAATTAAAGAACAGACTGCTGAAGAGGCTAATGTGAAGCAAGTCAAAAGAAAGTGGGAGGAAAACGGTGATAAGAATCACCAATACAACAACAACAGCAATTACAATAATAATCGCAACAACTATCCCAACAATCGCAACATCAATCGCAACTACAACAAACGGCCCAACAACAACAACAACAACAACAACAACAACAACAACAACAACAACAACAACAACAACAACAACAACAGCAGCAGCAGCAACTACAACAATCATCCCAACAACAATAATAACCGCAACAAAAACAATCAGAAGCAGCTATGCCAAAGGTGTGAAAAGTATCACTCGGGGTTCTGCACCAAATTTTGCAACAAGTGTAAAAGAAATGGTCATAGCGCGGCGAAGTGTGAGGTCTACGGACCAGGGGTTTACAGAACAAAAGGAACAAATGGTGTCGGAACGAGTAATGGCGGAGCAAGTAGTGTCGGAGCAAGTTATGCCAATGTAGTTTGTTATAAATGTGGAAAACCGGGCCACGTTATTAGAAATTGCCCGAACCAGGAGAATACGAATGGATAAGGCCGCGGAAGAGTTTTCAATATTAATGCGGCAGAGGCACAGGAAGACCCGGAGCTTGTTACGGGTACGTTTCTTATTGACAATAAATCTGCTTATGTTTTATTTGATTCGGGTGCGGATAGAAGCTATATGAGTAGAGATTTTTGTGCTAAATTAAGTTGTCCATTGACGTCTTTGGATAGTAAATTTTTTACTCGAATTAGCAAATGGTAAATTAATTTCAGCAGATAATATATGTCGGAATCGAGAAATTAAACTGGTTAGCGAAACATTTAAGATTGATTTGATACCAGTAGAGTTAGGGAGTTTTGATGTGATAATCGGTATGGACTGGTTGAAAGAAGTGAAAGCAGAGATCGTTTGTTACAAAAATGCAATTCGCATTATACGAGAAAAAGGAAAACCCTTAATGGTGTACGGAGAAAAGGGCAACACGAAGCTACATCTTATTAGTAATTTGAAGGCACAAAAACTAATAAGAAAAGGTTGCTATGCTGTTCTAGCACACGTCGAGAAAGTAGAAACTGAAGAAAAGAGCATCAATGATGTTCCCATTGCAAAAGAATTTCCCGATGTATTTCTGAAAGAATTACCGGGATTACCCCCACATCGATCCATTGAATTTCAAATAGATCTTGTACCAGGAGCTGCACCAATAGCTCGTGCTCCTTACAGACTCGCACCCAGCGAGATGAAAGAACTGCAAAGCCAATTACAAGAACTTTTAGAGCGTGGTTTCATTCGACCAAGCACATCACCGTGGGGAGCTCCTGTTTTGTTTGTCAAGAAGAAAGATGGTACATTTAGGTTGTGTATCGACTACCGAGAGTTGAACAAACTTACCATCAAGAACCGCTACCCACTACCGAGAATCGACAACTTATTTGATCAACTACAAGGCTCGTCTGTTTATTCAAAGATTGACTTACGTTTCGGGTATCATCAAATGCCAGTGAAAGAAGATGATATTCCAAAGACTGCTTTCAGAACACGTTATGGTCATTACGAGTTTATGGTCATGCCGTTTGGTATAACTAATGCACCAGCTGTGTTCATGGACCTTATGAACCGAGTGTGTGGACCATACCTTGACAAGTTTGTCATAGTTTTCATTGATGACATACTTATTTACTCAAAGAATGACCAAGAACACGGTGAACATTTGAGAAAGGTGTTAGAAGTATTGAGGAAGGAAGAATTGTACGCTAAGTTTTCAAAGTGTGCATTTTGGTTGGAAGAAGTTCAATTCCTCGGTCACATAGTGAACAAAGAAGGTATTAAGGTGGATCCGGCAAAGATAGAAACTGTTGAAAAGTGGGAAACCCCGAAAACTCCGAAACACATATGCCAGTTTTTAGGACTAGCTGGTTACTACAGAAGGTTCATCCAAGACTTTTCCAGAATAACAAAACCCTTGACTGCATTAACGCATAAAGGGAAGAAATTTGAATGGAATGATGAACAAGAGAAAGCGTTCTAGTTATTGAAGAAAAAGCTAACTACGACACCTATATTGTTATTGCCTGAAGGGAATGATGATTTTGTGATTTATTGTGATGCATCAAAGTAAGGTCTCGGTTGTGTATTAATGCAATGAACAAAGGTGATTGCTTATGCGTCTAGACAATTGAAGATTCACGAACAAAATTATACGACGCATGATTTGGAATTAGGCGCGGTTGTTTTTGCATTAAAGACTTGGAGGAACTACTTATATGTGGTCAAAAGTATTATATATACCGACCACAAAAGTCTTCAACACATATTTAATCAGAAATAACTGAATATGAGGCAGCGTAGGTGGATTGAATTGTTGAATGATTACGACTTTGAGATTCGTTACCACCCGGGGAAGGCAAATGTGGTAGCCGACGCCTTGAGCAGGAAGGACAGAGAACCCATTCGAGTAAAATCTATGAATATAATGATTCACAATAACCTTACTACTCAAATAAAGGAGGCGCAACAAGGAGTTTTAAAAGAGGGAAATTTAAAGGATGAAATACCCAAAGGATTGGAGAAGCATCTTAATATTCGGGAAGACGGAACCCGGTATAGGGCTGAAAGGATTTGGGTACCAAAATTTGGAGATATGAGAGAAATGTTACTTAGAGAAGCTCATAAAACCAGATACTCAATACATCCTGGAACGGGGAAGATGTACAAGGATCTTAAGAAACATTTTTGGTGGCCGGGTATGAAAGCTGATGTAGCTAAATACGTAGGAGAATGTTTGACATGTTCTAAGGTCAAAGCTGAGCATCAGAATCCATCAGGTCTACTTCAACAACCCAAAATCCCGGAATGGAAATGGGAAAACATTACCATGGATTTCATCACTAAATTGCCAAGGACTGCAAGTGGTTTTGATACTATTTGGGTAATAGTTGATCGTCTCACCAAATCAGCACACTTCCTACCAATAAGAGAAGATGACAAGATGGAGAAGTTAGCACGACTGTATTTGAAGGAAGTCGTCTCCAGACATGGAATACCAATCTCTATTATCTCTGATAGGGATGGCAGATTTATTTCAAGATTTTGACAGACATTACAGCAAGCATTAGGAACTCGTCTAGACATGAGTACTGCCTATCATCCACAAACTGATGGGCAGAGCGAAAGGACGATACAAACACTTGAAGACATGCTACGAGCATGTGTTATTGATTTCGGAAACAGTTGGGATCGACATCTACCGTTAGCAGAATTTTCCTACAACAACAGCTATCATTCAAGTATTGAGATGGCGCCATTTGAAGCACTTTATGGTAGAAAGTGCAGGTCTCCAATTTGTTGGAGTGAAGTGGGGGATAGACAGATTACGGGTCCGGAGATAATACAAGAAACTACCGAGAAGATCATCCAAATTCAACAACGGTTGAAAACCGCCCAAAGTCGACAAAAGAGCTACGCTGACATTAAAAGAAAAGATATAGAATTTGAAATTGGAGAGATGGTCATGCTTAAGGTTGCACCTTGGAAAGGAGTTGTTCGATTTGGTAAACGAGGTAAATTAAATCCAAGGTATATTGGACCATTTAAGATTATTGATCGTGTTGGACCAGTAGCTTACCGACTTGAGTTACCTCAACAACTCGCGGCTGTACATAACACTTTCCACGTCTCGAATTTGAAGAAATGTTTTTCTAAAGAAGATCTCACTATTCCGTTAGACGAAATCCAAATCAATGAAAAACTTCAATTCATCGAAGAACCCGTCGAAATAATGGATCGTGAGGTTAAAAGACTTAAACAAAACAAGATACCAATTGTTAAGGTTCGATGGAATGCTCGTAGAGGACCCGAGTTCACCTGGGAACGAGAAGATCAGATGAAGAAGAAATACCAGCACTTATTTCCAGAAGATACGTCAACAACTCCAACTGCTTAAAATTTCGGGACGAAATTTATTTAACGGGTAGGTACTGTAGTGACCCGAACTTTTCGATGTTTATATATATTAAATGAAATTTTTATTTACATGATTAAGTGTTTCCAACATGTTAAGCAATCAAATTTGTTAAGACTTGATTAATTGAAATAGGTTTCATATAGACAATTGACCACCCAAGTTGACCGGTGATTCACGAACGTTAAAACTTGTAAAAACTATATGATGACATATATATGGATATATATATAGTTAACATGATATTATGATAAGTAAACATATCATTAAGTATATTAACAATGAACTACATATGTAAAAGCAAAACTACTAACTTAATGATTTTGAAACGAGACATATATGTAACGATTATCGTTGTAACGACATTTAATGTATATATATCAGATTAAGAGATATTCATACATCATATTATCATGATAATATAATAATTTAAAATCTCATTTGATATTATAAACATTGGGTTAACAACATTTAACAAGATCGTTAACCTAAAGGTTTCAAAATAACACTTACATGTAACGACTAACGATGACTTAACGACTCAGTTAAAATGTATATATACATGTAGTGTTTTAATATGTATTCATACACTTTTGAAAGACTTCAAGACACTTATCAAAATACTTCTACTTAACAAAAATGCTTACAATTACATCCTCGTTCAGTTTCATCTACAATTCTACTCGTATGCACCCGTATTCGTACTCGTACAATATACAGCTTTTAGATGTATGTACTATTGGTATATACACTCCAATGATCAGCTCTTAGCAGCCCATGTGAGTCACCTAACACATGTGGGAACCATCATTTGGCAACTAGCATGAAATATCTCATAAAATTACAAAAATATGAGTAATCATTCATGACTTATTTACATGAAAACAAAATTACATATCCTTTATATCTAATCCATACACCAATGACCAAAAACACCTACAAACACTTTCATTCTTCAATTTTCTTCATCTAATTGATCTCTCTCAAGTTCTATCTTCAAGGTCTAAGTGTTCTTCATAAATTCCAAAAGTTCTAGTTTCATAAAATCAAGAATACTTCCAAGATTGCAAGTTTACTTCCAAGTTTTCTAAATCCATTCCAAGTAATCATCCAAGATCAAGAAACCTTTGTTACTTACAGTAGGTTATCTTTCTAATACAAGGTAATAATCATGTTCAAACTTTAATTCAATTTCTATAACTATAACAATCTTATTTCGAGTGGAAATCTTACTTGAAATTGTTTTCGTGTCATGATTCTGCTTCAAGAACTTTCAAGCCATCCAAGGATCCTTTGAAGCTAGATCCATTTTTCTCATTTCCAGTATGTTTATCCAAGGAACTTGAGGTAGTAATGATGTTCATAACATCATTCGATTCATACATAAAAAGCTGTCTTATTCAACGTTATAAACTTGTAATCACTAGAACATCGTTTAGTTAATTCTAAACTTGTTGGCAAATAAAGTTAATCCTTCTAACTAGACTTTTAAAATTAACTAAACACATGTTCTATATCTATATGATATGCTAACTTAATGATTTAAAACCCGGAAACACGATAAACACCATAAAACTGGATATACGCCGTCGTAGTAAAACCGGGGGCTGTTTTGGTTGGGATAATTAAAAGCTAAGAAGAACTTTGTTTTAACAGCTATACTTCTGGAAAAATGATTTTTCTTATGAACATGAAACTATATCCAAAAATCATGGTTAAACTCATAGTGAAAGTATGTTTTTCAAAATGGTCATCAAGATGTCGTTCTTTCGACGGAAATGACTACCTCTTTCAAAAACGACTTGTAACTTGTATTTCCGACTATAAACTTATATTTTTTCTGTTTAGATTCATAAAGTTAAGTTCAATACGAAACCGTGGCCACTGGAATCACTCAAAACGGATTAGAAACGAAGAAATGGCGAGTAAAACAAGATTGATAAAAACTACTCATTTTACCTACGTGAAAGTTAGTAATAAATCAATTCCAACCATAACCTAATCAACTTATATTGTATATTATGTAATCTTGAGATACCATAGACACGTATACAATGTTTCGACCTATCATGTCGACCCATCTATATATATATTGCGGAACAACCATAGACACTCTATATGTGAATGTTGGAGTTAGCTATACAGGGTTGAGGTTGATTCCAAAATATATATATAGTTTGAGTTGTGATTAATACTGAGATACGTATACACTGGGTAATGGATTGATTCAAGATAATATTTATCGATTTATTTCTGTACATCTAACTGTGGACAACTAGTTATAGGTTACTAACAAGGACAGCTGACTTAATAAACTTAAAACATCAAAATGTATTAAAAGTTCTGTAAATATATTTTGAACATACTTTGATATATATGTATATATTGTTATAGGTTTGTGAATTAACCAGTGGCCAAGTCTTACTTCCCGACGAAGTAAAAATCTGTGAAAGTGAGTTATAGTTCCACTTTTAAAAATCTAATATTTTTGGGATGAGAATACATGCAGGTTTTATAAATGATTTACAAAATAGACACAAGTACGTGAAACTACATTCTATGGTTGAATTATCGAAATCGAATATGCCCCTTTTTATTAAGTCTGGTAATCTAAGAATTAGGGAACAGATACTCTAATTGACGCGAATCCTAAAGATAGATCTATTGGGCCCAACCAGCCCCATCCAAAGTACCGGATGCTTTAATACTTCGAAATTTATATCATATCCGAAGGGTGTCATGGAATGATGGGGATATTCTTATATATGCATCTTGTTAATGTCGGTTACCAGGTGTTCACCATATGAATGATTTTTATCTCTATGTATGGGATGTGTATTGAAATATGAAATCTTGTGGTCTATTGTTAGAATTTGATATATATAGGTTAAACCTATAACTCACCAACATTTTTGTTGACGTTTAAAGCATGTTTATTCTCAGGTGAATACTAAGAGCTTCCGCTGTTGCATACTAAAATAAGGACAAGATTTGGAGTCCATGTTTGTATGATATTGTGTAAAAACTGCATTCAAGAAACTGATTTCGATGTAACATATTTGTATTGTAAACCATTATGTAATGGTCGTGTGTAAACAGGATATTTTAGATTATCATTATTTGATAATCTACGTAAAGCTTTTTAAACCTTTATTTATGAAATAAAGGTTATGGTTTGTTTTTAAAATGAATGCAGTCTTTGAAAAACGTCTCATATAGAGGTCAAAACCTCGCAACGAAATCAATTAATATGGAACGTTTTTAATCAATAAGAACGGGACATTTCACCACACGCAGGGGTTATAGTGCTATCCTCTCCACCACAGAGGTAATCATATGTTTTCTGTTGAACTTTAGCAAAAGTGTGCGGAACATCTCTTCACAGCCTTCGCACCAGAGTTGGATGTCTCTGCGGATTAATAGCATGCAAAAATCCAGAGATTTTTTGATCTTCATGCAGGCTTGGAATCTTTTGACATTCGTAGATGTACCTCGTAAGTAATGCGTTCAAAGTCTCCTTGTTGCCTTGCTTAATATCGTGACATTCTATGTGCGTCTTTTTCTGCGGTAATAGATTTTGAAACTGCAGCAAAAAAATTTCGCGCAAATCTACGAAGCCAATGATACTGCGAGATTGCAAACTATGGAACCATTGCCTTGCTGACCCTTGCAAGGCCATGGGGAATACTCTACACGCTACTGGTTCATCCCAGGTATAAGTGCTCACAACGCCTTCGAAGCGTTGTAGAAAATCCAAAGGATCAGTTAGACCCGAATAGACTCCTAGAGTTGCCGGCACGATCGGCGGAGAAACAATTGGATAGTCAGAAATATGCTGGGCAAACTTGTTCGCATCAGTAGTGATTTCTGTTGCCTTCTTTGTGTGAGTATCTGCATTCTCTGCACAAAACTTGGTAAGCATGTCTTGCAAAAAGTTTGGCTGATCAAACTTATGTTGCATTGACTTTGGCGCAATGCTTCTGAAAGCATCCGCCAAAAAATTCTGGGTGTTTTCTCTGCGAGCAGCGTCAGATGCATCGCCCTCTTCCCCATAGCGAGGGAAAGGTGTTGGTGGTCGCTTTCGCTTAATTTGTGGATTTTTAACAAACTCTTCTACGCTGTCCGAATCATCAGAAAATTCGCACTCGTCTCTTGGCGTTTTTGCCATTTTTGATTTATACACAGAGTTCAAATGAATGCGATCTTCTGCATTATCACTATCGCTATCATTATGCTCAATAACTAGACGATCAACTTGTGATCCTGAATCATTCAATGGCCATAAGTAAGTGTGCGGTATGCGAGATTCACAATTACGCTTAGCATCTCTCTTAGCTTGCTCGATTGCAGTACCAACAATCTTTTCAGTTCACAAACTAGATTTTCCAGCCAAAGCTTTTGGTCGCTTCCCATCAGCGGTTATTTCACTGCAATTTTGTAGCAAATTTCTTCACGCAATCATTTTTTCAGCAGCAACTTCTGGCTGCGAATCACTAGCATTGTTTTCAGCAGATGTTTTAGCGATCGGCTCTTGAACCGATTTTCCCGCGGTTATACTAGCATTTGTTTGTAATGGAAATATCACAACGTTCTGCGAATCACCAGGCAGTGCATCAGCATTCGCAAAACCACCAGTTTGCTTTGCATTTGTCATCATGATTGTCAAGCAGATCGACTGATTGCGTATTGTAAAAGCACCTGCAAATCATCACAACAAAAACACGATTGCAATTAAACCGTCAAATTAATTGTTTAACGGCACGAAACAAAAAAATTTCAGGTTAATTTGCAAAACGTGTCCCACGGATGGCGCCAATTGATCAATCCTTAATTAATGATGTTACTTAATTACGGAATGAGTGCAATAAGATTGTAATGGAGGATGAAATGTTTGATGATTATTTTGGGCTCCGATGATCGTCTTTCACTTTAACTATCAAGTGATCAACCACCCCGACCCGGTCTTGATTGTTAATTAGCTTAATTCACCTTTGCGCGGTGTAAAAATCCCTTGGGCAAGATAACAAGTGGAAATTACAAAGGCTTAGGCAAAATGGCAGAGAATCAACAACCCATAAATGAGAGGCCAAGCTCCCTATTTATAGGAATCGAAATATCCGCGGTCTGCGAGTTACTTAACTATCCACGGAAACTCAGCGGATTAAACCGCGATCTTGCATTAATGCGAAAACATAACCGCTGCACTTATTTTCAGCGAATTTTGTATAGCTTTGCCTTATAATTAGCGTAGTTCTGCCTTTGGCTTTTAGCAAATAAAATATACATATACAATGCCATGTATATGATCAATTCACATGATTAGTAGTGGCAGAAGCATCATTAGAGTTAGAATTACCCATAGCACCTTCATTACTAGATGGACTCCACTAATTAGCACCCACTTTACTCTTTAGACTTCTAGTTAAACGCATATTCTCAATCTTAACATGTTTCTTACTCACCTTCTTTGGTTTTAGCTTCTTCATCAATGGGAGATTACCAACAGATAATGAATCAACAGGAGTAGCAGTAGTTTAGTTTCAGGTGTAAAATTCAGATTACTATCAGTACGAGTACGAATACTTACACCAGGATTAACTCGAGGATGAACCTTCCGAGTTAGATCTACATCATCCACATCCCAAAAATTAATAGCGGATGCAATCGGTGCTGGAATCTGTTGTTGTTGTTGAACAACATTAATAACAATAGGAACAGAAGAATCAAACATTACTTGAGCTAATCCGGGATTAGCTAGAAATACTTTGTGAAAGCAACTGGCGGCGTAGAAAAACTAGATAAATCATACAAATCAGGAGGGTCAGGAGGCTTGTTAATCAAAACAGAGTGGTGGATCGATGGATTCATAACATCCATTGGAGAAATCTAAGAAGAAAACAACGGATTGCTGGAGAGATATAGATTAGTGAATTTTTTGCACAAATACCTTGTCCGTACATTCGTCAGAAAGAGAGAATTTTATAGTGAGAAAATTAGAGAGAGTAAAAATCACGCAAATGAAAATCGATAGGGTCTAGGGTTTAAGGTTTAGGGTTTGGGGTTTAGGGTTTAGGGTTTGGGGTTTAGGTTTTTTTTTTTTTTTTTTTTTTTTGGGTAATGGCCCCAAAGCCGGCAAAATTTATAAAACTAAAAATATTTACAATTTAACGATCGGAATACCAACTGGGAAGTTTTTAGTGGACCTCCCAAACTCGTAAAACAAATACTAATCGAATGACATCCCTACCAAACACAAAAAAACATTCTTGTACTAATCCGAAAACTAACACTACAAAAAAGAATAACAATTTAATGCTGATGTAACCAGCCTTCATATTCCTCTTTTTATGCATCTTTAAGCCCAATAACAAATACTTCATCGTAGCCTAACTGAATTCATACCAATAAGACACAAGCCTATCATAAATGATATTCAAAAAGAATTATTAAGCCCATTAAATGAGAGCTCAATAATAAATCTGGACCATAATATCGAATACCCTAAGACAGCAACAACAGGGACCCATATAGCAAACAAAACTGTCTTTTCTACCCATATCAATCGTACCATAGAAACGCAAACCCAAATAGAAGCAATAGCAAATGAAAAATCCAGCAACCATGTGCAGAGGTAAATTCAATCCATAACAAATAAATGACACTTTAGATGTCCAGTAAAATAGTAATAATACATTGGACACCAATGCCATAGAAAGAAATAATCTTGATCGAAGAGAATAAAGCACCAGCTATCATTCAAACACCATATATTACTGTGTCCAAAAATCAAACGGCAGCACTGTTAACCCATATTAACAAAAAAATTAGTAACATCCATCCAAATTGATCATAACAACAATAATAAAGACCCACCACCTGAATATAACATCTATCATGACCAATATTGATCCAATAACTCTCAGCAAATACACATGAGCAATCATGACCCAATTTCCATCTGATAAAGTATTGATGACCCAATATGCAGCTACAAGAATGATCCAACCCATAATAACCATAACAAGTCTTAACATAGGACCACCAATCATCAATACTACATATTAAATTTCTACCAGCATCGAAGTACAAATCTTCCATAGGAACCTTAGTATAACTAAACCAATGAAGCAGTAACCTGACCAAACTAACACAGACTGAAACTAGAAACAAAGGGTACCTGAATTTATGTGGTACCCTATTAAGACACAATGGTGACAGTTGATGATCACCATGGCAGCCTGGACTATCTATGAACATCCTTAATATGAACCAACATACCAATAATAAAAAGCAGCAACTCCAACCAGCTTTATGTTCATATTTCCATTCATAGATACCCATCTCACCTCCAATAAAAAAGCTAAGCACAAGACACACCAAAGGAATAAAAGTGAGATAAATTTCTATCCTTATCACTCCTTTAAACAGGAAAGTGGTGCCACCATGTCCACGCACTCTTACCAATGTCTCCATGCTAATGCAACAAATTAGAAAGTAGACACAAGAAATACACATTGTCCTAGAAAAACATGCGGGCCAATGGTTTAAAAACTAGATGCACATCACAGTCACATCCATAGTAGAAAAACTATTGCACACTCTACCCAAACAACATCTTATAACTCCAAAACCCCATTTATGACCCAAAGACAATATGTACAGCTGACAATTCCAAAACGTTTCATACTTGCATATCACCATACATGTTTGACCTGAAAAAGTCAAACAATAAGAGTAAGGGCCCAAATCACCCACCCAACCCATCTGGATTTTCATTTGCAATACGTGAAGGTGATTTTTATTCTCTCTAATCATTCCCATAAACTGAAACTCTGTATACTTTACCACCATAACAACAAACACATGATCAGTTATCAACATTTGAACCAGACTTAATACCACCATCATTCAAATAGATTTCCCATATATCAGCAGCATAATAGTACTTCTAATCCTCAAACTCATCAACTTAAACCTAACCATGTTTCTAGTAATATCAATAATCTTATTTATTGAAAAAACCTAACTCGTACTTCTAGATTTCTGTTGAAAAAACCTCATATTTCTTTCCTGCCACACATAATAAACACAAGAATCCAACACTAATATTTGCACAACACTCCAGATAGATTTGTTGATAGGTTTATTCTGCATATAACTAACAATCTCATCCCAAGTATCAGGAACATGGTCCACTCTAGCCATTTCCTTGAAGTGATTCCAAATAGAATTAGAGAAAATGGACATTTCAAGCTATTATTCATTTCAACCCTCGTATACTTATCTTGAGTTCTAAGTTTATT
This sequence comes from Rutidosis leptorrhynchoides, assembly GCF_046630445.1. Classification (NCBI taxonomy): domain Eukaryota; kingdom Viridiplantae; phylum Streptophyta; class Magnoliopsida; order Asterales; family Asteraceae; genus Rutidosis; species Rutidosis leptorrhynchoides. Next base: position 260,433,632 of record NC_092337.1, read on the forward strand.
AGGCATAGCTACCCACAACACAAATGAACGCCTAGGGATACATTGACTGAACCACACTAGTTTTTCCCAACCCACCTCATCACTTAAATCACTAAAAGATATTATAACCTTAAAATGACCTAGCTTATTATCTTTGGACTTCCACAACACAACATCATTCCTATCTTTAATTAGCAAAGAAGGACAGACATTAAAAATCATATCATATTTATCCTTCCAAGCATCAGGTACTTTCCATTCACCATTTTGCACAAAATCAGCTACAGTAGTTTGACCACTGTTGTAACATCCCGCATTTTTCCGTTAAATTATTTTAACGCCCGTCTTTTTCTTTTTAAATAATACCCTTCGTATCTAGATTCGTATCCTTTGTTATGTAACGTTTTAAATATTCTCGTTATCGGATTTCAATATCTCCCGTACTCCCGTGTAACTTAAAATATTCGATCGGTTAAATCCCGCACCCGCTTTGAAACTCGAGGGACCGGAGTTGCCAAATGGGCAAACTAGTTGACTAGGTCAACTAGTCAACCCATTTTTCATTCCATCATCTCCCTCACCTCTTTTCTCTCCATCTCAAGAACACACACACAAACCCATTCCATTCATTCATCATCTAAATTCAATCTTGGAAGCTCACAACAAATCCGATTACATTTTCGTGATCCTCTCTTCATTCTCTACGATTTGATACTAACCTCATCTCGTTTGGGTAACTTTCTAAAATCACTAATTTTATGTGTTCTTGAGATTTTTGAGTTATAAAGTTGTTAATTAGTGTCTATGGCTCATTGTGATGTCGTGTATGTAATTTGTATGCTCGATTCGTTATTTTTGGTGTAACTAGTTCAATATGAAATTACTTGCTAAATCCTTGATTTTGGATGAACAAATGTTGTTAGATTGTTAAAGTGCATGTTTTAAAAGTGTTACTAGTATCATTAGCTTCATTTTGATGTATAGGTTGATTAAGGAAACTCCAAAAATATGATTATTGATTTTGAGATGTTTGACTAGGGTTTGATAGTTCTTGACATGAATTTTTGGATGCTTGAATGCCATGGAATGTTAATTATTAGTGTTTAGTTGTAATGTATGTTTCATTACCTTCAAAACGGCATATTATATGTGTGAATTGGTTTCCCGAAACTCAAATTGCATTTGAAGAACTTGAAACCTTAAAAATGAACGTTTAATGATCACTTGATGAGTTTTCGGCTATTATAAATGATGTTTTTGTTTGGTGAAACATGTTTAGTTGTGTTCCTTGTCAAAAGAGCTTTCCAACGGTATAAGATACGTCTTCTAGTTGTTTACGGTTTGAGTTTTGCGTTTGTTTGAAAATTGACCAAGTCTTGAACAAGTGAAACAGGCCTGGGACCAGGCCACGGCCATTGTCGCGGCGCGACAGGCCTGGCCGCGGCGCGGCATAAGCCGTGCCCAGCTTCTGTCTCCAATGTCCATTTCACATGAAATGTTTGCCATGTTTTAGACTTCCAATTCGCATGCAACTTGTTCTAACATGCTTATATATGAATAACTAGCATAGAAAATTTGTCCGAGACCCGACCCGAACATGTTGACTTTTTCGTTGACTTTGACCAAGTTTGACTTTTTGTCAAACTTAACCAATTAATTTTGCAATCTTTCTAACATGATTCTATACTTGTATCTTGCATGAAACTTGACAATTTGACTCACATGCTTCATAATCGAGTCGTAACGAGCCATAGGACTAATTGAACATCTTTGACCGTTTGTGTTACCGTTATTGATATAACCTATATGTTTAGGTCAAGACTAGCCTTGTCCTTGCACACGGTTACTTGTTGAAGTACTTTATTAACTCTTGTACTCAAGGTGAGATCATAGTCCCACTTTTTCAATCACTTTTATTCTTTACATCGTGGGCTGAGAAACACATACATTTCATACTTATTTACTTTTCATGCTTTTACATTGTGAACAAATACGAATACAAAGATGCATACGAGTTTGAACAAAAGTCCTCAATCCAATTATCATTAGTTCCACTTGCAGGGTGTAAGTGTAAGCGTGTAATTATGTTGTGTGGCCATACGGGTTTAACAAACCCTCATTCAGACGGTTCGCTACCGTTAGTGAATGAAATATAATTTCAACAATGTATAGTGTAAGTTCTAACACTAAATTCAAAATTCAGAGGGAAGATTCGGTTAAGCCTTGATAATTGGGTGCTCGTGATACAAATACTATTTTGGAATGTGAATGATTCTGGTTGAGAAATTCTTAAAGAACCTTGTGGTTCAATACAATTTACTTACTAAACCTATGATTTCACCAACGTTTTTCGTTGACAGATTTCTATGTTTTTCTCAGGTCTTGCACGATATGTGATACATGCTTCCGCTCATTATTTGATACTTGCTTTGGATGTCGAGTATACATGCTTTTCATGGAGCGTCTTTTGACTTTACTTTAAACCGTGTCGCCTAGATTTCAATCGTACTTATAACGTTGTAACTTAACTTTTGGTTGAACAATTCTTGTAAACTTTGAAACAATCTTTATTTTGAAATGAAGGCGACATATTTTGGTCAAACGTTATCTTAAAGACTTATAATCAGGTAATGGGACCCACGTAGCCGACGCCGTCACTTGACGATTTGTCGGGGTCGCTACAGGTGGTATCAGAGCAATCCTGCTAGAAACCTTGGGGCGTATTGGAACCCTTTTGAAACGTGTCCTGCGGAACAGGAACGTGCAATCCTGCTAGATACATCAACTATCGATGACAAACTACTCTTCATAGGAAAACCAGTTGAAACCGGGGATCGTAAAAACCGAACCTTAATACAACGAAATACCCTAACTATCCAAATTCATGAGAACACTCAAGGACGTGCCTTCACTTATTCATAACATTGACAACGTAAAGTCTCGAGTAAGAGATATCGACTACTACTTCCAACTAAATTTCGGGACGAAATTTCTTTTGAGGTGTGGATAATGTAACATCCCGCATTTTTCCGTTAAATTATTTTAACGCCCGTCTTTTTCTTTTTAAATAATACCCTTCGTATCTAGATTCGTATCCTTTGTTATGTAACGTTTTAAATATTCTCGTTATCGGATTTCAATATCTCCCGTACTCCCGTGTAACTTAAAATATTCGATCGGTTAAATCCCGCACCCGCTTTGAAACTCGAGGGACCGGAGTTGCCAAATGGGCAAACTAGTTGACTAGGTCAACTAGTCAACCCATTTTTCATTCCATCATCTCCCTCACCTCTTTTCTCTCCATCTCAAGAACACACACACAAACCCATTCCATTCATTCATCATCTAAATTCAATCTTGGAAGCTCACAACAAATCCGATTACATTTTCGTGATCCTCTCTTCATTCTCTACGATTTGATACTAACCTCATCTCGTTTGGGTAACTTTCTAAAATCACTAATTTTATGTGTTCTTGAGATTTTTGAGTTATAAAGTTGTTAATTAGTGTCTATGGCTCATTGTGATGTCGTGTATGTAATTTGTATGCTCGATTCGTTATTTTTGGTGTAACTAGTTCAATATGAAATTACTTGCTAAATCCTTGATTTTGGATGAACAAATGTTGTTAGATTGTTAAAGTGCATGTTTTAAAAGTGTTACTAGTATCATTAGCTTCATTTTGATGTATAGGTTGATTAAGGAAACTCCAAAAATATGATTATTGATTTTGAGATGTTTGACTAGGGTTTGATAGTTCTTGACATGAATTTTTGGATGCTTGAATGCCATGGAATGTTAATTATTAGTGTTTAGTTGTAATGTATGTTTCATTACCTTCAAAACGGCATATTATATGTGTGAATTGGTTTCCCGAAACTCAAATTGCATTTGAAGAACTTGAAACCTTAAAAATGAACGTTTAATGATCACTTGATGAGTTTTCGGCTATTATAAATGATGTTTTTGTTTGGTGAAACATGTTTAGTTGTGTTCCTTGTCAAAAGAGCTTTCCAACGGTATAAGATACGTCTTCTAGTTGTTTACGGTTTGAGTTTTGCGTTTGTTTGAAAATTGACCAAGTCTTGAACAAGTGAAACAGGCCTGGGACCAGGCCACGGCCATTGTCGCGGCGCGACAGGCCTGGCCGCGGCGCGGCATAAGCCGTGCCCAGCTTCTGTCTCCAATGTCCATTTCACGTGAAATGTTTGCCATGTTTTAGACTTCCAATTCGCATGCAACTTGTTCTAACATGCTTATATATGAATAACTAGCATAGAAAATTTGTCCGAGACCCGACCCGAACATGTTGACTTTTTCGTTGACTTTGACCAAGTTTGACTTTTTGTCAAACTTAACCAATTAATTATGCAATCTTTCTAACATGATTCTATACTTGTATCTTGCATGAAACTTGACAATTTGACTCACATGCTTCATAATCGAGTCGTAACGAGCCATAGGACTAATTGAACATCTTTGACCGTTTGTGTTACCGTTATTGATATAACCTATATGTTTAGGTCAAGACTAGCCTTGTCCTTGCACACGGTTACTTGTTGAAGTACTTTATTAACTCTTGTACTCAAGGTGAGATCATAGTCCCACTTTTTCAATCACTTTTATTCTTTACATCGTGGGCTGAGAAACACATACATTTCATACTTATTTACTTTTCATGCTTTTACATTGTGAACAAATACGAATACAAAGATGCATACGAGTTTGAACAAAAGTCCTCAATCCAATTATCATTAGTTCCACTTGCAGGGTGTAAGTGTAAGCGTGTAATTATGTTGTGTGGCCATACGGGTTTAACAAACCCTCATTCAGACGGTTCGCTACCGTTAGTGAATGAAATATAATTTCAACAATGTATAGTGTAAGTTCTAACACTAAATTCAAAATTCAGAGGGAAGATTCGGTTAAGCCTTGATAATTGGGTGCTCGTGATACAAATACTATTTTGGAATGTGAATGATTCTGGTTGAGAAATTCTTAAAGAACCTTGTGGTTCAATACAATTTACTTACTAAACCTATGATTTCACCAACGTTTTTCGTTGACAGATTTCTATGTTTTTCTCAGGTCTTGCACGATATGTGATACATGCTTCCGCTCATTATTTGATACTTGCTTTGGATGTCGAGTATACATGCTTTTCATGGAGCGTCTTTTGACTTTACTTTAAACCGTGTCGCCTAGATTTCAATCGTACTTATAACGTTGTAACTTAACTTTTGGTTGAACAATTCTTGTAAACTTTGAAACAATCTTTATTTTGAAATGAAGGCGACATATTTTGGTCAAACGTTATCTTAAAGACTTATAATCAGGTAATGGGACCCACGTAGCCGACGCCGTCACTTGACGATTTGTCGGGGTCGCTACAACTGTAGCCAGCTGTATAAATATCTCTCCTGGAAATAATGACATCAAGAGGACCCACAGGATGCCAATTATCATACCATGCCATTCTTTTACCACCATTACCAATGCTATGGACAATAAACCTTCTAATCTTATGCCTGAACCTCATTATTTTCTTCTATGTCCAACTAGAATCAGCAGGAGCATTATATTCGCAAAAACTCTTCTTCTTCATCTTTACACATCTGACCCATTTAACCCAAATTGACTTTTTATTGGTAATAATGTTCCAAACATGTTTTGACATTAATGAAACATTCCAAGAATGTAGAGCTTTAATTCCCAACCCACCTTTACTATTAGGCAAACAAACACACTTCCAATTGACTTTAGCCTTACCTCTTTTAAATTCACCTTGGCACCATAAGAAACTTCTCATTATTCTTTCAAAATCAACAAAGATCTTCTAAGGTAATATAAACATAGATGACCAGAACACTTGAATAGATCCCATTATAGAAGCAATAAGTTGCATTCTCCCAGCAAATGATAAGTACTTATTATTCCAATCAAAAACCCTTTTATTCACTTTTTCAACCAATTTAACACAATCTTTGGACTTTAATCTTGTGGAAATCAAAGGAACACCAAGATATTTAACAAAATGCATGCGTACATTAAATGGCATAATAGAGGAGATATGAACCTTAATATCATTTTTAACATTTCCAAAGAATGTAGTACTTTTCTCCATACTAGGAATCAATCCAGACACCTTACTAAACTCCATCAAAGCTTGACATAAACAATTAACTAAAATGGAGTCAGTATTACAAAAAAGAAGAAGATCATCAGCAAAACATAAGTGGGTTAGCTCAAGTTCTTTACATCTCCAATGGTATCTAAACCATCTATTTGCTTTGACTTGTCTTTTAATCATCTGAGTAAGAACCTCCATCACCAAATTAAAAAGATAGGGTGACAATGGATCACCTTGCCTTAACCCTCTCTTGCCTTGAAAGAAACCACAATGATCACCATTGACATTAATCATAAATGATGTAGAAGTAACACATTTCATAATCCACATCACCATCATTAGATGAAAACCAAAGTTTTGCAAACATATTTTCAAAAATTTCCTTTCCACCGAATCATAAGCCTTTTGAACATCAATTTTGAAAGCACATCCAGGCATGCCCTATCTCTATGATATCCTCTCATCAATTCTTGACCAAGCAGTATATTATCAATAATTTGCCTACCCGGTATAAAAGCACTATGATTTTCTTCAACAATAGCATCCAACCCATATTTAATCCTGATTGAAATTACCTTATTAATGATATTATAAATCACATTATAGAAAGCAATGGGTCTAAGATCAAAATTTTTTTGAGGAGATTGAACTTTGGGAATAAGTGAAATAATAGTTGCATTAATCTCTTTTAACATCTTCCCATTATGGAAGAAATCCCTAATAGCAATTCACACCTCCTTACCTATCACATTCCAAGCAGACTTAAAGAATTTAGAAGAGAAGCCATCAGGACCAGGAGCCTTTTCAAGGTTTAGGTTTAGGGTTTAGGGTTTATGGTTTAGGGTTTAAGGTCATCTAACGCCAGACCACCGGGCCATCGAAATACCACTAGACCACCAGATCACCACCAATGGACCACTAGCAGATAACCGAACCACCACCGGACAATCAAAGAACCAAAAAACCATAGCAATTTGATTCACTCAAAACGGATTTAAAATGAAGAAGTTATGGGTAAAACAAGATTGGATATTTTTTGATCTTTTTAGCTACGGGAAATGTTTAACAAATCTATATAAATCATATCCTAGCTAACTTATATTGTATTATACATGTATTCTAATATATTATATAATCTTGGGATACCAGAGACACGTATGCAAATGTTTTGACATATCATATCGACCCATGTATATATATTATTTGGAACAACTATAGACACTCTATATGCAGTAATGTTGGAGTTAGCTATACAGGGTTGAGGTTGATTCCAAAAATATATATACTTTGAGTTGTGATCTAGCCTGAGACGTGTATACACTGGGTCGTGGATTGATTCAAGATAATATGTATATATCGATTTATTTCTGTACATCTAACTGTGGACAACTAGTTGTAGGTTATTAACGAGGACAACTGACTTAATACACTCAAATCTTTAAATCATAATAAAAATGGTTGTAATTATATTTTGATCATACTTTGATATATATGTACATATTTGTATAGATTCGTGAATCGATCCGTGGCCAAGTCTTATTTTCGAGGAAGGAAATATCTGTGAAAGTGAGTTATAGTCCCACTTTTAAAATCTAATATTTTTGGGATGAGATTTCATGCAGGTTTTATAAATGATTTACAAAATAGACACAAGTACTTGAAACTACATTCTATGGTTGAATTATCGAAATCGAATATGCTCTTTTTTATTAAGTCTGGTAATCTAAGAATTAGGGAACAGACACCCTAATTGATGCGAATCCTAAAGATAGATCTATTGGGCCTAACAAATCCCATCCAAAGTACCGGATACTTTAGTACTTCAAAATTTATATCATATCCGAAGGGTGTCCCGGAATGATGGGAATATTCTTATATATGCATCTTGTTAATGTCGGTTACCAGGTGTTCACCATATGAATGATTTTTATCTCTATGTATGGGATGTGTATTGAAATATGAAATCTTGTGGTCTATTGTTACGATTTGATATATATAGGTTAAGCCTATAACTCACCAACATTTTTGTTGACGTTTAAAGCATGTTTATTCTAGGTGAATACTAAGAGCTTCCGCTGTTGCATACTAAAATAAGGACAAGATTTGGAGTCCATGTGTGTATGATATTGTGTAAAAACTGCATTCAAGAAACATATGTCGATGTAATATATTTCTATTGTAAACCATTATGTAATGGTCGTGTGTAAACAGTATATTTTAGATTATCATTATTTGATAATCTGCGTAATGTTTTTAAAACCTTTATTGATAAAATAAAGGTTATGGTTGTTTTAAAAATGAATGCAGTCTTTGAAAAACGTCTCATATAGAGGTCAAAACCTCGCAACGAAATCAATTAATGGAACGTTTATAATATTGAAATAAGAGTTGGACTGTAAATTGATTACGAAGATTTTATATTTGTTAAAAATATTTTTACATTTTTAAGTTTAAATATTAGTACTCCGTGCACATTAATTGGAACAGAAAATAATTAATTATCGAATCTTTTTGATCAGGTTTCAAACAGTTAATGAGTGAAATAATTAAAAATATTTAATCTAAAAGTTTTGGATTTTAGGAACACTTTTGTATTTTAACTGTTTAGCAATAAACCACGTCATAACACTCCGTAAAATGATAAGGTGACAAACCTACCGGCTGCTAACTATTTCACATATAATTCATGTGAATTATTAGTAGTATTTTATATTATACATTATTATCATTAAAAATCTTGTACTGTTTTCCTTTTTCTCAATCATAGAGATATATCCACCTATCTAATCTCTTTTCTCTTTTGATAACTGGCACTTTTGTCTCTTGTTTGAAGAACCACACCATTACTACCTGTTTTTCCTTATTGACGTTTGAAAACCATATCATCACAAAAAAAAAAAAAAAAAAAAAAAAAAAAAAAAAAACCTAAAACCACCTACAACCATCTCCTCTCTCTCTCCTTTTCTTTCTGCCAATGCTACAACAACGCGACTGCTATGTCTGTTCCAACGTATATCTTTCTGTTTAAATCACCACCAATGACAACCGTTATAAACACCACAAATACATCATGAAACATATTTCTGTATCAATGAAACCCGCTAATGTTTCGATGTTATAAAGAACGATGATAATGAGCTAAAGACTGACCAATTCTTTCGCTACTACGATAATTCTGTTTGCTCGATGAACCGACCCAAAACTAAATCATCATTCTAACAATTTAGAGTTATTACTGCTAGCTGCTACGGTTCCTGTACGAATACCAAGAACCACCACCTATTGTTCAATCCATAGTCATCGCCACTAACCCCTCTCTCTCTCCTATTCTTGTCCGAGAACCACCCAAGAACACCACCACTTTCGACCACCATAACCGAAGCACCACCATCGCTGTTTTAACTGCTGCTATTTTACTAGTGTTTCAAACCCGACAACCACTCTCACCATCTTAAGTGAATCAAACCAACCCTAAACCACCACCTCCATGAAACCACAGTCATCACTATCGAAATCACCCATGAAACTACTATCATCTCATGTTTCACTGTTGCTGCTACGACGGGTTTCTGTTTACAGCCACCATCTCCATTAAGCCAACAACTGAAAGGACCCGTTCATATACATTATAAACGATTCACAATAGTTGATTACATTGCGAGGTATTTGACCTCTATATGATACATTTTATAAACATTGCATTCGTTTTTAAAAGAAAATCTTTCTTTACATAAAAAATTGACAGGCATTCATACCATTTCATAATATCCACTATCCAACTATAAATTGATTTAATAATAATCTTTGATGAACTCAATGACTCGAATGCAATGTTCTTCGAAATATGCTATGAAAGACTCCAAGTAATATCTTTAAAATGAGCAAATGCACAGCGGAAGATTTCTTTAACACCTGAGAATAAACATGCTTTAAAGTGTCAACCAAAAGGTTGGTGAGTTCATTAGTTTATCATAATCATTTATTTCTATCATTTTAATAGACCACAAGAATTTCATTTCCAGTTCTCATAAATATACGTCCCATGCATAGAGACAAAAATAATCATTCATATGGTGAACACCTGGTAACCGACATTAACTAGATACATATAAGAATATCCCCTATCATTCCGGGATCCTCCTTCGGACATGATATAAATTTCGAAGTACTAAAGCATCCAGTACTTTGGATGGGGTTTGTTAGGCCCAATAGATCTATCTTTAGGATTCGCGTCAATTAGGGTGTCTGTTCCCTAATTCTTAGATTACCAGACTTAATAAAAAGGGGCATATTCGACTTCGATAATTCAACCATATAATGTAGTTTCGATTACTTGTGTCTATTTCGTAAAACATTTATAAAAATTGCGCATGTATTCTCAGCCCAAAAATATAAAGGGTAAAAAGGCAAATGAAACTCACCATACTGTATTTCGTAGTAAAAATACATATAACGTCATTGAACAAGTGCAAGGTTGGCCTCGGATTCACGAACCTATATTAATTATATATATTTATGTGTTGGTCAATATTTGTCTAACAAATTAGGTCAAGTCATAGTGTACCACAATCCTAATGCTCGAGACTAATATGCAAAAGTCAACAAAAGTAAATTTGACTCAAAATAATTTCCAAAAATCTATACATGATTAATATATAGCTTAAATATCGTCATTTTATATTTTTAAATATTTTTAAAAGATTTATTAGAGTAATAATATAATTTATTTATTAATAAATAAAATTTTATATTAAATTTATGTAATAAAATATACTTTTATATATATTAAGTAATAAAATTTATAGGGTTCATTTAATATCATAAAGATAATATGATAGGTATTATTAAAGTAAGTTATTACACGTAGTAAAATATGTTTGTATCACATATTTATTTGATAAAATAATATCTATAATGATAGTAAGTAAAAGTTGTATTATTTTGTAATAATAATTATTATTATAAAAATATCAATATTTATAATTACTAAGATGACATTATGATAAAACGATAATTCTAATTATGATAACTTTAATATTTACGATAATTTTTAATATTATCTTTAAAATAATAATTCTATTTAAAATAATAATAATAATGATATTTTATAGTAATAATGACATTTCTATTAAAATGATAATTTTTGTTAAAATGATAGTTTTAATACTAACGATACTTTTAATAATAATAGTAATGATAAAAATAATAAGAACGATAATTTTATCTAAATCAATATCTTATAATATTTTAATTTCATCATGATACTCTTACTCATTATTTCCTAATCGTTTCGTTTAATAGCTTTTAATCGTCTTTTATATCGTGTTCATAATAATGATAATAATAGTAATCAAAATAATTAGGTGTTACAAATATTTGTTTTAATTACACTTATATTAATAATGATAGTTACTATAACATTATTAACGATAATACTAATAATTATCTTAATGATAATATAGTAATAATATTAATAACAATAACAATAACCATTTTTAAATAATGATATATATTAATAATGATAATAATAATAATACTAATAATAATAATAATGATAATAATTGGATAATAATAATAATACTAATTATAACTTTAACGATAATAACGATAGTAATAATAAAAAAAATTAACAATTTTTAATGATAAATCCCTTTTATTGATAAAGATAATAATAATGATAATAATAAGATAAAACTAGAACGACGATAAAAAACGACGATAATAATAATCATTTTTAATAAAAATATCAAAAATTCAATTGATTATAACTTCTAATCCGTTCATCGAAACCATTCGATATCTAAAGGAAAAGTTCTTAATTTTCGCTAGCTTTCCAAGGACATGCATATCTTATACCTTATCTCAACCGCAAGTGTAACTAATTCAATATTCAACCTAACCTGTCTAAGGGCAATATCAAAAGTACAAGCATGCATAATCCTAAATACTCGAGCACTAGTCAGGGATACACTATTAGTATGTAAAAGTTAAATTATGAGTACTCACGTATCAATATTGAGATTCAATATTGCAGGAAAGGTATGTAGACGCAACGGAAATGATAGACACTATATTGACCTCATGAGCATACCCATGAACCATACTCAATCACCTCCATAGCTATAACCCATAATTTCCTTAATCCTATCCTACTCGAAAAACAATTTCGAAACCACTCGGACAGCACTCCGTCGTAATATTTTATGTATACTAATAATATCTTAAAATAATACGGAGTAAATATATATATGTAAATCGATTGAGAGAGTTTAGAGAAAAATATTTTCAAGTTTCTATGAAATAATGAAACCTATTGAATTCTATTTATAATAGATTTTTGAATTATTGAAGTGAATTATTAAAGTATGAATTATTAAAGTGAATTATTAAAGTATGAATTATTAAAGTGAATTATTAAAGTATGAATTATTAAAGTGAATTATTAAAGTATGAATTATTAAAGTGAATTATTAAAGTTAAAGTAAAGTAAAAATAAAGTAAAGGTAAAGTTTAAGTATAGTAAAAGTATAAAACTATGTACGTATAATACGCGTATAAATATATATAATATTAATTTAAATCGTTATATATATTTAATAAAATAAAATATAAATATCGTTATCTTTATCATACTAGTTAAGTAATGAGTTGTCAAAAATGGTTCTAGATATTTATAAAAGTTATATACGTTTTAATAATAAAGTTCTTTTTAAACTGAAAACGTTTTTGTACGTTTGAAACTAAATAGATCAATCGAGTCTTTATGAGATTCAATCTTCCACTATCCTTTGTCTAGTTCTCAATGATTGACAATTTGTTCTTATTTATAAATCACTTTACCATTTTTCGAATATTGTTAAAATGGAAAGATTTCTCAAATCAACGTGGGCCTTTCAACCGAGACTTGTAATCATAATTCAATATATCTGATAATTCAATCATTTGATCTTATCTTCTAATTCCATTGATAAACATTTTGAAACAGATACAATCATATAAAGTATTTAATCTAATATTTTGTTTACGTTTCAAGTTATAATATATATACACATATACATATATAATCATATTCGTTTAATGGTTCGTGAATCGATGGAACTTGGTCGAGGTTTAATGAATGTATGAACACAGTTTAAAATTCTTGAAATTTAACTTAACAAATATTGCTTATCGTGTCGGAAACATATAAAGATTAAAGTTTAAATTTGGTTGGAAATTTCCGGGTTGTCACAGTACCTACCCGTTAAAGAAATTTCGTCCCGAAATTTGAGTGGAAAGGTCGTGAATGATAATAAGTATGTTTTCATGATGCATACGGGCTGAAAATTAGAGTCTTATCATCAGCGATTAATTTGGATAAACAATTCATTTATATGAAGAGTACGAATGAAGCTAACATAGAAGAGTGAAATGAGTAAGTGTAGATTCATCTTATCATTTGACGTAGATATGATTCATTCCCAGATTTTAAGGGATTTGAAGAAAATATTCTTAATAAGATTTGACTCTCCGGTAATCAAGGGAATTAGGATCCGCTTTAAATGCGATCGTCCATTTTAATTGTTCTGTCGGAGATTTTCTTATCAATTCACCTCCTTCGTTTCCTTACAACTCACACCTTCTGTTGATGCATTTTATGCAATTCCCTAGACATCTACCCACGTCCATTGCAGGTACAACAGTTTACAGGCCACCATGATTGCTCGTTATTATCCTATCCGTGTTTGTATGTGGTTACAGGAACTGCAGGAACGAGATTTAGATGTTTGACTATGTTAGACTTAGCCAGACGTACGAGTGAAGCCTCACTAGTACGGCTGATAGGCTCATATGCATGATTGATGCTGAGCTAAGTCACAATTACAATCTAAATGAGAAGACACAAGTGAGTGATCACCCGTACGGCTGATGAAGCCAACTCGTACGTGTGATGAATGAATCGTATGGGTGAGTCAACAGCAGGGGTATATAAAGTCTTATGTTCTTCATTTTAGGTTAAGCCTCTAATTTGTTACACACACTCAGATCTAGTGAGCTCCTCCGATTCTCTCTCAGTCCAAATCACCCAGGTGGTGAATAATAGATCTAGGTGTTGATCTAATCATACTTGATTTAGTTGTGGTTTGACTAAATTTATCACAAAAAAAAAAAAACTTAACCTATTCAGTAGAGGGTTTGATTCACTTATTCCGCCATTGTGTGAGTTAAATCTGTTGATTTCTAAGTTCCTAGTCATGTTTCATCACCTTCTATTCTTTCCCCCTCAACTCATATTTTAAAGTATTCATCAATATGCTCCATCCAGTTCTGATTCTCGATATACTTCTAACTTTCATATCGGTCATTCTTCTTTTTCATCTACCACCGAAAGAATCTATTTACTTCTACTATACTCTTGGGTTTATAGTGTTTCTAGTTCTCCCGTGTCTTTATATTGCTATATGCATCGATATATATGGTTTATAATTTCTGGTTTGTCGTTGGGCTTTATATGTTCCCTTATATTTCAAAGTCTCTGCTTCTGTCTTCTATAATCATTATCATTCACAGTTAATGCTCTCTTTTATTTGCTGCAATTTATATCCCAATTTCTATTTCGGAGTTTTGTCCTTTTGTTTCTTCTTCTTGCAATTAAGCACCGCTTGTAATGGTCCAGAATTCACATATATGAATTTCGGAATGAACATTGTTAATGTTCTAGGAAGGAAATTATGATGGCACGATCTTGACTTGTCAAATTACTAGAATACCTTGGAAAAGGCCGAATCATCAAGAAATATTTTCTTGATATTTTAGAGGTTAAATAGAATACAAGAGTCGTATAACATGGCACATGATGATATTATGATCTGTGAATCATCACGTTCCATTTAGAAACTCAGCATGACTTACTGTAATATAATCACGTTGATCAAGTGTCATTATATTATACTAATTCATGCTTCAGTTCCCAACACTACTTCAAAATATTCCTATTTTAAACTTGAATGTTTCAGAATTTAGAAACTAAAATAGTTTCTTTTATGATGTAATACAGATAGTGCGAAGAGGTAAATGATTTCAAATAAGAAAAATTAAGAAAATATCTTCAGAAATATGGAGGATATTTATAATGAAAGATATGATGATATTTTAGAATTTCTAATATCAGAGGATGATGAAGAATATTGTCCGCAGGGGTTTAGAGTCAGGAGCAAGGTATTCGTTAATGACTTCAGCAGGTACTGAATCATTTGGATCCTTTGAAGTCAGGTTCAGTCTTTGTAATTTGTCCAAAGCCTCCTTCCTACTTTGCTCAATCCGTTTTCCAGTTCCAAAACTTCTCTTTTTCTGCGCTTTGCCAGCACACTTCATCATTATCATCCAGCTTTTACCGTTTAAAGTCGTTTTTAGTTTTTGCTGCTTCATCAGCATTTTTTTTCATTTTCGGAGAACCAATTCTTAGTTCGGAGTGTTTTTCAGAAACTTCACATTCAAATTAAGTCCAGAAGATAGATGTTATATATACACATATAACTGTTGGCGTAGACATGCTGCGAGATTTCAAAATACTGATTGCTAATTCCCAATGATTCGTATGGCAATTCTCATTACAAGATGCGAATGAGTAAATGATGGGGTTTCAATAAATAATTATAATGACTTTTTGGAAAGGCTAAAGTCAAAGGGTAATGAAGTTGTTGGTACATCTGCTAATAATGTGGTGGAATGTAAAAGGTTCCCTGGTAACGATGGTGTATATCTCAAGGTTATAATAAGGTTAGTCTGACTGAAAAGTCGAAGTTGACTTGTTGGAGCTGTGACAAAACTGGCTACTTTGAATAGGAGTCGCAAAGTTATTTTTGCTAATAAATTCCAAAGAATCTGACGCGGATACGTTGTTTAAACTTTTACTTTAGTTTCAAGAGTTTTTCGGGTACATAACTGTGGGTAACATGTGGTTGGATCATCATCTCGATTGCTCACCATTCGAAGTGTCTTCAGAAATTTTCGAAGGGTTTGAACACAGATTGTAATCGTTAACATACATTTGATGTTCTAACACAGTTTTGAAGTCAAAATATAGCTTGTGAAAGATGTAAGGATCTAAGAGTGATGATTTTGGTCATATCTCAAGTTGAATTTTGAGATTTCAAAATCAGAATATGTAATTAAATTTTGAATGAGTATGGTTGTTTTGATTTCTATAAAAGAATGTATATTGTTGTGAAAGTAGGGAGTATAATGGATGATTTGCTGAATCAGATTCGAAGAATGTAACATATTAATTGTGAATTTATATATCTCTCGGGTATTACCTACCCGTTAAAAAAATTTCACAATTAATATTTTGTACAAAAGAATTTTATTACAGTCTTTATGAAAATATATATATGTATATTTTCTTCAGATGTAACATAGATTTAATGAGTTAGTGTTAAATTAAACTTATTTGATTTACGGTTGAAACTATAATTGAATAATCCCTAAAGGCTTTAAAAAGTACATAACTTTTACGCAGTATTTATTTAATGACATTGAAATTATGAATCAATACTTCGTTATTTGTTGATGTATGATGTTCGGTTCGTGGAATTCTTGTGAATTTCGCAAAGTACGAATGATGTTATCTGAAAAGTTTCAGGTACATCGATGATGAAAGTGTAAAATCAAATATATACTTGATTTATTATGAATTGGAATTTGTTGAATTGCGACAGAGATTGTAGTTAACGCTGGTTAAGTTACGGCCGAAGGACGTACATTATTGCATATTTGTAATATGAATTAACCGAGTAGTTAAGATTCACACACAATAGCTTAGCACGGAAAGATTTATTTCAATATATATATATATATATATATATATATATATATATATATATATATATATATATATATATATATATATATAATATTCATATAATTTCTTCAGAGGGAATGAGTTAATTCTTCATAACTCGTTGATACAATATACACGTTATTGATTCGTAATGATGTCCACAGTGATTCTTGAACTGACGGAGTTTGTGATGTTATCGGTGTTGTTGATTCGGATGTTGACTGTACTGACGATGCTGGTAACTCTGACGGTACTGCTGATGCTGTTGGTAAAGCAAGTTTAGCTTGTTAATCACACACCATTTTTGTCAGGGTTTCTAATCTTCCTTCTATCATTTTTGGTTCGCTTAACTGATTTATGGTTAGGGCTAGATTAGATAATCTCTAAGACTTTAGAGATTACATAATCGCCGCGGAATGTTTCTCCAATGAAGTTATGAATTAATACTTCGTCAGTTATTGTTGTTGGTACTCCTTGGTATCTATGGTGCGTATGGCGTTGATGCTCGTGGGACAGATTGTGAAGTTGAGGTTTACGACGCGGTTATGGTTGGAGGTGGTAATGGTACTGTTGGCGTTGATGATGGTGGTACTGCTTATGCTGCTGATGCTGCTGCTGGTGTTTGTAATCTCTGCACCATATTCTCCAAAGCCACTACCCGAGCGCGAAGCTCATTGACTTCTTCTATTACACCGGGGTGATTGTCGGTTCGGACGAGCGGATAAATAAAATCTAAAATTTGATGTAATATATAATCGTGACGAGATACTTTGGAAATGAGCGAGAACATGGTGTTTTGGACAGGTTCACCGGTAAGTGCTTCAGGTTCTTCGTCAAGAGGGCAATGTGGTGGATGGAAGGGATCACCTTCTTCTTGTCTCCAATGATTGAGGAGGCTACGAACCCATCCCCAATTCATCCAGAATAGGTGATGACTGATTGGTTGATCTATTCCAGTCACACTGCTTTCGGAGCTTGAATGGGATTCCATTTCAGAATCTGAGTGACTTGAACTGATGACGAATTCCATTTCGTACGATTGGATAAAGGATTTTTTTTTTCTTCGATATGAAATGATTTTGGCTAACGGATGGTATTCTAATTACATAGAATATATATATATATATATATATATATATATATATATATATATATATATATATATATATATATATATATATATATATATATATATATATATATATATATATATATATATATATATATATATATATATATATATATAGATCAAAAGATTCCGTAGATTACGGAGGACTTTGCGGGATATGTCAGGCAAAGGTTAAAGTAACAGATACGAAAAGATATGATTTAGCAGATATACTAAGATATGAATTTTTGTCTATACACTATTCATGCAATCAATGCAGCAAGACGTGTCTTAGACTAAAAATGATAAGCAGGTAATTTCCTGAGGATGATAAGTAGTTAATTTTCGACACAAACTGATAAGCAAAACTTTTGACATGCAGACACGGTCGAAGTCCAGACTCACTAATGCATCCTATCGACTTATCAGTTAGACACACTAATGCAGACCTGGTTCGCTAAGACCACCGCTCTGATACCAACTGAAAGGACCCGTTCATATACATTATAAACGATTCACAATAGTTGATTACATTGCGAGGTATTTGACCTCTATATGATACATTTTATAAACATTGCATTCGTTTTTAAAAGAAAATCTTTCTTTACATCAAAAATTGACAGGCATTCATACCATTTCATAATATCCACTATCCAACTATAAATTGATTTAATAATAATCTTTGATGAACTCAATGACTCGAATGCAACGGTCTTCGAAATATGCTATGAAAGACTCCAAGTAATATCTTTAAAATGAGCAAATGCACAGCGGAAGATTTCTTTAACACCTGAGAATAAACATGCTTTAAAGTGTCAACCAAAAGGTTGGTGAGTTCATTAGTTTATCATAATCATTTATTTCTATCATTTTAATAGACCACAAGAATTTCATTTCCAGTTCTCATAAATATACGTCCCATGCATAGAGACAAAAATAATCATTCATATGGTGAACACCTGGTAACCGACATTAACTAGATACATATAAGAATATCCCCTATCATTCCGGGATCCTCCTTCGAACATGATATAAATTTCGAAGTACTAAAGCATCCAGTACTTTGGATGGGGTTTGTTAGGCCCAATAGATCTATCTTTAGGATTCGCGTCAATTAGGGTGTCTGTTCCCTAATTCTTAGATTACCAGACTTAATAAAAAGGGGCATATTCGACTTCGATAATTCAACCATATAATGTAGTTTCGATTACTTGTGTCTATTTCGTAAAACATTTATAAAAATTGCGCATGTATTCTCAGCCCAAAAATATAAAGGGTAAAAAGGCAAATGAAACTCACCATACTGTATTTCGTAGTAAAAATACATATAACGTCATTGAACAAGTGCAAGGTTGGCCTCGGATTCACGAACCTATATTAATTATATATATTTATGTGTTGGTCAATATTTGTCTAACAAATTAGGTCAAGTCATAGTGTACCACAATCCTAATGCTCGAGACTAATATGCAAAAGTCAACAAAAGTAAATTTGACTCAAAATAATTTCCAAAAATCTATACATGATTAATATATAGCTTAAATATCGTCATTTTATATTTTTAAATATTTTTAAAAGATTTATTAGAGTAATAATATAATTTATTTATTAATAAATAAAATTTTATATTAAATTTATGTAATAAAATATACTTTTATATATATTAAGTAATAAAATTTATAGGGTTCATTTAATATCATAAAGATAATATGATAGGTATTATTAAAGTAAGTTATTACACGTAGTAAAATATGTTTGTATCACATATTTATTTGATAAAATAATATCTATAATGATAGTAAGTAAAAGTTGTATTATTTTGTAATAATAATTATTATTATAAAAATATCAATATTTATAATTACTAAGATGACATTATGATAAAACGATAATTCTAATTATGATAACTTTAATATTTACGATAATTTTTAATATTATCTTTAAAATAATAATTCTATTTAAAATAATAATAATAATGATATTTTATAGTAATAATGACATTTCTATTAAAATGATAATTTTTGTTAAAATGATAGTTTTAATACTAACGATACTTTTAATAATAATAGTAATGATAAAAATAATAAGAACGATAATTTTATCTAAATCAATATCTTATAATATTTTAATTTCATCATGATACTCTTACTCATTATTTCCTAATCGTTTCGTTTAATAGCTTTTAATCGTCTTTTATATCGTGTTCATAATAATGATAATAATAGTAATCAAAATAATTAGGTGTTACAAATATTTGTTTTAATTACACTTATATTAATAATGATAGTTACTATAACATTATTAACGATAATACTAATAATTATCTTAATGATAATATAGTAATAATATTAATAACAATAACAATAACCATTTTTAAATAATGATATATATTAATAATGATAATAATAATAATACTAATAATAATAATAATGATAATAATTGGATAATAATAATAATACTAATTATAACTTTAACGATAATAACGATAGTAATAATAAAAAAAATTAACAATTTTTAATGATAAATCCCTTTTATTGATAAAGATAATAATAATGATAATAATAAGATAAAACTAGAACGACGATAAAAAACGACGATAATAATAATCATTTTTAATAAAAATATCAAAAATTCAATTGATTATAACTTCTAATCCGTTCATCGAAACCATTCGATATCTAAAGGAAAAGTTCTTAATTTTCGCTAGCTTTCCAAGGACATGCATATCTTATACCTTATCTCAACCGCAAGTGTAACTAATTCAATATTCAACCTAACCTGTCTAAGGGCAATATCAAAAGTACAAGCATGCATAATCCTAAATACTCGAGCACTAGTCAGGGATACACTATTAGTATGTAAAAGTTAAATTATGAGTACTCACGTATCAATATTGAGATTCAATATTGCAGGAAAGGTATGTAGACGCAACGGAAATGATAGACACTATATTGACCTCATGAGCATACCCATGAACCATACTCAATCACCTCCATAGCTATAACCCATAATTTCCTTAATCCTATCCTACTCGAAAAACAATTTCGAAACCACTCGGACAGCACTCCGTCGTAATATTTTATGTATACTAATAATATCTTAAAATAATACGGAGTAAATATATATATGTAAATCGATTGAGAGAGTTTAGAGAAAAATATTTTCAAGTTTCTATGAAATAATGAAACCTATTGAATTCTATTTATAATAGATTTTTGAATTATTGAAGTGAATTATTAAAGTATGAATTATTAAAGTGAATTATTAAAGTATGAATTATTAAAGTGAATTATTAAAGTATGAATTATTAAAGTGAATTATTAAAGTATGAATTATTAAAGTGAATTATTAAAGTTAAAGTAAAGTAAAAATAAAGTAAAGGTAAAGTTTAAGTATAGTAAAAGTATAAAACTATGTACGTATAATACGCGTATAAATATATATAATATTAATTTAAATCGTTATATATATTTAATAAAATAAAATATAAATATCGTTATCTTTATCATACTAGTTAAGTAATGAGTTGTCAAAAATGGTTCTAGATATTTATAAAAGTTATATACGTTTTAATAATAAAGTTCTTTTTAAACTGAAAACGTTTTTGTACGTTTGAAACTAAATAGATCAATCGAGTCTTTATGAGATTCAATCTTCCACTATCCTTTGTCTAGTTCTCAATGATTGACAATTTGTTCTTTTTTATAAATCACTTTACCATTTTTCGAATATTGTTAAAATGGAAAGATTTCTCAAATCAACGTGGGCCTTTCAACCGAGACTTGTAATCATAATTCAATATATCTGATAATTCAATCATTTGATCTTATCTTCTAATTCCATTGATAAACATTTTGAAACAGATACAATCATATAAAGTATTTAATCTAATATTTTGTTTACGTTTCAAGTTATAATATATATACACATATACATATATAATCATATTCGTTTAATGGTTCGTGAATCGATGGAACTTGGTCGAGGTTTAATGAATGTATGAACACAGTTTAAAATTCTTGAAATTTAACTTAACAAATATTGCTTATCGTGTCGGAAACATATAAAGATTAAAGTTTAAATTTGGTTGGAAATTTCCGGGTTGTCACAACAACAACCTTGTGTTACGACTGTTACGGTTATTCTTCTGCTTCTAGTTTATTTCATTGTACACAACAACAAAAAAAATTATTTATTTCATTGTTATTCGAATCCCCTACTACATCTATTGTTCGATGCTGCTGTTGTTTATCGAATGATAATAATGATAATTAATGAGATGATGATGAATGACGGATGAGGTGAGGTGAGGTGAGGAAGAAGATTATGAATAGTAATAGCATGATAACGATAAAACGATGAGGTGTAATGATGATAATGAAGTATGATGATGATGATAAGTGCATGATGATACGACCGATGATGATGATGGCTTCGATGATAATGATGAATGAACTGTTTTGGCTGCTACGCAATTTCTAATTTTTGATCAGATGAGTTCTAAATGGGTTTAACTTGTTGGTCCATATATGATTTAATGGATTTTACAAATTTTTATTGTTGTTGGGCCGAGTTTATTTTTGGGCTGGGTAATGTTCTCTGTTGGACCGAAGTTTAAAGGAAGAGGAAGAGTGACTGACGATTGCATATATTATATACCATCATTTCGGGGTTAATTCAGGAAAAATGAGGTAGAGCAGGTGTTCTGGGAGTGTTTGTGTTTACGAGAGGTCACGGGTTCGAGTCTCATATGTGATGACCCGGAAATTTTCGAACAAATTTAAACTTTAATCTTTATATATATCTGACACGATAAGCAAAATCTGTAATGTTGAGTCCCAAAAGTTTTGAAAACTATATTCATATAATCAATTACCCTTTGACCATGCCAAACGATTCACGAACAATTATGTGTAAATAAATATATATGTATATATACATGTGTGATTATTAAATTGAGATATATTAGTAAAACATTGGACGGATTAGTTAATATGAAAATAAGCTATGAGATCTATTTTATGAACTTGGAAATGCTATCAAGGTATTGAATGAATAATACTTTATATGAACGTATTTGTTCGATGTAAGTTTATCGACGAGATTAAGAGATAATATCAAATGATTGAATTATCAGATACATTGAATTATGATTTTGAGTCTCTGTTATGAGGCCCACTTTGAATTAGAAAACTCTTACTTTTAACGGTATTCGGAATAAATGGTAAAGTGATTTACAAGTAAGAACAAAGTATCACTTATTGGGAGTTAGACAAAAGTTAGTGGAGAATTGAATTTCATAATACTCGATTGATCATATAAAAGGAATAATTGGGATAAGATTCGTTGACTAGATAAACCCATTTGATATGTTATATTTTGATTTATTATTTAGAAAGTTAAAAAAATTAAACTAAGCTTTTACGCATAAAAGAATGAAATCAAATTAAGTTTTAAAGCATAAACGTTATAGGATTTTTGATTATGTAAATGATCTTAAATTATATAATTAGTTTTGAAAGGATAACTAGTATGTTATTAGATAAATATTTCAAAAATATGTATAAGATTATAAATTTAAATTTGTCACAAAACGTTTTGATTTTAAACTAATATTAATAAATAGGCTTTGATAAATAACAAGATTATGAATTATATAAGGAAATGATCAAAACACTCAAAAGATTAAGTTACACTTTAAGTGGGTTAGTTTTTAATTAATTTAAGTCTAGTTATTAATAAAGGTACATGTCATAAAACGTTTAATTTAAAATAAAATATTGTGACAAACAACGAGACTTTAATTTATAAAAGGAAATGACCACAACACTCAATTTTATAAGTTATATTTTTATAAAGGTAATTTATTGTTGAGTAAGTCTAATTTTTTGTAAAAGGTACACGTCACGTAACGTAAAAGGCTAGTTTTCTAAACGTACGAAAGTGCACCCGAAAAACCGAAAGTGGTACATGAGTCGTGAGACCACGACCGTGTCATTTTTGTAAAAATTATATTTTTACCATGAGCGTAAATATAATATAATATTTAATTAATTCTAAAGATTAAATATATTATATATTAATTAATATATAAAACCTATTACTACACGTTCTTTATGTTAATGAAAAAGTGTCGGCAACAAATTTTTAGTGCATATGAGCTGGGTTTGGTGAGGCCACATTATAAAGGTTGATCATTCTGGCCGAATTTTTTTATATCATCTATCTATCTACTCTCTAAATCTATATGTATATATATTTATATATATTATTATTATTATTATTATTAATCTTATAGTTAGGAGTATTAATATTAGTAGTAATATTATTAGTATTATACATAAAATATTACGACGAGGTCATGAGCGGGTCATTTCAAAACAAGTTTTATGAGTATGATAGGCCTAAGGAAATTATGGGTTATAGCTATGGAGGTGATGGGTATGGTCCATGGGTATGCTCTTGAGGTCAATTTAGTGTTTGTCATCTCCGTTGCGTCTACGTACCTTTCCTACAATATTGAATCTCAATATTGATACGTGAGTACTCATAATTTTTTTTTTACATACTAATAGTGTATCCCTGACTAGTGCTCGAGAATATAGGATTGTGCATGCTTGTATATTTGATATTGCCCTTAGATAAGTTATGTTGAATCTTAAAGGTGGTTATACTAGGGATGAAATAAGATATAAGATATGCATGTCATTGGAAAGCTAGCGAAAAATTAAGAACTTTTCGTTTAGATATCGAATGGATTCAATGAACGGTTAGAAAGTTATGAATTAAACAATTAATTTCGTAACTAAAATTGCTGATATTAATTAGTGAACTAATTTTCTGGGTTATAAAAAGTGGTTATTTGAATTCTACTCGTCGAGTAGATGAATTTTCATATAAAGCACGTCTCGTTTCGTTGAACGGTTGTCAAGTTATGGACAAAAGAAGTTTTGTAAATTTTGATGAAATGTTGAAACGGAAACTGAAATTCTCGCTGATCTGCGTTGTTTCAGATTAAAACAAAAATACCACTGAATTCTTTGCTGAAAGGTCTAACAAACGACTCTGGCCATTTGTCAATTCGAGTCTCGACGATTTTTCTAAAAATCGTCAAAGTTGACTGTTTGGTCACATTTTAAAATTTTGAAAAGAGCTGAAACTTTTTATTTGAAAATGTCAGTTTTGTATCAGTTGTCATGGTCGGCCTGATGTGTGTTTACTTTTGCCAAAAATCATGTTATATCTTTGTGGTAACGAGAATTTACAGGCTTTGACCGTTTGTCAATCCGAGTTTCGATGAATTTTCTAAAAATCTCCAAAGTAGGCTACTCGGTCACTTTTGTAAATTTATTAAAGCTGAAAAATTAACTTTGAAACGCCGAAACTACGTTGGCAACTACGAGTTGTCTAGGTTTAGTTAACTTCTGTAAAATTTATGTTTAATCTTTTTGGTAATGTGTAACTTTTATCTTTGGCCGTTTATAAATCGGAGTTCCGATAATTTTTCTAAAAATCGCTGAAGTGGCCGTTTAGTCATGTTTGACCGAAAAATCACTTTTGTATAAGTTATTGTATTTTTGCATGCGACCTCGTTTTTACTTTAACCTTTGACTTTTGACCTTGAACTTTGACTTTTCCCGTTAACTTTTCAGTTATTTTTTTTGTGTTGACTTTCTCTAAATACTAAAATACTATTTTATAATTATGAAACCATTTGTGTTACGTTGTTTCACACGTCACCTTTTACTAGAATTTTAACTGAGCATGGGTAATATAACATGTTACTATACTGTTGAGTCAGACTCGAGCATTAGGATTGTGGTACACTATGACTTGGCCTAAATTGTTAGACAAATATTGACCAACATATGAATATATATAATTAATATAGGTTCGTGAATCCGAGGCCAACCTTGCACTTGTTCAATGACGTTATATGTATTTTTACTACGAAATACAGTATGGTGAGTTTCATTTGTCATTTTACCCTTTATATTTTTGGGACTGAGAATACATGCGCTTTTATAAATGTTTGACGAAATAGACACAAGTAATTGAAACTACATTCTATGGTTGAATTATCGAAATTGAATATGCCCCTTTTTATTAAAGTCTGGTAATCTAAGAATTAGGGAACAGACACCCTAATTGACGCGAATCCTAAAGATAGATCTATTGGGCCTAACAAACCCCATCCAAAGTACCGGATGCTTTAGTACTTCGAAATTTATATCATGTCCGAAGGAGGATCCCGGAATGATAGGGGATATTCTTATATGCATATTGTTAATGTCGGTTACCAGGTGTTCACCATTTGAATGATTATTTTTGTCTCTATGCATGGGACGTATATTTATGAGAACTGGAAATGAAATTCTTGTGGTCTATTAAAATGATGGAAATAAATGATTATGATAAACTAATGAACTCACCAACCTTTTGGTTGACACTTGAAAGCATGTTTATTCTCAGGTTTGAAAGAGATCTTCCGCTGTGCATTAGCTCATTTTAAAGATATTACTTGGAGTCATTCATGACATATTTCAAAAGACGTTGCATTCGAGTCGTTGAAGTTCATTAAAGATTATTATTAAGTAAATGACAGATTAGGTCATTTATAGTTTGGATATTATGAAATGGTATGCATACATGTCAATTTTCGATGTAAAGAAAGATTGTCTTTTAAAAACGAATGCAATGTTTGTAAAATGTATCATATAGAGGTCAAATACCTCGCAATGTAATCAACTATTGTGAATCGTTTATAATGTATATGAACGGGTCCTTTCAGTTGGTATCAGAGCGGTGGTCTTAGCGAACCAGGTCTGCATTAGTGTGTCTAACTGATAAGTCGTTAGGATACATTAGTGAGTCTGGACTTCGACTGTGTCTGCATGTCAAAAGTTTTGCTTATCATTTCGTGTCGAAAATTACCTGCTTATCATTTTTAAGTCTAGACGCGCTTTCCTGCATTTATTGCATAATAGTGTATAGACGAATTCTTATCTTAGCATATCTGATACTGTGAACTTTGACTGACATTTTTCAAAGATTCCCCGTAATTTATGGGATTTTGGTATTATATATACATATGTAAATTATGTATAGAAAGATATCAAATCTAACTCCTATAATCTATTTCATATCAAAAATTCATTCCCTTGATCATACGAGATGGATCCCTCAACCAGTTCGAATTCCTCAGATTACGACAGCTATTCCGATATGGAGTCTCATTCCAGCTCCGAAAGCAGTATGACCGGAATAGATCAACCAATCAGTCATCACCTATTCTGGATGAATTGGGGATGGGTTCGTAGCCTCCTCAATCATTGGAGACAAGAAGAAGGTGATCCCTTCCATCCACCACATTGCCCTCTTGACGAAGAACCTGAAGCACTTACCGGCGAACCTGTCCGAAACACCATTTTCTCGCTCATTTCCAGAGTATCTCGTCACGATTATATATTACATCAAATTTTAGATTTTATTTATCCGCTCGTCAGAACCGACAATCACCCCGGTGTAATACAAGAAGTCAACGAGCTTCGCGCTCGGGTAGTGGCTTTGGAGAATATGGTGCAGAGATTACAAACACCAGCAGCAGTATCAGCAGCATAACCAGTAACACCATCATCAACGCCAATAGTACCATTACCACCCCAACCACAACCACGTCGTAAACCTCAACTTTACACTCTGTCCCACGAGCACCAATGTCATACGCCCTGTAGATACCAAGGAATACCAACAACAATAACCGACGAAGTATTAATTCATAACTTCATTGGAGAAACATTCCGTGCAGATTATGTAATCTCTAAAGTCTTAGAGATTATCTAATCTAGCCCTAACCATAAATCAGTTAAGCGAACCAAAATGATAGAAGGAAGAGTAGAAACCCTGACAAAAATGGTGTGTGATTAACAAGCTAAACTTGTTTTACCAACAGCATCAACAGTACCGTCAGCGTCACCAGCATCATCAGTACAGTCAACATCAGAATCAACAACACCTATAACATCACAAACTCCGTCAGCTCAAAAATCACTATGGACATCATTACGAATCAATAACCCGTATATTGTATCAACTAGTTATGAAGAATTAACTCATTCCCTTTGAAGAAATTATATGTATATTTTATATATTTTGAAATAAAAATAAATCTTTCCATGCTAAGCTATTGTGTGTGAATCTTAACTACTCGGTTAATTCATATTACAAATATGCAATAATGTACGTCATTCGGCCGCAACTTAACCAGCGTTAACTACAATCTCTGTCGCAATTCAACAAATTCCAATTCATAATAAATCAAGTATATATTTGATTTTACACTTTCATCATCGATGTACCCGAAACTTTTCAGATAACATCATTCGTACTTTGCGAAATTCACAAGAATTCCACGAACCGAACATCATACATCAACAAATAACGAAGTATTGATTCATAATTTCAATATCATTAAAGAAATACTGCGTAAAAGTTATGTACTTTTTAACGCCTTTAGGGATTATTCAATTCTAGTTTCAACCGTAAATCAAATGAGTTTAATTTAACATTAACTCATTAAATCTATGTTACATCTGAAGAAAATATACATATATATATTTTCATAAAGACTGTAATAAAATTCTTTTGTACAAAATATTAATTGTGAAATTTTTTTTAACGGGTAGGTAATACCCGAGAGATATATAAATTCACAATTAATATATTACATTCTTCGAATCTGATTCAGCAAATCATCCATTATACTCCCTACTTTCACAACAATATACATTCTTTTATAGAAATCAAAACAACCATACTCATTCAAAATTTAATTACATATTCTGATTTTGAAATCTCAAAATTCAACTTGAGATATGACCAAAATCATCACTCTTAGATCCTTACATCTTTCACAAGCTATACTTTGACTTCAAAACTGTGATAGAACATCACTTTTAATCGTAACACTCAGAGGAATATGAAAATCATTCGAGATTCAGGAAGATTTCACCATCTGGATATTGACTATGACAATCTGCATTTAAAACCCTTCTAAATTCCGGAAGATACTTCAAATAATGAACAATCGAGATGATGATCCAACCACACATTATCCAAAGTGTTGTACCTGAAAAGCTCTCGAAACCAAAGTCGTAGTTTAACCCGTGCCCACGTCAAATTCTTTAGCATTTATTAGAAAAAAAAAAAAAAAAAAAAAAAAAACAACATTTCAATTCCTTTTCAAAGTAGCCGATTTTGTCACAGCTTCAGCAAGTCAACTTCGACGTTTCAGTCGGACTAGTCTTATTTTAACCCCGATAAATACGTTGCCCTTTCGTCATTATTACTGGAAAACCTTTCATATTACACCATATTACCACCAGCGTTTAATCATCTAAAACACGATTCTTCTGAACCCACCGCGGATTGATAACCAGAGATTCAGATATTATAGCATTAAATGCAGAGGAAACATAAAAATGGTAGATGGTTTAAACGGTCAAAAGTCTGATGATAAAAGATAGTGAGTTGGTAAAGCACAGAAAAAGAAAGAATTTGGTACTGAAAAACGGATTGAGCAAAGTATGAAGGAAGCCATGGACAAATCACAGAGACTGAATCTGCCTTCAAAGGATCCAAATGATTCAGTGCCTGCTGAACTCGTTAGCAAACACCTTACTTCTTATTCTAAACCTTCACAGACAGATATTCTTCATCATCATCATATCTAAAATATTATAAGATATCTTCGTATCTTCCATTATACAGATTCTCCATATCTTTGGAGATATTTTCACAACTATTCTTATCAAGTATCATTTATCTCTCCGTAATATCTGCAACATAAAAGAAACTGTGTTAGTTTCTAAATTCTGAAAAAAATTTGAATATGAATGTTTTTGAAGTGGTGTTGGGAACTGATGCATGGGTTAGTATAATATAATGACACTTGATCAACGTCATTATATTACAGTAATTCATGCTGAGTTTCTAATGGACGTGATGATTCACAGGACATACCGTCATCATGTGTCATTTACACGACTCTTACATTCTATCTAACCTCTAAATATATCAAGAAAATATTTCTTGATGATTCGGTCTTTTCCAGGGTATTCTGGTAATTTAACAAATCAATATTTTACCATTACCATTTCCTTCTTAGAACAATTACTATGTTCATTCTGAAATCTATACCTACGAATTCTGGACCATTACAAGAGATGTTAAATCGCAAGAAGAAGAAACGAAAGGACAAAGCTCCGAAACAGAAATTGGAGTATAGATCGCAACAAATAGAAGGGAGCATTAACTATGGATGACAATGATTATAGAAGACAGAAGTAGGGACATCGAAGTATAAGGGAAGATATAAAACCCAACAACCACCCGTAAATTATAAACCATAGATGTCAATGCAAATAGCAATATAAAGACACGGGACGACTAGAAAAACTATAAACCCAAGAGTATAGTAGAAGTAAATAGATTCTTCCGGTGGCAGATTAAAAAGAAGAATGACAGATATGAAAGTTAAGAGGATATCAAGGATCAGGATGGGATGGAGCATATTAATGAATACTTTAAAGTATGAATTGAGGAAGAAAGAATAGAAGGTGTAAGTTGTAAGAAAACGAAGGGGGTGGATTTATAGACACAGCAATCAAAGCAGATTATCGCGTATAACCAAAGAGGATCCTAATCTCCTTAATTACCGACGAATCAAATCTTATTATGGAGATCTTCTTCTAAATTCCTTAAATTTCGGAAATCAATCTTGACTACGCCACCTGTTAGGTCAAACGTGCATTTATTCATTTTCACTCTTAGGTGATAGCTTCATTCGTGCTCTTCACAAAAACAAATCGTTTTATCTATATCATTCAATTATGATAAAACTCTATTATCGATTCATATTCGTCATGAAAACATTTTATTAGTTAGCCATGACGACCTCGATCAAATTTCGGGACGAAATTTCTTTTAACGGGTAGGTAATGTGATGACCCGGAAATTTTCGAACAAATTTAAACTTTAATCTTTATATATATCTGACACGATAAGCAAAATCTGTAATGTTGAGTCCCAAAAGTTTTGAAAACTATATTCATATAATCAATTACCCTTTGACCATGCCAAACGATTCACGAACAATTATGTGTAAATAAATATATATGTATATATACATGTGTGATTATTAAATTGAGATATATTAGTAAAACATTGGACGGATTAGTTAATATGAAAATAAGCTATGAGATCTATTTTATGAACTTGGAAATGCTATCAAGGTATTGAATGAATAATACTTTATATGAACGTATTTGTTCGATGTAAGTTTATCGACGAGATTAAGAGATAATATCAAATGATTGAATTATCAGATACATTGAATTATGATTTTGAGTCTCTGTTATGAGGCCCACTTTGAATTAGAAAACTCTTACTTTTAACGGTATTCGGAATAAATGGTAAAGTGATTTACAAGTAAGAACAAAGTATCACTTATTGGGAGTTAGACAAAAGTTAGTGGAGAATTGAATTTCATAATACTCGATTGATCATATAAAAGGAATAATTGGGATAAGATTCGTTGACTAGATAAACCCATTTGATATGTTATATTTTGATTTATTATTTAGAAAGTTAAAAAAATTAAACTAAGCTTTTACGCATAAAAGAATGAAATCAAATTAAGTTTTAAAGCATAAACGTTATAGGATTTTTGATTATGTAAATGATCTTAAATTATATAATTAGTTTTGAAAGGATAACTAGTATGTTATTAGATAAATATTTCAAAAATATGTATAAGATTATAAATTTAAATTTGTCACAAAACGTTTTGATTTTAAACTAATATTAATAAATAGGCTTTGATAAATAACAAGATTATGAATTATATAAGGAAATGATCAAAACACTCAAAAGATTAAGTTACACTTTAAGTGGGTTAGTTTTTAATTAATTTAAGTCTAGTTATTAATAAAGGTACATGTCATAAAACGTTTAATTTAAAATAAAATATTGTGACAAACAACGAGACTTTAATTTATAAAAGGAAATGACCACAACACTCAATTTTATAAGTTATATTTTTATAAAGGTAATTTATTGTTGAGTAAGTCTAATTTTTTGTAAAAGGTACACGTCACGTAACGTAAAAGGCTAGTTTTCTAAACGTACGAAAGTGCACCCGAAAAACCGAAAGTGGTACATGAGTCGTGAGACCACGACCGTGTCATTTTTGTAAAAATTATATTTTTACCATGAGCGTAAATATAATATAATATTTAATTAATTCTAAAGATTAAATATATTATATATTAATTAATATATAAAACCTATTACTACACGTTCTTTATGTTAATGAAAAAGTGTCGGCAACAAATTTTTAGTGCATATGAGCTGGGTTTGGTGAGGCCACATTATAAAGGTTGATCATTCTGGCCGAATTTTTTTATATCATCTATCTATCTACTCTCTAAATCTATATGTATATATATTTATATATATTATTATTATTATTATTATTATTAATCTTATAGTTAGGAGTATTAATATTAGTAGTAATATTATTAGTATTATACATAAAATATTACGACGAGGTCATGAGCGGGTCATTTCAAAACAAGTTTTATGAGTATGATAGGCCTAAGGAAATTATGGGTTATAGCTATGGAGGTGATGGGTATGGTCCATGGGTATGCTCTTGAGGTCAATTTAGTGTTTGTCATCTCCGTTGCGTCTACGTACCTTTCCTACAATATTGAATCTCAATATTGATACGTGAGTACTCATAATTTTTTTTTTACATACTAATAGTGTATCCCTGACTAGTGCTCGAGAATATAGGATTGTGCATGCTTGTATATTTGATATTGCCCTTAGATAAGTTATGTTGAATCTTAAAGGTGGTTATACTAGGGATGAAATAAGATATAAGATATGCATGTCATTGGAAAGCTAGCGAAAAATTAAGAACTTTTCGTTTAGATATCGAATGGATTCAATGAACGGTTAGAAAGTTATGAATTAAACAATTAATTTCGTAATTAAAATTGCTGATATTAATTAGTGAACTAATTTTCTGGGTTATAAAAAGTGGTTATTTGAATTCTACTCGTCGAGTAGATGAATTTTCATATAAAGCACGTCTCGTTTCGTTGAACGGTTGTCAAGTTATGGACAAAAGAAGTTTTGTAAATTTTGATGAAATGTTGAAACGGAAACTGAAATTCTCGCTGATCTGCGTTGTTTCAGATTAAAACAAAAATACCACTGAATTCTTTGCTGAAAGGTCTAACAAACGACTCTGGCCATTTGTCAATTCGAGTCTCGACGATTTTTCTAAAAATCGTCAAAGTTGACTGTTTGGTCACATTTTAAAATTTTGAAAAGAGCTGAAACTTTTTATTTGAAAATGTCAGTTTTGTATCAGTTGTCATGGTCGGCCTGATGTGTGTTTACTTTTGCCAAAAATCATGTTATATCTTTGTGGTAACGAGAATTTACAGGCTTTGACCGTTTGTCAATCCGAGTTTCGATGAATTTTCTAAAAATCTCCAAAGTAGGCTACTCGGTCACTTTTGTAAATTTATTAAAGCTGAAAAATTAACTTTGAAACGCCGAAACTACGTTGGCAACTACGAGTTGTCTAGGTTTAGTTAACTTCTGTAAAATTTATGTTTAATCTTTTTGGTAATGTGTAACTTTTATCTTTGGCCGTTTATAAATCGGAGTTCCGATAATTTTTCTAAAAATCGCTGAAGTGGCCGTTTAGTCATGTTTGACCGAAAAATCACTTTTGTATAAGTTATTGTATT
This sequence comes from Rutidosis leptorrhynchoides, assembly GCF_046630445.1. Taxonomy (NCBI): domain Eukaryota; kingdom Viridiplantae; phylum Streptophyta; class Magnoliopsida; order Asterales; family Asteraceae; genus Rutidosis; species Rutidosis leptorrhynchoides. The sequence goes on from NC_092337.1 coordinate 260,467,497, forward strand.
TTTGCATGCGACCTCGTTTTTACTTTAACCTTTGACTTTTGACCTTGAACTTTGACTTTTCCCGTTAACTTTTCAGTTATTTTTTTTGTGTTGACTTTCTCTAAATACTAAAATACTATTTTATAATTATGAAACCATTTGTGTTACGTTGTTTCACACGTCACCTTTTACTAGAATTTTAACTGAGCATGGGTAATATAACATGTTACTATACTGTTGAGTCAGACTCGAGCATTAGGATTGTGGTACACTATGACTTGGCCTAAATTGTTAGACAAATATTGACCAACATATGAATATATATAATTAATATAGGTTCGTGAATCCGAGGCCAACCTTGCACTTGTTCAATGACGTTATATGTATTTTTACTACGAAATACAGTATGGTGAGTTTCATTTGTCATTTTACCCTTTATATTTTTGGGACTGAGAATACATGCGCTTTTATAAATGTTTGACGAAATAGACACAAGTAATTGAAACTACATTCTATGGTTGAATTATCGAAATTGAATATGCCCCTTTTTATTAAAGTCTGGTAATCTAAGAATTAGGGAACAGACACCCTAATTGACGCGAATCCTAAAGATAGATCTATTGGGCCTAACAAACCCCATCCAAAGTACCGGATGCTTTAGTACTTCGAAATTTATATCATGTCCGAAGGAGGATCCCGGAATGATAGGGGATATTCTTATATGCATATTGTTAATGTCGGTTACCAGGTGTTCACCATTTGAATGATTATTTTTGTCTCTATGCATGGGACGTATATTTATGAGAACTGGAAATGAAATTCTTGTGGTCTATTAAAATGATGGAAATAAATGATTATGATAAACTAATGAACTCACCAACCTTTTGGTTGACACTTGAAAGCATGTTTATTCTCAGGTTTGAAAGAGATCTTCCGCTGTGCATTAGCTCATTTTAAAGATATTACTTGGAGTCATTCATGACATATTTCAAAAGACGTTGCATTCGAGTCGTTGAAGTTCATTAAAGATTATTATTAAGTAAATGACAGATTAGGTCATTTATAGTTTGGATATTATGAAATGGTATGCATACATGTCAATTTTCGATGTAAAGAAAGATTGTCTTTTAAAAACGAATGCAATGTTTGTAAAATGTATCATATAGAGGTCAAATACCTCGCAATGTAATCAACTATTGTGAATCGTTTATAATGTATATGAACGGGTCCTTTCATCATATGGGACAATTCTTTTTAGACAAAGTTTTTAAAGGGTATACACATTTACTTCTAGTTCTATTATCATTATTATTATTATTATTATTATCATTATTATTATTATTATTATTATTATTATTATTATTATTATTATTATTATTATTATTATTATTATTATTATTATTATTATTATTATTATTATTATTATAGTTATTATTACTCCTAATATGTAGAAGTATGATTAATTTTATCCTAATTTAATTAATGGTATTATCATTATTATTATTAATAATATTATTAATAAAATAGGTATTACTATCATTATCATTAATATTATCAATATGATTATTAATATGATATTTAGTATTATTATTATTATTAAAAGTATCATTATTTTAAATCTATTATCTTGTTAAAATTAGTATTAATATTACAAAGTATCATTAACAGAATTATCATTTAAACATTAATATAAGTACTATCTTATGATTTCTGAAATTTCTATTAAAATTAGTATTATGATTAACATTAACCTTATTATTAAAAGTAATATGTTTATTAAAACTATCATTTTTATCTTATCATTTATATTAAAAATTTTGTTTTTAAATTAATATAATTACTATCATTATTATTATCATCTTTATCATTATCAGAAATATTACAAATATATATATATATATATATATATATATATATATATATATATATATATATATATATATATATATATATATATATATATATTTTACATATCACTATATTGTTATTAGTAAAAGGATATTAAATAAGTTATATGAATTAAGTATGTTAAATTATCTATATCTATATCTATATAACATATAAAGACAACAAGTATATTATTAATAACAAATATAAATTTTCTAGAATACGATTATATGTTTTAATAGATATAAAAATTGATTTAGGTTCGTGAATCCGAGGCCAACCTTGCACTTGTTCAATGACGTCATATGTATTTTTACTACAAAATACAGTATTGTGAGTTTCATTACTTCCTTTTTAAATGTTTTTGCAATATATATTTTTGGGACTGAGAATACATGCGTTTCTTTTATAAATGTTTTACGAAATAGACACAAGTAATCGAAACTACATTCTATGGTTGGATTATTAAACCGAATATCGCCCTTCAAGTCTGGTAACCTAAGAATTTAGGGAAATGGCCCCTGATTGACGCGAATCCTAAAGATAGATCTATGGACCTTGACAAGTCCCATTCAGGATACGAATGCTTTAGTACTTCGAGATTATTATTATACAGACGAGAGGTTCTGTTTGGGGATGTTCTATGCATTTAAGTTAACGTCGGTTACCAGGTGTTCAATCCATATGAATGATTTTTTATCTCTATGCAGTTTGCGAAATGCCTGATACGAGAATGATGTTTATGAAAATGAAATCTTGTGGTCTATTATACTATCTGAAATGATTATTTATTATAAACTAATGAACTTACCAACCTTTTGGTTGACACTTTAAAGCATGTTTATTCTCAAGTATGAAAGAAATCTTCCGCTGTGCATTTGCTCATTTTAGAGATATTACTTGGAGTCATTCATGACATATTTCAAAAGACGTTGCATTTAAGTCGTCGAGTTCATCAAGATTATCATTAAGTCAATTATAGTTGGAGGTATTATGAAATAGTATGCATGCCGTCAACTTTTGATGTAAAGAAAGTTTGTCTTTTAAAAACAAATGCAATGTTTGTAAAATGTATCATATAGAGTTCAAATACCTCGTGATATAATCAACTATTGTGAATCATTTATATTGTATATGAACGGGGCATTTCAGTTGGTATCAGAGCGGTGGTCTTAGCGAACCAGGTCTTGCATTAGTGTGTCTAACTGATAGTTATTTAGATGCATTAGTGAGTCTGGACTTCGATCGTGTCTGCATGTCAAAAGTTTTGCTTATCATTTTGTGTCGAAAATCATCTACTTATCATCCATAATAAATTACCTTCTTATCATTCCTAGTCTAGACACATCTTACTGCATTGATTTCATGAATAGTGTATAGACAAATCCATATCTTAGCGTATCTGTTACTGTAGAGTTTATCTGACACGTTTCCTTAATTTCCTCCGTAATCTACGGGATCTTCTGTACTATATTAGATATTCTATATAATTAGAATATTATTCGATAACCGAAAATCATTTCATATCGAAAATCCTCTAACTGATCATAAAAGATGGATTCTACACCTAGCTTGGATTCCATTAGTTCCGGAAGCAATTTCGAGATGCGGATTGAAGTAGACTCCGAAGTCAATGAACCCGAAGTGTCTCCACCGTCTAGCTATTTTTCTTTCTGGAGGAGATGGGGGTGGGTCCGAGACTTATTCACTCGATGGAGAAATGAAGAAGGCGAGCCCTACCGCGAACCAAACTTACCTCCTAACATCAGAGAAAATGATGTACTCACTGGTGAACCTATGTGCAACACTGTATTCACCCTTCTTGCTAAAGTTTTCAACCTCGAAGGTCGCATTACTACAATCTCAGAAAATATTCAACCTCTACTTCCAAATACCAATCAAAGGGGAATATTATAAGAAGTTAGGGAACTTCGAATTGATAATCAAGATCTATCGAATCAGATGAGTCGATAGATAGAAATGATAGAGGGTTGGATAGAAACCCTGATAAGAATGGTGCGTGATTTACAAGCTATACTTACTACACCAACATCATCACCAACCTCAGCACCAACAACACTTGTAGCACCGACAGTAACAGTACCACTATCAGCAGCACCAGCAGCATAACCAGTACCAACAACAACAACATCATCACACGTCTCAACCTCGCAATCTATACCTCAAGCATAATCTTCGTTCTACCTATCGTTCTATCTACTTTATCTTTGTTCTACATATCAATCTACATCGATTATCTTCGTTCTACATGGCGACTATGTAATCTATAAAGTCTTAAAGATTATATTCTTGTTCTACCGGCAAGTCAAATGAGTCTAATATTATATTAACTCATTAAATCCATGATTACATCTGAAGAAAATATACATGTATATATGTTTTCATAAAGATTGTAATTAAAAATTCTTTTGTACAAACTGTTAACTGTGAAAATATTTTAATGGGTAGGTAATAACCGAGGAGTATTCAGATATCACATTAATAAATTACATTGTACATTCATCAAAGCTGATTCAACAGTCATTTACTATCCTACTTACAACCACCGATATACGTATCCGTTCACCGCATAATAACCATTTTCATTCAATTTCATATTTGGATTTTGACCTATCAGAATTCAACAAGTGGCATAATGAAGAAAACATATGACAAAATAAAATTTGTTAGAAACAGACAAATTAACTATGAGAAATTTTGTTAAGAATCCACGCTAACTGTTCCTAGCTAACTGATTACATTTTATTTACCGCAATTTAATTATCGCAGTTTATATTCTCGTAATTTTATTTATCGTTATTTAATTTCTGTTATTTATTTTACGCACTTTAAATATTGAGACAAGTATACAAGGTTTTGACATATCATATCGACTCATCTATATATATTATTTGGAATAACCATAGACACTTTATATGCAGTAATGCTGGAGTTAGCTATACAGGGTTGAGGTTGATTCTACAATAATATATATACTTTGAGTTGTGATCGAGTCTGAGACATGTACACGGGTCACGATACGTATTAATTAATTTGAATATTATAAATTAAACTATGTATGAATTATTGGACTGTTAATTGTGGACTATCGACTGTGGACTAATAACATTTGACAATTAAAATGAATTAAAATATTGTTTATAACATATGAAACTAAACATTTCTTCAAGTTGCCACTTGACTTAATCTTAAACCTCATTTGTATCTTGACGATTACAATCAGCGTTCAAATCTATCATGATTCTTAAAAACACCTCAATCGAGAGGATAAACCAACCGCACTCCATCTACGGAAGAAGAGGTTGATGCACATAGTTATGCACTTGAAAAACTCTCAGAAATTGAGTGAACATTTAACCTGTAGCAGTGCCAATTCCTTTAGTGTTATTATTACCCAAAATAACTTGATAATCCCTTTCAAAATAGCAAATTTTGTCATAGCTCCAGCACAATCAACATCGACATTTCGTTTAAAACAATCTTATTATAACTTTGATATATATGCGTGCTCTTTATTTGTTACCAGGGAACCTTTCATATTCCACCATATTCCCATCAGCGTTTAATCATCTAAAAACATAATTCTCCTGAAATCACCTCGGATTGATAACCGATGATTCAGATATCGTAGCATTAAATGCAGAGGAAATAGAAAAAAATGGTAGATGGTCTAAATGGCCAAAAGTTTGATGATAAAGAAAGGAGTGTTCGGAACGCTCGATAGAAAATTTGGTACTGAAAAACAGATTGAGCTAACCGTGAAGGAGACCAAGGACAAATATAAGGACCAAACCCTATATTCAAAGAATCCAGGTAATTCTGGATTCGATGAAACCTTCAACGAATATCTTGCTCCTTACTCATGTTAAAATCTTGCGAAAAATCTTTCTTCATCAACCTTCGAACTTAGAAATTCGAAAATATCATCATAAATATCCTCGATACGTATATCGGTGGTTGTAAATAGGATAGTAAATGACTGTTGAATTAGATTTGAAATATTGTACAGTGTACTTATTAATGTGAAATCTAAATATTCCTCGGGTATTACCTACCCGTTAAAATATTTTTACCATTAACAATTTGTACGAAAGAATTTTTAATTACAATCTTTATGAAAAAAAATATATATATACCTATATATTTTCTTCAGATGTAATCATGGATTTAACGAGTCAATATGATATTAAACTCATTTGATTTACCGTTAGAACAAGAATATATAATCTCTAAAACATTAGAGATTACATAATCGCTATGTCGAACGAAGATAAATGATGTAGAACGTCATGTAGAATGATGATTATACTCGAGGTACAGAATGAGATGTCGAAGCTGGTGATGCGGATGTTGTTGTTGGTGGTACTAGTGCTCTACCTTATTATGATTATTATTATTATTATTATTATGATTATTATTATTATTATTATTATTATTATTATTATTATTATTATTATTATTATTATTATTATTATTATTATTATTATTATTATTATTATTATTATTATTATTATTATTATTATTATTATTAACGTTATGTGTAATATTAGTTATTGTTATTATTATGATAGTTATTATTACTCCTAATATGTAGAAGTATGATTAATTTTATCCTAATTAAATTAATGGTAATATCATTATTATTATTATTATTATTATTATTATTATTAATAAAATAGGTATTACTATTATTATTATCATTAATATTATCAATATGATTATTAATATGATATTTAATATTATTATTATTATTAAAAGTATCATTATTTTAAATCTATTATCTTATTAAAATTAGTATTAATATTACAAAGTATCATTAACAGAATTATCATTTAAACATTAATATTAGTACTATCTTATGATTTCTGAAATTTCTATTAAAATTAGTATTATGATTAACATTAACCTTATTATTAAAATTAATATGTTTATTAAAACTATCATTTTTATCTTATCATTTATATTAAAAATTTTGTTTTTAAATTAATATAATTACTATCATTATTATAATCATTTTTATCATTATCAAAAATATTACAAATATATATATATATATATATATATATATATATATATATATATATATATATATATATATATATATATATATATATATATATATATATATATATATATTACATATCACTATATTGTTATTAGTAAAAGGATATTAAATAAGTTATATGAATTAAGTATATTAAATTATCTATATCTATATCTATATAACATATAAAGACAACAAGTATATTGAAATGTCCCGTTCTTATTGATTAAAAATGTTCCATATTAATTAATTTCGTTGCGAGGTTTTGACCTCTATATGAGACGTTTTTCAAAGACTGCATTCATTTTTAAAACAAACCATAACCTTTATTTCATAAATAAAGGTTTAAAAAGCTTTACGTAGATTATCAAATAATGATAATCTAAAATATCCTGTTTACACACGACCATTACATAATGGTTTACAATACAAGTATGTTACATCGAAATCAGTTTCTTGAATGCAGTTTTTACCCAATATCATACAAACATGGACTCCAAATCTTGTCCTTATTTTAGTATGCAACAGCGGAAGCTCTTAGTATTCACCTGAGAATAAACATGCTTTAAACGTCAATAAAAATGTTGGTGAGTTATAGGTTTAACCTATATATATCAAATCGTAACAATAGACCACAAGATTTCATATTTCAATACACATCCCATACATAGAGATAAAAATCATTCATATGGTGAACACCTGGTAACCGACATTAACAAGATGCATATATAAGAATATCCCCATCATTCCGGGACACCCTTCGGATATGATATAAATTTCGAAGTACTAAAGCATCCGGTACTTTGGATGAGGTTTGTTAGGCCCAATAGATCTATCTTTAGGATTCGCGTCAATTAGGGTGTCTGTTCCCTAATTCTTAGATTACCAGACTTAATAAAAAGGGGCATATTCGATTTCGATAATTCAACCATAGAATGTAGTTTCACGTACTTGTGTCTATTTTGTAAATCATTTATAAAACCTGCATGTATTCTCATCCCAAAAATATTAGATTTTAAAAGTGGGACTATAACTCACTTTCACAGATTTTTACTTCGTCGGGAAGTAAGACTTGGCCACTGGTTGATTCACGAACCTATAACAATATATACATATATATCAAAGTATGTTCAAAATATATTTACAACACTTTTAATATATTTTGATGTTTTAAGTTTATTAAGTCAGCTGTCCTCGTTAATAACCTACAACTAGTTGTCCACAGTTAGATGTACAGAAATAAATCGATAAATATTATCTTGAATCAATCCACGACCCAGTATATACGTATCTCAGTATTGATCACCACTCAAACTATATATATTTTGGAATCAACCTCAACCCTGTATAGCTAACTCCAACATTCACATATAGAGTGTCTATGGTTGTTCCGAAATATATATAGATGTGTCGACATGATAGGTCGAAACATTGTATACGTGTCTATGGTATCTCAAGAGTACATAATATACAATACAAGTTGATTAAGTTATGGTTGGAATAGATTTGTTACCAATTTTCACGTAGCTAAAATGAGAAAAATTATCCAATCTTGTTTTACCCATAACTTCTTCATTTTAAATCCGTTTTGAGTGAATCAAATTGCTATGGTTTCATATTGAACTCTATTTTATGAATCTAAATAGAAAATGTATAGGTTTATAGTCGAAAAAATAAGTTACAAGTCGTTTTTGTAAAGGTAGTCATTTCAGTCGAAAGAACGACGTCTAGATGACCATTTTAGAAAACATACTTCCACTTTGAGTTTAACCATAATTTTTGGATATAGTTTCATGTTCATAATAAAAATCATTTTTCCAGAATAACAACTTTTAAATCAAAGTTTATCATAGTTTTAATTAACTAACCCAAAACAGCCCGCGGTGTTACTACGACGGCGTAAATCTGGTTTTACGGTGTTTTCGTGTTTCCAGGCTTTAAATCATTAAGTTAGCATATCATATAGATATAGAACATGTGTTTAGTTGATTTTAAAAGTCAATTTAGCAGGATTAACTTTTATTTGCGAACAAGTTTAGAATTAACTAAACTATGTTCTAGTGATTACAAGTTTAAACCTTCGAATAAGATAGCTTTATATGTACGAATCGAATGATGTTATGAACATCATTACTACCTCAAGTTCCTTGGATAAACCTACTGGAAATGAGAAAAATAGATCTAGCTTCAAAGGATCCTTGGATGGCTTGAAAGTTCTTGAAGCAGAATCATGACACGAAAACAATTTCAAGTAAGATTTCCACTCGAAATAAGATTGTTATAGTTATAGAAATTGAATTTGTGATGACCCGCGAATTTCTGACCAAATTTAAACTTAAATCTTTATATATTTCGACACGATAAGCAAAGTCTGTATTATTGAGTCTCAAAATTTCTGAACTGTTATTTAACATTTGACCATTTTCGACGATTCACGAACCACTATCTGTAAAGAAAAAATATATAATTATGTATATAAATATTATATTGTAAATATATAAATTATACTAAATCTATTTGTTTAAGAATATATTATGTATTCATTTTAGTAGTTAAATTTGTTATTTAAAACTGTTTATTTATAGAGAGATAATATATTAAAAATAAATGATTTCGAGCTTAATTGCTAAATGTCGGTAACACTCGGTTGATGTTTTGTTAGTTTTAATATAGATATTGTACCTGTTCATGAAGGATTGAAATAAAAGATGGACTGTAAATTGATTACGAAGATTTTTGATTTGTCAAAAGTATTTTTACCTTGTTAAGATTAAATATTAGCACTCCGTACATACAAATTGGGACATAAAATAAATAATTACTGAACCGTTTTGATCAGGTTTCATACAGTTAATGAGTGAAATAAATAAATATGTCTAAACTAAAAATTTGAGATTTTTAGGAGCACTTTTATACATTAACTGTTTAGCAATGGACAGGCTCCGTAAAATCGTCGGTAGGATACTTCCAAATTCTGTGGCTGCTTACTATGTGATAACACTAATTGCTTTCCAACTTTTCAATTTAATATTTTATTATTATTATTAACTATTATTATTAATATTATAAATAAAATATAAACATGTTATACATATATGTGTATCGAGAGATATAGGAAGTGCTACACAAAAATCAACACCGGTGAACTTACTATCGCCACCCTTTACCACCAACCGCCACCCTAGACCATCGTAAACCTCCACCACCTATATATCTCTCCCTATCTCATTCATATCTTCTGCTTCTGGTTCGAACACATCATCCCAAGGCTGCGAATGGATGTTGTTTGTATTCCTTATCTAGTTTGGCTGCTAACCACCTCCACCACAACCGAACATCACCACCAGGAACGTGCCACTGTCTGTCACAATCACAAACCACCACAATACCACCACACACACACTCTCTCTAGATATATATATATATATATATATATATATATATATATATATATATATATATATATATATATATATATATATATATATATATATATATATATATACATCTTTCTTATTACTTTCTTTATGAAAACACCACAACAATCACCAAGATCATCACCACCACCATCACCGAACACCTTTGCTGTCACATATAGTTTTTGTTTTCGAATTCCTTTTGATCCTCACAAACCACCTACTGTAGCTGTTATGGGTTTAACTTATAATAAAGTAAACAAAGATGATGATATGAGTTATGATGATGATCTTGATTTACGGTGAGTGTTACTGTTTCTATTTACAATCGGAATGCACAGGTTATAAGTGTTTTGCTTCTGTTTAATGATGATGATAAGGGATCATGTATGATGATGACATCGTGATGATTAAAGATGATGATAATGATAATAGTGTGAATAAGTCTAATGAAGAGGGCTTTATGATTTTATGTCACGATAGTAAATGATGATGATACGCTTGTTGCAGATGATATGATTTTGATGATGATGGTGATAAAGGTCGATGATGATGATGGTATGATGAGGTTAAGAATGATGGTTGATATGATTTTAATTCAGTAGTAAAATAGAAATTGTTAAGTGGAGCAGTGTTTAAGAGTAAGAGTGTTTGAGCGAGAGGTCCTAGGTTCGATACTAGGACACAACATTAATTTTCTTTTTAATAACAAAAGTTACTGTTGGGTTGTGATCCTATGAAGACTTGGGCTTTGTTTTCATTGGGCCGAGTTTTGGATTGGCCTTTTAAACAGAAGAATAACATGGGTTAAAAGAGTTTAATTACAAAGAAAATCAGATAGAAACGGATGGAGGGACGGTTTGAGGGTGTTGAGTGTATCCAGGAGGTCTTGATTTCGAGTCCCGGCTCTGGCGTGGTTTTTTTTTTTAGACTCCTAAGGTTCGTGAATTCGAGGTCAACCCTACACTTGTTAAATGACGTCATATGTATTTTTACTACAAAATACAGTATGGTGAGTTTCATTTGATCCCTTTTACTCTTTACGTTTTTGGGCTGAGAATACATGCAAATGCTTTATGAACTGTTTTACAATATTTATATGCGTGAGTTTCATTTGATCCCTTTTACTCTTTACGTTTTTGGGCTGAGAATACATGCAAATGCTTTATGAATTGTTTTACAATATTTATATGCGTGAGTTTCATTAATCCCTTTTTAAATGTTTTTGCAATATATATTTTTGGGACTGAGAATGAATGCGCTGTTTTTTATAAATGTTTTACGAAATAGACACAAGTAATCGAAACTACATTATATGGTTGAATTATCGAAATCGAATATGCCCCTTTTTATTAAGTCTGGTAATCTAAGAATTAGGGAACAGACACCCTAATTGACGCGAACTCTAAAGATAGATCTATCGGGCCCAACAAGCCCCATCCAAAGTACCGGATGCTTTAGTACTTCGAAATTTATATCATGTCTGAAGGAGGATCCCGGAATGATGGGGATATTCTTATATGTATATTGTGAATGTCGGTTACCAGGTGTTCAATCCATATGAATGATATTTTTGTCTCTATGCATGGGACGTATGTTTATGAGAAATGAAAATATGAAATCTTGTGGTCTATTAAAACTATGAAATGATTATTTATGTTAAACTAATGAACTCACCAACCTTTTGGTTGACACTTTAAAGCATGTTTATTCTCAGGTACGAAAGAAATCTTCCGCTGTGCTTTTGTTCATATTAGAGATATTACTTGGAGTCAATCATGACATATTTCAAAAGACGTTGCATTCGAGTCTTTGAGTTCATCAAGATTATTATTAAGTCAATTATATTTGGATATATTATGAAATGCTATACATGCCTGTCAACTGTCGATGTAACGAAAGTTTGTCTTTTAAAAACAAATGCAATGTTTGTAAAATGTATCATATAGAGGTCAATTACCTCGCGATGTAATCAACTGTTGTGAATCGTTTGTAATCGATATGGACTTCATCCGGATGGATTAGGACGGGTCTCTACAGTTGGTATCAGAGCGGTGGTCTTAGCGAACCAGGTCTGCATTAGTGTGTCTAACTGATAAGTCATTAGGATGCTTTATTGAGTCTGGACTTCGACCGTGTCTGCATGTCAAAAGTTTTGCTTATCATTTCGTGTCAAAAATTACCTACTTATCATCCTTAGGAAATTACCTGTTTATCATTCCTAGTCTAGACACATCTTGCTGCATTGATTGCATGAATAGTGTATGGACAAAATTCGTATCTTAGCGTATCTGCTAATTCATATCTTAGCATATCTGTTATTGTAGACTTTGTCTGACAGCTTTCGTAGATTCCTCCATAACTTATGGGATTTTAGTATTATATATGCATATGTAAATTATGTATTGCAGGGTACTAACCTACATCCTATAATCTATTTCTTATTAAAAATCCTTAATCTGATCGTACGAGATAAATCGCACAAACAATTCGAGTCCCACAGATTTCGATAGCTATTCCGATAGTTATTCCGACAGCTATTCCGACATGGATATTCACCTAAATTCCAAAATGGGTGTCACCGGAATGAATCAATCAATCAGTCATCCCCAATTCATCTGATGAGTTTGTAGTCGACTTAAACAATGGAGACGCGAAGAAGGCGATCCCTTCCAACAACTGAATTTATCTCTTGACAATGAACCTGAAGCGGTTACCGGCGAGCCTGTTGGAGATACCATTTCCTCTCTCATTTACAGAGTATCTTGTCACGATCATATACTATCTCAGATTCTAAACCTCATTCATCCGTTCGTCCGAACCGACAATCATCCCTGTATAATAGAAGAAATCAGCGAGCTTCACGCCCGAGTTGTAGCCTTGGAAAATATAGTGCAAAACGTACCAGCTTCAACAACATCACCGGCATCAACAGTATCACCAATATCAATACCAGTACCACCAACAACCCAAGTTTCAATATCACATGCCTCAACATCTCATTCTGTACCTTGAGTATAATCATCGTTCTACGTATCGTTCTATATCAATTATCTTCGTTCTTCATGGCGATTATGTAATCTCTAAAGTCTTAGAGATTATTTATTCTAGCTCAAACTGAAAATCAAATGAGATTAATATCATATTAACTCATTAAATCCATGATTACATCTGGAGAAAATATATATGTATATATGTTTTCATAAAGACTGTAATTAAAAATTCTTTCGTACAAACTATTAATGGTAAAAATATTTTAACGGGTAGATAATACCCGAGGAATATTTAAATTTCACATTAATAAGTACACTGTACATTCTTTCAAATCTAATTCAACAGTCATTTACTATCCTATTTACATCCACAGATATACGAATCCATTCACCACAGAATAACCATTTTCCTTCAATTTCTTATTTGGATTTTGACCTATCAAAATCCAACAAGTGGCATAATGAAGAAAACATTAGACAAAATAAAATTTGTTAGAAACAAACAAATTAACTATGAGAAATTTGGTTAAGAATCCACGCTAACTGTTCCTAGCTAATTATTCCTAGCTAACTGGTTACATTTTATTTATCGCAATTTAATTATCGCAATTTACATTCTCGCAATTTTATTTATCGTCATTTAATTTATATTATTTACTTTACGCACTTTATTTATCGTCATTTAATTTCTATTATTTATTTTACGCACTTTAAATATCGGGACACGTATACAAAGTTTTGACATATCATATCGACGCATCTATATATATTATTTGGAATCACCATAGACACTCTATATACAGTAATGATCGAGTTCTCTATACAGGGTTGAGGTTGATTCTACAATAATATATATAGTTTGAGTTGTGATCGAGTCTGAGACATGTACACGGGTCACGATACGTATTAATTAATTCGAATATTATATATTAAACTATATGAATTATTGGACTGTCAACTGTGGACTATCGACTGTGGACTAACAAATTAGACAATTAAAATGAATTAAAATATTGATTATAACCTATAAAACTAAACATTTCTTCAAGTTTGCCACTTGATTTCACCTTAAACTTCATTTGTATCTTGACGATTACAATCTGCGTTTAAACTTTTCATGACTCTTTAAAACACCTTAATCGGGAGAATGGACCAACCGCACTTCATCTACGTAAGAAGAGATTGATGCAAATAGTTATGCACCTGAAAACTCTCAGAAACTGAGCAAACATTTAACGCGCAACTGTGCTAATTCTTTTAGCGTTGTTATTACCGAAAATAACTTTACAATTCCTTTTCAAATTAACCAATTTTGTCACAGCTCCAGCAAATCAACTTCGACTTTTCATTCGAAACAACCTTATTATAACTTCGAAATATATATATGCGTGCTCTTTATTGTTAACAGGGAACCTTTTATATTTCCCCATATTACCAGCAGATGAACAAGCAACCTCGTTGCTCCTTAGTTTAAATCTCTCTGACAAATCACTATATTTATCTATTGAAGTCTTATCATGAACTCATCGATATCTTGTAACGATAATTACCATACCAAATACCGGGAGGCATCAATCGATAATCTCGAATTCCTCAGCGATCCTACGACAACAATTATATATATATATATATATATATATATATATATATATATATATATATATATATATATATATATATATATATATATATATATATATATATATATATATATATATATATATATGTAAGTATATATATATATATTCTCTTGGATTTACAAAACTTCAATTCTGAATTTCTGAAACACGCTTTAGTCTATGAATCAGTTTTCTGAGTTTTGAAAAAGCTGATGAAATCTTTATCGAATACTGAAATGTCCCGTTCTTATTGATTAAAAACGTTCCATATTAATTGATTTAGTTGCGAGGTTTTGACCTCTATATGAGACGTTTTTCAAAGACTGCATTCATTTTTAAAACAAACCATAACCTTTATTTCATAAATAAAGGTTTAAAAAGCTTTACGTAGATTATCAAATAATGATAATCTAAAATATCCTGTTTACACACGACCATTACATAATGGTTTACAATACAAATATGTTACATCGAAATCAGTTTCTTGAATGCAGTTTTTACACAATATCATACAAACATGGACTCCAAATCTTGTCCTTATTTTAGTATGCAACAGCGGAAGCTCTTAATATTCACCTGAGAATAAACATGCTTTAAACGTCAACAAAAATGTTGGTGAGTTATAGGTTTAACCTATATATATCAAATCGTAACAATAGACCACAAGATTTCATATTTCAATACACATCCCATACATAGAGATAAAAATCATTCATATGGTGAACACCTGGTAACCGACATTAACAAGATGCATATATAAGAATATCCCCATCATTCCGGGACACCCTTCGGATATGATATAAATTTCGAAGTACTAAAGCATCCGGTACTTTGGATGGGGTTTGTTAAGCCCAATAGATCTATCTTTAGGATTCGCGTCAATTAGGGTGTCTGTTCCCTAATTCTTAGATTACCAGACTTAATAACAAGGGGCATATTCGATTTCGATAATTCAACCATAGAATGTAGTTTCACGTACTTGTGTCTATTTTGTAAATCATTTATAAAACCTGCATGTATTCTCATCCCAAAAATATTAGATTTTAAAAGTGGGACTATAACTCACTTTCACAGATTTTTACTTCGTCGGGAAGTAAGACTTGGCCACTGCTGATTCACGAACCTATAACAATATATACATATATATCAAAGTATGTTCAAAATATATTTACAACACTTTTAATATATTTTGATGTTTTAAGTTTATTAAGTCAGCTGTCCTCGTTAGTAACCTACAACTAGTTGTCCACAGTTAGATGTACAGAAATAAATCGATAAATATTATCTTGAATCAATCCACGACCCAGTGTATACGTATCTCAGTATTGATCACAACTCAAACTATATATATTTTGGAATCAACCTCAACCCTGTATAGCTAACTCCAACATTCACATATAGAGTGTCTATGGTTGTTCCGAAATATATATAGATGTGTCGACATGATAGGTCGAAACATTGTATACGTGTCTATGGTATCTCAAGATTACATAATATACAATACAAGTTGATTAAGTTATGGTTGGAATAGATTTGTTACCAATTTTCACGTAGCTAAAATGAGAAAAATTATCCAATCTTGTTTTACCCATAACTTCTTCATTTTAAATCCGTTTTGAGTGAATCAAATTGCTATGGTTTCATATTGAACTCTATTTTATGAATCTAAACAGAAAAAGTATAGGTTTATAGTCGTAAAAATAAGTTACAAGTCGTTTTTGTAAAGGTAGTCATTTCAGTCGAAAGAACGACGTCTAGATGACCATTTTAGAAAACATACTTCCACTTTGAGTTTAACCATAATTTTTGGATATAGTTTCATGTTCATAATAAAAATCATTTTCTCAGAATAACAACTTTTAAATCAAAGTTTATCATAGTTTTTAATTAACTAACCCAAAACAGCCCGCGGTGTTACTACGACGGCGTAAATCCGGTTTTACGGTGTTTTTCGTGTTTCCAGGTTTTAAATCATTAAGTTAGCATATCATATAGATATAGAACATGTGTTTAGTTGATTTTAAAAGTCAAGTTAGAAGGATTAACTTTTGTTTGCGAACAAGTTTAGAATTAACTAAACTATGTTCTAGTGATTACAAGTTTAAACCTTCGAATAAGATAGCTTTATATGTATGAATCGAATGATGTTATGAACATCATTACTACCTTAAGTTCCTTGGATGAACCTACTGGAAAAGAGAAAAATGGATCTAGCTTCAATGGATCCTTGGATGGCTCAAAGTTCTTGAAGCAAAATCATGACACGAAAACAAGTTCAAGTAAGATCATCACTTGAAATAAGATTGTTATAGTTATAGAAATTGAACCAAAGTTTGAATATGATTATTACCTTGTATTAGAATGATAACCTACTGTAAGAAACAAAGATTTCTTGAGGTTGGATGATCACCTTACAAGATTGGAAGTGAGCTAGCAAACTTGAAAGTATTCTTGATTTTATGAAACTAGAACTTTTGGAATTTATGAAGAACACTTAGAACTTGAAGATAGAACTTGAGAGAGTTCAATTAGATGAAGAAAATTGAAGAATGAAAGTGTTTGTAGGTGTTTTTGGTCGTTGGTGTATGGATTAGATATAAAGGATATGTAATTTTGTTTTCATGTAAATAAGTCATGAATGATTACTCATATTTTTGTAATCTTATGAGATATTTCATGCTAGTTGCCAAATGATGGTTCCCACATGTGTTAGGTGACTCACATGGGCTGCTAAGAGCTGATCATTGGAGTGTATATACCAATAGTACATACATCTAAAAGCTGTGTATTGTACGAGTACGAATACGGTTGCATACGAGTAGAATTGTTGATGAAACTGAACGAGAATGTAATTGTAAGCATTTTTGTTAAGTAGAAGTATTTTGATAAGTGTATTGAAGTCTTTCAAAAGTGTATAAATACATATTAAAACACTACATGTATATACATTTTAACTGAGTCGTTAAGTCATCGTTAGTCGTTACATGTAAGTGTTGTTTTGAAACTTTTAGGTTAACGATCTTGTTAAATGTTGTTAACCCAATGTTTATAATATCAAATGAGATTTTAAATTATTATATTATCATGATATTATCATGTATGAATATCTCTTAATATGATATATATACATTAAATGTCTTTACAACGATAATCGTTACATATATGTCTCGTTTAAAAATCATTAAGTTAGTAGTCTTGTTTTTACATATGTAGTTCATTGTTAATATACTTAATGATATGTTTACTTATCATAGTATCATGTTAACTATATATATATCCATATATATGTCATCATATAGTTTTTACAAGTTTTAACGTTCGTGAATCACCGGTCAACTTGGGTGGTCAATTGTCTATATGAAACATATTTCAATTAATCAAGTCTTAACAAGTTTGATTGCTTAACATGTTGGAAACATTTAATCATGTAAATATCAATCTCAATTAATATATATAAACATGAAAAAGTTCGGGTCACTACAGTACCTACCCGTTAAATAAATTTCGTCCCGAAATTTTAAGTTGTTGAAGGTGTTGATGAACTTCTGGAAATAGATGCGGGTATTTCTTCTTCATCTGATCTTCACACTCCCAGGTGAACTCGGGTCCTCTACGAGCATTCCATCGAACCTTAACAATTGGTATCTTGTTTTGCTTAAGTCTTTTAACCTCACGATCCATTATTTCGACGGGTTCTTCGATGAATTGAAGTTTTTCGTTGATTTGGATTTCATCTAACGGAATAGTGAGATCTTCTTTAGCAAAACATTTCTTCAAATTCGAGACGTGGAAAGTGTTATGTACAGCCGCGAGTTGTTGAGGTAACTCAAGTCGGTAAGCTACTGGTCCGACACGATCAATAATCTTGAATGGTCCAATATACCTTGGATTTAATTTCCCTCGTTTACCAAATCGAACAACGCCTTTCCAAGGTGCAACTTTAAGCATGACCATCTCTCCAATTTCAAATTCTATATCTTTTCTTTTAATGTCAGCGTAGCTCTTTTGTCGACTTTGGGCAGTTTTCAACCGTTGTTGAATTTGGATGATCTTCTCGGTAGTTTCTTGTATAATCTCCGGACCCGTAATCTGTCTATCCCCCACCTCACTCCAACAAATCGGAGACCTGCACTTTCTACCATAAAGTGCTTCAAACGGCGCCATCTCAATGCTTGAATGGTAGCTGTTGTTGTAGGAAAATTCTGCTAACGGTAGATGTCGATCCCAACTGTTTCCGAAATCAATAACACATGCTCGTAGCATGTCTTCAAGCGTTTGTATCGTCCTTTCGCTCTGCCCATCAGTTTGTGGATGATAGGCAGTACTCATGTCTAGACGAGTTCCTAATGCTTGCTGTAATGTCTGCCAGAATCTTGAAATAAATCTGCCATCCCTATCAGAGATAATAGAGATTGGTATTCCATGTCTGGAGACGACTTCCTTCAAATATAGTCGTGCTAACTTCTCCATCTTGTCATCTTCTCTTATTGGTAGGAAGTGTGCTGATTTGGTGAGACGATCAACTATTACCCAAATAGTATCAAAACCACTTGCAGTCCTTGGCAATTTAGTGATGAAATCCATGGTAATGTTTTCCCATTTCCATTCCGGGATTTCGGGTTGTTGAAGTAGACCTGATGGTTTCTGATGCTCAGCTTTGACCTTAGAACACGTCAAACATTCTCCTACGTATTTAGCAACATCGGCTTTCATACCCGGCCACCAAAAATGTTTCTTGAGATCCTTGTACATCTTCCCCGTTCCAGGATGTATTGAGTATCTGGTTTTATGAGCTTCTCTAAGTACCATTTCTCTCATATCTCCAAATTTTGGTACCCAAATCCTTTCAGCCCTATACCGGGTTCCGTCTTCCCGAATAATAAGATGCTTCTCCGATCCTTTGGGTATTTCATCCTTTAAATTTCCCTCTTTTAAAACTCCTTGTTGCGCCTCCTTTATTTGAGTAGTAATGTTATTATGAATCATTATATTCATAGATTTTACTCGAATGGGTTCTCTGTCCTTCCTGCTCAAGGCATCGGCTACCACATTTGCCTTCCCCGGGTGGTAACGAATCTCAAAGTCGTAATCATTTAACAATTCAATCCACCTACGCTGCCTCATATTCAGTTGTTTCTGATTAAATATGTGTTGAAGACTTTTGTGGTCGGTATATATAATACTTTTGACCCCATATAAGTAGTGCCTCCAAGTCTTTAATGCAAAAACAACTGCGCCTAATTCCAAATCATGCGTCGTATAATTTTGTTCGTGAATCTTCAATTGTCTAGACGCATAAGCAATCATCTTCGTTCGTTGCATTAATACACAACCGAGACCTTGCTTTGATGCATCACAATAAATCACAAAATCATCATTCCCTTCAGGCAATGACAATATAGGTGCCGTAGTTAGCTTTTTCTTCAATAACTGAAACGCTTTCTCTTGTTCATCATTCCATTCAAATTTCTTCCCTTTATGCGTTAATGCAGTCAAGGGTTTTGCTATTCTGGAAAAGTCTTGGATGAACCTTCTGTAGTAACCAGCTAGTCCTAAAAACTGGCGTATGTGTTTCGGAGTTTTCGGGGTTTCCCACTTTTCAACAGTTTCTATCTTTGCCGGATCCACCTTAATACCTTCTTTGTTCACTATGTGACCGAGGAATTGAACTTCTTCCAACCAAAATGCACACTTTGAAAACTTAGCGTACAATTCTTCCTTCCTCAATACTTCTAACACCTTTCTCAAATGTTCACCGTGTTCTCGGTCATTCTTTGAGTAAATAAGTATGTCATCAATGAAAACAATGACAAACTTGTCAAGGTATGGTCCACACACTCGGTTCATAAGGTCCATGAACACAGCTGGTGCATTAGTTAAACCAAACGGCATGACCATAAACTCGTAATGACCGTAACGTGTTCTGAAAGCAGTCTTTGGAATATCATCTTCTTTCACCCGCATTTGATGATACCCGGAACGTAAGTCAATCTTTGAATAAACAGACGAGCCTTGTAGTTGATCAAATAAGTCGTCGATTCTCGGTAGTGGGTAGCGATTCTTGATGGTAAGTTTGTTCAACTCTCGGTAGTCGATACACAACCTGAATGTACCATCTTTCTTCTTGACAAACAAAACAGGAGCTCCCCAAGGTGATGTGCTTGGTCGAATGAAACCACGCTCTAAAAGTTCTTGTAATTGGCTTTGCAGTTCTTTCATCTCACTGGGTGCGAGTCTGTAAGGAGCACGAGCTATTGGTGCAGCTCCTGGTACAAGATCTATTTGAAATTCAACGGATCGATGTGGGGGTAATCCCGGTAATTCTTTCGGAAATACATCGGGAAATTCTTTTGCGACGGGAACATCATTGATGCTCTTTTCTTCAGTTTGTACTTTCTCGACGTGTGCTAAAACAGCATAGCAACCTTTTCTTATTAGTTTTTGTGCCTTCAAATTACTAATAAGATGTAGCTTCGTGTTGCCCTTTTCTCCGTACACCATTAAGGGTTTTCCTTTTTCTCGTATAATGCGGATTGCATTTTTGTAACAAACGATCTCTGCTTTCACTTCTTTCAACCAGTCCATACCGATTATCACATCAAAACTCCCTAACTCTACTGGTATCAAATCAATCTTAAATGTTTCGCTAACCAGTTTAATTTCTCGATTCCGACATATATTATCTGCTGAAATTAATTTACCATTTGCTAATTCGAGTAAAAATTTACTATCCAAAGGCGTCAATGGACAACTTAATTTAGCACAAAAATCTCTACTCATATAGCTTCTATCCGCACCCGAATCAAATAAAACGTAAGCAGATTTATTGTCAATAAGAAACGTACCCGTAACAAGCTCCGGGTCTTCCTGTGCCTCTACCGCATTAATATTGAAAACTCTTCCACGGCCTTGTCCATTCGTGTTCTCCTGGTTCGGGCAATTTCTAATAATGTGGCCTGGTTTTCCACATTTATAACAAACTACATTGGCATAACTTGCTCCGACACTACTTGCTCCGCCATTACTCGTTCCGACACCATTTGTTCCTTTCGTTCTATTAACCCCTGGTCCGTAGACCTCACACTTCGCCGCGCTATGACCATTTCTTTTACACTTGTTGCAAAATTTGGTGCAGAACCCCGAGTGATTCTTTTCACACCTTTGGCATAGTTGCTTCTGATTGTTGTTGTTGTTGCGGTTATTATTGTTGTTGGGATGATTGTTGTAGTTGCTGTTGTTGTTGTTGTTGTTGTTGTTGTTGGGCCGTTTGTTGTAGTTGCGATTGATGTTGCGATTGTTGGGATAATTGTTGCGATTATTGTTGTAATTGCTGTTGTTGTTGTATTGGTGATTCTTATCACCGTTTTCCTCCCACTTTCTTTTGACTTGCTTCACATTGGCCTCTTCAGCAGTCTGTTCTTTAATTCTTTCTTCAATCTGGTTCACTAGTTTGTGAGCCATTCTACATGCCTGTTGTATGGAGGCGGGCTCGTGTGAACTTATATCTTCTTGGATTCTTTCCGGCAATCCTTTCACAAACGCGTCGATCTTCTCTTCCTCATCTTCGAATGCTCCCGGACACAATAGGCACAATTCTGTGAATCGTCTTTCGTACGTGGTAATATCAAATCCTTGGGTTCGTAACCCTCTAAGTTCTGTCTTGAGCTTATTGACCTCGGTTCTGGGACGGTACTTCTCGTTCATCAAGTGCTTGAATGCTGACCACGGTAGTGCGTACGCATCATCTTGTCCCACTTGCTCTAGATAGGTATTCCACCATGTTAACGCAGAACCTGTGAAGGTATGCGTAGCGTACTTCACTTTGTCTTCTTCAGTACACTTACTTATGGCAAACACCGATTCGACCTTCTCGGTCCACCGTTTCAATCCGATCGGTCCTTCGGTTCCATCAAATTCCAAAGGTTTGCAGGCAGTGAATTCTTTGTAGGTGCATCCTACACGATTTCCTGTACTGCTAGATCCAAGGTTATTGTTGGTATGTAGCGCAGCCTGTACTGCGGCTATGTTTGAAGCTAGAAAAGTACGGAATTCCTCTTCATTCATATTCACGGTGTGTCGAGTAGTCGGTGCCATTTCCTTCAAAATAGTTAAATGGAACAAGTTAATCATACAGAATATTAAGAGTAGTTAATAGTATTTCGTAGCATAATATGAACTCATTTATAAAAGCTTTTTCTTCATATTAGCGTTTTATAAGTTTAAATTCGGGTAGTACCTACCCGTTAAGTTCATACTTAGTAGCTAATATACAATTCAACTACTACAATTCTATATGAAAAACTGATTATAATAATATTTCGCGTTCAAACTTTTATACAATATTTTACAAACTTACAATACCGCTTATTTTACATAAAGCATGAAATATAGCACACAATAACTTTGATACAAGATAGTTGTGAAGATAATTCTAGCTAATACACAAGTCGTTCAGCAAAGGCAATAAAGACACGTAATTCATACGTCCAGAAACAAGTCATGCATTCTGGTTTTACTAGGACTACTTCCCATCCTTGGTCTTGTGCAACATAACCGTTATGGCCGTTGATAAGACAGCGTGTTGTAACGTCATCAAAGGGACGAGGGTTACGTAATGTCCAACAGTCCCGTAACAATCTAAAAACCTCATTTCTTACCCCAATTACCGACTCCGTCACTTGTGGAAATGTTTTGTTTAATAGTTGTAGCCCGATGTTCTTGTTCTCACTTTGGTGAGAAGCGAACATTACTAATCCGTAAGCATAACATGCTTCTTTATGTTGCATGTTAGCCGCTTTTTCTAAATCACGAAGTCCAATATTCGGATATATTGAGTCAAAATAATTTCTTAACCCGTTGCGTAAAATAGCATTTGGGTTCCCCGCAATATATGCGTCAAAGTAAACACATCGTAACTTATGGGTTTCCCAATGTGATATCCCCCATCTTTCAAACGAAAGTCTCTTATAAACCAAGACATTCTTGGAACGTTCTTCGAATGTCTTACAAACTGATCTCGCCTTAAATAGTTGTGCCGAGGAATTCTGGCCGACTCTAGACAAGATTTCATCAATCATGTCTCCGGGTAGGTCTCTTAAAATATTGGGTTGTCTATCCATTTTGTGTTTTTAAACTGTAAAATAGACAAGAGTTAGATTCATAAAAAATACTTATTAATACAAGCAATTTTTACATATATCATAAAGCATAAGAACACTATATTACATATATTACACCACACGAATACAACTCTCTTATTCCGACTCGTTCGTTTCTTCTTCTTCGATTTTTGTTCGTTTTGCCAAGTTTCTAGGGATATATGATGTTCCCCTAATACGAGCCGTCGTTATCCACATTGGTTTAGAAAAACCTGGTGGTTTAGAGGTTCCCGGGTCATTGTTACAACTTAAGGACTTCGGGGGTTGACGATACATATACAGTTCATCGGGGTTGGAATTAGATTTCTCTATTTTTATGCCCTTTCCCTTATTATTTTCTTTTGCCTTTTTAAATTCAGTTGGGGTAATTTCTATAACATCATCGGAATTCTCGTCGGAATCTGATTCATCGGAGAATTGGTAATCCTCCCAATATTTTGCTTCCTTGGCGGAAACACCATTGACCATAATTAACCTTGGTCGGTTGGTTGAGGATTTTCTTTTACTTAACCGTTTTATTATTTCCCCCACCGGTTCTATTTCTTCATCCGGTTCCGATTCTTCTTCCGGTTCCGATTCTTCTTCCGGTTCCGACTCTTCTTCCGGTTCCTCTTCGGGAACTTGTGAATCAGTCCACGAATCATTCCAATTTACATTTGACTCTTCATTATTATTAGGTGAGTCAATGGGACTTGTTCTAGAGGTAGACATCTATCACATAATATCAAACGCGTTAAGAGATTAATATATCACATAATATTCACATGTTAAAAATATATAGTTTCCAACAAAATTTGTTAAGCAATCATTTTTCAAGTAAACACGGTCGAAGTCCAGACTCACTAATGCATCCTAACAAACTAGATAAGACACACTAATGCAAAATTCTGGTTCTCTAAGACCATCGCTCGGATACCAACTGAAATGTCCCGTTCTTATTGATTAAAAACGTTCCATATTAATTGATTTCGTTGCGAGGTTTTGACCTCTATATGAGACGTTTTTCAAAGACTGCATTCATTTTTAAAACAAACCATAACCTTTATTTCATAAATAAAGGTTTAAAAAGCTTTACGTAGATTATCAAATAATGATAATCTAAAATATCCTGTTTACACACGACCATTACATAATGGTTTACAATACAAATATGTTACATCGAAATCAGTTTCTTGAATGCAGTTTTTACACAATATCATACAAACATGGACTCCAAATCTTGTCCTTATTTTAGTATGCAACAGCGGAAGCTCTTAATATTCACCTGAGAATAAACATGCTTTAAACGTCAACAAAAATGTTGGTGAGTTATAGGTTTAACCTATATATATCAAATCGTAACAATAGACCACAAGATTTCATATTTCAATACACATCCCATACATAGAGATAAAAATCATTCATATGGTGAACACCTGGTAACCGACATTAACAAGATGAATATATAAGAATATCCCCATCATTCCGGGACACCCTTCGGATATGATATAAATTTCGAAGTACTAAAGCATCCGGTACTTTGGATGGGGTTTGTTAAGCCCAATAGATCTATCTTTAGGATTCGCGTCAATTAGGGTGTCTGTTCCCTAATTCTTAGATTACCAGACTTAATAACAAGGGGCATATTCGATTTCGATAATTCAACCATAGAATGTAGTTTCACGTACTTGTGTCTATTTTGTAAATCATTTATAAAACCTGCATGTATTCTCATCCCAAAAATATTAGATTTTAAAAGTGGGACTATAACTCACTTTCACAGATTTTTACTTCGTCGGGAAGTAAGACTTGGCCACTGTTGATTCACGAACCTATAACAATATATACATATATATCAAAGTATGTTCAAAATATATTTACAACACTTTTAATATATTTTGATGTTTTAAGTTTATTAAGTCAGCTGTCCTCGTTAGTAACCTACAACTAGTTGTCCACAGTTAGATGTACAGAAATAAATCGATAAATATTATCTTGAATCAATCCACGACCCAGTGTATACGTATCTCAGTATTGATCACAACTCAAACTATATATATTTTGGAATCAACCTCAACCCTGTATAGCTAACTCCAACATTCACATATAGAGTGTCTATGGTTGTTCCGAAATATATATAGATGTGTCGACATGATAGGTCGAAACATTGTATACGTGTCTATGGTATCTCAAGATTACATAATATACAATACAAGTTGATTAAGTTATGGTTGGAATAGATTTGTTACCAATTTTCACGTAGCTAAAATGAGAAAAATTATCCAATCTTGTTTTACCCATAACTTCTTCATTTTAAATCCGTTTTGAGTGAATCAAATTGCTATGGTTTCATATTGAACTCTATTTTATGAATCTAAACAGAAAAAATATAGGTTTATAGTCGTAAAAATAAGTTACAAGTCGTTTTTGTAAAGGTAGTCATTTCAGTCGAAAGAACGACGTCTAGATGACCATTTTAGAAAACATACTTCCACTTTGAGTTTAACCATAATTTTTGGATATAGTTTCATGTTCATAATAAAAATCATTTTCTCAGAATAACAACTTTTAAATCAAAGTTTATCATAGTTTTTAATTAACTAACCCAAAACAGCCCGCAGTGTTACTACGACGGCGTAAATCCGGTTTTACGGTGTTTTTCGTGTTTCCAGGTTTTAAATCATTAAGTTAGCATATCATATAGATATAGAACATGTGTTTAGTTGATTTTAAAAGTCAAGTTAGAAGGATTAACTTTTGTTTGCGAACAAGTTTAGAATTAACTAAACTATGTTCTAGTGATTACAAGTTTAAACCTTCGAATAAGATAGCTTTATATGTATGAATCGAATGATGTTATGAACATCATTACTACCTTAAGTTCCTTGGATGAACCTACTGGAAAAGAGAAAAATGGATCTAGCTTCAATGGATCCTTGGATGGCTCAAAGTTCTTGAAGCAAAATCATGACACGAAAACAAGTTCAAGTAAGATCATCACTTGAAATAAGATTGTTATAGTTATAGAAATTGAACCAAAGTTTGAATATGATTATTACCTTGTATTAGAATGATAACCTACTGTAAGAAACAAAGATTTCTTGAGGTTGGATGATCACCTTACAAGATTGGAAGTGAGCTAGCAAACTTGAAAGTATTCTTGATTTTATGAAACTAGAACTTTTGGAATTTATGAAGAACACTTAGAACTTGAAGATAGAACTTGAGAGAGTTCAATTAGATGAAGAAAATTGAAGAATGAAAGTGTTTGTAGGTGTTTTTGGTCGTTGGTGTATGGATTAGATATAAAGGATATGTAATTTTGTTTTCATGTAAATAAGTCATGAATGATTACTCATATTTTTGTAATCTTATGAGATATTTCATGCTAGTTGCCAAATGATGGTTCCCACATGTGTTAGGTGACTCACATGGGCTGCTAAGAGCTGATCATTGGAGTGTATATACCAATAGTACATACATCTAAAAGCTGTGTATTGTACGAGTACGAATACGGTTGCATACGAGTAGAATTGTTGATGAAACTGAACGAGAATGTAATTGTAAGCATTTTTGTTAAGTAGAAGTATTTTGATAAGTGTATTGAAGTCTTTCAAAAGTGTATAAATACATATTAAAACACTACATGTATATACATTTTAACTGAGTCGTTAAGTCATCGTTAGTCGTTACATGTAAGTGTTGTTTTGAAACTTTTAGGTTAACGATCTTGTTAAATGTTGTTAACCCAATGTTTATAATATCAAATGAGATTTTAAATTATTATATTATCATGATATTATCATGTATGAATATCTCTTAATATGATATATATACATTAAATGTCTTTACAACGATAATCGTTACATATATGTCTCGTTTAAAAATCATTAAGTTAGTAGTCTTGTTTTTACATATGTAGTTCATTGTTAATATACTTAATGATATGTTTACTTATCATAGTATCATGTTAACTATATATATATCCATATATATGTCATCATATAGTTTTACAAGTTTTAACGTTCGTGAATCACCGGTCAACTTGGGTGGTCAATTGTCTATATGAAACATATTTCAATTAATCAAGTCTTAACAAGTTTGATTGCTTAACATGTTGGAAACATTTAATCATGTAAATATCAATCTCAATTAATATATATAAACATGAAAAAGTTCGGGTCACTACAAATACCTTGCTCCTTAATCCAAATCCTTGCGGACGAATTTCTTCATCATCTTCTGATCTTAAATATTTTAAATTCTAAAGATATCATCGTATCTTTTGTTATAAATATCTTAGATATTTCTGAAGATACCTTCATAAATATCTTTATTCGAAATTATCTATCTCTTCGTGCTATCCGTGTTACGTCATAAAGGAAACTATCTTAGTTTCTAAATTTCTTTAAAATTCGAGTTTGAATTATGAATGGTTTCTGGAGAAGTGTTGGGAATTGAAGCATGAGTTAGTATAATATAATGACGCTTGGCTAACGTGATTATATTACAGTAAGTCATGCTGAGTTTCTAAATGGAACGTGATGATGGTTCACAGTAGATCATACCATCATCATGTGCCATGTTACATAACTCTTTCATTCTAATTAACCTCTGAACATATCAAGAAAATATATTCTTGATAGTTCTATTCTCAATGATTCTGGTAATTTGACGAATCAAATCGTGCTATTACGTTCTTTCTTGATTATAACATTAAATTCATTCGACACTCCATACTTACAAATTCTGGACAATTACTCGTTTTACTAGAGATCGAGAGGAGATTAAAAAGATAAAGAGCTCCGAAACATAAGGGAAGATATAAAACTCGACAACAACACTGAAATTACAATAATTAAAAATTAAAACATCACGACAATTAAAAATTAAAAGATTACTACAATTAATCTAAAAATACAAACTACTTGTCACCGTCGTCGTCATCTGCGATGTAGCGTTCACCAGTCATTTCGTCATCTGTGAGTTACTCTGGAGACATCAGTATTTCTCTTGCTGCTTCAGCTGCTGCTTCAGCTGATTCATCGAGGTAACGATAACCCAACGTCTCTTCATCTTCAAGAACCACATGCAGAGAAATGCATTTACCGCGATCTTCAATGGTATCTTTTATAAAGTACCATTGATTATCGGTACACAGAAAACTTGCCCTACAATCCACATCATAATCGTCTTTATAAAAGAACACAGACGTGAATTCACACGGAACTTTTTTCTTCAGAAAGGATAGCAAGTCTTGTAAACCAACATCACGAATGTCGATATCTTCAAACGAAATACTGTCGCCCCACTTGTATTCCTTCATTTGATTACGAAAATCACCTACGTAATGAACATCGAATGAAACAATCATTGGGGGAAGTGTTAGCATTTTACAGTTTGAGAGTGTTTGATTTTGATTTTGAAAGAGGTAGAAATATAAAAGAAATATATGTTTGAGTGTATAAAATGAAGTATATGGTTGATGTTTATATAATGTAAAAATGGCCGTTGGGATAGCCGTTAGAATTTTTTTTTTATAAACGGCTAAAAATTTGGGCGAGTTTTTGGGCGGAGATGGACAATGCCGTTGGGACCTCTCTTATGATAGTTTCACTCATACTCATCGATTAATCGAATTGTTTTATCCATATTACTCAATGATGATAAAACTCTAATTTTCAACTCATAATCGTCATGAAAACATTTTTATTGTTAGCCATGACCACCTCACTCAAATTTCGGGACGAAATTTCTTTAACGGGTAGGTACTGTGATGACCCGGGAATTTTTGACCAAATTTAAACTTAAATCTTTATATGTTTCGACACGATAAGCGAAGTCTGTATTATTGAGTCTCAAAATTTCTGAACTGTTATTTAACATTTGACCATTTTCGACGATTCACGAACCACTATCTGTAAAGAAAAAATATATAATTATGTATATAAATATTATATTGTAAATATATAAATTATACTAAATCTATTTGTTTAAGAATATATTATGTATTCATTTTAGTAGTTAAATTTGTTATTTAAAACTGTTTATTTATAGAGAGATAATATATTAAAAATAAATGATTTCGAGCTTAATTGCTAAATGTCGGTAACACTCGGTTGATGTTTTGTTAGTTTTAATATAGATATTGTACCTGTTCATGAAGGATTAAAATAAAAGATGACTGTAAATTGATTACGAAGATTTTTGATTTGTCAAAAGTATTTTTACCTTGTTAAGATTAAATATTAGCACTCCGTACATACAAATTGGGACATAAAATAAATAATTACTGAACCGTTTTGATCAGGTTTCATACAGTTAATGAGTGAAATAATTAAATATGTCTAAACTAAAAATTTGAGATTTTTAGGAGCACTTTTATACATTAACTGTTTAGCAATGGACAGGCTCCGTAAAATCGTCGGTAGGATAGTTCCAAATTCTGTGGCTGCTTACTATGTGATAACACTAGTTGCTTTCCAACTTTTCAATTTAATATTTTATTATTATTATTAACTATTATTATTAATATTATAAATAAAATATAAACATGTTATACATATATGTGTATCGAGAGATATAGGAAGTGCTACACAAAAATCAACACCGGTGAACTTACTATCGCCACCCTTTACCACCAACCGCCACCCTAGACCACCGTAAACCTCCACCACCTATCTATCTCTCCCTATCTCATTCATATCTTCTCCTTCTAGTTCGAACACATCATCCCAAGGATGCGAATGGATGTTGTTTATATTCCTTATCTAGTTTGACTGCTAACCACCTCCACCACAACCGAACATCACCACCAGGAACGTGCCACTATCTGTCACAATCACAAACCACCACAATACCACAACACACACTCTCTCTCTCTAGATATATATATATATATATATATATATA
This sequence comes from Rutidosis leptorrhynchoides, assembly GCF_046630445.1. NCBI lineage: Eukaryota > Viridiplantae > Streptophyta > Magnoliopsida > Asterales > Asteraceae > Rutidosis > Rutidosis leptorrhynchoides. Next base: position 260,498,505 of record NC_092337.1, read on the forward strand.
TATATATATATATATATATATATATATATATATATATATATATATATATATACATCTTTCTTATTACTTGCTTTATGAAAACACCACAACAATCACCAAGATCATCACCACCACCATCACCGAACACCTTTGCTGTCACATATAGTTTTTGTTTTCGAATTCCTTTTGATCCTCACAAACCACCTACTGTAGCTGTTATGGGTTTAACTTATAATAAAGTAAACAAAGATGATGATATGAGTTATGATGATGATCTTGATTTACGGTGAGTGTTACTGTTTCTATTTACAATCGGAATGCACAGGTTATAAGTGTTTTTGCTTCTGTTTAATGATGATGATAAGGGATCATGTATGATGATGACATCATGATGATTAAAGATGATGATAATGATAATAGTGTGAATAAGTCTAATGAAGAGGGCTTTATGATTTTATGTCACGATAGTAAATGATGATGATACGCTTGTTGCAGATGATATGATTTTGATGATGATGGTGATAAAGGTCGATGATGATGATGGTATGATGAGGTTAAGAATGATGGTTGATATGATTTTAATTCAGTAGTAAAATAGAAATTGTTAAGTGGAGCAGTGTTTAAGAGTAAGAGTGTTTGAGCGAGAGGTCCTAGGTTCGATACTAGGACACAACATTAATTTTCTTTTTAATAACAAAAGTTACTGTTGGGTTGTGATCCTATGAAGACTTGGGCTTTGTTTTCATTGGGCCGAGTTTTGGATTGGCCTTTTAAACAGAAGAATAACATGGGTTAAAAGAGTTTAATTACAAAGAAAATCAGATAGAAACGGATGGAGGGACGGTTTGAGGGTGTTGAGTGTATCCAGGAGGTCTTGATTTCGAGTCCCGGCTCTGGCGTGGTTTTTTTTTTTAGACTCCTAAGGTTCGTGAATTCGAGGTCAACCCTACACTTGTTAAATGACGTCATATGTATTTTTACTACAAAATACAGTATGGTGAGTTTCATTTGATCCCTTTTACTCTTTACGTTTTTGGGCTGAGAATACATGCAAATGCTTTATGAACTGTTTTACAATATTTACATGCGTGAGTTTCATTTGATCCCTTTTACTCTTTACGTTTTTGGGCTGAGAATACATGCAAATGCTTTATGAACTGTTTTACAATATTTATATGCGTGAGTTTCATTAATCCCTTTTTAAATGTTTTTGCAATATATATTTTTGGGACTGAGAATGCATGCGCTGTTTTTTATAAATGTTTTACGAAATAGACACAAGTAATCGAAACTACATTATATGGTTGAATTATCGAAATCGAATATGCCCCTTTTTATTAAGTCTGGTAATCTAAGAATTAGGGAACAGACACCCTAATTGACGCGAACTCTAAAGATAGATCTATCGGGCCCAACAAGCCCCATCCAAAGTACCGGATGCTTTAGTACTTCGAAATTTATATCATGTCCGAAGGAGGATCCCGGAATGATGGGGATATTCTTATATGTATATTGTGAATGTCGGTTACTAGGTGTTCAATCCATATGAATGATATTTTTGTCTCTATGCATGGGACGTATGTTTATGAGAAATGAAAATATGAAATCTTGTGGTCTATTAAAACTATGAAATGATTATTTATTTTAAACTAATGAACTCACCAACCTTTTGGTTGACACTTTAAAGCATGTTTATTCTCAGGTACGAAAGAAATCTTCCGCTGTGCTTTTGTTCATATTAGAGATATTACTTGGAGTCAATCATGACATATTTCAAAAGACGTTGCATTCGAGTCTTTGAGTTCATCAAGATTATTATAAAGTCAATTATATTTGGATATATTATGAAATGCTATACATGCCTGTCAACTGTCGATGTAACGAAAGTTTGTCTTTTAAAAACGAATGCAATGTTTGTAAAACGTATCATATAGAGGTCAATTACCTCGCGATGTAATCAACTGTTGTGAATCGTTTGTAATCGATATGGACTTCGTCCGGATGGATTAGGACGGGTCTCTACAGAATTAAAGTTTGAATATGATTATTACCTTGTATTATAAAGATAACCTACTGTAAGTAACAAAGGTTTCTTGATCTTGGATGATTACTTGGAATGGATTTAGAAAACTTGGAAGTAAACTTGCAATCTTGGAAGTATTCTTGATTTTATGAAACTAGAACTTTTGGAATTTATGAAGAACACTTAGAACTTGAAGATAGAACTTGAGAGAGATCAATTAGATGAAGAAAATTGAAGAATGAAAGTGTTTGTAGGTGTTTTTGGTCGTTGGTGTATGGATTAGATATAAAGAATATGTAATTTTGTTTTCATGTAAATAAGTCATGAATGATTACTCATATTTTTGTAATTTTATGAGATATTTCATGCTAGTTGCCAAATGATGGTTCCCACATGTGTTAGGTGACTCACATGGGCTGCTAAGAGCTGATCATTGGAGTCTATATACCAATAGTACATACATCTAAAAGCTGTGTATTGTACGAGTACGAATACAGGTGCATACGAGTAGAATTGTTGATGAAACTGAACGAGGATGTAATTGTAAGCATTTTTGTTAAGTAGAAGTATTTTGATAAGTGTCTTGAAGTCTTTCAAAAGTGTATGAATACATATTAAAACACTACATGTATATACATTTTAACTGAGTCGTTAAGTCATCGTTAGTCGTTACATGTAAATGTTGTTTTGAAACCTTTAGGTTAACGATCTTGTTGAATGTTGTTAACCCATTGTTTATTATAACAAATGAGATGTTAAATTGTTATATTATCATGATATTATGATATATAATATATCTTAGTATGATATATATACAGTTAAATGTCGTTACAACGATAATCGTTACATATATGTCTCGTTTCGAAATCATTAAGTTAGTAGTCTTATTTTTACCTATGTATTTCATTGTTAATACACTTTATAATATATTTACTTATCATTTAACATAATTAACCAAGTGTATCAATATCTTAATATGATTCATATGTACCTAGTAAGATGTTGTTATAACGATAATCGTTATATATATCATTTTCGAGTTTCTTAAATTAATAGTCTCATTTTTATGTATATAAGTCATTGTTAAAATACCTAATGAGATACATACTTATAATAAAATCATGTTAACTATATATATAACCATATATATGTCATCGTATAGTTTTTACAAGTTTTAACGTTCGTGAATCACCGGTCAACTTGGGTGGTCAATTGTCTATATGAAACCTATTTCAATTAATCAAGTCTTAACAAGTTTGATTGCTTAACATGTTGGAAACACTTAATCATGTAAATAAAAATTTCATTTAATATATATATAAACATGGAAAAGTTCGGGTCACTACATATATTATTAATAACAAATATAAATTTACTAGATTACGATTATATATTTTAATAGATATAAAAATTGATTTAGGTTCGTGAATCCGAGGCCAACCTTGCACTTGTTCAATGACGTCATATAATTTTTTACTACAAAATACAGTATTGTGAGTTTCATTACTCCCTTTCTAAATGCTTTTGCAATATATATTTTTGGGACTGAGAATACATGCATTGCTTTTATAAATGTTTTACGAAACAGACACAAGTAATCGAAACTACATTCTATGGTTGGATTATTAAACAGAATATCGCCCTTCAAGTATGGTAACCTAAGAATTTAGGGAAATGGCCCCTGATTGACGCGAATCCTAAAGATAGATCTATGGACCTTGACAAGTCCCATTCGGGATACGAATGCTTTAGTACTTCGAGATTATTATTATACAGACGAGAAGTTCTGTTTGGGGATATTCTATGCATTTAAGTTAACGTCGGTTACCAGGTGTTCAATCCATATGAATGATATTTATCTCTATGCAGTTTGCGAAATGCCTGATACGAGAATGATGTTTATGAAAATGAAATCTTGTGGTCTATTATACTATCTGAAATGATTATTTATTATAAACTAATGAACTCACCAACCTTTTGGTTGACACTTTAAAGTATGTTTATTCTCAGGTATGAAAGAAATCTTCCGCTGTGCATTTGCTCATTTTAGAGATATTACTTGGAGTCATTCATGACATATTTCAAAAGACGTTGCATTCAAGTCGTCGAGTTCATCAAGATTATTATTAAGTCAATTATAGTTGGAGGTATTATGAAATAGTATGCATGCCGTCAACTTTCGATGTAAAGAAAGTTTGTCTTTTAAAAACGAATGCAATGTTTATAAAATGTATCATATAGAGGTCAAATACCTCGCGATGTAATCAACTATTGTGAATCATTTATATTGTATATGAACGGGGCATTTGTAAAGACCCGTCCTTATCCATCCGGACGATATCTTCAACATTTGGTTCCATTGCGATGATCGACTCCAAGTAATGTCTTTAACATGAGCTAATGCACAGCGGAAGACTTAATTCGTACCTGAGAATAAACATGCTTTAAAAAGTCAACATAAAGTTGGTGAGATATATAGGTTTGATGTTAGCAGCGTTATAACTATGGACCACAAGATTTCATATATAAACATAATACACTCGCAAGTGTATGAAAAGCATTCCAAGCAGTGGGCACCCGGTAACTAGCCTTAACAAGAGTGTGTACCCCTGAGTTATAATAATATGTGCACCGAATCAAGTGCGTTCCGTTAACCTCGAAGTACTAAACACCCGTTCTTCTAGTTTACTAGAACAACATCTGGGTGGGGGTGTAAAACCCGATAGATCTATCTTTAGGATTCGCGCCTACCAGTTCATAAACCAATAGTTAAAGTTACCAAGCTAGGGGATTTTTGATTCAAACCCATGTAGAACGTAATTTTAGTCACTTGTGTCCATAACGTAAATCATTTATAAAAATAGCGCATGTATTCTCAGCCCAAAAATATTTAGAGTTTAAAAGGGACTATATACTCACCTAATGTATTTTGTAGTAAAAATACATATAACATCATTGAATAATTGTAAGGTTGGCCCCGGATTCACGAACCTATATCATTTACATAAATTAATATTTATAATAGTAATCGAACAAGTTTATATATTATTAGTGACCTAACTGTTATTTTAATTATGTTTTTCATTAGTAATCTAATTATTTACATTTATTAATATTTATTATAAAAGTATTATTATAATTATATTATTTGTAATAAATATGACTTTATATGATTAAAAGTTATTTGATAAAATAATTTTGATATATAATGAAGAGTTGTTTTATTTTACAATAAAGATAACAATATTGATACTAATATTAATAATAACAATAATAATATAATATAATAATGTTGTTGTCAAAATAATAATGATAATAATAATAATTTTTAATGCTAACAATATTAATAATGATAATATACAAATACACATGTTAATAATAATAATAACTCTAGTATTTATATATATAATATCTAGGTTAATAATAATAATAATCCTAATAACTAATAAATGTACTAATAATAACAATTAGAAATCTACCTCATAGAAAATGGGGTTTAAAAAGAGATGCCACCAGCAGGTCTCGAACTCTAGACCTCTCGATAACCCAAACCAACAACTAACCACTCGACCACATTTGTTTTTCTGTTATAATACCGAAACGAAAAGTATTTACTCAGTTTCACTTATTGTTCTATCTCCTTCATCATTCCCTCAAGGACACACAAGGGTTTTAAAAAAATAACAGACAATTAATATCATTGTCATTTTTACGTATATTTTGTCTTTGATAACTCAATGTAGTTCTTCAATTGTTTTTCATTCCATTCGGAAACAGAAGTGGAAAAAGGGAAGCAGTCGAACAGCAAGGGGTTTGTTGTGGTTTTTGTATAGCAACTAGGAACACGAAAAATGATTTTTGATGGTGGGTTTGTTGGTGTTTTTCTAAGAGTAAAAGAAAAAGGAAGTATGGAAGTGTTGAGTGAGTTATGGTGGTTCGATGGTGAAGAAGGGTGACGGGTTTAGTGAGTTTAAGGTGATGGTGACTCTTGTGATAATAACCGTTGGTTCTCGGACTAATCTCAAAACAGAAACAGTTGCAGCACATAATTCTCGAGTTGGTTCTTCATGATGGAGACAGAAAACATCAAGTGGGTGTTCGACTATTAAGAGATGGTGAGAGGGTTGTTCCTGATAACGAAAACAGAAAAGGAAAGAGTGCAATGGTGCAGTGGTTACTCGATGGTTAGATAATGGTGGAAGTGGGTTTGTTCGAGTAGTGGTCGTCTTGTGGGGTGACGATGATAATGGGTTCACGATGGTTGAGAGGTGATTATAATGATGGGTTTGTAAATCACATATTAGAAAACATACTAGATGAATGGTTTAAGGTGGGTGTTTATCAAGGAGCAAGAAAACGATTTGATGAGGCAAAATTATCAGGCGATGCTTTAGTTGTAGTGAGGTTGTAAGTTGAACTCTAACAAGAATATGGTGGATTAATGTAGAAGTGATGATCGAGTTGTATAGGGTGGTGACTATGGGGTTTTCTTATATTCGATTTCCAGTGTAACTTAACATCATATAAAGAATATAATTGATGGGAATTGATTGGTTTGATTTGTGTGAATGTTGACATATGGTGCTCAAACAAAATGAGTACAGAGAAAAGAAAAAAAAAAATAAAAAAAAGGTGATCTTGATTTGATACAGAATTTGGATATATCTATATGGTTTAGATTCCTTATTACTGAATCCTATGTTGAATAAATATTACGCGTATGACTCTATATAAGTATAGAAAAAGTTGCTTTCAATCAAATACAGTGATGTTTAATTGATCATTCCTAAAATCACGGATGAATTATAAATTCATGTTGTTATAGGTTGTTTTTAACCCAATTAAGTATAGTGTATGTATGATTAAAAATTAATAGCAGGATCGTAAAAGTAATATAATAATAATTATAATATAACTTAAATATAAAACGTGAAATCTGTTAGCCACTTCTTAACTTCTTCTACCGACACACACTTAGATATATATATTTTTTTTTTTTACTACGTAAAAACATTTATTAATTATATATTTTAACAATTAAATTTAATATAACAATATTTGTGCACAAATAATATATATATATATACATATTTACAAACACTGGTTCGTGAATCGTCAGGCATGGTCAAAGGGTAACTAGTTATCCGAATATAGATTTCAAACTTTCTAGACTCAACATTAAGGTTTTTGCTTATCATGTTGGAGACATATAGAGATTAAGGTTTAAATTTGGTCGGAAATTTCAGGGTCGTTACAGTACCCACTCGTTAAAGAAATTTCGTCCTCGAAATTTGGTAGAGGTTGTCATAAATAATAATAGGAATGTTTTCATGACGAATATGAGGTAATAATGAAGTTTTATCATTATTGAGAGATTTAGATAAAACGATTCGATTTTGTAAGGCGCACGAGTGAAACTATCACAAAAGAGTGAAATGAGTTAAAATATACTTGTTTTTACCAATGACGTGTTTAGAATTGATTTCCGAAATTTATGGAATTAAAGAAAATCTTACGTAATAAGATTTGGTTCTTCGGCGATTTAGAAAACAGAATCTCCTTTGATTTAATGCGGTAATCTGTTTTGATTTCTTTGTCGGATATTTCACTTATAAAACTACCCCCTTCGTTCCCTTATCTCCATATCCCACATCTTCTACCCTTTCTCCTATTTGCTGCGATTTATACTCTAGTTTCTATTTTGGAGCTTCATTCTTTCATTTCCTCTTCCCGTCCTCAAGCCAAGCGAGCAATGGTTCGGAATTCGTAGGTTTTGGAATGAACATGGCTAATGTTCTCAGAAAGAAATGGTAATTTGCATGATTTTGATTTGTCAAATTACCAGAATATTCAGAAAAAGAGAACTATCAAGATGATTTGTTCTTAATACGTTTCGAAATTGAATAGAATGTAAGAGCCGTGTAACATGACACATGATGACGGTACTGTGAATCATCACATTCCATTTAGAAACTTAACATGACTTACTGTAATATAATGAAGTTGATCAAGTTTCATTATATTATATTAATTCATGCATCAGTTACTAACACTGCTTCAGAACATTCCTATTTTAAACTCGAAGAATTTAGAAACTAACACAGTTTCCTTTTTATTGTAACGCAGATATTACGAAGAGATGAATGATTTCCGATAAGGATAGTTGTGAGAATATCTTCAGAAATATTGAAGATATTTATAACGAAAGATATGATAATATCTTGGAATTTCTAATGTCGAAGGATGATGATGAAGATTGACCCGTAAGGGTTTAGATTCAGAAGCAAGGTGTTCGCTAAAGATGTCATTAGATACAGAATCATCTGGATTCTTTGAATATAGGGTTTGATCCTTGTATTTGTTCTTTGTTTCCTTTACGGTTAGCTCAAACCATTTTTCAGTACCAAATTTCCTATCGAGCGTTCCTAACACTCCCTTCTTTATCCTCAAACTTTTGGCTATTTAGGCCATCTATGAATTTACTGTTTCCTCTGCATTTAATGCAGCCATATCTGAATCGTCGGTTATCAATCCGAGGTGTTTTCGAGCGAATTGTGTTTTTAGATGATTAAACGCTTATGGTAGTATGGTGGAATATAAAAGGTTCTCCGGTAACGATGAGGAAAGCTAATCGTATTTATCAAAGTTATAATAAGACTTTATTCGGATGAAAGGTCGAAGTGGTTCTGCTGGAGCTGTGACAAAATTTGGCTTAATTTGGAAAGGAATTGCAAAGCTATTTTGGGTAATAATAACGCCAAAGGAACTAGCACAGATATGTGTTAAACGTTTACTCAGGTTCCAAGAGCTTCTCTGTTGCATAAATCTTCTCTTCCGTAGATGAAGTGCGGCTGGTTCATTCTTCCGATCGAGGTGTTTTCAAGAATTATGAAAAGATTTGAACGCGGATTGTAATTGTCGAGGTACAAAAGAGGTTTAAGATGAAATCAAGTGGCAAACTTGAAGAATTGTTTAGTTTCATATGTTATAATCAATATTTTAATTCATTTTAATTGTCCAAAGTTAGCAGTCCAATAGTTCAATAGTTCAACAGTTCAATATATTCATATATAATTTAATATACATAATTAATACGTATCGTGACCCGTGTACCGGTCTCAGTGTCGATCACAACTCAAAGTATATATATATTTTGGAATCAGCTCTGACCCTGTATAGCCAACTCCCACCTTCACATATAGAGTGTCTACGGTTGTTCCGAAATATATATATAGATGGGTCGATATGATAAGTCGAAACCTTGCATACGTGTCCCGTTATTTAAAGTGCGTAAAAGTAAATAACAGAAATTAAATGACGATAAATAAAATTGCGAGAATGTAAATTGCGATAAATTAAATGTTAATCAGTTAGCTGGGAACAGTTAGCCGGAACAGTTAGCGTGAAATCCTATCACAATTCCAATTAATTAATTCGTTTGTTTCTAACATTTTTTTTTTTTTTTTCAATGTTTTCTTCGTTATGCCACTTGTTGAATTTGGATAGGTAAAATCCCAATATGAAATTTGAATGGAAATGGTTCAACTGTGGTGAACGGATACGTATATCGGTAGTTGCGAGTAGGATAGTAAATGACCGTTGAATCAGATTCGAAGAATGTACAATGTAACTTATTAATGTGAAATCTAAATATTGCTCGGGTACTACCCACCCGTTAAAATATTTTCATCATTAACAGTTTGTACGAAAGAATTTTTAATTACAATCTTTATAAAAATATACTTGCATATATATTTTCATCGAATGTAATCATGGATTTAATGAGTCGATAAGATATTAAACTCATTTGATTTATCGTTAATACTAGATTACATGATCTCTAAAATATTAGAGATTTCATAATCACCAAGTCGAACGAAAATATATGAGGTAGAACGTTACATAAAGCGAAGGTAATCGATGTAAAACGATATATGGAACGAAGATTATACTTGAAGTACAGATGATGATATTGAGGCGCGTGATGTTGATATCCAAGATACAGATCGTGATGTTGAGATTTACAAGAGTATTGTCGGCGTTGATGATGATGATACAGATTATGCTGCTGGTGCTGCTACTGATGTTTGTAACCTTCGCACCGTGTTCTCCAAATTCGTCACACGAGCGCGAAGTTCGTTAATTTCTGCTAGTACACCAGGATGATTGGCGGTTGGGGTGAGTGAATGAACAAGATCCGAAATATGGGATATGATATAATCGTGACGAGATACTCGAGATATGAGAGAGAAAATGGTTTCTCGAACAGGTTCGCCGGTAAGTGCTTCAGGTTCGTCGTCAATAGGGCAATTCGGTGGGTGAAAGGGATCACCTTCTTCTTGTCTCCAATAATTTAGCACACTACGAACTCATCCCCAATTCATCCAGAATAGATGATGGGAAATTGGTTGATCCATTCCAGTGACGCTGCCTTCGAAGCCCGAATGAAAATCCATATCAGCGTAGCTGTCGGAGTCGGAGGAATTTGAACTGGACGCGGAGTTCATCTTGTATAGTCGAGGAATGAATTTTTGGTTTGGGATAAATTATAGGAGTTGGGTTTGATATTCTTCAATACATAACTTACATATGTATTTATAATACTCACAATCCCGTGATTTGCGGAGAATCTTTGAAATTCGTCAGGCAATGTTTATAGCAACAGATACGCTAGGATACAAATTTTGTCTATACACTATCGATGCACTAAATGCAGTAAGACGTGTCTAGACTTAAGAATACTAAGCAGGCAATTCCTAAGGATAATAAGCAGATGATTTCCGACTAGAATGATAAGCAAAACTTTTTGACATGCAGACACGGTCGAAGTCCAGACTCACTAATGTATCTTAACAACTATCAGTTAGACACACTAATGCAAGGCCTGGTTCACTAAGACCAACGCTCTGATACCACCTGTAAAGACCCGTCCTTATCCATCCGGACGATATCTTCAACATTTGGTTCCATTGCGATGATCGACTCCAAGTAATGTCTTTAACATGAGCTAATGCACAGCGGAAGACTTAATTCGTACCTGAGAATAAACATGCTTTAAAAAGTCAACATAAAGTTGGTGAGATATATAGGTTTGATGTTAGCAGCGTTATAACTATGGACCACAAGATTTCATATATAAACATAATACACTCGCAAGTGTATGAAAAGCATTCCAAGCAGTGGGCACCCGGTAACTAGCCTTAACAAGAGTGTGTACCCCTGAGTTATAATAATATGTGCACCGAATCAAGTGCGTTCCGTTAACCTCGAAGTACTAAACACCCGTTCTTCTAGTTTACTAGAACAACATCTGGGTGGGGGTGTAAAACCCGATAGATCTATCTTTAGGATTCGCGCCTACCAGTTCATAAACCAATAGTTAAAGTTACCAAGCTAGGGGATTTTTGATTCAAACCCATGTAGAACGTAATTTTAGTCACTTGTGTCCATAACGTAAATCATTTATAAAAATAGCGCATGTATTCTCAGCCCAAAAATATTTAGAGTTTAAAAGGGACTATATACTCACCTAATGTATTTTGCAGTAAAAATACATATAACATCATTGAATAATTGTAAGGTTGGCCCCGGATTCACGAACCTATATCATTTACATAAATTAATATTTATAATAGTAATCGAACAAGTTTATATATTATTAGTGACCTAACTGTTATTTTAATTATGTTTTTCATTAGTAATCTAATTATTTACATTTATTAATATTTATTATAAAAGTATTATTATAATTATATTATTTGTAATAAATATGACTTTATATGATTAAAAGTTATTTGATAAAATAATTTTGATATATAATGAAGAGTTGTTTTATTTTACAATAAAGATAACAATATTGATACTAATATTAATAATAACAATAATAATATAATATAATAATGTTGTTGTCAAAATAATAATGATAATAATAATAATTTTTAATGCTAACAATATTAATAATGATAATATACAAATACACATGTTAATAATAATAATAACTCTAGTATTTATATATATAATATCTAGGTTAATAATAATAATAATCCTAATAACTAATAAATGTACTAATAATAACAATTAGAAATCTACCTCATAGAAAATGGGGTTTAAAAAGAGATGCCACCAGCAGGTCTCGAACTCTAGACCTCTCGATAACCCAAACCAACAACTAACCACTCGACCACATTTGTTTTTCTGTTATAATACCGAAACGAAAAGTATTTACTCAATTTCACTTATTGTTCTATCTCCTTCATCATTCCCTCAAGGACACACAAGGGTTTTAAAAAAATAACAGACAATTAATATCATTGTCATTTTTACGTATATTTTGTCTTTGATAACTCAATGTAGTTCTTCAATTGTTTTTCATTCCATTCGGAAACAGAAGTGGAAAAAGGGAAGCAGTCGAACAGCAAGGGGTTTGTTGTGGTTTTTGTATAGCAACTAGGAACACGAAAAATGATTTTTGATGGTGGGTTTGTGAAGGTATTTCGTATGCCCGAGAGACATATTAAATTAACGTGGCTGACGTGTTATGATCCAAGTCGGGTCATACCCAATAACAAACTTACTGACACCTTATTCGTCTTTGATCTTAACGATTGAATTGTTGATTAAATACGCGACACTTGAACTTTGAGAAAAATGGTTTTCTTAAATAATACTTGGTGTATATATATATATATATATATATAAATTATGGAATAATTTATATTATATGGAATTAATTATTTATGGGTTAAATAATAAATTAATTTATGTTACATTTATATAAATTGGTTTTATATAAATAAAATGTACATAAATTAAATTGCAAGTTTATAAAATGTGCATTATAAATATATGGAAGTTTTATATAAATATATAACTTGTTTAAAACTAATTAATTTAAACAAGATGGAGTGGCCTTGGAGTTGTAAGTAAGCATGCTAATGACTCCAACACTTGTCCATACTTTCCCACTTCCATATACATGCACTTTGACTCCTTGGTGGAAGAGAATACTTGCAAAAATACATCAAAAAAACTGCACAAACTCTCCCATTCTGCTGCTGCAGGCCGTGGGGTTTAGGGAGCAAGAAGGGGTTCATAATTTGGTTTTGTAAGTTTAATTCAAGTGTTAATTAAATCCTAACCAAAGTACAAGGTGTTGGTTACAAGTTTGGGGTATAATCTCTTGAGGTTTCATCCATTTGAAGCTCCATTCAACATCATCATCTTCATCACTTTCAACTAGCTTGGAATAGGTATAACATCTTATTCTTGCTTGTAGTTTGTAAGCTTATTTCTCAACTTGATCCTTTTCTTGGGATTTAACTTTTATATGGTTAAAGATTAACATGTTCCAAAATGGTAATTACATGCTTCCGCTTTTAATTGATTCTTAAATGGTTTTAAGTATCATGAAACTTGTTAAATCCCAACAATGGTATCTAGAGCCGAAGTTGATGAAATATGCTTCGAGATGATATGTTAAACCCACTATATTTTTGCATTTTATGAACATGCATGATAGTAGAATGCAAAAATTTTAGGGTTTGGGTGGGTTTGGTATTTAGGCCGAATTTAAGGAGACCCAAAATGGGTTTTTGGGTTCTTCCATTTGGTCTAATTTTGGTTGTATGTAATGTTCACAATCCTAGCCTTGACCTTGTGTTGCATGCATGTGTGTTTGGTTGATTTATGATTCATTTGGTATGTATTATCATTCATTCAAAAGGCATGTAATAATTATTCAATTGGTTTGTAATTATATTCATTTGGCTATGTAATTTATTTTGGTATGTAAAATAGATTAGGTTGTATTTCATTTTCTAGACAAAATGTATTAGGATATATTTTGTAAAATGATGAAGATGATGAAGACTTGAAGAACACATGAAGAAGCATTTGGATGCAAGATTAAGTGGGAGGTTAAAACCTCCTACTTTGTGTTATAACCCCTTAACCGGTGGCATTTGTTTTCGGCTAAACAAATGTCTACCAAAATGGCTTGATTGTGAACATATGATTTTGCATGCGTGGTTGTTTTGTATGATTATGTGGATTGTATGTTTGTATGCTACAAGTTAATCACACAAGTTAACCACAAACTAAAATGGCAATTTAAATTGGTTAAAATTGACATTATTAACGACATGCAAAACGTCAATTTAAATGGTTAAATTAATAACGGCTAAAAGGACATTAATAATCGGTTATTAAGAACATGATAAGGATCATACATATGAAATGGTTTATAACTAGTAACTGGCTTACTAAAAGGACATGAAAATAGGTTTTTCATAAAACACTACACACCAAATGCATGTTGGTGTATAGCATTTTGTTTTCTAAAACTAGAATGTAGAAAACATAAAATCCCTTTAACTAATACAAGGTAAACAAGTTAAACGCCATCCTTTTGTGGAAACACTTAGACATATTAGGAATCTCTTGATGGGATAAAGGTCACCTAACCGTCATGAGTGAACTAATATGAATAAGGTACACTTTGCATACATGTGGGATAAAGGTCACCTAACCACTTGTATGTTAAGTCTACATGTCTACACAAGTAGGACGACTTGATTTGGGAATCATGAACTTAGGGTCACCGAAGCATGAGGAACAAATAGGCGTTTGATGGGATTAATATGCCATGCAAAAGGATTGCATGATCCCATAAAATTAGAAGTTGCAAAAGGATTGCAATTGTCATTATGACTACCTAGCTAAATCAAATGACGGGATAAAGGTCACCTAACCGGAATTTGACTTACCGTTGGATTCTAATATTTAAATAAAACAAATTAAAAGGGTATTGTTTATTAAATCTAAAATCGATACTTAAACGAACCTTGTTAATTTTGTAGATGGCCGCCAATAACAACAACAACATTCCAAACGCACCACTTAACCTAAACCACCTATCATTAAGGTCTCTCTTAGAGAAAGACAAACTCAACCATACAAACTTTATGGATTGGTTCCGCAATCTTCGGATTGTCCTCAAACAAGAGGATAAAATGTATGTGCTTGAGGACCCCATTCCCGATCAACCGGATGAGAATGATGTGGATGCAATGGCCTCTTACGATAAGTATTGCCACGACTCCCTTCAAGTCTCATGCTTAATGCTTGGGACTATGATACCCGAACTCCAAAAGGATTTCGAGCATCATAGTGCATACGACATGATAACGCAATTGAAGGAGATGTTCCTTCAACAAGCGCGTGTCGAGCGATTCGAAACGGTTCGGGCGCTACATGCTTGTCGTATGGACGATACCCAATCGGTTTCATCTTATGTACTTAAGATGAAAAGCCTTATCGATCGTGCTAACCGTCTTAACCTAAACATATCTAATGAGTTAGCCACCGATCTTATCCTTAACTCCCTATCGAAAAGGTTTGATCAATTTGTAATTAATTACAATATGAATGGGATGGATAAGAGCATAGGTGAGCTTCACGGTATGCTTAGAACGGCGGAAACTAGCATGGGTAAAAGGGCTTTACCCGTGTTAGCAATCGATCAAGGTGGGTCCAAAAGTAAGACCTCTAAGCCAAAGGTGGCTAAGAGAAAAGGACCCGCCTATCAAGGCAAAGGGAAAGGGAAGATGGTTACCCCAACCATCAACAAGGCTAAGAAGCAAAAGGTAGCCGAGAAGGCAAACCCCAAGGAAGACCCATGTTTCGGTTGCGGTGAGATGGGTCATTGGAAACGAAACTGTCCGGTCTACCTTAAGGAGTTGAAGGAGAAGAGGGATGCGGGGCAAACCTCAGGTAACATATATATGGTATATATAGAGCTTAGTATTACTTCTTCTAATACATGGGTATTAGACACGGGATGTGGAACTCATATTTGCAATTCTTTGCAGGGGTTCAAAAGAAGTAACAAGCAAACGGGAACATCAAGTCTCTTCATGGGGAATGGAGCTAAAGTGCAAGTGAAGGCTCAAGGAGACTTTGTGTTAAAGCTTCCAAGTGGTTTGGAACTTATTTTGAAAGATGTTTTGTATGCACCCGATTTATGTCGAAACATTATTTCCATTTCCCGTTTGAAACAATGTGGTTTTAATCCTAATTTTGTTAATGATGATATCCATATTTATTTAGATAATGTATTCTATTTCAAGGCTTCACCTTCAAATGGAATTTATGAATTGGTTCATGATGACACATCATCTAGTAGCTCAATGTACCATACAAGCACCAAGAAACTCAAAAGGGATTTGAGTGATTCCTACTTATGGCATTGTCGCCTTGGTCACATAAACAAGAACCGAATACATACACTTCAAAAGAATGGACTTTTGAAATCAAATGAAATGGATTCGTTTGAAGTATGTGAATCTTGTTTACAAGGCAAGATGACTAAAGCACCTTTTAAAGGGACCTATGAAAGGGCTAAAGATTTATTGGGATTAATACATTCGGATGTATGTGGACCCTTTAAACCCATGACTAGGAATGGTGAAAGATACTTTGTTACTTTCATTGATGACTTTAGTCGTTTCGGATATGTCTACTTATTAAGACACAAGGACGAAACGTTTGAAGCATTCAAAGAATATCAAAACGAAGTACAAAATCAACTCAATAGGACAATTAAGGTACTTCGTACCGATAGAGGAGGTGAATACCTAAGCGATGCCTTCCAAGATCATCTTAGGAGTTGTGGGATTATCTCACAACTTACTCCACCCGGAACACCCCAGCTTAATGGAGTTTCCGAAAGGAGGAACCGAACCCTAATGGATATGGTTCGATCTATGATGGCAAGAAGCTCGTTGCCTCTATCATTTTGGGGTTATTGTCTAAGCTCCGCGGCCCGTATTTTAAATATGGCCCCAACCAAGAAAGTGGAACGAACTCCTCACGAGATGTGGTTTGGTAAACCTCCATCTCTATCATACTTAAAGGTATGGGGATGTGAAGCTTATCCTAAGCGTTACGTCCCTAATAAGTTGAATGCTCGATCCACGAAGTGTATCTTCATAGGATATCCCAAGGATGATATGGGATACTACTTCTATGATCCATCCGAGCAGAAAGTATTTGTTGCTCGGAAGGCGGAATTCCTTGAAACTAAGTTCCTAATGGAAGGAAATAGTGAAAGGAAGATAGATCTTGAAGAGGTTCAAGATCAAGTAGATGATACACAATTGGTTGACACTAGCACTCAACATGAAAATGTTGATAGTGATCAAATGGATGATCAAAATACACAAGACGTTCGAAGATCTAGTAGGATTAGTAATCCTCCCGAGAGATATGGGTTTCTCGTAGATGGTTGCTATACGGTTGATTTGGATGAACCGACAAACTACGAAGATGCTTTATCAAGGATTGATAAAGATAAATGGCAGGAAGCCATGAACGCCGAGATGCAATCCATGTATGAAAACCAAGTGTGGGAACTTGTTGAGCAACCTCCTAGCTCTAAGCTAGTTGATTGCAAATGGCTTTTCAAAATGAAAACCGACATACATGGAAACTTGGATACATATAAAGCTAGACTTGTGGCAAAAGGTTTCACTCAAACTCAAGGGGTTGATTATGATGAAACTTTCTCGCCAGTGGCAATGCTAAAGTCTATTAGGATATTATTTGCCATTGCTGCTCACTACGACTATGAAATATGGCAAATGGATGTCAAAACCGCTTTCCTAAATGGACATCTTATGGAAGATGTCTATATGGTCCAGCCTGAAGGTTTTGTTGATCCAAAATATCCTAAAAAGGTATGCAAGTTAAAGAAGTCAATCTACGGATTGAAACAAGCATCTAGAATGTGGAATCATCGTTTTAATGAGGAAGCCGAGAAATTTGGCTTCATTAAAAATGGTGATGAAGCCTGTGTATATAAGAAGGCTAGTGGGAGCACTATCATGTTCCTTGTACTATATGTGGATGATATATTATTATTTGGGAATGATATTACCACAATGCAAGGAGTCAAAACTTGGCTAAAGAGTTGCTTCTCCATTAAGGATCTTGGAGATGCACAATACATATTGGGGATAGGGATCTATAGGAATAGATCCAAGAGATTGATAGGTTTAAGTCAAAGTACATACATTGATAAAATCTTGAAAAGGTTCAAGATGGAAAACTCTAAGAGAGGTTTGGTACCTATTCAAAGAGGAACCGTTCTCAGTTCATCTCAGTGTCCTACCACGAAAGATGAACAAGATAGAATGAAGAAAGTCCCATACGCATCTGCTATTGGGTCTATCATGTATGCAATGATATGTACTAGACCGGATGTGTCATGCGCTCTAAGCTTGACAAGTAGATACCAGAATAACCCAGGAAATAGTCATTGGATTGCTGTTAAAAGCATATTGAAATACCTTAGGAGGACTAAGGATATGTTTCTAATATATGGGTCTGGTGAGGAGGAACTCGCTGTAAAAGGTTACGTGGACGCGAGTTTCCAAACTGATCGAGATGACTCTCGATCACAATCCGGTTATGTCTTCATGTTAAATGGTGGTGCGGTCTCTTGGAAGAGTTCGAAACAGGAGGTTGTTGCATTATCCACTACAGAATCGGAGTACATTGCCGCCTCACTGGCAGCTCAGGAAGCTGCATGGATGAAGAAATTCATCGACGACTTAGGAGTGGTCCCTTCCATTCAGGACCCTCTTGAGATCTTTTGTGACAACGAGGGTGCGATTGCTCAAATCAAGGAACCTCGTGCTCATCAAAAGACTCGTCACATTGAGCGGAGATTCAACTACATCAGGGATGAGGTTGAAAAGGGAAAGATATGTATTCACAAAGTTCACACAGATCATAATGTTGCGGATCCACTCACGAAGCTTTTACATGGGCCAAAACATGAGGGACATGTTTGTGCATTAGGGCTTCGATATTCTAGTGATTGGAAATGATCTACTTTATGTATTGTAATGGAACGAATTTGTTCAAACTCATTAATATGATTATGGTTTAATTTATTTTGAGTCATGTTCCTATTTGCATATTTTATCCATGAATAAGCTATTATTCTAAAATCCGTAGTTGATCACATTTGTGGGAACAAGTGTGAGGTTTAGACTATTATGAACTTGGATTGGTATACATTCAAGGACTGAATGTGGGGCAAGGTTGCAACCAAAGTTCATAGATATTTGTGGGACACAAATATTGGAAGACCCGCTCTCAAGATTTACTGTATGGAGCCTTCGTGGTTGATCACATGTAATCTTGAGTAAAGGCGAATATCATTGTATCCTCTGACCTGAGATACATATTGGGTTCTAATATTCACCGAGTATTATGCCTTGATTCTTTCCTTCGCTATTCTGAAATATGGTAGTACATAAGGAAGAACTCAGGTATATTACAAAGTGTATATCTAGGACGTATGTAGTCAAGATGGAATTTATCCCTCTTATTCGTTGAGAGTCAGATGTCTAAGGCCTAAAAAGTTAAATCTATAAGAGAGTGATCACCCTGTATCTCTTGGATTTAACATGACATCTAGGATGAAAGGATATAATGAAAGATTCACCTAATCATATTCGAGATGGGAACTCGAAAGGGATGATGTTATTGAATGGCACAAAGTCATAACATATTAGGGGTGATGGACGGTGTGTTAGGCTG
Source organism: Rutidosis leptorrhynchoides (assembly GCF_046630445.1). Lineage (NCBI taxonomy): Eukaryota > Viridiplantae > Streptophyta > Magnoliopsida > Asterales > Asteraceae > Rutidosis > Rutidosis leptorrhynchoides. The sequence continues at coordinate 260,518,114 of NC_092337.1, forward strand.
TATCCATCACTTGCATTAATTTCTTATGTTTCTCGTGCAAGTGGGAGATTGAAGGTATTTCGTATGCCCGAGAGACATATTAAATTAACGTGGCTGACGTGTTATGATCCAAGTCGGGTCATACCCAATAACAAACTTACTGACACCTTATTCGTCTTTGATCTTAACGATTGAATTGTTGATTAAATACGCGACACTTGAACTTTGAGAAAAATGGTTTTCTTAAATAATACTTGGTGTATATATATATATATATATATATAAATTATGGAATAATTTATATTATATGGAATTAATTATTTATGGGTTAAATAATAAATTAATTTATGTTACATTTATATAAATTGGTTTTATATAAATAAAATGTACATAAATTAAATTGCAAGTTTATAAAATGTGCATTATAAATATATGGAAGTTTTATATAAATATATAACTTGTTTAAAACTAATTAATTTAAACAAGATGGAGTGGCCTTGGAGTTGTAAGTAAGCATGCTAATGACTCCAACACTTGTCCATACTTTCCCACTTCCATATACATGCACTTTGACTCCTTGGTGGAAGAGAATACTTGCAAAAATACATCAAAAAAACTGCACAAACTCTCCCATTCTGCTGCTGCAGGCCGTGGGATTTAGGGAGCAAGAAGGGGTTCATAATTTGGTTTTGTAAGTTTAATTCAAGTGTTAATTAAATCCTAACCAAAGTACAAGGTGTTGGTTACAAGTTTGGGGTATAATCTCTTGAGGTTTCATCCATTTGAAGCTCCATTCAACATCATCATCTTCATCACTTTCAACTAGCTTGGAATAGGTATAACATCTTATTCTTGCTTGTAGTTTGTAAGCTTATTTCTCAACTTGATCCTTTTCTTGGGATTTAACTTTTATATGGTTAAAGATTAACATGTTCCAAAATGGTAATTACATGCTTCCGCTTTTAATTGATTCTTAAATGGTTTTAAGTATCATGAAACTTGTTAAATCCCAACAGTTTGTTGGTGTTTTTCTAAGAGTAAAAGAAAAAGGAAGTATGGAAGTGTTGAGTGAGTTATGGTGGTTCGATGGTGAAGAAGGGTGACGGGTTTAGTGAGTTTAAGGTGATGGTGACTCTTGTGATAATAACCGTTGGTTCTCGGACTAATCTCAAAACAGAAACAGTTGCAGCACATAATTCTCGAGTTGGTTCTTCATGATGGAGACAGAAAACATCAAGTGGGTGTTCGACTATTAAGAGATGGTGAGAGGGTTGTTCCTGATAACGAAAACAGAAAAGGAAAGAGTGCAATGGTGCAGTGGTTACTCGATGGTTAGATAATGGTGGAAGTGGGTTTGTTCGAGTAGTGGTCGTCTTGTGGGGTGACGATGATAATGGGTTCACGATGGTTGAGAGGTGATTATAATGATGGGTTTGTAAATCACATATTAGAAAACATACTAGATGAATGGTTTAAGGTGGGTGTTTATCAAGGAGCAAGAAAACGATTTGATGAGGCAAAATTATCAGGCGATGCTTTAGTTGTAGTGAGGTTGTAAGTTGAACTCTAACAAGAATATGGTGGATTAATGTAGAAGTGATGATCGAGTTGTATAGGGTGGTGACTATGGGGTTTTCTTATATTCGATTTCCAGTGTAACTTAACATCATATAAAGAATATAATTGATGGGAATTGATTGGTTTGATTTGTGTGAATGTTGACATATGGTGCTCAAACAAAATGAGTACAGAGAAAAGAAAAAAAAAAATAAAAAAAAGGTGATCTTGATTTGATACAGAATTTGGATATATCTATATGGTTTAGATTCCTTATTACTGAATCCTATGTTGAATAAATATTACGCGTATGACTCTATATAAGTATAGAAAAAGTTGCTTTCAATCAAATACAATGATGTTTAATTGATCATTCCTAAAATCACGGATGAATTATAAATTCATGTTGTTATAGGTTGTTTTTAACCCAATTAAGTATAGTGTATGTATGATTAAAAATTAATAGCAGGATCGTAAAAGTAATATAATAATAATTATAATATAACTTAAATATAAAACGTGAAATCTGTTAGCCACTTCTTAACTTCTTCTACCGACACACACTTAGATATATATTTTTTTTTTTTTTTACTACGTAAAAACATTTATTAATTATATATTTTAACAATTAAATTTAATATAACAATATTTGTGCACAAATAATATATATATATATACATATTTACAAACACTGGTTCGTGAATCGTCAGGCATGGTCAAAGGGTAACTAGTTATCCGAATATAGATTTCAAACTTTCTAGACTCAACATTAAGGTTTTTGCTTATCATGTTGGAGACATATAGAGATTAAGGTTTAAATTTGGTCGGAAATTTCAGGGTCGTTACAGCATTTCACCAGGTTCGAGTTCTTATACGATTCGGGTATTCGGATCGGGTCGGATTATTTGGGCTTGAATCAAATTTTCGACATCCAATTAATAATTTCTATTAAAATAATTATAAAATAAAACATAATCATATTATAATAAATTGTACTCATAAATTCAAAACCACCAAACATTAAAAATTCATAGATAATCCAACTTATCAATACTAAAATAATATTCGACAAAGAAAATAAAAACAACGAAAAGTAACGAAGAACGTCTTCGATCAACACGTATCTTTATTAATTCAAGGGTACCACCCGCAAATAAAAAGTTCATGTATTCATAAGCATAAAAGTGCATGTTATAAATAAGAATTATTATTACCAAAAATTTATGATAGACATACCGATATGAACGTAGAAGGCCATGCGATTGTTACGCCTGTAGTGTCTTCAACTTTCTTAATCAGATCAAATGGCCTAACCACATCTGAAATGCCCCGTTCATATACATTATAAATGATTCACAATAGTTGATTACATCGCGAGGTATTTGACCTCTATATGATACATTTTATAAACATTGCATTCGTTTTTAAAAGACAAACTTTCTTTACATCGAAAGTTGACGGCATGCATACCATTTCATAATACATCCAACTATAATTGACTTAATAATAATAATCTTGATGAACTTAACGACTCGAATGCAACGTCTTTCGAAATATGCCATGAATGACTTCAAGTAATATCCTTAAAATGAACTAATGCACAGCGGAAGATTTCTTTAATACCTGAGAATAAACATGCTTTAAAGTCTCAACCAAAAGGTTGGTGAGTTCATTATTTTATCATAAATAATCATTTCCAATATTTTAATAGACCACAAGATACTCATATTTAGAAAACAATCTGTGCAGGTCTACTCCTACTGTAAAATCATTCATATGAAGAACACCGCAACCTTTCAAACAACTCACCAACAGTAGCTAATGCGTGCGTGCAATGCAAAATCATCTCACCGTGGTAGTTAATACAATATAATTTTACAACGGGAGCTAATGCGTGCGTGCAATGCAAAATCATCTCTCCGAGGGTAAAATGGGAGCTAATGCGTGTGTGCAATGACAATATCATCTCTCCATTACAAATTCAAATACAATACAATACATCGGGAGCTAATGCATGCGTGCAATGCAAAATCATCTCGCCGATGGTAGCTAAAACGGGAGCTAATGCATGCGTGTAATGACAAAATCATCTCACCGTTACTAACTACTAAATCGAAACATTTCGGGAGCTAATGCGTGCGTGCAATGACAAAATCATCTCACCGATGGTCGATAATACAATCTTATAGAAATCGAACCTCTGAATCCAAATAATTCTATCATAGAATGTAGTTTTGAATACTTGTGTCTATTTCGTCAATCATTTATAAAAGCAGTTCATATATTCTCAGTTCAAAAATATATCTCAAAGCATTTAGTAAAACAGTTATAAAAACGGCGCATGTATTCTCAGCCCAAAAATGTAAAGAGTAAAAGGAAATCAAATGAACTCACTCTACAATATTTTGTAGTAAAAATATTCATACGACGATACTGAACAATGCAAGGTTTGTGGCGACCCGACAAAATCGTCATTGACGGCGCCGCTAACTTAGGTCCCGTTGCGTGGTCATAGTCCCTATATGAGACGCGTTTGACCAAAATTAGTCGCATTCATTTGAAACGTATAAGACTTACAAAGTTTAGTTTACAAAACCGTTCGACAACAAGTTTAAGTTTACAAAGGTATAAAGTATAAATGAAATAACTTGCAACATAATTAGTTTAAAAAAAATCACGGTTGCTATAAATAGCGTAAGTATGTAAACATTATGTTTAAATCAAAAGGTGCTATCACTAGCATATGTATGTATGTATGCTTGACCCCAAGTAAGTAATCAGAGTATATGCATGTATGCTTGACCCCAAGCAAGTATGAGTGTACGCAGAAGCATGTATCAAATAGCCAAGTATGAACCTGAGAAACATATAGAAAACTGTCAACGAAAAACGTTGGTGAAATCATAGGTGTTTTAGTAAACGTTGTATTTGAACCACAAGATTTAGTATAAGATGATTATCAAAATTATTTGCATTTCAAAGTTGTTGTTTGTATCCCGGGCACCCAATTATCAAACTTAATTGTTTTGCACCCTTTGCGTAGTGTTAGAACATACACTAGACCCGAAAATATATTTCATCCACTAACGGTAGCGAACCGTCCAAATGAGGCTCGTCAAGCCCATGTGATCACATAATATAAGTTCACGTTTACACCCTGCAAGTGTAACTAATGATAATTGAATTGAGGCTTTTTGTTCAAACCCGTACGTGGAATGTTCGTTTTCGTACTTGTGTTCAAAGTGTAAAAGTATGATACGTATATGTTTCTCATCCCATAGTTTAAAGCATAAAAGTTGTTTGAAAGATGGGACTATGATCTCACCTCGAGTGCACGAGTATAAAAGTACTTCACAAAGTAAACATGTGCATGAAAGTTGCTTAGCCTTGACCTAAACAAGTAAGTTGTATCAATTAACCGGTTACGACACAAGGTCGGGTGAAATGTGTTCAATTAGTCTTATGACTCGTTACGACTCGAATAGTATAGCATGTGAATTGAAATGTCCCGTTCTTATTGATTAAAAACGTTCCATATTAATTGATTTCGTTGCGAGGTTTTGACCTCTATATGAGACGTTTTTCAAAGACTGCATTCATTTTTAAACAAACCATAACCTTTATTTCATAAATAAAGGTTTAAAAAGCTTTACGTAGATTATCAAATAATGATAATCTTAAATATCCTGTTTACACACGACCATTACATAATGGTTTACAATACAAATATGTTACATCGAAATCAGTTTCTTGAATGCAGTTTTTACACAATATCATACAAACATGGACTCCAAATCTTGTCCTTATTTTAGTATGCAACAACGGAAGCTCTTAATATTCACCTGAGAATAAACATGCTTTAAACGTCAACAAAAATGTTGGTGAGTTATAGGTTTAACCTATATATATCAAATCGTAACAATAGACCACAAGATTTCATATTTCAATACACATCCCATACATAGAGATAAAAATCATTCATATGGTGAACACCTGGTAACCGACATTAACAAGATGCATATATAAGAATATCCCCATCATTCCGGGACACCCTTCGGATATGATATAAATTTCGAAGTACTAAAGCATCCGGTACTTTGGATGGGGTTTGTTAAGCCCAATAGATCTATCTTTAGGATTCGCGTCAATTAGGGTGTCTGTTCCCTAATTCTTAGATTACCAGACTTAATAAAAAGGGGCATATTCGATTTCGATAATTCAACCATAGAATGTAGTTTCACGTACTTGTGTCTATTTTGTAAATCATTTATAAAACCTGCATGTATTCTCATCCCAAAAATATTAGATTTTAAAAGTGGGACTATAACTCACTTTCACAGATTTTTACTTCGTCGGGAAGTAAGACTTGGCCACTGGTTGATTCACGAACCTATAACAATATATACATGTATATCAAAGTATGTTCAAAATATATTTACAACACTTTTAATATATTTTGATGTTTTAAGTTTATTAAGTCAGCTGTCCTCGTTAGTAACCTACAACTAGTTGTCCACAGTTAGATGTACAGAAATAAATCGATAAATATTATCTTGAATCAATCCACGACCCAGTGTATACGTATCTCAGTATTGATCACAACTCAAACTATATATATTTTGGAATCAACCTCAACCCTGTATAGCTAACTCCAACATTCACATATAGAGTGTCTATGGTTGTTCCGAAATATATATAGATGTGTCGACATGATAGGTCGAAACATTGTATACGTGTCTATGGTATCTCAAGATTACATAATATACAATACAAGTTGATTAAGTTATGGTTGGAATAGATTTGTTACCAATTTTCACGTAGCTAAAATGAGAAAAATTATCCAATCTTGTTTTACCCATAACTTCTTCATTTTAAATCCGTTTTGAGTGAATCAAATTGCTATGGTTTCATATTGAACTCTATTTTATGAATCTAAACAGAAAAAGTATAGGTTTATAGTCGGAAAAATAATTTACAAGTCGTTTTTGTAAAGGTAGTCATTTCAGTCGAAAGAACGACGTCTAGATGACCATTTTAGAAAACATACTTCCACTTTGAGTTTAACCATAATTTTTGGATATAGTTTCATGTTCATAATAAAAATCATTTTCTCAGAATAACAACTTTTAAATCAAAGTTTATCATAGTTTTTAATTAACTAACCCAACAGCCCGCGGTGTTACTACGACGGCGTAAATCCGATTTTACGGTGTTTTTTCGTGTTTCCAGGTTTTAAATCATTAAGTTAGCATATCATACAGATATAGAACATGTGTTTAGTTGATTTTAAAAGTCAAGTTAGAAGGATTAACTTTTGTTTGCGAACAAGTTTAGAATTAACTAAACTATGTTCTAGTGATTACAAGTTTAAACCTTCGAATAAGATAGCTTTATATGTATGAATCGAATGATGTTATGAACATCATTACTACCTTAAGTTCCTTGGATAAACCTACTGGAAAAGAAAAAAATGGATCTAGCTTCAATGGATCCTTGGATGGCTCGAAGTTCTTGAAGCAGAATCATGACACGAAAACAAGTTCAAGTAAGATCATCACTTGAAATAAGATTGTTATAGTTATAGAAATTGAACCAAAGTTTGAATATGATTATTACCTTGTATTAGAATGATAACCTACTGTAAGAAACAAAGATTTCTTGAGGTTGGATGTTCACCTTACAAGATTGGAAGTGAGCTAGCAAACTTGAAAGTATTCTTGATTTTATGAAACTAGAACTTTTGGAATTTATGAAGAACACTTAGAACTTGAAGATAGAACTTGAGAGAGATCAATTAGATGAAGAAAATTGAAGAATGAAAGTGTTTGTAGGTGTTTTTGGTCGTTGGTGTATGGATTAGATATAAAGATTATGTTATTTTGTTTTCATGTAAATAAGTCATGAATGATTACTCATATTTTTGTAATTTTATGAGATATTTCATGCTAGTTGCCAAATGATGGTTCCCACATGTGTTAGGTGACTCACATGGGCTGCTAAGAGCTGATCATTGGAGTGTATATACCAATAGTACATACATCTAAAAGCTGTGTATTGTACGAGTACGAATACGGGTGCATACGAGTAGAATTGTTGATGAAACTGAATGAGGATGTAATTGTAAGCATTTTTGTTAAGTAGAAGTATTTTGATAAGTGTCTTGAAGTCTTTCAAAAGTGTATGAATACATATTAAAACACTACATGTATATACATTTTAACTGAGTCGTTAAGTCATCGTTAGTCGTTACATGTAAATGTTGTTTTGAAACCTTTAGGTTAACGATCTTGTTAAATGTTGTTAACCCAATGTTTATAATATCAAAAGAGATTTTAAATTATTATATTATCATGATATTATGATGTACGAATATCTCTTAATATGATATATATACATTAAATGTCGTTACAACGATAAACGTTACATATATGTCTCGTTTCAAAATCATTAAGTTAGTAGTCTTGTTTTTACATATGTAGTTCATTGTTAATATAATTAATGATATGTTTACTTATCATAATATCATGTTAACTATATATATAACCATATATATGTCATCATATAGTTTTTTTACAAGTTTTAACGTTCGTGAATCACCGGTCAACTTGGGTGGTCAATTGTCTATATGAAACCTATTTCAATTAATCAAGTCTTAACAAGTTTGATTGCTTAACATGTTGGAAACATTTAATCATGTAAATATCAATCTCAATTAATATATATAAACATGGAAAAGTTCGGGTCACTACAGTACCTACCCGTTAAATAAATTTCGTCCCGAAATTTTAAGCTGTTGAAGGTGTTGACGAATCTTCTGGAAATAGATGCGGGTATTTCTTCTTCATCTGATCTTCCCGCTCCCAGGTGAACTCGGGTCCTCTACGAGCATTCCATCGAACCTTAACAATTGGTATCTTGTTTTGCTTAAGTCTTTTAACCTCACGATCCATTATTTCGACGGGTTCTTCGATGAATTGAAGTTTTTCGTTGATTTGGATTTCATCTAACGGAATAGTGAGATCTTCTTTAGCAAAACATTTCTTCAAATTTGAGACGTGGAAAGTGTTATGTACAGCCGCGAGTTGTTGAGGTAACTCAAGTCGGTAAGCTACTGGTCCGACACGATCAATAATCTTGAATGGTCCAATATACCTTGGATTTAATTTCCCTCGTTTACCAAATCGAACAACGCCTTTCCAAGGTGCAACTTTAAGCATGACCATCTCTCCAATTTCAAATTCTATATCTTTTCTTTTAATGTCAGCGTAGCTCTTTTGTCGACTTTGGGGGGTTTTCAACCGTTGTTGAATTTGGATGATCTTCTCGGTAGTTTCTTGTATAATCTCCGGACCCGTAATCTGTCTATCCCCCACTTCACTCCAACAAATTGGAGACCTGCACTTTCTACCATAAAGTGCTTCAAACGGCGCCATCTCAATGCTTGAATGGTAGCTGTTGTTGTAGGAAAATTCTGCTAATGGTAGATGTCGATCCCAACTGTTTCCGAAATCAATAACACATGCTCGTAGCATGTCTTCAAGCGTTTGTATCGTCCTTTCGCTCTGCCCATCAGTTTGTGGATGATAGGCAGTACTCATGTCTAGACGAGTTCCTAATGCTTGCTGTAATGTCTGCCAGAATCTTGAAATAAATCTACCATCCCTATCAGAGATAATAGAGATTGGTATTCCATGTCTGGAGACGACTTCCTTCAAATACAGTCGTGCTAACTTCTCCATCTTGTCATCTTCTCTTATTGGCAGGAAGTGTGCTGATTTGGTGAGACGATCAACTATTACCCAAATAGTATCAAAACCACTTGCAGTCCTTGGCAATTTAGTGATGAAATCCATGGTAATGTTTTCCCATTTCCATTCTGGGATTTCAGGTTGTTGAAGTAGACCTGATGGTTTCTGATGCTCAGCTTTGACCTTAGAACACGTCAAACATTCTCCTACGTATTTAGCAACATCGGCTTTCATACCCGGCCACCAAAAATGTTTCTTGAGATCCTTGTACATCTTCCCCGTTCCAGGATGTATTGAGTATCTGGTTTTATGAGCTTCTCTAAGTACCATTTCTCTCATATCTCCAAATTTTGGTACCCAAATCCTTTCAGCCCTATACCGGGTTCCGTCTTCCCGAATATTAAGATGTTTCTCCGATCCTTTGGGTATTTCATCCTTTAAATTTCCCTCTTTTAAAACTCCTTGTTGCGCCTCCTTTATTTGAGTAGTAAGGTTATTATGAATCATTATATTCATAGATTTTACTCGAATGGGTTCTCTGTCCTTCCTGCTCAAGGCATCGGCTACCACATTTGCCTTCCCCGGGTGGTAACGAATCTCAAAGTCATAATCATTCAATAATTCAATCCACCTACGCTGCCTCATATTCAGTTGTTTCTGATTAAATATGTGTTGAAGACTTTTGTGGTCGGTATATATAATACTTTTGACCCCATATAAGTAGTGCCTCCAAGTCTTTAATGCAAAAACAACCGCGCCTAATTCCAAATCATGCGTCGTATAATTTTGTTCGTGAATCTTCAATTGTCTAGACGCATAAGCAATCACCTTCGTTCGTTGCATTAATACACAACCGAGACCTTGCTTTGATGCGTCACAATAAATCACAAAATCATCATTCCCTTCAGGCAATGACAATATAGATGCCGTAGTTAGCTTTTTCTTCAATAACTGAAACGCTTTCTCTTGTTCATCATTCCATTCAAATTTCTTCCCTTTATGCGTTAATGCAGTCAAGGGTTTTGCTATTCTGGAAAAGTCTTGGATGAACCTTCTGTAGTAACCAGCTAGTCCTAAAAACTGGCGTATGTGTTTCGGAGTTTTCGGGGTTTCCCACTTTTCAACAGTTTTTATCTTTGCCGGATCCACCTTAATACCTTCTTTGTTCACTATGTGACCGAGTAATTGAACTTCTTCCAACCAAAATGCACACTTTGAAAACTTAGCGTACAATTTTTCCTTCCTCAATACTTCTAACACCTTTCTCAAATGTTCACCGTGTTCTTGGTCATTCTTTGAGTAAATAAGTATGTCATCAATGAAAACAATGACAAACTTGTCAAGGTATGGTCCACACACTCGGTTCATAAGGTCCATGAACACAGCTGGTGCATTAGTTAAACCAAACGGCATGACCATAAACTCGTAATGACCGTAACGTGTTCTGAAAGCAGTCTTTGGAATATCATCTTCTTTCACCCGCATTTGATGATACCCGGAACGTAAGTCAATCTTTGAATAAACAGACGAGCCTTGTAGTTAATCAAATAAGTCGTCGATTCTCGGTAGTGGGTAGCGGTTCTTGATGGTAAGTTTGTTCAACTCTCGGTAGTCGATACACAACCTGAATGTACCATCTTTCTTGACAAACAAAACAGGAGCTCCCCACGGTGATGTGCTTGGTCGAATGAAACCACGCTCTAAAAGTTCTTGTAATTGGCTTTGTAGTTCTTTCATCTCGCTGGGTGCGAGTCTGTAAGGAGCACGAGCTATTGGTGCAGCTCCTGGTACAAGATCTATTTGAAATTCAACGGATCGATGTGGGGGTAATCCCGGTAATTCTTTCGGAAATACATCGGGAAATTCTTTTGCAATGGGAACATCATTGATGCTCTTTTCTTCAGTTTGTACTTTCTCGACGTGTGCTAGAACAGCATAGCAACCTTTTCTTATTACTTTTTGTGCCTTCAAATTACTAATAAGATGTAGCTTCGTGTTGCCCTTTTCTCCGTACACCATTAAGGGTTTTCCTTTTTCTCGTATAATGCGAATTGCATTTTTGTAACAGACGATCTCTGCTTTCACTTCTTTCAACCAGTCCATACCGATTATCACATCAAAACTCCCTAACTCTACTGGTATCAAATCAATCTTAAATGTTTCGCTAACCAGTTTAATTTCTCGATTCCGACATATATTATCTGCTGAAATTAATTTACCATTTGCTAATTCGAGTAAAAATTTACTATCCAAAGGCGTCAATGGACAACTTAATTTAGCACAAAAATCTCTACTCATATAGCTTCTATCCGCACCCGAATCAAATAAAACGTAAGCAGATTTATTGTCAATAAGAAACGTACCCGTAACAAGCTCCGGGTCTTCCTGTGCCTCTGCCGCATTAATATTGAAAACTCTTCCGCGGCCTTGTCCATTCGTGTTCTCCTGGTTCGGGCAATTTCTAATAATGTGGCCCGGTTTTCCACATTTATAACAAACTACATTGGCATAACTTGCTCCGACACTACTTGCTCCGCCATTACTCGTTCCGACACCATTTGTTCCTTTCGTTCTGTTAACCTCTGGTCCGTAGACATCACACTTCGCCGCGCTATGACCATTTCTTTTACATTTGTTGCAAAATTTGGTGCAGAACCCCGAGTGATACTTTTCACACCTTTGGCATAGCTGCTTCTGATTGTTGTTGTTGTTGCGGTTATTATTGTTGTTAAGATGATTGTTGTGGTTGTTGTTGTTGTTGTTGGGCCGTTTGTTGTAGTTGCGATTGATGTTGCGATTGTTAGGATAGTTGTTGCGATTATTGTTATAATTGCTGTTGTTGTTGTATTGGTGATTCTTATCACCGTTTTCCTCCCACTTTCTTTTGACTTGCTTCACATTGGCCTCTTCAGCAGTCTGTTCTTTAATTCTTTCTTCAATCTGGTTCACTAGTTTGTGAGCCATTCTACATGCCTGTTGTATGGAGGCGGGCTCGTGTGAACTTATATCTTCTTGGATTCTTTCCGGTAATCCTTTCACAAACGCGTCGATCTTCTCTTCCTCATCTTCGAATGCTCCCGGACACAATAGGCACAATTCTGTGAATCGTCTTTCGTACGTGGTAATATCAAATCCTTGGGTTCGTAACCCTCTAAGTTCTGTCTTGAGCTTATTGACCTCGGTTCTGGGACGGTACTTCTCGTTCATCAAGTGCTTGAATGCTGACCACGGTAGTGCGTACGCATCGTCTTGTCCCACTTGCTCTAGATAGGTATTCCACCATGTTAACGCAGAACCTGTGAAGGTATGCGTAGCGTACTTCACTTTGTCTTCTTCAGTACACTTACTTATGGCAAACACCGATTCGACCTTCTCGGTCCACCGTTTCAATCAGATCGGTCCTTCGGTTCCATCAAATTCCAAAGGTTTGCAGGCAGTGAATTCTTTGTAGGTGCATCCTACACGATTTCCTGTACTGCTAGATCCAAGGTTATTGTTGGTATGTAGCGCAGCCTGTACTGCGGCTATGTTTGAAGCTAGAAAAGTACGGAATTCCTCTTCATTCATATTCACGGTGTGTCGAGTAGTCGGTGCCATTTCCTTCAAAATAGTCAAATGGAACAAGTTAATCATATAGAATATTAAGAGTAGTTAATAGTATTTTGTAGCATAATATGAACTCATTTATAAAAGCTTTTTCTTCATATTAGCGTTTTATAAGTTTAAATTCGGGTAGTACCTACCCGTTAAGTTCATACTTAGTAGCTAATATACAATTCAACTACTACAATTCTATATGAAAAACTGATTATAATAATATTTCGCGTTCAAACTTTTACACAATATTTTACAAACTTACAATACCGCTTATTTTACATATAGCATGAAATATAGCACACAATAACTTTGATACAAGATAGTTGTGAAGATAATTCTAGCTAGTACACAAGTCGTTCAGCAAAGGCAATAAAGACACGTAATTCATACGTCCAGAAACAAGTCATGCATTCTGGTTTTACTAGGACTACTTCCCATCCTTGGTCTTGTGGAACATAACCGTTATGGCCGTTGATAAGACATCGTGTTGTAACGTCGTCAAAGGGACGAGGGTTACGTAATGTCCAACAGTCCCGTAACAATCTAAAAACCTCATTTCTTACCCCAATTACCGACTCCGTCACTTGTGGGAATGTTTTGTTTAATAGTTGTAGGCCGATGTTCTTGTTCTCACTTTGGTGAGAAGCGAACATTACTAATCCGTAAGCATAACATGCTTCTTTATGTTGCATGTTAGCCGCTTTTTCTAAATCACGAAGTCCAATATTCGGATATATTGAGTCAAAATAATTTCTTAACCCATTGCGTAAAATAGCATTTGGGTTCCCCGCAATATATGCGTCAAAGTAAACACATCGTAACTTATGGATTTCCCAATGTGATATCCCCCATCTTTCGAACGAAAGTCTCTTATAAACCAAGACATTCTTGGAACGTTCTTCGAATGTCTTACAAACTGATCTCGCCTTAAATAGTTGTGCCGAGGAATTCTGGCCGACTCTAGACAAGATTTCATCAATCATGTCTCCGGGTAGGTCTCTTAAAATATTGGGTTGTCTATCCATTTTGTGTTTTTAAACTGTAAAATAGACAAGAGTTAGATTCATAAAAAAATACTTATTAATACAAGCAATTTTTACATATATCATAAAGCATAAGAACACTATATTACATATATTACACCACACGAATACAACTATCTTATTCCGACTCGCTTGTTTCTTCTTCTTCGGTTTTGGTTCGTTTTGCCAAGTTTCTAGGGATATATGATGTTCCCCTAATACGAGCCGTTATTTTCCACATTGGTTTAGAAAAACCTGGTGGTTTAGAGGTTCCCGGGTCATTGTTACAACTTAAGGACTTCGGGGGTTGACGATACATATAAAGTTCATCGGGGTTGGAATTAGATTTCTCTATTTTTATGCCCTTTCCCTTATTATTTTCTTTTGCCTTTTTAAATTCAGTTGGGGTAATTTCTATAACATCATCGGAATTCTCGTCGGAATCCGATTCATCGGAGAATTGGTAATCCTCCCAATATTTTGCTTCCTTGGCGGAAACACCATTGACCATAATTAACCTTGGTCGGTTGGTTGAGGATTTTCTTTTATTTAACCGTTTTATTATTTCCCCCACCGGTTCTATTTCTTCATCCGGTTCCGATTCTTCTTCCGGTTCCGATTCTTCTTCCGGTTCCGACTCTTCTTCCGGTTCCTCTTCGGGAACTTGTGAATCAGTCCACGAATCATTCCAATTTACATTTGACTCTTCATTATTATTAGGTGAGTCAATGGGACTTGTTCTAGAGGTAGGCATCTATCACATAATATCAAACGCATTAAGAGATTAATATATCACATAATATTCACATGTTAAAAATATATAGTTTCCAACAAAATTTGTTAAGCAATCATTTTTCAAGTAAACACGGTCGAAGTCCAGACTCACTAATGCATCCTAACAAACTCGATAAGACACACTAATGCAAAATTCTGGTTCTCTAAGACCAACGCTCTGATACCAACTGAAATGTCCCGTTCTTATTGATTAAAAACGTTCCATATTAATTGATTTCGTTGCGAGGTTTTGACCTCTATATGAGACGTTTTTCAAAGACTGCATTCATTTTTAAACAAACCATAACCTTTATTTCATAAATAAAGGTTTAAAAAGCTTTACGTAGATTATCAAATAATGATAATCTTAAATATCCTGTTTACACACAACCATTACATAATGGTTTACAATACAAATATGTTACATCGAAATCAGTTTCTTGAATGCAGTTTTTACACAATATCATACAAACATGGACTCCAAATCTTGTCCTTATTTTAGTATGCAACAACGGAAGCTCTTAATATTCACCTGAGAATAAACATGCTTTAAACGTCAACAAAAATGTTGGTGAGTTATAGGTTTAACCTATATATATCAAATCGTAACAATAGACCACAAGATTTCATATTTCAATACACATCCCATACATAGAGATAAAAATCATTCATATGGTGAACACCTGGTAACCGACATTAACAAGATGCATATATAAGAATATCCCCATCATTCCGGGACACCCTTCGGATATGATATAAATTTCGAAGTACTAAAGCATCCGGTACTTTGGATGGGGTTTGTTAAGCCCAATAGATCTATCTTTAGGATTCGCGTCAATTAGGGTGTCTGTTCCCTAATTCTTAGATTACCAGACTTAATAAAAAGGGGCATATTCGATTTCGATAATTCAACCATAGAATGTAGTTTCACGTACTTGTGTCTATTTTGTAAATCATTTATAAAACCTGCATGTATTCTCATCCCAAAAATATTAGATTTTAAAAGTGGGACTATAACTCACTTTCACAGATTTTTACTTCGTCGGGAAGTAAGACTTGGCCACTGGTTGATTCACGAACCTATAACAATATATACATGTATATCAAAGTATGTTCAAAATATATTTACAACACTTTTAATATATTTTGATGTTTTAAGTTTATTAAGTCAGCTGTCCTCGTTAGTAACCTACAACTAGTTGTCCACAGTTAGATGTACAGAAATAAATCGATAAATATTATCTTGAATCAATCCACGACCCAGTGTATACGTATCTCAGTATTGATCACAACTCAAACTATATATATTTTGGAATCAACCTCAACCCTGTATAGCTAACTCCAACATTCACATATAGAGTGTCTATGGTTGTTCCGAAATATATATAGATGTGTCGACATGATAGGTCGAAACATTGTATACGTGTCTATGGTATCTCAAGATTACATAATATACAATACAAGTTGATTAAGTTATGGTTGGAATAGATTTGTTACCAATTTTCACGTAGCTAAAATGAGAAAAATTATCCAATCTTGTTTTACCCATAACTTCTACATTTTAAATCCGTTTTGAGTGAATCAAATTGCTATGGTTTCATATTGAACTCTATTTTATGAATCTAAACAGAAAAAGTATAGGTTTATAGTCGGAAAAATAAGTTACAAGTCGTTTTTGTAAAGGTAGTCATTTCAGTCGAAAGAACGACGTCTAGATGACCATTTTAGAAAACATACTTCCACTTTGAGTTTAACCATAATTTTTGGATATAGTTTCATGTTCATAATAAAAATCATTTTCTCAGAATAACAACTTTTAAATCAAAGTTTATCATAGTTTTTAATTAACTAACCCAACAGCCCGCGGTGTTACTACGACGGCGTAAATCCGATTTTACGGTGTTTTTTCGTGTTTCCAGGTTTTAAATCATTAAGTTAGCATATCATACAGATATAGAACATGTGTTTAGTTGATTTTAAAAGTCAAGTTAGAAGGATTAACTTTTGTTTGCGAACAAGTTTAGAATTAACTAAACTATGTTCTAGTGATTACAAGTTTAAACCTTCGAATAAGATAGCTTTATATGTATGAATCGAATGATGTTATGAACATCATTACTACCTTAAGTTCCTTGGATAAACCTACTGGAAAAGAAAAAAATGGATCTAGCTTCAATGGATCCTTGGATGGCTCGAAGTTCTTGAAGCAGAATCATGACACGAAAACAAGTTCAAGTAAGATCATCACTTGAAATAAGATTGTTATAGTTATAGAAATTGAACCAAAGTTTGAATATGATTATTACCTTGTATTAGAATGATAACCTACTGTAAGAAACAAAGATTTCTTGAGGTTGGATGATCACCTTACAAGATTGGAAGTGAGCTAGCAAACTTGAAAGTATTCTTGATTTTATGAAACTAGAACTTTTGGAATTTATGAAGAACACTTAGAACTTGAAGATAGAACTTGAGAGAGATCAATTAGATGAAGAAAATTGAAGAATGAAAGTGTTTGTAGGTGTTTTTGGTCGTTGGTGTATGGATTAGATATAAAGGATATGTTATTTTGTTTTCATGTAAATAAGTCATGAATGATTACTCATATTTTTGTAATTTTATGAGATATTTCATGCTAGTTGCCAAATGATGGTTCCCACATGTGTTAGGTGACTCACATGGGCTGCTAAGAGCTGATCATTGGAGTGTATATACCAATAGTACATACATCTAAAAGCTGTGTATTGTACGAGTACGAATACGGGTGCATACGAGTAGAATTGTTGATGAAACTGAACGAGGATGTAATTGTAAGAATTTTTGTTAAGTAGAAGTATTTTGATAAGTGTCTTGAAGTCTTTCAAAAGTGTATGAATACATATTAAAACACTACATGTATATACATTTTAACTGAGTCGTTAAGTCATCGTTAGTCGTTACATGTAAATGTTGTTTTGAAACCTTTAAGTTAACGATCTTGTTAAATGTTGTTAACCCAATGTTTATAATATCAAAAGAGATTTTAAATTATTATATTATCATGATATTATGATGTACGAATATCTCTTAATATGATATATATACATTAAATGTCGTTACAACGATAAACGTTACATATATGTCTCGTTTCAAAATCATTAAGTTAGTAGTCTTGTTTTTACATATGTAGTTCATTGTTAATATAATTAATGATATGTTTACTTATCATAATATCATGTTAACTATATATATAACCATATATATGTCATCATATAGTTTTTTTACAAGTTTTAACGTTCGTGAATCACCGGTCAACTTGGGTGGTCAATTGTCTATATGAAACCTATTTCAATTAATCAAGTCTTAACAAGTTTGATTGCTTAACATGTTGGAAACATTTAATCATGTAAATATCAATCTCAATTAATATATATAAACATGGAAAAGTTCGGGTCACTACATGAATCACGTTGTCAAGTTTCATGCAAGAATCATGTATAAAAGAAGATTAGAACGATTGCGTAAACGTTTGGTTAAGTTTGACAAAAAGTCAAACTTTGGTCGGTCAAGGTCAACAAAAAGTCAACACGTTCGGGTCGGGTCCCGAACTATTTTTCTGTGCTAATTATTCATATATAAGCATGTTGGAATAAGTTTCATGTGAATCGGAGGTCCATAGCATGCCACACATTTTTCATATAATTGACAAGTAGGTCAGAACCTAAACACGCCTTAGGTCGCGCCGCGACCCAAGACTGCCGCGCCGCGGCATTTAACGTGTGCTGGTAACTGATCAGTCTCAAATGTCCAAGTCTCAAATCAAAACTCTTTCAACCATAAATCACAAACCGCTAACACTTAGAACTCATATCTTATATCGTTGGAAAGCTCTTTTGACAAGGAATACAACTAACTACTTTTCACCAAGCAAAAATATCAATTACAATAATCAAAATCTCGTTAAGTGATCATTAAAGGTTTATTTTCAAAGTTCCAAGTTCATCAAATGCATTTTAAGTTTCGGGAATCCGATTCACACATATGATATGCCGTTTTGAAGGTAATGAAACATACATTACAACTATACACTTACAATTTACATTTCATGGCATTAAAGCATCAAAAAGTTCATTTTAAGTCCATCAAACCCTAATCAAAATTCACAAAAATCAATAATCATGTTTTTGAAGTTTTCTAAATCAACCTATGCATCAAAACGAAGCTAGTGATACTAGTAACACAATTAAAACATGAACTTTAACAATTTAACAACATTAACTCATCCAAAATGCAAGATTAAGCAAACCCATTTCAAATGATCAAACTAGTTACCCAAAACAACAAATCGAGCAAACAAATCATATATTCATGTTATACATGAGCCATAGACACTAACTAACACCATTTCAAGTCAAAAACACGAATTTAGAGAAATCTAGAGTTTTTAGAAAGTTACCCAAACGAGATGAAATTGGTACCAAAATGTAGAGGATGAAGAGAGAATCACGAAAATGTAATTTGCTTTGATGTTTGCTTCTTGATTCGGTTTTAGATGATGATTTTGTGAGTTGGTTGTTTAAGTTCCAAAAATGGAAGTATGAAGAGAGAAAGAGGAGAAAGAGATGAGAAGGTGGGTGGAAATGAATGGGTGGATGAGGTGGGTTGACTAGTTGACCTAGTCAACTAGTTTGCCCACTTGGCAACCTCGGTCCCTCAAGTTTCAAAGCGGGCGCGTGAATTCGCCAAACGAATATTTTAAAAACGCTCGAGTAAACGAGTGATGTTATAATTAAATAACGGGAATATTATGAATGCTAGTCAACGGAAACTAGGAATTTAAATAACGAAAGATATTATTAAAAAAAAAAATAGTGTTAAAAATAAATTTAACGGAAAAACGCGGGATGTTACAAGGTTGGCCTCGGATTCACGAACCTATATTTATCATATATGTATTAAAACATATTCTTGTACTCGAATATATATATATATATATATATATATATATATATATATATATATATATATATATATATATATATATATATATATATATATTATTAGTTATATAATTTTTATATTAATAATTTATATATATTTTATTATTTAATTAAATGTATTCATTTTATATATTGAAAATAAATAAAAGTATTAATATGGTTAAGTTATGTAAATATATTTTTATATATATTTCATTTGTTTGTTGAAACTAGTAATTGTAATAATACTAAAATAATATTTGTAATGGTAAAATGATAATATTGATATTTCTTAATATTACTAATAAAATAATAATGTTCATAATTCTATTAGTGATAAATATAATAATATTATTAATAACGACAGTGATATTAGTAATAAACTTAATAATTTATTTAAATTATAATTTAATCATTTTCAAAATAAAATTTGTATCTATAATCTTTATATTTATAATTCTAGTAATAATAATAATAAAATAATAAAAATGATAATATTAATTATTTTCATAATAATATCGGTATTCCTAATCTTTTATATACATATACTTCTATGCATCGTGTTAATATTTTTATAACCTTTCATATCCATATGGTCATCTTAGTATATTTATGATCATAATCATAACATAGTAAATTTCATTTTTTACACAAATATCATTATATTATTATTAAGGTTACGATTTATAATAATATTAACAACAATATTAATAGCAACAATAATAATAATGATGATGATAATAATAATAATAATAATAATAATAATAATAATAATAATAATAATAATCGTAATAATAATAATAATAATAATAATAATAATAATAATAATAATAATAATAATAATAATAATAATAAGTAAAATAAGAGTGTATACCCTCTAAGAAGCTTTTCTAAAAAGAATGCCCCAGACGAGGCTCGAACTCAAGACCTCTCGAAATCGCCAAACACGCCTAACCACTCATCAGTCCCTTACATTTCTGATTTATTCCCCAACATAAATATATATAACCCGTAATGATCTGTGCCTCCCTCTTCTTCATTTAAATCAGCCCAATACTAATTTAATAAACCCATATGTACACTAGCCTAATTTGCATTTGATGGCCCAACAACTAAGTCAAGCCCAACAACTAAATCAAACCCAACAACAACTTGTATGTTTTTCGACCCAATTCGGTACCCAGAAGTAGAAAAAAATAGCAGATCATCGATATACCCTTGGTTCTTCATCATCATCGTTTTCTAATCATCATCATCATCAGATCATAATCGAACCATTTCATCACCATCGAATGATTTCATCATTATCATCATCACATCATCATCGTTTAGCAGATATGGAAAACGTATAGTTACAGCAGTAGTAACACGTAGCAATATACAATGATGATGATGATTATAAAATAGAAACGGAAAGAGAAGTATGCAGCAGTAGAAGTAATACTCCGGTCGTGTTCTAGGGTTCATGAAAGTGGTGGTTGGGTGGTTGTTATCGACGACTGTAAAAACAGAAACATAAAGGCTGCAGGTTTGGGGTGAAAAACGAGCAGAAACAGATAGGTATAAGTGATAGGATTGAGTAGCCGGTGGTTTTGTGGTGTTTGTAATCTACAAAAATAGAAAAGAAGCAAGAGTAATCTTACAATGATGATTAGTTGACGGTGGTGGTTTTGATGATGGTAGGGTGGTGGGTTTGTGTTGTGGTGGTTCCGATAGTGATGTTTTCGATCAGAGAGAGAGAAAAAGTAAGAGAGAGAGAGATAGAAAAAAGTTGTGGTTGTTTATGGTGATCTCAAGGTGGTTCAAGGAGGCCAAAGGTGATGTTATGTTGGCGAAAATAAGCAGTAACAACAGCCCTATCTTGGCTTGTTGTTGTCGAGCTTGGAAAGAAAACAAGAGATCAGCAGGTGCAGTAGGTTAAATGTAATGGTGGTGGTGGGATTTTTAAACAGAATCATTTAGAGAGAGAGAGGGAGGTGGTGATGGGTTGTGAATGGTTCCCGGGTGTTAGAAGGTGGTTAAATAATGGTAGAGATGGAAACTTGTAGGAGGTGCAAGGTGGCGATTGTGATCATGGGTAATGCTCCGGTGGTTGTGGTTGGTGATCAACATGGTGGCGGCCGGTTATGGTGTTGGATAAGAAGAAGATGGGTGTCTTCCCAATCTAAATCTCTCTATGTATATAAAGAGTTATATAATATATAATAATTATAATATAAATAATAATTATAATAATAATTAATAGATATCAAGTGGAAAGGAGTATATGAACAACATTTAGCAGCCGGCTAATATGGAGTTTAGTTACCGACAGTTTTTACGGACTGTGTATCGTGCGAAGGCAGTGGCGGATAAAAGTGTTCAGAAAAATCCCATATTTTTAAATTAACTATATTTATTTATTTTGGTCATTATGATATAAAATTCGAGCATTAACTATTAAATAAAAATTACATTAATTATTCACTCCTAACCTCAAGTAAACTATGAAAAGTTTTAAAATTCAACAAATGGTTCCTAAATATATCTTTAATAAGCCTAAAATTTATAGAACTCATTTTTGGATTACCGTTTATTTTAAAATAATATCAGTTTAAATTTAACTTGCTTAATATCAATCGGAACATCAATGAGTATTACAATTATTTAATATTTATTTTTAATATACTTTATTTGTATATAGATATGTTTTAAATAATAATTATTATTTTTACATAATTAATTTCTAACAATTACATCATAAATTATAATTCAAATCATATATATATATATATATATATATATATATATATATATATATATATATATATATATATATATATATATATATATATATATATATATATTTATTTATTTATTTAAATATATACATATCTATTTACAAATAGTTGTTCGTGAATCGTCGGAAAGAGTCAAAGGGTAATTTGAATATATGAACATAGTTTCCAAAATTTTTGAGACTCAACATTACAGACTTCGCTTATCGTGTCGGAATTATATAAAGATTAAGTTTAAATTTGATCGGAAATTTCCGGGTCGTCACAGTACCTACCCGTTAAAGAAATTTCGTCTCGAAATTTGATTGGGATGGTCATGGCTGACAATAAGTATGTTTTCATGACGCATACGAGCTAGAAATTAGAGTTTTATCATCATTGAGTAATATGGATAAAACAATTCGATTACGCGAAGAGTATAAGTGAAGCTATCACAAAAGAGCGAAATGAGAAAATAATGTTTCATCATATCCTTTGACGTAGATATGGTTGATTTCCGGAGTTCATGGGATTTGGAAAAAATCTTCGTGACAAGATTTGATTCTTCGGTAATTAAGAAAATTAGGATCCTTTTTGGTTAAATGCAATAATCTGTCTTGATTGCTCTGTCTGATATTTCACTTTAAATCCACCCTCTTCGTTTCCTTTACATTTTGGAGTTCTATTTATTTGGTTTTCTCTTTCCGACTTCAAGTCAAACGAATAATGGTCCAAAATTCGTAGGTGTGAAGTTCCGAATGAACATAGCTAACGTTCTAAGAGAGAGATTGTAATAGCACGATCTTGATTGGTTAAATTACCAGAATTCAGGAGAAAAGATAGAACTATCAGGAAGATATGTCCTTGATATGTTTGGAGATTAGGTAAAATGTAAGAGTCGTGTAAAATGGCACATGATGATGGTATGGTCTGTGAATCATCATGTTTCATTAGAAACTCAGCATGACTTACTGTAATATAATCACGTTGATCAAGTGTCATTATATTATACTAATTCATGCTTCAGTTCCCAATACTACTTCAAAAACATTCAAATTTTAAATTCGAATTTTTCATAATTTAGAAACTAAATTAGTTTCCTTTCTGATGTAACACTGATATTGTAGTGACCCGAACTTTTCCATGTTTATATATATATTAAATGAAATTTTTATTTACATGATTAAGTATTTCCAACATGTTAAGCAATCAAACTTGTTAAGACTTGATTAATTGAAATAGGTTTCATATAGACATTTGAGCACCTAAGTTGACCGGTGATTCACGAACGTTAAAACTTGTAAAAACTATATGATGATATATATGGTTATATATATAGTTAACATGATTTTATGATAAGTAAGTATCTCATTAGGTATTTTAACAATGAGTTATATACATAAAAATGAGACTATTAAATTAAGAAACTCGAAAACGATATATATAATGATTATCGTTATAACAACGTCTTACTAAGTACATATGAATCATATTAAGATATTGATACACTTGGTTAATTATGTTAAATGATAAGTAAATATATCATTAAGTGTGTTAACAATGAACTACATATGTAAAAATAAGACTACTAACTTAATGATTTCGAAACGAGACATATATGTAATGATTATCGTTGTAACGACATTTAACTGTATATATATCATACTAAGATATATTATATATCATAATATCATGATAATGTAACAATTTAACATCTCTTTAGATATAATAAACAATGGGTTAATAACATTTATCAAGACCGTTAACCTAAAGGTTTCAAAACAACATATACATGTAACGACTAACGACGACTTAACGACTCAGTTAAAATGTATTTACATGTAGTGTTTTAATATGTATTCATACACTTTTGAAAGACTTCAAGACACTTATCAAAATACTTCTACTTAATAAAAATGCTTACAATTACATCCTCGTTCAGTTTCATCAACAATTCCACTCGTATGCACCCGTATTCGTACTCGTACAATACACAGCTTTTAGATGTATGTACTATTGGTATATACACTCCAATGATCAGCTCTTAGCAGCCCATGTGAGTCACCTAACACATGTGGGAACCATCATTTGGCAACTAGCATGAAATATCTCATAAAATTACAAAAATATGAGTAATCATTCATGACTTATTTACATGTAAACAAAATTACACATCCTTTATATCTAATCCATATACCAACGACCAAAAACACCTAAAAACACTTTCATTCTTCTTTTTTCTTCATCTAATTGATCTCTCTCAAGTTCTATCTTCAAGTTCTAAGTGTTCTTCATAAATTCTATAAGTTCTAGTTTTATAAAATCAAGAATACTTCCAAGTTTACTTGCTATACTTCCAATCTTGTAAAGTGATCATCCAACCTCAAGAAATCTTTCTTATTTACAGTAAGTTATCTTTATAATACAAGGTAATACTCATATTCAAACTTTGATTCAATTTCTATAACTATAACAATCTTATTTCGAGTGGAAATCTTACTTGAACTTGTTTTCGTGTCATGATTCTACTTCAAGAACTTTCAAGCCATCCAAGGATCCTTTGAAGCTAGATCTATTTTTCTCATTTCTAGTAGGTTTATCCATCAAACCTGAGGTAGTAATGATGTTCATAACATCATTCGATTCATATATATATAACTACCTTATTCGAAGGTTTAAACTTGAAATCACTAGAACATAGTTTAGTTAATTCTAAACTTGTTCACAAACAAAAGTTAATCCTTATAAATTGACTTTTAAAATCAACTAAACACATGTTCTATATCTATATGATATGCTAACTTAATGATTTAAAACCTGGAAACACGAAAAACACTGTAAAACAGGACATACGCCGTCGTAGTAACACCGCGGGCTGTTTTGGGTTTGATAATTAAAAACTATGATAAACTTTGATTTAAAATTTGTTCTTATGGGAAAATGATTTTTCTTATGAACATGAAACTATATCCAAAAATCATGGTTAAACTCAAAGTGAAAATATGTTTTTCCAAATGGTCATCAAGACGTCGTTCTTTCGACTGAAATGACTACCTCTTACAAAAATGACTTCTAACTTAAATTTTCAACTATAAACCTATACTTTTCTGTTTAGATTCATAAAATAGAGTTCAATATGAAACCATAACAATTTGATTCACTCAAAATGGATTTAAAACGAAGAAGTTATGTGTAAAACAAGATACGGGAAATATTGTAACAATTCTTTACAAACCATATCCTAGCTAACTTATATTATATTATACATGTATTCTAATATATTATGTAATCTTGGAATACCATAGACAAGTATGCAAATGTTTTGACATATCATATCGACCCATGTATATATATTATTTGGAACAACCATAGACACTCTATATGCAGTAATGTTGGAGTTAGCTATACAGGGTTGAGGTTGATTCCAAAAATATATATACTTTGAGATGTGTATACACTGGGTCATGGATTGATTCAAGATAATATATATCAATTTATTTCTGTACATCTAACTATGGACAACTAGTTGTAGGTTACTAACGAGGACAGCTGACTTAATAAACTTAAAACATCAAAATGTATTAAAAGTGTTGTAAATATATTTTGAACATACTTTGATATATATGTACATATTTGTTATAGGTTCGTGAATCGACCAGTGGCCAAGTCTTACTTCCCGACGAAGTAAAAATCTATGAAAGTGAGTTATAGTCCCACTTTTAAAATCTAATATTTTGGGATGAGAATACATGCAGTTTTATAAATGTTTTACGAAATAGACACAAGTAAATGAAACTACATTATATGGGTGAATGATCGAAGTCAAATATGCCCCTTTTGCTTGGTAGCCTAAGAATTAGTAAACCAATCTACTAATTGACGCAAATCCTAAAGATAGATCTATTGGGCCTAACGAACCCCATCCAAAGTACCGGATGCTTTAGTACTTAGAATTCGTTTTTATCATGTCCGAAGGATTTCCCGGAATGATAGGGGATATTCTTATATGCATCTTGTTAATGTCGGTGACCAAGTGTTCACCATATGAATGATTTTTATCTCTATGTATGGGATGTATATTGAAATATGAAATCTTGTGGTCTGTTATTATGATTTGATAATATATAGGTTAAACCTATAACTCATCAACATTTTTGTTGACGTTTTAAGCATGTTTATTCTCAGGTGATTATTAAGAGCTTCCGCTGTTGCATACTAAAATAAGGACAAGATTTGGAGTCCATGCTTGTATGATATTATGTAAAAACTGCATTCAAGAAACTTATTTTTGATGTAATATATTCTTATTGTAAACCATTATCTAATGGTCGTGTGTAAACGGTATATTTTAGATTATCATTATTTGATAATCTACGTAATGCTTTTTAAACCTTTATGGATAAAATAAAGGATATGGTTGTTTTAAAAATGAATGCAGTCTTTGAAAAATGTCTCATATAGAGGTCAAAACCTAGCGACGAAATCAATTAATATGGAACGTTTATAATCAATATGAACGGGACATTTCAGATATCGTGATGAGATAAATGATTTTAGATAAGAATAGTTATGAAAATATCTTCAGAAATATCGAGGATATTTATAATGAAAGATACGATGATATCTTCGAATTTCTAATATCGAAGGATGATGAAGAAGATTGTCCGTAAAAGTTTAGAGTAAGGAGCAAGATATTCATTAATAACTTCAGCAGACACTGAATAATTTGGATTCTTTGAAGGCAGGTTTAGTCTTTGTGATTTGTCTACAGCCTCCTTCATAGTTTCACATAATCCGCTTTTCGGTACCAACTTTTCTGAGTTTTGCCAACATACTATTCTTTATCATCAAACCTCCGACGACTAAGGTCGTTTACGGTTGTCTACAGTTTCTGCTGCTTCTTTCAGCTTTTTCAAAATTTGGAGTATTGATTCGTAGATTGGGTGCTTTTCAGAATTTCGGAATGGAAAAACATAATTCTAAGAGATAAAGGTTATATGTATACATATAACTTTTGATGTAGAAACGCTACGAGATTCCAAATACTATTTGCTGATTTTCGATAATCGGTATGGCAATTCTCGTTACAAAATGCGGATGAGTATATGATAAGGTTTTAATGAACAAATATAATGGTTTTTCAGAGAGACTCAAGCCAATGAGTAATGAAGTTGCTGGTAAATTTACTGCTAATGTGATGGGATATAAATGGTTCCCCCGTAACGACGACGAAAGGCAACTTATATCAAAGTTATAATAAAGCTGATCCAAATGAAAGTCGAAGTTGATTTGTTGGAGCTGTGACAAAATTGGCTAATTTGGATAGGGATTGTAAAGTGATTTTCGATAATAACAACGCCAAAGAAACTAGCACAGATACGTGTTAAGCGTTTACTCAGGTTCTGAGTGTTTTCAGGTGCATAAATGTATGCATCAATCTTTTCTTCCATAAATGAAGTGCGGTTGGTTCATCCTTTCGATTGAGGTATCTTCAAGAATCATGAAAGGTTTGAACGCAGATTGTAATCGTCAAGATACAAATGAGGTTTAAGATGAAATCAAGTGGCAAACTTGAAGAAATGTTTAGTTTCATATGTTATAATCAATATTTTAATTCATTTTAATTGTCCAATGTTATTAGTCCACAGTTAGTAGTCCACAATTAGTAGTTCAACAACTCATATATAGTTTAATATATAATATTCGAATTAATTAATACGTGTCGTGACCCATTATATACATGTCTCAGACTCGATCACAACTCAAAATATATATATTATTATAGAATCAACCTCAACCCTGTATAGCTAACTCGAGCATTACTGCATATAGAGTGTCTATGGTTATTCCAAATAATATATATATAGATGCGTCGATATGATATGTCAAAACCTTGTATACGTGTCCCGATATTTAAAATGCGTAAATAACAGTATTTAAATGACGATAAATAAAGTGCGTAAAATAAATAATAGAAATTAAATGACAATAAATAAAATTGCGAGAATTAAAATTGCGATAAATAAAATGTAATAAGGAATTAACAGTTAGCTAGGAACAGTTAGCTAGGATTTTGCTAGCGTGGATTCTTAACAAAATTTCTCGTAGTTAATCTGTTTGTTTCTAACAAATTTTATTGTTGTCCAATATTTTCTTCATTATGCCACTTGTTGGATTCTGATAGGTCAAAATCCAAATATGAAATTCAATGAAAATAGTTATTCTGCGGTGAATGGATACGTATATCCGTGGATGTATGTAGGATAGTAAATGACTGTTGAAGCAGATTTGAAAGAATGTATAGTGTAACCTATTAATGTGAAATCTAAATATTCCTCGAGTATTACCTACCCATTAAAATATTTTCACCATTAACAGTTTGTCCAATGTTATTAGTCCACAGTTAGTAGTCCATAATTAGTAGTCCAACAATTCTTATATAGTTTAATATATAATATTCGAATTAATTAATACGTGTCGTGACCCATTATATACATGTCTCAGACTCGATCACAACTCAAAGTGTATATATTATTTAAGAATCAACCTCAACCCTGTATAGCGAACTCGAGCATTACAGCATATAGAGTGTCTATGGTTATTACAAATAATATATATAGATGACATCAATATGATATGTCAAAACATTGTATACGTGTCCCGATATTTAAAGTGCGTAAAATAAATAACAGAAATTAAATGACGATAAATAAAATTCCGAGAATTAAAATTATGATAAATAAATTGCGATAAATAAATGTAAATAGGAATTAACAGTTAGCTAGGAACAGTTAGCTAGGATTTTGTTTGCATGGATTCTTAACAGCATTTCTCATAGTTAATTTGTTTGTTTCTAACAAATTTTATTTGTCCAATGTTTTCTTCATTAAGCCACTTGTTGGATTCTGATAGGTCAAAATCTAAATATGAAATTGAATGAAAATGATTATTCTGTGGTGAATGGATTCGTATATCTATGGAAGTAAGTAGGATAGTAAATGACCGTTGAATCAGATTCGAAGAATGTACAGTGTAACTTATTAATGTGAAATCTAAATGTTCCTCGGGTATTACCTACCCGTTAAAATATTTTCACCATTAACATTTTGAACAAAATAACTTTTAATTACAATCTTTATGAAAATATATATACATATATATTTTCTTCGGATGTAATCGTGGATTTAAGGAGTTGATATTAATCTCATTTGCTTTTCGGGTTGAGCTAAAATAAGTAATCTCTAAAACTTTTAGAATCCACATATTCTTCGCAGAATATTTCTTTAATGAACTTATGGATCAATACTTCATCGTTCATTTTTGTTGGTACTCCTTGGTATCTATGGTGCGTATGATGTTGATGTTCGTGGGACAGATTGTGATGTTGAGGTGTGGGATGCGGATGTTGCTGTTGGTGGTGGTGATGGTACTGTTAATGTTGCTGATGGTGGTACTGTTAGTCCCAGTGATGTTGTTGAAGCTGGTACGTTTTGCACCATATTTTTCAAGGCTACAACTCGGGTGCGAAGCTCGTTGACTTATTAATCCGGGATGATTGTCGATAGGAACGGTCGAGTGAATAAGGTTTTGAATTTCAGATAATATATAATCATGGTGAGATATTCGAGAAATGAGGGTGAAAATGGTGTTTCGGATTGGTTCGCCGGTAAGTGCTTCAGGTTCTTCGCCAAGAGGTGAACTCGGTTGGTGGAAAGGATTGCCTTCTTCGCGTCTCCATTGATTAAGTCGACCACGAACTCAGCCTCAATTCATCCAGAATTGATGATGGCTGATTGACTGATCCATTCCGGTTACACTGCTTTTGGAGCTCGAGTGAAAATCCATATCGGAATAGCTGTCGGAATTCGAGGAATTTGAACTAGTTGCGAGTTCCATCTTGTACGATTAGATAAAGGGTTTTCAATATGAAATGATTTTTGGATATCAGATGATATTCTAATTACATAGAATACTTATGTATAGAAAAGAAGATCCCGTAGATTACGAAGGAATTTTCGGGAGCTGTCAGGCAAAGTTTACAGTAACAGATACGCTAAGATACGAATTAGCAGATACGCTAAGATATGAATTTTGTCTATACACTATTCATGCAATCAATGCAGTAAGATGTGTCCTAGACTAAGAATGATAAGCAGGTAATTTCTGACAAGAAATGATAAGCAAAATTTTTTTGCATGCAGCTAAGGTCGAAGTCCAGACTCACTAATGCATCCTAACAACTATCAGTTAGACACTATAATGCAAGACCTGGTTCGCTAAGACCGCCGCTCTGATACCAACTGAAATGCCCAGTTCATATACATTATAAACGATTCACAATAGTTGATTAGATCGCGAGGTATTTGACCTCTATATAATACATTTTACAAACATTGCATTCGTTTTTAAAAGACAAACTTTCTTTACATCGAAAGTTGACAGCATGCATACCATTTCATAATACATCCAACTATATTTGACTTAATAATAATCTTGATAAACTTAACGACTCGAATGCAACATCTTTCGAAATATGCCATGAATGACTTCAAGTAATATCCTTAAAATGAGCTAATGCACAGCGGAAGATTTCTTTATTACCTGAGAATAAACATGCTTTAAAGTGTCAACCAAAAGGTTGGTAAGTTCATTAGTTTATCATAAATAATCATTTCCAATATTTTAATATACCACAAGATACTCATATTTAGAAAACAATCTATGCAGGTCTACTCCTACTGTAAAATCATTCATATGAAGAACACCGGAACCTTTCAAACAACTCACCAATGGTAGCTAATGCATGCGTGCAATGCAAAATCATCTCACCGTGGTAGTTAATACAATATAATTTTACAACGGGAGCTAGTGCGTGCAATGCAAAATCATCTCTCCGAGGGTAGCTAAAACGGGAGCTAATGCGTGCATGCAATGACAAAATCATCTCTCGGTTACAAAGTCGAATACAATACAATACAATACATCGGGAGCTAATGCGTGCGTGCAATGCAAAATCATCTCGCCGATGGTAGTTAAAACGGGAGCTAATGCGTGAGTGCAATGACAAAATCATCTCACCATTACTAACTACTAAATCGAACCATTTCAGGAGCTAATGTGTGCGTGTAATGACAAAATCATCTCACCGATGGTCGATAATACAATCTTATAGAAATCAAACATCTGAATCCAAATAATTCTATCATAGAATGTAGTTTTGAATACTTGTGTCTATTTCGTCAATCATTTATAAAAGCAGTTCATATATTCTCAGTTCAAAAATATATCTCAAAGCATTTAATAAAACAATTATAAAAACGGTGCATGTATTCTCAGTCCAAAAATGTAAAGAGTAAAAGGGAATCAAATGAACTCACTCTACAATATTTTGTAGTAAAAATATTCATACGACAATACTGAACAATGCAAGGTTGGCCTAATATCCACGAACTTATATTATTCATATATGTATTAAAACATATTTTTATACCCGAATAAATATATATATTATTATTAGTGATATAATTTTTATATTAATAATTTATATATATTTTATTATTTAATTAAATGTATTCATTTTATATATTGAAAATAAATAAAAGTATTAATATGGTTGAAACTAGTAATTTTAATAATACTAAAATAATATTTGTAATGGTAAAATAATAATATTGATATTTCTTAATATTACTAATAAAATAATAACGTTAATAATTCTATTAGTTATAAATATAATAATATTATTAATAACGACAGTGATATTAGTAATAAACTTAATAATTTATTTAAATTATAATTTAATCATTTTCGAAATAAAATTTGTATCTATAATCTTTATATTTATAATTCTAGTAATAATAATAATAAAATAATAAAAATGATAATATTAAATGTTTTCATAATAATATTGGTATTCCTAATCTTTTATATACATATACTTCTATGCATCGTGTTAATATTTTTATAACCTTTTATATCCATCTAGTCATCTTAGTATATATTTATGATCATAATCATAACATAGTAAATTTCATTTTTTACACAAATATCATTATATTATTATTAAGGTTACGATTTATAATAATATTAACAACAATATTAATAGCAACAATAAGAATAATAATAATAATAATAATAATAATAATAATAATAATAATAATAATAATAATAATAATAATAATAATAATAATAATAATAACAATAATAACAATAATAACAATAATAATAATAATAATAATAATAATAATAATAATAATAATAATAATAATAATAATAATAATAATAATAATAATAATAATAATAATAATAATAATAATAATAATAATAATAAGAGTGTATACCCTCTAAGAAGCTTTTCTAAAAAGAATGCCGCAAACCAGGCTCGAACCCAAGACCTCTCGAAATCACCAAACACGCCTAAGCACTCGCCAGTCCCTTACATTTCTGATTTATTCCCCAACATAAATATATATAACCCATAATGATCTGTGCCTCCCTCTTCTTCATTTAAATCGGCCCAACACTAATTTAATAAACCCATATGTACACTAGCCCAATTTCATTTAATGGCCAAACAACTAAGTCAATCCCAACAACTAAATCAAACCCAACAACAACTTGTATGTTTTTCGACCCAATTCAGTACCCAGAAGCAGAAAAAAATAGCAGATCATCGACCTACCCTTGGTTCTTCATGAAGGTTTTCGTATGCCCGAGAGACATATTTAATTAATGTGGCTAGTATGTTATGATCCAAGTCGGGTCATACCCAATAACAAGCTTACCGACACCTTATATTATTTAATCTTAATGAATGGATCATTAAATCAATACGCGACACTTGGATTATAGAAAATCGTTTTTCTAAAATATTATTACTTGAGATAAATTATTTGGATAATTTGTAAATTAAGGACTTAATTGTTTATAAGGATAAACAATATATTGTGTTATATTTTATAAAAGGTTTATAAAATAAATATGTATGTAACTTAACAAGTCATATTTTTTTTGTATACAAGTTTTATAATAATAAAAGGGTTATTTTATATAAAACCCATGTGATGTGGAATGCAGATTTTGGGACTCCAAGACAAGCATCCCATGCTTGTTTTGTTACTTTTAACATTACACAAGTATTAAGGTACATGGGTATCAAGTCCTTGACTAAAGATTGAACACATAATACAACACACATGCAAGATACATTTTTGAGCACAAAAATTCTGCTCCTTTTGCTGTATTTGGCCGTGGCCTTTGAGGGTCATTAAGGTGTTCTTGAGTTTAATTTTTAAGCTCATTTGAAGTGTCATTTAAATCCTAACTAAAAGCTAGGTTGTTGGTGCATAAGTTTGGGGTATTACTTGTTTGAGGCTTCAAGTTAGAAGCTCCATTTTCCATCATCTTCATCATCATCTTGCAACTTTGAAACAACCCTCAACTAACTTGAGGAGGTATGATTCTTCTCTACTTATTCTTATTTTTAAGCATATTTTCAAGACTTGATATTATGCTTTAACACTAATACAAATTGATTTTGTAATTATGTTAACCATAAGAACATGTTTTATGAACTTGTTAAATTCCATCACTTCATCACCATCGTTTTCTAATCATCATCATCATCAGATCATAATCGAACCATTTCATCACCATCGAAGTAATACTCCAATCGTGTTCTTGAGTTCATGAAAGTGGTGGTTGGGTGGTTGTTATCGACGACTGTAAAAACAGAAACATAAAGGCTGCAGGTTTGGCCTGAAAAACGAGCAGAAACAGAATAGGTAGAAGTGACATGATCGAGTAGCAGGTGGTTTTGTGGTGTTTGTAACCTACAAAAACAGAAAAGAAGTAAGAGTAATCTTACAATGATGATTAGTTGATGGTGGTGGTCTTGATGATGATAGGGTAGTGGGTTTGTGTTGTGGTGGTTCCGGTAGTGATGTTTTCGATCAGAGAGAGAAAAAGTAAGAGAGAGAGAGATAGAAGAAATTTGTGGTTGTTTATGGTGATCTCACGGTGGTTCAAGGTGGCCAAAGGTGATGTTATGTTGGGGAAAATAATCAGTAACAACAGCCCTATCTTGGCTTGTTGTTGTCGAGCTTGGACAGAAAACAAGAGATCAGCAGGAGCAGTAGGTTAAATGTAATGATGGTGGTGGGATTTTTAAACAGAATCATTTAGAGAGAGAGAGGGAGGTGGTGACGTGTTGAGAATGGTTCCCGGGTGTTAGAAGGTGATTAAATAATGGTGGAGATGGAAACTTGTAGGAGGTGCATATCACACCCCCAGTTAGGGCCTGGGCGAAATGTGACTTAATACCAAAATATACTAACATATTATAATAACGAGAACAATACTAAATGAGAAAATTAACTTTAATGAGTACGCAGCGGAAAATGAAATGTCGTTACAAAGGAATAAAGTAAATGTTTAAATGCAATAGTTAAATATGCGATAATCTCTTGATCCTATGTCCAAGTAGCATCACATAAGTAGTAGATAAGTAAGCTTGAATCAAACAGCACCTGAGGCAAAACATGCTAAAGTGTCAACCAAAAAGGTTGAGTGAAGTTCATAGGTTTAATAAAAGTTTGACCGTTGTTTTAGACCACAAGATTTAGTTTGTAAAGTTGATCTTCTGCAGGATCTAAAGTTATGCCAAAGCGTGATATTTAGACTAAACGTTTAAGTTGGCCCCATGACAAGTTGTATCTGTCCTTGTCAGTTTTAATTTCATTATCAAGTAATACAAAGACTGAGTCAAATGTATCGGGGACGTTACTCCCGATAGGCCTACCCCAAATAATTAAGCATGTTGCAGCAATTAAAAATATCACTGTAGGGACTTAGTCGGACATAGCCGGGTATAGCATAGTTTAAGAGACTTATGAATTCACGTTAGTAAGTAGAGAGAGAGTTATTCCTCGGAATAGAGAGTTGAACGAGTGAGCAGGAAAGTCAACCTATTGATATTTAAGGGTAGTTAAGTGTTTTGCCCATGATTGAGTTTAAGTACGTGTTTATGTATAGTTTGTTTCACTAAGTTCCTATTTCTAGTAAGTTTCTATACTTAGAAAGTTTCAACTTAAAGAGTGTTTTCCATTTTAGGATACTTGTCATATTAGATCAACTTCCAATCACCCATTTCCCTTCGAATGGCCATTTGAGATCTAGGGGCTTGAGCCATAGGACCCTTTAAATTAGAAGTCCAAACCCTCTGCCTAGAGTCTCGTAGAACCATTCGTCAAGAAAGTTCGAAGATATATACATCTCTAATACATATCCCAAAACGTTCTTATGTGTTATAATATAAGTAGTAGGTTATAGGTACTAGTAATAGTAATAGTGTATACATGTTAATTAATAGTATAAGTAGTATTAGGGTTTCATTAATTAGAGTTAGTTATTTAAAGTAGTAATTAATTAACTAGGGTTTAGTAATTAATGTCCTAGGGTTTCATAAATTAGGGTTTAGTAAATTAGGGTTTTATTTAATGTAATAATGATTAGGTAATGATTAGGGTTTAATAATTAAAGTGGTGTTAAATAATTAGGGTTAGGTTTAATGAATTAGGGTTTAATAATTAATTAGGTTTTTAATAAAACTAGGGTTTTAATTAAAGTAGTATAAGTTAAATTAGGATTTAGGGTTTTAGTATGTATACATATATAATGTCGTGTATATGTATATATGTGTATAAAAATTTATTTTTTACATGTATATATGTATATATGTCGATATATATATGTATATGTATATATAGTTATTTTGTTTCCTTAATTAACCACTAACAAATCTCTTAATTGTATCTAGGGTTTTAAAGATCAAAGTTTCTTCCCTTTTTTTTTATCCTAGTCGACATGTATATGTATATGTATAGATTTATATTATTTTTTGTACATGTATAGATCTAGGTTTGTTCTTATGTTTATGTGTTTATGATTTTATGTGTAATGGTGTATCCTATCGTATACACGCATAAAAGTCATAATGGTTGCATAAAAGTAGCATCAAGAAGGCTGGAAACAACAGTTCTGTAGAGTTATCCGTTCAACGTTCCCCGCTGTACAGGCTGCTCCGTCATGCGTAAGCCCTGATGGCCGCCTAGCGCGTAAGCCCTGGCCGGAGAACACCACCTTCAGCATAAATTTCGGATCACGAATAACAGAACGTATCATCATCTGACACGTGTCCCCAAGCAATCCGGTGGATCTGACACTATAAATAGACCCCTTGGGTCGTCATTTTACACAGTTCAGATATTCTGACAACTTTGAGAGCTGAGACTTCACGTCTCTTTTCTCTCTCTAATTTCTCTCACTAGAAGTCATCCGGCTAGCATTTCTACGCTCTACGGACGACAGATTGATTAAGCCACCCCACAAGTTTCTACACTTGTGAACCGGGTCTGCAGGGATTATTTCCCGAGGGTAAAAATCAATCGGTAACACTCCGCCCTCCTAAAGCTAGATTACTTCTAGTATCTTGTTGGCACACTAAGCCTTACCTCATAAGGAAATAGGTGTTAACAATGGCGCCATCCACTAATGCAAAGAACACACGAAACGGAAAAGGAACAAAAACAACTAAAGCTCCATTTGTACTTGAAGCAGTCAACAATCCATCAACTGATGACATGATAACTATTGAAGATGTACCCGTTCAGCCACTAGATGGTACGATTGAAGAAACAGTTGATGAAACTGCAGAAAGGCTTAAACATTTGGCAACTAATTCGGAGAAAAGGCCAGTAATCGAAGAAACAACAGCCAGAAGTGCAGAAAGACTTTCAAATTTTGTTACTAATCCAGAACGACGACCATTGATGCAACCACGGCGATGTCCATCATTTATACCTCTTCGGCGGATTGCGGATGGCAGAGACAAGCAAATAATGAAAAGGCAATCTATATCAAAATACAAGGTATCTAGGCTACTCGACAAGCTGGGCAGTCTTATTGATAATTCTGGGGATGATAATGACCTGAGCTATGATAATAATGACTCTGATGATGAAACTGACAAAGATGAGTTCATGTCAGAGAAGCAGACAGTGTTGCTTTTAAATGACATTCTTAAGAAGACAACTCCGGCAAAATATAAGCAACGCTTAGCGCAGCCCGCCGTCCGTGCTGTGGCCGTGGACAATTTCTTTGCCCTCATTACTGGAGAGCAAGCCACCAAGCCACCGGCCATGGCAGAATCTACACAGTATTTCATTGATCGAATTGCTAATTATCCATTGCCCAGAAATCTTGCTATACCAGCAATTGGAGTTTATGATGGCACAACGGATCCGGAAGATTTTCTGACTATGTTTGAAGGTGTTATGAGGTTGCAGCATTGGGAGGATGAAACTACGTGCCATATGTTTCCTATGGTATTGCAGAAAATGGCACGCGAATGGTTTGCTAGTTTGCCGCCAAGGAGTATTACCAGTTTTCTTGATTTGAGAGCAAAATTTGTGATGCAATACCAAAATCTACGGGGCTATACTCTGACACATCTTGATGCACACGAGATCACAATGCATCATAACGAATCTTTGAACAATTTTATGAAGCGTTATACACTTGAAGCACAGAAGATTCCTGATTGTCCAGAATCACAGCCTGTGTCTGGCTTCATTTTCTGTTTGGACCAGTGACGGTTTAGTGCACTTGTTCATGCATTACAGTATGACTTGCCAAAAACATTGCATCAAGCGTTGAAGGTTGCACAGAGGCATGTTCGAGCTGGTGAGCATGGGTTGAACAAGTTTGATACTGGCAGTAGTAGCAAGCCGCATAATGGAGGACGGTATTTTGACAGAAATCAGAGAAGGAATGACAATTCAAATGGAGGTTGGAGAGGAAACAATCACCCTAATGATTTTCACCACAACAGAAAGCCAATAGAAAGGCACCCATTGATTATGGTGCTTACCAAAACTCTGAAAGAGATCCTCTTCACTGAACCAATTCGGATCACTTTCAATGCTCCAGCACCTATGGAAGAAAGGGAGGGTCCAAAGAGTGAGTTGTGGTGCGATTTCCATGAGGCATGGGGCCATGATACGGACAATTGCAAATCTTTGATGAGGGAAATCATAGCGAAAATCAAGGCAGGAGAATTGAATCATTTGTTGCCTGGCAAACAGTACAGGAGGAATGATCCTCGCAGGAAATTTGCATGGCAAAGGAATGATGGTAACAGAGGACGCCGTGGAGAGAACAGAAGAGAGCAGCATGGCGGAAGAGATAATCGGAACCAACCGCATGTAGTGACCCAAACTTTTCCATGTTTATATATATTAATTGAGATTGATATTTACATGATTAAATGTTTCCAACATGTTAAGCAATCAAACTTGTTAAGACTTGATTAATTGAAATATGTTTCATATAGACAATTGACCACCCAAGTTGACCGGTGATTCACGAACGTTAAAACTTGTAAAAACTATATGATGACATATATATGGATATATATATATATAGTTAACATGATACTATGATAAGTAAACATATCATTAAGTATATTAATAATGAACTACATATGTAAAAACAAGACTACTAACTTAATGATTTTTAAACGAGACATATATGTAACGATTATCGTTGTAAAGACATTTAATGTATATATATATCATATTAAGAGATATTCATACATGATAATATAATAATTTAAAATCTCAGTTGATATTATAAACATTGGGTTAACAACATTTAACAAGATCGTTAACCTAAAGGTTTCAAAACAACACTTACATGTAACGACTAACGATGACTTAACGACTCAGTTAAAATGTATACACATGTAGTGTTTTAATATGTATTTATACACTTTTGAAAGACTTCAATACACTTATCAAAATACATCTACTTAACAAAAATGCTTACAATTACATCCTCGTTCAGTTCCATCAACAATTCTACTCGTATGCACCCGTATTCGTACTCGTACAATACACAGCTTTTAGATGTATGTACTATTGGTATATACACTCCAATGATCAGCTATTAGCAGCCCATGTGAGTCACCTAAACATGTGGGAACCATCATTTGG
The DNA here is from genome assembly GCF_046630445.1 of Rutidosis leptorrhynchoides. NCBI lineage: Eukaryota > Viridiplantae > Streptophyta > Magnoliopsida > Asterales > Asteraceae > Rutidosis > Rutidosis leptorrhynchoides. The sequence continues at coordinate 260,557,556 of NC_092337.1, forward strand.
CAACTAGCATGAAATATCTCATAAAATTACAAAAATATGAGTAATCATTCATGACTTATTTACATGAAAACAAAATTACATATCCTTTATATCTAATCCAAACACCAACGACCAAAAACACCTACAAAAACTTTCATTCTTCAATTTTCTTCATCTAATTGATCTCTCTCAAGTTCTATCTTCAAGTTCTAAGTGTTCTTCATATATTCTACAAGTTCTAGTTACATAAAATCAAGAATACTTTCAAGTTTGCTAGCTCACTTCCAATCTTGTAAGGTGATCATCCAACCTCAAGAAATTTTTATTTCTTACAGTAGGTTATCATTCTAATACAAGGTAATAATCATATTCAAACTTTGGTTCAATTTCTATAACTATAACAATCTTATTTCAAGTGATGATCTTACTTGAACTTGTTTTCGTGTCATGATTCTGTTTCAAGAACTTCGAGCCATCCAAGGATCCGTTGAAGCTAGATCCATTTTTCTCTTTTCCAGTAGGTTTATCCAAGGAACTTAAGGTAGTAATGATGTTCATAACATCATTCGATTCATACATATAAAACTATCTTATTCGAAGGTTTAAACTTGTAATCACTAGAACATAGTTTAGTTAATTCTAAACTTGTTCGCAAACAAAAGTTAATCCTTCTAACTTGACTTTTAAAATCAACTAAACACATGTTCTATATCTATATGATATGCTAACTTAATGATTTGAAACCTGGAAACACGAAAAACACCGTAAAATCGGATTTACGCCGTCGTAGTAACACCGCGGGCTGTTTTGGGTTAGTTAATTAAAAACTATGATAAACTTTGATTTAAAAGTTGTTATTCGGAGAAAATGATTTTTATTATGAACATGAAACTATATCCAAAAATTATGGTTAAACTCAAAGTGGAAGTATGTTTTCTAAAATGGTCATCTAGACGTCGTTCTTTCGACTAAAATGACTACCTTTACAAAAACGACTTGTAACTTATTTTTCTGACTATAAACCTATACTTTTCCTGTTTATATTCATAAAATAGAGTTCAATATGAAACCATAGCAATTTGATTCACTCAAAACGGATTTAAAATGAAGAAGTTATGGGTAAAAAACAAGATTGGATAATTTTTCTCATTTTAGCTACGTGAAAATTGGTAACAAATCTATTCCAACCATAACTTAATCAACTTGTATTGTATATTATGTAATCTTGAGATACCATAGACACGTATACAATGTTTCTACCTATCATGTCGACACATCTATATATATTTCGGAACAACCATAGACACTCTATATGTGAATGTTGGAGTTAGCTATACAGGGTTGAGGTTGATTCCAAAATATATATAGTTTGAGTTGTGATCAATACTGAGATACGTATACACTGGGTCGTGGATTGGTTCAAGATAATATTTATCGATTTATTTCTGTACATCTAACTGTGGACAACTAGTTGTAGGTTACTAACGAGGACAGCTGACTTAATAAACTTAAAACATCAAAATATATTAAAAGTGTTGTAAATATATTTTGAACATACTTTGATATATATGTATATATTGTTATGGGTTCGTGAATCAACCAGTGGCCAAGTCTTACTTCCCGACGAAGTAAAAATCTGTGAAAGTGAGTTATAGTCCCACTTTTAAAATCTAATATTTTTGGGATGAGAATACATGCAGGTTTTATAAATGATTTACAAAATAGACACAAGTACGTGAAACTACATTCTATGGTTGAATTATCGAAATCGAATATGCCCCGTTTTATTAAGTCTGGTAATCTAAGAATTAGGGAACATACACCCTAATTGACGCGAATCCTAAATATAGATCTATTGGGCCTAACAAACCCCATCCAAAGTACCGGATGCTTTAGTACTTCGAAATTTATATCATATCCGAAGGGTGTCCCGGAATGATGGGGATATTCTTATATATGCATCTTGTTAATGTCGGTTACCAGGTGTTCACCATATGAATGATTTTTATCTCTATGTATGGGATGTGTATTGAAATATGAAATCTTGTGGTCTATTATTATGATTTGATATATATAGGTTAAACCTATAACTCACCAACATTTTTGTTGACGTTTTAAGCATGTTTATTCTCAGGTGATTATTAAGAGCTTCCGCTGTCGCATACTTAAATAAGGACGAGATTTGGAGTCCATGTATGATATTGTGTAAAAACTGCATTCAAGAAACTTATTTTGTTGTAACATATTTGTATTGTAAACCATTATGTAATGGTCGTGTGTAAACAGGATATTTTAGATTATCATTATTTGATAATCTACGTAAAGCTTTTTAAACCTTTATTGATGAAATAAAGGTTATCGTTTGTTTTAAAATGAATGCAGTCTTTGAAAAACGTCTCATATAGAGGACAAAACCTCGCAACGAAATCAATTAATATGGAACGTTTTTAATCAATAAGAACGGGACATTTCACCGCAGTACGGAGACCGGGTCACAGAGCGTGAGACAACTCCAGAAGTTGTAATTAGGATGGTTTGGATCAACGACAGTTATTATGCAGAAGGTGAATCATCAAATAGCAATTTGGACAGCTGGAGATATGCTCCAATTATCTTTCAGCCAATTCAGAATTGGGCGTTGTCCGTTCAGCCAGTGATCATTTCAGCAGAGATAGAAAATAAGTTTGTCAACTGTATCTACACAGATACAGGAAGTGAAGCTGACATCATTTACTGGCATTGCTTGAAGACTTTTCCAAGGCATGTGCAGGACAGAGCTAGGCAAACGAGATTGAAAGTTTCTGGATTAACGGGAGCACCGGTAAATGCCATGGGGCAGATTCGTTTGGAAGTTGTTATGGGCACATTCCCATTGTTGAGAACAGAAACAATTGATTTCACAATCATAGATGGAAATTCTCGGTTTAACGTCCTTTTTGGAAGGGCAGCGTTGGCTAAATTTGGAGCAATAACATCGACAGCTCATGCAGAGATCAGGTTCCCAACTCCTAACGGAGTAGCCGCCATACATTCACAGTATGTGGCACCGGCTAGGGAGAGATCCACATTTGTGAACTTACCAAAAGGCAACGTAAACTGGAGAAAGCATGATCGGTTGTTTAGTGATGATGAAGTTCAGGAGTTTTTCATTCCATAATCAAGTGTGTAGGCCAGATAGTGCTGGGCGCTCGGCGTATGAAGAAGCAAATCTTAGCATGTTATCAAGAACAGAAGTTTACTATCAAGAGCAGTTTTTTTAGCATTTTTATGAAGGCATTGTCTTTTACAATCGTTGTATTCATGCCAAAATACACATGTTTGGCATTATAATGAAGAGCAGCGTTTATCAATTTACTGTGAAACATTATGCTAATTTTACAGTGCATATATTAGCAATTGCATACATTAAACATTCATGACGTACTAATTAGGCTTGATCCACCTAAATTCGTCATCAATCGTTTATGTACTGTGCTGTACAGAATAAAATATTATATATTTTTCTTAAACAAAGTGCTGCCCTTGACAAATGTAAAACAATACATTTATAACCTGCCCACAGAAGGAGTGTATTTTTAAAATACCTCCGATTGCGGAAGCTTTTGTGCCGGCCAATAAAGGCACAAGGGATCGGCTAGAAAACGTTTAAGTTTTACTAGAATGCACCGAGGCATGATACAAAACTCAGATACTTGTCATGACAAACATTATAAAAAACTTACTTCACAGAACGAAGTTCTATATTTTATGTATGAAGGCAAAATAATTAGCAATTCTTCCTCATATACTTTATGACGGAAGGCGCACGACGGAGAGTTTATCGATTTGTAATCATTCTTCTAAAACACTTCACAATTCTTCCTCATATACTTTATGACGGAAGGCGTAAGACGGAGAGTTTATTGATTTGTAATCATTCTTCTAAAACACTTCATAATTCTTCCTCATTAATTTTATGACGGAAAGCGTGTAACAAAATTCAGACATCATATTCATTTAGCAAAACTTGATATTGCAAAGCGTCTACATATGAATTACCTTATACACTTTTCAAAATGATTTGCTCAATTATACACTGCACAATCGTGTATAGAAATTTTATGCTCAGGTGCATAATTGATTGGTTTTAAAGTGTTAAGCATCAAAATATTTGCAACAAGCATGTAAACACACATAGTCATCACAATAAAGTCAGTATATATATATATATATAATGTCAAAATCAGAAGGAAAATTATTACAAAACATTGTTTGATATTTTTACAAAGATCAATCAAACTGCACGCTAAGCACATCTCGAGCAGATGAATCTTCTTTGTTGCACACTTCTTCAAAAACGTTTATCTTCAAATTTATCAATTTGTTTTTGGCCTCATCAACTTTTTCTTAAGTACCAGGGGGCATAAGTTTGGCAATAGCAGCAGAAGGGGTTTGGTTGGGAGCAAGGCATTTGAACAGCTTGCCGGTCACATCAGCAATAGCATGGGCGCAGGCAACATCAACATAATCATTGTAGGGATTCCCTACAAGATTGGATCCAAGCACCTTAGCTATCAGACCTGGTACACCCTTCTTAAGCTCAGAAAAGTTGCCCTCGCCTTTCTCCGCCCTCCATAGAAGCTCAGCAGACTTTTCTCTCTCTGCATTCAGCTGTTTCTCCAGCTCACCAACTTTCACCTATTCCTCTTCCAATCTCTTCTTCTCACCATCCCTTTCCCCTTGCAGAACAGCAGCAACATCTTGAGCACTTTTTAGCTCAACTTCTTTAGCCTTTATTATTTTATGCGCATCACTTAAGGCACGCTCAGCATCAGCAGCTCTTTTGCGAGCATTTGCACCTTCAGTTATGTCCTTATGGGCTAAAGCAAGAATAGACTCTTGATGCTCCTGCAGTTGCAGCACAGAGTCCAGGTGGTTGGTTAGCAGTACATGAGCTGCCATAGTTGATTCCCTGAGTTGATCAGAACGGAGAGCAGTGAATTGGGGTTTCAGCTCAGGGATAACACAACCCTGTACAAAACAAAATTTTATGAGTAAATTCAGGCAACTCACATCAATAACTTACAAGCATATACATGTATATGGTCTTATCATTCATACCTGAAGAAGAGTTGCAAATTCTTTATCCTTAGTGGCAGGGTTTGCAATGATGGCCTGCAAAGCCCTCATATGAGCAGGAAAAGTAGGCTCTTGAACATTGGAGGAGGTGACAGCAGGGTTAGTGATATTAGGAAGAGGAGAATCATAAGCAGAGTTGCCTTCCGGCCTATCTTCATGAAATTCAGATTCATCGAAGGGAGCAAAGTCTGGGTCAGGCATTTTCAGGCCCTTCTCCCCTTCACTTTCAAGATTCCCCTCCGGCCTCCGGTCACCTCCCTCCGTAGCCTTCCCTTGGCTATCATCCGACTCTGCTAAAATTACTAACAAAAACAAATTAGCATTATGAACAAACATAACAGTTATAAGCAAAAACATGTGCATTTTCAAGAAAGAGCAGAATGAACATACTTCTCCTGCGTTTCTGCTTATTACCCTCCTCTGTACTCTTCGCCCTTTTAGAGCCTATGCACTTCTTTCTTGTCTTTTGGGTTGGAGGAGGAGTAGGGTTAGTTGCACCCGTGATGTCAACTGATGCCGATGTTTGCTGATCGGCGAGGGTGGTATCGTCCATTGTCCGCTCAGTGTCTGTATGTTCAGACCCGGATTCGCTGTCTGAGCTGCTCACAGCAATTTCTTTTCCCTTTTCGGCATCAGCAGCAGCTTTAGTTTCAGCTGCAACTCTCTCCGCATCTAGGTCTTCAGCAGTTTTGTCACGAGCAGTGACCTCTACATCATCATCAATATCAGCGGATAAAAGAGCAGAGCGAACCTGCATCACGGAGTTGCCTGCAAAAGTTACACATGAATAGCAATATAAGTACACAAGACAAACAGTAGACACAAATCAATATATATATATATATATATATAATAGGATGATCATATCACATCCTACCCTGTTTTTTCCCACGAAGTACTAGCACAGAATTGCTCGGTCATTCTTGGCTCACTTTGCACAGCACAAGAATTCCCTCATACCTTTCGTATGATCTGGGTGGAAGACGGAGTCCTTTCAAACTATTTACTATCCACTGTTCTGCGGGAGAAATCTTAACACCCTTTCCTATGCCAGCATCAATAGCACCCCACTCCCGGACAACGGAGTATTCTTCCGGAATAACAGTTTCATCAACAAAGATAAATGGACTTTTCCAGTACGTCAAGTTTGAAACTCTATTTAGACCAACAAAATGATTATTTTTCTTACTATCAATAGTAAGCCAGCAATCGCTAATTGTGCGGATTCTAAATAAAGAGATAAAAACATTAATGCGAGGCTTTATATTAATAGCATTGCAATACATTTCAAAAAGGATGATTTTTTGAAGGCCATGGGGATGCATCTGACTAAGACAGGCCCCATAATATCTAAGAAGGCGAAGAAAAAAGTTAGTAAGGGGAACACGGAGGTTGCCGTGGGTAATTTGTAAAGCGTATAAAGTAATTTTCCCCTCAGGAGGGTTGTTAGCAGTTTGTCTGATGGTGGGAAGAACCAGGTTGTATTGATTGAGATGGCGAAAGGCAATCTTTAAGCCATCTAAATATTCACTGGTTAATGATGAAGCCATCGTGCTAACTTCTGGAATGTCAGCGGTATTTGATGAAGAAGGCTTGGCGTGCTCTTGGCCAGTACTCCGTGAAGAAGCCATGATAATACAGTAAAAGATATCAACAAGAAGAAAATAGCAGTAAGATGAAGTGTACTGACCTTGGAAGACGGTAAACCTTAAAAAGTTGAAGATTGAAGAAGGCGATGAAGATTTGGGGGAGAAATATGCTTTTTAGATCTTAGCAAAAGTAAAAAAGTGATGGTAACAGGGTTATGACGGTTTTTATAGGATTTCATCGATGCAATTTTTATGGCCACGATTAAGACACATGTAGGGGTGAGTTTAAACGAAGGGTACGAAATAGCACTTTTTACAGCTGGAGGCACGTGGACGATCTCAGCCGTAAAAAATTAATCATAACAGCGTCAGTAAATTCGTCTGCATTTAATGCCTAAAATGTTTTCCCCAATGCAAGTGGGCAATGAGCAGGCTGGTTTGGCATGCGTTTTCAAAAGTTTAACGACTTCATCATTCTTCAAATGCTTAAGTCATTAAAATGGGGGGACTTAATGGTGTATCCTATCGTATACACGCATAAAAGGCATAATGGTTGCATAAAAGTAGCATCAAGAAGGCTGGAAACAACAGTTCTGTAGAGTTATCCATCCAGCGTTCCCCGCTGTACAGGCTGCTCCGTCATGCGTAAGCCCTGAAGGCCGCCTAGCGCGTAAGCCCTGGCCGGAGAACACCACCTTCAGCATAAATTTCGGATCACGAATAACAGAACATATCATCATCTGACACGTGTCCCCAAGCAATCTGGTGGATCTGACACTATAAATAGACCCCTTGGGTCGTCATTTTACACAGTTCAGATATTCTGACAACTTTGAGAGCTGAGACTTCACGTCTCTTTTCTCTCTCTACTTTCTCTCACTAGAAGTCATCCGGCTAGCATTTCTATGCTCTACGGACGACAGATTGATTAAGCCACCCCACAAATTTCTACACTTGTGAACCGGGTCTGCAGGGATTATTTCCCGAGGGTAAAAATCAATCGGCAACACTCCGCCCTCCTAAAGCTAGATTATTTCTAGTATCTTGTTGGCACACTAAGCCTTACCTCATAAGGAAATAGGTGTTAACAATGTGAATATAGATTAAAACAAAGATCAAAGAATTAAGAAAATAAATTAGGGTTTTATGTTATATCTTTGAAGATTCGAAGATGACTAACGAAGAAAAGAAGAACTTGATGAAGATGGAAGTTCAAAGCATTGAATATCTTGAAGAACACCTTGAAGATTCTTGAAGAACACGAAGAATGCGAAGAACACTTGAAGATTTCTTGGAAACCCTTGAGGATTTCGATGGTGGTGGTGGTGAATTTTCGATTTTGGCTGAAAATTGGAGAGGGAGAGAGAGATTTTTGAGTGAGGGATTTAATTGTGATTTGGTACATGGAATGGTTTAGCCTAGGTCTCTATTTATAGGGAGGATAGGAGGATTTTAGAATTAGGTTTTAATAAGGAATTACTTAGGGATCAAGTTAGCTTGATGAGGAGGTTATGGTGGTGATGGGTGCTGAAATTTTAGAGGGGTAGAAGGGTAATTTTGCCCTTCCAAATTGGCTAGGGTTTTATGAGCTAGGGTTTTAATATTTTCACTTAAGTCCTTGTATTTTAATTTAGCTTAATAACCCTTAATTATCCAAGTTTATTTATTTTAATTACTCAAGTCTTTATAGTTATTTATTTACTCACAAAAGTTTATTAACTTATTATTTTTATTAACTTGTACAAAGTCAATTATCGTATTTTATAATTCTTAACGCTTAGCCTTTATCGATTAAAGTTTACTTATTAAGTTTAATTATTTTGTTGGGCATTTAATAAGGAAAAGTATTGAATGGAAAAATGAGAAATATAGAATGGAAAAATGAGAGTCGTTATAGTACCTTCCCGTTATTGAAAACTTCGTCCCGAAGTTTTTAGGTAGTTTCCTCGTTTGCATCAGCAGTTGAGAAGATATGGGGATATTTCCATTTCATGTGGTCTTTGCGTTCCCAGGTATATTCGGGGCCTCTACGAGAATTCCATCGGACTTTAACGATAGGTATGTTGCTTTTACACGTTTGTTTGACTTCTCCTTCCATGATTTCTATAGGTTCTTCAACGAAGTGCATTTGTTCATTAATGCAAACATCAACCAGAGGAATAACGAGTGTGTCATCAGCAAGACACCGTTTAAGATTTGAGACATGAAACACATCATGTACTTAACTGAGTTCGGTTGTTAGTTCTAATCGGTATGCCACGGGACTGACTCTTTCAGTGATTGTGAACAGTCCGACATATCGTGGATCGAGTTTGCTTCATTTACCGAAACGGACAACACCTTTCCAAGGGGATAATTTCAACATGACTTTATCTCCAACTTGGTATTCGATGTCTTTTCGCTTCCTATCAGCATAGCTCTTTTGTCTGCTACGGGCAGTTTCTAAACGTTGCTTAATCTGAACGATCTTTTCGGTAGTTTCGTGGATAATTTCAGGACCAGTTAAATGTCTGTCCTCAAGTTCATCCCAACACAGAGGGGATCTACACTTTCATCCATATAAAGCTTCAAAAGGTGCAGCTTTAATGCTAGAGTGATAACTGTTATTGTAAGAAAATTCAACCAAAGGTAGGTGTCTATCCCAACCTTTGCCAAAATCGATTGTACAAGCACGTAGCATATCTTCCATGGTTTGAATAGTCCGTTCACTTTGACCATCAGTTTGAGGATGATAGGCTGTACTCATGTCGAGTTGAGTTCCAAGAGCAGATTTTAAAGTTTTCCAGAATCTAGAAACAAATCGACTGTCGCGATCAGAAATAATCGAGATAGGAACACCATGACGTGAGACGATTTCCTTAATATAAAGCTGTGCTAATCTCTCCATCTTGTCAGTTTCCTTGATCGGTATGAAATGTGCAGATTTAGTAAGACGATCAACTACGACCCAAATAATATCGTTACCGTTCGCAGTCTTCGGTAACTTAGTAACAAATTCCATAGTGATATATTCCCACTTCCAGTGCGGAATATCGAGTTGTGTCAACAGACCAGAAGGCTTTTGATACTTGGCCTTGACCTTCAAACTAGTAAGACACTTACTAACATAAGTAGCTATGTCATGTTAGGCCACCAGTAGAATTGCTTCACATTGTGATACATTTTACTGGAACCCGGAAGAATAGAATTTATAGTCTTATGAGCTTCATCCAAGACTAGTTCACGGAGATTACCGAAACGAGGAACCCATATTCTGTTGCCAAAATACCGTGTACCATTAGCTTTCACTTAAAGTTGGTTCTCAAAACCAATGGGTCCTTCACCTTCGATAAGTGTCGGTTTAATGGCTTCCAATTGAGCTTCACAGATTCGTGAGATAAGATTTGATTTGATTTTCAGGTTTAGAGCACGAACGCGTTTAACATCGTCTTTCTGACTGAGGGCATCGGCAACAACATTCGTCATGCCAGGATAATATTTCAGCTCACAGTGATAATCGTTCAATAACTCGAGCCATCGGCTTTGCCTCATGTTCAGCTGTTTTTTATCAAAGATGTGTCGAAGACTTTTATGATCAGTGTACACCGTAAAATGGGTGCCATACAAATAATGTCTCCATATCTTCAATGCAAATACCACGGCACCTAACTCAAGGTCATGTGTGGTATAGCTCTCTTCATGTTTCTTTAACTGCCAAGATGCGTAGGCAATAACCTTTTCTCGTTGCATTAAAACACAACCAAAGCCTTGCTTCGAAGCATCGCAGTAAACAACAAAGTCATCAGTACCTTCAGGTAAAGATAGAATCGGGGCTGTGGTCAATTTCTCCTTCAGAATCTTGAAAGCAGATTCCTGTTCTTCGGACCACTCAAATTTCTTCCCTTTTTGAGTTAGCTTCGTAAGAGGTTTAGCAATGAGAGAAAAATCTTTTATGAACCTTCGATAGTAACCGGCAAGTCCCAAAAACTGGCGAATATGCTTTGCAGTCTTTGGTATCTCCCAGTTTCGAATAGCAGCAATCTTAGCTGGATCGACATGTATTCCATCTCTATCAACAACATGTCCATGGAATTGTATGGTTTTGAGCCAAAACTCGCACTTAGAAAATTTAGCATAGAGTTGTTCCTTTCTTAAGAGTTCAAGAATCATATGAAAATGTTGCTCATGTTCTTTGTCACTCTTGGAATAGATCAAAATATCGTCAATGAACACAATAACGAATTTATTGAGGTAAGGCTTGCAGACACGATTCATAAGATCCATGAATACAGTAGGAGCATTGGTCAAACCAAAAGGCATGATACAGAATTCATAATGTCCATATCGAGTACGAAAAGTAGTCTTAGGAATATCAAATTCCTTGACTTGGAGTTGGTGATAACCAGATCTCAAATCAATTTTTGAATAGACGCTTGACCCTTGAAGTTGGTCGAATAGATCATCAATACGTGGCAACGGATAACGCTTCTTGATAGTAAGCTTGTTAAGTTCGCGATAATCTATACACATCCTTAACGTACCATCTTTCTTCTTAACGAACAGAATAGGAGCTCCCCATGGGGACGAGCTAGGATGAATGAAACCTTTATCCAATAGTTCTTGGAGCTGGTTGGATAATTCCTTCATCTCAGAGGGTGCTAAACGATACGGCGCTTTAGCAATAGGAGCAGCACTGGGAGTTAAATCAATTTGAAATTCAACTTGTCGAGGAGGTGGAAGACCAGGAAGATCTTCGGGAAACACATCGAGAAAGTCTTTAACCACTGGTACATCTTCAATACGATTTTCCTTCGATTCAATCATCTTAACGTGACCTAGAATAGCTGGATAACCTTTCATAAGGTATTTGTGAGTTTTAATACAGGATATGATGTTGAGATTGGAACCACTCTTTTTACCTTAGATGATGAGAGTCTCTCCATTTCCTAATGGAACATGAACAGTTTTATCGTAACACATGATAGCAGCATGTGATGGACGTAACCAATCCATTCCAACTACAACATCAAAACTTCCGAGTTCGACCGGCAAAAGGTCTATCTTAAATTCCTTATCGGCTAAGATTAAGTTGCAGTTTTTATAGATTTTATTGACTTGCATGATCTTTCCATTGGCTACTTCTACTAATTGTTTAGTTTCTAAGGGTTGAGGCTTTTCAGTAAATATGGAACAAAAATCACTAGACACATAACTTCGGTCGGCACCAATATCGAATAAAATAGTTGCATAACAATTATTGACAAGATACGTACCCGTGATGACCTCATCCTCATCTCGGGCTTCAGCAGCAGTGATAACAAATGCACGACCCTTCGCAGCAGTAGCATTAGCTCCAGTAGCGGGATTATCCTTCTTCTTAGGAAAATTAGGACTAATGTGTCCCTTTTCTCCACAAGTATAGCAGGTTGGAGGAGCTTTGGCTGGAACAATAGCCTTATCCTTTGGAGGAGTCTTACACGTCTTAACAACGTGTCCCACTTTCTTACATAACGCACAAACCGCAGTACACTTCCCTGGGTGATGTCTCTCACAACGAATACAGAAGGGATAAGTACCCTTATAATTCGACCTTGTGTTATCCGCAGGCTTCTTACTATCATTCTGAGCCGAACCTTGAGATGGCTCAAACTTCTTCTTACTGTAGCGACCCCGACAAATCGTCAAGTGACAGCGTCGGCTACGTGGGTCCCATTACCTGATTATAAGTCTTTAAGATAACGTTTGACCAAAATATGTCGCCTTCATTTCAAAATAAAGATTGTTTCAAAGTTTACAAGAATTGTTCAACCAAAAGTTAAGTTACAACGTTATAAGTACGATTGAAATCTAGGCGACACGGTTTAAAGTAAAGTCAAAAGACGCTCCATGAAAAGCATGTATACTCGACATCCAAAGCAAGTATCAAATAATGAGCGGAAGCATGTATCACATATCGTGCAAGACCTGAGAAAAACATAGAAATCTGTCAACGAAAAACGTTGGTGAAATCATAGGTTTAGTAAGTAAATTGTATTGAACCACAAGGTTCTTTAAGAATTGCTCAACCAGAATCATTCACATTCCAAAATAGTATTTGTATCACGAGCACCCAATTATCAAGGCTTAACCGAATCTTCCCTCTGAATTTTGAATTTAGTGTTAGAACTTACACTATACATTGTTGAAATTATATTTCATTCACTAACGGTAGCGAACCGTCTGAATGAGGGTTTGTTAAACCCGTATGGCCACACAACATAATTACACGCTTACACTTACACCCTGCAAGTGGAACTAATGATAATTGGATTGAGGACTTTTGTTCAAACTCGTATGCATCTTTGTATTCGTATTTGTTCACAATGTAAAAGCATGAAAAGTAAATAAGTATGAAATGTATGTGTTTCTCAGCCCACGATGTAAAGAATAAAAGTGATTGAAAAAGTGGGACTATGATCTCACCTTGAGTGCAAGAGTTAATAAAGTACTTCGACAAGTAAACGCGTGCAAAGACAAAGCTAGTCTTGACCTAAACATATAGGTTATATCAATAACGGTAAACACAAAACGGTCAAAGATGTTCAATTAGTCCTATGGCTCAATACGACTCGATTAATATAGCATGTGAAGCAAATTGTCAAGTTTCATGCAAGATACAAGTATAAAAGCATGTTAGGAAGATTGCATAATTAATTGGTTAAGTTTGACAAAAAGTCAAACTTGGTCGGGTCAAAGTCAACGAAAAAGTCAACATGTTCGGGTCGGGTCCCGGACTATTTTTCTATGCTAATTATTCATATACAAGTATATTAGAACAAGTTTCATGTGAATCGGAGGTCGGTAGCTAGTCAAACATTTCACGTGAAATGGGACAAAGTGGTCAGAACCTGACCAGGCCAATCCGCGCGCCGCGCGGGGATGGGGCGCGCCGCGCCACCATCTGGGCAGAGAATTCTGGTCAGTTTTTCAAAGTATGCACGAACCAAAACCTTTTCCAACCCAACTCTTGACCCGCAAACACTTATAATGCCTATCATATATCGTTGGAAAGGTATTTTGACGAGGAATACAACTAAGCACTTATGGTCCAACAATAACATCATTTACAATAGCCGAAATCTCGTCAATTGATCAAGAAAGGTTTATTTTCAAAGTTTCAAGTTCGTAAAACGTATTTTATGATTCGGGAATCCAATTTACACATACGATATGCCGTTTCGAAGGTAATTAAGCATACATTGCATCTAAACACTTACTAACAACATTAACAAGCATTCAACGCATCAAAAGTTCATTTCAAAGTCTAACAAACCCTAACCAAAATTCACAAAAATCAATAATCGGGTTTTTGAAGTTTTCTTAATCAACCTACGCATCAAAACGAAGCTAGTGATACTAGTAACACAATTAAAACATGAACTTTAACAATCAAACAACATTTAATCTTCCAAAATGCAAGATTAAGCAAACCCATTTCAAATGTTCAAACTAGTTACTCAAAACAACAAATCGAGCAAGTAAATCATATATTCATGCTAGACACGAGCCATAGACACTAACTAACACCATTTCAAATCAAAAACACGAATTTAGAGAAATCTAGAGTTTTAGAAATGTTACCCAAACGAGATGAAGTTGGTATCAAATTGTAGAGGATGAAGAGAGGATTCCAAATATGTAATTTGTTTTGTTGTAAGCCTCCTAGATCGAATTTAGATGATGAATGATTGAATTGGGTGTTTGTGTGTGTGTTCTTGCTAGAGAGAAAGAGAGAGAGATGGAGGTGACTGAATGGTGGTGATTGGGGTGGACTAGTTGACCTAGTCAACTAGTTTGCCCCGTGTCAATTTTAGTCCCTCGAGTTTAGAAGCGGGTGCGGAAAATACCTAAACGGAATATTTTAAAACGCGTATTAAAATCCGATAACGAGAATATTTAGAATGTTAGCTAACGGAGGTTACGAATCTAGATACGAGGAATATTATCTAAAAAGAAAAAGACGGCGTTAAAAAAATAATTTAACGGAAAAATGCGGGATGTTACATTATCCACACCTCAAAAGAAATTTCGTCCCGAAATTTAGTTGGAAGTAGTAGTCGATATCTCTTACTCGAGACTTAGAGTAGTAACTCTACGAATGAGTGAAGGTACTTTCTTGGACATTCCACGAATCCGGATAGTCGGGGTGTTACGTTGTATTGAGGTTCGATTTCACGATCCATGATTTCAACCAGTTTTCCCATGAAGAGGAGTTTGTCATCAATAGTTGGTGCATCTAAAAGGATTGCACATTCCTGTTCCGCATGACACGTTTCTAAGTTTGTTACACGAAATGTAGGATAAATGGAAACTTAATTGAGTCGGAAGTTCTAAACGGTAGGAAGCGGTTCTAATACGCCCCAAGGTTTCAAAAGGTTCAATATTGCGGTTATAACCTTCCTCGATTTCCCAAAATGGATTACACCTTTCCAAGGTGCGGGTTCTCAATATTACGCGATTACACACTGGGATTTGTGAGGTTTTCATCTAAGTTTGGTATAACTCTTCTGGCGACCATGGGTTGTCTCTAGCCCGCCTCGGACTCGAACGATCTCAATTGTTGTTTCTTGATGGAGTTCAGATTTGGCGATTTGCTTGCCGCATGCTTTGGTTAAATGAACAGGGGTATGACATTTGCGGTCATATAGGGTTTCGGAAGTGCTGCGTTAATATATGAGTGATAGCTGTCGTAGTAAAGGGAACTACTAAAGGTGACAATACCAGTCTGTAACATGTCTTTCCAAGATTGAATCGTACGTTTGCTCGGTTCGTCGGTTGTGGGAGATACGCGGTACATATGTCTAAGCGGGTTCCCAAGGTCTCTTGCAACGCTAGAGGTGAAACGAGTATTTCAATACAGGATAAATGACGAAGATACACCGTGTTGGAATAGAATTTCTTAAGATATGTTTGAACAAGTCAGTTAGGGTTCGAAAAATGTTCGTTAGGACTATTCACCCTCGTGGCGAATACTAATGTAATATGAGGAGTTTCTCTATCCATGGAGAAATGTTACAAGGAGTTTCCTTAACGGAAATGCGAGCGATGAGGATAGGAGTGAAATGAGGACTTTGAATAGGATGAGCTTACATCTCGAGGTTGCCATAACGTGCCTCTAGTTGTAAAAAAAAATGAAGCCTGAAAGAGAAACGAGATAGTACACGTAATTGTATAGTTCGGGGTTGAATAATGGTTGGACGATTATCAGCAACGCAAGGGCGTTAAGTCAAAGAAGAGTGAAGTATCGTTGGATTGTGTGCTATCTTAAATTCCAGTAATATCAGACGGTGACGGTGAAATAACAGAGGTATGTAGTGTGGTACGTGATGACGAGAAGATTGATCGGATCCACAATTTAGTATTCGAATTCTTCGTGTAAAATAACGAATTTTAGTTATGTTGATTTTTGAGTCGAGAGAGTATGCCTTTCGGCGTCCAAGTAGAAATATTTCCATATTTGAGTCCCACCTGGTGCTATACGAATTAAGCTAGTAAGGTTGGTGTGAATAATCACGTTCAAGATTCGGGCACGTAGAGGTTTAGATTTCTACCTTAATGAGTTATCGAGGGTAAAGAACGAGCATCACGAGAAAAAGTCGAAAATGAATCTGCGGTAAGTCTGAGTCATGAGAGTTTCCTGATTACATGTGGCTTGATTTGGAGATTGATTGTAATGCCTCGACCATTAACATCATGGTCTAGAAAATTGGACTTCGTTCAACAGAAATTCTCACTCGGAGAATTTGGTATAAAGTTGCTCTTTTCTCAAAAGTTCGAGCGTAAGATGGTGATGTTGTTCGTTTTCCTTCTTTACTTAAATAAGTTAAGACGTCATCTATAAATACGATAACAGATTTGTCTAGATAAGTTTGCATACGTGGTTTAGGAGGTTTATGGATACGGACGAGCTTTGGATAAATCGAATGGTACTAAGAGAGATTTACAACTAACGTTGCGAGTTCGGAAAAGACTCAGGAGACATCGTCTCCCTTAACCCCCAATTGATGATAACCGGAACGGAGGTCGATTTGGAAACTACGGGATTCGTGCAAATAATCATGAGGTAATGGATACGAGGGAGAGGGTATCGGTTTCCAACCGAAAATTACTCAGTTCACAACAATCTATACAAGATGATGGGGAAACATTTTTTTTATTTTTTTATTTTTTTTTTTTTTTTTTTTTTAACGAATAGGTTTCGAGCTCCCTAGTTCTATAGGTGTCAAGTCAAAAGTCTTAACGTATATCCTCCAATAAAATTTATAGGCACACAATATTTTCCGTTGGTCACTTAAATCGTCTAAGTAATATCTAGGGGAAAAAAGTGGAATGTAAAGAGCACAAGTCAAAGACTTGGTTAATAAACATCTAGCGGTAATCGAATCGAATAAGTATGAAATATACTGTTTGTTGTGAAGAAACGTACCCGTGACTAGTCCATCGTCGTCTCGGGCATCCTAGGTGTCGATGTTGAAAGTTCAACGGCGTGCGTTGGGGTTGATTTTCTTGTTTGGGCACGCACTCCTAAAATGACCCGGTTGGCCACATTCAAAACAAACACCCGTCTTGGGTGCATTGTGCTCCTTTTGGGCGACGGGAGCGGTATTCCTACAATCGTGGGCTACATGGCCACTTCTTTGACACTTCAAGCAAAATGGTTTGCCACATTCACCTAAATGATGTTTGTAGCACTCGTTACAATACGGTAGGTGTCCGGTATAACCTTTCTTGCCGTTGGGGATGAAGGGCTTCTTGGCGGGGTTGTTGTAATTGCTTGATTGGGGGGCTTCCCATTTTCTTTTGTTGTCACCCGACTTATCCTCGGCTTTACGTGCCGGCACTTCAATCTCGTCCACTGTTTCAATCAATTGGCGGGCCATATTCAAAGCCTCTTGGTGGTTAGCGGGTTTGGATGACATTACTCCTTGTTTGATGCTCTTGGGGAGACCATCCATGTAAAGTTCAACCCTTAAAGATTCGGGGTTCACAAGATTTGGGCACATCAAAGCAAGTTCGGAGAATCGTTGATTATAGGCCTTAAGGTCGTTCCCGACCGCTTTCAGAGCTCTTAGTTCTTGTTCGAGCCTTCGGGTTTCTTCGCGAGGAAAATATTCGGTGATCATCTTTCCTCTTAAGTCGGCCCAAGAGAGAGCGTGGGCTTCGTGGATACCCACCGATTGTACATACGAATTCCACCATGTGAGAGCGATACCGGCGAAGGTGTGAGTGGAATATCTAACCTTGTCTTGGTCTCGACAACCGCTTATGCTAAAGACGGCTTCCGTTTGCTCAAACCATCGGGTGAGCACAACCGGTCCCCCGGTTCCATCGAAAGTGTGAGGTTTGCACCCTATGAAATTCTTATAGGAGCATCCTTCGTTGGAATTTCTGGCTCCATTGTTGTTGTTATGATGATTGTTGTTATTGTTGTTGTTGGAGGAGTGACCGGCCATGGCCGCATCCACGGCAGTGGCTATCATACGTTGGAGGGCTTGTTCGGGAGTTTCGGGAGGAGCGCGTCGACGAGCCATTGTTCCTTCATGACACAAGAATATCGTTGGTTAGTATTTTCAACAATACTAACCGGAGTATGGATTAAGGATAGAGAGAAAATTTTCCTTGACTCGCCCTAAATTCTTTATGTCATAATGTCGGAACGTCCATGTGAATCACCGTAATATAATCCCGGAAATTATATTACCCTGATTCTCATGTGCATTTAACATTACTTCATAAAGTCAAGGTGGCGCATCAACAAAATTTATCAACGTAAGATCAAGATCGAATACGAGTTAGATATGATAGAAGAGTTCGAGTATAAATGCACAAATAGTCAAGTAATTCCTACTTCAGTCTATATGCCGGTTGTAGTCTAGATTCACCTATGTACCTTATGACTCGGGGTGGACACAAATGAACTCTAAATCCCTACAACCAAGGCTCCGATACCACTTGTAGCGAACCCCACAAATCGTCAAGTGACAGCGTCGGCTACGTGGGTCCCATTACCTGATTATAAGTCTTTAAGATAACGTTTGACCAAAATATGTCGCCTTCATTTCAAAATAAAGATTGTTTCAAAGTTTACAAGAATTGTTCAACCAAAAGTTAAGTTACAACGTTATAAGTACGATTGAAATCTAGGCGACACGGTTTAAAGTAAAGTCAAAAGACGCTCCATGAAAAGCATGTATACTCGACATCCAAAGCAAGTATCAAATAATGAGCGGAAGCATGTATCACATATCGTGCAAGACCTGAGAAAAACATAGAAATCTGTCAACGAAAAACGTTGGTGAAATCATAGGTTTAGTAAGTAAATTGTATTGAACCACAAGGTTCTTTAAGAATTGCTCAACCAGAATCATTCACATTCCAAAATAGTATTTGTATCACGAGCACCCAATTATCAAGGCTTAACCGAATCTTCCCTCTGAATTTTGAATTTAGTGTTAGAACTTACACTATACATTGTTGAAATTATATTTCATTCACTAACGGTAGCGAACCGTCTGAATGAGGGTTTGTTAAACCCGTATGGCCACACAACATAATTACACGCTTACACTTACACCCTGCAAGTGGAACTAATGATAATTTTAATTGAGGACTTTTGTTCAAACTCGTATGCATCTTTGTATTCGTATTTGTTCACAATGTAAAAGCATGAAAAGTAAATAAGTATGAAATGTATGTGTTTCTCAGCCCACGATGTAAAGAATAAAAGTGATTGAAAAAGTGGGACTATGATCTCACCTTGAGTGCAAGAGTTAATAAAGTACTTCGACAAGTAAACGCGTGCAAAGACAAAGCTAGTCTTGACCTAAACATATAGGTTATATCAATAACGGTAAACACAAAACGGTCAAAGATGTTCAATTAGTCCTATGGCTCAATACGACTCGATTAATATAGCATGTGAAGCAAATTGTCAAGTTTCATGCAAGATACAAGTATAAAAGCATGTTAGGAAGATTGCATAATTAATTGGTTAAGTTTGACAAAAAGTCAAACTTGGTCGGGTCAAAGTCAACGAAAAAGTCAATATGTTCGGGTCGGGTCCCGGACTATTTTTCTATGCTAATTATTCATATACAAGTATATTAGAACAAGTTTCATGTGAATCGGAGGTCGGTAGCTAGTCAAACATTTCACGTGAAATGGGACAAAGTGGTCAGAATCTGACCAGGCCAATCCGCGCGCCGCGCGGGGATGGGGCGCGCCGCGCCACCATCTGGGCAGAGAATTCTGGTCAGTTTTTCAAAGTATGCACGAACCAAAACCTTTTCCAACCCAAATCTTGACCCGCAAACACTTATAATGCCTATCATATATCGTTGGAAAGGTATTTTGACGAGGAATACAACTAAGCACTTATGGTCCAACAATAACATCATTTACAATAGCCGAAATCTCGTCAATTGATCAAGAAAGGTTTATTTTCAAAGTTTCAAGTTCGTAAAACGTATTTTATGATTCGGGAATCCAATTTACACATACGATATGCCATTTCGAAGGTAATTAAGCATACATTGCATCTAAACACTTACTAACAACATTAACAAGCATTCAACGCATCAAAAGTTCATTTCAAAGTCTAACAAACCCTAACCAAAATTCACAAAAATCAATAATCGGGTTTTTGAAGTTTTCTTAATCAACCTACGCATCAAAACGAAGCTAGTGATACTAGTAACACAATTAAAACATGAACTTTAACAATCAAACAACATTTAATCTTCCAAAATGCAAGATTAAGCAAACCCATTTCAAATGTTCAAACTAGTTACTCAAAACAACAAATCGAGCAAGTAAATCATATATTCATGCTAGACACGAGCCATAGACACTAACTAACACCATTTCAAATCAAAAACACGAATTTAGAGAAATCTAGAGTTTTAGAAATGTTACCCAAACGAGATGAAGTTGGTATCAAATTGTAGAGGATGAAGAGAGGATTCCAAATATGTAATTTGTTTTGTTGTAAGCCTCCTAGATCGAATTTAGATGATGAATGATTGAATTGGGTGTTTGTGTGTGTGTTCTTGCTAGAGAGAAAGAGAGAGAGATGGAGGTGATTGAATGGTGGTGATTGGGGTGGACTAGTTGACCTAGTCAACTAGTTTGCCCCGTGTCAATTTTAGTCCCTCGAGTTTAGAAGCGGGTGCGGAAAATACCTAAACGGAATATTTTAAAACGCGTATTAAAATCCGATAACGAGAATATTTAGAATGTTAGCTAACGGAGGTTACGAATCTAGATACGAGGAATATTATCTAAAAAGAAAAAGACGGCGTTAAAAAAATAATTTAACGGAAAAATGCGGGATGTTACACTTACCATCATTACCCTTGGTTTCAACCTGCTTATTAGCCGATGCTCTTCTTCTCTTGGCCAACATCAGATTTTGTGCCATCAGAATCACAGTATCCAGAGTAACCTTCTCGGCAGCTATAACATTCCCTTGAACATCCTCGGGAAGACCTTCTATATACCACTCAATTCTTCTAGCTTCGGTAGGAAACATCTCAGGACATAGAGTAGAAAGTTCCAAATAACGATTGGTGTAGTTCTCAATATCAGTACCCTTGACCTTGAGTTCCCAGAACTCAGCTTCAAGTTTTTGAACTTGACTCCTCGGGCAAAATTTGTTGACCATCATGCTTTTGAGTTCGTCCCATGGAATTGCATTAGCATTATCAATTCCTACGGACTTGGCATGAGCAGTCCACCAAGTTAAAGCATTACCACCCAATGAGCTAGTGGCATACTTTACTCGATCGTCATTACCACAGTTACAAATACGGAAAATAGATTCCATCTTCTCGAACCAATGGACTAGTTCGACAGCTTCCCCTGTTCCCTTAAATGCAGGAGGATGATAGTTTGAAAAATCCTTGTAGGAACAAGGTTTCGATTGAGGATTAACATTGTTAGCTTGGTTGTTGCCTTGTGCGGCAGTGAGTAGTTGTTGGAATTGCTCAGTAGTCAAGACAATATTGTTAACAGTAGGTGCAGCTGGATGAACCATGATGTCGCTACATAAGTGAACATAAGTCGGATAAGTTGACAAATTATAGGGTTGAGCAATTACAAGTAGGAATAAGATAAAGTATTAATATCACATGATATAAATAAAACACTTTATTTTATTAAGGAACTAGGCATTAAATAAGCCTTAATACACGATTCAGAATTAGAAATAGTTTTAAGGCATAGCCTTTACATAGATGGAAAAATAGGAAAGATAACTAAAGAATATTAAGATTGAAATAATCTTCATATCTCTTCTTCTCATCCTCAAACTGCTTCATCACTTTTTCCATGTTATCCTTCTCAAGTTTCTCTAGCCTATCGGTTTGAGAGTCGAGAGACTCTTTGATAAACTTATCATATCGCTCGTTCTTCCCTTTTTGCTTTTCGTAGAGATATTCGAGATTTTCGTAGAGGTTGGTAACACGACTGTTAATGGCATTGGTGTCGTATTCCCTTAGGGCAAGTTATTTGTCGACTCGGCTTCTCTCCATTTTCATTTGGAAGTTAACATCCTCCTGGAGATGAGCAAGTGATTGCTTTCCCCAACGAGTGTTGCATTCTTCCTCGTACTTTAGGAGCCTTAATTCTTTTCTTAGTTCAACATTTTCCTCCACCAACTTCTTAATTTCGCGGCCCTTCTCATCCATACGGACCTCCACTCTCGCCATGTGGCGAAGCAAATCCTCATACTTAGCAGCATTATTATAAGAAGGAGTCCGGGCTCTCTTCCTTGATGGACCGGCTTCTTCATGACGTTTTCCTTTATCTTCGATTCTCGGAGTTAGATAATATTGAGGAGACCTTTGTGAATTTTGCAGAGTATTTGGACTATAGTTTGGTGAAGCAAGGCTGTAAGAAGGACTTCGAACAGGTCTTGATGTTTCAGAGTGTCCAACACCTACTTCGGTAGTAGGGTTGTGATTTGCCTTATTGGGCTTGTTAAGGCTTGAGCTTGACATCCTATCATTAGGAAAGAGATTTTGATTAGAATCTTTTAGTCAAGTTTAGGAAAGCATAAATGTTAAGATTATAGGGCAATCCTAAGTGCTTTAAAGTCTAAGGCAAGAATGGTTATAGTTTCCTAGATTGCTAAGGCACCCTAGCTAGCAAATAAGGCACACATAAAGATGCAATCCTGATTCTCTATAACAGCCTGGTTATGCTCTGATACCAATCTATCACACCCCAGTTAGGGCCTGGACGAAATATGACTTAATACCAAAATATACCAACATATTATAATAACGAGAACAATACTAAATGAGAAAATTAACTTTAATGAGTACACAGCGGAAAATGAAATGTCGTTACAAAGGAATAAAGTAAATGTTTAAATGCAATAGTTAAATATGCGATAATTTCTTAATCCTATGTCCAAGTAGCATCACATAAGTAGTAGATAAGTAAGCTTGAATCAAACAGCACCTGAGGCAAAACATGCTAAAGTGTCAACCAAAAAGGTTGAGTGAAGTTCATAGGTTTAATAAAAGTTTGACCGTCGTTTTAGACCACAAGATTTAGTTTGTAAAGTTGATCTCCCGCAGGATCTAAAGTTATACCAAAGCGTGATATTTAGACTAAACGTTTAAGTTTGCCCCATGACAAGTTGTGTCTGTCCTTCTCGGTTTTAATTTTATTATCAAGTAATACAAAGACTGAGTCAAATGTATCGGGGACGTTACTCCCGATAGGCCTACCCCCAATAATTAAGCATGCCGCAGCAATTAAAAATATCACTGTAGGGACTTAGTCGGACATAGCCGGGTATAGCATAGTTTAAGAGTTTGGTACTTGTATCTAAAGTGTAAAAAGTAAAAATAGCATGTGCCTCACCCCAAGTAAAGTAAGTAAGTTTTCTAGCAGTAAAGAGGGGCTATGAATTCACCTTAGTAAGCAGAGATAGAGTTATTCCTCGAAATAGAGAGTTGACCGAGTTAGCAGGAAAGTCAACCTATTGACATTTAAGGGTAATTAAGTGTTTTGCCCATGATTGAGTTTAAGTACGTATTTATGTATAGTTTATTTCACTAAGTTCCTATTCCTAGTAAGTTTCTATACTTAGAAAGTTTCTACTTAAAGAGTGTTTTCCATTTTAGGATACTTGTCGTATTAGATCAGCTTCCAATCACCCCTTTCCCTTCGAATGGCCTTTTGAGATCTAGGGGCTTGAGCCATAGGACCCTTTAAATTGGAAGTCCAAACCCTCTGCCTAGAGTCTCGTAGAACCATTCGTCAAGAAAGTTCGAAGATCTATACATCTCTAATACATATCCCAAAACGTTCTTATGTATTATAATATAAGTAGTAGGTTATAGGTACTAGTAATAGTAATAGTGTATACATGTTAATTAATATTATAAGTAGTATTAGGGTTTCATTAATTAGAGTTAGTTATTTAAAGTAGTAATTAATTAACTAGGGTTTAGTAATTAATGTCCTAGGGTTTCATAAATTAGGGTTTAGTAAATTAGGGTTTTATTTAATGTAATAATGATTAGGGTTTAATAATTAAAGTGGTGTTAAATAATTACGGTTAGGTTTAATGAATTAGGGTTTAATAATTAATTAGATTTTTAATAAAACTAGGGTTTTAATTAAAGTAGTATAAGTTAAATTAGGATTTAGGTTTTTAGTATGTATACATATATAATGTCGTGTATATGTATATATGTGTATAAAAGTTTATTTTTTACATGTATATATGTATATATGTCGATATATATATATATATATATATGTACATATAGTTATTTTGTTTCCTTAATTGTATCTAGGGTTTTAAAGATCAAAGTTTCTTCCCTTTTTTTTATCCTAGTCGACATGTATATGTATATGTATAGATTTATATTTTTTTTACATGTATAGATCTAGGTTTGTTCTTATGTTTATGTGTTTATGATTTTATGTGAATATAGATTAAAACAAAGATCAAAGAATTAAGAAAATAAATTAGGATTTTATGTTATACCTTTGAAGATTCGAAGATGACTAACGAAGAAAAGAAGAACTTGATGAAGATGGAAGATCAAAGCCTTGAATATCTTGAAGAACACCTTGAAGATTCTTGAAGAATGCGAAGAATGCGAAGAACACTTGAAGATTTCTTGGAAACCCTTGAGGATTTCGATGGTGGTGGTGGTGAATTTTCGGTTTTGGCCGAAAATTGGAGAGGGAGAGAGAGATTTTTGAGTGAGGGATTTAATTGTGATTTGGTACATGGAATGGTTTAGCCTAGGTCTCTATTTATAGGGAGGATAGGAGGATTCTAGAATTAGGTTTTAATAAGGAATTACTTAGGGATCAAGTTAGCTTGATGAGGAGGTTATGGTGGTTATGGGTGCCGAAATTTTAGAGGGGTAGAAGGGTAATTTTGCCCTTCCAAATCGGCTAGGGTTTTATAAGCTAGGGTTTTAATATTTTCACTTAAGTCCTTGTATTTTAATTTAGCTTAATAACCCTTAATTATCCAAGTTTATTTATTTTAATTACTCAAGTCTTTATAGTTATTTATTTACTCACAAAAGTTTATTAACTTATTATTTTTATTAACTTGTACAAAGTCAATTATCGTATTTTATAATTCTTAACGCTTAACCTTTATCGATTAAAGTTTACTTATTAAGTTTAATTATTTTGTTGGGCATTTAATAAGGAAAAGTATTGAATGGAAAAATGAGAAATATAGAATGGAAAAATGAGAGTCGTTATAGTGCAAGGTGGCGATGGTAATCATGGGTGATGCTCCGGTGGTTGTGGTTGGTGATCAACATAGTGGCGGCCGGTTATGGTGTTGGAGAAGAAGAAGATGGGTTCTTCCCAATCTAAATCTCTCTATGTATATATAGAGTTATATAATATATAATAATTATAATATAAATAATAATTATAATAATAATTAATAGATATCAAGTGGAAAGGAGTACATGAACAGTAGTTAGCAGCCGGCTAATATGGAGTTTAGTTACCGACAGTTTTCACGGACTGTGTATCGTGCGAAATAAGTGGCGGATAAAAGTGTTCAGAAAAATCCCATATTTTTAAATTAACTATATTTATTTATTTTGGTCATTATGATATAAAATTCGAGCATTAACTATTAAATAAAAATAACATTAATTATTCACTCCTAACCCCAAGTAAAATTTGAAAAGTTTTAAAATTCAACAAATGGTTCCAAAATATATCTTTAATAAGCCTAAAATTTATACAACTCATTTTCGGATCACCGTTTATTTTAAAATAATATCAGTTTGAATTTAACTTGCTTAATATCAATCGGAACATCAATGAGTGTTACAATTATTTAATATTTATTTTTAATATACTTTATTTGTATATAGATATGTTTTAAATAATAATTATTATTTTTACATAATTAATTTTTAACAATTACATCATAAATTATAATTCAAATCATATATATATTTATTTAAATATATACATATCTATTTACAAATAGTTGTTCGTGAATCGTCGGAAATAGTCAAAGGGTAATTTGAATATATGAACATAGTTTCCAAAATTTTCGAGACTCAACATTACAGACTTTGCTTATCGTGTCGGAATTATATAAAGATTAAGTTTAAATTTGACTGAAAATTTCCGGGTCGTCACAACATCAACACCTTTTTTAAGGACATGTTGAAGGTGTACCGCACACCAATCATCTCCAATATCTACACCGCCAGTTACCTCAGTTGGATCCAAGTTCCTCAACCATCCTCTTTCTACCTTCTCGCTAGGGTTAAGTATATTGTGTAAAAAAACTTCATATCCAACCTAGAAATAAATATGCAATAAACAGTTATGAATGTTAAAGGTAGATATCAAACACATTAAGGTGTTAAATAAAACAATAGCTTAAGAAGTGGAGCTACATTAACTATAGTGAGGCCTTGTGGCGTTGTGCTATTTTCAAAAATTGAACCATTCGTACTTGCCAACTGTTCTTTCAGATGTACATTTTCTTCAGTAAGTTCTTTGTTCTCAGACTTGAGTTAAATATTCTCCATACAAACAACATTACGACTTGGTAATTTACCACAAAGATCAGAAGCTCAAACACCTAATCCATACATATCTGCTGCACCATATTTATTATTACCCATAACTTTGGAAAAAAACATCATCTAGACCAGGCTTATCAGTTGAACCTTAAGGCAGTGTTTTAGCTAGCTTATCCATGTTTGTCTGCATTAATTTAGATAATACAGGAGTTATATACACAAAAAGATCAATCCCTACTAACATGTGTGATCAGTGTGACAATGCCCATGACGTGCAGATTAACTGTAATATACAGAATAAGATATATCCCTACAAACAAGTCTCATCATGCCGATGACGTGATAATTACAGCTGCACTATATATATATATATATATATATATATATATATATATATATATATATATATATATATATATATATATATATATATATATATATATATCAACTATATTGCAATCTGAATTTATATTAATACTTACAATTGCAATTTTAGATGCATCACTATTGCCTCCTTTTGAAAAACATCTTCGAAACATAGCCATTCGAGTTGGAGATTTTCCCTCTTAAGTGTGCTAGAATAAAAAAATAAAAAATAAGTACACACAATTGATATCCTAATACTATAGTAACGATTGCCCCTCAAAGTTACCTTTATCTCCGCACGTATATGTGCATAACTCTTTTTACCGGTCAGCTGCACCATTTCCTTTTTGGCCCGATTTGCTTTATTTTTCGTACTTAGCTTCTAAAATAGTAATTGTAAATATCGTATTTTATAAGCAAATAACATTATTAGCTTGTGAATTTTTTTTCATACCTTAATCCTTTCATTATTCCAATAAGTTACAAGTAGCTTCCAATGATCTCTCTGCATTTCTGGAGGCCTTGATTTTACTTGCTTTTTAAATGATTTATCTGAATCCTAGTATTTGTTCTTTAATCTTGCCCTCCAATTTTTCACTTTCTTCCCAATTAATTTGAGCATCCAAGTATTAGCATGTTGGGGAATAACAAACTTTGTCTGGATACAAAACATATCAGCTGATATAATTAAAACAGATTATGTCATTAACATACGAATACGACTTTATATTATTATATACCCGTAAATGTTGAAGCATCTCTTGCTTATTATCGGCAGAAACTTTAGTCCATGGTAAATTAATTGGACAACGCTCGCAACTCCTTGCAATGTTTCCCAGGGCATGGGTGTGTTTACTAGCATTTTCATTGATAGGTTGACCGTGGCTATTAACTTCAATATTGATTCGACAGCCAGGTTTTTGATTCCAAACTTTGGGCATACTTGTAGGTCCCCTATTTCTTGCCACTCGACCTAAAAAAAGAGATCATGATTTTTAATATAAGTTTATACAATAATCAATATGCAATATAACCAACACGTTCCATTAAATAAAACAAACAAAACAAAAAATTACCCGACTCACCGTTTCTTTGTGGATTCTGAACGGCAGCTTCTGTCTCATCTTAATTAAGCTCGTTGTTGTTAATTACTACTGTATTGTAATAATAGTAATTTGTGTAACAGTAAAAAGTGATAATGAAAATTAAAATACATGATACTAGACAGAAAAAAAAAAACTTCATTCAAGTATATCAACAAAACTTGTTTCTGTTTCCAGTTCGTGAAAGTCATAAAATACAAACTTATCATCATCATCATAATTATAAGTTCCATCGTTGTAATTCTGTTCATTTTCATCATCTCTGACATCTTCAAGAGTAACATCATTATCATCTTAGTCATGATCTCTTAACCCTATGTCCACTGAATAGTCACTTTTAAAAAAAACAAGTACTGCATTCTTATCTGTACATACATACAGTTTATGAGTTTCACCAATAACTGTGATACTAACCAATATTCATCATATGTAAAATGTGTGTACCATCTAAGTATCAACTCACCCTTTGTGACTGTTCCAGTAGATGTATTCTGTTTTGTTGGAAAGTTATCAACTTGTTGATGATTTTTTTTAGGCCTTGCTCAAAATCTTCGATGTTACTCTTTGTTGCCCTCATTGTAGCATTTGTTTGTCCCCTTTGTCATTTCGGATTGAGATGATAACGTACAGGAGGTTTTAGGATCTACAACAACTCTTTGGTTTGAAAGATTTGATTGTCTTGTTGAGTACGTGGGTGCAATAGATTTAGTAGGTGTCATGACCCGGAAAATTTTGACTAATTTTAAATCAAACTCTCGATACGATATTGTATTTTTGACACTATAAGCAAAGTCTGATAGGTCGAGTCTCAAAAATTTTGAACTATTTCATTTATTCAATTGACCTTCGACCAATCCCGACGATTCACGAACTGCTATTTGTAAATAGATACATATATACTTATATATATGAATATATAATTCGAAATATAATTTGAAATATTATATGATTTAAGTATTAGAATTTAATATGTAAAATAAAATAAAATATGATATTATATTAATTATTATTTAAAACATATCTATATATAAATAAAGTATATTAAAAATAAATATTGAATGATTGTAATACTCGTTTGACGTTTCGACTAATATTAAACAAGTAAATGCGAGCTAGTGAGTGTATTAGAATAAATAATTAACGAACCTTTTTGATCATGTCTCAAACATTTAATGACCAGAATAGATATATAGATTTAATATAAAAGTTTGGGATTTTTCGGTGTACTCTTATCCGCAACTGATTAACAACGAGCACGATATATAATCTGTCGGTAACTAAACTCCAATTCAATGACAGCTGTTTCATTTTGATTCTAAAATATGATGTTAATATAATATTATAATATATATATTTCTGTTGAAAGACTTAGACATTCACTTGTTAAATTGATTAATATTTGATTGAATTACAGTGTGCTTAATTGGTTGTTACCTCTTTATTTCAACTTACAACATAAATATATTTATATATATCCTTCACATTTATGCATTGGAAAATATATACATATCCATTTTTGATAACAACCGAACCCACTACTATATATCACTACTTCTTTTCTTGCTTTCTGTTTCTTAATTCATAACCTTACACCCATCTTTATGAACCAAACAACAAATTCTAACTTCTTCACTTAAACCACCTTTAACAAATGTTAAACCACCAGCTTGTTTTCTATTTCTCTGTCGTGTACCTGCATTAAATCATCGATCACTATCTCAAACCCTCATCAAGAATCGATTATTACTTCCTTAAGCCACTGTTACTGTTTCGATCAACTAAACAACCATCACCTTCAAAACCCACCTTCATCAACCACCTAAACCCACCATCAAACACCACTATCTCTTTTTCTGTTTACTTCGATGGATGCATCACCCATTAAACTCAGCCTACCGCCACCATCATAAACCGACTCTACATATTCTATCTATCTCATCCCTCTTTCCCAAAACTGAACGTGAACCACCATGATTACCATAAAACCACCACAAATCAACAACATATACTATGTTTCTGTTTTGGGTTCAAACTCAAACCAAGAACCACCATGACGGTTACCTTCATCACTTCTCTCATCACCACTTTTCAAACCAACGCAAACCCTGAACCAAAACCACTGAAACCATCACCTTATAATCATCACCATCGAACTTACAGCATGCAATTGATGTTATTATTGTAAACTAATATTCGGTACTTCTCTTTTTTTTATTGCCGACAAGCACTACACAAAGTGAACCCCCATTTGAATTAATAAGATAACACCACTTGGACTTTTTATTGATTGAGATGTTGGGGCCATACACACTGTTACTAATTAGTGTTAAAATAAGAAAAACCTACAACTTGCAACTGTAGAAAAAGATGAAAAGTGTTGCATGAATAGAAAGAGTGGGGTTTCTAAAATGGACGTTCCATTATATATTTTTTTAGTAACTTTGGTAATAATTATGAAAAGTTATGGGGTTAAGATGCTTGTAACCGTAAGTAACGAAGACGATGCTGGCTTGCTTTTTAATTGTGTTTCTGCTCACTCTTACGGCCATTCAATGGGTACCGAACTAAACAAAATTGTATCAACACCTGCAGCCCTTCTGAACGATATTCATGCTATTGATCCATAACCACAGACATGCTTCTAAGTGAGAGTTTCCATAACCACCATCCAAACCCACTTCTTGAAATGTCCCGTTCTTATTGATTAAAAACGTTCCATATTAATTGATTTCGTTGCGAGGTTTTGACCTCTATATGAGACGTTTTTCAAAGACTGCATTCATTTTAAAACAAACCATAACCTTTATTTCATCAATAAAGGTTTAAAAAGCTTTACGTAGATTATCAAATAATGATAATCTAAAATATCTTGTTTACACACGACCATTACATAATGGTTTACAATACAAATATGTTACAACGAAATAAGTTTCTTGAATGCAGTTTTTACACAATATCATACAAGCATGGACTCTAAATCTCGTCCTTATTTAAGTATGCGACAGCGGAAGCTCTTAATAATCACCTGAGAATAAACATGCTTAAAACGTCAACAAAAATGTTGGTGAGTTATAGGTTTAACCTATATATTATCAAATCATAATAATAGACCACAAGATTTCATATTTCAATACACATCCCATACATAGAGATAAAAATCATTCATATGGTGAACACCTGGTAACCGACATTAACAAGATGCATATATAAGAATATCCCCATCATTCCGGGACACCCTTCGGATATGATATAAATTTCGAAGTACTAAAGCATCCGGTACTTTGGATGGGGTTTGTTAGGCCCAATAGATCTATCTTTAGGATTCGCGTCAATTAGGGTGTCTGTTCCCTAATTCTTAGATTACCAGACTTAATAAAAAGGGGCATATTCGATTTCGATAATTCAACCATAGAATGTAGTTTCACGTACTTGTGTCTACTTTGTAAATCATTTATAAAACCTGCATGTATTCTCATCCCAAAAATATTAGATTTTAAAAGTGGGACTATAACTCACTTTCACAGATTTTTACTTCGTCGGGAAGTAAGACTTGGCCACTGGTTGATTCACGAACCTATAACAATATATACATATATATCAAAGTATGTTCAAAATATAATTACAACACTTTTAATATATTTTGATGTTTTAAGTTTATTAAGTCAGCTGTCCTCGTTAGTAACCTACAACTAGTTGTCCACAGTTAGATGTACAGAAATAAATCGATAAATATCATCTTGAATCAATCCACGACCCAGTGTATACGTATCTCATTATTGATCACAACTCAAACTATATATATTTTGGAATCAACCTCAACCCTGTATAGCTAACTCCAACATTCACATATAGAGTGTCTATGGTTGTTCCGAAATATATATAGATGTGTCGACATGATAGGTCGAAACATTGTATACGTGTCTATGGTATCTCAAGATTACATAATATACAATACAAGTTGATTAAGTTATGGTTGGAATAGATTTGTTACCAATTTTCACGTAGCTAAAATGAATAGTTTTTACCAATTTTGTTTTGCTCGCCATTTCTTCGTTTCTAAT
Source organism: Rutidosis leptorrhynchoides (assembly GCF_046630445.1). NCBI lineage: Eukaryota > Viridiplantae > Streptophyta > Magnoliopsida > Asterales > Asteraceae > Rutidosis > Rutidosis leptorrhynchoides. The sequence goes on from NC_092337.1 coordinate 260,589,835, forward strand.
CCGTTTTGAGTGATTTAAGCGGCCACGGTTTCGTATTGAACTTGACTTCATGAAACTAAACAGAAAAGGTATAGGTTTATAGTCGAAAATACAAGTTAGAAGTCGTTTTTGTAAAGGTAGTCATTTCAGTCGAAAGAACGACGTCTAGATGACCATTTTAGAAAACATACTTCCACTTTGAGTTTAACCATAATTTTTGGATATAGTTTCATATTCATAATAAAAATCATTTTCCCAGAATAACAACTTTTAAATCAAAGTTTATCATAGTTTTTAATTAACTAACCCAAAACAGCCCGCGGTGTCACTACGACGGCGTAAATCCGGTTTTACGGTGTTTTTCGTGTTTCCAGGTTTTAAATCATTAAGTTAGCATATTGTAACATCCCGTTTTTTCTTCATACATGTCTGAGGTACTTGATTGATCTTTAGAATGTTCATACTTGGTTGTATAATAGTATAAAGATGATTGTACGATGAGTGCATGAAGTGTACCAAGCGTACACGTGTTGCTTGTTCGAATGTCGAAGAAAACTGGACGTTGTTTGAGTTACATGATGTGTACGTACCTTTTCGATCCCAAATAAAGTTTGAGTTGACATTTCAAAACCTTACCATTAGAAAGGAAATCTTATTACGTTTCCAACGATATTTGATTCATCGAAAACGGAGTTACGGTCAAAAAGTTATGGCCAAAACAAGTTTGCTGAAGTTCGGATGAAACAGGCAATTGTCACGGCGCGACAAATTGCTCCGCGGCGCGACAAATGCCTATGTTGAAGGTCAGAAAGCTTGAAAAACATGTTCTAAAATCACCCTTTGGGCCACGGCGCGACAAATTGCTCCGCGGCGCGACAATAGGCACGATCTGGTGCTGTTCAGCCTTTTAATGAGTTAAATGAAGGGCAAAGTTGGTATTTCACATATGGACGGGTTTTTGGCCATAAAACTGATCCCAATCTTATCCAAACCTCATTCTCTTCATTCTCCTTCCCTCCCACTCACACACCAAACCCTAGAGAGAGAGTAAAGGGTTTAGAGAGAGAAAGCTCAAATCGGGGAAGAAGAAGAGTGTTTTGGGTCGGGTCACAAGAGTTAAAGTTGTTCTCCTCGTTCACGGCTACGTTGTGGTAGTAATGGTATGTTCTAATTCCGAAATTCATCTTTATGATTTAATATTCAAGTTAGGGTTTTTAGATTTTTAGTTGTAAAACCCATTTAGATGATGAAGTGGGTTTATGGAAACTAGTTATTTTTGATACATGGCGGGTTTTGGGTTGATTGACGTTTTGGCCATGATTAGGCTTTGGTTTTGGGTGTACTCACTTAGTTTAGTGATTTTGGAAGCGTTGGAACCCTTTTTGGGTGTATTTGAGTTGACTAATTTTGTAATGGGTCAAAATTAGGGTTTATGTGTCAAAATGGGTTTTGAGTCAAGTTTTGGTGAATTAAGTATGTAAATACTTGTTTTAGGTGTTATTTGGTGTTTTGGTAATATAATCACTAGTCGTTAGTGATTTTGGGCGTTTTTGAGACTTAGGTCAAAATGGGTCGACTTTGATTGGGTCAAATTTGGTAATGACACTAAATTGAATTAAATGGATGTTAAACACTTTTTGTTAAGTGTTAAATGGCATTTTTGAATGAAAGTGAACGTGAGAAATGATTTCGGGTTGAAATTGGTATTTTAACCATAAAGTCAAACTTGGTCAACCATGAAACGGGTTTTTGGGTAATATACAAGATAGTATGCATTTAATGGCTAAAGTTGATGTATTTGGGTATTTCGGGAACGCGGGAACTAGTCTCGTTAGTTTTGGACCTTCGGGTGTCGTTAAATGTATAAAAAGGTGTATTTTGCACTTAGGTGTCTAAATGGGTGGATTGTGGAGGTAGGTATAAACCCTTGGTTAAGGGTGTTTGCGTCAAATTCTCTTGAAGGGAATGTGTGTTGATTGTGTGAATACCTATATGTATATTATAGGTAAAAGCTTGCTCGGTTGCGTTTGGTGGCGACTTTACATACATGACTTGTGCATGCATCTCGAGGTGAGTGGAATAATTATGCGTGTACGTATATAATGTATTTATTTGTGTGATATGAATGTGGAATTGTCACGGTGTTCAAGACACCACATTCTAAGTAACGAGTAGCATTGTCGCGGTGCTCAAGACACTACTCATTGTTTGATTGACATGTGGTATTGTCGCGGTGTTCAAGACATCACATTGTCATGGGAGTGGAATTGTCGCGGTGTTCAAGACACCACTCATTGTTTTGATTGACATGTGGAATCGTCGCGGTGTTCAAGACGCCACATTGTCATGGGGGTGAGTTAGTCGCGGTGTTCAAGACATCACCCGGGGGATTAGTGATTACGCGGTGTTTAAGTAACACTAATGGATGTTATGAACTCCGATGGTCTTTCAAGTACCGTTCCCTTGTACGATTGGTTAACCATGGTTGAGTGAATTTGTATTTAGCATATTAAATTGTGAACTATATGCTATTGTTGTTGCTAGCTTCTTGTGAATTGTGGATAGTAGTTTATGCATGATGTTTGCATGGCTGTCGAATTGCTAGCTTGTATGCGGTATTGTGTAAGTGTTTGCAAGTAAGTAGATTATATATGTATATGTATAATTATTGCATTCACTAAGCGTTAGCTTACCCCTCTCGTTGTTTACCTTTTTACAGGTATTGTGATTGTGAAGCTAGCTAGTTGATAGACTAGTTGCGTAGTAGCGCTTGGGCTCTATGGGGTAGCTTTCGGATATGGATGTGGATTGGGGATTTTGTAGATCCTCGGGATTATGCTCTTGGTATCGGGTTGGGCTATTGTGTCTTAACCGTGGTGTTGTATAAATGTTTCGAGGTCGCATCGTTTGGTTGTGTCGAGTCAAACCTTGTATGTGAAATACATTCTCGTAAGGATGTATGGTGTCATTGTAAACCAAGAGTCGAGATAAAATGTTTAACGTGTTATTATGATAAATTGTATATGGATAACTATTTCGAAATGGTTTGTATACTTGGGTGATATTGGGACCTAACAAAAAAAAAAAAAAAAATACTCCGTTTTTGGTTAAACGGTTTGGGGTTGTTTCAAGTGGTATCAGAGCATAGTCTAAGGGAATTAGGTGACCTTGGAATAGGTGCCTAGTCTTAGACTTTTGACGGATGTGCGTTATTTGCGGGACTTGTAGGAATACGGGTCGGATTGAGATTTGTTAGTGCCTTAGAGTAGGTGACTAACTAGGACTTATTTTTGTCAAAAGTGTGATTATGTGGGGCCTTATTTCGTGTGTGAATTAGTGCCTTAGATAGCTAGTGCCTAATGTAAGTAGGCGAACGTGGACATTGTTTTAGTGATAGTCACCTAGGATGTAGGTTGACTTGTGGTTGCAGTGTACTTGTGTACATTTATTATTATATTGTATATAGGTGTATATATATATACAGGTATCTTTTGTGTGGTATCCTAGGAATGAATCTGTTAGAGAGATTCGTATGTTTGACGGTTTTGAGTGATCAAGTTCACGTAAGGACTTTGGTCATTCGGGTACTAGAATTTATCGCGTGTTATTTTGTGTGAATGTTGCGTCAGTCCGGGTAAAGTACTTTGCGTGACCGTGTGGAAATGGTAAGGTACACATTTGTAATAATGACCGATCACCATTATTACGAAAGTGTATCTTGACACTAAGCATGACATGACAAGTACCGAACGGAGGAAACGTGGCATGGTTGGGGTAGAACGGGACGAATTAGGAATCTTCTATTGGTTCCTAGGGTATAGTAGTCTCGAGTGATGTGCTTGTTGTCACATCAGGTTCTTTGTGAGTCGGGAAGTGTACGATGGATTCGGTTAGTTAAGTGAGCGAGCCAACTCACGACTTTGGTGCGTGCTTAGTCACCCTGGGTAGTGGGTGCACTGTTGAGATTTTTATTGGTTTTAGTTACCCATCGTAACTGGGATGACGAAATTACTCTTGTGTGTGTGCGACGAGGACTTGAATTCCGTAATGGAATGCGACAAGTTTAATGATTGTAGTTTTGAGTTACACTCGGTAGAGTGTGTGGTTAGAGAATCGTGTTAGGATTCTTGTTGTGTGTGTCGCCTTGGAATTGGCGAATCGGGGAGTCCTTGGGTCATTAAACTCATGGGAGTGGGACCCGTATGACGATGGTTGCGTTAGTGTGTTGTTGATTATAGGGCAACATTCTTAAGGGAATACCCCTTGTAGTAGTGGTTTTATCGAGGTGTAGAAAGGATGTAAGACTTGGTGTTTCCAAGCATCCCCTTAGTGATTGGATGAAAGGTTTCGTTAGGCTATGTTGTTTTGGCCTTGTGGTGTGTGTAGCGTGTGATCGCTAGAAACTTTCAAGAAGACAATAAACTGTAAGGTTTGTCGGATAGGTGTGACTTCGAGTTATTATTGTGGTAAAGTGGGTGACATCGGGTGTATGAAACCCAAAGATCGAGTTTCTAAATTTCGGTAGATTGTGGTGGGAGTCTGCATGACACTGCGTCAGGTGCCTTCTTATACCTGCTAGTGTAATGTTCAACTCCGGTGATGGTGTGATCACTCTGTGCTTAGGGTGCCCGTGAGATGCCCTTAGAAGTAGCGGAGATTACAACAGTGATCGACGAGTGATTGTAATTCGACGGTTAAGAAAGTCGGAGTTTAAGAGCATTTCGGTAAATACTTCTTGGGAAGTGACTGATGAGCGAATCTTGTTGCTCTTAAGTGTTATATGGGGGAAGATAACCGGTGAGCTGGTAATGGAGTTCATGGACGGTTAGGCCGAAGGTTAAGATGAAGTGTTGATATTGCGGTCGATGCAATTATTGTGTCGGATTGGTCACTCTTCTCCATGGGAGTGAGCAATTGTTGGTAAGGGTTCGTTGCGTGGAAGGTCGGGCGATCTCGACTGAGATGTACGATTGATTAATCGGAATGACGTATGCTTAGGCATAGAGACGTATGTGGGACTTTGGCGGAGTTCGCCTTGCGAACGATTAAGGCAGTCGATTGTGATTTGTGGTATGAAGGTGCGAAGTCGTCGCGTGTACGACACCTCCGGTAATTTTGTATGACGGCTCTGAGAGCCTAAAGTGAATTTGCAGTGATTCGGTGTTTATGATTAGTGATGAGAATGATCATGTGTGTTGTGGAATGGTAATTCCGCGGGATGTTATCATCTTTGCGGTAAGAATGTGGAGCTAGATCCTAAGTGGGGGAGTTTTTACTGCCACCCGAGGAAGCTCCCGTGGTACTAGATCAAGTGAAGTGTAAGACCTCTTAAGTAAGGTGGTCGTGTAGTACCAAGGTGCAGTATGAGACCAAGTGTGAAGTTTGAGATCACGGAAGTGAGAGAATGTAATTGTTATTGTGGGTGCTCTCGTGATAATAATTTGGGTACATGTGAAACTCGGATAGTACTGTCAAGTGAGTACGAGTTCGAGATGACAGTGAATACTGTATTTTCCCTGTCGGGAAACGTGATCGTGAGAATTTTCAGTGGATTATTCCACTTTGTGGATGGTTGTGAGGCGGGGAGCGCCGGTTCTGTTTGTCTCACGTCGAGACACGCGGTTGTTGTTTGTTTGCGAGAGTGTGTTCCCTAGTGATGCGACCCGTTGGTTGCATGGAAATGTCAAGGCCATCCTTTATGGACGGTCTAGGTAGTAGGGTTCACCCGATGTCGGTGAATATTTTAAGGGTCGTGTGACGAATTGCGAATTGTCGGGATAATAATTCGCCATTGACAGGATTCTAGTACACGAATAGTTTCCATGCTAGTACTAAGGAGCCGTAGGGTATGGATGCGTTGTAGGGTTTGGAGGAGAAACCCTGTGTCGAGTGTTGATGATTTTCCTAGTTCGTGGTGTATTATTGTCGTCCTGGATTAATCCAGAGACTGGTGATCGTGTGCGGATCGATCGATGGGAAAGTTTGTGTTCCCTAGAGTGATTATTTTGGTGATACCGAAATTTCTTCGTTGAAGGAATAATCCGGTTGCGGAAATGAGGGAGGTTGGTTCTTGAAATAGAGAACATACTTGATTGACCGGTTGAGTGTTGCGTTATGGACTGTTAAAGTGCAGAGTTTTAATGGAGGCAGCTTGAACGTTGAGCGCGTGAAATATCGCTTGTTGCGGTAATGCACGCTAGGGATTATTAGCGTGTGGTGAAAACTTCGGATTAATGGAAATTGTTAATGGAATTGTTGCAGACATCGAGTTTGGATGTGTGTCGGAGGACTATAGAGTGTAGGTTCGAATTAGTTAAGTGACTAGGATCACGAGGACGTGATTGAATTTAAGTGGGGGAGAGTTGTAACATCCCGTTTTTTCTTCATACATGTCTGAGGTACTTGATTGATCTTTAGAATGTTCATACTTGGTTGTATAATAGTATAAAGATGATTGTACGATGAGTGCATGAAGTGTACCAAGCGTTGTGTGTTGCTTGTTCGAATGTCGAAGAAAACTGGACGTTGTTTGAGTTACATGATGTGTACGTACCTTTTCGATCCCAAATAAAGTTTGAGTTGACATTTCAAAACCTTACCATTAGAAAGGAAATCTTATTACGTTTCCAACGATATTTGATTCATCGAAAACGGAGTTACGGTCAAAAAGTTATGGCCAAAACAAGTTTGCTGAAGTTCGGATGAAACAGGCAATTGTCACGGCGCGACAAATTGCTCCGCGGCGCGACAAATGCCTATGTTGAAGGTCAGAAAGCTTGAAAAACATGTTCTAAAATCACCCTTTGGGCCACGGCGCGACAAATTGCTCCGCGGCGCGACAATAGGCACGATCTGGTGCTGTTCAGCCTTTTAATGAGTTAAATGAAGGGCAAAGTTGGTATTTCACATATGGACGGGTTTTTGGCCATAAAACTGATCCCAATCTTATCCAAACCTCATTCTCTTCATTCTCCTTCCCTCCCACTCACACACCAAACCCTAGAGAGAGAGTAAAGGGTTTAGAGAGAGAAAGCTCAAATCGGGGAAGAAGAAGAGTGTTTTGGGTCGGGTCACAAGAGTTAAAGTTGTTCTCCTCGTTCACGGCTACGTTGTGGTAGTAATGGTATGTTCTAATTCCGAAATTCATCTTTATGATTTAATATTCAAGTTAGGGTTTTTAGATTTTTAGTTGTAAAACCCATTTAGATGATGAAGTGGGTTTATGGAAACTAGTTATTTTTGATACATGGCGGGTTTTGGGTTGATTGACGTTTTGGCCATGATTAGGCTTTGGTTTTGGGTGTACTCACTTAGTTTAGTGATTTTGGAAGCGTTGGAACCCTTTTTGGGTGTATTTGAGTTGACTAATTTTGTAATGGGTCAAAATTAGGGTTTATGTGTCAAAATGGGTTTTGAGTCAAGTTTTGGTGAATTAAGTATGTAAATACTTGTTTTAGGTGTTATTTGGTGTTTTGGTAATATAATCACTAGTCGTTAGTGATTTTGGGCGTTTTTGAGACTTAGGTCAAAATGGGTCGACTTTGATTGGGTCAAATTTGGTAATGACACTAAATTGAATTAAATGGATGTTAAACACTTTTTGTTAAGTGTTAAATGGCATTTTTGAATGAAAGTGAACGTGAGAAATGATTTCGGGTTGAAATTGGTATTTTAACCATAAAGTCAAACTTGGTCAACCATGAAACGGGTTTTTGGGCAATATACAAGATAGTATGCATTTAATGGCTAAAGTTGATGTATTTGGGTATTTCGGGAACGCGGGAACTAGTCTCGTTAGTTTTGGACCTTCGGGTGTCGTTAAATGTATAAAAAGGTGTATTTTGCACTTAGGTGTCTAAATGGGTGGATTGTGGAGGTATGTATAAACCCTTGGTTAAGGGTGTTTGCGTCAAATTCTCTTGAAGGGAATGTGTGTTGATTGTGTGAATACCTATATGTATATTATAGGTAAAAGCTTGCTCGGTTGCGTTTGGTGGCGACTTTACATACATGACTTGTGCATGCATCTCGAGGTGAGTGGAATAATTATGCGTGTACGTATATAATGTATTTATTTGTGTGATATGAATGTGGAATTGTCACGGTGTTCAAGACACCACATTCTAAGTAACGAGTAGCATTGTCGCGGTGCTCAAGACACTACTCATTGTTTGATTGACATGTGGTATTGTCGCGGTGTTCAAGACATCACATTGTCATGGGAGTGGAATTGTCGCGGTGTTCAAGACACCACTCATTGTTTTGATTGACATGTGGAATCGTCGCGGTGTTCAAGACGCCACATTGTCATGGGGGTGAGTTAGTCGCGGTGTTCAAGACATCACCCGGGGGATTAGTGATTACGCGGTGTTTAAGTAACACTAATGGATGTTATGAACTCCGATGGTCTTTCAAGTACCGTTCCCTTGTACGATTGGTTAACCATGGTTGAGTGAATTTGTATTTAGCATATTAAATTGTGAACTATATGCTATTGTTGTTGCTAGCTTCTTGTGAATTGTGGATAGTAGTTTATGCATGATGTTTGCATGGCTGTCGAATTGCTAGCTTGTATGCGGTATTGTGTAAGTGTTTGCAAGTAAGTAGATTATATATGTATATGTATAATTATTGCATTCACTAAGCGTTAGCTTACCCCTCTCGTTGTTTACCTTTTTACAGGTATTGTGATTGTGAAGCTAGCTAGTTGATAGACTAGTTGCGTAGTAGCGCTTGGGCTCTATGGGGTAGCTTTCGGATATGGATGTGGATTGGGGATTTTGTAGATCCTCGGGATTATGCTCTTGGTATCGGGTTGGGCTATTGTGTCTTAACCGTGGTGTTGTATAAATGTTTCGAGGTCGCATCGTTTGGTTGTGTCGAGTCAAACCTTGTATGTGAAATACATTCTCGTAAGGATGTATGGTGTCATTGTAAACCAAGAGTCGAGATAAAATGTTTAACGTGTTATTATGATAAATTGTATATGGATAACTATTTCGAAATGGTTTGTATACTTGGGTGATATTGGGACCTAACAAAAAAAAAAAAATAAAAATACTCCGTTTTTGGTTAAACGGTTTGGGGTTGTTTCACATATCATATAGATATAGAACATGTGTTTAGTTGATTTTAAAGGTCAAGTTAGAAGGATTAACTTTTATTTGCGAACAAGTTTAGAATTAACTAAACTATGTTCTAGTGATTACAAGTTTAAACCTTCGAATAAGATAGCTTTATATGTATGAATCGAATGATGTTATGAATATCATTACTACCTCAAGTTCCTTGGATAAACCTACTGGAAATGAGAAAAATAGATCTAGCTTCAAAGGATCCTTGGATGGCTTGAAAGTTCTTGAAGCAGAATCATGACACGAAAACAATTTCAAGTAAGATTTCCACTCGAAATAAGATTGTTATAGTTATAGAAATTGAATTAAAGTTTGAATATGATTATTACCTTGTATTAGAAAGATAACCTACTGTAAGTAACAAAGGTTTCTTGATCTTGGATGATTACTTGGAATGGATTTAGAAAACTTGGAAGTAAACTTGCAATCTTGGAAGTATTCTTGATTTTATGAAACTAGAACTTTTGGAATTTATGAAGAACACTTAGAACTTGAAGATAGAACTTGAGAGAGATCAATTAGATGAAGAAAATTGAAGAATGAAAGTGTTTGTAGGTGTTTTTGGTCGTTGGTGTATGGATTAGATATAAAGAATATGTAATTTTGTTTTCATGTAAATAAGTCATGAATGATTACTCATATTTTTGTAATTTTATGAGATATTTCATGCTAGTTGCCAAATGATGGTTCCCACATGTGTTAGGTGACTCACATGGGCTGCTAAGAGCTGATCATTGGAGTGTATATACCAATAGTACATACATCTAAAAGCTGTGTATTGTACTAGTACGAATACGGGTGCATACGAGTAGAATTGTTGATGAAACTGAACGAGAATGTAATTGTAAGCATTTTTGTTAAGTAGAAGTATTTTGATAAGTATCTTGAAGTCTTTCAAAAGTGTATAAATACATATTAAAACACTACATGTATATACATTTTAACTGAGTCGTTAAGTCATCGTTAGTCGTTACATGTAAATGTTGTTTTGAAATCTTTAGGTTAACGATCTTGTTGAATGTTGTTAACCCATTGTTTATTATAACAAATGAGATGTTAAATTGTTATATTATCATGATATTATGATATATAATATATCTTAGTATGATGTATATACAGTTAAATGTCGTTACAACGATAATCGTTACATATATGTCTCGTTTCGAAATCATTAAGTTAGTAGTCTTATTTTTACATATGTATTTCATTGTTAATACACTTAATAATATATTTACTTATCATTTAACATAATTAACCAAGTGTATCAATATCTTAATATGATTCATATGTACCTAGTAAGACGTTGTTATAACGATAATCGTTATATATATCGTTTTCGAGTTTCTTAAACTAATAGTCTCATTTTTATGTATATAACTCATTGTTAAAATACCTAATGAGATACATACTTATAATAAAATCATGTTAACTATATATATAACCATATATATATCATCGTATAGTTTTTACAAGTTTTAACTTTCGTAAATCACCGGTCAACTTTGGTGGTCAATTGTCTATATGAAACCTATTTCAATTAATCAAGTCTTAACAATTTTGATTGCTTAACATGTTGGAAACACTTAATCATGTAAATAACAATTTCATTTAATATATATATAAACATGGAAAAGTCCGGGTCACTACAGTACCTACCCGTTAAATAAATTTCGTCCCGAAATTTTAAGCAGTTGGAGGTGTTGATGTATCTTCTGGAAATAAATGTGGGTATTTCTTCTTCATCTGATCTTCTCATTCCCAGGTGAACTCGGGTCCTCTACGAGCATTCCATCAAACCTTAACAATTGGTATCTTGTTTTTCTTAAGTCTTTTAACCTCACGATCCATTATTTCGACGGGTTCTTTGATAAATTGAAGTTTTTCGTTGATTTGGATTTCATCTAACGGAATAGTGAGATCTTCTTTAGCAAAATATTTCTTCAAATTCGAGATGTGGAAAGTGTTATGTGCAGCCGCGAGTTGTTGAGGTAACTCAAGTCGGTAAGCTACTGGTCCGACACGATCAATAATCTTGAATGGTCCAATATACCTTGGATTTAATTTCCCTCGTTTACCAAATAGAACAACGCCTTTCCAAGGTGCAACTTTAAGCATGACCATCTCTCCAATTTCAAATTCTATATCTTTTCTTTTAATGTCAGCGTAGCTCTTTTGTCGACTTTGGACGGTTTTCAACCGTTGTTGAATTTGGATGATCTTCTCGGTAGTTTCTTGTATTATCTCCGGACCCGTAATCTGTCTATCCCCCACTTCACTCCAACAAATCAGAGACCTACACTTTCTACCATAAAGTGCTTCAAACGGCGCCATCACAATGCTTGAATGGTAGCTGTTGTTGTAGGAAAATTCTGCTAACGGTAGATGTCGATCCCAACTGTTTCCGAAATCAATAACACATGCTCGTAGCATGTCTTCAAGCGTTTGTATCGTCCTTTTCCTCTGCCCATCAGTTTGTGGATGATAGGCAATACTCATGTCTAGACGAGTTCCTAATGCTTGCTGTAATGTCTGCCAGAATCTTGAAATAAATCTGCCATCCCTATCAGAGATAATAGAGATTGGTATTCCATGTCTGGAGATGACTTCCTTCAAATACAGTCGTGCTAACTTCTCCATCTTGTCATCTTCTCTTATTGGCAGGAAGTGTGCTGATTTGGTGAGACGATAAACTATTACCCAAATAGTATCAAAACCACTTGCAGTCCTTGGCAATTTAGTGATGAAATTCATGGTAATGTTTTCCCATTTTCATTCCGGGATTTCGGGTTGTTGAAGTAGACCTGATGGTTTCTGATGCTCAGCTTTGACCTTAGAACACGTCAAACATTCTCCTACATATTTAGCAACATCGGCTTTAATACCAGACCACAAAAAATGTTTCTTGAGATCCTTGTACATCTTCCCCGTTCCAGGATGTATTGAGTATCTGGTTTTATGAGCTTCTCTAAGTACCATTTCTCTCATATCTCCAAATTTTGGTACTCAAATCCTTTCAGCCCTATACCGGATTCCGTCTTCCCGAATATTAAGATGCTTCTCCGATCCTTTGGGTATTTCATCCTTTAAATTTCCCTCTTTTAAAACTCCTTGTTGCGCCTCCTTTATTTGAGTAGTAAGGTTATTGTGAATCATTATATTCATAGATTTTACTCGAATGGGTTCTCTGTCCTTCCTGCTCAAGGCGTCGGCTACTCCACTTGCCTTCCCCGGGTGGTAACGAATCTCAAAGTCGTAATCATTCAACAATTCAATCCACCTACGCTGCCTCATATTCAGTTGTTTCTGATTAAATATGTGTTGAAGACTTTGGTGGTCGGTATATATAATACTTTTGACCCCATATAAGTAGTGCCTCCAAGTCTTTAATGCAAAAACAACCGCGCCTAATTCCAAATCATGCGTCGTATAATTTTGCTCGTGAATCTTCAATTGTCTAGACGCATAAGCAATCACCTTCATTCGTTGCATTAATACACAACCGAGACCTTGCTTTGATGCGTCACAATAAATCACAAAATCATCATTCCCTTCAGGCAATGACAATATAGGTGCCGTAGTTAGCTTTTTCTTCAATAACTGAAACGCTTTCTCTTGTTCATCCTTCCATTCAAATTTCTTCCCTTTATGCGTTAATGCAGTCAAGGGTTTTGCTATTCTAGAAAAGTCTTGGATGAACCTTCTGTAGTAACCAGCTAGTCCTAAAAACTGGCGTATGTGTTTCGGAGTTTTCGGGGTTTCCCACTTTTCAACAGTTTCTATCTTTGCCGGATCCACCTTAATACCTTTTTTGTTCACTATGTGACCGAGGAATTGAACTTCTTCCAACCAAAATGCACACTTTGAAAATTTAGCGTACAATTCTTCCTTCCTCAATACTTTTAACACCTTTCTCAAATGTTCACAGTGTTCTTGGTCATTCTTTGAGTAAATAAGTATGTCATCAATGAAAACAATGACAAACTTGTCAAGGTATGGTCCACACACTCGGTTCATAAGGTCCATGAACACAGCTGGTGCATTAGTTAAACCAAATGGCATGACCATAAACTCGTAATGACCGTAACGTGTTCTGAAAGCAGTCTTTGGAATATCATCTTCTTTCACCCGCATTTGATGATACCCGGAACGTAAGTCAATCTTTGAATAAACAGACGAGCCTTGTAGTTGATCAAATAAGTCATCGATTCTCGGTAGTGGGTAGCGGTTCTTGATGGTAAGTTTGTTCAACTCTCAGTAGTCGATACACAACCTGAATGTACCATCTTTCTTCTTGACAAACAAAACAGGAGCTCCCCACGGTGATGTGCTTGGTCGAATGAAACCACGCTCTAAAAGTTCTTTTAATTGGCTTTGCAGTTCTTTCATCTCGCTGGGTGCGAGTCTGTAAAGAGCACGAGCTATTGGTGCAGCTCCTGGTACAAGATCTATTTGAAATTCAACGGATCGATGTGGGGGTAATCCCGGTAATTCTTTCGGAAATACATCGGGAAATTCTTTTGCGACGGGAACATCATTGATGCTCTTTTCTTCAGTTTGTACTTTCTCGACGTATGCTAGAACAGCATAGCAACCTTTTCTTATTAGTTTTTGTGCCTTCAAATTACTAATAAGATGTAGCTTCGTGTTGCCCTTTTCTCCGTATACCATTAAGGGTTTTCTTTTTTCTCGTATAATGCGAATTGCATTTTTGTAACAAACGATCTCTGCTTTCACTTCTTTCAACCAGTCCATACCGATTATCACATCAAAACTCCCTAACTCTACTGGTATCAAGTCAATCTTAAATGTTTCGCTAACCAGTTTAATTTCTCGATTCCGACATATATTATCTGCTGAAATTAATTTACCATTTGCTAATTCGAGTAAAAATTTACTATCCATCGGCGTCAATGGACAACTTAATTTAGCACAAAAATCTCTACTCATATAGCTTCTATCCGCACCCGAATCAAATAAAACGTAAGCAGATTTATTGTCAATAAGAAACGTACCCGTAACAAGCTCCGGGTCTTCCTGTGCCTCTGCCGCATTAATGTTGAAAACTCTTCCGCAGCCTTGTCCATTCGTGTTCTCCTGGTTCGGGCAATTTCTAATAAGGTGGCCCGATTTTCCACATTTATAACAAACTACATTGGCATAACTTGCTCCAACACTACTTGCTCCGCCATTACTCGTTCCGACACCATTTGTTCCTTTCGTTCTGTTAACCCCTGGTCCGTAGACCTCACACTTCGCCGCGCTATGACCATTTCTTTTACACTTGTTGCAAAATTTGGTGCAGAACCCCGAGTGATACTTTTCACACCTTTGGCATAGCTACTTCTGATTGTTGTTGTTGTTGCGGTTGTTATTGTTGTTGGGATGATTGTTGTAGTTGCTGTTGTTGTTGTTGTTGTTGTTGTTGTTGTTGTTGTTGTTGTTGTTGTTGTTGTTGTTGTTGGGCGGTTTGTTGTAGTTGCGATTGATGTTGCGATTGTTGGGATAATTGTTGCGATTATTATTGTAATTGCTGTTGTTGTTGTATTGGTGATTCTTATCACCATTTTCCTTCCACTTTCTTTTGACTTGCTTCACATTGGCCTCTTCAGCCGTCTGTTCTTTAATTCTTTCCTCAATCTGGTTCACTAGTTTGTGAGCCATTCTACATGCCTGTTGTATGGAGGCGGGCTCGTGTGAACTTATATCTTCTTGGATTCTTTCCGGTAATCCTTTCACAAACGCGTCGATCTTCTCTTCCTCATCTTCGAACGCTCCCGGACACAATAGGCACAATTCTGTGAATCGTCTTTCGTACGTGGTAATATCAAATCCTTGGGTTCGTAACCCTCTAAGTTCTGTCTTGAGCTTATTGACCTCGGTTCTGGGATGGTACTTCTCGTTCATCAAGTGCATGAATGCTGACCACGGTAGTGCGTAAGCATCATCTTGTCCCACTTGCTCTAGATAGTTAACGCAGAACCTGTGAAGGTATGCGTAGCGTACTTCACTTTGTCCGCTTCAGTACACTTACTTATGGCAAACATCGATTCGACCTTCTTGGTCCACCGTTTCAATCCGATCGGTCCTTCGGTTCCATCAAATTCCAAAGGTTTGCAGGCAGTGAATTCTTTGTAGGTGCATCCTACACGATTTCCTGTACTGCTAGATCCAAGGTTATTGTTGGTATGTAGCGCAGCCTGTACTGCAGCTATGTTTGAAGCTAGAAAAGTACGGAATTCCTCTTCATTCATATTCACGGTGTGTCGAGTAGTCGGTGCCATTTCCTTCAAAATAGTCAAATGGAACAAGTTAATCATACAGAATATTAAGAGTAGTTAATAGTATTTCGTAGCATAATATGAACTCATTTATAAAAGCTTTTTCTTCATATTAGCGTTTTATTAGTTTAAATTCGGGTAGTACCTACCCGTTTAGTTCATACTTAGTAGCTAATATACAATTCAACTACTACAATTCTATATGAAAAACTGATTATAATAATATTTCGCGTTCAAACTTTTATACAATATTTTACAAACTTACAATACCGTTTATTTTACATAAAGCATGAAATATAGCACACAATAACTTTGATACAAGATAGTTGTGAAGATAATTCTAGCTAGTGCACAAGTCGTTCAGCAAAGGCAATAAAGACACGTAATTCATACGTCCAGAAACAAGTCATGCATTCTGGTTTTACTAGGACTACTTCCCATCCTTGGTCTTGTGGAACATAACCGTTATGGCCGTTGATAAGACAGCGTGTTGTAACGTCGTCAAAGGGACGAGGGTTACGTAATGACCAACAGTCTCATAATAACCTTAAAACCTCATTTCTTACCCCAATTACCGACTCCGTCACTTGTGGGAACGTTTTGTTTAATAGCTGTAGCCCGATGTTCTTTTTCTCACTTTGGTGAGAAGCGAACATTACTAACCCGTAAGCATAGCATGCTTCTTTATGTTGCATGTTAGCCGCTTTTTCTAAATCATGAAGTCCTATATTCGGATACATCGTAACTTGAGTCAAAATAATTTCTTAACCCGTTGCGTAAAATAGCATTTGGGTTCCCCGCAATATATGCGTCAAAGTAAACACATCGTAACTTATGGGTTTCCCAATGTGATATCCCCCATCTTTCAAACGAAAGTCTCTTATAAACCAAGACATTCTTGGAATGTTCTTCGAATGTCTTACAAACTGATCTCGCCTTAAATAGTTCTGCCGAGGAATTCTGACCGACTCTAGACAAGATTTCATCAATCATGTCTCCGGGTAGGTCTCTTAAAATATTGGGTTGTCTATCCATTTTGTGTTTTTAAACTGTAAAATTGACAAGAGTTAGATTCATAAAAAAAATACTTATTAATACAAGCAATTTTTACATATATCATAAAGCATAAGCACACTATATTACATATATTACACGACACGAATACAACTATCTTATTCCGACTTGCTCGTTTCTTCTTCTTCGATTTTGGTTCGTTTTGCCAAGTGTCTAGGGATATATGATGTTCCCCTAATACTAGCTGTCGTTTTCCACAACGGTTTAGAAAAACCTGGTGGTTTAGAGGTTCCCGGGTCATTGTTACAACTTAAGGACTTCGGGGGTTGACGATACATATAAAGTTCATCGGGGTTGGAATTAGATTTCTCTATTTTTATGCCCTTTCCCTTATTATTTTCTTTTGCTTTTTTAAATTCAGTTGGGGTAATTTCTATAACATCATCGAAATTCTCGTCGGAATCCGATTCATCAGAGAATTGGTAATCCTCCCAATATTTTGCTACCTTGGCGGAAACACCATTGACCATAATTAACCTTGGTCGGTTGGTTGAGGATTCTCTTTTACTTAACCATTTTATTATTTCCCCCACCGGTTCTATTTCCTCCTCCGGTTCCTCCTCTTCCGGTTGTGATTCTTCTTCCGGTTGTGATTCTTCTTCTGGTTCCTCTTCGGGAACTTGTGAATTAGTCCAATATATATTCGACTCTTCGTTATTATTAGGTGAGTCAATGGGATTTGTGCTAGAGGTAGACATCTATCACACAATATCAAACATGTTAAGAAATTAATATATCACATAATATATACATGTTAATAATATATAGTTTCCAACAAAAATGTTAAGCAATCATTTTTAAAGAAAACACGGTCGAAGTCCAGACTCACTAATGCATCCTAACAAACTCGATAAGACACACTAATGCAAATTTTCTGGTTCTCTAAGACCAACACTCGGATACCAACTGAAATGTCCCGTTCTTATTGATTAAAAACGTTCCATATTAATTGATTTCGTTGCGAGGTTTTGACCTCTATATGAGACGTTTTTCAAAGACTGCATTCATTTTAAAACAAACCATAACCTTTATTTCATCAATAAAGGTTTAAAAAGCTTTACGTAGATTATCAAATAATGATAATCTAAAATATCTTGTTTACACACGACCATTACATAATGGTTTACAATACAAATATGTTACAACGAAATAAGTTTCTTGAATGCAGTTTTTACACAATATCAAACAAGCATGGACTCCAAATCTCATCCTTATTTAAGTATGCGACAGCGGAAGCTCTTAATAATCACCTGAGAATAAACATGCTTAAAACGTCAACAAAAATGTTGGTGAGTTATAGGTTTAACCTATATATTATCAAATCATAATAATAGACCACAAGATTTCATATTTCAATACACATCCCATACATAGAGATAAAAATCATTCATATGGTGAACACCTGGTAACCGACATTAACAAGATGCATATATAAGAATATCCCCATCATTCCAGGACACCCTTCGAATATGATATAAATTTCGTAGTACTAAAGCATCCGGTACTTTGGATGGGGTTTGTTAGGCCCAATAGATCTATCTTTAGGATTCGCGTCAATTTGGGTGTCTGTTCCCTAATTCTTAGATTACCAGACTTAATAAAAAGGGGCATATTCAATTTCGATAATTCAACCATAGAATGTAGTTTCACGTACTTGTGTCTACTTTGTAAATCATTTATAAAACCTGCATGTATTCTCATCCCAAAAATATTAGATTTTAAAAGTGGGACTATAACTTACTTTCACAGATTTTTACTTCATCGGGAAGTAAGACTTGGCCACTGGTTGATTTACGAACCTATAACAATATATACATATATATCGAAGTATGTTCAAAATATAATTACAACACTTTTAATATATTTTGATGTTTTAAGTTTATTAAGTCAGCTGTCCTCGTTAGTAACCTATAACTAGTTGTCCAAAGTTAGATGTACAGAAATAAATCGATAAATATTATCTTGAATCAATCCACGACCCAGTGTATACGTATCTCAGTATTGATCACAACTCAAACTATATATTTTGGAATCAACCTCAACCCTGTATAGCTAACTCCAACATTCACATATAGAGTGTCTATGGTTGTTCCGAAATATATATAGATGTGTCGACATGATAGGTCGAAACATTGTATACGTGTCTATGGTATCTCAAGATTACATAATATACAATACAAGTTGATTAAGTTATGGTTGGAATAGATTTGTTACCAATTTTCACGTAGCTAAAATGAGTAGTATTTACCAATTTTGTTTTGCTCGCCATTTCTTCGTTTCTAATCCGTTTTGAGTGATTTAAGCGGCCACGATTTCGTATTAAACTTGACTTTATGAAACTAAACAGAAAAGGTATAGGTTTATATTCGGAAATACAAGTTAGAAGTCGTTTTTGTAAAGGTAGTCATTTCAGTCGAAAGAACGACGTCTAGATGACCATTTTAGAAAACATACTTCCACTTTGAGTTTAACCATAATTTTTGGATATAGTTTCATGTTCATAATAAAAATCATTTTCCCAGAATAACAACTTTTAAATCAAAGTTTATCATAGTTTTTAATTAACTAACCCAAAACAGCCCGCGGTGTTACTACGACGGCGTAAATCTGGTTTTACGGTGTTTTTTGTGTTTCCAGGTTTTAAATCATTAAGTTAGTATATCATATAGATATAGAACATGTGTTTAGCTGATTTTAAAAGTCGAGTTAGAAGGATTAACTTTTATTTGCGAACAAGTTTAAAATTAACTAAACTATGTTCTAGTGATTACAAGTTTAAACCTTCGAATAAGATAGCTTTATATGTATGAATCGAATGATGTTATGAGCATCATTACTACCTCAAGTTCCTTGGATAAACCTACTGGAAATGAGAAAAATAGATCTAGCTTCAAAGGTGAAATGTCCCGTTCTTATTGATTAAAAACGTTCCATATTAATTGATTTCGTTGCGAGGTTTTGACCTCTATATGAGACGTTTTTCAAAGACTGCATTCATTTTAAAACAAACCATAACCTTTATTTCATCAATAAAGGTTTAAAAAAAACTTTACGTAGATTATCAAATAATGATAATCTAAAATATCCTGTTTACACACGACCATTACATAATGGTTTACAATACAAATATGTTACAACAAAATAAGTTTCTTGAATGCAGTTTTTACACAATATCATACAAGCATGGACTCCAATTCTCGTCCTTATTTAAGTATGCGACAGCGGAAGCTCTTAATAATCACCTGAGAATAAACATGCTTAAAACGTCAACAAAAATGTTGGTGAGTTATAGGTTTAACCTATATATATCAAATCATAATAATAGACCACAAGATTTCATATTTCAATACACATCCCATACATAGAGATAAAAATCATTCATATGGTGAACACCTGGTAACCGACATTAACAAGATGCATATATAAGAATATCCCCATCATTCCGGGACACCCTTCGGATATGATATAAATTTCGAAGTACTAAAGCATCCGGTACTTTGGATGGGGTTTGTTAGGCCCGATAGATCTATCTTTAGGATTCGCGTCAATTAGGGTGTCTGTTCCCTAATTCTTAGATTACCAGACTTAATAAAAAGGGGCATATTCGATTTCGATAATTCAACCATAGAATGTAGTTTCACGTACTTGTGTCTATTTTGTAAATCATTTATAAAACCTGCATGTATTCTCATCCCAAAAATATTAGATTTTAAAAGTGGGACTATAACTCACTTTCACAGATTTTTACTTCGTCGGGAAGTAAGACTTGGCCACTGGTTGATTCACGAACCTATAACAATATATACATATATATCAAAGTATGTTCAAAATATATTTACAACACTTTTAATATATTTTGATGTTTTAAGTTTATTAAGTCAGCTGTCCTCGTTAGTAACCTACAACTAGTTGTCCACAGTTAGATGTACAGAAATAAATCGATAAATATTATCTTGAATCAATCCACGACCCAGTGTATACGTATCTCAGTATTGATCACAACTCAAACTATATATATTTTGGAATCAACCTCAACCCTGTATAGCTAACTCCAACATTCACATATAGAGTGTCTATGGTTGTTCCGAAATATATATAGATGTGTCGACATGATAGGTTGAAACATTGTATACGTGTCTATGGTATCTCAAGATTACATAATATACAATACAAGTTGATTAAGTTATGGTTGGAATAGATTTGTTACAAATTTTCACGTAGCTAAAATGAGAAAAATTATCCAATCTTGTTTTACCCATAACTTCTTCATTTTAAATCCGTTTTGAGTGAATCAAATTGCTATGGTTTCATATTGAACTCTATTTTATGAATCTAAACAGAAAAAGTATAGGTTTATAGTCGGAAAAATAAGTTACAAGTCGTTTTTGTAAAGGTAGTCATTTCAGTCGAAAGAACGACGTCTAGATGACCATTTTAGAAAACATACTTCCACTTTGAGTTTAACCATAATTTTTGGATATAGTTTCATGTTCATAATAAAAATCATTTTCTCAGAATAACAACTTTTAAATCAAAGTTTATCATAGTTTTTAATTAACTAACCCAAAACAGCCCGCGGTGTTACTACGACGGCGTAAATCCGGTTTTACGGTGTTTTTCGTGTTTCCAGGTTTTAAATCATTAAGTTAGCATATCATATAGATATAGAACATGTGTTTAGTTGATTTTAAAAGTCAAGTTAGAAGGATTAACTTTTGTTTGCGAAAAAGTTTAGAATTAACTAAACTATGTTCTAGTGATTACAAGTTTAAACCTTCGAATAAGATAGCTTTATATGTATGAATCGAATGATGTTATGAACATCATTACTACCTTAAGTTCCTTGGATAAACCTACTGGAAAAGAGAAAAATGGATCTAGCTTCAATGGATCCTTGGATGGCTCGAAGTTCTTGAAGCAGAATCATGACACGAAAACAAGTTCAAGTAAGATCATCACTTGAAATAAGATTGTTATAGTTATAGAAATTGAACCAAAGTTTGAATATGATTATTACCTTGTATTAGAATGATAACCTACTGTAAGAAACAAAGATTTCTTGAGGTTGGATGATCACCTTACAAGATTGGAAGTGAGCTAGCAAACTTGAAAGTATTCTTGATTTTATGAAACTAGAACTTTTGGAATTTATGAAGAACACTTAGAACTTGAAGATAGAACTTGAGAGAGATCAATTAGATGAAGAAAATTGAAGAATGAAAGTGTTTGTAGGTGTTTTTGGTCGTTGGTGTATGGATTAGATATAAAGGATATGTAATTTTGTTTTCATGTAAATAAGTCATGAATGATTACTCATATTTTTGTAATTTTATGAGATATTTCATGCTAGTTGCCAAATGATGGTTCCCACATGTGTTAGGTGACTCACATGGGCTGCTAAGAGCTGATCATTGGAGTGTATATACCAATAGTACATACATCTAAAAGCTGTGTATTGTACGAGTACGAATACGGGTGCATACGAGTAGAATTGTTGATGAAACTGAACGAGGATGTAATTGTAAGCATTTTTGTTAAGTAGAAGTATTTTGATAAGTGTATTGAAGTCTTTCAAAAGTGTATAAATACATATTAAAACACTACATGTATATACATTTTAACTGAGTCGTTAAGTCATCGTTAGTCGTTACATGTAAGTGTTGTTTTGAAACCTTTAGGTTAACGATCTTGTTAAATGTTGTTAACCCAATTTTTATAATATCAATTGAGATTTTAAATTATTATATTATCATGATATTATCATGTATGAATATCTCTTAATATGATATATATACATTAAATGTCTTTACAACGATAATCGTTACATATATGTCTCGTTTAAAAATCATTAAGTTAGTAGTCTTGTTTTTACATATGTAGTTCATTGTTAATATACTTAATGATATGTTTACTTATCATAGTATCATGTTAACTATATATATATCCATATATATGTCATCATATAGTTTTTACAAGTTTTAACGTTCGTGAATCACCGGTCAACTTGGGTGGTCAATTGTCTATATGAAACATATTTCAATTAATCAAGTCTTAACAAGTTTGATTGCTTAACCTGTTGGAAACATTTAATCATGTAAATATCAATCTCAATTAATATATATAAACATGGAAAAGTTCGGGTCACTACAGTACCTACCCGTTAAATAAATTTCGTCCCGAAATTTTAAACAGTTGAAGGTGTTGACGAATCTTCTAGAAATAGATGCGGGTATTTCTTCTTCATCTGATCTTTACGCTCCCAGGTGAACTCGGGTCCTCTACGAGCATTCCATCGAACCTTAACAATTGGTATCTTGTTTTGCTTAAGTCTTTTAACCTCACGATCCATTATTTCGACGGGTTCTTCGATGAATTGAAGTTTTTCGTTGATTTGGATTTCATCTAACGGAATAGTGAGATCTTCTTTAGCAAAACATTTCTTCAAATTCGAGACGTGGAAAGTGTTATGTACAGCCGCGAGTTGTTGAGGTAACTCAAGTCGGTAAGCTACTGGTCCGACACGATCAATAATCTTGAATGGTCCAATATACCTTGGATTTAATTTCCCTCGTTTACCAAATCGAACAACGCCTTTCCAAGGTGCAACTTTAAGCATGACCATCTCTCCAATTTCAAATTCTATATCTTTTCTTTTAATGTCAGCGTAGCTCTTTTGTCGACTTTGGGCTGTTTTCAACCGTTGTTGAATTTGGATGATCTTCTCGGTAGTTTCTTGTATAATCTCCGGACCCGTAATCTGTCTGTCCCCCACTTCACTCCAACAAATCGGAGACCTGCACTTTCTACCATAAAGTGCTTCAAACGGTGCCATCTCAATGCTTGAATGGTAGCTGTTGTTGTAGGAAAATTCTGCTAACGGTAGATGTCGATCCCAACTGTTTCCGAAATCAATAACACATGCTCGTAGCATGTCTTCAAGCGTTTGTATCGTCCTTTCGCTCTGCCCATCAGTTTGTGGATGATAGGCAGTACTCATGTCTAGACGAGTTCCTAATGCTTGCTGTAATGTCTGCCAGAATCTTGAAATAAATCTACCATCCCTATCAGAGATAATAGAGATTGGTATTCCATGTCTGGAGATGACTTCCTTCAAATACAGTCGTGCTAACTTCTCCATCTTGTCAACTTCTCTTATTGGCAGGAAGTGTGCTGATTTGGTGAGACGATCAACTATTACCCAAATAGTATCAAAACTACTTGCAGTCCTTGGCAATTTAGTGATGAAATCCATGATAATGTTTTCCCATTTCCATTCCGGGATTTTGGGTTGTTGAAGTAGACCTGATGGTTTCTGATGCTCAGCTTTGACCTTAGAACACGTCAAACATTCTCCTACATATTTAGCAACATCGGCTTTCATACCCGGCCACCAAAAATGTTTCTTGAGATCCTTGTACATCTTCCCCGTTCCAGGATGTATTGAGTATCTGGTTTTATGAGCTTCTCTAAGTACCATTTCTCTCATATCTCGAAATTTTGGTACCCAAATCCTTTCAGCCCTATACCGGGTTCCGTCTTCCCGAATATTAAGATGCTTCTCCGATCCCTTGGGTATTTCATCCTTTAAATTTCCCTCTTTTAAAACTCCTTGTTGCGCCTCCTTTATTTGAGTAGTAAGGTTATTATGAATCATTATATTCATAGATTTTACTCGAATGGGTTCTCTGTCCTTCCTGCTCAAGGCATCGGCTACCACATTTGCCTTCCCCGGGTGGTAACGAATCTCAAAGTCGTAATCATTCAACAATTCAATCCACCTACGCTGCCTCATATTCAGTTGTTTCTGATTAAATATGTGTTGGAGACTTTTGTGGTCGGTATATATAATACTTTTGACCCCATATAAGTAGTGCCTCCAAGTCTTTAATGCAAAAACAACCGCGCCTAATTCCAAATCATGCGTCGTATAATTTTGTTCGTGAATCTTCAATTGTCTAGAAGCATAAGCAATCACCTTCGTTCGTTGCATTAATACACAACCGAGACCTTGCTTTGATGCGTCACAATAAATCACAAAATCATCATTCCCTTCAGGCAATGACAATATAGGTGCCGTAGTTAGCTTTTTCTTCAATAACTGAAACGCTTTCTCTTGTTCATCATTCCATTCAAATTTCTTCCCTTTATGCGTTAATGCAGTCAAGGGTTTTGCTATTCTGGAAAAGTCTTGGATGAACCTTCTGTAGTAACCAGCTAGTCCTAAAAACTGGCGTATGTGTTTTGGAGTTTTCGGGGTTTCCCACTTTTCAACAGTTTCTATCTTTGCCGGATCCACCTTAATACCTTCTTTGTTCACTATGTGACCGAGGAATTGAACTTCTTCCAACCAAAATGCACACTTTGAAAACTTAGCGTACAATTCTTCCTTCCTCAATACTTCTAACACCTTTCTCAAATGTTCACCGTGTTCTTGGTCATTCTTTGAGTAAATAAGTATGTCATCAATGAAAACAATGACAAACTTGTCAAGGTATGGTCCACACACTCGGTTCATAAGGTCCATGAACACAGCTGGTGCATTAGTTAAACCAAACGGCATGACCATAAACTCGTAATGACCGTAACGTGTTCTGAAAGCAGTCTTTGGAATATCATCTTCTTTCACCCGCATTTGATGATACCCGGAACGTAAGTCAATCTTTGAATAAACAGACGAGCCTTGTAGTTGATCAAATAAGTCATCGATTCTCGGTAGTGGGTAGCGGTTCTTGATGGTAAGTTTGTTCAACTCTCGGTAGTCGATACACAACCTGAATGTACCATCTTTCTTCTTGACAAACAAAACAGGAGCTCCCCACGGTGATGTGCTTGGTCGAATGAAACCACGCTCTAAAAGTTCTTGTAATTGGCTTTGCAGTTCTTTCATCTCGCTGGGTGCGAGTCTGTAAGGAGCACGAGCTATTGGTGCAGCTCCTGGTACAAGATCTATTTGAAATTCAACGGATCGATGTGGGGGTAATCCCGGTAATTCTTTCGGAAATACATCGGGAAATTCTTTTGCGACGGGAACATCATTGATGCTCTTTTCTTCAGTTTGTACTTTCTCGACGTGTGCTAGAACAGCATAGCAACCTTTTCTTATTAGTTTTTGTGCCTTCAAATTACTAATAAGATGTAGCTTTGTATTGCCCTTTTCTCCGTACACCATTAAGGGTTTTCCTTTTTCTCGTATAATGCGAATTGCATTTTTGTAACAAACGATCTCTGCTTTCACTTCTTTCAACCAGTCCATACCGATTATCACATCAAAACTCCCTAACTCTACTGGTATCAAGTCAATCTTAAATGTTTCGCTAACCAGTTTAATTTCTCGATTCCGACATATATTATCTGCTGAAATTAATTTACCATTTGCTAATTCGAGTAAAAATTTACTATCCAAAGGCGTCAATGGACAACTTAATTTAGCACAAAAATCTCTACTCATATAGCTTCTATCCGCACCCGAATCAAATAAAACGTAAGCAGATTTATTGTCAATAAGAAACGTACCCGTAACAAGCTCCGGGTCTTCCTGTGCCTCTGCCGCATTAATATTGAAAACTCTTCCGCGGCCTTGTCCATTTGTGTTCTCCTGGTTCGGGCAATTTCTAATAATGTGGCCCGGTTTTCCACATTTATAACAAACTACATTGGCATAACTTGCTCCGACACTACTTGCTCCACCATTACTCGTTCCGACACCATTTGTTCCTTTCGTTCTATTAACCCCTGGTCCGTAGACCTCACACTTCGCCGCGCTATGACCATTTCTTTTACACTTATTTCAAAATTTGGTGCAGAACCCCGAGTGATACTTTTCACACCTTTGGCATAGCTGCTTCTGATTGTTGTTGTTGTTGCGGTTATTATTGTTGTTGGGATGATTGTTGTAGTTGCTGTTGTTGTTGTTGTTGTTGTTGTTGGGCCGTTTGTTGTAGTTGCGATTGATGTTGCGATTGTTGGGATAATTGTTGCGATTATTGTTGTAATTGCTGTTGTTGTTATATTGGTGATTCTTATCACCGTTTTCCTCCCACTTTCTTTTGACTTGCTTCACATTGGCCTCTTCAGCAGTCTGTTCTTTAATTCTTTCTTCAATCTGGTTCACTAGTTTGTGAGCCATTCTACATGCCTGTTGTATGGAGGCGGGCTCGTGTGAACTTATATCTTCTTGGATTCTTTCCGGTAATCCTTTCACAAACGCGTCGATCTTCTCTTCCTCATCTTCGAACGCTCCTGGACACAATAGGCACAATTCTGTGAATCGTCTTTCATACGTGGTAATATCAAATCCTTGGGTTCGTAACCCTCTAAGTTCTGTCTTGAGCTTATTGACCTCGGTTCTGGGACGGTACTTCTCGTTCATCAAGTGCTTGAATGCTGACCACGGTAGTGCGTACGCATCGTCTTGTCCCACTTGCTCTAGATAGGTATTCCACCATGTTAACGCAGAACCTGTGAAGGTATGCGTAGCGTACTTCACTTTGTCCTCTTCAGTACACTTACTTATGGCAAACACCGATTCGACCTTCTCGGTCCACCGTTTTAATCCGATCGGTCCTTCGGTTCCATCAAATTCTAAAGGTTTGCAGGCAGTGAATTCTTTGTAGGTGCATCCTACACGATTTCCTGTACTGCTAGATCCAAGGTTATTGTTGGTATGTAGCGCAGCCTGTACTGCGGCTATGTTTGAAGCTAGAAAAGTACGGAATTCCTCTTCATTCATATTCACGGTGTGTCGAGTAGTCGGTGCCATTTCCTTCAAAATTATCAAATGGAACAAGTTAATCATACAGAATATTAAGAGTAGTTAATAGTATTTCGTAGCATAATATGAACTCATTTATAAAAGCTTTTTCTTCATATTAGCGTTTTATAAGTTTAAATTCGGGTAGTACCTACCCGTTAAGTTCATACTTAGTAGCTAATATACAATTCAACTACTACAATTCTATATGAAAAACTGATTATAATAATATTTCGCGTTCAAACTTTTATACAATATTTTACAAACTTACAATACTGCTTATTTTACATAAAGCATGAAATATAGCACACAATAACTTTGATACAAG
Organism: Rutidosis leptorrhynchoides; assembly: GCF_046630445.1. NCBI lineage: Eukaryota > Viridiplantae > Streptophyta > Magnoliopsida > Asterales > Asteraceae > Rutidosis > Rutidosis leptorrhynchoides. The sequence goes on from NC_092337.1 coordinate 260,617,378, forward strand.
ATAGTTTTGAAGATAATTCTAGCTAGTACACAAGTCGTTCAGCAAAGGCAATAAAGACACGTAATTCATACGTCCAGAAACAAGTTATGCATTCTGGTTTTACTAGGACTACTTCCCATCCTTGGTCTTGTGGAACATAACCGTTATGGCCGTTGATAAGACAACGTGTTGTAAAGTCGTCAAAGGGACGAGGGTTACGTAATGTCCAACAGTCCCGTAACAATCTAAAAACCTCATTTCTTACCCCAATTACCGACTCCGTCACTTGTGGGAACGTTTTGTTTAATAGTTGTAGGCCGATGTTCTTGTTCTCACTTTGGTGAGAAGCGAACATTACTAATCCGTAAGCATAACATGCTTCTTTATGTTGCATGTTAGCCGCTTTTTCTAAATCACGAAGTCCAATATTCGAATATATTGAGTCAAAATAATTTCTTAACCCATTGCGTAAAATAGCATTTGGGTTCCCCGCAATATATGCGTCAAAGTAAACACATCGTAACTTATGGATTTCCCAATGTGATATCCCCCATCTTTCGAACGAAAGCCTTTTATAAACCAAGGCATTCTTGGAACGTTCTTCGAATGTCTTACAAACTGATCTCGCCTTAAATAGTTGTGCCGAAGAATTCTGACCGACTCTAGACAAGATTTCATCAATCATGTCTCCGGGTAGGTCTCTTAAAATATTGGGTTGTCTATCCATTTTGTGTTTTTATACTGTAAAATAGACAAGAGTTAGATTCATAAAAAAAAATACTTATTAATACAAGCAATTTTTACATATATCATAAAGCATAAGCACACTATATTACATATATTACACCACACGAATACAGCTATCTTATTCCGACTCGCTTGTTTCTTCTTCTTCGGTTTTGGTTCGTTTTGCCAAGTTTCTAGGGATATATGATGTTTCCCTAATACAAGCCGTCGTTATCCACATTGGTTTAGAAAAACCTGGTGGTTTAGAGGTTCCCGGGTCATTGTTACAACTTAAGGACTTCGGGGGTTGACGATACATATAAAGTTCATCGGGGTTGGAATTAGATTTCTCTATTTTTATGCCCTTTCCCTTATTATTTTCTTTTGCCTTTTTAAATTCAGTTGGGGTAATCTCTATAACATCATCAGAATTTTTATCGGAATCCGATTCATCGGAGAATTGGTAATCCTCCCAATATTTTGCTTCCTTGGCGGAAACACCATTGACCATAATTAACCTTGGTCGGTTGGTTGAGGATTTTCTTTTACTTAACCGTTTTATTATTTCCCCCACTGGTTCTATTTCTTCATCCGGTTCCGATTCTTCTTCCGGTTCCGATTCTTCTTCTGGTTCCGACTCTTCTTCCGGTTCCTCTTCGGGAACTTGTGAATCAGTCCACGAATCATTCCAATTTACATTTGACTCTTCATTATTATTAGGTGAGTCAATGGGACTTGTTCTAGAGGTAGACATCTATCACATAATATCAAACGCGTTAAGAGATTAATATATCACATAATATTCACATGTTAAAAATATATAGTTTCCAACAAAATTTGTTAAGCAATCATTTTTCAAGTAAACACGGTCGAAGTCCAGACTCACTAATGCATCCTAACAAACTCGATAAGACACACTAATGCAAAATTCTGGTTCTCTAAGACCAACGCTCGGATACCAACTGAAATGTCCCGTTCTTATTGATTAAAAACGTTCCATATTAATTGATTTCGTTGCGAGGTTTTGACCTCTATATGAGACGTTTTTCAAAGACTGCATTCATTTTAAAACAAACCATAACCTTTATTTCATCAATAAAGGTTTAAAAAAAAACTTTACGTAGATTATCAAATAATGATAATCTAAAATATCCTGTTTACACACGACCATTATGTAGTGACCCGAACTTTTCCATGTTTATATATATTAATTGAGATTGATATTTACATGATTAAATGTTTCCAACATGTTAAGCAATCAAACTTGTTAAGACTTGATTAATTGAAATATGTTTCATATAGACAATTGACCACCCAAGTTGACCGGTGATTCACGAACGTTAAAACTTGTAAAAACTATATGATGACATATATATGGATATATATATAGTTAACATGATACTATGATAAGTAAACATATCATTAAGTATATTAACAATGAACTACATATGTAAAAACAAGACTACTAACTTAATGATTTTTAAACGAGACATATATGTAACGATTATCGTTGTAAAGACATTTAATGTATATATATCATATTAAGAGATATTCATACAAAGACATTTAATGTATATATATCATATTAAGAGATATTCATACATGATAATATCATGATAATATAATAATTTAAAATCTCATTTGATATTATAAACATTGGGTTAACAACATTTAACAAGATCGTTAACCTAAAGGTTTCAAAACAACACTTACATGTAACGACTAACGATGACTTAACGACTCAGTTAAAATGTATATACATGTAGTGTTTTAATATGTATTTATACACTTTTGAAAGATTTCAATACACTTATCAAAATACTTATACTTAACAAAAATGCTTACAATTACATCCTCGTTCAGTTTCATCAACAATTCTACTCGTATGCACCCGTATTCGTACTCGTACAATACACAGCTTTTAGATGTATGTACTATTGGTATATACACTCCAATGATCAGCTCTTAGCAGCCCATGTGAGTCACCTAACACATGTGGGAACCATCATTTGGCAACTAGCATGAAATATTTCATAAAATTACAAAAATATGAGTAATCATTCATGACTTATTTACATGAAAACAAAATTACATATCCTTTATATCTAATCCATACACCAACGACCAAAAACACCTACAAACACTTTCATTTTTCAATTTTCTTCATCTAATTGATCTCTCTCAAGTTCTATCTTCAAGTTCTAAGTGTTCTTCATAAATTCCAAAAGTTCTAGTTTCATAAAATCAAGAATACTTTCAAGTTTGCTAGCTCACTTCCAATCTTGTAAGGTGATCATCCAACCTCAAGAAATCTTTGTTTCTTACAGTAGGTTATCATTCTAATACAAGGTAATAATCATATTCAAACTTTGGTTCAATTTCTATAACTATAACAATCTTATTTCAAGTGATGATCTTACTTGAACTTGTTTTCGTGTCATGATTCTGCTTCAAGAACTTCGAGCCATCCAAGGATCCATTGAAGCTAGATCCATTTTTCTCTTTTCCAGTAGGTTTATCCAAGGAACTTAAGGTAGTAATGATGTTCATAACATCATTCGATTCATACATATAAAGCTATCTTATTCGAAGGTTTAAACTTGTAATCACTAGAACATAGTTTAGTTAATTCTAAACTTGTTCGCAAACAAAAGTTAATCCTTCTAACTTGACTTTTAAAATCAACTAAACACATGTTCTATATCTATATGATAAGCTAACTTAATGATTTAAAACCTGGAAACACGAAAAACACCGTAAAACTGGATTTACGCCGTCGTAGTAACACAGCGGCCTGTTTTGGGTTAGTTAATTAAAAACTATGATAAACTTTGATTTAAAAGTTATTATTCTGAGAAAATGAGTTTTATTATGAACATGAAACTATATCCAAAAATTATGGTTAAACTCAAAGTGGAAGTATGTTTTCTAAAATGGTCATCTAGACGTCGTTCTTTCGACTGAAATGACTACCTTTACAAAAATGACTTGTAACTTATTTTTCCGACTATAAACCTATACTTTTCTGTTTATATTCATAAAATAGAGTTCAATATGAAACCATAGCAATTTGATTCACTCAAAACGGATTTAAAATGAAGAAGTTATGGGTAAAACAAGATTGGATAATTTTTCTCATTTTAGCTACGTGAAAATTGGTAACAAATCTATTCCAACCATAACTTAATCAACTTGTATTGTATATTATGTAATCTTGAGATACCATAGACACGTATACAATGTTTCGACCTATCATTTCGACACATCTATATATATTTCGGAACAACCATAGACACTCTATATGTGAATGTTGGAGTTAGCTATACAGGGTTGAGGTTGATTCCAAAATATATATAGTTTGAGTTGTGATCAATACTGAGATACGTATACACTGGGTCGTGGATTGATTCAAGATAATATTTATCGATTTATTTCTGTACATCTAACTGTGGACAACTAGTTGTAGGTTACTAACGAGGACAGCTGACTTAATAAACTTAAAACATCAAAATATATTAAAAGTGTTGTAAATATATTTTTTGAACATACTTTGATATATATGTATATATTGTTATAGGTTCGTGAATCAACCAGTGGCCAAGTCTTACTTCCCGACGAAGTAAAAATCTGTGAAAGTGAGTTATAGTCCCACTTTTAAAATCTAATATTTTTGGGATGAGAATACATGCAGGTTTTATAAATGATTTACAAAATAGACACAAGTACGTGAAACTACATTCTATGGTTGAATTATCAAAATCGAATATGCCCCTTTTTATTAAGTCTGGTAATCTAAGAATTAGGGAACAGACACCCTAATTGACGCGAATTCTAAAGATAGATCTATTGGGCCTAACAAACCCCATCCAAAGTACCGGATGCTTTAGTACTTCGAAATTTATATCATATCCGAAGGGTGTCCCGGAATGATGGGGATATTCTTATATATGCATCTTGTTAATGTCGGTTACCAGGTGTTCACCATATGAATGATTTTTATCCCTATGTATGGGATGTGTATTGAAATATAAAATCTTGTGGTCTATTGTTACGATTTGATATATATAGGTTAAACCTATAACTCACCAACATTTTTTTTGACGTTTAAAGCATGTTTATTCTCAGGTGAATATTAAGAGCTTCCGCTGTTGCATACTAAAATAAGGACAAGATTTGGAGTCCATGTTTGTATGATATTGTGTAAAAACTGCATTCAAGAAACTGATTTCGATGTAACATATTTGTATTGTAAACCATTATGTAATGGTCGTGTGTAAACAGGATATTTTAGATTATCATTATTTGATAATCTACTTAAAGCTTTTTAAACCTTTATTTATGAAATAAAGGTTATGGTTTGTTTTAAAAATGAATGCAGTCTTTGAAAAACGTCTCATATAGAGGTCAAAACCTCGCAACGAAATCAATTAATATGGAACGTTTTTAATCAATAAGAACGGGACATTTCAGTTGGTATCAGAGCGTTGGTCTTAGAGAACCAGAATTTTGCATTAGTGTGTCTTATCGAGTTTGTTAGGATGCATTAGTGAGTCTGGACTTCGACCGTGTTTACTTGAAAATGATTGCTTAACAAATTTTGTTGGAAACTATATATTTTTAACATGTGAATATTATGTGATATATTAATCTTTTAACGCGTTTGATATTATGTGATAGATGTAGTGACCCGAACTTTTCCATGTTTATATATATTAATTGAGATTGATGTTTACATGATTAAATGTTTCCAACATGTTAAGCAATCAAACTTGTTAAGACTTGATTAATTGAAATAGGTTTCATATAGACAATTGACCACCCAAGTTGACCGGTGATTCACGAACGTTAAAACTTGTAAAAAAACTATATGATGACATATATATGGTTATATATATAGTTAACATGATATTATGATAAGTAAACATATCATTAATTATATTAACAATGAACTACATATGTAAAAACAAGACTACTAACTTAATGATTTTGAAACGAGACATATATGTAACGTTTATCGTTGTAACGACATTTAATGTATATATATCATATTAAGAGATATTCGTACATCATAATATCATGATAATATAATAATTTAAAATCTCTTTTGATATTATAAACATTGGGTTAACAACATTTAACAAGATCGTTAACCTAAAGGTTTCAAAACAACACTTACATGTAACGACTAACGATGACTTAACGACTCAGTTAAAATGTATATACATGTAGTGTTTTAATATGTATTTATACACTTTTGAAAGACTTCAATACACTTATCAAAATACTTCTACTTAACAAAAATGCTTACAATTACATCCTCGTTCAGTTTCATCAACAATTCTACTCGTATGCACCCGTATTCGTACTCGCACAATACACAACTTTTAGATTTATGTACTATTGGTATATACACTCCAATGATCAGCTCTTAGCAGCCCATGTGAGTCACCTAACACATGTGGGAACCATCATTTGGCAACTAGCATGAAATATCTCATAAGATTACAAAAATATGAGTAATCATTCATGACTTATTTACATGAAAACAAAATTACATATCCTTTATATCTAATCCATACACCAACGACCAAAAACACCTACAAACACTTTCATTCTTCAATTTTCTTCATCTAATTGAACTCTCTCAAGTTCTATCTTCAAGTTCTAAGTGTTCTTCATAAATTCCAAAAGTTCTAGTTTCATAAAATCAAGAATACTTTCAAGTTTGCTAGCTCACTTCCAATCTTGTAAGGTGATCATCCAACCTCAAGAAATCTTTGTTTCTTACAGTAGGTTATCATTCTAATACAAGAACTTTGAGCCATCCAAGGATCCATTGAAGCTAGATCCATTTTTCTCTTTTCCAGTAGGTTCATCCAAGGAACTTAAGGTAGTAATGATGTTCATAACATCATTCGATTCATACATATAAAGCTATCTTATTCGAAGTTTTAAACTTGTAATCACTAGAACATAGTTTAGTTAATTCTAAACTTGTTCGCAAACAAAAGTTAATCCTTCTAACTTGACTTTTAAAATCAACTAAACACATGTTCTATATCTATATGATATGCTAACTTAATGATTTAAAACCTGGAAACACGAAAAACACCGTAAAACCGGATTTACGCCGTCGTAGTAACACCGCGGGCTGTTTTGGGTTAGTTAATTAAAAACTATGATAAACTTTGATTTAAAAGTTGTTATTCTGAGAAAATGATTTTTATTATGAACATGAAACTATATCCAAAAATTATGGTTAAACTCAAAGTGGAAGTATGTTTTCTAAAATGGTCATCTAGACGTCGTTCTTTCGACTGAAATGACTACCTTTACAAAAACGACTTGTAACTTATTTTTCCGACTAGAAACCTATAATTTTTTTGTTTAGATTCATAAAATAAAGTTCAATATGAAACCATAGCAATTTGATTCACTCAAAACGGATTTAAAATGAAGAAGTTATGGGTAAAACAAGATTGGATAATTTTTCTCATTTTAGCTACGTGAAAATTGGTAACAAATCTATTCCAACCATAACTTAATCAACTTGTATTATATATTATGTAATCTTGAGATACCATAGACACGTATACAATGTTTCGACCTATCATGTCGACACATCTATATATATTTCGGAACAACCATAGACACTCTATATGTGAATGTTGGAGTTAGCTATACAGGGTTGAGGTTGATTCCAAAATATATATAGTTTGAGTTGTGATCAATACTGAGATACGTATACACTGGGTCGTGGATTGATTCAAGATAATATTTATCGATTTATTTCTGTACATCTAACTGTGGACAACTAGTTGTAGGTTACTAACGAGGACAGCTGACTTAATAAACTTAAAACATCAAAATATATTAAAAGTGTTGTAAATATATTTTGAACATACTTTGATATATATGTATATATTGTTATAGGTTCGTGAATCAACCAGTGGCCAAGTCTTACTTCCCGACGAAGTAAAAATCTGTGAAAGTGAGTTATAGTCCCACTTTTAAAATCTAATATTTTTGGGATGAGAATACATGCAGGTTTTATAAATGATTTACAAAATAGACACAAGTACGTGAAACTACATTCTATGGTTGAATTATCGAAATCGAATATGCCCCTTTTTATTAAGTCTGGTAATCTAAGAATTAGGGAACAGACACCCTAATTGACGCGAATCCTAAAGATAGATCTATTGGGCCTAACAAACCCCATCCAAAGTACCGGATGCTTTAGTACTTCGAAATTTATATCATATCCGAAGGGTGTCCCGGAATGATGGGGATATTCTTATATATGCATCTTGTTATTGTCGGTTACCAGGTGTTCACCATATGAATGATTTTTATCTCTATGTATGGGATGTGTATTGAAATATGAAATCTTGTGGTCTATTGTTACGATTTGATATATATAGGTTAAACCTATAACTCACCAACATTTTTGTTGACGTTTTAAGCATGTTTATTCTCAGGTGATTATTAAGAGCTTCCGCTGTCGCATACTTAAATAAGGACAAGATTTGGAGTCCATGCTTGTATGATATTATGTAAAAACTGCATTCAAGAAACTTATTTTGTTGTAACATATTTGTATTGTAAACCATTATGTAATGGTCGTGTGTAAACAGGATATTTTAGATTATCATTATTTGATAATCTACGTAAAGTTTTTTTTAAACCTTTATTGATGAAATAAAGGTTATGGTTTGTTTAAAAATGAATGCAGTCTTTGAAAAACGTCTCATATAGAGGTCAAAACCTCGCAACGAAATCAATTAATATGGAACGTTTTTAATCAATAAGAACGGGACATTTCAGTTGGTATCCGAGCGTTGGTCTTAGAGAACCAGAAAATTTACATTAGTGTGTCTTATCGAGTTTGTTAGGATGCATTAGTGAGTCTGGACTTCGACCGTGTTTTCTTTAAAAATGATTGCTTAACATTTTTGTTGGAAACTATATATTTTTAACATATGAATATTATGTGATATATTAATCTCTTAACGTGTTTGATATTATGTGATAGATGTCTACCTCTAGAACAAGCAAGTCCCATTGACTCACCTAATAATAATGAAGAGTCAAATGTAAATTGGAATGATTTGTGGACTGATTCACAAGTTCCCGAAGAGGAACCGGAAGAAGAGTCGGAACCGGAAGAAGAATCGGAACCGGAAGAAGAATCGGAACCGGATGAAGAAATAGAACCGGTGGGGGAAATAATAAAACGGTTAAGTAAAAGAAAATCCTCAACCAACCGACCAAAGTTAATTATGGTCAATGGTGTTTCCGCCAAGGAAGCAAAATATTGGGAGGATTACCAATTCTCCGATGAATCGGATTCCGACGAGAATTCCGATGATGTTATAGAAATTACCCCAACTGAATTTAAAAAGGCAAAAGAAAATAATAAGGGAAAGGGCATAAAAATAGAGAAATCTAATTCCAACCCCGATGAACTTTATATGTATCGTCAACCCCCGAAGTCCTTAAGTTGTAACAATGACCCGGGAACCTCTAAACCACCAGGTTTTTCTAAACCAATGTGGACAACGACGGCTCGTATTAGGGGAACATCATATATCCCTAGAAACTTGGCAAAACGAACCAAAACCGAAGAAGAAGAAACGAGCGAGTCGGAATAAGATAGTTGTATTCGTGTGGTGTAATATATGGAATATAGTGTTCTTATGCTTTATGATATATGTAAAAATTGCTTGTATTAATAAGTATTTTTTTTTTTTTTATGAATCTAACTCTTGTCTATTTTACAGTTTAAAAACACAAAATGGATAGACAACCCAATATTTTAAGAGACCTACCCGGAGACATGATTGATGAAATCTTGTCTAGAGTCGGCCAGAATTCTTCGGCACAACTATTTAAGGCGAGATCAGTTTGTAAGACATTCGAAGAACGTTCCAAGAATGTCTTGGTTTATAAGAGACTTTCGTTTGAAAGATGGGGGATATCACATTGGGAAACCCATAAGTTACGATGTGTTTACTTTGACGCATATATTGCGGGGAACCCAAATGCTATTTTACGCAACGGGTTAAGAAATTATTTTGACTCAATATATCCGAATATTGGACTTCGTGATTTAGAAAAAGCGGCTAACATGCAACATAAAGAAGCATGTTATGCTTACGGATTAGTAATGTTCGCTTCTCACCAAAGTGAGAACAAGAACATCGGGCTACAACTATTAAACAAAACGTTTCCACAAGTGACGGAGTCGGTAATTGGGGTAAGAAATGAGGTTTTTAGATTATTACGGGACTGTTGGACATTACGTAACCCTCGTCCCTTTGATGACGTTACAACACGCTGTCTTATCAACGGCCATAACGGTTATGTTGCACAAGACCAAGGATGGGAAGTAGTCCTAGTAAAACCAGAATGCATGACTTGTTTCTGGACGTATGAATTACGTGTCTTTATTGCCTTTGCTGAACGACTTGTGTACTAGCTAGAATTGTCTTCACAACTATCTTGTATCAAAGTTATTGTGTGCTATATTTCATGCTTTATGTAAAATAAGCGGTATTGTAAGTTTGTAAAATATTGTATAAAAGTTTGAACGCGAAATATTATTATAATCAGTTTTTCATATAGAATTGTAGTAGTTGAATTGTATATTAGCTACTAAGTATGAACTTAACGGGTAGGTACTACCCGAATTTAAACTTATAAAACGCTAATATGAAGAAAAAGCTTTTATAAATGAGTTCATATTATGCTACGAAATACTATTAACTACTCTTAATATTCTGTATGATTAACTTGTTCCATTTAACTATTTTGAAGGAAATGGCACCGACTACTCGACACACCGTGAATATGAATGAAGAGGAATTCCGTACTTTTCTAGCTTCAAACATAGCCGCGGTACAGGCTGCGCTACATACCAACAATAACCTTGGATCTAGCAGTACAGGAAATCGTGTAGGATGCACCTACAAAGAATTCACTGCCTGCAAACCTTTGGAATTTGATGGAACCGAAGGACCGATCGGATTGAAACGGTGGACCGAGAAGGTTGAATCGGTGTTTGCCATAAGTAAGTGTACTAAAGAGGACAAAGTGAAGTACGCTATGCATATCTTCACAGGTTCTGCGTTAACATGGTGGAATACCTATCTAGAGCAGGTGGGACAAGACGATGCGTACGCACTACCGTGGTCAGCATTCAAGCACTTGATGAACGAGAAGTACCGTCCCAGAACCGAGGTCAATAAGCTCAAGACAGAACTTAGAGGGTTACGAACCCAAGGATTTGATATTACCACTTATGAAAGACGATTCACAGAATTGTGCCTATTGTGTCCGGGAGCGTTCGAAGATGAGGAAGAGAAGATCGACGCGTTTGTGAAAGGATTACCGGAAAGAATCCAAGAAGATATAAGTTCACACGAGCCCGCCTCTATACAACAGGCATGTAGAATGGCTCACAAACTAGTGAACCAGATTGAAGAAAGAATTAAAGAACAGACTGCTGAAGAGGCCAATGTGAAGCAAGTCAAAAGAAAGTGGGAGGAAAACGGTGATAAGAATCACCAATACAACAACAACAGCAATTACAACAATAATCGCAACAATTATCCCAACAATCGCAACATCAATCGCAACTACAACAAACGGCCCAACAACAACAACAACAACAACAGCAACTACAACAATCATCCCAACAACAATAATAACCGCAACAACAACAACAATCAGAAGCAGCTATGCCAAAGGTGTGAAAAGAATCACTCGGGGTTCTGCACCAAATTTTGCAACAAGTGTAAAAGAAATGGTCATAGCACGGCGAAGTGTGAGGTCTACGGACCAGGGGTTAATAGAACGAAAGGAACAAATGGTGTCGGAACGAGTAATGGCGGAGCAAGTAGTGTCGGTGCAAGTTATGCCAATGTAGTTTGTTATAAATGTGGAAAACCAGGCCACATTATTAGAAATTGCCCGAACCAGGAGAACACGAATGGACAAGGCCGTGGAAGAGTTTTCAATATTAATGCGGTAGAGGCACAGGAAGACCCGGAGCTTGTTACGGGTACGTTTCTTATTGACAATAAATCTGCTTACGTTTTATTTGATTCGGGTGCGGATAGAAGCTATATGAGTAGAGATTTTTGTGCTAAATTAAGATGTCCATTGACGCCTTTGGATAGTAAATTTTTACTCGAATTAGCAAATGGTAAATTAATTTCAGCAGATAATATATGTCGGAATCGAGAAATTAAACTGGTTAGCGAAACATTTAAGATTGATTTGATACCAGTAGAGTTAGGGAGTTTTGATGTGATAATCGGTATGGACTGGTTGAAAGAAGTGAAAGCGGAGATCGTTTGTTACAAAAATGCAATTCGCATTATACGAGAAAAAGGAAAACCCTTAATGGTGTACGGAGAAAAGGGCAACACGAAGCTACATCTTATTAGTAATTTGAAGGCACAAAAACTAATAAGAAAAGGTTGCTATGCTGTTCTAGAACACGTCGAGAAAGTACAAACTGAAGAAAAAAGCATCAATGATGTTCCCATTGCAAAAGAATTTCCCGATGTATTTCCGAAAGAATTACCGGGATTACCCCCACATCGATCCGTTGAATTTCAAATAGATCTTGTACCAGGAGCTGCACCAATAGTTCGTGCTCCTTACAGACTCGCACCCAGCGAGATGAAAGAACTGCAAAGCCAATTACAAGAACTTTTAGAGCGTGGTTTCATTCGACCAAGCACATCACCGTGGGGAGCTCCTGTTTTGTTTGTCAAGAAGAAAGATGGTACATTCAGGTTGTGTATCGACTACCGAGAGTTGAACAAACTTACCATCAAGAACCGCTACCCACTACCGAGAATCGACGACTTATTTGATCAACTACAAGGCTCGTCTGTTTATTCAAAGATTGACTTACGTTCCGGGTATCATCAAATGCTGGTGAAAGAAGATGATATTCCAAAGACTGCTTTCAGAACACGTTACGGTCATTACGAGTTTATGGTCATGCCGTTTGGTTTAACTAATGCACCAGCTGTGTTCATGGACCTTATGAACCGAGTGTGTGGACCATACCTTGACAAGTTTGTCATTGTTTTCATTGATGACATACTTATTTACTCAAAGAATGACCAAGAACACGGTGAACATTTGAGAAAGGTGTTAGAAGTATTGAGGAAGGAAGAATTGTACGCTAAGTTTTCAAAGTGTGCATTTTGGTTGGAAGAAGTTCAATTCCTCGGTCACATAGTGAACAAAGAAGGTATTAAGGTGGATCCGGCAAAGATAGAAACTGTTGAAAAGTGGGAAACCCCGAAAACTCCGAAACACATACGCCAGTTTTTAGGACTAGCTGGTTACTACAGAAGGTTCATCCAAGACTTTTCCAGAATAGCAAAACCCTTGACTGCATTAACGCATAAAGGGAAGAAATTTGAATGGAATGATGAACAAGAGAAAGCGTTTCAGTTATTGAAGAAAAAGCTAACTACGGCACCAATATTGTCATTGCCTGAAGGGAATGATGATTTTGTGATTTATTGTGATGCATCAAAGCAAGGTCTCGGTTGTGTATTAATGCAACGAACGAAGGTGATTGCTTATGCGTCTAGACAATTGAAGATTCACGAACAAAATTATACGACGCATGATTTGGAATTAGGCGCGGTTGTTTTTGCATTAAAGACTTGGAGGCACTACTTATATGGGGTCAAAAGTATTATATATACCGACCACAAAAGTCTTCAACACATATTTAATCAGAAACAACTGAATATGAGGCAGCGTAGGTGGATTGAATTATTGAATGATTACGACTTTGAGATTCGTTACCACCCGGGGAAGGCAAATGTGGTAGCCGATGCCTTGAGCAGGAAGGACAGAGAACCCATTCGAGTAAAATCTATGAATATAATGATTCATAATAACATTACTACTCAAATAAAGAAGGCGCAACAAGGAGTTTTAAAAGAGGGAAATTTAAAGAATGAAATACCCAAAGGATCGGAGAAGCATCTTAATATTCGGGAAGACGGAACCCGGTATAGGGCTGAAAGGATTTGGGTACCAAAATTTGGAGATATGAGAGAAATGGTACTTAGAGAAGCTCATAAAACCAGATACTCAATACATCCTGGAACGGGGAAGATGTACAAGGATCTCAAGAAACATTTTTGGTGGCCGGGTATGAAAGCCGATGTTGCTAAATACGTAGGAGAATGTTTGACGTGTTCTAAGGTCAAAGCTGAGCATCAGAAACCATCAGGTCTACTTCAACAACCTGAAATCCCGGAATGGAAATGGGAAAACATTACCATGGATTTCATCACTAAATTGCCAAGGACTGCAAGTGGTTTTGATACTATTTGGGTAATAGTTGATCGTCTCACTAAATCAGCACACTTCTTGCCAATAAGAGAAGATGACAAGATGGAGAAGTTAGCACGACTGTATTTGAAGGAAGTCATCTCCAGACATGGAATACCAATCTCTATTATCTCTGATAGGGATGGCAGATTTATTTCAAGATTCTGGCAGACATTACAGCAAGCATTAGGAACTTGTCTAGACATAAGTACTGCCTATCATCCACAAACTGATGGGCAGAGCGAAAGGACGATACAAACGCTTGAAGACATGCTACGAGCATGTGTTATTGATTTCGGAAACAGTTGGGATCGACATCTACCATTAGCAGAATTTTCCTACAACAACAGCTACCATTCAAGCATTGAGATGGCGCCGTTTGAAGCACTTTATGGTAGAAAGTGCAGGTCTCCGATTTGTTGGAGTGAAGTGGGGGATAGACAGATTACGGGTCCGGAGATTATACAAGAAACTACCGAGAAGATCATCCAAATTCAACAACGGTTGAAAACCGCCCAAAGTCGACAAAAGAGCTACGCTGACATTAAAAGAAAAGATATAGAATTTGAAATTGGAGAGATGGTCATGCTTAAAGTTGCACCTTGGAAAGGCGTTGTTCGATTTGGTAAACGAGGGAAATTAAATCCAAGGTATATTGGACCATTCAAGATTATTGATCGTGTCGGACCAGTAGCTTACCGACTTGAGTTACCTCAACAACTCGCGGCTGTACATAACACTTTCCACGTCTCGAATTTGAAGAAATGTTTTGCTAAAGAAGATCTCACTATTCCGTTAGATGAAATCCAAATCAACGAAAAACTTCAATTCATCGAAGAACCCGTCGAAATAATGGATCGTCAGGTTAAAAGACTTAAGCAAAACAAGATACCAATTGTTAAGGTTCGATGGAATGCTCGTAGAGGACCCGAGTTCACCTGGGAGCGTGAAGATCAGATGAAGAAGAAATACCCGCATCTATTTCCAGAAGATTCGTCAACACCTTCAACAGCTTAAAATTTCGGGACGAAATTTATTTAACGGGTAGGTACTGTAGTGACCCGAACTTTTCCATGTTTATATATATTAATTGAGATTGATGTTTACATGATTAAATGTTTCCAACATGTTAAGCAATCAAACTTGTTAAGACTTGATTAATTGAAATAGGTTTCATATAGACAATTGACCACCCAAGTTGACCGGTGATTCACGAACGTTAAAACTTGTAAAAAAACTATATGATGACATATATATGGTTATATATATAGTTAACATGATATTATGATAAGTAAACATATCATTAATTATATTAACAATGAACTACATATGTAAAAACAAGACTACTAACTTAATGATTTTGAAACGAGACATATATGTAACGTTTATCGTTGTAACGACATTTAATGTATATATATCATATTAAGAGATATTCGTACATCATAATATCATGATAATATAATAATTTAAAATCTCTTTTGATATTATAAACATTGGGTTAACAACATTTAACAAGATCGTTAACCTAAAGGTTTCAAAACAACACTTACATGTAACGACTAACGATGACTTAACGACTCAGTTAAAATGTATATACATGTAGTGTTTTAATATGTATTTATACACTTTTGAAAGACTTCAATACACTTATCAAAATACTTCTACTTAACAAAAATGCTTACAATTACATCCTCGTTCAGTTTCATCAACAATTCTACTCGTATGCACCCGTATTCGTACTCGTACAATACACAGCTTTTAGATGTATGTACTATTGGTATATACACTCCAATGATCAGCTCTTAGCAGCCCATGTGAGTCACCTAACACATGTGGGAACCATCATTTGGCAACTAGCATGAAATATCTCATAAGATTACAAAAATATGAGTAATCATTCATGACTTATTTACATGAAAACAAAATTACATATCCTTTATATCTAATCCATACACCAACGACCAAAAACACCTACAAACACTTTCATTCTTCAATTTTCTTCATCTAATTGAACTCTCTCAAGTTCTATCTTCAAGTTCTAAGTGTTCTTCATAAATTCCAAAAGTTCTAGTTTCATAAAATCAAGAATACTTTCAAGTTTGCTAGCTCACTTCCAATCTTGTAAGGTGATCATCCAACCTCAAGAAATCTTTGTTTCTTACAGTAGGTTATCATTCTAATACAAGAACTTTGAGCCATCCAAGGATCCATTGAAGCTAGATCCATTTTTCTCTTTTCCAGTAGGTTCATCCAAGGAACTTAAGGTAGTAATGATGTTCATAACATCATTCGATTCATACATATAAAGCTATCTTATTCGAAGTTTTAAACTTGTAATCACTAGAACATAGTTTAGTTAATTCTAAACTTGTTCGCAAACAAAAGTTAATCCTTCTAACTTGACTTTTAAAATCAACTAAACACATGTTCTATATCTATATGATATGCTAACTTAATGATTTAAAACTTGGAAACACGAAAAACACCGTAAAACCGGATTTACGCCGTCGTAGTAACACCGCGGGCTGTTTTGGGTTAGTTAATTAAAAACTATGATAAACTTTGATTTAAAAGTTGTTATTCTGAGAAAATGATTTTTATTATGAACATGAAACTATATCCAAAAATTATGGTTAAACTCAAAGTGGAAGTATGTTTTCTAAAATGGTCATCTAGACGTCGTTCTTTCGACTGAAATGACTACCTTTACAAAAACGACTTGTAACTTATTTTTCCGACTAGAAACCTATAATTTTTTTGTTTAGATTCATAAAATAAAGTTCAATATGAAACCATAGTGTAACGACCCGCATTTTTTCGATCATACTATACTTATAAGATTAATATTTACATAAATTAAACCTTGCCAACATGATAAGCAATCCAAATTGTCGAGATTTATATTTCCGAAAAGAGTTTTACGCAACGTTTGACCGTCTAGTTTGACCAATGATATCACGAACTATACAATATATAATAATTATACGTTTGTGTATATATATGTATATATACATATTTAACATGATTAATAAATGTTTTAATATCTCATTTTGTATTAATAACAACAAGTTATAAGTATATTTTGAAACTACTAACTTAAGTTTTCAAAATGATAACAATACGTAACGTTAATTGACATAAATACTTAAGACTTATAATGTTTATACATATATTGTATAAGTAATGTATTTAATCACTTTTAAAGACTTAAATACATAAAATCATATAAGTGTATTCACAAAAGATAGCTATATTTGAATCCTCATTCCATTTTTCACAAAATTTCTATACGTATACCTAGAGTATTTGTACTCGTATCATACCAAGCTTCTATACGTATTTACTAATAGTAAATACACATCAAATCACCACCTAACCCACCCTTGTTACTGCCCTTAGAGCAAGGTAATTGGATTTTGGATGCATGCATGAATTATTACACAAAAATACAACATGTGAACTTGTCCATCATCATCATCATTCACGTTTTTATGGTATATATATACATGATCATTTTGCTTCATTTACTACTTCAATTTCCTAGCTAAAACACACACTCTTTCTTACTCTCTAAACTCCATAACAACCCAGCAAAATTCCATAAAGATCTAGCTTCAAAAACCATACTAAAACACCATAAGAAAACCATACAAAAACACTTCAAGAAAACCCTCCAAGAACACCAACTTACTTCCAATCTTTCATCCACTTCTATCACCCTTTTGATTATAGCTTCTTACTTCTCTTTTACAGCAACTTCATCCAAGGAACTTGAGGTAGAATATATGTTCATAACCTTATTCGATTCATATATATATAGCTATTATATTTTGTGGTATACAAGTTTAACAACAAGAACATAGTTTGAATGTTTTCAAACTTGTTTGCAAACTAAATAGATCCTTCTAACTTAACTTTTAAAATACTTCAAGACCTGTAATATAACTTATGTATATGCTAATTTAACAAGGTAAAACTTGGTTTTTCAAAGTATAAGTATTTTTAGAAAAATGGTCATTAAATGATTTTGTTGTAACGAAAATGATTAACTTCATAAGTTTCACTAAAGTTTGACCTATGCCGTGTGATTTTGAATACAAACTAAGGTATTTACAGTTCATAGTCTTAAAGAGGGACTCGATCCAAGGAGATGGCAAGTTGAATCAACGAAAACGGACTTGTAACGAAGAAACTATGACCGAAACAAAATTGGTTATCCAAGGCTTAAATGACTTCGGGATTCATTGGAAAAATTTACATAAAATCACATACTTCTAAGATAACATGATATTTTATATATATGTACTTATAATTCAATTTTATATGGTTCAGGATCACCCGTAAACAACACGAGAAGATTAATCATAAGATCCCATGATTGTACGCAACACGTCATTTGACAACACCGGTACCATGGGTCAAGATTAATCTCGACCAATACATTTATGATGGGGTTTTACGGGAGTTTTATTTATTTCGTTGGGGGTTGTATTTATTCATTGCGGGTATATTAAACATCTAAAAATGAACCATTAAAAATTGAATTGCTAACCTCGGACTGCTAACTTTCGGACTAAGGAAATATTCAAAGTATTAAAAGTATAACAAGTATATATATATATAACGTTTGTTTAAAATGAAAACATATTGATATATTATATATGGATAGGTTCGTGATATCAACCGGAAGACCGAGTCAAATTATTTATATCATCAAGACAAAAGTGAGTATATAGTCCCACTTTTAAACTCTAAATATTTCGGGATGAGAATACATGTATTTTATGTTTTACGTTATGGACACAAGTAACTGAAAAATATATTCTACGTTGAGTTGTACCACTGGCATACTTCCCTGTAGCTTGGTAACTAATATTTACAGCGGTATTGTAAACGCGAATCCTGTTGATAGATCTATCGGGCCTGACAACCCCAACCGGACTGGACGACCAGTATTCAACGGTTGCACAGTACTTCGTTTTTGTGACTACACTTGGTACGGTGTAGTAAGATTTCATATTAAAGGGAATATGCGACGTGAAAATGTTAAGTATGGTTACCGAGTGCTCAACCACTTAGAATACTTTTATTAAACTGATTATATACGAAATCTTGTGGTCTATATATATATATTGCAGCCGGCATTAAACCTATATCTCACCAACTTTATGTTGACCTTTTTAAACATGTCTATTCTCAGGTGATTTCTAAAGCTTCCGCTGCATCATGTTGGATCTAACCAGGATCTTGCGTACGCATGTTTGTGTCAAAAATAAAACTGCATATCCAAGATGTTGTACTGTAAAATATGCTAGAAACCGTGTTGTTGTCATCATTTGTAAAGTTTGTAAGTCGAAGATTATCGCTAAACGTTAATCTTCTTTTTATTGTCTTAAGCTTGTAACAAAAATAATGGTTATAGTTTGTAATGTATAATATATGCAGTTTTCTTTCAAAAATGTCTCATATAGAGGTCAATACCTCGCAATGAAATCATACGTTATCTAACGCGTTCTTATGGTTAAGGACGGGTTATGACATGTGGTATCAGAGCGGTGGTCTTAGCGAACCAGGTTTGCATTAGTGTGTCTAAACCGATAAGTCGTTAGGATACATTAGTAAGTCTGGACTTTGACCGGGTTTGATTTTAAAAAAAAAAAAAAACCATTGCTTATCACTGTTGGTTAAAAATTCATATGTAAATATTATGTAAGTACTAATGGGTTAGTTGTTGTGTGATAGATGTCGGGCTCGAAACTTATTATCACATTCAGCGACTCCGAATCAGAATCTTCAGATTGTGTTTCAGTCATTAACATATCCGATGACGAAAATGGTATTTTTGGGGAAGACTCACAATTTCCAGATGAACCAACTATAGAAATATCGGAAAGTGAACCCGAGGAGGAAAGTGAACCCGAAGAGGAAAGTGAACCCGAAGAAGAAAGTGAACCCGAGGAAGAAATACTAGAAATTACGAAAGAAAAATTCGATCAAGGAAAGAAACGAAAAGCGAATGAATTAGAAAATTCAAATCCCGAACTTAGTGAGAATGACGTAGCACCAATTCCACTCAACACTACCACCCCTATTCCCGCTATTCCTATTAGTGCTATCCCCGCATCTAGTTCTTCGGATCCTCAGCCAAAACGTAGGCAGACAGCTAGGATAAGCGTTAGGCCATTCATTGGAACTAAACGCCCTAGAAAATAGACCGAACGATGCACTGCCGTATTAAGCCATGGAATCATATAATGTTTTGTATAATATTATTAGTGTGGTTTGCTTAAAGTTTGATGTAAGATAAGCATATGTAAAATAGCGAAGTATGAAATGCAATAATTTTCCATGGTTAAGTATTATTTAGATTGTAGTAATTGATTCTGTACTAAGCTATTAAGTATGAACATTAACGGGTAGGTACTACCCAAGATATAATTATAAAACGCTAATAAGAAGAAAAGGCTTTTATAATAATACCTGGTTCATATTATTAACAAGCTATAAATGTACTATAAATACATACTACATCTATAATAATCCATGTGAATAATTATTTTCTTTCATTAGGTAATGGCGCGATTGAACCGAATGACGGAACAAGAAGTCGAGAACTTCATCAACCAGCGAGTCAACGATAGAATGCTATGGGTCGAAGCTGCAAGAGCTACTGCAGTTAATCCAAATCCTCGTGTAGGATGCTCCTACAAGACGTTTCAAGCTTGCAAACCTTCATCATTCAGTGGAACGGAAGGACCTATCGGTTTAACCCGATGGATAGAAAAGATGGAGACGGTGTTCAAAATCAGCGGTTGTGATGAAAAAGACATGACCAAGTATGCATCGTGCACTTTACAAGATAGTGCACTCACATGGTGGAAGAATTATGTGAAGGCGGTAGGAGGAGATGTAGCTTATGATACTCCATGGGAAGAATTCAAAGCAATGATAATCACCGAGTATTGTCCAAGGAATGAGGTTATTAAGTTAGAAGATGAGTTACGAAGTTTGAAGGTGGTTGGTACTGAAATCACCAACTACAACCAGCGATTCATGGAATTAGTTTTACTATGTCCTGAATTGGTCCCAACCGAAGCACGGAAGATTGAAATGTACAAAGGTGGTTTGCCCAAAAAGGTCAAGGCAAACGTTACGGCGTCGAAACCTAAGACAATTCATGAAGCTATAACCATGGCGAACGAGCTAATGGATCAGGTCATTTTGGACAAGAAAGCATTCAATACTGAGGTGAAGGTATTGGGGAACAAGAAAAAGTGGAATGGAGGTTATGATCGAGGTAATCAACAACAACCTTATAAGAAACAAGAAACCACGAAAGGTGCGGGTAGCGGTTCAGGCTTTGGTTACAAAGGACAAAGTCCTTTATGCAACCGTTGTCACAAACATCATTTTGGTTACTGCAGTGTGTTGTGCACCAAATGCAATAGACAGGGACATCTTGCTGAAGATTGTAAGGCTCTCGTTACAAATGCAAATGGTAACAAGACTCCTGCCACCAACGCAAATAGAACTGCTTTGGCTAACATTACTTGTTTTGGGTGTGGAAAACAAGGTCACTATAAGAGTCAGTGCCCGAATCCAGAAAAGAATGGCGGACCTGCACGTGGAAGAGCGTTTGTTATTAATGCTAGAGAGGCACGAGAAGACCCGGAACTTGTTACGGGTACGTTTACCATTAATAACTTATCAGCATCTATTTTATTTGATACTGGCGCCGATAGAAGTTACGTGTGTATAAATTTTTACACTAAATTGAATTGTTCATCATTACCTCTAGATGCTAAGTACTTGATTGAGTTAGCTAATGGTAAGCTAATTAAAGCCGATAAAATTTGTCGTGATTGTGAAATAAATCTAGCCGGAGAAACGTTTAAAATCGACTTAATACCCGTAGAATTGGGAGGTTTTGATGTAATAGTCGGCATGGACTGGATGTCCAAAATAGGAGCGGAAGTTGTTTGTGCTAAGAAGGCAATTCGTATTCCTGGTAAGGATAAAATACCGGTGATGATTTATGGAGAGAAGGGTAATTCAAAGCTAAAACTCATTAGCTGTTTGAAAGCCAAGAAGTGTTTAGAAAAGGGATGTTACGCTATTTTAGCACATGTTAATAAAGTCGAAAAGGAAGAGAAGTGCATCAATGACGTGCCTGTGGCAAGAAATTTTCCCGAAGTTTTTCCGAAAGAATTGCCGGGATTACCTCCATTTAGATCGGTGGAATTTCAAATAGATTTAGTACCAGGAGCTGCACCAGTGGCCCGTGCTCCATATAGACTTGCACCGTCCGAGTTAAAAGAACTTCAAAGTCAGTTAAAAGAATTACTGGACCGTGGATTCATACGACCGAGTACTTCACCGTGGGGAGCTCCAATTTTGTTTGTTAAGAAGAAAGATGGATCTTTTAGGATGTGTATAGACTATCGTGAATTAAATAAGTTAACTATCAAGAATCGGTATCCACTACCGAGAATTGATGACTTATTTGATCAATTGCAAGGATCATGTGTTTATTCAAAAATCGACTTAAGATCGGGCTATCATCAACTACGCGTCAAAGAAGAGGATATTCCGAAAACTGCTTTTCGGACACGTTATGGTCATTACGAATTTTTGGTTATGCCGTTTGGATTGACGAATGCGCCAGCTGTATTCATGGACCTCATGAATCGAGTTTGTAGTCCGTATTTAGATAAGTTTGTTATCGTTTTCATTGATGATATTCTTATCTATTCCAAGAGTGAGCAAGAGCATGAAGAGCATTTAAGGTTGATACTGGAGTTGTTGAGAAAAGAACAACTTTATGCTAAATTTTCTAAGTGTGCTTTCTGGTTGAAAGAAGTACAATTTCTTGGCCACGTTGTTAATAGCGAAGGAATTCAGGTTGATCCAGCAAAAATTGAAGCCATTGAAAAATGGGAGACTCCTAAGACACCAATGCAGATACGCCAATTTTTGGGTTTAGCCGGTTATTATAGAAGGTTTATTCAAGATTTTTCTCGAATAGCTAAGCCGTTGACAGCGTTAACGCAAAAAGGGAAGAAATACGAATGGACCTCGGAGCAGGAGAACGCATTTCAAATACTGAAGAAGAAGTTAACTACGGCGCCTATTTTATCGTTACCAGAAGGGAACGATGATTTTGAAATATATTGTGACGCTTCGCGACAAGGTTTTGGTTGTGTTCTTATGCAACGGAAGAAAGTGATTGCATTTGCATCCCGACAATTGAAGATTCACGAGCGAAATTATACGACGCATGATCTAGAATTGGGAGCAGTCGTGTTTGCATTGAAGATGTGGAGACACTACTTGTATGGGGTTAAATTCACTGTGTTTACTGATCATAAAAGCCTTCAACATATTTTTGATCAGAAACAATTGAACATGAGGCAACGTAGGTGGGTCGAGTTAATAAACGACTATGATTGTGAAATTCGTTATCATCCCGGGAAAGCGAATGTGGTGGCTGACGCACTAAGCAGAAAGGAACGAGAACCAATTCGAGTACGAGCGATGAACATAAAAATTCGCATGAATCTCAACTCACAAATCAAAGAAGTTCAACGAGAAGCACTTACTAAAGAAAATATAGGAAATGAAATAATGAAGAAGTATGAGAAGCAACTCGTTATGCGGGAAGATGGAATTCGATATTTTGCGAATCGTATTTGGGTACCGAAGTTGGGTGGATTAAGGAAGTTGATATTGAACGAGGCACATAAGACAAGATATTCGATACATCCTGGAGTTGGAAAGATGTACCAAGATCTTAAGACGCATTATTGGTGGCCTAATTTGAAGATAGACGTTGCAACATATGTTGGGGAGTGTTTAACTTGTTCTAAGGTCAAAGCAGAACACCAGAAGCCGTCAGGGTTACTTCAACAACCAGAAATCCCAGAATGGAAATGGGATGGTATTACCATGGATTTCATCACGAAGTTACCAAAGACTGCCTGGGGATACGACACCATTTGGGTGATTGTTGATCGTCTCACCAAGTCTGCACATTTCTTGCCTATAAAGGAAACGGATAGAATGGAGAAACTATTACGATTGTATATAAAGGAAGTTGTTTCAAGGCATGGGATACCTATTTCCATTATATCCGATCGTGATAGTAGATTTACCTCAAAGTTTTGGCAATCACTACAGGAGGCATTAGGAACTCGTTTGGATATGAGTACCGCATATCATCCGCAGACCGACGGGCAGAGTGAGAGAACAATTCAGACTCTTGAAGACATGCTCAGGGCATGTGTGATCGATTTTGGAAACGGATGGGATAAATATCTACCGTTAGCAGAATTCTCGTATAATAATAGTTATCATGCGAGCATTGGAGCTGCGCCATTCGAAGCATTGTATGGAAGGAAGTGTAGATCTCCTATCTGTTGGAATGAAGTAGGAGATCGACAATTAACTGGTCCCGAGATCATACATGAAACGACTGAGAAGATAGTGCAAATCAAGGAGAGATTAAAAACAGCCCGCAGTCGCCAAAAGAGCTACGCCGATGTCCGAAGGAAACCATTAAAGTTTCAGGTCGGGGACATGGTTATGCTAAAGGTGTCACCTTGGAAAGGTGTAATACGTTTCGGCAAAAGGGGTAAACTGAACCCAAGGTACGTAGGCCCGTTTAAGATCATCGAACGCATTGGACCGGTAGCTTATCGACTCGAGTTACCGCAACAACTCGCTGGAGTACATAATACCTTTCACGTCTCAAACCTTAAGAAGTGTCTTGCAAAGGAAGACCTTACCATTCCTCTCGAAGAAATCCATGTCGACGAGAAACTACAATTCGTCGAAGAACCAATCGAAATCATGGACCGTGAAGTTAAACAGCTCAAACAGAGCAATATACCGATTGTTAAGGTTCGTTGGAATGCTAGAAGAGGTCCCGAATTTACTTGGGAACGAGAGGATCAGATGAAGCAAAAGTATCCACACTTGTTTCTTGATGACGCAAAATAGGTACAATTTTAAAATTTCGGGACGAAATTTATTTAACGGGGAGGTAATGTAACGACCCGCATTTTTTCGATCATACTATACTTATAAGATTAATATTTACATAAATTAAACCTTGCCAACATGATAAGCAATCCAAATTGTCGAGATTTATATTTCCGAAAAGAGTTTTACGCAACGTTTGACCGTCTAGTTTGACCAATGATATCACGAACTATACAATATATAATAATTATACGTTTGTGTATATATATGTATATATACATATTTAACATGATTAATAAATGTTTTAATATCTCATTTTGTATTAATAACAAGTTATAAGTATATTTTGAAACTACTAACTTAAGTTTTCAAAATGATAACAATACGTAACGTTAATTGACATAAATACTTAAGACTTATAATGTTTATACATATATTGTATAAGTAATGTATTTAATCACTTTTAAAGACTTAAATACATAAAATCATATAAGTGTATTCACAAAAGATAGCTATATTTGAATCCTCATTCCATTTTTCACAAAATTTCTATACGTATACCTAGAGTATTTGTACTCGTATCATACCAAGCTTCTATACGTATTTACTAATAGTAAATACACATCAAATCACCACCTAACCCACCCTTGTTACTGCCCTTAGAGCAAGGTAATTGGATTTTGGATGCATGCATGAATTATTACACAAAAATACAACATGTGAACTTGTCCATCATCATCATCATTCACGTTTTTATGGTATATATATACATGATCATTTTGCTTCATTTACTACTTCAATTTCCTAGCTAAAACACACACTCTTTCTTACTCTCTAAACTCCATAACAACCCAGCAAAATTCCATAAAGATCTAGCTTCAAAAACCATACTAAAACACCATAAGAAAACCATACAAAAACACTTCAAGAAAACCCTCCAAGAACACCAACTTACTTCCAATCTTTCATCCACTTCTATCACCCTTTTGATTATAGCTTCTTACTTCTCTTTTACAGCAACTTCATCCAAGGAACTTGAGGTAGAATATATGTTCATAACCTTATTCGATTCATATATATATAGCTATTATATTTTGTGGTATACAAGTTTAACAACAAGAACATAGTTTGAATGTTTTCAAACTTGTTTGCAAACTAAATAGATCCTTCTAACTTAACTTTTAAAATACTTCAAGACCTGTAATATAACTTATGTATATGCTAATTTAACAAGGTAAAACTTGGTTTTTCAAAGTATAAGTATTTTTAGAAAAATGGTCATTAAATGATTTTGTTGTAACGAAAATGATTAACTTCATAAGTTTCACTAAAGTTTGACCTATGCCGTGTGATTTTGAATACAAACTAAGGTATTTACAGTTCATAGTCTTAAAGAGGGACTCGATCCAAGGAGATGGCAAGTTGAATCAACGAAAACGGACTTGTAACGAAGAAACTATGACCGAAACAAAATTGGTTATCCAAGGCTTAAATGACTTCGGGATTCATTGGAAAAATTTACATAAAATCACATACTTCTAAGATAACATGATATTTTATATATATGTACTTATAATTCAATTTTATATGGTTCAGGATCACCCGTAAACAACACGAGAAGATTAATCATAAGATCCCATGATTGTACGCAACACGTCATTTGACAACACCGGTACCATGGGTCAAGATTAATCTCGACCAATACATTTATGATGGGGTTTTACGGGAGTTTTATTTATTTCGTTGGGGGTTGTATTTATTCATTGCGGGTATATTAAACATCTAAAAATGAACCATTAAAAATTGAATTGCTAACCTCGGACTGCTAACTTTCGGACTAAGGAAATATTCAAAGTATTAAAAGTATAACAAGTATATATATATATAACGTTTGTTTAAAATGAAAACATATTGATATATTATATATGGATAGGTTCGTGATATCAACCGGAAGACCGAGTCAAATTATTTATATCATCAAGACAAAAGTGAGTATATAGTCCCACTTTTAAACTCTAAATATTTCGGGATGAGAATACATGTATTTTATGTTTTACGTTATGGACACAAGTAACTGAAAAATATATTCTACGTTGAGTTGTACCACTGGCATACTTCCCTGTAGCTTGGTAACTAATATTTACAGCGGTATTGTAAACGCGAATCCTGTTGATAGATCTATCGGGCCTGACAACCCCAACCGGACTGGACGACCAGTATTCAACGGTTGCACAGTACTTCGTTTTTGTGACTACACTTGGTACGGTGTAGTAAGATTTCATATTAAAGGGAATATGCGACGTGAAAATGTTAAGTATGGTTACCGAGTGCTCAACCACTTAGAATACTTTTATTAAACTGATTATATACGAAATCTTGTGGTCTATATATATATATTGCAGCCGGCATTAAACCTATATCTCACCAACTTTATGTTGACCTTTTTAAACATGTCTATTCTCAGGTGATTTCTAAAGCTTCCGCTGCATCATGTTGGATCTAACCAGGATCTTGCGTACGCATGTTTGTGTCAAAAATAAAACTGCATATCCAAGATGTTGTACTGTAAAATATGCTAGAAACCGTGTTGTTGTCATCATTTGTAAAGTTTGTAAGTCGAAGATTATCGCTAAACGTTAATCTTCTTTTTATTGTCTTAAGCTTGTAACAAAAATAATGGTTATAGTTTGTAATGTATAATATATGCAGTTTTCTTTCAAAAATGTCTCATATAGAGGTCAATACCTCGCAATGAAATCATACGTTATCTAACGCGTTCTTATGGTTAAGGACGGGTTATGACACATAGCAATTTGATTCACTCAAAACGGATTTAAAATGAAGAAGTTATGGGTAAAACAAGATTGGATAATTTTTCTCATTTTAGCTACGTGAAAATTGGTAACAAATCTATTCCAACCATAACTTAATCAACTTGTATTATATATTATGTAATCTTGAGATATCATAGACACGTATACAATGTTTCGACCTATCATGTCGACACATCTATATATATTTCGGAACAACCATAGACACTCTATATGTGAATGTTGGAGTTAGCTATACAGGGTTGAGGTTGATTCCAAAATATATATAGTTTGAGTTGTGATCAATACTGAGATACGTATACACTGGGTCGTGGATTGATTCAAGATAATATTTATCGATTTATTTCTGTACATCTAACTGTGGACAACTAGTTGTAGGTTACTAACGAGGACAGCTGACTTAATAAACTTAAAACATCAAAATATATTAAAAGTGTTGTAAATATATTTTGAACATACTTTGATATATATGTATATATTGTTATAGGTTCGTGAATCAACCAGTGGCCAAGTCTTACTTCCCGACGAAGTAAAAATCTGTGAAAGTGAGTTATAGTCCCACTTTTAAAATCTAATATTTTTGGGATGAGAATACATGCAGGTTTTATAAATGATTTACAAAATAGACACAAGTACGTGAAACTACATTCTATGGTTGAATTATCGAAATCGAATATGCCCCTTTTTATTAAGTCTGGTAATCTAAGAATTAGGGAACAGACACCCTAATTGACGCGAATCCTAAAGATAGATCTATTGGGCCTAACAAACCCCATCCAAAGTACCGGATGCTTTAGTACTTCGAAATTTATATCATATCCGAAGGGTGTCCCGGAATGATGGGGATATTCTTATATATGCATCTTGTTATTGTCGGTTACCAGGTGTTCACCATATGAATGATTTTTATCTCTATGTATGGGATGTGTATTGAAATATGAAATCTTGTGGTCTATTGTTACGATTTGATATATATAGGTTAAACCTATAACTCACCAACATTTTTGTTGACGTTTTAAGCATGTTTATTCTCAGGTGATTATTAAGAGCTTCCGCTGTCGCATACTTAAATAAGGACAAGATTTGGAGTCCATGCTTGTATGATATTATGTAAAAACTGCATTCAAGAAACTTATTTTGTTGTAACATATTTGTATTGTAAACCATTATGTAATGGTCGTGTGTAAACAGGATATTTTAGATTATCATTATTTGATAATCTACGTAAAGTTTTTTTTAAACCTTTATTGATGAAATAAAGGTTATGGTTTGTTTAAAAATGAATGCAGTCTTTGAAAAACGTCTCATATAGAGGTCAAAACCTCGCAACGAAATCAATTAATATGGAACGTTTTTAATCAATAAGAACGGGACATTTCAATAGATGTCTACCTCTAGAACAAGTCCCATTGACTCACCTAATAATAATGAAGAGTCAAATGTAAATTGGAATGATTCGTGGACTGATTCACAAGTTCCCGAAGAGGAACCGGAAGAAGAGTCGGAACCGGAAGAAGAATCAGAACCGGAAGAAGAATCGGAACCGGGTGAAGAAATAGAACCGGTGGGGGAAATAATAAAACGGTTAAGTAAAAGAAAATCCTCAACCAACCGACCAAGGTTAATTATGGTCAATGGTGTTTCCGCCAAGGAAGCAAAATATTGGGAGGATTACCAATTCTCCGATGAATCGGATTCCGACGAGAATTCCGATGATGTTATAGAAATTACCCCAACTGAATTTAAAAAGGCAAAAGAAAATAATAAGGGAAAGGGCATAAAAATAGAGAAATCTAATTCCAACCCCAATGAACTTTATATGTATCGTCAACTCCCGAAGTCCTTAAGTTGTAACAATGACCCGGGAACCTCTAAACCACCAGGTTTTTCTAAACCAATGTGGAAAATTACGGCTCGTATTAGGGGAACATCATATATCCCTAGAAACTTGGCAAAACGAACCTAAACCGAAGAAGAAGAAACAAGCGAGTCGGAATAAGATAGTTGTATTCGTGTGGTGTAATATATGTAATATAGTGTGCTTATGCTTTATGATATATGTAAAAATTGCTTGTATTAATAAGTATTTTTTTTATGAATCTAACTCTTGTCTATTTTACAGTATAAAAACACAAAATGGATAGACAACCCAATATTTTAAGAGACCTACCCGGAGACATGATTGATGAAATCTTGTCTAGAGTCGGTCAGAATTCTTCGGCACAACTATTTAAGGCGAGATCAGTTTGTAAGACATTCGAAGAACGTTCCAAGAATGTCTTGGTTTATAAGAGACTTTCGTTTGAAAGATGGGGGATATCACATTGGGAAACCCATAAGTTACGATGTGTTTACTTTGACGCATATATTGCAGGGAACCCAAATGCTATTTTACGCAACGGGTTAAGAAATTATTTTGACTCAATATATCCGAATATTGGACTTCGTGATTTGGAAAAAGCGGCTAACATGCAACATAAAGAAGCATGTTATGCTTACGGATTAATAATGTTCGCTTCTCACCAAAGTGAGAACAAGAACATCGGGCTACAACTATTAAACAAAACGTTTCCACAAGTGACGGAGTCGGTAATTGGGGTAAGAAACGAGGTTTTTAGATTGTTACGGGACTGTTGGACATTACGTAACCCTCGTCCCTTTGACGACGTTACAACACGCTGTCTTATCAACGGCCATAATGGTTATGTTCCACAAGACCAAGGATGGGAAGTAGTCCTAGTAAAACCAGAATGCATGACTTGTTTCTGGACGTATGAATTACGTGTCTTTATTGCCTTTGCTGAACGACTTGTGTACTAGCTAGAATTATCTTCACACATATCTTGTATCAAAGTTATTGTGTGCTATATTTCATGATTTATGTAAAATAAGCGGTATTGTAAGTTTGTAAAATATTGTATAAAAGTTTGAACGCGAAATATTATTACAATCAGTTTTTCATATAGAATTGTAGTAGTTGAATTGTATATTAGCTACTAAGTATGAACTTAACGGGTAGGTACTACCCGAATTTAAACTTATAAAACGCTAATATGAAGAAAAAGCTTTTATAAATGAGTTCATATTATGCTACGAAATACTATTAACTACTCTTAATATTCTGTATGATTAACTTGTTCCATTTGACTATTTTGAAGGAAATGGCACCGACTACTCGACACACCGTGAATATGAATGAAGAGGAATTCCGTACTTTTCTAGCTTCAAACATAGCCGCAGTACAGGCTGCGTTACATACCAACAATAACCTTGGATCTAGCAGTACAGGAAATCGTGTAGGATGCACCTACAAAGAATTCACTGCCTGCAAACCTTTGGAATTTGATGGAACCGAAGGACCGATCGGATTGAAACGGTGGACCGAGAAGGTCGAATCGGTGTTTGCCATAAGTAAGTGTACTGAAGGGGACAAAGTGAAGTACGCTACGCATACCTTCACAGGTTCTGCGTTAACATGGTGGAATACCTATCTAGAGCAAGTGGGACAAGACGATGCGTACGCACTACCGTGGTCAGCATTCAAGCACTTGATGAACGAGAAGTACCGTCCCAGAACCGAGGTCAATAAGCTCAAGACAGAACTTAGAGGGTTACGAACCCAAGGATTTGATATTACCACGTACGAAAGACGATTCACAGAATTGTGCCTATTGTATCCGGGAGCGTTCGAAGATGAGGAAGAGAAGATCGACGCGTTTGTGAAAGGATTACCGGAAAGAATCCAAGAAGATATAAGTTCACACGAGCCCGCCTCCATACAACAGGCATGTAGAATGGCTCACAAACTAGTGAACCAGATTGAAGAAAGAATTAAAGAACAGACTGCTGAAGAGGCCAATGTGAAGCAAGTCAAAAGAAAGTGGGAGGAAAACGGTGATAAGAATCACCAATACAACAACAACAACAACAATAATCGCAACAATTATCCCAACAATCGCAACATCAATCGTAACTACAACAAACGGCCCAACAACAACAACAACAACAACAACAACAACAACAACAACAACAGCAACTACAACAATCATCCCAACAACAATAATAACCGCAACAACAACAACAATCAGAAGCAGCTATGCCAAAGGTGTGAAAAGTATCACTCGGGGTTCTGCACCAAATTTTGCAACAAGTGTAAAAGAAATGGTCATAGCACGGCGAAGTGTGAGGTCTACGGACCAGGGGTTAATAGAACGAAAGGAACAAATGGTGTCGGAACGAGTAATGGCAGAGCAAGTAGTGTCGGAGCAAGTTATGCCAATGTAGTTTGTTATAAATGTGGAAAACCGGGCCACATTATTAGAAATTGCCCGAACCAGGAGAACACGAATGGACAAGGCCGCGGAAGAGTTTTCAATATTAATGCGGCAGAGGCACAGGAAGACCCGGAGCTTGTTACGGGTACGTTTCTTATTGACAATAAATCTGCTTACGTTTTATTTGATTCGGGTGCGGATAGAAGCTATATGAGTAGAGATTTTTGTGCTAAATTAAGTTGTCCATTGACGCCTTTGGATAGTAAATTTTTACTCGAATTAGCAAATGGTAAATTAATTTCAGCAGATAATATATGTCGGAATCGAGAAATTAAACTGGTTAGCGAAACATTTAAGATTGATTTAATACCAGTAGAGTTAGGGAGTTTTGATGTGATAATCGGTATGGACTGGTTGAAAGAAGTGAAAGCAGAGATTGTTTGTTACAAAAATGCAATTCGCATTATACGAGAAAAAGGAAAACCCTTAATGGTGTACGGAGAAAAGGGCAACACGAAGCTACATCTTATTAGTAATTTGAAGGCACAAAAACTAATAAGAAAAGGTTGCTATGCTGTTCTAGCACACGTCGAGAAAGTACAAACTGAAGAAAAGAGCATCAATGATGTTCCCGTCGCAAAAGAATTTCCCGATGAATTTCCGAAAGAATTACCGGGATTACCCCCACATCGATCCGTTGAATTTCAAATAGATCTTGTACCAGGAGCTGCACCAATAGCTCGTGCTCCTTACAGACTCGCACCCAGCGAGATGAAAGAACTACAAAGCCAATTACAAGAACTTTTAGAGCGTGGTTTCATTCGACCAAGCACATCACCGTGGGGAGCTCCTGTTTTGTTTGTCAAGAAGAAAGATGGTACATTCAGGTTGTGTATCGACTACCGAGAGTTGAACAAACTTACCATCAAGAACCGCTACCCACTACCGAGAATCGATGACTTATTTGATCAACTACAAGGCTCGTCTGTTTATTCAAAGATTGACTTACGTTCCGGGTATCATCAAATGCGGGTGAAAGAAGATGATATTCCAAAGACTGCTTTCAGAACACGTTACGGTCATTACGAGTTTATGGTCATGCCGTTTGGCTTAACTAATGCACCAGCTGTGTTCATGGACCTTATGAACCGAGTGTGTGGACCATACCTTGACAAGTTTGTCATTGTTTTCATTGATGACATACTTATTTACTCAAAGAATGACCAAGAACACGGTGAACATTTGAGAAAGGTGTTAGAAGTATTGAGGAAGGAAGAATTGTACGCTAAGTTTTCAAAGTGTGCATTTCGGTTGGAAGAAGTTCAATTCCTCGGTCACATAGTGAACAAAGAAGGTATTAAGGTGGATCCGGCAAAGATAGAAACTGTTGAAAAGTGGGAAACCCCGAAAACTCCGAAACACATACGCCAGTTTTTAGGACTAGCTGGTTACTACAGAAGGTTCATCCAAGACTTTTCCAGAATAGTAAAACCCTTGACTGCATTAACGCATAAAGGGAAGAAATTTGAATGGAATGATGAACAAGAGAAAGCGTTTCAGTTATTGAAGAAAAAGCTAACTACGGCACCTATATTGTCATTGCCTGAAGGGAATGATGATTTTGTGATTTATTGTGATGCATCAAAGCAAGGTCTCGGTTGTGTATTAATGCAACGAACGAAGGTGATTTCTTATGCGTCTAGACAATTGAAGATTCACGAACAAAATTATACGACGCATGATTTGGAATTAGGCGCGGTTGTTTTTGCATTAAAGACTTGGAGGCACTACTTATATGGGGTCAAAAGTATTATATATACCGACCACAAAAGTCTTCAACACATATTTAATCAGAAACAACTGAATATGAGGCAGCGTAGGTGGATTGAATTATTGAATGATTACGACTTTGAGATTCGTTACCACCCGGGGAAGGCAAATGTGGTAGCCGATGCCTTGAGCAGGAAGGACAGAGAACCCATTCGAGTAAAATCTATGAATATAATGATTCATAATAAAATTACTACTCAAATAAAGGAGGCGCAACAAGGAGTTTTAAAAGAGGGAAATTTAAAGGATGAAATACCCAAAGGATCGGAGAAGCATCTTAATATTCGGGAAGACGGAACCCGGTATAGGGCTGAAAGGATTTGGGTACCAAAATTTGGAGATATGAGAGAAATGGTACTTAGAGAAGCTCATAAAACCAGATACTCAATACATCCTGGAACGGGGAAGATGTACAAGGATCTCAAGAAACATTTTTGGTGGCCGGGTATGAAAGCCGATGTTGCTAAATACGTAGGAGAATGTTTGACGTGTTCTAAGGTCAAAGCTGAGCATCAGAAACCATCAGGTCTACTTCAACAACCCGAAATCCCGGAATGGAAATGGGAAAACATTACCATGGATTTCATCACTAAATTGCCAAGGACTGCAAGTGGTTTTGATACTATTTGGGTAATAGTTGATCGTCTCACCAAATCAGCACACTTATTGCCAATAAGAGAAGATGACAAGATGGAGAAGTTAGCACGACTGTATTTGAAGGAAGTCATCTCCAGAAATGGAATACCAATCTCTATTATCTCTGATAGGGATGGCAGATTTATTTCAAGATTCTGGCAGACATTACAGCAAGCATTAGGAACTCGTCTAGACATGAGTACTGCCTATCATCCACAAACTGATGGGCAGAGCGAAAGGACGATACAAACGCTTGAAGACATGCTACGAGCATGTGTTATTGATTTCGAAAACAATTGGGATCGACATCTACCGTTAGCAGAATTTTCCTACAACAACAGCTACCATTCAAGCATTGAGATGGCGCCGTTTGAAGCACTTTATGGTAGAAAGTGCAGGTCTCCGATTTGTTGGAGTGAAGTGGGGGATAGACAGATTACGGGTCCGGAGATTATACAAGAAACTACCGAGAAGATCATCCAAATTCAACAACGGTTGAAAACCGCCCAAAGTCGACAAAAGAGCTACGCTGACATTAAAAGAAAAGATATAGAATTTGAAATTGGAGAGATGGTCATGCTTAAAGTTGCACCTTGGAAAGGCGTTGTTCGATTTGGTAAACGAGGGAAATTAAATCCAAGGTATATTGGACCATTCAAGATTATTGATCGTGTCGGACCAGTAGCTTACCGACTAGAGTTACCTCAACAACTCGCGGCTGTACATTACACTTTCCACGTCTCGAATTTAAAGAAATGTTTTGCCAAAGAAGATCTCACTATTCCGTTAGATGAAATCCAAATCAACGAAAAACTTCAATTCATCGAGGAACCCGTCGAAATAATGGATCATGAGGTTAAAAGACTTAAGCAAAACAAGATACCAATTGTTAAGGTTCGATGGAATGCTCGTAGAGGACCCGAGTTCACCTGGGAGCGTGAAGATCAGATGAAGAAGAAATACCCGCATCTATTTTCAGAAGATTCGTCAACACCTTCAACAGCTTAAAATTTCGGGACAAAATTTATTTAACGGGTAGGTACTGTAGTGACCCGAACTTTTCCATGTTTATATATATTAATTGAGATTGATATTTACATGATTAAATGTTTCCAACATGTTAAGCAATCAAACTTGTTAAGACTTGATTAATTGAAATATGTTTCATATAGACAATTGACCACCCAAGTTGACCGGTGATTCACGAACGTTAAAACTTGTAAAAACTATATGATGACATATATATGGATATATATATAGTTAACATGATACTATGATAAGTAAACATATCATTAAGTATATTAACAATGAACTACATATGTAAAAACAAGACTACTAACTTAATGATTTTTAAACGAGACATATATGTAACGATTATCGTTGTAAAGACATTTAATGTATATATATCATATTAAGAGATATTCATACATGATAATATCATGATAATATAATAATTTAAAATCTCATTTGATATTATAAACATTGGGTTAACAACATTTAACAAGATCGTTAACCTAAAGGTTTCAAAACAACACTTACATGTAACGACTAACGATGACTTAACGACTCAGTTAAAATGTATATACATGTAGTGTTTTAATATGTATTTATACACTTTTGAAAGATTTCAATACACTTATCAAAATACTTATACTTAACAAAAATGCTTACAATTACATCCTCGTTCAGTTTCATCAACAATTCTACTCGTATGCACCCGTATTCGTACTCGTACAATACACAGCTTTTAGATGTATGTACTATTGGTATATACACTCCAATGATCAGCTCTTAGCAGCCCATGTGAGTCACCTAACACATGTGGGAACCATCATTTGGCAACTAGCATGAAATATCTCATAAAATTACAAAAATATGAGTAATCATTCATGACTTATTTACATGAAAACAAAATTACATATCCTTTATATCTAATCCATACACCAACGACCAAAAACACCTACAAACACTTTCATTTTTCAATTTTCTTCATCTAATTGATCTCTCTCAAGTTCTATCTTCAAGTTCTAAGTGTTCTTCATAAATTCCAAAAGTTCTAGTTTCATAAAATCAAGAATACTTTCAAGTTTGCTAGCTCACTTCCAATCTTGTAAGGTGATCATCCAACCTCAAGAAATCTTTGTTTCTTACAGTAGGTTATCATTCTAATACAAGGTAATAATCATATTCAAACTTTGGTTCAATTTCTATAACTATAACAATCTTATTTCAAGTGATGATCTTACTTGAACTTGTTTTCGTGTCATGATTCTGCTTCAAGAACTTCGAGCCATCCAAGGATCCATTGAAGCTAGATCCATTTTTCTCTTTTCCAGTAGGTTTATCCAAGGAACTTAAGGTAGTAATGATGTTCATAACATCATTCGATTCATACATATAAAGCTATCTTATTCGAAGGTTTAAACTTGTAATCACTAGAACATAGTTTAGTTAATTCTAAACTTGTTCGCAAACAAAAGTTAATCCTTCTAACTTGACTTTTAAAATCAACTAAACACATGTTCTATATCTATATGATATGCTAACTTAATGATTTAAAACCTGGAAACACGAAAAACACCGTAAAACTGGATTTACGCCGTCGTAGTAACACAGCGGCCTGTTTTGGGTTAGTTAATTAAAAACTATGATAAACTTTGATTTAAAAGTTGTTATTCTGAGAAAATGAGTTTTATTATGAACATGAAACTATATCCAAAAATTATGGTTAAACTCAAAGTGGAAGTATGTTTTCTAAAATGGTCATCTAGACGTCGTTCTTTCGACTGAAATGACTACCTTTACAAAAATGACTTGTAACTTATTTTTCCGACTATAAACCTATACTTTTCTGTTTATATTCATAAAATAGAGTTCAATATGAAACCATAGCAATTTGATTCACTCAAAACGGATTTAAAATGAAGAAGTTATGGGTAAAACAAGATTGGATAATTTTTCTCATTTTAGCTACGTGAAAATTGGTAACAAATCTATTCCAACCATAACTTAATCAACTTGTATTGTATATTATGTAATCTTGAGATACCATAGACACGTATACAATGTTTCGACCTATCATTTCGACACATCTATATATATTTCGGAACAACCATAGACACTCTATATGTGAATGTTGGAGTTAGCTATACAGGGTTGAGGTTGATTCCAAAATATATATAGTTTGAGTTGTGATCAATACTGAGATACGTATACACTGGGTCGTGGATTGATTCAAGATAATATTTATCGATTTATTTCTGTACATCTAACTGTGGACAACTAGTTGTAGGTTACTAACGAGGACAGCTGACTTAATAAACTTAAAACATCAAAATATATTAAAAGTGTTGTAAATATATTTTTTGAACATACTTTGATATATATGTATATATTGTTATAGGTTCGTGAATCAACCAGTGGCCAAGTCTTACTTCCCGACGAAGTAAAAATCTGTGAAAGTGAGTTATAGTCCCACTTTTAAAATCTAATATTTTTGGGATGAGAATACATGCAGGTTTTATAAATGATTTACAAAATAGACACAAGTACGTGAAACTACATTCTATGGTTGAATTATCAAAATCGAATATGCCCCTTTTTATTAAGTCTGGTAATCTAAGAATTAGGGAACAGACACCCTAATTGACGCGAATTCTAAAGATAGATCTATTGGGCCTAACAAACCCCATCCAAAGTACCGGATGCTTTAGTACTTCGAAATTTATATCATATCCGAAGGGTGTCCCGGAATGATGGGGATATTCTTATATATGCATCTTGTTAATGTCGGTTACCAGGTGTTCACCATATGAATGATTTTTATCTCTATGTATGGGATGTGTATTGAAATATAAAATCTTGTGGTCTATTGTTACGATTTGATATATATAGGTTAAACCTATAACTCACCAACATTTTTGTTGACGTTTAAAGCATGTTTATTCTCAGGTGAATATTAAGAGCTTCCGCTGTTGCATACTAAAATAAGGACAAGATTTGGAGTCCATGTTTGTATGATATTGTGTAAAAACTGCATTCAAGAAACTGATTTCGATGTAACATATTTGTATTGTAAACCATTATGTAATGGTCGTGTGTAAACAGGATATTTTAGATTATCATTATTTGATAATCTACTTAAAGCTTTTTAAACCTTTATTTATGAAATAAAGGTTATGGTTTGTTTTAAAAATGAATGCAGTCTTTGAAAAACGTCTCATATAGAGGTCAAAACCTCGCAACGAAATCAATTAATATGGAACGTTTTTAATCAATAAGAACGGGACATTTCACATTACATAATGGTTTACAATACAAATATGTTACAACAAAATAAGTTTCTTGAATGCAGTTTTTACACAATATCATACAAGCATGGACTCCAAATCTCGTCCTTATTTAAGTATGCGACAGCGGAAGCTCTTAATAATCACCTGAGAATAAACATGCTTAAAACGTCAACAAAAATGTTGGTGAGTTATAGGTTTAACCTATATATATCAAATCATAATAATAGACCACAAGATTTCATATTTCAATACACATCCCATACATAGAGATAAAAATCATTCATATGGTGAACACCTGGTAACCGACATTAACAAGATGCATATATAAGAATATCCCCATCATTCCGGGACACCCTTCGGATATGATATAAATTTCGAAGTACTAAAGCATCCGGTACTTTGGATGGGGTTTGTTAGGCCCGATAGATCTATCTTTAGGATTCGCGTCAATTAGGGTGTCTGTTCCCTAATTCTTAGATTACCAGACTTAATAAAAAGGGGCATATTCGATTTCGATAGTTCAACCATAGAATGTAGTTTCACGTACTTGTGTCTATTTTGTAAATCATTTATAAAACCTGCATGTATTCTCATCCCAAAAATATTAGATTTTAAAAGTGGGACTATAACTCACTTTCACAGATTTTTACTTCGTCGGGAAGTAAGACTTGGCCACTGGTTGATTCACGAACCTATAACAATATATACATATATATCAAAGTATGTTCAAAATATATTTACAACACTTTTAATATATTTTGATGTTTTAAGTTTATTAAGTCAGCTGTCCTCGTTAGTAACCTACAACTAGTTGTCCACAGTTAGATGTACAGAAATAAATCGATAAATATTATCTTGAATCAATCCACGACCCAGTGTATACGTATCTCAGTATTGATCACAACTCAAACTATATATATTTTGGAATCAACCTCAACCCTGTATAGCTAACTCCAACATTCACATATAGAGTGTCTATGGTTGTTCCGAAATATATATAGATGTGTCGACATGATAGGTCGAAACATTGTATACGTGTCTATGGTATCTCAAGATTACATAATATACAATACAAGTTGATTAAGTTATGGTTGGAATAGATTTGTTACAAATTTTCACGTAGCTAAAATGAGAAAAATTATCCAATCTTGTTTTACCCATAACTTCTTCATTTTAAATCCGTTTTGAGTGAATCAAATTGCTATGGTTTCATATTGAACTCTATTTTATGAATCTAAACAGAAAAAGTATAGGTTTATAGTCGGAAAAATAAGTTACAAGTCGTTTTTGTAAAGGTAGTCATTTCAGTCGAAAGAACGACGTCTAGATGACCATTTTAGAAAACATACTTCCACTTTGAGTTTAACCATAATTTTTGGATATAGTTTCATGTTCATAATAAAAATCATTTTCTCAGAATAACAACTTTTAAATCAAAGTTTATCATAGTTTTTAATTAACTAACCCAAAACAGCCCGCGGTGTTACTACGACGGCGTAAATCCGGTTTTACGGTGTTTTTCGTGTTTCCAGGTTTTAAATCATTAAGTTAGCATATCATATAGATATAGAACATGTGTTTAGTTGATTTTAAAAGTCAAGTTAGAAGGATTAACTTTTGTTTGCGAACAAGTTTAGAATTAACTAAACTATGTTCTAGTGATTACAAGTTTAAACCTTCGAATAAGATAGCTTTATATGTATGAATCGAATGATGTTATGAACATCATTACTACCTTAAGTTCCTTGGATAAACCTACTGGAAAAGAGAAAAATGGATCTAGCTTCAATGGATCCTTGGATGGCTCGAAGTTCTTGAAGCAGAATCTTGACACGAAAACAAGTTCAAGTAAGATCATCACTTGAAATAAGATTGTTATAGTTATAGAAATTGAACCAAAGTTTGAATATGATTATTACCTTGTATTAGAATGATAACCTACTGTAAGAAACAAAGATTTCTTGAGGTTGGATGATCACCTTACAAGATTGGAAGTGAGCTAGCAAACTTGAAAGTATTCTTGATTTTATGAAACTAGAACTTTTGGAATTTATGAAGAACACTTAGAACTTGAAGATAGAACTTGAGAGAGATCAATTAGATGAAGAAAATTGAAGAATGAAAGTGTTTGTAGGTGTTTTTGGTCGTTGGTGTATGGATTAGATATAAAGGATATGTAATTTTGTTTTCATGTAAATAAGTCATGAATGATTACTCATATTTTTGTAATTTTATGAGATATTTCATGCTAGTTGCCAAATGATGGTTCCCACATGTGTTAGGTGACTCACATGGGCTGCTAAGAGCTGATCATTGGAGTGTATATACCAATAGTACATACATCTAAAAGCTGTGTATTGTACGAGTACGAATACGGGTGCATACGAGTAGAATTGTTGATGAAACTGAACGAGGATGTAATTGTAAGCATTTTTGTTAAGTAGAAGTATTTTGATAAGTGTATTGAAGTCTTTCAAAAGTGTATAAATACATATTAAAACACTACATGTATATACATTTTAACTGAGTCGTTAAGTCATCGTTAGTCGTTACATGTAAGTGTTGTTTTGAAACCTTTAGGTTAACGATCTTGTTAAATGTTGTTAACCCAATTTTTATAATATCAAATGAGATTTTAAATTATTATATTATCATGATATTATCATGTATGAATATCTCTTAATATGATATATATACATTAAATGTCTTTACAACGATAATCGTTACATATATGTCTCGTTTAAAAATCATTAAGTTAGTAGTCTTGTTTTTACATATGTAGTTCATTGTTAATATACTTAATGTTATGTTTACTTATCATAGTATCATGTTAACTATATATATATATCCATATATATGTCATCATATAGTTTTTACAAGTTTTAACGTTCGTGAATCACCGGTCAACTTGGGTGGTCAATTGTCTATATGAAACATATTTCAATTAATCAAGTCTTAACAAGTTTGATTGCTTAACATGTTGGAAACATTTAATCATGTAAATATCAATCTCAATTAATATATATAAACATGGAAAAGTTCGGGTCACTACAAAAGAATCCTTGGATGGCTTGAAAGTTCTTGAAACAGAATCATGACACGAAAACAATTTCAAGTAAGATTTCCACTCGAAATAAGATTGTTATAGTTATAGAAATTGAATTAAATTTTGAATATGATTATTACCTTGTATTAGAAAGATAACCTACTGTAAGTAACAAAGGTTTCTAGATCTAGGATGATTACTTGTAATGGATTTAGAAAACTTGGAAGTAAACTTACAATCTTGGAAGTATTCTTGATTTTATGAAACTAGAACTTTTGGAATTTATGAAGAACACTTAGAACTTGAAGATAGAACTTGAGAGAGATCAATTAGATGAAGAAAATTGAAGAATAAAAGTGTTTGTAGGTGTTTTTGGTCGTTGGTGTATCGATTAGATATAAAGAATATGTAATTTTGTTTTCATGTAAATAAGTCATGAATGATTACTCATATTTTTATAATTTTATGAGATATTTCATGCTAGTTACCAAATGATGGTTCCCACATGTGTTAGGTGACTCACATGGGCTGCTAAGAGCTGATCATTGGAGTGTATATACCAATAGTACATACATCTAAAAGCTGTGTATTGTACGAGTACGAATACGGGTGCATACGAGTAGAATTGTTGATGAAACTGAACGAGGATGTAATTGTAAGCATTTTTGTTAAGTAGAAGTATTTTGATAAGTGTCTTGAAGTCTTTCAAAAGTGTATGAATACATATTAAAACACTACATGTATATACATTTTAACTGAGTCGTTAAGTCATCGTTAGTCGTTACATGTAAATGTTGTTTTGAAATCTTTAGGTTAACGATCTTGTTGAATGTTGTTAACCCATTGTTTATTATAACAAATGAGATGTTAAATTGTTATATTATCATGATATTATGATATATAATATATCTTAGTATGATGTATATACAGTTAAATGTCGTTACAACGATAATCGTTACATATATGTCTCGTTTCGAAATCATTAAGTTAGTAGTCTTATTTTTACATATGTATTTCATTGTTAATACACTTAATAATATATTTACTTATCATTTAACATAATTAACCAAGTGTATCAATATCTTAATATGATTCATATGTACCTAGTAAGACGTTGTTATAACGATAATCGTTATATATATCGTTTTCGAGTTTCTTAAATTAATAGTCTCATTTTTATGTATATAACTCATTGTTAAAATACCTAATGAGATACATACTTATAATAAAATCATGTTAACTATATATATAACCATATATATATCATCGTATAGTTTTTACAAGTTTTAACGTTCGTGAATCACCGGTCAACTTGGGTGGTCAATTGTCTATATGAAACCTATTTCAATTAATCAAGTCTTAACAAGTTTGATTGCTTAACATGTTGGAAACACTTAATCATGTAAATAACAATTTCATTTAATATATATATAAACATGGAAAAGTTCGGGTCACTACACTTCTTTGGTAACCAAAACAATCATTAAGGACCATCATCACCACCATAAATACCGAACATTATTATCTCGATTTTTTTTCTTCTGAACTACCACAACCTCATTCGCTGTTATTTTAAATCGACTCATTGGTGTTGCATCAAAGGTGTTGCTTGAATTGGGTCACTGCACCACGATGAAGATGATGATGATCGTGACGATTCACGATGATGATGATAAAGTAGAAAGATAACGATAACAATGATGATGAATGGGTGATCGATTGTTGCAATTGCTACAACCATATTATATTTTTTTTCTCGTTGCTGTACAACAAACTATAACATATGAAATGGGTTTTAATATATTTGGGCTTATAAACGGTTATTGGACTATTTCATACTTGTGTTGGGCCGAAGTGAGACTTGGGCCGAGAGCCCGGTTAAGTTTACAGTTGGGATAGTGAAGATGAAG
The DNA here is from genome assembly GCF_046630445.1 of Rutidosis leptorrhynchoides. NCBI lineage: Eukaryota > Viridiplantae > Streptophyta > Magnoliopsida > Asterales > Asteraceae > Rutidosis > Rutidosis leptorrhynchoides. The sequence goes on from NC_092337.1 coordinate 260,661,259, forward strand.
GAAATAGAAAAACGTGGTATATAGTTTTTAAACAGTGCATATAACAGAAATAAATGGATAGAGTTATGGTGGAGGGTGTTTGTGTGTTAGCAAGAGGTCTCGAGTTCGAGCCCGGGCAAAGGCAATTATTTTTAGGAGCTTATTCTTGTGAGGTAGTAATTTTACTATTATTTCATTATTATTATATTATTATTATTATTATTATTATTATTATTATTATTATTATTATTATTATCATTATTAAAACTATCATTTTTATTAAGAGTATCATTTTTTATTATTATTATCACTATTAGAAAATTATCACTTTTTATCAAAATTATTATTATTATTATTATCATTATTATTATTTTAACAAAAATATTATTATTTATATATTATTATTGTTATTTTTAATACTAGTACTACTACTATTATCATAATAACTATTATTATTATTATTATTATTATTATTATTATTATTATTATTATTATTATTATTATTATTATTATTGTAAAATAAAACAACTTTTTATTTATTATTATTATCAAGACTATTTTATCACATACCTATTAGTTATATAAAAATCATAGTTACTACATATAACATAACTATATTAATACTTTTATAATAAATATTAATAAATGTAATTAATTAGGTTATTAATGAAACACCTAATTAAAATAATAACTAAATCACTAATGATATATATAAATTTGTTCGATTACAATTATGTGTGTTAATATGTATATAAATAATATAGGTTCATGAATCTAAGGTCAACCCTGCATTGTTCAATATCGTCATATGTATTTTTACTACAAAATACAGTATTGTGAGTTCATTTGCTCCCTTTTACTCTTTACATTTTTGGGACTGAGAATACATGCGCTATTTTTACAACTGCTTTATTAAATGCTTTTGAAATATATTTTGAACTGCGAATACATGAAATGCTTTTATAAATGTTTGACGAAATAGACACAAGCAAAACATTTCTCGAATGAATTATTATGCAGACAGAAGTTCTGCGGATTATTATTGAATTATGTGGACATGATAATTGCCACCAATTGATGTGAATGTTATGTATCGAGAGAATGATTTTTATACACAGGTTATGTGTATTATATTTTGTACACGAGATATGTGTACGGTTACTAAGATTTAGGAAAGATGATTTTGTACACGAGAAAGGTGTACTGTATTTAAAAGATATCTCATGTACATTACAAGTGGGTATAGGATTCGGGCCCATTTGTACCATGCAACATTTAAATCTTGTGGTCTATCAAAATGATGAATTTTATTGTTTTATGATAAACCTATGAACTCACTAACCTTTTGGTTGACACTTTAAAGCATGTTTAATCTCAGGTACGAAAGAAATCTTCCGCTGTGCATTTACTCAATTTAAAGACATTACATGGAGTCATTCATGGCATATAGAAGTCAGTATCATCACGATGGTACCAAATGTTATTGTATTCATTCAGGAAGATTTTGGACAGGGTATGACATGTGGTATCAGAGCGGTGGTCTTAGCGAACCAGGTCTTACATTAGTGTGTCTAACTGATAGTTGTTTAGATGCATTAGTGAGTCTGGACTTCGACCGTGTCTGCATGTTAAGAGTTTTGCTTATCATTTCTAGTCGAAAATCATCTGCTTATCATCCTTAGGAAATTACTTGCTTATCATTCTTAGTCTAGACATATCTTACTGCCTCTATTGCATAGACAGTGTATAGATAAATTCATATCTTAGGGTATCTGTTATTGTTACCTTTGCCTGACAGCTTCCGTAGATTCCTCTGTAACTTATGGGATTTTAGTATTATATATGCATATGTAAATTATGTATTGCATGGTACTAATCTATATCCTATAATCTATTTCTTATCGAAAATCCTTCATCTGATCGTACAAGACGAATCCCTCAACCAGTTCGAATTCCTCGGATTCTGACAGCTATTCCGATATGGAGTTTCACCTAAGCTCCGAAAGCAGTGTCACCAGAATGAATGAATCAATCATCCATCCCTAATTAATCTGATGGATTCGTAGTCAACTTAACCGAGGAAGACGAGAAGAAGGCGATCCCTTCTGCACTCTTGGTGAAGAACCCGAAGCACTTACCAGCGAACCTATCCGAAACACCATTTTCAGCCTCATTCCCAGGGTATCTCGACACGATTATATTCTATCCACAATTCAAAACCTTATTCATCTGATCGTTTCGACCGACAATCATCCCGGAATAATAGAAGAAGTCCACGAAATTTGCGCACGAGTAATCAATTTGGAGAATATGGTGCAAAACGTACCAGCTTCAGCAACATCAACGGCACCAACAGTATCATCAACATCAATACCAGTACCACCAACAACCCAAGTTCAACATCTCACACCTCAACATCTCAGTATGTACCTCGAGCATAATCATCAATCTGTGAATCGCTCTACATCATTTATCTTCGTTCGACATGGCGATTATGTAATCTCTAATGTTTTAGAGATTATATATTCTTGTTCTAACGGTAAATCAAATGAGTATAATATCATATTGACTCATTAAATCCATGATTACATCTGAAGAAAATATATAGGAATATATATTTTTTCATAAAGACTGTAATTAAAAATTCTTTCGTACAAACTGTTAATGGTGAAAATATTTTAACGGGTAGGTAATACCCGAGAAATATTCAGATTTCACATTAATAAGTACACTATACATTCTTTCAAATCTAATTCAACAGTCATTTACTATCCTATTTACAACCACCGATATACGTATCCGTTCACCGCAGAATAACCATTTTCATTCAATTTCATATTTGGATTTTGATCTATCAGAATCTAACAAGTAGCATAATGAAGAAAACATTGGAAAAAAATAAAAATTGTTAGAAACAAACGAATAAACTATGAGAAATTCTATTAAGAATCCACGCTAACAAAATCCTAGCTAACTGTTCCTAGCTAACTGTTAATTCCGTATTACCTTTTATTTATCGCAATTTATTTATCGCATTTTATTTATCGCAATTTTAATTCTCGCAATTTTATTTATCATCATTTAATTTCTGTTATTTATTTTACACACTTTAAATATCGGGGTATACAAGGTTTTGACATATCATATCGACGCATCTATATATATTATTTGGAATAACCATAGACACTCTATATGCAGTAATGCTGGAGTTAGCTATACAGGGTTGAGGTTGGTTCTACAATAATATATATAGTTTGAGTTGTGAACGAGTCTGAGACATGTACACGGGTCACGATACGTATTAATTAATTCGATTATTATATATTAAATTATATATGAATTATTGGACTATTAACTGTGGATTATCGACTGTGGACTAATGACATTGGACAATTAAAATGAGTTAAAATATTGATTATAACATATGAAACTAAACATTTTTTCAAGTTTGCCACTTGATTTCATCTTAAACCTCATTTGTATCTTGACGATTCCAATCTGCGTTCAAACATTTCATAATTATTAAAAACACTTCAATTGAGAGGACGAACCAACCGCATTTCATCTACGGGAGAAAAGATTTATGCATATAGTTAAGCACCTGAAAAACTCCCGGAAACTGAGTAAACGTTTAACACATAGCTGTGCTAATTCCTTTAGCGTTATCAACTTTGATTTTTCGTTTGAAACAACTTTATTATAACCTTGATATATATGCGTGCTCTTTTATTGTTATCGGGGAACCTTTTATATTCCATCATATTACCAACAGATGTACCAGCAACCTCGTTGCTCCTTGGCTTAAATCTCTCCGACAAATCACTATATTTATCTATTGAAGTCTTATCATGTACTCATCGACATCTTGTAGCGATAGTTTCCATACTAAATACCGGGAAGCATTTATCATTAATTCTCGAATTTCGCAGCGTTCCTACGTCAACAGTTATATATCTATATATAACGTATATCTTCTGGACCGATGAATTTCAATTCGGAATCTCTAAATTTCCTGAAAAACCCTCTAGCTTACGAATCAGATCCCTGAGTTCTGAAAATGCTGATGAAGCAGCAAAAGTTATAAATGGTCTTAGTGGCCAAAAGTTTGATGATAAAGAATGGAGTGTTGGAAACACTCAATAGAAAATTGGTACTAGAAAACGAATTGAGCAAACCATGAAGGAGACTATGGATAAATCACAAAGAGTAAACATGTACTTAACGAATCCAGACGGTTCAGTACCTGATGAAATCTCCAGCGAATATCTTGCTTCCTACTTATTTCAATTCTTTGCAGAAAAAAAAAGTTTCTGCATCACCCTTTAATTTCAGGTACTTTAAGAAATTCTAAGATATCATCGTATCTTTCAGTATAAATATCCTCAATATTTCTGACGATATTTTCATAAATATTCTCGTCTGAAATTATGTATCTTTTCGTGCTATCTATGTTACATCATAAAAGAAACTGTTTAGGTTTCTATCCTTCTATAAAATTTGAGTTTAAATTATGAATGATTTCCTAGAGAAGTGTTGGGAATTGAAGCATGAGTTAGTATAATATAATGACGTCAGGCCAACGTGATTATATTATAGTAAGTCATGCTAAATTTCTAATGGAACGTGATGATGGTTCACAGATCATACCCTCATCATGTGCCATGTTACATAACTCTTTCATTCTACTTGATCTCTAAGCATATCATGGAAATATTTCCTTGACATTTTCGTTCTTCCGTAATTCCAACAAATTGCTAATAAATCGTGCTATTACATTTTCCTTCTGATTAGAAGACTTTCTTTAAATTTCTTGAATTCCAGAAATCCACCGTGACTATGTCGAAAGTTAAGACGAATATTTAATTTCCGCATTTCAATCTTTTGTGACAGCTTCACTCGTACGCTTCACATAATCAAATCGTTTTATTTATATTAATCAATAATGATAAAACTCTATTTATCAACTCCTTTTCGTCATGAAAACATTTTTTGATTGTTAGCCATGACGACCTCACCCAAATTTCGGGACGAAATTTCTTTAACGGGTAGGTACTGTCATGACCCGGAAAATTTCGACTAATTTTAAATCAAACTCTCGATACGATATTGTATTTTTGACACAATAAGCAAAGTCTGATAGGTCGAGTCTCAAAAATTTTGAACTGTCTTATTTATTCAATTGACCTTCGACCAATCCTGACGATTCACGAACCGCTATTTGTAAATAGATACATATATACTTAAATATATGAATATATAATTTGAAATATAATTTGAAATATTATATGATTTAATTATTAGAATTTAATATGTAAAATAAAATAAAATATGATATTATAATAATTATTATTTAAAACATATCTATATATAAATAAAGTATATTAAAAATAAATATTGAATGATTGTAATACTCGTTTGACGTTTCGACTAATATTAAACAAGTAAATGCGAGCTAGTGAGTGTATTAAAACAAATAATTAACGAACCTTTTTGATCATGTCTCAAACATTTAATGACCAGAATAAATATATAGATTTAATATAAAAGTTTGGGATTTTTCGGTGTACTCTTATCCGCAACTGATTAACAACGAGCACGATATATAATCTGTCGGTAACTAAACTCCAATTCAATGACAGCTGTTTCATTTTGATTCTAAAATATGATGTTAATATAATATTATAATATATATATTTCTGTTGAAAGACTTAGACATTCACTTGTTAAATTGATTTTTCATCCGTGATTTATGAATGTGAAATACTGTATCCCTTTTAGACTTATGATTAATATTTGATTGAATTACAATGTGCTTAATTGGTTGTTACCTCTTTATTTCAACTTACAGCATAAATATATTTATATATATCCTACACATTTATGCATTGGAAAATATATACATATGCATTTTTGATAACAACCGAACCCACTACTATATATCACTACTTCTTTTCTTGCTTTCTATTTCTTAATTCGTAACCTAACACCCATCTTTATGAACCAAACAACAAATTCTAACTTCTTCACTTAAACCACCTTTAACAAATGTTAAACCACCAGCTTGTTTTCTATTTCTCTATCGTGTACCTGCATTAAATCATCGATCACTATCTCAAACCCTCATCAAGAATCGATTATTACTTCCTTAAGCCACTGTTACTGTTTCGATCAACTAAACAACCATCACCTTCAAAACCCACCTTCATCAACCACCTAAACCCACCATCAAACACCACTATCTCTTTTTCTGTTTACTTCGATGGATGCAGCACTCATTAAACTCAGCCTACCGCCACCATCATAAACCGAATCTACATATTCTATCTATCTCATCCCTCCTTCCCAAAACTGAACGTGAACCACCATGATTACCATAAAACCACCACAAATCAACAACATATACTATGTTTCTGTTTTGGGTTCAAACTCAAACCAAGAACCACCATGACGGTTACCTTCATCACTTCTCTCATCACCACTTTTCAAACCAACGCAAACCCTGAACCAAAACCACTGAAACCATCACCTTATAATCATCACCATCGAACTTGCAGCATGCAATTGATGTTATTATTGTAAACTAATATTCGGTACTTCTCTTTTTTTTATTGCCGACAAGCACTACACAAAGTGAACCCCCATTTGAATTAATAAGATAACACCACTTGGACTTTTTATTGATTGAGATATTGGGGCCATACACACTATTACTAATTAGTGTTAAAATAAGAAAAACCTACAACTTGCAACTGTAGAAAAAGATGAAAAGTGTTGCATGAATAGAAAGAGTGGGGTTTCTAAAATGGACGTTCCATTATATTTTTTTTAGTAACTTTGGTAATAATTATGAAAAGTTATGGGGTTAAGATGCTTGTAACTGTAAGTAACGAAGATGATGCTGGCTTGCTTTTTAATTGTGTTTCTGCTCACTCTTACGGCCATTCAATGGGTACCGAACCAAACAAAATTGTATCAACACCTGCAGCCCTTCTGAACGATATTCATGCTATTGATCCATAACCACAGACATGCTTCTAAGCGAGAGTTTCCATAACCACCATCCAAACCCACTTCTTTGGTAACCAAAACAATCATTAAGGACCATTAACACCACTATCAATACCGAACATTATTATCTCGATTTTTTTCTTCTGAACTACCACAACCTCATTCGCTGTTATTTTAAATCGACTCATTGGTGTTGCATTAAACGTGTTGCTCGAATTGGGTCACTACACCACGATGAAGATGATGATGATTGTGACGATTCACGATGATGATGATAAAGTAGGAAGATAATGATAACAATGATGATGAATGGGTGATCGATTGTTGCAATTGCTACAACCATATTATATTTTTTTTCTCGTTGTTGTACAATAAACTATAACATATGAAATGGGTTTTAATATATTTGGGCTTATGAAACGGTTATTGGACTATTTCATACTTGTGTTGGGCCGAAGTGAGACTTGGGCCGAGAGCCCGGTTAAGTTTGCAGTTGAGATAGTGAAGATGAAGGAAATAGAAAAAACGTGGTATATAGTTTTTAAACAGTGCATATAACAGAAATAAATTGATAGAGTTATGGTGGAGGGTGTTTGTGTGTTAGCAAGAGGTCTCGAGTTCGAGCCCGGGCAAAGGCAATTATTTTTAGGAGCTTATTCTTGTGAGGTAGTAATTTTACTATTATTTCATTATTATTATTATTATTATTATTATTATTATTATTATTATTATTATTATTATTATTATTATTATTATTATTATTATTATTATTATTATTATTATTATTATTATTATTATTATTTTTATTATTATTATTATCATTATTAAAAGTATCATTTTTATTAAGAGTATCATTTTTTATTATTATTATCCCTATTAGAAAATTATCACTTTTTATTAAAATTATTATTATTATTATCATTATTATTATTTTAACAACAATATTATTTTTTATATATTATTATTGTTATTTTTAATACTAGTACCACTACTATTATCATAATAGCTATTATTATTATTATTATTATTGTAAAATAAAACAACTTTTTATTTATTATTATTATCAAGACTATTTTATCACATACCTATTAGTTATATAAAAATCATAGTTACTACATATAACATAACTATATTAATACTTTTATAATAAATATTAATAAATGTAATTAATTAGGTTATTAATGAAACACCTAATTAAAATAACAACTAAATCACTAATGATATATATAAATTTGTTCGATTACAATTATGTGTGTTAATATGTATATAAATAATATAGGTTCGTGAATCTAAGATCAACCCTGCATTGTTCAATGTCGTCATATGTATTTTTGTTACAAAATACAGTATTGTGAGTTCATTTGCTCCCTTTTACTCTTTACATTTTTGGGACTGAGAATACATGCGCTATTTTTACAACTGCTTTATTAAATGCTTTTGAAATATATTTTGAACTGCGAATACATGAAATGCTTTTATAAATGTTTGACGAGATAGACACAAGCAAAACATTCCTCGAATGAATTATTATGCAGACAGAAGTTCTGCGGATTATTATTGAATTATGTGGACATGATAGTTGCCACCATTGAATTATGTGGACATGATAATTGCCACCATTGAATTATGTGGACATGATAATTGCTACCAATTGATGTGAATGTTATGTATCGAGAGAATGATTTTTATACACAGGTTATGTGTATTATATTTTGTACACGAGATATGTGTACGGTTACTAAGATTTATGAAAGATGATTTTGTACACGAGAAAGGTGTACTGTATTTAAAAGATATCACATGTACATTACAGGTGGGTATAGGATTCGGGCCCATTTGTACCATGCAACATTTAAATCTTGTGGTCTATCAAAATGATGAATTTTATTATTTTATGATAAACCTATGAACTCACCAACCTTTTGGTTGACACTTTAAAGCATGTTTAATCTCAGGTACGAAAGAAATCTTTCGCTGTGCATTTACTCAATTTAAAGACATTACATGGAGTCGTTCATGGCATATAGAAGTCAGTATCATCGCGATGGTACCAGATGTTATTGTATTCATTCAGGAAGATTTTGGACGGGGTATGACAGTAGGCTATTTCTATAAATATATAAATGTCTTTGAACATTATTCAAAAATATAACATATTGTCTTAGTTTGTAAACAATACCTTCTTAGATACTCTAACTGTTTTATCAGTTTCTTCATTAGGTTGGTTATTATCATCTTCAGATATAGAATCAGGCATATAGTCTTCATCATTTCCTGTAGCATACAATTGCTTTTATTTCCTTTTTTATTTATCACTACCTGACTTCTTTGTTAGATCAGTGGCAAGCGCTGTCAAAACTGTTAGTTTCTCTTAGTTTTCTGCCATCCTCTTTCGTCTGAGTTGTTCATACTTAGTCATACTTGACACTGACATAACATATTGTCTTTGCTTGTTGTTCTTTTCCTTTGTAAAAAACTAGAACAATGTATAGAACAATAATCAGCAATTATATAATGTAAAAACTATTCTAGTAGATTGGAACATCAATGTAAACAACATTCTAAAACAAGCAGCTCTGTATGATTTACAGGAGTATATTATGAACATAAATATACAATATATACTGCATATATCTAATAAGCGCAATTTTGAACAAAATTTAATAATATATGATTTTTAACCAAAAAAAAAAAAAAACAAATATGTTTGCAAGACATACAATTATAAATGTCATCTTTTAACATGATTATATTAACAAAATAATGTTACATATAATCATATTAACGAGAAAATAGATTTCCAACAGAGTTATTATCAACAGATTATAAAAACAAAAAAGATTAATGTTTAAACAATAAAATGGTTAAAATCAATATATATGATACTGTTAGCAACAGATTAAAAAACAATCAAACATAATTAATTTTAAACAAAAAAAATATTGACAATAAGCAACTAGATTGAGAATCTGTAATCACATACCTTTTTTTTACAACGAATCGACAAGGAACTAACCGATACTATCTTTGGTAAAATACGATATGAATTGAAAGAGGTTAATATGCTTTATAATTAATCCTAGTTTCGTTTGGCGCCTTAGAAGTAACTCAATGAAAATAATACCGCCAATCCCAATTTTTTCAATAACCTCTAGGGTTTTCAGAAGAGATCTCCGTGAAATTTTCATTTGAGTAACTGGTGGCATTGACTTGGTATTGTGAAGAGCTGTTAGTTATTTTTGGAAGATATCTCAATCTAAATCAATGTTATATATAAATATAATTATAACCGTGATTAGTTATAAATTATATCATAAATTATATATTTATATTCATATATCTTAGTATAAGTATATATATATATATATATATATATATATATATATATACACACTTTATACTTTATACTCCTATACTATATTTACATATACTTTATACTTTATACTCCTATACTATATACATATATATATATATATATATATATATATATATATATATATATATATATATATATATATATATATATATATATATATATATATATATATATATATATATATATATATATATATATATATATATATATATATATATATGTAAATATAGTATAGGAGTATAAAGTATATATATATATATATATATATATATATATATATATATATATATATATATATATATATATATATATATATATATATATATATATATATATATATATATAACTAAACAATATCATTAATATTATATTTCTAATTTTATATAAGAAATGGACACATATATAATCTAAATACTTAGTAAGTATATTTGACAAGCCATTTAAATTTAAATTTTTTAAGTGATTAAGAAGTTAATTTGTAAACTAATGAATCATGAATTATGATATTAAGTTACTTAAACAATGTGAGAATAGTACTGTGTATGAAATGTTTTATATTAGTTGAAGTAATAAATAATTGATAAATTTAAGTTATACGACCATTCACCAATATGTTGGCTATATCTGTGTGTGTATATATACTAATTACTTATAAAACCAAAACCCGTAATCAGCACCGATCATACTCATAACATGTACACATTTTGATGGATATTAATTAATGAATGAATGATATACAATAAAAAAATAAACCTTAAACATAACATCTCGATCTCAAAGTGATCTAAACCTAGAGCCTAAAACCACAAACCCGACCTAGACCATAATCATAACTATAATCACTAATATACCTTAAAGCCCAACCACTATACCCTAATCAGTAAACTCAATAGCTCAAACCATAAAACTATAATTGTAATAAAACATTTATACCCAAACTCTAAAACATAACTCATAAACCATGAACCTGCCCGTAAGCCCTAACCCTAGACTATCCTTAATTCATATACCTTAACCTCTAAATTGACCCTAAACTAAAAATCCCAGACTTATATAAACCCAAGATCATCAATGATCATATCATATATAATTAACCACTTTAAACCCAAACTCAAAACACATTAACCCTTGAAGCTTAAGCCATAAACACTAAACAGTAAATTTCACACTGTAACCCCTAACCCCCAAATACCATAAAGTACCAAACCCTAAACACTAAATTCAATCAATACCTAATACCATAAAACTCTACAACACATAAACCCTAAAATCTAAAACATAACTCGTAAACCATGAACCAGCCTGTAAGCCCTAATCATAGAGTAGTATCCCTAATCTGTATACCCTAACCCCTAAACTATTAACCCTAAACTAAATATCCAAGACTATAAACTGAAGATTATCATCATCTTATATAAATTAACCATTTAATCCCCAAACTCAAAACAAATTGACCTTTAATGTATCGACCCGACTTTTTCGACTTATATTTTTGTGCTTTATACTTTCACGAATCTGCGTATATGCGTATTGAGCTAGTTTATGCTCTGGGATCTTATTTCATGGTAATTACTTTCGTTAATATCTTACAACTTGTTATTAAGTACTTAGCTACTTTACTTGATTCTCGAATGCTTTTATGACCGTTAGTGTCACTTGACGTTTGGAACGAGCTATGTAATTTGGTACACGTTTAACTTTTGTTGTAACTGGAATATTATGACTACGTAATACTAATTGTTATTTTATAATGACAATTACTTGGTTTATTGGTTGCTTAATTACACTTAGTAATTTACTAATGCACACTATTTAGTCTTGTTGAACTTTCTACCTTGTTGGACTTAAGCCCACCCTACTCTAGCTAATGGACTATTTAATTAGCCCAATTTTAATAAGATTATGACCCATTATTATGTAGAACAAAAACTCATTAAGTTAAGCCAACATACTAGCATTTTTGTTCACCATTACTACAAATGTTGCATGGGATCCCAACAATAAGCACCACCTTTAGACCACCACTAACCAAAAAGCAAAAATTTGTCCCCCTTGTCCCCCCCATGTACCCACGGCCTAAACCACCCCCACCACTATAAATACCAAGCCTTGATCATCCATTTTACACTTGATCTCATTCACATTTTACACACACTTACTCTCTAATTTTCTCTCTAGTCTTTCTCACTAAAAAAATTGTAAGTTTTAAATTTTCTTCTTCTTCTTCTTTCTTCTTATTTTCGACATCATCATCATCATCATCATCATCATCATCATCACTAAAGGATCAAGCTTTTTAGCGCTTGATCTTGTTATATCTTTAAGATTCAAACTTCGATTTGAATCCTTCAAGAACATGAAAGATTCATGCTTTCTAGCTTTGAATCTTTATTACTTTTTTGGATCTAAGTTTTCTAGCTTATGATCTCTTTATTTTGGTAAAAAGATCAAAACTTGTGTTTATGATCTTCATGAAACTTGAAGATCTAGCCTTTTGCTTTAAAGGTCTTCAAGAACATAAAAGATTCAAGCTTTCTAGCTTTGGATCTTCGTTACTTTGATGGATCTAAGCTTTATAGCTTAAGATCACTTTGTTTTTTCTAAAAGATCAAAACTTGTGTTTATGATCTTCATAAGATTTGAAGATCTAGCTTCTTGCTTTAAAGATCTTCAAGAACATAAAAGATTCAAGCTTTCTAGCTTTGCAATCTCTAGCTTAGGGTTCCATTATCTTGATTGATCAAATTTATGTCTTTCTTGTTTGATTGAATCAAAGTTTATAGCTTTAATCTTAGATAGAACTTATATTTGTGTTAAGACTAAAAACAAGATGTAACCTTGGTCCATCATCCTTCTAAAACTCTTAAGTGAGTTATATTCTCTCTTAGTCTTAACATTTGGGTATTGATGTTGAACCTTGGTCAAAGTGATGCTAAACCATCAAAGAGTTGTACACTTGAAGCTTACACGCATCAAGGATGAGAACCGTGATGAGCCTCAAGCACCAAGAAACCCACTGGAGCACTTGTTTACTATTTTTTGGGGTCTTATCTGACTCCTGGGCTTCTGGAAAATTGATTTTCAGATAGTTCGTTTCGAGTTTATGACTTTTCATTTAGGACTCGCCTAAATCCGATATACGGTTTAGGATTTATAGCCTTCCGAAAGTCACTACGCCTTTGTAACGACGTGCTAAAAATTCTGACCTACTCTCGCTTGAACCATCGCCACGGTCAAACAACATCGAGTTAGGATCTGAAAATAGGATAAATGTTAGAGGACTAACATACGGAGCCTTGGCCACTAACCACGCGTCTTTTTGGTTTGTATAGAGGTCGTAACAGCTGTCCGAAGTCAGCCTTTTGTTTAGATCTTTATTCTTGTTGAAAACTTACTTTACCTTTTACGAATGATGATGTTGATGATGATACTTAAGACTTACCTTATATACTTTAGAACCTTTTGAGACAATTTACTGACTTAGTAACCATTGACATAGGTTGAGGACTTTTTGGATCGACCAACTTACCTGTTTGGACCGACTTACTACTTGCTTACATTTTCGTATCGACTTTTACCGCACATTCACTATGAGTTATAGCTTCCCTTTTTACTTATACTATTTTTGGGACTGAGAATACATGCGCTTTTTATGTTTTACTTACTTGACACGAGTACTTTACATATGTGTGGGTTATATAACGGCATAAACTTTCCCCTTAGCACGGTAACGTTTAACTATTTGGTTTTTGAACCGGTAGACGCGAATCTTAGATATGGATCCATAGGGTTTGACATCCCCACTCGGGCTAGTCGCGCTAGCATTTAACGGGTTTTTAATACTTCGAGAACATACGCACTCGCCATGTGTACTTTTAGGGGGTGATATATTATTTTTACGTTAAGTTAGTTACCGGGTGCCCACGGATAAGCATATACTTTATCATACTGATTTGAATTACTGATTTGAAATACTGATTTGAAATGCTGGTTGAAGCACTGAAATCTCGTGGTCTACATTACATTACTGATTACAAACAAACTATAGCTCACCAACATTCATGTTGACATTTTTAGCACGTATTTCTCAGGTGCTTAGACGTTATTGCTTCCGCTGTTAGACTTGTCGTTATAGTCTTGGTGTATAGACTTGCTGTTACAGAATCGATGTGTTAGACTTCCGCTGCATTGTTTAGAGATGTCTCAAGCATGGAACTTTTACTTTGCATACGCAACTTATGTTATTTTTAAACAATGGCCTTGTAATGACCTTAGCATCATAAACTCATGTTAATATTTTTTATTCATCTTTTGTAAAACCATTGAAGTTACCTTTTCATGAATGTAAAACTTGTTTTAAAACAGCATGTAGTATTATACTGTATAATGGACCTGTTATTGATGAACCGTACATGATGTTTTTGTACGGGGCGTCACATTTGGTATCAGAGCATTGGTTGTAGGTAATTAGGTTGCATTAGTGAGTCTTGACCGAGTCGAGTAGGATTCACTAATAGGACTAATCTACAACTTACTTGTTTACTTGTTTCTGCGGAACTACTGCATGCTACTGCTTACTTTTACTGCTATATGAACTTGCTGCATGCTACTGCTTACTTTTACTGCTATGTGAACTTGCTGTATGCTACTGCTTATTCTCACTACTGCATGCTACCATCTGCTTTTTATTGCATGTTACTTCTGTTTGTTACTGTTATTATTGCCATGCTATGTACTGCTGTAGACGATCTAGGTTGCTGTAGTTATTATGCCTAATTATGTTCTTGCTACATGTATGCTATTCGTTGTACTAACTTGGAGAATTTATATTTCCTACTTCAGATGTTTTCTTGAACCCTTTTCCCACTCGTCTAACCCTAAGGACTAGTAATGCAATCCAATTGTTACTATCGTTCCACTGTTCCAGAGATTGAAACATTACTTCACGCAATCTAGGAGGAGTACCCCTCGGATTACACGCCCACTAAAGTTGATCCTCGGAGGAGGAGATATGTGAGGACTTGTCGGAGTAACCGCACCTTGCCCCACCCTCGAACTCACCATAATTTGCCACGTACAAAGTATGAACATTAGAAGGTTGTTCAGTTTCCACGAGTTGACCCGTATCCCGTACGCTTTTATGACCGTCACTTATCTCTTTCATCCTTCACCACTACTCGGCGATCTTACGACACTTCTGGACTTAGGTCCCTAACACTCTTAGGCATTGGAGAAGTCAGGAAGGCACCTCATTTCACAAGGTCATAGTGTCTTCTACTGATGCTCAGCCATACCCAAAGACTTGGGAGTCGCCTCAAAACATATCGTATTACTACTTGCTACACGTACAACTCGACGCGAGGCCCATATTGAATTTCTAGAAATGAACCTAACGACATTACCGGAACCCGAACATTTTAAAGAAATTTCGGGACATTTAGGCATTGATGCATGACCTACAGAACCTACGCACCCACACCGAGAATCTGTGAGATTAATTATGTAGATTTTGTTTTGAGATAACATAGACAAAGCACCGTTAGACGAAATTGAGTAGAACTTGAAGTGATCACGTTACATTGACCATATTAAGTGATATTAGAATGAACGTACGCTTTAGTACAATATAATGACGCCAGGCCAGTGTGATTATATTGAAGTAAATCATATAGAAGTCCCAATGCTACTATATAAGGAATATGAAGTGATTCAAAGAAAATTTTGGTAGGGACCACTTGAGTATACGCATTATGGTCTGTTAGAGGTAGGGAAAGAATAACCACTTAGCCTAGGTACTGTACAAGAAGGGCCTTGATTGCAGAATTGATAACCCAAAAATCTGTTATAGTTATAGACACCCTGGACACTTAAGGAAAAAGTTCTCAAATAGGAAAAACTTTGGACTTACTTGCAGTAGAGCAATCATTATGGAGACTCGAAGTTGTTTAATACTAGAGTGATAGAAACCTTATATCTAAGAACCTTAGTGTTATGACTAATAAGCCATTAATAACCATGAGGGTTAAGTATTCTATACGACAAGCAAATGGTAAGCTGGCATAGATAGAGAAATAATTTAAGGTAGTACCCTAAAATTAACAGGTGGGTCATTTGGAGATGACCTCATGTCAACAAAAATAAGAAGTTTTAAAGTAGTAGTTGGAAGGGATTAGTTACCTACACACAAGCAGATGTTATCTGAGAAGATTGATGGAATTTTCACGGTAATATAATAAGATTTGGTTGGAAGGAACCTTAAGATTCACCTAACACCCATCAATTTAGGAAGCTTGATATAATAGTTGGAATAGACTTTAGGATTAACCTAATACTCATCAAGTTAGGAAGCTTTGATGAAATAGTTGGAAAGAACTGGCTTTCAAGGATGAAAGCGAAAGTTATTTATAGTGAGAAGATTATTCGTATACCTTGCGAGAATGGTGAGCCAAAAGCCATCTGGGTTACTGATAGTGCTCCAAATGAACATATATTTAGGCGCAATATCCTTCCAATATGTAAAGTTTTTAGTTGCAATTGTTCTATTTTTAAGTAATAATCGTTTAAATAAGTAAGTGCGAAGACAAAAGAAGAAAACGAAGATTTGAAGACGCAAACGTACAAGTTAAACTCTAAGTGGTTCAATTTATTGATGATCAACATCTAAATATTGACAAGAGTACAAGTTGCGGAATGTAAAGTACAAGATATTAAAGCATACGAAAAGACGTTCGAGAAACCGGAACCGAGACATAAACCAGGCGTAAATATATGAGACAACGGAGTGAAAATTACAAGTCAACTATGCACAAGAATATAATATAATATACATATATATAATTAATATAAATTATATATATATATTATATATATATATAATAATATGTCGACAAGCAAGAAAATAAAAAATATGTGAGCTGATCTGACGGCCATGCGATCGCATGGGAAATAGGCATAAAACCCATGAGAGTGCATGAGATTTGCACTAAAACCCCATGCACTCGCATGGGCATCAGAATAAGGAATTATGCCTATAAATACCAGGCTTCTACTCGACGAAAAAACAGAATATATATATATCCATCTTTCTCTCCCTCAATGATATATATATATATATATATATATATATATATATATATATATATATATATATATATATATATATATATATATATATATATATATATATATATATATATATATATATATATATATATATATATATATATATATATATATATATATATATAATATAGATTAGTTTTATATTAGTTAGTTTGTGTTATGTAACAGTTATTTTACGGGTTTTAAATTCGGAACTCTGTCACTGTAACATTACGCGATTAATGATCACTGTAAGCTAAATTCTCCTTTTTAAATTAATGTCTCATATTTAAGTTATTATTATGCTTATTTGAGCTGAAGTAATCGTGAATGTTGGGCTAAATATTAAGACGGGGTTATTGGGCTTTGGACCATAATTGGGGTTTGAACAAAAGACCGACACTTGTGGAAATTGGACTATGGGCTATTAATGAGCTTTATATTTGATTAACTAAATGATATCTTGTTAATTTAATGTAGAGATTTACAACTTGACATATTTATATATAACCACATACGTTTGATCGGGTACGGTAGGCGGGATATCTATAAATACTAATAATTGTTCATTTGACTGGACACGAGGATGGATTAATAGTCAATGGACTCATTAAAACAGGGGTGGATTACATTCAAGGATGATTGGTGTAATTGTTAATAAAGTATTAAAACCTTGGATTACATGCAGTCGATAACCTAGTGTAATCATTAACAATGTGTTAAGACCTTATTACGGTTTAAATCCCCAATTAGTTGGAATATTTGACTTCGGGTATAAGGTTAATTTGGCGAAGACCCTCGCACTTTATAATTATGACCGTTGGACTATTATGGACAAAACCAGATGGACTTATCAAATAATCTAGGACAAAGGACAATTAACCCAGGGTAATAAATTAAAATCAAAACGTCAAACATCATGATTACGGAAGTTTAAATAAGCATAATTGTTTTATTTTATTTCTTATCGCAATTTTTATATATCGTCATTTAAATATCATTATTTATTTTACGCACTTTAAATATCGTCATTTACTTTACGCTTGACTTAAAATATAAAATCGACAAACTGGTCATTAAACGGTAAACCCCCTTTTATATATTATTATTAATAATAATTATATATATTTTGTACAAATATAGTTGTTTAAAATATAGTGTAAAATAAGTCATCTCCTTGTGGAACGAACCGGACTTACTAAAAACTATACTACTCTACGATTAGGTACACTACCTATAGTGTTGTAGCAGAGTTTAGGTATATCCCATCTGTAAATAAATTATATAAAACTTGTGTAATATTTCGTCGTATTTTGTAGTAAAATATAACAGTATTTCGTACACCTCAGCTCGCACATCAAGTTTTTGGTGCCGCTGCCGGGGACTCGGCGAAACGCTATATTTTTAAAAAAATATAATTAATAAAAAAGAAAAAAAAATATAAAACATTAAAAAGAAAAAAATATATTTTTAAGAGTTTGTTTAAAATATATAAAATTATAACGTATTTCTATTTCTATTTTAGTTTTTAAAATATAAGTTTTTTTATATTATATAAATATTTTATATAAATCAGAAAAAAATATTAATTAAAATTAAAAATTGGGCCTAACCCGTCGAAGCCCAAAATCATTTCTGGAATCCAGGCACATGCGATCGCATGAGCCCGATGTCTTAAAACCATGCGGTCGCATGGTGTAGTCTGACATGCTGAAACACTAGCATTAATTACGGATGAAAGTGAAACGACCCGACCCAATCCATAGGGACGAATACAATAACATATGATTACATCGCGAGGCATTTGATCTCTATATGATACGTTTTATAAATATTGCATTCTTTTGAAAAGATATACCATAAATGAATATTTAAAATTCAATGTTTTCGACATCTGATGATTTCTACATATAGACAATCACCGTAAATAATAGTTTACAAGAATACTTCCGTTGACAATGCATTCAAAATAAATACACGGTGATGATTTTGTGAATGCAATGTTTCCTCGAATAAAACATGTATGACTCCATGCACATGGTTTCTCTAACATATATTCAAACAGCGGAAGACTTCTAGGAACCTGAGAATAAACATGCTTTAAACGTCAACATAAAGTTGGTGAGATATAGGTTTAATGCTAACAGCGTTATAAATATAGACCACAAGATTTCATATACATAAACGTTTTAATAAAAATATTCTAAGTGGTTGAGCTCTTGATAACCATACTTAACATTTAATCAACGTCGCATATTCCCTTTATTATGAAATCTCACTACACTGTACCAAGTGTAGTCACCGAAACGAAGTACTGTGCAACCGTTGAATACTGGTCGTCCAGTCTGGTTGGGGTTGTCAGGCCCGATAGATCTATCAACAGGATTCGCGTTTACAATACCACATGTAAATAGTAGTTACCAAGCTACAGGGAAGTATGCCAGTGGTACAACTCAACGTAGAATATATTTTTTTATCACTTGTGTCCATAACGTAAATCATAAAATGCATGTATTCTCATCCCGAAATATTTAGAGTTTAAAAGTGGGACTATATACTCACTTTTACCTTAAAGGTATTTAACTCGACTTGGTCTCCGATAGATATCACGAACCTAACCATATATATATTATCAACATATTTTCTTTTCAAGTAATCGTTACATATATATATACTTATAATACTTTTAATATTTTCTTAGTCCGTAGTTAGCAGTACGATGTTAGTGGTCCACAATTAGTTGCTCAATAAAATAAATAAAGATCCCATCGTATTCGTATTGATCAGAATTAATCTCGACCCATGGTACCATGTTGTCAAATGACGTGTTGCGTACATAAAGTACCGTGTTGTCAAATAACGTGTTGCGTACAATCATGAGGTCTTATGATTAATCTTCTCGTGTTGTTTACAGGTGGTCCTGAAATATATAAAATCAAATCATAAGTAATTATATATAAAATATCATATTAATTAGAAAAGATATGATTAATTTACTTTATCTCCAAATATTTTCGTAGCTAAACTAGCTTTGGATACCCAATCTCGTTTTAGTCGTAGTTTCTTCATTACAACTCCGTTTTTGTTGGTTCAACTTGCCACTTCCTTAGATCGAGTCAAATTTTAAGAATATGAACTGAAAATACCTTAGTTTGTATTCGAAATCACAAGTTATAGGTCAAACTTTGGTAAAACTTATGAAAGTGATCATTTTCCATCATAAAAACAACATTTAATGATCATTTTTCTAAAAATACTTACACTTTGAGTTAAACCATGAAATTTTTATGTGTTAACATATTCATAATAAATATCATTTTTCCAGAACATGAACTTCCAATTCAAAGTTCAAGATGGTTTTTAATTATCCAACCCAAAACAGCCCCCGGTTGCACTCCGACGACGTAGATTCAGTTTTTAAGGTGTTCTTTGTAAAACCAAGTTATATCTTGGTAATTTAGCATATCATTATGATATATTACAGGTCTTGAAGTGTTTTAAAAGTTAAGTTAGAAGGAGCAATTTAGTTTGCAAACAAGTTTGAAATCATTCAAACTATGTTCTTGTTGTTAAAATTTTATAACATAAAATAAGATAGCTATATAATTATGAATCGAACAAGATTATGAACAAGGTTACTACCTCAAGTTACTTGGACAAAGTTACTGTAAGAGATAAGAAAAAATCTTGGAATCAAAGAGTGGTGGAGTTAGATCAAAAGGTTGGAAGTATACTTCTTCAAATGGGTGGTTATTTTGATATGTTCTTGAAAGAGTTTTCTTATGGTGTTTAAGTCTTGTAATTGAAGCTAAATGATGGGAAAAATGCTTGGAGATGATCAAGTATGAAGTTAGCAGTATTTTGAGAGAGAAATGAGGGTGTAGGTATGAGAAAATGGAGTGAAGAAATGGTGTTCATTCATAAAAACATTTTTAGTTTATAAAGAAAGAAAAGGATTTCTAATTTTGTTTTCTTACTAATAATGCATGCTACTTGACAAATACTAGTTACCTCATATCTAGGACAGTAATAATGTTGATTAGGATGTTGATTTGATGTGTATATACCAATAGTAAATACATATAGAAGCTGGGTATGATACGGGTACATATACCCTAGATATTGAAGGTATTTCATATGCCCGAGAGACATATTAAACTAATGTGGCTAACATGTTATGATCCAAGTCGGGTCATACCCAATAACAAGCTTACCGACACCTTATACGTATTTGATCTTTACGGTTGGATCATTAAATAAATACGCGACACTTGAATTTTAGAAAATGGTTTCTAAAATATATATCACTTGATATATATATATAAATTATGGAATAATTTATATATAAAGGATTTAATTATTTATAGGTTAAATAATTAATTATTTTATGTTACATTTTTTTTTTATATAGGTTTTATAAAATATAATGTAAGCATAAAATAAAAGAAAAGGTGCAAGTATTATTTATAATACTTTTAATATAAGTTTATATTTATTTAAAATTCAAATTTATATTATTAAATGGGCATGGGAGGTTGGTGCATTGCATGGATTGTGATTGGCTCTTTCTTAAAGGACTTTTGCTTCTACAAATGCACCTAACCAATCCCACTTGTTTTGATACTTGCACACTTCTCTCTTCCATCAAGTAACAAAGTTTTTTTTGCTCTCCTTCTCCCCTAATCTGGCCGAAACTTTTGAGCATCAAAAAGGGTTCTTTGAGTTTATTGGAAGCTCAATTTTAAGTGTCAAATAAATCCTAACTAAAGGCTAGGGTGTTGGTGATAAGTTTGAGGTATTATCTCTTGAGGTTTCATACATTTGGAGCTCCATTCATCTTCATCTTCTTCATCATATTGTAGTAACCCTCAACTAGCTTGAGGAGGTAAAATACTAAACCCACTCGTTGTATGTAAGCATATTATCTTGACTTGATCTATTTTGGGATTCATGTTTAAATGGTTAAACTTTGTAAAGATTGTTTTAACATGCTTCCGCTTTCTATGTTTATAAAAATGATTTTAGACATATACATATATGGATATGGAAACTTGGTTATCTTTTGAATCTCAACAATGGTATCTAGAGCCAAAGTCTTGTTAATATGCTTCTTGTTTTTGGCTAGTAAACTCATTTATTTTACAATCTACCAACATGCATGAATGTAGAATGTAAAAAAATCTTGAGTTTTGGTGGGTTTGTTGGTTTGGCCGAAATTTTGTGTCCCAAAAGTGGGTTTGGGATTTCAAGTTTGGCCAAGATTTGTTGTTATGTTGTTGTTCACAATCGAGCCTAGACCATGTGGTTGAATGTTTGAATGATTTGGTTATTATTCATGGTTGTAATATTCATTCATTTGGTTTGTAATAATTTGTAATAATTTTGTAATTTTGGTGTGTAATAAGTTGTAAGTAATCTTGTATTTCATGTAATTTATTCTATTTGTTTGTAAAAATAGAATAGGTTGTTATTTCATTTTCTAGAAAAATTGTATTAGGATAAAATTTTGTAAAATGAAAATGAAGATTCAAGATGAAGATTACAAGTTGGAGCATTTGAAGATTACAAGATTAAGTGGGAGATTTTGTATAAAATCTCTTACTTTTGTTAACCCTTATAGGTGACATTTGTTTTTTGGCTAAACAAATGTCCACCAAGATGGCTCTTGATTGTGAACATTTTATTTTGCATGCTTGTATGATTATGTTTGTATGTTTGGATTGCTACAACAATTTCACATGTTTACAACTTGCAAAATACATTATAAATGGTTATAATAAAACATAACAAAACGACACTAATAATTGGTTATTAGACCTAAATAAAATGGTTTAATTAAAAGGTATTAAATTGGTTTATAACTAGTAATTGGTTTTACTAAAAAGACATGAAAATGGGTTTTTCATAATATACTACACACCAAATGCATGTTGGTGTATAGCCTTTTGTTTTCTAAAACTAGAATGTAGAAAACTTAAAATCCCTTTAACTATAACAAGGTAAACAAGTTAAACGCCATTCTTTTGTGAAAACACTTAGACGTATTAGGAAACTCTTGATGGGATAAAGGTCACCTAACCGTCATGAGCGGATTAATATGAATAAGGTAAATTTCGCACACTAGTGGGATAAAGGTCACCTAACCACTTGTTTGTTAAATTTACATGTCTACACAAGTAGGACGACTTGATTTGGGAATCATGAACTTAGGGTCACCGAAGCATGAGGAACAAATAGGCGTTGATGGGATTAATATGCCATGCAAAAGCATTGCATGATCCCATAAAATTAGAAGTTGCAAAAGGATTGCAATTGTCATTATGACTACCTAGCTAAATCAAATGACGGGATAAAGGTCACCTAACCGAAATTTGATTTACCGTTGGATTCTAATATTTAATAAAACAAATTAAAAGGGTGTTGTTTATTAAATTTGAAATCGGTACTTAAAAGGACTTTGTTGAATTTTGTAGATGGCCGCTAATAACAACAACAACATGCAAAACGCACCACTTAACATGTACAACCTATCATTAAGGTCTCTCTTAGAGAAAGACAAACTCAACCATACCAACTTTATGGATTGGTTCCGCAATCTTCGGATTGTCCTCAAACAAGAGGATAAAGCGTATGTACTTGAGGACCCCATTCCCGATCAACCGGATGAGAATGATGTGGAGGCAATGGCCTCTTACGATAAGTATTGCCACAACTCCCTTCAAGTCTCATGCCTAATGCTTGGGACTATGATACCCGAACTCCAAAAGGATTTCGAGCATCATAGTGCATACGACATGATAACGCAATTGAAGGAGATGTTCCTCCAACAAGCGCGTGTCGAGCGCTTCGAAACGGTTCGGGCGCTACATGCTTGTCGTATGGACGATACCCAATCGGTTTCATCTTATGTACTTAAGATGAAAAGCCTTATCGATCGTGCCAACCGTCTTAACCTAAACATATCTAATGAGTTAGCCACCGATCTTATCCTTAACTCCCTATCAAAAAGGTTTGATCAATTTGTAATTAATTACAATATGAATGGGATGGATAAGAGCATAGGTGAGCTTCACGGTATGCTTAGAACGGCGGAAACTAGCATGGGTAAAAGGGCTTTACCCGTGTTAGCAATCGATCAAGGTGGATCCAAAGGTAACACCTCTAAGCCAAAGGTGGCTAAGAGAAAAGGACCCGCCAATCAAGGCAAAGGGAAGGGGAAGATGGTTACCCCAACCATCAACAAGGCTAAGAAGCAAAAGGTAGCCGAGAAGGCAAACCCCAAGGAAGACCCATGTTTCGGTTGCGGTGAGATGGGTCATTGGAAACGAAACTGTCCGGTCTATCTTAAGGAGTTGAAGGACAAGAGGGATGCAGGGCAAACCTCAGGTAATATATATATGGTATATATAGAGCTTAGTATTACTTCTTCTAATACATGGGTATTAGACACGGGATGTGGAACTCATATTTGCAATTCTTTGCAGGGGTTCAAAAGAAGTGATCATAAGGCGGGAACATCAAGTCTCTATATGGGCAATGGTGCAAAGGTGCATGTTAAAGCTCAAGGAGATTTTATTTTGAAGCTTCCAAGCGGATTGGAACTTATTTTAGAAAATGTTTTGTATGCTCCGGATTTGTGTAGAAACATTATTTCTATTTCTCGCTTAAAACAATGTGGTTACGTTGTTAATTTTATTGATGATGATATTCATGTTTTTAAAGATAATGTATTCTATTTCAAGGCTTCGCCTTCAAATGGAATTTATGAATTGGTTCATGATGACACATCATCGAGCTCTATATACCATACTAGCACCAAGAAACTCAAAAGGGATTTGAGTGATTCCTATTTATGGCATTGTCGCCTTGGACACATAAACAAGAACCGAATGCATACACTTCAAAAGAATGGACTTTTGAAATCAAATGAAATGGATTCGTTTGATGTATGTGAATCTTGTTTACAAGGCAAGATGACTAAAGCACCTTTCAAAGGGACTTATGAAAGGGCCAAAGATTTATTGGGATTAATACATTCGGATGTATGTGGACCCTTTAAACCCATGACTAGGAATGGTGAAAGATACTTTGTTACCTTCATTGATGACTTTAGTCGTTTCGGATATGTCTACTTATTAAGACACAAGGACGAAACGTTTGAAGCATTCAAAGAATATCAAAACGAAGTACAAAATCAACTCAATAGGACAATTAAGGTACTTCGTACCGATAGAGGAGGTGAATACCTAAGCGATGACTTCCAAGATCATCTTAGGAGTTGTGGGATCATCTCACAACTTACTCCACCCGGAACACCCCAACTTAATGGAGTTTCCGAAAGGAGGAACCGAACCCTAATGGATATGGTTCGATCTATGATGGCAAGAAGCTCGTTGCCTCTATCATTTTGGGGTTATTGTCTAAGCTCCGCGGTTCGTATTTTAAATATGGCTCCAACCAAGAAAGTGGAACAAACTCCTCATGAGATGTGGTTTGGAAAACCTCCTTCTCTTTCATACTTGAAAGTATGGGGATGTGAAGCTTATCCTAAGCGTTATGTAGCTAATAAGCTACATGCTCGATCCACAAAGTGTATTTTCATAGGATATCCCAAAGATGATATGGGATACTACTTCTATGACCCGACCGAGCAAAATGTATTTGTTGCTCGAAAGGCGGAATTCCTTGAAACCAAATTCCTTATGGAAGGTGATGGTGAAAGGAAGATAGATCTTGTAGAGGTACAAGATCAAGCCGATGATACACAATTGGTTGGCACTAGTACTCAACATGAGAATGTTGAAAATGATCAAGTGGATGATCAAGATACACAAGACGTTCGAAGATCTAGTAGGATTAGTAATCCTCCCGAGAGATATGGGTTTCTCGTGGATGGTTGCTATACGGTTGATTTGGATGAACCGACAAACTACAAAGATGCTTTATCAAGGATTGATAAAGATAAATGGCAGGAAGCCATGAACGCCGAGATGCAATCCATGTATGAAAATCAAGTTTGGGAACTTGTTGAGCAACCTCCTAGCTCCAAGCTAGTTGATTGCAAGTGGCTTTTCAAGAAGAAAACCGACATACATGGAAACTTGGATACATACAAAGCTAGACTTGTAGCAAAAGGTTTCACTCAAACTCAAGGGGTTGATTATGATGAAACTTTCTCGCCAGTGGCAATGCTAAAGTCTATTAGGATATTATTTGCCATTGCTGCTCACTATGACTATGAAATATGGCAAATGGATGTCAAAACCGCTTTCCTAAATGGATATCTTGAGGAAGATGTCTATATGGTACAGCCCGAAGGTTTTGTTGATCCGAAAAATCCTAAAAAGGTATGCAAGTTAAAGAAATCAATCTATGGATTGAAACAAGCATCTAGAATGTGGAATCATCGTTTTAATGAAGAGGCAAAGAAATTTGGCTTCATTAAAAATGGTGATGAAGCTTGTGTATACAAGAAGGCTAGTGGGAGCTCTATAATGTTCCTTGTGCTATATGTGGATGACATATTATTATTTGGGAATGATATTACCACAATGCAAGAAGTCAAAACTTGGCTAAAGAGTTGCTTCTCCATTAAGGATCTTGGAGAAGCACAATACATATTGGGGATTGGGATCTATAGGAATAGGTCCAAGAGATTGATAGGTTTAAGTCAAAGTGCATACATTGATAAAATCTTGAAAAGGTTCAAGATGGAAAACTCTAAGAAAGGTTTGGTACCTATTCAAAAGGGAACCGTTCTCAGTTCATCTCAGTGTCCTACCACGAAAGATGAACAAGAGAGAATGAAGAAAGTCCCATACGCATCTGCTATTGGGTCCATCATGTATGCAATGATATGTACTAGACCGGATGTGTCATGCGCTCTAAGCTTGACAAGTAGATACCAGAATAACCCAGGAAATAGTCATTGGACTGCGGTTAAATGTATATTGAAATACCTTAGAAGGACTAAGGATATGTTTCTAATATATGGGTCTGGTGAGGAGGAACTCGCTGTAAAAGGTTACGTGGACGCGAGTTTCCAAACTGATCGAGATGACTCTCGATCACAATCCGGTTATGTCTTCATGTTGAATGGTGGTGCGGTCTCTTGGAAGAGCTCAAAACAGGAAGTTGTTGCGTTATCCACTACAGAGTCGGAGTACATTGCCGCCTCATTGGCAGCCCAGGAAGCTGCATGGATGAAGAAATTCATCGACGACTTAGGAGTGGTCCCTTCCATTCAGGACCCTCTTGAGATATTTTGTGACAACGAGGGTGCGATTGCTCAAATCAAAGAACCTCGTGCTCATCAAAAGACTCGTCACATTGAGCGGAGATTCAACTACATTAGGGATGAGGTTGAAAAGGGAAAGATATGTATTCACAAAGTTCACACAGATCAAAATGTTGCGGATCCACTCACGAAGCTTTTACATGGGCCAAAACATGAGGGACATGTTTGTGCATTAGGGCTTCGATATTCTAGTGATTGGAAATGATCTATTTTATGTATTGTGACGGAACGAATTAGTTGAAACTCATTAATATAATTATGGTATTAATTTAATTATGAGTCATGTTCCAATTTTGCATATTTTATCCATGAATAAACTATTATTCTAAATTCCGTAGTTGATCACATTTGTGGGAACAAGTGTGAGGTCTACACTATTATGAACTTGAATTGGTTAACATTCAAATGGTGAATGTGGGGCAAGGTTGCAACCAAGGTTCATAGATATTTGTGGGACACAAATATTGGAAGACCCGCTCTCAAGATTTACTATATGGAGCCTTTGTGGTTGATCACATGTAATCTTGAGTAAAGGAGAATATCATTATATCCTCTGACCTGAGACACATATTGGGTTCGGATAATCACCGAATATTGTGCCTTGATTCTTTCCTTCGCTATTCTGAAATATGGTAGTACATAAGGGAGGCTTCAGGTATGGTACGAAGTGTAGTGTCTAGGACGTATGTAGTCAAGATGGAATTTGTCCCTCTTATTTGTTGAGAGTCGGATGTCTAAGGCCTGATAAAGTTAGATCTATAAGAGAGTGATCACTCTATGTCTCTTGGATTTGACATGATGTAACGACCCGCACTTTTTCGATCGTTCTATACTTATAAGATTAATATTTACATAAATTAAACCTTACCAACATGATAAGCAATCCAAATTGTTGAGACTTATGTTTTCGAAAAGAGTTTTACACAACGTTTGACCGTCTAGTTTGACCGATGATATCACGAACTATACAATATATGATAATTATACGTTTGTGTATATATATGTATATATACATATTTAACATGATCTAAGAATGTTTTAATATCTCATTTTGTATTAATAACAATAAGTTATAAGTATATTTTGAAACTACTAACTTAAGTTTTCAAAACGATAACCATACGTAACGTTATTTGACTTAAATACTTATAACCTATAATGTTTATACATATATCGTATAAGTAATGTATTTAATCACTTTTAAAGGGCTTACATACATAAAACAATATAAGTATATTTACAAAAGATAGCTATATTTGAATCCTCGTTCCGTTTTCTCAAAGATTTCTATACGTATACCTAGGGTATATGTACCCGTATCATACGCGGCTTCTAGATGTATTTACTATTGGTATATACCAATAAAAATCTGCTCCTTAGCAGCCTTAAATGATTAAGAAACATGTGGAACCAACCATTTGTCAAGTAGCATGAATTATTTAGCAAGAAAACAAAGTTAGGTATCTTTTTTTTCCTTTATAACCTAAAAACGTTTTTATGCATGCACACCATTTCTTCACCCCATTTTCTCATACTTACACTTCCATTTCTCTCTTAAAATACTCTTAACTTCATACTTGATCATCTCCAAGCATTTTCCCCATCATTTAGCTTCAAAAACAACACTTAAACCTCATAAGAAAACCTTACAAAAACACTTCAAGAAATCCTTCCAAGAACACCAACTTACTTCCAATCTTTCATCCACTTCCATCACCCTTTTGGTTCTAGGTTCTTACTCCTCTTTTACAGCAACCTTGTCCAAGGAACTTGAGGTAGAATCTATGTTCATAACCTTATTCGATTCATATATATATAGCTATCTTATTTTGTGGTATAAAAGTTTAACAACAAGAACATAGTTTGAAAGTTTTCAAACTTGTTTGCAAACTAAATAGATCCTTCTAACTTAACTTTTAAAATACTTCAAGACCTGTAATATATCTTAAATATATGCTAATTTAACAAGGAATAACTTGGTTTTTCAAAGAACACCTTAAAAACTGAATTTACGACATCGGAGTGCAACCGGGGGCTGTTTTGGGTTGGATAACTAAAAACCATCTTAAACTTTGAATTGGAGGTTTATTTTCTGGAAAAATGATTTTTACTATAAATATGATAACACATAAAAATTTCATGATTTAACTCAAAGTATAAGTATTTTTAGAAAAATAATCATTTAAGGTTGTTTACATGATGGAAAATGATTAACTTCATAAGTTTCACTAAAGTTTGACCTATGACCTGTGATTTCGAATACAAACTAAGGTATTTACAGTTCATAGTCTTAAAGAGGGACTCGATCCAAGGAAGTGGCAAGTTGAATCAACGAAAACGGAGTTGTAACGAAGAAACTATGACCAAAACGAGATCGGATATCTAAGACTAGTTTAGCTACGAAAATAATTGGAGAAAATTAAATAAATCACATCTTTTTAAAATAACATGATATTTTATATATATGTACTCATAATTTAATTTTATATGGTTCAGGATCACCCGTAAACAATACGAGAAGATTAATCATAAGATCCCATGATTGTACGCAACACGTCATTTGACAACACCGGTACTTTATGTACGCAACACGTCATTTGACAACACCGGTACCATGGGTCAAGATTAATCTCGACCAATACATATACGATGGGGTTTTATTTATTTCGTTGGGGGTTTTATTTATTTCATTGCGGGTATATTAAACATCTAAAAATGAACCATTAAAATTGAATTACTAACAACGAACTGCTAACTACGGACTAAGGAATTATTAAAAGTATTAAAAGTATAACAAGTATATATATGTGACGTTTGTTTAAAAAGAAAAGGTATTGATATATTATATATGGATAGGTTCGTGATATCAACCGGAGACCAAGTCAAATTATATATATCTTCAAGACGAAAGTGAGTATATAGTCCCACTTTTAAACTCTAAATATTTCGGGATGAGAATACATGTATTTTATATTTTACGTTATGGACACAAGTAACTGAAAATATATTCTACGTTGAGTTGTACCACTGGCATACTTCCCTGTAGCTTGGTAACTAATATTTACAGCGGTATTGTAAACGCGAATCCTGTTGATAGATCTATCGGGCCTGACAACCCCAACCGGACTGGACGACCAGTATTCAACGGTTGCACAGTACTTCGTTTTGTGACTACACTTGGTACGGTGTAGTAAGATTTCATATTAAAGGGAATATGCGACGTGATTAAATGTTAAGTATGGTTACCAAGTGCTCAACCACTTAGAATATTTTTATGAAAATGTTTATATATAAAATCTTGTGGTCTATATATATATATATATATTGCTGCCGGCACTAAACCTATATCTCACCAACTTTATGTTGACGTTTTAAACATGTTTATTCTCAGGTGATAATTAGAAGCTTCCGCTGCATTATGTTGAATTTGAGCAAGATCTTGCGTACGCATATATGTGTCAAAAACAAAACTGCATATCCAAGAACTTGTGTTGTAAAATATGCTAGAAATCGGGTTGTTATTATCATTTGTAAAGTTTGTAAGTCGAAGATTATCGCTAAACGATAATCATCTTTATTTTGTCCAAAGCTTGTATCAAAAATAAGGATCATGGTTTGTAATGTATAATATATGCAGTTTTTCTTTTAAAAATGTCGCATATAGAGGTCAATACCTCGCAATGAAATCATACGTTATCTAACACGTTCTTATGGTTAAGGACGGGTTATGACATGTGGTATCAGAGCGGTGGTCTTAGCGAACCAGGTTTGCATTAGTGTGTCTAACTGATAAGTCGTTAGGATACATTAGTAAGTCTGGACTTTGACCGGGTCTGATTTAAAAACCATTGCTTATCATTGTTGGTTAAAATTTATATGTAAATATTATGTAGTACTAATGGGTTAGTTGTTGTGTGATAGATGTCGGGCTCAAAACTTGTTATCACATTCAGCGACTCCGAACCAGAATCTTCAGATGGTGTTCCAGTCATTAACCTATCCGATGACGAAAATAATATCTTTGGGGAAGACTCACAAATTCCGGATGAACCGACTATAGAGAACCCGGAAAGTGAACCCGAGGAGGAAAGTGAACCCGAGGAGGAAAGTGAACCCGAGGAGGAAAGTGAACCCGAGGGGGAAAGTGAACCCGAGGAAGAAATACAGGAAATTACAAAAGAAGAGTTCGAACTAGGAAAGAAACGAAAGGCTAATGAATTAGAAAATTCAAATCCTGAGTTTAATAAGGATGATGTGGCACCAACTTCACTAGACACTACCACCCCTATTCCCGCTATTCCTATTCGTTCTATCCCGGCATCCAGTTCTTCAGTCCCACAGCCAAAATATAGGCAGACAGCCAGGATAAGCGTTAAGCGATTCTTTGAACCTAAACGTCCTAGAAAATAGACCAAACGATGTGCTGCCGTATTAAACCATGGGATCATATAATGTTTTGTATAATATTATTAGTGTGGTTTGTTTAAAGTTCGATGTAAGATAAGCATATGTAAAATAGTGAAGTGTGAAATGCAATAATTTTCCATGGTTAAGTATTATTTAGATGGTAGTAATTGATTCTGTACTAAGCTATTAAGTATGGACATTAACGGGTAGGTACTACCCTAGATATAATTATAAAATGCTAATAAGAAGAAAAGGCTTTTATAATAATACCTGGTTCATATTATTAATAAGCTATAATGTACTGTAAATATACACTACATCTATAATATTCCATGTGAATAATTATTTTCTTTTCATTCTTATAGAAGAATATGGCGCGATTGAACCGAATGACGGAACAAGAAATCCAGGAACTCATCAATCAGCGAGTGAACGACAGAATGTTATGGGTCGAGGCTGCAAGAGGTGCTGCAGTTAACCCAAATCCTCGTGTGGGGTGCACTTACAAAACTTTTCAAGCTTGCAAGCCCTCATCATTCAGTGGAACAGAAGGACCGATCGGTTTAACCCGGTGGATAGAAAAGATGGAGACTGTGTTTAAAATCAGTGGTTGTGTTGAAAAGGACATGACCAAGTATGCATCGTGCACTTTACAAGATAGTGCACTCACATGGTGGAAAAATTATGTGAAGGCTGTAGGAGGAGATGTAGCTTATGATACTCCGTGGGAAGAATTCAAAACAATGTTAATCAACGAATATTGTCCAAGGAACGAGGTTAGGAAGTTGGAAGATGAGTTACGAAGTCTGAAGGTTATTGGTACTGAAATCACCAACTACAATCAGCGATTCATGGAATTAGTTTTGCTATGTCCTGAATTGGTTTCAACCGAAGAACGGAAGATTGAAATGTACAAAGATGGTTTGCCCAAAAAGGTCAAGGCAAATGTTACAGCATCGAAACCTAAGACGATTCATGAAGCTATAACTATGGCAAACGAGCTAATGGATCAGGTCATCATGGATAAGAAAGTATCCAATACTGATGTGAAGGTATCAGGTAACAAAAGAAAGTGGAATGGAAATTATGATCGAGGTAACCAACAACAATCTTTTAAGAAACAAGAAAACACGCAAGGTGCGGGTAGTGGTTTAAGCTTTGGTTATAAAGGACAAAATCCTTTATGCAACCGATGCCACAAACATCACTCTGGTTACTGTAATGTGGTATGCAACAAATGTAATCGAAAGGGTCATCTTGCTGAAGATTGTAGGGCTCTCGTTACAAATACAAATGGTACCAAGACTCCTGCCACCAATGCAAATAGAACTGCTTTGGCTACCATTACTTGTTTTGGGTGTGGAAAACAAGGTCACTATAAGAGCCAGTGCCCGAATCCAGAGAAGAATATCGGACCTGCACGAGGGAGAGCATTTGTTATTAATGCTAGAGAGGCGTGTGAAGACCCGGAGCTTGTTACGGGTACGTTTACCATTAATAACTTATCCGCATCTATTATATTTGATACTGGTGCTGATAGAAGTTACGTGTGTAGAGACTTTCACGCTAAATTGAATTGTTCATCATTACCTCTAGATGCTAAGTACATGATTGAGTTAGCTAATGGTAAACTAATTAAAGCTGATAAAATTTGTCGTGATTGTAAAATAAATTTAGCCGGAGAAACGTTTAAAATTGACTTAATACCCGTAGAATTAGGAAGTTTTGATGTAATAGTCGGCATGGACTGGATGTCCAAAATAGGAGCTGAAGTTGTGTGTGCCAAGAAGGCAATTCGCATTCCTCGTAAGAATAAAACGCCCGTAATGATTTATGGAGAGAAGGGTAACTCAAAGCTAAAACTCATTAGTTATTTGAAAGCTCAAAAGTGCTTGAAGAAAGGGTGCTATGCTATCTTAGCACATGTTAATAAAGTCGAAAAGAAAGAAAAAGAGAAGTGCATCAATGACGTGCCTGTGGCAAGAGATTTTCCTGAAGTATTTCCGGAAGAGTTGCCGGGATTACCTCCATTTAGATCTGTAGAATTTCAAATAGAGTTAGTACCAGGAGCTGCACCAGTGGCTCGTGCTCCATATAGACTTGCACCGTCCGAATTAAAAGAACTTCAAAGTCAGTTAAAAGAATTACTAGACCGTGGATTCATACGACCAAGTACTTCACCGTGGGGAGCTCCAATTTTATTCGTCAAGAAGAAAGACGGATCTTTCCGAATGTGTATAGATTATCGTGAATTAAATAAGTTAACTATCAAGAATCGGTATCCACTACCGAGAATTGACGACTTATTTGATCAACTCCAAGGATCATGTGTGTACTCGAAAATTGACCTAAGATCGGGTTATCATCAATTACGTGTCAAAGAAGAAGATATACCGAAAACTGCTTTTCGGACACGCTACGGTCATTACGAATTTTTGGTCATGCCGTTTGGATTGACGAATGCGCCAGCTGTATTCATGGACCTCATGAATCGAGTTTGTAGTCCATATTTAGATAAGTTTGTTATCGTTTTCATTGATGATATTCTTATCTATTCCAAGAGTGAGCAAGAGCATGAACAGCATTTAAGGTTGATATTAGAGTTATTGAGAAAAGAACAGCTATATGCTAAATTTTCTAAATGTGCTTTCTGGTTGAAAGAAGTGCAATTTCTTGGCCACGTTGTTAGTAGCAAAGGAATTCAGGTTGATCCAGCAAAAATTGAAGCCATTGAAAAATGGGAGACTCCTAAGACACCAATGCAGATACGCCAATTTTTGGGTTTAGCTGGTTATTATAGAAGGTTTATTCAAGATTTTTCCCGAATAGCTAAGCCGTTGACAGCGTTAACGCAAAAAGGGAAGAAATATGAATGGACTTCTGAGCAGGAGAGTGCATTTCAATTACTGAAAAAGAAGTTGACTACGGCGCCTATTTTATCGTTACCAGAAGGGAACGATGATTTTGAAATATATTGTGACGCTTCGCGACAAGGTTTTGGTTGCGTTCTTATGCAACGGAAGAAAGTTATTGCATACGCATCCCGACAATTAAAGATTCACGAGCGGAATTATACGACGCATGATCTAGAACTGGGAGCAGTCGTGTTTGCATTGAAGATATGGAGACACTACTTGTATGGGGTTAAATGCACTGTGTTTACTGATCATAAAAGCCTTCAACATATTTTCGATCAAAAACAGCTGAACATGAGGCAACGTAGGTGGGTCGAGTTAATAAACGACTATGATTGTGAAATTCGTTATCATCCCGGGAAAGCGAATGTGGTGGCTGACGCTTTAAGCAGAAAGGAACGAGAACCAATTCGAGTACGAGCGATGAACATAAAAATCCGCATGAATCTCAACTCACAAATCAAAGAAGTTCAACGAGAAGCACTTACTAAAGAAAATATAGGAAATGAAATAATGAAGAAGTATGAGAAGCAACTCGTTATACGGGAAGATGGAATTCGATATTTTGCAAACCGTATTTGGGTACCGAAGTTGGGTGGATTAAGGAAGTTGATATTGAATGAGGCACATAAGACAAGATACTCGATACATCCTGGAGTTGGAAAGATGTACCAAGATCTTAAGACACATTATTGGTGGCCTAATTTAAAGACAGACGTTGCAACATATGTTGGGGAATGTTTAACTTGTTCCAAAGTCAAAGCTGAACACCAGAAGCCGTCAGGGTTACTTCAACAACCAGAAATCCCAGAATGGAAATGGGATGGTATTACCATGGATTTCATCACGAAGTTACCTAAGACTGCCTGGGGATACGACACCATTTGGGTGATTGTTGATCGTCTCACCAAGTCTGCACATTTCTTGCCTATAAAGGAAACGGATAGCATGGAGAAACTATTACGATTGTATATAAAGGAAATTGTTTCAAGGCATGGAATACCTATTTCCATTATATCCGATCGTGATAGTAGATTTACCTCAAAATTCTGGCAATCACTACAGGAGGCACTAGGAACTCGTTTGGATATGAGTACCGCATATCATCCGCAAACCGATGGGCAGAGTGAAAGAACGATTCAGACTCTCGAAGACATGCTCAGGGCATGTGTGATCGACTTTGGAAACGGATGGGATAAGTATTTACCGTTAGCAGAATTCTCGTATAATAATAGTTATCATGCGAGCATTAAAGCTGCACCATTCGAAGCATTGTATGGAAGGAAGTGTAGATCTCCTATCTGTTGGAATGAAGTAGGAGATCGACAATTAACTGGTCCCGAGATCATACACTAAACGACTGAGAAGATAGTACAAATTAAGGAGAGATTGAAAACAGCCCGTAGTCGCCAAAAGAGCTACGCCGATGTCCGAAGGAAACCATTAGAGTTTCAGATCGGTGACATGGTTATGCTAAAGGTGTCACCTTGGAAAGGTGTGATACGTTTCGGTAAAAGAGGTAAACTGAACCCAAGATATGTAGGCCCGTTCAAGATCATTGAACGCATTGGACCGGTAGCTTATCGACTCGAGTTACCGCAACAACTCGCCAGAGTACATAATACATTCCACGTTTCGAATCTTAAGAAGTGTCTTGCAAAGGAAGACCTCACCATTCCTCTTGAAGAAATCCATGTCGACGAGAAACTACAATTCATCGAAGAACCAATCGAAATCATGGATCGTGAAGTTAAACAGCTCAAGCAGAGCAACATACCGATCGTTAAGGTTCGTTGGAGTGCTAGAAGAGGTCCCGAGTTTACGTGGGAACGAGAGGATCAGATGAAACAAAAGTATCCACACTTGTTTCTCGATGACGCAAAATAGGTACAATTTTAAAATTTCGGGACGAAATTTATTTAACGGGGAGGTAATGTAACGACCCGCACTTTTTCGATCGTTCTATACTTATAAGATTAATATTTACATAAATTAAACCTTACCAACATGATAAGCAATCCAAATTGTTGAGACTTATGTTTTCGAAAAGAGTTTTACACAACGTTTGACCGTCTAGTTTGACCGATGATATCACGAACTATACAATATATGATAATTATACGTTTGTGTATATATATGTATATATACATATTTAACATGATCTAAGAATGTTTTAATATCTCATTTTGTATTAATAACAATAAGTTATAAGTATATTTTGAAACTACTAACTTAAGTTTTCAAAACGATAACCATACGTAACGTTATTTGACTTAAATACTTATAACCTATAATGTTTATACATATATCGTATAAGTAATGTATTTAATCACTTTTAAAGGGCTTACATACATAAAACAATATAAGTATATTTACAAAAGATAGCTATATTTGAATCCTCGTTCCGTTTTCTCAAAGATTTCTATACGTATACCTAGGGTATATGTACCCGTATCATACGCAGCTTCTAGATGTATTTACTATTGGTATATACCAATAAAAATCTGCTCCTTAGCAGCCTTAAATGATTAAGAAACATGTGGAACCAACCATTTGTCAAGTAGCATGAATTATTTAGCAAGAAAACAAAGTTAGGTATCTTTTTTTTCCTTTATAACCTAAAAACGTTTTTATGCATGCACACCATTTCTTCACCCCATTTTCTCATACTTACACTTCCATTTCTCTCTCAAAATACTCTTAACTTCATACTTGATCATCTCCAAGCATTTTCCCCATCATTTAGTTTCAAAAACAACACTTAAACCTCATAAGAAAACCTTACAAAAACACTTCAAGAAATCCTTCCAAGAACACCAACTTACTTCCAATCTTTCATCCACTTCCATCACCCTTTTGGTTCTAGGTTCTTACTCCTCTTTTACAGCAACCTTGTCCAAGGAACTTGAGGTAGAATCTATGTTCATAACCTTATTCGATTCATATATATATAGCTATCTTATTTTGTGGTATAAAAGTTTAACAACAAGAACATAGTTTGAAAGTTTTCAAACTTGTTTGCAAACTAAATAGATCCTTCTAACTTAACTTTTAAAATACTTCAAGACCTGTAATATATCTTAAATATATGCTAATTTAACAAGGTATAACTTGGTTTTTCAAAGAACACCTTAAAAACTGAATTTACGACATCGGAGTGCAACCGGGGGCTGTTTTGGGTTGGATAATTAAAAACCATCTTAAACTTTGAATTGGAGGTTTATTTTCTGGAAAAATGATTTTTACTATAAATATGATAACACATAAAAATTTCATGATTTGACTCAAAGTATAAGTATTTTTAGAAAAATAATCATTTAAGGTTGTTTACATGATGGAAAATGATTAACTTCATAAGTTTCACTAAAGTTTGACCTATGACCTGTGATTTCGAATACAAACTAAGGTATTTACAGTTCATAGTCTTAAATAGGGACTCGATCCAAGGAAGTGGCAAGTTGAATCAACGAAAACGGAGTTGTAACGAAGAAACTATGACCAAAACGAGATCGGATATCTAAGACTAGTTTAGCTACGAAAATAATTGGAGAAAATTAAATAAATCACATCTTTTTAAAATAACATGATATTTTATATATATGTACTCATAATTTAATTTTATATGGTTCAGGATCACCCGTAAACAATACGAGAAGATTAATCATAAGATCCCATGATTGTACGCAACACGTCATTTGACAACACCGGTACTTTATGTACGCAACACGTCATTTGACAACACCGGTACCATGGGTCAAGATTAATCTCGACCAATACATATACGATGGGGTTTTATTTATTTCGTTGGGGGTTTTATTTATTTCATTGCGGGTATATTAAACATCTAAAAATGAACCATTAAAATTGAATTACTAACAACGAACTGCTAACTACGGACTAAGGAATTATTAAAAGTATTAAAAGTATAACAAGTATATATATGTGACGTTTGTTTAAAAAGAAAAGGTATTGATATATTATATATGGATAGGTTCGTGATATCAACCGGAGACCAAGTCAAATTATATATATCTTCAAGACGAAAGTGAGTATATAGTCCCACTTTTAAACTCTAAATATTTCGGGATGAGAATACATGTATTTTATATTTTACGTTATGGACACAAGTAACTGAAAATATATTCTACGTTGAGTTGTACCACTGGCATACTTCCCTGTAGCTTGGTAACTAATATTTACAGCGGTATTGTAAACGCGAATCCTGTTGATAGATCTATCGGGCCTGACAACCCCAACCGGACTGGACGACCAGTATTCAACGGTTGCACAGTACTTCGTTTTGTGACTACACTTGGTACGGTGTAGTAAGATTTCATATTAAAGGGAATATGCGACGTGATTAAATGTTAAGTATGGTTACCAAGTGCTCAACCACTTAGAATATTTTTATGAAAATGTTTATATATGAAATCTTGTGGTCTATATATATATATATATTGCTGCCGGCACTAAACCTATATCTCACCAACTTTATGTTGACGTTTTAAACATGTTTATTCTCAGGTGATAATTAGAAGCTTCCGCTGCATTATGTTGAATTTGAGCAAGATCTTGCGTACGCATATATGTGTCAAAAACAAAACTGCATATCCAAGAACTTGTGTTGTAAAATATGCTAGAAATCGGGTTGTTATTATCATTTGTAAAGTTTGTAAGTCGAAGATTATCGCTAAACGATAATCATCTTTATTTTGTCCAAAGCTTGTATCAAAAATAAGGATCATGGTTTGTAATGTATAATATATGCAGTTTTTCTTTTAAAAATGTCGCATATAGAGGTCAATACCTCGCAATGAAATCATACGTTATCTAACACGTTCTTATGGTTAAGGACGGGTTATGACACATGACATCTAGGACAAAAGGATATATTGAAAGATTCACCTAAATCATATTCGAGATGGGAACTCGAAAGGGATGATGTTATTGAATGGCACTAAGTCATAACATATTAGGGGTGATGGACGGTCGTTAGGTGGTATCCATCACTTGCATTAATTTCTTATGTTTCTCGTGCAAGTGGGAGATTGAAGGTATTTCATATGCCCGAGAGACATATTAAACTAATGTGGCTAACATGTTATGATCCAAGTCGAGTCATACCCAATAACAAGCTTACCGACACCTTATACGTATTTGATCTTTACGGTTGGATCATTAAATAAATACGCGACACTTGAATTTTAGAAAATGGTTTCTAAAATATATATCACTTGATGTATATATATAAATTATGGAATAATTTATATATAAAGGATTTAATTATTTATAGGTTAAATAATTAATTATTTTATGTTACATTTTTTTTTTTATATAGGTTTTATAAAATATAATGTAAGCATAAAATAAAAGAAAAGGTGCAAGTATTATTTATAATACTTTTAATATAAGTTTATATTTATTTAAAATTCAAATTTATATTATTAAATGGGCATGGGAGGTTGGTGCATTGCATGGATTGTGATTGGCTCTTTCTTAAAGGACTTTTGCTTCTACAAATGCACCTAACCAATCCCACTTGTTTTGATACTTGCACACTTCTCTCT
The DNA here is from genome assembly GCF_046630445.1 of Rutidosis leptorrhynchoides. Taxonomy (NCBI): domain Eukaryota; kingdom Viridiplantae; phylum Streptophyta; class Magnoliopsida; order Asterales; family Asteraceae; genus Rutidosis; species Rutidosis leptorrhynchoides. The sequence goes on from NC_092337.1 coordinate 260,701,909, forward strand.
TCCATCAAGTAACAAAGTTTTTTTTGCTCTCCTTCTCCCCTAATCTGGCCGAAACTTTTGAGCATCAAAAAGGGTTCTTTGAGTTTATTGGAAGCTCAATTTTAAGTGTCAAATAAATCCTAACTAAAGGCTAGGGTGTTGGTGATAAGTTTGGGGTATTATCTCTTGAGGTTTCATACATTTGGAGCTCCATTCATCTTCATCTTCTTCATCATATTGTAGTAACCCTCAACTAGCTTGAGGAGGTAAAATACTAAACCCACTCGTTGTATGTAAGCATATTATCTTGACTTGATCTATTTTGGGATTCATGTTTAAATGGTTAAACTTTGTAAAGATTGTTTTAACATGCTTCCGCTTTCTATGTTTATAAAAATGATTTTAGACATATACATATATGGATATGGAAACTTGGTTATCTTTTGAATCTCAACAGATATACGTATAGAAATCTTGAGGAAACGGAATGAGAATTCAAATATAGCTATCTTTTATGAATATACTTATATTGTGTACCCTAGATATACGTATAGAAATCTTGAGGAAACGGAATGAGAATTCAAATATAGCTATCTTTTATGAATATACTTATATTGTTTTATGTATTTAAGTCCTTAAAAAGTGATTAAATACATCATATATACGATACATGTATAAGCATTATAGGTTATAAGTATATATATCAAAGAATGTTACGTATAGTTATCGTTTTGAAAACTTAAGTTAGTAGTTTCAAAATATACTTATAACTCATTGTCATTAGTACACAATGAGATGTTAAACCATCCTTAGATCTTGTTAAATATATATAAATACATATATATACACAAACGTATAATTATCGTATGTTATATAGTTCGTGATATCATCGGTCAAATTGGACGGTCAAACGTTGTGTAAAACTCTTTTCAAAAACACAAGTCTCAACAATTTGGATTTCTTATCATGTTGGTAAGGTTTAATTTATGTAAATATTAATCTCATAAGTATAAAACGATTGGAAAAATCCGGGTCGTTACAGTACCTACCCGTTAAATAAATTTCGTCTCGAAATTTGAATGGGATGGTCATGGCTGACAATAAGTATGTTTTCATGACGTATACGAGTTGGAAATTAGAGTTTTATTATCATCAAGTAATATTGATAAAGCAATTTGATTTTTGTAAAGAGTACGAGTGAGGCTATCACCAAAGGGTGAAATTTGTAGGTATAGATTCGTCATATCTTTTGACGTAGATATGATTGATTTCCAAGTTCAAGAGATTTGGAGTAAAATCTTCATAATGAGATTTGATTCTTCGATAATCAAGGAAATTAAAATCCGCTTAAAATGCGATCATCTATTTTGATTGCTCTGTCGGATCTTTTACTATAAATCCACCTCCCTTCATTTCCTTACAACTCATACCTTCTATTCTTCCTCCCTCAATTCATACTTTAAAACATTTATCAGTATGCTTCATCCAGTACTGATCCTGGATATACTCCTAACTTTCATCTCTGTCATTCTTCTTTTTCATCTACCTCCGGAGGATTTTATTTATTTCTACTATTACCTTGGGGTTATAGTATTGTTAATTCTCTCGTGCCTTTACGTTGCAATACGTATTGATATACACGGTTTGTAATTTATTTGTTGTTGTCGAGCTTTATATTTTCTTTTATATTCAAAAGTTCCATACTTCTGTTTCCTCTTCCCGACTTCGAGTCAAGCGAATAATGGTCCGGAATTCGTAGGTATGGATTTTGAAATAAACATAGTTAATGTTCTAAGACGGAAATAGTAATTGAACGATCTTGATTTGGTAAGTTACCAGAATGTCCGAAAAGATAGAATTATCAAGGAAATATGTTCTTAATATGTTTGAAGATTGAGTAGAATGTAAGATTTGTGTAACATGGCACATGATGACGTTATGATCTGTGAATCATTATGTTCCATTTAGAAACTTATCATGAATTACTATAATATAATCACGTTAATCAAGTGTCATTATATTATACTAATTCATGCTTCAGTTTCCAACACTACTTCAAAACATTCATATTTTAAACTCGAATTTTTCAGAATTTAGAAACTAACACAGTTTCTTTTATGTTGTAACGCAAATATTGTGAAGAGATAAATGATTTTTGATGAGGATAGTTGGGAATATATCTTCAGGAATATCGGAGATATTTATAATGAAAAATACGATGATATCTTAGAATATCTAAGATTAGGGAATGACGCGGAAAATCTGTCTGTGAAGGTTTAGAATAAGGAGTAAGGTTCTTACTAACGGTTTCAGCAGACACTGAATCATTTGAATCCTTTGAAGGTAGATTTCGTCATTGTGATTTGTCCACGACCTCCTTTATACTTTGCTCATCCGTTTTCCAGTACCAAATTTTTCGTTCGAGCTTTTCCAATCTATTATTTGTCAAACTTTTGACCGTAATTGTTGTCTACTGTCTTTACCACTTTATCAGTCTTTTCCAAAACTTAATAGCACTAATTCGTAGACTGGAGCATTTTTCAGAAACTTCACATTTGAAATATGTAATTCTTGGGGATAGACGTTGTATATATATATAACTGCCGAAATAGAAATGCTGCGAGATTTCAAAATAACAATTGTTGATTCCGCCAAAGGGGTAACGAGTTGCTGGTACATCTGCTGATAATGTCGTGGAATATAAAAGGTTCCCTGGTAACAAAAGGGTAATCGTATGTATTACAGGTTATAATAAGGCTACTTCGAATGGAAAGTCGAGGTTGACTTGCTGAAACTGTGACAAAATTTGCTATTTTGAAAAGGAATCGCAAAGTTATTTTTGCTAATAAATGCTAAAAGATTTAACGTGGATACGTGTTAAATTATGTCCTTGGTTTCGAGAGCTTTTCAGGTGCAAGACTGCGGGTAATGTGTGGTTGGATCATCATCTCGATTGTCCATTATTTGAAGTGTCTTCAGGAATTTCGAAGGGTTTGATCATAGATTGTAATTGTTAATATACATATGATGTTTTAGGACTTTGAATGATACAAATATTTTTCTAGGTTCCAAGAATCGAATGATGTTCTAGCATAGTTTTGAAGTCAAAGTATAGTTTTGAAAGATGTAAGAGTCCTAAGAGTGATGTCTTCTGTTAAGTCTTGACTTGGATTTCGTTTTGTCGTAATCAAATTTGGATGAGAATGGTTGTTTTGATTTCTATGAAAGAATGTATATTATTGTGAAGGTAGTGAGTATAGTTGATGATTGTTGAATCAGAGTCGAAGAATATAATCATATTAATTATGAATTTATATATCTCTCGGGTATTACCTACCCGTAAAAATTTTTTCACAAGTAATGTTTTGTACCAGAGAATTTTATTACAATCTTTATGAAAATATATGTACATATATATCTTCTTCAGATGTAATCATGAAGTTATGGATCAATACTTCATTATTTATTCTTATATATGTTTCCTTAGTGAATCTTGCTGATACTCATTGAACTCTTGCTAACTTCGCAAGATATGAATGTTGTTTTCCAGTAAGTGAAATGTCCCGTTCTTATTGATTAAAAACGTTCCATATTAATTGATTTCGTTGCGAGGTTTTGACCTCTATATGAGACGTTTTTCAAAGACTGCATTCATTTTTAAAACAAACCATAACCTTTATTTCATAGATAAAGGTTTTAAAAAGCTTTACGTAGATTATCAAATAATGATAATCTAAAATATCCTGTTTACACACGACCATTACATAATGGTTTACAATACAAATATGTTACAACAAAATAAGTTTCTTGAATGCAGTTTTTACACAATATCATACAAGCATGGACTCCAAATCTTGTCCTTATTTAAGTATGCGACAGCGGAAGCTCTTAATAATCACCTGAGAATAAACATGCTTAAAACGTCAACAAAAATGTTGGTGAGTTATAGGTTTAACCTATATATATAAAATCGTAACAATAGACCACAAGATTTCATATTTCAATACACATCCCATACATAGAGATAAAAATCATTCATATGGTGAACACCTGGTAACCGACATTAACAAGATGCATATATAAGAATATCCCCATCATTCCGGGACACCCTTCGGATATGATATAAATTTCGAAGTACTAAAGCATCCGGTACTTTGGATGGGGTTTGTTAAGCCCAATAGATCTATCTTTAGGATTCGCGTCAATTAGGGTGTCTGTTCCCTAATTCTTAGATTACCAGACTCAATAAAAAGGGGCATATTCGATTTTTATAATTCAACCATAGAATGTAGTTTCACGTACTTGTGTCTATTTTGTAAATCATTTATAAAACCTACATGTATTCTCATCCCAAAAATATTAGATTTTAAAAGTGGGACTATAACTCACTTTCACAGATTTTTACTTCGTCGGGAAGTAAGACTTGGCCACTGGTTGATTCACGAACCTATAACAATATATACATATATATCAAAGTATGTTCAAAATATATTTACAACACTTTTAATATATTTTGATGTTTTAAGTTTATTAAGTCAGCTGTCCTCGTTAGTAACCTACAACTAGTTGTCCACAGTTAGATGTACAGAAATAAATCGATAAATATTATCTTGAATCAATCCACGACCCAGTGTATACGTATCTCAGTATTGATCACAACTCAAACTATATATATTTTGGAATCAACATCAACCCTGTATAGCTAACTCCAACATTCACATATAGAGTGTCTATGGTTGTTCCGAAATATATATAGATGTGTCGACATGATAGGTCGAAACATTGTATACGTGTCTATGGTATCTCAAGATTACATAATATACAATACAAGTTGATTAAGTTATGGTTGGAATAGATTTGTTACCAATTTTCACGTAGCTAAAATGAGAAAAATTATCCAATCTTGTTTTACCCATAACTTCTTCATTTTAAATCCGTTTTGAGTGAATCAAATTGCTATGGTTTAATATCGAACTCTATTTTATGAATCTAAACAGAAAAAGTATAGGTTTATAGTCGGAAAAATAAGTTACAAGTCGTTTTTGTAAAGGTAGTCATTTCAGTCGAAAGAACGACGTCTAGATGACCATTTTAGAAAACATACTTCCACTTTGAGTTTAACCATAATTTTTGGATATAGTTTCATGTTCATAATAAAAATCATTTTCTCAGAATAACAACTTTTAAATCAAAGTTTATCATAGTTTTTAATTAACTAACCCAAAACAGCCCGCGGCGTTACTACGACGGCGTAAATCCGGTTTTACGGTGTTTTTCGTGTTTCCAGGTTTTAAATCATTAAGTTAGCATATCATATAGATATAGAACATGTGTTTAGTTGATTTTAAAAGTCAAGTTAGAAGGATTAACTTTTATTTGCGAACAAGTTTAGAATTAACTAAACTATGTTCTAGTGATTACAAGTTTAAACCTTCGAATAAGATAGCTTTATATGTATGAATCGAATGATGTTATGAACATCATTACTACCTTAAGTTCCTTGGATAAACCTACTGGAAAAAAGAAAAGTGGATCTAGCTTCAATGGATCCTTGGATGGCTCGAAGTTCTTGAAGCAGAATCATGACACGAACACAAGTTCAAGTAAGATCATCACTTGAAATAAGATTGTTATAGTTATAGAAATTGAACCAAAGTTTGAATATGATTATTACCTTGTATTAGAATGATAACCTACTGTAAGAAACAAAGATTTCTTGAGGTTGGATGATCACCTTACAAGATTGGAAGTGAGCTAGCAAACTTGAAAGTATTCTTGATTTTATGTAACTAGAACTTGTAAAATATATGAAGAACACTTAGAACTTGAAGATAGAACTTGAGAGAGATCAATTAGATGAAGAAAATTGAAGAATGAAAGTGTTTGTAGGTGTTTTTGGTCGTTGGTGTATGGATTAGATATAAAGGATATGTAATTTTGTTTTCATGTAAATAAGTCATGAATGATTACTCATATTTTTGTAATTTTATGAGATATTTCATGCTAGTTGCCAAATGATGGTTCCCACATGTGTTAGGTGACTCACATGGGCTGCTAAGAGCTGATCATTGGAGTGTATATACCAATAGTACATACATCTAAAAGCTGTGTATTGTACGAGTACGAATACGGGTGCATACGAGTAGAATTGTTGATGAAACTGAATGAGGATGTAATTGTAAGCATTTTTGTTAAGTAGAAGTATTTTGATAAGTGTATTGAAGTCTTTCAAAAGTGTATAAATACATATTAAAACACTACATGTATATACATTTTAACTGAGTCGTTAAGTCATCGTTAGTCGTTACATGTAAGTGTTGTTTTGAAACCTTTAGGTTAACGATCTTGTTAAATGTTGTTAACCCAATGTTTATAATATCAAATGAGATTTTAAATTATTATATTATCATGATATTATCATGTATGAATATCTCTTAATATGATATATATACATTAAATGTCTTTACAACGATAATCGTTACATATATGTCTCGTTTAAAAATCATTAAGTTAGTAGTCTTGTTTTTACATATGTAGTTCATTGTTAATATACTTAATGATATGTTTACTTATCATAGTATCATGTTAACTATATATATATATATCCATATATATGTCATCATATAGTTTTTACAAGTTTTAACGTTCGTGAATCACCGGTCACTTGGGTGGTCAATTGTCTATATGAAACATATTTCAATTAATCAAGTCTTAACAAGTTTGATTGCTTAACATGTTGGAAACATTTAATCATGTAAATATCAATCTCAATTAATATATATAAACATGGAAAAGTTCGGGTCACTACAGTACCTACCCGTTAAATAAATTTCGTCCCGAAATTTTAAGCTGTTGAAGGTGTTGACGAATCTTCTGGAAATAGATGCGGGTATTTCTTCTTCATCTGATCTTCACGCTCCCAGGTGAACTCGGGTCCTCTACGAGCATTCCATCGAACCTTAACAATTGGTATCTTGTTTTGCTTAAGTCTTTTAACCTCACGATCCATTATTTCGACGGGTTCTTCGATGAATTGAAGTTTTTCGTTGATTTGGATTTCATCTAACGGAATAGTGAGATCTTCTTTAGCAAAACATTTCTTCAAATTCGAAACGTGGAAAGTGTTATGTACAGCCGCGAGTTGTTGAGGTAACTCAAGTCGGTAAGCTACTGGTCCGACACGATCAATAATCTTGAATGGTCCAATATACCTTGGATTTAATTTCCCTCGTTTACCAAATCGAACAACGCCTTTCCAAGGTGCAACTTTAAGCATGACCATCTCTCCAATTTCAAATTCTATATCTTTTCTTTTAATGTCAGCGTAGCTCTTTTGTCGACTTTGGGCGGTTTTCAACCGTTGTTGAATTTGGATGATCTTCTCGGTAGTTTCTTGTATAATCTCCGGACCCATAATCTGTCTATCCCCCACTTCACTCCAACAAATCAGAGACCTGCACTTTCTACCATAAAGTGCTTTAAACGGCGCCATCTCAATGCTTGAATGGTAGCTGTTGTTGTAGGAAAATTCTGCTAATGGTAGATGTCGATCCCAACTGTTTCTGAAATCAATAACACATGCTCGTAGCATGTCTTCAAGCGTTTGTATCGTCCTTTCGCTCTGCCCATCAGTTTGTGGATGATAGGCAGTACTCATGTCTAGACGAGTTCCTAATGCTTGCTGTAATGTCTGCCAGAATCTTGAAATAAATCTGCCATCCCTATCAGAGATAATAGAGATTGGTATTCCATGTCTGGAGACGACTTCCTTCAAATACAGTCGTGCTAACTTCTCCATCTTGTCATCTTCTCTTATTGGCAGGAAGTGTGCTGATTTGGTGAGACGATCAACTATTACCCAAATAGTATCAAAACCACTTGCCGTCCTTGGCAATTTAGTGATGAAATCCATGGTAATGTTTTCCCATTTCCATTATGGGATTTCGGGTTGTTGAAGTAGACCTGATGGTTTCTGATGCTCAGCTTTGACCTTAGAACACGTCAAACATTCTCCTACGTATTTAGCAACATCGGCTTTCATACCCGGCCACCAAAAATGTTTCTTGAGATCCTTGTACATCTTCCCCGTTCCAGGATGAATTGAGTATCTGGTTTTATGAGCTTCTCTAAGTACCATTTCTCTCATATCTCTAAATTTTGGTACCCAAATCCTTTCAGCCCTATACCGGGTTCCATCTTCTCGAATATTAAGATGCTTCTCCGATCCTTTGGGTATTTCATCCTTTAAATTTCCCTCTTTTAAAACTCCTTGTTGCGCCTCTTTTATTTGAGTAGTAAGGTTATTATGAATCATTATATTCATAGATTTTACTCGAATGGGTTCTCTGTCCTTCCTGCTCAAGGCATCGGCTACCACATTTGCCTTCCCTGGGTGGTAACGAATCTCAAAGTCGTAATCATTCAACAATTCAATCCACCTACGCTGCCTCATATTCAGTTGTTTCTGATTAAATATGTGTTGAAGACTTTTGTGGTCGGTATATATAATACTTTTGACCCCATATAAGTAGTGCCTCCAAGTCTTTAATGCAAAAACAACCGCGCCTAATTCCAAATCATGCGTCGTATAATTTTGTTCGTGAATCTTCAATTGTCTAGACGCATAAGCAATCACCTTCGTTCGTTGCATTAATACACAACCGAGACCTTGCTTTGATGCGTCACAATAAATCACAAAATCATCATTCCCTTCAGGCAATGACAATATAGGTGCCGTAGTTAGCTTTTTCTTCAATAACTGAAACGCTTTCTCTTGTTCATCATTCCATTCAAATTTCTTCCCTTTATGCGTTAATGCAGTCAAGGGTTTTGCTATTCTGGAAAAGTCTTGGATGAACCTTCTGTAGTAACCAGCTAATCCTAAAAACTGGCGTATGTGTTTCGGAGTTTTCGGGGTTTCCCACTTTTCAACAGTTTCTATCTTTGCCGGATCCACCTTAATACCTTCTTTGTTCACTATGTGACCGAGGAATTGAACTTCTTCCAACCAAAATGCACACTTTGAAAACTTAGCGTACAATTCTTCCTTCCTCAATACTTCTAACACCTTTCTCAAATGTTCACCGTGTTCTTGGTCATTCTTTGAGTAAATAAGTATGTCATCAATGAAAACAATGACAAACTTGTCAAGGTATGGTCCACACACTCGGTTCATAAGGTCCATGAACACAGCTGGTGCATTAGTTAAACCAAACGGCATGACCATAAACTCGTAATGACCGTAACGTGTTCTGAAAGCAGTCTTTGGAATATCATCTTCTTTCACCCGCATTTGATGATACCCGGAACGTAAGTCAATCTTTGAATAAACAGACGAGCCTTGTAGTTGATCAAATAAGTCGTCGATTCTCGGTAGTGGGTAGCGGTTCTTGATGGTAAGTTTGTTCAACTCTCGGTAGTCGATACACAACCTGAATGTACCATCTTTCTTCTTGACAAACAAAACAGGAGCTCCCCACGGTGATGTGCTTGGTCGAATGAAACCACGCTCTAAAAGTTCTTGTAATTGGCTTTGCAGTTCTTTCATCTCGCTGGGTGCGAGTCTGTAAGGAGCACGAGCTATTGGTGCAGCTCCTGGTACAAGATCTATTTGAAATTCAACGGATCGATGTGGGAGTAATCCCGGTAATTCTTTCGGAAATACATCAGGAAATTCTTTTGCGACGGGAACATCATTGATGCTCTTTTCTTAAGTTTGTACTTTCTCGACGTGTGCTAGAACAGCATAACAACCTTTTCTTATTAGTTTTTGTGCCTTCAAATTACTAATAAGATGTAGCTTCGTGTTGCCCTTTTCTCCGTACACCATTAAGGGTTTTCCTTTTTCTCGTATAATGCGAATTGCATTTTTGTAACAGACGATCTCTGCTTTCACTTGTTTCAACCAGTCCATACCGATTATCACATCAAAACTCCCTAACTCTACTGGTATCAAATCAATCTTAAATGTTTCGCTAACCAGTTTAATTTCTCGATTCTGACATATATTATCTGCTAAAATTAATTTACCATTTGCTAATTCGAGTAAAAATTTACTATCCAAAGGCGTCAATGGATAACTTAATTTAGCACAAAAATCTCTACTCATATAGCTTCTATCCGCACCCGAATCAAATAAAACGTAAGCAGATTTATTGTCAATAAGAAACGTACCCGCAACAAGCTCCGGGTCTTCCTGTGCCTCTGCCGCATTAATATTGAAAACTCTTCCGCGGCCTTGTCCATTCGTATTCTCCTGGTTCGGGCAATTTCTAATAATGTGGCCCGGTTTTCCACATTTATAACAAACTACATTGGCATAACTTGCTCCGACACTACTTGCTCTGCCATTACTCGTTCCGACACCATTTGTTCCTTTCGTTCTATTAGCCCCTGGTCCGTAGACCTCACACTTCGCCGCGCTATGACCATTTCTTTTACACTTGTTGCAAAATTTGGTGCAGAACCCCGAGTGATACTTTTCACACCTTTGGCATAGCTACTTCTGATTGTTGTTGTTGTTGCGGTTATTATTGTTGTTGGGATGATTGTTGTAGTTGTTGTTGTTGTTGTTGTTGTTGTTGTTGTTGTTGTTGTTGTTGGGCCGTTTGTTGTAGTTGCGATTGATGTTGCGATTGTTGGGATAATTGTTGCGATTATTGTTGTAATTGCTGTTATTGTTGTATTGGTGATTCTTATCACCGTTTTCCTCCCACTTTCTTTTGACTTGCTTCACATTGGTCTCTTCAGCAGTCTGTTCTTTAATTCTTTCTTCAATCTGGTTCACTAGTTTGTGAGCCATTCTACATGCCTGTTGTATGGAGGCGGGCTCGTGTGAACTTATATCTTCTTGGATTCTTTCCGGTAATCCTTTCACAAACGCGTCGATCTTCTCTTCCTCATCTTCGAACGCTCCCGGACACAATAGGCACAATTCTGTGAATCGTCTTTCGTACGTGGTAATATCAAATCCTTGGGTTCGTAACCCTCTAAGTTCTGTCTTGAGCTTATTGACCTCGGTTCTGGGACGGTACTTCTCGTTCATCAAGTGCTTGAATGCTGACCACGGTAGTGCGTACGCATCGTCTTGTCCCACTTGCTCTAGATAGGTATTCCACCATGTTAACGCAGAACCTGTGAAGGTATGCGTAGCGTACTTCACTTTGTACTCTTCAGTACACTTACTTATGGCAAACACCGATTCGACCTTCTCGGTCCACCGTTTCAATCCGATCGGTCCTTCGGTTCCATCAAATTCCAAAGGTTTGCAGGCAGTGAATTCTTTGTAGGTGCATCCTACACGATTTCCTGTACTGCTAGATCCAAGGTTATTGTTGGTATGTAGCGCAGCCTGTACTGCGGCTATGTTTGAAGCTAGAAAAGTACGGAATTCCTCTTCATTCATATTCACGGTGTGTCGAGTAGTCGGTGCCATTTCCTTCAAAATAGTCAAATGGAACAAGTTAATCATACAGAATATTAAGAGTAGTTAATAGTATTTCGTAGCATAATATGAACTCATTTATAAAAACTTTTTCTTCATATTAGCGTTTTATAAGTTTAAATTCGGGTAGTACCTACCCGTTAAGTTCATACTTAGTAGCTAATATACAATTCAACTACTACAATTCTATATGAAAAACTGATTGTAATAATATTTCGCGTTCAAACTTTTATACAATATTTTACAAACTTACAATACCGCTTATTTTACATAAAGCATGAAATATAGCACACAATAACTTTGATACAAGATAGTTGTGAAGATAATTCTAGCTAGTACACAAGTCGTTCAGCAAAGGCAATAAAGACACGTAATTCATACGTCCAGAAACAAGTCATGCATTCTGGTTTTACTAGGACTACTTCCCATCCTTGGTCTTGTGGAACATAACCGTTATGTGTAGTGACCCGAACTTTTCCATGTTTATATATATTAATTGAGATTGATGTTTACATGATTAAATGTTTCCAACATGTTAAGCAATCAAACTTGTTAAGACTTGATTAATTGAAATAGGTTTCATATAGACAATTGACCACCCAAGTTGACCGGTGATTCACGAACGTTAAAACTTGTAAAAAAACTATATGATGACATATATATGGTTATATATATAGTTAACATGATATTATGATAAGTAAACATATCATTAATTATATTAACAATGAACTACATATGTAAAAACAAGACTACTAACTTAATGATTTTGAAACGAGACATATATGTAACGTTTATCGTTATAACGACATTTAATGTATATATATCATATTAAGAGATATTCGTACATCATAATATCATGATAATATAATAATTTAAAATCTCTTTTGTTATTATAAACATTGGGTTAACAACATTTAACAAGATCGTTAACCTAAAGGTTTCAAAACAACACTTACATGTAACGACTAACGATGACTTAACGACTCAGTTAAAATGTATATACATGTAGTGTTTTAATATGTATTTATACACTTTTGAAAGACTTCAATACACTTATCAAAATACTTCTACTTAACAAAAATGCTTACAATTACATTCTCGTTCAGTTTCATCAACAATTCTACTCGTATGCACCCGTATTCGTACTCGTACAATACACAGCTTTTAGATGTATGTACTATTGGTATATACACTCCAATGATCAGCTCTTAGCAGCCCATGTGAGTCACCTAACACATGTGGGAACCATCATTTGGCAACTAGCATGAAATATCTCATAAGATTACAAAAATATGAGTAATCATTCATGACTTATTTACATGAAAACAAAATTACATATCCTTTATATCTAATCCATACACCAACGACCAAAAACACCTACAAACACTTTCATTCTTCAATTTTCTTCATCTAATTGAACTCTCTCAAGTTCTATCTTCAAGTTCTAAGTGTTCTTCATAAATTCCAAAAGTTCTAGTTTCATAAAATCAAGAATACTTTCAAGTTTGCTAGCTCACTTCCAATCTTGTAAGGTGATCATCCAACCTCAAGAAATCTTTGTTTCTTACAGTAGGTTATCATTCTAATACAAGGTAATAATCATATTCAAACTTTGGTTCAATTTCTATAACTATAACAATCTTATTTCAAGTGATGATCTTACTTGAACTTGTTTTCGTGTCATGATTTTGCTTCAAGAACTTTGAGCCATCCAAGGATCCATTGAAGCTAGATCCATTTTTCTCTTTTCCAGTAGGTTCATCCAAGGAACTTAAGGTAGTAATGATGTTCATAACATCATTCGATTCATACATATAAAGCTATCTTATTCGAAGGTTTAAACTTGTAATCACTAGAACATAGTTTAGTTAATTCTAAACTTGTTCGCAAACAAAAGTTAATCCTTCTAACTTGACTTTTAAAATCAACTAAACACATGTTCTATATCTATATGATATGCTAACTTAATGATTTAAAACCTGGAAACACGAAAAACAACGTAAAACCGGATTTACGCCGTCGTAGTAACACCGCGGGCTGTTTTGGGTTAGTTAATTAAAAACTATGATAAACTTTGATTTAAAAGTTTTTATTCTGAGAAAATGATTTTTATTATGAACATGAAACTATATCCAAAAATTATGGTTAAACTCAAAGTGGAAGTATGTTTTCTAAAATGGTCATCTAGACGTCGTTCTTTCGACTGAAATGACTACCTTTACAAAAACGACTTGTAACTTATTTTTCCGACTAGAAACCTATACTTTTTTTGTTTAGATTCATAAAATAGAGTTCAATATGAAACCATAGCAATTTGATTCACTCAAAACGGATTTAAAATGAAGAAGTTATGGGTAAAACAAGATTGGATAATTTTTCTCATTTTAGCTACGTGAAAATTGGTAACAAATCTATTCCAACCATAACTTAATCAACTTGTATTATATATTATGTAATCTTGAGATACCATAGACACGTATACAATGTTTCGACCTATCATGTCGACACATCTATATATATTTCGGAACAACCATAGACACTCTATATGTGAATGTTGGAGTTAGCTATACAGGGTTGAGGTTGATTCCAAAATATATATAGTTTGAGTTGTGATCAATACTGAGATACGTATACACTGGGTCGTGGATTGATTCAAGATAATATTTATCGATTTATTTCTGTACATCTAACTGTGGACAACTAGTTGTAGGTTACTAACGAGGACAGCTGACTTAATAAACTTAAAACATCAAAATATAATAAAAGTGTTGTAAATATATTTTGAACATACTTTGATATATATGTATATATTGTTATAGGTTCGTGAATCAACCAGTGGTCAAGTCTTACTTCCCGACGAAGTAAAAATCTGTGAAAGTGAGTTATAGTCCCACTTTTAAAATCTAATATTTTTGGGATGAGAATACATGCAGGTTTTATAAATGATTTACAAAATAGACACAAGTACGTGAAACTACATTCTATGGTTGAATTATCGAAATCGAATATGCCCCTTTTTATTAAGTCTGGTAATCTAAGAATTAGGGAACAGACACCCTAATTGACGCGAATCCTAAAGATAGATCTATTGGGCCTAACAAACCCCATCCAAAGTACCGGATGCTTTAGTACTTCGAAATTTATATCATATCCGAAGGGTGTCCCGGAATGATGGGGATATTCTTATATATGCATCTTGTTATTGTCGGTTACCAGGTGTTCACCATATGAATGATTTTTATCTCTATGTATGGGATGTGTATTGAAATATGAAATCTTGTGGTCTATTGTTACGATTTGATATATATAGGTTAAACCTATAACTCACCAACATTTTTGTTGACGTTTTAAGCATGTTTATTCTCAGGTGATTATTAAGAGCTTCCGCTGTCGCATACTTAAATAAGGACAAGATTTGGAGTCCATGCTTGTATGATATTGTGTAAAAACTGCATTCAAGAAACTTATTTTGTTGTAACATATTTGTATTGTAAACCATTATGTAATGGTTGTGTGTAAACAGGATATTTTAGATTATCATTATTTGATAATCTACGTAAAGCTTTTTAAACCTTTATTGATGAAATAAAGGTTATGGTTTGTTTAAAAATGAATGCAGTCTTTGAAAAACGTCTCATATAGAGGTCAAAACCTCGCAACGAAATCAATTAATATGGAACGTTTTTAATCAATAAGAACGGGACATTTCAGTTGGTATCCGAGCGTTGGTCTTAGAGAACCAGAAAATTTGCATTAGTGTGTCTTATCGAGTTTGTTAGGATGCATTAGTGAGTCTGGACTTCGACCGTGTTTTGACCGTGTTTTCTTTAAAAATGATTGCTTAACATTTTTGTTGGAAACTATATATTTTTAACATATGAATATTATGTGATATATTAATCTCTTAACGTGTTTGATATTATGTGATAGATGTCTACCTCTAGAACAAGTCCCATTGACTCACCTAATAATAATGAAGAGTCAAATGTAAATTGGAATGATTTGTGGACTGATTCACAAGTTCCCGAAGAGGAACCGGAAGAAGAGTCGGAACCGGAAGAAGAGTCGGAACCGGAAGAAGAATCGGAACCGGAAGAAGAATCGGAACCGGATGAAGAAATAGAACCGGTGGGGGAAATAATAAAACGGTTAAGTAAAAGAAAATCCTCAACCAACCGACCAAAGTTAATTATGGTCAATGGTGTTTCCGCCAAGGAAGCAAAATATTGGGAGGATTACCAATTCTCCGATGAATCGGATTCCGACGAGAATTCCGATGATGTTATAGAAATTACCCCAACTGAATTTAAAAAGGCAAAAGAAAATAATAAGGGAAAGGGCATAAAAATAGAGAAATCTAATTCCAACCCCGATGAACTTTATATGTATCGTCAACCCCCGAAGTCCTTAAGTTGTAACAATGACCCGGGAACCTCTAAACCACCAGGTTTTTCTAAACCAATGTGGACAACGACGGCTCGTATTAGGGGAACATCATATATCCCTAGAAACTTGGCAAAACGAACCAAAACCGAAGAAGAAGAAACAAGCGAGTCGGAATAAGATAGTTGTATTTCGTGTGGTGTAATATATGGAATATAGTGTTCTTATGCTTTATGATATATGTAAAAATTGCTTGTATTAATAAGTATTTTTTTTTATGAATCTAACTCTTGTCTATTTTACAGTTTAAAAACACAAAATGGATAGACAACCCAATATTTTAAGAGACCTACCCGGAGACATGATTGATGAAATCTTGTCTAGAGTCGGCCAGAATTCTTCGGCACAACTATTTAAGGCGAGATCAGTTTGTAAGACATTCGAAGAACGTTCCAAGAATGTCTTGGTTTATAAGAGACTTTCGTTTGAAAGATGGGGGATATCACATTGGGAAACCCATAAGTTACGATGTGTTTACTTTGACGCATATATTGCGGGGAACCCAAATGCTATTTTACGCAACGGGTTAAGAAATTATTTTGACTCAATATATCCGAATATTGGACTTCGTGATTTAGAAAAAGCGGCTAACATGCAACATAAAGAAGCATGTTATGCTTACGGATTAGTAATGTTCGCTTCTCACCAAAGTGAGAACAAGAACATCGGGCTACAACTATTAAACAAAACGTTTCCACAAGTGACGGAGTCGGTAATTGGGGTAAGAAATGAGGTTTTTAGATTATTACGGGACTGTTGGACATTACGTAACCCTCGTCCCTTTGATGACGTTACAACACGCTGTCTTATCAACGGCCATAACGGTTATGTTGCACAAGACCAAGGATGGGAAGTAGTCCTAGTAAAACCAGAATGCATGACTTGTTTCTGGACGTATGAATTACGTGTCTTTATTGCCTTTGCTGAACGACTTGTGTACTAGCTAGAATTGTCTTTACAACTATCTTGTATCAAAGTTATTGTGTGCTATATTTCATGCTTTATGTAAAATAAGCGGTATTGTAAGTTTGTAAAATATTGTATAAAAGTTTGAACGCGAAATATTATTATAATCAGTTTTTCATATAGAATTGTAGTAGTTGAATTGTATATTAGCTACTAAGTATGAACTTAACGGGTAGGTACTACCCGAATTTAAACTTATAAAACGCTAATATGAAGAAAAAGCTTTTATAAATGAGTTCATATTATGCTACGAAATACTATTAACTACTCTTAATATTCTGTATGATTAACTTGTTCCATTTAACTATTTTGAAGGAAATGGCACCGACTACTCGACACACCGTGAATATGAATGAAGAGGAATTCCGTACTTTTCTAGCTTCAAACATAGCCGCAGTACAGGCTGCGCTACATACCAACAATAACCTTGGATCTAGCAGTACAGGAAATCGTGTAGGATGCACCTACAAAGAATTCACTGCCTGCAAACCTTTGGAATTTGATGGAACCGAAGGACCGATCGGATTGAAACGGTGGACCGAGAAGGTTGAATCGGTGTTTGCCATAAGTAAGTGTACTGAAGAGGACAAAGTGAAGTACGCTACGCATACCTTCACAGGTTCTGCGTTAACATGGTGGAATACCTATCTAGAGCAAGTGGGACAAGATGATGCGTACGCACTACCGTGGTCAGCATTCAAGCACTTGATGAACGAGAAGTACCGTCCCAGAACCGAGGTCAATAAGCTCAAGACAGAAATTAGAGGGTTACGAACCCAAGGATTTGATATTACCACGTACGAAAGACGATTCACAGAATTGTGCCTATTGTGTCCGGGAGCATTCGAAGATGAGGAAGAGAAGATCGACGCGTTTGTGAAAGGATTACCGGAAAGAATCCAAGAAGATATAAGTTCACACGAGCCCGCCTCCATACAACAGGCATGTAGAATGGCTCACAAACTAGTGAACCAGATTAAAGAAAGAATTAAAGAACAGACTGCTGAAGAGGCCAATGTGAAGCAAGTCAAAAGAAAGTGGGAGGAAAACGGTGATAAGAATCACCAATACAACAACAACAGCAATTACAACAATAATCGCAACAATTATCCCAACAATCGCAACATCAATCGCAACTACAACAAACGGCCCAACAACAACAACAACAACAACAACAACAGCAACTACAACAATCATCCCAACAACAATAATAACCGCAACAACAACAACAATCAGAAGCAACTATGCCAAAGGTGTGAAAAGAATCACTCGGGGTTCTGCACCAAATTTTGCAACAAGTGTAAAAGAAATGGTCATAGCGCGGCGAAGTGTGAGGTCTACGGACCAGGGGTTAATAGAACGAAAGGAACAAATGGTGTCGGAACGAGTAATGGCGGAGCAAGTAGTGTCGGAGCAAGTTATGCCAATGTAGTTTGTTATAAATGTGGAAAACCAGGCCACATTATTAGAAATTGCCCGAACCAGGAGAACACGAATGGACAAGGCCGTGGAAGAGTTTTCAATATTAATGCGGTAGAGGCACAGGAAGACCCGGAGCTTATTACGGGTACGTTTCTTATTGACAATAAATCTGCTTACGTTTTATTTGATTCGGGTGCGGATAGAAGCTATATGAGTAGAGATTTTTGTGCTAAATTAAGTTGTCCATTGATGCCTTTGGATAGTAAATTTTTACTCGAATTAGCAAATGGTAAATTAATTTCAGCAGATAATATATGTCGGAATCGAGAAATTAAACTGGTTAGCGAAACATTTAAGATTGATTTGATACCAGTAGAGTTAGGGAGTTTTGATGTGATAATCGGTATGGACTGGTTGAAAGAAGTGAAAGCGGAGATCGTTTGTTACAAAAATGCAATTCGCATTATACGAGAAAAAGGAAAACCCTTAATGGTGTACGGAGAAAAGGGCAACACGAAGCTACATCTTATTAGTAATTTGAAGGCACAAAAACTAATAAGAAAAGGTTGCTATGCTGTTCTAGCACACGTCGAGAAAGTACAAACTGAAGAAAAGAGCATCAATGATGTTCCCATTGCAAAAGAATTTCCCGATGTATTTCCGAAAGAATTACCGGGATTACCCCCACATCGATCCGTTGAATTTCAAATAGATCTTGTACCAGGAGCTGCACCAATAGCTCGTGCTCCTTACAGACTCGCACCCAGCGAGATGAAAGAACTGCAAAGCCAATTACAAGAACTTTTAGAGCGTGGTTTCATTCGACCAAGCACATCACCGCGGGGAGCTCCTGTTTTGTTTGTCAAGAAGAAAGATGGTACATTCAGGTTGTGTATCGACTACCGAGAGTTGAACAAACTTACCATCAAGAATCGCTACCCACTACCGAGAATCGACGACTTATTTGATCAACTACAAGGCTCGTCTGTTTATTCAAAGATTGACTTACGTTCCGGGTATCATCAAATGCGGGTGAAAGAAGATGATATTCCAAAGACTGCTTTCAGAACACGTTACGGTCATTACGAGTTTATGGTCATGCCGTTTGGTTTAACTAATGCACCAGCTGTGTTCATGGACCTTATGAACCGAGTGTGTGGACCATACCTTGACAACTTTGTCATTGTTTTCATTGATGACATACTTATTTACTCAAAGAATGACCAAGAACACGGTGAACATTTGAGAAAGGTGTTAGAAGTATTGAGGAAGGAAGAATTGTACGCTAAGTTTTCAAAGTGTGCATTTTGGTTGGAAGAAGTTCAATTCCTCGGTCACATAGTGAACAAAGAAGGTATTAAGGTGGATCCGGCAAAGATAGAAACTGTTGAAAAGTGGGAAACCCCGAAAACTCCGAAACACATACGCCAGTTTTTAGGACTAGCTGGTTACTACAGAAGGTTCATCCAAGACTTTTCCAGAATAGCAAAACCCTTGACTGCATTAACGCATAAAGGGAAGAAATTTGAATGGAATGATGAACAAGAGAAAGCGTTTCAGTTATTGAAGAAAAAGCTAACTACGGCACCTATATTGTCATTGCCTGAAGGGAATGATGATTTTGTGATTTATTGTGACGCATCAAAGCAAGGTCTCGGTTGTGTATTAATGCAACGAACGAAGGTGATTGCTTATGCTTCTAGACAATTGAAGATTCACGAACAAAATTATACGACACATGATTTGGAATTAGGCGCGGTTGTTTTTGCATTAAAGACTTGGAGGCACTACTTATATGGGGTCAAAAGTATTATATATACCGACCACAAAAGTCTTCAACACATATTTAATCAGAAACAACTGAATATGAGGCAGCGTAGGTGGATTGAATTATTGAATGATTACGATTTTGAGATTCGTTACCACCCGGGGAAGGCAAATGTGGTAGCCGATGCCTTGAGCAGGAAGGATAGAGAACCCATTCGAGTAAAATCTATGAATATAATGATTCATAATAACATTACTACTCAAATAAAGGAGGCGCGACAAGGAGTTTTAAAAGAGGGAAATTTAAAGGATGAAATACCCAAAGGATCGGAGAAGCATCTTAATATTCGGGAAGACGGAACCCGGTATAGGGCTGAAAG
Organism: Rutidosis leptorrhynchoides; assembly: GCF_046630445.1. NCBI lineage: Eukaryota > Viridiplantae > Streptophyta > Magnoliopsida > Asterales > Asteraceae > Rutidosis > Rutidosis leptorrhynchoides. Next base: position 260,722,309 of record NC_092337.1, read on the forward strand.
GATTTGGGTACCAAAATTTGGAGATATGAGAGAAATGGTACTTAGAGAAGCTCATAAAACCAGATACTCAATACATCCTGGAACGGGGAAGATGTACAAGGATCTCAAGAAACATTTTTGGTGGCCGGGTATGAAAGCCGATGTTGCTAAATACGTAGGAGAATGTTTGACGTGTTCTAAGGTCAAAGCTGAGCATCAGAAACCATCAGGTCTACTTCAACAACCCGAAATCCCGGAATGGAAATGGGAAAACATTACCATGGATTTCATCACTAAATTGCCAAGGACTGCAAGTGGTTTTGATACTATTTGGGTAATAGTTGATCGTCTCACCAAATCAGCACACTTCCTACCAATAAGAGAAGATGACAAGATGGAGAAGTTAGCACGACTGTATTTGAAGGAAGTCGTCTCCAGACATGGAATACCAATCTCTATTATCTCTGATAGGGATGGCAGATTTATTTCAAGATTCTGGCAGACATTACAGCAAGCATTAGGAACTCGTCTAGACATGAGTACTGCCTATCATCCACAAACTGATGGGCAGAGCGAAAGGACGATACAAACGCTTGAAGACATGCTACGAGCATGTGTTATTGATTTCGGAAACAGTTGGGATCGACATCTACCGTTAGCAGAATTTTCCTACAACAACAGCTACCATTCAAGCATTGAGATGGCGCCGTTTGAAGCACTTTATGGTAGAAAGTGCAGGTCTCCGATTTGTTGGAATGAGGTGGGGGATAGACAGATTACGGGTCCGGAGATTATACAAGAAACTACCGAGAAGATCATCCAAATTCAACAACGGTTGAAAACCGCCCAAAGTCGACAAAAGAGCTACGCTGACATTAAAAGAAAAGATATAGAATTTGAAATTGGAGAGATGGTCATGCTTAAAGTTTCACCTTGGAAAGGCGTTGTTCGATTTGGTAAACGAGGGAAATTAAATCCAAGGTATATTGGACCATTCAAGATTATTGATCGTGTCGGACCAGTAGCTTACCGACTTGAGTTACCTCAACAACTCGCGGCTGTACATAACACTTTCCACGTCTCGAATTTGAAGAAATGTTTTGCTAAAGAAGATCTCACTATTCCGTTAGATGAAATCCAAATCAACGAAAAACTTCAATTCATCGAAGAACCCGTCGAAATAATGGATCGTGAGGTTAAAAGACTTAAGCAAAACAAGATACCAATTGTTAAGGTTCGATGGAATGCTCGTAGAGGACCCGAGTTCACCTGGGAGCGTGAAGATCAGATGAAGAAGAAATACCCGCATCTATTTCCAGAAGATTCGTCAACACCTTCAACAGCTTAAAATTTCGGGACGAAATTTATTTAACGGGTAGGTACTGTAGTGACCCGAACTTTTCCATGTTTATATATATTAATTGAGATTGATGTTTACATGATTAAATGTTTCCAACATGTTAAGCAATCAAACTTGTTAAGACTTGATTAATTGAAATAGGTTTCATATAGACAATTGACCACCCAAGTTGACCGGTGATTCACGAACGTTAAAACTTGTAAAAAAACTATATGATGACATATATATGGTTATATATATAGTTAACATGATATTATGATAAGTAAACATATCATTAATTATATTAACAATGAACTACATATGTAAAAACAAGACTACTAACTTAATGATTTTGAAACGAGACATATATGTAACGTTTATCGTTGTAACGACATTTAATGTATATATATCATATTAAGAGATATTCGTACATCATAATATCATGATAATATAATAATTTAAAATCTCTTTTGTTATTATAAACATTGGGTTAACAACATTTAACAAGATCGTTAACCTAAAGGTTTCAAAACAACACTTACATGTAACGACTAACGATGACTTAACGACTCAGTTAAAATGTATATACATGTAGTGTTTTAATATGTATTTATACACTTTTGAAAGACTTCAATACACTTATCAAAATACTTCTACTTAACAAAAATGCTTACAATTACATTCTCGTTCAGTTTCATCAACAATTCTACTCGTATGCACCCGTATTCGTACTCGTACAATACACAGCTTTTAGATGTATGTACTATTGGTATATACACTCCAATGATCAGCTCTTAGCAGCCCATGTGAGTCACCTAACACATGTGGGAACCATCATTTGGCAACTAGCATGAAATATCTCATAAGATTACAAAAATATGAGTAATCATTCATGACTTATTTACATGAAAACAAAATTACATATCCTTTATATCTAATCCATACACCAACGACCAAAAACACCTACAAACACTTTCATTCTTCAATTTTCTTCATCTAATTGAACTCTCTCAAGTTCTATCTTCAAGTTCTAAGTGTTCTTCATAAATTCCAAAAGTTCTAGTTTCATAAAATCAAGAATACTTTCAAGTTTGCTAGCTCACTTCCAATCTTGTAAGGTGATCATCCAACCTCAAGAAATTTTTGTTTCTTACAGTAGGTTATCATTCTAATACAAGGTAATAATCATATTCAAACTTTGGTTCAATTTCTATAACTATAACAATCTTATTTCAAGTGATGATCTTACTTGAACTTGTTTTCGTGTCATGATTTTGCTTCAAGAACTTTGAGCCATCCAAGGATCCATTGAAGCTAGATCCATTTTTCTCTTTTCCAGTAGGTTCATCCAAGGAACTTAAGGTAGTAATGATGTTCATAACATCATTCGATTCATACATATAAAGCTATCTTATTCGAAGGTTTAAACTTGTAATCACTAGAACATAGTTTAGTTAATTCTAAACTTGTTCGCAAACAAAAGTTAATCCTTCTAACTTGACTTTTAAAATCAACTAAACACATGTTCTATATCTATATGATATGCTAACTTAATGATTTAAAACCTGGAAACACGAAAAACAACGTAAAACCGGATTTACGCCGTCGTAGTAACACCGCGGGCTGTTTTGGGTTAGTTAATTAAAAACTATGATAAACTTTGATTTAAAAGTTTTTATTCTGAGAAAATGATTTTTATTATGAACATGAAACTATATCCAAAAATTATGGTTAAACTCAAAGTGGAAGTATGTTTTCTAAAATGGTCATCTAGACGTCGTTCTTTCGACTGAAATGACTACCTTTACAAAAACGACTTGTAACTTATTTTTCCGACTAGAAACCTATACTTTTTTTGTTTAGATTCATAAAATAGAGTTCAATATGAAACCATAGCAATTTGATTCACTCAAAACGGATTTAAAATGAAGAAGTTATGGGTAAAACAAGATTGGATAATTTTTCTCATTTTAGCTACGTGAAAATTGGTAACAAATCTATTCCAACCATAACTTAATCAACTTGTATTATATATTATGTAATCTTGAGATACCATAGACACGTATACAATGTTTCGACCTATCATGTCGACACATCTATATATATTTCGGAACAACCATAGACACTCTATATGTGAATGTTGGAGTTAGCTATACAGGGTTGAGGTTGATTCCAAAATATATATAGTTTGAGTTGTGATCAATACTGAGATACGTATACACTGGGTCGTGGATTGATTCAAGATAATATTTATCGATTTATTTCTGTACATCTAACTGTGGATAACTAGTTGTAGGTTACTAACGAGGACAGCTGACTTAATAAACTTAAAACATCAAAATATATTAAAAGTGTTGTAAATATATTTTGAACATACTTTGATATATATGTATATATTGTTATAGGTTCGTGAATCAACCAGTGGTCAAGTCTTACTTCCCGACGAAGTAAAAATCTGTGAAAGTGAGTTATAGTCCCACTTTTAAAATCTAATATTTTTGGGATGAGAATACATGCAGGTTTTATAAATGATTTACAAAATAGACACAAGTACGTGAAACTACATTCTATGGTTGAATTATCGAAATCGAATATGCCCCTTTTTATTAAGTCTGGTAATCTAAGAATTAGGGAACAGACACCCTAATTGACGCGAATCCTAAAGATAGATCTATTGGGCCTAACAAACCCCATCCAAAGTACCGGATGCTTTAGTACTTCGAAATTTATATCATATCCGAAGGGTGTCCCGGAATGATGGGGATATTCTTATATATGCATCTTGTTATTGTCGGTTACCAGGTGTTCACCATATGAATGATTTTTATCTCTATGTATGGGATGTGTATTGAAATATGAAATCTTGTGGTCTATTGTTACGATTTGATATATATAGGTTAAACCTATAACTCACCAACATTTTTGTTGACGTTTTAAGCATGTTTATTCTCAGGTGATTATTAAGAGCTTCCGCTGTCGCATACTTAAATAAGGACAAGATTTGGAGTCCATGCTTGTATGATATTGTGTAAAAACTGCATTCAAGAAACTTATTTTGTTGTAACATATTTGTATTGTAAACCATTATGTAATGGTTGTGTGTAAACAGGATATTTTAGATTATCATTATTTGATAATCTACGTAAAGCTTTTTAAACCTTTATTGATGAAATAAAGGTTATGGTTTGTTTAAAAATGAATGCAGTCTTTGAAAAACGTCTCATATAGAGGTCAAAACCTCGCAACGAAATCAATTAATATGGAACGTTTTTAATCAATAAGAACGGGACATTTCAGTTGGTATCCGAGCGTTGGTCTTAGAGAACCAGAAAATTTGCATTAGTGTGTCTTATCGAGTTTGTTAGGATGCATTAGTGAGTCTGGACTTCGACCGTGTTTTGACCGTGTTTTCTTTAAAAATGATTGCTTAACATTTTTGTTGGAAACTATATATTTTTAACATATGAATATTATGTGATATATTAATCTCTTAACGTGTTTGATATTATGTGATAGATGTCTACCTCTAGAACAAGTCCCATTGACTCACCTAATAATAATGAAGAGTCAAATGTAAATTGGAATGATTTGTGGACTGATTCACAAGTTCCCGAAGAGGAACCGGAAGAAGAGTCGGAACCGGAAGAAGAGTCGGAACCGGAAGAAGAATCGGAACCGGAAGAAGAATCGGAACCGGATGAAGAAATAGAACCGGTGGGGGAAATAATAAAACGGTTAAGTAAAAGAAAATCCTCAACCAACCGACCAAAGTTAATTATGGTCAATGGTGTTTCCGCCAAGGAAGCAAAATATTGGGAGGATTACCAATTCTCCGATGAATCGGATTCCGACGAGAATTCCGATGATGTTATAGAAATTACCCCAACTGAATTTAAAAAGGCAAAAGAAAATAATAAGGGAAAGGGCATAAAAATAGAGAAATCTAATTCCAACCCCGATGAACTTTATATGTATCGTCAACCCCCGAAGTCCTTAAGTTGTAACAATGACCCGGGAACCTCTAAACCACCAGGTTTTTCTAAACCAATGTGGACAACGACGGCTCGTATTAGGGAAACATCATATATCCCTAGAAACTTGGCAAAACGAACCAAAACCGAAGAAGAAGAAACGAGCGAGTCGGAATAAGATAGTTGTATTTCGTGTGGTGTAATATATGGAATATAGTGTTCTTATGCTTTATGATATATGTAAAAATTGCTTGTATTAATAAGTATTTTTTTTTTATGAATCTAACTCTTGTCTATTTTACAGTTTAAAAACACAAAATGGATAGACAACCCAATATTTTAAGAGACCTACCCGGAGACATGATTGATGAAATCTTGTCTAGAGTCGGCCAGAATTCTTCGGCACAACTATTTAAGGCGAGATCAGTTTGTAAGACATTCGAAGAACGTTCCAAGAATGTCTTGGTTTATAAGAGACTTTCGTTTGAAAGATGGGGGATATCACATTGGGAAACCCATAAGTTACGATGTGTTTACTTTGACGCATATATTGCGGGGAACCCAAATGCTATTTTACGCAACGGGTTAAGAAATTATTTTGACTCAATATATCCGAATATTGGACTTCGTGATTTAGAAAAAGCGGCTAACATGCAACATAAAGAAGCATGTTATGCTTACGGATTAGTAATGTTCGCTTCTCACCAAAGTGAGAACAAGAACATCGGGCTACAACTATTAAACAAAACGTTTCCACAAGTGACGGAGTCGGTAATTGGGGTAAGAAATGAGGTTTTTAGATTATTACGGGACTGTTGGACATTACGTAACCCTCGTCCCTTTGATGACGTTACAACACGCTGTCTTATCAACGGCCATAACGGTTATGTTGCACAAGACCAAGGATGGGAAGTAGTCCTAGTAAAACCAGAATGCATGACTTGTTTCTGGACGTATGAATTACGTGTCTTTATTGCCTTTGCTGAACGACTTGTGTACTAGCTAGAATTGTCTTCACAACTATCTTGTATCAAAGTTATTGTGTGCTATATTTCATGCTTTATGTAAAATAAGCGGTATTGTAAGTTTGTAAAATATTGTATAAAAGTTTGAACGCGAAATATTATTATAATCAGTTTTTCATATAGAATTGTAGTAGTTGAATTGTATATTAGCTACTAAGTATGAACTTAACGGGTAGGTACTACCCGAATTTAAACTTATAAAACGCTAATATGAAGAAAAAGCTTTTATAAATGAGTTCATATTATGCTACGAAATACTATTAACTACTCTTAATATTCTGTATGATTAACTTGTTCCATTTAACTATTTTGAAGGAAATGGCACCGACTACTCGACACACCGTGAATATGAATGAAGAGGAATTCCGTACTTTTCTAGCTTCAAACATAGCCGCAGTACAGGCTGCGCTACATACCAACAATAACCTTGGATCTAGCAGTACAGGAAATCGTGTAGGATGCACCTACAAAGAATTCACTGCCTGCAAACCTTTGGAATTTGATGGAACCGAAGGACCGATCGGATTGAAACGGTGGACCGAGAAGGTTGAATCGGTGTTTGCCATAAGTAAGTGTACTGAAGAGGACAAAGTGAAGTACGCTACGCATACCTTCACAGGTTCTGCGTTAACATGGTGGAATACCTATCTAGAGCAAGTGGGACAAGATGATGTGTACGCACTACCGTGGTCAGCATTCAAGCACTTGATGAACGAGAAGTACCGTCCCAGAACCGAGGTCAATAAGCTCAAGACAGAAATTAGAGGGTTACGAACCCAAGGATTTGATATTACCACGTACGAAAGACGATTCACAGAATTGTGCCTATTGTGTCCGGGAGCATTCGAAGATGAGGAAGAGAAGATCGACGCGTTTGTGAAAGGATTACCGGAAAGAATCCAAGAAGATATAAGTTCACACGAGCCCGCCTCCATACAACAGGCATGTAGAATGGCTCACAAACTAGTGAACCAGATTGAAGAAAGAATTAAAGAACAGACTGCTGAAGAGGCCAATGTGAAGCAAGTCAAAAGAAAGTGGGAGGAAAACGGTGATAAGAATCACCAATACAACAACAACAGCAATTACAACAATAATCGCAACAATTATCCCAACAATCGCAACATCAATCGCAACTACAACAAACGGCCCAACAACAACAACAACAACAACAACAACAACAGCAACTACAACAATCATCCCAACAACAATAATAACCGCAACAACAACAACAATCAGAAGCAACTATGCCAAAGGTGTGAAAAGAATCACTCGGGGTTCTGCACCAAATTTTGCAACAAGTGTAAAAGAAATGGTCATAGCGCGGCGAAGTGTGAGGTCTACGGACCAGGGGTTAATAGAACGAAAGGAACAAATGGTGTCGGAACGAGTAATGGCGGAGCAAGTAGTGTCGGAGCAAGTTATGCCAATGTAGTTTGTTATAAATGTGGAAAACCAGGCCACATTATTAGAAATTGCCCGAACCAGGAGAACACGAATGGACAAGGCCGTGGAAGAGTTTTCAATATTAATGCGGTAGAGGCACAGGAAGACCCGGAGCTTGTTACGGGTACGTTTCTTATTGACAATAAATCTGCTTACGTTTTATTTGATTCGGGTGCGGATAGAAGCTATATGAGTAGAGATTTTTGTGCTAAATTAAGTTGTCCATTGATGCCTTTGGATAGTAAATTTTTACTCAAATTAGCAAATGGTAAATTAATTTCAGCAGATAATATATGTCGGAATCGAGAAATTAAACTGGTTAGCGAAACATTTAAGATTGATTTGATACCAGTAGAGTTAGGGAGTTTTGATGTGATAATCGGTATGGACTGGTTGAAAGAAGTGAAAGCGGAGATCGTTTGTTACAAAAATGCAATTCGCATTATACGAGAAAAAGGAAAACCCTTAATGGTGTACGGAGAAAAGGGCAACACGAAGCTACATCTTATTAGTAATTTGAAGGCACAAAAACTAATAAGAAAAGGTTGCTATGCTGTTCTAGCACACGTCGAGAAAGTACAAACTGAAGAAAAGAGCATCAATGATGTTCCCATTGCAAAAGAATTTCCCGATGTATTTCCGAAAGAATTACCGGGATTACCCCCACATCGATCCGTTGAATTTCAAATAGATCTTGTACCAGGAGCTGCACCAATAGCTCGTGCTCCTTACAGACTCGCACCCAGCGAGATGAAAGAACTGCAAAGCCAATTACAAGAACTTTTAGAGCGTGGTTTCATTCGACCAAGCACATCACCGTGGGGAGCTCCTGTTTTGTTTGTCAAGAAGAAAGATGGTACATTCAGGTTGTGTATCGACTACCGAGAGTTGAACAAACTTACCATCAAGAATCGCTACCCACTACCGAGAATCGACGACTTATTTGATCAACTACAAGGCTCGTCTGTTTATTCAAAGATTGACTTACGTTCCGGGTATCATCAAATGCGGGTGAAAGAAGATGATATTCCAAAGACTGCTTTCAGAACACGTTACGGTCATTACGAGTTTATGGTCATGCCGTTTGGTTTAACTAATGCACCAGCTGTGTTCATGGACCTTATGAACCGAGTGTGTGGACCATACCTTGACAAGTTTGTCATTGTTTTCATTGATGACATACTTATTTACTCAAAGAATGACCAAGAACACGGTGAACATTTGAGAAAGGTGTTAGAAGTATTGAGGAAGGAAGAATTGTACGCTAAGTTTTCAAAGTGTGCATTTTGGTTGGAAGAAGTTCAATTCCTCGGTCACATAGTGAACAAAGAAGGTATTAAGGTGGATCCGGCAAAGATAGAAACTGTTGAAAAGTGGGAAACCCCGAAAACTCCGAAACACATACGCCAGTTTTTAGGACTAGCTGGTTACTACAGAAGGTTCATCCAAGACTTTTCCAGAATAGCAAAACCCTTGACTGCATTAACGCATAAAGGGAAGAAATTTGAATGGAATGATGAACAAGAGAAAGCGTTTCAGTTATTGAAGAAAAAGCTAACTACGGCACCTATATTGTCATTGCCTGAAGGGAATGATGATTTTGTGATTTATTGTGACGCATCAAAGCAAGGTCTCGGTTGTGTATTAATGCAACGAACGAAGGTGATTGCTTATGCTTCTAGACAATTGAAGATTCACGAACAAAATTATACGACGCATGATTTGGAATTAGGCGCGGTTGTTTTTGCATTAAAGACTTGGAGGCACTACTTATATGGGGTCAAAAGTATTATATATACCGACCACAAAAGTCTTCAACACATATTTAATCAGAAACAACTGAATATGAGGCAGCGTAGGTGGATTGAATTATTGAATGATTACGATTTTGAGATTCGTTACCACCCGGGGAAGGCAAATGTGGTAGCCGATGCCTTGAGCAGGAAGGATAGAGAACCCATTCGAGTAAAATCTATGAATATAATGATTCATAATAACATTACTACTCAAATAAAGGAGGCGCGACAAGGAGTTTTAAAAGAGGGAAATTTAAAGGATGAAATACCCAAAGGATCGGAGAAGCATCTTAATATTCGGGAAGACGGAACCCGGTATAGGGCTGAAAGGATTTGGGTACCAAAATTTGGAGATATGAGAGAAATGGTACTTAGAGAAGCTCATAAAACCAGATACTCAATACATCCTGGAACGGGGAAGATGTACAAGGATCTCAAGAAACATTTTTGGTGGCCGGGTATGAAAGCCGATGTTGCTAAATACGTAGGAGAATGTTTGACGTGTTCTAAGGTCAAAGCTGAGCATCAGAAACCATCAGGTCTACTTCAACAACCCGAAATCCCGGAATGGAAATGGGAAAACATTACCATGGATTTCATCACTAAATTGCCAAGGACTGCAAGTGGTTTTGATACTATTTGGGTAATAGTTGATCGTCTCACCAAATCAGCACACTTCCTACCAATAAGAGAAGATGACAAGATGGAGAAGTTAGCACGACTGTATTTGAAGGAAGTCGTCTCCAGACATGGAATACCAATCTCTATTATCTCTGATAGGGATGGCAGATTTATTTCAAGATTTTGGCAGACATTACAGCAAGCATTAGGAACTCGTCTAGACATGAGTACTGCCTATCATCCACAAACTGATGGGCAGAGCGAAAGGACGATACAAACGCTTGAAGACATGCTACGAGCATGTGTTATTGATTTCGGAAACAGTTGGGATCGACATCTACCGTTAGCAGAATTTTCCTACAACAACAGCTACCATTCAAGCATTGAGATGGCGCCGTTTGAAGCACTTTATGGTAGAAAGTGCAGGTCTCCGATTTGTTGGAATGAGGTGGGGGATAGACAGATTACGGGTCCGGAGATTATACAAGAAACTACCGAGAAGATCATCCAAATTCAACAACGGTTGAAAACCGCCCAAAGTCGACAAAAGAGCTACGCTGACATTAAAAGAAAAGATATAGAATTTGAAATTGGAGAGATGGTCATGCTTAAAGTTTCACCTTGGAAAGGCGTTGTTCGATTTGGTAAACGAGGGAAATTAAATCCAAGGTATATTGGACCATTCAAGATTATTGATCGTGTCGGACCAGTAGCTTACCGACTTGAGTTACCTCAACAACTCGCGGCTGTACATAACACTTTCCACGTCTCGAATTTGAAGAAATGTTTTGCTAAAGAAGATCTCACTATTCCGTTAGATGAAATCCAAATCAACGAAAAACTTCAATTCATCGAAGAACCCGTCGAAATAATGGATCGTGAGGTTAAAAGACTTAAGCAAAACAAGATACCAATTGTTAAGGTTCGATGGAATGCTCGTAGAGGACCCGAGTTCACCTGGGAGCGTGAAGATCAGATGAAGAAGAAATACCCGCATCTATTTCCAGAAGATTCGTCAACACCTTCAACAGCTTAAAATTTCGGGACGAAATTTATTTAACGGGTAGGTACTGTAGTGACCCGAACTTTTCCATGTTTATATATATTAATTGAGATTGATGTTTACATGATTAAATGTTTCCAACATGTTAAGCAATCAAACTTGTTAAGACTTGATTAATTGAAATAGGTTTCATATAGACAATTGACCACCCAAGTTGACCGGTGATTCACGAACGTTAAAACTTGTAAAAAAACTATATGATGACATATATATGGTTATATATATAGTTAACATGATATTATGATAAGTAAACATATCATTAATTATATTAACAATGAACTACATATGTAAAAACAAGACTACTAACTTAATGATTTTGAAACGAGACATATATGTAACGTTTATCGTTGTAACGACATTTAATGTATATATATCATATTAAGAGATATTCGTACATCATAATATCATGATAATATAATAATTTAAAATCTCTTTTGTTATTATAAACATTGGGTTAACAACATTTAACAAGATCGTTAACCTAAAGGTTTCAAAACAACACTTACATGTAACGACTAACGATGACTTAACGACTCAGTTAAAATGTATATACATGTAGTGTTTTAATATGTATTTATACACTTTTGAAAGACTTCAATACACTTATCAAAATACTTCTACTTAACAAAAATGCTTACAATTACATTCTCGTTCAGTTTCATCAACAATTCTACTCGTATGCACCCGTATTCGTACTCGTACAATACACAGCTTTTAGATGTATGTACTATTGGTATATACACTCCAATGATCAGCTCTTAGCAGCCCATGTGAGTCACCTAACACATGTGGGAACCATCATTTGGCAACTAGCATGAAATATCTCATAAGATTACAAAAATATGAGTAATCATTCATGACTTATTTACATGAAAACAAAATTACATATCCTTTATATCTAATCCATACACCAACGACCAAAAACACCTACAAACACTTTCATTCTTCAATTTTCTTCATCTAATTGAACTCTCTCAAGTTCTATCTTCAAGTTCTAAGTGTTCTTCATAAATTCCAAAAGTTCTAGTTTCATAAAATCAAGAATACTTTCAAGTTTGCTAGCTCACTTCCAATCTTGTAAGGTGATCATCCAACCTCAAGAAATCTTTGTTTCTTACAGTAGGTTATCATTCTAATACAAGGTAATAATCATATTCAAACTTTGGTTCAATTTCTATAACTATAACAATCTTATTTCAAGTGATGATCTTACTTGAACTTGTTTTCGTGTCATGATTTTGCTTCAAGAACTTTGAGCCATCCAAGGATCCATTGAAGCTAGATCCATTTTTCTCTTTTCCAGTAGGTTCATCCAAGGAACTTAAGGTAGTAATGATGTTCATAACATCATTCGATTCATACATATAAAGCTATCTTATTCGAAGGTTTAAACTTGTAATCACTAGAACATAGTTTAGTTAATTCTAAACTTGTTCGCAAACAAAAGTTAATCCTTCTAACTTGACTTTTAAAATCAACTAAACACATGTTCTATATCTATATGATATGCTAACTTAATGATTTAAAACCTGGAAACACGAAAAACAACGTAAAACCGGATTTACGCCGTCGTAGTAACACCGCGGGCTGTTTTGGGTTAGTTAATTAAAAACTATGATAAACTTTGATTTAAAAGTTTTTATTCTGAGAAAATGATTTTTATTATGAACATGAAACTATATCCAAAAATTATGGTTAAACTCAAAGTGGAAGTATGTTTTCTAAAATGGTCATCTAGACGTCGTTCTTTCGACTGAAATGACTACCTTTACAAAAACGACTTGTAACTTATTTTTCCGACTAGAAACCTATACTTTTTTTGTTTAGATTCATAAAATAGAGTTCAATATGAAACCATAGCAATTTGATTCACTCAAAACGGATTTAAAATGAAGAAGTTATGGGTAAAACAAGATTGGATAATTTTTCTCATTTTAGCTACGTGAAAATTGGTAACAAATCTATTCCAACCATAACTTAATCAACTTGTATTATATATTATGTAATCTTGAGATACCATAGACACGTATACAATGTTTCGACCTATCATGTCGACACATCTATATATATTTCGGAACAACCATAGACACTCTATATGTGAATGTTGGAGTTAGCTATACAGGGTTGAGGTTGATTCCAAAATATATATAGTTTGAGTTGTGATCAATACTGAGATACGTATACACTGGGTCGTGGATTGATTCAAGATAATATTTATCGATTTATTTCTGTACATCTAACTGTGGACAACTAGTTGTAGGTTACTAACGAGGACAGCTGACTTAATAAACTTAAAACATCAAAATATATTAAAAGTGTTGTAAATATATTTTGAACATACTTTGATATATATGTATATATTGTTATAGGTTCGTGAATCAACCAGTGGTCAAGTCTTACTTCCCGACGAAGTAAAAATCTGTGAAAGTGAGTTATAGTCCCACTTTTAAAATCTAATATTTTTGGGATGAGAATACATGCAGGTTTTATAAATGATTTACAAAATAGACACAAGTACGTGAAACTACATTCTATGGTTGAATTATCGAAATCGAATATGCCCCTTTTTATTAAGTCTGGTAATCTAAGAATTAGGGAACAGACACCCTAATTGACGCGAATCCTAAAGATAGATCTATTGGGCCTAACAAACCCCATCCAAAGTACCGGATGCTTTAGTACTTCGAAATTTATATCATATCCGAAGGGTGTCCCGGAATGATGGGGATATTCTTATATATGCATCTTGTTATTGTCGGTTACCAGGTGTTCACCATATGAATGATTTTTATCTCTATGTATGGGATGTGTATTGAAATATGAAATCTTGTGGTCTATTGTTACGATTTGATATATATAGGTTAAACCTATAACTCACCAACATTTTTGTTGACGTTTTAAGCATGTTTATTCTCAGGTGATTATTAAGAGCTTCCGCTGTCGCATACTTAAATAAGGACAAGATTTGGAGTCCATGCTTGTATGATATTGTGTAAAAACTGCATTCAAGAAACTTATTTTGTTGTAACATATTTGTATTGTAAACCATTATGTAATGGTTGTGTGTAAACAGGATATTTTAGATTATCATTATTTGATAATCTACGTAAAGCTTTTTAAACCTTTATTGATGAAATAAAGGTTATGGTTTGTTTAAAAATGAATGCAGTCTTTGAAAAACGTCTCATATAGAGGTCAAAACCTCGCAACGAAATCAATTAATATGGAACGTTTTTAATCAATAAGAACGGGACATTTCATTATGGCTGTTGATAAGACAGCGTGTTGTAACGTCGTCAAAGGGACGAGGGTTACGTAATGTCCAACAGTCCCGTAACAATCTAAAAACCTCATTTCTTACCCCAATTACCGACTCCGTCACTTGTGGGAACGTTTTGTTTAATAGTTGTAGCCCGATGTTCTTGTTCTCACTTTGGTGAGAAGCGAACATTACTAATCCGTAAGCATAACATGCTTCTTTATGTTGCATGTTAGCCGCTTTTTTCTAAATCACGAAGTCCAATATTCGGATATATTGAGTCAAAATAATTTCTTAACCCATTGCGTAAAATAGCATTTGGGTTCCCCGCAATATATGCGTCAAAGTAAACACATCGTAACTTATGGATTTCCCAATGTGATATCCCCCATCTTTCGAACGAAAGCCTTTTATAAACCAAGGCATTCTTGGAACGTTCTTCGAATGTCTTACAAACTGATCTCGCCTTAAGTAGTTGTGCCGAAGAATTCTGACCGACTCTAGACAAGATTTCATCAATCATGTCTCCGGGTAGGTCTCTTAAAATATTGGGTTGTCTATCCATTTTGTGTTTTTATACTGTAAAATAGACAAGAGTTAGATTCATAAAAAAATACTTATTAATACAAGCAATTTTTTACATATATCATAAAGCATAAGCACATTATATTACATATATTGCACCACACGAATACAACTATCTTATTCCGACTCGCTTGTTTCTTCTTCTTCGGTTTTGGATCGTTTTGCCAAGTTTCTAGGGATATATGATGTTCCCCTAATACGAGCCGTCGTTGTCCACATTGGTTTAGAAAAACCTGGTGGTTTAGAGGTTCCCGGGTCATTGTTACAACTTAAGGACTTCGGGAGTTGACGATACATATAAAGTTCATCGGGGTTGGAATTAGATTTCTCTATTTTTATGCCCTTTCCCTTATTATTTTCTTTTGCCTTTTTAAATTCAGTTGGGGTAATTTCTATAACATCATCGGAATTCTCGTCGGAATCCGATTCATCGGAGAATTGGTAATCCTCCCAATATTTTGCTTCCTTGGCGGAAACACCATTGACCATAATTAACCTTGGTCGGTTGGTTGAGGATTTTCTTTTACTTAACCGTTTTATTATTTCCCCCACCGGTTCTATTTCTTCTTCCGGTTCCGATTCTTCTTCCGGTTCCGATTCTTCTTCCGGTTCCGACTCTTCTTCTGGTTCCTCTTCGGGAACTTGTGAATCAGTCCACGAATCATTCCAATTTACATTTGACTCTTCATTATTATTAGGTGAGTCAATGGGACTTGTTCTAGAGGTAGACATCTATCACATAATATCAAACGCGTTAAGAGATTAATATATCACATAATATTCACATGTTAAAAAATATATAGTTTCCAACAAAATTTGTTAAGCAATCATTTTTCAAGTAAACACGGTCGAAGTCCAGACTCACTAATGCATCCTAACAAACTCGATAAGACACACTAATGCAAAATTCTGGTTCTCTAAGACCAACGCTCGGATACCAACTGAAATGTCCCGTTCTTATTGATTAAAAACGTTCCATATTAATTGATTTCGTTACGAGGTTTTGACCTCTATATGAGACGTTTTTCAAAGACTGCATTCATTTTTAAAACAAACCATAACCTTTATTTCATAGATAAAGGTTTTAAAAAGCTTTACGTAGATTATCAAATAATGATAATCTAAAATATCCTGTTTACACACGACCATTACATAATGGTTTACAATACAAATATGTTACAACAAAATAAGTTTCTTGAATGCAGTTTTTACACAATATCATACAAGCATGGACTCCAAATCTTGTCCTTATTTAAGTATGCGACAGCGGAAGCTCTTAATAATCACCTGAGAATAAACATGCTTAAAACGTCAACAAAAATGTTGGTGAGTTATAGGTTTAACCTATATATATAAAATCGTAACAATAGACCACAAGATTTCATATTTCAATACACATCCCATACATAGAGATAAAAATCATTCATATGGTGAACACCTGGTAACCGACATTAACAAGATGCATATATAAGAATATCCCCATCATTCCGGGACACCCTTCGGATATGATATAAATTTCGAAGTACTAAAGCATCCGGTACTTTGGATGGGGTTTGTTAAGCCCAATAGATCTATCTTTAGGATTCGCGTCAATTAGGGTGTCTGTTCCCTAATTCTTAGATTACCAGACTCAATAAAAAGGGGCATATTCGATTTTGATAATTCAACCATAGAATGTAGTTTCACGTACTTGTGTCTATTTTGTAAATCATTTATAAAACCTACATGTATTCTCATCCCAAAAATATTAGATTTTAAAAGTGGGACTATAACTCACTTTCACAGATTTTTACTTCGTCGGGAAGTAAGACTTGGCCACTGGTTGATTCACGAACCTATAACAATATATACATATATATCAAAGTATGTTCAAAATATATTTACAACACTTTTAATATATTTTGATGTTTTAAGTTTATTAAGTCAGCTGTCCTCGTTAGTAACCTACAACTAGTTGTCCACAGTTAGATGTACAGAAATAAATCGATAAATATTATCTTGAATCAATCCACGACCCAGTGTATACGTATCTCAGTATTGATCACAACTCAAACTATATATATTTTGGAATCAACCTCAACCCTGTATAGCTAACTCCAACATTCACATATAGAGTGTCTATGGTTGTTCCGAAATATATATAGATGTGTCGACATGATAGGTCGAAACATTGTATACGTGTCTATGGTATCTCAAGATTACATAATATACAATACAAGTTGATTAAGTTATGGTTGGAATAGATTTGTTACCAATTTTCACGTAGCTAAAATGAGAAAAATTATCCAATCTTGTTTTACCCATAACTTCTTCATTTTAAATCCGTTTTGAGTGAATCAAATTGCTATGGTTTAATATCGAACTCTATTTTATGAATCTAAACAGAAAAAGTATAGGTTTATAGTCGGAAAAATAAGTTACAAGTCGTTTTTGTAAAGGTAGTCATTTCAGTCGAAAGAACGACGTCTAGATGACCATTTTAGAAAACATACTTCCACTTTGAGTTTAACCATAATTTTTGGATATAGTTTCATGTTCGTAATAAAAATCATTTTCTCAGAATAACAACTTTTAAATCAAATTTTATCATAGTTTTTAATTAACTAACCCAAAACAGCCCGCGGTGTTACTACGACGGCGTAAATCCGGTTTTACGGTGTTTTTCGTGTTTCCAGGTTTTAAATCATTAAGTTAGCATATCATATAGATATAGAACATGTGTTTAGTTGATTTTAAAAGTCAAGTTAGAAGGATTAACTTTTATTTGCGAACAAGTTTAGAATTAACTAAACTATGTTCTAGTGATTACAAGTTTAAACCTTCGAATAAGATAGCTTTATATGTATGAATCGAATGATGTTATGAACATCATTACTACCTTAAGTTCCTTGGATAAACCTACTGGAAAAAAGAAAAGTGGATCTAGCTTCAATGGATCCTTGGATGGCTCGAAGTTCTTGAAGCAGAATCGTGACACGAACACAAGTTCAAGTAAGATCATCACTTGAAATAAGATTGTTATAGTTATAGAAATTGAACCAAAGTTTGAATATGATTATTACCTTGTATTAGAATGATAACCTACTGTAAGAAACAAAGATTTCTTGAGGTTGGATGATCACCTTACAAGATTGGAAGTGAGCTAGCAAACTTGAAAGTATTCTTGATTTTATGTAACTAGAACTTGTAAAATATATGAAGAACACTTAGAACTTGAAGATAGAACTTGAGAGAGATCAATTAGATGAAGAAAATTGAAGAATGAAAGTGTTTGTAGGTGTTTTTGGTCGTTGGTGTATGGATTAGATATAAAGGATATGTAATTTTGTTTTCATGTAAATAAGTCATGAATGATTACTCATATTTTTGTAATTTTATGAGATATTTCATGCTAGTTGCCAAATGATGGTTCCCACATGTGTTAGGTGACTCACATGGGCTGCTAAGAGCTGATCATTGGAGTGTATATACCAATAGTACATACATCTAAAAGCTGTGTATTGTACGAGTACGAATACGGGTGCATACGAGTAGAATTGTTGATGAAACTGAATGAGGATGTAATTGTAAGCATTTTTGTTAAGTAGAAGTATTTTGATAAGTGTATTGAAGTCTTTCAAAAGTGTATAAATACATATTAAAACACTACATGTATATACATTTTAACTGAGTCGTTAAGTCATCGTTAGTCGTTACATGTAAGTGTTGTTTTGAAACCTTTAGGTTAACGATCTTGTTAAATGTTGTTAACCCAATGTTTATAATATCAAATGAGATTTTAAATTATTATATTATCATGATATTATCATGTATGAATATCTCTTAATATGATATATATACATTAAATGTCTTTACAACGATAATCGTTACATATATGTCTCGTTTAAAAATCATTAAGTTAGTAGTCTTGTTTTTACATATGTAGTTCATTGTTAATATACTTAATGATATGTTTACTTATCATAGTATCATGTTAACTATATATATATATCCATATATATGTCATCATATAGTTTTTACAAGTTTTAACGTTCATGAATCACCGGTCACTTGGGTGGTCAATTGTCTATATGAAACATATTTCAATTAATCAAGTCTTAACAAGTTTGATTGCTTAACATGTTGGAAACATTTAATCATGTAAATATCAATCTCAATTAATATATATAAACATGGAAAAGTTCGGGTCACTACAGTAAGCTTCGAGTACATTGAAGATGAAAGTGTAAAATCAAACATATTATTGAATAATACACTTGGTTTATTATAAAACGAAATTCATTGAATTGAAACAGGGATTGTAGTTAACGATGATTAAGTTGCTGACGAAGGACGTACATCATTGCATATTTCTAGTATGAATTTAAACGAGTAGTATCTACCCTTTTTCAATTCATAATTAATAGCTTAGTACGAAAAAATTTATTTTGGTTTCCGAATTCATATATATAAAATATTTATATAAATTCTTCAGAAGAATGAGTTAATACTTCATAACTCGTTGATGCAATATACGCGTTATTGATGATGTCCACGGTGATTCTTGAACTGGCGGGCTTGTGATGTTAAAGTTGCTGACGATTCTAACGATGTTGACAGCACTGACTGTGTTGGTGAGGCTAAGGGTACTGCTGATGCTGTTGGTAAAACAATTCTAGCTTGTACCTTACGCATCATTCTTG
Source organism: Rutidosis leptorrhynchoides (assembly GCF_046630445.1). Lineage (NCBI taxonomy): Eukaryota > Viridiplantae > Streptophyta > Magnoliopsida > Asterales > Asteraceae > Rutidosis > Rutidosis leptorrhynchoides. The sequence goes on from NC_092337.1 coordinate 260,742,075, forward strand.
TCGGGGTTTCTACTCTTCCTTTTATCATTTCTGTCCACTCATCTGATTTATGGTTAAGGCAGAAATAGGTAATCTCTATGTCTTTAGAGATTACATAATTACCATAGAATGTATCTCCGATGAAGTTATGAATCAATACTTCATCGTTTGTTGTTGTTGGTACTTCTTAGTATCTATGGTGTGTGTGACGTTGATATCCGAGGTATGGATGGTGATATTGAGGCGTGTGATGCAGATGTGATTGTTGGTGGTGGTAATGATCCTATTGATGTTGATGATGGTGATAACGTTGATGCTGGTGATGCTGCTTGTGCTTAGGGTATTGAGGCTTGCGATGTTGATGTTATTGACGGTACTGGTTATGCTGCTGATGCTGCTGATGGTGTTTGTAACCTTCGTACCTTATTCTCTAAAGCCACTACCCGAGTGCGAAGCTCGTTAACTTCTTCTATTACACCGGGGTGATTGTCGGTTCGAACGAGCGGATAAATAAAATCTAGAATTTGATGTAGTATATAATCGTGACGAGATACTCTGGAAATGAGAGAGAAAATGGTTTCTCGAACAGGTTCGCCGGTAAGTGCTTCAGGTTCATCGTCAAGAGGGCAATTTGGTGGATGGAAGGGATCACCTTCTTCTTGTCTCCAATGATTGAGGAGGCTACGAACCCATCCCCAATCCATCCAAAATAGATGATGACTGATTAGTTGATCTGTGACGACCCGGAAATTTCCAATCAAATTTAAACTTTAATCTTTATATTATTCTGACACGATAAGCAAAGTTTGTTAAGTTAAATCTCAAGAATTTTAAACTGTGTTCATACATTCATTATAACCTCGACCAAATTCCGACGATTCACGAACCGTTATATATAAATGAAGGTATTTCGTATGCCCGAGAGACATATTTAATTAATGTGGCTAATATATTATGATCCAAGTCGGGTCATACCCAATAACAAACTTACCGACACCTTATTCGTCTTTGATTTTAACGATTGGTTCATTGATCAAATACGCGACACTTGAACTTCAAGAAAAATGGTTTTCTGAAATATTACTTGATGTGTATATATATATATAAATTATGGATTAATTTATATATATAACAAGAGTTTAAATTATTTATAGGTAAATAAATTGATTTTGTTATGATACATTTTATAAAGTTTGGTTTTATAAAAATATAAATGTACATAACAAATATATATATGGAAGTATTATAAAAGTTTTATAAAATTTAATCCTCCCATTTTATAAAACTTAATTAATAATACTTGAATGGAAGTGGCATTGGGACTCTTGTACACATGCTAAGATCCCTTTTCTTGGTCAATTACAAGGGCCATACTTCTATAACATGCAAGACTTGAATTATTCCAAGACACTCTTGCACATACACATCAAAAGTAATCAAAAAAAAACTGCATTCTTCTCCTCCAATTCTGCTGAAAAAAACGTGGGGTATTAGGGAGAAAAAGGGGTTCTTAATTTGGTTTTTGGAAGCTAAATTCAAGTGTAAATAAATCCTAACCAAAGTACAAGGTGTTGGTGATAAGCTTGGGGTATAACAACTTGAGGTTTCATCCATTTGAAGCTCCATTCAACATCATCATCTTCATCACTTTCAACTAGCTTGGAATAGGTATAACATCTTATTCTTGCTTGTAGTTTGTAAGCTTATTTCTCAACTTGATCCTAATTGGGATTTAACTTTAATTGGTTAAAGATTAACATGATTTAAAATGGTAATTACATGCTTCCGCTTTTAATTGGTTCTTAAATGGTTTTAAGTATCATGAAACTTGTTAAATCCCAACAATGGTATCTAGAGCCGAAGTTGTTGAAATATGCTTCGAGATGGTTTTTGAACTCACCATAACTTTGCATTTTATGTACATGCATGATAATAAAATGCAAAAATTAATGGATTTGGGTGGGTTGGTCTTTTGGCCGAATTTATGGGTGTTCCAAAATGGTTTTGGGTTTGCCATTTGGTAAATATTTGGTGATATTTTGATGTTCACAATCATAGCCAAGACCTTGTGGTTGAATGAATGTTTGTTTGGTTGATTTATGATTCATTTGGTATGTATTATCATTCATTCAAAAGGCATGTAATAATTATTCATTTGGTTGTAATATTTATTATTTTGGTTATGTAATTTATTTTATATTTGGTATGTAAAATAGATTAGGTTGTATTTTCATTTTCTAGACAAAATGTATTAGGATATATTTTGTAAAATGATGAAGATGATGAAGACTTGAAGAAGCATTTGGATGCAAGATTAAGTGGGAGGTTAAAACCTCCTACTTTGTGTTATTACCCTTAACCGGTGGCATTTGTTTTCGGCTAAACAAATGTCTACCAAAAATGGCTTGATTGTGAACATATGATTTTGCATGCGTGGTTGTTTTGTATGATTATGTGGATTGTATGTTTGTATGCTACAAGTTAATCACACAAGTTAACAACAAACTAAAATGGCAATTTAAATTGGTTAAAATTGACATTATTAACGACATGCAAAAACGTCAATTTAAATGGTTAAATTAAAAAACGGTTATTAAGGACATGATAAGGATCATAAATATAAAATGGTTTATATTAAGTAATTGGCTTAATTACAAGACATGAAAATGGTTTTTCATAAGTACCATGCACTAAATGCATGTTGGTGTATGGTATAAAAGTTTTCTCAAACTAGAATTAACGAAAACTCAAAATCCCTTACTTACAAGGCAAACAAGTTAAACGCCTTCCTTTTTGTGGAAACACTTAGACGTATTAGGAAACTCTTGATGGGATAAAGGTCACCTAACCGTCATGAGCGAACTAATATGAATAAAGTACACTTCGCATACATTTGGGATAAAGGTCACCTAACCACTTGTATGTTAAGTCTACATGTTTACACAAGTAGGACGACTTGATTTGGGAATCATGAACTTAGGGTCACCGAAGCATGATGAACAAATAGGCGTTGATGGGATAAATATGCCATGCAAAAGGATTGCATGATCCCATAACTTAGAAGTTGCAAAAGGATTGCAATTGTCATAAAATGACTACCTAGCTAAATCAAATAACGGGATAAAGGTCACCTAACCGAAATTTGATTTACCGTTGGATTCTAATATTTAATAAGTCAATTAAAATTTAAAAGGGTATTGAATGTTAAATTAAAATCGATACTTAAACGAACTTTGTTAATTTTGTAGATGGCCGCCAATAACAACAACAACATTCCAAACGCACCACTTAACCTAAACAACCTATCGTTGCGGTCTCTCCTCGAGAAAGACAAACTCAACCATACAAACTTTATGGATTGGTTCCGCAATCTTCGGATTGTCCTCAAACAAGAGGATAAAATGTATGTGCTTGAAGACCCCATTCCCGATCAACCGAATGAGAATGATGTGGAGGCAATGGCCTCTTACGATAAGTATTGCCACGACTCCCTTCAAGTCTCATGCTTAATGCTTGGGACTATGATACCCGAACTCCAAAAGGATTTCGAACATCATAGTGCATACGACATGATAACGCAATTGAAGGAGATGTTCCTCCAACAAGCGCGTGTCGAGCGCTTCGAAACGGTTCGGGCGCTACATGCTTGTCGTATGGATGATACCCAATCGGTTTCATCTTATGTACTTAAGATGAAAAGCCTTATCGATCGTGCTAACCGTCTTAACCTAAACATATCAAATGAGTTAGCCACCGATCTTATCCTTAACTCCCTATCAAAAAGGTTTGATCAATTTGTAATTAATTACAATATGAATGGGATGGATAAGAGCATAGGTGAGCTTCACGGTATGCTTAGAACGGCGGAAACTAGCATGGGTAAAAGGGCTTTACCCGTGTTAGCAATCGATCAAGGTGGGTCAAAAGGTAACACCTCTAAGCCAAAGGTGGCCAAGAGAAAAGGACCCGCCCATCAAGGCAAAGGGAAAGGGAAGATGGTTACCCCAACCATCAACAAGGCTAAGAAGCAAAAGGTAGCCGAGAAGGCAAACCCCAAAGAAGACCCATGTTTCGGTTGCGGTGAGATGGGTCATTGGAAACGAAACTGTCCGGTCTACCTTAAGGAGTTGAAGGACAAGAGGGATGCAGGGCAAACCTCAGGTAATATATATATGGTATATATAGAGCTAAGTATTATTTCTTCTAATACATGGGTATTAGACACTGGATGTGGAACTCATATTTGCAATTCTTTGCAGGGGTTCAAAAGAAGTGATCATAAGGCGGGAACATCAAGTCTCTATATGGGCAATGGTGCAAAGGTGCATGTTAAAGCTCAAGGAGATTTTATTTTGAAGCTTCCAAGTGGATTGGAACTTATTTTAGAAAATGTTTTGTATGCTCCGGATTTGTGTAGAAACATTATTTCTATTTCTCGCTTAAAACAATGTGGTTACGTTGTTAATTTTATTGATGATGATATTCATGTTTCTAAAGATAATGTATTCTATTTCAAGGCTTCGCCTTCAAATGGAATTTATGAATTGGTTCATGATGACACATCATCTAGTAGCTCAATGTACCATACAAGCACCAAGAAACTCAAAAAGGATTTGAGTGATTCCTACTTATGGCATTGTCGCCTTGGTCACATAAACAAGAACCGAATACATACACTTCAAAAGAATGGACTTTTGAAATCAAATGAAATGGATTCGTTTGAAGTATGTGAATCTTGTTTGCAAGGCAAGATGACTAAAGCACCTTTCAAAGGGACCTATGAAAGGGCTAAAGATTTATTGGGATTAATACATTCGGATGTATGTGGACCCTTTAAACCCATGACTAGGAAAGGTGAAAGATACTTTGTTACTTTCATTGATGACTTTAGTCGTTTCGGATATGTCTACTTATTAAGACACAAGGACGAAACGTTTGAAGCATTCAAAGAATATCAAAACGAAGTACAAAATCAACTCAATAAGACAATTAAGGTACTACGTACCGATAGAGGAGGTGAATACCTAAGCGATGCCTTCCAAGATCATCTTAGGAGTTGTGGGATTATCTCACAACTTACTCCACCCGGAACACCCCAACTTAATGGAGTTTCCGAAAGGAGGAACCGAACCCTAATGGATATGGTTCGATCTATGATGGCAAGAAGCTCGTTGCCTCTATCATTTTGGGGTTATTGTCTAAGCTCCGCGGCTCGTATTTTAAATATGGCCCCAACCAAGAAGGTGGAACGAACTCCTCATGAGATGTGGTTTGGAAAACCTCCTTCTCTTTCATACTTGAAAGTATGGGGATGTGAAGCTTATCCTAAGCGTTATGTAGCAAATAAGCTACATACTCGATCCACAAAGTGTATCTTCATAGGATATCCCAAAGATGACATGGGATATTACTTCTATGATCCATCCGAGCAAACCGTATTTGTTGCTCGGAAAGCGGAATTCCTTGAAACCAAGTTCCTTATGGAAGGTGATGGTGAAAGGAAGATAGATCTTGTAGAGGTACAAGATCAAGCCGATGATACACAATTGGTTGACACTAGTACTCAACATGAGGATGTTGAAAATGATCAAATAGATGATCAAGGTACACAAGACGTTCGAAGATCTAGTAGGATTAGTAATCCTCCCGAGAGATATGGGTTTCTCGTGGAAGGTTGCTATACGGTTGATTTGGATGAACCGACAAACTACAAAGATGCTTTATCAAGGATTGATAAAGATAAATGGCAGGAAGCCATGAACGCCGAGATGCAATCCATGTATGAAAACCAAGTTTGGGAACTTGTTGAGCAACCTCCTAGCTTTAAGCTAGTTGATTGCAAGTGGCTTTTCAAGAAGAAAACCGACATACATGGAAACTTGGATACATATAAAGCTAGACTTGTTGCAAAAGGTTTCACTCAAACTCAAGGGGTTGATTATGATGAAACTTTCTCGCCTGTGGCAATGCTAAAGTCTATTAGGATATTATTTGCCATTGCTGCTCACTACGACTATGAAATATGGCAAATGGATGTCAAAACCGCTTTCCTAAATGGATATCTTATGGAAGATGTCTATATGGTCCAGCCTGAAGGTTTTGTTGATCCAAAATATCCTAAAAGTGTATGCAAGTTAAAGAAGTCAATCTACGGATTGAAACAAGCATCGAGAATGTGGAATCATCGTTTTAATGAGGAAGCCGAGAAATTTGGCTTCATTAAAAATGGTGATGAAGCTTGTGTATATAAGAAAGCTAGTGGGAGCACTATCATATTCCTTGTACTATATGTGGATGATATATTATTATTTGGGAATGATATTACCACAATGCAAGGAGTCAAAACTTGGCTAAAGAGTTGCTTCTCCATTAAGGATCTTGGAGATGCACAATACATTTTGGGGATAGGGATCTATAGGAATAGATCCAAGAGATTGATAGGTTTAAGTCAAAGTACATACATTGATAAAATCTTGAAAAGGTTCAAGATGGAAAACTCTAAGAGAGGTTTGGTACCTATTCAAAAGGGAACCGTTCTCAGTTCATCTCAGTGTCCTACCACGAAAGATGAACAAGAGAGAATGAAGAAAGTCCCATACGCATCTGCTATTGGGTCTATCATGTATGCAATGATATGTACTAGACCGGATGTGTCATGCGCTCTAAGCTTGACAAGTAGATACCAGAACAACCCAGGAAACAGTCATTGGATTGCTGTTAAAAGTATATTGAAATACCTTAGGAGAACTAAGGATATGTTTCTAATATATGGGTCTGGTGAGGAGGAACTCGCTGTAAAAGGTTACGTGGACGCGAGTTTCCAAACTGATCGAGATGACTCTCGATCACAATCCGGTTATGTCTTCATGTTAAATGGTGGTGCGGTCTCTTGGAAGAGCTCGAAACAGGAGGTTGTTGCGTTATCCACTACAGAGTCGGAGTACATTGCCGCCTCACTGGCAGCTCAAGAAGCTGCATGGATGAAGAAATTCATCGACGACTTAGGAGTGGTCCCTTCCATTCAGGACCCTCTTGAGATCTTTTGTGACAACGAGGGTGCGATTGCTCAAATCAAGGAACCTCGTGCCCATCAAAAGACTCGTCACATTGAGCGGAGATTCAACTACATAAGGGATGAAGTTGAAAAAGGAAAGATATGTATTCGCAAAGTTCATACAGATCATAATGTTGCGGATCCACTCACGAAGCTTTTACATGGGCCAAAACATGAGGGACATGTTTGTGCATTAGGGCTTCGATATTCTAGTGATTGGAATTGATCTATTTATGTATTGTAACGGAACGAATTAGTTCAAGCTCATTAATATAATTATGGTATTAATTTATTTATGAGTCATGTTCCAATTTTGCATATTTTATCCATGAATAAACCATTATTCTAAATTCCGTAGTTGATCACATTTATGGGAACAAGTGTGAGGTCTAGACTATTATGAACTTGGATTGGTTAACATTCAAATGGTGAATGTGGGGCAAGGTTGCTACCAAGGTTCATAGATATTTGTGGGACACAAATATTGGAAGACCCGCTCTCAAGAATTACTGTATAGAGCCTTTGTGGTTGATCACATGTAATCTTGAGTAAAGGCGAATATCATTGTATCCTCTGACCTGAGATACATATTGGGTTCGGATATTCACCTAGTACTGTGCCTTGATTCCTTCCTTCGCTATTCTGAAACATGGTAGTACATAAGGAAGAACTCAGGTATATTGCAAAGTGTATATCTAGGACGTATGTAGTCAAGATGGAATTTGTCCCTCTTATTCGTTGAGAGTCAGATGTCTAAGGCCTGAAAAGTTAAATCTATAAGAGAGTGATTACTCTGTATCTCTTGGATTTAACATGACATCTAGGACGAAAGGAAATAATGAAAGATTCACCTAATCATATTCGAGATGGGAACTCGAAAGGGATGATGTTATTGAATGGCACAAAGTCATAACATATTAGGGGTGATGGACGGTGTGTTAGGCTGTATCCATCACTTGCATTAATTTCTTATGTTTCTCGTGCAAGTGGGAGATTGAAGGTATTTCGTATGCCCGAGAGACATATTTAATTAATGTGGCTAATATATTATGATCCAAGTCGGGTCATACCCAATAACAAACTTACCGACACCTTATTCGTCTTTGATTTTAACGATTGGTTCATTGATCAAATACGCGACACTTGAACTTCAAGAAAAATGGTTTTCTGAAATATTACTTGATGTGTATATATATATATAAATTATGGATTAATTTATATATATAACAAGAGTTTAAATTATTTATAGGTAAATAAATTGATTTTGTTATGATACATTTTATAAAGTTTGGTTTTATAAAAATATAAATGTACATAACAAATATATATATGGAAGTATTATAAAAGTTTTATAAAATTTAATCCTCCCATTTTATAAAACTTAATTAATAATACTTGAATGGAAGTGGCATTGGGACTCTTGTACACATGCTAAGATCCCTTTTCTTGGTCAATTACAAGGGCCATACTTCTATAACATGCAAGACTTGAATTATTCCAAGACACTCTTGCACATACACATCAAAAGTAATCAAAAAAAAACTGCATTCTTCTCCTCCAATTCTGCTGAAAAAAACGTGGGGTATTAGGGAGAAAAAGGGGTTCTTAATTTGGTTTTTGGAAGCTAAATTCAAGTGTAAATAAATCCTAACCAAAGTACAAGGTGTTGGTGATAAGCTTGGGGTATAACAACTTGAGGTTTCATCCATTTGAAGCTCCATTCAACATCATCATCTTCATCACTTTCAACTAGCTTGGAATAGGTATAACATCTTATTCTTGCTTGTAGTTTGTAAGCTTATTTCTCAACTTGATCCTAATTGGGATTTAACTTTAATTGGTTAAAGATTAACATGATTTAAAATGGTAATTACATGCTTCCGCTTTTAATTGGTTCTTAAATGGTTTTAAGTATCATGAAACTTGTTAAATCCCAACAATAAATAGATATGTATATGTATATATATATTATAACTTGAGAATATTAATAAAGTATTAAACGTATAATACTTTACACGAACGTATTTGTTTCAATATGATTTTCGACGAAATTAAAAAATATATTAAATGATTGAATTATCAGAAACATTGAATTATGATTACAAGTCTCTGTTGATAGGTCCACTATGATTTGAGAAAATCTATTCCTCTTAACGATATTCAGAATAATTTGTAAAGCTATTTATAAATAAAAACAAAAAGTGTCATTTACGAAAGTTAGACAAAAGTTAGTGGAGAATTAGTTTCCATAATATTCTATTAATCTATTTTCAAACGTACAAAGATGTTTTCAGTTTAAAAAGAACTTTATTATTAAAACGTATATAACTTTTATAAATATCTAGAATCACTTTTGACAACTCATTACTTAACCAGTATGATAAAGATAACGATATTTATATTTTATTTTATTAAATATATATAACGATTTAAATTAATATTATATATATTTATACGCGTATTATACGTATATAGTTTTATACTTTTACTATACTTTAACTTTACCTTTACTTTACTTTTATTTTACTTTAACTTTAATAATTCATACTTTAATAATTCACTTTAATAATTCATACTTTAATAATTCACTTTAATAATTTATACTTTAATAATTCACTTTAATAATTCACTTTAATAATTCATACTTTAATAATTCACTTTAATAATTCATACTTTAATAATTCACTTTAATAATTCATACTTTAATAATTCACTTTAATAATTCATACTTTAATAATTCACTTTAATAATTCATACTTTAATAATTCACTTTAATATTTCATACTTTAATAATTCAAAAATCTATTATAAATAGAATTCAATAGGTTTCATTATTTTATAGAAACTTGAAAATATATTTCTCTAAACTCTCTCAATCGATTTATATATATATATTTGCTCTGTATTATCTCAAGATATTATTAGTATACATAAAATATTACGACGGAGTGCTGTCCGAGTGATTTCAAAATAGTTTTTTTGAATGAGTCGAAACTAAGGAAATTATGGGTTATAGCTATGGAGGTGATGGGTATGGTTCATGGTTATGCTCGTGAGGTCAATCTAGTGTTTATCATCTCCGTTGCGTCTACATACTTTCCTACAATATTGAATCTCAATATTCATACGTTCGTGAATCCAAGGCCAACATTGCACTTGATCAATGACGTCATATGTATTTTTACTACAAAATACAGTATTGTGAGTTTCATTACTCCCCTTTTATATATATTTTTGGGCTGAGAATACATGCGCTGTTTTATAAATGTTTTACGAAATAGGCACAAGTACTAAAGCTAATTCTATGCGGGTTTAAACCAGAAATATACCCTTAACTTGGTAACATTAAACTACTTATCTATGTACGGTAGGCACGAATCCTAAAGATAGATCTATTGGGCCTGACAAACCCCATCCTGACTATGGGATGCTTTAGTACTTCGAGGTTATTTTAAACACACCTGATCTGGTGTACTTCAGAGGGTAAAACATGAATGTTAAGGCTTGTTATCGGGTGCCTACAACTTATAGAATACTTTTATACACTTGCGAGTGTACATATATTTATAAACGGAAATCTTGTGGTCTATTAATATATTGAAATGATTGTTATGATAAACCTATGAACTCACCAACCTTTTGGTTGACACTTTAAAGCATGTTTATTCTCAGGTATTAAAGAAATCTTCCGCTGTGCATTAGCTCATTTTAAGGATATTACTTGGAGTCATTCATGGCATATTTTGAAAGACATTGCATTCAAGTCATTGAGTTCATCAAGATTATTATTAAGTCAATTATAGTTGGATGTATTATGAAATGGTGTGCATACCATCAATTTTCATTGTAAAGAAAGTTTGTCTTATAAAAACGAATGCAATGTTTGTAAAATGTATCATATAGAGGTCAAATACCTCGCGATGTAATCAACTATTGTGAATCATTTATAATGTATATGAACGGGTCCTTTCAGTTGGTATCAGAGCGGTGGTCTTAGCGAACCTGGTCTTACATTAGTGTGTCTAACTGATAGTTGTTAAGATGCATTAGTGAGTCTGGACTTCGACCGTGTCTGCATGTCAAAAGTTTTGTTTATCATTTTTAGTCGGAAATCATCTACTTACCATCCTTAGGAAATTACCTGCTTATCATTCTTAGTCTAGACACGTCTTGCTGCATTGATTGCATGAATAGTGTATAGACAAAATTCATATCTTAGAGTATCTGCTAAATCATATCGTATCGTATCTATTACCGTAAACTTTGCCTGACATATTCCGTAAATTCCTCCGTAATCTATGAAATATTTTGATCTATATATATATAGATATTCTATGTAGTTAGAATACCACCCGATAGCCGGAAAATCATTTCGTATCGAAAAATCCTTTATCAAATCCTCCGAAATGGAATTCGTCATCAGTTCAAGTTCCTCCAATTCCGAAATGGAATCCCACTCAAGCTCCGAAAGCAGTGTGACTGGAATGGATCAACCAATCAGCCATCATCTATTCTGGATGAATTGGGGATGGGTTCGTAGCCTCCTTAATCATTGGAGACAAGAAGAAGGCGATCATTTCCATCCACCACATTGCCCTCTTGGCAATGAACCTGAAGCACTTACCGGTGAACCTGTTCGAAACACCATTTTCTCTCATTTCCAGAGTATCTCGTCATGATTATATACTACACCAAATTCTAGATCTTATTTATCCACTCGTCCGAACCGACAATCACCCAGGTGTAATAGAAGAAGTCAACGAGCTTCGCGCTCGGGTCGTGGCTTTGGAGAATATGGTGCAAAGGTTACAAACACCAGCAGCAGTGAAAGGACCCGTTCATATACATTATAAACGATTCACAATAGTTGATTACATTGCGAGGTATTTGACCTCTATATGATACATTTTACAAACATTGCATTCGTTTTTAAAAGACAATCTTTCTTTACATCAAAAATTGACAGGCATGCATACCATTTCATAATATCCACTATCCAACTATAAATTGATTTAATAATAATCTTTGATGAACTCAATGACTCGAATGCAACGTTCTTCGAAATATGCTATGAAAGACTCCAAGTAATATCTTTAAAATGAGCAAATGCACAGCGGAAGATTTTTTTAACACCTGAGAATAAACATACTTTAAAGTGTCAACCAAAAGGTTGGTGAGTTCATTAGTTTATCATAATCATTTATTTCCATCATTTTAATAGACCACAAGAATTTCATTTCCAGTTCTCATAAATATACGTCCCATGCATAGAGACAAAAAAAATAATCATTCATATGGTGAACACCTGGTAACCGACATTAACTAGATACATATAAGAATATCCCCTATCATTCCGGGATCCTCCTTCGGACATGATATAATTTCGAAGTACTAAAGCATCCGGTACTTTGGATGGGGTTTGTTAGGCCCAATAGATCTATCTTTAGGATTCACGTCAATTAGGGTGTCTGTTCCCTAATTCTTAGATTACCAGACTTTAATAAAAAGGGGCATATTCGATTTCGATAATTCAACCATAGAATGTAGTTTCAATTACTTGTGTCTATTTCGTCAAACATTTATAAAAGCGCATGTATTCTCAGTCCCAAAAATATAAAGGGTAAAAAGGTAAATGAAACTCACCATACTGTATTTCGTAGTAAAAATACATATAACGTCATTGAACAAGTTCAAGGTTGGCCTCGGATTCACGAACCTAAATTAATTATATATATTTATGTGTTGGTCAATATTTGTCTAACAAATTAGGTCAAGTCATAGTGTACCACAATCCTAATGCTCGAGACTAATATGCAAAAGTCAACAAAAGTAAATTTGACTCAAAATAATTTCCAAAAATCTATACATGATTAATATATAGTTTAAATATCGTTGTTTTATATTTTTAAATATTTTTAAAAGATTTATTATAGTAAATAATATAATTTATTTATTAATAAATAAAATTTTATATTATATTTATATAATAAAATATACTTTTATATATATTAAGTAATAAAATTTATAGGGTTCATTTAATATTATAAATATAATATGATAGGTATTATTAAAGTAAGTTATTACACGTAGTAAAATATGTTTGTATCAAATATTTATTTGATAAAATAATATCTATAATGATAGTAAGTAAAAGTTGTATTATTTTGTAATGATAATTATTATTATAAAAATATCAATATTTATAATTACTAAGATGACATTATGATAAAACGATAATTCTAATTATGATAACTTTAATATTTACGATAATTTTTAATATTATTTTTAAAATAATAATTCTATTTAAAATAATAATAATAATGATATTTTATAGTAACAATGACATTTCTATTAAAATGATAATTTTTGTTAAAATGATAGTTTTAATACTAACGATAATTTTAATAATAATAGTAATGATAAAAATAATAAGAACGATAATTTTATCTAAATCAATATCTTATAATATTTTAATTTCATCATGATACTCTTACCCATTATTTCCTAATCGTTTCATTTAATAGCTTTTAATCGTCTTTTATATCGTGTTCGTAATAATGATAATAATAGTAATCAAAATAATTAGGTGTTACAAATATTTGTTTTAATTACACTAATATTAATAATGATAGTTACTATAACATTATTAACGATAATACTAATAATTATCTTAATGATAATATAGTAATAATAATAATAACAATAACAATAACCATTTTTAAATAATGATATATATATTAATAATGATAATAATAATAATAATACCAATAATAATAATAATAATAATAATAATAATAATAATTGGATAATAATAATAATAATACTAATTATAACTTTAACGATAATAACGATAGTAATAATAAAAAAAATAATAATAATTTTTAATGATAAATCCTTTTATTGATAAAGATAATAATAATAATAATAATAATAATAATAATAATAAGATAAAACTAGAACGACGATAATAACGACGATAATAATAATCATTTTTAATAATAATACAAAAATTTGATGGACTATAACTTCAAATCCGTTCATCGAAATCATTTGATATCTAAATGAAAAGTTCTTAATTTTTCGCTAGCTTTCCAACAACATGCATATCTTATACCTTATCTCAGTCGCATATATAACTAATTCAGGATTCAACATAACCTAACTAAAGGCAATATCAAAAGTACAAACATGCATAATCCTATATACTCGAGCACTAGTCAGGGATACACTATTAGTATGTAAAAGTTAAATTATGAGTACTCACGTATCAATATTGAGATTCAATATTGCAGGAAAGGTACGTAGACGCAACGAAGATGATAAACACTATATTGACCTCACGAGCATACCCATGAACCATACTCAATCACCTCCATAGCTATAACCCATAATTTCCTTAATCCAATCCCACTCAAAAAACAATTTCGAAATCACTCGGACAGCACTCTGACGTAATATTTTATGTATACTAATAATATATTGAAATAATACGGAGTAAATATATATATGTAAATCGATTGAGAGAGTTTAGTGAAAAATATTTTCAAGTTTCTATGAAATAATGAAACCTATTGAATTCTATTTATAATAGATTTTTTGAATTATTAAAGTGAATTATTAAAGTATGAATTATTAAAGTGAATTATTAAAGTATGAATTATTAAAGTGAATTATTAAAGTATGAATTATTAAAGTGAATTATTAAAGTATGAATTATTAAAGTGAATTATTAAAGTTAAAGTAAAGTAAAAATAAAGTAAAGGTAAAGTTTAAGTATAGTAAAAGTATAAAACTATGTACGTATAATACGCGTATAAATATATATAATATTAATTTAAATCGTTATATATATTTAATAAAATAAAATATAAATATCATTATCTTTATCATACTGGTTAAGTAATGAGTTGTCAAAAGTGGTTCTAGATATTTATAAAAGTTATATACGTTTTAATAATAAAGTTCTTTTTAAACTGAAAACGTTTTTGTACGTTTGAAACTAAATCAAATAAATATAATAATTTTGTTTTCCAAAACCAAATATATTTTTAAGAATCATTTTGTTTAAAGGTTAAAATAATGAAAATCGTTATATCATAAAATGTTTTAGAAAAGCAGAATCATATATATTCATAATAGGTTTCAAGTTTTTAAATTACAGTTTGTTGGTGAAGCATGGGATAAAGTTCAAAGGTTAAATAAACGTATGAAATCATCTTAATGAAAAATGTCGAGTTACTTAACTTGACGATATCCAACATCTAAGTTATTTACACTTCACGTTCTTACTTATAAATTACTTTACCATTTTCTGAATGTTGTCAAAAAGAATAGATTTCTTAAATCACAGTGGACCTCATAACATAGACCCGTAATCATATCATAATGTATCTGATAAATCAATCATTTGATATTATCTTCTAATTCCATCGATAAAAATATTGAAAAAAATACGTTCATGTAAAGTATTATACGTTTAATACTTTATTAATATTCTCAAGTTATAATATATATACATATTTATTTATATATAACGGTTCATGAATCGTCAGAATTTGGTCGAGGTTATAATGAATGTATGAACACAATTTAAAATTCTTAAGATTTAACTTAACAAACTTTGCTTATCGTGTCGGAATAATATAAAGATAAAGTTTAAATTTGGTTGGAAATTTTCGGCTTGTCACAGTACCTACCCGTTAAAGAAATTTCGTCCCGAAATTTGAGTGGAATGGTCGTGAATGATAATAAGTATGTTTTCATGATGCATACAGGCTGAAAATTAGAGTTTTATCATCAGCGAATAATTTGGATAAACAATCCATTTATATGAAGAGTACGAATGAAGCTAACATAGAAGAGTGAAATGAGTAAGTGTAGATTCATCTTATCATTTGATGTAGATATGATTGATTTCCAGATTTCAAGGGATTTGAAGAAAATCTTTGTAATAAGATTTGATTCTCCGGTAACAAAAGGAATTAGGATCCGCTTTAAATGCGATCGTCCATTTTAATTGTTCTGTCGGAGATTTTCTTATAAATTCACCTCCTTCGTTTTCTTACAACTCACACCTTCTGTTGATGCATTTTATGCAAGTACTTAGACATCTACCCACGTCCATTGCAGGTACAACAGTTTACAGGCCACCATGATCGTTCGTTATTATCCTATCCGTGTTTGTATGTGGTTACAGCAACTGCAGGAACGAGATTTGGATGTTTGACTATGTTAGACTTAGTCAGATGTTCGAGTGAAGCCTCACTCGTACGGCTGACAGGCTCATACGCACGGTTGATGCTGAGCTAAGTCACAATTACAACCTAAATGAGAAGACACGAGTGAGTGATCACCCGTACGGCTGATGAAGCCAACTCGTATGTGTGATGGATGAATGTACGGGTGAGTCAACAGCAGGGGTATATAAAGTCTTATGTTCTTCATTTTAGGTTAAGCCTCTCATTTGTTACACACACTCAGATTTGGTGAGCTCCTCCGATTCTCTCTCAACCCAAATCACCCAGGTGGTGAATAATAGCTCTAGGTGTTGATCTAATCACACTTGATTTAGTTGTGGTATAACTAAATTAATCCCAAAAAGCTTAACCTATTCACTAGAGGGTTTGATTCACTTATTCCGTCATTGTGTGAGTTAAATCTGTTGATTTCTAAGTTCCTAGTCATGTTTCATCACCTTCTATTCTTTCCCCCTCAACTCATATTTTAAAGTATTCATCAATATGCTCCATCCAGTTCTGATTCTCGATATACTTATAACTTTCATATCGGTCATTATTCTTTTTCATCTACCGCCGAAAGAATCTATTTACTTCTACTATACTCTTGGGTTTATAGTGTTTCTTGTTCTCCCGTGTCTTTATATTGCTATATGCATCGATATATATGGTTTATAATTTTTGGTTTGTCGTTGGGCTTTATATCTTCCCTTATATTTCAAAGTCTCTGTTTCTATCTTCTATAATCATTGTCATTCACAGTTAATGCTCTCTTTTATTTGCTGCAATTTATACCCCAATTTCTATTTCGGAGTTTTGTCCTTTCGTTTCTTCTTCTTGCGATTAAGCACCGCTTGTAATGGTCCAGAATTCACAGATATGAATTTCGGAATGAACATTGTTAATGTTCTAGGAAGGAAATTGTGATGGCACGATCTTGACTTGTCAAATTACTAGAATACCTTGGAAAAGGCCGAATCATCAAGAAATATTTTCTTGATATTTTAGAGGTTAAATAGAATACAAGAGTCGTATAACATGGCACATGATGATGTTATGATCTGTGAATCATTACGTTCCATTTAGAAACTCAGCATGAATTACTGTAATATAATCACGTTGATCAAGTGTCATTATATTATACTAACTAATGCTTCAGTTTCCAACACTACTTCAAAAACATTCATATTTTAAACTCAAAGGTTTACAGAGTATAGGAACAAAACAGTTTCCTTTTTGATGTAATACAGATAGCGCAAAGAGATAAATGATTCTAGATAAGAATAGTTATGGAAATATCTTCAGAAATATGGAGGTTATTTATAATGAAAGATACGATGATATCTTAGAATTTCTAATATTAGAGGATGATGAAGAATATTGTCTGTAAGGGTTTAGTGTCAGGAGTAAGGTATTCATTAATGACTTCAGCAGACACTGAATCATTTGGATTCTTTGAAGGCAGGTTCAGTCTTTGTGATTTGTCCACAGCCTCCTTCATAATTTGCTCAATCCGTTTTCCAGTTCCAAAACTTCTCTATTTTTGAGCTTTGTTAATACACTAATCTTTATCATCAAACTTTTTACTGCTAAGGTCGTTTACAGTTTTTGTTGCTTCATCAGCATTTCGAGAACTAGTTCGCGGTTCAGAGTGTTTTTCAGAAACTTCACATTCGAAGTATGTAAGCCTTGGAAATAGACGTTATGTATAACTGTTGGCGTCAACATGCTGTGAGATTTCAAAATACTGATTGTTAATTCCCAATGATTCGTATGGCAATTCTCGTTACAAGAGGCAGATAAGTAAATGATGAGGTTTCGATAAATATAAAGATTCTTCGGAATGCCCAAGATCAGTGAAGTTGTTGGTAAGTTTATTGCTAATGTGGTGGAATATGAAAAGTTCTCCGGTAACAAAAGGGTAATCACATATATCAAAATTATGATAAGGCTACTCCGAATGAAAAAATCGAAGTTGTCTTGCTGGAGCTGTGATATAATTTGCTACTTTGCAAAGGAATTGCAAGGTTATTTTTGCTAATAAATGCCAAAAGATCTGACACAGATATGTGTTGAATTATGACTTTGGTTTTGAGAGCTTTTTAAGTACATAATTGTGGGTAATATGTGGTTGGATCATCATCTCGATTGCTCATTATTTGAAGTGTCTTCAGAGATTTTCGAAGGGTTTGAACACAGATTGTAATCGTTTGTATACATTTGATGTTCTAACACACTTTTGAAGTCAAAATATATCTTTGAAAGATGTAGGAATCTAAAAGTGATGGTACCGGTTATATCTCGAATTGAATTCTGAGATTTTAAAATCAGAATATGTAATTAGGTTTGAATGAGTATGGTTGTTTTGATTTCTATGAAAGAATGTATATTATTGTGAAAGTAGGAAGTATAATTGATAATTTTCTTAATCTGATTCGAAGAATGTAACATATTAATTGTGAATTTATATATATCTCTCGGGTATTACCTACCCGTTAAAAAAATCTTCACAATTAATATTTTGTACATAAGAATTTTATTACAGTCTTTATGAAAATATATATGTATATATTCTCCTCAGATGTAACATAGATTTTAATGAGTTAATACTAAATTAAACTCATTCGATTTACGGTTGGAACTAGAATTGAATAATTCTTTGAAGGCTTTAGAGGTTACATAAGTATTTCTTCAATAATATTGAAATTATGAATCACTACTTCATTATTTGTTGAGATGTGATGTTGGTTTTCGTTAAATTCTTGTGAACTTCGCAAAGTACGAATGATGTTATCTGAAAAGTTTCGGTTACATCAATGATGAAGTGTAAAATCAAATATATACTTGATTTATTAGGAATTGGAATTTGTTGAATTGAGACAGAGATTGTAGTTAACGATGGTTAAGTCGCGGGTTAGGGACGTACATTATTGCATATTTGTAATATGAATTAACCGAGTAGTTAAGATTCACACACAATAGCTTAGCACGGAAAGATTTATTTTTTAATTTCAAAATATATATATATATATATATATATATATATATATATATATATATATATATATATATATATATATATATATATATATATATATATAATTTCTTCAGAGGGAATGAGTTAATTCTTCATAACTTGTTGATGCAATATACACGTTATTGATTCGTAATGATGTCCACAGTGATTCTTGAACTGACAGAGTTTGTGATGTTATAGGTGTTGTTGATTCTGATGTTGACTGTACTAACGATGCTGGTGACGTTGACGGTACTGTTGATGCTGTTGGTAAAACAAGTTTAACTTGTTAATCACACACCATTTTTTTCAGGGTTTCTACTCTTCCTTCTATCATTTTGGTTCGCTTAACTGATTTATGGTTAGGGCTAGATTAGATAATCTCTAAGACTTTAGAGATTATATAATCGCCGCGGAATGTTTCTCCAATGAAGTTATGAATTAATACTTCGTCAGTTATTGTTGTTGGTACTCCTTGGTATCTATGGTGCGTATGACGTTGATGCTCGTGGGACAGATTGTGAAGTTGAGGTTTACAACGCGGTTGTGGTTGGAGGTGGTAATGGTACTGTTGGCGTTGATGAAGGTGGTACTGGTTATGCTGCCGGTGCTGCTGCTGGTGTTTGTAATCTCTGCACCATATTCTACAAAGCCACTACCCGAGCGCGAAGTTCGTTGAATTCTTCTATTATTCCAGGATGATTGTTGGTCGGAACGAGCGGATAAATAAAATCTAGAATTTGATGTAGTATATAATCGTGACGAGATACCCTGGAAATGAGAGAGAAATGGTGTCTCGAACAGGTTCGCCTGTAAGTGCTTCAGGTTCTTCGCCAAGAGGGCAATGTGGTGGATGGAAAGGATCGCCTTCTTCTTGTTTCCAATGATTGAGGAGGCTACGAACCCATCCCCAATTCATCCAGAATAGGTGATGACTGATTGGTTGATCCATTCCGGTCACACTGCTTTCGGAGCTTGAGTGAGATTCCATTTCGGAATCCGAGTAACTTGAACTGATGACAAATTCCATTTCGTACGATTAGATAAAGGATTTTCGATATAAAATGATTTTTCGGCTATCGGGTGGTATTCTATTTACATAGGATATCTATATATAGAGATCAAAAGATTTCATAGATTACGGAAGAATTTGCGGGATATGTCAGGAAAAGTTTAAAGTAACAGATACGATAAGATATGATTTAGCAGATACACTAAAATATGAATTTTGTCTATACACTACTCATGCAATTAATATAGCAAGACGTGTCTAGACTAATAATGATAAGCAGGTAATTTCCTATGGATGATAAGCAGATGATTTTCGACTAGAAATGATAAGCAAAACTTTTGACATGTAGACACGGTCGAAGTCCAGACTCACTAATGCATCCTAACGACTTATCAGTTAGACACACAAATGCAGACCTGGTTCGCTAAGACCACCGCTCTGATACCAACTGAAAGGACCCGTTCATATACATTATAAACGATTCACAATAGTTGATTACATTGCGAGGTATTTGACCTCTATATGATACATTTTACAAACATTGCATTCGTTTTTAAAAGACAATCTTTCTTTACATCAAAAATTGACAGGCATGCATACCATTTCATAATATCCACTATCCAACTATAAATTGATTTAATAATAATCTTTGATGAACTCAATGACTCGAATGCAACGTTCTTCGAAATATTCTATGAAAGACTCCAAGTAATATCTTTAAAATGAGCAAATGCACAGCGGAAGATTTCTTTAACACCTGAGAATAAACATGCTTTAAAGTGTCAACCAAAAGGTTGGTGAGTTCATTAGTTTATCATAATCATTTATTTCCATCATTTTAATAGACCACAAGAATTTCATTTCCAGTTCTCATAAATATACGTCCCATGCATAGAGACAAAAAAAATAATCATTCATATGGTGAACACCTGGTAACCGACATTAACTAGATACATATAAGAATATCCCCTATCATTCCGGGATCCTCCTTCAGACATGATATAATTTCGAAGTACTAAAGCATCCGGTACTTTGGATGGGGTTTGTTAGGCCCAATAGATCTATCTTTAGGATTCACGTCAATTATGGTGTCTGTTCCCTAATTCTTAGATTACCAGACTTTAATAAAAAGGGGCATATTCGATTTCGATAATTCAACCATAGAATGTAGTTTCAATTACTTGTGTCTATTTTGTCAAACATTTATAAAAGCGCATGTATTCTCAGTCCCAAAAATATAAAGGGTAAAAAGGTAAATGAAACTCACCATACTGTATTTCGTAGTAAAAATACATATAACGTCATTGAACAAGTGCAAGGTTGGCCTCGAATTCACGAACCTAAATTAATTATATATATTTATGTGTTGGTCAATATTTGTCTAACAAATTAGGTCAAGTCATAGTGTACCACAATCCTAATGCTCGAGACTAATATGCAAAAGTCAACAAAAGTAAATTTGACTCAAAATAATTTCCAAAAATCTATACATGATTAATATATAGTTTAAATATCGTTGTTTTATATTTTTAAATATTTTTAAAAGATTTATTAGAGTAAATAATATAATTTATTTATTAATAAATAAAATTTTATATTATATTTATATAATAAAATATACTTTTATATATATTAAGTAATAAAATTTATAGGGTTCATTTAATATTATAAATATAATATGATAGGTATTATTAAAGTAAGTTATTACACGTAGTAAAATATGTTTGTATCAAATATTTATTTGATAAAATAATATCTATAATGATAGTAAGTAAAAGTTGTATTATTTTGTAATGATAATTATTATTATAAAAATATCAATATTTATAATTACTAAGATGACATTATGATAAAACGATAATTCTAATTATGATAACTTTAATATTTACGATAATTTTTAATATTATCTTTAAAATAATAATTCTATTTAAAATAATAATAATAATGATATTTTATAATAACAATGACATTTCTATTAAAATGATAATTTTTGTTAAAATAATAGTTTTAATACTAACGATAATTTTAATAATAATAGTAATGATAAAAATAATAAGAACCATAATTTTATCTAAATCAATATCTTATAATATTTTAATTTCATCATGATACTCTTACCCATTATTTCCTAATCGTTTCGTTTAATAGCTTTTAATCGTCTTTTATATCGTGTTCGTAATAATGATAATAATAGTAATCAAAATAATTAGGTGTTACAAATATTTTTTTTAATTACACTAATATTAATAATGATAGTTACTATAACATTATTAATGATAATACTAATAATTATCTTAATGATAATATAGTAATAATAATAATAACAATAACAATAACAATAACCATTTTTAAATAATGATATATATATTAATAATGATAATAATAATAATAATACCAATAATAATAATAATAATAATAATAATAATAATAATAATAATAATAATTGGATAATAATAATAATAATACTAATTATAACTTTAACGATAATAACGATAGTAATAATAAAAAAAAATAACAATTTTTAATGATAAATCCTTTTATTGATAAAGATAATAATAATAATAATAATAATAATAATAAGATAAAACTAGAACGACGATAATAACGACGATAATAATAATCATTTTTAATAATAATACAAAAATTTGATGGACTATAACTTCAAATCCGTTCATCGAAATCATTTGATATCTAAATGAAAAGTTCTTAATTTTTCGCTAGCTTTCCAACGACATGCATATCTTATACCTTATCTCAGTCGCATATATAACTAATTCAGGATTCAACATAACCTAACTAAAGGCAATATCAAAAGTACAAACATGCATAATCCTATATACTCGAGCACTAGTCAGGGATACACTATTAGTATGTAAAAGTTAAATTATGAGTACTCACGTATCAATATTGAGATTCAATATTGCAGGAAAGGTACGTAGACGCAACGAAGATGATAAACACTATATTGACCTCACGAGCATACCCATGAACCATACTCAATCACCTCCATAGCTATAACCCATAATTTCCTTAATCCAATCCCACTCGAAAAACAATTTCGAAATCACTCGGACAGCACTCTGACGTAATATTTTATGTATACTAATAATATATTGAAATAATACGGAGTAAATATATATATGTAAATCGATTGAGAGAGTTTAGAGAAAAATATTTTCAAGTTTCTATGAAATAATGAAACCTATTGAATTCTATTTATAATAGATTTTTTGAATTATTAAAGTGAATTATTAAAGTATGAATTATTAAAGTGAATTATTAAAGTGAATTATTAAAGTATGAATTATTAAAGTGAATTATTTAAGTATGAATTATTAAAGTGAATTATTAAAGTATGAATTATTAAAGTGAATTATTAAAGTTAAAGTAAAGTAAAAATAAAGTAAAGGTAAAGTTTAAGTATAGTAAAAGTATAAAACTATGTACGTATAATACGCGTATAAATATATATAATATTAATTTAAATCGTTATATATATTTAATAAAATAAAATATAAATATCATTATCTTTATCATACTGGTTAAGTAATGAGTTGTCAAAAGTGGTTCTAGATATTTATAAAAGTTATATACGTTTTAATAATAAAGTTCTTTTTAAACTGAAAACTTTTTTGTACGTTTGAAACTAAATCAAATAAATATAATAATTTTGTTTTCCAAAACCAAATATATTTTTAAGAATCATTTTGTTTAATGGTTAAAATAATGGAAATCGTTATATCATAAAATGTTTTAGAAAAGTAGAATCATATATATTCATAATAGGTTTCAAGTTTTTAAATTACAGTTTGTTGGTGAAGCATGGGATAAAGTTCAAAGGTTAAATAAACGTATGAAATCATCTTAATGAAAAATGTCGAGTTACTTAACTTGTCGATATCCAACATCTAAGTTATTTACACTTCACGTTCTTACTTATAAATTACTTTACCATTTTCTGAATGTTGTCAAAAAGAATAGATTTCTTAAATCACAGTGGACCTCATAACATAGACCCGTAATCATATCATAATGTATCTGATAAATCAATCATTTGATATTATCATCTAATTCCATCGATAAAAATATTGAAACAAATACGTTCATGTAAAGTATTATACGTTTAATACTTTATTAATATTCTCAAGTTATAATATATATACATATTTATTTATATATAACGGTTCGTGAATCGTCAGAATTTGGTCGAGGTTATAATGAATGTATGAACACAATTTAAAATTCTTAAGATTTAACTTAACAAACTTTGCTTATCGTGTCGGAATAATATAAAGATAAAGTTTAAATTTGGTTGGAAATTTCCGGGTTGTCACAAGCAGCACCAGCAATATAACAAGTACCAAGATCAAAAACATCAACAGTACCATTACCACCACCAACAACAACCGCATCGCAAACCTCAACTTCACAATCTGTCCCATGAGCATCGACGTCATACGCCCTGTAGATACTAAGGAATACCACAACGATGAAGTATTGATTCATAACTTCATTGGGAAAACATTCTACGACGATTATGTAATTTCTAAAGTTTATAAATTATCTATCCTAGCCTTAACCATAAAACAAATGATTTTAATTTAATATTAACTCGTTAAATCTATATTACATCTAAAGAAAATATACACATATATTTTCATAAAGACTGTAATAAACTTCTTTTGTACAAAATATTAATTGTGAAAGTTTTTTTAACGGGTAGGTAATACCCGAGAGATATATAAATTCACAATTAATATATTACATTTTTCGAAACTGATTCAGCAATCATCAACTCTACTCCCTACTTTCATAACAATATCCATTCTTTCATATAAATCAAAACAATCATACTCATTCAAATTCAATTACATATTCTGATTTTGAAATCGCATAATTCAATTCGAAATATAACCAGTATCATCACTCTTAGATTCCTATATCTTTCAAAGCTATACTTTGATTTCAAAACTGTGTTAGAACATCATATGTATTAAAGATTACAATATGTGCTCAAACCCTTCGAAATTCCTGAAGACACTTCAACTAAGGAACAATCGAGATGATGATCCAACCACATGTTACCCACAGTTATACACCTGAAAAACTCTCAAAACCCAAGTCATAGTTCGACACGTATCCGTGTTAGACCCTTTGGCATTTACTAGCTAAAATAACTTTTCAATTCCGTTTCAAAATGGACAGTTTTGTCACAGCTGCAGCAAGTCAACTTCGACTTCTCAATCAAAACAGTCTTATTATAACCTCGATAGATACGTTGCCCTTTCGCCAACGTTACCGGGGAATCGTTTATATTCACCACATTAGCAATAAACTTACCAACAACTTCACTGATCTTTGACTTTCCAAAAAAAAATCATTATAATTATCAAAACCCTATCATATACTCATTCGTACCTTATAACAAGAATTGCCATACCAATTATTGAGAATCAGCAATCATTATTTTGAAACCTCGCAGCATGTCTACATCAACAATTACATATACACACAACGTCTACCTCTAAGACTTACATTCTTTGAATGAGAAATTTCTGAAAAACACCCTAAACTGCGAACCAGTTCTCGAAATTTTGAAAAATGCTGATGAAGCAGCAAAAACTGTAAACGACCTTAATAGTAAAAATTTGGATGATAAAGGATAGTATATTGGCAAAGCTCAGAAAA
Source organism: Rutidosis leptorrhynchoides (assembly GCF_046630445.1). Lineage (NCBI taxonomy): Eukaryota > Viridiplantae > Streptophyta > Magnoliopsida > Asterales > Asteraceae > Rutidosis > Rutidosis leptorrhynchoides. The sequence goes on from NC_092337.1 coordinate 260,768,060, forward strand.
AGAGAAGATTTGGAACTGGAAAACGGATTGAGCAAAGTATGAAGGAGGCTGTGGACAAATCACAAAGGTTGAACCTGCCTTCAAAGAATCCAAATGATTCAGTACTTACTGAAGTCATTAACGAATACCTTGCTCCTGACTCTAAACCCATGTGGACAATATCCTTCATCATCCTCTGATATTAGACATTCTATAATATCATCGTATCTTTCATTATAAATATCATCCATACTTCTGAAGATATTTTTATAATTATTCTTATCTGAAATCATTTACCTCTTCGCGCTATCTGTATTATATCATGAAAGAAACTATTTTAGTTTCTAAATTCTGAAACATTCGAGTTTAAAATATGAATATTCTTGAAGAAGTGTTGGGAGCTGAAGCATGAGTTAGTATAATATAATGACACTTGATCAACGTGATTATATTACAGTAATTCATGCTGAGTTTCTAAATGGAACATGATGATTCACAGATCATAACGTCATCATGTGCTATGTTACACGACTCTTGTATTCTCTTTGATCTCTAAATATCAAGAATATATTTCTTGATGATTCGGCCTTTTCTGAGGTATTCTGGTAATTTGACAAGTCAAGATCGTGTCATTACAATTTCCTTCCTAGAACATTAAAAATGTTCATTCCAAAATTTATATCTGCGAATTCTGGACCATTACAAGCGGTGCTTAATCGCAAGAAGAAGAAACGAAAGGACAAAGCTCTGAACTAGAAATGGGAGTATAAATCATAGCAAATAGAAGAGAGCATTAACTGTGGATGACAATGATTATAGAAGAAGCAAGGACTTTGAAATATAAGGGAAGATATAAAACCCAACAACAACCCAGAAATCACAAACCGTATATATCAATGCATATAGCAATATAAAGACACGGGAGAACTAAAAACACTATAAAACCAAGAGTATAGTAGAAGTAAATAGATTCTTCTGGAGGCAGATGAAAAAGAAGAGCGACAGATATGAAAGTGAGGAGTATATCAAGAATCAGCACTGGATGAAGCATATTGACAAATACTTTAAAATATGAGTTGAGAAGGTGTGAGTTGTAAGAAAACAAATGAGGTGGATTTATAGTGAAATATCTGACAGAGAAATCAAAATGGATTATCGCATTAATTCGAAGAGGATCATAATTTCCTTAATCGCCGAATAATCAAATCCGATATAGATTACAAAGATTTTCTTTTCGGAGATCAATCATGATGACGTCAAAAGATACGACGGATCACTATTATCTTATTTCATTCATTTACGATAACTTCACTCACACGCTTCGAGTAATCGAATTATTTTATCCATTCTTCTTGAACATGATAAAACTCTATAATCGTTATAATAACATTCTCATTGTTAGTCATGACGACCTCTATCAAATTTCGGGGACGAAATTTCTTTAACGGGTAGGTACTGTGACGACCCAGAAATTTCCGACCAAATTTAAACTTTAATCTTTATATTATTCTGACACGATAAGCAAAGTTTGTTAAGTTAAATCTCAAGAATTTTAAACTGTGTTCATACATTCATTATAACCTCGACCAAATTCCAACGATTCACGAACCGTTATATATAAATAGATATGTATATGTATATATATATATATATATATATATATTATAACTTGAGAATATTAATAAAGTATTAAATGTATAATACTTTACACGAACGTATTTGTTTCAATATGATTTTTGACGAAATTAAAAAATATATTAAATGATTGAATTATCAGAAACATTGAATTATGATTACAAGTCTCTGTTGAGAGGTCCACTATGATTTGAGAAAATCTATTCCTCTTAACGATATTCAGAATAATTTGTAAAGCTATTTATAAATAAAAAAAAGTGTCATTTACGAAAGTTAGACAAAAGTTAGTGGAGAACTGGTTTCCATAATATTCTATTAATCTATTTTCAAACGTACAAAGATGTTTTCAGTTTAAAAAGAACTTTATTATTAAAACGTATATAACTTTTATAAATATCTAGAATCACTTTTGACAACTCATTACTAAACCAGTATGATAAAGATAACGATATTTATATTTTATTTTATTAAATATATATAACGATTTAAATTAATATTATATATATTTATACGCGTATTATACGTATATAGTTTTATACTTTTACTATACTTTAACTTTACCTTTACTTTACTTTTATTTTACTTTAACTTTAATAATTCACTTTAATAATTCATACTTTAATAATTCATACTTTAATAATTCACTTTAATAATTCACTTTAATAATTCATACTTTAATAATTCACTTTAATAATTCATACTTTAATAATTCACTTTAATAACTCATACTTTAATAATTCACTTTAATAATTCATACTTTAATAATACACTTTAATAATTCATACTTTAATAATTCAAAAATCTATTATAAATAGAATTCAATAGGTTTCATTATTTCATAGAAACTTGAAAATATATTTCTCTAAACTCTCTCAATCGATTTATATATATATTTACTCTGTATTATTTCAAGATATTATTAGTATACATAAAATATTACGACGGAGTGCTGTCCGAGTGATTTTAAAATAGTTTTTTTGAATGAGTCGAAACTAAGGAAATTATGGGTTATAGCTATGGAGGTGATGGGTATGGTTCATGGTTATGCTCGTGAGGTCAATCTAGTGTTTATCATCTCCGTTGCGTCTACGTACTTTCCTGTAATATTGAATCTCAATATTGATACGTTCGTGAATCCAAGGCCAACATTGCACTTGTTCAATGACGTCATATGTATTTTTACTACAAAATACAGTATTGTGAGTTTCATTACTCCCTTTTTATATATATTTTTGGGCTGAGAATACATGCGCTGTTTTATAAATGTTTTACGAAATAGGCACAAGTACTAAAACTAATTCTATGTGGGTTTAAACCAGAAATATACCCTTAACTTGGTAACATTAAACTACTTGTCTATGTACGGTAGGCGCGAATCCTAAAGATAGATCTATTGGGCCTGACAAACCCCATCCTGACTATGGGATGCTTTAGTACTTCGAGGTTATTTTAAACACACCTGATCTGGTGTACTTTAGAGGGTAAAACATGAATGTTAAGGCTTGTTATCGGGTGCCTACAACTTATAGAATACTTTTATACACTTGTGAGTGTACATATATTTATAAACAGAAATCTTGTAGTCTATTAATATATTGAAATGATTGTTATGATAAACCTATGAACTCACCAACCTTTTGGTTGACACTTTAAAGCATGTTTATTCTCAGGTATTAAAGAAATCTTCCGCTGTGCATTAGCTCATTTTAAGGATATTACTTGGAGTCATTCATGGCATATTTTGAAAGACGTTGCATTCAAGTCATTGAGTTCATCAAGATTATTATTAAGTCAATTATAGTTGGATGTATTATGAAATGGTGTGCATACCATCAATTTTCGTTGTAAAGAAAGTTTATCTTTTAAAAATGAATGCAATGTTTGTAAAATGTATCATATAGAGGTCAAATACCTTGCGATGTAATCAACTATTGTGAATCGTTTATAATGTATATGAACGGGTCCTTTCATGATCCATTCCGGTCACACTGCTTTCGGAGCTTGAGTGGTATTCCATATCGGAATCCGAGGGACTTCAACTAGTGACGAGTTCCATTTCGTATGATTGAATAAAGGATTTTTCGATATGAAATGATTTTTCGGCTATCGGGTGGTATTCTAATTATATAGAATATCCACATATATAGAATAAAAGATCTCATAGATTACGGAGGGATTTACGGAATATGTCAGACAAAGTTTACAGTAACAGATACGCGTAGATATGAATTAGCAAATACGCTAAGATATGAATTTTGTCTATACACCATTCATGCAATGAATGCAGTAAGATGCGTTTAGACTTAAGATGATAAGCAGGTAATTTCCTACAGATGATAAGTAGATGATTTTCGACACAAAATGATAAGCAAAATTTTGACATGCAGACACGGTCGAAGTCCAGACTCACTAATGCAACCTAACGACTTATCAGTTAGACACACTAATGCAGACCTGGTTCACTAAGACCACCGCTCTGATACCACATGAAACGACCCGACCCAATCCATAGGGATGAATACAATAACATATGATTACATCGCGAGGCATTTGACCTCTATATGATACGTTTTATAAACATTGCATTCTTTTGAAAAGATATACCATAAATGAATATTTAAAATTCAATGTTTTCGACATCTGATGATTTCTACATATAGACAATCACCGTAAATAATAGTTTACAAGAATACTTCCGTTGACAATGCAGTTAAAATAAATACACGGTGATGATTTTGTGAATGCAATGCTTCCTCGAATAAAACATGTATGACTCCATGCACATGGTTTCTCTAACATATATTCAAACAGCGGAAGACTTCTAGGAACCTGAGAATAAACATGCTTTAAACGTCAACATAAAGTTGGTGAGATATAGGTTTAATGCTAGTAGCGTTATAAATATAGACCACAAGATTTCATATACATAAACGTTTTAATAAAAATATTCTAAGTGGTTGAGCACTTGATAACCATACTTAACATTTAATCAACGTCGCATATTCCCTTTATTATGAAATCTCACTACACTGTACCAAGTGTAGTCACCGAAACGAAGTACTGTGCAACCGTTGAATACTGGTCGTCTAGTCCGGTTGGGGTTCTCAGGCCCGATAGATCTATCAATAGGATTCGCGTTTACAATACCACATGTAAATAGTAGTTACCAAGCTACAGGGAAGTATGCCAGTGGTACAACTCAACGTAGAATATATTTTTTTATCACTTGTGTCCATAAGGTAAATCATAAAATGCATGTATTCTCATCCCGAAATATTTAGAGTTTAAAAGTGGGACTATATACTCACTTTTGCCTTGAAGGTATTTAACTCGACTTGGTCTCCGATAGATATCACGAACCTAACCATATATATATAATATATCAACATATTTTCTTTTCAAGTAATCGTTACATATATATATATACTTATAATACTTTTAATATTTTCTTAGTCCATAGTTAGCAGTCCGATGTTAGTGGTCCACAATTAGTTGCTCAATAAAATAAATAAGGATCCCATCGTATTCGTATTGATCAGAATTAATCTCGACCCATGGTACCATATTGTCAAATGACGTGTTGCGTACATAAAGTACTGTGTTGTCAAATGACGTGTTGCGTACAATCATGAGGTCTTATGATTAATCTTCTCGTGTTGTTTACGGGTGGTCCTGAAATATATAAAATCAAATCATAAGTAATTATATATAAAATATCATATTAATTAGAAAAGATATGATTAATTTACTTTATCTCCAAATATTTTTGTAGCTAAACTAGCTTCGGATACCCAATCTTGTTTTAGTCGTAGTTTCTTCATTACAACTCCGTTTTTGTTGGTTCAACTTGCCACTTCCTTAGATCGAGTCAAATTTTAAGAATATGAACTGAAAATACCTTAGTTTGTATTCAAAATCACAAGTTATAGGTCAAACTTTGGTAAAACTTATGAAAGTGATCATTTTCCATCATAAAAATAACATTTAATGATCATTTTTCTAAAAATACTTACACTTTGAGTTAAACCATGAAATTTTTATGTGTTAACATATTCATAATAAATATCATTTTTCCAGAACATGAACTTCCAATTCAAAGTTCAAGATGGTTTTTAATTATCCAACCCAAAACAGCCCCCGGTTGCACTCCGACGACGTAGATTTAGTTTTTAAGGTGTTCTTTGTAAAACCAAGTTATATCTTGTTAAGTTAGCATATCATTATGATATATTACAGGTCTTGAAGTGTTTTAAAAGTTAAGTTAGAAGGAGCTATTTAGTTTTTAAACAAGTTTGAAATCATTCAAACTATGTTCTTGTTGTTAAAATTTTGCAACATAAAATAAGATAGCTATATAATTATGAATCGAACAAGATTATGAACAAGGTTACTACCTCAAGTTACTTGGACAAAGTTACTGTAAGAGATAAGAAAAAATCTTGGAATCAAAGAGTGGTGGAGTTAGATCAAAAGGTTGGAAGTATACTTCTTCAAATGGGTGGTTATTTTGATATGTTCTTGAAAGAGTTTTCTTATGGTGTTTAAGGCTTGTAATTGAAGCTAAATGATGGGGAAAATGCTTGGAGATGATCAAGTATGAAGTTAGCAGTATTTTGAGAGAGAAATGAGGGTGTAGGTATGAGAAAATGGAGTGAAGAAATGGTGTTCATTCATAAAAACGTTTTTAGTTTATAAAGAAAGAAAAGGATTTCTAATTTTGTTTTCTTACTAATAATTCATGCTACTTGACAAATCCTAGTTACCTCATATCTAGGGCAGTAATAATGTTGATTAGGATGTTGATTTGATGTATATATACCAATAGTAAATACATATAGAAGCTGGGTATGATACGGGTATATATACCCTAGATATACGTATAGAAATCTTGAGGAAACGGAATGAGAATTCAAATATAGCTATCTTTTGTGAATATACTTATATTGTTTTATGTATTTAAGTCCTTAAAAAGTTATTAAATACATTATATATACGATACATGTATAAGCATTATAGGTTATAAGTATATATATCAAAGAATGTTACGTATAGTTATCGTTTTGAAAACTTAAGTTAGTAGTTTCAAAATATACTTATAACTCATTGTCATTAGTACACAATGAGATGTTAAACCATCCTTAGATCTTGTTAAATATATATAAATACATATATATATACACAAACGTATAATTATCGTATGTTATATAGTTCATGATATCATCGGTCAAATTGGACGGTCAAATGTTGTGTAAAACTCTTTTCAAAAACACAAGTCTCAACAATTTGGATTGCTTATCATGTTGGTAAGGTTTAATTTATGTAAATATTAATCTCATAAGTATAAAACGATTGGAAAAATCCGGGTCGTTACAGAAAGGACCCGTCCTAATCCATCTGGACGAAGTCCATATCGATTATAAACGATTCACATCAGTTGTTTACATCGCGAGGTACTTGACCTCTATATGATACATTTTACAAACATTGCATTCGTTTTTGAAAAGATAATCTTTCATTACATCTAAAGTTGACAGACATGCATACCATTTCATAATATATCCAACTATAATTGACTTAATAATGATCTTGATAAACTCAACGACTCGAATGCAACGTCTTTTGAAATATGTCATGAATGACTCCAAGTAATATCTTTAAATGATCAAATGCACAGCGGAAGATTTCTTTCGTACCTGAGAATAAACATGCTTTCAAGTGTCAACCAAAAGGTTGGTGAGTTCATTAGTTTAGCATAAATAATCATTTCATAATTTTAATAGACCACAAGATTTCATATTTCTATTTCTCATAAACATACGTCCCATGCATAGAGACAAAAATATCATTCAAATGGATTGAACACCTGGTAACCGACATTCACAATATGTATATAAGAATATCCCCATCATTCCGGGATCCTCCTTCGGACATGATATAAATTTCAAAGTACTAAAGCATCCGGTACTTTGGATGGGGCTTGTTGGGCCCGATAGATCTATCTTTAGAGTTCGCGTCAATTAGGGTGTCTGTTCCCTAATTCTTAGATTACCAGACTTAATAAAAAGGGCATATTCAATTAGATAATCCAACCATAGAATGTAGTTTCAATTACTTGTGTCTATTTTGTAAAGCATTTATAAAAGCAGCGCATGTATTCTCAGTCCCAAAAATATATATTGCAAAAGCATTTAAAAAGGGATTAATGAAACTCACCTAACGTATTTTGTAGTAAAAATACATATGACGATATTAAACAACAGAACAACGCAAGGTTGGCCTCGGATTCACGAACCTATATCATTTGTATATAAATTAAAATGTATAATCGTAATCGAACAAGTTTATATATATCTTAAATTATATCTTATACTTATTTAGTTTGTGTATATCTTTAAAATGTTTAATATTTATATATTTATTTATATTATATATATATATATATATATATATATATATATATATATATATATATATATATATATATATATATATATATATATATATGGTTAGTATTATATTTAAAATCATTAGTTGATTATATGTAAGTATTTATATAAATTCTATTAATATGTTTGATATATTGTATATAAAATATTAATGTATTTTTTAGTATATATAAAGAGTATATTTTATGTACAAAATATTTATATGTTAAAATGATAGTTTTGATAACAATGATTTACTCATAATAATATTAATAATCTTATTGATAATAATAATACTAATAATAGTAATGTTATGGTTTAAAATGATACTTAGGTTAATAATAACAACAATACTAATAATTACAAAAAAATGATTAGTGAGTAATTCTAATAATAATAATATTATTCATATTGGTGACTATAATCATAATTCGTAATACTAATAATAAAGATAACTATTACTTTTATTAGTAATATTAATAATAATAACTATCATTTTAGTCCAAATAACAATTTCTAATAATAACATTGATAATTCTATAATTTTAATCATAATACTTTTAAATGGTATTGCTAAGGATAATAATAATAATGACAATGATAATTATAATACATTAATAATACAATAAAATTAATCATAATAATAGTAGTAATACTTATAATACTAATTATAATGACAATTCTAATAATTATAATGATAATGATAATACAAATAGTACTAGTAATACTTTTAATTCTTGCAACTATGATATTAGTAATAAATATTATATCACTAATAATAACAAACATAATAAAAATCATAATAATACTTTTATCAATATTATTAATGCTAATATTAGTAATACTTATAATATTTAATGATGTTACTTAAATATAAATCATATTATTAATGTTAATCTAATAATACTAATAACTAATAAATATAACAATAACAATAACAATAACAATAACAATAACAATTTCAATAATAATAATATTTAATAATAATAATGAAAATACAAATAATAATAATTTTTGATATTAAAAACTACCTTAGGAACCATCTTTAAAAAGAATTGCACCAAGACGCACCAAGCGGGACTTGAACCCGTGACCTTCTGTTCCCCGACAATACTCCTAATCACTCGGCTATGCTTGATTATCTGAATTTGTAATATCTTAAAATTTATATAAAACGTTTCTGTTAAATCCCATTTTCTCCATCAAGATCACAACAACGACCATGGCTCCAAAACAATTAATCAACGAATTACAAAACAAGTTTAGGATTTTTCCATCAACATATAACAATCTATACATGTTCCTGTGTGATTTGAAATCAAAAATTAAATAAATAAAAATAAAAATGCTGCACAGCAGCTCACGGTTCTAAATAAAAAAATCAATTTATGAATTAGAGTACATAATAGATTATGGTTATAACATAAGATAGTTTGTAAATCATGTATGGAAACTATTGGAATCAATAATTTACCTGGAATCACAAACACGAATTCGAATTTCCCTATGAACAAAATCTTTGACTTTTGGATAATAAACTTTGACTCACAAATTAGGAATCGATAGAAGGATTTTGAGTTTGAAACTTTGCAGACACTTTGAGTTAAATATTCCTAACACATCTGCATTTACACATTTTCGAATTTGATATAAAATCGAGGTTTTAATTATTTGAGTCAAGAACAGAGAACATGGCAGTTTTTCTAAAAAAATAATATAAATTTGACAGATTCCTTGATGTTGGGCTGTGGTAATTGATATATAGGATGGTAGATATGCAGGATTTAATCAATTAAAATTTGAGAAATGTTTTCTGTAAAAAAATCTGAGTATGTCGACACATTATTTCACTCAGGGAGATAAAGAGCAAATAAAAAAAAAAAGCAGGATTCGTACGATTTAGTAGCTGTCTGAATTGATTTAAGAGGGTGACCCATAACAGAATTCAACATAAACCAAAAACAATAACAGTATTGATAGATATGTTTAGCAACTCTTTGTACGATTTATGGATTTATATAATTATTAAATATATATTATTAATAATAATAATAATAATAGATAATAATAATGTTGATATATATATCATTAATATATATATATTAACATTAATAATAATAATAATAATAACTATAAATATGTACTATTAATAATAATAGTTATATATTATTTATTATAACAAATAATAATACATAATGATAATAATAATAAAAATATAACATTATTTTATATATCCACATATAACGTATATATATATATATATATATATATATATATATATATATATATATATATATATATATATATATATATATATATATATATATATATATATATATATATGGATATATCTAATTAACAATTTATATATGTTTATACATATAAGATTCATAAATTAACAGTTATAATTATATTACCACTATTAATAATACTAATAATAATATTATTAATAAAGACTAATAATAATAAATGACAATTAATAATATGACAATATTAATACTAACACTAATAATAATTTTCATTACTAGTAATGATAATAATAATATAAATGATAATAATATTAATATAACAATTATATATTCAAACTTGTAATTAAATTTAGTATAATAATATTACATATTATTTATTATGTAATATTTACATTACAATATAACAATAGTGATTACCTATTATTTATATTACAACATACATATAAAATTAATTGTGTACATAATTCATATATATACTTACATATATTTATTCTAATAACATCTTATTTATTTGGTATATTATTCTACATATTTGATCCAAATGATTAAATGGTATAATATCAATTCAAATTAATATATACACTTACTATTTATATTTACATATATATTTATTTACCAATTTCTTTACACATAAATGTTCGTGAATCGTCGAGTACAGTCAGAGGGTAATTGATTATATGAATATAGATTTCAAACTTTCGAGACTCAACATTACAGATTTTTTTTATTGTGTCGGAAACATATAAAGATTAAAGTTTAAATTTGATCGGAAATTTCCGGGTCATCACAGTACTTACCCGTTAAAGAAATTTCGTCCCGAAATTTGAGTGAGGTGGTCATGACTAACAATAAAAATGTTTTCATGACAACTATGAGTTGACAGATTGAGTTTTATCATTATTGACTAATATAGATAAAACGATTCGATTAGATGAAGTGTACGAATGAAGCTATCACAACAGATTGAGATAGAGATTCAACTTTTAACGTAGTTACGGTGGAAATTAGAAAATAAGGTGCGTCTTAGCTTTTGACGTTGTCTTGGTTGAATTCCGGAATTTAAGGGATTTAAAGAAAATCTTCGAGATCTAAAAGATTTGATTCTTCGGCGAATAAGGGAATTAAGATCTCTATAATTAAATACGATGATCTGCCTCGATTACTCTGTCTGATATTTCCATTATAAATTAAACTCTTCCCATTCCATAATTTTCACCATTCTTATACTTTCTTTCATGGTTCTTACATTCACAAGATTGTGAAAATGCGTAATCCAGTTCTGATCCTTGTCCTTATCATGACTATTGCAACAATCATTCTCCTTTTCCAACTTTCACCGAAGAAATCTGTTTTCTTTTACTTCGCCCTTGGGGTTATAGTATTTTTAATTTTCCCGTGTCTGTATGTTGTGATAAACATTGATATACACGGTCTGTAATTTCCGTGTTATTATTGGGCTTTATATCTCCCCTTATATTTCAATGTCCCTATTTCTGTTTCCTATAATAATTTTTTTATCCACAGTTAATACTCCCTCATATTTGCTGCGATTTATACCCCACTTTCTATTTCGGAGCTTCGTCCCTTCGTTTCTTCTTCTTACGATTGTGCTTCTCTTGTAATGGTCCAGAATTCATGGATATAAGTTTCAGAATGAACATTGTTAATGTTCTAAGAAGGGAATGGTAATGGCACGATCTTGATTTGTTAAATTACCAGAATACCCTGAAAAAGATCGAATCATCAAGGAATATTTTCTTGATATTTTAGAAGTTTAAATAGAAAATAAGAGTCGTGTAACATGGCACATGATGACGTTAGAGTCTGTGAATCATCACGTTTTATTAGAAACTCAGCATGACTTACTATAATATAATCACGTTGATCAAGTGTTATTATATTATACTAACTCATGCATCAGTTCCCAACATTACTTCAATAACATTCATATTTTAAACTCGAAAGTTTACAGAATATAGAAACTAACAGTTTCTATATGATGTAACACTGATAGCATGAAGAGATTAATGATTTCAAATAAGAATAGTTATGAAAATATCTTCAGAAATATGGAGAATATTTATAATGAAAGATACGATAATATCTTTGAATATCTAAGATCAGAGGATGATGGAGACTATTGTCCGCAAGGATTTAGAGTAAGGAGCAAGATATTCGCTAAAGACTTCAGCAGGCATTGAATCTTTTGGATGCTTTGAAGTCAAACTTATTCTTTGTGATATGTCCACGATTTCCTTCATAGTTTCGCATAATCTGCTTTTCGATACTAAATTTTCTATTGAATGTTTCCAATATAATGATACACAGGAAGCACGAAGAGGTATATAATTTCAGACGAGATTATTATTAAAATATCCTCAGAAATATCGAAGATATTGATGATGATATTTTGAAATTTCTAAGTTCGATGGTTGATGGAAAAAGATTTTCCGCAAGATTTTAACATGACTTCGGAGCAAGATATTCTCTAAAGATTTCAACGGATCTAGATTTATCTGGGTTCTATGAATTTAGGGTATGTTACTTGTATTTCTCCTTGGTTTCCTTTATGGTTAGCTCAATACGCTTTACAGTTCCAACTTTTCTGAGCTTTTCTAACATACTAATCTTTATCATCAAACTTTCGATGATTATGGTTGTTTACGATTATCTACAGTTTCTGCTGCTTCCTTCAGCTTTTTCAACATTCAGAGTATTGATTTGTGACTGAGTGCTTTTCAGAATTTCAGAATGAGAGATCATAATTTTAAGAGATAAATGTCATACATATAACTGTTGATGTAGATATGCTGTGAGTTTTCAAAGTACTGATTGCTGATTCCCGGTAATTGTTATGACAGTTCTCGTTATAAGATGCGGATGAGTATATGATAGGGTTTCAATGAGTAAATATAATGATTTATCAGAGAGATTTAACCAAGAAGCAATGAGGTTGCTGGTACGTCTGCTGGTAATATGGTAAAATATGAAAGGTTCATCGGTAACAATAAAAGAGCATGTATATATATCAAGGTTATAATAAGGTTGTTTCGAACGAAAAGTCGAAGTTGACTTGTTGGAGCTGTGACAAAATTTGCTAATTTGGAAAGAGATTACTAAGTTATTTTTGCTAATAAATGTCAAAGGATCTGACGCGGCTACATGTTAAACTTTTACTCAGTTGCCGAGAGTTTCTCAGGTGCATAACTATATGCATAAATCTTTCCTTCCGTTAATGAAGTGCGGTTGATCCATCCTATCGATTGAGGTGTTTTCAAGAATCATGAAAGGTTTGAATGCAGATGGTAATTGTCAAGATACAAATGAGGTTTAAGATGAAATCAAGTGGCAACTTGAAGAAATGTTTAGTTTCATATGTTATATTCAATATTTTAATTCATTTTTAATTGTCCAATGTTATTAGTCCACAATCGATAGTCCACAGTTGACAGTCCAATAATTCATACAAAATTTAATATAATATTTGAATTAATTAATAAGTATCGTGACTCGTGTACATGTCTCAGACTCCATCACAACTCAAAGTATATATATTATTATAGAATCAGCCTCAACCCTGTATAGAGAACTCGATCATTACTGCATATAGAGTGTCTATGGTGATTTCAAATAATATATATAGATGTGTCGATATGATATGTCAAAACCTTGTATACGTGTCCCGATATTTAAAGTGCGTAAAATAAATAACAGAAATTAAATGACGATAAATAAAGTGCGTAAAGTAAATAACAGAAATTAAATGACAATAAATAAAATTGCGAGAATATAAATTGCGATAAAATAAATTGCGATAATTAAATTGCAATAAATAAAATGTAATACGGAATTAACAGTTAGCTAGGAACAGTTAGCTAGGATTTTGTTAGCGTGGTTTCTTAATAAAATTTAATATTGTTAATTAGTCTGTTTCTAATCAATTTTTATTGTGTCCATTATTTCTTCATTATGCCACTTGTTGGATTCTGATAGGTCAAAATCCAAATATGAAATTGAATTTGAATGAAAATAGTTATCCTTTGGTGAACGGATGCGTATCTCGGTGGTTGTAAATAGGATAGTGAATAACTGTTGAATCAGATTAGAAGAAAATACAGTGTAACTTATTAATATGAAATTTAAATATTCCTCGGGTATTACCTACCCGTTAAAATATTTTCACCATTAACAGTTTGTACAAAAGAATTTTTAATTACAATCTTTTTGAAAACATATATACATATATATTTCCTTCAGATGTAATCATGGATTTAATGAGTCAATATGATGTTAAACTCATTTGATTTATCGTTAGAACAAGAATATATATATATAATCTCTAACATATTAGAGATTACATAATGACCATGTCGAACGAAGATAATGATGTAGAACGATTCGTAGAACAAAAATTATATTCGAGGTACATAATGAGATGTCGAGGCATGGATTGTTGAGGGTACTGGTGTTGTTACTGATGGTTCTGTTGATGCCGGTGATGTTGCTGAAGCTGGTAAGTTTTGCACCATGTTCTCCAAATTGATTACTCGAGCGCGAAGCTCGTTGACTTCTTCGATTACCCCGAGATGATTGTCGGTCGGAACGAGCGGATGAATAAGGTTTAGAATCTGAGTTATGATATAGTCGTGGCGAGATATTTGGGAAATGAGGGTGAAATGGTGTTACGAACAGGTTCGCCGGTAAGTTCTTATGGTTCTTCGCCAAAAGGTGAATTCGGTTAGTGGATGGGATTGCCTTCTGCGCGTTTCCATTAATTAAGTCGACTACGAACCGATCAGATGAATTGATAATGGCTGATTGGGTAATTCATGCCAATGACGCTGTTTTCGGAGCTTAG
Organism: Rutidosis leptorrhynchoides; assembly: GCF_046630445.1. Lineage (NCBI taxonomy): Eukaryota > Viridiplantae > Streptophyta > Magnoliopsida > Asterales > Asteraceae > Rutidosis > Rutidosis leptorrhynchoides. The sequence continues at coordinate 260,783,206 of NC_092337.1, forward strand.
GTGAACATCTATGTCGGAATAGTTGTCGGAATAACTATCGGAATAGCTATCGGAATCTGAGGGACTCGAACTAGTTGAAGAATTCATCTCGTACGATCAGATGAAGGATTTTTGATAAGAAATAGATTATAGGATGTAGATTAGTATCCTGCAATACATAATTTACATATGCATATGTAATACTAAAATCTCATAAGTTACGGAGGAATTTACGGAAGCTGTCAGGTAACGATAACAATAACAGATACGCTAAGATATGAATTAGCAGATACGCTAAGATATGAATTTTGTCTATACACTATTCATGCAGTCAATGCAACAAGATGTGTCTAGACTAAGAATAATAAGCAGGTAATTTACTAAGGATGATAAACAAATGATTTCTGACAAAAATGATAAGCAAAACTTTTGACATGCAGACAAGGTCGAAGTCCAGACTCACTAATGCATCCTAACGACTTATCAGTTAGACACACTAATGCAGACCCGGTTCACTAAGACCACCGCTCTGATACTAACTGAAAGGACCCGTCCTAATCCATCCGGACGAAGTCCATATCGATTATAAACGATTCACATCAGTTGTTTACATCGCGAGGTACTTGACCTCTATATGATACATTTTACAAACATTGCATTCGTTTTTGAAAAGATAATCTTTCATTACATCTAAAGTTGACAGACATGCATACCATTTCATAATATATCCAACTATAATTGACTTAATAATGATCTTGATAAACTCAACGACTCGAATGCAACGTCTTTTGAAATATGTCATGAATGACTCCAAGTAATATCTTTAAAATGATCAAATGCACAGCGGAAGATTTCTTTCGTACCTGAGAATAAACATGCTTTCAAGTGTCAACCAAAAGGTTGGTGAGTTCATTAGTTTAGCATAAATAATCATTTCATAATTTTAATAGACCACAAGATTTCATATTTCTATTTCTCATAAACATACGTCCCATGCATAGAGACAAAAATATCATTCATATGGATTGAACACCTGGTAACCGACATTCACAATATGTATATAAGAATATTCCCATCATTCCGGGATCCTCCTTCGGACATGATATAAATTTCGAAGTACTAAAGCATCCGGTACTTTGGATGGGGCTTGTTGGGCCCTATAGATCTATCTTTAGAGTTCGCGTCAATTAGGGTGTCTGTTCCCTAATTCTTAAATTACCAGACTTAATAAAAAGGGCATATTCGATTAGATAATCCAACCATAGAATGTAGTTTCGATTACTTGTGTCTATTTCGTAAAGCATTTATAAAAGCAGCGCATGTATTCTCAGTCCCAAAAATATATATTGCAAAAGCATTTAAAAAGGGATTAATGAAACTCACCTAATGTATTTTGTAGTAAAAATACATATGACGATATTAAACAACAGAACAACGCAGGGTTGGCCTCGGATTCACGAACCTATATCATTTGTATATAAATTAAAATGTATAATCATAATCGAACAAGTTTATATATATATCTTAAATTATATCTTATACTTATTTAGTTTGTGTATATCTTTAAAATGTTTAATATTTATATATTTATTTATATTAATATATATATATATATATATATATATATATATATATATATATATATATATATATATATATATATATATATATATATATATATATATGGTTAGTATTATATTTAAAATCATTAGTTGATTATATGTAAGTATTTATATAAATTCTATTAATATGTTTGATATATTGTATATAAAATATTAATGTATTTTTTAGTATATATAAAGAGTATATTTTATGTACAAAATATTTATATGTTAAAATGATAGTTTTGATAACAATGATTTACTCATAATAATATTAATAATCTTATTGATAATAATAATAATACTAATAATAGTAATGTTATGGTTTAGAATGATACTTAGGTTAATAATAACAACAATACTAATAATTACAAAAAATGATTAGTCAGTAATTCTAATAATAATAATATTATTCATATTGGTGACTATAATCGTAATTCGTAATACTAATAATAAAGATAACTATTACTTTTATTAGTAATATTAATAATAATAACTATCATTTTAGTCCAAATAACAATTTCTAATAATAACATTGATAATTCTATAATTTTAATCATAATACTTTTAAATGGTATTGCTAAGGATAATAATAATAATAATGACAATGATAATTATAATACATTAATAATACAATAAAATTAATCATAATAATAGTAGTAATACTTATAATACTAATTATAATGACAATTCTAATAATTATAATGATAATGATAATACAAATAGTACTAGTAATACTTTTAATTCTTGCAACTATGATATTAGTAATAAATACTATATCACTAATAATAACAAACAAAATAAAAATCATAATAATACTTTTATCAATATTATTAATGCTAATATTAGTAATACTTATAATATTTAATGATGTTACTTAAATATAAATCATATTATTAATGTTAATCTAATAATACTAATAACTAATAAATATAACAATAACAATAACAATAACAATTTCAGTAATAATAATAATAATAATGAAAATACAAATAATAATAATTTTTGATATTACAAACTACCTTAGGAACCATCTTTAAAAAGAATTGCACCAAGACGCACCAAGCGGGACTTGAACCCGTGACCTTCCATTCCCCGACAACACTCCTAACCACTCGGCTGTGCTTGATTATCTGAATTTGTACTATCTTAAAATTTATATAAAACGTTTCTGTTAAATCCCATTTTCTCCATCAAGATCACAACAACAACCATGGCTCCAAAACAATTAATCAACGAATTACAAAACAAGTTTAGGATTTTTCCAACAACATATAATGATCTATACATGTTCCTGTGTGATTTGAAATCGAAAATTAAATAAAAAAAATAAAAACGCTGCACAGCAGCTCACGATTCTAAATAAAAAAATCAATTTATGAATTACAGTACGTAATAGATTATGGTTATAACATAAGATAGTTTGTAAATCATGTATGGAAACTATTGGAATCAATAATTTACCTGGAATCACAAACACGAATTCGAATTTCCCTATGAACAAAATCTTTGACTTTTGGATAATAAACTTTGACTCACAAATTAGGAATCGATAAAAGGATTTTGAGTTTGAAACTTTGCAGACTCTTTGAGTTAAATATTCCTAACACATCTGCATTTACACATTTTCGAATTTGATATAAAATCGAGGTTTTAATTATTTGAGTCAAGAACAGAGAACATGGAGGTTTTTCTAAAAAAAAATATAAATTTGACAGATTCCTTGATGTTGGGCTGTGGTAATTGATATATAGGATGGTAGATATGCAGGATTTAATCAATTAAAATTTGAGAAATGTTTGCTGTAAAAAAATCTGAGTATGTCGACACATTATTTCACTCAGGGAGATAAAGAGCAAATAAAATAAAAAAAAAAAACAGAAAGCAGGAATCGTACGATTTAGTAGCTGTCTGAATTGATTTAAGAGGGTGACCCATAACAGAATTCAACATAAACCAAAAACAATAACAGTATTGATAGATATGTTTAGCAACTCTTTGTACGATTTATGGATTTATATAATTAATAAATATATATTATTAATAATAATAATAGATAATAATAATGTTGATATATATATCATTAATATATATATTAACATTAATAATAATAATAATAATAACTATAAATATGTACTATTAATAATAATAGTTATATATTATTTACTATAACAAATAATAATACATAATGATAATAATAATAAAAATATATCATTATTTTATATATCTGCATATAACGTATATATATATATATATATATATATATATATATATATATATATATATATATATATATATCTGGATATATCTAATTAACAATTTATATATGTTTATACATATAAGATTCATAAATTAATGGTTATAATTATATTACCACTATTAATAATACTAATAATAATATTATTAATAAAGACTAATAATCATAAATGACAATTAATAATATGACAATATTAATACTAACACTAATAATAATTTTCATTACTAGTAATGATAATAATAATAATAATAATATAAATGATAATAATATTAATATAACAATTATATATTCAAACTTGTAATTAAATTTAGTATAATAATATTACATATTATTTATTATGTAATATTTACATTACAATATAACAATAGTGATTACCTATTATTTATATTACAACATACATATAAAATTAATTGTGTACATAATTCATATATATACTTACATATATTTATTCTAATAACATCTTATTTATTTGGTATATTATTCTACATATTTGATCCAAATGATTAAATGGTATAATATCAATTCAAATTAATATATATACTTACTATTTATATTTACATATATATTTATTTACAAATTTCTTTACACATAAATGTTCGTGAATCGTCGAGTACAGTCAGAGGGTAATTGATTATATGAATATAGATTTCAAACTTTCGAGACTCACCATTACAGATTTTTTTTATTGTGTCGGAAACATATAAAGATTAAAGTTTAAATTTGATCGGAAATTTCTGGGTCATCACAACGGAGTAAGGTTTATTATTATTATTAATTAAGGTTTTAATTTAATAATAATTTGTATTAGTTTTAATAAATTTAGTTTTAATTAAGTTTTTATATTGATAGTTTAATACTTTTATAAAATATAATATAAAAATAATATTTTTATAAAATTTGTATTTTTATCATTTTAGTTATAATTTGTATTTTTATCATTTATTTTGTATATTTATCGATCGTAATTAGTTTCAAATTTAGTTTTGCCGTAGTTATTTTATATTTCTAGATTTTTAGGCTTTGCCGTAAAATCCCTTAAGTGCTTTTTCTTTAGATTAAGATTTAGGCGCTTTAGAATTTTGCGACGCAGTTTATAAATTTTAGTACTAATTAAGTTATTGTCGTTTTGGATATAGAATTCCTTTAAGCTTTAATACCTTTAGACGCAACTTTTTAGATTTAATTTTTAGACTTTTAAGTTTCGACGTTTTTCATTCTTATTTTTATTTTTCGACGTTTTTCGACGCGCTTTTTCTTTTTCTTTTTCATTTCTACATTCTAGTTTTTAAGACATAGAATTTTCTTTATTTTCTTTAAATTTCGACAAAAAATTATTTTAAGCAATAAAATTGATAGACATCCAAATTTTCTGGTTCGTTGTAATAGTTGGATTTATTAGTGGCGAGTTGTGGGCTTTCGATTTAAAGGGTCCTGGCTACCTACTGCATCTTTTGGCTATTCGAAACGTGGGCAAAAGCAGAAAAGTCTATTAATTTGATAACTTATATAATTTTTTGTTTTGAAACTAATAAGAATAATTAGTAAATGCACCACATTGTAGCTAAAATTTGGTAATAAGCGCATTATGGAAAATTTCGAAAATATTTTGGAAACATTCTCTGACATACGAAATCAATTTCATCAATACTCTCAAACAGGTGTTGATGACAATTCGTTCGGTCAATCTTGGATCACGAATGACGAAACAATAACTGGTTGTGAAATCTGTGGAGATTATCACTCAACATGGGAATGTTATTATTACGTTCCTATGGAAAATTATGCACCCATAGAACCTGAATGGAACGATTATGAAGATTCAAATTGGGATTATTCCCAAGAATATATCCAAACTCAACAACCAGAGGACGAGGAAAATTATGTGCCTGAAAATTGTTTAGATTATATGAAATTCAAACTCGAAGAATTTGACGCTCAAAATGAACAAATGAGAGAGTTTGCAAATAGGCAAGCTGAAACTCTATCAGACTACACACCTGTTGATCTGAGGAGTATTGTGCAAGAAAATCTCATATCATCGAATTTTGTTGAATTCGAGAGCTCCGAAATCACCAATTATCTCGATGATACTTTTTATTCAGTTTTACCAATTTCACAACATATCAACACATTAGGCTCTACCGACGAAATCATTGATCCATCAATGGATGAAGAAGAAGTAAGGGTGACAAATTGGTACTCTTGGGAAAACGATAACGTTGAAAATTTTACCCCCAAGACCAAAGTGGTGAGACCGATAAAGACCGTTAAAGAAGAAGAATTTGCTTCGATCCCAAAATTCACAATTCTACAACTTTCCAACCCAATATTCTCAATAGACAAGTCATCTATCGAAGATAAACTACGAGCTGTAATAGATAATGACACCTCAGATTTCACCCAATTGGGTAATAGAGGTGAAAACTTTGATCCCGAGAATAAACGGAAGGAAATGTTAGGAATTGTCCACCCTATAGAAATATATATGTTAGTGTATATTGATCCATTTGACCAAGAACCAGAAAAGAGACATATCCATTTACTGAAAGCTACACTTAAAAAAGAATTAAGTAGTGACGATCGGGTGAGTCTAAACTTTAAACCCATTGATATGTAAATAACTGGCTCATTATTTTAATTCGTGGAACTTATTCTACCGACTTCACATGTCATCAGCTAAGTGTGGGGAAGTCTAACCCCACTTAACGTTAAATTAGGGGTTCGGGTTAGTGCATAACTCGTTAATAAAAATGCATGATAAATTAGGGTAAAAGACGCATTTTCAAAGTTTAGCAAACAGTTCAGAAAAGCAACCGTTTTTGAAGAAAAACATGTGTGATAAAATAACGAAAGTAATGAACGATGAGACGTCATCTATCATTCGACTAGCTTTGTAATTCTAAACTGGGTATTTTTAATCACTTTACTACACTAATCACCCTCATGAATTTATAATTATAGTTTGATTTCATGTAAATGAGGGCATTGCATGATCTCAAGTGTGGGGAAGGGTTATAAATTCTCTCGGGTTTATACTAGGTTTATTTTCTAAATTTCATGAAAATTTGAAAAAATTTCAACTAAATGAATTCAAAATCATGTTTATACATATTTATGAAAAATAAAACTAAGTGTTAATGCCGAAATTGTCGTTACCTCGGAAAGGACATAAATTGAGAAACAACTAAATCGCTTGAATTTATTTATTAGAAATAAAAAGACACATGAAAAAAGCCAAGTGTGGGTAGAATGTGCCAAGTTATTCAATTAAAAACTATCTATCACGTGTTTCTGTAAAGTTATTGCACGTACTTTTGTTTTGGACTAAATTAACTATTTTACCCGGTTTATTGTAATAAAGATGAAAGAAAGATGGATCTACACGATGAATCAATTCCATCATTAAAAAAAGTAAAGTCTTCCGAAAAAGACACGCGATGCATTTCAATTCGGGTCGTATTCTATGGTTACGATTCTACCATATATGTCTTTTTCATTCCGTCGAAAATCTATTTTACGGTATAGACCCTTATGACCTCCCCCTCTATGCCCGATCCTGTTACTGTCAAAAAATATGCTAGGCGTGCTCAATTAGGAGAAATTTTTGAACTAGATCGTGCTACCTTGAAATCCGATGGTGTTTTTCGTAGCAGTCCAAGGGGTTGGTTTACTTTTGGACATGCTTCATTTGCTTTGCTTGTCGTCCAGACCAGTTGTAGAGTCTACGAAAAACCTTGAATAGTTTTCTCAAAAATCAGCTGGAAATCCACGGACCTCAGCATCAAACAGGGTCGCTAAGTGGTCAGACTTATCCTAACCATGAGAGGATCTGTCTCGTAAAATAGGGAGGGCGCCGTGCAAATTAGCTTGATAAGACTAATGAATCAGACCCCCAGAAAAGGATAATCTCCTTAAACATCAAAAATCAGCTTTTAAGCCTGATATTACTCAATCCTTGAGATTGACCTTAAAGATTGAGAATTACAAACTCATGGAATTCGATGATATCTAAACTCGAGCTTGAACGAGAAAATAATTTGATCAAATTAAAACCGATTTGTTTTCTGAAAACCTATTTTCAAATGCGTTCATTACCATTGAACGTAAAATTCTGAGAATTCACCTAGAATTCATTAGATCACCTGAACTAAATCGGGTGTCAACCGTAAGAACGGTGGTTGCATAGCATGGTCGAAGACAGGACCTTGTGCTAGACCGATAAATTTATAGGGTGATCTTTGATATTGCTCCTACAAAGGATAGTAATTACATCCGACACATTGTGGACCATGAACATCTGCATGTTATTAGACATTGCCTTAATAGTTGCTTGTTCATCGCTTTCCTTTACAACCGGACGGTAGTTTACCGAAAGGTAATATACGAAGCAAGTAAACTGGACGTGTGCTTTCCTAATACAAGGTTAGCAAGTGGGTGACACAAAACCGCAAGTTTTGAGCTGAAATTTTAAAATCTGAAACCCATAAAACCCACAAAAACATTTTGAAACACCGGTGAAGGGTTATTCCGGAAAACTTATCTAGGGTAAAAGCTAGAATGAATTTTCAAAAAATCAAATGTTTTCATAAAGATCCAATTTCCTTAAAGGATCTAAATTTTCATAGTCATGTGGGACTGTAAACCACATCGTTACCATCATTGTTTATACCGCCGTATTAAAATCACTAATGTATAAAGTGTGAGAATAAAAAAAGTGATTCGAGTGAAGTGTGATTTAATTTCAAGTTCTGTATTGCTTGAGGACAAGCAACGCTCAAGTGTGGGGATATTTGATAGTGCTCCAAATGAACATATATTTAGGCGCAATATCCTTCCAATATGTAAAGTTTTTAGTTGCAATTGTTCTATTTTTAAGTAATAATCGTTTAAATAAATAAGTGCGAAGACAAAAGAAGAAAACGAAGATTTGAAGACGCAAACGTCCAAAATGCTCAAACGTTCAAGTTAAACTCCAAGTGGTTCAATTTATTGATGATCAACATCTAAATATTGACAAGAGTACAAGTTGCGGAACGTAAATTACAAGATATTAAAGCATACGAAAAGACGTTCGAGAAACCGGAACTGAGACATAAACCGGGCGTAAATGTATGAGACAACGGAGCGAAAATTACAAGTCAACTATGTACAAGAATATAATATAATATATATAAATTATATAAATTATATATTATATATATATATATATATATATATATATATATATATATATATATATATATATATATATATATATATATATATATGTCGACAAGCAAGAAAACAAAAAATATGTGAGCTGGATCTGACGGCCATACGATCGCATGGAAAATAGGCATAAAACCCATGCGAGTGCATGAGCCCATGCGAGTGCATGAGATTTGCACTAAAATCCCATGCACTCGCATGGGCATCAGAATCAGGAATTATGCCTATAAATACCAGGCTTCTGCTCGACGAAAAAAAAGAATATATATATCCATCTTTCTCTCCCTCAAGGATATATAATATATATATATATATATATATATATATATATATATATATATATATATATATATATATATATATATATATATATATAATATAGATTAGTTTTATATTAGTTAGTTTGGGTTATGTAACAGTTATTTTACGGGTTTTAAATTCGGAAATCTGTCCCTGTAACATTACGTGATTAATGATCACTGTAAGCTAAATTCTCCTTTTTAAATTAATGTCTCGTATTTAAGTTATTATTATGCTTATTTGAGCTGAAGTAATCGTGAATGTTGGGCTAAATATTAAGACGGGGTTATTGGGTTTTGGACCATAATTGGGGTTTGAACAAAAGACCGACACTTGTGGAAATTGGACTATGGGCTATTAATGGGCTTTATATTTGATTAACTAAATGATATCTTGTTAATTTAATGTAGAGATTTACAACTTGACGTATTTATATATAACCACATACGTTTGAGCGGGTACGGTAGGTGGGATATCTATAAATACTAATAATTGTTCATTTGACCAGACACGGGGATGGATTAATAGTCAATGGACTCATTAAAATAGGGGTGGATTACATTCAAGGATAATTGGTATAATTGTTAATAAAGTATTAAAACCTTGGATTACACGCAGTCGATAACCTGGTGTAATCATTAACAATGTGTTAAGACCTTATTACGGTTTAAATCCCCAATTAGTTGGAATATTTGACTTCGGGTATAAAGTTAATTTGGCGAAGACCCTCGAACTTTATAATTATGACCGTTGGACTATTATGGACAAAACCAGATGGACTTATCAAATAATCCAGGACAAAGGACAATTAACCCAGGGTAATAAATTAAAATCAAAACGTCAAACATCATGATTACGGAAGTTTAAATAAGCATAATTATTTTATTTTATTTCTTATCGCAATTTTTATATATCGTCATTTAAATATCGTTATTTATTTTACGCACTTTAAATATCGTCATTTACTTTACGCTTGACTTAAAATATAAAATCGACAAACCGGTCATTAAACGGTAAACCCCCTTTTATATATTATTACTAATAATAATTATATATATATTGTACAAATATAGTTGTTTAAAATATAGTGTAAAATAAGTCGTCTCCATGTGGAACGAACCGGACTTACTAAAAACTATACTACTCTACGATTAGGTACACTGCCTATAGTGTTGTAGCAGAGTTTAGGTATATCCCATCTGTAAATAAATTATATAAAACTTGTGTAATATTTCGTCGTATTTCGTAGTAAAATATAACAGTATTTCGTACAACTTCGCTCGCACATCAGTTACTTCAACAACCCGAAATCGCACAATGGAATTGGGAAGGAATAACAATGGATTTCATCACGAAGCTACCGAAAACGGTAGGCGGTTATGACACTATCTGTGTTATCGTTGACCGCCTCACCAAATCTGCTCACTTTCTAGCCATGAAACAAACCAATGCAATGGTTAAACTTGCACAACGATACATAAAGGAAACTGTATCCCATCACTCCAGCGATTCAGATTCTATATTAAGGACTACCCGAGAATCTTATTTTATACTCATTCTTACGCGACTCTAAATTCTAACTTATTTCGAGAGATTTCTTATTTGATGATAATCACACCGTCATCCTTCTTACTTCGATATTAGTCATACCAGTTCGAAATTTTTCCAAAATCAATGGGTGGTTAATTCTCATCCTCATACTCTCCCGTCCGTATCTCACTTATAAGCAACAACTTCACACTTTAAGCATTTTTGGTCGAAGGACTTATGCCCTACTAATAGTCATCAATCACATTTAAATTCAATAGTTTTTATTACCTCAAATATCACCCGAAATTTTCAAAAATCTTTTACTCAATCCTCATCAATCTTTTTCCAACTTGTAACCTCCAAAATATGAAAAATTTTGTTTGCCAAAATTTTACTCACACTATTTTACAGTGCGATCCTCTCAAAGTTTTATAAAAATAAATTTATTTTATCACCATTCGTACAAATTTTAGAAACCGTATATGTTGTATATAATAAAGTAAATAATTACTTATTTTTAACTAGTACATGTGACATTTTACTTTCACTTTTATAAATCAATTCTTTTAATCAAAAGATATTTTACTTAGAGTAGTCTATATTTACTAAGAACTTCGTTTCTTTTCTTACATTGTCACCTTAAACGATTTCTATAAAATTTTCGTTGCTTATTATATAAAAAATGTTCGTTGCTTATGAAACAACCCAACCCGTATTCCATACAATAATTATTTTTTTTAAATAATAATACACATTTACGCGCCAATTAAATGTGTAAACCATTTCACACGTTTCGTTAAAACATACATCAAGTTTAGTGTTTACAAAAGGCACGAAGGCCATTAATAAATGTGATACAAGTTTGACCTACTACAAATGATAGTTTATAATCCAAACGACACATGAGCATGGTTTGGGACTAAACTACCCAAGACGTTAGGCCAACATCAAAAGCCAACACCACAAACACTCCCCGACAACATAAGCGGGAGACCACTAGTCCAAACGTATGCCCTTACCCTTGTCCAAGCCGGAACCTATAAAATGGTAAACAACGAGAGGGTAAGCAAGGCTTAGTGAGTGCAACAATTATACATTCATATATATAACCTACTTACTTGCAAACACTTACCAAATCCGCATACATACTAGTTACATAATTAGCATACCTTTCACATGTATAACGCTAAGTACCACGACAACAAGGCTAGTATAACAATAGCATATAACACAACGATACAATATGCTAAAATACAAGTATAACGATGATGTTCACAACATCTAAAGTACTCAAAATCTCAAGGCTAGCCTAATGAATGGTATCGTCAACATCGAACTTAAAACCCATTCGCCTATAATAATGTGGTATCGTCAACACCGAACTTTAAACCCACATATGAGGTATCGTCAACATCGAACTTTAAACCCTCATCCAACGTCACTACTATAGTCGTATGGCATCGTCAACATCGAACTTAAATTCCATACGTTTATATTAATGTGGTATCGTCAACAACGAACTTTAAACCCACATATATACTCTAGGGTATGGTATCGTCAACAACGAACTTTAAACCCTTACCCCACAAATAAATAAGTCATATATATACATATATAATTATTCCACTCACCTTGTCACAAGGATGATGATCTAGTACTTCCGAGCTTCAACGCAATGTACCTAAATCATTAAGTGCACATTCAATTTCACAACTAGTGGGATTAACCACAATACTCCCACTTGAGCATTTAATGACCCAAATTGCATTAAGTGACTCAACTACTCACAACCGCCCATAAATGGCCAAGTCTCGACTTAAATCACTAAGACTAGTGAATCAAGGTCTATTAACTTCAATTAACACAAAACTTAGGGTAATCCATACCCATTTCATCTAATTAGGTCAACTAGTACATTTTGACCCATTTTACATTACTTAGACTCATAATCAAGTCAAACTTACCCATTTACACTTCTTTCATAAATCTTAAAGTGCATTAGTGACTAACACACCAATTGGCACTTACAACTTCAAATCACAAGGCCGAAACCCTAGATTATGGCTATTAGGGTTTCATTACAACAACCTAACCCAAATTCACCCATTTTACTCCCAAATGGGTCATACAAGCTTCTATTAACCAAAACCCTAGCCATAATCAATTAAAACTCGAAAGTTAGAGTTAGAACTTATCGAGACTATCACCACGTAGCTAGAGTCACAAGGAACAACTTTAATACTTGCTCCAAAGATCGAATCACAAGTCTTGAACTCCAAATCTCCACTTTAATCCAAGAGAGTTTTGTGTTTTTGAGAGAATAAATGGAAGAAATTGAAAAAGAAAATGAAATAGAAGTGATAAGTGGCTGAGAATAAATCCCACAATCTGATCCATATGCGAAATGACCATTTTGCCCTTGAACAAACCCCTTTACAAGCTGGAAATCGGGTCTGAACCCAGACAGGTCGCGGCGCGACCCCAAATGTCGCGGCGCGACATATCGAAGGAAAATGAACCCTTCTAAACCCAACTTCTGATCTTGATTTGCTTTATGTGTCACGGCGCGACCTTCTATGCCGCGGCGCGGCATTTAACTAAGTTTTCGAGCTGTCTTAATACTTTTTCTGAAATTGGTTAGCGTTGTTTATCGCGGCGCGACAAAAGGCCTCCGCGGCGCGGCATTAGCCGTCACCTGACCACTTCGACTATGAAAAACCAAATATCGATTTATACGACTTTTAAGCTTCGTTCACGCTTCTCTTATACACTAAACTCCAACTTTAAGCCCCACAAGACTTAATACCTCACCTAAACCATGTGTATACTCGTACACCTATACATTCTCATGCGTAATATAACAATTAACACTTTGAAGCGTTTAAACACATATACGAGCAATATATAATGTTCTAAATCAATAAAATAAGTACCTTAAGACACGTACGGGAAAACGGGATGTTACAACTCTCCCCCACTTGAATCGGAGCGCGTCCTCGCGATCCAAGCCGCGTGACAAGAAGGAAGATAAACCAACACAAACTCTTCGCGCTCCCAAGTGAACTCGGAACCCTTACTACGACGCCATTGAACTTTAAAAGTCCTTACCTCTTTATGTCTCAACCTTTTGACCTTCTCATCAAGTATGGCAATCGGTTCCTCAATATATTCTAACTTATTGTTTAGATCGATCTCGTCTAAAGGCATCCAAGATGAATCATCTACAAGACACTTACGGAGGTGGGAAACATGAAATGTATTATGGATCCCCGCAAGCTCTTCGGGTAATTCTAAACGATACGCGACTTCACCAACACGAGCTAAAACCTTAAACGGTCCAATAAACCGAGGAGCTAACTTTCCTCGTTTCCGGAATCGAATAATACCTTTCCATGGCGAAACCTTAAGCATCACCATGTCACCTTCTTGAAATTCGATCGTTCGTCTACGTTTGTCGGCATACGACTTTTGCCTATCTTGAGCCTTCTTCAAATGTTCCCGAATCAAATCGATCTTGCTATTGGTCTCTAAAACCAAATCGGTACTCCCGATCTCTCTTTGACCCACTTCTCCCCAACAAACGGGAGTTCGACACCTACGCCCATAAAGCATTTCATAAGGTGGCATCCCGATACTAGTATGATAACTATTATTGTACGAGAATTCCACCAAAGGCAAATGCTCATCCCAACTACCACCGAAGTCAATGATGCACGCTCGTAGCATATCTTCCAAAGTTTGATTCGTACGTTCGGTTTGACCGTCCGTTTGAGGATGATATGCCGTGCTCAACTTCAATTGCGTACCCATATCTTCATGAAACTTTTCCCAAAACCGAGATGTAAAACGGGTATCTCGATCCGAAATAATAGATATAGGAACCCCATGTCGAGAGACCACTTCCTTGATAAACAACTTAGCCAAGGTCTCCGACGATATCGCTTCTTTAATGGGAAGAAACAAAGCGCTTTTTGTCAATCGGTCAACTATAACCCAAATCGAATCGAATTCGGTTCTCGCCGTTTTAGGTAACTTTGTAATGAAATCCATGGTAATGTGCTCCCATTTCCATTTCGGGATTTCTAACGGTTGTAATTTACCATACGGCTTTTGGTGTTCGGCTTTTACTTGCAAACACGTGACGCATTGCTCAACATACTTCACAACATCACGCTTCATGCCCGGCCACCAATAATCTTTCTTCAAGTCAAGATACATTTTCGTCGCGCCCGGATGAATGGAGTATTTTGACTTATGTGCTTCATCAAGTAGCACTCGTCGGTAATCACCCATCTTAGGCACCCACACCCTTCCTTGGAAGGACAACAAACCACGCGGACCCATAGTAATAAACTCCGTTTGGCCCACGATTCGCTCCGTATGCTTGTTGTGCACATAAGCCTCTATTTGAATCTCACCAAGCTTTTCAAGAAAATCGTTGGTAATAATCAAACGTAACGACCCCACTTTTATCGCCGGATGTTGACTCTTTCGACTCAACGCATCCGCGACCACATTCGCCTTACCCGGATGATAAAGTATTTCACAATCGTAGTCTTTCACCACATCCATCCACCTACGTTGGCGATAATTCAAATCTCGTTGATTAAAGAGATGTTTCAAACTCTTATGATCCGAATAAATCGTACACTTGACACCATACAAGTAATGGCGCCAAATTTTCAACGCATGCACTACCGCCGCCAACTCAAGATCATGAGTCGGATATCTCGTTTCGTGTTCTTTTAATTGTCGAGAGGCATAAGCGATGACTTTACCTCTTTGCATTAGAACACACCCGAGTCCATTTAAAGACGCATCACAATAGACCGTCATGTCTTCTACACCTTCCGGCAACACTAACACCGGAGCTTGACACAACTTCTCTTTTAACAATTGAAAAGCAATTTCTTGCTCGTTCTCCCAATTAAATCTCGTGTTCTTTCTCGTCAACTTCGTCAATGGAGAAGCAATCTTAGAAAAGTCTTGGATAAACCGATGATAATAACCGGCCAATCCGAGAAAACATCGGATTTCCGTAGGCGTAGTCGATCGTCCCCAACTCTTCACCGTCTCGATCTTCCCCGGATCTACTTGAATACCATTCTCATTCACAATATGACCAAGGAATTGAACTTCCCTTAGCCAAAATTCACATTTGGAGAACTTTGCATACAACTTCTCATTTCGTAGCGTCTTCAATACTTCACGCAAATGATGTTCATCTTCGTTCATACCTTTCGAGTAGACTAGTATGTCGTCAATGAACACTATTACCGACTTGTCCAACATAGGTTGGCACACTCGGTTCATAAGATCCATGAATGCCGCCGGTGCATTCGTAAGACCAAAGGGCATAACTACAAACTCGTAATGCCCGTAACGCGTTCGAAAAGCCGTCTTCTCTATGTCTTCCTCACGGACCCGCATTTGGTGATAGCCGGACCGTAGGTCGATCTTAGAGAAATACGTTGCACCTTGAAGTTGATCAAATAAATCGTCAATCCTAGGTAATGGATAACGATTCTTGATCGTCACTTTATTCAACTCACGGTAATCAATGCACATACGCATACTACCATCTTTCTTCTTCACAAATAACACCGGAGCGCCCCATGGCGAAGCACTCGGTCGAATAAAACCCTTCTCGAGCAACTCTTGGGTTTGATTTAACAACTCTTGCATTTCCGTTGGTGCTAAACGATAAGGAGTTTTAGCAATGGGAGTAGCTCCCGGAACCAACTCAATGCGAAATTCAACTTGTCTTTCAGCCGGAACACCCGGTAACTCGTCTGGAAAAACGTCTTCGAATTCACTAACTACCAGAATTTCATGAATGGGTGGTGGCTCATCACGAGTATCAACAACATGGGCAAGAAAAGCCATGCCACCACTAACAAGAAAACGACGTGCTCGTGCAAAAGAACATATCGGCACAAGTCTTCTTCGTTTATCGCCGTGAATAACTAACTCTCCCCCACTTGGGGTCTTCACGCGGATAAATTTATCATGGCATGCAATATCGGCTCTATTTCGATCGAGCCAATCCATGCCAACAACGATATCAAAATCGCCCAACGTCATAGGGATAAGATCAATTTTAAAGTTTTCGGCACCAAAAACAACGTCACAGTTCTTGCACACATCAACCACTAGCACCGTCTTGCCGTCCGCTATTTCGACTTCTACCGGACGACTTAACTTAGCTAACGGTCTATCAAGTTTAGGCACAAATTTTGGAGACACAAACGACAAATTTGCACCGCTATCAAATAAAATCCTTGCCGGATTAGAGTTAACCATAAAAGTACCTGAGACAACATCGTGGGATTGCTTGGCTTCGTCATTCGTCATCAAATAGTTTCGCCCTCGAGCCGTACCCGCCGACTTCTCTAACCTTTTAACATTATCGTTGTTCAAATCGGGACACTCTGACTTTTGGTGTCCTTCTTTGTTGCAATTAAAACAAGTGAGTTTGTTTGTTGAATTTGGCTTCGGACAATCTCGAGCCATATGTCCACGTACCCCACAATTGTAGCAAGTAGGGACAAAGTTCCCAAAACCACCGGTAGCGCCCTTCTTCACACTATTGACACTTTCGGAACCCTTTTTGTTCTTGTTCTTTTTATTTGAAAAATTCGAATGACTCGAACCTTCAAACTTTCTTTTTGAAAAAGTGAAATCGCTTTTTCTTGGAACCTCTGGCTCAAAACCCCGAGCCAACTCGTATAGCTCTTCAAAAGTCTTAGCCATCCCCCGACTAATCTTACCCTTGAACTCGTCATTCAAAGTACGATAAAAATCCTTCATTAGCTTGTGATCATCACCAACATATTCCGGGTAAAAACGAGTCTTTGCCAAGAAGGTAGACTTGAGAGTAACCAAGTCCATTGAACCTTGTTGCAAATTGTGCAACTCGTCCCGGATTCTATCGAGGTCGGAAGAAGTTCGGTATTCTTTGAAGAATTCCTTCTTAAACTCCCCCCACGTCAAGCTCATGCATTGTTCCTCACCATATAATTGGATTTTATCATCCCACCACAACTTCGCCTCTTCTCGTAACATGCTAGAACCATACCTTGCCTTCTTCTCGGGAGGACATTCCGCGGTACGGAAAGCTCCCTCGATATCGGAAATCCAACATGTGCTTTTCAACGGATCTCGTACTCCATTAAACATCGGAGGTAGAGCATCCTTGAAGTTTTTGTAGTGGAAATCTCGCCTTCCATGACCACCATTACCATCACCCCCTTCACCACGAGGATGAATGTTTCTAGCTTCTAATGCCTCCTCGATTGCGGCATTCATTCGCTCATTTATCATTTCGGTTACTTGCCCATCAACCGATTCTTGAAAAACCTTTCGGACATCCTCGAGGAATTCCGCTCTTTGCCTTTTAATAATGGCCTCAACCTTGGCCGTGAACCCGGCGTCTTCACTAGTACCTCCGCCATTAATATCATGTCCGTTTCTCATCTTCATTCTATAAGATGGAAAAGATTAAACAACGAATCGATAGGACTTAACACATAAGTATATATATATACACCACACTACCCCATCTTGCTCAACAATCGTCGTACATCGCTTGTTTGACACGATTTGAACCCGTAACAATGGTAGCTAATCATTGTTACGCGAGCACGTCACATTAACTTGCTAGTACAACGTCTATCTCGATTGATGATTTGCTAAACACAACACAAAACAATTAGTGCAAGGTTAGTTCACATAAACCTAAGCACTAACCGATCCCCGGTCCGACCCGCCTCCTACAAGTCCCGCATGAAGCGCATACACAATAAAGTCTAAGTCTAGGCACCTATCTCAAGTCGCCTAAATCCCTTAGACCATGCTCTGATACCACTTGAAACAACCCAACCCGTATTCCATACAATAAATTTTTTTTTTTTTTAAATAATAATACACATTTACGCGCCAATTAAATGTGTAAACCATTTCACACGTTTCGTTAAAACATACATCAAGTTTAGTGTTTACAAAAGGCACGAAGGCCATTAATAAATGTGATACAAGTTTGACCTACTACAAATGATAGTTTATAATCCAAACGACACATGAGCATGGTTTGGGACTAAACTACCCAAGACGTTAGGCCAACATCAAAAGCCAACACCACAATCACTCCCCGACAACATAAGCGGGAGACCACTAGTCCAAACGTATGCCCTTACCCTTGTCCACGCCGGAACCTATAAAATGGTAAACAACGAGAGGGTAAGCAAGGCTTAGTGAGTGCAACAATTATACATTCATATATATAACCTACTTACTTGCAAACACTTACCAAATCCGCATACATACTAGTTACATAATTAGCATACCTTTCACATGTATAACGCTAAGTACCACGACAACAAGGCTAGTATAACAATAGCATATAACACAACGATACAATATGCTAAAATACAAGTATAACGATGATGTTCACAACATCTAAAGTACTCAAAATCTCAAGGCTAGCCTAACGAATGGTATCGTCAACATCGAACTTAAAACCCATTCGCCTATAATAATGTGGTATCGTCAACACCGAACTTTAAACCCACATATGAGGTATCGTCAACATCAAACTTTAAACCCTCATCCAACGTCACTACTATAGTCGTATGGCATCGTCAACATCGAACTTAAATTCCATACGTTTATATTAATGTGGTATCATCAACAACGAACTTTAAACCCACATATATACTCTAGGGTATGGTATCGTCAACAACGAACTTTAAACCCTTACCCCACAAATAAATAAGTCATATATATACATATATAATTATTCCACTCACCTTGTCACAAGGATGATGATCTAGTACTTCCGAGCTTCAACGCAATGTACCTAAATCATTAAGTGCACATTCAATTTCACAACTAGTGGGATTAACCACAATACTCCCACTTGAGCATTTAATGACCCAAATTGCATTAAGTGACTCAACTACTCAAACCGCCCATAAATGGCCAAGTCTCGACTTAAATCACTAAGACTAGTGAATCAAGGTCTATTAACTTCAATTAACACAAAACTTAGGGTAATCCATACCCATTTCATCTAATTAGGTCAACTAGTACATTTTGACCCATTTTACATTACTTAGACTCATAATCAAGTCAAACTTACCCATTTACACTTCTTTCATAAATCTTAAAGTGCATTAGTGACTAACACACCAATTGGCACTTACAACTTCAAATCACAAGGCCGAAACCCTAGATTATGGCTATTAGGGTTTCATTACAACAACCTAACCCAAATTCACCCATTTTACTCCCAAATGGGTCATACAAGCTTCTATTAACCAAAACCCTAGCCATAATCAATTAAAACTCGAAACTTAGAGTTAGAACTTACCGAGACTATCACCACGTAGCTAGAGTCACAAGGAACAACTTTAATACTTGCTCCAAAGATCGAATCACAAGTCTTGAACTCCAAATCTCCACTTTAATCCAAGAGAGTTTTGTGTTTTTGAGAGAATAAATGGAAGAAATTGAAAAAGAAAATGAAATAGAAGTGATAAGTGGCTGAGAATAAATCCCACAATCTGATCCATATGCGAAATGACCATTTTGCCCTTGAACAAACCCCTTTACAAGCTGGAAATCGGGTCTGAACCCAGACAGGTCGCGGCGCGACCCCAAATGTCGCGGCGCGACATATCGAAGGAAAATGAACCCTTCTAAACCCAACTTCTGATCTTGATTTGCTTTATGTGTCGCGGCGCGACCTTCTTTGCCGCGGCGCGGCATTTAACTAAGTTTTTGAGCTGTCTTAATACTTTTTCTGAAATTGGTTAGCGTTGTTTATCGCGGCGAGAGAAAAGGCCTCCGCGGCGCGACATTAGCCGTCACCTGACCACTTCGACTATGAAAAACCAAATATCGATTTATACGACTTTTAAGCTTCGTTCACACTTCTCTTATACACTAAACTCCAACTTTAAGCCCCACAAGACTTAATACCTCACCTAAACCATGTGTATACTCGTACACCTATACATTCTCATGCGTAATATAACAATTAACACTTTGAAGCGTTTAAACACATATACGAGCAATATATAATGTTCTAAATCAATAAAATAAGTACCTTAAGACACGTACGGGAAAACGGGATGTTACAGCTTATTCGTATCCAAGTCTTCATGAAGACTTTACAACCGTCGAAATTGAGAGATTCATATGTGTGTGTATGCGATGAAGGCATTTACTACCACGTCACGCAGAGCCTTCGGGCATCCACTAACACTTAAACCATTCAAAATTATTGCGTTACCCCAAGGATCTTATTTGCCACACCTGTTGAAACGATGCTCTTTCTTACATAACTCTAAGTCCTGAATTATTCCAAGAGATTCTCATTTAGTGATATTAACACCATCAGTATTTCAACTTTAATATTATCCATAACCTGTTTGGCATTTTAGGAAGTCAAGAAGCGATTAACTTCTCATCCTCATGCTCTATCCTTCATACCTCACTTTTTAGCAACGGCTTCGTACGTGAACATTTTTGGCCCAAAGACTTATGTCCTGATAATTATCAAAACTACATTTAATTCATTAGTTTTCATTACTTAGTAACATGTCACTCGATGATTCAAAGATTTTTCACTCGATCTTTTTCAACTCGTAATCTCTTAAATACGAAAAACTATGTTTATCAAAAATTTTACACGTTGTTTATTTGTGCGGTCCTCACGAGATTTATGGACAAATGAAAGTAATAAATTTTTTTTTTGTCACTTATGCGATTTATAAAATCATATATGCATGTATATAAATAATATAATAAACTCACCTTTACTTATTTTGGTTAGTACATACTAAGTTATACCTTCAAATTATTTAAAGATCGCTCTTTTATTGAGTTGTTTAACTTAAGTCAAATAGTTTTGTGCAAAATGGTACACGTTGTACATAATTCTAAATTTACTAGGAACTTCGTTCCATTTATGTTGGTCACATCAAACGTTTAAAGGTTTTTCAAAACTTCCTTGGTTGATTTTATTAGAGGTTTTCATATTAGACTAAACCATGTATGAATCACACTTCTTCTCGGCCTTCGTTAGGGATGAAGCTTACTATTAAGATCTTTGTTAAAAACTCTTGAGCCACTTGGGATGACAGATTTATAAAATTTGTTAGGAAGTCTTTGCGCTCGTAAAATGTTCCTTTTAAGGTTAGACATGGCAAAAACGCGGGCCGATAAATCAGCTTTCTGGGGTACACTCACTAGTCACCCCATTGTAGAAAAGGCACTGGGTGGGTTTCTACTCTCAATATTTCACGGCTAATCACAACACCCTCGTAAACATCATCCCTATGAATCAGTATATTGAGGTATAAGAAATCATTTTTGAGATTCTTTCCACTTGGAGTAAACCATTCTTTATGACCAAGGGTTCACGTATCTTCTCATACGCGCATCCCCTTAAGTATAAGGATAAATTCAGAATGATCCGCTCGAAGAGTTCACTCTCGTTCAAAGATCACACCTTACGTGCGATTTTCTTTCGGAATTGTAATGTAAGATACTTTAGGAATCTATGAATCTTGTTATCCGCTTGGAAGGGACTACTTAAAACGTCTATAACCCAGATGTGGTTACTCTACATATTCCTTCCTTCGTTGGTTGCAACTATATGTTGTTCTAGTTAATGTTAACCATAACTTCAACATGTAACTGAAAGGATAAAGTTACATTATGAAACTGTGCTTTCATTCCATCTAAAGATAAGTTCACATGCAGTATGTTGTGATCGCCATGTTTTCCATTCTATCTGTCAGCTTTGTATTGCGACATAAGCGCTCAATGTTTTAGATGAGTTTGCTTACATTCATGATGCATTTCATGCATCCGGCTTAATGAAGATGCCTGTAAGGCTAAAAACATCATCTTTCCTTTTGTGGATATATATTGAGATGACATCTTCATGTTAACAAGAAACGAAATCAATTTTTTGATCTCTAAGGTCAAGAGACTTAGTTAATGGCATATACCTAATCTTACGTTTATGCGCCCAAGTACCTTTCAAGGTAAATAGCTCACTTCTGAGCCCATGAGTCCCTCGGAACTTTGATACGGTCATTCTTCTTCAAATTCGGTACTGTTGCTGGTCCCTCCTCAAAATTTCAGGACGAATTTTTCTTTAACAGGTGGGTAATGTAACGACCCGACTTTTTCGACTTATATTTTTTTGCTTTATACTTTCACGAATCTGCGTATATATTCGTACTGAGCTATTTTATGCTCTGGGATCTTATTTCATGGTAATTACTTTCGTTAATATCTTACAACGTGTTATTAAGTACTTAGCTACTTTACTTGATCCTCGAATGTTTTTATGACCCTTAGTGTCACTTGACGTTTGGAACGAGCTATGTATTTTGGTACACATTTAACTTTTATCGTAATTGGAATATTATGACTACGTAATACTAATTGTTATTTTATAATGATAATTACTTGGTTTATTGGTTGCTTAATTACGCTTAGTAATTTACTAATGCTCACTAGTTAGTCTTATTGGACTTTCTACCTTGTTGGACTAAAGCCTACCCTTCTCTAGCTAATGGACTATTTAATTAGCCCAATTTTAATAAGATTATGACCCATTATTATGTAGGACAAAAACCCATTAAGTTAAGCCAAAATACTAGCATTTTTGTTCACCATTACTACAAATGTTGCATGGGATCCCAACAATAAGCATCACCTTTAGACAACCACTAACCAAAAAGCAAAAAGGTGTCCCCCCATGTACCCACGGCCTAAACCACCCCACCACTATAAATACCAAGCCTTAATCATCCATTTTACACTTGATCTCATTCATATTTTACACACACTTACTCTCTAATTTTCTCTCTAGTCTTTCTCACTCAAAAAATTATAAGTTTTAAATTTTCTTCTTCTTCTTTCTTCTTATTTTCGACATCATTATCATCACTAAAGGATCAAACTTTTTTATCACACCCCCAGTTAGGACCTGGGTGAAATGTGACTTAATATCAAATAAACCAACATATTATAATATACGAGAATTAGAATTAGAATTACAATAAATGTCGTTACAAGAATTAGAATTACAATAAAGTAATTGTTTCAAATGCAAGAATAATAGATGCGATAATTCTTGATCCTAAGT
Source organism: Rutidosis leptorrhynchoides (assembly GCF_046630445.1). Lineage (NCBI taxonomy): Eukaryota > Viridiplantae > Streptophyta > Magnoliopsida > Asterales > Asteraceae > Rutidosis > Rutidosis leptorrhynchoides. The sequence goes on from NC_092337.1 coordinate 260,807,249, forward strand.
CCAAGTAGCATCACATAAGCAGTAGGTAAGTAAACTTGATCAATTAGCGCCTGAGACAAAACATGCTAAAGTGTCAACCAAAAATGGTTGAGTGAAATCATAGGTTTAACAAATATGTTTGACCGTTGTTTTTAGACCACAAGATTTTTGTTTATAAAGTTGATCTCACAGATCAAAAAGTTATGCCAGTTCGTGATATTTAGACTAAACGTTCAAGTATGCCCCAATGACAAGTTGTGCTGTCCTTATCGGTTTAACTTCATTATTAAGTAATACAATTACTTGGTCAAATGTATCGGGGACGTTAATCCCGATAGGCCTACCCCCAATAATTAAGAATGCATTTAATGAGCAATTAAAAATATCAGTGTAGGGACTTGGTTGGACATAGCCAGGTATAGCATAGTTTAACAGTTGGTACTTGTGAGTAAATTGTAAACAGTAAAAGTAGCATGTGTCTCACCTTAAAGTTAAAATAAATTGCGCAATATTAAGTGGGGCTATGAGTTCACCTTAGTAAGTAGGAGAGAGAGATGTTATTCCTTGGAATAGAAGAGTTGCATGAACGTGAGCAGAAATTTAACCTAATGACATTTTAAGAGTAGTTAAATGTTTTGCCCAAGTTTAAGTTTAAGTATGCAAGTGTTTAAGTATAGTTTATTTTACTAAGTTTCCATTCTTAGTAAATTTCCACTTTTAGTAAGTTAGTGTTGAACACTAGTGTGTTGTCCTTAATAAGTCTACCACTTATTAAGTGTGAAAGTAACTAAGTGTATGATTACCATAGTTCGGTTTAACATTGTGCACCATACCCAAACATCTATTCCACCGCCGAGTCACCAGAATGACCAATTGTTACCGGTTGGCCCAGGATTTCTTGATCCACATCTAAGTTTGGCATTCGTAATCCACAAGCGTCCCATAGTGGTACCAAGGATCACCCTAGGCCTTAAGTAGCATTGACGTTCAAGTAATCACACGTTATCGTGAATGACTATTGTAATCGTGTGTTATACTATAAGTAGTATATTTATAAGTGTTAGTAGTAGTATAAGTGTATAAGTAGTAGTATGTAGTAGTATTAGGGTTTTTTATTAATTAGAGTAGTTAAGTTTTAATATTAAATAAATAATTAGGGTTTAAGTAATAAATGTTTAATAGTATTAAAGTAGTATTAGGTTTAGGGTTTAGTAAAGTAATGATTAGGGTTTTAATTAATGTTTAGTGTTTAGGTAATAAATTAGGGTTTAATAATTAAGGTTAGATTTAATTAGGGTTTTATTTATTTAATATATATATAGTTTTTCTTTTTTTATTTTTTATATATATACCGTATATATGTGTGTGTATATATATATATATATATATATATATATATATATATATATATAGAAAATATTATATATATATATATATATATGTAAACCGTATATGTATATATAGTATGTATATATCTGGTTTCCATTTTTAAGCACTATCAAATCTTTTGCAAATCTCTAGGGTTTTTAAGATCTAACTACTTCCTCTCTTTTTTTTAGTCGTGTATGTATGTATATGTGTATAAATTTTATATATATATATATATATATATATATATATATATATATATATATATATATATATATATATATATAGTGGTAGGATAAAGAGAGAAGTAACCAATCGGGGGGAAGCAAAAACTTTTTTTTTTCGTTTTTTAAAAAAACTTTGTTCACGAACATTATAGATTGGATGAAAATATGAACATTTAGTAGAGACACTTTGTGATAAATGCTTTTAGTTTAGAGGGAAAACGCTCGAAGAAGTAATATATAATAATTATCGTGTTTTTCAAGCGTATGTTGAGGTTTTAGCTATTGGGATTTAGATATTAGGGTTTAGATATTAGGGTTTATAGGGTTTAGATATTAGGGTTTAGAAATTTAGGGTTTAGGGTTTAAATTTAGGGTTTAGATTGAGTTTTTAACACGAACGGTTTAGAGTTTAGGGTTTAGGGTTTAGAGTTTAGTGTTTAGGGTTTGGTGTTTCGGGTTTATGGAATAAACCCAAAACACAAAACCCTAAACCCTAAACCCTAAACTCTAAATTGGGCTAAATTTTACTTCACAAAACCTGAAAAAAAACGTTCATATTTTTCACGAACAATATTATCTTGAATGTTATTTTTGTCGATCGTTTTCCCGCCTAAATAATAACATTCATCACGAAGTGTCTCTTCTAAATGTTCATATTTTCGTGTGATCTTGATGCCGGAAAAAAAATTCCAAAAAAACCAAAAAAATAAATTTGCTTCCCCCCGCTTCCCCCCGATTGGTTACTTCCCCATTGATCCTACCCCTATATATATATGTATATATATATATATATATATATATATATATATATATATATATATATATATATATATATATATATATATATATATATATATATATATATATATATATATATATATATATATATTTTACAATTAACAAACATGTGTGATATCATAACATGATTAGGTTTTAGGGTTTTGGAGATCAAAATCTTTTTTTTAACCGTAGGTATGCATGCATATGTATATTTATATTTTTTTGTATATGTATATATGTTTGTATAAGATCATGAGTATGAATGAGCAAGATCAAGAACATGCATGAATTATGTATTGAAAGAAAGATTAAAAGTTTTAAAATCTTGGATCATACCTTAATGATGATGAAGAAAAATAACAAGAAAATATGAAGAACACTTTGAAGATGAAGATCAAAAACACTTGCAAACCAAGAACACGTTTGAAGATCTTGATGAACACTATGAAGATTGCTTGAAGATCACTTGAAGATGGTGGTGGTGTGGTGGTGATTTCTTGATCGTAACCAAGAGAGAGAGGGAGAGAGAGATTGGTTGTTGAGAGAGGATTGTGAGAATTGTTTTGGTGCATGAAAAGGTTTAGCCTAGGTCCCTATTTATACACACACATGGAGCATTCTAGAATTAGGGTTAGGTTAAAAATACTTGGAGAAAAAGTTAGGGTTTAGGGTGGTGTTGATGTGGGCCGAAATTTTGAGGGGTAAGAAGGTCATTTTACCCATTTTTTATTGATAAAAATCGGCTAGGGTTTTTAGGGTTAGGGTTGGAACTTTTCACTTTAGTCCTTGATCTTCCGATTAGTTTAAATGGCTCATTAAAGTTTTTAATTTAATTGTTTGAATACAACAAGTTTTAGAGTATTATATTTTGTTCACAAAAGTTAATTAGCTTTTATTTTTCATCTTTTATTAACTTGTCATTTATTGTACAAAGTTAATTAATACGTTTTATAATTCTTAATACTTAACAATTATTGTTTAAAGTTTAATTATTGTGTTTTAATTATATTGTTTGGGCATTTAATATTGAAAATATATAGAATGGAAAAATGAGGGTCGTTATAGTACCTCCCCGTTATTAGAAACTTCGTCCCGAAGTTTTAGGTAGACTTCTCGGATGCATCAGCGGTTGAGAAGAGATGGGGATATTTTCGTATCATTTGGTCTTTGCGTTCCCAGCTGTATTCGGGGCCTCTACGCGAATTCCAACGGACTTTAACGATAGGTATGTTGCTTTTACGCGTTTGTTTGACCTCTCCTTCCATGATTTCTATAGGTTCTTCAACGAAGTGCATTTGCTCATCAATGCGGATATCATCCAAAGGAATAACAAGTGTGTCATCAGCAAGACACCTTTTAAGATTCGAGACATGAAACACATCATGTACTTGGCTAAGCTCAGTTGGTAGTTCTAATCGGTACGCCACGGGACCGACTCTTTGAGTGATCGTGAAAGGTCCAACATATCATGGACTGAGTTTACTTCGTTTACCGAAGCGGACAACGCCTTTCCAAGGGGATACTTTCAACATGACCTTATCTCCAACTTGGAATTCTATATCCTTCTGCTTCTTATCGGCATAGCTCTTTTGTCGGCTGCGGGCAGTTTCTAATCGTTGCTTAATCTGAACGATCTTTTCGGTAGTCTCATGAATAATTTCAGGACCAATTAAATGTTTTTCCTCGAGTTCATCCTAACACAAAGGGGATCTACATTTCCGGCCATATAAAGCTTCAAAAGGTGCAGCTTTGATGCTAGAATGATAACTTTTGTTGTAGGAAAATTCAACTAAAGGTAGATGTCTATCCCATCATTTGCCGAAATTGATTGCACAAGCACGTAGTATATCTTCCATGGTTTGAATGGTTCGTTCACTTTGACCATCGGTTTGCGGATGATAGGCTGTACTCATGTCGAGTTGAGTTCCAAGAGCATATTGCAAAGTTTTCCAGAATCTAGAAATGAATTGACTGTCGTGATCCGAAATAATCGAGATAGGAACTCCATGACGTGAGACAATTTCTTTAATATAGAGCTATGATAATTTCTCCATCTTGTAAGTTTCCTTGATTGGTAAGAAATGTGCAGATTTGGTAAGACGATCAACTATAGTAACGAAATCCATAGTGATACATTCCCACTTCCACTGCGGGATATCGGGTTGTGTCAATAGACCAGAAGGCTTTTGATGTTCAGTCTTAACTTTAAGACAAGTGAGACACTTACTAACATAAGTAGCAATGTCGGCTTTCATGTTAGGCCACCATTAGAATTCCTTCACATCATGATACATCTTACTGGAACCGGGATGAATAGAGTACCTAGTCTTATGAGCTTCATCCAAGACTAGTTCACGGAGATTACCGAAGCGAGGAACCCAAATTCTGTTGCCAAAATACCGTGTACCATTAGCTTTCACTTGGAGTTGGTTCTCGAAACTGATAGGTCCTTCACCTTCGATAAGTGTTGGTTTGATAGCTTCAAGTTGAGCTTCACAGATTCGTGATATGAGATTCGATTTGATTTTCAGGTTTAAAGCACGAACACGTTTAACATCATCTTTTAGACTAACGGCATCAGCAACCACATTTGCCTTCCCAGGATGATATTTCAGCTCACAGTGATAATTGTTCAACAACTCGAGCCATCGGCTTTTGAAGCGACCCGTCCTAATCCATCTGGGCGAAGTCCATATCGATTACAAACGATTCACAATAGTTGATTACATCGCGAGGTACTTGACCTCTATATGATACATTTTACAAACATTGCATTCGTTTTTAAAAGAAAAACTTGCTTTACATCGAAAGTTGACGACACGCATACCATTTCATAATATATCCAACTATAATTGACTTAATAATAATCTTGATGAACTCAACGACTCGAATGCAGTCTTTTTTTGAAATATGTCATGAATGACTCTAAGTAATATCTTTAAAATGATCAAATGCACAGCGAAAGATTTCTTTCGTACCTGAGAATAAACATGCTTTAAAGTGTTAAACAAAAGGTTGGTGAGTTCATTAGTTTAGCATAAATAATCATTTCCGTCATTTTAATAGACCACAAGATTTTCATTTCCAGTTCTCATAAATAAACGTCCCATGCATAGAGATAAAAATAATCATTCATATGGATTGAACACCTGGTAACCGACATTCACAATATGCATATAAGAATATCCCCATCATTCCGGGATCCTCTTTCGAACATGATATAAATTTCTAAGTACTAAAGCATCCGGTACTTTGGATGGGGCTTGTTGGGCTCGATAGATCTATCTTTAGGATTCGCGTCAATTAGGGTGTCTGTTCCCTAATTCTTAGATTACCAGACTAAAAGGGGCATATTCGGTTTAATAATCCAGCCATAGAATGTAGTTTTAAGTACTTGTGTCTATTTCGTCAAACATTTATAAAGCAGCGCATGTATTCTCAGTCCCAAAAATATATATCGCAAAAGCATTTAAAAAGGGAGGAAATGAAACTCACCTAATGTATTTTGTAGTAAAAATACATATGACTATATTGAACAAATGAACAATGCAGGATTGACCTCGAATTCACGAACCTATATCATTTGTATATTTATTAATACACATATTTGTAATCGAATAAGTTTATATATTATATCTTGGATTTTATATATTATACTTATTTAGTTTGTGTATATATTCAAAATGTTTAATATTATTATAGTTATATATATATATAGGTATATTTGTTTAGTGTTATAGTAAAAATGCCTAAATTGTTATATATGAGTATATCTAAAATAATTTGTTAATATAGTTAATATGTACTTATAATAATATTTTAAAAACTTTTATTGTTATCTTCATAATACTTTTAATAACAATAATATTGTTATTACTAATAATCATAATTCTTGTCATTTTAAAATGATAACTTTAAATAAATAATTATTATTGATAATAAGTTTTAATAATAATATTAGCACTGTTAATAAATATAATAATAATAATACTAATAATGAAAATGTTAAGATAGTACTTATAACAATGATAATGATAATATTAAATAATAAATTTTTTTAGTAATAATAGTAATTATAATAATAATTAATGGTGTATCCTATCGTATACACACATAAAAGGCATAATGGTTGCATAAAAGTAGCATCAAGAAGGCTGGAAACAACAGTTCTGTAGAGTTATCCGTCCAGCGTTCTCCGCTGTTCAGGCTGCTTCGTCATGCGTAAGCCCTGAAGGCCGCCTAGCGCGTAAGCCCTGGCCGGAGAACGCCACCTTCAGCATAAATTTCGGATCACAAGTAATAGAACGTATCATCATCTGACACGTGTCCCCAAGCAATCTGGTGGATCTGACACTATAAATAGACTCCTTGGGTCGTCATTTTACACAGTTCAGACATTCTGACAACTTTGAGAGCTGAGACTTCATTTCTCTTTCTCTCTCTACTTTCTCTCACTAGAAGTCATCCGACTAGCACTCTTACGCTCTACGGACGACAGATTGATTAAGCCACCCCACAAGTTTCTACACTTGTGAACCGGGTCTGCAGGGATTATTTCCCGAGGGTAAAAATCAATCGGCAACACTCCGCCCTCCTAAAGCTAGATTACTTCTAGTATCTTGTTGGCACACTAAGCCTTACCTCATAAGGAAATAGGTGTTAACAATGGCGCCATTCACTAATGCAAAGAACACACGAAACGGAAAAGGAACAAAAACAACTGAAGCTCCATTTGTACTTGAAGCAGTCAACAATCCATCAACTGATGACATGATAACTGTTGAAGATGTACCCGTTCAGCCACTAGATGGTATGATTGAAGAAACAGTTGCTGAAACTGCAGAAAGGCTTAAACATTTGGCAACTAATTCCTAGAAAAGGCCAGTAATCGAAGAAACGACAGCCAGAAGTGCAGAAAGACTTTCAAATTTTGTTACTAATCCAGAACGACGACCATTGATGCAACCACGACAATGTCCATCATTTATACCTCTTCGGCGGATGGCGGATGGCAGAGACAAGCAAATAATGAAAAGGCAATCTATATCAAAATACAAGTTATCTAGGCTACTCGACAAGCTGGGCAGTCTTATTGATGATTCTGGGGATGATAACGACCTGAGCTATGATAATAATGACTCTGATGATGAAACTGACAAAGATGAGTTCATGTCAGAGAAGCAGGCAGTGTTGCTTTTGAATGACATTCTTAAGCAGACAGTTCCGGCAAAATATAAGCAACGTTTAGCGCAGCCCGCCGTCCGTGCTGTGGCCGTGGACAATTTCTTTGCCCTCATTACTGGAGAGCAAGCCACCAAGCCACCGGCCATGGCAGAATCTACACAGTGTTTCATTGATCGAATTGCTAATTATCCATTGCCTAGAAATCTTGCTATACCAGCAATTGGAGTTTATGATGGCACAACGGATCCGGAAGATTTTCTGACTATGTTTGAAGGTGTTATGAGGTTGCAGCATTGGGAGGATGAAACTGCGTGCCATATGTTTCCTATGGTATTGCAGAAAATGGCACGCGAATGGTTTGCTAGTTTGCCGCCAAGGAGTATTACCAGTTTTCTTGATTTGAGAGAAAAATTTGTGATGCAATACCAAAATCTACGGAGCAGTACTCTGACACATCTTGACGCACACGAGATCACAATGCATCATAACGAAACTTTGAGCAATTTTATGAAGCGTTATACACTTGAAGCACAGAAGATTCCTGATTGTCCAGAATCACAGCTTGTGTCTGGCTTCATTTTCTGTCTGGACCAGCGACGGTTTAGTGCACTTGTTCATGCATTACGGTATGACTTGCCAAAAACATTGCATCAAGCGTTGGAGGTTGCACAGAGGCATGCTCGAGCTGGTGAGCAAGGGTTGAACAAGTTTGATACTGGCAGTAGTAGCAAGCCGCACAACGGAGGACGGTATTTCGATAGAAATCAGAGAAGGAATGACAATTCAAATGGAGGATGGAGAGGAAACAATCACCCTAATGATTTTCACCACAACAGAAAGCCAATAGAAAGGCACCCGTTGATTATGGCGCTTACCAAAACTCCGAAAGAGATCCTCTTCACTGAACCAATTCGGACCACTTTCAATGCTCCAGCACCTATGGAAGAAAGGGAGGGTCCAAAGAGTGAGTTGTGGTGTGATTTCCATGAGGCATGGGGCCATGATACGGATAATTGCAAATCTTTGATGAGGGAAATCATAGCAAAAATCAAGGCAGGAGAATTGAATCATTTGTTGCCTGGCAAACAGTACAGGAGGAATGATCCTCGCAGGAAATTTTTATGGCAAAGGAATGATGGTAACAGAGGACGTCGTGGAGAGAACAGAAGAGAGCAGCATGGCGGAAGAGATAATCGGAACCAACCGCAGTACGGAGACCGGGTCACAGAACGTGAGACAACTCCAGAAGTTGTAATTAGGATGGTTTGGATCAACGACAGTTATTATGCAGAAGGTGAATCATCAAACAGCAATTTGGACAGCTGGAGATATGCTCCAATCATCTTTCAGCCAATTCAGAATTGGGCGTTGTCCATTCAGCCAGTGATCATTTCAGCAGAGATAGCCAATAAGTTTGTCAATTGTATCTACACAGATACGGGAAGTGAAGCTGACTTCATTTACTGGCATTGCTTGAAGACTTTTCCAAGGCATGTGCAGGACAGAGCTAGGTAAACGAGATTGAAAGTTTCTGGATTAACGGGAGCACCGGTAAATGCCATGGGGCAGATTCGTTTGGAAGTTGTTATGGGCACATTCCCATTGTTAAGAACAGAAACAATTGATTTCACAATCATAGATGGAAATTCTCGGTTTAACGTCCTTTTTGGAAGGACAGCGTTGGCTAAATTTGGAGCAATAACATCGACAGCTCATGCAGAGATCAGGTTCCCAACTCCTAACGGAGTAGCCGCCATACATTCACAGTATGTGGCACCAGCTAGGGAGAGATCCACATTTGTGAACTTACCAAAAGGCAACGTAAACTGGAGAAAGCATGATCGGTTGTTTAGTGATGATGAAGTTCAGGAGTTTTTCATTCCATAATCAAGTGTGTAGGCCGGATAGCACTGGGGCGCTGGGCGTATGAAGAAGCAAATCTTAGCATGTTATCAAGAATAGAAGTTTACTATCAAAAGCAGTTTTTTAGCATTTTTATGAAGGCATTGTCTTTTACAATCGTTGTATTCATGCCAAAATACACATGTTTGGCATTTGAAGAACATATTTTCGCATTATAATGAAGAGCAGCGTTTATCAATTTACTGTGAGCCATTGTGCTAATTTTACAGTGCATATCATATATTAGCAATTGCATACATTAAACATACATGGCGTACTAATTAGGCTTGATCCACCTAAATTCGTCATCAATCATTTATGTACTGCACAGTACCGAACAAAATATTATATATTTTTAAACAAAGTGCTACCCGTGACAAATGTAAAACATTACATTTATAACCTGCCCACAGAAGGAGTGTATTTTTAAAATACCTCCGATGGCGGAAGCTTTTGTGCCGACCAGTAAAGGCACAAGGGATCGGCTAGAAAACGTTTAAGTTTTACTAGAACGCACCGAGGCATGATACAAAACTCAGATACTTGTCATGACAAACATTATAAAAAACTTACTTCACAGAACGAAGTTCTATATTTTATGTATGAAGGCAAAATAATTAGCAATTCTTCCTCATATACTTTATGGCGGAAGGCGTAAGACAGAGAGTTTATTGATTTGTAATCATTCTTCTAAAACACTTTCAATTCTTCCTCATATACTTTATGACAGAAGGCATAAGACGGAGAGTTTATTGATTTTTAATCATTCTTTAAAACATTTTCTATTCTTCCTCATATACTTTATGACGGAAGGCGTAAGACGGGGAGTTTATTGATTTGTAATCATTCTTCTAAAACACTTTCTATTCTTCCTCATTAATTTTATGACGGAAAGCGTTTAACAGAATTTAGACATCATATTAATTTAGCAAAAATTAATACTACAAGGCGTCTACATATGAATTACCTTATACACTTTTCAAAATGATTTGCTCAATTATACACTGCACACTTGTGTATAGAAATTTTATGCTCAGGTGCATAATCGATTGGTTTTAAAGTGTTAAGCATCAAAATATTTGCAACAAGCATGTAAACACACATAGTCGTCACAATAAAGTCAGTATATATATATATAATGTCAAAATCAGATGGAAAATTATTACAAAACATTGTTTGATATTTTTACAAAGATCAATCAAACTACACGCTAAGTACATCTTGAGCAGATGAATCATCTTTGCTGCATACTTCGTCAAAAACGTTTATCTTCAAATTTATCAATTTGTTCTTGGCCTCATCAATTTTTTCTTGAGTACCAGGGGGCATAAGTTTGGAAATAGCAGCAGAAGGGGTTTGATTGGGAGCAAGGCGTTTGAACAGCTTGCCGGTCACATCAGCAATAGCATGGGCGCAGGCAGCATCAACATAATCATTGTAGGGATTCCCTACAAGATTGGATCCAAGCACCTTAGCTATCAGACCTGGTACACCCTTCTTAAGCTCACCAAAATTGCCCTCGCCTTTCTCCGCCCTCCGGAGAAGCTCAGCAGACTTTTCTTTCTCTCTGCATTCAGCTGTTTCTCCAGCTCACCAACTTTCACCTGTTCCTCTTCCAATCTCTTCTTCTCAGCATCCCTTTCCCCTTGCAGAACAGCAGCAACATCTTGAGCACTTTTTAGCTCAACTTCTTTAGCCTTTATTATTTTCTGTGCATCACTTAAGGCACGCTCAACATCAGCAGCTCTTTTGTGAGCATTTGCACCTTCAGTTATGTCCTTAAAGGCTAAAGCAAGAATAGACTCTTGATGCTCCTGCAGTTGCAGCACAGAGTCCAGGTGGTTGGTTAGCAGTACATGAGCTGCCATAGTTGATTCCCTGAGTTGCTCAGAACGGAGAGCAGTGAATTGGGGTTTCAACTCAGGGATAACACAACCCTGTACAAAACAAAATTTTATGAGTAAATTCAGGCAACTCACATCAATAACTTACAAGCATATACATGTAGATGGTCTTATCATTCATACCTGAAGAAGAGTTGCAAATTCTTTATACTTAGTGGCAGGGTTTGCAATAATGGCCTGCAAAGCCCTCACATGAGCAGGAAGAGTTGGCTCTTGAACATTGGAGGAGGTGACAGCAGGGTTAGTGATATTAGGAAGAGGAGAATCATAAGCAGAGTTTCCTTCCGGCCTATATTCATGAAATTCAGATTCATCGAATGGAGTAAAGTTTGGGTCAGGCATTTTCAGGCCCTTCTCTCCTTCACTTTCAAGATTCCCCTCCGGCCTCCGGTCACCGCCCTCCGTAGCCTTCCCTTGGCTATCATCCGACTCTGCTAAAATTACTAACAAAAACAAATTAGCATTATGAACAAACATAACAGTTATAAGCAAAAACATGTGCATTTTTAAGAAAGAGCAGAATGAACATACTTCTCCTATGTTTCTGCTTATTACCCTCTTCTGTACTCTTCGCCCTTTTAGAGCCTATGCTCTTCTTTCTTGTCTTTTGGGTTGGAGTAGGAGTAGGGTTAGTTTCACCCGTGATGTCAACTGATGCCGATGTTTTCTGATCGGCGGTGGTGGTATCATCCGTTGTCCGCTCACTGTCTGTATGTTCAGACCCGGATTCGCTGTCTGAGCTGCTCACAGCAATTTCTTTCCCCTTTTCGGCATCAGCAGCAGCTTTAGCTTCAGCTGCAATTCTCTCCGCCTCTAGCTCTTTAGCAGTTTTGTCACGAGCAGTGAACTCTACATCATCATCAAGATCAGCGGATAAAAGAGCAGAGCGAACCTGCATCACGGAGTTGCCTGCAAAAGTTACACATGAATAGCAATATAAATACACATGACAAACAGTAGACACAAATCTCTCTCTCTCTCTCTATATATATATATATATATATATATATATATATATATATATATATATATATATATATATAATAGGATGATCATATCACATCCTACCCTTTTTTTTCCCACGAACTACTGGCACAGAATTGATCGGCCATTCTTGGCTCACTTTGCACAGCACAAGAATTCCCTCATACCTTTCGTATGATCTGGGCGGAAGACGGAGTCCTTTTAAACTATTTACTATCCGCTGTTCTGCGGGAGAAATTTTAACACCCTTTCCTATGCCAGCATCAATAGCACCCCACTCCCGGACAACGGAGTATTCCTCTGGAATAACAGTTTCATCAACAAAGAAAAATGGACTTTTCCAGTCCTTCAAGTTTGAAACTCTATTTAGACCAACAAAATGATTATTTTTCTTACTATCAATAGTAAGCCAACAATCGCTAATTGTGCGGATTCTAAATAAAGAGATAAAAACATTAATGCGAGGTTTTATATTAATAGCATTGCAATACATTTCAAAAAGGATGATTTTTTGAAGGCCATGGGGATGCATCTGACTAAGACAGGCACCATAATATCTAAGAAGGTGAAGAAGAAAGTTAGTAAGGGGAACACGGAGGTTGCCGTGGGTAATTTGTAAAGCGTATAAAGTAATTTTCCCCTCAGGACGGTTGTCAGCAGTTTGTCCGATGGTGGGAAGAACAGGGTTGTATTGATTGAGATGGCGAAAGACAATCTTTAAGCCATCTAAATATTCACTGGTTAATGATGAAGCCATCGTACTAACTTCTGGAATGTCAGCGGTATTTGATGAAGAAGGCTTGGCGTGCTCTTGGCTAGTACTCCGTGAAGAAGCCATGATAATACAGTAAAAGATATCAAGAAGAAGAAAATAGCAGTAAGATGAAGTGTACTGACCTTGCAAGACGGTAAACCTTAAAAAGTTGAAGATTGAAGAAGGCGATGAAGATTTGGGGGAGAAATATGCTTTTTAGATCTTAGCAAAAGTAAAAAAGTGATGGTAACAGGGTTATGACGGTTTTTATAGGATTTCATCGATGCAATTTTTATGGCCACGATTAAGACACGTGTAGGGGTGAGTTTAAACGAAGGGTACGAAATAGCACTTTTTACAGCTGGAGGCGCGTGGACGATCTCAGCCGTAAAAAATTAATCATAACAGCGTCAGTAAAACTCGTCTGCATTTAATGCCTAAAAATGTTTTCCCCGATGCAAGTGGGCAATGAACAGGCTGGTTTGGCATGCGTTTTTCAAAATTTTAACGACTTAATCATTCTTCAAATGCTTAAGTCATTAAACTAGGGGGACTTAATGGTGTATCCTATCGTATACACACATAAAAGGCATAATGGTTGCATAAAAGTAGCATCAAGAAGGCTGGAAACAACAGTTCTGTAGAGTTATCCATCCAGCGTTCTCCGCTGTACAGGCTGCTTCGTCATGCGTAAGTGAAAGGACCCGTTCATATACATTATAAACGATTCACAATAGTTGATTACATCCCGAGGTATTTGACCTCTATATGATACGTTTTACAAACATTGCATTCGTTTTTAAAAGACAAACTTTCTTTACATCAAAAATTGACGGCATGCATACCATTTCATATTACATCCAACTATAATTGACTTAATATTAATCTTGATGAACTCAACGACTCGAATGCAACGTCTTTCAAAGTATGTCTTGAATGACTCCAAGTAATATCCTTAAAATGAGCTAATGCACAGCGGAAGAATTCTTTAATACCTGAGAATAAACATGCTTTAAAGTGTCAACCAAAAGGTTGGTGAGTTCATTAGTTTATCATAATCCATCATTTCCGTAATAGTAATAGACCACAAGATTTCAGTTTCTATAAATATCCGTACACTCGCAAGTGTATAAAAGTATTCTATAAGTTGTAGGCACCCGGTAACAAGCTTTAACATTCATGTTTTACCCTCTGAAGTACACCAGATCAGGTGTGTTTAAAATAACCTCGAAGTACTAAAGCATCCCATAGTCAGGATGGGGTTTGTCAGACCCAATAGATCTATCTTTAAGATTCGCGCCTACCGTACATAAACAAGTAGTTTAATGTTACCAAGCTAAGGGTATATTTCTGGTTTAAATCCACATAGAATTAGTTTTAGTACTTGTGCCTATTTCGTAAAACATTTATAAATCAGCGCATGTATTCTCAGCCCAAAAATATATATATAATGGAGCAAATGAAACTCACCATACTGTATTTCGTAGTAAAAATACATATAACGTCATTTAACAAGTGCAAGGTTGGCCTCGGGTTCACGAACCTATATTAATTATATATATATTTATATGTTGGTCAATATTTGTTTAACAATTTTTGGTCAAGTCATAGTGTACCACAATCCTAATGCTCGAGACTAATATGCAAAAGTCAACAAAAGTCAACTTGACCCAAAATGACTTCTAAAATTTATACGTGTTTATTATATAACTTAACTATAGTCGTTTTATATGTTTAAATATATTTATTAGATTTTATAATAATAAAAGTCATTTATTAATAAAAATTTATATTAACGTTTATATATGATAAAATATACTTTTATATATCTTAAGTAGTAAAATTTATAAAGTTCACTTAATATCTTAAAACTATAGTGGTAAGTGTTATTAATGTAATTATATTTCACGTGGTGAAAAATATCTTTGTATCCCCTATTTATTTGATAAAATAATATTGATCATAATAATAATAAGTAAAAGTTTTATTATTTTGTAATAATAATTATTATTATTCTATAAAAAAATAACAATATT
Organism: Rutidosis leptorrhynchoides; assembly: GCF_046630445.1. NCBI lineage: Eukaryota > Viridiplantae > Streptophyta > Magnoliopsida > Asterales > Asteraceae > Rutidosis > Rutidosis leptorrhynchoides. The sequence continues at coordinate 260,822,367 of NC_092337.1, forward strand.
TATATTTACTAAAAATGTTATTATGATAAAATGATAATACTAACATAATAGTAATAATGATATTTTATAATAACAATGATATTTCTATTAAAATAATAACGACGATAGTAATAATAATCATTTTAACAATAATACTAAAATTCAGTTGACTATAACTTCAAATCCGTTCATCGAAACCATTCGATATCTAAATGAAAAGTTCTTAATTTTTCGCTAGCTTTCCAATGACATGCATATCATATACCCTATCTCAGCAGCATATGTATCTAATTCAGGATTCAACAAACCTATCTAAGGACAATATCGAATGTACAAGCATGCATAATTCTATATACTCGAGCACTAGTCAGGGATACACTATTGATATATAAAAGTTAAGTTATGAGTGCTCACGTATCAATATTGAGATTCAATATTGCAAGAAAGTACGTAGACGCAACGGAGATGATAAACACTAGATTGACCTCACGAGCATACCCATGAACCATACCCATCACCTCCATAGCTATAACCCATAATTTCCTTAGCTTCGACTCATTTAAAAAAAACTATTTTGAAATCACTCGGACATCACTCCGTCGTAATATTTTATGTATACTAATAATATCTTGAAATAATATAGAGCAAATATATATATATGTAAATCGATTGAGAGAGTTTAGAGAAATATATTTTCAAGTTTCTATGAAATAATGAAACCTATTGAATTCTATTTATAATTGATTTTTGAATTATTAAAGTGAATTATTAAAGTATGAATTTTTAAAGTGAATTATTAAAGTATGAATTATTAAAGTGAATTATTAAAGTATGAATTATTAAAGTATGAATTATTAAAGTGAATTATTAAAGTATGAATTAAAGTGAATTATTAAAGTATGAATTATTAAAGTGAATTATTAAAGTATGAATTATTAAAGTGAATTATTAAAGTATGAATTATTAAAGTGAATTATTAAAGTATGAATTATTAAAGTATGAATTATTAAAGTTAAAGTAAAGTAAAAGTAAAGTAAAGGTAAAGTTAAAGTATAGTAAAAGTATAAAACTATGTACGTATAATACGCGTATAAAAATATATATAATATTAATTTAAATCATTATATATATATCTATATATATATATATTTAATAAAATAAAATATAAATATCGTTATCTTTATCATACTGGTTAAGTAATGAGTTGTCAAAAAAAATAGATTTCTTAAATCACAGTGGACCTCATAACATAGGCCCGTAATCATATCATAATGTATCTGATAATTCAATCATTTGATATTATCTCTTAATTCTGTCGATAAATATATCGAAACAAATATGTTTATGTAAAGTATCATATATCTAATACTTTGTTAATGTTTTCAGTTAATATTATATATTATATATACATATCTATATACACATAATTATTCATGAATCGTCGAACACGGTCAAAGGGTAATTGATTACATGAATGTAGTTCCAAACTTTTTGAGATTCAACATTACAAATTCTGCTTATCGTGTCAGAAGCATATAAAGGTTAAGTTTAAATTTGGTCGAAAATTTCCGGGTCGTCACAGTAAGCCCTGAAGACCGCCTAGCGCGTAAGCCCTGGCCGGAGAACGCCACCTTCAGCATAAATTTCGGATCAAAAGTAACAGAGCGTATCATCATCTGACACGTGTCCCCAAGCAATCTGGTGGATCTGACACTATAAATAGACCCCTTGGGTCGTCATTTTACACAGTTCAGACATTCTGATAACTTTGAGAGCTGAGACTTCACTTCTCTTTCTCTCTCTACTTTCTCTCACTAGAAGTCATCCGGCTAGCACTCTTACGCTCTACAGACGACAGATTGATTAAGCCACCCCACAAGTTTCTACACTTGTAAACCGTGTCTGCAGGGATTATTTCTCGAGGGTAAAAATCAATCGGCAACACTCCGCCCTCCTAAAGCTAGATTACTTCTAGTATCTTGTTGGCACACTAAGCCTTACCTCATAAGGAAATAGGTGTTAACAATAATTAAAATTTATAATTTTTCTACTATTAATAATAATAATGATAATACAAATTATACAGATCTTATATCCAGATATTATATAACAATATACTGGTATTAATACTAGTATTAATATTAAATATAATAATGAGAGTAATAATATTAATATAACATTTATATTATAACTTGTAATTACATATATTAATATTATTTATAATTAATTATTTAATATTTCATATCTATACATTATATATATATTTATTGATTATAGCTTGGTGGTAGGATGCTTGGAAAGTTCCAAAGGGACCCAAGTTCAATCCTCACTTGCTACACTTTGGGGGGCTTGCCTTTCAAAAAAAAATATATATATATGTATGTATATAGTAATAGTTATGTATAGAAATTACTAATATATATAACTATGTTTTTCATAACAAGTTTTTATTACTTAAGTAAATTTATTGATTGTACACATACTAAAGCTCCCAGTATAATATTATATATTTAAAACCTTGTTAATGTTGATAAATTATGTTCGACATCATTTACATTCAATATAATCTATATAATTAAAATATCACGTTTTAGTTATTATGAGTTATCTTTCATAGAAACTAAATCACATTTATTTACACACACTCATTCGTGAATCGTCGGAATTGGTCAAAGTGTAGTTGCATATGTAGAATCAGTTCAAAGTTTTTAGACTCAACATTATAGACTTTGCTTATCGTGTCGAAATTATATTAAGATCAAGTTTAAATTTGGTCGGAAATGTAGTGACCCAAACTTTTCCATGTTTATATATATTAATTGAGATTGATATTTACATGATTAAATGTTTCCAACATGTTAAGCAATCAAACTTGTTAAGACTTGATTAATTGAAATATGTTTCATATAGACAATTGACCACCCAAGTTGACCGGTGATTCACGAACGTTAAAACTTGTAAAAACTATATGATGACATATATATGGATATATATATAGTTAACATGATACTATGATAAGTAAACATATCATTAAGTATATTAACAATGAACTACATATGTAAAAACAAGACTACTAACTTAATGTTTTTTAAACGAGACATATATGTAACGATTATCGTTGTAAAGACATTTAATGTATATATATATCATATTAAGAGATATTCATACATGATAATATCATGATAATATAATAATTTAAAATCTCATTTGATATTATAAACATTGGGTTAACAACATTTAACAAGATCGTTAACCTAAAGGTTTCAAAACAACACTTACATGTAACGACTAACGATGACTTAACGACTCAGTTAAAATGTATATACATGTAGTGTTTTAATATGTATTTATACACTTTTGAAAGACTTCAATACACTTATCAAAATACTTCTATTTAACAAAAATGCTTACAATTACATCCTCGTTTAGTTTCATCAACAATTCTACTCGTATGCACCCGTATTCGTACTCGTACAATACACAGCTTTTAGATGTATGTACTATTGGTATATACACTCCAATGATCAGCTCTTAGTAGCCCATGTGAGTCACCTAACACATGTGGGAACCATCATTTGGCAACTAGCATGAAATATCTCATAAAATTACAAAAATATGAGTAATCATTCATGACTTATTTACATGAAAACAAAATTACATATCCTTTATATCTAATCCATACACCAACGACCAAAAACACCTACAAACACTTTCATTCTTCAATTTTCTTCATCTAATTGATCTCTCTCAAGTTCTATCTTCAAGTTCTAAGTGTTCTTCATATATTCTACAAGTTCTAGTTACATAAAATCAAGAATACTTTCAAGTTTGCTAGCTCACTTCCAATCTTGTAAGGTGATCATCCAACCTCAAGAAATCTTTGTTTCTAATAGTAGGTTATCATTCTAATACAAGGTAATAATCGTATTCAAACTTTGGTTCAATTTCTATAACTATAACAATCTTATTTCAAGTGATGATCTTACTTGAACTTGTTTTCGTGTCATGATTCTGCTTCAAGAACTTCGAGCCATCCAAGGATCCGTTGAAGCTAGATCCATTTTTCTCTTTTCCAGTAGGTTTATCCATGGAACTTAAGGTAGTAATGATGTTCATAACATCATTCGATTCATACATATAAAGCTATCTTATTCGAAGGTTTAAACTTGTAATCACTAGAACATAGTTTAGTTAATTCTAAACTTGTTCGCAAACAAAAGTTATCCCTTCTAACTTGACTTTTAAAATCAACTAAACACATGTTCTATATCTATATGATATACTAACTTAATGATTTAAAACCTGGAAACACGAAAAACACCGTAAAACCGGATTTACGCCGTCGTAGTAACACCGCGGGCAGTTTTGGGTTAGTTAATTAAAAACTATGATAAACTTTGATTTAAAAGTTTTTATTCTGAGAAAATGATTTTTATTATGAACATGAAACTATATCCAAAAATTATGGTTAAACTCAAAGTGGAAGTATGTTTTCTAAAATGGTCATCTAGACGTCGTTCTTTCGACTGAAATGACTACCTTTACAAAAATGACTTGTAACTTATTTTTCCGACTATAAACCTATACTTTTTCTGTTTAGATTCATAAAATAGAGTTCAATATGAAACCATAGCAATTTGATTCACTCAAAACGGATTTAAAATGAAGAAGTTATGGGTAAAACAAGATTGGATAATTTTTCTCATTTTAGCTACGTGAAAATTGGTAACAAATCTATTCCAACCATAACTTAATCAACTTGTATTGTATACTATGTAATCTTGAGATACCATAGACACGTATACAATGTTTCGACCTATCATGTCGACACATCTATATATATTTCAGAACAACCATAGACACTCTATATATGAATGTTGGAGTTAGCTATACAGGGTTGAGGTTGATTCTAAAATATATATAGTTTGAGTTGTGATCAATATTGAGATACGTATACACTGGGTCGTGGATTGATTCAAGATAATATTTATCGATTTATTTCTGTACATCTAACTGTGGACAACTAGTTGTAGGTTACTAACGAGGACAGCTGACTTAATAAACTTAAAACATCAAAATATATTAAAAGTGTTGTAAATATATTTTGAACATACTTTAATATATATGTATATATTGTTATAGGTTCGTGAATCAACCAGTGGCCAAGTCTTACTTCCCAACGAAGTAAAAATATGTGAAAGTGAGTTATAGTCCCACTTTTAAAATCTAATATTTTTGGGATGAGAATACATGCAGGTTTTATAAATGATTTACAAAATAGACACAAGTACGTGAAACTACATTCTATGGTTGAATTATCGAAATCGAATATGCCCCTTTTTATTAAGTCTGGTAATCTAAGAATTAGGGAACAGACACCCTAATTGACGAGAATCCTAAAGATTGATCTATTGGGCCTAACAAACCCCATCCAAAGTACCGAATGCTTTAGTACTTCGAAATTTATATCATATCCGAAGGGTGTCCTGGAATGATGGGGATATTCTTATATATGCATCTTGTTAATGTCGGTTACCAGGTGTCACCATATGAATGATTTTTATCTCTATGTATGGGATGTTTATTGAAATATGAAATCTTGTGGTCTATTATTATGATTTGATATATATAGGTTAAACCTATAACTCACCAACATTTTTGTTGACGTTTTAAGCATGTTTATTCTCAGGTGATTATTAAGAGCTTCCGCTGTCGCATACTTAAATAAGGACGAGATTTGGAGTCCATGCTTGTATGATATTGTGTAAAAACTGCATTCAAGAAACTTATTTTGTTGTAATATATTTGTATTGTAAACCATTATGTAATGGTCGTGTGTAAACAGGATATTTTAGATTATCATTATTTGATAATCTACGTAAAGCTTTTTAAACCTTTATTGATGAAATAAAGGTTATGGTTTGTTTTAAAATAAATGCAGTCTTTGAAAAACGTCTCATATAGAGGTCAATACCTCGCAACGAAATCAATTAATATGGAACATTTTTAATCAATAAGAACGGGACATTTCAGTTGGTATCCGAGCGTTGGTCTTAGAGAACCAGAATTTTGTATTAGTGTGTCTTATCGAGTTTATTAGGATGCATTAGTGAGTCTGGACTTCGACCGTGTTTACTTGAAAAATGATTGCTTAACAAATTTTGTTGGAAACTATATATTTTTAACATGTGAATATTATGTGATATATTAATCTCTTAACGCGTTTGATATTATGTGATAGATGTCTACCTCTAGAACAAGTCTCATTGACTCACCTAATAATAATGAAGAGTCAAATGTAAATTGGAATGATTCATGAACTGATTCACAAGTTCCCGAAGAGGAACCGGAAGAAGAGTCGGAACCGGAAGAAGAATCGGAACCGGAAGAAGAATCGGAACCGGATGAAGAAATAGAACCGGTGGGGGAAATAATAAAACGGTTAAGTAAAAGAAAATCCTCAACCAACCGACCAAGGTTAATTATGGTCAATGGTGTTTCCGCCAAGGAAGCAAAATATTGGGAGGATTCCAATTCTCCGATGAATCGGATTCCGACGAGAATTCCGATGATGTTATAGAAATTACCCCAACTAAATTTAAAAAGGCAAAAGAAAATAATAAGGGAAAGGGCATATAAATAGAGAAATCTAATTCCAACCCGATGAACTTTATATGTATCGTCAACCCCCGAAGTCCTTAAGTTGTAACAATGACCCGGGAACCTCTAAACCACCAGGTTTTTCTAAACCAATGTGTAAAACGACGGCTCGTATTAGGGGAACATCATATATCCCTAGAAACTTGGCAAAACGAACCAAAACCGAAGAAGAAGAAACAAGCGAGTCGGAATAAGATAGTTGTATTCGTGTGGTGTAATATATGTAATATAGTGTGCTTATGCTTTATGATATATGTAAAAATTGCTTGTATTAATAAGTATTTTTTTATGAATCTAACTCTTGTCTATTTTACAGTATAAAAACACAAAATGGATAGACAACCCAATATTTTAAGAGACCTACTCGGAGACATGATTGATGAAATCTTGTCTAGAGTCGGTCAGAATTCTTCGGCACAACTATTTAAGGCGAGATCAGTTTGTAAGACATTCGAAGAACATTCCAAGAATGCCTTGGTTTATAAAAGGCTTTCGTTCGAAAGATGGGGGATATCACATTGGGAAATCCATAAGTTACGATGTGTTTACTTTGACGCATATATTGCGGGGAACCCAAATGCTATTTTACGCAATGGGTTAAGAAATTATTTTGACTCAATATATCCGAATATTGGACTTCGTGATTTAGAAAAAGCGGCTAACATGCAACATAAAGAAGCATGTTTTGCTTACGGATTAGTAATGTTCGCTTCTCACCAAAGTGAGAACAAGAACATCGGGCTACAACTATTAAACAAAACGTTCCCACAAGTGACGGAGTCGGTAATTGGGGTAAGAAATGAGGTTTTTAGATTGTTACGGGACTGTTGGACATTACGTAACCCTCGTCCTTTTGACGACGTTAAAACACGCTGTCTTATCAACGGCCATAACGGTTATGTTCCACAAGACCAAGGATGGGAAGTAATCCTAGTAAAACCAGAATGCATGACTTGTTTCTGGAAGTATGAATTACGTGTCTTTATTGCCTTTGCTGAACGACTTGTGTACTAGCTAGAATTATCTTCACAACCATCTTGTATCAAATTTATTGTGTGCTATATTTCATGCTATATGTAAAATAAGCGGTATTGTAAGTTTGTAAAATATTGTGTAAAAGTTTGAACGTGAAATATTATTATAATCAGTTTTTCATATAGAATTGTAGTAGTTGAATTGTATATTAGCTAATAAGTATGAACTTAATGTTGGGATTTAACAAGTTACATAATACTTAAAACCTTTTAAGAATCAAATTAAAGCGGAAGCATGAAAATATTACCAATTGAACTTGTTAATCTTTAACCTTTTAAAGTTAAATCCCAATTAGGATCAAGTTGTGAAATAAGCTTACAAACTACAAGCAAGAATAAGATGTTATACCTATTCCAAGCTAGTTGAAAGTGATGAAGATGATGATGTTGAATGGAGCTTCAAATGTATGAAACCTCAAGAGATTATACCCCAAACTTATGCACCAACACCTTAGCTTTGGTTAGGATTTTATTGACACTTGATAACAAGCTTGCAAAGAAGAAAATGAACCCACTTTTGACCTCCAAAGGCCACGGCCTAACAGCAACAAGAAGAGAGAAAAATGCAGTTTTTTTTGCTTGTTATTTTGATGTGTACTTGCATGTGTGTGTAACCTTGAGTCAAGGAACATGTTTATAGATATATGGAAAAGCATGGGCAACTAAAGATTGGAATCTCTAGCATGTGCATCTCATTCCCTATGCCACTTCCCTTTCATATTATAAAATAAGTTTTATAAAAGTATTAGATTTTATAAAACTCTTTATAATACTTCCATATATATATAATTGTCATGTACATTTATTTTTATAAAACCAAAACTTTATAAAATGTATCATAACAAAATAAATTATTTAACCTATAAATAATTTAAACTCTTGTTATATATATAAATTAATCCATAATTTATATATATATATATATATACACATCAAGTAATATTTCAGAAAACCATTTTTCTTAAAGTTCAAGTGTCGCGTATTTGATCAACGAACCAATCGTTAAAATCGAAGACGAATAAGGTGTCGGTAAGTTTGTTATTGGGTATGACCCGACTTGGATCATAACACGTCAGCCACGTTAATTTAATATGTCTCTCGGGCATACGAAATACCTTCAATCTCCCACTTGCACGAGAAACATAAGAAATTAATGCAAGTGATGGATACAGCCTAACACACTGTCCATCACCCCTAATATGTTATGACTTTGTGCCATTCAATAACATCATCCCTTTCGAGTTCCCATCTCGAATATGAATAGGTGAATCTTTCATTATTTCCTTTCATCCTAGATGTCATGTTAAATCCAAGAGATACAGAGTGATCACTCTCTTATAGATTTGACTTTTCAGGCCTTAGACATCTGACTCTCAACGAATAAGAGGGACAAATTCCATCTTGACTACATACGTCCTAGATATACACTTTGTAATATACCTGAGTTCTTCCTTATGTACTACCATGTTTCAGAATAGCGAAGGAAAGAATCAAGGCACAGTACTTGGTGAATATCCGAACCCAATATGTATCTCAGGTCAGAGGATACAATGATATTCGCCTTTACTCAAGATTACATGTGATCAACCACAAAGGCTCTATACAGTAATTCTTGAGAGCGGGTCTTCCAATATTTGTTTCCCACAAATATCTATGAACCTTGGTTGCAACCTTGCCCCACATTCAACCTATGAATGTATACCAATCCAAGTTCATAATAGTCTAAACCTCACACTTGTTCCCACAAATGTGATCGACTACGGAAATTTAGAATAATTGCTTATTCATGGATGAAATATGCAAAATAGGAACATAACCCAAATAAATTAACACCATAGTTATATTAATGAGTTTGAATAATTTCGTTCCGGTACAATACATAAAATAGATCATATCCAATCACTAGAATATCGAAGCCCTAATGCACAAACATGTCCCTCATGTTTTGGCCCATGTAAAAGCTTCGTGAGTGGATCCGCAACATTATGATCTGTATGAACTTTGCGAATACATATCTTTCCTTTTTCAACTTCATCCCTTATGTAGTTGAATCTCCGCTCAATGTGACGAGTCTTTTGATGGGCACGAGGTTCCTTGATTTGAGCAATCGCACCCTCGTTGTCACAAAAGATCTCAAGAGGGTCCTGAATGGAAGGGACCACTCCTAAGTCGTCGATGAATTTCTTCATCCATGCAGCTTCCTGTGCTGCCAATGAGGCGGCAATGTACTCCGACTCTGTAGTGGATAACGCAACAACTTCCTGTTTCGAACTCTTCCAAGAGACCGCACCACCATTTAACATGAAGACATAACCGGATTGTGATCGAGAGTCATCTCGATCAGTTTGGAAACTCGCGTCCACGTAACCTTTTACAGCGAGTTCCTCCTCACCAGACCCATATATTAGAAACATATCCTTAGTCCTCCTAAGGTATTTCAATATGCTTTTAACAGCAATCCAATGACTGTTTCCTGGGTTGTTCTGGTATCTACTTGTCAAGCTTAGAGCGCATGACACATCCGGTCTAGTACATATCATTGCATACATGATAGACCCAATAGCAGATGCGTATGGGACTTTCTTCATTCTCTCTTGTTCATTTTCCGTGGTAGGACACTGAGATGAACTGAGAACGGTTCCTTTTTGAATAGGTACCAAACCTCTCTTAGAGTTTTCCATCTTGAATCTTTTCAAGATTTTATCAATGTATGTACTTTGACTTAAACCTATCAATCTCTTGGATCTATTCCTATAGATCCCTATCCCCAATATGTATTGTGCATCTCCAAGATCCTTAATGGAGAAGCAACTCTTTAGCCAAGTTTTGACTCCTTGCATTGTGGTAATATCATTCCCAAATAATAATATATCATCCACATATAGTACAAGGAACATGATAGTGCTCCCACTAGCTTTCTTATATACACAAGCTTCATCACCATTTTTAATGAAGCCAAATTTCTCGGCTTCCTCATTAAAACGATGATTCCACATTCTAGATGCTTGTTTCAATCCGTAGATTGACTTCTTTAACTTGCATACCCTTTTAGGATATTTTGGATCAACAAAACCTTCAGGCTGAACCATATAGACATCTTCCATAAGATATCCATTTAGGAAAGCGGTTTTGACATCCATTTGCCATATTTCATAGTCGTAGTGAGCAGCAATGGCAAATAATATCCTAATAGACTTTAGCATTGCCACTGGCGAGAAAGTTTCATCATAATCAACCCCTTGAGTTTGAGTGAAACCTTTTGCTACAAGTCTAGCTTTATATGTATCCAAGTTTCCATGTATGTCGGTTTTCTTCTTGAAAAGCCATTTGCAATCAACTAGCTTAGAGCTAGGAGGTTGCTCAACAAGTTCCCACACTTGGTTTTCATACATGGATTGCATCTCGGCGTTCATGGCTTCCTGCCATTTATCTTTATCAATCCTTGATAAAGCATCTTCGTAGTTTGTCGGTTCATCCAAATCAACCGTATAGCAACCATCTACGAGAAACCCATATCTCTCGGGAGGATTACTAATCCTACTAGATCTTCGAACGTTTTGTGTATTTTGATCATCCATTTGATCACTATCAACATTTTCATGTTGAGTGCTAGTGTCAAGCAATTGTGTATCATCTACTTGATCTTGAACCTCTTCAAGATCTATCTTCCTTTCACTATTTCCTTCCATTAGGAACTTAGTTTCAAGGAATTCCGCCTTCCGAGCAACAAATACATTCTGCTCGGATGGATCATAGAAATAGTATCCCATATCATCCTTGGGATATCCTATGAAGATACTCTTCGTGGATCGAGCATTCAACTTATTAGGGACGTAACGCTTAGGATAAGCTTCACATCCCCATACCTTTAAGTATGATAGAGATGGAGGTTTACCAAACCACATCTCGTGAGGAGTTCGTTCCACTTTCTTGGTTGGGCCATATTTAAAATACGGGCCGCGGAGCTTAGACAATAACCCCAAAATGATAGAGGCAACGAGCTTCTTGCCATCATAGATCGAACCATATCCATTAGGGTTCGGTTCCTCCTTTCGGAAACTCCATTAAGCTGGGGTGTTCCGGGTGGAGTAAGTTGTGAGATAATCCCACAACTCCTAAGATGATCTTGGAAGGCATCGCTTAGGTATTCACCTCCTCTATCGGTACGAAGTACCTTAATTGTCCTATTGAGTTGATTTTGTACTTCGTTTTGATATTCTTTGAATGCTTCAAACGTTTCGTCCTTGTGTCTTAATAAGTAGACATATCCGAAACGACTAAAGTCATCAATGAAAGTAACAAAGTATCTTTCACCATTCCTAGTCATGGGTTTAAAGGGTCCACATACATCCGAATGTATTAATCCCAATAAATCTTTAGCCCTTTCATAAGTCCCTTTGAAAGGTGCTTTAGTCATCTTGCCTTGTAAACAAGATTCACATACATCAAACGAATCCATTTCATTTGATTTCAAAAGTCCATTCTTTTGAAGTGTATGCATTCGGTTCTTGTTTATGTGACCAAGGCGACAATGCCATAAGTAGGAATCACTCAAATCCCTTTTGAGTTTCTTGGTGCTTGTATGGTACATTGAGCTACTAGATAATGTGTCATCGTGAACCAATTCATAAATTCCATTTGAAGGTGAAGCCTTGAAATAGAATACATTATCTAAATAAATATGGATATCATCATTAACAAAATTAAGATAAAACCCACATTGTTTCAAACGGGAAATGGAAATAATGTTTCGACATAAATCGGGTGCATACAAAACATCTTTCAAAATAAGTTCCAAACCACTTGGAAGCTTTAACACAAAGTCTCCTTGAGACTTCACTTGCACTTTGGCTCCATTACCCATGTAGAGACTCGATGTTCCCGTTTGCTTGCTACTTCTTTTGAACCCCTGCAATGAATTGCAAATGTGAGTTCCACATCCAGTGTCTAATACCCATGTATTAGAAGAAGTAATACTAAGCTCTATATATACCATATATATATTACCTGAGGTTTGCCCTGCATCCCTCTTCTCCTTCAACTCCTTAAGGTAGACCGGACAGTTTCGTTTCCAATGACCCATCTCACCGCAACCGAAACATGGGTCTTCCTTGGGGTTTGCCTTCTCGGCTACCTTTTGCTTCTTAGCCTTGTTCTTGGTTGGGGTAACCATCTTTCCCTTCCCTTTGCCTTGATGGGCGGGTCCTTTCCTCTTAGCCACCTTTGGCTTAGAGGCGTTACCTTTGGATCCACCTTGATCGATTGCTAACACGGGTAAAGCCCTTTTACCCATGCTAGTTTCCGCCGTTCTAAGCATACCGTGAAGCTCACCTATGCTCTTATCCATCCCATTCATATTGTAATTAATTACAAATTGATCAAACCTTTTTGATAGGGAGTTAAGGATAAGATCGGTGGCTAACTCATTGGATATGTTTAGGTTAAGTCGGTTAGCACGATCGATAAGGCTTTTCATCTTGAGTACATAAGATGAAACCGATTGGGTATCGTCCATACGACAAGCATGTAGCGCCCGAACCGTTTCGAAGCGCTCGACACGCGCTTGTTGGAGAAACATCTCCTTCAATTGCGTTATCATGTCGTATGCACTATGGTGCTCGAAATCCTTTTGGAGTTCGGGTATCATAGTCCCAAGCATTAAGCATGAGACTTGAAGGGAGTCGTGGCAATACTTATCGTAAGAGGCCATTGCCTCCACATCATTCTCATCCGGTTGATCGGGAATGGGGTCCTCAAGCACATACATTTTATCCTCTTGTTTGAGGACAATCCGAAGATTGCGGAACCAATCCATAAAGTTGGTATGGTTGAGTTTGTCTTTCTCTAAGAGAGACCTTAATGATAGGTGGTTTAGGTTAAGTGGTGCGTTTGGAATGTTGTTGTTGTTATTGGCGGCCATCTACAAAATTAACAAAGTTCGTTTAAGTATCGATTTTAATTTAACATTCAGTACCCTTTTAAATTTTAATTGACTTATTAAATATTAGAATCCAACGGTAAATCAAATTTCGGTTAGGTGACCTTTATCCCGTTATTTGATTTAGCTAGGTAGTCATTATATGACAATTGCAATCCTTTTGCAACTTCTAAGTTATGGGATCATGCAATCCTTTTGCATGGCATATTTATCCCATCAACGCCTATTTGTTCATCATGCTTCGGTGACCCTAAGTTCATGATTCCCAAATCAAGTCGTCCTACTTGTGTAAACATGTAGACTTAACATACAAGTGGTTAGGTGACCTTTATCCCACATGTATGCGAAGTGTACCTTATTCGTATTAGTTCGCTCATGATGGTTAGGTGACCTTTATCCCATCAAGAGTTTCCTAATACGTCTAAGTGTTTCCATAAAAGGATGGCGTTTAACTTGTTTGCCTTGTTAATAAGGGATTTTAAGTTTTCATTAATTCTAGTTTGAGAAAACTTTTGCACCATACACCAACATGCATTTAGTGTATGGTTTATTTGAAAATCCATTTTCATGTTATGTAATAAAGCCAATTTTATTACTTTGATATAAACCATTTTATATGTATGATCCTTATCATGTTCTTAATAACCGATTATTAATGTCCTTTTAGCCGTTTTTAATTTAACCATTTAATTGACGTTTTGCATGTCGTTAATAATGTCAATTTTAACCAATTTAAATTGCCATTTTAGTGTGTTGTTAACTTGTGTGATTAACTTGTAGCATACAAACATACAATCCACATAATCATACAAAACAACCACGCATGCAAAACAAAGATGTTCACAATCTAGCCATTTTGGTAGGCATTTGTTTAGCCGAAAACAAATGCCACCGGTTAAGGGGTTATAACACAAAGTAAGAGATTTCAAAATCTCCCACTCAATCTTGCATCCAAATGCTTCTTCATGTGTTCTTCAAGTCTTCATCATCTTCATCATTTTACAAAATATATCCTAATACATTTTGTCTAGAAAATGAAAATACAACCTAATCTATTTTACATACCAAATATAAAATAAATTACATAACCAAATGAATATTATTACAAACCAATTGAATAAATATTATTACAAACCATAAGAATGAATTAAATCAACCAAACATACATGCAACCATACACAAGGTCAAGGCTAGGATTGTGAACAACATGCAACCAAAATTTGAACCAAATAAAGAGCCCAAAACCCATTTTGGGACTCCTATAATTCGGCCCAAAATACACACCCACCCAAAACCATAAATTTTTGCATTTTACAATCATACATGTACATAAAATGCAAAGTTATGATGAGTTCAAAAACCATCTCGAAGCATATTTCAACAACTTCGGCTCTAGATACCATTGTTGGGATTTAACAAGTTACATAATACTTAAAACCTTTTAAGAATCAAATTAAAGCGGAAGCATGAAAATATTACCAATTGAACTTGTTAATCTTTAACCTTTTAAAGTTAAATCCCAATTAGGATCAAGTTGTGAAATAAGCTTACAAACTACAAGCAAGAATAAGATGTTATACCTATTCCAAGCTAGTTGAAAGTGATGAAGATGATGATGTTGAATGGAGCTTCAAATGTATGAAACCTCAAGAGATTATACCCCAAACTTATGCACCAACACCTTAGCTTTGGTTAGGATTTTATTGACACTTGATAACAAGCTTGCAAAGAAGAAAATGAACCCACTTTTGACCTCCAAAGGCCACGGCCTAACAGCAACAAGAAGAGAGAAAAATGCAGTTTTTTTTGCTTGTTATTTTGATGTGTACTTGCATGTGTGTGTAACCTTGAGTCAAGGAACATGTTTATAGATATATGGAAAAGCATGGGCAACTAAAGATTGGAATCTCTAGCATGTGCATCTCATTCCCTATGCCACTTCCCTTTCATATTATAAAATAAGTTTTATAAAAGTATTAGATTTTATAAAACTCTTTATAATACTTCCATATATATATAATTGTCATGTACATTTATTTTTATAAAACCAAAACTTTATAAAATGTATCATAACAAAATAAATTATTTAACCTATAAATAATTTAAACTCTTGTTATATATATAAATTAATCCATAATTTATATATATATATATATACACATCAAGTAATATTTCAGAAAACCATTTTTCTTAAAGTTCAAGTGTCGCGTATTTGATCAACGAACCAATCGTTAAAATCGAAGACGAATAAGGTGTCGGTAAGTTTGTTATTGGGTATGACCCGACTTGGATCATAACACGTCAGCCACGTTAATTTAATATGTCTCTCGGGCATACGAAATACCTTCACTTAACGGGTAGGTACTACCCGAATTTAAACTTATAAAACGCTAATATGAAGAAAAAGCTTTTATAAATGAGTTCATATTATGCTACGAAATACTATTAACTACTCTTAATATTCTGTATGATTAACTTGTTCTATTTGACTATTTTGAAGGAAATGGCACCGACTACTCGACACACCGCGAATATGAATGAAGAGGAATTCCGTACTTTTCTAGCTTCAAACATAGCCGCAGTACAGGCTGTGCTACATACCAACAATAACCTTGGATCTAGCAGTACAGGAAATCGTGTAGGATGCACCTACAAAGAATTCACTGCCTGCAAACCTTTAGAATTTGATGGAACCGAAGGACCGATCGGATTGAAACGGTGGACCGAGAAGGTCGAATCGGTGTTTGCCATAAGTAAGTGTACTGAAGAGGACAAAGTGAAGTACGCTACGCATACCTTCACAGGTTCTGCGTTAACATGGTGGAATACCTATCTAGAGCAAGTGGGACAAGACGATGCGTACGCACTACCGTGGTCAGCATTCAAGCACTTGATGAACGAGAAGTACCGTCCCAGAACCGAGGTCAATAAGCTCAAGACAGAACTTAGAGGGTTACGAACCCAAGGATTTGATATTACCACGTATGAAAGACGATTCACAGAATTGTGCCTATTGTGTCCGGGAGCATTCGAAGATGAGGAAGAGAAGATCGACGCGTTTGTGAAAGGATTACCGGAAAGAATCCAAGAAGATATAAGTTCACACGACCCCGCCTCCATACAACAGACATGTAGAATGGCTCACAAACTAGTGAACCAGATTGAAGAAAGAATTAAAGAACAGACTGCTGAAGAGGCCAATGTGAAGCAAGTCAAAAGAAAGTGGGAGGAAAACGGTGATAAGAATCACCAATACAACAACAACAGCAATTACAACAATAATCGCAACAATTATCCCAACAATCGCAACATCAATCGCAACTACAACAAACGGCCCAACAACAACAACAACAACAACAGTAACAACAGCAACTACAACAATCATCCCAACAACAATAATAACCGCAACAACAACAACAATCAGAAGCAGCTATGCCAAAGGTGCGAAAAGTATCACTCGGGGTTCTGCACCAAATTTTGCAACAAGTGTAAAAGAAATGGTCATAGCGCGGCGAAGTGTGAGGTCTACGGACCAGGGGTTAATAGAACGAAAGGAACAAATGGTGTCAGAATGAGTAATGGCGGAGCAAGTAGTGTCGGAGCAAGTTATGCCAATGTAGTTTGTTATAAATGTGGAAAACCGGGCCACATTATTAGAAATTGCCCGAACCAGGAGAACACGAATAGACAAGGTCGCGGAAGAGTTTTCAATATTAATGCGGCAGAGGCACAGGAAGACCCGGAGCTTGTTACGGGTACGTTTCTTATTGACAATAAATCTGCTTACGTTTTATTTGATTCGGGTGCGGATAGAAGCTATATGAGTAGAGATTTTTGTGCTAAATTAAGTTGTCCATTGACGCCTTTGGATAGTAAATTTTTACTCGAATTAGCAAATGATAAATTAATTTCAGCAGATAATATATGTCGAAATCGAGAAATTAAACTGGTTAGCGAAACATTTAAGATTGATTTGATACCAGTAGAGTTAGGGAGTTTTGATGTGATAATCGGTATGGACTGGTTGAAAGAAGTGAAAGCAGAGATTGTTTGTTACAAAAATGCAATTCGCATTATACGAGAAAAAGGAAAACCCTTAATGGTGCACAGAGAAAAGGGCAACACGAAGCTACATCTTATTAGTAATTTGAAGGCACAAAAACTAATAAGAAAAGGTTGCTATGCTGTTCTAGCACACGTCGAGAAAGTACAAACTGAAGAAAATAGCATCAATGATGTTCCCATTGCAAAAGAATTTCCCGATGTATTTCCGAAAGAATTACCGGGATTACCCCCACATCGATCCGTTGAATTTCAAATAGATCTTGTACCAGGAGCTGCACCAATAGCTCGTGCTCCTTACAGACTCGCACCCAGCGAGATGAAAGAACTGCAAAGCCAATTACAAGAACTTTTAGAGCGTGGTTTCATTCGACCAAGCACATCACCGTGGGGAGCTCCTGTTTTGTTTGTCAAGAAGAAAGATGGTACATTCAGGTTGTGTATCGACTACCGAGAGTTGAACAAACCTACCATCAAGAACCGCTACCCACTACCGAGAATCGACGACTTATTTGATCAACTACAAGGCTCTTCTGTTTATTCAAAGATTGACTTACGTTCCGGGTATCATCAAATGCGGGTGAAAGAAGATGATATTCCAAAGACTGCTTTCAGAACATGTTACGGTCATTACGAGTTTATGGTCATGCCGTTTGGTTTATCTAATGCACCAGCTGTGTTCATGGACCTTATGAACCGAGTGTGTGGACCATACCTTGACAAGTTTGTCATTGTTTTCATTGATGACATACTTATTTACTCAAAGAATGACCAAGAACACGGTGAACATTTGAGAAAGGTGTTAGAAGTAATGAGGAAGGAAGAATTGTACGCTAAGTTTTCAAAGTGTGCATTTTGGTTGGAAGAAGTTCAATTCCTCGGTCACATAGTGAACAAAGAAGGTATTAAGGTGGATCCGACAAAGATAGAAACTGTTGAAAAGTGGGAAACCCCGAAAACTCCGAAACACATACGCCAATTTTTAGGACTAGCTGGTTACTACAGAAGGTTCATCCAAGACTTTTCCAGAATAGCAAAACCCTTGACTGCATTAACGCATAAAGGGAAGAAATTTGAATGGAATGATGAACAAGAGAAAGCGTTTCAGTTATTGAAGAAAAAGCTAACTACGGAACCTATATTGTCATTGCCTGAAGGGAATGATGATTTTGTGATTTATTGTGACGCATCAAAGCAAGGTCTCGGTTATGTATTAATGCAACGAACGAAGGTGATTGCTTATGCGTCTAGGAAATTGAAGATTCACGAACAAAATTATACGACGCATGATTTGGAATTAGGCGCGGTTGTTTTTGCATTAAAGACTTGGAGGCACTACTTATATGGGGTCAAAAGTATTATATATACCGACCACAAAAGTCTTCAACACATATTTAATCAGAAACAACTGAATATGAGGCAGTGTAGGTGGATTGAATTATTGAATGATTACGACTTTGAGATTCGTTACCACCCGGGGAAGGCAAATGTGGTAGCCGATGCCTTGAGCAGGAAGGACAGAGAACCCATTCGAGTAAAATCTATGAATATAATGATTCATAATAACCTTACTACTCAAATAAAGGAGGCGCAACAAGGAGTTTTAAAAGAGGGAAATTTAAAGGATGAAATACCCATAGGATCGGAGAAGCATCTTAATATTCGGGAAGACGGAACCCGGTATAGGGCTGAAAGGATTTGGGTACCAAAATTTAGAGATATGAGAGAAATGGTACTTAGAGAAGCTCATAAAACCAGATACTCAATACATCCTGGAACGGGGAAGATGTACAAGGATCTCAAGAAACATTTTTGGTGGCCGGGTATGAACGCCGATGTTGCTAAATACGTAGGAGAATGTTTGACGTGTTCTAAGGTCAAAGCTGAGCATCAGAAACCATCAGGTCTACTTCAACAACCCGAAATCCCGAAATGGAAATGGGAAAACATTACCATGGATTTCATCACTAAATTGCCAAGAACTGTAAGTGGTTTTGATACTATTTGGGTAATAGTTGATCGTCTCACCAAATCAGCACACTTCCTGCCAATAAGAGAAGATGACAAGATGGAGAAGTTAGCACGACTGTATTTGAAGGAAGTCGTCTCCAGACATGGAATACCAATCTCTATTATCTCTGATAGGGATGGCAGATTTATTTCAAGATTCTGGCAGACATTACAGCAAGCATTAGGAACTCGCCTAGACATGAGTACTGCCTATCATCCACAAACTGATGGGCAGAGCGAAAGGACGATACAAACACTTGAAGACATGCTACGAGCATGTGTTATTGATTTCGGAAACAGTTGGGATCGACATCTACCGTTAGCAGAATTTTCCTATAACAACAGCTACCATTCAAGCATTGAGATGGCGCCGTTTGAAGCACTTTATGGTAGAAAGTGCAGGTCTCCGATTTGTTGGAGTGAAGTGGGGGATAGACAGATTACGGGTCCGGAGATTATACAAGAAACTACCGAGAAGATCATCCAAATTCAACAACGGTTGAAAACCGCCCAAAGTCGACAAAAGAGCTACGCTGACATTAAAAGAAAAGATATAGAATTTGAAATTGGAGAGATGGTCATGCTTAAAGTTGCACCTTGGAAAGGCGTTGTTCGATTTGGTAAACGAGGGAAATTAAATCCAAGGTATATTGGACCATTCAAGATTATTGATCGTGTCGGACCAGTAGCTTACCGACTTGAGTTACCTCAACAACTCGCAGCTGTACATAACACTTTCCACGTCTCGAATTTGAAGAAATGTTTTGCTAAAGAAGATCTCACTATTCCGTTAGATGAAATCCAAATCAACGAAAAACTTCAATTCATCGAAGAACCCGTCGAAATAATGGATCGTGAGGTAAAAAGACTTAAGCAAAACAAGATACCAATTGTTAAGATTCGATGGAATGCTCATAGAGGACCCGAGTTCACCTGGGAGCATGAAGATCAGATGAAGAAGAAATACCCGCATCTATTTCCAGAAGATTCGTCAACACCTTCAACAGCTTAAAATTTCGGGACGAAATTTATTTAACGGGTAGGTACTGTAGTGACCCGAACTTTTCCATGTTTATATATATTAATTGAGATTGATATTTACATAATTAAATGTTTCCAACATGTTAAGCAATCAAACTTGTTAAGACTTGATTAATTGAAATATGTTTCATATAGACAATTGACCACCCAAGTTGACCGGTGATTCACGAACGTTAAAACTTGTAAAAACTATATGATGACATATATATGGATATATATATAGTTAACATGATACTATGATAAGTAAACATATCATTAAGTATATTAACAATGAACTACATATGTAAAAACAAGACTACTAACTTAATGATTTTTAAACGAGACATATATGTAACGATTAACGTTGTAAAGACATTTAATGTATATATATCATATTAAGAGATATTCATACATGATAATATCATGATAATATAATAATTTAAAATCTCATTTGATATTATAAACATTGGGTTAACAACATTTAACAAGATCGTTAACCTAAAGGTTTCAAAACAACACTTACATGTAACGACTAACGATGACTTAACGACTCAGTTAAAATGTATATACATGTAGTGTTTTAATATGTATTTATACACTTTTGAAAGACTTCAATACACTTATCAAAATACTTCTACTTAACAAAAATGCTTACAATTACATCCTCGTTCAGTTTCATCAACAATTCTACTCGTATGCACCCGTATTCGTACTCGTACAATACACAGCTTTTAGATGTATGTACTATTGGTATATACACTCCAATGATCAGCTCTTAGTAGCCCATGTGAGTCACCTAACACATGTGGGAACCATCATTTGGCAACTAGCATGAAATATCTCATAAAATTACAAAAATATGAGTAATCATTCATGACTTATTTACATGAAAACAAAATTACATATCCTTTATATCTAATCCATACACCAACGACCAAAAACACCTACAAACACTTTCATTCTTCAATTTTCTTCATCTAATTGATCTCTCTCAAGTTCTATCTTCAAGTTCTAAGTGTTCTTCATATATTCTACAAGTTCTAGTTACATAAAATCAAGAATACTTTCAAGTTTGCTAGCTCACTTCCAATCTTGTAAGGTGATCATCTAACCTCAAGAAATCTTTGTTTCTTACAGTAGGTTATCATTCTAATACAAGGTAATAATCGTATTCAAACTTTAGTTCAATTTCTATAACTATAACAATCTTATTTCAAGTGATGATCTTACTTGAACTTGTTTTCGTGTCATGATTCTGCTTCAAGAACTTCGAGCCATCCAAGGATTCGTTGAAGCTAGATCCATTTTAATCTTTTCCAGTAGGTTTATCCAAGGAACTTAAGGTAGTAATGATGTTCATAACATCATTCGATTCATACATATAAAGCTATCTTATTCGAAGGTTTAAACTTGTAATCACTAGAACATAGTTTAGTTAATTCTAAACTTGTTCGCAAACAAAAGTTAATCCTTCTAACTTGTCTTTTAAAATCAACTAAACACATGTTCTATATCTATATGATATGCTAACTTAATGATTTAAAACCTGGAAACACGAAAAACACCGTAAAACCGGATTTACGCCGTCGTAGTAACACCGCGGGCAGTTTTGGGTTAGTTAATTAAAAACTATGATAAACTTTGATTTAAAAGTTGTTATTCTGAGAAAATAATTTTTATTATGAACATGAAACTATATCCAAAAATTATGGTTAAACTCAAAGTGGAAGTATGTTTTCTAAAATGGTCATCTAGACGTCGTTCTTTCGACTGAAATGACTACCTTTACAAAAATAACTTGTAACTTATTTTTCCGACTATAAACCTATACTTTTTCTGTTTAGATTCATAAAATAGAGTTCAATATGAAACCATAGAAATTTGATTCACTCAAAACGGATTTAAAATGAAGAAGTTATGGGTAAAACAAGATTGGATAATTTTTCTCATTTTAGCTACGTGAAAATTGGTAACAAATCTATTCCAACCATAACTTAATCAACTTGTATTGTATATTATGTAATCTTGAGATACCATAGACACGTATACAATGTTTCGACCTATCATGTCGACACATCTATATATATTTCGGAACAACCATAGACACTCTATATGTGAATGTTGGAGTTAGCTATACAGGGTTGAGGTTGATTCCAAAATATATATAGTTTGAGTTGTGATCAATACTGAGATACGTATACACTGGGTCGTGGATTGATTCAAGATAATATTTATCGATTTATTTCTGTACATCTAACTGTGGACAACTAGTTGTAGGTTACTAACGAGGACAGCTGACTTAATAAACTTAAAACATCAAAATATATTAAAAGTGTTGTAAATATATTTTGAACATACTTTGATATATATGTATATATTGTTATAGGTTCGTGAATCAACCAGTGGCCAAGTCTTACTTCCCGACGAAGTAAAAATCTGTGAAAGTGAGTTATAGTCCCACTTTTAAAATCTAATATTTTTGGGATGAGAATACATGCAGGTTTTATAAATGATTTACAAAATAGACACAAGTACGTGAAACTACATTCTATGGTTGAATTATCGAAATCGAATATGCCCCTTTTTATTAAGTCTGGTAATCTAAGAATTAGAGAACAGACACCCTAATTGACGCGAATCCTAAAGATAGATCTATTGGGCCTAAAAAACCCCATCCAAAGTACCGGATGCTTTAGTACTTCGAAATTTATATCATATCCGAAGGGTGTCCCGGAATGATGGGGATATTCTTATATATGCATCTTGTTAATGTCGGTTTCCAGGTGTTCACCATATGAATGATTTTTATCTCTATGTATGGGATGTGTATTGAAATATGAAATCTTGTGGTCTATTATTATGATTTGATATATATAGGTTAAACCTATAACTCACCAACATTTTTGTTGACGTTTTAAGCATGTTTATTCTCAGGTAATTATTAAGAGCTTCCGCTGTCGCATACTTAAATAAGGACGAGATTTGGAGTCCATGCTTGTATGATATTGTGTAAAAACTGCATTCAAGAAACTTATTTTGTTGTAATATATTTGTATTGTAAACCATTATGTAATGGTCGTGTGTAAACAGGATATTTTAGATTATCATTATTTGATAATCTACGTAAAGCTTTTTAAACCTTTATTGATGAAATAAAGGTTATGGTTTGTTTTAAAATGAATGCAGTCTTTGAAAAAACGTCTCATATAGAGGTCAAAACCTCGCAACGAAATCAATTAATATCGAACGTTTTTAATCAATAAGAACGGGACATTTCAGGAAATTCCCGGGTCATCACAGTACCTACCCGTTAAAGAAATTTCATCCCAAAATTTGAGTGAGGTCATCATGGCTAACAATAAATATGTTTTCCTGACGAATATGAGCTGATAAATAGAGTTTTATCATTATTTGATTAATACAGATAAAATAATTCGATTATTCGAAGAGCACGAATGAAGCTATCACAAAAGAGTGAAATGAATAAATGAAGTTTCGTTTTAACTTGTGACGTAGTCATGGTTGAATTTAGAAAATAGGGTGCGTCTTAACCTTTGACGTGGTCACGTTTGAATTCTGGAATTCAAGAGATTTAAAAAGGAAATCTTGGAAATCTATAAGATCAGATTCTTCGGCGAATAAGGAAATTAAGATCTCTCTAATTAAATACGGTGATCTTTTTCGATTACTCTGTCTGATATTTCCATTATAAATTAAACTCTTCCGTTCCATTATTCTCACCATTCCTATACTTTATTTCTTAGTTCATACATCCAAAAGATTGTGAAAATGCTTAATCCCGTTCTAATCCTTGATATTTTCCTAATTATCATTTCTATCATCCTTCTTTTCAATCTTTCATCAGAAGAATCTGTTCACTTCTACTATTACCTTGGGGTGATACTATTCTTAATTATACCGTGTTTCTATATTGCTATTCGTATTAATATCCATGGTTTGTAATTTCTGCATTGTTGTTGGACTTTTATATCTTCCCTTATATTTCAATGTCCCTGCTTCTGTCTCCTATAATTATTGTCATCTACAGTTAATGCTCTCTCTTATTTGCTGCGATTTATACCCCCTTTCTATTTCGGAGCTTCATGCTTATGTTTATTTTTCGTAAGAAACGGTCCAGAATTCATAGGTATGGAGTTTCGAATTATCATAATATACAAGGTAGAAAGGAAAGGTAGTAGCACGATTTGTTTTGTCAAATTACCTGAATCACTGAGAATAGAACTATCAAGAATATATTTTCTTGATATGTTCGGGAAGTTAAGTAGAATGAAAGAGTTATGTAACATGGCACATGATGACATTATGATCTGTGAATCATCACATTTCATTAGAAACTCAGCATGACTTACTGTAATATAATCACGTTGATCAAGTATCATTATATTATACTAACTCATGCATCAGTTCCCAACATTACTTCAATAACATTCATATTTTAAGCTCGAAAGTTTACAAAATATAGAAACTAACAGTTTCTATACGATGTAAAACTGATAGCATGAAGAGATTAATGATTTCAAATAAGAATAGTTATGAAAATATCTTCAGAAATATGGAGGATATTTATAATGAAAGATACGATGATATCTTGGAATTTCTAATGTGGAAGGATGGTGAAGAAAATTTGTCCGCAAGAGTTTGGAGTCAGAAGCAAGGTATTCGCTAAAGATTTCATCAGAAACAGAATCTTCAGGATTCTTTGAAGTCAAACTTATTCTTTGTGATTTGTCCACGGTTTCCTTCATAGTTTCGCATAATCCACTTTTTGGTACTAAATTTTCTATTGAGTGTTTCCAATACTCCATTCTTTATCATCAGACTTTCGACGGTTAAGGTCGTATACAGTTTTTGCTGCTGTATTCAGCTTTTTCAGAATTTGTGGTATTGATTTGTAGACTGGGTGCAGTTCAAAATTTTAGAATTGAAGATCATGATTTTAAGAGGTACATGTTATATATATATATATATATATATATATATATATATATATATATATATATATATATATATATATATATATATATATATATATATATATATATATATATATATATATATATATATATATATACATATAACTGTTGTTGTAAAATTGTTGCGAGATTCAAAATAATGATTGCTGATTCCCGGTATTTGGTATGGCAATACTCGTTACAAGATGCGAATGAGTATATGATAAGGTTTCAATGAATATAATGATTTTCGGAAAGTCAAAGATCAACGGAGTTGCTGATACATCTTCTGATAATGTCGTGGAATATAAAAGGTTCCTCGGTAACAATAAAAGAGTACACATATATATCAAGGTTATAATACGGTTGTTTTGAACGAAAAGTTGAAGTTGACTTGCTGGAGCTGTGATAAAATTTGCTACTTTGAAAGGGATTACCAAGTTATTTTGGGTAATAATAATGCTAAAGGAGCTAACACAGATACGGGTTAAACGTTTTACTCAGGTTCCGAGTGTTTTCAGGTGCATAACTATATGCGTCAATCTCTTCTTCCATAAATGAAGTGCGGTTGGTTCATACCCTCGATTGAGGTGTTTTCAAGAATCATGAAAGGTTTGAACGTAGATTGTAATTGTCAAAATACAAATGAGGTTTAAGATGAAATCAAGTGGCAAACTTGAAGAATTGTTTAGTTTCATATATTATAATCAATATTTTAATTCATTTTAATTGTCCAATAGTCCACAGTCGATAGTCCATAGTTGACAGTCCAATAATTCATACGTATCGTGACCTGTGTACATGTCTCAGACTCGATCACAACTCAAATTATATATATTATTGTAGAATCAACCTCAACCCTGTATAGAGAACTCGATCATTACTGCATATAGAGTGTCTATGGTTATTTCAAATAATATATATAAATGCGTCGATATGATATGTCAAAACCTTGTATACGTGTCCCGATATTTAAAGTGCGTAAAATAAATTACAGAAATTAAATAACGATAAATAAAGTGCGTAAAGTAAATAACAGAAATTAAATGACGATAAATAAAGTTGCGAGAATTTAAATTGCGACAATTAAATTGCGGTAAATAAAATGTAATCAGTAAGCTAGGAATAGTTAGCGTGGACTCTTAACAAAATTTCTCATAGTTAATTTGTTTGTTTCTAACAAATTTTATTTTGTCAAATGTTTTCTTCATTATGCCACTTGTTGGATTCAGATAAATCAAAATCCAAATATGAAATTGATTGAAAATGGTTACTCTGTGTGAACGGATTTGTATATCGGTGGATGTAAGTAGGATAGTAAACGACTATTGAATCAGCTTCGAAGAACGTACATTGTAACTTATTAATGTGAAATCTGAATATTCCTCGGGTATTACCTACCCGTTAAAATATTTTCACCATTAACAGTTTGTACAAAAGAATTTTTAATTACAATCTTTATGAAAATATACTTCCATATATATTTTCTTCAGATGCAATCATGGATTTAATGAGTTAATATAATATTAATATCATTTGTTTTACCGTTTGAATAGAATACATAATCTCTAAAACATTAGAGATTACATAATCGCCATGTAGAACGAAGGTAAATGATGTAGAACGTCATGTAGAACGATGATTATGCTCGGGGTACCGATTGTGATGTTGAGGCATGTGTTGTTGTGGTTTGTGTTGTTGCTGGTGGTACAGTTGATACCGTTGATGTTGTTGAAGCTGGTACATTTTGCACCATATTTTCCAAGGCTACAACTCGGGCGCGAAACTCATTGACTTTATTACTCCGGGATGATTGTCGGTATGAACAAGCGAATGAATAAGGTTTTGAATCTGACTTGTGATATAATCGTGGCGAGATACTATGAAAATGAGAGAGAAAATGGTGTTACGAACAGGTTCGCCGGTAAGTGCTTCAGGTTCTTCACCAAGAGTGCAGGTTGGTGAGTAGAAAGGATCGCTTTCTTCTTGTCTCCATTGATTTATTCGACTACGAAACCATCAGATGAATTGGGGATGGCTGATTAGTTGATTCATTTCATTTACACTGGTTTCAGAGCTTAGGTGAATATCCATGTCAGAATAGCTGTCGGAATAACTATCGGAATAGCTATCGAAATCTGAGGGCCTCGAACTGGTTGAGGATTCATCTCGTACGATCAGATGAAGGATTTTCGATAAGAAATAGATTATAGGATGTAGATTAGTACCCTGTAATACATAATTTACATATGCATATATATAATACTAAAATCCCATAAGTTACGGAGGAATCTACGGAAGTTGTCAGGCAAAGGTAACAATAACAGATACGCTAAGATATGAATTTATCTATACACTGTCTATGCAATAAAGGCAGTAAGACGTGTCTAGACTTTAAGGATGATAAGTAGGTAATTTCCTAAGGATGATAAGCAGATGATTTCCAACTAGAATGATGAGCAAATCTTTTGACATGCAGACACGGTCGAAATCCAGACTCACTAATGCATCCTAACGACTTATCAGTTATATACTCTAATGCAGACCTGGTTCGCTAAGACCGTCACTCTGATACCAACTGTAGCGACCCGTCCTAATCCATCTGGACTGTGATGCCCCGTACAAAACCATCGTGTACGAATCATTAACAACAGGATCATTACAAGGTTAAGTACTATATGCTGTAATTAAAGAAGTTGCATTCACGATAAAAAGGTGATGTCATAACCGACATCAAATGTTTTACATTTCGAAAGCATGCTTCACTAAGTAGAAGCAAATAATAAGTGTATGTGACCACAATGGTCGTTACAAGTCATAGTTCAAAAGTACGAATGTTTGAACGCAAAGTAAAGTAGTTCATGCGTGGACAACTCTAAGCAGCGGGCTCTACAGCACGACTAGTACACAGCGGAAGCAACCTCAAGCACCTGAGAAATACATGCTTAAAAACGTCAACCCAAAGGTTGGTGAGCTATAGTTTAAGTATAACAGTATGTAAGGTAGGCCACGAGATATCAGTGCTACAAAAGAGCGTTTCAAAACAGTATGATAAAGTATATGTTAACCGTGGGAACTTGGTAACTAACTTAACGTTTAAAATACCCCCTGAAAGTACACTTGGCGAGTGCGTATGTTTACGAAGTATTAAACACTCGTTGACTGCTAGCGCGACTAGCCCGAGTGGGGATGTCAAACCCTATGGATCCATATCTAAGATTCGCGTTCACGGTTTATAAACCAATGATTAAACGTTACCGAGCTAAAGGGAATGTTTATGACGTTGTATAACCCACACATATATAAGTTTAAGTACTCGTGCCTAGTATGTAAAACATAAAATCCGCATGTATTCTCAATTCCCAAAATAAGTTAAAGTAAAAAAAGGGAATGCTATAACTCACAATGATATGTAGCGGTAAAGTAGTAGTCGGGAAAGGTGTGCAAGTAAATGGTCCGAAATCCTCAACCTAAGTCAAATAGTACTAAGTCAGTAAATCGTCTTAATAGGTTTAAAAGTATGTAATTAAGGTCTTAAGGGTCATCATCATTCATCATCAAACAAAAGGCGTAAAGTAAGTTTCGTTTATGAAAGTAGTTTTCAACAAAGTCTGACTTCAGTCAGTCACCACGGCCTCTACCCCTACTGAATTAAGGTGAGACCAGTGGCCATGGCTCCGTCTATGAGTCCCTTAAGTGTGGTAAAATTTACAGAAGCAAACTCGTCTTGGTTTGACCGTGGCGATGGTCTAAGTGCGAGTAGGTCAGAAATTTCTGCACAACGTTAAAGGACATAGTAACGATCGGAGGGCCATAAATCCTAAACCGTAACTCGGATTAAGACGAGTCCTATATGAAAAGTTATCTACTCGAAAAGTTCTATCTAAAAATCAAGGTTAGAACAGCCCAGGTCTAATGGTCTGTTCCAGAATCATCAGGTCAGTAGGTTTTGGACAGAACAGTGAGTTTAAAAGGGTTCCGGTGGTCTTGGTGCTTGATGTTCATCATGGTTCTCATCCTTGATGCATATAGCTTCAAGTGTACAACTCATTGATGTATCTACATCATCTTAACCAAGTCTTGACCATCATAACCCATGTGCAAGTCTAAGACATGAAGCACAACTCACTTAAGAGTTGTATGAAGTTTGATGAACCAAAGTTGCATCAAGGTCTTAGATCTAACACATACATGAACTTTAAAACCTATAATAAGTTACAAACTTGAAAATAAACTTAAGTAAACAAGATCTTAGGGTAGAACATAGTTCTTAGTTAGATCTTGAAGATCCTAGACTCAAAAGTCTAGATCTATAGTTCTTAAGTTAAATCAAACACAAGTATATGAAGTTGTAACTAGAAAGTTAAACTTCTATGTCTTGAACTTACAAAGTTTCAAGAATAATAATCAAGATTAACTAGTAATTACTTGACCATAAACATCCAAAATCACGAATTCAAGGTAAGAATAAATGAAGAAAAATAAAGTAGATTTACAAGTATTATGTTTCATGTTTGTGTCATACTTAGGAAGATTCAAAACAAAGTTGAATCTTAGTGTTTAAGTCTACAAACATGAAAGCAAAGAAAGATTATAAAGTTTATGAACTTTGATCTTGAAAATACTTAAATGTAGAACTACAAACTAGTAAATTTTAGTTCTTGTTCTTGGTACTTTATCAACAAAGAAGTAACCAAGATTGATGAAGATTCAAGTTAAGAAACTTGATCTTTACAACAAACAAGTGACAAGCTACAAACAAACAAGTAATTCAAACAAGTAAAGATGATGATGATGATCATAAGTCACGGTTTTGGAACCAAGAAAAGGAGAAGAAAAAGTTTAATACTTACTAAATTCTAGAGAGAATAAGAGAGAAAATTGAAGTGGTGTTGCAAGTATGTGAAATGGAAAGTAAAATACAAGTATCAAGTAGTAAGTTTTTTTAAAAAAAAAAAAGAACTCCCCATGGCCTTTAGGTGGTGGACGGTTTCAAGGCAAAAGAGGAAGTCAAAAGTGATGCTTTCTTGTGTTGGTTAATGTTGTATGCTAAGAAAGTGTATAAGGCCAAGTTCATGGGGAAGTAATCTTGCATGCTTGTAAGGTTTTTGTCCCCAAATTAGCTTAATAAATCAAGTGCTTAACCTTAATAATACAAGCTTAAAATGTTGGGCTTACAAGCCCAAATAAAGTGTAGGGTGGGCTTACTAGTCTAAGTTTATTAATTAAAGGCCCAAGTCCAATTAAAGATGCAATTAAATAGATAAAGCCCAAGTAATTAACCACTAACCTTAGTTAATTAAAATGATTAAAAATAAATAATCATGAATTTAAATAATATTCTAAAAATATTATTCGTGAAAGTTTCGTGTGTCACAAAGACGTTCCGGGCATTTAAAGTCAAGTACAGGTAATCATGGCACCATGTAAATGTAATAACATACATTCGTTTAATCACACGTATTAATAATAATAATTATTAATAAATAAACGTTGGAAAATCCAGGGTCGTTACATTACCCACCTGTTAAAGAAAATTTCGTCCCGAAATTTTAAGCTGAGGTAGATGGAGGAGTCGGGAAAAGGTGAGGATACTTCCGCATCATTTGATCCTCTCGCTCCCAAATAAACTCAGGTCCTCGTTTGGCATTCCATCGTACCCGTACAATCGGAATCTTGTTGCATTTCAAAGTTTTGATCTCACGATCCATAATTTCAACAGGTTCCTCCACAAAGTGGAGTTTGTCGTCAATAGTAACTTCTTCCAATGGTATGATAAGTTTGGGTGCAGCAAGACACTTCTTCAAGTTCGATACATTGAAGTTAGGATGAACTGAGCTCAATTGTGCTGGTAGATCTAAACGGTATGCAACTGGTCCAACACGTTCCAAGATCTCGAAAGGACCAATGTATCGTGGGTTCAACTTTCCACGTTTTCCAAAATGGATCACACCTTTCCAAGGTGCAACCTTCAACATTACATGATCACCAACATTAAATTCAAAGTCTTTACGTTTAAGATCAGCATAACTCTTTTGGCAGTCACGGGCAGTCTTAAGTCTAGCTTGAATCTGAGCAATCTTCTCGGTGGTTTCGTGGACTACCTCGGGTCCTGTGATTTGCTTTTCGCCTACTTCAGCCCAACAAATAGGAGATCGGCACTTACGGCCATACAATGCTTTAAAAGGTGCGGCATTAATGCTAGAGTGATAACTGTTGTTGTACGAGAATTCGACGAGTAGCAAATGCCTTTCCCAGGCCTTTCCGAAATCAATGACACATGCACGCAACATGTCCTCCAATGTCTGGATCGTTCGTTCACTTTGCCCGTCAGTCTAGGGATGATAAGCAGTGCTCATGTCGAGACGATTCCCATGGCTTCTTGCAAAGAACGCCAAAATCTAGAAGCAAAATGGGGATCACGATCTGAGATGATCGATAAAGGTACACCATGACGAGATACAACCTCTTTGATGTATAACTGAGCAAGTCTCTCCATTGTATCAGTTTCCTTCATCGCTAGAAAGTGTGCAGATTTGGTAAGGCGGTCAACAATAACCCAAATAGTATCGCATCCGCCCACCGTCTTCGGCAGCTTAGTAATGAAATCCATTGTGATCCTTTCCCACTTCCATTGTGGGATTTCCGGCTGTTGAAGTAACCCAGAAGGTCTCTGATGTTCGGCCTTAACTTTCGAACAAGTCAAACACTTCCCAACATAAGTTGCAACGTCCTTCTTAAGATTCGGCCACCAATACTGTTCTTTAAGGTCGTGGTACATTTTACCCGCTCCAGGATGAATTGAATATCTCGACTTGTATGCTTCATCAAGTATCAGGTTCCGTAGATCTCCGTAAAGAGGTACCCAAATTCTTCCGGCATAACATCGGAGTCCAGACTCCCTAACCTCGAATCGAGAGACAAGTATGTTCAAATGTTCGTGAGATATGTTCTCCTCCTTGAGAGTCTCAACTTGGGCTACTCTGATCTGGCTGTTGAGGTTCGAATGGATGGTGATGTTCAGAGCCCTAACACGAAGAGGTGTCGTCCTCTCCTTTCGGCTTAAAGCGTCAGCTACAACATTGGCCTTGCCAGGGTGATAACGGAGTTCACAATCGTAGTCGTTGAGCGTCTCGATCCATCGACGCTGTCTCATATTCAGTTGCTTCTGATCAAAGATGTGCTGGAGACTCTTGTGATCGGTGAAAATAGTGCTCTTAGTTCCATACAAATAATGTCTCCACAATTTGAGGGCAAAGACAACGGCTCCAAGTTCAAGATCATGTGTGGTGTAGTTCCGCTCGTGAATCTTCAATTGGCGGGAGGCATAGGCAATAACCTTTGATCGTTGCATCAGTACACAACCAAAACCACTCTTCGAAGCATCGCAATAAACAACAAAGTCGTCAGTGCCTTCAGGAAGTGATAGGATAGGTGCGGTGGTTAACTTCTTCTTTAAAGTTTGAAATGCCGATTCGTGTGCGGGTTCTCAAATGAACTTCTTGCCCTTGTGAGT
Organism: Rutidosis leptorrhynchoides; assembly: GCF_046630445.1. Classification (NCBI taxonomy): domain Eukaryota; kingdom Viridiplantae; phylum Streptophyta; class Magnoliopsida; order Asterales; family Asteraceae; genus Rutidosis; species Rutidosis leptorrhynchoides. The sequence continues at coordinate 260,855,559 of NC_092337.1, forward strand.
CAGTGCGGTCAAAGGACGCGCAATCAGAGAAAATCCTTCGATGAATCTTCGGTAATAACCGGCGAGACCTAGGAATTGGCGAATATGCGTCGGAGTAGTGGGGGTTTCCCACTTGCTGATGGCTTCAATCTTGGCGGGATCAACTTTGATACCCTGGTCGCTTACAACATGACCCAAAAATTGTACTTCCTTCAACCAAAATTCACACTTGGAGAATTTGGCGTAAAGTTGCTCTTGTCTTAAGAGTTCAAGCACTAATCGGAGGTGTTGCTCATGTTCTTCTTCGCTCTTAGAGTAGATGAGGATATCATCTATGAAGACGATAACAAACTTGTCCAAGTAAGGCTTGCAGACACGATTCATGAGGTCCATGAACACGGCAGGTGCATTTTTCAAACCGAATGGCATCACAAGAAACTCATAATGACCATAGCGGGTTCTGAATGCAGTTTTCATCACGTCACTTTCCTTCACCCTCAACTGGTGATAACCGGATCGCAAATAGATCTTTGAGTAGACACTCGATCCTTGTAGTTGGTCAAAAAGATCGTCAATTCGTGGAAGAGGATACCGATTCTTGATAGTCAATTTGTTGAGTTCACGGTAGTCGATACACATACGGAAGGATCCATCCTTCTTCTTCACAAACAACACAGGTGCGCCCCAAGGCGAGAAGCTTGGTTGAATAAATCCTCGGTCTAACAGCTCTTGTAGTTGACTCTGTAATTCTTGCATCTCGGAAGGTGCAAGTCTATAAGGTGCGCGAGCTACAGGTGCTGCTCCTGGCACTAAATCAATCTGAAACTCCACGGCTCTCTGCGGCGGCAATCCAGGCAATTCTTCTGGGAAGACATCAGAGAATTCGTTCACAATTCGAACGTCATTCAAGCTCTTCTCCTCAGTTTCTACCGCTTTCACATGTGCTAGGACAGCAAAACGTCCCTTCTTCATAATCTTTTGCGCTTTCATGCAACTAATGAGGTTCAACTTCGACGTACATCTCTCTCCATAGATAACCAGTGGTTCGCCATCTCCTTGTGGTATGCGAAGTGTTTATCTCCACAGATAATATCGGCCTTTATCTTGCTCAACCAATCCATACTAACGATCACGTCAAAGCTTCCCAGTTTGATAGGTATCAAATCAATTTCGAAATCTGCACCAGCTATGTTGATAATAGCTCCACGACTAATATGGTCAACCTTTTCAAGTTTTCCATTTGCGACCTCGACAAGCATACTTTCTTTTAACGGGACTAATGACCAATTAATCTTATCGCAGAAATGTCTACATACATAACTTCTATCCGCACCAGTATCAAACAAGACAGAAGCTAAAAGATTGTTGATTGTGAATATACCTGTCACCAAGTCGGGGTTATCGCGTGCATCCCTTGCATTAACATTAAAAGCTCTAGCACGCGGTGGTCTGCCATCCTTTCGTTTATTCGGGCACTCGTTTCTGAAATGGCCCGTCTGCCCGCATTCGTAACACTTTTTCGGCCCGTTGGTGTTCGGCCTCCCTGTCATCGTGGTAGTCTTGTAGTCTCTACCGATGTGCCCGCTCTTCTTGCACTTCTCACAAACAGTATTACAATACCCGGTGTGGTGCTTGTAGCACCTCTTGCATTGTGGTAGCGTGCCCTTGTAGTTCGGGTTGGAGTTGTTGTTGTTGGGGTTGGGGTTGTTGTTGTTTTGCCTGAACCCTTCATGTCGCTTCGCCGGGTTTTGATCATAGTTTCTACCCCTGTTGTTGTTATTGTTGTTGTGGTTGTTGTGGTTGTTATCCCATTTCCTCTTTTCGCTACTACCAGCTTCAAACTTAGCCTTCTCCGGCTCATCAATAAGGATCTGATTCATGAGAGTATGCGCCATGCGCATTGCTTCGGGAACATTCAGTGGTTTGGATGAGGTGACATTTCCTTTGATGGACTTAGGAAGTCCCGAGAAGTATTTCTCCATGCGCTTGAATTCGGGGGTGACCATGGTTGGACACATTAATGCTAACTCCAAAAACCTACGATTATAACTGTTAAGGTCGTTCCCTACGGCCTTCAACTGCATGAATTCAATTTCCATCTTCTAAATTTCGGTTCTTGGACAATACTCATCAATCATAGCCGCCTTGAATTCCTCCCATGGCGTAGCATACGCCTCATCGATACCTTTCGCTTGAGCTAACGTGTTCCACCACGTTAGCGCGCCGTCAGATAGCGTGCAAGATGCAAACTTGGTCTTATTGTCCTCCGAACAGTTGCTAACTCGGAATACTGATTCAAGTTTCTCGAACCATCTGGTGAGACCAACTGGTCCCTCGGTGCCGCTGAAGTTATGCGGTTTGCAGCTCTAGAATTCCTTGTATGTACACCCATTTCGAACGGGTGGAATAACCGGTGGTGGTGGCGGTGGAGCTTCGAGATTTCTTTCTGCTAGGGCTGCAGCGACCCGTTCGTTGATCATGTCCTCAATCTGGGCGGCGGTAGGTGTGGATCTTCTGTTAGCCATGGTATTCTAAACAAAAATTCTGACCCAAGTCAAAATCCAGCATGCAAGTAGTAATAATACAGTATATAGTGACCAACATGGAATCAAAACATCACATGTTATTAAATAATGCATCTAGGTACAAATACCACAGAATCATCGTACAGCAATGTAAATAGAACATCGTGCAAGAATTAAATAATGCAAAGTTCCATTCATTAATAATAATAAGTTTCATACATCTGAATAAGTTCGTACAATACATATGAAATACATGAAACTATATCTAGATTACATCATGAAATCTAAATACAAAGTCCTACGGTGAAGGTGGGTGAACTGCTCCTCGAGCCAACTGCTCCTCGAGCTCAGTGACTCGAGCTCGGAGAGTCTCAACCTCCCTCATCAATTCCTCGTTAGAGAGAGCTGGTGGGGCAGGCGGTGCAGGTGGGGCGGGTGGTGCGGGTGGTGCCGGTGGTGCTGATGTAGATGGTCCGACTCCGAATGTAGACGGTACGTCCCTAGATGTAAGTGGTCCGTATCTAAATCTAGGTGGTACGGTTCCAGGAATAGTCAATACGTAACGGGGAACCTTACGTATCTGTGGGTCGGCAGGGTATGGCACAACTCGTTTACGAGCAGTAACCCTACGACGATGGCCAAAAGCGTCAGTAAAAGCACGACCTCCATTCACCCCTGGAATGACGGTGCCATCGGAACGGTACCGCTTCTTCGGCGGGGTGGAGGGTGCCTGAATAGGTCTATCAGCAGGATCCTCATCATCGCTGGAGTCGTCTGATGATGAAGAATCGGCGGATGACGAGTCATCCGAATCGTGTGGTGGTGACACTGGTGGCTGAGCTGGTAATCCGAAGCGTCCGAAGGCGGCCAACATCTGTCTGTGTCTGCCTGGCGGAATCACGACTAAACATCCGTCGGGAGTGCGTCGGCAAGGCATGCGCATGTGGTTACGAAACGGCCCTTCCCCGAACTCCGCGGGGATCTCAATACCACCAATGCGGGGCTGTGACCCCGAGGGTCCGGGAGCAGACACTGGGGCAGGTGTACTAGTACCAGCTCCGGAAGTAGAAGCGCCGGGATCACTAGTGGGTGTCGGGGCTGGTGTATCGGCAGTAGCAGCAGCAGGTGTAGCAGTGGGTAGGGCGACGGGGTCTGAGTCTGTACTGCCCGAAATGCCAGCAGGTGGAACATCCGACATCTGAACAAGGAAAAATAAATTTTCCATGTCAGTATGTCATAAAGCAAGCAAATAATAGGCCAACAGTTTAAATCATGTATAATGGTAACTAGCATGGCAATAACAGTAATTCGTATGAAAGTAGCATGCAATCGAAAGCAAGTAGCATCATGCAGTAGTGAAATCATGTAGTAGCATACGGCATATAGCGGAAAAAGTAAGCAGTAGCATGCAGTAAATTCAGCGGAAATAAGTAAACTAGCAAGTTGTAGATTAGTCCTATTAGTGAATCCTACTCGGGTCGGTCTTAGACTCACTAATGCAACCTAATTCCCTACAACCAATGCTCTGATACCAAATGTGATGCCCCGTACAAAACCATCGTGTACGAATCATCAACAACAGGATCATTACAAGGTTAAGTACTATATGCTGTAATTAAAGAAGTTGCATTCGCGATAAAAAGGTGATGTCATAACCGACATCAAATGTTTTACATTTCAAAAGCATGCTTCACTAAGTAGAAGCAAATAATATGTGTATGTGACCACAATGGTCGTTACAAGTCATAGTTCAAAAGTACGAATGTTTGAATGCAAAGTAAAGTAGTTCATGCGTGGACAACTCTAAGCAGCGGGTTCTACAGCACGACTAGTACACAGCGGAAGCAACCTCAAGCACCTGAGAAATACATGCTTAAAAATGTCAACACAAAGGTTGGTGAGCTATAGTTTAAGTATAACAGTATGTAAGGTAGGCCACGAGATTTCAGTGCTACAAAAGAGCGTTTCAAAACAGTATGATAAAGTATATGTTAACCGTGGGCACTTGGTAACTAACTTAACGTTTAAAATACCCCCTGAAAGTACACTTGGTGAGTGCGTATGTTTACGAAGTATTAAACACTCATTGACTGCTAGCGCGACTAGCCCGAGTGGGGATGTCAAACCCTATGGATCCATATCTAAGATTCGCGTTCACGGTTCATAAACCAATGATTAAACGTTACCGAGCTAAAGGGAATGTTTATGCCGTTGTATAACCCACACATATATAAGTTTAAGTACTCGTGCCTAGTATGTAAAACATAAAATCCGCATGTATTCTCAGTTCCCAAAATAAGTTAAAGTAAAAAAAGGGAATGCTATAACTCACAATGATATGTAGCGGTAAAGTAGTAGTCGGGAAAGGTGTGCAAGTAAATGGTCCGAAATCCTCAACCTAAGTCAAATAGTACTAAGTCATTAAATCGTCTTAATAGGTTTAAAAGTATGTAATTAAGGTCTTAAGGGTCATCATCATTCATCATCAAACAAAAGGCGTAAAGTAAGTTTCGTTTATGAAAGTAGTTTTCAACAAAGTCTGACTTCAGTCAGTCACCACGGCCTCTACTATTACTGAATTAAGGTGAGACCAGTGGCCATGGCTCCGTCTATGAGTCCCTTAAGTGTGGTAAAATTTACAGAAGCAAAATCGTCTTGGTTTGACCGTGGCGACGGTCTAAGTGCGAGTAGGTCAGAAATTTCTGCACAATGTTAAAGGACATAGTAACGATCGGAGGGCCATAAATCCTAAACCGTAACTCGGATTAAGACGAGTCCTATATGAAAAGTTATCTACTCGAAAATTTCTATCTAAAAATCAAAGTTATAACAGCCCAGGTCTACTGGTCTATTCCAGAATCATCAGGTCAGTAGGTTTTGGACAGAACAGTGAGTTTAAAAGGGTTCCGGTGGTCTTGGTGCTTGATGTTCATCATGGTTCTCATCCTTGATGCATATAGCTTCAAGTGTACAACTCATTGATGTATCTACATCATCTTAACCAAGTCTTGACCATCATAACCCATGTGCAAGTCTAAGACATGAAGCACAACTCACTTAAGAGTTGTATGAAGTTTGATGAACCAAAGTTGCATCAAGGTCTTAGATCTAACACATACATGAACTTTAAAACCTATAATAAGTTACAAACTTGAAAATAAACTTAAGTAAACAAGATATTAGGGTAGAACATAGTTCTTAGTTAGATCTTGAAGATCCTAGACTCAAAAGTCTAGATCTATAGTTCTTAAGTTAAATCAAACACAAGTATATAAAGTTGTAACTAGAAAGTTAAACTTCTATGTCTTGAACTTACAAAGTTTCAAGAATAATAACCAAGATTAACTAGTAATTACTTGACCATAAACATCCAAAATCACGAATTCAAGGTAAGAATAAATGAAGAAAAATAAACTAGATTTACAAGTATTATGTTTCATGTTTGTGTCATACTTAGGAAGATTCAAAACAAAGTTGAATCTTAGTGTTTAAGTCTACAAACATGAAAGCAAAGAAAGATTATAAAGTTTATGAACTTTGATCTTGAAAATACTTAAATGTAGAACTACAAACTAGTAAATTTTAGTTCTTGTTCTTGGTACTTTATCAACAAAGAAGTAACCAAGATTCATGAAGATTCAAGTTAAGAAACTTGATCTTTACAACAAACAAGTGACAAGCTACAAACAAACAAGTAATTCAAACAAGTAAAGATGATGATGATGATCATAAGTCACGGTTTTGGAACCAAGAAAAGGAGAAGAAAAAGTTTAATACTTACTAAATTCTAGAGAGAATAAGAGAGAAAATTGAAGTGGTGTTGCAAGTATGTGAAATGGAAAGTAAAATACAAGTATCAAGTAGTAAGTAGTAAGTTTTTTAAAAAAAAAAAAAAAGAACTCCCCATGGCCTTTAGGTGGTGGACGGTTTCAAGGCAAAAGAGGAAGTCAAAAGTGATGCTTTCTTGTGTTGGTTAATGTTGTATGCTAAGAAAGTGTATAAGGCCAAGTTCATGGGGAAGTAATCTTGCATGCTTGTAAGGTTTTTGTCCCCAAATTAGCTTAATAAATCAAGTGCTTAATGTGACGACCCGGGAATTTCTGACTAAATTTAAACTTTATCTTTATATGTTTCCGACACGATAAGCAAAGTCTGTAATTTTTAACCTCAAAAGTTTTGGAACTATAGTCACGTAATCAATTACTCTCTGACTAATTCCGATGATTCACGAACCATTGTTTGTAAATAAAATTGTACATATATATATATGTAAATATAAATATGTGTAGTAATTTAAAATTATAAAATATAATTTAAACATTGGAATTAGATATGTTAAATAAGATACAAAATAATTAAGTAAAATTTAAAATGAATATATAGACATATGAGATTTATGTATATTATTAAATAATATATATATAGTTAAATGATAAAGATTCAGTAAAAGTTACTATATAATATATTATATGATTATTAAATATTACATAATTAACAATATATTATTAAACAAATTAAATAAGATTTTATTACTTTCATTATTATTATTAATACTAATATTAATATTAATAATTAATATCAGTATTAGTTATACTGTTATAGATAATAGATATAGATAAGAAATCTAATGCAATTAAGTTGTTACCTTTACTAATATTAATATTACTTTCACTACTATTATTAGAATATGTAGTTAATATTAATAACAAAGTTATTATTAATATTTTGTATATTACATAAATATGAAATTGATACAACTGAATTGTTACATAACTACTATTAATATTAGTGTTATTAGTATTGTTGTTATCATTATTCATATCATAATTAGTAGTAAGATTATAATTTTAATTACTATAAATGGTTATGTATTATTATTATCTTTATTAAGATTATTAATATCATTAGTATTATAACTAATAATAAAATTTTAATTTTAGTATTTATGATTAATATTAGTATTATTATTGGATATTATTATTACCATTAATAATTAGTATTATTATTATTATAAATTATTATTGATATCATTTTTAGTATTATTTGATAATATTAATATTATTATTATTATTACTATTATTATTATTAATTCAATTATTAATAGGATTTTAATTAATTATAATTACTAATAATTAATATATTAATATACATTATATTATAGAACGTACTCATTTGGAATCAGGATCTGTTATCAGTAGCTCTCAATCTGTAGCATTATCTTGTTTCTGTCCCCTATTGTGATTCAATCAATAGAAAACATCCAAACTCAGTAGATAACGTAATCTGCTTTTATATATTTTTTTCTTATTTAATTCCTGTTATATTTGTACTGGCTGTCGACTGATTCCATTATAAGATTGACTAATTCATTGTAATATTGGATCCATTCGAACTACCTTCCATTTCCAATATCAATTTCAACAACCCAATACTGTTAAATTAGTTAAATTAATAATATTTTTTTTAAACAGACTGCAAAACCCGTTCTTCAACTTTTGAGCCAAATCACGATTCTGTGTCGCATTTAAAAATCTATAAATGGAGGATTGTTAGAAATCCTTCATTTAATCTATATATAAAGTTTCAGTTCTTAATTCATAAAATCAAAGTCGAATTTCGAAGTCAAAGATATATTTTCAAAAGTCAAAATAATAGTTCTTCTCAAAATTCGTTTTTAATTCGATGTTTCAGATTCAATTAGGTACACAGATAGTTTCTAAAGGGGTTTTGCAACCTATTTCATGAAGTAAGTTTTTGTTAAAACGATCTCTAATTAAAAATCAAGATTTTTTTTTCTGTATGTGTCGAGACTGCAGTAGCAGTTTTTATTTTTATTTTTTTATTTTTTATTTTTTTTTCTCGTTTTCCTTTTAATGCTAACATCTGACATCTGATTTCTATTATTTACAAATGTTTTAAAATATCTTAATTGGGACAATTTAAAACTGTCTTGGCCGATTTATATGTTTGAAGAGAAGATGAAAGGGAAACAGAAGTTAATAGGTTAAATAATATTTAGAAGAGTTATGATCAGTAAAAATCGAATGGATCAGTTGGTTAAGGTTGTTTGTGTGTATCCGAGAGGTCTCGGGCTCGAGTCCGGGCAAGGGAAATTATATTCTTTTTGGAACCTATTCTTGTGAGGTAGTAGTCTTTTATTGTTATTGTTATTACTTCATTATTATTATAATTATTATTATTATTATTATTATTATTATTATTATTATTATTATTATTATTATTATTGATTATGGTTATGGTTATTATTAAGATAAGTGTTATTAGTTCCTAAGAATTAAAGTATAATTATTATTATTATCATTTATCTAATTAATAGTATTATCATTATTATTATTACTAATATTATCATTAAGTATTATTATTATTATTATTATTATTATTATTATTATTATTATTATAACTATATTATTATTATTATTACTAGTATTAGTATTAGTATTATTATTATTATTAATATTATTATGATTATTATTATTATTATTGTAATATTATGATTATCGTCATTAAGATGATTATGAACATATTAACAACATTCATGCTACAAAATTAATAGTAAAAGTGATACGATAAAAATTATGAAAAATGGTCATAATTATTTAAATATAGGTACAATTATGAATACGATTACAAATTTAAGTTATAGAAACTGTAGTCATAAGTTTAGAAATTATAAGAAACTTAGGATAAATCTGATATGTATTATTAGCACTGATATTATTATCATTTACTAAAAGTATCATTTTAATTAAAATTATCAAAATTAGCATTTTTATTAAGATTACCATATACATTAAAATAGATACTATTACTACTAATATTATTACTATTATTAGTATCATTACTATTATCATTCTTGTCAATACTGGTATTATTACAAATAGATATTTTATACAACAATACATTACAATAATATTAATATTACGTATCATTATATGGTTATTATTAAAATGATAATTACTAAATTATATATATAAAATGTATCAGTTAATACACAAATATATATTGTTATCATATATAAAACCTTACATATATATGTATAATATAAATAATGATAAATATTAACTAACTATATAAAATATATAAATTAAATATATTAAAATGATCCAAATAACATGAAATATAATAAGTATATTATTAATAATAATATATATAAACTTGCTCGATTACGATTATATGTTTTAATAAATATACAATTGATATAGGTTCGTGAATCCGAGGCCAACCCTGCATTGTTCAATATAGTCATATGTATTTTTACTACAAAATACATTAGGTGAGTTTCATTAATCCCTTTTTAAATGCTTTTGCAATATATATATTTGGGACTGAGAATACATGCGCTGTTTTTATAACTGTTTTACGAAATAGACACAAGTAATTGAAACTACATTATACGGTTGAATGATCGAAACTGAGTATGCCCCTTTTTATTAAGTCTGGTAATCTAAGAATTAGGGAACAGACACCCTAATTGACGCGAACTCTAAAGATAGATCTATCGGGCCCAACAAGCCCCATCCAAAGTACCGGATGCTTTAGTACTTCGAAATTTATATCATGTCCGAAGGAGGATCCCGGAATGATGGGGATATTCTTATATGCATATTGTGAATGTCGGTTACCAGGTGTTCAATCCATATGAATGATATTTTTGTCTCTATGGATGGGACGTATGTTTATGAGAAATGGAAATATGAAATCTTGTGGTCTATTAAAACTTTGAAATGATTATTTATGATAAACTAATGAACTCACCAACCTTTTGATTGACAATTGAAAGCATGTTTATTCTCAGGTATGAAAGAAATCTTCCGCTGTGCATTTGCTCATTTTAGAAACATTACTTGGAGTCATTCATGGCATATTTCAAAAGACGTTGCATTCGAGTCGTCGAGTTCATCAAGATTATTATTAAGTCAATTATAGTTGGATATATTCTGAAATTGTATGCATGCCGTCAATTTTCGTTGTAAAGAAAGAATGTCTTTTAAAATTGAATGCAATGTTTGTAAAATGTGTTATATAGAGGTCAAATACCTCGCGATGTAATCAACTGTTGTGAATCGTTTATAATCGATATGGATTTCGTCCGGATGGATTAGGACGGGTTTTCACAGTTGGTATCAGAGCAGATGAAATGTCCCGTTCTTATTGATTAAAAACGTTCCATATTAATTGATTTCGTTGCGAGGTTTTGACCTCTATATGAGACGTTTTTCAAAGACTGCATTCATTTTTAAACAAACCATAACCTTTATTTCATCAATAAAGGTTTAAAAAGCTTTACGTAGATTATCAAATAATGATAATCTAAAATATCCTGTTTACACACGACCATTACATAATGGTTTACAATACAAATATGTTACAACAAAATAAGTTTCTTGAATGCAGTTTTTACACAATATCATACAAGCATGGACTCCAAATCTTGTCCTTATTTAAGTATGCGACAGCGGAAGCTCTTAATAATCACCTGAGAATAAACATGCTTAAAACGTCAACAAAAATGTTGGTGAGTTATAGGTTTAATCTATATATATCAAATCGTAACAATAGACCACAAGATTTCATATTTCAATACACATCCCATACATAGAGATAAAAATCATTCATATGGTGAACACCTGGTAACCGACAATAACAAGATGCATATATAAGAATATCCCCATCATTCCGGGACACCCTTCGGATATGATATAAATTTCGAAGTACTAAAGCATCCGGTACTTTGGATGGGGTTTGTTAGGCCCAATAGATCTATCTTTAGGATTCGCGTCAATTAGGGTGTCTGTTCCCTAATTCTTAGATTACCAGACTTAATAAAAAGGGGCATATTCGATTTCGATAATTCAACCATAGAATGTAGTTTCACGTACTTGTGTCTATTTTGTAAATCATTTATAAAACCTGCATGTATTCTCATCCCAAAAATATTAGATTTTAAAAGTGGGACTATAACTCACTTTCACAGATTTTTACTTCGTCGGGAAGTAAGACTTGGCCACTGTTGATTCACGAACCTATAACAATATATACATATATATTAAAGTATGTTCAAAATATATTTACAACACTTTTAATATATTTTGATGTTTTAAGTTTATTAAGTCAGCTGTCCTCGTTAGTAACCTATAACTAGTTGTCCACAGTTAGATGTACAGAAATAAATCGATAAATATTATCTTGAATCAATCCACGACCCAGTGTATACGTATCTCAGTATTGATCACAACTCAAACTATATATATTTTGGAATCAACCTCAACCCTGTATAGCTAACTCCAACATTCACATATAGAGTGTCTATGGTTGTTCCGAAATATATATAGATGTGTCGACATGATAGGTCGAAACATTGTATACGTGTCTATGGTATCTCAAGATTACATAATATATAATACAAGTTGATTAAGTTATGGTTGGAATAGATTTGTTACCAATTTTCACGTAGCTAAAATGAGAAAAATTATCCAATCTTGTTTTACCCATAACTTCTTCATTTTAAATCCGTTTTGAGTGAATCAAATTGCTATGATTTCATATTGAACTCTATTTTATGAATCTAAACAGAAAAAGTATAGGTTTATAGTCGGAAAAATAAGTTACAAGTCGTTTTTGTAAAGGTAGTCATTTCAGTCGAAAGAACGACGTCTAGATGACCATTTTAGAAAACATACTTCCACTTTGAGTTTAACCATAATTTTTGGATATAGTTTCATGTTCATAATAAAAATCATTTTCTCAGAATAACAACTTTTAAATCAAAGTTTATCATAGTTTTTAATTAACTAACCCAAAACAGCCCGCGGTGTTACTACGACGGCGTAAATCCGGTTTTACGGTGTTTTTCGTGTTTTCAGGTTTTAAATCATTAAGTTAGCATATCATATAGATATAGAACATGTGTTTAGTTGATTTTAAAAGTCAAGTTAGAAGGATTAACTTTTGTTTGCGAACAAGTTTAGAATTAACTAAACTATGTTCTAGTGATTACAAGTTTAAACCTTCGAATAAGATAGCTTTATATGTATGAATTGAATGATGTTATGAACATCATTACTACCTTAAGTTCCTTGGATGAACCTACTGAAAAAGAGAAAAATGGATCTAGCTTCAATGGATCCTTGGATGGCTCAAATGTAGTGACCCGAACTTTTCCATGTTTATATATATTAATTGAGATTGATGTTTACATGATTAAATGTTTCCAACATGTTAAGCAATCAAACTTGTTAAGACTTGATTAATTGAAATAGGTTTCATATAGACAATTGACCACCCAAGTTGACCGGTGATTCACGAACGTTAAAACTTGTAAAAACTATATGATGACATATATATGGTTATATATATAGTTAACATGATATTATGATATGTAAACATATCATTAAGTATATTAACAATGAACTACATATGTAAAAACAAGACTACTAACTTAATGATTTTGAAACGAGACATATATGTAACGATTATCGTTGTAACGACATTTAATGTATATATATCATATTAAGAGATATTCGTACATCATAATATCATGATAATATAATAATTTAAAATCTCTTTTGATATTATAAACATTGGGTTAACAACATTTAACAAGATCGTTAGCCTAAAGGTTTCAAAACAACATTTACATGTAACGACTAACGATGACTTAACGACTCAGTTAAAATGTATATACATGTAGTGTTTTAATATGTATTCATACACTTTTGAAAGACTTCAAGACACTTATCAAAATACTTCTACTTAACAAAAATGCTTACAATTACATCCTCGTTCAGTTTCATCAACAATTCTACTCGTATGCACCCGTATTCGTACTCGTACAATACACAGCTTTTAGATGTATGTACTATTGGTATATACACTCTAATGATCAGCTCTTAGCAGCCCATGTGAGTCACCTAACACATGTGGGAACCATCATTTGGCAACTAGCATGAAATATCTCATAAGATTACAAAAATATGAGTAATCATTCATGACTTATTTACATGAAAACAAAATTACATATCCTTTATATCTAATCCATACACCAACGACCAAAAACACCTACAAACACTTTTATTCTTCAATTTTCTTCATCTAATTGAACTCTCTCAAGTTCTATCTTCAAGTTCTAAGTGTTCTTCATAAATTCCAAAAGTTCTAGTTTCATAAAATCAAGAATACTTTCAAGTTTGCTAGCTCACTTCCAATCTTGTAAGGTGATCATCCAACCTCAAGAAATCTTTGTTTCTTACAGTAGGTTATCATTCTAATACAAGGTAATAATCATATTCAAACTTTGGTTCAATTTCTATAACTATAACAATCTTATTTCAAGTGATGATCTTACTTGAACTTGTTTTCGTGTCATGATTTTGCTTCAAGAACTTTGAGCCATCCAAGGATCCATTGAAGCTAGATCCATTTTTCTCTTTTCCAGTAGGTTCATCCAAGGAACTTAAGGTAGTAATGATGTTCATAACATCATTCGATTCATACATATAAAGCTATCTTATTCGAAGGTTTAAACTTGTAATCACTAGAACATAGTTTAGTTAATTCTAAACTTGTTCGCAAACAAAAGTTAATCCTTCTAACTTGACTTTTAAAATCAACTAAACACATGTTCTATATCTATATGATATGCTAACTTAATGATTTAAAACCTGGAAACACGAAAAACACCGTAAAACCGGATTTACGCCGTCGTAGTAACACCGCGGGCTGTTTTGGGTTAGTTAATTAAAAACTATGATAAACTTTGATTTAAAAGTTGTTATTCTGAGAAAATGATTTTTATTATGAACATGAAACTATATCCAAAAATTATGGTTAAACTCAAAGTGGAAGTATGTTTTCTAAAATGGTCATCTAGACGTCGTTCTTTCGACTGAAATGACTACCTTTACAAAAACGACTTGTAACTTATTTTTCCGACTAGAAACCTATACTTTTTTTGTTTAGATTCATAAAATAGAGTTCAATATGAAACCATAGCAATTTGATTCACTCAAAACGGATTTAAAATGAAGAAGTTATGGGTAAAACAAGATTGGATAATTTTTCTCATTTTAGCTACGTGAAAATTGGTAACAAATCTATTCCAACCATAACTTAATCAACTTGTATTATATATTATGTAATCTTGAGATACCATAGACACGTATACAATGTTTCGACCTATCATGTCGACACATCTATATATATTTCGGAACAACCATAGACACTCTATATGTGAATGTTGGAGTTAGCTATACAGGGTTGAGGTTGATTCCAAAATATATATAGTTTGAGTTGTGATCAATACTGAGATACGTATACACTGGGTCGTGGATTGATTCAAGATAATATTTATCGATTTATTTCTGTACATCTAACTGTGGACAACTAGTTGTAGGTTACTAACGAGGACAGCTGACTTAATAAACTTAAAACATCAAAATATATTAAAAGTGTTGTAAATATATTTTGAACATACTTTAATATATATGTATATATTGTTATAGGTTCGTGAATCAACAGTGGCCAAGTCTTACTTCTCGACGAAGTAAAAATCTGTGAAAGTGAGTTATAGTCCCATTTTTAAAATCTAATATTTTTGGGATGAGAATACATGCAGGTTTTATAAATGATTTACAAAATAGACACAAGTACGTGAAACTACATTCTATGGTTGAATTATCGAAATCGAATATGCCCCTTTTTATTAAGTCTGGTAATCTAAGAATTAGGGAACAGACACCCTAATTGACGCGAATCCTAAAGATAGATCTATTGGGCCTAACAAACCCCATCCAAAGTACCGGATGCTTTAGTACTTCGAAATTATATCATATCCGAAGGGTGTCCCGGAATGATGGGGATATTCTTATATATGCATCTTGTTATTGTCGGTTACCAGGTGTTCACCATATGAATGATTTTTATCTCTATGTATGGGATGTGTATTGAAATATGAAATCTTGTGGTCTATTATTATGATTTGATATATATAGGTTAAACCTATAACTCACCAACATTTTTGTTGACGTTTTAAGCATGTTTATTCTCAGGTGATTATTAAGAGCTTCCGCTGTCACATACTTAAATAAGGACGAGATTTGGAGTTCATGCTTGTATGATATTGTGTAAAAACTGCATTCAAGAAACTTATTTTGTTGTAACATATTTGTATTGTAAACCATTATGTAATGGTCGTGTGTAAACAGGATATTTTAGATTATCATTATTTGATAATCTACGTAAAGCTTTTTAAACCTTTATTGATGAAATAAAGGTTATGGTTTGTTTTAAAATGAATGCAGTCTTTGAAAAACGTCTCATATAGAGGTCAAAACCTCGCAACGAAATCAATTAATATGGAACGTTTTTAATCAATAAGAACGGGACATTTCAGTTGGTATCAGAGCGTTGGTCTTAGAGAACCAGAAAATTTGCATTAGTGTGTCTTATCGAGTTTGTTAGGATGCATTAGTGATTCTGGACTTCGACCGTGTTTTCTTTAAAAATGATTGCTTAACATTTTTGTTGGAAACTATATATTTTTAACATATGAATATTATGTGATATATTAATCTCTTAACGTGTTTGATATTATGTGATAGATGTCTACCTCTAGAACAAGTCCCATTGACTCACCTAATAATAATGAAGAGTCAAATGTAAATTGGAATGATTCATGGACTGATTCACAAGTTCCCGAAGAGGAACCGGAAGAAGAGTCGGAACCGGAAGAAGAATCGGAACCGGACGAAGAATCGGAACCGGAAGAAGAATCGGAACCGGTGGGGGAAATAATAAAACGGTTAAGTAAAAGAGAATCCTCAACCAACCGACCAAGGTTAATTATGGTCAATGGTGTTTCCGCCAAGGAAGCAAAATATTGGGAGGATTACCAATTCTCCGATGAATCGGATTCCTACGAGAATTCCAATGATATTATAGAAATTACTCCAACTGAATTTAAAAAGGCAAAAGAAAATAATAAGGGAAAGGGCATAAAAATAGAGAAATCTAATTCCAACCCCGATGAACTTTATATGTATCGTCAACCCCCGAAGTTCTTAAGTTGTAACAATGACCCGGGAACCTCTAAACCACCAGGTTTTTCTAAACCAATGTGGACAACGACGGCTCGTATTAGGGGAACATCATATATCCCTAGAAACTTGGCAAAACGAACCAAAACCGAAGAAGAAGAAACGAGCGAGTCGGAATAAGATAGTTGTATTCGTGTGGTGTAATATATGTAATATAGTGTGCTTATGCTTTATGATATATGTAAAAATTGCTTGTATTAATAAGTATTTTTTTTTTTATGAATCTAACTCTTGTCTATTTTACAGTTTAAAAACACAAAATGGATAGACAACCCAATATTTTAAGAGACCTACCCGGAGACATGATTGATGAAATCTTGTCTAGAGTCGGCCAGAATTCTTCGGCACAACTATTTAAGGCGAGATCAGTTTGTAAGACATTCGAAGAACGTTCCAAGAATGTCTTGGTTTATAAGAGACTTTCGTTTGAAAGATGGGGGATATCACATTGGGAAACCCATAAGTTACGATGTGTTTACTTTGACGCATATATTGCGGGGAACCCAAATGCTATTTTACGCAACGGGTTAAGAAATTATTTTGACTCAATATATCCGAATATTGGACTTCGTGATTTAGAAAAAGCGGCTAACATGCAACATAAAGAAGCATGTTATGCTTACGGATTAGTAATGTTCGCTTCTCACCAAAGTGAGAACAAGAACATCGGGCTACAACTATTAAACAAAACGTTTCCACAAGTGACGGAGTCGGTAATTGGGGTAAGAAATGAGGTTTTTAGATTATTACGGGACTGTTGGACATTACGTAACCCTCGTCCCTTTGATGATGTTACAACACGCTGTCTTATCAACGGCCATAACGGTTATGTTGCACAAGACCAAGGATGGGAAGTAGTCCTAGTAAAACCAGAATGCATGACTTGTTTCTGGACGTATGAATTACGTGTCTTTATTGCCTTTGCTGAACGACTTGTGTACTAGCTAGAATTATCTTCACAACTATCTTGTATCAAAGTTATTGTGTGCTATATTTCATGCTTTATGTAAAATAAGCGGTATTGTAAGTTTGTAAAATATTGTATAAAAGCTTGAACGCGAAATATTATTACAATCAGTTTTTCATATAGAATTGTAGTAGTTGAATTGTATATTAGCTACTAAGTATGAACTTAACGGGTTGGTACTACCCGAATTTAAACTTATAAAACGCTAATATGAAGAAAAAGCTTTTATAAATGAGTTCATATTATGCTACGAAATACTATTAACTACTCTTAATATTCTGTATGATTAACTTGTTCCATTTAACTATTTTGAAGGAAATGGCACCGACTACTCGACACACCGTGAATATGAATGAAGAGGAATTCCGTACTTTTCTAGCTTCAAACATAGCCGCAGTACAGGCTGCGCTACATACCAACAATAACCTTGGATCTAGCAGTACAGGAAATCGTGTAGGATGCACCTACAAAGAATTCACTGCCTGCAAACCTTTGGAATTTGATGGAACCGAAGGACCGATCGGATTGAAACGGTGGACCGAGAAGGTTGAATCGGTGTTTGCCATAAGTAAGTGTACTGAAGAGGACAAAGTGAAGTACGCTACGCATACCTTCACAGGTTCTGCGTTAACATGGTGGAATACCTATCTAGAGCAAGTGGGACAAGACGATGCGTACGCACTACCGTGGTCAGCATTCAAGCACTTGATGAACGAGAAGTACCGTCCCAGAACCGAGGTCAATAAGCTCAAGACAGAACTTAGAGGGTTACGAACCCAAGGATTTGATATTACCACGTACGAAAGACGATTCACAGAATTGTGCCTATTGTGTCCGGGAGCATTCGAAGATGAGGAAGAGAAGATCGACGCATTTGTGAAAGGATTACCGGAAAGAATCCAAGAAGATATAAGTTCACACGAGCCCGCCTCCATACAACAGGCATGTAGAATGGCTCACAAACTAGTGAACCAGATTGAAGAAAGAATTAAAGAACAGACTGCTGAAGAGGCCAATGTGAAGCAAGTCAAAAGAAAGTGGGAGGAAAACGGTGATAAGAATCACCAATACAACAACAACAGCAATTACAACAATAATCGCAACAATTATCCCAACAATCGCAACATCAATCGAAACTACAACAAACAGCCCAACAACAACAGCAACATCAACTACAACAATCATCCCAACAACAATAATAACCGCAACAACAACAACAATCAGAAGCAGCTATGCCAAAGGTGTGAAAAGTATCACTCGGGGTTCTGCACCAAATTTTGCAACAAGTGTAAAAGAAATGGTCATAGCGCGGCGAAGTGTGAGGTCTACGGACCAGGGGTTAATAGAACGAAAGGAACAAATGGTGTCGGAACGAGTAATGGCGGAGCAAGTAGTGTCGGAGCAAGTTATGCCAATGTAGTTTGTTATAAATGTGGAAAACCGGGCCACATTATTAGAAATTGCCCGAACCAGGAGAACACGAATGGACAAGGCCGCGGAAGAGTTTTCAATATTAATGCGGCAGAGGCACAGGAAGACCCGGAGCTTGTTACGGGTACGTTTCTTATTGACAATAAATCTGCTTACGTTTTATTTGATTCGGGTGCGGATAGAAGCTATATGAGTAGAGATTTTTGTGCTAAATTAAGTTGTCCATTGACGCCTTTGGATAGTAAATTTTTACTCGAATTAGCAAATGGTAAATTAATTTCAGCAGATAATATATGTCGGAATCGAGAAATTAAACTGGTTAGCGAAACATTTAAGATTGATTTGATACCAGTAGAGTTAGGGAGTTTTGATGTGATAATCGGTATGGACTGGTTGAAAGAAGTGAAAGCGGAGATCGTTTGTTACAAAAATGCAATTCGCATTATACGAGAAAAAGGAAAACCCTTAATGGTGTACGGAGAAAAGGGCAACACGAAGCTACATCTTATTAGTAATTTGAAGGCACAAAAACTAATAAGAAAAGGTTGCTATGCTGTTCTAGCACACGTCGAGAAAGTACAAACTGAAGAAAAGAGCATCAATGATGTTCCCGTCGCAAAAGAATTTCCTGATGTATTTCCGAAAGAATTACCGGGATTACCCCCACACCGATCCGTTGAATTTCAAATAGATCTTGTACCAGGAGCTGCACCAATAGCTCGTGCTCCTTACAGACTCGCACCCAGCGAGATGAAAGAACTACAAAGCCAATTACAAGAACTTTTAGAGCGTGGTTTCATTCGACCAAGCACATCACCGTGGGGAGCTCCTGTTTTGTTTGTCAAGAAGAAAGATGGTACATTCAGGTTGTGTATCGACTACCGAGAGTTGAACAAACTTACCATCAAGAACCGCTACCCACTACCGAGAATCGATGACTTATTTGATCAATTACAAGGCTCGTCTGTTTATTCAAAGATTGACTTACGTTCCGGGTATCATCAAATGCGGGTGAAAGAAGATGATATTCCAAAGACTGCTTTCAGAACACGTTACGGTCATTACGAGTTTATGGTCATGCCGTTTGGTTTAACTAATGCACCAGCTGTGTTCATGGACCTTATGAACCGAGTGTGTGGACCATACCTTGACAAGTTTGTCATTGTTTTCATTGATGACATACTTATTTACTCAAAGAATGACCAAGAACACGGTGAACATTTGAGAAAGGTGTTAGAAGTATTGAGGAAGGAAGAATTGTACGCTAAGTTTTCAAAGTGTGCATTTTGGTTGGAAGAAGTTCAATTCCTCGGTCACATAGTGAACAAAGAAGGTATTAAGGTGGATCCGGCAAAGATAGAAACTGTTGAAAAGTGGGAAACCCCGAAAACTCCGAAACACATACGCCAGTTTTTAGGACTAGCTGGTTACTACAGAAGGTTCATCCAAGACTTTTCCAGAATAGCAAAACCCTTGACTGCATTAACGCATAAAGGGAAGAAGTTTGAATGGAATGATGAACAAGAGAAAGCGTTTCAGTTATTGAAGAAAAAGCTAACTACGGCACCTATATTGTCATTGCCTGAAGGGAATGATGATTTTGTGATTTATTGTGACGCATCAAAGCAAGGTCTCGGTTGTGTATTAATGCAACGAACGAAGGTGATTGCTTATGCGTCTAGACAATTGAAGATTCACGAACAAAATTATACGACGCATGATTTGGAATTAGGCGCAGTTGTTTTTGCATTAAAGACTTGGAGGCACTACTTATATGGGGTCAAAAGTATTATATATACCGACCACAAAAGTCTTCAACACATATTTAATCAGAAACAACTGAATATGAGGCAGTGTAGGTGGATTGAATTATTGAATGATTATGACTTTGAGATTCGTTACCACCCGGGGAAGGCAAATGTGGTAGCCGATGCCTTGAGCAGGAAGGACAGAGAACCCATTCGAGTAAAATCTATGAATATAATGATTCATAATAACCTTACTACTCAAATAAAGGAGGCGCAACAAGGAGTTTTAAAAGAGGGAAATTTAAAGGATGAAATACCCAAAGGATCGGAGAAGCATCTTAATATTCGGGAAGATGGAACCCGGTATAGGGCTGAAAGGATTTGGGTACCAAAATTTGGAGATATGAGAGAAATGGTACTTAGAGAAGCTCATAAAACCAGATACTCAATACATCCTGGAACGGGGAAGATGTACAAGGATCTCAGGAAATATTTTTGGTGGCCGGGTATGAAAGCCGATGTTGCTAAATACGTAGGAGAATGTTTGACGTGTTCTAAGGTCAAAGCTGAGCATCAGAAACCATCAGGTCTACTTCAACAACCATAAATCCCAGAATGGAAATGGGAAAACATTACCATGGATTTCATCACTAAATTGCCAAGGACTGCAAGTGGTTTTGATACTATTTGGGTAATAGTTGATCGTCTCACCAAATCAGCACACTTCCTACCAATAAGAGAAGATGACAAGATGGAGAAGTTAGCACGACTGTATTTGAAGGAAGTCATATCCAGACATGGAATACCAATCTCTATTATCTCTGATAGGGATGGCAGATTTATTTCAAGATTCTGGCAGACATTACAGCAAGCATTAGGAACTCGTCTAGACATGAGTACTGCCTATCATCCACAAACTGATGGGCAGAGCGAAAGGACGATACAAACGCTTGAAGACATGCTACGAGCATGTGTTATTGATTTCGGAAACAGTTGGGATCGACATCTACCGTTAGCAGAATTTTCCTACAACAACAGCTACCATTCAAGCATTGAGAGGGCGCCGTTTGAAGCACTTTATGGTAGAAAGTGCAGGTCTCCGATTTGTTGGAGTGAGGTGGGGGATAGACAGATTACGGGTTCGGAGATTATACAAGAAACTACCGAGAAGATCATCCAAATTCAACAACGGTTGAAAACCGCCCAAAGTCGACAAAAGAGCTACGCTGACATTAAAAGAAAAGATATAGAATTTGAAATTGGAGAGATGGTCATGCTTAAAGTTTCACCTTGGAAAGGCATTGTTCGATTTGGTAAACGAGGGAAATTAAATCCAAGGTATATTGGACCATTCAAGATTATTGATCGTGTCGGACCAGTAGCTTACCGACTTGAGTTACCTCAACAACTCGCGGCTGTACATAACACTTTCCACGTCTCGAATTTAAAGAAATGTTTTGCTAAAGAAGATCTCACTATTCCGTTAGATGAAATCCAAATCAACGAAAAACTTCAATTCATCGAAGAACCCGTCGAAATAATGGATCGTGAGGTTAAAAGACTTAAGCAAAACAAGATACCAATTGTTAAGGTTCGATGGAATGCTCGTAGAGGACCCGAGTTCACCTGGGAGCGTGAAGATCAGATGAAGAAGAAATACCCGCATCTATTTCCAGAAGATTCGTCAACACCTTCAACAGCTTAAAATTTCGGGACGAAATTTATTTAACGGGTAGGTACTGTAGTGACCCGAACTTTTCCATGTTTATATATATTAATTGAGATTGATGTTTACATGATTAAATGTTTCCAACATGTTAAGCAATCAAACTTGTTAAGACTTGATTAATTGAAATAGGTTTCATATAGACAATTGACCACCCAAGTTGACCGGTGATTCACGAACGTTAAAACTTGTAAAAACTATATGATGACATATATATGGTTATATATATAGTTAACATGATATTATGATATGTAAACATATCATTAAGTATATTAACAATGAACTACATATGTAAAAACAAGACTACTAACTTAATGATTTTGAAACGAGACATATATGTAACGATTATCGTTGTAACGACATTTAATGTATATATATCATATTAAGAGATATTCGTACATCATAATATCATGATAATATAATAATTTAAAATCTCTTTTGATATTATAAACATTGGGTTAACAACATTTAACAAGATCGTTAGCCTAAAGGTTTCAAAACAACATTTACATGTAACGACTAACGATGACTTAACGACTCAGTTAAAATGTATATACATGTAGTGTTTTAATATGTATTCATACACTTTTGAAAGACTTCAAGACACTTATCAAAATACTTCTACTTAACAAAAATGCTTACAATTACATCCTCGTTCAGTTTCATCAACAATTCTACTCGTATGCACCCGTATTCGTACTCGTACAATACACAGCTTTTAGATGTATGTACTATTGGTATATACACTCTAATGATCAGCTCTTAGCAGCCCATGTGAGTCACCTAACACATGTGGGAACCATCATTTGGCAACTAGCATGAAATATCTCATAAGATTACAAAAATATGAGTAATCATTCATGACTTATTTACATGAAAACAAAATTACATATCCTTTATATCTAATCCATACACCAACGACCAAAAACACCTACAAACACTTTTATTCTTCAATTTTCTTCATCTAATTGAACTCTCTCAAGTTCTATCTTCAAGTTCTAAGTGTTCTTCATAAATTCCAAAAGTTCTAGTTTCATAAAATCAAGAATACTTTCAAGTTTGCTAGCTCACTTCCAATCTTGTAAGGTGATCATCCAACCTCAAGAAATCTTTGTTTCTTACAGTAGGTTATCATTCTAATACAAGGTAATAATCATATTCAAACTTTGGTTCAATTTCTATAACTATAACAATCTTATTTCAAGTGATGATCTTACTTGAACTTGTTTTCGTGTCATGATTTTGCTTCAAGAACTTTGAGCCATCCAAGGATCCATTGAAGCTAGATCCATTTTTCTCTTTTCCAGTAGGTTCATCCAAGGAACTTAAGGTAGTAATGATGTTCATAACATCATTCGATTCATACATATAAAGCTATCTTATTCGAAGGTTTAAACTTGTAATCACTAGAACATAGTTTAGTTAATTCTAAACTTGTTCGCAAACAAAAGTTAATCCTTCTAACTTGACTTTTAAAATCAACTAAACACATGTTCTATATCTATATGATATGCTAACTTAATGATTTAAAACCTGGAAACACGAAAAACACCGTAAAACCGGATTTACGCCGTCGTAGTAACACCGCGGGCTGTTTTGGGTTAGTTAATTAAAAACTATGATAAACTTTGATTTAAAAGTTGTTATTCTGAGAAAATGATTTTTATTATGAACATGAAACTATATCCAAAAATTATGGTTAAACTCAAAGTGGAAGTATGTTTTCTAAAATGGTCATCTAGACGTCGTTCTTTCGACTGAAATGACTACCTTTACAAAAACGACTTGTAACTTATTTTTCCGACTAGAAACCTATACTTTTTTTGTTTAGATTCATAAAATAGAGTTCAATATGAAACCATAGCAATTTGATTCACTCAAAACGGATTTAAAATGAAGAAGTTATGGGTAAAACAAGATTGGATAATTTTTCTCATTTTAGCTACGTGAAAATTGGTAACAAATCTATTCCAACCATAACTTAATCAACTTGTATTATATATTATGTAATCTTGAGATACCATAGACACGTATACAATGTTTCGACCTATCATGTCGACACATCTATATATATTTCGGAACAACCATAGACACTCTATATGTGAATGTTGGAGTTAGCTATACAGGGTTGAGGTTGATTCCAAAATATATATAGTTTGAGTTGTGATCAATACTGAGATACGTATACACTGGGTCGTGGATTGATTCAAGATAATATTTATCGATTTATTTCTGTACATCTAACTGTGGACAACTAGTTGTAGGTTACTAACGAGGACAGCTGACTTAATAAACTTAAAACATCAAAATATATTAAAAGTGTTGTAAATATATTTTGAACATACTTTAATATATATGTATATATTGTTATAGGTTCGTGAATCAACAGTGGCCAAGTCTTACTTCTCGACGAAGTAAAAATCTGTGAAAGTGAGTTATAGTCCCATTTTTAAAATCTAATATTTTTGGGATGAGAATACATGCAGGTTTTATAAATGATTTACAAAATAGACACAAGTACGTGAAACTACATTCTATGGTTGAATTATCGAAATCGAATATGCCCCTTTTTATTAAGTCTGGTAATCTAAGAATTAGGGAACAGACACCCTAATTGACGCGAATCCTAAAGATAGATCTATTGGGCCTAACAAACCCCATCCAAAGTACCGGATGCTTTAGTACTTCGAAATTATATCATATCCGAAGGGTGTCCCGGAATGATGGGGATATTCTTATATATGCATCTTGTTATTGTCGGTTACCAGGTGTTCACCATATGAATGATTTTTATCTCTATGTATGGGATGTGTATTGAAATATGAAATCTTGTGGTCTATTATTATGATTTGATATATATAGGTTAAACCTATAACTCACCAACATTTTTGTTGACGTTTTAAGCATGTTTATTCTCAGGTGATTATTAAGAGCTTCCGCTGTCACATACTTAAATAAGGACGAGATTTGGAGTTCATGCTTGTATGATATTGTGTAAAAACTGCATTCAAGAAACTTATTTTGTTGTAACATATTTGTATTGTAAACCATTATGTAATGGTCGTGTGTAAACAGGATATTTTAGATTATCATTATTTGATAATCTACGTAAAGCTTTTTAAACCTTTATTGATGAAATAAAGGTTATGGTTTGTTTTAAAATGAATGCAGTCTTTGAAAAACGTCTCATATAGAGGTCAAAACCTCGCAACGAAATCAATTAATATGGAACGTTTTTAATCAATAAGAACGGGACATTTCATCAAAGTTCTTGAAGCAAAATCATGACACGAAAACAAGTTCAAGTAAGATCATCACTTGAAATAAGATTGTTATAGTTATAGAAATTGAACCAAAGTTTGAATATGATTATTACCTTGTATTAGAATGATAACCTACTGTAAGAAACAAAGATTTCTTGAGGTTGGATGATCACCTTACAAGATTGGAAGTGAGCTAGCAAACTTGAAAGTATTCTTGATTTTATGAAACTAGAACTTTTGGAATTTATGAAGAACACTTAGAACTTGAAGATAGAACTTGAGAGAGATCAATTAGATGAATAAAATTGAAGAATGAAAGTGTTTGTAGGTGTTTTTGGTCGTTGGTGTATGGATTAGATATAAAGGATATGTAATTTTGTTTTCATGTAAATAAGTCATGAATGACTACTCATATTTTTGTAATTTTATGAGATATTTCATGCTAGTTGCCAAATGATGGTTCCCACATGTGTTAGGTGACTCACATGGGCTGCTAAGAGCTGATCATTGGAGTGTATATACCAATAGTACATACATCTAAAAGCTGTGTATTGTACGAGTACGAATACGGGTGCATACGAGTAGAATTGTTGATGAAACTGAACGAGGATGTAATTGTAAGCATTTTTGTTAAGTAGAAGTATTTTGATAAGTGTATTGAAGTCTTTCAAAAGTGTATAAATACATATTAAAACACTACATGTATATACATTTTAACTGAGTCGTTAAGTCATCGTTAGTCGTTACATGTAAGTGTTGTTTTGAAACCTTTAGGTTAACGATCTTGTTAAATGTTGTTAACCCAATGTTTATAATATCAAATGAGATTTTAAATTATTATATTATCATGATATTATCATGTATGAATATCTCTTAATATGATATATATACATTAAATGTCTTTACAACGATAATCGTTACATATATGTCTCGTTTAAAAATCATTAAGTTAGTAGTCTTGTTTTTACATATGTAGTTCATTGTTAATATACTTTATGATATGTTTTCTTATCATAGTATCATGTTAACTATATATATATCCATATATATGTCATCATATAGTTTTACAAGTTTTAACGTTCGTGAATCACCGATCAACTTGGGTGGTCAATTGTCTATATGAAACATATTTCAATTAATCAAGTCTTAACAAGTTTGATTGCTTAACATGTTGGAAACATTTAATCATGTAAATATCAATCTCAATTAATATATATAAACATGGAAAAGTTCGGGTCACTACAGTACCTACCCGTTAAATAAATTTCGTCCCGAAATTTTAAGCTGTTGAAGGTGTTGACGAATCTTCTGGAAATAGATGCGGGTATTTCTTCTTCATCTGATCTTCACGCTCCCAGGTGAACTCGGGTCCTCTACGAGCATTCCATCGAACCTTAACAATTGGTATCTTGTTTTGCTTAAGTCTTTTAACCTCACGATCCATTATTTCGACGGGTTCTTCGATGAATTGAAGTTTTTCGTTGATTTGGATTTCATCTAACGGAATAGTGAGATCTTCTTTAGCAAAACATTTCTTTAAATTCGAGACGTGGAAAGTGTTATGTACAGCCGCGAGTTGTTGAGGTAACTCTAGTCGGTAAGCTACTGGTCCGACACGATCAATAATCTTGAATGGTCCAATATACCTTGGATTTAATTTCCCTCGTTTACCAAATCGAACAACGCCTTTCCAAGGTGCAACTTTAAGCATGACCATCTCTCCAATTTCAAATTCTATATCTTTTCTTTTAATGTCAGCGTAGCTCTTTTGTCGACTTTGGGCGGTTTTCAACCGTTGTTGAATTTGGATGATCTTCTCGGTAGTTTCTTGTATAATCTCCGGACCCGTAATCTGTCTATCCCCTACTTCACTCCAACAAATCGGAGACCTGCACTTTCTACCATAAAGTGCTTCAAACGGTGCCATCTCAATGCTTGAATGGTAGCTGTTGTTGTAGGAAAATTCTGCTAATGGTAGATGTCGATCCCAACTGTTTCCGAAATCAATAACACATGCTCGTAGCATGTCTTCAAGCGTTTGTATCGTCCTTTCGCTCTGCCCATCAGTTTGTGGATGATAGGCAGTACTCATGTCTAGATGAGTTCCTAATGCTTGCTGTAATGTCTGCCAGAATCTTGAAATAAATCTGCCATCCCTATCAGAGATAATAGAGATTGGTATTCCATGTCTGGAGACGACTTCCTTCAAATACAGTCGTGCTAACTTCTCCATCTTGTCATCTTCTCTTATTGGTAGGAAGTGTGCTGATTTGGTGAGACGATCAACTATTACCCAAATAGTATCAAAACCACTTGCAGTCCTTGGCAATTTAGTGATGAAATCCATGGTAATGTTTTCCCATTTCCATTCCGGGATTTCGGGTTGTTGAAGTAGACCTGATGGTTTCTGATGCTCAGCTTTGACCTTAGAACACGTCAAACATTCTCCTACGTATTTAGCAACATCGGCTTTCATACCCGGCCACCAAAAATGTTTCTTGAGATCCTTGTACATCTTCCCCGTTCCAGGATGTATTGAGTATCTGGTTTTATGAGCTTCTCTAAGTACCATTTCTCTCATATCTCCAAATTTTGGTACCCAAATCCTTTCAGCCCTATACCGGGTTCCGTCTTCCCGAATATTAAGATGCTTCTCCGATCCTTTGGGTATTTCATCCTTTAAATTTCCCTCTTTTAAAACTCCTTGTTGCGCCTCCTTTATTTGAGTAGTAATGTTATTATGAATCATTATATTCATAGATTTTACTCGAATGGGTTCTCTGTCCTTCCTGCTCAAGGCATCGGCTACCACATTTGCCTTCCCCGGGTGGTAACGAATCTCAAAGTCGTAATCATTCAACAATTCAATCCACCTACGCTGCCTCATATTCAGTTGTTTCTGATTAAATATGTGTTGAAGACTTTTGTGGTCGGTATATATAATACTTTTGACCCCATATAAGTAGTGCCTCCAAGTCTTTAATGCAAAAACAACCGCCCCTAATTCCAAATCATGCGTCGTATAATTTTGTTCGTGAATCTTCAATTGTCTAGACGCATAAGCAATCACCTTCGTTCGTTGCATTAATACACAACCGAGACCTTGCTTTGATGCATCACAATAAATCACAAAATCATCATTCCCTTCAGGCAATGACAATATAGGTGCCGTAGTTAGCTTTTTCTTCAATAACTGAAACGCTTTCTCTTGTTCATCATTCCATTCAAATTTCTTCCCTTTATGCGTTAATGCAGTCAAGGGTTTTGCTATTCTGGAAAAGTCTTGGATGAACCTTCTGTAGTAACCAGCTAGTCCTAAAAACTGGCGTATGTGTTTCGGAGTTTTCGGGGTTTCCCACTTTTCAACAGTTTCTATC
The DNA here is from genome assembly GCF_046630445.1 of Rutidosis leptorrhynchoides. Lineage (NCBI taxonomy): Eukaryota > Viridiplantae > Streptophyta > Magnoliopsida > Asterales > Asteraceae > Rutidosis > Rutidosis leptorrhynchoides. The sequence goes on from NC_092337.1 coordinate 260,884,689, forward strand.
TTTGCCGGATCCACCTTAATACCTTCTTTGTTCACTATGTGACCGAGGAATTGAACTTCTTCCAACCAAAATGCACACTTTGAAAACTTAGCGTACAATTCTTCCTTCCTCAATACTTCTAACACCTTTCTCAAATGTTCACCGTGTTCTTGGTCATTCTTTGAGTAAATAAGTATGTCATCAATGAAAACAATGACAAACTTGTCAAGGTATGGTCCACACACTCGGTTCATAAGGTCCATGAACACAGCTGGTGCATTAGTTAAACCAAACGGCATGACCATAAACTCGTAATGACCGTAACGTGTTCTGAAAGCAGTCTTTGGAATATCATCTTCTTTCACCCGCATTTGATGATACCCGGAACGTAAGTCAATCTTTGAATAAACAGACGAGCCTTGTAGTTGATCAAATAAGTCGTCGATTCTCGGTAGTGGGTAGCGATTCTTGATGGTAAGTTTGTTCAACTCTCGGTAGTCGATACACAACCTGAATGTACCATCTTTCTTCTTGACAAACAAAACAGGAGCTCCCCACGGTGATGTGCTTGGTCGAATGAAACCACGCTCTAAAAGTTCTTGTAATTGGCTTTGCAGTTCTTTCATCTCGCTGGGTGCGAGTCTGTAAGGAGCACGAGCTATTGGTGCAGCTCCTGGTACAAGATCTATTTGAAATTCAACGGATCGATGTGGGGGTAATCCCGGTAATTCTTTCGGAAATACATCGGGAAATTCTTTTGCAATGGGAACATCATTGATGCTCTTTTCTTCAGTTTGTACTTTCTCGACGTCTGCTAGAACAGCATAGCAACCTTTTCTTATTAGTTTTTGTGCCTTCAAATTACTAACAAGATGTAGCTTCGTGTTGCCCTTTTCTCCGTACACCATTAAGGGTTTTCCTTTTTCTCGTATAATGCGAATTGCATTTTTGTAACAAACGATCTCTGCTTTCACTTCTTTCAACCAGTCCATACCGATTATCACATCAAAACTCCCTAACTCTACTGGTATCAAATCAATCTTAAATGTTTCGCTAACCAGTTTAATTTCTCGATTTCGACATATATTATCTGCTGAAATTAATTTACCATTTGCTAATTCGAGTAAAAATTTACTATCCAAAGGCGTCAATGGACAACTTAATTTAGCACAAAAATCTCTACTCATATAGCTTCTATCCGCACCCGAATCAAATAAAACGTAAGCAGATTTATTGTCAATAAGAAACGTACCCGTAACAAGCTCCGGGTCTTCCTGTGCCTCTACCGCATTAATATTGAAAACTCTTCCACGGCCTTGTCCATTCGTGTTCTCCTGGTTCGGGCAATTTCTAATAATGTGGCCTGGTTTTCCACATTTATAACAAACTACATTGGCATAACTTGCTCCGACACTACTTGCTCCGCCATTACTCGTTCCGACACCATTTGTTCCTTTCGTTCTATTAACCCCTGGTCCGTAGACCTCACACTTCGCCGCGCTATGACCATTTCTTTTACACTTGTTGCAAAATTTGGTGCAGAACCCCGAGTGATTCTTTTCACACCTTTGGCATAGCTGCTTCTGATTGTTGTTGTTGTTGCGGTTATTATTGTTGTTGGGATGATTGTTGTAGTTGCTGTTGTTGTTGTTGTTGTTGTTGGGCCGTTTGTTGTAGTTGCGATTGATGTTGCGATTGTTGGGATAATTGTTGCGATTATTGTTGTAATTGCTGTTGTTGTTGTATTGGTGATTCTTATCACCGTTTTCCTCCCACTTTCTTTTGACTTGCTTCACATTGGCCTCTTCAGCAGTCTGTTCTTTAATTCTTTCTTCAATCTGGTTCACTAGTTTGTGAGCCATTCTACATGCCTGTTGTATGGAGGCGGGCTCGTGTGAACTTATATCTTCTTGGATTCTTTCCGGTAATCCTTTCACAAATGCGTCGATCTTCTCTTCCTCATCTTCGAATGCTCCCGGACACAATAGGCACAATTCTGTGAATCGTCTTTCGTACGTGGTAATATTAAATCCTTGGGTTCGTAACCCTCTAAGTTCTGTCTTGAGCTTATTGACCTCGGTTCTGGGACGGTACTTCTCGTTCATCAAGTGCTTGAATGCTGACCACGGTAGTGCGTACGCATCATCTTGTCCCACTTGCTCTAGATAGGTATTCCACCATGTTAACGCAGAACCTGTGAAGGTATGCGTAGCGTACTTCACTTTGTCCTCTTCAGTACACTTACTTATGGCAAACACCGATTCAACCTTCTCGGTCCACCGTTTCAATCCGATCGGTCCTTCGGTTCCATTAAATTCCAAAGGTTTGCAGGCAGTGAATTCTTTGTAGGTGCATCCTACACGATTTCCTGTACTGCTAGATCCAAGGTTATTGTTGGTATGTAGCGCAGCCTGTACTGCGGCTATGTTTGAAGCTAGAAAAGTACGGAATTCCTCTTCATTCATATTCACGGTGTGTCGAGTAGTCGGTGCCATTTCCTTCAAAATAGTTAAATGGAACAAGTTAATCATACAGAATATTAAGAGTAGTTAATAGTATTTCGTAGCATAATATGAACTCATTTATAAAAGCTTTTTCTTCATATTAGCGTTTTATAAGTTTAAATTCGGGTAGTACCTACCCGTTAAGTTCATACTTAGTAGCTAATATACAATTCAACTACTACAATTCTATATGAAAAACTGATTATAATAATATTTCGCGTTCAAACTTTTATACAATATTTTACAAACTTACAATACCGCTTATTTTACATAAAGCATGAAATATAGCACACAATAACTTTGATACAAGATAGTTGTGAAGACAATTCTAGCTAGTACACAAGTCGTTCAGCAAAGGCAATAAAGACACGTAATTCATACGTCCAGAAACAAGTCATGCATTCTGGTTTTACTAGGACTACTTCCCATCCTTGGTCTTGTGCAACATAACCGTTATGGCCGTTGATAAGACAGCGTGTTGTAACGTCATCAAAGGGATGAGGGTTACGTAATGTCCAACAGTCCCGTAATAATCTAAAAACCTCATTTCTTACCCCAATTACCGACTCCATCACTTGTGGAAACGTTTTGTTTAATAGTTGTAGCCCGATGTTCTTGTTCTCACTTTGGTGAGAAGCGAACATTACTAATCCGTAAGCATAACATGCTTCTTTATGTTGCATGTTAGCCGCTTTTTCTAAATCACGAAGTCCAATATTCGGATATATTGAGTCAAAATAATTTCTTAACCCGTTGCGTAAAATAGCATTTGGGTTCCCCGCAATATATGCGTCAAAGTAAACACATCGTAACTTATGGGTTTCCCAATGTGATATCCCCCATCTTTCAAACGAAAGTCTCTTATAAACCAAGACATTCTTGGAACGTTCTTCGAATGTCTTACAAACTGATCTCGCCTTAAATAGTTGTGCCGAAGAATTCTGGCCGACTCTAGACAAGATTTCATCAATCATGTCTCCGGGTAGGTCTCTTAAAATATTGGGTTGTCTATCCATTTTGTGTTTTTAAACTGTAAAATAGACAAGAGTTAGATTCATAAAAAAATACTTATTAATACAAGCAATTTTTACATATATCATAAAGCATAAGAACACTATATTCCATATATTACACCACACGAATACAACTATCTTATTCCGACTCGCTCGTTTCTTCTTCTTCGGTTTTGGTTCGTTTTGCCAAGTTTCTAGGGATATATGATGTTCCCCTAATACGAGCCGTCGTTGTCCACATTGGTTTAGAAAAACCTGGTGGTTTAGAGGTTCCCGAGTCATTGTTACAACTTAAGGACTTCGGGGGTTGACGATACATATAAAGTTCATCGGGGTTGGAATTAGATTTCTCTATTTTTATGCCCTTTCCCTTATTATTTTCTTTTGCCTTTTTAAATTCAGTTGGGGTAATTTCTATAACATCATCGGAATTCTCGTCGGAATCCGATTCATCGGAGAATTGGTAATCCTCCCAATATTTTGCTTCCTTGGCGGAAACACCATTGACCATAATTAACTTTGGTCGGTTGGTTGAGGATTTTATTTTACTTAACCGTTTTATTATTTCCCCCACCGGTTCTATTTCTTCATCCGGTTCCGATTCTTCTTCCGGTTCCGATTCTTCTTCCGGTTCCGACTCTTCTTCCGGTTCCTCTTCGGGAACTTGTGAATCAGTCCACAAATCATTCCAATTTACATTTGACTCTTCATTATTATTAGGTGAGTCAATGGGACTTGTTCTAGAGGTAGACATCTATCACATAATATCAAACACGTTAAGAGATTAATATATCACATAATATTCATATGTTAAAAATATATAGTTTCCAACAAAAATTTGTTAAGCAATCATTTTTCAAGTAAACACGGTCGAAGTCCAGACTCACTAATGCATCCTAACAAACTCGATAAGACACACTAATGCAAATTTTCTGGTTCTCTAAAACCTGGCTCTGATACCAACTGAAATGTCCCGTTCTTATTGATTAAAAACGTTCCATATTAATTGATTTCGTTGCGAGGTTTTGACCTCTATATGAGACGTTTTTCAAAGACTGCATTCATTTTTAAACAAACCATAACCTTTATTTCATCAATAAAGGTTTAAAAAGCTTTACGTAGATTATCAAATAATGATAATCTAAAATATCCTGTTTACACACGACCATTACATAATGGTTTACAATACAAATATGTTACAACAAAATAAGTTTCTTGAATGCAGTTTTTACACAATATCATACAAGCATGGACTCCAAATCTTGTCCTTATTTAAGTATGCGACAGCGGAAGCTCTTAATAATCACCTGAGAATAAACATGCTTAAAACGTCAACAAAAATGTTGGTGAGTTATAGGTTTAATCTATATATATCAAATCGTAACAATAGACCACAAGATTTCATATTTCAATACACATCCCATACATAGAGATAAAAATCGTTCATATGGTGAACACCTGGTAACCGACAATAACAAGATGCATATATAAGAATATCCCCATCATTCCGGGACACCCTTCGGATATGATATAAATTTCGAAGTACTAAAGCATCCGGTACTTTGGATGGGGTTTGTTAGGCCCAATAGATCTATCTTTAGGATTCGCGTCAATTAGGGTGTCTGTTCCCTAATTCTTAGATTACCAGACTTAATAAAAAGGGGCATATTCGATTTCGATAATTCAACCATAGAATGTAGTTTCACGTACTTGTGTCTATTTTGTAAATCATTTATAAAACCTGCATGTATTCTCATCCCAAAAATATTAGATTTTAAAAGTGGGACTATAACTCACTTTCACAGATTTTTACTTCGTCGGGAAGTAAGACTTGGCCACTGTTGATTCACGAACCTATAACAATATATACATATATATTAAAGTATGTTCAAAATATATTTACAACACTTTTAATATATTTTGATGTTTTAAGTTTATTAAGTCAGCTGTCCTCGTTAGTAACCTATAACTAGTTGTCCACAGTTAGATGTACAGAAATAAATCGATAAATATTATCTTGAATCAATCCACGACCCAGTGTATACGTATCTCAGTATTGATCACAACTCAAACTATATATATTTTGGAATCAACCTCAACCCTGTATAGCTAACTCCAACATTCACATATAGAGTGTCTATGGTTGTTCCGAAATATATATAGATGTGTCGACATGATAGGTCGAAACATTGTATACGTGTCTATGGTATCTCAAGATTACATAATATATAATACAAGTTGATTAAGTTATGGTTGGAATAGATTTGTTACCAATTTTCACGTAGCTAAAATGAGAAAAATTATCCAATCTTGTTTTACCCATAACTTCTTCATTTTAAATCCGTTTTGAGTGAATCAAATTGCTATGATTTCATATTGAACTCTATTTTATGAATCTAAACAGAAAAAGTATAGGTTTATAGTCGGAAAAATAAGTTACAAGTCGTTTTTGTAAAGGTAGTCATTTCAGTCGAAAGAACGACGTCTAGATGACCATTTTAGAAAACATACTTCCACTTTGAGTTTAACCATAATTTTTGGATATAGTTTCATGTTCATAATAAAAATCATTTTCTCAGAATAACAACTTTTAAATCAAAGTTTATCATAGTTTTTAATTAACTAACCCAAAACAGCCCGCGGTGTTACTACGACGGCGTAAATCCGGTTTTACGGTGTTTTTCGTGTTTTCAGGTTTTAAATCATTAAGTTAGCATATCATATAGATATAGAACATGTGTTTAGTTGATTTTAAAAGTCAAGTTAGAAGGATTAACTTTTGTTTGCGAACAAGTTTAGAATTAACTAAACTATGTTCTAGTGATTACAAGTTTAAACCTTCGAATAAGATAGCTTTATATGTATGAATTGAATGATGTTATGAACATCATTACTACCTTAAGTTCCTTGGATGAACCTACTGAAAAAGAGAAAAATGGATCTAGCTTCAATGGATCCTTGGATGGCTCAAAGTTCTTGAAGCAAAATCATGACACGAAAACAAGTTCAAGTAAGATCATCACTTGAAATAAGATTGTTATAGTTATAGAAATTGAACCAAAGTTTGAATATGATTATTACCTTGTATTAGAATGATAACCTACTGTAAGAAACAAAGATTTCTTGAGGTTGGATGATCACCTTACAAGATTGGAAGTGAGCTAGCAAACTTGAAAGTATTCTTGATTTTATGAAACTAGAACTTTTGGAATTTATGAAGAACACTTAGAACTTGAAGATAGAACTTGAGAGAGATCAATTAGATGAATAAAATTGAAGAATGAAAGTGTTTGTAGGTGTTTTTGGTCGTTGGTGTATGGATTAGATATAAAGGATATGTAATTTTGTTTTCATGTAAATAAGTCATGAATGATTACTCATATTTTTGTAATTTTATGAGATATTTCATGCTAGTTGCCAAATGATGGTTCCCACATGTGTTAGGTGACTCACATGGGCTGCTAAGAGCTGATCATTGGAGTGTATATACCAATAGTACATACATCTAAAAGCTGTGTATTGTACGAGTACGAATACGGGTGCATACGAGTAGAATTGTTGATGAAACTGAACGAGGATGTAATTGTAAGCATTTTTGTTAAGTAGAAGTATTTTGATAAGTGTATTGAAGTCTTTCAAAAGTGTATAAATACATATTAAAACACTACATGTATATACATTTTAACTGAGTCGTTAAGTCATCGTTAGTCGTTACATGTAAGTGTTGTTTTGAAACCTTTAGGTTAACGATCTTGTTAAATGTTGTTAACCCAATGTTTATAATATCAAATGAGATTTTAAATTATTATATTATCATGATATTATCATGTATGAATATCTCTTAATATGATATATATACATTAAATGTCTTTACAACGATAATCGTTACATATATGTCTCGTTTAAAAATCATTAAGTTAGTAGTCTTGTTTTTACATATGTAGTTCATTGTTAATATACTTTATGATATGTTTTCTTATCATAGTATCATGTTAACTATATATATATCCATATATATGTCATCATATAGTTTTACAAGTTTTAACGTTCGTGAATCACCGATCAACTTGGGTGGTCAATTGTCTATATGAAACATATTTCAATTAATCAAGTCTTAACAAGTTTGATTGCTTAACATGTTGGAAACATTTAATCATGTAAATATCAATCTCAATTAATATATATAAACATGGAAAAGTTCGGGTCACTACAGCAGAGGTCTTAGCGAACCAGGTCTGCATTAGTGTGTCTAACTGATAAGTCGTTAGGATGCATTAGTAAGTCTGGACTTCGACCGTGTCTGCATGTCAAAAAGTTTTGCTTATCATTTTGTGTCGAAAATTATCTGCTTATCATTCTTAGTCTAGACACGTCTTGCTGCATTGACTGCATGAATAGTGTATAGACAAAATTCATATCTTAGCGTATCTGACAATTCATATCTTAGCGTATCTGTTACTGTAGACCTTGCCTGATATCTCTCGTAAATTTCTCCTTAATTTAAGGGATCCTGGTACTATATATATCTATGCAAATTATGCATTGAGAATACCATCCAACTATAAATTGCTGTCACTAAACTCTTCATACCAAAAATCTTTCCTGAGATCGCGTAAGATGGCCTCTACGAATCAACCAAGTTCCTCTGACTCCGAAGACAGCGTGACAGGAGCACACCAACCAATCAACTACCGTGATTACTGGAGAAAATGGGGGTGGGTTCGCCACATACTCACCCTATGGAGAAGGGAAGAAGGTACTCCATATCATGAATCGAATCTACCACCTAACCTTGGAGTACTTGACCCGCTCACCGGCGAACCCGTTCGCAACACCGTTTATACCCTATTTGCAAGAATTTTTCGTCTTGAATCTACCATTAACGGAACTAGAGAAGATATCCGACCACTACCTCACACTGATAATCAACCAGGGTTAGTAGAAGAAGTTAGAGAACTCCGAGCTCGAGTATTAACTTTAGAGAGCACGATATACAATTTGCAAGCACCAGCTGTATCACCAACACCGGTACCATCACCAGCCTCAGCACCAATGGGACCAGTACAACCAACAACCCAAGTTTCAACAATCCATGCCTCAACATCTCATTCTGTACCTCGAGTATAATCATCGTTCTACGAATCGTTGTACATCATTTATCTTCGTTCGACATGGCGATTAGGTAATCTCTAATGTTTTAGAGATTATATATTCTTATTCTAACGGTAAATCAAATGAGTTTAATATCATATTGACTCATTAAATCCATAATTACGTCTGAAGAAAATATATATGTATATATGTTTTCATAAAGATTGTAATTAAAATTTTTATTGTACAAACTGTTAATGGTGAAAATATTTTAACGGGTAGGTAATACCCGAGGAATATTTAGATTTCGCATTAATAAGTTACACTGTACATTCTTCGAATCTGATTCAACAGTCATTTACTATCCTACTTGCAACCACAGCTATACGAATCCGTTCATCACAGAATAACCATTTTCATTCAATTTCATATTTGGATTTTGACCTATCAGAATCCGACAAGTGGCATAATGAAGAAAATATTGGACAAAATAAAATTTGTTAGAAACAAACAAATTAACTATGAGAAATTTTGTTAAGAATCCACGCTAACAAAATCCTAGCTAACTGATTACATTTTATTTATCGCAATTTATTTTATCACAATTTACATTCTCGCAATTTTATTTATCGTCATTAAATTTCTGTTATTTACTTTACGCACTTTATTTATCGTTATTTAATTTTCTGTTATATATTTTACGCACTTTAAATATCGGGACACGTATACAAGGTTTTGACATATCATATCGATGCATCTATATATATTATTTGGAATCACCATAGACACTCTATATGCAGTAATGATCGAGTTCTCTATACAGGGTTGAGGTTGATTCTACAATAATATATATAGTTTGAGTTGTGATCGAGTCTGAGACGTATACGGGTCACGACACGTATTAATTAATACGAATATTATATATTAAACTATATATGAATTATTGGACTGTCAACTTTGGACTATCGACTGTGGACTAATAACATTGGACAATTAAAATGAATTAAAATATTGATTATAACATATGAAACTAAACAATTCTTCAAGTTGCCACTTGATTTCGTCTTAAACAACATTTGTATCTTCACGATTACATTCTGCGTTGAAACCTTTCATGATTCTTGAAAACACCTCAATCGAGAGGATGAACCAACCGCACTTCATTTACGGAAGAAAAGATTGATGCATATAGTAATGCACTTGAAAGACTCTCGAAAACTGAGTAAACGTTCAATACATAACTGTGCTAATTTCTTTAGTGTTATTATTACTCAAAATAACTTTGCAGTTCTTCTTCAAAATAGCCAAATTTTGTCACAGCTCCAGCAAGACAACTTCGACTTTTCGTACGAAACAACCTTATTATAACGTTGATATATACACGTGCTCTTTTATTGTTACCAGGGAACCTTTCATATTCCACCATATTACCATCAGCGTTTAATCATCTAAAAACATAATTTTACTGAAACCACCTCGGATTAATAACCGATGATTCATATATCATAGCATTAAATGCTGAAGAAACAGAATAATGGTAGATGGTCTAAACGGCCAAAAGTTTGATGATAAAGAAAGGAGTGTTAGGAACGCTCGAAATTGGGTATTGAAAAACAGATTGAGCTACCCATGAAGGAGACCAAGGACAAATACAAGGACCAAACCCTATATTCAAAGGATTCAGGTAATTCTGGATCCGTTGAAATCTTTAGAGAATATCTTGCTCCGGAGTCATGTTAAAATCTTGCGAAAAATCTTTCTCCATCAACCATCGAACTTAGAAATTCCAAAATATCATCATCAATATCTTCGATATTTCTGAGGATATTTTCATAAATATTCTCGTCCGAAATTATATACCTCTTCGTGCTTCCTGTGTGTCATTATATTGGAAACATTCAATAGAAAAATTTAGTACCGAAAAGCAGATTATGCGAAACTATGAAGAAAGCCGTGGAAAAATCACAAAGAATAAGTTTGACTTCAAAGAATCCAAATGATTCAATGTCTGCTAAAGTCTTTAGTGAATATCATGCTCCTTACTCTAAACCCTTGCGGATAATAGTTTCTATCATCCTCTGATCTTAGATATTCCGAGATATTATCGTATCTTTCATTATAAATATCCTTGATATTTCTGAATATATTTTCATAACTATTCTTATATGAAATCATTAATCTCTTCGTGCTATCAGTGTTACATCATATAGAAACTGTTAGTTTCTATATTCTGTAAACTTTCGAATTTAAAATATGAATGTTTTTGAAGTAGTGTTGGGAACTGATGCATGAGTTAGTATAATATAATGACACTTGATCAACGTGATTATATTACAGTAAGTCATGCTGAGTTTCTAAATGGAATGTGATGATTCACAGATTACAACGTCATCATGTGCTATGTTACACGACTCTTACGTTCTGTCTAATCTATAAACATATCAAGAACATATTTTTCTTGATAGTTCTATCTTTCCTGGATATTCTGGTAATTTGACGAATCAAGATCGTGCTATTACCATTTCTATCTTAGAACATTAACTATGTTCATTTCGAAATTCATATCTACGAATTCTGGACCATTATTCGCTTGACTTAAAGTCGGGAAGAGAAAACAAAAGTATGAAGCTCCAATACATAGGGGAAAATATAAAGCCCAACAACAACACCGAAATTACAAACCGTGTATGTCGATGTTTATCGCAACATAAAGACACGGGAGAATTAAAAACACTATAACCCCAAGGGCGAAGTAGAAGAAAGCAGATTCCTCTGGTGAAAGTTGGAAAAGGAGTATGATTGTTGCGATAGAAAGGATAATGACAAGGATCGAAACTGGATTAAGCACTTTCAGAATCTTTTGGATGTATGAAACAAGAAGGAAAGTATAGGAATGGTGAAAATAATGGAACGGAAGAGTTTAATTTATAATGGAAATATCAGATAGAGTAATCGAAGCAGATCATCGTATTTAATTAGAGAGATCTTAATTTCCTTATTCGCCGAAGAATCAGATCTTATAGATTTCCAAGATTTTCTTTTAAATCCCTTGAATTCCGGAATTCAACCCAGGCAACGTCAAAAGTTAAAACGAAACTTCATTTATTCATTTCACTTTATTGTGATAGCTTCATTCGTGCTCTTCGAATAATCGAATTATTTTTTCTGTATTAATCAATAATGATAAAACTCTATTTATCAACTCATATGCGTCATGAAAACATTTTTATTGTTAACCATGACGACCATACTCAAATTTCGGGACGAAATTTCTTTAACGGGTAGGTACTGTGACGACCCGGGAATTTCTGACTAAATTTAAACTTTATCTTTATATGTTTCCGACACGATAAGCAAAGTCTGTAATTTTTAACCTCAAAAGTTTTGGAACTATAGTCACGTAATCAATTACTCTCTGACTAATTCCGATGATTCACGAACCATTGTTTGTAAATAAAATTGTACATATATATATATATATGTAAATATAAATATGTGTAGTAATTTAAAATTATAAAATATAATTTAAACATTGGAATTAGATATGTTAAATAAGATACAAAATAATTAAGTAAAATTTAAAATGAATATATAGACATATGAGATTTATGTATATTATTAAATAATATATATATAGTTAAATGATAAAGATTCAGTAAAAGTTACTATATAATATATTATATGATTATTAAATATTACATAATTAACAATATATTATTAAACAAATTAAATAAGATTTTATTACTTTCATTATTATTATTAATACTAATATTAATATTAATAATTAATATCAGTATTAGTTATACTGTTATAGATAATAGATATAGATAAGAAATCTAATGCAATTAAGTTGTTACCTTTACTAATATTAATATTACTTTCACTACTATTATTAGAATATGTAGTTAATATTAATAACAAAGTTATTATTAATATTTTGTATATTACATAAATATGAAATTGATACAACTGAATTGTTACATAACTACTATTAATATTAGTGTTATTAGTATTGTTGTTATCATTATTCATATCATAATTAGTAGTAAGATTATAATTTTAATTACTATAAATGGTTATGTATTATTATTATCTTTATTAAGATTATTAATATCATTAGTATTATAACTAATAATAAAATTTTAATTTTAGTATTTATGATTAATATTAGTATTATTATTGGATATTATTATTACCATTAATAATTAGTATTATTATTATTATAAATTATTATTGATATCATTTTTAGTATTATTTGATAATATTAATATTATTATTATTATTATTACTATTATTATTATTAATTCAATTATTAATAGGATTTTAATTAATTATAATTACTAATAATTAATATATTAATATACATTATATTATAGAACGTACTCATTTGGAATCAGGATCTGTTATCAGTAGCTCTCAATCTGTAGCATTATCTTGTTTCTGTCCCCTATTGTGATTCAATCAATAGAAAACATCCAAACTCAGTAGATAACGTAATCTGCTTTTATATATTTTTTTCTTATTTAATTCCTGTTATATTTGTACTGGCTGTCGACTGATTCCATTATAAGATTGACTAATTCATTGTAATATTGGATCCATTCGAACTACCTTCCATTTCCAATATCAATTTCAACAACCCAATACTGTTAAATTAGTTAAATTAATAATATTTTTTTTAAACAGACTGCAAAACCCGTTCTTCAACTTTTGAGCCAAATCACGATTCTGTGTCGCATTTAAAAATCTATAAATGGAGGATTGTTAGAAATCCTTCATTTAATCTATATATAAAGTTTCAGTTCTTAATTCATAAAATCAAAGTCGAATTTCGAAGTCAAAGATATATTTTCAAAAGTCAAAATAATAGTTCTTCTCAAAATTCGTTTTTAATTCGATGTTTCAGATTCAATTAGGTACACAGATAGTTTCTAAAGGGGTTTTGCAACCTATTTCATGAAGTAAGTTTTTGTTAAAACGATCTCTAATTAAAAATCAAGATTTTTTTTTCTGTATGTGTCGAGACTGCAGTAGCAGTTTTTATTTTTATTTTTTTATTTTTTATTTTTTTTTCTCATTTTCCTTTTAATGCTAACATCTGACATCTGATTTCTATTATTTACAAATGTTTTAAAATATCTTAATTGGGACAATTTAAAACTGTCTTGGCCGATTTATATGTTTGAAGAGAAGATGAAAGGGAAACAGAAGTTAATAGGTTAAATAATATTTAGAAGAGTTATGATCAGTAAAAATCGAATGGATCAGTTGGTTAAGGTTGTTTGTGTGTATCCGAGAGGTCTCGGGCTCGAGTCCGGGCAAGGGAAATTATATTCTTTTTGGAACCTATTCTTGTGAGGTAGTAGTCTTTTATTGTTATTGTTATTACTTCATTATTATTATAATTATTATTATTATTATTATTATTATTATTATTATTATTATTATTATTATTGATTATGGTTATGGTTATTATTAAGATAAGTGTTATTAGTTCCTAAGAATTAAAGTATAATTATTATTATTATCATTTATCTAATTAATAGTATTATCATTATTATTATTACTAATATTATCATTAAGTATTATTATTATTATTATTATTATTATTATTATTATCACTATATTATTATTATTATTACTAGTATTAGTATTAGTATTATTATTATTATTAATATTATTATGATTATTATTATTATTATTGTAATATTATGATTATCGTCATTAAGATGATTATGAACATATTAACAACATTCATGCTACAAAATTAATAGTAAAAGTGATACGATAAAAATTATGAAAAATGGTCATAATTATTTAAATATAGGTACAATTATGAATACGATTACAAATTTAAGTTATAGAAACTGTAGTCATAAGTTTAGAAATTATAAGAAACTTAGGATAAATCTGATATGTATTATTAGCACTGATATTATTATCATTTACTAAAAGTATCATTTTAATTAAAATTATCAAAATTAGCATTTTTATTAAGATTACCATATACATTAAAATAGATACTATTACTACTAATATTATTACTATTATTAGTATCATTACTATTATCATTCTTGTCAATACTGGTATTATTACAAATAGATATTTTATACAACAATACATTACAATAATATTAATATTACGTATCATTATATGGTTATTATTAAAATGATAATTACTAAATTATATATATAAAATGTATCAGTTAATACACAAATATATATTGTTATCATATATAAAACCTTACATATATATGTATAATATAAATAATGATAAATATTAACTAACTATATAAAATATATAAATTAAATATATTAAAATGATCCAAATAACATGAAATATAACAAGTATATTATTAATAATAATATATATAAACTTGCTCGATTACGATTATATGTTTTAATAAATATACAATTGATATAGGTTCGTGAATCCGAGGCCAACCCTGCATTGTTCAATATAGTCATATGTATTTTTACTACAAAATACATTAGGTGAGTTTCATTAATCCCTTTTTAAATGCTTTTGCAATATATATATTTGGGACTGAGAATACATGCGCTGTTTTTATAACTGTTTTACGAAATAGACACAAGTAATTGAAACTACATTATACGGTTGAATGATCGAAACTGAGTATGCCCCTTTTTATTAAGTCTGGTAATCTAAGAATTAGGGAACAGACACCCTAATTGACGCGAACTCTAAAGATAGATCTATCGGGCCCAACAAGCCCCATCCAAAGTACCGGATGCTTTAGTACTTCGAAATTTATATGATGTCCGAAGGAGGATCCCGGAATGATGGGGATATTCTTATATGCATATTGTGAATGTCGGTTACCAGGTGTTCAATCCATATGAATGATATTTTTGTCTCTATGGATGGGACGTATGTTTATGAGAAATGGAAATATGAAATCTTGTGGTCTATTAAAACTTTGAAATGATTATTTATGATAAACTAATGAACTCACCAACCTTTTGATTGACAATTGAAAGCATGTTTATTCTCAGGTATGAAAGAAATCTTCCGCTGTGCATTTGCTCATTTTAGAAACATTACTTGGAGTCATTCATGGCATATTTCAAAAGACGTTGCATTCGAGTCGTCGAGTTCATCAAGATTATTATTAAGTCAATTATAGTTGGATATATTCTGAAATTGTATGCATGCCGTCAATTTTCGTTGTAAAGAAAGAATGTCTTTTAAAATTGAATGCAATGTTTGTAAAATGTGTTATATAGAGGTCAAATACCTCGCGATGTAATCAACTGTTGTGAATCGTTTATAATCGATATGGATTTCGTCCGGATGGATTAGGACGGGTTTTCACACTTAACCTTAATAATACAAGCTTAAAATGTTAGGCTTACAAGCCCAAATAAAGTGTAGGGTGGGCTTACTAGTCCAAGTTTATTAATTAAAGGCCCAAGTCCAAATAAAGATGCAATTAAATAGATAAAGCCCAAGTAATTAACCACTAACCTTAGTTAATTAAAATGATTAAAATTAAATAATCATGAATGTAAATAATATTCTAAAAATATTATTCGTGAAAGTTTCGTGTGTCACAAAGACGTTCCGGGCATTTAAAGTCAAGTACAGGTAATCATGGCACCATGTAAATGTAATAACATACATTCGTTTAATCACACGTATTAATAATAATAATTATTAATAAATAAACGTTGGAAAATCCAGGGTCGTTACATGGACGAAGTCCATATTGATTACAAATGATTCACAATAGTTGATTACATCGCGAGGTACTTGACCTCTATATGATACATTTTACAAACATTGCATTCGTTTTTAAAAGACAAACTTACTTTACATCGAAAGTTGACGACACACATACCATTTCATAATATATCCAACTATAATTGACTTAATAATAATCTTGATGAACTCAACGACTCGAATGCAACGTCTTTTTTTGAAATATGTCATGAATGACTCCAAATAATATCTTTAAAATGATCAAATGCACAGCGGAAGATTTCTTTCGTACCTGAGAATAAACATGCTTTAAAGTGTCAACCAAAAGGTTGGTGAGTTCATTAGTTTAGCATAAATAATCATTTCCATCATTTTAATTGACCACAAGATTTTCATTTCCAGTTCTCATAAATAAACGTCCCATGCATAGAGACAAAAATAATCATTCATATGGATTGAACACCTGGTAACCGACATTCATAATATGCATATAAGAATATCCCCATCATTCCGGGATCCTCCTTCGGACATGATATAAATTTCGAAGTACTAAAGCATCCGGTACTTTGGATGGGGCTTGTTGGGCCCGATAGATCTATCTTTAGGATTCGTGTCAATTAGGGTGTCTGTTCCCTAATTCTTAGATTACCAGACTAAAAGGGGCATATTCGGTTTAATAATCCAGCCATAGAATGTAGTTTTAAGTGCTTGTGTCTATTTCGTCAAACATTTATAAAGCAGCGCATGTATTCTCAGTCTCAAAAATATATATTGCAAAAGCATTTAAAAAGGGAGGAAATGAAACTCACCTAATGTATTTTGTAGTAAAAATACATGACTATATTGAACAACTGAACAATGCAGGGTTGACCTCGAATTCACGAACCTATATCATTTGTATATTTATTAATACACATATTTGTAATCGAATAAGTTTATATATTATATCTTGGATTTTATATATTATACTTATTTAGTTTGTGTATATATTCAAAATGTTTAATATTATTATAGTTATATATATAGGTATATTTGTTTAGTGTTATAGTAAAAATGCCTAAATTGTTATATATGAGTATTTCTAAAATAATTTTTTAATATAGTTAATATGTACTTATAATAATATTTTAAAAACTTTTATTTTTATCTTCATAATACTTTTAATAACAATAATATTGTTATTACTAATAATCATAATTCTTGTCATTTTAAAATGATAACTTTAAATAAATAATTATTAATGATAATAAGTTTTAATAATAATATTAGCACTTTTAATAAATATAATAATAATAATACTAATAATGAAAATGTTAAGATAGTACTTATAACAATGATAATGATAATATTAAATAATAAAATTTTTAGTAATAATAGTAATTATAATAATAATAATTAAAATTTATAATTTTTCTACTATTAATAATAATAATGATAATATAAATTATACAGATTTTATATCCAGATATTATATAACAATATACTGGTATTAATATTAGTATTAATATTAAATATTGTCATAACCCGACCATAACCATAAGGACGAATACAATAACATATGATTTCATCGCGAGGTATTGACCTCTATATGCGACATTTTTCAAAAACTGCATTCGTTTTTACAATACAAACCATAGCTTTTATTACAAATACAAGGTTTAAACAACTTAATAATGATTATCGTTTAGCGATAATCTTAGACTTACAAACTTTACATGTGATAATAACAATACGACCTCCAACATATTTTACATTACAAATCCTCCGATATGCAGTTTTATTTTTGACACAAATATGCATACTCAAGATCTTGCTTAAATTCAACATGTTACAGCGGAAGCTTTTAGTTATCACCTGAGAATAAACATGCTTAAAACGTCAACATAAAGTTGGTGAGATATAGGTTTAATGCCGGTAGCGTTATAAATATAGACCACAAGATTTCATATATAAACGTTTTAATAAAAATATTCTAAGTTGTTGAGCACTTGATAACCATACATAACATTTAATCAACGTCGCATATTCCCTTTATTATGAAATCTTACTACACCGTACCAAGTGTAGTCACCGAAATGAAGTACTGTGCAACCGTTGAATACTGGTCGTCCAGTCCGGTTGGGGTTGTCAGGCCCGATAGATCTATCAACAGGATTCGCGTTTACAATACCTCATGTAAATAGTAGTTACCAAGTTACAGGGAAGTATGTCAGTGGTACAACTAAACATAGAATATATATTTTTAATCACTTGTGTCCATAACGTAAATCATAAAATGCATGTATTCTCATCCCGAAATATTTAGAGTTTAAAAGTGGGACTATATACTCACTTTTGCCTTGAAGGTATTTATCACGACTTGGTCTCCGATAGATATCACGAACCTAACCATATATATAATATATCAACATATTTTCTTTTTAAGTAATCGTTATATATATATATATATATATATATATATATATATATATATATATATATATATATATATATATATACACTTTTAATACTTTTAATATTTTCTTAGTCCGTAGTTAGCAGTCCGATGTTAGTGGTCCACAATTAGTTGCTTAAATAAAATAAATAAAGACCCCATCATATTCGTATTGATCAGAATTAATCTCGACCCATGGTACCATGTTGTCAAGTGACGTGTTGCGTACATAAAGTACCGTGTTGTCAAATGACGTGTTGCGTACAATCATGAGGTCTTATGATTAATCTTCTCGTGTTGTTTACGGGTGGTCCTGAAATATATAAAATCAAATCAAAAGTAAATATATATTAAATATTATGTTAATTAGCCAAGATCCGATTTTGTCATAATATGATATATTACAGGTCTTGAAGTGTTTTTAAAAATCAAATTAGAAGGATCTATTTAGTTTGCAAACAAGTTTGAAATCACTCAAACTATGTTCTTGTTGTTAAAATTTTACAACACAAAATAAGATAGCTATATAAATATGAATCGAATAAGGTTATGAATAAGGTTACTACCTCAAGTTACTTGGACAAAGCTACTGGAAAAGGTAAGAAAAATCTTGGAATCAAAAGAGTGGTGGAGTGGGATTGAAAGATTGGAAGTAATCTCCTTGAAATCGGATGACTATATTGATACGTTCTTGAGTAGGTAAATGAAGAGAGATTAGGGAGTGAATTAACTTGAAAGAAAATTGGAAATGAAATTGTATGTGTGTGTGTGTGTGCAAAATAGCATGATTATGGGATGGATATATAGGAGATTTAGTTTGTTTTCTTGCACAAAAGTCACACATGAGGTTAAATGGCTGGTTCCCACATGTAACATCATGTCTAGTGGCTGATCATTGAAGTTTATTGTTGGTATATACCAATAGTAAATACGTATAGAAGCTGGGTATGATACGGTTACATATACCCTAGATATACTTGTAGAAATTTTGAGGAATCGGAACGAGAATTCAAATATGGACGGGTTTATAAGTGTAAAAGAGGCTCAAAACTGGGCTTTTATTTTTGGGTCAAACCGGACCAAAATAAAATTTTAAGACATTTTTAATAAAGCAATGTTAGCCCAAAAAAAAAAATTTCAAGCTCGACCCCAGCCAGGGGCTCTGCCCCTTGGACCCCGCCAGGGGTTGCCACCCCTTGGACCCCGCTTATCGGGGGCGCTGCCCCCGAACCCCCGTCATAATCAAGATAAGTTCAAACAAGTGTGCACTCCACACTTCCCCAAACTTGTTCGATATTTATCAAGATTATTTTGGTTACAAATTAATCCCATTACACTTAAATCATATTGGTGACATAGATCACCAACACATTATAGATTGTAAGTATATATGTCAAAGAATGTTACATATAGTTATCGTTTTGAAAACTTAAGTTAGTAGTCTCAAAGTATACTTATAACTCATTGTTGTTAGTTCACAATGAAATGTTAAACCATCCTTAAATCATGTTAAATAGGTATAGATATGTACATATACATAATCGTATAATTATCGTGTGTTATATAGTTCGTGATATCATCGGTCAAATTGGACGGTCAAACGTTGTGTGAAACTCTTTTCAAAAACATAAGTCTCAACAGTTTGGATTGCTTATCATGTTGGTAAGGTTTATTTTATGTAAATATTAATCTCATAAGTATAAAACGATCGGAAAAATCCGGGTCGTTACAAATATAATAATGAGAGTAATAATATTAATATAACATTTATATTATAACTTGTAATTACATATATTAATATTATTTATAATTAATTATTTAATATTTCATATCTATACATTATATATATATTTATTGATTATATTTCAATATATATATATATATATATATATATATATATATATATATATGTATGTATATAGTAATAGTTATGTATAGAAATTACTACTATATATAACTATGTTTTTCATAACAAGTTTTTATTACTTAAGTAAATTTATTGATTGTACACATACTGAAGCTCCCAGTATAATATAATATATTTAAAACCTTGTTAATGTTGATAAATTATGTTCGACATCATTTACATTCAATATAATCTATATAATTAAAATATCACGTTTTAGTTATTATGAGTTATCTTTCACAGAAACTAAATCACATTTATTTACACACACTCATTCGTGAATCGTTGGAATTGGTCAAAGAGTAGTTGCATATGTAGAATTAGTTCAAAGTTTTTAGACTCAACATTATAGACTTTGCTTATCGTGTCAAAATTATATTAAGATCAAGTTTAAATTTGGTCGAAAATTCCCATGTCATCACAGCTTTGCCTCATATTCAGCTGTTTCTGATCAAAGATGTGTCGAAGACTTTAATGGTCAGTGTACATCGTAAACTGGGTACCATATAGATAATGTCTCCATATCTTTAATGCAAATACCACGGCACCTAACTCAAGCTCATGTGTGGTATAGTTCTTCTCATGTTTCTTCAACTGTCTCGAGGCATAGGCAATAACCTTTTCACGTTGCATTAAAACACAACCAAAGCCTTGCTTTGAGGCATCGCAGTAAACAACAAAGTCGTCAGAGCCCTCGGGTAAAGATAGAATCGGGGCTGTGGTCAACTTATCCTTCAAAATCTTGAAAGCAGATTCTTGTTCTTCGTACCACTCAAACTTCTTCCCTTTGTGAGTTAACTTTGTAAGGGGTTTAGCAAGGAGGGAAAAGTCTTTTATGAATCTCCGATAATAACCGGCAAGTCCCAAAAATTGACGAATATGCTTCGCAGTCCTTGGTATCTCCCAATTTTGAATAGCGGTAATCTTAGCTGGATCGACATGTATTCCGTTACTATCAACAACATGTCCGAGAAATTGTACGATTTTGAGCCAAAACTCGCACTTTGAAAATTTAGCATAGAGTTGTTCCTTTCGCAAGAGTTCAAGAATCATGCGCAAATGCTGCTCATGTTCTTTCTCACTCTTTGAGTAGATTAAGATGTCATCAAAGAAAACAATGACAAATTTGTCAAGATATGGCTTGCAGACATGATTCATAAGATCTATGAACACGGCTGTGACGACCCGGAAATTTTTGACCAAATTTAAACTTTATCTTTGTAGTGACCCGAACTTTTCCATGTTTATATATATTAAATGAAATTGATATTTACATGATTAAGTGTTTCCAACATGTTAAGCAATCAAACTTGTTAAGACTTGATTAATTGAAATAGGTTTCATATAGACAATTGACCACCCAAGTTGACCGGTGATTCACGAACGTTAAAACTTGTAAAAACTATATGATGACATATATATGGTTATATATATAGTTAACATGATATTATGATAAGTAAACATATCATTAAGTATATTAATAATGAACTACATATGTAAAAACAAGACTACTAACTTAATGATTTTGAAACGAGACATATATGCAACGATTATCGTTGTAACGACATTTAATGTATATATATCATATTAAGAGATATTCATACATCATAATATCATGATAATATAATAATTTAAAATCTCATTTGATATTATAAACATTGGATTAACAACATTTAACAAGATCGTTAACCTAAAGGTTTCAAAACAACACTTACATGTAACGACTAACGATGACTTAACGACTCAGTTAAAATGTATATACATGTAGTGTTTTAATAAGTATTCATACACTTTTGAAAGACTTCAAGACACTTATAAAAATACTTCTACTTAACAAAAATGCTTACAGTTACATCCTCGTTCAGTTTCATCAACAATTCTACTCGTATGCACCCGTATTCGTACTCGTACAATACACAGATTTTAGATGTATGTACTATTGGTATATACACTCCAATGATCAGCTCTTAGCAGCCCATGTGAGTTACCTAACACATGTGGGAACCATCATTTGGCAACTAGCATGAAATATCTCATAAAATTACAAAAATATGAGTAATCATTCATGACTTATTTACATGAAAACAAAATTACATATCCTTTATATCTAATCCATACACCAACGACCAAAAACACCTACAAACACTTTCATTCTTCAATTTTATTCATCTAATTGATCTCTCTCAAGTTCTATCTTCAAGTTCTAAGTGTTCTTCATAAATTCCAAAAGTTCTAGTTTCATAAAATAAGATGTGTCGAACACTTAGAACTTGAAGTATTCTTGATTTTATGTAACTAGAACTTGTAGAATTTATGAAGAACACTTAGAACTTGAAGATAGAACTTGAGAGAGATCAATTAGATGAAGAAAATTTAAGAATGAAAGTGTTTGTAGGTGTTTTTGGTCGTTGGTGTATGGATTAGATATAAAGGATATATAATTTTGTTTTCATGTAAATAAGTCATGAATGATTACTCATATTTTTGTAATTTTATGAGATATTTCATGCTAGTTGCCAAATGATGGTTCCCACATGTGTTAGGTGACTCACATGGGCTGCTAAGAGCTGATCATTGGAGTGTATATACCAATAGTACATACATCTAAAATCTGTGTATTGTACGAGTACGAATACGGGTGCATACGAGTAGAATTGTTGATGAAACTGAACGAGGATGTAACTGTAAGCATTTTTGTTAAGTAGAAGTATTTTTATAAGTGTCTTGAAGTCTTTCAAAAGTTTATGAATACTTATTAAAACACTACATGTATATACATTTTAACTGAGTCGTTAAGTCATCGTTAGTCGTTACATGTAAGTGTTGTTTTGAAACCGTTAGGTTAACGATCTTGTTAAATGTTGTTAACCCAATGTTTATAATATCAAATGAGATTTTAAATTATTATATTATCATGATATTATCATGTATGAATATCTCTTAATATGATATATATACATTAAATATCTTTACAACGATAATCGTTACATATATGTCTCGTTTAAAAATCATTAAGTTAGTAGTCTTATTTTTACATATGTAGTTCATTGTTAATATACTTAATGATATGTTTACTTATCATAGTATCATATTAACTATATATATATATATATATATATATATATATATATATATATATATATATATATATATATATATATATATATATATATATATATATATATATATATATATATATATATATATCCATATATATGTCATCATATAGTTTTTACAAGTTTTAACGTTCGTGAATCACCGGTCAACTTGGGTGGTCAATTGTCTATATGAAACATATTTCAATTAATCAAGTCTTAGCAAGTTTGATTGCTTAACATGTTGGAAACATTTAATCATGTAAATATCAATCTCAATTAATATATATAAACATGGAAAAGTTCGGGTCACTACAGTACCTACCCGTTAAATAAATTTCGTCCCGAAATTTTAAGCTGTTGAAGGTGTTGACGAATCTTCTGGAAATAGATGCGGGTATTTCTTCTTCATCTGATCTTCACGCTCCTAGGTGAACTCGGGTCCTCTACGAGCATTCCATCGAACCTTAACAATTGGTATCTTGTTTTGCTTAAGTCTTTTAACCTCACGATCCATTATTTCGACGGGTTCTTCGATGAATTAGAGTTTTTCATTGATTTGGATTTCATCTAACGGAATAGTGAGATCTTTTTAGCAAAACATTTCTTCAAATTCGAGACGTGGAAAGTGTTATGTACAGTCGCGAGTTGTTGAGGTAACTCAAGTCGGTAAGCTACTGGTCCGACACGATCAATAATCTTGAATGGTCCAATATACTTTGGATTTAATTTTCCTCGTTTACCAAATCGAACAACGCCTTTCCAAGGTGCAACTTTAAGCATGACCATCTCTCCAATTTCAAATTCTATATCTTTTCTTTTAATGTCAGCGTAGCTCTTTTGTCGACTTTGGGTGGTTTTCAACCGTTGTTGAATTTGGATGATCTTCTCGGTAGTTTCTTGTATAATCTCCGGACCCGTAATCTGTCTATCCCCCACTTCACTCCAACAAATCGGAGACCTGCACTTTCTACCATAAAGTGCTTCAAACGGCGCCATCTCAATGCTTGAATGGTAGCTGTTGTTGTAGGAAAATTCTGCTAACGGTAGATGTCGATCCCAACTGTTTCCGAAATCAATAACACATGCTCGTAGCATGTCTTTAAGTGTTTGTATCGTCCTTTCGCTCTGCCCATCAGTTTGTGGATGATAGGCAGTACTCATGTCTAGACGAGTTCCTAATGCTTGCTGTAATGTCTGCCAGAATCTTAAAATAAATCTGCCATCCCTATCAGAGATAATAGAGATTGGTATTCCACGTCTGGAGACGACTTCCTTCAAATACATTCATGCTAACTTCTCCATCTTGTCATCTTCTCTTATTGGCAGGAAGTGTGCTGATTTGGTGAGACGATCAACTACTACCCAAATAGTATCAAAACCACTTGCAGTCCTTGGCAATTTAGTGATGAAATCCATGGTAATGTTTTCCCATTTCCATTCCGGGAATTCGGGTTATTGAAGTAGACCTGATGGTTTCTGATGCTCAGCTTTGACCTTAGAACACGTCAAACATTCTCCTACGTATTTAGCAACATCGGCTTTCATACCTGGCCACCAAAAATGTTTCTTGAGATCCTTGTACATCTTCCCCGTTCCAGGATGTATTGAGTATCTGGTTTTATGAGCTTCTCTAAGTACCATTTCTCTCATATCTCCAAATTTTGGTACCCAAATCCTTTCAGCCCTATACCGGGTTCCGTCTTCCCGAATATTAAGATGCTTCTCCGATCCTTTGGGTATTTCATCCTTTAAATTTCCTTCTTTTAAAACTCCTTGTTGCGCCTCCTTTATTTGAGTAGTAAGGTTATTATGAATCATTATATTCATAGATTTTACTCGAATGGGTTCTCTGTCCTTCCTGCTCAAGGCATCGGCTACCACATTTGCCTTCCCCGGGTGGTAACGAATCTCAAAGTCGTAATCATTCAACAATTCAATCCACCTACGCTGCCTCATATTCAGTTGTTTCTGATTAAATATGTGTTGAAGACTTTTGTGGTCGGTATATATAATACTTTTGACCCCATATAAGTAGTGCCTCCAAGTCTTTAATGCAAAAACAACCGCGCCTAATTCCAAATCATGCGTCGTATAATTTTCTTCGTGAATCTTCAATTGTCTAGACGCATAAGCAATCACCTTCGTTCGTTGCATTAATACACAACCGAGACCTTGCTTTGATGCATCACAATAAATCACAAAATCATCATTCCCTTCAGGCAATGACAATATAGGTGTCGTAGTTAGCTTTTTCTTCAATAACTGAAACGCTTTCTCTTGTTCATCATTCCATTCAAATTTCTTCCCTTTATGCATTAATGCAGTCAAGGGTTTTGCTATTCTGGAAAAGTCTTGGATGAACCTTCTGTAGTAACCAGCTAGTCCTAAAAACTGGCGTATGTGTTTCGGAGTTTTTGGGGTTTCCCACTTTTCAACAGTTTCTATCTTTGCCGGATCCACCTTAATACCTTCTTTGTTCACTATGTGACCGAGGAATTGAACTTCTTCCAACCAAAATGCACACTTTGAAAACTTAGCGTACAATTCTTCCTTCCTCAATACTTCTAACACCTTTCTAAAATGTTCGCCGTGTTCTTGGTCATTCTTTGTGTAAATAAGTATGTCATCAATGAAAACAATGAAAAACTTGTCAAGGTATGGTCCACACACTCGGTTCATAAGGTCCATGAACACAGCTGATGCATTAGTTAAACCAAACGGCATGACCATAAACTCGTAATGACCGTAACGTGTTCTGAAAGCAGTCTTTGGAATATCATCTTCTTTCACCCGCATTTGATGATACCCGGAACGTAAGTCAATCTTTGAATAAACAGACGAGCCTTGTAGTTGATCAAATAAGTCGTTGATTCTCGGTAGTGGGTAGCGGTTCTTGATGGTAAGTTTGTTCAACTCTCGGTAGTCGATACACAACCTGAATGTACCATCTTTCTTCTTGACAAACAAAACAGGAGCTCCCCACGGTGATGTGCTTGGTCGAATGAAACCACGCTCTAAAAGTTCTTGTAATTGGCTTTGCAGTTCTTTCATCTTGCTGGGTGCGAGTCTGTAAGGAGCACGAGCTATTGGTGCAGCTCCTGGTACAAGATCTATTTGAAATTCAACGGATCGATGTGGGGGTAATCCCGGTAATTCTTTCGGAAATACATCGGGAAATTCTTTTGTAATGGGAACATCATTGATGCTCTTTTCTTCAGTTTGTACTTTCTCGACGTGTGTTAGAACAGCATAGCAACCTTTTCTTATTAGTTTTTGTGCCTTCAAATTACTAATAAGATGTAGCTTCGTGTTGCCCTTTTCTCCGTACACCATTAAGGGTTTTCCTTTTTCTCGTATAATGCGAATTGCATTTTTGTAACAAACGATCTCTGCATTCACTTCTTTCAACCAGTCCATACCGATTATCACATCAAAACTCCCTAACTCTACTGGTATCAAATCAATCTTAAATGTTTCGCTAACCAGTTTAATTTCTCGATTCCGACATATATTATCTGCTGAAATTAATTTACCATTTGCTAATTCAAGTAAAAATTTACTATCCAAAGGCGTCAATGGACAACTTAATTTAGCACAAAAATCTCTACTCATATAGCTTCTATCCGCACCCGAATCAAATAAAACGTAAGCAGATTTATTGTCAATAAGAAACGTACCCGTAACAAGCTCCGGGTCTTCCTGTGCCTCTGCGGCATTAATATTGAAAACTCTTCCGCGGCCTTGTCCATTCGTGTTCTCCTGGTTCGGGCAATTTCTAATAATGTGGCCCGGTTTTCCACATTTATAACAAACTACATTGGCATAACTTGCTCCGACACTACTTGCTCCGCCATTACTCATTCCGATACCATTTGTTCCTTTCGTTCTATTAACCCCTGGTCCGTAGACCTCACACTTCGCCGCGCTATGACCATTTCTTTTACACTTGTTGCAAAATTTGGTGCAGAACCCCGAGTGATACTTTTCACACCTTTGGCATAGCTGCTTCTGATTGTTGTTGTTGTTGCGGTTATTATTGTTGTTGGGATGATTGTTGTAGTTGCTGTTGTTGTTGTTGTTGTTGTTGTTGTTGTTGTTGTTGTTGTTGTTGTTGTTGTTGTTGTTGTTATTGGGTCGTTTGTTGTAGTTGCAATTGATGTTGCGATTGTTGGGATAATTGTTGCGATTATTGTTGTAATTGCTGTTGTTGTTGTATTGGTGATTCTTATCACCGTTTTCCTCCCACTTTCTTTTGACTTGCTTCACATTGGCCTCTTCAGCAGTCTGTTCTTTAATTCTTTCTTCAATCTGGTTCACTAGTTTGTGAGCCATTCTACATGCCTGTTGTATGGAGGCGGGCTCGTGTGAACTTATATCTTCTTGGATTCTTTCCGGTAATCCTTTCACAAACGCGTCGATCTTCTCTTCCTCATCTTCGAATGCTCCCGGACACAATAGGCACAATTCTGTGAATCGTCTTTCGTACGTGGTAATATCAAATCCTTGGGTTCGTAACCCTCTAAGTTCTGTCTTGAGCTTATTGACCTCGGTTCTGGGACGGTACTTCTCGTTCATCAAGTGCTTGAATGCTGACCACGGTAGTGTGTACGCATCGTCTTGTCCCACTTGCTCTAGATAGGTATTCCACCATGTTAACGCAGAACCTGTGAAGGTATGCGTATCGTACTTCACTTTGTCCTCTTCAGTACACTTACTTATGGCAAACACCGATTCGACCTTCTCGGTCCACCGTTTCAATCCGATCGGTCCTTCGGTTCCATCAAATTCCAAAGGTTTGCAGGCAGTGAATTCTTTGTAGGTGCATCCTACACGATTTCCTGTACTGCTAGATCCAAGATTATTGTTGGTATGTAGCGCAGCCTGTACTGCGGCTATGTTTGAAGCTAGAAAAGTACAGAATTCCTCTTCATTCATATTCACGGTGTGTCGAGTAGTCGGTGCCATTTCCTTCAAAATAGTCAAATGGAACAAGTTAATCATACAGAATATTAAGAGTAGTTAATAGTATTTCGTAGCATAATATGAACTCATTTATAAAAGCTTTTTCTTCATATTAGCATTTTATAAGTTTAAATTCGGGTAGTACCTACCCGTTAAGTTCATACTTAGTAGCTAATATACAATTCAACTACTACAATTCTATATGAAAAACTGATTATAATAATATTTCGCGTTCAAACTTTTACACAATATTTTACAAACTTACAATACCGCTTATTTTACATATAGCATGAAATATAGCACACAATAAATTTGATACAAGATGGTTGTGAAGATAATTCTAGCTAGTACACAAGTCGTTCAGCAAAGGCAATAAAGACACGTAATTCATACGTCCAGAAACAAGTCATGCATTCTGGTTTTACTAGGATTATGTAGTGACCCAAACTTTTCCATGTTTATATATATTAATTGAGATTGATATTTACATGATTAAGTGTTTCCAACATGTTAAGCAATCAAACTTGTTAAGACTTGATTAATTGAAATATGTTTCATATAGACAATTGACCACCCAAGTTGACCGGTGATTCACGAACGTTAAAACTTGTAAAAACTATATGATGACATATATATGGTTATATATATAGTTAACATGATATTATGATAAGTAAACATATCATTAAGTATATTAACAATGAACTACATATGTAAAAACAAGACTACTAACTTAATGATTTTTAAACGAGACATATATGTAACGATTATCGTTGTAAAGACATTTAATGTATATATATCATATTAAGAGATATTCATACATGATAATATCATGATAATATAATAATTTAAAATCTCATTTGATATTATAAACATTGGGTTAACAACATTTAACAAGATCGTTAACCTAAAGGTTTCAAAACAACACTTACATGTAACGACTAACGATGACTTAACGACTCAGTTAAAATGTATATACATGTAGTGTTTTAATATGTATTTATACACTTTTGGAAGACTTCAAGACATATATCAAAACACTCATACTTAATGAAAATGGTTACAGTTACTTTTCCATTCTTTTCTTTCATCAAGAATTCTAGTCGTATTCTTACCCGTATTATACACAGCTTCAAAACGTACTTACTATGAGTATATACCAATAGGAACTAGCATGGGATTCCACTCTTGATTATGTCATGTATGACTAATCAATTTTAACTTCTACCATGAGCTAGTCAACTAACTAGAACTCCTTTTAACCCCACTCACCACTCACCAATTACCACTCATCATTCACTCCATTTCACTTCCAATTCTCTTTCTAATTCTCTCTCAACACACCCACACTATTATGAACGTATTTTTCCAGTAGTTAATCATCATCTTCATCAAAAATCACTTCAAGAATCAAGCTATAATCATCATAGGAAGAACACTTCAAGAACACTTCAAAAATCCCTTCAAGTTTACTAATTTACTTCCAAGCTTTCTAATCCATTCCAAGTAATCATCTAAGATCAAGAAACCTTTGTTATATACAGTAGGTTATCTTTCTTATTCAAGGTAATATTCATATTCAAACTTTGATTCAATTTCTATAACTATAAACTATCTTAATTCGAGTAAAAATCTTACTTGAACTTGTTTTTGTGTCATGATCCTACTTCAAGAACTTTCAAGCCATCCAAGATCCTTTGAAGCTAGATCATTTCTTGTCACTTCCAGTAGGTTTACCTACTAAACTTGAGGTAGTAATGATGTTCATAACATCATTCGATTCATATATATAAAACTATCTTATTCGAAGGTTTAAACTCGTAATCACTAGAACATAGTTTAGTTAATTCTAAACTTGTTCGCAAATAAAAGTTAATCCTTCTAACTTGACTTTTAAAATTAACTAAACACATGTTCTATATCTATATGATATGCTAACTTAATGATTTAAAACCTGGAAACACGAAAAACACCGTAAAACCGGATTTACGCCGTCGTAGTAACACCGCGGGCTGTTTTGGGTTAGTTAATTAAAAACTATGATAAACTTTGATTTAAAAGTTGTTATTCTGAGAAAATGATTTTTATTATGAACATGAAACTATATCCAAAAATTATGGTTAAACTCAAAGTGGAAGTATGTTTTCTAAAATGGTCATCTAGACGTCGTTCTTTCGACTGAAATGACTACCTTTACAAAAACGACTTGTAACTTATTTTTCCGACTATAAACCTATACTTTTTCTGTTTAGATTCATAAAATATAGTTCAATATGAAACCATAGCAATTTGATTCACTCAAAACGGATTTAAAATGAAGAAGTTATGGGTAAAACAAGATTGGATAATTTTTCTCATTTTAGCTACGTGAAAATTGGTAACAAATCTATTCCAACCATAACTTAATAAACTTGTATTGTATATTATGTAATCTTGAGATACCATAGACACGTATACAATGTTTCGACCTATCATGTCGACACATCTATATATATTTCGGAACAACCATAGACACTCTATATGTGAATGTTGGAGTTAGCTATACAGGGTTGAGGTTGATTCCAAAATATATATAGTTTGAGTTGTGATCAATACTGAGATACGTATACACTGGGTCGTGGATTGATTCAAGATAATATTTATCGATTTATTTCTGTACATCTAACTGTGGACAACTAGTTGTAGGTTACTAACGAGGACAGCTGACTTAATAAACTTAAAACATCAAAATATATTAAAAGTGTTGTAAATATATTTTAAACATACTTTGATATATATGTATATATTGTTATAGGTTCGTGAATCAACCAGTGGCCAAGTCTTACTTCCCGACGAAGTAAAAATCTGTGAAAGTGAGTTATAGTCCCACTTTTAAAATCTAATATTTTTGGGATGAGAATACATGCAGGTTTTATAAATGATTTACAAAATAGACACAAGTACGTGAAACTACATTCTATGGTTGAATTATCCAAATCGAATATGCCCCTTTTTATTAAGTCTGGTAATCTAAGAATTAGGGAACAGACACCCTAATTGACGCGAATCCTAAAGATAGATCTATTGGGCCTCACAAACCCCATCCAAAGTACCGGATGCTTTAGTACTTCGAAATTTATATCATATCCGAAGGGTGTCCCGGAATGATGGGGATATTCTTATATATGCATCTTGTTAATGTCGGTTACCAGGTGTTCACCATATGAATGATTTTTATCTCTATGTATGGGATGTGTATTGAAATATGAAATCTTGTGGTCTATTATTATGATTTGATATATATAGGTTAAACCTATAACTCACCAACATTTTTGTTGACGTTTAAAGCATGTTTATTCTCAGGTGAATATTAAGAGCTTCCGCTGTTGCATACTAAAATAAGGACAAGATTTGGAGTCCATGTTTGTATGATGTTGTGTAAAAACTGCATTCAAGAAACTGATTTCGATGTAACATATTTGTATTGTAAACCATTATGTAATGGTCGTGTGTAAACAGGATATTTTAGATTATCATTATTTGATAATCTACGTAAAGCTTTTTAAACCTTTATTTATAAAATAAAGGTTATGGTTTGTTTTAAAAATGAATGCAGTCTTTGAAAAACGTCTCATATAGAGGTCAAAACCTCGCAACGAAATCAATTAATATGGAACGTTTTTAATCAATAAGAACGGGACATTTCAGTTGGTATCCGAGCGTTGGTCTTAGAGAACCAGAATTTTTCATTAGTGTGTCTTATCGAGTTTGTTAGGATGCATTAGTGAGTCTGGACTTCGACCGTGTTTACTTGAAAAATGATTGCTTAACAAATTTTGTTGGAAACTATATATTTTTAACATGTGAATATTATGTGATATATTAATCTCTTAACGCGTTTGATATTATGTGATAGATGTCTACCTCTAGAACAAGTCCCATTGACTCACCTAATAATAATGAAGAGTCAAATGTAAATTGGAATGATTCGTGGACTGATTCACAAGTTCCCGAAGAGGAACCGGAAGAAGAGTCGGAACCGGAAGAAGAATCGGATCCGGAAGAAGAATCGGAACCGGAAGAAGAAATAGAACCGGTGGGGGAAATAATAAAACGGTTAAGTAAAAGAAAATCCTCAACCAACCGACCAAGGTTAATTATGGTCAATGGTGTTTCCGCCAAGGAAGCAAAATATTGGGAGGATTACCAATTCTCCGATGAATCGGATTCCGACGAGAATTCCGATGATGTTATAGAAATTACCCCAACTGAATTTAAAAAGGCAAAAGAAAATAATAAGGGAAAGGGCATAAAAATAGAGAAATCTAATTCCAACCCCGATGAACTTTATATGTATCGTCAACCCCCGAAGTCCTTAAGTTGTAACAATGACCCGGGAACCTCTAAACCACCAGGTTTTTCTAAACCAATGTGGAAAATTACGGCTAGTATTAGGGGAACATCATATATCCCTAGAAACTTGGCAAAACGAACCAAAACCGAAGAAGAAGAAACAAGCGAGTCGGAATAAGATAGTTGTATTCGTGTGGTGTAATATATGTAATATAGTGTGCTTATGCTTTATGATATATGTAAAAATTGCTTGTACTAATAAGTATTTTTTTTTTATGAATCTAACTCTTGTCTATTTTACAGTTTAAAAACACAAAATGGATAGACAACCCAATATTTTAAGAGACCTACCCGGAGACATGATTGATGAAATCTTGTCTAGAGTCGGCCAGAATTCCTCAGCACAACTATTTAAGGCGAGATCAGTTTGTAAGACATTCGAAGAACGTTCCAAGAATGTCTTGGTTTATAAGAGACTTTCGTTTGAAAGATGGGGGATATCACATTGGGAAACCCATAAGTTACGATGTGTTTACTTTGACGCATATATTGCGGGGAACCCAAATGCTATTTTACGCAATGGGTTAAGAAATTATTTTGACTCAATATATCCGAATATTGGACTTCGTGATTTAGAAAAAGCGGCTAACATGCAACATAAAGAAGCATGTTATGCTTACGGATTAGTAATGTTCGCTTCTCACCAAAGTGAGAACAAGAACATCGGGCTACAACTATTAAACAAAACGTTCCCACAAGTGACGGAGTCGGTAATTGGGGTAAGAAATGAGGTTTTTAGGTTATTACGAGACTGTTGGACATTACGTAACCCTCGTCCCTTTGACGACGTTACAACACGCTGTCTTATCAACGGCCATAACGGTTATGTTGCACAAGACCAAGGATGGGAAGTAGTCCTAGTAAAACCAGAATGCATGACTTGTTTCTGGACGTATGAATTACGTGTCTTTATTGCCTTTGCTGAACGACTTGTGTACTAGCTAGAATTATCTTCACAACTATCTTGTATCAAAGTTATTGTGTGCTATATTTCATGCTTTATGTAAAATAAGCGGTATTGTAAGTTTGTAAAATATTGTATAAAAGTTTGAACGCGAAATATTATTATAATCAGTTTTTCATATAGAATTGTAGTAGTTGAATTGTATATTAGCTACTAAGTATGAACTTAACGGGTAGGTACTACCCGAATTTAAACTTATAAAACGCTAATATGAAGAAAAAGCTTTTATAAATGAGTTCATATTATGCTACGAAATACTATTAACTACTCTTAATATTCTGTATGATTAACTTGTTCCATTTAACTATTTTGAAGGAAATGGCACCGACTACTCGACACACCGTGAATATGAATGAAGAGGAATTCCGTACTTTTCTAGCTTCAAACATAGCCGCAGTACAGGCTGTGCTACATACCAACAATAACCTTGGATCTAGCAGTACAGGAAATCGTGTAGGATGCACCTACAAAGAATTCACTGCCTGCAAACCTTTGGAATTTGATGGAACCGAAGGACCGATCGGATTGAAACGGTGGACCGAGAAGGTCGAATCGGTGTTTGCCATAAGTAAGTGTACTGAAGAGGACAAAGTAAAGTACGCTACGCATACCTTCACAGGTTCTGCGTTAACATGGTGGAATACCTATCTAGAGCAAGTGGGACAAGACGATGCGTACGCACTACCGTGGTCAGCATTCAAGCACTTGATGAACGAGAAGTACCGTCCCAGAACCGAGGTCAATAAGCTCAAGACAGAACTTAGAGGGTTACGAACCCAAGGATTTGATATTACCACGTACGAAAGACGATTCACAGAATTGTGCCTATTGTGTCCGGGAGCATTCGAAGATGAGGAAGAGAAGATCGACGCGTTTGTGAAAGGATTACCGGAAAGAATCCAAGAAGATATAAGTTCACACGAGCCCGCCTCCATACAACAGGCATGTAGAATGGCTCACAAACTCGTGAACCAAATTGAAGAAAGAATTAAAGAACAGACTGCTGAAGAGGCCAATGTGAAGCAAGTCAAAAGAAAGTGGGAGGAAAACGGTGATAAGAATCACCAATACAACAACAACAGCAATTACAACAATAATCGCAACAATTATCCCAACAATCGCAACATCAATCGCAACTACAACAAACGGCCCAACAACAACAACAACAACAACAACAGCAACTACAACAATCATCCCAACAACAATAATAACCGCAACAACAACAACAATCAGAAGCAGCTATGCCAAAGGTGTGAAAAGAATCACTCGGGGTTCTGCACCAAATTTTGCAACAAGTGTAAAAGAAATGGTCATAGCGCGGCGAAGTGTGAGGTCTACGGACCAGGGGTTAATAGAACGAAAGGAACAAATGGTGTCGGAACGAGTAATGGCGGAGCAAGTAGTGTAGGAGCAAGTTATGCCAATGTAGTTTGTTATAAATGTGGAAAACCGGGCCACATTATTAGAAATTGCCCGAACCAGGAGAACACGAATGGACAAGGCCGCGGAAGAGTTTTCAATATTAATGCGGCAGAGGCACAGGAAGACCCGGAGCTTGTTACGGGTACGTTTCTTATTGACAATAAATCTGCTTACGTTTTATTTGATTCGGGTGCGGATAGAAGCTATATGAGTAGAGATTTTTGTGCTAAATTAAGTTGTCCATTGACGCCTTTGGATAGTAAATTTTTACTCGAATTAGCAAATGGTAAATTAATTTCAGCAGATAATATATGTCGGAATCGAGAAATTAAACTGGTTAGCGAAACATTTAAGATTGATTTGATACCAGTAGAGTTAGGGAGTTTTGATGTGATAATCGGTATGGACTGGTTGAAAGAAGTGAAAGCAGAGATCGTTTGTTACAAAAATGCAATTCGCATTATACGAGAAAAAGGAAAACCCTTAATGGTGTACGGAGAAAAGGGCAACACGAAGCTACATCTTATTAGTAATTTGAAGGCACAAAAACTAATAAGAAAAGGTTGCTATGCTGTTCTAGCACACGTCGAGAAAGTACAAACTGAAGAAAAGAGCATCAATGATGTTCCCGTCGCAAAAGAATTTCCTGATGTATTTCCGAAAGAATTACCGGGATTACCCCCACATCGATCCGTTGAATTTCAAATAGATCTTGTACCAGGAGCTGCACCAATAGCTCGTGCTCCTTACAGACTCGCACCCAGCGAGATGAAAGAACTACAAAGCCAATTACAAGAACTTTTAGAGCGTGGTTTCATTCGACCAAGCACATCACCGTGGGGAGCTCCTGTTTTGTTTGTCAAGAAGAAAGATGGTACATTCAGGTTGTGTATCGACTACCGAGAGTTGAACAAACTTACCATCAAAAACCGCTACCCATTACCGAGAATCGATGACTTATTTGATCAACTACAAGGCTCGTCTGTTTATTCAAAGATTGACTTACGTTCCGGGTATCATCAAATGCGGGTGAAAGAAGATGATATTCCAAAGACTGCTTTCAGAACACGTTACGGTCATTACGAGTTTATGGTCATGCCGTTTGGTTTAACTAATGCACCAGCTGTGTTCATGGACCTTATGAACCGAGTGTGTGGACCATACCTTGACAAGTTTGTCATTGTTTTCATTGATGACATACTTATTTACTCAAAGAATGACCAAGAACACGGTGAACATTTGAGAAAGGTGTTAGAAGTATTGAGGAAGGAAGAATTGTACGCTAAGTTTTCAAAGTGTGCATTTTGGTTGGAAGAAGTTCAATTCCTCGGTCACATAGTGAACAAAGAAGGTATTAAGGTGGATCCGGCAAAGATAGAAACTGTTGAAAAGTGGGAAACCCCGAAAACTCCGAAACACATACGCCAGTTTTTAGGACTAGCTGGTTACTACAGAAGGTTCATCCAAGACTTTTCCAGAATAGCAAAACCCTTGACTGCATTAACGCATAAAGGGAAGAAATTTGAATGGAATGATGAACAAGAGAAAGCGTTTCAGTTATTGAAGAAAAAGCTAACTACGGCACCTATATTGTCATTGCCTGAAGGGAATGATGATTTTGTGATTTATTGTGATGCATCAAAGCAAGGTCTCGGTTGTGTATTAATGCAACGAACGAAGGTGATTGCTTATGCGTCTAGACAATTGAAGATTCACGAACAAAATTATACGACGCATGATTTGGAATTAGGCGCGGTTGTTTTTGCATTAAAGACTTGGAGGCACTACTTATATGGGGTCAAAAGTATTATATATACCGACCACAAAAGTCTTCAACACATATTTAATCAGAAACAACTGAATATGAGGCAGCGTAGGTGGATTGAATTATTGAATGATTACGACTTTGAGATTCGTTACCACCCGGGGAAGGCAAATGTGGTAGCCGATGCCTTGAGCAGGAAGGACAGAGAACCCATTCGAGTAAAATCTATGAATATAATGATTCATAATAACCTTACTACTCAAATAAAGGAGGCGCAACAAGGAGTTTTAAAAGAAGGAAATTTAAAGGATGAAATACCCAAAGGATCAGAACAGCATCTTAATATTCGGGAAGACGGAACCCGGTATAGGGCTGAAAGGATTTGGGTACCAAAATTTGGAGATATGAGAGAAATGGTACTTAGAGAAGCTCATAAAACCAGATACTCAATACATCCTGGAACGGGGAAGATGTACAAGGATCTCAAGAAACATTTTTGGTGGCCGGGTATGAAAGCCGATGTTGCTAAATACGTAGGAGAATGTTTGACGTGTTCTAAGGTCAAAGCTGAGCATCAGAAACCATCAGGTCTACTTCAACAACCCGAAATCCCAGAATGGAAATGGGAAAACATTACCATGGATTTCATCACTAAATTGCCAAGGACTGCAAGTGGTTTTGATACTAT
This sequence comes from Rutidosis leptorrhynchoides, assembly GCF_046630445.1. Taxonomy (NCBI): domain Eukaryota; kingdom Viridiplantae; phylum Streptophyta; class Magnoliopsida; order Asterales; family Asteraceae; genus Rutidosis; species Rutidosis leptorrhynchoides. The sequence continues at coordinate 260,922,626 of NC_092337.1, forward strand.
TTGGGTAATAGTTGATCGTCTCACCAAATCAGCACACTTCCTGCCAATAAGAGAAGATGACAAGATGGAGAAGTTAGCACGACTGTATCTGAAGGAAGTCGTCTCCAGACATGGAATACCAATCTCTATTATCTCTGATAGGGATGGCAGATTTATTTCAAGATTCTGGCAGACTTTACAGCAAGCATTAGGAACTCGTCTAGACATGAGTACTGCCTATCATCCACAAACAGATGGGCAGAGCGAAAGGACGATACAAACGCTTGAAGACATGCTACGAGCATGTGTTATTGATTTCGGAAACAGTTGGGATCGACATCTACCGTTAGCAGAATTTTCCTACAACAACAGCTACCATTCAAGCATTGAGATGGCGCCGTTTGAAGCACTTTATGGTAGAAAGTGCAGGTCTCCAATTTGTTGGAGTGAAGTGGGGGATAGACAGATTACGGGTCCGGAGATTATACAAGAAACTACCGAGAAGATCATCCAAATTCAACAACGGTTGAAAACCGCCCAAAGTCGACAAAAGAGCTACGCTGACATTAAAAGAAAAGATATAGAATTTGAAATTGGAGAGATGGTCATGCTTAAAGTTGCACCTTGGAAAGGCGTTGTTCGATTTGGTAAACGAGGGAAATTAAATCCAAGGTATATTGGACCATTCAAGATTATTGATCGTGTCGGACCAGTAGCTTACCGACTAGAGTTACCTCAACAACTCGCGGCTGTACATAACACTTTCCACGTCTCGAATTTAAAGAAATGTTTTGCTAAAGAAGATCTCACTATTCCGTTAGATGAAATCCAAATCAACGAAAAACTTCAATTCATCGAAGAACCCGTCGAAATAATGGATCGTGAGGTTAAAAGACTTAAGCAAAACAAGATACCAATTGTTAAGGTTCGATGGAATGCTCGTAGAGGACCCGAGTTCACCTGGGAGCGTGAAGATCAGATGAAGAAGAAATACTCGCATCTATTTCCAGAAGATTCGTCAACACCTTCAACAGCTTAAAATTTGGGACGAAATTTATTTAACGGGTAGGTACTGTAGTGACCCAAACTTTTCCATGTTTATATATATTAATTGAGATTGATATTTACATGATTAAGTGTTTCCAACATGTTAAGCAATCAAACTTGTTAAGACTTGATTAATTGAAATATGTTTCATATAGACAATTGACCACCCAAGTTGACCGGTGATTCACGAACGTTAAAACTTGTAAAAACTATATGATGACATATATATGGTTATATATATAGTTAACATGATATTATGATAAGTAAACATATCATTAAGTATATTAACAATGAACTACATATGTAAAAACAAGACTACTAACTTAATGATTTTTAAACGAGACATATATGTAACGATTATCGTTGTAAAGACATTTAATGTATATATATCATATTAAGAGATATTCATACATGATAATATCATGATAATATAATAATTTAAAATCTCATTTGATATTATAAACATTGGGTTAACAACATTTAACAAGATCGTTAACCTAAAGGTTTCAAAACAACACTTACATGTAACGACTAACGATGACTTAACGACTCAGTTAAAATGTATATACATGTAGTGTTTTAATATGTATTTATACACTTTTGGAAGACTTCAAGACATATATCAAAACACTCATACTTAATGAAAATGGTTACAGTTACTTTTCCATTCTTTTCTTTCATCAAGAATTCTAGTCGTATTCTTACCCGTATTATACACAGCTTCAAAACGTACTTACTATGAGTATATACCAATAGGAACTAGCATGGGATTCCACTCTTGATTATGTCATGTATGACTAATCAATTTTAACTTCTACCATGAGCTAGTCAACTAACTAGAACTCCTTTTAACCCCACTCACCACTCACCAATTACCACTCATCATTCACTCCATTTCACTTCCAATTCTCTTTCTAATTCTCTCTCAACACACCCACACTATTATGAACGTATTTTTCCAGTAGTTAATCATCATCTTCATCAAAAATCACTTCAAGAATCAAGCTATAATCATCATAGGAAGAACACTTCAAGAACACTTCAAAAATCCCTTCAAGTTTACTAATTTACTTCCAAGCTTTCTAATCCATTCCAAGTAATCATCTAAGATCAAGAAACCTTTGTTATATACAGTAGGTTATCTTTCTTATTCAAGGTAATATTCATATTCAAACTTTGATTCAATTTCTATAACTATAAACTATCTTAATTCGAGTAAAAATCTTACTTGAACTTGTTTTTGTGTCATGATCCTACTTCAAGAACTTTCAAGCCATCCAAGATCCTTTGAAGCTAGATCATTTCTTGTCACTTCCAGTAGGTTTACCTACTAAACTTGAGGTAGTAATGATGTTCATAACATCATTCGATTCATATATATAAAACTATCTTATTCGAAGGTTTAAACTCGTAATCACTAGAACATAGTTTAGTTAATTCTAAACTTGTTCGCAAATAAAAGTTAATCCTTCTAACTTGACTTTTAAAATTAACTAAACACATGTTCTATATCTATATGATATGCTAACTTAATGATTTAAAACCTGGAAACACGAAAAACACCGTAAAACCGGATTTACGCCGTCGTAGTAACACCGCGGGCTGTTTTGGGTTAGTTAATTAAAAACTATGATAAACTTTGATTTAAAAGTTGTTATTCTGAGAAAATGATTTTTATTATGAACATGAAACTATATCCAAAAATTATGGTTAAACTCAAAGTGGAAGTATGTTTTCTAAAATGGTCATCTAGACGTCGTTCTTTCGACTGAAATGACTACCTTTACAAAAACGACTTGTAACTTATTTTTCCGACTATAAACCTATACTTTTTCTGTTTAGATTCATAAAATATAGTTCAATATGAAACCATAGCAATTTGATTCACTCAAAACGGATTTAAAATGAAGAAGTTATGGGTAAAACAAGATTGGATAATTTTTCTCATTTTAGCTACGTGAAAATTGGTAACAAATCTATTCCAACCATAACTTAATAAACTTGTATTGTATATTATGTAATCTTGAGATACCATAGACACGTATACAATGTTTCGACCTATCATGTCGACACATCTATATATATTTCGGAACAACCATAGACACTCTATATGTGAATGTTGGAGTTAGCTATACAGGGTTGAGGTTGATTCCAAAATATATATAGTTTGAGTTGTGATCAATACTGAGATACGTATACACTGGGTCGTGGATTGATTCAAGATAATATTTATCGATTTATTTCTGTACATCTAACTGTGGACAACTAGTTGTAGGTTACTAACGAGGACAGCTGACTTAATAAACTTAAAACATCAAAATATATTAAAAGTGTTGTAAATATATTTTAAACATACTTTGATATATATGTATATATTGTTATAGGTTCGTGAATCAACCAGTGGCCAAGTCTTACTTCCCGACGAAGTAAAAATCTGTGAAAGTGAGTTATAGTCCCACTTTTAAAATCTAATATTTTTGGGATGAGAATACATGCAGGTTTTATAAATGATTTACAAAATAGACACAAGTACGTGAAACTACATTCTATGGTTGAATTATCCAAATCGAATATGCCCCTTTTTATTAAGTCTGGTAATCTAAGAATTAGGGAACAGACACCCTAATTGACGCGAATCCTAAAGATAGATCTATTGGGCCTCACAAACCCCATCCAAAGTACCGGATGCTTTAGTACTTCGAAATTTATATCATATCCGAAGGGTGTCCCGGAATGATGGGGATATTCTTATATATGCATCTTGTTAATGTCGGTTACCAGGTGTTCACCATATGAATGATTTTTATCTCTATGTATGGGATGTGTATTGAAATATGAAATCTTGTGGTCTATTATTATGATTTGATATATATAGGTTAAACCTATAACTCACCAACATTTTTGTTGACGTTTAAAGCATGTTTATTCTCAGGTGAATATTAAGAGCTTCCGCTGTTGCATACTAAAATAAGGACAAGATTTGGAGTCCATGTTTGTATGATGTTGTGTAAAAACTGCATTCAAGAAACTGATTTCGATGTAACATATTTGTATTGTAAACCATTATGTAATGGTCGTGTGTAAACAGGATATTTTAGATTATCATTATTTGATAATCTACGTAAAGCTTTTTAAACCTTTATTTATAAAATAAAGGTTATGGTTTGTTTTAAAAATGAATGCAGTCTTTGAAAAACGTCTCATATAGAGGTCAAAACTTCGCAACGAAATCAATTAATATGGAACGTTTTTAATCAATAAGAACCGGACATTTCAGATTACTTCCCATCCTTGGTCTTGTGGAACATAACCGTTATGGCCGTTGATAAGACAGCGTGTTGTAACGTCGTCAAAGGGACGAGGGTTACGTAATGTCCAACAGTCCCGTAACAATCTAAAAACCTAATTTCTTACCCCAATTACCGACTCCGTCACTTGTGGGAACGTTTTGTTTAATAGTTGTAGCCCGATGTTCTTGTTCTCTCTTTGGTGAGAAGCGAACATTACTAATCCGTAAGCATAACATGCTTCTTTATGTTGCATGTTAGCCGCTTTTTCTAAATCACGAAGTCCAATATTCGGATATATTGAGTCAAAATAATTTCTTAACCCATTACGTAAAATAGCATTTGGGTTCCCCGCAATATATGCATCAAAGTAAATACATCGTAACTTATGGATTTCCCAATGTGATATCCCCCATCTTTCGAACGAAAGCCTTTTATAAACTAAGGCATTCTTGGAACGTTCTTTGAATGTCTTACAAACTGATCTCGCCTTAAATAGTTGTGCCGAAGAATTCTGACCGACTCTAGACAAGATTTCATCAATCATGTCTCCGGGTAGGTCTCTTAAAATATTGAGTTGTCTATCCATTTTGTGTTTTTATACTGTAAAATAGACAAGAGTTAGATTCATAAAAAAAAATACTTATTAATACAAGCAATTTTTTACATATATCATAAAGCATAAGCACACTATATTACATATATTACACCACACGAATACAACTATCTTATTCCGACTCGCTTGTTTCTTCTTCTTCAGTTTTGGTTCGTTTTGCCAAGTTTCTAGGGATATATGATGTTCCCCTAATACGATCCGTCGTTTTCCACATTAGTTTAGAAAAACCTGGTGGTTTAGAGGTTCCCGGGTCATTGTTACAACTTAAGGACTTCGGGGGTTGACGATACATATAAAGTTCATCGGGGTTCGAATTATATTTCTCTATTTTTATGCCCTTTCCCTTATTATTTTCTTTTGCCTTTTTAAATTCAGTTGGGGTAATTTCTATAACATCATCGGAATTCTCGTCAGAATCCGATTCATCGAAGAATTGGTAATCCTCCCAATATTTTGCTTCCTTGGCGGAAACACCATTGACCATAATTAACCTTGGTTGGTTGGTTGAGGATTTTCTTTTACTTAACCGTTTTATTATTTCCCCCACCGGTTCTATTTCTTCATCCGGTTCTGATTCTTCTTCCGGTTCCGATTCTTCTTCCGGTTCCGATTCTTCTTCCGGTTCCGACTCTTCTTCCGGTTCCTCTTCGGGAACTTGTGAATCAGTCCACGAATCATTCCAATTTACATTTGACTCTTCATTATTATTAGGTGAGTCAATGAGACTTGTTCTAGAGGTAGACATCTATCACATAATATCAAACGCGTTAAGAGATTAATATATCACATAATATTCACATGTTAAAAATATATAGTTTCCAACAAAATTTGTTAAGCAATCATTTTTCAAGTAAACACGGTCGAAGTCCAGACTCACTAATGCATCCTAACAAACTCGATAAGACACACTAATGCAAAATTCTGGTTCTCTAAGACCAACGCTCTGATACCAACTGAAATGTCCCGTTCTTATTGATTAAAAACGTTCCATATTAATTGATTTCGTTGCGAGGTTTTGACCTCTATATGAGACGTTTTTCAAAGACTACATTCATTTTAAAACAAACCATAACCTTTATTTCATCAATAAAGGTTTAAAAAGCTTTACGTAGATTATCAAATAATGATAATCTAAAATATCCTGTTTACACACGACCATTACATAATGGTTTACAATACAAATATGTTACAACAAAATAAGTTTCTTGAATGCAGTTTTTACACAATATCATACAAGCATGGACTCCAAATCTCGTCCTTATTTAAGTATGTGACAGCGGAAGCTCTTAATAATCACCTGAGAATAAACATGCTTAAAACGTCAACAAAAATGTTGGTGAGTTATAGGTTTAACCTATATATATCAAATCGTAACAATAGACCACAAGATTTCATATTTCAATACACATCCCATACATAGAGATAAAAATCATTCATATGGTGAACACCTGGTAACCGACATTAACAAGATGCATATATAAGAATATCCCCATCATTCCGGGACACCCTTCGGATATGATATAAATTTCGAAGTACTTAAGCATCCGGTACTTTGGATGGGGTTTGTTAGGCCCAATAGATCTATCTTTAGGATTCGTGTCAATTAGGGTGTCTGTTCCCTAATTCTTAGATTACCAGACTTAATAAAAAGGGGCATATTCGATTTCGATAATTCAACCATAGAATGTAGTTTCACGTACTTGTGTCTATTTTGTAAATCATTTATAAAACCTGCATGTATTCTCATCCCAAAAATATTAGATTTTAAAAGTGGGACTATAACTCACTTTCACAGATTTTTACTTCGTCGGGAAGTAAGACTTGGCCACTGGTTGATTCACGAACCTATAACAATATATACATATATATCAAAGTATGTTCAAAATATATTTACAACACTTTTAATATATTTTGATGTTTTAAGTTTATTAAGTCAGCTGTCCTCGTTAGTAACCTTCAACTAGTTGTCCACAGTTAAATGTACAGAAATAAATCGATAAATATTATCTTGAATCAATCCACGACCCAGTGTATACGTATCTCAGTATTGATCACAACTCAAACAATATATATTTTGGAATCAACCTCAACCCTGTATAGCTAACTCCAACATTCACATATAGAGTGTCTATGGTTGTTCCGAAATATATATAGATGTGTCGACATGATAGGTCGAAACATTGTATACGTGTCTATGGTATCTCAAGATTATATAATATACAATACAAGTTGATTAAGTTATGGTTGGAATAGATTTGTTACCAATTTTCACGTAGCTAAAATGAGAAAAATTATCCAATCTTGTTTTACCCATAACTTCTTCATTTTAAATCCGTTTTGAGTGAATCAAATTGCTATGGTTTCATATTGAACTCTATTTTATGAATCTAAACAGAAAAAGTATAGGTTTATAGTCGGAAAAATAAGTTACAAGTCGTTTTTATAAAGGTAGTCATTTCAGTCGAAAGAACGACGTCTAGATGACCATTTTAGAAAACATACTTCCACTTTGAGTTTAACCATAATTTTTGAATATAGTTTCATGTTCGTAATAAATATCATTTTCTCAGAATAACAACTTTTAAATCAAAGTTTATCATAGTTTTTAATTAACTAACCCAAAACAGCCCGCGGTGTTACTACGACGGCGTAAATCCGGTTTTACGGTGTTTTTCGTGTTTCCAGGTTTTAAATCATTAAGTTAGCATATCATATAGATATAGAACATGTGTTTAGTTGATTTTAAAAGTCAAGTTAGAAGGATTAACTTTTGTTTGCGAACAAGTTTAGAATTAACTAAACTATGTTATAGTGATTACAAGTTTAAACCTTTGAATAAGATAGCTTTATATGTATGAATCGAATGATTTTATGAACATCATTACTACCTTAAGTTCCTTGTATAAACCTACTGGAAAAGAGAAAAATGGATCTAGCTTCAACGGATCCTTGGATGGCTCGAAGTTCTTGAAGCAGAATCATGACACGAAAACAAGTTCAAGTAAGATCATCACTTGAAATAAGATTGTTATAGTTATAGAAATTGAACTAAAGTTTTAATATGATTATTACCTTGTATTAGAATGATAACCTACTGTAAGAAACAAAGATTTCTTGAGGTTGGATGATCACCTTACAAGATTGGAAGTGAGCTAGCAAACTTGAATGTATTCTTGATTTTATGTAACTAGAACTTGTAGAATTTATGAAGAACACTTAGAACTTGAAGATAGAACTTGAGAGAGATCAATTAGATGAAGAAAATTGAAGAATGAAAGTGTTTGTAGGTGTTTTTGGTCGTTGGTGTATGGATTAGATATAAAGGATATGTAATTTTGTTTTCATGTAAATAAGTCATGAATGATTACTCATATTTTTGTAATTTTATGAGATATTTCATGCTAGTTGCCAAATGATGGTTCCCACATGTGTTAGGTGACTCACATGGGCTGCTAAGAGCTGATCATTGGAGTGTATATATCAATAGCACATACATCTAAAAGCTGTGTATTGTACGAGTACGAATACGGGTGCATACGAGTAGAATTGTTGATGAAACTGAACGAGGATGTAATTGTAAGAATTTTTGTTAAGTAGAAGTATTTTTATAAGTGTATTGAAGTCTTTAAAAAGTGTATAAATACATATTAAAACACTACATGTATATACATTTTAACTGAGTCGTTAAGTCATCGTTAGTCGTTACATGTAAGTGTTGTTTTGAAACCTTTAGGTTAACGATCTTGTTAAATGTTGTTAACCCAATGTTTATAATATCAAATGAGATTTTAAATTATTATATTATCATGATATTATCATGTATGAATATCTCTTAATACGATATATATACATTAAATGTCTTTACAACGATAATCGTTACATATATGTCTCGTTTAAAAATCATTAAGTTAGTAGTCTTGTTTTTACATGTGTAGTTCATTGTTAATATACTTAATGATATGTTTACTTATCATAGTATCATATTAACTATATATATATATCCATATATATGTCATCATATAGTTTTTACAAGTTTTAACGTTCGTGAATCACCGGTCAACTTGGGTGGTCAATTGTCTATATGAAACATATTTCAATTAATCAAGTCTTAACAAGTTTGATTGCTTAACATGTTGGAAACATTTAATCATGTAAATATCAATCTCAATTAATATATATAAACATGGAAAAGTTCGGGTCACTACACAATAGATCTATCTTTAGGATTCGCGTCAATTAGGGTGTCTGTTCCCAAATTCTTAGATTACCAGACTTAATAAAAAGGGGCATATTCGATTTCGATAATTCAACCATAGAATGTAGTTTCAATTACTTGTGTCTATTTCGTCAAACATTTATAAAAGCGCATGTATTCTCAGTCCCAAAAATATAAAGGGTAAAAAGGCAAATGAAACTCACCATACTGTATTTTGTAGTAAAAATACATATAACGTCATTGAACAAGTGCAAGGTTGGCCTCGGATTCACGAACCTAAATTAATTATATATATTTATGTGTTGGTCAATAATTGTCTAACAAATTAGGTCAAGTCATAGTGTACCACAATCCTAATGCTCGAGACTAATATGCAAAAGTCAACAAAAGTAAATTTGACTCAAAATAATTTCCAAAAATCTATACATGATTAATATATAGTTTAAATATCATCGTTTTATATTTTTAAATATTTTTAAAAGATTTATTAGAGTAAATAATATAATTTATTTATTAATAAATAAAATTTTATATTAAATTTATATAATAAAATATACTTTTATATATATTAAGTAATAAAATTTATAGGGTTCATTTAATATCATAAAGATAATATGATATGTATTATTAAAGTAAGTTATTACACGTAGTAAAATATGTTTGTATCACATATTTATTTGATAAAATAATATCTATAATGATAGTAAGTAAAAGTTGTATTATTTTGTAATAATAATTATTATTATAAAAATATCAATATTTATAATTACTAAGATGACATTATGATAAAACGATAATTCTAATTATGATAACTTTAATATTTACGATAATTTTTAATATTATCTTTAAAATAATAATTCTATTTAAAATAATAATAATAATGATATTTTATAGTAGCAATAACATTTTTATTAAAATGATAATTTTTGTTAAAATGATAGTTTTAATACAAACGATACTTTTAATAATAATAGTAAAGATAAAAATAATAAGAACGATAATTTTATCTAAATCAATATCTTATAATATTTTAATTTCATCATGATACTCTTACTCATTATTTCCTAATCGTTTCGTTTAATAGCTTTTAATAGTCTTTTATATCGTGTTCATAATAATGATAATAATAGTAATCAAAATAATTAGGTGTTACAATTATTTGTTTTAATTATACTAATATTAATAATGATAGTTACTATAACATTATTAACGATAATACTAATAATTATCTTAATGATAATATAGTAATAATAATAATAACAATAACAATAACCATTTTTAAATAATGATATATATATTAATAATGATAATAATAATAATAATAGTAATAATAATAATAATAATAATAATAATAATAATAATAATAATAATAATAATAATAACACTAATTATAACTTTAATGATAATAACGATAGTAATAATAATAAAAATAACAATTTTTACTGATAAATCCCTTTTATTGATAAAGATAATAATAATGATAATAATAAGATAAAACTAGAACGACGATAAAAAAGACGATAATAATAATCATTTTTAATAAAAATATCGAAAATTCAATTGATTATAACTTCTAATCCGTTCATCAAAACCATTCGATATCTAAAGGAAAAGTTCTTAATTTTTCTCTAGCTTTCCAAGGACATGCATATCTTATACCTTATCTCAACCGCAAGTGTAACTAATTCAAGATTCAACCTAACCTGTCTAAGGGTAATATCAAAAGTACAAGCATGCATAATCCTAAATACTCGAGCACTAGTCAGGGATACACTATTAGTATGTAAAAGTTAAATTATGAGTGCTCACGTATCAATATTGAGATTCAATATTGCAGGAAAGGTATGTAGACGCAACGAAAATGATAAACACTATATTGACCTCACGAGCATACCCATGAACCATACTCAATCACCTCCATAGCTATAACCCATAATTTCCTTAATCCTATCCTACTCAAAAAACAATTTCGAAATCACTCGGACAGCACTCCGTCGTAATATTTTATGTATACTAATAATATCTTGAAATAATACGGAGTAAATATATATATGTAAATCGATTGAGAGAGTTTAGAGAAAAATATTTTTAAGTTTCTATGAAATAATGAAACCTATTGAATTCTATTTATAATAGATTTTTAAATTATTAAAGTGAATTATTAAAGTATGAATTATTAAAGTGAATTATTAAAGTATGAATTATTAAAGTGAATTATTAAAGTATGAATTATTAAAGTGAATTATTAAAGTATGAATTATTAAAGTGAATTATTAAAGTATAAATTATTAAAGTGAATTATTAAAGTTAAAGTAAAGTAAAAATAAAGTAAAGGTAAAGTTTAAGTATAGTAAAAGTATAAAACTATATACGTATAATACGCGTATAAATATATATAATATTAATTTAAATCGTTATATATATTTAATAAAATAAAATATAAATATCATTATCTTTATCATACTAGTTAAGTAATGAGTTGTCAAAAGTGGTTCTAGATATTTATAAAAGTTATATACGTTTTAATAATAAAGTTCTTTTTAAACTGAAAACATTTTTTATACGTTTGAAACTAAATAGATCAATCGAGTCTTTATGAGATTCAATCTTCCACTATCCTTTGTCTAGTTCTCAATGATTGACAATTTGTTCTTATTTATAAATCACTTTACCATTTCCCGAATATTGTTAAAATGGAAAGATTTCTTAAATCAACGTGGGCCTTTCAACAGAGACTTGTAATCATAATTCAATATATCTGATAATTCAATCATTTGATCTTATCTTCTAATTCCATTGATAAACATTTTGAAACAGATACAATCATATAAAGTATTTAATCTAATATTTTGTTTACGTTTCAAGTTATAATATTCATTTAATGGTTTAATGGTTCGTGAATCGTTGGAACTTGGTCGAGGTTGAATGAATGTATAAACATAGTTTAAAATCCTTGAAATTTAACTTAACAATTATTGCTTATCATGTCGGAAACATATAAAGATTAAAGTTTAAATTTGGTTGGAAATTTCCGGGTTGTCACAGTACCTACCCGTTAAAGAAATTTCGTCCCGAAATTTGAGTGGAAAGGTCGTGAATGATAATAAGTATGTTTTCATGATGCATACGGGCTGAAAATTAGAGTTTTATCATCAGCGAATAATTTGGATAAACAATCCATTTATATGAAGAGTACGAATGAAGCTAACATAGAAGAGTGAAATGAGTAAGTGTAGATTCATCTTATCATTTGACGTAGATATGATTGATTCCCAGATTTCAAGGGATTTAAAGAAAATCTTCTTAATAAGATTTGACTCTCCGGTAATCAAGGGAATTAGGATCCGCTTTAAATGCGATCGTCCATTTTAATTGTTCTGTCAGAGATTTTCTTATAAATTCACCTCCTTCGTTTCCTTACAACTCACACCTTCCGTTGATGCATTTTATGCAAATCCCTAGACATCTACCCACGTCCATTGCAGGTACAACAGTTTACAGGCCATCATGATTGCTCGTTATTATCCTATCCATGTTTCTATGTGGTTACAGGAACTGCAGGAACGAGATTTAGATATTTGACTATGTTAGACTTAGTCAGAAGTACGAGTGAAGCCTCACTAGTACGGCTGACAGGCTCATACGCACGGTTGATGCTGAGCTAAGTCACAATTACAACATAAATGAGAAGACACGAGTGAGTGATCACCCGTACGGCTGATGAAGCCAACTCGTACGTGTGATGAATGAATCGTATGGGTGAGTCAACAGCAGGGGTATATAAAGTCTTACGTTCTTCATTTTAGGTTAAGCCTCTCATTTGTTACACACACTCAGATCTAGTGAGCTCCTCCGATTCTCTCTCAGTCCAAATCACCCAGGTGGTGAATAATAGCTCTAGGTGTTGATCTAATCACACTTGATTTAGTTGTGGTTTGACTAAATTAATCAAAAAAAAAAACTTAACCTATTCACTAGAGGGTTTGATTCACTTATTCCGCCATTGTGTGAGTTAAATCTGTTGATTTCTAAGTTCCTAGTCATGTTTCATCACCTTCTATTCTTTCTCCCTCAACTCATATTTTAAAGTATTCATCAATATGCTCCATCCAGTTCTGATTCTCGATATACTTCTAACTTTCATATTGGTCATTCTTCTTTTTCATCTACCGCCGGAAGAATCTATTTACTTCTACTATACTCTTGGGTTTATAGTGTTTCTAGTTCTCCCGTGTCTTTATATTGCTATATGCATCGATATATATGGTTTATAATTTCTGGTTTGTCGTTGGGCTTTATATGTTCCCTTATATTTCAAAGTCTCTGCTTCTGTCTTCTATAATCATTATCATTCACAGTTATTGCTCTCTTTTATTTGCTGCAATTTATACCCCAATTTCTATTTCGGAGTTTTGTCCTTTCGTTTCTTCTTCTTGCGATTAAGCACCGCTTGTAATGGTCCAGAATTCACAGATATGAATTTCGGAATGAACATTGTTAATGTTCTAGGAAGGAAATTGTGATGGCACGATCTTGACTTGTCAAATTACTAGAATACCTTGGAAAAGGCCAAATCATCAAGAAATATTTTCTTGATATTTTAGAGGTTAAAAAGAATACAAGAGTCGTATAACATGGCACATGATGATGTTATGATCTGTGAATCATCACGTTCCATTTAGAAACTCAGCATGACTTACCGTAATATAATCACATTGATCAAGTGTCATTATATTATACTAATTCATGCTTCAGTTCCCAACACTACTTCAAAATATTCCTATTTTAAACTTGAATGTTTCAGAATTTAGAAACTAAAATAGTTTCTTTTATGATGTAATATAGATAGCGCGAAGAGGTAAATGATTTCAAATAAGAAAAAATTAAGAAAATATCTTCAGAAATATGGAGGATATTTATAATGAAAGATATGATGATATTTTAGAATTTCTAATATCAGAGGATGATGAAGAATATTGTCCGCAGGGGTTTAGAGTCAGAAGCAAGGTATTCGTTAATGACTTCAGCAGGTACTGAATCATTTGGATCCTTTGAAGTCAGGTTCAGTCTTTGTAATTTATCCACAGCCTCCTTCCTACTTTGCTCAATCCGTTTTCCAGTTCCAAAACTTCTCCTTTTCTGTGCTTTGCCAGCACACTTCATCATTATCATCCAGCTTTTACCTTTTAAAGTCGTTTATAGTTTTTGCTGCTTCATCAGCAATTTTTCCATTTTCGAAGAACCAATTCGTAGTTCGGAGTGTTTTTCAGAAACTTCACATTCAAATTAAGTCCAGAAGATATATATATACACATATAACTGTTGGCGTAGACATGCTGCGAGATTTCAAAATACTGATTGCTAATTTCCAATGATTCGTATGGCAATTCTCATTACAAGATGCGAATGAGTAAATGATGGGGTTTCAATAAATAATTATAATGACTTTTTGGAGAGGCTAAAGTCAAAGGGTAATGAAGTTGTTGGTACATCTGCTAATAATGTGGTGGAATGTAAAAGGTTCCCTGGTAACGATGGTGTATATCTCAAGGTTATAATAAGGTTAGTCTGACTTAAAAGTCGAAGTTGACTTGCTGGAGCTGTGACAAAACTGGCTACTTTGAATAGGAGTCACAAAGTTATTTATGCTAATAAATGCCAAAGAATCTGACGCGGATACGTTGTTTAAACTTTTACTTTGGTTTCAAAAGTTTTTCGAGTACATAACTGTGGGTAACATGTGGTTGGATCATCATCTCGATTGCTCATCATTCGAAGTGTCTTCAGAAATTTTCGAAGGGTTTGAACACATATTGTAATCGTTAACATACATTTGATGTTCTAACACAGTTTTGAAGTCAAAATATAGCTTGTGAAAGATGTAAGGATCTAAAGTGATGATTTTGGTCATATCTCAAGTTGAATTTTGAGATTTCAAAATCAGAATATGTAATTAAATTTTGAATGAGTATGGTTGTTTTGATTTGTATATAAGAATGTATATTGTTGTGAAAGTAGGGAGCATAATGGATGATTTGCTGAATCAGATTCGAAGAATGTAACATATTAATTGTGAATTTATATATTTCTCGGGTATTACCTACCCGTTAAAAAAAAATTTTACAATTAATATTTTGTACAAAAGAATTTTATTACAGTCTTTATGAAAATATATATATGTATATTTTCTTCAGATGTAACATAGATTTAATGAGTTAATGTTAAATTAGACTCATTTGATTTACGGTTGAAACTAGAATTGAATAATCCCTAAAGGCTTTAAAAAGTACATAACTTTTACGCAATATTTCTTTAATGACATTGAAATTATGAATCAATACTTCGTTATTTTTTGATGTATGATGTTCGGTTCGTGGAATTCTTGTGAATTTCGCAAAGTACGAATGATGTTATCTGAAAAGTTTCGGGTACATCGATGAAAGTGTAAAATCAAATATATACTTGATTTATTATGAATTGGAATTTGTTGAATTGCGACAGAGATTGTAGTTAACGCTGGTTAAGTTGCGACCGAAGGACGTACATTATTGCATATTTGTAATATGAATTAACCGAGTAGTTAAGATTCACACACAATAGCTTAGCACGGAAAGATTTATTTCAAATATATATATATATATATATATATATATATATATATATATATATATATATATATATATATATATATATATATATATATATATATATAATATACATATAATTTCTTCCGAGGGAATGAGTTAATTCTTCATAACTCGTTGATACAGTATACACGTTATTGATTCGTAATGATGTCCAAAGTGATTCTTGAACTGACGGAGTTTGTGATGTTATCGGTGTTGTTGATTCAGATGTTGACTGTACTGACGATGCTGGTAACGCTGACGGTACTGTTGATGCTGTTGGTAAAGCAAGTTTAGCTTGTTAATCACACACCATTTTTGTCAGGGTTTCTACACTTCCTTCTATCATTTTGGTTCACTTAACTGATTTATGGTTAGGGCTAGATTAGATAATCTCTAAGACTTTAGAGATTACATAATCGCCGCGGAATGTTTCTCCAATGAAGTTATGAATTAATACTTCGTCAGTTATTGTTGTTGGTACTCCTTGGTATCTATGGTGCGTATGACATTGATGCTCGTGGGACAGATTGTGAAGTTGAGGTTTACGACGTGGTTGTGGTTGGAGGTGGTAATGGTACTGTTAGCGTTGATGATGGTGGTACTGGTTATGCTGCTGATGCTGCTGCTGGTGTTTGTAATCTCTGCACCATATTCTCCAAAGCCACTACCCGAGCGCGAAGCTCGTTGACTTCTTCTATTACACCGGGGTGATTGTCGGTTCGGACGAGCGGATAAATAAAATCTAAAATTTGATGTAATATATGATCGTGACGAGATACTCTGGAAATGAGCGAGAAAATGGTGTTTCGGACAAGTTCCCCGGTAAGTGCTTCAGGTTTTTCGTCAAGAGGGTAATGTGGTGGATGGAAGGGATCACCTTCTTCTTATCTCCAATGATTGAGGAGGCTACGAACCCATCCCCAATTCATCCAAAATAGATGATGACTGATTGGTTGATCTATTCTAGTCACACTGCTTTCGAAGCTTGAATGGGATTCTATTTTGGAATCTGAGTGACTTGAACTGATGACGAATTCCATTTCGTACGATTGGATAAAGGAATTTTTTTTTCGATATGAAATGATTTTAGCTAACAGATGGTATTCTAATTACATAGAATACATACATATATATATGTATATATATATATGTATATATATATGTATATATATATATATATATGTATATATATATGTATATATGTGTAAATATATATCTATATATATCAAAAGATTTCGTAGATTACGGAGGACTTTGTGGGATATGTCAGGCAAAGTTTAAAGTAACAGATACGATAAGATATGATTTAGCAGATATGCTAAGATATGAATTTTTGTCTATACACTATTCATGCAATCAATGCAGCAAGACGTGTCTTAGACTAAAAATGATAAGCAGGTAGTTTCCTGAGAATGATAAGTAGTTAATTTTCAACACAAAATGATAAGCAAAACTTTTGACATGCAGACACGGTCGAAGTCCAGACTCACTAATGCATCCTATCGACTTATCAGTTAGACACACTAATGCAGACCTGGTTGGCTAAGACCACCGCTCTGATACCAACTGAAAGGACCCGTTCATATACATTATAAACGATTCACAATAGTTGATTACATTGCAAGGTATTTGACCTCTATATGATACATTTTACAAATATTGCATTCATTTTTAAAAGACAAACTTTCTTTAGATAGAAAATTGACAGGCATGCATACCATTTCATAATATTCACTATCCAACTATAAATTGATTTAATAATCATTTATTTCCATCATTTTAATAGGCCACAAGAATTTCATTTCCAGTTCTCATAAATATACGTCCCATGCATAAAGACAAAAATAATCATTCATATGGTGAACATCTGGTAATCGACATTAACTAGATACATATAAGAATATCCACTATCATTCCGGGATCCTCCTTCGGACATGATATAAATTTCGAAGTACTAAAGCATTCGGTACTTTGGATGGGGTTTGTTAGGCCCAATAGATCTATCATTAGGATTCGCGTCAATTAGGGTGTCTGTTCCCTAATTCTTAGATTACCAGACTTAATAAAAAGGGGCATATTCGATTTCGATAATTCAACCATAGAATGTAGTTTCAATTACTTGTGTCTATTTCGTCAAACATTTATAAAAGCGCATGTATTCTCAGTTCCAAAAATATAAAGGGTAAAAAGGCAAATGAAACTCACCATACTGTATTTCGTAATAAAAATACATATAATGTCATTGAACAAGTGCAAGGTTGGCCTCGGATTCACGAACCTAAATTAATTATATATATTTATGTGTTGGTCAATATTTGTCTAACAAATTAGATCAAGTCATAGTGTACCACAATCCTAATGCTCGAGACTAATATGCAAAAGTCAACAAAAGTAAATTTAACTCAAAATAATTTCCAAAAATCTATACATGATTAATATATATTTTAAATATCGTCGTTTTATATTTTTAAATATTTTTAAAATATTTATTAGAGTAAATAATAAAATTTATTTATTAATAAATAAAATTTTATATTAAATTTATATAATAAAATATACTTTTATATATATTAAGTAATAAAATTTATAGGGTTCATTTAATATCATAAAGATAATATGATAGGTATTATTAAAGTAAGTTATTACACGTAGTAAAATATGTTTGTATCACATATTTATTTGATAAAATAATATCTATAATGATAGTAAGTAAAAGTTGTATTATTTTGTAATAATAATTATTATTATAAAAATATCAATATTTATAATTACTAAGATGACATTATGATAAAATGATAATTCTAATTATGATAACTTTAATATTTACGATAATTTTTAATATTATCTTTAAAATAATAATTCTATTTAAAATAATAATAATAATGATATTTTATAGTAGCAATGACATTTTTATT
Organism: Rutidosis leptorrhynchoides; assembly: GCF_046630445.1. Classification (NCBI taxonomy): domain Eukaryota; kingdom Viridiplantae; phylum Streptophyta; class Magnoliopsida; order Asterales; family Asteraceae; genus Rutidosis; species Rutidosis leptorrhynchoides. The sequence continues at coordinate 260,941,315 of NC_092337.1, forward strand.
AAAATGATAATTTTTGTTAAAATGATAGTTTTAATACTAACGATACTTTTAATAATAATAGTAAAGATAAAAATAATAAGAACGATAATTTTATCTAAATCAATATCTTATAATATTTTAATTTCATCATGATACTCTTACTCATTATTTCCTAATCGTTTCGTTTAATAGCTTTTAATAGTCTTTTATATCGCGTTCATAATAATGATAATAATAGTAATCAAAATAATTAGGTGTTACAAATATTTGTTTTAATTACAGTAATATTAATAATGATAGTTACTATAACATTATTAACGATAATACTAATAATTATCTTAATGATAATATAGTAATAATAATAATAACAATAACAATAACCATTTTTAAATAATGATATATATATTAATAATGATAATAATAATAATAATAATAATAATACTAATAATAATAATAATAATAATAATAATACTAATTATAACTTTAACGATAACAACGATAGTAATAATAAAAAAAATAACAATTTTTAATGATAAATCCCTTTTATTGATAAAGATAATAATAATGATAATAATAAGATAAAACTAGAACGACGATAAAAACGACGATAATAATAATCATTTTTAATAAAAATATCGAAAATTCAATTGATTATAACTTCTAATCCGTTCATCAAAACCATTCGATATCTAAAGGAAAAGTTCTTAATTTTTCGCTAGCTTTCCAAGGACATGCATATCTTATACCTTATCTCAACCGCAAGTGTAACTAATTCAAGATTCAACCTAACCTGTCTAAGGGCAATATCAAAAGTACAAGCATGCATAATCCTAAATACTCGAGCACTAGTCAGGGATACACTATTAGTATGTAAAAGTTAAATTATGAGTGCTCACGTATCAATATTGAGATTCAATATTGAGGGAAAGGTACGTAGACGCAACGAAAATGATAAACACTATATTGACCTCACGAGCATACCCATGAACCATACTCAATCACCTCCATAGCTATAACCCATAATTTCCTTAAACCTATCCTACTCGAAAAACAATTTCGAAATCACTCGGACAGCACTCCGTCGTAATATTTTATGTATACTAATAATATCTTGAAATAATGCGGAGTAAATATATATATGTAAATCGATTGAGAGAGTTTAGAGAAAAATATTTTCAAGTTTCTATGAAATAATGAAACCTATTGAATTCTATTTATAATAGATTTTTGAATTATTAAAGTGAATTATTAAAGTATGAATTATTAAAGTGAATTATTAAAGTATGAATTATTAAAGTGAATTATTAAAGTATGAATTATTAAAGTGAATTATTAAAGTATGAATTATTAAAGTGAATTATTAAAGTATAAATTATTAAAGTGAATTATTAAAATTAAAGTAAAGTAAAAATAAAGTAAAGGTAAAGTTTAAGTATAGTAAAAGTATAAAACTATGTACGTATAATACGCGTATAAATATATATAATATTAATTTAAATCGTTATATATATTTAATAAAATAAAATATAAATATCGTTATCTTTATCATACTAGTTAAGTAATGAGTTGTCAAAAGTGGTTCTAGATATTTATAAAAGTTATATACGTTTTAATAATAAAGTTCTTTTTAAACTGAAAACGTTTTTTGTACGTTTGAAACTAAATAGATCAATCGAGTCTTTATGAGATTCAATCTTCCACTATCCTTTGTCTAGTTCTCAATGATTGATAATTTGTTCTTATTTATAAATCACTTTACCATTTCCCGAATATTGTTAAAATGGAAAGATTTCTTAAATCAACGTGGGCCTTTCAACAGAGACTTGTAATCATAATTCAATATATCTGATAATTCAATAATTTGATCTTATCTTCTAATTCCATTGATAAATATTTTGAAACAGATACAATCATATAAAGTATTTAATCTAATATTTTGTTTACGTTTCAAGTTATAATATTCGTTTAATGGTTTAATGGTTCGTGAATCGTTGGAACTTGGTCGAGGTTGAATGAATGTATAAACATAGTTTAAAATTCTTGAAATTTAACTTAACAATTATTGCTTATCATGTCGGAAACATATAAAGATTAAAGTTTAAATTTGGTTGGAAATTTTCGGGTTGTCACACTTCCGCTGTTGCATACTAAAATAAGGACAAGATTTGGAGTCCATGTTTGTATGATATTATGTAAAAACTGCATTCAAGAAACATATGTCGATGTAATATATTTCTATTGTAAACCATTATGTAATGGTCGTGTGTAAACAGTATATTTTAGATTATCATTATTTGATAATCTACGTAATGCTTTTGAAACCTTTATTGATAAAATAAAGGTTATGGTTGTTTTAAAAATGAATGCAGTCTTTGAAAAACGTCTCATATAGAGGTCAAAACCTCGCAACGAAATCAATTAATATGGAACATTTATAATCAATATGGACGGGACATTTCAGTTGGTATCCGAGCGTTGGTCTTAGAGAACCAGAATTTTGCATTAGTGTGTCTTATCGAGTTTGTTAGGATGCATTAGTGAGTCTGGACTTCGACCGTGTTTACTTGAAAAATGATTGCTTAACAAATTTTGTTGGAAACTATATATTTTTAACATGTGAATATTATGTGATATATTAATCTCTTAACGCGTTTGATATTATGTGATAGATGTCTACCTCTAGAACAAGTCCCATTGACTTACCTAATAATAATGAAGAGTCAAATGTAAATTGGAATGATTCGTGGACTGATTCACAAGTTCCCGAAGAGGAACCAGAAGAAGAGTCTGAAACGGAAGAAGAATCTGAACCGGAAAAAGAATAGGAACCGGAAGAAGAATCGAAACCAGTGGGGGAAATAATAAAACGGTTAAGTAGAAGAAAATCCTCAACCAACCGACCAAAGTTAATTATGGTCAATGATGTTTCCGCCAAGGAAGCAAAGTATTGGGAGGATTACCAATTCTCAGATGAATCGGATCCCGACGAGAATTCCGATGATGTTATAGAAATTACCCCAACTGAATTTAAAAAGGCAAAAGAAAATAATAAGGGAAAGGGCATAAAAATAGAGAAATTTGATTCCAAACCCGATGAACTTTATATGTATCATCAACACCCATATTTCTTAAGTTGTGACAATAACCCGGGAACCTCTAAACCACCAGGTTTTTCTAAACCAATGTGGAAAACGACGGCTCGTATTAGAGGGATGTTATATCCCTAGAAACTTGGCAAAACGAACCAAAACCGAAGAAAAAGAAACGAGCTAGTCGGAATAAGATAGTTGTATTCGTGTGGTGTAATATATATAATATAGTGTGCTTATACTTTATGATATATGTAAAAATTGCTTGAATTAATAAGTAAATTTTTTTATGAATCTAACTCTTATCTATTTTACAGTATAAAAACACAAAATGGATAGACAATCCAATATTTTAAGAGACCTACCCGGAGACAAGATTGATGAAATCTTGTCTAGAGTCGGTCAGAATTCCCCGGCACAACTATTTAAGGAGAGATCAGTTTGTAAGACATTCGAAGAACGTTCCAAGAATGCCTTGGTTTATAAGAGACTTTCTTTTGAAAGATGGGGGATATCACATTGGGAAACCCATAAGTTACGATGTGTTTACTTTGACGCATATTGTAGTGACCCGAACTTTTCCATGTTTATATATATATTAAATGAAATTGTTATTTACATGATTAAGTGTTTCCAACATGTTAAGCAATCAAACTTGTTAAGACTTGATTAATTGAAATAGGTTTCATATAGACAATTGACCACCCAAGTTGACCGGTGATTCAAGAAAGTTAAAACTTGTAAAAACTATACGATGACATATATATGGTTATATATATATAGTTAACATGATTTTATTATAAGTATGTATCTCATTAGGTATTTTAACAATGAGTTATATACATAAAAATGAGACTATTAATTTAAGAAACTCGAAAACGATATATATAACGATTATCGTTATAACAACGTCTTACTAGGTACATATGAATCATATTAAGATATTGATACACTTGGTTAATTATGTTAAATGATAAGTAAATATATTATTAAGTGTATTAACAATGAAATACATATGTAAAAATAAGACTACTAACTTAATGATTTCGAAACGAGACATATATGTAACGATTATCGTTGTAACGACATTTAACTGTATATATATCATACTAAGATATATTATATATCATAATATCATGATAATATAACAATTTAACATCTCATTTGTTATAATAAACAATGGGTATAACAACCCTCACTTTTCGACTTCCGATTTTACTAAAATACCTAGAGTTGTTATATACGAATAAATTTAACGTTGACCGAATAAACGTACGCTTAAAATAAATAATATAATTATAAATATTATAAATAAGATTATGATATATAATATAACATAATTACATCAATGAATATATATATAATATTTATATTACTTTTGTTATTTAGTTAATAGAATATATAATTAACTAAATAATACATAATATTATAACATTTATAAAACTAATAAAAACTATAAATTAATAATCATAAATTTTAATTTTTATAAAAACTAAATATAATAATAATTTTTATATAAAATTCGTATTTAATAATTAAATAAATATAGAAATAAAATGTTAAATGTTCTTAGAAATATATTAAATAAATTTTTTTTTAGAATTTTATACAAAAAAAAAAAATCAAAACTATATCTACTTTTAATAAATAAATACAAAAATACAAACTACTTTTTCTTTTAAGATTTACTTTTAATAAAAATACAAACTACTTTTATTTTAAGATTTACTTTTAATAAAAATACAAACTACTTTTTATTATTTTAACTTTTAAGATTTACTTTTAATAAAAATACAAACTACTTTTTCTTATTTTAACTTTTAAGATTTACTTTTAATAAAAATACAAAATACTTTTTCTTATTTTAACTTTTAAGATTTTACTTTTAATAAAAATACAAACTACTTTTTCTTATTTTAACTTTTAAGATTTTACTTTTAATAAAAATACAAACTACTTTTTCTTATTTTAACTTTTAAGATTTACTTTTAATAAAAATACAAAATACTTTTTCTTATTTTAACTTTTAAGATTTTACTTTTAATAAAAATACAAACTACTTTTTCTTATTTTAACTTTTAAGATTTACTTTTAATAAAAATACAAAATACTTTTTCTTATTTTAACTTTTAAGATTTTACTTTTAATAAAAATACAAACTACTTTTTCTTATTTTAACTTTTATGATTTTACTTTTAATAAAAATACAAACTACTTTTTCTTATTTTAACTTTTAAGATTTACTTTTAATAAAAATACAAAATACTTTTTCTGATTTTAACTTTTAAGATTTTACTTTTAATAAAAATACAAACTACTTTTTCTTATTTTAACTTTTAAGATTTTACTTTTAATAAAAATACAAACTACTTTTTTTTATTTTAACTTTTAAAATTTACTTTTAATAAAAATACAAAATACTTTTTCTTATTTTAACTTTTAAGATTTTACTTTTAATAAAAATACAAACTACTTTTTCTTATTTTAACTTTTAAGATTTTACTTTTAATAAAAATACAAACTACTTTTTCTTATTTTAACTTTTAAGATTTACTTTTAATAAAAATACAAAATAATTTTTCTTATTTTAACTTTTAAGATTTACTTATTTTATTTTAATTTTTTTTTACCTAACATTTTCAACTATAAATACCACATACATTTCTCATTTCAAACTTACACCTTAATCTCTCATTTCTCTCTTAAAGAACTACTTCTAGTTGATATCTCGGTCACTTACTTGCTTTACTTTCCTTTCTTGCGTGGAATACTTCAACTGCTATTTAAGGTGAGTTTCATTTGCTCCCTTTTTATATATATTTTTGGGCTGAGAATACATGCGCTGTTTTATAAATGTTTTACGAAATAGGCACAAGTACTAAAACTAATTCTACGTGGGTTTAAACCAGAAATATACCCTTAGCTTGGTAACATTAAACTACTTGTCTATGTACGGTAGGCGCGAATCCTAAAGATAGATCTATTGGGTCTGACAAACCCCATCCTGACTATGGGATGCTTTAGTACTTCGAGGTTATTTTAAACACACCTGATCTGGTGTACTTCAGAGGGTAAAACATGAACGTTAAGGCTTGTTACCGGGTGCCTACAACTTATAGAATGCTTTTATACACTTGCTAGTGTACGGATATTTATGAAACTGAAATCTTGTGGCCTATTATTATAACGGAAATGATTGATTTTGATAAACCAATGAACTCACCAACCTTTTTGGTTGACACTTTAAGCATGTTTTGTCTCAGGTGACGAATAACATGAGTGCCATGATTGCTACCTGATGAATTGAATGCTGCTACATGGAGTCTTCATTTCATTACATTTACTTTGCATTAAGACTATTATTATTATTTCAGTTTAAATTTGATGTAAAACTTTTAATGCTTCCGCTGTTTTATTAATAAATGTTTTAATCAAAACGTCTCATATAGAGTCGTTCTCGTTTATACAACTGTGATTTGATATAATTAGTCACAAATACCCTAGGCCCTAATTTGGGGGTGTGACAGATTGGTATCAGAGCAGGTTGTTGTAGAGAACCAGGATTGCATTTTATGTGTGCCTTATACAATTAGGTACCTTAGCAATGTAGGACTACAACTTTCCTTGACCATAGTGCCTTTAATTGTTGCCTTTAATTGATAAATGCTACACTATACCTTAGAAACTATACTTAAATCTTAAGATTATAACATACACGATAATGTGAAACTACTCGAACGTCAACGCTACTTAAGGCTTAGGGTGATCCTTTGTACCACTATGGGACGCTTGTGGATTTCGAATGCCAAACTTAGATTTTGGTCGAGAATTCCTGGGCCAACCGGTAACAATTGATCATTCAAGTGACTCGGCGGTGGCATAGATGTTTGGGTATGGTGCACAATATCAAACCTGACTATAGTGATCATACAACACTTAGTCACTTACGCACTTAATAAGTGGTGAACTTATTAAGAACAACTCACCTAGTCATCTATCCTGGTTTTGTGTATTACATATGTATTACATGAAATATTATCCAAGATTTTTGAAACTCCTATAATTCATACTCAAACGTATATAACTCCCTGTTATATCACGAACCTATATGCCTTATGCCTTTATGCATCGGTTTGCGAACCGGGAAATGTCATTGGGTTATCACAGTATACGAATTGAAAGTCTTTAATCGAAAGATTATTAGATTACATACTTATCATTTTATAATCTCGACACGTCATACTGCCATTATTAGAGTATAGACAAATCATATCTTAGCATATCTATTCCCAATAGACCTTGTCTAACACTTTTCCTAAATTTCCTCCGTAAATTACGGAAATCTTTCTGCTATATATACGTATTCAAGGAGATGAATATATCATTCAATATTCAACACCCATTTCATATCAAACCCTATTCCAAACACATAATATGGATTTCTCACCTAATTCCTCAAGTTCTTCTAGCTCCAAAGATAGCGTGACAGGAGCACACCCACCGATCAATTACCGTGATTTCTTTAGAAAATGGGGATGGGTTCGCGAAATACTCACCCTATGGAGAAATGAAGAAGGTACTCCTTATCACGAGCCAAACTTACCACCAAACATCGGAGTACTCGATCCTCTTACTGGCGAACCTGTTCGCAATACCGTTTTCACTCTTTTCGCAAGGATTTTCCGCCTCGAAGGTCGACTCGATGTAACCAACGACAATATTCGTCCTCTACTCACGAATTCTAACCAGAAAGGGTTATTAGAAGAAGTTAGAAGACTTCAAACTAAATATCAAGAATTGACAAACCTTACAGAGGAATGGGTAGAACAAATCCATAGACTCGAGCGTAAAGTAGAAACCCTGGAGGAAATAGTGCGCGATTTGGTAGCTAGGCTCACACTTACTAACCAAGTACCACAAGCAGCACCAACAGCAGCACCAGCACCAGCACCAGCACCACCAGTACTATCAGCATCACCACCAACAGCATCAGCTTCACCAACAACAACATCAGCATCCCACGTCTCAACATCATAATCGGTACCTCAAACATCGACATCATACGCCCATAGATACTAAGGAATATTAGTAATAATGAGTTAAGATGTATTGACTCATTCTTCCTGAAGAATTATATATGTATACTTTATATATATATGGTTTGGAACAATAATAAATCTTTTCGTACTAAACTATTACGTGTGAATCTTAACTAGTATGTACTACTTGGTTAATTCATATCACTAATACGCTATGATGTACATCCTTCGTTAATGACTTAACAATCATTAATCACTGCTTCAGTACAATAAACTCCATTTCATAATAAACTAAGTGTATTATTCAAATGCATGTGTGATTTTACACTCCTATTTTTCGATGTACTCGAAAATTTCTCGAAAACATCATTTGTGCCTTATGAATTTCACAAGAAATCCACGAGCATCAACATCATTTACTGAGGTATATTAATAACAATGAACGATGAAGTATTGATTCATAACTTCATTAAAGAAATATTCCGCGACGATTATGTAATCTCTAAAGTTTTGGAGATTATTTATTCTCGTTTCAACCGTAAATCAAATGAGTTTAATATTATATTAACTTATTAAATCCATAACTACATCTGAAGAAAATATATATGTATGTATATTTTCATAAAGATTGTATTTAAAAATTCTTTTGTACAAACTGTTAATTGTGAAAATATTTTAACAGGTAGGTAATACCCAAGAAATATCTAACATTCACATTAATATATTACATTGTACATTCTTCAAAATCCTTGAAAACATATCAGATTGATAATCAATGATTCAGATCAGTTAACCTTGAGAATGCTGATGAAGCAGCAAAAGCTGTAGATGGACTTAATGACCAGAAGCTTGATAATAAAGAATTGTGTGTTGGAAAAGCTCAAAAGAATATCTGGTATTGAAAGACGGATTGAGCAAAACATGAAGGAGACCAAGGACAAATCCCAAGGACTAAACCTATAACCAAAGAATCTAGATGATTCGATTTCTGAAGGAAATCACAGAAGATCTTTTTACGCATTCTAAATCCTTACAGAAGAATTTCTTCATTATCCATCGATTTTAGAAATTCTAAAATATCATCATATCTTTCGTTATAAATATCCTCGATATTTCTAAAGATATCTTCATAACGATTCTTGTCCGCAATTAATTATCTCTTTGCAATATCTTTATTACATCATAAAGGAAAACTGTTTAAGTTTCTATATTCTGTAAAATTTAAATTCAAATTTTGAATGATTTGAAGTAGTGTTGAGAATTGAAGCATGAGTTAGTATAATATAATGACGTCAGGCCAACATGATTATATTACAGTAAGTCATGCTAAATTTTTAATGGAAGATGATGATTCATAGACTTTATAATCATCATTTGCCATGTTACACGACTCTTACATTCTACTTAATCTCTGAACATATCAAGCAAATATATTCTTGATAGTTCTATCCTCAGTAATTCTGGTAATTTACCAAATCAAATCGTGATATTACGCTTAGAACAGTAGGTCCATTCGAAACTTCATACCTACAAATTCTGGACCATTACTCGCTTTACTTAGAGTCGAGAGGAGAATAAAAAGGCAAAGAGCTCCGACATATAAGGGAAAATATGTAGCCCGATAACGATACCGAAATTACAAACCGTGTATATCAATACGTATTGCAACGTAAAGACATGGGATAATTAAAAACACTATAACCCCAAGGTAATAGTAGAAGAAAACAAATTCCTCTAGTGGTAAATAAAAAAGAAGAATGACTGAAATGATAGTCAGAAAAATATCCAGGATAAGAACTGGATGGAGCATTCTCACAATCTTTGGAAGTATGAATTGAGAAAGAAAGTATAGAAGTGGTGAAGATAATGAAACGGAAGAAGCTAATTTATAGCAAAATTTCAAACACAGCAATTGAAGCAATTCACCTCATTTAATCAAAGAAAATTTCAAATTCCTTAATTACCGGAGAATCAAATCTTATGGATTACGAAGATTTCCTTTAATCCCTTGAATTCCAAAAATCAATCGTGACTACGTCAAAAGTTAAGGCGAACATTTAATTTCTCATTCACTCTTTTACAATAGCTTCATTTATACGCTTCCTATAATCAAATCGTTTTATCCATATTATTCAGTAGTGATAAAACTTTATTTTTTCAACTTATATTCATCATTACAATATTCTTGTTGTAAACAATGATGATCTCTATCAAACTTCATGACTATAATTTTCATGAACTACTCTCTGTTTTGTCTACCCTAATATTGTGACATAAACACTCAAAGTTTTAAATAAGCTCAATACTATTCATAACACATTTCATGTGTTCAGTTTACTAAAATGCTCGTATAACACCATCATCCCTTTTGAGGATAACCTAGTCAAATGACACTCTTATTAATCCTTTAGATAACCTCCGCATTAATGATAAAATGCACTATATAGAAGAACCTGTAAGAAATTAGGGTTCGTATTATTTAAATGCATGAAACAGAACAATATTCTATCCGTTGGAATTCACGAAAGGCCCCGAACCTACCTGGGAACGTGAAGACCAGATAAAACGTAAATATCCTCGTTTAGGTACGAACAACGCTGATTGATGGCAAAAACTAAATTTCGGGACGAAATTTCTTTTAACGGGTAGGTACTATAACAACCCTCACTTTTCGACTTCCGATTTTACTAAAATACCTAGAGTTGTTATATACGAATAAATTTAACGTTGACCGAATAAACGTACGCTTAAAATAAATAATATAATTATAAATATTATAAATAAGATTATGATATATAATATAACATAATTACATCAATGAATATATATATAATATTTATATTACTTTTGTTATTTAGTTAATAGAATATATAATTAACTAAATAATACATAATATTATAACATTTATAAAACTAATAAAAACTATAAATTAATAATCATAAATTTTAATTTTTATAAAAACTAAATATAATAATAATTTTTATATAAAATTCGTATTTAATAATTAAATAAATATAGAAATAAAATGTTAAATGTTCTTAGAAATATATTAAATAAATTTTTTTTTAGAATTTTATACAAAAAAAAAAAATCAAAACTATATCTACTTTTAATAAATAAATACAAAAATACAAACTACTTTTTCTTTTAAGATTTACTTTTAATAAAAATACAAACTACTTTTATTTTAAGATTTACTTTTAATAAAAATTCAAACTACTTTTTCTTATTTTAACTTTTAAGATTTACTTTTAATAAAAATACAAACTACTTTTTATTATTTTAACTTTTAAGATTTACTTTTAATAAAAATACAAACTACTTTTTCTTATTTTAACTTTTAAGATTTACTTTTAATAAAAATACAAAATACTTTTTCTTATTTTAACTTTTAAGATTTTACTTTTAATAAAAATACAAACTACTTTTTCTTATTTTAACTTTTAAGATTTTACTTTTAATAAAAATACAAACTACTTTTTCTTATTTTAACTTTTAAGATTTACTTTTAATAAAAATACAAAATACTTTTTCTTATTTTAACTTTTAAGATTTTACTTTTAATAAAAATACAAACTACTTTTTCTTATTTTAACTTTTAAGATTTACTTTTAATAAAAATACAAAATACTTTTTCTTATTTTAACTTTTAAGATTTTACTTTTAATAAAAATACAAACTACTTTTTCTTATTTTAACTTTTATGATTTTACTTTTAATAAAAATACAAACTACTTTTTCTTATTTTAACTTTTAAGATTTACTTTTAATAAAAATACAAAATACTTTTTCTGATTTTAACTTTTAAGATTTTACTTTTAATAAAAATACAAACTACTTTTTCTTATTTTAACTTTTAAGATTTTACTTTTAATAAAAATACAAACTACTTTTTTTTATTTTAACTTTTAAAATTTACTTTTAATAAAAATACAAAATACTTTTTCTTATTTTAACTTTTAAGATTTTACTTTTAATAAAAATACAAACTACTTTTTCTTATTTTAACTTTTAAGATTTTACTTTTAATAAAAATACAAACTACTTTTTCTTATTTTAACTTTTAAGATTTACTTTTAATAAAAATACAAAATAATTTTTCTTATTTTAACTTTTAAGATTTACTTATTTTATTTTAATTTTTTTTTACCTAACATTTTCAACTATAAATACCACATACATTTCTCATTTCAAACTTACACCTTAATCTCTCATTTCTCTCTTAAAGAACTACTTCTAGTTGATATCTCGGTCACTTACTTGCTTTACTTTCCTTTCTTGCGTGGAATACTTCAACTGCTATTTAAGGTGAGTTTCATTTGCTCCCTTTTTATATATATTTTTGGGCTGAGAATACATGCGCTGTTTTATAAATGTTTTACGAAATAGGCACAAGTACTAAAACTAATTCTACGTGGGTTTAAACCAGAAATATACCCTTAGCTTGGTAACATTAAACTACTTGTCTATGTACGGTAGGCGCGAATCCTAAAGATAGATCTATTGGGTCTGACAAACCCCATCCTGACTATGGGATGCTTTAGTACTTCGAGGTTATTTTAAACACACCTGATCTGGTGTACTTCAGAGGGTAAAACATGAACGTTAAGGCTTGTTACCGGGTGCCTACAACTTATAGAATGCTTTTATACACTTGCTAGTGTACGGATATTTATGAAACTGAAATCTTGTGGCCTATTATTATAACAGAAATGATTGATTTTGATAAACCAATGAACTCACCAACCTTTTTGGTTGACACTTTAAGCATGTTTTGTCTCAGGTGACGAATAACATGATTGCCATGATTGCTACCTGATGAATTGAATGCTGCTACATGGAGTCTTCATTTCATTACATTTACTTTGCATTAAGACTATTATTATTATTTCAGTTTAAATTTGATGTAAAACTTTTAATGCTTCCGCTGTTTTATTAATAAATGTTTTAATCAAAACGTCTCATATAGAGTCGTTCTCGTTTATACAACTGTGATTTGATATAATTAGTCACAAATACCCTAGGCCCTAATTTGGGGGTGTGACAATGGGTTAACAACATTCAACAAGATCGTTAACCTAAAGGTTTCAAAACAACATTTACATGTAACGACTAACAATGACTTTACGACTCAGTTAAAATGTATATACATGTAGTGTTTGAATATGTATTCATACACTTTTGAAAGACTTCAAGACACTTATTAAAATATTTCTACTTAACAAAAATGCTTACAATTACATCCTCGTTCAGTTTCATCAACAATTCTACTCGTATGCACCCGTATTCGTACTCGTACAATACACAGCTTTTAGATGTATGTACTATTGGTATATACACTCCAATGATCAGCTCTTAGCAGCCCATGTGAGTCACCTAACACATGTGGGAACCATCATTTGGCAACTAGCATGAAATATCTCATAAAATTACAAAAATATGAGTAATCATCTCAAGTAATCATTCATGACTTATTTACATGAAAACAAAATTACATATCCTTTATATCTAATCCATACACCAACGACCAAAAACACCTACAAACACTTTAATTCTTCAATTTTCTTCATCTAATTGATCTCTCTCAAGTTCTATCTTCAAGTTCTAAGTGTTCTTCATAAATTCCAAAAGTTCTAGTTTCATAAAATCAAGAATACTTCCAAGATTACAAGTTTACTTCCAAGTTTTCTAAATCCATTCCAAGTAATCATCCAAGATCAAGAAACCTTTGTTACTTACAGTCGGTTATCTTTCTAATACAAGGTAATAATCATATTCAAACTTTTATTCAATTTCTATAACTATAACAATCTTATTTCGAGTGGAAATCTTACTTGAAATTGTTTTCGTGTCATGATTCTGCTTCAAGAACTTTCAAGCCATCCAAGGATCCTTTGAAGCTAGATCTATTTTTCTCATTTCCAGTAGGTTTATCCAAGGAACTTGAGGTAGTAATGATGTTCATAACATCATTCGATTCATACATATAAAGCTATCTTATTCGAAGGTTGAAACTTGTAATCACTAGAACATAGTTTAGTTAATTCTAAACTTGTTAGCAAATAAAAGTTAATCCTTCTAACTTGACTTTTAAAATCAACTAAACACATGTTCTATATCTATATGATTTGCTAACTTAATGATTTAAAACCTTGAAACACGAAAAACACCGTAAAACCGGATTTACGCCGTCGTAGTAACACCGCGGGCTGTTTTGGGTTAGTTAATTAATAACTATGATAAACTTTGATTTAAAAGTTGTTATTCTGAGAAAATGATTTTTATTATGAACATGAAACTATATCCAAAAATTATGGTTAAACTCAAAGTGGAAGTATGTTTTCTAAAATGGTCATCTAGACGTCGTTCTTTCGACTGAAATGACTACCTTTACAAAAACGACTTGTAACTTATTTTTCCGACTATAAACCTATACTTTTTCTGTTTAGATTCATAAAATAGAGTTCAATATGAAACCATAGCAATTTGATTCACTCAAAACGGATTTAAAATGAAGAAGTTATGGGTAAAACAAGATTGGATAATTTTTCTCATTTTAGCTACGTGAAAATTGGTAACAAATCTATTCCAACCATAACTTAATCAACTTGTATTGTATATTATGTAATCTTGAGATACCATAGACACGTATACAATGTTTCGACCTATCATGTCGACACATCTATATATATTTCGGAACAACCGTAGACACTCTATATGTGAATGTTGGAGTTAGCTATACAGGGTTGAGGTTGATTCCAAAATATATATAGTTTGAGTTGTGATCAATACTGAGATACGTATACACTGGGTTGTGGATTGAATCAAGATAATATTTATCGATTTATTTCTGTACATCTAACTGTGGACAACTAGTTGTAGGTTACTAACGAGGACAGCTGACTTAATAAACTTAAAACATCAAAATATATTAAAAGTGTTGTAAATATATTTTGAACATACTTTGATATATATGTATATATTGTTATATAGGTTCGTGAATCAACCAGTGGCCAAGTCTTACTTCCCGACGAAGTAAAAATATGTGAAAGTGAGTTATAGTCCCACTTTTAAAATCTAATATTTTTGGGATGAGAATACATGCAGGTTTTATAAATGATTTACAAAATAGACACAAGTACGTGAAACTACATTCTATGGTTGAATTATCAAAATCGAATATGCCCCTTTTTATTAAGTCTGGTAATCTAAGAATTAGGGAACAGACACCCTAATTGATGCGAATCCTAAAGATAGATCTATTGGGCCTAACAAACCCCATCCAAAGTACCGGATGCTTTAGTACTTCGAAATTTATATCATATCCGAAGGGTGTCCCGGAATGATGGGGATATTCTTATATATGCATCTTGTTAATATCGGTTACCAGGTGTTCACCATATGAATGATTTTTATCTCTATGTATGGGATGTGTATTGAAATATGAAATCTTGTGGTCTATTGTTACGATTTGATATATATATATAGGTTAAACCTATAACTCACCAACATTTTTGTTGACGTTTAAAGTATGTTTATTCTCAGGTGAATACTAAGAGCTTCCGCTGTTGCATACTAAAATAAGGACAAGATTTGGAGTCCATGTTTGTATGATATTGTGTAAAAACTGCATTCAAGAAACTGATTTCGATGTAACATATTTGTATTGTAAACCATTATGTAATGGTCGTGTGTAAACAGGATATTTTAGATTATCATTATTTGATAATCTACGTAAAGCTTTTTAAACCTTTATTTATGAAATAAAGGTTATGGTTTGTTTTAAAAATGAATGCAGTCTTTGAAAAACGTCTCATATAGAGGTCAAAACCTCGCAACGAAATCAATTAATATGGAACGTTTTTAATCAATAAGAACGGGACATTTCAGTTGGTATCCGAGCGTTGGTCTTAGAGAACCAGAAAATTTGCATTAGTGTGTCTTATCGAGTTGTTAGGATGCATTAGTGAGTCTGGACTTCGACCGTGTTTTCTTTAAAAATGATTGCTTAACATTTTTGTTGGAAACTATATATTATTAACATGTATATATTATGTGATATATTAATCTCTTAACATGTTTGATATTGTGTGATAGATGTCTACCTCTAGCACAAATCCAATTGACTCACCTAATAATAACGAAGAGTCGAATATATATTGGACTGATTCACAAGTTCCCGAAGAAGAACCGGAAGAAGAATCAGAACCGGAAGAAGAATCAGAACCAGAAGAGGAGGAACCGGAGGAGGAAATAGAACCGGTGGGGGAAATAATAAAACGGTTAAGTAAAAGAAAATCCTCAACCAACCGACCAAGGTTAATTATGGTCAATGGTGTTTCAGCCAAGGAAGCAAAATATTGGGAGGATTACCAATTCTCCGATGAATCGGATTCCGATGAGAATTCCGATGATGTTATAGAAATTACCCCAACTGAATTTAAAAAGGCAAAAGAAAATAATAAGGGAAAGGGCATAAAAATAGAGAAATCTAATTCCAACCCCGATGAACTTTATATGTATCGTCAACCCCCGAAGCCCTTAAGTTGTAACAATGACCCGGGAACCTCTAAACCACCAGGTTTTTCTAAACCGTTGTGGAAAACGACAGCTCGTATTAGGGGAACATCATATATCCCTAGAAACTTGACAAAACGAACCAAAACCGAAAAAGAAGAAACGAGCGAGTCGGAATAAGATAGTTGTATTCGTGTGGTGTAATATATGTAATATGGTGTGCTTATGCTTTATGATATATGTAAAAATTGCTTGTATTAATAAGTATTTTTTTTTATGAATCTAACTCTTGTCTATTTTACAGTATAAAAACACAAAATGGATAGACAACCCGATATTTTAAGAGACCTACCCGGAGACATGATTGATGAAATCTTGTCTAGTGTCGGTCAGAATTCTTCGGCACAACTATTTACGGCGAAATCAGTTTGTAAGACATTCGAAGAACGTTCCAAGAATGTCTTGGTTTATAAGAGACTTTCGTTTGAAAGATGGGGGATATCACATTGGGAAACCCAAAAGTTACGATGTGTTTACTTTGACGCATATATTGCGGGGAACCCAAATGCTATTTTACGCAACGGGTTAAGAAATTATTTTGACTCAATGTATCCGAATATAGGACTTCATGATTTAGAAAAAGCGGCTAACATGCAACATAAAGAAGCATGCTATGCTTACGGGTTAGTAATGTTCGCTTCTCACCAAAGTGAGAAAAAGAACATCGGGCTACAACTATTAAACAAAACGTTCCCACAAGTGACGGAGTCGGTAATTGGGGTAAGAAATGAGGTTTTTAGGTTATTACGAGACTGTTGGTCATTACGTAACCCTCGTCCCTTTGACGACGTTACAACACGCTGTCTTATCAACGGCCATAACGGTTATGTTCCACAAGACCAAGGATGGGAAGTAGTCCTAGTAAAACCAGAATGCATGACTTGTTTCTGGACGTATGAATTACGTGTCTTTATTGCCTTTGCTGAATGACTTGTGTACTAGCTAGAATTATCTTCACAACTATCTTGTATCAAAGTTATTGTGTGCTATATTTCATGCTTCATGTAAAATAAGCGGTATTGTAAGTTTGTAAAATATTGTATAAAAGTTTGAACGCGAAATATTATTATAATCAGTTTTTCATATAGAATTGTAGTAGTTGAATTGTATATTAGCTACTAAGTATGAACTTAACAGGTAGGTACTACCCGAATTTAAACTTATAAAACGCTAATATGAAGAAAAAGCTTTTATAAATGAGTTCCTATTATGCTACGAGATACTATTGACTACTCTTAATATTCTGTATGATTAACTTGTTTCATTTGACTATTTTGAAGGAAATGGCACCAACTACTCGACACACCTTGAATATGAGCGAAGAGGAATTTCGTGCCTTTCTTACTTCAAACATAGCCGCAGTACAGGCTGCGCTACATACCAACAATAACCTTGGATCTAGCAGTAGAGGAAATCGTGTAGGATGCACCTACAAAGAATTCACTGCCTGCAAACCTTTGGAATTTAATGGAACCGAAGGACCGATCGGATTGAAACGGTGGACCGAGAAGGTCGAATCGGTGTTTGCCATAAGTAAGTGTACTGAAGAGGACAAAGTGAAGTACGCTACGCATACCTTCACAGGTTCTGCGTTAACATGGTGGAATACCTATCTAGAGCAAGTGGGACAAGATGATGCGTACGCACTACCGTGGTCAGCATTCAAGCACTTGATGAACGAGAAGTACCGTCCCAGAACCGAGGTCAATAAGCTCAAGACAGAACTTAGAGGGTTACGAACCCAAGGATTTGATATTACCACGTACGAAATACGATTCACAGAATTATGCCTATTGTGTCCGGGAGCGTTCGAAGATGAGGAAGAGAAGATCGACGCGTTTGTGAAAGGATTACCGGAAAGAATCCAAGAAGATATAAGTTCACACGAGCCCACCTCCATACAACAGGCATGTAGAATGGCTCACAAACTAGTGAACCAGATTGAAGAAAGAATTAAAGAACAGACTGCTGAAGAGGCCAATGTGAAGCAAGTCAAAAGAAAGTGGGAGGAAAACGGTGATAAGAATCACCAATACAACAACAGCAATTACAACAATAATCGCAACAACTATCCCAACAATCGCAACATCAATCGCAACTACAACAAACGGCCCAACAACAACAACAACAACAACAACAACAACAACAACAACAACAACAACAACAGCAACTACAACAATCATCCCAACAACAATAATAACCGCAACAACAACAATAATTAGAAGCAGCTATGCCAAAGGTGTGAAAAGTATCACTCGGAGTTCTGCACCAAATTTTGTAACAAGTGTAAAAGAAATGGTCATAGCGCGGTGAAGTGTGAGGTCTATGGACCAGGGGTTAACAGAACGAAAGGAACAAATGGTGTCGGAACGAGTAATGGCGGAGAAAGTAGTGTCGGAGCAAGTTATGCCAATGTAGTTTTTTATAAATGTGGAAAACCGGGCCACATTATTAGAAATTGCCCGAACCATTAGAACACGAATGGACAAGGCCGCGGAAGAGTTTTCAATATTAATGCGGCAGAGGCACAGGAAGACCCGGAGCTTGTTACGGGTACGTTTCTTATTGACAATAAATCTGCTTACGTTTTATTTGATTCGGGTGCGGATAGAAGCTATATGAGTAGAGATTTTTGTGCTAAATTAAGTTGTCCATTGACGCCGTTGGATAGTAAATTTTTACCCGAATTAGCAAACGGTAAATTAATTTCAGCAGATAATATATGCCGGAATCGAGAAATTAAACTGGGTAGCGAAATATTTAAGATTGATTTGATACCAGTAGAGTTAGGGAGTTTTGATGTAATAGTTGGCATGGACTGGCTGAAGAAGGTGAAAGTAGAGATCGTATGTTATAAAAATGCAATTCGCATTGTATGAGAAGAAGGAGAACCCTTAATGGTGTACGAAGAAAAGGGCAACATGAAGCTACATCTTATTAGTAATTTGAAGGCACAAAAACTAATAAGAAAAGGTTGCTATGCTGTTCTAGCACACGTCGAGAAAGTATAAACTGAAGAAAAGAGCATCAATGATGTTCCCATCGCAAAGGAATTTCCCGATGTATTTCCGAAAGAATTACCGGGACTACCTCCACATCGATCTGTTGAATTTCAAATAGATCTTGTACCAGGAGCTGCACCAATAGCTCGTGCTCCTTATTAACTCACACCCATCGAGATGAAAGAACTGCAAAGCCAACTGCAAGAACTATTAGAACGTGGTTTCATTCGACCAAGCACATCACCATGGGGAGCTCCTGTTTTGTTTGTCAAGAAGAAGGATGGTGCATTTAGGTTGTGTATTGACTACAGAGAGTTGAACAAACTTACCATCAAAAACCGTTATCCACTGCCGAGAATTGACGACTTATTTGATTAACTACAAGGCTCGTCGGTTTATTCGAAGATCGATTTACGTTCTGGATATCATCAAATGCGAGTAAAGGATGATATTCCAAAAACTGCTTTTAGGACGCGTTATGGTCATTACGAGTTTATGGTTATGCCGTTTGGATTGACTAACGCACCAGCTGTGTTCATGGACCTTATGAACCGAGTGTGTGGGCCATATCTTGACAAGTTTGTCATTATTTTCATCGATGACATACTTATTTACTCAAAGAATGATCAAGAGCACGAAGAACATTTGAGAAAAGTGCTAGAAGTATTGAGGAAAGAAAAACTATACGCTAAGTTTTCAAAGTGTGCATTTTGGTTGGAAGAAGTTCAATTCCTCGGTCACATAGTGAACAAAGAAGGTATCCAGGTGGATCCGGCAAAGATCGAAACCGTTGAAAAGTGGGAAACCCCAAAAACTCCGAAGCATATACGTCAATTTTTAGGATTGGCTGGTTACTACAGAAGATTCATCCAAGATTTCTCCAAAATAGCAAAACCCTTGACTGCATTAACGCATAAAGGGAAGAAATTTGAATGGAAGGATGAACAAGAGAAGGCGTTTCAATTATTGAAGAAAAAGCTAACTACGGCACCTATATTGTCATTGCCTGAAGGGAATGATGATTTTGTGATTTATTGTGACGCATCAAAGCAAGGTCTCGGTTGTGTATTAATGCAACGGACGAAGGTGATTGCTTATGCGTCTAGACAATTGAAGATTCATGAGCAAAATTATACGACGCATGATTTAGAATTAGGCGCGGTTGTTTTTGCATTAAAGACTTCGAGGCACTACTTATATGGGGTCAAAAGTATTATATATACCGACCACAAAAGTCTTCAACACATATTTAATCAGAAACAACTGAATATGAGGCAGCGTAGGTGGATTGAATTGTTGAATGATTATGACTTTGAGATTCGTTACCACCCAGGGAAGGCAAATGTGGTAGCCGACGCCTTGAGCAGAAAGGACAGAGAACCCATTCGAGTAAAATCTATGAATATAATGATTCACACTAACCTTACTACTCAAATAAAGGAGGCGCAACAAGGAGTTTTAAAAGAGGGAAATTTAAAGGATGAAATATCCAAAGGATCGGAGAAGCATCTTAATATTCAGGAAGACAGAACCCGGTATAGGGCTGAAAGAATTTGGGTACCAAAATTTGGAGATATGAGAGAAATGGTACTTAGAGAAGCTCATAAAATCAGATACTCAATACATCCTGGAACGGGGAAGATGTACAAGGATCTTAAGAAACATTTTTGGTGGCCAGGTATGAAAGCCAATATTGCTAAATATGTAGGAGAATGTTTGACGTGTTCTAAGGTCAAAGCTGAACATCAGAAACCATCAGGTCTACTACAACAACCTGAAATCCCGGAATGGAAATGGGAAAACATTACCATGGATTTCATTACTAAATTGCCAAGGACTGCAAGTGGTTATTGTGATGACCCGGAAATTTCCGACTAAATTTAAACTTATTCTTTATATAGTTCTGACACGATAAGCAAAGTCTGTAATGTTGTGTCACAAATATTTTGAACTGTTTCATAAAATCATTTGACCTTGACTATTCCCGACGATTCAAGAAACATTTCTTGTAAATATATGTACATGTATATATATATATTTAATAACTTGAATTAAATTAATGAACTATTATTATATATATAAATATATAAATATATGAATGTTACTTGTATATATATATATTGTTATATTAAATTACTTAACATATATAATTAATATATTCATTTGTGTAATAAAACTTGCTATTAAAACTCTTTATATATAGAAAGAAAATATATTAAAAATAATTGATTTCGAGCTTAATTAGAAAATGTCAGTAACACTCGGTTGATGTTTTGTTAGTTTTAATATAGATATTGTACATGTTTATGATGGTTTAAAATAAAAGTTGAACTGTAAATCGATTACGAAGATTTTAGATATGTTAAATGTATTTTTACCTTTTTAAGTTTAAATATTAGTACTCCGTACATATAAATCGGAACAGAAAATAAATAATTTTCAAACCTTTTTGATCAGGTTTCAAACAGTTAATGAGTGAAATAATTAAATATATTTAATCTAAAAATCTGAGATTTTTAGGAACACTTTTTATTCCGTAACTGTTTAGCAATGAACACGATATATGATTCCCTGTGAATGTGTCGGTAGATGAGTACAAACTGACTGGCTGCTTACTGTGTCTATCTTTGAATTCACACTAATGATTAACTTTTTTTATTATATTATAATTATATTATATTATTATTAATATTATAATAATTATATAATAATATATGTATGTAACGATAGAGAGATAGAATAAGAGCACCACACCCATTTTTTTTTTTCTTTTCTCTGCATCTTCTTCATGAAACAAGGCTACCATCACTACAACCTTCGGCCACCATCACCTTCATTGAACTCCACCACCACCACATCATTCTCTCTCTCCAATCTCCCTCCACTTCTTTCTTCTTCTTCGGTTTGAATCACGAATACAAACCACCAAAAAAAGAAAAACGACTGCAACTTATGACCAAATGATAACTACTGCTGCCATTTTAATGTTTCTGTTCGGACAGCCTCCTATCCACCACCTTCACCTTAAACCAACCGAAATTTCCTGCTGTTACCATTACTATTCTGTTTTCGATTTATATTTCGAACCAACGTTGCAACCATCGAACCAAATTTAAACTGTGGTTACTGCCTTCCTGTTACTATTCGAATAGACGGGATCATCACCACCTTTTTACAGCCACCCAACACCATTGTAAACCATCACCGATACCACTACTATTATTTTTTTTTTTCCTTCTGCTTTCCGTTCCTTCGACTACAACTAGCGACGGTTATTATTATTTTCTTTTCTGTTATGAATCTTGTTGTAATCAAAGAGGAAGATGTAAATACTAGTACTTCTGTTTCCTTTCGATTTTGTCGTATAATTCAGTGACGAGGAAACGTTCGAAGATGATTGTGATGTTTAAATCACGATGATTATGATTACGAGGAAAATAATAAGCGTAGAAGATGATAATGCAAATAGGAGATGCTACGATTAAAATGATGATACGTTATGTTGTTGGCGATGAAAAGTAATAATCGGTATTAATATAAAGATGTATGGGTTATATAAATAATAAGATTTAGAAGAAGAAGATAAATAATAAGATTGATGATAATCTGGGTTTTCATTTGAAAAGAAGAAGATACGGATAGAAGGGTTAAATAGATTTAAATCGTAGAATATTTCAGAAGTGTATAAGCAGAGGAATGGTAAAGAGTGTTGTGTGTTGAACAATAGGTCTTGGGTTCAAACCCAGGCCACCACACATTTTCTTTTTATTATCCGAATTAGCTGGACTGTATTAAAAGCTTTGGCATGTTGGGCCGTTTATTCTGTTCTCCTTTGGGCCGAACTCTGGTATTAATGGGCTGAGACAGATAGAACGTGATATATATATAAATGGGTTATGATTTAATTCAGAAACACTGAAATGGTGTAATGGTTGAGGGGTTAGTGAGTGAGCGGGAGATCGTGAGTTCGAGCCTGGGCAGAGGAATATTTTTTTTAGGAAAGCTTTTAAGGTAGTTTTAATTATTATCATTTTTGTTAATATTTAGATAATTGTTATTATTTTCTAAAATTTAGACGTATAATTATTATTAATCTAATTAATAATATTATCATTATTACTAGCAGTAACAATAAGTATTATTATCATTGTTATTATAGTTATTATTATTATTACTAGTATTTGTATTATTATTATTAGCATGATCAAAAATTAAAATTTCAATTATTATTATATATCATTATGAAATTTAACTATTAGTATTACTATCATTAATTAGTATTATCATAATTATTATTTTAACAAATAAAAGATATCTATAAAAAAAATATATATAGTTATTATATATATATTATAAGTATACCTAAATTCTATTTTAATATAAAAATAACATGCTTAGATATATGCAAAATTTGAAATAATAAATACATTAATGTTTTTAAATAAGAAATATATTATAAAATTAATATATATAAACTGAGTTGAATACCATTATATGTTTATATTATGTGTTAATATGTATAAATGATATAGGTTGTGAATCCGAGGCCAACCCTGCATTGTTCAATGACGATATATGTATTTTTACTACAAAATACAGTATTGTGAGTTCATTTGCTCCCTTTTTACTCTTTAAGTTTTTGGGCTGAGAATACATGCAAATGCTTTATTAACTGCTTTACAATAATTATATGCGTGAGTTCATTTGCTCCCTTTTTACTCTTTAAGTTTTTGGGCTGAGAATACATGCAAATGCTTTATTAACTGCTTTACAATAATTATATGCGTGAGTTCATTTGCTCCCTTTTTACTCTTTAAGTTTTTGGGCTGAGAATACATGCAAATGCTTTATTAACTGCTTTACAATAATTATATGCGTGAGTTCATTTGCTCCCTTTTTACTCTTTAAGTTTTTGGGCTGAGAATACATGCAAATGCTTTATTAACTGCTTTACAATAATTATATGCGTGAGTTCATTTGCTCCCTTTTTACTCTTTAAGTTTTTGGGCTGAGAATACATGCAAATGCTTTATTAACTGCTTTACAATAATTATATGCGTGAGTTCATTTGCTCCCTTTTTACTCTTTAAGTTTTTGGGCTGAGAATACATGCAAATGCTTTATTAACTGTTTTACAATATTTATATGCGTGAGTTTCATTTGCCTTTTTACCCTTTATATTTTTGGGCTGAGAATACATGCGAAATTTTTATAACTGTTTTACGAAATAGACACAAGTAATCGAAATTACGTTCTATGGTTGAATGATCGAAACTGAATATGCCCCTTTTTATTAAGTCTGGTAATCTAAGAATTAGGGAACAGACACCCTAATTGACGCGAATCCTAAAGATAGATCTATCGGGCCAAACAAGCCCCATCCAAAGTACCGGATGCTTTAGTACTTCGAAATTTATATCATGTCCGAAGGAGGATCCCGGAATGATGGGGATATTCTTTTATGCATATTGTGAATGTCGGTTACCAGGTGTTCAATCCATACGAATGATATTTTTGTCTCTATGTATGGGACGTATGTTTATGAGAAATGGAAATATGAAATCTTGTGGTCTATTAAATTTATGAAATGATTATTTATGTTAAACTAATGAACTCACCAACCTTTTGGTTGACACTTTAAAGCATGTTTATTCTCAGGTGTTAAAGAAATCTTCCGCTATGCATTAACTCATTCTAGAGATCTTAATTGAAGTCATTCATGGCATATTTCGAAAGACGTTGCATTCGAGTCGTCGAATTCATCAAGATCATTATTAAGTCAATTATAGTTGGATGTATTATGAAATGGTATGCATGTCGTCAACTTTCAATGAAATGAGAGTTTGTCTTTTTAAAATGAATGCAATGTTTGTAAAATGTATCATATAGAGGTCAAGTACCTCGCGATGTAATCAACTGTTGTGAATCGTTTATAATCGATATGGACTTCGTCCGGATGGATTAGGACGGGGCGTTTCAGTTGGTATCAGAGCGATGGTCTTAGCGAACCAGGTCTGTATTAGTGTGTCTAACTGATAAGTCGTTAGAATGCATTAGTGAGTCTGGACTTCGACCGTGTCTGCATGTCAAAAGTTTTGCTTATCATTTCGTGTCAAAAATTACCTGCTTATCATTCTTAGAGAATCACTTGTTTATCATTCTTAGTCTAGACACGTTTTACTGCATTGACTGCATAAATAGTGTATAGACAAAATTCATATCTTAGCGTATCTGTTACTGTAGATCTTGCCTGATATCTTCCGTAAATTTCTCCGCAATTTAAGGGAACCTGATACTATATATCTATGCATATTATGCATTGAGAATACCATCCAACTATCAATTGCTGTCACTAAACTTTTCATACCAAATTTTTTTTCTGAGATCGCGTAAGATGGCCTCTACGAACCAACCAAGTTCATCTGACTCCGAAGATAGCGTGACAGGAGCTCACCAACCAATCAACTACCGTGATTACTGGAGAAAATGGGGGTGGGTTCGCGACATACTCACCCTATGGAGAAGGGAAGAAGGTACTCCATATCATGAACCGAATCTACCACCTAACCTTGGAGTACTTGACCCGCTCACCGGCGAACCCGTTCGCAACACCGTTTATACCCTTTTTGCAAGAATTTTTCGTCTTGAGGCTACCATTTACGGAACTAGAGAAGATATCCGATCTCTACCTCACACTGATAACCAACCAGGGTTAGTAGAAGAAGTTAAAGAACTTCGAGCTCGAGTGTTAACTTTAGAGAGCATGGTACACAATTTGCAAGCACCATCAGTATCACCAACACCAGTAACATCACCAACCTTAGCACCAACAGCATTAGTACCACCAACAACAACATCCGCACCACCAGCTTCGACATCTCATTCTATACCTCAAGTATAATCATCGTTCTACGTATCGTTCTATCTATTTTATTTTCGTTCGACATGGCGATTATGTAATCTCTAATGTTTTAGAAATTACATATTCTTGTTCTAATGATAAATCAAATGAGATCAATATCACATTAACTCATTAAATTCATGATTACATCTGAAGAAAATATATACGTATATATGATTTCATAAAGATGGTAATTAAAAATTCTTTTGTACAAACTGTTAATGGTGAAAATATTTTAACGGGTAGGTAATACCCGAGGAGTATTTAGATTTTACATTAATAAGTTACACTGTACATTCTTCGGAATTGATTCAACGATCATTTACTATCCTATTTACAACCCCCGATTTACGTATCCGTTCACCAAAGAACAACTATTTTCATTCAAATTCAATTTCATATTTAGATTTTGATCTATCAGAATCCAACAAGTGGCATAATGAAGAAATAATGGACACAATAAAAATTGATTAGAAACAGACTAATTGACAATATGAAGTTTTTGTTAAGAATCCACGCTAATAAAATCCTAGCTAACTGATCCTAGCTAACTGTTAATTCCGTATTACCATTTAATTATCGCAAGTTATTTATCGCAATTTAATTATCGCAATTTACATTCTCGCAATTTTATTTATCATCATTTAATTTCTGTTATTTACTTTACGCATTTTATTTATCGTCATTTAATTTCTGTATTTATTTTACGCACTTTAAATATCGGGACACGTATACAAGGTTTTGACATATCATATCGATGCATCTATATATATTATTTGGAATCACCATAGACACTCTATATGCAGTAATGATCGAGTTCTCTATACAGGGTTGAGGTTGATTCTATAATAATATATATACTTTGAGTTGTGATCGAGTCTGAGACATGTACACGGGTCCCGATACGTATTAATTAATTCGGATATTATATATTAAGCTATATATGTATTATTGGACTGTTAATTGTGGACTAACAAATATGGACTGTCGACATTGGATAATTAAAATGAATTAAAATATTGATTATAACATATGAAACTAAACATATCTTCAAGTTTGCCACTTGATTTCATCTTAAACCTCATTTGTATCTTGACGATTACAATATGCGTTCAAACCTTTCATAATTTTTGAAAAACATCTCAAACGAGCGGATGAACCAACCGCACTTCATCTACGGAAGGAAAGATTTATACATATAGTTATGCACCTGAGAAACTCTCGGTAACTGAGTAAAAGTTTAACACGTAGCCGCGTCAGATCCTTTGGCATTTATTAGCAAAAATAACTTTGAGATCCCTTTTCAAAGTAGCAAATTTTGTCACAGCTTCAGCAAATCAACTTTGACTTTTCATCCGAATTGGTCTTATTATAACCTTGATATATAAGTTTGCCTTTCGTCATCGTTACCAGGAGAACCGTCTATATCCCACCACATTAGCAGTAAACTTACCAGCAACCTCGTTACTTCTTGACTTAAATCTCCATGATAAATCATTATATTTATTCATTGAAACCCTATCATATACTCATCCACATCTTGTAACGAGAACTGCCATACCAATTACCGGGAATCAGCAATCAGTACTTTGAAAACTCACAGCATATCTACATCAACAGTTATATGTATGACATTATCTCTTAGAATTATGATCTCTCGTTCTGAAATTCTGAAAAGCACTCAGTCACAAATCAATACTCTGAATGTTGAAAAAGCTGAATGAAGCAACAGAAACCATAGACAACCATAAACGACCTTAATCATCGGAAGTTTGATGATAAAGTATAGTATGTTGGAAAAGCTCAGAAAAAGTGGAACTGGAAAATGGATTGAGCTAACCACGAAAGAGACCAAGGACAAATACAAGGACCAAACCCTATATTCAAAGAATTCAGGTAATTCTGGACTCGTTGAAATCTTTAGTGAATATCTTGCTCCTTACTCTAAACCCTTGCAGACAATAGTTTCTATCATCCTCTGATCTTAGAAATTCCAATATATCATCGTATCTTTCATTATAAATATCCTCCATATTTCTGAAGATAATTTTCATAAGTATTCTTATCTGAAATCATTAATCTCTTCATGATATCAGTGTTACATCATATAGAAACTGTTAGTTTCTATATTCTGTAAACTTTCGAGCTTAAAATATGAATGTTATTAAAGTAATGTTGGGAACTGATGCATGAGTTAGTATAATATAATGACACTTGATCAACGTGATTATATTACAGTAAGTCATGCTGAGTTCTAATGGGACATGATGGTTCACAGTAGATCATACCACCATCTTGTGTCATGTTACATAACTCTTTCATTCTAATTAACTTCAGAACATATCAAGAAAGTATATTCTTGATAGCTCTATTCTCAATGATTCTGGTAATTTGACGAATCAAATCGTGCTATTACGTTCTTTCTTGATTATAACATTAAATTCATTCGAAACTCCATACTTACAAATTCCAGACCATTACTCGTTTTACTAGAGATCGAGAGGAGATTAAAAAGACGAAGAGCTCCAAAACATAAAGAAAGATATAAAACTCGACAACAACAGTGAAATTACAATAATTAAAAATTAAAACATCACAACAATTAAAAATTAAAAGATTACAATCAAATTACTCGTCGTCGTCAATTGTCATCTGCAAAGTAGCGTTCACCAGTCATTTCACCATCCGTGAGGTACTCTGGAGACATCGGTATTTCTCTTGATGCCTCAACTGCTGCTTCAACTGATTCATCGAGGTAACGATAACCCAACGTCTCTTCATCTTCAAGAACCGCATACAAAGAAATGCGTTTACCGCGATCTTCAATGGTATCTTTTATAAAGTACCATTGATCATCGGTATACAGAAAACTTGCCCTACAATCCGCATCATAATCGTCTTTATAAAAGAACACAGACGTGAATTCACACGGAACTTTTTCCTTCAGAAAAGATAGCAAATCTTGTAAACCAACATCACGAATGTCGATATCTTCAAACGAAATACTGTCGCCCCACTTATATTCCTTCATTTGATTACGGAAATCACCTCCGTAATGAACATTGAATGAAACAATCATTGGGAGAAGTGTTAACATTTTACAGTTTAAGAGTGTTTGAATTTGATTTTGAGAAAGGTGGAAATATAAAAGAAATATATGTTTGTGTGTATAAAATGAAGTATATGGTGGTGTTTATATAGTGTAAAAGTGACCGTTGGGATAGCCGTTGAAATTTTTTTACTAACGGCTAAAAATTTGGGCAAGTTTTTGGGCGAAGGTGGACGATGCCCGTTGGGACCTCTCTCATGATAGTTTCATTCGTACTCTTCGAAAAATCGAATTGTTTTATTCATATTACTCAATGATGATAAAACTCTATTGTATCAACTCATATTCGTCAGGAAAACATTCTTATTGTTAGCCATGACGACCTCACTCAAATTTCGGGACGAAATTTCTTTAACGGGTAGGTACTGTGATGACCCGGAAATTTCCGACTAAATTTAAACTTATTCTTTATATAGTTCTGACACGATAAGCAAAGTCTGTAATGTTGTGTCACAAATATTTTGAACTGTTTCATAAAATCATTTGACCTTGACTATTCCCGACGATTCAAGAAACATTTCTTGTAAATATATGTACATGTATATATATATATTTAATAACTTGAATTAAATTAATGAACTATTATAATATATATAAATATATAAATATATGAATGTTACTTGTATATATATATATTGTTATATTAAATTACTTAACATATATAATTAATATATTCATTTGTGTAATAAAACTTGCTATTAAAACTCTTTATATATAGAAAGAAAATATATTAAAAATAATTGATTTCGAGCTTAATTAGAAAATGTCAGTAACACTCGGTTGATGTTTTGTTAGTTTTAATATAGATATTGTACATGTTTATGATGGTTTAAAATAAAAGTTGAACTGTAAATCGATTACGAAGATTTTAGATATGTTAAATGTATTTTTACCTTTTTAAGTTTAAATATTAGTACTCCGTACATATAAATCGGAACAGAAAATAAATAATTTTCAAACCTTTTTGATCAGGTTTCAAACAGTTAATGAGTGAAATAATTAAATATATTTAATCTAAAAATCTGAGATTTTTAGGAACACTTTTTATTCCGTAACTGTTTAGCAATGAACACGATATATGATTCCCTGTGAATGTGTCGGTAGATGAGTACAAACTGACTGGCTGCTTACTGTGTCTATCTTTGAATTCACACTAATGATTAACTTTTTTTATTATATTATAATTATATTATATTATTATTAATATTATAATAATTATATAATAATATATGTATGTAACGATAGAGAGATAGAATAAGAGCACCACACCCATTTTTTTTTTCTTTTCTCTGCATCTTCTTCATGAAACAAGGCTACCATCACTACAACCTTCGGCCACCATCACCTTCATTGAACTCCACCACCACCACATCATTCTCTCTCTCCAATCTCCCTCCACTTCTTTCTTCTTCTTCGGTTTGAATCACGAATACAAACCACCAAAAAAAGAAAAACGACTGCAACTTATGACCAAATGATAACTACTGCTGCCATTTTAATGTTTCTGTTCGGACAGCCTCCTATCCACCACCTTCACCTTAAACCAACCGAAATTTCCTGCTGTTACCATTACTATTCTGTTTTCGATTTATATTTCGAACCAACGTTGCAACCATCGAACCAAATTTAAACTGTGGTTACTGCCTTCCTGTTACTATTCGAATAGACGGGATCATCACCACCTTTTTACAGCCACCCAACACCATTGTAAACCATCACCGATACCACTACTATTATTTTTTTTTTTCCTTCTGCTTTCCGTTCCTTCGACTACAACTAGCGACGGTTATTATTATTTTCTTTTCTGTTACGAATCTTGTTGTAATCAAAGAGGAAGATGTAAATACTAGTACTTCTGTTTCCTTTCGATTTTGTCGTATAATTCAGTGACGAGGAAACGTTCGAAGATGATTGTGATGTTTAAATCACGATGATTATGATTACGAGGAAAATAATAAGCGTAGAAGATGATAATGCAAATAGGAGATGCTACGATTAAAATGATGATACGTTATGTTGTTGGCGATGAAAAGTAATAATCGGTATTAATATAAAGATGTATGGGTTATATAAATAATAAGATTTAGAAGAAGAAGATAAATAATAAGATTGATGATAATCTGGGTTTTCATTTGAAAAGAAGAAGATACAGATAGAAGGGTTAAATAGATTTAAATCGTAGAATATTTCAGAAGTGTATAAGCAGAGGAATGGTAAAGAGTGTTGTGTGTTGAACAATAGGTCTTGGGTTCAAACCCAGGCCACCACACATTTTCTTTTTATTATCCGAATTAGCTGGACTGTATTAAAAGCTTTGGCATGTTGGGCCGTTTATTCTGTTCTCCTTTGGGCCGAACTCTGGTATTAATGGGCTGAGACAGATAGAACGTGATATATATATAAATGGGTTATGATTTAATTCAGAAACACTGAAATGGTGTAATGGTTGAGGGGTTAGTGAGTGAGCGGGAGATCGTGAGTTCGAGCCTGGGCAGAGGAATATTTTTTTTAGGAAAGCTTTTAAGGTAGTTTTAATTATTATCATTTTTGTTAATATTTAGATAATTGTTATTATTTTCTAAAATTTAGACGTATAATTATTATTAATCTAATTAATAATATTATCATTATTACTAGCAGTAACAATAAGTATTATTATCATTGTTATTATAGTTATTATTATTATTACTAGTATTTGTATTATTATTATTAGCATGATCAAAAATTAAAATTTCAATTATTATTATATATCATTATGAAATTTAACTATTAGTATTACTATCATTAATTAGTATTATCATAATTATTATTTTAACAAATAAAAGATATCTATAAAAAAAATATATATAGTTATTATATATATATTATAAGTATACCTAAATTCTATTTTAATATAAAAATAACATGCTTAGATATATACAAAATTTGAAATAATAAATACATTAATGTTTTTAAATAAGAAATATATTATAAAATTAATATATATAAACTGAGTTGAATACCATTATATGTTTATATTATGTGTTAATATGTATAAATGATATAGGTTGTGAATCCGAGGCCAACCCTGCATTGTTCAATGACGATATATGTATTTTTACTACAAAATACAGTATTGTGAGTTCATTTGCTCCCTTTTTACTCTTTAAGTTTTTGGGCTGAGAATACATGCAAATGCTTTATTAACTGCTTTACAATAATTATATGCGTGAGTTCATTTGCTCCCTTTTTACTCTTTAAGTTTTTGGGCTGAGAATACATGCAAATGCTTTATTAACTGCTTTACAATAATTATATGCGTGAGTTCATTTGCTCCCTTTTTACTCTTTAAGTTTTTGGGCTGAGAATACATGCAAATGCTTTA
Source organism: Rutidosis leptorrhynchoides (assembly GCF_046630445.1). Taxonomy (NCBI): domain Eukaryota; kingdom Viridiplantae; phylum Streptophyta; class Magnoliopsida; order Asterales; family Asteraceae; genus Rutidosis; species Rutidosis leptorrhynchoides. The sequence continues at coordinate 260,974,375 of NC_092337.1, forward strand.
TTAACTGCTTTACAATAATTATATGCGTGAGTTCATTTGCTCCCTTTTTACTCTTTAAGTTTTTGGGCTGAGAATACATGCAAATGCTTTATTAACTGCTTTACAATAATTATATGCGTGAGTTCATTTGCTCCCTTTTTACTCTTTAAGTTTTTGGGCTGAGAATACATGTAAATGCTTTATTAACTGCTTTACAATAATTATATGCGTGAGTTCATTTGCTCCCTTTTTACTCTTTAAGTTTTTGGGCTGAGAATACATGCAAATGCTTTATTAACTGTTTTACAATATTTATATGCGTGAGTTTCATTTGCCTTTTTACCCTTTATATTTTTGGGCTGAGAATACATGCGAAATTTTTATAACTGTTTTACGAAATAGACACAAGTAATCGAAATTACGTTCTATGGTTGAATGATCGAAACTGAATATGCCCCTTTTTATTAAGTCTGGTAATCTAAGAATTAGGGAACAGACACCCTAATTGACGCGAATCCTAAAGATAGATCTATCGGGCCAAACAAGCCCCATCCAAAGTACCGGATGCTTTAGTACTTCGAAATTTATATCATGTCCGAAGGAGGATCCCGGAATGATGGGGATATTCTTTTATGCATATTGTGAATGTCGGTTACCAGGTGTTCAATCCATACGAATAATATTTTTGTCTCTATGTATGGGACGTATGTTTATGAGAAATGGAAATATGAAATCTTGTGGTCTATTAAATTTATGAAATGATTATTTATGTTAAACTAATGAACTCACCAACCTTTTGGTTGACACTTTAAAGCATGTTTATTCTCAGGTGTTAAAGAAATCTTCCGCTATGCATTAACTCATTCTAGAGATCTTAATTGAAGTCATTCATGGCATATTTCGAAAGACGTTGCATTCGAGTCGTCGAATTCATCAAGATCATTATTAAGTCAATTATAGTTGGATGTATTATGAAATGGTATGCATGTCGTCAACTTTCAATGAAATGAGAGTTTGTCTTTTTAAAATGAATGCAATGTTTGTAAAATGTATCATATAGAGGTCAAGTACCTCGCGATGTAATCAACTGTTGTGAATCGTTTATAATCGATATGGACTTCGTCCGGATGGATTAGGACGGGGCGTTTCAGTTATGATACTATTTGGGTAATAGTTGATCGTCTCACCAAGTCAGCACACTTCCTGCCAATAAGAGAAGATGATAAGATGGAGAAGTTAGCACGACTGTATTTGAAGGAAGTCGTCTCCAGACATGGAATACCAATCTCTATTATCTCTGATAGGGATGGCAGATTTATTTCAAGATTCTGGCAGACATTACAGCAAGCATTGGGAACTCGTCTAGACATGAGTACTGCCTATCATCCACAAACTGATGGGCAGAGCGAAAGGACGATACAAATGCTTGAAGACATGCTACGAGCTTGTGTTATTGATTTCGGAAACAGTTGGGATCGACATCTACCGTTAGCAGAATTTTCCTACAACAACAGCTACCATTTAAGCATTGAGATGGTGCCGTTTGAAGCACTTTATGGTAGAAAGTGTAGGTCTCCGATTTGTTGGAGTGAAGTGGGGGATAGACAGATTACGGGTCCAGAGATAATACAAGAAACTACCGAGAAAATCATCCAAATTCAACAAAGATTGAAAACCGCCCAGAGTCGACAAAAGAGCTACGCGGACAGTAAAAGAAAAGATATAGAGTTTGAAATTGGAGAAATGGTCATGCTTAAGGTTTCACCTTGGAAAGGCGTTGTTCGATTTGGTAAACAGGGGAAACTAAATCCAAGGTACATTGGACCATTCAAGATTATAGATCGTGTCGAACCAGTAGCTTACCAACTGGAGCTACCTCAATAACTCGCGGCTGTACATAACACTTTCCACGTCTCAAATTTGAAGAAATGTTTTGCTAAAGAAGATCTCACTATTCCGTTGGACGAAATCCAAATCAATGAAAAACTTCAATTCATTGAAGAACCGGTCGAAATAATGGATCGTGAGGTTAAGAGACTTAAACAAAACAAGATACCGATTGTTAAGGTTCGATGGAATGCTCGTAGAGGACCCGAGTTCACCTGGGAGCGTGAAGATCAGATGAAGAAGAAATACCCGCATTTATTTCCAGAAGATACGTCAACACCTCCAACTGCTTAAAATTTCGGGACGAAATTTATTTAACGGGTAGGTACTGTAGTGACCCGAACTTTTCCATGTTTATGTATATATTAAATGAAATTGTTATTTACATGATTAAGTGTTTCCAACATGTTAAGCAATCAAACTTGTTAAGACTTGATTAATTGAAATAGGTTTCATATAGACAATTGACCACCCAAGTTGACCGGTGATTCACGAACGTTAAAACTTGAAAAAACTATACGATGACATATATATGGTTATATATATAGTTAACATGATTTTATTATAAGTATGTATCTCATTAGGTATTTTAACAATGAGTTATATACATAAAAATGAGACTAATAATTTAAGAAACTCGAAAACGATATATATAACGATTATCGTTATAACAACGTCTTACTAGGTACATATGAATCATATTAAGATATTGATACACTTGGTTAATTATGTTAAATGATAAGTAAATATATTATTAAGTGTATTAACAATGAAATACATATGTAAAAATAAGACTACTAACTTAATGATTTCGAAACGAGACATATATGTAACGATTATCGTTGTAATGACATTTAACTTTATATATATCATACTAAGATATATTATATATCATAATATCATGATAATATAACAATTTAACATCTCATTTGTTATAATAAACAATGGGTTAACAACATTCAACAAGATCGTTAACCTAAAGGTTTCAAAACAACATTTACATGTAACGACTAACAATGACTTAACGACTCAGTTAAAATGTATATACATGTAGTGTTTTAATATGTATTCATACACTTTTGAAAGACTTCAAGACACTTATTAAAATATTTCTACTTAACAAAAATGCTTACAATTACATCCTCGTTCAGTTTCATCAACAATTCTACTCGTATGCACCCGTATTCGTACTCGTACAATACACAGCTTTTAGATGTATGTACTATTGGTATATACACTCCAATGATCAGCTCTTAGCAGCCCATGTGAGTCACCTAACACATGTGGGAACCATCATTTGGCAACTAGCATGAAATATCTCATAAAATTACAAAAATATGAGTAATCATTCATGACTTATTTACATGAAAACAAAATTACATATCCTTTATATCTAATCCATACACCAACGACTAAAAACACCTACAAACACTTTAATTCTTCAATTTTCTTCATCTAATTGATCTCTCTCAAGTTCTATCTTCAAGTTCTAAGTGTTCTTCATAAATTCCAAAAGTTCTAGTTTCATAAAATCAAGAATACTTCCAAGATTGCAAGTTTACTTCCAAGTTTTCTAAATCCATTCCAAGTAATCATCCAAGATCAAGAAACCTTTGTTACTTACAGTCGGTTATCTTTCTAATACAAGGTAATAATCATATTCAAACATTTATTCAATTTCTATAACTATAACAATCTTATTTCGAGTGGAAATCTTACTTGAAATTGTTTTCGTGTCATGATTCTGCTTCAAGAACTTTCAAGCCATCCAAGGATCCTTTGAAGCTAGATCTATTTTTCTCATTTCCAGTAGGTTTATCCAAGGAACTTGAGGTAGTAATGATGTTCATAACATCATTCGATTCATACATATAAAGCTATCTTATTCGAAGGTTGAAACTTGTAATCACTAGAACATAGTTTAGTTAATTCTAAACTTGTTAGCAAATAAAAGTTAATCCTTCTAACTTGACTTTTAAAATCAACTAAACACATGTTCTATATCTATATGATATGCTAACTTAATGATTTAAAACCTGGAAACACAAAAAACATCGTAAAACCGAATTTACGCCGTCGTAGTAACACCGCGGGCTGTTTTGGGTTAGTTAATTAAAAACTATGATAAACTTTAATTTAAAAGTTGTTATTCTGGGAAAATGATTTTTATTATGAACATGAAACTATATCCAAAAATTATGGTTAAACTCAAAGTGGAAGTATGTTTTCTAAAATGGTCATCTAGACGCCGTTCTTTCGACTGAAATGACTACCTTTACAAAAATGACTTGTAACTTATTTTTTCCTTCTATAAACCTATACTTTCTCTGTTTAGATTCATAAAATAGAGTTCAATATGAAACCATAGCAATTTGATTCACTCAAAACGGATTTAAAATGAAGAAGTTATGGGTAAAACAAGATTGGATAATTTTTCTCATTTTAGCTACGTGAAAATTGGTAACAAATCTATTCCAACCATAACTTAATCAACTTGTATTGTATATTATGTAATCTTGAGATACCATAGACACGTATACAATGTTTCGACCTATCATGTCGACACATCTATATATATTTCGGAACAACCATAGACACTCTATATGTGAATGTTGGAGTTAGCTATACAGGGTTGAGGTTGATTCCAAAATATATATAGTTTGAGTTGTGATCAATACTGAGATACGTATACACTGGGCCGTGGATTGATTCAAGATAATATTTATCGATTTATTTCTGTACATCTAACTGTGGACAACTAGTTGTAGGTTACTAACGAGGACAGCTGACTTAATAAACTTAAAACATCAAAATATATTAAAAGTGTTGTAAATATATTTTGAACATACTTTGATATATATGTATATATTGTTATAGGTTCGTGAATCAACCAGTGGCCAAGTCTTACTTCCCGACGAAGTAAAAATCTGTGAAAGTGAGTTATAGTCCCACTTTTAAAATCTAATATTTTTGGGATGAGAATACATGCAGGATTTATAAATGATTTACAAAATAGACACAAGTATGTGAAACTACATTCTATGGTTGAATTATCAAAATCGAATATGCCCCTTTTTATTAAGTCTGGTAATCTAAGAATTAGGGAACAGACACCCTAATTGACGCGAATCCTAAATATAGATCTATTGGGCCTAACAAACCCCATCCAAAGTACCGGATGCTTTAGTACTTCGAAATTTATATCATATCCGAAGGGTGTCCCGGAATGATGGGGATATTCTTATATATGCATCTTGTTAATGTCGGTTACCAGGTGTTCACCATATGAATGATTTTTATCTCTATGTATGGGATGTGTATTGAAATATGAAATCTTGTGGTCTATTGTTACGATTTGATATATATATATGTTAAACCTATAACTCACCAACATTTTTGTTGACGTTTAAAGCATGTTTATTCTCAGGTGAATACTAAGAGCTTCCGCTGTTGCATACTAAAATAAGGACAAGATTTGGAGTCCATGTTTGTGTGATATTGTGTAAAAACTGCATTCAAGAAACTGATTTCGATGTAACATATTTGTATTGTAAACCATTATGTAATGGTCGTGTGTAAACAGGATATTTTAGATTATCATTATTTGATAATCTACGTAAAGCTTTTTAAACCTTTATTTATGAAATAAAGGTTATGGTTTGTTTTAAAAATGAATGCAGTCTTTGAAAAACGTCTCATATAGAGGTCAAAACCTCGCAACGAAATCAATTAATATGGAACGTTTTTAATCAATAAGAACGGGACATTTCAGTTGGTATCCGAGCGTTGGTCTTAGAGAACCAGAAAATTTGCATTAGTGTGTCTTATCAAGTTGTTAGGATGCATTAGTGAGTCTGGACTTCGACCGTGTTTTCTTTAAAAATGATTGCTTAACATTTTTGTTGGAAACTATATATTATTAACATGTATATATTATGTGATATATTAATCTCTTAACATGTTTGATATTGTGTGATAGATGTCAACCTCTAGCACAAATCCCATTGACTCACCTAATAATAACGAAGAGTCGAATATATATTGGACTGATTCACAAGTTCCCGAAGAAGAACCGGAAGAAGAATCAGAACCAGAAGAAGAATCAGAATCGGAAGAGGAGGAACCGGAGGAGGAAATAGAACCGGTGGGGGAAATAATAAAACGGTTAAGTAAAAGAAAATCCTCAACCAACTGACCAAGGTTAATTATGGTCAATGCTGTTTCCGCCAAGGAAGCAAAATATTGGGAGGATTACCAATTCTCCGATGAATCGGATTCCGATGAGAATTCCGATGATGTTATAGAAATTACCCCAACTGAATTTAAAAAGGCAAAAGAAAATAATAAGGGAAAGGGCATAAAAATAGAGAAATCTAATTCCAACCCCAATGAACTTTATATGTATCGTCAACCCCCGAAGCCCTTAAGTTGTAACAATGACCCGGGAACCTCTAAACCACCAGGTTTTTCTAAACCGTTGTGGAAAACGACAGCTCGTATTAGGGGAACATCATATATCCCTAGAAACTTGACAAAACGAACCAAAACCGAAGAAGAAGAAACGAGCGAGTCGGAATAAGATAGTTGTATTCGTGTGGTGTAATATATGTAATATAGTGTGCTTATGCTTTATGATATATGTAAAAATTGCTTGTATTAATAAGTATTTTTTTTATGAATCTAACTCTTGTCTATTTTACAGTATAAAAACACAAAATGGATAGACAACCCAATATTTTAAGAGACCTACCCGGAGACATGATTGATGAAATCTTGTCTAGAGTCGGTCAGAATTCTTCGGCACAACTATTTACGGCGAAATCAGTTTGTAAGACATTCGAAGAACGTTCCAAGAATGTCCTGGTTTATAAGAGACTTTCGTTTGAAAGATGGGGGATATCACATTGGGAAACCCATAAGTTACGATGTGTTTACTTTGATGCATATATTGCGGGGAACCCAAATGCTATTTTACGCAACGGGTTAAGAAATTATTTTGACTCAATGTATCCGAATATAGGACTTCATGATTTAGAAAAAACGGCTAACATGCAACATAAAGAAGCATGCTATGCTTACGGGTTAGTATTGTTCGCTTCTCATCAAAGTGAGAAAAAGAACATCGGGCTACAACTATTAAACAAAACGTTCCCACAAGTGACGGAGTCGGTAATTGGGGTAAGAAATGAGGTTTTTAGGTTATTACGAGACTGTTGGTCATTAAGTAACCTTCATCCTTTTGATGACGTTACAACACATTGTCTTACTATCGGTCACAACGGTTATGTTCCACAAAACCAAGGATGGGAAGTGGTATTAGTAAAACTAGAATGCATGACTTGTTTCTGGACGTATGAATTACGTGTCTTTATTGCCTTTGCTGAACGCCTTATTTATTAACTAGAATTATCTTTGCAACTACTTTGTATCAAAGTTTTATATGCTATATTTCATGCTATATGTAAAAAAAAAAAAGCGGTATTGTAAGTTTGCAAGTAATTGTATAAAGGTTTGAATATGATATATTTTTTTTTTTGTGATTAGTTTTTTATATAGAATTGTAGTAGTTGAAATGGTATGTTAGCTACTAAGTATGAAAGTTTGTAAAATATTGTAAAATATTGTATAAAAGTTTGAACGCGAAATATTATTATAATCAGTTTTTCATATAGAATTGTAGTAGTTGAATTGTATATTAGCTACTAAGTATGAACTTAACGGGTAGGTACTACCCGAATTAAAGAGTATAAAACGCTAATATGAAGAAAGAGCTTTTATAAATAAGTTCATATTACGCTACAAAATACTATTGACTACTCTTAATATTCTATATGATTAACTCGTTTCATTTGACTATTTTGAAGGAAATGGCACCGACTACTCGACACACCTTAAATATGAGAGAAGAGGAATTTCGTGCCTTTCTTGCTTCAAACATAGCCGCAGTACAGGCTGCGCTACATACCAACAATAACCTTGGATCTAGCAGTACAGGAAATCGTGTAGGATGCACCTACAAAGAATTCACTGCCTGCAAACCTTTGGAATTTGATGGAACCGAAGGACCGATCGGATTGTAACGGTGGACCGAGAAGGTCGAATCGGTGTTTGCCATAAGTAAGTGTACTGAAGAGGACAAAGTGAAGTACGCTAAGCATACCTTCACAGGCTCTGCATTAACATGGTGGAATACCTATCTAGAGCAAGTGTGAAATGTCCCGTTCTTATTTATTAAAAACGTTCCATATTAATTGATTTCGTTGCGAGGTTTTGACCTCTATATGAGACGTTTTTCAAAGACTGCATTCATTTTAAAACAAACCATAACCTTTATTTCATCAATAAAGGTTTAAAAAGCTTTACGTAGATTATCAAATAATGATAATCTAAAATATCCTGTTTACACACGACCATTACATAATGGTTTACAATATAAATATGTTACAACAAAATAAGTTTCTTGAATGCAGTTTTTACACAATATCATACAAGCATGGACTCCAAATCTCGTCCTTATTTAAGTATGCGACAGCGGAAGCTCTTAATAATCACCTGAGAATAAACATGCTTAAAACGTCAACAAAAATGTTGGTGAGTTATAGGTTTAACCTATATATATCAAATCGTAACAATAGACCACAAGATTTCATATTTCAATACACATCCCATACATAGAGATAAAAATCATTCATATGGTGAACACCTGGTAACCGACATTAACAAGATGCATATATAAGAATATCCCCATCATTCCGGGACACCCTTCGGATATGATATAAATTTCGAAGTACTAAAGCATCCGGTACTTTGGATGGGGCTTGTTGGGCCCGATAGATCTATCTTTAGGATTCGCGTCAATTAGGGTGTCTGTTCCCTAATTCTTAGATTACCAGACTTAATAAAAAGGGGCATATTCGATTTCGATAATTCAACCATAGAATGTAGTTTCACGTACTTGTGTCTATTTTGTAAATCATTTATAAAACCTGCATGTATTCTCATCCCAAAAATATTAGATTTTAAAAGTGGGACTATAACTTACATTCACAGATTTTTACTTCGTCGAGAAGTAAGACTTGACCACTGTTGATTCACGAACCTATAACAATATATACATGTATATTAAAGTATGTTCAAAATATATTTACAACACTTTTAATATATTTTGATGTTTTAAGTTTATTAAGTCAGCTGTCCTCATTAGTAACCTACAACTAGTTGTCCACAGTTAGATGTACAGAAATAAATCGATAAATATTATCTTGAATCAATCCACGACCCAGTGTATACGTATCTCAGTATTGATCACAACTCAAACTATATATATTTTGGAATCAACCTCAACCCTGTATAGCTAACTCCAACATTCACATATAGAGTGTCTATGGTTGTTCCGAAATATATATAGATGTGTCGACATGATAGGTCGAAACATTGTATACGTGTCTATGGTATCTCAAGATTACATAATATACAATACAAGTTGATTAAGTTATGGTTGGAATAGATTTGTTACCAATTTTCACGTAGCTAAAATGAGAAAAATTATCCAATCTTGTTTTACCCATAACTTCTTTATTTTAAATCCGTTTTGAGTGAATCAAATTGCTATGGTTTCATATTGAACTCTATTTTATGAATCTAAACAGAAAAATTATAGGTTTATAGTCGGAAAAATAAGTTACAAGTCGTTTTTGTAAAGGTAGTCATTTCAGTCGAAAGAACGACGTCTAGATGACCATTTTAGAAAACATACTTCCACTTTGAGTTTAACCATAATTTTTGGATATAGTTTCATGTTCATAATAAAAATCATTTTCTTAGAATAACAACTTTTAAATCAAAGTTTATCATAGTTTTTAATTAACTAACCCAAAACAGCCCGCGGTGTTACTACGACGGCGTAAATCCGGTTTTACGGTGTTTTTCGTGTTTCCAGGTTTTAAATCATTAAGTTAGCATATCATATAGATATAGAACATGTGTTTAGTTGATTTTAAAAGTCAAGTTAGAAGGATTAACTTTTGTTTGCGAACAAGTTTAGAATTAACTAAACTATGTTCTAGTGATTACAAGTTTAAACCTTCGAATAAGATAGCTTTATATGTATGAATCGAATGATGTTATGAACATAATTACTACCTTAAGTTCCTTGGATAAACCTACTGGAAAAGAGAAAAATGGATCTAGCTTCAACGAATCCTTGGATGGCTCGAAGTTCTTGAAGCAGAATCATGACACGAAAACAAGTTCAAGTAAGATCATCACTTGAAATAAGATTGTTATAGTTATAAAAATTGAACCAAAGTTTGAATATGATTATTACCTTGTATTAGAATGATAACCTACTGTAATAAACAAAGATTTCTTGAGGTTGGATGATCACCTTACAAGATTGGAAGTGAACTAGCAAACTTGAAAGTATTCTTGTTTTTATGTAACTAGAACTTGTAGAATATATGAAGAACACTTAGAACTTGAAGATAGAACTTGAGAGAGATCAATTAGATGAAGAAAATTGAAGAATGAAAGTGTTTGTAGGTGTTTTTGGTCGTTGGTGTATGGATTAGATATAAAGGATATGTAATTTTATTTTCATGTAAATAAGTCATGAATGATTACTCATATTTTTGTAATTTTATGAGATATTTCATGCTAGTTGCCAAATGATGGTTCCCACATGTGTTAGTTGACTCACATGGGCTGCTAAGAGCTGATCATTGGAGTGTATATACCAATAGTACATACATCTAAAAGCTGTGTATTGTACGAGTACGAATACGGGTGCATACGAGTAGAATTGTTGATGAAACTGAACGAGGATGTAATTGTAAGCATTTTTGTTAAGTAGAAGTATTTTGATAAGTGTATTGAAGTCTTTCAAAAGTGTATAAATACATATTAAAACACTACATGTATATACATTTTAACTGAGTCGTTAAGTCATCGTTAGTCGTTACATGTAAGTGTTGTTTTGAAACCTTTAGGTTAACGATCTTGTTAAATGTTGTTAACCCAATGTTTATAATATCAAATGAGATTTTAAATTATTATATTATCATGATATTATCATGTATGAATATTTCTTAATATGATATATATACATTAAATGTCTTTACAACGATAATCGTTACATATATGTCTCGTTTAAAAATCATTAAGTTAGTAGTCTTGTTTTAACATATGTAGTTCATTGTTAATATACTTAATGATATGTTTACTTATCATAGTATCATGTTAACTATATAAATATCCATATATATGTCATCATATAGTTTTTACAAGTTTTAACGTTCGTGAATCACCGGTCAACTTGGGTGCTCAATTGTCTATATGAAACATATTTCAATTAATCAAGTCTTAACAAGTTTGATTGCTTAACATGTTGGAAACATTTAATTATGTAAATATCAATATCAATTAATATATATAAACATGGAAAAGTTCGGGTCACTACAGTACCTACCCGTTAAATAAATTTCGTCCCGAAATTTTAAGCTGTTGAAGGTGTTGACAAATCTTCTGGAAGTAGATGCGGGTATTTCTTCTTCATCTGATCTTCATGCTCCCAGGTGAACTCGGGTCCTCTACGAGCATTCCATCGAACCTTAACAATTGGTATCTTGTTTTGCTTAAGTCTTTTAACCTCACGATCCATTATTTCGACGGGTTCTTCGATGAATTGAAGTTTTTCGTTGATTTGGATTTCATCTAACGGAATAATGAGATTTTCTTTAGCAAAACATTTCTTCAAATTCGAGACGTGGAAAGTGTTATGTACAGCTGCGAGTTGTTGAGGTAACTCAAGTCGGTAAGCTACTGGTCCGACACGATCAATAATCTTGAATGGTCCAATATACCTTGGATTTAATTTCCCTCGTTTACCAAATCGAACAACGCCTTTCCAAGGTGCAACTTTAAGCATGACCATCTCTCCAATTTAAAATTCTATATCTTTTCTTTTAATGTCAGCGTAGCTCTTTTGTCGACTTTGGGCGGTTTTTAACCGTTATTGAATTTGGATGATCTTCTCGGTAGTTTCTTGTATAATCTCCGGACCCGTAATCTGTCTATCCCCCACTTCACTCCAACAAATCGAAGACCTGCACTTTCTACCATAAAGTGCTTCAAATGGCTCCATCTCAATGCTTGAATGGTAGCTGTTGTTGTAGGAAAATTCTGCTAACGGTAGATGTCGATCCCAACTGTTTCCGAAATCAATAACACATGCTCGTAGCATGTCTTCAAGTGTTTGTATCGTCCTTTCGCTCTGCCCATCAGTTTGTGGATGATAGGCAGTACTCATGTCTAGACGAGTTCCTAATGCTTGCTGTAATGTCTGCCAGAATCTTGAAATAAATCTGCCATCCCTATCAGAGATAATAGAGATTGGTATTCCATGTCTGGAGACGACTTCCTTCAAATACAGTCGTGCTAACTTCTCCATCTTGTCATCTTCTCTTATTGGCAGGAAGTGTGCTGATTTGGTGAGACGGTCAACTATTACCCAAATAGTATCAAAACCACTTGCAGTCCTTGGCAATTTAGTGATGAAATCCATGGTAATGTTTTCCCATTTCCATTTCGGGATTTCGGGTTGTTGAAGTAGACCTGATGGTTTTTGATGCTCAGCTTTGACCTTAGAACACGTCAAACATTCTCCTACGTATTTAGCAACATCGGCTTTCATACCCGGCCACCAAAAATGTTTCTTGAGATCCTTGTACATCTTCCCCGTTCCAGGATGTATTGAGTATCTGGTTTTATGAGCTTCTCTAAGTACCATTTCTCTCATATCTCCAAATTTTGGTACCCAAATCCTTTCAGCCCTATACCGGGTTCCGTCTTCCCGAATATTAAGATGCTTCTCCGATCCTTTGGGTATTTCATCCTTTAAATTTCCCTCATTTAAAACTCCTTGTTGTGCCTCCTTTATTTGAGTAGTAATGTTATTATGAATCATTATATTCATAGATTTTACTCGAATGGGTTCTCTGTCCTTCCTGCTCAAGGCATCGGCTACCACATTTGCCTTCCCCGGGTGGTAACGAATCTCAAAGTCGTAATCATTCAATAATTCAATCCACCTACGCTGCCTCATATTCAGTTGTTTTTGATTAAATATGTGTTGAAGACTTTTGTGGTCGGTATATATAATACTTTTGACCCCATATAAGTAGTGCCTCCAAGTCTTTAATGCAAAAACAACTGCGCCTAATTCCAAATCATGCGTCGTATAATTTTGTTCGTGAATCTTCAATTGTCGAGACGCATAAGCAATCACCTTCATTCGTTGCATTAATACACAACCGAGACCTTGCTTTGATGCATCACAATAAATCACAAAATCATCATTCCCTTCAGGCAATGACAATATAGGTGCCGTAGTTAGCTTTTTCTTCAATAACTGAAACACATTCTCTTGTTCATTATTCCATTCAAATTTCTTCCCTTTATGCGTTAATGTAGTCAAGGGTTTTGCTATTCTGGAAAAGTCTTGGATGAACCTTCTGTAGTAACCAGCTAGTCCTAAAAACTGGCGTATGTGTTTCGGAGTTTTCGGGGTTTCCCACTTTTCAACAGTTTCTATCTTTGCCGGATCCACCTTAATACATTCTTTGTTCACTATGTGACCGAGGAATTGAACTTCTTCCAACCAAAATGCACACTTTGAAAACTTAGCGTACAATTCTTCCTTCCTCAATACTTCTAACACCTTTCTCAAATGTTCACCGTGTTCTTGGTCATTCTTTGAGTAAATAAGTATGTCATCAATGAAGACAATGACAAACTTGTCAAGGTATGGTCCACACACTCGGTTCATAAGGTCCATGAACACAGCTGGTGCATTAGTTAAACCAAACGGCATGACCATAAACTCGTAATGACCGTAACGTGTTCTGAAAGCAGTCTTTGGAATATCATCTTCTTTCACCCGCATTTGATGATACCCGGAACGTAAGTCAATCTTTGAATAAATAGACGAGCCTTGTAGTTGATCAAATAAGTCGTCGATTCTCGGTAGTGGGTAGCGGTTCTTGATGGTAAGTTTGTTCAACTCTCGGTAGTCGATACACAACCTGAATGTACCATCTTTCTTCTTGACAAACAAAACAGGAGCTCCCCACAGAGATGTGCTTGGTCGAATGAAACCACGCTCTAAAAGTTCTTGTAATTGGCCTTGCAGTTCTTTCATCTCGCTGGGTGCGAGTCTGTAAGGAGCACGAGCTATTGGTGCAGCTCCTGGTACAAGATCTATTTGAAATTCAACAGATCGATGTGGGGGTAATCCCGGTAATTCTTTCGGAAATACATCGGGAAATTCTTTTGCAATGGGAACATCATTGATGCTCTTTTCTTCAGTTTGTACTTTTTCGACGTGTGCTTGAACAGCATAGCAACCTTTTCTTATTAGTTTTTGTGCCTTCAAATTACTAATAAGATGTAGCTTCGTGTTACCCTTTTCTCCGTACACCATTAAGGGTTTTCCTTTTTCTCGTATAATGCGAATTGCATTTTTGTAACAAACGATCTCTGCTTTCACTTCTTTCAACCAGTCCATACCGATTATCACATCAAAACTCCCTAACTCTACTGGTATCAAATCAATCTTAAATGTTTCGCTAACCAGTTTAATTTCTCGATTCCGACATATATTATCTGCTGAAATTAATTTACCATTTGCTAATTCGAGTAAAAATTTACTATCCAAAGGCATCAATGGACAACTTAATTTAGCACAAAAATCTCTACTCATATAGCTTCTATCCGCACCCGAATCAAATAAAACGTAAGCAGATTTATTGTCAATAAGAAACGTACCTGTAACAAGCTCCGGGTCTTCCTGTGCCTCTGCCGCATTAATATTGAAAACTCTTCCGCGGCCTTGTCCATTCGTGTTCTCCTGGTTTGGGCAATTTCTAATAATGTGGCCCGGTTTTCCACATTTATAACAAACTACATTGGCATAACTTGCTCCGACACTACTTGCTCCGCCATTACTTGTTCCGACACCATTTGTTCCTTTCGTTCTATTAACCCCTGGTCCGTAGACCTCACACTTCGCCGCGCTATGACCATTTCTTTTACACTTGTTGCAAAATTTGGTGCAGAACCCCGAGTGATACTTTTCACAACTCTGGCATAGCTGCTTCTGATTGTTGTTGTTGTTGCGGTTATTATTGTTGTTGGGATGATTGTTGTAGTTGCTGTTGTTGTTGTTGTTGGGCCGTTTGTTGTAGTTGCGATTGATGTTGCGATTGTTGGGATAATTGTTGCGATTATTGTTGTAATTGCTGTTGTTGTATTGGTGATTCTTATCACCGTTTTCCTCCCACTTTCTTTTGACTTGCTTCACATTGGCCTCTTCAGCAGTCTGTTCTTTAATTCTTTCTTCAATCTGGTTCACTAGTTTGTGAGCCATTCTACATGCCTGTTGTATGGAGGCGGGCTCGTGTGAACTTATATCTTCTTGGATTCTTTCCGGTAATCCTTTCACAAACGCGTCGATCTTCTCTTCCTCATCTTCGAATGCTCCCGGATACAATAGGCACAATTCTGTGAATCGTCTTTCGTACGTGGTAATATCAAATCCTTGGGTTCGTAACCCTCTAAGTTCTGTCTTGAGCTGATTGACCTCGGTTCTGGGACGGTACTTCACGTTCATCAAGTGCTTGAATGCTGACCACGGTAGTGCGTACGCATCGTCTTGTCCCACTTGCTCTAGATAGGTATTCCACCATGTTAACGCAGAACCTGTGAAGGTATGCGTAGCGTACTTCACTTTGTCCTCTTCAGTACACTTACTTATGGCAAACACCGATTCGACCTTCTCGGTCCACCGTTTCAATCCGATCGGTCCTTCGGTTCCATCAAATTCCAAAGGTTTGCAGGCAGTGAATTCTTTGTAGGTGCATCCTACACGATTTCCTGTACTGCTAGATCCAAGGTTATTGTTGGTATGTAGCGCAGCCTGTACTGCGGCTATGTTTGAAGCTAGAAAAGTACGGAATTCCTCTTCATTCATATTCACGTTGTGTCGAGTAGTCGGTACCATTTCCTTCAAAATTATCAAATGGAACAAGTTAATCATACAGAATATTAAGAGTAGTTAATAGTATTTCGTAGCATAATATGAACTCATTTATAAAAGCTTTTTCTTCATATTAGCGTTTTATAAGTTTAAATTCGAGTAGTACCTACCCGTTAAGTTCATACTTAGTAGCTAATATACAATTCAACTACTACAATTCTATATGAAAAACTGATTATAATAATATTTCGCGTTCAAACTTTTATACAATATTTTACAAACTTACAATACCGCTTATTTTACATAAAGCATGAAATATAGCACACAATAACTTTGATACAAGATAGTTGTGAAGATAATTCTAGCTAGTACACAAGTCGTTCAGCAAAGGCAATAAAGAAACGTAATTCATATGTCCAGAAACAAGTCATGCATTCTGGTTTTACTAGGACTACTTCCCATCCTTGGTATTGTGGAACATAACCGTTATGGCCATTGATAAGACAGCGTGTTGTAATGTCGTCAAAGGGACGAGGGTTACGTAATGTCCAACAGTCCCGTAACAATCTAAAAACCTCATTTCTTACCCCAATTACCGACTCCGTCACTTGTGGGAACGTTTTGTTTAATAGTTGTAGCCCGATGTTCTTGTTCTCACTTTGGTGAGAAGCGAACATTACTAATCCGTAAGCATAACATGCTTCTTTATGTTGCATGTTAGCCGCTTTTTCTAAATCACGAAGTCCAATATTCGGATATATTGAGTCAAAATAATTTCTTAACCCATTGCGTAAAATAGCATTTGGGTTCCCCGCAATATATGCGTCAAAGTAAACACATCGTAACTTATGGATTTCCCAATGTGATATCCCCCATCTTTCGAACGAAAGCCTTTTATAAACCAAGGCATTCTTGGAACGTTCTTCGAATGTCTTACAAACTGATCTCGCCTTAAATAGTTGTGTCGAAGAATTCTGACCGACTCTAGACAAGATTACATCAATCATGTCTCCGGGTAGGTCTCTTAAAATATTGGGTTGTCTATCCATTTTGTGTTTTTATACTGTAAAATAGACAAGAGTTAGATTCATAAAAAAAATACTTATTAATACAAGCAATTTTTACATATATCATAAAGCATAAGCACACTATATTACATATATTACACCACACGAATACAACTATCTTATTCCGACTCGCTTGTTTCTTCTTCTTCGGTTTTGGTTCGTTTTGCCAAGTTTCTAGGGATATATGATGTTCCCCTAATACTAGCTGTTATTTTCCACAACGGTTTAGAAAAACCTGGTGGTTTAGAGGTTCCTGGGTCATTGTTACAACTTAAGGACTTCGGGGGTTGACGATACATATAAAGTTCATCGGGGTTGGAATTAGATTTCTCTATTTTTATGCCCTTTCCCTTATTATTTTCTTTTGCCTTTTTAAATTCAGTTGGGGTAATTTCTATAACATCATCGGAATTCTCGTCGGAATCCGATTCATCGGAGAATTGGTAATCCTCCCAATATTTTGCTTCCTTGGCGGAAACACCATTGACCATAATTAACCTTGGTCGGTTGGTTGAGGACTTTCTTTTACTTAACCGTTTTATTATTTCCCCCACCGGTTCTATTTCCTCCTCCGGTTCCTCTTCTTCCGGTTCTGATTCTTCTTCCGATTCCGACTCTTCTTCCGGTTCCTCTTCTGGAACTTGTGAATCAGTCCATGAATCATTCCAATTTACATTTGACTCTTCATTATTATTAGGTGAGTCAATAGGACTTGTTCTAGAGGTAGACATCTATCACATAATATCAAACACGTTAAGAGATTAATATATCACATAATATTCACATGTTAAAAATATATAGTTTCCAACAAAATTTGTTAAGCAATCATTTTTCAAGTAAACATGGTCGAAGTCCAGACTCACTAATGCATCCTAACAAACTCGATAAGACACACTAATGCAAAATTCTGGTTCTCTAAGACCAACGCTTGGATACCAACTGAAATGTCTCGTTCTTATTTATTAAAAACGTTCCATATTAATTGATTTCGTTGCGAGGTTTTGACCTCTATATGAGACGTTTTTCAAAGACTGCATTCATTTTAAAACAAACCATAACCTTTATTTCATCAATAAAGGTTTAAAAAACTTTACGTAGATTATCAAATAATGATAATCTAAAATATCCTGTTTACACACGACCATTACATAATGGTTTACAATATAAATATGTTACAACAAAATAAGTTTCTTGAATGCAGTTTTTACACAATATCATACAAACATTATAACAACCCTCACTTTTCGACTTCCGATTTTACTAAAATACCTAGAGTTGTTATATACGAATAAATTTAACGTTGACCGAATAAACGTACGCTTAAAATAAATAATATAATTATAAATATTATAAATAAGATTATGATATATAATATAACATAATTACATCAATGAATATATATAATATTTATATTACTTTTGTTATTTAGTTAATAGAATATATAATTAACTAAATAATACATAATATTATAACATTTATAAAACTAATAAAAACTATAAATTAATAATCATAAATTTTAATTTTTATAAAAACTAAATATAATAATAATTTTTATATAAAATTCGTATTTAATAATTAAACAAATATAGAAATAAAATGTTAAATGTTCTTAGAAATATATTAAACAAATTTTTTTTTTAGAATTTTATACAAAAAAAAAAATCAAAACTATATCTACTTTTAATAAATAAATACAAAAATACAAACTACTTTTTCTTTTAAGATTTACTTTTAATAAAAATACAAACTACTTTTATTTTAAGATTTACTTTTAATAAAAATACAAACTACTTTTTCTTATTTTAACTTTTAAGATTTACTTTTAATAAAAATACAAAATACTTTTTCTTATTTTAACTTTTAAGATTTTACATTTAATAAAAATACAAACTACTTTTTCTTATTTTAACTTTTAAGATTTTACTTTTAATAAAAATACAAACTACTTTTTTTATTTTAACTTTTAAAATTTACTTTTAATAAAAATACAAAATACTTTTTCTTATTTTAACTTTTAAGATTTTACTTTTAATAAAAATACAAACTACTTTTTCTTATTTTAACTTTTAAGATTTTACTTTTAATAAAAATACAAACTACTTTTTCTTATTTTAACTTTTAAGATTTACTTTTAATAAAAATACAAAATACTTTTTTCTTATTTTAACTTTTAAGATTTTACTTTTAATAAAAATACAAACTACTTTTTCTTATTTTAACTTTTAAGATTTTACTTTTAATAAAAATACAAACTACTTTTTCTTATTTTAACTTTTAAGATTTACTTTTAATAAAAATACAAAATACTTTTTCTTATTTTAACTTTTAAGATTTTACTTTTAATAAAAATACAAACTACTTTTTCTTATTTTAACTTTTAAGATTTTACTTTTAATAAAAATACAAACTACTTTTTCTTATTTTAACTTTTAAAATTTACTTTTAATAAAAATACAAAATACTTTTTCTTATTTTAACTTTTAAGATTTTACTTTTAATAAAAATACAAACTACTTTTTCTTATTTTAACTTTTAAGATTTTACTTTTAATAAAAATACGAACTACTTTTTCTTATTTTAACTTTTAAGATTTACTTTTAATAAAAATACAAAATAATTTTTCTTATTTTAACTTTTAAGATTTACTTATTTTATTTTAATTTTTTTTACCTAACATTTTCAACTATAAATACCACATACATTTCTCATTTCAAACTTACACCTTAATCTCTCATTTCTCTCTTAAAGAACTACTTCTAGTTGATATCTCGGTCACTTACTTGCTTTACTTTCCTTTCTTGCGTGGAATACTTCAACTGCTATTTAAGGTGAGTTTCATTTGCTCCCTTTTTAATTGCTTTTGCAACATATATTTTTGGGCTGAGAAAACATGCGCTGTTTTATAAATCTTTTACGAAATAGGCACAAGTACTAAAACTAATTCTACGTGGGTTTAAACCAGAAATATACCCTTAGCTTGGTAACATTAAACTACTTGTCTATGTACGGTAGGCGCGAATCCTAAAGATAGATCTATTGGGTCTGACAAACCCCATCCTGACTATGGGATGCTTTAGTACTTCGAGGTTATTTTAAACACACCTGATCTGGTGTACTTCAGAGGGTAAAACATGAACGTTAAGGCTTGTTACCGGGTGCCTACAACTTATAGAATGCTTTTATACACTTGCTAGTGTACGGATATTTATGAAACTGAAATCTTGTGGCCTATTATTATAACGGAAATGATTGATTTTGATAAACTAATGAACTCACCAACCTTTTTGGTTGACACTTTAAGCATGTTTTGTCTCAGGTGACGAATAAGATGATTGCCATGATTGCTACCTGATGAATTGAATGCTGCTACATGGAGTCTTCATTTCATTACATTTACTTTGCATTAAGACTATTATTATTATTTCAGTTTAAATTTGATGTAAAACTTTTAATGCTTCCGCTGTTTTATTAATAAATGTTTTATTCAAAACGTCTCATATAGAGTCGTTCTCGTTTATACAACTGTGATTTGATATAATTAGTCACAAATACCCTAGGCCCTAATTTGGGGGTGTGACAGATTGGTATCAGAGCAGGTTGTTGTAGAGAACCAGGATTGCATTTTATGTGTGCCTTATACAATTAGGTACCTTAGCAATGTAGGACTACAACTTTCCTTGACCATAGTGCCTTTATGTGACGACCCCGTCAAAACACTTAACGGATCCGTCAGTTGGTCCCATAGCTTGATCGGACTTAAATGAATTAAATAAACAAAGTTGCATTCTTTTATTTCAAAATGTTCCCCAAAAAGGAAACAAACCAAATTAAGTAGTTTGAAAACCAACCAACCATAATATGAAACCAAAAGTTGACACAAAACATTGCCAACAAACCCACAATTTAAATTATCCAAAATAGAATGCAAACTTAAGTTTCATAAATAGTTTCATAAAATCTGCCCAAATGCATGCAGACTCTTCTAACGACAGCGGAAGCATCAAATAACTCAAGTACCTGTGAAAACATGCAAGTAAACTGTCAACACAAAGGTTGAGTGAATTATAGGTTTAAATAAATAAGTAAACTTTAGACCACAAGATTTAAAAATGTTAGGAAACATTAAACATTATTCCATTATCAATGAGCCACCTGGTAACCACTTAACCCTTTATTTACCCTTGCCAAACACAATAAAAATATACACTTGGACAGTGTATCTACAACAAATTACGAAGTACTAAACATTCCGATTATAAATTGCTAGCGCGACTAGCTCGAAATGGGGTTGTCAAACCCGATAGATCTATCCGTAGGATTCGCGTTCACCGGTAGAAACCAATGATTACAGTTACCAGACTAGGGAATATTTTTGTCCAACTCACAATGAATAATTAAATTTAACTGTTACTTGTGTCTAAACGTAAATAAAAATCTGCATGTAATCACATCCCAAAAATATACTTTGAAAAGTATGTAAAAACGGGACTATAACTCACCTTAAATAGCAACTGAAGAAATCTCACAAACACGCGAACAGCAAGTAAAGTAAAGTGATCAAGAAAGATCACAACGCCGACCTATAAATAAAGCAGGTCGAAATAAATAACTAACTTAGGCCAAGTCTTAGTATGATAGCTATTGTACATGTTGCAAGTAGGCATAGAACATTACTCAGCAAGCATCGGTTTGATTGGAACAGCATAAGGACACACACTTTCTATTTTTAGAAAGTTTCTATTTTTAGCAGGTTTCCATTTTTGGAAAGTTTTCTATTTTAGGAAAGTTCCTATTTTTGGAAAGTTTCTATTTTTTGGAAAGTTTCTATTTTTGGAAAGTTTCTATTTTTGGAAAGTTTCTATTTTTGGAAAGTTTCCAAATTTAGAAAGTTCTATTTTTAGAAAGTTTTGAAGTTAGGAAAGTTTCCTTATTTAGAAAGTCAACAGAAGTCAACTGAAAGTCAAAGTCAACCGAAAGTCAACTCAAAAGTCAACCTTGGTCAAACCTAGTCAACATTAATTTTAAAAGTGTAAGTTATAATAATAACATAGGTTATAATGTTATTTAAAGTCAAAAGTGTATAATAATGTCTTAACATAAGTTTAATTAAATAAAATGAATTATTAAAGTTAATATAAGTTGAAATGTTATAATTAGTATAACATAAGTATTTAATTAATTAATTAAATATCAATCATAATATAAATATTATTAATTTATAATAAATTTTAAATCATATCATAAGTATTATTAATTAATAATGAATTATTAATCATATCATAAGTTTCTAATTAAAATTATTAAATCATAAGTATTTAATAATTAAGTCATAATTAAATAATAATTAAGTCTTATAATAATTAAATAATTATTTAATATTTATTATAAGTCTTTTAATAATTTCTCAAAATTAAATTTAATACTTATCATAAGTATTTTCCTTTAATAATAAAAGTATTATTAATCATAAGTCTAATTAAAATGTTAATGAAATTATAATTAATAATTAAATGATATAATAAATATTTATATCATAAGTTTTAAATAATAATAATTACTTCTTTTATCATAAGTAATTAATTAATAATGAATTCCATAAATTTTATCATAAGTTTAATCATTAACCATAAGTTTTAAGTTTAAAAGTTCGCCGGGTCGTATCTTGAGCCCCGGGTGTCGGTTTCGGGCAAGCCACATATGTAACTTCACCTACTCAAACCACCCGACACATTTATGAACTCAAGAACACTCCAAGAACAGTCCCTAAGTCGTGCATATCAGCCATGACTTCAATTGGGAAATCATTTTACTCAAAACAGTAATTCGGGCAAAACGGGTGAACCGTGGCTCGGATTTAGGTGACCCGAACATGAATATTCGTCTCACCATCAGTCCTAACCAAATGAGGCACCCTAAAGACACCAAGGATGGTCACAAAGTCGGACCCAACCTTGTTCATGCCAAGAACACCTTTCAATCTTTAACAAAACCAAATTAAGCGTATCTAGGGCTCCGGGAATCGAAACGACATGAATCCGGAGTCTAAAATTAATGTCTTGATGAGAGGAACTCATTTATGTACTTTATTTTAACATTAATATCAGTTATATAGTCAGAATATACGATTCAAACTGCTGTCCAAAATTTACAAACCGAAAACATGAACAAACGAGTAATTCTACGCATCCAAACAACATTACAACAACTTATACTTATCATACTAATCATATAACATCAAAATACAGAAAAATAAATAAAAATGAAAAGATCTAGGGTTAGGGTTTATACCCTAATCAAGAATCAAAGTATATGATCGCGTAGAGAACGAAACAAGGAACGCGTTGGTGTTAATTGATTTATGATCCAAGCTACAATTTTAGATGATGATGGTGGTTTATGGTGGTGATGGTGACGGCACAAGGGAGAGGGGGGAGAGAGGAGTTGAGAGAAAATAATAGAATTTAGGTTTTAGGTATAACTTGCTAAAAAAAAATATGGGAAACAAATGAGAAGCAAAGGGGAGTATACTCCCCCTTAGCTTCGGCCGATCCAAGGGGAGTGGGGTGGGCCCCACTAGCCCATCTCACTAAATGTTAAATTACTTTTGGCCCGTAAGCCCGAACGAACCCCGAAACGCGAAAACACGCTTACGCGATTAAAAATCCGGAAAGATAACAAACGCGCGACGAAAAATAAATATAAATACACCAATTAATAATATGACCTTAAAATATCATATTTAAGATATTTAGGATTTAAAAATCCCGAAAGCTCGACCGTTGGTTTAAAAACCGAAAAGATTCGCCGGATGGAAATCCGCGGAACGTAGAAACGTATAATTTAAAATATGAATACATATATCCACATAACACATAATAATTATTATATATATATTATTACAAAAATAATAATATAGGTCATGGAAATGACGTGGCACACTAACAGTTAACGGTCGTTAAATAATTAACGGAAAAAGATAACGGAAAAAGTAGGGTCGTGACAGTACCTCCCCGTTATGGAAATTTCGTCCCGAAATTTAAGCAGGCGCAGGGGTTGACTCGGCATCTGAGAACAAATGCGGATACTTCTGCTTCATTTGGTCTTCACGCTCCCAAGTGAACTCGGGACCGCGTTTAGCGTTCCATCGGACCCGAACAATAGGAATTCTGCTCTGTTTAAGAGTCTTAACCTCTCGGTCCATGACCTCAACTGGCTCCTCAATAAAATGCAATTGCTTGTCAACCTGAAGTTCCTCCAAAGGAATAGTCTGATCAAATTCAGCCAAACACTTCTTTAAGTTCGAAATATGGAAAACATCGTGAACAGCACTGAGTTCTTGTGGCAACTTCAAACGATAAGCCACCGGTCCAACTCTTTCAATGATCTCAAACGGTCCCACGAAACGAGGACTTAACTTCCCTCTTTTACCAAAACGAATAACACCCTTCCAAGGCGAAACTTTTAACATAACACGATCACCAACTTGAAATTCAACATCTTTCCTTCCTTTGTCGGCATAACTCTTTTGCCGACTTCTAGCAGTTCTCAACCTTTCTTTAATTTGAACAATCTTCTCAGTAGTCTCGTGAATAATCTCTGGACCTGTAAGTTGAGCATCCCCAACCTCATTCCAACAAATAGGAGATCTACATTTCCTACCGTACAAAGCTTCAAACGGTGCGACTTTAATACTTGCGTGGTAGCTGTTGTTATAAGAAAACTCAGCTAACGGCAAATACTTATCCCACCCATTTCCAAAATCAATCACACAAGCTCGCAACATATCTTCTAATGTCTGAATGGTCCTCTCACTTTGACCATCCGTTTGAGGATGATAAGCGGTGCTCATATCCAATCTAGTGCCCAAGGTTTCTTGCAACGATTGCCAAAATCTCGATACAAATCGACTATCTCTGTCGGAAATTATAGAAACGGGAACACCATGCCTCGAAACAATCTCTTTCAAATACAAACGGGTGAGTCTTTCCATGGAATCGGTTTCCCTAATCGGCAAAAAGTGAGCCGACTTAGTGAGTCGATCTACAATCACCCAAATCGCATCGTAGCCACCCGAAACTCTTGGTAACTTAGTGATAAAATCCATAGTGATACCTTCCCACTTCCACTCGGGAATTTCTGGTTGTACCAACAATCCGGACGGTTTTTGATGTTCTGCTTTGACCTTAGAACAGGTCAAACACTTAGCCACATACGTAGCCACATCACCTTTCAAATTTGGCCACCAATACAGCTCCTTAAGATCATGGTACATCTTCCCTGAACCAGGATGAATAGAGTACCTAGACTTATGAGCCTCATCCAAAACAAGTTGTCGCAGTTCACCAAACTTCGGAACCCAAAGACGTCCTACAAAGTACCTAGTACCATCTGCTCGAATCTCAAATTTCTTAGCCATACCTCTTACGTTCTCTTTCACAAAATTCTCTTCCTTTAAGGCTTCTTGTTGTGCCTCAAGAATCTGCCTTGCGAGGTTTGATCTAACAGTCATATTCAAGGCCCTAACCCTGCGAGGTTCAGTCCTTTCTTTACGACTCAATGCATCAGCCACAACATTGGCCTTACCCGGGTGATACAAAAGGTCACAATCGTAATCATTCAACGTCTCAATCCATCTTCGTTGTCTCATGTTCAACTGTTTCTGATCGAGGATATGTTGAAGACTTTTGTGATCTGTGTACACAGTACTCTTGACCCCATACAAATAATGTCTCCAAATCTTAAGTGCAAAAACAACGGCCCCCAACTCTAAATCATGAGTTGTATAGTTCTGCTCGTGAATCTTCAACTGACGTGATGCGTACGCAATAACCTTCTTTCGTTGCATCAAAACGCAACCATAGCCTTGTCGTGATGCGTCGCAATAAACAACAAAATCATCATTACCCTCCGGTAGAGACAATATCGGAGCGGTAGTCAGTTTCTTCTTCAAAATCTGAAAAGCATTCTCCTGTTCATCCTTCCACTCATACTTTTTCCCTTTATGCGTTAAAGCAGTCAGAGGTTTCGCTATACGAGAGAAATCCTGGATGAACCTTCGATAGTAACCTGCCAATCCTAAGAACTGACGAATTTGAGTAGGAGTTTTCGGGGTTTCCCACTTTTCAATCGCCTCAATTTTAGCAGGATCAACCTGTATTCCTTGTTTGCTAACAATGTGACCAAGGAACTGAACTTCTCTTAACCAAAAAGCACACTTAGAGAACTTAGCGTACAACTCTTCTTTCTTTAACAAATCAAGCACTAACCTCAAGTGTTCTTCGTGCTCTTCATCACTCTTAGAATAGATAAGGATGTCGTCGATGAAAACAATGACGAACTTGTCCAGATAGGGTCTACACACACGGTTCATGAGGTCCATGAACACAGCAGGTGCATTTGTCAATCCGAACGGCATAACAAGAAATTCAAAGTGACCGTAACGGGTGCGAAAAGCAGTTTTTGAAACATCAGATTCTTTAACACGCAACTGATGATAGCCAGAACGGAGATCAATTTTTGAATAAACAGAAGAACCCTGAAGCTGATCGAACAGATCATCAATTCTCGGAAGAGGATAACGATTTTTAACAGTGAGCTTATTCAGTTCACGATAATCAATGCATAAACGAAAAGAACCATCCTTCTTCTTAACAAACAGAACAGGAGCTCCCCAAGGGGACGAACTAGGACGAATAAAACCCTTGTCTAACAACTCACGGAGTTGACTTGACAATTCTTGAAGTTCAGAAGGCGCAAGACGATAAGGAGCACGTGCTACAGGAGCAGCGCCGGGAACAAGATCAATTTGGAATTCTACCGCGCGTTGCGGCGGAAGGCCAGGTAAGTCATCGGGAAACACCTCGGGAAAATCCCTGACAATATGAACGTCATCAACGTTCTTTACTTCCCAACTAGGATCAACAACATGAGCAAGAATAGCATGACAGCCTTTGCGGAGATGTTTACGAACTTTCATACAGCTAATAAGGTTTAACTGTGTGCATTTCTTATCTCCAAAGACCATCAGTGGCTCTCCAATCACATCAGTAATACGAATAGCCTTATCATAACAGACGATCTCGGCACGGTTCGCGGACAACCAATCCATACCAATAACAATATCAAAACTACCAAGTTCAATCGGTATCAAATCTATCTCGAAATCCCTACCACCCAGGTTAATGTTACACTTACGATGTACAGTCTTAGCAGTAAGTTCCTTACCATTAGCTACTTCAACAACATAAGTATTGTCTAAGAGAGTTAACGGCGTTTTGATTCTCGGACTTAATTTACTTGACACGAAACTTAAATCAGCCCCTGAATCAAATAACACATAAACTGATAAATCATTGACTGAGAACGTACCAGTAACAAGCTTAGGATCTTCCTCCGCATCCTTAGCATTAATGTTGAACGCTCGGCCGCGTGCAGTCTCTGCAGTCTTCTTGTTGGGACAAGCATCTCGGAAATGCCCCGGATTCCCACACTCATAACAAACCCTCGGATTACCTCCGTTATTCGATTTCCCATTACCGTTACCGTTACCACCTCTATTACCAACATTATTATTATTACCACCAGTCGCGGGAGTAGCAGACCCCGGCAAAAGCACTGTACAATCTTTAGCAATGTGCCCTTGCTTAGAGCACCTCTTACAAGTAACTGTGCAGTAACCATCATGAACTTTATAGCAACGAGGACACACACGCTGATTTCTGTTGTTAGCACCTGAGGTATCCTGTTTCTTCTGCTGATTTTGGTTTTGATTGCGGTTGTTATCCCACTTTCGTTTCCCATTATCAGCCTTCTTGACAACCTCCTCACTACTTTCAACAACTGTAGTCTTGCTTCTTCTCAACACCTTGTCATTAAGTTTGTGGGCCATAGACATAGCGGCCTCAATAGTCTGGGGTTCACTGGACTCAACCCCGTGTTCAATCTTCTCGGACAAACCATCAATGTAAGCCTCAATTTTGCGGTCCTCATCCGCATAAACCCTAGGACACAGTAAAGTTAACTCGAAAAACCTTCGTTCATAGGCATCTAATTCGGTGCCATGCATTTTCAAATTCTTGAGCTCAACCTCTAGCTTCTTAAGCTCACCCCGAGGTCTATAGCGGGTGATCAATCTTTCCTTAAAATCATTCCAGGCCAAACCATAAGCTACATCGCTTCCCAAACTACTAACCAGATTGTTCCACCATGTCAAGGCACTATCCTTGAGAGTGCAACTAGCGAAACTAACTTTGTCCTCTTCACGGACCCGACTGACCCTGAAAATAGATTCGATTTTCTCGAACCAACGAGTAAGCCCTATTGGTCCTTCCGTACCACTGAATTCTTGAGGTCGACCAGCCATAAAAGTTTTGTGGGAGCATCCCACGTTGTTGTTCGCATTGGCGTTAACATCAGCATTTGCTGCCATAGCAGCAGCAATTCCTTCATTGATCAGGCGTTGCATACGCGCTTCAGTGGACTCTCTTGGAGGCATGATCTTCAAAATAGAATAACACATCCGTTAGTACCAAGAATAATACTAGTGTCATAAAGGAATAGATCAAAACACGAAAAGACTAACCATTAAGATATTAGTCAACTAACACTATGAGTAATAACATGACAGTTATGATTGTTATAGAAATAACCATCACATGCATACATATTTTATGATAACATCATACAACATACATAGCACCTAACATACATGAACATATATTACGCATAATATAACATGCCAAGAGCCACAACATCAGAAATAAAACATGATAATGATAATAGATGTCATAAAAATAACCATCCATACATAATGAAAAATATCCCATAACAAAATCTTAATAAAATCCTCGGCAAAACGCCGTACATAACCCAAAATGTATGTATAAAAAGGACATTAAGTCTGATGAAATAGATAATCAATATGAATAATCACATCACATTCGCTTAGAGCGGGTGTGATAAGCTGGTCCAGCATGAGTCTCAGCAGGATCCTCATACTTACGCAACTTCCCTTTCACAACATCCAACTCTTCCTTCAACACACGAACAGTGCTCTCGAGAGCCTCGAACTTAGCATTAACTTCTCGATCACGCTTGCGGTTCGCATCCTCAACCCTATGCTTGAAAGTGATAAAGTTACCCATGTCGGCACGGATCTCGTCCATAACTTCATTATGCGGCAAGGTGCGCAAACAATCACTAAGGGCGTTAATACGTGTCACCTCATTATAAGCCCGGTTCATATGAGTAATGGTAGAAAAATAGTAATGAACAGGATCATCGATCTCCGGTTGATTAGCACGACGTCTAGCAGGAGACGGTGGAGCAGGAGCAGCAACAGAGTTATCGCTCGAAGTCGACATCTGCAAACAGCAAAACCGCAAACCATATACCAAAAGATATAAAAGCTAATAATATAACTTATACGAAATGAACTGCATAATAATGCTATAGCAAAAAGGTCGGGCTGTAGACTAGACTCTAATGCACCCTAATAACCACGGGTTGACCACATTAAGACCGCCTAGTTCCCTACAACCAGAGCTCTGATACCACATGTGACGACCCCGTCAAAACACTTAACGGATCCGTCAGTTGGTCCCATAGCTTGATCGGACTTAAATGAATTAAATAAACAAAGTTGCATTCTTTTATTTCAAAATGTTCCCCAAAAAGGAAACAAACCAAATTAAGTAGTTTGAAAACCAACCAACCATAATATGAAACCAAAAGTTGACACAAAACATTGCCAACAAACCCACAATTTAAATTATCCAAAATAGAATGCAAACTTAAGTTTCATAAATAGTTTCATAAAATCTGCCCAAATGCATGCAGACTCTTCTAACGACAGCGGAAGCATCAAATAACTCAAGTACCTGTGAAAACATGCAAGTAAACTGTCAACACAAAGGTTGAGTGAATTATAGGTTTAAATAAATAAGTAAACTTTAGACCACAAGATTTAAAAATGTTAGGAAACATTAAACATTATTCCATTATCAATGAGCCACCTGGTAACCACTTAACCCTTTATTTACCCTTGCCAAACACAATAAAAATATACACTTGGACAGTGTATCTACAACAAATTACGAAGTACTAAACATTCCGATTATAAATTGCTAGCGCGACTAGCTCGAAATGGGGTTGTCAAACCCGATAGATCTATCCGTAGGATTCGCGTTCACCGGTAGAAACCAATGATTACAGTTACCAGACTAGGGAATATTTTTGTCCAACTCACAATGAATAATTAAATTTAACTGTTACTTGTGTCTAAACGTAAATAAAAATCTGCATGTAATCACATCCCAAAAATATACTTTGAAAAGTATGTAAAAACGGGACTATAACTCACCTTAAATAGCAACTGAAGAAATCTCACAAACACGCGAACAGCAAGTAAAGTAAAGTGATCAAGAAAGATCACAACGCCGACCTATAAATAAAGCAGGTCGAAATAAATAACTAACTTAGGCCAAGTCTTAGTATGATA
Source organism: Rutidosis leptorrhynchoides (assembly GCF_046630445.1). Lineage (NCBI taxonomy): Eukaryota > Viridiplantae > Streptophyta > Magnoliopsida > Asterales > Asteraceae > Rutidosis > Rutidosis leptorrhynchoides. Next base: position 261,004,838 of record NC_092337.1, read on the forward strand.
GCTATTGTACATGTTGCAAGTAGGCATAGAACATTACTCAGCAAGCATCGGTTTGATTGGAACAGCATAAGGACACACACTTTCTATTTTTAGAAAGTTTCTATTTTTAGCAGGTTTCCATTTTTGGAAAGTTTTCTATTTTAGGAAAGTTCCTATTTTTGGAAAGTTTCTATTTTTTGGAAAGTTTCTATTTTTGGAAAGTTTCTATTTTTGGAAAGTTTCTATTTTTGGAAAGTTTCCAAATTTAGAAAGTTCTATTTTTAGAAAGTTTTGAAGTTAGGAAAGTTTCCTTATTTAGAAAGTCAACAGAAGTCAACTGAAAGTCAAAGTCAACTGAAAGTCAACTCAAAAGTCAACCTTGGTCAAACCTAGTCAACATTAATTTTAAAAGTGTAAGTTATAATAATAACATAGGTTATAATGTTATTTAAAGTCAAAAGTGTATAATAATGTCTTAACATAAGTTTAATTAAATAAAATGAATTATTAAAGTTAATATAAGTTGAAATGTTATAATTAGTATAACATAAGTATTTAATTAATTAATTAAATATCAATCATAATATAAATATTATTAATTTATAATAAATTTTAAATCATATCATAAGTATTATTAATTAATAATGAATTATTAATCATATCATAAGTTTCTAATTAAAATTATTAAATCATAAGTATTTAATAATTAAGTCATAATTAAATAATAATTAAGTCTTATAATAATTAAATAATTATTTAATATTTATTATAAGTCTTTTAATAATTTCTCAAAATTAAATTTAATACTTATCATAAGTATTTTCCTTTAATAATAAAAGTATTATTAATCATAAGTCTAATTAAAATGTTAATGAAATTATAATTAATAATTAAATGATATAATAAATATTTATATCATAAGTTTTAAATAATAATAATTACTTCTTTTATCATAAGTAATTAATTAATAATGAATTCCATAAATTTTATCATAAGTTTAATCATTAACCATAAGTTTTAAGTTTAAAAGTTCGCCGGGTCGTATCTTGAGCCCCGGGTGTCGGTTTCGGGCAAGCCACATATGTAACTTCACCTACTCAAACCACCCGACACATTTATGAACTCAAGAACACTCCAAGAACAGTCCCTAAGTCGTGCATATCAGCCATGACTTCAATTGGGAAATCATTTTACTCAAAACAGTAATTCGGGCAAAACGGGTGAACCGTGGCTCGGATTTAGGTGACCCGAACATGAATATTCGTCTCACCATCAGTCCTAACCAAATGAGGCACCCTAAAGACACCAAGGATGGTCACAAAGTCGGACCCAACCTTGTTCATGCCAAGAACACCTTTCAATCTTTAACAAAACCAAATTAAGCGTATCTAGGGCTCCGGGAATCGAAACGACATGAATCCGGAGTCTAAAATTAATGTCTTGATGAGAGGAACTCATTTATGTACTTTATTTTAACATTCATATCAGTTATATAGTCAGAATATACGATTCAAACTGCTGTCCAAAATTTACAAACCGAAAACATGAACAAACGAGTAATTCTACGCATCCAAACAACATTACAACAACTTATACTTATCATACTAATCATATAACATCAAAATACAGAAAAATAAATAAAAATGAAAAGATCTAGGGTTAGGGTTTATACCCTAATCAAGAATCAAAGTATATGATCGCGTAGAGAACGAAACAAGGAACGCGTTGGTGTTAATTGATTTATGATCCAAGCTACAATTTTAGATGATGATGGTGGTTTATGGTGGTGATGGTGACGGCACAAGGGAGAGGGGGGAGAGAGGAGTTGAGAGAAAATAATAGAATTTAGGTTTTAGGTATAACTTGCTAAAAAAAAATATGGGAAACAAATGAGAAGCAAAGGGGAGTATACTCCCCCTTAGCTTCGGCCGATCCAAGGGGAGTGGGGTGGGCCCCACTAGCCCATCTCACTAAATGTTAAATTACTTTTGGCCCGTAAGCCCGAACGAACCCCGAAACGCGAAAACACGCTTACGCGATTAAAAATCCGGAAAGATAACAAACGCGCGACGAAAAATAAATATAAATACACCAATTAATAATATGACCTTAAAATATCATATTTAAGATATTTAGGATTTAAAAATCCCGAAAGCTCGACCGTTGGTTTAAAAACCGAAAAGATTCGCCGGATGGAAATCCGCGGAACGTAGAAACGTATAATTTAAAATATGAATACATATATCCACATAACACATAATAATTATTATATATATATTATTACAAAAATAATAATATAGGTCATGGAAATGACGTGGCACACTAACAGTTAACGGTCGTTAAATAATTAACGGAAAAAGATAACGGAAAAAGTAGGGTCGTGACACTTTAATTGTTGCCTTTAATTGATAAATGCTACACTATACCTTAGAAACTATACTTAAATCTTAAGATTATAACATACACGATAATGTGAAATTACTCGAACGTCAACGCTACTTAAGGCCTAGGGTGATCCTTGGTACCACTATGGGACGCTTGTGGATTTCGAATGCCAAACTTAGATTTTGGTCGAGAATTCCTGGGCCAACCGGTAACAATTGATCATTCAAGTGACTCGGCGGTGGCATAGATGTTTGGGTATGGTGCACAATATCAAACCTGACTATAGTGATCATACAACACTTAGTCACTTACGCACTTAATAAGTGGTGAACTTATTAAGAACAACTCACCTAGTCATCTATCCTGGTTTTGTGTATTACATATGTATTACATGAAATATTATCCAAGATTTTTGAAACTCCTATAATTCATACTCAAACGTATATAACTCCCTGTTATATCACGAACCTATATGCCTTATACCTTTATGCATCGGTTTGCGAACCGGGAAATGTCATTGGGTTATCTCAGTATACGAATTGAAAGTCTTTAATCGAAAGATTATTAGATTACATACTTATCATTTTATAATCTCGACACGTCATACTGTCATTATTAGAGTATAGACAAATCATATCTTAGCATATCTATTCCCAATAGACCTTGTCTAACACTTTTCCTAAATTTCCTCCGTAAATTACGGAAATCTTTCTGCTATATATACGTATTCAAGGAGATGAATATATCATTCAATATTCAACACCCATTTCATATCAAACCCTATTCGAAACACATAATATGGATTTCTCACCTAATTTCTCAAGTTCTTCTAGCTCCAAAGATAGCGTGACAGGAGCACACCCACCGATCAATTACCGTGATTTCTTTAGAAAATGGGGATGGGTTCGCGAAATACTCACCCTATGGAGAAATGAAGAAGGTACTCCTTATCACGAGCCAAACTTACCACCAAACGTCGGAGTACTCGATCCTCTTACTGGCGAACCTGTTCGCAATACCGTTTTCACTCTTTTCGCAAGGATTTTCCGCCTCGAAGGTCGACTCGATGTAACCAACGACAATATTCGTCCTCTACTCTCGAATTCTAACCAGAAAGGGTTATTAGAAGAAGTTAGAAGACTTCGAACTAAATATCAAGAATTGACAAACCTTACAGAGGAATGGGTAGAACAAATCCATAGACTCGAGCGTAAAGTAGAAACCCTGGAGGAAATAGTGCACGATTTGGTAGCTAGGCTCACACTTACTAACCAAGTACCACAAGCAGCACCAACATCAGCACCAGCACCACCAGTACTATCAGCATCACCACCAACAGCATCAGCTTCACCAACAACAACATCAGCATCCCACGTCTCAACATCATAATCGGTACCTCAAACATCGACATCATACGCCCATAGATACTAAGGAATATTAGTAATAATGAGTTAAGATGTATTGACTCATTCTTCCTGAAGAATTATATATGTATACTTTATATATATATGGTTTGGAACAATAATAAATCTTTTCGTACTAAACTATTACGTGTGAATCTTAACTAGTATGTACTACTTGGTTAATTCATATCACTAATACGCTATGATGTACATCCTTCGTTAATGACTTAACAATCATTAATCACTGCTTCAGTACAATAAACTCCATTTCATAATAAACTAAGTGTATTATTCAAATGCATGTGTGATTTTACACTCCTATTTTTCGATGTACTCGAAAATTTCTCGAAAACATCATTTGTGCCTTATGAATTTCACAAGAAATCCACGAGCATCAACATCATTTACCGAGGTATATTAATAACAATGAACGATGAAGTATTGATTCATAACTTCATTAAAGAAATATTCCGCGACGATTATGTAATATCTAAAGTTTTGGAGATTATTTATTCTCGTTTCAACCGTAAATCAAATGAGTTTAATATTATATTAACTTATTAAATCCATAATTACATCTGAAGAAAATATATATGTATGTATATTTTCATAAAGATTGTATTTAAAAATTCTTTTGTACAAACTGTTAATTGTGAAAATATTTTAACGGGTAGGTAATACCCAAGAAATATCTAACATTCACATTAATATATTACATTGTACATTCTTCAAAATCCTTGAAAACATATCAGATTGATAATCAATGATTCAGATCAGTTAACCTTGAGAATGCTGATGAAGCAGCAAAAGCTGTAGATGGCCTTAATGACCAGAAGCTTGATAATAAAGAATTGTGTGTTGGAAAAGCTCAAAAGAATATCTGGTATTGAAAGACGGATTGAGCAAAACATGAAGGAGACCAAGGATAAATCCCAAGGACTAAACCTATAACCAAAGAATCTAGATGATTCGATTTCTGAAGGAAATCACAGAAGATCTTTTTACGCATTCTAAATCCTTACAGAAGAATTTCTTCATTATCCATCGATTTTAGAAATTCTAAAATATCATCGTATCTTTCGTTATAAATATCCTCGATATTTCTAAAGATATCTTCATAACGATTCTTGTCCGCAATTAATTATCTCTTTGCAATATCTTTATTACATCATAAAGGAAAACTGTTTAAGTTTCTATATTCCGTAAAATTTAAATTCAAATTTTGAATGATTTGAAGTAGTGTTGAGAATTGAAGCATGAGTTAGTATAATATAATGACGTCAGGCCAACATGATTATATTACAGTAAGTCATGCTAAATTTTTAATGGAAGATGATGATTCATAGACTTTATAATCATCATTTGCCATGTTACACGACTCTTACATTCTGCTTAATCTCTGAACATATCAAGCAAATATATTCTTGATAGTTCTATCCTCAGTAATTCTGGTAATTTACCAAATCAAATCGTGATATTACGCTTAGAACAGTAGGTCCATTCGAAACTTCATACCTACAAATTCTGGACCATTACTCGCTTTACTTAGAGTCGAGAGGAGAATAAAAAGGCAAAGAGCTCCGATATATAAGGGAAAATATGTAGCCCGATAACGATACCGAAATTACAAACCGTGTATATCAATACGTATTGCAACGTAAAGACATGGGAGAATTAAAAACACTATAACCCCAAGGTAATAGTAGAAGAAAACAAATTCCTCTAGTGGTAAATGAAAAAGAAGAATGACTGAAATGATAGTCAGAAAAATATCCAGGATAAGAACTGGATGGAGCATTCTCACAATCTTTGGAAATATGAATTGAGGAAGAAATTATAGAAGTGGTGAAGATAATGAAACGGAAGAAGCTAATTTATAGCAAAATTCCAAACACAGCAATTGAAGCAATTCACCTCATTTAATCAAAGAAAATTTCAAATTCCTTAATTACTGGAGAATCAAATCTTATGGATTACGAAGATTTCCTTTAATCCCTTGAATTCCAAAAATCAATCATGACTACGTCAAAAGTTAAGGCGAACATTTAATTTCTCATTCACTCTTTTACAATAGCTTCGTTTATACACTTCCTATAATCAAATCGTTTTATCCATATTATTCAGTAGTGATAAAACTTTATTTTTTCAACTTATATTCATCATTACAATATTCTTGTTGTAAACAATGATGATCTCTATCAAACTTCATGACTATAATTTTCATGAACTACTCTCTGTTTTGTCTACCCTAATATTGTGACATAAACACTCAAAGTTATAAATAAGCTCAATACTATTCATAACACATTTCATGTGTTCAGTTTACTAAAATGCTCGTATAACACCATCATCCCTTTTGAGGATAACCTAGTCAAATGACACTCTTATTAATCCTTTAGATAACCTCCGCATTAATGATAAAATGCACTTTATAGAAGAACCTGTAAGAAATTATGGTTCGTATTATTTAAATGCATGAAACAGAACAATATTCTATCCGTTGAAATTCACGAAAGGCCCCGAACCTACCTGGGAACGTGAAGACCAGATAAAACGTAAATATCCTCGTTTAGGTACGAACAACACTGATTGATGGCAAAAACTAAATTTCGGGACGAAATTTCTTTTAACGGGTAGGTACTATAACAACCCTCACTTTTCGACTTCCGATTTTACTAAAATACCTAGAGTTGTTATATACGAATAAATTTAACGTTGACCGAATAAACGTACGCTTAAAATAAATAATATAATTATAAATATTATAAATAAGATTATGATATATAATATAACATAATTACATCAATGAATATATATATAATATTTATATTACTTTTGTTATTTAGTTAATAGAATATATAATTAACTAAATAATACATAATATTATAACATTTATAAAACTAATAAAAACTATAAATTAATAATCATAAATTTTAATTTTTATAAAAACTAAATATAATAATAATTTTTATATAAAATTCGTATTTAATAATTAAACAAATATAGAAATAAAATGTTAAATGTTCTTAGAAATATATTAAACAAATTTTTTTTAGAATTTTATACAAAAAAAAAATTCAAAACTATATCTACTTTTAATAAATAAATACAAAAATACAAACTACTTTTTCTTTTAAGATTTACTTTTAATAAAAATACAAACTACTTTTATTTTAAGATTTACTTTTAATAAAAATACAAACTACTTTTTCTTATTTTAACTTTTAAGATTTACTTTTAATAAAAATACAAAATACTTTTTCTTATTTTAACTTTTAAGATTTTACTTTTAATAAAAATACAAACTACTTTTTCTTATTTTAACTTTTAAGATTTTACTTTTAATAAAAATACAAACTACTTTTTTTATTTTAACTTTTAAAATTTACTTTTAATAAAAATACAAAATACTTTTTCTTATTTTAACTTTTAAGATTTTACTTTTAATAAAAATACAAACTACTTTTTCTTATTTTAACTTTTAAGATTTTACTTTTAATAAAAATACAAACTACTTTTTCTTATTTTAACTTTTAAGATTTACTTTTAATAAAAATACAAAATACTTTTTTCTTATTTTAACTTTTAAGATTTTACTTTTAATAAAAATACAAACTACTTTTTCTTATTTTAACTTTTAAGATTTTACTTTTAATAAAAATACAAACTACTTTTTCTTATTTTAACTTTTAAGATTTACTTTTAATAAAAATACAAAATACTTTTTCTTATTTTAACTTTTAAGATTTTACTTTTAATAAAAATACAAACTACTTTTTCTTATTTTAACTTTTAAGATTTTACTTTTAATAAAAATACAAACTACTTTTTCTTATTTTAACTTTTAAAATTTACTTTTAATAAAAATACAAAATACTTTTTCTTATTTTAACTTTTAAGATTTTACTTTTAATAAAAATACAAACTACTTTTTCTTATTTTAACTTTTAAGATTTTACTTTTAATAAAAATACAAACTACTTTTTCTTATTTTAACTTTTAAGATTTACTTTTAATAAAAATACAAAATAATTTTTCTTATTTTAACTTTTAAGATTTACTTATTTTATTTTAATTTTTTTTACCTAACATTTTCAACTATAAATACCACATACATTTCTCATTTCAAACTTACACCTTAATCTCTCATTTCTCTCTTAAAGAACTACTTCTAGTTGATATCTCGGTCACTTACTTGCTTTACTTTCCTTTCTTGCGTGGAATACTTCAACTGCTATTTAAGGTGAGTTTCATTTGCTCCCTTTTTAATTGCTTTTGCAATATATATTTTTGGGCTGAGAAAACATGCGCTGTTTTATAAATCTTTTACGAAATAGGCACAAGTACTAAAACTAATTCTACGTGGGTTTAAACCAGAAATATACCCTTAGCTTGGTAACATTAAACTACTTGTCTATGTACGGTAGGCGCGAATCCTAAAGATAGATCTATTGGGTCTGACAAACCCCATCCTGACTATGGGATGCTTTAGTACTTCGAGGTTATTTTAAACACACCTGATCTGGTGTACTTCAGAGGGTAAAACATGAACGTTAAGGCTTGTTACCGGGTGCCTACAACTTATAGAATGCTTTTATACACTTGCTAGTGTACGGATATTTATGAAACTGAAATCTTGTGGCCTATTATTATAACGGAAATGATTGATTTTGATAAACTAATGAACTCACCAACCTTTTTGGTTGACACTTTAAGCATGTTTTGTCTCAGGTGACGAATAAGATGATTGCCATGATTGCTACCTGATGAATTGAATGCTGCTACATGGAGTCTTCATTTCATTACATTTACTTTGCATTAAGACTATTATTATTATTTCAGTTTAAATTTGATGTAAAACTTTTAATGCTTCCGCTGTTTTATTAATAAATGTTTTATTCAAAACGTCTCATATAGAGTCGTTCTCGTTTATACAACTGTGATTTGATATAATTAGTCACAAATACCCTAGGCCCTAATTTGGGGGTGTGACAAGCATGGACTCCAAATCTCGTCCTTATTTAAGTATGCGACAGTGGAAGCTCTTAATAATCACCTGAGAATAAACATGCTTAAAACGTCAACAAAAATGTTGGTGAGTTATAGGTTTAACCTATATATATCAAATCGTAACAATAGACCACAAGATTTCATATTTCAATACACATCCCATACATAGAGATAAAAATCATTCATATGGTGAACACCTGGTAATCGACATTAACAAGATGCATATATAAGAATATCCCCATCATTCCGGGACACCCTTCGGATATGATATAAATTTCGAAGTACTAAAGCATCCGGTACTTTGGATGGGGTTTGTTGGGCTCGATAGATCTATCTTTAGGATTCGCGTCAATTAGGGTGTCTGTTCCCTAATTCTTAGATTACCAGACTTAATAAAAAGGGGCATATTCGATTTCGATAATTCAACCATAGAATGTAGTTTCACGTACTTGTGTCTATTTTGTAAATCATTTATAAAACCTGCATGTATTCTCATCCCAAAAATATTAGATTTTAAAAGTGGGACTATAACTCACTTTCACAGATTTTTACTTCGTCGAGAAGTAAGACTTGACCACTGTTGATTCACGAACCTATAACAATATATACATGTATATTAAAGTATGTTCAAAATATATTTACAACACTTTTAATATATTTTGATGTTTTAAGTTTATTAAGTCAGCTGTCCTCGTTAGTAACCTACAACTAGTTGTCCACAGTTAGATGTACAGAAATAAATCGATAAATATTATCTTGAATCAATCCACGATCCAGTGTATACGTATCTCAGTATTGATCATAACTCAAACTATATATATTTTGGAATCAACCTCAACCCTGTATAGCTAACTCCAACATTCACATATAGAGTGTCTATGGTTGTTCCGAAATATATATAGATGTGTCGACATGATAGGTCGAAACATTGTATACGTGTCTATGGTATCTCAAGATTACATAATATACAATACAAGTTGATTAAGTTATGGTTGGAATAGATTTGTTACCAATTTTCACGTAGCTAAAATGAGAAAAATTATCCAATCTTGTTTTACCCATAACTTCTTTATTTTAAATCCGTTTTGAGTGAATCAAATTGCTATGGTTTCATATTGAACTCTATTTTATGAATCTAAACAGAAAAAGTATAGGTTTATAGTCGGAAAAATAAGTTACAAGTCATTTTTGTAAAGGTAGTCATTTCAGTCGAAAGAACGACGTCTAGATGACCATTTTAGAAAACATACTTCCACTTTGAGTTTAACCATAATTTTTGGATATAGTTTCATGTTCATAATAAAAATCATTTTCTCAGAATAACAACTTTTAAATCAAAGTTTATCATAGTTTTTAATTAACTAACCCAAAACAGCCCGCGGTGTTACTACGATGGCGTAAATCCGGTTTTACGGTGTTTTTCGTGTTTCCAGGTTTTAAATCATTAAGTTAGCATATCATATAGATATAGAACATGTGTTTAGTTGATTTTAAAAGTCAAGTTAGAAGGATTAACTTTTGTTTGCGAACAAGTTTAGAATTAACTAAACTATGTTCTAGTGATTACAAGTTTAAACCTTCGAATAAGATAGCTTTATATGTATGAATCGAATGATGTTATGAACATCATTACTACCTTAAGTTCCTTGGATAAACCTACTGGAAAAGTGAAAAATGGATCTAGCTTCAACGGATCCTTGGATGGCTCGAAGTTCTTGAAGCAGAATCATGACACGAAAACAAGTTCAAGTAAAATCATCACTTGAAATAAGATTGTTATAGTTATAGAAATTGAACCAAAGTTTGAATATGATTATTACCTTGTATTAGAATGATAACCTACTGTAAGAAACAAAGATTTCTTGAGGTTGGATGATCACCTTACAAGATTGGAAGTGAACTAGCAAACTTGAAAGTATTCTTGATTTTATGTAACTAGAACTTGTAGAATATATGAAGAACACTTAGAACTTGAAGATAGAACTTGAGAGAGATCAATTAGATGAAGAAAATTGAAGAATGAAAGTGTTTGTAGGTGTTTTTGGTCGTTGGTGTATGGATTAGATATAAAGGATATGTAATTTTGTTTTCATGTAAATAAGTAATGAATGATTACTCATATTTTTGTAATTTTATGAGATATTTCATGCTAGTTGCCAAATGATGGTTCCCACATGTGTTAGGTGACTCACATGGGCTGCTAAGAGCTGATCATTAGAGTGTATATACCAATAGTACATACATCTAAAAGCTGTGTATTGTACGAGTACGAATACGGGTGCATACGAGTAGAATTGTTGATGAAACTGAACTAGGATGTAATTGTAAGCATTTTTGTTAAGTAGAAGTATTTTGATAAGTGTATTGAAGTCTTTCAAAAGTGTATAAATACATATTAAAACACTACATGTATATACATTTTAACTGAGTCGTTAAGTCATCGTTAGTCGTTACATGTAAGTGTTGTTTTGAAACCTTTAGGTTAACGATCTTGTTAAATGTTGTTAACCCAATGTTTATAATATCAAATGAGATTTTAAATTATTATATTATCATGATATTATCATGTATGAATATCTCTTAATATGATATATATACATTAAATGTCTTTACAGCGATAATCGTTACATATATGTCTCGTTTAAAAATCATTAAGTTAGTAGTCTTGTTTTAACATATGTAGTTCATTGTTAATATACTTAATGATATGTTTACTTATCATAGTATCATGTTAACTATATATATATATCCATATATATGTCATCATATAGTTTTTACAAGTTTTAACGTTCGTGAATCACCGGTCAACTTGGGTGGTCAATTGTCTATATGAAACATATTTCAATTAATCAAGTCTTAACAAGTTTGATTGCTTAACATGTTGGAAACATTTAATCATGTAAATATCAATATCAATTAATATATATAAACATGGTAAAGTTCGGGTCACTACAAAGTGGGACAAGATGATGCTTACGCACTACCGTGGTCAGCATTCAAGCACTTGATGAATGAGAAGTACCGTCCCAGAACTGAGGTCAATAAGCTCAAGACAGAACTTAGAGGGTTACAAACCCAAGGATTTGATATTACCACGTACGAAAGACGATTCACAGAATTATGCCTATTGTGTCCGGGAGCGTTCGAAGATGAGGAGGAGAAGATCGACACGTTTGTGAAAGGATTATCGGAAAGAATCCTAGAAGATATAAGTTCACACGATGAGACGACCCGACCCAATCCATAGGGACGAATACAATAACATATGATAACATTGCGAGGTACTTGACCTCTATATGATACATTTTACAAACGTTGCATTTATTCTTAAAAGGCAAACTATCATTACATCAATATTTGACATTTTCGTCTAACATTTCATAATATCCAAATGACCTAATCTGTCATTTACTTATTTATATTCTCTATTGAACTCCAATGACTCGAATGCAACGTCTTTGTATCATGGCTTAAAAGGTCCCAAGTAGTATCCTTAACATGAGCTAATGCACAGCGGAAGACTTAATTCATACCTGAGAATAACATGCTTTAAAACATCAACATAAAGTTGGTGAGATATATAGGTTTGATGCTAGCAGCGTTATAACAATGGAACACAAGATTTCATATATAAACATTTTAATAAAAATATTCTAAGTGGTTGAGCACTTGGTAACCATACTTAACATTTAATCACGTCGCATATTCCCTTTATTATGAAATCTTACTACACCGTACCAAGGTGTAGTCACGAAACGAAGTACTGTGCAACCGTTGAATACTGGTCGTCCAGTCCGGTTGGGGTTGTCAGGCCCGATAGATCTATCAACAGGATTCGCGTTTACAATACCGCTGTAAATATTAGTTACCAAGCTACAGGGAAGTATGCCAGTGGTACAACTCAACGTAGAATATATTTTTCAGTTACTTGTGTCCATAGCGTAGAACATAAAATACATGTATTCTCATCCCGAAATATTTAGAGTTTAAAAGTGGGACTATATACTCACTTTTGTCTTGAAGATATGTAATTTCGACTTGGTCTCCGATTGATATCACGAACCTATCCATATATAATATATCAATACCTTTTCTTTTTAAACAATCGTCACATATATATACTTATAATACTTTTAATACTTTTAATAATTCCTTAGTCCGTAGTTAGCAGTCCGATGTTAGTAATTCAATTTTAATGGTTCATATTTAGTTGTTTAATAAACCCCCAATGAAATAAATAAAACCCCCATCGTATATGTATTGGTCGAGATTAATCTTGACCCATGGTACCGGTGTTGTCAAATGACGTGTTGCGTACATAAAGTACCGGTGTTGTCAAATGACGTGTTGCGTACAATCATGGGATCTTATGATTAATCTTCTCGTATTGTTTACGGGTGATCCTGAACCATATAAAATTAAATTATGAGTACATATGTCATAACCCGTCCTTAACCATAAGAACGCGTTAGATAACGTATGATTTCATTGCGAGGTATTGACCTCTATATGAGACATTTTTGAAAGAAAACTGCATATATTATACATTACAAACCATAACCATTATTTTTGTTACAAACTTAAGACAATAAAAAGAAGATTAACGTTTAGCGATAATCTTCGACTTACAAACTTTACAAATGATGACAACAACACGGTTTCTAGCATATTTTACAGTACAACATCTTGGATATGCAGTTTTATTTTTGACACAAACATGCGTACGCAAGATCCTGGTTAGATCCAACATGATGCAGCGGAAGCTTTAGAAATCACCTGAGAATAGACATGTTTAAAAAGGTCAACATAAAGTTGGTGAGATATAGGTTTAATGCCGGCTGCAATATATATATAGACCACAAGATTTCGTATATAATTAGTTTAATAAAAGTATTCTAAGTGGTTGAGCACTCGGTAACCATACTTAACATTTTCACGTCGCATATTCCCTTTAATATGAAATCTTACTACACCGTACCAAGTGTAGTCACAAAAACGAAGTACTGTGCAACCGTTGAATACTGGTCGTCCAGTCCGGTTGGGGTTGTCAGGCCCGATAGATCTATCAACAGGATTCGCGTTTACAATACCGCTGTAAATATTAGTTACCAAGCTACAGGGAAGTATGCCAGTGGTACAACTCAACGTAGAATATATTTTTCAGTTACTTGTGTCCATATCGTAAAACATAAAATACATGTATTCTCATCCCGAAATATTTAGAGTTTAAAAAAATGGGACTATATACTCACACTTGTCTTGATGATATATATAATTTGACTCGGTCTTCCGGTTGATATCACGGACCTATCCATATATAATATATCAATATGTTTTCATTTTAAACAAACGTTACATATATATATATACTTGTTATACTTTTAATACTTTGAATATTTCCTTAGTCCGAAGTTAGCATTCCGATGTTAGTAATTCAATTTTTAATGGTTCATTTTTAGATGTTTAATATACCCGCAATAAATAAAACCCCCAACAAAATAAATAAAACCCCAACGTATATGTATTGGTCGAGATTAATCTTGACCCATGGTACCGGTGTTGTCAAATGACGTGTTGCGTACAATCATGGGATCTTATGATTAATCTTCTCGTGTTGTTTACGGGTAATCCTGAACCATATAAAATTGAATTATAAGTACATATATATAAAATATCATGTTATCTTAGAAGTATGTGATTTTATGTAAATTTTTCCAATGAATCCCGAAGTCATTTAAGCCTTGGATAACCAATTTTGTTTCGGTCATAGTTTCTTCGTTACAAGTCCGTTTTCGTTGATTCAACTTGCCATCTCCTTGGATCGAGTCCCTCTTTAAGACTATGAACTGTAAATACCTTAGTTTGTATTCAAAATCACACGGCATAGGTCAAACTTTAGTGAAACTTATGAAGTTAATCATTTTCGTTACAACAAAATCATTTAATGACCATTTTTCTAAAAATACTTATACTTTGAAAAACCAAGTTTTACCTTGTTAAATTAGCATATACATAAGTTATATTACAGGTCTTGAAGTATTTTAAAAGTTAAGTTAGAAGGATCTATTTAGTTTGCAAACAAGTTTGAAAACATTCAAACTATGTTCTTGTTGTTAAACTTGTATACCACAAAATATGATAGCTATATATATATGAATCGAATAAGGTTATGAACATAGTTACTACCTCAAGTTCCTTGGATAAGTTTGCTGTAAAAGAGAAGTAAGAAGCTAGAATCAAAAGGGTGATAGAAGTGGATGAAAGATTGGTAGTAAGTTGGTGTTCTTGGAGGGTTTTCTTGAAGTGTTTTTGTATGGTTTTCTTATGGTGTTTTAGTATGGCTTTTGAAGGTAGATCTTCTTGGTAAGTTACTGAATTGTTATGGAGTTCTTAGGGCTTTCAAGTAAAAGAGTTAGAGAGTGATTTAGAAGTGAGAATGGTGATCAAAAATTGGTTATGGGGATGGCATATAAAACGTGGCCAAGGGGGGGGGACAAAACAAAATTCAAGCTTGTATTTTTGTATAATTATTGAAGTTAAATGTCAAAAAGAAGTTCCCTCTTGATGAGGGCAAGTATAGGAGCTGATTAGGTGGTGATTTGATGTGTATATACGAATAGTAAATACGTATAGAAGCTAGGTATGATACGAGTACAAATACTCTAAGTATACGTATAGAAATTTTGTGAAAAATGGAATGAGGATTCAAATATAGCTATCTTTTGTGAATACACTTATATGATTTTATGTATTTAAGTTCTTAAAAGTGATTAAATACATTACTTATACAATATATGTATAAACATTATAGTCTTAAGTATTTAAGTCAAATAACGTTACGTATTGTTATCGTTTTGAAAACTTAAGTTAGTAGTTTCAAAATACACATATAACTTGTTGTTATTAATACAAAATGAGATATTAAAACATTCATTAATCATGTTAAATATGTATATATACATATATATACACAAACGTATAATTATCATATATTGTATAGTTCGTGATATCATTGGTCAAACTAGACGGTCAAACGTTGTGTAAAATTCTTTTCGGAAATATAAGTCTCGACAATTTGGATTGCTTATCATGTTGGCAAGGTTTAATTTATGTAAATATTAATCTTATAAGTATAGTATGATCGAAAAAGTGCGGGTCGTTACATTACCTCCCCGTTAAATAAATTTCGTCCCGAAATTTTAAAATTGTACCTATTTTGCGTCATCGAGAAACAAATGCGGATACTTTCGTTTCATCTGATCCTCTCGTTCCCAAGTAAACTCGGGACCTCTTCTAGCATTCCAACGAACCTTAACAATTGGTATATTACTCTGTTTGAGCTGTTTAACTTCACGGTCCATGATTTCGATTGGTTCTTCAACGAATTGTAGTTTCTCGTCGACATGAATTTCTTCAAGAGGAATGGTGAGGTCTTCCTTTGCAAGACACTTCTTAAGGTTTGAGACGTGAAAGGTATTATGTACTCCGGCGAGTTGTTGTGGTAACTCGAGTCGATAAGCTACCGGTCCAATGCGTTCGATGATCTTGAACGGGCCTACGTACCTTGGGTTCAGTTTACCCCTTTTGCCGAAACGTATTACACCTTTCCAAGGTGACACCTTTAGCATAACCATGTCCCCGACCTGAAACTCTAATGGTTTCCTTCGAACATCGGCGTAGCTCTTTTGGCGACTACGGGCTGTTTTCAATCTCTCCTTGATTTGCACTATCTTCTCAGTCGTTTCATGTATGATCTCGGGACCAGTTAAATGTCGATCTCCTACTTCATTCCAACAGATAGGAGATCTACACTTCCTTCCGTACAATGCTTCGAATGGCGCAGCTCCAATGCTCGCATGATAACTATTATTATACGAGAATTCTGCTAACGGTAGGTATTTATCCCATCCGTTTCCAAAATCGATCACACATGCCCTGAGCATGTCTTCGAGAGTCTGAATCGTTCTTTCACTCTGTCCATCGGTTTGTGGATGATATGCGGTACTCATATCCAACCGAGTTCCTAGTGCCTCCTGTAGTGATTGCCAAAACTTTGAGGTAAATCTACTATCACGATCGGATATAATGGAAATAGGTATTCCATGCCTTGAAACAACTTCCTTTATATACAATCGTAATAGTTTCTCCATTCTATCTGTTTCCTTTATAGGCAAGAAATGTGCAGACTTGGTGAGACGATCAACAATCACCCAAATGGTGTCGTATCCCCAGGCAGTCTTTGGTAACTTCGTGATGAAATCCATGGTAATACCATCCCATTTCCATTCTGGGATTTCTGGTTGTTGAAGTAACCCTGACGGCTTTTGATGTTCTGCTTTGACTTTGGAACAAGTTAAGCATTCCCCAACATATGTTGCAACGTCTGTCTTCAAATTAGGCCACCAATAATGCGTCTTAAGATCTTGGTACATCTTTCCAACTCCAGGATGTATCGAATATCTTGTCTTATGTGCCTCGTTCAATATCAACTTCCTTAATCCACCCAACTTCGGTACCCAAATACGATTTGCAAAATATCGAATTCCATCTTCCCGCATAACGAGTTGCTTCGCATACTTCTTCATTATTTCATTTCCTATATTTTCTTTAGTAAGTGCTTCTCGTTGAACTTCTTTGATTTGTGAGTTGAGATTCATACGAATTTTTATGTTCATTGCTCGAACTCGAATTGGTTCTCGTTCTTTTCTGCTTAAAGCATCGGCCACCACGTTCGCCTTTCCGGGATGATAACGAATTTCACAATCATAGTCGTTTATTAACTCGACCCACCTACGTTGCCTCATGTTCAATTGTTTCTGATCAAAAATATGTTGAAGGCTTTTATGATCAGTAAACACAGTGAATTTAACCCCATACAAGTAGTGTCTCCACATCTTCAATGCAAACACGACTGCTCCCAATTCTAGATCATGCGTCGTATAATTCCGCTCGTGAATCTTCAATTGTCGGGATGCAAATGCAATTACTTTCTTTCGTTGCATAAGAACACAACCAAAACCTTGTCGCGAAGCGTCACAATATATTTCAAAATCATCGTTCCCTTCAGGTAACGATAAAATAGGCGCCGTAGTTAACTTCTTCTTCAATAATTGAAATGCGTTCTCCTGCTCCGAGGTCCATTCGTATTTCTTCCCTTTTTGCGTTAATGCTGTCAACGGCTTAGCTATTCGAGAAAAATCTTGAATAAACCTTCTATAATAACCGGCTAAACCCAAAAATTGGCGTATCTGCATTGGTGTCTTAGGAGTCTCCCATTTTTCAATAGCTTCAGTTTTTGCTGGATCAACCTGAATTCCTTCGCTATTAACAACGTGACCAAGAAATTGCACTTCTTTCAACCAAAAAGCACACTTAGAAAATTTAGCATAAAGTTGTTCTTTTCTCAACAACTCCAGTATCAACCTTAAATGCTCTTCATGCTCTTGCTCACTCTTGGAATAGATAAGAATATCATCAATGAAAACGATAACAAACTTATCTAAATACGGACTACAAACTCGATTCATGAGGTCCATGAATACAGCTGGCGCATTCGTCAATCCAAACGGCATAACCAAAAATTCGTAATGACCATAACGTGTCCGAAAAGCAGTTTTCGGAATATCCTCTTCTTTGACGCGTAGTTGATGATAGCCCGATCTTAAGTCAATTTTTGAATAAACACATGATCCTTGCAATTGATCAAATAAGTCATCAATTCTCGGTAGTGGATACCGATTCTTGATAGTTAACTTATTTAATTCACGATAATCTATACACATTCGGAAAGATCCGTCTTTCTTCTTGACAAACAAAATTGGAGCTCCCCACGGTGATGTACTTGGTCGTATGAATCCACGGTCCAATAATTCTTTTAACTGACTTTGAAGTTCTTTTAACTCGGACGGTGCAAGTCTATATGGAGCACGAGCCACTGGTGCAGCTCCTGGTACTAAATCTATTTGAAATTCTACCGATCTAAATGGAGGTAATCCCGGCAATTCTTCCGGAAAAACTTCAGGAAAATCTCTTGCCACAGGCACGTCGTTGATGCACTTTTCTTTCTTTTCGATTTTATTAACATGTGCTAAAATAGCGTAACATCCCTTTTCTAAACACTTTTTGGCTTTCAAACAGCTAATGAGTTTTAGCTTTGAATCACCCTTCTCTCCGTAAATCATCACCGGCATTTTATCCTTACCAGGAATACGAATTGCCTTCTTGGCACAAACAACTTCTGCTCCTACTTTGGACATCCAGTCCATGCCGACTATTACATCAAAACCTCCCAATTCTACGGGTATTAAGTCGATTTTAAACGTTTCTCCGGCTAAATTTATTTCACAATCACGACAAATTTTATCGGTTTCAATTAGTTTACCATTAGCTAACTCAATCAAGTACTTAGCATCTAGAGGTAATGATGAACAATTCAATTTAGTGTAAAAATTTATACACACGTAGCTTCTATCGGCGCCAGTATCAAATAAAATAGATGCTGATAAGTTATTAATGGTAAACGTACCCGTAACAAGCTCCGGGTCTTCTCGTGCCTCTCTAGCATTAATAACAAACGCTCTTCCACGTGCAGGTCCGCCATTCTGATTCGGGCACTGACTCTTATAGTGACCTTGTTTTCCACACCCAAAACAAGTAATGTTAGCCAAAGCAGTTCTATTTGCGTTGGTGGCAGGAGTCTTGTTACCATTTGCATTTGTAACGAGAGCCTTACAATCTTCAGCAAGATGTCCCTGTCTATTGCATTTGGTGCACAACACACTGCAGTAACCAAAATGATGTTTGTGACAACGGTTGCATAAAGGACTTTGTCCTTTGTAACCAAAGCCTGAACCGCTACCCGCACCTTTCGTGGTTTCTTGTTTCTTATAAGGTTGTTGTTGGTTACCTCGATCATAACCTCCATTCCACTTTTTCTTGTTCCCCAATACCTTCACCTCAGTATTGAATGCTTTCTTGTCCAAAATGACCTGATCCATTAGCTCGTTCGCCATGGTTATAGCTTCATGAATTGTCTTAGGTTTCGACGCCGTAACGTTTGCCTTGACCTTTTTGGGCAAACCACCTTTGTACATTTCAATCTTCCGTGCTTCGGTTGGGACCAATTCAGGACATAGTAAAACTAATTCCATGAATCGCTGGTTGTAGTTGGTGATTTCAGTACCAACCACCTTCAAACTTCGTAACTCATCTTCTAACTTAATAACCTCATTCCTTGGACAATACTCGGTGATTATCATTGCTTTGAATTCTTCCCATGGAGTATCATAAGCTACATCTCCTCCTACCGCCTTCACATAATTCTTCCACCATGTGAGTGCACTATCTTGTAAAGTGCACGATGCATACTTGGTCATGTCTTTTTCATCACAACCGCTGATTTTGAACACCGTCTCCATCTTTTCTATCCATCGGGTTAAACCGATAGGTCCTTCCGTTCCACTGAATGATGAAGGTTTGCAAGCTTGAAACGTCTTGTAGGAGCATCCTACACGAGGATTTGGATTAACTGCAGTAGCTCTTGCAGCTTCGACCCATAGCATTCTATCGTTGACTCGCTGGTTGATGAAGTTCTCGACTTCTTGTTCCGTCATTCGGTTCAATCGCGCCATTTCCTAATGAAAGAAAATAATTATTCACATGGATTATTATAGATGTAGTATGTATTTATAGTACATTTATAGCTTGTTAATAATATGAACCAGGTATTATTATAAAAGCCTTTTCTTCTTATTAGCGTTTTATAATTATATCTTGGGTAGTACCTACCCGTTAATGTTCATACTTAATAGCTTAGTACAGAATCAATTACTACAATCTAAATAATACTTAACCATGGAAAATTATTGCATTTCATACTTCGCTATTTTACATATGCTTATCTTACATCAAACTTTAAGCAAACCACACTAATAATATTATACAAAACATTATATGATTCCATGGCTTAATACGGCAGTGCATCGTTCGGTCTATTTTCTAGGGCGTTTAGTTCCAATGAATGGCCTAACGCTTATCCTAGCTGTCTGCCTACGTTTTGGCTGAGGAGCCGAAGAACTAGATGCGGGGATAGCACTAATAGGAATAGCGGGAATAGGGGTGGTAGTGTTGAGTGGAATTGGTGCTACGTCATTCTCACTAAGTTCGGGATTTGAATTTTCTAATTCATTCGCTTTTCGTTTCTTTCCTTGATCGAATTTTTCTTTCGTAATTTCTAGTATTTCTTCCTCGGGTTCACTTTCTTCTTCGGGTTCACTTTCCTCTTCGGGTTCACTTTCCTCCTCGGGTTCACTTTCCGATATTTCTATAGTTGGTTCATCTGGAAATTGTGAGTCTTCCCCAAAAATACCATTTTCGTCATCGGATATGTTAATGACTGAAACACAATCTGAAGATTCTGATTCGGAGTCGCTGAATGTGATAATAAGTTTCGAGCCCGACATCTATCACACAACAACTAACCCATTAGTACTTACATAATATTTACATATGAATTTTTAACCAACAGTGATAAGCAATGGTTTTTTTTTTTTTAAAATCAAACCCGGTCAAAGTCCAGACTTACTAATGTATCCTAACGACTTATCGGTTTAGACACACTAATGCAAACCTGGTTCGCTAAGACCACCGCTCTGATACCACATGTCATAACCCGTCCTTAACCATAAGAACGCGTTAGATAACGTATGATTTCATTGCGAGGTATTGACCTCTATATGAGACATTTTTGAAAGAAAACTGCATATATTATACATTACAAACCATAACCATTATTTTTGTTACAAACTTAAGACAATAAAAAGAAGATTAACGTTTAGCGATAATCTTCGACTTACAAACTTTACAAATGATGACAACAACACGGTTTCTAGCATATTTTACAGTACAACATCTTGGATATGCAGTTTTATTTTTGACACAAACATGCGTACGCAAGATCCTGGTTAGATCCAACATGATGCAGCGGAAGCTTTAGAAATCACCTGAGAATAGACATGTTTAAAAAGGTCAACATAAAGTTGGTGAGATATAGGTTTAATGCCGGCTGCAATATATATATAGACCACAAGATTTCGTATATAATTAGTTTAATAAAAGTATTCTAAGTGGTTGAGCACTCGGTAACCATACTTAACATTTTCACGTCGCATATTCCCTTTAATATGAAATCTTACTACACCGTACCAAGTGTAGTCACAAAAACGAAGTACTGTGCAACCGTTGAATACTGGTCGTCCAGTCCGGTTGGGGTTGTCAGGCCCGATAGATCTATCAACAGGATTCGCGTTTACAATACCGCTGTAAATATTAGTTACCAAGCTACAGGGAAGTATGCCAGTGGTACAACTCAACGTAGAATATATTTTTCAGTTACTTGTGTCCATATCGTAAAACATAAAATACATGTATTCTCATCCCGAAATATTTAGAGTTTAAAAAAATGGGACTATATACTCACACTTGTCTTGATGATATATATAATTTGACTCGGTCTTCCGGTTGATATCACGGACCTATCCATATATAATATATCAATATGTTTTCATTTTAAACAAACGTTACATATATATATATACTTGTTATACTTTTAATACTTTGAATATTTCCTTAGTCCGAAGTTAGCATTCCGATGTTAGTAATTCAATTTTTAATGGTTCATTTTTAGATGTTTAATATACCCGCAATAAATAAAACCCCCAACAAAATAAATAAAACCCCAACGTATATGTATTGGTCGAGATTAATCTTGACCCATGGTACCGGTGTTGTCAAATGACGTGTTGCGTACAATCATGGGATCTTATGATTAATCTTCTCGTGTTGTTTACGGGTAATCCTGAACCATATAAAATTGAATTATAAGTACATATATATAAAATATCATGTTATCTTAGAAGTATGTGATTTTATGTAAATTTTTCCAATGAATCCCGAAGTCATTTAAGCCTTGGATAACCAATTTTGTTTCGGTCATAGTTTCTTCGTTACAAGTCCGTTTTCGTTGATTCAACTTGCCATCTCCTTGGATCGAGTCCCTCTTTAAGACTATGAACTGTAAATACCTTAGTTTGTATTCAAAATCACACGGCATAGGTCAAACTTTAGTGAAACTTATGAAGTTAATCATTTTCGTTACAACAAAATCATTTAATGACCATTTTTCTAAAAATACTTATACTTTGAAAAACCAAGTTTTACCTTGTTAAATTAGCATATACATAAGTTATATTACAGGTCTTGAAGTATTTTAAAAGTTAAGTTAGAAGGATCTATTTAGTTTGCAAACAAGTTTGAAAACATTCAAACTATGTTCTTGTTGTTAAACTTGTATACCACAAAATATGATAGCTATATATATATGAATCGAATAAGGTTATGAACATAGTTACTACCTCAAGTTCCTTGGATAAGTTTGCTGTAAAAGAGAAGTAAGAAGCTAGAATCAAAAGGGTGATAGAAGTGGATGAAAGATTGGTAGTAAGTTGGTGTTCTTGGAGGGTTTTCTTGAAGTGTTTTTGTATGGTTTTCTTATGGTGTTTTAGTATGGCTTTTGAAGGTAGATCTTCTTGGTAAGTTACTGAATTGTTATGGAGTTCTTAGGGCTTTCAAGTAAAAGAGTTAGAGAGTGATTTAGAAGTGAGAATGGTGATCAAAAATTGGTTATGGGGATGGCATATAAAACGTGGCCAAGGGGGGGGGACAAAACAAAATTCAAGCTTGTATTTTTGTATAATTATTGAAGTTAAATGTCAAAAAGAAGTTCCCTCTTGATGAGGGCAAGTATAGGAGCTGATTAGGTGGTGATTTGATGTGTATATACGAATAGTAAATACGTATAGAAGCTAGGTATGATACGAGTACAAATACTCTAAGTATACGTATAGAAATTTTGTGAAAAATGGAATGAGGATTCAAATATAGCTATCTTTTGTGAATACACTTATATGATTTTATGTATTTAAGTTCTTAAAAGTGATTAAATACATTACTTATACAATATATGTATAAACATTATAGTCTTAAGTATTTAAGTCAAATAACGTTACGTATTGTTATCGTTTTGAAAACTTAAGTTAGTAGTTTCAAAATACACATATAACTTGTTGTTATTAATACAAAATGAGATATTAAAACATTCATTAATCATGTTAAATATGTATATATACATATATATACACAAACGTATAATTATCATATATTGTATAGTTCGTGATATCATTGGTCAAACTAGACGGTCAAACGTTGTGTAAAATTCTTTTCGGAAATATAAGTCTCGACAATTTGGATTGCTTATCATGTTGGCAAGGTTTAATTTATGTAAATATTAATCTTATAAGTATAGTATGATCGAAAAAGTGCGGGTCGTTACAACATATGTATAAAATATCATGTTACTTTAGGAAGATGTGATTTATTTAATTTTCTCCAATTATTTTCGTGGCTAAACTAGTCTTGGATATCCGATTTTGTTTTGGTCATAATTTCTTCGTTACAACTCCGTTTTCATTGATTCAACTTTCCACTTCCTTGGATCGAGTCCCTCTTTAAGAATATGAACTGTAAATACCTTAGTTTGTATTCGAAATCATAGGTCATAGGTCAAATTTTGGTGAAACTTATGAAGTTAATCATTTTTGTTACAAAAACATCATTTAATGACCATTTTTCTAAAAATACTTATACTATGAATTAAATCATGAAATTTTTATGTGTTAACATATTCATAAGAAATATCATTTTTCCAGAATATAAACCTCCAATTCAAAGTTCAAGATGGTTTTTAATTATCCAACCCAAAACAGCCCCCGGTTGCACTCCGACGTCATAAAAACAGTTTTTTAAGGTATTCTTTGAAAAACCAAGTTATACCTTGTTAAATTAGCATATATTTAAGTTATATTACAGGTCTTGAAGTATTTTAAAAGTTAAGTTAGAAGGATCTATTTAGTTTGCAAACAAGTTTGAAATCATTCAAACTATGTTTTTGTTGTTAAAATTGTATACCATACAATAAGATAGCTATATATATATGAATCGAATAAGGTTATGAACAAAGTTACTACCTCAAGTTACTTGGACAAGATTGCTGTAAAAGAGGAGTAAAAACCTAGAACCAAAAGAGTGATGAAATTGGATGAAAGATTGGAAGCAACTTAAGACATAAACTTGAATTGAAAGTTGTATTTTTGTAGTGTTTTTGTTGATCTTTTTATGGTGGTGTTTAAGGTGATTCTTGAGAGGATTTTTGCTGAAGTTCTTAGAGAGACATGAGGCTAGTAAGTGTGTGTGTTTAGCTAGAGAAATGATGTTCCAAAAATTGAAAATGGATGCATGTATTTATGGTGGTGTAAAAGGTGTATAAATTTGTAATTTTGTGAAAAGATCTTTTAATCATGTGAAATTGTCATACTAAATAACAAAAGTAGTTACCTTATACATAAGGCATGAACAAGGGCTGGTTGGTGGTGATTTGATGTGTATATACCAATAGTAAATACGTATAGAAGCTAGGTATGATACGAGTACATATACTCTAGATATACGTATAGAAATCTTGTGAAAAATGGAATGAGGATTCAAATATAGCTATCTTTTGTGAATATACTTATATTGTTTTATGTATTTAAGTCTTTAAAAGTGATTAAATACATTATATATACGATATATGTATAAACATTATAGGTCGTAAGTATTTATGTCAAATAACGTTACGTATAGTTATCGTTTTGAAAGCTTAAGTTAGTAGTTTCAAAATATACTTATAACTTATTGTTATTAATACAAAATGAGATATTTAAACATCCTTAAATCATGTTAAATATGTATATATACATATATATACACAAACGTATAATTAACATATATTGTATAGTTCGTGATATCATCGGTCAAACTAGACGGTTAAACGTTATGTAAAACTCTTTTCAAAATCATAAATCTCAACAATTTAGATTGCTTATCATGTTGGTAAGTTTTAATTTATGTAAATATTAATCTTATAAGTGTAAAACGATCGGAAAAATCCGGGTCGTTACAGTACCCACCCGTTAAAGAAATTTCGTCCCGAAATTTGGTAGAGGTTGTCATAAATAACAATAGGAATGTTTTCATGACGAATATGAGGTATTAATAGAGTTTTATCATTATTGAAAGATATGGATAAAACGATTCGGTCATGTGAAGCGCACGAGTGAAGCTATCACAAAAGAATGAAATGAGTGAATATAGAATTGTTTTAACCGATGTCGAGATTAGGATTGATTTCCAGAATTTAAGGGATTTAAAGAAAATCTTATGTAATAAGATTTGGTTCTTCGATGATTTAGAAACAGGATCTCCTTTGATTTAATGCGATAATCTGTTTCGATTTCTTTGTCGGATATTTCACTATAAATCCACCTCCTTCCCTTTCTTACTTCCATACCTCACATCTCTTACTCTTCCTCCTCTAATTCATACCTTAAGGTATCCTTTAAAATGCTTCATCCCGTTCTGATTTTTGTTATACTTCTAACTTTCATATCTTTCATTCTTCTCTTTCATCTACCGCTAGAAGAATCTATTCACTTTTATGATTTTCTTGGAATTATAATGTTTCTAATTCTCCCGTGTCTTTACGTCGCCATACGTATTGATACACACGGTTTGTAGTTTCTGGGTGGTTATTGGGTTTGATATCTTTCCTTATATTTCGATGCTCCTGCTTCTGTTTTCCATAATCATTGTCATCCATAGTTAATACTCTCTCCTATTTGCTGTAATCTATACCCCAATTTCTATTTTGGGACTTTGTCCCTTCGTTTCTTCTTCCCGTCCTTGAGTCAAGCGATCAATAGTTCGAAATTCGTAGGTATAAAATTCGGAATGAACATAGCTAATGCTCTAAGAAAGGAATGGTAATGGCACTATTTTGATTTGTCAAATTACCAGAATATCCAGGAAAATAGAACTATCAAGATGATTTGTTCTTAATATGTTTCGGAATTGGATAGAATGTAAAAGTCGTGTAACATGGCACATGATGACGGTACTGTGAATCATCATATTCCATTAGAAACTTAACATGACTTACTGTAATATAATGAAGTTGATCAAGTTTCATTATATTATACTAGTTCATGCATCAGTTCCCAACACTGCTTCAGAACATTCCTATTTTAAACTTGAAGGATTTAGAAACTAACACAGTTTCCTTTATATTGTAACGCAGATATTACAGAGAGATAAATGATTTCAGATAAGGATAGTGGTGAAAATATCTTCAGAAATATTGAGGATATTTATAATGAAAGATATGATAATATCTTGGAATTTCTAATGTCGAAGGATGATGATGAAGATTGACCCGTAAGGGTTTAGATTCAGAAGCAAGGTGTTTGCTACAGAATCGTCATAATTCTTTATGTACAAGTTTAGTCCTTGTAACTTGTTCAGAGTCTCCTTCATGGTTTGTTCAATCCAGTTTTCAGTACCAATTTTCTATCGAGCGTTCCTAACACTTCCTTCTTTTATCATCAACATTTGGTCATTAAGACCTTCTACAACATGCTGCTTCGTCAGTATTTTCAAAGTTATCGGATCTGGGTCATTGGTTATCAAACCAAGATGGTTTAAGGAGAATTGTATTTTTAGATGATTAAACGCTGATGGTAATATGATGGAATATAAAAGGTTCTCCGGTAACGATGGTGAAAGAACAACGTATATATATATATCGAGATTGTAATAAGAGTAGTCTTACTGAGATATCGAAGTGGAGCTGTGACAAAATTAGTTAATTGAAAAGGAATCGCGTGATTGTTTTTGCTAATGGATGATAAGGAATTCGATGCGGATACGTTTTAACTATAACTTCGAGTTCAAAAATTTTTAGGTGCATAACTGTATGCATAAATCTTTATTCCGTAGACGAGGTGCGGCTGGTTGAACTTCTCGATCGAGATGTTTTCAAGAATCATGAAAAGTTGTGAATGCGAATTGTAATCGTCTAGATACAAATGAGGTTTAAAATAGAATCAAGTGGCAAACTTGAAGGATTGTTTAGTTTCATATGTAATAATCATCATTTTAACTCATTTTTAATTGTCCAAAGTTAGCAGTCCAATAGTCCGATTGTCCAATGGTTCAATAAATTCATATATGAACTAAATATATAATATTCGAATTACTTAATACGTATCGTGACCCGTGTACTGGTCTCGGTGTCGATCACAACTCAAAGTATATATATATTTTGGAATCAACTCCGACCCTGTATAGCCAACTCCCACCTTCACATATAGAGTGTCTATGGTTGTTCCGAAATATATATATAGATGGATCAATATGATAAGTCGAAACCTTGTATACGTGTCCCGTTATTTAAAATGCGTAAAATAAATAAATATATATCATGACCCATTATACAACGTGTTGTCTCAGAATTAATCCGACGTGTTGTTGTACATGTGTCCCGACGGTATGTAAAGTACAGAAATTAAAATTGCAAGAATGTAAATTGCGATAAATTAAATATTAATCAGTTAGCTGGGAACAGTTAGCCGGAACAGTTAGCGTGTAATCCTATCACAATTTCAATTAATTAATTCATCTGTTTCTAACAATTTTTATTTTGCCAATGTTTCTTCATTATGCCACTTGTTGGATTCGGATAGGTAAAAATTCAAATATGAAATTTAAATGGAAATGGTTAATCTGGGGTGAACGGATACGTATATCGGTAATTGTAAGTAGGATAATAAATGATCGTTGAATCAGATTCGAAGAATGTACAGTGTAACTTGTTAATGTGAATTCTAAATATTCCTTGGGTACTACCCACCCGTTAAAATATTTTCATCATTAACAGTTTGTACGAATGAAATTTTTAATTACAATCTTTATGAAAATATATTTGCATATATATTTTCTTCGGAGGTAACTATGAATTTAATGAGTCAATAAAATATTCAACTCATTTGATTTATCGTTATTACTAGATTACATAATCTCCAAAACATTAGAGATTACATAATCGTCATGTCGAACGAAGAACGATACGTAAAGAAGAGGTAATCGGTGTAGAATGATATGTAGAACAAAGATCATATTCGAAGTTCAGATGATGATGTTGAGGTACGTGGTGCGGATGTGATTGTTGGTGGTGGTAATGATACGGTTGGTGTTGATGCTGATGATGTCGTTGACGTCTATAATGCTACTGGTACTGAAGATTGCGAGGTTGATGTTGTTAACGGTACTGGTTATGCTGCTGGTGCTGCTGCTGGTGTTTGTAACCTTCGCACCGTGTTCTCCAAAGCCGTCACACGAGCGCGAAGTTTGTTAATTTCTGCTAGTACACCAGGATGATTGGCGGTTGGAGTGAGCGAATGAACAAGATCCGAAATATGGGATAGGATATAATCGTGACGAGATACTCGAGAAATGAGAGAGAAAATGGTTTCTCGAACAAGTTCGCCGGTAAGTGCTTCAGGTTCGTCGCCAATGGGGCAATTCGGTGGGTGAAAGGGATCACCTTCTTCTTGTCTCCAATAATTTAGTATACTACGAACCCATCCCCAATTCATCCAGAATAGATGATGAGAAATTGGTTGATCCATTCCAGTGACGCTGCCTTCGGAGCCCGAATGGAAATCCATATCAGCGTAGCTGTCGGAGTCGGAGGAATTCGAACTGGACGCGGAGTTCATCTTGTACAGTCGGGGAAATGAATTTTTGGTTTGGAATAGATTATAGGAGTTGGGTTTGGTATTCTTCAATACATAATTTACATATGTATTTATAATACTCAAAATCCCGTGAATTACGGAGAATCTTTGAAATTCGTCAGGCAATGTCTATAGCAACAGATACGCTAGGATACGAATTTTGTCTATACACTATCGATGCACCAAATGCAGTAAGACGTGTCTAGACTTAAGAATACTAAGCAGGCAATTCTTAAGGATGATAAGCAGATGATTTTCGACTAGATATGATAAGCAAAACTTTTGACATGTAGACACGGTCAAAGTCCAGACTCACTAATGCATCCTAACAACTACCAGTTAGACACACTAATGCAAGGCCTGGTTTGCTAAGACCAACGCTCTGATACCACATGAGACGACCCGACCCAATCCATAGGGACGAATACAATAACATATGATAACATTGCGAGGTACTTGACCTCTATATGATACATTTTACAAACGTTGCATTTATTCTTAAAAGGCAAACTATCATTACATCAATATTTGACATTTTCGTCTAACATTTCATAATATCCAAATGACCTAATCTATCATTTACTTATTTATATTCTCTATTGAACTCCAATGACTCGAATGCAACGTCTTTGTATCATGGCTTAAAAGGTCCCAAGTAGTATCCTTAACATGAGCTAATGCACAGCGGAAGACTTAATTCATACCTGAGAATAACATGCTTTAAAACGTCAACATAAAGTTGGTGAGATATATAGGTTTGATGCTAGCAGCGTTATAACAATGGAACACAAGATTTCATATATAAACATTTTAATAAAAATATTCTAAGTGGTTGAGCACTTGGTAACCATACTTAACATTTAATCACGTCGCATATTCCCTTTATTATGAAATCTTACTACACCGTACCAAGGTGTAGTCACGAAACGAAGTACCGTGCAACCGTTGAATACTGGTCGTCCAGTCCGGTTGGGGTTGTCAGGCCCGATAGATCTATCAACAGGATTCGCGTTTACAATACCGCTGTAAATATTAGTTACCAAGCTACAGGGAAGTATGCCAGTGGTACAACTCAACGTAGAATATATTTTTCAGTTACTTGTGTCCATAGCGTAAAACATAAAATACATGTATTCTCATCCCGAAATATTTAGAGTTTAAAAGTGGGACTATATACTCACTTTTGTCTTGAAGATATGTAATTTCGACTTGGTCTCCGATTGATATCACGAACCTATCCATATATAATATATCAATACCTTTTCTTTTTAAACAATCGTCACATATATATACTTATAATACTTTTAATACTTTTAATAATTCCTTAGTCCGTAGTTAGCAGTCCGATGTTAGTAATTCAATTTTAATGGTTCATATTTAGTTGTTTAATAAACCCCCAATGAAATAAATAAAACCCCCATCGTATATGTATTGGTCTAGATTAATCTTGACCCATGGTACCGGTGTTGTCAAATGACGTGTTGCGTACATAAAGTACCGGTGTTGTCAAATGACGTGTTGCGTACAATCATGGGATCTTATGATTAATCTTCTCGTATTGTTTACGGGTGATCCTGAACCATATAAAATTAAATTATGAGTACATATGTATAAAATATCATGTTACTTTAGGAAGATGTGATTTATTTAATTTTCTCCAATTATTTTCGTGGCTAAACTAGTCTTGGATATCCGATTTTGTTTTGGTCATAATTTCTTCGTTACAACTCCGTTTTCATTGATTCAACTTTCCACTTCCTTGGATCGAGTCCCTCTTTAAGAATATGAACTGTAAATACCTTAGTTTGTATTCGAAATCATAGGTCATAGGTCAAATTTTGGTGAAACTTATGAAGTTAATCATTTTTGTTACAAAAACATCATTTAATGACCATTTTTCTAAAAATACTTATACTATGAATTAAATCATGAAATTTTTATGTGTTAACATATTCATAAGAAATATCATTTTTCCAGAATATAAACCTCCAATTCAAAGTTCAAGATGGTTTTTAATTATCCAACCCAAAACAGCCCCCGGTTGCACTCCGACGTCATAAAAACAGTTTTTTAAGGTATTCTTTGAAAAACCAAGTTATACCTTGTTAAATTAGCATATATTTAAGTTATATTACAGGTCTTGAAGTATTTTAAAAGTTAAGTTAGAAGGATCTATTTAGTTTGCAAACAAGTTTGAAATCATTCAAACTATGTTTTTGTTGTTAAAATTGTATACCATACAATAAGATAGCTATATATATATGAATCGAATAAGGTTATGAACAAAGTTACTACCTCAAGTTACTTGGACAAGATTGCTGTAAAAGAGGAGTAAAAACCTAGAACCAAAAGAGTGATGAAATTGGATGAAAGATTGGAAGCAACTTAAGACATAAACTTGAATTGAAAGTTGTATTTTTGTAGTGTTTTTGTTGATCTTTTTATGGTGGTGTTTAAGGTGATTCTTGAGAGGATTTTTGCTGAAGTTCTTAGAGAGACATGAGGCTAGTAAGTGTGTGTGTTTAGCTAGAGAAATGATGTTCCAAAAATTGAAAATGGATGCATGTATTTATGGTGGTGTAAAAGGTGTATAAATTTGTAATTTTGTGAAAAGATCTTTTAATCATGTGAAATTGTCATACTAAATAACAAAAGTAGTTACCTTATACATAAGGCATGAACAAGGGCTGGTTGGTGGTGATTTGATGTGTATATACCAATAGTAAATACGTATAGAAGCTAGGTATGATACGAGTACATATACTCTAGATATACGTATAGAAATCTTGTGAAAAATGGAATGAGGATTCAAATATAGCTATCTTTTGTGAATATACTTATATTGTTTTATGTATTTAAGTCTTTAAAAGTGATTAAATACATTATATATACGATATATGTATAAACATTATAGGTCGTAAGTATTTATGTCAAATAACGTTACGTATAGTTATCGTTTTGAAAGCTTAAGTTAGTAGTTTCAAAATATACTTATAACTTATTGTTATTAATACAAAATGAGATATTTAAACATCCTTAAATCATGTTAAATATGTATATATACATATATATACACAAACGTATAATTAACATATATTGTATAGTTCGTGATATCATCGGTCAAACTAGACGGTTAAACGTTATGTAAAACTCTTTTCAAAATCATAAATCTCAACAATTTAGATTGCTTATCATGTTGGTAAGTTTTAATTTATGTAAATATTAATCTTATAAGTGTAAAACGATCGGAAAAATCCGGGTCGTTACACACGAGCCCGCCTCCATACAACAGGCATGTAGAATGGCTCACAAACTAGTGAACCGGATTGAAGAAAGAATTAAAGAACAGACTGCTGAAGAGGCCAATGTGAAGCAAGTCAAAAGAAAGTGGGAGGAAAACGGTGATAAGAATCACCAATACAACAACAACAGCAATTACAACAATAATCGCAACAACTATCCCAACAATCGCAACATCAATCGCAACTACAACAAACGGCCCACCACCAACAACAACAACAACAACAACAACAACAACAACAACAACAATAACAACAACAACAATAACAACAACAACAGCAACTACAACAATCATCCCAACAACAATAATAACCGCAATAACAGCAACAATCAGAAGCAGCTATGCCAAAGGTGTGAAAAGTATCACTCGGGGTTCTGCTCCAAATTTTGCAACAAGTGTAAAAGAAATGGTCATAGCACGGCGAAGTGTGAGGTCTACGGACCAGGGGTAAATAGAACGAAAGGAACAAATGGTGTCGGAACGAGTAATGGCGGAGCAAGTAGTGTCGGAGCAAGTTATGCCAATGTAGTTTGTTATAAATGTGCAAAACCGGGCCACATTATTAGAAATTGCCCGAACCAGGAGAACACGAATGGACAAGGCCACGGAAGAGTTTTCAATATTAATGCGGCGGAGGCACAGGAAGACCCGGAGCTTGTTACGGGTACGTTTCTTATTGACAATAAATCTGCTTACGTTTTATTTGATTCGGGTGCGGATAGAAGCTATATGAGTAGAGATTTTTGTGCTAAATTAAGTTGTCCATTGACGCCGTTGGATAGTAAATTTTTACTCGAATTAGCAAACGGTAAATTAATTTCAGCAGATTATATATGCCGGAATCGAGAAATTAAACTGGGTAGCAAAATATTTAAGATTGATTTGATACCCGTAGAGTTAGGGAGTTTTGATGTAATAGTTGGCATGGACTGGCTGAAGAAGGTGAAAGCAGAGATCGTATGTTATAAAAATGCAATTCGCATTGTACGAGAAGAAGGAGAACCCTTAATGGTGTACGGAGAAAAGGGCAACACGAAGCTACATCTTATTAGTAATTTGAAGGCACAAAAACTAATAAGAAAAGGTTGCTTTGCTGTTCTAGCACACGTCGAGAAAGTACAAACAGAAGAAAAGAGCATCAATGATGTTCCCGTCGCCAAAGAATTTCCCGATGTATTTCCGAAAGAATTACCGGGATTACCCCCACATCGATCCGTTGAATTTCAAATAAATCTTGTACCAGGAGCTGCACCAATAACTCGTGCTCCCTACAGACTCGCACCCAGTGAGATGAAAGAACTGCAAAGCCAATTACAAGAACTTTTAGAGCGTGGTTTCATTCGACTAAGCACATCACCGTGGGGAGCTCCTGTTTTGTTTGTCAAGAAGAAAGATGGTACATTCAGGTTGTGTATCGACTACCGAGAGTTGAACAAACTTACCATCAAGAACCGCTATCCACTACCGAGAATCGACGACTTATTTGATCAACTACAAGGCTCGTATGTTTATTTAAAGATTGACTTACGTTCCGGGTATCATCAAATGCGGGTGAAAGAAGATGATATTCTAAAGACCGCTTTCAGAACACATTACGGTCATTACGAGTTTATGGTCATGCCATTTGGTTTAACTAATGCACCAGCTGTGTTCATGGACCTTATGAACCGAGTGTGTGGACCATACCTTGACAAGTTTGTCATTGTTTTCATTGATGACATACTTATTTACTCAAAGAATGACCAAGAACACGGTGAACATTTGAGAAAGGTGTTAGAAGTATTGAGGAAGGAAGAATTGTACGCTAAGTTTTCAAAGTGTGCATTTTGGTTGGAAGAAGTTCAATTCCTCGGTCACATAGTGAACAAAGAAGGTATTAAGGTAGATCCGGCAAAGATAGAAACTGTTGAAAAGTGGGAAACCCCGTAAACTCCGAAACACATACGCCAGTTTTTAGGACTAGCTGGTTACTACAGAAGGTTCATCCAAGACTTTTCCAGAATAGCAAAACCCTTGATTGCATTAACGCATAAAGGGAAGAAATTTGAATGGAAGGATGAACAAGAGAAAGCGTTTCAGTTATTGAAGAAAAAGCTAACTACGGCACCTATATTGTCATTGCCTGAAGGGAATGATGATTTTGTGATTTATTGTGACGCATCAAAGCAAGGTCTCGGTTGTGTATTAATGCAACGAACGAAGGTGATTGCTTATTCGTCTAGACAATTGAAGATTCACGAACAAAATTATAAGACGCATGATTTGGAATTAGGTGCGGTTGTTTTTGCATTAAAGACTTGGAGGCACTACTTATATGGGGTCAAAACTATTATATATACCGACCACAAAAGTCTTCAACACATATTTAATCAGAAACAAATGAATATGAGGCAGCGTAGGTGGATTGAATTGTTGAATGATTACGACTTTGAGATTCGTTACCACCCAGGGAAGGCAAATGTGGTAGCCGACGCCTTGAGCAGAAAGGACAGAGAACCCATTCGAGTAAAATCTATGAATATAATGATTCACACTAACCTTACTACTCAAATAAAGGAGGCGCAACAAGGAGTTTTAAAAGAGGGAAATTTAAAGGATAAAATACCCAAAGGATCGGAGAAGCATCTTAATATTCGGGAAGACGGAACCCGGTATAGGGCTGAAAGAATTTGGGTACCAAAATTTGGAGATATGAGAGAAATGGTACTTAGAGAAGCTTATAAAACCAGATACTCAATTCATCCTGGAACGGGGAAGATGTACAAGGATCTCAAGAAACATTTTTGGTGGCCGGGTATGAAAGCCGATGTTGCTAAATACGTAGCCACCAAAAATGTTTCTTAAGATCCTTGTACATCTTCCCCGTTCCAGGATGTATTGAGTATCTGTTTTTATGAGCTTCTCTAAGCACCATTTCTCTCATATCTCCAAATTTTGGTACCCAAATTCTTTCAGCCATATACCGGGTTCTGTCTTCCCGAATATTAAGATGCTTCTCCGATCCTTTGGGTATTTCATCCTTTAAATTTCCCTCTTTTAAAACTCCTTGTTGCGCCTCCTTTATTTGAGTAGTAAGGTTAGTGTGAATCATTATATTCATAGATTTTACTTGAATGGGTTCTCTGTCCTTTCTGCTTAAGGCGTCGGCTACCACATTTGCCTTCCCCGGGTGGTAACGAATCTCAAAGTCATAATCATTCAACAATTCAATCCACCTACGCTGCCTCATATTCAGTTGTTTCTGATTAAATATGTGTTGAAGACTTTTGTGGTCGGTATATATAATACTTTTGACCCCATATAAGTAGTGCCTCCAAGTCTTTAATGCAAAAATAACCGCGCCTAATTCCAAATCATGCGTCGTATAATTTTGCTCATGAATCTTCAATTGTCTAGACGCATAAGCAATCACCTTCGTCCGTTGCATTAATACACAACCGAGACCTTGCTTTGATGCGTCACAATAAATCACAAAATCATCATTCCCTTCAGGCAATGACAATATAGGTGCCGTAGTTAGCTTTTTCTTCAATAATTGAAACGCCTTCTCTTGTTCATCCTTCCATTCAAATTTCTTCCCTTTATGCGTTAATGCAGTCAAGGGTTTTGCTATTTTGGAGAAATCTTGGATGAATCTTCTGTAGTAACCAGCCAATCCTAAAAATTGACGTATATGCTTCGGAGTTTTTGGGGTTTCCCACTTTTCAACGGTTTCGATCTTTGCCGGGTCCACCTGGATACCTTCTTTGTTCACTATGTGACCGAGGAATTGAACTTCTTCCAACCAAAATGCACATTTTGAAAACTTAGAGTACAGTTTTTCTTTCCTCAATACTTCTAGCACTTTTCTCAAATGTTCTTCGTGCTCTTGATCATTCTTTGAGTAAATAAGTATGTCATCGATGAAAATAATGACAAACTTGTCAAGATATGGCCCACACACTCGGTTCATAAGGTCCATGAACACATCTGGTGCGTTAGTCAATCCAAACGGCATAACCATAAACTCATAATGACTATAACGCTTCCTAAAAGCAGTTTTTGGAATATCATCCTCCTTTACTCGCATTTGATGATATCCAGAACGTAAATCGATCTTCGAATAAACCGACGAGCCTTGTAGTTGATCAAATAAGTCGTCAATTCTCGGCAGTGGATAACGGTTTTTGATGGTAAGTTTGTTCAACTCTCTGTAGTCAATACACAACCTAAATGTACCATCCTTCTTCTTGACAAACAAAATAGGAGCTCCCTATGGTGATGTGCTTGGTCGAATGAAACCACATTCAAATAGTTCTTGCAGTTGGCTTTGCAGTTCTTTCATCTCGCTGGGTGCGAGTCTATAAGGAGCACGAGCTATTGGTAAAGCTCCTGGTACAAGATCTATTTGAAATTCAATAGATCGATGTGGAGGTAGTCCCGGTAATTCTTTCGGAAATACATCGGGAAATTCTTTTGCGACTGGAACATCATTGATGCTCTTTTCTTCAGTTTGTACTTTCTCGACGTGTGCTAGAACAGCATAGCAACCTTTTCATATTAGTTTTTGTGC
Organism: Rutidosis leptorrhynchoides; assembly: GCF_046630445.1. Classification (NCBI taxonomy): domain Eukaryota; kingdom Viridiplantae; phylum Streptophyta; class Magnoliopsida; order Asterales; family Asteraceae; genus Rutidosis; species Rutidosis leptorrhynchoides. The sequence continues at coordinate 261,042,194 of NC_092337.1, forward strand.
CTTCAAATTACTAATAAGATGTAGCTTCATGTTGCCCTTTTCTCCGTACACCATTAAGGGTTCTCCTTCTTCTCGTACAATGCGAATTGCATTTTTATAACATACGATCTCTGCTTTCACCTTCTTCAGCCAGTCCATGCCAACTATTACATCAAAACTCCCTAACTCTACTGGTATCAAATCAATCTTAAATATTTCGCTACCCAGTTTAATTTCTCGATTCCGGCATATATTATCTGCTGAAATTAATTTACCATTTGCTAATTCGAGTAAAAATTTACTATCCAACGGCATCAATGGACAACTTAATTTAGCACAAAAATCTCTACTCATATAGCTTCTATCTGCACCCGAATCAAATAAAACGTAAGCAGATTTATTGTCAATAAGAAATGTACCCGTAACAAGCTCCGGGTCTTCCTGTGCCTCTGCCGCATTAATATTGAAAACTCTTCCGTGGCCTTGTCCATTCGTGTTCTCCTGGTTCAGGCAATTTCTAATAATGTGGCCCGATTTTCCACATTTATAACAAACTACATTGGCATAACTTGCTCCGACACTACTTGCTCCGCCATTACTCGTTCTGACACCATTTGTTCCTTTCATTCTGTTAACTCCTGGTCCGTAGATCTCACACTTCACCGCGCTATGACCATTTCTTTTACACTTGTTGCAAAATTTGGTGCAGAACCCCGCGTGATAATTTTCACACTTTGGCATAGCTGCTTCTGATTGTTGTTGTTGTTGTTGTAGTTGTTATTGTTGTTGGGATGATTGTTGTAGTTGCTGTTGTTGTTGTTGTTGTTGTTGTTGTTGTTGTTGTTGTTGTTGTTGGGCCGTTTGTTGTAGTTGCGATTGATGTTGCGATTGTTGGGATAATTGTTGCGATTATTATTGTAATTGCTGTTGTTGTTGTATTGGTGATTCTTATCACCGTTTTTCTCCCACTTTCTTTTGACTTGCTTCACATTAGCCTCTTCCGACGTCTGTTCTTTAATTCTTTCCTCAATCTGGTTCACTAGTTTGTGAGCCATTCTACATGCCTGTTGTATGTAGGCGGGCTCGTGTGAACTTATATCTTCTTGGATTCTTTTCGGTAATCCTTTCACAAACGCGTCGATCTTCTCTTCCTCATCTTCGAACGCTCCCGGACACAATAGGCACAATTCTGTGAATCGTCTTTCGTACATGGTAATATCAAATCCTTGGGTTCGTAACCCCTAAGTTCTGTCTTGAGCTTATTGACCTCGGTTCTGGGACGGTACTTCTCGTTCATCAAGTGCTTGAATGCTGACCACGGTAGTGCGTACGCATCATCTTGTCCCACTTGCTCTAGATAGGTATTCCACCATGTTAACGCAGAACCTGTGAAGGTATGCGTAGCGTACTTCACTTTGTCCTCTTCAGTACACTTACTTATGGCAAACACCGATTCGACCTTCTCGGTCCACCGTTTCAATCCGATCGGTCCTTCGGTTCCATCAAATTCCAAAGGTTTGCAGGCAGTGAATTCTTTGTAGTTGCATCCTACACGATTTCCTGTACTGCTAGATCCAAGGTTATTGTTGGTATGTAGCGCAGCCTGTACTGTGGCTATCTTTGAAGCTAGAAAAGTACGGAATTCCTCTTCATTCATATTCACGGTGTGTCGAGTAGTCGGTGCCATTTCCTTCAAAATAGTCAAATGGAACAAGTTAATCATACAGAATATTAAGAGTAGTTAATAGTATTTTGTAGCATAATATGAACTCATTTATAAAAGCTTTTTCTTCATATTAGCGTTTTATAAGTTTAAATTCGGGTAGTACCTACCCGTTAAGTTCATACTTAGTAGCTAATATACAATTCAACTACTACAATTCTATATGAAAAACTGATTATAATAATATTTCGCGTTCAAACTTTTATACAATATTTTACAAACTTACAATACCGCTTATTTTACATAAAGCATGAAATATAGCACACAATAACTTTGATACAAAATAGTTGTGAAGATAATTCTAGCTAGTACACAAGTCGTTCAGCAAAGGCAATAAAGACACGTAATTCATACGTCCAGAAACAAGTCATGCATTCTGGTTTTACTAGGACTACTTCCCATCCTTGGTCTTGTCGAACATAACCGTTATGGCCGTTGATGAGACAGCGTGTTGTAACGTCGTCAAAGGGACGAGGGTTACGTAATGACCAACAGTCTCGTAATAACCTAAAAACCTCATTTCTTACCCCAATTACCGACTCCGTCACTTGTGGGAACGTTTTGTTTAATAGTTGTAGCCCGATGTTCTTTTTCTCACTTTGGTGAGAAGCGAACATTACTAACCCGTAAGCATAGCATGCTTCTTTATGTTTCATGTTAGCCGCTTTTTCTAAATCATGAAGTCCTATATTCGGATACATTGAGTCAAAATAATTTCTTAACCCGTTGCGTAAAATAGCATTTGGGTTCCCCGCAATATATGCGTCAAAGTAAACACATCGTAACTTATGGGTTTCCCAATGTGATATCCCCCATCTTTCAAACGAAAGTCTCTTATAAACCAAGACATTCTTGGAACGTTCTTCGAATGTCTTACAAACTGATTTCGCCGTAAATAGTTGTGCCGAAGAATTCTGACCGACTCTAGACAAGATTTCATCAATCATGTCTCCGGGTAGGTCTCTTAAAATATTGGGTTGTCTATCCATTTTGTGTTTTTATACTGTAAAATAGACAAGAGTTAGATTCATAAAAAAAAATACTTATTAATACAAGCAATTTTTACATATATCATAAAGCATAAGCACACTATATTACATATATTACACCACACGAATACAACTATCTTATTCCGACTCGCTCGTTTCTTCTTCTTCTTCGGTTTTGGTTCGTTTTGCCAAGTTTCTAGGGATATATGATGTTCTCCTAATACGAACTGTCATTTTCCACAACGGTTTAGAAAAACCTGGTGGTTTAGAGGTTCCCGGGTCATTGTTACAACTTAAGGGCTTCGGGGGTTGACGATACATATAAAGTTCATCGGGGTTGGAATTAGATTTCTCTATTTTTATGCCCTTTCCCTTATTATTTTCTTTTGCCTTTTTAAATTCAGTTGGGGTAATTTCTATAACATCATCGGAATTCTCGCCGGAATCCGATTCATCGGAGAATTGGTAATCCTCCCAATATTTTGCTTCCTTGGTGGAAATACCATTGACCATAATTAACCTTGGTCGGTTGGTTGAGGATTTTCTTTTACTTAACCGTTTTATTATTTCCCCCACCGGTTCTATTTCCTCCTCCGGTTCTGATTCTTCTTCCGGTTCTGATTCTTCTTCCGGTTCTGATTCTTCTTCCGGTTCTTCTTCGAGAACTTGTGAATCAGTCCAATATATATTCGAATCTTCATTATTATTAGGTGAGTCAATGGGATTTGTGCTAGAGGTAGACATCTATCACACAATATCAAACATGTTAAGAGATTAATATATCACATAATATATACATGTTAATAATATATAGTTTCCAACAAAAATGTTAAGCAATCATTTTTAAAGAAAACATGATCGAAGTCCAGACTCACTAATGCATCCTAACAAACTCGATAAGACACACTAATGCAAATTTTCTGGTTCTCTAAGACCAACGCTCGGATACCAACTGAAATGTCCCGTTCTTATTGATTAAAAACGTTCCATATTAATTGATTTCGTTGCGAGGTTTTGACCTCTATATGAGACGTTTTTCAAAGACTGCATTCATTTTTAAAACAACCCATAACCTTTATTTCATAAATAAAGGTTTAAAAAGCTTTACGTAGATTATCAAGTAATGATAATCTAAAATATCCTGTTTACACACGACCATTACATAATGGTTTACAATACAAATATGTTACATCGAAATATGTAACATGGACTCCAAATCTTGTCCTTATTTTAGTATGCAACAGCGGAAGCTCTTAGTATTCACCTGAGAATAAACATGCTTTAAACGTCAACAAAAATGTTGGTGAGTTATAGGTTTAACCTATATATATCAAATCGTAACAATAGACCACAAGATTTCATATTTCAATACACATCCCATACATAGAGATAAAAATCATTCATATGGTGAACACCTGGTAACCGACATTAACAAGATGCATATATAAGAATATCCCCATCATTCCGGGACACCCTTCGGATATGATATAAATTTCGAAGTACTAAAGCATCCGGTACTTTGGATGGGGTTTGTTAGGCCCAATAGATCTATCTTTAGGATTCGCGTCAATTAGGGTGTCTATTCCCTAATTCTTAGATTACCAGACTTAATAAAAAGGGGCATATTCGATTTCGATAATTCAACCATAGAATGTAGTTTCACGTACTTGTGTCTATTTTGTAAATCATTTATATAACCTGCATGTATTCTCATCCCAAAAATATTAGATTTTAAAAGTGGGACTATAACTCACTTTCACAGATTTTTACTTCGTCGGGAAGTAAGACTTGGCCACTGGTTGATTCACGAACCTATAACAATATATACATATATATCAAAGTATGTTCAAAATATATTTACAACACTTTTAATATATTTTGATGTTTTAAGTTTATTAAGTCAGCTGTCCTCGTTAGTAACCTACAACTAGTTGTCCACAGTTGAAATGTCCCGTTCTTATTGATTAAAAACGTTCCATATTAATTGATTTCGTTGCGAGGTTTTGACCTCTATATGAGACTTTTTCAAAGACTGCATTCATTTTAAAACAAACGATAACCTTTATTTCATCAATAAAGGTTTAAAAAGCTTTACGTAGATTATCAAATAATGATAATCTAAAATATCCAGTTTACACACGACCATTACATAGTGGTTTACAATACAAATATGTTACAACAAAATAAGTTTCTTGAATGCAGTTTTTACACAATATCATACAAGCATGGATTCCAAATCTCGTCCTTATTTAAGTATGCGACAGCGGAAGCTCTTAATAATCACCTGAGAATAAACATGCTTAAAACGTCAATAAAAATGTTGGTGAGTTATAGGTTTTAACCTATATATATCAAATCATAATAATAGACCACAAAATTTCATATTTCAATACACATTCCATACATAGAGATAAAAATCATTCATATGGTGAACACCTGGTAACCAACATTAACAAGATGCATATATAAGAATATCCCCATCATTTCGGGACACCCTTCGGATATGATATAAATTTCGAAGTACTAAAGCATCCGGTACTTTGGATGGGGTTTGTTAGGCCCAATAGATCTATCTTTAGGATTCGCGTCAATTAGGGTGTCTGTTCCCTAATTCTTAGATTACCAGACTTAATAAAAAGGGGCATATTCGATTTCGATAATTCAACCATAGAATGTAGTTTCACGTACTTGTGTCTATTTTGTAAATCATTTATAAAACCTGCATGTATTCTCATCCCAAAAATATTAGATTTTAAAAGTGGGACTATAACTCACTTTCACAGATTTTTACTTCGTCGGTAAGTAAGACTTGTCCACTTGTTGATTCACGAACCTATAACAATATATACATATATATCAAAGTATGTTCAAAATATATTTACAACACTTTTAATATATTTTGATGTTTTAAGTTTATTAAGTCAGCTGTCCTCGTTAGTAACCTACAACTAGTTGTCCACAGTTAGATGTACAGAAATAAATCGATAAATTTTATCTTAAATCAATGCACGACCCAGTGTATACGTATCTCAGTATTGATCACAACTCAAACTATATATATTTTGGAATCAACCTCAACCCTGTATAGCTAACTCCAACATTCACTTATAGAGTGTCTATGGTTGTTCCGAAATATATATAGATGTGTCGACATGATAGGTCGAAACATTGTATACGTGTCTATGGTATCTCAAGATTATATAATATACAATACAAGTTGATTAAGTTATGGTTGGAATAGATTTGTTACCAATTTTCACGTATCTAAAATGAGAAAAATTATCCGATCTTGTTTTACCCATAACTTCTTCATTTTAAATCCGTTTTGAGTGAATCAAATTGCTATGGTTTCATATTGAACTCTATTTTATGAATCTAAACAGAAAAATTATAGGTTTATAGTCGGAAAAATAAGTTACAAGTCATTTTTGAAAAGGTAGTCATTTCAGCCGAAAGAACGACGTCTAGATGACCATTTTAGAAAACATACTTCCACTTTGAGTTTAACCATAATTTTTGGATATAGTTTCATGTTCATAATAAAAATCATTTTCTCAGAATAACAACTTTTAAATCAAAGTTTATCATAGTTTTTAATTAACTAACCCAAAACAGCCCGCGGTGTTACTACGACGGCGTAAATCCGGTTTTACGGTGTTTTTCGTGTTTCTAAGTTTTAAATCATTAAGTTAGCATATCATATAGATATAGAACATGTGTTTAGTTGATTTTAAAAGTCAAGTTATAAGGATTAACTTTTATTTGCGAACAAGTTTAGAATTAACTAAACTATGTTCTAGTGATTACACGTTTAAACCTTCGAATAAGATAGCTTTATATGTATGAATCGAATGATGTTATGAACATCATTAATACCTCAAGTTCCTTGGATAAACCTACTGGAATTGAGAAAAATAGATCTAGCTTCAAAGGATTCTTGGATGGCTTGAAAGTTCTTAAAGCAGAAACATGACACGAAAACAATTTCAAGTAAGATTTCCACTCGAAATAAGATTGTTATAGTTATAGAAATTGAATTAAAGTTTGAATATGATTATTACCTTGTATTAGAAAGATAACCTACTATAAGTAACAAAGGTTTCTTGATCTTGGATGATTACTTGGAATGGATTTAGAAAACTTGGAAGTAAACTTGAAATCTTGGAAGTATTCTTGATTTTATGAAACTAGAACTTTTGGAATTTATGAAGAACCCTTAGAACTTGAAGATAGAACTTGAGAGAGATCAATTAGATGAATAAAATTGAAGAATGAAAGTGTTTGTAGGTGTTTTTGGTCGTTGGTGTATGGATTAGATATAAAGGATATGTAATTTTGTTTTCATGTAAATAAGTCATGAATGATTACTCATATTTTTGTAATTTTATGAGATATTTCATGCTAGTTGCCAAATGATGGTTCCCACATGTGTTAGGTGACTCACATGGGCTGCTAAGAGCTGATCATTGGAGTGTATATACCAATAGTACATACATCTAAAAGCTGTGTATTGTACGAGTACGAATACGGGTGCATACGAGTAGAATTGTTGATGAAACTGAACGAGGATGTAATTGTAAGCATTTTTGTTAAGTATAAGTATTTTGATAAGTGTCTTGAAGACTTTCAAAAGTGTATGAATACATATTAAAACACTACATGTATATACATTTTAACTGAGTCGTTAAGTCATCGTTAGTCGTTACATGTAAATGTTGTTTTGAAACCTTTAGGTTAACGACCTTGTTGAATGTTGTTAACCCATTGTTTATTATAACAAATGAGATGTTAAATTTTTATATTATCATGATATTATGATATATAATATATCTTAGTATGATATATATACAGTTAAATGTCGTTACAACGATAATCGTTACATATATGTCTCGTTTCGAAATCATTAAGTTAGTAGTCTTATTTTTACATATGTATTTCATTGTTAATACACTTAATAATATATTTACTTATCATTTAACATAATTAACCAAGTGTATCAATATCTTAATATGATTCATATGTACCTAGTAAGACGTTGTTATAACGATAATCGTTATATATATCGTTTTCGAGTTTCTTAAATTAATAGTCTCATTTTTATGTATATAACTCATTGTTAAAATACCTAATGAGATACATACTTATAATAAAATCATGTTAATTATATATATAACCATATATATGTCATCGTATAGTTTTTACAAGTTTTAACGTTCGTGAATCACCGGTCAACTTGGGTGGTCAATTGTCTATCTGAAACCTATTTCAATTAATCAAGTCTTAACAAGTTTGATTGCTTAACATTTTGGAAACACTTAATCATGTAAATAACAATTTCATTTTATATATATATAAACATGGAAAAGTTCGGGTCACTATAACAGTTAAATGTACAGAAATAAATCGATAAATATTATCTTGAATCAATCCACGACCCAGTGTATACGTATCTCAGTATTGATCACAACTCAAACTATATGTATTTTGGAATCAACCTCAACCCTGTATAGCTAACTCCAACATTCACATATAGAGTGTCTATGGTTGTTCCGAAATATATATAGATGTGTCGACATGATAGGTCGAAACATTGTATACGTGTCTATGGTATCTCAAGATTACATAATATACAATACAAGTTGATTAAGTTATGGTTGGAATAGATTTGTTACCAATTTTCACGTAGCTAAAATGAGAAAAATTATCCAATCTTGTTTTACCCATAACTTCTTCATTTTAAATCCGTTTTGAGTGAATCAAATTGCTATGGTTTCATATTGAACTCTATTTTATGAATCTAAACAGAAAAATTATAGTTTTATAGTCAGAAAAATAAGTTACAAGTCATTTTTGAAAAGGTAGTCATTTCAGCCGAAAGAACGACGTCTAGATGACCATTTTAGAAAACATACTTCCACTTTGAGTTTAACCATAATTTTTGGATATAGTTTCATGTTCATAATAAAAATCATTTTCCCAGAATAACAACTTTTAAATCAAAGTTTATCATAGTTTTTAATTAACTAACCCAAAACAGCCCGCGGTGTTACTACGACGGCGTAAATCCGATTTTACGGTGTTTTTCGTGTTTCCAGGTTTTAAATCATTAAGTTACCATATCATATAGATATAGAACATGTGTTTAGTTGATTTTAAAAGTCAAGTTAGAAGGATTAACTTTTATTTGCGAACAAGTTTAGAATTAACTAAACTATGTTCTAGTGATTACAAGTTTAAACCTTCGAATAAGATAGCTTTATATGTATGAATCGAATGATGTTATGAAAATCATTACTACCTCAAGTTCCTTGGATAAACCTACTGGAAATGAGAAAAATAGATCTAGCTTCAAAGGATCCTTGGATGGCTTGAAAGTTCTTGAAGCAGAATCATGACACGAAAACAATTTCAAGTAAGATTTCCACTCGAAATAAGATTGTTATAGTTATAGAAATTGAATTAAAGTTTGAATATGATTATTACCTTGTATTAGAAAGATAACCTACTGTAAGTAACAAAGGTTTCTTGATCTTGGATGATTACTTGGAATGGATTTAGAAAACTTGAAAGTAAACTTGCAATCTTGGAAGTATTCTTGATTTTATGAAACTAGAACTTTTGGAATTTATGAAGAACACTTAGAACTTGAAGATAGAACTTGAGAGAGATCAATTAGATGAAGAAAATTGAAGAATGAAAGTGTTTGTAGGTGTTTTTGGTCGTTGGTGTATGGATTAGATATAAAGGATATGTAATTTTGTTTTCATGTAAATAAGTCATGAATGATTACTCATATTTTTGTAATTTTATGAGATATTTCATGCTAGTTGCCAAATGATGGTTCCCACATGTGTTAGGTGACTCACATGGGCTACTAAGAGCTAATCATTGGAGTGTATATACCAATAGTACCAACATCTAAAAGCTGTGTATTGTACGAGTACGAATACGGGTGCATACGAGTAGAATTGTTGATGAAACTGAACGAGGATGTAATTGTAAGAATTTTTGTTAAGTAGAAGTATTTTGATAAGTGTCTTGAAATATTTCAAAAGTGTATGAATACATATTAAAACACTACATGTATATACATTTTAACTGAGTCGTTAAGTCATCGTTAGTCATTACATGTAAATGTTGTTTTGAAACCTTTAGGTTAACGATCTTGTTGAATGTTGTTAACCCATTGTTTATTATAACAAATGAGATGTTAAATTGTTATATTATCATGATATTATGATATATAATATATCTTAGTATGATATATATACAGTTAAATGTCGTTACAACGATAATCGTTACATATATGTCTCGTTTCGAAATCATTAAGTTAGTAGTCTTATTTTTACATATGTATTTCATTGTTAATACACTTAATAATATATTTAATTATCATTTAACATAATTAACAAAGTGTATCAATATCTTAATACAATTCATATGTACCTAGTAAGACGTTGTTATAACGATAATTGTTATATATATCGTTTTCAAGTTTCTTAAATTAATAGTCTCATTTTTATGTATATAACTCATTGTTAAAATACCTAATGAGATACATACTTATAATAAAACCATGTTAACTATATATATAACCATATATATGTCATCGTATAGTTTTTACAAGTTTTAACGTTCGTGAATCACCGGTCAACTTGGGTGGTCAATTGTCTATATGAAACTTATTTCAATTAATCAAGTCTTAACAAGTTTGATTGCTTAACATGTTGGAAACACTTAATCATGTAAATAATAATTTCATTTAATATATATATAAACATGGAAAAGTTCGGGTCACTACACTAAGGTCAAAGCTGAGCATCAGAAACCATCAGGTCTACTTCAACAACCCGAAATCCCGGAATGGAAATGGGAAAACATTACCATGGATTTCATCACTAAATTTCCAAGGACTGCAAGTGGTTTTGATACTATTTGGGTAATAGTTGATCGTCTCACCAAATCAGCACACTTCCTGCCAATAAGAGAAGATGACAAGATGGAGAAGTTAGCACGACTGTATTTGAAGGAAGTCGTCTCCAGACATGGAATACCAATCTCTATTATCTATGATAGGGATGGTAGATTTATTTCAAGATTCTGGCAGACATTACAGCAAGCATTAGGAACTCGTCTAGACATGAGTACTACTGCCTATCATCCACAAACTGATGGGCAGAGCGAAAGGATGATACAAACGCTTGAAGACATGCTACGAGCATGTGCTATTGATTTCAGAAACAGTTGGGATCGACATCTACCGTTAGCAGAATTTTCCTACAACAACAGCTACCATTCAAGCATTGAGATGGCGCCGTTTGAAGCACTTTATGGTAGAAAGTGCAGGTCTCCTATTTGTTGGAGTGAAGTGGGGGATAGATAGATTACGGGTTCGGAGATAATACAAGAAACTACCAAGAAGATCATCCAAATTCAACAACGGTTGAAAACCGCCCAAAGTCGACAAAAGAGCTACGCTGACATTAAAAGAAAAGATATAGAATTTAAAATTGGAGAGATGGTCATGCTTAAAGTTGCACCTTGGAAAGGCATTGTTCGATTTGGTAAACGAGGGAAATTAAATCCAAGGTATATTGGACCATTCAAGATTATTGATCGTGTCGGACCAGTAGCTTACCGACTTGAGTTACCTCAACAACTCGCGACTGTACATAACACTTTCCACGTCTCGAATTTGAAGAAATGTTTTGCTAAAGAAGATCTCACTATTCTGTTAGATGAAATCCAAATCAACGAAAAACTTCAATTCATCAAAGAACCCGTCAAAATAATGGATCGTGAGGTTAAAAGACTTAAGCAAAACAGGATACCAATTGTTAAGGTTCGATGGAATGCTCGTAGAGGACCCGAGTTCACCTGGGAACGAGAAGATCAGATGAAGAAGAAATACCCACATTATTTTCAGAAGATACGTCAACACCTCCAACTGCTTAAAATTTCGGGACGAAATTTATTTAACGGGTAGGTACTGTAGTGACCTGAACTTTTCCATGTTTATATATATTAAATGAAATTGATATTTACATGATTAAGTGTTTCCAACATGTTAAGCAATCAAACTTGTTAAGACTTGATTAATTGAAATAGGTTTCATATAGACAATTGACCACCCAAGTTGACCGGTGATTCACGAACGTTAAAACTTGTAAAAACTATATGATGACATATATATAGTTATATATATAGTTAACATGATATTATGATAAGTAAACATATCATTAAGTATATTAATAATGAACTACATATGTAAAAACAAGACTACTAACTTAATGATTTTGAAACGAGACATATATGCAACGATTATCGTTGTAACGACATTTAATGTATATATATCATATTAAGAGATATTCGTACATCATAATATCATGATAATATAATAATTTAAAATCTCATTTGATATTATAAACATTGGGTTAACAACATTTAACAAGATCGTTAACCTAAAGGTTTCAAAACAACACTTACATGTAACGACTAACGATGACTTAACGACTCAGTTAAAATGTATATACATGTAGTGTTTTAATAAGTATTCATACACTTTTGAAAGACTTCAAGATACTTATCAAAATACTTCTACTTGACAAAAATGCTTACAGTTACATCCTCGTTCAGTTTCATCAACAATTCTACTCGTATGCACCCGTATTCGTACTCGTACAATACACAGCTTTTAGATGTATGTACTATTGTTATATACACTCTAATGATCAACTCTTAGCAGCCCATGTGATTCACCTAACACATGTGGGAACCATCATTTGGCAACTAGCATGAAATATCTCATAAAATTACAAAAATATGAGTAATCATTCATGACTTATTTACATGAAAACAAAATTACATATCCTTTATATCTAATCCATACACCAACGACCAAAACCACCTACAAACACTTTCATTCTTCAATTTTCTTCATCTAATTGATCTCTCTCAAGTTCTATCTTCAAGTTCTAAGTGTTCTTCATAAATTCTAAAAGTTCTAGTTTCATAAAATCAAGAATACTTCCAAGATTGCAAGTTTACTTCCAAGTTTTCTAAATCCATTCCAAGTAATCATCCAAGATCAAGAAACCTTTGTTACTTACAGTAGGTTATCTTTCTAATACAAGGTAATAATCATATTCAAACTTTAATTCAATTTCTATAACTATAACAATCTTATTTCGAGTGGAAATCTTACTTGAAATTGTTTTCGTGTCATGATTCTGCTTCAAGAACTTTCAAGCCATCCAATGATCCTTTTGAAATGTCCCGTTCTTATTGATTAAAAACATTCCATATTAATTGATTTCGTTGCGAGGTTTTGACCTCTATATGAGACGTTTTTCAAAGACTGCATTCATTTTAAAACAAACCATAACCTTTATTTCATCAATAAAGGTTTAAAAAGCTTTACGTAGATTATCAAATAATGATAATCTAATATATCCTGCTTACACACGACCATTACATAATGGTTTACATTACAAATATGTTACAACAAAATAAGTTTCTTGAATGCAGTTTTTACACAATATCATACAAGCATGGACTCCAAATCTCGTCCTTATTTAAATATGCGACAACGGAAGCTCTTAATAATCACCTGAGAATAAACATGCTTAAAACGTTAACAAAAATGTTGGTGAGTTATAGGTTTAACCTATATATATCAAATCATAATAATAGACCACAAGATTTCATATTTCAATACACATCCCATACATAGAGATAAAAATCATTCATATGGTGAACACCTGGTAACCGACATTAACAAGATGCATATTTAAGAATATCCCCATCATTCCGGGACACCCTTCGGATATGATATAAATTTCGAAGTACTAAAGCATCCGGTACTTTGGATGGGGTTTGTTAGGCCCAATAGATCTATCTTTAGGATTCGCGTCAATTAGGGTGTCTGTTCCCTAATTCTTAGATTACCAGACTTAATAAAAAGGGGCATATTCGATTTCGATAATTCAACCATAGAATGTAGTTTCACGTACTTGTGTCTATTTTGTAAATCATTTATTAAACCTGCATGTATTCCCATCCCAAAAATATTAGATTTTAAAAGTGGGACTATAACTCACTTTCACAGATTTTTACTTCGTCGGGAAGTAAGACTTGGCCACTGGTTGATTCACGAACCTATAACAATATATACATATATATCAAAGTATGTTCAAAATATATTTACAACACTTTTAATATATTTTGATGTTTTAAGTTTATTAAGTCAGCTGTCCTCGTTAGTAACCTACAACTAGTTGTCCACAGTTAGATGTACAGAAATAAATCGATAAATATTATCTTGAATCAATCCACGACCCAGTGTATACGTATCTCAGTATTGATCACAACTCAAACTATATATATTTTGGAATCAACCTCAACCCTGTATAGCTAACTCCAACATTCACATATAGAGTGTCTATGGTTGTTCCGAAATATATATAGATGTGTCGACATGATAGGTCGAAACATTGTATACGTGTCTATGGTATCTCAAGATTACATAATATACAATACAAGTTGATTAAGTTATGGTTGAAATAAATTTGTTACCAATTTTCACGTAGCTAAAATGAGAAAAATTATCCAATCTTGTTTTACCCATAACTTCTTCATTTTAAATCCGTTTTGAGTGAATCAAATTGCTATGATTTCATATTGAACTCTATTTTCTGAATCTAAACAGAAAAAGTATAGGTTTATAGTCGGAAAAATAAATTACAAGTCGTTTTTGTAAAGGTAGTCATTTCAGTCGAAAGAACGACGTCTAGATGACCATTTTAGAAAACATACTTCCACTTTGAGTTTAACTATAATTTTTGGATATAGTTTCATGTTCATAATAAAAATCATTTTCTCAGAATAACAACTTTTAAATCAAAGTTTATCATAGTTTTTAATAAACTAACCCAAAACAGCCCGCGGTGTTACTACGACGGCGTAAATTCGGTTTTACGGTGTTTTTCGTGTTTCCAGGTTTTAAATCATTAAGTTAGCATATCATATAGATATAGAACATGTGTTTAGTTGATTTTAAAAGTCAAGTTAGAAGGATTAACTTTTATTTGCGAACAAGTTTAGAATTAACTAAACTATGTTCTAGTGATTACAAGTTTAAACCTTCGAATAAGATAGCTTTATATGTATGAATCGAATGATGTTATGAACATCATTACTACCTTAAGTTCCTTGGATAAACCTACTGGAAAAGAGAAAAATGAATCTAGCTTCAACGGATCCTTGGATGGCTCGAAGTTCTTGAAGCAGAATCATGACACAAAAACAAGTTCAAGTAAGATCATCACTTGAAATAAGATTGTTATAGTTATAGAAATTGAACCAAAGTTTGAAAATGATTATTACCTTGTATTAGAATGATAACCTACTGTAAGAAACAAAGATTTCTTGAGATTGGATGATCACCTTACAAGATTGGAAGTGAGCTAGCAAACTTGAAAGTATTCTTGATTTTATGTAACTAGAACTTGTAGAATTTATGAAGAACACTTAGAACTTGAAGATAGAACTTGAGAGAGATCAATTAGATGAAGAAAATTGAAGAATGAAAGTGTTTGTAGGTGTTTTTGGTCGTTGGTGTATGGATTAGATATAAAGGATATGTAATTTTGTTTTCATGTAAATAAGTCATGAATGATTACTCATATTTTTGTAATTTTATGAGATATTTCATGCTAGTTGCCAAATGATGGTTCCCACATGTGTTAGGTGACTCACATGGGCTGCTAAGAGCTGATCATTGGAGTGTATATACCAATAGTACATACATCTAAAAGCTGTGTATTGTACGAGTACGAATACGGGTGCATACGAGTAGAATTGTTGATGAAACTGAACGAGGATGTAATTGTAAGCATTTTTGTTAAGTAGAAGTATTTTGATAAGTGTATTGAAGTCTTTCAAAAGTGTATAAATACATATTAAAACACTACATGTATATACATTTTAACTGAGTCGTTAAGTCATCGTTAGTCGTTACATGTAAACGTTGTTTTGAAACCTTTAGGTTAACGATCTTGTTGAATGTTGTTAACCCATTGTTTATTATAACAAATGAGATTTTAAATTGTTATATTATCATGATATTATGATATGTAATATATCTTAGTATGATATATATACAGTTAAATGTCGTTACAACGATAATCGTTACATATATGTCTCGTTTTGAAATCATTAAGTTAGTAGTCTTATTTTTACATATGTATTTCATTGTTAATACACTTAATAATATATTTACTTATCATTTAACATAATTAACCAAGTGTATCAATATCTTAATATGATTCATATGTACGTAGTAAGACGTTGTTATAACGATAATCGTTATATATATCGTTTTCGAGTTTCTTAAATTAATAGTCTCATTTTTATGTATATAACTCATTGTTAAAATACCTAATGAGATACATACTTATAATAAAATCATGTTAACTATATATATAACCATATATATGTCATCGTATAGTTTTTACAAGTTTTAACGTTCGTGAATCACCGGTCAACTTGGGTGGTCAATTGTCTATATGAAACCTATTTCAATTAATCAAGTCTTAACAAGTTTGATTGCTTAACATGTTGGAAACATTTAATCATGTAAATATCAATCTCAATTAATATATATAAACATGGAAAAGTTCGGGTCACTACAGTACCTACCCGTTAAATAAATTTCGTCCCGAAATTTTAAGCTGTTGAAGGTGTTGACGAATCTTCTGGAAATAGATGCAGGTATTTCTTCTTCATCTGATGTTCACGCTCCCAGGTGAACTTGGGTCCTCTACGAGCATTCCATCGAACATTAACAATCAGTATATTGTTTTGTTTAAGTCTCTTAACCTCACGATCCATTATTTCGACGGGTTCTTCAATGAATTGAAGTTTTTCATTGATTTGGATTTCGTCCAATGGAATAGTGAGATCTTCTTTAGCAAAACATTTCTTCAAATTTGAGACGTGGAAAGTGTTATGTACAGCCGCGAGTTGTTGAGGTAGCTCCAGTTGGTAAGCTACTGGTCCGACACGATCTATAATCTTGAATGGTCCAATGTACCTTGGATTTAGTTTCCCCCGTTTACCAAATCGAACAACGCCTTTCCAAGGTGAAACCTTAAGCATGACCATTTCTCCAATTTCAAACTCTATATCTTTACTTTTACTGTCCGCGTAGCTCTTTTGTCGACTCTAGGCGGTTTTCAATCTTTGTTGAATTTGGATGATTTTCTCGGTAGTTTCTTGTATTATCTCCGGACCCGTAATTTGTCTATCCCCCACTTCACTCCAACAAATCAGAGACCTGCACTTTCTACCATAAAGTGCTTCAAACGGCGCCATCTCAATGCTTGAATGGTAGCTGTTGTTGTAGGAAAATTCTGCTAACGGTAGATGTCGATCCCAACTGTTTCTGAAATCAATAACACAAGCTCATAGCATGTCTTCAAGCGTTTGTATCATCCTTTCGCTCTGCCCATCAGTTTGTGGATGATAGGCAGTACTCATGTCTAGACGAGTTCCTAATGCTTGCTGTAATGTCTGCCAGAATCTTGAAATAAATCTGCCATCCCAATCAGAGATAATAGAGATTGGTATTCCATGTCTGGAGATGACTTCCTTCAAATACAGTCGTGCTAACTTCTCCATCTTGTCATCTTCTCTTATTGGCAGGAAGTGTGCTGATTTGGTGAGACGGTCAACTATTACCTAAATAGTATCAAAACCACTTGCAGTCCTTGGCAATTTAGTAATGAAATCCATGGTAATGTTTTCCCATTTCCATTCCGGGATTTCAGGTTGTTGTAGTAGACCTGATGGTTTCTGATGTTCAGCTTTGACCTTAGAACACGTCAAACATTCTCCTACATATTTACCAATATCGGCTTTCATACCTGGCCACCAAAAATGTTTCTTAAGATCCTTGTACATCTTCTCCGTTCCAGGATGTATTGAGTATCTGGTTTTATGAGCTTCTCTAAGTACCATTTCTCTCATATCTCCAAATTTTGGTACCCAAATTCTTTCAGCCCTATACCGGGTTCCGTCTTCTCGAATATTAAGATTCTTCTCTGATCCTTTGGGTATTTCATCCTTTAAATTTCCCTCTTTTAAAACTCCTTGTTGCGCCTCCTTTATTTGAGTAGTAAGGTTAGTGTGAATCATTATATTCATAGATTTTACTCGAATGGGTTCTCTGTCCTTCCTGCTCAAGGCGTCGGCTACCACATTTGCCTTCCCCGGGTGGTAACGAATCTCAAAGTCGTAATCATTCAACAATTCAATCCACCTACGCTGCCTCATATTCAGTTGTTTCTGATTAAATATGTGTTGAAGACTTTTATGGTCGGTATATATAATACTTTTAACCCCATATAAGTAGTGCCTCCAAGTCTTTAATGCAAAAACAACTGCGCCTAATTCCAAATCATGCGTCGTATAATTTTGTTCGTGAATCTTCAATTGTCTAGACGCATAAGCAATCACCTTCGTTCGTTGCATTAATACACAACGAGACCTTGCTTTGATGCGTCACAATAAATCACAAAATCATCATTCCCTTCAGGCAATGACAATATAGGTGCCGTAGTTAGCTTTTTCTTCAATAATTGAAACGCCTTCTCTTGTTCATCCTTCCATTCAAATTTCTTCCCTTTATGCGTTAATGCAGTCAAGGGTTTTGCTATTTTGGAGAAATCTTGGATGAATCTTCTGTAGTAACCAGCCAATCCTAAAAATTGACGTATATGCTTCGGAGTTTTTGGGGTTTCCCACTTTTCAACGGTTTTGATCTTTGTCGGGTCCACCTGGATACCTTCTTTGTTCACTATGTGATCGAGGAATTGAACTTCTTCCAACCAAAATGCACACTTTGAAAACTTAGCGTACAATTCTTCCTTCCTCAATACTTCTAACACCTTTCTCAAATGTTCACCGTGTTCTTGGTCATTCTTTGAGTAAATAAGTATGTCATCAATGAAAACAATGACAAACTTGTCAAGGTATGGTCCACACACTCGGTTCATAAGGTCCATGAACACAGCTGGTGCATTAGTTAAACCAAACGGCATGACCATAAACTCGTAATGACCGTAACGTGTTCTGAAAGCAGTCTTTGGAATATCATCTTCTTTCACCCGCATTTGATGATACCCGGAACGTAAGTCAATCTTTGAATAAACAGACGAGCCTTGTAGTTGATCAAATAAGTCGTCGATTCTCGGCAGTGGATAACGGTTTTTGATGGTAAGTTTGTTCAACTCTCTGTAGTCAATACACAACCTAAATGTACCATCCTTCTTCTTGACAAACAAAACAGGAGCTCCCCATGGTGATGTGCTTGGTCGAATGAAACCACGTTCTAATAGTTCTTGCAGTTGGCTTTGCAGTTCTTTCATCTTGCTGGGTGCGAGTCTATAAGGAGCACGAGCTATTGGTGCAGCTCCTGGTACAAGATCTATTTCAAATTCAACAGATCGATGTGGAGGTAGTCCCGGTAATTCTTTCGGAAATACATCGGGAAATTCTTTTGCGACGGGAACATCATTGATGCTCTTTTCTTCAGTTTGTACTTTCTCGACGTGTGCTAGAACAGCATAGCAACCTTTTCTTATTAGTTTTTGTGCCTTCAAATTACTAATAAGATGTAGCTTCATGTTGCCCTTTTCTCCGTACACCATTAAGGGTTTTCCTTTTTCTCGTATAATGCGAATTGCATTTTTGTAACAAACAATCTCTGCTTTCATTTCTTTCAACCAGTCCATATCGATTATCACATCAAAACTCCCTAACTCTACTGGTATCAAATCAATCTTAAATATTTCGCTACCCAGTTTAATTTCTCGATTCCGGCATATATTATCTACTGAAATTAATTTACCGTTTGCTAATTCGAGTAAAAATTTACTATCCAACGGCGTCAATGAACAACTTAATTTAGCACAAAAATCTCTACTCATATAGCTTCTATCCGCACCCGAATCAAATAAAACGTAAGCAGATTTATTGTCAATAAGAAACGTACCCGTAACAAGCTCCGGGTCTTCCTGTGCCTCTGACGCATTAATATTGAAAAATCTTCCGCGGCCTTGTCCATTCGTGTTCTCCTGGTTCGGGCAATTTCTAATAATGTGGCCCGGTTTTCCACATTTATAACAAACTACATTGGCATAACTTGCTCCGACACTACTTGCTTCGCCATTACTCATTCCGACACCATTTGTTCCTTTCGTTCTGTTAACCCCTGGTCCGTAGACCTCACACTTCGCCGAGCTATGACCATTTCTTTTACACTTGTTGCAAAATTTGGTGCAGAACCCTGAGTGATACTTTTCACACCTTTGGCATAGCTGCTTCTGATTGTTGTTGTTGTTGCGGTTGTTATTGTTGTTGGGATGATTGTTGTAGTTGCTGTTGTTGTTGTTGTTGTTGTTGTTGTTGGGCCGTTTGTTGTAGTTGCAATTGATGTTGCGATTGTTGGGATAATTGTTGCGTTTATTATTGTAATTGCTGTTGTTGTTGTATTGGTGATTCTTATCACCGTTTTCCTCCCACTTTCTTTTGACTTGCTTCACATTGACCTCTTCAGCCATCTGTTCTTTAATTCTTTCCTCAATCTGGTTCACTAGTTTGTGAGCCATTCTACATGCCTGTTGTATGGAGGCAGGCTCGTGTGAACTTATATCTTCTTAGATTCTTTCCGGTAATCCTTTCACAAACGCGTCGATCTTCTCTTCCTCATCTTCGAATGCTCCTGGACACAATAGGCATAATTCTGTGAATCGTCTTTCGTACGTGGTAATATCAAATCCTTGGGTTCGTAACCCTCTAAGTTCTGTCTTGAGCTTATTGACCTCGATTCTGGGACGGTACTTCTCGTTCATCAAGTGCTTGAATGCTGACCACGGTAGTGCGTACGCATCATCTTGTCCCACTTGCTCTAGATAGGTATTCCACCATGTTAACGCAGAACCTGTGAAGGTATGCATAGCGTACTTCACTTTGTCCTCTTCAGTACACTTACTTATGGCAAACACCTATTCGACCTTCTCGGTCCACCGTTTCAATCCGATCGGTCCTTCGGTTCCATCAAATTCTAAAGGTTTGCAGGCAGTGAATTCTTTATAGGTGCATCCTACACGATTTCCTGTACTGCTAGATCCAAGCTAATTGTTGGTATGTAGCGCAGCCTGTACTGCGGCTATGTTTGAAGCTAGAAAAGTACGGAATTCCTCTTCATTCATATTCACGGTGTGTCGAGTAGTCGGTGCCATTTCCTTCAAAATAGTCAAATGGAACAAGTTAATCATACAGAATATTAAGAGTAGTTAATAGTATTTCATAGCATAATATGAACTCATTTATAAAAGCTTTTTCTTCATATTAGCGTTTTATAAGTTTAAATTCGGGTAGTACTTACCCGTTAAGTTCATACTTAGTAGCTAATATACAATTCAACTACTACAATTCTATATGAAAAACTGATTATAATAATATTTCGCGTTCAAACTTTTATACAATATTTTACAAACTTACAACACCGTTTATTTTACATAAAGCATGAAATATAGCACACAATAACTTTGATACAAGATAGTTGTGAAGATAATTCTTGCTAGTACACAAGTCGTTCAGCAAAGGCAATAAAGACACGTAATTCATACGTCCAGAAACAAGTCATGCAGTCTGGTTTTACTAGGACTACTTCCCATCCTTGGTCTTGTGGAACATAACCGTTATGGCCGTTGATAAGACAGCGTGTTGTAACGTCGTCAATGGGACGAGGGTTACGTAATGTCCAACAGTCCCGTAACAATCTAAAAACCTCATTTATTACCCCAATTACCGACTCCGTCACTTGTGGAAATGTTTTGTATAATAGTTGTAGCCCGATGTTCTTGTTCTCACTTTGGTGAGAAGCGAACATTACTTATCCGTAAGCATAACATACTTCTTTATGTTGCATGTTAGCCGCTTTTTCTAAATCACGAAGTCCAATATTCGGATATATTGAGTTAAAATAATTTCTTAACCCATTGCGTAAAATAGCATTTGGGTTCCCCGCAATATATGCGTCAAAGTAAACACATCGTAACTTATGGATTTCCCAATGTGATATCCCCCATCTTTCGAACGAAAGCCTTTTATAAACCAAGACATTCTTGGAACGTTCTTCGAATGTCTTACAAACTGATCTCGCCTTAAATAGTTGTGCCGAAGAATTCTGACCGACTCTAGACAAGATTTCATCAATCATGTCTCCGGGTAGGTCTCTTAAAATATTGGGTTGTCTATCCATTTTGTGTTTTTATACTGTAAAATAGACAAGAGTTAGATTCATAAAAAAAATACTTATTAATACAAGCAATTTTTACATATATCATAAAGCATAAGCACACTATATTACATATATTACACCACACGAATACAACTATCTTATTTCGACTCGCTTGTTTCTTCTTCTTCGGTTTTGGTTCGTTTTGCCAAGTTTCTAGGGATATATGATGTTCCCCTAATACGAGCCGTCGTTTTCCACATTGGTTTAGAAAAACCTGGTGGTTTAGAGGTTCTCGGGTCATTGTTACAACTTAAGGACTTCGGGGGTTGACGATACATATAAAGTTCATCGGGGTTGGAATTAGATTTCTCTATTTTTATGCCCTTTCCCTTATTATTTTCTTTTGCCTTTTTAAATTCAGTTGGGGTAATTTCTATAACATCATCGGAATTCTCGTCGGAATCCGATTCATCGAAGAATTGGTAATCCTCCCAATATTTTGTTTCCTTGGCGGAAACACCATTGACCATAATTAACCTTGGTCGGTTGGTTGAGGATTTTCTTTTACTTAACCGTTTTATTATTTCCCCCACCGGTTCTATTTCTTCATCCGGTTCCGATTCTTCTTCCGGTTCCGATTCTTCTTCCGGTTCCGACTCTTCTTCCGGTTCCTCTTCGGGAACTTGTGAATCAGTCCACGAATCATTCCAATTTACATTTGACTCTTCATTATTATTAGGTGAGTCAGTGGAACTTGTTCTAGAGGTACACATCTATCACATAATATCAAATGCGTTAAGAGATTAATATATCATATAATATTCACATGTTAAAAATATATAGTTTCCAACAAAATTTGTTAAGCAATCATTTTTAAAGTAAACACAGTCGAAGTCCAGACTCACTAATGCATCCTAACAAACTCGATAAGACACATTAATGCAAAATTCTGGTTTTCTAAGACCAACGCTCTGATACCAACTGAAATGTCCCGTTCTTATTGATTAAAAACGTTCCATATTAATTGATTTCGTTGCGAGGTTTTGACCTCTATATGAGACGTTTTTCAAAGACTGCATTCATTTTTAAAACAAACCATAACCTTTATTTCATAAATAAAGGTTTAAAAAGCTTTACGTAGATTATCAAATAATGATAATCTAACATATCCTGTTTACACACGACCATTACATAATGGTTTACAATATAAATATGTTACATCGAAATCAGTTTCTTGAATGCAGTTTTTACACAATATCATACAAACATGGACTCCAAATCTTGTCCTTATTTTAGTATGAAACAGCGGAAGCTCTTAGTAATCACCTGAGAATAAACATGCTTAAAACATCAACAAAAATGTTGGTGAGTTATAGGTTTAACCTATATATTATCAAATCATAATAATAGACCACAAGATTTCATATTTCAATACACATCCCATACATAGATATAAAAATCATTCATATGGTGAACACCTGGTAACCGACATTAACAAGATGCATATATAAGAATATCCCCATCATTCCGGGACACCCTTCGGATATGATATAAATTTCGAAGTACTAAAGCATCCGGTACTTTGGATGGGGTTTGTTAGGCCCAATAGATCTATCTTTAGGATTCGCGTCAATTAAGGTGTCTGTTCCCTAATTCTTAGATTACCAGACTTAATAAAAAGGGGCATATTCGATTTCGATAATTCAACCATAGAATGTAGTTTCACGTACTTGTGTCTATTTTGTAAATCATTTATAAAACCTGCATGTATTCTCATCCCAAAAATATTAGATTTTAAAAGTGGGACTATAACTCACTTTCACAGATTTTTACTTCGTCGGGAAGTAAGACTTGGCCACTGGTTGATTCACGAACCTATAACAATATATACATATATATCAAAGTATGTTCAAAATATATTTACAACACTTTTAATATATTTTGATGTTTTAAGTTTATTAAGTCAGCTGTCCTCGTTAGTAACCTACAACCAGTTGTCCACAGTTAGATGTACAAAAATAAATCGATAAATATTATCTTGAATCAATCCACGACCCAGTGTATACGTATCTCAGTATTGATCACAACTCAAACTATATATATTTTGGAATCAACCTCAACCCTGTATAGCTAACTCCAACATTCACATATAGAGTGTCTATGGTTGTTCCGAAATATATATAGATGTGTCGACATGATAGGTCGAAACATTGTATACATGTCTATGGTATCTCAAGATTACATAATATACAATACAAGTTGATTAAGTTATGGTTGGAATAGATTTGTTACCAATTTTCACGTAGCTAAAATGAGAAAAATTATCCAATTTTGTTTTACCCATAACTTCTTCATTTTAAATCCGTTTTGAGTGAATCAAATTGCTATGGTTTCATATTGAACTCTATTTTATGAATCTAAACAGAAAAAGTATAGGTTTATAGTCGGAAAAATAAGTTAAAAGTCGTTTTTGTAAAGGTAGTCATTTCAGTCGAAAGAACGACGTCTAGATGACCATTTTAGAAAACATACTTCCACTTTGAGTTTAACCATAATTTTTGGATATAGTTTCATGTTCATAATAAAAATCATTTTCTCAGAATTACAACTTTTAAATCAAAGTTTATCATAGTTTTTAATTAACTAACCCAAAACAGCCCGCGGTGTTACTACGACGGCGTAAATCCAGTTTTACGGTGTTTTTCATGTTTCCAGGTTTTAAATCATTAAGTTAGCATATAATATAGATATAGAAAAGGTGTTTAGTTGATTTTAAAAGTCAAGTTAGAAGGATTAACTTTTGTTTGCGAACAAGTTTAGAATTAACTAAACTATGTTCTAGAGATTACAAGTTTAAACCTTCGAATAAGATAGCTTTATATGTATGAATCGAATGATGTTATGAACATCATTACTACCTTAAGTTCCTTGGATAAACCTACTGAAAAATAGAAAAATGGATCTAGCTTCAACGGATCCTTGGATGGCTCGAAGTTCTTGAAGCAGAATCATGACACGAAAACAAGTTCAAGTAAGATCATCACTTGAAATAAGATTGTTATAGTTATAGAAATTGAACCAAAGTTTGAATATGATTATTACCTTGTATTAGAATGATAACCTACTCTAAGAAACAAAGATTTCTTGAGGTTGGATGATCACCTTACAAGATTGAAAGTGAGCTAGCAAACTTGAAAGTATTCTTGATTTTATCTAACTAGAACTTGTAGAATTTATGAAGAACACTTAGAACTTGAAGATAGAACTTGAGAGAGATCAATTAGATGAAGAAAATTGAAGAATGAAAGTGTTTGTAGGTGTTTTTGGTCGTTGGTGTATGGATTAGATATAAAGGATATGTAATTTTGTTTTCATGTAAATAAGTCATGAATGATTACTCATATTTTTGTAATTTTATGAGATATTTCATGCTAGTTGCCAAATGATGGTTCCCATATGTGTTAGGTGACTCACATGGGCTTCTAAGAGCTGATCATTGGAGTGTATATACCAATAGTACATACATCTAAAAGCTGTGTATTGTACGAGTACGAATACGGGTGCATACGAGTAGAATTGTTGATGAAACTGAACGAGGATGTAATTGTAAGCATTTTTGTTAAGTAGAAGTATTTTGATAAGTGTATTGAAGTCTTTCAAAAGTGTATAAATACATATTAAAACACTACATGTATATACATTTTAACTGAGTCGTTAGTCGTTACATGTAAACGTTGTTTTGAAACCTTTAGGTTAACGATCTTGTTGAATGTTGTTAACCCATTGTTTATTATAACAAATGAGATGTTAAATTGTTATATTATCATGATATTATGATATATAATATATCTTAGTATGATATATATACAGTTAAATGTCGTTACAACGATAATCGTTACATATATGTCTCGTTTTGAAATCATTAAGTTAGTAGTCTTATTTTTACATATGTATTTCATTGTTAATACACTTAATAATATATTTACATATCATTTAACATAATTAACCAAGTGTATCAATATCTTAATATGATTCATATGTACCTAGTAAGACGTTGTTATAACGATAATCGTTATATATATCGTTTTCGAGTTTCTTAAATTAATAGTCTCATTTTTATGTATATAACTCATTGTTAAAATACCTAATGAGATACATACTTATAATAAAATCATGTTAACTATATATATAACCATATATATGTCATCGTATAGTTTTTACAAGTTTTAACGTTCGTGAATCACCGGTCAACTTGGGTGGTCAATTGTCTATATGAAACCTATTTCAATTAATCAAGTCTTAACAAGTTTGATTGCTTAACATGTTGGAAACATTTAATCATGTAAATATCAATCTCAATTAATATATATAAACATGGAAAAGTTCGGGTCACAACAAATATCAATCTCAATTAATATATATAAACATGGAAAAGTTCGGGTCACTACAGTACCTACCCGTTAAATAAATTTTGTCCCGAAATTTTAAACAGTTGAAGGTGTTGACGAATCTTCTAGAAATAGATGCGGGTATTTCTTCTTCATCTGATCTTCACGCTCCCAGGTGAACTCGGGTCCTCTACGAGCATTCCATCGAACCTTAACAATTGGTATCTTGTTTTGCTTAAGTCTTTTAACCTCACGATCCATTATTTCGACGGGTTCTTCGATGAATTGAAGTTTTTCGTTGATTTGGATTTCATCTAACGGAATAGTGAGATCTTCTTTAGCAAAACATTTCTTCAAATTCGAGACGTGGAAAGTGTTATGTACAGCTGCGAGTTGTTGAGGTAACTCAAGTCGGTAAGCTACTGGTCCGACACGATCAATAATCTTGAATGGTCCAATATACCTTGGATTTAATTTCCCTCGTTTACCAAATCGAACAACGCCTTTCCAAGGTGCAACTTTAAGCATGACCATCTCTCCAATTTCAAATTCTATATCTTTTCTTTTAATGTCAGCGTAGCTCTTTTGTTGACTTTGGGCGGTTTTCAACCGTTGTTGAATTTGGATGATCTTCTCGGTAGTTTCTTGTATAATCTCCGGACCCGTAATCTGTCTATCCCCCACTTCACTCCAACAAATCGAAGACCTGCACTTTCTACCATAAAGTGCTTCAAACGGTGCCATCTCAATGCTTGAATGGTAGCTGTTGTTGTAGGAAAATTCTGCTAACGGTAGATGTCGATCCCAACTGTTTCCGAAATCAATAACACATGCTCGTAGCATGTCTTCAAGCGTTTGTATCGTCCTTTCGCTCTGCCCATCAGTTTGTGGATGATAGGCAGTACTCATGTCTAGACGAGTTCCTAATGCTTGCTGTAATGTCTGCCAGAATCTTGAAATAAATCTACCATCCCTATCAGAGATAATAGAGATTGGTATTCCATGTCTGGAGACGACTTCCTTCAAATACAGTCGTGCTAACTTCTCCATCTTATCATCTTCTCTTATTGGCAGGAAGTGTGCTGATTTGGTGAGACGATCAACTATTACCCAAATAGTATCAAAAACACTTGCAGTCCTTGGCAATTTAGTGATGAAATCCATGGTAATGTTTTCCCATTTCCATTCCGGGATTTCGGGTTGTTGAAGTATACCTGATGGTTTCTGATGCTCAGCTTTGACCTTAGAACACGTCAAACATTCTCCTACATATTTAGCAACATCGGCTTTCATACCCGGCCACCAAAAATGTTTCTTGAGATCCTTGTACATCTTTCCCGTTCCAGGATGTATTGAGTATCTGGTTTTATGAGCTTCTCTAAGTACCATTTCTCTCATATCTCCAAATTTTGGTACACAAATCCTTTCAGCCCTATACCGGGTTCCGTCTTCCCGAATATTAAGATGCTTCTCCGATCCTTTGGGTATTTCATCCTTTAAATTTCCCTCTTTTAAAACTCCTTGTTGCGCCTCCTTTATTTGAGTAGTAAGGTTATTTTGAATCATTATATTCATAGATTTTACTCGAATGGGTTCTCTGTCCTTCCTGCTCAAGGCATCGGCTACCACATTTGCCTTCCCCGGGTGGTAACGAATCTCAAAGTCGTAATCATTCAATAATTCAATCCACCTACGCTGCCTCATATTCAGTTGTTTCTGATTAAATATGTGTTGAAGACTTTTGTGGTCGGTATATATAATACTTTTGACCCCATATAAGTAGTGCCTCCAAGTATTTAATGCAAAAACAACCGCGCCTAATTCCAAATCATGCGTCGTATAATTTTGTTCATGAATCTTCAATTGTCTAGACGCATAAGCAATCACCTTCGTTCGTTTCATTAATACACAACCGAGACCTTGCTTTGATGCGTCACAATAAATCACAAAATCATCATTCCCTTCAGGCAATGACAATATAGGTGCCGTAGTTAGCTTTTTCTTCAATAACTGAAACGCTTTCTCTTGTTCATCATTCCATTCAAATTTCTTCCCTTTATGCGTTAATGCAGTCAAGGGTTTTGCTATTCTGGAAAAGTCTTGGATGAACCTTCTGTAGTAACCAGCTAGTCCTAAAAACTGGCGTATGTGTTTCGGAGTTTTCGGGGTTTTCCACTTTTCAACAGTTTCTATCATTGCCGGATCCACCTTAATACCTTCTTTGTTCACTATGTGACCGAGGAATTGAACTTCTTCCAACCAAAATGCACACTTTGAAAACTTAGCGTACAATTCTTCCTTCCTCAATACTTCTAACACCTTTCTCAAATGTTCACCGTGTTCTTGGTCATTCTTTGAGTAAATAAGTATGTCATCAATGAAAACAATGACAAACTTGTCAAGGTATGGTCCACACACTCGGTTCATAAGGTCCATGAACACAGCTGGTGCATTAGTTAAACCAAACGGCATGACCATAAACTCGTAATGACCGTAACGTGTTCTGAAAGCAGTCTTTGGAATATCATCTTCTTTCACCCGCATTTGATGATACCCGGAACGTAAGTCAATCTTTGAATAAACAGACGAGCCTTGTAGTTGATCAAATAAGTCGTCGATTCTCGGTAGTGGGTAGCGGTTCTTGATGGTAAGTTTGTTCAACTCTCGGTAGTCGATACACAACCTGAATGTACCATCTTTCTTCTTGAAAAACAAAACAGGAGCTCCCCACGATGATGTGCTTGGTCGAATGAAACCACGCTCTAAAAGTTCTTGTAATTGGCTTTGCAGTTCTTTCATCTCGCTGGGTGCGAGTCTGTAAGGAGCACGAGCTATTGGTGCAGCTCCTGGTACAAGATCTATTTGAAATTCAACGGATCGATGTGGGGGTAATCCCGGTAATTCTTTCGGAAATACATCGGGAAATTCTTTTGCGACGGGAACATCATTGATGCTCTTTTCTTCAGTTTGTACTTTCTCGACGTGTGCTAGAACAGCATAGCAACCTTTTCTTATTAGTTTTTGTGCCTTCAAATTACTAATAAGATGTAGCTTCATGTTGCCATTTTCTCCGTACACCATTAAGGGTTTTCCTTTTTCTCGTATAATGCGAATTGCATTTTTTTAACAAACGATCTCTGCTTTCACTTCTTTCAACCAGTCCATACCGATTATCACATCAAAACTCCCTAACTCTACTGGTATCAAGTCAATCTTAAATGTTTCGCTAACCAGTTTAATTTCTCGATTCCGATATATATTATCTGCTGAAATTAATTTACCATTTGCTAATTCGAGTAAAAATTTACTATCCAAAGGCGTCAATGGACAACTTAATTTAGCACAAAAATCTCTACTCATATAGCTTCTATCCGCACCCGAATCAAATAAAACGTAAGCAGATTTATTGTCAATAAGAAACGTACCCGTAACAAGCTCCGGGTCTTCCTGTGCCTCTGCCGCATTAATATTGAAAATTCTTCCGCGGCCTTGTCCATTCGTGTTCTCCTGGTTCGGGCAATTTCTAATAATGTGGCCCGGTTTTCCACATTTATAACAAACTACATTGGCATAACTTGCTCTGACACTACTTGCTCCACCATTACTCATTCCGACACCATTTGTTCCTTTCATTCTATTAACCCCTGGTCCGTAGACCTCACACTTCGCCGCGCTATGATCATTTCTTTTACACTTATTGCAAACTTTGGTGCAGAACCCCGAGTGATACTTTTCACACCTTTGGCATAGCTGCTTCTGATTGTTGTTGTTGTTGTGGTTATTATTGTTGTTGGGATGATTGTTGTAGTTGCTGTTGTTGTTGTTGTTGTTGTTGGGCCGTTTGTTGTAGTTGCGATTGATGTTGCGATTGTTGGGATAATTGTTGCGATTATTGTTGTAATTGCTGTTGTTGTTGTTATATTGGTGATTCTTATCACCGTTTTCCTCCCACTTTCTTTTGACTTGCTTCACATTGGCCTCTTTAGCAGTCTGTTCTTTAATTCTTTCTTCAATCTGGTTCACTAGTTTGTGAGCCATTCTACATGCCTGTTGTATGGAGGCGGGCTCGTGTGAACTTATATCTTCTTGGATTCTTTCCGGTAATCCTTTCACAAACGCGTCGATCTTCTCTTCCTCATCTTCGAACGCTCCCGGACACAATAGGCACAATTCTGTGAATCGTCTTTCGTATGTGGTAATATCAAATCCTTGGGTTCGTAACCCTCTAAGTTCTGTCTTGAGCTTATTGACCTCGGTTCTGGGACGGTACTTCTCGTTCATCAAGTGCTTGAATGCTGACCACGGTAGTGCGTACGCATCGTCTTGTCCCACTTGCTCTAGATAGGTATTCCACCATGTTAACGCAGAACCTGTGAAGGTATGCGTAGCGTACTTCACTTTGTCCTCTTCAGTACACTTACTTATGGCAAACACCGATTCGACCTTCTCGGTCCACCGTTTCAATTCGATCGGTCCTTCGGTTCCATCAAATTCCAAAGGTTTGCAGGCAGTGAATTCTTTGTAGGTGCATCCTACATGATTTCCTGTACTGCTAGATCCAAGGTTATTATTGGTATGTAGCGCAGCCTGTACTGCGGCTATGTTTGAAGCTAGAAAAGTACGGAATTCCTCTTCATTCATATTCACGGTGTGTCTAGTAGTCGGTGCCATTTCCTTCAAAATAGTCAAATGGAACAAGTTAATCATACAGAATATTAAGAGTAGTTAATAGCGTTTTATAAGTTTAAATTCGGGTAGTACCTATCCGTTAAGTTCATACTTAGTAGCTAATATACAATTCAACTACTACAATTCTATATGAAAAACTGATTATAATAATATTTCGCGTTCAAACTTTTATACAATATTTTACAAACTTACAATACCACTTATTTTACATAAAGCATGAAATATAGCACACAATAATTTTGATACAAGATAGTTGTGAAGATAATTCTAGCTAGTACACAAGTCGTTCAGCAAAGGCAATAAAGACACGTAATTCATACGTCCAGAAACAAGTCATGCATTCTGGTTTTACTAGGACTACTTCCCATCCTTGGTCTTGTGGAACATAACCGTTATGGCCATTGATAAGACAGCGTGTTGTAACGTCGTCAAAGGGACAAGGGTTACGTAATGTCCAACAGTCCCGTAACAATCTAAAAACCTCATTTCTTACCCCAATTACCGACTCCGTCACTTGTGGGAACGTTTTGTTTAATAGTTGTAGCCCGATGTTCTTGTTCTCACTTTGGTGAGAAGCGAACATTACTAATCCGTAAGCATAACATGCTTCTTTATGTTGCATGTTAGCCGCTTTTTCTAAATCACGAAGTCCAATATTCGGATATATTGAGTCAAAATAATTTCTTAACCCATTGCGTAAAATAGCATTTGGGTTCCCCGCAATATATGCGTCAAAGTAAACACATCGTAACTTATGGATTTCCCAATGTGATATCCCCCATCTTTCGAACGAAAGCCTTTTATAAACCAAGACATTCTTGGAACGTTCTTCGAATGTCTTACAAACTGATCTCGCCTTAAATAGTTGTGCCGAAGAATTCTGACCGACTCTAGACAAGATTTCATCAATCATGTCTCCGGGTAGGTCTCTTAAAATATTGGGTTGTCTATCCATTTTGTGTTTTTATACTGTAAAATAGACAAGAGTTAGATTCATAAAAAAAATACTTATTAATACAAGCAATTTTTACATATATCATAAAGCATAAGCACACTATATTACATATATTACACCACACGAATACAACTATCTTATTCCGACTCGCTTGTTTCTTCTTCTTCAGTTTTGGTTCGTTTTGCCAAGTTTCTAGGGATATATGATGTTCCCCTAATACGAGCCGACGTTATCCACATTGGTTTAGAAAAACCTGGTGGTTTAGAGGTTCCCGGGTCATTGTTACAACTTAAGGACTTCGGGGGTTGACGATACATATAAAGTTCATCGAGGTTGGAATTAGATTTCTCTATTTTTATGCCCTTTCCCTTATTATTTTCTTTTGCCTTTTTAAATTCAGTTGGGGTAATTTCTATAACATCATCGGAATTCTCGTCGGAATCCGATTCATCGGAGAATTGGTAATCCTCCCAATATTTTGCTTCCTTGGCGGAAACACCATTGACCATAATTAACCTTGGTCGGTTGGTTGAGGATTTTCTTTTACTTAACCGTTTTATTATTTCCCCCACCGGTTCTATTTCTTCATCCGGTTCCGATTCTTCTTCCGGTTCTGATTCTTCTTCTGGTTCCGACTCTTCTTCCGGTTCCTCTTCGGGAACTTGTGAATCAGTCCACGAATCATTCCAATTTACATTTGACTCTTCATTATTATTAGGTGAGTCAATGAGACTTGTTCTAGAGATAGACATCTATCACATAATATCAAACGCGTTAAGAGATTAATATATCACATAATATTCACATGTTAAAAATATATAGTTTCCAACAAAATTTGTTAAGAAATCATTTTTCAAGTATACACGATCGAAGTCCAGACTCACTAATGCATCCTAACAAACTCGATAAGACACACTAATGCAAAATTCTGTTTCTCTAAGACCAACGCTCAGATACCAACTGAAATGTCCCGTTCTTATTGATTAAAAACGTTCCATATTAATTGATTTCGTTGCGAGGTTTTGACCTCTATATGAGACGTTTTTCAAAGACTGCATTCATTTTAAAACAAACCATAACCTTTATTTCATCAATAAAGGTTTAAAAAGCTTTACGTAGATTATCAAATAATGATAATCTAATATATCCTGTTTACACACGACCATTACATAATGGTTCACAATACAAATATGTTACAACAAAATAAGTTTCTTGAATGCAGTTTTTACACAATATCATACAAGCATGGACTCCAAATCTCGTCCTTATTTAAGTATGCGACAGCGGAAGCTCTTAATAATCACCTGAGAATAAACATGCTTAAAACGTCAACAAAAATGTTGGTGAGTTATAGGTTTAACCTATATATATCAAATCATAATAATAGACCACAAGATTTCATATTTCAATACACATCCCATACATAGAGATAAAAATCATTCATATGGTGAACACCTGGTAACAGACATTAACAAGATGCATATTTAAGAATATCCCCATCATTCCGGGACACCCTTCGGATATGATATAAATTTCGAAGTACTAAAGCATCCGGTACTTTGGATGGGGTTTGTTAGCCCCAATAGATCTATCTTTAGGATTCGCGTCAATTAGGGTGTCTGTTCCCTAATTCTTAGATTACCAGACTTAATAAAAAGGGGCATATTCGATTTCGATAATTCAACCATAGAATGTAGTTTCACGTACTTGTGTCTATTTTGTAAATCATTTATAAAACCTGCATGTATTCTCATCCCAAAAATATTAGATTTTAAAAGTGGGACTATAACTCACTTTCACAGATTTTTACTTCGTCGGGAAGTAAGACTTGGCCACTGGTTGATTCACGAACATATAACAATATATACATATATATCAAAGTATGTTCAATATATACATTATTAAGTCAGCTGTCCTCGTTAGTAACCTACAACTAGTTGTCCACAGTTAGATGTACAGAAATAAATCGATAAATATTATCTTGAATCAATCCACGACCCAGTGTATACGTATCTCAGTATTGATCACAACTCAAACTATATATATTTTGGAATCAACCTCAACCCTGTATAGCTAACTCCAACATTCACATATAGAGTGTCTATGGTTGTTCCGAAATATATATAGATGTTTCGACATGATAGGACGAAACATTGTATACGTGTCTATGGTATCTCAAGATTACATAATATACAATACAAGTTGATTAAGTTATGGTTGAAATAGATTTGTTACCAATTTTCACGTAGCTAAAATGAGAAAAATTATCCAATCTTGTTTTACCCATAACTTCTTCATTTTAAATCCGTTTTGAGTGAATCAAATTGCTATGGTTTCATATTGAACTCTATTTTATGAATCTAAACAGAAAAAGTAAAGGTTTATAGTCGGAAAAATAAATTACAAGTCGTTTTTGTAAAGGTAGTCATTTCAGTCGAAAGAACGACGTCTAGATGACCATTTTAGAAAACATACTTCCACTTTGAGTTTAACTATAATTTTTGGATATAGTTTCATGTTCATAATAAAAATAATTTTCTCAGAATAACAACTTTTAAATCAAAGTTTATCATAGTTTTTAATAAACTAACCTAAAACAGCCCGCGGTGTTACTACGACGGCGTAAATTCGGTTTTACGGTGTTTTTCGTGTTTCCAGGTTTTAAATCATTAAGTTAGCATATCATATAGATATAGAACATGTGTTTAGTTGATTTTAAAAGTCAAGTTAGAAGGATTAACTTTTATTTGCGAACAAGTTTAGAATTAACTAAACTATGTTCTAGTGATTACAAGTTTAAACCTTCGAATAAGATAGCTTTATATGTATGAATCGAATGATGTTATGAACATCATTACTACCTTAAGTTCCTTGGATAAACCTACTGGAAAAGAGAAAAATGAATCTAGCTTCAACGGATCCTTGGATGGCTCGAAGTTCTTGAAGCAGAATCATGACACGAAAACAAGTTCAAGTAAGATCATCACTTGAAATAATATTGTTATAGTTATAGAAATTGAACCAAAGTTTGAATATGATTATTACCTTGTATTAGAATGATAACCTACTGTAAGAAACAAAGATTTCTTGAGGTTGGATGATCACCTTACAAGATTGGAAGTGAGCTAGCAAACTTGAAAGTATTCTTGATTTTATGTAACTAGAACTTGTAGAATTTATGAAGAACACCTAGAACTTGAAGATAGAACTTGAGAGAGATCAATTAGATGAAGAAAATTGAAGAATGAAAGTGTTTGTAGGTGTTTTTGGTCGTTGGTGTATGGATTAGATATAAAGGATATGTAATTTTGTTTTCATGTAAATAAGTCATGAATGATTACTCATATTTTTGTAATTTTATGAGATATTTCATGCTAGTTGCCAAATGATGGTTCCCACATGTGTTAGGTGACTCACATGGGCTGCTAAGAGCTGATCATTGGAGTGTATATACCAATAGTACATACATCTAAAAGCTGTGTATTGTACGAGTACGAATACGGGTGCATACGAGTAGAATTGTTGATGAAACTGAACGAGGATGTAATTGTAAGCATTTTTGTTAAGTAGAAGTATTTTGATAAGTGTATTGAAGTCTTTCAAAAGTGTATAAATACATATTAAAACACTACATGTATATACATTTTAACTGAGTCGTTAAGTCATCGTTAGTCGTTACATGTAAGTGTTGTTTTGAAACATTTAGGTTAACGATCTTGTTAAATGTTGTTAACCCAATGTTTATAATATCAAATGAGATTTTAAATTATTATATTATCATGATATTATCATGTATGAATATCTCTTAATATGATATATATACATTAAATGTCTTTACAACGATAATCGTTACATATATGTCTCGTTTAAAAATCATTAAGTTAGTAGTCTTGTTTTTACATATGTAGTTCATTGTTAATATACTTAATGATATGTTTACTTATCATAGTATCATGTTAACTATATATATATCCATATATATGTCATCATATAGTTTTTACAAGTTTTAACGTTCGTGAATCACCGGTCAACTTGGGTGGTCAATTGTCTATATGAAACATATTTCAATTAATCAAGTCTTAACAAGTTTGATTGCTTAACATGTTGGAAACATTTAATCATGTAAATATCAATCTCAATTAATATATATAAACATGGAAAAGTTCGGGTCACTACACCTTTGAAGCTAGATCCATTTTTCTCATTTCCAGTAGGTTTATCCAAGGAACTTGAGGTAGTAATGATGTTCATAACATCATTCGATTCATACATAAAAAGCTGTCTTATTCAACGTTATAAACTTGTAATCACTAGAACATAATTTAGTTAATTCTAAACTTGTTCACAAATAAAGTTAATCCTTCTAACTAGACTTTTAAAATCAACTAAACACATGTTCTATATCTATATGATATGCTAACTTAATGATTTAAAACCCGAAAACATGATAAACACCATAAAACTGGATATACGCCGTCGTAGTAAAACCGGGGGCTGTTTTGGTTGGGATAATTAAAAGCTAAGAAGAACTTTGATTTAAAAGCTATACTTCTGGAAAAATGATTTTTCTTATGAACATGAATCTATATCCAAAAATTATGGTTAAACTCAAAGTGAAAGTATGTTTTTCAAAATGGTCATCAAGATGTCGTTCTTTCGACGGAAATGACTACCTCTTTCAAAAACGACTTGTAACTTGTATTTTTGACTATAAACTTATACTTTTTCTGTTTAGATTCATAAAGTTAAGTTCAATACGAAACCGTGGCCACTGGAATCACTCAAAACGGATTAGAAACGAAGAAATGGCGAGTAAAACAAGATTGATAAAAACTACTCATTTTACCTACGTGAAAGTTAGTAATAAATCTATTTCAATCATAACCTAATCAACTTATATTGTATATTATGTAATCTTGAGATACCATAGACACGTATACAATGTTTCGACCTATCATGTCGACCCATCTATATATATATTGCGGAACAGCCATAGACACTCTATATGTGAATGTTGGAGTTAGCTATACAGGGTTGAGGTTGATTCCAAAATATATATATATATAGTTTGAGTTGTGATCAATACTGAGATACGTATACACTGGGTCGTGGATTGATGCAAGATAATATTTATAGCTTTATTTCTGTACATCTAACTGTGGACAACTAGTTGTAGGTTACTAACGAGGACAGCTGACTTAATAAACTTAAAACATCAAAATGTATTAAAAGTGTTGTAAATATATTTTGAACATACTTTGATATATATGTATATATTATTATAGGTTCGTGAATCAACCAGTGGCCAAGTCTTACTTCCCGACGAAGTAAAAATCTGTGAAAGTGAGTTATAGTCCCACTTTTAAAATCTAATATTTTTGGGATGAGAATACATGCAGGTTTTATAAATGATTTACAAAATAGACACAAGTACGTGAAACTACATTCTATGGTTGAATTATCGAAATCGAATATGCCCATTTTTATTAAGTCTGGTAATCTAAGAATTAGGGAACAGACACCCTAATTGACACGAATCCTAAAGATAGATCTATTAGGCCTAACAAACCCCATCCAAAGTACCGGATGCTTTAGTACTTCGAAATTTATATCATATCCGAAGGGTGTCCCGGAATGATGGGGATATTCTTATATATGCATCTTGTTAATGTCGGTTACCAGGTGTTCACCATATGAATGATTTTTATCTCTATGTATGGGATGTATATTGAAATATGAAATCTTGTGGTCTATTGTTACGATTTGATATATATAGGTTAAACCTATAACTCACCAACATTTTTGTTGACGTTTAAAGCATGTTTATTCTCAGGTGAATATTAAGAGCTTTCGCTGTTGCATACTAAAATAAGGACAAGATTTGGAGTCCATGTTTGTATGATATTATGTAAAAACTGCATTCAAGAAACATATGTCGATGTAATATATTTCTATTGTAAACCATTATGTAATGGTCGTGTGTAAACAGTATATTTTAGATTATCATTATTTGATAATCTACGTAATGCTTTTGAAACCTTTATTGATAAAATAAAGGTTATGGTTGTTTTAAAAATGAATGCAGTCTTTGAAAAACGTCTCATATAGAGGTCAAAACCTCGCAACGAAATCAATTAATATGGAACGTTTATAATCAATATGAACGGGACATTTCAATCTTTATATTATTTTGACACGATAAGCAAAGTCTGTAATGTTGAAATCTCAAAAACTTTGAATTATGTTCATATAACCAATTACCCTACACTGCTCTCGACGATTCACGAACAATTATGTGCAAATAGATATGTATGAATATATACATATGTGTGATTATTAAATTAAGAAATATTAATGAAACATTAAATGTTTGGTTAGAATGAGAATAAGTTACGAAGTCTATTATATGGCTTGAGAATATTAACAAAGTATTAGACGTATAATACTTTACATAAACATATTTGTTTCAAAATATATTCAAATAATTATCGATGGAATTAGAAGATGATATCAAATGATTGATTTATCAGATACATTGAATTATGATTACGAGTCTCTGTTAAGAGGTCCACTTTGATTTAGAAAACCTTTCCTTTTTAACGATATTCGAAATAAATGGTAATGTAATCTTCGAGTAAGGACAAAGTGTCAAGTGCGAGAGCATGACAGATTGGTGGAAATTTCTGTTAAATTCCAATACATGCCTTACAATAATTGCCTCGTGACTTTTGATAAGATAAATTAATTAACCTTCATATTAGGTATTGTGAAAGTGAAATTAGGGAATATAGGTAAATTAGAAAATAGATATTGACAAGTTAAATAGATCGACATTTTACATTAAGATAATTCCTTACGTTTGATTTTTCCTTTAGACTTAATCCTACGAGTCATGATTAAACTAGAAGTTAAAATCTTGAAACCTGATATAATTCATATATGATTTTACATTCATAAACGAAAACGTCATTTCAATATAATAGACTTTTTAAGAACGTCTTATGACATAACAACTTCTACTATTATAACCTTTGTAATAAAATGATTTTTTGATATAAAATAATTTGATTATTAAAATATTTTACGAACGTTTGTATATAAATAAAATATATCAATTTTAAACTTTAAAATACAAAAGTTACGAAATAGTAATTCTTAATATTCAAACGATTTCTAAATATATAAGTTTTGAATGACATTAGTTTTGAAAAACTACATTAAGTAAATAGTTCAAATTTATATTTCGAAATAAAAATATAAATATATATAATTTAGTCATAAAACGTCCTGATTTAAACTAATATATTTTGACAAACAACAAACCATTGATTTATAGAAGCAAATGACCACAACACTCAATTTTATAAGTTACAATTATTATAAGGTAATTTATTGATGAGTAAGTCAAATTATTAATAAGGGTACACGTCGCGTAACGTAAAATGCTAGTTTTCTAAGCGTACAAAATTACGTTCGAAAAACCGAAACTGGCACTTAAGTCGAGGGTCAACGTACAACACATCGGTGTAAAAATTAAAAATCAACTACGCACGAGAATATAATATAATATTTAATTAATTCTAAAGATTAAATATAATATATATTAAATAATATATACTTATACATAAATGAGTGTCGGTGTGGAACATGAATTAGAAATGAACTGGAAATGAGCTGTTAATTGGTATCATGCGATCGCATGATTTTATCATGTGGACTCCATGCGATCGCATGGAGTCAAGTTTCTGAAACTCTATATAATTCACTCGATCGTTCACTGAAACACACACATATCAAACATTCATTTATATTACTCCGTATATATTATTTACTTATATTATTGATATTATTATTATTATTAAGAGTAATATTATTATTAATCACATTAATATTAGTAGTATTATTATTGTACATAAAATACTACGACGAGGTCATGAGCGAGCTATTTCAAAAATGGATTTACGAGTAGGATAGGGCTAAGGAAATTATGGGTATAGATATGGAGGTGATAGGTATAGTTCATGGGTATGCTCGTGAGGTCAATCTAGTGTTTATCATCTCCGTTGCATTTACGTACTTTCCTGCAATATTGAATCTCAATATTGATACGTGAGCACTCATAACTTAACTTTTATATATTTTTTTAGTGTATCCCTGAGTAGTGCTCGAGTATTTAGGATTATGCATGCTTGTATTTTTGATATTGCCATTAGATAGGATATGTTGAATCTTGAATTAGTTACATATGCGGTTGAGATAAGGTATAAGATATGCATGTCGTTGGAAAGCTAGCGAAAAATTAAGAACTTTTCATTTAGATATCGAATGGTTTCGATGAACGGATTTGAAGTTATAGTCGATTGAATTTTTGTATTATTATTAAAAATGATTATTATCATCGTCGTTATTATCGTCGTTATAGTTTTTATCTAATTATTATTATTATTATTATTATTATTATTATTATTATTATTATTATCATTATCAATAAAAAGTATTATCATTAAAAATTATTATTTTTATTATTATTACTATCATTATTATCGTTAAAGTTATAATTAGTAATATCATGAAAGATTATCATAATATTTATTAACATTAGTATTATTATAATTAAAAAAACTAATATTAGTAACATCTAATTATTATGATTACTATTATTATCATTAACATGAACGCAATATAAAAGACAATTAAAAGCTATTAAACGAATCGATTAGGAAATAATAAGTATGTGTATCATGATGAAATTAAAATATTGTAAGATATTGATTTAGATAAAATTATCGTTCTTATTATTTTTATCATTTCTATTATTAAAAGTATCGTTAGTATTAAAACTATCATTTTAACAAAAATTATCATTTTAAATGAAATGTCATTGTTATTATAAAATATCATTTTAAATAAAATTATTATTTTAAAGTTAATATTAAAAAGTATCGTAAATATTAAAGTTATCATAATTAGAATTATTATTTTATCATAATATCATTTTTAATAAATATAAATATTGATATTTTTATTAATAGAATAATAATAATTATTATTACAAAATAATATAACTTTTACTTATTATTATTATCAATGTTATTTTATCAAATAAATATGTAATACAAATAATATAATTACCTTAATAAAACCTATCATATTATTTTTATGATATTAAATAAACTTTATAAATTTTATTACTTAAGATATATAAAAGTATATTTTTATTATATAGATTTTGATAATAAATGAATTATATTATTTACTCTAATAAATCTTTTAAAAATATTTAAAAATATAAAACGACGATATTTAAAATATATACTAATCATGTATAAAATTTGGAAATCATTTTGAGTCAAATTGACTTTGGTTGACTTTTGCATATTAGTCTCGAGCATTAGGATCGTGGTACACTATGACTTGACTTAAATTATTAAGCAAATATTGACCAACATATAAATATATATAATTAATATAGGTTCGTGAATCCGAGGCCAACCTTTCCTTGTTCAATGACGTTATATGTATTTTAACTACGAAATACAGTATGGTGAGTTTCATTTGCCTTTTTACCCTTTATATTTTTGGGCTGAGAATACATGCGGAATTTTTATAAATGTTTTACGAAATAGACACAAGTAATCAAAACTACATTATATGGTTAAATAATCCAAGCCGAATATGCCCCTTTTGCTTGGTAGCCTAAGAATTAGTAAACCGGTCTACTAATTGACGTGAATCCTAAAGATAGATCTATTGGGCCTAACGAACCCCATCCAAAGTACCAGATGCTTTAGTACTTCGAATTCGTTTTTTTATCATGTCCGATGGATTTCTTGGAATGATAGGGGATATTCTTATGTGCATCTTGTTAATGTCGGTTACCAGATGTTCAATCCATATGAATGATTTTTGTCTCTATGCATGAGACATATATTTATGAG
Source organism: Rutidosis leptorrhynchoides (assembly GCF_046630445.1). Classification (NCBI taxonomy): domain Eukaryota; kingdom Viridiplantae; phylum Streptophyta; class Magnoliopsida; order Asterales; family Asteraceae; genus Rutidosis; species Rutidosis leptorrhynchoides. The sequence continues at coordinate 261,084,161 of NC_092337.1, forward strand.
CAATGGAAATGAAATTCTTGTTGTCTATTAAAATGATAGAAATGAATGATTATGATAAACTAATGAACTCACCAACCTTTTAGTTGACACTTTAAAGCATGTTTATTCTCGGGTATGAAAGAAATCTTCCGCTGTGCATTTTTTCATTTTAAGGATATTACTTGAAGTCATTCTTGGCACATTTTGAAGAATGTTGCATTCGAGTCATTGGGTTCATCAAAGATTATTATTAAGTCAATTTTTCATGGGATAGTGGATATTATGAAATGGTAGGCATGCTTGTCAATTGTCGATGTAAAGAAAGTTTGTCTTTTAAAAAATGAATGCAATTTTTGTGAAATGTATCATATAGAGGTCAAATACCTCGCGATATAATCATATGTTATTGTATTCGTTCTTATGGATTAGGACGGGTCTTTACATGTGGTATCAGAGCGGTGGTCTTAGCAAACCAGGTCTGCATTAGTGTGTCTAACTGATAAGTCGTTAGGATGCATTAGTGAGTCTGGACTTCGACCGTGTCTGCATGTCAAAAGTTTTGCTTATCATTTCTAGTCAGAAATCATCTGCTTATCATCCTTAGAAAATTACCTACTTATCATTATTAGTCTAGACACGTCTTGCAACATTAATTGCATGAGTAGTGTATAGACAAAATTCATATCTTAGCGTATCTGCTAAATCATATCTTATCGTATCTGTTACTTTAAACTTTGCCTGACATATCCCGCAAATTCCTCTGTAATCTACGAAATCTTTTGATCTATATATATATAGATATCCTATGTAAATAGAATACCACCCGATAGCCGGAAAATCATTTTATATCGAAAAATCCTTTATCCAATCGTACGAAATGGAATTTGTCATCAGTTCAAGTCACTCGAATTCCGAAATGGAATCTCACTCAAGCTCCGAAAGCAGTGTGACCGGAATGGATCAAGCAATCAGTCATCACCTAATCTAGATAAATTAGGGATGGGTTCGTAGCCTCCTCAATCATTGGAGACAAGAAGAAGGCAATCCTTTCCATCCACCACATTGCCCTCTTGACGAAGAACCTGAAGCACTTACCGACGAACCTGTTCGAAACACCATTTTCTCTCTCATTTCCAGAGTATCTCGTCACGATTATATATTACATCAAATTTTAGATTTTATTTATCCGCTCGTCCGAACCGACAATCACCCCGGTGTAATAGAAGAAGTCAACGAGCTTCGCGCTCGGGTAGTGGCTTTGACGAATATGGTGCAGAGATTACAAGCACCAGCAGCATAACCAGTACAACCATCATCAACGCCAACAGTACCATTACCACCTCCAACCACAACCGCGTCGTAAACCTCAACTTCACAATTTGTCCCACGAGCATTAACGTCATACGCACCATAGATACCAAGGAGTACCAACAACAATAACTGACGAAGTATATATTCATAACTTCATTGGAGAAACATTATGCGATGATTATGTAGTCTCTAGAGACATAGAGATTATCTATTCTAACCCTAACCATAAATTAGATGAGTAAACCAAAATGATAGAAGGAATAGTAGAAAACCCTGACAAAAATGGTGTGTGATTAACAAGCTAAACTTTTTTTACCAACAGCATCAACAGTACCGTCAGCGTCACCAGCATCATCAGTACAGTCAACATCAGAATCAACAACACCTATAATTCGTCCTTGTACCATCCGCAGGCTTCTTACTAACATTCTGAGTCGAACCTTGAGATGGTTCAAATTTCCTCTTACCATCACTACTTTTAGTGTCAACTTGCTTACTAGCCAAAGCTCTTCTTCTTTTGGCCATCATCAGATTTTGAGACATGAGAATCACAGCATCGAGGGTAACTTTCTCAGCAGCGATCACATTTCCCTGAACATCCTCGGGAAGACCTTCAATATACATTTCGATCTTCCTCGGCTCGGTAGGAAACATCTCAGGGCACAAGGTAGAAAGCTCCAGAAAACGGTTAGTGTAGCTCTCAATGTCGGTACCCTTAACTTTGAGTTCCCAGAACTCGGCTTCAAGCTTTTAAATGTGGCTTCTAGGACAAAACTTATTAACCATCATGCTTTTAAGTTCTTCCCATATAGTTGCATTTGCATTATCAATTCCCACAGATTTAGCATGAGCAGTCCACCAAGTCATAGCATTGCCCGCTAATGAGCTAGTGGTATATTTGACTCAGTCATTGTCCCCGCAGTTGCAAACACGGAAGATGGATTCTAGTTTCTCAAACCATTGGACTAGTTCGATAGCCTCTTCACTTCCCTTGAAAGCGGGAGGATTGCAGTTTGTAAAGTCCTTGTAAGAACAAGGTTTCGGTTGGGTGTTAGCATGATTAGCTTGGGCGTTGCCTTGGGCGGCAGCGAGTAACTGTTGAAATTGCTCAGTGGTCAACACGATGTTGTTAACGGTAGGTGCAGCTGGACGAACCATGATGTCTCTACATTAAAGTGAACATAAGTTTGATAAGTTAATAAGTTATAAGTTTGAGCAAAATAAAGCATTGATATCACATGATATTAATAGAACACTTTATATTGTTAGATAGAGGCATTAAATAAGCCTTTTTAATGCACGATTCAAAAATAGAAATAGTTTAAGGTATAGCCTTTACATAGATAAGAAATTGGAAAAATAAACTAGGAAATATTAAGATTGAAGTAGTCTTCATATTTCTTCTTGTCGTCCTCAACCTTCTTCATAAACTTCTCAACTTTCTCGTTCTTTGCCTTTTGTTTCTCATGCAGGAACTCGAGATTATTATAGAGATTAGTAACCCTACTATTGACTACATTGCATTCGTAATCTCTTAGAGCAAGTTGGTATTTCACACGGTTTTCCTCCACTTTCAATCTAGAGTCGACATTTTCTTTCAAATGAGTGAGAGATTGCTTCCCCCATCGGGCACTTCTTTCACTTTCATACTTCACCAACTTTATCTCTTTCTTTAACTCAGCATTTTTCTCCAAAAGTTTCTTGATCACTAGGTCTTTTTCATCCATTCGAGCCTCGACCCTTGCAACATGGTGAAGCAAACCATCAAAGTTCTTCTCGGTAGTCGTTCGCAGATTCATGATTTCACACATGGCGTTATGGTTATCGTAAGAAGGAGATCGGGCTCTTTTCTTAGACGGGACATCTTCTTTAAAATCAGCAGGGCGTTTCCCCTTGTCTTCAATTCTCGGGGTCGGGTAGTATTCGGGAGACTTAGGTAAAGTATCCGGACTATAGTTTGGTGAGGGAGGACCACCAAGGCCATAAGGTGGACTTTGGACTGGTCTTTCAGTGGAAGAGTATCCAGTACCTACTTCGATGGTAGGTTTAAAGCGAGCCATTTCTTCAGATGAGTTGAAGAGAGTCATTTTGTTTGGTTGATTAACGCTTGAGCTTGACATCCTAACATTAGTAAAGAGACTTTGATTAGCATTTTAAGCCAAGATTATCAAAGCAAAGTTTTTAAGATTATAAGGCAATCCTAAGTGCTTTAAGTCTAAGGCAGGAAAGGTTATAGTTTCCTAGATTGCTAAGGCACCCTAGCTAGCAAGTAAGGCACACATAAAGATGCAATCTTGGTTCTCTATAACAGCCTGGTTATGCTCTGATACCAATCTATCATACCCCCAGTTAGAGCCTGGGTGAAATGTGACTTAATATCAAATAAACCAACATATTATAATATACGAGAACAATACTATATGATAAAAACAAACTTTATCGAGTACGCAGCGGAAAATGAAATGTCGTTACAAGAATTGGAATTACAATAAAGTAAATGTTTCAAATGCAAGAATAATAGATGCGATAGTTCTTGATCCTAAGTCCAAGTAGCATCACATAAGCAGTAGGTAAGTAAACTTGATCAATCAACACCTGAGACAAAACATGCTAAAGTGTCAACCAAAAATGGTTGAGTAAAATCATAGGTTTACCAAATATGTTTGACCGTTGTTTTTAGACCACAAGATTTTTGTTTATAAAGTTGATCTCGCAGATCAAAAAGTTATGCCAGTTCGTGATATTTAGACTAAACGTTCAAGTTTGCCCCAATGACAAGTTGTGCTGTCTTTGTCGGTTTAATTTCATTATTAAGTAATACAATGACTTGGTCAAATGTATCAGGGACGTTACTCCCGATAAGCGTACACCCAATAATTAAGAATTCATTTAACGAGCAATTAAAAATATCACTGTAGGGACTTGGTTGGACATAGCCAGGTATATCATAGTTTAACAGTTGGTACTTGTGTCTAAATTGTAAATAGTAAAAGTAGCATGTTTCTCACCCCAAAATTTAAAATAAATTGCGCAATAGTAAGTGGGGCTATGAGTTCACCTTAGTAAGTAGGAGAGAGAGTTGTTATTCCTTGGAATAGAAGAGTTGGATGAACGTGAGCAGAAAGTCAACCTAATGACATTTTAAGATTAGTTAAATGTTTTGCCCAAGTTTAAGTTTAAGTATGCAAGTGTTTAAGTATAGTTTGTTTTACTAAGTTTCCATTCTTAGTAAGTTTACACTTTTTGCAAGTTAGTGTTGAACACTAGTATGTTGTCCTTAATAAGTCTACCACTTATTAAGTGTGAAAGTAACTAAGTGTGATGACCCGGAAATTTTCGATCAAATTTAAACTTTAATCTTTATATGATTTCGATACGATAAGCAAAATCTGTAATGTTGAGTCTCGAAAGTTTTGAAATCTATGTTCATGTAATCAATTACCCTTTGACTATGTCCGACGATTCACGAATGATTGTTGTAATTAATTATATATATATATATATATATATATATATATATATATATATATATATATATATATATATATATATATATATATATATATATATATAATAGCAGTTTATATAATAAATCGAAATACAACTTAACCAATTGAGTTAATTATGTAAAATATTATTATGAATCTATATGAATATACATGAATTTTATTAATAATTATTATTATATTCTAATATATATATATATATATATATATATATATATATATATCAAATATATAAATATTAAATATTCAATAAACGATATAATAAAATATAATTAATAGATTATATATTAAATGTAATTACAAGTTTAATTATAGTTGCTATATTATTATTACATTATGTATCAGTAGTATTATTAAAGTTATTAATTTCTTTTACATATATATAATTTATTATATCTAACATTTTATTAATATTAGTATTCTTGTTAAAATAAATGTTAATAATATTATTGTTATCAATACATTGATAATTATTAGTATTAGTTAAAATTAAATATAAATACAGATATATATGTATAAATACAGATACATAGATAAAATACAGATTGATATATAAAATTACATATGCAGATATAGATATATGTAAATGTATACGGGTATATATAAATAAATACATATTCTATTTACATCTCACTCAAGAATCCAATCCCTGTCTGTCTGTAATCTGTTAGAGGCCAATCTCAGTTCACAACACATACAACAATCTATTTCACATCATTTTCCAACTACAGATAATTGATTCTAATTGTACAAATCAAAATTCCCATCACAGGAACAAAACAAATTCTGTTAGAGATTAATTGACTTTTTTCTCTTCATCTGTTTCACGTCTCTTTCTTCTTTCTGAGTAAATCAATCTGTCAACACCAGGATCACTACAAAACAATATTTATTACTACCCAAATCATTCAATAGATTGTTACACGTTCCTTTCAATCTCGTTCAATCTACTAGTATACATTTTATAATAAACACACACTTATAAAGATGAAGAAAAAAAATAAAAACACACCCTACAAACCTTTTAATCGATCACCATCCTCATCACTTGCATTTTCTTTTCTCTTTCTGTCGAGCTCACATCTCTTTTCCACTCTCTCTTCTAGATATGACTAATAAACAACCATCACTTTGTTTCTTTTGTCAAGCTCACGATCACCATTTAATTTACAGACTATATTGCTTACAATTACCTCAACCATTGAACCACAATCACCAACGATTATAAAATCTCTGTTGCCACCAAAGAAACCACATCAATAACAACCATCACCTTCAGCATCCATTTCGCTATATAGGCACATATATAAGTACAAACCTCCATCTTCTAAGCCACCGTCGATCACCAAATACTTCTGCCTTCTTCATTTGTCACCACCACCTTGCAGACCAAAATCATCGAACCATTTAATTTCCAATTATACTACTTTCTTGCTCGAGTCTACAACCCACCCTTAGTTTTTTTTTATCCTTTCTACTAATACCTTCTACTAGTATGCGAATTGATAATGACAAGGAATTTGTGAGCATGATATGAAAGTGATGAGATGAATATGATAATGATAATGGTAGGACAATATGAGAACATGGAGTCTTATAAATCCCTCGTGTGGGATAAGCCACACTTCGTGGCCGACATTTGAATCAACGGTTAATTCCTTTCTATAATTTAATTCACATGCTATTGATTTATACTGGTTTTGTTATTATCAATCGAACCCCACATCCACTCAACCATCAATAATTGTTTAAACATGTATTGGGTCGTGTATTTTACTTTAGCCGATGGATATGGAGTTAATAATGGGTGACAATTACATGTTCTTTGTAGTGGCCGACAAGAATAGAATGGATGACTAGATGGTATTTTTAAATAACAGCTTTAGGATATAGAATAAAGAAATCAAAACCCATTTCTGTTTTGCTTCTGGATCGATATTGATGTTGGGCCACGATCACATTTAAAGTTGGGCCGAGAAGTTAGGGTATTCCATGATGAAATCACAGTGATGATTCTGGTAAGCGAGCATACATATTTCCAAGGTCACAATAACATAAATAGGTATATGATATAGATATTGATGATGACGTGATGATCTTGATGATAGTGATGCTATACGATCGAGGTGATGATGATGATGATGATGAAAACCCGTTAAGATAATGATGATAATGTATAGTTAAGATGATGATGATTTTTTTTATCACGATGGGATTATGATTATGATAATGGTTTAAACAACGGTTAGGATTGTGGTTTGATTATGATGCATATAGAAACGATAAACATGAAATAATGGGATAGAATGATGTCGAGGTTAATGATAGGAAGGAGATGATAAACAGTTTAATATAGTTTACATATTTTAGCGTACGAATCATTTCAGAAAAGTTCAAATAGCTTCAATGGTTTATATGAGTGTTCGTGAAGAGAAGGATCCTGAGTTCGAACCTAGTTTGCTGCAGATATTTTGTTTTTATTGCACAAGTTGGGCCAGACTGGTGGAAGGAATATATAAACTTCAATTCAGGTTAAATCAGAATAATAGTTTAGCTCAAATGGTTGGGTGTGTGTCAGGGAATCGAGAGGTCGCGGGTTCGAGCCCTGCTTGTGGCATCTATATTTTTTTTAAGCCTATTTTGTGAGGTAGTAATTTCTATTATTTTTATTATTATTATTTCATTACTATTATTATGACTACTATTATTATTATCACATTAATACATTAATATTATGATTAGTATTATCATTAATAAAATTAATATTATTATCATTATTACTAGTATTATATTATTAGTACTTTATAAGTATTATTATTATTATTGTTAATACTATCATTTTTATAGTCATTATTAGTATAATTATATAGGTTATTATTAGTAGTATCATTTTGATTAAAACTAATATTGTTATTATTATTATTATCATCAATATTATAAATATCATTTTTTTTTCTAAAACTATCATTTTTAGCATTTTTATGAAAAGTAACATTTTAGAAAAAGTATTATTTCTATTAAAGATTATTATTATCAATATTATTAAAAATAACATTTTTATTAAAATTATCATTTTTATCACTATTAGGATTATTATTATTATCATTATTATTATTAGTATTATTAATATTAATATATATTAAATAAAGATTTTCTATATAAAATATATTCATGACATAAAACATAACTACATTAATATCAATATTACATATTATACTAAATAATATTTTAATAAGTAATTACGATATTAAAATTTAATATGATAAGTATTAGTTATATAAAATATATAGATTAAATATAAATTTATCTATATAAATTATAATATAGCAAATATATTATTAATAATAATATATAAACTTGTTCGATTACTATTTGGTGTTAATATATATACAAATAATATAGGTTCATGAATCCGAGGCCAACCCTGTACTTGTTCAATGTCGTTTTATGTATTTTTACTACAAAATACATTAGGTGAGTTTCATTTGCTCCCTTTTTAAATGCTTTTGCAATATATATTTTTGGGACTGAGAATACATGCGCTTTTATAAATGTTTGACGCAATAGACATAAGTACCTTAACTGCATTCTATGATAGAATTATCTGGGATTGGGGTTGATTATTATGATACGAATTAGTCCCCGGTTTCCGTTAGAACGTACGAGCTCCCGAGTAGGGTGGATGGTTTATTATTTATGACATTTTGGCACCGGTTATCCTATATTTTATAAACATGTGTTCAGCCGTGGGGTGTAAAGACCGGCACAGAGGTTCTATATTTTGAAGGCACATGTATTCAGCCGTGTGGTGAAAGACCGGCACAGATGGTTACTATTATATTTTGAATCCTCACCAGGTGTTCTTCATATGAAAGATATTTTTTTTTGTGCAGTTGGAATGGGACTTCTGCACGTTTTATAATATTTAAAATCTTGTGGTCTATTGAAATGATGAAACTGAAATTATTACTATAAACTAATGAACTCACCAACCTTTTGGTTGACACTTGAAAGCATGTTTATTCTCAGGTTTGAAAGAAATCTTCCGCTGTGCATTAGCTCATTTTAAGGATATTACTTGGAGTCATTCATGACATATTTCAAAAGACGTTGCATTCGAGTCTTTGAAGTTCATTAGAGGTTATTATAAAATAAATGACAGATTAGGTCATTTATAGTTTGGATATTATGAAATGGTATGCATACCTGTCAACTTTCGATGTAATGAAAGTTTGTCTTTTAAAAACGAATGAAATGTTTGTAAAATGTATCATTTAGAGGTCAAGTACCTCGCGATGAAATCAACTATTATGAATCGTTTATAATCGATATGGACTTCGTCCGGATGGATTAGGACGGGGCGTTAAAGTTGGTATCAGAGCGGTGGTCGTAGCGAACCAGGTCTTGCATTAGTGTGTCTAACTAGGAGTTGTTAGGATGCATTAGTGAGTCTGGACTTCGACTTAGTAGTTGTTAGGTTATATTAATAAGTCTGGACTTGAACCTGGTCTGCATGTCAAAAAGTTTTGCTTATCATTTGGTGTCGAAAATTACCTGCTTATCATTCTTAGTCTAGACACATCTTACTGCATTGATTGCATGAATAGTGTATAGACAAAATTCATATCTTAGTGTATCTGCTAATCCATATCTTAGCTTATCTATTACCATAAACTTTGCTTGATATATTTCGTAAATTCCTCCGTAATCTACGAAATCTTTTGTTCTATATATATATATAGATATTCTATGTAATTAGAATATCATCCGATATCCGAAAATCATTTCATATCGAAAAATCCTTTATTCAATCGTACGCAATGGAACTCACAACTAGTTCAAGTCCCTCAGATTTCGATATGGAGTCCCACTCCAGCTCCGAAAGCAGCGTCACCAGAAGGAATCAATCAATCAGCCATCCCCAATTCATCTGATGAGTTCGTAGTCTACTCAATCATTGGAGACAAGAAGAAGGCGATCCTTTCCACCAATCAAATTCACCTTTTGGCGAAGAACCTGAAACACTTATTGGTAAACCAATTTGAAACACCATTTTCACTCTCATATCCCAAATATCTCGCCACGAACATATCATATCTCATATTCAAAACCTTATACATCTGCTTGTTCCAACCGCCAATTATCCCAGAGTAATCAAAGAAGTCAACGTGCTTCGCACCCGAGTTGTAGCCTTGAAAAATATAGTGTAAAATGTACCAGCTTCAGCAACATCAACAGTACCACCATCACCAACAGCAACATCTGCATCCCACACCTCAACATCACAATCTGTTCCACAAACATCAACATCATACGCATCATGGATACCAAGGAATACCAACAGCAATTAACGATGAAGTATTGAGCCATAACTTCATTAATATTCTGCGAAGAATATGTGGATCCTAATAGTTTTAGAGATTACTTATTCTAGCTCAAATCGAAAATCAAATGAGTTTAATATTATATTGACTCATTAAATCCATGATTACATCTGAAGAAAATATATATGTATATATATTTTCATAAAGATTGTGATTAAAAATTATTTCGTACAAACTGTTAATGATGAAAATATTTTAACGGGTAGGTAATACCCGAGGAATATATAAGATTTCACATTAATAAGTTACATTGTACATTCTTCAAATCTGATTCAACAGTCATTTACTATCCTACTTACATCCACAGATATATGAATCCGTTCACCACAGAATAACCATTTCCATTCAAATTTCATATTTGGATTTTGACCTATCAGAATCCAACAAGTGGCATAATGAAGAAAACATTTGACGGAATAAAATTTGTTAGAAACAAACAAATTAACTATGAGAAATTTTGTTAAGAATCCACGCTAACAAAATCCTAGCTAACTGTTCCTTGCTAACTGTGGACTAATCAACTGAGGACTACCAATAGTGGACAATTAAAATGAATTAAAATATTGATTATAACATATGAAACTAAACAATTCTTCAAGTTTGCCACTTGATTTCATCTTAACCTCATTTGTATCTTGACAATTACAATCTGCGTTCAAACCTTTCACAAATCTTGGGGACACCTAAATCGAGAGGATGAACCAACTGCACTTTACCTACGGAAGAAAGATCGATGCATATTGTTATGCACCTGAAAACTCTCGAAAATTGAGTAAACGTTTAACGCGTAGCTGTGCTAATTCCTTTAGCGTTATTATTATCAAAAATAACTTTGCAATCTCTTTCCAAATTAGCCAATTTTGTCAAAACTCCAACAAGTCAACATCGACTTTTTGTTCGAAACAACCTTATTATAACCTTGATATATATACGTGCTCTTTCATTGTTACCGGGGAACCTTTCATATTTTACCATATTACCAGCAGACATACCAGCAACCTCGTTGCTTCTTGGTTTAAATCTCTCCGATAAATCATTATATTTATTCATTGAAACCCTATCATATACTCATCCGCATCTTGTAACGAGAATTGCCATACCAATTACTGGGAATCAGCAATCAGTACTTTGAAAACTCATAGCATATCTACATCAACAGTTATATGTATCCATATAACATTTATCTCTTAGAATTATGATCTTTCATTCTGAAATTCTAAAAAGCACTCAGTCTACAAATTAATACTCTGAATGTTGAAAAAGCTGAATGAAGCAGCAGAAATCGTAGAAAACCGTAGACGAACTTAACCGTCGAAAGTTTGATTATAAAAAAAGGAGTATTGAAAACACTCAATAGAAAATTTAGTACCGAAAAGCGGATTATGAGAAACTATGAAGGAAGCCGTGGACAAATCACAAAGAGTAAGTTTGACTTCAAAGAATCCAAATAATTCAATGCCTGCTAAAGTCTTTAGCGAATATCTTGCTCTTTACTCTAAACCCTTGCGGACAATAGTTTCTATCATCCTCTGATCTTAGATATTCTGAGATATTATTGTATCTTTCATTATAAATATCCTCGATGTTTCTGAATATATTTTCATAACTAATCTTATCTGAAATCATTAATTTCTTCGTGCTATCAGTATTACATCATATAGAAACTGTTAGTTTCTATATTCTGTAAACTTTCAAGCTTAAAATATGAATGTTATTGAAGTAATGTTGGGAACTGATGCATGAGTTAGTATAATATAATGACACTTGATCAACGTGATTATATTACAGTAATTCGTGCTGAGTTTCTAATGGAACGTGATGATTCACAGAACATACCGTCATCATGTACCATTTACACGACCCTTACATTCTACCCAATCTCTAAACAAATTAAGAACATATCTTATTGATAGTTCTATCTTTTCGGGTATTCTGGTAATTTACCAAATCAAGATAGTGCCATTACCATTTCCTTCTTAGAACATTAACTATGTTCATTTCAAAAATCAATATCTACAAATTCTGGACCATTACTCGCTTGACATGAAGTCGGGAAGAGGAGACAAATGTATGGAACCCTTGAATATAAAAGAAAATAAAAAGTTCGACAACAACACATAAATTACAAACCGTACATATCAATATGTATTGCCACGTAAAGGCACGGGAAAATTAACAACACTATAACCCCAAGATAATAGTAGAAGTAAATAAAATCCCCCGGTGGTAGATGAAAGAGAAGAATGACAAATATGAAGGTTAAAAGGATATTAAGGATCAAAATGGGATGGAGCATATTAACGGATGTTTTAAAGTATGAGTTGAGGAGAAAGAATAAAAGGTGTGAGTTGTGGAAAATAAAGAAACGAAGAGGGTGAATTTATAGTCGAAAATCCAACAGAGCAATTAAAACAGATGATCGCATTTAAAGCGGATCCTAATTCCCTTGATTATCGAAGAATCAAATCATATTACAAAGATTTTCTCCAAATCTCTTGAACTTGGAAATCAATCCTATCTACATCAAAAGATATAACGAATCTATGCCTACTCATTTCACTCTTTGGTGATAGCTTCACTCGTACTCTTCACAAAATCAAATGGTTTTATCCATATTACTCAATGATGATAAAACCCTATGTATCAACTCATATTCTTCATGAAAACATTTTTTTATAGTTAGCCATGATGACCTCACTCAAATTTCGGGACGAAATTTCTTTAACGGGTAGGTACTGTGATGACCCGAAAATTTCCGATCAAATTTAAACTTTAATCTTTATATGATTTCGATACGATAAGCAAAATCTGTAATGTTGAGTCTCGAAAGTTTTGAAATCTATGTTCATGTAATCAATTACCCTTTGACTATGTCCGACGATTCACGAATGATTGTTGTAATTAATTATATATATGTATAAATATATATAAATAGCAGTTTATATAATAAATCGAAATACAACTTAACCAATTGAGTTAATTATGTAAAATATTATTATGAATCTATATGAATATACATGAATTTTATTAATAATTATTATTATATTCTAATATATATATATATATATATATATATATATATATATATATATATCAAATATATAAATATTAAATATTCAATAAACGATATAATAAAATATAATTAATAGATTATATATTAAATGTAATTACAAGTTTAATTATAGTTGCTATATTATTATTACATTCTGTATCAGTAGTATTATTAAAGTTATTAATTTCTTTTATATATATATAATTTATTATATCTAACATTTTATTAATATTAGTATTCTTGTTAAAATAAATGTTAATAATATTATTGTTATCAATACATTGATAATTATTAGTATTAGTTAAAATTAAATATAAATACAGATATATATGTATAAATACAGATACATAGATAAAATACAGATTGACATATAAAATTACATATGCAGATATAGATATATGTAAATGTATACGGGTATATATAAATAAATACATATTCTATTTACATCTCACTCAAGAATCCAATCCCTGTCTGTCTGTAATCTGTTAGAGGCCAATCTCAGCTCACAGCACATACAACAATCTGTTTCACATCATTTTCCAACTACAGATAATTGATTCTAATTGTACAAATCAAAATTCCCATCACATGAACAAAATAAATTCTGTTAGAGATTAATTGACTTTTTTCTCTTCATCTGTTTCACGTCTCTTTCTTCTTTCTGAGTAAATCAATCTGTCGACACCAGGATCACTACAAAACAATATTTATTACTACCCAAATCATTCAATAGATTGTTACACGTTCCTTTCAATCTCGTTCAATCTACTAGTATACATTTTATAATAAACATACACTTATAAAGATGAAGAAAACAAAATAAAAACACACCCTACAAACCTTTTAATCGATCACCATCCTCATCACTTGCATTTTCTTTTCTCTTTCTGTCGAGCTCACATCTCTTTTCCACTCTCTCTTCTAGATATGACTAATAAACAACCATCACTTTGTTTCTTTTGTCAAGCTCACGATCACCATTTAATTTACAGACTATATTGCTTACAATTACCTCAACCATTGAGCCACAATCACCAACGATTATAAAATCTCTGTTGCCACCAAAGAAACCACATCAATAACAACCATCACCTTCAGCATCCATTTCGCTATATAGGCACATATATACGTACAAACCTCCATCTTCTAAGCCACCGTCGATCACCAAATACTTCTGCCTTCTTTATTTGTCACCACCACCTTGCAGACCAAAATCATCGAACCATTTAATTTCCAATTATACTTCTTTCTTGCTCGAGTCTACAACCCACCCTTAGTTTTTTTTTATCCTTTCTACTAATACCTTCTACTAGTATGCGAATTGATAATGACAAGGAATTTATAAGCATGATATGAAAGTGATGAGATGAATATGATAATGATAATGGTAGGACAATATGAGAACATGGAGTCTTATAAATCCCTCGTGTGGGACAAGCCACACTTCGTGGCCGACATTTGAATCAACGGTTAATTCCTTTCTATAATTTAATTCGCATGCTATTGATTTATACAGGTTTTGTTATTATCAATCGAACCCCACATCCACTCAACCATCAATAATTGTTTAAACATGTATTGGGTCGTGTATTTTACTTTGGCCGATGGATATGGAGTTAATAATGGGTGACAATTACATGTTCTTTGTAGTGGCCGACAAGAATAGAATGGATGACTAGATGGTATTTTTAAATAACAGCTTTAGGATATAGAATAAAGAAATCAAAACCCATTTCTGTTTTGCTTCTGGATCGATATTGATGTTGGGCCACGATCACATTTAAAGTTGGGCCGAGAAGTTAGGGTATTCCATGATGAAATCACAGTGATGATTCTGGTAAGCGAGCATACATATTTCCAAGGTCACAATAACATAAATAGGTATATGATATAGATATTGATGATGACGTGATGATCTTGATGATAGTGATGCTATACGATCGAGGTGATGATGATGATGATGATGAAAACCCGTTAAGATAATGATGATAATGTATAGTTAAGATGATGATGATTTTTTTTTATCACGATGGGATTATGATTATGATAATGGTTTAAACAACGGTTAGGATTGTGGTTTGATTATGATGCATATAGAAACGATAAACATGAAATAATGGGATAGAATGATGTCGAGGTTAATGATAGGAAGGAGATGATAAACAGTTTAATATAGTTTACATATTTTAGCGTACGAATCATTTCAGAAAAGTTCAAATAGCTTCAATGGTTTATATGAGTGTTCGTGAAGAGAAGGATCCTGAGTTGGAACCTAGTTTGCTGCAGATATTTTGTTTTTATTGCACAAGTTGGGCCAGACTGGTGGAAGGAATATATAAACTTCAATTCAGGTTAAATCAGAATAATAGTTTATCTCAAATGGTTGGGTGTGTGTCAGGGAATCGAGAGGTCGCGGGTTCGAGCCCTGCTTGTGGCATCTATATTTTTTAAGCCTATTTTGTGAGGTAGTAATTTCTATTATTTTTATTATTATTATTTCATTACTATTATTATGACTACTATTATTATTATCACATTAATACATTAATATTATGATTAGTATTATCATTAATAAAATTAATATTATTATCATTATTACTAGTATTATATTATTAGTACTTTATAAGTATTATTATTATTATTGTTAATACTATCATTTTTAGAGTCATTATTAGTATAATTATATAGGTTATTATTAGTAGTATCATTTTGATTAAAACTAATATTGTTATTATTATTATCATCAATATTATAAATATCATTTTTTTCTAAAACTATCATTTTTATCATTTTTATGAAAAGTAACATTTTAGAAAAAGTATTATTTCTATTAAAGATTATTATTATCAACATTATTAAAAATAACATTTTTATTAAAATTATCATTTTTATCACTATTAGGATTATTATTATTATCATTATTATTATTAGTATTATTAATATATATTAAATAAAGATTTTCTATATAAAATATATTCATGACATAAAACATAACTACATTAATATCAATATTACATATTATACTAAATAATATTTTAATAAGTAATTACGATATTAAAATTTAATATGATAAGTATTAGTTATATAAAATATATAGATTAAATATAAATTTATCTATATAAATTATAATATAGCAAATATATTATTAATAATAATATATAAACTTGTTTGATTACTATTTGGTGTTAATATATATACAAATAATATAGGTTCGTGAATCCGAGGCCAACCCTATACTTGTTCAATGTCGTTTTATGTATTTTTACTACAAAATACATTAGGTGAGTTTCATTTGCTCCCTTTTTAAATGCTTTTGCAATATATATATTTTTGGGACACAAGTACCTTAACTGCATTCTATGATAGAATTATCTGGGATTGGGGTTGATTATTATGACACGCATTAGTCCCCGGTTTCCGTTAGAGCGTATGAGCTCCCGAGTCGGGTGGATGGTTTATTATTTATGACATTTTGGCAACGGTTGTCCTATATTTTATAAACATGTGTTCAGCCGTGGGTTGTAAAGACCGGCACAGAGGTTCTATATTTTGAAGGCACATGTATTCAGCCGTGGGGTGAAAGACCGGCACAGATGGTTACTATTATATTTTGAATCCTCACCAGGTATTCTTCATATGAAAGATATTTTTTTTTGTGCAGTTGGAATGGGACTTCTGCACGTTTTATAATATTTAAAATCTTGTGGTCTATTGAAATGATGAAACTGAAATGATTACTATAAACTAATGAACTCACCAACCTTTTGGTTGACACTTGAAAGCATGTTTATTCTCAGGTTTGAAAGAAATCTTCCGCTGTGCATTAGCTCATTTAAGGATATTACTTGGAGTCATTCATGACATATTTCAAAAGACGTTACATTCGAGTCGTTGAAGTTCATTAGAGGTTATTATAAAATAAATGACAGATTAGGTCATTTATAGTTTGGATATTATGAAATGGTATGCATACCTGTCAACTTTCGATGTAATGAAAGTTTGTCTTTTAAAAACGAATGAAATGTTTGTAAAATGTATCATTTAGAGGTCAAGTACCTCGCGATGAAATCAACTATTATGAATCGTTTATAATCGATATGGACTTCGTCCGGATGGATTAGGACGGGGCGTTAAACTAAGTGTATGATTACCATAGTCGGGTTTAACATTGTGCACCATACCCAAACATCTATTCCACCGCCGAGTCACCAGAATGACCAATTGTTACCGGTTGGCCCAGGATTTCTTGACCAACATCTAAGTTTGGCATTCGTAATCCACAAGCGTCCCATAGTGGTACCAAGGATCACCCTAGGCCTTAAGTAGCATTGACGTTCAAGTAATCACACGTTATTCTGAATGACTATTGTAATCGTGTGTTATACTATAAGTAGTATATTTATAAGTGTTAGTAGTAGTATAAGTCTATAAGTAGTAGTATGTAGTAGTATTAGGGTTTTTTATTAATTAGAGTAGTTAAGTTTTAATAATAAATAAATAACTAGGGTTTAAGTAATAAATGTTTAATAGTATTAAAGTAGTATTAGGTTTAGGGTTTAGTAAGGTAATGATTAGGTAATAATTAGGGTTTTAATTAATGTTTAGGGTTTAGGTAATAAATTAGGGTTTAATAATTAGTGTTAGATTTAATTAGGGTTATATTTATTTAATATATATATATATATATATGTATCGTATATATTTATATATATATATAGTTTTTATTTTATTTTATTTTATATATATACCGTATATATATGTATATATATATATAGAAAATATTATTTATATATATATATATATATATGAAAACCGTATATGTATATTTAATATGTATATATCTTGTTTCCATTTTTAAGCATTAACAAATCTTTAGCAAATCTCTAGGATTTTTAAGATCTAACCACTTCCTTTTTTTTTTAGTCGTGTATGTATGTAGATGTGTATAAATTATATATATATATATATATATATATATATATATATATATATATATATATATATATATATATATATATATATATATATATATATATATATATATGCGCCGTATGTATATGTGTGTGTGTGTATATATATATATATATATATATATATAAATTTTTTACAATTAACAAACATGTGTGATATCATAACATGATTAGGTTTTAGGGTTTTGGAGATCAAAATCTTTTTTTTTAACCGTAGGTATGCATGCATATGTATATTTAATTTTTTTTTTTGTATATGTATATATGTTTGTATGAGATCATGAGTATGAATGAGCAAGATCAAGAACATGCATGAATTATGTATTGAAAGAAAGATTAAAAGTTTTAAAATCTTGGATCATACCTTAATGATGATGAAGAAAAATAACAAGAATAGATGAAGAACACTTTGAAGATGAAGTTCAAAAACACTTGCAAACCAAGAACACGTTTGAAGATCTTGATGAACACTATGAAGATTGCTTAAAGATCACTTGAAGATGGTGGTGGTGTGGTGGTGATTTCTTGGCCGTAACCAAGAGAGAGAGGGAGAGAGAGATTGGTTGTTGAGAGAGGATTGTGAAAATTATTTTGGTGCATGAAAAGCTTTAGCCTAGGTCCCTATTTATACACACACCTGGAGCATTCAAGAATTAGGGTTAGGTTAAAAATACTTGGAGGAAAAGTTAGGGTTTAGGGTGGTGTTGATGTGGGCTGAACTTTTGAGGGGTAAGAAGGTCATTTTACCCTCTTTTTTTATTGATAAAAATTGGCTAGGGTGTGATGGCCCCGTCAAAACACTTAACGGCTCCGTCACTTGGTCCCATAGCTTGATCGAACTTAAATGAATTTAACAAACGACATTGCATTATTTTAAATCAAAAGTTTCCCAAAAAGGAAAGCATACCAAAATATGTAGTTTAAAAGTAACCCAACATATTAATAATCCAAAGTTGACACAAAACATTGTCAACAACCCACAAATAATAATTATTCAAAAACCGAATGCAAGCCAAAGTTTCATAAATTGTTTCATAAAAATCTGCCCAAATGCATGCAGACTCTTCTAAATGTAGTGACCCGAACTTTTCCATGTTTATATATATTAATTGAGATTGATATTTACATGATTAAATGTTTCCAACATGTTAAGAAATCAAACTTGTTAAGACTTGATTAATTGAAATATGTTTCATATAGACAATTGACCACCCAAGTTGACCGGTGATTCACGAACGTTAAAACTTGTAAAAACTATATGATGACATATATATGGATATATATATAGTTAACATGATACTATGATAAGTAAACATATCATTAAGTATATTAACAATGAACTACATATGTAAAAACAAGACTACTAACTTAATGATTTTTAAACGAGACATATATGTAACGATTATCGTTGTAAAGACATTTAATGTATATATATCATATTAAGAGATATTCATACATGATAATATCATGATAATATAATAATTTAAAATCTCATTTGATATTATAAACATTGGGTTAACAACATTTAACAAGACCGTTAACCTAAAGGTTTAAAAACAACACTTACATGTAACGACTAACGATGACTTAACGACTCAGTTAAAATGTATATACATGTAGTGTTTTAATATGTATTTATACACTTTTGAAAGAATTCAATACACTTATCAAAATACTTCTACTTAACAAAAATGCTTACAATTACATCCTCGTTCAGTTTCATCAACAATTCTACTCGTATGCACCCGTATTCGTACTCGTACAATACACAGCTTTTAGATGTATGTACTATTGGTATATACACTCCAATGATCAGCTCTTAGCAGCCCATGTGAGTCACCTAACACATGTGGGAACCATCATTTGGCAACTAGCATGAAATATCTCATAAAATTACAAAAATATGAGTAATCATTCATGACTTATTTACATGAAAACAAAATTACATATCCTTTATATCTAATCCATACACCAACGACCAAAAACACCTACAAACACTTTCATTCTTCAATTTTCTTCATCTAATTGATCTCTCTCAAGTTCTATCTTCAAGTTCTAAGTGTTCTTCATAAATTCCAAAAGTTCTAGTTTCATAAAATCAAGAATACTTTCAAGTTTGCTAGCTCACTTCCAATCTTGTAAGGTGATCATCCAACCTCAAGAAATCTTTGTTTCTTACAGTAGGTTATCATTCTAATACAAGGTAATAATCATATTCAAACTTTGGTTCAATTTCTATAACTATAACAATCTTATTTCAAGTGATGATCTTACTTGAACTTGTTTTCGTGTCATGATTCTGCTTCAAGAACTTCGAGCCATCCAAGGATCCATTGAAGCTAGATCCATTTTTCTCTTTTCTAGTAGGTTTATCCAAGGAAATTAAGGTAGTAATGATGTTCATAACATCATTCGATTCATACATATAAAGCTATCTTATTCGAAGGTTTAAACTTGTAATCACTAGAACATAGTTTAGTTAATTCTAAACTTGTTCGCAAACAAAAGTTAATCCTTCTAACTTGACTTTTAAAATCAACTAAACACATGTTCTATATCTATATGATATGCTAACTTAATGATTTAAAACCTGGAAACACGAAAAACACCGTAAAACCGGATTTACGCCGTCGTAGTAACACCGCGGGCTGTTTTGGGTTAGTTAATTAAAAACTATGATAAACTTTGATTTAAAAGTTGTTATTCTGAGAAAATAATTTTTATTATGAACATGAAACTATATCCAAAAATTATGGTTAAACTCAAAGTGGAAGTATGTTTTCTAAAATGGCCATCTAGACGTCGTTCTTTCGACTGA
The DNA here is from genome assembly GCF_046630445.1 of Rutidosis leptorrhynchoides. Lineage (NCBI taxonomy): Eukaryota > Viridiplantae > Streptophyta > Magnoliopsida > Asterales > Asteraceae > Rutidosis > Rutidosis leptorrhynchoides. Next base: position 261,105,181 of record NC_092337.1, read on the forward strand.
AATGACTACCTTTACAAAAACGACTTGTAACTTATTTTTCCGACTATAAAACTATACTTTTTCTGTTTAGATTCATAAAATAGAGTTCAATATGAAACCATAGCAATTTGATTCACTCAAAACGGATTTAAAATGAAGAAGTTATGGGTAAAACAAGATTGGATAATTTTTCTCATTTTAGCTACGTGAAAATTGGTAACAAATCTATTCCAACCATAACTTAATCAACTTGTATTGTATATTATGTAATCTTGAGATACCATAGACACGTATACAATGTTTCGACCTATCATGTCGACACATCTATATATATTTCGGAACAACCATAGACACTCTATATGTGAATGTTGGAGTTAGCTATACAGGGTTGAGGTTGATTCCAAAATATATATAGTTTGAGTTGTGATCAATACTGAGATACGTATACACTGGGTCGTGGATTGATTCAAGATAATATTTATCGATTTATTTCTGTACATCTAACTGTGGACAACTAGTTGTAGGTTACTAACGAGGACAGCTGACTTAATAAACTTAAAACATCAAAATATATTAAAAGTGTTGTAAATATATTTTGAACATACTTTGATATATATGTATATATTGTTATAGGTTCGTGAATCAACCAGTGGCTAAGTCTTACTTCTCGACGAAGTAAAAATCTGTGAAAGTGAGTTATAGTCCCACTTTTAAAATCTAATATTTTTGGGATGAGAATACATGCAGGTTTTATAAATGATTTACAAAATAGACACAAGTACGTGAAACTACATTCTATGGTTGAATTATCGAAATCGAATATGCCCCTTTTTATTAAGTCTGGTAATCTAAGAATTAGGGAACAGACACCCTAATTGACGCGAATCCTAAAGATAGATCTACTGGGCCTAACAAACCCCATCCAAAGTACCGGATGCTTTAGTACTTCGAAATTTATATCATATCCGAAGGGTGTCCCGGAATGATGGGGATATTCTTATATATATGCATCTTGTTAATGTCGGTTACCAGGTGTTCACCATATGAATGATTTTTATCTCTATGTATGGGATGTGTATTGAAATATGAAATCTTGTGGTCTATTGTTACGATTTGATATATATAGGTTAAACCTATAACTCACCAACATTTTTGTTGACGTTTAAAGCATGTTTATTCTCAGGTGAATATTAAGAGCTTCCGCTGTTGCATACTAAACTAAGGACAAGATTTGGAGTCCATGTTTGTATGATATTGTGTAAAAACTGCATTCAAGAAACTGATTTCGATGTAACATATTTGTATTGTAAACCATTATGTAATGGTCGTGTGTAAACAGGATATTTTAGATTATCATTATTTGATAATCTACGTAAAGCTTTTTAAACCTTTATTTATGAAATAAAGGTTATGGTTTGTTTTAAAAATGAATGCAGTCTTTGAAAAACGTCTCATATAGAGGTCAAAACCTCGCAACGAAATCAATTAACATGGAACGTTTTTAATCAATAAGAACGGGACATTTCAGTTGGTATCAGAGCGTTGGTCTTAGAGAACCAGAAAATTTGCATTAGTGTGTCTTATCGAGTTTGTTAGGATGCATTAGTGAGTCTGGACTTCGACCGTGTTTTCTTTAAAAATGATTGCTTAACATTTTTGTTGGAAACTATATATTTTTAACATATGAATATTATGTGATATATTAATCTCTTAACGTGTTTGATATTATGTGATAGATGTCAACCTCTAGAACAAGTCCCATTGACTCACCTAATAATAATGAAGAGTCAAATGTAAATTGGAATGATTTGTGGACTGATTCACAAGTTCCCGAAGAGGAACCGGAAGAAGAGTCAGAACCGGAAGAAGAATCGGAACCGGAAGAAGAATCGGAAGCGGATGAAGAAATAGAACCGGTGGGGGAAATAATAAAACGGTTAAGTAAAAGAAAATCCTCAACCAACCGACCAAAGTTAATTATGGTCAATGGTGTTTCCGCCAAGGAAGCAAAATATTGGGAGGATTACCAATTCTCCGATGAATCGGATTCCGACGAGAATTCCGATGATGTTATAGAAATTACCCCAACTGAATTTAAAAAGGCAAAAGAAAATAATAAGGGAAAGGGCATAAAAATAGAGAAATCTAATTCCAACCCCGATGAACTTTATATGTATCGTCAACCCCCGAAGTCCTTAAGTTGTAACAATGACCCGGGAACCTCTAAACCACCAGGTTTTTCTAAACCAATGTGGACAACGACGGCTCGTATTAGGGGAACATCATATATCCCTAGAAACTTGGCAAAACGAACCAAAACCGAAGAAGAAGAAACGAGCGAGTCGAAATAAGATAGTTGTATTCGTGTGGTGTAATATATGTAATATAGTGTTCTTATGCTTTATGATATATGTAAAAATTGCTTGTATTAATAAGTATTTTTTTTATGAATCTAACTCTTGTCTATTTTACAGTTTAAAAACACAAAATGGATAGACAACCCAATATTTTAAGAGACCTACCCGGAGACATGATTGATGAAATCTTGTCTAGAGTCGGCCAGAATTCTTCGGCACAACTATTTAAGGCGAGATCAGTTTGTAAGACATTCGAAGAACGTTCCAAGAATGTCTTGGTTTATAAGAGACTTTCGTTTGAAAGATGGGGGATATCACATTGGGAAACCCATAAGTTACGATGTGTTTACTTTGACGCATATATTGCGGGGAACCCAAATGCTATTTTACGCAACGGGTTAAGAAATTATTTTGACTCAATATATCCGAATATTGGACTTCGTGATTTAGAAAAAGCGGCTAACATGCAACATAAAGAAGCATGTTATGCATACGGATTAGTAATGTTCGCTTCTCACCAAAGTGAGAACAAGAACATCGGGCTACAACTATTAAACAAAACGTTTCCACAAGTGACGGAGTCAGTAATTGGGGTAAGAAATGAGGTTTTTAGATTATTACGGGACTGTTGGACATTACGTAACCCTCGTCCCTTTGATGACGTTACAACACGCTGTCTTATCAACGGCCATAACGGTTATGTTGCACAAGACCAAGGATGGGAAGTAGTCCTAGTAAAACCAGAATGCATGACTTGTTTCTGGACGTATGAATTACGTGTCTTTATTGCCTTTGCTGAACGACTTGTGTACTAGCTAGAATTGTCTTCACAACTATCTTGTATCAAAGTTATTGTGTGCTATATTTCATGCTTTATGTAAAATAAGCGGTATTGTAAGTTTGTAAAATATTGTATAAAAGTTTGAACGCGAAATATTATTATAATCAGTTTTTCATATAGAATTGTAGTAGTTGAATTGTATATTAGCTACTAAGTATGAACTTAAAGGGTAGGTACTACCCGAATTTAAACTTATAAAACGCTAATATGAAGAAAAAGCTTTTATAAATGAGTTCATATTATGCTACGAAATACTATTAACTACTCTTAATATTCTGTATGATTAACTTGTTCCATTTAACTATTTTGAAGGAAATGGCACCGACTACTCGACACACCGTGAATATGAATGAAGAGGAATTCCGTACTTTTCTAGCTTCAAACATAGCCGCAGTACAGGCTGCGCTACATACCAACAATAACCTTGGATCTAGCAGTATAGGAAATCGTGTAGGATGCACCTACAAAGAATTCACTGCCTGCAAACCTTTGGAATTTGATGGAACCGAAGGACCGATCGGATTGAAACGTTGGACCGAGAAGGTTGAATCGGTGTTTGCCATAAGTAAGTGTACTGAAGAGGACAAAGTGAAGTACGCTACGCATACCTTCACAGGTTCTGCGTTAACATGGTGGAATACCTATCTAGAGCAAGTGGGACAAGATGATGCGTATGCACTACCGTGGTCAGCATTCAAGCACTTGATGAACGAGAAGTACCGTCCCAGAACCGAGGTCAATAAGCTCAAGACAGAACTTAGAGGGTTACGAACCCAAGGATTTGATATTACCACGTACGAAAGACGATTCACAGAATTGTGCCTATTGTGTCCGGGAGCATTCGAAGATGAGGAAGAGAAGATCGACGCGTTTGTGAAAGGATTACCGGAAAGAATCCAAGAAGATATAAGTTCACACGAGCCCGCCTCCATACAACAGGCATGTAGAATGGCTCACAAACTAGTGAACCAGATTGAAGAAAGAATTAAAGAACAGACTGCTGAAGAGGCCAATGTGAAGCAAGTCAAAAGAAAGTGGGAGGAAAATGGTGATAAGAATCACCAATACAACAACAACAGCAATCGCAACAATTATCCCAACAATCGCAACATCAATCGCAACTACAACAAACGGCCCAACAACAACAACAACAACAACAACAACTACAGCAACTACAACAATCATCCCAATAACAATAATAACCGCAACAACAACAACAACAATCAGAAGCAGCTATGCCAAAGGTGTGAAAAGAATCACTCGGGGTTCTGCACCAAATTTTGCAACAAGTGTAAAAGAAATGGTCATAGCGCGGCGAAGTGTGAGGTCTACGGACCAGGGGTTAATAGAACGAAAGGAACAAATGGTGTCGGAACGAGTAATGGCGGAGCAAGTAGTGTCGGAGCAAGTTATGCCAATGTAGTTTGTTATAAATGTGGAAAACCAGGCCACATTATTAGAAATTGCCCGAACCAGGAGAACACGAATGGACAAGGCCGTGGAAGAGTTTTCAATATTAATGCGGCAGAGGCACAGGAAGACCCGGAGCTTGTTACGGGTACGTTTCTTATTGACAATAAATCTGCTTACGTTTTATTTGATTCGGGTGCGGATAGAAGCTATATGAGTAGAGATTTTTGTGCTAAATTAAGTTGTCCATTGACGCCTTTGGATAGTAAATTTTTACTCGAATTAGCAAATGGTAAATTAATTTCAGCAGATAATATATGTCGGAATCGAGAAATTAAACTGGTTAGCGAAACATTTAAGATTGATTTGATACCAGTAGAGTTAGGGAGTTTTGATGTGATAATCGGTATGGACTGGTTGAAAGAAGTGAAAGCGGAGATCGTTTGTTACAAAAATGCAATTCGCATTATACGAGAAAAAGGAAAACCCTTAATGGTGTACGGAGAAAAGGGCAACACGAAGCTACATCTTATTAGTAATTTGAAGGCACAAAAACTAATAAGAAAAGGTTGCTATGCTGTTCTAGCACACGTTGAGAAAGTGCAAACTGAAGAAAAGAGCATCAATGATGTTCCCATTGCAAAAGAATTTCCCGATGTATTTCCGAATGAATTACCGGGATTACCCCCACATCGATCCGTTGAATTTCAAATAGATCTTGTACCAGGAGCTGCACCAATAGCTCGTGCTCCTTACAGACTCGCACCCAGCGAGATGAAAGAACTGCAAAGCCAATTACAAGAACTTTTAGAGCGTGGTTTCATTCGACCAAGCACATCACCGTGGGGAGCTCCTGTTTTGTTTGTCAAGAAGAAAGATGGTACATTCAGGTTGTGTATCGACTACCGAGAGTTGAACAAACTTACCATCAAGAACCGCTACCCACTACCGAGAATCGATGACTTATTTGATCAACTACAAGGCTCGTCTGTTTATTCAAAGATTGACTTACGTTCCGGGTATCATCAAATGCGGGTGAAAGAAGATGATATTCCAAAGACTGCTTTCAGAACACGTTACGGTCATTACGAGTTTATGGTCATGCCGTTTGGTTTAACTAATGCACCAGCTGTGTTCATGGACCTTATGAACCGAGTGTGTGGACCATACCTTGACAAGTTTGTCATTGTTTTCATTGATGACATACTTATTTACTCAAAGAATGACCAAGAACACGGTGAACATTTGAGAAAGGTGTTAGAAGTATTGAGGAAGGAAGAATTGTACGCTAAGTTTTCAAAGTGTGCATTTTGGTTGGAAGAAGTTCAATTCCTCGGTCACATAGTGAACAAAGAAGGTATTAAGGTGGATCCGGCAAAGATAGAAACTGTTGAAAAGTGGGAAACCCCAAAAACTCCGAAACACATACGCCAGTTTTTAGGACTAGCTGGTTACTACAGAAGGTTCATCCAAGACTTTTCCAGAATAGCAAAACCCTTGACTGCATTAACGCATAAAGGGAAGAAATTTGAATGGAATGATGAACAAGAGAAAGCGTTTCAGTTATTGAAGAAAAAGCTAACTACGGCACCTATATTGTCATTGCCTGAAGGGAATGATGATTTTGTGATTTATTGTGATGCATCAAAGCAAGGTCTCGGTTGTGTATTAATGCAACGAACGAAGGTGATTGCTTATGCGTCTAGACAATTGAAGATTCACGAACAAAATTATACGACGCATGATTTGGAATTAGGCGCGGTTGTTTTTGCATTAAAGACTTGGAGGCACTACTTATATGGGGTCAAAAGTATTATATATACCGACCACAAAAGTCTTCAACACATATTTAACCAGAAACAACTGAATATGAGGCAGCGTAGGTGGATTGAATTATTGAATGATTACGACTTTGAGATTCGTTACCACCCGGGGAAGGCAAATGTGGTAGCCGATGCCTTGAGCAGGAAGGACAGAGAACCCATTCGAGTAAAATCTATGAATATAATGATTCATAATAACCTTACTACTCAAATAAAGGAGGCGCAACAAGGAGTTTTAAAAGAGGGAAATTTAAAGGATGAAATACCCAAAGGATCGGAGAAGCATCTTAATATTCGGGAAGACGGAACCCGATATAGGGCTGAAAGGATTTGGGTACCAAAATTTGGAGATATGAGAGAAATGGTACTTAGAGATGCTCATAAAACCAGATACTCAATACATCCTGGAACGGGGAAGATGTACAAGGATCTCAAGAAACATTTTTGGTGGCCGGGTATGAAAGCCGATGTTGCTAAATACGTAGGAGAATGTTTGACGTGTTCTAAGGTCAAAGCTGAGCATCAGAAACCATCAGGTCTACTTCAACAACCCGAAATCCCGGAATGGAAATGGGAAAACATTACCATGGATTTCATCACTAAATTGCCAAGGACTGCAAGTGGTTTTGATACTATTTGGGTAATAGTTGATCGTCTCACCAAATCAGCACACTTCCTACCAATAAGAGAAGATGACAAGATGGAGAAGTTAGCACGACTGTATTTGAAGGAAGTCGTCTCCAGACATGGAATACCAATCTCTATTATCTCTGATAGGGATGGCAGATTTATTTCAAGATTCTGGCAGACATTACAGCAAGCATTAGGAACTCGTCTAGACATGAGTACTGCCTATCATCCACAAACTGATGGGCAGAGCGAAAGGACGATACAAACGCTTGAAGACATGCTACGAGCATGTGTTATTGATTTCGGAAACAGTTGGGATCGACATCTACCGTTAGCAGAATTTTCCTACAACAACAGCTACCATTCAAGCATTGAGATGGCGCCGTTTGAAGCACTTTATGGTAGAAAGTGCAGGTCTCCGATTTGTTGGAGTGAAGTGGGGGATAGACAGATTACGGGTCCGGAGATTATACAAGAAACTACCGAGAAGATCATCCAAATTCAACAACGGTTGAAAACCGCCCAAAGTCGACAAAAGAGCTACGCTGACATTAAAAGAAAAGATATAGAATTTGAAATTGGAGAGATGGTCATGCTTAAAGTTGCACCTTGGAAAGGCGTTGTTCGATTTGGTAAACGAGGGAAATTAAATCCAAGGTATATTGGACCATTCAAGATAATTGATCGTGTCAGACCAGTAGCTTACCGACTAGAGTTACCTCAACAACTCGCGGCTGTACATAACACTTTCCACGTCTCGAATTTAAAGAAATGTTTTGCTAAAGAAGATCTCACTATTCCGTTAGATGAAATCCAAATCAACGAAAAACTTCAATTCATCGAAGAACCCGTCGAAATAATGGATCGTGAGGTTAAAAGACTTAAGCAAAACAAGATACCAATTGTTAAGGTTCGATGGAATGCTCGTAGAGGACCCGAGTTCACCTGGGAGCGTGAAGATCAGATGAAGAAGAAATACCCGCATCTATTTCCAGAAGATTCGTCAACACCTTCAACAGCTTAAAATTTCGGGACGAAATTTATTTAACGGGTAGGTACTGTAGTGACCCGAACTTTTCCATGTTTATATATATTAATTGAGATTGATATTTACATGATTAAATGTTTCCAACATGTTAAGAAATCAAACTTGTTAAGACTTGATTAATTGAAATATGTTTCATATAGACAATTGACCACCCAAGTTGACCGGTGATTCACGAACGTTAAAACTTGTAAAAACTATATGATGACATATATATGGATATATATATAGTTAACATGATACTATGATAAGTAAACATATCATTAAGTATATTAACAATGAACTACATATGTAAAAACAAGACTACTAACTTAATGATTTTTAAACGAGACATATATGTAACGATTATCGTTGTAAAGACATTTAATGTATATATATCATATTAAGAGATATTCATACATGATAATATCATGATAATATAATAATTTAAAATCTCATTTGATATTATAAACATTGGGTTAACAACATTTAACAAGACCGTTAACCTAAAGGTTTAAAAACAACACTTACATGTAACGACTAACGATGACTTAACGACTCAGTTAAAATGTATATACATGTAGTGTTTTAATATGTATTTATACACTTTTGAAAGAATTCAATACACTTATCAAAATACTTCTACTTAACAAAAATGCTTACAATTACATCCTCGTTCAGTTTCATCAACAATTCTACTCGTATGCACCCGTATTCGTACTCGTACAATACACAGCTTTTAGATGTATGTACTATTGGTATATACACTCCAATGATCAGCTCTTAGCAGCCCATGTGAGTCACCTAACACATGTGGGAACCATCATTTGGCAACTAGCATGAAATATCTCATAAAATTACAAAAATATGAGTAATCATTCATGACTTATTTACATGAAAACAAAATTACATATCCTTTATATCTAATCCATACACCAACGACCAAAAACACCTACAAACACTTTCATTCTTCAATTTTCTTCATCTAATTGATCTCTCTCAAGCTCTATCTTCAAGTTCTAAGTGTTCTTCATAAATTCCAAAAGTTCTAGTTTCATAAAATCAAGAATACTTTCAAGTTTGCTAGCTCACTTCCAATCTTGTAAGGTGATCATCCAACCTCAAGAAATCTTTGTTTCTTACAGTAGGTTATCATTCTAATACAAGGTAATAATCATATTCAAACTTTGGTTCAATTTCTATAACTATAACAATCTTATTTCAAGTGATGATCTTACTTGAACTTGTTTTCGTGTCATGATTCTGCTTCAAGAACTTCGAGCCATCCAAGGATCCATTGAAGCTAGATCCATTTTTCTCTTTTCTAGTAGGTTTATCCAAGGAAATTAAGGTAGTAATGATGTTCATAACATCATTCGATTCATACATATAAAGCTATCTTATTCGAAGGTTTAAACTTGTAATCACTAGAACATAGTTTAGTTAATTCTAAACTTGTTCGCAAACAAAAGTTAATCCTTCTAACTTGACTTTTAAAATCAACTAAACACATGTTCTATATCTATATGATATGCTAACTTAATGATTTAAAACCTGGAAACACGAAAAACACCGTAAAACCGGATTTACGCCGTCGTAGTAACACCGCGGGCTGTTTTGGGTTAGTTAATTAAAAACTATGATAAACTTTGATTTAAAAGTTGTTATTCTGAGAAAATAATTTTTATTATGAACATGAAACTATATCCAAAAATTATGGTTAAACTCAAAGTGGAAGTATGTTTTCTAAAATGGCCATCTAGACGTCGTTCTTTCGACTGAAATGACTACCTTTACAAAAACGACTTGTAACTTATTTTTCCGACTATAAACCTATACTTTTTCTGTTTAGATTCATAAAATAGAGTTCAATATGAAACCATAGCAATTTGATTCACTCAAAACGGATTTAAAATGAAGAAGTTATGGGTAAAACAAGATTGGATAATTTTTCTCATTTTAGCTACGTGAAAATTGGTAACAAATCTATTCCAACCATAACTTAATCAACTTGTATTGTATATTATGTAATCTTGAGATACCATAGACACGTATACAATGTTTCGACCTATCATGTCGACACATCTATATATATTTCGGAACAACCATAGACACTCTATATGTGAATGTTGGAGTTAGCTATACAGGGTTGAGGTTGATTCCAAAATATATATAGTTTGAGTTGTGATCAATACTGAGATACGTATACACTGGGTCGTGGATTGATTCAAGATAATATTTATCGATTTATTTCTGTACATCTAACTGTGGACAACTAGTTGTAGGTTACTAACGAGGACAGCTGACTTAATAAACTTAAAACATCAAAATATATTAAAAGTGTTGTAAATATATTTTGAACATACTTTGATATATATGTATATATTGTTATAGGTTCGTGAATCAACCAGTGGCTAAGTCTTACTTCTCGACGAAGTAAAAATCTGTGAAAGTGAGTTATAGTCCCACTTTTAAAATCTAATATTTTTGGGATGAGAATACATGCAGGTTTTATAAATGATTTACAAAATAGACACAAGTACGTGAAACTACATTCTATGGTTGAATTATCGAAATCGAATATGCCCCTTTTTATTAAGTCTGGTAATCTAAGAATTAGGGAACAGACACCCTAATTGACGCGAATCCTAAAGATAGATCTACTGGGCCTAACAAACCCCATCCAAAGTACCGGATGCTTTAGTACTTCGAAATTTATATCATATCCGAAGGGTGTCCCGGAATGATGGGGATATTCTTATATATATGCATCTTGTTAATGTCGGTTACCAGGTGTTCACCATATGAATGATTTTTATCTCTATGTATGGGATGTGTATTGAAATATGAAATCTTGTGGTCTATTGTTACGATTTGATATATATAGGTTAAACCTATAACTCACCAACATTTTTGTTGACGTTTAAAGCATGTTTATTCTCAGGTGAATATTAAGAGCTTCCGCTGTTGCATACTAAACTAAGGACAAGATTTGGAGTCCATGTTTGTATGATATTGTGTAAAAACTGCATTCAAGAAACTGATTTCGATGTAACATATTTGTATTGTAAACCATTATGTAATGGTCGTGTGTAAACAGGATATTTTAGATTATCATTATTTGATAATCTACGTAAAGCTTTTTAAACCTTTATTTATGAAATAAAGGTTATGGTTTGTTTTAAAAATGAATGCAGTCTTTGAAAAACGTCTCATATAGAGGTCAAAACCTCGCAACGAAATCAATTAACATGGAACGTTTTTAATCAATAAGAACGGGACATTTCACTAAACACAGCGGAAGCATCACATAAACTCAAGTACCTGTGAAAACATGCGAGTAAACTGTCAACACAAAGGTTGAGTGAATTATAGGTTTAAATAATTGAATAAACTTTAGACCACAAGATTTAAAAATGTTAGAAAACATTAAACATTATTCCATTATCAATGAGCCACTTGGTAACCACTTAACCCTTTATTTACCCTTGCCAATCACAATAAAAATATACACTGGACAGTGTATCTACAACAAAATACGAAGTACTAAACATTCCGTTTATAAATTGCTAGCGCGACTAGCTCGAAATGGGGTTGTCAAACCCGATAGATCTATCCGTAAGTTTCGCGTTCACCGGTAGAAACCAATGATTACAGTTACCAGACTAGGGAATATTTTTTTCCAACTCACAATGAATAATTTAAATTTAATTGTCACTTGTGTCTAAACGTGAAATAAAATGCATGTAATCACATCCCAAAAATATACTTTGAAAAGTATGTAAAAACGGGACTATAACTCACCTTAATAGTAATGAAGTAACCAACACAATTAAGCGAACATCAAATGTAGTACAGTGACCAGGAATGATCACAACGCCGACCTATAAATAAAGTAGGTCGATATAAATAATTAACTTAGGTCAAGTCTTAGTATGATAGCTATTGTACATGTTGCAAGTACACATAGAACAATACTCAATATGCATCAGTTTGATCGGAACAGCTTACGGACACACACTTTCTATTTTTTGAAAGTTTCTATTTTTAATAGGTTTCTATTTTTGGAAAGTTTCTATTTTTGGAAAGTTTCTATTTTTGGAAAGTTTCTATTTATTTGGAAAGTTTCTATTTTTAGAAAGTTTCTATTTTTGGAAAGTTTCTATTTTTGGAAAGTTTATAAGTTAGGAAAGTTTCCTTAATTAGAAAGTCAACAAAAGTCAACTGAAAGTCAAAGTCAACCGAAAGTCAACTCAAAAGTCAACCTTGGTCAAACATAGTCAACGTTAATTTTAAAAGTGTAAGTTATAACAATAATATAAGTTATAACGTTTATTAAAGTTAAATATGTCTAATTATGTCATAACATAAGTTTAATTAAATTAAAATGAATTATTAAAGTTAATATACGTTTAAATAATATAATTAATATAACATAAGTATTTAATTAATTAATTAAATATTAGTCATAATATAAATATTATTAATTAATAATAAATTTTAAATCATATCATAAGTATTATTAATTAATAATGAATTATTAATCATATCATAAGTTTCTAATTATAATTATTAAATCATAAGTATTTAATAATTAAATTATAATTAAATAATAATTAAGCCTTATAATAATTAAATAATTAATTAATCCTTATTATAAGTCTTATTATAGAAATCTCATAATATAAGTTTAATACTTATCATAAGTATTTTCCATTAATAATGAAGTATTATTAATCATATGTTTAATTAAAAAGTTAATTAAATCATAAATATTAATTAAATGATATAATTGTAAGGATTCAAAAGATTACCAAGTTTCCATATCCATATATATTTATGTCTAAAATCAATTTAGTTAACATAGAAAGCGGAAGCATTTTGATTTTAATCTTTACCAAGTTTGACCACTTAAACATGAATCCCAAAATAGATCAAGTCAAGATAATATGCTTACAAAGTAAGAGAGCTAGTTTAGAGTTATACCTACTCCAAGTTAGGAGGTAATAAATGGATGAAGATGAAGATGATGAATATGATGAACTAGCAAGTTTCTAACTTGAAACCTCAAGCTTGTAATACCCCAAACTTTGCACCAACACCTTGTACTTTGGTTAGGATTTAATGATACTTGAATTAGCTTGCAAAAAAATTAAAATGAACCCCCTTTGAATGCCCAAACCCCACGGTTTTACAGCAGGTTTTTGAGAGTCTTTTGTGCAGAATTTTTGCTTGCTTTGATGTGTAAAATGCATGTGTTGGTGGTCTCCCATAATGCCTTGGTTAAATGCAATTTTGAATGGAAGAAACCAAGTAAAAGACAAGTCAAATGACATGCTTACTCCTACTACCAATGCCACTTGCAAGTTTTAAATAAAATGGTTTTCTTTTATAAAATGAGATTTTATAAAATACATTTTATAAAACTACCATTTTATTTATTATGTGTACATTATTTATAAAACCTATTTTATAAAAGAATGTAACATTATTTATTAATTATTTAACCTATAAATAATTAAATCCATATTATATAAATCATTCCATAATTTATATATATATATGTACACATCAAGTAATATTTCAGAAAACCATTTTTCTTAAAGTTCAAGTGTCGCGTATTCGATCAATGATCCAATCGTTAAGATCAAATACGAATGAGGTGTCGATAAGTTTGTTATTGGGTATGACCCGACTTGGATCAAAACATATTAGCCACGTTAATTTAATATGTCTCTCGGGCATATGAAATACCTTCAATCTCCCACTTGCACGAGAAACATAAGAAATTAATGCAAGTGATGGATACAGCCTAACACACCGTCCATCACCCCTAATATGTTATGACTTTGTGCCATTCAATAACATCATCCCTTTCGAGTTCCCATCTCGAATATGATTTAGGTGAATCTTTCAATATATCCTTTTATCCTAGATGTCATGTTAAATCCAAGAGACATAGAATGATCACTCTCTTATAGATTTAACTTTGTCAGGCCTTAGACATCTGACTCTCAACGAATAAGAGGGACAAATTCCATCTTGACTACATACGTCCTAGACACTACACCTAGTACCATACCTGAAGCCTCCCTTATGTACTACCATGTTTCAGAATAGCGAAGGAAAGAATCAAGGCACAATATTCGGTGAATATCTGAACCCAATATGTGTCTCAGGTCTGAGGATATAATGATATTCTCCTTTACTCAAGATTACATGTGATCAACCACAAAGGCTCCATATAGTAAATCTTGAGAGCGGGTCTTCCAATATTTGTGTCCCACAAATATCTATGAACCTTGGTCGCAACCTTGCCCTACATTCATCATTTGAATGTTAACCAATCCAAGTTCATAATAGCCTAAACCTCACACTTGTTCCCACAAATGTGATCAACTACGGAATTTAGAATAATAGTTTATTCATGGATAAAATATGCAAAATTGGAACATGACTCATAAATAAATTAATACCATAATTATATTAATGAGTTTGAACTAATTCGTTCCGTTACAATACATAAAATAGATCAATTCCAATCACTAGAATATCGAAGCCCTAATGCACAAACATGTCCCTCATGTTTTGGCCCATGTAAAAGCTTCGTGAGTGGATCCGCAACATTATGATCTGTGTGAACTTTGTGAATACATATCTTTCCCTTTTCAACCTCATCCCTGATGTAGTTGAATCTCCGCTCAATGTGACGAGTCTTTTGATGAGCACGAGGTTCCTTGATTTGAGCAATCGCACCCTCGTTGTCACAAAAGATCTCAAGAGGGTCCTGAATGGAAGGGACCACTCCTAACTCGTCGATGAATTTCTTCATCCATGCAGCTTCCTGAGCTGCCAGTGAGGCGGCAATGTACTCCGACTCTGTAGTGGATAACGCAACAACTTCCTGTTTCGCACTCTTCCAAGAGACCGCACCACCATTTAACATGAAGACATAACCGGATTGTGATCGAGAGTCATCTCGATCAGTTTGGAAACTCGCGTCCACGTAACCTTTTATGGCGAGTTCCTCCTCACCAGACCCGTATATTAGAAACATATCCTTAGTTCTCCTAAGGTATTTCAATATACTTTTAACAGCAATCCAATGACTGTTTCCTGGGTTGTTCTGGTATCTACTTGTCAAGCTTAGAGCGCATGACACATCCGGTCTAGTACATATCATTGCATACATGATAGACCCAATAGCGGATGCATATGGGACTTTCTTCATTCTCTCTTGTTCATCTTTCGTGGTTGGACACTGAGATGAACTGAGAACGGTTCCTCTTTGAATAGGTACCAAACCTTTCTTAGAGTTTTCCATCTTGAACCTTTTCAAGATTTTATCAATGTATGTACTTTGACTTAAACCTATCAATCTCTTGGATCTATTCCTATAGATCCCTATCCCCAATATGTATTGTGCGTCTCCAAGATCCTTAATGGAGAAGCAACTCTTTAGCCAAGTTTTGACTCCTTGCATTGTGGTAATATCATTCCCAAATAATAATATATCATCCACATATAGTACAAGGAACATGATAGTGCTCCCACTAGCTTTCTTATATACACAAGCTTCATCACCATTTTTAATAAAGCCAAATTTCTTTGCCTCTTCATTAAAACGATGATTCCACATTCTAGATGCTTGTTTCAATCCGTAGATTGATTTCTTTAACTTGCATACCATTTTAGGATTTTTTGGATCAACAAAACCTTCGGGCTGTACCATATAGACATCTTCCTCAAGATATCCATTCAGGAAAGCGGTTTTGACATCCATTTGCCATATTTCATAGTCGTAGTGAGCAGCAATGGCAAATAATATCCTAATAGACTTTAGCATTGCCACTGGCGAGAAAGTTTCATCATAATCAACCCCTTGAGTTTGAGTGAAACCTTTTGCAACAAGTCTAGCTTTATATGTATCCAAGTTTCCATGTATGTCGGTTTTCATTTTGAAAAGCCATTTGCAATCAACTAGCTTGGAGCTAGGAGGTCGCACAACAAGTTCCCAAACTTGGTTTTCGTACATGGATTGCATCTCGGCGTTCATGGCTTCCTGCCATTTATCTTTATCAATTCTTGATAAAGCATCTTTGTAGTTTGTCGGTTCATCCAAATCAACCGTATAGCAACCATCTATGAGAAACCCATATCTCTCGGGAGGATTACTAATCCTACTAGATCTTCGAACGTCTTGTGTACCTTGATCATCCACTTGATCATTTTCAACATCCTCATGTTGAGTACTAGTGTCAACCAATTGTGTATCATCGGCTTGATCTTGTACCTCTACAAGATCTATCTTCCTTTCACCATCACCTTCCATAAGGAACTTGGTTTCAAGGAATTCCGCTTTCCGAGCAACAAATACGGTTTGCTCGGATGGATCATAGAAGTAATATCCCATATCATCTTTGGGATATCCTATGAAGATACACTTTGTGGATCGAGCATGTAGCTTATTTGCTACATAACGCTTAGGATAAGCTTCACATCCCCATACTTTTAAGTATGAAAGAGAAGGAGGTTTTCCAAACCACATCTCATGAGGAGTTCGTTCCACCTTCTTGGTTGGGGCCATATTTAAAATACGAGCTGCGGAGCTTAGACAATAACCCCAAAATGATAGAGGCAGCGAGCTTCTTGCCATCATAGATCGAACCATATCCATTAGGGTTCGGTTCCTCCTTTCGGAAACTCCATTAAGTTGGGGTGTTCCGGGTGGAGTAAGTTGTGAGATAATCCCACAACTCCTAAGATGATCTTGGAAGGCATCGCTTAGGTATTCACCTCCTCTATCGGTACGTAGTACCTTAATTGTCTTATTGAGTTGATTTTGTACTTCGTTTTGATATCCTTTGAATGCTTCAAACGTTTCGTCCTTGTGTCTTAATAAGTAGACATATCCGAAACGACTAAAGTCATCAATGAAAGTAACAAAGTATCTTTCACCTTTCCTAGTCATGGGTTTAAAGGGTCCACATACATCCGAATGTATTAATCCCAATAAATCTTTAGCCCTTTCATAGGTCCCTTTGAAAGGTGCTTTAGTCATCTTGCCTTGTAAACAAGATTCACATACTTCAAACGAATCCATTTCAATTGATTTCAAAAGTCCATTCTTTTGAAGTGTATGTATTCGGTTCTTGTTTATGTGACCAAGGCGACAATGCCATAAGTAGGAATCACTCAAATCCCTTTTGAGTTTCTTGGTGCTTGTATGGTACATTGAGCTACTAGATGATGTGTCATCATGAACCAATTCATAAATTCCATTTGAAGGCGAAGCCTTGAAATAGAATACATTATCTTTAGAAACATGAATATCATCATCAATAAAATTAACAACGTAACCACATTGTTTTAAGCGAGAAATAGAAATAATGTTTCTACACAAATCCGGAGCATACAAAACATTTTCTAAAATAAGTTCCAATCCGCTTGGAAGCTTTAATATAAAATCTCCTTGAGCTTTAACATGCACCTTTGCACCATTGCCCATGTAGAGACTTGATGTTCCCGCCTTATGATCACTTCTTTTGAACCCCTGCAAAGAATTGCAAATATGAGTTCCACATCCAGTGTCTAATACCCATGTATTAGAAGAAGTAATACTTAGCTCTATATATACCATATATATATTACCTGAGGTTTGCCCTGCATCCCTCTTGTCCTTCAACTCTTTAAGATAGACCGGACAGTTTCGTTTCCAATGACCCATCTCACCGCAACCGAAACATGGGTCTTCCTTGGGGTTTGCCTTCTCGGCTACCTTTTGCTTCTTAGCCTTGTTGATGGTTGGGGTAACCATCTTCCCCTTCCCTTTGCCTTGATGGGCGGGTCCTTTTCTCTTAGCCACTTTTGGCTTAGAGGTGTTACCTTTAGACCCACTTTGATCGATTGCTAACACGGGTAAAGTCCTTTTACCCATGCTTGTTTCCGCCGTCCTAAGCATACCATGAAGCTCACCTATGCTCTTATCCATCCCATTCATGTTGTAATTAATTACAAATTGATCAAACCTCTTTGATAGGGAGTTAAGGATAAGATCGGTGGCTAACTCATTAGATATGTTAAGGTTAAGACGGTTAGCACGATCGATAAGGCTCTTCATCTTAAGTACATAAGATGAAACCGATTGGGTATCGTCCATACGACAAGCATGAAGCGCCCGAACCGTTTCGAAACGCTCAACACGTGCTTGTTGGAGAAACATCTCCTTCAATTGTGTTATCATGTCGTATGCGCTATGATGCTCGAAATCCTTTTGGAGTTCGGGTATCATAGTCCCAAGCATTAAGCATGAGACTTGAAGGGAGTCGTGGCAATACTTATCGTAAGAGGCCATTGCCTCCACATCACTCTCATCCGGTTGATCGGGAATGGGGTCCTCAAGCACATACATTTTATCCTCTTGTTTGAGGACAATCCGAAGATTGCGGAACCAATCCATAAAATTTGTATGGTTGAGTTTGTCTTTCTCGAGGAGAGACCGTAACGATAGGTTGTTAAAGTTAAGTGGTGCGTTGTTCATGTTGTTGTTGTTATTAGCGGCCATCTACAAAATTCAACAAAGTTCTTTTAAGTATCGATTTGGATTTAATAAACAATGCCCTTTTAATTTGTTTTATTAAATATTAGAATCCAACGGTAAATCCAATTTCGGTTAGGTGACCTTTATCCCGTCATTTGATTTAGCTAGGTAGTCATAATGACAATTGCAATCCTTTTGCAACTTCTAAGTTATGGGATCATGCAATCCTTTTGCATGGCATATTAATCCCATCAACGCCTATTTGTTCCTCATGCTTCGGTGACCCTAAGTTCATGATTCCCAAATCAAGTCGTCCTACTTGTGTAGACATGTAGACTTAACATACAAGTGGTTAGGTGACCTTTATCCCACAAGCATGCAAAGTGTACTTTATTCATATTAGTTCACTCATGACGGTTAGGTGACCTTTATCCCATCATGAGATTCCTAATATGTCTAAGTGTTTCCACAAAAGGATGGCGTTTAACTTGTTTATCTTGTATTAGTAAAGGGATTTTAGGTTTTCTACATTCTAGTTTAGAAAACAAAGTGCTATACACCAACATGCATTTGGTGTGTAGTATGTTTATGAAAAACCCATTTTCATGTGCCTTTTAGTAACCAATTACTAGTTTTAACCATTTCATTACCTTTTTAAATAAACCATTTTATTCAAGTCTAATAACCAATTATTAGTGTCATTTTGTTATGTTTTATTATAACCATTTTATAATGTATTATGCAAGTGTAATCATGTGATGATCTTGTAGCAACCAAACATACAAACATACACAAACATGCATAGCAAAGTGTTCACAATCAAGAGCCATTTTGGTAGACATTTGTTTAGCCAATAAACAAATGTCACCTAAGGGGTTAAACCAAAGTAAGAGATTTTACCAAAATCTCCCACTTAATCTTGTAATCTTCAAAACTTCATCTTGTAATCTTCTTCATGAATCTTCACTTTCATTTTACAAAATCATATCCTAATACAATTTTTCTAGAAAATGAAATAACAACCTATTCTATTTTACAAACCAAAATAGAACAAATTACATACAAAATTACAAGATTAATTACAACCTTTCCAAACCAAAATTACAAAATAATTACAACCATAAGAATGAATATTACAAATCAAGAATAATCACCAAATCATTCAACCAAACAAACACACGGTCTAGGCTCGATTGTGAACAACAACATAACAATAATCTTGGCCAAACTTGAAGTCCAAACCCACTTTTGGAGCTCCAAAAATTCGGCCTACACCATAAACCCCACCAAAACTCAAAATTTTTACATTCTACTTTCATGCATGTTAGTAGATTGTAAAATAAATGAGTTTTCTAGCCAAAAACAAGAAGCATATTCCTATGACTTTGGCTCTTGATACCATTGTAAGGATTCAAAAGATTACCAAGTTTCCATATCCATATATATTTATGTCTAAAATCAATTTAGTTAACATAGAAAGCGGAAGCATTTTGATTTTAATCTTTACCAAGTTTGACCACTTAAACATGAATCCCAAAATAGATCAAGTCAAGATAATATGCTTACAAAGTAAGAGAGCTAGTTTAGAGTTATACCTACTCCAAGTTAGGAGGTAATAAATGGATGA
This sequence comes from Rutidosis leptorrhynchoides, assembly GCF_046630445.1. Lineage (NCBI taxonomy): Eukaryota > Viridiplantae > Streptophyta > Magnoliopsida > Asterales > Asteraceae > Rutidosis > Rutidosis leptorrhynchoides. Next base: position 261,125,412 of record NC_092337.1, read on the forward strand.
AGATGAAGATGATGAATATGATGAACTAGCAAGTTTCTAACTTGAAACCTCAAGCTTGTAATACCCCAAACTTTGCACCAACACCTTGTACTTTGGTTAGGATTTAATGATACTTGAATTAGCTTGCAAAAAAATTAAAATGAACCCCCTTTGAATGCCCAAACCCCACGGTTTTACAGCAGGTTTTTGAGAGTCTTTTGTGCAGAATTTTTGCTTGCTTTGATGTGTAAAATGCATGTGTTGGTGGTCTCCCATAATGCCTTGGTTAAATGCAATTTTGAATGGAAGAAACCAAGTAAAAGACAAGTCAAATGACATGCTTACTCCTACTACCAATGCCACTTGCAAGTTTTAAATAAAATGGTTTTCTTTTATAAAATGAGATTTTATAAAATACATTTTATAAAACTACCATTTTATTTATTATGTGTACATTATTTATAAAACCTATTTTATAAAAGAATGTAACATTATTTATTAATTATTTAACCTATAAATAATTAAATCCATATTATATAAATCATTCCATAATTTATATATATATATGTACACATCAAGTAATATTTCAGAAAACCATTTTTCTTAAAGTTCAAGTGTCGCGTATTCGATCAATGATCCAATCGTTAAGATCAAATACGAATGAGGTGTCGATAAGTTTGTTATTGGGTATGACCCGACTTGGATCAAAACATATTAGCCACGTTAATTTAATATGTCTCTCGGGCATATGAAATACCTTCAATAATAAATATATATCATAAGTTGTAAATAATAATAATTACTTTTTTTTATCATAAGTAATTAAATGATAATGAAATCCATTATTTATATCATAAGTTTCAGAATTAGTCAAAAGTTTTAAATCAAAAGTTCATCGAGTCGTATCCTGAGCCCCGGGTGTCGGTTTTCGGCGAGCCTTACATATATCTCCGCCTAATCAAACCACCCGAAACTTTGGTATACTCAAGAACACACCATGAACAGCCCACAAGTCATGATATACAGCCAATACACTACTTGGAACTTCAATTCAATCAAAAACGTGTTTTAGACGTAACGGGTGATTCGTGGCTCAGATTGAGATGACCCGAACATGAAAGTTCGCCCCACCATCAGTCCTAACACACTAGCACACCCTAAAGTCACCAAATATGGTCACAAAGTCGGACCAAACCTAGTTCATACCAAAATCACATTTCAATCTTAACAAAATACCACTTTGATCATAATTAGGGTTCCGGGAATCGACACGACATGAATCCGGAGTCTAAAATTAATGTCTTGATGAGAGGAACTCATTTATATACTTTATTTTATGATCAACATCAGTTACAATATCAGAAACACACGAAAAAGCTGCTGTCCCAATTTTATCAAACCGAAAAATATTCAATCGAGCAATTCTATGCATACAATCAACATTACAACAACTAATAATCATCATACTAATAATATAAACATAAATTACAGAAAAATAAATAAAAATTAAAAGTTCTAGGGTTAGGGTTTATACCCTAATCAAGAAACAAGAAGTGTAATCGCGTAGAGAACTGAACGAGGAACGCGTTGGTATAGATGATCTCTTGATCCAAGCTTGAAAAATTGATGAAGATGATGATGTTGGTGTGTGGTTGACGTCTCCAAAAAGAAAGAAAGGGAGGAAGGAGAGCAAAAGTGGTAATTAGGTTTAGATTAAAATTGTGTAATGTGTAAAATGAGATGGAAAAAAAAAAAAAAATGGGGAGTATACTCCCTCCCCTTATGGTCGGCCGAATGGGGGGTCATGGGGTGGGCCCCATGGCCCAATCTTACTAAATGATAATTGCTTGTGGCCCGAAAGCCCGAACGAGTCCCGAAACGCTAAAACGCACTTACGCGATTAAAAATCCGGAAAGATAACAAACGCGCGACGAAAAATAAATATAAATACCCTATATAATAATATGATCTTAAAATATCATATTTAAAATAATTAGGATTTAAATATCCCAAAAACGTGACCGTTGGTTTAAAAACCGAAAAGATTCGCCGGATAGAAATCCGCGACACGTAGAAACGTATAAATTAAAATATGAATACAATTGTTCACATAACATTTAATAATTAATATATTATTATTAATATAATAATATAGGTCATAGAAATGACGTAGCACAATTAACAGTTAACGGTCGTTAAATAATTAACGGAAAAGATAACGAAAAAAGTAGGGTCGTGACAGTACCTTCCCGTTACGGAAATTTCATCCCGAAATTTAAGCAGGTGCAGGGGTTGACTCAGCATCTGGGAACAAATGCGGGTACTTCTGCTTCATCTGATCTTCACGCTCCCAAGTGAACTCGGGACCGCGTCTAGCGTTCCATCTAACCCGGACAATAGGAATTCGGCTCTGCTTAAGAGTCTTAACTTCTCGATCCATAATTTCAATAGGTTCCTCAATAAAGTGTAGTTGCTCATCAACATGAAGTTCTTCCAGAGGAATAGTCTTATCGGCCTCGGCCAAACACTTCTTTAAATTCGATACATGAAAAACATCGTGAACAGCACTGAGTTCTTGTGGCAATTTCAAACGATAAGCCGCCGGTCCAACTCTCTCAACAATCTCAAACGGTCCAACAAAATGAGGACTTAGCTTTCCCCTTTTACCAAAACGGATCACACCCTTCTCAGGTGAAACCTTTAACATAACACGATCACCAACTTGAAATTCCACATCTTTCCTTCCCCTATCGGCATAACTCTTTTGCCGACTTCTAGCAGTTCTCAATCTTTCCTTAATCTGTACAATCTTCTCGGTAGTCTCGTGAATAATTTCTGGACCTGTGAGTTGAGCATCCCCAACCTCATTCCAGTAGACAGGAGACCTACACTTCCTACCGTACAGAGCTTCAAACGGTGCGGCTTGAATACTTGCGTGATAACTGTTGTTATATGAAAACTCAGCTAGCGGTAAATATTTATCCCACCCATTACCAAAATCAATAACACACGCTCGTAACATATCCTCCAACGTCTGAATGGTCCTTTCACTCTGACCATCCGTTTGAGGATGATAAGCGGTGCTCATATCTAATCTAGTTCCCAAGGCTTCCTGCAAAGATCGCCAAAACCTCGATACAAATCGACTGTCTCGGTCCGAAATAATGGATACAGGAACACCATGCCCAGAAACAATCTCATTCAAGTACAAACGAGTAAGCTTCTCCATTGAATCTGTTTCCCTAATCGGCAAAAAGTGAGCCGACTTAGTGAGTCGATCTACAATCACCCAAATAGTGTCATAGCTGTAGTGACCCGAACTTTTCCATGTTTATATATATTAATTGAGATTGATGTTTACATGATTAAATGTTTCCAACATGTTAAGCAATCAAACTTGTTAAGACTTGATTAATTGAAATAGGTTTCATATAGACAATTGACCACCCAAGTTGACCGGTGATTCACGAACGTTAAAACTTGTAAAAAACTATATGATGACATATATATGGTTATATATATAGTTAACATGATATTATGATAAGTAAACATATCATTAATTATATTAACAATGAACTACATATGTAAAAACAAGACTACTAACTTAATGATTTTGAAACGAGACATATATGTAACGTTTATCGTTGTAACGACATTTAATGTATATATATCATATTAAGAGATATTCGTACATCATAATATCATGATAATATAATAATTTAAAATCTCTTTTGTTATTATAAACATTGGGTTAACAACATTTAACAAGATCGTTAACCTAAAGGTTTCAAAACAACACTTACATGTAACGACTAACGATGACTTAACGACTCAGTTAAAATGTATATACATGTAGTGTTTTAATATGTATTTATACACTTTTGAAAGACTTCAATACACTTATCAAAATACTTCTACTTAACAAAAATGCTTACAATTACATTCTCGTTCAGTTTCATCAACAATTCTACTCGTATGCACCCGTATTCGTACTCGTACAATACACAGCTTTTAGATGTATGTACTATTGGTATATACACTCCAATGATCAGCTCTTAGCAGCCCATGTGAGTCACCTAACACATGTGGGAACCATCATTTGGCAACTAGCATGAAATATCTCATAAGATTACAAAAATATGAGTAATCATTCATGACTTATTTACATGAAAACAAAATTACATATCCTTTATATCTAATCCATACACCAACGACCAAAAACACCTACAAACACTTTCATTCTTCAATTTTCTTCATCTAATTGAACTCTCTCAAGTTATATCTTCAAGTTCTAAGTGTTCTTCATAAATTCCAAAAGTTCTAGTTTCATAAAATCAAGAATACTTTCAAGTTTGCTAGCTCACTTCCAATCTTGTAAGGTGATCATCCAACCTCAAGAAATCTTTGTTTCTTACAGTAGGTTATCATTCTAATACAAGGTAATAATCATATTCAAACTTTGGTTCAATTTCTATAACTATAACAATCTTATTTCAAGTGATAATCTTACTTGAACTTGTTTTCGTGTCATGATTTTGCTTCAAGAACTTTGAGCCATCCAAGGATCCATTGAAGCTAGATCCATTTTTCTCTTTTCCAGTAGGTTCATCCAAGGAACTTAAGGTAGTAATGATGTTCATAACATCATTCGATTCATACATATAAGCTATCTTATTCGAAGGTTTAAACTTGTAATCACTAGAACATAGTTTAGTTAATTCTAAACTTGTTCGCAAACAAAAGTTAATCCTTCTAACTTGACTTTTAAAATCAACTAAACACATGTTCTATATCTATATGATATGCTAACTTAATGATTTAAAACCTGGAAACACGAAAAACACCGTAAAACTGGATTTACGCCGTCGTAGTAACACCGCGGGCTGTTTTGGGTTAGTTAATTAAAAACTATGATAAACTTTGATTTAAAAGTTGTTATTCTGAAAAAATGATTTTTATTATGAACATGAAACTATATCCAAAAATTATGGTTAAACTCAAAGTGGAAGTATGTTTTCTAAAATGGTCATCTTGACGTCGTTCTTTCGACTGAAATGACTACCTTTACAAAAACGACTTGTAACTTATTTTTCCGACTAGAAACCTATACTTTTTTTGTCTAGATTCATAAAATAGAGTTCAATATGAAACCATAGCAATTTGATTCACTCAAAACGGATTTAAAATGAAGAAGTTATGGGTAAAACAAGATTGGATAATTTTTCTCATTTTAGCTACGTGAAAATTGGTAACAAATCTATTCCAACCATAACTTAATCAACTTGTATTATATATTATGTAATCTTGAGATACCATAGACACGTATACAATGTTTCGACCTATCATGTCGACACATCTATATATATTTCGGAACAACCATAGACACTCTATATGTGAATGTTGGAGTTAGCTATACAGGGTTGAGGTTGATTCCAAAATATATATAGTTTGAGTTGTGATCAATACTGAGATACGTATACACTGGGTCGTGGATTGATTCAAGATAATATTTATTGATTTATTTCTGTACATCTAACTGTGGACAACTAGTTGTAGGTTACTAACGAGGACAGCTGACTTAATAAACTTAAAACATCAAAATATATTAAAAGTGTTGTAAATATATTTTGAACATACTTTGATATATATGTATATATTGTTATAGGTTCGTGAATCAACCAGTGGCCAAGTCTTACTTCCCGACGAAGTAAAAATCTGTGAAAGTGAGTTATAGTCCCACTTTTAAAATCTAATATTTTTGGGATGAGAATACATGCAGGTTTTATAAATGATTTACAAAATAGACACAAGTACGTGAAACTACATTCTATGGTTGAATTATCGAAATCGAATATGCCCCTTTTTATTAAGTCTGGTAATCTAAGAATTAGGGAACAGACACCCTAATTGACGCGAATCCTAAAGATAGATCTATCGGGCCCAACAAGCCCCATCCAAAGTACCGGATGCTTTAGTACTTCGAAATTTATATCATATCCGAAGGGTGTCCCGGAATGATGGGGATATTCTTATATACGCATCTTGTTAATGTCGGTTACCAGGTGTTCACCATATGAATGATTTTTATCTCTATGTATGGGATGTGTATTGAAATATGAAATCTTGTGGTCTATTGTTACGATTTGATATATATAGGTTAAACCTATAACTCACCAACATTTTTGTTGACGTTTTAAGCATGTTTATTCTCAGGTGATTATTAAGAGCTTCCGCTGTCGCATACTTAAATAAGGACGAGATTTGGAGTCCATGCTTGTATGATATTGTGTAAAAACTGCATTCAAGAAACTTATTTTGTTGTAACATATTTGTATTGTAAACCATTATGTAATGGTCGTGTGTAAACAGGATATTTTAGATTATCATTATTTGATAATCTACGTAAAGCTTTTTAAACCTTTATTGATGAAATAAAGGTTATGGTTTGTTTTAAAATGAATGCAGTCTTTGAAAAACGTCTCATATAGAGGTCAAAACCTCGTAACGAAATCAATTAATATGGAACGTTTTTAATCAATAAGAACGGGACATTTCAGTTGGTATCAGAGCGTTGGTCTTAGAGAACCAGAAAATTTGCATTAGTGTGTCTTATCGAGTTTGTTAGGATGCATTAGTGAGTCTGGACTTCGACCGTGTTTTCTTTAAAAATGATTGCTTAACATTTTTGTTGGAAACTATATATTTTTAACATATGAATATTATGTTATATATTAATCTTTTAACGTGTTTGATATTATGTGATAGATGTCTACCTCTAGAACAAGTCCCATTGACTCACCTAATAATAATGAAGAGTCAAATGTAAATTGGAATGATTTGTGGACTGATTCACAAGTTCCCGAAGAGGAACCGGAAGAAGAGTCGGAACCGGAAGAAGAATCGGAACCGGAAGAAGAATCGGAACCGGATGAAGAAATAGAACCGGTGGGGGAAATAATAAAACGGTTAAGTAAAAGAAAATCCTCAACCAACCGACCAAAGTTAATTATGGTCAATGGTGTTTCCGCCAAGGAAGCAAAATATTGGGAGGATTACCAATTCTCCGATGAATCGGATTCCGACGAGAATTCCGATGATGTTATAGAAATTACCCCAACTGAATTTAAAAAGGCAAAAGAAAATAATAAGGGAAAGGGCATAAAAATAGAGAGATCTAATTCCAACCCCGATGAACTTTATATGTATCGTCAACCCCCGAAGTCCTTAAGTTGTAACAATGACCCGGGAACCTCTAAACCACCAGGTTTTTCTAAACCAATGTGGACAACGACGGCTCATATTAGGGGAACATCATATATCCCTAGAAACTTGGCAAAACGAACCAAAACCGAAGAAGAAGAAACGAGCGAGTCGGAATAAGATAGTTGTATTCGTGTGGTGTAATATATGGAATATAGTGTTCTTATGCTTTATGATATATGTAAAAATTGCTTGTATTAATAAGTATTTTTTTTTATGAATCTAACTCTTGTCTATTTTACAGTTTAAAAACACAAAATGGATAGACAACCCAATATTTTAAGAGACCTACCCGGAGACATGATTGATGAAATCTTGTCTAGAGTCGGCCAGAATTCTTCGGCACAACTATTTAAGGCGAGATCAGTTTGTAAGACATTCGAAGAACGTTCCAAGAATGTCTTGGTTTATAAGAGACTTTCGTTTGAAAGATGGGGGATATCACATTGGGAAACCCATAAGTTACGATGTGTTTACTTTGACGCATATATTGCGGGGAACCCAAATGCTATTTTACGCAACGGGTTAAGAAATTATTTTGACTCAATATATCCGAATATTGGACTTCGTGATTTAGAAAAAGCGGCTAACATGCAACATAAAGAAGCATGTTATGCTTACGGATTAGTAATGTTCGCTTCTCACCAAAGTGAGAACAAGAACATCGGGCTACAACTATTAAACAAAACGTTTCCACAAGTGACGGAGTCGGTAATTGGGGTAAGAAATGAGGTTTTTAGATTATTACGGGACTGTTGGACATTACGTAACCCTCGTCCCTTTGATGACGTTACAACACGCTGTCTTATCAACGGCCATAACGGTTATGTTGCACAAGACCAAGGATGGGAAGTAGTCCTAGTAAAACCAGAATGCATGACTTGTTTCTGGACGTATGAATTACGTGTCTTTATTGCCTTTGCTGAACGACTTGTGTACTAGCTAGAATTGTCTTCACAACTATCTTGTATCAAAGTTATTGTGTGCTATATTTCATGCTTTATGTAAAATAAGCGGTATTGTAAGTTTGTAAAATATTGTATAAAAGTTTGAACGCGAAATATTATTATAATCAGTTTTTCATATAGAATTGTAGTAGTTGAATTGTATATTAGCTACTAAGTATGAACTTAACGGGTAGGTACTACCCGAATTTAAACTTATAAAACGCTAATATGAAGAAAAAGCTTTTATAAATGAGTTCATATTATGCTACGAAATACTATTAACTACTCTTAATATTCTGTATGATTAACTTGTTCCATTTAACTATTTTGAAGGAAATGGCACCGACTACTCGACACACCGTGAATATGAATGAAGAGGAATTCCGTACTTTTCTAGCTTCAAACATAGCCGCAGTACAGGCTGCGCTACATACCAACAATAACCTTGGATCTAGCAGTACAGGAAATCGTGTAGGATGCACCTACAAAGAATTCACTGCCTGCAAACCTTTGGAATTTGATGGAACCGAAGGACCGATCGGATTGAAACGGTGGACTGAGAAGGTTGAATCGGTGTTTGCCATAAGTAAGTGTACTGAAGAGGACAAAGTGAAGTACGCTACGCATACCTTCACAGGTTCTGCGTTAACATGGTGGAATACCTATCTAGAGCAAGTGGGACAAGATGATGCGTACGCACTACCGTGGTCAGCATTCAAGCACTTGATGAACGAGAAGTACCGTCCCAGAACCGAGATCAATAAGCTCAAGACAGAACTTAGAGGGTTACGAACCCAAGGATTTGATATTACCACGTACGAAAGACGATTCACAGAATTGTGCCTATTGTGTCCGGGAGCATTCGAAGATGAGGAAGAGAAGATCGACGCGTTTGTGAAAGGATTACCGGAAAGAATCCAAGAAGATATAAGTTCACACGAGCCCGCCTCCATACAACAGGCATGTAGAATGGCTCACAAACTAGTGAACCAGATTGAAGAAAGAATTAAAGAACAGACTGCTGAAGAGGCCAATGTGAAGCAAGTCAAAAGAAAGTGGGAGGAAAACGGTGATAAGAATCACCAATACAACAACAACAGCAATTACAACAATAATCGCAACAATTATCCCAACAATCGCAACATCAATCGCAACTACAACAAACGGCCCAACAACAACAACAACAACAACAACAACAGCAACTACAACAATCATCCCAACAACAATAATAACCGCAACAACAACAACAATCAGAAGCAACTATGCCAAAGGTGTGAAAAGAATCACTCGGGGTTCTGCACCAAATTTTGCAACAAGTGTAAAAGAAATGGTCATAGCGCGGCGAAGTGTGAGGTCTACGGACCAGGGGTTAATAGAACGAAAGGAACAAATGGTGTCGGAACGAGTAATGGCGGAGCAAGTAGTGTCGGAGCAAGTTATGCCAATGTAGTTTGTTATAAATGTGGAAAACCAGGCCACATTATTAGAAATTGCCCGAACCAGGAGAACACGAATGGACAAGGCCGTGGAAGAGTTTTCAATATTAATGCGGTAGAGGCACAGGAAGACCCGGAGCTTGTTACGGGTACGTTTCTTATTGACAATAAATCTGCTTACGTTTTATTTGATTCGGGTGCGGATAGAAGCTATATGAGTAGAGATTTTTGTGCTAAATTAAGTTGTCCATTGACGCCTTTGGATAGTAAATTTTTACTCGAATTAGCAAATGGTAAATTAATTTCAGCAGATAATATATGTCGGAATCGAGAAATTAAACTGGTTAGCGAAACATTTAAGATTGATTTGATACCAGTAGAGTTAGGGAGTTTTGATGTGATAATCGGTATGGACTGGTTGAAAGAAGTGAAAGCGGAGATCGTTTGTTACAAAAATGCAATTCGCATTATACGAGAAAAAGGAAAACCCTTAATGGTGTACGGAGAAAAGGGCAACACGAAGCTACATCTTATTAGTAATTTGAAGGCACAAAAACTAATAAGAAAAGGTTGCTATGCTGTTCTAGCACACGTCGAGAAAGTACAAACTGAAGAAAAGAGCATCAATGATGTTCCCATTGCAAAAGAATTTCCCGATGTATTTCCGAAAGAATTACCGGGATTACCCCCACATCGATCCGTTGAATTTCAAATAGATCTTGTACCAGGAGCTGCACCAATAGCTCGTACTCCTTACAGACTCGCACCCAGCGAGATGAAAGAACTGCAAAGCCAATTACAAGAACTTTTAGAGCGTGGTTTCATTCGACCAAGCACATCACCGTGGGGAGCTCCTGTTTTGTTTGTCAAGAAGAAAGATGGTACATTCAGGTTGTGTATCGATTACCGAGAGTTGAACAAACTTACCATCAAGAACCGCTACCCACTACCGAGAATCGACGACTTATTTGATCAACTACAAGGCTCGTCTGTTTATTCAAAGATTGACTTACGTTCCGGGTATCATCAAATGCGGGTGAAAGAAGATGATATTCCAAAGACTGCTTTCAGAACACGTTACGGTCATTACGAGTTTATGGTCATGCCGTTTGGTTTAACTAATGCACCAGCTGTGTTCATGGACCTTATGAACCGAGTGTGTGGACCATACCTTGACAAGTTTGTCATTGTTTTCATTGATGACATACTTATTTACTCAAAGAATGACCAAGAACACGGTGAACATTTGAGAAAGGTGTTAGAAGTATTGAGGAAGGAAGAATTGTACGCTAAGTTTTCAAAGTGTGCATTTTGGTTGGAAGAAGTTCAATTCCTCGGTCACATAGTGAACAAAGAAGGTATTAAGGTGGATCCGGCAAAGATAGAAACTGTTGAAAAGTGGGAAACCCCGAAAACTCCGAAACACATACGCCAGTTTTTAGGACTAGCTGGTTACTACAGAAGGTTCATCCAAGACTTTTCCAGAATAGCAAAACCCTTGACTGCATTAACGCATAAAGGGAAGAAATTTGAATGGAATGATGAACAAGAGAAAGCGTTTCAGTTATTGAAGAAAAAGCTAACTACGGCACCTATATTGTCATTGCCTGAAGGGAATGATGATTTTGTGATTTATTGTGACGCATCAAAGCAAGGTCTCGGTTGTGTATTAATGCAACGAACGAAGGTGATTGCTTATGCGTCTAGACAATTGAAGATTCACGAACAAAATTATACGACGCATGATTTGGAATTAGGCGCGGTTGTTTTTGCATTAAAGACTTGGAGGCACTACTTATATGGGGTCAAAAGTATTATATATACCGACCACAAAAGTCTTCAACACATATTTAATCAGAAACAACTGAATATGAGGCAGCGTAGGTGGATTGAATTATTGAATGATTACGATTTTGAGATTCGTTACCACCCGGGGAAGGCAAATGTGGTAGCCGATGCCTTGAGCAGGAAGGATAGAGAACCCATTCGAGTAAAATCTATGAATATAATGATTCATAATAACATTACTACTCAAATAAAGGAGGCGCAACAAGGAGTTTTAAAAGAGGGAAATTTAAAGGATGAAATACCCAAAGGATCGGAGAAGCATCTTAATATTCGGGAAGACGGAACCCGGTATAGGGCTGAAAGGATTTGGGTACCAAAATTTGGAGATATGAGAGAAATGGTACTTAGAGAAGCTCATAAAACCAGATACTCAATACATCCTGGAACGGGGAAGATGTACAAGGATCTCAAGAAACATTTTTGGTGGCCGGGTATGAAAGCCGATGTTGCTAAATACGTAGGAGAATGTTTGACGTGTTCTAAGGTCAAAGCTGAGCATCAGAAACCATCAGGTCTACTTCAACAACCCGAAATCCCGGAATGGAAATGGGAAAACATTACCATGGATTTCATCACTAAATTGCCAAGGACTGCAAGTGGTTTTGATACTATTTGGGTAATAGTTGATCGTCTCACCAAATCAGCACACTTCCTACCAATAAGAGAAGATGACAAGATGGAGAAGTTAGCACGACTGTATTTGAAGGAAGTCGTCCCCAGACATGGAATACCAATCTCTATTATCTCTGATAGGGATGGCAGATTTATTTCAAGATTCTGGCAGACATTACAGCAAGCATTAGGAACTCGTCTAGACATGAGTACTGCCTATCATCCACAAACTGATGGGCAGAGCGAAAGGACGATACAAACGCTTGAAGACATGCTACGAGCATGTGTTATTGATTTCGGAAATAGTTGGGATCGACATCTACCGTTAGCAGAATTTTCCTACAACAACAGCTACCATTCAAGCATTGAGATGGCGCCGTTTGAAGCACTTTATGGTAGAAAGTGCAGGTCTCCGATTTGTTGGAGTGAGGTAGGGGATAGACAGATTACGGGTCCGGAGATTATACAAGAAACTACCGAGAAGATCATCCAAATTCAACAACGGTTGAAAACCGCCCAAAGTCGACAAAAGAGCTACGCTGACATTAAAAGAAAAGATATAGAATTTGAAATTGGAGAGATGGTCATGCTTAAAGTTTCACCTTGGAAAGGCGTTGTTCGATTTGGTAAACGAGGGAAATTAAATCCAAGGTATATTGGACCATTCAAGATTATTGATCGTGTCGGACCAGTAGCTTACCGACTTGAGTTACCTCAACAACTCGCGGCTGTACATAACACTTTTCACGTCTCGAATTTGAAGAAATGTTTTGCTAAAGAAGATCTCACTATTCCGTTAGATGAAATCCAAATCAACGAAAAACTCCAATTCATCGAAGAACCCGTCGAAATAATGGATCGTGAGGTTAAAAGACTTAAGCAAAACAAGATACCAATTGTTAAGGTTCGATGGAATGCTCGTAGAGGACCCGAGTTCACCTGGGAGCGTGAAGATCAGATGAAGAAGAAATACCCGCATCTATTTCCAGAAGATTCGTCAACACCTTCAACAGCTTAAAATTTCGGGACGAAATTTATTTAACGGGTAGGTACTGTAGTGACCCGAACTTTTCCATGTTTATATATATTAATTGAGATTGATGTTTACATGATTAAATGTTTCCAACATGTTAAGCAATCAAACTTGTTAAGACTTGATTAATTGAAATAGGTTTCATATAGACAATTGACCACCCAAGTTGACCGGTGATTCACGAACGTTAAAACTTGTAAAAAACTATATGATGACATATATATGGTTATATATATAGTTAACATGATATTATGATAAGTAAACATATCATTAATTATATTAACAATGAACTACATATGTAAAAACAAGACTACTAACTTAATGATTTTGAAACGAGACATATATGTAACGTTTATCGTTGTAACGACATTTAATGTATATATATCATATTAAGAGATATTCGTACATCATAATATCATGATAATATAATAATTTAAAATCTCTTTTGTTATTATAAACATTGGGTTAACAACATTTAACAAGATCGTTAACCTAAAGGTTTCAAAACAACACTTACATGTAACGACTAACGATGACTTAACGACTCAGTTAAAATGTATATACATGTAGTGTTTTAATATGTATTTATACACTTTTGAAAGACTTCAATACACTTATCAAAATACTTCTACTTAACAAAAATGCTTACAATTACATTCTCGTTCAGTTTCATCAACAATTCTACTCGTATGCACCCGTATTCGTACTCGTACAATACACAGCTTTTAGATGTATGTACTATTGGTATATACACTCCAATGATCAGCTCTTAGCAGCCCATGTGAGTCACCTAACACATGTGGGAACCATCATTTGGCAACTAGCATGAAATATCTCATAAGATTACAAAAATATGAGTAATCATTCATGACTTATTTACATGAAAACAAAATTACATATCCTTTATATCTAATCCATACACCAACGACCAAAAACACCTACAAACACTTTCATTCTTCAATTTTCTTCATCTAATTGAACTCTCTCAAGTTATATCTTCAAGTTCTAAGTGTTCTTCATAAATTCCAAAAGTTCTAGTTTCATAAAATCAAGAATACTTTCAAGTTTGCTAGCTCACTTCCAATCTTGTAAGGTGATCATCCAACCTCAAGAAATCTTTGTTTCTTACAGTAGGTTATCATTCTAATACAAGGTAATAATCATATTCAAACTTTGGTTCAATTTCTATAACTATAACAATCTTATTTCAAGTGATAATCTTACTTGAACTTGTTTTCGTGTCATGATTTTGCTTCAAGAACTTTGAGCCATCCAAGGATCCATTGAAGCTAGATCCATTTTTCTCTTTTCCAGTAGGTTCATCCAAGGAACTTAAGGTAGTAATGATGTTCATAACATCATTCGATTCATACATATAAGCTATCTTATTCGAAGGTTTAAACTTGTAATCACTAGAACATAGTTTAGTTAATTCTAAACTTGTTCGCAAACAAAAGTTAATCCTTCTAACTTGACTTTTAAAATCAACTAAACACATGTTCTATATCTATATGATATGCTAACTTAATGATTTAAAACCTGGAAACACGAAAAACACCGTAAAACTGGATTTACGCCGTCGTAGTAACACCGCGGGCTGTTTTGGGTTAGTTAATTAAAAACTATGATAAACTTTGATTTAAAAGTTGTTATTCTGAAAAAATGATTTTTATTATGAACATGAAACTATATCCAAAAATTATGGTTAAACTCAAAGTGGAAGTATGTTTTCTAAAATGGTCATCTTGACGTCGTTCTTTCGACTGAAATGACTACCTTTACAAAAACGACTTGTAACTTATTTTTCCGACTAGAAACCTATACTTTTTTTGTCTAGATTCATAAAATAGAGTTCAATATGAAACCATAGCAATTTGATTCACTCAAAACGGATTTAAAATGAAGAAGTTATGGGTAAAACAAGATTGGATAATTTTTCTCATTTTAGCTACGTGAAAATTGGTAACAAATCTATTCCAACCATAACTTAATCAACTTGTATTATATATTATGTAATCTTGAGATACCATAGACACGTATACAATGTTTCGACCTATCATGTCGACACATCTATATATATTTCGGAACAACCATAGACACTCTATATGTGAATGTTGGAGTTAGCTATACAGGGTTGAGGTTGATTCCAAAATATATATAGTTTGAGTTGTGATCAATACTGAGATACGTATACACTGGGTCGTGGATTGATTCAAGATAATATTTATTGATTTATTTCTGTACATCTAACTGTGGACAACTAGTTGTAGGTTACTAACGAGGACAGCTGACTTAATAAACTTAAAACATCAAAATATATTAAAAGTGTTGTAAATATATTTTGAACATACTTTGATATATATGTATATATTGTTATAGGTTCGTGAATCAACCAGTGGCCAAGTCTTACTTCCCGACGAAGTAAAAATCTGTGAAAGTGAGTTATAGTCCCACTTTTAAAATCTAATATTTTTGGGATGAGAATACATGCAGGTTTTATAAATGATTTACAAAATAGACACAAGTACGTGAAACTACATTCTATGGTTGAATTATCGAAATCGAATATGCCCCTTTTTATTAAGTCTGGTAATCTAAGAATTAGGGAACAGACACCCTAATTGACGCGAATCCTAAAGATAGATCTATCGGGCCCAACAAGCCCCATCCAAAGTACCGGATGCTTTAGTACTTCGAAATTTATATCATATCCGAAGGGTGTCCCGGAATGATGGGGATATTCTTATATACGCATCTTGTTAATGTCGGTTACCAGGTGTTCACCATATGAATGATTTTTATCTCTATGTATGGGATGTGTATTGAAATATGAAATCTTGTGGTCTATTGTTACGATTTGATATATATAGGTTAAACCTATAACTCACCAACATTTTTGTTGACGTTTTAAGCATGTTTATTCTCAGGTGATTATTAAGAGCTTCCGCTGTCGCATACTTAAATAAGGACGAGATTTGGAGTCCATGCTTGTATGATATTGTGTAAAAACTGCATTCAAGAAACTTATTTTGTTGTAACATATTTGTATTGTAAACCATTATGTAATGGTCGTGTGTAAACAGGATATTTTAGATTATCATTATTTGATAATCTACGTAAAGCTTTTTAAACCTTTATTGATGAAATAAAGGTTATGGTTTGTTTTAAAATGAATGCAGTCTTTGAAAAACGTCTCATATAGAGGTCAAAACCTCGTAACGAAATCAATTAATATGGAACGTTTTTAATCAATAAGAACGGGACATTTCAATAGCCACCCGCAACTCTCGGTAACTTAGTAATAAAATCCACATCGCCACATACGTAGCCACATCGCCTTTCAAATTTGGCCACCAATACAGCCCCTTAAGATCATTGAAAGGACCCGTTCATATACATTATAAACGATTCACAATAGTTGATTACATTGCGAGGTATTTGACCTCTATATAATACATTTTACAAACATTGCATTCATTTTTAAAAGACAATCTTTCTTTACATCGAAAATTGACAGGCATGCATACCATTTCATAATATCCACTATCCAATTATAAATTGATTTAATAATAATCTTTGATGAACTCAATGACTCGAATGCAACGTTCTTCGAAATATGCTATGAAAGACTTCAAGTAATATCTTTAAAATGAGCAAATGCACAGCGGAAGATTTCTTTAACACCTGAGAATAAACATGCTTTAAAGTGTCAACCAAAAGGTTGGTGAGTTCATTAGTTTATCATAATCATTTATTTCCATCATTTTAATAGACCACAAGAATTTCATTTCCAGTTCTCATAAATATATGTCCCATACGTAGAGACAAAAATAATCATTCATATGGTGAACACCTGGTAACCGACATTAACTAGATACATATAAGAATATCCCCTATCATTCCGGGATCCTCCTTCGGACATGATATAAATTTCAAAGTACTAAAGCATCCGGTACTTTGGATGGGGTTTGTTAGGCCCAATAGATCTATCTTTAGGATTCGCGTCAATTAGGGTGTCTGTTCCCTAATTCTTAGATTACCAGACTTTAATAAAAAGGGGCATATTCGATTTCGATAATTCAACCATAGAATGTAGTTTCAATTACTTGTGTCTATTTAGTCAAACATTTATAAAAGCGCATGTATTCTCAGTCCCAAAAATATAAAGGGTAAAAAGGCAAATGAAACTCACCATACTGTATTTCGTAGTAAAAATACATATAACGTCATTGAACAAGTGCAAGGTTGGCCTCGGATTCACGAACCTAAATTAATTATATATATTTATGTGTTGGTCAATATTTGTCTAACAAATTAGGTCAAGTCATAGTGTACCACAATCTTAATGCTCGAGACTAATATGCAAAAGTCAACAAAAGTAAATTTGACTCAAAATAATTTCCAAAAATCTATACATGATTAATATATAGTTTAAAAATCGTCATTTTATATTTTTAAATATTTTTAAAAGATTTATTAGAGTAAATAATATAATTTATTTATTAATAAATAAAATTTTATATTAAATTTATATAATAAAATATACTTTTATATATATTAAGTAATAAAATTTACAGGGTTCATTTAATATTATAAAGATAATATGAAAGGTATTATTAAAGTAAGTTATTACACGTAGTAAAATATGTTTGTATCACATATTTATTTGATAAAATAATATCTATAATGATAGTAAGTAAAAGTTGTATTATTTTGTAATAATAATAATTATTATAAAAATATCAATATTTATAATTACTAAGATGACATTATGATAAAACGATAATTCTAATTATGATAACTTTAATATTTACGATAATTTTTAATATTATCTTTAAAATAATAATTCTATTTAAAATAATAATAATAATGATATTTTATAGTAATAATGACATGTCTATTAAAATGATAATTTTTGTTAAAATTATAGTTTTAATACTAACGATACTTTTAATAATAATAGTAATGATAAAAATAATAAGAACGATAATTTTATCTAAATCAATATCTTATAATATTTAATTTCATCATGATACTCTTACCCATTATTTCCTAATCGTTTCGTTTAATAGCTTTTAATCGTCTTTTATATCGTGTTCATAATAATGATAATAATAGTAATCAAAATAATTAGGTGTTACAAATATTTGTTTTAATTACACTAATATTAATAATGATAGTTACTATAACATTATTAACGATAATACTATTAATTATCTTAATGATAATATAGTAATAATAATAATAACAATAACAATAACCATTTTTAAATAATGATGTATATATATTAATAATGATAATAATAATAATAATACCAATAATAATAATAATAATTGGATAATTATAATAATACTAATTATAACTTTAACGATAATAACGATAGTAATAATAAAAAAAATAACAATTTTTAATGATAAATCCCTTTTATTGATAAAGATAATAATAATGATAATAATAAGATAAAACTAGAACGACGCTAAAAACGACGATAATAATAATCATTTTTAATAAAAATATCAAAAATTCAATTGATTATAACTTCTAATCCGTTCATCGAAACCATTCGATATCTAAAGGAAAAGTTCTTAATTTTTTTGCTAGCTTTCCAAGGACATGCATATCTTATACCTTATCTCAACCGCAAGTGTAACTAATTCAAGATTCAACCTAATCTGTCTAAGGGCAATATCAAAAGTACAAGCATGCATAATCCTAAATACTCGAGCACTAGTCAGGGATACACTATTAGTATGTAAAAGTTAAATTATGAGTACTCACGTATCAATATTGAGATTCAATATTGCAGGAAAGGTACGTAGACGCAACGGAAATGATAAACACTATATTGACCTCACGAGCATACCCATGAACCATACTCAATCACCTCCATAGCTATAACCCATAATTTCCTTAATCATATCCCACTCGAAAAACAATTTTGAAATCACTCGGACAGCACTCCGTAGTAATATTTTATGTATACTAATAATATCTTGAAATAATACGGAGTAAATATATATATGTATATCGATTGAGAGAGTTTAGAGAAAAATATTTTCAAGTTTCTATGAAATAATGAAACCTATTGAATTCTATTTATAATAAATTTTTGAATTATTAAAGTAAATTATTAAAGTATGAATTATTAAAGTGAATTATTAAAGTATGAATTATTAAAGTGAATTATTAAAGTATGAATTATTAAAGTGAATTATTAAAGTATGAATTATTAAAGTGAATTATTAAAGTTAAAGTAAAGTAAAAATAAAGTAAAGGTAAAATTTAAGTATAGTAAAAGTATAAAACTATGTACGTATAATACGCGTATAAATATATATAATATTAATTTAAATCGTTCTATATATTTAATAAAATAAAATATAAATATCGTTATCTTTATCATACTAGTTAAGTAATGAGTTGTCAAAAGTGGTTCTAGATATTTATAAACGTTATATACGTTTTAATAATAAAGTTCTTTTTAAACTAAAAACGTTTTTTATACGTTTGAAACTAAATAGATCAATCGAGTCTTTATGAAATTCAATCTTCCACTATCCTTTGTCTAGTTCTCAATGATTGACAATTTGTTCTTATTTATAAATCACTTTACCATTTTTCGAATATTGTTAAAATGGAAAGATTTCTCAAATCAACGTGGGCCTTTCAACAGAGACTTGTAATCATAATTCAATATATCTGATAATTCAATCATTTGATCTTATCTTCTAATTCCATTGATAAACATTTTGAAACAGATACAATCATAAAAAGTATTTAATCTAATATTTTATTTACGTTTCAAGTTATAATATATATACACATATATATATATAATCATATTCGTTTAATGGTTCGTGAATCGTTGGAACTTGGTCGAGGTTGAATGAATGTATGAACATAGTTTAAAATTCTTGAAATTTAACTTAACAAATATTGCTTATTGTGTCGGAAACATATAATGATTAAAGTTTAAATTTGGTTAGAAATTTCTGGGTTGTCACCGTACCTACCCGTTAAAGAAATTTCGTCCCGAAATTTGAGTGGAAAGGTCGTGAATGATAATAAATATGTTTTCATGATGCATATGGGCTGAAAATTAGAGTTTTATCATCAGCGAATAATTTGGATAAACAATCCATTTATATGAAGAGTACGAATGAAGCTAACATAGAAGAGTGAAATGAGTAAGTGTAGATTCATCTTATCATTTGACGTAGATATGATTGATTCCCTGATTTCAAGGGATTTGAAGAAAATCTTCTTAATAAGATTTGACTCTCCGGTAATCAAGGGAATTAGGATCCGCTTTAAATGCGATCGTCCATTTTAATTGTTCTGTCAGAGATTTTCTTATAAATTCACCTCCTTCGTTTCCTTACAACTCACACCTTCCGTTGATGCATTTTATGCAAGTCCCTAGACATCTACCCACGTCCATTACAGGTACAACAGTTTACAAGCCACCATGATTGCTCGTTATTATCCTATCCGTGTTTGTATGTGGTTACAAGAACTGCAGGAACGAGATTTAGATGTTTGACTATATTAGACTTAGTTAGACGTACGAGTGAAGCCTCACTAGTACGACTGACAGGCTCATACGCACAGTTGATGTTGGGCTAAGTCACAATTACAACCTAAATGAGAAGACACGAGTGAGTGATCACCCGTACGGCTGATGAAGCCAACTCGTACGTGTGATGAATGAATCGTATGGATGAGTCAACAGCAGGGGTATATAAAGTCTTATGTTCTTCGTTTTAGGTTAAGCCTCTCATTTGTTACATACACTCAGATCTAGTGAGCCCCTCCGATTCTCTCTCAGTCCAAATCACCCAGGTGGTGAATAATAGCTCTAGGTGTTGATCTAATCACACTTGATTTAGTTGTGGTTTGACTAAATTAATCAAAAAAAAAAAAAAAAACTTAACCTATTCACTAGAGGGTTTGATTCACTTATTCCGCCATTTTGTGAGTTAAATCTGTTGATTTCTAAGTTCCTAGTCATGTTTCATCACCTTCTATTCTTTCCCCCTCAACTCATATTTTAAAGTATTCATCAATATGCTCCATCCAGTTCTGATTCTCGATATACTTCTAACTTTCATATCGGTCATTCTTCTTTTTCATCTACTGCCAGAAGAATCTATTTACTTCTACTATACTCTTGGGTTTATAGTGTTTCTAGTTCTCCCGTGTCTTTATATTGCTATATGCATCGATATATATGGTTTATAATTTCTGGTTTATCATTGGACTTTATATGTTCCCTTATATTTCAAAGTCTCTGCTTCTGTCTTCTATAATCATTATCATTCACAGTTAATGCTCTCTTTTATTTGCTGCAATTTATACCCCAATTTCTATTTCAGAGTTTTGTCCTTTTGTTTCTTCTTCTTGCGATTAAGCACCGCTTGTAATGGTCCAGAATTCACAGATATGAATTTCGGAATGAACATTGTTAATGTTCTAGGAAGGAAATTGTGATGGCATGATCTTGACTTGTCAAATTACTAGAATACCTTGGAAAAGGCCGAATCATCAAGAAATATTTTCTTGATATTTTGGAGGTAAAATAGAATACAAGAGTCGTATAATATGGCACATGATGATGTTATGATCTGTGAATCATCACGTTCCATTTAGAAACTCAGCATGACTTACTGTAATATAATCACGTTGATCAAGTGTCATTATATTATACTAATTCATGCTTCAGTTCCCAACACTACTTCAAAATATTCCTATTTTAAACTTGAATGTTTCAGAATTTAGAAACTAAAATAGTTTCTTTTATGATGTAATACAGATAGCGCGAAGAGGTAAATGATTTCAAATAAGAAAAATTAAGAAAATATCTTCAGAAATATGGAGGATATTTATAATGAAAGATATGATGATATTTTAGAATTTCTAATATCAGAGGATGATGAAGAATATTGTCCGCAGGGGTTTAGAGTCAGGAGCAAGGTATTCGTTAATGATTTCAGCAGGTACTGAATCATTTGGATCCTTTAAAGTCAGGTTCAGTCTTTGTAATTTGTCCACAGCCTCCTTCCTACTTTGCTCAATCCGTTTTCCAGTTCCAAAACTTCTCTTTTTCTGCGCTTTGCCAGCACACTTCATTATTATCATCCAGCTTTTACCGTTTAAAGTCGTTTATAGTTTTTGCTGCTTCATCAGTATCTTTTTTTCCATTTTCGGAGAACCAATTCGTAGTTCGGAGTGTTTTTCAGAAACTTCACATTCAAATTAAGTCCAGAAGATAGACGTTATATATACACATATAACTATTGGCGTAGACATGCTGCGAGATTTCAAAATACTGATTGCTAATTCCCAATGATTCGTATGGCAATTCTCATTACAAGATGCGAATGAGGCTAAAGTCAAAGGGTAATGAAGTTGTTGGTACATCTGCTAATAATGTGGTGGAATGTAAAAGGTTCCCTGGTAACGATGGTGTATATCTCAAGGTTATAATAAGGTTAGTCTGACTGAAAATTCGAAGTTGACTTGCTGGAGCTGTGACAAAACTGGCTACTTTGAATAGGAATCGCAAAGTTATTTTTGCTAATAAATGCCAAAGAATCTGACGCGGATACGTTGTTTAAACTTTTACTTTGGTTTCAAGAGTTTTTCGGGTACATAACTGTGGGTAACATGTGGTTGGATCCTCATCTCGATTGCTCATCATTCGAAGTGTCTTCAGAAATTTTCGAAGGGTTTGAACACAGATTGTAATCGTTAACATACATTTGATGTTCTAACACAGTTTTGAAGTCAAAATATAGCTTGTGAAAGATGTAAGGATCTAAGAGTGATGATTTTGGTCATATCTCGAGTTGAATTTTGAGATTTCAAGATCAGAATATGTAATTAAATTTTAAATGAGTATGGTTGTTTTGATTTCTATAAAAGAATGTATACTGTTGTAAAAGTAGGGAGTATAATGGATGATTTGCTGAATCAGATTCGAAGAATGTAACATATTATTTGTGAATTTATATATCTCTCGGGTATTACCTACCCGTTAAAAATAAATTTTCACAATTAATATTTTGTACAAAAGAATTTTATTACAGTCCTTATGAAAATATATATATATGTATATTTTTTCTTCAGATGTAACATAGATTTAATGAGTTAATGTTAAATTAAACTCATTTGATTTACGGTTGAAACTAGAATTGAATAATCCCTAAAGGCTTTAAAAAGTACATAACTTTTACGCAGTATTTCTTTAATAACATTGAAATTATGAATCAATACTTCGTTATTTGTTGATGTATGATGTTCGGTTCGTAGAATTCTTGTGAATTTCGCAAAGTACGAATGATGTTATCTGAAAAGTTTCGGGTACATCGATGATGAAAGTGTAAAATCAAATATATACTTGATTTATTATGAATTGGAATTTGTTGAATTGCGACAGAGATTGTAGTTAACACTGGTTAAGTTGCGGCCGAAGGACTTACATTATTGCATATTTGTAATATGAATTAACCGAGTAGTTAAGATTCACACACAATAGCTTAGCACGGAAAGATTTATTTCAATATATATATATATATATATATATATATATATATATATATATATATATATATATATATATATATATATATATATATATATATATATATATATATATATAATATACATATAATTTCTTCAGAGGGAATGACTTAATTCTTCATAACTCGTTGATACAATATACACGTTATTGATTCGTAATGATGTCCACAGTGATTCTTGAACTGACGGAGTTTGTGATGTTATCGGTGTTGTTGATTCGGATGTTGACTGTACTGACGATGCTGGTAACACTGACGGTACTGTTGATGCTGTTGGTAAAGCAAGTTTAGCTTGTTAATCACACCCCATTTTTGTCAGGGTTTCTACTCTTCCTTCTATCATTTTGGTACGCTTAACTGATTTATGGTTAGGGCTAGATTAGATAATCTCTAAGACTTTAGAGATTACATAATCGCCGCGGAATGTTTCTCCAATGAAGTTATGAATTAATACTTCGTCAGTTATTGTTGTTGGTACTCCTTGGTATCTATGGTGCATATGACATTGATGCTCATGGGACAGATTGTGAAGTTGAGGTTTACGACGCGGTTGTGGTTGGAGGTGGTAATGGTACTGTTGGCGTTGATGATGGTGGTACTGGTTATTGTAGTGACCCGAACTTTTCCATTTTATATATATTAATTGAGATTGATATTTACATGATTAAATGTTTCCAACATGTTAAGCAATCAAACTTGTTAAGGCTTGATTAATTGAAATATGTTTCATATAGACAATTGACCACCCAAGTTGACCGGTAATTCACGAACGCTAAAACTTGTAAAAACGACATGACGATATATATATGGATATACATATGGTTAACATGAGATTTGGATAAGTAAGTATCTCCATAAGTATATTAATAATGAGTTATATACATATAAACAAGACTACTAACTTAAGGATTTCGAAACGAGACATATATGTAACGAATATCGTTGTAACGACATTTAAATGTATATATATCATATTAAGATATATTAATATATCATAATATCATGATAATATAATAATTTAACATCTCATTAGATATAATAAACAATGGGTTAACAACATTAATTGAGATCGTTAACTTAAAGGTTTTAAAACAACACTTACATGTAACGACTAACGATGACTTAACGACTCAGTTAAAATGTATATACATGTTGTGACAACCCGGAAATTTCCAACCAAATTTAAACTTTAATCTTTATATGTTTCCGACACAATAAGCAATATTTGTTAAGTTAAATTTCAAGAATTTTAAACTATGTTCATACATTCATTCAACTTCGACCAAGTTTCAACGATTCACGAACCATTAAACGAATATGATTATATATGTATATGTGTATATATATTATAACTTGAAACGTAAATGAAATATTATATTAAATACTTTATATGATTGTATCTGTTTCAAAATGTTTATCAATGGAATTAGAAGATAAGATCAACTGATTGAATTATCAGATATATTAAATTATGATTACAAGTCTCTGTTGAAAGGCCCACGTTGATTTGAGAAATCTTTCCATTTTAACAATATTCGGAAAATGGTAAAGTAATTTATAAATAAGAACAAATTGTCAATCATTGAGAACTAGACAAAGGATAGTGGAAGATTGAATCTCATAAAGACTCGATTGATCTATTTAGTTTCAAACGTACAAAAACGTTTTCAGTTTAAAAAGAACTTTATTATTAAAACGTATATAACTTTTATAAATATCTAGAACCACTTTTGACAACTCATTACTTAACTAGTATGATAAAGATAACGATATTTATATTTTATTTTATTAAATATATATAACGATTTAAATTAATATTATATATATTTATACGCGTATAATACGTACATAGTTTTATACTTTTACTATACTTAAACTTTACCTTTACTTTATTTTTACTTTACTTTAACTTTAATAATTCACTTTAATAATTCATACTTTAATAATTTATACTTTAATAATTCACTTTAATAATTCATACTTTAATAATTCACTTTAATAATTCATACTTTAATAATTCATTTTAATAATTCAAAAATCTATTATAAATAGAATTCAATAGGTTTCATTATTTCATAGAAACTTGAAAATATTTTTCTCTAAACTCTCTCAATCGATTTACATATATATATTTACTCCGTATTATTTCAAGATATTATTAGTATACATAAAATATTACGACGGAGTGTTGTCTGAGTGATTTCGAAATTGTTTTTCGAGTAGGGTAGGATTAAGGAAATTATGGGTTATAGCTATAGAGGTGATTGAGTATGGTTCATGGGTATGCTCGTGAGGTCAATATAGTGTTTATCATTTTCGTTGCGTCTACGTACCTTTCCTGCAATATTGAATCTCAATATTGATACGTGAGTACTCATAATTTAACTTTTACATACTAATAGTGTATCCTTGACTAGTGCTCGAGTATTTAGGATTATGCATGCTTGTACTTTTGATATTGCCCTTAGACAGGTTAGGTTGAATCTTGAATTAGTTACACTTGCGGTTGAGATAAGGTATAAGATATGCATGTCCTTGGAAAGCTAGCGAAAAATTAAGAACTTTTCCTTTAGATATCGAATGGTTTCGATGAACGGATTAGAAGTTATAATCAATTGAATTTTCGATATTTTTATTAAAAATGATTATTATTATCGTCGTTTTTATCGTCGTTCTAGTTTTATCTTATTATTATCATTATTATTATCTTTATCAATAAAAGGGATTTATCATTAAAAATTGTTTTCTTTATTACTATCGTTATTATCGTTAAAGTTATAATTAGTATTATTATTATTATTATCCCATTATCATTATCATTATTATTATTATTATTATTATTAGTATTATTATTATTATTATTATTATTATTATTATCATTATTAATATATATATATATATATATATATATATATATCATTATTTAAAAATGGTTATTGTTATTGTTATTATTATTATTACTATATTATCATTAAGATAATTATTAGTATTATCGTTAATAATATTATAGTAACTATCATTATTAATATTAGTGCAATTAAAACAAATAATTGTAACACCTAAATATTTTGATTACTATTATTATCATTATTATGAACACGATATAAAAGACGATTAAAAGCTGTTAAACGAAACGATTAGGAAATAATGAGTAAGAGTATCATGATGAAATTAAAATATTATAAGATATTAATTTAGATAAAATTATCGTTCTTATTATTTTTATCATTACTATTATTATTAAAAGTATCGTTAGTATTAAAACTATCATTTTAACAAAAATTATCATTTTAATAGAAATGTCATTGTTACTATAAAATATCATTATTATTATTATTTTAAATAGAATTATTATTTTAAAGATAATATTAAAAATTATCGTAAATATTAAAGTTATCATAATTAGAATTATCATTTTATCATAATGTCATCTTAGTAATTATAAATATTGATATTTTTATAATAATAATTATTATTACAAAATAATACAACTTTTACTTACTATCATTATAGATATTATTTTATCAAATAAATATGTGATACAAACATATTTTACTACGTGTAATAACTTACTTTAATAATACCTATCATATTATCTTTATGATATTAAATGAACCCTATAAATTTTATTACTTAATATATATAAAAGTATATTTGATTATATAAATTTAATATAAAATTTTATTTATTAATAAATAAATTATATTATTTACTCTAATAAATCTTTTTAAAATATTTAAAAATATAAAACGACGATATTTAAACTATATATTAATCATGTATAGATTTTTAGAAATTATTTTGAGTCAAATTTACTTTTGTTGACTTTTGCATATTAGTCTCGAGCATTAGGATTGTGGTACACTATGACTTGACCTAATTTGTTAGACAAATATTGACCAACATATAAATATATATAATTAATTTAGGTTCGTGAATCCGAGGCCAACCTTGCACTTGTTCAATGACGTTATATGTATTTTTACTACGAAATACAGTATGGTGAGTTTCATTTGCCTTTTTACCTTTTATATTTTTGGGCTGGGAATACATGCGCAACTTTTATAAATGTTTTACGAAATAGACACAAGTACGTGAAACTACATTCTATGGTTGAATTATCGAAATCGAATATGCCCATTTTTATTAAGTCTGGTAATCTAAGAATTAGGGAACAGACACCCTAATTGACGCGAATCCTAAAGATAGATCTATTGGGCCTAACAAACCCCATCCAAAGTACCGGATGCTTTAGTACTTCGAAATTTATATCATGTCCGAAGGAGGATCCCAGAATGATAGGGGATATTCTTATATGTATCTAGTTAATGTCGGTTACCAGGTGTTCACCATCTGAATGATTATTTTTGTCTCTATGCATGGGACGTATATTTATGAGAACTGAAAATGAAATTCTTGTGGTCTATTAAAATGATGGAAATAAATGATTATGATAAACTAATGAACTCACCAACCTTTTGGTTGACACTTTAAAGCATGTTTATTCTCAGGTGTTAAAGAAATCTTCCGCTGTGCATTTGCTCATTTTAAAGATATTACTTGGAGTCTTTCATAGCATATTTTGAAGAACGTTGCATTCGAGTCATTGAGTTCATCAAAGATTATTATTAAATCAATTTATAGTTGGATAGTGGATATTATGAAATGGTATGCATGCATGTCAATTTTTGATGTAAAGAAAGTTTGTCTTTTAAAAACGAATGCAATGTTTGTAAAATGTATCATATAGAGGTCAAATACCTCGCAATGTAATCAACTATTGTGAATCGTTTATAATGTATATGAACGGGTCCTTTCAGTTGGTATCAGAGCGGTGGTCTTAGCGAACCAGGTCTGCATTAGTGTGTCTAACTGATAAGTCGATAGGATGCATTAGTGAGTCTGGACTTCGACCGTATCTGCATGTCAAAAGTTTTGCTTATCATTTTGTGTCGAAAATTAACTACTTATCATCCTCAGAAAATTACCTGCTTATCATTTTTAGTCTAAGACACGTCTTGCTGTATTGATTGCATGAATAGTGTATAGACAAAAATTCATATCTTAGCATATCTGCTAAATCATATCTTATCGTATCTGTTACTTTAAACTTTGCCTGACATATCCCGCAAAGTCCTCCGTAATCTACGAAATCTTTTGATATATATATATATATATATATATATATATATATATATATATATATATATATATATATATATATATATATATATTCTATGTAATTAGAATACCATCCGTTAGCCAAAATCATTTCATATCGAAAAAAAATAATCCTTTATCCAATCGTACGAAATGGAATTCGTCATCAGTTCAAGTCACTCAGATTCCGAAATGGAATCCCATTCAAGCTCCGAAAGTAGTGTGACCGGAATAGATCAACCAATCAGTCATCACCTATTCTGGATGAATTGGGGATGGGTTCGTAGCCTCCTCAATCATTGGAGACAAGAAGAAGGTGATCCCTTCCATCCACCACATTGCCCTCTTGATGAAGAACCTGAAGCACTTACCGGCGAACCTGTCCGAAACACCATTTTCTCGCTCATTTCCAGAGTATCTCGTCACGATTATATATTACATCAAATTTTAGATTTTATTTATCCGCTCGTCCGAACCGACAATCACCCCGGTGTAATAGAAGAAGTCAACGAGCTTCGCGCTCGGGTAGTGGCTTTGGAGAATATGGTGCAGAGATTACAAACACCAGCAGCAGCATCAGCAGCATAACCAGTACCACCATCATCAACACCAACAGTACCATTACCACCTCCAACCACAACCGCGTCGTAAACCTCAACTTCACAATCTGTCCCACGAGCATCAACGTCATACGCACCATAGATACCAAGGAGTACCAACAACAATAACTGACGAAGTATTAATTCATAACTTCATTGGAGAAACATTCCGCGGCGATTATGTAATCTCTAAAGTCTTAGAGATTATCTAATCTAGCCCTAACCATAAATCAGTTAAGCGAACCAAAATGATGGAAGGAAGAGTGGAAACCCTGACAAAAATGGTGTGTGATTAACAAGCTAAACTTGCTTTACCAACAACATCAATAGTACCATCAGTGTTACCAGCATCGTCAGTACAGTCAACATCCGAATCAACAACACCGATAACATCACAAACTCCGTAAGTTCAAGAATCACTGTGGACATCATTACGAATCAATAACGTTTATATTGTATCAACGAGTTATGAAGAATTAACTCATTTCCTCTGAAGAAATTATATGTATATATATATATATATATATATATATATATATATATATATATATATATATATATTGAAATAAATCTTTCAGTGCTAAGCTATTGTGTGTGAATCTTAACTACTCGGTTAATTCATATTACAAATATGCAATAATGTACGTCCTTCGGCCGCAACTTAACCAGCGTTAACTACAATCTCTGTCGCAATTCAACAAATTCCAATTCATAATAAATCAAGTATATATTTGATTTTACACTTTCATCATCAATGTACCCGAAACTTTTCAGATAACATCATTCGTACTTTGCGAAATTCACAAGAATTCCACGAACCGAACACCATACATCAACAAATAACGAAGTATTGATTCATAATTTTAATGTCATTAAAGAAATACTGCGTAAAAGTTATGTACTTTTTAAAGCCTTTAGGGATTATTCAATTCTAGTTTCAACCGTAAATTAAATGAGTTTAATTTAACATTAACTCATTAAATCTATGTTACATCTGAAGAAAATATACATATATATATTTTCATAAAGACTGTAATAAAATTCTTTTGTACAAAATATTAATTGTGAATTTTTTTTTTAACGGGTAGGTAATACCCGAGAGATATATAAATTCACAATTAATATGTTACATTCTTCGAATCTGATTCAGCAAATCATCCATTATACTCCCTACTTTCACAACAATATACATTCTTTTATAGAAATCAAAACAACCATACTCATTCAAAATTTAATTACATATTCTGATTTTGAAATCTCAAAATTTAACTTGAGATATGACCAAAATCATCACTCTTAGATCCTTACATCTTTCACAAGCTATATTTTGACTTCAAAACTGTGTTAGAACATCAAATGTATGTTAACGATTACAATCTGTGTTCAAACCCTTCGAAAATTTCTGAAGACACTTCGAATGATGAGCAATCGAGATGATGATCCAACCACATGTTACCCACAGTTATGTACCCGAAAAACTCTTGAAACCAAAGTAAAAGTTTAAACAACGTATCCGCATCAGATTCTTTGGCATTTATTAGCAAAAATAACTTTGCGACTCCTATTCAAAGTAGCCAGTTTTGTCACAGCTCCAGCAAGTCAACTTCGAATTTTCAGTCAGACTAACCTTATTATAACCTTGAGATATACACCATCGTTACCAGGGAACCTTTTACATTCCACCATATTATTAGCAGATGTACCAACAACTTCATTACCCTTTGACTTTAGCCTCTCCAAAAAGTCATCATAATTATTCATTGAAACCCCATCATTTACTCATTCGCATCTTGTAATGAGAATTGCCATACGAATCATTGGGAATTAGCAATCAGTATTTTGAAATCTTGCAGCATGTCTGCGCCAACAGTTATATGTGTATATATAGCGTCTATCTTCTGGACTTAATTTGAATGTGAAGTTTCTGAAAAACACTCCGAACTACGAATTGGTTCTCCGAAAATGGAAAAAATGCTGATGAAGCAGCAAAAACTATAAACGACTTTAAATGGTAAAAGCTGGATGATAATGATGAAGTGTGCTGGCAAAGCGCAGAAAAAGAGAAGTTTTGGAACTGGAAAACGGATTGAGCAAAGTAGGAAGGAGGCTGTGGACAAATTACAAAGACTGAACCTTGACTTTAAAGGATCCAAATGATTCAGTACCTGCTGAAGTCATTAACGAATACCTTGCTCCTGACTCTAAACCCCTGCGGACAATATTCTTCATCATCCTCTGATATTAGAAATTCTAAAATATCATCATATCTTTCATTATAAATATCCTCCATATTTCTGAAGATATTTTCTTAATTCTTCTTATTTGAAATCATTTACCTCTTCGCGCTATCTGTATTACATCATAAAATAAACTATTTTAGTTTCTAAATTCTGAAAGATTCAAGTTTAAAATAGGAATATTTTGAAGTAGTGTTGAGAACTGAAGCATGAATTAGTATAATATAATGACACTTGATCAATGTGATTATATTACAGTAAGTCATGCTGAGTTTCTAAATGGAACGTGATGATTCACAGATCATAACATCATCATGTGCCATGTTATACGACTCTTGTATTCTATTTAACCTCTAAAATATCAAAAAAATATTTCTTGATGATTCGGCCTTTTTCAAGGTATTCTAGTAATTTGACAAGTCAAGATCGTGCCATCACAATTTTCTTCCTAGAACATTAACAATGTTCATTCCGAAATTCATATCTGTGAATTCTGGACCATTACAAGCGGTGCTTAATCGCAAGAAGAAGAAACGAAAGGACAAAACTCCGAAATAGAAATTGGGGTATAAATTGCAGCAAATAAAAGAGAGTATTAACTGTGAATGATAATGATTATAGAAGACAGAAGTAGAGACTTTGAAATATAAAGGAACATATAAAGCTCAACGACAAACCAGAAATTATAAACCATATATCGATGCATATAGCAATATAAAGACACGGGAGAACTAGAAACACTATAAACCCAAGAGTATAGTAGAAGTAAATAGATTCTTCCGGCGGTAGATGAAAAAGAAGAATGACCGATATGAAAGTTAGAAGTATATCGAGAATCAGAGCTGGATGGAGCATATTGATGAATACTTTAAAATATGAGTTGAGGGGGAAAGAATAGAAGGTGATGAAACATGACTAGGAACTTAGAAATCAACAGATTTAACTCACACAATGGCAGAATAAGTGAATCAAACCCTCTAGTGAATAGGTTAAGTTTTTTTTGATTAATTTAGTCAAACCACAACTAAATCAAGTGTGATTAGATCAACACCTAGAGCTATTATTCACCACATGGGTGATTTGGACTGAGAGAGAATCGGAGGAGCTCACTAGATCTGAGTGTGTGTAACAAATAAGAGGCTTAACCTAAAATGAAGAACATAAGACTTTATATACCCCTGCTGTTGACTCACCCATACGATTCATTCATCACACGTACGAGTTGGCTTCATCAGCCGTACGGGTGATCACTCACTCGTGTCTTCTCATTTAGGTTGTAATTGTGACTTAGCTCAGCATCAACCGTGCGTATGAGCCTGTCAGCCGTACTAGTGAGGCTTCACTCGTACGTCTGACTAAGTCTAACATAGTCAAATATCTAAATCTCGTTCCTGCAGTTCCTGTAACCACATACAAACACAGGATAATAATGAGCAATCATGGTGGCCTGTAAACTGTTGTACCTGCAATGGACGTGGGTAGATGTCTAGGGACTTGCATAAAATGCATCAACAGAAGGTGTGAGTTGTAAGGAAACGAAGGAGGTGAATTTATAAGAAAATCTCCGACAGAATAATTAAAATGGACGATCGCATTTAAAGCGGATCCTAATTTCCTTGATTACCGGAGAGTCAAATCTTATTAAGAAGATTTTCTTCAAATCCCTTGAAATCTGGGAATCAATCATATCTACGTCAAATGATAAGATGAATCTACACTTACTCATTTCACTCTTCTATGTTAGCTTCATTCGTACTCTTCATATAAATGGATTGTTTATCCAAATTATTCGCTGATGATAAAACTCTAATTTTCAGATCGTATGTATCATGAAAACATACTTATTATCATTCACGACCTTTCCACTTAAATTTCGGGACGAAATTTCTTTAACGGGTAGGTACTGTGACAACCCGGAAATTTCCAACCAAATTTAAACTTTAATCTTTATATGTTTCCGACACAATAAGCAATATTTGTTAAGTTAAATTTCAAGAATTTTAAACTATGTTCATACATTCATTCAACTTCGACCAAGTTTCAACGATTCACGAACCATTAAACGAATATGATTATATATGTATATGTGTATATATATTATAACTTGAAACGTAAATGAAATTTTATATTAAATACTTTATATGATTGTATCTGTTTCAAAATGTTTATCAATGGAATTAGAAGATAAGATCAACTGATTGAATTATCAGATATATTAAATTATGATTACAAGTCTCTGTTGAAAGGCCCACGTTGATTTGAGAAATCTTTCCATTTTAACAATATTCGGAAAATGGTAAAGTAATTTATAAATAAGAACAAATTGTCAATCATTGAGAACTAGACAAAGGATAGTGGAAGATTGAATCTCATAAAGACTCGATTGATCTATTTAGTTTCAAACGTACAAAAACGTTTTCAGTTTAAAAAGAACTTTATTATTAAAACGTATATAACTTTTATAAATATCTAGAACCACTTTTGACAACTCATTACTTAACTAGTATGATAAAGATAACGATATTTATATTTTATTTTATTAAATATATATAACGATTTAAATTAATATTATATATATTTATACGCGTATAATACGTACATAGTTTTATACTTTTACTATACTTAAACTTTACCTTTACTTTATTTTTACTTTACTTTAACTTTAATAATTCACTTTAATAATTCATACTTTAATAATTTATACTTTAATAATTCACTTTAATAATTCATACTTTAATAATTCACTTTAATAATTCATACTTTAATAATTTATTTTAATAATTCAAAAATCTATTATAAATAGAATTCAATAGGTTTCATTATTTCATAGAAACTTGAAAATATTTTTCTCTAAACTCTCTCAATCGATTTACATATATATATTTACTCCGTATTATTTCAAGATATTATTAGTATACATAAAATATTACGACGGAGTGTTGTCTGAGTGATTTCGAAATTGTTTTTCGAGTAGGGTAGGATTAAGGAAATTATGGGTTATAGCTATAGAGGTGATTGAGTATGGTTCATGGGTATGCTCGTGAGGTCAATATAGTGTTTATCATTTTCGTTGCGTCTACGTACCTTTCCTGCAATATTGAATCTCAATATTGATACGTGAGTACTCATAATTTAACTTTTACATACTAATAGTGTATCCTTGACTAGTGCTCGAGTATTTAGGATTATGCATGCTTGTACTTTTGATATTGCCCTTAGACAGGTTAGGTTGAATCTTGAATTAGTTACACTTGCGGTTGAGATAAGGTATAAGATATGCATGTCCTTGGAAAGCTAGCGAAAAATTAAGAACTTTTCCTTTAGATATCGAATGGTTTCGATGAACGGATTAGAAGTTATAATCAATTGAATTTTCGATATTTTTATTAAAAATGATTATTATTATCGTCGTTTTTATCGTCGTTCTAGTTTTATCTTATTATTATCATTATTATTATCTTTATCAATAAAAGGGATTTATCATTAAAAATTGTTTTCTTTATTACTATCGTTATTATCGTTAAAGTTATAATTAGTATTATTATTATTATTATCCCATTATCATTATCATTATTATTATTATTATTATTATTAGTATTATTATTATTATTATTATTATTATTATTATCATTATTAATATATATATATATATATATATATATATATATATATATATATCATTATTTAAAAATGGTTATTGTTATTGTTATTATTATTATTACTATATTATCATTAAGATAATTATTAGTATTATCGTTAATAATATTATAGTAACTATCATTATTAATATTAGTGCAATTAAAACAAATAATTGTAACACCTAAATATTTTGATTACTATTATTATCATTATTATGAACACGATATAAAAGACGATTAAAAGCTGTTAAACGAAACGATTAGGAAATAATGAGTAAGAGTATCATGATGAAATTAAAATATTATAAGATATTAATTTAGATAAAATTATCGTTCTTATTATTTTTATCATTACTATTATTATTAAAAGTATCGTTAGTATTAAAACTATCATTTTAACAAAAATTATCATTTTAATAGAAATGTCATTGTTACTATAAAATATCATTATTATTATTATTTTAAATAGAATTATTATTTTAAAGATAATATTAAAAATTATCGTAAATATTAAAGTTATCATAATTAGAATTATCGTTTTATCATAATGTCATCTTAGTAATTATAAATATTGATATTTTTATAATAATAATTATTATTACAAAATAATACAACTTTTACTTACTATCATTATAGATATTATTTTATCAAATAAATATGTGATACAAACATATTTTACTACGTGTAATAACTTACTTTAATAATACCTATCATATTATCTTTATGATATTAAATGAACCCTATAAATTTTATTACTTAATATATATAAAAGTATATTTGATTATATAAATTTAATATAAAATTTTATTTATTAATAAATAAATTATATTATTTACTCTAATAAATCTTTTTAAAATATTTAAAAATATAAAACGACGATATTTAAACTATATATTAATCATGTATAGATTTTTAGAAATTATTTTGAGTCAAATTTACTTTTGTTGACTTTTGCATATTAGTCTCGAGCATTAGGATTGTGGTACACTATGACTTGACCTAATTTGTTAGACAAATATTGACCAACATATAAATATATATAATTAATTTAGGTTCGTGAATCCGAGGCCAACCTTGCACTTGTTCAATGACGTTATATGTATTTTTACTACGAAATACAGTATGGTGAGTTTCATTTGCCTTTTTACCTTTTATATTTTTGGGCTGGGAATACATGCGCAACTTTTATAAATGTTTTACGAAATAGACACAAGTACGTGAAACTACATTCTATGGTTGAATTATCGAAATCGAATATGCCCATTTTTATTAAGTCTGGTAATCTAAGAATTAGGGAACAGACACCCTAATTGACGCGAATCCTAAAGATAGATCTATTGGGCCTAACAAACCCCATCCAAAGTACCGGATGCTTTAGTACTTCGAAATTTATATCATGTCCGAAGGAGGATCCCAGAATGATAGGGGATATTCTTATATGTATCTAGTTAATGTCGGTTACCAGGTGTTCACCATATGAATGATTATTTTTGTCTCTATGCATGGGACGTATATTTATGAGAACTGAAAATGAAATTCTTGTGGTCTATTAAAATGATGGAAATAAATGATTATGATAAACTAATGAACTCACCAACCTTTTGGTTGACACTTTAAAGCATGTTTATTCTCAGGTGTTAAAGAAATCTTCCGCTGTGCATTTGCTCATTTTAAAGATATTACTTGGAGTCTTTCATAGCATATTTTGAAGAACGTTGCATTCGAGTCATTGAGTTCATCAAAGATTATTATTAAATCAATTTATAGTTGGATAGTGGATATTATGAAATGGTATGCATGCCTGTCAATTTTTGATGTAAAGAAAGTTTGTCTTTTATGAAAGGACCCGTTCATATACATTATAAACGATTCACAATAGTTGATTACATTGCGAGGTATTTGACCTCTATATGATACATTTTACAAATATTGCATTTGTTTTTAAAAGACAATCTTTCTTTACATCGAAAATTGACAGACATGCATACCATTTCATAATATCCACTATCCAACTATAAATTGATTTAATAATAATCTTTGATGAACTCAATGACTCGAATGCAACGTTCTTCGAAATATGCTATGAAAAACTCCAAGTAATATCTTTAAAATGAGCAAATGCACAGCGGAAGATTTCTTTAACACCTGAGAATAAACATGCTTTAAAGTGTCAACCAAAAGGTTGGTGAGTTCATTAGTTTATCATAATCATTTATTTCCATCATTTTAATAGACCACAAGAATTTCATTTCCAGTTCTCATAAATATACGTCCCATGCATAGAGACAAAAATAATCATTCATATGGTGAACACCTGGTAACCGACATTAACAATATGCATATAAGAATATCCCTTATCATTCCGGGATCCTCCTTCGGACATGATATAAATTTCGAAGTACTAAAGCATCCGGTACTTTGGATGGGGTTTGTTAGGCCCGATAGATCTATCTTTAGGATTCGCGTCAATTAGGGTGTCTGTTCCCTAATTCTTAGATTACCAGACTTTAATAAAAAGGGGCATATTCGATTTCGATAATTCAACCATATAATGTAATTTCAATTACTTGTGTCTATTTCGTCAAACATTTATAAAAGCGCATGTATTCTCAGTCCCTAAAATATAAAGGGTAAAAAGGCAAATGAAACTCACGCATATAAATATTGTAAATCAGTTAATAAAGCATTTGCATGTATTCTCAGCCCAAAAACGTAAAGAGTAAAAGGGATCAAATGAAACTCACCATACTGTATTTTGTAGTAAAAATACATATAACATCATTGAACAAGTGTAAGGTTGGCCTTTGATTCACGAACCTAAATATATTTATATACAATTATGTATTTGTTAATATTTGTCTAATACATTAAGTTAAGTCATAGTGTACCACAATCCTAATGCTCGAGTCTAATATGCAAAGGTCGATAAAAATCTAGTTTGACTCAAAATGAATTCCAAATTCAAATAATTATAATTTTTAAATATCGTCGTTTTATATTTTTAAAATATTTTTAAAAGATTTAATAGAGTAGAATATAATTCATTTATAAATACCATTTTATATCAAAGCATACTTTTATATATCTTAATTAATAAAGTTTGTAAAGTGCAATAATATTAAAAAAAAATATTGTGATAGATTCTATTGAGGTATTTATATAATTTGTATTCCATTTTTATTTGATAAACTAGTATTGATAATAATAATAAGTAACAGTCGTGTTATTTTGTAATAATAAATATTATTATTTTATTAATAAAATTAATATTTATTTTTACTAAAAATGATATTATAAAATGGTAATTCTAATTATTGTATCTTTAATTTTCACAATACTTTTTAATATTAACATTAAAGTAATAATAATAATAATAAATATTATGATAATGAATATACTAATAACTATTTTATGTGATAATAAAAATAATACTAATTATAACTTTAACGATAATGACTATAAAAATAACAATTCTTAATGATAATACTTTTATTGATAATAATAATAATAATAATAATAATGATAATGATAATAATAATAATAATAATAATGATAATGATAATAATAATAATTATAATAATAATAATAATAATATTAACAATTAGATAAAAATTAGAACAACGATGTTAACGACGATAATAATAATCATTTTTACGAAATTTCAATTGGCTATAACTTCTAATCCGTCCATCGGATCCCTTTGGCATCTAAAGGTAAAGTTATTAATTTTTCACTAGCTTTCCAATGACATGCATATCTTATACCTTATTTCATCCCTAGTATAACAACTTTTAAGATTCAACATAACCTATCTAACGGCAATATCAAATATACAAGCATGCACAATCCTATATTCTCGAGCACTAGTCAGGGATACACTATTAGTAAATAAAAGTTAAGTTATGAGTGCTCACGTATCAATATTGAGGTTCAATATTGTAGGAAAGGTACGTAGAAGCAACGGAGATGATAATCACTAGATTTGACTTACGAGCATACCCATGAACCATACCCATCACTTCCATAGCCATAACCCATAATTTCCCTAGCCCTATCCTACTCATAAAACTTGTCTCGAAATGACCCGCTCATGACCTCGTCGTAATATTTTATGTACAAAAATACTAATAATACTAATTCCTAATAATAATAACAATAATAATAATGATAATAATAATAATAATATAATTATGAATATATACGGAGTAATATTGATGTTTAATGAAAAGTGATTTACAAACACAGCGAAAATCGATTTTATAGGCAAAGTTCACCACCTACCCACTTCCATCACTTTTGGGTCCACACGTTTTTTTTTACAACCGTAGACACTCATTCTTAATTTCATGGTTAAGATAAATAATATTAATTAATATATAATATATTAAATCTTTTGAATTAATTAAATATTATATTATATTTACGCTCATGGTAAAAATATAATTTTTACAAAAATGACACGGTCGCGGTCTCACGACTCATGTACCACTTTCGGTTTTTCGGGCGCACTTTCGTACGTTTAGAAAACTAGCCTTTTACGTTACGTGACGTGTACCTTTTACAAAAATTAGACTTACTTAACAATAAATTACCTTTATAAAAATATAACTTATAAAATTGAGTGTTGTGGTCATTTCCTTCTATAAATTAAAGTCTCGTTGTTTGTCAAAATATTTTATTTTAAATTAAACATTTTGTGACACGTACCTTTATTAATAACTAGACCTAAATTAATTAAAAACTAACCCACTCAAAGTGTTACTTAATCTTTTGAGTATTTTGGTCATTTCCTTTTATAACTCATAGTCCCATTATTTATCAAAACACTTTTAATAACATTAGTTTAAATCAAAACGTTTTGTGACTAATTTAAATTAACATTTATAATCTTATACATATTTTTGAAATATTTATCTAATAACATACTAGTTATCCTTTCAAAACTAATTATATAATTTAAGATCCTTTACAAAATCGAAAATTCTATAACGTTTATGCTTTAAAACTTAATTTGATTTCATTCTTTTATGCGTAAACGTTTAGTTTAATTTCCTTAACTTTCTAAATAATATAACTTAATATAACATATCAAATGGGTTTATCTAGTCAACGAATCTTATCCCAATTATTCCTTCTATATGATAAATCGAGTATTATGAAATT
The DNA here is from genome assembly GCF_046630445.1 of Rutidosis leptorrhynchoides. Classification (NCBI taxonomy): domain Eukaryota; kingdom Viridiplantae; phylum Streptophyta; class Magnoliopsida; order Asterales; family Asteraceae; genus Rutidosis; species Rutidosis leptorrhynchoides. Next base: position 261,165,904 of record NC_092337.1, read on the forward strand.
CGATTCTCCACTAACTTTTGTCTAACTCTCGATAAGTGACACCTTGTTCTTATTCGAAGATCACTTCACCATTATTTCCGAATACCGTTAAAAGTAAGAGTTCTCTAATTCAAAGTGGACCTCATAACCGAGACTCGTAATCCTAATTCAATGTATTTGATAATTCAATCATTTGATATTATCTTTTAATCTCGTCGATGAACTTACGTTGAACAAATACCTTCATGTAACATATTATTCATTCAATACCTTGATAGCATTTCCAAGTTCATAAGATAGATCTCATAGCTTATATTCATAATAACTAATCCGTTCAATGTTTCATTAATATAACTCAATTTAAAATCAGACATATGTATATGTATATATATATATATATATCTATTTACACCTAATTGTTCGTGAATCGTTTGGCATGGTCAAAGGATATTTGATTACAAAAATATAGTTTCAAAACTTTCGAGACTCAACATTACATATTTTTGCTCATCGTGTCAGGAACATATAAAGATTAAAGTTTAAATTTGATCGGAAATTTCCGGGTCATCACAGTACCTACCCGTTAAAAGAAATTTCGTCCCGAAATTTGATAGAGGTCGTCATGGCTAACAGTAAGAATGTTATTATGACGAATGTAAACTGATACATAGAGTTTTATCATCATTGAGTAATATAGATAACCCAATTTGATTATGCGAAGAGTATAAATGAAGCTATCGCAAAAGAGTGAAAAATGAATAAATGTAGGTTTGACTTTACCGGCGGCGTGTTCAAGATTGCTTTCCGGAATTTAAGGAATTTAGAAGAAATCTTCATAATAAGATTTGATTCTTCGGTAATTAAGGAGATTTAGATCTTCTTTGGTTGAACGCGATAATCTGCTTCGATTGTTATGTCGGATATTTCCTTATAAATCCGCCTTCTCCATTTCCTTACGACTCACACCCTCTATTCTTTCTTCCTCAATTCATACTTTAAAACATTCGTTAATATGCTCCATCCCATCCTGATCCTTGATATCCTCTTAACGTTCATATCCGTCATTCTTCTTTTTAATCTGCCACCAGAAGAATCTATTTACTTTTACTATACCCTAGGGTTTATAGTATTTTTAGTTCTCCCGTGTCTTTACGTTGCTATATGCATCGATATATACGGTTTGTAATTTTTCGGGTTGTTGCTAGATTTTTATATCTTCCCTGATATTTCGATGTCCCTGCTTCTGTCTTCTATAATCATCATCATCCATAGTTAATGCTCTCTTCTATTTGCTGCGGTTTATACCCCACATTTCCATTTCGAAGCTTTGTCCTTTCGTTTCTTCTTCTTGCGATTAAATAGCTCTTGTAATGGTCCGGAATTCATATGTATGGATTTAAGAAGGAATATAGTAATTGTTCTAAGAAGGAAAGGGTAATGGTAAATCCTGATTTTTTTAAATTACCAGAATACCCTGAAAAAGACCGAATCATCAAGAAATAGTTCCTTGATATGTTTAGAGATTAAGTAGAATGTAAGAGTCGTGTAAATGGTACATGATGACGGTATGTCCTGTGAATCATCACATCCATTAGAAACTCAGCATGAATTACTTTAATATAATGACGTTGATCAAGTGTCATTATATTATACTAACTCATGCATCAGTTCCCAACACTACTTCAAAACATTCATATTTGAATTTTTCAGAATTTAGAAACTAACACAGTTTCTTTTATGTTGCAGATATTACCGAGAGATAAATGATCTCAGATAAGGATAGTGGTGAAGATATCTCCAGAAATATGAAGAATATGTATAATGGGAGATACGAAGATATCTTATAATATTTAAGATATGATGATGATGAAGAATATCTGTCCGTGAAGGTTTAGAATAAGAAGTAAGGTGTTTGCTAACGAGTTCATTAGGCACTGAATCATTTGGATCCTTTGAAGGCAGAATCAGTCTCTGTGATTTGTCCACGGCTTCCTTCATACTTTGCTCAATTCGTTTTTCAGTACCAAATCCTTTCTTTTTCTGAGCTTTACCAACTCACTATCTTTTATCATCAAACTTTTGACCGTTTAAACCATCTACCATTTTTATGTTTCCTCTGCATTTAATGCTATAATATCTGAATCTCTGGTTATCAATCCGAGGTGGGTTCAGAAGAATCGTGTTTTAGATGATTAAACGCTGGTGGTAATATGGTGGAATATGAAAGGTTCCCCAGTAATAATGACGAAAGGACACCGTATCTATCGGGGTTATAATAAGACTGGTCCGACTGAAAAATCGAAGTTGACTTGCTGGAGCTGTGACAAAATTGGCTACTTTGAAAAGAAATCAAAATGTTGTTTTTGCTAATAAATGATAAAAAATTGGATGCGGGTACGTGTAAAACTACGACCTTGGTTTCGAGAGCTTTTCAGGTACAAGGCTTCGGGTAATGTGTGGTTGGATCATCATCTCGATTGTTCAATGTTTGAAGTGTCTTCCGGAATTTCGAAGGGTTTTAATTGCAGATTGTCATAGTCAATATCCAAATGATGGAATTGTCCTGACTCCCGAATGATTTTCATATTCATCTGAGTGTTACGATTAAAAGTGACGTTCTATCACAGTTTTGAAGTCAAAGTATAGCTTTGAAAAATATAAGGATCTAAGAGCGATGATTTCGGTTGTATCTCGAGTTGAATTCTGAAATTTCCAAAATCAGAATATGTAATTAGATTCGAATGAGTATGGTTGTTTTGATTTCTATAGAGGAATGCATATTGGTATAGTTGATGATTGTTGAATCAGAATTGAAGAACGTAACATATTAATTGTGATTTTATATATCTCTCGGGTATTACCTACCCGTTAAAAAAAATTTCACAAATAATATTTTGAACCAGAGTGTTCATTACAATCTTTATAAAAATATATGTGGGTATATTTTCTTCAGATGTAATACAGATTCAATGAGTTGATATCATACTAAGCTCATCTGATTTTCGGCTTGAATTAGAAATGAAAAATCTCTAAAACATTAGAGATTACATAATTCTTGCGGAGTATTTCACTAATGTAATCAATACTTCAATATTTATAAGTATTTCCTTAGTGAATCATGCTGATGTTTATAGAACTTTTGTTAACTTCGCAAGATACGAATGTTGTTTTCCAGTAATTTTCGAGTACATCGAAGATGAAAGTGTAAAATCAAACATGTTATTGAATGATACACTTGATTTATTATGAAACCGAATTCATTTAATTGAAATAGAGGTTGTAGTTAACGATGGTTACGTAGCTAATGAAGGATGTACATCATAGCATATTAGTAATATGAATTAACCAGATAGTTAAGTTTCATACATAATAGCTTAGTACAGAAGGATTTATTATGGTTTAAAATTTTTATATATATATATATAGGATATACATATAAATTCTTCGGAGGAACTGAGTTAATACTTCATAACTCATTGATACAATATACTCGTTATTAATTCGTAATGGTTTCCACAGTGATTTGTTTTTTTTTTTTTTTTTTTTTTTTTTTTTTTTTTTTTTGAACTGGCAGAGCTTGTGAGGTTAGAGGTGCTGACGATTCTAACGATGTTGACAACACAGACTGTGTTGACGAGGCTATGGGTACCGCTGATGTTGTTTGGTAAAACAAGTCTAGCTTGTAAACGGCGCACCATTCTTGTCAGGGTTTCGATTCTTTTTTTCTATCATCTCTGTCCACTCATCTGGTTTATGGTTAAAGCTGAGATAGATAATCTCTAAAACTTTAGAGATTACATAATCACCACAGAATGTTTCTCCGATGAAATTATGAATCAATACTTCATCGTTTGTTGTTGTTGGTACTCCTTAGTATCTTTGGTGCGTGTGACGTTGATATCCGATATACAAATTGGGATATTGAGGTGTGTGGTGCGGATGTGATTGTTGGTGGTGGTAATGATCCTGTTGATATTAATAATGGTGGTTGCTGTTGATGCCGGTGATGCTGCTGGTGCTTATGATATTGAGGCTTGCGATGTTGATGTTACTGGCGGTACTTGTTATGCTGCTGGTGCTGCTGATGGTGTTTGTAACCTTCGTACCGTATTCTCCAAAGCCACTACCCGAGCGCGAAGCTCGTTGACTTCTTCTATCACACCGAGGTGATTATCGGTTCGGACGAGCGGATAAATATAATCTAGAATTTGGTGTAGTATATAGTCGTGACGAGATGCTCTGGAGATGAGAGAGAAAATGGTTTCTCGAACAGGTTCGCCGGTAAGTGCTTCAGGTTCATCGCCAAGAGGGCAATTTGGTGGATGGAAGGGATCACCTTCTTCTTGTCTCCAATGATTGAGGAGGCTACGAACCCATCCCCATTTCATCCATAATAGATGATGGCTGATTGGTTGATCCATTCCGGTCACACTGTTTTCAGAGCTCGAATGAAACTCCATATCGGAAAAGCTATCATACTCTGAGGAATTCGAACTGGTTGAGGGATCCATCTCGTATGATCAAGGGAATGAAATTTTTGATATGAAATAGATTATAGGAATTAGATTTAGTATTCTTCAATACATAATTTACATATGTATATATATTACCAAAATCCCATAAATTACGGAGGAATCTTTGAAAAATGTCAGTCAAAGTTCACAGTAACAGATATGCCAGGATAAGATTTCGTCTATACACTATTATGCAATAAATGCAAGAAAACGCGTCTAGACTTAAGAATGATAAGCAGGTAATTTTTCTACAGATGATAAGTAGATGATTTTCGACACGAAATGATAAGCAAAAACTTTTGATATGCAGACATGGTCGAAGTCCAGACTCACTAATGTATCCTAACGACTTATCAGTTAGACACACTAATGCAGACCTGGTTCGCTAAGACCACCGCTCTGATACCAACTGAAAGGACCCGTTCATATACATTATAAACGATTCACAATAGTTGATTACATTGCGAGGTATTTGACCTCTATATGATACATTTTACAAATATTGCATTTGTTTTTAAAAGACAATCTTTCTTTACATCGAAAATTGACAGACATGCATACCATTTCATAATATCCACTATCCAACTATAAATTGATTTAATAATAATCTTTGATGAACTCAATGACTCGAATGCAACGTTCTTCGAAATATGCTATGAAAAACTCCAAGTAATATCTTTAAAATGAGCAAATGCACAGCGGAAGATTTCTTTAACACCTGAGAATAAACATGCTTTAAAGTGTCAACCAAAAGGTTGGTGAGTTCATTAGTTTATCATAATCATTTATTTCCATCATTTTAATAGACCACAAGAATTTCATTTCCAGTTCTCATAAATATACGTCCCATGCATAGAGACAAAAATAATCATTCATATGGTGAACACCTGGTAACCGACATTAACAATATGCATATAAGAATATCCCTTATCATTCCGGGATCCTCCTTCGGACATGATATAAATTTCGAAGTACTAAAGCATCCGGTACTTTGGATGGGGTTTGTTAGGCCCGATAGATCTATCTTTAGGATTCGCGTCAATTAGGGTGTCTGTTCCCTAATTCTTAGATTACCAGACTTTAATAAAAAGGGGCATATTCGATTTCGATAATTCAACCATATAATGTAATTTCAATTACTTGTGTCTATTTCGTCAAACATTTATAAAAGCGCATGTATTCTCAGTCCCTAAAATATAAAGGGTAAAAAGGCAAATGAAACTCACGCATATAAATATTGTAAATCAGTTAATAAAGCATTTGCATGTATTCTCAGCCCAAAAACGTAAAGAGTAAAAGGGATCAAATGAAACTCACCATACTGTATTTTGTAGTAAAAATACATATAACATCATTGAACAAGTGTAAGGTTGGCCTTTGATTCACGAACCTAAATATATTTATATACAATTATGTATTTGTTAATATTTGTCTAATACATTAAGTTAAGTCATAGTGTACCACAATCCTAATGCTCGAGTCTAATATGCAAAGGTCGATAAAAATCTAGTTTGACTCAAAATGAATTCCAAATTCAAATAATTATAATTTTTAAATATCGTCGTTTTATATTTTTAAAATATTTTTAAAAGATTTAATAGAGTAGAATATAATTCATTTATAAATACCATTTTATATCAAAGCATACTTTTATATATCTTAATTAATAAAGTTTGTAAAGTGCAATAATATTAAAAAAAAATATTGTGATAGATTCTATTGAGGTATTTATATAATTTGTATTCCATTTTTATTTGATAAACTAGTATTGATAATAATAATAAGTAACAGTCGTGTTATTTTGTAATAATAAATATTATTATTTTATTAATAAAATTAATATTTATTTTTACTAAAAATGATATTATAAAATGGTAATTCTAATTATTGTATCTTTAATTTTCACAATACTTTTTAATATTAACATTAAAGTAATAATAATAATAAATATTATGATAATGAATATACTAATAACTATTTTATGTGATAATAAAAATAATACTAATTATAACTTTAACGATAATGACTATAAAAATAACAATTCTTAATGATAATACTTTTATTGATAATAATAATAATAATAATAATAATGATAATGATAATAATAATAATAATAATAATGATAATGATAATAATAATAATTATAATAATAATAATAATAATATTAACAATTAGATAAAAATTAGAACAACGATGTTAACGACGATAATAATAATCATTTTTACGAAATTTCAATTGGCTATAACTTCTAATCCGTCCATCGGATCCCTTTGGCATCTAAAGGTAAAGTTATTAATTTTTCACTAGCTTTCCAATGACATGCATATCTTATACCTTATTTCATCCCTAGTATAACAACTTTTAAGATTCAACATAACCTATCTAACGGCAATATCAAATATACAAGCATGCACAATCCTATATTCTCGAGCACTAGTCAGGGATACACTATTAGTAAATAAAAGTTAAGTTATGAGTGCTCACGTATCAATATTGAGGTTCAATATTGTAGGAAAGGTACGTAGAAGCAACGGAGATGATAATCACTAGATTTGACTTACGAGCATACCCATGAACCATACCCATCACTTCCATAGCCATAACCCATAATTTCCCTAGCCCTATCCTACTCATAAAACTTGTCTCGAAATGACCCGCTCATGACCTCGTCGTAATATTTTATGTACAAAAATACTAATAATACTAATTCCTAATAATAATAACAATAATAATAATGATAATAATAATAATAATATAATTATGAATATATACGGAGTAATATTGATGTTTAATGAAAAGTGATTTACAAACACAGCGAAAATCGATTTTATAGGCAAAGTTCACCACCTACCCACTTCCATCACTTTTGGGTCCACACGTTTTTTTTTACAACCGTAGACACTCATTCTTAATTTCATGGTTAAGATAAATAATATTAATTAATATATAATATATTAAATCTTTTGAATTAATTAAATATTATATTATATTTACGCTCATGGTAAAAATATAATTTTTACAAAAATGACACGGTCGCGGTCTCACGACTCATGTACCACTTTCGGTTTTTCGGGCGCACTTTCGTACGTTTAGAAAACTAGCCTTTTACGTTACGTGACGTGTACCTTTTACAAAAATTAGACTTACTTAACAATAAATTACCTTTATAAAAATATAACTTATAAAATTGAGTGTTGTGGTCATTTCCTTCTATAAATTAAAGTCTCGTTGTTTGTCAAAATATTTTATTTTAAATTAAACATTTTGTGACACGTACCTTTATTAATAACTAGACCTAAATTAATTAAAAACTAACCCACTCAAAGTGTTACTTAATCTTTTGAGTATTTTGGTCATTTCCTTTTATAACTCATAGTCCCATTATTTATCAAAACACTTTTAATAACATTAGTTTAAATCAAAACGTTTTGTGACTAATTTAAATTAACATTTATAATCTTATACATATTTTTGAAATATTTATCTAATAACATACTAGTTATCCTTTCAAAACTAATTATATAATTTAAGATCCTTTACAAAATCGAAAATTCTATAACGTTTATGCTTTAAAACTTAATTTGATTTCATTCTTTTATGCGTAAACGTTTAGTTTAATTTCCTTAACTTTCTAAATAATATAACTTAATATAACATATCAAATGGGTTTATCTAGTCAACGAATCTTATCCCAATTATTCCTTCTATATGATAAATCGAGTATTATGAAATTCGATTCTCCACTAACTTTTGTCTAACTCTCGATAAGTGACACCTTGTTCTTATTCGAAGATCACTTCACCATTATTTCCGAATACCGTTAAAAGTAAGAGTTCTCTAATTCAAAGTGGACCTCATAACCGAGACTCGTAATCCTAATTCAATGTATTTGATAATTCAATCATTTGATATTATCTTTTAATCTCGTCGATGAACTTACGTTGAACAAATACCTTCATGTAACATATTATTCATTCAATACCTTGATAGCATTTCCAAGTTCATAAGATAGATCTCATAGCTTATATTCATAATAACTAATCCGTTCAATGTTTCATTAATATAACTCAATTTAAAATCAGACATATGTATATGTATATATATATATATATATCTATTTACACCTAATTGTTCGTGAATCGTTTGGCATGGTCAAAGGATATTTGATTACAAAAATATAGTTTCAAAACTTTCGAGACTCAACATTACATATTTTTGCTCATCGTGTCAGGAACATATAAAGATTAAAGTTTAAATTTGATCGGAAATTTCCGGGTCATCACATTTTAAAAACGAATGCAATGTTTGTAAAATGTATCATATAGAGGTCAAATACCTCGCAATGTAATCAACTATTGTGAATCGTTTATAATGTATATGAACGGGTCCTTTCACATGTAGTGTATTTAGATGTATTAAAATACTTTTGGAAGACTTCAAGACATATATCAAAACACTCATACTTAACGAAAATGGTTACAGTTACTTTCCCATTCTTTTCTTTCATCAAGAATTCTAGTCGTATTCTTACCCGTATTATACACAGCTTCAAAACGTACTTACTATGGGTATATACCAATAGGAACTAGCATGGGATTCCACTCTTGATTATGTCATGTATGACTAATCAATTTTAACTTCTACCATGAGCTAGTCAACTAACTAGAACTCCTTTTAACCCCACTCACCACTCACCAATTACCACTCATCATTCACTCCATTTCACTTCCAATTCTCTTTCTAATTCTCTCTCAACACACACAAACTATTATGAACGTATTTTTCCAGTAGTTAATCATCATCTTCATCAAAAATCACTTCAAGAATCAAGCTATAATCATCATAGGAAGAACACTTCAAGAACACTTCAAAAATCCCTTCAAGTTTACTAATTTACTTCCAAGCTTTCTAATCCATTCCAAGTAATCATATAAGATCAAGAAACCTTTGTTATATACAGTAGGTTATCTTTCTTATTCAAGGTAATATTCATATTCAAACTTTGATTCAATTTCTATAACTATAAACTATCTTAATTCGAGTAAAAATCTTACTTGAACTTGTTTTTGTGTCATGATCCTACTTCAAGAACTTTCAAGCCATCCAAGATCCTTTGAAGCTAGATCATTTCTTGTCACTTCCAGTAGGTTTACCTACTAAACTTAAGGTAGTAATGATGTTCATAACATCATTTGATTCATACATATAAAGCTATCTTATTCAAAGGTTTAAACTTGTAATTACTAGAACATAGTTTAGTTAATTCTAAACTTGTTCGCAAATAAAAGTTAATCCTTCAAACTTGACTTTTATAATCAACTAAACACATGTTCTATATCTATATGATATGCTAACTTAATGATTTAAAACCTGGAAACACGAAAAACACCGTAAAACCGGATTTACGCCGTCGTAGTAACACCGCGGGCTGTTTTGGGTTAGTTAATTAAAAACTATGATAAACTTTGATTTAAAAGTTGTTATTCTGAGAAAATGATTTTTATTATGAACATGAAACTATATCCAAAAATTATGGTTAAACTCAAAGTGGAAGTATGTTTTCTAAAATGGTCATCTAGACGTCGTTCTTTCGACTGAAATGACTACCTTTACAAAAACGACTTGTAACTTATTTTTCCGACTAGAAACCTATACTTTTTCTGTTTAGATTCATAAAATAGAGTTCAATATGAAACCATAGCAATTTGATTCACTCAAAACGGATTTAAAATGAAGAAGTTATGGGTAAAACAAGATTGGATAATTTTTCTCATTTTAGCTACGTGAAAATTGGTAACAAATCTATTCCAACCATAACTTAATCAACTTGTATTGTATATTATGTAATCTTGAGATACCATAGACACGTATACAATGTTTCGACCTATCATGTCGACACATCTATATATATTTCGGAACAACCATAGACACTCTATATGTGAATGTTGGAGTTAGCTATACAGGGTTGAGGTTGATTCCAAAATATATATAGTTTGAGTTGTGATCAATACTGAGATACGTATACACTGGGTCGTGGATTGATTCAAGATAATATTTATCGATTTATTTCTGTACATCTAACTGTGGACAACTAGTTGTAGGTTACTAACGAGGACAGCTGACTTAATAAACTTAAAACATCAAAATATATTAAAAGTGTTGTAAATATATTTTGAACATACTTTGATATATATGTATATATTGTTATATAGGTTCGTGAATCAACCAGTGGCCAAGTCTTACTTCCCGACGAAGTAAAAATCTGTGAAAGTGAGTTATAGTCCCACTTTTAAAATCTAATATTTTTGGGATGAGAATACATGCAGGTTTTATAAATGATTTACAAAATAGACACAAGTACGTGAAACTACATTCTATGGTTGAATTATCAAAATCGAATATGCCCCTTTTTATTAAGTCTGGTAATCTAAGAATTAGGGAACAGACACCCTAATTGACGCGAATCCTAAAGATAGATCTATTGGGCCTAACAAACCCCATCCAAAGTACTGGATGCTTTAGTACTTCGAAATTTATATCATATCCGAAATTTATATGCATCTTGTTAATGTCGGTTACCAGGTGTTCACCATATGAATGATTTTTATCTCTATGTATGGGATGTGTATTGAAATATGAAATCTTGTGGTCTATTATTATGATTTGATATATATATAGGTTAAACCTATAACTCACCAACATTTTTGTTGACGTTTTAAGCATGTTTATTCTCAGGTGATTATTAAGAGCTTCCGCTGTCGCATACTTAAATAAGGACGAGATTTGGAGTCCGTGCTTGTATGATATTGTGTAAAAACTGTATTCAAGAAACTTATTTTGTTGTAACATATTTGTATTGTAAACCATTATGTAATGGTCGTGTGTAAACAGGATATTTTAGATTATCATTTTTTGATAATCTACGTAAAGCTTTTTAAACCTTTATTGATGAAATAAAGGTTATGATTTGTTTTAAAATGAATGCAGTCTTTGAAAAATGTCTCATATAGAGGTCAAAACCTCGCAACGAAATCAATTAATATGGAACGTTTTTAATCAATAAGAACGGGACATTTCAGTTGGTATCCGAGCGTTGGTCTTAGAGAACCAGAATTTTGCATTAGTGTGTCTTATCGAGTTTGTTAGGATGCATTAGTGAGTCTGGACTTCGACCGTGTTTACTTGAAAAATGATTGCTTAACAAATTTTGTTGGAAACTATATATTTTTTACATGTGAATATTATGTGATATATTAATCTCTTAACGCGTTTGATATTATGTGATAGATGTCTACCTCTAGCACAAATCCCATTGACTCACCTAATAATAACGAAGAGTCGAATATATATTGGACTGATTCACAAGTTCCAGAAGAACCGGAAGAAGAATCAGAACCGGAAGAGGAGGAACCGGAGGAGGAAATAGAACCGGTGGGAAAAATAATAAAACGGTTAAGTAAAAGAAAATCCTCAACCAACAGACCAAGGTTAATTATGGTCAATGGTGTTTCCGCCAAGGAAGCAAAATATTAGGAGGATTACCAATTCTCCGATGAATCGGATTCCGACGAGAATTCCGATGATGTTATAGAAATTACCCCAACTGAATTTAAAAAGGCAAAAGAAAATAATAAGGGAAAGGGCATAAAAATAGAGAAATCTAATTCCAACCCCGATGAACTTTATATGTATCGTCAACCCCCGAAGCCCTTAAGCTGTAACAATGACCCGGGAACCTCTAAACCACCAGGTTTTTCTAAACCAATGTGGAAAACGACGGCTCGTATTAGGGGAACATCATATATCCCTAGAAACTTGGCAAAACGAACCAAAACCGAAGAAGAAGAAACAAGCGAGTCGGAATAAGATAGTTGTATTCGTGTGGTGTAATATATAGAATATAGTGTGCTTATGCTTTATGATATATGTAAAAATTGCTTGTATTAATAAGTATTTTTTTTTATGAATCTAACTCTTGTCTATTTTACAGTATAAAAACACGAAATGGATAGACAACCCAATATTTTAAGAGACCTACCAGGAGACATGATTGATGAAATCTTGTCTAGAGTCGGTCAGAATTCTTCGGCACAACTATTTAAGGAGAGATCAGTTTGTAAGGCATTCGAAGAACGTTCCAAGAATGCCTTGGTTTATAAAAGGCTTTCGTTCGAAAGATGGGGGATATCACATTGGGAAATCCATAAGTTACGATGTGTTTACTTTGACGCATATATTGCGGGGAACCCAAATGCTATTTTACGCAATGGGTTAAGAAATTATTTTGACTCAATATATCCGAATATTGGACTTCGTGATTTAGAAAAAGCGGCTAACATGCAACATAAAGAAGCATGTTATGCTTACGGATTAGTAATGTTCGCTTCTCACCAAAGTGAGAACAAGAACATCGGGCTACAACTATTAAACAAAACGTTCCCACAAGTGACGGAGTCGGTAATTGGGGTAAGAAATGAGGTTTTTAGATTGTTACGGGACTGTTGGACATTACGTAACCCTCGTCCCTTTGACAACATTACAACACGATGTCTTATCAACGGCCATAACGGTTATGTTCCACAAGACCAAGGATGGGAAGTAGTCCTAGTAAAACCAGAATGCATGACTTGTTTCTGGACGTATGAATTACGTGTCTTTATTGCCTTTGCTGAACGACTTGTGTACTAGCTAGAATTATCTTCACAACTATCTTGTATCAAAGTTATTGTGTGCTATATTTCATGCTTTACGTAAAATAAGCGGTATTGTAAGTTTGTAAAATATTTTATAAAAGTTTAAACGCGAAATATTATTATAATCAGTTTTTCATATAGAATTGTAGTAGTTGAATTGTATATTAGCTACTAAGTATGAACTTAACGGGTAGGTACTACCCGAATTTAAACTTATAAAACGCTAATATGAAGAAAAAGCTTTTATAAATGAGTTCATATTATGCTACGAAATACTATTAACTACTCTTAATATTCTGTATGATTAACTTGTTCCATTTGACTATTTTGAAGGAAATGGCACCGACTACTCGACACACCGTGAATATGAATGAAGAGGAATTCCGTACTTTTCTAGCTTCAAACATAGCCGCAGTACAGGCTGCGCTACATACCAACAATAACCTTGGATCTAGCAGTACAGGAAATCGTGTAGGATGCACCTACAAAGAATTCACTGCCTGCAAACCTTTGGAATTTGATGGAACTGAAGGACCGATCGGATTGAAACGGTGGACCGAGAAGGTCGAATCGGTGTTTGCCATAAGTAAGTGTACTGAAGAGGACAAAGTGAAGTACGCTACGCATACCTTCACAGGTTCTGCGTTAACATGGTGGAATACCTATCTAGAGCAAGTGGGACAAGACGATGCGTACGCACTACCGTGGTCAGCATTCAAGCACTTGATGAACGAGAAGTACCGTCCCAGAACCGAGGTCAATAAGCTCAAGACAGAACTTAGAGGGTTACGAACCCAAGGATTTGATATTACCACGTACGAAAGACGATTCACAGAATTGTGCCTATTGTGTCCGGGAGCATTCGAAGATGAGGAAGAGAAGATCGACGCATTTGTGAAAGGATTACCGGAAAGAATCCAAGAAGATATAAGTTCACACGAGCCCGCCTCCATACAACAGGCATGTAGAATGGCTCACAAACTAGTGAACCAGATTGAAGAAAGAATTAAAGAACAGACTGCTGAAGAGACCAATGTGAAGCAAGTTAAAAGAAACTGGGAGGAAAACGGTGATAAGAATCACCAATACAACAACAACAGCAATTACAACAATAATCGCAACAATTATCCCAACAATCGCAACATCAATCGCACCAACAACAAACGGCCCAACAACAACAACAACAACAACAACAACAACAACAACAACAGCAGCAACTACAACAATCATCCCAACAACAATAATAACCGCAACAACAACAATCAGAAGCAGCTATGCCAAAGGTGTGAAAAGTATCACTCGGGGTTCTGCACCAAATTTTGCAACAAGTGTAAAAGAAATGGTCATAGCGCGGCGAAGTGTGAGGTCTATGGACCAGGGGTTAATAGAACGAAAGGAACAAATGGTGTCGGAACGAGTAATGGCGGAGCAAGTAGTGTCGAAGCAAGTTATGCCAATGTAGTTTGTTATAAATGTGGAAAACCGGGCCACATTATTAGAAATTGCCCGAACCAGGAGAACACGAATGGACAAGGCCGCAGAAGAGTTTTCAATATTAATGCGGCAGAGGCACAGGAAGACCCGGAGCTTGTTACGGGTACGTTTCTTATTGACAATAAATCTGCTTACGTTTTATTTGATTCGGGTGCGGATAGAAGCTATATGAGTAGAGATTTTTGTGCTAAATTAAGTTGTCCATTGACGCCTTTGGATAGTAAATTTTTACTCGAATTAGCAAATGGTAAATTAATTTCAGCAGATAATATATGTCGGAATCGAGAAATTAAACTGGTTAGCGAAACATTTAAGATTGACTTGATACCAGTAGAGTTAGGGAGTTTTGATGTGATAATCGGTATGGACTGGTTGAAAGAAGTGAAAGCTGAGATCGTTAGTTACAAAAATGCAATTCGCATTATACGAGAAAAAGGAAAACCCTTAATGGTGTACGGAGAAAAGGGCAACACGAAGCTACATCTTATTAGTAATTTGAAGGCACAAAAACTAATAAGAAAAGGTTGCTATGCTGTTCTAGCACACGTCGAGAAAGTACAAACTGAAGAAAAGAGCATCAATGATGTTCCCATTGCAAAAGAATTTCCCGATGTTTTTCCGAAAGAATTACCGGGATTACCCCCACATCGATCCGTTGAATTTCAAATAGATCTTGTACCAGGAGCTGCACCAATAGCTCGTGCTCCTTACAGACTCGCACCCAGCGAGATGAAAGAACTGCAAAGCCAATTACAAGAACTTTTGGAGCGTGATTTCATTCGACCAAGCACATCACCGTGGGGAGCTCCTGTTTTGTTTGTCAAGAAGAAAGATGGTACATTCAGGTTGTGTATCGACTACCGAGAGTTGAACAAACTTACCATCAAGAACCGCTACCCACTACCGAGAATCGACGACTTATTTGATCAACTATAAGGCTCGCCTGTTTATTCAAAGATTGACTTACGTTCCGGGTATCATCAAATGCGGGTGAAAGAAGATGATATTCCAAAGACTGCTTTCAGAACACGTTACGGTCATTACGAGTTTATGGTCATGCCGTTTGGTTTAACTAATGCACCAGCTGTGTTCATGGACCTTATGAACCAAGTGTGTGGACCATACCTTGACAAGTTTGTTATTGTTTTCATTGATGACATACTTATTTACTCAAAGAATGACCAAGAACACGGTGAACATTTGAGAAAGGAGTTAGAAGTATTGAGGAAGGAAGAATTGTACGCTAAATTTTCAAAGTGTGCATTTTGGTTGGAAGAAGTTCAATTCCTCGGTCACATAGTGAACAAAAAAAGTATTAAGGTGGATCCGGCAAAGATAGAAACTGTTGAAAAGTGGGAAACCCCAAAAACTCCGAAACACATACGCCAGTTTTTAGGACTAGCTGGTTACTACAGAAGGTTCATCCAAGACTTTTCCAGAATAGCAAAACCCTTGACTGCATTAACGCATAAAGGGAAGAAATTTGAATGGAAGGATGAACAAGAGAAAGCGTTTCAGTTATTGAAGAAAAAGCTAACTACGGCACCTATATTGTCATTGCCTGAAGGGAATGATGATTTTGTGATTTATTGTGATGCATCAAAGCAAGGTCTCGGTTGTGTATTAATGCAACGAACGAAGGTGATTGGTTATGCGTCTAGACAATTGAAGATTCACGAGCAAAATTATACGACGCATGATTTGGAATTAGGCGCGGTTGTTTTTGCATTAAAGACTTGGAGGCACTACTTATATGGGGTCAAAAGTATTATATATATCGACCACAAAAGTCTTCAACACATATTTAATCAGAAACAACTGAATATGAGGCAGCGTAGGTGGATTGAATTATTGAATGATTACGACTTTGAGATTCGTTACCACCCGGAGAAGGCAAATGTGGTAGCCGATGCCTTGAGCAGGAAGGACAGAGAACCCATTCGAGTAAAATCTATGAATATAATGATTCATAATAACCTTACTACTCAAATAAAGGAGGCGCAACAAGGAGTTTTAAAAGAGGGAAATTTAAAGGATGAAATACCCAAAGGATAGGAGCAGCATCTTAATATTCGGGAAGACAGAACCCGGTATAGGGCTGAAAGGATTTGGGTACCAAAATTTGGAGATATGAGAGAAATGGTACTTAGAGAAGCTCATAAAACCAGATACTCAATACATCCTGGAACGGGGAAGATGTACAAGGATCTCAAGAAACATTTTTGGTGGCCGGGTATGAAAGCCGATGTTGCTAAATACGTAGGAGAATGTTTGACGTGTTCTAAGGTCAAAGCTGAGCATCAGAAACTATCAGGTCTACTTCAACAACCCGAAATCCCGGAATGGAAATGGGAAAACATTACCATGGATTTCATCACTAAATTGCCAAGGACTGCAAGTGGTTTTGATACTATTTGGGTAATAGTTGATCGTCTCACCAAATCAGCACACTTCCTGCCAATAAGAGAAGATGACAAGATGGAGAAGTTAGCACGACTGTATTTGAAGGAAGTCGTCTCCAGACATGGAATACCAATATCTATTATCTCTGATAGGGATGGCAGCTTTATTTCAAGATTCTGGCAGACATTACAGCAAGCATTAGGAACTCGTCTAGACATGAGTACTGCCTATCGTCCACAAACTGATGGGCAGAGCGAAAGGACGATACAAACGCTTGAAGACATGCTACGAGCATGTGTTATTGATTTCGGAAACAGTTGGGATCGACATCTACCGTTAGCAGAATTTTCCTACAACAACAGCTACCATTCAAGCATTGAGATGGCGCCGTTTGAAGCACTTTATGGTAGAAAGTGCAGATCTCCGATTTGTTGGAGTGAAGTGGGGGATAGACAGATTACGGGTCCAGAGATTATACAAGAAACTACCGAGAAGATCATCCAAATTTAACAACGGTTGAAAACCGCCCAAAGTCGACAAAAGAGCTACGCTGACATTAAAAGAAAAGATATAGAATTTGAAATTGGAGAGATGGTCATGCTTAAAGTTGCACCTTGGAAAGGCGTTGTTCGATTTGGTAAACGAGGGAAATTAAATCCAAGGTATATTGGACCATTCAAGATTATTGATCGTGTCGGACCAGTAGCTTACCGACTTGAGTTACCTCAACAACTCGCAGCTGTACATAACACTTTCCACGTCTCGAATTTGAAGAAATGTTTTGCTAAAGAAGATCTCACTATTCCGTTAGATGAAATCCAAATCAACGAAAAACTCCAATTCATCGAAGAACCCGTCGAAATAATGGATCGTGAGGTTAAAAGACTTAAGCAAAACAAGATACCAATTGTTAAGGTTCGATGGAATGCTCGTAGAGGACCTGAGTTCACCTGGGAGCGTGAAGATTAGATGAAGAAGAAATACCCGCATCTATTTCCAGAAGATTCGTCAACACCTTCAACAGCTTAAAATTTCGGGACGAAATTTATTTAACGGGTAGGTACTGTAGTGACCCGAACTTTTCCATGTTTATATATATTAATTGAGATTGATATTTACATGATTAAATGTTTCCAACATGTTAAGCAATCAAACTTGTTAAGGCTTGATTAATTGAAATATGTTTCATATAGACAATTGACCACCCAAGTTGACCGGCGATTCACGAACGCTAAAACTTGTAAAAACGACATGACGATATATATATGGATATACATATGGTTAACATGAGATTATGATAAGTAAGTATCTCCATAAGTATATTAATAATGAGGTATATACATATAAACAAGACTACTAACTTAAGGATTTCGAAACGAGGCATATATGTAACGATTATCGTTGTAACGACATTTAAATGTATATATATCATATTAAGATATATTAATATATCATAATATCATGATGATATAATAATTTAACATCTCATTAGATATAATAAACAATGGGTTAACAACATTAATTGAGATCGTTAACTTAAAGGTTTCAAAACAACACTTACATGTAACGACTAACGATGACTTAACCACTCAGTTAAAATGTATATACATGTAGTGTATTTAGATGTATTAAAATACTTTTGGAAAACTTCAAGACATATATCAAAACACTCATACTTAACAAAAATGGTTACAGTTACTTTCCAATTCTTTTCTTTCATCAAGAATTCTAGTCGTATTCTTACACGTATTATACACAGCTTTAAAATGTACTTACTATGGGTATATACCAATAGGAACTAGCATGGGATTCCACTCTTGATTATGTCATGTATGACTAATCAATTTTAACTTCTACCATGAGCTAGTTGTAGTGACCCGAACTTTTCCATGTTTATATATATTAATTGAGATTTATATTTACATGATTAAATGTTTCCAACATGTTAAGCAATCAAACTTGTTAAGACTTGATTAATTGAAATATGTTTCATATAGACAATTGACCACCCAAGTTGACCGGTGATTCACGAACGTTAAAACTTGTAAAAACTATATGATGACATATATATGGATATATATATAGTTAACATGATAATATGATAAGTAAACATATCATTAAGTATATTAACAATGAAATACATATGTAAAAACAAGACTACTAACTTAATGATTTTTAAACGAGACATATATGTAACGATTATCGTTGTAAAGACATTTAATGTATATATATCATATTAAGAGATATTCATACATGATAATATCATGATAATATAATAATTTAAAATCTCATTTGATATTATAAACATTGGGTTAACAACATTTAACAAGATCGTTAACCTAAAGGTTTCAAAACAACACTTACATGTAACGACTAACGATGACTTAACGACTCAGTTAAAATGTATATACATGTAGTGTTTTAATATGTATTTATACACTTTTGAAAGACTTCAATACACTTATCAAAATACTTCTACTTAACAAAAATGCTTACAATTACATCCTCGTTCAGTTTCATCAACAATTCTACTCGTATGCACCCGTATTCGTACTCGTACAATACACAGCTTTTAGATGTATGTACTATTGGTATATACACTCCAATGATCAGCTCTTAGCAGCCCATGTGAGTCACCTAACACATGTGGGAACCATCATTTGGTAACTAGCATGAAATATCTCATAAAATTACAAAAATATGAGTAATCATTCATGACTTATTTACATGAAAACAAAATTACATATCCTTTATATCTAATCCATACACCAACGACCAAAAACACCTACAAACACTTTCATTCTTCAATTTTCTTCATATAATTGATCTCTCTCAAGTTCTATCTTCAAGTTCTAAGTGTTCTTCATATATTCTACAAGTTCTAGTTACATAAAATCAAGAATACTTTCAAGTTTGCTAGCTCACTTCCAATCTTGTAAGGTGATCATCCAACCTCAAGAAATCTTTGTTTCTTACAGTAGGTTATCATTCTAATATAAGGTAATAATCATATTCAAACTTTGGTTTAATTTCTATAACTATAACAATCTTATTTCAAGTGATGATCTTACTTGAACTTGTTTTCGTGTCATGATTCTGCTTCAAGAACTTCGAGCCATCCAAGGATCCGTTGAAGCTAGATCCATTTTTCTCTTTTCCAGTAGGTTTATCCAAGGAACTTAAGGTAGTAATGATGTTCATAACATCATTCGATTCATACATATAAAGCTATCTTATTCGAAGGTTTAAACTTGTAATCACTAGAACATAGTTTAGTTAATTCTAAACTTGTTCGCAAACAAAAGTTAATCCTTCTAACTTAACTTTTAAAATCAACTAAACACATGTTCTATATCTATATGATATGCTAACTTAATGATTTAAAATCTGGAAACACGAAAAACACCGTAAAATCGGATTTACGCCGTCGTAGTAACACCGCGGGCTGTTTTGGGTTAGTTAATTAAAAACTATGATAACCTTTGATTTAAAAGTTGTTATTCTGAGAAAATGATTTTTATTATGAACATGAAACTATATCCAAAAATTATGGTTAAACTCAAAGTGGAAGTATGTTTTCTAAAATGGTCATCTAGACGTCGTTCTTTCGACTGAAATGACTACCTTTACAAAAACGACTTGTAACTTATTTTTCCGACTATAAACCTATACTTTTTCTGTTTAGATTCATAAAATAGAGTTCAATATGAAACCATAGCAATTTGATTCACTCAAAACGGATTTAAAATGAAGAAGTTATGGGTAAAACAAGATTGGATAATTTTTCTCATTTTAGCTACGTGAAAATTGGTAACAAATCTATTCCAACCATAACTTAATCAACTTGTATTGTATATTATGTAATCTTGAGATACCATAGACACGTATACAATGTTTCGACCTATCATGTCGACACATCTATATATATTTCGGAACAACCATAGACACTCTATATGTGAATGTTGGAGTTAGCTATACAGGGTTGAGGTTGATTCCAAAATATATATAGTTTGAGTTGTGATCAATACTGAGATACGTATACACTGGGTCGTGGATTGATTCAAGATAATATTTATCGATTTATTTCTGTACATCTAACTGTGGACAACTAGTTGTAGGTTACTAACGAGGACAGCTGACTTAATAAACTTAAAACATCAAAATATATTAAAAGTGTTGTAAATATATTTTGAACATACTTTGATATATATGTATATATTGTTATAGGTTCGTGAATCAACCAGTGGCCAAGTCTTACTTCCCGACGAAGTAAAAATCTGTGAAAGTGAGTTATAGTCCCACTTTTAAAATCTAATATTTTTGGGATGAGAATACATGCAGGTTTTATAAATGATTTACAAAATAGACACAAGTACGTGAAACTACATTCTATGGTTGAATTATCGAAATCGAATATGCCCCTTTTTATTAAGTTTGGTAATCTAAGAATTAGGGAACAGACACCCTAATTGACGCGAATCCTAAAGATAGATCTATTGGGCCTAACAAACCCCATCCAAAGTACCGGATGCTTTAGTACTTCGAAATTTATATCATATCCGAAGGGTGTCCCTGAATGATGGGGATATTCTTATATATGCATCTTGTTATTGTCGGTTACCAGGTGTTCACCATATGAATGATTTTTATCTCTATGTATGGGATGTGTATTGAAATATGAAATCTTGTGGTCTATTATTATGATTTGATATATATAGGTTAAACCTATAACTCACCAACATTTTTGTTGACGTTTAAAGCATGTTTATTCTCAGGTGAATACTAAGAGCTTCCGCTGTTGCATACTAAAATAAGGACATGATTTGGAGTCCATGTTTGTATGATATTGTGTAAAAACTGCATTCAAGAAACTGATTTCGATGTAACATATTTGTATTGTAAACCATTATGTAATGGTCGTGTGTAAACAGGATATTTTAGATTATCATTATTTGATAATCTATGTAAAGCTTTTTAAACCTTTATTTATGAAATAAAGGTTATGGTTTGTTTTAAAAATGAATGCAGTCTTTGAAAAACGTCTCATATAGAGGTCGAAACCTCGCAACGAAATCAATTAATATGGAACGTTTTTAATAAATAAGAACGGGACATTTCACTAGTCAACTAACTAGAACTCTTTTCAACCCCACTCACCACTCACCAATTACCACTCATCATTCACTCCATTTCACTTCCAATTCTCTTTCTAATTCTCTCTCAACACACACAAACTATTATGAACGTATTTTTCCAATATTTAATCATCATCTTCATCAAAAATCAATTCAAGAATCAAGCTATAATCATCATAGGAAGAACACTTCAAGAACACTTCAAAAATCCCTTCAAGTTTACTAATTTACTTCCAAGCTTTCTAATCCATTCCAAGTAATCATCTAAGATCAAGAAACCTTTGTTATATACAGTAGGTTATCTTTCTTATTCAAGGTAATATTCATATTCAACCTTTGATTCAATTTCTATAACTATAAACTATCTTAATTCGAGTAAAAATCTTACTTGAACTTGTTTTTGTGTCATGATCCTACTTCAAGAACTTTCAAGCCATCCAAGATCCTTTGAAGCTAGATCATTTCTTGTCACTTCTAGTAGGTTTACCTACTAAACTTAAGGTAGTAATGATGTTCATAACATCATTCGATTCATACATATAAAGCTATCTTATTCAAAGGTTTAAACTTGTAATCACTAGAACATAGTTTAGTTAATTCTAAACTTGTTCGCAAATAAAAGTTAATCCTTCTAACTTGACTTTTAAAATCAACTAAACACATGTTCTATATCTATATTATATGCTAACTTAATGATTTAAAACCTGGAAACACGAAAAACACCGTAAAACCGGATTTACGCCGTCGTAGTAACACCGCGGGCTGTTTTGGGTTAGTTAATTAAAAACTATGATAAACTTTAATTTAAAAGTTGTTATTCTGAGAAAATGATTTTTATTATGAACATGAAACTATATCCAAAAATTATGGTTAAACTCAAAGTGAAAGTATGTTTTCTAAAATGGTCATCTAGACGTCGTTCTTTCGACTGAAATGACTACCTTTACAAAAACGACTTGTAACTTATTTTTCTGACTAGAAACCTATACTTTTTCTGTTTAGATTCATAAAATAGAGTTCAATATGAAACCATAGCAATTTGATTCACTCAAAACGGATTTAAATGAAGAAGTTATGGGTAAATGTCATAACCCGTCCTTAACCATAAGAACGTGTTAGATAACGTATGATTTCATTGCGAGGTATTGACCTCTATATGCGACATTTTTAAAAGAAAAAACTGCATATATTATACATTACAAACCATGATCCTTATTTTTGATACAAGCTTTGGACAAAATAAAGATGATTATCGTTTAGCGATAATCTTCGACTTACAAACTTTACAAATGATAATAACAACCCGATTTCTAGCATATTTTACAACACAAGTTCTTGGATATGCAGTCTTATTTTTGACACAAATATGCGTACGTAAGATCCTGCTCAAATTCAACATTATGCAGCGGAAGCTTTAGTAATCACCTGAGAATAGACATGTTTAAAACGTCAACATAAAGTTGGTGAGATATAGGTTTAATGCCGGCAGCAATATATATATATAGACCACAAGATTTCGTATATAAACAGTTTAATAAAAATATTCTAAGTGGTTGAGCACTTGGTAACCATACTTAACATTTAATCACGTCGCATATTCCCTTTATTATGAAATCTTACTACACCGTACCAAGTGTAGTCACGAAACGAAGTACTGTGCAACCGTTGAATACAGGTCGTCCAGTCCGGTTGGGGTTGTCAGGCCCGATAGATCTATCAACAGGATTCGCGTTTACAATACCGCTGTAAATAACAGTTACCAAGCTACAGGGAAGTATGCCAGTGGTACAACTCAACGTAGAATATATTTTTCAGTTACTTGTGTCCATAACGTAAAACATAAAATACATGTATTCTCATCCCGAAATATTTAGAGTTTAAAAGTGGGACTATATACTCACTTTCGTCTTGAAGATATATATATAATTTGACTTGGTCTCCGGTTGATATCACGAACCTATCCATATATAATATATCAATACCTTTTCTTTTTAAACAAACGTCACATATATATACTTGTTATACTTTTAATACTTTGAATAATTCCTTAGTCCGTAGTTAGCAGTTCGTTGTTAGTAATTCAATTTTAATGGTTCATTTTTAGATGTTTAATATACCCGCAATGAAATAAA
The DNA here is from genome assembly GCF_046630445.1 of Rutidosis leptorrhynchoides. Taxonomy (NCBI): domain Eukaryota; kingdom Viridiplantae; phylum Streptophyta; class Magnoliopsida; order Asterales; family Asteraceae; genus Rutidosis; species Rutidosis leptorrhynchoides. The sequence goes on from NC_092337.1 coordinate 261,190,254, forward strand.
TAAAACCCCCAACGAAATAAATAAAACCCCATGTATATGTATTGGTCGAGATTAATCTTGACCCATGGTACCGGTGTTGTCAAATGACGTGTTGCGTACATAAAGTACCGGTGTTGTCAAATGACATGTTGCGTACAATCATGGGATCTTATGATTAATCTTCTCGTGTTGTTTACGGGTGATCTTGAACCATATAAAATTGAATTATAAGTACATATATATAAAATATCATGTTAACTTAAAAAGATGTGATTTATTTAATTTTTTCCCAATTATTTTCGTGGCTAAACTAGTCTTGGATATCCGATTTTGTTTCGGTCATAGTTTCTTCGTTACAACTCCGTTTTCGTTGATTCAACTTGCCATCTCCTTGGATCGAGTCCCTCTTTAAGACTATGAACTTTAAATACCTTAGTTTGTATTCAAAATCACACGGCATAGGTCAAACTTTAGTGAAACTTATGAAGTTAATCATTTTCCATCATGTAAACAACCTTAAATAATTATTTTTCTAAAAATACATATACTTTGAATTAAATCATGAAATTTTTATGTATTATCATATTCATAGAAAATATCATTTTTCCAGAAAATAAACCTCCAATTCAAGGTTCAAAATAGTTTTTAATTATCCAACCCAAAACAGCCCCCGGTTACACTCCGACACCGTAGATTCAGTTTTTAAGGTGTTCTTTGAAAAACCAAGTTATACCTTGTTAAGTTAGCATATAATTAAGATATGTTACAGGTCTTGAAGTATTTTAAAAGTTAAGTTAGAAGGATCTATTTAGTTTGCGAACAAGTTTGAAATCATTCAAACTATGTTCTAGTTTATAAACTCTTATATATATAGCTATAAATATATGAATTGAAAAAGAGTTGAAGTAGAGTTTTTACCTCAAGTTTAAAATGTAAAGTTGCTGGAAAGAAGTAGTAAAATAAAAGTTGAGAGAGTTCTTGCAAGTGTGTGTGAAAATTGGAAGTAAAATTTGGAAAATGAATGTGTAAAAATGAGTTAGAAATGGTGCTTATTTATAGGCTTGAAAATTTGGTTTTTAGTGAAAATATCTAAGATAAGTTAAAATTTATTATGTCATGAATGACATATTATTCCAATAATTGAAGATTTCTATTGGTATATACCAATAGTAAATACTTCTAGAAGCTGTGTATAGTACCCTAGATATACGTATAGGATTATTGAGGAAACGGAACGAGAATTCAAATATAACTATCTTTTGTAAATATACTTATATTGTTTTATGTATAAAAGCCCTTTAAAAATGATTAAATACATTACTTATACGATATATGTATAAACATTATAAATCATCAGTATTTATGTCAAATAACGTTACGTAGGTTATTGTTTTGAAAACTTAAGTTAGTAGTTTCAAAATATACTTATGACTTTTTGTTATTAATACAAAATGAGATATTAAAACATCCTTAGATCATGTTAAATATGTATGTATAATTATCATATATTGTATAGTTCGTGATATCATCGGTCAAACTAGACGGTCAAACGTTGTGTAAAACTCTTTTCAAAAACATAAGTCTCAACAATTTGGATTGCTTATCATGTTGGTAAGGTTTAATTTATGTAAATATTAATCTCATAAGTATAGAACGATCGGAAAAGTGCGGGTCGTTACAGTACCTACCCGTTAAATAAATTTCGTCCCGAAATTTTAAAATTGTACCTATTTTGCGTCATCGAGAAACAAGTGTGGATACTTTTGTTTCATCTGATCCTCTCGTTCCCAAGTAAACTCAGGACCTCTTCGAGCATTCCAACGAACCTTAACGATTGGTATGTTGCTCTGCTTGAGCTGTTTAACTTCACGATCCATGATTTCGATTGGTTCTTCGATGAATTGTAGTTTCTCATCGACATGGATTTCTTCAAGAGGAATGGTGAGGTCTTCCTTTGCAAGACACTTCTTAAGGTTTGAGACGTGAAAGGTATTGTGTACTCCGGCGAGTTGTTGCGGTAACTCGAGTCGATAAGCTACCGGTCCAATGCGTTCGATGATCTTGAACGGGCCTACATATCTTGGGTTCAGTTTACCTCTTTTACCGAAACGTATTACACCTTTCCAAGGTGACACCTTTAGCATAACCATGTCCCCAATCTGAAACTCTAATGGTTTCCTTCGGACATCGGCGTAGCTCTTTTGGCGACTACGGGCTGTTTTCAATCTCTCCTTAATTTGTACTATCTTCTCAGTCATTTCGTGTATGATCTCGGGACCAGTTAATTGTCTATCTCCTACTTCATTCCAACAGATAGGAGATCTACACTTCCTTCCATACAGTGCTTCGAATGGCGCAACTTTAATGCTCGCATGATAACTATTATTATACGAGAATTCTGCTAACGGTAAATACTTATCCCATCCGTTTCCAAAATCGATCACACATGCCCTGAGCATGTCTTCAAGAGTCTGAATCGTTCTTTCACTCTGCCCGTCGGTTTGCGGATGATATGCGGTACTCATATCTAAACGAGTTCCTAGTGCCTCCTGCAGTGATTGCCAGAACTTTGAGGTAAATCTACTATCACGATCGGATATAATGGAAATAGGTATTCCATGCCTTGAAACAATTTCCTTTATATACAATCGTAATAGTTTCTCCATTCTATCCGTTTCCTTTATAGGCAAGAAATGGGCAGATTTGGTAAGACGATCAACAATCACCCAAATGGTGTCGTATCCCCAGGCAGTCTTTGGTAACTTCGTGATGAAATCCATGGTAATACCATCCCATTTCCATTCTGGGATTTCTGGTTGTTGAAGTAACCCTGATGGTTTCTGGTGTTCTGCCTTGACCTTGGAACAAGTTAAACACTCCCCAACATATGTTGCAACGTCTGTCTTTAAGTTAGGCCACCAATAATGTGTCTTAAGATCTTGATACATCTTTCCAACTCCAGGATGTATCGAGTGTCTTGTCTTATGTGCCTCGTTCAATATCAACTTCCTTAATCCACCCAACTTCGGTACCCAAATACGATTTGCAAAATATCGAATTCCGTCTTCCCGTATAACGAGTTGCTTCTCATACTTCTTCATTATTTCATTTCTTATGTTTTCTTTATTGAGTGCTTCTTGTTGAACCTCTTTGATTTGTGAGTTGAGATTCATGCGAATTTTTATGTTCATTGCTCGAACTCGGATTGGTTCTCGTTCCTTTCTGCTTAGAGCATCGGCCACTACGTTCGCTTTCCCGGGATGATAGCGAATTTCACAATCATAGTCGTTTATTAACTCGACCCACCTACGTTGCCTCATGTTCAATTGTTTCTGATCAAAAATATGTTGAAGGCTTTTATGATCAGTAAACACAGTGAATTTAACCCCATACAAGTAGTGTCTCCACATCTTCAATGCAAACACAACTGCTGAAATGTCCCGTTCTTATTGATTAAAAACGTTCCATATTAATTGATTTCGTTGCGAGGTTTTGACCTCTATATGAGACGTTTTTCAAAGACTGCATTCATTTTTAAAACAAACCATAACCTTTATTTCATAAATAAAGGTTTAAAAAGCTTTACGTAGATTATCAAATAATGATAATCTAAAATATCCTGTTTACACACGACCATTACATAATGGTTTACAATACAAATATGTTACATCGAAATCAGTTTCTTGAATGCAGTTTTTACACAATATCATACAAACATGGACTCCAAATCTTGTCCTTATTTTAGTATGCAACAGCGGAAGCTCTTAATATTCACCTGAGAATAAACATGCTTTAAACGTCAACAAAAATGTTGGTGAGTTATAGGTTTATCCTATATATATCAAATCGTAACAATAGACCACAAGATTTCATATTTCAATACACATCCCATACATAGAGATAAAAATCATTCATATGGTGAACACCTGGTAACCGACAATAACAAGATGCATATATAAGAATATCCCCATCATTCCGGGACACCCTTCGGATATGATATAAATTTCGAAGTACTAAAGCATCCGGTACTTTGGATGGGGTTTGTTAGGCCCAATAGATCTATCTTTAGGATTCGCGTCAATTAGGGTGTCTGTTCCCTAATTCTTAGATTACCAGACTTAATAAAAAGGGGCATATTCGATTTTGATAATTCAACCATAGAATGTAGTTTCACGTACTTGTGTCTATTTTGTAAATCATTTATAAAACCTGCATGTATTCTCATCCCAAAAATATTAGATTTTAAAAGTGGGACTATAACTCACTTTCACAGATTTTTACTTCGTCGGGAAGTAAGACTTGGCCACTGTTGATTCACGAACCTATAACAATATATACATATATATTAAAGTATGTTCAAAATATATTTACAACACTTTTAATATATTTTGATGTTTTAAGTTTATTAAGTCAGCTGTCCTCGTTAGTAACCTATAACTAGTTGTCCACAGTTAGATGTACAGAAATAAATCGATAAATATTATCTTGAATCAATCCACGACCCAGTGTATACGTATCTCAGTATTGATCACAACTCAAACTATATATATTTTGGAATCAACCTCAACCCTGTATAGCTAACTCCAACATTCACATATAGAGTGTCTATGGTTGTTCCGAAATATATATAGATGTGTCGACATGATAGGTCGAAACATTGTATACGTGTCTATGGTATCTCAAGATTACATAATATATAATACAAGTTGATTAAGTTATGGTTGGGATAGATTTGTTACTAATTTTCACGTAGCTAAAATGAGAAAAATTATCCAATCTTGTTTTACCCATAACTTCTTCATTTTAAATCCGTTTTGAGTGAATCAAATTGTTATGGTTTCATATTGAACTCTATTTTATGAATATAAACAGAAAAAGTATAGGTTTATAGTCGGAAAAATAAGTTACAAGTCGTTTTTGTAAAGGTAGTCATTTCAGTCGGAAGAACGACGTCTAGATGACCATTTTAGAAAACATACTTCCACTTTGAGTTTAACCATAATTTTTGGATATAGTTTCATGTTCATAATAAAAATCATTTTCTCAGAATAACAACTTTTAAATCAAAGTTTATCATAGTTTTTAATTAACTAACCCAAAACAGCCCGCGGTGTTACTACGACGGCGTAAATCCGGTTTTACGGTGTTTTTCGTGTTTCCAGGTTTTAAATCATTAAGTTAGCATATCATATAGATATAGAACATGTGTTTAGTTGATTTTAAAAGTCAAGTTAGAAGGATTAACTTTTGTTTGCGAACAAGTTTAGAATTAACTAAACTATGTTCTAGTGATTACAAGTTTAAACCTTCGAATAAGATAGCTTTATATGTATGAATCGAATGATGTTATGAACATAATTACTACCTTAATTTCCTTGGATAAACCTACTGGAAAAGAGAAAAATGGATCTAGCTTCAATGGATCCTTGGATGGCTCGAAGTTCTTGAAGCAGAATCATGACACGAAAACAAGTTCAAGTAAGATCATCACTTGAAATAAGATTGTTATAGTTATAGAAATTGAACCAAAGTTTGAATATGATTATTACCTTGTATTAGAATGATAACCTACTGTAAGAAACAAAGATTTCTTGAGGTTGTATGATCACCTTACAAGATTGGAAGTGAGCTAGCAAACTTGAAAGTATTCTTGATTTTATGAAACTAGAACTTTTGGAATTTATGAAGAACACTTAGAACTTGAAGATAGAACTTGAGAGAGATCAATTAGATGAAGAAAATTGAAGAATGAAAGTGTTTGTAGGTGTTTTTGGTCGTTGGTTTATGGATTAGATATAAAGGATATGTAATTTTGTTTTCATGTAAATAAGTCATGAATGATTACTCATATTTTTGTAATTTTATGAGATATTTCATGCTAGTTGCCAAATGATGGTTCCCACATGTGTTAGGTGACTCACATGGGCTGCTAAGAGCTGATCATTGGAGTGTATATACCAATAGTACATACATCTAAAAGCTGTGTATTGTACGAGTACGAATACGGGTGCATACGAGTAGAATTGTTGATGAAACTGAACGAGGATGTAATTGTAAGCATTTTTGTTAAGTAGAAGTATTTTGATAAGTGTCTTGAAGTCTTTCAAAAGTGTATGAATACATATTAAAACACTACATGTATATACATTTTAACTGATTCGTTAAGTCATCGTTAGTCGTTACATGTAAATGTTGTTTTGAAACCTTTAGGTTAACGATCTTGTTGAATGTTGTTAACCCATTGTTTATTATAACAAATGAGATGTTAAATTATTATATTATCATGATACTATGATATATAATATATCTTAGTATGATGTATATACAGTTAAATGTCGTTACAACGATAATCGTTACATATATGTCTCGTTTCGAAATCATTAAGTTAGTAGTCTTATTTTTACATATGTATTTTATTGTTAATATACTTAATAATATATTTACTTATCATTTAACATAATTAACCAAGTGTATCAATATCTTAATATGATTCATATGTACCTAGTAAGACGTTGTTATAACGATAATCGTTATATATATCGTTTTCGAGTTTCTTAAATTAATAGTCTCATTTTTATGTATATAACTCATTGTTAAAATACCTAATGAGATACATACTTATAATAAAAACATGTTAACTATATATATAACCATATATATGTCATCGTATAGTTTTTACAAGTTTTAACGTTCGTGAATCACCGGTCAACTTGGGTGGTCAATTGTCTATATGAAACATATTTCAATTAATCAAGTCTTAACAAGTTTGATTGCTTAACATGTTGGAAACATTTAATCAAGTAAACATCAATCTCAATTAATATATATAAACATGGAAAAGTTCGGGTCACTACAGTACCTACCCGTTAAATAAATTTCGTCCCGAAATTTTAAGCTGTTGAAGGTGTTGACAAATCTTCTGGAAATAGATGCGGGTATTTCTTCTTCATCTGATCTTCACGCTCCCAGGTGAACTCGGGTCCTCTACGAGCATTCCATCGAACCTTAACAATTGGTATCTTGTTTTGCTTAAGTCTTTTAACCTCACGATCCATTATTTCGACGGGTTCTTCGATGAATTGGAGTTTTTCGTTGATTTGGATTTCATCTAACGGAATAGTGAGATCTTCTTTAGCAAAACATTTCTTCAAATTCGAGACGTGGAAAGTGTTATGTACAGCCGCGAGTTGTTGAGGTAACTCAAGTCGGTAAGCTACTGGTCCGACACGATCAATAATCTTGAATGGTCCAATATACCTTGGATTTAATTTCCCTCGTTTACCAAATCGAACAACGCCTTTCCAAGGTGAAACTTTAAGCATGACCATCTCTCCAATTTCAAATTCTATATCTTTTCTTTTAATGTCAGCGTAGCTCTTTTGTCGACTTTGGGCGGTTTTCAACCGTTGTTGAATTTGGATGATCTTCTCGGTAGTTTCTTGTATAATCTCAGGACCCGTAATCTGTCTATCCCCCACCTCACTCCAACAAATCGGAGACCTGCACTTTCTACCATAAAGTGCTTCAAACGGCACCATCTCAATGCTTGAATGGTAGCTGTTGTTGTAGGAAAATTCTGCTAACGGTAGATGTCGATCCCAACTGTTTCCGAAATCAATAACACATGCTCGTAGCATGTCTTCAAGCGTTTGTATCGTCCTTTCGCTCTGCCCATCAGTTTGTGGATGATAGGCAGTACTCATGTCTAGACGAGTTCCTAATGCTTGCTGTAATGTCTGCCAGAATCTTGAAATAAATCTGCCATCCCTATCAGAGATAATAGAGATTGGTATTCCATGTCTGGAGACGACTTCCTTCAAATACAGTCGTGCTAACTTCTCCATCTTGTCATCTTCTCTTATTGGTAGGAAGTGTGCTGATTTGGTGAGACGATCAACTATTACCCAAATAGTATCAAAACCACTTGCAGTCCTTGGCAATTTAGTGATGAAATCCATGGTAATGTTTTCCCATTTCCATTCCGGGATTTCGGGTTGTTGAAGTAGACCTGATGGTTTCTGATGCTCAGCTTTGACCTTAGAACACGTCAAACATTCTCCTACGTATTTAGCAACATCGGCTTTCATACCCGGCCACCAAAAATGTTTCTTGAGATCCTTGTACATCTTCCCCGTTCCAGGATGTATTGAGTATCTGGTTTTATGAGCTTCTCTAAGTACCATTTCTCTCATATCTCCAAATTTTGGTACCCAAATCCTTTCAGCCCTATACTGGGTTCCGTCTTCCCGAATATTAAGATGCTTCTCCGATCCTTTGGGTATTTCATCCTTTAAATTTCCCTCTTTTAAAACTCCTTGTTGCGCCTCCTTTATTTGAGTAGTAAGGTTATTATGAATCATTATATTCATAGATTTTACTCGAATGGGTTCTCTATCCTTCCTGCTCAAGGCATCGGCTACCACATTTGCCTTCCCCGGGTGGTAACGAATCTCAAAGTCGTAATCATTCAATAATTCAATCCACCTACGCTGCCTCATATTCAGTTGTTTCTGATTAAATATGTGTTGAAGACTTTTGTGGTCGGTATATATAATACTTTTGACCCCATATAAGTAGTGCCTCCAAGTCTTTAATGCAAAAACAACCGCGCCTAATTCCAAATCATGCGTCGTATAATTTTGTTCGTGAATCTTCAATTGTCTAGACGCATAAGCAATCACCTTCGTTCGTTGCATTAATACACAACCGAGACCTTGCTTTGATGCGTCACAATAAATCACAAAATCATCATTCCCTTCAGGCAATGACAATATAGGTGCCGTAGTTAGCTTTTTCTTCAATAACTGAAACGCTTTCTCTTGTTCATCATTCCATTCAAATTTCTTCCCTTTATGCGTTAATGCAGTCAAGGGTTTTGCTATTCTGGAAAAGTCTTGGATGAACCTTCTGTAGTAACCAGCTAGTCCTAAAAACTGGCGTATGTGTTTCGGAGTTTTCGGGGTTTCCCACTTTTCAACAGTTTCTATCTTTGCCGGATCCACCTTAATACCTTCTTTGTTCACTATGTGACCGAGGAATTGAACTTCTTCAAACCAAAATGCACAGTTTGAAAACTTTGCGTACAATTCTTCCTTCCTCAATACTTCTAACACCTTTCTCAAATGTTCACCGTGTTCTTGGTCATTCTTTGAGTAAATAAGTATGTCATCAATGAAAACAATGACAAACTTGTCAAGGTATGGTCCACACACTCAGTTCATAAGGTCCATGAACACAGCTGGTGCATTAGTTAAACCAAACGGCATGACCATAAACTCGTAATGACCGTAACGTGTTCTGAAAGCAGTCTTTGGAATATCATCTTCTTTCACCCACATTTGATGATACCCGGAACGTAGGTCAATCTTTGAATAAATAGACGAGCCTTGTAGTTGATCAAATAAGTCGTCGATTCTCGGTAGTGGGTAGCGGTTCTTGATGGTAAGTTTGTTCAACTCTCGGTAGTCGATACACAACCTGAATGTACCATCTTTCTTCTTGACAAACAAAACAGGAGCTCCCCACGGTGATGTGCTTGGTCGAATGAAACCACGCTCTAAAAGTTCTTGTAATTGGCTTTGTAGTTCTTTCATCTCGCTGGGTGCGAGTCTGTAAGGAGCACGAGATATTGGCGCAGCTCCTGGTACAAGATCTATTTGAAATTCAACGGATCGATGTGGGGGTAATCCCGGTAATTCTTTCGGAAATACATCGGGAAATTCTTTTGCAATGGGAACATCATTGATGCTCTTTTCTTCAGTTTGTACTTTCTCGACGTGTGCTAGAACAGCATAGCAACCTTTTCTTATTAGTTTTTGTGCCTTCAAATTACTAATAAGATGTAGCTTCGTGTTGCCCTTTTCTCCGTACACCATTAAGGGTTTTCCTTTTTCTCGTATAATGCGAATTGCATTTTTGTAACAAACGATCTCTGCTTTCACTTCTTTCAACCAGTCCATACCGATTATCACATCAAAACTCCCTAACTCTACTGGTATCAAATCAATCTTAAATGTTTCGCTAACCAGTTTAATTTCTCGATTCCGACATATATTATCTGCTGAAATTAATTTACCATTTGCTAATTCGAGTAAAAATTTACTATCCAAAGGCGTCAATGGACAACTTAATTTAGCACAAAAATCTCTACTCATATAGCTTCTATCCGCACCCGAATCAAATCAAACGTAAGCAGATTTATTGTCAATAAGAAACGTACCCGTAACAAGCTCCGGGTCTTCCTGTGCCTCTGCCGCATTAATATTGAAAACTCTTCCGCGGCCTTGTCCATTCGTGTTCTCCTGGTTCGGGCAATTTCTAATAATGTGGCCCGGTTTTCCACATTTATAACAAACTACATTTGCATAACTTGCTCCGACACTACTTGCTCCGCCATTACTCGTTCCTACACCATTTGTTCCTTTCGTTCTATTAACCCCTGGTCCGTAAACCTCACACTTCGCCGCGCTATGACCATTTCTTTTACACTTGTTGCAAAATTTGGTGCAGAACCCCGAGTGATTCTTTTCACACCTTTGGCATAGCTGCTTCTGATTGTTGTTGTTGTTGCGGTTATTATTGTTGTTGGGATGATTGTTGTAGTTGCTGTTGTTATTGTTGTTGTTGTTGTTGGGCCGTTTGTTGTAGTTGCGATTGATGTTGCGATTGTTGGGATAATTGTTGCGATTATTGTTGTAATTGCTGTTGTTGTTGTATTGGTGATTCTTATCACCGTTTTCCTCCCACTTTCTTTTGACTTGCTTCACATTGGCCTCTTCAGCAGTCTGTTCTTTAATTCTTTCTTCAATCTGGTTCACTAGTTTGTGAGCCATTCTACATGCCTGTTGTATGGAGGCTGGCTCGTGTGAACTTATATCTTCTTGGATTCTTTCCGGTAATCCTTTCACAAACGCGTCGATCTTCTCTTCCTCATCTTCGAATGCTCCCGGACACAATAGGCACAATTCTGTGAATCGTCTTTCGTACGTGGTAATATCAAATCCTTGGGTTCGTAACCCTCTAAGTTCTGTCTTGAGCTTATTGACCTCGGTTCTGGGACGGTACTTCTCGTTCATCAAGTGCTTGAATGCTGACCACGGTAGTGCGTACGCATCGTCTTGTCCCACTTGCTCTAGATAGGTATTCCACCATGTTAACGCAGAACCTGTGAAGGTATGCGTAGCGTACTTCACTTTGTCCTCTTCAGTACACTTACTTATGGCAAACACCGATTCAACCTTCTCGGTCCACCGTTTCAATCCGATCGGTCCTTCGGTTCCATCAAATTCCAAAGGTTTGCAGGCAGTGAATTCTTTGTAGGTGCATCCTACACGATTTCCTGTACTGCTAGATCCAAGGTTATTGTTGGTATGTAGCGCAGCCTGTACTGCGGCTATGTTTGAAGCTAGAAAAGTACGGAATTCCTCTTCATTCATATTCACGGTGTGTCGAGTAGTCGGTGCCATTTCCTTCAAAATAGTTAAATGGAACAAGTTAATCATACAGAATAGTAGTTAATAGTATTTCGTAGCATAATATGAACTCATTTATAAAAGCTTTTTCTTCATATTAGCGTTTTATAAGTTTAAATTCGGGTAGTACCTACCCGTTAAGTTCATACTTAGTAGCTAATATACAATTCAACTACTACAATTCTATATGAAAAACTGATTATAATAATATTTCGCGTTCAAACTTTTATACAATATTTTACAAACTTACAATACCGCTTATTTTACATAAAGCATGAAATATAGCACACAATAACTTTGATACAAGATAGTTGTGAAGACAATTCTAGCTAGTACACAAGTCGTTCAGCAAAGGCAATAAAGACACGTAATTCATACGTCCAGAAACAAGTCATGCATTCTGGTTTTACTAGGACTACTTCCCATCCTTGGTCTTGTGCAACATAACCGTTATGGCCGTTGATAAGACAGCGTGTTGTAACGTCATCAAAGGGACGAGGGTTACGTAATGTCCAACAGTCCCGTAATAATCTAAAAACCTCATTTCTTACCCCAATTACCGACTCCGTCACTTGTGGAAACGTTTTGTTTAATAGTTGTAGCCCGATGTTCTTGTTCTCACTTTGGTGAGAAGCGAACATTACTAATCCGTAAGCATAACATGCTTCTTTATGTTGCATGTTAGCCGCTTTTTCTAAATCACGAAGTCCAATATTCGGATATATTGAGTCAAAATAATTTCTTAACCCGTTGCGTAAAATAGCATTTGGGTTCCCCGCAATATATGCGTCAAAGTAAACACACCGTAACTTATGGGTTTCCCAATGTGATATCCCCCATCTTTCAAACGAAAGTCTCTTATAAACCAAGACATTCTTGGAACGTTCTTCGAATGTCTTACAAACTGATCTCGCCTTAAATAGTTGTGCCGAAGAATTCTGGCCGACTCTAGACAAGATTTCATCAATCATGTCTCCGGGTAGGTCTCTTAAAATATTGGGTTGTCTATCCATTTTGTGTTTTTAAACTGTAAAATAGACAAGAGTTAGATTCAAAAAAAAAAAAATACTTATTAATACAAGCAATTTTTACATATATCATAAAGCATAAGCACACTATATTACATATATTACACCACATGAATACAACTATCTTATTCTGACTCGCTTGTTTCTTCTTCTTCGGTTTTGGTTCGTTTTGCCAAGTTTCTAGGGATATATGATTTTCCCCTAATACGAGCCGTCGTTATCCACATTGGTTTAGAAAAACCTGGTGGTTTAGAGGTTCCCGGGTCATTGTTACAACTTAAGGACTTCGGGGGTTGACGATACATATAAAGTTCATCGGGGTTGGAATTAGATTTCTCTATTTTTATGCCCTTTCCCTTATTATTTTCTTTTGCCTTTTTAAATTCAGTTGGGGTAATTTCTATAACATCATCGGAATTTTCGTCGGAATCCGATTCATCGGAGAATTGGTAATCCTCCCAATATTTTGCTTCCTTGGCGGAAACACCATTGACCATAATTAACCTTGGTCGGTTGGTTGAGGATTTTCTTTTACTTAACCGTTTTATTATTTCCCCCACCGGTTCTATTTCTTCATCCGGTTCCGATTCTTCTTCCGGTTCCGATTCTTCTTCCGGTTCCGACTCTTCTTCCGGTTCCTCTTCGGGAACTTGTGAATCAGTCCACAAATCATTCCAATTTACATTTGACTCTTCATTATTATTAGGTGAGTCAATGGGACTTGTTCTAGAGGTAGACATCTATCACATAATATCAAACACGTTAAGAGATTAATATATCACATAATATTCATATGTTAAAAATATATAGTTTCCAACAAAAATGTTAAGCAATCATTTTTAAAGAAAACACGGTCGAAGTCCAGACTCACTAATGCATCCTAACAAACTCGATAAGACACACTAATGCAAATTTTCTGGTTCTCTAAGACCAACGCTCTGATACCAACTGAAATGTCCCGTTCTTATTGATTAAAAACGTTCCATATTAATTGATTTCGTTGCGAGGTTTTGACCTCTATATGAGACGTTTTTCAAAGACTGCATTCATTTTTAAAACAAACCATAACCTTTATTTCATAAATAAAGGTTTAAAAAGCTTTACGTAGATTATCAAATAATGATAATCTAAAATATCCTGTTTACACACGACCATTACATAATGGTTTACAATACAAATATGTTACATCGAAATCAGTTTCTTGAATGCAGTTTTTACACAATATCATACAAACATGGACTCCAAATCTTGTCCTTATTTTAGTATGCAACAGCGGAAGCTCTTAATATTCACCTGAGAATAAACATGCTTTAAACGTCAACAAAAATGTTGGTGAGTTATAGGTTTATCCTATATATATCAAATCGTAACAATAGACCACAAGATTTCATATTTCAATACACATCCCATACATAGAGATAAAAATCATTCATATGGTGAACACCTGGTAACCGACAATAACAAGATGCATATATAAGAATATCCCCATCATTCCGGGACACCCTTCGGATATGATATAAATTTCGAAGTACTAAAGCATCCGGTACTTTGGATGGGGTTTGTTAGGCCCAATAGATCTATCTTTAGGATTCGCGTCAATTAGGGTGTCTGTTCCCTAATTCTTAGATTACCAGACTTAATAAAAAGGGGCATATTCGATTTTGATAATTCAACCATAGAATGTAGTTTCACGTACTTGTGTCTATTTTGTAAATCATTTATAAAACCTGCATGTATTCTCATCCCAAAAATATTAGATTTTAAAAGTGGGACTATAACTCACTTTCACAGATTTTTACTTCGTCGGGAAGTAAGACTTGGCCACTGTTGATTCACGAACCTATAACAATATATACATATATATTAAAGTATGTTCAAAATATATTTACAACACTTTTAATATATTTTGATGTTTTAAGTTTATTAAGTCAGCTGTCCTCGTTAGTAACCTATAACTAGTTGTCCACAGTTAGATGTACAGAAATAAATCGATAAATATTATCTTGAATCAATCCACGACCCAGTGTATACGTATCTCAGTATTGATCACAACTCAAACTATATATATTTTGGAATCAACCTCAACCCTGTATAGCTAACTCCAACATTCACATATAGAGTGTCTATGGTTGTTCCGAAATATATATAGATGTGTCGACATGATAGGTCGAAACATTGTATACGTGTCTATGGTATCTCAAGATTACATAATATATAATACAAGTTGATTAAGTTATGGTTGGGATAGATTTGTTACTAATTTTCACGTAGCTAAAATGAGAAAAATTATCCAATCTTGTTTTACCCATAACTTCTTCATTTTAAATCCGTTTTGAGTGAATCAAATTGTTATGGTTTCATATTGAACTCTATTTTATGAATATAAACAGAAAAAGTATAGGTTTATAGTCGGAAAAATAAGTTACAAGTCGTTTTTGTAAAGGTAGTCATTTCAGTCGGAAGAACGACGTCTAGATGACCATTTTAGAAAACATACTTCCACTTTGAGTTTAACCATAATTTTTGGATATAGTTTCATGTTCATAATAAAAATCATTTTCTCAGAATAACAACTTTTAAATCAAAGTTTATCATAGTTTTTAATTAACTAACCCAAAACAGCCCGCGGTGTTACTACGACGGCGTAAATCCGGTTTTACGGTGTTTTTCGTGTTTCCAGGTTTTAAATCATTAAGTTAGCATATCATATAGATATAGAACATGTGTTTAGTTGATTTTAAAAGTCAAGTTAGAAGGATTAACTTTTGTTTGCGAACAAGTTTAGAATTAACTAAACTATGTTCTAGTGATTACAAGTTTAAACCTTCGAATAAGATAGCTTTATATGTATGAATCGAATGATGTTATGAACATAATTACTACCTTAATTTCCTTGGATAAACCTACTGGAAAAGAGAAAAATGGATCTAGCTTCAATGGATCCTTGGATGGCTCGAAGTTCTTGAAGCAGAATCATGACACGAAAACAAGTTCAAGTAAGATCATCACTTGAAATAAGATTGTTATAGTTATAGAAATTGAACCAAAGTTTGAATATGATTATTACCTTGTATTAGAATGATAACCTACTGTAAGAAACAAAGATTTCTTGAGGTTGTATGATCACCTTACAAGATTGGAAGTGAGCTAGCAAACTTGAAAGTATTCTTGATTTTATGAAACTAGAACTTTTGGAATTTATGAAGAACACTTAGAACTTGAAGATAGAACTTGAGAGAGATCAATTAGATGAAGAAAATTGAAGAATGAAAGTGTTTGTAGGTGTTTTTGGTCGTTGGTTTATGGATTAGATATAAAGGATATGTAATTTTGTTTTCATGTAAATAAGTCATGAATGATTACTCATATTTTTGTAATTTTATGAGATATTTCATGCTAGTTGCCAAATGATGGTTCCCACATGTGTTAGGTGACTCACATGGGCTGCTAAGAGCTGATCATTGGAGTGTATATACCAATAGTACATACATCTAAAAGCTGTGTATTGTACGAGTACGAATACGGGTGCATACGAGTAGAATTGTTGATGAAACTGAACGAGGATGTAATTGTAAGCATTTTTGTTAAGTAGAAGTATTTTGATAAGTGTCTTGAAGTCTTTCAAAAGTGTATGAATACATATTAAAACACTACATGTATATACATTTTAACTGATTCGTTAAGTCATCGTTAGTCGTTACATGTAAATGTTGTTTTGAAACCTTTAGGTTAACGATCTTGTTGAATGTTGTTAACCCATTGTTTATTATAACAAATGAGATGTTAAATTATTATATTATCATGATACTATGATATATAATATATCTTAGTATGATGTATATACAGTTAAATGTCGTTACAACGATAATCGTTACATATATGTCTCGTTTCGAAATCATTAAGTTAGTAGTCTTATTTTTACATATGTATTTTATTGTTAATATACTTAATAATATATTTACTTATCATTTAACATAATTAACCAAGTGTATCAATATCTTAATATGATTCATATGTACCTAGTAAGACGTTGTTATAACGATAATCGTTATATATATCGTTTTCGAGTTTCTTAAATTAATAGTCTCATTTTTATGTATATAACTCATTGTTAAAATACCTAATGAGATACATACTTATAATAAAAACATGTTAACTATATATATAACCATATATATGTCATCGTATAGTTTTTACAAGTTTTAACGTTCGTGAATCACCGGTCAACTTGGGTGGTCAATTGTCTATATGAAACATATTTCAATTAATCAAGTCTTAACAAGTTTGATTGCTTAACATGTTGGAAACATTTAATCAAGTAAACATCAATCTCAATTAATATATATAAACATGGAAAAGTTCGGGTCACTACAACTGCTCCCAATTCTAGATCATGCGTCGTATAATTCCGCTCGTGAATCTTCAATTGTCGGGATGCGTATGCAATAACTCTCTTCCGTTGCATAAGAACGCAACCAAAACCTTGTCGTGAAGCGTCACAATATATTTCAAAATCATCGTTCCCTTCTGGTAACGATAAAATAGGCGCCGTAGTTAACTCCTTCTTTAGTATTTGAAATGCGTTCTCCTGCTCAGAGGTCCATTCATATTTCTTCCCTTTTTGCGTTAACGCTGTCAACGGCTTAGCTATTCGGGAAAAATCTTGAATAAACCTTCTATAATAACCGACTAAACCCAAAAATTGGCGTATCTGCGTTGGTGTCTTAGGAGTCTCCCATTTTTCAATGGCTTCAATTTTTGCTGGATCCACCTGAATTCCTTTGCTACTAACAACGTGGCCAAGAAATTGCACTTCTTTCAACCAGAAAGCACATTTAGAAAATTTAGCATATAGCTGTTCTTTTCTTAACAACTCTAATATCAACCTTAAATGCTGCTCATGCTCTTGCTCACTCTTGGAATAGATAAGAATATCATCAATGAAAACGATAACAAACTTATCTAAATATGGACTACAAACTCGATTCATGAGGTCCATGAATACAGCTGGCGCATTTGTCAACCCAAACGGCATGACCAAAAATTCGTAATGACCATAACGTGTCCGAAAAGCAGTTTTCGGTATATCTTCTTCTTTGACACGTAATTGATGATAGCCCGATCTTAGGTCAATTTTCGAGTACACACATGATCCTTGGAGTTGATCAAATAAGTCGTCAATTCTCGGTAGTGGATACCGATTCTTGATAGTTAACTTATTTAATTCACGATAATCTATACACATTCGGAAAGATCCGTCTTTCTTCTTGACGAATAAAATTGGAGCTCCCCACGGTGAAGTACTTGGTCGTATGAATCCACGATCCAGTAATTATTTTAACTGACTCTGAAGTTCTTTTAACTCGGACGGTGCAAGTCTATATAGAGCACGGGCAACCGGTGCAGCTCCTGGTACAAGATCTATTTGAAATTCTACAGATCTAAATGGAGGTAATCCCGGCAACTCTTCCGGAAATACTTCAGGAAAATCTCTTGCCACAGGCACGTCATTGATGCACTTCTCTTTTTCTTTCTTTTCGACTTTATTAACATGTGCTAAGATAGCATAGCACCCTTTCTTCAAGCACTTTTGAGCTTTCAAATAACTAATGAGTTTTAGCTTTGAGTTACCCTTCTCTCCATAAATCATTACTGGCGTTTTATTCTTACGAGGAATGCGAATTGCCTTCTTGGCGCACACAACTTCAGCTCCTATTTTGGACATCCAGTCCATGCCGACTATTACATCAAAACTTCCTAATTCTACGGGTATCAAAT
Organism: Rutidosis leptorrhynchoides; assembly: GCF_046630445.1. Classification (NCBI taxonomy): domain Eukaryota; kingdom Viridiplantae; phylum Streptophyta; class Magnoliopsida; order Asterales; family Asteraceae; genus Rutidosis; species Rutidosis leptorrhynchoides. Next base: position 261,208,510 of record NC_092337.1, read on the forward strand.
CAATCTTAAATGTTTCTCCGGCTAAATTTATTTTACAATCACGGCAAATTTTATCGGCTTTAATTAGTTTACCATTAGCTAACTCAATCATGTACTTAGCATCTAGAGGTAATGATGAACAATTCAATTTAGCGTGAAAGTCTCTACACACGTAACTTCTATCAGCACCAGTATCAAATATAATAGATGCGGATAAGTTATTAATGGTAAACGTACCCGTAACAAGCTCCGGGTCTTCACATGCCTCTCTAGCATTAATAACAAATGCTCTCCCACGTGCAGGTCCGATATTCTTCTCTGGATTCGGGCACTGGCTCTTATAGTGACCTTGTTTTCCACACCCAAAACAAGTAATGGTAGCCAAAGCAGTTCTATTTGCATTGGTGGCAGGAGTCTTGGTACCATTTGTATTTGTAACGAGAGCCCTACAATCTTCAGCAAGATGACCCTTTCGATTACATTTGTTGCATACCACATTACAGTAACCAGAGTGATGTTTGTGGCATCGGTTGCATAAAGGATTTTGTCCTTTATAACCAAAGCTTAAACCACTACCCGCACCTTGCGTGTTTTCTTGTTTCTTAAAAGATTGTTGTTGGTTACCTCGATCATAATTTCCATTCCACTTTCTTTTGTTACCTGATACCTTCACATCAGTATTGGATACTTTCTTATCCATGATGACCTGATCCATTAGCTCGTTTGCCATGGTTATAGCTTCATGAATTGTCTTAGGTTTCGATGCTGTAACATTTGCCTTGACCTTTTTGGGCAAACCATCTTTGTACATTTCAATCTTCCGTTCTTCGGTTGGAACCAATTCAGGACATAGCAAAACTAATTCCATGAATCGCTGATTGTAGTTGGTGATTTCAGTACCAATAACCTTCAGACTTCGTAACTCATCTTCCAACTTCCTAACCTCGTTCCTTGGACAATATTCGTTGATTAACATTGTTTTGAATTCTTCCCACGGAGTATCATAAGCTACATCTCCTCCTACAGCCTTCACATAATTTTTCCACCACGTGAGTGCACTATCTTGTAAAGTGCACGATGCATACTTGGTCATGTCCTTTTCAACACAACCACTGATTTTAAACACAGTCTCCATCTTTTCTATCCACCGGGTTAAACCGATTGGTCCTTCTGTTCCACTGAATGATGAGGGCTTGCAAGCTTGAAAAGTTTTGTAAGTGCACCCCACACGAGGATTTGGGTTAACTGCAGCACCTCTTACAGCCTCGACCCATAACATTCTGTCGTTCACTCGTTGATTGATGAGTTCCTGGATTTCTTGTTCCGTCATTCGGTTCAATCGCGCCATATTCTTCTATAAGAATGAAAAGAAAATAATTATTCACATGGAATATTATAGATGTAGTGTATATTTACAGTACATTATAGCTTATTAATAATATGAACCAGGTATTATTATAAAAGCCTTTTCTTCTTATTAGCGTTTTATAATTATATCTAGGGTAGTACCTACCCGTTAATGTCCATACTTAATAGCTTAGTACAGAATCAATTACTACCATCTAAATAATACTTAACCATGGAAAATTATTGCATTTCACACTTCACTATTTTACATATGCTTATCTTATATCGAACATTAAGCAAACCACACTAATAATATTATACAAAACATTATATGATCCCATGGTTTAATACGGCAGCGCATCGTTTGGTCTATTTTTTAGGACGTTTAGGTTCAAGGAATGGCCTAACGCTTATCCTAGCTGTCTGCCTATATTTTGGCTGTGGGGCTGAAGAACTGGATGCCGGGACAGCACGAATAGGAATAGCGGGAATAGGGGTGGTAGTGTCTAGTGGAGTTGGTGCCACATCATCCTTACTAAACTCGGGATTTGAATTTTCTAATTCATTAGCCTTTCGTTTCTTTCCTAGTTCGAACTCGTCTTTTGTAATTTCCTGTATTTCTTCCTCGGGTTCACTTTCCTCCTCAGGTTCACTTTCCTCCTCGGGTTCACTTTCCTCCTCGGGTTCACTTTCCGGGTTCTCTATAGTCGGTTCATCCGGAATTTGTGAGTCTTCCCCAAAGATATTATTTTCGTCATCGGATAGGTTAATGACTGGAACACCATCTGAAGATTCTGGTTCGGAGTCGCTGAATGTGATAACAAGTTTTGAGCCCGACATCTATCATACAACAACTAACCCATTAGTACTACATAATATTTACATATAAATTTTAACCAACAATGATAAGCAATGGTTTTTAAATCAGACCCGGTCAAAGTCCAGACTTACTAATGTATCCTAACGACTTATCGGTTAGACACACTAATGCAAACCTGGTTCGCTAAGACCACCGCTCTGATACCACATGTCATAACCCGTCCTTAACCATAAGAACGTGTTAGATAACGTATGATTTCATTGCGAGGTATTGACCTCTATATGCGACATTTTTAAAAGAAAAAACTGCATATATTATACATTACAAACCATGATCCTTATTTTTGATACAAGCTTTGGACAAAATAAAGATGATTATCGTTTAGCGATAATCTTCGACTTACAAACTTTACAAATGATAATAACAACCCGATTTCTAGCATATTTTACAACACAAGTTCTTGGATATGCAGTCTTATTTTTGACACAAATATGCGTACGCAAGATCCTGCTCAAATTCAACATTATGCAGCGGAAGCTTTAGTAATCACCTGAGAATAGACATGTTTAAAACGTCAACATAAAGTTGGTGAGATATAGGTTTAATGCCGGCAGCAATATATATATATAGACCACAAGATTTCGTATATAAACAGTTTAATAAAAATATTCTAAGTGGTTGAGCACTTGGTAACCATACTTAACATTTAATCACGTCGCATATTCCCTTTATTATGAAATCTTACTACACCGTACCAAGTGTAGTCACGAAACGAAGTACTGTGCAACCGTTGAATACTGGTCGTCCAGTCCGGTTGGGGTTGTCAGGCCCGATAGATCTATCAACAGGATTCGCGTTTACAATACCGCTGTAAATAACAGTTACCAAGCTACAGGGAAGTATGCCAGTGGTACAACTCAACGTAGAATATATTTTTCAGTTACTTGTGTCCATAACGTAAAACATAAAATACATGTATTCTCATCCCGAAATATTTAGAGTTTAAAAGTGGGACTATATACTCACTTTCGTCTTGAAGATATATATATAATTTGACTTGGTCTCCGGTTGATATCACGAACCTATCCATATATAATATATCAATACCTTTTCTTTTTAAACAAACGTCACATATATATACTTGTTATACTTTTAATACTTTGAATAATTCCTTAGTCCGTAGTTAGCAGTTCGTTGTTAGTAATTCAATTTTAATGGTTCATTTTTAGATGTTTAATATACCCGCAATGAAATAAATAAAACCCCCAACGAAATAAATAAAACCCCATCGTATATGTATTGGTCGAGATTAATCTTGACCCATGGTACCGGTGTTGTCAAATGACGTGTTGCGTACATAAAGTACCGGTGTTGTCAAATGACATGTTGCGTACAATCATGGGATCTTATGATTAATCTTCTCGTGTTGTTTATGGGTGATCTTGAACCATATAAAATTGAATTATAAGTACATATATATAAAATATCATGTTAACTTAAAAAGATGTGATTTATTTAATTTTTTCCCAATTATTTTCGTGGCTAAACTAGTCTTGGATATCCGATTTTGTTTCGGTCATAGTTTCTTCGTTACAACTCCGTTTTCGTTGATTCAACTTGCCATCTCCTTGGATCGAGTCCCTCTTTAAGACTATGAACTTTAAATACCTTAGTTTGTATTCAAAATCACACGGCATAGGTCAAACTTTAGTGAAACTTATGAAGTTAATCATTTTCCATCATGTAAACAACCTTAAATAATTATTTTTCTAAAAATACATATACTTTGAATTAAATCATGAAATTTTTATGTATTATCATATTCATAGAAAATATCATTTTTCCAGAAAATAAACCTCCAATTCAAGGTTCAAAATAGTTTTTAATTATCCAACCCAAAACAGCCCCCGGTTACACTCCGACACCGTAGATTCAGTTTTTAAGGTGTTCTTTGAAAAACCAAGTTATACCTTGTTAAGTTAGCATATAATTAAGATATGTTACAGGTCTTGAAGTATTTTAAAAGTTAAGTTAGAAGGATCTATTTAGTTTGCGAACAAGTTTGAAATCATTCAAACTATGTTCTAGTTTATAAACTCTTATATATATAGCTATAAATATATGAATTGAAAAAGAGTTGAAGTAGAGTTTTTACCTCAAGTTTAAAATGTAAAGTTGCTAGAAAGAAGTAGTAAAATAAAAGTTGAGAGAGTTCTTGCAAGTGTGTGTGAAAATTGGAAGTAAAATTTGGAAAATGAATGTGTAAAAATGAGTTAGAAATGGTGCTTATTTATAGGCTTGAAAATTTGGTTTTTAGTGAAAATATCTAAGATAAGTTAAAATTTATTATGTCATGAATGACATATTATTCCAATAATTGAAGATTTCTATTGGTATATACCAATAGTAAATACTTCTAGAAGCTGTGTATAGTACCCTAGATATACGTATAGGATTATTGAGGAAACGGAACGAGAATTCAAATATAACTATCTTTTGTAAATATACTTATATTGTTTTATGTATAAAAGCCCTTTAAAAATGATTAAATACATTACTTATACGATATATGTATAAACATTATAAATCATCAGTATTTATGTCAAATAACGTTACGTAGGTTATTGTTTTGAAAACTTAAGTTAGTAGTTTCAAAATATACTTATGACTTTTTGTTATTAATACAAAATGAGATATTAAAACATCCTTAGATCATGTTAAATATGTATGTATAATTATCATATATTGTATAGTTCGTGATATCATCGGTCAAACTAGACGGTCAAACGTTGTGTAAAACTCTTTTCAAAAACATAAGTCTCAACAATTTGGATTGCTTATCATGTTGGTAAGGTTTAATTTATGTAAATATTAATCTCATAAGTATAGAACGATCGGAAAAGTGCGGGTCGTTACAGTAAAAGAAGATTGGATAATTTTTCTCATTTTAGCTACGTGAAAATTGGTAACAAATCTATTCCAACCATAACTTAATCAACTTGTATTGTATATTATGTAATCTTGAGATACCATAGACACGTATACAATGTTTTGACCTATCATGTCGACACATCTATATATATTTCAGAACAACCATAGACACTCTATATGTGAATGTTGGAGTTAGCTATACAGGGTTGAGGTTGATTCCAAAATATATATAGTTTGAGTTGTGATCAATACTGAGATATGTATACACTGGGTCGTGGATTGATTCAAGATAATATTTATCGATTTATTTCTGTACATCTAACTGTGGACAACTAGTTGTAGGTTACTAACGAGGACAGCTGACTTAATAAACTTAAAACATCAAAATATATTAAAAGTGTTGTAAATATATTTTGAACATACTTTGATATATATGTATATATTGTTATAGGTTCGTGAATCAACAGTGGCCAAGTCTTACTTCCCGACGAAGTAAAAATCTGTGAAAGTGAGTTATAGTCCCACTTTTAAAATCTAATACTTTTGGGATGAGAATACATGCAGGTTTTATAAATGATTTACAAAATAGACACAAGTACGTGAAACTACATTCTATGGTTGAATTATCGAAATCGAATATGCCCCTTTTTATTAAGTCTGGTAATCTAAGAATTAGGGAACAGACACCCTAATTGACGCGAATCCTAAAGATAGATCTATTGGGCCTAACAAACCCCATCCAAAGTACCGGATGCTTTAGTACTTCGAAATTTATATCATATCCGAAGGGTGTCCCGGAATGATGGGGATATTCTTATATATGCATCTTGTTAATGTCGGTTACCAGGTGTTCACCATATGAATGATTTTTATCTCTATGTATGGGATGTGTATTGAAATATGAAATCTTGTGGTCTATTATTATGATTTGATATATATATATAGGTTAAACCTATAACTCACCAACATTTTTGTTGACGTTTTAAGCATGTTTATTCTCAGGTGATTATTAAGAGCTTCCGCTGTCGCATACTTAAATAAGGACGAGATTTGGAGTCCGTGCTTGTATGATATTGTGTAAAAACTGCATTCAAGAAACTTATTTTGTTGTAACATATTTGTATTGTAAACCATTATGTAATGGTCGTGTGTAAACAGGATATTTTAGATTATCATTTTTTGATAATCTACGTAAAGCTTTTTAAACCTTTATTGATGAAATAAAGGTTATGGTTTGTTTTAAAATGAATGCAGTCTTTGAAAAACGTCTCTTATAGAGGTCAAAACCTCGCAACGAAATCAATTAATATAGAACGTTTTTAATCAATAAGAACGGGACATTTCAGTTATGCTGCTGATGCTGCTGCTGGTGTTTGTAATCTCTGCACCATATTCTCCAAAGCCACTACCCGAGCGCGAAGCTCGTTGACTTCTTCTATTACACCGGGGTGATTGTCGGTTCGGACGAGCGGATAAATAAAATCTAAAATTTGATGTAATATATAATCGTGATGAGATACTCTGGAAATGAGCGAGAACACGGTATTTCGGACAGGTTCGCTGGTAAGTGCTCAGGTTCTTCGTCAAGAGGGCAATGTGGTGGATGGAAGGGATCACTTTCTTCTTGTCTCCAATGATTGAGGAGGCTACGAACCCATCCCCAATTCATCCAGAATAGGTGATGACTGATTGGTTGATCTATTCCGGTCACACTGCTTTCGGAGCTTGAATGGGATTCCATTTCGGAATCTGAGTGACTTGAACTGATGACGAATTCCATTTCGTACGATTGGATAAAGGATTTTTTTTTATATGAAATGATTTTGGCTAACGGATGGTATTCTAATTACATAGAATATATATATATATATATATATATATATATATATATATATATATATATATAAAGGATTTTTTTTTATATGAAATGATTTTGGCTAACGGATGGTATTCTAATTACATAGAATATATATATATATATATATATATATATATATATATATATATATATATATATATATATATATAGATCAAAAGATTTCCTAGATTACGGAGGACTTTGCGGGATATGTCAGGCAAAGTTTAAAGTAACAGATACGATAAGATATGATTTAGCAGATATGCTAAGATATGAATTTTTGTCTATACACTATTTATGCAATCAATGCAGCAAGACGTGTCTTAGACTAAAAATGATAAGCAGGTAATTTCCTGAGGATGATAAGTAGTTAATTTTCGACACAAAATGATAAGCAAAACTTTTGACATGCAGACACGGTCGAAGTCCAGACTCACTAATGCATCCTATCGACTTATCAGTTAGACACACTAATGCAGACCTGGTTCGCTAAAACCACCGCTCTGATACCAACTGAAAGGACCCGTTCATATACATTATAAACGATTCACAATAGTTGATTACATTGCGAGGTATTTGACCTCTATATGATACATTTTACAAACATTGCATTCGTTTTTAAAAGACAATCTTTCTTTACATCGAAAATTGACAGGCATGCATACCATTTCATAATATCCACTATCCAATTATAAATTGATTTAATAATAATCTTTGATGAACTCAATGACTCGAATGCAACGTTCTTCGAAATATGCTATGAAAGACTCCAAGTAATATCTTTAAAATGAGCAAATGCACAGCGGAAGATTTCTTTAACACTTGAGAATAAACATGCTTTAAAGTGTCAACCAAAAGGTTGGTGAGTTCATTAGTTTATCATAATCATTTATTTCCATCATTTTAATAGACCACAAGAATTTCATTTCCAGTTCTCATAAATATACGTCCCATGCGTAGAGACAAAAATAATCATTCATATGGTGAACACCTGGTAACCGACATTAACTAGATACATATAAGAATATCCCCTATCATTCCGGGATCCTCCTTCGGACATGATATAAATTTCAAAGTACTAAAGCATCCGGTACTTTGGTTGGGGTTTGTTAGGCCCAATAGATCTATCTTTAGGATTCGCGTCAATTAGGGTGTCTGTTCCCTAATTCTTAGATTACCAGACTTTAATAAAAAGGGGCATATTCGATTTCGATAATTCAACCATAGAATGTAGTTTCAATTACTTGTGTCTATTTTGTCAAACATTTATAAAAGCGCATGTATTCTCAGTCCCAAAAATACAAAGGGTAAAAAGGTAAATGAAACTCACCATACTGTATTTCGTAGTAAAAATACATATAACGTCATTGAACAAGTGCAAGGTTGGCCTCGGATTCACGAACCTAAATTAATTATATATATTTATGTGTTGGTCAATATTTGTCTAAGAAATTAGGTCAAGTCATAGTGTACCACAATCCTAATGCTCGAGACTAATATGCAAAAGTCAACAAAAGTAAATTTGACTCAAAATAATTTCCAAAAATCTATACATGATTAATATATAGTTTAAATATCGTCATTTTATATTTTTAAATATTTTTAAAAGATTTATTAGAGTAAATAATAGTAATCAAAATAATTAGGTGTTACAAATATTTGTTTTAATTACACTAATATTAATAATGATAGTTACTATAACATTATTAACGATAATACTATTAATTATCTTAATGATAATATAGTAATAATAATAATAACAATAACAATAACCATTTTTAAATAATGATATATATATATTAATAATGATAATAATAATAATAATACCAATAATAATAATAATAATTGGTTAATTATAATAATACTAATTATAACTTTAACGATAATAACGATAGTAATAATAAAAAAAATAACAATTTTTGATGATAAATCCCTTTTATTGATAAAGATAATAATAATGATAATAATAAGATAAAACTAGAACGACGATAAAAACGACGATAATAATAATCATTTTTAATAAAAATATCGAAAATTCAATTGATTATAACTTCTAATTCGTTCATCGAAACCATTCGATATCTAAAGGAAAAGCTCTTAATTTTTTTGCTAGCTTTCCAAGGACATGCATATCTTATACCTTATCTCAACCGCAAGTGTAACTAATTCAAGATTCAACCTAATCTGTCTAAGGGCAATATCAAAAGTACAAGCATGCATAATCCTAAATACTCGAGCACTAGTCAGGGATACACTATTAGTATGTAAAAGTTAAATTATGAGTACTCACGTATCAATATTGAGATTCAATATTGCAGGAAAGGTACGTAGACGCAACGAAAATGATAAACACTATATTGACCTCACGAGCATACCCATGAACCATACTCAATCACCTTAATAGCTATAACCCATAATTTCCTTAATCATATCCCACTCGAAAAACAATTTCGAAATCACTCGGACAGCACTCCGTAGTAATATTTTATGTATACTAATAATATCTTGAAATAATACGGAGTAAATATATATATGTATATCGATTGAGAGAGTTTAGAGAAAAATATTTTCAAGTTTCTATGAAATAATGAAACCTATTGAATTCTATTTATAATAGATTTTTGAATTATTAAAGTGAATTATTAAAGTATGAATTATTAAAGTGAATTATTAAAGTATGAATTATTAAAGTGAATTATTAAAGTATGAATTATTAAAGTGAATTATTAAAGTTAAAGTAAAGTAAAAATAAAGTAAAGGTAAAATTTAAGTATAGTAAAAGTATAAAACTATGTACGTATAATACGCGTATAAATATATATAATATTAATTTAAATCGTTATATATATTTAATAAAATAAAATATAAATATCGTTATCTTTATCATACTAGTTAAGTAATGAGTTGTCAAAAGTGGTTCTAGATATTTATAAAAGTTATATACGTTTTAACAATAAAGTTCTTTTTAAACTAAAAACGTTTTTTGTACGTTTGAAACTAAATAGATCAATCGAGTCTTTATGAAATTCAATCTTCCACTATCCTTTGTCTAGTTCTCAATGATTGACAATTTGTTCTTATTTATAAATCAGTTTACCATTTTTCGAATATTGTTAAAATGGAAAGATTTCTCAAATCAACGTGGGCCTTTCAACAGAGACTTGTAATCATAATTCAATATATCTGATAATTCAATCATTTGATCTTATCTTCTAATTCCGTTGATAAACATTTTGAAACAGATACAATCATATAAAGTATTTAATCTAATATTTTATTTACGTTTCAAGTTATAATATATATACACATATACATATATAATCATATTCGTTTAATGGTTCGTGAATCGTTGGAACTTGGTCGAGGTTGAATGAATGTATGAACATAGTTTAAAATTATTGAAATTTAACTTAACAAATATTGCTTATTGTGTCGGAAACATATAAAGATTAAAGTTTAAATTTGGTTGGAAATTTCCGGGTTGTCACAATCATGATACATCTTTCCTGAACCAGGATGAATAGAGTACCTAGACTTATGAGCCTCATCCAAAACAAGTTGTCACAGTTCACCAAACTTCGGAACCCAAAGACGTCCTGCAAAGTACCTAGTGCCATCTGCTCGAATCTCAAATTTCTTAGCCATACCTCTTACGTTCTCTTTCACAAAATTCTCTTCCTTTAAGGCTTCTAGTTGTGCCTCAAGAATCTGCCTTGCGAGCTTTGTTCTAATTGTCATATTCAAGGCCCTAAACCTGCGAGGTTCAGCCCTTTCTTTATGACTCAACGCATCCGCCACAACATTGGCCTTACCCGGATGATACAAAAGCTCACAATCGTAATCATTCAACGTCTCAATCCATCTTCGTTGTCTCATGTTCAACTGTTTCTGATAGAGGATATGTTGAAGACTTTTGTGATCTGTGTACACAGTACTCTTGACCCCATACAAATAATGTCTCCAAATCTTAAGTGCAAAAACAACGGCCCCCAACTCTAAATCATGAGTTGTATAGTTCTTCTCGTGAATCTTCAACTGACGTGATGCGTATGCAATAACTTTCTTTCGTTGCATCAAAACACAACCAAAGCCTTGACGCGAAGCATCACAATAAACAACAAAATCATCATTACCCTCAAGAAGTGACAATATCGGAGCGGTAGTCAACTTCTTCTTTAAAATCTGAAAAGCAGTCTCTTGTTCATCCTTCCACTCGTACTTCTTCACTTTATGCGTTAAAGTAGTCAAAGGTTTTGCGATACGAGAGAAATATTGAATGAACCTTCGATAGTAACCTGCCAATCCAAGGAACTGACGAATCTGGGTAGGAGTTTTCGGAGTTTCCCACCTTTCAATCGCCTCAATCTTAGCAGGATCAACTTGTATCCCTTGCTTACTAACAATATGTCCAAGGAATTGAACTTCTCGTAACCAGAATGCACACTTAGAGAACTTAGCGTACAACTCTTCTTTTCTCAACAGATCAAGCACTAACCTCAAATGTTCCTCGTGCTCTTCATCACTCTTCGAATAAATAAGGATGTCGTCGATAAACACAATAACGAACTTGTCCAGATAGGGTCTACACACACGGTTCATGAGGTCCATGAACACAGCAGGTACATTTGTCAATCCGAAAGGCATAACAAGAAACTCAAAGTGACCGTAACGAGTGCGAAAAGCAGTTTTTGAAACATCAGATTCTTTAACACGCAACTGATGATAGCCGGAACGAAGATCGATTTTTGAATAAACAGATGAACCCTGAAGCTTGTAACGACCCGGAATTTTCCGATCGTTCTATACTTATGAGATTAATATTTACATAAATTAAACCTTACCAACATGATAAGCAATCCAAACTGTTGAGACTTATATTTTTGAAAAGAGTTTTACACAACGTTTGACCGATGATATCACGAACTATATAACACACGATAATTATACGATTATGTATATGTACATATCTATACATATTTAACATGATTTAAGGATGGTTTAACATTTCATTGTGAACTAACAACAATGAGTTATAAGTATACTTTGAGACCACTAACTTAAGTTTTCAAAACGATAACTATATGTTGTAGTGACCCGAACTTTTCCATGTTTATATATATTAATTGAGATTGATGTTTACATGATTAAATGTTTCCAACATGTTAAGCAATCAAACTTGTTAAGACTTGATTAATTGAAATAGGTTTCATATAGACAATTGACCACCCAAGTTGACCGGTGATTCACGAACGTTAAAACTTGTAAAAAAACTATATGATGACATATATATGGTTATATATATAGTTAACATGATATTATGATAAGTAAACATATCATTAATTATATTAACAATGAACTACATATGTAAAAACAAGACTACTAACTTAATGATTTTGAAACGAGACATATATGTAACGTTTATCGTTGTAACGACATTTAATGTATATATATCATATTAAGAGATATTCGTACATCATAATATCATGATAATATAATAATTTAAAATCTCTTTTGATATTATAAACATTGGGTTAACAACATTTAACAAGATCGTTAACCTAAAGGTTTCAAAACAACACTTACATGTAACGACTAACGATGACTTAACGACTCAGTTAAAATGTATATACATGTAGTGTTTTAATATGTATTTATACACTTTTGAAAGACTTCAATACACTTATCAAAATACTTCTACTTAACAAAAATGCTTACAATTACATTCTCGTTCAGTTTCATCAACAATTCTACTCGTATGCACCCGTATTCGTACTCGTACAATACACAGCTTTTAGATGTATGTACTATTGGTATATACACTCCAATGATCAGCTCTTAGCAGCCCATGTGAGTCACCTAACACATGTGGGAACCATCATTTGGCAACTAGCATGAAATATCTCATAAGATTACAAAAATATGAGTAATCATTCATGACTTATTTACATGAAAACAAAATTACATATCCTTTATATCTAATCCATACACCAACGACCAAAAACACCTACAAACACTTTCATTCTTCAATTTTCTTCATCTAATTGAACTCTCTCAAGTTCTATCTTCAAGTTCTAAGTGTTCTTCATAAATTCCAAAAGTTCTAGTTTCATAAAATCAAGAATACTTTCAAGTTTGCTAGCTCACTTCCAATCTTGTAAGGTGATCATCCAACCTCAAGAAATCTTTGTTTCTTACAGTAGGTTATCATTCTAATACAAGGTAATAATCATATTCAAACTTTGGTTCAATTTCTATAACTATAACAATCTTATTTCAAGTGATGATCTTACTTGAACTTGTTTTCGTGTCATGATTTTGCTTCAAGAACTTTGAGCCATCCAAGGATCCATTGAAGCTAGATCCATTTTTCTCTTTTCCAGTAGGTTCATCCAAGGAACTTAAGGTAGTAATGATGTTCATAACATCATTCGATTCATACATATAAAGCTATCTTATTCGAAGGTTTAAACTTGTAATCACTAGAACATAGTTTAGTTAATTCTAAACTTGTTCGCAAACAAAAGTTAATCCTTCTAACTTGACTTTTAAAATCAACTAAACACATGTTCTATATCTATATGATATGCTAACTTAATGATTTAAAACCTGAAAACACGAAAAACACCGTAAAACCGGATTTACGCCGTCGTAGTAACACCGCGGGCTGTTTTGGGTTAGTTAATTAAAAACTATGATAAACTTTGATTTAAAAGTTGTTATTCTGAGAAAATGATTTTTATTATGAACATGAAACTATATCCAAAAATTATGGTTAAACTCAAAGTGGAAGTATGTTTTCTAAAATGGTCATCTAGACGTCGTTCTTTCGACTGAAATGACTACCTTTACAAAAACGACTTGTAACTTATTTTTCCGACTAGAAACCTATACTTTTTTTGTTTAGATTCATAAAATAGAGTTCAATATGAAACCATAGCAATTTGATTCACTCAAAACGGATTTAAAATGAAGAAGTTATGGGTAAAACAAGATTGGATAATTTTTCTCATTTTAGCTACGTGAAAATTGGTAACAAATCTATTCCAACCATAACTTAATCAACTTGTATTATATATTATGTAATCTTGAGATACCATAGACACGTATACAATGTTTCGACCTATCATGTCGACACATCTATATATATTTCGGAACAACCATAGACACTCTATATGTGAATGTTGGAGTTAGCTATACAGGGTTGAGGTTGATTCCAAAATATATATAGTTTGAGTTGTGATCAATACTGAGATACGTATACACTGGGTCGTGGATTGATTCAAGATAATATTTATCGATTTATTTCTGTACATCTAACTGTGGACAACTAGTTGTAGGTTACTAACGAGGACAGCTGACTTAATAAACTTAAAACATCAAAATATATTAAAAGTGTTGTAAATATATTTTGAACATACTTTGATATATATGTATATATTGTTATAGGTTCGTGAATCAACCAGTGGCCAAGTCTTACTTCCCGACGAAGTAAAAATCTGTGAAAGTGAGTTATAGTCCCACTTTTAAAATCTAATATTTTTGGGATGAGAATACATGCAGGTTTTATAAATGATTTACAAAATAGACACAAGTACGTGAAACTACATTCTATGGTTGAATTATCGAAATCGAATATGCCCCTTTTTATTAAGTCTGGTAATCTAAGAATTAGGGAACAGACACCCTAATTGACGCGAATCCTAAAGATAGATCTATTGGGCCTAACAAACCCCATCCAAAGTACCGGATGCTTTAGTACTTCGAAATTTATATCATATCCGAAGGGTGTCCCGGAATGATGGGGATATTCTTATATATGCATCTTGTTATTGTCGGTTACCAGGTGTTCACCATATGAATGATTTTTATCTCTATGTATGGGATGTGTATTGAAATATGAAATCTTGTGGTCTATTGTTACGATTTGATATATATAGGTTAAACCTATAACTCACCAACATTTTTGTTGACGTTTTAAGCATGTTTATTCTCAGGTGATTATTAAGAGCTTCCGCTGTCGCATACTTAAATAAGGACAAGATTTGGAGTCCATGCTTGTATGATATTGTGTAAAAACTGCATTCAAGAAACTTATTTTGTTGTAACATATTTGTATTGTAAACCATTATGTAATGGTCGTGTGTAAACAGGATATTTTAGATTATCATTATTTGATAATCTACGTAAAGCTTTTTAAAACTTTATTGATGAAATAAAGGTTATGGTTTGTTTAAAAATGAATGCAGTCTTTGAAAAACGTCTCATATAGAGGTCAAAACCTCGCAACGAAATCAATTAATATGGAACGTTTTTAATCAATAAGAACGGGACATTTCAGTTGGTATCAGAGCGTTGGTCTTAGAGAACCAGAAAATTTGCATTAGTGTGTCTTATCGAGTTTGTTAGGATGCATTAGTGAGTCTGGACTTCGACCGTGTTTTCTTTAAAAATGATTGCTTAACATTTTTGTTAGAAACTATATATTTTTAACATATGAATATTATGTGATATATTAATCTCTTAACGTGTTTGATATTATGTGATAGATGTCTACCTCTAGAACAAGTCCCATTGACTCACCTAATAATAATGAAGAGTCAAATGTAAATTGGAATGATTTGTGGACTGATTCACAAGTTCCCGAAGAGGAACCGGAAGAAGAGTCGGAACCGGAAGAAGAATCGGAACCGGAAGAAGAATCGGAACCGGATGAAGAAATAGAACCGGTGGGGGAAATAATAAAACGGTTAAGTAAAAGAAAATCCTCAACCAACCGACCAAAGTTAATTATGGTCAATGGTGTTTCCGCCAAGGAAGCAAAATATTGGGAGGATTACCAATTCTCCGATGAATCGGATTTCGACGAGAATTCCGATGATGTTATAGAAATTACCCCAACTGAATTTAAAAAGGCAAAAGAAAATAATAAGGGAAAGGGCACAAAAATAGAGAAATCTAATTCCAACCCCGATGAACTTTATATGTATCGTCAACCCCCGAAGTCCTTAAGTTGTAACAATGACCCGGGAACCTCTAAACCACCAGGTTTTTCTAAACCAATGTGGACAACGACGGCTCGTATTAGGGGAACATCATATATCCCTAGAAACTTGGCAAAACGAACCAAAACCGAAGAAGAAGAAACGAGCGAGTCGGAATAAGATAGTTGTATTCGTGTGGTGTAATATATGGAATATAGTGTTCTTATGCTTTATGATATATGTAAAAATTGCTTGTATTAATAAGTATTTTTTTTATGAATCTAACTCTTGTCTATTTTACAGTTTAAAAACACAAAATGGATAGACAACCCAATATTTTAAGAGACCTACCCGGAGACATGATTGATGAAATCTTGTCTAGAGTCGGCCAGAATTCTTCGGCACAACTATTTAAGGCGAGATCAGTTTGTAAGACATTCGAAGAACGTTCCAAGAATGTCTTGGTTTATAAGAGACTTTCGTTTGAAAGATGGGGGATATCACATTGGGAAACCCATAAGTTACGATGTGTTTACTTTGACGCATATATTGCGGGGAACCCAAATGCTATTTTACGCAACGGGTTAAGAAATTATTTTGACTCAATATATCCGAATATTGGACTTCGTGATTTAGAAAAAGCTGCTAACATGCAACATAAAGAAGCATGTTATGCTTACGGATTAGTAATGTTCGCTTCTCACCAAAGTGAGAACAAGAACATCGGGCTACAACTATTAAACAAAACATTTCCACAAGTGACGGAGTCGGTAATTGGGGTAAGAAATGAGGTTTTTAGATTATTACGGGACTGTTGGACATTACGTAACCCTCGTCCCTTTGATGACGTTACAACACGCTGTCTTATCAACGGCCATAACGGTTATGTTGCACAAGACCAAGGATGGGAAGTAGTCCTAGTAAAACCAGAATGCATGACTTGTTTCTGGACGTATGAATTACGTGTCTTTATTGCCTTTGCCGAACGACTTGTGTACTAGCTAGAATTGTCTTCACAACTATCTTGTATCAAAGTTATTGTGTGCTATATTTCATGCTTTATGTAAAATAAGCGGTATTGTAAGTTTGTAAAATATTGTATAAAAGTTTGAACGCGAAATATTATTACAATCAGTTTTTCATATAGAATTGTAGTAGTTGAATTGTATATTAGCTACTAAGTATGAACTTAACGGGTAGGTACTACCCGAATTTAAACTTATAAAACGCTAATATGAAGAAAAAGCTTTTATAAATGAGTTCATATTATGCTACGAAATACTATTAACTACTCTTAATATTCTGTATGATTAACTTGTTCCATTTAACTATTTTGAAGGAAATGGCACCGACTACTCGACACACCGTGAATATGAATGAAGAGGAATTCCGTACTTTTCTAGCTTCAAACATAGCCGCAGTACAGGCTGCGCTACATACCAACAATAACCTTGGATCTAGCAGTACAGGAAATCGTGTAGGATGCACCTACAAAGAATTCACTGCCTGCAAACCTTTGGAATTTGATGGAACCGAAGGACCGATCGGATTGAAACGGTGGACCGAGAAGGTTGAATCGGTGTTTGCCATAAGTAAGTGTACTGAAGAGGACAAAGTGAAGTACGCTACGCATACCTTCACAGGTTCTGCGTTAACATGGTGGAATACCTATCTAGAGCAAGTGGGACAAGATGATGCGTACGCACTACCGTGGTCAGCATTCAAGCACTTGATGAACGAGAAGTACCGTCCCAGAACCGAGGTCAATAAGCTCAAGACAGAACTTAGAGGGTTACGAACCCAAGGATTTGATATTACCACGTACGAAAGACGATTCACAGAATTGTGCCTATTGTGTCCGGGAGCATTCGAAGATGAGGAAGAGAAGATCGACGCGTTTGTGAAAGGATTACCGGAAAGAATCCAAGAAGATATAAGTTCACACGAGCCCGCCTCCATACAACAGGCATGTAGAATGGCTCACAAACTAGTGAACCAGATTGAAGAAAGAATTAAAGAACAGACTGCTGAAGAGGCCAATGTGAAGCAAGTCAAAAGAAAGTGGGAGGAAAACGGTGATAAGAATCACCAATACAACAACAACAGCAATTACAACAATAATCGCAACAATTATCCCAACAATCGCAACATCAATCGCAACTACAACAAACGGCCCAACAACAACAACAACAACAACAACAACAACAACTACAACAATCATCCCAACAACAATAATAACCGCAACAACAACAACAACAATCAGAAGCAACTATGCCAAAGGTGTGAAAAGAATCACTCGGGGTTCTGCACCAAATTTTGCAACAAGTGTAAAATAAATGGTCATAGCGCGGCGAAGTGTGAGGTCTACGGACCAGGGGTTAATAGAACGAAAGGAACAAATGGTGTCGGAACGAGTAATGGCGGAGCAAGTAGTGTCGGAGCAAGTTATGCCAATGTAGTTTGTTATAAATGTGGAAAACCAGGCCACATTATTAGAAATTGCCCGAACCAGGAGAACACGAATGGACAAGGCCGTGGAAGAGTTTTCAATATTAATGCGGTAGAGGCACAGGAAGACCCGGAGCTTGTTACGGGTACGTTTCTTATTGACAATAAATCTGCTTACGTTTTATTTGATTCGGGTGCGGATAGAAGCTATATGAGTAGAGATTTTTGTGCTAAATTAAGTTGTCCATTGACGCCTTTGGATAGTAAATTTTTACTCGAATTAGCAAATGGTAAATTAATTTCAGCAGATAATATATGTCGGAATCGAGAAATTAAACTGGTTAGCGAAACATTTAAGATTGATTTGATACCAGTAGAGTTAGGGAGTTTTGATGTGATAATCGGTATGGACTGGTTGAAAGAAGTGAAAGCGGAGATCGTTTGTTACAAAAATGCAATTCGCATTATACGAGAAAAAGGAAAACCCTTAATGGTGTACGGAGAAAAGGGCAACACGAAGCTACATCTTATTAGTAATTTGAAGGCACAAAAACTAATAAGAAAAGGTTGCTATGCTGTTCTAGCACACGTCGAGAAAGTACAAACTGAAGAAAAGAGCATCAATGATGTTCCCATTGCAAAAGAATTTCCCGATGTATTTCCGAAAGAATTACCGGGATTACCCCCACATCGATCCGTTGAATTTCAAATAGATCTTGTACCAGGAGCTGCACCAATAGCTCGTGCTCCTTACAGACTCGCACCCAGCGAGATGAAAGAACTGCAAAGCCAATTACAAGAACTTTTAGAGCGTGGTTTCATTCGACCAAGCACATCACCGTGGGGAGCTCCTGTTTTGTTTGTCAAGAAGAAAGATGGTACATTCAGGTTGTGTATCAACTACCGAGAGTTGAACAAACTTACCATCAAGAACCGCTACCCACTACCGAGAATCGACGACTTATTTGATCAACTACAAGGCTCGTCTGTTTATTCAAAGATTGACTTACGTTCCGGGTATCATCAAATGCGGGTGAAAGAAGATGATATTCCAAAGACTGCTTTCAGAACACGTTACGGTCATTACGAGTTTATGGTCATGCCGTTTGGTTTAACTAATGCACCAGCTGTGTTCATGGACCTTATGAACCGAGTGTGTGGACCATACCTTGACAAGTTTGTCATTGTTTTCATTGATGACATACTTATTTACTCAAAGAATGACCAAGAACACGGTGAACATTTGAGAAAGGTGTTAGAAGTATTGAGGAAGGAAGAATTGTACGCTAAGTTTTCAAAGTGTGCATTTTGGTTGGAAGAAGTTCAATTCCTCGGTCACATAGTGAACAAAGAAGGTATTAAGGTGGATCCGGCAAAGATAGAAACTGTTGAAAAGTGGGAAACCCCGAAAACTCCGAAACACATACGCCAGTTTTTAGGACTAGCTGGTTACTACAGAAGGTTCATCCAAGACTTTTCCAGAATAGCAAAACCCTTGACTGCATTAACGCATAAAGGGAAGAAATTTGAATGGAATGATGAACAAGAGAAAGCGTTTCAGTTATTGAAGAAAAAGCTAACTACGGCACCTATATTGTCATTGCCTGAAGGGAATGATGATTTTGTGATTTATTGTGACGCATCAAAGCAAGGTCTCGGTTGTGTATTAATGCAACGAACGAAGGTGATTGCTTATGCGTCTAGACAATTGAAGATTCACGAACAAAATTATACGACGCATGATTTGGAATTAGGCGCGGTTGTTTTTGCATTAAAGACTTGGAGGCACTACTTATATGGGGTCAAAAGTATTATATATACCGACCACAAAAGTCTTCAACACATATTTAATCAGAAACAACTGAATATGAGGCAGCGTAGGTGGATTGAATTATTGAATGATTACGATTTTGAGATTCGTTACCACCCGGGGAAGGCAAATGTGGTAGCCGATGCCTTGAGCAGGAAGGATAGAGAACCGATTCGAGTAAAATCTATGAATATAATGATTCATAATAACATTACTACTCAAATAAAGGAGGCCCAACAAGGAGTTTTAAAAGAGGGAAATTTAAAGGATGAAATACCCAAAGGATCGGAGAAGCATCTTAATATTCGGGAAGACGGAACCCGATATAGGGCTGAAAGGATTTGGGTACCAAAATTTGGAGATATGAGAGAAATGGTACTTAGAGAAGCTCATAAAACCAGATACTCAATACATCCTGGAACGGGAAAGATGTACAAGGATCTCAAGAAACATTTTTGGTGGCCGGGTATGAAAGCCGATGTTGCTAAATACGTAGGAGAATGTTTGACGTGTTCTAAGGTCAAAGCTGAGCATCAGAAACCATCAGGTCTACTTCAACAACCCGAAATCCCGGAATGGAAATGGGAAAACATTACCATGGATTTCATCACTAAATTGCCAAGGACTGCAAGTGGTTTTGATACTATTTGGGTAATAGTTGATCGTCTCACCAAATCAGCACACTTCCTACCAATAAGAGAAGATGACAAGATGGAGAAGTTAGCACGACTGTATTTGAAGGAAGTCGTCTCCAGACATGGAATACCAATCTCTATTATCTCTGATAGGGATGGCAGATTTATTTCAAGATTCTGGCAGACATTACAGCAAGCATTAGGAACTCGTCTAGACATGAGTACTGCCTATCATCCACAAACTGATGGGCAGAGCGAAAGGACGATACAAACGCTTGAAGACATGCTACGAGCATGTGTTATTGATTTCGGAAACAGTTGGGATCGACATCTACCGTTAGCAGAATTTTCCTACAACAACAGCTACCATTCAAGCATTGAGATGGCGCCGTTTGAAGCACTTTATGGTAGAAAGTGCAGGTCTCCGATTTGTTGGAGTGAGGTGGGGGATAGACAGATTACGGGTCCGGAGATTATACAAGAAACTACCGAGAAGATCATCCAAATTCAACAACGGTTGAAAACTGCCCAAAGTCGACAAAAGAGCTACGCTGACATTAAAAGAAAAGATATAGAATTTGAAATTGGAGAGATGGTCATGCTTAAAGTTTCACCTTGGAAAGGCGTTGTTCGATTTGGTAAACGAGGGAAATTAAATCCAAGGTATATTGGACCATTCAAGATTATTGATCGTGTCGGACCAGTAGCTTACCGACTTGAGCTACCTCAACAACTCGCGGCTGTACATAACACTTTCCACGTCTCGAATTTGAAGAAATGTTTTGCTAAAGAAGATCTCACTATTCCGTTAGATGAAATCCAAATCAACGAAAAACTCCAATTCATCGAAGAACCCGTCGAAATAATGGATCGTGAGGTTAAAAGACTTAAGCAAAACAAGATACCAATTGTTAAGGTTCGATGGAATGCTCGTAGAGGACCCGAGTTCACCTGGGAGCGTGAAGATCAGATGAAGAATAAATACCCGCATCTATTTCCAGAAGATTCGTCAACACCTTCAACAGCTTAAAATTTCGGGACGAAATTTATTTAACGGGTAGGTACTGTAGTGACCCGAACTTTTCCATGTTTATATATATTAATTGAGATTGATGTTTACATGATTAAATGTTTCCAACATGTTAAGCAATCAAACTTGTTAAGACTTGATTAATTGAAATAGGTTTCATATAGACAATTGACCACCCAAGTTGACCGGTGATTCACGAACGTTAAAACTTGTAAAAAAACTATATGATGACATATATATGGTTATATATATAGTTAACATGATATTATGATAAGTAAACATATCATTAATTATATTAACAATGAACTACATATGTAAAAACAAGACTACTAACTTAATGATTTTGAAACGAGACATATATGTAACGTTTATCGTTGTAACGACATTTAATGTATATATATCATATTAAGAGATATTCGTACATCATAATATCATGATAATATAATAATTTAAAATCTCTTTTGATATTATAAACATTGGGTTAACAACATTTAACAAGATCGTTAACCTAAAGGTTTCAAAACAACACTTACATGTAACGACTAACGATGACTTAACGACTCAGTTAAAATGTATATACATGTAGTGTTTTAATATGTATTTATACACTTTTGAAAGACTTCAATACACTTATCAAAATACTTCTACTTAACAAAAATGATTACAATTACATTCTCGTTCAGTTTCATCAACAATTCTACTCGTATGCACCCGTATTCGTACTCGTACAATACACAGCTTTTAGATGTATGTACTATTGGTATATACACTCCAATGATCAGCTCTTAGCAGCCCATGTGAGTCACCTAACACATGTGGGAACCATCATTTGGCAACTAGCATGAAATATCTCATAAGATTACAAAAATATGAGTAATCATTCATGACTTATTTACATGAAAACAAAATTACATATCCTTTATATCTAATCCATACACCAACGACCAAAAACACCTACAAACACTTTCATTCTTCAATTTTCTTCATCTAATTGAACTCTCTCAAGTTCTATCTTCAAGTTCTAAGTGTTCTTCATAAATTCCAAAAGTTCTAGTTTCATAAAATCAAGAATACTTTCAAGTTTGCTAGCTCACTTCCAATCTTGTAAGGTGATCATCCAACCTCAAGAAATCTTTGTTTCTTACAGTAGGTTATCATTCTAATACAAGGTAATAATCATATTCAAACTTTGGTTCAATTTCTATAACTATAACAATCTTATTTCAAGTGATGATCTTACTTGAACTTGTTTTCGTGTCATGATTTTGCTTCAAGAACTTTGAGCCATCCAAGGATCCATTGAAGCTAGATCCATTTTTCTCTTTTCCAGTAGGTTCATCCAAGGAACTTAAGGTAGTAATGATGTTCATAACATCATTCGATTCATACATATAAAGCTATCTTATTCGAAGGTTTAAACTTGTAATCACTAGAACATAGTTTAGTTAATTCTAAACTTGTTCGCAAACAAAAGTTAATCCTTCTAACTTGACTTTTAAAATCAACTAAACACATGTTCTATATCTATATGATATGCTAACTTAATGATTTAAAACCTGAAAACACGAAAAACACCGTAAAACCGGATTTACGCCGTCGTAGTAACACCGCGGGCTGTTTTGGGTTAGTTAATTAAAAACTATGATAAACTTTGATTTAAAAGTTGTTATTCTGAGAAAATGATTTTTATTATGAACATGAAACTATATCCAAAAATTATGGTTAAACTCAAAGTGGAAGTATGTTTTCTAAAATGGTCATCTAGACGTCGTTCTTTCGACTGAAATGACTACCTTTACAAAAACGACTTGTAACTTATTTTTCCGACTAGAAACCTATACTTTTTTTGTTTAGATTCATAAAATAGAGTTCAATATGAAACCATAGCAATTTGATTCACTCAAAACGGATTTAAAATGAAGAAGTTATGGGTAAAACAAGATTGGATAATTTTTCTCATTTTAGCTACGTGAAAATTGGTAACAAATCTATTCCAACCATAACTTAATCAACTTGTATTATATATTATGTAATCTTGAGATACCATAGACACGTATACAATGTTTCGACCTATCATGTCGACACATCTATATATATTTCGGAACAACCATAGACACTCTATATGTGAATGTTGGAGTTAGCTATACAGGGTTGAGGTTGATTCCAAAATATATATAGTTTGAGTTGTGATCAATACTGAGATACGTATACACTGGGTCGTGGATTGATTCAAGATAATATTTATCGATTTATTTCTGTACATCTAACTGTGGACAACTAGTTGTAGGTTACTAACGAGGACAGCTGACTTAATAAACTTAAAACATCAAAATATATTAAAAGTGTTGTAAATATATTTTGAACATACTTTGATATATATGTATATATTGTTATAGGTTCGTGAATCAACCAGTGGCCAAGTCTTACTTCCCGACGAAGTAAAAATCTGTGAAAGTGAGTTATAGTCCCACTTTTAAAATCTAATATTTTTGGGATGAGAATACATGCAGGTTTTATAAATGATTTACAAAATAGACACAACTACGTGAAACTACATTCTATGGTTGAATTATCGAAATCGAATATGCCCCTTTTTATTAAGTCTGGTAATCTAAGAATTAGGGAACAGACACCCTAATTGACGCGAATCCTAAAGATAGATCTATTGGGCCTAACAAACCCCATCCAAAGTACCGGATGCTTTAGTACTTCGAAATTTATATCATATCCGAAGGGTGTCCCGGAATGATGGGGATATTCTTATATATGCATCTTGTTATTGTCGGTTACCAGGTGTTCACCATATGAATGATTTTTATCTCTATGTATGGGATGTGTATTGAAATATGAAATCTTGTGGTCTATTGTTACGATTTGATATATATAGGTTAAACCTATAACTCACCAACATTTTTGTTGACGTTTTAAGCATGTTTATTCTCAGGTGATTATTAAGAGCTTCCGCTGTCGCATACTTAAATAAGGACAAGATTTGGAGTCCATGCTTGTATGATATTGTGTAAAAACTGCATTCAAGAAACTTATTTTGTTGTAACATATTTGTATTGTAAACCATTATGTAATGGTCGTGTGTAAACAGGATATTTTAGATTATCATTATTTGATAATCTACGTAAAGCTTTTTAAACCTTTATTGATGAAATAAAGGTTATGGTTTGTTTAAAAATGAATGCAGTCTTTGAAAAACGTCTCATATAGAGGTCAAAACCTCGCAACGAAATCAATTAATATGGAACGTTTTTAATCAATAAGAACGGGACATTTCATATGTAACGTTCTTTGACATATATACTTACAATCTATAATGTGTTGTGATTTATGTCACCAATATGATTTAAGTGTAATGGGATTAATTTGTAACCAAAATAATGTTGATAAATATCGAACAAGTTTGGGGAAGTGTGGAGTGCACACTTGTTTGAACTTATCTTGATTATGACGGGGGTTCGGGGGCAGCGCCCCCGATAAGCGGGGTCCAAGGGGCAGAGCCCCTGGCTGGGGTCGAGCTGCCTGGTCAGCTTGGAAATTTTTTTTTGGGCTAACATTGCTTTATTAAAAATGTCTTAAAATTTTATTTTTGGCCCGGTTGGACCCAAAATAAAAGCCCGATTATTTGTAAGCTAGCATACATTATTACTCAAAAATTCAACACAATAATTTGTCCTTGTTCCCTCAACAACCAGACTGTCCTATAAGTATCACCATCACCTTGGTTTTTCATTTCATTCTTACAACCATCTTTCTCTAACAAAAAAAAAAACACACTCTTAGGAACTCTAAGTGTTCTTCACAATCTCAGCAAATACTCATGAAGAACTAGCTTCATGAACAACCTATAATCATCATAAGAAAGTTTGATCAAGATTATTTTCTATCTTTTCCAGTAGCTTTATCCAAGTAACTTGAGGTAGTAACCTTATTCATAATCTTATTCGATTCATATTTATATAGCTATCTTATTTTGTGTTATAAAATTTTTAACAACAAGAACATAGTTTGAATGATTTCAAACCTGTTCGCAAACTAAATAGATCCTTCTAATTTGATTTTTAAAACACTTCAAAACCTGTAATATATCATATTATGACAAAATCGGATTAATCATATCTTGGCTAATTAACATAATATTTAATATATATTTACTTATGACTTGATTTTATATATTCCAGGACCACCCGTAAACAACACGAGAAGATTAATCATAAGACCTCATGATTGTACGCAACACGTCATCTGACAACACGGTACTTTATGTACGCAACACGTCATTTGACAAGGTGAGTATGTACGCAACACGTCATTTGACACGTCATCTATCGAAGACCAAGTCGAGTTAAATACCTTCAAGGAAAAGGTGAGTATATAGTCCCACTTTTAAACTCTAAATATTTCGGGATGAGAATACATGCATTTTATGATTTACGTTATGGACACAAGTGATTGAAAATATATATTCTACGTTGAGTTGTACCACTGGCATACTTCCCTGTAACTTGGTAACTATTATTTACATGAGGTATTGTAAAAGCGAATCCTGTTGATAGATCTATCGGGCCTGACAACCCCAACCGGACTGGACGACCAGTATTCAACGGTTGCACAGTACTTCGTTTCGGTAACTACACTTGGTACGGTGTAGTAAGATTTCATAATAAAGGGAATATGCGACGTTGATTAAATGTTAAGTATGGTTATCAAGTGCTCAACAACTTAGAATATTTTTATTAAAACGATTATATATGAAATCTTGTGGTCTATATTTATAACGCTGCCGGCATTAAACCTATATCTCACCAACTTTATGTTGACGTTTTAAGCATGTTTATTCTCAGTTGATAACTAAAAGCTTCCGCTGCAACATGTTGAATTTAAGCAAGATCTTGAGTATGCATATTTGTGTCAAAAATAAAACTGCATATCGGAGGATTTGTAATGTAAAATATGTTGGAGGTCGCATTGTTATTATCACATGTAAGGTTTGTAAGTCTAAGATTATCGCTAAACGATAATCATTATTAAGTTGTTTAAACCTTGTATTTGTAATAAAAGCTATGGTTTGTATTGTAAAAACGAATGCAGTTTTTGAAAAATGTCGCATATTGAGGTCAATACCTCGCGATGAAATCATATGTTATTGTATTAGTCCTTATGGTTAAGGTCGGGTTATGACAAAGCTGATCGAACAGATCATCAATTCTCGGAAGGGGATAACGGTTTTTAATAGTAAGCTTGTTCAACTCACGATAATCAATGCACAAATGAAAAGAACCATCCTTCTTCTTAACAAACAGAACAGGAGCTCCCTAAGGGTACGAACTAGGACAAATAAAACCTTTATCTAACAACTCACGGAGTTGACTTGACAATTCTTGAAGTTCAGAAGGCGCAAGACGATAAGGAGCATGTGCTACAGGAGCAGCACCGGGAACAAGATCAATTTGGAATTCTACCGCGCGTTGAGGCGGAAGGCCAGGTAAATCTTCGGGAAATACCTCGGGAAAATCTCTAACAATATGAACATCTCTAACACTCTTCGTTTCTTTATCGGAATCAACAACATGGGCTAGAATAGCATGACAGGCCTTGCGAAGATGTTTAAGAACTTTCAAACAGCTAATAAGATTTAACTGTCGGCATTTCTTATCTCCAAAAACCATCAGCGGCTCTCCAACCACATTAGTAATACGAATAGCTTTATCATAACACACAATCTCAGCACGATTCGCAGATAACCAATCCATCCCAATAACAATGTCAAAACTACCAAGTTCAATCGGTACCAAATCTACCTCAAAATCTCTACCAGCTAAACTAATGTTACACTTACGATGCACAGTCTTAGCAGTGAGTACCTTACCATTAGCTATTTCAACAATATACGTATTGTCTAAAGGAGTTAACGGTGTTTTGATTTTTGGACTTAATTTACTCGACACAAAACTCAAATCAGCCCCTGAATCAAATAGTACATAAACTGATAAATCGTTGACCGAGAACGTACCAGTAACAAGTTTAGGATCTTCCTCAGCATCCCTAGCGTTAATGTTGAACGCTCTACCCTGCGCAGTCTCTGCAGTCTTCTTGTTGGGACAGGCATCACGGAAATGCCCCGACTTCCCACACTCGTAACAAACTCTCGGATTACCACCATTATTCGACTTTCCATTACCATTACCATTACCACCTCTATTACCAGCATTATTACCATTATTACCACCTGCAGCAGGAGCAGTAGAACTCGGCAGAAGCACCGTACAATCCTTAGCAATGTGTCCCTGTTTAGAACACCTCTTGTAAGTCACGGTACAGAAACCATCATGAGCCTTGTAACAACGTGGACACACACGCTGACTGCGGTTATTTCAAACCAGAAGTATCCTGCTTTTTCTGCTAACTCTGGTTTTGATTGCGGTTATTATCCCACTTTCTCTTTCCATTATCAGCTTTCTTAACAGTCTCTTCACTGGGTTCGGTTACAGCAGCCTTGCTTCTCCTCAAGATCTTATCATTCAACTTATGAGCCATTGACATCGCGGCCTCAATAGTCTGGGGCTCACTAGATTCAACTCCATGTTCAATTTTCTCGGACAACCCATCAATGTAAGCTTCAATCTTAAGATTCTCATCGGCATAAACATTAGGGCACAACAAAGTCAACTCGAAGAACCTTGCTCGTAGCCATCTAATTCGGTGCCCTTCATTTTCAAGTTTTTAAGTTCAACCTCTAACTTCTTAAGCTCACCCCTAGGTCGGTAGCGGGTGATCATTCTTTCCTTGAAATTATTCCAAGTTAAACCATAAGCCACATCATTTCCCAAACTGTTAACCAAGTTGTTCCACCAGGTCAATGCACTATCCTTCAAAGTGCAGCTAGCAAAACTAACCTTGTCTTCCTCTCAGACTCGACTAACCCTGAAAATAGACTCGATTTTTTCGAACCAGCGGGTAAGTCCTATGGGTCCTTCTGTACCACTGAATTCCTGTGGGCGACTTGCCATGAACGTTTTGTGGGAGCATCCCACCTGATTGTTGTTCGCATTAGCATTAGCATTAGCATTCGCTGCCATAGCAGCAGCTATCCCTTCGTTAATAAGACTTTGGATACGGGCTTCGTGAAATGTCCCGTTCTTAAAAACGTTCCATATTAATTGATTTCGTTGCGAGGTTTTGACCTCTATATGAGACGTTTTTCAAAGACTGCATTCATTTTAAAACAAACCATAACCTTTATTTCATCAATAAAGGTTTAAAAAGCTTTACGTAGATTATCAAATAATGATAATCTAAAATATCCTGTTTACACACGACCATTACATAATGGTTTACAATACAAATATGTTACAACAAAATAAGTTTCTTGAATGCAGTTTTTACACAATATCATACAAGCATGGACTCCAAATCTCGTCCTTATTTAAGTATGCGACAGCGGAAGCTCTTAATAATCACCTGAGAATAAACATGCTTAAAACGTCAACAAAAATGTTGGTGAGTTATAGGTTTAACCTATATATATCAAATCGTAACAATAGACCACAAGATTTCATATTTCAATACACATCCCATACATAGAGATAAAAATCATTCATATGGTGAACACCTGGTAACCGACATTAACAAGATGCATATATATAAGAATATCTCCATCATTCCGGGACACCCTTCGGATATGATATAAATTTCGAAGTACTAAAGCATCCGGTACTTTGGATGGGGTTTGTTAGGCCCAATAGATCTATCTTTAGGATTCGCGTCAATTAGGGTGTCTGTTCCCTAATTCTTAGATTACCAGACTTAATAAAAAGGGGCATATTCGATTTCGATAATTTAACCATAGAATGTAGTTCATGTACTTGTGTCTATTTTGTAAATCATTTATAAAACCTGCATGTATTCTCATCCCAAAAATATTAGATTTTAAAAGTGGGACTATAACTCACTTTCACAGATTTTTACTTCGTCGGGAAGTAAGACTTGGCCACTGGTTGATTCACGAACCTATAACAATATATACATATATATCAAAGTATGTTCAAAATATATTTACAACACTTTTAATATATTTTGATGTTTTAAGTTTATTAAGTCAGCTGTCCTCGTTAGTAACCTACAACTAGTTGTCCACAGTTAGATATACAGAAATAAATCGAAAAATTTTATCTTGAATCAATCCACGACCCAGTGTATACGTATCTCAGTATTGATCACAACTCAAACTATACATATTTTGGAATCAACCTCAACCCTGTATAGCTAACTCCAACATTCACATATAGAGTGTCTATGGTTGTTCCGAAATATATGTAGATGTGTCGACATGATAGGTCGAAACATTATATACGTGTCTATGGTATCTCAAGATTACATAATATACAATACAAGTTGATTAAGTTATGGTTGGAATATATTTGTTACCAATTTTCACGTAGCTAAAATGAGAAAAATTATCCAATCTTGTTTTACCCATAACTTCTTCATTTTAAATCCGTTTTGAGTGAATCAAATTGCTATGGTTTCATATTGAACTCTATTTTATGAATCTAAACAGAAAAAGTATAGGTTTATAGTCGGAAAAATAAGTTACAAGTCGTTTTTGTAAAGGTAGTCATTTCAGTCGAAAGAACGACGTCTAGATGACCATTTTAGAAAACATACTTCCACTTTGAGTTTAACCATAATTTTTGGATATAGTTTCATGTTCATAATAAAAATCATTTTCTCAGAATAAAAACTTTTAAATCAAAGTTTATCATAGTTTTTAATTAACTAACCCAAAACAGCCCGCGGTGTTACTACGACGGCGTATATCCGGTTTTATGGTGTTTTTCGTGTTTCCAGGTTTTAAATCATTAATTTAGCATATCATATAGATATAGAACATGTGTTTAGTTGATTTTAAAAGTCAAGTTAGAAGGATTAACTTTTGTTTGCGAACAAGTTTAGAATTAACTAAACTATGTTCTAGTGATTACAAGTTTAAACCTTCGAATAAGATAGCTTTATATGTATGAATTGAATGATGTTATGAACATCATTACTACCTTAAGTTCCTTGGATAAACCTACTGGAAAAGAGAAAAATGGATCTAGCTTCAACGGATCCTTGGATGGCTTGAAGTTCTTGAAGCAGAATCATGACACGAAAACAAGTTCAAGTAAGATCATCACTTGAAATAAGATTGTTATAGTTATAGAAATTGAACCAAAGTTTGAATATGATTATTACCTTATATTAGAATGATAACCTACTGTAAGAAAAAAAGATTTCTTGAGGTTGGATGATCACCTTACAAGATTGGAAGTGAGCTAGCAAACTTGAAAGTATTCTTGATTTTATGTAACTAGAACTTGTAGAATATATGAAGAACACTTAGAACTTGAAGATAGAACTTGAGAGAGATCAATTAGATGAAGAAAATTGAAGAATGAAAGTGTTTGTAGGTGTTTTTGGTCGTTGGTGTATGGATTAGATATAAAGGATATGTAATTTTGTTTTCATGTAAATAAGTCATGAATGATTACTCATATTTTTGTAATTTTATGAGATATTTCATGCTAGTTGCCAAATGATGGTTCCCACATGTGTTAGGTGACTCACATGGGCTGCTAAGAACTGATCATTGGAGTGTATATACCAATAGTACATACATCTAAAAGCTGTGTATTGTACGAGTACGAATACGGGTGCATACGAGTAGAATTGTTGATGAAACTGAACGAGGATGTAATTGTAAGCATTTTTGTTAAGTAGAAGTATTTTGATAAGTGTACTGAAGTCTTTCAAAAGTGTATAAATACATATTAAAACACTACATGTATATACATTTTAACTGAGTCGTTAAGTCATCGTTAGTCGTTACATGTAAGTGTTGTTTTGAAACTTTTAGGTTAACGATCTTGTTAAATGTTGTTAACCCAATGTTTATAATATCAAATGAGATTTTAAATTATTATATTATCATGATATTATCATGTATGAATATCTCTTAATATGATATATATACATTAAATGTCTTTACAACGATAATCGTTACATATATGTCTCGTTTAAAAATCATTAAGTTAGTAGTCTTGTTTTTACATATGTAGTTCATTGTTAATATACTTAATGATATGTTTACTTATCATAGTATCATGTTAACTATATATATATATATCCATATATATGTCATCATATAGTTTTTACAAGTTTTAACGTTCGTGAATCACCGGTCAACTTGGGTGGTCAATTGTCTATATGAAACATATTTCAATTAATCAAGTCTTAACAAGTTTGATTGCTTAACATGTTGGAAACATTTAATCATGTAAATATCAATCTCAATTAATATATATAAACATGGAAAAGTTCGGGTCACTACAGTACCTACCCGTTAAATAAATTTCGTCCCGAAATTTTAAGCTGTTGAAGGTGTTGACGAATCTTCTGGAAATAGATGCGGGTATTTCTTCTTCATCTGATCTTCACACTCCCAGGTGAACTCGGGTCCTCTACGAGCATTCCATCGAACCTTAACAATTGGTATCTTGTTTTGCTTAAGTCTTTTAACCTCACGATCCATTATTTCGACGGGTTCTTCGATGAATTGAAGTTTTTCGTTGATTTGGATTTCATCTAACGGAATAGTGAGATCTTCTTTAGCAAAACATTTCTTCAAATTCGAGACGTGGAAAGTGTTATGTACAGCCGCGAGTTGTTGAGGTAACTCAAGTCGGTAAGCTACTGGTCCGACACGATCAATAATCTTGAATGGTCCAATATACCTTGGATTTAATTTCCCTCGTTTACCAAATCGAACAACGCCTTTCCAAGGTGCAACTTTAAGCATGACCATCTCTCCAATTTCAAATTCTATATCTTTTCTTTTAATGTCAGCGTAACTCTTTTGTCGACTTTGGGCGGTTTTCAACCGTTGTTGAATTTGGATGATCTTCTCGGTAGTTTCTTGTATAATCTCAGGACCCGTAATCTGTCTATCCCCCACTTCACTCCAACAAATCGGAGACCTGCACTTTCTACCATAAAGTGCTTCAAACGGCGCCATCTCAATGCTTGAATGGTAGCTGTTGTTGTAGGAAAATTCTGTTAACGGTAGATGTCGATCCCAACTGTTTCCGAAATCAATAACACATGCTCGTAGCATGTCTTCAAGCGTTTGTATCGTCCTTTCGCTCTGCCCATCAGTTTGTGGATGATAGGCAGTACTCATGTCTAGACGAGTTCCTAATGCTTGCTGTAATGTCTGCCAGAATCTTGAAATAAATCTGCCATCCCTATCAGAGATAATAGAGATTGGTATTCCATGTCTGGAGACGACTTCCTTCAAATACAGTCGTGCTAACTTCTCCATCTTGTCATCTTCTCTTATTGGTAGGAAGTGTGCTGATTTGGTGAGACGATCAACTATTACCCAAATAGTATCAAAACCACTTGCAGTCCTTGGCAATTTAGTGATGAAATCCATGGTAATGTTTTCCCATTTCCATTCCGGGATTTCGGGTTGTTGAAGTAGACCTGATGGTTTCTGATGCTCAGCTTTGACCTTAGAACACGTCAAACATTCTCCTACGTATTTAGCAACATCGGCTTTCATACCCGGCCACCAAAAATGTTTCTTGAGATCCTTGTACATCTTCCCCGTTCCAGGATGTATTGAGTATCTGGTTTTATGAGCTTCTCTAAGTACCATTTCTCTCATATCTCCAAATTTTGGTACCCAAATCCTTTCAGCCCTATACCGGGTTCCGTCTTCCTGAATATTAAGATGCTTCTCCGATCCTTTGGTTATTTCATCCTTTAAATTTCCCTCTTTTAAAACTCCTTGTTGCGCCTCCTTTATTTGAGTAGTAAGGTTATTATGAATCATTATATTCATAGATTTTACTCGAATGGGTTCTCTGTCCTTCCTGCTCAAGGCATCGGCTACCACATTTGCCTTCCCCGGGTGGTAACGAATCTCAAAGTTGTAATCATTCAACAATTCAATCCACCTACGCTGCCTCATATTCAGTTGTTTCTGATTAAATATATGCTGAAGACTTTTGTGGTCGGTATATATAATACTTTTGACCCCATATAAGTAGTGCCTCCAAGTCTTTAATGCAAAAACAACCGCTCCTAATTCCAAATCATGCGTCGTATAATTTTATTCGTGAATCTTCAATTGTCTAGATGCATAAGCAATCACCTTCGTTCGTTGCATTAATACACAACCGAGACCTTGCTTTGATGCGCCACAATAAATCACAAAATCATCATTCCCTTCAGGCAATGACAATATAGGTGCCGTAGTTAGCTTTTTCTTCAATAACTGAAACGCTTTCTCTTGTTCATCATTCCATTCAAATTTCTTCCCTTTATGCGTTAATGCAGTCAAGGGTTTTGCTATTCTGGAAAAGTCTTGGATGAACCTTCTGTAGTAACCAGCTAGTCCTAAAAACTGGCGTATGTGTTTCGGAGTTTTCGGGGTTTCCCACTTTTCAACAGTTTCTATCTTTGCCGGATCCACCTTAATACCTTCTTTGTTCACTATGTGACCGAGGAATTGAACTTCTTCCAACCAAAATGCACACTTTGAAAATTTAGCGTACAATTCTTCCTTCCTCAATACTTCTAACACCTTTCTCAAATGTTCACCGTGTTCTTGGTCATTCTTTGAGTAAATAAGTATGTCATCAATGAAAACAATGACAAACTTGTCAAGGTATGGTCCACACACTCGGTTCATAAGGTCCATGAACACAGCTGGTGCATTAGTTAAACCAAATGGCATGACCATAAACTCGTAATGACTGTAACGTGTTCTGAAAGCAGTCTTTGGAATATCATCTTCTTTCACTCGCATTTGATGATACCCGGAACGTAAGTCAATCTTTGAATAAACAGACGAGCCTTGTAGTTGATCAAATAAGTCGTCAATTCTCGGTAGTGGGTAGCGGTTCTTGATGGTAAGTTTGTTCAACTCTCGGTAGTCGATACACAACCTGAATGTACCATCTTTCTTCTTGACAAACAAAACAGGAGCTCCCCACGGTGACGTGCTTGGTCGAATGAAACCATGCTCTAAAAGTTCTTGTAATTGGCTTTGCAGTTCTTTCATCTCGCTGGGTGCGAGTCTGTAAGGAGCACGAGCTATTGGTGCAGCTCCTGGTACAAGATCTATTTGAAATTCAACGGATCGATGTGGGGGTAATCCCGGTAATTCTTTCGGAAATACATCGGGAAATTCTTTTGCGACGGGAACATCATTGATGCTCTTTTCTTCAGTTTGTACTTTCTCGACGTGTGCTAGAACAGCATAGCAACCTTTTCTTATTAGTTTTTGTGCCTTCAAATTACTAATAAGATTTAGCTTCGTGTTGCCCTTTTCTCCGTACACCATTAAGGGTTTTCCTTTTTCTCGTATAATGCGAATTGCATTTTTGTAACAAACGATCTCTGCTTTCACTTCTTTCAACCAGTCCATACCGATTATCACATCAAAACTCCCTAACTCTACTGGTATCAAGTCAATCTTAAATGTTTCACTAACCAGTTTAATTTCTCGATTCCGACATATATTATCTGCTGAAATTAATTTACCATTTGCTAATTCGAGTAAAAATTTACTATCCAAAGGCGTCAATGGACAACTTAATTTAGCACAAAAATCTCTACTCATATAGCTTCTATCCGCACCCGAATCAAATAAAACGTAAGCAGATTTATTGTCAATAAGAAACGTACCCGTAACAAGCTCCGGGTCTTCCTGTGCCTCTGCCGCATTAATATTGAAAACTCTTCCGCGGCCTTGTCCATTCGTGTTCTCCTGGTTCGGGCAATTTCTAATAATGTGGCCCGGTTTTCCACATTTATAACAAACTACATTGGCATAACTTGCTCCGACACTACTTGCTCCGCCATTACTCGTTTCGACACCATTTGTTCCTTTCGTTCTATTAACCCCTGGTCCGTAGACCTCACACTTCGCCGCGCTATGACCATTTCTTTTACACTTGTTGCAAAATTTGGTGCAGAACCCCGAGTGATACTTTTCACACCTTTGGCATAGCTGCTTCTGATTGTTGTTGTTGTTGCGGTTATTATTGTTGTTGGGATGATTGTTGTAGTTGCTGTTGTTGTTGTTGTTGTTGTTGTTGTTGTTGTTGGGCCGTTTGTTGTAGTTGCGATTGATGTTGCGATTGTTGGGATAATTGTTGCGATTATTGTTGTAATTACTGTTGTTGTTGTATTGGTGATTCTTATCACCGTTTTCCTCCCACTTTCTTTTAACTTGCTTCACATTGGCCTCTTCAGCAGTCTGTTCTTTAATTCTTTCTTCAATCTGGTTCACTAGTTTGTGAGCCATTCTACATGCCTGTTGTATGGAGGCGGGCTCGTGTGAACAAATCTTCTTGGATTCTTTCCGGTAATCCTTTCACAAATGCGTCGATCTTCTCTTCCTCATCTTCGAATGCTCCCGGACACAATAGGCACAATTCTGTGAATCGTCTTTCGTACGTGGTAATATTAAATCCTTGGGTTCGTAACCCTCTAAGTTCTGTCTTGAGCTTATTGACCTCGGTTCTGGGACGGTACTTCTCGTTCATCAAGTGCTTGAATGCTGACCACGGTAGTGCGTACGCATCGTCTTGTCCCACTTGCTCTAGATAGGTATTCCACCATGTTAACGCAGAACCTATGAAGGTATGCATAGCGTACTTCACTTTGTCCTCTTCAGTACACTTACTTATGGCAAACACCGATTCGACCTTCTCGGTCCACCGTTTCAATCCGATCGGTCCTTCGGTTTCATCAAATTCCAAAGGTTTGCAGGCAGTGAATTCTTTGTAGGTGCATCCTACACGATTTCCTGTACTGCTAGATCCAAGGTTATTGTTGGTATGTAGCGCAGCCTGTACTGCGGCTATGTTTGAAGCTAGAAAAGTACGGAATTCCTCTTCATTCATATTCACTGTGTGTCGAGTAGTCGGTGCCATTTCCTTCAAAATAGTCAAATAGAACAAGTTAATCATACAGAATATTAAGAGTAGTTAATAGTATTTCGTAGCATAATATGAACTCATTTATAAAAGCTTTTTCTTCATATTAGCTTTTTATAAGTTTAAATTCGGGTAGTACCTACCCGTTAAGTTCATACTTAGTAGCTAATATACAATTTAACTACTACAATTCTATATGAAAAACTGATTATAATAATATTTCGCGTTCAAACATTACACAATATTTTACAAACTTACAATACCGCTTATTTTACATATAGCATGAAATATAGCACACAATAAATTTGATACAAGATGGTTGTGAAGATAATTCTAGCTAGTACACAAGTCGTTCAGCAAAGGCAATAAAGACACGTAATTCATACGTCCAGAAACAAGTCATGCATTCTGGTTTTACTAGGATTACTTCCCATCCTTGGTCTTGTGGAACATAACCGTTATGGCCGTTGAT
The DNA here is from genome assembly GCF_046630445.1 of Rutidosis leptorrhynchoides. Taxonomy (NCBI): domain Eukaryota; kingdom Viridiplantae; phylum Streptophyta; class Magnoliopsida; order Asterales; family Asteraceae; genus Rutidosis; species Rutidosis leptorrhynchoides. The sequence goes on from NC_092337.1 coordinate 261,245,823, forward strand.
AAGACAGCGTGTTGTAACGTCGTCAAAGGAACGAGGGTTACGTAATGTCCAACAGTCCCGTAACAATCTAAAAACCTCATTTCTTACCCCAATTACCGACTCCGTCACTTGTGGGAACGTTTTGTTTAATAGTTGTAGCCCGATGTTCTTGTTCTCACTTTGGTGAGAAGCGAACATTACTAATCCGTAAGCATAACATGCTTCTTTATGTTGCATGTTAGCCGCTTTTTCTAAATCACGAAGTCCAATATTCGGATATATTGAGTCAAAATAATTTCTTAACCCATTGCGTAAAATAGCATTTGGGTTCCCCGCAATATATGCGTCAAAGTAAACACATCGTAACTTATGGATTTCCTAATGTGATATCCCCCATCTTTCGAACGAAAGCCTTTTATAAACCAAGGCATTCTTGGAACGTTCTTCGAATGTCTTACAAACTGATCTCGCCTTAAATAGTTGTGCCGAAGAATTCTGACCGACTCTAGACAAGATTTCATCAATCATGTCTCCGGGTAGGTCTCTTAGAATATTGGGTTGTCTATCCATTTTGTGTTTTTATACTGTAAAATAGACAAGAGTTAGATTCATAAAAAAAATACTTATTAATACAAGCAATTTTTACATATATCATAAAGCATAAGCACACTATATTACTTATATTACACCACACGAATACAACTATCTTATTCCGACTCGCTTGTTTCTTCTTCTTCGGTTTTGGTTTGTTTTGCCAAGTTTCTAGGGATATATGATGTTCCCCTAATACGAGCCGTCGTTATCCACATTGGTTTAGAAAAACCTGGTGGTTTAGAGGTTCCCGGGTCATTGTTACAACTTAAGGACTTCGGGGGTTGACGATACATATAAAGTTCATCGGGGTTGGAATTAGATTTCTCTATTTTTATGCCCTTTCCCTTATTATTTTCTTTTGCCTTTTTAAATTCAGTTGGGGTAATTTCTATAACATCATCGGAATTCTCGTCAGAATCCGATTCATCGGAGAATTGGTAATCCTCCCAATATTTTGCTTCCTTGGCGGAAACACCATTGACCATAATTAACCTTGGTCGGTTGGTTGAGGATTTTCTTTTACTTAACCGTTTTATTATTTCCCCCACCGGTTCTATTTCTTCATCCGGTTCCGATTCTTCTTCCGGTTCCGATTCTTCTTCCGGTTCCGACTCTTCTTCCGGTTCCTCTTCGGGAACTTGTGAATCAGTCCACGAATCATTCCAATTTACATTTGACTCTTCATTATTATTAGGTGAGTCAATGGGACTTGTTCTAGAGGTAGACATCTATCACATAATATCAAACGCGTTAAGAGATTAATATATCACATAATATTCACATGTTAAAAATATATAGTTTCCAACAAAATTTGTTAAGCAATCATTTTTCAAGTAAACACGGTCGAAGTCCAGACTCACTAATGCATCCTAACAAACTAGATAAGACACACTAATGCAAAATTCTGGTTCTCTAAGACCAACGCTCGGATACCAACTGAAATGTCCCGTTCTTAAAAACGTTCCATATTAATTGATTTCGTTGCGAGGTTTTGACCTCTATATGAGACGTTTTTCAAAGACTGCATTCATTTTAAAACAAACCATAACCTTTATTTCATCAATAAAGGTTTAAAAAGCTTTACGTAGATTATCAAATAATGATAATCTAAAATATCCTGTTTACACACGACCATTACATAATGGTTTACAATACAAATATGTTACAACAAAATAAGTTTCTTGAATGCAGTTTTTACACAATATCATACAAGCATGGACTCCAAATCTCGTCCTTATTTAAGTATGCGACAGCGGAAGCTCTTAATAATCACCTGAGAATAAACATGCTTAAAACGTCAACAAAAATGTTGGTGAGTTATAGGTTTAACCTATATATATCAAATCGTAACAATAGACCACAAGATTTCATATTTCAATACACATCCCATACATAGAGATAAAAATCATTCATATGGTGAACACCTGGTAACCAACATTAACAAGATGCATATATATAAGAATATCCCCATCATTCCGGGACACCCTTCGGATATGATATAAATTTCGAAGTACTAAAGCATCCGGTACTTTGGATGGGGTTTGTTAGGCCCAATAGATCTATCTTTAGGATTCGCGTCAATTAGGGTGTCTGTTCCCTAATTCTTAGATTACCAGACTTAATAAAAAGGGGCATATTCGATTTCGATAATTCAACCATAGAATGTAGTTCATGCACTTGTGTCTATTTTGTAAATCATTTATAAAACCTGCATGTATTCTCATCCCAAAAATATTAGATTTTAAAAGTGGGACTATAACTCACTTTCACAGATTTTTACTTCGTCGGGAAGTAAGACTTGGCCACTGGTTGATTCACGAACCTATAACAATATATACATATATATCAAAGTATGTTCAAAATATATTTACAACACTTTTAATATATTTTGATGTTTTAAGTTTATTAAGTCAGCTGTCCTCGTTAGTAACCTACAACTAGTTGTCCACAGTTAGATATACAGAAATAAATCGATAAATATTATCTTGAATCAATCCACGACCCAGTGTATAAGTATCTCAGTATTGATCACAACTCAAACTATACATATTTTGGAATCAACCTCAACCCTGTATAGCTAACTCCAACATTCACATATAGAGTGTCTATGGTTGTTCCGAAATATATGTAGATGTGTCGACATGATAGGTCGAAACATTGTATACGTGTCTATGGTATCTCAAGATTACATAATATACAATACAAGTTGATTAAGTTATGGTTGGAATATATTTGTTACCAATTTTCACGTAGCTAAAATGAGAAAAATTATCCAATCTTGTTTTACCCATAACTTCTTCATTTTAAATCCGTTTTGAGTGAACCAAATTGCTATGGTTTCATATTGAACTCTATTTTATGAATCTAAACAGAAAAAGTATAGGTTTATAGTCGGAAAAATAAGTTACAAGTCGTTTTCGTAAAGGTAGTCATTTCAGTCGAAAGAACGACGTCTAGATGACCATTTTAGAAAACATACGTCCACTTTGAGTTTAACCATAATTTTTGGATATAGTTTCATGTTCATAATAAAAATCATTTTCTCAGAATAAAAACTTTTAAATCAAAGTTTATCATAGTTTTTAATTAACTAACCCAAAACAGCCCGCGGTGTTACTACGACGGCGTAAATCCGGTTTTACGGTGTTTTTCGTGTTTCCAGGTTTTAAATCATTAAGTTAGCATATCATATAGATATAGAACATGTGTTTAGTTGATTTTAAAAGTCAAGTTAGAAGGATTAACTTTTGTTTGCGAACAAGTTTAGAATTAACTAAACTATGTTCTAGTGATTACAAGTTTAAACCTTCGAATAAGATAGCTTTATATGTATGAATTGAATGATGTTATGAACATCATTACTACCTTAAGTTCCTTGGATAAACCTACTGGAAAAGAGAAAAATGGATCTAGCTTCAACGGATCCTTGGATGGCTTGAAGTTCTTGAAGCAGAATTATGACACGAAAACAAGTTCAAGTAAGATCATCACTTGAAATAAGATTGTTATAGTTATAGAAATTGAACCAAAGTTTGAATATGATTATTACCTTGTATTAGAATGATAACCTACTGTAAGAAACAAAGATTTCTTGAGGTTGGATGATCACCTTACAAGATTGGAAGTGAGCTAGCAAACTTGAAAGTATTCTTGATTTTATGTAACTAGAACTTGTAGAATATATGAAGAACACTTAGAACTTGAAGATAGAACTTGAGAGAGATCAATTAGATGAAGAAAATTGAAGAATGAAAGTGTTTGTAGGTGTTTTTGGTCGTTGGTGTATGGATTAGATATAAAGGATATGTAATTTTGTTTTCATGTAAATAAGTCATGAATGATTACTCATATTTTTGTAATTTTATGAGATATTTCATGCTAGTTTCCAAATGATGGTTCCCACATGTGTTAGGTGACTCACATGGGCTGCTAAGAGCTGATCATTGGAGTGTATATACCAATAGTACATACATCTAAAAGCTGTGTATTGTACGAGTACGAATACGGGTGCATACGAGTAGAATTGTTGATGAAACTGAACGAGGATGTAATTGTAAGCATTTTTGTTAAGTAGAAGTATTTTGATAAGTGTATTTAAGTCTTTCAAAAGTGTATAAATACATATTAAAACACTACATGTATATACATTTTAACTGAGTCGTTAAGTCATCGTTAGTCGTTACATGTAAGTGTTGTTTTGAAACTTTTAGGTTAACGATCTTGTTAAATGTTGTTAACCCAATGTTTATAATATCAAATGAGATTTTAAATTATTATATTATCATGATATTATCATGTATGAATATCTCTTAATATGATATATATACATTAAATGTCTTTACAACGATAATCGTTACATATATGTCTCGTTTAAAAATCATTAAGTTAGTAGTCTTGTTTTTACATATGTAGTTCATTGTTAATATACTTAATGATATGTTTACTTATCATAGTATCATGTTAACTATATATATATATATCCATATATATGTCATCATATAGTTTTTACAAGTTTTAACGTTCGTGAATCACCGGTCAACATATGAAACATATTTCAATTAATCAAGTCTTAACAAGTTTGATTGCTTAACATGTTGGAAACATTTACATGTAAATATCAATCTCAATTAATATATATAAACATGGAAAAGTTCGGGTCACTACACTTCGTTGGACTCTCTAGGAGGCATGATCTTCAAAACAGAATAACACAACCGTTAGTACTAAGAATAATACCAGTGTTATAAAGGAATAGATCGAACACGAAAAGATTAACCATTAAAATAATAGTCAGTAACCACTATGAGTAATAACATGACAGTTATGATTGTTATAGAAATAACCACCACATGCATACATATTTTATGATAACATCATACAACATACATAGCACCTAACATACATGATCTACATTACGCATAATATAACATGCCAAGAGTCACAACATCAGAAATAAAATGTGATAATGATAATAGATGTCATAAAAATAACCATCCATACATAATGAAAACATCCCATAGCAAAACCTTAATAAAATCCTCGGCAAAATGCCGTACATAATCCAAAAATGTGTGTATGAAAGGACATTAAGTTTTATGAAATAAGTAATCAATCATGAATCATCATATCACATCTGCTTAGAGCGGGTGTGATAAGCTGGGCCAACATGAGTCTCAGCAGAAGGCTCATACTTTCGCAACTTTCCTTTCACTTCTTCCAACTCTTCCTTCAAACCACGAACTGTGCTCTCTAGAGCCTCGAACCTAGGGTCAACTTCACGGTTACGCTTACGAGTCTCGAACCCAACATTGTTCTTGAAGCTAACAAATGAATCCATACTAGTTCAAATCTGGTCCATCATCTCGTTGTGTGGCAAGGTACGCATACAATCACTAAGAGCATTAATAAGCGTCACTTCATTGTAAGCCCTGTTCATATGAGTAAGGGTGGAAAAGTAGTAGTGAACAGGATCATCGATCTCTGGTTGACCAGCACGGCGTTTGGCAGCAGCCGGAGGAGCAGGAGCAGCAACGGAGTTATCGCTCAAAGTCGACATCTGCAAACAGTAAAACCGCAAACCGCATACCAAAAGATATAAATGCTAATGATATAACTTATACAAAATGAAATACATAATAATGCTATAGCAAAAGGGTCGGGCTGTAGACTAGACTCTAATGCACCCTAAGAACCACGGGTTGACCACATTAAGACCGCCTAGTTCTCTACAACCAGAGCTCTGATACCAACTGTGATGGCCCCGTCAAAACACTTAACGGCTCCGTCACTTGGTCCCACAGCTTGATCGAACTTAAATGAATTTAACAAACGACATTACATTCTTTTAATTCAAAAGTTTTCCAAAAAGGAAAGCATACCAAAATATGTAGTTTAAAAGTAACCCAACGTATTAATAATCTAAAGTTGACACAAAACATTGTCAACAACCCACAAGTAATAATTATTCAAAAACCGAATGCAAGCCAAAGTTTCATAAATTGTTTCATAAAAATCTGCCCAAATGCATGCAGACTCTTCTAAACACAGCAGAAGCATCACATAAACTCAAGTACCTATGAAAACATGCGAGTAAACTGTCAACACAAAGGTTGAGTGAATTATAGGTTTAAATAATTGAATAAACTTTAGACCACAAGATTTAAAAATGTTAGAAAATATTAAACATTATTCCATTATCAATGAGCCACCTGGTAACCACTTAACCCTTTATTTACCCTTGCCAATCACAATAAAAATATACACTGGACATTGTATCTACAACAAAATACGAAGTACTAAACATTCCGATTATAAATTGCTAGCGCGACTAGCTCGAAATGGGGTTGTCAAACCCGATAGATCTATCCGTAGGATTCGCGTTCACCGGTAGAAACCAATGATTACAGTTACCAGACTAGGGAATATTTTTGTCCAACTCACAATGAATAATTTAAATTTAATTGTCACTTGTGTCTAAACGTGAAATAAAATGCATGTAATCACATCCCAAAAATATACTTTGAAAAGTATGTAAAAAGGGGACTATAACTCACCTTAATAGTAATGAAGTAACCAACACAATTAAGCGAACATCAAATGTAGTACAGTGATCAGGAATGATCACAACGCCGACCTATAAATAAAGCAGGTCGATATAAATAACTAACTTAGGTCAAGTCTTAGTATGATAGCTATTGTACATATTGCAAGTAGACATAGAACAATACTCAATATGCATCAGTTTGATCGGAACAGCTTACGGACACACACTTTCTATTTTTAGAAAGTTTCTATTTTTAGCAGGTTTCCATTTTTGGAAAGTTTCTATTTTTAGAAAGTTTCTATTTTTGGAAAGTTTCTATTTTTGGAAAGTTTCTATTATTTTGGAAAGTTTCTATTTTTGGAAAGTTTCTATTTTTGGAAAGTTTCTATTTTTGGAAAGTTTATAAGTTAGGAAAGTTTCCTTAATTAGAAAGTCAACAAAAGTCAACTGAAAGTCAAAGTCAATCGAAAGTCAACTCAAAAGTCAACCTTGGTCAAACATAGTCAACGTTAATTTTAAAAGTGTAAGTTATAACAATAATATAAGTTATAACGTTTATTAAAGTTAAATATGTCTAATTATGTCATAACATAAGTTTAATTAAATTAAAATGAATTATTAAAGTTAATATACGTTTAAATAATATAACTAATATAACATAAGTATTTAATTAATTAATTAAATATTAGTCATAATATAAATATTATTAATTAATAATAAATTTTAAATCATATCATAAGTATTATTAATTAATAATGAATTATTAATCATATCATAAGTTTCTAATTATAATTATTAAATCATAAGTATTTAATAATTAAATTATAATTAAATAATAATTAAGCCTTATAATAATTAAATAATTAATTAATCCTTATTATAAGTCTTATTATAGAAATCTCATAATATAAGTTTAATACTTATCATAAGTATTTTCCATTAATAATGAAGTATTATTAATCATATGTTTAATTAAAAAGTTAATTAAATCATAAATATTAATTAAATGATATAATAAATATATATCATAAGTTGTAAATAATAATAATTACTTTTTTTATCATAAGTAATTAAATGATAATGAAATCCATTATTTATATCATAAGTTTCATAATTAGTCAAAAGTTTTAAATCAAAAGTTCATCGGGTCGTATCCTGAGCCCCGGGTGTCGGTTTTCGGCGAGCCTTACATATATCTCCGCCTAATCAAATAACCTGTGATGACCCGGAAATTTCCGAACAAATTTAAACTTTAATCTTTATATATATCCGGCACGATAAGCAAAATCTGTAATGTTGAGTCCCAAAAGTTTTGAAACTATATTCATTTAATCAAATACTCTTTAACCATGCCTAACGATTCACGAACAATTATGTGTAAATAAATATATATGCATATACATGTGTGCTTATTAAATTGAGATATATTAATAAAACATTGAACGGATTAGTTGATATGAAAATAAGCTATGAGATCTATTTAGTGAACTTGAAAATGATATCAAGGTATTGAATGAATAATACGTTACATAAACGTATTTGTTCGATGTAAGTTTATCAACGAGATTAAAAGATAATATCAAATGATTGAATTATCAGATACATTGATTTATGATCACGAGTCTCCGTCGTAAGGTCCACTATGATTTAAGAGACTATTACATTTTTAACGGTATTCGGAAATTTAGTGAAATGATACGCATGCAAGAACGACAGTGTTCTTATCGAGGATTAGTCAAAGGTTGGTGGAGGATTGAATTTCATAACACTTGGTTGATAACTTGCAACGTATATAGAACATGATTATGTATATTAGATATATTAGTTAGGTAAAAGATAGTAACCCTTGTTCATTGATTCGATTTATAATTAGATATTTTAACTAGAGCCTTTGAGAAATTAAAGTAAATGTTGGCGCATAAATAAGTTATATCAGATTAAGTTTTTGAGCATAACCGTTAGGTGATATAACAATATCTAGTATTCACACGATTTTAATGTTATATATATATTGGTCTTTGAAATATAATTAATTTTGAAAAGTGAAATATTATATTATTAGATAAATATTTCAAACATATGTATTATGTATAAGTTTATAAATTTTAAATGTACATATATTTTATTTTAGTCATAAAACGTTTTGATTCAAACTAATAAGATTAAATATATATTTTGTTATATAACGAGACGTCGATTCATAAAAGGAAATGACCAAAACACTCAAAATATTAAGTTACACTTTGAGTGGGTTAGTTTTTAATTAATTTAAGTGTAGTTATTAATAAAGGTACATGTCACAAAACGTTTAATTTTAAAATAAAATATTTTGATAAACAACGAGGCTTTGAATTATGGAAGTAAATGATCACAACGCTCAATTTTATAAGTTATATTTTTATAAAGGTAATTTATTGAAGAGTAAGTCTATTTTTTTGTAAAAGGTACACGTCACGTAACGTAAAAGGCTAGTTTTCTAAACGTACGAAAGTGCGCCCGAAAAACAGAAAGTGGTACATGAGTCGTGAGACCACGACCGTGTCATTTTTGTAAAAATTATATTTTTACCATGAGCGTAAATATAATATAATATTTAATTAATTCTAAAGATTAAATATAATATATATTAAATAATATATATATATATATATATATATATATATATATATATATATATATATATATATATTACGTATCATATAGCATAGATATAAAGAAAGGGGTGTCGGTAGGAAAAAGTTAAGATTCATGAGCTGTAATATGTGATTGCATGAATAACTTGGCCAACCACTTTCTATAAAGATCGATCAATTGGTTATGAATTTACACACAAACATACTCATATTCTCTTCTGCATCATTATTATTATTATTATTATTTATATTATTATTATTATTATTATTATTATTATTATTAATAAGGTTAATATTATAGTTAGGAGTATTATTATTAGTAGTATTTATACATAAAATATTACGACGAGGTCATGAGCGGGTCATTTCAAGACAAGTTTTATGAGTAGGATAGGGCTAAGGAATTTATGGGTTATGGCTATGGAGGTAATGGGTATGGTTCATGGGTATGCCCTTGAGGTCAAATTGGTAATTATCGTCTCCGTCGCGTCTACGTACCTTTCCTACAGTATTGAATCTCAATATTGATACGTGAGCACTCATAACTTAACTTTTATTTACTAATAGTGTATCCCTGACTAGTGCTCGAGAATATAGGATTATGCATGCTTGTATATTTGATATTGCCCTTAGATAGGTTATGTTGAATCTTAAAGGTTGTTATACTAGGGATGAAATAAGGTATAAGATATGCATGTCATTGGAAAGCTAGCGAAAAATTAAGAACTTTTCATTTAGATATCGAATGAATTCGATGAACGGATAGAAAGTTATGAATTGTATAATTAATTTCGTAATTAAAATTGCTGATAATAATTAGTGAACTGATTTTCTGGGTAATAAAAAGTGGTTATTTGGATTCTACTCGTCGAGTAGATGAATTTTCATATAAAGCACGTCTCGTTTCGTTGAACGGTTGTCAAGTTATGGATAAAAGAAGTTTTGTAAATTTTGATGAAACGTCGTTACGGAAACTGAAATTCTCGTTGATCTGCGTTGTTTCAGATTAAAACAAAAATATCACTGAATTCTTTGCTGTAAGATGTAACAAACGACTCTGGTCGTTTGTCAATTCGAGTCTCGACGATTTTTCTAAAAATCGTCAAAGTTGACTGTTTGGTCACATTTTAAAATTCTAAAAAGAGCTGAAACTTTTTTATTAAAAATGTCAGTTTTGTATCAGTTGTCATGGTCGGCCTGATGTGTGTTTACTTTTGCCAAAAATCATGTTATATCTTTGTGGTAACGAGAATTTGAAGGCTTTGACCGTTTGTGAATCCGAGTTTCGAGGAATTTTCTAAAAATCTCCAAAGTAGGCTACTCGGTCACTTTTGTAAATTTATTAAAGCTAAAAAATTAACTTTGAAACACCGAAACCGCGTTGGCAACTACGAGTTGTCTAGGTTTAGTTTACTTCTGTAAAAATTTATGCTTAATTTTTTTGGTAATGTGTAACTTTTATCTTTGGCCGTTTATCAATCGGAATTCCGATAATTTTTCTAAAAATCGCTGAAGTGGCCGTTTAGTCATGTTTGACCGAAAAATCATTTTTGTATAAGTTATTATATTTTTGCATGCGACCTCGTTTTTACTTTAACCTTTGACTTTTGCACATTAGTCTCGAGCATTAGGATTGTGGTACACTATGACTTGGCCTAAATTGTTAGACAAATATTGACCGTCATATAAATATATATAATTAATATAGGTTCGTGAATCCAAGGCCAACCTTACACTTGTTCGATGATGTTATATGTATTTTTACTACAAAATACAGTATGGTGAGTTTCATTTGCTTCCCCTTTTACTCTTTACATTTTTGGGGCTGAGAATACATGCAATTGTTTTATTAACTGTTTTACAATAATTATATGTGTGAGTTTCATTTGCTCCCTTTTACTCTTTATATTTTTGGGACTGAGAATACATGCGCAATTTTTATAAATGTTTTACGAAATAGACACAAGTAATAGAAACTACATTATATGGTTGAATTATCGAAATCGAATATGCCCCTTTTTATTAAGTCTGGTAATCTAAGAATTAGGGAACAGACACCCTAATTGACGCGAATCCTAAAGATAGATCTATTGGGCCCAACAAGCCCCATCCAAAGTACCGGATGCTTTAGTACTTCGAAATTTATATCATGTCCGAAGGAGGATCCCGGAATGATAGGGGATATTCTTATATGCATATTGTTAATGTCGGTTACCAGGTGTTCACCATATGAATGATTATTTTTGTCTCTATGCATGGGACGTATATTTAAGAGAACTGGAAATGAAATTCTTGTGGTCTATAAAAATGATGAAAATAAATGATTATGATAAACTAATGAACTCACCAACCTTTTGGTTGACACTTGAAAGCATGTTTATTCTCAGGTTTGAAAGAGATCTTCCGCTATGCATTAGCTGATTTTAAAGATATTACTTGGAGTCATTCATGACATATTTCAAAAGACGTTGCATTCGAGTCGTTGAAGTTCATTAAAGATTATATTTAAGTAGATGACAGATTAGGTCATTTATAGTTTGGATATTATGAAATGGTATGCATGCCTGTCAACTTTCGATGTAAATGAAAGCTTTTCTTTTAAAACGAATGCAATGTTTGTAAAATGTATCATATAGAGTTCAAATACCTCGCGATGTAATCATATGTTATTGTATTCGTCCTTATGGATTGGGACGGGTCATCTCATGTGGTATCAGAGCGGTGGTCTTAGCGAACCAGGTCTTGCATTAGTGTGTCTAACAGATAGTCGTTAAGATGCATTAGCGAGTCTGGACTTCGACCGTGTCTGCATGTCCAAGGTTTTGCTTATCATTTTAAGTCGGAAATCATCTACTTATCCTCTGTAGGAAATTACCTGCTTGTCATTCCTAAGCCTAGATGCGTTTTCCTACAATTATTGCACAATAGTGTATAGACGAATAAATATCTTGGCGTATCTGTTACTGTGAACTTTGACTAACATTTTTCAAAGATTCCTCCGGAAATTATGGGATTTTGGTATTATATATACATATGTAAAATATGTATTGAATAATACAAAATCTAACTCCTAAAATCTATTCCATACCGAAAATTCATTTCCCTGATTCTACGAGATGGATCCCTCAACCAGTTCGAACTCCTCAGATTCCGACAGCTATGCCGATATGGATTTCCACACGAGCTCCGAAAGCAGTGTGACCGGAATGGATCAACCAATTTCCCATCATCTGTTCTGGATAAATTGGGGATGGGTTCGTAATATATTAAATCATTGGAGACAAGAAGAAGGTGATCCCTTCCATCCACCACAATCACCTCTTGGTGAAGAACCCGAAGCACTTACCGGCGAACCTGTTCGAAACACCATTTTCTCTCTTATCTCCAGAGTATCTCGTCATGATTATATACTATCCCATATTATGAATCTTATTCATCCGCTCGCTCCAACCGCAAATCATCCCGGTGTACTAACAGAAGTTAACGAACTTCGCGCTCGCGTGACGGTTTTGGAGATTATGGTGCAAGGATTACAAACACCATCAGCAGCACCAACAGCATAACCAGTACCGCTAGTAACATCCACATCGCAAGCCTCAATACCATAAGCACCAGCAGCATCACCGGCGTCAACAACAACCACCATCATTAACATCCACAGGATCATTACCAACACCAACAATCACATCCGCATCACACGCCTCAATATCCCAATCTATATATCGGATATTAACGTCACATGCACCAAAGATACCAAGGAGTACCAACAACAACAAATGATGAAGTATTGATTCATAACTTCATCGGAGAAACATTCTGTGGTGATTATGTAATCTCTAAAGTTTTAGAGATTATCTATCTCAGCCTTAACCAAAAACTAGATGAGTGGACAGAGATGATAGAGAGAAGAACCGAAACCCTAACAAGACTAGTGCGTAAGGTACAAGCTAGACTTGTTTTACCAACAACATCAGCAGTACCAATAGCCTCACCAACACAGTCAAATGCTGTCAACATAGTGAGAATCGTCAACACCTCCAACCTCACAAGCTTCGCCAGTTCAAGAATCACTGTGGAAATCATTACGAATTAATAACGAGTATATTATATCAACGAGTTATGAAGTATTAACTCAGTTCCTCCAAAGAATTTATATGTATATCCTATATATATATAAAAAAAAAAAAAAAAAAAAAATTTAACCATAATAAATCTTTCTGTACTAAGCTATTATGTATGGAACCTAACTATCCGGTTAATTCATATTACTAATATGCTATGATGTACATTATTCGTTAACAATTTCATCATTGTTAACCACAATCTCTGCTTCAATTCAATGAATTCCGTCTCATAATAAGTCAAGTGTATCATTCAATAACATGTTTGATTTTACACTTTCATCTTCGATGCACTCGAAATTTTTTTAGAAAACATAAATCGTACATTGCGAAGTTCGCAAGAATTCTTCAAGCGTCAACATCCTTCACTGAAGAATATCAATAAAAATAAATATTAAAGTATTGATTGCATTAGTGAAATACTCGGAGAAGATTATGTAATCTCTAATGTTTTAGAGATTATTCATTTCTAAGTCAAGTCGAAAAATCAAATGAGCTTAATATTATATTAACTCATTGAATCTGCATTACATCTGAAGGAAATATATCCACATATATTTTCATAAGGACGGTAATGAAAATTTTTGTTCAAAATATTATTTGTGAAATTTTTTTAACGGATAGGTAATACCCGAGAAGTATTGGAATTCACAATTAATATGATTACATTCTCCGAATCTGATTCAGCAATCATCAACTATATTCACTACTTTCACAACAATATACATTCATCTATAGGAATCAAAACAACCATACTCATTCAAATCTAAGTACATATTCTGGTTTTGAAATCTCAAAATACAATTCGAGATATAACCGAAATTATCACTCTTAGATTCTTACATCTTTCAAAACTATACTTTGACTTCAAAACTGTGATAGAACACCACTTTTATTCGTAACACCCAGAAGTATATGAAAATCATTCGAAATTCCGGAAGATTTCATCATTTGGATATTGACTATGACAATCTGCATTTAAAACCCTTAGAAATTCCAGAAGACACTTCAAACATTGAACAATCGAGATGATGATCCAACCACACGTTACCCGAAGACTTGTACCTGCAAAACTCTCAAAACCAAAGTTATCGTTTAACACGTACCCGCGTCGAATTCTTTAGCATTTATTAGCAAAAAACAACATTTCGATTCCTTTTCAAAGTAGCCAATTTTGTCACAGCTCCAGCAAGTCAATTTCAACATTTCAGTCGGACTAATCTTATTTTAAACCCGATAGATACGTTGTTATTCGTCATTGTTACTGGGGAACCTTTCATATTCCACCATATTACCATCAGCAGTTAATCATCTAAAACACGATTCTTCTGAACCCACCTCGGATTGATAAACAGTGATTCAGATATTATAACATTAAATGCAGAGGAAACATAAAAATGGTAAATGGTTTAAACGGCCAAAGGTTTGATGATAAAAGATGGTGAGTTGGTAAAACTCAGAAAAAGAAAAGATTTGGTACTGAAAAACGAATTGAGCAAAGTATGAAGGAAGCAGTGGACAAATCACAAGGACTAAATCTGTCTTCAAAGAATCCAAATAAATCAGTGCCTGTTGAACTCGTTAGCAAACACCTTACTTCTTATTCTAAACCTTCACAGACAGATATTCTTCATCATCATCATATCTAAAATATTATAAGATATCTTCGTATCTTCCATTATACAGATTCTCCATATCTTTGGAGATATTTTCACAACTATTCTTATCAAGTATCATTTATCTCTCCGTAATATCTGCAACATAAAAGAAACTGTGTTAGTTTCTAAATTCTGAAAAATTTGAATATGAATGTTTTTGAAGTGGTGTTGGGAACTGATGCATGGGTTAGTATAATATAATGACACTTGATCAACGTCATTATATTACAGTAATTCATGCTGAGTTTCTAATGGACGTGATGATTCACAGGACATACCGTCATCATGTGTCATTTACACGACTTTTACATTCTATTTAACCTCTAAATATATCAAGAAAATATTTCTTGATGATTCGGTCTTTTTCAGGGTATTCTGGTAATTTAACAAATCAATATTTTACCATTACCATTTCCTTCTTAGAACAATTACTATATTCCTTCTGAAATCCATACATACGAATTCCGGACCATTACGAGAGCTATTTAATCGCAAGAAGAAGAAACGAAAGGACAAAGCTCCGAAATAGAAATTCGGGGTATAAACCGCAGCAAATAGAAGAGAGCATTAACTATGGATGACGATGACTATAGAAGACAGAAGCAGGGACATCGAAATATAAGGGAAGGTGTAAAATTTAACAACAACCCGGAAATTACAACCCGTATATATCGATGCATATAGCAATGTAAAGACATGGGAGAACTAGAAACACTATAAACCCAAGAGCATAGTAGAAGTAAATAGATTCTTCTGGTGGCAGATTAAAAAGAAGAATGACAGATATGCAAGTTAAGAGGATATCAAGGATCAGGATGGGATGGAGCATATTAACGAATACTTTAAAGTAGGAATTGAGAAAGAAAGAATAGAAGGTGTGAGTTGTAAGGAAATGGAGATGGTGGATTTATAGGAAAATTTTCGACAGAGCAATCGAAGCAGATTATTGCGTTTAATCAAAGAAGATCTGAATCTCCTTAATTACCGAAGGATCAAATCTAAATTGAAGATTTCTTCTAAATTCCTTAAATTTCGGAAATCAATCTTGACTACGACACCGGTTAAGTCAAACTTACTTTTATTCATTTTCACTCTTAAGTGATAGCTTCATTCGTGCTCTTCACAAAAACAAATCATTTTATCTATATTAATCAATGATGATAAAACTCTAATTATCAGTTCATATACGTCATGAAAACACTCTTACTGTTAGCCATGACAATCTCTATCAAATTTCGGGACGAAATTTCTTTTAACGGGTAGGTAATGTGATGACCCGGAAATTTCCGAACAAATTTAAACTTTAATCTTTATATATATCCGGCACGATAAGCAAAATCTGTAATGTTGAGTCCCAAAAGTTTTGAAACTATATTCATTTAATCAAATACTCTTTAACCATGCCTAACGATTCACGAACAATTATGTGTAAATAAATATATATGCATATACATGTGTGCTTATTAAATTGAGATATATTAATAAAACATTGAACGGATTAGTTGATATGAAAATAAGCTATGAGATCTATTTAGTGAACTTGAAAATGATATCAAGGTATTGAATGAATAATACGTTACATAAACGTATTTGTTCGATGTAAGTTTATCAACGAGATTAAAAGATAATATCAAATGATTGAATTATCAGATACATTGATTTATGATCACGAGTCTCCGTCGTAAGGTCCACTATGATTTAAGAGACTATTACATTTTTAACGGTATTCGGAAATTTAGTGAAATGATACGCATGCAAGAACGACAGTGTTCTTATCGAGGATTAGTCAAAGGTTGGTGGAGGATTGAATTTCATAACACTTGGTTGATAACTTGCAACGTATATAGAACATGATTATGTATATTAGATATATTAGTTAGGTAAAAGATAGTAACCCTTGTTCATTGATTCGATTTATAATTAGATATTTTAACTAGAGCCTTTGAGAAATTAAAGTAAATGTTGGCGCATAAATAAGTTATATCAGATTAAGTTTTTGAGCATAACCGTTAGGTGATATAACAATATCTAGTATTCACACGATTTTAATGTTATATATATATATTGGTCTTTGAAATATAATTAATTTTGAAAAGTGAAATATTATATTATTAGATAAATATTTCAAACATATGTATTATGTATAAGTTTATAAATTTTAAATGTACATATATTTTATTTTAGTCATAAAACGTTTTGATTCAAACTAATAAGATTAAATATATATTTTGTTATATAACGAGACGTCGATTCATAAAAGGAAATGACCAAAACACTCAAAATATTAAGTTACACTTTGAGTGGGTTAGTTTTTAATTAATTTAAGTGTAGTTATTAATAAAGGTACATGTCACAAAACGTTTAATTTTAAAATAAAATATTTTGATAAACAACGAGGCTTTGAATTATGGAAGTAAATGATCACAACGCTCAATTTTATAAGTTATATTTTTATAAAGGTAATTTATTGAAGAGTAAGTCTATTTTTTTGTAAAAGGTACACGTCACGTAACGTAAAAGACTAGTTTTCTAAACGTACGAAAGTGCGCCCGAAAAACAGAAAGTGGTACATGAGTCGTGAGACCACGACCGTGTCATTTTTGTAAAAATTATATTTTTACCATGAGCGTAAATATAATATAATATTTAATTAATTCTAAAGATTAAATATAATATATATTAAATAATATATATATATATATATATATATATATATATATATATATATATATATATATATATATATATATATATTACGTATCATATAGCATAGATATAAAGAAAGGGGTGTCGGTAGGAAAAAGTTAAGATTCATGAGCTGTAATATGTGATTGCATGAATAACTTGGCCAACCACTTTATATAAAGATCGATCAATTGGTTATGAATTTACACACAAACATACTCATATTCTCTTCTGCATCATTATTATTATTATTATTATTTATATTATTATTATTATTATTATTATTATTATTATTATTATTATTAATAAGGTTAATATTATAGTTAGGAGTATTATTATTAGTAGTATTTATACATAAAATATTACGACGAGGTCATGAGCGGGTCATTTCAAGACAAGTTTTATGAGTAGGATAGGGCTAAGGAAATTATGGGTTATGGCTATGGAGGTAATGGGTATGGTTCATGGGTATGCCCTTGAGGTCAAATTGGTAATTATCGTCTCCGTCGCGTCTACGTACCTTTCCTACAGTATTGAATCTCAATATTGATACGTGAGCACTCATAACTTAACTTTTATTTACTAATAGTGTATCCCTGACTAGTGCTCGAGAATATAGGATTATGCATGCTTGTATATTTGATATTGCCCTTAGATAGGTTATGTTGAATCTTAAAGGTTGTTATACTAGGGATGAAATAAGGTATAAGATATGCATGTCATTGGAAAGCTAGCGAAAAATTAAGAACTTTTCATTTAGATATCGAATGAATTCGATGAACGGATAGAAAGTTATGAATTGTATAATTAATTTCGTAATTAAAATTGCTGATAATAATTAGTGAACTGATTTTCTGGGTAATAAAAAGTGGTTATTTGGATTCTACTCGTCGAGTAGATGAATTTTCATATAAAGCACGTCTCGTTTCGTTGAACGGTTGTCAAGTTATGGATAAAAGAAGTTTTGTAAATTTTGATGAAACGTCGTTACGGAAACTGAAATTCTCGTTGATCTGCGTTGTTTCAGATTAAAACAAAAATATCACTGAATTCTTTGCTGTAAGATGTAACAAACGACTCTGGTCGTTTTTCAATTCGAGTCTCGACGATTTTTCTAAAAATCGTCAAAGTTGACTGTTTGGTCACATTTTAAAATTCTAAAAAGAGCTGAAACTTTTTTATTAAAAATGTCAGTTTTGTATCAGTTGTCATGGTCGGCCTGATGTGTGTTTACTTTTGCCAAAAATCATGTTATATCTTTGTGGTAACGAGAATTTGAAGGCTTTGACCGTTTGTCAATCCGAATTTCGAGGAATTTTCTAAAAATCTCCAAAGTAGGCTACTCGGTCATTTTTGTAAATTTATTAAAGCTAAAAAATTAACTTTGAAACACCGAAACCGCGTTGGCAACTACGAGTTGTCTAGGTTTAGTTTACTTCTGTAAAAATTTATGCTTAATTTTTTTGGTAATGTGTAACTTTTATCTTTGGCCGTTTATCAATCGGAATTCCGATAATTTTTCTAAAAATCGCTGAAGTGGCCGTTTAGTCATGTTTGACCGAAAAATCATTTTTGTATAAGTTATTATATTTTTGCATGCGACCTCGTTTTTACTTTAACCTTTGACTTTTGCACATTAGTCTCGAGCATTAGGATTGTGGTACACTATGACTTGGCCTAAATTGTTAGACAAATATTGACCGTCATATAAATATATATAATTAATATAGGTTCGTGAATCCAAGGCCAACCTTACACTTGTTCGATGATGTTATATGTATTTTTACTACAAAATACAGTATGGTGAGTTTCATTTGCTTCCCCTTTTACTCTTTACATTTTTGGGGCTGAGAATACATGCAATTGTTTTATTAACTGTTTTACAATAATTATATGTGTGAGTTTCATTTGCTCCCTTTTACTCTTTATATTTTTGGGACTGAGAATACATGCGCAATTTTTATAAATGTTTTACGAAATAGACACAAGTAATCGAAACTACATTATATGGTTGAATTATCGAAATCGAATATGCCCCTTTTTATTAAGTCTGGTAATCTAAGAATTAGGGAACAGACACCCTAATTGACGCGAATCCTAAAGATAGATCTATTGGGCCCAACAAGCCCCATCCAAAGTACCGGATGCTTTAGTACTTCGAAATTTATATCATGTCCGAAGGAGGATCCCGGAATGATAGGGGATATTCTTATATGCATATTGTTAATGTCGGTTACCAGGTGTTCACCATATGAATGATTATTTTTGTCTCTATGCATGGGACGTATATTTAAGAGAACTGGAAATGAAATTCTTGTGGTCTATAAAAATGATGAAAATAAATGATTATGATAAACTAATGAACTCACCAACCTTTTGGTTGATACTTGAAAGCATGTTTATTCTCAGGTTTGAAAGAGATCTTCCGCTGTGCATTAGCTGATTTTAAAGATATTACTTGGAGTCATTCATGACATATTTCAAAAGACGTTGCATTCGAGTCGTTGAAGTTCATTAAAGATTATATTTAAGTAGATGACAGATTAGGTCATTTATAGTTTGGATATTATGAAATGGTATGCATGCCTGTCAACTTTCGATGTAAATGAAAGCTTTTCTTTTAAAACGAATGCAATGTTTGTAAAATGTATCATATAGAGGTCAAATACCTCGCGATGTAATCATATGTTATTGTATTCGTCCTTATGGATTGGGACGGGTCATCTCATAACCCGACACTTTAGTATACTCAAAAACATACCATGAACAGTCCACAAGTCGTGATATACAGCCAATACACTACTTGGAACTTCAATTCAATCAAAAACGTGTTTTAGACGTAACGGGTGATTCGTGGCTCGGATTGAGATGACCCGAACATGAAAGTTCGCCCCACCATCAGTCCTAACACACTAGCACACCCTAAAGTCACCAAATATGGTCACAAAGTCGGACCAAACCTGGTTCATACCAAAATCACATTTCAATCTTAACAAAATACCACTTTGATCATAATTAGGGTTCCGGGAATCGAAACGACATGAATCCGGAGTCTAAAATTAATGTCTTGATGAGAGGAACTCATTTATATACTTTATTTTATGATCAACATCAGTTACAATATCAGAAACATACGAAAAAGCTGCTGTCCTAATTTTATCAAACCGAAAAATATGCAATCGAGCAATTCTACGCATACAATCAACATTACAACAACTAATAATCATCATACTAATAATATAAACATAAATTACAGAAAAATAAATAAAAATTAAAAGTTCTAGGGTTAGGGTTTATACCCTAATCAAGAAACAAGAAGTGTAATCGCGTAGAGAACGGAACGAGGAACGCGTTGGTATAGATGATCTCTTGATCCAAGCTTGAAAAATTGATGAAGATGATGATGTTGGTGTGTGGTTGCCGTCGCCAAAAAGAAAGAAATAGAGGAAGGAGAGCAAAAGTGGTAATTAGGTTTAGATTAAAATTGTGTAATGTGTAAAATGAGATGGAAAATAAAAAAAAATGGGGAGTATACTCCCTCCCCTTATGGTCGGCTGAATGGGGGATCATGGGGTGGGCCCCATGGCCCAATCTTTCTAAATGATAATTGCTTGTGGCCCGAAAGCCCGAACGAGTCCCGAAATGCGAAAACGCACTTACGCGATTAAAAATTCGGAAAGATAACAAACGCGCAACGAAAAATAAATATAAATTCCCTATATAATAATATGATCTTAAAATATCATATTTAAAATAATTAGGATTTAAATATCCCAAAAACGCGACCGTTGGTTTATAAACCGAAAAGATTCGCCGGATAGAAATCCGCGACACGTAGAAACGTATAAATTAAAATATGAATACAGTTATTCACATAACATTTAATAATTAATATATTATTATTAATATAATAATATAGGTCATAGAAATGACGTAGCACAATTAATAGTTAACGGTCGTTAAATAATTAACGGAAAAGATAACGGAAAAAGTAGGGTCGTGACATAGGGTTTTTAGGGTTAGGGTTGGAACTTTTAACTTTAGTCCTTGATATTTAGATTAGCTTAAATGGCTCAGTGAAGTTTTTAATTTAATTGTTTGAATACAACAAGTTTTAGAGTATTATATTTTGTTCACAAAATTTAATTAGCTTTTATTTTTCATCTCTTATTAACTTGACATTTATTGTACAAAGTTAATTAATATGTTTTATAATTCTTAATACTTAACAATTATTGGTTAAATTTTAATTATTAAGTTTTAATTATATTGTTTGGGCATTTAATATTGAAAATATATAGAATGGAAAAATGAGGGTTGTTATATTTTTAGCTCTTGATCTTGTTATATTTTGTAGATTAAAACTTCGATTTGAACCCTTCAAGAACATGAAAGATTCAAGCTTTCTAGCTTTGAATCTTCATTACTTTGTTGGATCTAAGTTTTCTATCTTATGATCTCTTTATTTTGTTAAAAAGATCAAAACTTGTGTTTATGATCTTCATGAAACTTGAAGATCTTGCCTTTTGCTTTAAAGGTTTTCAAGAACATAAATGATTCAAGATTTCTAGCTTTGGATCTTCATTAATTTGATGGATCTAAGCTTTATATCTTAAGATCACTTTGTTTTTGCTAAAAGATCAAAACTTGTGTTTATGATCTTCATAAGACTTGAAGATCTAGCTTCTTGCTTTAAAGATCTTCAAAAACATAAAAGATTCAAGCTTTCTAGCTTTGCAATCTCATAATTAATTGTTAAATTAGGGTTCCATTATCTTGATTGATCAAATTTATGTCTTGCTTGTTTGATTGAATCAATGTTTAGAGCTTTAATCTTAGATAGAACTTGTATTTGTGTTAAGACTAAAAACATGATGTAACCTTGGTTCATCATCCTTCTAAAACTCTTAAGTGAGTTGTATTCTCTCTTAGTCTTCACATTTGTGTGTTGATGTTGAACCTTGGTCAAAATGATGCTAAAACATCAAAGAGTTGTACACTTGAAGCTTACACGCATCAAGGATGAGAACTGTGATGAGCATCAAGCACCAAGAAACCCACCGGAGCACTTGTTTACTGTTTTTCGGGGTCTGATCAGACTCCTGAGATTTCTGGAAAATTGATTTTCAGATAGTTCGTTTCGAGTAGATGACTTTTCGTTTAGGACTCACCTAAATCCGATATACGGTTTAGGATTTATAGCCTTCCGAAAGTCACTACGCCTTTGTAATGACGTGGTGAAAATTCTGACCTACTCGCGCTTGAACCGTTGCCACGGTCAAACAACATCGAGTTAGGATCTGAAAATTGGACAGCGGTTAGAGGACTCACATACAGAGCCTTGGCCATTGAACACGCATCATTTTGGTTTGTATAGAGGTCGTAACAGCTGTCTGAAGTCAGCCTTTTGTTTCGATCTTTATTCTTGTTGAAAACTTACTTTACCTTTTACGAATGATGATGATGATGATACTTAAGACTTAACTTATTTACTTTAGAACCTTTTGGGACAATTTACTGACTTAGTAACCATTGGTTTAGGTTGAGGACCTTTTGGATCAACCAACTTACCTGTTTGGACCGACTTACTACTTGCTTACATTTTCGTATCGACTTTTACCGCACATTCACTGTGAGTTATAGCTTCCGTTTTTACTTATATTATTTTTGGGACTGAGAATACATGCGCTTTTTATGTTTTACTTACTTGACACGAGTACTTAAACTTTACATATGTGTGGGTTATATAACGGCATAAACTTTCCCCTTAGCACGGTAACGTTTAACTATTGGTTTTTGAACCGTTAGACGCGAATCTTAGATATGGATCCATAGGGTTTGGCATCCCCACTCGGGCTAGTCGCGCTAGCATTTAACGGGTGTTTAATACTTCAAGAACATACGCACTCGCCATGTGTACTTTTAAGGGGTGATATATTATTTTTACGTTAAGTTAGTTACCGGGTGCCCACGGATAAGCATATACTTTATCATATTGATTTGAATTACTAATTTGAAATACTGATTTGAAATGCTGGTTGAAGCACTAAAATCTCGTGGTCTACATTACATTACTGATTACAAACAAACTATAGCTCACCAACATTCTTGTTGACATTTTAAACATGTATTTCTCAGGTGCTTAGACTTCCTGTTACAGACTCGCTGTGTTAGACTTCCGCTGCATTGTTTAGAGATGTTTCAAGCATGGAACTTTTACTTTGCATAATCAACTTATGTTATTTTTAAACAATGGCCTTGTAATGACCTTAGCATCATAAACTCATGTTAATGTTTTCTATTCATCTTTTGTAAAACCATTGAAGTTACCTTTTCATGAATGCAAAACTTGTTTTAAAACAGCATGTAGTATTATACCGTGTAATGGACCTGTTGTTGATGAACCGTGCATGATGGTTTTGTACGGGGCGTCACATTTTAAGCCTAACCCATAAACACTAATTAAACAGTAAAATTTAACACTATAACCCCTAACCCCCAAATCTTATTAAACCCTATTTACCATTATATTAAAACCAAACCCTAGACACTAAATTGGATCAATATATACATCAAACCATAAAACTCTAATAAACATAAACCCTAAAAGCTAAAACATAACTTGTAAACCATGATGAACTGGCCCGTAAGCCCTAACCATAGACCTGTATCCCTAATCCTTATATATACCCTAACCCCTAAACTATTGACCCTAAACTAAATATCCTAAACTATAAAATAAAGATTATCATAATCTTATATAAATTAACCATTTAAACCTCAAACTCAAAACACATTAACCTACATCACAGAACTAGCACTCGGGTTAAAGGTTGCTACTCACGAAGATCTCAAAAAGTTTATATAGGTGGCAAACACAACCTTTTTTGATGAAGCGCAACTAACGAAACTAAAGATAGTTGAAAAAGAACCACCATTGCGTTTTATTGAAAAAAAATAACATTCCCGTTAGTATACCTGCTAACAAATTCAGTGAATTTCAAAGGCAGCTGCATTCGATGGATGATGTTGTATATTTTTTAATTCAAAATCAAGGTTTATCTTTTGTAGCTCCACCACATTTACTACCTCACGATGGTCATCCCTCCGGTAATGCTTATGCTCCACCTTCCCTTTTTCATTTTTTGCAGTCATTAATCAAATAATTAGTTTCTTTGATGCTGATACTTCTATACAACAATAACTGTGCTTATGCTTATAAATGTGCTTATGTATATAATAGAACAAAATGAGAACGGGGATGCTAAGATAGAAAATCATGACGAGGAGACAGAGAACAATGATGCTGAGACAGATAACGAGGAGGTTGAGAAAGAGAACAAGGATGGTGATACAGAAAACGATTATGCTGATACAGAAAACGATTATGCTGATACAGAAATCGAGGATGTTCAAACTGAGAACGGTGATGGTGAGACATAGAACGATGATGGTGAGACATACAACGATGATGATGAGACAACAAAGGAGGATGATGAGGCAGAGATCGAGGATGATGATACAAAAAATTAGGCTTCTGAGACAAGTAACGAGGATTCTGAGACATATGTCATTTCTTTCACGCATCCAATAAAAAAGATGACCACCTTCCACACAACATACATCGTCAGACTACAAGGTATTTGAGAAGCTCACGGCAGTTGAACTCTCATAGATGCTCAAAATACTTGGAGTGAGCTAAAACTATTCTTTTACTTTGAGTAATCAACCATTATAGTGTTTTATTATTGTGTTGTGTCAATAATAACAGAAGTTAATTGCTATGTAGGACTTTATGGAGCAGCTTATGTTTTTTAATTAATACATTGAATCATATGTTTTTTCGAAGTACATGACTTCCAAATGCCACGATAGAGGGCTAGCTTGGGTGAAGAAGAAGAACATATTTTCTACTAGATAGGTGGTTCTTCCCATTGTAACCGGGTACGTACATGTATAGTATATATGTTTGAGTGTTTTGGTTTTTTCAATTTGAGCATTGTGTGTGTGGGGGGGTATGTGTGTGTGTGTACTTATATATGTTTAGTTTTATTGGCATGTTATAAACAGATCCATATCTATTTTGCAGGGGTCATTGGTGGTCACGATATTCTGTGACTTTGATGGAATGAACAATTCACGGTGCATCTTGTTTCTCGATTTATTGTTAGCAACCGAGTTCTCTAAAATGCTTCAACAAAAGATTAAACAGTAATGTTATTTTAGACAAATATGTTTTTATATAATTTGTTAAGTAGAACTCTGTTTAGTTTTGTTCTACATTCATTTGTTCACATGGCAGATTTTTCGTTGACGTATACAAAATTTAAGGGATGACAGAAGCTCCAGAAATCTCGTGCAAAATACCCTTTATGGTTCCTAAGGTTTTTATCATGTCTCACAAATTTTTCCTTGTGTGCTATTTTCATTAATCAGTTTTGTGTGCTTGTTTCATGGTTGCATAATTAGTTTTGGTATGTTGTTTCATGGTTGCCTAGTTAAACATGTAAACATGTGTAAACCGACACGTTCCACAACAAACTGATCGCGATGATGTCATTTTATGTGTTTAAATTTATTTATATTATAAATTATAATGAAATAAACACTTCAGATTAGTAATTACCACACCATTTGGGTAGGAAAAATTGTGAATTATGTCATATAAGATAACCGAAACACCCCTTGATATATATTCTCAAAAATTCAGTTTACAAATACGAAAGCCAAATTGCGCATTAACTTGTATTAAAATGTGATAAACTAAAGTTAATGTCGGTATAGTACTTGAAATTGTGTATCTTACTGTTACAAACTCCACTAGTTGAGACCAAGTATCCCGTGAAATAGATTTATGCTTAGCCTCAAATAAACAAACAAAAATGTATAAATCCGCATATCATGCTAAAGTTGAAGTTTACCACCCTTAACCTTTTAGTGATGAAGAGTTATGGTAAGATAGTTATCATTTATCTTAGAACCTATGAAGGGAACCAGTCACAAAACAACCTGAATGAATCTGCGATGTTAGATTAATTACAAAAACAGAACGTGTAAAGTTGCGACACATCATTTCCAACACTAATAAGAAAATGTGTTATCAAATTGTAGCACTAGCCTTCTCCTCCCACAAAACGACCAACTAATGCACAAAGCCAATAATATGTTATACAAGTGATAATGAACTTATGAACCTCACAATTATAACTTGTCATTAAAAATATAGTCAAATAGTGAACATATAATCCACATTAGAATATTTACATAACTCCAAAAGATCATAGCCAATAAAATGAAGTTATTATAACTGAACTCTTACCTCCACTACCCATGTCACCATTTTGTCACCATCTTGATTGACAGTCATTCCATTAACAATGGTCTTCTGCAAGTTTCATGGCTACAAGATTAAAACTGAGTGAAATTAGAGAACAAGTTTGCTTACAGATTGACTAGTGAGACAAATTGAGCGACTAACCTTGTAGATCAATGAGAAAACTATAATTATGATTCGATGAGAAACAAACCTTGTGAAATCTATGATTATGATTATCAAATTTAGTGAATGACCTTTTGAAATTGAGGTTGCTTTTGCTAAAACTCAACGAGAAACAAAATTGAGTGACTAGCCTTGTAAATCTGCAGTGACGGTGTAAGTTGAAGCAGGTTCAATCAAAGCAATGTGTACTTGCTGTTTTTATTTACATTTTGAGTGACTTAGGTTCTCCTTCACCAAATGTCTTGTTCGATTTATAAAGTTCAAGCAAATAAGTAGCTGCTCAAAAATAAGTTAAATTATCATTTTCTACAAAACGCTTATTTAATATCAATATATACTTGTTTTTTCCGAGATAAAAAATCAAATTAACCCATTAAATTAACCTAATATAAATAATATGCATTGAAAACTTGATGCCTGATAGGTTGTTGCCCAGGCCATCACCTTATTGCACTTGGCTACGGACGAAGTAGTACTACTACATGCACAAACAGAAATTAAGAAACCGAAGAGTTTTGTTTATACTTCACAAAACTTCATCGCACATTTCATATGACTCATACAATTAATCACAAATTATCTTAATTAATCCCCATAACTAAAGTCTACACGAGGGAAAACACTTATTCACGTATTTATTACTATTAGAGGTGGCGGAAAACGGGCTCACATTTGGTCGAGTAGATTCTTCATCTCAGCACGTGGTTTGCACTTGGCTACCAAGGGTTCAACTTTTACAAGGTTGAAGTTAAGAGATTCAGTCATATCAACCATCTTTCCGTTTAACCTTTCCCAATCAAAGCATTGAATTAGCACGCCCAAAGTTGCCTCAATCACATGAAGTGCCAAACCTTCACCCGGACAACTCCTCCTTCCAAACCCAAATGGCATAAACTTGAAACCATCCCTTGTTCCTTCTAACCCTTCAAACCGTTCTGGATTGAAGCTCTCAGGGTCGTTCCACAATTTAGGGTCACGTTGTATGGACCATTGATTAACAATAAGCATGGTCCCGCGTGGGACATTATAGTCCCCAATAACACAATCTTTTGACGACTCACGAGGAACGAGTAATGGACCTGGAGGGTATAGTCGTAATGTCTCATTTATAATACAACGAAGGTAAGGTAGGTCAACTAGGTCTGACTCCTCAACAAGTCGATCTTTTCCTATAACTCTATCAATTTCATTTCTTGATTTTTGCAGAACATGTGGGTGGTTTAGCAGAAGTGATAAGCACCATTCCATTGTTCCGGTCGTAGTATCAGAACCAGCAGATAATAGAATCTGATGATATTAAAATCCAAAAAAAGAAATCTTGTCATTGTACTTTATAGCAATATATACTTTTATTAGCATATAAATATACAAACACTTTTTTGTCAAATAGGTAAAAATGAATACATAACTCATGATCTTATTCTACTTTAATACTTAGTAGATTGTATGTCTTAACAATTCCACACCGTATCCATTCCATAGCTTGTAATTGACCTATTTAACCCATTTTTAGACACAACTTCACGCGATATAACCAATAATAATAGGTAAGCATATCATAATCACCTCAATAGGCTACAAACATTCTAATATAAATTTTACAATCAGAACCAAACACACGAGTTAGAGATCTTACCAGCATAAAGCTTCTGATCATTTCATCAGTGTAATAATTTGGATCCGATTCTTGTAACGATAACAATAATTGAATCATAGTCTTCTTGTTCTTTACCACCCCTTCTGATTTCCTAAACTGTTCAATGAAACCTTGAAAGAAAATATCTCTTTTATTTTTCAACGAGATTAACTTATTTTTGTATCCATTCTGTACGAAATTTCTCAGAAATGGCAAAAAATCTCCAAGATACGGGATCATACCAAGCAAAAATGTCTCTTCTAATATCTCGCTAAACTGTTTCCCTTCTTCATCAGCTGCACCAATATCACCTACAAAATACCTGTTACCTGATATGATCCTCATCATTATATTCAGCATTAATTCATTCAAAACCGCCTTTACATTCACATGTGAATGTACAGAAGAAACAGACGCATTCTGAATTTTACGTATCAATAGTTTTTCTTCATCAACTAGTATATCATGAAATTCTTTACGGCTATGCATAGAAAAGAGGGCAGTCGAAGCAATACGGCGCAAGTTACGCCAGTTGTCACCATATGGAGCCCAGTTAAGACTAGTGTTGTTGTTGCCTATAATTTTACCATATAACGTATGAGGACGATTGGTAAATATGACGTCATTTTTGGTGAAACATTCTTGTGATGCGGAAGGGGATGAGATTAACAGGAGATGGCGACTACCTAATTGGAGGTTGAGAATGGGTCCATGTTTGATCGAGAGTTTGGCAAGTGTTTGGTGAAGTGGCGGTTTTAGAAGGTAGAGATGACCAATCACCGGGAGAGATGGGAAGATGGTCGGTGGCAAATTGGAAAATTTTCGACCAAAGTGTGATGTGAAGAGATATGACAATACAACGAATATAAGAGACATGTATAGATAAAGGATCTCCATTGTTTTAAGAGGTTTTGTTTTGTTTTGTTTTGTGTATGTGATGATTGTGGTGGAATTTGTTTATACTTTTATAGGCGCTCAATGATGAACAAGACAAGATATATACATAAAGAAATTTTGATTAAATAGAGAAATTCGATCAATTATCAATCAATTATTTCTAAAAAGAGAAGCTACTAACTTCTTTAAAATTAAACTGAAAATTTCGTCATCTACTGAGTTTTTATATTCATTAGTTTTAAACGGAGAAATAAATAAATTAGAAACATCCCTTTAGAAAACGACTAAGAAAGTGAAAACAAGAAAATTGTGTTACACTTGTTAACAGTTAGTTGATGTGGTACTTTATACCTTGCTGTGTATAGTTTCATTCACTTAGCTTTATGCTAACTCCCCACATTCTCCCTTTTAGGTTTTGGAACTTGAAGTTAGATTGAAGGGTGCTAGTTGGAGAAGATATGTTTGATTGGATGAGACTCTGATGTTATTTTGTATTAATGAAAAACCCGTTTTTACGTAAAACCTGTTATGTAAACTGATACATTAATTATGTGCGATGAAAATGTTTTAGATGTACTAAATGGTATGTTTGTCAAATATTTTCCTTCCGTTGCGATTTAAAAAATATAGCCGGTGTTACAAATACTCCATAATAAATTACAGTTATCATTGTCATTTCTGTGTGTCAAAGGACACACATTTGTGTGCCTAATAGTATATAGATCTAAACAAAAATAAAACACAATAAGTAAAAGCAACTGCATATCACATTTATTAAAAAAAGATACAAATGGGTCATTTAAAAAATAATACTCCCTAATAAATTATAATTATTATTGTTGTGTCAGTGTGTCAAATGACACACATTTGTGCGCCTAGTATATAGATATAATATAATATAATGTAATAAAATAAAATAAAATTTAAATAATAAAATGGCGAAGAATTAATGATCGTTGTGATACTATACTAATACTACTAAATGTTATAAAATGAAAACTTAAACTACTAGGAATAATATAGTGCACGTGGCATTACAATACATAAATGGCTAAATATACTATAATATAATTTAACAAAATTAAAATGATACAAGAAAGTCAACAAGAGGGGGGGGGGGGGGGGGGGGGGAGGGGGGGGGGGGGGTTGAGGGGGTGAGTGGAAGAAAAGTGAGTTTATATTTCGGTTTCTTCCCAATTAAATAATGAGTCTCGTGTGCTAGACTTTACAGGTCGGCTTCTTAGAATTAAGTAAGGGGTGAGCATTGTGCGGTTTGGTATGGTTAGAAATGAAAATTATCTCCATAACTAAAGTTTCGGATATCTGATATCTTTAATTGTTCGAGTCGCTTAATTACAGGTTCCTTTAATTGATTGATTTGGTTCATGGTAGGGAGTAAAAGCGGTTAATTCGGTAATTGTTTGCGGCCGAAAAAGCTCTTCATAAAATTTTTTGTCTAATACCTTGCAGACTATTACTTAAATATTCTAAGATCAATGTCATTTTTGTACTCGAAATTTATGTAGTGTAGAAAAATAAGCAATCATATGACAACACTAACATAACACCATCTATTTTCATAACTTCACATCATATAGTTATATAATATTCAAGTATAATATATAAATAGATGAATGATGATATATTATATACAATATGCACATAATTTGACTTTTATATACATCTTTATTGTTATATACGTCTTTATCTACCTAGGACTCCCGACAGGCGAAAACCTTAAATCTCATAAAAGTTGGAAACCCGTTTTTGATAAATTCAAGAATAGATTATCGGACTATAAAGTTAAATCTATCTCATTTGGTGGAAGGCTCACATTAATAAAATCGGTCTTAAATAGCCTTCCACTTTATTATTTCTCCCTTTTCAAAGCCCCATGTAGTGTCATTAAAGAACTAGAAAGTGTGCGTCGAGATTTCTTTTGGGGAGGTTCTACGGATCAAAGAAAAATGGCTTGAGTTAATTGGAACCAAATCATGTTACCTTAAGAATTTTGGTGGTTTAAACGTTGGGTCACTTAACTTGAAAAACCTCGCTCTTTTAACAAAATGGTGGTGGAGATTTCTTATCTTTAATAATTCCTTTTGGGAAAAAATTATCAAAAGTATCTAATGGTGTATCCTATCGTATACACGCATAAAAGGCGTAATGGTTGCATAAAAGTAGCATCAGGAAGGCTGGAAACAACAGTTTTGTGGAGTTGTCCGTCCTGAAAGGACCCGTCCTAATCCATCAGGACAAAGTCCACATCGATTACAAACGATTCACAATAGTTGGTTACATCGCGAGGTACTTAACTTCTATATGATACATTTTACAAACATTGCATTCGTTTTGAAAAGACAAACTTCCTTACATCGAAAATTGACGATATGCATACCATTTCATAATATATCTAATTATAATTATCTTAATAATAATCTTGATGAACTCGACGACTCGAATGCAACGTCTTTTGAAATATGTCATGAATGACTCCAAGTAATATCTTTAAAGTGAGCAAATGCACAGCGGAAGATTTCTTTCATACCTGAGAATAAACATGCTTTAAAGTGTCAACCAAAAGGTTTGTGAGTTCATTAGTTTAACATAAATAATCATTTCATAATTTTTAATAGACCACAAGATTTCATATTTCCATTTCTCGTAAACATACGTCCCATGCATAGAGACAAAAATATCATTCATATGGATTGAACACCTGGTAACCGACATTCACAATTTGTATATAAGAATATCCCCATCATTCCGGGATCCTCCTTCGGACATGATATAAATTTCGAAGTACTAAAGCATCCGGTACTTTGGATGGGTCTTGTTGGGCCAGATAGATCTATCTTTAGAGTTCGCGTCAATTAGGGTGTCTGTTCCCTAATTCTTAGATTACCAGACTTAATAAAAAGGGGCATATTCGATTTCGATCATTCAACCATATAATGTAGTTTCAATTACTTGTGTCTATTTCGTAAAACAGTTATAAAAACATCGCATGTATTCTCAGTCCCAAAAATATATATTGCAAAAGCATTTAAAAAGGGATTAATGAAACTCACATAATGTATTTTGTAGTAAAAATACATATGACTAGATTGAACAATGCAGGGTTGGCCTCGGATTCACGAACCTATATAATTTATATATTTATTAAAATATATAATTGTAATCGAACAGGTTTATTTATATTATATCTTAAATTATTTACTATATTTATTTAGTTTGTGTATATATTCAGAATGTTTGATATTTATGTAATTATATTAATATATATTTAAAATACCTAACACGTTATATGTGAATATTTATATAAATTTCGTTAATATGGGTAAAGCATACTTATAACCTTAATAATATTCTTAAAGCTTTTAATTTTTATACACATAATTATTTTTGATAGTAATGATATAGATAATACTACTAATAATCATAATGATAGTTTTAATAATAAATCTCGTAATAGTGATAATATCAGTAGTTCTTATTAAGTTAATAAATTACTAATAATGATAATGAGAATTATACTTTTTGATATTAATACTCAGTACCTAGTAATAATAATAATACTAATAATAATAATAATAATAATAATAAAAATAATAATAATAATAATAATAATAATAATAATAATAATAATAATAATGGTAAATATAATAATAATGTTAGTAAAATTGATACTAATAATAATAATGATAATAATTAAAAAAAATAACACTTTTATTACTAATGTTATTAATGCTAGTAAGCTTAATATTAACAATACTAATAATTATAAAATGCTAGTAATTCTTAATATTAATAATAATAAATTTTATTATTTTCATATTTATAATAGTAAATATCATGATTATAATACTAGGAATGATAAAATTAATAATAATAATAATTTTAGTGATACTTTTATTAATACAAATGATAATGATAATTAGAATACTTATAAGTATAATTATGATAACATTTAAAATTATAATACTATTAATCATAATAATAACAATATTCATAATAATAACAATATTGAAATAATAATAATACAAATAATAAGATCACTACCTATCAAAATAGACTGAAAAAGAAGGAAAGCTGCCACTAGTCAGGATCGAACCCTCATCCATTAGCTTAAACCCATACACAATTAACCATCTGATCTAATACCTTTTTTCTGTTTTTAATACCAATTCCTTTTTTTTTAACTCGTAATCTGTTTCTTTCTTCTTCATCCTCACCATTTAAAATTGACTCAGGATCGATCCATTGCAATCAACGATTTATCTTTCTGCTTTTAAAATTATTGAAAAATACAGAAAAGATTCGTTTTAATTGTTTGAACTAATTAAAAACAGATAAGAGAAAAAAAAATAAACTTTGGTGTATCGACAAAAAAAAAAAAAATATGAACTCAAAAGTTGAATTCGATTTCTGGAAAGTTTTAGCCAAACTTTATAACATGAAACATGTTTCAAATCATCTCTATAAAGTTTCTAAATCATCAATTGATCATAAAACCTCATATTGAATTCGAATTTTCTTAAGAACAATCCTGTTGACTTTTGAAAACGTAACTTTGACTCTCAAATTCGATCACGATATGAAAAATTGGAAGTTGAATCTTTCCAGATAGTTTTAATGAAAGGTTTCTAACATAACTGCATTTATAGAATTTAAAATTTGATTCGTAAGCGAGTGATGGGCAAAAAAAAAACACGTACAGGGCAGTCACCTGTTTTACTTGAACTGTGACTCGAATTTTCAGCTTAATTTCAATTAATTAAGATTTGTTAGAGGGTGCTGTGAATTGGAAGTGATTATATGAAGTCGTATGATATCTAAAATCAACTGGAACTATTTAATTTATAGCCAATTTAATCGATGGAGAATAATTGATCAGACAAGGGAAAATAAAATAAAATAAAATTAGACAACGATGCCAAATAGATTTTGGCTGTTATACAGACATATAGGATTCGATTTGTACCAGATAGCAGATATGAAACAAATTAGGAAACAGTCTGATTGCTACTTGTAACAAATTGGTACTAGTTTTCCTTTATTTAGATTATATAATAATATATTATTAATAATTGATAATAATAAATTTATTAATAGTAATAATAAATAATATGGATACTAAGAAAAAATAATAATCATATTATTAATGTTGATAATAATAAAAGATATTATTTCTTAACAAATTTTAATAATAACACTAATGGTTATTTATTAATAATTATAGTAATATTATAAAAAAATGTAATAATAATATTATTCTTAATACTAATAATTATATTTATATTATTAATGATAATAATAATATTAGTAATAATATAACACTTTATATATATATCAACTTTCATATTTATATCAATATATTATTAATACTGATATTTATTCAAATAACTATTATTATGACAACTATATTTTATCTTGTTTTAATATATATATATATATATATATATATATATATATATATATATATATATATATATATATATATATACATAAATACTTTTACTTATGTAATTTTTAAATAAAAACTAAATATAATAACCTTTATTAAATAATTACATAATACAATATTTTAATTATACTTAGAATTATATATATATATATATATATATATATATATATATATGTAAATGAGTAATAGTATATAGTTATATATATGATATATATGATAGTAACTTATTTACTTTATTTGTTATTTTATATTTTTAATTCCAATTGATTAAATTGTATTTATTATTTCAAATTATATATACACTTTTGTTTATGTTTATTTATATATATATATATATATATATATATATATATATATATATATATATATATATATATATATATATATATATATATATATACTTGTATATATATACACACACTTATTCATGTATCGATATATTTATTTGTAGCCAATTGTTCGTGAATCCTCGGGAATAGTCAAAAAGTAATTCATTAAATGAATATAGATTTCAAAGCTTTCTAGACTTCACATTACGGATTTTGCTTATCGTGTCGGAATTATATAAAGTTTAAAGTTTAAATTTGGTCAGAAATTCCCGGGTCATCACAGTACCTACCCGTTAAAGAAATTTCGTCCCGAAATTTGATCGAGGGCGTCATGGATAACAGTAAGAATATATTTATGACAAATATGAGTTGATAAATAGAGTTTTATCATCATTGAGTAATATGGATAAAACCATTTAATTTTGTGAAGAGTACGAGTGAAGCTGTCATGACAGATTGAGATAGAGATTTAACTTTTGACGTAGTTACGGTGGAATTTAGAAAATAAGATGCGTCTTAACTTTTGACGTTGTCTTGATTGAATTTCGGAATTCAAGGGATTTAAAGAAAATCTTCGAAATCTAAAAGATTTGATTCTTCAGCGAATAAGGAAATTAAGATCTCTATAATTAAATACGGTGATCTGTCTCGATTACTCTGTCTGATATTTCCATTATAAATTTACCTTTTCCGTTCCATTAGTTTTCACCACTTCTATACTCAATTCCCAAATCCAAAAGATTGTGAAAATGCTTAATCCAATTCTAATCCTTGTCCTTATCCTGACTGTCATAACAATCATTCTCCTTTTCCAACTTCCACATGATGAATCTGTTTATTTCTACTATGCTCTAGGGATTATTGTATTTATAATCATCCCGTGTCTTTATATTGCTATACGCACTGATATCCACAGTTTGTAATTTCAGTGTTGTTATTGGGCTTTATATTCTTCCTTATATTTCAATGTCCCTATTCCTGTCTCCTATAATCACTGTCATCCACAGTTAATACTCCCCCCTATTTGCTGCGATTTATACTCCAATGTCTATTTCGGAGCTTTGTCCCTTCATTTCTTCTTCTTACGATTGGGCATCTCTTGTAATGGTCCAGAATTCGTAAGTATGGAGTTTCGAATGAACATCATGTTCTAAACAAGAAAGAACGTATTAGCACGATTTGATTTGTCAAATTTCCAGAATCACTGAGAATAGAACTATCAAGAATATATTTTCTTGATATGTTCAGAAGTTAAGTAGAATGAAAGAGTTATGTAACATGTCACATGATAACGTTAGGATCTGTGAATCATCACGTCCCATTAGAAACTCAGCATGACTTACTGTAATATAATCACGTTGATCAAATGTCATTATATTATACTAACTCATGCATCAGTTCTCAACATTACTTCAATAACATTCATATTTTAAGCTCGAAAGTTTACAGAATATAGAAACTAACAGTTTCTATATAATGTAACACTGATAGCACGACGAGATTATTGATTTCAGATAAGAATAGTTATGAAAATATCTTCAAAAATATGGAGAATATTTGTAATGAAATATACGATAATATTTTTGAATATCTAAGATCAGAGGATGATGGAAACTATTGTCCGCAAGGGTTTAGAGTAAAGAGCAAGATATTCGCTAAAGACTTTAGCAGTCATTGAATCATTTGGATTCTTTGAAGTCAAACTTATTCTTTGTGATTTGTCCACGGCTTTCTTCATAGTTTTGAAGGTATTTCGTATGCCCGAGAGACATATTAAATTAATGTGGCTGACGTGTTATGATCCAAGTCGGGTCATACCCAATAACAAACTTACCGACACCTTATTTGTATTTGATTTTAACGATTGGTTCATTGATCAAATACGCGACA
This sequence comes from Rutidosis leptorrhynchoides, assembly GCF_046630445.1. Classification (NCBI taxonomy): domain Eukaryota; kingdom Viridiplantae; phylum Streptophyta; class Magnoliopsida; order Asterales; family Asteraceae; genus Rutidosis; species Rutidosis leptorrhynchoides. The sequence continues at coordinate 261,283,254 of NC_092337.1, forward strand.
CTTGAACTTTAAGAAAAATGGTTTTCTTAAATATTATTTGATGTGTATTATATAAATTATGGAATAATTTATATATTATGGATTTAGTTATTTATAGGTTAAATAATTAATTTATTTATGTTACATTTTATATATAAATTGGTTTTATATAATAAAATGTATATAATAAATGGAAGTTTTATAAAATGTGTTTTATAAAATCTAATTTTATAAAACAAACCATTTTATTTAAAAGAATTGGAAGTGGCATGGGAGTATGGAGTAAGCATGCTCTTTTGACTTGTCTTTTACCATGTTACTTCCATTCTAAGTGCATATTAACCAAGGCTCTCTTGGAGACCAAATACACATGCATTTACACATCAAAATATTAGCAAAAAAAACTGCACAAAAGGCTCTCTTGAGCTGATTCTGGCCGTGGCCTTTTGATAGCAAGAAAGGGTTCTTAATTTTTTTTTACAAGCTAAAATCAAGTGTTCATAAATCCTAACCAAAGCTAGGGTGTTGATGCATAAGTTTGGGGTATAACAACTTGAGGTTTCATACTTTTGGAGCTCCATTCATCATCATCATCTTCATCACTTTTCAACAAGCTTGGAGTAGGTATAAACTCTTTTCTTGCTTGTAGTTTGTAAGTATATATCACAACTTGATCCTAATTGGGATTTAACTTTAATTGGTTAAAGTTTAACAAGTCTAAAATTGGTAATTAACATGCTTCCGCTTTCTTAATTCTTAAAATGGTTTAAGTATATTATGAACTTGTTAAATCCCAACATTGGTATCTAGAGCCGAAGTTGTTGAAATATGCTTCGAGATGGTTATTAAACCCACTATAATTTTGCATTCTATGAACATGCATGAAGTAGAATGTAAAATTTTCGGTTTTGGGTGGTTGTCATTTTGGCCAAAATCACTTGTGATTCTGCATTCTGTACTGCCAATCACTTGTGATTCTGTATTGCCAATCACTTGTGATTCTGTACTGCCAATCACTTGTGATTCTGTGTTGCCGATCACTTGTGATTCTGTATTGCCAATCACTTGTGATTCTGTGTTGCAGATCACTTGTGATTCTGTGTTTCCAATCACTTGTGATTCTGTATTGCCTATCACTTATGTTGATGATGTTCACAATCTAAGCCTTGACCTTGTGTTTGGTTGCATGCATGGTTGATTGATATTTATTCAATTGGTTTGTAATAATATTTATTCATTTGGCATGTAATAATTCATTTGGTTATGTAATTTATTTTATATTTGGTATGTAAAATAGATTAGGTTGTAATTTCATTTTTTAGACAAAATGTATTAGGATATATTTTGTAAAATGATGAAGAATGATGAAGACTTGAAGAACACATGAAGAAGCATTTGGATGCAAGGTTAAGTGGGAGATTTGAAATCTCCTACTTTGTGTTATAACCCCTTATCCGGTGGCATTTGTTTTCGGCTAAACAAATGTCTACCAAAATGGCTTGATTGTGAACATATTTGTTTTGCATGCATGGTTGTTTATTGTATGATTGTGGATTGTATGGTTGTATGCTACAAGTTAATCACACAAGTTAACAACAAGCAAAATGGCAATTTAATTGGTTAAATTATACATTAATTAACGACATGCAAAACGTCAATTTAAATGGTTAAATTAAAAATGGCTAAAAGGACATTAATAAACGGTTATTAAGATCATGATTAGGATCATATATATAAAATGGTTTATAGACATGAAATTGGCTTTTCATAATGAACTATACACCAAATGCATGTTGGTGTATGGCAAATGTTTTCTTAAACTAGAATTTATGAAAACTTAAAATCCCTTAACTAAAACAAGGTAAACAAGTTAAACGCCATCCTTTTGTGGAAACACTTAGACATATTAGGAATCTCTTGATGGGATAAAGGTCACCTAACCGTCATGAGTGAACTAATATGAATAAGGTACACTTCGCATACATGTGGGATAAAGGTCACCTAACCACTTGTATGTTAAGTCTACATGTTTACACAAGTAGGACGACTTGATTTAGGAATCATGAACTTAGGATCACCGAAGCATGAGGAACAAATAGGCGTTGATGGGATAAATATGCCATGCAAAAGGATTGCATGATCCTATAACTTAGAAGTTGCAAAAGGATTGCAATTGTCACATAAATGACTACCTAGCTAAATCAAATAACGGGATAAAGGTCACCTAACCGAAATTTGATTTACCGTTGGATTCTAAGATTTAATAAAACAATTAAAAATAAAAGGGTATTGTTTATTAAATTTAAAATCGATACTTAAAAGGACTTTGTTAAATTTTGTAGATGGCCGCAAATAACAACAACATGCAAAATGCACCACTTAACTTAAACAACCTATCATTAAGGTCTCTCCTCGAGAAAGACAAACTCAACCATACGAACTTTATGGATTGGTTCCGTAATCTTAGGATTGTCCTCAAACTTGAGGACAAAGCGTATGTGTTGGAGGACCCTATTCCCGACCAACCGGATGAGGAAGATATAGAGGGCATGGCTTATTATGACAAGTATTGCGCCGATTCGGTGCAAGTCGCTTGTCTAATGCTTGGGACTATGATACCCGAACTCCAAAAGGATTTCGAACATCATAGTGCATATGACATGATTACGCAATTGAAGGAGATGTTCCTTCAACAAGCACGTGTCGAGCGCTTCGAAACGGTTCGAGCGCTACATGTATGTCGTATGGATGACACCTAATCCGTCTCCTCTTATGTCCTCAAAATGAAGAGCCTTATTGATCGTGCTAACCGTCTTAACCTAAACATATCAAATGAGTTAGCCACCGATCTTATCCTTAATTCCCTTTCAAAAAGGTTTGATCAATTTGTAATTAATTACAATATGAATGGGATGGATAAGAGCATAGGTGAGCTTCACGGTATGCTTAGAACGGCGGAAACTAGCATGGGTAAAAGGGCTTTACCCGTGTTAGCAATCGATCAAGGTGGGTCCAAAGGTAACACCTCTAAGCCAAAGGTGGCTAAGAGAAAAGGACCCGCCTATCAAGGCAAAGGGAAGGGGAAGATGGTTACCCCAACCATCAACAAGGCCAAGAAGCAAAAGGTCACCGAGAAGGCAAACCCCAAGGAAGACCCATGTTTCGGTTGCGGTGAGATGGGTCATTGGAAACGAAACTGTCCGGTCTACCTTAAGGAGTTGAAGGACAAGAGGGATGCAGGGCAAACCTCAGGTAATATATATATGGTATATATAGAGCTAAGTATTACTTCTTCTAATACATGGGTATTAGACACTGGATGTGGAACTCATATTTGCAATTCTTTGCAGGGGTTCAAAAGAAGTGATCATAAGGCGGGAACATCAAGTCTCTATATGGGCAATGGTGCAAAGGTGCATGTTAAAGCTCAAGGAGATTTTATTTTGAAGCTTCCAAGCGGATTGGAACTTATTTTAGAAAATGTTTTGTATGCTCCGGATTTGTGTAGAAACATTATTTCTATTTCTCGCTTAAAACAATGTGGTTACGTTGTTAATTTTATTGATGATGATATTCATGTTTCTAAAGATAATGTATTCTATTTCAAGGCTTCACCTTTAAATGGAATTTATGAATTGGTTCATGATGACACATCATCTAGTAGCTCAATGTACCATACAAGCACCAAGAAACTCAAAAGGGATTTGAGTGATTCCTACTTATGGCATTGTCGCCTTGGTCACATAAACAAGAACCGAATACATACACTTCAAAAGAATGGACTTTTGAAATCAAATGAAATGGATTCGTTTGAAGTATGTGAATCTTGTTTACAAGGCAAGATGACTAAAGCACCTTTCAAAGGGACCTATGAAAGGGCTAAAGATTTATTGGGATTAATACATTCGGATGTATGTGGACCCTTTAAACCCATGACTAGGAAAGGTGAAAGATACTTTGTTACTTTCATTGATGACTTTAGTCGTTTTGGATATGTCTACTTATTAAGACACAAGGACGAAACGTTTGAAGCATTCAAAGAATATCAAAACGAAGTACAAAATCAACTCAATAAGACAATTAAGGTACTACGTACCGATAGAGGAGGTGAATACCTAAGCGATGCCTTCCAAGATCATCTTAGGAGTTGTGGGATTATCTCACAACTTACTCCACCCGGAACACCCCAACTTAATGGAGTTTCCGAAAGGAGGAACCGAACCCTAATGGATATGGTTCGATCTATGATGGCAAGAAGCTCGTTGCCTCTATCATTTTGGGGTTATTGTCTAAGCTCCGCGGCTCGTATTTTAAATATGGCCCCAACCAAGAAGGTGGAACGAACTCCTCATGAGATGTGATTTGGAAAACCTCCTTCTCTTTCATACTTGAAAGTATGGGGATGTGAAGCTTATCCTAAGCGTTATGTAGCAAATAAGCTACATGCTCGATCCACAAAGTGTATCTTCATAGGATATCCCAAAGATGACATGGGATATTACTTCTATGATCCATCCGAGCAAACCGTATTTGTTGCTCGGAAAGCGGAATTCCTTGAAACCAAGTTCCTTATGGAAGGTGATGGTGAAAGGAAGATAGATCTTGTAGAGGTACAAGATCAAGCCGATGATACACAATTGGTTGGCACTAGTACTCAACATGAGGATGTTGAAAATGATCAGGTGGATGATCAAGGTACACAAGACGTTCGAAGATCTAGTAGGATTAGTAATCCTCCCGAGAGATATGGGTTTCTCGTGGAAGGTTGCTATACGGTTGATTTGGATGAACCGACAAACTACAAAGATGCTTTATCAAGAATTGATAAAGATAAATGGCAGGAAGCCATGAACGCCGAGATGCAATCCATGTATGAAAACCAAGTTTGGGAACTTGTTGTGCAACCTCCTAGCTCCAAGCTAGTTGATTGCAAATGGCTTTTCAAGAAGAAAACCGACATACATGGAAACTTGGATACATACAAAGCTAGACTTGTAGCAAAAGGTTTCACTCAAACTCAAGGGGTTGATTATGATGAAACTTTCTCGCCAGTGGCAATGCTAAAGTCTATTAGGATATTATTTGCCATTGCTGCTCTCTATGACTATGAAATATGGCAAATGGATGTCAAAACCGCTTTCCTAAATGGATATCTTGAGGAAGATGTCTATATGGTACAGCCCGAAGGTTTTGTTGATCCGAAAAATCCTAAAAAGGTATGCAAGTTGAAGAAATCAATCTACGGATTGAAACAAGCATCTAGAATGTGGAATCATCGCTTTAATGAAGAGGCAAAGAAATTTGGCTTCATTAAAAATGGTGATGAAGCTTGTGTGTACAAGAAGGCTAGTGGGAGCTCTATAATGTTCCTTGTGCTATATGTGGATGATATATTATTATTTGGGAATGATATTACCACAATGCAAGGAGTCAAAACTTGGCTAAAGAGTTGCTTCTCCATTAAGGATCTTGGAGACGCACAATACATATTGGGGATAGGGATCTATAGGAATAGATCCAAGAGATTGATAGGTTTAAGTCAAAGTACATACATTGATAAAATCTTGAAAAGGTTCAAGATGGAAAACTCTAAGAAAGGTTTGGTACCTATTCAAAGAGGAACCGTTCTCAATTCATCTCAGTGTCCTACCACGAAAGATGAACAAGAGAGAATGAAGAAAGTCCCATACGCATCTGCTATTGGGTCTATCATGTATGCGATGATATGTACTAGACCGGATGTGTCATGCGCTCTAAGCTTGACAAGTAGATACCAGAATAACCCAGGAAACAGTCATTGGATTGCTGTTAAAAGTATATTGAAATACCTTAGGAGAACTAAGGATATGTTTCTAATATATGGGTCTGGTGAGGAGGAACTCGCCGTAAAAGGTTACGTGGACGCGAGTTTCCAAACTGATCGAGATGACTCTCGATCACAATCCGGTTATGTCTTCATGTTAAATGGTGGTGCGGTCTCTTGGAAGAGTTCGAAACAGGAGGTTGTTGCGTTATCCACTACAGAGTCGGAGTACATTGCCGCCTCACTGGCAGCTCAGGAAGCTGCATGGATGAAGAAATTCATCGACGACTTAGGAGTGGTCCCTTCCATTCAGGACCCTCTTGAGATCTTTTGTGACAACGAGGGTGCGATTGCTCAAATCAAGGAACCTCGTGCTCATCAAAAGACTCGTCACATTGAGCGGAGATTCAACTACATCAGGGATGAGGTTGAAAAGGGAAAGATATGTATTCACAAAGTTCACACAGATCATAATGTTGCGGATCCACTCACGAAGCTTTTACATGGGCCAAAACATGAGGGACATGTTTGTGCGTTAGGGCTTCGATATTCTAGTGATTGGAATTGATCTACTTTATGTATTGTAACGGAACGAATTAGTTCAAACTCATTAATATAATTATGGTATTAATTTAATTATGAGTCATGTTCCAATTTTGCATATTTTATCCATGAATAAACTATTATTCTAAATTCCGTAGTCGATCACATTTGTGGGAACAAGTGTGAGGTTTAGACTATTATGAACTTGGATTGGTATACATTCATAGGTTGAATGTGGGGCAAGGTTGCAACCAAGGTCCATAGATATTTGTGGGAAACAAATATTGGAAGACCCGCTCTCAAGAATTACTGTATAGAGCCTTTGTGGTTGATCACATGTAATCTTGAGTAAAGGCGAATATCATTGTATCCTCTGACCTGAGATACATATTGGGTTCGGATATTCACCAAGTACTGTGCCTTGATTCTTTCCTTCGCTATTCTGAAACATGGTAGTACATAAGGAAGAACTCAGGTATATTACAAAGTGTATATCTAGGACGTATGTAGTCAAGATGGAATTTGTCCCTCTTATTTGTTGAGAGTCAGATGTCTAAGGCCTGAAAAGTTAAATCTATAAGAGAGTGATCACTCTGTATCTCTTGGATTTAACATGACATCTAGGACGAAAGGAAATAATGAAAGATTCACCTAATCATATTCGAGATGGGAACTCGAAAGGGATGATGTTATTGAATGGCACAAAGTCATAACATATTAGGGGTGATGGACGGTGTGTTAGGCTGTATCCATCACTTGCATTAATTTCTTATGTTTCTCGTGCAAGTGGGAGATTGAAGGTATTTCGTATGCCCGAGAGACATATTAAATTAATGTGGCTGACGTGTTATGATCCAAGTCGGGTCATACCCAATAACAATCTTACCGACACCTTATTTGTATTTGATTTTAACGATTGGTTCATTGATCAAATACGCGACACTTGAACTTTAAGAAAAATGGTTTTCTTAAATATTATTTGATGTGTATTATATAAATTATGGAATAATTTATATATTATGGATTTAGTTATTTATAGGTTAAATAATTAATTTATTTATGTTACATTTATATATAAATTGGTTTTATATAATAAAATGTATATAATAAATGGAAGTTTTATAAAATGTGTTTTATAAAATCTAATTTTATAAAACAAACCATTTTATTTAAAAGAATTGGAAGTGGCATGGGAGTATGGAGTAAGCATGCTCTTTTGACTTGTCTTTTACCATGTTACTTCCATTCTAAGTGCATATTAACCAAGGCTCTCTTGGAGACCAAATACACATGCATTTACACATCAAAATATTAGCAAAAAAAACTGCACAAAAGGCTCTCTTGAGCTGATTCTGGCCGTGGCCTTTTGATAGCAAGAAAGGGTTCTTAATTTTTTTTTACAAGCTAAAATCAAGTGTTCATAAATCCTAACCAAAGCTAGGGTGTTGATGCATAAGTTTGGGGTATAACAACTTGAGGTTTCATACTTTTGGAGCTCCATTCATCATCATCATCTTCATCACTTTTCAACAAGCTTGGAGTAGGTATAAACTCTTTTCTTGCTTGTAGTTTGTAAGTATATATCACAACTTGATCCTAATTGGGATTTAACTTTAATTGGTTAAAGTTTAACAAGTCTAAAATTGGTAATTAACATGCTTCCGCTTTCTTAATTCTTAAAATGGTTTAAGTATATTATGAACTTGTTAAATCCCAACAAGTTTCACATAATCTTCTTTTCGGTACTAAATTCTCTATTGAATGTTCCAATATAATGATTCACAGGAATCACGAGGAGGTATATAATTTTGGACGAGAATATTTATGAAAATATCCTCAGAAATATTGAAGATATTGATGAGGATATTTTGGAATTTCTAAGTTCGATGGTTGATGGAGAAAGGTTTTCCGCAAGATTTTAACATGACTTCGGAGCAAGATATTCTCTAAAGATTTCAACGGATCCAGAATTATCTGGATTCTTTGAATATAGGGTATGGTCCTGGTATTTGTCCTTGGTCTCCTTCATGGTTAACTCTATCCGTTTTTCCAGTTCCAACGTTTCTGAGCTTTTCCAACATATTATTCTTTATCATCAAACTTCCGACGACTAAGGTCGTTTACGGTTACCTACAGTTTCTGCTGCTTCATTCAGTTTTTTTTTTCAAAGTTCAATGTATTGATTCGTAAGCTGGGTGCCTTTTCAAAATTTCAGAATGAAAGATCATAATTCTAAGAGATAAATGTTATATGGATACATATAACTGTTGATGTAGATATGCTGTGAGTTTTCAAAGTACTAATAGCTGATTCCCGGTAATTGGTATGGCGGTTCTCGTTACAAGATGCGGATGAGTATATGATAGGGTTTCAATGAATAAATATAATGATTTATCAGAGAGATTCAAACCAAGAAGAAACGAGGTTGCTGGTACGTCCGCTGGTAATATGGTAAAATATGAAAGGTTCCCCGGTAACAATAAAAGAGCACGTATATATATCAAGGTTATAATAAAGTTGTTTCGAATGAAAACTCGAAGTTGACTTGTTGGAGCTGTGACAAAATTGGCTAATTTGAAAAGAGATTTCAAAGTTATTTTCGATAATAATAACGCTAAAGGAATTAGCACAGCTACGCGTTAAACGTTTACTCAATTTTCGAGAGTTTTCAGGTGCATAACAATATGCATCGATCTTTTCTTTCATAGGTAATGTGCAGTTGGTTCATCCTTTCGATTGAGGTGTTCTCAAGAATCATGAAAGATTTTGAACGTAGATTTGTAATCGTCAAGATACAAATGAAGTTCAAGATGAAATCAAGTGGCAAACTTGAAGAATTATTTAGTTTCATATGTTATAATCAATATTTTAATTCATTTTAATTGTCCAATGTTGATAGTCCTCAGTTGATAGTCCACAGTTAGCAGTGTACAAATAATAATTCATATATAGTTTACTATATAATATTCGAATTAATTAATACGTATCGTGACCCGTGTACATGTCTCAGACTTGATCGCAACTCAAACTATATATATTATTGTAGAATCAACCTCAACCCTGTATAGAGAACTCGATCATTACTGCATATAGAGTGTCTATGATGATTCCAAATAATATATATAGATGTGTTGATATGATATGTCAAAACCTTGTATACGTGTCCCGATATTTAAAGTGCGTAAAATAAATAACAGAAATTAAATGACGATAAATTAAATGCGTAAAGTAAATAACAAAAAAATCAAATGACGATAAATTAAAATTACGAGAATGTAATTGCGAGAATGTAAATTACGAGAATTAAATTGCGATAAATAAAATGTAACCAGTTAGCTAGGAACAGTTAGCTGGAACAGTTAGCGTGGTTTCTTAACAAAATTCCATATTGTTAATTAGTCTGTTTCTAATCAAATTTTATTGTGTCCATTATTTCTTCGTGATGCCACTTGTTGGATTCTGATAGGTCAAAATCTAAATATGTAATTGGATGAATATGATTATTCTGTGGTGAACGGATTTGTATATCGGTGGATGTAAGTAGGATAGTATATGACTTGTTGAAAAAGATTCGAAGAACGTACATTGTAACTTATTAATGTGAAATTTAAATAGTCCTCGGGTATTACCTACCCGTTAAAATATTTTCACCATTAACAGTTTGTACAAGAGAATTTTTAATTACAATCTTTATGAAAACATATATACATATATATTTTCTTCAGATGTATTCAAGGATTTAATGAGTTAATATGATATTAAACTCATTTGCTTTTCGGTTGGAACTAGAATAAATAATCTCTAAAACTTTAGAGATTACATATTCGCCATGTCGAATGAAGATAAATGAGGTAGAACGATACGTAGAACGAAGATCATACTCAAAGTACATATGATGATATTGAAGCATGGATTGTTGATGGTACTGGTGCTGTTATTGATTGTACTGTTGGTGCCGGTGATGTTGCTGAAGCTGGTACATTTTGCACCATATTCTCCGAATTGATTATTCGAGCGCGAAGTTCGTTGACTTATTACTCCAGGATGATTGTCGGTCGGAACGAGCGGATGAATAAGGTTCAGAATTGTGGATAGAATATAATCTTGTCGAGTTACCCCGGAAATGAGACTGAAAATGGTGTCTCGAACAGGTTCGCCGGTAAACGCTTCAGGTTCATTGTCAAGAGGTGAATTCGGTTGGTGGAAGGGATTGCCTTCTGCGCGTTTCCATTAATAAAGTCAACTACGAACCCATCAGATGAATTTGATAATGGCTGATTGGTTGATTCATGCTGGTGACGCTGTTTTCGGAGCTTAGGTGAACATCTATGTCAGAATAGCTGTCGGAATAACTATCGGAATAGCTATCGGAATCTGAGGGACTCGAACTGATTGCAGGATTCATCTCATATGATCAGATGAAGGATTTTCGATAAGAAATAGATTATAGGATGTAGATTAGTACCCTGCAATACATAATTTACATATGCATATATAATACTAAAATCCCATAAGTTACGGAGGAATCTACGGAAGTTGTCAGACAAAGTTACAGTAACAGATACGCTAAGATATGAAGTAGCAGATACGCTAAGATATGAATTTTGTCTATACACTATTCATGCAGTCAATGCAGTAAAACGTGTCTAGACTAAGAATAATAAACAAGTGATTCTGTAAGAATGATAAGCAGGTAATTTTTGACACAAAATGATAAGCAAAACTTTTGATATGCAGACACGGTCGAAGTCCAGACTCAATAATGCATCCTATGTTGGGATTTAACAAGTTTCATGATACTTAAAACCATTTAAGAATCAATTAAAAGCGGAAGCATGTAATTACCATTTTGGAACATGTTAATCTTTAACCATATAAAAGTTAAATCCCAAGAAAAGGATCAAGTTGAGAAATAAGCTTACAAACTACAAGCAAGAATAAGATGTTATACCTATTCCAAGCTAGTTGAAAGTGATGAAGATGATGATGTTGAATGGAGCTTCAAATGGATGAAACCTCAAGAGATTATACCCCAAACTTGTAACCAACACCTTGTACTTTGGTTAGGATTTAATTAACACTTGAATTAAACTTACAAAACCAAATTATGAACCCCTTCTTGCTCCCTAAACCCCACGGCCTGCAGCAGCAGAATGGGAGAGTTTGTGCAGTTTTTTTGATGTATTTTTGCAAGTATTCTCTTCCACCAAGGAGTCAAAGTGCATGTATATGGAAGTGGGAAAGTATGGACAAGTGTTGGAGTCATTAGCATGCTTACTTACAACTCCAAGGCCACTCCATCTTGTTTAAATTAATTAGTTTTAAACAAGTTATATATTTATATAAAACTTCCATATATTTATAATGCACATTTTATAAACTTGCAATTTAATTTATGTACATTTTATTTATATAAAACCAATTTATATAAATGTAACATAAATTAATTTATTATTTAACCCATAAATAATTAATTCCATATAATATAAATTATTCCATAATTTATATATATATATATATATATATACACCAAGTATTATTTAAGAAAACCATTTTTCTCAAAGTTCAAGTGTCGCGTATTTAATCAACAATTCAATCGTTAAGATCAAAGACGAATAAGGTGTCAGTAAGTTTGTTATTGGGTATGACCCGACTTGGATCATAACACGTCAGCCACGTTAATTTAATATGTCTCTCGGGCATACGAAATACCTTCAATCTCCCACTTGCACGAGAAACATAAGAAATTAATGCAAGTGATGGATACAGCCTAACACACCGTCCATCACCCCTAATATGTTATGACTTTGTGCCATTCAATAACATCATCCCTTTCGAGTTCCCATCTCGAATATGATTAGGTGAATCTTTCATTATATCCTTTCATCCTAGATGTCATGTTAAATCCAAGAGATACAGGGTGATCACTCTCTTATAGATTTAACTTTTTAGGCCTTAGACATCTGACTCTCAACGAATAAGAGGGATAAATTCCATCTTGACTACATACGTCCTAGATATACACTTTGTAATATACCTGAGTTCTTCCTTATGTACTACCATATTTCAGAATAGCGAAGGAAAGAATCAAGGCATAATACTCGGTGAATATTAGAACCCAATATGTATCTCAGGTCAGAGGATACAATGATATTCGCCTTTACTCAAGATTACATGTGATCAACCACGAAGGCTCCATACAGTAAATCTTGAGAGCGGGTCTTCCAATATTTGTGTCCCACAAATATCTATGAACTTTGGTTGCAACCTTGCCCCACATTCAGTCCTTGAATGTATACCAATCCAAGTTCATAATAGTCTAAACCTCACACTTGTTCCCACAAATGTGATCAACTACGGATTTTAGAATAATAGCTTATTCATGGATAAAATATGCAAATAGGAACATGACTCAAAATAAATTAAACCATAATCATATTAATGAGTTTGAACAAATTCGTTCCATTACAATACATAAAGTAGATCATTTCCAATCACTAGAATATCGAAGCCCTAATGCACAAACATGTCCCTCATGTTTTGGCCCATGTAAAAGCTTCGTGAGTGGATCCGCAACATTATGATCTGTGTGAACTTTGTGAATACATATCTTTCCCTTTTCAACCTCATCCCTGATGTAGTTGAATCTCCGCTCAATGTGACGAGTCTTTTGATGAGCACGAGGTTCCTTGATTTGAGCAATCGCACCCTCGTTGTCACAAAAGATCTCAAGAGGGTCCTGAATGGAAGGGACCACTCCTAAGTCGTCGATGAATTTCTTCATCCATGCAGCTTCCTGAGCTGCCAGTGAGGCGGCAATGTACTCCGATTCTGTAGTGGATAATGCAACAACCTCCTGTTTCGAACTCTTCCAAGAGACCGCACCACCATTTAACATGAAGACATAACCGGATTGTGATCGAGAGTCATCTCGATCAGTTTGGAAACTCGCGTCCACGTAACCTTTTACAGCGAGTTCCTCCTCACCAGACCCATATATTAGAAACATATCCTTAGTCCTCCTAAGGTATTTCAATATGCTTTTAACAGCAATCCAATGACTATTTCCTGGGTTATTCTGGTATCTACTTGTCAAGCTTAGAGCGCATGACACATCCGGTCTAGTACATATCATTGCATACATGATAGACCCAATAGCAGATGCGTATGGGACTTTCTTCATTCTATCTTGTTCATCTTTCGTGGTAGGACACTGAGATGAACTGAGAACGGTTCCTCTTTGAATAGGTACCAAACCTCTCTTAGAGTTTTCCATCTTGAACCTTTTCAAGATTTTATCAATGTATGTACTTTGACTTAAACCTATCAATCTCTTGGATCTATTCCTATAGATCCCTATCCCCAATATGTATTGTGCATCTCCAAGATCCTTAATGGAGAAGCAACTCTTTAGCCAAGTTTTGACTCCTTGCATTGTGGTAATATCATTCCCAAATAATAATATATCATCCACATATAGTACAAGGAACATGATAGTGCTCCCACTAGCCTTCTTATATACACAGGCTTCATCACCATTTTTAATGAAGCCAAATTTCTCGGCTTCCTCATTAAAACGATGATTCCACATTCTAGATGCTTGTTTCAATCCGTAGATTGACTTCTTTAACTTGCATACCTTTTTAGGATATTTTGGATCAACAAAACCTTCAGGCTGGACCATATAGACATCTTCCATAAGATGTCCATTTAGGAAAGCGGTTTTGACATCCATTTGCCATATTTCATAGTCGTAGTGAGCAGCAATGGCAAATAATATCCTAATAGACTTTAGCATTGCCACTGGCGAGAAAGTTTCATCATAATCAACCCCTTGAGTTTGAGTGAAACCTTTTGCCACAAGTCTAGCTTTATATGTATCCAAGTTTCCATGTATGTCGGTTTTCATTTTGAAAAGCCATTTGCAATCAACTAGCTTAGAGCTAGGAGGTTGCTCAACAAGTTCCCACACTTGGTTTTCATACATGGATTGCATCTCGGCGTTCATGGCTTCCTGCCATTTATCTTTATCAATCCTTGATAAAGCATCTTCGTAGTTTGTCGGTTCATCCAAATCAACCGTATAGCAACCATCTACGAGAAACCCATATCTCTCGGGAGGATTACTAATCCTACTAGATCTTCGAACGTCTTGTGTATTTTGATCATCCATTTGATCACTATCAACATTTTCATGTTGAGTGCTAGTGTCAACCAATTGTGTATCATCTACTTGATCTTGAACCTCTTCAAGATCTATCTTCCTTTCACTATTTCCTTCCATTAGGAACTTAGTTTCAAGGAATTCCGCCTTCCGAGCAACAAATACTTTCTGCTCGGATGGATCATAGAAGTAGTATCCCATATCATCCTTGGGATATCCTATGAAGATACACTTCGTGGATCGAGCATTCAACTTATTAGGGACGTAACGCTTAGGATAAGCTTCACATCCCCATACCTTTAAGTATGATAGAGATGGAGGTTTACCAAACCACATCTCGTGAGGAGTTCGTTCCACTTTCTTGGTTGGGGCCATATTTAAAATACGGGCCGCGGAGCTTAGACAATAACCCCAAAATGATAGAGGCAACGAGCTTCTTGCCATCATAGATCGAACCATATCCATTAGGGTTCGGTTCCTCCTTTCGGAAACTCCATTAAGCTGGGGTGTTCCGGGTGGAGTAAGTTGTGAGATAATCCCACAACTCCTAAGATGATCTTGGAAGGCATCGCTTAGGTATTCACCTCCTCTATCGGTACGAAGTACCTTAATTGTCCTATTGAGTTGATTTTGTACTTCGTTTTGATATTCTTTGAATGCTTCAAACGTTTCGTCCTTGTGTCTTAATAAGTAGACATATCCGAAACGACTAAAGTCATCAATGAAAGTAACAAAGTATCTTTCACCATTCCTAGTCATGGGTTTAAAGGGTCCACATACATCCGAATGTATTAATCCCAATAAATCTTTAGCCCTTTCATAGGTCCCTTTAAAAGGTGCTTTAGTCATCTTGCCTTGTAAACAAGATTCACATACTTCAAACGAATCCATTTCATTTGATTTCAAAAGTCCATTCTTTTGAAGTGTATGTATTCGGTTCTTGTTTATGTGACCAAGGCGACAATGCCATAAGTAGGAATCACTCAAATCCCTTTTGAGTTTCTTGGTGCTTGTATGGTACATTGAGCTACTAGATGATGTGTCATCATGAACCAATTCATAAATTCCATTTGAAGGTGAAGCCTTGAAATAGAATACATTATCTAAATAAATATGGATATCATCATTAACAAAATTAGGATTAAAACCACATTGTTTCAAACGGGAAATGGAAATAATGTTTCGACATAAATCGGGTGCATACAAAACATCTTTCAAAATAAGTTCCAAACCACTTGGAAGCTTTAACACAAAGTCTCCTTGAGCCTTCACTTGCACTTTAGCTCCATTCCCCATGAAGAGACTTGATGTTCCCGTTTGCTTGTTACTTCTTTTGAACCCCTGCAAAGAATTGCAAATATGAGTTCCACATCCCGTGTCTAATACCCATGTATTAGAAGAAGTAATACTAAGCTCTATATATACCATATATATGTTACCTGAGGTTTGCCCCGCATCCCTCTTCTCCTTCAACTCCTTAAGGTAGACCGGACAGTTTCGTTTCCAATGACCCATCTCACCGCAACCGAAACATGGGTCTTCCTTGGGGTTTGCCTTCTCGGCTACCTTTTGCTTCTTAGCCTTGTTGATGGTTGGGGTAACCATCTTCCCTTTCCCTTTGCCTTGATAGGCGGGTCCTTTTCTCTTAGCCACCTTTGGCTTAGAGGTCTTACTTTTGGACCCACCTTGATCGATTGCTAACACGGGTAAAGCCCTTTTACCCATGCTAGTTTCCGCCGTTCTAAGCATACCGTGAAGCTCACCTATGCTCTTATCCATCCCATTCATATTGTAATTAATTACAAATTGATCAAACCTTTTCGATAGGGAGTTAAGGATAAGATCGGTGGCTAACTCATTAGATATGTTTAGGTTAAGACGGTTAGCACGATCGATAAGGCTTTTCATCTTAAGTACATAAGATGAAACCGATTGGGTATCGTCCATACGACAAGCATGTAGCGCCCGAACCGTTTCGAATCGCTCGACACGCGCTTGTTGAAGGAACATCTCCTTCAATTGCGTTATCATGTCGTATGCACTATGATGCTCGAAATCCTTTTGGAGTTCGGGTATCATAGTCCCAAGCATTAAGCATGAGACTTGAAGGGAGTCGTGGCAATACTTATCGTAAGAGGCCATTGCATCCACATCATTCTCATCCGGTTGATCGGGAATGGGGTCCTCAAGCACATACATTTTATCCTCTTGTTTGAGGACAATCCGAAGATTGCGGAACCAATCCATAAAGTTTGTATGGTTGAGTTTGTCTTTCTCTAAGAGAGACCTTAATGATAGGTGGTTTAGGTTAAGTGGTGCGTTTGGAATGTTGTTGTTGTTATTGGCGGCCATCTACAAAATTAACAAGGTTCGTTTAAGTATCGATTTTAGATTTAATAAACAATACCCTTTTAATTTGTTTTATTTAAATATTAGAATCCAACGGTAAGTCAAATTCCGGTTAGGTGACCTTTATCCCGTCATTTGATTTAGCTAGGTAGTCATAATGACAATTGCAATCCTTTTGCAACTTCTAATTTTATGGGATCATGCAATCCTTTTGCATGGCATATTAATCCCATCAAACGCCTATTTGTTCCTCATGCTTCGGTGACCCTAAGTTCATGATTCCCAAATCAAGTCGTCCTACTTGTGTAGACATGTAGACTTAACATACAAGTGGTTAGGTGACCTTTATCCCACATGTATGCAAAGTGTACCTTATTCATATTAGTTCACTCATGACGGTTAGGTGACCTTTATCCCATCAAGAGATTCCTAATATGTCTAAGTGTTTCCACAAAAGGATGGCGTTTAACTTGTTTACCTTGTATTAGTTAAAGGGATTTTATGTTTTCTACATTCTAGTTTTAGAAAACAAAATGCTATACACCAACATGCATTTGGTGTGTAGTGTTTTATGAAAAACCTATTTTCATGTCCTTTTAGTAAGCCAGTTACTAGTTATAAACCATTTCATATGTATGATCCTTATCATGTTCTTAATAACCGATTATTAATGTCCTTTTAGCCGTTATTAATTTAACCATTTAAATTGACGTTTTGCATGTCGTTAATAATGTCAATTTTAACCAATTTAAATTGCCATTTTAGTTTGTTGTTAACTTGTGTGATTAACTTGTAGCATACAAACATACAATCCACATAATCATACAAAACAACCACGCATGCAAAATCATATGTTCACAATCAAGCCATTTTGGTAGACATTTGTTTAGCCGAAAACAAATGCCACCGGTTAAGGGGTTATAACACAAAGTAGGAGGTTTTAACCTCCCACTTAATCTTGCATCCAAATGCTTCTTCATGTGTTCTTCAAGTCTTCATCATCTTCATCATTTTACAAAATATATCCTAATACATTTTGTCTAGAAAATGAAATACAACCTAATCTATTTTACATACCAAAATAAATTACATAGCCAAATGAATATAATTACAAACCAATTGAATAATTATTACATGCCTTTTGAATGAATGATAATACATACCAAATGAATCATAAATCAACCAAACACACATGCATGCAACACAAGGTCAAGGCTAGGATTGTGAACATTACATACAACCAAAATTAGACCAAATGGAAGAACCCAAAAACCCATTTTGGGTCTCCTTAAATTCGGCCTAAATACCAAACCCACCCAAACCCTAAAATTTTTGCATTCTACTATCATGCATGTTCATAAAATGCAAAAATATAGTGGGTTTAACATATCATCTCGAAGCATATTTCATCAACTTCGGCTCTAGATACCATTGTTGGGATTTAACAAGTTTCATGATACTTAAAACCATTTAAGAATCAATTAAAAGCGGAAGCATGTAATTACCATTTTGGAACATGTTAATCTTTAACCATATAAAAGTTAAATCCCAAGAAAAGGATCAAGTTGAGAAATAAGCTTACAAACTACAAGCAAGAATAAGATGTTATACCTATTCCAAGCTAGTTGAAAGTGATGAAGATGATGATGTTGAATGGAGCTTCAAATGGATGAAACCTCAAGAGATTATACCCCAAACTTGTAACCAACACCTTGTACTTTGGTTAGGATTTAATTAACACTTGAATTAAACTTACAAAACCAAATTATGAACCCCTTCTTGCTCCCTAAACCCCACGGCCTGCAGCAGCAGAATGGGAGAGTTTGTGCAGTTTTTTTGATGTATTTTTGCAAGTATTCTCTTCCACCAAGGAGTCAAAGTGCATGTATATGGAAGTGGGAAAGTATGGACAAGTGTTGGAGTCATTAGCATGCTTACTTACAACTCCAAGGCCACTCCATCTTGTTTAAATTAATTAGTTTTAAACAAGTTATATATTTATATAAAACTTCCATATATTTATAATGCACATTTTATAAACTTGCAATTTAATTTATGTACATTTTATTTATATAAAACCAATTTATATAAATGTAACATAAATTAATTTATTATTTAACCCATAAATAATTAATTCCATATAATATAAATTATTCCATAATTTATATATATATATATATATACACCAAGTATTATTTAAGAAAACCATTTTTCTCAAAGTTCAAGTGTCGCGTATTTAATCAACAATTCAATCGTTAAGATCAAAGACGAATAAGGTGTCAGTAAGTTTGTTATTGGGTATGACCCGACTTGGATCATAACACGTCAGCCACGTTAATTTAATATGTCTCTCGGGCATACGAAATACCTTCATCCTAACGACTTATCAGTTAGACACACTAATGCAGACCTGGTTCGCTAAGATCACCGCTCTGATACCAACTGAAAGGACCCATCCTAATCCATCCAGACAAAGTCCACATCGATTACAAACGATTCACAATAGTTGGTTACATTGCAAGGTACTTGACTTCTATATGATACATTTTACAAACATTGCATTCGTTTTGAAAAGACAAACTTCCTTACATCGAAAATTGACGATATGCATACCATTTCATAATATATCTAATTATAATTATCTTAATAATAATCTTAATGAACTCGACGACTCGAATGCAACGTCTTTTGAAATATGTCATGAATGACTCCAAGTAATATCTATAAAGTGAGCAAATGCACAGCGGAAGATTTCTTTCATACCTGAGAATAAACATGCTTTAAAGTGTCAACTAAAAGGTTGGTGAGTTCATTAGTTTAACATAAATAATCATTTCATAATTTTTATTAGACCACAAGATTTCATATTTCCATTTCTCGTAAACATACGTCCCATGCATAGAGACAAAAATATCATTCATATGGATTGAACACCTGGTAACCGACATTCACAATTTGTATATAAGAATATCCCCATCATTCCGGGATCCTCCTTCGGACATGATATAAATTTCGAAGTACTAAAGCATCCGGTACTTTGGATGGGGCTTGTTGGGCCCGATAGATCTATCTTTAGAGTTCGCGTCAATTAGGGTGTCTGTTCCCTAATTCTTAGATTATCAGACTTAATAAAAAGGGGCATATTCGATTTCGATCATTCAACCATATAATGTAGTTTCAATTACTTGTGTCTATTTCGTAAAACAGTTATAAAAACATCGCATTATTCTCAGTCCCAAAAATATATATTGCAAAAGCATTTAAAAAGGGATTAATGAAACTCACATAATGTATTTTGTAGTAAAAATACATATGACTAGATTGAACAATGCAGGGTTGGCCTCGGATTCACGAACCTATATCATTTATATATTTATTAAAATATATAATTGTAATCGAACAGGTTTATTTATATTATATCTTAAATTATTTACTATATTTATTTAGTTTGTGTATATATTCAGAATGTTTGATATTTATGTAATTATATTAATATATATTTAAAATACCTAACACGTTATATGTGAATATTTATATAAATTTTGTTAATATGGGTAAAGCATACTTATAACCTTAATAATATTCTTAAAGCTTTTAATTTTTATACACATAATTATTTTTGATAGTAATGATATAGATAATACTACTAATAATCATAATGATAGTTTTAATAATAAATCTTGTAATAGTGATAATATCAGTAGTTCTTATTAAGTTAATAAATTACTAATAATGATAATGAGAATTATACTTTTTGATATTAATACTCAGTACCTAGTAATAATAATAATAATACTAATAATAATAATAATAATAATAATAATAATAATAATAATAATAATAATAATAATAATAATAATAATAATAATAATAATAATAATAATAATAATAATAATAATGGTAAATATAATAATAATGTTAGTAAAATTGATACTAATAATAATAATGATAATAATTAAAAAAAAATAACACTTTTATTACTAATGTTATTAATGCTAGTAAGCTTAATATTAACAATACTAATAATTATAAAATGCTACTAATTCTTAATATTAATAATAATAAATTTTATTATTTTCATATTTATAATAGTAAATATCATGATTATAATACTAGGAATGATAAAATTAATAATAATAATAATTTTAGTGATACTTTTATTAATACAAATGATAATGATAATTAGAATACTTATAAGTATAATTATGATAACATTTAAAATTATAATACTACTAATCATAATAATAACAATATTCATAATAATAACAATATTGAAATAATAATAATACAAATAATAAGATCACTACCTATCAAAATAGACTGAAAAAGAAGGAAAGCTGCCACTAGTCAGGATCGAACCCTCATCCATTAGCTTAAACCCATACACAATTAACCATATGATCTAATACATTTTTTCTGTTTTTAATACCAATTCCTTTTTTTTTTAAACTCGTAATCTGTTTCTTTCTTCTTCATCCTCACCATTTAAAATTGACTCAGGATCGATCCATTGCAATCAACGATTTATCTTTCTGCTTTTAAAATTATTGAACAATACAGAAAAGATTCATTTTAATTGTTTGAACTAATTAAAAACAGATAAGAGAAAAAAAAAATAAACTTTGCTGTATCGACAAAAAAAAAATATGAACTCAAAAGTTGAATTCGATTTCTGGAAAGTTTTAGCCAAACTTTATAACATCAAACATGTTTCAAATCATTTCTATAAAGTTTCTAAATCATCAATTGATCATAAAACCTCATATTGAATTCGAATTTTCTTAAGAACAATCCTGTTGACTTTTGAAAACGTAACTTTGACTCTCAAATTCGATCACGATATGAAAAATTGGAAGTTGAATCTTTCCAGATAGTTTGAATGAAAGGTTTCTAACATATCTACATGTATAGAATTTAAAATTTGATTCGTAAGCGAGTGATGGGCAAAAAAAAAACACGTACAGGGCAGTCACCTGTTTTACTTGAACTGTGACTCGAATTTTCAGCTTAATTTCAATTAATTAAGATTTGTTAGAGGGTGCTGTGAATTGGAAGTGATTATATGAAGTCGTATGATATCTAAAATCAACTGGCACTATTTAATTTATAGCCAATTTAATCGATGGAGAATAATTGATCAGATAAGGGAAAAATAAAATAAAATAAAATTAGACAACGATGCCAAATAGATTTTGGCTGTTATACAGACATATAGGATTCGATTTGTACCAGATAGCAGATATGAAACAAATTAGGAAACAGTCTGATTGCTACTTGTAACAAATTGGTACTATTTTTCCTTTATTTAGATTATATAATAATATATTATTAATAATTGATAATAATAAATTTATTAATAGTAATAATAAATAATATGGATACTAAGAAAAAATAATAATCATATTATTAATGTTAATAATAATAAAAGATATTATTTCCTAACAAATTTTAATAATAACACTAATGGTTATTTATTAATAATTATAGTAATATTATAAAAAAATGTAATAATAATATTATTCTTAATACTAATAATTATATTTATATTATTAATGATAATAATAATATTAGTAATAATATAACACTTTATATATATATCAACTTTCATATTTATATCAATATATTATTAATACTGATATTTATTCTAATAACTATTATTATGACAACTATATTTTATCTTGTTTTAATATATATATATATATATATATATATATATATATATATATATATAATTTTACTTATGTAATTTTTAAATAAAAACTAAATATAATAACCTTTATTAAATAATTACATAATACAATATTTTAATTATACTTAGAATTATATATATATGTAAATGAGTAATAGTATATAGTTATATATATGATATATATGATAGTAACTTATTTACTTTATTTGTTATTTTATATTTTTAATTCCAATTGATTAAATTGTATTTATTATTTCAAATTATATATACACTTTTGTTTATGTTTATTTATATATATATATATATATATATTTATATACTTGTATATATATACACGCTTATTCATGGATCTATATATTTATTTGTAGCCAATTGTTCGTGAATCCTCGGGAATAGTCAAAAGGTAATTCATTAAATGAATATAGATTTCAAAGCTTTCGAGACTTCACATTACAGATTTTGCTTATCGTGTCGGAATCATATAAAGTTTAAAGTTTAAATTTGGTCAGAAATTCCCGGGTCATCACACGTCCAGCGTTCTCCGCTGTACAGGCTGCTCCGTCATGCGTAAGCCCTGAAGGCCGCCTAGCGCGCAAGCCCTGGTCGGAGAACGCCACCTTCAGCATAAATTTTGGATCACGAATAACAGAACGTATCATCATTTGACACGTGTCCCCGAGCAATCTGGTGGATCTGACACTATAAATAGACCCCTTGGGTCGTCATTTTACAGAGTTCAGTCATTCTGAAAACTTTGAGAGCTGAGACTTTACTTCTCTCTCTCTATTTTCTCTCACTAGAAGTCATCCGGCTAGCACTTTTACGCTCTACGGACGACAGATTAATTAAGCCACCCCACAAGTTTCTACACTTGTGAACCGGGTCTGCAGGGATTATTTTTCAAGGGTAAACATCAATCGGCAACACTCCGCCCTCCTAAAGCCAGGCTACTTCTAGTATTGAGTTGACACACTAAGCCTTACCTCATAAGGAAATATGTGTTAACAATGGCGCCATCCATTATTAAGACGAATCATCTCACCAACACTGATAAAGACGGCGAGGATAATGAATTCATACCCATAGAAGTGGGCATGATACATTCATCGAAAGCTGGACAACGGAGGAAGGCAGAAGTGTTAGAAGATTGGGAAGAGCAATTAATATCATTTCCTTCTATGTGTAACACAAATCCATCCGATGGTCCAGTAGTTATAGAAGCACGAGTTCCTAATTGTTTAATACGCAACATTTACACTGACACAGGTGCTGGAGCAGACATTATGTATGAACATTGCTTCATACAACTTCCCAAAGATGTACAAGAAAAAATGAAGGAAACATATGTGCCGTTAGCAAGTTTTACAAGTGAGCCGTCCTAGTCTGAAGGAAGTATTCTGCTTGAAGTAACCTTGGGCAAGCCACCCCTAAGACGCACAGCCAACATTGAGTTCTTGGTGGTTAAAGAAAATTCACAGTACAACATAATTTTGGGAAGAACTGCTTTAATGACGTTTGGAGCTGTAACATCAACTGTACATGGTATAATGAAGTTTCCAATGCCAGGCAGAGTATGAAATGTCCCGTTCTTATTGATTAAAAACGTTCCATATTAATTGATTTCGTTGCGAGGTTTTGACCTCTATATGAGACGTTTTTCAAAGACTGCATTCATTTTTAAAACAAACCATAACCTTTATTTCATAAATAAAGGTTTAAAAAGCTTTACGTAGATTATCAAATAATGATAATCTAAAATATCCTGTTTACACACGACCATTACATAATGGTTTACAATACAAATATGTTACATCGAAATCAGTTTCTTGAATGCAGTTTTTACACAATATCATACAAACATGGACTCCAAATCTTGTCCTTATTTTAGTATGCAACAGCGGAAGCTCTTAATATTCACCTGAGAATAAACATGCTTTAAACGTCAACAAAAATGTTGGTGAGTTATAGGTTTAACCTATATATATATCAAATCGTAACAATAGACCACAAGATTTCATATTTCAATACACATCCCATACATAGAGATAAAAATCATTCATATGGTGAACACCTGGTAACCGACAATAACAAGATGCATATATAAGAATATCCCCATCATTCCGGGACACCCTTCGGATATGATATAAATTTCGAAGTACTAAAGCATCCGGTACTTTGGATGGGGTTTGTTAGGCCCAATAGATCTATCTTTAGGATTCGCGTCAATTAGGGTGTCTGTTCCCTAATTCTTAGATTACCAGACTTAATAAAAAGGGGCATATTCAATTTCGATAATTCAACCATAGAATGTAGTTTCACGTACTTGTGTCTATTTTGTAAATCATTTATAAAACCTGCATGTATTCTCATCCCAAAAATATTAGATTTTAAAAGTGGGACTATAACTCACTTTCACAGATTTTTACTTCGTCGGGAAGTAAGACTTGGCCACTGTTGATTCACGAACCTATAACAATATATACATATATATTAAAGTATGTTCAAAATATATTTACAACACTTTTAATATATTTTGATGTTTTAAGTTTATTAAGTCAGCTGTCCTCGTTAGTAACCTATAACTAGTTGTCCACAGTTAGATGTACAGAAATAAATCGATAAATATGATCTTGAATCAATCCACGACCCAGTGTATACGTATCTCAGTATTGATCACAACTCAAACTATATATATTTTGGAATCAACCTCAACCCTGTATAGCTAACTCCAACATTCACATATAGAGTGTCTATGGTTGTTCCGAAATATATATAGATGTGTCGACATGATAGGTCGAAACATTGTATACGTGTCTATGGTATCTCAAGATTACATAATATACAATACAAGTTGATTAAGTTATGGTTGGAATAGATTTGTTACCAATTTTCACGTAGCTAAAATGAGAAAAATTATCCAATCTTGTTTTACCCATAACTTCTTCATTTTAAATCCGTTTTGAGTGAATCAAATTGCTATGATTTCATATTGAACTCTATTTTATGAATCTAAATAGAAAAAGTATAGGTTTATAGTCGGAAAAATAAGTTACAAGTCGTTTTTGTAAAGGTAGTCATTTCAGTCGAAAGAACGACGTCTAGATGACCATTTTAGAAAACATACTTCCACTTTGAGTTTAACCATAATTTTTGGATATAGTTTCATGTTCATAATAAAAATCATTTTCTCAGAATAACAACTTTTAAATCAAAGTTTATCATAGTTTTTAATTAACTAACCCAAAACAGCCCGCGGTGTTACTACGACGGCGTAAATCCGGTTTTACGGTGTTTTTCGTGTTTCCAGGTTTTAAATCATTAAGTTAGCATATCATATAGATATAGAACATGTGTTTAGTTGATTTTAAAAGTCAAGTTAGAAGGATTAACTTTTGTTTGCGAACAAGTTTAGAATTAACTAAACTATGTTCTAGTGATTACAAGTTTAAACCTTCGAATAAGATAGCTTTATATGTATGAATCGAATGATGTTATGAACATCATTACTACCTTAATTTCCTTGGATAAACCTACTGGAAAAGAGAAAAATGGATCTAGCTTCAATGGATCCTTGGATGGCTCGAAGTTCTTGAAGCAGAATCATGACACGAAAACAAGTTCAAGTAAGATCATCACTTGAAATAAGATTGTTATAGTTATAGAAATTGAACCAAAGTTTGAATATGATTATTACCTTGTATTAGAATGATAACCTACTGTAAGAAACAAAGATTTCTTGAGGTTGGATGATCACCTTACAAGATTGGAAGTGAGCTAGCAAACTTGAAAGTATTCTTGATTTTATGAAACTAGAACTTTTGGAATTTATGAAGAACACTTAGAACTTGAAGATAGAACTTGAGAGAGATCAATTAGATGAAGAAAATTGAAGAATGAAAGTGTTTGTAGGTGTTTTTGGTCGTTGGTGTATGGATTAGATATAAAGGATATGTAATTTTGTTTTCATGTAAATAAGTCATGAATGATTACTCATATTTTTGTAATTTTATGAGATATTTCATGCTAGTTGCCAAATGATGGTTCCCACATGTGTTAGGTGACTCACATGGGCTGCTAAGAGCTGATCATTGGAGTGTATATACCAATAGTACATACATCTAAAAGCTGTGTATTGTACGAGTACGAATACGGGTGCATACGAGTAGAATTGTTGATGAAACTGAACGAGGATGTAATTGTAAGCATTTTTGTTAAGTAGAAGTATTTTGATAAGTGTATTGAAGTCTTTCAAAAGTGTATAAATACATATTAAAACACTACATGTATATACATTTTAACTGAGTCGTTAAGTCATCGTTAGTCGTTACATGTAAGTGTTGTTTTGAAACCTTTAGGTTAACGATCTTGTTAAATGTTGTTAACCCAATGTTTATAATATCAAATGAGATTTTAAATTATTATATTATCATGATATTATCATGTATGAATATCTCTTAATATGATATATATACATTAAATGTCTTTACAACGATAATCGTTACATATATGTCTCGTTTAAAAATCATTAAGTTAGTAGTCTTGTTTTTACATATGTAGTTCATTGTTAATATACTTTATGATATGTTTTCTTATCATAGTATCATGTTAACTATATATATATATATCCATATATATGTCATCATATAGTTTTTACAAGTTTTAACGTTCGTGAATCACCGATCAACTTGGGTGGTCAATTGTCTATATGAAACATATTTCAATTAATCAAGTCTTAACAAGTTTGATTGCTTAACATGTTGGAAACATTTAATCATGTAAATATCAATCTCAATTAATATATATAAACATGGAAAAGTTCGGGTCACTACAGTACCTACCCGTTAAATAAATTTCGTCCCGAAATTTTAAGCTGTTGAAGGTGTTGACGAATCTTCTGGAAATAGATGCGGGTATTTCTTCTTCATCTGATCTTCACGCTCCCAGGTGAACTCGGGTCCTCTACGAGCATTCCATCGAACCTTAACAATTGGTATCTTGTTTTGCTTAAGTCTTTTAACCTCACGATCCATTATTTCGACGGGTTCTTCGATGAATTGGAGTTTTTCGTTGATTTGGATTTCATCTAACGGAATAGTGAGATCTTCTTTAGCAAAACATTTCTTCAAATTCGAGACGTGGAAAGTGTTATGTACAGCCGCGAGTTGTTGAGGTAACTCAAGTCGGTAAGCTACTGGTCCGACACGATCAATAATCTTGAATGGTCCAATATACCTTGGATTTAATTTCCCTCGTTTACCAAATCGAACAACGCCTTTCCAAGGTGAAACTTTAAGCATGACCATCTCTCCAATTTCAAATTCTATATCTTTTCTTTTAATGTCAGCGTAGCTCTTTTGTCGACTTTGGGCGGTTTTCAACCGTTGTTGAATTTGGATGATCTTCTCGGTAGTTTCTTGTATAATCTCCGGACCCGTAATCTGTCTATCCCCCACCTCACTCCAACAAATCGGAGACCTGCACTTTCTACCATAAAGTGCTTCAAATGGCGCCATCTCAATGCTTGAATGGTAGCTGTTGTTGTAGGAAAATTCTGCTAACGGTAGATGTCGATCCCAACTGTTTCCGAAATCAATAACACATGCTCGTAGCATGTCTTCAAGTGTTTGTATCGTCCTTTCGCTCTGCCCATCAGTTTGTGGATGATAGGCAGTACTCATGTCTAGACGAGTTCCTAATGCTTGCTGTAATGTCTGCCAGAATCTTGAAATAAATCTGCCATCCCTATCAGAGATAATAGAGATTGGTATTCCATGTCTGGAGACGACTTCCTTCAAATACAGTCGTGCTAACTTCTCCATCTTGTCATCTTCTCTTATTGGTAGGAAGTGTGCTGATTTGGTGAGACGATCAACTATTACCCAAATAGTATCAAAACCACTTGCAGTCCTTGGCAATTTAGTGATGAAATCCATGGTAATGTTTTCCCATTTCCATTCCGGGATTTCGGGTTGTTGAAGTAGACCTGATGGTTTCTGATGCTCAGCTTTGACCTTAGAACACGTCAAACATTCTCCTACGTATTTAGCAACATCGGCTTTCATACCCGGCCACCAAAAATGTTTCTTGAGATCCTTGTACATCTTCCCCGTTCCAGGATGTATTGAGTATCTGGTTTTATGAGCTTCTCTAAGTACCATTTCTCTCATATCTCCAAATTTTGGTACCCAAATCCTTTCAGCCCTATACCGGGTTCCGTCTTCCCGAATATTAAGATGCTTCTCCGATCCTTTGGGTATTTCATCCTTTAAATTTCCCTCTTTTAAAACTCCTTGTTGCGCCTCCTTTATTTGAGTAGTAATGTTATTATGAATCATTATATTCATAGATTTTACTCGAATGGGTTCTCTGTCCTTCCTGCTCAAGGCATCGGCTACCACATTTGCCTTCCCCGGGTGGTAACGAATCTCAAAGTCGTAATCATTCAATAATTCAATCCACCTACGCTGCCTCATATTCAGTTGTTTCTGATTAAATATGTGTTGAAGACTTTTGTGGTCGGTATATATAATACTTTTGACCCCATATAAGTAGTGCCTCCAAGTCTTTAATGCAAAAACAACCGCGCCTAATTCCAAATCATGCGTCGTATAATTTTGTTCGTGAATCTTCAATTGTCTAGACGCATAAGCAATCACCTTCGTTCGTTGCATTAATACACAACCGAGACCTTGCTTTGATGCATCACAATAAATCACAAAATCATCATTCCCTTCAGGCAATGACAATATAGGTGCCGTAGTTAGCTTTTTCTTCAATAGCTGAAACGCTTTCTCTTGTTCATCATTCCATTCAAATTTCTTCCCTTTATGCGTTAATGCAGTCAAGGGTTTTGCTATTCTGGAAAAGTCTTGGATGAACCTTCTGTAGTAACCAGCTAGTCCTAAAAACTGGCGTATGTGTTTCGGAGTTTTCGGGGTTTCCCACTTTTCAACAGTTTCTATCTTTGCCGGATCCACCTTAATACCTTCTTTGTTTACTATGTGACCGAGGAATTGAACTTCTTCCAACCAAAATGCACACTTTGAAAACTTAGCGTACAATTCTTCCTTCCTCAATACTTCTAACACCTTTCTCAAATGTTCACCGTGTTCTTGGTCATTCTTTGAGTAAATAAGTATGTCATCAATGAAAACAATGACAAACTTGTCAAGGTATGGTCCACACACTCGGTTCATAAGGTCCATGAACACAGCTGGTGCATTAGTTAAACCAAACGGCATGACCATAAACTCGTAATGACCGTAACGTGTTCTGAAAGCAGTCTTTGGAATATCATCTTCTTTCACCCGCATTTGATGATACCCGGAACGTAAGTCAATCTTTGAATAAACAGACGAGCCTTGTAGTTGATCAAATAAGTCGTCGATTCTCGGTAGTGGGTAGCGGTTCTTGATGGTAAGTTTGTTCAACTCTCGGTAGTCGATACACAACTTGAATGTACCATCTTTCTTCTTGACAAACAAAACAGGAGCTCCCCACGGTGATGTGCTTGGTCGAATGAAACCACGCTCTAAAAGTTCTTGTAATTGGCTTTGCAGTTCTTTCATCTCGCTGGGTGCGAGTCTGTAAGGAGCACGAGCTATTGGTGCAGCTCCTGGTACAAGATCTATTTGAAATTCAACGGATTGATGTGGGGGTAATCCCGGTAATTCTTTCGGAAATACATCGGGAAATTCTTTTGCAATGGGAACATCATTGATGCTCTTTTCTTCAGTTTGTACTTTCTCGACTTGTGCTAGAACAGCATAGCAACCTTTTCTTATTAGTTTTTGTGCCTTCAAATTACTAATAAGATGTAGCTTCGTGTTGCCCTTTTCTCCGTACACCATTAAGGGTTTTCCTTTTTCTCGTATAATGCGAATTGCATTTTTGTAACAAACGATCTCCGCTTTCACTTCTTTCAACCAGTCCATACCGATTATCACATCAAAACTCCCTAACTCTACTGGTATCAAATCAATCTTAAATGTTTCGCTAACCAGTTTAATTTCTCGATTCCGACATATATTATCTGCTGAAATTAATTTACCATTTGCTAATTCGAGTAAAAATTTACTATCCAAAGGCGTCAATGGACAACTTAATTTAGCACAAAAATCTCTACTCATATAGCTTCTATCCGCACCCGAATCAAATAAAACGTAAGCAGATTTATTGTCAATAAGAAACGTACCCGTAACAAGCTCCGGGTCTTCCTGTGCCTCTACCGCATTAATATTGAAAACTCTTCCACGGCCTTGTCCATTCGTGTTCTCCTGGTTCGGGCAATTTCTAATAATGTGGCCTGGTTTTCCACATTTATAACAAACTACATTGGCATAACTTGCTCCGGCACTACTTGCTCCGCCATTACTCGTTCCGACACCATTTGTTCCTTTCGTTATATTAACCCCTGGTCCGTAGACCTCACACTTCGCCGCGCTATGACCATTTCTTTTACACTTGTTGCAAAATTTGGTGCAGAACCCCGAGTGATTCTTTTCACACCTTTGGCATAGCTGCTTCTGATTGTTGTTGTTGTTGCGGTTATTATTGTTGTTGGGATGATTGTTGTAGTTGCTGTTGTTGTTGTTGTTGTTGTTGTTGGGCCGTTTGTTGTAGTTGCGATTGATGTTGCGATTGTTGGGATAATTGTTGCGATTATTGTTGTAATTGCTGTTGTTGTTGTATTGGTGATTCTTATCACCGTTTTCCTCCCACTTTCTTTTGACTTGCTTCACATTGGCCTCTTCGGCAGTCTGTTCTTTAATTCTTTCTTCAATCTGGTTCACTAGTTTGTGAGCCATTCTACATGCCTGTTGTATGGAGGCGGGCTCGTGTGAACTTATATCTTCTTGGATTCTTTCCGGTAATCCTTTCACAAACGCGTCGATCTTCTCTTCCTCATCTTCGAATGCTCCCGGACACAATAGGCACAATTCTGTGAATCGTCTTTCGTACGTGGTAATATCAAATCCTTGGGTTCGTAACCCTCTAAGTTCTGTCTTGAGC
The DNA here is from genome assembly GCF_046630445.1 of Rutidosis leptorrhynchoides. Lineage (NCBI taxonomy): Eukaryota > Viridiplantae > Streptophyta > Magnoliopsida > Asterales > Asteraceae > Rutidosis > Rutidosis leptorrhynchoides. Next base: position 261,314,793 of record NC_092337.1, read on the forward strand.
TTATTGACCTCGGTTCTGGGACGGTACTTCTCGTTCATCAAGTGCTTGAATGCTGACCACGGTAGTGCGTACGCATCATCTTGTCCCACTTGCTCTAGATAGGTATTCCACCATGTTAATGCAGAACCTGTGAAGGTATGCGTAGCGTACTTCACTTTGTCCTCTTCAGTACACTTACTTATGGCAAACACCGATTCAACCTTCTCGGTCCACCGTTTCAATCCGATCGGTCCTTCGGTTCCATCAAATTCCAAAGGTTTACAGGCAGTGAATTCTTTGTAGGTGCATCCTACACGATTTCCTGTACTGCTAGATCCAAGGTTATTGTTGGTATGTAGCGCAGCCTGCACTGCGGCTATGTTTGAAGCTAGAAAAGTACGGAATTCCTCTTCATTCATATTCACGGTGTGTCGAGTAGTCGGTGCCATTTCCTTCAAAATAGTTAAATGGAACAAGTTAATCATACAGAATATTAAGAGTAGTTAATAGTATTTCGTAGCATAATATGAACTCATTTATAAAAGCTTTTTCTTCATATTAGCGTTTTATAAGTTTAAATTCGGGTAGTACCTACCCGTTAAGTTCATACTTAGTAGCTAATATACAATTCAACTACTACAATTCTATATGAAAAACTGATTGTAATAATATTTCGCGTTCAAACTTTTATACAATATTTTACAAACTTACAATACCGCTTATTTTACATAAAGCATGAAATATAGCACACAATAACTTTGATACAAGATAGTTGTGAAGACAATTCTAGCTAGTACACAAGTCGTTCGGCAAAGGCAATAAAGACACGTAATTCATACGTCCAGAAACAAGTCATGCATTCTGGTTTTACTAGGACCACTTCCCATCCTTGGTCTTGTGCAACATAACCGTTATGGCCGTTGATAAGACAGCGTGTTGTAACGTCATCAAAGGGACGAGGGTTACGTAATGTCCAACAGTCCCGTAATAATCTAAAAACCTCATTTCTTACCCCAATTACCGACTCCGTCACTTGTGGAAACGTTTTGTTTAATAGTTGTAGCCCGATGTTCTTGTTCTCACTTTGGTGAGAAGCGAACATTACTAATCCGTAAGCATAACATGCTTCTTTATGTTGCATGTTAGCCGCTTTTTCTAAATCACGAAGTCCAATATTCGGATATATTGAGTCAAAATAATTTCTTAACCCGTTGCGTAAAATAGCATTTGGGTTCCCCGCAATATATGCGTCAAAGTAAACACATCGTAACTTATGGGTTTCCCAATGTGATATCCCCCATCTTTCAAATGAAAGTCTCTTATAAACCAAGACATTCTTGGAACGTTCTTCGAATGTCTTACAAACTGATCTCGCCTTAAATAGTTGTGCCGAAGAATTCTGGCCGACTCTAGACAAGATTTCATCAATCATGTCTCCGGGTAGGTCTCTTAAAATATTGGGTTGTCTATCCATTTTGTGTTTTTAAACTGTAAAATAGACAAGAGTTAGTTTCATAAAAAAATACTTATTAATACAAGCAATTTTTACATATATCATAAAGCATAAGAACACTATATTACATATATTACACCACACGAATACAACTATCTTATTCCGACTCGCTCGTTTCTTCTTCTTCGGTTTTGGTTCGTTTTGCCAAGTTTCTAGGGATATATGATGTTCCCCTAATACGAGCCGTCGTTGTCCACATTGGTTTAGAAAAACCTGGTGGTTTAGAGGTTCCCGGGTCATTGTTACAACTTAAGGACTTCGGGGGTTGACGATACATATAAAGTTCATCGGGGTTGGAATTAGATTTCTCTATTTTTATGCCCTTTCCCTTATTATTTTCTTTTGCCTTTTTAAATTCAGTTGGGGTAATTTCTATAACATCATCGGAATTCTCGTCGGAATCCGATTCATCGGAGAATTGGTAATCCTCCCAATATTTTGCTTCCTTGGCGGAAACACCATTGACCATAATTAACTTTGGTCGGTTGGTTGAGGATTTTCTTTTACTTAACCGTTTTATTATTTCCCCCACCGGTTCTATTTCTTCATCCGGTTCCGATTCTTCTTCCGGTTCCGATTCTTCTTCCGGTTCCGACTCTTCTTCCGGTTCCTCTTCGGGAACTTGTGAATCAGTCCACAAATCATTCCAATTTACATTTGACTCTTCATTATTATTAGGTGAGTCAATGGGACTTGTTCTAGAGGTAGACATCTATCACATAATATCAAACACGTTAAGAGATTAATATATCACATAATATTCATATGTTAAAAATATATAGTTTCCAACAAAAATGTTAAGCAATCATTTTTAAAGAAAACACGGTCGAAGTCCAGACTCACTAATGCATCCTAACAAACTCGATAAGACACACTAATGCAAATTTTCTGGTTCTCTAAGACCAACGCTCTGATACCAACTGAAATGTCCCGTTCTTATTGATTAAAAACGTTCCATATTAATTGATTTCGTTGCGAGGTTTTGACCTCTATATGAGACGTTTTTCAAAGACTGCATTCATTTTTAAAACAAACCATAACCTTTATTTCATAAATAAAGGTTTAAAAAGCTTTACGTAGATTATCAAATAATGATAATCTAAAATATCCTGTTTACACACGACCATTACATAATGGTTTACAATACAAATATGTTACATCGAAATCAGTTTCTTGAATGCAGTTTTTACACAATATCATACAAACATGGACTCCAAATCTTGTCCTTATTTTAGTATGCAACAGCGGAAGCTCTTAATATTCACCTGAGAATAAACATGCTTTAAACGTCAACAAAAATGTTGGTGAGTTATAGGTTTAACCTATATATATATCAAATCGTAACAATAGACCACAAGATTTCATATTTCAATACACATCCCATACATAGAGATAAAAATCATTCATATGGTGAACACCTGGTAACCGACAATAACAAGATGCATATATAAGAATATCCCCATCATTCCGGGACACCCTTCGGATATGATATAAATTTCGAAGTACTAAAGCATCCGGTACTTTGGATGGGGTTTGTTAGGCCCAATAGATCTATCTTTAGGATTCGCGTCAATTAGGGTGTCTGTTCCCTAATTCTTAGATTACCAGACTTAATAAAAAGGGGCATATTCAATTTCGATAATTCAACCATAGAATGTAGTTTCACGTACTTGTGTCTATTTTGTAAATCATTTATAAAACCTGCATGTATTCTCATCCCAAAAATATTAGATTTTAAAAGTGGGACTATAACTCACTTTCACAGATTTTTACTTCGTCGGGAAGTAAGACTTGGCCACTGTTGATTCACGAACCTATAACAATATATACATATATATTAAAGTATGTTCAAAATATATTTACAACACTTTTAATATATTTTGATGTTTTAAGTTTATTAAGTCAGCTGTCCTCGTTAGTAACCTATAACTAGTTGTCCACAGTTAGATGTACAGAAATAAATCGATAAATATGATCTTGAATCAATCCACGACCCAGTGTATACGTATCTCAGTATTGATCACAACTCAAACTATATATATTTTGGAATCAACCTCAACCCTGTATAGCTAACTCCAACATTCACATATAGAGTGTCTATGGTTGTTCCGAAATATATATAGATGTGTCGACATGATAGGTCGAAACATTGTATACGTGTCTATGGTATCTCAAGATTACATAATATACAATACAAGTTGATTAAGTTATGGTTGGAATAGATTTGTTACCAATTTTCACGTAGCTAAAATGAGAAAAATTATCCAATCTTGTTTTACCCATAACTTCTTCATTTTAAATCCGTTTTGAGTGAATCAAATTGCTATGATTTCATATTGAACTCTATTTTATGAATCTAAATAGAAAAAGTATAGGTTTATAGTCGGAAAAATAAGTTACAAGTCGTTTTTGTAAAGGTAGTCATTTCAGTCGAAAGAACGACGTCTAGATGACCATTTTAGAAAACATACTTCCACTTTGAGTTTAACCATAATTTTTGGATATAGTTTCATGTTCATAATAAAAATCATTTTCTCAGAATAACAACTTTTAAATCAAAGTTTATCATAGTTTTTAATTAACTAACCCAAAACAGCCCGCGGTGTTACTACGACGGCGTAAATCCGGTTTTACGGTGTTTTTCGTGTTTCCAGGTTTTAAATCATTAAGTTAGCATATCATATAGATATAGAACATGTGTTTAGTTGATTTTAAAAGTCAAGTTAGAAGGATTAACTTTTGTTTGCGAACAAGTTTAGAATTAACTAAACTATGTTCTAGTGATTACAAGTTTAAACCTTCGAATAAGATAGCTTTATATGTATGAATCGAATGATGTTATGAACATCATTACTACCTTAATTTCCTTGGATAAACCTACTGGAAAAGAGAAAAATGGATCTAGCTTCAATGGATCCTTGGATGGCTCGAAGTTCTTGAAGCAGAATCATGACATGAAAACAAGTTCAAGTAAGATCATCACTTGAAATAAGATTGTTATAGTTATAGAAATTGAACCAAAGTTTGAATATGATTATTACCTTGTATTAGAATGATAACCTACTGTAAGAAACAAAGATTTCTTGAGGTTGGATGATCACCTTACAAGATTGGAAGTGAGCTAGCAAACTTGAAAGTATTCTTGATTTTATGAAACTAGAACTTTTGGAATTTATGAAGAACACTTAGAACTTGAAGATAGAACTTGAGAGAGATCAATTAGATGAAGAAAATTGAAGAATGAAAGTGTTTGTAGGTGTTTTTGGTCGTTGGTGTATGGATTAGATATAAAGGATATGTAATTTTGTTTTCATGTAAATAAGTCATGAATGATTACTCATATTTTTGTAATTTTATGAGATATTTCATGCTAGTTGCCAAATGATGGTTCCCACATGTGTTAGGTGACTCACATGGGCTGCTAAGAGCTGATCATTGGAGTGTATATACCAATAGTACATACATCTAAAAGCTGTGTATTGTACGAGTACGAATACGGGTGCATACGAGTAGAATTGTTGATGAAACTGAACGAGGATGTAATTGTAAGCATTTTTGTTAAGTAGAAGTATTTTGATAAGTGTATTGAAGTCTTTCAAAAGTGTATAAATACATATTAAAACACTACATGTATATACATTTTAACTGAGTCGTTAAGTCATCGTTAGTCGTTACATGTAAGTGTTGTTTTGAAACCTTTAGGTTAACGATCTTGTTAAATGTTGTTAACCCAATGTTTATAATATCAAATGAGATTTTAAATTATTATATTATCATGATATTATCATGTATGAATATCTCTTAATATGATATATATACATTAAATGTCTTTACAACGATAATCGTTACATATATGTCTCGTTTAAAAATCATTAAGTTAGTAGTCTTGTTTTTACATATGTAGTTCATTGTTAATATACTTTATGATATGTTTTCTTATCATAGTATCATGTTAACTATATATATATATATATTTCCATATATATGTCATCATATAGTTTTTACAAGTTTTAACGTTCGTGAATCACCGATCAACTTGGGTGGTCAATTGTCTATATGAAACATATTTCAATTAATCAAGTCTTAACAAGTTTGATTGCTTAACATGTTGGAAACATTTAATCATGTAAATATCAATCTCAATTAATATATATAAACATGGAAAAGTTCGGGTCACTACAGAGTAGCAATGTTATATGTAGAACGGCAGAAGTCAATTGAGTGTTCTCAAGTAACAAAGGCAATAGATAAGCCAATCATACACGATGATGGGTCAATTTCACCGAATCTTAAATTTCCAGATCAGAAAATCATAATTGGGCACACGTTGTTCGCCGAATATAAAGAAAAATTATACAACATTTTGACAACAAATTTAGACGTTTTTGCATGGCAACCGTCTGATATGACCGGTGTTCCAAGAGAAATTGCATAGCATAGGCTAAACGTGAATCCCAACATACATCCTGTTTGTCAGAAAAAGCGTGGCATGGCGCCAGAAAGAAGCAAATTCCTCCGTGATGAGGTACGAAGTTTGGTGAATGCTGGGATCTTGAGAAAGGTCAAATATCAGACATGGGTAGCCAATCCAGTCATGGTTAAGAAGCCAGACAACTCATGGTGGATGTGTGTGGATTTCACGGATATCAATAAAGCATGTCCAAAGGATAATTATCCTTTACCTGAAATTGATTGGAAGGTTGAATCATTGGCAGGATATCGATTCAAATGTTTCCTAGATGCAGCTAAGGGATATCATCAAATCCCAATGGCTTTAAAAGATGAAGACAAAATGGCTTTTCACACGACGGAAGGCATATTCTGTTACATGAAAATGCCTTTTGGTTTGAAGAATGCAGGAGCAACATATCAACGACTTATTGATATGGCGTTTAAGGATCAAATTGGGCGAAACTTAGAAGCTTATGTTGATGACATTGTCATCAAAAGTCATACTGAAGAAAAGATGTTACGAGATATACAGGAAACTTTTGCATCTCTGCGAAAAATTAACATGAAATTAAATCCCAAGAAGTGCACGTTTGGTGTAGAAGAGGGAAAATTCTTAGTTCATATTGTCACATAACGTGGTATTAAAGCTAATCCTAAGAAAATTCAAGCAATTGAAGATATGAAGTCACCAACTAGCAAGAAAGATGTTCAACGGTTACATGGATGTCTAGCAGCATTAACAAGATTCTTGTCCAGAGCAGCTAAAAAGTCGCTTCCATTCAAGAAGGTGTTAAAGGGCTGTTTAAATAAAAAAGATTTTGTGTGGACGGCAGAAGCCGAAAATGCATTCCAAGAGGTCAAGCAGTTTCTAAAAACATTACCTACATTAACAGCGATAAAAGAGGGGGAAACCCTAATTTTATACTTAGTTGTCTAAAAGGAAGCAATAAGTTCTGTCCTAATCGCAGAATGGAACGGCGTGCAAATGCCTATATATTTTGTTAGCAAAGTGTTGCAGCTTAGTGAAACAAATTATCCACCACTTCACCGCATGGTTTATGCCCTTGTGCATACTGCACGACGTTTACGAAGATATTTTCAAGGTCATCCCATTTTAGTGTTAACAGATCAACCATTGAAGCAAATACTCCGACGTCCAGAATCATCTGGCCGTTTAGTAAAATGGGCCATCGAGTTGGGGGAGTATGAAATCAATTTTGCTCCCCGGAATGCAGTTAAAGGACAAATTTTGGCAGATTTCCTCTTGGAGACAAATGAAAAAGTAGAGTATGACAACAAAATGGCACCATCACAGCATGAGTGGGAGTTACACACTGATGGAGCATCCAGTGAAGAGGGAATAGGTGCAGGACTAGTTTTAACAAGTCCAGGGTGAAAAGTATACTTATGCATTGAAATTTTGTTTTTATGCTTCAAACAATGAAGCAGAGTATGAGGCATTACTCTCCGGCCTACGCATAGCGGTAGAAATGGGCATAACAAATTTATGAGCATATGTCGATTCTCAAATTGTCGCCCAGCAGGTTAATGGAACGTTCGATGCAAGGGATACATCCATGAGGCAATATGTAAAGTTGGTGGAGGCAATTTCAAAGAAATTTGATAACCTTGAAGTCGTGCAAATCCCTCGAAATAAGAACAAAAAAGCTGACATCTTGAGCAAGTTAGCCACTTTAACCTTTGATCATTTGCACAAACGAGTGTTGGTTGAAGAGCTTAAAAAGAAATCAATACATGAAAAACCAATTATTGCAATAGTTGAAGAAGCTAAGGAAACTTGGATGAATCCATATTTGAGATATTTGCATGACAGATGGTTACCTGTTGACAAGGCAGAAGCAAGAAGAATAAAAGTGACCGCACCAATGTATGAAATTGTTAATGGTGTCCTTTATCGAAAATCATACAATGGTCCATTATTAAGGTGTTTAACCGATAGCATTAAAAGTGGTTAAAGAATTGCATGAAGGAGTTTGTTCTCAACACTCCGGTTTCCGTAGTGTGGCATCACGGATCATGCGACAAGGGTATTTTTGGCCTTCCCTTTATCGGGATGTCGCAGAAATCATAAAAAACATATGAGAATTGTCAGAGGCATGGTACAATTCAGCGTCTTCCAAAGTATGACTTGATACCGGTGTCATCCTCTTGGCCGTTCTGCAAGTGGGCTATTGATATTATGGGGCCATTCAATAGAAGCACTGGTAATGCTAAGTTCTTGGTGGTAGCAATTGATTTTTTCACGAAATGGGTTGAAACAAAAGCTTTAGCAAAAATCACAGGAGAAAATGTCAAGAAGTTTGTCTGGCATGATATAGTATGCCGTTATGGGGTGCCAAATGAAATAGTCAGCGATAACGGCAAGCAATTTGCAGAAAATCCATTTCGGAGTTGGTGTGAAGAGTTGTGCATAAAGCAAAACTTTACATCTGTTGCTCATCCTCAAGCGAACGGACAAGTGGAGGTTACCAACAAGGAAATTGTTGCTGGCATTAAGGCACGGTTGGGTCTGAGTCAAACTGGATGGGTGGATGAGCTGCCAAATGTATTGTGGGCACACCGGACGACGCCAAAGCGGAGCACTGGGGAAACACCTTTCAGTTTAGTGTATGGAACAGAGGCAGTGATACCGGCTGAAAATATGTGTGCCAACGCAACGCATTATGGCATTTGATGTTGAGGCTAATTCTGAGGCATTAAGGGAGAATCTCAACTTGTTGGAGGAAAGAAGGTTAATGGCCGCCATCCCGCAAGCAGATCACAAGCATAAAATGGCAAAATATTACAACAAGAAAGTGCAGCATGTGCAGTTTGAAGTAGGTGATTTGGTACTACGTGATAATGAGGCAAGCAGGCAAATCAAATTTGGAAAGCTAGCCTCAAAATGGGAAGGACCTTATAAGGACACAAAAGTAAATCAGAATGGATCATACATGCTTGATGCGCCTTCCGACGAGCAATATGAAAGAGCTTGGAATGCAATGAATTTAAAGAAATTTTATGCGTAGCACTATATGCATGGACAGCTTGATCAACTGTCAAATGCATGAGATATAGTCATAAATGTAAAAATTTCTTTAAGAATATGAATAATAGCAATTATTCTTATGGCAATATTTTTCATAAATTTTATCCGGCCAAGGATTTTTTAGCCCAGGTGTCACATAGCTGTGTGTCATCCCTACCCGCAGAAAGAAAGAAAGCCTTTCCGTGGTAGAAGTACAATCATACTCAAAATGGTTGTATCGATAGTGAGACATGTAGAACTCACTAAAGCATCGAAGCGATGAAACGAATCTACAAAAAATGTCATGACACAACTTATATACACAAAATGCAGAGCAAAAATGGAAAACGGACCATAGTGTCCAACAAAATATTTAAAGGCGAAAATAATTCATAACTTTTCCTCATGAGTTTCATGACGGAAAGCGTATAACGGAGAATATGATTTCAATGTTTACAAGCATAATGATTGCAAAGTACAATCTCAATATCTTGTGCATTGTTCACTACAACAATCTTACTAAGTTACAGCATATTTCTAATATATACAACCAAGTACAATATTAAACATTATGCAAAAGCAGATGTATAAAAACATAGTATTTCATTCATCCTGCGGTGTATAATTCAATACATCATCTATTGTTACATCCGGCCTTTTACAAAAATTTTCAAGATCAGAAAACTTCATATTTTCTATTAGTGCACCAGCTGCATCAGCTTCTTTTATGGCGTTTTCATTAATCTTCAATGTAATAACAACGGGCACTGGACTTGGCAATTCTGGCAGTTTTTTTCATAAAGTTGAAAAAATTTAGTCGTTCAGCAGACTTCGCAAGACGGACAAACTCACGTATCCTGTGAGACAGAGCTTGGCAATTAAAGATACGCTCTACAAGCGCAGGGATGCCAGTTATCATTCGTCTTTCGTTCTCCTCTTTGGCTTTAAGCTGTTCTTTCAACATGTTATTCTGCTCAAGCATTTTTTCATTCTCCTTTACTAGTTCATCAATTTTGCTCATATGCCGCTTTTCTCTGGAGGATAGTTCTTTGACTTGCTCCTTATACTCCGCCCTCTGATTGTTGCTATTATCATAAAGCCTCTTCATTGTCTCGTATTCCCTCTTTATCTCTGTAGCTATTTGTTCAATCCTGGCTACTTTCTCCTTTTCAGCAGATAGCTCCTTATTTATAGTGACTTCATTGTTTTGCAACTCAGATAGGCGTTGAAGGTCACTTAAGCCAGAAGCAATGTTTAGAATGATACTTTGTGCCTTAACCTTCTTGGCATCTGCATCAGATAGGCTGCTAAAGAATTGGGCTAGTGAAGGACACACCATGGCATTCAAAAAAGTCATGAAATCTTCGTATGAGTGTGGTGGTCCTTTTAAAAGGGAGGAAAGCATATTTGTTTCAAGATTGGGAAGCGTAATTTGTTGTTGAGAAGAACTAGGGCCAGCTCCTTGTTGAGCGGATGACGGAGGAATTTGACCAGTTCTTCTCCTCTTGGAGGAAGGCGGAAGAGTCACTAATGTAGTGTCTTGGTGTGATGCACTAGCTGTTGGAGATAAAGGGAAATTGTTACTTATAAAAGAGTTCCAATATGCTTCACAACATTTCAAGGGTGGCATAAAATATAAGGAAGGGTTTGGATTATAAAATCCACCAGTACTGGGCATACAAGAAAACAAGTACAGGTTTTGGAATGGTATTTTACATAATTCAGTGTTATCATTTTCATTACCCGAGGCACGACATTCTCTAGAGGCAACTCGATTCATACGTATGTCTTCTTCTTCTTCTTCATCTTCCTCCTCCCTCACTTCATCTATTTTGGGGGTATCATCAATAATTTTCTGAGTAGTAAAGGTAAGCTGTGAATAACACGATGACCGCATGGCGGTAAGCGGAGTAATTTCTGCAAAAGTTTAAAAGTCACAGTGGTTAATTGGATAGATAAAGGAGAGCATCTTATTAAGCATATGTAGCAAAAGTAAATGCTTACTCTTCCTCCCAGCAAGAACACATGCATAACCTTGTGTGATATCCCAATCTTGGCTTACGGATGTCAGAGAAAGCATGTGTTCCCCATATTTAATGTCATTGATTTGTTCAGCTTTAATCTTCTTAAACAAAGTGTTTTCCTTGGTAACGAGTTTTGGATAGGTAACTGATACGGTATGCGAGTATTTGCACCACACTCGAGTAGCTGAGTATTGGTTATCAATTGCATCATCATTAATAAAGATAAATGAAGCATACCAGTTATCGCCGGGATGATCAAGTGCAGGTTTCAGAAATCCATGAACTTTATTGAATGTGAACCAACCATTTTCATGGCGTGCTATACGTACCAAATGGCAAAATATCCGAATAGATGGCTCAATATTCCTTGCGTGACAATACATTTCAAAAATTAGAATCTTTCGAATTGATGCTGGTTCGAATTGACCAACAGCAACACCATAAAACTTGAAAACTTCTAAGAAGAATGGTGTAAATGGCAGACGTAAGCAAAAATTGAAAATTGAATGGCCATAAATAGCAACCTTGCCAGGGGCGGTGAGCAGGCTCGGGCATTGATTGCAGGAATCACTGGTTCAACACCAGCTAATCTAGGAAAATGTTGCCGTAGCTCGCCTAAATATTTCTCATTTACTCTGCTATGAATAGCTGAAACATCCTTTATGGCTGCCAATAATGTTCTAATGAAACAGGAGGTAAAGAAGGTATTGATGGAAGAAGATGAACACTGTAGAAGGAAGTTGTAAAAGTAAATGATCGGTTAGGGTTTATGGTGGTTAAAAAGCAAAAAGATATAACAACTGTAATCAGTGGTGATTTTGGGGGTTTTGTTTTCAGCCGCACACGTGTAAGGACAAGATAAAAAGGAAAGTACATCGAAAATCCTTTTTACAGCTAGAGGCGCGTGCGGTATTATAGATGTACAAAAAGCAATCATCAATATGTCAGTAAAATTCGCCTATCATTTAATGCCTGTGATGTGCTCCCCGATGCAAAAGGAAAACGTGAAGACTTGGTTGGCATGCGTTTTTCCAAGTTTAACAACTTAATCAATTTTCAAATGCTTAAGTCATTAAACTGGGGGGACTTAATGGTGTATCCTATCGTATACACGCATAAAAGGCGTAATGGTTGCATAAAAGTAGCATCAGGAAGGCTGGAAACAACAGTTTTGTGGAGTTGTCCGTCCAGTGTTCTCCGCTGTACAGGCTGCTCCGTCATGCGTAAGCCCTGAAGGCCGCCTAGCGCATAAGCCCTGGTCGGAGAAAGCCACCTTCAGCATAAATTTCGGATCACGAATAACAGAACGTAACATCATTTGACACGTGTCCCCGAGCAATCTGGTGGATCTGACACTATAAATAGACCCCTTGGGTCGTCATTTTACAGAGTTCAGTCATTCTGACAACTTTGAGTGCTAAGACTTTACTTCTCTCTCTCTCTCTACTTTCTCTCACTAGAAGTCATCCGGCGAGCACTTTTACGCTCTACGGACGACAGATTGATTAAGCCACCCCACAAGTTTCTACACTTGTGAACCGGGTCTGCAGGGATTATTTCCCAAGGGTAAACATCAATCGGCAACACTCCGCCCTCCTAAAGCCAGGCTACTTCTAGTATTGAGTTGACACACTAAGCCTTACCTCATAAGGAAATAGGTGTTAACAGTATCCATGGGAATTCGGGAGGTTTGGGTTGCCTTTCACATCTTTCTACCACCAAAAATAAAAAACTCTCGGGTAGAACGTGGTATAACATTATTAACATTGAACATACCCTAAACAAGTTAGGGTGCAATATTTCTAATGAGTTTGTTAAGTACGTAGGTCAAGGAAATGACACAAGCTTTTGGAACGAACCGTGGTGTGGAGACTCTAGTTTTCGGATTTTATTTCCAAGACTCTACAGGCTCGAGCAAAATAAACATGCCTTTGTTACTGACCGAATCAAATGGATCGATGGTTCTGCTATTTTCTGTTGGAAGTGGACTCAAGAACCAAAATGGCGTACAAACAGTGAACTCGCATGTCTGACCACTTTAATCTCCAACTTTGTTCCACCAGGTCTATCATCAGACAAATGGATATGGAAATTGGGAAACAATGGGATTTTCTCGTCAAGGTCGCTTAACTCTACCATCGATAAACTCTCTGTTGCTGCCCGCGTACCCTTTAAACCCACATCTCTCAATAATCTGATCCCGCAAAAAATCGGTATCTTCATTTGGCGTGCCTCAAAAAATAAATTGCCTGTTCGCACCGAACTCGATAAACGTGGTATTGATCTACACTCAACTAGATGTCCGGTCTGTGATGAGGATATCAAGACTTTACAGCATTCTTTAATTTCTTGTAAAATTGCTACGGAAGTATGGGATTCGATTAGGATTTGGTGGAAACTTGACCTCCTTCACATTAACAACATCTCTGACATTGAAAAGGCTTCTAATCCCGCTCTCAAACAATCAATGCTCGCCTCCTTTTGGCAAGCAGTGGTTTGGGTTACGAGTTACTATCTTTGGAAAAACCGTAATGCTCACGTGTTCCGTAATAATCCCCTTTGTCCTCCAAAAATTGTTGCTGACATTCAATCAAAGAGCTTTGAATGGCTCAACTGTCGTGGAAAAAATTTCGATTAGAATGGCTAAGTTGGTTCACGGATCATATCTCCTCCATTTTTAATGCTAAACCTAAAGATGGAATTGGCTAACTTGTAGGTTTTTTTCATCCTTTCTCCTTTAGCTGCTCTTGGCCAAGAACTAAGTGGGTAGCTTTAGGTTTGCTTTGTCGCCGTTGTCTCGGTACTGCATTCTCTCTAGTCGTCTGGCTTGCTTTTTCAAGTTGTTTCTAGTCAAGAACGCTTAGGTGAAAGGGTTTTTTCCTACCATATCGTGTTAGCTCCTTCCTGTGCAGGGTTTTTTCTTTTCTTTTGTGTGTTAATATTGTAGCTCTAACCGTCGTGGGCCTTTATGGCTAATCATTTGTATCTATTGTTTCATTCTTGATTAATAAAGTTTGTTGGCTTTTCAAAAAAAATATACGTCTTTACGGCGTAATGTCAAATGATAATGAATTGTAAACATTCCTTTAATGTACACAAAATCATGATCAACTTAAAATTGTGAACCAAAAGTTAGTTCTATATGAAAAAGAGACAAAGCTAGGTTTCATTTTTTTGCATAAGGGTGTTAAATAATGTGAAAAACATCCGATGATATAAACGAGTATAATTATACTATAATTTTAGTAATTGACTTTCAGTCATAATATATCTCTGTTTATTTTAAACATGTAATATAGGTATTTGATTATTTACGGGCGGTGCGGTTAAATCGATGCGAATATTCTTAATTTTCATAATCGAACAGCCAACTCCAGTTAATGAAAAATTGTTAACCACATCCACGGTTATATGTTTGGTTTGGTTAATTTGGTTTGATTTTAACGGTTAATTCGGTTATGGTTTGATTACTTCAGTTTTTTTTTGCTCAACGTAAGAAATAACACTATGTTCACGTTTATTTTTTCACATTTCTTACAAACGCCAACAATACGGTTTTTTAATCTGACACTTGCAACATTGAATAGTTATTCATAGCCAGTTGAATTAAGATTATTATGAATGTTTGGTTTTATTCACTGATGGTGAATAGTTACTTGTTGAGGCCAAAATTCATATTTATTCATTGATGATGAATATTGGATTGACCTAATCATGAGATGTCACTACATGGATCGTCGTCAATAGTGAATTTCATAATGGTTATGTCTTTGTGTCCTTAGACCTGAGATGTATATGTTGGTTTTCGATTGTATGACTATTATACTTTGATATGGTTAAATGCTGTTCTGAACAAGGTAGTTATAAAGGTCATCATTGGGTATGATATGAAGTACATGATGGACGCATATAGTCAAAATGGGATTTATTCCTCTATGTGAGAGTATGATACCACTGGGCCCCTCGATGAAAATGGATGGATATTTACACGGCCGTGTCCAAGCTATATTGATTGTTGTTCAATTTTAACTTGGTAATCGCATTCAATCTTTCTAGATCGAGAAACAGAATTGGTTGACAAATGAGAATGACTAGATCCATGTATCATGTCAACTCGGTATCAGTAATAAGGGGACAGTGGACACTCAATCATTAAATCAATTTTAATAGTGATAGTTCGTTTAGCTGAAACTTACACTTGTATATTTTCGGGGGGTATTGACGTGTTGCTCGACGCCAATATATGTCTGTATAGTTTTCTAGATGTTATGGCATGCACGAGTGGGAGTTTGTTGGTTTAATGTGCATGTCATAACACAAATCTATACTACCGCTTATATACAGGCCTATGGAGTCACACACTTTAGCATTTAGACACCATTTATTATATATTGTTGATATATAATTATAACCTATTATAGTTCGAAAAGCATAATTTAATTAAATATGATTTAATTAAATATTAATAAACATATATGGGCCTTGTTTGTGTAAACTGACATTCAAATGGGAATAAAAGGATTTTATTTTGTTTAAGGTAAACAACCCTTTTGTAAGACATAGCCGCAAGAAAAGTTTTTTTTTCTTCTTTACTTGTTTTTACAGCAGATTAACAAATTAATAAGGGTTTTACCCTTTGGTGTCAAAGACGAAAAACAACACAAAAAATGACAATTTCTTGTTTTGGTTTATCAAACGGCGCAACCAAAAAGGAGTAAAAGAAAAATCCTTTTAATCTCTCGCATCTTTTAAACCAACACAATATACATTCTTGCTCAAATATTAAAATAATCAATTGTTGATTGAATATTTTAATCCATATTATAAGATGTCGTTTGATGTTCGCATCAGTCCAAGCAATAAGGTGCCAAGGTGTTTTTTCTCTCAATTTGCTTTTCGAAAAAGAAACAATATACGATATTGTTTTCTGGGTTATGTATACGGACTAGGATCTGGTTGGTGTTGTTCGACGTGCTGTATGGATCAACCATAGAGATATTCATACACTTTGAATATATGTTTCAATCTAGACGTGGACAATTGTTTCTACCGTTCTTGCATCGCTCGCGAAGGTATATCTAAACTTCACTTTGTGAATTTATTATTTGACAATTATTAGTGGTGTAATTGGATCTTGTTGAGAGCCGTTAATCGTGTGAAAGTTTATAATAAAATAAATGATGTTTATTTTAATGTTAATAAAATATGTTTATTAATGAATGAAAATGTTTATTTTCATGTTTCGCTGCGTTTATAAATTTAAAAGTACACATGATTTTCCATCAGTGGTATCAGAGCCGCTTTTACACCGTTTTAATTGCCGTGTGATTATTCTTTAGATCTAGCTTTGTGGTGTATTGGTGAAAGTCAAATGCTTATTGATTTTTAAAGTCAACTCGGTTGATTTAGACTTAACCTCATGGCGCACAAATATGATTGAAAGAATATCACTATTTTAAATTGTAGATTTAATTGTTATGGCTTGAATATTTATTATAATTGTTCATTGTTTTATTCCATGGTTATACACATGCATTGTAATCATGGACAAGCCAAATGTATGTTTTAATAATGTAGTTATTAAACTTGTGATTGCATACATAGCCCATAATGCCCCGACCTATGTATTTGGTTTTGTGTGAATGTTGTGATTGTTGGTCATGGCAATTTTAAGCCATATTGGTTATTTGATTTATTGAGAGGCCATAGAAGCCAAGTTGTATTGTATTTATTTTCAATTTCATAGTTTTGTAATTTAGTTTATTTTAAATTGTAAAAGTATTAGATTAGTTGTATTTTTCAATTTTAAATAAATGTAAAAAAGATGAAGATTAAAGATTGAAGATAAAGATACGACACGAGGTTTTGGCTTAGAAGATGGCGAATGGATCAAGTTAGCAACGATGGCGTTTGACACAAGCTTTACTTGGTTCTTGAATAAAGTGGGACCTATGGTATTGTCCTTAGTTTGACCTCTTGATCCCATGTCGGCTCATGGGATCAAGCATTCGATTTTGGGTTAGGCTATGTATGTGTGTGATGCATGATTGTGTTTTATTTTTTTCGCAGTTACATATATAATTGTTGATTATAGTATATGCTAAATGTTTTTCATGGAAACATTAAATAAAACACGTAACGAGTTTAAAGATTATAATTGCTGATTTTAAAAGTTAAACTCTAACGAGTTTTTAATTTGATGATTTTAAAACTGAAATAATATATATGGGCGACATCTTTTAAAATTGTTTTAAAATGATAGACGCTTGTGTATTTGTTATTTTTATATGCTAGAAATTAAATAAAAATTTAGACACACAAACATAATCGACATATATAACTGGTGAGAATATTTTTTAACTAATAGTGTAGCGAATCTTGTGTGCATGCATTATTCGTTGACACTAACTTTTTTTAAAATACCCGTTAAATTTAAGTCATGCCATCCAATGAGCTTGCAAACACTCCTCGTTATTTTTCTGATCTAGTAAGACTAGTGTAGTGACCCGAACTTTTCCATGTTTATATATATTAATTGAGATTGATATTTACATGACTACATGTTTCTAACGTGTTAAGCAATCAAACTTGTTAAGACTTGATTGAATGAAATAAGTTTCATATAGACAATTGATCACCCAAGTTGACTGGCGATTCACGAACGTTACAAATTTGTAAAAACTACATGTTGTGGTATATATAGACATATATATATGGTTGACATGAGATTATGATGAGTAAGTGTCTCACTAAGTATATTAACAATGTGTGATATACATAAGAAATGAGATTACTAAGTTAAGAAACTCGAAATGATATATATAACGATTATCGTTATGATAACGCCTACTAAATACATATGTATCATATTAAGATATTGATACACTATATTTAACATGATAAAATGATATTTAAATATACCATTAAGTGTGTTAACAATGAACTACATATGTAAAAACAAGACTACTAACTCAAGAATTACGAAACTAGACTTATATGGAACGATTATCGTTGTAACGATATTTTAATGTATATATCATATTAAGAGATATTCATACATCATAATATCATGATAACATAATAATTTAACATCTCATTTGATATAATAAACATTGGGTTAACAACATTAATTGAGATCGTTAACTTAAAGGTTTCAAAACAACACTTACATGTAACGACTAACGAAGACTTAACGACTCCATTAGAATGTATATACATGTTGTGTTTTGATATGTATTCTTACACTTTTGAAAGACTTCAAGACACATATCAAAGTACTTCTACTTAACAAAAATGCTTACAATTACATCCTCGTTCAGTTTCATCAACAATTCTACTCGTATGCACCCGTATTCGTACTCGTACAATACACAGCTTTTAGATGTATGTACTATTAGTATATACACTCCAATGATCAGCTCTTAGCAGCCCATGTGAGTCACCTAACATATGTGGGAACCATCATTTGGCAACTAGCATGAAATATCTCATAAAACTACAAAAATATTAGTAATCATTCATGACTTATTTACATGAAAACAAAATTACATATCCTTTATATCTAATCCATATACCAACGACCAAAAACACCTACAAACACTTTCATTCTTCAATTTTCTTCATCTAATTGATCTCTCTCAAGTTCTATCTTCAAGTTCTAAGTGTTCTTCATAAATTCACAAAGTATAGTTTCATAAAAATCAAGAATACTTCCAAGTTTGCAAGTCTACTTCCAAGCTTTCTAATCCATTCCAAGTAATCATCTAAGAACAAGGAACCTTTGTTATTTATAGTAGGTTATCTTTCTAATTTAATATAATATTCATATTCAAACTTTGATTCAATTTCTACAACTATAACAATCTTATTTCGAGTGAAAATCTTACTTGAACGGTTTCCGTGTCATGATTCTGCTTCAAGAACTTTCAAGCCATCCAAGGATCCTTTGAAGCTAGATCTATTTTTCTCATTTCCAGTAGTTTTATCTAAAAAACTTGAGGTAGTAATGATGTTCATAACATCATTCGTTTCATACATATAAAGCTATCTTATTCGAAGGTTTAAACTTGTAATCACTAGAACATAGTTTAGTTAATTCTAAACTTGTTCGCAAACAAAAGTTAATCCTTCTAACTTGACTTTTAAAATCAACTAAACACATGTTCTATATCTATATGATATGCTAACTTAATGATTTAAAACCTGGAAACACGATGAACACCATAAAATCGGATATACGCCGTCGTAGTGAAACCGGGGGCTGTTTTGGTTTGGATAATTAAAAACTATGTTAAACTTTGATTTAAAAGTTGTTCTTCTGGGAAAATGAATTTTCATATGAACATGAAACTATATCCAAAAATCTTGGTTAAACTCAAAGTGAAAGTATGTTTTTCAAAATGGTCATCAAGATGTCGTTCTTTCGACGAAAATGACTACCTCTTTAGTAATTGACATGTAACTTAAATTTGCTACTATAAACCTATACTTTTTATGTTTGGATTCTTAAATTAGAATTCAATATGAAACCATAGCAATTTGATTCACTCAAAACGGATTTAAAATGAAGAAGTTATGGGTAAAACAAGATTGGATATTTTTGATCTTTTTAGCTACGGGAAATGTTTAACAAATCTATACAAATCATATCCTAGCTAACTTATATTGTATTATACATGTATTCTAATATATTATGTAATCTTGGGATATCATAGACACGTATGCAAATGTTTTGACATATCATATCGACCCATGTATATATATTATTTGGAACAACCATAGACACTCTATATACAGTAATGTTGGAGTTAGCTATACAGGGTTGAGGTTGATTCCAAAAATATATATACTTTGAGTTGTGATCTAGCCTGAGACGTGTATACACTTGGTCGTGGATTGATTCAAGATAATATATATTGATTTATTTCTGTACATCTAACTGTGGATAACTAGTTGTAGGTTATTAACGAGGACAGCTGACTTAATACACTCAAATCTTTAAAACAAAATAAAAATGGTTGTAATTATATTTTGATCATACTTTGATATATATGTACATATTTGTATAGGTTCGTGAATCGATCCGTGGCCAAGTCTTATTTCCGAGGAAGGAAATATCTGTTAAAGTGAGTTATAGTCCCACTTTTAAAATCTAATATTTTTGGGATGAGAATACATGCAGGTTTTATAAATGATTTACAAAATAGACACAAGTACGTGAAACTACATTCTATGGTTGAATTATCGAAATCGAATATGTCCCTTTTTATTAAGTCTGGTAATCTAAGAATTAGGGAAAGGACACCCTAATTGACGCGAATCCTAAAGATAGATCTATTGGGCCTAACAAACCCCATCCAAAGTACCGGATGCTTTAGTACTTCGAAATTTATATCATATCCGAAGGGTGTCCCGGAATGATGGGGATATTCTTATATATGCATCTTGTTAATGTCGGTTACCAGGTGTTCACCATATGAATGATTTTTATCTCTATGTATGGGATGTGTATTGAAATATGAAATCTTGTGGTCTACTATTACGATTTGATATATATAGGTTAAACCTATAACTCACCAAAATTTTTGTTGACGTTTAAAGCATGTTTATTCTCAGATGAATACTAAGAGCTTCCGCTGTTGCATACTAAAATAAGGATAAGATTTGGAGTCCATGTTTGTATGATATTGTGTAAAAACTGCATTCAAGAAACATATGTCGATTTAATATATTTCTGTTAGTACGATTTTCCGTATAGCGGCTGTAAGGTACTAGTACAGAGAGTAGCTGCCTAGCGTATGGCGTATAATGTTGATTGTTGTTTGCTCTCGAGAAATTATCTCTGCGGACCTGGAACACGGATTACTAATCCATGGGTTGGCATCAATCAATCTGTGGATCAATCTGAAATTGGTCCGTGTAGCGCATTACTGCTAAGCGGCTAGTATATGTTTAGAGTAAGAAAGAACTGTGTGAGAGAGAAAGTGTACTTCTCTCTGACTGAAGTTCAGATCAGAATGATGTGAAATGTGGTGACCCATGGGGTCTATTTATAGGCACAGAATGTTCGAAATTCACGGGATACACGTGTCAATCACTGAATGGTTCTGTTATGTGAAGTATCCGGAATGTCGGTGGTGTGTGCTGACGTGGCTGCGTACCGTTCACGCGCTGAGTTAAAGGGCTTATGCATAGAAGCTGCCTGCAGGGCTTACGCTTGACGCTGGGCGGCCTGCTGGACGCTGGGCGGCAATTACTGATTGTCGCTATATTTTGTGCTCTTTGATCGATTTTTCTGTAACGAATGATGTTTTCATGCGTGTATTCCCTAGGATACACCATTAAGTCCCCCCAGTTTAATGTCTTTATTTTTGTAAAAAATAAAGTCATTAAACTAATAAATAAGTAACGCCTTTTTCCTCGGGAACAAAAACCTGCTCCAGACGGATTTTTCCTGCCATGTCAGTTAGTTTTTGATCATGACCTGCAAAAAGTACCCTTTTAAAATTTTGGATTTCATTTTTGATTAAATTTACTTCTCCCACTTTTTTGTACACCCGACACGTGGTAGCATATCAACCATGCGATTTAATCAACAGCAAAATTATCATTAATTTCTATTCTAAACCATTATGTAATGGTCATGTGAAAACAATATATTTTAGATTATCATTAATCTACGTAATGCTTTTAAAACCTTTATTAATAAAATAAAGGTTATGGTTGTTTTAAAAATGAATGCAGTCTTTGAAAAACGTCTCATATAGAGGTCAAAACCTCGCAACGAAATCAATTAATATGGAATGTTTATATTCAATATGAACGGGACATTTCAGTTGGTATCCGAGCTTTGGTCTTAGAGAACCAGAAAATTTGCATTAGTGTGTCTTATCGAGTTTGTTAGGATGCATTAGTGAGTCTGGACTTCTACCGTGTTTTCTTTAAAAATGATTGCTTAACATTTTTGTTGAAAACTATATATTATTAACATGTAAATATTAGGTGATATATTAATCTCTTAACATGTTTGATATTGTGTGATAGATGTCTACCTCTAGCACAAATCCCATTGACTCACCTAATTATAATGAAGAGTCGAATATATATTGGCAAGATTCACAAGTTCCCGAAGAACCAGAAGAAGAGGAAACGGAACCGGAAGAAGAGGAACCGGAAGAAGAGGAACCAAAAGAAGAGGAACCGGAAGAAGAAGAGGTTCCGGAGGGGGGAATAGTAGGAACCACAGAAAACTAGTCAAATAAAAGAAAATCCTCAACCAATGGACCAAAGTTAATAATGGTCAATGGTGTTTCCGCTAAGGAAGCAAAATATTAGGAAGATTACCAATTTTTCGATGAATCGGATCCTGATGAGGATTCCGATGATGTTATAGAAATTACCCCGGCCCAATTTAATGAGGTAAAAGAAAATAATAAGGGAAAAGGCATCAAAATAGAGAAATCTGATTCCGACCCCGATGAACTTTATATGTACCGTCAACACCCGTATTTTCAATATCGTGACAATAACCCGGGAACCTCTAAACCACTAGGTTTTTCTAAACCAATGTGGAAAACGACGGCTCGTATTAGAGGAACATCATATATCCCTAGAAAATTAGGAAAAAGAACCAAGTCCGAAGAAGAAGAAACCAGTGATTCAGATTAGAGGGGTGTGAGCATGTTGTGTAATAAATGTATTGTAGTGTGCTTGTACTTTTATGTTCTATGTAAAAATTGCTTGTATTGTTTGTTATTACGAATCTAATCCTTGTCTATTTTACAGTATAAAAACAAAATGGACGTTAAGGGTAGACAACCGAATATTTTAGAAGACCTACCAGAGGATATGATTGAGGAAATCTTGTCTAGAGTCGGTCAGAATTTATCAGCACATTTAGTTATGGCGAAATTAACTTGTCAAACATTTGAAATACTTTCCAGAAATGCCTTAGTTTATAAAAGGCTTTCCTTTGATAGGTGGGGTATATCACATTGGGGAGACTTTAAGTTACGCCGTGTTTTTTTTAAAGCGTTAAATGCGGGGAACCCGACTGCAATTTTATGCTACGGGTTAAGAACCTATTTTGACTCAACATATCCCAACATAGGATTTCGTAAATTAGAAAGAGCTTCTAACATGCAACATAAAAAAGCATGTTATGCTTACGGGTTAGTGATGTTCGCTTCTTACCAAAGTGAGAAAAAGAACATCGGATTGCAGCTTTTAAATAAAACTTTCCCACAAGTGACGGATTCAGTAGTTGGGGTGATAAACAAGGTTTTTAGATTATTACGGGGCTGTTGGACATTACGAAACCCTCATCCTTTTGACGACATTACAACATGCTGCCTAGCCAATGGTCATAACGGTTATTTTCGACAAGACCAAGGATGGGAAGTCGTCTTAGTAAAACAAGAATGCATGACTTGTTTATGGACTTATGAATTACGTGTCTTTATTTCCTTTGCTGAACAACTTGCGTATTAACTAGATTTATCTTCAAAACTGTCCTGTATCATAGTGTACTATATTTCATGTTATATGTAATATAGCGAAGTTGTAAGTTTGAAGAATATTTGTATGTGATATATTATTATAATCAGTTTTTCATATGGAATTGTAGTAGTTGAATTGTATATTAGCTACTAAGTATGAACTTAACGGGTAGGTAGTACCCGAATTTAAACTTATAAAACGCTAATATGAAGAAAAAGCTTTTATAAATGAGTTCATATTATGCTACGAAATACTATTGACTACTCTTAATATTCTGTATGATTAACTTGTTTCATTTGACTATTTTGAAGGAAATGGCACCGACTACTCGACACACCTTGAATATGAGCGAAGAGGAATTTCGTGCCTTTATTGCTTCAAACATAGCCGCAGTACAGGCCGCGCTACATACCAACAATAACTTAACTCTGAATCTAGCAATACAGCTAACGGCGCAAGAAATCGTGTAGGATGCTCCTACTAGGAATTCATGCCTGCAAACCTTCAGAATTTGATGGGACCGAAGGACCAATCGGATTGAAACGGTGGACCGAGAAAGTTGAATCGGTGTTTGCCATAAGTAAGTGTGCTAAAGGAGACAAAGTGAAGTACGCTACGCATACCTTTACAGGTATTGTGTTAACATGGTGGAATACCTATCTAGAGTAAGTGGGACAAGATGCTGCTTACGCGCTATCGTGGTCAGCATTCAAGCACTTGATGAACGAGAAGTACCGTCCCATAACCGAGGTCAATAAGCTCAAGTTAGAACTTAGAGGGTTACGAACACAGGGATTCGATATTACTTCCTACGAAAGACGATTCACAAAATTGTGCCTATTGTGTCCGAGAGCGTTCGAAGACGATGAAGAGAAGATCGACGCGTTTGTGAAAGGGTTACCGGAGAGAATCCAAGAAGATATAAGTTCACACGAGCCTGCCTCCATACAAAAGGCATGTAGAATGGCTCACAAACTAGTGAACCAGATTGAGGGAAGAATTAAAGAACAGGCGACCGAAGAGGCCAACGTGAAGCAAGTCAAAAGAAAGTGGGAGGAAAACGGTGATAAGAGTCACCAAAACAACAACAACTATCCCAACAATCGCAACATCAATCGCAACTACAACAAACGGCACAACAAAAACAACAACAACAACAACAACAACAACAACTACAACAATCATCCCAATAACAATAACAACCGCAACAACAACAACAATCAGAAGCAGCTATGCCAAAGGTGTGAAAAGTATCACTCGGGGTTCTGCACCAAATTTTGCAACAAGTGTAAAAGAAATGGTCATAGCGCGGCGAATTGTGAGGTCTACGGACCAGGGGTTAACAGAACGAAAGGAACAAATGGTGTCAGAACGAGTAATGGCGGGGCAAGTAGTGTCGGAGCAAGTTATGCCAATGTAGTTTGTTATAAATGTGGAAAACCGGGCCACATTATTAGAAATTTCCCGAACCAGGAGAACATGAATGGACAAGGCCGCGGAAGAGTTTCTAATATTAATGCGGCAGAGGCACAGGAAGACCCGGAGCTTGTTACGGGTACATTTCTTATTGACAATAAATATGCTTACGTTTTATTTGATTCGGGTACGGATAGAAGCTATATGAGTAGAGATTTTTGTGCTAAATTAAGTTGTCCATTGACGCCGTTGGATAGTAAATTTTTACTTAAATTAGCAAACGGTAAATTAATTTCAGCAGATTATATATGCCGGAATCGAAAAATTAAACTGGGTAGCGAAATATTTAAGATTGATTTGATACCAGTAGAGTTAGGGAGTTTTGATGTAATAGTTGGCATGGACTGGTTGAAGGAGATGAAAGCAGAGATCGTATGTTACAAAAATGCAATTCGCATTGTACGAGAAGAAGGAGAACCCTTAATGGTGTACGGAGAAAAGGGTAACGCGAAGCTACATCTTGTTAGTAATTTGAAGGCACAAAAACTAATAAGAAAAGGTTGCTATGCTGTTTTAGCACACGTCGAGAAAGTATAAACTGAAGAAAAGAGCATCAATGATGTTCCCGTCGCAAAAGAATTTCCAGATGTATTTCCGAAAGAATTACCGGGACTACCTCCACATCGATCTGTTGAATTTCAAATAGATCTTGTACCAGGAGCTGCACCAATAGCTCGTGCTCCTTATAGACTCGCACCCAGCGAGATGAAAGAACTGCAGAGCCAACTGCAAGAACTATTAGAACGTGGTTTCATTCGACCAAGCACATCACCATGGGGAGCTCCTGTTTTGTTTGTCAAGAAGAAGGATGGTACATTTAGGTTGCGTATTGACTACAGAGAGTTGAATAAACTTACCATCAAAAACCGTTATCCACTGCCGAGAATTGACGACTTATTTGATCAACTACAAGGCTCGTCGGTTTATTCGAAAATCGATTTACGTTCTGGATATCATCAAATGCGAGTAAAGGAGGATGATATTCCAAAAACTGCTTTTAGGACGCGTTATGGTCATTATGAGTTTATGGTTATGCCGTTTGGATTGACTAACGTACCAGCTGTGTTCATGGACCTTATGAACCGAGTGTGTGGGCCATATCTTGATAAGTTTGTCATTGTTTTTATCGATGACATACTTATTTACTCAAAGAATGATCAAGAGCACGAAGAACATTTGAGAAAAGTGCTAGAAGTATTGAGGAAAGAAAAACTGTACGCTAAGTTTTCAAAGTGTGCATTTTGGTTGGAAGAAGTTCAATTCCTCGGTCACATAGTGAACAAAGAAGGTATCCAGGTGGACCCGACAAAGATCGAAACTGTTAAAAAGTGGAAAACCCCAAAAACTCCGAAGCATATACATCAATTTTTATTATTGGCTGGTTACTACAGAAGATTCATCCAAGATTTCTCCAAAATAGCAAGACCCTTGACTGCATTAATGCATAAAGGGAAGAAATTTGAATGGAAGGATGAATAAGAGAAGGCGTTTTAGTTATTGAAGAAAAAGTTAACTACGGCACCTATATTGTCATTGCCTGAAGGGAATGATGATTTTGTGATTTATTGTGATGCATAAAAGCAAGGTCTCGGTTGTGTATTAATGCAACGAACAAAGGTGATTTCTTATTCGTCTAGACAATTGAAGATTCAGGAGCAAAATTATACGACTCACAATTTGGAATTGGGTGCTGTTGTTTTTGCATTAAAGACTTGGAGGCATTATTTATATGGGGTCAAAAGTATTAAATATACCGACCACAAAAGTCACCAACATATATTTAATCAGAAGCAACTGAATATGAGACAACGCAGGTGGATTGAACTGTTGAATGATTATGATTTTGAGATTCGATACCACCCGGGGAATGCGAATGTGTTAGCTGACGCTTTGAGTAGAAAGGACAGAGAACCTATACGGGTAAAAGCTATGAATATAATTATTCGTACTAACCTTACTACTCAAATAAAGGAGGCGCAACAGGAGGTTGTAAAAGAAGGAAAGTTGAAGAATGAGATACCCAAAAGATCAGAGAAACATCTTAATATTCGGGAAGACGGAACCCGATATAGGGCTGATAGAATTTGGGTACCAAGGTTTGGAGATGTGAGAGAAATGGTACTTAAGGAAGCACATAAAACCAGATATTCAATACATCCCGGAGCGGGGAAGATGTATAAAGATATCAAGAAACACTTTTGGTGGCCGGGTATGAAAGCCGATATTGCTAAATATGTAGGAGAATGTTTGACATGTTCTAAGGTCAAAGCTGAACATCAGAAACCATCAGGTCTACTACAACAACCTGAAATCCCAGAATGGAAATGGGAAAATATTACCATGGATTTCATTACTAAATTGCCAAGGACTGCAAGTGGTTATGATACTATTTGGGTAATAGTTGATCGTCTCACCAAGTCAGCACACTTCCTACCAATGAGAGAAGATGACAAAATGGTGAAGTTGGCGCGATTTTATTTGAAGGAGGTTGTCTCCAGACATGGAATACCCGTCTCTATTATCTCTGATAGGGATGGTAGATTTGTTTCAAGGTTCTGGCAGACGTTGCAACAAGCATTGGGGACTCGTCTAGACATGAGTACTGCCTATCATCTACAAACTGATGGGCAGAGCGAAAGGACGATACAAATGCTTGAAGACATGCTACAAGCATGTGTTATTGATTTCAGAAACAGTTGGGATTGACACCTACCATTAGCAGAATTTTCCTACAACAATAGTTGTCATTCTAGTATTGAGATGGCACCCTTTGAGGCACTTTATGGTAGAAAGTGCAGCTCTCCGATTTGTTGGAATGAAGTGGGGGATAGACAGATTACGGGTCCGGAGATAATACAAGAAACTACCGAGAAAATCATCCAAATTCAACAACGATTGAAAACCGCCCAGAGTCGACAAAAGAGCTACGCGGACAGTAAAAGAAAAGATATAGAGTTTGAAATTGGAGAAATGGTCATGCTTAAGGTTTCACCTTGGAAAGGCATTGTTCGATTTGGTAAAAGGGGGAAACTAAATCTAAGGTACATTGGACCATTCAAGATTATAGATCGTGTCGGACCAGTAGCTTACCAACTGGAGCTACCTCAACAACTCGCGACTGTACATAACACTTTTCACGTCTTAAATTTGAAG
Organism: Rutidosis leptorrhynchoides; assembly: GCF_046630445.1. Lineage (NCBI taxonomy): Eukaryota > Viridiplantae > Streptophyta > Magnoliopsida > Asterales > Asteraceae > Rutidosis > Rutidosis leptorrhynchoides. The sequence continues at coordinate 261,342,916 of NC_092337.1, forward strand.
AAATGTTTTGCTAAAGAAGATTTCACTATTCCGTTGGACGAAATCCAAATCAATGAAAAACTTCAAGTCGTTGAAGAACCCGTCGAAATAATGGATCGTGAGGTTAAGAGACTTAAGCAAAACAAGATACCAATTGTTAAGGTTCGATGGAATGCTCGTAGAGGACCCGAGTTCACCTGGGAGCATGAAGATCAGATGAAGAAGAAATACCCGCATCTATTTCCAGAAGATTCGTCAACACCTTCAACAGCTTAAAATTTCGGGACGAAATATATTTAACGGGTAGGTACTGTAGTGACCCGAACTTTTCTATGTTTATATATATATTAATTGAGATTGATATTTACATGACTACATGTTTCCAATGTGTTAAGCAATCAAACTTGTTAAGATTTGATTGAATGAAATAAGTTTCATATAGACAATTGATCACCCAAGTTGACCGGCGATTCACGAACGTTACAAATTTGTAAAAACTACATGTTGTGGTATATATAGACATATATATGGTTGACATGAGATTATGATGAGTAAGTATCTCACTAAGTATATTAACAATGTGTGATATACATAATAAATGAGATTACTAAGTTAAGAAACTCGAAATGATATATATAACGATTATCATTATGATAACGTCTACTAAATACATATGTATCATATTAAGATATTGATACACTATATTTAACATGATAAAATGATATTTAAATATATCATTAAGTGTGTTAACAATGAACTACATATGTAAAAACAAGACTACTAACTCAAGAATTACGAAACGAGACTTATATGTAACGATTATCGTTGTAACGATATTTTAATGTATATATCATATTAAGAGATATTCATACATCATAATATCATGATAACATAATAATTTAACATCTCATTTGATATAATAAACATTGGGTTAACAACATTAATTGAGATCATTAACTTAAAGGTTTCAAAACAACACTTACATGTAACGACTAACGAAGACTTAACGACTACATTAGAATGTATATACATGTTGTGTTTTGATATGTATTCTTACACTTTTGAAAGACTTCAAGACACATATCAAAGTACTTCTACTTAACAAAAATGCTTACAATTACATCCTCGTTCAGTTTCATCAACAATTCTACTCATATGCACCCGTATTCGTACTCATACAATACACAACTTTTAGATGTATGTACTATTGGTATATACACTCCAATAATCAGCTCTTAGCAGCCCATGTGAGTCACCTAACACATGTGGGAAGCATAATTTGGCAACTAGCATGAAATATCTCATAAAATTACAAAAATATTAGTAATCATTCATGACTTATTTACATGAAAACAAAATTACATATTCTTTATATCTAATCCATATACCAACGACCAAAAACACCTACAAACACTTTCATTCTTCAATTTTATTCATCTAATTGATCTCTCTCAAGTTCCATCTTCAAGTTCTAAGTGTTCTTCATAAATTCCATAAGTATAGTTTCATAAAAATCAAGAATACTTCCAAGTTTGCAAGTCTACTTCCAAGCTTTCTAATCCATTCCAAGTAATCATATAAGATCAAGGAACCTTTTTTATTTACAGTAGGTTATCTTTCTAATTTAAGGTAATATTCATATTCAAACTTTGATTCAATTTCTACAACTATAAAAATCTTATTTCGAGTGAAAATCTTACTTGAACTGTTTTCGTGTCATGATTCTGCTTCAAGAACTTTCAAGCCATCCAAGGATCCTTTGAAGCTAGATCCATATTTCTCATTTCCAGTAGTTTTATCCAGAAAACTTGATGCGTGATTATGACTTTAAAAACGCAATTTAGAACAAGCTTTCTTCACCTAACAGATCTGAACACAAAGACCCAATTTGTAACAGTAACAGCCCAAAACAGAGTATAAAACTCTGAAATAAGAACACAAAGGATAGAGAATCTAAACCCTTAATTGATAAAGATACCACCACAATTTGAGATCTAGAAACACTCCAAGTCTTCAATTACAGCTGATAAATATTCCACCACAACTATAATATCAGATATGAAGATTTGGATTTCACCATAATGTTTGAGAAAGTATCACCACAAACACTGATAAAGAAACCACTCTTAGCCACCGGATAAGGACGTGACCGATTTATTGAAATGCTAAGTAAACTTTGAATCGCATCAGCAAGCTGGCCCTTTAGAAAGAAAATAGCATCGCCTGCTGGTTGAACTAAGTTTCATGTGCTGGTTGAACTTAAAATTCTTCAGCTGGTCGGACTAGCTGGTTTGTCTAAGTATAACTTTGCTGGCTCAATTTGCTGGTTACCCGGCTGAGTGAATTAAAGCTTTACTGGCTGAACTAAGCTCATTTGCTGGTCTGGTGTCAAGACCCGTCCTTATCCCGCTGGACGAAGTCATCAACATCTGGTCCCATTGCGATGATAGACTCCAAGTAATGTCCTTAAAATGAGTAAATGCACAGCAGAAGACTTAATTCGTACCTGAGAATAAACATGCTTTAAAGTGTCAACCAAAAGGTTGGTGAGTTCATAGGTTTATCCTAACAACAGTTATCAATAGTTTCAATAGACCACAAGATTTTATAATTATAAACATAATACACTCGCAAGTGTATGTAAATCATTCTAAGTGGTTGAGCACTTGGTAACCATACTTAACATTTAATCAACGTCGCATATTCCCTTTATTATGAAATCTCACTACATCGTACCAAGTGTAGCCTACAAAACGAAGTACTGTGCAATCGTTGAATACTGGTCGTCCAGTCTGGTTGGGGTTGTCAGGCCCGATAGATCTATCAACAGGATTCGCGTTTACAATACCACATGTAAATAGTAGTTACCAAGCTACAGGGAAGTATGCCAGTGGTACAACTCAACGTAGAATATATTTTTAGGTACTTGTGTCTATTTCGTAAACATTTATAAAAGCAGCGCATGTATTCTCAGCCCAAAAATATATATTGCAAAAGCAATTAAAAAGTGAGCAAATGAAACTCACCATACTGTATTTTGTAGTAAAAATACATATATCATCATTGAACAAGTATATGGTTGGTCTCGGATTCACGAACCTATATCATTCGTATATATATTAAAATATATACTTGTAATTGAATAAACCTATTTATTATTAGTAATGTATTTGTTATATTAATAATTTATAAGTTTCATTATTTATTTATATATTTTCATTTTATATATGGAAATATTAATATAGTTAAATTTTGTAATTTAAATATGTATATTTTTTATATATATAATCTTTATTGATCTACTTATAGTCTTAACAACGTTATTAAAACCTTTATTTTTATAATTATAATTATTTTAGTAATAATAATACAGATATTACTGATAATAATAAAAATGATAGTTTTTAAGAATTACTAAAAGGATAATTTTAGTAAAATAATGTTAATAATAATAACTTTTAGTTGTAACTATAACTATAATGAAAATTCATAATAATAATGTAAGTGATAATATTTATAATAATAATAATAATATTAGTAATAATAATAATAGTAATAATAATGAAAATGGAAATAAGAAAATATACCCTTTTTAAACTTCCTCTAAAAATAAAAGCCCAGGACGGGACTCGAACTCAAGACCATTCGCTAACCCGCAACCACTCCAAACCATTCAGCTGTATTCACTTATCTGATTATAACAGATTTGAATTTTATAAAAGCCCGTATTTTATTTATTCATCTTTTCCCTTTTTTTTAATTCAAAGTCGATTAAGGATCAATCCCAAGCAATAATGAATTTCCTAATTAATTTCATGATTTTGGTATATACAGAAACGATTATAAGTTAACTCAGTTAATGAAAACAAAAAAAATCATTAAAAAAGCTGAAACAGCTCGTTTTATTTCCTTCCTGAACTCAAAATCGTTTTCATAGTTTAAGGACGTTTTACACAAAATTTATAACATGAAATAGGCTGTAAATTTCTCCTAGAAGCTTTCTGTAACCTTAATTGCACTTAAAACATCAAAACGATTTCGAATTTGACGAAGAACAGATTCTTTGACTTTTTGGAATTAAACTTTGACTTCGAAATTTGGATTCGTTAGGAAGATTTGGAGTTTAGGATTTTGCAGAAAGATTAAGTAAACAATTCTTAACAACACTGCATTTACACAATTTGAAATTGATTACGAGATCATTTGTTTTGAGAAATGAAGTGAAAACAGAGTTAGCGAACCGTATTCTTCAAATTGGATTCTGATTTCTATTATTTTCATTCGATTTGTACTGGAAGAGTATTATATAGACATTAATAGATTTAATTACAGCTAATGTTGCTAAATTAGCGGTTTGTTTGTTTGCTTGATTGGTACGATCACATTAAATCAAACAGAAGGACAAAACAAAAAAATAGAAATCGACCCTAACAATTTTGTCTATTAATATGACTAATTGGGATTTAATCGTACCAGTTTTTTGTTATAAAACAAATTAGAAATTAGTTTGATTATGATAGGGAATCAAATACGTAATTATTTATATATGTATTTGCATATATATAAGTGTATTTGTATAAATATATATACATATATCACTGTATGTATTATATATATATTCTGTATTTTTACATCTCTATATGTATTTATATATATCTGTTTATAATTCATAAGCTTTAATACTGATAACATTATTACTATTAAAATACTAATATTAAAATTATTAATAATATCAACATACTAGTTATAATAATACTAATAATTATATTATTGACTAATATGTATAACAATAATAATAATAATATTATTGATATTGTAATAATAATAATAAATTTTTTTTATAATAATATAATAGTAATAATAATAATATTATTATCAATCATAATAATAATAATAATTATAAAACTTATAACAATAATATTATTACTAATAAATATAATACTAATTATAATAATACTAATATTATTAATGATAATAATAATATTAGTAATAATAATACTATAACAATTTATGTATATCAAATTTGTATCTATAGAATATATATTTAGAAAAATAATATTAATAACACTAGTATTGATATTAATATTGAAAGTAATAACAATACAACTATATTTATAATTAAATTAAACATATATGTATTACATATTATTGTAACATAACTATATAATATACATTACATAATAACTTATGTTGAATATTAAATTTTATACATTTTAACATATCTTACCATGCACAAATAATAATGATATAGAAATCATATATCTATATATAAATTTATTTTAATTACAACTTAATTATTTTATATCCTCATTTACATATTTAATTCTAATGATCAACTATTCAACATACACGAGAAATTACTGTTAAGCACACATTGAAAGTTAAGTAGGAATCTCCACTAACTTTTGACTGACTCTCGATAATTGATACTTCGTTCTCACTTGTAAATCACTTTACCATTTATTCCGAATATCGTAAAAAAGACAGATTTCTTAATTCATAGCGGACCTCCTAACAGAGACTCTACATTTTAGATTTTGCTTATCGTGTGAAAATATTAAATCGTATCGAGAGTTTGGTTTAAAATTAGTCAAAATTTTCCGGGTCGTGACATCCGGCTAGCTGGTTAGTGACCCGAACTTTTCCATGTTTATATATATATTAAATGAAATTGTTATTTACATGATTAAGTGTTTCCAACATGTTAAGCAATCAAACTTGTTAAGACTTGATTAATTGAAATAGGTTTCATATATACAATTGACCACCCAAGTTGACCGGTGATTCACGAACGTTAAAACTTGTAAAAACTATACGATGACATATATATGGTTATATATATAGTTAACATGATTTTATTATAAGTATGTATCTCATTAGGTATTTTAACAATGATTTATATACATAAAAATGAGACTATTAATTTAAGAAACTCAAAAATGATATATATAACGATTATCGTTATAACAACGTCTTACTAGGTACATATGAATCATATTAAGATATTGATACACTTGGTTAATTATGTTAAATGATAAGTAAATATATTATTAAGTGTATTAACAATGAAATACATATGTAAAAATAAGACTACTAACTTAATGATTTCGAAACGAGACATATATGTATCGATTATCGTTGTAACGGCATTTAACTGTATATATATCATACTAAGATATATTATATATCATAATATCATGATAATATAACAATTTAACATCTCATTTGTTATAATAAACAATGGGTTAACAACATTCAACAAGATCGTTAACCTAAAGGTTTCAAAACAACATTTACATGTAACGACTAACGATGACTTAACGACTCAGTTAAAATGTATATACATGTAGTGTTTTAATATGTATTCATACACTTTTGAAAGACTTGAAGACACTTATCAAAATACTTCAACTTAACAAAAATGCTTACAATTACATCCTCGTTGAGTTTCATCAACAATTCTACTCGTATGCACCCGTATTCGTACTCGTACAATACACAGCTTTTAGATATATGTACTATTGGTATATACACTCCAATGATCAGCTCTTAGCAGCCCATGTGAGTCACCTAACACATGTGGGAACCATCATTTGGCAACTAGCATGAAATATCTCATAAAATTACAAAAATATGAGTAATCATTCATGACTTATTTACATGAAAACAAAATTACATATCCTTTATATCTAATCCATACACCAACGACCAAAAACACCTACAAACACTTTCATTCTTCAATTTTCTTCATCTAATTGATCTCTCTCAAGTTCTATCTTCAAGTTCTAAGTGTTCTTCATAAATTCCAAAAGTTCTAGTTTCATAAAATCAAGAATACTTCCAAGATTGCAAGTTTACTTCCAAGTTTTCTAAATCCATTCCAAGTAATCATCCAAGATCAAGAAACCTTTGTTAATTACAGTAGGTTATCTTTCTAATACAAGGTAATAATCATATTCAAACTTTAATTCAATTTCTATAACTATAACAATCTTATTTCGAGTGGAAATCTTACTTGAAATTGTTTTCGTGTCATGATTCTGCTTCAAGAACTTTCAAGCCATCCAAGGATCCTTTGAAGCTAGATCTATTTTTCTCATTTCCAGTAGGGTTATCCAAGGAACTTGAGGTAGTAATGATGTTCATAACATCATTCGATTCATACATATAAAGCTATCTTATTCGAAGGTTTAAACTTGTAATCACTAGAACATAGTTTAGTTAATTCTAAACTTGTTCGCAAATAAAAGTTAATCCTTCTAACTTGACTTTTAAAATCAACTAAACACATGTTCTATATCTATATGATATGATAACTTAATGATTTAAAACCTGGAAACACGAAAAACACTGTAAACCCGGATTTACGCCGTCGTAGTAACACCGCGGGCTGTTTTGGGTTAGTTAATTAAAAACTATGACAAACTTTGATTTAAAAGTTGTTATTATGGGAAAATGATTTTTATTATGAACATGAAACTATATCCAAAAATTATGGTTAAACTCAAAGTAGAAGTATGTTTTCTAAAATGGTCATCTAGACGTCGTTCTTTCGACTGAAATGACTACCTTTACAAAAATGACTTGTAACTTATTTTTCCGAATATAAACCTATACTTTTTCTGTTTAGATTCATAAAATAGAGTTCAATATGAAACCATAGCAATTTGATTCACTCAAAACGGATTTAAAATGAAGAAGTTATGGGTAAAACAAGATTGGATAATTTTTCTCATTTTAGCTACGTGAAAATTGGTAACAAATCTATTTCAACCATAACTTAATCAACTTGTATTGTACATTATGTAATCTTGAGATACCATAGACACGTATACAATGTTTCGACCTATCATGTCGACATATCTATATATATTTCGGAACAACCATAGACACACTATATGTGAATGTTGGAGTTAGCTATACAGGGTTGAGGTTGATTCCAAAATATATATAGTTTGAGTTGTGATCAATACTGAGATACGTATACACTGGGTCGTGGATTGATTCAAGATAATATTTATCAATTTATTTCTGTACATCTAACTGTGGACAACTAGTTGTAGGTTACTAACGAGGACAGCTGACTTAATAAACTTAAAACATCAAAATATATTAAAAGTGTTGTAAATATATTTTGAACATACTTTGATATATATGTATATATTGTTATAGGTTCATGAATCAACCAGTGGCCAAGTCTTACTTCCAGACGAAGTAAAAATCTGTGAAAGTGAGTTATAGTCCCACTTTTAAAAATCTAATATTTTTGGGATGAGAATACATGCAGGTTTTATAAATGATTTACAAAATAGACACAAGTACGTGAAACTACATTCTATGGTTGATTTATCAAAATCGAATATGCCCCTTTTTATTAAGTCTGGTAATCTAAGAATTAGGGAACAGACACCCTAATTGACGCGAATCCTAAAGATAGATCTATTGGGCCTAACAAACCCCATCCAAAGTACCGGATGCTTTAGTACTTCGAAATTTATATCATATCCGAAGGGTGTCCCGGAATGATGGGGATATTCTAATATATATGCATCTTGTTAATGTCGGTTACCAGGTGTTCACCATATGAATGATTTTTATCTCTATGTATGGGATGTGTATTGAAATATAAAATCTTGTGGTCTATTGTTACGATTTGATATATATAGGTTAAACCTATAACTCACCAACATTTTTGTTGATGTTTAAAGCATGTTTATTCTTAGGTGAATACTAAGAGCTTCCGCTGTTGCATACTAAAATAAGGACAAGATTTGTAGTCCATGTTTGTATGATATTGTGTAAAAACTGCATTCAAGAAACTGATTTCGATGTAACATATTTGTATTGTAAACCATTATGTAATGGTCGTGTGTAAATAGGATATTTTAGATTATCATTATTTGATAATCTACGTAAAGCTTTTTAAACCTTTATTTATGAAATAAAGGTTATGGTTTGTTTTAAAAATAAATGCAGTCTTTGAAAAACGTCTCATATAGAGGTCAAAACCTCGCAACGAAATCAGTTAATATGGAACGTTTTTAATCAATAAGAACGGGACATTTCAGTTGGTATCAGAGCGTTGGTCTTAGAGAACCAGAATTTTGCATTAGTGTGTCTTATCGAGTTTGTTAGGATGCATTAGTGAGTCTGGACTTCTACCGTGTTTACTTGAAAAATGATTGCTTAACAAATTTTGTTGAAAACTATATATTTTTAACATGTGAATATTATGTGATATATTAATCTCTTAACGCGTTTGATATTATGTGATAGATGTCTACCTCTAGAACAAGTCCCATTGACTCACCTAATAATAATGAAGAGTCAAATGTAAATTGGAATGATTCGTGGACTGATTCACAAGTTCCCGAAGAGGAACCTGAAGAAGAGTCGGAACCGGAAGAAGAATCAGAACCGGAAGAGGAGGAACCGGAGGAGGAAATAGAACCGGTGGGGGATATAATAAAACGGTTTAGTAAAAGAAAATTCTCAACCAACCGACCAAGGTTAATTATGGTCAATGGTGTTTCCGCCAAGGAAGCAAAATATTGGGAGGATTACCAATTCTCCGATGAATCGGATTCCGACGAGAATTCCGATGATGTTATAGAAATTACCCCAACTGAATTTAAAAAGGCAAAAGAAAATAATAAGGGAAAGGGCATAAAAATAGAGAAATCTAATTCCAACCCCGATGAACTTTATATGTATCGTCAACCCCCGAAGTCCTTAAGTTGTAACAATGACCCGGGAACCTCTAAACCACCAGGTTTGTCTAAACCAATGTGGAAAACGACGGTTTGTATTAGGGGAACATCATATATCCCTAGAAAATTGGCAAAACGAACCAAAGCCGAAGAAGAAGAAACGAGCGATTCGGAATAAGATAGTTGTATTCGTGTGGTGTAATATATGTTGTAGTGACCCGAACTTTTCCATGTTTATATATATTAATTGAGATTGATATTTACATGATTAAATGTTTCAAACATGTTAAGCAATCAAACTTGTTAAGACTTGATTAATTGAAATATGTTTCATAAAGACAATTGACCACCCAAGTTGACCGGCGATTCACAAACGTTAAAACTTGTAAAAATGACATGACGATATATATATGGATATACATATGGTTAACATGAGATTATGATAAGTAAGTATCTCCATAAGTATATTAACAATGAGTTATATACATATAAACAAGACTACTAACTTAAGGATTTCGAAACGAGACATATATGTAACGATTATCGTTGTAACGACATTTAAATGTATATATATCATATTAAGATATATTAATATATCATAATATCATGATAATATAATAATTTAACATCTCATTAGATATAATAAACAATGGGTTAACAACATTAATTGAGATCGTTAACTTAAAGGTTCAAAACAACACTTACATGTAACGACTAACGATGACTTAACGACTCAGTTAAAATGTATATACATGTAGTGTATTTAGATGTATTAAAATACTTTTGGAAGACTTCAAGACATATATCAAAACACTCATACTTAACGAGAATGGTTACAGTTACTTTCCCATTCTTTTCTTTCATCAAGAATTCTAGTCGTATTCTTACCCGTATTATACACAGCTTCAAAACGTACTTACTATGGGTATATACCAATAGGAACTAGCATGGGATTCCACTCTTGATTATGTCATGTATGACTAATCAATTTTAACTTCTACCATGAGGTAGTCAACTAACTAGAACTCCTTTTAACGCCACTCACCACTCACCAATTACCACTCATCATTCACTCCATTTCACTTCCAATTCTCTTTCTAATTCTCTCTCAACACACACACTATTATGAACGAATTTTTCCAGTAGTTAATCATCATCTTCATCAAAAATCACTTCAAGAATCATGCTATAATCATCATAGGAAGAACACTTCAAGAACACTTCAAAAATCCCTTCAAGTTTACTAATTTACTTCCAAGCTTTCTAATCCATTCCAAGTAATCATCTAAGATCAAGAAAGCTTTGTTATATACAGTAGGTTATATTTCTTATTCAAGGTAATATTCATATTCAAACTTTGATTCAATTTCTATAACTATAAACTATCTTAATTCGAGTAAAAATCTTACTTGAACTTCTTTTTGTGTCATGATCCTACTTCGAGAACTTTCAAGCCATCTAAGATCCTTTGAAGCTAGATCATTTCTTGTCACTTCCAGTAGGTTTACCTACTAAACTTGAGGTAGTAATGATGTTCATAACATCATACGATTCATATATATAAAACTATCTTATTCAAAGGTTTAAACTCGTAATCACTAGAACATAGTTTAGTTAATTCTAAACTTGTTCGCAAACAAAAGTTAATCCTTCTAACTTGACTTTTAAAATTAACTAAACACATGTTCTATATCTATATGATATGCTAACTTAATGATTTAAAACCTGGAAACACGAAAAACACCGTAAAACTGGATTTACGCCGTCGTAGTAACACCGCGGGCTGTTTTGGGTTAGTTAATTAAAAACTATGATAAACTTTGATTTAAAAGTTGTTATTCTGAGAAAAAATTTTTTATTATGAACATGAAACTATATCCAAAAATTATGGTTAAACTCAAAGTGGAAGTATGTTTTCTAAAATGGTCATCTAGACGTCGTTCTTTCGACTGAAATGACTACCTTTACAAAAACGACTTGTAACTTATTTTTTCGACTATAAACCTATACTTTTTCTGTTTATATTCATAAAATAGAGTTCAATATAAAACCATAGCAATTTGATTCACTCAAAACGGATTTAAAATGAAGAAGTTATGGGTAAAACAAGATTGGATAATTTTTCTCATTTTAGCTACGTGAAAATTGGTAACAAATCTATTCCAACCATAACTTAATCAACTTGTATTGTATATTATGTAATCTTGAGATACCATAGACACGTATACAATGTTTCGACCTATCATGTCGACACATCTATATATATTTCGGAACAACCATAGACACTCTATATGTGAATGTTGGAGTTAGCTATACAGGGTTGAGGTTGATTCCAAAATATATATAGTTTGAGTTGTGATCAATACTGAGATACGTATACACTGGGTTGTGGATTGATTCAAGATAATATTTATCGATTTATTTCCGTACATCTAACTGTGGACAACTAGTTGTAGGTTACTAACGAGGACAGCTGACATAATAAACTTAAAACATCAAAATATATTAAAAGTGTTGTAAATATATTTTGAACATACTTTAATATATATGTATATATTGTTATAGGTTCGTGAATCAACAGTGGCCAAGTCTTACTTCTCGATGAAGTAAAAATCTGTGAAAGTGAGTTATAGTCCCACTTTTAAAATCTAATATTTTTGGGATGAGAATACATGCAGGTTTTATAAATGATTTACAAAATAGACACAAGTACGTGAAACTACATTCTATGGTTGAATTATCAAAATCGAATATGCCCCTTTTTATTAAGTCTGGTAATCTAAGAATTAGGGAACAGACACCCTAATTGACGCGAATCCTAAAGATAGATCTATTGGGCCTAACAAACCCCATCCAAAGTACCAGATGCTTTAGTACTTCGAAATTTATATCATATCCGAAGGGTGTCCCGGAATGATGGGGATATTCTTATATATGCATCTTGTTAATGTCGGTTACCAGGTGTTCACCATATGAATGATTTTTATCTCTATGTATGGGATGTGTATTGAAATATGAAATCTTGTGGTCTATTGTTACGATTTGATATATATAGGTTAAACCTATAACTCACCAACATTTTTGTTGACGTTTAAAGCATGTTTATTCTCAGGTGAATATTAAGAGCTTCCGCTGTTGCATACTAAAATAAGGACACGATTTAGAGTCCATGTTTGTATGATATTTTTTAAAAACTGCATTCAAGAAACTGATTTCGATGTAACATATTTGTATTGTAAACCATTATGTAATGGTCGTGTGTAAACAGGATATTTTAGATTATCATTATTTGATAATCTACGTAAAGCTTTTTAAACCTTTATTTATGAAATAAAGGTTATGTTTTGTTTTAAAAATGAATGCAGTCTTTGAAAAATGTCTCATATAGAGGTCAAAACCTCGCAACGAAATCAATTAATATGGACCGTTTTTAATCAATAAGAACGGGACATTTCAGTTGGTATCCGAGCGTTGGTCTTAGAGAACCAGAATTTTGCATTAGTGTGTCTTATCGAGTTTGTTAGGATGCATTAGTGAGTCTGGACTTTTACCGTGTTTACTTGAAAAATGATTGCTTAACAAATTTTGTTGGAAACTATATATTTTTAACATGTGAATATTATGTGATATATTAATCTCTTAACGCGTTTGATATATTATGTGATAGATGTCTACCTCTAGAACAAGTCCCATTGACTCACCTAATAATAATGAAGAGTCAAATGTAAATTGGAATTATTCGTGGACTGATTCACAAGTTCCCTAAGAGGAACCGGAAGAAGAGTCGGAACCAGAAGAAGAATCGGAACCGGAAGAAGAATCGGAACCGGATGAAGAAATAGAACCGGTGGGGGAAATAATAAAACGGTTAAGTAAAAGAAAATCCTCAACCAACCGACCAAGGTTAATTATGGTCAATGGTGTTTCTGCTAAGGAAGCAAAATATTGGGAGGATTACCAATTCTCCGATGAATTAGATTCTGACGAGAATTCCGATGATGTTATAGAAATTATCCCAACTGAATTTAAAAAGGCAAAAGAAAATAATAAGGGAAAGGGCATAAAAATAGAGAAATCTAATTCCAACCCCGATGAACTGTATATGTACCGTCAACCCCCGAAGTCCTTAAGTTGTAACAATGACCCGGGAACCTCTAAACCACCAGGTTTTTCTAAACCAATGTGGAAAACGACGGCTCGTATTAGGGGAACATCATATATCCCTAGAAACTTGGCAAAACGAACCAAAACCGAAGAAGAAGAAACAAGCGAGTCTGAATAAGATAGTTGTATTCGTGTGGTGTAATATATGTAATATAGTGTGCTTATGCTTTATGATATATGTAAAAATTGCTTGTATTAATAAGTATTTTTTTATGAATCTAACTCTTGTCTATTTTACAGTATAAAAACACAAAATGGATAGACAACCCAATATTTTAAGAGACCTACCCGGAGACATGATTGATGAAATCTTGTCTAGAGTCGGTCAGAATTCTTCGGCACAACTATTTAAGGCGAAATCAGTTTGTAAGACATTCGAAGAACGTTCCAAGAATGCCTTGGTTTATAAAAGGCTTTCGTTCGAAAGATGGGGGATATCACATTGGGAAATCCATAAGTTACGATGTGTTTACTTTGACGCATATATTGCGGGGAACCCAAATGCTATTTTACGCAATGGGTTAAGAAATTATTTTGACTCAATATATCCGAATATTGGACTTCGTGATTTAGAAAAAGCGGCTAACATGCAATATAAAGAAGCATGTTATACTTACGGATTAGTAATGTTCGCTTCTCACCAAAGTGAGAACAAGAACATCGGCCTACAACTATTAAACAAAACGTTCCCACAAGTGACGGAGTCAGTAATTGGGGTAAGAAATGAGGTTTTTAGATTGTTACGGGACTGTTGGACATTACGTAACCCTCGTCCCTTTGACGATGTTACAACACGTTGTCTTATCAACGGCCATAACGGTTATGTTCCACAAGACCAAGGATGGGAAGTAGTCCTAGTAAAAACAGAATGCATGACTTGTTTCTGGACGTATGAATTACGTGTCTTTATTGCCTTTGCTGAACGACTTGTGTACTAGCTAGAATTATCTTCACAACTATCTTGTATCAACGTTATTGTGTGCTATATTTCATGCTTTATGTAAAATAAGCGGTATTGTAAGTTTGTAAAATATTGTATAAAAGTTTGAACGCGAAATAGTATTATAATCAGTTTTTCATATAGAATTGTAGTAGTTGAATTGTATATTAGCTACTAAGTATGAACTTAACGGGTAGGTACTACCCGAATTTAAACTTATAAAACGCTAATATGAAGAAAAAGCTTTTATAAATGAGTTCATATTATGCTACGAAATACTATTAACTACTCTTAATATTCTGTATGATTAACTTGTTCCATTTGACTATTTTGAAGGAAATGGCACCGACTACTCGACAGACCGTGAATATGAATGAAGAGGAATTCCGTACTTTTCTAGCTTCAAACATAGCCGCAGTACAGGCTGCGCTACATACCAACAATAACCTTGGATCTAGCAGTACAGGAAATCTTGTAGGATGCACCTACAAAGAATTCACTGCCTGCAAACCTTTGGAATTTGATGGAACCGAAGGACCGATCGGATTGAAACGGTGGACCGAGAAGGTCGAATCGGTGTTTGCCATAAGTAAGTGTACTAAAGAGGACAAAGTAAAGTACGCTACGCATACCTTCACAGGTTCTGCGTTAACATGGTGGAATACCTATCTAGAGCAAGTGGGACAAGACGATGCGTACGCACTACCGTGGTCAGCATTCAAGCACTTGATGAACGAGAAGTACCGTCCCAGAACCGAGGTCAATAAGCTCAAGACAAAACTTAGAGGGTTACGAACCCAAGGATTTGATATTACCACGTACGAAAGACGATTCACAGAATTGTGCCTATTGTGTCCCGGAGCATTCGAAGATGAGGAAGAGAAGATCGACGCGTTTGTGAAAGTATTACGTAGAAAGAATCCAAGAAGATATAAGTTCACACGAGCCCGCCTCCATACAACAGGCATGTAGAATGGCTCACAAACTAGTGAACCAGATTGAAGAAAGAATTAAAGAACAGACTGCTGAAGAGGCCAATGTGAAGCAAGTCAAAAGAAAGTGGGAGGAAAACGGTGATAAGAATCACCAATACAACAACAACAGCAATTACAACAATAATCGCAACAATTATCCCAACAATCGCAACATCAATCGCAACTACAACAAACGGCCCAACAACAACAACAACAACAATCAGAAGCAGCTATGCCAAAGGTGTGAAAAGTATCACTCGGGGTTCTACACCAAATTTTGCAACAAGTGTAAAAGAAATGGTCATAGCGAGGCGACGTGTGAGGTCTACGGACCAGGGGTTAATAGAACGAAAGGAACAAATGGTTTCGGAACGAGTAATGGCAGAGCAAGTAGTGTCGGAGCAAGTTATGCCAATGTAGTTTGTTATAAATGTGGAAAACCGGGCCACATTATTAGAAATTGCCCGAACCAGGAGAACACGAATGGACAAGGCCGCAGAAGAGTTTTCAATATTAATGCGGCAGAGGCACATGAAGACCCTGAGCTTGTTACGGGTACGTTTCTTATTGACAATAAATCTGCTTACGTTTTATTTGATTCGGGTGCGGATAGAAGCTATATGAGTAGAGATTTTTGTGCTAAATTAAGTTGTCCATTGACGCCTTTGGATAGTAAATTTTTACTCGAATTAGCAAATGGTAAATTAATTTCAGCAGATAATATATGTCGGAATCGAGAAATTAAACTGGTTAGCGAAACATTTAAGATTGACTTGATACCAGTAGAGTTAGGGAGTTTTGATGTGATAATCGGTATGGACTGGTTGAAAGAAGTGAAAGCAGAGATCGTTTGTTACAAAAATGCAATTCGCATTATACGAGAAAAAGGAAAACCCTTAATGGTGTACGGAGAAAAGGGCAACACGAAGCTACATCTTATTAGTAATTTGAAGGCACAAAAACTAATAAGAAAAGGTTGCTATGCTGTTCTAGCACACGTTGAGAAAGTACAAACTGAAGAAAAGAGCATCAATGATGTTCCCGTTGCAAAAGAATTTCCCGATGTACTTCCGAAAGAATTACCGGGATTACCCCCACCTCGATC
Source organism: Rutidosis leptorrhynchoides (assembly GCF_046630445.1). NCBI lineage: Eukaryota > Viridiplantae > Streptophyta > Magnoliopsida > Asterales > Asteraceae > Rutidosis > Rutidosis leptorrhynchoides. The sequence goes on from NC_092337.1 coordinate 261,359,788, forward strand.
CGTTGAATTTCAAATAAATCTTGTACCAGGAGCTGCAACAATAGCTCGTGCTCCTTACAGACTCGCACCCAGCGAGATAAAAGAACTACAAAGCCAATTACAAGAACTTTTAGAGCATGGTTTCATTCGACCAAGCACATCACCATGGGGAGCTCCTGTTTTGTTTGTCAAGAATAAAAATGGTACATTCAGGTTGTGTATCGACTACCGAGAGTTGAACAAACTTACCATCAAGAACCGCTACCCACTACCGAGAATCGATGACTTATTTGATCAACTACAAGGCTCGTCTGTTTATTCAAAGATTGACTTACGTTCTGGGTATCATCAAATGCGGGTGAAAGAAGATGATATTCCAAAGACTGCTTTCAGAACACGTTACGGTCATTACGAGTTTATGGTCATGCCATTTGGTTTAACTAATGCACCAGCTGTGTTCATGGACCTTATGAAACGAGTGTGTGGACCATACCTTGACAAGTTTGTCATTATTTTCATTGATGACATACTTATTTACTCAAAGAATGACCAAGAACACGGTGAATATTTGAGAAAGGTGTTAGAAGTATTGAGGAAGGAAGAATTGTACGCTAAATTTTCAAAGTGTGCATTTTGGTTGGAAGAAGTTCAATTCCTCGATCACATAGTGAACAAAAAAGGTATTAAGGTGGATCCAGCAAAGATAGAAACTGTTGAAAAGTGGGAAACCCCGAAAACTCCGAAACACATACGCCAGTTTTTAGGACTAGCTGGTTACTACAGAAGGTTCATCCAAGACTTTTCCAGAATAGCAAAACCCTTGACTGTATTAACGCATAAAGGGAAGAAATTTGAATGGAAGGATGAACAAGAGAAAGCGTTTCAGTTATTGAAGAAAAAGCTAACTACGGCACCTATATTGTCATTGCCTGAAGGGAATGATGATTTTGTGATTTATTGTGACGCATCAAAGCAAGGTCTCGGTTGTGTATTAATGCAACGAACGAAGGTGATTGCTTATGCGTCTAGACAATTGAAGATTCACGAGCAAAATTATACGACGCATGATTTGGAATTAGGCGCGGTTGTTTTTGCATTAAAGACTTGGAGGCACTACTTATATGGGATCAAAAGTATTATATATACCGACCACAAAAGTCTTCAACACATATTTAATCAGAAACAACTGAATATGAGGCAGCGTAGGTGGATTGAATTGTTGAATGATTACGACTTTGAGATTCGTTACCACCTGGGGAAGGCAAATGTGGTAGCCGATGCCTTGAGCAGGAAAGACAGAGAACCCATTCGAGTAAAATCTATGAATATAATGATTCATAATAACCTTACTACTCAAATAAAGGAGGCGCAACAAGGAGTTTTAAAAGAAGCAAATTTAAAGGATGAAATACCCAAAGGATCGGAGCAGCATCTTAATATTCGAGAAGACGGAACCCGGTATAGGGCTGAAAGGATTTGGGTACCAAAATTTGGAGATATGAGAGAAATGGTACTTAGAGAAGCTCATAAAACCAGATACTCAATACATCCTGGAACGGGGAAGATGTACAAGGATCTCAAGAAACATTTTTGGTGGCCGGGTATGAAAGCCGATGTTTATAAATACGTAGGAGAATGTTTGACGTGTTCTAAGGTCAAAGCTGAGCATCAGAAACCATCAGGTCTACTTTAACAACCCGAAATCCCAGAATGGAAGTGGGAAAACATTACCATGGATTTCATCACTAAATTGCCAAGGACTGCAAGTGGTTTTGATACTATTTGGGTAATAGTTGATCGTCTCACCAAATCAGCACACTTCCTGCCAATAAGAGAAGATGACAAGATGGAGAAGTTAGCACGACTGTATTTGAAGGAAGTCGTCTCCAGACATGGAATACCAATCTCTATTATCTCTGATAGGGATGGCAGATTTATTTCAAGATTCTGGCAGACATTACAGCAAGCATTAGGAACTCGTCTAGACATGAGTACTACCTATCATCCACAAACTGATGGGCAGAGCGAAAGGACGATACAAACGCTTGAAGACATGCTACGAGCATGTGTTATTGATTTCGGAAACAGTTGGGATCGACATCTACCGTTAGCAGAATTTTCCTACAACAACAGCTACCATTCAAGCATTGAGATGGCGCCGTTTGAAGCACTTTATGGTAGAAAGTGCAGGTCTCCGATTTGTTGGAGTGAAGTGGGGGATAGACAGATTACGGGTCTGGAGATTATACAAGAAACTACCGAGAAGATCATCCAAATTCAACAACGGTTGAAAACCGCACAAAGTCGACAAAAGAGCTAGACTGACATTAAAAGAAAAGATATAGAATTTGAAATTGGAGAGATGGTCATGCTTAAAGTTGCACCTTGGAAAGGCGTTGTTCGATTTGGTAAACGAGGGAAATTAAATCCAATGTATATTGGACCATTCAAGATTATTGATCGAGTCGGACCAGTAGCTTACTGACTTGAGTTACCTCAACAACTCGCGACTGTACATAACACTTTCCACGTCTCAAATTTGAAGAAATGTTTTGCTAAAGAAGATCTCACTATTCCGTTAGATGAAATCCAAATCAACGAAAAACTCCAATCCATCGAAGAACCCGTCGAAATAATGGATCGTGAGGTTAAAAGACTTAAGCAAAACAAGATACCAATTGTTAAGGTTCAATGGAATGCTCGTAGAGGACCCGAGTTCACCTGGTAGAGTGAAGATCAGATGAAGAAGAAATACCCGCATCTATTTCCAGAAGATTCGTCAACACCTTCAACAGCTTAAAATTTCGGGACGAAATTTATTTAACGGGTAGGTACTGTAGTGACCCGAACTTTTCCATGTTTATATATATTAATTGAGATTGATATTTACATGATTAAATGTTTCCAACATGTTAAGCAATCAAACTTGTTAAGACTTGATTAATTGAAATATGTTTCATATAGACAATTGACCACCCAAGTTGACCGGCGATTCACGAACGTTAAAACTTGTAAAAATGACATGACGATATATATATGGATATACATATAGTTAACATGAGATTATGATAAGTAAGTATCTCCATAAGTATATTAACAATGAGTTATATACATATAAACAAGACTACTAACTTAAGGATTTCGAAACGAGACATATATGTAACGATTATCGTTGTAACGACATTTAAATGTATATATATCATATTAAGATATATTAATATATCATAATATCATGATAATATAATAATTTAACATCTCATTAGATATAATAAACAATGGGTTAACAACATTAATTGAGTTCGTTAACTTAAAGGTTTCAAAACAACACTTACATGTAACGACTAACGATGGCTTAACGACTCAGTTAAAATGTATATACATGTAGTGTATTTAGATGTATTAAAATACTTTTGGAAGACTTCAAGACATATATCAAAACACTCATACTTAACGAGAATGTTTACAGTTACTTTCCCATTCTTTTCTTTCATCAAGAATTCTAGTCGTATTCTTACACGTATTATACACAGCTTCAAAACGTACTTACTATGGGTATATACCAATAGGAACTAGCATGGGATTCCACTCTTGATTATGTCATGTATGACTAATCAATTTTAACTTCTACCATGAGCTAGTCAACTAACTAGAACTCCTTTTAACCCCACTCACCACTCACCAATTACCACTCATCATTCACTCCATTTCACTTCCAATTCTCTTTCTAATTCTCTCTCAACACACACACACACTATTATGAACGTATTTTTCCAGTATTTAATCATCATCTTCATCAAAAATCACTTCAAGAATCAAGCTATAATCATCATAGGAAGAACACTTCAAGAACACTTCAAAAATCCCTTCAAGTTTACTAATTTACTTCCAAGCTTTGTAATCCATTCCAAGTAATCATCTAAGATCAAGAAACCTTTGTTATATACAGTAGGTTATATTTCTTATTCAAGGTAATATTCATATTCAAACTTTGATTCAATTTCTATAACAATAAACTATCTTAATTCGAGTAAAATTCTTACTTGAACTTGTTTTTGTGTCATGATCCTACTTCAAGAACTTTCAAGCCATCCAAGATCCTTTGAAGCTAGATCATTTCTTGTCACTTCCAGTAGGTTTACCTACTAAACTTGAGGTAGTAATGATGTTCATAACATCATACGATTCATATATATAAAACTATCTTATTCGAAGGTTTAAACTCGTAATCACTAGAACATAGTTTAGTTAATTCTAAACTTGTTCGCAAACAAAAGTTAATACTTCTAACTTGACTTTTAAAATTAACTAAAAACATGTTCTATATCTATATGATATGCTAACTTAATGATTTAAAACCTGGAAACACGAAAAACACCGTAAAACCGGATTTACGCCGTCGTAGTAACACCGCGGGCTGTTTTGGGTTAATTAATTAAAAACTATGATAAACTTTGATTTAAAAGTTTTTATTCTGAGAAAAAGATTTTTATTATGAACATGAAACTATATCCAAAAATTATGGTTAAACTCAAAGTGGAAGTATGTTTTCTAAAATGGTCATCTAGACGTCGTTCTTTCGACTGAAATGACTACCTTTACAAAAATGACTTGTAACTTATTTTTCCGACTATAAACCTATACTTGTTCTATTTAGATTCATAAAATAGAGTTCAATATGAAACCATAGCAATTTGATTCACTCAAAACGGATTTAAAATGAAGAAGTTATGGGTAAAACAAGATTGGATAATTTTTCTCATTTTAGCTACGTGAAAATTGGTAACAAATCTATTCCAACCATAACTTAATCAACTTGTATTGTATATTATGTAATCTTGAGATACCATAGACACGTATACAATGTTTCGACGCATCATGTCGACACATCTATATATATTTCGGAACAACCATAGACACTCTATATGTGAATATTGGAGTTAACTATACAGGGTTGAGGTTGATTCCAAAATATATATAGTTTGAGTTGTGATCAATACTGAGATACGTATACACTAGGTCGTGGATTGATTCAAGATAATATTTATCGATTTATTTCTGTACATCTAACTGTGGACAACTAGTTGTAGGTTACTAATGAGGACAGCTGACTTAATAAACTCAAAACATCAAAATATATTAAAAGTGTTGTAAATATATTTTGAACATACTTTAATATATATGTATATATTGTTATAGGTTTGTAAATCAACAGTGGCCAAGTCTTACTTCCCGACGAAGTAAAAATCTGTGAAAGTGAGTTATAGTCCCACTTTTAAAATCTAATATTTTTGGGATGAGAATACTTGCAGGTTTTATAAATGATTTACAAAATAGACACAAGTACGTGAAACTACATTCTATGGTTGAATTATCGAAATCGAATATGCCCCTTTTTATTAAGTCTGGTAATCTAAGAATTAGGGAACAAACACCCTAATTGACGCGAATCCTAAAGATAGATCTATTGGGCCTAACAAACCCTATTCAAAGTACCGGATGCTTTAGTACTTCGAAATTTATATCATATCCGAAGGGTGTCCCGGAATGATGGGGATATTCTTATATATGCCTCTTGTTAATGTCGGTTACCAGGTGTTCACCATATGAATGATTTTTATCTCTATGTATGGGATGTGTATTGAAATATGAAATCTTGTGGTCTATTGTTACGATTTGATATATATAGGTTAAACCTATAACTCACCAACATTTTTGTTGACGTTTAAAGCATGTTTATTCTCAGGTGAATATTAAGAGCTTCCGCTATTGCATACTAAAATAAGGACAAGATTTGGAGTCCATGTTTGTATGATATTGTGTAAAAACTGCATTCAAGAAACTGATTTCGATGTAACATATTTGTATTGTAAACCATTATGTAATGGTCGTGTGTAAACAGGATATTTTAGATTATCATTATTTGATAATCTACGTAAAGCTTTTTAAACCTTTATTTATGAAATAAAGGTTATGGTTTGTTTTAAAAATGAATGCAGTCTTTGAAAAACGTCTCATATAGAGATCAAAACCTCGCAATGAAATCAATTAATATGGAACGTTTTTAATCAATAAGAACGGGACATTTCATATGTAATATAGTGTGCTTATGCTTTATGATATATGTAAAAATTGCTTGTATTAATAAGTAATTTTTTTTTATGAATCTAACTCTTTTCTATTTTACAGTTTAAAAACACAAAATGGATAGACAACCCAATATTTTAAGAGACCTACCCGGAGACATGATTGATGAAATCTTGTTTAGAGTCGGTCAGAATTCTTCGGCACAACTATTTATGGCGAAATCAGTTTGTAAGACATTCGAAGAACGTTCCAAGAATGTCTTGGTTTATAAGAGACTTTCGTTTGAAAGATGGGGGATATCACATTGGGAAACCCATAAGTTACGATGTGTGTACTTTGACGCATATATTGCGGGGAACCCAAATGCTATTTTACGCAACGGGTTAAGAAATTATTTTGACTCAATGTATCCGAATATAGGACTTCATGATTTAGAAAAAGCGGCTAACATGCAACATAAAGAAGCATGCTATGCTTACGGGTTAGTAATGTTCGCTTCTCACCAAAGTGAGAAAAAGAACATCGGGCTACAACTATTAAACAAAACGTTCCCACAAGTGACGGAGTCGGTAATTGGGGTAAGAAATGAGGTTTTTAGGTTATTACGAGACTGTTGGTCATTACGTAACCCTCGTCCCTTTGACGACGTTACAACATGCTGTCTTATCAACGGCCATAACGGTTATGTTCCACAAGACCAAGGTGTAACACCCTAGGCAAATCCCACATCGCCCACTAACATGAGTGATCATGGGATTATAAGGTAATACTCACGCTTAAATGACACAACGCGTTTTGGGATCACAGGCTGAGTAGAAGTGCGAGTACGTTGTGGTTAAGCGTGCTCGGGCGAGAGCACTACCAGGATGGGTGACCTCCTGGGAAAGTACTTCTCGTGTGTGGTCGCCAAGAAAAAGCCGTGCGCCTGCGGGCAAAGCGGACAATATTGTGGTCATGTTAAGCTGGGGTGTTACAGAATGGTATCAGAGCCACTCATGTGCCGTTGGGGGTGGTGGGGAAAACCTCATCGAGGACGATGAGTCCCTAAGGGGGGGTAAATGTAACACCCTAGGCAAATCCCACATCGCCCACGAACATGAGTGATCATGGGATTATAAGGTAATACTCACGTTTAAATGACACAACGCGTTTTGGGATCACAGGCTGAGTAGAAGTGCGAGTACGTTGTGGTTAAGCGTGCTCGGGCGAGAGCACTACCAGGATGGGTGACCTCCTGGGAAAGTGCTTCTCGTGTGTGGTCGCCAAGAAAAAGCCGTGCGCCTTCGGGCAAAGCAGACAATATTGTGGTCATGTTAAGCTGGGGTGTTACACAAGGATGGGAAGTAGTCCTAGTAAAACCAGAATGCATGACTTGTTTCTGGACATATGAATTACGTGTCTTTATTGCCTTTGCTGAACGACTTGTGTACTAGCTAGAATTATCTTCACAACTATCTTGTATCAAAGTTATTGTGTGCTATATTTCATGCTTTATGTAAAATAAGCGGTATTGTAAGTTTGTAAAATAATGTATAAAAGTTTGAACGTGAAATATTATTATAATCAGTTTTTCATATAGAATTGTAGTAGTTGAATTGTATATTAGCTACTAAGTATGAACTTAACGGGTAGGTACTACCCGAATTTAAACTTATAAAACGCTAATATAAAGAAAAAGCTTTTATAAATGAGTTCATATTATGCTACGAAATACTATTAACTACTCTTAATATTCTGTATGATTAACTTGTTCCATTTGACTATTTTGAAGGAAATGGCACCGACTACTCGACACACCGTGAATATGAATGAAGAGGAATTCCGTACTTTTCTAGCTTCAAACATAGCCGCAGTACAGGCTGCGCTACATACCAACAATAACCTTGGATTTAGCAGTATAGGAAATCGTGTAGGATGCACCTACAAAGAATTCACTGCCTGCAAACCTTTGGAATTTGATGGAACCGAAGGACCGATCGGATTGAAACGGTGGACCGAGAAGGTCAAATCAGTGTTTGCCATAAGTAAGTGTACTAAAGAGGACAAAGTGAAGTACGCTACGCATACCTTCACAGGTTCTGCGTTAACATGGTGGAATACCTATCTAGAGCAAGTGGGACAAGATGATGCATACGCACTACCGTGGTCAGCATTCAAGCACTTGATGAACGAGAAGTACCGTCCCAGAACCGAGGTCAATAAGCTCAAGACAGAACTTAGAGGGTTACGAACCCAAGGATTTGATATTACCACGTACAAAAGACGATTCACAGAATTGTGCCTATTGTGTCCGGGAGCGTTCGAAGATGAGGAAGAGAAGATCGACGCGTTTGTGAAAGGATTACCGGAAAGAATCCAAGAAGATATAAGTTCACACGAGCCCGCCTCCATACAACAGGCATGTAGAATGGCTCACAAACTAGTGAACCAGATTGAGGAAAGAATTAAAGAACAGACGACTGAAGAGGCCAATGTGAAGCAAGTCAAAAGAAAGTGGGAGGAAAACGGTGATAAGAATCACCAATACAACAACAACAGCAATTACAATAATAATCGCAACAATTATCCCAACAATCGCAACATCAATCGCAACTACAACAAACGGCCCAACAACAACAACAACAACAACAACAACAACAACTACAACAATCATCCCAACAACAATAACAACCGCAACAACAACAACAACAACAATCAGAAGCAGCTATGCCAAAGGTGTGAAAAGTATCACTCGGGCTTCTGCACCAAATTTTGCAACAAGTGTAAAAGAAATGGTCATAGCGCAGCGAAGTGTGAGGTCTACGGACCAGGGGTTAACAGAACGAAAGGAACAAATGGTGTCGGAACGAGTAATGGTGGAGCAAGTAGTGTCGGAGCAAGTTATGCCAATGTAGTTTGTTATAAATGTGGAAAACCGGGCCACATTATTAGAAATTGCCCGAACCAGGAGAACACGAATGGACAAGGCAGCGGAAGAGTTTTCAATATTAATGCGGCAGAGGCACAGGAAGACTCGGAGCTTGTTACTGGTACGTTTCTTTTTGACGATAAATCTACTTACGTTTTATTTGATTCGGGTGCGGATAGAAGCTATATGAGTAGAGATTTTTGTGCTAAATTAAGTTGTCCATTGACGCCGTTGGATAGTAAATTTTTACTTGAATTAGCAAACGGTAAATTAATTTCAGCAGATAATATATGCCGGAATCGAGAAATTAAACTAGGTAGCGAAATATTTAAGATTGATTTGATACCAGTAGAGTTAGGGAGTTTTGATGTAATAGTTGGCATGGACTGGCTGAAGAAGGTGAAAGCAGAGATCGTATGTTATAAAAATGCAATTCGCATTGTACGAGAAGAAGGAGAACCCTTAATGGTGTACGGAGAAAAGGGCAACATGAAGCTACATCTTATTAGTAATTTGAAGGCACAAAAACTAATAAGAAAAGGTTGCTATGCTGTTCTAGCACACGTCAAAAAAGTACAAACTGAAGAAAAGAGCATCAATGATGTTCCCGTCACAAAAGAATTTCCCGATGTATTTCCGAAAGAATTACCAGGACTACCTCCACATCGATCTGTTGAATTTCAAATAGATCTTGTACCAGGAGCTGCACCAATAGCTCGTGCTCCTTATAGACTCGCACCCAGCGAGATGAAAGAACTGCAAAGCCAACTGCAAGAACTATTAGAACGTGGTTTCATTCGACCAAGCACATCACCATGGGGAGCTCCTGTTTTGTTTGTCAAGAAGAAGGATGGTACATTTAGGTTGTGTATTGACTACAGAGAGTTGAACAAACTTACCATCAAAAACCGTTATCAACTGCCGAGAATTGACGACTTATTTGATCAACTACAAGGCTCGTCGGTTTATTCGAAGATCGATTTACGTTCTGGATATCATCAAATGCGAGTAAAGGAGGATGATATTCCAAAAACTGCTTTTAGGACGCGTTATGGTCATTACGAGTTTATGGTTATGCCGTTTGGATTGACTAACGCACCAGCTGTGTTCATGGACCTTATGAACCGAGTGTGTGGGCCATATCTTGACAAGTTTGTCATCGTTTTCATTGATGACATACTTATTTACTCAAAGAATGATCAAGAGCACGAAGAACATTTGAGAAAAGTGCTAGAAGTATTGAGGAAAGAAAAACTGTACGCTAAGTTTTCAAAGTGTGCATTTTGGTTGGAAGAAGTTCAATTCCTCGGTCACATAGTGAACAAAGAAGGTATCCAGGTGGACCCGGCAAAGATCAAAACCGTTGAAAAGTGGGAAACCCCAAAAACTCTGAAGCATATACGTCAATTTTTAGGATTGGCTGGTTACTACAGAAGATTCATCCAAGATTTCTCCAAAATAGCAAAACCCTTGACTGCATTAACGCATAAAGGAAAGAAATTTGAATGGAAGGATGAACAAGAAAAGGCGTTTCAATTATTGAAGAAAAAGCTAAATATGGCACCTATATTGTCATTGCCTGAAGGGAATGATGATTTTGTTATTTATTGTGACGCATCAAAGCAAGGTCTCGGTTGTGTATTAATGCAACGGACGAAGGTGATTGCTTATGCGTCTAGACAATTGAAGATTCACGAGCAAAATTATACGACGCATGATTTGGAATTAGGCGCGGTTGTTTTTGCATTAAAGACTTGGAGGCACTACTTATATGGGGTCAAAAGTATTATATATACCGACCACAAAAGTCTTCAACACATATTTAATTAGAACAACTGAATATGAGGTAGCGTAGGTGGATTGAATTGTTGAATGATTACGACTTTGAGATTCGTTACCACCCGGGGAAGGCAAATGTGGTAGCCGACGCCTTGAGCAGAAAGGACAGAGAACCCATTCGAGTAAAATCTATGAATATAATGATTCACACTAACCTTACTACTCAAATAAAGGAGGCGCAACAAGAAGTTTTAAAAGAGGGAAATTTAAAGGAATGAAATACCCAAAGGATCGGAGAAGCATCTTAATATTCGGGAAGATGGAACCCGGTATAGGGCTGAAAGAATTTGGGTACCAAAATTTGGAGATATGAGAGAAATGGTACTTAGAGAAGCTCATAAAACCAGATACTCAATACATCCTGGAATGGGGAAGATGTACAAGGATCTTAAGAAACATTTTTGGTGGCCAGGTATGAAAGCCGATATTGCTAAATATGTAGGAGAATGTTTGACGTGTTCTAAGGTTAAAGCTGAACATCAGAAACCATCAGGTCTACTACAACAACCTGAAATCCCTGAATGGAAATGGGAAAACATTACCATGGATTTCATTACTAAATTGCCAAGGACTGCAAGTGGTTATGATACTATTTGGGTAATAGTTGATCATCTCACCAAGTCAGCACACTTCCTGCCAATAAGAGAAGATGACAAGATGGAGAAGTTAGCACGACTGTATTTGAAGGAAGTCGTCTCCAGACATGGAATACCAATCTCTATTATCTCTGATAGGGATGGCAGATTTATTTCAAGATTCTGGCAGACATTACAGCAAGCATTAGGAACTCGTCTAGACATGAGTACTGCCTATCATCCACAAACTGATGGACAGAGCGAAAGGACGATACAAACGCTTGAAGATATGCTACGAGCATGTGTTATTGATTTCGGAAATAGTTGGGATCGACATCTACCGTTAGCAGAATTTTCCTACAACAACAGCTACCATTCAAGCATTGAGATGGTGCCGTTTGAAGCACTTTATGGTAGAAAGTGCAGGTCTCCGATTTGTTGGAGTGAAGTGGGGGATAGACAGATTACGGGTCCGGAGATAATACAAGAAACTACCGAGAAAATCATCCAAATTCAACAAAGATTGAAAACCGCCCAGAGTCGACAAAAGAGCTACGCGGACAGTAAAAGAAAAGATATAGAGTTTGAAATTGGAGAAATGGTCATGCTTAAGGTTTCACCTTGGAAAGGCGTTGTTCGATTTGGTAAACGGGGGAAACTAAATCCAAGGTACATTGGACCATTCAAGATTATAGATCGTGTCGGACCAGTAGCTTACCAACTGGAGCTACCTCAACAACTCGCGGCTGTACATAACACTTTCCACGTCTCAAATTTGAAGAAATGTTTTGCTAAAGAAGATCTCACTATTCCGTTGGACGAAATCCAAATCAATGAAAAACTTCAATTCATTGAAGAACCCGTCGAAATAATGGATCGTGAGGTTAAGAGACTTAAACAAAACAAGATACCGATTGTTAAGGTTCAATGGAATGCTCGTAGAGGACCCGAGTTCACCTGGGAGCGTGAAGATCAGATGAAGAAGAAATACCCGCATTTATTTCCAGAAGATACGTCAACACCTCCAACTGCTTAAAATTTCGGGACGAAATTTATTTAACGGGTAGGTACGGTAGTGACCTGAACTTTTCCATGTTTATATATATATTAAACGAAATTGTTATTTACATGATTAAGTGTTTCCAACATGTTAAGCAATCAAACTTGTTAAGACTTGATTAATTGAAATAGGTTTCATATAGACAATTGACCACCCAAGTTGACCGGTGATTCACGAACGTTAAAACTTGTAAAAACTACACGATGACATATATATGGTTATATATATAGTTAACATAATTTTATTATAAGTATGTATCTCATTAGGTATTTTAACAATGAGTTATATACATAAAAATGAGACAATTAATTTAAGAAACTCGAAAACGATATATATAACGATTATCGTTATAACAACGTCTTACTAGGTACATATGAATGATATTAAGATATTGATACACTTGGTTAATTATGTTAAATGATAAGTAAATATATTATTAAGTGTATTAACAATGAAATACATATGTAAAAATAAGACTACTAACTTAATGATTTCGAAACGAGACATATATGTAACGATTATCGTTGTAACGGCATTTAACTGTATATATATCATACTAAGATATATTATATATCATAATATCATGATAATATAACAATTTAACATCTCATTTGTTATAATAAACAATGGGTTAACAACATTCAACAAGATCGTTAACCTAAAGGTTTCAAAACAACATTTACATGTAACGACTAACGATGACTTAACGACTCAGTTAAAATGTATATACATGTAGTGTTTTAATATGTATTCATACACTTTTGAAAGACTTCAAGACACTTATCAAAATACTTCTACTTACCCAAAATGCTTACAATTACATCCTCGTCCAGTTTCATCAACAATTCTACTCGTATGCACCCGTATTCGTACTCGTACAATACACAGCTTTTAGATGTATGTACTATTGGTATATACACTCCAATGATCAGCTCTTAGCAGCCCATGTGAGTCACCTAACATATGTGGGAACCATCATTTGGCAACTAGCATGAAATATCTCATAAAATTACAAAAATATGAGTAATCATTCATGACTTAGTTACATGAAAACAAAATTACATATCCTTTATATCTAATCCATACACCAACGACCAAAAACACCTACAAATACTTTCATTCTTCAATTTTCTTCATCTAATTAATCTCTCTCAAGTTCTATCTTCAAGTTCTAAGTGTTCTTCATAAATTCCAAAAGTTCTAGTTTCATAAAATCAAGAATACTTCCAAGATTGCAAGTTTACTTCCAAGTTTTCTAAATCCATTCCAAGTAATCATCCAAGATCAAGAAACCTTTGTTACTTAAAGTAGGTTATCTTTCTAATACAAGGTAATAATCATATTCAAACTTTAATTCAATTTCTATAACTATAACAATCTTATTTCGAGTGGAAATCTTACTTGAAATTGTTTTCGTGTCATGATTCTGCTTCAAGAACTTTCAAGCCATCCAAGGATCCTTTGAAGCTAGATCTATTTTTCTCATTTCCAGTAGGTTTATCCAAGGAACTTGAGGTAGTAATGATGTTCATAACATCATTCGATTCATACATAGCTATCTTATTCGAAGGTTTAAACTTGTAATCACTAGAACATAGTTTAGTTAATTCTAAACTTGTTCGCAAATAAAAGTTAATCCTTCTAACTTGACTTTTAAAATCAACTAAACACATGTTCTATATCTATATGATATGCTAACTTAATGATTTAAAAACTTAATGATTTAAAACCTGGAAACACGAAAAACACCGTAAAACAGGATTTACGCCGTCGTAGTAACACCGCGGGCTGTTTTGGGTTAGTTAATTAAAAACTATGATAAACTTTGATTTAAAAGTTGTTATTCTGGGAAAATGATTTTTATTATGAACATGAAACTATATCCAAAAATTATGGTTAAACTCAAAGTGGAAGTATGTTTTCTAAAATGGTCATCTAGACGTCGTTCTTTCGACTGAAATGACTACCTTTACAAAAATGACTTGTAACTTATTTTTCCGACCATAAACCTATACTTTTTCTGTTTAGATTCATAAAATAGAGTTCAATATGAAACCATAGCAATTTGATTCACTCAAAACGGATTTAAAATGAAGAAGTTATGGGTAAAACAAGATTGGATAATTTTTCTCATTTTAGCTACGTGAAAATTGGTAACAAATCTATTCCAACCATAACTTAATCAACTTGTATTGTACATTATGTAATCTTGAGATACCATAGACACGTATACAATATTTTGACCTATCATGTCGACACATCTATATATATTTCGGAACAACCATAGACACTCTATATGTGAATGTTGGAGTTAGCTATACAGGGTTGAGGTTGATTCCAAAATATATATAGTTTGAGTTGTGATCAATACTGAGATACGTATACATTGGGTCGTGGATTAATTTAAGATAATATTTATCGATTTATTTCTGTAAATCTAACTGTGGACAACTAGTTGTAGGTTACTAACGAGGACAGCTGACTTAATAAACTTAAAACATCAAAATATATTAAAAGTGTTGTAAATATATTTTGAACATACTTTGATATATATGTATATATTGTTATAGGTTCGTGAATCAACCAGTGGCCAAGTCTTACTACCCGACGAAGTAAAAATATGTGAAAGTGAGTTATAGTCCCACTTTTAAAAATCTAATATTTTTGGCATGAGAATACATGCAAGTTTTATAAATGATTTACAAAATAGACACAAGTACGTGAAACTACATTCTATGGTTGAATTATCAAAATCGAATATGCCCCTTTTTATTAAGTCTAGTAATTTAAGAATTAGGGAACAGAGATCCTAATTGACGCGAATCCTAAAGATAGATCTATTGGGCCTAACAAACCCCATCCAAAGTACCGGATGCTTTAGTACTTCGAAATTTATATCATATCCGAAGGGTGAAAGGACCCGTTCATATACATTATAAACGTTTCACAATAGTTGATTACATTGCGAGGTATTTGACCTCTATATTATACATTTTACAAACATTGCATTCGTTTTTAAAAGACAATCTTTATTTACATCAAAAATTGACAGGCATGCATACCATTTCATAATATCCACTATCCAACTATAAATTGATTTAATAATAATCTTTGATGAACTCAATGACTCGAATACAACGTTCTTCAAAATATGCTATGAAAGACTCCAAGTAATATCTTTAAAATGATCAAATGCACAGCGGAAGATTTCTTTAACACCTGAGAATAAACATGCTTTAAAGTGTCAACCAAAAGGTTGGTGAGTTCATTAGTTTATTATAATCAATTATTTCCATCATTTTAATAGACCACAAGAATTTCATTTCCAGTTCTCATAAATATACGTCCCATGCATAGAGATAAAAATAATCATTCATATGGTGAACACCTGGTAACCGACATTAACAATATGCATATAAGAATATCCCCTATCATTCCGGGATCCTCCTTCGGACATGCTATAAATTTCGAAGTACTAAGGCATCCGGTACTTTGGATGGAGTTTGTTAGGCCCAATAGATCTATCTTTAGGATTCGCGTCAATTAGGGTGTCTGTTCCCTAATTCTTAGATTACCAGACTTTAATAAAAAGGGACATATTCGATTTCGATAATTCAACCATAGAATGTAGTTTCAATTACTTGTGTCTATTTCGTCAAACATTTATAAAAGCGCATGTATTCTCAGTCCCAAAAATATAAAGGGTAAAAAGGCAAATGAAACTCACCATACTGTATTTCGTAGTAAAAATACATATAACGTCATTGAACAAGTGCAAGGTTGGCCTCGGATTCACGAACCTATATTAATTATATATATGTATATGTTGGTCAATATTTGTATAGCAATTTAGGTCAGGTCATAGTGTAATCCTATCCTATAGCTCGAGTCTGACTCTACAGTATAGTAACATGTTATATTATTAATGCACAATTAAGATTCTAGTAAAAGGTGACGTGTGAAACAACGTAACACAAATGGTTTCATAATCATAAAATAGTATTTTAGGTTTTTTTTTTTTTAGAGAAAATCAACACAAAAAGTTAACTGAAAAGTTAACAGGAAAAGTCAAAGTTCAAAGTCAAAAGTCAAAGGTTAAATCAAAAGTCAAAGGTCAAAGTAAAAATGAGGTCGCATGCAAATATATAATAACTTATACAGAAATGATTTTCGGTCAAACATGAGTAAACGGGCCACTTCAGCTATTTTTAGAAAAATTATCAGAACTCCGATTGATAAACGGCCAAAGATAAAATTTACACATTACCAAAAAGATTAAGTATAAATATTACAGAAGTAAACTAAACCTAGACAACTCGTAGTTGCCAACGCGTTTTCGGCGTTTCAAAGTTAATTTTTCAGCTTTAATAAATTTACAAAAGTGACCGAGTAGCCTACTTTGGAGATTTTTAGAAAATTCCTCAAAACTCGTATTGACAAACGGTCAAAGCCTGCAAATTCTCGTTAACACAAAGATATAACATGATTTTTGGCAAGAGTAAACACATATCAGGCCGACCATGACAACTGATACAAAACTGACATTTTTAAATAAAAAAGTTTCAGCTCTTTTTAGAATTTTAAAATGTGACCAAACCGTCAACTTTGATGATTTTTAGAAAAATCGTCGAGACTCGAATTGACAAACGGCCAGAGTCGTTTGTTAGACCTTACAGCAAAGAATTCAGTGGTATTTTTTTTTATATATGAACCAACGCAGATCAGCGAGAATTTCAGTTCCCGTTTCGACATTTCGTCAAAATTTGCAAAACTTCTTTTGTCCATAACTTGACAACCGTTCAACGAAACGAGACGTGCTTTATATGAAAATTCATCTACTCGACGAGTAGAATCCAAATAACCACTTTTTTAACCCAGAAAATTAGTTCACTAATTATCATCAGCAATTTTAATTACGAAATTAATTATGCAATTGGTTTATTTCATAACTTTCTAACCGTTACTTGGATTCAAGTGATTCTTAAACCAAAATTCAACTATTTTTTGCTAGCTTTCCAACGACATGCATATCTTATACCTTATCTCAATCGTATATGTAACTAATTCAGGAATCAACATAACCTATCTAATGGCAATATCAAAAGTACAAGCATGCATAATCCTATATACTCGAGCACTAGTCAGGGATACACTATTAGTATGTAAAAATTAAATTATGAGTACTCACATATCAATATTGAGATTCAATATTGCAGGAAAGGTAGGTAAATACAACGGAGATGATAAACACTATATTGACCTCACGAGCATACCCATGAACCATTCTCAATCACCTCCATAGCTATAACCCATAATTTCCTTAATCCTATCCCACTCGAAAAGACAACTTCGAAATCACTCGGACAGCACTCCGTCGTAATATTTTATGTATACTAATAATATCTTGAGATAATACGGAGTAAATATATATATGTAAATCGATTGAGAGAGTTTAGAGAAAACTATTTTCAAGTTTCTATGAAATAATGAAACCTATTGAATTCTATTTATAATAGATTTTTGAATTATTAAAGTGAATTATTAAAGTATGAATTATTAAAGTGAATTATTAAAGTATGAATTATTAAAGTGAATTATTAAAGTATGAATTATTAAAGTGAATTATTAAAGTATGAATTATTAAAGGTAAAGTAAAGTAAAAATAAAGTAAAGGTAAAGTTTAAGTATAGTAAAAGTATAAAACTATGTACGTATAATACGCGTATAAATATATATAATATTAATTTAAATCGTTATATATATTTAATAAAATAAAATATAAATATCGTTATCTTTATCATACTAGTTAAGTAATGAGTTGTCAAAAGTGGTTCTAGATATTTATAAAAGTTATATACGTTTTAATAATAAAGTTCTTTTTAAACTGAAAGCGTTTTTGTACGTTTGAAACTAAATAGATCAATCGAGTCTTTATGAGATTCAATCTTCCACTATCCTTTGTCTAGTTCTCAATGATTGACAATTTGTTCATATTTATAAATCACTTTACCATTTTTCGAATATTGTTAAAATGAAAAGATTTCTCAAATCAACGTGGGCCTTTCAACAGAGACTTGTAATCATAATTCAATATATCTGATAATTCAATCATTTGATCTTATCTTCTAATTCCATTGATAAACATTTTGAAATAGATACAATCATATAAAGTATTTAATCTAATATTTTGTTTACGTTTCAAGTTATAATATATATACACATATACATATATAATCATATTCGTTTAATGGTTCGTGAATCGTTGGAACTTGGTCGAGGTTGAATGAATGTATGAACATAGTTTAAAATTCTTGAAATTTAACTTAACAAATATTGCTTATCGTGTCGGAAATATATAAAGATTAAAGTTTAAATTTGGTTGGAAATTTCCGGGTTGTCACAGTACCTACCCGTTAAAGAAATTTCGTCCCGAAATTTGAGTGGAAAGGTCGTGAATGATAATAAGTATGTTTTCATGATGCATACGGGCTGAAAATTAGAGTTTTATCATCAGCGAATACTTTGGATAAACAATCCATTTATATGAAGAGTACGAATGAAGGTAACATAGAAGAGTGAAATGAGTAATTGTAGATTCATCTTATCATTTGACATAGATATGATTGATTCCCAGATTTTAAGGGATTTGAAGAAAATCTTCTTAATAAGATTTGACTCTCCGATAATCAAGGGAATTAGGATCCGCTTTAAATGCGATCGTCCATTTTAATTGTTCTGTCGGAGATTTTCTTATAAATTCACCTCCTTCGTTTCCTTACAACTCACACCATCTATTGATGCATTTTATGCAAGTCCCTAGACATCTACCCACGTCCATTGCAGGTACAACAGTTTACAGGCCACCATGATTGCTCGTTATTATCCTATCCGTGTTTGTATGTGGTTACAGGAACTGCAGGAACGAGATTTAGATGTTTGACTATGTTAGACTTAGTCAGACGTACGAGTGAAGCCTCACTAGTATTGCTGACAGGCTCATACGCATGGTTGATGCTGAGCTAAGTCACAATTACAACCTAAATGATAAGACACGAGTGAGTGATCACCCGTACGGTTGATGAAGCCAACTCGTACGTGTGATGAATGAATCGTATGTGTGTGTCAACAGTAGGGGTATATAAAGTCTTATGTTCTTCATTTTAGGTTAAGCCTCTCATTTGTTACACACACTCAGATCTAGTGAGCTCCTTCGATTCTCTCTCAGTCCAAATCACCCAGGTGGTGAATAATAGCTCTAGGTATTGATCTAATCACACTTGATTTAGTTGTGGTTTGACTAAATTAATCAAAAAAAAAAAACTTAACCTAGTCACTAGAGGGGTTAATTCACTTATTCTGCCATTGTGTGAGTTAAATCTGTTGATTTCTAAGTTCCTAGTCATGTTTCATCACCTTCTATTCTTTCCCCCTCAACTCATATTTTAAAGTATTCATCAATATGCTCCATCCAGTTCTGATTCTCGATATACTTCTAACTTTCATATCGGTCATTCTTCTTTTTTTTTTCATCTACCGCCGGAAGAATCTATTTACTTCTACTATACTCTTGGGTTTATAGTGTTCCTAGTTCTCCCGTGTCTTTATATTGCTATATGCATCGATATATATGGTTTATAATTTCTGGTTTGTCGTTGGCCTTTATATGTTCCCTTATATTTCAAAGTCTCTGCTTTTGTCTTCTATAATCATTATCATTCACAGTTAATGCTCTCTTTTATTTGCTGCAATTTATACCCCAATTTCTATTTCGGAGTTTTGTCCTTTCGTTTCTTCTTCTTGCGATTAAGCACCGCTTGTAATGGTTCAGAATTCACAGATATGAATTTTGAAATGAACATTGTTAATGTTCTAGGAAGGAAATTGTGATGGCACGATCTTGACTTGTCAAATTACTAAAATACCTTGGAAAAGGCCGAATCATCAAGAAATATTTTCTTGATATTTTAGAGGTTAAATAGAATACAAGAGTCGTATAACATGGCACATGATGATGTTATGATCTGTGAATCATCACGTTCCATTTAGAAACTCAGCATGACTTACTGTAATATAATCACATTGATCAAGTGTCATTATATTATACTAATTCATGCTTCAGTTCCCAACACTACTTTAAAATATTCCTATTTTAAACTTGAATGTTTCAGAATTTAGAAACTAAAATAGTTTCTTTTATGATGTAATACAGATAGCGCGAAGAGGTAAATGATTTCAAATAAGAAAAATTAAGAAAATATCTTCAGAAATATGGAGGATATTTATAATGAAAGATATGATGATATTTTAGAATTTCTAATATCAGAGGATGATGAAGAATATTGTCCGCAGGGGTTTAGAGTAAGGAGCAAGGTATTCGTTAATGACTTTAGCAGATACTGAATTATTTGGATCCTTTGAAGTCAGGTTCAGTCTTTGTAATTTGTCCACAGCCTCCTTCCTACTTTGCTCAATCCGTTTTCCAGTTCCAAGACTTCTCTTTTTCTGCGCTTTGCCAGCACACCTATTCATTATCATCAAACTTTTACTGTTAAGATCGTTTATAGTTTTTTTGTTGCTTCATCAGTATTTTTCCATTTTCGGAGAACCAATTCGTAGTTCGAAGTGTTTTTCAGAATCTTCACATTCAAATTAAGTCCAGAAGATAGACGTTATATATACACATATAACTGTTGGCGTAGACATGCTGCGAGATTTCAAAATACTGATTGCTAATTCCCAATGATTCGTATGGAAATTCTCATTACAATATGCGAATGAGTAAATGATGGGGTTTCAATGAATAATTATAATGACTTTTTGGAGATGCTAAAGTCAAAGGGTAATGAAGTTGTTGATACATCTGTTAATAATGTGATGGAATGTAAAAAGTTCTCTGGTAACGATGGTGTATATCTCAAGGTTATAATAAGGTTAGTCTGACTGAAAAGTCGAAGTTGACTTGCTGGAGCTGTGACAAAACTGGCTACTTTGAATAGGAGTCGCAAAGTTATTTTTGCTAATAAATGCTAAAGAATCTGACGCGGATACGTTGTTTAAACTTTTACTTTGGTTTCAAGAGTTTTTCGGGTACATAACTATGGGTAACATGTGGTTGGATCATCATCTCGATTGCTCATCATTCGAAGTGTCTTCAGAAATTTTCGAAGGGTTTGAACACAGATTGTAATCGTTAACATATATTTGATGTTCTGACACAGTTTTGAAGTCAAAATATAGCTTGTGAAAGATGTAAGGATCTAAGAGTGATGATTTTGATCATATCTCAAGTTGAATTTTAAGATTTCAAAATCAGAATATGTAATTAAATTTTGAATGAGTATGGTTGTTTTGATTTCTATAAAAGAATGTATATTGTTGTGAAAGTAGGGAGTATAATGGATGATTTGCTGAATCAGATTCGAAGAATGTAATATATTAATTGTGAATTTATATATCTCTCGGGTATTACCTATCCGTTAAAAAAAAATTCACAATTAATATTTTGTACAAAAGAATTTTATTACAATCTTTATGAAAATATATATATGTATATTTTCTTCAGATGTAACATAAATTTAATGAGTTAATGTTAAATTAAACTCATTTGATTTACGGTTGAAACTAGAATTGAGTAATCCCTAAAGGCTTTAAAAAGTACATAACTTTTACGCAATATTTCTTTAATGACATTGAAATTATGAATCAATACTTCGTTATTTGTTGATGTATGATGTTCGGTTCGTGGATTTCTTGTGAATTTCGCAAAGTACGAATGATGTTATCTGAAAAGTTTCGGGTACATCGATGATGAAAGTGTAAAATCAAATATATACTTGATTTATTATGAATTGGAATTTGTTGAATTGCGACAGAGATTGTAGTTAACGCTGGTTAAGTTGTGTAGTGACCCGAACTTTTCCATGTTTATATATATTAATTGAGATTGATATTTACATGATTAAATGTTTCCAACATGTTAAGCAATCAAACTTGTTAAGACTTGATTAATTGAAATAGGTTTCATATAGACAATTGACCACCCAAGTTGACCGGTGATTCACGAACGTTAAAACTTGTAAAAAAACTATATGATGACATATATATGGTTATATATATAGTTAACATGATATTATGATAAGTAAACATATCATTAATTATATTAACAATGAACTACATATGTAAAAACAAGACTACTAACTTAATGATTTTGAAACGAGACATATATGTAACGTTTATCGTTGTAACGACATTTAATGTATATATATCATATTAAGAGATATTCGTACATCATAATATCATGATAATATAATAATTTAAAATCTATTTTGTTATTATAAACATTGGGTTAACAACATTTAACAAGATCGTTAACCTAAAGGTTTCAAAACATCACTTACATGTAACGACTAACGATGACTTAACGACTCAGTTAAAATGTATATACATGTAGTGTTTTAATATGTATTTATACACTTTTGAAAGACTTCAATACACTTATCAAAATACTTCTACTTAACAAAAATGCTTACAATTACATTCTCGTTCAGTTTCATCAACAATTCTACTCGTATGCACCCGTATTCGTACTCGTACAATACACAGCTTTTAGATGTATGTACTATTGGTATATACACTCCAATGATCAGCTCTTAGCAGCCTATGTGAGTCACCTAACACATGTGGGAACCATCATTTGGCAACTAGCATGAAATATCTCATAAGATTACAAAAATATGAGTAATCATTCATGACTTATTTACATGAAAACAAAATTACATATCCTTTATATCTAATCCATACACCAACAACCAAAAACACCTACAAACACTCTCATTCTTCAATTTTCTTCATCTAATTGAACTCTCTCAAGTTCTATCTTCAAGTTCTAAGTGTTCTTCATAAATTCCAAAAGTTCTAGTTTCATAAAATCAAGAATACTTTCAAGTTTGCTAGCTCACTTCCAATCTTGTAAGGTGATCATCCAACCTCAAGAAATCTTTGTTTCTTACAGTAGGTTATCATTCTAATACAAGGTAATAATCATATTCAAACTTTGGTTCAATTTCTATAACTATAACAATCTTATTTCAAGTGATGATCTTACTTGAACTTGTTTTCGTGTCATGATTTTGCTTCAAGAACTTTGAGCCATCCAAGGATCCATTGAAGCTAGATCCATTTTTCTCTTTTCCAGTAGGTTCATCCAAGGAACTTAAGGTAGTAATGATGTTCATAACATCATTCGATTCATACATATAAAGCTATCTTATTCGAAGGTTTAAACTTGTAATCACTAGAACATAGTTTAGTTAATTCTAAACTTGTTCGCAAACAAAAGTTAATCCTTCTAACTTGACTTTTAAAATCAACTAAACACATGTTATATATCTATATGATATGCTAACTTAATGATTTAAAACCTGGAAACACGAAAAACACCGTAAAACCGGATTTACGCCGTCGTAGTAACACCGCGGGCTGTTTTGGGTTAGTTAATTAAAAACTATGATAAACTTTGATTTAAAAGTTGTTATTCTGAGAAAATGATTTTTATTATGAACATGAAACTATATCCAAAAATTATGGTTAAACTCAAAGTGGAAGTATGTTTTCTAAAATGGTCATCTAGACGTCGTTCTTTCGACTGAAATGACTACCTTTACAAAAATGACTTGTAACTTATTTTTCCGACTATAAACCTATACTTTTCTGTTTAGATTCATAAAATAGAGTTCAATATGAAATCATAGCAATTTGATTCACTCAAAACGGATTTAAAATGAAGAAGTTATGGGTAAAACAAGATTGGATAATTTTTCTCATTTTAGCTACGTGAAAATTGGTAACAAATCTATTCCAACCATAACTTAATCAACTTGTATTATATATTATGTAATCTTGAGATACCATAGACACGTATACAATGTTTCGACCTATCATGTCGACACATCTATATATATTTCGGAACAACCATAGACACTCTATATGTGAATGTTGGAGTTAGCTATACAGGGTTGAGGTTGATTCCAAAATATATATAGTTTGAGTTGTGATCAATACTGAGATACGTATACACTGGGTCGTGGATTGATTCAAGATAATATTTATCGATTTATTTCTGTACATCTAACTGTGGACAACTAGTTGTAGGTTACTAACGAGGACAGCTGACTTAATAAACTTAAAACATCAAAATATATTAAAAGTGTTGTAAATATATTTTTGAACATACTTTGATATATATGTATATATTGTTATAGGTTCGTGAATCAACCAGTGGCCAAGTCTTACTTCCCGACGAAGTAAAAATCTGTGAAAGTGAGTTATAGTCCCACTTTTAAAATCTAATATTTTTGGGATGAGAATACATGCAGGTTTTATAAATGATTTACAAAATAGACACAAGTACGTGAAACTACATTCTATGGTTGAATTATCGAAATCGAATATGCCCCTTTTTATTAAGTCTGGTAATCTAAGAATTAGGGAACAGACACCCTAATTGACGCGAATCCTAAAGATAGATCTATTGGGCCTAACAAACCCCATCCAAAGTACCGGATGCTTTAGTACTTCGAAATTTATATCATATCCGAAGGGTGTCCCGGAATGATGGGGATATTCTTATATATGCATCTTGTTATTGTCGGTTACCAGGTGTTCACCATATGAATGATTTTTATCTCTATGTATGGGATGTGTATTGAAATATGAAATCTTGTGGTCTATTGTTATGATTTGATATATATAGGTTAAACCTATAACTCACCAACATTTTTGTTGACGTTTAAAGCATGTTTATTCTCAGGTGAATATTAAGAGCTTCCGCTGTTGCATACTAAAATAAGGACAAGATTTGGAGTCCATGATTGTATGATATTGTGTAAAAACTGCATTCAAGAAACTGATTTCGATGTAACATATTTGTATTGTAAACCATTATGTAATGGTCGTGTGTAAACAGGATATTTTAGATTATCATTATTTGATAATCTACATAAAGCTTTTTAAACCTTTATTTATGAAATAAAGGTTATGGTTTGTTTTAAAAATGAATGCAGTCTTTGAAAAACGTCTCATATAGAGGTCAAAACCTCGCAACGAAATCAATTAATATGGAACGTTTTTAATCAATAAGAACGGGACATTTCAAGTTGCGGCTGAAGGACGTACATTATTGCATATTTGTAATATGAATTAACCGAGTAGTTAAGATTCACACACAATAGCTTAGCACGGAAAGATTTATTTTTATTTCAAAATATATAAAATATACATATAATTTCTTCAAAGGGAATGAGTTAATTCTTCATAACTCGTTGATACAATATACGGGTTATTGATTCATAATGATGTCCATAGTGATTCTTGAGCTGACGGAGTTTGTGATTTTATAGGTGTTGTTGATTCTGATATTGACTGTACTGATGATGCTGGTGACGCTGACGGTACTGTTGATGCTGTTGGTAAAACAAGTTTAGCTTGTTAATCACACCCCATTTTTGTTAGGGTTTCTACTCTTCCTTCTATCATTTTGGTTCGCTTAACTTATTTATGGTTAGGGCTAGATTAGATAATCTCTAAGACTTTAGAGATTACATAATCTGCGCGGAATGTTTCTCCAATGAAGTTATGAATTAATACTTCGTCGGTTATTGTTGTTGGTATTCCTTGGTATCTACAGGGCGTATGACATTGGTGCTCGTGGGATAGAGTGTAAAGTTGAGGTTTACGACGTGGTTGTGGTTGGGGTGGTAATGGTACTATTGGTGTTGATGATGGTGTTACTGGTTATGCTGCTGATGCTGCTGCTGGTATTTGTAATCTCTGCACCATATTCTCCAAAGCCACTACCCGAGCGCGAAGCTCGTTGACTTCTTCTATTACACCGGGGTGATTGTCGGTTCGGACGAGTGGATAAATAAAATCTAAAATTTGATGTAATATATAATCGTGACGAGATACTCTGGAAATGAGCGAGAAAATGGTGTTTCGGACAGGTTCGCCGGTAAGTGCTTCAGGTTCTTCGTCAAGAGGGCAATGTGGTGGATGGAAGGGATCACCTTCTTCTTGTCTCCAATGATTGAGGAGGCTACGAACCCATCCCCAATTCATCCAGAATAGGTGATGACTGATTGGTTGATCTATTCCGGTCACACTGCTTTCGGAGCTGGAGTGGGATTCCATTTCGAAATCCGAGGAACTTGAATTAATGATGAATTCCATTTCGTACGATTGAATAAGGATTTTTTTTCGATATGAAATGATTTTCGGTTATCGGATGGTATTCTAATTACATAGAATATCCATATATATAGAACAAAAGATTTCATAAATTCCGGAGGAATTTACGGGATATATCAGGCAACGTTTACAGTAATAGATACGATAAGATATGATTTAGCAGATACGCTAAGATATGAATTTTTGTCTATACACTATTCATGCAATCAATGCAGCAAGACGTGTCTTAGACTAAAAATGATAAGCAGGTAATTTCCTGAGGATGATAAGTAGTTAATTTTTGACACAAAATGATAAGCAAAACTATTGACATGCAGACACGGTCGAAGTCCAGAATCACTAATGCATCCTATCGACTTATCTGTTAGACACACTAATGCAGGCCTGGTTCGCTAAGACCACCGTTCTGATACCAACTGAAAGGACCCATTCATATACATTATAAACGATTCACAATAGTTGATTACATTGCGAGGTATTTGACCCCTATATTATACATTTTACAAACATTGCATTCGTTTTTAAAAGACAATCTTTATTTACATCGAAAATTGACAGGCATGCATACCATTTCATAATATCCACTATCCAACTATAAATTGATTTAATAATAATCTTTGATGAGCTCAATGACTCGAATGCAACGTTCTTCAAAATATGCTATGAAAGACTCCAGGTAATATCTTTAAAATGAGCAAATGCACAGCGGAAGATTTCTTTAACACCTGAGAATAAACATGCTTTAAAGTGTCAACCAAAAGGTTAGTGAGTTCATTAGTTTATAATAATCATTTATTTCCATCATTTTAATAGACCACAAGAATTTCATTTCCAGTTCTCATAAATATACGTCCCATGCATAGAGACAAAAATAATCATTCATATGGTGAACACCTGGTAACCGACATTAACAATATGCATATAAGAATATCCCCTATCATTCCGGGATCCTCCTTCGGACATGATATAAATTTCGAAGTACTAAAGCATCCGGTACTTTGGATGGAGTTTGTTAGGCCCAATAGATCTATCTTTAGGATTCGCGTCAATTAGGGTGTCTGTTCCCTAATTCTTAGATTACCAGACTTTAATAAAAAGGGACATATTCGATTTCGATAATTCAACCATAGAATGTAGTTTCAATTACTTGTGTCTATTTCGTCAAACATTTATAAAAGCGCATGTATTCTCAGTCCCAAAAATATAAAGGGTAAAAAGGCAAATGAAACTCACCATATTGTATTTCATAGTAAAAATACATATAACGTCATTGAACAAGTGCAAGGTTGGCCTCGGATTCACGAACCTATATTAATTATATATATTTATATGTTGGTCAATATTTGTATAGCAATTTAGGTCAAGTCATAGTGTAATCCTATCCTATAGCTCGAGTCTGACTCTACAGTATAGTAACATGTTATATTATTCATGCTCAATTAAGATTCTAGTAAAAGGTGACGTGTGAAACAACGTAACACAAATGGTTTCATAATCATAAAATAGTATTTTAGGTTTTTTTTTTTTTTTTAGAGAAAATCAACACAAAAAGTTAACTGAAAAGTTAACAGGAAAAGTCAAAGTTCAAAGTCAAAAGTCAAAGGTTAAATCAAAAGTCAAAGGTCAAAGTAAAAATGAGGTCGCATGCAAATATATAATAACTTATACAAAAATGATTTTCGGTCAAACATGACTAAACGGGCCACTTCAGCTATTTTTAGAAAAATTATCGGAACTCCGATTGATAAACGGCCAAAGATAAAATTTGCACATTACCAAAAAGATTAAGCATAAATATTACAGAAGTAAACTAAACCTAGACAACTCGTAGTTGCCAACGCGTTTTCGGCGTTTCAAAGTTAATTTTTCAGCTTTAATAAATTTACAAAAGTGACCGAGTAGCCTACTTTGGAGATTTTTAGAAAATTCCTCAAAACTCGTATTGACAAACGATCAAAGCCTGCAAATTCTCGTTACCACAAAGATATAACATGATTTTTGGCAAGAGTAAACACATATCAGGCCGACCATGACAACTGATACAAAACTGACATTTTTAAATAAAAAAGTTTCAGCTCTTTTTAGAATTTTAAAATGTGACCAAACCGTCAACTTTGATGATTTTTAGAAAAATCGTCGAGACTCGAATTGACAAACGGCCAGAGTCGTTTGTTAGACCTTACAGCAAAGAATTCAGTGGTATTTTTTTTATATATGAAATGAAAGGACCCGTTCATATACATTATAAACGATTCACAATAGTTGATTACATTGCGAGGTATTTGACCTCTATATGATACATTTTACAAACATTGCATTCGTTTTTAAAAGACAAACTTTCTTTACATCGAAAATTGACAGGCATGCATACCATTTCATAATATCCACTATCCAACTATAAATTGATTTAATAATAATCTTTGATGAACTCAATGACTTGAATGCAACGTTCTTCGAAATATGCTATGAAAGACTCCAAGTAATATCTTTAAAATGAGCAAATGCACAGCGGAAGATTTCTTTAATACTTGAGAATAAACATGCTTTAAAGTGTCAACCAAAAGGTTGGTGAGTTCATTAGTTTATCATAATCATTTATTTCCATCATTTTAATAGACCACAAGAATTTCATTTTTAGTTCTCATAAATATACGTCCCGTGCATAGAGACAAAAATAATCATTCATATGGTGAACACCTGGTAACCGACATTAACTAGATACATATAAGAATATCCCCTATCATTCCGGGATCCTCCTTCGGACATGATATAAATTTCGAAGTACTAAAGAATCCGGTACTTTGGATGGGGTTTGTTAGGCCCAATAGATCTATCTTTAGGATTAGCGTCAATTAGGGTGTCTTTTCCCTAATTCTTAGATTACCAGACTTAATAAAAAGGGGCATATTCGATTTCGATAATTCAACCATAGAATGTAGTTTCACGTACTTGTGTCTATTTTGTAAAACATTTATAAAATTTGCGCATGTATTCTCAGCCCAAAAATATAAAGGGTCAAAAGGCAAATGAAACTCACCATACTGTATTTCGTAGTAAAAATACATATAACGTCATTGAACAAGTGCAAGGTTGGCCTCGGATTCACGAACCTAAATTAATTATATATATTTATATGTTGGTCAATATTTGTCTAACAAATTAGGTCAAGTCATAGTGTACCACAATCCTAATGCTCGAGACTAATATGCAAAAGTCAACAAAAGTAAATTTAACTCAAAATAATTTCCAAAAATCTATACATGATTAATATATAGTTTAAATATCGTCGTTTTATATTTTTAAATATTTTTAAAAGATTTATTAGAGTAAATAATATAATTTATTTATTAATAAATAAAATTTTATATTAAATTTATATAATAAAATATACTTTTATATATATTAAGTAATAAAATTTATAGGGTTCATTTAATATCATAAAGATAATATGATAGGTATTATTAAAGTAAGTTATTACACGTAGTAAAATATGTTTGTATCACATATTTATTTGATAAAATAATATCTATAATGATAGTAAGTAAAAGTTGTATTATTTTGTAATAATAATTATTATTATAAAAATATCAATATTTATAATTACTAAGATGACATTATGATAAAATGATAATTCTAATTATGATAACTTTAATATTTACGATAATTTTTAATATTATCTTTAAAATAATAATTCTATTTAAAATAATAATAATAATGATATTTTATAGTAACAATGACATTTCTATTAAAATGATAATTTTTGTTAAAATGATAGTTTTAATACTAACGATACTTTTAATAATAATAGTAATGATAAAAATAATAAGAACGATAATTTTATCTAAATTAATATCTTATAATATTTTAATTTTATCATGATACTCTTACTCATTATTTCCTAATCGTTTCGTTTAATAGCTTTTAATCGTCTTTTATATCGTGTTCATAATAATGATAATAATAGTAATCAAAATATTTAGGTGTTACAATTATTTGTTTTAATTACACTAATATTAATAATGATAGTTACTATAATATTATTAACGATAATACTAATAATTATAATTATCTTAATGATAATATAGTAATAATAATAATAACAATAACAATAACCATTTTTAAATAATGATATATATATATTAATAATGATAATAATAATAATAATAATAATACTAATAATAATAATAATAATAATAATAATGATAATTGGATAATAATAATAATAATAATACTAATTATAACTTTAACGATAATAACGATAGTAATAAAAAAACAATTTTTAATGATAAATCCCTTTTATTGATAAAGATAATAATAATGATAATAATAAGATAAAACTAGAACGACGATAAAAACGACGATAATAATAATCATTTTTAATAAAAATATCGAAAATTCAATTGCTTATAACTTCTAATCCGTTCATCGAAACCATTCGATATCTAAAGGAAAAGTTCTTAATTTTTCGCTAGCTTTCCAAGGACATGCATATCTTATACCTTATCTCAACCGCAAGTGTAACTAATTCAAGATTCAACCTAACCTATCTAAGGGCAATATCAAAAGTACAAGCATGCATAATCCTAAATACTCGAGCACTAGTCAGGGATACACTATTAGTATGTAAAAGTTAAATTATGAGTACTCACGTATCAATATTGAGATTCAATATTGTAGGAAAGGTACGTAGACGCAACGAAAATGATAAACACTATATTGACCTCACGAGCATACCCATGAACCATACTCATTCACCTCCATAGCTATAACCCATAATTTCCTTAATCCTATCCTACTCGAAAAACAATTTCGAAATCACTCGGACAACACTCCGTCGTAATATTTTATGTATACTAATAATATCTTGAAATAATACGGAGTAAATATATATATGTAAATCGATTGAGAGAGTTTAGAGAAAAATATTTTCAAGTTTCTATGAAATAATAAAACCTATTGAATTCTATTTATAATAGATTTTTGAATTATTAAAGTGAATTATTAAAGTATGAATTATTAAAGTGAATTATTAAAGTATGAATTATTAAAGTGAATTATTAAAGTATAAATTATTAAAGTATGAATTATTAAAGTTGAAGTAAAGTAAAAATAAAGTAAAGGTAAAGTTTAAGTATAGTAAAAGTATAAAACTATGTACGTATTATACGCGTATAAATATATATAATATTAATTTAAATCGTTATATATATTTAATAAAATAAAATATAAATATCGTTATCTTTATCATACTAGTTAAGTAATGAGTTGTCAAAAGTGGTTCTAGATATTTATAAAAGTTATATACATTTTAATAATAAAGTTCTTTTTAAACTGAAAACGTTTTTGTACGTTTGAAACTAAATAGATCAATCGAGTCTTTATGAGATTCAATCTTCCACTATCCTTTGTCTAGTTCTCAATGATTGACAATTTGTTCTTATTTATAAATTACTTTACCATTTTCCGAATATTGTTAAAATGGAAAGATTTCTCAAATCAACGTGGGCCTTTCAACAGAGACTTGTAATCATAATTTAATATATCTGATAATTCAATCATTTGATCTTATCTTCTAATTCCATTGATAAACATTTTGAAACAGATACAATCATATAAAGTATTTAATCTAATATTTTGTTTACGTTTCAAGTTATAATATATATACACATATACATATATAATCATATTCGTTTAATGGTTCGTGAATCGTTGGAACTTGGTCGAGGTTGAATGAATGTATGAACATAGTTTAAAATTCTTGAAATTTAACTTAACAAATATTGCTTATTGTGTCGGAAACATATAAAGATTAAAGTTTAAATTTGGTTAGAAATTTCCGGGTTGTCACAGTACCTACCCGTTAAAGAAATTTCGTCCCGAAATTTAAGTGGAAAGGTCGTGAATGATAATAAGTATGTTTTCATGATACATACGGGCTGAAAATTAGAGTTTTATCATCAGCGAATAATTTGGATAAACAATCCATTTATATGAAGAGTACGAATGAAGCTAACATAGAAGAGTGAAATGAGTAAGTGTAGATTCATCTTATCATTTGACGTAGATATGATTGATTCCCAGATTTCAAGGGATTTGAAGAAAATCTTCTTAATAAGATTTGACTCTCCGGTAATCAAGGAAATTAGGATCCGCTTTAAATGCGATCGTCCATTTTAATTATTCTGTCGGAGATTTTCTTATAAATTCACCTCCTTCGTTTCCTTACAACTCACACCTTCTGTTGATGCATTTTATGCAAGTCCCTAGACATCTACCCACGTCCATTGCAGATACAACAGTTTACAGGCCACCATGATTGCTCATTATTATCCTGTGTTTGTATGTGGTTACAGGAACTGCAGGAACGAGATTTAGATGTCTGACTATGTTAGACTTAGTCAGACGTACGAGTGAAGCCTCACTAGTATGGCTGACAGGCTCATACGCACGGTTGATGCTGAGCTAAGTCACAATTACAACCTAAATGAGAAGACACGAGTGAGTGATCACCCGTACGGCTGATGAAGCCAACTCGTACGTGTGATGAATGAATCGTATGGGTGAGTCAATAGCAGGGGTATATAAAGTCTTAGGTTCTTCATTTTAGGTTAAGCCTCTTATTTGTTACACACACTCAGATCTAGTGAGCTCCTCCGATTCTCTCTCAGTCCAAATCACCCATGTGGTGAATAATAGCTCTAGGTGTTGATCTAATCACACTTGATTTAGTTGTGGTTTGACTAAATTAATCAAAAAAAAAAACTTAACCTATTCACTAGAGGGTTTGATTCACTTATTCTGCCATTGTGTGAGTTAAATCTGTTGATTTCTAAGTTCCTAGTCATGTTTCATCACCTTCTATTCTTTCCCCCTCAACTCATATTTTAAAGTATTCATCAATATGCTCCATCCAGCTCTGATTCTCGATATACTTCTAACTTTCATATCGATCATTCTTCTTTTTCATCTACCGCCGGAAGAATCTATTTACTTCTACTATACTCTTGGGTTTATAGTGTTTCTAGTTCTCCCGTGTCTTTATATTGCTATATGCATCGATATATGGTTTATAATTTCTGGTTTGTCGTTGGGCTTTATATGTTCCCTTATATTTCAAAGTTTCTGCTTCTGTCTTCTATAATCATTATCATTCACAGTTAATGCTCTCTTTTATTTGCTGCAATTTATACCCCAATTTCTATTTCGGAGTTTTGTCCTTTCGTTTTTTCTTCTTGCGATTAAGCACCGCTTGTAATGGTCCAGAATTCACAGATATGAATTTCGGAATGAACATTGTTAATGTTCTAGGAAGGAAATTGTGATGGCACGATCTTGACTTGTCAAATTACTAGAATACCTTGGAAAAGGCCGAATCATCAAGAAATATTTTCTTGATATTTTAGAGGTTAAATAGAATACAAGAGTCGTATAACATGGCACATGATGATGTTATGATCTGTGAATCATCACGTTCCATTTAGAAACTCAGCATGACTTACTGTAATATAATCACATTGATCAAGTGTCATTATATTATACTAATTCATGCTTCAGTTCTCAACACTACTTCAAAATATTCCTATTTTAAACTTGAATCTTTCAGAATTTAGAAACTAAAATAGTTTCTTTTATGATGTAATACAGATAGCGCGAAGAGGTAAATGATTTCAAATAAGAAAAATTAAGAAAATATCTTCAGAAATATGGAGGATATTTATTTTGAAAGATATGATGATATTTTAGAATTTCTAATATCAGAGGATGATGAAGAATATTGTTCGCAGGGGTTTAGAGTCAGGAGCAAGGTATTCGTTAATGACTTCAGCAGGTACTGAATCATTTGGATCCTTTAAAGTCAGGTTCAGTCTTTGTAATTTGTCCACAGCCTCCTTCCTACTTTGCTCAATCCGTTTTCCAGTTCCAAAACTTCTCTTTTTCTGCGCTTTGCCAGCACACTTCATCATTATCATCCAGCTTTTACCATTTAAAGTCGTTTATAGTTTTTACTGCTTCATCAGCATTTTTTCCATTTTCGGAGAACCAATTCGTAGTTCGGAGTGTTTTTCAGAAACTTCACATTCAAATTAAGTCCAGAAGATAGACGTTATATATACACATATAACTGTTGGCGCAGACATGCTACAAGATTTCAAAATACTGATTGCTAATTCTCAATGATTCGTATGGCAATTCTCATTACAAGATGTGAATGAGTAAATGATGGGGTTTCAATGAATAATTATGATGACTTTTTGGAGAGGTTAAAGTCAAAGGGTAATGAAGTTGTTGGTACATCTGCTAATAATATGGTGGAATGTAAAAGGTTCCCTGGTAACGATGGTGTATATCTCAAGGTTATAATAAGGTTAGTCTGACTGAAAAGTCGAAGGTGACTTGCTGGAGCTGTGACAAAACTGGCTACTTTGAATAGGAGTCGCAAAGTTATTTTTGCTAATAAATGCCAAAGAATCTGACGCGGATATGTTGTTTAAACTTTTACTTTGGTTTCAAGAATTTTTCGGGTACATAACAGTGGGTAACATGTGGTTGGATCATCATCTCGATTGCTCATCATTCGAAGTGTCTTCAGAAATTTTCGAAGGGTTTGAACACAGATTGTAATCTTAACATACATTTGATGTTCTAACACAGTTTTGAAGTCAAAATATAGCTTGTGAAAGATGTAAGGATCTAAGAGTGATGATTTGTCATATCTCAAGTTAAATTTTGAGATTTCAAAATCAGAATATGTAATTAAATTTTGAATGAGTATGGTTTTTTTGATTTCTATAAAAGAATGTATATTGTGGTGAAAGTAGTGTGACGACCCGGAAATTTCCGACCAAATCAAAACTTAATCTTTATATGTTCCAACACAATAAGCAAAGCCTGTAATGTTGAGTCTCGAAATGTTTGAACTATTTATATAGATTCATTTAACCTGTGACTATTTCCGACGATTCACGAACAATTGTGTGTAAATAAATATGTAAATATATATACATGTATAAATATAAGAGTGCTTATTAAGTTGTATTAATAAAATACAAAATAATCATTTGAATTGAAAATGTAAAATAATGTACAAGATAATTAAGATTAAAATTTATTTATGATTTAAACGAATTCTAATTTTTATTTATTATCATTTTTATGATATTATTTAGTTATTTTATTAGAATTATTATTAATATTATTATGGTATTTACTATTAATATTTATTAAAAATAAAAATAGGGAATCCCATTATGTTAGAAGTAACTATCAATTTTTTTTCTTTTTCTTCACATGAAAATAATTTACATACTTCATGTCTCCAGTTTGTTACAAGTCTACTTCACAAATCAATTGGAAATCAATTTAACTGTTAAATCATGTACCTAATCACTCTATATAAGTTACAAACTGCAATTTGAGTTGAAAACAAAGAAAACCCAGAAAATAAGCTCGACACACTGTACATTCATCTTTTTCACCATATTTTGATTTAGAACAAATTTTCAAAATGTAATAATGCAGTCATGTTAGGAATCGTCTATCTAAACTATCTGTAAGTTTTCAATCCTCAATTCTTTCTATTAATTTCTAATTTGAGAGTCAAAGTTTTGGTTTTCAAAGTCAACTAAGTGTTCTTGAATCAAATTCGAGTTTGTTTTGATATCTCCAGTTAATTTGATGATCCATAAAGATTATAGGAATGATTTACAACACAATTCATGTTGTAATCATAACCTATAACACTCTTAATCTAAAAATCAATTTTTGAGTTCTTGAGTTCTTCACAGTGATATACACTAACGTGAATTCGAAACAAATTTCAAAAACTAAAAATGTAGAGTTGTTAGGAATCATTTACTTAAACTTCCTGCAAAATCTCAAGTTCCAATTCTTGATAACGAATTCGAATTTGCGAGTCAAAGTTAAATTGTCAAAAGTCAACTTTTTTTTGTTCTTGGAGAAACTAGAGCTTGTTTTGATGTTTTAAGTTCAATTGACGATTTCAATAGTTTTTAGGAATGATTTGAAACATGTTTCATGTTGTAAAGATTGTCCAAAACGAACTCAAAATTGAAAACAAATTTTTTTTTCTTGGCTACGAGCAAGCAGTAGGATTTTTTTGTTTTTTTTTCTCATTTTTTTTATATCATGAACACTTTTTTATTTTTTGTTTCATGTTTGTTTAGAAGTCCTAAAACCATTTTGATGATTGACTATTAAGAATGAAGTTGTTTGATTGTTTAGATTTTGGTGAAGAAGATGAAGTGGGTTGAAACATGTAATAGATAAGTATTTGGGTTTGTATTATAAATCAGAAAAACTGAAATGGAGGAATGGTTAAGGATGTTGATGAGTGAACGAGAGGTCTCGGGTTCGAGCCCGGCTTGGTGCAATTTTTTTAAAACTGACTCCTAAGGTAGTTTTATACTTTTAAAAATTATTATTATTATTAATATTATTATTATTATCCTTAGGTATTTCTACAATTATTAATTTTACAAAACAAAAGATATATATGTAAATATATTATTACATAAAATATACTAATATTACATAAAATTATGTTTCAACTAATATTATTGATATAACATTAATTAAATATCAAATAAGTATCATAATATATTATAAGAATAATTAATACATAACAAATATATAAACTTAATTGATTTATACTATAATGTGTTAATACTTGACATAGGTTCGTGAATCCGAGGCCAACCCTGCATTGTTCAATGTCGTCATATGTATTTTTACTACAAAATACAGTATTGTGAGTTTCATTTACCTTTTTACCCTTTATATTTTTGGGCTGAGAATACATGCGCAACTTTTATAACTGTTTTACGAAATAGACACAAGTAATCGAAATTACGTTCTATGGTTAAATGATCGAAACTGAATATGCCCCTTTTTATTAAGTCTGGTAATCTAAGAATTAGGGAACAGACACCCTAATTGACGCGAACTCTAAAGATAGATCTATCGGGCCCAACAAGCCCCATCCAAAGTACCGGATGCTTTAGTACTTCGAAATTTATATCATGTTCGAAGGAGGATCCCGGAATGATGGGGATATTCTTATATGCATATTGTGAATGTCGGTTACCAGGGGTTCAATTCATATGAATGATATTTTTGTCTCTATGCATGGGACGTATGATTATGAGAAATGGAAGTATGAAATCTTGTGGTCTATTAAAATTATGAAATGATTCTTTATGATAAACTAATGAACTCACCAACCTTTTGGTTGACACTTTAAAGCATGTTTATTCTCAGGTACGAAAGAAATTTTCCGCTGTGCATTTGCTCATATTAGAGATATTACTTGGAGTCATTCATGACATATTTCAAAAGATGATGCATTCGAGTCATTGAGTTCATCAAGATTATTATTAAGTCAATTATATTTGAATATATTATGAAATGCTTTACATGCCTGTCAACTGTCGATGTAACGAAAGTTTGTCTTTTAAAAAAGAATGCAATGTTTGTAAAATTTATCATATAGAGGTCAATTACCTCACGATGTAATCAACTGTTGTGAATCGTTTGTAATCGATATGGACTTCGTCCGGATGCATTAGGACGGGTCTCTACAGTTGGTATCAGAGCGGTGGTCTTAGCGAACCAGGTCTTGCATTAGCGTGCCTAACTGATAGTCGTTAGGATGCATTAGTGAGTCTGGACTTCGACCGTGTCTGCATGTCAAAAGTTTTGCTTATCATTTTTATCGAAAAACATCTGCTTATCATCCTTAGGAAATTACCTACTCACTATTCTTAGTCTAGACACATTTTACTGCATTGACTGCATGAATAGTGTATAGACAAAATTCATATCTTAGCGTATCTGGCAATTCATATCTTAGTGTATCTGTTACTGTAGACCTTGCCTGATATCTCTCGTAAATTTCTCCTTAATTTAAGGGATCCTGGTACTATATATATCTATGCAAATTATGCATTGAGAATACCATCTAACTATCAATTGATGCCACTAAACTCTTCATACCAAAAATCTTTCCTGAGATCATTTAAGATGGCCTCTACGAATCGACCAAGTTCCCCTGACTCCGAAGACAGCGTGACAGGAGCACACCAACCAATCAACTACCGTGATTACTGGAGAAAATGGGGATGGGTTCGCGACATACTCACCCTATGGAGAAAGGAAGAAGGTACTCCATATCATGAATCAAATCTACCACCTAACCTTGGAGTACTTGACCCGCTCACCGGCGAACCCGTTCGCAATACCGTTTATACCCTATTTGCAAGAATTTTTCGTCTTGAAACTACCATTAATGGAACTGGAGAAGATATCCGACCTCTACCTCACATTGATAAACAACTCGGGTTAGTAGAAGAAGTTAGAGAACTCCGAGCTCGAGTATTAACTTTAGAGAGCACGGTATACAATTTGCAATCATCAACAGTATCACCAACACCAGTAACATCACCAGCCTTAGCACCAATGGCACCAGTACCACCAACAACCTAAGTTTCAACAATCCATGCCTCAACATCTCATTCTGTACCTCGAGTATAATTATCGTTCCACAAATCATTCTACATCATTTATCTTCGTTCGACATGACGATTATGTAAACTCTAATGTTTTAGAGATTATGTATCATAGTTCTAATCGTAAATCTGATGAGTTTAATATCACATTGACTCATTAAATCCATAATTACATCTAAAGGAAATATATATGTAAATATATTTTCATAAAGATTGTGATTAAAAATTCTTTCGTACAAACTGTTAATGGTAAAAATATTTTAACGGGTAGGTAATACCCGAGAAATATTTAAGATTTCACATTAATAAGTTACATTGTACAGTCTTCGAATCTGATTCAACGGTCGATTACCATCCTACCTACATCTATCGATATACGAATCCGTTCACCACAGAATAACCATTTTCATTCAAATTCAATTTCATATTTGGATTTTTACTTACCAGAATCCAACAAGTGGCATAATGAAGAAATAATGGACACAATAAAAATTGATTAGAAACAGACTAATTAACAATATGGAATTTTATTAAGAAACCATGCTAACTGTTCCAGCTAACTGTTCCTAGCTAACTGATTACATTCTATTTATCGCATTTTATTTATTGCAATTTAATTATCGCAATTTACATTCCCGCAATTTTATTTATTGTCATCTAATTTCTGTTATTTACTTTACGCACTTTAGTTATCGTTATTTAATTTCTGTTATTTATTTTACGCACTTTAAATATCGGGACACGTATACAAGGTTTTGACATATCATATCGATGCATCTATATATATTATTTGGAATCACCATAGACACTCTATATGTAGTAATGATCGAGTTCTCTATACAGGGTTGAGGTTGATTCTATAATAATATATATACTTTGAGTTGTGATCGAGTCTGAGACATGTACATGGGTCCCGATACGTATTAATTAATTCGGATATTATATATTAAGCTATATATGTATTATCGGACTGTTAATTGTGGACTATCAAATATGGACTGTCGACATTGGATAATTAAAATGAATTAAAATATTGATTATAACATATGAAACTAAACATATCTTCAAGTTTGCCACTTGATCTCATCTTAAACCTCATCTGTATCTTGACGATTACAATCTGCGTTCAAACCTTTCATGATTCTTGAAAACACCTCAATCGATAGGATGAATCAACCGCACTTCATCTACGGAAGGAAAGGTTTATACATATAGTTATGCACCTGAGAAACTCTCGGCAACTGAGTAAAAGTTTAACACGTAGCCGCATCAGATCCTTTGGCATTTATTAGCAAAAATAACTTTGCGATCCCTTTTCAAAGTAGCCAATTTTGTCACAGCTCCAGCAAGTCAACTTCGACTTTTCATTCGAAGTAGCCTTACTATAATCCTGATATATACAATTACCCTTTTTATAACGGAGAATTCTTTTATATTCCACCATATTACCAGAAGACGTACCAGCAGCCTCGTTGTTTTTTTGGCTTAAATCTCTCTGACAAATCATTATATTTATTCATTGAAACCCTATCATATACTCATCCGCATCTTGTAACGAGAACTGTCATACCAATTACCGGGAATCAGCAAATTTGTATTTTGAGTCTCGCAACGTTTCCACATCAACAGTTATATGTATCCATATAACATTTATCTCTTAGAACTATGATCTTCCATTCTGAAATTCAGAAAAGCACCCAGTCTGTGAATTAATGTTCTAAATTTTGAAAAGTTGAATGAAGCAACAAAAACTATGGATGATTTTAACAGTCAACAGTTTGATAAAAAAAAAAAGATACGTTGGAAAAGCTCAAAAGGAAGTTTGGTACTGAAAAACGAATTGAGCAAACCATGAAGGAGACTCTGAGCAAATCACAAGGACTAAACTTGTACATAAAGAACCCTGATGATTCTGTTTCTGATGAAGTCTTTAGTGAATATCTTGCTCCTTATTTATTCTAAATCATTGCGAAAGGATTTTCTTCATCAACATTCGATCTCAGAAATTCTGAAAATATTATCATAAATATCTTTGATATTTCCGAGAATATTTTCATAACAATTCTTATCTGAAATCATTAATCTCTTCGTGCTATCAGTGTTACATCATATAGAAACTGTTAGTTTCTATATTCTGTAAACTTTCGAGCTTGAAATATGAATGTTATTGAAGTAATGTTGGGAACTGATGCATGAGTTAGTATAATATAATGACACTTGATCAACGTGATTATATTACAGTAAGTCAGGCTGAGTTTCTAATGGAATGTGATGATTCACAGATCATAACGTCATCATGTGCCATGTTACACGACTCTTACATTCTACCCAATCTCCAAGTATATCAAGAACATATATTCTTAATAGTTCTATCTTTTCAGATATTCTAGTAATTTGAAAAATCAAGATCGTGCCATTACGATTTCCTTCTAGAACATTAACTATGTTCATTTCAAAATCCATATCTATGAATTCCGGACCATTATTCGCTTGACTTGAAGTCGGGAAGAGGAGACGAAAGTATGGAACTCTTGAATATAAAGAAAATATAAAGCTCGACAACAACACATAAATTACAAACCGTGCATATCAATACGTATTGCCACGTAAAGGCACGGGAAAATTAAAAACACTATAACCCCAAGATAATAGTAGAAGTAAATATAATCCTCCGGTGGTAAATGAAAGAGAAGAATGATAGATATGAAAGTTAAGAGTATATCAAGGATCAGAACTGGATGGAGCATATTAATGAATGCTTTAAAAATATGAATCAGGGGAGAAAGAATGGAAGGTGTGAGCTGTGAAAATAAGGAAACGAAGGGAGTGGATTTATAGTAAAATATCCGACAGAGCAATCGAAACAGATTATTGCATTTAATCAAAGAAGATCTGATTTCCTATATCGCCGAAGAACCAAATCTTATTACGAAGATTTTCTTTAAATCCCATGAATTCCGGAAATCAATCATAACTACGTCATCAGTTCCCTCTCTTGCGATAGCTTCGATTATACTCTTCGCGTAATCAAATTTTTTTTTTACCTATATTACTCACTGATGATAAAACTCTAATTTCTAGCTCGGATGCGTCATGAAAACATACTTATTGTCAGCCATGACCATTCCACTCAAATTTCGGGACGAAATTTCTTTAACGGGTAGGTACTGTGACGACCCGGAAATTTCCGACCAAATTAAAACTTAATCTTTATATGTTCCAACACAATAAGCAAAGCCTGTAATGTTGAGTCTCGAAATGTTTGAACTATTTATATAGATTCATTTAACCTGTGACTATTTCCGACGATTCACGAACAATTGTGTGTAAATAAATATGTAAATATATATACATGTATAAATATAAGAGTGCATATTAAGTTGTATTAATAAAATACAAAATAATCATTTGAATTGAAAATGTAAAATAATGTACAAGATAATTAAGATTAAAATTTATTTATGATTTAAACGAATTCTTATTTTTATTTATTATCATTTTTATGATATTATTTAGTTATTTTATTAGAATTATTATTAATATTATTAGGGTATTTACTATTAATATTTATTAAAAATAAAAATAGGGAATCCCATTATGTTAGAAGTAACTATCAATTTTTTTTCTTTTTCTTCACATGAAAATAATTTACGTACTTCATGTCTCCAGTTTGTTACAAGTCTACTTCACAAATCAATTGGAAATCAATTTAACTGTTAAATCATGTACCTAATCACTCTATATAAGTTGCAAACTGCAATTTGAGTTGAAAACAAAGAAAACCCAGAAAATAAGCTCGACACTCTGTATATTCATCTTTTTCACCAAATTTTGATTTAGAACAAATTTTCAAAATGTAATAATGCAGTCATGTTAGGAATCGTCTATCTAAACTATCTGTAAGTTTTCAATCCTCAATTCTTTCTATTAATTTCTAATTTGAGAGTCAAAGTTTTGGTTTTCAAAGTCAACTAAGTGTTCTTGAATCAAATTCGAGTTTGTTTTGATATCTCCAGTTAATTTGATGATCCATAAAGATTATAGGAATGATTTACAACACAATTCATGTTGTAATCATAACCTATAACACTCTTAATCTAAAAATCAATTTTTGAGTTCTTGAGTTCTTCACAGTGATATACACTAACGTGAATTCGAAACAAATTTCAAAAACTAAAAATGTAGAGTTGTTAGGAATCATTTACTTAAACTTCCTGCAAAATCTCAAGTTCCAATTCTTGATAACGAATTCGAATTTGCGAGTCAAAGTTAAATTGTCAAAAGTTAACTGTTTTGTTCTTGGAGAAACTAGAGCTTGTTTTGATGTTTTAAGTTCAATTGGCGATTTCAATAGTTTTTAGGAATGATTTGAAACATGTTTCATGTTGTAAAGATTGTCCAAAACGAACTCAAAATTGAAAATAATTTTTTTTTTCTTGGCTACGAGCAAGCAGTAGGATTTTTTTGTTTTTTTTTCTCATTTTTTTTATATCATGAACACTTTTTTATTTTTTGTTTCATGTTTGTTTAGAAGTCCTAAAACCATTTTGATGATTGACTATTAAGAATGAAGTTGTTTGATTGTTTAGATTTTGGTGAAGAAGATGAAGTGGGTTGAAACATGTAATAGATAAGTATTTGGGTTTGTATTATAAATCAGAAAAACTGAAATGGAGGAATGGTTAAGGGTGTTCATGAGTGAACG
Source organism: Rutidosis leptorrhynchoides (assembly GCF_046630445.1). Lineage (NCBI taxonomy): Eukaryota > Viridiplantae > Streptophyta > Magnoliopsida > Asterales > Asteraceae > Rutidosis > Rutidosis leptorrhynchoides. The sequence goes on from NC_092337.1 coordinate 261,403,706, forward strand.
AGAGGTCTCGGGTTCGAGCCCGGCTTGGTGCAATTTTTTTAAAACTGACTCCTAAGGTAGTTTTATACTTTTAAAAATTATTATTATTATTAATATTATTATTATTATCCTTAGGTATTTCTACAATTATTAATTTTACAAAACAAAAGATATATATGTAAATATATTATTACATAAAATATACTAATATTACATAAAATTATGTTTCAACTAATATTATTGATATAACATTAATTAAATATCAAATAAGTATCATAATATATTATAAGAATAATTAATACATAACAAATATATAAACTTAATTGATTTATACTATAATGTGTTAATACTTGATATAGGTTCGTGAATCCGAGGCCAACCCTGCATTGTTCAATGTTGTCATATGTATTTTTACTACAAAATACAGTATTGTGAGTTTCATTTACCTTTTTACCCTTTATATTTTTGGGCTGAGAATACATGCGCAACTTTTATAACTTTTTTACGAAATAGACACAAGTAATCGAAATTACGTTCTATGGTTGAATGATCGAAACTGAATATGCCCCTTTTTATTAAGTCTGGTAATCTAAGAATTAGGGAACCTACACCCTAATTGACGCGAACTCTAAAGATAGATCTATCGGGCCCAACAAGCCCCATCCAAAGTACCGGATGCTTTAGTACTTCGAAATTTATATCATGTCCGAAGGAGGATCCCGGAATGATGGGGATATTCTTATATGCATATTGTGAATGTCGGTTACCAGGTGTTCAATTCATATGAATGATATTTTTGTCTCTATGCATGGGACGTATGATTATGAGAAATGGAAGTATGAAATCTTGTGGTCTATTAAAATTATGAAATGATTCTTTATGATAAACTAATGAACTCACCAACCTTTTGGTTGACACTTTAAAGCATGTTTATTCTCAGGTACGAAAGAAATTTTCCGCTGTGCATTTGCTCATATTAGAGATATTACTTGGAGTCATTCATGACATATTTCAAAAGATGTTGCATTCGAGTCGTTGAGTTCATCAAGATTATTATTAAGTCAATTATATTTGGATATATTATGAAATGCTTTACATGCCTGTCAACTGTTGATGTAACGAAAGTTTGTCTTTTAAAAACGAATGCAATGTTTGTAAAATTTATCATATAGAGGTCAATTACCTCGCGATATAATGAACTGTTGTGAATCGTTTGTAATCGATATGGACTTCGTCCGGATGGATTAGGACGGGTCTCTACAAGTAGGGAGTATAATGGATGATTTGCTGAATCAGATTCGAAGAATGTAACATATTAATTGTGAATTTATATATCTCTCGGGTATTACCTACCCGTTAAAAAAAAATTTCACAATTAATATTTTGTACAAAAGAATTTTATTACAGTCTTTATGAAAATATATATATATGTATATTTTCTTCAGATGTAACATAGATTTAATGAGTTAATGTTAAATTAAACTCATTTGATTTACGGTTGAAACTAGAATTGAATAATCCCTAAAGGCTTTAAAAAGTACATAACTTTTACGCAGTATTTCTTTAATGACATTGAAATTATGAATCAATACTTCGTTATTTGTTGATGTATGGTGTTCGGTTCGTGGAATTCTTGTGAATTTCGCAAAGTACGAATGATGTTATCTGAAAAGTTTCGGGTACATTGATGATGAAAGTGTAAAATCAAATATATACTTGATTTATTATGAATTGGAATTTGTTGAATTGCGACAGAGATTGTAGTTAACGCTGGTTAAGTTGCGGCCGAAGGACGTACATTATTGCATATTTGTAATATGAATTAACCGAGTAGTTAAGATTCACACACAATAGCTTAGCACTGAAAGATTTATTTCAATATATATATATATATATATATATATATATATATATATATATATATATATATATATATATATATATATATATATATATATATATATATATATATATATATATATATATATAATATACATATAATTTCTTCAGAGGAAATGAGTTAATTCTTCATAACTCGTTGATACAATATAAACGTTATTGATTCGTAATGATGTCCACAGTGATTCTTGAACTGACGGAGTTTGTGATGTTATCGGTGTTGTTGATTCGGATGTTGACTGTACTGACGATGCTGGTAACGCTGATGGTACTATTGATGTTGTTGGTAAAGCAAGTTTAGCTTGTTAATCACACACCATTTTTTTCAGGGTTTCTACTCTTCCTTCCATCATTTTGGTTCGCTTAGCTGATTTATGGTTAGGGCTAGATTAGATAATCTCTAAGACTTTAGAGATTACATAATCGCCGCGGAATGTTTCTCCAATGAAGTTATGAATTAATACTTCGTCAGTTATTGTTGTTGGTACTCCTTGGTATCTATGGTGCGTATGACGTTGATGCTCGTGGGACAGATTGTGAAGTTGAGGTTTACGACGTGGTTGTGGTTGGAGGTGGTAATGGTACTGTTGGCGTTGATGATGGTGGTACTGGTTATGCTGCTGATGCTGCTGCTGGTGTTTGTAATCTCTGCACCATATTCTCCAAAGCCACTACCCGAGCGCGAAGCTCATTGACTTCTTCTATTACACCGGGGTGATTGTCGGTTCGGACGAGCGGATAAATAAAATCTAAAATTTGATGTAATATATAATCGTAACGAGATACTCTGGAAATGAGCGAAAAAATGGTGTTTCGGACAGGTTCGCCGGTAAGTGCTTCAGGTTCTTCATCAAGAGGGCAATGTGGTGGATGGAAGGGATCACCTTCTTCTTGTCTCCAATGATTTGAGGAGGCTACGAACCCATCCCCAATTCATCCAGAATAGGTGATGACTGATTGGTTGATCTATTCCGGTCACACTGCTTTCGGAGCTTGAATGGGATTCCATTTCGGAATCTGAGTGACTTGAACTGATGACGAATTCCATTTCGTACGATTGGATAAAGGATTTTTTTTTCGATATGAAATGATTTTGGCTAACGGATGGTATTCTAATTACATAGAATATATATATATATATATATAGATCAAAAGATTTCGTAGATTACGGAGGACTTTGCGGGATATGTCAGGCAAAGTTTAAAGTAACAGATACAATAAGATATGATTTAGCAGATATGCTAAGATATGAATTTTTGTCTATACACTATTCATGCAATCAATACAGCAAGACGTGTCTTAGACTAAAAATGATAAGCAGGTAATTTCCTGAGGATGATAAGTAGTTAATTTTCGACACAAAATGATAAGCAAAACTTTTGACATGCAGATACGGTCGAAGTCCAGACTCACTAATGCATCCTATCGACTTATCAGTTAGACACACTAATGCAGACCTGGTTCGCTAAGACCACTGCTCTGATACCAACTGAAAGGACCCGTTCATATATATTATAAACGATTCACAATAGTTGATTACATTGCGAGGTATTTGACCTCTATATGATACATTTTACAAACATTGCATTTGTTTTTAAAAGACAAACTTTCTTTACATCGAAAATTGACAGGCATGCATACCATTTCATAATATCCACTATCCAACTATAAATTGATTTAATAATAATCTTTGATGAACTCAATGACTTGAATGCAACGTTCTTCGAAATATGCTATTAAAGACTCCAAGTAATATCTTTAAAATGAGCAAATGCACAGCGAAAGATTTCTTTAACACCTGAGAATAAACATGCTTTAAAGTGTCAACCAAAAGGTTGGTGAGTTCATTAGTTTATCATAATCATTTATTTCCATCATTTTAATAGACCACAAGAATTTCATTTTTAGTTCTCATAAATATACGTCCCATGCATAGAGACAAAAATAATCATTCATATGGTGAACACCTGGTAACCGACATTAACTAGATACATATAAGAATATCCCCTATCATTCCGGGATCCTCCTTCGGACATGATATAAATTTCGAAGTACTAAAGCATCCGGTACTTTGGATGGGGTTTGTTAGGCCCAATAGATCTATCTTTAGGATTCGCGTCAATTAGGGTGTCTGTTCCCTAATTCTTAGATTACCAGACTTAATAAAAAGGGGCATATTCGATTTCGATAATTTAACCATAGAATGTAGTTTCACGTACTTGTGTCTATTTCGTAAAACATTTATAAAAGTTGCGCATGTATTCTCAGCCCAAAAATATAAAGGGTAAAAAGGCAAATGAAACTCACCATACTGTATTTCGTAGTAAAAATACATATAACGTCATTGAACAAGTGCAAGGTTGGCCTCGGATTAACGAACCTAAATTAATTATATATATTTATATGTTGGTCAATATTTGTCTAACAAATTAGATCAAGTCATAGTGTACCACAATCCTAATGCTCGAGACTAATATGCAAAAGTCAACAAAAGTAAATTTGACTCAAAATAATTTCCAAAAATCTATACATGATTAATATATAGTTTAAATATCGTCGTTTTATATTTTTAAATATTTTTAAAAGATTTATTAGAGTAAATAATATAATTTAGTTATTAATAAATAAAATTTTATATTAAATTTATGTAATAAAATATAATTTTATATATATTAAGTAATAAAATTTATAGGGTTCATTTAATATCATAAAGATAATATGATAGGTATTATTAAAGTAAGTTATTACACGTAGTAAAATATGTTTGTATCACATATTTATTTGATAAAATAATATCTATAATGATAGTAAGTAAAAGTTGTATTATTTTGTAATAATAATTATTATTATAAAAATATCAATATTTATAATTACTAAGATGACATTATGATAAAACGATAATTCTAATTATGATAACTTTAATATTTACGATAATTTTTAATATTATCTTTAAAATAATAATTCTATTTAAAATAATAATAATAATGATATTTTATAGTAACAATGACATTTCTATTAAAATGATAATTTTTGTTAAAATGATAGTTTTAATAATAATAGTAATGATAAAAATAATAAGAACGATAATTTTATCTAAATTAATATCTTATAATATTTTAATTTCATCATGATACGCTTACTCATTATTTCCTAATCGTTTCGTTTAATAGCTTTTAATCGTCTTTTATATCGTGTTTATAATAATGATAATAATAGTAATCAAAATATTTAGGTGTTACAATTATTTGTTTTAATTACACTAATATTAATAATGATAGTTACTATAATATTATTAACGATAATACTAATAATTATCTTAATGATAATATAGTAATAATAATAATAACAATAACAATAACCATTTTTAAATAATGATATATATATATTAATAATGATAATAATAATAATAATACTAATACTAATAATAATAATAATAATAATAATAATAATAATAATAATAATAATAATAATAATAATAATAATAATAATGATAATTGGATAATAATAATAATAATACTAATTATAACTTTAACGATAATAACGATAGTAATAAAAAAAACAATTTTTAATAATAAATCCCTTTTATTGATAAAGATAATAATAATGATAATAATAAGATAAAACTAGAACGACGATAAAAACGACGATAATAATAATCATTTTTAATAAAAATATCGAAAATTCAATTGCTTATAACTTCTAATCCGTTCATCGAAACCATTCGATATCTAAAGGAAAAGTTCTTAATTTTTCGCTAGCTTTCCAAGGACATGCATATCTTATACCTTATCTCAACCGCAAGTGTAACTAATTCAAGATTCAACCTAACCTATCTAAGGGCAATATCAAAAGTACAAGCATGCATAATCCTAAATACTCGAGCACTAGTCAGGGATACACTATTAGTATGTAAAAGTTAAATTATGAGTACTCACGTATCAATATTGAGATTCAATATTGCAGGAAAGGTACGTAGACGCAACGGAAATGATAAACACTGTATTGACCTCACGAGCATACCCATGAACCATACTCAATCACCTCCATAGCTATAACCCATAATTTCCTTAATCATATCCTACTAGAAAAACAATTTCGAAATCACTCGGACAACACTCCGTCGTAATATTTTATGTATACTAATAATATCTTGAAATAATACGGAGTAAATATATATATGTAAATCGATTGAGAGAGTTTAGAGAAAAATATTTTCAAGTTTCTATGAAATAATGAAACCTATTGAATTCTATTTATAATAGATTTTTGAATTATTAAAGTGAATTATTAAAGTATTAATTATTAAAGTGAATTATTAAAGTATGAATTATTAAAGTGAATTATTAAAGTATGAATTATTAAAGTGAATTATTAAAGTATAAATTATTAAAGTATGAATTATTAAAGTTAAAGTAAAGTAAAAATAAAGTAAAGGTAAAGTTTAAGTATAGTAAAAGTAAAAAACTATGTACGTATTATACGCGTATAAATATATATAATATTAATTTAAATCGTTATTTATATTTAATAAAATAAAATATAAATATCGTTATCTTTATCATACTAGTTAAGTAATGAGTTGTCAAAAGTGGTTCTAGATATTTATAAAAGTTATATACGTTTTAATAATAAAGTTCTTTTTAAACTGAAAACGTTTTTGTACGTTTGAAACTAAATAGATCAATCGAGTCTTTATGAGATTCAATCTTCCACTATCCTTTGTCTAGTTCTCAATGATTGACAATTTGTTCTTATTTATAAATTACTTTACCATTTTCCGAATATTGTTAAAATGGAAAGATTTCTCAAATCAACATGGGCCTTTCAACAGAGACTTGTAATCATAATTTAATATATCTGATAATTCAATCATTTGATCTTATCTTCTAATTCCATTGATAAACATTTTGAAACAGATACAATCATATAAAGTATTTAATCTAATATTTTGTTTACGTTTCAAGTTATAATATATATACACATATACATATATAATCATATTCGTTTAATGGTTCGTGAATCGTTGGAACTTGGTCGAGGTTGAATGAATGTATGAACATAGTTTAAAATTCTTGAAATTTAACTTAACAAATATTGCTTATTGTGTCGAAAACATATAAAGATTAAAGTTTAAATTTGGTTGGAAATTTCCGGGTTGTCACATGAAACAACGCAGATCAGCGAGAATTTCAGTTCCCGTTTCGACATTTCATCAAAATTTGCAAAGCTACTTTTGTCCATAACTTGACAACCGTTCAACGAAACGAGACGTGCTTTATATGAAAATTCATCTACTCGATGAGTAGAATCCAAATAACCACTTTTTTAACCCAGAAAATTAGTTCACTAATTATCATCAGCAATTTTAATTACGAAATTAATTATGCAATTTGTTTATTTCATAACTTTCTAACCGTTACTTGGATTCAAGTGATTCTTAAACCAAAATTCAACTATTTTTCGCTAGCTTTCCAACGACATGCATATCTTATACCTTATCTCAATCGTATATGTAACTAATTCAGGAATCAACATAACCTATCTAATGGCAATATCAAAAGTACAAGCATGCATAATCCTATATACTCGAGCACTAGTCAGGGATACACTATTAGTATGTAAAAATTAAATTATGAGTACTCACATATCAATATTGAGATTCAATATTGCAGGAAAGGTAGGTAAACGCAACGGAGATGATAAATACTATATTGACCTCACGAGCATACCCATGAACCATACTCAATCACCTCCATAGCTATAACCCATAATTACCTTAATCCTATCCCACTCGAAAAAACAACTTCGAAATCACTCGGACAGCACTCCGTCGTAATATTTTATGTATACTAATAATATCTTGAGATAATACGGAGTAAATATATATATGTAAATCGATTGAGAGAGTTTAGAGAAAACTATTTTCAAGTTTCTATGAAATAATGAAACCTATTGAATTCTATTTATAATAGATTTTTGAATTATTAAAGTGAATTATTAAAGTATGAATTATTAAAGTGAATTATTAAAGTATGAATTATTAAAGTGAATTATTAAAGTATGAATTATTAAAGTGAATTATTAAAGTATGAATTATTAAAGTTAAAGTAAATTAAAAATAAAGTAAAGGTAAAGTTTAAGTACAGTAAAAGTATAAAACTATGTACGTATAATACGCGTATAAATATATATAATATTAATTTAAATCGTTATATATATTTAATAAAATAAAATATAAATATCGTTATCTTTATCATACTAGTTAAGTAATGAGTTGTCAAAAGTGGTTCTAGATATTTATAAAAGTTATATACGTTTTAATAATAAAGTTCTTTTTAAACTGAAAATGTTTTTGTACGTTTGAAACTAAATAGATCAATCGAGTCTTTATGAGATTCAATCTTCCACTATCCTTTGTCTAGTTCTCAATGATTGACAATTTGTTCATATTTATAAATCACTTTACCATTTTTCGAATATTGTTAAAATGAAAAGATTTCTCAAATCAACGTGGGCCTTTCAACAGAGACTTGTAATCATAATTCAATATATCTGATAATTCAATCATTTGATCTTATCTTCTAATTCCATTGATAAACATTTTGAAATAGATACAATCATATAAAGTATTTAATCTAATATTTTGTTTACGTTTCAAGTTATAATATATATACACATATACATATATAATCATATTCGTTTAATGGTTCGTGAATCGTTGGAACTTGGTCGAGGTTGAATGAATGTATGAACATAGTTTAAAATTCTTGAAATTTAACTTAACAAATATTGCTTATCGTGTCGGAAACATATAAAGATTAAAGTTTAAATTTGGTTGGAAATTTCCGGGTTGTCACAAAGGGTGTCCCGGAATGATGGGGATATTCTTATATATATGCATCTTGTTAATGTCGGTTACCAGGTGTTCACCATATGAATGATTTTTATCTCTATGTATGGGATGTGTATTGAAATATAAAATCTTGTGGTCTATTGTTACGATTTGATATATATAGGTTAAACCTATAACTCACTAACATTTTTGTTGACGTTTAAAGCATGTTTATTCTCAGGTGAATACTAAGAGCTTCCGCTGTTGCATACTAAAATAAGGACAAGATTTGGAGTCCATGTTTGTATAATATTGTGTAAAAACTGCATTCAAGAAACTGATTTCGATGTAACATATTTGTATTGTAAGCCATTATGTAATGGTCTTGTGTAAACAGGATATTTTAGATTATCATTATTTGATAATCTACCTAAAGCTTTTTAAACCTTTATTTATGAAATAAAGGTTATGGTTTGTTTTAAAAATGAATGCAGTCTTTGAAAAACGTCTCATATAGAAGTCAAAACCTCGCAACGAAATCAATTAATATGGAACGTTTTTAATCAATAAGAACGGGACATTTCAGCTGGTTCTTCTTAATTGCTGGCTTGCCTTCAACTATCAAAAACTTTATTCATTAAAACATAACTACTTCAGTTTAAGGACTGAAGTAGGGTCACCCCTGAGCTTCTTGAACCAGCTCCAAAAACCCTTAGATGGTACGAAATAGATGGCAACACGACCATTGCTTGGCCTGATTCGGGTGTAACATCTTTTGAGCTCGTGCTGGCTGTGTTGCTGGTAACATTGCCCAGCTCACCCGCATCATCCTCCCCCTCTAAAAATGAACTTGTCCTCAAGTTCTTGAGGTTGTCATCTTCCAAGTATGGCATCAAATCACCCACATTAAATGTGCTAGACAAAGCAGCATCACCAGGCAGCTCGACTTTGTAAGCATTATCACCAACTTTTTCCAACACTTTAAATGGACCCTCAGCTCTTGGCATCAGCTTGTTCTTCCTTTTTGCTGGGAACCTTTCCTTCCTAAGATGAATCCAAACAAGATCACCAGGAATAAAAGTGGGCTACTTTCTGTGCTGGTTAGCCTTAGCCTAGTATTGCTGGTTGGTCTTCTCAATTTTGGCCCTCACTTGCTCATACAGCTTCTTTATTTCTTTGGCCTTTGCTACTGCATCCACACTTGCCTTAGGCTCAATTGCAAAAGGAATCAGATCAATGGGTGTGAGTGGATTTGCACCGTAGCAGATTTCAAATGGTGATTTTCCTGTGGAGTAATTAGGTGCTCTGTTAAAAGCAAATTCAGCTTGAGCAAGCTTTAAATCCCACTCCTTCAAACTTTTCGTCACAAGTGCTCTCAGCAGCATTCCCACAGTTCTATTGGTAACTTCAGTTTGACCATCAGTTTGGGGATGGTGAGAAGTGCTGAATAAAAGCTTTGTTCCAAGCAGCTTCCATAATGTCTTCCAAAAATAGCTTAAGAACTTTGTATCTCGATCAGACACAATGGTTTTGGGAACTCCATGAAGACGAACAATTTCTTTGAAGAATAAAGTAGCAACAATAGTAGCATCATTGGTTTTGTTGCAGGCTATGAAATGAGCCATCTTTGAAAACCTGTCAACAACAACCATAATAGAATCTTTGCCTCGCTGAGTCCTTGGCAATGCAACAATGAAATCCATGCTCAAATCTTCCCATGGCTGGTTGGGAACAGGAAGAGGAGTATACAAACCCTTGTGAAATGCTGACTTAGCTTGAAAGCATGTAGCACAGCGATTAATCACAGCTTTGACATCTTTATCCATACATGGCCAGTAGAAGTGTTCACTTAGGATTTCCAATGTCTTGTTAATCCCAAAATGACCAGCTAAACCACCTCCATGTGCTTCTCTAATCAGTAACTCCCTGATTGAATCTTTTAGGATGCACAATCTACTGCCCTTGAATAGAAAACCATCTTGCTCAACATAATCTCTTTTGGACTCAGTAGGAGAACAGTTCAAAATAGGAGCAAAGTCTGGATCAGCTTCATATAACTCCTTAACAAATGAAAATCCAAGAACTCTAGCTTCCAGAATTGACAACAAATAATATCTTCTTGAAAGAGCATCAGCAACAACATTAGAGGTACCAGCCTTGTGTTTAGACACAAAGGAGTACATCTGCAAGAATTCAACCCATTTTGCATGCCTTGGATTTAATTTGTGCTGCCCATTAATGTTTAATGCTTCATGATCAGAAAAGAGAACAAACTGCCTTGGCTTCAAATAATGTGACAAATGATCAACAGCTTGAATGATGGCATAAAACTCTTTATCATAAGTGCTATAATTCAGCTTTGACCCATTTAGCTTTTCACTGAAATAAGCTACTGGTCTTTTTCCTTGCACTAGCACAGCTCCAATGCCAACACCACTTGCATCACATTCAAGTTCAAACAGCATATCAAAATTAGGCAAAGCAAGTATAGGTGCTGAACTTAGCTTCTTTTTCAATGATTCAAATGCTGATTGTGCAGAACTGGACCATTCAAATACCCCTTTCTTCAAACAATCAGTAATTGGAGCAACAATTGTGGAGAAGTCTTTGATAAATCTCCTATAAAATGAAGCTAAACCATGAAAACTTCTGACTTCAGTGATGGAAGAAGGACTAGGCCATGATCTGATTGCTTCCACCTTAGATGGATCCATTGAAATGCCTTCTTCAGAAACCACATACCCAAGAAACACTACTTTGCTGACAAAGAAATCACACTTCTCCAGCTTTGCATATAACTGATTCTGCCTTAACAGCTCAAATACTTTCCTCAGATGATCCAAGTGTTCTTCTTTAGTTTTCGAGTACACTAGGATGTCATCAAAGTAAACAACCACGAACTGACCAATAAGTGGCCTGAGCACTTCATTCATAAGTCTCATGAATGTGCTGGGTGCATTAGACAACCCAAAAGGCATAACCAACCACTCGAATAAACCACCTTTGATCTTGAAAGCTATCTTCCATTCATCTCCTTCTTTCATTCGAATCTGATGATACCTACTTCTAAGATCAACTTTGGAGAATACATAAGAACCAAGCAGCTCATCTAACATATCATCTAATCTAGGTATGGGATACCTATACTTGATGGTGATGTTGTTAATAGCTCTGCTGTCTACACACATTCTCATAGAACCATCTTTCTTTGGAACCAGCAAAGCTGGTACTGAACAAGGACTCATGCTGGTTCTAACATACCCCTTGGCAACCAGCTCATTAACTTGTTTTTCTAATTCTTTTGCTTCATGAGGAGAACATCGATAAGCTGCTTTGTTAGGAAGAACAGATCCAGGTACAAGATCAATTTGATGTTCAATACCCCTGATTGGTGGCAAACCAGTAGGTAACTCAGTAGGAAACACATCAGAAAATTCAAATAACAATGGCTTTACCCTAGCTGGTATTTCATCATGCTGGTTCAACTCATCACTTTCAACCATCAGCAATAAATAAACACCAGTACCACCCTTTAACTCAGTATCAACTTTAGCTTGAGTCATAAACAAAGTTTTATCATTCTTAACAGTAGGGTCAGCTCTAGGTATTTCACTAGGCTTTAAAGAAGTGAGGGTGATCTTCTTTCCATTCACATACATTGAATAAGTATTTTGGTGTCCATTATGATAGACATACTTATCAAATAACCAAGGTCTACCAAGCAGCAAATGACAAGCATCCATAGGAATAACATCACAATTAATCTCATCTTGATAAACAGTACCAATAGAAAATGGAACAGTAACTTGGCGAGTAACCTTTACCTCAATGCCTTGGTTAAGCCATTGAAGTTTGTATGGATGAGGATGCTTCTTTGTAACCAGCTCAAGCTTTTCCACCATGTGAGCAGATGCTGCATTTGCACAGCTGCCTCCATCAACAATCAGGCTGCACACTTTGCCCTTGACTGTGCACCTTGAATGAAAGATGTTTTCACGCTGACTCTTATCTTCAATGGTCTCAGATGAGTGCATTACTCTTCGAACCACTAAAAACTCTCCAATATCAGCAGCAACAAACTCTTCACTATCAGACTCATCATATGCTGGTTCAGTTTCAAAACCCCCATCCAAATCTTCAATCTCCTTTAATGTAGGAGCACGCTGGTTAGGACATTGAGCTTGAAAATGTCCAAATCCATGGCACTTGAAGCATTTCCTTCAATCATCTTTAGGACCAGCTACAACCTGCTCTTTGCCTTTAAATACTTTGGATGCTGCCTCGTTATGCCTAGGCAGCATCGATGATTGACCCTTCATAGGCAGCACAGCTGACTTGGAATAAGACTTAAAATTAATTTTCTTCTTTGCTTGTTTCTCTACTTGAATAGACAGCTTGCAAGCACTCTCAAAAGTCCATAGAGGCTGCATTTCAACTTGATTAGCAATAGAAGCATTTAAGTCTCCAACGAATCTTGCTGTAGTGTGTTCTTCAGCTTCTTTAACATTTGTACGAATCTTGAGCAGCTCAAACTCTCTGATGTAATCAACAACATTCATGCTGCCTTGCTTGAGTGTATTCATCTGGATATACAGCTCTTGCTTGTAAGCTTGAGGAACAAACCTCTTTTACATACACTCTTTTAACTTGGACCAGGTTTTGATTATTTTCTTCCCTTCATATTGCCTTTCTTTTTTTAGATTATCATACCACATTGAAGCATACTTCTTTAATCTGATTACAGCAACTTTAAAGGCCTTTTTATCATCGTATCCTTTAACCTCCATAATTATATCCATGGCCTGAACCCATTCAAAGTAATCTTCAGGATTAGAGGATCCTTCAAAATCAGGTGGATCTATCTTGATATCTTTCAAATCATCAGCCTTTTTCCTATGCCTTCTTCTTCTTTGTAAAGAAGCATGAGATCCATCAGTAGATTGGCTACCATCCTCAGATTCAGTACTAGAAGACACAATAGTTGTATCTCCATTTTCAGATCTAATTCTATTTCTTCTTGGAACACCATCTTCCAACAAGTTAACCATTCTTTCCATCTGATGTTGTAGAGCTTCAATAGCTCTATCTCTTCTAAGATTATGAGCTTCTTCAAGAGTCATATTCCTTGGAATATCAGCCATTTCAAATATCAGATCTGAAATAGACCTTTAGCAACAAATAGAAACCCAGATCTGAAATAAAGCTTAACAGCTCTAAAACAGAGTATGAACTGAAACAACAATAAAAATGATAAGAAAGCTTCGATTTGAACAACCTAAGCTCTGATACCACTTTGATGCGTGATTATGACTTTAAAAATGCAATTTAGAACAAGCTTTCTTCACCTAACAAATCTGAACACAAAGACCCCATTTGTAATAGTAACAGCCCAAAACAGAGTATAAAACTCTGAAATAAGAACACAAAGGATAGAGAATCTAAACCCTTAATTGATAAAGATACAACCACAATTAGAGATCTAGAAACACTCCAAGTCTTCAATTACAGTTGATAAAGATTCCACCACAACTATAATATCAGATATGAAGATTTGGATTTCACCACAATGTTTGATAAAGTAACACCACAAACACTAATAAAGAAACCACTCTTAGCCACCGGAATCAAAGATTCGTAAAGACACAGAGATTTTTGTAAATAGATAAGCTCTATCAAACTTTTCATTCAATCATCAACTGCCTTTTACAATTACAAGAGCTCTCTATTTATAGGAGAAGCTTAACAACTATTTTCTAGATATGACAAAAAACATAAAAAGGAAATGGAGACAAAAAAGGATAAACAATTATAAATTAGCCAATAAGAATAAAGGACACAATCTGTAAAAGCCTGCCATTTGTTAGTGCTCCTTCCATGATAAAAAGCATCCAAGGATAGATGGGAATCTTCCTTGGACAGCTAACATTCTTCTAGAACAGTCGTGCACGTGTTAAGCACATGACCTGGCCGATTTATTGAAATGCTAAGTAAACTTTGAATCGCATCAGCAAGCTGGCCCTTTAGAAAGAAAATAGCATCGCCTGCTGGTTGAACTAAGTTTCATGTGCTGGTTGAACTTAAAATTCTTCAGCTGGTCGGACTAGTTGGTTTGTCTAAGTATAACTTTGCTGGCTCGATTTGCTGGTTACCCGGCTGAGTGAATTAAAGCTTTACTGGCTGAACTAAGCTCATTTGCTGGTCCGGCTAGCTGGTTCTTCTTAATTGCTAGCTTGCCTTCAACTATCAAAAACTTTATTCATTAAAACATAACTACTTCAGTTTAAGGACTGAAGTAGGGTCACCCCTGAGCTTCTTGAACCAGCTCCAAAAACACTTAGATGGTACGAAATAGATGGCAACACGACCATTGCTTGGCCTGATTCGGGTGTAACATCTTTTGAGCTCGTGCTGGCTGTGTTGCTGGTTACATTGCCCACCTCACCCGCATCAAAACTTGAGGTAGTAATGATGTTCATAACATCATTCAATTCATACATATAAAGCTATCTTATTCGAAGGTTTAAACTTGTAATCACTAGAACATAGTTTAGTTAGTTCTAAACTTGTTCGCAAACAAAAGTTAATCCTTCTAACTTGAATTTTAAAATCAACTAAACACATGTTCTATATCTATATGATATGCTAACTTAATGATTTAAAACCTGGAAACATGATGAACACCATAAAATCGGATATACGCCGTCGTAGTGAAACCGGGGGCTGTTTTGGTTTGGATAATTAAAAATTATGATAAACTTTGATTTAAAAGTTGTTCTTCTCGGAAAATGATTTTTCATATGGACATGGAACTATATCCAAAAATCTTGGTTAAACTCAAAGTGAAAGTATGTTTTTCAAAATGGTCATCAAGATGTCGTTCTTTCGACAGAAATGACTACCTCTTTAGTAATTGACATGTAACTTAAATTTCCTACTATAAACCTATACTTTTTCTGTTTGGATTCTTAAATTAGAGTTCAATATGAAACCATAGCAAATTGATTCACTCAAAACGAATTTAAAATGAAGAAGTTATGGGTAAAACAAGATTGGATATTTTTGATCTTTTTAGCTACGGGAAATGTTTAACAAATCTATACAAATCATATCCTAGCTAACTTATATTGTATTATACATGTATTCTAATATATTATGTAATCTTGGGATACCATAGACACGTATGCAAATGTTTTGACATATCATATCGACCCATGTATATATATTATTTGGAACAACTATAGACACTCTATATGCAGTAATGTTGGAGTTAGCTATACAGGGTTAAGGTTGATTCTAAAAATATATATACTTTGAGTTGTGATCTAGCCTGAGACGTGTATACACTGGGTCGTGGATTGATTCAACATAATATATATTGATTTATTTCTGTACATCTAACTGTGGACAACTAGTTGTAGGTTATTAACGAGGACAGCTGACTTAATACACTCAAATCTTTAAAACATAATAAAAATGGTTGTAATTATATTTTGATCATACTTTGATATATATGTACATATTTGTATAGGTTCGTGAATCGATCCGTGGCCAAGTCTTATTTCTGAGGAAGGAAATATCTGTGAAAGTTAGTTATAGTCCCACTTTTAAAATCTAATATTTTTGGGATGAGAATACATGCAGGTTTTATAAATGATTTACAAAATAGACACAAGTACGTGAAACTACATTCTATGGTTGAATTATCGAAATCGAATATGCCCCTTTTTATTAAGTCTGGTAATCTAAGAATTAGGGAACAGACACCCGAATTGACGCAAATCCTAAAGATAGATCTATTGGGCCTAACAAACCTCATCCAAAGTACCGGATGCTTTAGTACTTCGAAATTTATATCATATCCAAAGGGTGTCCCGGAATGATGGGGATATTCTTATATATGCATCTTGTTAATGTCGGTTACCAGATGTTCACCATATGAATGATTTTTATCTTTATGTATGGGATGTGTATTGAAATATGAAATCTTGTGGTCTATTGTTACGATTTGATATATATATATATATATATATATATATATAACTCACCAACATTTTTGTTGACGTTTAAAGCATGTTTATTCTCAGGTGAATACTAAGAGCTTCCCCTGTTGCATACTAAAATAAGGACAAGATTTGGATTCCATGTTTGTATGATATTGTGTAAAAACTCCATTCAAGAAACATATGTCGATGTAATATATTTCTATTGTAAACCATTATGTAATGGTCATGTGTAAACAACATATTTTAGATTATCATTATTTGATAATCTACGTAATGCTTTTAAAACCTTTATTAATAAAATAAAGGTTATGGTTGTTTTAAAAATGAATGCAGTCTTTGAAAAACGTCTCATATAGAGGTCAAAACCTCGCAACGAAATCAATTAATATGGAATGTTTATAATCAATATGAACGGGACATTTCAACTAGGCTGAATTATAGCCACGAGGTGGATTTTTCGATCCAGTGAGACTAGCGTGAATTTCCACTGTTTCCAAATTGGACGACTTAATCGTATTCACGGTGAGACCTGAGTTCGAGGCAAGGATGGGACAAACATGCCAGTGGATAATAGTGGTTTGTTGGACTACATATATCTCTAGGTCCCATAATGATCTAAGAGTTGCACTTGTAATGCAATTGGTACCCGCTACCTATCAGTAGACTCCATAACTGCTAGCTGATCAACAGATGTGGCTATGGAACCTCTATGTGGATCTTAGTCTTTCGTAAATTAATTGTTTTTTAAAATATTATAAAAACTTGGGTAGTTAATTTATTAATGCTCAATATCGAGAATACCTAATTGAATCTTATATCCGTTGTAGATGTCAAATAATCAAAACGTAAACCAAAACACACTTCCTTCTTTGCTGGAGAAGGATAAACTCTATGTTCAAACTTCCTAGACTGGCACTGCAACCTGAGAACTGTTCTCAAGCATAAATGGAAGTTGAACAAAATTAGAACCCGTATCCGATCCTCCTGTTTGCACAGCCTCAGCTGCTCAGCAAAATGCTTATCGGAAGTTGTTCGATGAGTAGGAGAAGTAGGATAAAAAGGTGAAAAAGTATAAGTCGAATACTTTATAGAAGGAAATGAAAAATCATTTGTTAAAAAAATATTCCACCTTCCAAGAAGAGAAGCCCAACAAAAGACGCCAAATATTTCCACTGTGGAAAAGTTGGAAATTAGAGAAGGAACTTGTCCTATCCACCAATCTGAGCTGAGAAAAGGCAATGCAGCTAAGATTAGATAACTCGGGTATATTTCATATACAGTTACATACTTCGTCTAGTGATTCCTAGATCTTTGTTAACCGGTTATGGCCTTCACACATGTAACAATATGAAAGGAATGAGAAGAAGTAATAGACTGAAGAAAGGCACATTGGATTTGTGAGTGGGCAATGGGAATCAAGCTTCGGTTGAAGCCATTAGTCACTATGAGCTTACTCTTCCAAGTCGTCTTATTGTTTTGTTGGAACAATGTTATTATGCTCCTAGTATTATGAGCAATATGATTTGAAAGATGTTGGTTTTGAACTTGCATTTACGCACTTTGGTATTTCAGTTTCTAAGGATAATTTTTTTATCTTAATGCCTATCCACGTGATGGTATTTTTGAAATTGATAAACATGGTGTGATTTCAAATGAGACTTTTGTATACCTGTACTGCCAAACGATTCAAGCTATACTTGAATAAGACCTATCTATGACATTGTCGTCTTTATCATATAAATGACGCATTTCAGAACTCCATTCTAATGGATTTTTGGAATCAACTGACTATTAGTCATTTGATATATGCGAGTAATGTTTATGTGGAAAGATGACGAAGAATTTTTTCTCCGAATTAGGTGGAAGAGCTAAAGATCTTTTAGGACTTATACATATTGATGTATGTGGCCCTTTTGGAACAATGTCTAAATGGTGAAACTTAATTCGTTACAATAACTGATGGTTATAGTAGATATGGTTATGTTTTACTTGCTGAAATATAAACATGAAGTTTTTTGAAATGTTCAAAAAGTCTTCCAAAATGATGTAAAGAGTCAGCTTGGAAAGACCATTTAATCACTTCACTCTGATGAAGGAGGTGAATTTATGAGTCAAGAGTTTCTGGACCACCTGAAGAATTGTGGGATAGTCTCATAATACACTCCACCTTAGACACCACAACTCAATGTGTGTTTGAGTGGAGGGATCGAACTTTACATGATATGGTTTTGATCAATGATGAGTCTGACTACTCTATCATAGTCTTTTTGGGATATGAATTTGAGTCTGCTGCAGGCACACTCACTATGATTCCAACCAAGAAGGTAGAAAAGACACCATATGAGCTTTGGCATTTGAAGAGTCCCAAGTTGTCTTATCTGAAAGTCTGAGTTGTGAAGTATATGTGAAACATGACACTTTAAACAAAACCCAGAAGTATCAATGTCACTTTTTGTGATACCCAAAGAAAACAATGGGTTACTACTTTTACTACTAAAATGAAAACATGACACTTTTACACTCGCACATACTATGGCAATACCGGCTTCGTGGTTCGTACCATAGCACACAAATAAATACACTATATACATACATGCATAATTACTCCACTCACCTTAACGCCTTCGGTGAATGTTTTATACCTCCGCAAGCTTCAAGGCAAAGTACCTAATACAATAAGTACTCAATCAACATACAATGTAGTTGGACTTATCACCAACAATTCTCTCATGTGCATTTAATGACTTAAATGCATTAAATGCCCCATTTTCAACAAAACTGTCCATTTAAGGTCAAAACCATCACATATCACTAAAAGCTAGTGACTAAGGTCCAACAACACTAACCAAAACACAATTACGGTATTTCATACCCATCTTTCCCAACTAGGTCAATTGTTACCCATTTGACCATCTTAAAGTCACACACCCATTTCGGGTCATCCACCAACCCAATTAACACCCATTTGCTTAATAACTAGGTGTGCTAGTAATTAACTAATCAATTATGACTCATAAGTCCATTTAACATTTCCAAAACCCTAGGTTAGTCATCCTTGGGTCCTCATGACCCAATCTTACCTAAGAACATCCAAAATCACCAAATATGGGTTTTGTGTTCATCACTAACCCAAACCCTAACCCTTAAATGAATTAAAATAAGGAAATCAAGATTAGAGCATACCAACACAATCACAACGAAGCTAGTGATTAGATGAACAACTTTAACACACACGCTTTGGCCCGAAATCAACTTCTTCTTCCTCGATTTGAGCTTTCTCACACAAGAATCACTCTCTCTCTAGAATTGAAGTGGAAGGAGGAGGTAGTTGAAAGTGGAGTGAATGAGGCTCCTAGAACTGATCTTGTGGCCTTAGATTCATCCAACAAGTGAAAAGACCAAACTACCCCCATTTAATATCTAAAATAACACAGCTGGCCCGCCAGTTCAACTGGACGGCGTCCAGCCCTTTACATTTGGACGGCGTCCCATAATCTTGGACGGCGTCCCAAACACCTGAGAAAAATAGGATCTTACAACTCTCCCCCACTTGAACCGGATTGCGTCCTCGCAATCCAAGCCGCATGACAAGCAGGAAGATAGACCAAAACAAACTCTTCGGATTCCTACGTAAACTCGGAACCTATACTTCGATGCCATTGAACCTTAAAAGTCCTCACCTCTCTATTTCTCAACGTTTTCACCTTTTCATCGAGTATAGCAATCGGCTCCTCAACATACTCTAACTTATTGTTTAACTCAATCTCGTCTAATGAAACCCATGATGAATCATCTGCAAGACACTTACGGAGATGGGAAACATGAAATGTATTATGGATCCCCGCAAGCTCTTCGGGTAATTCCAAACGATATGTAACTTCACCAACACGAGCTAAAATTTTAAATGGCCCAATAAACCGAGGAGCTAACTTTCCCCATTTTCGAAATCGAATGACACCTTTCCATGGCGAAACTTTAAGCATCACCATGTCACCTTCTTGAAACTTAATGGTGTATCCTATCGTATACACACATAAAAGGCATAATAGTTGCTTAAAAATAGCATCAGGAAGGCTGGAAACAACAGTTTTGTGGAGATTGTCCGTCCAGCGTTCTCCGCTGCACAGGCTGCTCCATCATGCGTAAGCCCTGGAGGCCGCCTAGCGCATAAGCCCTGGCTAGAGAGCGCCGCATTTAGCATAAATTTCGGAGCACATGTAACAGAACGTATCATCATTTGACACGTGTCCCCAAACAAATCTGGTAGATCTGACACTATAAATAGACCCCTTAGGTCGTCATTTTACACAAGTTCAGACATTCTGACAACTTTGAGAGCTGAGACTTCACCTCTCTCTTTCTCTCTCTACTTTCTCTCACTAAAAGTCATCTGACTAGCACTCTTACGCTCTACGGACGACAGATTGATTAAGCCAGCCCACAAGTTTCTACACTTGTGAACCGGGTCTGCAAGGATTATTTCCCAAGGATAAAAATCAATCGGCAACACTCCGCCCTCCTAAAGCTAGATCACTTCTAGTCTCTTGTTGACATACTAAGCCTTACCTCATAAGGAAATAGGTGTTAACAATGGCGCCATCTACTAATGCAAAGAACACACGAAACGGAAAAGGAACGAAAGCAGCTGAAGCTCCATTTGTACTTGAAGCAGTCAACAATCCATCAACTGACGACATGGTCACTGTTGAAGATGTACCTATTTCACCACTAGATGGTACAATTGAAGAACAGTTGCTGAAACTACAGAAAGGCTTAAACATTTGGCAACTAATTAAGAGAAAAGGCCAGTAATCGAAGAAGCGACAGCTAAAAGTGCAGCAAGACTTCCAAATTTTGTTACTAATCCAGAGCGACGACCATTGATGCAACCACGGCGATGTCCGTCATTTATACCTTTTCGGCGGATGGCGGATGGTAAAGACAAGCAGATAATGAAAAGGTAATCTATATCAAAGTACAAGTTATCCAGGCTACTTGACAAGCTGGGCAGTCTTATTGATGATTCTGGGGATGATAATGACCTGAGTTGTGATAATAATGACTCTGATGATGAAATTGACAAAGATGAGTTCATGTCAGAAAAGTAGGCAGTATTGCTTTTAAATGACATTCTTAAGCAGACAGCTCCAGCAAAATACAAGCAACGCTTAGCGCAGCCCGCCGTCCGTGCTGTGGCTGTGGACAACTTTTTTGCCCTCATTACTGGAGAACAAGCCACCAAGCCACCAGCGATGGCAGAATCAACGCAGTGTTTCATTGATCAAATTGCTAATTATACATTGCCCAGAAATCTTGCTATACCAACAATTGGAGTTTATGATGGCACAACGGATCCGGAAGACTTTTTGACAATGTTTGAAGGCGTTATGAGGTTGCAGCATTGGGAGGATCAAACTGCGTGTCATATGTTTCCTATGGTACTGCAGAAAATGGCACGTGAATGGTTTGCTGGTTTGCCGCCAAGGAGTATTACCAGTTTTTTTGATTTGAGAGCAAAATTTGTGATGCAATACCAAAATATTCGGAGCTGTACTCTGACTCATCTTGATGCAGACGAGATCACAATGCATCATAATGAATCTTTGAGCAATTTTATGAAACGTTATACACTTGAAGCACAGAAGATCCCTGATTGTCCAGAATCACAGCTTGTATCTGGCTTCATTTTTTGTCTGGACCAGCGACGGTTTAGTGCACTTGTTCATGCGTTACGGTATGACTTGCCAAAAACATTGCATCAGGCGTTGGAGGTAGCACAGAGGCATGTTCGAGCTGGTGAGCGTGGGTTAAACAAGTTTGAAACTGGTGGCAGTAGCAAGCCGCACAACGGAGGACGGTATTTTGACAGAAACCAGAGAAGGAATGATAATTCAAATGGAGGATGGAGAGGAAACAATCACCCTAATGATTTCCACCACAACAGAAGGCCAATCGAAAGGCACCTGTTGATAATGGCGCTTACTAAAATGCCGAAAGAGATCCTTTTCACTGAACCAATTCGGACCACTTTCAATGCTCCAGCACCTATGGAAGAGAGGGATGGTCCAAAGAGTGAGTTGTGGTGTGATTTCCATGAGGCTTGGGGCCATGATACGGACAATTGCAAATCTTTGATGAGAGAAATTATAGCAAAAATCAAGGCAGGAGAATTGAATCATTTGTTGCCTGGCAAACAGTACAGGAGGAATGATCCTCGCAGGAAATTTGCGTGGCAAAGGAATGATGGTAGCAGAGGACGCCGTGGAGAGAACAGAAGAGAGCAGCATGGCGGAAGAGATAATCGGAACCAACCGCAGTACGGAGAACGGATCATAGAGCGTGAGACAACTCCAGAAGTTGTAATCAGGATGGTTTGGATTAACGATGGTTATTATGAAGAAGGTGAATCATCAAACAGCAATTTGGACAGCTGGAGATATGCCCCAATTATCTTTCAGCCAATTCAGAATTGGGCGTTATCCGTCCAACCAGTGATCATTTCAGCAGAGATAGCAAATAAGTTTGTCAATTATATCTACACGGATACAGGAAGTGAAGCTGACACATCTACTGGCATTGTTTGAGAACTTTTCCAAGGCATGTGCAGAGCAGAGCTAGGCAAACGAGGTTGAAAGTTTCTGGACTAACAGGAGCACCGATAAATGCCATGGGGCAGATTCGTTTGGAAGTTGTTATGGGCACATTTCCACTATTGAGAGCAGAAAAGATTGACTTTACTATTCTAGATGGAAATTCTCGATTCAATGTCCTTTTTGGGCGGACAGCGATAGCAAAATTTGGCGCCATAACATCAACGGCCCATGCAGAGGTCAGATTCCCCACTCCAAATGGAGTCGCAACCATACATTCACAGTATGTGCAGCCAACAAGGGAAAGATCATCATTTGCAAATGGGCCAGAAGGCAGAATGAATCAGAGAAGGCGTGATAGGTTATTCAGCGAGGAAGAAGTTCAGGAGTTTTTCATTCCGTAAGCAAGTGTGAAGGCCGGACAGCGCTGGGCGCTCGGCATATGAAGAAGCAATTTGTCAACAAGTTATCAAGAACAGTGTTTATCTTTTCAATAAAGAGCAGTTTCATTTAGCATTTCAATAAAAGCAGTCTTTTACAATCGTTGTACTCATGCCTGTTTGGCATTTGAAGAACACATTTCGAATTATAAGATGAAGCAGCGTTTATCAAACTTATTGTGAACCATTGTGGTTATTTTGCAGTGCATACATTAGCAATTGCATACATTAAACATTCATGACGTACTAATTAGGCTTGATCCACCTAAAAGTCGTCATCAATCGTTTATGTACTGCACAGTACTGAACAATAATTTTATATTTTTCTTAAACAAAGTGCTGCCCGTGACAAATGTAAAATATTACATTTATAACCTGCCCACAGAAGGATCGTATTTTTAAATACCTCCGATGGCGGAAGCTTTTGTGCCGGCCAGTAAAGGCACAAGGGATCGGCTAAAAAACGTTTAAGTTTTACTAGAACGCACCGAGGCATGATACAAAACTCAGATACTTGTCATGACAAACATTATAAAAAATTACTTCACAGAACGAAGTTATATATTTTATGTATGAAGGCAAAATAATTAGCAATTCTTCCTCATATACTTTATGACGGAAGGCGTAAGACGGAGAGTTTATTGATTTATAGTCATTCTTCTAAAACACTTCATAATTCTTCCTCATTAATTTTATGATGGAAGGCGTAATCAGACATCGTATTCTTGATACTGTAAGGCATTTACATATGAGTTACCTTATGCACTTTTCAAAATGATTTGCTTAAATTATACACTGTACAATTGTGTATAGAAATTTTATACTCAGGTGCATAATTGATTGGTTTTAAAGTGTTAAGCATAAAAATATTTGCAACAAGCATATAAGCACACATAGTCATCACAATAAAGTCAGTATATATATATAATGTTAAAGTCAGTAAGAAATTTATTACAAAACATTGTTTGAAATTTTTACAAAGATCAATTAAACTGCACGCCAAGCACATCTTGAGCAGAAGAGTCTTCTTTGCTGCATACTTCATCATAAACATTTATCTTCAGATTTATCAATTTGTTCTTGGCCTCATCAACTTTTTCTTGAGTACCAGGAGGCATAAGTTTGGCAATGGCAGCAGAAGGAGTTTGGTTGGGAGCAAGGCGTTTGAACAGCTTGCTGGTCACATCAGCAATAGCATAGGTGCAGGCAGCATCAACATAATCATTGTTGGGATTCCCTACAAGACTGGATCTAAGCACCTTAGCTATCAGACCTGGCACACCTTTCTTAAGCTCAGAAAAATTGCCCTCGCCTTTCTCCGCCCTCCGGAGTAGCTCAACAGACTTCTCTCTCTCTGCACTCAGCTGTTTCTCCAGCTCACCCACTTTCACCTGCTCAGCATCCTTTTCCCCTTGCAGAACAGCAGCAACATCTTGAGCACTTTTTAACTCAACTTCTTTAGCCTTTATTATTTTCTGCGCATCATTTAAGGCACGCTCAGCATCAGCAGTTCTTTTACAAGCATTTGCACTTTCAGCTATGTCTTTACTAGCAAAGGCAAGAATAGACTCTTGATTTTCCTGCAGTTGCAGCACAGAGTCCAGGTGGTTGGTTAGCAGTACATGAGCTGCCATAGTTGATTCCCCGAGTTGATGAGAACGAAGAGCAGAGAATTGGGGTTTCAGCTCAGGGATAACACAACCCTGTACATCAATAAAATTTTATGAGTTATTTCAAACAACTCACATCAATAAATTACAAGCATATATATGCAGAGGGTCTTATCGTTCATACCTGAATAAGAGTTGCAAATTCTTTATCTTTAGTGGCGGGGTTTGCAATGATGGCTTGCAAAGCCCTCACATGAGCATGAAGAGTTGGCTCTTGAACATTGGAGGAGGTGACAGCAAGATTAGTGATATTAGGAAGAGGAGAATCATAAGCAGAGTTGCCTTCAGGCCTATCTTCATGAAATTCAGATTCATCGAAGGGGGCAAAGTTTGGGTCAGGCATTTTCAGGCCCTTATCTCCTTCACTTTCAAGATTCCTCTCCGGCCTCCGGTCACCGCCCTCCGTAGCCTACCCTTGGCTATCATCCGACTCTGCTAAAATTACTAACAAAAACAAATTAGTATTATGAACAAACATAACAGTTATAAGCAAAAACATGTGCATTTTCAAAAGAGAGCAGAATGGACATACTTCTCCTACGTTTTTGCTTTTTGCCCTCCTCAGTACTCTTCACCCTTTTAGAGCCTATGCTCTTCTTTCTTGTCTTTTGGATTGGAAGAGGAGTAGGGTTGGTTTGACCCGTAATGTCAACTGATGCCGATGTTTGCTGATCGGCGGTGGTGGTATCATCCGTTGTCCGCTAAGTGTCTGTATGATCAGACCCGGATTCGCTGTCTGAGCTGCTCACAGCAATTTCTTTCCCCTTTTCAGCATCAGCAGCAGCTTTAGCTTCAGCTGCAACTTTCTCCGCCTCAAGCTCTTCAACAGTTTTGTCACGAGCAGTGACCTCCACATGATCATCAAGATCAGGGGATAAAAGAGCAGAGCGGACCTGCATCACGGAGTTACCTGCAAAGATTACATATTAATAGCAATATAAGTACACATGACAAACAGTAGTCAAAAATCTATATATATATATATAATAGGATGATCATATCACATCCTACCCTGTTTTTTCTCACGAAGTACTGGAACAAAATTGCTTGGCCATTCTTGGCTCACTTTGCACAGTACAAGGATTCCCTCATACCTTTTGTATGATCTGGGTGGAATATGGAGTCCTTTCAAGCTATTTACTATCCGTTGTTCTGCGGGAGAAATTTTAACACCCTTTCCTATGCCAGCATCAATAGCACCCCACTCCCGGACAACGGAGTATTCTTCCGGAATAACAGTTTCATCAACAAAGAAAAATGGACTTTTCCAGTCCTTCAAATTTGAAACTCTATTTAGACCAACAAAATGATTATTTTTCTTACTATCAATAGTAAGCCAGCAATCGCTAATCGTGTGGATTCTAAACAAAGAGATAAAAACATTAATGCAAGGCTTTATATTAATAGCATTGTAGTACATTTCAAAAAGGATGATTTTTTGAAGACCATGGGGATGTATCTGACTAAGACAGGCCCCGTAATATCTAAGAAGGCGAAGAAGAAAGTTAGTAAGGGGAACACGGAGGTTGCCGTGGGTAATTTGTAAAGCGTATAAAGTAATTTTCCCCTCAGGAGGGTTGTCAGCAGTTTGTCCGATGGTGGGAAGAACAGGGTTGTATTGATTGAGATGGCGAAAGGCAATCTTTAATCCATCTAAATATTTACTAGTCAATGATGAAGCCATCGTGCTAACTTCTGGAATGTCAGCAGTATTTGATGAAGAAGGCTTGGCGTGTTCTTGGCCAGTACTCCGTGAAGAAGCCATGATAATACAGTAACAGATATCAACAAGAAGAAAATAGCAGTAAGATGAAGTGTACTGACCTTGGAAGACGGTAAACCTTAAAAAGTTGAAGATTGAAGAAGGCGATGAAGATTTGGGAGAAATATGCTTTTTGGATCTTGGCAAAGGTAAAAAAGTGATGGTAACAGGGTTATGACGGTTTTTATAAGGGTTCATCGGTGCAATTTTTATGGTCATGATTGAGACACGTGTATGGGTGAGTTTAAACGAAGGGTGCAAGATAACACTTTTTACAGCTGGAGGCGCGTGGATGATCTTAGCCGTAAAAAATTAATCATAACAGTGTCAGTAAAATTCGTCTGCATTTAAAGGCTAAAATGTTTTCCCCGATGCAAGTGGGCAATGAACAGGCTGGTTTGGCATGCGTTATCAAAAGTTTAACAACTTAATCATTTTTCAAATGCTTAAGTCCTTAAACTGGGGAGACTTAATGGTGTATCCTATCGTATACACACATAAAAGGCATAATAGTTGCATAAAAATAGCATCAGGAAGGCTGGAAACAACAGTTTTGTGGAGATTGTCCGTCCAGCGTTCTTCGCTGCACAGGCTGCTCCGTCATGCGTAAGCCCTGGAGGCCGCCTAGCGCATAAGCCCTGGCCGGAGAGCGCAGCATTTAGCATAAATTTCGGAGCACATGTAACAGAACGTATCATCATTTGACACGTGTCCCCAAACAAATCTGGTAGATCTAACACTATAAATAGACCCCTTGGGTCGTCATTTTACACAAGTTCAGACATTCTGACAACTTTGAGAGCTGAGACTTCACTACTCTCTTTCTCTCTCTACTTTCTCTCACTAGAAGTCATCCGGCTAGCACTCTTACGCTCTACGGACGACAGATTGATTAAACCACCCCACAAGTTTCTACACTTGTGAACCGGGTCTGCAGGGATTATTTCCCGAGGGTAAAAATCAATCGGCAACACTCCGCCCTCCTAAATCTAGATCACTTCTAGTCTCTTGTTGACATACTAAGCCTTACCTCATAAGGAAATAGGTGTTAACAAAACTCAATCGGTCGCCTTCGTTTATCGGCATACGCTTTTTGTCTATCTTGAGCCTTTTTCAAATGAGCCCGAATCATATCAATCTTACTATTCGTATCTAAAACCAAATCGGTACTCCCAATTTCTCTTTGACCCACTTGTGACGACCCGGAAATTTCCGATCAAATTTAAACTTAATCTTCATATGATTTCGACACGATAAGCAAAGTCTGTTAGGCTGAGTCTCAAAAACTTTGAACTGTTTTATATATTCAACTGACCTTCGACCAGTTCCGACGATTCACGAACAATTGTTTGTAAATAAATATCTAGATATAAATATAAACATAAGAATAGATATAATACTTTACATAGATAAAATACCCTTTATTTAATTAGAATTAAAAATGTAAAACAGAATAATTAAGTACAACTAAAATGAATAAATATTACATATTCAACATATGTTATCGTATAAAATTCAATTGTAAATTAAAAAATATATTTGTTATAATATTATTATCATTATTTCTTTACTAATATCAATACATGTAGTATTAATATTATTATATAGAAATTAGAAATATGTAGCATGATATATCTTAATTATAAATTGTATTATTTAGTAGATATCATTATTATTAATTATTATCAATATTCTTATTCTTAATAACATTTTTATTTAATATTACTAGAAATATTATTATTAATAATAGTTATTAGCAAATTCATTAGCATTTTTATTTTCGTAACTTATTATTATTAGTACTCTATTTATTATTATTAATGTTATTATTTTTATTTAGATTTAGATTATTGTTAATTATAATTATTAATTATTAATATTAATTATGTAAATTATATATATACATAAAAATCGTATGATCTTGTTTTCCATGCCTATCAACTATACTAAATTGAAGATTTCTATCTCTGAATCAGATATAAAACGAATTCCATCACAATCATACAAGGAATTCAGTCAACAATCACGATCCCCTTTTTATTCTAATTTCTTTGTTTTTGTTTGCTTCTGTCTGTTTTCTATTAGCATTCGAATTCAACCACTCTAATACAACTCGTGATACAGGTCTAGTGTCAACAACCCTATAACTGAATCATACATATATGATATATACATGATATGTAACATATCTCCACAAACAATTCAAATGATTCTTTCACTTTTCCTTTTTGCTATTATCGATCAAAACAAACTTGACGGGACCGGCTGCAAACCCACTAAATTAATATCAGTTCTTTTCTCCATTAAATTCTAATAATATATATATTACTACATGATAACTAGGAGATAAATATATATGTATACAATCGACCACTACTCAAACTTGAGCCTTTCTCCTTCTTCTTGTTCAAGACAGCATCACCACTTAACCATAACAAACTCATGACCAAAACCACATTCCCTCTTTTGTTTCAACAGTATGTTACCCTCACGACACCATCATCGAGCATCATCATGGAACACCATAGTTGACAGCCACTTTTCTTTTCCTGTGACAACTACAGCTGCTAGAGTCTCCTGGGTGCCTATCTAATACTGTGAACAAACATCAACCCATGAATCACCAAACCACCTTTAGTACTTCACTACAGCTGCTACTGTATACACCATTGCATCATCACAACCACCAGGTAACCACCTTATACCACCAAAATCATCACCACTGCTGCACCTTATATTTGTTTCCTTTTGTTGTTTGAATGACCACAACTACCTTAAACTACTTAAACTGCCACTACCACAGCCCACTTCTTGTTCACCCATGCCATCTTGTTACTGGAGCTTTGTTAACCAAATGAGGACCACCACCAATGGACAACCACTCGAAAAACCACCATGAACCATGTAACTGCTGCTACACCTATTTCTGCTTCTAATTCATCAGACTGTGCTGTTGCTACCACAAGAGACCCACTTAACCAAAAACCTATAAGTTATTGCTCCATGATGAACCTGCATCAACAAACCAAACCAAATTAATGACTATTAGTTGTTACTGGTTTATATTTAAGGCAAAACATACTCGATTCAATGCTACTATAAATCTATTTCCGGTTATTATCTCATATGAAAACCTAAATCATCAATCAATGTAATTAAAGCCTGCTGCTATTTCATTGATGTTCCTGTTTCGATTGAGTAATCAAACTCAACCCTTCTTCCGATTGTGAACAACCAATATCCACCTCCCACTACCATGAAACAAGGTCAACACCGCAACTACCATGTTAAACCATTACTGTAACTACATACATTCTGTTCTGGACAAATACAACCACCAATCTACAGACACTCTTCGAACTAACTACTGTTATAGTTAGACTTTTACTTCGAATAAAATCTTACAACCTATTATCAGCCTTTTTGTTTATTTTCTCAAATAACAACATCAAAGAACACAACACACCTAGAACACCCTTAATTGATGCTTTAGTTAGATCATATAAAAGTACAAGATATACATAAGGAAGTTAAGAAATTAATAGAATATAGAGGAATCGATCACTTATCTGATTATTGATGAACCGATGATCTCGTTGATCGATTTGATTGTTGCTACAACTTCCTATACTCAATTACTGAGGATAATTGAGTATCTGCACCTGCTACTGTCGACGATCGAGATCTAAAAACTGAAATTCTTGATTTCTGCTGTGAAGAATCGACAGAAACAATTATGATCGTGATTGATATTATTTCAATAAATTAGTGAACCTCTGGATGATTTGATTAGGTTACCAGGTTGATCTGTCTGTGATTTAGGGTTAAGGAATTATACCGTGTCAGATTCCTCCTTAAATGGGCCACCATATTAATATGATTTCAATTGGGCCGTATTTCTGGATTGGGTCGAACTGTAACAACTGGTCCAACTCAAATGCTCAGCAGGCTATCGGTATTAACTTTGTTATGTATATTATTATTATTATTATTATTATTATTATTATTATTATTATTATTATTATTATTGAAATGATTTTTATATAAAAACATTATTATTTTTAATATTATTATTAGTAATTTACATTATTATTATCATTACTATTTTAATTATCATTATTATTTTAATTATCATTTTTTTATTATTATTTTTATAACAAATAAGTGTTATACTTATATTACATATAATTATATACTAAACATATTAACATTATTTATATAAATATTACAAATAATAAATTATTGATAAAATACTAATATACATATTAAGATATCTACATGTATAAATATTAATCATTTTAAATATTTACAAATTAAATACATATAACCTATAAACTAAGATATAATATATATAAATTTGTTTGATTACAAATATATGTGTTAATATACATTAATGATATAGGTTCGTGAATCCGAGGTCAACCCTACAATTGTTCAATGTCGTCATATGTATTTTTATTACAAAATACACTATGGTGAGTTCATTTACTCCCTTTTACTCTTTACATTTTTGGGACTGAGAATACATGCGCTGTTTTTACAACTTCTTTATTAAATGCTTTTGAAATATATTTTGAACTGCGAATACATGAAATGCTTTTATAAATGTTTGACGAGATAGACACAAGCAAAACATTTCTCGAATGAATTATTATGCAGACAGAAGTTCTGCGGATTATTATTGAATTATGTGGACATGATAATTGCCACCATTGAATTATGTGGACATGATAATTGCCACCATTGAATTATGTGGACATGATAATTGCCACCATTGAATGTTATGTATCGAGAGAATGATTTTTATACACAGGTTGTGTATGTTATTTTTGTGCACCAGATACGTGTACGGTTACTAAGATTTATTAAAGATGATTTAGTACACGAGAAAGGTGTACTATATTTAAAAGATATCACATGTACATTACAGGTGAGTATATGATCCGGGCCCATTTATACCATGCAGGATTTAAATATTGTGGTCTATCAAAATGATGAATTTTATTTTTCTATGATAAACTTATGAACTCACTAACCTTTTGATTGACACTTGAAAGCATGTTTATTCTCAGGTATGAAAGAAACCTTCCGCTGTGAATTTGCTCATTTACATGGAGTCATTTATGGCATATAGAAGTCTGTTCATCGCGATGGTACCAGATGTTATTGTATTCGTTCAGGAAGATTTTGGACGGGGTATGATATGTGGTATTAGAGCGATGGTCTTAGCGAACCAGGTCTTACATTAGTGTGTCTAACTAGTAGTCGTTAGGATGCATTAGTGAGTCTGGACTTCGACCGTGTCTGCATGTCAAAAGTTTTGCTTATCATTTTCGTCAGAAAACTTCCTGCTTATCATTCTTAGTCTAGACACGTTTTACTGCATTGGCTGCATGAATAGTGTATAGACAAAAATTCATATCTTAGCATATCTGCTACTTTAGACTTTGCCTGACAGATTACGTAGATTCCTCTGTAACTTATGGGATTTTAGTGTTATATATGCATATGTAAATTATGTATTGCAGAGTACTAATCTACATCCTATAATCTATTTCTTATTGAAAATCCTTCATATGATCGTACGAGATGAATCCCTCAACCAGTTCGAGTCCCTCAGATTCCGATAGTTATTCCGATAGTTATTCCGACAGCTATTCCGATATGGATTTCCACTCGAACTCCGAAAGCAATATAACCAGAATGAATCAACCAATCAGCCATCCTCAATTCATCTGATGGGTTCGTAGTCGACTTAAACAATGGAGACGCGAAGAAGGCGATCCTTTCCACCAACCGAATTTACCTCTTGGCGATGAACCTGAAGCACTTACCGGCGAACCTGTTCGTAATACTATTTTCTCTCTCATTTCCCGAATATCTCGCCAAGATTATATTCTATCTAAAATTCTAAACCTTATTCATTCGCTCGTTCTAACCGACAATCACCCCGGAATAATAGAAGAAGTCAACAAACTTCGCGCTCGAAAAATAAATTTGGAGAATATGGTGCAAAATTTACCAGCTTCAGCAATATCACCGGCACCAACAGTACCATCAGAAACAGCACCAGTACCATCATCAATCCATGCCTCAACATCTCATTCTGTACCTCGAGTATAATCATCGTTCTACGTATCGTTCTACATCAATTATCTTCGTTCTTCATGGCGATTAAGTAATCTCTAAATATTTTAGAGATTATGTATTCTAGTTCTAACGGTAAACCAAATGAGTTTAATATCATATTAACTCAATGAATCCATGATTACATCTGAAGAAAATATATATGTATATATGTTTTCATAAATATTGTAATTAAAAATTCTTTCGTACAAAGTGTTAATTGTGAAAATATTTTAACGGGTAGGTAATACCAAAGGAATATTCAGATTTCACATTAATAAGTTACCCTGTACATTCTTCGAAGCTGATTCAACAGTCGTTTACTATCCTACTTATATCCACCGATATACAAATCCGTTCACCACAGAATAACCATATTCATCCAATTTCATATTGGATTTTGATTTATCAGAATTCAATAAGTGGCATAATGAAGAAAACATTTGATAAAATAAATTTTTTTAAAAACAGACTAATTAACTATGAGAAATTTTGCTAAGAATTCACGCTAACAAAATCCTAGCTAACTGTTCCTAGCTAACTGTTAATTCCGTATTACATTTTATTTATCGCAATTTATTTATCGCAATTTATTTATCGCATTTTTTCTATCGCAATTTTAATTCTCGCAATTTTATTTATCGTTATTTAATTTTTGTTATTTATTTTACGCACTTTA
Organism: Rutidosis leptorrhynchoides; assembly: GCF_046630445.1. Lineage (NCBI taxonomy): Eukaryota > Viridiplantae > Streptophyta > Magnoliopsida > Asterales > Asteraceae > Rutidosis > Rutidosis leptorrhynchoides. Next base: position 261,437,686 of record NC_092337.1, read on the forward strand.
AATATCGGGACACGTATTCCAGGTTTTGACATATCATATCGACGCATCTATATATATTATTTGGAATAACCATAGACACTCTATATGTAGTAATGATCGAGTTCTCTATACTGGGTTGAGGTTGATTCTACAATAATATATATAGTTTGAGTTGTGATCGAGTCTGAGACATGTACACGGGTCACGATATGTATTAATTAATTCGAATATTATATATTAAACTATATATGAATTATTGGGCTGTCAACTGTGGACTATCGACTGAGGACTAATAACATTGGACAATTGAAATGAATTAAAATATTGATTATAACATATGAAACTAAACAATTCTTCAAGTTTGCCACTTGATCTCATCTTAAACCTCATTTGTATCTTGACGATTACAATCTGCGTTCAAACCTTTCATGATTCTTGAAAACACCTCAATCGAGAGGATAAATCAACCGCACTTCATTTACGGAAGAAAAGATTTATGCATATAGTTATGCACCTGAAAAAATCTCGGAACCTGAGTAAACGTTTGACACGTATCTGTGCTAATTCCTTTAGTGTTATTATTAGCCAAAATAACTTGGCAATTCCTTTCAAAGTAGTAAACTTTGTCACAGCTCCAGCAAGTCAACTTCGACTTTTTGTTCGAATCAACCTTATTATAACTTTGATATATACGTTGCCATTGTAATTGTTACCGGAAAACCTTTTATATTTCACCATGTTACCATCAGCGTTTAATCATCTAAAAACACAATTCTCCTGAAAATGTAGTGACCCGAACTTTTCCATGTTTATATATATTAATTGAGATTGATATTTACATGATTAAATGTTTCCAACATGTTAAGCAATCAAACTTGTTAAGACTTAATTAATTGAAATATGTTTCATATAGACAATTGACCACCCAAGTTGACCGGTGATTCACGAACGTTAAAACTTGTGATGACATATATATGGATATATATATAGTTAACATGATACTATGATAATTAAACATATCATTAAGTATATTAACAATGAACTACATATGTAAAAACAATACTACTAACTTAATAATTTTTAAACGAGACATATATGTAACGATTATCGTTGTAAAGACATTTAATGTATATATATCATATTAAGAGATATTCATACATGATAATATCATGATAATATAATAATTTAAAATCTCATTTGATATTATAAACATTGGGTTAACAACATTTAACAAGATCGTTAACCTAAAGGTTTCAAAACAACACTTACATGTAACGACTAACGATGACTTAACGACTCAGTTAAAATGTATATACATGTAGTGTTTTAATATGTATTTATACACTTTTGAAAGACTTCAATACACTTATCAAAATACTTCTACTTAACAAAAATGCTTACAATTACATCCTCGTTGAGTTTCATCAACAATTCTACTCGTATGCACCCGTATTCTTACTCGTACAATACATAGCTTTTAGATGTATGTACTATTGGTATATACACTCCAATGATCAGCTCTTAGTAGCCCATGTGAGTCACCTAACACATGTGGGAACCATCATTTGGCAACTAGCATGAAATATCTCATAAAATTACAAAAATATGAGTAATCATTCATGACTTATTTACATGAAAACAAAATTACATATCCTTTATATCTAATCCATACACCAACGACCAAAAACACCTACAAACACTTTCATTCTTCAATTTTCTTCATCTAATTGATCTCTCTCAAGTTCTATCTTCAAGTTCTAAGTGTTCTTCATAAATTCTACAAGTTCTAGTTACATAAAATCAAGAATACTTTCAAGTTTGCTAGCTCACTTCCAATCTTGTAAGGTGATCATCCAACCTCAAGAAATCTTTGTTTCTTATAGTAGGTTATCATTCTAATACAAGGTAATAATCATATTCAAACTTTGGTTCAATTTCTATAACTATAACAATCTTATTTCAAGTGATGATCTTACTTGAACTTGTTTTCGTGTCATGATTCTGCTTCAAGAACTTCGAGCCATCCAAGGATCCGTTGAAGCTAGATCAATTTTTCCCTTTTCCAGTAGGTTTATCCAAGGAACTTAAGGTAGTAATGATGTTCATAACATCATTCAATTCATACATATAAAGCTATCTTATTCGAAGGTTTAAACTTGTAATCACTAGAACATAGTTTAGTTAATTCTAAACTTGTTCGCAAACAAAAGTTAATCCTTCTAACTTGACTTTTAAAATCAACTAAACACATGTTCTATATCTATATGATATGCTAACTTAATGATTTAAAACCTGGAAACACGAAAAACACCGTAAAACCGGATTTACGCCGTCGTAGTAACACCGCGGGCTGTTTTGGGTTAGTTAATTAAAAACTATGATAAAATTTGATTTAAAAGTTGTTATTCTGAGAAAATGATTTTTATTATGAACATGAAACTATATCCAAAAATTATGGTTAAACTCAAAGTGGAAGTATGTTTTCTAAAATGGTCATCTAGACGTCGTTCTTTCGACTGAAATGACTACCTTTACAAAACGACTTGTAACTTATTTTTCTGACAATAAACCTATACTTTTTCTGTTTAGATTCATAAAATAGAGTTCAATATGAAACCATAGCAGTTTGATTCACTCAAAACGGATTTAAAATGAAGAAGTTATGGGTAAAACAAGATTGGATAATTTTTCTCATTTTAGCTACGTGAAAATTGGTAACAAATCTATTCCAACCATAACTTAATCAACTTGTATTGTATATTATGTAATCTTGAGATACCATAGACACGTATACAATGTTTCGACCTATCATGTCGACACATCTATATATATTTCGGAACAACCATAGACACTCTATATGTGAATGTTGGAGTTAGCTATACAGGGTTGAGGTTGATTCCAAAATATATATAGTTTGAGTTGTGATCAATACTGAGATACGTATACACTGGGTCGTGGATTGATTCAAGATAATATTTATCGATTTATTTCTGTACATCTAACTGTAGACAACTAGTTGTAGGTTACTAACGAGGACAGCTGACTTAATAAACTTAAAACATCAAAATATATTAAAAGTGTTGTAAATATATTTTGAACAAACTTTGATATATATGTATATATTGTTATAGGTTCGTGAATCAACCAGTGGCCAAGTCTTATTTCCCGACGAAGTAAAAATCTGTGAAAGTGAGTTATAGTCCCACTTTTAAAATCTAATATTTTTGGGATGAGAATACATGCAGGTTTTATAAATGATTTACAAAATAGACACAAGTACGTGAAACTACATTCTATGGTTGAATTATCGAAATCGAATATGCCCTTTTTTATTAAGTCTGGTAATCTAAGAGTTAGGGAACAGACACCCTAATTGACGCGAATCCTAAAGATAGATCTATTGGGCCTAACAAACCCCATCCAAAGTATCGGATGCTTTAGTACTTCGAAATTTATATCATATCCGAAGGGTGTCCCGGAATGATGGGGATATTCTTATATATGCATCTTGTTAATGTCGGTTACCAGGTTTTCACCATATGAATGATTTTTATCTCTATGTATGGGATGTGTATTGAAATATGAAATCTTGTGGTCTATTATTATGATTTGATATATATAGGTTAAACCTATAACTCATCAACATTTTTGTTGACATTTTAAGCATGTTTATTCTCAGGTGATTATTAAGAGCTTCCGCTATCGCATACTTAAATAAGGACGAGATTTGGAGTCCATGCTTGTATGATATTGTGTAAAAACTGCATTCAAGAAACTTATTTTGTTGTAACATATTTGTATTGTAAACCATTATGTAATGGTCGTGTGTAAACAGGATATTTTAGATTATCATTATTTGATAATCTACGTAAAGCTTTTTAAACCTTTATCTATGAAATAAAGGTTATGGTTTGTTTTAAAAATGAATGCAGTCTTTGAAAAACGTCTCATATAGAGGTCAAAACCTCGCAACAAAATCAATTAATATGGAACGTTTTTAATCAATAAGAACGGGACATTTCAGTTGGTATCCGAGCGTTGGTCTTAGAGAACCAGAATTTTGCATTAGTGTGTCTTATCGAGTTTGTTAGGATGCATTAGTGAGTCTAGAATTCGACCGTGTTTACTTGAAAAATGATTGCTTAACAAATTTTGTTGGAAACTATATATTTTTAACATGTGAATATTATGTGATATATTAATCTCTTAACGCGTTTGATATTATGTGATAGATGTCTACCTCTAGAACAAGTCCCATTGATTCACCAAATAATAATGAAGAGTCAAATGTAAATTGGAATGATTCGTGGACTGATTAACAAGTTCCCCGAAGAGGAACCAGAAGAAGAGTCGGAACCGGAAGAAGAATCGGAACCGGAAGAAGAATCGGAACCGGAAGAAGAATCGGAACCGGATGAAGAAATAGAACTGGTGGGGGAAATAATAAAACAGTTAAGTAAAAGAAAATCCTCAACCAACCGACCAAGGTTAATTATGGTCAATGGTGTTTCCGCCAAGGAAGCAAAATATTGGGAGGATTACCAATTCTCCGATGAATCGGATTCCGACGAGAATTCCGATGATGTTATAGAAATTACCCCAACTGAATTTAAAAAGGCAAAAGAAAATAATAAGGGAAAGGGCATAAAAATAGAGAAATCTAATTCCAACCCCGATGAACTTTATATGTATCGTCAACCCCCGAAGTCCTTAAGTTGTAACAATGACCCGGGAACCTCTAAACCACCAGGTTTTTCTAAACCAATGTGGAAAACGACGGCTCGTATTAGGGGAACATCATATATCCCTAGAAACTTGGCAAAACGAACCAAAACCGAAGAAGAAGAAGAAACAAGCGAGTCAGAATAAGATAGTTGTATTCGTGTGATGTAATATATGTAATATAGTGTGCTTATGCTTTATGATATATGTAAAAATTGCTTGTATTAATAAGTATTTTTTTTATGAATCTAACTCTTGTCTGTTTTACAGTATAAAAACACAAAATGGATAGACAACCCAATATTTTAAGAGACCTACCCGGAGACATGATTGATGAAATCTTGTCTAGAGTCAGAATTCTTCGGCATAACTATTTAAGGCGAGATCAGTTTGTAAGACATTCGAAGAACGTTCCAAGAATGCCTTGGTTTATAAAAGGCTTTCGTTCAAAAGATGGGGGATATCACATTGGGAAATCCATAAGTTACGATGTGTTTACTTTGACGCATTTATTGCGGGAAACCCAAATGCTATTTTACGCAATGGGTTAAGAAATTATTTTGACTCAATATATCCGAATATTGGACTTCGTGATTTAGAAAAAGCGGCTAACATGCAACATAAAGAAGCATGTTATGCTTACGGATTAGTAATGTTCGCTTCTCACCAAAGTGAGAACAAGAACATCGGGCTACAACTATTAAACAAAATGTTCCCACAAGTGACGGAGTCGGTAATTGGGGTAAGAAATGAGGTTTTTAGATTGTTACGGGACTGTTGGACATTACGTAACCCTCGTCCCTTTGACGACGTTACAACATGCTGTCTTATCAATGGCCATAACGGTTATGTTCCACAAGACCAAGGATGGGAAGTAATCCTAGTAAAACCAGAATGCATGACTTGTTTCTGGACGTATGAATTACGTGTCTTTATTGCCTTTGCTGAACGACTTGTGTACTAGCTAGAATTATCTTCACAACCATCTTGTATCAAATTTATTGTGTGCTATATTTCATGCTATATGTAAAATAAGCGGTATTGTAAGTTTGTAAAATATTGTGTAAAAGTTTGAACGCGAAATATTATTATAATCAGTTTTTCATATAGAATTGTAGTAGTTGAATTGTATATTAGCTACTAAGTATGAACTTAACGGGTAGATACTACCCGAATTTAAACTTACAAAATGCTAATATGAAGAAAAAGCTTTTATAAATGAGTTCATATTATGCTACGAAATACTATTAACTACTCTTAATATTCTGTATGATTAACTTGTTCCATTTGACTATTTTGAAGGAAATGGCACCGATTACTCGACACACCGTGAATATGAATGAAGAGGAATTCCGTACTTTTCTAGCTTCAAACATAGCCACAGTACAGGCTGCGCTACATACCAACAATAACCTTGGATCTAGCAGTACAGGAAATCGTGTAGGATGCACCTACAAAGAATTCACTGCCTGCAAACCTTTGGAATTTGATGGAACCGAAGGACCGATCGGATTGAAACGGTGGACTGAGAAGGTCGAATCGGTGTTTGCCATAAGTAAGTGTACTGAAGAGGACAAAGTGAAGTACGCTACGCATACCTTCACAGGTTCTGCGTTAACATGGTGGAATACCTATCTAGAGCAAGTGGGACAAGACGATGCGTACGCACTACCGTGGTCAGCATTCAAGCACTTGATGAACGAGAAGTACCGTCCCAGAACCGAGGTCAATAAGCTCAAGACAGAACTTAGAGGGTTACGAACCCAAGGATTTGATATTACCACGTACGAAAGACGATTCACAGAATTGTACCTATTGTGTCCGGGAGCATTCGAAGATGAGGAAGAGAAGATCGACGCGTTTGTGAAAGGATTACCGGAAAGAATCCAAGAAGATATAAGTTCACACGAGCCCGCCTCCATACAACAGGCATGTAGAATGGCTCACAAACTAGTGAACCAGATTGAAGAAAGAATTAAAGAACAGACTGCTGAAGAGGCCAATGTGAAGCAAGTCAAAAGAAAGTGGGAGGAAAATGGTGATAAGAATCACCAATACAACAACAACAGCAATTACAACAATAATCGCAACAATTATCCCAACAATCGCAACATCGATCGCAACTACAACAAACGGCCCAACAACAACAACAACAACAACAACAACAACAACAACAACAACAACTACAACAATCATCCCAACAACAATAATAACCGCAACAACAACAACAATCAGAAGCAGCTATGCCAAAGGTGTGAAAAGTATCACTCGGGGTTCTGCACCAAATTTTGCAACAAGTGTAAAAGAAATGGTCATAGCGCGGCGAAGTGTGAGGTCTACGGACCAGGGCTTAATAGAACGAAAGGAAAAAATGGTTTCGGAACGAGTAATGGCGGAGCAAGTAGTGTCGGAGCAAGTTATGCCAATGTAGTTTGTTATAAATGTGGAAAACCGGGCCACATTATTAGAAATTGCCCGAACCAGGAGAACACGAATGGATAAGGCCGCGGAAGAGTTTTCAATATTAATGTAGCAGAGGCACAAGAAGACCCAGAGCTTGTTACGGGTACATTTCTTATTGACAATAAATCTGCTTACGTTTTATTTGATTCGGGTGCGGATAGAAGCTATATGAGTAGAGATTTTTGTGCTAAATTAAGTTGTCCATTGACGCCTTTGGATAGTAAATTTTTACTCGAATTAGCAAATGGTAAATTAATTTCAGCAGATAATATATGTCGGAATCGAGAAATTAAACTGGTTAGCGAAACATTTAAGATTGATTTGATACCAGTAGAGTTAGGGAGTTTTGATGTGATAATCGGTATGGACTGGTTGAAAGAAGTGAAATCAGAGATCGTTTGTTACAAAAATGCAATTCGCATTATACGAGAAAAAGGAAAACCCTTAATGGTGTACGGAGAAAAGGGCAACACGAAGCTACATCTTATTAGTAATTTGAAGGCACAAAAACTAATAAGAAAAGGTTGCTATGCTGTTCTAGCACACGTCGAGAAAGTACAAACTGAAGAAAAGAGCATCAATGATGTTCCCATTGCAAAACAATTTCCCGATGTATTTCCGAAAGAATTGCCGGGATTACCCCGATCCATTGAATTTCAAATAGATCTTGTACCAGGAGCTGCACCAATAGCTCGTGCTCCTTACAGACTCGCACCCAGTGAGATGAAAGAACTGCAAAGCCAATTACAAGAACTTTTAGAGCATGGTTTCATTCGACCAAGCACATCACCGTGGGGAGCTCATGTTTTGTTTGTCAAGAAGAAAGATGGTACATTCAGGTTGTGTATCGACTACCGAGAGTTGAACAAACTTACCATCAAGAACCGCTACCCACTACCGAGAATCGACGACTTATTTGATCAACTACAAGGCTCGTCTGTTTATTCAAAGATTGACTTACGTTCCGGGTATCATCAAATGCGGGTGAAAGAAGAAGATATTCTAAAGACTGCTTTCAGAACACGTTACGGTCATTACGAGTTTATGGTCATGCCGTTTGGTTTAACTAATGCACCAGCTGTGTTCATGGACCTTATGAACCGAGTGTGTGGACCATACCTTGACAAGTTTGTCATTGTTTTCATTGATGACATACTTATTTACTCAAAGAATGACCAAGAACATGGTGAACATTTAAGAAAGGTTTTAGAAGTATTGAGGAAGGAAGAATTGTACGCTAAGTTTTCAAACTGTGCATTTTGGTTGGAAGAAGTTCAATTCCTCGGTCACATAGTGAACAAAGAAGGTATTAAGGTGGATCCAGCAAAGATAGAAACTGTTGAAAAGTGGGAAACCCCGAAAACTCCGAAACACATACGCCAGTTTTTAGGACTAGCTGGTTACTACAGAAGGTTCATCCAAGACTTTTCCAGAATAGCAAAACCCTTGACTGTATTAACGCATAAAGGGAAGAAATTTGAATAGAATGATGAACAAGAGAAAGCGTTTTAGTTATTGAAGAAAAAGCTAACTACGACACCTATATTGTCATTGCCTGAAGGGAATGATGATTTTGTGATTTATTGTGACGCATCAAAGCAAGGTCTCAGTTGTGTATTAATGCAACGAACGAAGGTGATTGCTTATGCATCTAGACAATTGAAGATTCACGAACAAAATTATACGACGCATGATTTGGAATTAGGCGCGGTTGTTTTTGCATTAAAGACTTGGAGGCACTACTTATATGGGGTCAAAAGTATTATATATACCGACCACAAAAGTCTTCAACACATATTTAATCAAAAACAACTGAATATGAGGCAGCGTTGGTGGATTGAATTGTTGAATGATTACAACTTTGAGATTCGTTACCACCCGGGGAAGGAAAATGTGGTAGCCGATGCCTTGAGCAGGAAGGACAGAGAACCCATTCGAGTAAAATCTATGAATATAATGATTCATAATAACCTTACTACTCAAATAAAGGAGGCGCAACAAGGAGTTTTAAAAGACGAAAATTTAAAGGATGAAATACCCAAAGGATCGGAGAAGCATCTTAATATTCGGGAAGACGGAACCCGGTATAGGGCTGAAAGGATTTGGGTACCAAAATTTGGAGATATGAGAGAAATGGTACTTAGAGAAGCTCATAAAACCAGATACTCAATACATCCTGGAACGGGGAAGATGTACAAGGATCTCAAGAAACATTTTTGGTGGCCGGGTATGAAAGCCGATGTTCCTAAATATGTAGGAGAATGTTTGACGTGTTCTAAGGTCAAAGCTGAGCATCAGAAACCATCAGGTCTACTTCAACAACCCGAAATCCCGGAATGGAAATGGGAAAACATTACCAAGGATTTCATCACTAAATTGCCAAGGACTGCAAGTGGTTTTGATACTATTTGGGTAATAGTTGATCGTCTCACCAAATCAGCACACTTCCTGCCAATAAGAGAAGATGACAAGATGGAGAAGTTAGCACGACTGTATTTGAAGGAAGTCATCTCCAGACATGAAATACCAATCTCTATTATCTTTGATAGGGATGGTAGATTTATTTCAAGATTCTGGGAGACATTACAGCAAGCATTAGGAACTCGTCTAGAGATGAGTACTGCCTATCATCCACAAACTGATGGGCAGAGTGAAAGGACGATACAAACGCTTGAAGACATGCTACGAGCATGTGTTATTGATTTCGGAAACAGTTGGGATCGACATCTACCGTTAGCAGAATTTTCCTACAACAACAGCTACCATTCAAGCATTGAGATGGCGCCGTTTGAAGCACTTTATGGTAGAAAGTGCAGGTCTCTGATTTGTTGGAGTGAAGTGGGGGATAGACAGATTACGGGTCTGGAGATTATACAAGAAACTACTGAGAAGATCATCCAAATTCAACAACGGTTGAAAACTGCCCAAAGTCGACAAAAGAGCTACGCTGACATTAAAAGAAAAGATATAGAATTTGAAATTGGAGAGATGGTCATGCTTAAAGTTGCACCTTGGAAAGGCGTTGTTCGATTTGGTAAACGAGGGAAATTAAATCCAAGGTATATTGGACCATTCAAGATTATTGATCGTGTCAGACCAGTAGCTTACCGACTTGAGTTACCTCAACAACTCGCGGCTGTACATAACACTTTCCACGTCTCGAATTTGAAGAAATGTTTTGCTAAAGAAGATCTCACTATTCCGTTAGATGAAATCCAAATCAACGAAAAACTTCAATTCATCGAAGAACCCGTCGAAATAATGGATCGTGAGGTTAAAAGACTTAAGCAAAACAAGATACCAATTGTTAAGGTTCGATGGAATGCTCGTAGAGGACCCGAGTTCACCTGGGAGCTTGAAGATCAGATGAAGAAGAAATACCCGCATCTATTTCCAGAAGATTCGTCAACACCTTCAACAGCTTAAAATTTCGGGACGAAATTTATTTAACGGGTAGGTACTGTAGTGACCCGAACTTTTCCATGTTTATATATATTAATTGAGATTGATATTTACATGATTAAATGTTTCCAACATGTTAAGCAATCAAACTTGTTAAGACTTGATTAATTGAAATATGTTTCATATAGACAATTGACCACCCAAGTTGACCGGTGATTCACGAACGTTAAAACTTGTAAAAACTATATGATGACATATATATGGATATATATATAGTTAACATGATACTATGATACGTAAACATATCATTAAGTATATTAACAATGAACTACATATGTAAAAACAAGACTACTAACTTAATGATTTTTAAACGAGACATATATGTAACGATTATCGTTGTAAAGACATTTAATGTATATATATCATATTAAGAGATATTCATACATGATAATATCATGATAATATAATAATTTAAAATCTTATTTGATATTATAAACATTGGGTTAACAACATTTAACAAGATCGTTAACCTAAAGGTTTCAAAACAACACTTACATGTAACGACTAACGATGACTTAACGACTCAGTTAAAATGTATATACATGTAGTGTTTTAATATGTATTTATACACTTTTGAAAGACTTCAATACACTTATCAAAATACTTCTACTTAACAAAAATGCTTACAATTACATCCTCGTTCAGTTTCATCAACAATTCTACTCGTATGCACCCGTATTCGTACTCGTACAATACATAGCTTTTAGATGTATGTACTATTGGTATATACACTCCAATGATCAGCTCTTAGTATCCCATGTGAGTCACCTAACACATGTGGGAACCATCATTTGGCAACTAGCATGAAATATCTCATAAAATTACAAAAATATGAGTAATCATTCATGACTTATTTACATGAAAACAAAATTACATATCCTTTATATCTAATCCATACACCAACGACCAAAAACACCTACAAACACTTTCATTCTTCAATTTTCTTCATATAATTGATCTCTCTCAAGTTCTATCTTCAAGTTCTAAGTGTTCTTCATAAATTCTACAAGTTCTAGTTACATAAAATCAAGAATACTTTCAAGTTTGCTAGCTCACTTCCAATCTTGTAAGGTGATCATCCAACCTCAAGAAATCTTTGTTTCTTACAGTAGGTTATCATTCTAATACAAGGTAATAATCATATTCAAACTTTGGTTCAATTTCTATAACTATAATAATCTTATTTCAAGTGATGATCTTACTTGAACTTGTTTTCGTGTCATGATTCTGCTTCAAGAACTTCGAGCCATCCAAGGATCCATTGAAGCTAGATCCATTTTTCTCTTTTCTAGTAGGTTCATAACATCATTCAATTCATACATATAAAGCTATCTTATTCGAAGGTTTAAACTTGTAATCACTAGAACATAGTTTAGTTAATTCTAAACTTGTTCGCAAACAAAAGTTAATCCTTCTAACTTGACTTTTAAAATCAACTAAACACATGTTCTATATCTACATTATATGCTAACTTAATGATTTAAAACCTGGAAACACGAAAAACACCGTAAAACCGGATTTACGCCGTCGTAGTAACACCGCGGGCTGTTTTGGGTTAGTTAATTAAAAACTATGATAAACTTTGATTTAAAAGTTGTTATTCTGAGAAAATGATTTTTATTATGAACATGAAACTATATCCAAAAATTATGGTTAAACTCAAAGTGGAAGTATGTTTTCTAAAATGGCCATCTAGACGTCGTTCTTTCAACTGAAATGACTACCTTTACAAAAACGACTTGTAACTTATTTTTCCGACAATAAACCTATACTTTTTCTATTTAGATTCATAAAATAGAGTTCAATATGAAACCATAGCAATTTGATTCACTCAAAACGGATTTAAAATGAAGAAGTTATGGGTAAAACAAGATTGGATAATTTTTCTCATTTTAGCTACGTGAAAATTGGTAACAAATCTATTCCAACCATAACTTAATCAACTTGTATTGTATATTATGTAATCTTGAGATACCATAGACACGTATACAATGTTTCGACCTATCATGTCGACACATCTATATATATTTCGGAACAACCATAGACACTCTATATGTGAATGTTGGAGTTAGCTATACAGGGTTGAGGTTGATTCCAAAATATATATAGTTTGAGTTGTGATCAATACTGAGATACGTATACACTGGGTCATGGATTGATTCAAGATAATATTTATCGATTTATTTCTGTACATCTAACTGTGGACAACTAGTTGTAGGTTACTAACGAGGACAGCTAACTTAATAAACTTAAAACATCAAAATATATTAAAAGTGTTGTAAATATATTTTGAACAAACTTTGATATATATGTATATATTGTTATAGGTTCGTGAATCAACTAGTGGCCAAATCTTACTTCCCGACGAAGTAAAAATCTGTGAAAGTGAGTTATAGTCCCACTTTTAAAATCTAATATTTTTGGGATGAGAATACATGCAGGTTTTATAAATGATTTACAAAATAGACACAAGTACGTGAAACTACATTCTATGGTTGAATTATCGAAATCGAATATGCCCCTTTTTATTAAGTCTGGTAATCTAAGAATTAGGGAACAGACACCCTAATTGACGCGAATCCTAAAGATAGATCTATTGGGCCTAAGAAACTCCATCCAAAGTACCGGATGCTTTAGTACTTCGAAATTTATATCATATCCGAAGGGTGTCCCGGAATGATGGGGATATTCTTATATATGCATCTTGTTAATGTCGGTTACCAGGTTTTCACCATATGAATGATTTTTATCTCTATGTATGGGATGTGTATTGAAATATGAAATCTTGTGGTTTATTATTATGATTTGATATATATAGGTTAAACCTATAACTCACCAACATTTTTGTTGACATTTTAAGCATGTTTATTCTCAGGTGATTATTAAGAGCTTTCGTTGTCGCTTACTTAAATAAGGACGAGATTTGGAGTCCATGCTTGTATGATATTGTGTAAAAACTGCATTCAAGAAACTTATTTTGTTGTAACATATTTGTATTGTAAACCATTATGTAATGGTCGTGTGTAAACAGGATATTTTAGATTATCATTATTTGATAATCTACGTAAAGCTTTTTAAAACCTTTATCTATGAAATAAAGGTTATGGTTTGTTTTAAAAATGAATGCATTCTTTGAAAAACGTCTCATATAGAGGTCAAAACCTCGCAACGAAATCAATTAATATGGAACGTTTTTAATCAATAAGAACGGGACATTTAAGAAAACACCTCAGATTGATAACCGACGATTCAGATATGGCTGCATTAAATGCAGAGGAAACAGCAAAATCGTAGATGGTCTAAACAGCCAAGAGTTTGATGATAAAGAATGGAGTGTTGGGAACGCTCGATATAAAATTTGGTATTGAAAAATGGATTGAGCTAATCATGAAGGAGACCAAGGACAAATACAAGGACCAAACCCTATATTCAAAGAATCCAGGTAATTCTGGATCCGATGAAATCTTTAGAGAATATCGTGCTCCAAAGTCATGTTAAAATCTTGCGGAAAATTTTTCTTCATCAACCTTCGAACTTAGAAATTCCAAAATATCATCATAAATATCTTTGATATTTCTGAGGATATTTTCATAAATATTCTCGTCCGAAATTATATACCTCTTCATGCTATCTGTAATACATTATATTGAAAATTTCTTTAAACTCTAAGTATAAACTATGAATGAATTCTGAAGTAGTGTTAGGAACTGAAGCATGGGTTAGTATAATATAATGGCGCTTGGCCAATGTGATTATATTACAATAAGTCATGTTGAGTTTCTAATGAAACATGATGATGGTTCACAGTAGATCATACCACCATCATGAGTCATGCTATATAACTCTTTCATTCTACTTAACTTCTGAACATATCAAGAAAATGTATTCTTGGTGGTTTTATCTTCCGTGATGTTGATAAATTTGAAATTCAAATCGTGCTATCACGTTCCTTCCTGCTTAGAACATTATAATCATTCGAAACCCTATATCTATAAATTATGGACCATTAATCGCTTGAATTGAAGTCGGGAAGAGAAAACATGAGCATAGAGCTCCGAAACATAACAAGAAATATACAGCCGATCACAAACACAAAGATTACAAACAGTGTATATCAATGTTTATCACAACATAAAGACATGGGAGAATTAAAAACACTATAACCCCAAGGGCGAAGTGGAAGAAAACAGATTCCTCCGGTGGAAGTTGGAAAAGGAGAATGATTGTTGCGATAGTAAGGATAAGGACAATGGTTAGAACTGGATTAAGCATCTTCACAATATTTGAATTTGGGAATTTAGTATAGGAGTGGTGAAAAGTAATGGAACGGAAGAGGTTCATTTATAATAGAAATACCGGACCGAGCAATCAAGGTGGATCGTTGCATTTAATTATAGGGATCTTAATTTCCATAAATCCCGAAGAATCAGATCATTTAGATTTCGAAAATTTCTTTTAAATCCCTTGAATTCCGGAAATTCAAACATGAGTATATCAAAAGTTATGACAAAACTTATTTTCCTTATTCCACTATTTCGTGATAACTTCAATTATACTCTCCGCGTAATCGAATTGTTTTATCTATATTACACAACGATGATAAAAATTTATCTATCAACTCATAATTGTCATGAAAACATTTCTATTGTTATCCATGACCATCCCACTCAAATTTCGGGACGAAATTTCTTTAACGGGTAGGTACTGTGATGACCCGGAAATTTCCGATCAAATTTAAACTTAATCGTCATATGATTTCGACACGATAAGCAAAGTCTGTTAGGCTGAGTCTCAAAAACTTTGAACTGTTTTATATATTCAACTGACCTTCGACCAGTTCCGACGATTCACGAACAATTGTTTGTAAATAAATATCTAGATATAAATATAAACATAAGAATAGATATAATACTTTACATAGATAAAATACACTTTATTTAATCAGAATTAAAAATGTAAAACAGAATAATTAAGTACAACTAAAATGAATAAATATTAAATATTCAACATATGTTATCATATAAAATACAAATGTAAATTAAAAAATATATTTGTTATAATATTATTATCATTATTTCTTTACTAATATCAATACATGTAGTATTAATATTATTATATAGAAATTAGAAATATGTAGCATGATATATCTTAATTATAAATTGTATTATTTAGTAGATATCATTATTATTAATTATTATCAATATTCTTATTATTAATAACATTTTTATTTAACATTACTAGAAATATTATTATTAATAATTGTTATTAGCAAATTCATTAGCATTTTTATTTTCGTAACTTATTATTATTAGTACTCTATTTATTATTATTAATGTTATTATTTGTATTTAGATTTAGATTATTGTTAATTATAATTATTAATTATTAATATTAATTATATAAATTATATATATACATAAAAATCGTATGATCTTGTTTTCCATGCCTATCAACTATACTAAATTGAAGATTTCTATCTTTGAATCAGATATAAAACGAATTCCATCACAATCATACAAGGAATTCAGTCAACAATCACGATCCCCTTTTATTCTAATTTCTTTGTTTTTGTTTGCTTCTGTCTGTTTTCTATTAGCATTCGAATTCAACCACTCCAATACAACTCGTGATATAGGTCTAGTGTCAACAACCCTATAACTGAATCATACATATATGATATATACATGATATGTAACATATCTCCACAAATAATTCAAATGATTCTTTCACTTTTCCTTTTTGCTATTATCGATCAAAACAAACTTGACGGGACCGGCTGCAAACCCACTAAATTAATATCAGTTCTTTTCTCCATTAAATTCTAATAATATATATATTACTACATGATAACTAGGAGATAAATATATATGTATACAATTGACCACTACTCAAACTTGAGCCTTTCTCCTTCTTCTTGTTCAAGACAGCATCACCACTCAACCATAACAAACTCACGACCAAAACCACATTCCCTCTTTTGTTGGAACACCATAGTTGACAGCCACTTTTCTTTTCCTGTGACAACTACAGCTGCTAGAGTCTCCTGGGTGCCTATCTAATACTGTGAACAATCATCAACCCAGGAATCGCTAAACCACCTTTAGTACTTCACTGCAGCTGCTACTGTATACACTATTGCATCATCACAACCACCAGGTAACCACCTTATACCACCAAAATCATCACCACTGCTGCACCTTATATTTGTTTCCTTTTGTTGTTTGAATGACCACAACTACCTTAAACTGCTTAAACCGCCACTACCACAGCCCACTTCTTGTTCACCCATGCCATCTTGTTACTGCAGCTTTGTTAACCAAATGAGGACCACCACCAATGGACAACCACTCGACAAACCACCATGAACCATGTAACTGCTGCTACACCTATTTCTGCTTCTAATTCATCAGACTGTGCTGTTGCTACCACAAGAGACCCACTTAACCAAAAACCTATAAGTTATTGCTCCATGATGAACCTGCATTAACAAACCAAACCAAATTAATGACTATTAGTTGTTACTGGTTTATATTTAAGGCAAAACATACTCGATTCAATGCTACTATAAATCTATTTCCGGTTATTATCTCATATGAAAACCTAAATCATCA
Source organism: Rutidosis leptorrhynchoides (assembly GCF_046630445.1). NCBI lineage: Eukaryota > Viridiplantae > Streptophyta > Magnoliopsida > Asterales > Asteraceae > Rutidosis > Rutidosis leptorrhynchoides. The sequence goes on from NC_092337.1 coordinate 261,454,923, forward strand.
ATCAATGTAATTAAAGCCTGCTGCTGTTTCATTGATGTTCCTGTTTCGATTGAGTGATCAAACTCAACCCTTCTTCCGATTGTGAACAACCAATATCCACCTCCCACTACCATGGAACAAGGTCAACACCACAACTACCATGTTAAACCATTACTGTAACTACATACATTCTGTTCTGGACAAATACAACCACCAATCTGCAGACACTCTTCGAACTAACTATTGTTATAGTTTGACTTTTACTTCGAATAAAATCTTACAACCTATTACTAACCTTTTTGTTTATTTGCTCGAATAACAACATCAATGAACACAACACACCAAGAACACCCTTAATTTATGCTTTAGTTAGATCATATAAAAGTACAAGATATACATAAGGAAGTTAAGAAATTAATAGAACATAGAGGAATCGATCACTTATCTGATTATTGATGAACCGATGATCTCATTGATTGATTTGATTGTTGCTACAACTTCCTATACTCAATTACTGAGGATAATTGAGTATCTGCAACTGCTACTGTCGACGATCGAGATCCAAAAACTGAAATTCTTGATTTCTGCTTTGAAGAATCGATAGAAACAATTATGATCGTGATTGATATTATTTCAATAAATTAGTGAACCTCCGGATGCTTTGATTAGGTTACCAGGTTGATCTGTCTGTGATTTAGGGTTAAGGAATTATACCGTGTCAGATTCCTCCTTAAACGGGCCACCATATTAATATGATTTCAATTGGGCCGTGTTTCTTGATTGGGTCGAACTGTGACAACTTGTCCAACTCAAATGCTCAGCAGACCATCGGTATTAACTTTGTTATGTATATTATTATTATTATCATGTATATTATTATTATTATTATTATTATTATTATTATTATTATTATTATTATTATTATTATTATTATTATTATTTTTATTATTATTATTATTATTGAAATGATTTTTATATAAAAACATTATTATTTTTAATATTATTATTAGTAATTTACATTATTATTATCATTACTATTTTAATCATCATTATTATTTTAATTATCATTTTTTTATTATTATTTTTATAACAAATAAATGTTATACTTATATTACATATAATTATATACTAAACATATTAACATTATTTATATAAATATTACAAATAACAAATTATTGATAAAATACTAATATACATATTAAGATATCTACATGTATAAATATTAATCATTTTAAATATATACAAATTAAATACATATAACATATAAACTAAGATATAATATATATAAATTTGTTCGATTACAAATATATGTGTTAATATACATTAATGATATAGGTTCGTGAATCCGAGGTCAACCCTACAATTGTTCAATGTCGTCATATGTATTTTTACTACAAAATACACTATGGTGAGTTCATTTACTCCCTTTTACTCTTTACATTTTTGGGACTGAGAATACATGCGCTGTTTTTACAACTTCTTTATTAAATGCTTTTGAAATATATTTTGAATTGCGAATACATGAAATGCTTTTATAAATGTTTGACGAGATAGACACAAGCAAAACATTCCTCGAATGAATTATTATGCAGACAGAAGTTCTGCGGATTATTATTGAATTATGTGGACATGATAATTGCCACCATTGAATTATGTGGACATGATAATTGCCACCATTGAATTATGTGGACATGATAATTGCCACCATTGAATTATGTGGACATGATAATTTCCACCATTGAATGTTATGTATCGAGAGAATGATTTTTATACACAGGTTATGTGTATGTTATTTTTGTGCACAAGATACGTGTACGGTTACTAAGATTTATGAAAGATGATTTCGTACACGAGAGAGGTGTACTATATTTAAAAGATATCGCATGTACATTACAGGTGGGTATAGGATTCGGGCCCATTTGTACCATGCAGGATTTAAATCTTGTGGTCTATTAAAATAATGAATTTTATTTTTTTATGATAAACTTATGAACTCACCAACCTTTTGGTTGACACTTGAAAGCATGTTTATTCTCAGGTATGAAAGAAACCTTCCGCTGTGCATTTGCTCATTTACATGGAGTCATTTATGGCATATAGAAGTCTGTTCATCGCAATGGTACCAGATGTTATTGTATTCATTCAGGAAGATTTTGGACGGGGTATGACACCACTTCACCCTAACAAATCGGGGTACGACACCTACGCCCATAAAGCATCTCATAAGGTGGCATCCCGATACTAGTATGATAACTATTATTGTACGAGAATTCCACCAAAGGCAAGTGCTCATCCCAACTACCTCCGAAATCAATAATGCACGCCCGTAACATATTCTCCAAGGTTTGATTCGTACGTTCGGTTTGACCATCCGTTTGAGGATGATACGTCGTGCTCAATTTCAATTGTGTACCTATATCTTCATGAAACTTTTCCCAAAATCGAGATGTGAAACGAGTATCTCGATCCGAAATAATAGATATAGGAACCCCGTGTCTCGATATCACCTCCTTGATAAACAACTTGGCCAACGTCTCCGACGATATCGCTTCCCGAATGGGAAGAAACAAAGCACTTTTTGTCAACCGATCAACTATTACCCAAATCGAGTCAAATTGGATTGTTGCCGTCTTTGGTAACTTTGTGATGAAATCCATGGTAATGTGCTCCCATTTCCATTTTGGAATTTCTAACGGTTGTAACATACCATACGGCTTTTGGTGTTCGGCTTTAACTTACAAACACGTGACGCATTGTTCAACATACTTAACAACATCACGTTTCATGCCCGGCCATCAATACTCCTTCTTTAAATCAAGATACATTTTCGTCGCATCCGGATGAATGGAATACTTTGACTTATGTGCTTCATCAAGTAGCACTCGTCGGAAATCTCCCATTCTAGGCACCCACACTCATCCTTGAAAGGGCAACAAACCATACGGACCTAAGGTAATAGACTCCGTTTGGCCCACGATTCGTTCCTCATGTTTGTTGTTAACAAAAGCTTCAATTTGAGTCTCACCAAGCTTTACAATAAAATTGTTAGTAATAATCATGCGTAATGATCCTACTCGTATCGCCGGATGTTGACTCTTCCGATTTAACGCATTCGCGATCACATTCGCCTTACCCGGATGATAAAGTATTTCACAATTGTAATCTTTTACCACATCCATCCATCTACGTTGACGATAATTCAAATCTCGTTGATCAAAAAAATGTTTTAAGCTCTTGTGATCTGAATAAATCATACACTTGACACCATACAAGTAATGGCGCCAAATTTTTAATGCATGAACAACCGCCGCCAACTCAAGATCATGAGTCGGATATCTCGTTTCGTGTTCCTTTAATTGTCGAGAGGCATACGTGATGACTTTACCTTGTTGCATTAGAACACAACCGATCCAATTTAAAGAAGCATTACAATAAACCGTCATGTCTTCTACACCTTCCGGCAACACTAAAACCTGAGCTTGACATAACTTCTCTTTTAACAATTGGAAAGCAATTTCTTGCTCGTTTTCCCAATTAAATCTCGCGTTCTTTCTCGTTAACTTTGTCAATGGAGAAGCGATTTTAGAAAAGTCTTGGATCAACCGACGATAATAACCGGCCAATCCGAGAAAACTTCAGATTTCCGTAGGCGTAGTCGGTCGTCCCCAACTCTTCACCGTCTTAATCTTCCCCGGATCTACTTGAATACCATCCTTGTTCACAATGTGACAAAGGAATTGAACTTCCCTTAGCCAAAATTCACATTTGGAGAATTTTGCATACAACTTCTCCTTCCGCAATTGAAATGTCCCGTTCTTATTGATTAAAAACGTTCCATATTAATTGATTTCGTTGCGAGGTTTTGTCCTCTATATGAGACGTTTTTCAAAGACTGCATTCATTTTAAAACAAACCATAACCTTTATTTCATCAATAAAGGTTTAAAAAGCTTTACGTAGATTATCAAATAATGATAATCTAAAATATCCTGTTTACACACAACCATTACATAATGGTTTACAATACAAATATGTTACAACAAAATAAGTTTCTTGAATGCAGTTTTTACACAATATCATACAAGCATGGACTCCAAATCTCGTCCTTATTTAAGTATGCGACAGCGGAAGCTCTTAATAATCACCTGAGAATAAACATGCTTAAAACGTCAACAAAAATGTTGGTGAGTTATAGGTTTAACCTATATATATCAAATCATAATAATAGACCACAAGATTTCATATTTCAATACACATCCCATACATAGAGATAAAAATCATTCATATGGTGAACACCTGGTAACCGACATTAACAAGATGCATATATAAGAATATCCCCATCATTCCGGGACACCCTTCGGATATGATATAAATTTCGAAGTACTAAAGCATCCGGTACTTTGGATGGGGTTTGTTAAGCCCAATAGATCTATCTTTAGGATTCGCGTCAATTAGGGTGTCTGTTCCCTAATTCTTAGATTACCAGACTTAATAAAAAGGGGCATATTCGATTTCGATAATTCAACCATAGAATGTAGTTTCACGTACTTGTGTCTATTTTGTAAATCATTTATAAAACCTGCATGTATTCTCATCCCAAAAATATTAGATTTTAAAAGTGGGACTATAACTCACTTTCACAGATTTTTACTTCGTCGGGAAGTAAGACTTGGCCACTGTTGATTCACGAACCTATAACAATATATACATATATATCAAAGTATGTTCAAAATATATTTACAACACTTTTAATATATTTTGATGTTTTAAGTTTATTAAGTCAGCTGTCCTCGTTAGTAACCTACAACTAGTTGTCCACAGTTAGATGTACAGAAATAAATCGATAAATATTATCTTGAATCAATCCACGACCCAGTGTATACGTATCTCAGTATTGATCACAACTCAAACTATATATATTTTGGAATCAACCTCAACCCTGTATAGCTAACTCCAACATTCACATATAGAGTGTCTATGGTTGTTCCGAAATATATATAGATGTGTCGACATGATAGGTCGAAACATTGTATACGTGTCTATGGTATCTCAAGATTACATAATATACAATACAAGTTGATTAAGTTATGGTTGGAATAAATTTGTTACCATTTTTCACGTAGCTAAAATGAGAAAAATTATCCAATCTTGTTTTACCCATAACTTCTTCATTTTAAATCAGTTTTGAGTGAATCAAATTGCTATGGTTTCATATTGAACTCTATTTTATTAATCTAAATATAAAAAGTATAGGTTTATAGTCGGAAAAATAAGTTACAAGTCGTTTTTGTAAAGGTAGTCATTTCAGTCGAAAGAACGACGTCTAGATGACCATTTTAGAAAACATACTTCCACTTTGAGTTTAACCATAATTTTTGGATATAGTTTCATGTTCATAATAAAAATCATTTTTTCAGAATAACAACTTTTAAATCAAAGTTTATCATAGTTTTTAATTAACTAACCCAAAACAGCCCGCGGTGTTACTACGACGGCGTAAATCCGGTTTTACGGTGTTTTTCGTGTCTCCAGATTTTAAATCATTAAGTTAGCATATCATATAGATATAGAACATGTGTTTAGTTGATTTTAAAAGTCAATTTAGAAGGATTAACTTTTGTTTGCGAACAAGTTTAGAATTAACTAAACTATGTTCTAGTGATTAAAAGTTTAAACCTTCGAATAAGATAGCTTTATATGTATGAATTGAATGATGTTATGAACATCATTACTACCTTAAGTTCCTTGGATAAACCTACTGGAAAAGTGAAAAATGGATCTAGCTTCAACGGATCCTTGGATGGCTCGAAGTTCTTGAAGCAGAATCATGACACGAAAACAAGTTCAAGTAAGATCATCACTTGAAATAAGATTGTTATAGTTATAGAAATTGAACCAAAGTTTGAATATGATTATTACCTTGTATTAGAATGATAACCTACTGTAAGAAACAAAGATTTCTTGAGGTTGGATGATCACCTTACAAGATTGGAAGTGAGCTAGCAAACTTGAAAGTATTCTTGATTTTATGTAACTAGAACTTGTAGAATATATGAAGAACACTTAGAACTTGAAGATAGAACTTGAGAGAGATCAATTAGATGAAGAAAATTGAAGAATGAAAGTGTTTGTAGGTGTTTTTGGTCGTTGGTGTATGGATTAGATATAAAGGATATGTAATTTTGTTTTCATGTAAATAAGTCATGAATGATTACTCATATTTTTGTAATTTTATGAGATATTTCATGCTAGTTGCCAAATGATGGTTCCCACATGTGTTAGGTGACTCACATGGGCTGCTAAGAGCTGATAATTGGAGTGTATATACCAATAGTACATACATCTAAAAGCTGTGTATTGTACGAGTACGAATACGGGTGCATACGAGTAGAATTGTTGATGAAACTGAACGAGGATGTAATTGTAAGCATTTTTGTTAAGTAGAAGTATTTTGATAAGTGTATTGAAGTCTTTCAAAAGTGTATAAATACATATTAAAACACTACATGTATATACATTTTAACTGTCGTTAAGTCATCGTTAGTCGTTACATGTAAGTGTTGTTTTGAAACCTTTAGGTTAACGATCTTGTTAAATGTTGTTAACCCAATGTTTATAATATCAAATGAGATTTTAAATTATTATATTATCATGATATTATCATGTATGAATATCTCTTAATATGATATATATACATTAAATGTCTTTACAACGATAATCGTTACATATATGTCTCGTTTAAAAATCATTAAGTTAGTAGTCTTGTTTTTACATATGTAGTTCATTGTTAATATACTTAATGATATGTTTACTTATCATAGTATCATGTTAACTATATATATATATATATCCATATATATGTCATCATATAGTTTTTACAAGTTTTAACGTTCGTGAATCACCGGTCAACTTGGGTGGTCAATTGTCTATATGAAACATATTTCAATTAATCAAGTCTTAACAAGTTTGATTGCTTAACATGTTGGAAACATTTAATCATGTAAATATCAATCTCAATTAATATATATAAACATGGAAAAGTTCGGGTCACTACAGTACCTACCCGTTAAATAAATTTCGTCCCGAAATTTTAAACAGTTGAAGGTGTTGACGAATCTTCTAGAAAGAGATGCGGGTATTTCTTCTTCATCTGATCTTCACGCTCCCAGGTGAACTCGGGTCCTCTACGAGCATTCCATCGAACCTTAACAATTGGTATCTTGTTTTGCTAAAGTCTTTTAACCTCACGATCCATTATTTCGACTGGTTCTTCGATGAATTGAAGTTTTTCGTTGATTTGGATTTCATCTAACAGAATAGTGAGATCTTCTTTAGAAAAACATTTCTTCAAATTCGAGACGTGGAAAGTGTTATGTACAGCCGCGAGTTGTTGAGGTAACTCAAGTCGGTAAGCTACTGGTCCGACACGATCAATAATCTTGAATGGTCCAATATACCTTGGATTTAATTTCCCTCGTTTACCAAATCGAACAACGCCTTTACAAGGTGCAACTTTAAGCATGACCATCTCTCCAATTTCAAATTCTATATCTTTTCTTTTAATGTCAGCGTAGCTCTTTTGTCGACTTTGGGCGGTTTTCAACCGTTGTTGAATTTGGATGATCTTCTCGGTAGTTTCTTGTATAATCTCCGGACCCGTAATCTGTCTATCCCCCACTTCACTCCAACAAATCGGAGACCTGCACTTTCTACCATAAAGTGCTTCAAACGGCGCCATCTCAATGCTTGAATGGTAGCTGTTGTTGTAGGAAAATTCTGCTAACGGTAGATGTCGATCCCAACTGTTTCCGAAATCGATAACACATGCTCGTAGCATGTCTTCAAGCATTTGTATCGTCCTTTCGCTCTGCCCATCAGTTTGTGGATGATAGGCAGTACTCATGTCTAGACGAGTTCCTAATGCTTGCTGTAATGTCTGCCAGAATCTTGAAATAAATCTACCATCCCTATCAGAGATAATAGAGATTGGTATTCCATGTCTGGAGACGACTTCCTTCAAATACAGTCGTGCTAACTTCTCCATCTTGTCATCTTCTCTTATTGGCAGGAAGTGTGCTGATTTGGTGAGACGATCAACTATTACCCAAATAGTATCAAAACCACTTGCAGTCCTTGGCAATTTAGTGATGAAATCCATGGTAATGTTTTCCCATTTCCATTCCGGGATTTCGGGTTGTTGAAGTAGACCTGATGGTTTCTGATGCTCAGCTTTGACCTTAGAACACGTCAAACATTCTCCTACGTATTTAGCAACATCGGCTTTCATACCCGGCCACCAAAAATGTTTCTTGAGATCCTTGTACATCTTCCCCGTTCCAGGATGTATTGAGTATCTGGTTTTATGAGCTTCTCTAAGTACCATTTCTCTCATATCTCCAAATTTTGGTACCCAAATCCTTTCAGCCCTATACCGGGTTCCGTCTTCCCGAATATTAAGATGCTTCTCCGATCCTTTGGGTATTTCATCCTTTAAATTTCCCTCTTTTAAAACTCCTTGTTGCGCCTCCTTTATTTGAGTAGTAAGGTTATTATGAATCATTATATTCATAGATTTTACTCGAATGGGTTCTCTGTCCTTCCTGCTCAAGGCATCGGCTACCACATTTGCCTTCCCCGGGTGGTAACGAATCTCAAAGTCGTAATCATTCAATAATTCAATCCACCTACGCTGCCTCATATTCAGTTGTTTCTGATTAAATATGTGTTGAAGACTTTTGTGGTCGGTATATATAATACTTTTGACCCCATATAAGTAGTGCCTCCAAGTCTTTAATGCAAAAACAACCGCGCCTAATTCCAAATCATGCGTCGTATAATTTTGTTCGTGAATCTTTAATTGTCTAGACGCATAAGCAATCACCTTTGTTCGTTGCATTAATACACAACCGAGACCTTGCTTTGATGCGTCACAATAAATCACAAAATCATCATTCCCTTCAGGCAATGACAATATAGGTGCCGTAGTTAGCTTTTTCTTCAATAACTGAAACGCTTTCTCTTGTTCATCATTCCATTCAAATTTCTTCCCTTTATGCGTTAATGCAGTCAAGGGTTTTTCTATTCTGGAAAAGTCTTGGATGAACCTTCTGTAGTAACCAGCTAGTCCTAAAAACTGGCGTATGTGTTTCGGAGTTTTCGGGGTTTCCCACTTTTCAACAGTTTCTATCTTTGCCGGATCCACCTTAATACCTTCTTTGTTCACTATGTGACCGAGGAATTGAACTTCTTCCAACCAAAATGCACACTTTGAAAACTTAGCGTACAATTCTTCCTTCCTCAATACTTCTAACACCTTTCTCAAATGTTCACCGTGTTCTTGGTCATTCTTTGAGTAAATAAGTATGTCATCAATGAAAACAATGACAAACTTGTCAAGGTATGGTCCACACACTCGGTTCATAAGGTCCATGAACACAGCTGGTGCATTAGTTAAACCAAACGGCATGACCATAAACTCGTAATGACCGTAACGTGTTCTGAAAGCAGTCTTTGGAATATCATCTTCTTTCACCCGCATTTGATGATACCCGGAACGTAAGTCAATCTTTGAATAAACAGACGAGCCTTGTAGTTGATCAAATAAGTCGTCGATTCTCGGTAGTGGGTAGCGGTTCTTGATGGTAAGTTTGTTCAACTCTCGGTAGTCGATACACAACCTGAATGTACCATCTTTCTTCTTGACAAACAAAACAGGAGCTCCCCACGGTGATGTGCTTGGTCGAATGAAACCACGCTCTAAAAGTTCTTGTAATTGGCTTTGCAGTTCTTTCATCTCGCTGGGTGCGAGTCTGTAAGGAGCACGAGCTATTGGTGCAGCTCCTGGTACAAGATCTATTTGAAATTCAACGGATCGATGTGGGGGTAATCCCGGTAATTCTTTCGAAAATACATCGGGAAATTCTTTTGCGACGGGAACATGATTGATGCTCTTTTCTTCAGTTTGTACTTTCTCGACGTGTGCTAGAACAGCATAGCAACCTTTTCTTATTAGTTTTTGTGCCTTCAAATTACTAATAAGATGTAGCTTCGTGTTGCCCTTTTCTCCGTACACCATTAAGGGTTTTCCTTTTTCTCGTATAATGCGAATTGCATTTTTGTAACAAACGATCTCTGCTTTCACTTCTTTCAACCAGTCCATACCGATTATCACATCAAAACTCCCTAACTCTACTGGTATCAAGTCAATCTTAAATGTTTCGCTAACCAGTTTAATTTCTCGATTCCGACATATATTATCTGCTGAAATTAATTTACCATTTGCTAATTCGAGTAAAAATTTACTATCCAAAGGAGTCAATGGACAACTTAATTTAGCACAAAAATCTCTATTCATATAGCTTCTATCCGCACCCGAATCAAATAAAACGTAAGCAGATTTATTGTCAATAAGAAACGTACCCGTAACAAGCTCCGGGTCTTCCTGTGCCTCTGCCGCATTAATATTGAAAACTCTTCCGCGGCCTTGTCCATTCATGTTCTCCTGGTTCGGGCAATTTCTAATAATGTGGCCCGGTTTTCCACATTTATAACAAACTACATTGGCATAACTTGCTCCGACACTACTTACTCCACCATTACTCGTTCCGACACCATTTGTTCCTTTCGTTCTATTAACCCCTGGTCCGTAGACCTCACACTTCGCCGCGCTATGACCATTTCTTTTACACTTGTTGCAAAATTTGGTGCAGAACCCCGAGTGATACTTTTCACACCTTTGGCATAGCTGCTTCTGATTGTTGTTGTTGTTGCGGTTATTATTGTTGTTGGGATGATTGTTGTAGTTGCTGTTGTTGTTGTTGTTGTTGTTGTTGGGCCGTTTGTTGTAGTTGCGATTGATGTTGCGATTGTTGGGATAATTGTTGCGATTATTGTTGTAATTGCTGTTGTTGTTATATTGGTGATTCTTATCACCGTTTTCCTCCCACTTTCTTTTGACTTGCTTCATATTGGCCTCTTCAGCAGTCTGTTCTTTAATTCTTTCTTCAATCTGGTTCACTAGTTTGTGAGCCATTCTACATGCCTGTTGTATGGAGGCGGGCTCGTGTGAACTTATATCTTCTTGGATTCTTTTCGGTAATCCTTTCACAAACGCGTCGATCTTCTCTTCCTCATCTTCGAATGCTCCCGGACACAATAGGCACAATTCTGTGAATCGTCTTTCGTACGTGGTAATATAAAATCCTTGGGTTCGTAACCCTCTAAGTTCTGTCTTGAGCTTATTGACCTCGGTTCTGGGACGGTACTTCTCGTTCATCAAGTGCTTGAATGCTGACCACGGTAGTGCGTACGCATTGTCTTGTCCCACTTGCTCTAGATAGGTATTCCACCATGTTAACGCAGAACCTGTGAAGGTATGCGTAGCGTACTTTACTTTGTCCTCTTCAGTACACTTACTTATGGCAAACACCGATTCGACCTTCTCGGTCCACCGTTGCAATCCGATCGGTCCTTCGCTTCCATCAAATTCCAAAGGTTTGCAGGCAGTGAATTCTTTGTAGGTGCATCCTACACGATTTCCTGTACTGCTAGATCCAAGGTTATTGTTGGTATGTAGCGCAGCCTGTACTGCGGCTATGTTTGAAGCTAGAAAAGTACGGAATTCCTCTTCATTCATATTCACGGTGTGTCGAGTAGTCGGTGCCATTTCCTTCAAAATAGTCACATGGAACAAGTTAATCATACAGAATATTAAGAGTAGTTAATAGTATTTCGTAGCATAATATGAACTCATTTATAAAAGCTTTTTCTTCATATTAGCATTTTATAAGTTTAAATTCGGGTAGTACCTACCCGTTAAGTTCATACTTAGTAGCTAATATACAATTCAACTACTACAATTCTATATGAAAAACTGATTATAATAATATTTCGCGTTCAAACTTTTACACAATATTTTACAAACTTACAATACCGCTTATTTTACATATAGCATGAAATATAGCACACAATAAATTTGATACAAGATGGTTGTGAAGATAATTCTAGCTAGTACACAGGTCATTCAGCAAAGGCAATAAAGACATGTAATTCATACGTCCAGAAACAAGTCATGCATTCTGGTTTTACTAGGATTACTTCCCATCCTTGGTCTTGTGGAACATAACCGTTATGGCCGTTGATAAGACAGCGTGTTGTAACGTCGTCAAAGGGACGAGGGTTACGTAATGTCCAACAGTCCCGTAACAATCTAAAAACCTCATTTCTTACCCCAATTACCGACTCCGTCACTTGTGGGAACGTTTTGTTTAATAGTTGTAGCCCGATGTTCTTGTTCTCACTTTGGTGAGAAGCGAACATTACTAATCCGTAAGCATAACATGCTTCTTTATGTTGCATGTTAGCCGCTTTTTCTAAATCACGAAGTCCAATATTCGGATATATTGAGTCAAAATAATTTCTTAACCCATTGCGTAAAATAGCATTTGGGTTCCCCGCAATATATGCGTCAAAGTAAACACATCGTAACTTATGGATTTCCCAATGTGATATCCCCCATCTTTCGAACGAAAGCCTTTTATAAACCAAGGCATTCTTGGAACGTTCTTCGAATGTCTTACAAACTGATCTCGCCTTAAATAGTTGTGCCGAAGAATTCTGACCAACTCTAGACAAGATTTCATCAATCATGTCTCCGGGTAGGTCTCTTAAAATATTGGGTTGTCTATCCATTTTGTGTTTTTATACTGTAAAATAGACAAGAGTTAGATTCATAAAAAAGATACTTATTAATACAAGCAATTTTTACATATATCATAAAGCATAAGCACACTATATTACATATATTACACCACACGAATACAACTATCTTATTCCGACTCGCTTGTTTCTTCTTCTTCGGTTTTGGTTCGTTTTACCAAGTTTCTAGGGATATATGATGTTCCCCTAATACGAGCCGTCGTTATCCACATTGGTTTAGAAAAACCTGGTGGTTTAGAGGTTCCCGGGTCATTGTTACAACTTAAGGACTTCGGGGGTTGACGATACATATAAAGTTCATCGGGGTTGGAATTAGATTTCTCTATTTTTATGCCCTTTCCCTTATTATTTTCTTTTGCCTTTTTAAATTCAGTTGGGGTAATTTCTATAACATCATCGGAATTCTCGTCGGAATCCGATTCATCGGAGAATTGGTAATCCTCCCAATATTTTGCTTCCTTGGCGGAAACACCATTGACCATAATTAACCTTGGTCGGTTGGTTGAGGATTTTCTTTTACTTAACCGTTTTATTATTTCCCCCACCGGTTCTATTTCTTCATCCGGTTCCGATTCTTCTTCCGGTTCCGATTCTTCTTCCGGTTCCGACTCTTCTTCCGGTTCCTCTTCGGGAACTTGTGAATCAGTCCACGAATCATTCCAATTTACATTTGACTCTTCATTATTATTAGGTGAGTCAATGGGACTTGTTCTAGAGGTAGACATCTATCACATAATATCAAACGCGTTAAGAGATTAATATATCACATAATATTCACATGTTAAAAATATATAGTTTCCAACAAAATTTGTTAAGCAATCATTTTTCAAGTAAACACGGTCGAAGTCCAGACTCACTAATGCATCCTAACAAACTCGATAAGACACACTAATGTAAAATTCTGGTTCTCTAAGACCAACGCTCGGATACCAACTGAAATGTCCCGTTCTTATTGATTAAAAACGTTCCATATTAATTGATTTCGTTGCGAGGTTTTGACCTCTATATGAGACGTTTTTCAAAGACTGCATTCATTTTAAAACAAACCATAACCTTTATTTCATCAATAAAGGTTTAAAAAGCTTTACGTAGATTATCAAATAATGATAATCTAAAATATCCCGTTTACACACAACCATTACATAATGGTTTACAATACAAATATGTTACAACAAAATAAGTTTCTTGAATGCAGTTTTTGAAATGTCCCGTTCTTATTGATTAAAAACGTTCCATATTAATTGATTTCGTTGCGAGGTTTTGACCTCTATATGAGACGTTTTTCAAAGACTGCATTCATTTTTAAACAAACCATAACCTTTATTTCATCAATAAAGGTTTAAAAAGCTTTACGTAGATTATCAAATAATGATAATCTAAAATATCCTGTTTACACACGACCATTACATAATGGTTTACAATACAAATATGTTACAACAAAATAAGTTTCTTGAATGCAGTTTTTACACAATATCATACAAGCATGGACTCCAAATCTTGTCCTTATTTAAGTATGCGACAGCGGAAGCTCTTAATAATCACCTGAGAATAAACATGCTTAAAACGTCAACAAAAATGTTGGTGAGTTATAGGTTTAACCTATATATATCAAATCGTAACAATAGACCACAAGATTTCATATTTCAATACACATCCCATACATAGAGATAAAAATCATTCATATGGTGAACACCTGGTAACCGACAATAACAAGATGCATATATAAGAATATCCCCATCATTCCGGGACACCCTTCGGATATGATATAAATTTCGAAGTACTAAAGCATCCGGTACTTTGGATGGGGTTTGTTAGGCCCAATAGATCTATCTTTAGGATTCGCGTCAATTAGGGTGTCTGTTCCCTAATTCTTAGATTACCAGACTTAATAAAAAGGGGCATATTCGATTTCGATAATTCAACCATAGAATGTAGTTTCACGTACTTGTGTCTATTTTGTAAATCATTTATAAAACCTGCATGTATTCTCATCCCAAAAATATTAGATTTTAAAAGTGGGACTATAACTCACTTTCACAGATTTTTACTTCGTCGGGAAGTAAGACTTGGCCACTGGTTGATTCACGAACCTATAACAATATATACATATATATCAAAGTATGTTCAAAATATATTTACAACACTTTTAATATATTTTGATGTTTTAAGTTTATTAAGTCAGCTGTCCTCGTTAGTAACCTACAACTAGTTGTCCACAGTTAGATGTACAGAAATAAATCGATAAATATTATCTTGAATCAATCCACGACCCAGTGTATACGTATCTCAGTATTGATCACAACTCAAACTATATATATTTTGGAATCAACCTCAACCCTGTATAGCTAACTCCAACATTCACATATAGAGTGTCTATGGTTGTTCCGAAATATATATAGATGTGTCGACATGATAGGTCGAAACATTGTATACGTGTCTATGGTATCTCAAGATTACATAATATATAATACAAGTTGATTAAGTTATGGTTGGAATAGATTTGTTACCAATTTTCACGTAGCTAAAATGAGAAAAATTATCCAATCTTATTTTACCCATAACTTCTTCATTTTAAATCCGTTTTGAGTGAATCAAATTGCTATGGTTTCATATTGAACTCTATTTTATGAATCTAAACAAAAAAAGTATAGGTTTCTAGTCGGAAAAATAAGTTACAAGTCGTTTTTCTAAAGGTAGTCATTTCAGTCGAAAGAACGACGTCTAGATGACCATTTTAGAAAACATACTTCCACTTTGAGTTTAACCATAATTTTTGGATATAGTTTCATGTTCATAATAAAAATCATTTTCTCAGAATAACAACTTTTAAATCAAAGTTTATCATAGTTTTTAATTAACTAACCCAAAACAGCCCGCGGTGTTACTACGACGGCGTAAATCCGGTTTTACGGTGTTTTTCGTGTTTCCAGGTTTTAAATCATTAAGTTAGCATATCATATAGATATAGAACATGTGTTTAGTTGATTTTAAAAGTCAAGTTAGAAGGATTAACTTTTGTTTGCGAACAAGTTTAGAATTAACTAAACTATGTTCTAGTGATTACAAGTTTAAACCTTCGAATAAGATAGCTTTATATGTATGAATCGAATGATGTTATGAACATCATTACTACCTTAAGTTCCTTGGATGAACCTACTGGAAAAGAGAAAAATGGATCTAGCTTCAATGGATCCTTGGATGGCTCAAAGTTCTTGAAGCAAAATCATGACACGAAAACAAGTTCAAGTAAGATCATCACTTGAAATAAGATTGTTATAGTTATAGAAATTGAACCAAAGTTTGAATATGATTATTACCTTGTATTAGAATGATAACCTACTGTAAGAAACAAAGATTTCTTGAGGTTGGATGATCACCTTACAAGATTGGAAGTGAGCTAGCAAACTTGAAAGTATTCTTGATTTTTATGAAACTAGAACTTTTGGAATTTATGAAGAACACTTAGAACTTGAAGATAGAACTTGAGAGAGTTCAATTAGATGAAGAAAATTGAAGAATGAAAGTGTTTGTAGGTGTTTTTGGTCGTTGGTGTATGGATTAGATATAAAGGATATGTAATTTTATTTTCATGTAAATAAGTCATGAAT
Organism: Rutidosis leptorrhynchoides; assembly: GCF_046630445.1. Classification (NCBI taxonomy): domain Eukaryota; kingdom Viridiplantae; phylum Streptophyta; class Magnoliopsida; order Asterales; family Asteraceae; genus Rutidosis; species Rutidosis leptorrhynchoides. The sequence goes on from NC_092337.1 coordinate 261,471,226, forward strand.
GATTACTCATATTTTTGTAATCTTATGAGATATTTCATGCTAGTTGCCAAATGATGGTTCCCACATGTGTTAGGTGACTCACATGGGCTGCTAAGAGCTGATCATTGGAGTGTATATACCAATAGTACATACATCTAAAAGCTGTGTATTGTACGAGTACGAATACGGGTGCATACGAGTAGAATTGTTGATGAAACTGAACGAGAATGTAATTGTAAGCATTTTTGTTAATTAGAAGTATTTTGATAAGTGTATTGAAGTCTTTCAAAAGTGTATAAATACATATTAAAACACTACATGTATATACATTTTAACTGAGTCGTTAAGTCATCGTTAGTCGTTACATGTAAGTGTTGTTTTGAAACCTTTAGGTTAACGATCTTGTTAAATGTTGTTAACCCAATGTTTATAATATCAAAAGAGATTTTAAATTATTATATTATCATGATATTATGATGTACGAATATCTCTTAATATGATATATATACATTAAATGTCGTTACAACGATAAACGTTACATATATGTCTCGTTTCAAAATCATTAAGTTAGTAGTCTTGTTTTTACATATGTAGTTCATTGTTAATATAATTAATGATATGTTTACTTATCATAATATCATGTTAACTATATATATAACCATATATATGTCATCATATAGTTTTTTTACAAGTTTTAACGTTCGTGAATCACCGGTCAACTTGGGTGGTCAATTGTCTATATGAAACCTATTTCAATTAATCAAGTCTTAACAAGTTTGATTGCTTAACATGTTGGAAACATTTAATCATGTAAACATCAATCTCAATTAATATATATAAACATGGAAAAGTTCGGGTCACTACAGTACCTACCCGTTAAATAAATTTCGTCCCGAAATTTTAAGCTGTTGAAGGTGTTGACGAATCTTCTGGAAATAGATGCGGGTATTTCTTCTTCATCTGATCTTCACGCTCCCAGGTGAACTCGGGTCCTCTACGAGCATTCCATCGAACCTTAACAATTGGTATCTTGTTTTGCTTAAGTCTTTTAACCTCACGATCCATTATTTCGACGGGTTCTTCAATGAATTGAAGTTTTTCGTTGATTTGGATTTCATCTAACGGAATAGTGAGATCTTCTTTAGCAAAACATTTCTTCAAATTCGAGACGTGGAAAGTGTTATGTACAGCCGCGAGTTGTTGAGGTAACTCTAGTCGGTAAGCTACTGGTCCGACACGATCAATAATCTTGAATGGTCCAATATACCTTGGATTTAATTTCCCTCGTTTACCAAATCGAACAACGCCTTTCCAAGGTGCAACTTTAAGCATGACCATCTCTCCAATTTCAAATTCTATATCTTTTCTTTTAATGTCAGCGTAGCTCTTTTGTCGACTTTGGGCGGTTTTCAACCGTTGTTGAATTTGGATGATCTTCTCGGTAGTTTCTTGTATAATCTCCGGACCCGTAATCTGTCTATCCCCCACTTCACTCCAACAAATCGGAGACCTGCACTTTCTACCATAAAGTGCTTCAAACGGCGCCATCTCAATGCTTGAATGGTAGCTGTTGTTGTAGGAAAATTCTGCTAACGGTAGATGTCGATCCCAACTGTTTCCGAAATCAATAACACATGCTCGTAGCATGTCTTCAAGCGTTTGTATCGTCCTTTCACTCTGCCCATCAGTTTGTGGATGATAGGCAGTACTCATGTCTAGACGAGTTCCTAATGCTTGCTGTAATGTCTGCCAGAATCTTGAAATAAATCTGCCATCCCTATCAGAGATAATAGAGATTGGTATTCCATGTCTGGAGATGACTTCCTTCAAATACAGTCGTGCTAACTTCTCCATCTTGTCATCTTCTCTTATTGGTAGGAAGTGTGCTGATTTGGTGAGACGGTCAACTATTACCCAAATAGTATCAAAACCACTTGCAGTCCTTGGCAATTTAGTGATGAAATCCATGGTAATGTTTTCCCATTTCCATTCCGGGATTTCGGGTTGTTGAAGTAGACCTGATGGTTTCTGATGCTCAGCTTTGACCTTAGAACACGTCAAACATTCTCCTACGTATTTAGCAACATCGGCTTTCATACCCGGCCACCAAAAATGTTTCTTGAGATCCTTGTACATCTTCCCCGTTCCAGGATGTATTGAGTATCTGGTTTTATGAGCTTCTCTAAGTACCATTTCTCTCATATCTCCAAATTTTGGTACCCAAATCCTTTCAGCCCTATACCGGGTTCCGTCTTCCCGAATATTAAGATGCTTCTCCGATCCTTTGGGTATTTCATCCTTTAAATTTCCCTCTTTTAAAACTCCTTGTTGCGCCTCCTTTATTTGAGTAGTAATGTTATTATGAATCATTATATTCATAGATTTTACTCGAATGGGTTCTCTGTCCTTCCTGCTCAAGGCATCGGCTACCACATTTGCCTTCCCCGGGTGGTAACGAATCTCAAAGTCGTAATCATTCAATAATTCAATCCACCTACGCTGCCTCATATTCAGTTGTTTCTGATTAAATATGTGTTGAAGACTTTTGTGGTCGGTATATATAATACTTTTGACCCCATATAAGTAGTGCCTCCAAGTCTTTAATGCAAAAACAACCGCGCCTAATTCCAAATCATGCGTCGTATAATTTTGTTCGTGAATCTTCAATTGTCTAGACGCATAAGCAATCACCTTCGTTCGTTGCATTAATACACAACCGAGACCTTGCTTTGATGCATCACAATAAATCACAAAATCATCATTCCCTTCAGGCAATGACAATATAGGTGCCGTAGTTAGCTTTTTCTTCAATAACTGAAATGCTTTCTCTTGTTCATCATTCCATTCAAATTTCTTCCCTTTATGCGTTAATGCAGTCAAGGGTTTTGCTATTCTGGAAAAGTCTTGGATGAACCTTCTGTAGTAACCAGCTAGTCCTAAAAACTGGCGTATGTGTTTCGGAGTTTTCGGGGTTTCCCACTTTTCAACAGTTTCTATCTTTGCCGGATCCACCTTAATACCTTCTTTGTTCACTATGTGACCGAGGAATTGAACTTCTTCCAACCAAAATGCACACTTTGAAAACTTAGCGTACAATTCTTCCTTCCTCAATACTTCTAACACCTTTCTCAAATGTTCACCGTGTTCTTGGTCATTCTTTGAGTAAATAAGTATGTCATCAATGAAAACAATGACAAACTTGTCAAGGTATGGTCCACACACTCGGTTCATAAGGTCCATGAACACAGCTGGTGCATTAGTTAAACCAAACGGCATGACCATAAACTCGTAATGACCGTAACGTGTTCTGAAAGCAGTCTTTGGAATATCATCTTCTTTCACCCGCATTTGATGATACCCGGAACGTAAGTCAATCTTTGAATAAACAGACGAGCCTTGTAGTTGATCAAATAAGTCGTCGATTCTCGGTAGTGGGTAGCGGTTCTTGATGGTAAGTTTGTTCAACTCTCGGTAGTCGATACACAACCTGAATGTACCATCTTTCTTCTTGACAAACAAAACAGGAGCTCCCCACGGTGATGTGCTTGGTCGAATGAAACCACGCTCTAAAAGTTCTTGTAATTGGCTTTGCAGTTCTTTCATCTCGCTGGGTGCGAGTCTGTAAGGAGCACGAGCTATTGGTGCAGCTCCTGGTACAAGATCTATTTGAAATTCAACGGATCGATGTGGGGGTAATCCCGGTAATTCTTTCGGAAATACATCGGGAAATTCTTTTGCAATGGGAACATCATTGATGCTCTTTTCTTCAGTTTGTACTTTCTCGACGTGTGCTAGAACAGCATAGCAACCTTTTCTTATTAGTTTTTGTGCCTTCAAATTACTAATAAGATGTAGCTTCGTGTTGCCCTTTTCTCCGTACACCATTAAGGGTTTTCCTTTTTCTCGTATAATGCGAATTGCATTTTTGTAACAAACGATCTCCGCTTTCACTTCTTTCAACCAGTCCATACCGATTATCACATCAAAACTCCCTAACTCTACTGGTATCAAATCAATCTTAAATGTTTCGCTAACCAGTTTAATTTCTCGATTCCGACATATATTATCTGCTGAAATTAATTTACCATTTGCTAATTCGAGTAAAAATTTACTATCCAAAGGCGTCAATGGACAACTTAATTTAGCACAAAAATCTCTACTCATATAGCTTCTATCCGCACCCGAATCAAATAAAACGTAAGCAGATTTATTGTCAATAAGAAACGTACCCGTAACAAGCTCCGGGTCTTCCTGTGCCTCTACCGCATTAATATTGAAAACTCTTCCACGGCCTTGTCCATTCGTGTTCTCCTGGTTCGGGCAATTTCTAATAATGTGGCCTGGTTTTCCACATTTATAACAAACTACATTGGCATAACTTGCTCCGACACTACTTGCTCCGCCATTACTCGTTCCGACACCATTTGTTCCTTTCGTTCTATTAACTCCTGGTCCGTAGACCTCACACTTCGCCGCGCTATGACCATTTCTTTTACACTTGTTGCAAAATTTGGTGCAGAACCCCGAGTGATTCTTTTCACACCTTTGGCATAGCTGCTTCTGATTGTTGTTGTTGTTGCGGTTATTATTGTTGTTGGGATGATTGTTGTAGTTGCTGTTGTTGTTGTTGTTGTTGTTGTTGGGCCGTTTGTTGTAGTTGCGATTGATGTTGCGATTGTTGGGATAATTGTTGCGATTATTGTTGTAATTGCTGTTGTTGTTGTATTGGTGATTCTTATCACCGTTTTCCTCCCACTTTCTTTTGACTTGCTTCACATTGGCCTCTTCAGCAGTCTGTTCTTTAATTCTTTCTTCAATCTGGTTCACTAGTTTGTGAGCCATTCTACATGCCTGTTGTATGGAGGCGGGCTCGTGTGAACTTATATCTTCTTGGATTCTTTCCGGTAATCCTTTCACAAACGCGTCGATCTTCTCTTCCTCATCTTCGAATGCTCCCGGACACAATAGGCACAATTCTGTGAATCGTCTTTCGTACGTGGTAATATCAAATCCTTGGGTTCGTAACCCTCTAAGTTCTGTCTTGAGCTTATTGACCTCGGTTCTGGGACGGTACTTCTCGTTCATCAAGTGCTTGAATGCTGACCACGGTAGTGCGTACGCATCATCTTGTCCCACTTGCTCTAGATAGGTATTCCACCATGTTAACGCAGAACCTGTGAAGGTATGCGTAGCGTACTTCACTTTGTCCTCTTCAGTACACTTACTTATGGCAAACACCGATTCAACCTTCTCGGTCCACCGTTTCAATCCGATCGGTCCTTCGGTTCCATCAAATTCCAAAGGTTTGCAGGCAGTGAATTCTTTGTAGGTGCATCCTACACGATTTCCTGTACTGCTAGATCCAAGGTTATTGTTGGTATGTAGCGCAGCCTGTACTGCGGCTATGTTTGAAGCTAGAAAAGTACGGAATTCCTCTTCATTCATATTCACGGTGTGTCGAGTAGTCGGTGCCATTTCCTTCAAAATAGTTAAATGGAACAAGTTAATCATACAGAATATTAAGAGTAGTTAATAGTATTTCGTAGCATAATATGAACTCATTTATAAAAGCTTTTTCTTCATATTAGCGTTTTATAAGTTTAAATTCGGGTAGTACCTACCCGTTAAGTTCATACTTAGTAGCTAATATACAATTCAACTACTACAATTCCATATGAAAAACTGATTATAATAATATTTCGCGTTCAAACTTTTATACAATATTTTACAAACTTACAATACCGCTTATTTTACATAAAGCATGAAATATAGCACACAATAACTTTGATACAAGATAGTTGTGAAGACAATTCTAGCTAGTACACAAGTCGTTCAGCAAAGGCAATAAAGACACGTAATTCATACGTCCAGAAACAAGTCATGCATTCTGGTTTTACTAGGACTACTTCCCATCCTTGGTCTTGTGCAACATAACCGTTATGGCCGTTGATAAGACAGCGTGTTGTAACGTCATCAAAGGGACGAGGGTTACGTAATGTCCAACAGTCCCGTAATAATCTAAAAACCTCATTTCTTACCCCAATTACCGACTCCGTCACTTGTGGAAACGTTTTGTTTAATAGTTGTAGCCCGATGTTCTTGTTCTCACTTTGGTGAGAAGCGAACATTACTAATCCGTAAGCATAACATGCTTCTTTATGTTGCATGTTAGCCGCTTTTTCTAAATCACGAAGTCCAATATTCGGATATATTGAGTCAAAATAATTTCTTAACCCGTTGCGTAAAATAGCATTTGGGTTCCCCGCAATATATGCGTCAAAGTAAACACATCGTAACTTATGGGTTTCCCAATGTGATATCCCCCATCTTTCAAACGAAAGTCTCTTATAAACTAAGACATTCTTGGAACGTTCTTCGAATGTCTTACAAACTGATCTCGCCTTAAATAGTTGTGCCGAAGAATTCTGGCCGACTCTAGACAAGATTTCATCAATCATGTCTCCGGGTAGGTCTCTTAAAATATTGGGTTGTCTATCCATTTTGTGTTTTTAAACTGTAAAATAGACAAGAGTTAGATTCATAAAAAAAATACTTATTAATACAAGCAATTTTTACATATATCATAAAGCATAAGAACACTATATTCCATATATTACACCACACGAATACAACTATCTTATTCCGACTCGTTCGTTTCTTCTTCTTCGGTTTTGGTTCGTTTTGCCAAGTTTCTAGGGATATATGATGTTCCCCTAATACGAGCCGTCGTTGTCCACATTGGTTTAGAAAAACCTGGTGGTTTAGAGGTTCCCGGGTCATTGTTACAACTTAAGAACTTCGGGGGTTGACGATACATATAAAGTTCATCGGGGTTGGAATTAGATTTCTCTATTTTTATGCCCTTTCCCTTATTATTTTCTTTTGCCTTTTTAAATTCAGTTGGGGTAATTTCTATAACATCATCGGAATTCTCGTCGGAATCCGATTCATCGGAGAATTGGTAATCCTCCCAATATTTTGCTTCCTTGGCGGAAACACCATTGACCATAATTAACTTTGGTCGGTTGGTTGAGGATTTTCTTTTACTTAACCGTTTTATTATTTCCCCCACTGGTTCTATTTCTTCATCCGGTTCCGATTCTTCTTCCGGTTCCGATTCTTCTTCCGGTTCCGACTCTTCTTCCGGTTCCTCTTCGGGAACTTGTGAATCAGTCCACAAATCATTCCAATTTACATTTGACTCTTCATTATTATTAGGTGAGTCAATGGGACTTGTTCTAGAGGTAGACATCTATCACATAATATCAAACACGTTAAGAGATTAATATATCACATAATATTCATATGTTAAAAATATATAGTTTCCAACAAAAATGTTAAGCAATCATTTTTAAAGAAAACACGGTCGAAGTCCAGACTCACTAATGCATCCTAACAAACTCGATAAGACACACTAATGCAAATTTTCTGGTTCTCTAAGACCAACGCTCGGATACCAACTGAAATGTCCCGTTCTTATTGATTAAAAACGTTCCATATTAATTGATTTCGTTGCGAGGTTTTGACCTCTATATGAGACGTTTTTCAAAGACTGCATTCATTTTTAAACAAACCATAACCTTTATTTCATCAATAAAGGTTTAAAAAGCTTTACGTAGATTATCAAATAATGATAATCTAAAATATCCTGTTTACACACGACCATTACATAATGGTTTACAATACAAATATGTTACAACAAAATAAGTTTCTTGAATGCAGTTTTTACACAATATCATACAAGCATGGACTCCAAATCTTGTCCTTATTTAAGTATGCGACAGCGGAAGCTCTTAATAATCACCTGAGAATAAACATGCTTAAAACGTCAACAAAAATGTTGGTGAGTTATAGGTTTAACCTATATATATCAAATCGTAACAATAGACCACAAGATTTCATATTTCAATACACATCCCATACATAGAGATAAAAATCATTCATATGGTGAACACCTGGTAACCGACAATAACAAGATGCATATATAAGAATATCCCCATCATTCCGGGACACCCTTCGGATATGATATAAATTTCGAAGTACTAAAGCATCCGGTACTTTGGATGGGGTTTGTTAGGCCCAATAGATCTATCTTTAGGATTCGCGTCAATTAGGGTGTCTGTTCCCTAATTCTTAGATTACCAGACTTAATAAAAAGGGGCATATTCGATTTCGATAATTCAACCATAGAATGTAGTTTCACGTACTTGTGTCTATTTTGTAAATCATTTATAAAACCTGCATGTATTCTCATCCCAAAAATATTAGATTTTAAAAGTGGGACTATAACTCACTTTCACAGATTTTTACTTCGTCGGGAAGTAAGACTTGGCCACTGGTTGATTCACGAACCTATAACAATATATACATATATATCAAAGTATGTTCAAAATATATTTACAACACTTTTAATATATTTTGATGTTTTAAGTTTATTAAGTCAGCTGTCCTCGTTAGTAACCTACAACTAGTTGTCCACAGTTAGATGTACAGAAATAAATCGATAAATATTATCTTGAATCAATCCACGACCCAGTGTATACGTATCTCAGTATTGATCACAACTCAAACTATATATATTTTGGAATCAACCTCAACCCTGTATAGCTAACTCCAACATTCACATATAGAGTGTCTATGGTTGTTCCGAAATATATATAGATGTGTCGACATGATAGGTCGAAACATTGTATACGTGTCTATGGTATCTCAAGATTACATAATATATAATACAAGTTGATTAAGTTATGGTTGGAATAGATTTGTTACCAATTTTCACGTAGCTAAAATGAGAAAAATTATCCAATCTTATTTTACCCATAACTTCTTCATTTTAAATCCGTTTTGAGTGAATCAAATTGCTATGGTTTCATATTGAACTCTATTTTATGAATCTAAACAAAAAAAGTATAGGTTTCTAGTCGGAAAAATAAGTTACAAGTCGTTTTTGTAAAGGTAGTCATTTCAGTCGAAAGAACGACGTCTAGATGACCATTTTAGAAAACATACTTCCACTTTGAGTTTAACCATAATTTTTGGATATAGTTTCATGTTCATAATAAAAATCATTTTCTCAGAATAACAACTTTTAAATCAAAGTTTATCATAGTTTTTAATTAACTAACCCAAAACAGCCCGCGGTGTTACTACGACGGCGTAAATCCGGTTTTACGGTGTTTTTCGTGTTTCCAGGTTTTAAATCATTAAGTTAGCATATCATATAGATATAGAACATGTGTTTAGTTGATTTTAAAAGTCAAGTTAGAAGGATTAACTTTTGTTTGCGAACAAGTTTAGAATTAACTAAACTATGTTCTAGTGATTACAAGTTTAAACCTTCGAATAAGATAGCTTTATATGTATGAATCGAATGATGTTATGAACATCATTACTACCTTAAGTTCCTTGGATGAACCTACTGGAAAAGAGAAAAATGGATCTAGCTTCAATGGATCCTTGGATGGCTCAAAGTTCTTGAAGCAAAATCATGACACGAAAACAAGTTCAAGTAAGATCATCACTTGAAATAAGATTGTTATAGTTATAGAAATTGAACCAAAGTTTGAATATGATTATTACCTTGTATTAGAATGATAACCTACTGTAAGAAACAAAGATTTCTTGAGGTTGGATGATCACCTTACAAGATTGGAAGTGAGCTAGCAAACTTGAAAGTATTCTTGATTTTTATGAAACTAGAACTTTTGGAATTTATGAAGAACACTTAGAACTTGAAGATAGAACTTGAGAGAGTTCAATTAGATGAAGAAAATTGAAGAATGAAAGTGTTTGTAGGTGTTTTTGGTCGTTGGTGTATGGATTAGATATAAAGGATATGTAATTTTATTTTCATGTAAATAAGTCATGAATGATTACTCATATTTTTGTAATCTTATGAGATATTTCATGCTAGTTGCCAAATGATGGTTCCCACATGTGTTAGGTGACTCACATGGGCTGCTAAGAGCTGATCATTGGAGTGTATATACCAATAGTACATACATCTAAAAGCTGTGTATTGTACGAGTACGAATACGGGTGCATACGAGTAGAATTGTTGATGAAACTGAACGAGAATGTAATTGTAAGCATTTTTGTTAATTAGAAGTATTTTGATAAGTGTATTGAAGTCTTTCAAAAGTGTATAAATACATATTAAAACACTACATGTATATACATTTTAACTGAGTCGTTAAGTCATCGTTAGTCGTTACATGTAAGTGTTGTTTTGAAACCTTTAGGTTAACGATCTTGTTAAATGTTGTTAACCCAATGTTTATAATATCAAAAGAGATTTTAAATTATTATATTATCATGATATTATGATGTACGAATATCTCTTAATATGATATATATACATTAAATGTCGTTACAACGATAAACGTTACATATATGTCTCGTTTCAAAATCATTAAGTTAGTAGTCTTGTTTTTACATATGTAGTTCATTGTTAATATAATTAATGATATGTTTACTTATCATAATATCATGTTAACTATATATATAACCATATATATGTCATCATATAGTTTTTTTACAAGTTTTAACGTTCGTGAATCACCGGTCAACTTGGGTGGTCAATTGTCTATATGAAACCTATTTCAATTAATCAAGTCTTAACAAGTTTGATTGCTTAACATGTTGGAAACATTTAATCATGTAAACATCAATCTCAATTAATATATATAAACATGGAAAAGTTCGGGTCACTACAGTTTTTACACAATATCATACAAGCATGGACTCCAAATCTCGTCCTTATTTAAGTATGCGACAGCGGAAGCTCTTAATAATCACCTGAGAATAAACATGCTTAAAACGTCAACAAAAATGTTGGTGAGTTATAGGTTTAACCTATATATATCAAATCATAATAATAGACCACAAGATTTCATATTTCAATACACATCCCATACATAGAGATAAAAATCATTCATATGGTGAACACCTGGTAACCGACATTAACAAGATGCATATATAAGAATATCCCCATCATTCCGGGACACCCTTCGGATATGATATAAATTTCGAAGTACTAAAGCATCTGGTACTTTGGATGGGGTTTGTTAAGCCCAATAGATCTATCTTTTGGATTCGCGTCAATTAGGGTGTCTGTTCCCTAATTCTTAGATTACCAGACTTAATAAAAAGGGGCATATTCGATTTCGATAATTCAACCATAGAATGTAGTTTCACGTACTTGTGTCTATTTTGTAAATCATTTATAAAACCTGCATGTATTCTCATCCCAAAAATATTAGATTTTAAAAGTGGGACTATAACACACTTTCACATATTTTTACTTCGTCGGGAAGTAAGACTTGGCCACTGTTGATTCACTAACCTATAACAATATATACATATATATCAAAGTATGTTCAAAATATATTTACAACACTTTTAATATATTTTGATGTTTTAAGTTTATTAAGTCAGCTATCCTCGTTAGTAACCTACAACTAGTTGTCCACAGTTAGATGTACAGAAATAAATCGATAAATATTATCTTGAATCAATCCACGACCCAGTGTATACGTATCTCAGTATTGATCACAACTCAAACTATATATATTTTGGAATCAACCTCAACCCTGTATAGCTAACTCCAACATTCACATATAGAGTGTCTATGGTTGTTCCGAAATATATATAAATGTGTCGACATGATAGGTCGAAACATTGTATACGTGTCTATGGTATCTCAAGATTACATAATATACAATACAAGTTGATTAAGTTATGGTTGGAATAAATTTGTTACCATTTTTCACGTAGCTAAAATGAGAAAAATTATCCAATCTTGTTTTACCCATAACTTCTTCATTTTAAATCCGTTTTGAGTGAATCAAATTGCTATGGTTTCATATTGAACTCTATTTTATTAATCTAAACAGAAAAAGTATAGGTTTATAGTCGGAAAAATAAGTTACAAGTCGTTTTTGTAAAGGTAGTCATTTCAGTCGAAAGAACGACGTCTAGATGACCATTTTAGAAAACATACTTCCACTTTGAGTTTAACCATAATTTTTGGATATAGTTTCATGTTCATAATAAAAATCATTTTTTCAGAATAACAACTTTTAAATCAAAGTTTATCATAGTTTTTAATTAACTAACCCAAAACAGCCCGCGGTGTTACTACGACGGCGTAAATCCGGTTTTACGGTGTTTTTCGTGTCTCCAGGTTTTAAATCATTAAGTTAGCATATCATATAGATATAGAACATGTGTTTAGTTGATTTTAAAAGTCAATTTAGAAGGATTAACTTTTGTTTGCGAACAAGTTTAGAATTAACTAAACTATGTTCTAGTGATTACAAGTTTAAACCTTCGAATAAGATAGCTTTATATGTATGAATTGAATGATGTTATGAACATCATTACTACCTTAAGTTCCTTGGATAAACCTACTGGAAAAGTGAAAAATGGATCTAGCTTCAACGGATCCTTGGATGGCTCGAAGTTCTTGAAGCAGAATCATGACACGAAAACAAGTTCAAGTAAGATCATCACTTGAAATAAGATTGTTATAGTTATAGAAATTGAACCAAAGTTTGAATATGATTATTACCTTGTATTAGAATGATAACCTACTGTAAGAAACAAAGATTTCTTGAGGTTGGATGATCACCTTACAAGATTGGAAGTGAGCTAGCAAACTTGAAAGTATTCTTGATTTTATGTAACTAGAACTTGTAGAATATATGAAGAACACTTAGAACTTGAAGATAGAACTTGAGAGAGATCAATTAGATGAAGAAAATTGAAGAATGAAAGTGTTTGTAGGTGTTTTTGGTCGTTGGTGTATGGATTAGATATAAAGGATATGTAATTTAAATAAGTCATGAATGATTACTCATATTTTTGTAATTTTATGAGATATTTCATGCTAGTTGCCAAATGATGGTTCCCACATGTGTTAGGTGACTCACATGGGCTGCTAAGAGCTGATAATTGGAGTGTATATACCAATAGTACATACATCTAAAAGCTGTGTATTGTACGAGTACGAATACGGGTGCATACGAGTAGAATTGTTGATGAAACTGAACGAGGATGTAATTGTAAGCATTTTTGTTAAGTAGAAGTATTTTGATAAGTGTATTGAAGTCTTTCAAAAGTGTATAAATACATATTAAAACACTACATGTATATACATTTTAACTGTCGTTAAGTCATCGTTAGTCGTTACATGTAAGTGTTGTTTTGAAACCTTTAGGTTAACGATCTTGTTAAATGTTGTTAACCCAATGTTTATAATATCAAATGAGATTTTAAATTATTATATTATCATGATATTATCATGTATGAATATCTCTTAATATGATATATATACATTAAATGTCTTTACAACGATAATCGTTACATATATGTCTCGTTTAAAAATCATTAAGTTAGTAGTCTTGTTTTTACATATGTAGTTCATTGTTAATATACTTAATGATATGTTTACTTATCATAGTATCATGTTAACTATATATATATATATCCATATATATGTCATCATATAGTTTTTACAAGTTTTAACGTTCGTGAATCACCGGTCAACTTGGGTGGTCAATTGTCTATATGAAACATATTTCAATTAATCAAGTCTTAACAAGTTTGATTGCTTAACATGTTGGAAACATTTAATCATGTAAATATCAATCTCAATTAATATATATAAACATGGAAAAGTTCGGGTCACTACAGCAATGTCTTCAACACACCACGCAAATGATGTTCATGTTCCTTCATACTCTTCGAATAGACAAGTATGTCGTCAATGAACACAATCACCGACTTGTCCAACATATGTTGGCACACTCTGTTCATAAGATCCATGAATGCCACCGGTGCATTCGTAAGACCGAAAGGCATAACTACAAACTCATAATGCCCGTAACACGTTCGAAAAGCCGTTTTCTCAATATCTTCCTCACGGACTCGCATTTGGTGATAGCCGGATCGTAGGTCAATCTTAGAGAAATACGTTGCACCTTGGAGTTGGCCAAACAAATCGTCAATCCGAGGCAATGGATAACGATTCTTTATCGTCACTTTATTCAAATTCCGATAATCGATGCACATTCGCATACTACCATCCTTCTTCTTCACGAATAAAACCGGAGCGCCCCATGGTGAAGCACTCGGTCGAATAAAACCCTTTTCAAGCAACTCTTGGATTTGATTTAACAACTCATGCATCTCCGTTGGTGCTAAACGATAAGGAGTTTTAGCAATGGGAGTAGCCCCCGGAACCAACTCAATGCGAAATTCAACTTGTCTTTCCCGAAAAAACGTCTTCAAATTCACTAACCACCGGAATTTCATGAATGGGTGGTGGCTCTTCATGAGTATCAACTACATGAGCAAAAAAAGCCATGCCACCACTAATAGGAAAACGACGCGCCCGTGCATAAGTGCATAATGGCACAAGTCTTCTCCGTCTCTCGCCATGAATAATTAACTCTCCCCCACTTGGGGTCTTCACACGAATAGATTTTTCATGGCATGCAATATCGGCTCCATAACGATCGAGCCAATCCATACCAACAACAATATCAAATTCACCCAAGGTCATCGGGATAAGATCAATTTTAAACATTTCAGAACCAAACACAATATCACAATCATTACACACATCAACCCCTAGCACCATCTTACCATCCGCTATATCGACTTCTACCGGATGACTCAACTTAGCTAGCGGCTTATTTAGTTTAGGCACGAATCTTGGAGAAACAAACGACAAATTAGCACCACTATCAAATAGGATCCTTGCCGGATTAGAGTTAACCATGAAAGTACCTTAGACAACTTCGTTGGATTGCTTGGCCTCATCGTTGGTCATCAAATAGTTTCGTCCCCTAGCCGTACCCACTGAAACGCCCCGTCCTAATCCATCTGGACGAAGTCCATATCGATTTTAAACGATTCATAATAGTTGCTTACATCGCGAGGTACTTGACCTCTAAATGATACATTTTACAAACATTGCATTCGTTTTTAAAAGACAAACTTTCATTTCATCGAAAGTTGACAGGTATGCATACCATTTCATAATATCCAACTATAAATGACCTAATATGTCATTTACTTAATAATAATCTTTATTGAACTTCAATGACTCGAATGCAACGTTTTTTGAAATATGTCATGAATGACTCCAAGTAGTATCCTTAAAATGAGCTAATGCGCAGCGGAAGATTTCTTTCAAACCAGAGAATAAACATGCTTTCAAGTGTCAACCAAAAGGTTGGTGAGTTCATTAGTTTATAGTAATCATTTCATTTTCATCATTTTTAATAGACCACAAGATTTTAAATATTATAAAGCGTACAGAAGTCCCATTCTAACTGCACAAAAAATATCTTTCATATGAAGAACACCTGGTGAGGATTCAAAATATAATAGTAACCATATGTGCCGGTCTTTCACCCCACGGCTGAATACATGTGCCTTCAAAATATAGAACCTCTGTGTCGATCTTTACACCTCACGGCAGAACACATGTTTATAAAATATAGGCCAACCGGTGCCAAAATGTCGTAAATAATAAACGATCCACCCGGCTCGGGAGCTCATACGCTCTAACGGAAATCGGGGGCTAATGCTTGTCATAATAATAAACCCCAATCCCAGATAATTCTATCATAGAATGCAGTTAAGGTACTTGTGTCTATTGCGTGAAACATTTATAAAAGCGCAAGTATTCTTAGTCCCAAAAATATATATTGCAAAAGCATTTAAAAAGGGAGCAAATGAAACTCACCATACTGTATTTTGTAGTAAAAATACATATAACATCATTGAACAAGTGTAAGGTTGGCCTCGGATTCACGAACCTATATTATTTGTTTATCTATTAAAACATATAATGGAAATCACATAATTTCATTTACTAATATATATTATTTATATTTTTGTGATTATATAGAATTTATACTAAATTCCATTAAAAACGTATACTTATATTATATCTTTCATTATATGTTATATATAGTTATTATTCGTTAAAATAATAGTTTTGAAAATAAGGATTTACTAATAATAATAATAATAACTTTATTAATAATGATAATGCTAATAATAAATGATAATGATAATCTTTAATAATAATAATAATAATAAGTTATTTTATTTTTATAATGAAAACAATAATATTAATAATAATACCTACTACTAATAATGAGTAATAATAATACTAATTATGATAATAATGATAAAAATAATAATTTAACTAATAATGTTAATATTAATAACATGGTAATTTTAATTAATAATAATGATAATAATAATACTTATTTTCCTAATAATGAAATGAAAATAATAATAATAATAATAATAATAATAATAATAATAATAATAATAATAATAATAATAATAATAATAATAATAATAATAATAATAATAATAATAATGATTAATAAGTAAACTACCTCAAAGAAGTAGCCCTTTAACAAAATGCCCAAGTCCGGGTTTGAACCCGCGACGTCCCGCTAACCCAATTAACATCCTTAACCGTCGCTCCATCTGTTTCTTTTTCTACTTAATCTTAAAAACTCAATCATCATCGTTATCAATCTTAAAACCGTACCATCATCTTCCTATGATCTTCATCATCCGTATTCGCTAGGCATCATCACAAACCTAACGTCCTCATCATATATCATTATGATTATTGATCGAGCCTAGATCCATCTTCCTCACGGAATTGGATCTAGGATCGAGTGCAATGAGGAGGATTGGGGTGTTGTTGTTTGTTTTGGGCCCTGATGATCGTCTTTCACTTTTCAATCAAGTGATCAACCACCCCGACCCGGTCTTGATTGTTAATTAGCATAATTCACCATACCTCGATGTAGAAATTCCTTGGGCACAGTCACAAGTGAAAATCACAAAGGTCTGGGCAAATTGGCAGAGAATCAACAACCTATAAATGAGAGGCCAAGCTCCCTATTTATAGTATTCAGAATATTCGCGGATTCTTGCACTCCTGTGCGGATTCTTGCACTCTTGTGCGGATTCTTGCACTCTTGTGCGGATTCTTGCACTCTTGTGCGAATTTCAGCACACTTGTGCGGATTTATGCACTCTTGTGTGGATTGCGGATTTATGCACTCTTGTGCGGATTGCGGATTTCAACACAAGGTGCTAAAACTTAGTGCAATCCTTGTGCAATGCGCAAGATAATGCTATGCGCACTATCAATTATCGTCATAAAATCATAATCATAATCGTAATCCATGATCATAATCATAATATGTGATCTTAATCATCATCTTCTTTACTTCATTTTCAAGTTTGTTTATCATCTTCCTAATCTAATAACCATCATCTCGACACCTATCCTATTCGCTACTCCAATTTCATTATCATTACTATCATAATCATATTCGAATAATCGTTATTCATGTATCATCATTAATATTATAACCTTCTTAACATAATCATCATCTTGTCTTGATCATAATCAAATATCATAATCATTATCATAATCATTATCATCAGGTTCATCATCATAACTTATTACTTCACGAAAATACCATGTATCATCATACTATATTATTGTCTTTTCAACAGCAACATTAGCCGGTTCTTGGCTCAACGAAATTAGGAACACAACCCAAATTTACTCTCGACCCAATCCTAACTAGAGTTCTCTTGGCCCAACAACAATATGGAAGCTTTCTGCCCACTAAGTAATACAACTCGGTCCAATTAATTACAAAAGTCCAAACATTAAATCGTTGAACTTTCTTTACGTTTGCAGATGAACTATGTTGACAAAATAATTGGTGGGTCCTTTGGTTCTTATTAAATTATCCAACTAAAACACCATCAATCACTTTTCTCTTTTCCTCCACCATAATCAGCGACTTAAAAGCAGAAAATTATGAGATAGCAATCGTGGTTTGTTCTTGTGGTGTTCGATCAGGAATAAGAGAACATGACAGCAAAAATAAAATAAAATAAAATAAGATAATAGCTGTAGGGTTGTCTTGGTGGTGGTTTGGGGTTGAATACAGATACCGTAATATCGAGCAACAATTCGAAAGTGTAATGGGCTTCGGCCTAACAGGCTATAAAACTTTCGGTCCAAAAAATGATGGCTCAGAATTTTGCTAGGAGTCACACAGATTGCAAAATAATTTAAAAAAAAATGAAAAGGGCGTGATAGGAGTCACTCTGGTCGGCCATATTTCTCTTAGTCCCACTTACCTTTTTGAACATGCACTCCATAATACTCCCTCCTTTGATTGTCGACATAACCCAAAAAAGGTATGGCTGTTTATATTATATTAGTCATAAAGCCAAAAAAACAATTTGTTTTGTGGATGTTCCACCCAAACCGAAGTTGGCAGGATGTAAAAAAAAATGGAGTATATATATATATAAAGGTTAATGGTAGTTGTGTTCACTAAAATGAGTGTTGTAGGTTGTGTATTTCGTTAAAGCAACAGAAACAGAAATAACGAAGATGATTTGCAGGTTTTCAAAAAAAAAATATAGCAAGTGGGGTTCGAATTCATGTGATGGTTTTGTTTGGTTTAGCTCACAGTGAGGGTGATAGTTGGAACAGAAAATAGAAAACAGGTGCAGAGATTTTAAGTGAGTTTTGGGTTTAGGTTGGTGAAGGTGATCGATTTACCAGATAGTGAATTAAACAGAAAATCGTGTAGGTGGATGACCAGGAGCACTAGATCAAAGGTTATGATGAGGGTTTTGTTTATCAATGAAAGAAAGTAGAAGAAAGGAGTGTAGCAGCAGCTTGGTTATCATTGAGGGTTCGAGGATTATAGTTGATAATGGTAATAATAATTTAAATGCTGTTATCCGAAACACCGAGTACCTCGATTGTTTTAAAGCAAGAGTATGTCGACAGAAGTTATTCCCTTAAGAATGAACAAAAAGAAGACGTTAAAATTTGATTTAGACCCGCAACTGATTTTGGCTTCTGCTGCAGATATTAAATTTGATTTGTACGACCAAATAACAAAGATCAATCTCCTACAGTTTTTGGAAAACGATGGAAAACAGAATACCAAAATTTCTGTATTTATGTTTACGTATATATCTGTACGTGTATATATCTGTATATATCTTTCTATCATTATATCTTTAACTTTATATATGTATTTTATATATCTTTGTATCTGTATTTGTATTTATTTATATAGATTATCTATATTCAATATATGTTTATGTATTTATATTTATTAATTATATATTTGTATATATATATATATATATATATATATATATATATATATATATATATATATATATATATATATATATATATATATATATAATTCTTACTTTTGATAAGTAACTATTATATTAATATTAATACTACTAATATTAATAATATTTACATTAAACTACATTATAACTTTTAATTATTCTTATAATAGTATTTATACTATATGAATAATAATAAAAATATTGATATAAATGTTAATAATAATGAAAGTAGTAATGATATTAGTGTTAATACAATAATTTTATTTTAACTTGTAATTTCATTTAATTATATTGATATTATATATTATCAATTTTGTAATATTTAATAATTATATAATATTTATAATATCTAATTACATCTATAGAATATTTAATATTATGCATATATATATAATATTCATATAATAATTATACCCATATATCATATTTATTTACAAACAAATGTTCGTGAATCGCCAGGCATGGTCCAAGGGTAATTGATTACATGAATATAGATTTCAAAACTTTCGAGACTCAACATTACGGATTTTTCTTATCGTGTCGGAAACATATAAAGATTAAAGTTTAAATTTGATCGGAAATTTCCGGGTCATCACAGTACCTACCCGTTAAAGAAATTTCATCCCGAAATTTGATCGAGGTCGTCATAGTTAACTATAAAAATGTTTTCATGACGAATATGAGGTGATAATAGAGTTTTGTCATCATTGAGTAATATAGATAAAACAATTTGATTATACGAAGAGTATTAGTGAAGTTATCGCAAGAGAGTGAAATGAGTAAATGTAGAATCGTTTTTAACCGATGACGTAGTCACGATTGATTTCCGGAATTTAAGGGATTTAAGAAAATCTTCGTAATAAGATTTGGTTCTTTGGTGATCAAGGGAATTAGGATCCGCTTTAAATGTGATCATCTGTTTTGATTGCTCTGTCGGATATTTTACTATAAATCCACCCCCGTCGTTTCCTTACAACTCACACCTTCTATTCTTTCTCCTCAATTCATACTTTAAAACATTCATCAATATGCTCCATTCAGTACTGATTCTTGATATACTCTTAATTTTCATATCTGTCATTCTTTTTTTTCATCTGCCGCCAGAAGAATTTATTCACTTCTATTATTTCCTTGGGATTATAACGTTTTTAATTCTCCCGTGTCTTTACATTGCTATACGCATTGATATACACGGTTTGAAATTTCGGGGTTGTTATCGGGCTTTATATTCTTTATTATATTTTGGAGCTTCATACTTTCGTTTTCTCTTCCCGTCCGCGAGTCAAGCGAATAATGGTCTAGAATTCGTATGGATTTTGAAATGAACATAGTTAATGTACTCAGAAAGGAATCAAAATGACACGATCTTGATTTGGCAGATTACCAGAATCTTCGAAAAGATAGAACTATCAAGAAGATATGTTCTTAATATGTTTGGAGATTGGGTAGAATGTAAGAGTCGTGTAAATGGCACATCATGACGGTATGTTCTGTGAATCATCACGTTTTATTAGAAACTCAGCATGAATTACTGTAATATAATCACGTTGATCAAGTGTCATTATATTATACTAACTCATGCATCAGTTTCCAACACTACTTCAAAGACATTCATATTTTAAATTCGAAGGTTCGCAGAATATAGAAACTAAAACAGTTTCCTTTTATGATATAATACGGATAACGCAGAGAGATAGTTATTATTGGACGAGAATATTTATGAAGATATCTTCAGAAATATTGAGGATATTTACAATGAAAGATACGATAATATCTTAGGATTTTAGATTCACGTGATGAAGAAATTCCTTCACGATGATTTAGAGCGGTTAAGGAGTAAGGTATTCGCTAAAGATTTCATCAGAAACAGAATCATCGGGATTCTTTAAATACAGGGTTTGGTCCTTGTATTTGTCCTTGGTCTCCTTCATGTTTGCTCGATTCATTTTTCAGAACTCAGAGATCTGATTCGTAAGTTAGAGTGCTTTTCAGAATTTCAGAATGGAAGGTCATTATTCTAAGAGATAAATGTTATATGTATACATATAACTATTGATGTAAAAATGTTGTGAGATTTAAAATACTGATTGCTGATTTCCTGTAATTGGTATGGTAATTCTCGTTATAAGCTATGGATGAGTATATGGTAAGGTTTTAATGAACAACCATAATGGTTCTTCGGAGAGACTTAAGTCAATGAGTAATGAAGTTGCTGCTAAGTTTTCTGATAATGTGATGGGGTGTAAATGGTTCCCCGATAACGATGACGAAAGGCAAACTTATATATCAAGGTTATAATAAGGTTGTTTCGAACAAAAAGTCAAAGTTGACTTGCTGGAGCTGTGACAAAATTGGCTAATTTGGAAAGAGATTGAAAAGTTATTTTCGGTAATAATAACGCTAAAGGAAATTAGCACAGCTCGCGTTTAAACGTTTACTCAGTTTTCAAGAGTTTTCAGGTACATAACTATATGCATCAATCTTTTCCTTCGTAGATGAAGTGCGGTTGGTTCATCCTCTCGATTGAGATGTTTTCAATAATTAGGAAATGTTCGAACGCAGATTGGAGTCGTCAAGATACAAATGAGGTTTAAGGTGAAATCAAGTGGCAAACTTGAAGTATTGTTTAGTTTCATATGTTATAATCAATATTTTAATTCATTTTAATTGTCCACTGTTGGTAGTCCTCAGTTGATTAGTCCACATTTAGCTAGGAATAGGTAGCTAGGATTTTGTTAGCGTGAATTCTTAACAAAATTTCTCATAGTTAATTTGTTTGTTTCTAACAAATTTTATTCCGTCAAATGTTTTCTTCATTATGCCACTTGTTGGATTCTGATAGGTCAAAATCCAAGTATGAAATTTCAATGGAAATGATTATTCTGTGGTGAACGGATTCATATATCTGTGGATGTAATTAGGATAGGAAATGACTGTTGAATCAGATTTGAAGAATGTACCATGTAACATATTAATGTGAAATCTGAAATATTCCTCGGGTATTACCTACCCGTTAAAATATTTTCATCATTAACAGTTTGTATGAAAGAATTTTTAATCACAATCTTTATGAAAATATATATACATATATATTTTCTTCAGATGTAATTATGGATTTAATGAGTCAATATAATATTAGACTCATTTGTTTTTCGATTTGAGCTAGAATAAGTAATCTCTAAAACTATTAGGAACCACATATTCTTCGCAGAATATTAATGAAGTTATGGTTCAATACTTCATCGTACATTATTAGGATCCACATATTCTTCGTAGAATATTAATGAAGTTATGGTTCAATACTTCATCGTTAATTATTAGGATCCACATATTCTTCGCAGAATATTAATGAATTTATGGTTCAATACTTCATTGTTAATTGCTATTGGTACTCCTTGGTATCTATGGTGCGTATGATGTTGATGTTCGTGGGACAGATTGTGAAATTGAGGCTTGGGATGCGGATGTTGTTGTTGGTGGTACTGTTGGTGTTGGTGCTGTTGCTGAAGCTGGTAAGTTTTGCACCATATTCCCCAAAATCGTTACTCAGATGCGAAGCTCGTTGACTTATTCGATTATTCCTGGATAATTGTCGGTCGGTACGAGCGGATGTATAAGGTTTTGAATTTGAGATAGTATATAATGCTGGCGAGATACTCTAGAAATGAGAGAGAAAATGGTATTATGAACAGGTTCGCCGGTATGTACTTCAGGTTCATCGCTAAGAGGGAAATTTGGTTGTTGAAAGGATCGCCTTCTTCTCGTCTTCATTGATTAAGTCGACTACGAATTCATCAGATGAATTGGGGATGGCTGATTGATTGATATATTCTGGTGACGCTGCTTTCGGGGCTGGAGTGGGATTCCATGTCAGAATCTGTAGTGACCCGAACTTTTCCATGTTTATATATATTAATTGAGATTGATATTTACATGATTAAATGTTTCCAACATGTTAAGCAATCAAACTTGTTAAGACTTGATTAATTGAAATATGTTTCATATAGACAATTGACCACCCAAGTTGACCGGCGATTCACGAACGTTAAAACTTGTAAAAATGACATGACGATATTTATATATGGATATACATATGGTTAACATGAGATTATGATAAGTAAGTATCTCCTGAAGTATATTAACAATGAGTTATATACATATAAACAAGACTACTAACTTAAGGATTTCGAAACGAGACATATATGTAACGATTATCATTGTAACGACATTTAAATGTATATATATCATATTAAGATATATTAATATATCATAATATCATGATAATATAATAATTTAACATCTCATTAGATATAATAAACAATGGGTTAACAACATTAATTGAGATCGTTAACTTAAAGGTTTCAAAACAACATTTACATGTAACGACTAACGATGACTTAACGACTCAGTTAAAATGTATATACATGTAGTGTATTTAGATGTATTAAAATACTTTTGGAAGACTTCAAGACATATATCAAAACACTCATACTTAATGAAAATGGTTACAGCTACTTTCCCATTCTTTTCTTTCATCAAGAATTCTAGTCGTATTCTTACCCGTATTATACACAGCTTCAAAACGTACTTACTATGGGTATATACCAATAGTAACTAGCATGGAATTCCACTCTTGATTATGTCATGTATGACTAATCAATTTTAACTTCTACCATGAGCTAGTCAACTAACTAGAACTCCTTTTAACCCCACTCACCACTCACCAATTACCACTCATCATTCACTCCATTTCACTTCCAATTCTCTTTCTAATTCTCTCTCAACACACACACATTATTATGAACGTATTTTTCCAGTAGTTAATCATCATCTTCATCAAAAATCACTTCAAGAATCAAGCTATAATCATCATAGGAAGAACACTTCAAGAACACTTCAAAAATCCCTTCGAGTTTACTAATTTACTTCCAAGCTTTCTAATCCATTCCAAGTAATCATCTAAGATCAAGAAACCTTTGTTATATACAGTAGGTTATCTTTCTTATTCAAGGTAATATTCATATTCAAACTTTGATTCAATTTCTATAACTATAAACTATCTTAATTCGAGTAAAAATCTTACTTGAACTTGTTTTTGTGTCATGATCCTACTTCAAGAACTTTCAAGCCATCCAAGATCCTTTGAAGCTAGATCATTTCTTGTCACTTCCAGTAGGTTTACCTACTAAACTTGAGGTATTAATGATGTTCATAACATCATTCGATTCATATATATAAAACTATCTTATTTGAAGGTTTAAACTCGTAATCACTAGAACATAGTTTAGTTAATTCTAAACTTGTTCGCAAACAAAAGTTAATCCTTCTAACTTGACTTTTAAAATTAACTAAACACATGTTCTATATCTATATGATATGCTAACTTAATGATTTAAAACCTGGAAACACGAAAAACACCGTAAAACTGAATTTACGCCATCGTAGTAACACCGCGGGTTGTTTTGGGTTAGTTAATTAAAAACTATGATAAACTTTGATTTAAAAGTTGTTATTCTGAGAAAATGATTTTTATTATGAACATGAAACTATATCCAAAAATTATGGTTAAACTCAAAGTGGAAGTATGTTTTCTAAAATGGTCATCTAGACGTCGTTCTTTCGACTGAAATGACTACCTTTACAAAAACGACTTGTAACTTATTTTTCCGACTATAAACCTATACTTTTTCTGTTTAGATTCATAAAATAGAGTTCAATATGAAACCATAGCAATTTGATTCACTCAAAACGGATTTAAAATGAAGAAGTTATGGGTAAAACAAGATTGGATAATTTTTCTCATTTTAGCTACGTGAAAATTGGTAACAAATCTATTCCAACCATAACTTAATCAACTTACTTGTATTGTATATTATGTAATCTTGAGATACCATAGACACGTATACAATGTTTCGACCTATCATGTCGACACATCTATATATATTTCGGAACAACCATAGACACTCTGTATGTGAATGTTGGAGTTAGCTATACAGGGTTGAGGTTGATTCCAAAATATATATAGTTTGAGTTGTGATCAATACTGAGATACATATACACTAGGTCGTGGATTGATTCAAGATAATATTTATCGATTTATTTCTGTACATCTAACTATGGACAACTAGTTGTAGGTTACTAACGAGGACAGCTGACTTAATAAACTTAAAACATCAAAATATATTAAAAGTGTTGTAAATATATTTTGAACATACTTTAATATATATGTATATATTGTTATAGGTTCGTGAATCAACAGTGGCCAAGTCTTACTTCTCGACGAAGTAAAAATCTGTGAAAGTGAGATATAGTCCCACTTTTAAAATCTAATATTTTTGGGATGAGAATACATGCAGGTTTTATAAATGATTTACAAAATAGACACAAGTACGTGAAACTACATTCTATGGTTGAATTATTGAAATCGAATATGCCCCGTTTTATTAAGTCTGGTAATCTAAGAATTAGGGAACAGACACCCTAATTGACGCGAATCCTAAAGATAGATCTATTGGGCCTAACAAACCCCATCCAAAGTACCGGATGCTTTAGTACTTCGAAATTTATATCATATCCGAAGGGTGTCCCGGAATGATGGGGATATTCTTATATATATGCGTCTTGTTAATGTCGGTTACCAGGTGTTCACCATATGAATGATTTTTATCTCTATGTATGGGATGTGTATTGAAATATGAAATCTTGTGGTCTATTGTTACGATTTGATATATATATAGGTTAAACCTATAACTCACCAACATTTTTGTTGACGTTTAAAGCATGTTTATTCTCAGGTGAATATTAAGAGCTTTCGCTGTTGCATACTAAAATAAGGACAAGATTTGGAGTTCATGTTTGTATGATATTGTGTAAAAACTGCATTCAAGAAACTGATTTCGATGTAACATATTTGTATTGTAAACCATTATGTAATGGTCGTGTTAAACAGGATATTTTAGATTATCATTATTTGATAATCTATGTAAAGCTTTTTAAACCTTCATTTATGAAATAAAGGTTATGGTTTGTTTTAAAAATGAATGCAGTCTTTGAAAAACGTCTCATATAGAGGTCAAAACCTCGCAACGAAATCAATTAATATGGAACGTTTTTAATCAATAAGAACGGGACATTTCAGTTGGTATCCGAGCGTTGGTCTTAGAGAACCAGAATTTTGCATTAGTGTGTCTTATCGAGTTTGTTAGGATGCATTAGTGAGTCTGAACTTCGACCGTGTTTACTTGAAAAATGATTGCTTAACAAATTTTGTTGGAAACTATATATTTTTAACATGTGAATATTATGTGATATATTAATCTCTTAATGCGTTTGATATTATGTGATAGATGTCTACCTCTAGAACAAGTCCCATTGACTCACCTAATAATAATGAAGAGTCAAATGTAAATTGGAATGATTCGTGGACTGATTCACAAGTTCCCGAAGAGGAACCGGAAGAAGAGTCGGAACCAGAAGAAGAATCGGAACCGGAAGAAGAATCGGAACCGGATGAAGAAATAGAACCGGTGGGGGAAATAATAAAACGGTTAAGTAAAAGAAAATCCTCAACCAACCGACCAAGGTTAATTATGGTCAATGGTGTTTCCGCTAAGGAAGCAAAATATTGGGAGGATTACCAATTCTCCGATGAATCGGATTCTGACGAGAATTCCGATGATGTTATAGAAATTACCCCAACTGAATTTAAAAAGGCAAAAGAAAATAATAAGGGAAAGGGCATAAAAATAGAGAAATCTAATTCCAACCCCGATGAACTTTATATGTATCGTCAACCCCCGAAGTCCTTAAGTTGTAACAATGACCCGGGAACCTCTAAACCACCAGGTTTTTCTAAACCAATGTGGAAAACTACGGTTCGTATTAGGGGAACATCATATATCCCGAGAAACTTGGCCAAACGAACCAAAACCGAAGAAGAAGAAACAAGCGAGTCGGAATAAGATAGTTGTATTCGTGTGGTGTAATATATGTAATATAGTGTGCTTATGCTTTATGATATATGTAAAAATTGCTTGTATTAATAAGTATTTTTATTATGAATCTAACTCTTATCTATTTTACAGTATAAAAACACAAAATGGATAGACAACCCAATATTTTAAGAGACCTACTCGGAGACATGATTGATGAAATCTTGTCTAGAGTCGGTCAAAATTCTTCGGCACAACTATTTAAGGCGAGATCAGTTTGTAAGACATTCGAAGAACGTTCCAAGAATGCCTTGGTTTATAAAAGACTTTCGTTCGAAAGATGGGGGATATCACATTGGGAAATCCATAAGTTACGATGTGTTTACTTTGACGCATATATTGCGGGGAACCCAAATGCTATTTTACGCAATGGGTTAAGAAATTATTTTGACTCAATATATCCGAATATTGGACTTCGTGATTTAGAAAAAGCGGCTAACATGCAACATAAAGAAGCATGTTATGCTTACAGATTAGTAATGTTCGCTTCTCACCAAAGTGAGAACAAGAACATCGGCCTACAACTATTAAACAAAACGTTCCCACAAGTGACGGAGTCGGTAATTGGGGTAAGAAATCAGGTTTTTAGATTGTTACGGGACTGTTGGACATTACGTAACCCTCGTCCCTTTGACGACGTTACAATACGCTGTCTTATCAACGGCCATAACGATTATTTTCCACAAGACCAAGAATGGGAAGTAGTCCTAGTAAAACCAGAATGCATGACTTGTTTCTGGACGTATGAATTACGTGTCTTTATTGCCTTTGCTGAACGACTCGTGTACTAGCTAGAATTATCTTCACAACTATCTTGTATCAAAGTTATTGTGTGCTATATTTCATGCTTTATGTAAAATAAGCGGTATTGTAAGTTTGTAAAATATTGTATAAAAGTTTGAACACGAAATATTATTATAATCAGTTTTTCATATAGAATTGTAGTAGTTGAATTGTATATTAGCTACTAAGTATGAACTTAACGGGTAGGTACTAGCCGAATTTAAACTTATAAAACGCTAATATGAAGAAAAAGCTTTTATAAATGAGTTCATATTATGCTACGAAATACTATTAACTACTCTTAATATTCTGTATGATTAACTTGTTCCATTTAACTATTTTGAAGGAAATGGCACCGACTACTCGACACATCGTGAATATGAATGAACAGGAATTCCGTACTTTTCTAGCTTCAAACATAACCGCAGTACAGGCTGCGCTACATACCAACAATAACCTTGGATCTAGCAGTACAGGAAATCGTGTAGGATGCACCTACAAAGAATTCACTGCCTGCAAACCTTTGGAATTTGATTGAACCGAAGGACCGATCGGATTAAAACGGTGGACCGAGAAGGTCGAATCGGTGTTTTCCATAAGTAAGTGTACTGAAGAGGACAAAGTGAAGTACGCTACGCATACCTTCACAGGTTCTGCGTTAACATGGTGGATTACCTATCTAGAGCAAGTGGGACAAGACGATGCGTACGCACTACCGTGGTCAGCATTCAAGCACTTGATGAACGAGAAGTACTGTCCCAGAACCGAGGTCAATAAGCTCAAAACAGAACTTAGAGGGTTACGAACCCAAGGATTTGATATTACCACGTACGAAAGACGATTCACAGAATTGTGCCTATTGTGTCCGGGAGCATTCGAAGATGAGGAAGAGAAGATCGACGCGTTTGTGAAAGGATTACCGGAAAGAATCCAAGAAGATATAAGTTCACACGAGCCCGCCTCCATACAACAGGCATGTAGAATGGCTCAAAAACTAGTGAACCAGATTGAAGAAAGAATTAAAGAACAGACTGCTGAAGAGGCCAATGTGAAGCAAGTCAAAAGAAAGTGGGAGGAAAACGGTGATAAGAATCACCAATACAACAACAACAGCAATTACAACAATAATCGCAACAATTATCCCAACAATCGCAACATCAATCGCAACTACAACAAATGGCCCAACAACAACAACAACAACAACAACAACAGCAACTACAATAATCATCCCAACAACAATAATAACCGCAACAACAACAACAATCAGAAGCAGCTATGCCAAAGGTGTGAAAAGTATCACTCGGGGTTCTGCACCAAATTTTGCAACAAGTGTAAAAGAAATGGTCATAGCGCGGCGAAGTGTGAGGTCTACGGACCAGGGATTAATAGAACGAAAGGAACAAATGGTGTCGGAACGAGTAATGGCGGAGCAAGTAGTGTCAGAGCAAGTTATGCCAATGTATTTTGTTATAAATGTGGAAAACCGGGCCACATTATTAGAAATTACCCGAACCAGGAGAACACGAATGGACAAGGCCGCGGAAGAGTTTTCAATATTAATGCGGCAGAGGCACAGGAAGACCCGGAGCTTGTTACGGGTACGTTTCTTATTGACAATAAATCTGCTTACGTTTTATTTGATTCGGGTGCGGATAGAAGCTATATGAGTAGAGATTTTTGTGCTAAATTAAGTTGTCCATTGACGCCTTTAGATAGTAAATTTTTACTCGAATTAGCAAATGGTAAATTAATTTCAGCAGATAATATATGTCGGAATCGAGAAATTAAACTGGTTAGCGAAACATTTAAGATTGACTTGATACCAGTAGAGTTGGGGAGTTTTGATGTGATAATCGGTATGGACTGGTTGAAAGAAGTGAAAGCAGAGATCGTTTGTTACAAAAATGCAATTCGCATTATACGAGAAAAAGGAAAACCCTTAATGGTGTACGGAGAAAAGGGCAACACGAAGCTACATCTTATTAGTAATTTGAAGGCACAAAAACTAATAAGAAAAGGTTGCTATGCTGTTCTAGCACACGTCGAGAAAGTACAAACTGAAGAAAAGAGCATCAATGATGTTCCCGTCGAAAAAGAATTTCCCAATGTATTTCCGAAAGAATTACCGGGATTACCCCCACATCGATCCGTTGAATTTCAAATAGATCTTGTACCAGGAGCTGCACCAATAGCTCGTGCTCCTTACAGACTCGCACCCAGTGAGATGAAAGAACTGCAAAGCCAATTACAAGAACTTTTAGAGCATGGTTTCATTCGACCAAGCACATCACCGTGGGGAGCTCCTGTTTTGTTGGTCAAGAAGAAAGATGGTACATTCAGGTTGTGTATCGACTACCGAGAGTTGAACAAACTTACCATCAAGAACCGCTACCCACTACCGAGAATCGACGACTTATTTGATCAACTACAAGGCTCGTCTGTTTATTCAAAGATTGACTTACGTTCCGGGTATCATTAAATGCGGGTGAAAGAAGATGATATTCCAAAGACTGCTTTCAGAACACGTTACGGTCATTACGAGTTTATGGTCATGCCATTTGGTTTAACTAATGCACCAGCTGTGTTCATGGACCTTATGAACCGAGTGTGTGGACCATACCTTGACAAGTTTGTCATTGTTTTCATTAATGACATACTTATTTACTCAAAGAATGACCAAGAACACGGTGAACATTTGAGAAAGGTGTTAGAAGTATTGAGGAAGGAAGAATTGTACGCTAAATTTTCAAAGTGTGCATTTTGGTTGGAAGAAGTACAATTCCTCGGTCACATAGTGAACAAAAAAGGTATTAAGGTGGATCCGGCAAAGATAGAAACTGTTGAAAAGTGGGAAACCCCGAAAACTCCGAAACACATACGCCAGTTTTTAGGACTAGCTGGTTACTACAGAAGGTTCATCCAAGACTTTTCCAGAATAGCAAAACCCTTGACTTCATTAACACATAAAGGGAAGAAATTTGAATGGAAGAATGAACAAGAGAAAGCGTTTCAGTTATTGAAGAAAAAACTAACTACGGCACCTATATTGTCATTGCCTGAAGGGAATGATGATTTTGTGATTTATTGTGACGCATCAAAGCAAGGTCTCGGTTGTGTATTAATGCAACGAACGAAGGTGATTGCTTATGCGTCTAGACAATTGAAGATTCACGAGCAAAATTATAAGACGCATGATTTGGAATTAGGCGAGGTTGTTTTTGCATTAAAGACTTGGAGGCACTACTTATATGGGGTCAAAAGTATTATATATACCGACCACAAAAGTCTTCAACACATATTTAATCAGAAACAACTGAATATGAGGCAGCGTAGGTGGATTGAATTGTTGAATGATTACGACTTTGAGATTCGTTACCACCCGGGGAAGGCAAATGTGGTAGCCGATGCCTTGAGCAGGAAGGATAGAGAACCCATTCGAGTAAAATCTATGAATATAATGATTCATAATAACCTTACTACTCAAATAAAGGAGGCGCAACAAGGAGTTTTAAAAGAAGGAAATTTAAAGGATGAAATACCCAAAGGATCGGAGCAGCATCTTAATATTCGGGAAGACGGAATCCGGTATAGGGCTGAAAGGATTTGGGTACCAAAATTTGGAGATATGAGAGAAATGGTACTTAGAGAAGCTCATAAAACCAGATACTCAATACATCCTGGAACGGGGAAGATGTACAAGGATCTCAAGAAACATTTTTGGTGGCCGGGTATGAAAGCCGATGTTGCTAAATACGTAGGAGAATGTTTGACGTGTTCTAAGGTCAAAGCTGAGCATCAGAAACCATCAGGTCTACTTCAAAAACCCGAAATCCCAGAATGGAAATGGGAAAACATTACCATGGATTTCATCACTAAATTGCCAAGGACTGCAAGTGGTTTTGATACTATTTGGGTAATAGTTGATCGTCTCACCAAATCAGCACACTTCCTGCCAATAAGAGAAGATGACAAGATGGAGAAGTTAGCACGACTGTATTTGAAGGAAGTCGTCTCCAGACATGGAATACCAATCTCTATTATCTCTGATAGGGATGGCAGATTTATTTCAAGATTCTGGCAGACATTACAGCAAGCATTAGGAACTCGTCTAGACATGAGTACTGCCTATCATCCACAAACTGATGGGCAGAGTGAAAGGACGATACAAACGCTTGAAGACATGCTACGAGCATGTGTTATTGATTTCGGAAACAGTTGGGATCGACATCTACCGTTAGCAGAATTTTCCTACAACAACAGCTACCATTCAAGCATTGAGATGGCACCATTTGAAGCACTTTATGGTAGAAAGTGCAAGTCTCCGATTTGTTTGAGTGAAGTGGGGGATAGACAGATTACGGGTCCGGAGATTATACAAGAAACTACCGAGAAGATCATCCAAATTCAACAACGGTTGAAAACCGCCAAAAGTCGACAAAAGAGCTACGCTGACATTAAAAGAAAAGATATAGATTTTGAAATTGGAGAGATGGTCATGCTTAAAGTTGCACCTTGGAAAGGCGTTGTTCGATTTGGTAAACGAGGGAAATTAAATCCAAGGTATATTGGACCATTCAAGATTATTGATCGTGTCGGACCAGTAGCTTACCGACTTGAGTTACCTCAACAACTCGCAGCTGTACATAACACTTTCCACGTCTCGAATTTGAAGAAATGTTTTGCTAAAGAAGATCTCACTATTCCGTTAGACGAAATCCAAATCAACGAAAAACTCCAATTCATCGAAGAACCCGTCGAAATAATGGATCGTGAGGTTAAAAGACTTAAGCAAAACAAGATACCAATTGTTAAGGTTCGATGGAATGCTCGTAGAGGACCCGAGTTCACCTGGGAGCGTGAAGATCAGATGAAGAAGAAATACCCGCATCTATTTCCAGAAGATTCGTCAACACCTTCAACAGCTTAAAATTTCGGGACGAAATTTATTTAACGGGTAGGTACTGTAGTGACCCGAACTTTTCCATGTTTATATATATTAATTGAGATTGATATTTACATGATTAAATGTTTCCAACATGTTAAGCAATCAAACTTGTTAAGACTTGATTAATTGAAATATGTTTCATATAGACAATTGACCACCCAAGTTGACCGGCGATTCACGAACGTTAAAACTTGTAAAAATGACATGACGATATATATATGGATATACATATGGTTAACATGAGATTATGATAAGTAAGTATCTCCATAAGTATATTAACAATGAGTCATATACATATAAACAAGACTACTAACTTAAGGATTTCGAAACGAGACATATATGTAACGATTATCGTTGTAACGACATTTAAATGTATATATATCATATTAAGATATATTAATATATCATAATATCATGATAATATAATAATTTAACATCTCATTAGATATAATAAACAATGGGTTAACAACATTAATTGAGATCGTTAACTTAAAGGTTTCAAAACAACACTTACATGTAACGACTAACGATGACTTAACGACTCAGTTAAAATGTATATACATGTAGTTTATTTAGATGTATTAAAATACTTTTGGAAGACTTCAAGACATATATCAAAACACTCATACTTAACGAAAATGGTTACAGTTACTTTCCCATTCTTTTCTTTCATCAAGAATTCTAGTCGTATTCTTACCCGTATTATACACAGCTTCAAAACGAACTTACTATAGGTATATACCAATAGGAACTAGCATGTGATTCCACTCTTGATTATGTCATGTATGACTAATCAATTTTAACTTCTACCATGAGCTAGTAAACTAACTAGAACTCCTTTTAACCCCACTCACCACTCACCAATTACCACTCATCATTCACTCCATTTCACTTCCAATTCTCTTTCTAATTCTCTCTCAACACTCACACATTATTATGAACGTATTTTTCCAGTAGTTAATCATCATCTTCATCAAAAATCACTTCAAAAATCAAGCTATAATAATCATAGGAAGAACACTTCAAGAACACTTCAAAAATCCCTTCGAGTTTACTAATTTACTTCCAAGCTTTCTAATCCATTCCAAGTAATCATCTAAGATAAAGAAACCTTTGTTATACAGTAGGTTATCTTTCTTATTCAAGGTAATATTCATATTCAAACTTTGATTCAATTTCTATAACTATAAACTATCTTAATTCGAGTAAAAATCTTACTTGAACTTGTTTTTGTATCATGATCCTACTTCAAAGAACTTTCAAGCCATCTAAGATCCTTTGAAGCTAGATCATTTCTTGTCACTTCCAGTAGGTTTACCTACTAAACTTGAGGTAGTAATGATGTTCATAACATCATTCGATTCATATATATAAAACTATCTTATTCGAAGGTTTAAACTCGTAATCACTAGAACATAGTTTAGTTAATTCTAAACTTGTTCGCAAACAAAAGTTAATCCTTCTAACTTGACTTTTAAAATTAACTAAACACATGTTCTATATCTATATGATATGCTAACTTAATGATTTAAAACCTGGAAACACGAAAAACACCGTAAAACCGGATTTACGCCGTCGTAGTAACACCGCGGGCTGTTTTGGGTTAGTTAATTAAAAACTATGATAAACTTTGATTTAAAAGTTGTTATTCTGAGAAAATGATTTTTAATATGAACATGAAACTATATCCAAAAATTATGGTTAAACTCAAAGTGGAAGTATGTTTTCTAAAATGGTCATCTAGACGTCGTTTTTTCGACTGAAATGACTACCTTTACAAAAACGACTTGTAACTTATTTTTCCGACTATAAACCTATACTTTTTATGTTTATATTCATAAAATAGAGTTCAATATGAAACCATAGCAATTTGATTCACTCAAAACGGATTTAAAATGAAGAAGTTATAGGTAAAACAAGATTGGATAATTTTTCTCATTTTAGCTACGTGAAAATTGGTAACAAATCTATTCCAACCATAACTTAATCAACTTGTATTGTATATTATGTAATCTTGAGATACCATAGACACGTATACAATGTTTCGACCTATCATGTCGACACATCTATATATATTTCGGAACAACCATAGACACTCTATATGTGAATGTTGGAGTTAGCTATACAGGGTTGAGGTTGATTCCAAAATATATATAGTTTGAGTTGTGATCAATACTGAGATACGTATACACTGGGTCGTGGATTGATTCAAGATAATATTTATCGATTTATTTCTGTACATCTAACTGTGGACAACTAGTTGTAGGTTACTAACGAGGACAGCTGACTTAATAAACTTAAAACATCAAAATATATTAAAAGTGTTGTAAATATATTTTGAACATACTTTAATATATATGTATATATTGTTATAGGTTCGTGAATCAACAGTGGCCAAGTCTTACTTCTCGACGAAGTAAAAATCTGTGAAAGTGAGTTATAGTCCCACTTTTAAAATCTAATATTTTTGGGATGAGAATACATGCAGGTTTTATAAATGATTTACAAAATAGACACAAGTACGTGAAATTACATTCTATAGTTGAATTATCGAAATCGAATATGCCCCTTTTTATTAAGTCTGGTAATCTAAGAATTAGGGAACAGACACCCTAATTGACGCGAATCCTAAAGATAGATCTATTGGGCCTAACAAACCCCATCCAAAGTACCGGATGCTTTAGTACTTCGAAATTTATATCATATCCGAAGGGTGTCCCGGAATGATGGGGATATTCTTATATATATGCATCTTGTTAATGTCGGTTACCAGGTGTTCACCATATGAATGATTTTTATCTCTATGTATGGGATGTGTATTGAAATATGAAATCTTGTAGTCTATTGTTACGATTTGATATATATAGGTTAAACCTATAACTCACCAACATTTTTGTTAACGTTTACAGCATGTTTATTCTCAGGTGAATATTAAGAGCTTCCGCTGTTGCATACTAAAATAAGGACAAGATTTGGAGTTCATGTTTGTATGATATTGTGTAAAAACTGCATTCAAGAAACTGATTTCGATGTAACATATTTGTATTGTAAACCATTATGTAATGGTCGTGTGTAAACAGGATATTTTAGATTATCATTATTTGATAATCTACGTAAAGCTTTTTAAACCTTCATTTATGAAATAAAGGTTATGGTTTGTTTTAAAAATGAATGCAGTCTTTGAAAAACGTCTCATATAGAGGTCAAAACCTCGCAACGAAATCAATTAATATGGAACGTTTTTAATCAATAAGAACGGGACATTTCAGAATCCGAGGGACTTGAACTATTTGTAAGTTCCATTGCGTACGATTGAATAAAGGATGTTTCGATATGAAATGATGTTCGGATATTGGATGATATTCTAATTACATAGAATACCTATACATAGTACAAAAGATCCCGTGGATTACGAAAAGAATTAAGGAAATGTGTAAGATAAAGTCTACAGTAACAGATACGCTAAGATATGAATTAGCAGATACGCTAAGATATGAATTTTTGTCTATACACTATTCATGCAATCAATGCAGTAAGATGTGTCTAGACTAAAGATGGTAAGCAGATAATTTTAACATGAATGATAAGCAAAACTTTTGACATGCGGACCAGGTTCAAGTCCAGACTCATTAATATAACCTAACAACTACTAGGTCGAAGTCCAGACTTCACTAATGCATCCTAACAACTACCGGTTAGACACACTAATGTTGACCTGGTTCGCTAAGACCACCGCTCTGATGCCAACTGAAACGCCCCGTCCTAATCCATCTGGACGAAGTCCATATCGATTTTAAACGATTCATAATAGTTGATTACATCACGAGGTACTTGACCTCTAAATGATACATTTTACAAACATTGCATTCGTTTTTAAAAGACAGACTTTCATTTCATCGAAAGTTGACAGGTATGCATACCATTTCATAATATCCAACTATAAATGACCTAATATGTCATTTACTTAATAATAATCTTTATTGAACTTCAATGACTCTAATGCAACGTCTTTTGAAATATGTCATGAATGACTCCAAGTAATATCCTTAAAATGAGCTAATGCACAGCGGAAGATTTCTTTCAAACCTGAGAATAAACATGCTTTCAAGTGTCAACCAAAAGGTTGGTGAGTTCATTAGTTTATAGTAATCATTTCATTTTCATCATTTTTAATAGACCACAAGATTTTAAATATTATAAAGCGTACAGAAGTCCCATTCCAACTGCACAAAAAAATATCTTTCATATGAAGAACACCTGGTGAGGATTCAAAATATAATAGTAACCATCTGTGCCGGTCTTTCACCCCACGGCTGAATACATGTGCCTTCAAAATATAGAACCTCTGTGCCGGTCTTTACACCTCACGGCTGAACACATGTTTATAAAATATAGGCCAACCAGTGCCAAAATGTCGTAAATAATAAACCATCCACCCGGCTCGGGAGCTCATACGCTCTAACGGAAACCGGGGGCTAATGCGCGTCATAATAATCAACCCCAATCCCAAATAATTCTATCATAGAATGCAGTTAAGGTACTTGTGTCTATTGCGTCAAACATATATAAAAGCACATGTATTCTCAGTCCCAAAAATATATATTGCAAAAGCATTTAAAAAGGTAGCAAATGAAACTCACCATACTGTATTTTGTAGTAAAAATACATATAACATCATTGAACAAGTGTAAGGTTGGCCTCGGATTCACGAACCTATATTATTTATTTATCTTTTAAAACATATAATGGAAATCACATAATTTCGTTTACTAATATATATTATTTATATTTTTGTGATTATATAGAATTTATACTAAATTCCATTAAAAACGTATACTTATATTATATCTTTCATTATATGTTATATATAGTTATTATTCGTTAAAATAATAGTTTTGAAAATAAGGATTTACTAATAATAATAATAATAACTTTATTAATAATGATAATGCTAATAATAAATGATAATGATAATCTTTAATAATAATAATAATAATAATAATAATAATAATAATAATAATAATAATAATAATAATAATAAGTTATTTTATTTTTATAATGAAAACAATAATATTAATAATAATACCTACTACTAATAATGAGTAATAATAATACTAATTATGATAATAATGATAAAAATAATAATTTAACTAATAATGTTAATCTTAATAACATGGTAATTTTAATTAATAATAATGATAATAATAATACTTATTTTCCTAATAATGATATGATAATAATAATAATAATAATAATAATAATAATAATAATAATAATAATAATAATAATAATAATAATAATAATAATAATGATTAATAAATAAACTACCTCAAAGAAGTAGCCCTTTAACAAAATGCCCAAGTCCGGGTTTGAACCCGAGACGTCCCGCTAACCCAATTAACATCCTTAACCGTCGCTCCATCTGTTTCTTTTTATACTTAATCTTAAAAACTAAATCATCATCATTATCAATCTTAAAAACGTACCCATCATCTTCCTATGATCTTCATCATCCGTATTCGCTAGGCATCATCACAAACCTAACGTCCTCATCATATATCATTATGATTATCGTCATAAAATCATAATCATAATCGTAATCCATGATCATAATCATAATATGTGATCTTAATCATCATCTTCTTTACTTCATTTTCAAGTTCGTTTATCATCTTCCTAATCTAATAACCATCATCTCGACACCTATCCTATTCGCTACTCCAATTTCATTATCATTACTATCATAATCATATTCGAATAATCGTTATTCATGTATCATCGTTAATATTATAACCTTCTTAACATAATCATCATCTTGTCTTGATCATAATCAAATATCATAATCATTATCATAATCATTATCATAATCGTTATCATCAGGTTCATCATCATAACTTATTACTTCACGAAAATACCATGTATCATCATACTATATTATTGTCTTTTCAACAGCTACATTAGCCGGTTCTTGGCTCAACGAAATTAGGAACACAGCCCAAATTTACTCTCGGCCCAATCCTAACTAGAGTTCTCTTGGCCCAACAATAATATGGAAGCTTTCGGCCCACTAAGTAATACAACTCGGTCCAATTAATTACAATAGTCCAAACATTAAATCGTTGAACTTTGTTTACGTTTGCAGATGAACTATGTCGACAAAATAATTGGTGGGTCCTTTGGTTCTTATTAAATTATCCAACTAAAACACCATCAATCACTTTTCTCTTTTCCTCCACCATAATCAGCGACTCAAAAGCAGAAAATTATGAGATAGCAATCGTGGTTTGTTCTTGTGGTGTTCGATCAGGAATAAGAGAACGTGGCAGTAAAAATAAAATAAAATAAGATAATAGCTGTAGGGTTGTCTTGGTGGTGGTTTGGGGTTGAATACAGATACCGTAATATCGAGCAACAATTCGAAAGTGTAATGGGCTTCGGCCTAACAGGCTATAAAAATTTCGGTCCAAAAAATGATGGCTCAGAATTTTGCTAGGAGTCACACAGATTGCAAAATAATTTAAAAAAAAAATGAAAAGGGCGTGATAGGAGTCACTCTGGTCGGCCATATTTCTCTTAGTCCCACTTACCTTTTTGAACATGCACTCCATAATACTCCCTCCTTTGATTGTCGACATAACCCTCAAAAAGGTATGGCTGTTTATATTATATTAGTCATAAAGCCAAAAAAACAATTTGTTTTGTGGATGTTCCACCCAAACCGAAGTTGGCAGGATGTAAAAAAAATACAGAGTATATATATATATATATATATAAAGGTTGATGGTAGTTGTGTTCACTAAAATGAGTGTTGTAGGTTGTGTATTTCGTTAAAGCAACAGAAACAGAAATAACGAAGATGATTTGCAGGTTTTAAAAAAAAAATATAGCAAGTGGGGTTCAAATTCATGTGATGGTTTTGTTTGGTTTAGCTCACGGTGAGGGTGATAGTTGGAACAGAAAATAGAAAACAGGTGCAGAGATTTTAAGTGAGTTTTGGGTTTAGGTTGGTGAAGGTGATCGATTTACCAGATAGTGAATTAAACAGAAAATCGTGTAGGTGGATGACCAGGAGCACTAGATCAAAGGTTATGATGAGGGTTTTGTTTATCAACGAAAGAAAGTAGAAGAAAGGAGTGTAGCAGCAGCTTGGTTATCGTTGAGGGTTCGAGGATTGTAGTTGATAATGGTAATAATAATTTGAATACTGTTATCCGAAACACCGAGTACCTCAATTGTTTTAAAGCAAGAGTATGTCGACAGAAGTTATTCCCTTAAGAATGAACAAAAAGAAGACGTTAAAATTTGATTTAGACTCGCAACTGATTTTGGCTTCTGCTACAGATATTAAATTTGATTTGTACGACCAAATAACAAAGATCAATCTCCTACAGTTTTTGGAAAACGATGGAAAACAGAATACCAAAATTTCTGTATTTATGTTTACGTATATATCTATACGTGTATATATTTGTATATATCTTTCTATCATTATATCTTTATCTTTATATCTGTATTTTATATATCTTTGTATCTGTATTTGTATTTATTTATATAGATTATCTATATTCAATATATGTTTATGTATTTATATTTATTAATTATATATTTGTATATATATATATATATATATATATACATATATATAATTCTTACTTTTGATAAGTAACTAATATATTAATATTAATACTACTAATATTAATAATATTTACATTACAACTACATTATAACTTTTAATTATTCTTTTAATAGTGTTAACACCTATTTCCTTATGAGGTAAAGCTTAGTATGTCAACAACAGACCAGAAGTGATCTAGCTTTTAGGAGGGCGGAGTGTTGCCGATTGATTTTTACCCTCGGGAAATAATCCCTGCAGACCCGGTACACAAATGTAAGAACTTGTTATCATCCGCAGAGCGTATAAGTGCTAGCCGGATGACTTCTAGTGAGAGAAAGTAGAGAGAGAAAGAGAGAGGTGAAGTCTCAGCTCTCAAAGTTGTCAGAATGTCTGAACTGTGTAAAATGACGACCCAAGGGGTCTATTTATAGTGTTAGATCCACCAGATTGCTCGGGGACACGTGTCAGATGATGATACGTTCTGTTATTCGTGGTCCAAAATTTATGCTGAAAGTGCCGTTCTCCGGCGAGGGCTTACACGCTAGGCGGCCTTCAGGGCTTACGCATGACGGAGCAGCCTATACAGCGGAGAACACTGGACGGATAATTCCACAAAACTGTTGTTTTCAGCCTTCCTGATGCTATTTTTATGCAACCATTATGCCTTTTATGTGTGTATACGATAGGATACACCATTAAGTCCCCCCAGTTTAAGGACTTAAGCATTTGAAAAATGATTAAATTGTTAAACTTTTGATAACGCATGCCAACCAAAATCTTCACATTTCACCTTTTCCTTTCGCATTGGGAATCACACCACAGGCATTAAATGATAGGCGAATTTTACTGACAACATGATGATTGCTAAAATATCGCACGCGCCTCTTAGCTTGTAAAAGAACTCTTCGATGTACTCACCTTTTTATCTTCTCCTTACACGTGTGTGGCTGAAAACAAAACCCCCAATTCACCACTAACTACAGCTGTTATATCTTCTTACTTTTAACCATCATAAACCCTAACCGATAATTCACTTTTACAACTTCCTTCTACAGTATTCATCTTCTTCCATTAATACCTTCTTTATTTTCTGTTTCATTAGAACATTAATGGCAGCCATAAAGGATGTTGCAGCTATTCCTAGCAGAGTAAATGTGAGATATTTAAGTGAGCTACTGTAACATTTCCCTAGATTAGCTGGTGTTGAACCAGTG
This sequence comes from Rutidosis leptorrhynchoides, assembly GCF_046630445.1. Taxonomy (NCBI): domain Eukaryota; kingdom Viridiplantae; phylum Streptophyta; class Magnoliopsida; order Asterales; family Asteraceae; genus Rutidosis; species Rutidosis leptorrhynchoides. Next base: position 261,512,986 of record NC_092337.1, read on the forward strand.
ATTCCTGCAATTAATGTCAGAGCCTGTTCACCGCCCCCTGGCAAAGTTGCCATTTATGGCCATTCAATCTTCAGATTTTGCTTACGTTTACCATTTACACCCTTCTTCTTAGAAGTTTGCAGATTTTTCGGTGTTGCTGTTGGTCAATTCGAACCAGCATCAATTCGAAAGATCTTGATTTTTGAAATGTATTGTCACGCTAGGAAAATTGAGCCATCAATTCGAATATTTTGTCATCTGGTATGCATAGCACGCCATGAAAATGGTTGGTTTACATTCAATAAAGTTCATGGGTTTCTGAAACCTGCAGTTGATCATCATGGCGATAACTGGTATGCTTCATTTATTTTCATAAATGAAGATGTAATTGATAAACAATACTCAGCTACTCGAGTATGGCGCAAATATTCGCATAACATTTCTGTTACCTTTCCAAAATTCATCACCAAAGAAAACCTTTTGTTTAAGAAGATTAAAGCTGAACAAATTAATGATATTAAATATGGGGAACACATGCTTTCGCTGACATCCATGAGCCAAGATTGGGATATCTCTCAAGGTTATGCTTGTATTCTTGCTGGGAAAAAGAGTAAGCATTTACTTTTGCTATATATGCTTAAATAAAATGCTCTTCTGTATCTATCCATTTAATCATTCTGACGCTTTAATTTTTTACAGAAATTACTCCGCTTACCGCTATGCGATCATCATGTTATTCACAGCTTACTTTTAGCACTGAGAAAATTATTGATGATACCCCCAAAACAGATGAAGTGAGGGAGGAGGAAGATGAAGAAGAAGAAGAAGAAGAAGAAGACATAGGTATGAATCGGATTGCCTCTAGAGAACGTCGTACCTCGGGTAATGAAAATGACAACACTGAATTATGCAAAATTCCATACCAAAACCTGTACTTGTTTTCTTACATACCCAGTACTGATGGATTTTATAATCCAAACCCTTCCTTATATTTTATGTCACCTTTGAAATGTTGTGAAGCATATTGGAACTCTTTTATAAGTAACAATTTTCCTTTATCTCCAATAGCTAGTGCATCACATCAAGACACTATCTTAGCAACTCTTCTGCCTTCCGCCAAGAGGAGAAGAATTGGTCAAATTCCTTCGTCATCTGCTCAACAGGGAGCTGGACCTAGTTCTTCTCAACAACAAATTACGCTTCCCAATCTTGACACAAACATGCTCTCTTCTCTTTTAAAAGGACCACCACATTCGTATGAAGTTTTCATGACTTTTCTGAATGCGATGGTGTGCCCTTCACTAGCGCAATTTTTTAGCAACTTATCTGATGCAGATGCCAAGAAAGTTAAGGCACAAAGCATTATTCTGAACATTGCTTCTGGTTTGAATGACCTTCAATGCCTATCTGATTTGCAGAACAGTGAAGTCACTACAAATAAGGAGCTATCTGCTGAAAAGGAGAAAGTAACCAAGGCTGAACGAATAGCCACAGAGATGAAGAGGGAATACGAGACAATGAAGAGGCATTATGAAAATTGAAACAGACAGAGGGCAGAATATAAGGAGCAAGTTAAAGTACTATCTTTCAGAGAAACACGGCATCTGAGCAAAATTGATGAACTAGTGAAGGAGAAAGAAAAATTAGTTGAGGAAAATAACACTTTCAAGGAACAGCTTAAAGCCAAAGAGGAGAACGAAAAATGAATGATAACTGGCATTCCTGCACTTGTAGAGCGTGTCTTTAACTGTCAGGCACTATCTCACAGAATCCGTGAGTTTGTCCACCTTGCAAAATCTGCTGAACGGTTAAATTTTTTTAACTTTATGAAGAAAAAACTACCAGAACTTCCAAATCCTCTTCCTGAGGTAATCACATCAAAAATTAATGAAAATGCTATTTTAGAAGCTGATGAAGCCGGTGCCTCAATAGAAAATATAAAGTTTTCTGATCTTGAAAATCTGTGTAAAAGGCCGGATGTAACAATAGATGATGTATTGAATTACACTCCACAGAATGAATAAAACATTATGTTTTTATACATCTGCTTTTACATAACGCTTAATATTGCATTTAGTTATGTATATTAGAAAGATATGATGTAACTTAGTAAGATTATTGTAATGAACAATGTTCAAGATACTGAGATTGTACGTTGCAATCATTATAGTTATGAATATTAAAAACATATTCTCCGCCATACGCCTTCCGTCATGAAATTCATGAGGAAAAGTTATGAATTATTTTCGCCTTTAGATATTTTGCTGGACACTATGATCCGTTTTCTGTTTTGTTTTGTATTTTGTGTATATGTGTCATGACATTTTTTGTAGATTCGTTTCATCGCTTCGATGTTTTAGTGAGTTCTACATGTCTCACTATCGATACAACCATTTTGAGTATGATTGTACTTCTACCACCGAAAGGCTCTCTTTCTTTCTGCGGGTAGGGATGACACACAGCTATGTGACACCTGGGCTAAAAAAATCCTTGGCCGGATAAAATTTGAAAAATATTGCCATAAGAATAATTGCTATTATTCATATTCTTTAAAGAAATTTTTACATTTATGACTATATCTCATGCATTTGACAGTTGATCAAGTTGTCCATGCATATAATGCTACGCATAAAATTTCTTTAAATTCATTGCATTCCAAGCTCTTTCATATTGCTCGCCGGAAGGCGCAGCAAGCATGTAGGATCCGTTCTGATTTACTTTCGTGACCTTATAAGGTCCTTCCCATTTTGGGGCTAGCTTTCCAAATTTGATTTGCCTGCTTGCCTCATTATCACGTAATACTAAATCATCTATTTCAAACTGCACATGCTGTACTTTCTTGTTATAATATTTTGCCATTTTATGCTTGTGATCCGCTTGCCGGATGGCGGCCATCAACCTTCTTTCCTCCAACAAGTTGAGATCTCTCTTAACGCCTCAGAATTAGCCTTAACATCAAATGCCTAATGCGTTGCGTTGGCTCACATATTTCAGCTGGTATCACTGCCTCTGTTCCATACACCAGACTGAAAGGTGTTTCCCCCGTGCTCCGCTTTGGCATCGTTCGGTGTGCCCACAATACATTTGGCAGCTCATCCACCCATCCAGTTTGACTCAGACCCAACCGTGCCTTAATGCCAGCAACGATTTCCTTATTGGTAACCTCTACTTGTCCATTCGCTTGAGGATGAGCAACAGATGTAAAATTTTGCTTTATGCCCAGCTCTCCACACCAACTCCGAAATGGATTTTCTGCAAATTGCTTGCCGTTATCGCTGACTATTTCATTTGGCACCCCATAACGACATACAATATCATGCCAAACAAACTTTTTGACATTTTCTCCTGTGATTTTTGCTAAAGCCTTTGCTTCAACCCATTTCGTGAAAAAATCGATTGCTACCACCAAGAACTTAGCATTACCAGTGCTCCTATTGAATGGCCCCACAATGTCAATAGCCCATTTACAGAATGAAGACACTGAATTGTTCCATGCATCTGACAATTCTCACATATTTTGATGATTTCTGCAACATCCCGATAAAGTGAAGGCCAAAAATACCCTTGTCGCATGATCCGTGACGCCACAGTACGAAAACCGGAATGTTGCGAACAGACTCCTTCATGCATTTCTTTGACCACCTTTAACGCTTCATCATCGGTTAGACACCTTAACAATGGACCATTGTATGATTTTCGATAAAGGACGCCACTAACTATTTCATACATTGGTGCAGTCACTCTTATTCTTCTTGCTTCCGCCTTATCAACAGGTAACCATCTGTCATGCAAATATCTCAAATACGGAGTCATCCAAGTTTCCTTAGCTTCTTCAGCTATTGCAATAATTGGTTTTCTATGTATTGATTTCTCCTTAAGTTCTTCAACCAACACTCGTTTGTGCAAATGATCAAATGTTAACGTGGCTAACTTGCTCAAAACATCAGCTTTTTTGTTCTTATTTCGAGGGATTTGCACGACTTCAAGGTTATCAAATTTCTTTGAAATTGCTTCCACCAACTTTACATATTGCCTCATGGATGCATCCCTTGCATCGAATGTTCCATTAACCTGCTGGGCAACAATTTAAGAATCAACATACGCTCTTAAATTTGTTATGCCCATTTCTACCGCTATGCGGAGGCCGGAGAGTAACGCCTCATACTCTGCTTCATTGTTTGAAGCATAAAAACAGAATTTCAGTGCATAAGTATATTCTTCACCGTCTGGACTTGTTAAAACTAGCCCTGCACCTGTTCCCTCTTCACTGGATGCCCCATCAGTGTATAACTCCCACTCATGCTGTGATGGTGCCATTTTGTTGTCATACTCTACTTTTTCATTTGTCTCCTAGAGTAAATCTGCCAAAATTTTCCCTTTAACTGCATTTCAAGGAGCAAAATTGATTTCATACTCCCCCAACTCGATGGCCCATTTTGCTAAACGGCCAGATGATTCTGGGCGCCGGAGTATTTGCTTCAATGGTTGATCTGTCAACACTAAGATGGGATGACCTTGAAAATATCTTCGTAGACGTCGTGCAGTATGCACAAGGGCATAAACCATTCGGTGAAGTGGTGGATAATTTGTTTCACTAAGCTGCAACACCTTGCTAACAAAATATATGGGCATTTGCACGCCGCTCCGTTCTGCGATTAGAACAGAACTTATTGCTTCCTTTGAGACAGCTAAGTATAAAATTAGGGTTTCCCCCTCTTTTGGTGCTGTTAACGTAGGTAATGTTTTTAACAACTGCTTGATCTCTTGGAATGCATTTTCGGCTTCCGCCATCCACATAAAATCTTTTTTATTCAGACAACCCTTTAATACCTTCATGAATGGAAGTGACTTTTCAGCTGCTCTGGACAAGAATCTTGTTAATGCTGCTAGACATCCATGTAACCGTTGAACATCCTTCTTGCTAGTTGGTGACTTCATATCTTCAATTGTTTGAATTTTCTTAGGATTAGCTTTAATTCCACGTTCTGTGACAATATGACCTAAGAATTTTCCCTCTTCCACACCAAACGTGCACTTCTTGGGATTTAATTTCATGTTAATTTTTCACAGAGATGCAAAAGTTTCCTGTATATCTCGTAACATCTTTTCTTCAGTATGACTTTTGATGACAATCTCATCAACGTAAGCTTCTAAATTTCGCCCAATTTGATCCTTAAACGCCATATCAATAAGTCATTGATATGTTGCTCCTGCATTTTTCAAACCAAAAGGCATTTTCATATAACAGAATATGCCTTCCGTCGTGTGAAAAGCCGTTTTGTCTTCATCCTTTAAAGCCATCGGGATTTGATGATATCCCTTAGCTGCATCTAGAAAACATTTGAATCGATATCCTGCTAATGATTCAACCTTCGAATCAATTTCAGGTAAAGGATAATTGTCCTTCGGACATGCTTTATTGATATCCGTGAAATCCACACATGACCGGATTGGCTACCCATGTCTGATATTTGACCTCTCGCAAGATCCCAGCATCTACCAAACTTCGTACCTCATCACGAAGGAACTTGCTTCTTTCTGGCGCCATGCCACGCTTTTTCTGACAAACAGGATGTACATTGGGGTTCACATTTAGCCTATGCTCTGCAATTTCCCTTGGAACACCGGTCATATCAGACGGCTGCCATGCAAAAACGTCTAAATTTGTTGTCAAAATATAGTATAATTTTTCTCTACATTCAGTGGACAACGTATGCCCAATTATGATTTTCTGATCTGGAAATTTAAGATTTGGTGAAATTGACCCATCATCGTGTATGATTGGCTTAATTACTACCTTTGTTACTTGGGCACACACAATTGACTTCTTCTGTTCTGCATATAACGTTGCCACTCCGTCTGGTGTTGGAAACTTCATCATACCATGTATAGTTGATGTTACAGCTCCAAACGTCATTAAAGCAGTTCTTCCCAAAATTATGTTATACTGTGAATTTGCTTTAACTACCAAGAACTCAATGTTGGATGTACGTCTTAGGGGTGGCTTGCCCAAGGTTACTTCAAGCAAAATACTTCCCTCAGACCACGATGGCTCACTTGTAAAACTTGCCAACGACACATATGTTTCCTTCATTCTCTCTTGTACATCTTTGGGTAGCTGTATGAAACAATGTTCATACATAATGTCTGCTCCAGCTCCTGTGTCAGTGTAAATGTTGCGTATTAAGCAATTTGCAACTCACGCTTCTATAACTACTGGACCATCAGATGGGTTTGTGTTACACATAGAAGGAAATGATATTAATTGTTCTTCCCAATCTTCTAATACTTCTGCCTTCCTTCGTTGTCCAGCTTTCCATGGATGTATCATGCCCACTTCTATGGGTATGAATTCGTTATCCTCGCCGTTTTTATCAGTATTGGTGAGATGATTCGTCTTAATAATGGATGGCGCCATTGTTAACACCTATTTCCTTGTGAGGTAAGGCTTAGTATGTCAACAAGAGACCAGAAGTGATCTAGTTTTTAGGAGGGCGGAGTGTTGCCGATTGATTTTTACCCTCGGGAAATAATCCCTGCAGACCCGGTACACAAGTGTAGGAACTTGTGGGGTGGCTTAATCAATCTGTCGTCCGCAGAGCGTATAAGTGCTAGCCGGATGACTTCTAGTGAGAGAAAGTAGAGAGAGAAAGAGAGAGGTGCAGTCTCAGCTCTCAAAGTTGTCAGAATGTCTGAACTCTGTAAAATGACGACCCAAGGGGTCTATTTATAGTGTTAGATCCACCAGATTGCTCGGGGACACGTGTCAGATGATGATACGTTCTGTTATTCGTGGTCCGAAATTTATGCTGAAAGTGCCGTTCTCCGGCGAGGGATTACACGCTAGGCGGCCTTCAGGGCTTACGCATGACGGAGCAGCCTGTACAGCGGAGAACGCTGGACGGATAATTCCACAAAACTGTTGTTTCCAGCCTTCCTGATGCTATTTTTATGCAACCATTATGCCTTTTATGTGTGTATACGATAGGATACACCATTAAATAGTATTTATACTAGATCAATAATAATAAAAATATTGATATAAATGTTAATAATAATGAAAGTAGTAATGATATTAGTGTTAATACAATAATTTTATTTTAGCTTGTAATTTCATTTAATTATATTAATATTATATATTATCAATTTTGTAATATTAAATAATTATATAATTTTTATAATATCTAATTACATCTATAGAATATTTAATATTATGTATATATATATATATATATATATATATATATATATAATATTTATATAATAATTATACCCATATATCATATTTATTTACAAACAAATGTTCGTGAATCGCCAGGCATGGTCCAAGGGTAATTGATTACATGAATATAGATTTCAAAACTTTCGAGACTCAACATTACGGATTTTTCTTATCGTTTCGGAAACATATAAAGATTAAAGTTTAAATTTGATCGGAAATTTCCAGGTCATCACACCCACCGCCTTCTCCAACTTCTTAACATGATCGGTGTTCAAATCGGGACACTCCGGCCATCGGTGCCCTTCCTTACCACAATTATAACAAGTGAGTTTGGTTGTAGAAGATGGCTTGGTGCAATCACGAGCCATGTGTCCTTGTCGCCCACAATTATAGCATTTGGGTCCAAAACCCCCGGACATACCCTTCTTCACACTACCAACACTCTCACTCGCACCCTTACTTTTCTTCTTCGAATGACTAGTAGCTTCAAACTTCCTCTTGCTAAAAGTAAAGCCACTCTTTCTCAAAGCGAGCGACTCAAAACCTTTGGCCATATCAAACAACTCATCAAAACTTTTCACCACGTTTACACTAATCTTATCTTGATAGTTGTCGTTCAAGGTTCGATAGAAATCTTCCTTCAACATTTTATCATTCCCGACGTACTCCGGGCAAAGTTAGGTCTTTGACAAGAAAACGGATTTGAGAGTGTTCAAATCCATCGACCCTTGACTCAAGGCACGCAACTCGTCCTTAAGTCTAGTAAGATTGGCCGAAGTTCAGTACTCGTTGAAAAACTCCGCTTTGAACTCTTCCCAAGTGAAATCCATACATTGTTCTTCACCATAAAGTTGGTTTTCGCGTCCCACCATAATTTAGCATTGCCTCACAACATACTACACCTGTACCTTGTCTTCTTATCGAGAGGGCATTCACAAGTACGGAAAGCCCCCTCCATATCGGAGATCCAACGGGTACTCTTAAGAGGGTCTCGTTCACCATCAAAGGTGGGAGGTTGAGAATCCTTGAAATTCTTGTAGAAAAAGTCCCGTCTTCCCACATTATCTTCTTGCAGAACAAGCTTAACTAGTTCCTTAACCACATTAACTAGTTGCTCGTCAATCGTATCTAGAAACATCTTCTTAACGTCTTCGAGAAACTCCGCTTTTTGACGTTTAAAGATGGCCTCAACTTTGGCCGTGAACTCAACATCCTCACTCTTCATACTATAAAACGAAAATAGGTTAAACAACGAAATGAGAGGACAAGACACAATTATATACATATACACCTCACCGTCCCATCTTGCTCAACAATCGTCGTACATCGCTCGTTTGACACGATTTGAACCCGTAACAATGGTAGCTAATCATTGTTACGCGAGCACGTCGCATTAACTTGCTAGTACAACGTCTATCTCGCTTGATGATCGCAAAACACAATATAAAACAATTAGCGCATAGTTAGTTTACCTAAACCTAGGCACTAACCAATTCACGGTCCAACCCGTCTCCTACAAGTCCCGCATAAAGCGCATTCACAATAAAGTCTAAGTCTAGACACCTATCTCAAGTCGCCTAAATCCCTTAGACCAATGCTCTGATACCACTTGTAAAGACCCGAATTCATTATCTAAAAAACACGCCTTAAAAAAAACTTTTCAGAAACAACACATCTGGACGGCGTCCAGCAAAGAAGGCTTGAACGGCGACCAGAAGATCTGGACGGCGTCCAAATGAACTGCCAGGTTCTGATCTGGCTGTCCAACATACTCAAGCAGAAAATCCGCTTCCCGACACTTCTAAACGAAAACCTTTTCACAGCATGTTAACATAATTAAAACTAAGAAGTTTCCACCATAAAACCAAGTTTTACAACATCGGGCCCACATCGACCGTTTTACGAGTTTCGTATAAAAATAAAAGTTCGACCATAAGAGTATAAATCCCAAACGACACCTAGAGCATAGTGTTTAGGGTTAAACTACACACATACTGGCAAAACTTCAAAAGGTAAACATGTCCAAAATGTAGTGACCCGAACTTTTCCATGTTTATATACATTAATTGAGATTGATGTTTACATGATTAAATGTTTCCAACATGTTAAGCAATCAAACTTGTTAAGACTTGATTAATTGAAATATGTTTCATATAGACAATTGACCACCCAAGTTGACCGGTGATTCACGAACGTTAAAACTTGTAAAAACTATACGATGACATATATATGGTTATATATATAGTTAACATGTTTTTATTATAAGTATGTATCTCATTAGGTATTTTAACAATGAGTTATATACATAAAAATGAGACTATTAATTTAAGAAACTCGAAAACGATATATATAACGATTATCGTTATAACAACGTCTTACTAGGTACATATGAATCATATTAAGATATTGATACACTTGGTTAATTATGTTAAATGATAAGTAAATATATTATTAAGTGTATTAACAATGAAATACATATGTAAAAATAAGACTACTAACTTAATGATTTCGAAACGAGACATATATGTAACGTTTATCGTTGTAACGACATTTAATGTATATATATCATATTAAGAGATATTCGTACATCATAATATCATGATAATATAATAATTTAAAATCTCTTTTGATATTATAAACATTGGGTTAACAACATTTAACAAGATCGTTAACCTAAAGGTTTCAAAACAACACTTACATGTAACGACTAACGATGACTTAACGACTCAGTTAAAATGTATATACATGTAGTGTTTTAATATGTATTTATACACTTTTGAAAGACTTCAATACACTTATCAAAATACTTCTACTTAACAAAAATGCTTACAATTACATTCTCGTTCAGTTTCATCAACAATTCTACTCGTATGCACCCGTATTCGTACTTGTACAATACACAGCTTTTAGATGTATGTACTATTGGTATATACACTCCAATGATCAGCTCTTAGCAGCCCATGTGAGTCACCTAACACATGTGGGAACCATCATTTGGCAACTAGCATGAAATATCTCATAAGATTACAAAAATATGAGTAATCATTCATGACTTATTTACATGAAAACAAAATTACATATCCTTTATATCTAATCCATACACCAACGACCAAAAACACCTACAAACACTTTCATTCTTCAATTTTCTTCATCTAATTGAACTCTCTCAAGTTCTATCTTCAAGTTCTAAGTGTTCTTCATAAATTCCAAAAGTTCTAGTTTCATAAAATCAAGAATACTTTCAAGTTTGCTAGCTCACTTCCAATCTTGTAAGGTGATCATCCAACCTCAAGAAATCTTTGTTTCTTACAGTAGGTTATCATTCTAATACAAGGTAATAATCATATTCAAACTTTGGTTCAATTTCTATAACTATAACAATCTTATTTCAAGTGATGATCTTACTTGAACTTGTTTTCGTGTCATGATTTTGCTTCAAGAACTTTGAGCCATCCAAGGATCCATTGAAGCTAGATCCATTTTTCTCTTTTCCAGTAGGTTCATCCAAGGAACTTAAGGTAGTAATGATGTTCATAACATCATTCGATTCATACATATAAAGCTATCTTATTCGAAGGTTTAAACTTGTAATCACTAGAACATAGTTTAGTTAATTCTAAACTTGTTCGCAAACAAAAGTTAATCCTTCTAACTTGACTTTTAAAATCAACTAAACACATGTTCTATATCTATATGATATGCTAACTTAATGACTTAAAACCTGGAAACACGAAAAACACCGTAAAACCGGATTTACGCCGTCGTAGTAACACCGCGGGCTGTTTTGGGTTAGTTAATTAAAAACTATGATAAACTTTGATTTAAAAGTTGTTATTCTGAGAAAATGATTTTTATTATGAACATGAAACTATATCCAAAAATTATGGTTAAACTCAAAGTGGAAGTATGTTTTCTAAAATGGTCATCTAGACGTCGTTCTTTCGACTGAAATGACTACCTTTACAAAAACGACTTGTAACTTATTTTTCCGACTATAAACCTATACTTTTTCTATTTAGATTCATAAAATAGAGTTCAATATGAAACCATAGCAATTTGATTCACTCAAAACGGATTTAAAATGAAGAAGTTATGGGTAAAACAAGATTGGATAATTTTTCTCATTTTAGCTACGTGAAAATTGGTAACAAATCTATTCCAACCATAACTTAATCAACTTGTATTGTATATTATGTAATCTTGAGATACCATAGACACGTATACAATGTTTCGACCTATCATGTCGACACATCTATATATATTTCGGAACAACCATAGACACTCTATATGTGAATGTTGGAGTTAGCTATACAGGGTTGAGGTTGATTCCAAAATATATATAGTTTGAGTTGTGATCAATACTGAGATACGTATACACTGGGTCGTGGATTGATTCAAGATAATATTTATCGATTTATTTCTGTACATCTAACTGTGGACAACTAGTTATAGGTTACTAACGAGGACAGCTGACTTAATAAACTTAAAACATCAAAATATATTAAAAGTGTTGTAAATATATTTTGAACATACTTTAATATATATGTATATATTGTTATAGGTTCGTGAATCAACAGTGGCCAAGTCTTACTTCCCGACGAAGTAAAAATCTGTGAAAGTGAGTTATAGTCCCACTTTTAAAATCTAATATTTTTGGGATGAGAATACATGCAGGTTTTATAAATGATTTACAAAATAGACACAAGTACGTGAAACTACATTCTATGGTTGAATTATCGAAGTTGAATATGCCCCTTTTTATTAAGTCTGGTAATCTAAGAATTAGGGAACAGACACCCTAATTGACGCGAATCCTAAAGATAGATCTATTGGGCCTAACAAACCCCATCCAAAGTACCGGATGCTTTAGTACTTCGAAATTTATATCATATCCGAAGGGTGTCCCGGAATGATGGGGATATTCTTATATATGCATCTTGTTATTGTCGGTTACCAGGTGTTCACCATATGAATGATTTTTATCTCTATGTATGGGATGTGTATTGAAATATGAAATCTTGTGGTCTATTGTTACGATTTGATATATATAGGTTAAACCTATAACTCACCAACATTTTTGTTGACGTTTAAAGCATGTTTATTCTCAGGTGAATATTAAGAGCTTCCGCTGTTGCATACTAAAATAAGGACAAGATTTGGAGTCCATGTTTGTATGATATTGTGTAAAAACTGCATTCAAGAAACTGAATTCGATGTAACATATTTGTATTGTAAACCATTATGTAATGGTCGTGTGTAAACAGGATATTTTAGATTATCATTATTTGATAATCTACGTAAAGCTTTTTAAACCTTTATTTATGAAATAAAGGTTATGGTTTGTTTTAAAAATGAATGCAGTCTTTGAAAAACGTCTCATATAGAGGTCAAAACCTCGCAACGAAATCAATTAATATGGAACGTTTTTAATCAATAAGAACGGGACATTTCAGTTGGTATCAGAGCGTTGGTCTTAGAGAACCAGAAAATTTGCATTAGTGTGTCTTATCGAGTTTGTTAGGATGCATTAGTGAGTCTGGACTTCGACCGTGTTTTCTTTAAAAATGATTGCTTAACATTTTTGTTGGAAACTATATATTTTTAACATATGAATATTATGTGATATATTAATCTCTTAACGTGTTTGATATTATGTGATAGATGTCTACCTCTAGAACAAGTCCCATTGACTCACCTAATAATAATGAAGAGTCAAATGTAAATTGGAATGATTTGTGGACTGATTCACAAGTTCCCGAAGAGGAACCGGAAGAAGAGTCGGAACCGGAAGAAGAATCGGAACCGGAAGAAGAATCGGAAACGGATGAAGAAATAGAACCGGTGGGGGAAATAATAAAACGGTTAAGTAAAAGAAAATCCTCAACCAACCGACCAAAGTTAATTATGGTCAATGGTGTTTCCGCCAAGGAAGCAAAATATTGGGAGGATTACCAATTCTTCGATGAATCGGATTCCGACGAGAATTCCGATGATGTTATAGAAATTACCCCAACTGAATTTAAAAAGGCAAAAGAATATAATAAGGGAAAGAGCATAAAAATAGAGAAATCTAATTCCAACCCCGATGAACTTTATATGTATCGTCAACCCCCGAAGTCCTTAAGTTGTAACAATGACCCGGGAACCTCTAAACCACCAGGTTTTTCTAAACCAATGTGGATCACGACGGCTCGTATTAAGGGAACATCATATATCCCTAGAAAATTGGCAAAACGAACCAAAACCGAAGAAGAAGAAACAAGCGAGTCGGAATAAGATAGTTATATTCGTGTGGTGTAATATATGTAATATAGTGTGCTTATGCTTTATGATATATGTAAAAATTGCTTGTATTAATAAGTATTTTTTTTTATGAATCTAACTCTTGTCTATTTTACAGTTTAAAAACACAAAATGGATAGACAACCCAATATTTTAAGAGACCTACCCGGAGACATGATTGATGAAATCTTGTCTAGAGTCGGCCAGAATTCTTCGGCACAACTATTTAAGGCGAGATCAGTTTGTAAGACATTCGAAGAACGTTCCAAGAATGTCTTGGTTTATAAGAGACTTTCGTTTGAAAGATGGGGGATATCACATTGAGAAACCCATAAGTTACGATGTGTTTACTTTGACGCATATATTGCGGGGAACCCAAATGCTATTTTACGCAACGGGCTAAGAAATTATTTTGACTCAATATATCCGAATATTGGACTTCGTGATTTAGAAAAAGCGGCTAACATGCAACATAAAGAAGCATGTTATGCTTACGGATTAGTAATGTTTGCTTCTCACCAAAGTGAGAACAAGAACATCGGGTTACAACTATTAAACAAAACGTTTCCACAAGTGACGGAGTCGGTAATTGGGGTAAGAAATGAGGTTTTTAGATTATTACGGGACTGTTGGACATTACGTAACCCTCGTCCCTTTGATGACGTTACAACACGCTGTCTTATCAACGGCCATAACGGTTATGTTGCACAAGACCAAGGATGGGAAGTAGTCCTAGTAAAACCAGAATGCATGACTTGTTTCTGGACGTATGAATTACGTGTCTTTATTGCCTTTGCTGAACGACTTGTGTACTAGCTAGAATTGTCTTCACAACTATCTTGTATCAAAGTTATTGTGTGCTATATTTCATGCTTTATGTAAAATAAGCGGTATTATAAGTTTGTAAAATATTGTATAAAAGTTTGAACGCGAAATATTATTATAATCAGTTTTTCATATAGAATTGTAGTAGTTGAATTGTATATTAGCTACTAAGTATGAACTTAACGGGTAGGTACTACCCGAATTTAAACTTATAAAACGCTAATATGAAGAAAAAGCTTTTATAAATGAGTTCATATTATGCGACAAAATACTATTAACTACTCTTAATATTCTGTATGATTAACTTGTTCCATTTAACTATTTTGAAGGAAATGGCACCGACTACTCGACACACCGTGAATATGAATGAAGAGGAATTCCGTACTTTTCTAGCTTCAAACATAGCCGCAGTACAGGCTGCGCTACATACCAACAATAACCTTGGATCTAGCAGTACAGGAAATCGTGTAGGATGCACCTACAAAGAATTCACTGCCTGCAAACCTTTAGAATTTGATGGAACCGAAGGACCGATCGGATTGAAACGGTGGACCGAGAAGGTTGAATCGGTGTTTGCCATAAGTAAGTGTACTGAAGAGGACAAAGTGAAGTACGCTACACATACCTTCACAGGTTCTGCGTTAACATGGTGGAATACCTATCTAGAGCAAGTGGGACAAGATGATGCGTACGCACTACCGTGGTCAGCATTCAAGCACTTGATGAACGAGAAGTACCGTCCCAGAACCGAGGTCAATAAGCTCAAGACAGAACTTAGAGGGTTACGAACCCAAGGATTTGATATTACCACGTACGAAAGACGATTCACAGAATTGTGCCTATTGTGTCCGGGAGCATTCGAAGATGAGGAAGAGAAGATCGACGCGTTTGTGAAAGGATTACCGGAAAGAATCCAAGAAGATATAAGTTCACACGAGCCCGCCTCCATACAACAGGCATGTAGAATGGCTCACAAACTAGTGAACCAGATTGAAGAAAGAATTAAAGAACAGACTGCTGAAGAGGCCAATGTGAAGCAAGTCAAAAGAAAGTGGGAGGAAAACGGTGATAAGAATCACCAATACAACAACAACAGCAATTACAACAATAATCGCAACAATTATCCCAACAATCGCAATATCAATCGCAACTACAACAAACGGCCCAACAACAACAACAACAACAACAGCAACTACAACAATCATTCCAACAACAATAATAACCGCAACAACAACAACAATCAGAAGCAGCTATGCCAAAGGTGTGAAAAGAATCACTCGGGGTTCTGCACCAAATTTTGCAACAAGTGTAAAAGAAATGGTCATAGCGCGGCGAAGTGTGAGGTCTACGGACCAGGGGTTAATAGAACGAAAGGAACAAATGGTGTCGGAACGAGTAATGGCGGAGCAAGTAGTGTCGGAGCAAGTTATGCCAATGTAGTTTGTTATAAATGTGGAAAACCAGGCCACATTATTAGAAATTGCCCGAACCAGGAGAACACGAATGGACAAGGCCGTGGAAGAGTTTTCAATATTAATGCGGTAGAGGCACAGGAATACCCGGAGCTTGTTACGGGTACGTTTCTTATTGACAATAAATCTGCTTACGTTTTATTTGATTCGGGTGCGGATAGAAGCTATATGAGTAGAGATTTTTGTGCTAAATTAAGTTGTCCATTGACGCCTTTGGATAGTAAATTTTTACTCGAATTAGCAAATGGTAAATTAATTTCAGCAGATAATATATGTCGGAATCGAGAAATTAAACTGGTTAGCGAAACATTTAAGATTGATTTGATACCAGTAGAGTTAGGGAGTTTTGATGTGATAATCGGTATGGACTGGTTGAAAGAAGTGAAAGCGGAGATCGTTTGTTACAAAAATGCAATTCGCATTATACGAGAAAAAGGAAAACCCTTAATGGTGTACGGAGAAAAGGGCAACACGAAGCTACATCTTATTAGTAATTTGAAGGCACAAAAACTAATAAGAAAAGGTTGCTATGCTGTTCTAGCACACGTCGAGAAAGTACAAACTGAAGAAAAGAGCATCAATGATGTTCCCATTGCAAAAGAATTTCCCGATGTATTTCCGAAAGAATTACCGGGATTACCCCCACATCGATCCGTTGAATTTCAAATAGATCTTATACCAGGAGCTGCACCAATAGCTCGTGCTCCTTACAGACTCGCACCCAGCGAGATGAAAGAACTGCAAAGCCAATTACAAGAACTTTTAGAGCGTGGTTTCATTCGACCAAGCACATCACCGTGGGGAGCTCCTGTTTTGTTTGTCAAGAAGAAAGATGGTACATTCAGGTTGTGTATCGACTACCGAGAGTTGAACAAACTTACCATCAAGAACCGCTACCCACTACCGAGAATCGACGACTTATTTGATCAACTACAAGGCTCGTCTGTTTATTCAAAGATTGACTTACGTTCCGGGTATCATCAAATGCGGGTGAAAGAAGATGATATTCCAAAGACTGCTTTCAGAACACGTTACGGTCATTACGAGTTTATGGTCATGCCGTTTGGTTTAACTAATGCACCAGCTGTGTTCATGGACCTTATGAACCGAGTGTGTGGACCATACCTTGACAAGTTTGTCATTGTTTTCATTGATGACATACTTATTTACTCAAAGAATGACCAAGAACACGGTGAACATTTGAGAAAGGTATTAGAAGTATTGAGGAAGGAAGAATTGTACGCTAAGTTTTCAAAGTGTGCATTTTGCTTGGAAGAAGTTCAATTCCTCGGTCACATAGTGAACAAAGAAGGTATTAAGGTGGATCCGGCAAAGATAGAAACTGTTGAAAAGTGGGAAACCCCGAAAACTCCGAAACACATACGCCAGTTTTTAGGACTAGCTGGTTACTACAGAAGGTTCATCCAAGACTTTTCCAGAATAGCAAAACCCTTGACTGCATTAACGCATAAAGGGAAGAAATTTGAATGGAATGATGAACAAGAGAAAGCGTTTCAGTTATTGAAGAAAAAGCTAACTACGGCACCTATATTGTCATTGCCTGAAGGGAATGATGATTTTGTGATTTATTGTGATGCATCAAAGCAAGGTCTCGGTTGTGTATTAATGCAACGAACGAAGGTGATTGCTTATGCGTCTAGACAATTGAAGATTCACGAACAAAATTATACGACGCATGATTTGGAATTAGGCGCGGTTGTTTTTGCATTAAAGACTTGGAGGCACTACTTATATGGGGTCAAAAGTATTATATATACCGACCACAAAAGTCTTCAACACATATTTAATCAGAAACAACTGAATATGAGGCAGCGTAGGTGGATTGAATTATTGAATGATTACGACTTTGAGATTCGTTACCACCCGGGGAAGGCAAATGTGGTAGCCGATGCCTTGAGCAGGAAGGACAGAGAACCCATTCGAGTAAAATCTATGAATATAATGATTCATAATAACATTACTACTCAAATAAAGGAGGCGCAACAAGGAGTTTTAAAAGAGGGAAATTTAAAGGATGAAATACCCAAAGGATCGGAGAAGCATCTTAATATTCGGGAAGACGGAACCCGGTATAGGGCTGAAAGGATTTGGGTACCAAAATTTGGAGATATGAGAGAAATGGTACTTAGAGAAGCTCATAAAACCAGATACTCAATACATCCTGGAACGGGGAAGATGTACAAGGATCTCAAGAAACATTTTTGGTGGCCGGGTATGAAAGCCGATGTTGCTAAATACGTAGGAGAATGTTTGACGTGTTCTAAGGTCAAAGCTGAGCATCAGAAACCATCAGGTCTACTTCAACAACCCGAAATCCCGGAATGGAAATGGGAAAACATTACCATGGATTTCATCACTAAATTGCCAAGGACTGCAAGTGGTTTTGATACTATTTGGGTAATAGTTGATCGTCTCACCAAATCAGCACACTTCCTACCAATAAGAGAAGATGACAAGATGGAGAAGTTAGCACGACTGTATTTGAAGGAAGTCGTCTCCAGACATGGAATACCAATCTCTATTATCTCTGATAGGGATGGCAGATTTATTTCAAGATTCTGGCAGACATTACAGCAAGCATTAGGAACTCGTCTAGACATGAGTACTGCCTATCATCCACAAACTGATGGGCAGAGCGAGAGGACGATACAAACGCTTGAAGACATGCTACGAGCATGTGTTATTGATTTCGAAAACAGTTGGGATCGACATCTACCGTTAGCAGAATTTTCCTACAACAACAGCTACCATTCAAGCATTGAGATGGCGCCGTTTGAAGCACTTTATGGTAGAAAGTGCAGGTCTCCGATTTGTTGGAGTGAAGTGGGGGATAGACAGATTACGGGTCCGGAGATTATACAAGAAACTACCGAGAAGATCATCCAAATTCAACAACGGTTGAAAACCGCCCAAAGTCGACAAAAGAGCTACGCTGACATTAAAAGAAAAGATACAGAATTTGAAATTGGAGAGATGGTCATGCTTAAAGTTGCACCTTGGAAAGGCGTTGTTCGATTTGGTAAACGAGGGAAATTAAATCCAAGGTATATTGGACCATTCAAGATTATTGATCGTGTCGGACCAGTAGCTTACCGACTAGAGTTACCTCAACAACTCGCGGCTGTACATAACACTTTCCACGTCTCGAATTTAAAGAAATGTTTTGCTAAAGAAGATCTCACTATTCCGTTAGATGAAATCCAAATCAACGAAAAACTTCAATTCATCGAAGAACCCGTCGAAATAATGGATCGTGAGGTTAAAAGACTTAAGCAAAACAAGATACCAATTGTTAAGGTTCGATGGAATGCTCGTAGAGGACCCGAGTTCACCTGGGAGCGTGAAGATCAGATGAAGAAGAAATACCCGCATCTATTTCCAGAAGATTTGTCAACACCTTCAACAGCTTAAAATTTCGGGACGAAATTTATTTAACGGGTAGGTACTGTAGTGACCCGAACTTTTCCATGTTTATATACATTAATTGAGATTGATGTTTACATGATTAAATGTTTCCAACATGTTAAGCAATCAAACTTGTTAAGACTTGATTAATTGAAATATGTTTCATATAGACAATTGACCACCCAAGTTGACCGGTGATTCACGAACGTTAAAACTTGTAAAAACTATACGATGACATATATATGGTTATATATATAGTTAACATGTTTTTATTATAAGTATGTATCTCATTAGGTATTTTAACAATGAGTTATATACATAAAAATGAGACTATTAATTTAAGAAACTCGAAAACGATATATATAACGATTATCGTTATAACAACGTCTTACTAGGTACATATGAATCATATTAAGATATTGATACACTTGGTTAATTATGTTAAATGATAAGTAAATATATTATTAAGTGTATTAACAATGAAATACATATGTAAAAATAAGACTACTAACTTAATGATTTCGAAACGAGACATATATGTAACGTTTATCGTTGTAACGACATTTAATGTATATATATCATATTAAGAGATATTCGTACATCATAATATCATGATAATATAATAATTTAAAATCTCTTTTGATATTATAAACATTGGGTTAACAACATTTAACAAGATCGTTAACCTAAAGGTTTCAAAACAACACTTACATGTAACGACTAACGATGACTTAACGACTCAGTTAAAATGTATATACATGTAGTGTTTTAATATGTATTTATACACTTTTGAAAGACTTCAATACACTTATCAAAATACTTCTACTTAACAAAAATGCTTACAATTACATTCTCGTTCAGTTTCATCAACAATTCTACTCGTATGCACCCGTATTCGTACTCGTACAATACACAGCTTTTAGATGTATGTACTATTGGTATATACACTCCAATGATCAGCTCTTAGCAGCCCATGTGAGTCACCTAACACATGTGGGAACCATCATTTGGCAACTAGCATGAAATATCTCATAAGATTACAAAAATATGAGTAATCATTCATGACTTATTTACATGAAAACAAAATTACATATCCTTTATATCTAATCCATACACCAACGACCAAAAACACCTACAAACACTTTCATTCTTCAATTTTCTTCATCTAATTGAACTCTCTCAAGTTCTATCTTCAAGTTCTAAGTGTTCTTCATAAATTCCAAAAGTTCTAGTTTCATAAAATCAAGAATACTTTCAAGTTTGCTAGCTCACTTCCAATCTTGTAAGGTGATCATCCAACCTCAAGAAATCTTTGTTTCTTACAGTAGGTTATCATTCTAATACAAGGTAATAATCATATTCAAACTTTGGTTCAATTTCTATAACTATAACAATCTTATTTCAAGTGATGATCTTACTTGAACTTGTTTTCGTGTCATGATTTTGCTTCAAGAACTTTGAGCCATCCAAGGATCCATTGAAGCTAGATCCATTTTTCTCTTTTCCAGTAGGTTCATCCAAGGAACTTAAGGTAGTAATGATGTTCATAACATCATTCGATTCATACATATAAAGCTATCTTATTCGAAGGTTTAAACTTGTAATCACTAGAACATAGTTTAGTTAATTCTAAACTTGTTCGCAAACAAAAGTTAATCCTTCTAACTTGACTTTTAAAATCAACTAAACACATGTTCTATATCTATATGATATGCTAACTTAATGACTTAAAACCTGGAAACACGAAAAACACCGTAAAACCGGATTTACGCCGTCGTAGTAACACCGCGGGCTGTTTTGGGTTAGTTAATTAAAAACTATGATAAACTTTGATTTAAAAGTTGTTATTCTGAGAAAATGATTTTTATTATGAACATGAAACTATATCCAAAAATTATGGTTAAACTCAAAGTGGAAGTATGTTTTCTAAAATGGTCATCTAGACGTCGTTCTTTCGACTGAAATGACTACCTTTACAAAAACGACTTGTAACTTATTTTTCCGACTATAAACCTATACTTTTTCTGTTTAGATTCATAAAATAGAGTTCAATATGAAACCATAGCAATTTGATTCACTCAAAACGGATTTAAAATGAAGAAGTTATGGGTAAAACAAGATTGGATAATTTTTCTCATTTTAGCTACGTGAAAATTGGTAACAAATCTATTCCAACCATAACTTAATCAACTTGTATTGTATATTATGTAATCTTGAGATACCATAGACACGTATACAATGTTTCGACCTATCATGTCGACACATCTATATATATTTCGGAACAACCATAGACACTCTATATGTGAATGTTGGAGTTAGCTATACAGGGTTGAGGTTGATTCCAAAATATATATAGTTTGAGTTGTGATCAATACTGAGATACGTATACACTGGGTCGTGGATTGATTCAAGATAATATTTATCGATTTATTTCTGTACATCTAACTGTGGACAACTAGTTATAGGTTACTAACGAGGACAGCTGACTTAATAAACTTAAAACATCAAAATATATTAAAAGTGTTGTAAATATATTTTGAACATACTTTAATATATATGTATATATTGTTATAGGTTCGTGAATCAACAGTGGCCAAGTCTTACTTCCCGACGAAGTAAAAATCTGTGAAAGTGAGTTATAGTCCCACTTTTAAAATCTAATATTTTTGGGATGAGAATACATGCAGGTTTTATAAATGATTTACAAAATAGACACAAGTACGTGAAACTACATTCTATGGTTGAATTATCGAAGTTGAATATGCCCCTTTTTATTAAGTCTGGTAATCTAAGAATTAGGGAACAGACACCCTAATTGACGCGAATCCTAAAGATAGATCTATTGGGCCTAACAAACCCCATCCAAAGTACCGGATGCTTTAGTACTTCGAAATTTATATCATATCCGAAGGGTGTCCCGGAATGATGGGGATATTCTTATATATGCATCTTGTTATTGTCGGTTACCAGGTGTTCACCATATGAATGATTTTTATCTCTATGTATGGGATGTGTATTGAAATATGAAATCTTGTGGTCTATTGTTACGATTTGATATATATAGGTTAAACCTATAACTCACCAACATTTTTGTTGACGTTTAAAGCATGTTTATTCTCAGGTGAATATTAAGAGCTTCCGCTGTTGCATACTAAAATAAGGACAAGATTTGGAGTCCATGTTTGTATGATATTGTGTAAAAACTGCATTCAAGAAACTGAATTCGATGTAACATATTTGTATTGTAAACCATTATGTAATGGTCGTGTGTAAACAGGATATTTTAGATTATCATTATTTGATAATCTACGTAAAGCTTTTTAAACCTTTATTTATGAAATAAAGGTTATGGTTTGTTTTAAAAATGAATGCAGTCTTTGAAAAACGTCTCATATAGAGGTCAAAACCTCGCAACGAAATCAATTAATATGGAACGTTTTTAATCAATAAGAACGGGACATTTCACAAAAGCGTCCCCTATCAAAACAAAGCGGGATCACTAATCTAAACGAACGCTCTTACCCTTGTCCACGCCGGAGCCTATAAAAAGATAAACAACGAGAGGGTAAACTAAAGCTTAGTGAATGCAATAATTATACACATACATATATAATATACCTACTTGCATACACTTACACACACCGTAATCAAGTGCATATTAACCATAAACGCGTCATGGTGCGACCGGCTCCGTGGTTCACACCATACGCAATGCTATGACACTACCAGCTCCGTGGTTAATGTAGTGACCCGAAATTTTCCATGTTTATATATATTAGTTGAGATTGATATTTACATGATTAAATGTTTCCAACATGTTAAGCAATCAAACTTGTTAAGACTTGATTAATTGAAATATGTTTCATATAGACAATTGACCACCCAAGTTGACCGGTGATTCACGAACGTTAAAACTTGTAAAAACTATATGATGACATATATATGGATATATATATATAGTTAACATGATACTATGATAAGTAAACATATCATTAAGTATATTAACAATGAACTACATATGTAAAAACAAGACTACTAACTTAATGATTTTTAAACGAGACATATATGTAACGATTATCGTTGTAAAGACATTTAATGTATATATATCATATTAAGAGATATTCATACATGATAATATCATGATAATATAATAATTTAAAATCTCATTTGATATTATAAACATTGGGTTAACAACATTTAACAAGATCGTTAACCTAAAGGTTTCAAAACAACACTTACATGTAACGACTAACGATGACTTAACGACTCAGTTAAAATGTATATACATGTAGTGTTTTAATATGTATTTATACACTTTTGAAAGACTTCAATACACTTATCAAAATACTTCTACTTAACAAAAATTCTTACAATTACTTCCTCGTTCAGTTTCATCAACAATTCTACTCGTATGCACCCGTATTCGTACTCGTACAATACACAGCTTTTAGATGTATGTACTATTGGTATATACACTCCAATGATCAGCTCTTAGCAGCCCATGTGAGTCACCTAACACATGTGGGAACCATCATTTGGCAACTAGCATGAAATATCTCATAAAATTACAAAAATATGAGTAATCATTCATGACTTATTTACATGAAAACAAAATTACATATCTTTTATATCTAATCCATACACCAACGACCAAAAACACCTAAAAACACTTTCATTCTTCAATTTTCTTCATCTAATTGATCTCTCTCAAGTTCTATCTTCAAGTTCTAAGTGTTCTTCATATATTCTACAAGTTCTAGTTACATAAAATCAAGAATACTTTCAAGTTTGCTAGCTCACTTCCAATCTTGTAAGGTGATCATCCAACCTCAAGAAATCTTTGTTTCTTACAGTAGGTTATCATTCTAATACAAGGTAATAATAATATTCAAACTTTGGTTCAATTTCTATAACTATAACAATCTTATTTCAAGTGATGATCTTACTTGAACTTGTTTTCGTGTCATGATTCTGCTTCAAGAACTTCGAGCCATCCAAGGATCCGTTGAAGCTAGATCCATTTTTCTCTTTTCCAGTAGGTTTATCCAAGGAACTTAAGGTAGTAATGATGTTCATAACATCATTTGATTCATACATATAAAGCTATCTTATTCGAAGGTTTAAACTTGTAATCACTAGAACATAGTTTAGTTAATTCATGACTTGTTCGCAAACAAAAGTTAATCCTTCTAACTTGACTTTTAAAATCAACTAAACACATGTTCTATATGTATATGATATGCTAACTTAATAATTTAAAACCTGGAGACACGAAAAACACCGTAAAACCGGATTTACGCCGTCGTAGTAACACCGCGGGCTGTTTTGGGTTAGTTAATTAAAAAAACTATGATAAACTTTGATTTAAAAGTTGTTATTCTGAGAAAATGATTTTTATTATGAACATGAAACTATATCCAAAAATTATGGTTAAACTCAAAGTGGAAGTATGTTTTCTAAAATGGTCATCTAGACGTCGTTCTTTCGACTGAAATGACTACCTTTACAAAAACAACTTGTAACTTATTTTTCCGACTATAAACCTATACTTTTTCTGTTTATATTCATAAAATAGAGTTCAATATGAAACCATAGCAATTTGATTCACTCAAAACGGATTTAAAATGAAGAAGATATGGGTAAAACAAGATTGGATAATTTTTCTCATTTTAGCTACGTGAAAATTGGTAACAAATCTATTCCAACCATAACTTAATCAACTTTTATTGTATATTATGTAATCTTGAGATACCATAGACACGTATACAATGTTTCTACCTATCATGTCGACACATCTATATATATTTCGGAACAACCATAGACACTCTATATGTGAATGTTGGAGTTAGCTATACAGGGTTGAGGTTGATTCCAAAATATATATAGTTTGAGTTGTGATCAATACTGAGATACGTATACACTGGGTCATGGATTGATTCAAGATAATATTCATTGATTTATTTCTGTACATCTAACTGTGGACAACTAGTTGTAGGTTACTAACTAGGACAGCTGACTTAATAAACTTAAAACATCAAAATATATTAAAAGTGTTGTAAATATATTTTGAACATACTTTGATATATATGTATATATTGTTATAGGTTCGTGAATCAACCAGTGGCCAAGTCTTACTTCCCGACGAAGTAAAAATGTGTGAAAGTGAGTTATAGTCCCACTTTTAAAATCTAATATTTTTGGGATGAGAATACATGCAGGTTTTATAAATGATTTACAAAATAGACACAAGTACGTGAAACTACATTCTATGGTTGAATTATCGAAATCGAATATGCCCCTTTTTATTAAGTCTGGTAATTTGAGAATTAGGGAACAGACACCCTAATTTACGCGAATCCTAAAGATAGATCTATTGGGCCTAACAAACCCCATCCAAAGTACCAGATGCTTTAGTACTTCGAAATTTATATCATATCCGAAGGGTGTCCCGGAATGATGGGGATATTCTTATACATGCATCTTGTTAATGTCGGTTACCAGGTGTTCACCATATGAATGATTTTTATCTCTATGTAAGGGATGTGTATTGAAATATGAAATCTTGTGGTCTATTATTATGATTTGGTATATATAGGTTAAACCTATAACTCACCAACATTTTTGTTGACGTTTTAAGCATGTTTATTCTCAGGTGATTATTAAGAGCTTCCGCTGTCGCATACTTAAATAAGGACGAGATTTAGAGTCCATGCTTGTATGATATTGTGTAAAAACTGCATTCAAGAAACTTATTTTGTTGTAACATATTTGTATTGTAAACCATTATGTAATTGTCGTGTGTAAACAGGATATTTTAGATTATCATTATTTGATAATCTACGTAAAGCTTTTTAAACCTTTATTGATGAAATAAAGGTTATGGTTTGTTTTAAAATGAATGCAGTCTTTGAAAAACGTCTCATATAGAGGTCAAAACCTCGCAACGAAATCAATTAATATGGAACGTTTTTAATCAATAAGAACGGGACATTTCAGTTGGTATCCGAGCGTTGGTCTTAGAGAACCAGAATTTTGCATTAGTGTGTCTTATCTAGTTTGTTAGGATGCATTAGTGAGTCTGGACTTCGACCGTGTTTACTTGAAAAATGATCGCTTAACAAATTTTGTTGGAAACTATATATTTTTAACATGTGAATATTATGTGATATATTAATCTCTTAACGCGTTTGATATTATGTGATAGATGTCTACCTCTAGAACAAGTCCCATTGACTCACCTAATAATAATGAAGAGTCAAATGTAAATTGGAATGATTCGTGGACTGATTCACAAGTTCCCGAAGAGGAACCGGAAGAAGAGTCGGAACCGGAAGAAGAATCGGAACCGAAAGAAGAATCGGAACCGGATGAAGAAATAGAACCGGTGG
The DNA here is from genome assembly GCF_046630445.1 of Rutidosis leptorrhynchoides. Classification (NCBI taxonomy): domain Eukaryota; kingdom Viridiplantae; phylum Streptophyta; class Magnoliopsida; order Asterales; family Asteraceae; genus Rutidosis; species Rutidosis leptorrhynchoides. The sequence continues at coordinate 261,539,580 of NC_092337.1, forward strand.
GGGAAATAATAAAACGGTTAAGTAAAAGAAAATCCTCAACCAACCAACCAAGGTTAATTATGGTCAATGGTGTTTCCGCCAAGGAAGCAAAATATTGGGAGGATTACCAATTCTCCGATGAATCGGATTCCGACGAGAATTCTGATGATGTTATAGAAATTACCCCAACTGAATTTAAAAAGGTAAAAGAAAATAATAAGGGAAAAGGCATAAAAATAGAGAAATCTAATTCCAACCCCGATGCACTTTATATGTATCGTCAACCCCCGAAGTCCTTAAGTTGTAACAATAACCCGGGAACCTCTAAACCACCAGGTTTTTCTAAACCAATGTGGAAAACGACGGCTCGTATTAGGGGAACATCATATATCCCTAGAAACTTGGCAAAACGAACCAAAACCGAAGAAGAAGAAACAAGCGAGTCGGAATAAGATAGTTGTATTCGTGTGGTGTAATATATGTAATATAGTGTGCTTATGCTTTATGATATATGTAAAAATTGCTTGTATTAATAAGTATTTTTTTTTATTAATCTAACTCTTGTCTATTTTACAGTATAAAAACACAAAATGGATAGACAACCCAATATTTTAAGAGACCTACCCGGAGACATGATTGATGAAATCTTGTCTAGAGTCGGTCAGAATTCTTCGGCACAACTATTTAAGGCGAGATCAGTTTGTAAGACATTCGAAGAACGTTCCAAGAATGCCTTGGTTTATAAAAGGCTTTCGTTCAAAAGATGGGGGATATCACATTGGGAAATCCATAAGTTACGATGTGTTTACTTTGACGCATATATTGCGGGGAACCTAAATGCTATTTCACGCAATGGGTTAAGAAATTATTTTGACTCAATATATCCGAATATTGGACTTCGTGATTTAGAAAAAGCGGCTAACATGCAACATAAAGAAGCATGTTATGCTTACGGATTAGTAATGTTTGCTTCTCACCAAAGTGAGAACAAGAACATCGGGCTACAACTATTAAACAAAACGTTCCCACAAGTGACGGAGTCGGTAATTGGGGTAAGAAATGAGGTTTTTAGATTGTTACGGGACTGTTGGACATTACGTAACCCTCGTCCCTTTGACGACGTTACAACACGATGTCTTATCAACGGCCATAACGGTTATGTTCCACAAGACCGATGGGAAGTAATCCTAGTAAAACCAGAATGCATGACTTGTTTCTGGACGTATGAATTACGTGTCTTTATTGCCCTTGCTGAACGACTTGTGTACTAGCTAGAATTATCTTCACAACCATCTTGTATCAAATTTATTGTGTGCTATATTTCATGCTATATGTAAAATAAGCGGTATTGTAAGTTTGTAAAATATTGTGTAAAAGTTTGAACGCGAAATATTATTATAATCAGTTTTTCATATAGAATTGTAGTAGTTGAATTGTATATTAGCTACTAAGTATGAACTTAACGGGTAGGTACTGTAACGACCCGGAAATTTCCGACCAAATTTAAACCCTAATCTCTATATGTTTCCGACACGATAAGCAAAAACCCTAATGTTGAGTTTAGAAAGTCTGAAATTTATATCTGGATAATTAGTTACCCTTTTGACCATGCCTGACGATTCACGAACAATTAATTGTAAATAGATATAAGTGTGTATATAATATTATTACTTTTATTATTATTATGTTATTATTAATGTTAATATTATTAACAACATAAATATATAGATATGAAAGTTGATCATAATTTGTTTTGCCTAATTATTATTATTATAATTATTATTATTATAATTATTATTATTATTAGATGTATGATTATTTTTTTTTTCATCATTAAAAACTATTAATAATATCATAAAATGTTATTATGATTATCATCATTATCCTAGTATTATTTTTATTATTATTAGTGTATCTAATATTTAATTTATTATGATTATTAAGAGTAATACAACATATAAATACTTTTATATATAAATATAGATATATAAAGAAACATATATATAAACAGATATTTTTAGTGAATTAGGAATTTACTTATTTTGTCTTCTTTTCTTTTACTTAGCCGTGAATCTAATTAATGAAATTGTGGTTACTGTTCTCTTTACGACTTATAATTGAAATTTGTTTGATTGTTTATGCAAACTATTGAATCTGTGATCTAATTGTTTATTATTATTATTAATCTGTTTAATCTTTATATATATATAACCATAGGCATATTCTTAAAGAAGAGAGAAACCCACTTTCATTTATTTATTTCTCCTCTTCCTTCTTTAACACAAGCATATTACTTCTATTATGACGTCTATAATTCAATCAACTCATGATCACCAAGAAACCATAACCAAGACTACGCAACCTGACCGAACCACCACCACTAAACCCACAACCCTTCTTGATTTTTGTTATTACACGAACGACTAACCTTTTGATGATCGACTTCAACACCCCGTTAGAACCACCACCGCCGTACCATTGTTTTTCCTATTTTTTTTTTCTTCTTCTGCTCGCCACCATACAAACACCATTCCACAACCCTTAAACCCATCACTTTTAAAAACCCATTTAAGACCAAATCACCTTTTATTTTTTTTCCTGCTACGATATTCTGTTTTCATAAGAATCGAATCACCATCCTATCCATCACCCACCACCCGTCATCTTAGTTCAAACAATCACGAACCATAATCTGCTGCAATACCATCGCTGCTACTTTTTATACGGTTCCAGTTTTCTTTATCACCTTCCAACTCCATTAAAGGCAATTGCTATAATCTTTATTTTATTTTTAGCCGATAGTCAACTCAAGGACTACTGCATGATATATTTTATATAGTGGCCAACAATTTAGTTAGTTAATGGGAGTAATTTGCGTGGCTGTTGCAGCCTTTTTGAGTTATATGTATTTTTTTTTTAAAAACAAAAACTCACTAATAAGATAAAATAATACAATGTTACGGAGCATTTTTTTTTAAAAACTATCGAGAGGAGGTTGAGCATAATGGGGCGGATCACTTGTTTGGATTGGGCCGTGAACTGAGGGAACGATTTCTGTTGGGCCGAGGGTTCCTAGTAGGCCGAGGGTCAATCAAGTTAATATGGGAGGTGTTAGTGATAATAAGAAGTAATAAAGACGATCAGGAAGGTGATAGTTATGAAGATGATTAGGATGATGATACATGGTATATGATACATGATATATGATATGGATGATATAAGATGATAAAAAGATGATGATATAAGATAATAAAATGATGATGAATGACTCGGTAATAATAACTAGATAATTAGGATGATTGTGATAATCATGATATGAAAAAAATTGATGAGGTTGTGTGAAGTTATAGTGGGGAAGTTGATAATTGATATGAAAGACGTTGAATGATTTGTTAATGATACGCGAATAAACGACAATAATAAAAATGGTTAAGGATGTTATCGAGTTAGCGGGACGTCGCGGGTTCAAACCCGGACCTGGACATTATTTTTAGAGTTACTTCTTTAAGGTATTATTTATTATTATTATCATTATCATTATTATTATTATCATTATTATTATTGTCATTATTATTATTATTAAAATTATTATTAATAAAACCATTCATATTATTATTTAAAACTATTATTTATATTAAAAGTATCATTTTTACTATTATGCTCATTATTATTTAACTTAACATTTTAAAAGTATCATCTTTATTAAAACTGTTATTATTTTTATACTAAAACAAATATATATATATATCTTTATACTAAAAATATATTTATAACATAAAACCTAATCATATTATACTGTAGTAATGAATATTAAATATTTATATAAAGATAAATATACCTACTTAAGTTATTAATAAAACACATGATAACAAATAAAATCACTAATAATATATATTTGTTCGATTACCATAACATGTATTAATAAACATAATAGGTTCGTGAATTCGAGGCCAACCTTATAATTGATCAATGGTGTTATATGTATTTTTACTACAAAATACATTAGGTGAGTATATAGTCCCCTTTTAAACTTTAAATATTTTTGGGCTGAGAATACATTCGCTATTTTTATAAATGATTTACGTTATGGACACAAGTGACTAAAATTACGTTCTACATGGGTTTGAATCAAAAATCCCCTAGCTTGGTAACTTTAACTATTGGTTTATGAACTGGTAGGCGCGAATCCTAAAGATAGATCTATCGGGTTTTACACCCCCACCCAGATGTTGTTCTAGTAAACTAGAAGAACGGGTGTTTAGTACTTCGAGGTTAACGGAACGCACTTGATTCGGTGCACATATTATATAACTCAGGGGTACACACTCTTGTTAAGGCTAGTTACCGGGTGCCCACTGCTTGGAATACTTTTCATACACTTGCGAGTGTATTATGTTTATGAACATGAAATCTTGTGGTCCATTGTTATAACGCTGCTAGCATCAAATCTATATATCTCACCAACTTTATGTTGACTTTTTAAAGCATGTTATTCTCAGGTACGAATAAAGTCTTCCGCTGTGCATTAGTTCGTGTTAAGGACATTTCTTGGCGTCGATCATCGCGATGGGACCAACTGTTGATGACTTCGTCCGGGAGGATTAGGATGGGTCTTTACAGTTGGTATCAGAGCGTTGGTCTTAGTGAACCAGGCCTTGCATTAGTGTGTCTAACTGGTAGTTGTTAGGATACATTAGTGAGTCTGGACTTTGACCGTGTCTGCCTGTCAAAAGTTTTGCTTATCATTTTAGTCGAAAATCATCTGCTTATCATCCTTAGAAAATTGCCTGCCTATCATTCTCAAGTCTAGACACGCTCTACTGCATTTAGTGCATCGATAGTGTATAGACGAATTTCATATCTTAACGTATCTGATAATTCCTATCTTGGCGTATCTGTAGATTTGCCTGATATATGCCGTAACATCCTTTGTAGCCTACGAAATCTTTAGTATTACATATAGATATTCTATATAGTTAGAATATCATCCGATATCCGGAAATCATTTCACATTGAAGATCCTTTCCATCCATCCAATTACCTCTTGGCGATGAACCTGAAGCACTTACCGACGAACCTATTCGAAAACATCATTTTCTCGCTCATTCCTAGAGAATCTCGTCACGATTACATAATATCCCATATCGCAAATCTTGTTCATCCGCTCGCTTCGACCGCCAATCATCCCGGTGTACTAGCAGAAGTTAACGAACTACACGCTCGTGTGACGGCTTTGGAGAACCTGGTGCGAAGGTTACAAACATCAGCGGCAGCACCGACAGCATAACCAGTACCTCCAGTAACATCAACACCGCAATCTTCAGTACCAGCACTATCAATATCATCACCATCATCAACGTCAATGATATCCTTATCACCCCCAAACCACAATCGCGTCGTAAAATTTCAACATCACGATCTATACTTCGGATATCAACCTCACACGCCTCAATATCACCATCTGTACATCAAGTATGATCTTCGTTCTACATATCGTTCTACATCGATTATCTCCGCTTTACGTATCGTTCTACCTCATTCATCTTCGCTCGTCATGGCGATTATGTAATTTCTAAAGTTTTAGAGATTATGTAATCTCGTAGTAGCGATAAATCAAATGAGTTTAATATCTTATTGACGCATTAAATCTATGATTACATCTGAAGAAAATATATATGCAAGTATATTTTCATAAAGATTGTAATTAAAACTTCTTTCGTACAAACTGTTAATGATGAGAATATTTTAACGGGTGGGTAGTACCCGAGGAATATTTAAAATGCACATTAACAAGTTACACTGTACATTCTTCGAATCTGATTCAACGGTTATTTACTATCCTACCTACAATCACCGATATACGTATCCATTCATCACAGAATAACCATTTTCATTCAAAATTTCATATTTAGATTTTGAATCATTAGAATCCAACAAGTGGCACAATGAAGAAAACATTGGATATAATAAAATTGTTAGAAACACACGATTTAACTAATTAAAAATCTGTTAAGGATTCCACGCTAACTGTTCCGGCTAACTGTTCCCAGCTAACTGATTAACATTTAATTTAACGCAATTTATATTCTCGCACTTTACATTCTCGCAATTTACATTCTCGCAATTTTATCGTCATTTAATTTCTGTCATTTACTTTTACGCACTTTAAATAACGGGACACGTATGCAAGGTTTCGATTTATCATATCGACCCATCTATATATATATTTCGGAACAACCGCAGACACTCTATATGTGAAGGTGGGAGTTGGCTATACAGGGTCGGAGTTGATTCCAAAATATATATATACTTTGAGTTGTGATCGACACCGAGACCGGTACACGGGTCACGATACGTATTATTTAATTCGAATATTTTATATTAAATTATATATGAATCATTGAACCATCGGACTAATAGACTGCTAACTTTGGACAATTAAAATGAATTAAATTAAAATATTGATTATAACATATGAAACTAAATGATTCTTCAAGCTTGCCACTTGATTTCATCTTAAACCTCATTTGTACCTCGATAATTATAATCCGCGTTCAAATCTTTCATGATTCTTGAAAACACCTCGATCGAGAAGTTGAACCCGCCGCACCTCGTCTACGGAAGAAAGATTTATGCATACAGTTATGCACCTGAAAAACTCTCGAATCCAAATTCATAGTTTAACACATACCGTGTTGAATCTTTTGCCATTTATTAGCAAAAACAATCCTACAATTCCTTTTCAAGAAGCTAATTTTGTCACAGCTTCACTTCGACTCCCTAGAGAGATTACACTTATTATAACCTCGATATATATACATCATCCTTTCGCCATCGTTACCGGAGAATCTTTTATATTCCACGATATCATCATCAGATGTACCAGCAGTTCGTCATCTCTCCGGCAGAATCTGCAATCGGTATTTTGAAAATTTAGCAGAACTTCTTCCGTCATACCTACAGCATCTACCCTAAGAATTTCATATTTCGAATGTGAAGTTTCTGGAAAACACCCTGAACTACGGATTAGTCCTTGAAATGCTGATGAAGCAGCAAAAACTGTAAACGACCTTAACAGTCAAAAGTTTACGATAAAGTAAAGTATGTTGGAAATGCTCGGAAAAATAGAAAGGATTGATGGATTGAGCAACGTATGAAAGAGGCTGTGGATAAACCACAAGAACTGAATCTGCTTTCAAAGAATTCCAACGAGTCAATACCTGCTGAAACCGTTAGTAAGAACCCTACTCGATATTCTTCATCATCATCTTATATTAGATATTATAAGATATCTTCATATCTTCCGTTATACATATTCTCCATATTGTTGGAGATATCTTCACAACTATCCTTATCTGAAATCATTTATCACTCCGTAATATCTGCGTTACAACATAAAAGAAACTGTGTTAGTTTCTAAATTCTGAAAACCTTCGAAATTAAAATATGAATGTTTTGAAGTAATGTTGGGAACTGATGCATGAATTAGTATAATATAATGAAACTTGATCAACTTCATTATATTACAGTAAGTCATGTTAAGTTAATATGGAAGGTGATGATTCACAGTACCGTCATCATGTGTCATGTTACACGGCTCTTACATTCTATCCAATTCCGAAACGTATTAAGAACAAATCATCTTGATAGTTCTATTTTCCTGGTTATTTTGGTAATATGACAAATCAAAATTTTTCCATTAAGAATATCTTTACATAAGAATTAAGGAGAAATAGTAGAAGATGCGGGATATGGAGATAAGGGAACGAAGGGGGTAGTTTTATAAGTGAAATATCCGACAAAGAAATCACAACAGATTTGCTGCATTAAATCAAAGGAGATTCTGTTTCCTAAATCGTCAAAGAACCAAATCTTTTTATGAAAGATTTTCTTTAAATCTCGTGAATTCCGGAAATCAATCATAACCACATCATCGATTAAAATGATATCATATTACTCATTTCACTCTCTTTTGTGATAGCTTCACTCGTACGCTTCACATGATCGAAATGTTTTATCTATAATGATAAAACTCCATTATTACCTCATATTTGTCATGAAAACATTCCTATTGTTATTTATGACAACCTCTACCAAATTTCGGGGACGAAATTTCTTTAACGGGTGGGTACTGTAACGACCCGGAAATTTCCGACCAAATTTAAACCCTAATCTCTATATGTTTCCGACACGATAAGCAAAAACCCTAATGTTGAGTTTAGAAAGTCTGAAATTTATATCTGGATAATTAGTTACCCTTTTGACCATGCCTGACGATTCACGAACAATTAATTGTAAATAGATATAAGTGTGTATATAATATTATTACTTTTATTATTATTATGTTATTATTAATGTTAATATTATTAACAACATAAATATATAGATATGAAAGTTGATCATAATTTGTTTTGCCTAATTATTATTATTATAATTATTATTATTATAATTATTATTATTATTAGATGTATGATTATTTTTTTTTTCATCATTAAAAACTATTAATAATATCATAAAATGTTATTATGATTATCATCATTATCCTAGTATTATTTTTATTATTATTAGTGTATCTAATATTTAATTTATTATGATTATTAAGAGTAATACAACATATAAATACTTTTATATATAAATATAGATATATAAAGAAACATATATATAAACAGATATTTTTAGTGAATTAGGAATTTACTTATTTTGTCTTCTTTTCTTTTACTTAGCCGTGAATCTAATTAATGAAATTGTGGTTACTGTTCTCTTTACGACTTATAATTGAAATTTGTTTGATTGTTTATGCAAACTATTGAATCTGTGATCTAATTGTTTATTATTATTATTAATCTGTTTAATCTTTATATATATATAACCATAGGCATATTCTTAAAGAAGAGAGAAACCCACTTTCATTTATTTATTTCTCCTCTTCCTTCTTTAACACAAGCATATTACTTCTATTATGACGTCTATAATTCAATCAACTCATGATCACCAAGAAACCATAACCAAGACTACGCAACCTGACCGAACCACCACCACTAAACCCACAACCCTTCTTGATTTTTGTTATTACACGAACGACTAACCTTTTGATGATCGACTTCAACACCCCGTTAGAACCACCACCGCCGTACCATTGTTTTTCCTATTTTTTTTTTCTTCTTCTGCTCGCCACCATACAAACACCATTCCACAACCCTTAAACCCATCACTTTTAAAAACCCATTTAAGACCAAATCACCTTTTATTTTTTTTCCTGCTACGATATTCTGTTTTCATAAGAATCGAATCACCATCCTATCCATCACCCACCACCCGTCATCTTAGTTCAAACAATCACGAACCATAATCTGCTGCAATACCATCGCTGCTACTTTTTATACGGTTCCAGTTTTCTTTATCACCTTCCAACTCCATTAAAGGCAATTGCTATTATCTTTATTTTATTTTTAGCCGATAGTCAACTCAAGGACTACTGCATGATATATTTTATATAGTGGCCAACAATTTAGTTAGTTAATGGGAGTAATTTGCGTGGCTGTTGCAGCCTTTTTGAGTTATATGTATTTTTTTTTTAAAAACAAAAACTCACTAATAAGATAAAATAATACAATGTTACGGAGCATTTTTTTTTAAAAACTATCGAGAGGAGGTTGAGCATAATGGGGCGGATCACTTGTTTGGATTGGGCCGTGAACTGAGGGAACGATTTCTGTTGGGCCGAGGGTTCCTAGTAGGCCGAGGGTCAATCAAGTTAATATGGGAGGTGTTAGTGATAATAAGAAGTAATAAAGACGATCAGGAAGGTGATAGTTATGAAGATGATTAGGATGATGATACATGGTATATGATACATGATATATGATATGGATGATATAAGATGATAAAAAGATGATGATATAAGATAATAAAATGATGATGAATGACTCGGTAATAATAACTAGATAATTAGGATGATTGTGATAATCATGATATGAAAAAAATTGATGAGGTTGTGTGAAGTTATAGTGGGGAAGTTGATAATTGATATGAAAGACGTTGAATGATTTGTTAATGATACGCGAATAAACGACAATAATAAAAATGGTTAAGGATGTTATCGAGTTAGCGGGACGTCGCGGGTTCAAACCCGGACCTGGACATTATTTTTAGAGTTACTTCTTTAAGGTATTATTTATTATTATTATCATTATCATTATTATTATTATCATTATTATTATTGTCATTATTATTATTATTAAAATTATTATTAATAAAACCATTCATATTATTATTTAAAACTATTATTTATATTAAAAGTATCATTTTTACTATTATGCTCATTATTATTTAACTTAACATTTTAAAAGTATCATCTTTATTAAAACTGTTATTATTTTTATACTAAAACAAATATATATATATCTTTATACTAAAAATATATTTATAACATAAAACCTAATCATATTATACTGTAGTAATGAATATTAAATATTTATATAAAGATAAATATACCTACTTAAGTTATTAATAAAACACATGATAACAAATAAAATCACTAATAATATATATTTGTTCGATTACCATAACATGTATTAATAAACATAATAGGTTCGTGAATTCGAGGCCAACCTTATAATTGATCAATGGTGTTATATGTATTTTTACTACAAAATACATTAGGTGAGTATATAGTCCCCTTTTAAACTTTAAATATTTTTGGGCTGAGAATACATTCGCTATTTTTATAAATGATTTACGTTATGGACACAAGTGACTAAAATTACGTTCTACATGGGTTTGAATCAAAAATCCCCTAGCTTGGTAACTTTAACTATTGGTTTATGAACTGGTAGGCGCGAATCCTAAAGATAGATCTATCGGGTTTTACACCCCCACCCAGATGTTGTTCTAGTAAACTAGAAGAACGGGTGTTTAGTACTTCGAGGTTAACGGAACGCACTTGATTCGGTGCACATATTATATAACTCAGGGGTACACACTCTTGTTAAGGCTAGTTACCGGGTGCCCACTGCTTGGAATACTTTTCATACACTTGCGAGTGTATTATGTTTATGAACATGAAATCTTGTGGTCCATTGTTATAACGCTGCTAGCATCAAATCTATATATCTCACCAACTTTATGTTGACTTTTTAAAGCATGTTATTCTCAGGTACGAATAAAGTCTTCCGCTGTGCATTAGTTCGTGTTAAGGACATTTCTTGGCGTCGATCATCGCGATGGGACCAACTGTTGATGACTTCGTCCGGGAGGATTAGGATGGGTCTTTACAGGTACTACCCGAATTTAAACTTATAAAACGCTAATATGAAGAAAAAGCTTTTATAAATGAGTTCATATTATGCTACGAAATACTATTAACTACTCTTAATATTCTGTATGATTAACTTGTTCCATTTGACTATTTTGAAGGAAATGGCACCGACTACTCGACACACCGTGAATATGAATGAAGAGGAATTCCGTACTTTTCTAGCTTCAAACATAGCCGCAGTACAGGCTGCGCTACATACCAACAATAACCTTGGATCTAGCAGTACAGGAAATCGTGTAGGATGCACCTACAAAGAATTCACTGCCTGCAAACCTTTGGAATTTGATGGAACCGAAGGACCGATTGGATTGAAACGGTGGACCGAGAAGGTCGAATCGGTGTTTGCCATAAGTAAGTGTACTGAAGAGGACAAAGTGAAGTACGCTACACATGCCTTCACAGGTTCTGCGTTAACATGGTGGAATACCTATCTAGAACAAGTGGGACAAGACGATGCGTACGCACTACCGTGGTCAGCATTCAAGCACTTGATGAACGAGAAATACCGTCCCAGAACCGAGGTCAATAAGCTCAAGACAGAACTTAGAGGGTTACGAACCCAAGGATTTGATATTACCACGTACGAAAGACGACTCACAGAATTGTGCCTATTGTGTCCGGGAGCATTCGAAGATGAGGAAGAGAAGATCGAAGCGTTTGTGAAAGGATTACCGGAAAGAATCCAAGAAGATATAAGTTCACACGAGCCCGCCTCCATACAACAGGCATGTAGAATGGCTCACAAACTAGTGAACCAGATTGAGGAAAGAATTAAAGAACAGACGGCTGAAGAGGCCAATGTGAAGCAAGTCAAAAGAAAGTGGGAGGAAAACGGTGATAAGAATCACCAATACAACAACAACAGCAATTACAACAATAATCGCAACAATTATCCCAACAATCGCAACATCAATCGCAACTACAACAAACGGCCCAACAACAATAACAACAACAACAACAACAGCAACTACAACAATCATCCCAACAACAATAATAACCGCAACAACAACAACAATCAGAAGCAGCTATGCCAAAGGTGTGAAAAATATCACTCGGGGTTCTGCACCAAATTTTGCAACAAGTGTAAAAGAAATGGTCATAGCGTGGCGAAGTGTGAGGTCTACGGACCAGGGGTTAATAGAACGAAAGGAACAAATGGTGTCGAAACGAGTAATGGCGGAGCAAGTAATGTCGGAGCAAGTTATGCCAATGTAGTTTGTTATAAATGTGGAAAACCGGGCCACATTATTAGAAATTGCCCGAACCAGGAGAACACGAATGGACAAGGCCGCGGAAGAGTTTTCAATATTAATGCGGCAGAGGCACAGGAAGACCCGGAGCTTGTTACGGGTACGTTTCTTATTGACAATAAATTTGCTTACGTTTTATTTGATTCGGGTGCGGATAGAAGCTATATGAGTAGAGATTTTTGTGCTAAATTAAGTTGTCCATTGAATCCTTTGGATAGTAAATTTTTACTCGAATTAGTAAATGGTAAATTAATTTCAGCAGATAATATATGTCGGAATCGAGAAATTAAACTGGTTAGCGAAACATTTAAGATTGATTTGATACCAGTAGAGTTAGGGAGTTTTGATGTGATAATCGGTATGGACTGGTTGAAAGAAGTGAAAGCAGAGATCGTTTGTTACAAAAATGCAATTCGCATTATACGAGAAAAAGGAAAACCCTTAATGGTGTACGGAGAAAAGGGCAACACGAAGCTACATCTTATTAGTAATTTGAAGGCACAAAAACTAATAAGAAAAGGTTGCTATGCTGTTCTAGCACACGTCGAGAAAGTACAAACTGAAGAAAAGAGCATCAATGATGTTCCCATTGCAAAAGAATTTCCCGATGTATTTCCGAAAGAATTACCTGGATTACCTCCACATCGATCCGTTGAATTTCAAATAGATCTTGTACCAGGAGCTGCACCAATAGCTCGTGCTCCTTACAGACTCGCACCCAGCGAGATGAAAGAACTGCAAAGCCAATTATAAGAACTTTTAGAGCGTGGTTTCATTTGACCAAGCACATCACCGTGGGGAGCTCCTGTTTTGTTTGTCAAGAAGAAAGATGGTACATTCAGGTTGTGTATCGACTACCGAGAGTTGAACAAACTTACCATAAAGAACCGCTACCCACTATCGAGAATCGACGACTTATTTGATCAACTACAAGGCTCGTCTGTTTATTCAAAGATTGACTTACGTTCCGGGTATCATCAAATGCGGGTGAAAGAAGATGATATTCTAAAGACTGCTTTCAGAACACGTTACGGTCATTACGAGTTTATGGTCATGCCGTTTGGTTTAACTAATGCACCAGCTGTGTTCATGGACCTTATGAACCGAGTGTGTGGACCATACCTTGACAAGTTTGTCATTGTTTTCATTGATGACATACTTATTTACTCAAAGAATGACCAAGAACATGGTGAACATTTGAGAAAGGTGTTAGAAGTATTGAGGAAGGAAGAATTGTACGCTAAGTTTTCAAAGTGTGCATTTTGGTTGGAAGAAGTTTAATTCCTCGGTCACATAGTGAACAAAGAAGGTATTAAGGTGGATCCGGCAAAGATAGAAACTGTTGAAAAGTGGGAAACCCCGAAAACTCCAAAACACATACGCCAGTTTTTAGGACTAGCTGGTTACTACAGAAGGTTCATCCAAGACTTTTCCAGAATAGCAAAACCCTTAACTGCATTAACGCATAAAGGGAAGAAATTTGAATGGAATGATGAACAAGAGAAAGCGTTTTAGTTATTGAAGAAAAAGCTAACTACGGCACCTATATTGTCATTGCCTGAAGGGAATGATGATTTTGTGATTTATTGTGACGCATCAAAGCAAGGTCTCGGTTGTGTATTAATGCAACGAACGAAGGTAATTGCTTATGCGTCTAGACAATTGAAGATTCACGAACAAAATTATACGACGCATGATTTGGAATTAGGCGCGGTTGTTTTTGCATTAAAGACTTGGAGGCACTACTTATATGGGGTCAAAAGTATTATATATACCGACCACAAAAGTCTTCAACACATATTTAATCAGAAACAACTGAATATGAGGCAGCGTAGGTGGATTGAATTATTGAATGATTACGACTTTGAGATTCGTTACCACCCGGGGAAGGCAAATGTGGTAGCCGATGCCTTGAGCAGGAAGGACAGAGAACCCATTCGGGTAAAATCTATGAATATAATGATTCATAATAACCTTACTATTCAAATAAAGGAGGCGCAACAAGGAGTTTTAAAAGAGGGAAATTTAAAGGATGAAATACCCAAAAGATCGGAGAAGCAGCTTAATATTCGGGAAGACGGAACCCGGTATAGGGCTGAAAGGATTTGGGTACCAAAATTTGGAGATATGAGAGAAATGGTACTTAGAGAAGCTCATAAAACCAGATACTCAATACATCTTGGAACGGAGAAGATGTACAAGGATCTCAAGAAACATTTTTGGTGGCCGGGTATGAAAGCCGATGTTGTTAAATACGTTGGAGAATGTTTGACGTGTTCTAAGGTCAAAGCTGAGCATCAGAAATCATCAGGTCTACTTCAACAACCCGAAATCCCGGAATGAAAATGGGAAAACATTACCATGGATTTCATCACTAAATTGCCAAGGACTGCAAGTGGTTTTGATACTATTTGGGTAATAGTTGATCGTCTCACCAAATCAGCACACTTCCTGCCAATAAGAGAAGATGACAAGATGGAGAAGTTAGCACGACTGTATTTGAAGGAAGTCATCTCCAGACATGGAATACCAATCTCTATTATCTCTGATAGGGATGGTAGATTTATTTCAAGATTCTGGCAGACATTACAGCAAGCATTAGGAACTCGTCTAGACATGAGTACTGCCTATCATCCACAAACTGATGGACAGAGCGAAAGGACGATACAAACGCTTGAAGACATGCTACGAGCATGTGTTATTGATTTCGGAAACAGTTGGGATCGACATCTACCGTTAGCAGAATTTTCCTACAACAACAGCTACCATTCAAGCATTGAGATGGCGCCGTTTGAAGCACTTTATGGTAGAAAGTGCAGGTCTCCAATTTGTTGGAGTGAAGTGGGGGATAGACAGATTACGGGTCCGGAGATTATACAAGAAACTACCGAGAAGATCATCCAAATTCAACAACGGTTGAAAACCGCCCAAAGTCGACAAAAGAGCTACGCTGACATTAAAAGAAAAGATATAGAATTTGAAATTGGAGAGATGGTCATGCTTAAAGTTGCACCTTGGAAAGGCATTTTTCGATTTGGTAAACGAGGGAAATTAAATCCAAGGTATATTGGACCATTCAAGATTATTGATCGTGTCGGACCAGTAGCTTACCGACTTGAGTTACCTCAACAAATCGCGGCTGTACATAACACTTTCCACGTCCCGAATTTAAAGAAATGTTTTGCTAAAGAAGATCTCACTATTCCGTTAGATGAAACCCAAATCAACGAAAAACTTCAATTCATCGAAGAACCCGTCGAAATAATGGATCGTGAGGTTAAAAGACTTAAGCAAAACAAGATACCAATTGTTAAGGTTCGATGGAATGCTCGTAGAGGACCCGAGTTCACCTGGGAGCATGAAGATTAGATGAAGAAGAAATACCCGCATCTATTTCCAGAAGATTCGTCAACACCTTCAACAGCTTAAAATTTCGGGACGAAATTTATTTAACGGGTAGGTACTGTAGTGACCCGAACTTTTCCATGTTTATATATATTAATTGAGATTGATATTTACATGATTAAATGTTTCCAACATGTTAAGCAATCAAACTTGTTAAGACTTGATTAATTGAAATATGTTTCATATAGACAATTGACCACCCAAGTTGACCGGTGATTCACGAACGTTAAAACTTGTAAAAACTATATGATGACATATATATGGATATATATATAGTTAACATGATACTATGATAAGTAAACATATCATTAAGTATATTAACAATGAACTACATATGTAAAAACAAGACTACTATCTTAATGATTTTTAAACGAGACATATATGTAACGATTATCGTTGTAAAGACATTTAATGTATATATATCATATTAAGAGATATTCATACATGATAATATCATGATAATATAATAATTTAAAATCTCATTTGATATTATAAACATTGGGTTAACAACATTTAACAAGATCGTTAACCTAAAGGTTTCAAAACAACACTTATATGTAACGACTAACGATGACTTAACGACTCAGTTAAAATGTATATACATGTAGTGTTTTAATATGTATTTATATACTTTTGAAAGACTTCAATACACTTATCAAAATACTTCTACTTAACAAAAATGCTTACAATTACATCCTCGTTCAGTTTCATCAACAATTCTACTCGTATGCACCCGTATTCGTACTCGTACAATACACAGCTTTTAGATGTATGTACTATTGGTATATACACTCCAATGATCAGCTCTTAGCAGCCCATGTGAGTCACCTAACACATGTGGGAACCATCATTTGGCAACTAGCATGAAATATCTCATAAAATTACAAAAATATGAGTAATCATTCATGACTTATTTACATGAAAACAAAATTACATATCCTTTATATCTAATCCATACACCAACGACCAAAAACACCTACAAACACTTTCATTCTTCAATTTTCTTCATCTAATTGATCTCTCTCAAGTTCTATCTTCAAGTTCTAAGTGTTCTTCATATATTCTACAAGTTCTAGTTACATAAAATCAAGAATACTTTCAAGTTTGCTAGCTCACTTCCAATCTTGTAAGGTGATCATCCAACCTCAAGAAATCTTTGTTTCTTACAGTAGGTTATCATTATAATACAAGGTAATAATCATATTCAAACTTTGGTTCAATTTCTATAACTATAACAATCTTATTTCAAGTGATGATCTTACTTGAAGTTGTTTTCGTGCCATGATTCTGCTTCAAGAACTTCGAGCCATCCAAGGATCCGTTGAAGCTAGATCCATTTTTCTCTTTTCCAGTAGGTTTATCCAAGGAACTTAAGGTAGTAATGATGTTCATAACATCATTCAATTCATACATATAAAGCTATCTTATTCGAAGGTTTAAACTTGTAATCACTAGAACATAGTTTAGTTAATTCTAAACTTGTTCGCAAACAAAAGTTAATCCTTCTAACTTGACTTTTAAAATCAACTAAACACATGTTCTATATCTATATGATATGCTAACTTAATGATTTAAAACCTGGAGACACGAAAAACACCGTAAAACCGGATTTATGCCGTCGTAGTAACACTGCGGGCTGTTTTGGGTTAGTTAATTAAAAAAACTATGATAAACTTTGATTTAAAAGTTGTTATTCTGAGAAAATGATTTTTATTATGAACATGAAACTATATCCAAAAATTATGGTTAAACTCAAAGTGGAAGTATCTTTTCTAAAATGGTCATCTAGACGTCGTTCTTTCGACTGAAATGACTACCTTTACAAAAACAACTTGTAACTTATTTTTCTGACTATAAACCTATACTTTTTCTGTTTATATTCATAAAATAGAGTTCAATATGAAACCATAGCAATTTGATTCACTCAAAACGGATTTAAAATGAAGAAGTTATGGGTAAAACAAGATTGGATAATTTTTCTCATTTTAGCTACGTGAAAATTCGTAACAAATCTATTCCAACCATAACTTAATCAACTTGTATTGTATATTATGTAATCTTGAGATACCATAGACACGTATACAATGTTTCGACCTATCATGTCGACACATCTATATATATTTCGGAACAACCATAGACACTCTATATGTGAATGTTGGAGTTAGCTATACAGGGTTGAGGTTGATTCCAAAATATATATAGTTTGAGTTGTGATCAATACTGAGATATGTATACACTGGGTCGTGGATTGATTCAATATAATATTTATCGATTTATTTCTGTACATCTAACTGTGGACAACTAGTTGTAGGTTACTAACTAGGACAGCTGACTTAATAAACTTAAAACATCAAAATATATTATAAGTGTTGTAAATATATTTTGAACATACTTTGATATATATGTATATATTGTTATAGGTTCGTGAATCAACCAGTGGCCAAGTCTTACTTCCCGACGAAGTAAAAATATGTGAAAGTGAGTTATAGTCCCACTTTTAAAATCTAATATTTTTGGGATGAGAATACATGCAGGTTTTATAAATGATTTACAAAATAAACACAAGTACGTGAAACTACATTCTATGGTTGAATTATCGAAATCGAATATGCCCCTTTTTATTAAGTCTGGTAATCTGAGAATTAGGGAACAGACACCCTAATTGACGTGAATCCTAAAGATAGATCTATTGGGCCTAACAAACCCCATCCAAAGTACCGGATGCTTTAATACTTCGAAATTTATATCATATCCGAAGGGTGTCCCGGAATGATGGGGATATCCTTATACATGCATCTTATTAATGTCGGTTACCAGGTGTTCACCATATGAATGATTTTTATCTCTATGTAATGGATGTGTATTGAAATATGAAATCTTGTGGTCTATTATTATGATTTGATATATATAGGTTAAACCTATAACTCACCAACATTTTTGTTGACATTTTAAGCATGTTTATTCTCAGGTGATTATTAAGAGCTTCCGCTGTCGCATACTTAAATAAGGACGAGATTTGGAGTCCATGCTTGTATGATATTGTGTAAAAACTGCATTCAAGAAACTTATTTTGTTGTAACATATTTGTATTGTAAACCATTATGTAATGGTCGTGTGTAAACATGATATTTTAGATTATCATTATTTGATAATCTACGTAAAGCTTTTTATACCTTTATTGATGAAATAAAGGTTATGGTTTGTTTTAAAATGAATGCAGTCTTTGAAAAACGTCTCATATAGAGGTCAAAACCTCGCAACGAAATCAATTAATATGGAACGTTTTTAATCAATAAGAACGGGACATTTCAGTTAATGTCACTATGCATTTGAGTCATACCCTTTTATAGTGCTACCGGCTTCGTGGTTCACACTTTAGTGTTACCGACTCCGTGGTTCACACCTCATTTTATAGTGCTACCGGCTCCATGGTTCACACTTTGATGCTACCGGCTCCGTGGTTCACATCACAACTCGAGTCATACAATTTGATAGTGCTACCGGCTCCATGATTCACACCTTAATGACTCATGCTATAGTGCTACCGGCTCCGTGGTTCACACTACAACACACGTACCATGATGCTACCAGCTCCGTGGTTCACATCATAGCACAATCGCACATACTATGGCACTACCGGCTCCGTGGTTCGTACCATAGCACACAAATAAATACACTATATACATACTGAAATGTCCCGTTCATATCGATTATAAACGTTCCATATTAATTGATTTCGTTGCGAGGTTTTGATCTTTATATGAGACATTTTTCAAAGACTGCATTCGTTTTTAAAACAAACCATAACCTTTATTTTATCGACAAGGTTAAAAAGACACCACCTAGATTATCCAGAAATGATAATCTAAAAATATCACACTTACACACTACCAATACATATTGGTTTACAATAGTAATATGTTACAACAAAATAAATCTCGAATGCAGTTTTAAACAATATTATACAAGCATGCTGACACCAAATCTTGTCCATATATTAGCATACAACAGCGGAAGCTCTTAATAATCACCTGAGAATAAACATGCTTTAAACGTCAACAAAAATGTTGGTGAGTTATAGGTTTAACCTATATATTTATCAAATTGTAATAATAGACCACAAGATTTCATATTTCAATATAAATCCCATACATAGAGATAAAAATCATTCATATGGTGAACACCTGGTAACCGACCTTAACAAGATTCATATAGAATATCCCTTATCATTCCGGGACTCCCTTTGGACATGATGAATTGGAAGTACTAAAGCATCCGATACTTTAGATGGGTCTCGTTGGGCCCAATAGATCTATCTTTAGGATTCGCGTCAATTAGGGTGTCTGTTTCCCAATTCTTAGATTACCAGACTAAAAAGGGGCATATTCGGTTTAATAATTCAGCCATAGAATGTGGTTTCATTTACTTGTGTCTATTTTGTAAAACATTTATAAAACTGCATGTATTCTCATCCCAAAATATTAGATTTTAAAAGTGGGATTATAACTCACTTTCACAGATTTTTACTTCGTCGGGAAGTAAGACTCGGTCACTGGTCGATTCAAGAACCTATAACAAATATGTACATATATATATCAAAGTATGTTGAAAATATATTTACAACATATTTAATACGTTTTGCTGTTTAAGTTTATTAAGTCAGCTGTCCTCGTTAGTAACCTACAACTAGTTGTCCACAGTTAGATGTACAGAAAATAAAGCAATATATATTATATTGAATCAATCCACGACCTCGTGTATACAAGCCTCAGGCTAGATCACACCTCAAAGTATATATATAATATTTTGGAATCAACCTCAATCCTGTAATGCTAACTCCAACATTACTGCATATAGAGTGTCTATGGTTGTTCCGAAATATATATATAGATGGGTCGATATTGAAATGTCCCGTTCTTATTGATTAAAAACGTTCCATATTAATTGATTTCGTTGCGAGGTTTTGACCTCTATATGAGACGTTTTTCAAAGACTGCATTCATTTTAAAACAACCCATAACCTTTATTTCATCAATAAAGGTTTAAAAAAAAAAAACTTTACGTAGATTATCAAATAATGATAATCTAAAATATCCTGTTTACACACGACCATTACATAATGGTTTACAATACAAATATGTTACAACAAAATAAGTTTCTTGAATGCAGTTTTTACACAATATCATACAAGCATGGACTCCAAATCTCGTCCTTATTTAAGTATGCGACAGCGGAAGCTCTTAATAATCACCTGAGAATAAACATGCTTAAAACGTCAACAAAAATGTTGGTGAGTTATAGGTTTAACCTATATATATCAAATCATAATAATAGACCACAAGATTTCATATTTCAATACACATCCCATACATAGAGATAAAAATCATTCATATGGTGAACACCTGGTAACCGACATTAACACGATGCATATATAAGAATATCCCCATCATTCCGGGACACCCTTCGGATATGATATAAATTTCGAAGTACTAAAGCATCCGGTACTTTGGATGGGGTTTGTTAGGCCCAATAGATCTATCTTTAGGATTCGCGTCAATTAGGGTGTCTGTTCCCTAATTCTTAGATTACCAGACTTAATAAAAAGGGGCATATTCGATTTCGATAATTCAACCATAGAATGTAGTTTCACGTACTTGTGTCTATTTTGTAAATCATTTATAAAACCTGCATGTATTCTCATCCCAAAAATATTAGATTTTAAAAGTGGGACTATAACTCACTTTCACAGATTTTTACTTCGTCGGGAAGTAAGACTTGGCCACTGTTGATTCACGAACCTATAACAATATATACATATATATTAAAGTATGTTCAAAATATATTTACAACACTTTTAATATATTTTGATGTTTTAAGTTTATTAAGTCAGCTGTCCTCGTTAGTAACCTATAACTAGTTGTCCACAGTTAGATGTACAGAAATAAATCGATAAATATTATCTTGAATCAATCCACGACCCAGTGTATACGTATCTCAGTATTGATCACAACTCAAACTATATATATTTTGGAATCAACCTCAACCCTGTATAGCTAACTCCAACATTCACATATAGAGTGTCTATGGTTGTTCCGAAATATATATAGATGTGTCGACATGATAGGTCGAAACATTGTATACGTGTCTATGGTATCTCAAGATTACATAATATACAATACAAGTTGATTAAGTTATGGTTGGAATAGATTTGTTACCAATTTTCACGTAGCTAAAATGAGAAAAATTATCCAATCTTGTTTTACCCATAACTTCTTCATTTTAAATCCGTTTTGAGTGAATCAAATTGCTATGGTTTCATATTGAACTCTATTTTATGAATCTAAACAGAAAAAGTATAGGTTTATAGTCGGAAAAATAAGTTACAAGTCGTTTTTGTAAAGGTAGTCATTTCAGTCGAAAGAACGACGTCTAGATGACCATTTTAGAAAACATACTTCCACTTTGAGTTTAACCATAATTTTTGGATATAGTTTCATGTTCATAATAAAAATCATTTTCTCAGAATAACAACTTTTAAATCAAAGTTTATCATAGTTTTTAATTAACTAACCCAAAACAGCCCGCGGTGTTACTACGACGGCGTAAATCCGGTTTTACGGTGTTTTTCGTGTTTCCAGGTTTTAAATCATTAAGTTAGCATATCATATAGATATAGAATATGTGTTTAGTTGATTTTAAAAGTCAAGTTAGAAGGATTAACTTTTATTTGCGAACAAGTTTAGAATTAACTAAACTATGTTCTAGTGATTACAAGTTTAAACCTTCGAATAAGATAGCTTTATATGTATGAATCGAATGATGTTATGAACATCATTACTACCTTAATTTCCTTGGATAAACCTACTGGAAAAGAGAAAAATGGATCTAGCTTCAATGGATCCTTGGATGGCTCGAAGTTCTTGAAGCAGAATCATGACACGAAAACAAGTTCAAGTAAGATCATCACTTGAAATAAGATTGTTATAGTTATAGAAATTGAACCAAAGTTTGAATATGATTATTACCTTGTATTAGAATGATAACCTACTGTAAGAAACAAAGATTTCTTGAGGTTGGATGATCACCTTACAAGATTGGAAGTGAGCTAGCAAACTTGAAAGTATTCTTGATTTTATGAAACTAGAACTTTTGGAATTTATGAAGAACACTTAGAACTTGAAGATAGAACTTGAGAGAGATCAATTAGATGAAGAAAATTGAAGAATGAAAGTGTTTGTAGGTGTTTTTGGTCGTTGGTGTATGGATTAGATATAAAGGATATGTAATTTTGTTTTCATGTAAATAAGTCATGAATGATTACTCATATTTTTGTAATTTTATGAGATATTTCATGCTAGTTGCCAAATGATGGTTCCCACATGTGTTAGGTGACTCACATGGGCTGCTAAGAGCTGATCATTGGAGTGTATATACCAATAGTACATACATCTAAAAGCTGTGTATTGTACGAGTACGAATACGGGTGCATACGAGTAGAATTGTTGATGAAACTGAACGAGGATGTAATTGTAAGAATTTTTGTTAAGTAGAAGTATTTTGATAAGTGTATTGAAGTCTTTCAAAAGTGTATAAATACATATTAAAACACTACATGTATATACATTTTAACTGAGTCGTTAAGTCATCGTTAGTCGTTACATGTAAGTGTTGTTTTGAAACCTTTAGGTTAACGATCTTGTTAAATGTTGTTAACCCAATGTTTATAATATCAAATGAGATTTTAAATTATTATATTATCATGATATTATCATGTATGAATATCTCTTAATATGATATATATACATTAAATGTCTTTACAACGATAATCGTTACATATATGTCTCGTTTAAAAATCATTAAGTTAGTAGTCTTGTTTTTACATATGTAGTTCATTGTTAATACACTTTATGATATGTTTTCTTATCATAGTATCATGTTAACTATATATATATATCCATATATATGTCATCATATAGTTTTTACAAGTTTTAACGTTCGTGAATCACCGATCAACTTGGGTGGTCAATTGTCTATATGAAACATATTTCAATTAATCAAGTCTTAACAAGTTTGATTGCTTAACATGTTGGAAACATTTAATCATGTAAATATCAATCTCAATTAATATATATAAACATGGAAAAGTTCGGGTCACTACAGTACCTACCCGTTAAATAAATTTCGTCCCGAAATTTTAAGCTGTTGAAGGTGTTGACGAATCTTCTGGAAATAGATGCGGGTATTTCTTCTTCATCTGATCTTCACGCTCCCAGGTGAACTCGGGTCCTCTACGAGCATTCCATCGAACCTTAACAATTGGTATCTTGTTTTGCTTAAGTCTTTTAACCTCACGATCCATTATTTCGACGGGTTCTTCGATGAATTGAAGTTTTTCGTTGATTTGGATTTCATCTAACGGAATAGTGAGATCTTCTTTAGCAAAACATTTCTTTAAATTCGAGACGTGGAAAGTGTTATGTACAGCCGCAAGTTGTTGAGGTAACTCTAGTCGGTAAGCTACTGGTCCGACACGATCAATAATCTTGAATGGTCCAATATACCTTGGATTTAATTTCCCTCGTTTACCAAATCGAACAACGCCTTTCCAAGGTGCAACTTTAAGCATGACCATCTCTCCAATTTCAAATTCTATATCTTTTCTTTTAATGTCAGCATAGCTCTTTTGTCGACTTTGGGCGGTTTTCAACCGTTGTTGAATTTGGATGATCTTCTCGGTAGTTTCTTGTATAATCTCCGGACCCGTAATCTGTCTATCCCCCACTTCACTCCAACAAATCGGAGACCTGCACTTTCTACCATAAAGTGCTTCAAACGGCGCCATCTCAATGCTTGAATGGTAGCTGTTATTGTAGGAAAATTCTGCTAACGGTAGATGTCGATCCCAACTGTTTCCGAAATCAATAACACATGCTCGTAGCATGTCTTCAAGCGTTTGTATCGTCCTTTCGCTCTGCCCATCTGTTTGTGGATGATAGGCAGTACTCATGTCTAGACGAGTTCCTAATGCTTGCTGTAATGTCTGCCAGAATCTTGAAATAAATCTGCCATCCCTATCAGAGATAATAGAGATTGGTATTCCATGTCTGGAGACGACTTCCTTCAAATACAGTCGTGCTAACTTCTCCATCTTGTCATCTTCTCTTATTGGTAGGAAGTGTGCTGATTTGGTGAGACGATCAACTATTACCCAAATAGTATCAAAACTACTTGCAGTCCTTGGCAATTTAGTGATGAAATCCATGGTAATGTTTTCCCATTTCCATTCCGGGATTTCGGGTTGTTGAAGTAGACCTGATGGTTTCTGATGCTCAGCTTTGACCTTAGAACACGTCAAACATTCTCCTACGTATTTAGCAACATCGGCTTTCATACCCGGCCACCAAAAATGTTTCTTGAGATCCTTGTACATCTTCCCCGTTCCAGGATGTATTGAGTATCTGGTTTTATGAGCTTCTCTAAGTACCATTTCTCTCATATCTCCAAATTTTGGTACCCAAATCCTTTCAGCCCTATACCGGGTTCCGTCTTCCCGAATATTAAGATGCTTCTCCGATCCTTTGGGTATTTCATCCTTTAAATTTCCCTCTTTTAAAACTCCTTGTTGCGCCTCCTTTATTTGAGTAGTAATGTTATTATGAATCATTATATTCATAGATTTTACTCGAATGGGTTCTCTGTCCTTCCTGCTCAAGGCATCGGCTACCACATTTGCCTTCCCCGGGTGGTAACGAATCTCAAAGTCGTAATCATTCAATAATTCAATCCACCTACGCTGCCTCATATTCAGTTGTTTCTGATTAAATATGTGTTGAAGACTTTTGTGG
The DNA here is from genome assembly GCF_046630445.1 of Rutidosis leptorrhynchoides. Classification (NCBI taxonomy): domain Eukaryota; kingdom Viridiplantae; phylum Streptophyta; class Magnoliopsida; order Asterales; family Asteraceae; genus Rutidosis; species Rutidosis leptorrhynchoides. Next base: position 261,565,376 of record NC_092337.1, read on the forward strand.
TCGGTATATATAATACTTTTGACCCCATATAAGTAGTGCCTCCAAGTCTTTAATGCAAAAACAACCGCGCCTAATTCCAAATCATGCGTCGTATAATTTTGTTCGTGAATCTTCAATTGTCTAGACGCATAAGCAATCACCTTCGTTCGTTGCATTAATACACAACCGAGACCTTGCTTTGATGCATCACAATAAATCACAAAATCATCATTCCCTTCAGGCAATGACAATATAGGTGCCGTAGTTAGCTTTTTCTTCAATAACTGAAACGCTTTCTCTTGTTCATCATTCCATTCAAATTTCTTCCCTTTATGCGTTAATGCAGTCAAGGGTTTTGCTATTCTGGAAAAGTCTTGGATGAACCTTCTGTAGTAACCAGCTAGTCCTAAAAACTGGCGTATGTGTTTCGGAGTTTTCGGGGTTTCCCACTTTTCAACAGTTTCTATCTTTGCCGGATCCACCTTAATACCTTCTTTGTTCACTATGTGACCGAGGAATTGAACTTCTTCCAACCAAAATGCACACTTTGAAAACTTAGCGTACAATTCTTCCTTCCTCAATACTTCTAACACCTTTCTCAAATGTTCACCGTGTTCTTGGTCATTCTTTGAGTAAATAAGTATGTCATCAATGAAAACAATGACAAACTTGTCAAGGTATGGTCCACACACTCGGTTCATAAGGTCCATGAACACAGCTGGTGCATTAGTTAAACCAAACGGCATGACCATAAACTCGTAATGACCGTAACGTGTTCTGAAAGCAGTCTTTGGAATATCATCTTCTTTCACCCGCATTTGATGATACCCGGAACGTAAGTCAATCTTTGAATAAACAGACGAGCCTTGTAGTTGATCAAATAAGTCGTCGATTCTCGGCAGTGGGTAGCGGTTCTTGATGGTAAGTTTGTTCAACTCTCGGTAGTCGATACACAACCTGAATGTACCATCTTTCTTCTTGACAAACAAAACAGGAGCTCCCCACGGTGATGTGCTTGGTCGAATGAAACCACGCTCTAAAAGTTCTTGTAATTGGCTTTGCAGTTCTTTCATCTCGCTGGGTGCGAGTCTGTAAGGAGCACGAGCTATTGGTGCAGCTCCTGGTACAAGATCTATTTGAAATTCAACGGATCGATGTGGGGGTAATCCCGGTAATTCTTTCGGAAATACATCGGGAAATTCTTTTGCAATGGGAACATCATTGATGCTCTTTTCTTCAGTTTGTACTTTCTCGACGTGTGCTAGAACAGCATAGCAACCTTTTCTTATTAGTTTTTGTGCCTTCAAATTACTAATAAGATGTAGCTTCGTGTTGCCCTTTTCTCCGTACACCATTAAGGGTTTTCCTTTTTCTCGTATAATGCGAATTGCATTTTTGTAACAAACGATCTCCGCTTTCACTTCTTTCAACCAGTCCATACCGATTATCACATCAAAACTCCCTAACTCTACTGGTATCAAATCAATCTTAAATGTTTCGCTAACCAGTTTAATTTCTCGATTCCGACATATATTATCTGCTGAAATTAATTTACCATTTGCTAATTCGAGTAAAAATTTACTATCCAAAGGCGTCAATGGACAACTTAATTTAGCACAAAAATCTCTACTCATATAGCTTCTATCCGCACCCGAATCAAATAAAACGTAAGCAGATTTATTGTCAATAAGAAACGTACCCGTAACAAGCTCCGGGTCTTCCTGTGCCTCTACCGCATTAATATTGAAAACTCTTCCGCGGCCTTGTCCATTCGTGTTCTCCTGGTTCGGGCAATTTCTAATAATGTGGCCCGGTTTTCCACATTTATAACAAACTACATTGGCATAACTTGCTCCGACACTACTTGCTCCGCCATTACTCGTTCCGACACCATTTGTTCCTTTCGTTCTGTTAACCCCTGGTCCGTAGACATCACACTTCGCCGCGCTATGACCATTTCTTTTACACTTGTTGCAAAATTTGGTGCAGAACCCCGAGTGATTCTTTTCACACCTTTGGCATAGCTGCTTCTGATTGTTGTTGTTGTTGTTGCGGTTATTATTGTTGTTGGGATGATTGTTGTAGTTGTTGTTGTTGTTGTTGTTGGGCCGTTTGTTGTAGTTGCGATTGATGTTGCGATTGTTGGGATAATTGTTGCGATTATTGTTGTAATTGCTGTTGTTGTTGTATTGGTGATTCTTATCACCATTTTCCTCCCACTTTCTTTTGACTTGCTTCACATTGGCCTCTTCAGCAGTCTGTTCTTTAATTCTTTCTTCAATCTGGTTCACGAGTTTGTGAGCCATTCTACATGCCTGTTGTATGGAGGCGGGCTCGTGTGAACTTATATCTTCTTGGATTCTTTCCGGTAATCCTTTCACAAACGCGTCGATCTTCTCTTCCTCATCTTCGAATGCTCCCGGACACAATAGGCACAATTCTGTGAATCGTCTTTCGTACGTGGTAATATCAAATCCTTGGGTTCGTAACCCTCTAAGTTCTGTCTTGAGCTTATTGACCTCGGTTCTGGGACGGTACTTCTCGTTCATCAAGTGCTTGAATGCTGACCACGGTAGTGCGTACGCATCGTCTTGTCCCACTTGCTCTAGATAGGTATTCCACCATGTTAACGCAGAACTTGTGAAGGTATGCGTAGCGTACTTCACTTTATCCTCTTCAGTACATTTACTTATGGCAAACACCGATTCGACCTTCTCGGTCCACCGTTTCAATCCGATCGGTCCTTCGGTTCCATCAAATTCCAAAGGTTTGCAGGCAGTGAATTCTTTGTAGGTGCATCCTACACGATTTCCTGTACTGCTAGATCCAAGGTTATTGTTGGTATGTAGCGCAGCCTGTACTGCGGCTATGTTTGAAGCTAGAAAAGTATGGAATTCCTCTTCATTCATATTCACGGTGTGTCGAGTAGTCGGTGCCATTTCCTTCAAAATAGTTAAATGGAACAAGTTAATCATACAGAATATTAAGAGTAGTTAATAGTATTTCGTAGCATAATATGAACTCATTTATAAAAGCTTTTTCTTCATATTAGCGTTTTATAAGTTTAAATTCGGGTAGTACCTACCCGTTAAGTTCATACTTAGTAGCTAATATACAATTCAACTACTACAATTCTATATGAAAAACTGATTATAATAATATTTCGCGTTCAAACTTTTATACAATATTTTACAAACTTACAATACCGCTTATTTTACATAAAGCATGAAATATAGCACACAATAACTTTGATACAAGATAGTTGTGAAGACAATTCTAGCTAGTACACAAGTCGTTCAGCAAAGGCAATAAAGACACGTAATTCATACGTCCAGAAACAAGTCATGCATTCTGGTTTTACTAGGACTACTTCCCATCCTTGGTCTTGTGCAACATAACCGTTATGGCCGTTGATAAGACAGCGTGTTGTAACGTCATCAAAGGGACGAGGGTTACGTAATGTCCAACAGTCCCGTAATAATCTAAAAACCTCATTTCTTACCCCAATTACCGACTCCGTCACTTGTGGAAACGTTTTGTTTAATAGTTGTAGCCCGATGTTCTTGTTCTCACTTTGGTGAGAAGCGAACATTACTAATCCGTAAGCATAACATGCTTCTTTATGTTGCATGTTAGCCGCTTTTTCTAAATCACGAAGTCCAATATTCGGATATATTGAGTCAAAATAATTTCTTAACCCGTTGCGTAAAATAGCATTTGGGTTCCCCGCAATATATGCGTCAAAGTAAACACATCGTAACTTATGGGTTTCCCAATGTGATATCCCCCATCTTTCAAACGAAAGTCTCTTATAAACCAAGACATTCTTGGAACGTTCTTCGAATGTCTTACAAACTGATCTCGCCTTAAATAGTTGTGCCGAAGAATTCTGGCCGACTCTAGACAAGATTTCATCAATCATGTCTCCGGGTAGGTCTCTTAAAATATTGGGTTGTCTATCCATTTTGTGTTTTTAAACTGTAAAATAGACAAGAGTTAGATTCATAAAAAAAATACTTATTAATACAAGCAATTTTTACATATATCATAAAGCATAAGAACACTATATTACATATATTACACCACATGAATACAACTATCTTATTCCGACTCGCTCGTTTCTTCTTCTTCGGTTTTGGTTCGTTTTGCCAAGTTTCTAGGGATATATGATGTTCTCCTAATACGAGCCGTCGTTGTCCACATTGGTTTAGAAAAACCTGGTGGTTTAGAGGTTCCCGGGTCATTGTTACAACTTAAGGACTTCGGGGGTTGACGATACATATAAAGTTCATCGGGGTTGGAATTAGATTTCTCTATTTTTATGCCCTTTCCCTTATTATTTTCTTTTGCCTTTTTAAATTCAGTTGGGGTAATTTCTATAACATCATCGGAATTCTCGTCGGAATCCGATTCATCGGAGAATTGGTAATCCTCCCAATATTTTGCTTCCTTGGCGGAAACACCATTGACCATAATTAACTTTGGTCGGTTGGTTGAGGATTTTCTTTTACTTAACCGTTTTATTATTTCCCCCACCGGTTCTATTTCTTCATCCGGTTCCGATTCTTCTTCCGGTTCCGATTCTTCTTCCGGTTCCGACTCTTCTTCCGGTTCTTCTTCGGGAACTTGTGAATCAGTCCACAAATCATTCCAATTTACATTTGACTCTTCATTATTATTAGGTGAGTCAATGGAACTTGTTCTAGAGGTAGACATCTATCACATAATATCAAACACGTTAAGAGATTAATATATCACATAATATTCATATGTTAAAAATATATAGTTTCCAACAAAAATGTTAAGCAATCATTTTTAAAGAAAACACGGTCGAAGTCCAGACTCACTAATGCATCCTAACAAACTCGATAAGGCACACTAATGCAAATTTTCTGGTTCTCTAAGACCAACGCTCGGATACCAACTGAAATGTCCCGTTCTTATTGATTAAAAACGTTCCATATTAATTGATTTCGTTGCGAGGTTTTGACCTCTATATGAGACGTTTTTCAAAGACTGCATTCATTTTAAAACAACCCATAACCTTTATTTCATCAATAAAGGTTTAAAAAAAAAAACTTTACGTAGATTATCAAATAATGATAATCTAAAATATCCTGTTTACACACGACCATTACATAATGGTTTACAATACAAATATGTTACAACAAAATAAGTTTCTTGAATGCAGTTTTTACACAATATCATACAAGCATGGACTCCAAATCTCGTCCTTATTTAAGTATGCGACAGCGGAAGCTCTTAATAATCACCTGAGAATAAACATGCTTAAAACGTCAACAAAAATGTTGGTGAGTTATAGGTTTAACCTATATATATCAAATCATAATAATAGACCACAAGATTTCATATTTCAATACACATCCCATACATAGAGATAAAAATCATTCATATGGTGAACACCTGGTAACCGACATTAACACGATGCATATATAAGAATATCCCCATCATTCCGGGACACCCTTCGGATATGATATAAATTTCGAAGTACTAAAGCATCCGGTACTTTGGATGGGGTTTGTTAGGCCCAATAGATCTATCTTTAGGATTCGCGTCAATTAGGGTGTCTGTTCCCTAATTCTTAGATTACCAGACTTAATAAAAAGGGGCATATTCGATTTCGATAATTCAACCATAGAATGTAGTTTCACGTACTTGTGTCTATTTTGTAAATCATTTATAAAACCTGCATGTATTCTCATCCCAAAAATATTAGATTTTAAAAGTGGGACTATAACTCACTTTCACAGATTTTTACTTCGTCGGGAAGTAAGACTTGGCCACTGTTGATTCACGAACCTATAACAATATATACATATATATTAAAGTATGTTCAAAATATATTTACAACACTTTTAATATATTTTGATGTTTTAAGTTTATTAAGTCAGCTGTCCTCGTTAGTAACCTATAACTAGTTGTCCACAGTTAGATGTACAGAAATAAATCGATAAATATTATCTTGAATCAATCCACGACCCAGTGTATACGTATCTCAGTATTGATCACAACTCAAACTATATATATTTTGGAATCAACCTCAACCCTGTATAGCTAACTCCAACATTCACATATAGAGTGTCTATGGTTGTTCCGAAATATATATAGATGTGTCGACATGATAGGTCGAAACATTGTATACGTGTCTATGGTATCTCAAGATTACATAATATACAATACAAGTTGATTAAGTTATGGTTGGAATAGATTTGTTACCAATTTTCACGTAGCTAAAATGAGAAAAATTATCCAATCTTGTTTTACCCATAACTTCTTCATTTTAAATCCGTTTTGAGTGAATCAAATTGCTATGGTTTCATATTGAACTCTATTTTATGAATCTAAACAGAAAAAGTATAGGTTTATAGTCGGAAAAATAAGTTACAAGTCGTTTTTGTAAAGGTAGTCATTTCAGTCGAAAGAACGACGTCTAGATGACCATTTTAGAAAACATACTTCCACTTTGAGTTTAACCATAATTTTTGGATATAGTTTCATGTTCATAATAAAAATCATTTTCTCAGAATAACAACTTTTAAATCAAAGTTTATCATAGTTTTTAATTAACTAACCCAAAACAGCCCGCGGTGTTACTACGACGGCGTAAATCCGGTTTTACGGTGTTTTTCGTGTTTCCAGGTTTTAAATCATTAAGTTAGCATATCATATAGATATAGAATATGTGTTTAGTTGATTTTAAAAGTCAAGTTAGAAGGATTAACTTTTATTTGCGAACAAGTTTAGAATTAACTAAACTATGTTCTAGTGATTACAAGTTTAAACCTTCGAATAAGATAGCTTTATATGTATGAATCGAATGATGTTATGAACATCATTACTACCTTAATTTCCTTGGATAAACCTACTGGAAAAGAGAAAAATGGATCTAGCTTCAATGGATCCTTGGATGGCTCGAAGTTCTTGAAGCAGAATCATGACACGAAAACAAGTTCAAGTAAGATCATCACTTGAAATAAGATTGTTATAGTTATAGAAATTGAACCAAAGTTTGAATATGATTATTACCTTGTATTAGAATGATAACCTACTGTAAGAAACAAAGATTTCTTGAGGTTGGATGATCACCTTACAAGATTGGAAGTGAGCTAGCAAACTTGAAAGTATTCTTGATTTTATGAAACTAGAACTTTTGGAATTTATGAAGAACACTTAGAACTTGAAGATAGAACTTGAGAGAGATCAATTAGATGAAGAAAATTGAAGAATGAAAGTGTTTGTAGGTGTTTTTGGTCGTTGGTGTATGGATTAGATATAAAGGATATGTAATTTTGTTTTCATGTAAATAAGTCATGAATGATTACTCATATTTTTGTAATTTTATGAGATATTTCATGCTAGTTGCCAAATGATGGTTCCCACATGTGTTAGGTGACTCACATGGGCTGCTAAGAGCTGATCATTGGAGTGTATATACCAATAGTACATACATCTAAAAGCTGTGTATTGTACGAGTACGAATACGGGTGCATACGAGTAGAATTGTTGATGAAACTGAACGAGGATGTAATTGTAAGAATTTTTGTTAAGTAGAAGTATTTTGATAAGTGTATTGAAGTCTTTCAAAAGTGTATAAATACATATTAAAACACTACATGTATATACATTTTAACTGAGTCGTTAAGTCATCGTTAGTCGTTACATGTAAGTGTTGTTTTGAAACCTTTAGGTTAACGATCTTGTTAAATGTTGTTAACCCAATGTTTATAATATCAAATGAGATTTTAAATTATTATATTATCATGATATTATCATGTATGAATATCTCTTAATATGATATATATACATTAAATGTCTTTACAACGATAATCGTTACATATATGTCTCGTTTAAAAATCATTAAGTTAGTAGTCTTGTTTTTACATATGTAGTTCATTGTTAATACACTTTATGATATGTTTTCTTATCATAGTATCATGTTAACTATATATATATATCCATATATATGTCATCATATAGTTTTTACAAGTTTTAACGTTCGTGAATCACCGATCAACTTGGGTGGTCAATTGTCTATATGAAACATATTTCAATTAATCAAGTCTTAACAAGTTTGATTGCTTAACATGTTGGAAACATTTAATCATGTAAATATCAATCTCAATTAATATATATAAACATGGAAAAGTTCGGGTCACTACAGATATGATATGTCAAAACATTGTATTTGTGTCTATAGTATCCCAAGATTACATAATATATTAGAATGCATGTATAATACAATATAAGTTAGCTAGGATATGATTAATATAGATTTGTTACCAATTTTCACGTAGCTACAACAAGAAAAATTATCCAATCTTGTTTTACCCATAACTTCTTCATTTTAAATCTGTTTTGAGTGATTCAAGTTGCTATGGTTTCATATTGAAATTAAGTTTATGAATCTAAACAGAAAAAGTATAAGTTTATAGTCGGAAATACAGGTTACAAGTCATTTTTGTAAAGGTAGTCATTTCAGTCGAAAGAACGACGTCTAGATGACCATTTCGGAAAACATACTTTCACTTTGAGTTTAACCATGATTTTTGGATATAGTTTCATGTTCATAAGAAAAATCATTTTCCCAGAAGAACAATTTTTAAATCAAAGTTTATCATAGTTTTTAATTAATTAACCCAAAACAGCCCGCGGTGTTACTACGACGGCGTATATCCGATTTTACAGTGTTTTTCATGTTTTCCGATTTTAAATCATTAAGTTAGCATATCATATAGATATAGAACATGTTTTTAGTTGATTTTAAAATTCAAGTTAGAAGGATTAACTTTTGTTTGCGAACAAGTTTAGAATTAACTAAACTATGTTCTAGTTATTTCAAGTTTAAACCTTCGAATAAGGTAGTTTTATATATATGAATCGAATGATGTTATGAATATCATTACTACCTCAAGTTTAGTAGGTAAATCTACTGGAAATGATGAAATAATAACTTGAGCTTCAAAGGATCTTTGATGGCTTGGAAGTTCTTGAAATAGAATCATGACACAAAAACAAGTTCAAGTAAGATTATTACTCGAATTAAGATAGTTATAGTTATAGAAATTGAATCAAAGCTTGTTGATTTAGAAAGATAACCTACCATAAATAACAAAGGTTTCTTGATCTTAGATGATTGCTTGGAATGGATTAGGAAACTTGGAAGTGTTCTTGATGTGTTCTTGAGTAATTGTTTTTATGATGATTATAGGTAATAACCAAAGCATGTATTTGATGATTTTTGCTGGAAAAATAGTAACTTAGACGTTCATGGAAGAGTGTGTGTGTTTTGAGAGAGAACTGGGAAGAAAATTGGAAGTGAAATGGAGTAGGTGGTGAGTGGTGAAGGTGAGTGGGGTTAAAAGGAGTTATTGTTTTTGTTTCCTTGCTCATAAGTCATGCTAGTTGTCTATTGTTGGTTCCACATGTTTGTTGACTATCTAGGGCTGCTAAGAGCTGAATTATTATGTGTATATACCAATAGTATATACGTCTAGGAGCTGGATTTTGTACGAGTACGAATACGGTTGCATACGAGTAGAATTGATGATGAAAATGAATGAGAATGCAATTGTAACCATTTTTGTTAATTAGAAGTACTTTGATATATGTCTTGAAGTCTTTCAAAAGTGTACTAATATATCTAAATACATGTGACGACCCAGGAATTTCCGACCAAATTTAAATTTAATCTTTATATTGTTTCGACATGACAAGCAATGTATATTTAATCAAATTTCAAAACTTTTGAACTGTTTAAATGGATACATTTGACCTTTGACTATTTCCCGACGATTCACGAACGATTGTTGTAAATAGATATGTATATACATAAATATAAGTCTATATAATAAATTGAAATGATAAAATACAATTTAATCAATTAAATTAATTATGAAATTATAAATATATAATATTTTGAATATATATATATATATATAGAACTATTAGTTTTACTAAACAAATTTAATAATACATATTATTTACATACTTATAATATGTATATTATAAAATACATAATTTCTAACTATTACATATAAGGAAATTTTAATAAGTGTGTTCTGTGCCATTTCAACGAGTTTATTTATATAAAGTCTTCGAGAAAAATATTGGGTGATGTAATGTAATGTTAATTATGTTAATCTTTTAATTTTGACTTAACAGTTGGATAGTAAACCAAACTTTAAGAACTCCGTAATTTGTGTTAACCCAATTCCACCTTATTACCAAAGAAGTATTTTAATTGTTTATAGAATCCAATCATTCATATAATGCAAAGAAGATAGCAACTTGTGTTTTATTTTCTATGTCTTACGAATGGTTGCTTCTCTTTATTTTCCAATTGGGACCAACTAATAGTAAATGATGCATATCTTTCGATTCTTTTTCAACATATCTATATTTCAATCCACTATCACCAACTATTATTTGTCTCTTTATAAAAACAAATCAATCTACATTGTCACTTGTTTCTACTTTCTGTTACAAGTATCAATCACCACTTTTATGATTAAGGGATTATTTTTTTTCTTATATTAATAATTCTATTCTATATACATCTATATACATACACACCTATAATGGAGAAAAAAAACTCCAATTAACACCACCATAACCCGTATCACTTGAACCACCATCACCCTCAACCACCACCTTCAATCCCTAAGAACAGCCACCATATCTCCCCATCTCTCTCTACGATTCTTGATCAAGAACCATCACTGCAACCATCCCTAACACCATCATTCCTCTATATTCACTTATGTATATACATATAAACACTTGCATGTTAACTATAAATCATTCTCTGTATATATACGTATGCAGATGCACCTGCATATATGGGATGCAAAACATACATGTACACATGCTAAAAGAAACCTCCATTTCCACCACCGGTTACCCTCACTACCACCCTTCATCGTGAATCATGCCATCAAACACCATCCATTTAACCATCTCCAGTTATCTATTTCTCTCTATCTTATGTGATGCTAGAAAACCGCCACTACCAGTGCAACCTTACCATATCATCTTAGACTAACCACCTCACACACTACCTATGATCACCCAACATTATCCTTTGTATCTACGGCTACTATTGCTTGCTTGGTTATTATTGTCAACCGAGAACAAACACAGGACGATCACCATTATCGTCTCTCTTGTAAACCTACCATCAAAACCACACTTAAACATATTATATTCTGCTGCAAATCAACTTATTGCTATACTTTTTACTCAAACAATACCAAAACCAAAACCAACTCAGTTGACTGTTTACTACCTGCTACTGCTGTCATCATTTACACTTCTGTTTAACCTGCAACATAACCGAAAACAATTCAACGATTGGGGTACATTTTCTGTTTATAATTAGAACAAAATATCAAGCCATTCATAATCATTATCATCTATATCTATCATTATTAACAAGAACTATAACAAAGAAATCCATACCTTATCACCATTTCCAAAACAAAACTGATCACCATTCCTAATTGAAGCAAGACACCACCTATGTTGATACCTACTGCTGGTTTCTGTTCTCTTTAAACCAAAACAGACATCATCACACCCAAACCTCACAAATACTAATCGTTGTAAACCGAATTGCAATTGCTCGATACAAGTACGACTTCCAGTTACCTATTGAAGCAAAGAACCAAACTATAACAGTTATCTCCAAAAATTGTAATTAACAATTGCTGTTCGTCCTTGATTCTGAACGAATGAGGAACAATTGAGATCATTATTGTTATTACACTAAATCAACACCCACCAAGAACACCACGAATTACTATTTAGGGTTAATCCAAATAAAAAAAAAATACAGATATATATATAGAGAGAGAGGGAGAGAGAGATGAAGGAATTAAGAGAATATCAATGAACTGAATTACTTACTCGATCAGTTGAAGAATCGATTTCATAATTCATTGATGGGGGATGACGATTAAGGATGACCGTGTAAACTGATGATGATTTTGAACGACGATGGTGATGAATTGGAGACCTGATTATACCTCTGTGATTGTAGATTGAATAATTGATCGATTAATAACCCATAGCTTCCATAAACCGTGATCTATTCTGTATTTGATTTCTGCCTTTATCGATCTGTTTGAGCCGACAGTCAAAGCAATCCCCACTCTTTTATTAGGTACGGGGTATATTATTATTATTATTATTATTATTATTATTATTATTATTATTATTATTATTATTATTATTATTATTATTAATTATTATTATTATTATTATTATTATTATTATTATTATTATTATTATTATTAATTATTATTATTAATTATTATTATTATTATTATTATTATTATTATTACTACTATTATTATTATTATTATTATTATTATTATTATTATTATTATTATATTTATTTTGATAACAAATAAATATTGGGTATATAAAAGTATACTTATATTAACACCACATATAATTATATTAAACATATTTTTATAACAAATTATTGATTCTTTTGATAAAATACTAATTATATATAAATATATATATAAATAATCATATGTATAAAAAAAATTAATTACTTTAAATAGAAATACAGAAAATAAATATAGATAATATATAATCTAAGATATAAAATAGACATAAAGTATATATATATGAATAAGGATTTAAAATAAATTTCATATAACTACAACACCTAATATATAAATATTATAAGATTAAGAAATGAAATTATTTGATTACAATTATATGTGTTAATATACATAATTGATATAGGTTCGTGAATCCGAGGCCAACCCTGCTTTGTTCAGTTGTTTAATGCCGTTATATGTATTTTTACTACAAAATACAGTATGGTGAGTTTCATTATTCCCTTTTTAAATGCTTTCGCAATATATATTTTTGGGACTGAGAATACATGCGTTGTTTTTATAACTGTTTTACGAAATAGACACAAGTAATTGAAACTACATTATATGGTTGAATGATCGAAATCGAATATGCCCCTTTTTATATAGTCTGGTAATCTAAGAATTAGGGAACAGACACCCTAATTGACGCGAACTCTAAAGATAGATCTATCGGGCCCAACAAGCCCCATCCAAAGTACCGGATGCTTTAGTACTTTGAAATTTATATCATGTCTGAAGGAGGATCCCGAAATGATGGGGATATTCTTATATGCATATTGTGAATGTCGGTTACCAGGTGTTCAATCCATATGAATGATTTTTGTCTCTATGCATGGGACGTATGTTTATGAGAAATAGAAATATGAAATCTTGTGGTCTATTAACATTATGAAATGATTATTTATGTTAAACTAATGAACTCACCAACCTTTTGGTTGACACTTTAAAGCATGTTTATTCTCAGGTACGAAAGAAATCTTCCGCTGTGCATTTGTTCATTTTAGAGATATTACTTGAAGTCATTCATGACATATTTCAAAAGACGTTGCATTTGAGTCATTGAGTTCATCAAGATTATTATTAAGTCAATTATAGTTAGATATATTATGAAATGGTATGCATGCCGTCAACTTTCGATGTAATGAAATATTGTCTTTTCAAAAACGAATGCAATGTTTGTAAAATGTATCATATAGAGGTCAACTACCTCGCGATGTAATCAACTATTGTGAATCATTTATAATTGATACGGACTTCATCCGGATGGATTAGGACGGGTCCTTTCAGTTGGTATCAGAGCGGTGGTCTTAGCGAACCAGGTCTACATTAGTATGCATAACTGATAAGTCGTTAGGATGCATTAGCGAGTCTGGACTTCGACCGTGTCTGCATGTCAAAAGTTTTGCTTATCATTTTTGTCGAAAATCATCTGCTTATCATCCTTAGGAAGTTACATGCTCATTTTTCTTAGTCTAGACACGTTTTATTGCATTGACTGCATAAATAGTGTATAGACAAAATTCATATCTTAGCGTATCTGACAATTCATATCTTAGCGTATCTGTTACTGTAGATCTTGCCTGATATCTTCCGTAAATTTCTCCGTAATTTAAGGGAACCTGGTACTATATATCTATGCATATTATGCATTGAGAAAACCATTCAACTATCAATTGCTATCACTAAACTCTTCATACCAAATTTTTTTTCTTCTGAAATCGCGTAAGATGGCCTCTACGAACCAACCAAGTACATCGGACTCCGAAGATAGCGTGACAGGAGCACACCAACCAATCAACTACCGTGATTACTGGAGAAAATGGGGTGGGTTCGCGACATACTCACCCTATGGAGAAGGGAAGAAGTGTAACATCCCGTGATTTTCCGTTAAATTTATTTTAACACCGTCTTTTTTTTTATATAATATCTTTCGTTATTCAAATTTGTATCTTTCGTTAACTAACGTTCATAATATTCTCGTTATCTAATTATAACGTCATCCGTTACACGAACGTTTTTAAAATATTCGTTGGGTTAATTCCCGCACCCGCTTTGAAACTCGAGGGACCGAGATTGCCAAATGGGCAAACTAGTTGACTAGGTCAACTAGTCAACCCACTTACCACATCCATTCATTTCATCTCCACCTCCCACCTTCATCCTCCTCTTTCTCTCTACTTCCCATTTTTGAACTCAAAACCCTCAAACATAAAATCATCATCTAAATCCGATTGGAGAAGCAAACATCAAAACAAATTACATTTTCGTGATCCTCTCTTCATCTTCTACATTTTGATACCAATATCATCAAGTTTGGGTAACTTTCTAAAAACACTAGTTTTCTTTAAATTTGTGTTCTTGACTTAAAAGTATGTTAATTAGTGTCTATGGCTCATTGTGATGTCGTGTATGTAATTTGTATGCTCGATTTGTTGTTTTTGGTGTAACTAGTTCATTATGAAAATTACTTGCTAAATCCTTGATTTTGGATGATCAAATGTTATTAGATTGTTAATGTGCATGTTTTAAAAGTGTTACTAGTATCATTAGCTTCATTTTGATGTATAGATTGATTAAAGAAACTTCATAAACGCGATTATTGATTTTGTGAACTTTTGGTTAGGGTTTGATAGCTTTAAAATGAACTTTTGATGCGTTGAATGCTTGTTAATGTTATTGATAAGTGTTTAGTTGTATTACATGTTTCATTACCTTCAAAACGGCATATCATACATGTAAATTGGATTCCCGGAACTTGAAATGCATCTTGATGAACTTGAAACTTTGATTTTGGACGTTTAACCAACATTCGACGAGGTTATTGTTGTCTTAAATGATAAATTTGATTTAGTTAATGTATCTAGTTGTGTTCCTTGTCGAAATAGCTTTCCGGTGATATAAAATACATGTTCTAATTGTTTGCGGATCATAAGTTATGATTATTTGAAGTTTGGGTCGTGCACTTGTGTAATTCAGCAAACAGGACCTGTAAGCCATTTGGGACGCCGTCCTGATTTTTGGGACGCCATCCCACTCTTCAATTTAGGACGCCATCCTGATTTTGGGACGCCGTCCCACTCTTCATATTGGGACACCGTCCTGATTTTGGGACACCGTCCCGATACACTAAAATGGGCTGTTTTGCTTGGTCATTTGACGTAAAATGTTTGATATGCTACGGACCTCCGATTAACATGAAACTTGGCCAACATACTCATATATGATTATATAACTTAGAAAAATTGTCGGATACCCGACCCGACCCCGTTGACTTTGACTTTGACCAAGTTTGACTTTTAGTCAAACTTAACTAAACACTTATGCAATCGTTCTAGTCTTTATTTTATACTTGATTCTTGCATGAAACTTGACAACGTGATTCACATGCTATACTTTTCGAGTCGTAACGAGCCATAGGACTAATTGAACACATTTCACCCGACCTTGTGTCGTAACCGGTTAATTGATACAACTTATTTGTTTAGGTCAAGACTAGCACTATCCTTCGCACACGTTATTTTGTGAAGTACTTTTCGTACGTGCACTCAAGGTGAGATCATAGTCCCACTTTTACTCTTTTTGAACTTACATTTGGGATGAGAAAACATAAACATTTCTTTACTAAGTGAACACAAGTACAGGAAAACAAACATTCTACATACGAGTTTAGAACAAAATCCTCAATTCGATTATCATTAGTTACACTTGCCGGGTGTAAGCGAGAACTTATGTTGTATGGATCCATATGGGTTTGACAAACCCTCATTCAAACGGTTCGCTACCGTTTACGAATGAAATATATTTTCGAGAAACAGTGTATGTTCTAGCACTAAGTGATGGGGTTCTATGGAAGGAATGTTAAGCATTGATAATTGGGTGCTCGTGAAACAAACTTTTGGAATGTATTACTATTAATTCATTGATGCAAATCTTGTGGTTCACTTGTACTTACTTACTTAAACCTATGATTTCACCAACGTTTTCGTTGACAGATTTCTATGTTTTTCTCAGGTCTTTGAACGCTATGTGAAACATGCTTCCGCTCATTATTTGATACTTGCATTGGATGTCGAGTATACATGCATTTCATGGAGCGTCTTTTGACTTTCTTTAAAACTGTGTCGCATAGGTTTCACATGTAACTATAACTTTGTAACGTAACTTTTGGATGAACAATTCTTGTAAACTTTGAAACAATCTTTATTTTTGAAAGGAATGCGACATATCTTTGGTCAAATGTCACGTTAAAGACCTATGACCACGCAACGGGACCTAAGTAGACGGCGCCGTCAAACAGGATTTGGTCAGGTCGCTACAAGTGGTATCAGAGCATTGGTTGTAGGGATTTAGAGTTCATTGGTGTCAACCCCGAGTCATAGGGTACATTAGTGAATCTAGACTACAACCGGCATATAGACATGAAGTAGGAATTACTTGACTATTTGTGCATTTATACTCGAACGTTTCTACTCATAACTAACTCTTGCTTCATCTAAATCTTTCGTTGTTTAATTTGATTGACGCGCCACCTTGACTTTATAGAATAATGTCGAATGCACATATGAATCAGGGTAATATAATTGCCGGGATTATATTACGGTGACTCATATGAACGTTCCGACATTACGACATAAAGAATTTAAGGCGAATCAAGGAAAATTTTCTCTTCATCATTTTTCCATATCACGATTAGTATTGTTAAGAATACTAATCAACGATATTCTTGTGTCATGAAGGAACAATGGCTCACCAAGGTCAACACAATACCCTTCCCGAAACTTTAGAACAAGCCCTTCAACGAATGATAGCCACCGCCGTGGGTGAGGCCGTGGCCGATCACTTCTCCAACCACAACAACAATCATGGAGCCGATAATTCAAATGAGGGGTGCTCCTACAAAAACTTCATGGGGTACAAACCTCCCACTTTCGATGGAACCGGGGGACCGATTGCTCTCACCCGATGGTTCGAACAAACGGAAGCCGTTTTTAACATAAGCGGTTGTCAGGACCAAGATAAGGTCAAGTTTTCCACCCTCACTTTCACCGGTGTTGCTCTCTCATGGTGGAACACGTATGTACAATCAGTGGGTATCGATGAGGCCCTTACACTCTCTTGGACCGAATTAAGAGAAAGAATGATCACCGAATACTTCCCGCGCGACGAGACGCGAAGGCTCGAACAGGGTCTAAGGAATTTAAAAACGGTCGGGAATGACCTCGAAGCTTATAATCAACGGTTTACCGAACTAGTCTTAATGTGTCCAAATCTCATGACTCCCGAATCCCTAAGAGTCGAACTTTACATGGATGGCCTCCCGAAGAGCGTTCAACACGGGTTAATGTCATCCAAACCCGCCAACCTACAAGAGGCTTTAACGATGGCCCGCCAATCTATAAAAACGGTGAATGAAATTGAAGCGCCGACACCTACGGCCGAGGACCAACCGGGTAACAACAAAAGAAAATGGGAAGCCTCTCCATCGAGCAACTACAACAACAACTTCACCATTAAGTCTTTCACCTCCAACGACAAGAAAGGCTATGCCGGAAGTCTACCATCTTGCAACAAGTGCCACAAACATCATTATGGTGAATGTAGCAAACCATTTTGCAACAAATGCCGCAACCGTCATTATGGTGAATGTGGTAAGTTAACTTGCCACCGGTGCCAAGGAAGTGGTCATACGGCCAACGATTGTAGGAGCGTCGCCCCCGTCGCCCAAAAGGCGCCCAATGCACACCGGACGGGCGTTTGTTTCGAATGTGGCCAACCGGGTCATTTTAAGAATGCGTGCCCGGAGAAGAAGACAAACCCCAATACACGCGGCCGAGCTTTCAACATTAACACCGAGGAAGCCCGAGATGACAACTAGTCACGGGTACGTTTCTTCTCAACAACCGTATACTTCATACTTATTCGATTCGATTACTGCTAGACGTTTTATAACCAAGTCTTTGACTCGTGCTCTTTGCACTCCACCTATCCCCCTAGACACTACTTAGGCAATTTAAGTGACCAACGAAAAATATTGTGTGTCTATGAATTTCTATCGGAGGATATACGTTAAACTTATCGGGTGGATAATTTGAATTTTGACTTGACACCTATAGAACTAGGGAGCTCGGAACCTATTCGTTAAGGAGAAATTGTTTCCCTAAAATTATGCATAGATTATTGTGAACTAAGTAATTTTCGGTTGAAAACCTATGCCCTCTTCCTTGTATCCATGGCCTCATGATTATTGCGTGAAACCCGTGTGTATTCCAAAACGATCTCCGTTCCGATTATCATCAATTGGGGGTTAAGGGAGATGATGTCTCCTAAGCCATTTTCCGAACTCGCAACATTTGTTGTAAATCTCTCTTAGCACCATTCAATTTATTTAGGACTCCGTCCGTATTCATGAACCTCTTAAACGACGTATGCAAACTTATCTAGACAAATCCGTTATCGTATTTATTGATGATATCTTAACCTATTCAAGTAAAGAAGGAAAACGAACAACTTTACCGTCTTACGCTCGAACTGTTGAGAAAAGAGCAACTCCATACCAAATTCTCCAAGTGGGAATTTTTGTTGAACGAAGTCCAATTTTTCTAGACCATGATGTTAATGGTCAAGGCATTACAATCAATCTCGAAATCAAGCCGCACGTAATCAGGAAACTCTCCCCACTCAGACTTGTATTCGTAAAAATCTTAGATCTCGCCGGTTATTACCGAAGATTCATTTCTGACTTTTCTCGTGTTACACGACTTCTAACCTCGTTAACTCATTGAAGGAAAATTTAAACCCCTCCGTGCCCGAACCTTGAGCGTGATTTCTCACACCAACATTACTAGCTAAATTCGTATAGCACTATATGGAACCCAAATATGGAGATATTTCTACTTGAACGCCGAAAGGCATACCCTCTCGACTCAAAATCAATGTAACTGAGATTTACTACTTCGCACGAAGAATTCGAATACCTCTGTTATCCCACCGTTACCGTCTGATGTTACTGGAACTTGAGGTAACCCACAATCCAAAGATACTTCACTCTTCTTCGACTTAACGTCCTTGTGTTTCCGATAAACGACCCACTACTATTCAACCCCGAACTATACAACTACGTGTACTATCTCGTTTCTCTTTCAAACTTCAACTTTTAACAACTGGATACACAATATGGCAACCTCGAGATGTAAACTCATCCTATCTAAGTCCTCATTTCACTCCTACCTTCATCGCTCGCACTTCCGCATAAGGAAACCTTTGTAACAATTTGATGGATAGAGAAACTCTTCATATTACATTAGTATTCACCACGAGGGTGAATAGTCCTAACGAACATTTTGAGCCCTAACTAACTCGTTCAAACATAACTTAAGGAATTCTTTTTCCAATACGGTGTACCATTGCCAATTACCTCGAATCAATACTCGTATCGCTTCTAGTTTTGCAAGAAACCTTGGGAACCCGCTTAGACATGAGTACCGCGTACCACCCACAAATCGATGAACCGAGCAAACGAACGATTTACATCTTGGAAAGACATGTTTCGATCTTGCATTGTCGCTTTTAGTTGATCCCTCATACTACGATAGTTACCATTCGTGTACCAACGCCGCACTTTCGAAATCCTATATGACCGCAAATGTCATACCCCTATTCGTTGGGCCAACGCATGTGGCAAACAAACACCGAATCTTAACCCGTTCAAGAAACAACAATTGAGATCATTCAAGTCCGAGAAGGGCTCGAGACGACCCGTAGTCGCCAAAAGAGTTATACCAAACTTAGATGAAAACCTCGCAAAATCCCAGTGTGTGACCGCGTAGTATTGAGAAACCGCACCTTGGAAAGGTGTAATTCATTTTGGGAAATCGAGGAAGGTTATATCCGCAATATTGAACCTTTTGAAACCTTGGGGCGTATTGGAGCCGCTTCCTACCATTTAGAACTGCCGTCTCAATTAAGTTTCCGTTTACCTTACATTTCGTGTAACAAACTTAGAAACGTGTCCTGCGGAACAGGAACTTGCAATCCTTCTAGATGCACCAACTATTGATGACAAACTACTCTTCATAGGAAAACCGGCTGAACTTGTGGATCGTAAAACCAAACCTTACTACTACGTAACACCCCGACTATTCAGATTCGTGGAAATGCCTAAGGATGTATCTTCACTGCTCCGTAGATCGAACAACGCTAGGTCTCGAGTAAGAGACATCGACTACTACTTCCAACTAAATTTCGGGACGAAATTTCTTTTGAGGTGTGGATAATGTAACATCCCGTGATTTTCCGTTAAATTTATTTTAACACCGTCTTTTTTTTTTATATAATATCTTTCGTTATTCAAATTTGTATCTTTCGTTAACTAACGTTCATAATATTCTCGTTATCTAATTATAACGTCATCCGTTACACGAACGTTTTTAAAATATTCGTTGGGTTAATTCCCGCATCCGCTTTGAAACTCGAGGGACCGAGATTGCCAAATGGGCAAACTAGTTGACTAGGTCAACTAGTCAACCCACTTACCACATCCATTCATTTCATCTCCACCTCCCACCTTCATCCTCCTCTTTCTCTCTACTTCCCATTTTTGAACTCAAAACCCTCAAACATAAAATCATCATCTAAATCCGATTGGAGAAGCAAACATCAAAACAAATTACATTTTCGTGATCCTCTCTTCATCTTCTACATTTTGATACCAATATCATCAAGTTTGGGTAACTTTCTAAAAACACTAGTTTTCTTTAAATTTGTGTTCTTGACTTAAAAGTATGTTAATTAGTGTCTATGGCTCATTGTGATGTCGTGTATGTAATTTGTATGCTCGATTTGTTGTTTTTGGTGTAACTAGTTCATTATGAAAATTACTTGCTAAATCCTTGATTTTGGATGATCAAATGTTATTAGATTGTTAATGTGCATGTTTTAAAAGTGTTACTAGTATCATTAGCTTCATTTTGATGTATAGATTGATTAAAGAAACTTCATAAACGCGATTATTGATTTTGTGAACTTTTGGTTAGGGTTTGATAGCTTTAAAACGAACTTTTGATGCGTTGAATGCTTTTTAATGTTATTGATAAGTGTTTAGTTGTATTACATGTTTCATTACCTTCAAAACGGCATATCATACATGTAAATTGTATTCCCGGAACTTGAAATGCATCTTGATGAACTTGAAACTTTGATTTTGGACGTTTAACCAACATTCGACGAGGTTATTGTTGTCTTAAATGATAAATTTGATTTAGTTAATGTATCTAGTTGTGTTCCTTGTCGAAAGAGCTTTCCGGTGATATAAAATACATGTTCTAATTGTTTGCGGATCATAAGTTATGATTATTTGAAGTTTGGGTCGTGCACTTGTGTAATTCAGCAAACAGGACCTGTAAGCCATTTGGGACGCCGTCCTGATTTTTGGGACGCCGTCCCACTCTTCAATTTGGGACGCCGTCCTGATTTTGGGACGCCGTCTCACTCTTCATATTGGGACACCGTCCTGATTTTGGGACACCGTCCTGATACACTAAAATGGGCTGTTTTGCTTGGTCATTTGACGTAAAATGTTTGATATGCTACGGACCTCCGATTAACATGAAACTTGGCCAACATGCTCATATATGATTATATAACTTAGAAAAATTGTCGGATACCCGACCCGACCCCGTTGACTTTGACTTTGACCAAGTTTGACTTTTAGTCAAACTTAACTAAACACTTATGCAATCGTTCTAGTCTTTATTTTATACTTGATTCTTGCATGAAACTTGACAACGTGATTCACATGCTATACTTTTCGAGTCGTAACGAGCCATAGGACTAATTGAACACATTTCACCCGACCTTGTGTCGTAACCGGTTAATTGATACAACTTATTTGTTTAGGTCAAGACTAGCACTATCCTTCGCACACGTTATTTTGTGAAGTACTTTTCGTACGTGCACTCAAGGTGAGATCATAGTCCCACTTTTACTCTTTTTGAACTTACATTTGGGATGAGAAAACATAAACATTTCTTTACTAAGTGAACACAAGTACAGGAAAACAAACATTCTACATACGAGTTTAGAACAAAATCCTCAATTCGATTATCATTAGTTACACTTGCCGGGTGTAAGCGAGAACTTATGTTGTATGGATCCATATGGGTTTGACAAACCCTCATTCAAACGGTTCGCTACCGTTTACGAATGAAATATATTTTCGAGAAACAGTGTATGTTCTAGCACTAAGTGATGGGGTTCTATGGAAGGAATGTTAAGCATTGATAATTGGGTGCTCGTGAAACAAACTTTTGGAATGTATTACTATTAATTCATTGATGCAAATCTTGTGGTTCACTTGTACTTACTTACTTAAACCTATGATTTCACCAACGTTTTCGTTGACAGATTTCTATGTTTTTCTCAGGTCTTTGAACGCTATGTGAAACATGCTTCCGCTCATTATTTGATACTTGCATTGGATGTCGAGTATACATGCATTTCATGGAGCGTCTTTTGACTTTCTTTAAAACTGTGTCGCATAGGTTTCACATGTAACTATAACTTTGTAACGTAACTTTTGGATGAACAATTCTTGTAAACTTTGAAACAATCTTTATTTTTGAAAGGAATGCGACATATCTTTGGTCAAATGTCACGTTAAAGACCTATGACCACGCAACGGGACCTAAGTAGACGGCGCCGTCAAACAGGATTTGGTCGGGTCGCTACAAGAAGGTACTCCATATCATGAACCGAATCGACCACCTAACCTTGGAGTACTTGACCCGCTCACCGGCGAACCCGTTCGCAACACCGTTTATACCCTTTTTGCAAGAATTTTTCGTCTTGAGGCTAACATTAACGGAAATAGAGGAGATATCCGACCTCTACCTCACACTGGTAACCAACCAGGGTTAGTAGAAGAAGTTAGAGAACTCCGAGCTTGAGTATTAACTTTAGAGAGCACGGTACACAATTTACAAGCACCTGCAGTATCACCAACACCAGTAACGTCACCAGCCTCAGCACTAACGGCACCAGTACCACCAACAACCCAAGTTTCAACAATCTATGCCTCAACATCTCATTCTATACCTCGAGTATAATCATCGTTCTACGTATCGTTCTACACCAATTACTTTCGTTCTTCATGGCGATTATGTAATCTCTAATGTTTTAGAAATTATGTATTCTTGTTCTAACGGTAAATCAGATGTGTTAATATCATATTAACTCATTAAAATCCATGATTGCATCTGAAGAAAATATATATGTATATATGTGTTCATAAAGATTGTAATTAAAAATTCTTTTGTACAAACTGTTAATGGTGAAAATATTTTAACGGGTAGGTCATACCCAAGGAAATATTTAACTTTCATATTAACATGTTATACTGTACATTCTTCGAATCTGATTCAAGTCATTTACTATTCTATTTACATCCACAGATATACGTATCCGTTTACAGCAAAATAACCATTTTCCTTCAATTTCATATTTGAATTTTGACCTATCAGAATCCAACAAGTGGCATAATGAAGAAAACATTGGACAAAATAAAATTTGTTAGAAACAAACAAATTAATTATGAGAAATTCTGTTAAGAATCCACGCTAACAAAATCCTAGCTAACTGTTCCTAGCTAACTGATTACATTTTATTTATCGCAGTTTATTTATCGCAATTTAATTATCGTAATTTTATTTATCGTCATTTAATTTCTCTGTTATTTACTTTACGCACTTTATTTATCGTCATTTAATTGTTGTCATTTATTTTACGCACTTAAATATCGGGACACGTGTACAAGGTTTTGACATATCATATCGACGCATCTATATATATTATTTGGAATCACCATAGACACTCTATATGCAGTAATGATCGAGTTCTCTATACAGGGTTGAGGTTGATTCTATAATAATATATATACTTTGAGTTGTGATTGAGTCTGAGACGTATACGGGTCACGACACGTATTAATTAATTCAAATATGATATATTAAACTATATATGAATTATTGAACTGTCAACTGTGGACTATCGACTGTGGACTAATAAGATTGGACAATTAAAAATGAATTAAAATATTGATTATAACATATGAAACTAAACAATTCTTCAAGTTTGCCACTTGATTTCATCTTAAACCTCATTGTATCTTGACAATTACAATCTGTGTTCAAACCTTTCATGATTCTTGAAAACACCTCAATCAAGAGGATGAACCAACCGCACTTCATCCGCGGAGGGAAAGATTTATGCATTTAGTTATGCACCTGGAAACTCTCGGCAACTGAGTAAAAGTTTAACACGTAGCCGCATCAGATCCTTTGGCATTTATTAGCAAAAATAACTTTGCGATCTCTTTTCCAAGTAGCAAATTTTGTCACAGCTTCAACAAATCAACTTCGACTTTTCGTTCGAAACAACCTTATTATCACCTTGATTATTATGTATGTTCTTTTATTGTTACCGGGGATCCTTCCATATTTTACCATATTACTAGCAGATGTACCAACAACCTCGTTGCTTCTTGGTTTAAATCTCTCCGATAAATCATTATATTTCTTCATTGAAACCCTATCATATACTCATCCGCATCTTGTAACGAGAACTGCCATAACAATTACCGAGAATCAGCAATCAGTACTTTAAAAACTCACAGCATATCTACATCAACAGTTATATATATGACATTTATCTCTTAGAATTATGATCTCTCATTCTGAAATTCTGAAAAGCACTCAGTCACAAATCAATACTCTGAATGTTGAAAAAGCTGAATGAAGCAGCAGAAACTGTAGATAACCGTAAACGACCATAATCATTGAAAGTTTGATGATAAAGAATAGTATGTTGGAAAAGCTCAGAAAAGTTGGAACTGGAAAATGGATTGAGCTAACCATGAAGGAGATCAATGACAAATACAAGGACCAAACCCTATATTCAAAGAATCCAGGTAATTCTGGATCCGATGAAATCTTTAGAGAATATCTTGCTTCGAAGTCATGTTAAAATCTTGCGGAAAATATTTCTCCATCAACCATCGAACTTTGAAATTCCAAAATATCATCATCAATATCTTCGATATTTCTGAGGATATTTTCATAAATATTCTCGTCCGAAATTATATATCTCCTCGTGCTTCCTGTGTATCATTATGTTGGAAACATTCAATAGAAAATTTAGTACCGTAAAGCAGATTATGCGAAACTAGGAAGAAAGCCGTGGACAAATCACAAAGAATAACTTTGACTTCAAAGAATCCAAATGATTCTGTTTCTGATGAAACCTTTAGTGAATACCTTGCTTCCGAATCTAAACCCTTACGGATAAATCTTCTTCATCACCCATCGATATTAGAAATTCCAAGATATCATCGTATCTTTCATCATAAATATCCTCCATATTTCTGAAGATATTTTTATAACTATTCTTATCTGAAATCATTAATCTCTTCATAATAGCAGTGTTACATCATATAGAAACTGTTAGTTTCTATATTCTGTAAACTTTCGAGCTTAAATTATGAATGTTATTAAAGTAATGTTGGGAACTGAGGCATGAGTTAGTATAATATAATGACACTTGATCAACATGATTATATTACAATAAGTCATGTTGAGTTCTAATGGGACGTGATGATTCACAGATCATAACGTCATCACATGTCATGTTACATAACTCTATCATTCTGCTTAACTTCTGAACATATCGAGAAAGTATATTCTTGATAGTTCTATTCTCAGTGATTCTGGTAATTTGACAAATCAAATCTTGCTATTACGTTCTTTCTCGTTTAGAACATTAAATTCATTCGAAACTCCATACTTACAAATCTTAGACCATTACTCGTTTTACTAGAGATCAAGAGGAGATTAAAAAGACGAAGGGCTCCGAAACATAAAGGGAGATATAAAACTCGACAACAACACTGAAATTACAATAATTAAAAATTAAAACATCACGACAATTAAAAATTTAAAAGATTACAATCAAACTACTCGTCGTCATCAATTGTCATCTGCAAAGTAGCGTTCACCAGTCATTTCACCATCCGTGAGGTACTCTGGAGACATCGGTATTTCTCTTGATGCTTCAACTGCTGCTTCAGCTGATTCATCGAGGTAACGATAACCCAACGTCTCTTCATCTTCAAGAACCACATACAAAGAAATGCGTTTACCGCGATCTTCAATGGTATCTTTTATAAAGTACCATTGATCATCGGTACACAGAAAACTTGCCCTACAATCCGCATCATAATCGTCTTTATAAAAGAACACAGACGTGAATTCACACGGAAATTTTTCCTTCAGAAAGGATAGTAAGTCTTGTAAACCAACATCACCAATGTCGATATCTTCAAACGAAATACTGTCACCCCACTTATATTCCTTCATTTGATTACGGAAATCACCTCCGTAATGAACATCGAATGAAACAATCATTGAGGGAAGTGTTAACATTTTGCAGTTTGCGAATGTTTGATTTTGATTTTGAGAAAGACGGAAATATAAAAGAAATATATGTTTGAATGTATAAAATGAAGTATATGGTTGGTGTTTATATAGTGTAAAGGTGACCGTTGGGATAGCCGTTGAAGTTTTTTTTACTAACGGCTAAAAATTTGGGCAAGTTTTTGGACGAAGGTGGACGATGCCCGTTGGGACCTCTCATGATAGTTTCATTCGTGCTCTTCGATTAATCGAATTATTTTATCTGTATTATTCTCAATGATGATAAAACTCAATTTATCAACTCATATTCGTCATTAAAACATTTTTAGTGTTAGCCATGACCACCCCACTCAAATTTCGGGACGAAATTTCTTTAACGGGTAGGTACTGTGACGACCCGGGAATTTTCGACCAAATTTAAATTTAATCTTTATATTGTTTCGACATGACAAGCAATGTATATTTAATCAAATTTCAAAACTTTTGAACTGTTTAAATGGATACATTTGACCTTTGACTATTTCCCGACGATTCACGAACGATTGTCGTAAATAGATATGTATATACATAAATATAAGTCTATATAATAAATTGAAATGATAAAATACAATTTAATCAATTAAATTAATTATGAAATTATAAATATATAATATTTTGAATATATATATAGAACTACTAGTTTTACTAAACAAATTTAATAATACATATTATTTACATACTTATAATATGTATATTATAAAATACATAATTTCTAACTATTACATATAAGGAAATTTTAATAAGTGTGGTCTGTGCCATTTCAACGAGTTTATTTATATAAAGTGTTCGAGAAAAATATTGGGTGATGTAATGTAATGTTAATTATGTTAATCTTTTAATTTTGACTTAACAGTTGGATAGTAAACCAAACTTTAAGAACTCCGTAATTTGTGTTAACCCAATTCCACCTTATTACCAAAGAAGTATTTTAATTGTTTATAGAATCCAATCATTCATATAATGCAAAGAAGATAGCAACTTGTGTTTTATTTTCTATGTCTTACGAATGGTTGCTTCTCTTTATTTTCCAATTGGGACCAACTAATAGTAAATGATGCATATCTTTCGATTCTTTTTCAACATATCTATATTTCAATCCACTATCACCAACTATTATTTGTCTCTTTATAAAAACAAATCAATCTACATTGTCACTTGCTTCTACTTTCTGTTACAAGTATCAATCACCACTTTTATGATTAAGGGATTATTTTTTTTCTTATATTAATAATTCTATTCTATATACATCTATATACATACACACCTATAATGGAGAAAACAAACTCCAATTAACACCACCATAACCCGTATCACTTGAACCACCATCACCCTCAACCACCACCTTCAATCCCTAAGAACAGCTACCATATCTCCCCATCTCTCTCTACGATTCTTGATCAAGAACCATCACTACAACCATCCCTACACCATCATTCCTCTATATTCACTTATGTATATACATATAAACACTTGCATGTTAACTATAAATCATTCTCTGTATATATACGTATGCAGATGCGCCTGCATATATGGGATGCAAAACATACATGTACACATGCTAAAAGAAACCTCCATTTCCACCACCGGTTACCCTCACTACCACCCTTCATCGTGAATCATGCCATCAAACACCATCCATTTAACCATCTCCAGTTATCTATTTCTCTCTATCTTATGTGATGCTAGAAAACTGCCACTACCAGTGCAACCTTACCATATCATCTTAGACTAACCACCTCACACACTACCTATGATCACCCAACATTATCCTTTGTATCTACGGCTACTATTGCTTGCTTGGTTATTATTGTCAACCGAGAACAAACACAGGACGATCACCATTATCGTCTCTCTTGTAAACCTACCATCAAAACCACACTTAAACATATTATATTCTGCTGCAAATCAACTTATTGCTATACTTTTTACTCAAACAATACCAAAACCAAAACCAACTCAGTTGACTGTTTACTACCTGCTACTGCTGTCATCATTTACACTTCTGTTTAACCTGCAACATAACCGAAAACAATTCAACGATTGGGGTACATTTTCTGTTTATAATTAGAACAAAATATCAAGCCATTCATAATCATTATCATCTATATCTATCATTATTAACAAGAACTATAACAAAGAAATCCATACCTGATCACCATTTCCAAAACAAAACTGATCACCATTCCTAATTGAAGCAAGACACCACCTATGTTGATACCTACTGCTGGTTTCTGTTCTCTTTAGACCAAAACAGACATCATCACACCCAAACCTCACAAATACTAATCGTTGTAAACCGAATTGCAATTGCTCGATACAAGTACCACTTCCAGTTACCTGTTGAAGCAAAGAACCAAACTATAACAGTTTTCTCCAAAAATTGTAATTAACAATTGCTGTTTGTCCTTGATTCTGAACGAATGAGGAACAATTGAGATCATTATTGTTATTACACTAAATCAACACCCACCAAGAACACCACGAATTACTATTTAGGGTTAATCCAAATAATAAAAAAAAAATACAGATATATATATATATATATATATATATATATATATATATATATATAGAGGGAGAGAGAGATGAAGGAATTAAGAGAATATCAATGAACTGAATTACTTACTCGATCAGTTGAAGAATCGATTTCATAATTCATTGATGGGGGATGATGATTAAGGATGACAGTGTAAACTGATGATGATTTTGAACGACGATGGTGATGAATTGGAGACCTGATTATACCTCTGTGATTGTAGATTGAACGATTGATCGATTAATAACCCATAGCTTAGATAAACCGTGATCTATTCTGTATTTGATTTCTGCCTTTATCGATCTGTTTGAGCCGACAGTCAAAGTAATCCCCACTCTTTTATTAGGTACGGGGTATATTATTATTATTATTATTATTATTATTATTATTATTATTATTATTATTATTATTATTATTATTATTATTAATTATTATTATTATTATTATTATTATTATTATTATTATTATTATTATTATTATTATTATTATTATTATTATTAATTATTATTATTAATTATTATTATTAATTATTATTATTATTATTACTATTATTATTATTATTATTATTATTATATTTATTTTGATAACAAATAAATATTGGGTATATAAAAGTATACTTATATTAACACCACATATAATTATATTAAACATATTTTTATAACAAATTATTGATTCTTTTGATAAAATACTAATTATATATAAATATATATATAAATAATCATATGTATAAAAAAAATTAATTACTTTAAATAGATATACAGAAAATAAATATAGATAATATATAATCTAAGATATAAAATAGACATAAAGTATATATATATTAATAAGGATTTAAAATAAATTTCATATAACTACAACACCTAATATATAAATATTATAAGATTAAGAAATGAAATTATTTGATTACAATTATATGTGTTAATATACATAATTGATATAGGTTCGTGAATCCGAGGCCAACCCTGCTTTGTTCAGTTGTTTAATGTCGTTATATGTATTTTTACTACAAAATACAGTATGGTGAGTTTCATTATTCCCTTTTTAAATGCTTTCGCAATATATATTTTTGGGACTGAGAATACATGCGTTGTTTTTATAACTGTTTTACGAAATAGACACAAGTAATTGAAACTACATTATATGGTTAAATGATTGAAATCGAATATGCCCCTTTTTATATAGTCTGGTAATCTAAGAATTAGGGAACAGACACCCTAATTGACGCGAACTCTAAAGATAGATCTATCGGGCCCAACAAGCCCCACCCAAAGTACCGGATGCTTTAGTACTTCGAAATTTATATCATGTCCGAAGGAGGCCCGGAATGATGGGGATATTCTTATATGCATATTGTGAATGTCGGTTACCAGGTGTTCAATCCATATGAATGATTTTTGTCTCTATGCATGGGACGTATGTTTATGAGAAATAGAAATATGAAATCTTGTGGTCTATTAAAATTATGAAATGATTATTTATGTTAAACTAATGAACTCACCAACCTTTTGGTTGACACTTTAAAGAATGTTTATCCTCAGGTACGAAAGAAATCTTCCGCTGTGCATTTGTTCATTTTAGAGATATTACTTGAAGTCATCCATGACATATTTCAAAAGACTTTGCATTCGAGTCATTGAGTTCATCAAGATTATTATTAAGTCAATTATAGTTAGATATATTATGAAATGGTATGCATGCCGTCAACTTTCGATGTAATGAAATATTGTCTTTTCAAAAACGAATGCAATGTTTGTAAAATGTATCATATAGAGGTCAAGTACCTCGCGATGTAATCAACTATCGTGAATCGTTTATAATCGATACGGACTTCATCCATCCGGATTAGGATGGGTCCTTTCAATACACTACATGTATATACATTTTAACTGAGTCGTTAAGTCAACGTTAGTCGTTACATGTAAGTGTTGTTTTGAAACCTTTAAGTTAACGATCTCATTTAATGTTGTTAACCCATTGTTTATTATATCTAATGAGATGTTAAATTATTACATTATCAAGATATTATGATGTATGAATATATCTTAATATGATATATATACATTAAAATGTTGTTACAACGATAATCGTTACATATATGCCTCGTTTCAAAATTCTTAAGTTAGTAGTCTTGTTTTACATATGTAGTTCATTGTTAACATACTCAATGATATATATAATTATAATTTTATCATGTTAAATATAGTGTACCAATATCTTAATATGATACATATGTATTTAGTAAGACGTTGTAATAACGATAATCGTTATATATATCGTTTCGAGTTTCTTTACTTAGTAGTCTCATTTTTATGTATATAACTCATTGTTAATATACTTATGGAGATGATTACTTATCATAATCTCATGTTAACTATATGTATATTCATATATATATCGTCATGTCATTTTTACAAGTATTAACGTTTGTGAATCGCCGGTCAACTTGGGTGGTCAATTGTCTACATGAAACTCATTTCAAATAATCAAGTCTTAACAAGTTTGATTGCTTAACATGTTGGAAACACTTAATCATGTAAATATCAATTTCATTTAATATATATAAACATGGAAAAGTTCGGGTCACTACAGTACCTACCCGTTAAATAAATTTTGTCCCGAAATTTTAAGCAGTTGGAGGTGTTGACGTATCTTCTGGAAATAAGTGCGGGTATTTCTTCTTCATCTGATCTTCTCATTCCCAGGTGAACTCGGGTCCTCTACGAGCATCCCATCGAACCTTAACAATTGGTATCTTGTTTTGCTTAAGTCTTTTAACCTCACGATCCATTATTTCGACGGGTTCTTCGATGAATTGAAGTTTTTCGTTGATTTGGATTTAGTCTAACGGAATAGTGAGATCTTCTTTAGCAAAACATTTCTTCAAATTCGAGACCTGAAAAGTGTTATGTATAGCCGCGAGTTATTGAGGTAACTCAAGTTGGTAAGCTGCTGGTCCGACACGATCAATAATCTTGAATTGTCCAATATACCTTGGATTTAATTTCCCTCGTTTACCAAATCGAACAACGCCTTTCCAAGGTGCAACTTTAAGCATGACCATCTCTCCAATTTCAAATTCTATATCTTTTCTTTTAATGTCAGCGTAGCTCTTTTGTCGACTTTGGGCGGTTTTCAACCGTTGTTGAATTTGGATGATCTTCTCGGTATTTTCTTGTATTATCTCCGGACCCATAATCTGCTTATCCCCCACTTCTCTCTAACAAATCGGAGACCTGCACTTTCTACCATAAAGTGCTTCAAACGGTGCCATCTCAATGCTTGAATGGTAGCTGTTGTTGTAGGAAAATTCTGCTAACGGTAGATGTCGATCCCAACTGTTTCCGAAATCAATAACACATGCTCGTAGCATGTCTTCAAGCGTTTGTATTGTCCTTTTACTCTGCCCATCAGTTTGTGGATGATAGGCAGTACTCATGTCTAGACGAGTTCCTAATGCTTGCTGTAATGTCTGCCAGAATCTTGAAATAAATCTGTCATCCCTATCAGAGATAATAGAGATTGGTATTCCATGTCTGGAGATGACTTCCTTCAAATACAGTCGTACTAACTTCTCCATCTTGTCATCATCTCTTATTGACAGGAAGTGTGCTGATTTGGTGAGACGATCAACTATTACCCAAATAGTATCAAAACCACTTGCAGTCCTTGGCAATTTGGTGATGAAATCCATGGTAATGTTTTCCCATTTTGATTCCGGGATTTCGGGTTGTTGAAGTAGATGAAATGTCCCGTTCTTATTGATTAAAAATGTTCCATATTAATTGATTTCGTTGCGAGGTTTTGACCTCTATATGAGACATTTTTTCAAAGACTGCATTTATTTTTAAAACAAACCATAACCTTTATTTCATAAATAAAGGTTTAAAAAGCTTTACGTAGATTATCAAATAATGATAATCTAAAATATCCTGTTTACACACGACCATTACATAATGGTTTACAATACAAATATGTTACATCGAAATCAGTTTCTTGAATGCAGTTTTTACACAATATCATACAAACATGGACTCCAAATCTTGTCCTTGTTTTAGTATGCAACAGTGGAAGCTCTTAGTATTCACCTGAGAATAAACATGCTTTAAACGTCAACAAAAATGTTGGTGAGTTATAGGTTTAACCTATATATATCAAATCATAACAATAGACCACAAGATTTCATATTTCAATACACATCCCATACATAGAGATAAAAATCATTCATATGGTGAACACCTGGTAACCGACATTAACAAGATGCATATATAAGAATATCCCCATCATTTCGGGACACCCTTCGGATATGATATAAATTTCGAAGTAGTAAAGCATCCGGTACTTTAGATGGGGTTTGTTAGGCCCAATAGATCTATCTTTAAGATTCGCGTCAATTAGGGTGTCTGTTCCCTAATTCTTAGATTACCAGACTTAATAAAAAGGGGCATATTCGATTTCGATAATTCAACCATAGAATGTAGTTTCACGTACTTGTGTCTATTTTGTAAATCATTTATAAAACCTGCATGTATTCTCATCCCAAAAATATTAGATTTTAAAAGTGGGACTATAACTCACTTTCACAGATTTTTACTTCATCGGGAAGTAAGACTTGGCCACTGGTTGATTCACGAACCTATAACAATATATACATATATATCAAAGTATGTTCAAAATATATTTACAAAACTTTTAATATATTTTGATGTTTTAAGTTTATTAAGTCAGCTGTCCTCGTTAGTAACCTACAACTAGTTGTCCACAGTTAGATGTACAGAAATAAATTGATAAATATTATCTTGAATCAATCCACGACCCAGTGTATACGTATCTCAGTATTGATCACAACTCAAACTATATATATTTTGGAATCAACCTCAACCCTGTATAGCTAACTCCAACATTCACATATAGAGTGTCTATGGTTGTTCCGAAATATATATAGATGTGTAGACATGATAGGCCGAAACATTGTATACGTGTCTATGGTATCTCAAGATTACATAATATACAATACAAGTTGATTAAGTTATGGTTGGAATAGATTTGTTACCAATTTTCACGTAGCTAAAATGAGAAAAATTATCCAATCTTGTTTTACCCATAACTTCTTCATTTTAAATCCGTTTTGAGTGAATCAAATTGCTATGGTTTCATATTGAACTCTATTTTATGAATCTAAACAGAAAAAGTATAGGTTTATAGTCGAAAAAATAAGTTACAAGTCGTTTTTGTAAGGGTAGTCATTTTAGTCGAAAGAACCACGTCTAGATGACCATTTTAGAAAACATACTTCCACTTTGAGTTTAACCATAATTTTTGGATATAGTTTCATGTTCATAATAAAAATCATTTTCGCAGAATAACAACTTTTAAATCAAAGTTTATCATAGTTTTTAATTAACTAACCCAAAACAGCCCGCGGTGTTACTACGACGGCGTAAATCCGGTTTTACGGTGTTTTTCGTGTTTCCAGGTTTTAAATCATTAAGTTAGCATATTATATAGATATAGAACATGTGTTTAGTTGATTTTAAAAGTCAAGTTAGAAGGATTAACTTTTATTTGCGAACAAGTTTAGAATTAACTAAACTATGTTCTAGTGATTACAAGTTTAAACCTTCGAATAAGATAGCTTTATATGTATGAATAGAATGATGTTATGAACATCATTACTACCTCAAGTTCCTTGGATAAACCTACTGGAAATGAGAAAAATAGATCTAGCTTTAAAGGATCCTTGGATGGCTTGAAAGTTCTTGAAGCAGAATCATGACACGAAAACAATTTCAAGTAAGATTTCCACTCGAAATAAGATTGTTATAGTTATAGAAATTGAATTAAAGTTTGAATATGATTATTACCTTGTATTAGAAAGATAACCTACTGTAAGTAACAAAGGTTTCTTGATCTTGGATGATTACTTGGAATGGATTTAGAAAACTTGGAAGTAAACTTGCAATCTTGGAAGTATTCTTGATTTTATGAAACTAGAACTTTTGGAATTTATGAAGAACACTTAGAACTTGAAGATAGAACTTGAGAGAGGTTACTTAGATGAAGAAAATTGAAGAATGAAAGTGTTTGTAGGTGTTTTTGGTCGTTGGTGTATGGATTAGATATAAAGGATATGTAATTTTGTTTTCATGTAAATAAGTCATGAATGATTACTCATATTTTTGTAATTTTATGAGATATTTTATGCTAGTTGCCAAATGATGGTTCCCACATGTGTTAGGTGACTCACATGGGCTGCTAAGAGCTGATCATTGGAGTGTATATACCAATAGTACACACATCTAAAAGCTGTGTATTGTACGAGTACAAATACGGGTGCATACGAGTAGAATTGTTGATGAAACTGAACGAGGATGTAATTGTAAGCATTTTTGTTAAGTAGAAGTATTTTGATAATTGTCTTGAAGTCTTTCAAAAGTGTATGAATACATATTAAAACACTACATGTATATACATTTTAACTGAGTCGTTAAGTCATCGTTAGTCGTTACATGTAAATGTTATTTTGAAACCTGTAGGTTAACGATCTTGTTGAATGTTGTTAACCCATTATTTATTATAACAAATGAGATGTTAAATTGTTATATTATCATGATATTATGATATATAATATATCTTAGTATGATATATATACAGTTAAATGTCATTACAACGATAATCGTTACATATATGTCTCGTTTCGAAATCATTAAGTTAGTAGTCTTATTTTTACATATGTATTTCATTGTTAATACACTTAATAATATATTTACTTATCATTTAACATAATTAACCAAGTGTATCAATATCTTAATATGATTCATATGTACCTAGTAAGACGTTGTTATAACGATAATCGTTATATATATCGTTTTCGAGTTTCTTAAATTAATAGTCTCATTTTTATGTATATAACTCATTGTTAAAATACCTAATGAGATACATACTTATAATAAAATCATGTTAACTATATATATAACCATATATATGTCATCGTATAGTTTTTACAAGTTTTAACATTCGTGAATCACCGGTCAATTTGGGTGGTCAATTGTCTATATGAAACCTATTTCAATTAATCAAGTCTTAACAAGTTTGATTGCTTAACATGTTGGAAACACTTAATCATGTAAATAACAATTTCATTTAATATATATATAAACATGGAAAAGTTCGGGTCACTACATATAACGACCCTCATTTTTCCATTCTATATTTTTCCAATATTAAATGCACAAACAATATAATCAAAACTTAATGATTAAACTTTAATCAACAATTGTTAAGTATTAAGAGTTAGAAAACATATTAATTAACTTTGTGCAATAATTGACAAGTTAATAAAAGATGAAAATAATAAACTGTTAGTCGACACTCACTGCTAATTAAAATTTATGCATTTATGTAATATTATAACTGATAACCTATAAGTAATAAATAAAAATTGACATTTATATAAATAATAAAACAATTGAGAACTAAATATATACAAGTCATGAATTAGTAAAAAGAAAATAATACTTATCATGTAGTAAATGTAAAAAATAATAATAGTAATAATAGTAATAATAATGAGACTAAAGAATCTTAAACAATTACATCCTTATGTTGACTAAAAATTAAAATAATATATATATAAACTAGTACCACCTATTGTTGACTAAAAATTATAAAATAAAATAAAATCATTAATTAGAACATCCTTATGTTGACTAACACTCTAATACTTGCACTATATAAACTCCTAGTTTCTCATTCACAAATCACACCAAAATCCTCTCTCAAAAACAATCTCTCCCTCTCCCTCTCTTGTGGTATTCGGATCTTCAAGCTTGTTCTTCGTGTTCTTCAAGAATCTTCAAGGAGTTCTTCAAGATTTTTAAGGCTTTGATCTTCCATCTTCATCGTGTTCATCTTTTCTTTGTTAATTATCTTGAATCTTCAAAGGTATAACATAAACCCTAAACTATTTACATAAACTTTAATCTTTGTTAATTCATATTCATATTATAAACTTGTTATTCATAAGTATATACATAAACACTCCTAGATTTATATATACATATATACATGTAAAAAAAATATTTTTATGTATATATACGAATTATATATACATATACATATTAAAACCTTAAACCCTAATACTACTTATACTAGTACTTAACATGTATACACTATTACTATTACTAGCACCTATAACCTACTACTTATATTGTAGCACAAAAATATTTTGGGATATGTATTAGAGATGTATAGATCTTCGAACTTTCTTGACGAATGGTTTCTACGAGATTCTAGGCAGAGGGTTTGGATTTCCGATTTAAAGGGTCCTATGGCTCAAGCCCCTAGATCTAAATTAGCCATTCGAAGGGAAAGGGGTGATTGGAAGCTTATCTAATACGGCAAGTATCCTAAAATGAAAAACACTCATAAAAGTAGAAACTCTATAGTCATAGAAACTTAGTAAAATAAGAAACTTTCTAAAAATGGAAACATTATAAAAATAGTAACTTACTAGGAATAGAAACTTAGTAAAACAAACTATACTTAAACACATACTTAAACTTAAACATGGGCAAAACACTTAACTACTCTTAAATGTCAATAGGTTGACTTTCCTGCTCACTCGTTCAACTCTTTATTCCGAGGAATAACTCTCTCTCTACTTACTAAGGTGACTTTCATAGCCCCACTCTTATTGCTATAGCACTTTTTATACTTACTGGGGTGAGACACATGCTGCTTTTACTATTTACAATTTAGACACAAGTACCAACTAAAACTATGCTATACCCGGCTATGTCCGACTAAGTCCCTACAGTGATATTTTTAGGTGCTGCGGCATGCTTAGTTATTGGGGGTAGGCCTATCGGGAGTAACGTCCCCGATACATTTGATGTTATCGTTGTATTGCTTGATAATGAAATTAAACCGACAAGTAGAACTAACTTGTCATGGGGCAAACTTGAACGTTTAGTCTAAATATCACGCACTGGCATAACTTTTTGATCCTGCGGGAGATCAACCTTACAAATTAAATCTTGTGGTCTAAAACAAACGGTCAAACTTATTTGTTAAACCTATGAACTTCACTCAACCTTTTGGTTGACACTTTAGCATGTTTTGTCTCAGGTGCTGTTTGATTCAAGCTCTTATACTTACTGCTTATGTGATGCTACTTGGACATAGGATCAAGAGATATCGCATTTATTACTTCTGCATGTGAACATTTCCATTATTGTTATTCCTATCATTGTAACTACGTTTCATTTTCCGCTGCGTGCTCAATAAAGTTTGTTTTATCATTTAGTATTGTTCTCGTATATTATAATATGTTGGTTGATTTGATATTAAGTCACATTTCACCCAGGCCCTAACTGGGGGTGTGACAGATTGGTATCAGAGCAAACCAGGCTGTTATAGAGAACCAGGATTGCATTTTTATGTGTGCCTTACTTGTTAGCTAGGGTGCCTTAGCAATCTAGGAAACTATAACCTTTCCTGCCTTGGACTTAAAGCACTTAGGATTGTCGTATAATCTTAACAATTATGCTTTAATAAACTTGACTCAAAGATTCTAATCAAGGTCTCTTTCCTAATGATAGGATGTCAAGCTCAAGCGTTAACAAGCCCAACAAAGCAACTCACAACCCTACCACCGAAGTAGGTGTTGGACACTCTTCAACTTCGAGACCAATTCGAAGTCCTCTTTATAGTCCTGCTTCACCACCGCTGAATTATAGCCCGAATACTATTTTAGATTCACATGGGTCTCCTCAATACTACCCAACTCCGAGAACCCAAGATAAGGGAAAACGGCATGAAGAAGTTGGTCCATCAAGGAAGAGAGCCCGATCTCCTTTTTATGATGGTCCTAAGTATGAAATCATGAGATTACGAAACGATACCGAGAGAAACATTGGAGGTCTACTTCGCCACATGGAAAGAGTGGATCGTCGAATGAAGAAACTTATGAAAGAAAACGTCGAGCTAAGAAAGGAGTTGCTGATGCTAAAGTGCGAGGAAGAACGCAACACTCGCTGGGGAAAGCAATCACTTGCTTACCTCAAGGAGGATGTTGATGTCCGAATGAAAATGGAGAAAGGTCGAGTCGACGAACAACTTGCCATAAGAGAGTACAACACTAATGCCGTAAACAGTCGTGTTACCAACCTTTATGACAACTTCGAGTATCTCTATGAGAAACAAAAGTCGAAAAATGAGAAAGTTGAGGAGTTTATGAAGAAGGTTGGAGACGAAATATGAAGACTACTTCAATCTTAATATTTCCTAGTTATTTTTCCTATTTTCCATCTATGTAAAGGCTGTGCCTTAAACAATTTCTATTTCCGAATCGTGTAATAAAGGCTTATTTAATGCCTCGTTCTAATAATATAAAGTGTTTTATTAATATCATGCGATATCAATACTTTAGTTTATTCATACTTGTGATTACTCAAACTTATAACTTGTTAAACTTATCAAACATATGTTCACTTTTATGTAGTGACATCATGGTTCGTTCAGCTGCACCTACCGTTAACAACGTTGTGTTAACTACTGAGCAATTCCAACAGTTACTCGCTGCTGCCCAAGGCAACGCCCAAGCTAATCATGCTAATACTCAACCAAAACCTTGTTCCTACAAGGACTTTACAAACTGTCACCCTCCCGCTTTTAAGGGAAACGAAGAAGCTGTCGAACTAGTTCGTTGGTTCGAAAAGATGGAATCTATTTTCCGTATTTGCAACTGCGGTGATGATGATCGAGTAAAGTATGCCACTAGCTCGTTGGGTGGTAATGCTTTAACTTGGTGGACTGCTTATGCCAAGTCCGTAGGAATTGATAATGCTAATGCAATTCCATGGGACGAACTCAAAAGTATGATGGTCAACAAATTCTGCCCAAGGAGTCAAGTTCAGAAGCTTGAAGCTGAGTTCTGGGAACTCAGGGTCAAGGGTACTGACATTGAGAATTATACCAATCGTTATCTGGAGCTTTCTACTCTATGTCCTGAAATGTTTCCTACTGAAGCTAGAAGAATTGAGCGGTATATTGAAGGTCTTCCCGAGGATGTTCAAGGGAATGTTATTGCTGCTGAGAAGGTTACTTTGGATGCTGTGATTCTCATGGCACAAAATCTCATGTTGGCCAAGAGAAGAAGGGCGTCGGCCAATAAGCAAGTTGAAACCAAGGGTAATGATGGTAAGAGGAAGTTTGAGCCGTCTCAAGGTTCAACTCAGAATGTTAGTAAAAAGCTTATGGATAGTACAAGGACGAATTATAAGGGCACTTATCCTTTTTGTGTTCGTTGTGAAAGGCATCACCCGGGGCAGTGCACTGCCACTTGTTCGTTGTGTAAGAAAGTGGGACACGTAGCTAAGAAGTGTAGGACTCCTCTAAAGAATAAATCTATTGTTCCTGCCAAAGCTCCTCCTACTTGTTATACTTGTGGGGAAAAGGGACACATTAGTCCAAATTGCCCTAAGAAGAGAGATAATCCTGCTACTGGAGCCAATACTACTGCTGCAAAGGGTCGTGCATTTGTTATTACTGCTGCTGAAGCCCGAGATGAAGATGAGGTCATCACGGGTACGTATCTCGTCAATAATTGCTACGCAACTATTTTATTCGATACTGGTGCCGACCGAAGTTACGTATCTAATGAATTTTGTACCCTATTTACTGAAAAGCCTCAACCCTTAGAAACTAAACGATTAGTAGAAGTAGCCAATGGAAAGATCATGAAAGTTGATAAAATTTATAAAAACTGCAACCTAATCTTAGCCAGCAAAGAATTTAAGATAGACCTTTTGCCGGTCGAGCTAGGAAGTTTCGATGTCGTAGTTGGAATGGATTGGTTACGTCCATTAAGAGCTGCGATCATGTGTTACGATAAAACCGTTCATGTTCCATTAGGAAATGGAGAGACTCTTATTATCCAAGGTGAAAAGAGTGGTTCCAATCTCAATATTATCTCCTGTATTAAAACCCGCAAATACCTTATGAAAGGTTATCCAGCTATTCTAGCCCACGTTAATCTGATTGAATCGAAAGAGAAGCGAATTGAAGATGTACCAGTAGTTAAAGACTTTCCCGATGTGTTTCCCGAAGATCTTCCGGGTATTCCACCTCCTCGACAAGTTGAATTCCAAATTGATTTAACTCCTGGTGCTGCTCCTGTTGCTAAAGCACCATACCGTTTAGCACCTTCCGAAATGAAGGAATTATCCAACCAACTCCAAGAACTATTGGATAAAGGTTTCATTCGTCCAAGCTCGTCCCCTTGGGGAGCTCCTATTCTGTTTGTTAAAAAGAAGGATGGTACATTAAGGATGTGCATTGATTACCGCGAACTTAACAAGCTTACTATCAAGAACCGTTATCCGTTGCCACGTATTGATGATCTATTTGACCAACTTCAAGGGTCAAGTGTTTATTCAAAGATTGATTTAAGATCCGGTTATCACCAACTCAAGGTCAAGGAATCCGATATTCCTAAGACTGCTTTTCGCACTCGTTATGGGCACTATGAATTCTGTGTCATGCCTTTTGGTTTAACTAATGCTCCTGCCGTGTTCATGGACCTCATGAATCGTGTTTGTAAACCGTATCTTGACAAATTTGTCATCGTATTCATTGACGACATCTTGATCTATTCGAAGAATGAGAAAGAGCATGAGCAACATTTGCGCATGATTCTTGAACTCTTACGAAAGGAACAACTTTATGCTAAATTTTCTAAGTGCGAGTTTTGGCTCAAAACCGTACAATTTCTCGGACATGTTGTTGATAGAAACGGAATACATGTCGATCCAGCTAAGATTACTGCTATTCAGAACTGGGAGATACCAAAGACTGCAAAGCATATTCGTCAATTTTTGGGACTTGCCGGTTACTATCGAAGGTTTATAAAAGATTTTTCTCTCATTGCCAAACCTCTTACAAAGCTGACTCAAAAAGGGAAGAAATTTGAGTGGTCCGAAGAACAGGAATCTGCTTTCAAGATTCTGAAGGAGAAGTTGACCACAGCCCCGATTCTTTCTTTACCTGAAGGTACCGACGACTTTGTTGTTTACTGCGATGCCTCAAAGCATGGCTTTGGTTGTGTTTTAATGCAACGAGAGAAGGTTATCGCCTATGCATCTAGACAGTTGAAGAAACATGAAGTAAACTATACCACACATGACCTAGAGTTAGGTGCCGTGGTATTTGCATTAAAGATATGGAGACATTATCTTTATGGTAATCACTTTACGGTGTACACTGACCATAAAAGTCTTCGACACATCTTTGATCAAAAACAGCTGAATATGAGGCAAAGTCGATGGCTCGAGACATTGAACGATTATTATTGTGAGCTGAAATATCATCCTGGCAAGGCGAATGTAGTTGCCGATGCCCTTAGTCGAAAAGACGATATTAAACGTGTTCGTGCTTTAAACCTAAAAATCAAATCGAATCTTATTTCACGAATCTGTGAAGCTCAATTGGAAGCTATTAGACCGACACTTATCGAAGGTGAAGGACCTATTGGTTTTGAGAACCAACTTCAAGTGAAAGCTAATGGTACACGGTACTTTGGCAATAGAATCTGGGTTCCTCGTTTTGGTAATCTTCGCGAACTAGTCTTGGATGAAGCACATAAGACTAGATATTCTATCCATCCCGGTTCCAGTAAGATGTATCACGATGTGAAGGAATTCTACTGGTGGCCTAACATGAAAGCCGATATTGCTACTTATGTTAGTAAGTGTCTCACTTGTTTGAAAGTCAAGGCCGAACATCAAAAGCCTTCTGGTCTGTTGACACAACCCGACATTCCGCAGTGGAAGTGGGAAGGTATCACTATGGACTTCGTTACTAAGTTACCTAAGACTTCGAACGGTAACGATACTATTTGGGTCGTAGTTGATCGTCTTACTAAATCTGCACATTTCATACCAATCAAGGAAACCGACAAGATGGAGAGATTAGCACAGCTTTATATTAAAGAAATCGTCTCACGTCATGGTGTTCCTATCTCGATCATTTCTGATCGCGATAGTCGATTTGTTTCTAGATTTTGGAAAACTTTACAATCTGCTCTTGGAACTCAACTCGACATGAGTACAGCTTATCATCCACAAACCGATGGTCAAAGTGAACGAACCATTCAAACTATGGAGGATATGCTACGTGCTTGTGCAATCGATTTCGACAAAGGATGGGATAGACATCTACCTTTGGTTGAATTTTCTTATAATAACAGTTATCACTCCAGCATTAAGGCTGCACCTTTTGAAGCTTTATATGGACGGAAGTGTAGATCCCCTTTGTGTTGGGATGAACTTGAGGACAGACATTTAACTGATCCTGAAATTATTCATGAAACTACCGAAAAGATCGTTCAAATCAAGCAACGTTTAGAAACTGCCCGTAGCCGACAGAAAAGCTATGCCAATAAGAAACGAAAAGACATCGAATACCAAGTTGGAGATAAAGTCATGTTGAAAGTATCCCCTTGGAAAGGTGTTGTCCGCTTCGGTAAGCGAAGTAAACTCAGTCCACGATATGTTGGACCATTCACAATCACTGAAAGAGTCGGTCCCGTGGCATACCGATTAGAACTGCCAACCGAACTTAGTCAAGTACATGATGTGTTTCATGTCTCAAATCTTAAACGGTGTCTTGCCGATGACACACTCGTTATTCCTCTGGATGATGTCCGCATTGATGAGCAAATGCACTTCGTTGAAGAACCTATAGAAATCATGGAAGGAGAGGTCAAACAAACGCGTAAAAGCAATATACCTATCGTTAAAGTCCGGTGGAATTCGCGTAGAGGCCCCGAATATACCTGGGAACGCAAAGACCATATGAAACGGAAATATCCCCATCTCTTCTCAACTGCTGATGCAAACGAGAAAACTACCTAAAAACTTCGGGACGAAGTTTTCAATAACGGGGAGGTACTATAACGACCCTC
Organism: Rutidosis leptorrhynchoides; assembly: GCF_046630445.1. Taxonomy (NCBI): domain Eukaryota; kingdom Viridiplantae; phylum Streptophyta; class Magnoliopsida; order Asterales; family Asteraceae; genus Rutidosis; species Rutidosis leptorrhynchoides. The sequence goes on from NC_092337.1 coordinate 261,609,767, forward strand.
ATTTTTCCATTCTATATTTTTCCAATATTAAATGCACAAACAATATAATCAAAACTTAATGATTAAACTTTAATCAACAATTGTTAAGTATTAAGAGTTAGAAAACATATTAATTAACTTTGTGCAATAATTGACAAGTTAATAAAAGATGAAAATAATAAACTGTTAGTCGACACTCACTGCTAATTAAAATTTATGCATTTATGTAATATTATAACTGATAACCTATAAGTAATAAATAAAAATTGACATTTATATAAATAATAAAACAATTGAGAACTAAATATATACAAGTCATGAATTAGTAAAAAGAAAATAATACTTATCATGTAGTAAATGTAAAAAATAATAATAGTAATAATAGTAATAATAATGAGACTAAAGAATCTTAAACAATTACATCCTTATGTTGACTAAAAATTAAAATAATATATATATAAACTAGTACCACCTATTGTTGACTAAAAATTATAAAATAAAATAAAATCATTAATTAGAACATCCTTATGTTGACTAACACTCTAATACTTGCACTATATAAACTCCTAGTTTCTCATTCACAAATCACACCAAAATCCTCTCTCAAAAACAATCTCTCCCTCTCCCTCTCTTGTGGTATTCGGATCTTCAAGCTTGTTCTTCGTGTTCTTCAAGAATCTTCAAGGAGTTCTTCAAGATTTTTAAGGCTTTGATCTTCCATCTTCATCGTGTTCATCTTTTCTTTGTTAATTATCTTGAATCTTCAAAGGTATAACATAAACCCTAAACTATTTACATAAACTTTAATCTTTGTTAATTCATATTCATATTATAAACTTGTTATTCATAAGTATATACATAAACACTCCTAGATTTATATATACATATATACATGTAAAAAAAATATTTTTATGTATATATACGAATTATATATACATATACATATTAAAACCTTAAACCCTAATACTACTTATACTAGTACTTAACATGTATACACTATTACTATTACTAGCACCTATAACCTACTACTTATATTGTAGCACAAAAATATTTTGGGATATGTATTAGAGATGTATAGATCTTCGAACTTTCTTGACGAATGGTTTCTACGAGATTCTAGGCAGAGGGTTTGGATTTCCGATTTAAAGGGTCCTATGGCTCAAGCCCCTAGATCTAAATTAGCCATTCGAAGGGAAAGGGGTGATTGGAAGCTTATCTAATACGGCAAGTATCCTAAAATGAAAAACACTCATAAAAGTAGAAACTCTATAGTCATAGAAACTTAGTAAAATAAGAAACTTTCTAAAAATGGAAACATTATAAAAATAGTAACTTACTAGGAATAGAAACTTAGTAAAACAAACTATACTTAAACACATACTTAAACTTAAACATGGGCAAAACACTTAACTACTCTTAAATGTCAATAGGTTGACTTTCCTGCTCACTCGTTCAACTCTTTATTCCGAGGAATAACTCTCTCTCTACTTACTAAGGTGACTTTCATAGCCCCACTCTTATTGCTATAGCACTTTTTATACTTACTGGGGTGAGACACATGCTGCTTTTACTATTTACAATTTAGACACAAGTACCAACTAAAACTATGCTATACCCGGCTATGTCCGACTAAGTCCCTACAGTGATATTTTTAGGTGCTGCGGCATGCTTAGTTATTGGGGGTAGGCCTATCGGGAGTAACGTCCCCGATACATTTGATGTTATCGTTGTATTGCTTGATAATGAAATTAAACCGACAAGTAGAACTAACTTGTCATGGGGCAAACTTGAACGTTTAGTCTAAATATCACGCACTGGCATAACTTTTTGATCCTGCGGGAGATCAACCTTACAAATTAAATCTTGTGGTCTAAAACAAACGGTCAAACTTATTTGTTAAACCTATGAACTTCACTCAACCTTTTGGTTGACACTTTAGCATGTTTTGTCTCAGGTGCTGTTTGATTCAAGCTCTTATACTTACTGCTTATGTGATGCTACTTGGACATAGGATCAAGAGATATCGCATTTATTACTTCTGCATGTGAACATTTCCATTATTGTTATTCCTATCATTGTAACTACGTTTCATTTTCCGCTGCGTGCTCAATAAAGTTTGTTTTATCATTTAGTATTGTTCTCGTATATTATAATATGTTGGTTGATTTGATATTAAGTCACATTTCACCCAGGCCCTAACTGGGGGTGTGACACTACAGTACCTACCCGTTAAATAAATTTCGTCCTGAAATTTTAAGCAGTTGGAGGTGTTGACGTATCTTCTAGAAATAAATGCGGGTATTTCTTCTTCATCTGATCTTCACGCTCCCAGGTGAACTCGGGTCCTCTACGAGCATTTCATCGAACCTTAACAATCTGTATCTTGTTTTGTTTAAGTCTCTTAACCTCACGATCCATTATTTCGACGGGTTCTTCAATGAATTGAAGTTTTTCATTGATTTGGATTTCGTCCAACGGAATAGTGAGATCTTCTTTAGCAAAACATTTCTTCAAATTTTAGACATGGAAAGTGTTATGTACAGCTGCGAGTTGTTGAGGTAGCTCCAGTTGGTAAGCTACTGGTCCGACACGATCTATAATCTTGAATGGTCCAATGTACCTTGGATTTAGTTTCCCCCGTTTACCAAATCGAACAACGCCTTTCCAAGGTGAAACCTTAAGCATGCCCATTTCTCCAATTTCAAACTCTATATCTTTTCTTTTACTATCCGCGTAGCTCTTTTGTCGACTCTGGGCAGTTTTCAATCTTTGTTGAATTTGGATGATTTTCTCGGTAGTTTCTTGTATTATCTCCGGACCCGTAATCTGTCTATCCCCCACTTCACTCCAACAAATTGGAGACCTGCACTTTCTACCATAAAGTGCTTCAAACGGCGCCATCTCAATGCTTGAATGGTAGCTGTTGTTGTAGGAAAATTCTGCTAACGGTAGATGTCGATCCCAACTGTTTCCAAAATCAATAACACAAGCTCGTAGCATGTCTTCAAGCGTTTGTATCGTCCTTTCGCTCTGCCCATCAGTTTGTGGATGATAGGAAGTACTCATGTCTAGACGAGTTCCCAATGCTTGCTGTAATGTCTGCCAGAATCTTGAAATAAATCTGCCATCCCTATCAGAGATAATAGAGATTGGTATTCCATGTCTGGAGACGATTTCCTTCAAATACAGTCGTGCCAACTTCTCCATCTTGTCATCTTCTCTTATTCGCAGGAAGTGTGCTGACTTGGTGAGACGATCAACTATTATCCAAATAGTATCATAACCACTTGCAGTCCTTGGCAATTTAGTAATGAAATCCATGGTAATATTTTCCCATTTCTATTCCGGGATTTCAGGTTGTTGTAGTAGACCTGATGGTTTCTAATGTTCAGCTTTGACCTTAGAACACGTCAAACATTCTCTTACATATTTAGCAATATCAGCTTTCATACCTGGCCACCAAAAATGTTTCTTAAGATCCTTGTACATCTTCCACGTTCTAGGATGTATTGAGTATCTGGTTTTATGAGCTTCTCTAAGTACCATTTCTCTCATATCTCCAAATTTTGGTACCCAAATTCTTTCAGCCCTATACCGGATTCCGTCTTCCCGAATATTAAGATGCTTCTCCGATCCTTTGGGTATTTCATCCTTTAAATTTCCCTCTTTTAAAACTCCTTGTTGCACCTCCTTTATTTGAGTAGTAAGGTTAGTGTGAATCATTATATTCATAGATTTTACTCGAATGGGTTCTCTGTCCTTTCTGATCATGGCGTCGGCTACCACATTTGCCTTCCCCGGGTGGTAACGAATCTCAAAGTCGTAATCATTCAACAATTCAATCCACCTACACTGCCTCTTATTCAGTTCTTTCTGATTAAATATGTGTTGAAGACTTTTGTGGTCGGTATATATAATACTTTTGACCCCATATAAGTGGTGCCTCCAAGTCTTTAATGCAAAAACAACCGCGCCTAATTCCAAATCATGCATCATATAATTTTGCTCATGAATCTTCAATGGTCTAGATGCATAAGCAATCACCTTCGTCTGTTGCATTAATACACAACTGAGACCTTGCTTTGATGCGTCACAATAAATCACAAAATCATCATTCCCTTCAGGCAATGACAATATAGGTGCCGTAGTTAGCTTTTTCTTCAATAATTGAAACGCCTTCTCTTGTTCATCCTTCCATTCAAATTTCTTCCCTTTATGCATTAATGCAGTCAAGGGTTTTGCTATTTTGGAGAAATCTTGGATGAATCTTCTGTAGTAACCAGCCAATCCTAAAACTTGACGTATATGCTTCGGAGTTTTTGGGGTTTCCCACTTTTCAACGGTTTCAATCTTTGCCGGGTCCACCTGGATACCTTCTTTGTTCACTATGTGACCGAGGAATTGAACTTCTTCCAACCAAAATGCACACTTTGAAAACTTAGCGTACAGTTTTTCTTTCCTCAATACTTCTAGCACTTTTCTCAAATGTTCTTCGTGCTCTTGATCATTCTTTGAGTAAATAAGTATGTCATCGATGAAAACAATGACAAACTTGTCAAGATATGGCCCACACACTCGGTTCATAAGGTCCATGAACACAGCTGGTGCGTTAGTCAATCCAAACGGCATAACCATAAACTCGTAATGACCATAACGCATCATAAAAGCAGTTTTTGGAATATCATCCTCCTTTACTCGCATTTGATGATATCCAGAACGTAAATCGATCTTTGAATAAACCGACGAGCCTTGTAGTTGATCAAATAAGTCTTCAATTCTCGGCAGTGGATAACGGTTTTTGATGGTAAGTTTGTTCAACTCTCTGTAGTCAATACGCAACCTAAATGTACCATCCTTCTTCTTGACAAACAAAACAGGAGCTCCCCATGGTGATGTGCTTGGTCGAATGAAACCACATTCTAATAGTTCTTGCAGTTGGCTTTGAAGTTCTTTCATCTAGCTGGGTGCGAGTCTATAAGGAGCACGAGCTATTGGTGCAGCTCCTGGTACAAGATCTATTTGAAATTCAACAGATCGATGTGGAGGTAGTCCCGGTAATTCTTTCGGAAATACATCGGGAAATTCTTTTGCGACGGGAACATCATTGATGCTCTTTTCTTCAGTTTGTACTTTCTCGACGTGTGCTAGAACAGCATAGCAACCTTTTCTTATTAGTTTTGGTGCCTTCAAATTACTAATAAGATGTAGCTTCATGTTGCCCTTTTCTCCGTACACCATTAAGGGTTCTCCTTCTTCTCGTACAATGCAAATTGCATTTTTATAACATACGATCTCTGCTTTCACCTTCTTCAGCCAGTCCATGCCAACTATTACATCAAAACTCCCTAACTCTACTGGTATCAAATCAATCTTAAATATTTCACTACCCAGTTTAATAGCTCGATTCCGGCATATATTATCTGCTGAAATTAATTTACTGTTTGCTAATTCGAGTAAAAATTTACTATCCAACGGCGTCAATGGACAACTTAATTTAGCACAAAAATCTCTACTCATATAGCTTCTATCCGCACCCGAATCAAATAAAACGTAAGCAGATTTATTGTCAATAAGAAACGTACCCGTAACAAGCTCCGGGTCTTCCTGTGCCTCTGCCGCATTAATATTGAAAACTCTTCCGTGGCCTTGTCCATTCGTGTTCTCCTGGTTCGGGCAATTTCTAATAATGTGGCCCGGTTTTCCACATTTATAACAAACTACATTGGCATAACTTGCTCCGGCACTACTTGCTCTGCCATTACTCGTTCCGACACCATTTGTTCCTTTCGTTCTGTTAACCCCTGGTCCGTAGACCTCACACTTCACCGCGCTATGACCATTTCTTTTACACTTGTTGTAAAATTTGGTGCAGAACCCCGAGTGATACTTTTCACACCTTTGGCATAGCTGCTTCTGATTGTTGTTGTTGTTGCGGTTGTTATTGTTGTTGGGATGATTGTTGTAGTTGTTGTTGTTGTTGTTGTTGTTGTTGTTGTTGTTGGGCCATTTGTTGTAGTTGCGATTGATGTTGCGATTGTTGGGATAATTGTTACGATTATTATTGTAATTGCTGTTGTTGTTGTATTGGTGATTCTTATCACCGTTTTCCTCCCACTTTCTTTTGACTTGCTTCACATTGGCCTCTTCAGCCGTCTGTTCTTTAATTCTTTCCTCAATCTGGTTCACTAGTTTGTGAGCCATTCTACATGCCTGTTGTATGGAGGTGGGCTCGTGTGAACTTATATCTTCTTGGATTCTTTCCGGTAATCCTTTCACAAACACGTCGATCTTCTCTTCCTCATCTTCGAAAGCTCCCGGACACAATAGGAACAATTCTGTGAATCGTCTTTCGTACGTGGTAATATCAAATCCTTGGGTTCGTAACCCTCTAAGTTCTGTCTTGAGCTTATTGACCTCGGTTCTGGGACGGTACTTCTCGTTCATCAAGTGCTTGAATGCTGACCACGGTAGTGCGTAAGCATCATCTTGTCCCACTTGCTCTAGATAGGTATTCCACCATGTTAATGCAGAACCTGTGAAGGTATGCGTAGCGTACTTCACTTTGTCCTCTTCAGTACACTTACTTATGGCAAACACTGATTCGACCTTCTCGGTCCACCGTTTCAATCCGATCGGTCCTTTGGTTCCATCAAATTCCAAAGGTTTGCAGGCAGTGAATTCTTTGTAGGTGAATCCTACACGATTTCCTGTACTGCTAGATCCAAGGTTATTGTTGGTATGTAGCGCAGCCTGTACTGTGGCTATGTTTGAAGCTAGAAAAGTACGGAATTCCTCTTCATTCATATTCACGGTGTGTCTAGTAATCGGTGCCATTTCCTTCAAAATAGTCAAATGGAACAAGTTAATCATACAGAATATTAAGAGTAGTTAATAGTATTTCGTAGCATAATATGAACTCATTTATAAAAGCTTTTTCTTCATATTAGCATTTTATAAGTTTAAATTCGGGTAGTATCTACCCGTTAAGTTCATACTTAGTAGCTAATATACAATTCAACTACTACAATTCTATATGAAAAACTGATTATAATAATATTTCGCGTTCAAACTTTTATACAATATTTTACAAACTTACAATACCGCTTATTTTACATAAATCATGAAATACAGCACACAATAACTTTGATACAAGATAGTTGTGAAGATAATTCTAGCTAGTACACAAGTCGTTCAGCAAAGGCAATAAAGACACGTAATTCATACGTCCAGAAACAAGTCATGCATTCTGGTTTTACTAGGACTACTTTCCATCCTTGGTCTTGTGGAACATAACCGTTATGGCCGTTGATAAGACAGCGTGTTGTAACGTCGTCAAAGGGACGAGGGTTACGTAATGACCAACAGTCTCGTAATAACCTAAAAACCTCATTTCTTACCCCAATTACCGACTCCGTCACTTGTGGGAACGTTTTGTTTAATAGTTGTAGCCAGATGTTCTTTTTCTCACTTTGGTGAGAAGCGAACATTACTAACCCGTAAGCATAGCATGCTTCTTTATGTTGCATGTTAGCCGCTTTTTCTAAATCATGAAGTCCTATATTCGGATACATTGAGTCAAAATAATTTCTTAACCCGTTGCGTAAAATAGCATTTGGGTTCCCCGCAATATATGCGTCAAAGTAAACACATCGTAACTTATGGGTTTCCTAATGTGATATCCCCCATCTTTCAAACAAAAGTCTCTTATAAACTAATACATTCTTGGAACGTTCTTCGAATGTCTTACAAACTGAGTTTGCCGTAAATAGTTGTGCCAAAGAATTCTGACCGACTCTAGACAAGATTTCATCAATCATGTCTCCGGGTAGGTCTCTTAAAATATTGGGTTGTCTATCCATTTTGTGTTTTTATACTGTAAAATAGACAAGAGTTAGATTCATAAAAAAAATACTTATTAATACAAGCAATTTTTACATATATCATAAAGCATAAGCACACTATATTACATATATTACACCACACGAATACAACTATCTTATTCCGACTCGCTCGTTTCTTTTTCTTCGATTTTGGTTCGTTTTGCCAAGTTTCTAGGGATATATGATGTTCCCCTAATACGAGCTGTCGTTTTCTACAACGGTTTAGAAAAACCTGGTGGTTTAGAGGTTCCCAGGTCATTGTTACAACTTAAGGGCTTCGGGGGTTGACGATACATATAAAGTTCATCGGGGTTGGAATTAGATTTCTCTATTTTTATGCCCTTTCCCTTATTATTTTCTTTTGCCTTTTTAAATTCAGTTGGGGTAATTTCTATAACATCATCGGAATTCTCGTCGGAATCCGATTCATCAGAGAATTGGTAATCCTCCCAATATTTTGCTTCCTTGGCGGAAACACCATTGACCATAATTAACCTTGGTCGGTTGTTTAAGGATTTTCTTTTACTTAACCATTTTATTATTTCCCCCACCGGTTCTATTTCCTCCTCCGGTTCCTCCTCTTCCAGTTCTGATTCTTCTTCCGGTTCTGATTCTTCTTCCGGTTCTGATTCTTCTTCCGGTTCCTCTTCGGGAACTTGTGAATCAGTCCACGAATCATTCCAAATTACATTTGACTCTTCATTATTATTAGGTGAGTCAGTGGGACTTGTATTAGAGGTAGACATCTATCACATAATATCAAACACGTTAAGAGATTAATATATCACATAATATTCACATGTTAAAAAATATATAGTTTCCAACAAAATTTGTTAAGCAATCATTTTTCAAGTAAACACGGTCGAAGTCCAGACTCACTAATGCATCCTAACAAACTCGATAAGACACACTAATGCAAAATTCTGGTTCTCTAACACCAACGCTCGGATACCAACTGAAATGTCCCGTTCTTATTGATTAAAAACGTTCCATATTTATTGATTTCGTTGCGAGGTTTTGACCTCTATATGAGACGTTTTTTCAAAGACTGCATTCATTTTTAAAACAAACCATAACCTTTATTTCATAAATAAAGGTTTAAAAAGCTTTACGTAGATTATCAAATAATGATAATCTAAAATATCCTGTTTACACACGACCATTACATAATGGTTTACAATACAAATATTTTACATCGAAATCAGTTTCTTGAATGCAGTTTTTACACAATATCATACAAACATGGACTCCAAATCTTGTCCTTATTTTAGTATGCAACAGCGGAAGCTCTTAGTATTCACCTGAGAATAAACATGCTTTAAACGTCAACAAAAATGTTGGTGAGTTATAGGTTTAACCTATATATATCAAATCATAACAATAGACCACAAGATTTCATATTTTAATACACATCCCATACATAGAGATAAAAATCATTCATATGGTGAACACCTGGTAACCAACATTAACAAGATGCATATATAAGAATATCCCCATCATTCCGGGACACCCTTCAGATATGATATAAATTTCGAAGTACTAAAGCATCCGGTACTTTGGATGGGGTTTGTTAGGCCCAATAGATCTATCTTTAGGATTCGCGTCAATTAGGGTGTCTGTTCCCTAATTCTTAGATTACCAGACTTAATAAAAAGGGGCATATTCGATTTCGATAATTCAACCATAGAATGTAGTTTCACGTACTTGTGTCTATTTTGTAAATCATTTATAAAACCTGCATGTATTCTCATCCCAAAAATATTAGATTTTAAAAGTGGGACTATAACTCATTTTCACAGATTTTTACTTCGTCGGGAAGTAAGACTTGGCCACTGGTTGATTCACGAACCTATAACAATATATACATATATATATCAAAGTATGTTTAAAATATATTTACAACACTTTTAATATATTTTGATGTTTTAAGTTTATTAAGTCAGCTGTCCTCGTTAGTAACCTACAACTAGTTGTCCACAGTTAGATGTACAGAAATAAATCGATAAATATTATCTTGAATCAATCCACGACCCAGTGTATATGTATCTCAGTATTGATCATAACTCAAACTATATATATTTTGGAATCAACCTCAACCCTGTATAGCTAACTCCAACATTCACATATAGAGTGTCTATGGTTGTTCCGAAATATATATAGATGTGTCGACATGATAGGTCGAAACATTGTATACATGTCTATGGTATCTCAAGATTACATAATATACAATACAAGTTGATTAAGTTATGGTTGGAATAGATTTGTTACCAATTTTCACGTAGCTAAAATGAGAAAAATTATCCAATCTTGTTTTACCCATAACTTTTTCATTTTAAATCCGTTTTGTGTGAATCAAATTGCTATGGTTTCATATTGAACTCTATTTTATGAATCTAAACAGAAAAAGTATAGGTTTATAGTCGGAAAAATAAGTTACAAGTCGTTTTGGTAGGGGTAGTCATTTCAGTCGAAAGAACGACGTCTAGATGACCATTTTAGAAAACATACTTCCACTTTGAGTTTAACCATAATTTTTGGATATAGTTTCATGTTCATAATAAAAATCATTTTCCCAAAATAACAACTTTTAAATCAAAGTTTATCATAGTTTTTAATTAACTAACCCAAAACAGCCCGCGGTGTTATTACGACGGCGTAAATCCGGTTTTACGGTGTTTTTCGTGTTTTCAAGTTTTAAATCATTAAGTTAGCATATCATATAGATATAGAAAATATGTTTAGTTGATTTTAAAAGTCAAGTTAGAAGGATTAACTTTTATTTGCGAACAAGTTTAGAATTAACTAAACTATGTTCTAGTGATTACAAGTTTAAACCTTCGAATAAGATAGCTTTATATGTATGAATAGAATGATGTTATGAACATCATTACTACCTCAAGTTCCTTGAATAAACCTACTGGAAATGAGAAAAATAGATCTAGCTTCAAAGGATCCTTGGATGGCTTGAAAGTTCTTGAAGCAGAATCATGACACGAAAACAATTTCAAGTAAGATTTCCACTCGAAATAAGATTGTTATAGTTATAGAAATTGAATTAAAGTTTGAATATGATTATTACCTTGTATTAGAAAGATAACCTACTGTAAGTAACAAAAGTTTCTTGATCTTGGATGATTACTAGGAATGGATTTAGAAAACTTGGAAGTAAACTTGCAATCTTGGAAGTATTCTTGATTTTATGAAACTAGAACTTTTGGAATTTATGAAGAACACTTAGAACTTGAAGATAGAACTTGAGAGAGATCAATTAGATGAAGAAAATTGAAGAATGAAAGTGTTTGTAGGTGTTTTTGGTCGTTGGTGTATGGATTAGATATAAAGGATATGTAATTTTGTTTTCATGTAAATAAGTCATGAATGATTATTCATATTTTTGTAATTTTATGAGATATTTTATGCTAGTTGCCAAATGATGGTTCCCACATGTGTTAGGTGACTCACATGGGCTACTAAGAGCTGATCATTGGAGTGTATATACCAATAGTACATACATCTAAAAGCTGTGTATTGTACGAGTACGAATACGGGTGCATACGTGTAGAATTGTTGATGAAACTGAACGAGGATGTAATTGTAAGCATTTTTGTTAAGTAGAAGTATTTTGATAAGTGGCTTGAAGTCTTTCAAAAGTGTATGAATACATATTAAAACACTACATGTATATACATTTTAACTGAGTCGTTAAGTCATCGTTAGTCGTTACATGTAAATGTTGTTTTGAAACCTGTAGGTTAACGATCTTGTTGAATGTTGTTAACCCATTATTTATTATAACAAATGAGATGTTAAATTGTTATATTATCATGATATTATGATATATAATATATCTTAGTATGATATATATACAGTTAAATGTCATTACAACGATAATCGTTACATATATGTCTCGTTTCGAAATCATTAAGTTAGTAGTCTTATTTTTACATATGTATTTCATTGTTAATACACTTAATAATATATTTACTTATCATTTAACATAATTAACCAAGTGTATCAATATCTTAATATGATTCATATGTAACTAGTAAGACGTTGTTATAACGGTAATCGTTATATATATCGTTTTCGAGTTTCTTAAATTAATAGTCTCATTTTTATGTATATAACTCATTGTTAAAATACCTAATGAGATACATACTTATAATAAAATCATGTTAACTATATATATAACCATATATATGTCATCGTATAGTTTTTACAAGTTTTAACGTTCGTGAATCACCGGTCAACTTGGGTGGTCAATTGTCTATATGAAACCTATTTCAATTAATCAAGTCTTAACAAGTTTGATTGCTTAACATGTTGGAAACACTTAATCATGTAAATAACAATTTCATTTAATATATATATAAACATGGAAAAGTTCGGGTCACTACAGTAGACCTGATGGTTTCGGATGCTCCGCTTTGACCTTAGAACACGTCAAACATTCTCCTACGTATTTAGCAACATCGGCTTTCATACCCGGCCACCAAAAATGTTTTTTGAGATCCTTGTACATCTTCCCCGTTCTAGGATGTATTGAGTATCTGGTTTTTTGAGCTTCTCTAAGTACCATTTCTCATATCTCTAAATTTTTGTACCCAAATCCTTTCAGCCCTATACCGGATTCCGTCTTCCCGAATATTAAGATGCTTCTCTGATCCTTTGGGTATTTCATCCTTTAAATTTCCCTCTTTTAAAACTCCTTGTTGCACTTCCTTTATTTGAGTAGTAAGGTTAGTGTGAATCATTATATTCATAGATTTTACTCGAATGGGTTCTCTGTCCTTTCTACTCAAGGCGTCGGCTACCACATTTATCTTCCCCGGGTGGTAACGAATCTCAAAGTCGTAATCATTCAACAATTCAATCCATCTGCGCTGCCTCATGTTCAGTTGTTTCTGATTAAATATGTGTTGAAGACTTTTATGATCGGTATATATAATACTTTTGAGCCCATATAAGTAGTGCCTCCAAGTCTTTAATGCAAAAACAACCGCGCCTAATTCCAAATCATGCGTCGTATAATTCTGCTCGTGAATCTTCAATTGTCTAGACGCATAAGCAATTACTTTCGTTTGTTTCATTAATACACAACCGAGACCTTGCTTTGAGGCGTCACAATATATCACAAAATCATCATTCCCTTCAGGTAATGACAATATAGGTGTCGTAGTTAATTTTTCTTTAACAATTGAATTGCTTTCTCTTGTTCATCTTTCCATTCAAATTTCTTCCCTTTATGCATTAATGCAGTCAAGGGTTTTGCTATTCTGGAAAAGTCTTGGATGAACCTTCTGTAGTAACCAGCTAATCCTAAAAATTGGCGTATATGCTTCGGAGTTTTTGGGGTTTCCCACTTTTCAACGGTTTCAATCTTTGCTGAATCCACCTGAATACCTTCTTTGTTCACTATGTGACCGAGGAATTGAACTTCTTCCAACCAAAATGCACACTTTGAAAACTTAGCGTACAGTTTTTCTCTCCTTAACAACTCTAGCACTTTTCTCAAATGTTCTTCGTGCTCTTGGTCATTCTTTGAGTAAATAAGTATGTCATCGATGAAAACAATGACAAACTTGTCAAGGTATGGTCCACACACTCGGTTCATGAGGTCCATGAACACAGCTGGTGCGTTAGTCAACCCAAACGGCATAACTATAAACTCGTAATGACCGTAACGCGTCCTAAAAATAGTCTTTGGAATATCATCCTCCTTCACCCGCATTTGATGATACCCAGAACGTAAATCAATTTTCGAATAAACCGACGAGCCTTGTAGTTGATCAAATAAGTCGTCGATTCTCGGTAGTGGGTAGCGGTTCTTGATGGTAAGTTTGTTCAACTCTCGGTAGTTGATACACAACTTAAATGTACCATCCATCTTCTTGACAAACAAAACAGGAGCTCCCCACGGTGATGTACTTGGTCGAATGAAACCACGCTCTAAAAGTTCTTGTAACTGACTTTATAACTCTTTCATTTCGCTGGGTGCGAGTCTGTATGGAGCACGAGCTATTGGTGCAGCTATTGGTACAAGGTCTATTTGAAATTCAACGGATCGATGTGGGGGTAATCCCGGTAATTCTTTCAGAAATACATCGGGAAATTCTTTTGCGACGGGAACATCACTGATGTTCTTTTCTTCAGGTTTAACTTTCTTGATGTGTGCTAGAATGACGTAACAACCTTTTCTTATTAGTTTTTGCGCCTTCAAACTACTAATAAGATTTAATTTCGCGTTGTTCTTTTCTCCGTACACCATTAAAGGTTTTCCTTTTTCACGCATAATGCGAATTGCATTTTTGTAATAAACGACCTCTGCTCTCACCTTTTTCAACCAGTCCATGCCAATTATTACATCAAAACTCCCTAACTCGACTGGTATTAAATCAATTTCTTGTGGAATTAGTTCCACTGCTAGATCCAGAGTTATTGTTATTTTGCATTGCAGCCTGTACTACGGCTATGTTTGCTGCAAGGAAAACACGGAAGTCTTCCTCACTCATGTTCAAATTCTGAAGAGTTGCCGGTGCCATTTCCTTCAAAAATAGCCCAAACAATTAAGTTAATCATATAGAATTTTAAGAGTAGTCAATAGTATTTCGTAGCATAGTATGAAGTCATTTATAAAAGCTTTTTCTTCATATTAGCGTTTTATAGTTTTAATTTGGGTAGTACCTACCCGTTAAGTTCATACTTAGTAGCTAATATACAATTCAACTACAATAATTCTATATGAAAAAACTGATTATAATAATATTTCGCGTTCAAATTTTATACAATATTTACAAACTTACAATAACGCTATTATACATATAGGATAAAATATTGCACATACTAACTTTGCTACTCGACAGCTATAAAGGCAATTCTAGTTAATACGTAAGTCGTTCAGGAAAAGAAATAAAGACACGTAATTCATAAGTCCAGAAACAAGTCATCCATTCTGGTTTTACTAAGACGACTTCCCATCCTTGGTCTTGTGGAAAGTAACCGTTATAACCATTGGCTAGGCAGCATGTTGTAATGTCGTCAAAAGGACGAGGGTTTCGTAATGTCTAACAACCCTGTAATAATCTAAAAACCTTGTTTCTCACCCCAACTACTGAATCCGTCACTTGTGGGAATGTTTTATTTAAAAGTTGTAATCCGATATTCTTTTTCTCACTTTGGTAAGAAGCGAACATCACTAACCCGTAAGTATAACATGCTTCTTTATGTTGCATGTTAGAAGCTCTTTCTAACTCATGAAATCCTATGTTGGGATATGTTAAGTAAAAATAGGTTCTTAACCTGTAGCGTAAAATTGCATTTGGGTTCCCTGCATTTAACGCTTTAAAGAAAACATGGCGTAACTTACTAATGGTGTATCCTATCGTATACACGCATAAAAGACATAACGGTTGCATAAAAGTAGCATCAGGAAGGCTGGAAACAACAGTTTTGTGGAGTTAACCGTCCAGCGTTCTCCGTTGTACAGGCTGCTCCGTCATGCGTAAGCCCTGAAGGCCGGAGAACGCCACCTTCAGCATAAATTTTGGATCATAAGTAACAGTATGTATCATCATCTGACACGTGTCCCCAAGCAATCTGGGGGATCTGATACTATAAATAGACCCCTTGGGTCATCATTTTACACGGTTGAGAGATTCTGACAACTTTGAGAGCTGAGACTTCACTTCTCTTTCTCTCTCTACTTTCTCTCACTAGAAGTCATCCGGCTAGCACTCTTACGCTCTACGGACGACAGATTGATTAATCCACCCCATAAGTTTCTACACTTGTGAACCGGGTCTGCAGGGATTATTTCCCGAGGGTAAAAATCAATCGACAACACTCTGCCCTCCTAAAGCTAGATTACTTCTAGAATCTTGTTGGCACACTAAGCCTTACCTCATAAGGAAATAGGTGTTAACAATGGCGCCATCCATTATTAAGACGAATCATCTCACCAACGCTGATAAAGACGGTGAAGATAACGAATTCACACCCATAGAAGTGGGCATGATACACCCATGGAAAGCTGAACAACAGAGGAAGGCAGAAGTATTAGAAGATTGGGAAGAGCAATTAATATCCTTTCCTTCTATGTGTAACACAAATCCATCCGACGGTCCAGTAGTTATAGAAGCGCGAGTTGCTAATTGCTTAATACGCAACATTTACACTGACACAGGAGCTGGAGCAGATATTATGTATGAACATTGCTTCATACAGCTACCCAAAGATGTGAAATGTCCCGTTCTTATTGATTAAAAACGTTCCATATTAATTGATTTCGTTGCGAGGTTTTGACCTCTATATGAGACGTTTTTCAAAGACTGCATTCATTTTTAAACAAACCATAACCTTTATTTCATCAATAAAGGTTTAAAAAGCTTTACGTAGATTATCAAACAATGATAATCTAAAATATCCTGTTTACACACGACCATTACATAATGGTTTACAATACAAATATGTTACAACAAAATAAGTTTCTTGAATGCAGTTTTTACACAATATCATACAAGCATGGACTCCAAATCTTGTCCTTATTTAAGTATGCGACAGCGGAAGCTCTTAATAATCACCTGAGAATAAACATGCTTAAAACGTCAACAAAAATGTTGGTGAGTTATAGGTTTAACCTATATATATCAAATCGTAACAATAGACCACAAGATTTCATATTTCAATACACATCCCATACATAGAGATAAAAATCATTCATATGGTGAACACCTGGTAACCGACAATAACAAGATGCATATATAAGAATATCCCCATCATTCCGGGACACCCTTCGGATATGATATAAATTTCGAAGTACTAAAGCATCCGGTACTTTGGATGGGGTTTGTTAGGCCCAATAGATCTATCTTTAGGATTCGCGTCAATTAGGGTGTCTGTTCCCTAATTCTTAGATTACCAGACTTAATAAAAAGGGGCATATTCGATTTCGATAATTCAACCATAGAATGTAGTTTCACGTACTTGTGTCTATTTTGTAAATCATTTATAAAACCTGCATGTATTCTCATCCCAAAAATATTAGATTTTAAAAGTGGGACTATAACTCACTTTCACAGATTTTTACTTCGTCGGGAAGTAAGACTTAGCCACTGGTTGATTCACGAACCTATAACAATATATACATATATATCAAAGTATGTTCAAAATATATTTACAACACTTTTAATATATTTTGATGTTTTAAGTTTATTAAGTCAGCTGTCCTCGTTAGTAACCTACAACTAGTTGTCCACAGTTAGATGTACAGAAATAAATCGATAAATATTATCTTGAATCAATCCACGACCCAGTGTATACGTATCTCAGTATTGATCACAACTCAAACTATATATATTTTGGAATCAACCTCAACCCTGTATAGCTAACTCCAACATTCACATATAGAGTGTCTATGGTTGTTCCGAAATATATATAGATGTGTCGACATGATAGGTCGAAACATTGTATACGTGTCTATGGTATCTCAAGATTACATAATATATAATACAAGTTGATTAAGTTATGGTTGGAATAGATTTGTTACCAATTTTCACGTAGCTAAAATGAGAAAAATTATCCAATCTTGTTTTACCCATAACTTCTTCATTTTAAATCCGTTTTGAGTGAATCAAATTGCTATGGTTTCATATTGAACTCTATTTTATGAATCTAAACAAAAAAAGTATAGGTTTCTAGTCGGAAAAATAAGTTACAAGTCGTTTTTGTAAAGGTAGTCATTTCAGTCGAAAGAACGACGTCTAGATGACCATTTTAGAAAACATACTTCCACTTTGAGTTTAACCATAATTTTTGGATATAGTTTCATGTTCATAATAAAAATCATTTTCTCAGAATAACAACTTTTAAATCAAAGTTTATCATAGTTTTTAATTAACTAACCCAAAACAGCCCGCGGTGTTACTACGACGGCGTAAATCCGGTTTTACGGTGTTTTTCGTGTTTCCAGGTTTTAAATCATTAAGTTAGTATATCATATAGATATAGAACATGTGTTTAGTTGATTTTAAAAGTCAAGTTAGAAGGATTAACTTTTGTTTGCGAACAAGTTTAGAATTAACTAAACTATGTTCTAGTGATTACAAGTTTAAACCTTCGAATAAGATAGCTTTATATGTATGAATCGAATGATGTTATGAACATCATTACTACCTTAAGTTCCTTGGATGAACCTACTGAAAAAGAGAAAAATGGATCTAGCTTCAATGGATCCTTGGATGGCTCAAAGTTCTTGAAGCAAAATCATGACACGAAAACAAGTTCAAGTAAGATCATCACTTGAAATAAGATTGTTATAGTTATAGAAATTGAACCAAAGTTTGAATATGATTATTACCTTGTATTAGAATGATAACCTACTGTAAGAAACAAAGATTTCTTGAGGTTGGATGATCACCTTACAAGATTGGAAGTGAGCTAGCAAACTTGAAAGTATTCTTGATTTTATGAAACTAGAACTTTTGGAATTTATGAAGAACACTTAGAACTTGAAGATAGAACTTGAGAGAGTTCAATTAGATGAAGAAAATTGAAGAATGAAAGTGTTTGTAGGTGTTTTTGGTCGTTGGTGTATGGATTATATATAAAGGATATGTAATTTTGTTTTCATGTAAATAAGTCATGAATGATTACTCATATTTTTGTAATCTTATGAGATATTTCATGCTAGTTGCCAAATGATGGTTCCCACATGTGTTAGGTGACTCACATGGGCTGCTAAGAGCTGATCATTGGAGTGTATATACCAATAGTACATACATCTAAAAGCTGTGTATTGTACGAGTACGAATACGGGTGCATACGAGTAGAATTGTTGATGAAACTGAACGAGAATGTAATTGTAAGCATTTTTGTTAAGTAGAAGTATTTTGATAAGTGTATTGAAGTCTTTCAAAAGTGTATAAATACATATTAAAACACTACATGTATATACATTTTAACTGAGTCGTTAAGTCATCGTTAGTCGTTACATGTAAGTGTTGTTTTGAAACCTTTAGGTTAACGATCTTGTTAAATGTTGTTAACCCAATGTTTATAATATCAAAAGAGATTTTAAATTATTATATTATCATGATATTATGATGTACGAATATCTCTTAATATGATATATATACATTAAATGTCGTTACAACGATAAACGTTACATATATGTCTCGTTTCAAAATCATTAAGTTAGTAGTCTTGTTTTTACATATGTAGTTCATTGTTAATATAATTAATGATATGTTTACTTATCATAATATCATGTTAACTATATATATAACCATATATATGTCATCATATAGTTTTTTTTACAAGTTTTAACGTTCGTGAATCACCGGTCAACTTGGGTGGTCAATTGTCTATATGAAACCTATTTCAATTAATCAAGTCTTAACAAGTTTGATTGCTTAACATGTTGGAAACATTTAATCATGTAAACATCAATCTCAATTAATATATATAAACATGGAAAAGTTCGGGTCACTACAGTACCTACCCGTTAAATAAATTTCGTCCCGAAATTTTAAGCTGTTGAAGGTGTTGACGAATCTTCTGGAAATAGATGCGGGTATTTCTTCTTCATCTGATCTTCACGCTCCCAGGTGAACTCGGGTCCTCTACGAGCATTCCATCGAACCTTAACAATTGGTATCTTGTTTTGCTTAAGTCTTTTAACCTCACGATCCATTATTTCGACGGGTTCTTCGATGAATTGGAGTTTTTCGTTGATTTGGATTTCATCTAACGGAATAGTGAGATCTTCTTTAGCAAAACATTTCTTCAAATTCGAGACGTGGAAAGTGTTATGTACAGCCGCGAGTTGTTGAGGTAACTCAAGTCGGTAAGCTACTGGTCCGACACGATCAATAATCTTGAATGGTCCAATATACCTTGGATTTAATTTCCCTCGTTTACCAAATCGAACAACGCCTTTCCAAGGTGAAACTTTAAGCATGACCATCTCTCCAATTTCAAATTCTATATCTTTTCTTTTAATGTCAGCGTAGCTCTTTTGTCGACTTTGGGCGGTTTTCAACCGTTGTTGAATTTGGATGATCTTCTCGGTAGTTTCTTGTATAATCTCCGGACCCGTAATCTGTCTATCCCCCACCTCACTCCAACAAATCGGAGACCTGCACTTTCTACCATAAAGTGCTTCAAACGGCGCCATCTCAATGCTTGAATGGTAGCTGTTGTTGTAGGAAAATTCTGCTAACGGTAGATGTCGATCCCAACTGTTTCCGAAATCAATAACACATGCTCGTAGCATGTCTTCAAGCGTTTGTATCGTCCTTTCGCTCTGCCCATCAGTTTGTGGATGATAGGCAGTACTCATGTCTAGACGAGTTCCTAATGCTTGCTGTAATGTCTGCCAGAATCTTGAAATAAATCTGCCATCCCTATCAGAGATAATAGAGATTGGTATTCCATGTCTGGAGACGACTTCCTTCAAATACAGTCGTGCTAACTTCTCCATCTTGTCATCTTCTCTTATTGGTAGGAAGTGTGCTGATTTGGTGAGACGATCAACTATTACCCAAATAGTATCAAAACCACTTGCAGTCCTTGGCAATTTAGTGATGAAATCCATGGTAATGTTTTCCCATTTCCATTCCGGGATTTCGGGTTGTTGAAGTAGACCTGATGGTTTCTGATGCTCAGCTTTGACCTTAGAACACGTCAAACATTCTCCTACGTATTTAGCAACATCGGCTTTCATACCCGGCCACCAAAAATGTTTCTTGAGATCCTTGTACATCTTCCCCGTTCCAGGATGTATTGAGTATCTGGTTTTATGAGCTTCTCTAAGTACCATTTCTCTCATATCTCCAAATTTTGGTACCCAAATCCTTTCAGCCCTATACCGGGTTCCGTCTTCCCGAATATTAAGATGCTTCTCCGATCCTTTGGGTATTTCATCCTTTAAATTTCCCTCTTTTAAAACTCCTTGTTGCGCCTCCTTTATTTGAGTAGTAATGTTATTATGAATCATTATATTCATAGATTTTACTCGAATGGGTTCTCTATCCTTCCTGCTCAAGGCATCGGCTACCACATTTGCCTTCCCCGGGTGGTAACGAATCTCAAAATCGTAATCATTCAATAATTCAATCCACCTACGCTGCCTCATATTCAGTTGTTTCTGATTAAATATGTGTTGAAGACTTTTGTGGTCGGTATATATAATACTTTTGACCCCATATAAGTAGTGCCTCCAAGTCTTTAATGCAAAAACAACCGCGCCTAATTCCAAATCATGCGTCGTATAATTTTGTTCGTGAATCTTCAATTGTCTAGACGCATAAGCAATCACCTTCGTTCGTTGCATTAATACACAACCGAGACCTTGCTTTGATGCATCACAATAAATCACAAAATCATCATTCCCTTCAGGCAATGACAATATAGGTGCCGTAGTTAGCTTTTTCTTCAATAACTGAAACGCTTTCTCTTGTTCATCATTCCATTCAAATTTCTTCCCTTTATGCGTTAATGCAGTCAAGGGTTTTGCTATTCTGGAAAAGTCTTGGATGAACCTTCTGTAGTAACCAGCTAGTCCTAAAAACTGGCGTATGTGTTTCGGAGTTTTCGGGGTTTCCCACTTTTCAACAGTTTCTATCTTTGCCGGATCCACCTTAATACCTTCTTTGTTCACTATGTGACCGAGGAATTGAACTTCTTCCAACCAAAATGCACACTTTGAAAACTTAGCGTACAATTCTTCCTTCCTCAATACTTCTAACACCTTTCTCAAATGTTCACCGTGTTCTTGGTCATTCTTTGAGTAAATAAGTATGTCATCAATGAAAACAATGACAAACTTGTCAAGGTATGGTCCACACACTCGGTTCATAAGGTCCATGAACACAGCTGGTGCATTAGTTAAACCAAACGGCATGACCATAAACTCGTAATGACCGTAACGTGTTCTGAAAGCAGTCTTTGGAATATCATCTTCTTTCACCCGCATTTGATGATACCCGGAACGTAAGTCAATCTTTGAATAAACAGACGAGCCTTGTAGTTGATCAAATAAGTCGTCGATTCTCGGTAGTGGGTAGCGGTTCTTGATGGTAAGTTTGTTCAACTCTCGGTAGTCGATACACAACCTGAATGTACCATCTTTCTTCTTGACAAACAAAACAGGAGCTCCCCACGGTGATGTGCTTGGTCGAATGAAACCACGCTCTAAAAGTTCTTGTAATTGGCTTTGCAGTTCTTTCATCTCGCTGGGTGCGAGTCTGTAAGGAGCACGAGCTATTGGTGCAGCTCCTGGTACAAGATCTATTTGAAATTCAACGGATCGATGTGGGGGTAATCCCGGTAATTCTTTCGGAAATACATCGAGAAATTCTTTTGCAATGGGAACATCATTGATGCTCTTTTCTTCAGTTTGTACTTTCTCGACGTGTGCTAGAACAGCATAGCAACCTTTTCTTATTAGTTTTTGTGCCTTCAAATTACTAATAAGATGTAGCTTCGTGTTGCCCTTTTCTATGTACACCATTAAGGGTTTTCCTTTTTCTCGTATAATGCGAATTGCATTTTTGTAACAAACGATCTCCGCTTTCACTTCTTTCAACCAGTCCATACCGATTATCACATCAAAACTCCCTAACTCTACTGGTATCAAATCAATCTTAAATGTTTCGCTAACCAGTTTAATTTCTCGATTCCGACATATATTATCTGCTGAAATTAATTTACCATTTGCTAATTCGAGTAAAAATTTACTATCCAAAGGCGTCAATGGACAACTTAATTTAGCACAAAAATCTCTACTCATATAGCTTCTATCCGCACCCGAATCAAATAAAACGTAAGCAGATTTATTGTCAATAAGAAACGTACCCGTAACAAGCTCCGGGTCTTCCTGTGCCTCTACCGCATTAATATTGAAAACTCTTCCACGGCCTTGTCCATTCGTGTTCTCCTGGTTCGGGCAATTTCTAATAATGTGGCCTGGTTTTCCACATTTATAACAAACTACATTGGCATAACTTGCTCCGACACTACTTGCTCCGCCATTACTCATTCCGACACCATTTGTTCCTTTCGTTCTATTAACCCCTGGTCCGTAGACCTCACACTTCGCCGCGCTATGACCATTTCTTTTACACTTGTTGCAAAATTTAGTGCAGAACCCCGAGTGATTCTTTTCACACCTTTGGCATAGTTGCTTCTGATTGTTGTTGTTGTTGCGGTTATTATTGTTGTTGGGATGATTGTTGTAGTTGCTGTTGTTGTTGTTGTTGTTGTTGTTGTTGTTGGGCCGTTTGTTGTAGTTACGATTGATGTTGCGATTGTTGGGAAAATTGTTGCGATTATTGTTGTAATTGCTGTTGTTGTTGTATTGGTGATTCTTATCACCGTTTTCCTCCCACTTTCTTTTGACTTGCTTCACATTGGCCTCTTCAGCAGTCTGTTCTTTAATTCTTTCTTCAATCTGGTTCACTAGTTTGTGAGCCATTCTACATGCCTGTTGTATGGAGGCGGGCTCGTGTGAACTTATATCTTCTTGGATTCTTTCCGGTAATCCTTTCACAAACGCGTCGATCTTCTCTTCCTCATCTTCGAATGCTCCCGGACACAATAGGCACAATTCTGTGAATCGTCTTTCGTACGTGGTAATATCAAATCCTTGGGTTCGTAACCCTCTAAGTTCTGTCTTGAGCTTATTGACCTCGGTTCTGGGACGGTACTTCTCGTTCATCAAGTGCTTGAATGCTGACCACGGTAGTGCGTACGCATCATCTTGTCCCACTTGCTCTAGATAGGTATTCCACCATGTTAACGCAGAACCTGTGAAGGTATGCGTAGCGTACTTCACTTTGTCCTCTTCAGTACACTTACTTATGGCAAACACCGATTCAACCTTCTCGGTCCACCGTTTCAATCCGATCGGTCCTTCGGTTCCATCAAATTCCAAAGGTTTGCAGGCAGTGAATTCTTTGTAGGTGCATCCTACACGATTTCCTGTACTGCTAGATCCAAGGTTATTGTTGGTATGTAGCGCAGCCTGTACTGCGGCTATGTTTGAAGCTAGAAAAGTACGGAATTCCTCTTCATTCATATTCACGGTGTGTCGAGTAGTCGGTGCCATTTCCTTCAAAATAGTTAAATGGAACAAGTTAATCATACAGAATATTAAGAGTAGTTAATAGTATTTCGTAGCATAATATGAACTCATTTATAAAAGCTTTTTCTTCATATTAGCGTTTTATAAGTTTAAATTCGGGTAGTACCTACCCGTTAAGTTCATACTTAGTAGCTAATATACAATTCAACTACTACAATTCTATATGAAAAACTGATTATAATAATATTTCGCGTTCAAACTTTTATACAATATTTTACAAACTTACAATACCGCTTATTTTACATAAAGCATGAAATATAGCACACAATAACTTTGATACAAGATAGTTGTGAAGACAATTCTAGCTAGTACACAAGTCGTTCAGCAAAGGCAATAAAGACACGTAATTCATACGTCCAGAAACAAGTCATGCATTCTGGTTTTACTAGAACTACTTCCCATCCTTGGTCTTGTGCAACATAACCGTTATGGCCGTTGATAAGACAGCGTGTTGTAACGTCATCAAAGGGACGAGGGTTACGTAATGTCCAACAGTCCCGTAATAATCTAAAAACCTCATTTCTTACCCCAATTACCGACTCCGTCACTTGTGGAAACGTTTTGTTTAATAGTTGTAGCCCGATGTTCTTGTTCTCACTTTGGTGAGAAGCGAACATTACTAATCCGTAAGCATAACATGCTTCTTTATGTTGCATGTTAGCCGCTTTTTCTAAATCACGAAGTCCAATATTCGGATATATTGAGTCAAAATAATTTCTTAACCCGTTGCGTAAAATAGCATTTGGGTTCCCCGCAATATATGCGTCAAAGTAAACACATCGTAACTTATGGGTTTCCCAATGTGATATCCCCCATCTTTCAAACGAAAGTCTCTTATAAACCAAGACATTCTTGGAACGTTCTTCGAATGTCTTACAAACTGATCTCGCCTTAAATAGTTGTGCCGAAGAATTCTGGCCGACTCTAGACAAGATTTCATCAATCATGTCTCCGGGTAGGTCTCTTAAAATATTGGGTTGTCTATCCATTTTGTGTTTTTAAACTGTAAAATAGACAAGAGTTAGATTCATAAAAAAATACTTATTAATACAAGCAATTTTTACATATATCATAAAGCATAAGAACACTATATTCCATATATTACACCACACGAATACAACTATCTTATTCCGACTCACTCGTTTCTTCTTCTTCGGTTTTGGTTCGTTTTGCCAAGTTTCTAGGGATATATGATGTTCCCCTAATACGAGCCGTCGTTGTCCACATTGGTTTAGAAAAACCTGGTGGTTTAGAGGTTCCCGGGTCATTGTTACAACTTAAGGACTTCGGGGGTTGACGATACATATAAAGTTCATCGGGGTTGGAATTAGATTTCTCTATTTTTATGCCCTTTCCCTTATTATTTTCTTTTGCCTTTTTAAATTCAGTTGGGGTAATTTCTATAACATCATCGGAATTCTCGTCGGAATCCGATTCATCGGAGAATTGGTAATCCTCCCAATATTTTGCTTCCTTGGCGGAAACACCATTGACCATAATTAACTTTGGTCGGTTGGTTGAGGATTTTCTTTTACTTAACCGTTTTATTATTTCCCCCACCGGTTCTATTTCTTCATCCGGTTCTGATTCTTCTTCCGGTTCCGACTCTTCTTCCGGTTCCTCTTCGGGAACTTGTGAATCAGTCCACAAATCATTCCAATTTACATTTGACTCTTCATTATTATTAGGTGAGTCAATGGGACTTGTTCTAGAGGTAGACATCTATCACATAATATCAAACACGTTAAGAGATTAATATATCACATAATATTCATATGTTAAAAATATATAGTTTTCAACAAAAATGTTAAGCAATCATTTTTAAAGAAAACACGGTCGAAGTCCAGACTCACTAATGCATCCTAACAAACTCGATAAGACACACTAATGCAAATTTTCTGGTTCTCTAAGACCAACGCTCGGATACCAACTGAAATGTCCCGTTCTTATTGATTAAAAACGTTCCATATTAATTGATTTCGTTGCGAGGTTTTGACCTCTATATGAGACGTTTTTCAAAGACTGCATTCATTTTTAAACAAACCATAACCTTTATTTCATCAATAAAGGTTTAAAAAGCTTTACGTAGATTATCAAATAATGATAATCTAAAATATCCTGTTTACACACGACCATTACATAATGGTTTACAATACAAATATGTTACAACAAAATAAGTTTCTTGAATGCAGTTTTTACACAATATCATACAAGCATGGACTCCAAATCTTGTCCTTATTTAAGTATGCGACAGCGGAAGCTCTTAATAATCACCTGAGAATAAACATGCTTAAAACGTCAACAAAAATGTTGGTGAGTTATAGGTTTAACCTATATATATCAAATCGTAACAATAGACCACAAGATTTCATATTTCAATACACATCCCATACATAGAGATAAAAATCATTCATATGGTGAACACCTGGTAACCGACAATAATAAGATGCATATATAAGAATATCCCCATCATTCCGGGACACCCTTCGGATATGATATAAATTTCGAAGTACTAAAGCATCCGGTACTTTGGATGGGGTTTGTTAGGCCCAATAGATCTATCTTTAGGATTCGCGTCAATTAGGGTGTCTGTTCCCTAATTCTTAGATTACCAGACTTAATAAAAAGGGGCATATTCGATTTCGATAATTCAACCATAGAATGTAGTTTCACGTACTTGTGTCTATTTTGTAAATCATTTATAAAACCTGCATGTATTCTCATCCCAAAAATATTAGATTTTAAAAGTGGGACTATAACTCACTTTCACAGATTTTTACTTCGTCGGGAAGTAAGACTTAGCCACTGGTTGATTCACGAACCTATAACAATATATACATATATATCAAAGTATGTTCAAAATATATTTACAACACTTTTAATATATTTTGATGTTTTAAGTTTATTAAGTCAGCTGTCCTCGTTAGTAACCTACAACTAGTTGTCCACAGTTAGATGTACAGAAATAAATCGATAAATATTATCTTGAATCAATCCACGACCCAGTGTATACGTATCTCAGTATTGATCACAACTCAAACTATATATATTTTGGAATCAACCTCAACCCTGTATAGCTAACTCCAACATTCACATATAGAGTGTCTATGGTTGTTCCGAAATATATATAGATGTGTCGACATGATAGGTCGAAACATTGTATACGTGTCTATGGTATCTCAAGATTACATAATATATAATACAAGTTGATTAAGTTATGGTTGGAATAGATTTGTTACCAATTTTCACGTAGCTAAAATGAGAAAAATTATCCAATCTTGTTTTACCCATAACTTCTTCATTTTAAATCCGTTTTGAGTGAATCAAATTGCTATGGTTTCATATTGAACTCTATTTTATGAATCTAAACAAAAAAAGTATAGGTTTCTAGTCGGAAAAATAAGTTACAAGTCGTTTTTGTAAAGGTAGTCATTTCAGTCGAAAGAACGACGTCTAGATGACCATTTTAGAAAACATACTTCCACTTTGAGTTTAACCATAATTTTTGGATATAGTTTCATGTTCATAATAAAAATCATTTTCTCAGAATAACAACTTTTAAATCAAAGTTTATCATAGTTTTTAATTAACTAACCCAAAACAGCCCGCGGTGTTACTACGACGGCGTAAATCCGGTTTTACGGTGTTTTTCGTGTTTCCAGGTTTTAAATCATTAAGTTAGTATATCATATAGATATAGAACATGTGTTTAGTTGATTTTAAAAGTCAAGTTAGAAGGATTAACTTTTGTTTGCGAACAAGTTTAGAATTAACTAAACTATGTTCTAGTGATTACAAGTTTAAACCTTCGAATAAGATAGCTTTATATGTATGAATCGAATGATGTTATGAACATCATTACTACCTTAAGTTCCTTGGATGAACCTACTGAAAAAGAGAAAAATGGATCTAGCTTCAATGGATCCTTGGATGGCTCAAAGTTCTTGAAGCAAAATCATGACACGAAAACAAGTTCAAGTAAGATCATCACTTGAAATAAGATTGTTATAGTTATAGAAATTGAACCAAAGTTTGAATATGATTATTACCTTGTATTAGAATGATAACCTACTGTAAGAAACAAAGATTTCTTGAGGTTGGATGATCACCTTACAAGATTGGAAGTGAGCTAGCAAACTTGAAAGTATTCTTGATTTTATGAAACTAGAACTTTTGGAATTTATGAAGAACACTTAGAACTTGAAGATAGAACTTGAGAGAGTTCAATTAGATGAAGAAAATTGAAGAATGAAAGTGTTTGTAGGTGTTTTTGGTCGTTGGTGTATGGATTATATATAAAGGATATGTAATTTTGTTTTCATGTAAATAAGTCATGAATGATTACTCATATTTTTGTAATCTTATGAGATATTTCATGCTAGTTGCCAAATGATGGTTCCCACATGTGTTAGGTGACTCACATGGGCTGCTAAGAGCTGATCATTGGAGTGTATATACCAATAGTACATACATCTAAAAGCTGTGTATTGTACGAGTACGAATACGGGTGCATACGAGTAGAATTGTTGATGAAACTGAACGAGAATGTAATTGTAAGCATTTTTGTTAAGTAGAAGTATTTTGATAAGTGTATTGAAGTCTTTCAAAAGTGTATAAATACATATTAAAACACTACATGTATATACATTTTAACTGAGTCGTTAAGTCATCGTTAGTCGTTACATGTAAGTGTTGTTTTGAAACCTTTAGGTTAACGATCTTGTTAAATGTTGTTAACCCAATGTTTATAATATCAAAAGAGATTTTAAATTATTATATTATCATGATATTATGATGTACGAATATCTCTTAATATGATATATATACATTAAATGTCGTTACAACGATAAACGTTACATATATGTCTCGTTTCAAAATCATTAAGTTAGTAGTCTTGTTTTTACATATGTAGTTCATTGTTAATATAATTAATGATATGTTTACTTATCATAATATCATGTTAACTATATATATAACCATATATATGTCATCATATAGTTTTTTTTACAAGTTTTAACGTTCGTGAATCACCGGTCAACTTGGGTGGTCAATTGTCTATATGAAACCTATTTCAATTAATCAAGTCTTAACAAGTTTGATTGCTTAACATGTTGGAAACATTTAATCATGTAAACATCAATCTCAATTAATATATATAAACATGGAAAAGTTCGGGTCACTACAAGATGTACAAGAAAAACTGAAGGAAACATATGTGCCGTTGGCAAGTTTTACAAGTGAGCCGTCCTGGTCTGAAGGAAGTATTTTGCTTGACGTAACCTTGGGTAAGTCACCCCTAAGACGCACAACCAACATTGAGTTCTTGGTGGTTAAAGCAAATTCACAGTACAACATAATTTTGGGAAGAACTGCTTTAATGACGTTCGGAGCTGTAACGTCAACTGTACATGGTATGATGAAGTTTCCAACGTCAGGCGGAGTAGCAACGTTATATGCAGAACGGCAGAAGTTAATTGAGTGTTCCCAAGTAACAAAGGCAGTAATTAAGCCAATCATACACGATGATGGGTCAATTTCACCAAATCTTAAATTTCCAGATCAGAAAATCATAATTGGGCACACGTTGTTCGCCGAATGTAAAGAAAAATTATACAATATTTTGACAACAAATCTAGACGTTTTTCATGGCAGCCGTCTGATATGACCGGTGTTCCAAGGGAAATTGCAGAGCATAGGCTAAACGTGAATCCCAACATACATCCCGTTTGTCAGAAGCGTGGCATGGCGCCAGAAAGAAGCAAATTCCTCCGTGATGAGGTGTGAAGTTTGGTCGATGATGGGATCTTGCGAGAGGTCAAATATCAAACATGGGTAGCTAATCCGGTTATGGTTAGGAAACTGGACAATTCATGGCGGATGTGTGTGGATTTCACGGATATCAACAAAGCATGTCCAAAGGATAATTATCCTTTACCTGAAATTGATTGGAAGGTTGAATCATTGGCAGGATATCGATTCAAATGTTTCCTAGATGCTGCTAAGGGATATCATCAAATCCCAATGGCTTTAAAAGATGAAGACAAAACGGCTTTTCACACGACGGAAGGCATATTCTGTTACATGAAAATGCCTTTTGGTTTGAAGAATGCAGGAGCAACATATCAACGACTTATTGATATGGCATTTAAGGATCAAATTGGGCGAAACTTAGAAGCCTATGTTGATGACATTGTCATCAAAAGTCATACTGAAGAAAAGATGTTACGAGATATACAGGAAACTTTTGCATCTCTACGAAAAATTAACATGAAATTAAATCCCAAGAAGTGCACGTTTGGTGTGGAAGAAGGAAAATTCTTAGGTCATATTGTAACAGAACGTGGAATTAAAGCTAATCCTAAGAAAATTCAAGCAATTAAAGATATGAAGTCACCAACTAGCAAAAAGGATGTTCAGCGGCTACATGGATGTCTAGCAGCATTAACAAGATTCTTGTCCAGAGCAGCTGAAAAGTCACTTCCATTCATGAAGGTGTTAAAGGGCTGTTTAAATAAAAAAGATTTTGTGTGGACGGCGGAAGCCGAAAATGCATTCCAAGAAATCAAGCAGTTGTTAAAAACATTACCTACATTAACAGCACCAAAAGAGGGGGAAACCCTAATTTTATACTTAGCTGTCTCAAAGGAAGCAATAAGTTCTGTTCTAATCGCAGAACAGAACGGCGTGCAAATGCCCATATATTTTGTTAGCAAGGTGTTGCAGCTTAGTGAAACAAATTATCCACCACTTCACCGCATGGTTTATGCCCTTGTGCATACTGCACGACGTTTACGAAGATATTTTCAAGGTCATCTCATCTTAGTGTTAACAGATCAACCATTGAAGAAAATACTCCGGCGTCCAGAATCATCTGGCCGTTTAGCAAAATGGGCCATCGAGTTGGGGGAGTATGAAATCAATTTTGCTCCCTGAAATGCAGTTAAAGGACAAATTTTGGCAGATTTCCTCTTGGAGACAAATGAAAAAGTAGAGTATGACAACAAAGTGGAACCATCACAGCATGAGTGGGAGTTACACACTGATGGGGCATCTAGTGAAGAGGGAACAGGTGCAGGGCTAGTTTTAACAAGTCCAGACGGTGAAGAGTACACTTATGCATTGAAATTCTGTTTTTATGCTTCAAACAATGAAGCAGAATATGAGGCATTACTCTCCGGCCTCCGCATAGCGGTAGAAATGGGGATAACAAATTTACGAGCATATGTTGATTCTTAAATTGTCACCCAGCAGGTTAATGGAACGTTCGATGCAAGGGATACATCTATGAGGCAATATGTAAAGTTGGTGGAAGCAATTTCAAAGAAATTTGATAACCTTGAAGTCGTGCAAATCCCTCGAAATAAGAACAAGAAAGCTGACGTCTTGAGCAAGTTAGCTACTTTAACCTTCGATCATTTGCACAAACGAGTGTTGGTTGAAGAACTTAAGGAGAAATTAATACATGGAAAACCAATTATTGCAATAGTTGAAGAAGCTAAGGAAACTTGGATGACTCCGTATTTGAGATATTTGCATGACGGCTGGTTACCTGTTGATAAGGCGGAAGCAAGAAGAATAAGAGTGACTGCACCGATGTATGAGATTGTTAGTGGTGTCCTTTATCGAAAGTCATACAATGGTCCATTGTTAAGATGTTTAACCGATGATGAAGCGATAAAAGTAGTCAAAGAAATGCATGAAGGAGTTTGTTCTCAACACTCCGGTTTCCGTACTGTGGCATCACGGATCATGCGACAAGGGTATTTTTGGCCTTCCCTTTATCGGGATGTTGCAGAAATCATAAAAACATGTGAGAACTGTCAGAGGCATGGTACAATTCAGCGTCTTCCAAAGTATGATTTGATACCGGTGTCATCCGCTTGGCCGTTCTGTAAATGGGCTATTGATATTGTGGGGCCATTCAATAGGAGCACTGGTAATGCTAAGTTCTTGGTGGTAGCGATCGATTTTTTCACAAAATGGGTTGAAGCAAAGGCTTTAGCAAAAATCACAGGAGAAAATGTCAAAAAGTTTGTTTGGCATGATATTGTATGTCGTTATGGGGTGCCAAATGAAATAGTCAGCGATAACGGCAAGCAATTTGCAGAAAATCCATTTCGGAGTTGGTGTGAAGGGCTGGGCATAAAGCAAAATTTTACATCTGTTGCTCATCCTCAAGCGAATGGACAAGTAGAGGTTACCAACAAAGAAATCGTTGCTGGCATTAAGGCAAGGTTGGGTCTGAGTCAAACTGGATGGGTGGATGAGCTGCCAAATGTATTGTGGGCACACCGGACGACGCCAAAGCGGAGCACGGGGGAAACACCTTTCAGTCTGGTGTATGGAACAGAGGCAGTGATACCGGCTGAAATATGTGTGCCAACGCAACGCATTATGGCATTTGATGTTAAGGCTAATTCTGAGGCGTTAAGAGAGAATCTAAACTTATTGGAGGAAAGAAGGTTGATGGCCGCCATCCGGCAAGCAGATCACAAGCATAAAATGGCAAAATATTATAACAAGAAAGTACAGCATGTGCAGTTTGAAATAGGTGATTTAGTATTACGTGATAATGAGGCAAGCAGGCAAATCAAATTTGGAAAGCTAGCCCCAAAATGGGAAGGACCTTATAAGGTCACGAAAGTAAATCAGAATGGATCATACATGCTTGCTGCGCCTTCCGGCGAGCAATATGAAAAAGCTTGGAATGCAATGAATTTAAAGAAATTTTATGCGTAGCACTATATGCATGGACAGCTTGATCAACTGTCAAATGCATGAGATATAAATGTAAAAGTTTCTTTAAGAATATGAATAATAGCAATTATTCTTATGGCAATATTTTTCACAAATTTTATCCGGCCAAGGATTTTTTAGCCTAGGTGTCACATAGCTGTGTGTCATCCCTACCCGCAGAAAGAAAGAAAGCCTTTCGGTGGTAGAAGTACAATCATACTCAAAATGGTTGTATCGACAGTGAGACATGTAGAACTCACTAAAGCATCGAAGCGATGAAACGAATCTACAAAAAATGTCATGACACAACTTATATACACAAAATGCAGAGCACAACGGAAAACGGATCTTAGTGTCCAGCAAAAAATATAAAGGCGAAACTAATTCATAACTTTTCCTCATGAATTTCATGACGGAAGGCGTATGACGGAGAATATAATTTTGATATTCATAACTATAATGATTGCAAAGTGCAATCTCCATATCTTGCGCAATGTTCATTACCACAATCTTACTAAGTTACAGCATATATTTCTAATATACATAACCAAGTACGATATTAAGTATTATGTAAAAGCAGATGTATAGCAACATAGTGTTTTATTCATCTTGTGGAGTATAATTCAATACATCATCTATTGTTGCATCTGGCCTTTTACAAAGATTTTCAAGATCAGAAAATCTCATATTTTCTATTGAGGCACCGACTGCATCAGCTTCTAATTCGGCATTTTCATTAATCTTTGATGTAATTACCTCAGGCAGAGGATTTGGAAGTTCTGGTAGTTTTCTTTTCATAAAATTGAAAAACTTTAACCGTTCAACAGATTTGGCAAGGCGGACAAACTCATGGATTCTGTGAGATAGTGCCTGACAGTTAAAGATACGCTCTACAAGTGCAGGAATGCCAGTAATCATTCGTCTTTCGTTCTCCTCTTTGGATTTAAGCTGCTCTTTCAACATGTTATTTTGCTCAAGCATTTTTTCGTTCTCCTTTACTAGTTCATCAATTTTGCTCAAATGCCGCTTTTCTCTGAAAGATAGTTCTTTGACTTGCTCCTTATACTCCGCCCTGTGACTGTTGCAATTTTCATAGTGCCTCTTCATTGTCTCGTATTCCCTCTTTATCTCTGTGGCTATTCGTTCAGTCTTGGCTACTTTCTCCTTTTCAGCAGAAAGCTCTTTATTTGTAGTGACTTCACTGTTTTGCAAGTTAGATAGGCGTTGAAGGTCATTCAAACCAGAAGCAATGTTTAGAATGATACTTTGTGCCTTAACCTTCTTTTCATCTGCATCAGATAAATTGCTGAAGAATTGGGCTAGTGAAGGACACACCATGGCATTCAAAAAAGTCACGAAATCTTCGTACGAGTGTGGTGGTCCTTTTAAAAAGGAGGAAAGCATGTTTGTGTCAAGATTGGGAAGTGTAATTTGTTGTTGAGAAGAACTAGGGCCAGCTCCTTGTTGAGCGGATGATGGAGGAATTTGACCAGTTCTTCTCCTCCTGGCGGAAGGCGGAAGAGTTGTTAATGTAGTATCTTGATGTGCTGCACTAGCTGTTGGAGATAAAGGAAAATTGTTATTTATAAAAGAGTTCCAATATGCTTCACAACATTTCAAAGATGGCATAAAGTATAACGAAGGGTTTGGATTATAAAATCCACCAGTACTGGGTATGCAAGAAAACAAGTACAGGTTTTGGTATGGAATTTTGCATAATTCAGTGTTGTCATTTTCATTACCTAAGGTACGACGTTCTCTAGAGGTAACTCGATTCATACCTATGTCTTCTTCTTCTTCATTTTCCTCCTCCCTCATTACATCTATTTTGGGGGTATCATCAATAATTTATTCGGTGGAAAAGGTAAGCTGTGAATACGATGATGATCGCAAGGCGGTAAGCGGAGTAATTTCTGCAAAAATTAAAAGGTTACAGTGATTAAATGGATAAATAAAGAAGAACATTTTATTTAAGCATATGTAGCAAAAGTAAATGCTTACTCTTTTTCCCAGCAAGATGAAAGGACCCGTCCTAATCCACCTGGATGAAGTCATCAACATTTGGTCCCATTGCGATGATCGACTCCAAGTAATGTCCTTATATTGAGCAAATGCACAGCAGAAGACTTAATTCGTACCTGAGAATAAACATGCTTTAAAGTGTCAACCAAAAGGTTGGTGAGTTCATAGGTTTATCATAACAATCATTTCAATATGTTAATAGACCACAAGATTTCATAATCATAAACATAATGCACTCGCAAGTGTATGTAAAGCATTCTAAGTGGTTGAGCACTTGGTAACCATACTTAACATTTAATCAACGTCGCATATTCCCTTTATTATGAAATCTCACTACACCGTACCAAGTGTAGTCACCAAAACAAAGTACTGTGCAACCGTTGAATACTGGTCGTCCAGTCCGGTTGGGGTTGTCAGGCCCGATAGATCTATCAACAGGATTCGCGTTTACAGTACCCATGTAAATAGTAGTTACCAAGCTACAGGGAAATATGCCAGTGGTACAACTCAACGTAGAATATATTTTTAAGTACTTGTGTCTATTTTGTAAACATTTATAAAAGCAGCGCATGTATTCTCAGCCCAAAAATATATATTGCAAAAGCAATTAAAAAGGGAGCAAATGAAACTCACTTTTGCCTTGAAGGTATTTAATTCGACTTGGTCTCTGATAGATATCACGAACCTAACCATATATATAATATATCAACATATTTTCTTTTTAAGTAATCGTTACATATATATATATATACTTTTAATACTTTTAATATTTTCTTAGTCCGTAGTTAGCAGTCCGATGTTAGTGGTCCACAATTAGTTGCTTAAATAAAATAAATAAAGACCCCATTGTATTCGTATTGATCAGAATTAATCTCGACCCATGGTACCATGTTGTCAAATGATGTGTTGCGTACATAAAGTACCGTGTTGTCAAATGACGTGTTGCGTACAATCATGAGGTCTTATGATTAATCTTCTCGTGTTGTTTACGGGTGGTCCTAAAATATATAAAATCAAATCATAAGTAATTATATATAAAATATCATATTAATTAGAAAAGATATGATTAATTTACTTTTTCTCCAAATATTTTCGTAGCTAAACTAGCTTCGGATACCCAATCTTGTTTTAGTCGTAGTTTCTTCATTACAACTCCGTTTTTGTTGGTTCAACTTGCCACTTCCTTGGATCGAGTCAAATTTTAAGAATATGAACTGAAAATACCTTAGTTTGTATTCGAAATCATAGGTTATAGGTCAAACTTTGGTGAAACTTATAAAAGTGATCATTTTTCATCATAAAAACAACATTTAATGATCATTTTTCTAAAAATACTTACACTTTGAGTTAAACCATGAAATTTTTATGTGTTAACATATTCATAAGAAATATCATTTTTCTATAACATGAACTTCCAATTCAAAGTTCAAGATGGTTTTTAATTATCCAACCCAAAACAGCCCCCGGTTGCACTCTGACGACGTAGATTCAGTTTTTAAGATGTTCTTTGTAAAACCAAGTTATATCTTGTTAGGTTAGCATATCGTTATGATATATTACAGGTCTTGAAGTGTTTTAAAAGTCAAATTAGAAGGATCTATTTAGTTTGCGAACAAGTTTGAAATCATTCAAACTATGTTCTTGTTGTTAAAATTTTATACCACAAAATAAGATAGCTATATGAATATGAATTGAATAAGATTATGAACAAGGTTACTACCTCAAGTTACTTGGACAAAGTTACTGCAAAAGATAAGAAATAATCTTGGAATCAAAGAGTGGTGGAGTTAGATCAAAAGGTTGAAAGTAAACTTCTTCAAATGGGTGGTTATTTTGATATGTTCTTGAAAGAGTTTTCTTATGGTCTTTAAGGCTTGTAATTGAAGCTAAATGATGGGGAAAATGCTTGGAGATGATCAAGTATGAAGTTAGGAGTATTTTGAGAGAGAAATGAGGGTGTAGGTATGAGAAAATGGAGTGAAAAAATGGTGTTCATTTATAAAAATATTTTTAGTTTATAAAGAAAGAAAAGGATTCCTAATTTTGTTTTCTTACTAATAATTCATACTACTTGACAAATCCTAGTTACCTCATATCTAGGGCAGTAATAATGTTGATTAGGATGTTGATTTGATGTGTATATACCAATAGTAAATACGTATAGAAGCTGGGTATGATACGGGTACATATACCCTAGATATACGTATAGAAATCTTGAGGAAACGGAACGAGAATTCAAATATAGCTATATTTTGTGAATATACTTATATTGTTTTATGTATTTAAGTCCTTAAAAAGTGATTAAATACATTATATATACGATACATGTATAAGCATTATAGATTATAAATATATATATCAATGAATGTTACGTATAGTTATCGTTTTGAAAACTTAAGTTAGTAGTTTCAAAATATACTTATAACTCATTGTCATTAGTACATAATGAGATGTTAAACCATCCTTAGATCATGTTAAATATATATAAATACATATATATACACAAACGTATAATTATCGTATGTAATATAGTTCGTGATATCATCGGTCATATTGGACGGTCAAACGTTGTGTAAAACTCTTTTCAAAAACACAAGTCTCAACAATTTGGATTACTTATCATGTTGGTATGGTTTAATTTATGTAAATATTAATCTCATAAGTATAATTTGGTCGGAAAATTCCGGGTCATTACAGTACCTACCCGTTAAAGAAATTTCGTCCCCGAAAATTGATAGAGGTTGTTATGGATAACAATAAGAAGGTTTTCATGACAAATATAAGGTGATAATGGAGTTTTATCATCATTGAGTAATGTAGATAAAACGATTCGATTATGCGAAGAATATAAATGAGACTATCGTAAAAGAGTGAGATGAGTAAAATATATTCGTCTTAACCGATGACGTAGTTATGATTGATTTCCGGGATTTAAGGGATTTAAAGAGAATCTTATGTAATAAGATTTGGTTCTTCGGTGATTAAGGAAATTAGGATCTTCTTTGATTATATGCAATAATCTGTTTCGATTGCTCTGTCGGATATTTCACTATAAATTCACCCCTTTGTTTCCTTATTTTCCACGACTCACACCTTCTATTCTTTCTCCCTTGATTCTTACTTTAAAGCATTCATCAATATGCTCCATCCAGTCCTGATTCTTGATATACTCCTAACTTTTCTGTCATTCTTCTTTTTCATCTACCACCAGAAGAATCTATTTACTTCTACTATTCTCTTGTATTTATAGTGTTTCTAATTCTCCCGTATCTCTATATTGCTATCTGCATCGATATACACGGTTTGTAATTTCGGGCTTATTATCGGAGTTTATATTCTTCATTATTTTTCGGAGCTTCATGCTTTCGTTTTCTCTTCCTGACTTTGAGTCAAGCGAGTAATGGTCCGGAATTCGTAGATATGAAATTTAGAATGAACATAGCTAATGCTCTAAGAAGAAAATGGTAATAGAACGATTTTGATTTGTTAAATTACCAGAATACCCTGGAGAAGACCGAGTCATCCAGAAAAATATTATCATGATATGTTTAGAGATTAGATAGAATGTAAGAGTCGTGTAAATGGCACATGATGACGGTACTGTGAATCATCATGCTTCATTAGAAACTCAGCATGACTTACTGTAATATAATGACGTTGAACAAGTGTCATTATATTATACTAATCCATGCTTCAGTTCCCAACACTACTTCTAAACATTCATATTTTAAACTCGAAGTTTTCAGAATTTAGAAACTAACACAGTTTCTTTTATGTTGCAGATATTACAGAGAGATAAATGATCTCAGATAAGAATAATTGTGAAAATATCGCCAGAAATATGGAGGATATTTATAATAGAACATACGAGAATATCTTAGAATTTCTAATATCAATGGATGATGAAGAAGATTTATCTGTGAAGGTTTAGAATGAGAAATAAGATGTTTGCTAACAATTTCAGCAGGTACGATTTCAGCAGGTACAGAATCATTTGGATTCTTTGAAGGCAAACTTATTCTTTGTGATTTGTCCACGGCTTTCTTCATAGTTTCGCATAATCCACTTTTCGGTACCAAATTTTCTATCGAGCGTTCCTAACACTCCTTTCTTTATCATCAAACTTTTAGCCATTAAGATCATCTACAACATGCTGCTTCGTCAGCATTTTCAAAGTTAACTGATCTGGGTCATCGGTTATCAAACCGAGGTAGTTTCAGGAGAATTTTGTTTTTTAGAATGATTAATCGTTGATGGTAATATTGTGGAATATAAAAGGTTCCCAGTAACAATAAAGAGTACGCATATATATCGCGGTTATAATAAAGTTGTTTCGGATGAAAAGTCGGAGTTGACTTGCTGGAGCTGTGACAAAATTAGCTACTTTGGAAAGGGATTGCAAAACGATCTTCGGTAATAACAATGTCAAAGGAACTAGAACAGATACGTGTCAAACATTTACTCAGTTTCCGAGGGTTTTTCAGGTGCATAACTATATGCATCAATCTTTTCTTCCATAGATGAAGTGCGGTTGGTTTATCCTCTCGATTGATGTGTTTTTAAGAATCATGCTAGATTTGAACGCTGATTGTAATCGTCGAGATACAATGAGGTTTAAGATGAAATCAAGTGGCAATCTTGAAGAAATGTTTAGTTTCATATGTTATAATCAATATTTTAATTCATTTTAATTGTCCAATGTCATTAGTCCACAGTCGATAGTCCACAGTAACAATCTAATAATTCATATATAGTTTAATATA
The DNA here is from genome assembly GCF_046630445.1 of Rutidosis leptorrhynchoides. Taxonomy (NCBI): domain Eukaryota; kingdom Viridiplantae; phylum Streptophyta; class Magnoliopsida; order Asterales; family Asteraceae; genus Rutidosis; species Rutidosis leptorrhynchoides. The sequence continues at coordinate 261,649,288 of NC_092337.1, forward strand.
TAATATACGAATTAATTAATACGTGTCATGACCCGTATACATCTCAGACTCGATCACAACTCAAACTATATATATTATTGTAGAATCAACCTCAACCCTGTATAGAGAACTCGATCATTACTGCATATAGAGTGTCTATGGTGATTCCAAATAATATATATAGATGCGTCGATATGATATGTCAAAACATTGTATACGTGTCCCGATATTTAAAGTGCGTAAAATAATTACAGAAATTAAATGACGATAAATAAAAGTGTGATAATTAAATTGCGATAAATAAACTGTGATAAATAAAATGTAATCAGTTAGCTAGGAACAGTTAGCTGGAACAGTTAGCTTGGATTCTTAACAAAATTTTTCATAGTTAATTTGTTTGTTTCTAACAGATTTTATTTTGTCATACGTTTTCTTCATATGCCACTTGTTGGATTCTGGGAAGTCAAAATCCAAATATGAAATTGAATGAAAATGGTTATTCTGCGGTGAACGGATACGTATATCGGTGGTTGTAAGTACGATAGTAAATGATTGTTGAATCAGCTTCGACGAATGTACAATGTAACTTATTAAGATGAAATCTAATTATTCCTCGGGTATTACCTACCCGTTAAAAAAAAAATTCACCATTAATATTTTGTACAAAAGAACTTTTAATTACAATCTTTATGAAAACATATATACATATATATTTTCTTCAGATGAAATCATGAATTTAATGAGTTAATATGATATTAATCTCATTTACTTTTCGGTTTGCGCTAGAATAAGAAATCTCTAAAACTTTTTGAAACCACATATTCTTCGCAGAATATCAAGGAAGTTATGGATCAATACTTCATCGTTCATTATTGTTGGTACTCCTTGGTATCTATGGTGCGTATGATGTTGATGTTTGTGGGACAGATTATGATGTTGAGACGTGTGATGCTGATGTTGTTTGTTAGTGGTGATGATGGTATTGTCGATGTTATTGATGGTGGTGCTGATTATGCTGCTGGTGCTGCTGCTGGTGTTTGCAACCTTCGCACCATGTTCTCCAAAGCTGTCACGCGAGCGCGAAGTTCGTTAACTTCTGCTAGTACACCGGGATGATTGGCGGTTGGAGCGAGCGAATGACCAAGATTTGTAATATGGAATAGTATATAATCGTGACGAGATACTCTAGAAATGAGAGAGAAAATGGTGTTTCGAATAGGTTCGCCGGTAAGTGCTTCAGGTTCATCGCCAAGAGGGCAATTTGATGGATGGAATGGATCACCTTCTTCTTGTCTCCAGTGATTTAGTATATTACGAACCCATCCCCAATTCATCTAGAATAGATGATGGGAAATTGGTTGATCCATTCCAGTGACGCTGCTTTCGGAGCCCGAATGGAAATCCATATCGGCATAACTGTCGGAATCTGAAGAATTCGAACTAGATGCGGAATCCATCTTGTATAATGGGGAAAATGAATTTTTGGTATGGAATAGATTATAGGAGTTAGATTTGGTACTCTTCAATACATAATTTACATATGTATATATAATACCAAAATCCCGTAAATTACGGAGAATCTTTGAAAAGGTATCAGTCAAAGTTCGCAATAAAAGATATGCTAAGATAAGAATTCGTCTATACACTATCAATGCAGTAAATGCAGTAAAACGTGTCTAGACTTATGAATGATAAGCAGGTAATTTCCTTAGGATGATAAGCAGATGATTTCCGACTAGAAATGATAAGCAAAACTTTTGACATGTAGACACGGTCGAAGTCCAGACTCATTAATGCATCCTAACAACTACTAGTTAGACACACTAATGCAAGACCTGGTTCGCTACGACCACCGATCTGATACCAACTGAAAGGACTCGTCCTAATCCACCTGGACGAAGTCATCAACATTTGGTCCCATTGCGATGATCGGCTCCAAGTAATGTCCTTATATTGAGCAAATGCATAGCAGAAGACTTAATTCGTACCTGAGAATAAACATGCTTTAAAGTGTCAACCAAAAGGTTGGTGAGTTCATAGGTTTATCATAACAATGATTTCAATATGTTAATAGACCACAAGATTTCATAATCATAAACATAATGCACTCGCAAGTGTATGTAAAGCATTCTAAGTGGTTGAGCACTTGGTAACCATACTTAACATTTAATCAACGTCGCATATTCCCTTTATTATGAAATCTCACTACACCGTACCAAGTGTAGTCACCAAAACAAAGTACTGTGCAATCGTTGAATACTGGTCGTCCAGTCCGGTTGGGGTTGTCAGGCCCGATAGATCTATCAACAGGATTCGTGTTTACAATACCCATGTAAATAGTAGTTACCAAGCTACAGGGAAATATGCCAGTGGTACAACTCAACGTAGAATATATTTTTAAGTACTTGTGTCTATTTTGTAAACATTTATAAAAGCAGCGCATGTATTCTCAGCCCAAAAATATATATTGCAAAAGCAATTAAAAAGGGAGCAAATGAAACTCACTTTTGCCTTGAAGGTATTTAATTCTACTTGGTCTCCGATAGATATCACAAACCTAACCATATATATAATATATCAACATATTTTCTTTTTAAGTAATCGTTACATATATATATACTTTTAATACTTTTAATATTTTCTTAGTCCGTAGTTAGCAGTCCGATGTTAGTGGTCCACAATTAGTTGATTAAATAAAATAAATAAAGACCCCATCGTATTCGTATTGATCAGAATTAATCTCGACCCATGGTACCATGTTGTCAAATGACATGTTGCGTACATAAAGTACCGTGTTGTCAAATGACGTGTTGCGTACAATCATGAGGTCTTATGATTAATCTTCTTGTGTTGTTTACGGGTGGTCCTGAAATATATAAAATCAAATCATAAGTAATTATATATAAAATATCATATTAATTAGAAAAGATATGATTAATTTACTTTTTCTCCAAATATTTTCGTAGCTAAACTAGCTTCGGATACCCAATCTTGTTTTAGTCGTAGTTTCTTCATTACAACTCCGTTTTTGTTGGTTTAACTTGCCACTTCCTTGGATCGAGTCAAATTTTAAGAATATGAACTGAAAATACCTTAGTTTGTATTCGAAATCATAGGTTATAGGTCAAACTTTGGTGAAACTTATGAAAGTGATCATTTTTCATCATAAAAACAACATTTAATGATCATTTTTCTAAAAATACTTACACTTTGAGTTAAACCATGAAATTTTTATGTGTTAACATATTCATAAGAAATATCATTTTTCCAGAACATGAACTTCCAATTCAAAGTTCAAGATGGTTTTTAATTATCCAACCCAAAACAGCCCCCGGTTGCACTCTGACGACGTAGATTCAGTTTTTAAGATGTTCTTTGTAAAACCAAGTTATATCTAGTTAGGTTAGCATATCATTATGATATATTACAGGTCTTGAAGTGTTTTAAAAGTCAAGTTAGAAGGATATATTTAGTTTGCGAACAAGTTTGAAATCATTCAAACTATGTTCTTGTTGTTAAAATTTTATACCACAAAATAAGATAGCTATATGAATATGAATTGAATAAGATTATGAACAAGGTTACTACCTCAAGTTACTTGGACAAAGTTACTGCAAAAGATAAGAAATAATCTTGGAATCAAAGAGTGGTGGAGTTAGATCAAAAGGTTGGAAGTAAACTTCTTCAAATGGGTGGTTATTTTGATATGTTCTTGAAAGAGTTTTCTTATGGTCTTTAAGGCTTGTAATTGAAGCTAAATTATGGAGAAAATGCTTGGAGATGATCAAGTATGAAGTTAGGAGTATTTTGAGAGAGAAATGAGGGTGTAGGTTGAAGGTTCTTCGTATGCCCGAGAGACATATTAAATTAATGTGGCTAATGTGTTATGATCCAAGTCGAGTCATACCCAATAACAAGCTCACCGACACTTTATGTGTATTTATCTTAACAATTGGATCGTTAAATAAATACGCGACACTTGAACTTTTGAAAATCGGTTTTCTAAAATATTATCACTTGAGATAAATTATTTGGATAATTTATATTTGCAAAGGATCTAATTATTTATAGGTTTAAATAATTAAGATGTGTTATGTTTTATAAATTGGTTTATAAAAATTGCAAATAACAAAATAAATGCATGGTCTTTTTTTTATTACAAGTTTTTTTTTAAAAAACAAATCTTGTATAATATAGTGTGGTGGTGGCGGTTTTGCAAGCCCAAGGAAGACCACCCATGCTCATTTTGTTGCTTTCCTCACAACACATTCTCTTAAGTGCATGTGGAGCTCATTAACCAAGTAATTGACTCACAAATTCAAGTGATTAGCTTTGAAAACTCTCTTCTTCCTCTCCCTAACCTGCTGGCCGAATTTGAGTAGTGAGAAGAGAGGGTTTTGGCTTGCTAATTATGTTCATTAAGTGTCCAAAATCCTAACCAAATAATAGAAGGTGTTGGTGATTAAAAGCTTGGGGTATAACTACTTGAGGTTTCATCCATTTGAAGCTCTATTCTTCATCATCATCTTCATCATCAACTACATAGCTTGGAGAAGGTATAATCTCTTATCTATCTTGTAGTTTGTAAGTATGTTTCACAACTTGATCCTAATTGGGATTTAACTTTAATTGGTTAAAGTTTAACAAGTCTAAAATTGGTAATTAACATGCTTCCGCTTTCTTAATTCTTAAAATGGTTTAAGTATATTATGAACTTGTTAAATCCCAACAATGGTATCAGAGCCGAAGTTGTTGAAATATGCTTCGAGATGGTTATTAAACCCACTATAATTTTGCATTCTATGAACATGCATGAAGTAGAATGTAAAATTTTCGGTTTTGGGTGTTTTGTCATTTTGGCCAAAATCACTTGTGATTCTGTATTGCCAATCACTTGTGATTCTGTGTTGCAGATCACTTGTGATTCTGTGTTTGCAGATCACTTGTGATTCTGTGTTTCCAATCACTTGTGATTCTGTACTGCCAATCACTTGTGATTCTGTACTGCCAATCACTTGTGATTCTGTACTGCCGATCACTTGTGATTCTGTACTGCCAATCACTTGTGATTCTGTATTGCCTATCTCTTATGTAGTTAAAGTTCACAATCTAAGCCTTGACCTTGTGTTTGGTTACATGCATGGTTGATTGATATTTATTCAATTGGTTTGTAATAATATTTATTCATTTGGCATGTAATAATTCATTTGGTTATGTAATTTATTTTATATTTGGTATGTAAAATAGATTAGGTTGTAATTTCATTTTTTAGACAAAATGTATTAGGATATATTTTGTAAAATGATGAAGAATGATGAAGACTTGAAGAACACATGAAGAAGCATTTGGATGCAAGGTTAAGTGGGAGATTTAAAATCTCCTACTTTGTGTAATTACCCCTTATCCGGTGGCATTTGTTTTCGGCTAAACAAATGTCTACCAAAATGGCTTGATTGTGAACATATTTGTTTTGCATGCATGGTTGTTTATTGTATGATTGTGGATTGTATGTTTGTATGCTACAAGTTAATCACACAAGTTAACAACAAGCAAAATGGCAATTTAATTGGTTAAATTATACATTAATTAACGACATGCAAAACGACAATTTAATTGGTTGAATTAAAAATGGCTAAAAGGACATTAATAAACGGTTATTAAGATCATGATTAGGATCATATATATAAAATGGTTTATAGACATGAAAATGGATTTTCATAAGAACCATACACTAAATGCATGTTAGTGTATGGCATAAAAGTTTTCTCAAACTAGAATTAATGAAAACTTAAAATCCCTTAACTAAAACAAGGTAAACAAGTTTAACGCCATCCTTTTGTAGGAACACTTGAACATAGTAGGGAACTCATAATGGGATAAAGGTCACCTAACCATTATGAACTAACTAATATGCTTAAGGTAAAATTCGCATGCTTGTGGGATAAAGGTCACCTAACCACTTGTATGTTAATTTTACATGTTTGCACAAGTAGGACGACTTGATTTAGGAATCATGAACTTAGGGTCACCGAAGCATGAGGAACAAATAGGCGTTGATGGGATAAATATTCCATGCAAAAGGATTGCATGATCCCATAACTTAGAAGTTGCAAAAAGATTGCAATTGTCACATAAATGACTACCTAGCTAAATCAAATGACGGGATAAAGGTCACCTAACCGAAATTTGATTTACCGTTGGATTCTAAGATTTAATAAAACAATTAAAAATAAAAGGGTATTGTTTATTAAATTTAAAATCGATACTTAAAAGAACTTTGTTGAATTTTGTAGATGGCCGCCAATAACAACAACAACATGCAAAATGCACCACTTAACCTAAATAACCTATCGTTAAGGTCTCTCCTCGAGAAAGACAAACTCAACCATACGAACTTTATGGATTGGTTCCATAATCTTAGGATTGTCCTCAAACTTGAGGATAAAGCGTATGTGTTGGAGGACCCTATTCCCGACCAACCGGATGAGGAAGATCTAGAGGGCATGGCTTATTATGACAAGTATTGCGCCGATTCGGTGCAAGTCGCTTGCCTAATGCTTGGGACTATGATACCCGAACTCCAGAAGGATTTCGAACATCATAGTGCATATGACATGATTACGCAATTGAAGGAGATGTTCCTTCAACAAGCACGTGTCGAGCGCTTCGAAACGGTTCGAGCGCTACATGCATGTCGTATGGATGACACCCAATCCGTCTCATCTTATGTTCTCAAAATGAAAAGCCTCATTGATCGCGCTAACCGTCTCAATCTCAACTTATCCAATGAGCTAGCCACCGATCTTATCCTAAACTCCTTGTCAAAGAGGTTTGACCAATTTGTAATTAATTACAATATGAATGGGATGGATAAGACCATTGGTGAGCTTCATGGCATGTTAAGGACGGCCGAAACTAGCATGGGTAAAAGGGCTTCACCCGTGCTAGTGATCAATGATGGTGGGTCCAAAGGCAACAACACCTCTAAGCCTAAGGCGGCTAAGAAGAAAGGACCCGCCCATCAAGGCAAGGGAAAGGGAAAGATGGTTACCCCAACCAAGAACAAGAACAAAAAGCAAAAGGTTGCGAAAAAGGCAAACCCCAAGGAAGACCCATGTTTCGGTTGCGGTGAGATGGGTCATTGGAAACGAAACTGTCCGGTCTACCTTAAGGAGTTGAAGGAAAAGAGGGATGCGGGGCAATCCTCAGGTAATATATATATGGTATATATAGAGCTTAGTATTACTTCTTCTAATACATGGGTATTAGACACTGGATGTGGAACTCACATTTGCAATTCATTGCAGGGGTTCAAAGGAAGTAGCAAGCAAACGGGAACATCAAGTCTCTACATGGGTAATGGAGCCAAAGTGCAAGTGAAGGCTCAAGGAGACTTTGTGTTAAAGCTTCCAAGTGGTTTGGAACTTATTTTGAAAGATGTTTTGTATGCACCCGATTTATGTCGAAACATTATTTCCGTTTCCCGTTTGAAACAATGTGGTTTTAATCTTAATTTTGTTAATGATGATATCCATGTTTATTTAGATAATGTATTCTATTTCAAGGCTTCGCCTTCAAATGGAATTTATGAATTGGTTCATGATGACACATCATCTAGTAGCTCAATGTACCATACAAGCACCAAGAAACTCAAAAGGGATTTGAGTGATTCCTACTTATGGCATTGTCGCCTTGGTCACATAAACAAGAACCGAATGCATACACTTCAAAAGAATGGACTTTTGAAATCAAATGAACTAGACTCGTTTGATATATGTGAGTCTTGTTTACAAGGCAAAATGACTAAAGCACCTTTCAAAGGGACCTTTGAAAGGGCTAAGGACTTATTGGGATTAATACATTCGGATGTATGTGGACCCTTTAAGCCCATGACTAGGAATGGTGAAAGATACTTTGTTACATTCATTGATGACTTCAGTCGTTTCGGATATGTCTACTTGTTAAGGCATAAGGATGAAACTTTTGAAGCATTCAAAGAATATCAAAACGAAGTACAAAATCAACTCAACAAGACAATCAAGGTACTGCGTACCGATAGAGGAGGTGAATACCTAAGCGATGCCTTCCAAGATCATCTTAGAAGTTGTGGGATTATCTCGCAACTTACTCCACCCGGGACACCACAGCTTAATGGTGTGTCCGAAAGGAGGAACCGAACCCTAATGGATATGGTTCGATCTATGATGGCTAGAAGCTCGTTACCTCTATCATTCTGGGGTTATTGTCTATGCTCAGCGGCTCGTATTTTAAATATGGCCCCAACCAAGAAAGTGGAACGAACACCTCATGAGATGTGGTTTGGAAAACCTCCATCTCTATCATACTTAAAGGTATGGGGACGTGGAGCTTATCCTAAGCGCCATGTTGCTAATAAGTTAAATGCTCGATCCACGAAGTGTATCTTCATAGGATATCCCAAGGATAATATGGGATATTATTTCTATGATCCATCCGAGCAGAATGTATTTGTTGCTCGGAAGGCGGAATTCCTTGAAACTAAGTTCCTAATGGAAGGAAGTAGTGAAAGGAAGATAGATCTTGAAGAGGTTCAAGATCAAGTAGATGATACACAATTGGTTGACACTAGCACTCAACATGAAAATGTTGAGAGTGATCAAATGGATGATCAAAATACACAAGACGTTCGTAGATCTGGTAGGATTAGTAATCCTCCTGAGAGATATGGGTTTCTCATGGATGGTTGCAATGTGGTTGATTTGGATGAACCAATAAACTACCAAGATGCTTTATCAAGGATTGATAAAGATAAATGGCAGGAAGCCATGAACGCTGAGATGCAATCCATGTATGACAACCAAGTTTGGGAACTTGTTACACAACCTGCTGGCTCAAGGCTAGTTGATTGTAAATGGCTTTTCAAAATGAAAACCGACATACATGGAAACTTGGATACATATAAAGCTAGACTTGTAGCAAAAGGTTTCACTCAAACTCAAGGGGTTGACTATGATGAAACTTTTTCGCCTGTGGCAATGCTAAAGTCTATTAGGATATTACTTGCCATTGCTGCTCATTATGATTATGAAATATGGCAAATGGATGTCAAGACCGCTTTCCTAAATGGATATCTTGTGGAAGATGTCTATATGGTTCAACCTGAAGGTTTTATTGATCCGAAATATCCTAAAAAGGTATGCAAGTTAAAGAAGTCAATCTACGGATTGAAACAAGCATCTAGAATGTGGAATCATCGTTTTAATGAGGAAGCCGTGAAATTTGGCTTCATTAAAAATGGTGATGAAGCTTGTGTATATAAGAAAGCTAGTGGGAGCACTATCATGTTCCTTGTACTATATGTGGATGATATATTGTTATTTGGAAATGATATTCCGGCAATGCAAAGAGTTAAAACTTGGCTAAGTAAATGCTTCTCCATTAAGGATCTTAGAGAAGCACAATACGTTTTGGGGATTGGGATCTACAGGGATAGATCCAAGAAACTGATAGGTTTGAATCAAAGTGCATACATTGAAAAGATCTTGAAAAGGTTCAAGATGGAGAACTCTAAGAAAGGTTTGGTACCCATTCAAAGAGGAACACTCCTCAGTTCATCTCAGTGCCCCACCACGAAAGATGAACAAGAGAGAATGAAGAAAGTCCCATATGCGTCTGCCATTGGGTCAATCATGTATGCAATGATATGCACTAGACCGGATGTGTCATGCGCTCTTAGCCTGACAAGCAGATACCAGAATAACCCAGGAAACAGTCATTGGATTGCTGTTAAAAGTATATTGAAATACCTTAGGAGGACTAAGGATATGTTTCTAATATATGGGTCTGGTGAGGAGGAACTCGCTGTAAAAGGTTACGTGGACGCGAGTTTCCAAACTGATCGAGATGATTCTCGATCACAATCTGGTTATGTCTTCACGTTAAATGGAGGTGCAGTCTCTTGGAAGAGTTCAAAACAGGATGTTGTTGCTTTATCCACTACAGAGTCGGAGTACATCGCCGCATCATTGGCAGCTCAGGAAGCTGCATGGATGAAAAAATTCATCGACGACTTAGGAGTAGTCCCTTCCATTCAGGACCCTCTTGAGATCTTTTGTGACAACGAGGGTGCGATTGCTCAAATCAAAGAACCTCGTGCTCACCAAAAGACCCGTCACATTGAGCGGAGATTCAACTACATAAGGGATGAAGTTGAAAAGGGAAAGATATGTATTCGCAAAGTTCACACAGATCTTAATATAGCGGATCCTCTCACGAAGCTCTTACATGGAGCAAAACATACTGGACATGTTTGTGCATTAGGGCTTCGATATTCTAGTGATTGGTCATGATCTGTTTTAAGTATTGTAACGGAACGAAATTGTTCAAACTCATTAATATAATTATGGTATTAATTTATTTTGAGTCATGTTCCTATTTTGCATATTTTATCCATGAATAAGTAATTATTCTAAAATTCCATAGTCGATCACATTCGTGGGAACAAGTGTGAGGTTTAGACTATTATGAACTTGGATTGGTATACATTCGCGGGATGAATGTGGGGGCAAGGTTGCAACCAAGGTTCATAGATATTTGTGGGACACAAATATTGGAAGACCCGCTCTCAAGACTTACTAAATAGAGCCTTTGTGGTTGATCACTTGTAATCTTGAGTAAAGGCGAATATCATTGTATCCTCTGACCTGAGATACATATTGGGTTCAGATATTTACCAAGTATTGTGCCTTGATTCTTTCCTTCGCTATTCTGAAATATGGTAGCTCACAAGGAAGAGCTCAGGTATAATGCAAGGTACATATTTAGGACGTATGTAGTCAAGATGGAATTTGTCCCTCTTATTCGTTGAGAGTCAGATGTCTAAGGCCTGATAAAGTTAAATCTAAAAGAGAGTGATCACTCTGTATCTCTTGGATTTAACATGACATCTAGGACGAAAGGAAATAATGAAAGATTCACCTATTCATATTCGAGGTGGGAACTCGAAAGGGATGATGTTATTGAATGGCACAAAGTCATAGCATATTGGGGGTGATGGACGGTCGTTAGGTGGTATCCATCACTTGCATTAATTTCTTATGTTTCTCGTGCAAGTGGGAGATTGAAGGTTCTTCGTATGCCCGAGAGACATATTAAATTAATGTGGCTAATGTGTTATGATCCAAGTCGGGTCATACCCAATAACAAGCTCACCGACACTTTATGTGTATTTATCTTAACAATTGGATCGTTAAATAAATACGCGACACTTGAACTTTTGAAAATCGGTTTTCTAAAATATTATCACTTGAGATAAATTATTTGGATAATTTATATTTGCAAAGGATCTAATTATTTATAGGTTTAAATAATTAAGATGTGTTATGTTTTATAAATTGGTTTATAAAAATTGCAAATAACAAAATAAATGCATGGTCTTTTTTTTATTACAAGTTTTTTTTAAAAAAACAAATCTTGTATAATATAGTGTGGTGGTGGCGGTTTTGCAAGCCCAAGGAAGACCACCCATGCTCATTTTGTTGCTTTCCACACAACACATTCTCTTAAGTGCATGTGGAGCTCATTAACCAAGTAATTGACTCACAAATTCAAGTGATTAGCTTTGAAAACTCTCTTCTTCCTCTCCCTAACCTGCTGGCCGAATTTGAGTAGTGAGAAGAGAGGGTTTTGGCTTGCTAATTATGTTCATTAAGTGTCCAAAATCCTAACCAAATAATAGAAGGTGTTGGTGATTAAAAGCTTGGGGTATAACTACTTGAGGTTTCATCCATTTGAAGCTCTATTCTTCATCATCATCTTCATCATCAACTACATAGCTTGGAGAAGGTATAATCTCTTATCTATCTTGTAGTTTGTAAGTATGTTTCACAACTTGATCCTAATTGGGATTTAACTTTAATTGGTTAAAGTTTAACAAGTCTAAAATTGGTAATTAACATGCTTCCGCTTTCTTAATTCTTAAAATGGTTTAAGTATATTATGAACTTGTTAAATCCCAACATAGGTATGAGAAAATGGAGTGAAAAAATGGTGTTCATTTATAAAAACGTTTTTAATTTATAAAGAAAGAAAAGGATTCCTAATTTTGTTTTCTTACTAATAATTCATACTACTTGACAAATCCTAGTTACCTCATATCTAGGGCAGTAATAATGTTGATTAGGATGTTGATTTGATGTGTATATACCAATAGTAAATACGTATAGAAGCTGGGTATGATACGGGTACATATATCCTAGATATACGTATAGAAATCTTGAGGAAACGGAACGAGAATTCAAATATAGCTATCTTTTGTGAATATACTTATATTGTTTTATGTATTTAAGTCCTTAAAAAGTGATTAAATACATTATATATACGATACATGTATAAGCATTATAGATTATAAGTATATATATCAAAGAATGTTACGTATAGTTATCGTTTTGAAAACTTAAGTTAGTAGTTTCAAAATATACTTATAACTCATTGTCATTAGTACACAATGAGATGTTAAACCATCCTTAGATCATGTTAAATATATATAAATACATATATATACACAAACGTATAATTATCGTATGTAATATAGTTCGTGATATCATCGGTCATATTAGACGGTCAAACGTTGTGTAAAACTCTTTTCAAAAACACAAGTCTCAACAATTTGGATTGCTTATCATGTTGGTATGGTTTAATTTATGTAAATATTAATCTCATAAGTATAATTTGGTCGAAAAATTCCGGGTCATTATACAAGAACACAGGCATAGCCTTGTGAGATATCCCAATCTTGGCTCATGGATGTTAACGAAAGCATGTGTTCTCCATACTTAATGTCATGGATTTCTTCAGCTTTAATCCTTTTAAACAAAAGGTTTTCTTTGGTGACGAGTTTTGGAAAGGTAACAGATACGGTATGCGAGTATTTGCGCCATACTCGAGTAGCTGAGTATTGTTTATCAATGGCATCTTCATTAATAAAGATAAATGAAGCATACCAATTGTCGCCAGGATGATCAAGTGCAGGTTTCAGAAACCCATGAACTTTATTGAAAGTGAACCAACCATTTTCATGGCGTGCTATACGTACCAAATGGCAAAATATTCGAATTGATGGTTCAATGCCCCTTGCGTGACAATACATTTCAAAAATCAAGATCTTTCGAATTGATGCTGGTTCGAATTGACCAACAGCAACACCGTAAAATTTGCAAACTTCTAAGAAGAAGGGTGTAAATGGCAGAAGTAAGCAAAATTTAAAGAATGAATGGTGTAACACCCTAGGCAAATCCCACATCGCCCACAGATATGAGTGATCATGAGATTATAAGGTAATACCCACGTTTAAATGACACAACGCATTTTGGGACCACAGGCAGAGCAGATGTGTGAGTACGCTACAGTTAAGCGTGCTCGGGCAAGAGCACTACCAGGATGGGTGACCTCCTGGGAAAGTGCTTCTCGTGTGTGGTCGCCAAGAAAAAGCCGTGCGCCTGCGGGCAAAGCAGACAATATTGTGGTCATGTTAAGCTGGGGTGTTACAGAATGGTATCAGAGCTACTCATGTGCTGGTGGGGGTGGTGGGGCAAACCTCATCGAGGACGATGAGTCCCTAAGGGGGGGTGAATGTAACACCCTAGGCAAATCCCACATCGCCCACAGACATGAGTGATCATGGGATTATAAGGTAATACTGTAATGACCCGGACTTTTACGATTGATCTATACTTATAAGATTAATATTTACATAAATTAAACCTTACCAACATGATAAGCAATCCAAATTGTTGAGACTTATGTTTTTGAAAAGAGTTTTACACAACGTTTGACCGTCTAGTTTGACCGATGATATCACGAACTATATAATATATGATAATTATACGTTTGTGTATATATATATATATATATATATATACATATTTAACATGATCTAAGGATGTTTTAATATTTCATTTTGTATTAATAACAATAAGTTATAAGTATATTTTGAAACTACTAACTTAAGTTTTCAAAACGATAACTTTAAGTAACGTTTTTTGATATAAATACTTATAACCTATAATGTTTATACATATATCGTATATGTAATGTATTTAATCACTTTTTAAGGACTTAAATACATAAAACAATATAAGTATATTCACAAAAGATAACTATATTTGAATCCTCGTTCCGTTTTCACAAGATTTCTATACGTATATTTAGAGTATATGTACTCGTAACATACCTAGCTTCTATACGTATTTACTATTAGTATATACACATCAAATCACCACCAACCAGCCCTTGTTCATGCCTTATGTATAAGGTAACTACTTTGTTATCTAGTATGACTAATTATACAAGAAAACAACCTAAAATCTTGTCTTTGTTCATCATAAATCACGCCACCACCATCATTTATACATGCATCCATTTTCAATTTTTGATACATCATTTCTCTAGCTAAACACACACACTTACTAGCCTCATGTATCTCTAAGAACTCCAGCAAAAATCCTCTCAAGAATCACCTTAAACACCACCATAACAAGATCAAACAAAAACACTACAAAAATACAACTTTCAATTCAAGTTTATGTCTTAAGTTGCTTCCAAACTTTCATCCAATTCCATCACTCTTTTGGTTCTAGGTTTTTACTCCTCTTTCACAGCAATCTTGTCCAAGTAACTTGAGGTAGTAACTTTGTTCATAACCTTATTCGATTCATATATATATAGCTATCTTATTTTATGGTATACAATTTTAACAACAAGAACATAGTTTGAATGATTTCAAACTTGTTTGCAAACTAAATAGATCCTTCTAACTTAACTTTTAAAATACTTCAAGACCTGTAATATATCATAAATATATGCTAATTTAACAAGGTATAACTTGGTTTTTCAAAGAACACCTTAAAAACTGAATTTACGACGTCGGAGTGCAACCGGGGGCTGTTTTGGGTTGGATAATTAAAAACTATTTTGAACCTTAAATTGGAGGTTTATTTTCTGGAAAAATGATATTTACTATGAATATGATAACACATAAAAATTTCATGATTTAACTCAAAGTATAAGTATTTTTAGAAAAATAATCATTTAATGTTGTTTGCATAAGGGAAAATGATTAACTTCATAAGTTTCACCAAAGTTTGACCTATGACCTGTGATTTCGAATACAAACTAAGGTATTTACAGTTCATATTCTTAAAGAAGGACTCGATCCAAGGAAGTGGCAAGTTGAACCAACGAAAACGGAGTTGTAACGAAGAAACTATGACTAAAACAAGATCGGATATCCAAAACTAGTTTAGCCACGAAAATAATTGGAGAAAAATTAAATAAATCACATCTTTCTAAAATAACATGATATTTTATATATATGTACTCATAATTTAATTTTATATATTTCAGGATCACCCGTAAACAACACGAGAAGATTAATCATAAGACCTCATGTACGTACGCAACACGTCATTTGACAACACCGGTACTTTATGTACGCAACACGTCATTTGACAACACGGTACCGTGGGTCAAGATTAATCCCGACCAATACGAATACGATGGGGGTTTTATTTATTTCGATGGGGGTTTTATTTATTTATTAAACACCTAAATATGAACCATTAAAAATTGAATTGCTAACTACGGACTAAGAAGACATTAAAAGTATTATAAGTATATATATGTGACGATTGTTTAAAATGAAAATATATTGATAAATTATATATGGATAGGTTCGTGATATCAACCGGAGACCAAGTCAAAATATATATATCTTCAAGGCAAAAGTGAGTATATAGTCCCACTTTTAAACTCTAAATATTTCGGGATGAGAATACATGTATTTTATGTTTTACGATATGGACACAAGTAACTGAAAAATATATTCTACGTTGAGTTGTACCACTGGCATACTTCCCTGTAGCTTGGTAACTACTATTTACAGCGGTATTGTAAACGCGAATCCTGTTGATAGATCTATCGGGCCTGACAACCCCAACCGGACTGGACGACCAGTATTCAACGGTTGCACAGTACTTCGTTTCGTGACTACACTTGGTACGGTGTAGTAAGATTTCATAATAAAGGGAATATGCGACGTGATTAAATGTTAAGTATGGTTACCAAGTGCTCAACCACTTAGAATATTTTTATTAAAATGTTTATATATGAAATCTTGTGGTCTATATATTTATATATTGCTGCCGGCATTAAACCTATATCTCACCAACTTTATGTTGACGTTTTAAGCATGTTCATTCTCAGGTGATAATTAGAAGCTTCCGCTGCAACATGTTGAATTTAAGCAAGATCTTGAGTATGCATATTTGTGTCAAAAATAAAACTGCATATCCGAGGAATTGTAATGTAAAATATGCTAGAAATCGTATTGTTATCATCACATGTAAAGTTTGTAAGTCTAAGATTATCGCTAAACGATAATCATCTTTATATTGTCTAAAGCTTGTATTAACATAAGAGTTATGGTTTGTAATAAATGCAGTTGTTCTTTTAAAAATGTCGCATATAGAGGTCAATACCTCGCAATGAAATCATACGTTATCTAACTCGTTCTTATGGTTAAGGACGGGTTATGACATGTGGTATCAGAGCGGTGGTCTTAGCGAACCAGGTTTGCATTAGTGTGTCTAACCGATAAGTCGTTAGGATACATTAGTAAGTCTGGACTTTGACCGGGTCTGATTTTAAAAACCATTGCTTATCATTGTTGGTTAAAATTTATATGTAAATATTATGTAGTACTAATGGGTTAGTTGTTGTGTGATAGATGTCGGGCTCAAAACTTGTTATCACATTCAGCGACTCCGAACCAGAATCTTCAGATGGTGTTCCAGTCATTAACCTATCCGATGACGAAAATAATATCTTTGGGGAAGACTCACAAATTCCGGATGAACCAACTATAGAGAACCCGGAAAGTGAACCCGAGGAGGAAAGTGAACCCGAGGAGGAAAGTGAACCCGAGGAAGAAATACAGGAAATTACAAAAGACAAGTTCGAACTAGGAAAGAAACGAAAGGCTAATGAATTAGAAAATTCAAATCCCGAGTTTAGTGAGGATGATGTGGCACCAACTCCACTAGACACTACCACCCCTATTCTCGCTATTCCTATTCGTTCTATCCCGGCATCCAGTTCTTCAGCCCCACAGCCAAAATATAGGCAGACATCCAGGATAAGCGTTAAGCGATTCTTTGAACCTAAACGTCCTAGAAAATAGACCAAACGATGCGCTGCCGTATTGAACCATGGGATCATATAATGTTTTGTATAATATTATTAGTGTGGTTTGCTTAATGTTCGATGTAAGATAAGCATATGTAAAATAGTGAAGTATGAAATGCAATAATTTTCCATGGTTAAGTATTATTTAGATGGTAGTAA
The DNA here is from genome assembly GCF_046630445.1 of Rutidosis leptorrhynchoides. NCBI lineage: Eukaryota > Viridiplantae > Streptophyta > Magnoliopsida > Asterales > Asteraceae > Rutidosis > Rutidosis leptorrhynchoides. The sequence continues at coordinate 261,666,646 of NC_092337.1, forward strand.
TTGGTTCTGTACTAAGCTATTAAGTATGGACATTAACGGGTAGGTACTACCCTAGATATAATTATAAAACGCTAATAAGAAGAAAAGGCTTTTATAATAATACCTGGTTCATATTATTAATAAGCTATAATGTACTGTAAATATACACTACATCTATAATATTCCATGTGAATAATTATTTTCTTTTCATTCTTATAGAAGAATATGGCGCGATTGAATCGAATGACGGAACAAGAAGTCGAGGAATTCATCAACCAGCGAGTGAATGACAGAATGTTATGGGTCGAGGCTGCAAGAGCTGCTGCAGTTAACCCAAATCCTCGTGTAGGATGCACCTACAAGACTTTTCAAGCTTGCAAGCCCTCATCATTCAGTGGAACGGAAGGACTGATCGGTTTAACCCGGTGGATAGAAAAGATGGAGACTGTGTTTAAAATCAGTGGTTGTGTTGAAAAGGACATGACCAAGTATGCATCGTGCACTTTACAAGATAGTGCACTCACGTGGTGGAAAAATTATGTGAAGGCTGTAGGAGGAGATGTAGCTTATGATACTCCATGGGAAGAATTCAAAATAATGTTAATCAACGAGTATTGTCCAAGGAACGAGGTTAGGAAGTTGGAAGATGAATTACGAAGCCTGAAGGTTGTTGGTACTGAAATCACCAACTACAATCAGCGATTCATGGAATTAGTTTTGCTATGTCCTGAATTGGTTCCAACCGAAGAACGGAAGATTGAAATGTACAAAGATGGTTTGCCCATAAAGGTCAAGGCAAATGTTACAGCATCGAAACCTAAGACAATTCATGAAGCTATAACCATGGCAAACGAGATAATGGATCAGGTCATCATGGATAAGAAAGTATCCAATACTGATGTGAAGGTATCAGGTAACAAAAGAAAGTGGAATGGAAATTATGATCGAGGTAACCAACAACAATCTTTTAAGAAACAAGAAATCACGCAAGGTGCGGGTAGTGGTTTAAGCTTTGGTTACAAAGGACAAAAAACCTTATGTAACCGATGCCACAAACATCACTCTGGTTACTGTAATGTGGTATGCAACAAATGTAATCGAAAGGGTCATCTTGCTGAAGATTGTAGGGCTCTCGTTACAAATACAAATGGTATCAAGACTCCTACCACCAATGCAAATAGAACTTCTTTGGCTACCATTACTTGTTATGGGTGTGGAAAACAAGGTCATTATAAGAGCCAGTGTCCGAATACAGAGAAGAATAATGGATCTGCACATGGAAGAGCATTTGTTATTAATGCTAGAGAGGCGTGTGAAGACCCGGAGCTTGTTACGGGTACGTTTACCATTAATAACTTATCCGCATCTATTATATTTGATACTGGTGCCGATAGAAGTTACGTGAGTAGAGACTTTTACGCTAAATTGAATTGTTCATCATTACCTCTAGATGCTAAGTACATGATTGAGTTAGCTAATGGTAAACTAATTAAAGCCGATAAAATTTGTCGTGATTGTAAAATAAATTTAGCCGGAGAAACGTTTAAAATTGATTTGATACCCGTAGAATTAGGAAGTTTTGATGTAATAGTCGGCATGGACTGGATGTCCAAAATAGGAGCTGAAGTTGTGTCCGCCAAGAAGGCAATTCGCATTCCTCGTAAGGATAAAACGCCAGTAATGATTTATGGAGAGAAGGGTAACTCAAAGCTAAAACTCATTAGTTATTTGAAAGCTCAAAAGTGCTTGAAGAAAGGGTGCTATGCTATCTTAGCATATGTTAATAAAGTCAAAACGAAGGAAAAAGTGAAGAGCATCAACGACGTGCCTGTGGCAAGAGATTTTCCTGAAGTTTTTCCGGAAGAGTTGCCGGGATTACCTCCATTTAGATATGTAGAATTTCAAATAGATTTAGTACCAGGAGCTGCACCAGTTGCCCGTGCTCCATATAGACTTGCACCGTCCGAGTTAAAAGAACTTCAGAGTCAGTTAAAAGAATTACTGGATCGTGGATTCATACGACCAAGTACTTCACCGTGGGGAGCTCCGATTCTATTTGTTAAAAAGAAAGATGGGTCTTTTAGGATGTGTATAGATTATCGTGAATTAAATAAGTTAACTATCAAGAATCGGTATCCACTACCGAGAATTGATAACTTATTTGATCAACTGCAAGGATCATGTGTTTATTCGAAAATCGACCTAAGATCGGGTTATCATCAATTACGTGTCAAAGAAGAGGACATTCCGAAAACTGCTTTTCGGACACGCTACGGTCATTATGAATTTTTGGTCATGCCGTTTGGATTAACGAATGCGCCAGCCGTATTCATGGACCTCATGAATCGAGTTTGTAGTCCGTATTTAGATAAGTTTGTTATCGTTTTCATTGACGATATTCTTATCTATTCCAAGAGTGAGCAAGAGCATGAGCAGCATTTAAGATTGGTATTAGAATTGTTAAGAAAAGAACAATTATACGCCAAATTTTCTAAGTGTGCGTTTTGGTTGAAAGAAGTACAATTTCTTGGTCATGTTGTTAGTAGCAAAGGAATTCAGGTTGACCCAGCTAAAATTGAGGCCATTGAAAAATGGGAGACTCCTAAGACACCAACGCAGATACGCCAATTTTTGGGTTTAGCTGGTTATTATAGAAGGTTTATTCAAGATTTTTCCCGAATAGCTAAACCATTAACAGCGTTAACACAAAAAGGGAAGAAGTACGAATGGACTTCTGAGCAAGAGAGTGCATTTCAATTACTGAAAAAGAAGTTGACTACGGCGCCTATTTTATCGTTACCAGAAGGGAACGTTGATTTTGAAATATATTGTGACGCTTCACGACAAGGTTTTGGTTGCGTCCTTATGCAACGGAAGAAAGTTATAGCATACACATCCCGACAATTGAAGATTCATGAGCAGAATTATACGACGCATGATTTAGAACTGGGAGCAGTAGTGTTTGCATTGAAGATATGGAGACACTACTTATATGGGGTTAAATGCACTGTCTTTACCGATCATAAAAGCCTTCAACATATCTTCGATCAGAAACAGCTGAACATGAGGCAACGTAGGTGGGTCGAGCTGATAAACGACTATGATTGTGAGATTCGCTATCATCCTGGGAAAGCGAATGTAGTGGCCGACGCTCTAAGCAGAAAGGAACGGGAACCAATTCGAGTACGAGCAATGAACATAAAAATTCGCATGAATCTCAACTCACAAATCAAAGAAGTTCAACGAGAAGCACTTACTAAAGAAAATATAGGAAATGAAATAATGAAGAAGTATGAGAAGCAACTCGTTATACGGGAAGATGGAATTCGATATTTTGCAAATCGTATTTGGGTACCGAAGTTGGGTGGATTAAGGAAGTTGATATTAAACGAGGCACATAAGACAAGATACTCGATACATCCTGGAGTGGGAAAGATGTACCAAGATCTTAAGACACATTATTGGTGGCCTAATTTAAAGATAGACGTTGCAACATATGTTGGGGAGTGTTTAACTTGTTCCAAAGTCAAAGCAGAACACCAGAAGCCGTCAGGGTTACTTCAACAACCAGAAATCCCAGAATGGAAATGGGATGGTATTACCATGGATTTCATCACGAAGTTACCAAAGACTGCCTGGGGATACGACACCATTTGGGTAATTGTTGATCGTCTTACCAAATCTGCACATTTCTTGCCTATAAAGGAAATGGATAGAATGGAGAAATTATTACGATTATATATAAAGGAAATAGTTTCAAGGCATGGAATACCTATTTCCATTATATCTGATCGTGATAGTAGATTTACCTCAAAGTTCTGGCAATCACTACAGGAGGCACTAGGAACTCGTTTGGATATGAGTACCGCATATCATCCGCAAACCGACGGGCAGAGTGAAAGAACAATTCGGACTCTTGAAGACATGCTCAGGGCATGTGTGATCGATTTTGGAAACGGATGGGATAAATATCTACCATTAGCAAAATTCTCGTATAATAATAGTTATCATGCGAGCATTAAAGCTGCGCCATTCGAAGCATTGTACGGAAGGAAGTGTAGATCTCCTATTTGTTGGAATGAAGTAGGAGATCGACAATTAACTGGTCCCGAGATCATACATGAAACTACTGAAAAGATAGTACAAATCAAGGAGAGATTGAGAACGGCCCGTAGTCGCCAAAAGAGCTACGCCGATGTCCGAAGGAAACCATTAGAATTTCATATCGGTGACATGGTTATGTTAAAGGTGTCACCGTGGAAAGGTGTAATACGCTTTGGAAAAAGGGGTAAACTAAACCCAAGATATGTAGGCCCGTTCAAGATCATCGAACGCATTGGACCGGTAGCTTATCGACTCGAGTTACCGCAACAACTCGCCGGAGTACATAATACCTTTCACGTCTCAAACCTTAAGAAGTGTCTTGCAAAGGAAGACCTCACCATTCCTCTTGAAGAAATCCATGTCGACGAGAAACTACAATTCATCGAAGAACCAATCGAAATCATGGATCGTGAAATTAAACGGCTCAAACAGAGCAATATACCGATCTTTAAGGTTCGTTGGAATGCACGAAGAGGTCCCGAGTTTACTTGGGAGCGAGAGGATCAAATGAAACAAAAATATCCGCATTTGTTTCCCGATGACGCAAAATAGGTACGATTTTAAAATTTTGGGACGAAATTTATTTAACGGGTAGGTACTGTAATGACCCGGACTTTTACAATTGATCTATACTTATAAGATTAATATTTACATAAATTAAACCTTACCAACATGATAAGCAATCCATATTGTTGAGACTTATGTTTTTGAAAAGAGTTTTACACAACGTTTGACCGTCTAGTTTAACCGATGATATCACGAACTATATAATATATGATAATTATACGTTTGTGTATATATATGTATATATACATATTTAACATGATCTAAGGATGTTTTAATATTTCATTTTGTATTAATAACAATAAGTTATAAGTATATTTTGAAACTACTAACTTAAGTTTTCAAAACGATAACTTTAAGTAACGTTTTTTGATATAAATACTTATAACCTATAATGTTTATACATATATCGTATATGTAATGTATTTAATCACTTTTTAAGGACTTAAATACATAAAACAATATAAGTATATTCACAAAAGATAACTATATTTGAATCCTCGTTCCGTTTTCACAAGATTTCTATACGTATATTTAGAGTATATGTACTCGTAACATACCTAGCTTCTATACGTATTTACTATTAGTATATACACATCAAATCACCACCAACCAGCCCTTGTTCATGCCTTATGTATAAGGTAACTACTTTGTTATCTAGTATGACTAATTATACAAGAAAACAACCTAAAATCTTGTCTTTGTTCATCATAAATCACGCCACCACCATCATTTATACATGCATCCATTTTCAATTTTTGATACATCATTTCTCTAGCTAAACACACACACTTACTAGCCTCATGTATCTCTAAGAACTCCAGCAAAAATCCTCTCAAGAATCACCTTAAACACCACCATAACAAGATCAAACAAAAACACTACAAAAATACAACTTTCAATTCAAGTTTATGTCTTAAGTTGCTTCCAAACTTTCATCCAATTCCATCACTCTTTTGGTTCTAGGTTTTTACTCCTCTTTCACAGCAATCTTGTCCAAGTAACTTGAGGTAGTAACTTTGTTCATAACCTTATTCGATTCATATATATATAGCTATCTTATTTTATGGTATACAATTTTAACAACAAGAACATAGTTTGAATGATTTCAAACTTGTTTGCAAACTAAATAGATCCTTCTAACTTAACTTTTAAAATACTTCAAGACCTGTAATATATCATAAATATATGCTAATTTAACAAGGTATAACTTGGTTTTTCAAAGAACACCTTAAAAACTGAATTTACGACGTCGGAGTGCAACCGGGGGCTGTTTTGGGTTGGATAATTAAAAAATATTTTGAACCTTGAATTGGAGGTTTATTTTCTGGAAAAATGATATTTACTATGAATATGATAACACATAAAAATTTCATGATTTAACTCAAAGTATAAGTATTTTTAGAAAAATAATCATTTAATGTTGTTTGCATAAGGGAAAATGATTAACTTCATAAGTTTCACCAAAGTTTGACCTATGACCTGTGATTTCGAATACAAACTAAGGTATTTACAGTTCATATTCTTAAAGAAGGACTCGATCCAAGGAAGTGGCAAGTTGAACCAACGAAAACGGAGTTGTAACGAAGAAACTATGACTAAAACAAGATCGGATATCCAAAACTAGTTTAGCCACGAAAATAATTGGAGAAAAATTAAATAAATCACATCTTTCTAAAATAACATGATATTTTATATATATGTACTCATAATTTAATTTTATATATTTCAGGATCACCCGTAAACAACACGAGAAGATTAATCATAAGACCTCATGTACGTACGCAACACGTCATTTGACAACACCGGTACTTTATGTACGCAACACGTCATTTGACAACACGGTACTGTGGGTCAAGATTAATCCCGACCAATACGAATACGATGGGGGTTTTATTTATTTCGATGGGGGTTTTATTTATTTATTAAACACCTAAATATGAACCATTAAAAATTGAATTGCTAACTACGGACTAAGAAGACATTAAAAGTATTATAAGTATATATATGTGACGATTGTTTAAAATGAAAATATATTGATAAATTATATATGGATAGGTTCGTGATATCAACCGGAGACCAAGTCAAAATATATATATCTTCAAGGCAAAAGTGAGTATATAGTCCCACTTTTAAACTCTAAATATTTCGGGATGAGAATACATGTATTTTATGTTTTACGATATGGACACAAGTAACTGAAAAATATATTCTACGTTGAGTTGTACCACTGGCATACTTCCCTGTAGCTTGGTAACTACTATTTACAGCGGTATTGTAAACGCGAATCCTGTTGATAGATCTATCGGGCCTGACAACCCCAACTGGACTGGACGACCAGTATTCAACGGTTGCACAGTACTTCGTTTCGTGACTACACTTGGTACGGTGTAGTAAGATTTCATAATAAAGGGAATATGCGACGTGATTAAATGTTAAGTATGGTTACCAAGTGCTCAACCACTTAGAATATTTTTATTAAAATGTTTATATATGAAATCTTGTGGTCTATATATTTATATATTGCTGCCGGCATTAAACCTATATCTCACCAACTTTATGTTGACGTTTTAAGCATGTTCATTCTCAGGTGATAATTAGAAGCTTCCGCTGCAACATGTTGAATTTAAGCAAGATCTTGAGTATGCATATTTGTGTCAAAAATAAAACTGCATATCCGAGGAATTGTAATGTAAAATATGCTAGAAATCGTATTGTTATCATCACATGTAAAGTTTGTAAGTCTAAGATTATCGCTAAACGATAATCATCTTTATATTGTCTAAAGCTTGTATTAACATAAGAGTTATGGTTTGTAATAAATGCAGTTGTTCTTTTAAAAATGTCGCATATAGAGGTCAATACCTCGCAATGAAATCATACGTTATCTAACTCGTTCTTATGGTTAAGGACGGGTTATGACATGTGGTATCAGAGCGGTGGTCTTAGCGAACCAGGTTTGCATTAGTGTGTCTAACCGATAAGTCGTTAGGATACATTAGTAAGTCTGGACTTTGACCGGGTCTGATTTTAAAAACCATTGCTTATCATTGTTGGTTAAAATTTATATGTAAATATTATGTAGTACTAATGGGTTAGTTGTTGTGTGATAGATGTCGGGCTCAAAACTTGTTATCACATTCAGCGACTCCGAACCAGAATCTTCAGATGGTGTTCCAGTCATTAACCTATCCGATGACGAAAATAATATCTTTGGGGAAGACTCACAAATTCCGGATGAACCAACTATAGAGAACCCGGAAAGTGAACCCGAGGAGGAAAGTGAACCAGAGGAGGAAAGTGAACCCGAGGAGGAAAGTGAACCCGAGGAAGAAATACAGGAAATTACAAAAGACAAGTTCGAACTAGGAAAGAAACGAAAGGCTAATGAATTAGAAAATTCAAATCCCGAGTTTAGTGAGGATGATGTGGCACCAACTCCACTAGACACTACCACCCCTATTCCCGCTATTCCTATTCGTTCTATCCCGGCATCCAGTTCTTCAGCCCCACAGCCAAAATATAGGCAGACAGCCAGGATAAGCGTTAAGCGATTCTTTGAACCTAAACGTCCTAGAAAATAGACCAAACGATGCGCTGCCGTATTAAACCATGGGATCATATAATGTTTTGTATAATATTATTAGTGTGGTTTGCTTAATGTTCGATGTAAGATAAGCATATGTAAAATAGTGAAGTATGAAATGCAATAATTTTCCATGGTTAAGTATTATTTAGATGGTAGTAATTGGTTCTGTACTAAGCTATTAAGTATGGACATTAACAGGTAGGTACTACCCTAGATATAATTATAAAACGCTAATAAGAAGAAAAGGCTTTTATAATAATACCTGGTTCATATTATTAATAAGCTATAATGTACTGTAAATATACACTACATCTATAATATTCCATGTGAATAATTATTTTCTTTTCATTCTTATAGAAGAATATGGCGCGATTGAATCGAATGACGGAACAAGAAGTCGAGGAATTCATCAACCAGCGAGTGAATGACAGAATGTTATGGGTCGAGGCTGCAAGAGCTGCTGCAGTTAACCCAAATCCTCGTGTAGGATGCACCTACAAGACTTTTCAAGCTTGCAAGCCCTCATCATTCAGTGGAACGGAAGGACTGATCGGTTTAACCCGGTGGATAGAAAAGATGGAGACTGTGTTTAAAATCAGTGGTTGTGTTGAAAAGGACATGACCAAGTATGCATCGTGCACTTTACAAGATAGTGCACTCACGTGGTGGAAAAATTATGTGAAGGCTGTAGGAGGAGATGTAGCTTATGATACTCCATGGGAAGAATTCAAAATAATGTTAATCAACGAGTATTGTCCAAGGAACGAGGTTAGGAAGTTGGAAGATGAATTACGAAGCCTGAAGGTTGTTGGTACTGAAATCACCAACTACAATCAGCGATTCATGGAATTAGTTTTGCTATGTCCTGAATTGGTTCCAACCGAAGAACGGAAGATTGAAATGTACAAAGATGGTTTGCCCATAAAGGTCAAGGCAAATGTTACAGCATCGAAACCTAAGACAATTCATGAAGCTATAACCATGGCAAACGAGATAATGGATCAGGTCATCATGGATAAGAAAGTATCCAATACTGATGTGAAGGTATCAGGTAACAAAATAAAGTGGAATGGAAATTATGATCGAGGTAACCAACAACAATCTTTTAAGAAACAAGAAATCACGCAAGGTGCGGGTAGTGGTTTAAGCTTTGGTTACAAAGGACAAAAAACCTTATGTAACCGATGCCACAAACATCACTCTGGTTACTGTAATGTGGTATGCAACAAATGTAATCGAAAGGGTCATCTTGCTGAAGATTGTAGGGCTCTCGTTACAAATACAAATGGTATCAAGACTCCTACCACCAATGCAAATAGAACTTCTTTGGCTACCATTACTTGTTATGGGTGTGGAAAACAAGGTCATTATAAGAGCCAGTGTCCGAATACAGAGAAGAATAATGGATCTGCACATGGAAGAGCATTTGTTATTAATGCTAGAGAGGCGTGTGAAGACCCGGAGCTTGTTACGGGTACGTTTACCATTAATAACTTATCCGCATCTATTATATTTGATACTGGTTCCGATAGAAGTTACGTGAGTAGAGACTTTTACGCTAAATTGAATTGTTCATCATTACCTCTAGATGCTAAGTACATGATTGAGTTAGCTAATGGTAAACTAATTAAAGCCGATAAAATTTGTCGTGATTGTAAAATAAATTTAGCCGGAGAAACGTTTAAAATTGATTTGATACCCGTAGAATTAGGAAGTTTTGATGTAATAGTCGGCATGGACTGGATGTCCAAAATAGGAGCTGAAGTTGTGTGCGCCAAGAAGGCAATTCGCATTCCTCGTAAGGATAAAACGCCAGTAATGATTTATGGAGAGAAGGGTAACTCAAAGCTAAAACTCATTAGTTATTTGAAAGCTCAAAAGTGCTTGAAGAAAGGGTGCTATGCTATCTTAGCATATGTTAATAAAGTCGAAACGAAGGAAAAAGTGAAGAGCATCAACGACGTGCCTGTGGCAAGAGATTTTCCTGAAGTTTTTCCGGAAGAGTTGCCGGGATTACCTCCATTTAGATATGTAGAATTTCAAATAGATTTAGTACCAGGAGCTGCACCAGTTGCCCGTGCTCCATATAGACTTGCACCGTCCGAGTTAAAAGAACTTCAGAGTCAGTTAAAAGAATTACTGGATCGTGGATTCATGCGACTAAGTACTTCACCATGGGGAGCTCCGATTCTATTTGTTAAAAAGAAAGATGGATCTTTTAGGATGTGTATAGATTATCGTGAATTAAATAAGTTAACTATCAAGAATCGGTATCCACTACCGAGAATTGATGACTTATTTGATCAACTGCAAGGATCATGTGTTTATTCGAAAATCGACCTAAGATCGGGTTATCATCAATTACGTGTCAAAGAAGAGGACATTCCGAAAACTGCTTTTCGGACACGCTACGGTCATTATGAATTTTTGGTCATGCCGTTTGGATTAACGAATGCGCCAGCCGTATTCATGGACCTCATGAATCGAGTTTGTAGTCCGTATTTAGATAAGTTTGTTATCGTTTTCATTGACGATATTCTTATCTATTCCAAGAGTGAGCAAGAGCATGAGCAAGAGCATGAGTATATATTGACGACCTAAGGATGTTTTAATATTTCATTTTGTATTAATAACAATAAGTTATAAGTATATTTTGAAACTACTAACTTAAGTTTTCAAAACGATAACTTTAAGTAACGTTTTTTGATATAAATACTTATAACCTATAATGTTTATACATATATCGTATATGTAATGTATTTAATCACTTTTTAAGGACTTAAATACATAAAACAATATAAGTATATTCACAAAAGATAACTATATTTGAATCCTCGTTCCGTTTTCACAAGATTTCTATACGTATATTTAGAGTATATGTACTCGTAACATACCTAGCTTCTATACGTATTTACTATTAGTATATACACATCAAATCATCACCAACCAGCCCTTGTTCATGCCTTATGTATAAGGTAACTACTTTGTTATCTAGTATGACTAATTATACAAGAAAACGACCTAAAATCTTGTCTTTGTTCATCATAAATCTCGCCACCACCATCATTTATACATGCATCCATTTTCAATTTTTGATACATCATTTCTCTAGCTAAACACACACACTTACTAGCCTCATGTATCTCTAAGAACTCCAGTAAAAATCCTCTCAAGAATCACCTTAAACACCACCATAACAAGATCAAACAAAAACACTACAAAAATACAACTTTCAATTCAAGTTTATGTCTTAAGTTGCTTCCAAACTTTCATCCAATTCCATCACTCTTTTGGTTCTAGGTTTTTACTCCTATTTCACAGCAATCTTGTCCAAGTAACTTGAGGTAGTAACTTTGTTCATAACCTTATTCGATTCATATATATATAGCTATCTTATTTTATGGTATACAATTTTAACAACAAGAACATAGTTTGAATGATTTCAAACTTGTTTGCAAACTAAATAGATCCTTCTAACTTAACTTTTAAAATACTTCAAGACCTGTAATATATCATAAATATATGCTAATTTAACAAGGTATAACTTGGTTTTTCAAAGAACACCTTAAAAACTGAATTTACGACGTCGGAGTGCAACCGGGGGCTGTTTTGGGTTGGATAATTAAAAACTATTTTGAACCTTGAATTGGAGGTTTATTTTCTGGAAAAATGATATTTACTATGAATATGATAACACATAAAAATTTCATGATTTAACTCAAAGTATAAGTATTTTTAGAAAAATAATCATTTAATGTTGTTTGCATAAGGGAAAATGATTAACTTCATAAGTTTCACCAAAGTTTGACCTATGACCTGTGATTTCGAATACAAACTAAGGTATTTACAGTTCATATTCTTAAAGAAGGACTCGATCCAAGGAAGTGGCAAGTTGAACCAACGAAAACGGAGTTGTAACGAAGAAACTATGACTAAAACAAGATCGGATATCCAAAACTAGTTTAGCCACGAAAATAATTGGAGAAAAATTAAATAAATCACATCTTTCTAAAATAACATGATATTTTATATATATGTACTCATAATTTAATTTTATATATTTCAGGATCACCCGTAAACAACACGAGAAGATTAATCATAAGACCTCATGTACGTACGCAACACGTCATTTGACAACACCGGTACTTTATGTACGCAACACGTCATTTGACAACACGGTACCGTGGGTCAAGATTAATCCCGACCAATACGAATACGATGGGGGTTTTATTTATTTCGATGGGGGTTTTATTTATTTATTAAACACCTAAATATGAACCATTAAAAATTGAATTGCTAACTACGGACTAAGAAGACATTAAAAGTATTATAAGTATATATATGTGACGATTGTTTAAAATAAAAATATATTGATAAATTATATATGGATAGGTTCATGATATCAACCGGAGACCAAGTCAAAATATATATATCTTCAAGGCAAAAGTGAGTATATAGTCCCACTTTTAAACTCTAAATATTTCGGGATGAGAATACATGTATTTTATGTTTTACGATATGGACACAAGTAACTGAAAAATATATTCTACGTTGAGTTGTACCACTGGCATACTTCCCTGTAGCTTGGTAACTACTATTTACAGCGGTATTGTAAATGCGAATCCTGTTGATAGATCTATCGGGCCTGACAACCCCAACCGGACTGGACGACCAGTATTCAACGGTTGCACAGTACTTCGTTTCGTGACTACACTTGGTACGGTGTAGTAAGATTTCATAATAAAGGGAATATGCGACGTGATTAAATGTTAAGTATGGTTACCAAGTGCTCAACCACTTAGAATATTTTTATTAAAATGTTTATATATGAAATCTTGTGGTCTATATATTTATATATTGCTGCCGGCATTAAACCTATATCTCACCAACTTTATGTTGACGTTTTAAGCATGTTCATTCTCAGGTGATAATTAGAAGCTTCCGCTGCAACATGTTGAATTTAAGCAAGATCTTGAGTATGCATATTTGTGTCAAAAATAAAACTGCATATCCGAGGAATTGTAATGTAAAATATGCTAGAAATCGTATTGTTATCATCACATGTAAAGTTTGTAAGTCTAAGATTATCGCTAAACGATAATCATCTTTATATTGTCTAAAGCTTGTATTAACATAAGAGTTATGGTTTGTAATAAATGCAGTTGTTCTTTTAAAAATGTCGCATATAGAGGTCAATACCTCGCAATGAAATCATACGTTATCTAACTTGTATTAACTTAATTAGTTTTCAAATGCTTAAGTCATTAAACTGGGGGGACTTAATGGTGTATCCTATCGTATACACGCATAAAAGGCATAACGGTTGCATAAAAGTAGCATCAGGAAGGCTGGAAACAACAGTTTTGTGGAGTTAACCGTCCAGCGTTCTCCGTTGTACAGGCTGCTCCGTCATGCGTAAGCCCTGAAGGCCGGAGAACGCCACCTTCAGCATCAATTTCGGATCACAAGTAACAGAACGTATCATCATCTGACACGTGTCCCCAAGCAATCTGGTGGATCTGACACTATAAATAGACCCCTTAGGTCGTCATTTTACACGGTTGAGAGATTCTGACAACTTTGAGAGCTGAGACTTCACTTCTATTTCTCTCTCTACTTTCTCTCACTAGAAGTCATCCGGCTAGCACTCTTACACTCTACGGACGACAGATTGATTAAGCCACCCCACAAGTTTCTACACTTGTGAACCGGGTCTGCAGGGATTATTTCCCGAGGGTAAAAATCAATCGGCAACACTCCGCCCTCCTAAAGCTAGATTACTTCTAGAATCTTGTTGGCACACTAAGCCTTACCTCATAAGGAAATAGGTGTTAACACTTACGGTCTCCCCAATGTGATATACCCCACCTATCAAAGGAAAGCCTTTTATAAACTAAGGCATTTCTGGAAAGTCTTTCAAATGTTTGACAAGTTAATTTCGCCATAACTAAATGTGCTGATGAATTCTGACCGACTCTAGACAAGATTTCCTCAATCATATCCTCTGGTAGTTCTTCTAAAATATTCGGTTGTCTACCCTTAACGTCCATTTTGTTTTTATACTGTAAAATAGACAAGGATTAGATTCGTAATAGATAATTAACAAACAATACAAGCAATTTTTACATAGAACATAAAAGTACAAGCACACTACAATACATATAATACACAACATGATTATAACCCTCTAATCCGAATCACTGGTTTCATATTTTTATTTATAAAATTATAAAATATTTCTATTTTAGTTTTTAGATATAAGTTTTTATTATATAAATACTTTTATTAAAACAGAAAAAAAAAATAAAAAAAAAAATAAAGAAAAATGCGTCGAATTTAAAATAACCTGTCAGCTGAATTTTGGAACCCCGCGAGTCGCGGGGTTTGAAGCTTTGAATACCGCAAGTCGCGGAGCTGCTCTGACACGCTGACAGAACCCTAATTTCACATTAATTACGGATTATATTATAATTATTAATATAAAACCCTAATTAGGTTTTAATTAATTATTAATTATTAGTTTTTATTATTATTTTGTTTAATTAGTTTAATTAAAATATTAAATTAATAGTTTTAATAAATAAATAATATAAAAATAATATTTTTATAAAAATTGTAATTTTTACAACTTTTTGTATATTTTTATATTTTGTCCCTTTTTAATTGCTACTGTAGTGACCCGAACTTTTCCATGTTTATATATATTAATTGAGATTGATATTTACATGATTAAATGTTTCCAACATGTTAAGCAATCAAACTTGTTAAGACTTGATTAATTGAAATATGTTTCATATAAACAATTGACCACCCAAGTTGACCGGTGATTCACGAACGTTAAAACTTGTAAAAACTATACGATGACATATATATGGTTATATATATAGTTAACATGTTTTTATTATAAGTATGTATCTCATTAGGTATTTTAACAATGAGTTATATACATAAAAATGAGACTATTAATTTAAGAAACTCGAAAACGATATATATAACGATTATCGTTATAACAACGTCTTACTAGGTACATATGAATCATATTAAGATATTGATACACTTGGTTAATTATGTTAAATTATAAGTAAATATATTATTAAGTGTATTAACAATGAAATACATATGTAAAATAAGACTACTAACTTAATGATTTCGAAACGAGACATATATGTAACGATTATCGTTGTAACGACATTTAACTGTATATACATCATACTGAGATATATTATATATCATAATATCATGATAATATAACAATTTAATATCTCATTTGTTATAATAAACAATGGGTTAACAACATTCAACAAGATCGTTAACCTAAAGGTTTCAAAACAATATTTACATGTAACGACTAACGATGACTTAACGACTCAGTTAAAATGTATATACATGTAGTGTTTTAATATGTATTCATACACTTTTGAAAGACTTCAAGAAACTTATCAAAATACTTCTACTTAACAAAAATGCTTACAATTACATCCTCGTTCAGTTTCATCAACAATTCTACTCGTATGCACCCGTATTCGTACTCGTACAATACACAGCTTTTAGATGTATGTACTATTGGTATATACACTCCAATGATCAGCTCTTAGCAGCCCATGTGAGTCACCTAACACATGTGGGAACCATCATTTGGCAACTAGCATGAAATATCTCATAAAATTACAAAAATATGAGTAATCATTCATGACTTATTTACATGAAAACAAAATTACATATCCTTTATATCTAATCCATACACCAACGACCAAAAACACCTACAAACACTTTCATTCTTCAATTTTCTTCATCTAATTGATCTCTCTCAAGTTCTATCTTCAACTTCTAAGTGTTCTTCATAAATTCCAAAAGTTCTAGTTTCATAAAATCAAGAATACTTTCAAGTTTGCTAGCTCACTTCCAATCTTGTAAGGTGATCATCCAACCTCAAGAAATCTTTGTTTCTTACAGTAGGTTATCATTCTAATACAAGGTAATAATCATATTCAAACTTTGGTTCAATTTCTATAACTATAACAATCTTATTTCAAGTGATGATCTTACTTGAACTTGTTTTCGTGTCATGATTCTGCTTCAAGAACTTCGAGCCATCCAAGGATCCATTGAAGCTAGATCCATTTTTCTCTTTTCCAGTAGGTTTATCCAAGGAAATTAAGGTAGTAATGATGTTCATAACATCATTCGATTCATACATATAAAGCTATCTTATTCGAAGGTTTAAACTTGTAATCACTAGAACATAGTTTAGTTAATTCTAAACTTGTTCGCAAACAAAAGTTAATCCTTCTAACTTGACTTTTAAAATCAACTAAACACATGTTCTATATCTATATGATATGCTAACTTAATGATTTAAAACCTGGAAACACGAAAAACACCGTAAAACCGGATTTACGCCGTCGTAGTAACACCGCGGGCTGTTTTGGGTTAGTTAATTAAAAACTATGATAAACTTTGATTTAAAAGTTGTTATTCTGAGAAAATGATTTTTATTATGAACATGAAACTATATCCAAAAATTATGGTTAAACTCAAAGTGGAAGTATGTTTTCTAAAATGGTCATCTAGACGTCGTTCTTTCGACTGAAATGACTACCTTTACAAAAATGACTTGTAACTTATTTTTCCGACTATAAACCTATACTTTTTCTGTTTAGATTCATAAAATAGAGTTCAATATGAAACCATAGCAATTTGATTCACTCAAAACGGATTTAAAATGAAGAAGTTATGGGTAAAACAAGATTGGATAATTTTTCTCATTTTAGCTACGTGAAAATTGGTAACAAATCTATTCCAACCATAACTTAATCAACTTATATTGTATATTATGTAATCTTGAGATACCATAGACACGTATACAATGTTTCGACCTATCATGTCGACACATCTATATATATTTCGGAACAACCATAGACACTCTATATGTGAATGTTGGAGTTAGCTATACAGGGTTGAGGTTGATTCCAAAATATATATAGTTTGAGTTGTGATCAATACTGAGATACGTATACACTGGGTCGTGGATTGATTCAAGATAATATTTATCGATTTATTTTTGTACATCTAACTGTGGACAACTAGTTGTAGGTTACTAACGAGGACAGCTGACTTAATAAACTTAAAACATCAAAATATATTAAAAGTGTTGTAAATATATTTTGAACATTCTTTGATATATATGTATATATTGTTATAGGTTCGTGAATCAACCAGTGGCCAAGTCTTACTTCCCGACGAAGTAAAAATCTGTGAAAGTGAGTTATAGTCCCACTTTTAAAATCTAATATTTTTGGGATGAGAATACATGCAGGTTTTATAAATGATTTACAAAATAGACACAAGTACGTGAAACTACATTCTATGGTTGAATTATCCAAATCGAATATGCCCCTTTTTATTAAGTCTGGTAATCTAAGAATTAGGGAACAGACACCCTAATTGACGCGAATCCTAAAGATAGATCTATTGGGCCTAACAAACCCCATCCAAAGTACCGGATGCTTTAGTACTTCGAAATTTATATCATATCCGAAGGGTGTCCCGGAATGATGGGGATATTCTTATATATGCATCTTGTTATTGTCGGTTACCAGGTGTTCACCATATGAATGATTTTTATCTCTATGTATGGGATGTGTATTGAAATATGAAATCTTGTGGTCTATTGTTACGATTTGATATATATAGGTTAAACCTATAACTCACCAACATTTTTGTTGACGTTTAAAGCATGTTTATTCTCAGGTGAATATTAAGAGCTTCCGCTGTTGCATACTAAAATAAGGACAAGATTTGGAGTCCATGTTTGTATGATATTGTGTAAAAACTGCATTCAAGAAACTGATTTCGATGTAACATATTTGTATTGTAAACCATTATGTAATGGTCGTGTGTAAACAGGATATTTTAGATTATCATTATTTGATAATCTACGTAAAGCTTTCTAAACCTTTATTTATGAAATAAAGGTTATGGTTTGTTTTAAAAATGAATGCAGTCTTTGAAAAACGTCTCATATAGAGGTCAAAACCTCGCAACGAAATCAATTAATATGGAACGTTTTTAATCAATAAGAACGGGACATTTCAGTTGGTATCCGAGCGTTGGTCTTAGAGAACCAGAAAATTTGCATTAGTGTGTCTTATCGAGTTTGTTAGGATGCATTAGTGAGTCTGGACTTCGACCGTGTTTTCTTTAAAAATGATTGCTTAACATTTTTGTTGGAAACTATATATTTTTAACATATGAATATTATGTGATATATTAATCTCTTAACGTGTTTGATATTATGTGATAGATGTCTACCTCTAGAACAAGTCCCATTGACTCACCTAATAATAATGAAGAGTCAAATGTAAATTGGAATGATTTGTGGACTGATTCACAAGTTCCCGAAGAGGAACCGGAAGAAGAGTCGGAACCGGAAGAAGAATCGGAACCGGAAGAAGAATCGGAACCGGATGAAGAAATAGAACCGGTGGGGGAAATAATAAAACGGTTAAGTAAAAGAAAATCCTCAACCAATCGACCAAAGTTAATTATGGTCAATGGTGTTTCCGCCAAGGAAGCAAAATATTGGGAGGATTACCAATTCTCCGATGAATCGGATTCCGACGAGAATTCCGATGATGTTATAGAAATTACCCCAACTGAATTTAAAAAGGAAAAAGAAAATAATAAGGGAAAGGGCATAAAAATAGAGAAATCTAATTCCAACCCCGATGAACTTTATATGTATCGTCAACCCCCGAAGTCCTTAAGTTGTAACAATGACCCGGGAACCTCTAAACCACCAGGTTTTTCTAAACCAATGTGGACAACGACGGCTCGTATTAGGGGAACATCATATATCCCTAGAAACTTGGCAAAACGAACCAAAACCGAAGAAGAAGAAACGAGCGAGTCGGAATAAGATAGTTGTATTCGTGTGGTGTAATATATGTAATATAGTGTTCTTATGCTTTATGATATATGTAAAAATTGCTTGTATTACTAAGTATTTTTTTTATGAATCTAACTCTTGTCTATTTTACAGTTTAAAAACACAAAATGGATAGACAGCCCAATATTTTAAGAGACCTACCCGGAGACATGATTGATGAAATCTTGTCTAGAGTCGGCCAGAATTCTTCGGCACAACTATTTAAGGCGAGATCAGTTTGTAAGACATTCGAAGAACGTTCCAAGAATGTCTTGGTTTATAAGAGACTTTCGTTTGAAAGATGGGGGATATCACATTGGGAAACCCATAAGTTACGATGTGTTTACTTTGACGCATATATTGCGGGGAACCCAAATGCTATTTTACGCAACGGGTTAAGAAATTATTTTGACTCAATATATCCGAATATTGGACTTCGTGATTTAGAAAAAGCGGCTAACATGCAACATAAAGAAGCATGTTATGCTTACGGATTAGTAATGTTCGCTTCTCACCAAAGTGAGAACAAGAACATCGGGCTACAACTATTAAACAAAACGTTTCCACAAGTGACGGAGTCGGTAATTGGGGTAAGAAATGAGGTTTTTAGATTATTACGGGACTGTTGGACATTACGTAACCCTCGTCCCTTTGATGACGTTACAACACGCTGTCTTATCAACGGCCATAACGGTTATGTTGCACAAGACCAAGGATGGGAAGTAGTCCTAGTAAAACCAGAATGCATGACTTGTTTCTGGACGTATGAATTACGTGTCTTTATTGCCTTTGCTGAACGACTTGTGTACTAGCTAGAATTTTCTTCACAACTATCTTGTATCAAAGTTATTGTGTGCTATATTTCATGCTTTATGTAAAATAAGCGGTATTGTAAGTTTGTAAAATATTGTATAAAAGTTTGAACGCGAAATATTATTATAATCAGTTTTTCATATAGAATTGTAGTAGTTGAATTGTATATTAGCTACTAAGTATGAACTTAACGGGTAGGTACTACCCGAATTTAAACTTATAAAACGCTAATATGAAGAAAAAGCTTTTATAAATGAGTTCATATTATGCTACGAAATACTATTAACTACTCTTAATATTCTGTATGATTAACTTGTTCCATTTGACTATTTTGAAGGAAATGGCACCGACTACTCGACACACCGTGAATATGAATGAAGAGGAATTCCGTACTTTTCTAGCTTCAAACATAGCCGCAGTACAGGCTGCGCTACATACCAACAATAACCTTGGATCTAGCAGTACAGGAAATCGTGTAGGATGCACCTACAAAGAATTCACTGCCTGCAAACCTTTGGAATTTGATGGAACCGAAGGACCGATCGGATTGAAACGGTGGACCGAGAAGGTTGAATCGGTGTTTGCCATAAGTAAGTGTACTGAAGAGGACAAAGTGAAGTACGCTACGCATACCTTCACAGGTTCTGCGTTAACATGGTGGAATACCTATCTAGAGCAAGTGGGACAAGATGATGCGTACGCACTACCGTGGTCAGCATTCAAGCACTTGATGAACGAGAAGTACCGTCCCAGAACCGAGGTCAATAAGCTCAAGACAGAACTTAGAGGGTTACGAACCCAAGGATTTGATATTACCACGTACGAAAGACGATTCACAGAATTGTGCCTATTGTGTCCGGGAGCATTCGAAGATGAGGAAGAGAAGATCGACGCGTTTGTGAAAGGATTACCGGAAAGAATCCAAGAAGATATAAGTTCACACGAGCCCGCCTCCATACAACAGGCATGTAGAATGGCTCACAAACTCGTGAACCAAATTGAAGAAAGAATTAAAGAACAGACTGCTGAAGAGGCCAATGTGAAGCAAGTCAAAAGAAAGTGGGAGGAAAACGGTGATAAGAATCACCAATACAACAACAACAGCAATTACAACAATAATCGCAACAATTATCCCAACAATCGCAACATCAATCGCAACAACAACAAACGGCCCAACAACAACAACAACAACAACAGCAACTACAACAATCATCCCAACAACAATAATAACCGCAACAACAACAACAACAACAATCAGAAGCAGCTATGCCAAAGGTGTGAAAAGAATCACTCGGGGTTCTGCACCAAATTTTGCAACAAGTGTAAAAGAAATGGTCATAGCGCGGCGAAGTGTGAGGTCTACGGACCAGGGGTTAATAGAACGAAAGGAACAAATGGTGTCGGAACGAGTAATGGCGGAGCAAGTAGTGTCGGAGCAAGTTATGCCAATGTAGTTTGTTATAAATGTGGAAAACCAGGCCACATTATTAGAAATTGCCCGAACCAGGAGAACACGAATGGACAAGGCCGTGGAAGAGTTTTCAATATTAATGCGGTAGAGGCACAGGAAGACCCGGAGCTTGTTACGGGTACGTTTCTTATTGACAATAAATCTGCTTACGTTTTATTTGATTCGGGTGCGGATAGAAGCTATATGAGTAGAGATTTTTGTGCTAAATTAAGTTGTTCATTGACGCCTTTGGATAGTAAATTTTTACTCGAATTAGCAAATGGTAAATTAATTTCAGCAGATAATATATGTCGGAATCGAGAAATTAAACTGGTTAGCGAAACATTTAAGATTGATTTGATACCAGTAGAGTTAGGGAGTTTTGATGTGATAATCGGTATGGACTGGTTGAAAGAAGTGAAAGCGGAGATCGTTTGTTACAAAAATGCAATTCGCATTATACGAGAAAAAGGAAAACCCTTAATGGTGTACGGAGAAAAGGGCAACACGAAGCTACATCTTATTAGTAATTTGAAGGCACAAAAACTAATAAGAAAAGGTTGCTATGCTGTTCTTGCACACGTCGAGAAAGTACAAACTGAAGAAAAGAGCATCAATGATGTTCCCATTGCAAAAGAATTTCCCGATGTATTTCCGAAAGAATTACCGGGATTACCCCCACATCGATCCGTTGAATTTCAAATAGATCTTGTACCAGGAGCTGCACCAATAGCTCGTGCTCCTTACAGACTCGCACCCAGCGAGATGAAAGAACTGCAAAGCCAATTACAAGAACTTTTAGAGCGTGGTTTCATTCGACCAAGCACATCACCGTGGGGAGCTCCTGTTTTGTTTGTCAAGAAGAAAGATGGTACATTCAGGTTGTGTATCGACTACCGAGAGTTGAACAAACTTACCATCAAGAACCGCTACCCACTACCGAGAATCGACGACTTATTTGATCAACTACAAGGCTCGTCTGTTTATTCAAAGATTGACTTACATTCCGGGTACCATCAAATGCGGGTGAAAGAAGATGATATTCCAAAGACTGCTTTCAGAACACGTTACGGTCATTACGAGTTTATGGTCATGCCGTTTGGTTTAACTAATGCACCAGCTGTGTTCATGGACCTTATGAACCGAGTGTGTGGACCATACCTTGACAAGTTTGTCATTGTTTTCATTGATGACATACTTATTTACTCAAAGAATGACCAAGAACACGGTGAACATTTGAGAAAGGTGTTAGAAGTATTGAGGAAAGAAGAATTGTACGCTAAGTTTTCAAAGTGTGCATTTTGGTTGGAAGAAGTTCAATTCCTCGGTCACATAGTGAACAAAGAAGGTATTAAGGTGGATCCGGCAAAGATAGAAACTGTTGAAAAGTGGGAAACCCCGAAAACTCCGAAACACATACGCCAATTTTTAGGACTAGCTGGTTACTACAGAAGGTTCATCCAAGACTTTTCCAGAATAGCAAAACCCTTGACTGCATTAACGCATAAAGGGAAGAAATTTGAATGGAATGATGAACAAGAGAAAGCGTTTCAGTTATTGAAGAAAAAGCTAACTACGGCACCTATATTGTCATTGCCTGAAGGGAATGATGATTTTGTGATTTATTGTGATGCATCAAAGCAAGGTCTCGGTTGTGTATTAATGCAACGAACGAAGGTGATTGCTTATGCGTCTAGACAATTGAAGATTCACGAACAAAATTATACGACGCATGATTTGGAATTAGGCGCGGTTGTTTTTGCATTAAAGACTTGGAGGCACTACTTATATGGGGTCAAAAGTATTATATATACCGACCACAAAAGTCTTCAACACATATTTAATCAGAAACAACTGAATATGAGGCAGCGTAGGTGGATTGAATTATTGAATGATTACGACTTTGAGATTCGTTACCACCCGGGGAAGGCAAATGTGGTAGCCGATGCCTTGAGCAGGAAGGACAGAGAACCCATTCGAGTAAAATCTATGAATATAATGATTCATAATAACATTACTACTCAAATAAAGGAGGCGCAACAAGGAGTTTTAAAAGAGGAAAATTTAAAGGATGAAATACCCAAAGGATCGGAGAAGCATCTTAATATTCAGGAAGATGGAACCCGGTATAGGGCTGAAAGGATTTGGGTACCAAAATTTGGAGATATGAGAGAAATGGTACTTAGAGAAGCTCATAAAACCAGATACTCAATACATCCTGGAACGGGGAAGATGTACAAGGATCTCAAGAAACATTTTTGGTAGCCGGGTATGAAAGCCGATGTTGCTAAATACGTAGGAGAATGTTTGACGTGTTCTAAGGTCAAAGCTGAGCATCAGAAACCATCAGGTCTACTTCAACAACCCGAAATCCCAGAATGGAAATGGGAAAACATTACCATGGATTTCATCACTAAATTGCCAAGGACTGCAAGTGGTTTTGATACTATTTGGGTAATAGTTGATCGTCTCACCAAATCAGCACATTTCCTACCAATAAGAGAAGATGACAAGATGGAGAAGTTAGCACGATTGTATTTGAAGGAAGTCGTCTCCAGACATGGAATACCAATCTCTATTATCTCTGATAGGGATGGCAGATTTATTTCAAGATTCTGGCAGACATTACAGCAAGCATTAGGAACTCGTCTAGACATGAGTACTGCCTATCATCCACAAACTGATGGGCAGAGCGAAAGGACGATACAAACGCTTGAAGACATGCTACGAGCATGTGTTATTGATTTCGGAAACAGTTGGGATCGACATCTACCGTTAGCAGAATTTTCCTACAACAACAGCTACCATTCAAGCATTGAGATGGCGCCGTTTGAAGCACTTTATGGTAGAAAGTACAGGTCTCCGATTTGTTGGAGTGAAGTGGGGGATAGACAGATTACGGGTCCGGAGATTATACAAGAAACTACCGAGAAGATCATCCAAATTCAACAACGGTTGAAAACCGCCCAAAGTCGACAAAAGATCTACGCTGACATTAAAAGAAAAGATATAGAATTTGAAATTGGAGAGATGGTCATGCTTAAAGTTGCACCTTGGAAAGGCGTTGTTCGATTTGGTAAACGAGGGAAATTAAATCCAAGGTATATTGGACCATTCAAGATTATTGATCGTGTCGGACCAGTAGCTTACAGACTTGAGTTACCTCAACAACTCGCGGCTGTACATAACACTTTCCACATCTCGAATTTGAAGAAATGTTTTGCTAAAGAAGATCTCACTATTCCGTTAGATGAAATCCAAATCAATGAAAAACTTCAATTCATCGAAGAACCCGTCGAAATAATGGATCGTGAGGTTAAAAGACTTAAGCAAAACAAGATACCAATTGTTAAGGTTCGATGGAATGCTCGTAGAGGACCCGAGTTCACCTGGGAGCGTGAAGATCAGATGAAGAAGAAATACCCGCATCTATTTCCAGAAGATTCGTCAACACCTTCAACAGCTTAAAAATTTCGGGACGAAATTTATTTAACGGGTAGGTACTGTAGTGACCCGAACTTTTCCATGTTTATATATATTAATTGAGATTGATATTTACATGATTAAATGTTTCCAACATGTTAAGCAATCAAACTTGTTAAGACTTGATTAATTGAAATATGTTTCATATAAACAATTGACCACCCAAGTTGACCGGTGATTCACGAACGTTAAAACTTGTAAAAACTATACGATGACATATATATGGTTATATATATAGTTAACATGTTTTTATTATAAGTATGTATCTCATTAGGTATTTTAACAATGAGTTATATACATAAAAATGAGACTATTAATTTAAGAAACTCGAAAACGATATATATAACGATTATCGTTATAACAACGTCTTACTAGGTACATATGAATCATATTAAGATATTGATACACTTGGTTAATTATGTTAAATTATAAGTAAATATATTATTAAGTGTATTAACAATGAAATACATATGTAAAATAAGACTACTAACTTAATGATTTCGAAACGAGACATATATGTAACGATTATCGTTGT
Source organism: Rutidosis leptorrhynchoides (assembly GCF_046630445.1). NCBI lineage: Eukaryota > Viridiplantae > Streptophyta > Magnoliopsida > Asterales > Asteraceae > Rutidosis > Rutidosis leptorrhynchoides. The sequence continues at coordinate 261,692,090 of NC_092337.1, forward strand.
AACGACATTTAACTGTATATACATCATACTGAGATATATTATATATCATAATATCATGATAATATAACAATTTAATATCTCATTTGTTATAATAAACAATGGGTTAACAACATTCAACAAGATCGTTAACCTAAAGGTTTCAAAACAATATTTACATGTAACGACTAACGATGACTTAACGACTCAGTTAAAATGTATATACATGTAGTGTTTTAATATGTATTCATACACTTTTGAAAGACTTCAAGAAACTTATCAAAATACTTCTACTTAACAAAAATGCTTACAATTACATCCTCGTTCAGTTTCATCAACAATTCTACTCGTATGCACCCGTATTCGTACTCGTACAATACACAGCTTTTAGATGTATGTACTATTGGTATATACACTCCAATGATCAGCTCTTAGCAGCCCATGTGAGTCACCTAACACATGTGGGAACCATCATTTGGCAACTAGCATGAAATATCTCATAAAATTACAAAAATATGAGTAATCATTCATGACTTATTTACATGAAAACAAAATTACATATCCTTTATATCTAATCCATACACCAACGACCAAAAACACCTACAAACACTTTCATTCTTCAATTTTCTTCATCTAATTGATCTCTCTCAAGTTCTATCTTCAACTTCTAAGTGTTCTTCATAAATTCCAAAAGTTCTAGTTTCATAAAATCAAGAATACTTTCAAGTTTGCTAGCTCACTTCCAATCTTGTAAGGTGATCATCCAACCTCAAGAAATCTTTGTTTCTTACAGTAGGTTATCATTCTAATACAAGGTAATAATCATATTCAAACTTTGGTTCAATTTCTATAACTATAACAATCTTATTTCAAGTGATGATCTTACTTGAACTTGTTTTCGTGTCATGATTCTGCTTCAAGAACTTCGAGCCATCCAAGGATCCATTGAAGCTAGATCCATTTTTCTCTTTTCCAGTAGGTTTATCCAAGGAAATTAAGGTAGTAATGATGTTCATAACATCATTCGATTCATACATATAAAGCTATCTTATTCGAAGGTTTAAACTTGTAATCACTAGAACATAGTTTAGTTAATTCTAAACTTGTTCGCAAACAAAAGTTAATCCTTCTAACTTGACTTTTAAAATCAACTAAACACATGTTCTATATCTATATGATATGCTAACTTAATGATTTAAAACCTGGAAACACGAAAAACACCGTAAAACCGGATTTACGCCGTCGTAGTAACACCGCGGGCTGTTTTGGGTTAGTTAATTAAAAACTATGATAAACTTTGATTTAAAAGTTGTTATTCTGAGAAAATGATTTTTATTATGAACATGAAACTATATCCAAAAATTATGGTTAAACTCAAAGTGGAAGTATGTTTTCTAAAATGGTCATCTAGACGTCGTTCTTTCGACTGAAATGACTACCTTTACAAAAATGACTTGTAACTTATTTTTCCGACTATAAACCTATACTTTTTCTGTTTAGATTCATAAAATAGAGTTCAATATGAAACCATAGCAATTTGATTCACTCAAAACGGATTTAAAATGAAGAAGTTATGGGTAAAACAAGATTGGATAATTTTTCTCATTTTAGCTACGTGAAAATTGGTAACAAATCTATTCCAACCATAACTTAATCAACTTATATTGTATATTATGTAATCTTGAGATACCATAGACACGTATACAATGTTTCGACCTATCATGTCGACACATCTATATATATTTCGGAACAACCATAGACACTCTATATGTGAATGTTGGAGTTAGCTATACAGGGTTGAGGTTGATTCCAAAATATATATAGTTTGAGTTGTGATCAATACTGAGATACGTATACACTGGGTCGTGGATTGATTCAAGATAATATTTATCGATTTATTTTTGTACATCTAACTGTGGACAACTAGTTGTAGGTTACTAACGAGGACAGCTGACTTAATAAACTTAAAACATCAAAATATATTAAAAGTGTTGTAAATATATTTTGAACATTCTTTGATATATATGTATATATTGTTATAGGTTCGTGAATCAACCAGTGGCCAAGTCTTACTTCCCGACGAAGTAAAAATCTGTGAAAGTGAGTTATAGTCCCACTTTTAAAATCTAATATTTTTGGGATGAGAATACATGCAGGTTTTATAAATGATTTACAAAATAGACACAAGTACGTGAAACTACATTCTATGGTTGAATTATCCAAATCGAATATGCCCCTTTTTATTAAGTCTGGTAATCTAAGAATTAGGGAACAGACACCCTAATTGACGCGAATCCTAAAGATAGATCTATTGGGCCTAACAAACCCCATCCAAAGTACCGGATGCTTTAGTACTTCGAAATTTATATCATATCCGAAGGGTGTCCCGGAATGATGGGGATATTCTTATATATGCATCTTGTTATTGTCGGTTACCAGGTGTTCACCATATGAATGATTTTTATCTCTATGTATGGGATGTGTATTGAAATATGAAATCTTGTGGTCTATTGTTACGATTTGATATATATAGGTTAAACCTATAACTCACCAACATTTTTGTTGACGTTTAAAGCATGTTTATTCTCAGGTGAATATTAAGAGCTTCCGCTGTTGCATACTAAAATAAGGACAAGATTTGGAGTCCATGTTTGTATGATATTGTGTAAAAACTGCATTCAAGAAACTGATTTCGATGTAACATATTTGTATTGTAAACCATTATGTAATGGTCGTGTGTAAACAGGATATTTTAGATTATCATTATTTGATAATCTACGTAAAGCTTTCTAAACCTTTATTTATGAAATAAAGGTTATGGTTTGTTTTAAAAATGAATGCAGTCTTTGAAAAACGTCTCATATAGAGGTCAAAACCTCGCAACGAAATCAATTAATATGGAACGTTTTTAATCAATAAGAACGGGACATTTCAGCTTTAGCGTAACTTTTGTATTTTTAGCTCATATTTAGTTTTAAACTTAGTTTTTGCCATAGTTATTTTTACTCCTAGATTTTTAGGCTTTGCCGTAGAATTCCTTAAGTGCTTTTTCTTAGATTAAGATTTAGGTACTTTAGAATTTTGTGACACCTTTTTAAGTTTTAGTTTCTTTTTAAGTTATTTCCATTTGGGATATAGTTTTTCCCATAAGCTTTAATATTTTTAGACACCTTTTACCTATTTATCAATTATCATTCCAATTAGTAATTTCAATTCGCGATTATAATTTTAAGTTAGTTGTAGTAATAAGGTTAGGTTAGTCAAGTATTTTTAAGTTTTATAAGTTTCTTTTATTTTTCCGTCACCTTTTATTTTTCAACCATTTTTCTTTTTCGACCTTTTTCGACGAACTCTTTTTCTTTCTTATTTCTCGCTATTCTAGTTTTAGGACATAGATTTTTATTCTACTTCTTATCTAAATTTCTTAAAATTACGAAAATTTATTTTAAGTGGTTAAATTAATAGACATCAAAATTTTCTGGTTCGTAGTAATAGTTGGATTTGTACGTGGACCGGGTTATTGGAGCCAAACAGTCCTCAATTATATTGAGACCAAACGAATCCTGCCCCTCTGCTGCATCTTTTGGCTATTCGAAACGTGGGCAAAATCAGAAAAGTCTATTAATTGGATAACTTATTATAATTTTTCTTTCATTTTTAAAACTAATAGGATATTCAGTGAATGCACCGAGCAAGACGTTCACCACCTTTTGTACGTTCACCACCTGTAACTAGATCAAGACATTTAGCAAATATAACTGCCGTTGATTTTTCTTTAGAATCGTCATCCAGTCGACCAAGTACTTCAGTTCAAATTTCCGATAATCCATTTTTTGAACCCGACCTCACAATTGAGAATCCGGAGAATATTCAGGAACGGTTCGTAGATCCTGAACCACTAAACTTTCCTCCGGAGCCACCAATCATTCAAACAGAGATTGTTGAGGAACGAACCATTAAATCAGAATCATCTAGTGATACCGATTCAACAAATTCAATTATGGAGAATCTGGAACCTTTAAGTATGGAAGACCGAATGAGAGCTAAACGCACTGGCCAAGGTCACGCAATTACTCATCCAGACATTAATGCGCCAGATTATGAAATCAAAGGACAAATTCTACACATGGTGACTAATCAATGTCAATTTAGTGGTGCGCCGAAGGAAGATCCAAATGAACATCTACGTACCTTTAATAGGATCTGCACACTATTTAAAATCCGAGAAGTGGAGGATGAACAGATATATCTCATGTTATTTCCCTGGACTTTAAAGGGAGAAGCCAAAGATTGGTTGGAATCGTTACCTGAAGGGGCGATTGATACATGGGATGTTTTAGTTGACAAATTTCTTAAACAATTCTTTCCTGCATCTAAAGCCGTAACACTTCAAGCAGAAATTGTTACGTTTACACAGAAACCAAATGAAACTCTATATGAGGCATGGACAAGATATGGAAAGTTGTTAAGAGGATGTCCGCAACATGGTTTAGACACCTGTCAAATAGTACAAATATTCTACCAAGGATGCGACATCACTACAAGGAAAGACATAGATATAGCAGCTGGTGGTTCTATTATGAAGAAAACCGAAACTGATGCTTACAAAATTATTGATAACACTGCTTCCCACTCACATGAGTGGCACCAAGAAAAAGATATCATTAGATCATCTAAAGCAGCTAGAGCCGATTCTAGCCATGACTTAGATTCCATTTCCGCAAAGATAGATGCTGTGGAGAGACGAATGGAAAAGATGACTAAGGATATTCACTCAATACAAATTAGTTGTGAGCAGTGTGGAGGACCACATTTGACAAAAGATTGTCTCAGTATTGAATTAACAATGGAACAAAGAGAGAATATTTCATACATAAACCAAAGGCCTGGAAATAATTATCAAAATAATTATCAACCGCCAAGACCGATTTACAATCAAAACTAGAATTATAACCGAAATATTCCATACAACAACCAACAAGGTCCTAGCAATCAACAAGTATCCAATAATACTTACAATCAGCAAAGACCGAATTTTCAAAACAAACCACCACAACAAACCGATGATAAAAAGCCGAATTTAGAAGATATGATGACAAAGCTAGTTGAAACTCAAACACAGTTTTTCACATCTCAGAAACAAACCAATGAACAAAATGCTCAAGCATTTAGAAATCAACAAGCTTCTATTCAAAATCTGGAACAAGAAGTAAGTAACCTAGCAAGGTTAATAGGTGAAAGAAAACCGGGAAGTCTACCTAGTGATACAAATGCTAACCCCCGGAATGAAACAGCTAAAGCCATTACCACAAGAAGTGGTACAACACTTAAACCACCTGAAATACCTGTAACTTCTGATGAAGCCATTCCTACTCCACAATAACCACAACCTGATCAAGATAAGGAAAAAGAACCGGTAGTTGAAAAGATTAATGAAGATAACACAGCTAAGGCTAAACCTTATGTTAAACCATATCAACCACCACTTCCTTATCCGAGTAAAATGAAGAAAGAAAAACTTGAAGCCGAGCAATCCAAATTCTTGGATATGTTTAAACAGATAAATGTAAATCTTCCTTTCATTGATGTGATTTCAGGAATGCCTAGATATGCTAAATTCTTGAAAGATCTAATCTCAAATAGAAAGAAAATGGAAGAACTCTCGGCTGTTACTATGAATGCTAATTGTTCAGCAGTGCTGTTGAATAAGATACCAGAAAAACTATCTGATCCAGGAAGTTTCACAATTCCATATTTTCTGGGTAGTCTTAATTCAATAGAAGCATTAGCAGACTTAGGTGCTAGTATAAATTTAATGGCGTATTCACTATACGCTAAACTAGACCTTGGAGAATTGAAACCAACCAGAATAAGCATACAACTAGCCGATAGATCAATAAAATATCCTAGAGGGATAATGGAGAACATGCTAGTTAAAGTTGGTACTTTAGTATTTCCAGTAGATTTTGTTGTTCTGGACATGGAAGAAGATTCTCAAGTTCCTCTCATATTAGGAAGACCATTCTTAAACACGGCTAAAGCAATGATAGACGTGTTCGGTAAGAAACTGACCCTAAGTATAGAGGATGAGAGTGTTACCTTTTCAGTTGATAGAGCAATGCAACAACCACAATATGCAGATGATACATGTTATTATATTCAAACTATAGATGCACATGCAGAATTATTAGAAGAATTTCCAGAATTACAAGGAACAGGAGAATGTTCTTTAGGAGAAGGTAATGAACCAATTGATGAAGCTGAAATGTTAGCTACACTTATAGCTAATGGATATGAAACAACAACAGAAGAAATTCAAATGCTAAAAGAAGAAGACAGATATCGATACAAATCATCGATAGAAGAACCTCCGAAATTAGAGTTAAAGCCACTTCCAAACCATTTGGAATACGCTTATTTACATGGTGAATCTGAATTACCTGTAATAATATCGTCTTCTCTTACTGAAAATGAGAAATCACAACTCATTTCTGTGTTGAAAGCTCATAAACCAGCCATTGCATGGAAGATTCATGATATTAAAGGAATAAGTCCTTCGTATTGCACACATAAAATCCTTATGGAAGAAGGTCATAAAACGTATGTGCAACGCCAACGAAGACTAAATCCTAATATGCAAGATGTAGTTAAGAAAGAGATTATTAAACTGCTAGATGCAGGTTTAATTTATCCAATCTCTGATAGTCCATGGGTAAGCCCAGTTCAATGCGTGCCTAAGAAGGGTGGCATGACTGTCATTACAAATGAGAAAAATGAGCTTATTCCTACTAGAACTGTAACAGGATGGCGTGTGTGTATTGATTATAGAAAATTAAATGACGCCACCAGAAAAGATCACTTTCCCTTACCTTTCATAGATCAAATGTTGGAAAGATTAGCCGAAAATAGTTACTATTGTTTTCTAGATGGATTTTCCGGATATTTACAAATTCCAATAGCACTCGAGGATCAAGAGAAAACCACATTCACGTGCCCTTATGGTACTTTTGCTTACAAACGCATGCCATTTGGACTTTGCAACGCCCCTGCAACCTTTCAAAGGTGCATGATGGCAATTTTCACGACATGATAGAAGAATGCATGGAAGTTTTCATGGATGACTTTTCAGTCTTCGGTGATACATTTGAATCATGTCTAGCTAATCTGGAACGAATGCTAATTAGATGCGAACAATCAAATCTAGTTCTTAATTGGGAGAAATGCCATTTCATGGTTAAAGAAGGCATCGTTCTTGGACATAAAATTTCAAAAGAAGGAATTGAAGTGGATAGAGCTAAAGTAGATGTAATTGCTAAACTTCCACATCCCACCAATGTTAGAGGAGTTAGGAGTTTTTTAGGGCATGCCGGTTTTTACCGACGTTTCATAAAAGATTTTTCTAAGATTGCCACTCCTATGAATAAACTCCTAGAAAAGGATGCGCCATTCATCTTTTCAGATGAGTGTATCAAATCTTTTAATATTCTTAAAGAGAAACTCACTAATGCGCCGATCATGATAACGCCAAATTGGAATCTACCATTTGAACTCATGTGCGATGCAAGTGATTTTGCAATGGGAGCCGTTTTAGGACAAAGGATTGAAAAACGATTTCAACCTATATATTATGCTAGTAAGACGTTACAAGGAGCACAAACGAACTATACAACTACTGAAAAAGAACTCCTTGCTATTGTCTTTGCTTTTGACAAATTTCGATCATATCTCGTTCTAGCAAAAACGGTGGTCTATACCGACCATTCTGCTCTTAGATACCTATTTTCAAAACAAGATGCTAAACCAAGATTAATCCGTTGGATCTTACTCTTACAAGAGTTTGATATTGAAATCCGAGACAAAAAGGGAGCATAAAATCTCGCCGCCGATCATCTTTCTCGTCTTGAAAATCCCGATTTAGAAGTTCTAAATGAATCAACCATAAAAGACAACTTTCCTGATGAATATCTATTGAAGATAGATTATAAAGAAATACCATGATTTGCAGACTATGCAAACTACTTAGTTTGTGGATTCCTTGAAAAAGGATTATCGTACCAAAGACGAAAGAAATTCTTCAGTGATATAAAACACTATTTTTAGGAAGATCCACATCTGTTTAAAAGTTGTCCCGATGGAATAATACGCTGATGTGTATTTGGAGATGAAGCTAGTAAAATATTAAACCATTGTCACACAGGACCAACAGGAGGGCATTATGGGCCTCAACTAACAGCAAGAAAAGTTTATGAAGCTGGATTCTATTGGCCTACAATTTACAAAGACGCACACCTTCTTTGCAAATCCTGTGATGCATGTCAAAGGGCCGGAAAAATAAGTCAACGTGATGAAATGCCACAAAATGTCATCCAAGTATGTGAAGTATTTGACATTTGGGGTATTGACTTTATGGGTCCATTTCCAAAATCTCATAATAATCTATATATACTCGTAGCCATTGATTATGTATCTAAATGGGCGGAAGCACAAGCTCTCCCAACTAACGATGCACGAGTTGTAGTCAACTTTTTAAAACGTCTTTTTGCAAGGTTTGGAACACCGAAAGCTTTAATAAGTGATCGGGGTACTCATTTCTGTAATAATCAACTTGAGAAAGTTCTTAAAAGATATGGAGTAACTCATAAAATCTCCACCGCATATCATCCACAAACAAGTGGACAAGTTGAAAATACCAACCGAGCCTTAAAACGTATTCTAGAGAAAACCGTAGGATCAAATCCGAAGGAATGGTCCATTAAATTGGAGGATGCACTCTGGGCTTTTAGAACAGCCTACAAAACTCCAATTGGAACCACACCTTTTAGACTTGTTTATGGAAAAGCATGTCATCTTCCAGTAGAAATTGAACACAAAGCATTTTGGGCTTTGAAGACATGTAATCTTGATTTACATGAAGCCGGACGTCTACGATTAAGTCAACTATGCACAAGAATATAATATAATATTTAAATAATTATATAAATTATTTATATATTATATATATTTAAAAATTATGTCGACAAGCTATGAGACAAATGATCCTGAGCTGGATTTTCAAACTCCACGACTCGCGGAGTTTGAAGGCTAAAAACTCCACGACTCGCGGAGCTGTCAGAAATCAAAACTCCTATAAAAGGTCACGAATTCTGCGTGTAAAAATAACATAATAATAATAAGACTCCCTAGTATAATATAAATAAATATATATAATATATATATATATATATATATATATATATATATATATATATATATATATATATATATATATATATATATATATATATATATATATATATAATATAGATTAGTGTTATATTAGATTAGTTCGGGTTATGTAAAGGTTATTTTACGGATTTTAAAGTCGGAGCTATGTCCGTGTAACACTACGCGATAAATAATCAATGTAAGCTATGTTCTCCTTTTTAAATTAATGTCTCGTACTTAAGTTATTATTATGCTTATTTAAAACGAAGTAATCATGATGTTGGGCTAATTACTAAAATTGGGTAATTGGGCTTTGTACCATAATTGGGGTTTGGACAAAAGAACGACACTTGTGGAAATTAGACTATGAGCTATTAATGGGCTTTATATTTGTTTAACTAAATGATAGTTTGTTAATGTTAATATAAAGATTTACAATTGGGCGTCCCTATAAATTACCATATACACTCAATCGGACACGATGGGCGGGGTATTTATATGTACGAATAATCGTTCATTTAACCGGACACGGAAATGGATTAATAGCCACTAGAATAATTAAAACAGGGGTGAAATTATGTACAAAGGACACTTGGTATAATTGATAACAAAATATTAAAACCTTGGGTTACACTCAGTCGACATCCTGGTGTAATTATTAAACAAAGTATTAAAATCTTGTTACAGTTTAAGTCCCCAATTAGTTGGAATATTTAACTTCGGGTATAAGGATAATTTGACGAGGACACTCGCACTTTATATTTATGACTGATGGACTGTTATGGACAAAAACCAGACGAACATATTAAATAATCCAGGACAAAGGACAATTAACCCATGGGCATAAAACTAAAATCAACACGTCAAACATCATGATTACGGAAGTTTAAATAAGCATAATTCTTTTATTTCATATTTAATTTCCTTTATTTTATATTTAATTGCACTTCTAATTATCGCATTTTTATTGTTATTGTATTTAATCGCACTTTTAATTATCGTACTTTTTAATTATCGCAAGTTTATTTTATCGCACTTTTATTATTCGCAATTTCATTTATCGTTATTTACTTCATGCTTTAATTTAAGTCTTGTATTTATTTTTAATATTTTACATTTGGTTTTAACTGCGACTAAAGTTTTAAAATCGACAAACCGATCATTAAACGGTAAAAACCCCCCTTTATAATAATAATATTACTTATATATATATTTGTATTTTTATAAAAGTAAACTAATATAGCGTTGAGCTTTGTTTAAAAAAGATTCCCTGTGGAACGAACCGGACTTACTAAAAACTACACTACTGTACGATTAGGTACACTGCCTATAAGTGTTGTAGCAAGGTTTAAGTATATCCATTCTATAAATAAATAAATATCTTGTGTAAAATTATATCGTATTTAATAGTGTTTCATTGTAAAATTTAATAGTATTATATACCACTCCGGCAGCGGCGCCAAAAACTTGATGTGGTAGCGTGGGGGTACGAAATAGTATTATATTTTTTTATACGAAAAGCGATACAGATTACACAAGTTTTAATTATTTATTTACAAATGGGATATACCTAAACCTTGCTACAACACTATAGGCAGTGTACCTAATCGTAGAGTAGTATAGTTTTTAGTAAGTCCGGTTCGTTCCACAGGGAGCGGGCTTATTGCACACTATATTTTTAAACAACTATATTTGTACAAAATATATATAATTATATATAATAATATATAAAAGGGGGTTTTACCGTTTAATGACCGGTTTGTCGATTTTATATTTTAAGCGAAGCGTAAAGTAAATGACGATATTTAACTAACAATATAAAATAAATAACAATAATTAAAATGACAATAAATAAAAGTACGAGGAAATATGAAATAAAATATATTATGCTTATTTAAACTTCCGTAACCATGATGGTTGACGTGTTGATTTTAGTTTTATGCACATGGGTTAATTGTCCTTTGTCCTGGATTATTTAATATGTCTGTCTGGTTTTTGTCCATAACAGTCCATCGGTCATAAATTTAAAGTGCGAGTGTCCTCGTCAAATTATCCTTATACCCGAAGTCAAATATTCCAACTAATTGGGGACTTAAACTGTAACAAGGTTTAATACTTTGTTTAATACTTACACCAGGATGTCAACTGCGTGTAACCTAAGGTTTTAATACTTTGTTATCAATTATACTAAGTGTCCTTGTACATAATTTCACCCCTGTTTTAATAATTCCATTGACTATTAATCCATTCCCGTGTCCGGTTAAATGAACGATTATTCGTACATATAAATACCCCGCTCATCGTGTCCGATCGAGTGTATATGGTTATTTATAGGGACGTCCAATTGTAAATCTTTATATTAAAATTAACAAACTATCATTTAGTTAAATAAATATAAAGCCCATTAATAGCCCATAGTCTAATTTCCACAAGTGTCGTTCTTTTGTCCAAACCCCAATTATGGTACAAAACCCAATTACCCAATTTTAGTATTTTAGCCTAACATCATGATTACTTCGGTTCAAATAACCATAATAACAACTTAGTTACGAGACATTAATTTAAAAAGGAGAACATAGCTTACATTGATTATTTATCGCGTAGTGGTACACGGACAGAGCTCCGACTTTAAAACCCGTAAAAATAACTTTTACATAACCCAAACTAATCTAATATAAAACTAAACTAATATATATATTATATATTTGTTTGATAAGGCTAAAAAGGAACATATATTTCATAGCAATATCCCTCCTAAATAATAGGTTTTCATATGTAATTGTATTATATTTTTATTGTAATTGTTTAAATAAATAAGTGCGAAGACAAAAGGCGAAAACGAAGATTTGAAGACACAAACGTCCAAAAAGCTCAAATGTTCAAGATACAATTCAAAAGGTTCAATTTATTGATGAAAAACGTCTAAAAATGACAAGAGTACAAGTTACAAAACGCAAAGTACAAGATATTAAATTGTACGCAAGGACGTTCGAAAATCCGGAACCGGGACATGAGTCAACTATCAACGCCCGACGCAACGGACCAAAAATTACAAGTCAACTATGCACAAGAATATAATATAATATTTAAATAATTATATAAATTATTTATATATTATATATATTTAAAAATTATGTCGACAAGCTATGAGACAAATGATCCTGAGCTGGATTTTCAAACTCCGCGACTCTCGGAGTTTGAAGGCTAAAAACTCCACGACTCGCGGAGCTGTCAGAAATCAAAACTCCTATAAAAGGTCACGAATTCTGCGAGTAAAAATAACATAATAATAATAATAATACTCCCTAGTATAATATAAATAAATATAATACACATATATATATATATATATATATATATATATATATATATATATATATATATATATATATATATATATATATATATAATATAGATTAGTGTTATATTAGATTAGTTCGGGTTATGTAAAGGTTATTTTACGGGTTTTTAAAGTCGGAGCTCTGTCCGTGTACTACTACGCGATAAATAATCAATGTAAGCTATGTTCTCCTTTTTAAATTAATGTCTCGTAGCTAAGTTATTATTATGCTTATTTAATCCGAAGTAATCATGATGTTGGGCTAAAATATTAAAATTGGGTAATTGGGCTTTGTACCATAATTGGGGTTTGGACAAAAGAACGACACTTGTGGAAATTAGACTATGGGCTATTAATGGGCTTTATATTTGTTTAACTAAATGATAGTTTGTTAATTTTAATATAAAGATTTACAATTGGATGTCCCTATAAATAACCATATACAATCGATCGGACACGATGGGCGGGGTATTTATATGTACGAATAATCATTCATTTGACCGAACACGGGGATGGATTAATAGTCAATGGACTCATTAAAACAGGGGTGGATTACATTCAAGGGTAATTGGTGTAATTGTTAACAAAGTATTTGTGATGACCCGGAAATTTTCGAACAAATTTAAACTTTAATCTTTATATATATCTGACACGATAAGCAAAATCTGTAATGTTGAGTCCCAAAAGTTTTGAAAACTATATTCATATAATCAATTACCCTTTGACCATGCCAAACGATTCACGAACAATTATGTGTAAATAAATATATATGTATATATACATGTGTGATTATTAAATTGAGATATATTAGTAAAACATTGGACGGATTAGTTAATATGAAAATAAGCTATGAGATCTATTTTATGAACTTGGAAATGCTATCAAGGTATTGAATGAATAATACTTTATATGAACGTATTTGTTCGATGTAAGTTTATCGACGAGATTAAGAGATAATATCAAATGATTGAATTATCAGATACATTGAATTATGATTTTGAGTCTCTGTTATGAGGCCCACTTTGAATTAGAAAACTCTTACTTTTAACGGTATTCGGAATAAATGGTAAAGTGATTTACAAGTAAGAACAAAGTATCACTTATTGGGAGTTAGACAAAAGTTAGTGGAGAATTGAATTTCATAATACTCGATTGATCATATAAAAGGAATAATTGGGATAAGATTCGTTGACTAGATAAACCCATTTGATATGTTATATTTTGATTTATTATTTAGAAAGTTAAAAAAATTAAACTAAGCTTTTACGCATAAAAGAATGAAATCAAATTAAGTTTTAAAGCATAAACGTTATAGGATTTTTGATTATGTAAATGATCTTAAATTATATAATTAGTTTTGAAAGGATAACTAGTATGTTATTAGATAAATATTTCAAAAATATGTATAAGATTATAAATTTAAATTTGTCACAAAACGTTTTGATTTTAAACTAATATTAATAAATAGGCTTTGATAAATAACAAGATTATGAATTATATAAGGAAATGATCAAAACACTCAAAAGATTAAGTTACACTTTAAGTGGGTTAGTTTTTAATTAATTTAAGTCTAGTTATTAATAAAGGTACATGTCATAAAACGTTTAATTTAAAATAAAATATTGTGACAAACAACGAGACTTTAATTTATAAAAGGAAATGACCACAACACTCAATTTTATAAGTTATATTTTTATAAAGGTAATTTATTGTTGAGTAAGTCTAATTTTTTGTAAAAGGTACACGTCACGTAACGTAAAAGGCTAGTTTTCTAAACGTACGAAAGTGCACCCGAAAAACCGAAAGTGGTACATGAGTCGTGAGACCACGACCGTGTCATTTTTGTAAAAATTATATTTTTACCATGAGCGTAAATATAATATAATATTTAATTAATTCTAAAGATTAAATATATTATATATTAATTAATATATAAAACCTATTACTACACGTTCTTTATGTTAATGAAAAAGTGTCGGCAACAAATTTTTAGTGCATATGAGCTGGGTTTGGTGAGGCCACATTATAAAGGTTGATCATTCTGGCCGAATTTTTTTATATCATCTATCTATCTACTCTCTAAATCTATATGTATATATATTTATATATATTATTATTATTATTATTATTATTAATCTTATAGTTAGGAGTATTAATATTAGTAGTAATATTATTAGTATTATACATAAAATATTACGACGAGGTCATGAGCGGGTCATTTCAAAACAAGTTTTATGAGTATGATAGGCCTAAGGAAATTATGGGTTATAGCTATGGAGGTGATGGGTATGGTCCATGGGTATGCTCTTGAGGTCAATTTAGTGTTTGTCATCTCCGTTGCGTCTACGTACCTTTCCTACAATATTGAATCTCAATATTGATACGTGAGTACTCATAATTTTTTTTTTACATACTAATAGTGTATCCCTGACTAGTGCTCGAGAATATAGGATTGTGCATGCTTGTATATTTGATATTGCCCTTAGATAAGTTATGTTGAATCTTAAAGGTGGTTATACTAGGGATGAAATAAGATATAAGATATGCATGTCATTGGAAAGCTAGCGAAAAATTAAGAACTTTTCGTTTAGATATCGAATGGATTCAATGAACGGTTAGAAAGTTATGAATTAAACAATTAATTTCGTAATTAAAATTGCTGATATTAATTAGTGAACTAATTTTCTGGGTTATAAAAAGTGGTTATTTGAATTCTACTCGTCGAGTAGATGAATTTTCATATAAAGCACGTCTCGTTTCGTTGAACGGTTGTCAAGTTATGGACAAAAGAAGTTTTGTAAATTTTGATGAAATGTTGAAACGGAAACTGAAATTCTCGCTGATCTGCGTTGTTTCAGATTAAAACAAAAATACCACTGAATTCTTTGCTGAAAGGTCTAACAAACGACTCTGGCCATTTGTCAATTCGAGTCTCGACGATTTTTCTAAAAATCGTCAAAGTTGACTGTTTGGTCACATTTTAAAATTTTGAAAAGAGCTGAAACTTTTTATTTGAAAATGTCAGTTTTGTATCAGTTGTCATGGTCGGCCTGATGTGTGTTTACTTTTGCCAAAAATCATGTTATATCTTTGTGGTAACGAGAATTTACAGGCTTTGACCGTTTGTCAATCCGAGTTTCGATGAATTTTCTAAAAATCTCCAAAGTAGGCTACTCGGTCACTTTTGTAAATTTATTAAAGCTGAAAAATTAACTTTGAAACGCCGAAACTACGTTGGCAACTACGAGTTGTCTAGGTTTAGTTAACTTCTGTAAAATTTATGTTTAATCTTTTTGGTAATGTGTAACTTTTATCTTTGGCCGTTTATAAATCGGAGTTCCGATAATTTTTCTAAAAATCGCTGAAGTGGCCGTTTAGTCATGTTTGACCGAAAAATCACTTTTGTATAAGTTATTGTATTTTTGCATGCGACCTCGTTTTTACTTTAACCTTTGACTTTTGACCTTGAACTTTGACTTTTCCCGTTAACTTTTCAGTTATTTTTTTTGTGTTGACTTTCTCTAAATACTAAAATACTATTTTATAATTATGAAACCATTTGTGTTACGTTGTTTCACACGTCACCTTTTACTAGAATTTTAACTGAGCATGGGTAATATAACATGTTACTATACTGTTGAGTCAGACTCGAGCATTAGGATTGTGGTACACTATGACTTGGCCTAAATTGTTAGACAAATATTGACCAACATATGAATATATATAATTAATATAGGTTCGTGAATCCGAGGCCAACCTTGCACTTGTTCAATGACGTTATATGTATTTTTACTACGAAATACAGTATGGTGAGTTTCATTTGTCATTTTACCCTTTATATTTTTGGGACTGAGAATACATGCGCTTTTATAAATGTTTGACGAAATAGACACAAGTAATTGAAACTACATTCTATGGTTGAATTATCGAAATTGAATATGCCCCTTTTTATTAAAGTCTGGTAATCTAAGAATTAGGGAACAGACACCCTAATTGACGCGAATCCTAAAGATAGATCTATTGGGCCTAACAAACCCCATCCAAAGTACCGGATGCTTTAGTACTTCGAAATTTATATCATGTCCGAAGGAGGATCCCGGAATGATAGGGGATATTCTTATATGCATATTGTTAATGTCGGTTACCAGGTGTTCACCATTTGAATGATTATTTTTGTCTCTATGCATGGGACGTATATTTATGAGAACTGGAAATGAAATTCTTGTGGTCTATTAAAATGATGGAAATAAATGATTATGATAAACTAATGAACTCACCAACCTTTTGGTTGACACTTGAAAGCATGTTTATTCTCAGGTTTGAAAGAGATCTTCCGCTGTGCATTAGCTCATTTTAAAGATATTACTTGGAGTCATTCATGACATATTTCAAAAGACGTTGCATTCGAGTCGTTGAAGTTCATTAAAGATTATTATTAAGTAAATGACAGATTAGGTCATTTATAGTTTGGATATTATGAAATGGTATGCATACATGTCAATTTTCGATGTAAAGAAAGATTGTCTTTTAAAAACGAATGCAATGTTTGTAAAATGTATCATATAGAGGTCAAATACCTCGCAATGTAATCAACTATTGTGAATCGTTTATAATGTATATGAACGGGTCCTTTCAGTATTAAAACCTTGGTTTACACACAGTCGATAACCTGGTATATTCATTAAGCAAAGTATTAAGACCTTGTTACAGTTCGAATCCCCAGTTAGTTGGAATATTTGACTTCGGGTATAAGGTTAAATTTGCCGAGCAGTTTATAATTATGACCGATGAACTATTATGGACAAAAACCAGATAGGTTTCAAATACATCCAGGACAAAGGATAATTAACCCAAGATAATAAATTAAAATCAAAACGTCAAATATCATGGTTACGGAAGTTTAAATAAGCATAATATATTTTATTTCATATTTCCTCGTACTTTTATTTATTGTCATTTTAATTATTTTTATTTATTTTATATTGTTAGTTAAATATCGTCATTTACTATACGCTTCGCTTAAAATATAAAATCGACAAACCGGTCATTAAACGGTAAACTCCCCTTTTATATATTATTATATATAATTATATATTTTTTGTACAAATATAGTTAATTAAAATATAGTGTGAAATAAGCCAGCTCCCTGTGGAACGAACCGGACTTACTAAAAACTATACTACTCTACGATTAGGTACACTGCCTATAGTGTTGTAGCAAGGTTTAGGTATATCCCATCTGTAAATAAATAATTAAATATCTTGTGTAAAATTGTATCGTATTTAATAGTGTTTCGTTGTAAAATTTAATAGTATTATATACCACTCCGCTACCACATCAAGTTTTTGGCGCCGCTGCCGGGGACTTGGTGAAATGCTATATTTTTAATATATATTTGTTTAAATATATTTTTAGAAAAACTATATCAAATTTTAAAAAAAAAAAATAAATAAATAAAATATATATATAAATCTAGTTTTACGATTTTTATTTATAAAATTATAAAGTAGTTCTATTTTTATTTTAATTTTTAAATATAAGTTTTTATTATATAAATATTTAGATTTTAAAACAGAAAAATAAAAAAAAAAAAAAAACACGTCAAATTAAAAACTGTACCAGAGTTGAATTTTGGAACCCCGCGACTCGCGGAGACACTCTGACACACGTGACAGAACCCTAATTTCACATTAATTACGGATTTTATTATTATTATTATTAATAAACCCTAATTAGTTTAATTATTATAATTAGTTTAAGTTTTTTTTAATTAAATTGTATTTTAAATTTTAATTAGTTTTATTATATGTAAAATTAATAGTTTTAATAAATAAATAATATAAAAATAATATTTTTATAAAAATTGTACTTTTTACAACTTTTTGTATATTTTTATATTTTGTCCCTTTTTAATCGTTTTAGCGTAATATTTGTATTTTTAGCTCATATTTTGTTTTAAACTTAGTTTTTGCCATAGTTATTTTTACTTCTAGATTTTTAGGCTTTGCCGTAAAATCCCTTAAGTGCTTTTTCTTTAGACTAAGATTTAGGTGCTTTAGAATTTTGCGACGCCGTTTTTATATTTTAGTACCTTTTTAAGTTATTACCATTTGGGATATAGTTTTTCTTTTAAGCTTTAATATTTTTAGACGCAACTTTTAATTCTTAGTTTTTAATTCCTTTTTAAGTTACGACGCGCTATTTTCTTATTTTTATTTTTCGACGCGCATTCTTTTTCTTTCTTATTTCTCGACGCTTTAGTTTTTAGGACTTAGAAATTTTCTCTATTTCTTATCTAATATCTCAAACAGAAAGAAAAATTATTTAAGTGGTTAAATTAATGGACGTTGACAATTTTCTGCTTCGTAGTAATAGTTGGATTTGTTAGTGGCTGAGTTGTGAGCTTCCGATTTAAAGGGTTCTGGCTCCCTGCTGCATCTTTTGGCTATTCGAAACGTGGGCAAAAGCAGAAAAGTCTATTAATTGGACAACTTATATAAATTTTTCTATTTTTATAACTAATAGGATAATTAGTAAATGCACCACATTGTAGCTAAAATTTGGCCATCGCAATAAAATGGAAAATTTTGAAAACAAGGCTATGGAAACTCTTTTTGATATCCAAAATCAATTAAATCAATACTCTCAAACGAGTGTTGATGACAATTCGTTCGGTCAATCTTGGATCACGAATGACGAAACAATAACTGGTTGTGAAATCTGTGGAGATTATCACTCAACATGGGAATGTTATTATTACGTTCCTATAAAAAATTACGCACCCACGGAACCTGAATGGCATGATTATGAAGAATACAATTCAAATTGGGATTATTCCCAAGAATATATCCAAACTCAACAACCAGTAGACGAGGAAAATTACGTGTCTGAAAATTTATTAGACAATATGAAAATCAAACTCGAAGAACTCAATGTTCAAAATGAACAAATGAGAGAGTTTGTAAACCGGCAAGCTGAAACTCTATCAGACTACACACCTGTTGATCTGAGGAGTCGTGTGCAAGAAAATCTCATATCATCGAATTTTGATGAATTCGAGAGCTCCGAAATCACCAACTATCCCGATGATACTTTTTATTCAGTCTTACCAATTTCACAACATATCTACACATTAGCCTCTACCGACAAAATCATCGATCCATCAATGGATAAAGAAGAAGTAAGGGTAACAAATTGGTACTCTTGGGAATACGATAACGTTGAAAATTTTACCCCCAAGGCCAAACCGAACTTCACCATTCCACAACCTTCCAACCCAATATTCTCAATAGACGAGTCATCCACCGGAAATGAACTACGAGCTGTAATAGATAATGACACCTCGAATTTCACCCAATTGGGTAATAGAGGTGAAAACTTTGACGTCGAGAATAAAAGGAAGGAAACGTTAGAAATTGTCCACCCTATAATATGTATGTCGGTGTATATCGATCCATTTGACCAAGAACCAGAAAAGAGACATATCCATTTACTAAAAGCTACACTTAAAAAAGAATTAAGTAGTGACGATCGGGTGGGTCTAAACTTTAAACCCATTAATATATTTTATACCACCCGAGATGTAAATAACTGGCTCACTATTTTAATTCGTGGAACTTATTCTACCGACTTCACATGTCGTCAGCTAAGTGTGGGGAAGTTTAACCCCACTTAACGTTAAATTAGGGGTTCGGGTTAGTGCATAACTCGTTAATAAACATGCATAATAAATTAGGGTAAAAGACGCATTTTTAAAGATTAGCAAACAGTTCAGAAAAGCAACCGTTTTTGAAAAAAAATATGTGTGATAAAACAAGAAGGAATGAACGATGAGCCGCGCCATCTATCATTCGACGAGCTTTATAATTACAAACTGGGTATTTTCAATCACTTTTCTACACTAATCACCCTCATGAATATATAATTAGAGTCTAATTTCATGCAAATGAGGGCATTGCATGATCTCAAGTGTGGAGAAGGGTTATAAATTCTCTCGGGTTTATACTTGGCTTATTTTCTAAATTTTATAAAAATTTGAAAAATTTTAAACTAAATGAATTTAAAATCATGTTTATATATATTTATGAACGGTGAAAACTAGGTGTTAATACCGAAATTATCGTTACCTCGGAAAGGACATAAATTGAGAAACACCCTAAAACGATTGAATTCATTTAAAATGGAATAAAGGAGAATAAAAAGGCAAAGAAAGAAACTAAGTGTGGGGAGAATGTGCCAAGTTATTCAATTAAAAACTATCTATCACATGTTTCTGTAAAGTTTATTGCAGGTGCTTTTGTTTTGGACTAAATTAACTATTTTACCCGATGAAAGAAAAGAAAAGATGGATCTACACGATGAATCAATTCCATCATTAAAAGGAAGTAAAGTCTTCCGAAAAAGACACGCGCTTCTTGATTTAGGTCAAGAAGTTGTCGTCCAGACCAGTTGTAGGTTGACGAAAAATCTAGAAAAGTCATCACTAAAATCAGCAGGAAATCCACGGATCTCAGCATCAAACAGGGTCGCCAAGTGGTCAGACTTATCCTAACCATGAGAGGGTCTGTCTTGTAAAATGGGGAGGGCACCGTGCAAATTAGCTTGATAAGACTAATGAATCAGATCCCCAGAAAGGATAATCTCCTTAAAGATTAAAAATCAGCTTTTAAGACTGATATTACTCAATCCTTGAGATTGACCTTAAAGATTGAGAATTCAAACTCATGGAATTCAATGATATCTAAACTCGAGCTTGAACGAGAAAATATTTTGATCAAAATTATAAACCGATTTGTTTTCTGAAAACCCATTTTTAATGCGTTCATTACCATTGAACGTAAAATCCTAGGAATTCACCTGGAATTCATTAGGTCACCTGAACCAAATCGGGTGTCAACCGTAAGAACGGTGGTTGCATAGCATGGTTGAAGACAGGACCTTGTGCCAGACCGAAAAATTCCTAGGGTGAGCTTTACTATTGCTCCTACAAAGGATAGTAATTGCGTCCGACACGTTATAGACCATAATTAAAAGCATGTCAGGGGACATTGCCTTAACAGTTGCTTGTTCAACGCTTTCCTTTACAACCGGACGGTAGTTTATCGAAAGGTAATATACGGAGCAAGTATACTGGACGTGTTGCTTTCCTAATACAAGGTTAGCAAGTGGGTGACACAAAACCACAAGTGTTGAGCTAAAATTTTCAAATCTGAAACCCACACAACCCACAAAAATATTTTGCAAACACCGGTGAAGGGTTAATTCGGAAAACGTGTCTAGGGTAAAAGCTAGATTGAATTTTTAAAAGATCAAATGTTTTCATAAAGATCCCTGACCTCGGTTCTGAGACGGTACTTCTCGTTCATCAAGTGCTTGAATGCTGACCACGGTAGTGCGTACGCATCGTCTTGTCCCACTTGCTCTAGATAGGTATTCCACCATGTTAACGGAGAACCTGTGAAGGTATGCGTAGCGTACTTCACTTTGTCCTCTTCAGTACACTTACTTATGGCAAACACCGATTCGACCTTCTCGGTCCACCGTTTCAATCCGATCGGTCCTTCGGTTCCATCAAATTCCAAAGGTTTGCAGGCAGTGAATTCTTTGTAGGTGCATCCTACACGATTTCCTGTACTGCTAGATCCAAGGTTATTGTTGGTATGTAGCGCAGCCTGTACTGCGGCTATGTTTGAAGATAGAAAAGTACGGAATTCCTCTTCATTCATATTCACGGTGTGTCGAGTAGTCGGTGCCATTTCCTTCAAAATAGTCAAATGGAACAAGTTAATCATACAGAATATTAAGAGTAGTTAATAGTATTTCGTAGCATAATATGAACTCATTTATAAAAGCTTTTTCTTCATATTAGCGTTTTATAAGTTTAAATTCGGGTAGTACCTACCCGTTAAGTGTGACAACCCGAAAATTTCCAACCAAATTTAAACTTTAATCTTTATATATTTCCGACACAATAAGCAATATTTGTTAAGTTAAATTTCAAGAATTTTAAACTATGTTCATACATTCATTCAACTTCGACCAAGTTCCAACGATTCACGAACCATTAAACGAATATGATTATATATGTATATGTGTATATATATTATAACTTGAAACGTAAATGAAATATTATATTAAATACTTTATATGATTGTATCTGTTTCAAAATGTTTATCAATGGAATTAGAAGATAAGATCAACTGATTGAATTATCAGATATATTAAATTATGATTACAAGTCTCTGTTGAAAGGCCCACGTTGATTTGAGAAATCTTTCCATTTTAACAATATTCAGAAAATGGTAAAGTAATTTATAAATAAGAACAAATTGTCAATCATTGAGAACTAGACAAAGGATAGTGGAAGATTGAATCTCATAAAGACTCGATTGATCTATTTAGTTTCAAACGTACAAAAACGTTTTCAGTTTAAAAAGAACTTTATTATTAAAACGTATATAACTTTTATAAATATCTAGAACCACTTTTGACAACTCATTACTTAACTAGTATGATAAAGATAACGATATTTATATTTTATTTTATTAAATATATATAACGATTTAAATTAATATTATATATATTTATACGCGTATAATACGTACATAGTTTTATACTTTTACTATACTTAAACTTTACCTTTACTTTATTTTTACTTTACTTTAACTTTAATAATTCACTTTAATAATTCATACTTTAATAATTTATACTTTAATAATTCACTTTAATAATTCATACTTTAATAATTCACTTTAATAATTCATACTTTAATAATTCACTTTAATAATTCATACTTTAATAATTCATTTTAATAATTCAAAAATCTATTATAAATAGAATTCAATAGGTTTCATTATTTCATAGAAACTTGAAAATATTTTTCTCTAAACTCTCTCAATCGATTTACATATATATATTTACTCCGTATTATTTCAAGATATTATTAGTATACATAAAATATTACGACGGAGTGTTGTCTGAGTGATTTCGAAATTGTTTTTCGAGTAGGATAGGATTAAGGAAATTATGGGTTATAGCTATAGAGGTGATTGAGTATGGTTCATGGGTATGCTCGTGAGGTCAATATAGTGTTTATCATTTCCGTTGCGTCTACGTACCTTTCCTGCAATATTAAATCTCAATATTGATACGTGAGTACTCATAATTTAACTTTTACATACTAATAGTGTATCCTTGACTAGTGCTCGAGTATTTAGGATTATGCATGCTTGTACTTTTGATATTGCCCTTAGACAGGTTAGGTTGAATCTTGAATTAGTTACACTTGCGGTTGAGATAAGGTATAAGATATGCATGTCCTTGGAAAGCTAGCGAAAAATTAAGAACTTTTCCTTTAGATATCGAATGGTTTCGATGAACGGATTAGAAGTTATAATCAATTGAATTTTCGATATTTTTATTAAAAATGATTATTATTATCGTCGTTTTTATCGTCGTTCTAGTTTTATCTTATTATTATCATTATTATTATCTTTATCAATAAAAGGGATTTATCATTAAAAATTGTTTTCTTTATTACTATCATTATTATCGTTAAAGTTATAATTAGTATTATTATTATTATTATCCCATTATCATTATCATTATTATTATTATTATTATTATTATTATTAGTATTATTATTATTATTATTATTATTATTATCATTATTAATATATATATATATATATATATATATCATTATTTAAAAATGGTTATTGTTATTGTTATTATTATTATTACTATATTATCATTAAGATAATTATTAGTATTATCGTTAATAATATTATAGTAACTATCATTATTAATATTAGTGCAATTAAAACAAATAATTGTAACACCTAAATATTTTGATTACTATTATTATCATTATTATGAACACGATATAAAAGACGATTAAAAGCTGTTAAACGAAACGATTAGGAAATAATGAGTAAGAGTATCATGATGAAATTAAAATATTATAAGATATTAATTTAGATAAAATTATCGTTCTTATTATTTTTATCATTACTATTATTATTAAAAGTATCGTTAGTATTAAAACTATCATTTTAACAAAAATTATCATTTTAATAGAAATGTCATTGTTACTATAAAATATCATTATTATTATTATTTTAAATAGAATTATTATTTTAAAGATAATATTAAAAATTATCATAAATATTAAAGTTATCATAATTAGAATTATCGTTTTATCATAATGTCATCTTAGTAATTATAAATATTGATATTTTTATAATAATAATTATTATTACAAAATAATACAACTTTTACTTACTATCATTATAGATATTATTTTATCAAATAAATATGTGATACAAACATATTTTACTACGTGTAATAACTTACTTTAATAATACCTATCATATTATCTTTATGATATTAAATGAACCCTATAAATTTTATTACTTAATATATATAAAAGTATATTTGATTATATAAATTTAATATAAAATTTTATTTATTAATAAATAAATTATATTATTTACTCTAATAAATCTTTTTAAAATATTTAAAAATATAAAACGACGATATTTAAACTATATATTAATCATGTATAGATTTTTAGAAATTATTTTGAGTCAAATTTACTTTTGTTGACTTTTGCATATTAGTCTCGAGCATTAGGATTGTGGTACACTATGACTTGACCTAATTTGTTAGACAAATATTGACCAACATATAAATATATATAATTAATTTAGGTTCGTGAATCCGAGGCCAACCTTGCACTTGTTCAATGACGTTATATGTATTTTTACTACGAAATACAGTATGGTGAGTTTCATTTGCCTTTTTACCTTTTATATTTTTGGGCTGGGAATACATGCGCAACTTTTATAAATGTTTTACGAAATAGACACAAGTACGTGAAACTACATTCTATGGTTGAATTATCGAAATCGAATATGCCCCTTTTTATTAAGTCTGGTAATCTAAGAATTAGGGAACAGACACCCTAATTGACGCGAATCCTAAAGATAGATCTATTGGGCCTAACAAACCCCATCCAAAGTACCGGATGCTTTAGTACTTCGAAATTTATATCATGTCCGAAGGAGGATCCCGGAATGATAGGGGATATTCTTATATGTATCTAGTTAATGTCGGTTACCAGGTGTTCACCATATGAATGATTATTTTTGTCTCTATGCATGGGACGTATATTTATGAGAACTGAAAATGAAATTCTTGTGGTCTATTAAAATGATGGAAATAAATGATTATGATAAACTAATGAACTCACCAACCTTTTGGTTGACACTTTAAAGCATGTTTATTCTCAGGTGTTAAAGAAATCTTCCGCTGTGCATTTGCTCATTTTAAAGATATTACTTGGAGTCTTTCATAGCATATTTTGAAGAACGTTGCATTCGAGTCATTGAGTTCATCAAAGATTATTATTAAATCAATTTATAGTTGGATAGTGGATATTATGAAATGGTATGCATGCCTGTCAAATTTCGATGTAAAGAAAGTTTGTCTTTTAAAAACGAATGCAATGTTTGTAAAATGTATCATATAGAGGTCAAATACCTCGCAATGTAATCAACTATTGTGAATCGTTTATAATGTATATGAACGGGTCCTTTCAGTTGGTATCAGAGCGGTGGTCTTAGCGAACCAGGTCTGCATTAGTGTGTCTAACTGATAAGTCGATAGGATGCATTAGTGAGTCTGGACTTCGACCGTATCTGCATGTCAAAAGTTTTGCTTATCATTTTGTGTCGAAAATTAACTACTTATCATCCTCAGAAAATTACCTGCTTATCATTTTTAGTCTAAGACACGTCTTGCTGTATTGATTGCATGAATAGTGTATAGACAAAAATTCATATCTTAGCATATCTGCTAAATCATATCTTATCGTATCTGTTACTTTAAACTTTGCCTGACATATCCCGCAAAGTCCTCCGTAATCTACGAAATCTTTTGATCTATATATATATATATATATATATATATATATATATATATATATATATATATATATATATATATATATATATATATATATATATATATATATATATATATATATATATATATATATATATATATATTCTATGTAATTAGAATACCATCCGTTAGCCAAAATCATTTCATATCGAAAAAAAAATCCTTTATCCAATCGTACGAAATGGAATTCGTCATCAGTTCAAGTCACTCAGATTCCGAAATGGAATCCCATTCAAGCTCCGAAAGTAGTGTGACTGGAATAGATCAACCAATCAGTCATCACCTATTCTGGATGAATTGGGGATGGGTTCGTAGCCTCCTCAATCATTGGAGACAAGAAGAAGGTGATCCCTTCCATCCACCACATTGCCCTCTTGATGAAGAACCTGAAGCACTTACCGGCGAACCTGTCCGAAACACCATTTTCTCGCTCATTTCCAGAGTATCTCGTCACGATTATATATTACATCAAATTTTAGATTTTATTTATCCGCTCGTCCGAACCGACAATCACCCCGGTGTAATAGAAGAAGTCAACGAGCTTCGCGCTCGGGTAGTGGCTTTGGAGAATATGGTGCAGAGATTACAAACACCAGCAGTAGCATCAGCAGCATAACCAGTACCACCATCATCAACACCAACAGTACCATTACCACCTCCAACCACAACCGCGTCGTAAACCTCAACTTCACAATCTGTCCCACGAGCATCAACGTCATACGCACCATAGATACCAAGGAGTACCAACAACAATAACTGACGAAGTATTAATTCATAACTTCATTGGAGAAACATTCCGCGGCGATTATGTAATCTCTAAAGTCTTAGAGATTATCTAATCTAGCCCTAACCATAAATCAGTTAAGCGAACCAAAATGATGGAAGGAAGAGTAGAAACCCTGACAAAAATGGTGTGTGATTAACAAGCTAAACTTGCTTTACCAACAACATCAATAGTACCATTAGTGTTACCAGCATCGTCAGTACAGTCAACATCCGAATCAACAACACCGATAACATCACAAACTCCGTCAGTTCAAGAATCACTGTGGACATCATTACGAATCAATAACGTTTATATTGTATCAACGAGTTATGAAGAATTAACTCATTTCCTCTGAAGAAATTATATGTATGTATATATATATATATATATATATATATATATATATATATATATATATATATATATATATATATATATATATATATATATATATATATATATATATATTGAAATAAATCTTTCAGTGCTAAGCTATTGTGTGTGAATCTTAACTACTCGGTTAATTCATATTACAAATATGCAATAATGTACGTCCTTCGGCCGCAACTTAACCAGCGTTAACTACAATCTCTGTCGCAATTCAACAAATTCCAATTCATAATAAATCAAGTATATATTTGATTTTACACTTTCATCATCAATGTACCCGAAACTTTTCAGATAACATCATTCGTACTTTGCGAAATTCACAAGAATTCCACGAACCGAACACCATACATCAACAAATAACGAAGTATTGATTCATAATTTTAATGTCATTAAAGAAATACTGCGTAAAAGTTATGTACTTTTTAAAGCCTTTAGGGATTATTCAATTCTAGTTTCAACCGTAAATTAAATGAGTTTAATTTAACATTAACTCATTAAATCTATGTTACATCTGAAGAAAATATACATATATATATTTTCATAAAGACTGTAATAAAATTCTTTTGTACAAAATATTAATTGTGAATTTTTTTTTTAACGGGTAGGTAATACCCGAGAGATATATAAATTCACAATTAATATGTTACATTCTTCGAATCTGATTCAGCAAATCATCCATTATACTCCCTACTTTCACAACAATATACATTCTTTTATAGAAATCAAAACAACCATACTCATTCAAAATTTAATTACATATTCTGATTTTGAAATCTCAAAATTTAACTTGAGATATGACCAAAATCATCACTCTTAGATCCTTACATCTTTCACAAGCTATATTTTGACTTCAAAACTGTGTTAGAACATCAAATGTATGTTAACGATTACAATCTGTGTTCAAACCCTTCGAAAATTTCTGAAGACACTTCGAATGATGAGCAATCGAGATGATGATCCAACCACATGTTACCCACAGTTATGTACCCGAAAAACTCTTGAAACCAAAGTAAAAGTTTAAACAACGTATCCGCGTCAGATTCTTTGGCATTTATTAGCAAAAATAACTTTGCGACTCCTATTCAAAGTAGCCAGTTTTGTCACAGCTCCAGCAAGTCAACTTCGAATTTTCAGTCAGACTAACCTTATTATAACCTTGAGATATACACCATCGTTACCAGGGAACCTTTTACATTCCACCATATTATTAGCAGATGTACCAACAACTTCATTACCCTTTGACTTTAGCCTCTCCAAAAAGTCATCATAATTATTCATTGAAACCCCATCATTTACTCATTCGCATCTTGTAATGAGAATTGCCATACGAATCATTGGGAATTAGCAATCAGTATTTTGAAATCTTGCAGCATGTCTGCGCCAACAGTTATATGTGTATATATAACGTCTATCTTCTGGACTTAATTTGAATGTGAAGTTTCTGAAAAACACTCCGAACTACGAATTGGTTCTCCGAAAATGGAAAAAATGCTGATGAAGCAGCAAAAACTATAAACGACTTTAAATGGTAAAAGCTGGATGATAATGATGAAGTGTGCTGGCAAAGCGCAGAAAAAGAGAAGTTTTGGAACTGGAAAACGGATTGAGCAAAGTAGGAAGGAGGCTGTGGACAAATTACAAAGACTGAACCTTGACTTTAAAGGATCCAAATGATTCAGTACCTGCTGAAGTCATTAACGAATACCTTGCTCCTGACTCTAAACCCCTGCGGACAATATTCTTCATCATCCTCTGATATTAGAAATTCTAAAATATCATCATATCTTTCATTATAAATATCCTCCATATTTCTGAAGATATTTTCTTAATTCTTCTTATTTGAAATCATTTACCTCTTCGCGCTATCTGTATTACATCATAAAAGAAACTATTTTAGTTTCTAAATTCTGAAAGATTCAAGTTTAAAATAGGAATATTTTGAAGTAGTGTTGAGAACTGAAGCATGAATTAGTATAATATAATGACACTTGATCAATGTGATTATATTACAGTAAGTCATGCTGAGTTTCTAAATGGAACGTGATGATTCACAGATCATAACATCATCATGTGCCATGTTATACGACTCTTGTATTCTATTTAACCTCTAAAATATCAAAAAAATATTTCTTGATGATTCGGCCTTTTCCAAGGTATTCTAGTAATTTGACAAGTCAGGATCGTGCCATCACAATTTCCTTCCTAGAACATTAACAATGTTCATTCCGAAATTCATATCTGTGAATTCTGGACCATTACAAGCGGTGCTTAATCGCAAGAAGAAGAAACGAAAGGACAAAACTCCGAAATAGAAATTGGGGTATAAATTGCAGCAAATAAAAGAGAGCATTAACTGTGAATGATAATGATTATAGAAGACAGAAGCAGAGACTTTTAAATATAAGGGAACATATAAAGCTCAACGACAAACCAGAAATTATAAACCATATATCGATGCATATAGCAATATAAAGACACGGGAGAACTACAAACACTATAAACCCAAGAGTATAGTAGAAGTAAATAGATTCTTCCGGCGGTAGATGAAAAAGAAGAATGACCGATATGAAAGTTAGAAGTATATCGAGAATCAGAGCTGGATGGAGCATATTGATGAATACTTTAAAATATGAGTTGAGGGGGAAAGAATAGAAGGTGATGAAACATGACTAGGAACTTAGAAATCAACAGATTTAACTCACACAATGGCAGAATAAGTGAATCAAACCCTCTAGTGAATAGGTTAAGTTTTTTTTGATTAATTTAGTCAAACCACAACTAAATCAAGTGTGATTAGATCAACACCTAGAGCTATTATTCACCACATGGGTGATTTGGACTGAGAGAGAATCGGAGAAGCTCACTAGATCTGAGTGTGTGTAACAAATAAGAGGCTTAACCTAAAATGAAGAACATAAGACTTTATATACCCCTGCTGTTGACTCACCCATACGATTCATTCATCACACGTACGAGTTGGCTTCATCAGCCGTACGGGTGATCACTCACTCGTGTCTTCTCATTTAGGTTGTAATTAGTTCAGCATCAACCGTGCGTATGAGCCTGTCAGCCGTACTAGTGAGGCTTCACTCGTACGTCTGACTAAGTCTAACATAGTCAAACATCTAAATCTCGTTCCTGCAGTTCCTGTAACCACATACAAACACAGGATAATAATGAGCAATCATGGTGGCCTGTAAACTGTTGTACCTGCAATGGACGTGGGTAGATGTCTAGGGACTTGCATAAAATGCATCAACAGAAGGTGTGAGTTGTAAGGAAACGAAGGAGGTGAATTTATAAGAAAATCTCCGACAGAATAATTAAAATGGACGATCGCATTTAAAGCGGATCCTAATTTCCTTGATTACCGGAGAGTCAAATCTTATTAAGAAGATTTTCTTCAAATCCCTTGAAATCTGGGAATCAATCATATCTACGTCAAATGATAAGATGAATCTACACTTACTCATTTCACTCTTCTATGTTAGCTTCATTCGTACTCTTCATATAAATGGATTGTTTATCCAAATTATTCGCTGATGATAAAACTCTAATTTTCAGCCCGTATGTATCATGAAAACATACTTATTATCATTCACGACCTTTCCACTTAAATTTCGGGACGAAATTTCTTTAACGGGTAGGTACTGTGACAACCCGGAAATTTCCAACCAAATTTAAACTTTAATCTTTATATATTTCCGACACAATAAGCAATATTTGTTAAGTTAAATTTCAAGAATTTTAAACTATGTTCATACATTCATTCAACTTCGACCAAGTTCCAACGATTCACGAACCATTAAACGAATATGATTATATATGTATATGTGTATATATATTATAACTTGAAACGTAAATGAAATATTATATTAAATACTTTATATGATTGTATCTGTTTCAAAATGTTTATCAATGGAATTAGAAGATAAGATCAACTGATTGAATTATCAGATATATTAAATTATGATTACAAGTCTCTGTTGAAAGGCCCACGTTGATTTGAGAAATCTTTCCATTTTAACAATATTCAGAAAATGGTAAAGTAATTTATAAATAAGAACAAATTGTCAATCATTGAGAACTAGACAAAGGATAGTGGAAGATTGAATCTCATAAAGACTCGATTGATCTATTTAGTTTCAAACGTACAAAAACGTTTTCAGTTTAAAAAGAACTTTATTATTAAAACGTATATAACTTTTATAAATATCTAGAACCACTTTTGACAACTCATTACTTAACTAGTATGATAAAGATAACGATATTTATATTTTATTTTATTAAATATATATAACGATTTAAATTAATATTATATATATTTATACGCGTATAATACGTACATAGTTTTATACTTTTACTATACTTAAACTTTACCTTTACTTTATTTTTACTTTACTTTAACTTTAATAATTCACTTTAATAATTCATACTTTAATAATTTATACTTTAATAATTCACTTTAATAATTCATACTTTAATAATTCACTTTAATAATTCATACTTTAATAATTCACTTTAATAATTCATACTTTAATAATTCATTTTAATAATTCAAAAATCTATTATAAATAGAATTCAATAGGTTTCATTATTTCATAGAAACTTGAAAATATTTTTCTCTAAACTCTCTCAATCGATTTACATATATATATTTACTCCGTATTATTTCAAGATATTATTAGTATACATAAAATATTACGACGGAGTGTTGTCTGAGTGATTTCGAAATTGTTTTTCGAGTAGGATAGGATTAAGGAAATTATGGGTTATAGCTATAGAGGTGATTGAGTATGGTTCATGGGTATGCTCGTGAGGTCAATATAGTGTTTATCATTTCCGTTGCGTCTACGTACCTTTCCTGCAATATTAAATCTCAATATTGATACGTGAGTACTCATAATTTAACTTTTACATACTAATAGTGTATCCTTGACTAGTGCTCGAGTATTTAGGATTATGCATGCTTGTACTTTTGATATTGCCCTTAGACAGGTTAGGTTGAATCTTGAATTAGTTACACTTGCGGTTGAGATAAGGTATAAGATATGCATGTCCTTGGAAAGCTAGCGAAAAATTAAGAACTTTTCCTTTAGATATCGAATGGTTTCGATGAACGGATTAGAAGTTATAATCAATTGAATTTTCGATATTTTTATTAAAAATGATTATTATTATCGTCGTTTTTATCGTCGTTCTAGTTTTATCTTATTATTATCATTATTATTATCTTTATCAATAAAAGGGATTTATCATTAAAAATTGTTTTCTTTATTACTATCGTTATTATCGTTAAAGTTATAATTAGTATTATTATTATTATTATCCCATTATCATTATCATTATTATTATTATTATTATTATTATTATTAGTATTATTATTATTATTATTATTATTATTATCATTATTAATATATATATATATATATATATCATTATTTAAAAATGGTTATTGTTATTGTTATTATTATTATTACTATATTATCATTAAGATAATTATTAGTATTAGCGTTAATAATATTATAGTAACTATCATTATTAATATTAGTGCAATTAAAACAAATAATTGTAACACCTAAATATTTTGATTACTATTATTATCATTATTATGAACACGATATAAAAGACGATTAAAAGCTGTTAAACGAAACGATTAGGAAATAATGAGTAAGAGTATCATGATGAAATTAAAATATTATAAGATATTAATTTAGATAAAATTATCGTTCTTATTATTTTTATCATTACTATTATTATTAAAAGTATCGTTAGTATTAAAACTATCATTTTAACAAAAATTATCATTTTAATAGAAATGTCATTGTTACTATAAAATATCATTATTATTATTATTTTAAATAGAATTATTATTTTAAAGATAATATTAAAAATTATCATAAATATTAAAGTTATCATAATTAGAATTATCGTTTTATCATAATGTCATCTTAGTAATTATAAATATTGATATTTTTATAATAATAATTATTATTACAAAATAATACAACTTTTACTTACTATCATTATAGATATTATTTTATCAAATAAATATGTGATACAAACATATTTTACTACGTGTAATAACTTACTTTAATAATACCTATCATATTATCTTTATGATATTAAATGAACCCTATAAATTTTATTACTTAATATATATAAAAGTATATTTGATTATATAAATTTAATATAAAATTTTATTTATTAATAAATAAATTATATTATTTACTCTAATAAATCTTTTTAAAATATTTAAAAATATAAAACGACGATATTTAAACTATATATTAATCATGTATAGATTTTTAGAAATTATTTTGAGTCAAATTTACTTTTGTTGACTTTTGCATATTAGTCTCGAGCATTAGGATTGTGGTACACTATGACTTGACCTAATTTGTTAGACAAATATTGACCAACATATAAATATATATAATTAATTTAGGTTCGTGAATCCGAGGCCAACCTTGCACTTGTTCAATGACGTTATATGTATTTTTACTACGAAATACAGTATGGTGAGTTTCATTTGCCTTTTTACCTTTTATATTTTTGGGCTGGGAATACATGCGCAACTTTTATAAATGTTTTACGAAATAGACACAAGTACGTGAAACTACATTCTATGGTTGAATTATCGAAATCGAATATGCCCCTTTTTATTAAGTCTGGTAATCTAAGAATTAGGGAACAGACACCCTAATTGACGCGAATCCTAAAGATAGATCTATTGGGCCTAACAAACCCCATCCAAAGTACCGGATGCTTTAGTACTTCGAAATTTATATCATGTCCGAAGGAGGATCCCGGAATGATAGGGGATATTCTTATATGTATCTAGTTAATGTCGGTTACCAGGTGTTCACCATATGAATGATTATTTTTGTCTCTATGCATGGGACGTATATTTATGAGAACTGAAAATGAAATTCTTGTGGTCTATTAAAATGATGGAAATAAATGATTATGATAAACTAATGAACTCACCAACCTTTTGGTTGACACTTTAAAGCATGTTTATTCTCAGGTGTTAAAGAAATCTTCCGCTGTGCATTTGCTCATTTTAAAGATATTACTTGGAGTCTTTCATAGCATATTTTGAAGAACGTTGCATTCGAGTCATTGAGTTCATCAAAGATTATTATTAAATCAATTTATAGTTGGATAGTGGATATTATGAAATGGTATGCATGCCTGTCAAATTTCGATGTAAAGAAAGTTTGTCTTTTAAAAACGAATGCAATGTTTGTAAAATGTATCATATAGAGGTCAAATACCTCGCAATGTAATCAACTATTGTGAATCGTTTATAATGTATATGAACGGGTCCTTTCATTAAGTTCATACTTAGTAGCTAATATACAATTCAACTACTACAATTCTATATGAAAAACTGATTATAATAATATTTCGCGTTCAAACTTTTACACAATATTTTACAAACTTACAATACCGCTTATTTTACATATAGCATGAAATATACCACACAATAAATTTGATACAAGATGGTTGTGAAGATAATTCTAGCTAGTACACAAGTCGTTCAGCAAAGGCAATAAAGACACGTAATTCATACGTCCAGAAACAAGTCATGCATTCTGGTTTTACTAGGATTACTTCGCATCCTTGGTCTTGTGGAACATAACCGTTATGGCCATTGATAAGACAGCGTGTTGTAACGTCGTCAAAGGGACGAGGGTTACGTAATGTCCAACAGTCCCGTAACAATCTAAAAACCTCATTTCTTACCCCAATTACCGACTCCGTCACTTGTGGGAACGTTTTGTTTAGTAGTTGTAACCCGATGTTCTTGTTCTCACTTTGGTGAGAAGCGAACATTACTAATCCGTAAGCATAACATGCTTCTTTATGTTTCATGTTAGCCGCTTTTTCTAAATCACGAAGTACTATATTCGGATATATTGAGTCAAAATAATTTCTTAACCCATTGCGTAAAATAGCATTTGGGTTCCCCGCAATATATGCGTCAAAGTAAACACATCGTAACTTATGGATTTCCCAATGTGATATCCCCCATCTTTCGAACGAAAGACTTTTATAAACCAAGGCATTCTTGGAACGTTCTTCGAATGTCTTACAAACTGATCTCGCCTTAAATAGTTGTGCCGAAGAATTCTGACCGACTCTAGACAAGATTTCATCAATCATGTCTCTGGGTAGGTCTCTTAAAATATTGGGTTGTCTATCCATTTTGTGTTTTTATACTGTAAAATAGACAAGAGTTAGATTCATAAAAAAAATACTTATTAATACAAGCAATTTTTACATATATCATAAAGCATAAGCACACTATATTACATATATTACACCACACGAATACAACTATCTTATTCCGACTCGCTTGTTTCTTCTTTTTCGGTTTTGGTTCGTTTTGCCAAGTTTCTAGGGATATATGATGTTCCCCTAATACGAGCCGTCGTTTTCCACATTGGTTTAGAAAAACCTGGTGGTTTAGAGGTTCCCGGGTCATTGTTAAAACTTAAGGACTTCGGGGGTTGACGATACATATAAAGTTCATCGGGGTTGGAATTAGATTTCTCTATTTTTATGCCCTTTCCCTTATTATTTTCTTTTGCCTTTTTAAATTCAGTTGGGGTAATTTCTATAACATCATCGGAATTCTCGTCGGAATTCGATTCATCAGAGAATTGGTAATCCTCCCAATATTTTGCTTCCTTGGCGGAAACACCATTGACCATAATTAACCTTGGTCGGTTGGTTGAGGATTTTCTTTTACTTAACCGTTTTATTATTTCCCCCACCGGTTCTATTTCTTCATCCGGTTCCGATTCTTCTTCCGGTTCCGACTCTTCTTCCGGTTCCTCTTCTGGAACTTGTGAATCAGTCCACGAATCATTCCAATTTACATTTGACTCTTCATTATTATTAGGTGAGTCAATGGGACTTGTTCTAGAGGTAGACATCTATCACATAATATCAAACGCGTTAAGAGATTAATATATTACATAATATTCACATGTTAAAAATATATAGTTTCCAACAAAATTTGTTAAGCAATCATTTTTCAAGTAAACACGGTCGAAGTCCAGACTCACTAATGCATCCTAACAAACTCGATAAGACACACTAATGCAAAATTCTGGTTCTCTAAGACCAACACTCTAATACCAACTGAAATGTCCCGTTCTTATTGATTAAAAACGTTCCATATTAATTGATTTCGTTGCGAGGTTTTGACCTCTATATGATACATTTTTCGAAGACTGCATTCATTTTAAAACAAACCATAACCTTTATTTCATCAATAAAGGTTTAAAAAGCTTTACGTAGATTATCAAATAATGATAATCTAAAATATCCTGTTTACACACGACCATTACATAATGGTTTACAATACAAATATGTTACAACAAAATAAGTTTCTTGAATGCAGTTTTTACACAATATCATACAAGCATGGACTCCAAATCTCGTCCTTATTTAAGTATGAGACAGCGGAAGCTCTTAATAATCACCTGAGAATAAACATGCTTAAAACGTCAACAAAAATGTTGGTGAGTTATAGGTTTAACCTATATATATCAAATCATAATAATAGACCACAAGATTTCATATTTCAATACACATCCCATACATAGAGATAAAAATCATTCATAGGTGAACACCTGGTAACCGACATTAACAAGATGCATATATAAGAATATCCCCATCATTCCGGGACACCCTTCGGATATGATATAAATTTCGAAGTACTAAAGCATCCGGTACTTTGGATGGGGTTTGTTAGACCCAATAGATCAATCTTTAGCATTCGCGTCAATTAGGGTGTCTGTTCCCTAATTCTTAGATTACCAGACTTAATAAAAAGGGGCATATTCGATTTCGATAATTCAACCATAGAATGTAGTTTCACGTACTTGTGTCTATTTTGTAAATCATTTATAAAACCTGCATGTATTCTCATCCCAAAAATATTAGATTTTAAAAGTGGGACTATAACTCACTTTCACAGATTTTTACTTCGTCGGGAAGTAACACTTGGCCACTGGTTGATTCACGAACCTATAACAATATATACATATATATCAAAGTATGTTCAAAATATATTTACAACACTTTTAATATATTTTGATGTTTTAAGTTTATTAAGTCAGCTGTCCTCGTTAGTAACCTACAACTAGTTGTCCACAGTTAGATGTACAGAAATAAATCGATAAATATTATCTTGAATCAATCCACGACCTAGTGTATACGTATCTCAGTATTGATCACAACTCAAACTATATATATTTTGGAATCAACCTCAACCCTGTATAGCTAACTCCAACATTCACATATAGAGTGTCTATGGTTGTTCCGAAATATATATAGATGTGTCGACATGATAGGTCGAAACATTGTATACGTGTCTATGGTATCTCAAGATTACATAATATACAATACAAGTTGATTAAGTTATGGTTGGAATAGATTTGTTACCAATTTTCACGTAGCTAAAATGAGAAAAATTATCCAATCTTGTTTTACCCATAACTTCTTCATTTTAAATCCGTTTTGAGTTAATCAAATTGCTATGGTTTCATATTGAACTCTATTTTATGAATCTAAACAGAAAAAGTATAGGTTTATAGTCAGAAAAATAAGTTACAAGTCGTTTTTGTAAAGGTAGTCATTTCAGTCGAAAGAACGACGTCTAGATGACCATTTTAGAAAACATACTTCCACTTTGAGTTTAACCATAATTTTTGGATATAGTTTCATGTTCATAATAAAAATCATTTTCTCAGAATAACAACTTTTAAATCAAAGTTTATCATAGTTTTTAATTAACTAACCCAAAACAGCCCGCGGTGTTACTACGACGGCGTAAATCTGATTTTACGGTGTTTTTCGTGTTTCCAGGTTTTAAATCATTAAGTTATCATATCATATAGATATAGAACATGTGTTTAGTTGATTTTAAAAGTCAAGTTAGAAGGATTAACTTTTGTTTGCGAACAAGTTTAAAATTAACTAAACTATGTTCTAGTGATTACAAGTTTAAACCTTCGAATAAGATAGCTTTATATGTATGAATTGAATGATGTTATGAAAATCATTACTACCTTAAGTTCCTTGGATAAACCTACTGGAAAAGATAAAAATGGATCTAGCTTCAACGGATCCTTGGATGGCTCGAAGTTCTTGAAGCAGAATCATGACACGAAAACAAGTTCAAGTAAGATCATCACTTGAAATAAGATTGTTATAGTTATAGAAATTGAACCAAAGTTTGAATATGATTATTACCTTTTATTAGAATGATAACCTACTGTAAGAAACAAAGATTTCTTGAGGTTGGATGATCACCTTACAAGATTGGAAGTGAGCTAGCAAACTTGAAAGTATTCTTGATTTTATGTAACTAGAACTTGTAGAATATATGAAGAACACTTAGAACTTGAAGATAGAACCTGAGAGAGATCAATTAGATGAAGAAAATTGAAGAATGAAAGTGTTTGTAGGTGTTTTTGGTCCTTGGTGTATGGATTAGATATAAAGGATATGTAATTTTATTTTCATGTAAATAAGTCATGAATGATTACTCATATTTTTGTAATTTTATGAAATATTTCATGCTAGTTGCCAAATGATGGTTCCCACATGTGTTAGGTGACTCACATGGGCTGTTAAGAGCTGATCATTGGAGTGTATATACCAATAGTATATACATCTAAAAGCTGTGTATTGTACGAGTACGAATACGGGTGCATACGAGTAGAATTGTTGATGAAACTGAACGAGGTTGTAATTGTAAGCATTTTTGTTAAGTAGAAGTATTTTGATAAGTGTATTGAAGTCTTTCAAAAGTGTATAAATACATATTAAAACACTACATGTATATACATTTTAACTGAGTCGTTAAGTCATCGTTAGTGGTTACATGTAAGTGTTGTTTTGAAACCTTTAGGTTAACGATCTTGTTAAATGTTGTTAACCCAATGTTTATAATATCAAATGAGATTTTAAATTATTATATTATCATGATATTATCATGTATGAATATCTCTTAATATGATATATATACATTAAATGTCTTTACAACGATAATCGTTACATATATGTCTCGTTTAAAAATCATTAAGTTAGTAGTCTTGGTTTTACATATGTAGTTCATTGTTAATATACTTAATGATATGTTTACTTATCATAGTATCATGTTAACTATATATATTCATATATATGTCATCATATAGTTTTTACAAGTTTTAACGTTCGTGAATCACCGGTCAACTTGGGTGGTCAATTGTCTATATGAAACATATTTCAATTAATCAAGTCTTAACAAGTTTGATTGCTTAACATGTTGGAAACATTTAATCATGTAAATATCAATCTCAATTAATATATATAAACATAGAAAAGTTCGGGTCACTACACATTAGACAACCCAAAAGGCATAACCAACCACTCGAATAATCCACCTTTGATCTTGAAAGCTGTCTTCCATTCATCTCCTACTTTCATTCAAATATGATGATACCCACTTCTAAGATCAACTTTGGAAAACACACAAGAACCATGCAGCTCATCTAGCATATCATCTAATCTAGGTATGGGATACCTATATTTGATGGTGATGTTGTTAATAGCTCTGCTGTCTAC
This sequence comes from Rutidosis leptorrhynchoides, assembly GCF_046630445.1. Lineage (NCBI taxonomy): Eukaryota > Viridiplantae > Streptophyta > Magnoliopsida > Asterales > Asteraceae > Rutidosis > Rutidosis leptorrhynchoides. Next base: position 261,732,361 of record NC_092337.1, read on the forward strand.
ACACATTCTCATAGAACCATCTTTCTTTGGAACCAGCAAAGCTGGTACTGAACAAGGACTCATGCTGGTTCTAACATACCCCTTGGCAACCAGCTCATTAACTTGCTTTTCTAATTCTTTTGCTTCATGAGGGGAACATCGATAAGCTGCTTTATTAGGAAGAATAGATCCAGGTACAAGATCAATTTGATGTTCAATACCCCTGATTGGTGGTAAACCAATAGGTAACTCAGTAGGAAACACGTCAGCAAATTTGGATAACAATGGCTTTACCCTAGCTGGTATTTCATCACGCTGGTTCAACTCATCACTTTCAACCATCAGGAATAAATAAGCACCAGTACCACCCTTTATCTCAGTATCAACTTCAGCTTGAGTCATAAACAAAGTTTTATCATTCTTAACAGTAGGGTCTGCTCTAGGTATTTCACTAGGCTTTAAAGAAGTGAGGGTGACCTTCTTTCCATTCACATACAGTGAGTAAGTATTTTGATGTCCATTATGATAGACATACTTATCAAATAACCAAGGTCTACCAAGCAGCAAATGACAAGCATCTATAGGAATAACATCACAAGTGATCTCATCTTGATAAACAGTACCAATAGAAAATGGAACAGTAACTTGGCGAGTAACCTTTATCTCACTGCCTTGGTTAAGCCATTGAAGTTTGTATGGATGAGGATGCTTCTTTGTAACCAGCTCAAGCTTTTCCACCATGTGAGCAGATGCTGCGTTTGCACAGCTGCCTCTATCAACAATAAGGCTGCACACTTTGCCCTTGACTGTGCACCTTGAATGAAAGATGTTTTCTCGCTGGCTCTTATCTTCAATAGTCTCAGCTGAGTGCATTACTCTTCGAACCACTAACAACTCTCCAATATCAGCAGCAACAAACTCTTCACTATCAGACTCATCATATGCTGGTTCAGTTTCAAAACCCCCTTCCAAATCTTCAATCTCCTTTAGTGTAAGAGCACGCTGGTTAGGACATTGAGCTTGAAAATGCCCAAATCCATGGCACTTGAAGCATTTCCTTCTATCATCATTAGGACCAGCTACAATATTCTCTTTGCCTTTAGATACTTTGGATGCTACCTCGTTATGCCTAGGCAGCATAGATGATTGACCCTTCATAGGCAGCACAGCTGGCTTGGAATAAGACTTAAAATTAATTTTCTTCTTTGCTTGTTTCTCTACTTGAATAGTCAGCTTGCAAGCACTCTCAAAAGTCCATAGAGGCTGCATTTCAACTTGATCAGCAATAGAAGCATTTAAGCCTCCAACGAATCTTGCTATAGTGTGTTCTTTAGCTTCTTTAACATTTGTACGAATCTTGAGCAGCTCAAACTCTCTGATGTAATCAACAACATTCATGCTGCCTTACTTGAGTGTATTCATCTGGATATACAGCTCTTGCTTGTAAGCTTGAGGAACAAACCTCTTTTGCATACACTCTTTTAACTTGGACCAGGTTTTGATTGTTTTCTTCCCTTCATATTGCCTTTCTTTTTTTTAGATTATCATACCACAATGAAGAATACTTCTTTAATCTGATTACAGCAACTTTAAAGGCCTTTTTATCATCATAGCCTTTAACCTCAATAATTCTATCCATGGCCTGAACCCATTCAAAGTAATCTTCAGGATTATTAGACCCTTCAAAATCAGGTGGATCTATCTTGATATCTTTCAAATCATCAGCTTTTTTCCTATGCCTTCTTCTTCTTTGTGAAGAAGCATGAGATCCATCTGTAGATTGGCTACCATCCTCAGACTCAGTACTAGAAGACACAATAGTTGTATCTCCATTTTCAGATATGGGTCTATTTCTTCTTGGCACACCATCTTCCAACAAATTAACCATTCTTTCCATCTGATGTTGTAGAGTTTCAATAGCTCTATCTCTTCTAAGATTATGAGCTTTTTCAAGAGTCATGTTTCTAGGAATCTCAGCCATTTCAAATCAGATCTGGAAATAAGCTTTTCAGCTTCAAAACAGAGTATGAACTGAAACAATAATAAAAATGATAAGAAAGCTTCGATTTGAACAACCTAAGCTCTGATACCACTTTGATGCATGATTATGACTTTAAAAACGTAATTTAGAACAAGCTTTCTTCACCCAATAGATCTGAACACAAAGACCCAATTTGTAACAGTAACAAAAAAAAAACAGAGTATAAAACTCTGAAATAAGAACACAAAGGATAGAGAATCTAAACCCTTAATTGATAAAAATACCACCAAAATTAGAGATCTAGAAACACTCCAAGTGTAACATCCCGCATTTTTCCGTTAAATTATTTTAACGCCCGTCTTTTTCTTTTTAAATAATACCCTTCGTATCTAGATTCGTATCCTTTGTTAAGTAACATTTTAAATATTCTCGTTATCGGAATTTAATATCTCCCGTACTCCCGTGAAATTTAAAATAATTCGTTCGGTTAATTCCCGCACCCGATTCATAGTCGAGGGACCAAACTTGCCAAGGGTTCAAACCTTTGACTAGGTCAAAGGGTCAAACCCTTTCCACCCTTTCATTATCACCTCCTCCATTTTATTACTTCCTCCATTTTCTCTCTAACTCCAAACACAAAGATTCATCATCCATTTATGATCCAGCGGGTGTTTTGCAAAACAAATTACATATTTGAGCTCCTTACAACTTCCTCTTCGTTTTGGTACCAACTTCATCTCAATTGGGTAACATTTCTAAAACACTAGATTTCTTTAAATTCGTGTTCTTGACTTATAAAGTTGTTAATTAGCGTCTATGGCTCATTGTGATGTCGTGTATGTAATTTGTATGCTCGATTCGTTGTTTTTGGTGTAACTAGTTCAATATGAAAATTACTTGCTAAATCCTTGATTTTGGATGACCAAATGTTGTTAGATTGTTAAAGTGTATGTTTTAAAAGTGTTACTAGTATCATTAGCTTCGTTTTGATGTATAGGTTGATTAAGGAAACTCCAAGAACATGATTAGTGATTTTGTGAAATTGGGTTAGGGTTTGATAGAAGTAAATTGAATTTTTGATGCATTAAATGCTTGTTAATGTTACTTGTAAGTGTTAGGTTGTGTTGTATGCTTAATTACCTTCGAAACGGCATATCGTTCATGTAATTTGGTTGCCAAATCATTAAATTGCAATTTTGACTTGTATGCATTGATTATGGAACATTAATTGCGGTTTTTGGTTGTTTTAAGTGCAAGTTTGATTGATGATATGTGTTTAGTTGCATTCCTCGTCAAAATACCTTTCCAATGATGTATGATAGGCGTTATAAGTGTTTGCGGGTCAAGTTTTGTGTTAAAATTGATTTTGGCTCGTGCATAGTTTTGCAAAACAGAAACAGACCTGCACAGATGGTGGCGCGGCGCGCCCCATCCCCGCGCGGCGCGCAGATGTACCTGGTCAGATTCTGACCTCCTCGTCCCATTTCACGTGAAATGTTTGATGACCTACGGACCTCCGATTCACATGAAACTTGTTCTAATATACTTGTATATGAATATTTAGCATAGAAAAATAGTCCGGGACCCGACCCGAACATGTTGACTTTTTCGTTGACTTTGACCAAGTTTGACTTTTTGTCAAACTTAACCAATTAATTATGCAATCTTTCTAACATGATTCTATACTTGTATCTTGCATGAAACTTGACAATTTGACTCACATGCTTCATAATCGAGTCGTAACGAGCCATAGGACTAATTGAACATCTTTGACCGTTTGTGTTTACCGTTATTGATATAACCTATATGTTTAGGTCAAGACTAGCGTTGTATTTGCACGCATTTACTTGTTGAAGTACTTTTATAACTCTCGCTCTCAAGGTGAGATCATAGTCCCACTTTTACTCTTTTTGAACTTATATTTGGGATGAGAAAACATAAACGATTCTTTTGAACTAAGTGAACACAAGAACGGGAAAACAAACATTCTACATACGAGTTTAGAACAAAAATCCTCAATTCGATTATCATTAGTTACACTTGCCGGGTGTAAGCGAGAACTTATGTTATATGGCCATATGGGTTGACAACCCTCATCTTTGACGGTTCGCTACCGTCTACGGATGAAATATATTTTCGAGAATCAGTGTTTGTTCTAGCACTATGGATGGGGTATACAATGGATGGAATGTTAAGCTTTGATAATTGGGTGCTCGTGAAACAAACTTTTGGAATGTATTACTATTATTTCATTGATGCAAATCTTGTAGTTCACTTGTACTCACTTACTTAAACCTATGATTTCACCAACGTTTTCGTTGACAGATTTCTATGTTTTTCTCAGGTCATGCACGATATGTGAAACATGCTTCCGCTTACTATTTGATACTTTCATCCGATGTCAAGTATACATGCATTTCATGGAGCGTCTTTTGACTTTACTTTAAACCGTGTCGCCTAGATTTCAATCGTACTTATAACGTTGTAACTTAACTTTTGGTTGAACAATTCTTGTAAACTTTGAAACAATCTTTATTTTGAAATGAAGGCGACATATTTTGGTCAAACGTTATCTTAAAGACTTATAATCAGGTAATGGGACCCACGTAGCCGACGCCGTCACTTGACGATTTGTCGGGGTCGCTACAAGTGGTATCAGAGCCTTGGTTGTAGGGATTTAGAGTTCATTTGTGTCCACCCCGAGTCATAGGGTACATAGGTGAATCTAGACTACAACCGGCATATAGACTGAAGTAGGAATTACTTGACTATTTGTGCATTTATACTCGAACTTTTCTATCATATCTAACTCGTATTCGATCTTGATCTTACGTTGATAAATTTTGTTGACGCGCCTCCTTGACTTTATGAAGTAATGTTAAATGCACATGAGAATCAGGGTAATATAATTTTCGGGATTATATTACGGTGATTCATATGGACATTCCGACATTATGACATAAAGAATTTAAGGCGAGTCAAGGAAAATTTTCTCTACATCATCATTCCCTATCATGATTAGTATTATTGAGAATACTAATCAACGATATTCTTGTGTCATGAAGGAACAATGGCTCACCAAGGTCAACACAACACTCCTCTCGAAACTCTTGAACAAGCTCTTCAACGAATGATAACCACCGCCGTGGGTACGGCCGTGGCCGATCACTTTTCTAACAACAACAATCATGGAGCCGGTAATTCAAGCGAAGGTTACTCCTACAACAACTTCATGAAGTACAACCCTCCCACTTTCGATGGAACCGGAGGACCGGTTACTCTCACCCGATGGTTTGAACAAATGGAGACCGTTTTTAACACAAGCGGCTGTCGAGACCAAGATAAGGTCAAGTTTTCCACCCTCACTTTCACCGGCATTGCTCTCTCGTGGTGGAACAAGTACGTACAATCAGTGGGTATCGATGAAGCCCTTACACTCTCTTGGGCCGAATTAAGAGAAAGAATGATCACCGAATACTTCCCGCGCGACGAGACTCGAAGGCTCGAGCAAGGGCTAAGGAATTTGAAAACGGTCGGGAATGACCTCGGAGCTTATAATCAACGGTTTACCGAACTAGTCTCAATGTGTCCGAATCTCATGACTCCCGAATCACTAAGAGTCGAACTTTACATGGATGGCCTCCCTAAGAGCATTCAACACGGGGTAATGGCATCCCAACCCACTAACCTACAAGAGGCTTTAGCAAAGGCCCACCAAACTTTAGAAACGGTAACTGAAATGGAAGCACCGGCACCAATGATCGAGAACCAATCGAGCGGCAATAAAAGAACATGGGAAGCCTCTCAATCAAGCAAACACAACAATAACAACAACCCCGCCAAGAAGCCTTTCACCTCCAACGACAAGAAAGGCTATGCCGGAAAACTACCTTTTTGTAACGAATGCCACAAGCATCACTTTGAAGGATGTGGCAGGTTTCGCCACCGGCGCCAAGGAAGTGGTCACATCGCCAAACATTGTGGAAGTGCCACCCCCGTCACTCGGAAGGGACCCAACACACAAAAGTCGGTCACTTGTTACGCATGTGGCCAATCGGGTCATTTTAGGAATGAATGCCCAAAGAATAAAGCAAAAACCAACGCGCGCCGTTGAACTTACAACATCGACACCTAGGATGCCCGAGACGATGATGGACTAGTCACGGGTACGTTTCTTCACAACAAACCGTATATTTCATACTTATTCGATTCGAGTACCGTTAGACGTTTTATAACCAAGGATTTGACTCGTGCTCTTTATATTCCACCTTTTTCCCCTAGACACTACTTAGGCAATTTAAGTGACCAACGGAAAATATTGTGTGCCTATAAATTTTATTGGAGGATATACGTTAAGACTTTTGACTTGACACCTATAGAACTAGGGAGCTCGGAACCTATTCGTTAAAAAAAAAAAAAAAAAGAAAATGTTTCCCCATCATCTTGTATAGATTATTGTGAACTGAGTAATTTTCGGTTGGAAACCGATACCCTCTCCCTCGCATCCATGACCTCATGATTTCTTGCATGAATTCCGTGTGTATTCCAAAACGACCTCCGTTCCGGTTATCACCAATTGGGGGTTAAGGGAGACGATGTCTCCTAAGCCATCTTCCGAACTCGCAACGTTAGTTGTAAATCTCTCTTAGTACCGTTTGATTTATTTAGGACTCCGTCCGTATTCATGAACCTCCTAAACCACGTATGCAACTTATCTAGACAAATCTGTTATCGTATTTATGGATGACATCTTAACTTATTTAAGTAAAGAAGGAAAACGAACAACATCACCATCTTACGCTCGAACTTTTGAGAAAAGAGCAACTCTATACCAAATTCTCCGAGTGAGAATTTCTGTTGAACGAAGTCCAATTTTCTAGACCATGATGTTAATGGTCAAGGCATTACAATCAATCTCGAAATCAAGCCACATGTAATCAGGAAACTCTACCAACTCGGACTTGTATTCGTAAAAAAAAAAAAAAAAAAAAAAAAAAAAAATCTTAGATCTCGTCTGTTGTTACCAAAGATTCATTTCTGACTTTTCTCGTGTTACCCGACTTTTAAACTCGTTAACTCACTAAGGGAAAACTTTAAACCTCTCCGTGTTCGAACCTTGAGCGTGATTCTTCACACCAACATTTCTAGCTAAATTCGTACAACACCAGATGGGACTCAAATATGGAAATATTTCTAGTTGGACGCCGAAAGGCATACTCCCTCGACTCGAAATCAACGGAACGGAAATTCGTTATTTTGCACGAAGAATTCAAATACTAAATTGTGGATCCGATCAATATTCTCGTCATCACGTACCACACTACATACCTCTGTTATTTCACCGTTACCGTCTGATATTACTGGAATTTAAGATAACACACAATCCAACCATACTTCACTCTTCTTTGACTTAACGCCCTTGTGAATTCTGATAATCGGCCAACTATTATTCAACCCCGAACTATACAACTACGTGTACTACCTCGTTTCTCTTTCAGACTTCAACTTTTGACAACTAGAGGCACGTTATGGCAACGTCGAGATGTAAACTCATCCTATTCTAAGTCCTCATTTCACTTCTATATTTATCGATCGCACTCCCGTATAAGGAAACTTTTTGTAAAATTTCTCATTGGATAGAGAAACTCCTCATATTACATTAGTATTCGCCACGAGGGTGAATAGTCCTAACGAACATTTTTTTTCGAACCCTAACTGACTTGTTCAAACATATCTTAAGAGATTCTATTCCAACACGGTGTATCTTTGTCAATTATCCCGTATCGAAATACTCGTTTCACTTCTAGTTTTACAAGAAACCTTGGAGACCCGCTTAGACATGAGTACCGCGTACCACCCACAAACCGACGAACCGAGCAAACGAACGATTTACGTCTTGGAAAGACATGTCACAAACTCGTATTGTCACCTTTAGTAGATCACTCTTACAACAGTAGTCACCACTCGTGTGTTCACACGCGCTTTCCGAAACCCTATATGACCGCTAATGTCATACCCCTGCTCATTTAACCAAAGCATCAACCACCGAAATCTGAACTCCATCAAGAAACAACAATTGAGATCGTTCAAGTCCGAGAAGGGCTCGAGACAACCCATTGTCGCCAGAAGAGTTATACCAAACTTAGAGGAGAACCTCACCAAACCCAGTGTGTAACCGCGTAATATTGGGAAACCGCACCTTGGAAGGGTGTAATCCATTTTGGGAAATCGAGAAAGACTATATCCGCAATATTGAACCTTCTGAAACCTTGGGGCGTATTGGAACCGCTTCCTACCGTTTAGAACTCCCGACTCAATTAAGTTTCCGTTTACCCTACATTTCGTGTAACAAACTTAGAAACGTGTCCTGCGGAACAGGAGCGTGCAATCCTGCTAGATACATCAACTATCGATGACAACTTCTCTTCATAGGGAAAACCAGTTGAAACCGGGGATCGTAAAACCAAACCCAAATACAACGTAAAACCCTGACTATCCAACTCATGAGAACACTCAAGGACGTACTTTCACTTATTCATTGCATGGACAACGTAAAGTCTCGAGTAAGAGATATCGACTACTACTTCCAACTAAATTTCGGGACGAAATTTCTTTTGAGGTGTGGATAATGTAACATCCCGCATTTTTCCGTTAAATTATTTTAACGCCCGTCTTTTTCTTTTTAAATAATACCCTTCGTATCTAGATTCGTATCCTTTGTTAAGTAACATTTTAAATATTCTCGTTATCGGAATTTAATATCTCCCGTACTCCCGTGAAATTTAAAATAATTCGTTCGGTTAATTCCCGCACCCGATTCATAGTCGAGGGACCAAACTTGCCAAGGGTTCAAACCTTTGACTAGGTCAAAGGGTCAAACCCTTTCCACCCTTTCATTATCACCTCCTCCATTTTATTACTTCCTCCATTTTCTCTCTAACTCCAAACACAAAGATTCATCATCCATTTATGATCCAGCGGGTGTTTTGCAAAACAAATTACATATTTGAGCTCCTTACAACTTCCTCTTCGTTTTGGTACCAACTTCATCTCAATTGGGTAACATTTCTAAAACACTAGATTTCTTTAAATTCGTGTTCTTGACTTATAAAGTTGTTAATTAGCGTCTATGGCTCATTGTGATGTCGTGTATGTAATTTGTATGCTCGATTCGTTGTTTTTGGTGTAACTAGTTCAATATGAAAATTACTTGCTAAATCCTTGATTTTGGATGACCAAATGTTGTTAGATTGTTAAAGTGCATGTTTTAAAAGTGTTACTAGTATCATTAGCTTCGTTTTGATGTATAGGTTGATTAAGGAAACTCCAAGAACATGATTAGTGATTTTGTGAAATTGGGTTAGGGTTTGATAGAAGTAAATTGAATTTTTGATGCATTAAATGCTTGTTAATGTTACTTGTAAGTGTTAGGTTGTGTTGTATGCTTAATTACCTTCGAAACGGCATATCGTTCATGTAATTTGGTTGCCAAATCATTAAATTGCAATTTTGACTTGTATGCATTGATTATGGAACATTAATTGCGGTTTTTGGTTGTTTTAAGTGCAAGTTTGATTGATGATATGTGTTTAGTTGCATTCCTCGTCAAAATACCTTTCCAATGATGTATGATAGGCGTTATAAGTGTTTGCGGGTCAAGTTTTGTGTTAAAATTGATTTTGGCTCGTGCATAGTTTTGCAAAACAGAAACAGACCTGCACAGATGGTGGCGCGGCGCGCCCCATCCCCGCGCGGCGCGCAGATGTACCTGGTCAGATTCTGACCTCCTCGTCCCATTTCACGTGAAATGTTTGATGACCTACGGACCTCCGATTCACATGAAACTTGTTCTAATATACTTGTATATGAATATTTAGCATAGAAAAATAGTCCGGGACCCGACCCGAACATGTTGACTTTTTCGTTGACTTTGACCAAGTTTGACTTTTTGTCAAACTTAACCAATTAATTATGCAATCTTTCTAACATGATTCTATACTTGTATCTTGCATGAAACTTGACAATTTGACTCACATGCTTCATAATCGAGTCGTAACGAGCCATAGGACTAATTGAACATCTTTGACCGTTTGTGTTTACCGTTATTGATATAACCTATATGTTTAGGTCAAGACTAGCGTTGTCTTTGCACGCATTTACTTGTTGAAGTACTTTTATAACTCTCGCTCTCAAGGTGAGATCATAGTCCCACTTTTACTCTTTTTGAACTTATATTTGGGATGAGAAAACATAAACGATTCTTTTGAACTAAGTGAACACAAGAACGGGAAAACAAACATTCTACATACGAGTTTAGAACAAAAATCCTCAATTCGATTATCATTAGTTACACTTGCCGGGTGTAAGCGAGAACTTATGTTATATGGCCATATGGGTTGACAACCCTCATCTTTGACGGTTCGCTACCGTCTACGGATGAAATATATTTTCGAGAATCAGTGTTTGTTCTAGCACTATGGATGGGGTATACAATGGATGGAATGTTAAGCTTTGATAATTGGGTGCTCGTGAAACAAACTTTTGGAATGTATTACTATTATTTCATTGATGCAAATCTTGTGGTTCACTTGTACTCACTTACTTAAACCTATGATTTCACCAACGTTTTCGTTGACAGATTTCTATGTTTTTCTCAGGTCATGCACGATATGTGAAACATGCTTCCGCTTACTATTTGATACTTTCATCCGATGTCAAGTATACATGCATTTCATGGAGCGTCTTTTGACTTTACTTTAAACCGTGTCGCCTAGATTTCAATCGTACTTATAACGTTGTAACTTAACTTTTGGTTGAACAATTCTTGTAAACTTTGAAACAATCTTTATTTTGAAATGAAGGCGACATATTTTGGTCAAACGTTATCTTAAAGACTTATAATCAGGTAATGGGACCCACGTAGCCGACGCCGTCACTTGACGATTTGTCGGGGTCGCTACACCAAGTCTTCAATTACAACTGATAAAGATTCCACCACAACTATAATATCAGATATGAAGATTTGGATTTCACCACAATGTTTGATAAAGTAACACCACAAACACTGATAAAGAAACCACTCTTAGCCACCGGAATCAAAGATTCGTAAAGACACAGAGATTTTTGTAAATAGATAAGCTCTATCAAACTTTTCATTCAATCATCAACTAACTTTTACAATTACAAGAGCTCTCTATTTATAGGAGAAGCTTAACAGCTATTTTCTAGAAAAGACAAAAACATAAAAAGGAAATGGAGACAAAAAGGACAAATAATTACAATTTAGCCAATAAGAATAAAGGATACAATCTGCAAAAGCCTGCCATTTGGTAGTGCTCCTCCCCATAATAAAAGCATCCAATGATAGATGGGAATCTTCCTTGGACAGCTAACATTCTTTTAGAACATCCACGCACGTGTTAAACACATGACCTGACCGGTTTATTGAAAAGCATAAGTAAACTTTGAATTGTATCAGCAAGTTGGCCCTTCAAAAGAAAACAACGTCGCCTGCTGGTTGAACTAAGTTTCGTATGCTGGTTGAACTAAAATTCTTCAGCTGGTTGAACTAGCTGGTTCGCCTAAGTATTAACTTTGCTGGTTCGATTTGCTGGTTACCCGGCTGAGTGAATTAAAGCTTTACTGGCTGAACTAAGCTCATTTGCTGGTCCGGCTAGCTGGTTCTTCTTAATTGCTGGCTTGCCTTCAACTATCAAAAACTTTATTCATTTAAACATAACTACTTCAGTTTAAGGACTGAAGTAGGGTCACCCCTGAGCTTCTTGAACCAGCTCCAAAAACACTTAGATGATACGAAATAGATGGCAACACGACCATTGCTTGTCCTGATTCGGGTGTAACATCTTTTGAGCTCGTGCTGGCTGTGTTGCTGGTTACATTGCCCAGCTCACCCGCATCATTTATCACACAATATCAAACACGTTAAGAGATTAATATATTACATAATATTTACATGTTAATAATATATAGTTTCCAACAAAAAAATGTTAAGCAATCGTTTTTGAAGAAAAAGACGGTCGAAGTCCAGACTCACTAATGCATCCTAACAAACTAGGTAAGACAAGCTAATGCAAAAATTCTGGTTCTCTAAGACCAACGCTCGGATACCAACTGAAATGTCCCGTTCATATCGATTATAAACGTTCCATATTAATTGATTTCGTTGCGAGGTTTTGACCTCTATATGATACGTTTTTCAAAGACTGCATTCGTTTTTAAAACAAAACCATAACCTTTATTTTATCGACAAGGTTAAAAAAATACCACTTAGATTATGCAGAAATGATAATCTAAAAATATCACACTTACACACTACCAATACATATTGGTTTACAATATTAATATGTTACAACAAAATAAATCTCGAATGCAGTTTTAAACAATATTATACAAGCATGCTGACACCAAATCTTGTCCATATATTAGCATGCAACAGCGAAAGCTCTTAATAATCACCTGAGAATAAACATGCTTTAAACGTCAACAAAAATGTTGGTGAGTTATATGTTTAACCTATATATTTATCAAATTGTAATAATAGACCACAAGATTTCATATTTCAATATACATCCCATACATAGAGATAAAAATCATTCATATGGTGAACACCTGGTAACCGACCTTAACAAGATGTATATAGAATATCCCCTATCATTCCGGGACTCCCTTCGGACATGATGAATTCGAAGTACTAAAGCATCCGGTACTTTAGATGGGGCTCGTTGGGCCCAATAGATCTATCTTTAAGATTCGCGTCAAGTAGGGTGTCTGTTCCCTAATTCTTAGATTACCAGACTAAAAAGGGGCATATTCTGTTTAATAATTCGCCATAGAATGTAGTTTCATTTACTTTTGTCTATTTTGTAAAACATTTATAAAACTGCATGTATTCTCATCCCAAAATATTAGATTTTAAAAGTGGGACTATAACTCACTTTCACAGATTTTTACTTCGTCGGGAAGTAAGACTTGGCCACTGGTCGATTCACGAACTTATAACAAATATGTACATATATATCAAAGTATGTTCAAAATATATTTACAACATAATTAATACGTTTTGCTGTTTAAGTTTATTAAGTCAGTCGTCCTCGTTAGTAACCTACAACTAGTTGTCCACAGTTAGATGTACAGAAAATAAAGCAATATATATTATCTCGAATCAATCCACGACCTCGTGTATACAAGCCTCAGGCTAGATCACAACTCAAAGTATATATAATATTTTGGAATCAACCTCAACCCTCTATAGCTAACTCTAACATTACTGCATATAGAGTGTCTATGGTTGTTCTGAAATATATATATAGATGGGTCGATATGATATGTCAAAATATTGTATTCGTGTCTATGGTATCCCAAGATTACATAATATATTAGAATATATGTATAATACAATATAAGTTAGCTAGGATATGATTAATATAGATTTGTTACCAATTTTCACATAGCTACAACAAGAAAAATTATCCAATCTTGTTTTACCCATAACTTCTTCGTTTTAAATCCGTTTTGAGTGTTTCAAGTTGCTATGGTTTCATATTGAACTTAAGTTTATGAATATAAACAGAAAAAGTATATGTTTTTAGTCGGAAATACAGGTTACAAGTCATTTTTGTAAAGGTAGTCATTTCAGTCGAAAGAACGACATCTAGATGACCATTTTGGAAAACATACTTCCACTTTGAGTTTAACCATGATTTTTGGATATAGTTCCATGTTCATAAGAAAAATCATTTTCCCAGAAGAACAACTTTTAAATTAAAGTTTATCATAGTTTTTAATTAATTAACCCAAAATAGCCCGCGGTGTTACTACGACGGCGTATATCCGGTTTTACAGTGTTTTTCGTGTTTTCCGGTTTTAAATCATTAAGTTAGCATATCATATAGATATAGAACATGTGTTTAGTTGATTTTAAACGTCAAGTTAGAAGGATTAACTTTTGTTTGCGAACAAGTTTAGAATTAACTAAACTATGTTCTAGTGATTACAAGTTTAAACCTTCGAATAAGGTAGTTTTATATATATAAATCGAATGATGTTATGAACATCATTACTACCTCAAGTTTAGTAGGTAAACCTACTGGAAATGATGAAAAAATAACTTGAGCTTCAAAGGATCTTTGATGGCTTGGAAGTTCTTGAAATAGAATCATGACACAAAAACAAGTTCAAGTAAGATTATTACTCTAATTAAGATAGTTATAGTTACATAAATTGAATCAAAGCTTGAATATGAATGTTACCTAGATTTAGAAAGATAAACTACTGTAAATAACAAAGGTTTCTTGATCTTAGATGATTGCTTGGAATGGATTAGGAAACTTGGAAGTGTTCTTGATGTGTTCTTGAGTAATTGTTTTTATGATGATTATATGTAATAACCAAAGCTTGTATTTGATGATTTTTGCTGGAAAAATAGTAACTTAGACGTTCATGGAAGAGTGTTTGTGTTTTGAGAGAGAATTGGGAAGAAAATTGGAAGTGAAATGGAGTAGGTGGTGAGTGGTGAAGGTGTGTGGGGTTAAAAGGAGTTCTTGTTTTTGTTTCCTTGCTCATAAGTCATGCTAGTTGTCTAATTTTTAGTTCCACATGTTTGTTGACTATCTAGGGCTGCTAAGAGCTGAATTATTATGTGTATATACCAATAGTATATACGTCTAGGAGCTGGGTATTATACGAGTACGAATACAGTTGCATACGAGTAGAATTGTTGATGAAAATAAATGAGAATGCAATTGTAAGCATTTTTGTTAAGTAGAAGTACTTTGATATGTGTCTTCAAGTCTTTCAAAAGTGTACTAATACATCTAAATACACTACAGGTATATACATTTTAACTTAGTCGTTAAGTCATCGTTAGTCGTTACATGTAAGTGTTGTTTTGAAACCTTTAAGTTAACGATCTCATTTGATGTTGTTAACCCATTGTTTATTATATCTAATGAGATGTTAAATTATTACATTATCAAGATATTATGATGTATGAATATATCTTAATATGATATATATATATATACATTAAAATGTCGTTAAAACGATAATCGTTACATATATGCCTCGTTTCAAAATTCTTAAGTTAGTAGTCTTGTTTTACATATGTAGTTCGTTGTTAACATACTCAATGATATATATAATTATAATTTTATCATGTTAAATATAGTGTAACAATATCTTAATATGATACATATGTATTTAGTAAGACGTTGTAATAACGATAATCGTTATATATATCGTTTCGAGTTTCTTAACTTAGTTGTCTCATTTTTATGTATATAACTCATTGTTATTATACTTATGGATATGCTTACTTATCATAATCTCATGTTAACTATATGTATATCCATATATATATCGTCATGTCATTTTTACAAGTTTTAACGTTCGTGAATCGCCGGTCAACTTGGGTGGTCAATTGTCTACATGAAACTCATTTCAAATAATCAAGTCTTAACAAGTTTGATTGCTTAACATGTTGGAAACACTTAATTATGTAAATATCAATTTCATTTAATATATATAAACATGGAAAAGTTCGGGTCACTACAGTACCTACCCGTTAAATAAATTTCGTCCTGAAAATTTAAGCAGTTGGAGGTGTTGACGTATCTTCTGGAAATAAGTGCGGGTATTTCTTCTTTATCTGATCTTCTCATTCCCAGGTGAACTCGGGTCCTCTACGAGCATTCCATCGAACCTTAACAATTGGTATCTTGTTTTGCTTAAGTCTTTTAACCTCACGATCCATTATTCCGACGGGTTCTTCGATGAATTGAAGTTTTTCATTGATTTGTATTTCGTCTAACGAAATAGTGAGATCTTCTTTAGCAAAACATTTCTTCAAATTCGAGACGTGAAAAGTGTTATGTATAGCTGCGAGTTGTTGAGGTAACTCAAGTCGGTAAGCTACTGGTCTGACACGATCAATAATCTTGAATGGTCCAATATACCTTGGATTTAATTTCCCTCATTTACCAAATCGAACAACGCCTTTCCAAGGTGCAACTTTAAGCATGATCATCTCTCCAATTTCAAATTCTTTATCTTTTCTTTTAATGTCAGCGTAGCTCTTTTGTCGACTTTGGGCGGTTTTCAACCGTTGTTGAATTTAGATGATCTTCTCGGTAGTTTCTTGTATTATCTCCGGACCCGTAATCTGTCTATCCCCCACTTCACTCCAACAAATATGAGACCTGCACTTTCTACCATAAAGTTCTTCAAACGGTGCCATCTCAATGCTTGAATGGTAGCGGTTGTTGTAGGAAAATTCTGCTAACGGTAGATGTCGATCCCAACTGTTTCTGAAATCAATAACACATGCTCGTAGCATGTCTTCAAGCATTTGTATCATCCTTTCACTCTGCCCATCAGTTTGTGGATGATAGGCAGTACTCATGTCTAGACGAGTTCCTAATGCTTGCTGTAATGTCTGCCAGAATCTTGAAATAAATCTGTCATCCCTATCAGAGATAATAGAGATCGGTATTCCATGTCTGGAGACGACTTCCTTCAAATACAGTCATACTAACTTCTCCATCTTGTCATCTTCTCTTATTGGCAGGAAGTGTGCTGATTTGGTGAGACGATCAACTATTACCCAAATAGTATCAAAACCACTTGTAGTCCTTGGCAATTTAGTGATGAAATCCATGGTAATGTTTTCCCATTTTCATTCCGGGATTTCGAGTTGTTGAAGTAGACCTGATGGTTTCTGAAGCTCCGCTTTGACCTTAGAACACGTCAAACATTCTTCTACGTATTTAGCAACATCGGATTTCATACCCGGCCACCAAAAATGTTTCTTGAGATCCTTGTACATCTTCCCCGTTCCAGGATGTATTGAGTATCTGGTTTTATGAGCTTCTCTAAGTACCATTTCTCTCATATCTCCAAATTTCGGTACCCAAATCCTTTCAGCCCTATACTGGGTTCCGTCTTCCCGAATATTAAGATGCTTCTCCGATCCTTTGGGTATTTCATCCTTTAAATTTCCCTCTTTTAAAACTCCTTGTTGCGCTTCCTTTATTTGAGTAGTAAGGTTAGTGTGAATCATTATATTCATAGCTTTTACTCGAACGGGTTCTCTGTCCTTTCTGCTCAAGGCGTCGGCTACCACATTTGCCTTCCCTGAGTGGTAATGAATCTCAAAGTCGTAATCATTCAACAATTCAATCCATCTGTGCTGCCTCATGTTCAGTTGTTTCTGATTAAATATGTGTTGATGACTTTTGTGATCGGTATATATAATACTTTTGACCCCATATAAGTAGTGCCCCCAAGTCTTTAATGCAAAAACAACCGCGCCTAATTCCAAATCATGCATCGTATAATTCTGCTCGTGAATCTTTAATTGTCTAGACGCATAAGCAATTACTTTCGTTCGTTGCATTAATACACAACCGAGACCTTGCTTTGAGGCATCACAATATATCACAAAATCATCATTCCCTTCAGGTAATGACAATATAGGTGATGTAGTTAACTTTTTCTTTAACAATTGAAACACTTTCTCTTGTTCATCTTTCAATTCAAATTTCTTCCCTTTATGTGTTAATGCAGTTAAGGGTTTTGCTATTCTGGAAAAGTCTTGGATGAACTTTCTGTAGTAACCAGCTAGTCCTAAAAATTGGAGTATATGCTTCGGAGTTTTCGGGGTTTCCCACTTTTCAATGCTTTCAATCTTTGCTGGATCCACCTGAATACCTTCTTTGTTCACTATGTGACCGAGGAATTGAACTTCTTCCAACCAAAATGCACACTTTGAAAACTTAGCGTACAGTTTTTCTCTCCTTAACAACTCTAGCACTTTTCTCAATTGTTCTTCGTGCTCTTGGTCATTCTTTGAGTAAATAAGTATGTCATCGATGAAAATAATGACAAACTTATCAATGTATGGTCCACACACTCGGTTTATGAGGTCCATGAACACAGCTGGTGCGTTAGTTAACCCAAATGGAATAACTATAAACTCGTAATGATCGTAGCGCATCCTAAAAGCGGTCTTTGGAATATCATCCTCCTTCACCCGCATTTGATGATACCCAGAACGTAAATCAATTTTCGAATAAACCGACGAGCCTTGTAGTTGATCAAATAAGTCGTCGATTCTCGGTAGTGGGTAGCGGTTCTTGATGGTGAGTTTGTTCAACTCTCGGTAGTCGATACACAACCTAAATGTACCATCCTTCTTCTTGACAAATAAAAGAGGAGCTCCCCACGGTGATGTGCTTGGTCGAATGAAACCACGCTCTAAAAGTTCTTGTAAATGACTTTGTAAGTCTTTCATTTCGCTGGGTGCGAGTCTGTATGGAGCACGAGCTATTGGTGCAGCTCCTGGTACAAGGTCTATTTGAAATTCAACGGATCGATGTGGGGGTAATCCCGGTAATTCTTTCGGAAATACATCGGGAAATTCTTTTGCGACGGAAACATCACTGATTTTCTTTTCTTCAGGTTTAACTTCCTTGATGTGTGCTAGAATGACGTAACAACCTTTTCTTATTAGTTTTTGCGCCTTCAAACTACTAATAAGATTTAATTTTGTGATGACCCGGTAATTTCCGACCAAATTTAAACTTAATCTTTATATGATTTCGATACGATAAGCAAAGTCTGTAATATTGAGTCACAAAGATTTTGAACTGTTTTATATATTCGTTTGACTTTCGACCATTCCCGACGATTCACGAACTTTTGTCTGTAAATAAAAATGTAAATATAAATATAAGATTATATACGTTTGTATATGTAAAATAAAACACAAGGTAATTAAGCATAATGAAATTGTATATATATATATATATATATATATATATATATATATATATATATATATATATATATATATATATATATATATATGATTGTTATTAATAATAATTGTATTATAGTATATATAATATGTATATATGATAAATATTCAAATATCATTTTTGTATAACATATGTAATGCATAATTAAGGTTAGTATATTATATGTATTTATAAGTTAATATATAAATGTTATATTAATGTTATGATTGTTACATTCAATATTATTATTAATATTGTTATTAAAATAAATATTTGTATCATCAATATTATAAAAATATAAAGTTATATATAAAATATGATATGTATAAGTTGTTATATTACTATTAAAATGAATAGATACCTATAGGTATGATTGCCATATATAATTATTATTATATTGTAAAATATATAAAATGTATAAATATTAAATTTAAAACATATGTTAATATATATATATATATATATATATATATATATATATATATATATATATAAATTATATAATTATTAATTACAAGTTAAAGATATAGTTGTTATACTAATACTACTATGACTACTTCTATTAATATTAAAAATCTATATTAATAATTAATAATTCTCAATATATAGTATATAGGTATGAGGTGTGTTAAATATAAGTAGATAATATTATAAATACCATTAATAATATTGGTATGATTATTAATAATAATATTATTGTTACAAAATTCATAAAAATTATAATTAATATTATCATTAGTAATAACATTATTACTAGTACAATTATAATTGTATTGCTATTATTTATAATATTAAAGAGTAATATTATTATATTTACATTTATTAATAAGAATAAAGATAATTTATACATATAAATAAAAGATATACAATTATGGAAATAAATACAAATATATGAATGTTGTATGTAAAGTTCATAATTAATTACATATACATATACTAAATACAGATATAAGTATATAAATAAATATTTATACGTATTTTAAATAAAGTTAAAAATATAAATAATTGCAGAAAGTCTTGCAATCTGTTATCCATCTTTCTCAAACTATAGGCATTTGTTTTTATGTTATTTAGTCATACAAATCTGTGGTAAATCATTAGAGAGTAATTCCAAATTCTGTGAATCAATCACTATCTTCCTTTATATTTTTTTATTTATTTTCTCTGACACCGATAGTAAAATTGTCGAGCAATTTGGGTTATATAATTGACGTAATTCAGTATTAGACATTAACAACAAACCCATCTTATCAATCCACAACTACATACATCACTTTTACAGCTTCAATCGTTCGAATTTAAACTAAAATTAGGAAGAACACAGGCTTTGCCCTGTTCTTGCTTCATTATTTTCAAATCAATCGATTTTGTAATCAATTTTAAAAAGTGTAAATGCCATGTTGTTAGAAATATTTAAAGAGATCTTTCTGCAAATTTTCAGCCATCAATTCTTCATATCGAATGAGAATTTTGAGGTCAAAGTTTGAAACTCAAAAGTCAACTAATGTGTTCATCACCAAATTTGCAACCGTATTAAAGTTTTTGATTCAATTGAGTGTACAGAAAGTTTATAAGTATGATTTTGAACTTTTTTCATGAAGAAGTCATGATCCAAAACGATCTAAAAACTCGAGTTTGATTTGAAGTTCATTAACGGGTGTAGCAGGTCTGTTATGAATTTTTTTTTTATTATTTCATTTTGATTAAATTAATTAATCTTGACTATATATTTCTGTTACAATTTTTAATATAAGTACAACTTTAAAACCTGTGTTAGAATCGTGCATTGGATAATTGGTCTGTGAAGAAAGAAGAAGAAGAAGTAAGGAACAGAAACGAGTTATAAGATTTTAGATTAGGATTTAATCAGAAAAACTAAAAATGGAACAATGGTTAGAGTGTGTTTGTGCAACCGAGAGGTCTCGGGTTCGATTCCGGTTGGAGCATTCTTTTTATAAAAACTCCATGAAGAGGGTATATTCCTTAAACTCGATTCCGGTTGGAGCATTCTTATTATTATTATTATTATTATTATTATTATTATTATTATTTTTATTATGATTGTTATTATTATGATATGTATTATTATTATTATTAACATTTATTATTATGATTATGATTATGATTATAATTATAATTATTATAATTATTATTAAATATTAGGATTATTATTATTATTATTATTATTATTATTATTATTATTATTATTATTATTATTATTATCATTATTAGGAACAAAATATAACTTTCATTATAAACATTATAATTAGTGACAAAATAATACAACTTATTATTATTTTTGTAAATATTGGTAATTGTGCCATTTTTAGTATTATTATTATTATTATGAATATGGTTAGGATTATTATTATTGTTATAAAACAATACAATTTATTATTACTCTCACTAATATTAGTATAAATATTATTTTCATAATTATTAGTTTTACTATTATCATTATTAATATATCTATCAATTTTAACAATATCGTTATTTATATTAGTATTATCAATATTAAGAAAGTTATTATTATTAGTAAATCATTATTATCAAAACTATTATTTTCGTTACAAATAAATATTTTGTAATTAAAATATACTTAATACATATATTATAATCATATTAATAGTTTATATATCACCTACCAATTATAATAACATTATATATATAAATAATTATATATAACGAATTAAGAATATTTCCATTTAATACTAACCATATATATATATATATATATATATATATATATATATATATATATATATATATATATATATATATATATATATATATATATATATATATATATATATATATATATATATATAATAATATAACCAAATATATAGATATTAAACATTTAAAATATATACACAAAATAAATAAGTATAATAAATAATTCAGGTTATAATATATAAACTTGTTCGAATACGATTATACATTTTAATATATATATATAAATGATATAGGTTCGTGAATCCGAGGCCAACCCTGCATTGTTCAGTTTGTCTAATGTTGTTATATGTATTTTTACTACAAAATACATTAGGTGAGTTTCATTTACCTTTTTACCCTTTATATTTTTGGGCTGAGAATACATGCGCTGTTTTTATAACTGTTTTACGAAATAGACACAAGTAATCAAAACTACATTATATGGTTGAATGATCGAAATCGAATATGCCCCTTTGTATTAAGTCTGGTAATCTAAGAATTAGGGAACAGACACTCTAATTGACGCGAATCCTAAAGATAGATCTATCGGGCTCAACAAGCCCCATCCAAAGTACTGGATGCTTTAGTACTTTGAAATTTATATCATGTCCGAAGGAGGATCCCGGAATGATGGGGATATTCTTAAATGCATATTGTTAATGTCGGTTACCAGGTGTTCAATCCATATGAATGATACCTTTGTCTCTATGTATGGGACGTATGTTTATAAGAAATGAAAATCTTGTGGTCTATTAAAATGATGTAAATGATTATTTATGTTAAATTAATGAACTTACCAACTTTTTGGTTGACACTTGAAAGCATGTTTATTCTCAGGTATGAAAGAAGTGTTTCGCTGTGAAATTGCTCATTTTAAAGATATTAGTTGGAGTCATTCATGACATATTTCAAAAGACGTTGCATTCGAGTCGTTGAGTTCATCAAGATTATTATTAAGTCAATTATAGTTAAATATATTATAAAATGGTATGCACGCCGTCAACTTTCGATGTAAATAAAAGATTATCTTTCAAAAAAATGAATGCAATGTTTGTAAAATGTATCATATAGAGGTCAAGTACCTCGCGATGTAATCAACTATTGAGAATCGTTTATAATCGATATGGACTTCGTCTGGATGGATTAGGACGGGTCCTTTCAGTTGGTATCAGAGCCGTGGTCTTAGTGAACCGGGTCTTGCATTAGTGTGTCTAACTGATAGTTGTTAGGATGCATTAGTGATTCTGGACTTTGACCGTGTCTGCATGTCAAAAGTTTTGCTTATCATTTTTGTCGAAAATCATCTGCTTATCATCCTTAGGAAATTACCTACTCATTATTTTTAGTCTAGACATGTTTTACTGCATTGACTGCATGAATAGTGTAATGACAAAATTCATATCTTAGCGTATCTGACAATTCATATCTTAGCGTATCTGACAATTCATATCTTGGCGTATCTGTTACTGTAGTCCTTGCCTGATATCTCTCGTAAATTTCTCCTTAATTTAAGGGATCCTGGTACTATATATATCTATGTAAATTATGCATTGAGAATACCATCCAACTATCAATTACTGTCACTAAACTCTTCATATCACAAATCTTTCCCGAGATCGCGTAAGATGGCCTCTACGAATCGACCAAGTTCCTCTGACTCCGAAGACAGCGTGACAGGAGCACATCAATCAATCAACTATCGTGATTACTGGAGAAAATGGGGGTGGGTTCGCGACATACTCACCCTATGGAGAAGGGAAGAAGGTACTCCATATCATGAATCGAATCTACCACCTAACCTTGGAGTACTCGACCCGCTCACCGGCGAACCTGTTCGCAACACTGTTTATACCCTTTTTGCCAGAATTTTTCGTATTGAGACTACCATTAACGGAACTAGAGAAGATATCCGATCTCTACCTCACACTGATAACCAACCAGGGTTAATAGAAGAAGTTAAAGAACTCCGAGCTCGAGTGTTAACTTTAGAGAGCACGGTACACAATTTGCAAGCACCAGCAGTATCACCAACACCAGTAACATCACCAACCCTAGCACAAACAGCATTAATACTACCAACAACAACATCCGTATCACCAGCTTCGACATCTCATTCTGTACCTCGAGTATAATCATCGTTCTACGTATCGTTCTATCTATTTTATTTTCGTTCGACATGGCGATTATGTAATCTCTAATGTTTTAGAGATTATGTATTCTAGTTATAACGGTAAATCAAATGAGATTAATATTATATTAATTCATTGAATCTATGATTACATCTGAAGAAAATATATATGTAAGTATATTTTCATAAGGATTGTAATTAAAAATTCTTTTGTACAAACTGATAATGGTGAAAATATTTTAACGGGTAGGTAATACCCGAGGAGTATTTAAATTTCACATTAATAAGTTACATTGTACATTCTTCGAATCTGTTTCAACAGTCATATACTATCCTATTTACATCCACCGATGCATGTATCCGTTCACCACAGAATAACCATTTTCATTCAAATTTCATATTGGATTTTGACCTATCAGAATCCAACAAGTGGCATAATGAAGAAAAACATGACAAAATAAAAGTTGTTAGGAACAAACAAATTAACTATGAGAAATTTTGTTAAGAATCCACGCTAACAAAATCCTAGCTAACTGTTCCTAGCTAACTGTTAATTCTATATCACATTTTATTTATTGCAATTTAATTATCGCAATTTATTTTATCGTAATTTTAATTCTAGCAATTTTATTTAATGTCATTTAATTTCTGTTATTTACTTTACGCACTTTAATTATCGTCTTTTATTTTTTGTTATTTATTTTACGCACTTTAAATATCGGGACACGTATACAAGGTTTTGACATATAATATCGACGCATCTATATATATTATTTGGAATCACCATGGACACTCTATATGCAGTAATGATCGAGTTCTCTATACAGGGTTGAGGTTGATTCTACAATAATATATATACTTTGAGTTGTGATCGAGTCTGAGACATGTACACGGGTCACGATACGTATTAATTAATTCGAATATTATATTGTAACTTATATATGAATTATTATTTGTACACTGCTAACTGTGGACTATCAACATTGGACAATTAAAATGAATTAAAATATTGATTATAACATATGAAACTAAACAATTCTTCAAGTTGCCACTTGATCTCATCTTAAACCTCATTGTATCTCGATGATTACAATCTACGTTCAAACCTGTCATAATTCCTGAAAACACCTCAATCGAGAGGATGAACCAACCGCACTTCATCTACGGAAGAAAAGATTTATGCATATAGTTATGCACCTGAAAAATATCTGAATCTAATTAAACATTCAATACATATCGGTGCTAGTTCTTTTGGCGTTGTTATTACCAAAAATAACTTTGCAATCCCTTTCCAAAAATTAGTCAATTTTGTCACAGCTCCAGCAATTCAACTTCGATTTTCATTCGGATTAACTTTATTATAATCTTAATATATATGCGTGCTCTTTTATTGTTACTGGAGAACCTTTTATATTCCATCATATTACCAGCAGACGTACCAGCAACCTTGTTGCTTCTTGGCTTAAATCTCTCTGATAAATCATTATATTTATTCATTGAAACCCTATCATATACTCATCCGCATCTTGTAATGAGAACTACCATACCAGTTATCGAGAATCAGTAATCAGTACTTTGAAAACTCACAGCATATATACATCAAGAGTTATATGTATAACATTTATCTCTTAGAATTATGATCTTTCATTCTGAAATTCTAAAACTCAGTCTACAAATCAACACTCTGAATGATTGAAAAATCTGAATGAAGCAGCAGAAACCGTAGACAATCGTAAATGACCTTAATCATCGGAAGTTTGGTGATAAAGAATAGTATGCTAGAAAAGCTCAGAAAAGTTGGAACTGGAAAACGGATAGAGCTAACCACGAAGGAGACCAAGGACAAATACAAGGACCATACCCTATATTCAAAGAATTCAGATAATTCTGGATCCGTTGAAATCTTTAGAGAATATCTTGCTCCGAAGTCATGTTAAAATCTCGCAGAGAATCTTTCTCCATCAACCATCGAACTTAGAAATTCCAAAATATCATCATTAATATCTTCGATGTTTCTGAGGATATTTTCATAAATATTCTCGTCTGAAATTATATACCTCTTCGTGCTTCCTGTGTATCATTATATTGGAAACATTCAATAGAAAATTTAGTACCGAAAAGCAGATTATGCGAAACTATGAAGAAAGTCATGGACAAATCACAAAGAATAAGTTTGACTTCAAAGAATCCAAATGATTCAATGTCTGCTAAAGTCTTTAGTGAAAATCTTGCTCCATAATTTAAACCCTTGCAGACAATAGTTTCTATCGTCCGCTGATCTTAGAAATTCCGAGGTATTATCGTATCTTTCATTATAAATATCCTCCATATTTCTGGAGATATTTTTATAACTATTCTTATCTGAAATCATAAATCTCTTCGTGCTATCAGTATTACATCATATAGAAACTGTTAGTTTCTATATTCTGTAAACTTTTGAGCTTAAAATATGAATGTTATTGAAGTAATGTTGGGAATTGATGCATGAGTTAGTATAATATAATGACACTTGATCAGCGTGATTATATTACAGTAAGTCATGCTGAGTTTCTAAATGGAACATGATGATTCACAGATTATAACGGCATCATGTGACATGTTACATAACTCTTTCATTCTGATTAACATCTGAACATATCAAGAAAATATATTCTTGATAGTTCTATTCTCAGTGACTCTGGTAATTTGACAAATCAAATCGTGTTATTACGTTCTTTCTTGTTTAGAACATTATATTCATTCGAAACTCCATACTTACGAATTCTGGACCATTACAAGAGGTGTCCAATCGTAAAAAGAAGAAACGAAGGGACAAAGCTCCAAAAGAAATAGAAATTGGAGTATAAATCGCAGCAAAGAGGAAGGAGTATTAACTGTGGATGACAATGATTATAGAAAACAGATATAGGGACATTGAAATATAAGGAAAGATATAAAGCCCGATAACAACACCTAAATTACAAACCTTGTATATCAATGTTTATCGCAACATAAAGACACGGGAGAATTATGAGTACTATAACCCCAAGGGCAAAGTAGAAGTAAGCAGATTCCTCTGGTGGAAGTTGGAAAAGGAGAATGATTGTTGCGATAATCAGGATAAGGACAAGGATCAGAACTGGATTAAGCATTTCACGATCTTTTAAATTTAGGAATTGAGTATTGAAGTAGTGAAGATTAATGGAACGGAAAAGGTAAATTTATAAAGAAAATATCAGATGTGGTAATCGGGGCAGATCACCGTATTTAATTAAAGAGATCTTAATTTCCATAAATCCCGAAGAATCAGATCTTATAGATCCCTTGAATTCCGGAATTCAACCAACGCAATGTCAACAGTTAAGACGCGCTTTATTTTCTAAATTCAAACCTGACTACGTCAAAAGTTAAAAACAAATCTTTGTTTCTCATTTCATTCTTTTGTGAATAGCTTCACTCGTGCTCTTCGAATAATCAAATTGTTTTATCCATATTATTCAATGATGATAAAACTCTATTTATCAACTCATATTTGTCATGAAAACATTTTTATTGTTAGCCATGATCACCTCACTCAAATTTCGGGACAAAATTTCTTTAACGGGTAGGTACTGTGATGACCCGGGAATTTCTGACCAAATTTAAACTTAATCTTTATATGATTTCGATACGATAAGCAAAGTCTGTAATATTAAGTCACAAAGATTTTGAACTGTTTCATATATTCATTTGACTTTCGACCATTCCCGACGATTCACGAACTTTTGTCTGTAAATAAAAATGTAAATATAAATATAAGATTATATATGTTTGTATATGTAAAATAAAACACAAGGTAATTAAGCATAATGAAATTGTGTGTATATATATATATATATATATATATATATATATATATATATATATGTATATGATTGTTATTAATAATAATTGTATTATAGTATATATAATATGTGTATATGATAAATATTCAAATATCATTTTTGTATAACATATGTAATGCATAATTAAGGTTAGTATATTATATGTAATTATAAGTTAATATATAAATGTTATATTAATGTTATGATTGTTACATTCAATATTATTATTAATATTGTTATTAAAATAAATATTTGTATCATCAATATTATAAAAATATAAAGTTATATATAAAATATGATATGTATAAGTTGTTATATTACTATTAAAATGAATAGATACCTATAGGTATGATTGCCATATATAATTATTATTATATTGCAAAATATATAAAATGTATAAATATTAAATTTGAAACATATGTTAATATATATATATATATAAATTATATAATTATTAATTACAAGTTAAAGATATAGTTGTTATACTAATAATACTATGACTACTTCTATTAATATTAAAAATCTATATTAATAATTAATAATTCTCAATATATAGTATATAGGTATGAGGTGTGTTAAATATAAGTAGATAATATTATAAATACCATTAATAATATTGGTATGATTATTAATAATAATATTATTGTTACAAAATTCATAAAACTTATAATTAATATTATCATTAGTAATAACATTATTACTAGTACAATTATAATTGTATTTCTATTATTTATAATATTAAAGAGTAATATTATTATATTTACATTTATTAATAAGAATAAAGATAATTTATACATATAAATAAAAGATATACAATTATGGATATAAATATAAATATATGAATGTTGTATGTAAAGTTCATAATTAATTACATATACATATACTAAATACAAATATAAGTATATAAATAAATATTTATACGTATTTTAAATAAAGTTAAAAATATAAATAATTGCAGAAAGTCTTGCAATCTGTTATCCATCTTTCTCAAACTGTAGGCATTTGTTTTTATGTTATTTAGTCATACAAATCTGTGGTAAATCATTAGAGAGTAATTCTAAATTCTGTGAATCAATCACTATCTTCCTTTATATTTTTTTATTTATTTTCTCTGACACTGATAGTAAAATTGTCGAGCAATTTGGGTTTTATAATTGACTTAATTCAGTATTAGACATTAACAACAAACCCATCTTATCAATCCACAACTACATACATCACTTTTACAGCTTCAATCATTCGAATTTAAACTAAAATCAGGAAGAACACAGGCTCTGCCCTGTTCTTGCTTCATTATTTTCAAATCAATCGATTTTGTAATCAATTTTAAAAAGTGTAAATGCCATGTTGTTAGGAATGTTTAAAGAGATCTTTCTGCAAATTTTCGGCCATCAATTCTTCATATCGGATGAGAATTTTGTGGTCAAAGTTTGAAACTCAAAAGTCAACTAATGTGTTGTTCATCACCAAGTTTGCAATCGTATTAAAGTTTTTGATTCAATTGAGTGTACAGAAAGTTTATAAGTATGATTTTGAACTTTTTTCATGAAGAAGTCGTGATCCAAAATGATCTAAAAACTCGAGTTTGATTTGAAGTTCATTAACGGGTGTAGCAGGTCTGTTATGAATTTTTTTTTATTATTTCATTTTGATTAAATTAATTAATCTTGACTATATATTTCTGTTACAATTTTTAATATAAGTACAACTTTAAAACCTGTGTTAGAATCGTGCATTGGATAATTGGTCTGTGAAGAAAGAAGAAGAAGAAGTGAGGAACAGAAACGAGTTATATGATTTTAGATTAGGATTTAATCAGAAAAACTGAAAATGGAACAATGGTTAGCTTGTGTTTGTGCAACCGAGAGGTCTCGGGTTCGATTCCGGTTGGAGCATTCTTTTTATAAAAACTCCATGAAGAGGGTATATTCCTTAAACTTTAATATTATTATTATTATTATTATTATGATTGTTATTATTATGATATGTATTATTATTATTATTAACAATTATTATTATGATTACAATTATAATTATTATAATTATTATTAAATATTAGGATTATTATTATTATTATTATTATTATTATTATTATCATTATCATTATTAGGAACATAATAAAACTTTCATTATAAACATTATAATTAGTGACAAAATAATACAACTTATTATTATTTTTGTAAATATTGGTAATTGTGCCATTTTTAGTATTATTATTATTATTATGAATATGGTTAGGATTATTATTATTGTTATAAAACAATACAATTTATTATTACTCTCACTAATATTAGTATAAATATCATTTTCATAATTATTCGTTTTTCTATTATCATTATTAATATATCTTTCAATTTTAACAATATCGTTATTTATATTAGTATTATCAATATTAAGAAAGTTATTATTATTAGTAAATCATTATTATCAAAACTATTATTTTCGTTACAAATAAATATTTTGTACCTAAAATATACTTAATACATATATTATAATCATATTAATAGTTTATATATCACCTACCAATTATAATAACATTATATATATAAATAATTATATATAACGAATTAAGAATATTTCCATTTAATACTAACCATATATATATATATATATATATATATATATATATATATATATATATATATATATTAATATAACCAAATATATAGATATTAAACATTTAAAATATATGCACAAAATAAATAAGTATAATAAATAATTCAGGTTATAATATATAAACTTGTTTGAATACGATTATACATTTTAATATATATATATATATATATAAATGATATAGGTTCGTGAATCCGAGGCCAACCCTGCATTGTTCAGTTTGTCTAATGTTGTTATATGTATTTTTACTACAAAATACATTAGGTGAGTTTCATTTACCTTTTTACCCTTTATATTTTTGGGCTGAGAATACATGCGCTGTTTTTATAACTGTTTTACGAAATAGACACAAGTAATCAAAACTACATCATATGGTTGAATGATTGAAATCGAATATGCCCCTTTGTATTAAGTCTGGTAATCTAAGAATTAGGGAACAGACATCCTAATTGACGCGAATCCTAAAGATAGATCTATCGAGCTCAACAAGCCCCATCCAAAGTACTGGATGCTTTAGTACTTCAAAATTTATATCATGTCCAAAGGAGGATCCTGGAATGATGGGGATATTCTTAAATGCATATTGTTGATGTCGGTTACCAGGTGTTCAATCCATATGAATGATACTTTTGTCTCTATGTATGGGACGTATGTTTATAAGAAATGAAAATCTTGTGGTCTATTAAAATGATGTAAATGATTATTTATGTTAAACTAATGAACTCACCAACTTTTTGGTTGACACTTGAAAGCATGTTTATTCTCAGGTATGAAAGAAGTCTTCCGCTATGAAATTGCTCATTTTAAAGATGTTAGTTGGAGTCATTCATGACATATTTTAAAAGACGTTGCATTCGAGTCGTTGAGTTCATCAAGATTATTATTAAGTCAATTATAGTTAAATATATTATAAAATGGTATGCACGCCGTCAACTTTCGATGTAAATAAAAGATTATCTTTCAAAAAAACGAATGCAATGTTTGTAAAATGTATCATATAGAGGTCAAGTACCTCGTGATGTAATCAACTGTTGAGAATCGTTTATAATCGATATGGACTTCGTCTGGATGGATTAGGACGGGTCCTTTCAAATTTCGCGTTGTTCTTTTCTCCGTACACCATTAAAGGTTTTCCTTTTTCACGCATAATGCGAATCGCATTTTTGTAACAAACGACCTCTGCTCTCACCTTTTTCAACCAGTCCATGCTAATTATTACATAAAACTCCCTAACTCGACTGGTATTAAATCAATTTTAAACATTTCATCCCCCAGTTTAATTTCTATCTCCCGACATATATTATCTGCTGAAATTAATTTAACGTTTGCTAATTCAAGTAAAAATTTATTATCCAAAGGCGTCATGTGACGACCCGGGAATTTTCGACCAAAATTTAAACTTGATCTTTATATGTTTCTGACACGATAAGCAAAGTCTATAATATTAAGTCTCAAAATTTTTGAACTGTTTTATGAAATCAAGTGACCTTGACTATTACCGACGATTCATGAACCTTTGAATTGTAAATACAAATGTATATATATAAATGATTATATATGTAAATAACTACATATACTAAATGAGATATATTAATGAACTATTTTGTGATTAAAGATAATTTAAAACAACTAAAACTTGTTATTTTAAATATATAGAGTATATTGAAAATAAATGAATTCGAATATAATTTGTCAACGTTAATAAAGTATTTAATGTATAATGTTATACCCTGAGATTATTTGTTCAATATATATATAAAATTAATACATTTATTTACTAGATATTTAAAACATAATTAAATGTGTAGTTGTTGAAGTATCTAGATATATATATATACATACAAATGATTGGAGTACTTAATTATTGATTATATGTATATTGATATATATATATATATATATATATATATATATATATATATATATATATATATATATATATATATATATATATATATATATATATATATATATATATATATATAAATATTAAATATTCAATGTATGATATTATATATTTTGATATTACATAACTAATAAAAAGTAATATTAATATATGTAAATACAAGTTAAAATATAGTTAATATATATACTTTCATTAAGATATAAATATTAATATTAGTATTAATATCAGTATTATTAAAATTATTAAAATGATAATACATAGATATAAAATTGATACATGAATTTTGTTACATTGTAATTAATATTATTTTTGAATTTTTATTATCATTATCATTATCAGTATTATTATTATTATTATTATTATTATTATTATTATTATTATTATTATTTATTGTTATTATAATTATTAATATTAATAGTATTATTATTATTATTATTGATATAATTAATATTAACTAGTATTATTATTATTAATATATATATTAAATGTAAAAATAAATAAATACGTACTCTATTTCAAATCATTATCTAGCTGTATCTGTAGATGAATTATTTTCAAGTATAAATCACGACTTTAGGATCACATTAACAGCCAAATTTTGTTAACCATCACCATCTAATTTTTTTTATTTTTTTTCTATCTCTGATCAATATTTAGCCGTCGACTCAATTATAACTATAAAACAAATATAATCGCATCTTAATACTGTTTTAATTATTAATCGTCACATTATATAATTACATTACTACAATTGCGAACCAGAAACATAAAAATTAAAACAATTATGCAGCTCGCTGCTCTGTTCTTATTTCATTTTGTCAAAAGCTTGAAATCAAATTGTTTTTCAAAATGTAATAATGAAGTTTTGTTAGGAATCTTGTACTCAAGCTCTCTGTAAAATCTCAAGCCTCAATTCATCGTATCGATTATTAATTTCATAGTCAAAGTTTCAATTTCAAAATTCAAACAAAGTGTTCAACGAGAAATTCGAATTCGTTTTCATGTTTTAGGATAAATTGATGGTCCAGAAAGTTTATAAGAATGATATAGAGTATATCTCATGTAGAAATCTTTTTCTAAAACGATCTACATTTAAAAATCAGATATTAAGTTCATAAGCCTCGTCGTGGTCTGTTGCTATTCTTTTTCTTTCTTCTTTTCTGTCTCTGTTAATCAATGACATCCATCAGCCGATAGTTTCTATCCAATTGTAAATCCTAAATTTATCCTTTGTGTTGCTGTTATGGTATTGGTGAATCTTCAGTCGATTATATTTGAAGAAGAAGAAAAGAAATATAAATGCTGTTAAATAAATTAAAACTCTGATAATAACAGAAAAACACAAGCAGCTTAATGGTTAGGAGGTGTTTCGGGTATGCGAGAGTGTAGTGACCCGAACTTTTCCATGTTTATATATATTAATTGAGATTGATGTTTACATGATTAAATGTTTCCAACATGTTAAGCAATCAAACTTGTTAAGACTTGATTAATTGAAATAGGTTTCATATAGACAATTGACCACCCAAGTTGACCGGTGATTCACGAACGTTAAAACTTGTAAAAAAACTATATGATGACATATATATGGTTATATGTATAGTTAACATGATATTATGATAAGTAAACATATCATTAATTATATTAACAATGAACTACATATGTAAAAACAAGACTACTAACTTAATGATTTTGAAACGAGACATATATGTAACGTTTATCGTTGTAACGACATTTAATGTATATATATCATATTAAGAGATATTCGTACATCATAATATCATGATAATATAATAATTTAAAATCTCTTTTGATATTATAAACATTGGGTTAACAACATTTAACAAGATCGTTAACCTAAAGGTTTCAAAACAACACTTACATGTAACGACTAACGATGACTTAACGACTCAGTTAAAATGTATATACATGTAGTGTTTTAATATGTATTTATACACTTTTGAAAGACTTCAATACACTTATCAAAATACTTCTACTTAACAAAAATGCTTACAATTACATTCTCGTTCAGTTTCATCAACAATTCTACTCGTATGCACCCGTATTCGTACTCGTACAATACACAGCTTTTAGATGTATGTACTATTGGTATATACACTCCAATTATCAGCTCTTAGCAGCCCATGTGAGTCACCTAACACATGTGGGAACCATCATTTGGCAACTAGCATGAAATATCTCATAAGATTACAAAAATATGAGTAATCATTCATGACTTATTTACATGAAAACAAAATTACATATCCTTTATATCTAATCCATACACCAACGACCAAAAACACCTACAAACACTTTCATTCTTCAATTTTCTTCATCTAATTGAACTCTCTCAAGTTCTATCTTCAAGTTCTAAGTGTTCTTCATAAATTCCAAAAGTTCTAGTTTCATAAAATCAAGAATACTTTCAAGTTTGCTAGCTCACTTCCAATCTTGCAAGGTGATCATTCAACCTCAAGAAATCTTTGTTTCTTACAGTAGGTTATCATTCTAATACAAGGTAATAATCATATTCAAACTTTGGTTCAATTTCTATAACTATAACAATCTTATTTCAAGTGATGATCTTACTTGAACTTGTTTTCGTGTCATGATTTTGCTTCAAGAACTTTGAGCCATCCAAGGATCCATTGAAGCTAGATCCATTTTTCTCTTTTCCAGTAGGTTCATCCAAGGAACTTAAGGTAGTAATGATGTTCATAACATCATTCGATTCATACATATAAAGCTATCTTATTCGAAGGTTTAAACTTGTAATCACTAGAACATAGTTTAGTTAATTCTAAACTTGTTCGCAAACAAAAGTTAATCCTTCTAACTTGACTTTTAAAATCAACTAAACACATATTCTATATCTATATGATATGCTAACTTAATGATTTAAAACCTGGAAACACGAAAAACACCGTAAAACCGGATTTACGCCGTCGTAGTAACACCGCGGGCTGTTTTGGGTTAGTTAATTAAAAACTATGATAAACTTTGATTTAAAAGTTGTTATTCTGAGAAAATGATTTTTATTATGAACATGAAACTATATCCAAAAATTATGGTTAAACTCAAAGTGGAAGTATGTTTTCTAAAATGGTCATCTAGACGTCGTTCTTTCGACTGAAATGACTACCTTTACAAAAACGACTTGTAACTTATTTTTCCGACTAGAAACCTATACTTTTTTTGTTTAGATTCATAAAATAGAGTTCAATATGAAACCATAGCAATTTGATTCACTCAAAACGTATTTAAAATGAAGAAGTTATGGGTAAAACAAGATTGGATAATTTTTCTCATTTTAGCTACGTGAAAATTGGTAACAAATCTATTCCAACCATAACTTAATCAACTTGTATTATATATTATGTAATCTTGAGATACCATAGACACGTATACAATGTTTCGACCTATCATGTCGACACATCTATATATATTTCGGAACAACCATAGACACTCTATATGTGAATGTTGGAGTTAGCTATACAGGGTTGAGGTTGATTCCAAAATATATATAGTTTGAGTTGTGATCAATACTGAGATACGTATACACTGGGTCGTGGATTGATTCAAGATAATATTTATCGATTTATTTCTGTACATCTAACTGTGGACAACTAGTTGTAGGTTACTAACGAGGACAGCTGACTTAATAAACTTAAAACATCAAAATATATTAAAAGTGTTGTAAATATATTTTGAACATACTTTGATATATATGTATATATTGTTATAGGTTCGTGAATCAACCAGTGGCCAAGTCTTACTTCCCGACGAAGTAAAAATCTGTGAAAGTGAGTTATAGTCCCACTTTTAAAATCTAATATTTTTGGGATGAGAATACATGCAGGTTTTATAAATGATTTACAAAATAGACACAAGTACGTGAAACTACATTCTATGGTTGAATTATCGAAATCGAATATGCCCCTTTTTATTAAGTCTGGTAATCTAAGAATTAGGGAACAGACACCCTAATTGACGCGAATCCTAAAGATAGATCTATTGGGCCTAACAAACCCCATCCAAAGTACCGGATGCTTTAGTACTTCGAAATTTATATCATATCCGAAGGGTGTCCCGGAATGATGGGGATATTCTTATATATGCATCTTGTTATTGTCGGTTACCAGGTGTTCACCATATGAATGATTTTTATCTCTATGTATGGGATGTGTATTGAAATATGTAATCTTGTGGTCTATTGTTACGATTTGATATATATAGGTTAAACCTATAACTCACCAACATTTTTGTTGACGTTTTAAGCATGTTTATTCTCAGGTGATTATTAAGAGCTTCCGCTGTCGCATACTTAAATAAGGACAAGATTTGGAGTCCATGCTTGTATGATATTGTGTAAAAACTGCATTCAAGAAACTTATTTTGTTGTAACATATTTGTATTGTAAACCATTATGTAATGGTCGTGTGTAAACAGGATATTTTAGATTATCATTATTTGATAATCTACGTAAAGCTTTTTAAACCTTTATTGATGAAATAAAGGTTATGGTTTGTTTAAAAATGAATGCAGTCTTTGAAAAACGTCTCATATAGAGGTCAAAACCTCGCAACGAAATCAATTAATATGGAACGTTTTTAATCAATAAGAACGGGACATTTCAGTTGGTATCCGAGCGTTGGTCTTAGAGAACCAGAAAATTTGCATTAGTGTGTCTTATCGAGTTTGTTAGGATGCATTAGTGAGTCTGGACTTTGACCGTATTTTCTTTAAAAATGATTGCTTAACATTTTTGTTGGAAACTATATATTTTTAACATATGAATATTATGTGATATATTAATCTCTTAACGTGTTTGATATTATGTGATAAATGTCTACCTCTAGAACAAGTCCCATTGACTCACCTAATAATAATGAAGAGTCAAATGTAAATTGGAATGATTTGTGGACTGATTCACAAGTTCCCGAAGAGGAACCGGAAGAAGAATCGGAACCGGAAGAAGAATCGGAACCGGATGAAGAAATAGAACCGGTGGGGGAAATAATAAAACGGTTAAGTAAAAGAAAATCCTCAACCAACCGACCAAAGTTAATTATGGTCAATGGTGTTTCCGCCAAGGAAGCAAAATATTGGGAGGATTACCAATTCTCCGATGAATCGGATTCCGACGAGAATTCCGATGATGTTATAGAAATTACCCCAACTGAATTTAAAAAGGCAAAAGAAAATAATAAGGGAAAGGGCATAAAAATAGAGAAATCTAATTCCAACCCCGATGAACTTTATATGTATCGTCAACCCCCGAAGTCCTTAAGTTGTAACAATGACCCGGGAACCTCTAAACCACCAGGTTTTTCTAAACCAATGTGGACAACGACGGCTCGTATTAGGGGAACATCATATATCCCTAGAAACTTGGCAAAACAAACCAAAACCGAAGAAGAAGAAACGAGCGAGTCGGAATAAGATAGTTGTATTCGTGTGGTATAATATATGGAATATAGTGTTCTTATGCTTTATGATATATGTAAAAATTGCTTGTATTAATAAGTATTTTTTTTTATGAATCTAACTCTTGTCTATTTTACAGTTTAAAAACACAAAATGGATAGACAACCCAATATTTTAAGAGACCTACCCGGAGACATGATTGATGAAATCTTGTCTAGAGTCGGCCAGAATTCTTCGGCACAACTATTTAAGGCGAGATCAGTTTGTAAGACATTCGAAGAACGTTCCAAGAATGTCTTGGTTTATAAGAGACTTTCGTTTGAAAGATGGGGGATATCACATTGGGAAACCCATAAGTTACGATGTGTTTACTTTGACGCATATATTGCGGGGAACCCAAATGCTATTTTACGCAACGGGTTAAGAAATTATTTTGACTCAATATATCCGAATATTGGACTTGGTGATTTAGAAAAAGCGGCTAACATGCAACATAAAGAAGCATGTTATGCTTACGGATTAGTAATGTTCGCTTCTCACCAAAGTGAGAACAAGAACATCGGGCTACAACTATTAAACAAAATGTTTCCACAAGTGACGGAGTCGGTAATTGGGGTAAGAAATGAGGTTTTTAGATTATTACGGGACTGTTGGACATTACGTAACCCTCGTCCCTTTGATGACGTTACAACACGCTGTCTTATCAACGGCCATAACGGTTATGTTGCACAAGACCAAGGATGGGAAGTAGTCCTAGTAAAACCACAATGCATGACTTGTTTCTGGACGTATGAATTACGTGTCTTTATTGCCTTTGCTGAACGACTTGTGTACTAGCTAGAATTGTCTTCACAACTATCTTGTATCAAAGTTATTGTGTGCTATATTTCATGCTTTATGTAAAATAAGCGGTATTGTAAGTTTGTAAAATATTGTATAAAAGTTTGAACGCGAAATATTATTATAATCAGTTTTTCATATAGAATTGTAGTAGTTGAATTGTATATTAGCTACTAAGTATGAACTTAACGGGTAGGTACTACCCGAATTTAAACTTATAAAACGCTAATATGAAGAAAAAGCTTTTATAAATGAGTTCATATTATGCTACGAAATACTATTAACTACTCTTAATATTCTGTATGATTAACTTGTTCCATTTAACTATTTTGAAGGAAATGGCACCGACTACTCGACACACCGTGAATATGAATGAAGAGGAATTCCGTACTTTTCTAGCTTCAAACATAGCCGCAGTACAGGCTGCGCTACATACCAACAATAACCTTGGATCTAGCAGTACAGGAAATCGTGTAGGATGCACCTACAAAGAATTCACTGCCTGCAAACCTTTGGAATTTGATGGAACCGAAGGACCGATCGGATTGAAACGGTGGACCGAGAAGGTTGAATCGGTGTTTGCCATAAGTAAGTGTACTGAAGAGGACAAAGTGAAGTACGCTACGCATACCTTCACAGGTTCTGCGTTAACATGGTGGAATACCTATCTAGAGCAAGTGGGACAAGATGATGCGTACGCACTACCGTGGTCAGCATTCAAGCACTTGATGAACGAGAAGTACCGTCCCAGAACCGAGGTCAATAAGCTCAAGACAGAACTTAGAGGGTTACGAACCCAAGGATTTGATATTACCACGTACGAAAGACGATTCACAGAATTGTGCCTATTGTGTCCGGGAGCATTCGAAGATGAGGAAGAGAAGATCGACGCGTTTGTGAAAGGATTACCGGAAAGAATCCAAGAAGATATAAGTTCACACGAGCCCGCCTCCATACAACAGGCATGTAGAATGGCTCACAAACTCGTGAACCAAATTGAAGAAAGAATTAAAGAACAGACTGCTGAAGAGGCCAATGTGAAGCAAGTCAAAAGAAAGTGGGAGGAAAACGGTGATAAGAATCACCAATACAACAACAACAGCAATTACAACAATAATCGCAACAATTATCCCAACAATCGCAACATCAATCGCAACTACAACAAACGGCCCAACAACAACAACAACAACAACAACAACAGCAACTACAACAATCATCCCAACAATAATAATAACCGCAACAACAACAACAATCAGAAGCAGCTATGCCAAAGGTGTGAAAAGAATCACTCGGGGTTCTGCACCAAATTTTGCAACAAGTGTAAAAGAAATGGTCATAGCGCGGCGAAGTGTGAGGTCTACGGACCAGGGGTTAATAGAACGAAAGGAACAAATGGTGTCGGAACGAGTAATGGCGGAGCAAGTAGTGTCGGAGCAAGTTATGCCAATGTAGTTTGTTATAAATGTGGAAAACCGGGCCACATTATTAGAAATTGCCCGAACCAGGAGAACACGAATGGACAAGGCCGCGGAAGAGTTTTCAATATTAATGCGGTAGAGGCACAGGAAGACCCGGAGCTTGTTACGGGTACGTTTCTTATTGACAATAAATCTGCTTACGTTTTATTTGATTCGGGTGCGGATAGAAGCTATATGAGTAGAGATTTTTGTGCTAAAT
Source organism: Rutidosis leptorrhynchoides (assembly GCF_046630445.1). Classification (NCBI taxonomy): domain Eukaryota; kingdom Viridiplantae; phylum Streptophyta; class Magnoliopsida; order Asterales; family Asteraceae; genus Rutidosis; species Rutidosis leptorrhynchoides. The sequence continues at coordinate 261,772,283 of NC_092337.1, forward strand.
TAAGTTGTCCATTGACGCCTTTGGATAGTAAATTTTTACTCGAATTAGCAAATGGTAAATTAATTTCAGCAGATAATATATGTCGGAATCGAGAAATTAAACTGGTTAGCGAAACATTTAAGATTGATTTGATACCAGTAGAGTTAGGGAGTTTTGATGTGATAATCGGTATGGACTGGTTGAAAGAAGTGAAAGCGGAGATCGTTTGTTACAAAAATGCAATTCGCATTATACGAGAAAAAGGAAAACCCTTAATGGTGTACGGAGAAAAGGGCAACACGAAGCTACATCTTATTAGTAATTTGAAGGCACAAAAACTAATAAGAAAAGGTTGCTATGCTGTTCTAGCACACGTCGAGAAAGTACAAACTGAAGAAAAGAGCATCAATGATGTTCCCATTGCAAAAGAATTTCCCGATGTATTTCCGAAAGAATTACCGGGATTACCCCCACATCGATCCGTTGAATTTCAAATAGATCTTGTACCAGGAGCTGCACCAATAGCTCGTGCTCCTTACAGACTCGCACCCAGCGAGATGAAAGAACTACAAAGCCAATTACAAGAACTTTTAGAGCGTGGTTTCATTCGACCAAGCACGTCACCGTGGGGAGCTCCTGTTTTGTTTGTCAAGAAGAAAGATGGTACATTCAGGTTGTGTATCGACTACCGAGAGTTGAACAAACTTACCATCAAGAACCGCTACCCACTACCGAGAATCGACGACTTATTTGATCAACTACAAGGCTCGTCTGTTTATTCAAAGATTGACTTACGTTCCGGGTATCATCAAATGCGGGTGAAAGAAGATGATATTCCAAAGACTGCTTTCAGAACACGTTACGGTCATTACGAGTTTATGGTCATGCCGTTTGGTTTAACTAATGCACCAGCTGTGTTCATGGACCTTATGAACCGAGTGTGTGGACCATACCTTGACAAGTTTGTCATTGTTTTCATTGATGACATACTTATTTACTCAAAGAATGACCAAGAACACGGTGAACATTTGAGAAAGGTGTTAGAAGTATTGAGGAAGGAAAAATTGTACGCTAAGTTTTCAAAGTGTGCATTTTGGTTGGAAGAAGTTCAATTCCTCGGTCACATAGTGAACAAAGAAGGTATTAAGGTGGATCCGGCAAAGATAGAAACTGTTGAAAAGTGGGAAACCCCGAAAACTCCGAAACACATACGCCAGTTTTTAGGACTAGCTGGTTACTACAGAAGGTTCATCCAAGACTTTTCCAGAATAGCAAAACCCTTGACTGCATTAACGCATAAAGGGAAGAAATTTGAATGGAATGATGAACAAGAGAAAGCGTTTCAGTTATTGAAGAAAAAGCTAACTACGGCACCTATATTGTCATTACCTGAAGGGAATGATGATTTTGTGATTTATTGTGACGCATCAAAGCAAGGTCTCGGTTGTGTATTAATGCAACGAACGAAGGTGATTGCTTATGCGTCTAGAGAATTGAAGATTCACGAACAAAATTATACGACGCATGATTTGGAATTAGGCGCGGTTGTTTTTGCATTAAAGACTTGGAGGCACTACTTATATGGGGTCAAAAGTATTATATATACCGACCACAAAAGTCTTCAACACATATTTAATCAGAAACAACTGAATATGAGGCAGCGTAGGTGGATTGAATTATTGAATGATTACGACTTTGAGATTCGTTACCACCCGGGGAAGGCAAATGTGGTAGCCGATGCCTTGAGCAGGAAGGACAGAGAACCCATTCGAGTAAAATCTATGAATATAATGATTCATAATAACATTACTACTCAAATAAAGGAGGCGCAACAAGGAGTTTTAAAAGAGGGAAATTTAAAGGATGAAATACCCAAAGGATCGGAGAAGCATCTTAATATTCGGGAAGACGGAACCCGGTATAGGGCTGAAAGGATTTGGGTACCAAAATTTGGAGATATGAGAGAAATGGTACTTAGAGAAGCTCATAAAACCAGATACTCAATACATCCTGGAACGGGGAAGATGTACAAGGATCTCAAGAAACATTTTTGGTGGCCGGGTATGAAAGCCGATGTTGCTAAATACGTAGGAGAATGTTTGACGTGTTCTAAGGTCAAAGCTGAGCATCAGAAACCATCAGGTCTACTTCAACAACCCGAAATCCCGGAATGGAAATGGGAAAACATTACCATGGATTTCATCACTAAATTGCCAAGGACTGCAAGTGGTTTTGATACTATTTGGGTAATAGTTGATCGTCTCACCAAATCAGCACACTTCCTACCAATAAGAGAAGATGACAAGATGGAGAAGTTAGCACGACTGTATTTGAAGGAAGTCGTCTCCAGACATGGAATACCAATCTCTATTATCTCTGATAGGGATGGCAGATTTATTTCAAGATTCTGGCAGACATTACAGCAAGCATTAGGAACTCGTCTAGACATGAGTACTGCCTATCATCCACAAACAGATGGGCAGAGCGAAAGGACGATACAAACGCTTGAAGACATGCTACGAGCATGTGTTATTGATTTCGGAAACAGTTGGGATCGACATCTACCGTTAGCAGAATTTTCCTACAATAACAGCTACCATTCAAGCATTGAGATGGCGCCGTTTGAAGCACTTTATGGTAGAAAGTGCAGGTCTCCGATTTGTTGGAGTGAAGTGGGGGATAGACAGATTACGGGTCCGGAGATTATACAAGAAACTACCGAGAAGATCATCCAAATTCAACAACGGTTGAAAACCGCCCAAAGTCGACAAAAGAGCTACGCTGACATTAAAAGAAAAGATATAGAATTTGAAATTGGAGAGATGGTCATGCTTAAAGTTTCACCTTGGAAAGGCGTTGTTCGATTTGGTAAACGAGGGAAATTAAATCCAAGGTATATTGGACCATTCAAGATTATTGATCGTGTCGGACTAGTAGCTTACCGACTTGAGTTACCTCAACAACTCGCGGCTGTACATAACACTTTCCACGTCTCGAATTTGAAGAAATGTTTTGCTAAAGAAGATCTCACTATTCCGTTAGATGAAATCCAAATCAACGAAAAACTCCAATTCATCGAAGAACCCGTCGAAATAATGGATCGTGAGGTTAAAAGACTTAAGCAAAACAAGATACCAATTGTTAAGGTTCGATGGAATGCTCGTAGAGGACCCGAGTTAACCTGGGAGCGTGAAGATCAGATGAAGAAGAAATACCCGCATCTATTTCCAGAAGATTCGTCAACACCTTCAACAGCTTAAAATTTCGGGACGAAATTTATTAAACGGGTAGGTACTGTAGTGACCCGAACTTTTCCATGTTTATATATATTAATTGAGATTGATGTTTACATGATTAAATGTTTCCAACATGTTAAGCAATCAAACTTGTTAAGACTTGATTAATTGAAATAGGTTTCATATAGACAATTGACCACCCAAGTTGACCGGTGATTCACGAACGTTAAAACTTGTAAAAAAACTATATGATGACATATATATGGTTATATGTATAGTTAACATGATATTATGATAAGTAAACATATCATTAATTATATTAACAATGAACTACATATGTAAAAACAAGACTACTAACTTAATGATTTTGAAACGAGACATATATGTAACGTTTATCGTTGTAACGACATTTAATGTATATATATCATATTAAGAGATATTCGTACATCATAATATCATGATAATATAATAATTTAAAATCTCTTTTGATATTATAAACATTGGGTTAACAACATTTAACAAGATCGTTAACCTAAAGGTTTCAAAACAACACTTACATGTAACGACTAACGATGACTTAACGACTCAGTTAAAATGTATATACATGTAGTGTTTTAATATGTATTTATACACTTTTGAAAGACTTCAATACACTTATCAAAATACTTCTACTTAACAAAAATGCTTACAATTACATTCTCGTTCAGTTTCATCAACAATTCTACTCGTATGCACCCGTATTCGTACTCGTACAATACACAGCTTTTAGATGTATGTACTATTGGTATATACACTCCAATGATCAGCTCTTAGCAGCCCATGTGAGTCACCTAACACATGTGGGAACCATCATTTGGCAACTAGCATGAAATATCTCATAAGATTACAAAAATATGAGTAATCATTCATGACTTATTTACATGAAAACAAAATTACATATCCTTTATATCTAATCCATACACCAACGACCAAAAACACCTACAAACACTTTCATTCTTCAATTTTCTTCATCTAATTGAACTCTCTCAAGTTCTATCTTCAAGTTCTAAGTGTTCTTCATAAATTCCAAAAGTTCTAGTTTCATAAAATCAAGAATACTTTCAAGTTTGCTAGCTCACTTCCAATCTTGTAAGGTGATCATTCAACCTCAAGAAATCTTTGTTTCTTACAGTAGGTTATCATTCTAATACAAGGTAATAATCATATTCAAACTTTGGTTCAATTTCTATAACTATAACAATCTTATTTCAAGTGATGATCTTACTTGAACTTGTTTTCGTGTCATGATTTTGCTTCAAGAACTTTGAGCCATCCAAGGATCCATTGAAGCTAGATCCATTTTTCTCTTTTCCAGTAGGTTCATCCAAGGAACTTAAGGTAGTAATGATGTTCATAACATCATTCGATTCATACATATAAAGCTATCTTATTCGAAGGTTTAAACTTGTAATCACTAGAACATAGTTTAGTTAATTCTAAAGTTGTTCGCAAACAAAAGTTAATCCTTCTAACTTGACTTTTAAAATCAACTAAACACATATTCTATATCTATATGATATGCTAACTTAATGATTTAAAACCTGGAAACACGAAAAACACCGTAAAACCGGATTTACGCCGTCGTAGTAACACCGCGGGCTGTTTTGGGTTAGTTAATTAAAAACTATGATAAACTTTGATTTAAAAGTTGTTATTCTGAGAAAATGATTTTTATTATGAACATGAAACTATATCCAAAAATTATGGTTAAACTCAAAGTGGAAGTATGTTTTCTAAAATGGTCATCTAGACGTCGTTCTTTCGACTGAAATGACTACCTTTACAAAAACGACTTGTAACTTATTTTTCCGACTAGAAACCTATACTTTTTTTGTTTAGATTCATAAAATAGAGTTCAATATGAAACCATAGCAATTTGATTCACTCAAAACGTATTTAAAATGAAGAAGTTATGGGTAAAACAAGATTGGATAATTTTTCTCATTTTAGCTACGTGAAAATTGGTAACAAATCTATTCCAACCATAACTTAATCAACTTGTATTATATATTATGTAATCTTGAGATACCATAGACACGTATACAATGTTTCGACCTATCATGTCGACACATCTATATATATTTCGGAACAACCATAGACACTCTATATGTGAATGTTGGAGTTAGCTATACAGGGTTGAGGTTGATTCCAAAATATATATAGTTTGAGTTGTGATCAATACTGAGATACGTATACACTGGGTCGTGGATTGATTCAAGATAATATTTATCGATTTATTTCTGTACATCTAACTGTGGACAACTAGTTGTAGGTTACTAACGAGGACAGCTGACTTAATAAACTTAAAACATCAAAATATATTAAAAGTGTTGTAAATATATTTTGAACATACTTTGATATATATGTATATATTGTTATAGGTTCGTGAATCAACCAGTGGCCAAGTCTTACTTCCCGACGAAGTAAAAATCTGTGAAAGTGAGTTATAGTCCCACTTTTAAAATCTAATATTTTTGGGATGAGAATACATGCAGGTTTTATAAATGATTTACAAAATAGACACAAGTACGTGAAACTACATTCTATGGTTGAATTATCGAAATCGAATATGCCCCTTTTTATTAAGTCTGGTAATCTAAGAATTAGGGAACAGACACCCTAATTGACGCGAATCCTAAAGATAGATCTATTGGGCCTAACAAACCCCATCCAAAGTACCGGATGCTTTAGTACTTCGAAATTTATATCATATCCGAAGGGTGTCCCGGAATGATGGGGATATTCTTATATATGCATCTTGTTATTGTCGGTTACCAGGTGTTCACCATATGAATGATTTTTATCTCTATGTATGGGATGTGTATTGAAATATGTAATCTTGTGGTCTATTGTTACGATTTGATATATATAGGTTAAACCTATAACTCACCAACATTTTTGTTGACGTTTTAAGCATGTTTATTCTCAGGTGATTATTAAGAGCTTCCGCTGTCGCATACTTAAATAAGGACAAGATTTGGAGTCCATGCTTGTATGATATTGTGTAAAAACTGCATTCAAGAAACTTATTTTGTTGTAACATATTTGTATTGTAAACCATTATGTAATGGTCGTGTGTAAACAGGATATTTTAGATTATCATTATTTGATAATCTACGTAAAGCTTTTTAAACCTTTATTGATGAAATAAAGGTTATGGTTTGTTTAAAAATGAATGCAGTCTTTGAAAAACGTCTCATATAGAGGTCAAAACCTCGCAACGAAATCAATTAATATGGAACGTTTTTAATCAATAAGAACGGGACATTTCAGAGAGGTCTCGGGTTCGAGTCTAGCTCGGGACAGTTTTTTTTAAAAAAAAGGCTTAAAAGGTAGTTTTAATCTTTAAAAATTCTTATTATTATTAATACTGTTATTATTATTATTGTTATCATTTATTAATGTTAAAATTACTAATTATTAATAGTATTATAATTATTATTGTTATTACCATGATTATTATTACTATTGTTATTATTAGTGTTATAGTAATTATTATTATTAATATCGCAATTACAAGTATTATAAGTATTATTAATGATATTATTATTATTATTATTATTAATTTATCATTTAGTATTATTATTATCATTATTATTATTATGATTGTGATTATTATTATTATTATTATTATTATTATTATTATTATTATTATTATAAAAATAATACAATTTATCATCATTTTATAAATATTAGTATTAGTATCATGCTATAACTATTAGTATTACCATTATGTATTATTATTATTAATATCAATTTTATTAGTAATATCATTTTTTATTATTATATTTATGTAAAGTATCATTATTAATAAAATTCCCATAGATATTAAAACTACCACTCTTATTAAAATTATCATTATCATTATTATTACTATATTATAACCAGTAAAGATTTTGTACATAAAATATATTTATATTATTTATAATTATTTAATAAACATATATATATATATATATATATATATATATATATATATATATATATATATATATATATATATATATATATACAAAATCTGGTATAAATTCTATATAAACTACAACAACAAATAAATATAAATATTAAATAATTAATAAATGAAAATTTATGTAAATTCCATTATATGTTTTAATAAGATATACACTTGATATAGGTTCGTGAATCGAAGCCCAACCCTACACTTGTTTAATGTCGTCATATGTATGTTTACTACAAAATACATTAGGTGAGTTTCATTACTCCCTTTTTATATATATTTTTGGGACTGAGAATACATGCGCTGCTTTTATAAATGTTTTACGAAATAGCCACAAGTGATCAAAAACTACATTATATGGTTGGATTATTAAACCGAATATCGCCCTTCAAGTCTGGTAACCTAAGAATTTAGGGAAATGGCCCCTGATTGACGCGAATCCTAAAGATAGATCTATGGACCTTGACAAGTACCATTCGGGGTACGAATGCTTTAGTACTTTGAGATTATTATACAGACGAGAGGTTCTGTTTTGGGGATATTCTATGCATTAAGTTAACTTCGGTTACCAGGTGTTCAATTCATATGAATGATTTTTATCTCTATGCAGTTTGCGAAATGCCTGATATGAGAATGATGTTTATGAAAGTGTAAAATCTTGTGGTCTATTAAAATGATGAAAATGAATGCTTATGATAAACTAATGAACTCACCAACCTTTTGGTTGACACTTTAAAGCATGTTTATTCTCAGGTATGAAAGAAATCTTCCACTGTGCATTTGTTCATCTTAGAGATATTGCTTGGAGTCATTCATGGCATATTTCAAAAGACGTTGCATTCGAGTCATTGAGTTCATCAAGATTATTATAATTAAGTCAATTATAGTTAGATATATTATGAAATGGTATGCATGCTGTCAACTTTCGATGTAATGAAAGATTGTCTTTTCAAAAACGAATGCAATGTTTGTAAAATGTATCATATAGAGGTCAAGTACCTCGCGATGTAATCAACTATTGTGAATCATTTATAATCGATATGGACTTCGTCCAGATGGATTAGGACGGGTCTCTACAGTTGGTATCAGAGCAGTGGTCTTAGCCAACCAGGTCTTGCATTAGTGTGTCTAACTGATAGTTGTTAGGATGCATTAGTGAGTCTGGACTTCGACCGTGTCTGCATGTCAAAAGTTTTGCTTATCATTTCTAGTCAGAAATCAACTGCTTATCATCCTTAAAGTCTAGACATGTCTTACTGCATTTAATGCATCGATAGCGTATAGAAAAAATTCATATCTTAGCGTATCTATTACTGTAGACTTTTCCTTACAGCTTCCATAGATTCCTCTGTAACTTATTGGATTTTAGTATTATATATGCATATGTAAATCATGTATTACAGGGTACTAATCTACATCCTATAATATATTTCATATCGAAAATCTTTCATTTGATTGTACTAGATGGATCCCTCAACCAGTTCGAATTCCTCGGATTCTGACATAGAGTCCCACTCAAGCTCCGAAAGAGTGTGACCGGAATGGACAAACCAATTAGCCATCATCTATTCTGGATAAATTGGGGATGGGTTCGTAGTCTCCTCAATTATTGGAGACAAGAAGAAGGTGATCCTTTTCATCCACCACATTGCCCTCTTGGCGAAGAACCTGAAGCACTTACCGGGGAACCTGTCCGAAACACCATTTTCTCTCTCATTTCCAGAGTATCTCGTCACGATTATATACTATACCAAATTCTAGATCATATTTATCTGCTCGTCCGAACCGACAATCACCCCGGTGTAATAGAAGAAGTCAATAAGCTTCGCGCTCGGGTAGTGGCTTTGGAGAATATGGTGCAAAGGTTACGAACACCAGTAGCAGCACCCGCAGCATAACTGGTACCACCATCACCATCACCAACGCCAACAGTACCATTACTACCACTAAAAACAACCGCATCGCAAACCTCAACTTCACAATCTGTCACGCGAACATCAACGTCATACGCACCATGGATACCAAGGAATACCAACAACAATGAACAATGAAGTATTAATTCATAACTTCATTGAAGAAATATTCTGCGAAGAATATGTGGTTTCTAAAAGTTTTAGAGATTATTTATTTTAGCTTAAACCAAAAATCAAATGAGTTTAATATCATATTGACTCATTAAATCCATAATTACATCTGAAGAAATATATATGTATATATTTTCATAAAGATTGTAATTAAAAATTCTTTCGTACAAACTATTAATGGTGAAAATATTTTAACGGGTAGGTAATACCCGAGGAATATTTAGATTTCACATTAATAAGTACACTGTACATTCTTTCAAATCTGATTCAACAGTCAATTACTATCCTACTTACAACCACAGATATACGAATCCGTTCACCACAGAATAGCCATTTTCATTAAATTTCATATTTGGATTTTGACTTATCAGAATCCAACAAGTGGCATAATGAAGAAAACATTTGACAAAATAAAATTTGTTAGAAACAAACAAATTAACTATGAGAAATTTTGCTAAGAATGCACGCTAATTGCTCCTAGCTAATTGTTCCTAGCCAACAGATTACATTTTATTTATCGCAAATTAATTCTCGCAATTTACATTCTCGCAATTTTATTTATCGTCATTTAATTCCTGTTATTTACTTTACGCACTTTATTTATTGTCATTTAATTTCTGTATTTATTTTACGCACTTTAAATATCGGGACACGTATACAAGGTTTTGACATATCATATCGACGCATATATATATATATATATATATATATATATATATATATATATATATATATATATATATATATATATATATATATATATATATATATATATATATATATATATATATATATATATATATATATATATATATTATTTGGAATAACCATAGACACTCTATATACAGTAATGATCGAGTTCTCTATACAGGGTTGAGGTTGATTCTATAATAATATATATACTTTGAGTTGTGATCGAGTCTGAGACATGTACGCGGGTCACGATACGTATTAATTAATCTGAATATTATAAATTAAACTATATATGAATTATTGAATTGCTAACTGTGGACTATCAACTGAGGACTACCAACATTGGACAATTAAAATGAATTAAAATATTGATTATAACATATGAAACTTAATAATTCTTCAAGTTTGCCACTTGATTTAATCTTAAACCTCATTTGTATCTTGACGATTACAATCTGCGTTCAAACCTTTCATGATTCTTGAAAACACCTCAATCGAGAGGATGAATCAACCGCACTTCATCTACGAAAGAAAAGATTAATACATATAGTTATGCATCTGAAAAACTCTCGGAACCTGAACAAACGTTTGACACGTATCTGTGCTAACTCCTTTGGCGTTGTTATTACCGCAAATAACTTTTCAATCCCTTTTCCAAATTAGATAATTTTGTCACAGCTCCAGCAAGTCAACTTCGACTTTTCGTTCGAAACAACCTTACTATCACCTTGATTTATATGCATGCTTTTTTATTGTTACAAGAGAACCATTTATATTCCACCATATTACCATCAGCGTTTAATCATCTAAAAACCCAATTCTCCTGAAACCACCTCAGATTGATAACCGATGATTCAGATATCGTAGCATTAAATGCAGAGGAAACAGAAAAATTGTAGATGGTCTAAATGGCCAAAAGTTTGATGATAAAGAAGGGAGTGTTAGGAACGCTCGATAGAAAATTTAGTACTGAAAAACAGATTGAGTAAACCATGAAGGAGACCAAGGCTAAATACAAGTAACATACCATATGTTCAAAGAATCCAAGTAATTCTAGATCCGATGAAACCTTCAACGAATATCTTGCTCCGTATTCATGTTAAAATTTTGCGAAAAATCTTTCTCCATCAACCATCGAACTTAGAAATTCCAAAATATCATCATAAATATCTTCGATATTTCTGAGGATATTTTCATAGATATTCTTATCTGAAATTATTAATCTCTTCCTTCTATCTATATTACATCATAAAGGAAACTACTTTAGTTTCTAAATTTCTTTAAAATTTGAGTTTGAATTATGAATGATTTTGAAGTAGTGTTGGAAATTGATGCATGAGTTAGTATAATATAATGACACTTGATCAATGTGATTATATTACAGTAAGTCATGCGGAGTTTCTAAATGTGACATGATGATTCACAGATTATAACGTCATCGTGTTCCATGTTACACGACTCTTACATTTTATCTGATATATAAACATATCAAGAACATATTTTCTTGATAGTTCTATCTTTCCCTGATATTCTGGTAATTTGACGAATCAAGATCGTGTTATTACCATTTCTTTCTTAGAACATTAACTATGTTCATTTCAAAATTCATATCTATGAATTCTGGACCGTTGCTCGCTTTAATAGAGGTCGAGAGGATAATAAAAAGGCAAAGAGATTCAAAATATAAGAGAAAATATAGAGCCCAATGACAACACTGAAATTACAAACCGTGGATATCAGTACGTATAGCAATATAAAGACATGGGAGGATTATAAATACAATAATCCCTAGAGCATAATAGAAATAAACAGATTCTTCAGGTGGGAGTTGGAAAAGAAGAACGATCATTGCGATAGTTACAATAAGAACAAGGATCAGAACAGGGTTAAGGATTTTCATAAATCTTTTGAATTTGGGAATTGAGTATAGAAGTGGTGAAAACAAATGGAACGGAAAAGGTAAATTTATAAAGGAAATATCAGACGTAGTAATCGGGGCAGATCACCGTATTTAATTAAAGAGATCTTAATTTCCATAAATCCCGAAGAATCAGATCTTATAGATTTTCAAGATTTTCTTTTAAATCCCTTGAATTCCGAAATTCAATTGAGACAACGTCAAAAGTTAAGACGAACCTTATTTTCCTAAATTCAACCCTGTTTACGTCAAAATCTAAGGAACATCTTATTTTCTTCAATTCACTCTTTTGCGATAGCTTTATTCGTATTCTTAGAATAATCGAATTATTCATTATTATTCAATGATGATAAACCTCTAATTATCAACTCATATTGGTCATGAAAACATTTTTATTGTTAGCCATGACCACCTCACTCAAATTTCGGGACGAAATTTCTTTAACGGGTAGGTACTGTGACGACCAGGGAATTTTCGACCAAAATTTAAACTTGATCTTTATATGTTTCCGACACGATAAGCAAAGTCTGTAATATTAAGTCTCGAAATTTTTAAACTGTTTTATGAAATCAAGTGACCTTGACTATTACCGACGATTCACGAACTTTTGAATTGTAAATACAAATGTATATATATATATATATATATATATATATATATATATATATATATATATATATATATATATATATAATAATTATATATGTAAATAACTACATATACTAAATGAGATATATTAATGAACTATTTTGTGATTAAAGATAATTTAAAACAACTAAAACTTGTTATTTTAAATATATAGAGTATATTGAAAATAAATGAATTCGAATATAATTTGTCAACGTTAACAAAGTATTTAATGTATAATGTTATACCCTGAGATTATTGGTTCAATATATATATAATTAATACATTTATTTACTAGATATTTAAAACATAATTAAATGTGTAGTTGTTGAAGTATCTAGAGATATATATACATACAAATGATTGGAGTACTTAATTATTGATTGTATGTATATTGATATATATATATATATATATATATATATATATATATATATATATATATATAAATATTAAATATTCAATGTATGATATTATATATTATAATATTACATAACTAATAAAAAGTAATATTAATATATGTATATACAAGTTAAAATATAGTTAATATATGTTCATTAAGATATAAATATTAATATTAGTATATATATCAGTATTATTAAAATTATTAAAATGATAATACATAGATATAAAATTAATACATGAATTTTGTTACATTGTAATTAATATTATTTATGAATTTTTATTATCATTATCATTATCAGTATTATTATTATTATTTATTGTTATTATAATTATTAATATTAATAGTATTATTATTATTATTATTGATATAATTAATATTATCTAGTATTATTATTATTATATATATTAAATGTAAAAATAAATAAATACGTACTCTATTTCAAATCATTATCTAGCTGTATCTGTAGATGAATTATTTTCAAGTACAAATCACGACTTTAGGATCACATTAACAGCCAAATTTTTTTAACGATCGCCATCTAATTTTTTTTATTTTTTTTATCTATCTCTGATCAATATTTAGCCGTCGACTCAATTATAACTATAAAACAAATATAATTGAATCTTAATACTGTTTTAATTATTAATCATCACATTATATAATTACATTACTGCAATTGCGAAGCAGAAACATAAAAATCAAAACAATTATGCAGCTCGCTGCTCTGTTCTTATTTCATTTTGTTAAAAGCTTGAAATCAAATTGTTTTTCAAAATGTAATAATGAAGTTTTGTTAGGAATCTTGTACTTAAGCTCTCTATAAAATCTCAAGCTTCAATTCTGTGATGACCCGGGAATTTCCGACCAAATTTAAACTTGATCTTTATATGTTTTCGACACGAAAAGCAAAGTCTGTAAAGTTGAATCTCTAATTTTTTTTATTTTAACGGTTTACATGAAACCATTTGACCTTTGACTATTCCCGGTGATTCACGAACCACTACTTGTAAATATGTAGATATATATAACTACGTGTATATATAAATATATGTATCATATATATAATAATATGAACATTTATAAACTATTATATAACATTTATTGTTATAAATAAATATGTACAATAAAATACATTGTAATAAAAAAAACACTATTATTTTATATATATGTATATTACATGTATATATATTGTTATATTTAATTTAATTAATTAATATATTTATAGTAAATTTTTGTTATTTAAAATTGTTTATATATATACAAAGTGTATATTAAAAATAATTAATTTTGAACGTAAATTGTAAATGTCTGTAACTTTCGGTTGACATTTATTTATTTTTAAATAGGTCTAACATATATATATATATATATATATATATATATATATATATATATATATATATATATATATATATATATATATATATATATATATATATATATATATATATATATATATATATATATATATATATATGAGGTTTTAAAATAAAAGTTGGTGTATAATTTGATTAAAAAGATAATAGTTTTGATAAATATTTTTTTTACCTTTACGAGCTAAGTTTTTGTACTCCGTACATATAAATTGGAACAGAAAATAAATAATTTTCGAACCTTTTTGATCAGGTATCAAACAGATAATGAGTGAAATAATTAAATATGTTTAATCTAAAAATTTGGGATATTTAGGAACACTTTTATACGTTAACTGTTTAGCAATGGACACACTCCGTGAAAAGTGTCGGTAGGAATAAGACAAGGACTCCGGCTGCTAAACTCTTTATTATTGTAATTACTATTTTCATATGATTCATATCCACCATGTAACTTTTTATCTTCTTATCCATTCTAACATATACATATATCAATAAATATACATATAAGCTCAATCACACACACCATATATGACCACCCTTTCTTCTTCACCACAGCCGCCACCACCGTCGGCCACCTCCACCGCCGAACCTACGGCCACCACCACAACCGCCACCTTCACAATCACTACACCCATACGTCGCTACCAACTACATATTTTTTTCTTCTCTTTTTCCTCTCTTCTATTTCGAATAACACACATACACATCCACCCATCATTAATCACCAAATCTATGTTAGCATGAGATGCTATTATTTGTTGCTGATGGTCGGTCCAAGAACAACACAAGAACAATATTCTTCGAGCACTCTCTTTCTTCTCTCTCTCTTCGTAAGTCACTAACAATTGAAACCAACACCCTAAACCAAATCACTTTCGTGACATGTGTTCGAAACTGTGATATTACGGTAATAAATAATGATGATGTGATGTGAGGATGATACAATAAAGGATGATGACGATGAAAGTGAATGATGAAGATGGAAAGAAGACGATGGATAGTAATTTGAATGATGATGATATTCTGATTATGAACATAAGTAGATGATGATGATGCCGTTAAGAGTACGAAAATGATGATGAGCTGTAACGAGTGAACGATTATGATTTAGATGATACTTGGTTGTTATGATGGTGATTATGGAATTTAAAACCATAATGATCGATGATGAGTAAATGATTCGTGATGATAAAATTATGATGAACAGGATGATGAGGGTTACGATAGACATCGATGATGAAGATGAAGATGTCGTGAAGTTGGTGATGGTGATTCATTATGATGATGATTATGATTTGAAGATGAAGATATTATAATAATAATGTTGATCTTAGATAAAAAAAAAGAAAAAAAAGAAAAAGAAAAGGAAGATGATATTATATAATCTTGATGATAATGATATTATGCGATGATGATGATGATTAGTTTAATAGGTTAGATTGAGGATGACAGTAAACGAGGGGTTAAATTAATTAAGGATCAAAATAAGACAGTTAAGCATATATAGAACAGATGGTTAAGGAGTTGTGTGTTAAACTAGAGGTTGCGGGTTCGAAACTAGTGGACGGCATTAAATTTTTTTTAACAATAAAAGTTGCTGTTGGGTTTGTTCTTGGTTGGGCCGTGATCCTATTAGGTCATTGGGCTTAGATAAATTATTTTCGGTTGGGCGCTTGAAGTGATATTAGACAGACAATTGATTGGCATCCTGTGGGCCGAAATAGAAACGGATTAAGATAATTGGGTACTATACAATTCAGTAAAAATTTAAATGGTGGAATGGTTGTGTGGTGTTTGTGGATTTTGAGAGGTCGCAGGTTCGAATCCCGTCTAGAGCAAATTTTTTTGACAAAGCTTTAAGGGTATACACAATTATCTTTATTATTATTATTATTAGTATTTTTATTAGAATTATGTGTATTATTAAGTATTAATATCATTATTGTTATCTTTATAAAAAAAAATTATTATTTTGATAGTTATATTAGCTATTATTATTACTATTATTATTGTTATCATTTTTTTTACCAAAATTTATATTATTATTAAAAGTATCATTTTAGATTCCGAGTAGTATCATTATTATTATTATTATTATTATTATTATTATTATTATTATTATTATTATTATTATTATTATTATTATTATTATTATTATTATTATTATTATCATAAAAAGATGGAAATTGTTAATTATTATTATTATTGATATTATTTTACTAAATAATTAACTATATAAGAATATATTTAATACATATCACATAACAACATTAATATTTCATAATCAGTACTAACTAGTTATCTAATGTATATAAAATAAATATAGTTAATTTAGGTATTAATAAAACATACAAATTACTAAAATAACACTTAATAATAATGCATAATTTATTTGATTACGATTATATGTTTTAATATACATATTTATTATAGGTTCATGAATCCGACCAAACTCTACATTTGTTCAATGTCGTAATATGTATTTTTACTACAAAATACAGTATGGTGAGTTTCATTTGCTCCTTTTTTACTCATTACATTTTTGACCTGAGAATACATGCGAATGCTTTAATAACTGTTTTACAATATTTATATGTGTGAGTTTCATTAATCCCTTTTTAAATGCTTTTGCAATATATATTTTTGGGACTGAGAATACATGCGCTGTTTTTATAACTGTTTTACGAAATAGACACAAGTAATTGAAACTACATTATATGGTTGAATGATCGAAATCAAATATGCCCCTTTTTATTAAGTCTGGTAATCTAATAATTAGGGAACAGACACCCTAATTGACGCAAATCCTAAAGATAGATCTATCGGGCCCAACAAGCCCCATCCAAAGTACCGGATGCTTTAGTACTTCAAAATTTATATCATGTCCGAAGGAGGATCCCGGAATGATGGGGATATTCTTATATGTATATTGTGAATGTCGGTTACCAGGTGTTCAATCCATATGAATGATTTTTGTCTCTATGCATGGGACGTATATTTATGAGAAATGGAAATTTGAAATCTTATGGTCTATTAAAATGACGGAAATGATTATTTATGTTAAACTAAGGAACTCACCAACCTTTTGGTTGACATTTGAAAGCATGTTTATTCTCAGGTACGAAAGAAATCTCCCGCTGTACATTTGCTCATTTTAAAAACATTACTTGGAGTCATTCATGGCATATTTCAAAAGACGTTGCATTCGAGTCGTCGAGTTCATCAAGATTATTATTAAGTCAATTATAGTTGGAGATATTCTGAAATGGTATGCATGCCGTCAATTTTAGTTATAAAGAAAGATTGTCTTTTTAAAATTGAATGCAATGTTTGTAAAATGTATCATATAGATGTCAAATACTTCGCGTTGTAATTAACTATTGTGAATCATTTATAATCGATATGGACTTCGTCTGGATGGATTAGGACGGGTCGCTTCAGTTGGTATCAGAGCGGTGGTCTTAGTGAACCGGGTCTGCATTAGTGTGTCTAACTAATAAGTCGTTAGGATGCATTAGTGAGTCTGGACTTTGACCGTGCCTACATGTCAAAAGTTTTGCTTATCATTTTGTGTCGAAAATTTCCTGCTTATCATTCTTAGAGAATCACTTGCTTATCTTCCTTAGTCTAGACACATCTTATTGCATTAATTGCATGATTAGTGTATAGACAAAAATTTATATCTTAGCATATCTGCTAATTCATACCTTAGCGTACCTGTTATTGTTACCGATGCCTGACAGCTTCCGTAGATTCCTCCGCAACTTATGGAATTTTAGTATTATATATGCATATGTAAATTATGTACTGCAGGGTACTAATCTATATCCTATAATCTATTTTTTATTGAAAATCCTTCATCTGGTCGTACGGGATGAATCCCTAAACCAGTTCGAGTCCCTCAGATTCCGATAGCTATTCTGATAGTTATTCCGACAGCTATTCCGACATAGATGTTCACCTAAACTACGAAAACAGCGTCATCAGCATGAATCAACCAATCAGCCATTATCAATTCATCTGATGGGTTCGTAGTCGACTTAATCAATGGAAACGCGCAAAAGGCAATCCCTTCCACCAACCGAATTCACCTCTTGACAATGAACCTGAAGCGTTTACCGGCGAACCTGTTCGAGACACCATTTTCAGTCTCATTTCCGGGGTAACTTGACAAGATTATATCCTATCCACAATTCTGAACCATATTCATCCGCTCGTTCCGACCGACAATCATCCTGGAGTAATAAGTCAACAAACTTCGCGCTCGAATAATCAATTCAGAGAATATGGTGCAAAATGTACCAGCTTCAGCAACATCACCGGCACCAACAGTACAATCAATAACAGCACCAGTACCATCAACAATCCATGCTTCAATATCATCATCTGTACTTTGAGTATGATCTTCGTTCAACATGTCGAATATGTAATCTCTAAAGTTTTAAAGATTATTTATTCTAATTCCAACCGAAAAACAAATGAGTTTAATATTATATTAACTCATTAAATCCATGAATACATCTGAAGAAAATATATATGTATATATGTTTTTATAAAGATTGTAATTAAAAATTCTCTTGTACAAACTGTTAATGGTGAAAATATTTTAACGGGTAGGTAATACCCGAGGACTATTTAAATTTCACATTAATGAGTTACATTGTACGTTCTTCGAATCTGTTTCAACAGTCATATACTATCCTACTTACATCCACCGATATACAAATCCGTTCACCACAGAATAACCATATTCTTCCAATTACATATTTGGATTTTGACCTATCAGAATCCAACAAGTGGCATAATGAAGAAATAATGGACACAATAAAAATTGATTAGAAACAGATTAATTAACAATATGAAATTCTATTAAGAATCCACGCTAACAAAATTCTAGCTAACTGTTCCTAGCTAACTGTTAATTCCGTATTACCATTTAATTATCGCAATTTATTTATCGCAGTTTATTTATCGCAATTTACATTCTTGCAATTTTATTTATCGTCATTTAAATTCTGTTATTTACTTTACGCACTTTAATTATCGTCATTTAATTTCTGTTATTTATTTTACGCACTTTAAATATCGGGACACGTATACAAGGTTTTGACATATCATATCGACGCATCTATATATATTATTTGAAATCACCATAGACACTCTATATGCAGTAATGATCAATTTCTCTATACAGGGTTGAGGTTGATTCTCAAATAATATATATACTTTGAGTTGTGATCGAGTCTGAGACATGTACACGGGTGACGATATTTATTAATTAATTCGAATATTATATATTAAACTATATATGAATTACTGGACTGTTACTGTGGACTATCTGTAGTGACCCGAGCTTTTCCATGTTTATATATATTAATTGAGATTGATATTTACATGATTAAATGTTTCCAACATGTTAAGCAATTAAACTTGTTAAGACTTGATTAATTGAAATATGTTTCATATAGACAATTGACCACCCAAGTTGACCGGTGATTCACGAACGTTAAAACTTGTAAAAACTATATGATGACATATATATGGATATATATATAAAGTTAACATGATACTATGATAAGTAAACATATCATTAAGTATATTAACAATGAACTACATATGTAAAAATAAGACAACTAACTTAATGATTTTTAAACGAGACATATATGTAACGATTATCGTTGTAAAGACATTTAATGTATATATATCATATTAAGAGATATTCATACATGATAATATATCATGATAATATAATAATTTAAAATCTCATTTGATATTATAAACATTGGGTTAACAACATTTAACAAGATCGTTAACCTAAAGGTTTCAAAACAACACTTACATGTAACGACTAACGATAACTTAACGACTCAGTTAAAATGTATATACATGTAGTGTTTTAATATGTATTTATACACTTTTGAAAGACTTCAATACACTTATCAAAATACTTCTACTTAACAAAAATGCTTACAATTACATCCTCGTTCAGTTTCATCAACAATTCTACTCGTATGCACCCGTATTCGTACTCGTACAATACACAGCTTTTAGATGTATGTACTATTGGTATATACACTCCAATGATCATCTCTTAGCAGCTCATGTGAGTCACCTAACACATGTGGGAACCATCATTTGGCAACTAGCATGAAATATCTCATAAAATTACAAAAATATGAGTAATCATTCATGACTTATTTACATGAAAACAAAATTACATATCCTTTATATCTAATCCATACACCAACGACTAAAAACACCTACAAACACTTTCATTCTTCAATTTTCTTCATCTAATTGATCTCTCTCAAGTTCTATCTTCAAGTTCCAAGTGTTCTTCATAAATTCTACAAGTTCTAGTTACATAAAATCAAGAATACTTTCAAGTTTGCTAGCTCACTTCCAATCTTGTAAGGTGATCATCCAACCTCAAGAAATCTTTGTTTCTTACAGTAGGTTATCATTCTAATACAAGGTAATAATCATATTCAAACTTTGGTTCAATTTCTATAACTATAACAATCTTATTTCAAGTGATGATCTTACTTGAACTTGTTTTCGTGTCATGATTCTGCTTCAAGAACTTCGAGCCATCCAAGAATCCGTTGAAGCTAGATCCATTTTTCTCTTTTCTAGTAGGTTTATCCAAGGAACTTAAGGTAGTAATGATGTTCATAACATCATTCGATTCATACATATAAAGCTATCTTATTCGAAGGTTTAAACTTGTAATCACTAGAACATAGTTTAGTTAATTCTAAACTTGTTCGCAAACAAAAGTTAATCCATCTAACTTGACTTTAAAAATCAACTAAACACATGTTCTATATCTATATGATATGCTAACTTAATGATTTAAAACCTGGAAACACGAAAAACACCGTAAAACCGGATTTACGCCGTCGTAGTAACACCGCGGGCTGTTTTGGGTTAGTTAATTAAAAACTATGATAAACTTTGATTTAAAAGTTGTTATTCTGGGAAAATGATTTTTATTATGAACATGAAACTATATCCAAAAATTATGGTTAAACTCAAAGTGGAAGTATGTTTTCTAAAATGGTCATCTAGACGTCGTTCTTTCGACTGAAATGACTACCTTTACAAAAACGACTTGTAACTTATTTTTCCGACTATAAACCTATACTTTTTCTGTTTAGATTCATAAAATAGAGTTCAATATGAAACCATAGCAATTTGATTCACTCAAAACGGATTTAAAATGAAGAAGTTATGGGTAAAACAAGATTGGATAATTTTTCTCATTTTAGCTACGTAAAAATTGGTAACAAATCTATTCCAACCATAACTTAATCAACTTGTATTGTATATTATGTAATCTTGAGATACCATAGACACGTATACAATGTTTCGACCTATCATGTCGACACATCTATATATATTTCGGAACAACCATAGACACTCTATATGTGAATGTTGGAGTTAGCTATACAGGGTTGACGTTGATTCCAAAATATATACACTGGGTCGTGGATTGATTCAAGATAATATTTATCAATTTATTTATGTACATCTAACTGTGGACAACTAGTTGTAGGTTACTAACGAGGACAGCTGACTTAATAAACTTAAAACATCAAAATATATTAAAAGCGTTGTAAATATATTTTGAACATACTTTGATATATATGTATATATTGTTATAGGTTCGTGAATTAACCAGTGGCCAAGTCTTACTTCCCGACGAAGTAAAAATCTGTGAAAGTGAGTTATAGTCCCACTTTTAAAATCTAATATTTTTGGGATGAGAATACATGCAGGTTTTATAAATGATTTACAAAATAGACACAAGTACGTGAAACTACATTCTATGGTTGAATTATCGAAATCGAATATGCCCCTTTTTATTAAGTCTGGTAATCTAAGAATTAGGGAACAGTGAAATGTCCCGTTCTTATTGATTAAAAACGTTCCATATTAATTAATTTCGTTGCGAGGTTTTGACCTCTATATGAGACGTTTTTCAAAGACTGCATTCATTTTTAAACAAACCATAACCTTTATTTCATCAATAAAGGTTTAAAAAGCTTTACGTAGATTATCAAATAATGATAATCTAAAATATCCTGTTTACACACGACCATTACATAATGGTTTACAATACAAATATGTTACAACAAAATAAGTTTCTTGAATGCAGTTTTTACACAATATCATACAAGCATGGACTCCAAATCTTGTCCTTATTTAAGTATGCGACAGCGGAAGCTCTTAATAATTACCTGAGAATAAACATGCTTAAAACGTCAACAAAAATGTTGGTGAGTTATAGGTTTAACCTATATATATCAAATCGTAACAATAGACCACAAGATTTCATATTTCAATACACATCCCATACATAGAGATAAAAAATCATTCATATGGTGAACACCTGGTAACCGACAATAACAAGATGCATATATAAGAATATCCCCATCATTCCGGGACACCCTTCGGATATGATATAAATTTCGAAGTACTAAAGCATCCGGTACTTTGGATGGGGTTTGTTAGGCCCAATAGATCTATCTTTAGGATTCGCGTCAATTAGGGTGTCTGTTCCCTAATTCTTAGATTACCAGACTTAATAAAAAGGGGCATATTCGATTTCGATAATTCAACCATAGAATGTAGTTTCACGTACTTGTGTCTATTTTGTAAATCATTTATAAAACCTGCATGTATTCTCATCCCAAAAATATTAGATTTTAAAAGTGGGACTATAACTCACTTTCACAGATTTTTACTTCGTCGGGAAGTAAGACTTGGCCACTGGTTGATTCACGAACCTATAACAATATATACATATATATCAAAGTATGTTCAAAATATATTTACAACACTTTTAATATATTTTGATGTTTTAAGTTTATTAAGTCAGATGTCCTCATTAGTAACCTACAACTAGTTGTCCACAGTTAGATGTACAGAAATAAATCGATAAATATTATCTTGAATCAATCCACGACCCAGTGTATACGTATCTCAGTATTGATCACAACTCAAACTATATATATTTTGGAATCAACCTCAACCCTGTATAGCTAACTCCAACATTCACATATAGAGTGTCTATGGTTGTTCCGAAATATATATAGATGTGTCGACATGATAGGTCGAAACATTGTATACGTGTCTATGGTATCTCAAGATTACATAATATATAATACAAGTTGATTAAGTTATGGTTGGAATAGATTTGTTACCAATTTTCACGTAGCTAAATGAGAAAAATTATCCAATCTTGTTTTACCCATAACTTCTTCATTTTAAATCCGTTTTGAGTGAATCAAATTGCTATGGTTTCATATTAAACTATATTTTATGAATCTAAACAAAAAAAATATAGGTTTCTAGTCGGAAAAATAAGTTACAAGTCGTTTTTGTAAAGGTAGTCATTTCAGTCGAAAGAACGACGTCTAGATGACCATTTTAGAAAACATACTTCCACTTTGAGTTTAACCATAATTTTTGGATATAGTTTCATGTTCATAATAAAAATCATTTTCTCAGAATAACAACTTTTAAATCAAAGTTTATCATAGTTTTTAATTAACTAACCCAAAACAGCCCGCGGTGTTACTACGACGGCGTAAATCCGGTTTTACGGTGTTTTTCGTGTTTCCAGGTTTTAAATCATTAAGTTAGCATATCATATAGATATAGAACATGTGTTTAGTTGATTTTAAAAGTCAAGTTAGAAGGATTAACTTTTATTTGCGAACAAGTTTAGAATTAACTAAACTATGTTCTAGTGATTACAAGTTTAAACCTTCGAATAAGATAGCTTTATATGTATGAATCGAACGATGTTATGAACATCATTACTACCTTAAGTTCCTTGGATGAACCTACTGGAAAAGAGAAAAATGGATCTAGCTTCAATGGATCCTTGGATGGCTCAAAGTTCTTGAAGCAAAATCATGACACGAAAACAAGTTCAAGTAAGATCATCACTTGAAATAAGATTGTTATAGTTATAGAAATTGAACCAAAGTTTGAATATGATTATTACCTTGTATTAGAATGATAACCTACTGTAAGAAACAAAGATTTCTTGAGGTTGGATGATCACCTTACAAGATTGAAAGTGAGCTAGCAAACTTGAAAGTATTCTTGATTTTATGAAACTAGAACTTTTGGAATTTATGAAGAACACTTAGAACTTGAAGATAGAACTTGAGAGAGTTCAATTAGATGAAGAAAATTGAAGAATGAAAGTGTTTGTAGGTGTTTTTGGTCGTTGGTGTATGGATTAGATATAAAGGATATGTAATTTTGTTTTCATGTAAATAAGTCATGAATGATTACTCATATTTTTGTAATCTTATGAGATATTTCATGCTAGTTGCCAAATGATGGTTCCCACATGTGTTAGGTGACTCACATGGGCTGCTAAGAGCTGATCATTGGAGTGTATATACCAATAGTACATACATCTAAAAGCTGTGTATTGTACGAGTACGAATACGGGTGCATACGAGTAGAATTGTTGATGAAACTGAACGAGAATGTAATTGTAAGCATTTTTGTTAAGTAGAAGTATTTTGATAAGTGTATTGAAGTCTTTCAAAAGTGTATAAATACATATTAAAACACTACATGTATATACATTTTAACTGAGTCGTTAAGTCATCGTTAGTCGTTACATGTAAGTGTTGTTTTGAAACCTTTAGGTTAACGATCTTGTTACATGTTGTTAACCCAATGTTTATAATAACAAAATAGATTTTAAATTATTATATTATCATGATATTATGATGTACGAATATCTCTTAATATGATATATATACATTAAATGTCGTTACAACGATAAACGTTACATATATGTCTCGTTTCAAAATCATTAAGTTAGTAGTCTTGTTTTTACATATGTAGTTCATTGTTAATATAATTAATGATATGTTTACTTATCATAATATCATGTTAACTATATATATAACCATATATATGTCATCATATAGTTTTTTTACAAGTTTTAACGTTCGTGAATCACCGGTCAACTTGGGTGGTCAATTGTCTATATGAAACCTATTTCAATTAATCAAGTCTTAACAAGTTTGATTGCTTAACATGTTGGAAACATTTAATCATGTAAACATCAATCTCAATTAATATATATAAACATGGAAAAGTTCGGGTCACTACAGTACCTACCCGTTAAATAAATTTCGTCCCGAAATTTTAAGCTGTTGAAGGTGTTGACGAATCTTCTGGAAATAGATGCGGGTATTTCTTCTTCATCTGATCTTCACGCTCCCAGGTGAACTCGGGTCCTCTACGAGCATTCCATCGAACCTTAACAATTGGTATCTTGTTTTGCTTAAGTCTTTTAACCTCACGATCCATTATTTCGACGGGTTCTTCGATGAATTGGAGTTTTTCGTTGATTTGGATTTCATCTAACGGAATAGTGAGATCTTCTTTAGCAAAACATTTCTTCAAATTCGAGACGTGGAAAGTGTTATGTACAGCCGCGAGTTGTTGAGGTAACTCAAGTCGGTAAGCTACTGGTCCGACACGATCAATAATCTTGAATGGTCCAATATACCTTGGATTTAATTTCCCTCGTTTACCAAATCGAACAACGCCTTTCCAAGGTGAAACTTTAAGCATGACCATCTCTCCAATTTCAAATTCTATATCTTTTCTTTTAATGTCAGCGTAGCTCTTTTGTCGACTTTGGGCGGTTTTCAACCGTTGTTGAATTTGGATGATCTTCTCGGTAGTTTCTTGTATAATCTCTGGACCCGTAATCTGTCTATCCCCCACCTCACTCCAACAAATCGGAGACCTGCACTTTCTACCATAAAGTGCTTCAAACGGTACCATCTCAATGCTTGAATGGTAGCTGTTGTTGTAGGAAAATTCTGCTAACGGTAGATGTCGATCCCAACTGTTTCCGAAATCAATAACACATGCTCGTAGCATGTCTTCAAGCGTTTGTATCGTCCTTTCGCTCTGCCCATCAGTTTGTGGATGATAGGCAGTACTCATGTCTAGACGAGTTCCTAATGCTTGCTGTAATGTCTGCCAGAATCTTGAAATAAATCTGCCATCCCTATCAGAGATAATAGAGATTGGTATTCCATGTCTGGAGACGACTTCCTTCAAATACAGTCGTGCTAACTTCTCCATCTTGTCATCTTCTCTTATTGGTAGGAAGTGTGCTGATTTGGTGAGACGATCAACTATTACCCAAATAGTATCAAAACCACTTGCAGTCCTTGGCAATTTAGTGATGAAATCCATGGTAATGTTTTCCCATTTCCATTCCGGGATTTCGGGTTGTTGAAGTAGACCTGATGGTTTCTGATGCTCAGCTTTGACCTTAGAACACGTCAAACATTCTCCTACGTATTTAGCAACATCGGCTTTCATACCCGGCCACCAAAAATGTTTCTTGAGATCCTTGTACATCTTCCCCGTTCCAGGATGTATTGAGTATCTGGTTTTATGAGCTTCTCTAAGTACCATTTCTCTCATATCTCCAAATTTTGGTACCCAAATCCTTTCAGCCCTATACCGGGTTCCGTCTTCCCGAATATTAAGATGCTTCTCCGATCCTTTGGGTATTTCATCCTTTAAATTTCCCTCTTTTAAAACTCCTTGTTGCGCCTCCTTTATTTGAGTAGTAATGTTATTATGAATCATTATATTCATAGATTTTACTCGAATGGGTTCTCTATCCTTCCTGCTCAAGGCATCGGCTACCACATTTGCCTTCCCCGGGTGGTAACGAATCTCAAAATCGTAATCATTCAATAATTCAATCCACCTACGCTGCCTCATATTCAGTTGTTTCTGATTAAATATGTGTTGAAGACTTTTGTGGTCGGTATATATAATACTTTTGACCCCATATAAGTAGTGCCTCCAAGTCTTTAATGCAAAAACAACCGCGCCTAATTCCAAATCATGCGTCGTATAATTTTGTTCGTGAATCTTCAATTGTCTAGACGCATAAGCAATCACCTTCGTTCGTTGCATTAATACACAACCGAGACCTTGCTTTGATGCGTCACAATAAATCACAAAATCATCATTCCCTTCAGGCAATGACAATATAGGTGCCGTAGTTAGCTTTTTCTTCAATAACTGAAACGCTTTCTCTTGTTCATCATTCCATTCAAATTTCTTCCCTTTATGCGTTAATGCAGTCAAGGGTTTTACTATTCTGGAAAAGTCTTGGATGAACCTTCTGTAGTAACCAGCTAGTCCTAAAAACTGGCGTATGTGTTTCGGAGTTTTCGGGGTTTCCCACTTTTCAACAGTTTCTATCTTTGCCGGATCCACCTTAATACCTTCTTTGTTCACTATGTGACCGAGGAATTGAACTTCTTCCAACCAAAATGCACACTTTGAAAACTTAGCGTACAATTCTTCCTTCCTCAATACTTCTAACACCTTTCTCAAATGTTCACCCTGTTCTTGGTCATTCTTTGAGTAAATAAGTATGTAATCAATGAAAACAATGACAAACTTGTCAAGGTATGGTCCACACACTCGGTTCATAAGGTCCATGAACACAGCTGGTGCATTAGTTAAACCAAACGGCATGACCATAAACTCGTAATGACCGTAACGTGTTCTGAAAGCAGTCTTTGGAATATCATCTTCTTTCACCCGCATTTGATGATACCCGGAACGTAAGTCAATCTTTGAATAAACAGACGAGCCTTGTAGTTGATCAAATAAGTCGTCGATTCTCGGTAGTGGGTAGCGGTTCTTGATGGTAAGTTTGTTCAACTCTCGGTAGTCGATACACAACCTGAATGTACCATCTTTCTTCTTGACAAACAAAACAGGAGCTCCCCACGGTGATGTGCTTGGTCGAATGAAACCACGCTCTAAAAGTTCTTGTAATTGGCTTTGCAGTTCTTTCATCTCGCTGGGTGCGAGTCTGTAAGGAGCACGAGCTATTGGTGCAGCTCCTGGTACAAGATCTATTTGAAATTCAACGGATCGATGTGGGGGTAATCCCGGTAATTCTTTCGGAAATACATCGGGAAATTCTTTTGCAATGGGAACATCATTGATGCTCTTTTCTTCAGTTTGTACTTTCTCGACGTGTGCTAGAACAGCATAGCAACCTTTTCTTATTAGTTTTTGTGCCTTCAAATTACTAATAAGATGTAGCTTCGTGTTGCCCTTTTCTCCGTACACCATTAAGGGTTTTCCTTTTTCTCGTATAATGCGAATTGCATTTTTGTAACAAACGATCTCCGCTTTCACTTCTTTCAACCAGTCCATACCGATTATCACATCAAAACTCCCTAACTCTACTGGTATCAAATCAATCTTAAATGTTTCGCTAACCAGTTTAATTTCTCGATTCCGACATATATTATCTGCTGAAATTAATTTACCATTTGCTAATTCGAGTAAAAATTTACTATCCAAAGGCGTCAATGGACAACTTAATTTAGCACAAAAATCTCTACTCATATAGCTTCTATCCGCACCCGAATCAAATAAAACGTAAGCAGATTTATTGTCAATAAGAAACGTACCCGTAACAAGCTCCGGGTCTTCCTGTGCCTCTACCGCATTAATATTGAAAACTCTTCCACGGCCTTGTCCATTCGTGTTCTCCTGGTTCGGGCAATTTCTAATAATGTGGCCTGGTTTTCCACATTTATAACAAACTACATTGGCATAACTTGCTCCGACACTACTTGCTCCGCCATTACTCGTTCCGACACCATTTGTTCCTTTCGTTCTATTAACCCCTGGTCCGTAGACCTCACACTTCGCCGCGCTATGACCATTTCTTTTACACTTGTTGCAAAATTTGGTGCAGAACCCCGAGTGATTCTTTTCACACCTTTGGCATAGTTGCTTCTGATTGTTGTTGTTGTTGCGGTTATTATTGTTGTTGGGATGATTGTTGTAGTTGCTGTTGTTGTTGTTGTTGTTGTTGTTGTTGTTGGACCGTTTGTTGTAGTTGCGATTGATGTTGCGATTGTTGGGATAATTGTTGCGATTATTGTTGTAATTGCTGTTGTTGTTGTATTGGTGATTCTTATCACCGTTTTCCTCCCACTTTCTTTTGACTTGCTTCACATTGGCCTCTTCAGCAGTCTGTTCTTTAATTCTTTCTTCAATCTGGTTCACTAGTTTGTGAGCCATTCTACATGCCTGTTGTATGGAGGCGGGCTCGTGTGAACTTATATCTTCTTGGATTCTTTCCGGTAATCCTTTCACAAACGCGTCGATCTTCTCTTCCTCATCTTCGAATGCTCCCGGACACAATAGGCACAATTCTGTGAATCGTCTTTCGTACGTGGTAATATCAAATCCTTGGGTTCGTAACCCTCTAAGTTCTGTCTTGAGCTTATTGACCTCGGTTCTGGGACGGTACTTCTCGTTCATCAAGTGCTTGAATGCTGACCACGGTAGTGCGTACGCATCATCTTGTCCCACTTGCTCTAGATAGGTATTCCACCATGTTAACGCAGAACCTGTGAAGGTATGCGTAGCGTACTTCACTTTGTCCTCTTCAGTACACTTACTTATGGCAAACACCGATTCAACCTTCTCGGTCCACCGTTTCAATCCGATCGGTCCTTCGGTTCCATCAAATTCCAAAGGTTTGCAGGCAGTGAATTCTTTATAGGTGCATCCTACACGATTTCCTGTACTGCTAGATCCAAGGTTATTGTTGGTATGTAGCGCAGCCTGTACTGCGGCTATGTTTGAAGCTAGAAAAGTACGGAATTCCTCTTCATTCATATTCACGGTGTGTCGAGTAGTCGGTGCCATTTCCTTCAAAATAGTTAAATGGAACAAGTTAATCGTACAGAATATTAAGAGTAGTTAATAGTATTTCGTAGCATAATATGAACTCATTTATAAAAGCTTTTTCTTCATATTAGCGTTTTATAAGTTTAAATTCGGGTAGTACCTACCCGTTAAGTTCATACTTAGTAGCTAATATACAATTCAACTACTACAATTCTATATGAAAAACTGATTATAATAATATTTCGCGTTCAAACTTTTATACAATATTTTACAAACTTACAATACCGCTTATTTTACATAAAGCATGAAATATAGCACACAATAACTTTGATACAAGATAGTTGTGAAGACAATTCTAGCTAGTACACAAGTCGTTCAGCAAAGGCAATAAAGACACGTAATTCATACGTCCAGAAACAAGTCATGCATTCTGGTTTTACTAGGACTACTTCCCATCCTTGGTCTTGTGCAACATAACCGTTATGGCCGTTGATAAGACAGCGTGTTGTAACGTCATCAAAGGGACGAGGGTTACGTAATGTCCAACAATCCCGTAATAATCTAAAAACCTCATTTCTTACCCCAATTACCGACTCCGTCACTTGTGGAAACGTTTTGTTTAATAGTTGTAGCCCGATGTTCTTGTTCTCACTTTGGTGAGAAGCGAACATTACTAATCCGTAAGCATAACATGCTTCTTTATGTTGCATGTTAGCCGCTTTTTCTAAATCACGAAGTCCAATATTCGGATATATTGAGTCAAAATAATTTCTTAACCCGTTGCGTAAAATAGCATTTGGGTTCCCCGCAATATATGCGTCAAAGTAAACACATCGTAACTTATGGGTTTCCCAATGTGATATCCCCCATCTTTCAAACGAAAGTCTCTTATAAACCAAGACATTCTTGGAACGTTCTTCGAATGTCTTACAAACTGATCTCGCCTTAAATAGTTGTGCCGAAGAATTCTGGCCGACTCTAGACAAGATTTCATCAATCATGTCTCCGGGTAGGTCTCTTAAAATATTGGGTTGTCTATCCATTTTGTGTTTTTAAACTGTAAAATAGACAAGAGTTAGATTCATAAAAAAAAAATACTTATTAATACAAGCAATTTTTACATATATCATAAAGCATAAGAACACTATATTCCATATATTACACCACACGAATACAACTATCTTATTCCGACTCGCTTGTTTCTTCTTCTTCGGTTTTGGTTCGTTTTGCCAAGTTTCTAGGGATATATGATGTTCCCCTAATACGAACCGTCGTTGTCCACATTGGTTTAGAAAAACCTGGTGGTTTAGAGGTTCCCGGGTCATTGTTACAACTTAAGGACTTCGGGGGTTGACGATACATATAAAGTTCATCGGGGTTGGAATTAGATTTCTCTATTTTTATGCCCTTTCCCTTATTATTTTCTTTTGCCTTTTTAAATTCAGTTGGGGTAATTTCTATAACATCATCGGAATTCTCGTCGGAATCCGATTCATCGGAGAATTGGTAATCCTCCCAATATTTTGCTTCCTTGGCGGAAACACCATTGACCATAATTAACTTTGGTCGGTTGGTTGAGGATTTTCTTTTACTTAACCGTTTTATTATTTCCCCCACCGGTTCTATTTCTTCATCCGGTTCCGATTCTTCTTCCGGTTCCGATTCTTCTTCCGGTTCCGACTCTTCTTCCGGTTCCTCTTCGGGAACTTGTGAATCAGTCCACGAATCATTCCAATTTACATTTGACTCTTCATTATTATTAGGTGAGTCAATGGGACTTGTTCTAGAGGTAGACATCTATCACATAATATCAAACACGTTAAGAGATTAATATATCACATAATATTCATATGTTAAAAATATATAGTTTCCAACAAAAATGTTAAGCAATCATTTTTAAAGAAAACACGGTCGAAGTCCAGACTCACTAATGCATCCTAACAAACTCGATAAGACACACTAATGCAAATTTTCTGGTTCTCTAAGACCAACGCTCGGATACCAACTGAAATGTCCCGTTCTTATTGATTAAAAAGTTCCATATTAATTAATTTCGTTGCGAGGTTTTGACCTCTATATGAGACGTTTTTCAAAGACTGCATTCATTTTTAAACAAACCATAACCTTTATTTCATCAATAAAGGTTTAAAAAGCTTTACGTAGATTATCAAATAATGATAATCTAAAATATCCTGTTTACACACGACCATTACATAATGGTTTACAATACAAATATGTTACAACAAAATAAGTTTCTTGAATGCAGTTTTTACACAATATCATACAAGCATGGACTCCAAATCTTGTCCTTATTTAAGTATGCGACAGCGGAAGCTCTTAATAATTACCTGAGAATAAACATGCTTAAAACGTCAACAAAAATGTTGGTGAGTTATAGGTTTAACCTATATATATCAAATCGTAACAATAGACCACAAGATTTCATATTTCAATACACATCCCATACATAGAGATAAAAAATCATTCATATGGTGAACACCTGGTAACCGACAATAACAAGATGCATATATAAGAATATCCCCATCATTCCGGAACACCCTTCGGATATGATATAAATTTCGAAGTACTAAAGCATCCGGTACTTTGGATGGGGTTTGTTAGGCCCAATAGATCTATCTTTAGGATTCGCGTCAATTAGGGTGTCTGTTCCCTAATTCTTAGATTACCAGACTTAATAAAAAGGGGCATATTCGATTTCGATAATTCAACCATAGAATGTAGTTTCACGTACTTGTGTCTATTTTGTAAATCATTTATAAAACCTGCATGTATTCTCATCCCAAAAATATTAGATTTTAAAAGTGGGACTATAACTCACTTTCACAGATTTTTACTTCGTCGGGAAGTAAGACTTTGTAGCGACCCCGACAAATCGTCAAGTGACGGCGTCGGCTACGTGGGTCCCATTACCTGATTATAAGTCTTTAAGATAACGTTTGACCAAAATATGTCGCCTTCATTTCAAAATAAAGATTGTTCCCAAAGTTTACAAGAATTGTTCAACCAATAGTTAAGTTACAACGTTATAATACGAATGAAATCTAGGCGACACGGTTTAAAGTAAAGTCAAAAGACGCTCCATGAAATGCATGTATACTCGACATCGGATGCAAGTATCAAATAGTAAGCGGAAGCATGTTTCACATATCGTGCAAGACCTGAGAAAAACATAGAAATCTGTCAACGAAAACGTTGGTGAAATCATAGGTTTAAGTAAGTAAGTACAAGTGAACCACAAGATTTGCATCAAAGAAATAATAGTAATACATTCCAAAAGTTTGTTTCACGAGCACCCAATTATCAAAGCTTAACATTCCTTCCATTGTATACCCCATCACTTAGTGCTAGAACAAACACTGATTCTCGAAAATATATTTCATCCGTAGACGGTAGCGAACCGTCAAGGATGAGGGTTGTCAACCCATATGGCCATATAACATAAGTTCTCGCTTACACCCGGCAAGTGTAACTAATGATAATCGAATTGAGGATTTTGTTCTAAACTCGTATGTAGAATGTTTGTTTTCCCGTTCTTGTGTTCACTTAGTTCAAAAGAATCGTTTATGTTTTCTCATCCCAAATGTAAGTTCAAAAAGAGTAAAAGTGGGACTATGATCTCACCTTTGATTGCACGAGTATAAATGTACTTCACAAAGTAAACGTGTGCAAAGACAAAGCTAGTCTTGACCTAAACATATAGGTTGTATCAATAACGGTAAACACAAACGGTCAAAGATGTTCAATTAGTCCTATGGCTCGTTACGACTCGATTATTTAGCATGTGAAATCAAATTGCCAAGTTTCATGCAAGATACAAGTATATAAACAAGTTAGGAAGGTTGCATAATCATTTGGTTAAGTTTGACAAAAAGTCAAACTTTGGTCGGTCAAAGTCAACGAAAGTCAACACGTTCGGGTCGGGTCCCGAACTATTTTTCTAAGCTTAGAAGTCATATATGGGCATGTTGGCCAAGTTACATGTTAATCGGAGATGCGTAGCATAGCAAACATTATTCGAAATTTGACCAAGTTGGACAGAATCTGTCCAGCCTATTCCGCGCGCCGCGCGGGTAAGGGGCGCGCCGCGCCACCCCCTGTACAGGTCTGTTTCTGTTTTCCACAAATATGCACGAGCCAAAACCAATTCAAACACAACTCTTGACCCGTAAACACTTATAACGCCTATCATACATCGTTGGAAAGGTATTTTGACGAGGAATGCAACTAAACACATATCATCAATCAAACTTGCACTTATAACAACCAAAAACCGAAATTAAACATTCATAATCTAAGTTCAAGTTCCAAAAACGCATTTTATGACTCGGGCAACCAATTTACATGTATGTTATGCCGTTTCGAAGGTAATCAAACACACATTGCAACAAAACACTTAACAACAATATCTCATAGCATTTGACGCATCAAAAGTTCATGTAAAGCTTATCAAACCCTAATCAAAGTTCACAAAATCATTAATCATGTTCTTGGAGTTTCCTTAATCAACCTATACATCAAACCGAAGCTAATGATACTAGTAACACTTTTAAAACATGCACTTTAACAATCCAACAACATTTGATCATCCAAAATCAAAGATTTAGCAAGTAATTTTCATATTGAACTAGTTACACCAAAAACAACGAATCAAGCATACAATTTACATACACAACATCATAATGAGCCATAGACACTAATTAACAACTTTATAACTCAAAAATCTCAAGAACACATAAAATTAGTGATTTTAGAAAGTTACCCAAAATGGATGAGGTTGGTATCCAATCGAAGAGGATGAAACGAGGATCAAGAATATGTAGTCGGATTTGTTGTGAGCTTCCTAAATCAAAATTAGATGATGAATTGCTTTTTGAAAGATTGAAAGAAAATGGAGAAGTATGAGAAGAAAATGGAAAAGAAAATAAAAGAAAGATGGGGAGGAGGTGAAGTGGTTGACTAGTTGACCTAGTCACCACTTTGCCCACTTGTCAACTTAAGTCCCTCATGTTTGTAGTCGGGTGCGGGAATTAACCAAACGAATATTTTTAAAACGCTCGAGTAAACGGGTGATGTCAAAATTAAATAGCGGAAATATAATGAACGTTACTCACGGAAACTATGAATTTAAATAACGAAAGGTATTATTTAAAAGAAAAAAGACGGTGTTAAAAATAAATTTAACGGAAAAACGCGGGATGTTACATTATCCACAACTCAAAAGAAATTTCGTCCCGAAATTTAGTTGGAAGTAGTAGTCGATATCTCTTACTCGAGACTTTACGTTGTCAATGCTATGAATAAGTGAAAGTACGTTCTTGAGGGTTCTCATGAATTTGGATAGTCAGGGCTTTACGTTGCATTAAGGTTCGGTTTTTACGATCCCCAGTTTCAACTGGTTTTCCTATGAAGAGAAGTTTGTCATCGATAGTTGATGTATCCAGCAGGATTGCACGTTCCTGTTCCGCAGGACACGTTTCTAAGTTTGTTACACGAAATGTAGGGTAAACGGAAACTTAATTGAGTCGGCCGTTCTAAATGGTAGGAAGCGGCTCCAATACGCCCCAAGGTTTCAAAAGGTTCCATATTGCGGATATAACCTTCCTCGATTTCTCAAAATGAGTTACACCTTTCCAAGGTGCGGTTTCTCAATATTACGCGGTTACACACTGGGATTTGTGAGGTTTTCATCTAAGTTTGGTATAACTCTTTTGAGGCGACTACGGGTCGTCTCGAGCCCTTCTCGGACTTGGATTATCTCAATTGTTGTTTCTTGGATGAGTTAAGATTCGGTGTTTTGTTTGCCACATGCTTTGGTCCAACGAATAGGGGTATGACATTAGCGGTCATATAGGGTTTCGGAAAGTGCGTGTGAACACACGAGTGGTAACTACTGTTGTAAGAGGGGTCTACTAAAAGCGACCATGCAAGTTTGAAACATGTCTTTCGAAGACGTAAATCGTTCGTTTGTTCGGTTCGTCTGTTTGTGGGTGGTACGCGGTACTCATGTCTAAGCGGTCTCCAAGGTTTCTTGTAAAACTAGAAGTGAAACGAGTATTTCGAGACGGAATAATTGACAAGGACACACCGTGTTGGAATAGAATCTCTTAAGATATGTCTGAACAAGTCAGTTAGGGTTCACAAAAAAAATGTTCGTTAGGACTATTCACCCTCGTGGCGAATACTAATGTAATGTGAGGAGTTTCTCTATCCATGGAGAAATGTTACAAGGAGTTTCCTTAAACGGAAATGCGAGCGATAAAGATAGGAGTGAAATGAGGACTGAGAATAGGATGAGCTTACATCTCGAGGTTGCCATAACGCGCCTCTAGTTGTCGAAAATTGAAGTCTGGACGAGAAACAAGATAGTACACGTAATTGTATA
This sequence comes from Rutidosis leptorrhynchoides, assembly GCF_046630445.1. NCBI lineage: Eukaryota > Viridiplantae > Streptophyta > Magnoliopsida > Asterales > Asteraceae > Rutidosis > Rutidosis leptorrhynchoides. Next base: position 261,808,752 of record NC_092337.1, read on the forward strand.
GTTCGGGGTTGAATAATAGTTGGCCGATTATCAGAAACACAAGGACGTTAAGTCAAAGAAGAGTGAAGTATCGTTGGGTTGTGTGTTATCTTAAATCCCAGTAATATCAGACGGTGACGGTGAAATAACAGAGGTAGGTAGTGTGGTACGAGATGACGAGAAAATTGATCGGATCCACAGCTTAGTATTCGAATTCTTCGTGCAAAATAACGAATTTTAGTTATGTTGATTTTTGATTCGAGAGAGTATGCCTTTCGGCGTTCATGTAGAAATATTTCCATGTTTGAGTTCCATCTGTTGCTATACGATTTTAACTAGAAATGTTGGTGTGAAGAATCACGCTCAAGGTTCGAACACGGAGAGGTTTAAAGTTTTCCCTTAGTGAGTCAATGAGTTTAAAAGTCGGGTAACACGAGAAAGGTCAGAAATGAATCTTCGGTGATAACAGACGAGTTCTAAGATTTTACGAATACAAGTCTGAGTTGAGAGAGTTTCATGATCACGTGTGGCTTGATTTCGAGATTGATTGTAATGCCTTGACCATTAACATCATGGTCTAGAAAATTTGACCTCGTTTAACAGAAATTCTCACCCGGAGAATTTGGTATAGAGTTGCTCTTTTCTCAAAGTTCGAGCGTAAGATGATGATGTTGTTCGTTTGCCTTCTTTACTTGAACAAGTTAAGATGTCATCTATAAATGTGATAACAGATTTGTCTAGATAAGTTGCATACGTGGTTTAGGAGGTTCATGAATACGGACGAGCCTTGGATAAATCGAATGGTACTAAGAGGGATTTACAACTAACGTTGCGGGTTCGGAAAAGACTCAGGAGACATCGTCTCCCTTAACCCCCAATTGATGATAACCGGAACGGAGGTCGTTTTGGAATACACACGGGATTCATGCAAGAAATCATGAGGTCATGGATGCGAGGGAGAGGGTATCGGTTTCCAACCGAAAATTACTCAGTTCACGATAATCCATACAAGGTGATGGGGAAACACATTTTTTTTTTTTTTTTTTTTTTTTTTTTTTTTTTTTTTTTTTTTTTTTTTTTTTTTTTTTTTTTTTTTTACCGAAATGGTTTCGAGCTCCCTAGTTCTATAGGTGTCAAGTCAAAAGTTTTAACGTATATCCTCCAATAAAATTTATAGGCACACAATATTTTCCGTTGGTCACTTAAATTGCCTAAGTAGTGTCTAGGGGAAAAAAAATGGAATGTAAAGAGCACGAGTCAAAGACTTGGTTAATAAACATCTAGCGGTAATCGAATCGAATAAGTATGAAATATACGGTTTGTTGTGAAGAAACGTACCCGTGACTAGTCCATCGTCGTCTCGGGCATCCTAGGTGTCGATGTTGAAAGTTCAACGGCGTGCGTTGGGGTTGATTTTCTTATTTGGGCACGCACTCCTAAAATGTCCCGGTTGGCCACATTCAAAACAAACACCCGTCTTGGGTGCATTGGGCATCTTTCGAGCGACGGGTCCTTGGCGCCGGTGGCGAAATCTGCCACATCCTTCAAAGTGATGCTTGTGGCATTCGTTACAAAAAGGTAGTCTTCCGGCATAGCCTTTCTTGTCGTTGGAGATAAAAGGCTTCTTGGCGGGGTTGTTGTTATTGTTGTGGTTGCTTGGTTGAGAGGCTTTCCATGTTCTTTTGTTGTTACTCGGGTGGTTCTCGACCATTGGTGCCGGTGCTTCCATTTCATTCACCGTTTCTAAGGCTTGGCGGGCCATTGTTAAAGCCTCTTGTAGGTTAGTGGGTTGAGATGTCATTACCTTGTGTTGAATGCTCTTAGGGAGGCCATCCATGTAAAGTTCGACTCTTAGGGATTCGGGAGTCATGAGATTTGGACACATTGAGACTAGTTCGGTAAACCGTTGATTATAAGCCCCGAGGTCATTCCCGACCGTTCTTAAATTCCTTAGCCCTTGCTCGAGCCTTCGAGTCTCATCGCGTGGGAAGTATTCGGTGATCATTCTTTCTCTTAATTCGGTCCAAGAGAGTGTAAGGGCTTCATCGATACCCACTGATTGTACATACGTGTTCCACCATGAGAGAGCGATACCGGTAAGAGTGAGGGTGGAAAACTTGACCTTATCTTGGTCCTGACAACCGCTTATGCTAAAAACGGATTCTGTTTGTTCAAACCATCGGGTGAGAGTAACCGGTCCTCCGGTTCCATCGAAAGTGGGAGGGTTGTACTTCATGAAGTTCTTGTAGGAGCAACCTTCGCTTGAATCACCGGCTCCACGATTGGTGTGGTTGGAAAAGTGATCGGCCACGGCCGTACCCACGGCGGTGGTTATCATTCGTTGAAGAGCTTGTTCTAGAGTTTCGAGAGGGGTATTGTGTTGACCTTGGTGAGCCATTGTCCCTTCATGACACAAGAATATCGTTGATTAGTATTCTTAACAATACTAACCGTGATATGGAATAAAGATATAGAGAAAATTTTCCTTGACTCGCCTTAAATTCTTTATGTCATAATGTCGGAACGTCCATGTGGATCACCGTAATATAATCCCGGAAATTATATTACCCTGATTCTCATGTGCATTTAACATTACTTCATAAAGTCAAGGTGGCGCATCAACAAAATTTATCAACGTAAGATCAAGATCGAATACAAGTCAGATATGATAGAAGAGTTCGAGTATAAATGCACAAATAGTCAAGTAATTCCTACTTCAGTCTATATGCCGGTTGTAGTCTAGATTCACCTATGTACCCTATGACTCGGGGTTGACACAAATGAACTCTAAATCCCTACAACCAAGGCTCTGATACCAACTGTAGCGACCCCGACAAATCGTCAAGTGACGGCGTCGGCTACGTGGGTCCCATTACCTGATTATAAGTCTTTAAGATAACGTTTGACCAAAATATGTCGCCTTCATTTCAAAATAAAGATTGTTCCCAAAGTTTACAAGAATTGTTCAACCAATAGTTAAGTTACAACGTTATAATACGAATGAAATCTAGGCGACACGGTTTAAAGTAAAGTCAAAAGACGCTCCATGAAATGCATGTATACTCGACATCGGATGCAAGTATCAAATAGTAAGCGGAAGCATGTTTCACATATCGTGCAAGACCTGAGAAAAACATAGAAATCTGTCAACGAAAACGTTGGTGAAATCATAGGTTTAAGTAAGTAAGTACAAGTGAACCACAAGATTTGCATCAAAGAAATAATAGTAATACATTCCAAAAGTTTGTTTCACGAGCACCCAATTATCAAAGCTTAACATTCCTTCCATTGTATACCCCATCACTTAGTGCTAGAACAAACACTGATTCTCGAAAATATATTTCATCCGTAGACGGTAGCGAACCGTCAAGGATGAGGGTTGTCAACCCATATGGCCATATAACATAAGTTCTCGCTTACACCCGGCAAGTGTAACTAATGATAATCGAATTGAGGATTTTGTTCTAAACTCGTATGTAGAATGTTTGTTTTCCCGTTCTTGTGTTCACTTAGTTCAAAAGAATCGTTTATGTTTTCTCATCCCAAATGTAAGTTCAAAAAGAGTAAAAGTGGGACTATGATCTCACCTTTGATTGCACGAGTATAAATGTACTTCACAAAGTAAACGTGTGCAAAGACAAAGCTAGTCTTGACCTAAACATATAGGTTGTATCAATAACGGTAAACACAAACGGTCAAAGATGTTCAATTAGTCCTATGGCTCGTTACGACTCGATTATTTAGCATGTGAAATCAAATTGCCAAGTTTCATGCAAGATACAAGTATATAAACAAGTTAGGAAGGTTGCATAATCATTTGGTTAAGTTTGACAAAAAGTCAAACTTTGGTCGGTCAAAGTCAACGAAAGTCAACACGTTCGGGTCGGGTCCCGAACTATTTTTCTAAGCTTAGAAGTCATATATGGGCATGTTGGCCAAGTTACATGTTAATCGGAGATGCGTAGCATAGCAAACATTATTCGAAATTTGACCAAGTTGGACAGAATCTGTCCAGCCTATTCCGCGCGCCGCGCGGGTAAGGGGCGCGCCGCGCCACCCCCTGTACAGGTCTGTTTCTGTTTTCCACAAATATGCACGAGCCAAAACCAATTCAAACACAACTCTTGACCCGTAAACACTTATAACGCCTATCATACATCGTTGGAAAGGTATTTTGACGAGGAATGCAACTAAACACATATCATCAATCAAACTTGCACTTATAACAACCAAAAACCGAAATTAAACATTCATAATCTAAGTTCAAGTTCCAAAAACGCATTTTATGACTCGGGCAACCAATTTACATGTATGTTATGCCGTTTCGAAGGTAATCAAACACACATTGCAACAAAACACTTAACAACAATATCTCATAGCATTTGACGCATCAAAAGTTCATGTAAAGCTTATCAAACCCTAATCAAAGTTCACAAAATCATTAATCATGTTCTTGGAGTTTCCTTAATCAACCTATACATCAAACCGAAGCTAATGATACTAGTAACACTTTTAAAACATGCACTTTAACAATCCAACAACATTTGATCATCCAAAATCAAAGATTTAGCAAGTAATTTTCATATTGAACTAGTTACACCAAAAACAACGAATCAAGCATACAATTTACATACACAACATCATAATGAGCCATAGACACTAATTAACAACTTTATAACTCAAAAATCTCAAGAACACATAAAATTAGTGATTTTAGAAAGTTACCCAAAATGGATGAGGTTGGTATCCAATCGAAGAGGATGAAACGAGGATCAAGAATATGTAGTCGGATTTGTTGTGAGCTTCCTAAATCAAAATTAGATGATGAATTGCTTTTTGAAAGATTGAAAGAAAATGGAGAAGTATGAGAAGAAAATGGAAAAGAAAATAAAAGAAAGATGGGGAGGAGGTGAAGTGGTTGACTAGTTGACCTAGTCACCACTTTGCCCACTTGTCAACTTAAGTCCCTCATGTTTGTAGTCGGGTGCGGGAATTAACCAAACGAATATTTTTAAAACGCTCGAGTAAACGGGTGATGTCAAAATTAAATAGCGGAAATATAATGAACGTTACTCACGGAAACTATGAATTTAAATAACGAAAGGTATTATTTAAAAGAAAAAAGACGGTGTTAAAAATAAATTTAACGGAAAAACGCGGGATGTTACAGACTTGGCCACTGGTTGATTCACGAACCTATAACAATATATACATATATATCAAAGTATGTTCAAAATATATTTACAACACTTTTAATATATTTTGATGTTTTAAGTTTATTAAGTCAGATGTCCTCATTAGTAACCTACAACTAGTTGTCCACAGTTAGATGTACAGAAATAAATCGATAAATATTATCTTGAATCAATCCACGACCCAGTGTATACGTATCTCAGTATTGATCACAACTCAAACTATATATATTTTGGAATCAACCTCAACCCTGTATAGCTAACTCCAACATTCACATATAGAGTGTCTATGGTTGTTCCGAAATATATATAGATGTGTCGACATGATAGGTCGAAACATTGTATACGTGTCTATGGTATCTCAAGATTACATAATATATAATACAAGTTGATTAAGTTATGGTTGGAATAGATTTGTTACCAATTTTCACGTAGCTAAATGAGAAAAATTATCCAATCTTGTTTTACCCATAACTTCTTCATTTTAAATCCGTTTTGAGTGAATCAAATTGCTATGGTTTCATATTAAACTCTATTTTATGAATCTAAACAAAAAAAATATAGGTTTCTAGTCGGAAAAATAAGTTACAAGTCGTTTTTGTAAAGGTAGTCATTTCAGTCGAAAGAACGACGTCTAGATGACCATTTTAGAAAACATACTTCCACTTTGAGTTTAACCATAATTTTTGGATATAGTTTCATGTTCATAATAAAAATCATTTTCTCAGAATAACAACTTTTAAATCAAAGTTTATCATAGTTTTTAATTAACTAACCCAAAACAGCCCGCGGTGTTACTACGACGGCGTAAATCCGGTTTTACGGTGTTTTTCGTGTTTCCAGGTTTTAAATCATTAAGTTAGCATATCATATAGATATAGAACATGTGTTTAGTTGATTTTAAAAGTCAAGTTAGAAGGATTAACTTTTATTTGCGAACAAGTTTAGAATTAACTAAACTATGTTCTAGTGATTACAAGTTTAAACCTTCGAATAAGATAGCTTTATATGTATGAATCGAACGATGTTATGAACATCATTACTACCTTAAGTTCCTTGGATGAACCTACTGGAAAAGAGAAAAATGGATCTAGCTTCAATGGATCCTTGGATGGCTCAAAGTTCTTGAAGCAAAATCATGACACGAAAACAAGTTCAAGTAAGATCATCACTTGAAATAAGATTGTTATAGTTATAGAAATTGAACCAAAGTTTGAATATGATTATTACCTTGTATTAGAATGATAACCTACTGTAAGAAACAAAGATTTCTTGAGGTTGGATGATCACCTTACAAGATTGAAAGTGAGCTAGCAAACTTGAAAGTATTCTTGATTTTATGAAACTAGAACTTTTGGAATTTATGAAGAACACTTAGAACTTGAAGATAGAACTTGAGAGAGTTCAATTAGATGAAGAAAATTGAAGAATGAAAGTGTTTGTAGGTGTTTTTGGTCGTTGGTGTATGGATTAGATATAAAGGATATGTAATTTTGTTTTCATGTAAATAAGTCATGAATGATTACTCATATTTTTGTAATCTTATGAGATATTTCATGCTAGTTGCCAAATGATGGTTCCCACATGTGTTAGGTGACTCACATGGGCTGCTAAGAGCTGATCATTGGAGTGTATATACCAATAGTACATACATCTAAAAGCTGTGTATTGTACGAGTACGAATACGGGTGCATACGAGTAGAATTGTTGATGAAACTGAACGAGAATGTAATTGTAAGCATTTTTGTTAAGTAGAAGTATTTTGATAAGTGTATTGAAGTCTTTCAAAAGTGTATAAATACATATTAAAACACTACATGTATATACATTTTAACTGAGTCGTTAAGTCATCGTTAGTCGTTACATGTAAGTGTTGTTTTGAAACCTTTAGGTTAACGATCTTGTTAAATGTTGTTAACCCAATGTTTATAATAACAAAATAGATTTTAAATTATTATATTATCATGATATTATGATGTACGAATATCTCTTAATATGATATATATACATTAAATGTCGTTACAACGATAAACGTTACATATATGTCTCGTTTCAAAATCATTAAGTTAGTAGTCTTGTTTTTACATATGTAGTTCATTGTTAATATAATTAATGATATGTTTACTTATCATAATATCATGTTAACTATATATATAACCATATATATGTCATCATATAGTTTTTTTACAAGTTTTAACGTTCGTGAATCACCGGTCAACTTGGGTGGTCAATTGTCTATATGAAACCTATTTCAATTAATCAAGTCTTAACAAGTTTGATTGCTTAACATGTTGGAAACATTTAATCATGTAAACATCAATCTCAATTAATATATATAAACATGGAAAAGTTCGGGTCACTACAAACAGACACCCTAATTGACGCGAATCCTAAAGATAGATCTATTGGGCCCAACAAGCCCCATCCAAAGTACCGGATGCTTTAGTACTTCGAAATTTATATCATATCCGAAGGGTGTCCCGGAATGATGGGGATATTCTTATATATGCATCTTGTTAATGTCGGTTACCAGGTGTTCACCATATGAATGATTTTTATCTCTATGTATGGGATGTGTATTGAAATATGAAATCTTGTGGGCTATCATTATGATTTGATATATATAGGTTAAACCTATAACTCACCAACATTTTTGTTGACGTTTTAAGCATGTTTATTCTCAGGTGATTATTAAGAGCTTCCGCTGTCGCATACTTAAATAAGGACGAGATTTGAAGTCGATGCTTGTATGATATTGCGTAAAAACTGCATTCAAGAAACTTATTTTGTTGTAACATATTTGTATTGTAAACCATTATGTAATGGTCGTGTGTAAACATGATATTTTAGATTATCATTATTTGATAATCTACGTAAATCTTTTTAAACCTTTATTGATGAAATAAAGGTTATGATTTATTTTAAAATGAATGCAGTCTTTGAAAAACGTCTCATATAGAGGTCAAAACCTCGCAACGAAATCAATTAATATGGAACGTTTTTAATCAATAAGAACGGGACATTTCAGTTGGTATCAGAGCGTTGGTCTTAGAGAACCAGAATTTTGCATTAGTGTGTCTTATCGAGTTTGTTAGGATGCATTAGTGAGTCTGAACTTCGACCGTGTTTACTTAAAAAATGATTGCTTAACAAATTTTGTTGGAAACTATATATTTTTAACATGTGAATATTATGTGATATATTAATCTCTTAACGCGTTTGATATTATGTGATAGATGTCTACCTCTAGAACAAGTCCCATTGACTCACCTAATAATAATGAAGAGTCAAATGTAAATTGGAATGATTCGTGGACTGATTCACAAGTTCCCGAAGAGGAACCGGAAGAAGAGTCGGAACCGGAAGAAGAATCGGAACCGGAAGAAGAATCGGAACCGGATGAAGAAATAGAACCGGTGGGGGAAATAATAAAACGGTTAAGTAAAAGAAAATCCTCAACCAACCGACCAAGGTTAATTATGGTCAATGATGTTTCCGCCAAGGAAGCAAAATATTGGGAGGATTACCAATTCTCCGATGAATCGGATTCCGACGAGAATTCCGATGATGTTATAGAAATTACCCCAACTGAATTTAAAAAGGCAAAACAAAATAATAAGGGAAAGGGCATAAAAAATAGATAAATCTAATTCCAACCCCGATGAACTTTATATGTATCGTCAACCCCCGAAGTCCTTAAGTTGTAATAATGACCCGGGAACCTCTAAACCACCAGGTTTTTCTAAACCAATGTGGATAACGACGGCTCGTATTAGGGGAACATCATATATCCCTAGAAACTTGGCAAACCAAACCAAAACCGAAGAAGAAGAAACAAGCGAGTCAGAATAAGATAGTTGTATTCGTGTGGTGTAATATATGTAATATAGTGTGCTTATGCTTTATGATATATGTAAAAATTGCTTGTATTAATAAGTATTTTTTTTTATGAATCTAACTCTTGTCTATTTTACAGTATAAAAACACAAAATGGATAGGCAACCCAATATTTTAAGAGACCTTCCCGGAGACATGATTGATGAAATCTTGTCTAGAGTCGGTCAGAATTCTTCGACACAACTATTTAAGGCGAGATCAGTTTGTAAGACATTCGAAGAACGTTCCAAGAATGCCTTGGTTTATAAAAGGCTTTCGTTCGAAAGATGGGGGATATCACATTGGGAAATCCATAAGTTACGATGTGTTTACTTTGACTCATATATTGCGGGGAACCCAAATGCTATTTTACGCAATGGGTTAAGAAATTATTTTGACTCAATATATCCGAATATTGGACTTCGTGATTTAGAAAAAGCGGCTAACATGCAACATAAAGAAGCATGTTATGCTTACGGATTAGTAATGTTCGCTTCTCACCAAAGTGAGAACAAGAACATCGGCCTACAACTATTAAACAAAATGTTCCCACAAGTGACGGAGTCGGTAATTGGGGTAAGAAATGAGGTTTTTAGATTGTTACGGGACTGTTGGACATTACGTAACCCTCGTCCCTTTGACGACGTTACAACACGCTGTCTTATCAATGGCCATAACGGTTATGTTCCACAAGACCAAGGATGGGAAGTAGTCCTAGTAAAACCAGAATGCATGACTTGTTTCTGGACGTATGAATTACGTGTTTTTATTGCCTTTGCTGAACGACTTGTGTACTAGCTAGAATTATCTTCACAACTATCTTGTATCAAAGTTATTGTGTGCTATATTTCATACTTTATGTAAAATAAGCGGTATTGTAAGTTTGTAAAATATTGTATAAAAGTTTGAATGCGAAATATTATTATAATCAGTTTTTCATATAGAATTGTAGTAGTTGAATTGTATATTAGCTACTAAGTATGAACTTAACGGGTAGGTACTACCCGAATTTAAACTTATAAAACGCTAATATGAAGAAAAAGCTTTTATAAATGAGTTCATATTATGCTACGAAATACTATTAACTACTCTTAATATTCTGTATGATTAACTTGTTCCATTTGACTATTTTGAAGGAAATGGCACCGACTACTCGACACACCGTGAATATGAATGAAGAGGAATTCCGTACTTTTCTAGCTTCAAACATAGCCGCAGTACAGGCTGCGCTACATACCAACAATAACCTTGGATCTAGCAGTACAGGAAATCGTGTAGGATGCACCTACAAAGAATTTACTGCCTGCAAACCTTTGGAATTTGATGGAACCGAAGGACCGATCAGATTGAAACGGTGGACCGAGAAGGTCGAATCGGTGTTTGCCATAAGTAAGTGTACTGAAGAGGACAAAGTAAAGTACGCTACGCATACCTTCACAGGTTCTGCGTTAACATGGTGGAATACCTATCTAGAGCAAGTGGGACAAGACGATGCGTACGCACTACCGTGGTCAGCATTCAAGCACTTGATGAACGAGAAGTACCGTCCCAGAACCGAGGTCAATAAGCTCAAGACAGAACTTAGAGGGTTACGAACCCAAGGATTTGATATTACCACGTACGAAAGACGATTCACAGAATTGTGCCTATTGTGTCCGGGAGCATTCGAAGATGAGGAAGAGAAGATCGACGCGTTTGTGAAAGGATTACCGGAAAGAATACAAGAAGATATAAGTTCACACGAGCCCGCCTCCATACAACAGGCATGTAGAATGGCTCACAAACTAGTGAACCAGATTGAAGAAAGAATTAAAGAACAGACTGCTGAAGAGGCCAATGTGAAGCAAGTCAAAAGAAAGTGGGAGGAAAACAGTGATAAGAATCACCAATACAACAACAACAACAATTACAACAATAATAGCAACAATTATCCCAACAATCGCAACATCAATCGCAACTACAACAAATGACCCAACAACAACAACAACAACAACAACAACAACAACAACAACTACAACAATCATCCCAACAACAATAATAACCGCAACAACAACAACAATCAAAAGCAGCTATGCCAAAGGTGTGAAAAGTATCACTCGGGGTTCTGCACCAAATTTTGCAACAAGTGTAAAAGAAATGGTCATAGCGCGGCGAAGTGTGAGGTCTACGGACCAGGGGTTAATAGAACGAAAGGAACAAATGGTGTCGGAATGAGTAATGGCGGAGCAAGTAGTGTCGGAGCAAGTTATGCTAATGTAGTTTGTTATAAATGTGGAAAACCGGGCCACATTATTAGAAATTGCCCGAAACAAGGAGAACACGAATGGACAAGGCTGCGGAAGAGTTTTCAATATTAATGCGGCAGAGGCACAGGAAGACCCGGAGCTTGTTACGGGTACGTTTCTTATTGACAATAAATCTGCTTACGTTTTATTTGATTCGGGTGCGGATAGAAGCTATATGAGTAGAGATTTTTGTGCTAAATTAAGTTGTCCATTGACGCCTTTGGATAGTAAATTTTTACTCGAATTAGCAAATGGTAAATTAATTTCAGCAGATAATATATGTCGGAATCGAGAAATTAAACTGGTTAGCGAAACATTTAAGATTGATTTGATACCAGTAGAGTTAGGGAGTTTTGATGTGATAATCGGTATGGACTGGTTGAAAGAAGTGAAAGCAGAGATTGTTTGTTACAAAAATGCAATTCGCATTATACGAGAAAAAGGAAAACCCTTAATGGTGTACGGAGAAAAGGGCAACACGAAGCTACATCTTATTAGTAATTTGAAGGCACAAAAACTAATAAGAAAAGGCTGCTATGCTGTTCTAGCACACGTCGAGAAAGTACAAACTGAAGAAAAGAGCATCAATGATGTTCCCATTGCAAAAGAATTTCCCGAAGCATTTCCGAAAGAATTACCGGGATTACCCCCACATCGATCCGTTGAATTTCAAATAGATCTTGTACCAGGAGCTGCACCAATAGCTCGTGCTCCTTACAGACTTGCACCCAGCGAGATGAAAGAACTGCAAAGCCAATTACAAGAACTTTTAGAGCGTGGTTTCATTCGACCAAGCACATCACCGTGGGGAGCTCCTGTTTTGTTTGTCAAGAAGAAAGATGGTACATTCAGGTTGTGTATCGACTACCGAGAGTTGAACAAACTTACCATCAAGAACCGCTACCCACTACCGAGAATCGATGACTTATTTGATCAACTACAAGGCTCGTCTGTTTATTCAAAGATTGACTTACGTTCCGGGTATCATCAAATGCGGGTGAAAGAAGATGATATTCCAAAGACTGCTTTCAGAACACGTTACGGTCATTACGAGTTTATGGTCATGCCGTTTGGTTTAACTAATGCACCAGCTGTGTTCATGGACCTTATGAACCGAGTGTGTGGACCATACCTTGACAAGTTTGTCATTGTTTTCATTGATGACATACTTATTTACTCAAAGAATGACCAAGAACACGGTGAACATTTGAGAAAGGTGTTAGAAGTATTGAGGAAGGAAGAATTGTACGCTAAGTTTTCAAAGTGTGCATTTTGGTTGGAAGAAGTTCAATTCCTCGGTCACATAGTGAACAAAAAAGGTATTAAGGTGGATCCGGCAAAGATAGAGACTGTTGAAAAGTGGGAAACCCCAAAAAACTCCGAAACACATACGCCAGTTTTTAGGACTAGCTGGTTACTACAGAAGGTTCATCCAAGACTTTTCCAGAATAGCAAAACCCTTGACTGCATTAACGTATAAAGGGAATAAATTTGAATGGAAGGATGAACAAGAGAAAGCGTTTCAGTTATTGAAGAAAAAGCTAACTACGGCACCTATATTGTCATTGCCTGAAGGGAATGATGATTTTGTGATTTATTGTAACGCATCAAAGCAAGGTCTCGGTTGTGTATTAATGCAACGAACAAAGGTGATTGCTTATGCGTCTAGACAATTGAAGATTCACGAGCAAAATTATACGACGCATGATTTGGAATTAGGCGTGGTTGTTTTTGCATTAAAGACTTGGAGGCACTACTTATATGGGGTCAAAAGTATTATATATACCGACCACAAAAGTCTTCAACACATATTTAATCAGAAACAACTGAATATGAGGCAGCGTAGGTGGATTGAATTGTTGAATGATTACGACTTTGAGATTCGTTACCACCCGGGGAAGGCAAATGTGGTAGCCGATGCCTTGAGCAGGAAGGACAGAGAACCCATTCGAGTAAAATCTATGAATATAATGATTCATAATAACCTTACTACTCAAATAAAGGAGGCGCAACAAGGAGTTTTAAAAGAGGGAAATTTAAAGGATGAAATACCCAAAGGATCGGAGAAGCATCTTAATATTCGGGAAGACGGAACCCGGTATAGGGCTGAAAGGATTTGGGTACCAAAATTTGGAGATATGAGAGAAATGGTACTTAGAGAAGCTCATAAAACCAGATACTCAATACATCCTGGAACAGGGAAGATGTACAAAGATCTCAAGAAACATTTTTGGTGGCCGGGTATGAAAGCCGATGTTGCTAAATACGTAGGAGAATGTTTGACGTGTTCTAAGGTCAAAGCTGAGCATCAGAAACCATCAGGTCTACTTCAACAACCCGAAATCCCGGAATGGAAATGGGAAAACATTACCATGGATTTCATCACTAAATTGCCAAGGACTGCAAGTGGGTTTGATACTATTTGGGTAATAGTTGATCGTCTCACCAAATCAGCACACTTCCTGCCAATAAGAGAAGATGACAAGATGGAGAAGTTAGCACGATTGTATTTGAAGGAAGTCGTCTCCAGACATGGAATACCAATCTCTATTATCTCTGATAGGGATGGCAGATTTATTTCAAGATTCTGGCAGACATTACAGCAAGCATTAGGAACTCGTCTAGACATGAGTACTGCCTATCATCCACAAACTGATGGGCAGAGGGAAAGGATGATACAAACGCTTGAAGACATGCTACGAGCATGTGTTATTGATTTCGGAAACAGTTGGGATCGACATCTACCGTTAGCAGAATTTTCCTACAACAACAGCTACCATTCAAGCATTGAGATGGCGCCGTTTGAAGCACTTTATGGTAGAAAGTGCAGGTCTCCGATTTGTTGGAGTGAAGTGGGGGATAGATAGATTACGGGTCCGGAGATTATACAAGAAACTACCGAGAAGATCATCCAAATTCAACAACGGTTGAAAACCGCCCAAAGTCGACAAAAGAGCTACGCTGACATTAAAAGAAAAGATATAGAATTTGAAATTGGAGAGATGGTCATGCTTAAAGTTGCACCTTGGAAAGGCGTTGTTCGATTTGGTAAACGAGGGAAATTAAATCCAAGGTATATTGGACCATTTAAGATTATTGATCGTGTCGGACCAGTAGCTTACCGAATTGAGTTACCTCAACAACTCGCGACTGTACATAACACTTTCCACGTCTCGAATTTGAAGAAATGTTTTGCTAAAGAAGATCTCACTATTCCGTTAGATGAAATCCAAATCAACGAAAAACTCCAATTCATCGAAGAACCCGTCGAAATAATGGATCGTGAGGTTAAAAGACTTAAGCAAAACAAGATACCAATTGTTAAGGTTCGATGGAATGCTCGTAGAGGACCTGAGTTCACCTGGGAGCGTGAAGATCAGATGAAGAAGAAATACCCGCATCTATTTCCAGAAGATTCGTCAACACCTTTAACAGCTTAAAATTTCGGGACGAAATTTATTTAACGGGTAGGTACTGTAGTGACCCGAGCTTTTCCATGTTTATATATATTAATTGAGATTGATATTTACATGATTAAATGTTTCCAACATGTTAAGCAATCAAACTTGTTAAGACTTGATTAATTGAAATATGTTTCATATAGACAATTGACCACCCAAGTTGACCGGTGATTCACGAACGTTAAAACTTGTAAAAACTATATGATGACATATATATGGATATATATATAGTTAACATGATACTATGATAAGTAAACATATCATTAAGTATATTAACTTTGAACTACATATGTAAAAATAAGACAACTAACTTAATGATTTTTAAACGAGACATATATGTAACGATTATCGTTGTAAAGACATTTAATGTATATATATCATATTAAGAGATATTCATACATGATAATATCATGATAATATAATAATTTAAAATCTCATTTGATATTATAAACATTGGGTTAACAACATTTAACAAGATCGTTAACCTAAAGGTTTCAAAACAACACTTACATGTAACGACTAACGATAACTTAACGACTCAGTTAAAATGTATATACATGTAGTGTTTTAATATGTATTTATACACTTTTGAAAGACTTCAATACACTTATCAAAATACTTCTACTTAACAAAAATGCTTACAATTACATCCTCGTTCAGTTTCATCAACAATTCTACTCGTATGCACCCGTATTCGTACTCGTACAATACACAGCTTTTAGATGTATGTACTATTGGTATATACACTCTAATGATCATCTCTTAGCAGCTCATGTGAGTCACCTAACACATGTGGGAATCATCATTTGGCAACTAGCATGAAATATCTCATAAAATTACAAAAATATGAGTAATCATTCATGACTTATTTACATGAAAACAAAATTACATATCCTTTATATCTAATCCATACACCAACGACCAAAAACACCTACAAACACTTTCATTCTTCAATTTTCTTCATCTAATTGATCTCTCTCAAGTTCTATCTTCAAGTTCCAAGTGTTCTTCATAAATTCTACAAGTTCTAGTTACATAAAATCAAGAATACTTTCAAGTTTGCTAGCTCACTTCCAATCTTGTAAGGTGATCATCCAACCTCAAGAAATCTTTGTTTCTTATAGTAGGTTATCATTCTAATACAAGGTAATAATCATATTCAAACTTTGGTTCAATTTCTATAACTATAACAATCTTATTTCAAGTGATGATCTTACTTGAACTTGTTTTCGTGTCATGATTCTGCTTCAAGAACTTCGAGCCATCCAAGAATCCGTTGAAGCTAGATCCATTTTTCTCTTTTCCAGTAGGTTTATCCAAGGAACTTAAGGTAGTAATGATGTTCATAACATCATTCGATTCATACATATAAAGCTATCTTATTCGAAGGTTTAAACTTGTAATCACTAGAACATAGTTTAGTTAATTCTAAACTTGTTCGCAAACAAAAGTTAATCCTTCTAACTTGACTTTTAAAATCAACTAAACAAATGTTCTATATCTATATGATATGCTAACTTAATGATTTAAAACCTGGAAACACGAAAAACACCGTAAAACCGGATTTACGCCGTCGTAGTAACACCGCGGGCTGTTTTGGGTTAGTTAATTAAAAACTATGATAAACTTTGATTTAAAAGTTGTTATTCTGGGAAAATGATTTTTATTATGAACATGAAACTATATCCAAAAATTATGGTTAAACTCAAAGTGGAAGTATGTTTTCTAAAATGGTCATCTAGACGTCGTTCTTTCGACTGAAATGACTACCTTTACAAAAATGACTTGTAACTTATTTTTCCGACTATAAACCTATACTTTTTCTGTTTAGATTCATAAAATAGAGTTCAATATTATAGCAATTTGATTCACTCAAAACAGATTTAAAATGAAGAAGTTATGGGTAAAACAAGATTGGATAATTTTTCTCATTTTAGCTACGTAAAAATTGGTAACAAATCTATTCCAACCATAACTTAATCAACTTGTATTGTATATTATGTAATCTTGAGATACCATAGACACGTATACAATGTTTCGACCTATCATGTCGACACATCTATATATATTTCGGAACAACCATAGACACTCTATATGTGAATGTTGGAGTTAGCTATACAGGGTTGAGGTTGATTCCAAAATATATATAGTTTGAGTTGTGATCAATACTGAGATACGTATACACTGGGTCGTGGATTGATTCAAGATAATATTTATCAATTTATTTCTGTACATCTAACTGTGGACAACTAGTTGTAGGTTACTAACGAGGACAGCTGACTTAATAAACTTAAAACATCAAAATATATTAAAAGTGTTGTAAATTTATTTTGAACATACTTTGATATATATGTATATATTGTTATAGGTTCGTGAATTAACCAGTGGCCAAGTCTTACTTCCCGACGAAGTAAAAATCTGTGAAAGTGAGTTATAGTCCCACTTTTAAAATCTAATATTTTTGGGATGAGAATACATGCAGGTTTTATAAATGATTTACAAAATAGACACAAGTACGTGAAACTACATTCTATGGTTGAATTATCGAAATCGAATATGCCCTTTTTTATTAAGTCTGGTAATCTAAGAATTAGGGAACAGACACCCTAATTGACGCGAATCCTAAAGATAGATCTATTGGGCCCAACAAGCCCCATCCAAAGTACCGGATGCTTTAGTACTTCAAAATTTATATCATATCCGAAGGGTGTCCCGGAATGATGGGGATATTCTTATATATGCATCTTGTTAATGTCGGTTACCAGGTGTTCACCATATGAATGATTTTTATCTCTATGTATGGGATGTGTATTGAAATATGAAATCTTGTGGGCTATTATTGTGATTTGATATATATAGGTTAAACCTATAACTCACCAACATTTTTGTTGACGTTTTAAGCATGTTTATTCTCAGGTGATTATTAAGAGCTTCCGCTGTCGCATACTTAAATAAGGACGAGATTTGAAGTCCATGCTTGTATGATATTGTGTAAAAACTGCATTCAAGAAACTTATTTTGTTGTAACATATTTGTATTGTAAACCATTATGTAATGGTCGTGTGTAAACAGGATATTTTAGATTATCATTATTTGATAATCTACGTAAAGCTTTTTAAACCTTTATTGATGAAATAAAGGTTATGGTTTGTTTTAAAATGAATGCAGTCTTTGAAAAACGTCTCATATAGAGGTCAAAACCTCGCAACGAAATCAATTAATATGGAACGTTTTTAATCAATAAGAACGGGACATTTCACTATCAACTGTGGACTACCAACACTGGACAATTAAAATGAATTAAAATATTGATTATAACATATGAAACTAAACAATTCTTCAAGTTTGCCACTTGATTTCATTTTAAACCCCATTCGTATCATCACAATTACAATCTGCGTTCAAACCTTTCATGATTCTTGAAAACACCTCAATCGATAGGATGAGTCAACCGCACTTCATCTACGGGAGAAAAGATTGATGCATTTAGTTATGCATCTGAAAAACTTTCGAAAACTGAGTAAACGTTTAACACATAGTTGTGATAATTCCTTTAGTGTTATTATTACCCAAAATAACTTGGTAATTCCTTTCAAAGTAGCAAATTTTGTCACAGCTCCAGCAAATCAACTTCGACTTTTCGTTCGAAACAACCTTATTATCACCTTGATTTATATGTATGTTCTTTATTGTTACCGGGGAACCTTTTATATTCCACCATATTACCGTCAGCGTTTAATCATCTAAAAAAAACACAATTCTCTTAAAATCACCTCAGATCGATAACCAGTGATTCAGATACGGTAGCAGTAAATGTAGAAGAATCGGCAAGCAGTATTTTGAAAACTCACATCATATCTACATCAACAGTTATATGTATAACATTTATCTCTTAGAATAATGATCTTCCATTCTGAAATTCTGAAGAGCACCCAGTCTGCGAACCAATACTCTGAATTTTGAAAAGTTGAATGAAGCAACAAAAACTGTAAACGACCTTAATCATCGGAAGTTTGATGAAAAAGAATAGAATGTTGGAAAAGCTCAGAAAAGTTGGAACTGGAAAATGGATTGAGCTAACCACGAAGGAGACCAAGGACAAATACAAGGACCAAACCCTATATTTAAAGGATTCAGGTAATTCTGGATCTGTTGAAATCTTTAGAGAATATCTTGCTCCGAAGTCATGTTAAAATCTTGCGGAAAATCCTTCTCCATCAATCATCGAACTTAGAAATTCCAAATTATCATCATCAATATCTTCGATATTTCTGAGGATATTTTCATAAATATTCTCGTCCGAAATTTTATACCTCTTCGTGCTTCCTGTGTATCATTATATTGGAAACATTTAATATAGAATTTAGTACCGAAAAGCGGGTTATACAAAACTATGAAGGAAGCCGTGGGCAAATCACAAAGAATAAGTTTGACTTCAAAGAATCCAAATGATTCTGTTTCTGATGAAATTGTTAGCGAATACCTTGCTTCCGAATCTAAACCTTTACGGATAAATCTTCTTCACCATCCATCGATATTAGAAATTCCAAGATATCATCGTATCTTCATTATAAATATCCTCCATATTTCTGAAGATATTTTCATAACTATTCTTATCATAAATTATTAATCTCTTCGTGCTATCAGTATTACATCATATAGGAACTGTTAGTTTCTATATTCTGTAAACTTTCGAGCTTAAAATATGAATGTTATTGAAGTAATGTTGGGAACTGATGCATGAGTTAGTATAATATAATGACACTTGATCAACGTGATTATATTACAGTAAGTCATGCTGAGTTTCTAATGAGACGTGATGATTCACAGATCCTAACATCATCACGTGCCATGTTACAAAACTCTTTCATTCTACTTAACTTCTGAACATATCAAGAAAATATATTCTTAATAGTTCTATTCTCAGTGATTCTGGTAATTTGACAAATCAAATCGTGCTATTACGTTCTTTCTTGCTTGGAACATTAAGTTCATACGAAACTCCATACCTATGAATTCTGGACCATTACTCATTTTACTAAGCAATCGAGAGGAGAATAAAAAGGCAAGGAGCTCCAAAACATAAGGGAAGATATAAAACTCAACAACAACGCAGAGGTTACAAACCGTGGATATTAGTACGAATAGCAATATAAAGACACGGTATAATTAAGAACAGTATCACCTCAAGGTAATAGTAAAAGTAAATAGATTTTTTTCTGGTGGAAGATTGAAAAGAAGGATGACAGAAATGATAATTAGAAAAATAGCAAGGATTAGAACTCGATTAAACATTTTCATAATCTTTTGGATGTTTGAACTAAGAAAGAAAGTATAGAAATGGTGAGAATAATGGAACGAAAGAGTTTAATTTATAATGAAAATACCAGACACAGTAATCCAGGCAGATCTCCGCATTTAATTAGAGAGACCCTGATTTTCTTATCCGCCGAAGAATCAAATCTTTTAGATTTAGAAGATTTTCTTTAAATCCCTTAAATTCCGGAATTCAACAAAGACAACGTCAAAAGTTAAGACGCAACTTATTTTTCTGAATTCAACCATGACTAATCAAAAGTTATGATAAAGCTTGTCTTTCTCATTTCACTCTTTTGTAATGACTTCACTCACCCGCTTCGATTAATCAAATTATATTATCCACATTACTCTATGGTAATGAAATTCTATTTTATCGACTCATATTCGTCATGAAAACATTTTTATTGTTAGTCATGACGACCTCACTCAAATTTCGGGACAAAATTTCTTTAACGGGTAGGTACTGTGATGACCCAGGAATTTCCGACCAAATTTAAACTTGATCTTTATATGTTTTCGACACGATAAGCAAAATCTGTAAAGTTGAATCTCTAATTTTTTTTATTTTAACGGTTTACATGAAACCATTTGACCTTTGACTATTCCCGATGATTCACGAACCACTACTTGTAAATATGTAGATATATATAACTACGTGTATATATAAATATATGTATCATATATATAATAATATGAACATTTATAAACTATTATATAACATTTATTGTTATAAATAAATATGTACAATAAAATACATTGTAATAAAAAAACTATTATTTTATATATATGTATATTACATGTATATATATTGTTATATTTAATTTAATTAATTAATATATTTATAGTAAATTTTTGTTATTTAAAATTGTTTATATATATACAAAGTGTATATTAAATATAATTAATTTTGAACGTAAATTGTAAATGTCTGTAACTTTCGGTTGACGTTTATTTATTTTTAAATAGGTCTAACATATATATATGAGGTTTTAAAATAAAAGTTGGTGTATAATTTGATTAAAAAGATAATAGTTTTGATAAATATTTTTTTTACCTTTACGAGCTAAGTTTTTGTACTCCGTACATATAAATTGGAACAGAAAATAAATAATTTTCGAACCTTTTTGATCAGGTTTCAAACAGGTAATGAGTGAAATAATTAAATATGTTTAATCTAAAAATTTAGGATTTTTAGGAACACTTTTATACGTTAACTGTTTAGCAATGGACACACTCCGTGAAAAGTGTCGGTAGGAATAAGACAAGGACTCCGGCTGCTAAACTCTTTATTATTGTAATTACTATTTTCATGTGATTCATATCCACCATGTAACTTTTTATCTTCTTATCCATTCTAACATATACATATATCAATAAATATACATATAAGCTCAATCACACACACCATATATGACCACCCTTTCTTCTTCACCACAGCCGCCACCACCGTCGGCCTCCTCCACCGCCGAACCTACGGCCACCACCACAACCGCCACCTTCACAATCACTACACCCATACGTCGCTACCAACTACATATTTTTTTCTTCTCTTTTTCCTCTCTTCTATTTCGAATAACACACATACACATCCACCCATCATTAATCACCAAATCTATGTTAGCATGAGATGCTATTATTTGTTGCTGATGGTCGGTCCAAGAACAACACAAGAACAATATTCTTCGAGCACTCTCTTTCTTCTCTCTCTCTTCGTAAGTCACTAACAATTGAAACCAACACCCTAAACCAAATCACTTTCGTGACATGTGTTCGAAACTGTGATATTACGGTAATAAATAATGATGATGTGATGTGAGGATGATACAATAAAGGATGATGACGATGAAAGTGAATGATGAAGATGGAAAGAAGATGATGGATAGTAATTTGAATGATGATGATATTCTGATTATGAACATAAGTAGATGATGATGATGCCGTTAAGAGTACGAAAATGATGATGAGCTGTAACGAGTGAACGATTATGATTTAGATGATACTTGGTTGTTATGATGGTGATTATGGAATTTAAAACCATAATGATCGATGATGAGTAAATGATTCGTGATGATAAAATTATGATGAACAGGATGATGAGGGTTACGATAGACATCGATGATGAAGATGAAGATGTCGTGAAGTTGGTGATGGTGATTCATTATGATGATGATTATGATTTGAAGATGAAGATATTATAATAATAATGTTGATCTTAGATAAAAAAAAAAGAAAAAAAAGAAAAAGAAAAGGAAGATGATATTATATAATCTTGATGATAATGATATTATGCGATGATGATGATGATTAGTTTAATAGGTTAGATTGAGGATGACAGTAAACGAGGGGTTAAATTAATTAAGGATCAAAATAAGACAGTTAAGCATATATAGAACAGATGGTTAAGGAGTTGTGTGTTAAACTAGAGGTTGCGGGTTCGAAACTAGTGGACGGCATTAAATTTTTTTTAACAATAAAAGTTGCTGTTGGGTTTGTTCTTGGTTGGGCCGTGATCCTATTAGGTCATTGGGCTTAGATAAATTATTTTCGGTTGGGCGCTTGAAGTGATATTGGACAGACAATTGATTGGCATCCTGTGGGCCGAAATAGAAACGGATTAAGATAATTGGGTACTATACAATTCAGTAAAAATTTAAATGGTGGAATGGTTGTGTGGTGTTTGTGGATTTTGAGAGGTCGCAGGTTCGAATCCCGTCTAGAGCAAATTTTTTTGACAAAGCTTTAAGGGTATACACAATTATCTTTATTATTATTATTATTAGTATTTTTATTAGAATTATGTGTATTATTAAGTATTAATATCATTATTGTTATCTTTATAAAAAAAAATTATTATTTTGATAGTTATATTAGCTATTATTATTACTATTATTATTGTTATCATTTTTTTTTACCAAAATTTATATTATTATTAAAAGTATCATTTTAGATTCCGAGTAGTATCATTATTATTATTATTATTATTATTATTATTATTATTATTATTATTATTATTATTATTATTATTATTATTATTATTATTATTATTATTATTATTATTATTATCATAAAAAGATGGAAATTGTTAATTATTATTATTATTGATATTATTTTACTAAATAATTAACTATATAAGAATATATTTAATACATATCACATAACAACATTAATATTTCATAATCAGTACTAACTAGTTATCTAATGTATATAAAATAAATATAGTTAATTTAGGTATTAATAAAACATACAAATTACTAAAATAACACTTAATAATAATGCATAATTTATTTGATTACGATTATATGTTTTAATATACATATTTATTATAGGTTCATGAATCCGGCCAAACTCTACATTTGTTCAATGTCGTAATATGTATTTTTACTACAAAATACAGTATGGTGAGTTTCATTTGCTCCTTTTTTACTCATTACATTTTTGACCTGAGAATACATGCGAATGCTTTAATAACTGTTTTACAATATTTATATGTGTGAGTTTCATTAATCCCTTTTTAAATGCTTTTGCAATATATATTTTTGGGACTGAGAATACATGCGCTGTTTTTATAACTGTTTTACGAAATAGACACAAGTAATTGAAACTACATTATATGGTTGAATGATCGAAATCAAATATGCCCCTTTTTATTAAGTCTGGTAATCTAATAATTAGGGAACAGACACCCTAATTGACGCAAATCCTAAAGATAGATCTATCGGGCCCAACAAGCCCCATCCAAAGTACCAGATGCTTTAGTACTTCAAAATTTATATCATGTCCGAAGGAGGATCCCGGAATGATGGGGATATTCTTATATGTATATTGTGAATGTCGGTTACCAGGTGTTCAATCCATATGAATGATTTTTGTCTCTATGCATGGGACGTATATTTATGAGAAATGGAAATATGAAATCTTGTGGTCTATTAAAATGACGGAAATGATTATTTATGTTAAACTAATGAACTCACCAACCTTTTGGTTGACATTTGAAAGCATGTTTATTCTCAGGTACGAAAGAAATCTTCCGCTGTGCATTTGCTCATTTTAAAAACATTACTTGGAGTCATTCATAGCATATTTCAAAAGACGTTGCATTCGAGTCATCGAGTTCATCAAGATTATTATTAAGTCAATTATAGTTGGAGATATTCTGAAATGGTATGCATGCCGTCAATTTTAGTTATAAAGAAAGATTGTCTTTTTAAAATTGAATGCAATGTTTGTAAAATGTATCATATAGAGGTCAAATACCTCGCGTTGTAATTAACTGTTGTGAATCGTTTATAATCGATATGGACTTCGTCCGGATGGATTAGGACGGGTCACTTCAAATTCATCGTATCGATTATTAATTTCATAGTCAAAGTTTCAATTTCAAAAGTCAAACAAAGTGTTCAACGAGAAATTCGAATTCGTTTTCATGTTTTAGGATAAATTGAAGGTCCAGAAAGTTTATAAGAATGATATAGAGTATATCTCATGTAGAAATCTTTTTCTAAAACGATCTACATTTAAAAATCAGATATTGAGTTCATAAGCCTCTTCGTGGTCTGCTGCTATTCTTTTTCTTTCTTCTTTTCTGTTTCTGTTAATCAATGACATCCATCAGCCTATTGTTTCTGTCCAATTGTAAATCCTAAATTTATCCTTTGTGTTGCTGTTATGGTATTGGTGAATCTTCAGTCGATTATATTTGAAGAAGAAGAAAAGAAATATAAACGCTGTTAAATAAATTAAAACTCTGATAATAACAGAAAAACACAAGCAGCTTAATGGTTAGGAGGTGTTTCGGGTATGCGAGAGGTCTCGGGTTCGAGTCTAGCTCGGGAAAGTTTTTTTTTTTTTAAAAAGGCTTAAAAGGTAGTTTTAATCTTTAAAAATTCTTATTATTATTAATATTGTTATTATTATTATTGTTATCATTTATTAACGTTAAAATTACTAATTATTAATAGTATTATAATTATTATTGTTATTACCATGATTATTATTACTATTGTTATTATTAGTGTTATAGTAATTATTATTATTAATATCGCAATTACAAGTATTATAAGTATTATTAATGATATTATTATTATTATTATTATTAATTTATCATTTAGTATTATTATTATCATTATTATTATTATTATTATTATTATTGTGATTATTATTATTATTATAAAAATAATACAATTTATCATCATTTTATAAATATTACTATTAGTATCATGCTATAACTATTAGTATTATTATTATGTATTATTATTATTATTATTATTATTATTATTATTATTATTATTATTATTATTAATATCAATTTTATTAGTAATATCATTTTTTTATTATTTTATTTATGTAAAGTATCATTATTAATAAAATTCCCATAGATATTAAAACTACCACTCTTATTAAAATTATCATTATCATTATTATTACTATATTATAACCAGTAAAGATTTTGTACATAAAATATATTTATATTATTTATAATTATTTAATAAACATATTAACATATATATATATATATATATATATATATATATATATATATATATATATATATATATATATATATATATATATATATATATATATATATATATATATATAATATAGACAAAATCTGGTATAAATTCTATATAAACTACAACAACAAATAAATATAAATATTAAATAATTAATAAATGAAAATTTATTTAAATTCCATTATATGTTTTAATAAGATATACACTTGATATAGGTTCGTGAATCGAAGCCCAACCCTACACTTGTTTAATGTTGTCATATGTATTTTTACTACAAAATACATTAGGTGAGTTTCATTACTCCCTTTTTATATATATTTTTGGGACTGAGAATACATGCGCTGCTTTTATAAATGTTTTACAAAATAGACACAAGTGATCAAAAACTACATTATATGGTTGGATTATTAAACCGAATATCGCCCTTCAAGTCTGGTAACCTAAGAATTTAGGGAAATGGCCCCTGATTGACGCGAATTCTAAAGATAGATCTATGGACCTTGGCAAGTCCCATTCGGGGTACGAATGCTTTAGTACTTCGAGATTATTATACAAACGAGAGGTTCTGTTTTGGGGATATTCTATGCATTAAGTTAACGTCGGTTACCAGGTGTTCAATCCATATGAATGATTTTTATCTCTATGCAGTTTGCGAAATGCCTGATATGAGAATGATGTTTATGAAAATATAAAATCTTGTAATCTATTAAAATGATGAAAATGAATGCTTATGATAAACTAATGAACTCACCAACATTTTGGTTGACACTTTAAAGCATGTTTATTCTCAGGTATGAAAGAAATCTTCCGCTGTGCATTTGTTCATCTTAGAGATATTGCTTGGAGTCATTCATGACATATTTCAAAAGACGTTGCATTCGAGTCGTTGAGTTCATCAAGATTATTATAATTAAGTCAATTATAGTTAGATATATTATGAAATGGTATGCATGCTGTCAACTTTCGATGTAATGAAAGACTGTCTTTTCAAAAACGAATGCAATGTTTGTAAAATGTATCATATAGAGGTCAAGTACCTCGCGATGTAATCAACTGTTGTGAATCGTTTATAATCGATATGGACTTCGTCCAGATGGATTAGGATGGGTCTCTACACGTTAGTGGACAACTTAATTTAGCACAAAAATCTCTACTCATATAGCTTCTATCCGCACTCGAATCAAATAAAACATAAGCGGATGTATTGTCAATAAGAAACGTACCCATAACAAGCTCCGGGTCTTCCTGCGCTTCTGCCGCATTAATATTGAAAACTCTTCCGCAGCCTTGCCCATTAGTATTACCTTGGTTTGGGCAATTTCTAATAATGTGGCCCGGTTTTCCACATTTATAACAAACTACGTCGGTATTATTTGTTCTGACCTTATTTGTTTCTTTATTTTTGTTGTTCTTTGTTCCGTAAACCTCACATTTTGCCGCACCATGACCACTTCTCTTACACTTGGTGCAAACTATTGTGCAAAACACATTCGGATGGTACTCTGCACACCTGAAGCATGGTTGTTTCTGTTATTTGTTGTTATTGAGGTTGTTGGGATTGTTATTGTTGTTGAAACAGTTGTTGTAGTTGTTGTTGTTGTTGGGACGTTTGTTGTAGTTATTGTTAGGATTGCTGTTATTGTTGCGATTGTTGTTGCGGTTGTGGTTGTAATTGTTATTGTTGTTGTACTGGTGACTCTTGTCACCGTTTTCCTCCCACTTCCTCTTGAGTTGTTTCGTGTTGGCTTCTTCGGCCGCCTGTTCTTTAATTCTCCCCTCAATCTGATTTATGAGTTTATGAGCCATTCGACTTGCATTCTGTATGGAAGCGGGCTCGTGTGAACTCACTTCTTCTTGAATCCTTACTGGTAACACTTTTACAAACGCGTCGATCTTCTCTTCTTCATCTTCGAACGCTCCCGGACACAATAGGCACAACTCTGTGAATCGTCGTTCATATGTGGTAATGTCGAATCCTTGTGTTCGTAACTCTCTAAGTTCTACCTTGAGCTTATTGACTTCGTTTCTAGAACGGTACTGCTAGTTCATCAATTGCTTGAATGCCGACCACGGTAGTGCGTAAGCAGCATTTTGTCCTACCTGTTCAAGATAGGTGTTCCACCATGTTAACGCAGTACCTGTGAAGGTATGCGTAGAGTACTTAACTTTGTCCTCTTCAGTACACTTACTTATGGCAAACACCGATTCGACCTTCTCGGTCCACCGTTTCAATCCAATTAGTCCTTCGGTTCCATCAAATTCCAAAGGTTTGCAGGCAGTAAATTCTTTGTAGGAGCATCCTACACGATTTCTTGTGGAATTAGTTCCACTGCTAGATCCAGAGTTATTGTTATTTTGCATCACAGCCTGTACTGCGACTATGTTTGCTGCAAGGAAAACACGGAAGTCTTCCTCACTCATGTTTAAATTCTGACGAGTTGCCGGTGTCATTTCCTTCAAAAATAGCCCAAAGAATTAAGTTAATCATATAGAATTTTAAGAGTAGTCAATAGTATTTCGTAGCATAATATGAACTCATTTATAAAAGCTTTTTCTTCATATTAGCGTTTTATAGTTTTAATTCGGGTAGTACCTACCCGTTAAGTTCATACTTAGTAGC
Organism: Rutidosis leptorrhynchoides; assembly: GCF_046630445.1. Lineage (NCBI taxonomy): Eukaryota > Viridiplantae > Streptophyta > Magnoliopsida > Asterales > Asteraceae > Rutidosis > Rutidosis leptorrhynchoides. The sequence continues at coordinate 261,836,997 of NC_092337.1, forward strand.
TAATATACAATTCAACTACTATAATTCTATATGAAAAAACTGATTATAATAATATTTCGCGTTCAAATTTTATACAATATTTATAAACTTACAATAACGCTATTATACATATAGGATGAAATATAGCACATAATAACTTTGCTACTCGGTAGCTATAAAGGCAATTCTAGTTAATACGTAAGTCGTTCAGCAAAAGAAATAAAGACACGTAATTCATAAGTCCAGAAACAAGTCATGCATTCTGGTTTTACTAAGATGACTTCCCATCCTTGGTCTTGTGGAAAGTAACCGTTATGACCATTGGCTAGGCAGCATGTTGTAATGTCGTCAAAAGGACGAGGGTTTTGTAATGTCCAACAACCCCGTAATAATCTAAAAACCTTGTTTCTCACCCCAACTACTGAATCCGTCACTTGTGGGAATGTTTTATTTAAAAGTTGTAATCCGATATTCTTTTTCTCACTTTGGTAAGAAGCGAACATCACTAACCCGTAAGTATAACATGCTTCTTTATGTTGCATGTTAGAAGCTCTTTCTAACTCACAAAATCCTATGTTGGGATATGTTGAGTCAAAATAGGTTCTTAACCCGTAGCGTAAAATTGCATTTGGGTTCCTTGCATTTAACGCTTTAAAGAAAACATGGCGTAACTTACGGTCTCCCCAATGTGATATACCCCACCTATCAAAGGAAAGCCTTTTATAAACTAAGGCATTTCTAGAAAGTCTTTCAAATGTTTGACAAGTTAATTTCGCTATAACTAAATGTGCTAATGAATTCTGACCTACTCTAGACAAGATTTCCTCAATCATATCCTCTGGTAGGTCTTCTAAAATATTCAGTTGTCTACCCTTAACGTCCATTTTGTTTTTATACTGTAAAATAGACAAGGATTAGATTCGTAAAACATAATCAACAAACAATACAAGCAATTTTTACATAGAACATAAAAGTACAAGCACACTACAATACATATAATACACAACATGATTACAACCCTCTAATCCGAATCACTGGTTTCATCTTCTTCGAACTTGGTTCGTTTTCCTAATTTTCTAGGGATATATGGTGTTCCTCTAATACGAGCCGTCATTTTCCACAATGGTTTAGAAAAACCCGGTGGTTTAGAGGTTCCCGGGTTATTGTTACATTTTAGGAAATACGGACGTTGTCGATACATATAAAGTTCATCGTGGTTGGAATTAGGTTTCTCTATTTTTATACCTTTTCCCTTATTATTTTCTTCTGCTTTATTAAATTGGGTCAAGGTAAGTTCTATAACATCATCGGAATCCTCATCAGGATCCGATTCATCGGAAAATTGGTAATCTTCCTAATATTTTTCTTCCTTGGCGGAAACACCATTGACCATTTTTGACTTTGGTCCGTTGGTTGAGGATTTTCTTTTATTTAATCGATTTACTATAGGTATCAATATTTCTTCCTCCGAAACCTATTCTTCTTCCGGTTCTTCCTTTTCCGGTTCCTCCTCTTCCGGTTCCTCTTCTTCCGGTTCCTCCTCTTCCGGTTCCTCTTCGGGAATTTGTGAATCTTCCCAAAGTATATTCGACTCTTCATTATTATTAGGTGAGTCGATGGGATTTGTATTAGAGGTAGACATCTATCACCCAATATCAAACACGTTAAGAGATTAATATATCACATAATATTTACATGTTAATAATATATAGTTACCAACAAAAAACTGTTAAGCAATCGTTTTTGAAGAAAAACACGGTCGAAGTCCAGACTCACTAATGCATCCTAACAAACTCGGTAAGACACGCTAATGCAAAAATTATGGTTCTCTAAGACCAACGCTCGGATACCAACTGAAATGTCCCGTTCATATCGATTATAAACGTTCCATATTAATTGATTTCGTTGCGAGGTTTTGACCTCTATATGAGACGTTTTTCAAAGACTGCATTCGTTTTTAAAACAAACCATAACCTTTATTTTATCGATAAGGTTAAAAAGATACCACCTAGATTATCCAAAAATGATAATCTAAAAATATCACACTACAATATTAATATGTTACAACAAAATAAATCTCGAATGCAGTTTTAAACAATATTATACAAGCATGCTGACACCAAATCTTGTCCATAAATTAGCATGCAACAGCGGAAGCTCTTAATAATCACATGAGAATAAACATGCTTTAAACGTCAACAAAAATGTTGGTGAGTTATAGGTTTAACCTATATATTTATCAAATTGTAATAATATACCACAAGATTTCATATTTCAATATACATCCCATACATAGAGATAAAAATCATTCATAAGGTGAACACCTGATAACCGACCTTAACAAGATGCATATAGAATATCCCCTAACATTCCGGGACTCCCTTCGGACATGATGAATTCGAAGTACTAAAACATCCGGTACTTTGGATGGGGCTCGTTGGGCCCAATAGATCTATCTTTAGGATTCACGTCAATTAGGGTGTCTGTTCCCTAATTCTTAGATTACCATACTAAAAAGGGGCATATTAAAATGTCCCGTTCATATTGATTATAAACGTTCCATTTTAATTGATTTCGTTGCGAGGTTTTGACCTCTATATGAGACGTTTTTCAAAGACTGCATTCATTTTTAAAACAACCATAACCTTTATTTTATCAATAAAGGTTTCAAAAGCATTAAGTAGATTATCAAATAATGATAATCTAAAATATACTGTTTACACACGACCATTACATAATGGTTTACAATAGAAATATATTACATCGACATATGTTTCTTGAATGCAGTTTTTACACAATATCGTACAAACATGGACTCCAAATCTTGTCCTTATTTTAGCATGCAACAGCGGAAGCTCTTAGTATTAACCTGAGAATAAACATGCTTTAAACGTCAACAAAAATGTTGGTGATTTATCGGTTTAACCTATATATATCAAATCGTAACAATAGACCACAAGATTTCATATTTCAATATACATCCCATACATAGAGATAAAAATCATTCATATGGTGAACACCTGGTAACCGACATTAACAAGATGCATATATAAGAATATCCCCATCATTCCGGGACACCCTTCGGATATGATATAAATTTCGAAGTACTAAAGCATCCGGTACTTTGGATGGGGATTGTTAGGCCCAATAGATCTATCTTTAGTATTCGCGTCAATTAGGGTGTCTGTTCCCAAATTCTTAAATTACCAGACTTAATAAAAAGGGGCATATTCGATTTCGATAATTCAACCATAGAATGTAGTTTCACGTACTTGTGTCTATTTTGTAAATCATTTATAAAACCTGCATGTATTCTCATCCCAAAAATATTAGATTTTAAAAGTGGGACTATAACTCACTTTCACAGATTTTTACTTCGTCGGGAAGTAAGACTTGGCCACTGGTCGATTCACGAACCTATAACAAATATGTACATATATATCAAAGTATGTTCAAAATATATTTACAACATTTTTAATAAGTTTTACTATTTTAAGTTTATTAAGTCAGATGTCCTTGTTAGTAACCTACAACTAGTTGTCCATAATTAGATGTACAGAAATAAATCGATATATATTATCTTGAATCAATCCACGACCTAGTGTATACACGTCTCAGGCTAGATCACAACTCAAAGTATATATATTTTTGGAATCAACTCAACCCTGTATAGCTAACTCCAACATTACTGCATATAGAGTGTCAATGGTTGTTCCAAATAATATATATACATGGGTCGGTATGATATGTCAAAACATTTGCATACGTGTCTATGGTATCCCAAGATTACATAATATATTAGAATACATGTATAATACAATATAAGTTAGCTAGGATATGATTTGTATAGTTTTGTTAAACATTTCCCGTAGCTAAAAAGATCAAAAATATCCAATCTTGTTTTACCCATAACTTCTTCGTTTTAAATCCGTTTTGAGTGAATCCAATTGCTATGGTTTCATATTGAACTTAAGTTTATGAATCTATACAGAAAAAGTATAAGTTGATAGTCAGAATTATAGGTTACAAGTCATTTTTGTAAAGGTAGTCATGTCAGTCGAAAGAACGACGTCTAGATGACCATTTTGGAAAACATACTTCCACTTTGAGTTTAACCATGATTTTTGGATATAGTTTCATGTTCATAAGAAAAATCATTTTCCCAGAAGAACAACTTTTAAATCAAAATTTATCATAGTTTTTAATTAACTAACCCAAAACAGCCCGCGGTGTTACTACAACGGCGTATATCAGGTTTACGGTGTTTTTCGTGTTTTCCGGTTTTAAATCATTAAGTTAACATATCATATAGATATAGAACATGTGTTTAGTTGATTTTAAAAGTCAAGTTAGAAGGATTAACTTTTGTTTGCGAACAAGTTTAGATTTAACTAAACTATGTTCTAGTGATTTCAAGTTTAAACCTTCGAATAAGATAGCTTTATATGTATGAATCGAATGATGTTATGAACATCATTACTACCTCAAGTTTTCTGAATAAAACTACTGAAAATGAGAAAAATGGATCTAGCTTCAAAGGATCCTTGGATGGCTTGAAAGTTTTTGAAGCAGAATCATGACACGAAAACAAGTTCAAGTAAGATTTCCACTCGAAATAAGATTGTTATAGTTATAGAAACTGAATCAAAGTTTGAATATGAGTATTACCTTGTATTAGAAAGATATCTTACTGTAAATAAGAAAGATTTCTTGAAGTTGGATGATCACTTTAGAAGATTGGAAGTAAGCTAGCAAACTTGGAAGTATTCTTGATTTTATAAAACTAGAACTTATAGAATTTATGAAGAACACTTAGAACTTGAAGATAGAACTTGAGAGAGATCACTTAGATGAAGAAAATTGAAGAATGAAAGTGTTTGTAGGTGTTTTTGGTCGTTGGTATATGGATTAGATATAAAGGATGTGTAATTTTATTTTCATGTAAATAAGTCATGAATGATTACTCATATTTTTGTAATTTTATGAGATATTTCATGCTAGTTGCCAAATGATGGTTCCCACATGTGTTAGGTGACTCACATGGGCTGCTAAGAGCTGATCATTGGAGTGTATATACCAATAGTATGAAATGTCCCGTTCATATTGATTATAAACGTTTCATATTAATTGATTTCGTTGCGAGGTTTTGACCTCTATATGAGATGTTTTTTAAAGACTGCATTCATTTTATCAATAAAGGTTTCATAAGCATTACGTAGATTTTCAAATAATGATAATCTAAAATATACTGTTTACACACGACCATTACATAATGGTTTACAATAGAAATATATTGCATCGACATATGTTTCTTGAATGCAGTTTTTACATAATATCATACAAACATGGACTCCAAATCTTGTCCTTATTTTAGTATGCAACAGCGGAAGCTCTTAATATTCACCTGAGAATAAACATGCTTTAAACGTCAACAAAAATGTTGGTGAGTTATAGGTTTAACCTATATATATCAAATCGTAACAATAGACCACAAGATTTCATATTTCAATATACATCCCATACATAGAGATAAAAATCATTCATATGGTGAACACCTGGTAACCGACATTAACAAGATGCATATATAAGAATATCCCCATCATTCCGGGACACCCTTCGAATATGATATAAATTTCAAAGTACTAAAGCATCCGGTACTTTGGATGGGGTTTGTTAGGCCCAATAGATCTATCTTTAGGATTCGCGTCAATTAGGGTGTCTGTTCCCTAATTCTTAGATTACCAGACTTAATAAAAAGGGGCATATTCGATTTCGATAATTCAACCATAGAATGTAGTTTTACGTACTTGTGTCTATTTTGTAAATTATTTATAAAACCTGCATGTATTCTCATCCCAAAAATATTAGATTTTAAAAGTGGGACTATAACTCACTTTCACAGATTTTTACTTCGTCGGGAAGTAAGACTTGGCCACTGGTCGATTCACGAACCTATAACAAATATGTACATATATATCAAAGTATATTAAAAATATATTTACAACACTTTTAATACATTTTGATGTTTTAAGTTTATTAAGTCAGCTGTCCTCGTTAGTAACCTACAACTAGTTGTCCAACGTTAGATGTACAGAAAAAAAATTGATATATATTATCTTGAATCAATCTACGACCCAGTGTATACACGTCTCAGGCTAGATCACAACTCAAAGTATATATATTTTTGGAATCAACCTCAACCCTGTATAGCTAACTCCCACATTACTGCATATAGAGTGTCTATGGTTGTTCCAAATAATATATACACATGGGTCGATATGATATGTCAAAACATTTGCATACGTGTCTATGGTATCCCAAGATTACATAATATATTAGAATACATGTATAATACAATATAAGTTAGCTATGATACGATTAATATAGATTTGTTACCAATTTTCACGTTGCTACAACAAGAAAAATTATCCAATCTTGTTTTACCCATAACTTCTTCATTTTAAATCAGTTTTGATTGAATCAAATTGCTATGGTTTCATATTGAACTCTATTTTATGAATATAAACAGAAAAAGTATAGGTTTATAGTTGGAAATATAAGTTACAAGTCATTTTTGTAAAGGTAGTCATTTCAGTCGAAAGAACGACGTCTAGATGACCATTTTAGAAAACATACTTCCACGTTGAGTTTAACCATGATTTTTGGATATAGTTTCATGTTCATAAGAAAAATCATTTTCCCAGAAGAACAACTTTTAAATCAAAGTTTATCATAGTTTTTAATTAACTAACCCAAAACAGCCCGCGGTGTTACTACGACGACGAAAATCCGGTTTTACGGTGTTTTTCGTGTTTCCAGGTTTTAAATCATTAAGTTAGAATATCATATAGATATAGAACATGTGTTTAGTTGATTTTAAAAGTCAAGTTAGAAGGATTAACTTATGTTTGCGAACAAGTTTAGAATTAACTAAACTATGTTCTAGTGATTACAAGTTTAAACCTTCGAATAAGATAGCTTTATATGTATGAATCGAATGATGTTATGAACATCATTACTACCTTAAGTTCCTTGGATAAACCTACTGGAAAAGAGAAAAATGGATCAAGCTTCAACGGATCCTTGGATGGCTCGAAGTTCTTGAAGCAGAATCATGACACGAAAACAAGTTCAAGTAAGATCATCACTTGAAATAAGATTGTTATAGTTATAGAAATTGAACCAAATTTTGAATATGATTATTACCTTGTATTAGAATGATAACCTCCTGTAAGAAACCAAGATTTCTTGAGATTGAATGATCACCTTACAAGATTAGAAGTGAGCTAGCAAACTTGAAAGTATTCTTGATTTTATGTAACTAGAACTTGTAGAATTTATGAAGAACACTTAGAACTTGAAGATAGAACTTGAGAGAGATCAATTAGATGAAGAAAATTAAAGAATGAAAGTGTTTGTAGGTGTTTTTGGTCGTTGGTATATGGATTAGATATAAAGGATATGTAATTTTGTTTTCATGTAAATAAGTCATGAATGATTACTCATATTTTTGTAATTTTATGAGATATTTCATGCTAGTTGCCGAATGATGGTTCCCACATGTGTTAGGTGACTCACATGGGCTGCTAAGAGCTGATCATTGGAGTGTATATACCAATAGTACATACATCTAAAAGCTGTGTATTGTACGAGTACGAATACGGGTGCATACGAGTAGAATTGTTGATGAAACTGAACGAGGATGTAATTGTAAGCATTTTTGTTAAGTAGAAGTATTTTGATAAGTGTATTGAAGTCTTTCAAAAGTGTATAAATCCATATTAAAACACTACATGTATATACATTTTAACTGAGTCGTTAAGTCATCGTTAGTCGTTACATGTAAGTGTTGTTTTGAAACCTTTAGGTTAACGATCTTGTTAAATGTTGTTAACCCAATGTTTATAATATCAAATGAGATTTTAAATTATTATATTATCATGATATTATCATGTATGAATATCTCTTAATATGATATATATACATTAAATGTCTTTACAACGATAATCGTTACATATATGTCTCGTTTAAAAATCATTAAGTTAGTAGTCTTGTTTTTACATATGTAGTTCATTGTTAATATACTTAATGATATGTTTACTTATCATAGTATCATGTTAACTATATATATATATATATATATATATATATATATATATATATATATATATATATATATATATATATATATATATATATATATATATATATATATATATCCATATATATGTCATCATATAGTTTTTACAAGTTTTAACGTTCGTGAATCACCGGTCAACTTGGGTGGTCAATTGTCTATATGAAACTTATTTCAATTAATCAAGTCTTAACAAGTTTGATTGCTTAATATGTTGGAAACACTTAATCATGTAAATAACAATTTCGTTTAATATATATATATATATAAACATGGAAAAGTTTGGGTCACTACAGTACCTACCAGTTAAATAAATTTCGTCCCGAAATTTTAAGCAGTTGGAGGTGTTGACGTATCTTCTGGAAATAAATGCGGGTATTTCTTCTTCATCTGATCTTCACGCTCCCAGGTGAACTCGGGTCCTTACGAGCATTCCATCGAACCTTAACAATTGGTATCTTGTTTTGCTTAAGTCTTTTAACCTCACGATCCATTATTTCGACGGGTTCTTCGATGAATTGGAGTTTTTCGTTGATTTGGATTTCATCTAACAGAATAGTGAGATCTTCTCTAGCAAAAAATTTCTTCAAATTCGAGACGTGGAAAGTGTTATGTACAGCCGCGAGTTGTTGAGGTAACTCAAGTCGGTAAGCTACTGGTCCGACACGATCAATAATCTTGAATGGTCCAATATACCTTGGATTTAATTTCCCTCGTTTACCAAATCGAACAACGCCTTTCCAAGGTGTAACTTTAAGCATGACCATCTCTCCAATTTCAAATTCTATATCTTTTCTTTTAATGTCAGCGTAGCTCTTTTGTCGACTTTGGGCGGTTTTCAACCGTTGTTGAATTTGGATGATCTTCTCGGTAGTTTCTTGTATAATCTCCGGACCCGTAATCTGTCTATCCCCCACTTCACTCCAACAAATCGGAGACCTGCACTTTCTACCATAAAGTGCTTCAAACGGCGCCATCTCAATGCTTGAATGGTAGCTGTTGTTGTAGGAAAATTCTGCTAACGGTAGATGTCGATCCCAACTGTTTCCGAAATCAATAACACATGCTCGTAGCATGTCTTCAAGTGTTTGTATTGTCCTTTCGCTCTGCCCATCAGTTTGTGGATGATAGGCAGTACTCATGTCTAGACGAGTTCCTAATGCTTGATGTAATGTCTGCCAGAATCTTGGAATAAATCTGCCATCCCTATCAGAGATAATAGAGATTGGTATTCCATGTCTGGAGACGACTTCCTTCAAATATAGTCGTGCTAACTTCTCCATCTTGTCATCTTCTCTTATTGGCAGGAAGTGTGCTGATTTGGTGAGACGATCAACTATTACCCAAATAGTATCAAAACCACTTGCAGTCCTTGGCAATTTAGTGATGAAATCCATGGTAATGTTTTCCCATTTCCATTCTGGGATTTCGGGTTGTTGAAGTAGACCTGATAGTTTCTGATGCTCATCTTTGACCTTAGAACACGTCAAACATTCTCCTACGTATTTAGCAACATCGGCTTTCATACCCGGCCACCAAAAATGTTTCTTGAGATCCTTGTACATCTTCCCCGTTCCAGGATGTATTGAGTATCTGGTTTTATGAGCTTCTCTAAGTACCATTTCTCTCATATCTCCAAATTTTGGTACCCAAATCCTTTCAGCCCTATACCGGGTTCTGTCTTCCCGAATATTAAGATGCTTCTCTGATCCTTTGGGTATTTCATCCTTTAAATTTCCCTCTTTTAAAACTCCTTGTTGCGCCTCCTTTATTTGAGTAGTAAGGTTATTGTGAATCATTATATTCATAGATTTTACTCGAATGGGTTCTCTGTTCTTCCTGCTCAAGGCGTCGGCTACCACATTTGCCTTCCCCGGGTGGTAAAGAATCTCAAAGTCGTAATCATTCAACAATTCAATCCACCTACGCTGCCTCATATTCAGTTGTTTCTGATTAAATATGTGTTGAAGACTTTTGTGCTCGGTATATATAATACTTTTGACCCCATATAAGTAGTGAATCCAAGCCTTTAATGCAAAAACAACCTCGCCTAATTCCAAATCATGCGTCGTATAATTTTGTTCGTGAATCTTCAATTGTCTAGACGCATAAGCAATCACCTTCGTTCGTTGCATTAATACACAACCGAGACCTTGCTTTGATGCGTCACAGTAAATCACAAAATCATCATTCCCTTCAGGCAATGACAATATAGGTTCCGTAGTTAGCTTTTTCTTCAATAACTGAAACGCTTTCTCTTGTTCATCCTTCCATTCAAATTTCTTCCCTTTATGCGTTAATGCAGTCAAGGGTTTTGCTATTCTGGAAAAGTCTTGGATGAACCTTCTGTACTAACCAGCTAGTCCTAAAAACCGGTGTATGTGTTTCGGAGTTTTTGGGGTTTCCTACTTTTCAACAGTTTCTATCTTTGCCGGATCCACCTTAATACCTTCTTTGTTCACTATGTGACCGAGGAATTGAACTTCTTCCAACCAAAATGCACACTTTGAAAACTTAGCGTACAATTCTTCCTTCTTCAATACTTCTAACACCTTTCTCAAATGTTCACCGTGTTCTTGGTCATTCTTTGAGTAAATAAGTATGTCATCAATGAAAACAATGACAAACTTATCAAGGTATGGTCCACACACTCGGTTCATAAGGTCCATGAACACAGCTGGTGCATTAGTTAAACCAAACGGCATGACCATAAACTCGTAATGACCGTAACGTGTTCTGAAAGCAGTCTTTGGAATATCATCTTCTTTCACCCGCATTTGATGATACCCGGAACGTATGTCAATCTTTGAATAAACAGACGAGCCTTGTAGTTGATCAAATAAGTCGTCGATTCTTGGTAGTGGGTAGCGGTTCTTGATGGTAAGTTTGTTCAACTCTCGGTAGTCGATACACAACCTGAATGTACCATCTTTCTTCTTGACAAACAAAACAGGAGCTCCCCACGGTGATGTGCTTGGTCGAATGAAACCACGCTCTAAAAGTTCTTGTAATTGGCTTTGCAGTTCTTTCATCTCGCTGGGTGCGAGTCTGTAAGGAGCACGAGCTATTGGTGCAGCTCCTGGTACAAGATCTATTTGAAATTCAACGGATCGATGTGGGGTAATCCCGGTAATTCTTTCGGAAATACATCGGGATATTCTTTTGCGACGGGAACATCATTGATGCTCTTTTCTTCAGTTTGTACTTTCTCGACGTGTGCTAGAACAGCATAGCAACCTTTTCTTATTAGTTTTTGTGCCTTCAAATTACTAATAAGATGTAGCTTCGTGTTGCCCTTTTCTCCGTACACCATTAAGGGTTTTTCTTTTTCTCGTATAATGCGAATTGCATTTTTGTAACAAACGATCTCTGCTTTCACTTCTTTCAACCAGTCCATACCGATTATCACATCAAAACTTCCTAACTCTACTGGTATCAAATCAATCTTAAATATTTCGCTAACCAGTTTAATTTCTCGATTCCGCCATATATTATCTGCTGAAATTAATTTACCATTTGCTAATTCGAGTAAAAATTTACTATCCAAAGGCGTCAATGGACAACTTAATTTAGCACAAAAATCTCTACTCATATAGCTTCTATCCGCACCCGAATCAAATAAAATGTAAGCAGATTTATTGTCAATAAGAAACGTACCCGTAACAAGCTCCGGGTCTTCCTGTGCCTCTGCCGCATTAATATTGAAAACTCTTTCACGGCCTTGTCCATTCGTGTTCTCTTGGTTCGGGCAATTTCTAATAATGTGGCCCGATTTTCCACATTTATAACAAACTACACTGGCATAACTTGCTCCGACACTACTTGCTCCGCCATTACTCGTTCCGACACCATTTGTTCCTTTCGTTCTGTTAACCCCTGGTTCGTAGACCTCACACTTCGCCGCGCTATGACCATTTCTTTTACACTTGTTGCAAAATTTGGTGCAGAACCCCGAGTGATACTTTTCACACCTTTGGCATAGCTGCTTCTGATTGTTTTTGTTGTTGCGGTTATTATTGTTGTTGGGATGATTGTTGTAGTTGCTATTGTTGTTGTTGTTGTTGTTGGGCCGTTTGTTGTAGTTGCGATTGATGTTGCGATTGTTGGGATAATTGTTGCGATTATTGTTGTAATTGCTGTTGTTGTTGTATTGGTGATTCTTATCACCGTTTTCCTCCCACTTTCTTTTGACTTGCTTCACATTGGCCTCTTCAGCAGTCTGTTCTTTAATTCTTTCTTCAATCTGGTTCACTAGTTTGTGAGCCATTCTACATGCCTGTTGTATGGAGGCGGGCTCGTGTGAACTTATATCTTCTTGGATTCTTTCCGGTAATCCTTTCACAAACGCGTCGATCTTCTCTTCCTCATCTTCGAACGCTCCCAGACACAATAGGCATAATTCTGTGAATCGTCTTTCGTACGTGGTAATATCAAATCCTTGGGTTCGTAACCCTCTATGTTCTGTCTTGAGCTTATTGACCTCGGTTCTGGGACGGTACTTCTCGTTCATCAAGTGCTTGAATGCTGACCACGGTAGTGCGTACGCATCATCTTGTCCCACTTGCTCTAGATAGGTATTCCACCATGTTAATGCAGAACCTGTGAAGGTATGCGTAGCATACTTCACTTTGTCCTCTTCAGTACACTTACTTATGGTAAACACCGATTCGACCTTCTCAGTCCACCGTTTCAATCCGATCGGTCCTTCGGTTCCATCAAATTCCAAAGGTTTGCAGGCAGTGAATTCTTTGTAGGTGCATCCTACACGATTTCCTGTACTGCTAGATCTATGGTTATTGTTGGTATGTAGCGCAGCCTGTACTGCGGCTATGTTTGAAGCTAGAAAAGTACGGAATTCCTCTTCATTCATATTCACGGTGTGTCGAGTAGTCGGTGCCATTTCCTTCAAAATAGTCAAATGGAACAAGTTAATCATACAGAATATTAAGAGTAGTTAATAGTATTTCGTAGCATAATATGAACTCATTTATAAAAGCTTTTTCTTCATATTAGCGTTTTATAAGTTTAAATTCAGGTAGTACCTACCCGTTAAGTTCATACTTAGTAGCTAATATACAATTCAACTACTACAATTCTATATGAAAAACTGATTATAATAATATTTCGCGTTCAAACTTTTACACAATATTTTACAAACTTACAATACCGCTTATTTTATATATAGCATGAAATATAGCACACAATAAATTTGATACAAGATGGTTGTGAAGATAATTCTAGCTAGTACACAAGTCGTTCAGCAAAGGCAATAAAGACACGTAATTCATACGTCCAGAAACAAGTCATGCATTCTGGTTTTACTAGGATTACTTCCCATCCTTGGTCTTGTGGAACATAACCGTTATGGCCGTTGATAAGACAGCGTGTTGTAACATCGTCAAATGGACGAGGGTTACGTAATGTCCAACAGTCCCGTAACAATCTAAAAACCTCATTTCTTACCCCAATTACCGACTCTGTCACTTGTGGAAACGTTTTGTTTAATAGTTGTAGTCCGATGTTCTTGTTCTCACTTTGGTGAGAAGCAAACATTACTAATCCGTAAGCATAACATGCTTCTTTATGTTGCATGTTAGCCGCTTTTTCTAAATCACGAAGTCCAATATACGGATATATTGAGTCAAAATAATTTCTTAACTGTAACGACCCGGATTTTTCCAATCGTTTTATACTTATGAGATTAATATTTACATAAATTAAATCTTACCAACATGATAAGCAATCCAAATTGTTGAGACTTGTGTTTTTGAAAAGAGTTTTACACAACGTTTGACAGTCCAATTTGACCGATGATATCACGAACTATATAACATACGATAATTATACGTTTGTGTATATATATGTATTTATATATATATTTAACATGATCTAAGGATGGTTTAACATCTCATTGTGTACTAATGACAGTGAGTTATAAGTATATTTTGAAACTACTAACTTAAGTTTTCAAAACGATAACTATACGTAACATTCTTTGATATATATACTTATAACCTATAATGCTTATACAGGTATCGTATATATAATGTATTTAATCACTTTTTAAGGACTTAAATACATAAAACAATATAAGTATGTTCACAAAAGATAGCTATATTTGAATTCTCATTCTGTTTCCTCAAGATTTCTATACGTATATCTAGGGTATATGTACTCGTATCATACCCAGCTTCTATATGTATTTACTATTGGTATATACACATCAAATCAACATCCTAATCAACATTATTACTGCCCTAGATATGAGGTAACTAGGATTTGTCAGAAAACAAAATTAGGAATCCTTTTCTTTCTTTATAAACTAAAAACATTTTTATGAATGAACACCATTTCTTCACTCCATTTTCTCATACCTACACCCTCATTTCTCTCTCAAAATACTCCTAACTTCATACTTGATCATCTCCAAGCATTTTCCCCATCATTTAGCTTCAATTACAAGCCTTAAACACCATAAGAAAACTCTTTCAAGAACATATCAAAATAACCACCCATTTGAAGAAGTATACTTCCAACCTTTTGATCTAACTCCACCACTCTTTGATTCCAAGATTTTTTCTTATCTCTTACAGTAACTTTGTCCAAGTAACTTGAGGTAGTAACCTTGTTCATAATCTTGTTCGATTCATAATTATATAGCTATCTTATTTTATGTTGTAAAATTTTAACAACAAGAACATAGTTTGAATGATTTCAAACTTGTTTGCAAACTAAATAGATACTTCTAACTTAACTTTTAAAACACTTCAAGACCTGTAATATATCATAATGATATGCTAACTTAACAAGATATAACTTGGTTTTACAAAGAACACCTTAAAAACTGAATCTACGTCGTCGGAGTGCAACCGGGGGCTGTTTTGGGTTGGATAATTAAAAACCATCTTGAACTTTGAATTGGAAGTTCATGTTCTGGAAAAATAATATTTCTTATGAATATGTTAACACATAAAAATTTCATGGTTTAACTCAAAGTGTAAGTATTTTTAGAAAAATGATCATTAAATGTTGTTTTTATGATGGAAAATGATCACTTTCATAAGTTTTACCAAAGTTTGACCTATAACTTGTGATTTCGAATACAAACTAAGGTATTTTCAGTTCATATTCTTAAAATTTTACTCAATCCAAGGAAGTGGCAAGTTGAACCAATAAAAACGGAGTTGTAATGAAGAAACTACGACTAAAACAAGATTGGGTATCCGAAGCTAGTTTAGCTACGAAAATATTTGGAGATAAAGTAAATTAATCATATATTTTCTAATTAATATGATATTTTATATATAATTACTTATGATTTGATTTTATATATTTCAGGACCACCCGTAAACAACACGAGAAGATTAATCATAAAATCTCATGATTGTACGCAACACGTCATTTGACAACACGGTACTTTATGTACGCAACACGTCATTTGACAACATGGTACCATGGGTCGAGATTAATTCTGATCAATACGAATACGATGGGGTCTTTATTTATTTTATTGAGCAACTAATTGTGGACCACTAACATCGGACTGCTAACTACGGACTAAGAAAATATTAAAAGTATTATAAGTATATATATATATCTATATATATATATATATATATATATATATATATATATATATATATATATATATATATATGTAACGATTAATTGAAAAGAAAATATGTTGATATATTATATATATATATATGGTTAGGTTCGTGATATCTATCGGAGACCAAGTCGAGTTAAATACCTTCAAGGCAAAAGTGAGTTTATAGTCCCACAACTCTAAATATTTCAGGATGAGAATACATGCATTTTATGATTTACGTTATGGACACAAGTGATAAAAAAATATATTCTACGTTGAGTTGTACCACTGGCATACTTCCCTGTAGCTTGGTAACTACTATTTACATGTGGTATTGTAAACACGAATCCTGTTGATAGATCTATCGGGCCTGACAACCCCAACCGGACTGGACGACCAGTATTCAACGGTTGCACAGTACTTCATTTCGGTGACTACACTTGGTACAGTGTAGTGAGATTTCATAATAAAGGGAATATGCGACGTTGATTAAATGTTAAGTATGGTTATCAAGTGCTCAACCACTTAGAATATTTTTATTAAAACGTTTATGTATATGAAATCTTGTGGTCTATATTTATAACGCTGCTAGCATTAAACCTATATCTCACCAACTTTATGTTGACATTTAAAGCATGTTTATTCTCAGGTTCCTAGAAGTCTTCCGCTGTTTGAATATATGTTAGAGAAACCATGTGCATGGAGTCATACATGTTTTATTCGAGGAAGCATTGCATTCACAAAATCATCACCGTGTATTTATTTTGACTGCATTGTCAACGGAAGTATTCTTGTAAACTGTTATTTACGGTGATTGTCTATATGTAGAAATCATCAGATGTCGAAAACATTGAATTTTAAATATTCATTTATGGTATATCTTTTCAAAAGAATGCAATGTTTATAAAACGTATCATATAGAGGTCAAATGCCTCGCGATGTAATCATATGTTATTGTATTTGTCCCTATGGATTGGGTCGGGTCGTTTCATGTGGTATCAGAGCGGTGGTCTTAGCGAACTAGGTCTGCATTAGTGTGTCTAACTGATAAGTCGTTAGGTTGCATTAGTGAGTCTGGACTTCGACCGTGTCTGCATGTCAAAATTTTGCTTATCATTTTGTGTCGAAAATCATCTACTTATCATATGTAGGAAATTACCTGCTTATCATCTTAAGTCTAAACGCGTCTTACTGCATTCATTGCATGAATGGTGTATAGATAAAATTCATATCTTAGCGTATTTGCTAATTCATATCTACGCATATCTGTTACTGTAACCTTGGTCTGACATATTCCGTAAATCCCTCCGTAATATATGAGATATTTTGTTATATATATGTGGATATTCTATATAATTAGAATACCACCCGATAGCTGGAAAATCATTTCATATCAAAAAATCCTTTATTCAATCATACGAAATGGAACTCGTCACTAGTTGAAGTCCCTCGGATTCCGATATGGAATACCACTCAAGCTCCGAAAGCAGTGTGACCGCAATGGATCAACCAATCAGTCATCATCTATTTTGGATGGATTGGGGATGGGTTCGTAGCCTCCTCAATCATTGGAGATAAGAAGAAGGTGATCCCTTCCATCCACCAATTTGCCCTCTTGACGATGAACCTGAAGCACTTACCGGCGAACCTGTTCGAGAAACCATTTTCTCTCTAATTTCCAGAGTATCTCATCACGATTATATACTACATCAAATTCTAGATTTTATTTATCCGCTCGTCCGAACCGACAATCACCCCGGTGTAATAGAAGAAGTCAACGAGCTTCGCACTCGGGTAGTGGCTTTGGAGAATACGGTACGAAGGTTACAAACACCATCAGCAGCATCAGCAGCATAACCAGTACCGTCAATAACATCAACATCGCAAGCCTCAATACCCTAAGCACCAGCAGCATCACCAGCATCAACGTTATCACCATCATCAACATCAACAGGATCATTACCACCACCAACAATCACATCCGCATCACACGCCTCAATATCACCATCCGTACCTCAGATATCAACGTCACACACACCATAGATACCAAGAAGTACCAACAACAACAAATGATGAAGTATTGATTCATAACTTCATCGGAGAAACATTCTATGGTAATTATGTAATCTCTAAAGACATAGAGATTACCTATTTCTGCCTTAACCATAAATCAGATGAGTGGACAGAAATGATAAAAGGAAGAGTAGAAACCCCGACAA
Source organism: Rutidosis leptorrhynchoides (assembly GCF_046630445.1). Classification (NCBI taxonomy): domain Eukaryota; kingdom Viridiplantae; phylum Streptophyta; class Magnoliopsida; order Asterales; family Asteraceae; genus Rutidosis; species Rutidosis leptorrhynchoides. The sequence continues at coordinate 261,854,923 of NC_092337.1, forward strand.
GAATGATGCGTAAGGTACAAGCTAGACTTGTTTTACCAACAGCATCAGCAGTACCCTTAGCCTCACCAACACAGTCAGTGCTGTCAACATCGTTAGAATCATCAGCAACTTTAACATCACAAGCTCCACCAGTTCAAGAATCACCTTGGACATCATCAATAATGCGTATATTGCATCAACGAGTTATGAAGTATTAACTCATTCTTCTGAAGAATTTATATAAATATTTTATATATATGAATTCGGAAACCAAAATAAATATTTTCGTACTAAGCTATTAAGTATGAATTGAAAAAGGGTAGATACTACTCGTTTAAATTCATACTACAAATATACAATGATGTACATCCTTCGTCAGCAACTTAATCATCGTTAACTACAATCCCTGTTTCAATTCAATGAATTTCATTTTATAATAAACCAAGTGTATTATTCAATAATATGTTTGATTTTACACTATCATCTTCAATGTACTCGAAGCTTACTGGGAAACAACATTCATATCTTGCGAAGTTAGCAAGAGTTCAATGAGTATCAGCATGATTCACTAAGGAAATATATATAAGAATAAATAATGAAGTATTGATCCATAACTTCATTAATATTCTGTGAAGAATATGTGGTTCCTAATCGTTTTAGAGATTACTTATTCTAGCTCAAACCGAAAATCAAATGAGTCTAATATTATATTGACTTATTAAATTCATGATTACATCTGAAGAAGATATATATGTACATATATTTTCATAAAGATTGTAATAAAATTCTCTGGTACAAAACATTACTTGTGAAATTTTTTTTAACGGATAGGTAATACCCGAGAGATATATAAATTCACAATTAATATGATTATATTCTTCGACTCTGATTCAACAATCATCAACTATACTCACTACATTCACAATAATATACATTCTTTCATAGAAATCAAAACAACCATTCTCATCCAAATTTTATTACGACAAAACAAAATTCAAGTCAAGACTTAACAGAAGACATCACTCTTAGGACTCTTTCATCTTTCAAAACTATACTTTGACTTCAAAACTATGCTAGAACATCATTCGATTCTTGGAACCCAGAAAAATATTTGTATCATTCAAAGTCCTAAAATATCATATGTATATTAACAATTGCAATCTATGATCAAACCCTTCGAAATTCCTGAAGACACTTCAAATAATGGACAATCGAGATGATGATCCAACCACACATTACCCGCAGTCTTGCACCTGAAAAGCTCTCGAAACCAAGGACATAATTTAACACGTATCCGCGTTAAATCTTTTAGCATTTATTAGCAAAAATAACTTTGCGATTCCTTTTCAAAATAGTAAATTTTGTCACAGTTTCAGCAAGTCAACCTCGACTTTCCATTCGAAGTAGCCTTATTATAACCTGTAATACATACGATTACCCTTTTGTTACCAGGGAACCTTTTATATTCCACGACATTATCAGCAGATGTACGAGCAACTCGTTACCCCTTTGGCGGAATCAACAATTGGTATTTTGAAATCTCGCAGCATTTCTATTTTGGCAGTTATATATATATACAACGTCTATCCCCAAGAATTACATATTTCAAATGTGAAGTTTCAGAAAAATGCTCCAGTCTACGAATTAGTGCTATTAAGTTTTGGAAAAGACTGATAAAGTGGTAAAGACAGTAGACAACAATTACGGTCAGAAGTTTGATAAATAATAGATTGGAAAAGCTCGAACGTAAAATTTGGTACTGGAAAACGGATTGAGCAAAGTATAAAGGAGGTCGTGGACAAATCACAATGACGAAATCTACCTTCAAAGGATTCAAATGATTCAGTGTCTGCTGAAACCGTTAGTAAGAACCTTACTCCTTATTCTAAACCTTCACAGACAGATTTTCCGCGTCATTCCCTGATCTTAGATATTCTAAGATATCATCGTATTTTTCATTATAAATATCTCCGATATTCCTGAAGATATATTCCCAACTATCCTCATCAAAAATCATTTATCTCTTCACAATATTTGCGTTACAACATAAAAGAAACTGTGTTAGTTTCTAAATTCTGAAAAATTCGAGTTTAAAATATGAATGTTTTGAAGTAGTGTTGAAAACTGAAGCATGAATTAGTTTAATATAATGACACTTGATCAACGTGATTACATTACAGTAATTCATGCTGAGTTTCTAAATGGAACATAATGATTCACAGATCATAACGTCATCATGTGCCATGTTACACAACTCTTACATTCTACCCAATCTCCAAACATATTAAGAACATATCTCCTTGATAATTCTATCTTTTCGGACATTCTGGTAACTTACCAAATCAAGATCGTTCAATTACTATTTCCTTCTTAGAACATTAACTATGTTTATTTCAAAATCCATACCTACGAATTCCGGACCATTATTCGCTTGACTCGAAGTCGGGAAGAGGAAACAGAAGTATGGAACTGTTGAATATAAAAGAAAATATAAAGCTCGACAATAACAAATAAATTACAAACCGTGTATATCAATACGTATTGCAACGTAAAGGCAAGGGAGAATTAACAATACTATAACCCCAAGGTAATAGTAGAAATAAATAAAATCCTCCGGAGGTAGATGAAAAAGAAGAATGACAGAGATGAAAGTTAAGAGTATATCCAGGATCAGTACTGGATGAAGCATACTGATAAATATTTTAAAGTATGAATTGAGGGAGGAAGAATAGAAGGTATGAGTTGTAAGGAAATGAAGGGAGGTGGATTTATAGTAAAAGATCCGACAGAGCAATCAAAATAGATGATCACATTTAAAGCGGATTCTAATTTCCTTGATTATCGAAGAATCAAATCTCATTATGAAGATTTTACTCCAAATCTCTTGAACTTGGAAATCAATCCTATCTACGTCAAAAGATATGACGAATCTATACCTACTCATTTCACCCTTTGGTGATAGCCTCACTCGTACTCTTCACAAAAATCAAATTGCTTTATCAATATTACTTGATGATAATAAAACTCTAATTTCCAACTGGTATACATCATGAAAACATACTTATTGTCAGCCATGACCATCCCATTCAAATTTCGGGACGAAATTTATTTAACGGGTAGGTACTGTAACGACCTGGATTTTTCCAATCGTTTTATACTTATGAGATTAATATTTACATAAATTAAACCTTACCAACATGATAAGCAATCCAAATTGTTAAGACTTGTGTTTTTGAAAAGAGTTTTACACAACGTTTGACAGTCCAATTTGACCGATGATATCACGAACTATATAACATACGATAATTATACGTTTGTGTATATATATGTATTTATATATATATTTAACATGATTTAAGGATGGTTTAACATCTCATTGTGTACTAATGACAATGAGTTATAAGTATATTTTGAAACTACTAACTTAAGTTTTCAAAACGATAACTATACGTAACATTCTTTGATATATATACTTATAACCTATAATGCTTATACATGTATCGTATATATAATGTATTTAATCACTTTTTAAGGACTTAAATACATAAAACAATATAAGTATGTTCACAAAAGATAGCTATATTTGAATTCTCATTCTGTTTCCTCAAGATTTCTATACGTATATCTAGGGTATATGTACTCGTATCATACCCAGCTTCTATATGTATTTACTATTGGTATATACACATTAAATCAACATCCTAACCAACATTATTACTGCCCTAGATATGAGGTAACTAGGATTTGTCAAGTAGCATGAATTATTAGTAAGAAAACAAAATTAGGAATCCTTTTCTTTCTTTATAAACTAAAAACGTTTTTATGAATGAACACCATTTCTTCACTCCATTTTCTCATACCTACACCCTCATTTCTCTCTCAAAATACTCCTAACTTCATACTTGATCATCTCCAAGCATTTTCCCCATCATTTAGCTTCAATTACAAGCCTTAAACACCATAAGAAAACTCTTTCAAGAACATATCAAAATAACCACCCATTTGAAGAAGTATACTTCCAACCTTTTGATCTAACTCCACCACTCTTTGATTCCAAGATTTTTTCTTATCTCTTACAGTAACTTTGTCCAAGTAACTTGAGGTAGTAACCTTGTTCATAATCTTGTTCGATTCATAATTATATAGCTATCTTATTTTATGTTGTAAAATTTTAACAACAAGAACATAGTTTGAATGATTTCAAACTTGTTTGCAAACTAAATAGATCCTTCTAACTTAACTTTTGAAACACTTCAAGACCTGTAATATATCATAATGATATGCTAACTTAACAAGATATAACATGGTTTTACAAAGAACACCTTAAAAACTGAATCTACGTCGTCGGAGTGCAACCGGGGGCTGTTTTGGGTTGGATAATTAAAAACCATCTTGAACTTTGAATTGGAAGTTCATGTTCTGGAAAAATAATATTTCTTATGAATATGTTAACACATAAAAATTTCATGGTTTAACTCAAAGTGTAAGTATTTTTAGAAAAATGATCATTAAATGTTGTTTTTATGATGGAAAATGATCACTTTCATAAGTTTTACCAAAGTTTGACCTATAACTTGTGATTTCGAATACAAACTAAGGTATTTTCAGTTCATATTCTTAAAATTTGACTCAATCCAAGGAAGTGGCAAGTTGAACCAACAAAAACGAAGCTGTAATGAAGAAACTACGACTAAAACAAGATTGGGTATCCGAAGCTAGTTTAGCTACGAAAATATTTGGAGATAAAGTAAATTAATCATATCTTTTCTAATTAATATGATATTTTATATATAATTACTTATGATTTGATTTTATATATTTCAGGACCACCCGTAAACAACACGAGAAGATTAATCATAAAACCTCATGATTGTACGCAACACGTCATTTGACAACACGGTACTTTATGTACGCAACACGTCATTTGACAACATGGTACCATGGGTCGAGATTAATTCTGATCAATACGAATACGATGGGGTCTTTATTTATTTTATTGAGCAACTAATTGTGGACCACTAACATCGGACTGCTAACTACGGACTAAGAAAATATTAAAAGTATTATAAGTATATATATATATATATATATATATATATATATATATATATATATATATATATATATATATATATATATATATATATATATATATATATGTAACGATTAATTGAAAAGAAAATATGTTGATATATTATATATATATGGTTAGGTTCGTGATATCTATCGGAGACCAAGTCGAGTTAAATACCTTCAAGGCAAAAGTGAGTATATAGTCCCACTTTTAAACTCTAAATATTTTGGGATGAGAATACATGCATTTTATGATTTACGTTATGGACACAAGTGATAAAAAAATATATTCTATGTTGAGTTGTACAACTGGCATACTTCCCTGTAGCTTGGTAACTACTATTTACATGTGGTATTGTAAACACGAATCCTGTTGATAGATCTATCGGGCCTGACAACCCCAACCGGAGTGGACGACCAGTATTCAACGGTTGCACAGTACTTCGTTTCGGTGACTACACTTGGTACAGTGTAGTGAGATTTCATAATAAAGGGAATATGCGACGTTGATTAAATGTTAAGTATGGTTATCAAGTGCTCAACCACTTAGAATATTTTTATTAAAACGTTTATGTATATGAAATCTTGTGCTCTATATTTATAACGCTGCTAGCATTAAACCTATATCTCACCAACTTTATGTTGACATTTAAAGCATGTTTATTCTCAGGTTCCTAGAAGTCTTCTGCTGTTTGAATATATGTTAGAGAAACCATGTGCATGGAGTCATACATGTTTTATTCGAGGAAGCATTGCATTCACAAAATCATCACCGTGTATTTATTTTGACTGCATTGTCAACGGAAGTATTCTTGTAAACTGTTATTTACGGTGATTGTCTATATGTAGAAATCATCAGATGTCGAAAACATTGAATTTTAAATATTCATTTATGGTATATCTTTTCAAAAGAATGCAATGTTTATAAAACGTATCATATAGAGGTCAAATGCCTCGCGATGTAATCATATGTTATTGTATTCGTCCCTATGGATTGGGTCGGGTCGTTTCATTAGTCCATTGCGTAAAATAGCATTTGGGTTCCCCAAAATATATGTGTCAAAGTAAACACATCGTAACTTATGGATTTTCCAATGTGATATCCCCCATCTTTCGAACAAAAGCTTTTTATAAACCAAGGCATTCTTGGAACGTTCTTCGAATGTCTTACAAACTAATCCCGCCTTAAATAGTTGTGCCGAGGAATTCTGACCGACTCTAGACAAGATTTCATCAATCATGTCTCCGGGTAGGTCTCTTAAAATATTAGGTTGTCTATCCATTTTGTGTTTTTATACTGTAAAATAGACAAGAGTTAGATTCATAAAAAAAATACTTATTAATACATGCAATTTTTACATATATCATAAAGCATAAGCACACTATATTACATATATTACACCACACGAATACAACTATCTTATTCCGACTCGCTCGTTTCTTCTTCTTCTTCTTCGGTTTTGGTTCGTTTTGCCAAGTTTCTAGGGATATATGATGTTCCCCTAATACGAGCCGTCGTTTTCCACATTGGTTTAGAAAAACCTGGTGGTTTAGAGGTTCCCGGGTTATTGTCACAACTTAAGAAATACGGGTGTTGACGATACATATAAAGTTCATCGGGTTTGGAATCAAATTTCTCTATTTTTATGCCCTTTCCCTTATTGTTCTCTTTTGCCTTATTAAATTGTGTTGGGGTAATTTCTATAACATCATCGGAATCCTTGTCAGGATCCGATTCATCGAAGAATTGGTAATCCTCCTAATACTTTGCTTCCTTGGCGGAAACACCATTGACCATAATTAACTTTGGTCGGTTGGTTGAGGATTTTCTTCTACTTAACCATTTTATTATTTCCCCTACTGGTTCTATTTCTTCTTCCGGTTCCGATTCTTCTTCCGGTTCCGATTCTTCTTCCGGTTCCGACTCTTCTTCCGGTTCCTCTTCGGGAACTTGTGAATCAGTCCACGAATCATTCCAATTTACATTTGACTCTTCATTATTATTAGGTGAGTCAATGGGACTTGTTCTAGAGGTAGACATCTATCACATAATATCAAACGCGTTAAGAGATTAATATATCACATAATATTCACATGTTAAAAATATATAGTTTCCAACAAAATTTGCTAAGCAATCATTTTTCAAGTAAACACGGTCGAAGTCCAGACTCACTAATGCATCCTAACAAACTCGATAAGACACACTAATGCAAAATTCTGGTTCTCTAAGACCAACGCTCGGATACCAACTGAAATGTCCCGTTCATATTGATTATAAACGTTCCATATTAATTGATTTCGTTGCGAGGTTTTGACCTCTATATGAGACGTTTTTCAAAGACTGCATTCATTTTTAAAACAACCATAACCTTTATTTTATCAATAAAGGTTTCAAAAGCATTACGTAGATTATCAAATAATGATAATCTAAAATATACTGTTTACACACGACCATTACATAATGATTTACAATAGAAATATATTACATCGACATATGTTTCTTGAATGCAGTTTTTACATAATATCATACAAACATGGACTCCAAATCTTGTCCTTATTTTAGTATGCAATAGCGGAAGCTCTTAATATTCACCTGAGAATAAACATGCTTTAAACGTCAACAAAAATGTTGGTGAGTATAGGTTTAACCTATATATATCAAATCGTAACAATAGACCACAAGATTTCATATTTCAATATACATCCCAAACATAGAGATAAAAATCATTCATATGGTGAACACCTGGTAACCGACATTAACAAGATGCATATATAAGAATATCCCCATCATTCCGGGACACCCTTCGGATATGATATAAATTTCAAAGTACTAAAGCATCCGGTACTTTGGATGGGGTTTGTTAAGCCCAATAGATCTATCTTTAGGATTCGCGTCAATTAGGGTGTCTGTTCCCTAATTCTTAGATTACCAGACTTAATAAAAAGGGGCATATTCGATTTCGATAATTCAACCATAGAATGTAGTTTTACGTACTTGTGTCTATTTTGTAAATCATTTATAAAACCTGCATGTATTCTCATCCCAAAAATATTAGATTTTAAAAGTGGGACTATAACTCACTTTCACAGATTTTTACTCCGTCGGGAAGTAAGACTTGGCCACTGGTCGATTCACGAACCTATAACAAATATGTACATATATATCAAAGTATATTCAAAATATATTTACAACACTTATAATACATTTTGATGTTTTAAGTTTATTAAGTCAGCTGTCCTCGTTAGTAACCTACAACTAGTTGTCCAACGTTAGATGTACAGAAAAAAAAATTGATATATATTATCTTGAATCAATCCACGACCCAGTGTATACACGTCTCAGGCTAGATCACAACTCAAAGTATATATATTTTTGGAATCAACCTCAACCCTGTATAGCTAACTCCCACATTACTGCATATAGAGTGTCTATGGTTGTTCCAAATAATATATACACATAGGTCGATATGATATGTCAAATCATTTGCATACGTGTCTATGGTATCCCAAGATTACATAATATATTAGAATACATGTATAATACAATATAAATTAGCTAGGATATGATTAATATAGATTTGTTACCAATTTTCACGTTGCTACAACAAGAAAAATTATCCAATCTTGTTTTACCCATAACTTCTTCATTTTAAATCCGTTTTGAGTGAATCAAATTGCTATGGTTTCATATTGAACTCTATTTTATGAATATAAACAGAAAAAGTATAGGTTTATAGTTGGAAATATAAGTTACAAGTCGTTTTTGTAAAGGTAGTCATTTCAGTCGAAAGAACGACGTCTAGATGACCATTTTAGAAAACATACTTCCACTTTGAGTTTAACCATGATTTTTGGATATAGTTTCATGTTCATAAGAAAAATTATTTTCCCAGAAGAACAACTTTTAAATCAAAGTTTATCATAGTTTTTAATTAACTAACCCAAAACAGCCCGCGGTGTTACTACGACGACGTAAATCCGGTTTTACGGTGTTTTTCGTGTTTCCAGGTTTTAAATCATTAAGTTAGCATATCATATAGATATAGAACATGTGTTTAGTTGATTTTAAAAGTCAAGTTAGAAGGATTAACTTTTGTTTGCGAACAAGTTTAGAATTAACTAAACTATGTTCTAGTGATTACAAGTTTAAACCTTCGAATAAGATAGCTTTATATGTATGAATCGAATGATGTTATGAACATCATTACTACCTTAAGTTCCTTGGATAAACCTACTGGAAAAGAGAAAAATGGATCAAGCTTCAACGGATCCTTGGATGGCTTGAAGTTCTTGAAGCAGAATCATGACACGAAAACAAGTTCAAGTAAGATCATCACTTGAAATAAGATTGTTATAGTTATAGAAATTGAACCAAATTTCGAATATGATTATTACCTTGTATTAGAATGATAACCTACTGTAAGAAACAAAGATTTCTTGAGGTTGAATGATCACCTTACAAGATTGGAAGTGAGCTAGCAAACTTGAAAGTATTCTTGATTTTATGTAACTAGAACTTGTAGAATTTATGAAGAACACTTAGAACTTGAAGATAGAACTTGAGAGAGATCAATTAGATGAAGAAAATTGAAGAATGAAAGTGTTTGTAGGTGTTTTTGGTCGTTGGTATATGGATTAGATATAAAGGATATGTAATTTTATTTTCATGTAAATAAGTCATGAATGATTACTCATATTTTTGTAATTTTATGAGATATTTCATGCTAGTTGCCAAATGATGGTTCCCACATGTGTTAGGTGACTCACATGGGCTGCTAAGATCTAATCATTGGAGTGTATATACCAATAGTACATACATCTAAAAGCTGTGTATTGTACGAGTACGAATACGGGTGCATACGAGTAGAATTGTTGATGAAACTGAACGAGGATGTAATTGTAAGCATTTTTGTTAAGTAGAAGTATTTTGATAAGTGTATTGAAGTCTTTCAAAAGTGTATAAATCCATATTAAAACACTACATGTATATACATTTTAACTGAGTCGTTAAGTCATCGTTAGTCGTTACATGTAAGTGTTGTTTTGAAACCTTTAGGTTAACGATCTTGTTAAATGTTGTTAACCCAATGTTTATAATATCAAATGAGATTTTAAATTATTATATTATCATGATATTATCATGTATGAATATCTCTTAATATGATATATATACATTAAATGTCTTTACAACGATAATCGTTACATATATGTCTCGTTTAAAAATCATTAAGTTAGTAGTCTTGTTTTTACATATGTAGTTCATTGTTAATATACTTAATGATATGTTTACTTATCATAGTATCATGTTAACTATATATATATCCATATATATGTCATCATATAGTTTTTACAAGTTTTAACGTTCGTGAATCACCGGTCAACTTGGGTGGTCAATTGTCTATATGAAACTTATTTCAATTAATCAAGTCTTAACAAGTTTGATTGCTTAATATGTTGGAAACACTTAATCATGTAAATAACAATTTCATTTAATATATATATATAAACATGGAAAAGTTCGGGTCACTACATAGTACATACATCTAAAAGCTGTGTATTGTACGAGTACGAATACATGTGCATACGAGTAGAATTGTTGATGAAACTGAACGAGGATGTAATTATAAGCATTTTTGTTAAGTAGAAGTATTTTGATAAGTGTCTTGAAGTCTTTCAAAAGTGTATGAATACATATTAAAATACTACATGTATATACATTTTAACTGAGTCGTTAAGTCATCGTTAGTCGTTACATGTAACTGTTGATTTGAAACCTTTAAGTTAACGATCTTTTTAAATGTTGTTAACCCAATGTTTATTATATCTAATGAGATATTAAATTATTATATTATCATAATATTATTATATATTAATATATCTTAATATGATATATATATATACATTTAAATGTCGTTACAACGATAATCGTTACATATATGTCTCGTTTCGAAATCATTAAGTTAGTAGTCTTGTTTTTACATATGTAGTTCATTGTTAACACACTTAATGATATATTTAAATATCATTTTATCATGTTAAATAAAGTGTATCAATATCTTAATATGATACATATGTATTTAGTAGACGTTATCATAACGATAATCGTTATATATATCATTTCGAGTTTCTTAACTTAGTAATCTCATTTCTTATGTATATCACACATTATTAATATACTTAGTGAGATACTTACTCATCATAATCTCATGTCAACTATATCTATATGTCTATATATACCACAACATGTAGTTTTTACAAATTTGTAGCGTTCGTGAATCGCCGGTCAACTTGGGTGATCAATTGTCTATATGAAACTTATTTCATTTAATCAAGTCTTAACAAGTTTGATTGCTTAACACATTGGAAACATTTAGTCATGTAAATATCAATCTCAATTAATATATATAAACATGGAAAAGTTCGGGTCACTACACATATTCGATTTACTAATTCAGCCATAGAATGTAGTTTCATTTACTTGTGTCTATTTTGTAAAACATTTATAAAACTGCATGTATTCTCATCCCAAAATATTAGATTTTAAAAGTGGGACTATAACTCACTTTCACAGGTTTTTACTTCGTCGGGAAGTATGACTTGGCCACTGATCGATTCATGAACCTATAACAAATATGTACATATATATCAAAGTATGTTCAAAATATATTTACAACATATTTAATACGTTTTGCTGTTTAAGTTTATTAATTCAGCTGTCCTCGTTAGTAACCTACAACTAGTTGTCCACAGTTAGATGTACAGAAAATAAAGCAATATATATTATCTCGAATCAATCCACGACCTCCTGTATACAAGCCTCAGGCTAGATCACAACTCAAAGTATATATAATATTTTAAAATCAATCTCAACCCTATATAGCTAACTCCAACATTACTGCATATAGAGTGTATATGGTTGTTCCGAAATATATATATATATATATATATATATATATATATATATATATATATATATATATATATATATATATATATATATATATATATATATATATATATATATGGGTCGATATGATATGTCAAAACATTGTATTCATGTCTATGGTATCCCAAGATTACATAATATATTAGAATATATGTATAATACAATATAAGTTAGCTAGGATATGTTTAATATAGATTTGTTACCAATTTTCACGTAGCTACAACAAGAAAAATTATCCAATCTTGTTTTACCCATAACTTCTTCGTTTTAAATCCGTTTTGAGTGATTCAAGTTGCTATGGTTTCATATTTAAGTTAAGTTTATGAATCTAAACAAAAAATTATAAGTTTATAGTCGAAAATATAGGTTACAAGTAATTTTTGTAAATGTAGTCATTTCAGTCAAAAGAACGACGTCTAGATGACCATTTTTGAAAAACATACTTCCACTTTGAGTTTAACCATGATTTTTGGATATAGTTTCATGTTCATAAGAAAAATAATTTTCCCAGAAGAACAACTTTTAAATCAAAGTTTATCATAGTTTTTAATTAATTAACCCAAAACAGCCCACGGTGTTACTACGACGGCGTATATCCGGTTTTACAGTGTTTTTCGTGTTTTCCGGTTTTAAATCATTAAGTTAGCTTATCATATAGATATAGAACATGTGTTTAGTTTATTTTAAAAGTCAAGTTAGAAGGATTAACATTTGTTTGCGAACAAGTTTAGAATTAAGTAAACTATGTTCTAGTGATTACAAGTTTAAACCTTCGAATAAGGTATTTTTATATATATGAATCGAATGATGTTATGAACATCATTACTACCTTAAGTTTAGTAGGTAAACCTACTGGAAATGTGTTGGGATTTAACAAGTTCATAAACACTAAAATCATATTAAGATTCATATTAAAGCGGAAGCATGTAACCCGATTTGAAACTTGTTTACTTTAACCAATTAAAATTAAATCCCAATAATAGATCATGTCATGAAATATACTTACAAACTAAAAGTGGGTTTAGATTTTTACCTCCTCAAGCTAGTTGAGGGTTTCTACAAAGATGATGAAGATGATGATGAAAGAGCTTCTAACTTGAAGCCTCAAGTGTGAAATACCCCAAGCCTTTTGTGCACCAACACCACCTTTAATTAGTTAGGAATTTTACACTTGAAATCAACTTGCAAGACTAAATTTTGAACCCTCTTTTTCCTTGAAAAAAATTCGGCCAAAAAAATGGGAGGAGGAAGGAGAGTTTTTTGCAAGTATTATTTTTGATGGTAGAATGTGCAAGTATTAAATGGGTTAGGTAAAGTGCATATGTAGAAGCAAAAGACTCTTCCAAAAGAGCCAATCAAATTGCATGCAATACACCAACCTCCCATGCCCATTTAATTATATAAATTTAAATTTAAAAAAAATATAAACTTATATAAAAGTATTATATATAATACTTGCACATTTTTATTTTATGTATACATTATATTTTATAAAACCAATTTATAAAATGTAACATAAAATAATTTATAATTTAACCTATAAATAATTAAATCCTCTATATATAAATTATTCCATAATTTATATGTAAATTCATCAAGTAATTTCTCTTTAGAAACCTTTTTTTTCTAAAATTCAAGTGTCGCGTATTTATTTAATGATCCAACCGTTAAGATCAAATACGTATAAGGTGTCGGTAAGCTTGTTATTGGGTATGACCCGACTTGGATCATAACACATTAGCCACATTAATTTATTATGTCTCTCGGGCATATGAAATACCTTTAATCTCCCACTTGCACGAGAAACATAAGGAATTAATGTAAGTGACGGATACCACCTAACGACCGTCCATCACCCCCAATGTGTTATGACTTGGTGCCATTCAATAACATCATCCCTTTCGAGTTCCCATCTCGAATATGATTAGGTGAATCTTTCAATATATATCCTTTTGTCCTAGATGTCATGTTAAATCCAAAAGACATAGAGTGATCACTCTCTTATAGATTTAACTTTATCAGGCCTTAGACATCTGACTCTCAAAAAATAAGAGGGACAAATTCCATCTTGGCTACATACGTCCTAGACACTACACTTTGTACCATACCTGAAGCCTCCCTTATGAGCTACCTTTTCAGAATAGTGAAGGAAAGAATCAAGGCACGATATTCGGTGAATATCTGAACCCAATATGTATCTCAGGTTAGAGGATACAATGATATTCTCCTTTACTCAAGATTACATGTGATCAACCACAAAGGCTCCATATAGTAAATCTTGAGAGCGGGTCTTCCAATATTTGTGTCCCACAAATATCTATGAACCTTGGTTGCAACCTTGCCCCACATTCTCCATTTGAATGCTAACCAATCCAAGTTCATAATAGTCTAGACCTCACACTTGTTCCCACAAATGTGATCAACTACGGAATTCAGAATAATAGTTTATTCATGGATTAAAATATGCAAAATTGGAACATGACTCATAATTAAATTAATACCACAATTATATTAATGAGTTTGAACTAATTCGTTCCGTTACAATACATAAAATAGATCATTTCCAATCACTAGAATATCGAAGCCCTAATGCACAAACATGTCCCTCATGTTTTGGCCCATGTAAAAGCTTCGTGAGTGGGTCCGCAACATTATGATCTGTGTGAACCTTGTGAATACATATCTTTCCCTTTTCAACCTCATCCCTGATGTAGTTGAATCTCCGCTCAATGTGACGAGTCTTTTGATGAGCACGAGGTTCCTTGATTTGAGCAATCGCACCCTCGTTGTCACAAAAGATCTCAAGAGGGTCCTGAATGGAAGGGACCACTCCTAAGTCGTCGATGAATTTCTTCATCCATGCAGCTTCCTGAGCTGCCAGTGAGGCGGTAATGTACTCTGACTCTGTAGTGGATAACGCAACAACATCCTGTTTCGAACTCTTCCAAGAGACTGCACCACCATTTAACATGAAGACATAACCGGATTGTGATCGTGAGTCATCTCGATCAGTTTGGAAACTCGCATCCACATAACCTTTTACAGCGAGTTCCTCCTCACCAGACCCATATATTAGAAACATATCCTTAGTTCTCCTAAGGTATTTCAATATACTTTTAACAGCAATCCAATGACTGTTTCCTGGGTTATTCTGGTATCTACTTGTCAAGCTTAGAGCGCATGACACATCCGGTCTAGTACATATCATTGCATACATGATAGACCCAATAGCAGATGCGTATGGGACTTTCTTCATTCTTTCTTGTTCATCTTTCGTGATAGGACACTGAGATGAACTGAGAATGGTTCCTCTTTGAATAGGTACCAAACCTTTCTTAGAGTTTTCCATCTTGAACCTTTTCAAGATTTTATCAATGTATGTACTTTGACTTAAACCTATCAATCTCTTGGATCTATTCCTATAAATCCCTATCCCCAATATGTATTGAGCTTCTCCAAGATCCTTAATGGAGAAGCAACTCTTTAGCCAAGTTTTGGCTTCTTGCATTGTGGTAATATCATTCCCAAACAATAATATGTCATCCACATATAGCACAAGGAACATTATAGAGCTCCCACTAGCCTTCTTGTATACACAAGCTTCATCACCATTTTTAATGAAGCCAAATTTCTTTGCCTCTTCATTAAAACGATGATTCCACATTCTAGATGCTTGTTTCAATCCGTAGATTGATTTCTTTAACTTGCATACCTTCTTAGGATTTTTCGGATCAACAAAACCTTCGGGCTGTACCATATAGACATCTTCCTCAAGATATCCATTCAGAAAAGCGGTTTTGACATCCATTTGCCATATTTCATAGTCATAGTGAGCAGCAATGGCAAATAATATCCTAATAGACTTTAGCATTGCCACAGGCGAGAAAGTTTCATCATAATCAACCCCTTGAGTTTGAGTGAAACCTTTTGCTACAAGTCTAGCTTTGTATGTATCCAAGTTTCCATGTATGTCGGTTTTCTTCTTGAAAAGCCATTTGCAATCAACTATCTTGGAGCTAGGAGGTTGCACAACAAGTTCCCAAACTTGATTTTCATACATGGATTGCATCTCGGCGTTCATGGCTTCCTGCCATTTATCTTTATCAATCCTTGATAAAGCTTCTTCGTAGTTTGTCGGTTCATCCAAATCAACCGTATAGCAACCATCCACGAGAAACCCATATCTCTCGGGAGGATTACTAATCCTACTAGATCTTCGAACGTCTTGTGTACCTTGATCATCCACTTGATCATTTTCAACATCTTCATGTTGAGTACTAGTGCCAACCAATTGTGTATCATCAGTTTGATCTTGTACCTCTACGAGATCTATCTTCCTTTCACCATTACCTTCCATAAGGAATTTGGTTTCAAGGAATTCCGCTTTCCGAGCAACAAATACCATTTGCTCGGATGGATCATAGAAGTAATATCCCATGTCATCTTTGGGATATCCTATGAAGATACACTTTGTGGATCGAGCATGTAGCTTATTAGCTACATATCGCTTAGGATAAGCTTCACATCCCCATACTTTCAAGTATGAAAGAGAAGGAGGTTTTCCAAACCACATCTCATGAGGAGTTCGTTCCACTTTCTTGGTTGGGGCCATATTTAAAATACGAACCGCGGAGCTTAGACAATAACCCCAAAATGATAGAGGCAACGAGCTTCTTGCCATCATAGATCGAACCATATCCATTAGGGTTCGGTTCCTCCTTTCGGAAACTCCATTAAGTTGGGGTGTTCCGGGTGGAGTAAGTTGTGAGATAATCTCACAACTCTTAAGATGATCTTGGAAGGCATCGCTTAGGTATTCACCTCCTCTATCGGTACGTAGTACCTTAATTGTCTTATTGAGTTGATTTTGTACTTCGTTTTGATATTCTTTGAATGCTTCAAACGTTTCGTCCTTATGTCTCAATAAGTAGACATATCCGAAACGACTAAAGTCATCAATGAAAGTAACAAAGTATTTTTTACCATTCCTAGTCATGGGTTTAAAGGGTCCACATACATCCGAATGTATTAATCCCAATAAATCTTTAGCCCTCTCATAAGTCCCTTTGAAAGGTGCTTTAGTCATCTTGCCTTGTAAACAAGATTCACATACATCAAACGAATCCATTTCATTTGATTTCAAAAGTCCATTCTTTTGAAGTGTATGCATTCGGTTCTTGTTTATGTGACCAAGGCGACAATGCCATAAATAGGAATCACTCAAATCCCTTTTGAGTTTCTTGGTGCTAGTATGGTATATAGAGCTCGATGATGCGTAATCATGAACCAATTCATAAATTCCATTTGAAGGCGAAGCCTTGAAATAGAATACATTATCTTTAGAAACATGAATATCATCATCAATAAAATTAACAATGTAACCACATTGTTTTAAGCGAGAAATAGAAATAATATTTCTACACAAATCCGGAGCATACAAAACATTTTCTAAAATAAGTTCCAATCCGCTTGGAAGCTTCAAAACAAAATCTCCTTGAGCTTTAACATGCACCTTTGCACCATTGCCCATATAGAGACTTGATGTTCCTGCCTTATGATCACTTCTTTTGAACCCCTGCAAAGAATTGCAAATATGAGTTCCACATCCCGTGTCTAATACCCATGTATTAGAAGAAGTAATATTAAGCTCAATATATACCATATATATATTACCTGAGGTTTGCCCCGCATCCCTCTTGTCCTTCAACTCCTTAAGATAGACCGGACAGTTTCGTTTCCAATGACCCATCTCACCGCAACCGAAACATGGGTCTTCTTTGGGGTTTGCCTTCTCGGCTACCTTTTGCTTCTTAGCCTTGTTGATGGTTGGAGTAACCATCTTCCCCTTCCCTTTGCCTTGATAGGCGGGTCCTTTTCTCTTAGCCACCTTTGGCTTAGAGGTGTTACCTTTGGACCCACCTTGAACGATTGCTAACACGGGTAAAGCCCTTTTACCCATGCTAGTTTCCGCCGTTCTAAGCATACCGTGAAGCTCACCTATGCTCTTATCCATCCCATTCATATTGTAATTAATTACAAATTGATCAAACCTTTTTGATAGGGAGTTAAGGATAAGATCGGTGGCTAACTCATTTGATATGTTTAGGTTAAGGCGGTTAGCACGATCAATAAGGCTCTTCATCTTAAGCACATAAGATGAAACCGATTGGGTATCGTCCATACGACAAGCATGTAGCGCCCGAACGGTCTCGAAACGCTCGATACGCGCTTGTTGAAGGAACATCTCCTTCAATTGCGTTATCATGTCGTATGCACTATGATGCTCGAAATCCTTTTGGAGTTCGGGAATCATAGTCCCAAGCATCAGGCATGAGACTTGAAGGGAGTCGTGGCAATACTTATCGTAAGAGGCCATTGCCTCCACATCATTCTCATTCGGTTGATCGGGAATGGGGTACTCAAGTACATACGCTTTATCCTCTTGTTTGAGGACAATCCGAAGATTGCGGAACCAATCCATAAAGTTTGTATGGTTGAGTTTGTCTTTCTCTAAGAGAGACCTTAATGATAGGTTGTTCATGTTAAGTGGTGCATTTTGCATGTTGTTGTTGTTATTAGCGGCCATCTACAAAATTCAACAAAGTCCTTTTAAGTATCGATTTTAAATTCAATAAACAATACCCTTTTAATTTGTTTTATTAAATATTAGAATCCAACGGTAAATCAAATTTCGGTTAGGTGACCTTTATCCCGTCATTTGATTTAGCTAGGTAGTCATAATGACAATTGCA
Source organism: Rutidosis leptorrhynchoides (assembly GCF_046630445.1). Taxonomy (NCBI): domain Eukaryota; kingdom Viridiplantae; phylum Streptophyta; class Magnoliopsida; order Asterales; family Asteraceae; genus Rutidosis; species Rutidosis leptorrhynchoides. The sequence continues at coordinate 261,873,673 of NC_092337.1, forward strand.
ATCCTTTTGCAACTTCTAAGTTATGGGATCATGCAATCCTTTTGCATGGCATATTAATCCCATCAACGCCTATTTGTTCCTCATGCTTCGGTGACCCTAAGTTCATGATTCCCAAATCAAGTCGTCCTACTTGTGTAGACATGTAAATTTTAACAAACAAGTGGTTAGGTGACCTTTATCCCACTAGTGTGCGAAATTTACCTTATTCATATTAGTCCGCTCATGACGGTTAAGTGACCTTTATCCCGTCAAGAGTTTCTTAATATGTCTAAGTGTTTTCACAAAAGGATGGCGTTTAACTTGTTTTAGTTAAAGGGATTTAAGTTTTCTACATTCTAGTTTTAGAAAACAAAATGCTATACACCAACATGCATTTGGTGTGTAGTAAATTTTGAAAAGCCCATTTTCATGTCCTTTTAGTAAAACCAATTACTAGTTATGAACCAATTTAATACTTTTTAAATAAACCATTTTATTTAGGTCTAATAACCAATTATTAGTGTCGTTATGTTATGTTTTATTATAACCATTTATAATGTATTAAGCAAGTTGTTAACATGTGATAATCTTGTAGCAACCAATCATACAAACATACACAAACATGCATAACAAAATATGTTCACAATCGGGAGCCATTTTGGTGGGCATTTGTTTAGCCAAAAAACAAATGTCACCGGTAAGGGTTAACAAAAGAAAGCAAGAGATTTTTAAACAAAATCTTCCACTTAATCTTGTAATCTTCAAAGCTCCATCTTGTAATCTTCATCTTGAATCTTCATTTTCTTTTTACAAAATTATATCCTAATACAATTTTTCTAGAAAATGAAATAACAACCTATTCTATTTTTACAAACAAATAGAATAAATTACATGAAAAATTACAAGATTACTTACAACTTATTACAAATTAATACAAACCAAATGAATGAATATTACAACCATGAATAATAACCAAATCATTCAAACATACAACCACACGGTCTAGGCTCGATTGTGAACAATAACATAACATCAAATCTTGGCCAAACTTGTGAAATGTCCCGTTCTTATTGATTAAAAACGTTCCATATTAATTGATTTCGTTGCGAGGTTTTGACCTCTATATGAGACGTTTTTCAAAGACTGCATTCATTTTAAAACAAACCATAACCTTTATTTCATCAATAAAGGTTTAAAAAGCTTTACGTAGATTATCAGATAATGATAATCTAAAATATCCTGTTTACACACGACCATTACATAATGGTTTACAATACAAATATGTTACAACAAAATAAGTTTCTTGAATGCAGTTTTTACACAATATCATACAAGCATGGACTCCAAATCTCGTCCTTATTTAAGTATGCGATAGCGGAAGCTCTTAATAATCACCTGAGAATAAACATGCTTAAAACGTCAAAAAAAATGTTGGTGAGTTATAGGTTTAACCTATATATATCAAATCATAATAATAGACCACAAGATTTCATATTTCAATACACATCCCATACATAGAGATAAAAATCATTCATATGGTGAACACCTGGTAACCGACATTAACAAGATGCATATATAAGAATATCCCCATCATTCCGGGACACCCTTCGGATATGATATAAATTTCGAAGTACTAAAGCATCCGGTACTTTGGATGGGGTTTGTTAAGCCCAATAGATCTATCTTTAGGATTCGCGTCAATTAGGGTGTCTGTTCCCTAATTCTTAGATTACCAGACTTAATAACAAGGGGCATATTCGATTTCGATAATTCAACCATAGAATGTAGTTTCACGTACTTGTGTCTATTTTGTAAATCATTTATAAAACCTGCATGTATTCTCATCCCAAAAATATTAGATTTTAAAAGTGGGACTATAACTCACTTTCACAGATTTTTACTTCGTCGGGAAGTAAGACTTGGCCACTGGTTGATTCACGAACCTATAACAATATATACATATATATTAAAGTATGTTCAAAATATATTTACAACACTTTTAATATATTTTGATGTTTTAAGTTTATTAAGTCAGCTGTCCTCGTTAGTAACCTATAACTAGTTGTCCACAGTTAGATGTACAGAAATAAATCGATAATTATTATCTTGAATCAATCCACGACCCAGTGTATACGTATCTCAGTATTGATCACAACTCAAACTATACATATTTTGGAATCAACCTCAACCCTGTATAGCTAACTCCAACATTCACATATAGAGTGTCTATGGTTGTTCCGAAATATATATAGATGTGTCGACATGATAGGTCGAAACATTGTATACGTGTCTATGGTATCTCAAGATTACATAATATACAATACAAGTTGATTAAGTTATGGTTGGAATATATTTGTTACCAATTTTCACGTAGCTAAAATGAGAAAAATTATCCAATCTTGTTTTACCCATAACTTCTTCATTTTAAATCCGTTTTGAGTGAATCAAATTGCTATGGTTTCATATTGAACTCTATTTTATGAATCTAAACAGAAAAAGTATAGGTTTATAGTCGGAAAAATAAGTTACAAGTCGTTTTTGTAAAGGTAGTCATTTCAGTCGAAAGAACGACGTCTAGATGACCATTTTAGAAAACATACTTCCACTTTGAGTTTAACCATAATTTTTGGATATAGTTTCATGTTCATAATAAAAATAATTTTCTCAGAATAACAACTTTTAAATCAAAGTTTATCATAGTTTTTAATTAACTAACCCAAAACAGCCCGCGGTGTTACTACGACGGCGTAAATCCGGTTTTACGGTGTTTTTCGTGTTTCCAGGTTTTAAATCATTAAGTTAGCATATCATATAGATATAGAACATGTGTTTAGTTGATTTTAAAAGTCAAGTTAGAAGGATTAATTTTTGTTTGCGAACAAGTTTAGAATTAACTAAACTATGTTCTAGTGATCACAAGTTTAAACCTTCGAATAAGATAGCTTTATATGTATGAATTGAATGATGTTATGAACATCATTACTACCTTAAGTTCCTTGGATAAACCTACTGGAAAAGAGAAAAATGGATCTAGCTTCAATGGATCCTTGGATGGCTCGAAGTTCTTGAAGCAGAATCATGACAGGAAAACAAGTTCAAGTAAGATCATCACTTGAAATAAGATTGTTATAGTTATAGAAATTGAACCAAAGTTTGAATATGATTATTACCTTGTATTAGAATGATAACCTACTGTAAGAAACAAAGATTTCTTGAGGTTGGATGATCACCTTACAAGATTGGAAGTGAGCTAGCAAACTTGAAAGTATTCTTGATTTTATGAAACTAGAACTTTTGGAATTTATGAAGAACACTTAGAACTTGAAGATAGAACTTGAGAGAGATCAATTAGATGAAGAAAATTGAAGAATGAAAGTGTTTGTAGGTGTTTTTGGTCGTTGGTGTATGGATTAGATATAAAGGATATGTAATTTTGTTTTCATGTAAATAAGTCATGAATGATTACTCATATTTTTGTAATTTTATGAGATATTTCATGCTAGTTGCCAAATGATGGTTCCCACATGTGTTAGGTGACTCACATGGGCTGCTAAGAGCTGATCATTGGAGTGTATATACCAATAGTACATACATCTAAAAGCTGTGTATTGTACGAGTACTAATACGGGTGCATACGAGTAGAATTGTTGATGAAACTGAACGAGGATGTAATTGTAAGCATTTTTGTTAAGTAGAAGTATTTTGATAAGTGTATTGAAGTCTTTCAAAAGTGTATAAATACATATTAAAACACTACATGTATATACATTTTAACTGAGTCGTTAAGTCATCGTTAGTCGTTACATGTAAGTGTTGTTTTTAAACCTTTAGGTTAACGGTCTTGTTAAATGTTGTTAACCCAATGTTTATAATATCAAATGAGATTTTAAATTATTATATTATCATGATATTATCATGTATGAATATCTCTTAATATGATATATATACATTAAATGTCTTTACAACGATAATCGTTACATATATGTCTCGTTTAAAAATCATTAAGTTAGTAGTCTTGTTTTTACATATGTAGTTCATTGTTAATATACTTAATGATATGTTTAATTATCATAGTATCATGTTAACTATATATATATCCATATATATGTCATCATATAGTTTTTACAAGTTTTAACGTTCGTGAATCACCGGTCAACTTGGGTGGTCAATTGTTTATATGAAACATATTTCAATTAATCAAGTCTTAACAAGTTTGATTGCTTAACATGTTGGAAACATTTAATCATGTAAATATCAATCTCAATTAATATATATAAACATGGAAAAGTTCGGGTCACTACAGTACCTACCCGTTAAATAAATTTCGTCCCGAAATTTTAAGCTGTTGAAGGTGTTGATGAATCTTCTGGAAATAGATGCGGGTATTTCTTCTTCATCTGATCTTCACGCTCCCAGGTGAACTCGGGTCCTCTACGAGCATTCCATCGAACCTTAACAATTGGTATCTTGTTTTGCTTAAGTATTTTAACCTCACGATCCATTATTTCGACGGGTTCTTCGATGAATTGAAGTTTGTCGTTGATTTGGATTTCATCTAACGGAATAGTGAGATCTTCTTTAGCAAAACATTTCTTCAAATTCGAGACGTGGAAAGTGTTATGTACAGCCGCGAGTTGTTGAGGTAACTCAAGTCGGTAAGCTACTGGTCCGACACGATCAATAATCTTGAATGGTCCAATATACCTTGGATTTAATTTCCCTCGTTTACCAAATCGAACAACGCCTTTCCAAGGTGCAACTTTAAGCATGACCATCTCTCCAATTTCAAATTCTATATCTTTTCTTTTAATGTCAGCGTAGCTCTTTTGTCGACTTTGGGCAGTTTTCAACCGTTGTTGAATTTGGATGATCTTCTCGGTAGTTTCTTGTATAATCTCCGGACCCGTAATCTGTCTATCCCCCACTTCACTCCAACAAATCGGAGACCTGCACTTTCTACCATAAAGTGCTTCAAACGGCGCCATCTAAATGCTTGAATGGTAGCTGTTGTTGTAGGAAAATTCTGCTAACGGTAGATGTCGATCCCAACTGTTTCCGAAATCAATAACACATGCTCGTAGCATGTCTTCAAGCGTTTGTATCGTCCTTTCGCTCTGCCCATCAGTTTGTGGATGATAGGCAGTACTCATGTCTAGACGAGTTCCTAATGCTTGCTGTAATGTCTGCCAGAATCTTGAAATAAATCTGCCATCCCTATCAGAGATAATAGAGATTGGTATTCCATGTCTGGAGATGACTTCCTTCAAATACAGTCTTGCTAACTTCTCCATCTTGTCATCTTCTCTTATTGGCAAGAAGTGTGCTGATTTGGTGAGACGGTCAACTATTACCCAAATAGTATCAAAACCACTTGCAGTCCTTGGCAATTTAGTGATGAAATCCATGGTAATGTTTTCCCATTTCCATTCCGGGATTTCGGGTTGTTGAAGTAGACCTGATGGTTTCTGATGCTCAGCTTTGACCTTAGAACACGTCAAACATTCTCCTACGTATTTAGCAACATCGGCTTTCATACCCGGCCACCAAAAATGTTTCTTGAGATCCTTGTACATCTTCCCCGTTCCAGGATGTATTGAGTATCTGGTTTTATGAGCTTCTCTAAGTACCATTTCTCTCATATCTCCAAATTTTGGTACCCAAATCCTTTCAGCCCTATACCGGGTTCCGTCTTCCTGAATATTAAGATGCTTCTCCGATCCTTTGGGTATTTCATCCTTTAAATTTCCCTCTTTTAAAACTCCTTGTTGCGCCTCCTTTATTTGAGTAGTAATGTTATTATGAATCATTATATTCATAGATTTTACTCGAATGGGTTCTTTGTCCTTCCTGCTCAAGGCATCGGCTACCACATTTGCCTTCCCCGGGTGGTAACGAATCTCAAAGTCGTAATCATTCAATAATTCAATCCACCTACGCTGCCTCATATTCAGTTGTTTCTGATTAAATATGTGTTGAAGACTTTTGTGGTCGGTATATATAATACTTTTGACCCCATATAAGTAGTGCCTCCAAGTCTTTAATGCAAAAACAACCGCGCCTAATTCCAAATCATGCGTCGTATAATTTTGTTCGTGAATCTTCAATTGTCTAGACGCATAAGCAATCACCTTCGTTCGTTGCATTAATACACAACCGAGACCTTGCTTTGATGCATCACAATAAATCACAAAATCATCATTCCCTTCAGGCAATGACAATATAGGTGCCGTAGTTAGCTTTTTCTTCAATAACTGAAACGCTTTCTCTTGTTCATCATTCCATTCAAATTTCTTCCCTTTATGCGTTAATGCAGTTAAGGGTTTTGCTATTCTGGAAAAGTCTTGGATGAACCTTCTGTAGTAACCAGCTAGTCCTAAAAACTGGCGTATGTGTTTCGGAGTTTTCGGGGTTTCCCACTTTTCAACAGTTTCTATCTTTGCCGGATCCACCTTAATACCTTCTTTGTTCACTATGTGACCGAGGAATTGAACTTCTTCCAACCAAAATGCACACTTTGAAAACTTAGCGTACAATTCTTCCTTTCTCAATACTTCTAACACCTTTCTTAAATGTTCACCGTGTTCTTGGTCATTCTTTGAGTAAATAAGTATGTCATCAATGAAAACAATGACAAACTTGTCAAGGTATGGTCCACACACTCGGTTCATAAGGTCCATGAACACAGCTGGTGCATTAGTTAAACCAAACGGCATGACCATAAACTCGTAATGACCGTAACGTGTGTGATGACCCGTGAATTTCCGACTAATTTTAAACTTAATCTTTATATGTTTCCGACACGATAAGCAAAGTCGGTAATATTGAGTCTCAAAACTGTTGAACTATTTCATTATATTCAATTGACCTTCGACTGCTCTCGGCAATTCACGAACAATTAATTGTAAATAGATATGTGTGTATGTATATATAAATAATAATTCGAAAAATAATTTGAAACATGTTGTATTTAAAATTAATTATATAAAATAAAATAAAAATAAGATATTATAATAATTATTATTTAAAGCATAACTATATATAAATAAAGTATATTAAAAATAAATATTAAATGATTGTAATACTCGTTGGACGTTTCGATTATCATTTAGAGAAGTTTAATTCGAACTTATATGATTTTAAAATAAAAGGTGATCCGAAAATGAGTCATATAAGTTATAGGCTTATTAAAAGTATATTTAGGATCTAATTATTTAGTTTTAACACTTTTTATATTTTACCCATAAATGAGAGGGACAGTTGATATAATTTTTATTTAACAAATTAGTAATCGAATTTTATACATAATGACCAAAATAAATAAATATAGTTAATTTAAAAATATGAGATTTTTCCAGAACACTTTTATCCGTCACTGATTTCGCACGATACACAGTCCGTGTAAACTGTCGGTAAACTAGATTACAAATTGTGAGGCTGCTTATTTTTTTATTAATTTAATTAAGTGCACGTTATCTTTCTTTTCTTCATTTAATATAGATATGGTTAGTTGAGTTTTGGTAAACATATGGAATTATTCAATATAGTACTGTGGTTGTCTGCCTTTACAACTTTTAAACTGTAGTACATAGATTTATATATAGATATTTATATCTGAGAATAGGAATGTGAATGATTAATTAAAGGCACTGTTTTTCTTTTTGTTTTTTCATCACACCCATTTATTCTATATGTTAATTATACATATACATCAAACATGCTCATATAGGAGATAGAAAACATATATGTTCGATTACCGTCCTCACTCCCTCAAGATCAACCATCATCTTCATCAACCACCTATAATTCCCACCCACTTCAACCGTACACAAACCCATTGCTCGTGATCTCCATCTCCATCATCAATCTAACACCACCTTCACCCCGTAATCACCATGTCCGCCACCATGAAACCATTCGGAAACTACCATCCATTATCCATTGTTGCGTTCTGCTTATAACCGGGAACCCACCACCGAACCACCATCACCTTAAATATTTTTTTTCTTGATCACCGAACTTGTCATCACCATCGTTGGGTTTCTACTATTATTTTCGGTTGCTGTACAAAACCAAAACCACATGTAAGTGATCCAACTTTTGTCTAATTACCCATCGTGTATAAAACTGAACTACACAAACATCACCACTATTTTAAAACACCACCATTAATAAACTATATTTTTTTTATGACAACAACAATAGCCACTTTTGAATTAGTTAATGGTTAGTTAAGAAAGTGGCAGGCAAGGAACACAAGTAATATATAATAGAGATTCATAAGTAGGAGATTTCATATTATTTAATACGCTAGTAGTGAGTGGAAATAGCAAGTGGGTTAACTTGACAAAAATCCACAGACACGTTCATTGTTTTCTTATATATATACCCGTGGACATGCAAATTGGAACTATGATGATCATAAACGATTATTACATTTGAAAACATATATTTAAGTTACTGTTAAACGAAAAGAAATGAGTAATGTTACATAGACTATATTTATGTTAAACGATAGATGTTTGGATCACGATGATGGAGATTACTATGATGATGAACGTTAGAAGCTAGGATGACGATGATAATATGATGATACGATGATGGTGGAGACTGTATAAAAATGAAGATGATGATAATTATGATAAGCGATGATGATGAAACTGATGGTTTTTAATGTATCTGTTATATAGAGGTTAAAGGAATTAACGGGCTAGATTATACAAAAAACCGATCAGCGCTTCAATGGTTAGCAGAGGTTAAGGGGAAAGAGAGGTTGTAGGTTCGAAACTAGGCCACTGCAAAACATTTTTTTTAATTTACAATGGAAGCTTGGGCTGGAACTTTATGTGGGCAGCCTTGTTGGGCCACGTATTACCTAAGATTGGGCTTGCAGATTATATGCAGAATTATATATACATATATATCAAATCATATGGATTATTGATTGGGCTGAGAAGAAAACCATAGAAATTGAAACTGATATATAGATGATGCTTATGATGGAGGAAAACATAAAGATATATTAGATATATAGATAGATATAGTTGGGTATTAAATTAGAAAAGCAGTAGCGGAGGGATGGTTAAGGGTGTTGTGGGTTTAGCGGGAGGTCGCGGGTTGGAGCTTGGGCTGCGACATCTTTTTTAGGAAGCTATTTTTAAGGTAGTATACTTATTATTCATATTATTATTATTTTATTTTATTTTATTATTATTATTATTATTATTATTATTATTATTATTATTATTATTATTATTATTATTATTATTATTACTATTATTATTATTAGTATTATAATTAAACATTATTAGTATTATTATTACTAACAAAATCATTATTAGTATTATCTTTATTATAATATGATTATCATTATTAGTATTATTTTTTTATCATTATTATTATTATTAAAATTACTAACTATAACTTTAGTTTTAAATATATTTCGTATATAAAATATAACTATATTTTTATGATCTTAAACTAAAAAGATAGATATTATAAATTAGATACAAACTTTAAATATATAAAAGTATATATAATAAGTATACTACTTTTACTAATAAAATACTTTTTATTCATTTACGTTTTAATATAACTCGAATTTATTAAAGATGTTATCATATTAAAAATTATGAGTATTTAAAAATATTAATACTAAGTACTTATCTAAAATATTTTAATAAAGTACATAATAGATTATTATGATAATTTAATATATAAAATAAATATATTTAAGTAATTATTAATATTAAATTTAATATCACAAGTATATTACTAATATCAAAATATATATTTATTTGAATATTATTATATGTGTTAATACACATACTTGATATAGGTTCGTGAATCCGAGGTCAACCCTACACTTGTTCATTGACGTCATATGTATTTTTACTACAAAATACAATATGGTGAGTTTCATTTCCCTTTTACTCATTACATTTTTGGGCTGAGAATACATGCACTGTTTTAATAACTGTTTTACAATATTTATATGCGTGAGTTTCATTATTCCCTTTTTAAATACTTTCACAATATATATTTTTGGGACTGAGAATACATGCGCTGTTTTTATAACTGTTTTACGAAATAGACACAAGTACGTGAAACTACATTCTATGGTTGAATTATCGAAATCGAATATGCCCCTTTTTATTAAAGTCTGGTAATCTAAGAATTAGGGAACAGACACCCTAATTGACGCGAATCCTAAAGATAGATCTATCGGGCCCAACAAGCCCCATCCAAAGTACCGGATGCTTTAGTACTTCGAAATTTATATCATGTCCGAAGGAGGATCCCGGAATGATGGGGATATTCTTATATGTATATTGTGAATGTCGGTTACCAGGTGTTCAATCCATATGAATGATATTTTTGTCTCTATGAATGGGACGTATGTTTATGAAAAATTGGAATATGAAATCTTGTGGTCTATTAAAATATTGAAATGATTGTTATGATAAACTAATGAACTCACCAACCTTTTGGTTGACACTTTAAAGCATGTTTATTCTCAGGTACGAAAGAAATCTTCCGCTGTACATTTGTTCATATTAGAGATATTACTCGGAGTCATTCATGACATATTTCAAAAGATGTTGCATTCGAGTCGTTGAGTTTATCAAGATTATTATTAAGTCAATTATATTTGGATATGTTATGAAATGCTTTACATGCCTGTCAACTGTCGATGTAACGAAAGTTTGTCTTTTAAAAACGAATGCAATGTTTGTAAGATTTATCATTTAGAGGTCAATTACCTCGCGATGTAATCAACTGTTGTGAATCGTTTGTAATCGATATGGACTTCGTCCGGATGGATTAGGACGGGTCCTTTCAGTTGGTATCAGAGCGGTGGTCTTAGTGAACCATGTCTGCATTAGTGTGTCTAATTGATAAGTCGTTAGGATGCATTAGTGAGTCTGGACTTCGACCGTGTCTGCATGTCAAAGGATTTACTTATCATTTTTGTCGGAAATCATCTGCTTATCATCCTTAGGAAATTACCTGCTCATTATTCTTAGTCTAGACACATCTTACTGCATTGATTGCATGAATAGTGTATAGATAAAATTCATATCTTAGCGTATCTGTTACTGTAGACCTTGCCTTACATCTTCCGTAAATTTCTCCGTAATTTAAGGGATCCTGGTACTATATATATCTATGTAAATTATGCATTGAGAATACCATCCAACTATCAATTACTATCACTAAATTCTTCATATCAAAAATCTTTCCTGAGATCGCGTAAGATGGCTTCTACGAATCGATCAAATTCCTCCGACTCCGAAGACAGCGTGACAGGAGCACATCAATCAATCAACTATCGTGATTACTGGAGAAAATGGGGGTGGGTTCGCGACATACTCACTCTATGGAGAAGGGAAGAAGGTACTCCATATCATGAATCGAATCTACCACCTAACCTTGGAGTACTCGACCCGCTCACTGGCGAACCTGTTCGCAACACCGTTTATACCCTTTTTGCCAGAATTTTTCGTCTTGAGACTACCATTAATGGAACTAGAAAAGATATCCAATCTCTACCTCACATTGATAACCAACCAGGGTTAGTAGAAGAAGTTAAAGAACTCCGAGCTCGAGTGTTAACTTTAGAGAGCACGGTACACAGTCTGCAAACACCAGCAGTATCACCAACACCAGTCACATCACCAACCTTAGCACCAACAACACTAGTACCACCAACAACAACATCCTCATCACCAGCTTCGACATCTCATTCTATACCTCAAGTATAATCATCGTTCTACGTATCGTTCTATCTATTTTATTTTCGTTCGACATGACGATTATGTAATTTCTAATGTTTTAGAAATTATATATTCTTGCTCTAATGATAAATCAAATGAGATCAATATCACATTAACTCATTAACTTCATGATTACATCTAAAGAAAATATATACGTATATATGTTTTCATAAAAATTGTAATTAAAAATTCTTTTGTACAAACTGTTAATGGTGAAAATATTTTAACGGGTAGGTAATACCCGAGGAGTATTTAGATATCACATTAATAAGTTACACTGTACATTCTTCGAAATTGATTCAACGATCATTTACTATCCTATTTACAACCACCGATTTACGTATCCGTTCACCAAAGAATAACTATTTTCATTCAAATTCAATTTCATATTTGGATTTTGATCTATCAGAATCCAACAAGTGGCATAATGAAGAAATAATGGACACAATAAAAATTGATTAGAAACCGACTAATTGACAATATGAAATTTTGTTAAGAAACCACGCTAACAAAATCCTAGCTAACTGTTCCTAGCTAACTGTAAATTCCATATTACATTTTATTTATCGCAATTTATTTTATCGCAATTTTAAATTCTCGCAATTTTATTTATCGTTATTTAATTTCTGTTATTTACTTTACGCATTTTATTTATCGTCATTTAATTTCTGTATTTACTTTACGCACTTTAAATATCGGGACACGTATACAAAGTTTTGACATATCATATCGACACATCTATATATATTATTTGGAATCACCATAGACACTCTATATGCAGTAATGATCGAGTTCTCTATACAGGGTTGAGGTTGATTCTATAATAATATATATACTTTGAGTTGTGATCGAGTCTGAGACATGTACACGGGTCACGGTACGTATTAATTAATTCGAATATTATATATTAAATTATATATGAATTATTGGACTGTCAACTATGGACTAATAACATTGGACAATTAAAATGAATTAAAATATTGATTATAATATAAAAAACTAAATAATTCTTCAAGTTTGCCACTTGATTTCATTTTAAACCTCATTCGTATCATCACAATTACAATCTGCGTTCAAACCTTTCATGATTCTTGAAAACACCTCAATCGAGAGGATGAACCAACCGCACTTCATTTACGGAAGGAAAGAGTTATGCATATAGTGGTGCACCTGAGAAACTCTCGGCAACTGAGTAAAAGTTTAACATTTAGCCGCGTCAGATCCTTTGACATTTATTAGCAAAAAAAAAAAAAAAAAAAAAAAAAAAAAAAAAAAAAAAAAAACTTAGTAATCTCTTTCCAAAGTAGCAAATTTTGTCACAGCTCCAACAAGTCAACTTCGACTTTTCGTACGAAACAACCTTATTATAACGTTTATATATACGCGTGCTCTTTTATTGTTACCAGGTAACCTTTCATATTCCATCATATTACCATCAGCGTTTAATCATCTAAAAACACAATTCTCCTGAAACCACCTCGGATTAATAACCGATGATTCAGATATCATAGCATTAAATGCAGAGGAAACAGAAAAATGGTAGATGGTCTAAACGGACAAAAGTTTGATGATAAAGAAAGGAGTGTTAGGAACGCTCGATAGAAAATTGGGTATTGAAAAACAGATTGAGTTACCCATGAAGGAGACCAAGGACAAATACAAGGACCAAATCCTATATTCAAAGGATTCAGGTAATTCTGGATCCGTTGAAATCTTTAGAGAATATCTTGCTCCGAAGTCATGTTAAAATCTTGCGGAAAATCTTTCTCCATCAACCGTCGAACTTAGAAATTCCAAAATATCATCATCAATATCTTTGATATTTCTGAGGATATTTTCATAAATATTCTCGTCCGAAATTATATACCTCTTCGTGCTTTCTGTGTAACATTATATTAGAAACATTCAATAGAAAATTTAGTACCGAAAAGCGGATCATGCGAAACTATGAAGGAAGCCGTGGACAAATCACAAGGAATAAGTTTGACTTCAAAGAATCCAAATGATTCTGTTTCGGATGAAATCTTTAGCGAACACCTTGCTTCCGAATCTAAACCCTTACGGATAAATCTCCTTCATCATCCATCGATATTAGAAATTCCAAGATATCATCGTATATCCATTTATAAATATCCTCCATATTTCTGAAGATATCTTCATAACTATTCTTATCTGAAATCATTTATCTTTTTGTGCTATCAGTGTTACATCATATAGAAACTGTTAGTTTCTATAAACTTTCGAACTTAAAATATGAATGTTTTTGAAGTAATGTTGGGAACTGATGCATGAGTTAGTATAATATAATGACATTTGATCAACGTGATTATATTATAGTAAGTCATGCTGAGTTTCTAATGGAACGTGATGATTCACAGACTATAACATCATCAGGTGTCATGATACATAACTCTTTCATTCTGCTTAATTTCTGAACATATCAAGAAAATATATTCTTGATAGTTCTATTCTCAGTAATTCTGGTAATTTGACAAATCAAATCGTGCTATTACGTTCTTTCTTGTTTAGAACATTAAATTCATTCGAAATTCTATACCTACGAATTCTGGACCGTTATTCGCTTGATTTAAAGTCGGGAAGATAAAACAAGAACAAGAAGCTCCGATATATAAGGGAAAATATAAAGCCCAACAACAACACCGAAATTACAAACTGTGGATATCAGTGCGTATAGCAATATAAAGACACGGGAGGATTATGAATACAATAATCCCTAGAGCATAATAGAAATAAACAGATTCTTCAGGTGGGAGTTGGAAAAGAAGAACGATCATTGCGATAGTTAGAATAAGAACAAGGATCAAAACAGGGTTAATCATTTTCTTAAATCTTTTGAATTTGGGAATTGAGTATAGAAGTAGTTAAAACAAATGGAACGGAAAAGGTAAATTTATAATAGAAATATCAGACAGAGTAATCAAAGTAGATCACCGTATTTAATTAAAGAGATCTTAATTTCCGTAAATCCCGAGGAATCAGATCTTATAGATTTCCAAGATTTTCTTTTAAATCCCTTGAATTCCGGAATTCAACTTTAACCACGTCAAAAGCTAGGGCGCACCTTATTTTCTAAATTCAAACCTGACTACGTCAAAAGTTAAAAACAAATCTTTGTTTCTCATTTCATTCTTTTGTGAATAGCTTCATTCGTACTCTTCGAATAATCGAATTTTTTTCTTTATCCACAAAACTCAATGATGATAAAACTCTATTTATCAACTCATATTCGTCATGAAAACAATTTTATTATTAGCCATGATCACCTCACTCAAATTTCGGGACGAAATTTCTTTAACGGGTAGGTACTGTGATGACCCGTGAATTTCCGACTAATTTTAAACTTAATCTTTATATGTTTCCGACACGATAAGCAAAGTCGGTAATATTGAGTCTCAAAACTGTTGAACTATTTCATTATATTCAATTGACCTTCGACTGCTCTCGGCAATTCACGAACAATTAATTGTAAATAGATATGTGTGTATGTATATATAAATAATAATTCGAAAAATAATTTGAAACATGTTGTATTTAAAATTAATTATATAAAATAAAATAAAAATAAGATATTATAATAATTATTATTTAAAGCATAACTATATATAAATAAAGTATATTAAAAATAAATATTAAATGATTGTAATACTCGTTGGACGTTTCGATTATCATTTAGAGAAGTTTAATTCGAACTTATATGATTTTAAAATAAAAGGTGATCCGAAAATGAGTCATATAAGTTATAGGCTTATTAAAAGTATATTTAGGATCTAATTATTTAGTTTTAACACTTTTTATATTTTACCCATAAATGAGAGGGACAGTTGATATAATTTTTATTTAACAAATTAGTAATCGAATTTTATACATAATGACCAAAATAAATAAATATAGTTAATTTAAAAATATGAGATTTTTCCAGAACACTTTTATCCGTCACTGATTTCGCACGATACACAGTCCGTGTAAACTGTCGGTAAACTAGATTACAAATTGTGAGGCTGCTTATTTTTTTATTAATTTAATTAAGTGCACGTTATCTTTCTTTTCTTCATTTAATATAGATATGGTTAGTTGAGTTTTGGTAAACATATGGAATTATTCAATATAGTACTGTGGTTGTCTGCCTTTACAACTTTTAAACTGTAGTACATAGATTTATATATAGATATTTATATCTGAGAATAGGAATGTGAATGATTAATTAAAGGCACTGTTTTTCTTTTTGTTTTTTCATCACACCCATTTATTCTATATGTTAATTATACATATACATCAAACATGCTCATATAGGAGATAGAAAACATATATGTTCGATTACCGTCCTCACTCCCTCAAGATCAACCATCATCTTCATCAACCACCTATAATTCCCACCCACTTCAACCGTACACAAACCCATCGCTCGTGATCTCCATCTCCATCATCAATCTAACACCACCTTCACCCCGTAATCACCATGTCCGCCACCATGAAACCATTCGGAAACCACCATCCATTATCCATTGTTGCGTTCTGCTTATAACCGGGAACCCACCACCGAACCACCATCACCTTAAATATTTTTTTTCTTGATCACCGAACTTGTCATCACCATCGTTGGGTTTCTACTATTATTTCCGGTTGCTGTACAAAACCAAAACCACATGTAAGTGATCCAACTTTTGTCTAATTACCCATCGTGTATAAAACTGAACTACACAAACATCACCACTATTTTAAAACACCACCATTAATAAACTATATTTTTTTTATGACAACAACAATAGCCACTTTTGAATTAGTTAATGGTTAGTTAAGAAAGTGGCAGGCAAGGAACACAAGTAATATATAATAGAGATTCATAAGTAGGAGATTTCATATTATTTAATACGCTAGTAGTGAGTGGAAATAGCAAGTGGGTTAACTTGACAAAAATCCACAGACACGTTCATTGTTTTCTTATATATATACCCGTGGACATGCAAATTGGAACTATGATGATCATAAACGATTATTACATTTGAAAACATATATTTAAGTTACTGTTAAACGAAAAGAAATGAGTAATGTTACATAGACTATATTTATGTTAAACGATAGATGTTTGGATCACGATGATGGAGATTACTATGATGATGAACGTTAGAAGCTAGGATGACGATGATAATATGATGATACGATGATGGTGGAGACTGTATAAAAATGAAGATGATGATAATTATGATAAGCGATGATGATGAAACTGATGGTTTTTAATGTATCTGTTATATAGAGGTTAAAGGAATTAACGGGCTAGATTATACAAAAAACCGATCAGCGCTTCAATGGTTAGCAGAGGTTAAGGGGAAAGAGAGGTTGTAGGTTCGAAACTAGGCCACTGCAAAACATTTTTTTTAATTTACAATGGAAGCTTGGGCTGGAACTTTATGTGGGCAGCCTTGTTGGGCCACGTATTACCTAAGATTGGGCTTGCAGATTATATGCAGAATTATATATACATATATATCAAATCATATGGATTATTGATTGGGCTGAGAAGAAAACCATAGAAATTGAAACTGATATATAGATGATGCTTATGATGGAGGAAAACATAAAGATATATTAGATATATAGATAGATATAGTTGGGTATTAAATTAGAAAAGCAGTAGCGGAGGGATGGTTAAGGGTGTTGTGGGTTTAGCGGGAGGTCGCAGGTTGGAGCTTGGGCTGCGACATCTTTTTTAGGAAGCTATTTTTAAGGTAGTATACTTATTATTCATATTATTATTATTTTATTTTATTTTATTTTATTATTATTATTATTATTATTATTATTATTATTATTATTATTATTATTACTATTATTATTATTAGTATTATAATTAAACATTATTAGTATTATTATTACTAACAAAATCATTATTAGTATTATCTTTATTATAATATGATTATCATTATTAGTATTATTTTTTTATCATTATTATTATTATTAAAATTACTAACTATAACTTTAGTTTTAAATATATTTCGTATATAAAATATAACTATATTTTTATGATCTTAAACTAAAAAGATAGATATTATAAATTAGATACAAACTTTAAATATATAAAAGTATATATAATAAGTATACTACTTTTACTAATAAAATACTTTTTATTCATTTACGTTTTAATATAACTCGAATTTATTAAAGATGTTATCATATTAAAAATTATGAGTATTTAAAAATATTAATACTAAGTACTTATCTAAAATATTTTAATAAAGTACATAATAGATTATTATGATAATTTAATATATAAAATAAATATATTTAAGTAATTATTAATATTAAATTTAATATCACAAGTATATTACTAATATCAAAATATATATTTATTTGAATATTATTATATGTGTTAATACACATACTTGATATAGGTTCGTGAATCCGAGGTCAACCCTACACTTGTTCATTGACGTCATATGTATTTTTACTACAAAATACAATATGGTGAGTTTCATTTCCCTTTTACTCATTACATTTTTGGGCTGAGAATACATGCACTGTTTTAATAACTGTTTTACAATATTTATATGCGTGAGTTTCATTATTCCCTTTTTAAATACTTTCACAATATATATTTTTGGGACTGAGAATACATGCGCTGTTTTTATAACTGTTTTACGAAATAGACACAAGTACGTGAAACTACATTCTATGGTTGAATTATCGAAATCGAATATGCCCCTTTTTATTAAAGTCTGGTAATCTAAGAATTAGGGAACAGACACCCTAATTGACGCGAATCCTAAAGATAGATCTATCGGGCCCAACAAGCCCCATCCAAAGTACCGGATGCTTTAGTACTTCGAAATTTATATCATGTCCGAAGGAGGATCCCGGAATGATGGGGATATTCTTATATGTATATTGTGAATGTCGGTTACCAGGTGTTCAATCCATATGAATGATATTTTTGTCTCTATGAATGGGACGTATGTTTATGAAAAATTGGAATATGAAATCTTGTGGTCTATTAAAATATTGAAATGATTGTTATGATAAACTAATGAACTCACCAACCTTTTGGTTGACACTTTAAAGCATGTTTATTCTCAGGTACGAAAGAAATCTTCCGCTGTACATTTGTTCATATTAGAGATATTACTCGGAGTCATTCATGACATATTTCAAAAGATGTTGCATTCGAGTCGTTGAGTTTATCAAGATTATTATTAAGTCAATTATATTTGGATATGTTATGAAATGCTTTACATGCCTGTCAACTGTCGATGTAACGAAAGTTTGTCTTTTAAAAACGAATGCAATGTTTGTAAGATTTATCATTTAGAGGTCAATTACCTGGCGATGTAATCAACTGTTGTGAATCGTTTGTAATCGATATGGACTTCGTCCGGATGGATTAGGACGGGTCCTTTCAACGTGTTCTGAAAGCAGTCTTTGGAATATCATCTTCTTTCACCCGCATTTGATGATACCCGGAACGTAAGTCAATCTTTGAATAAACAGACGAGCCTTGTAGTTGATCAAATAAGTCGTCGATTCTCGATAGTGGGTAGCGGTTCTTGATGGTAAGTTTGTTCAACTCTCGGTAGTCGATACACAACCTGAATGTACCATCTTTCTTCTTAACAAACAAAACAGGAGCTCCCCACGGTGATGTGCTTGGTCGAATGAAACCACGCTCTAAAAGTTCTTGTAATTGGCTTTGTAGTTCTTTCATCTCGCTGGGTGCGAGTCTGTAAGGAGCACGAGCTATTGGTGCAGCTCCTGGTACAAGATCTATTTGAAATTCAACGGATCGATGTGGGGGTAATCCCGGTAATTCTTTCGGAAATACATCGGGAAATTCTTTTGCAATGGGAACATCATTGATGCTCTTTTCTTCAGTTTGTACTTTCTCGACGTGTGCTAGAACAGCATAGCAACCTTTTCTTATTAGTTTTTGTGCCTTCAAATTACTAATAAGATGTAGCTTCGTGTTGCCCTTTTCTCCGTACACCATTAAGGGTTTTCCTTTTTCTCGTATAATGCGAATTACATTTTTGTAACAAACGATCTCCGCTTTCACTTCTTTCAACCAGTCCATACCGATTATCACATCAAAACTCCCTAACTCTACTGGTATCAAATCAATCTTAAATGTTTCGCTAACCAGTTTAATTTCTCGATTCCGACATATATTATCTGCTGAAATTAATTTACCATTTGCTAATTCGAGTAAAAATTTACTATCCAAAGGCGTCAATGGACAACTTAATTTAGCACAAAAATCTCTACTCATATAGCTTCTATCCGCACCCGAATCAAATAAAACGTAAGCAGATTTATTGTCAATAAGAAACGTACCCGTAACAAGCTCCGGGTCTTCCTGTGCCTCTGCCGCATTAATATTGAAAACTCTTCCACGGCCTTGTCCATTCGTGTTCTCCTGGTTCGGGCAATTTCTAATAATGTGGCCTGGTTTTCCACATTTATAACAAACTACATTGGCATAACTTGCTCCGACACTACTTGCTCCGCCATTACTCGTTCCGACACCATTTGTTCCTTTCGTTCTATTAACTCCTGGTCCGTAGACCTCACACTTCGCCGCGCTATGACCATTTCTTTTACACTTGTTGCAAAATTTGGTGCAGAACCCCGAGTGATTCTTTTCACACCTTTGGCATAGCTGCTTCTGATTGTTGTTGTTGTTGCGGTTATTATTGTTGTTGGGATGATTGTTGTAGTTGCTGTTGTTGTTGTTGTTGTTGTTGGGCCGTTTGTTGTAGTTGCGATTGTTGTTGCGATTGTTGGGATAATTGTTGCGATTATTGTTGTAATTGCTGTTGTTGTTGTATTGGTGATTCTTATCACCGTTTTCCTCCCACTTTCTTTTGACTTGTTTCACATTGGCCTCTTCAGCAGTCTGTTCTTTAATTCTTTCTTCAATTTGGTTCACGAGTTTGTGAGCCATTCTACATGCCTGTTGTATGGAGGCGGGCTCGTGTGAACTTATATCTTCTTGGATTCTTTCCGGTAATCCTTTCACAAACGCGTCGATCTTCTCTTCCTCATCTTCGAATGCTCCCGGACACAATAGGCACAATTCTGTGAATCGTCTTTCGTACGTGGTAATATCAAATCCTTGGGTTCGTAACCCTCTAAGTTCTGTCTTGAGCTTATTGACCTCGGTTCTGGGACGGTACTTCTCGTTCATCAAGTGCTTGAATGCTGACCACGGTAGTGCGTACGCATCATCTTGTCCCACTTGCTCTAGATAGGTATTCCACCATGTTAACGCAGAACCTGTGAAGGTATGCGTAGCGTACTTCACTTTGTCCTCTTCAGTACACTTACTTATGGCAAACACCGATTCAACCTTCTCGGTCCACCGTTTCAATCCGATCGGTCCTTCGGTTCCATCAAATTCCAAAGGTTTGCAGGCAGTGAATTCTTTGTAAGTGCATCCTACATGATTTCCTGTACTGCTAGATCCAAGGTTATTGTTGGTATGTAGCGCAGCCTGTACTGCGGCTATGTTTGAAGCTAGAAAAGTACGGAATTCCTCTTCATTCATATTCACGGTGTGTCGAGTAGTCGGTGCCATTTCCTTCAAAATAGTTAAATGGAACAAGTTAATCATACAGAATATTAAGAGTAGTTAATAGTATTTCGTAGCATAATATGAACTCATTTATAAAAGCTTTTTCTTCATATTAGCGTTTTATAAGTTTAAATTCGGGTAGTACCTACCCGTTAAGTTCATACTTAGTAGCTAATATACAATTCAACTACTACAATTCTATATGAAAAACTGATTATAATAATATTTCGCGTTCAAACTTTTATACAATATTTTACAAACTTACAATACCGCTTATTTTACATAAAGCATGAAATATAGCACACAATAACTTTGATACAAGATAGTTGTGAAGACAATTCTAGCTAGTACACAAGTCGTTCAGCAAAGGCAATAAAGACACGTAATTCATACGTCCAGAAACAAGTCATGCATTCTGGTTTTACTAGGACTACTTCCCATCCTTGGTCTTGTGCAACATAACCGTTATGGCCGTTGATAAGACAGCGTGTTGTAACGTCATCAAAGGGATGAGGGTTACGTAATGTCCAACAGTCCCGTAATAATCTAAAAACCTCATTTCTTACCCCAATTACCGACTCCGTCACTTGTGGAAACGTTTTGTTTAATAGTTGTAGCCCGATGTTCTTGTTCTCACTTTGGTGAGAAGCGAACATTACTAATCCGTAAGCATAACATGCTTCTTTATGTTGCATGTTAGCCGCTTTTTCTAAATCACGAAGTCCAATATTCGGATATATTGAGTCAAAATAATTTCTTAACCCGTTGCGTAAAATAGCATTTGGGTTCCCCGCAATATATGCGTCAAAGTAAACACATCGTAACTTATGGGTTTCCCAATGTGATATCCCCCATCTTTCAAATGAAAGTCTCTTATAAACCAAGACATTCTTGGAACGTTCTTCGAATGTCTTACAAACTGATCTCGCCTTAAATAGTTGTGCCGAAGAATTCTGGCCGACTCTAGACAAGATTTCATCAATCATGTCTCCGGGTAGGTCTCTTAAAATATTGGGTTGTCTATCCATTTTGTGTTTTTAAACTGTAAAATAGACAAGAGTTAGATTCATAAAAAAGTACTTATTAATACAAGCAATTTTTACATATATCATAAAGCATAAGAACACTATATTACATATATTACACCACACGAATACAACTATCTTATTCTGACTCGCTCGTTTCTTCTTCTTCGGTTTTGGTTCGTTTTGCCAAGTTTCTAGGGATATATGATGTTCCCCTAATACGAGCCGTCGTTGTCCACATTGGTTTAGAAAAACCTGGTGGTTTAGAGGTTCCCGGGTCATTGTTACAACTTAAGGACTTCGGGCGTTGACGATACATATAAAGTTCATCGGGGTTGGAATTAGATTTCTCTATTTTTATGCCCTTTCCCTTATTATTTTCTTTTGCCTTTTTAAATTCAGTTGGGGTAATTTCTATAACATCATCGGAATTCTCGTCGGAATCCGATTCATCGGAGAATTGGTAATCCTCCCAATATTTTGCTTCCTTGGCGGAAACACCATTGACCATAATTAACCTTGGTCGGTTGGTTGAGGATTTTCTTTTACTTAACCGTTTTATTATTTCCCCCACCGGTTCTATTTCTTCATCCGGTTCCGATTCTTCTTCCGGTTCCGATTCTTCTTCCGGTTCCGACTCTTCTTCCGGTTCCTCTTCGGGAACTTGTGAATCAGTCCACAAATCATTCCAATTTACATTTGACTCTTCATTATTATTAGGTGAGTCAATGGGACTTGTTCTAGAGGTAGACATCTATCACATAATATCAAACGCGTTAAGAGATTAATATATCACATAATATTCACATGTTAAAAATATATAGTTTCCAACAAAATTTGTTAAGCAATCATTTTTCAAGTAAACACGGTCGAAGTCCTGACTCACTAATGCATCCTAACAAACTCGATAAGACACACTAATGCAAAATTCTGGTTCTCTAAGACCAACGCTCTGATACCAACTGAAATGTCCCGTTCTTATTGATTAAAAACGTTCCATATTAATTGATTTCGTTGCGAGGTTTTGACCTCTATATGAGACGTTTTTCAAAGACTGCATTCATTTTAAAACAAACCATAACCTTTATTTCATCAATAAAGGTTTAAAAAGCTTTACGTAGATTATCAAATAATGATAATCTAAAATATCCTGTTTACACACGACCATTACATAATGGTTTACAATACAAATATGTTACAACAAAATAAGTTTCTTGAATGCAGTTTTTACACAATATCATACAAGCATGGACTCCAAATCTCGTCCTTATTTAAGTATGCGATAGCGGAAGCTCTTAATAATCACCTGAGAATAAACATGCTTAAAACGTCAACAAAAATGTTGGTGAGTTATAGGTTTAACCTATATATATCAAATCATAATAATAGACCACAAGATTTCATATTTCAATACACATCCCATACATAGAGATAAAAATCATTCATATGGTGAACACCTGGTAACCGACATTAACAAGATGCATATATAAGAATATCCCCATCATTCCGGGACACCCTTCGGATATGATATAAATTTCGAAGTACTAAAGCATCCGGTACTTTGGATGGGGTTTGTTAAGCCCAATAGATCTATCTTTAGGATTCGCGTCAATTAGGGTGTCTGTTCCCTAATTCTTAGATTACCAGACTTAATAACAAGGGGCATATTCGATTTCGATAAT
Source organism: Rutidosis leptorrhynchoides (assembly GCF_046630445.1). Taxonomy (NCBI): domain Eukaryota; kingdom Viridiplantae; phylum Streptophyta; class Magnoliopsida; order Asterales; family Asteraceae; genus Rutidosis; species Rutidosis leptorrhynchoides. The sequence goes on from NC_092337.1 coordinate 261,897,713, forward strand.
TCAACCATAGAATGTAGTTTCACGTACTTGTGTCTATTTTGTAAATCATTTATAAAACCTGCATGTATTCTCATCCCAAAAATATTAGATTTTAAAAGTAGGACTATAACTCACTTTCACAGATTTTTACTTCGTCGGGAAGTAAGACTTGGCCACTGGTTGATTCACGAACCTATAACAATATATACATATATATTAAAGTATGTTCAAAATATATTTACAACACTTTTAATATATTTTGATGTTTTAAGTTTATTAAGTCAGCTGTCCTCGTTAGTAACCTATAACTAGTTGTCCACAGTTAGATGTACAGAAATAAATCGATAATTATTATCTTGAATCAATCCACGACCCAGTGTATACGTATCTCAGTATTGATCACAACTCAAACTATACATATTTTGGAATCAACCTCAACCCTGTATAGCTAACTCCAACATTCACATATAGAGTGTCTATGGTTGTTCCGAAATATATATAGATGTGTCGACATGATAGGTCGAAACATTGTATACGTGTCTATGGTATCTCAAGATTACATAATATACAATACAAGTTGATTAAGTTATGGTTGGAATATATTTGTTACCAATTTTCACGTAGCTAAAATGAGAAAAATTATCCAATCTTGTTTTACCCATAACTTCTTCATTTTAAATCCGTTTTGAGTGAATCAAATTGCTATGGTTTCATATTGAACTCTATTTTATGAATCTAAACAGAAAAAGTATAGGTTTATAGTCGGAAAAATAAGTTACAAGTCGTTTTTGTAAAGGTAGTCATTTCAGTCGAAAGAACGACGTCTAGATGACCATTTTAGAAAACATACTTCCACTTTGAGTTTAACCATAATTTTTGGATATAGTTTCATGTTCATAATAAAAATAATTTTCTCAGAATAACAACTTTTAAATCAAAGTTTATCATAGTTTTTAATTAACTAACCCAAAACAGCCCGCGGTGTTACTACGACGGCGTAAATCCGGTTTTACGGTGTTTTTCGTGTTTCCAGGTTTTAAATCATTAAGTTAGCATATCATATAGATATAGAACATGTGTTTAGTTGATTTTAAAAGTCAAGTTAGAAGGATTAATTTTTGTTTGCGAACAAGTTTAGAATTAACTAAACTATGTTCTAGTGATCACAAGTTTAAACCTTCGAATAAGATAGCTTTATATGTATGAATTGAATGATGTTATGAACATCATTACTACCTTAAGTTCCTTGGATAAACCTACTGGAAAAGAGAAAAATGGATCTAGCTTCAATGGATCCTTGGATGGCTCGAAGTTCTTGAAGCAGAATCATGACAGGAAAACAAGTTCAAGTAAGATCATCACTTGAAATAAGATTGTTATAGTTATAGAAATTGAACCAAAGTTTGAATATGATTATTACCTTGTATTAGAATGATAACCTACTGTAAGAAACAAAGATTTCTTGAGGTTGGATGATCACCTTACAAGATTGGAAGTGAGCTAGCAAACTTGAAAGTATTCTTGATTTTATGAAACTAGAACTTTTGGAATTTATGAAGAACACTTAGAACTTGAAGATAGAACTTGAGAGAGATCAATTAGATGAAGAAAATTGAAGAATGAAAGTGTTTGTAGGTGTTTTTGGTCGTTGGTGTATGGATTAGATATAAAGGATATGTAATTTTGTTTTCATGTAAATAAGTCATGAATGATTACTCATATTTTTGTAATTTTATGAGATATTTCATGCTAGTTGCCAAATGATGGTTCCCACATGTGTTAGGTGACTCACATGGGCTGCTAAGAGCTGATCATTGGAGTGTATATACCAATAGTACATACATCTAAAAGCTGTGTATTGTACGAGTACGAATACGGGTGCATACGAGTAGAATTGTTGATGAAACTGAACGAGGATGTAATTGTAAGCATTTTTGTTAAGTAGAAGTATTTTGATAAGTGTATTGAAGTCTTTCAAAAGTGTATAAATACATATTAAAACACTACATGTATATACATTTTAACTGAGTCGTTAAGTCATCGTTAGTCGTTACATGTAAGTGTTGTTTTTAAACCTTTAGGTTAACGGTCTTGTTAAATGTTGTTAACCCAATGTTTATAATATCAAATGAGATTTTAAATTATTATATTATCATGATATTATCATGTATGAATATCTCTTAATATGATATATATACATTAAATGTCTTTACAACGATAATCGTTACATATATGTCTCGTTTAAAAATCATTAAGTTAGTAGTCTTGTTTTTACATATGTAGTTCATTGTTAATATACTTAATGATATGTTTAATTATCATAGTATCATGTTAACTATATATATATCCATATATATGTCATCATATAGTTTTTACAAGTTTTAACGTTCGTGAATCACCGGTCAACTTGGGTGGTCAATTGTTTATATGAAACATATTTCAATTAATCAAGTCTTAACAAGTTTGATTGCTTAACATGTTGGAAACATTTAATCATGTAAATATCAATCTCAATTAATATATATAAACATGGAAAAGTTCGGGTCACTACAACTTGAAGTCCCAAACCCACTTTTGGGGTCCAAAAATTCGGCCAAACCAACAAACCCACCAAAACTCATGATTTTTACATTCTACTTTCATGCATGTTGGTAGATTGTAAAATAAATGAGTTTACTAGCCAAAAACAAGAAGCATATTAACAAGACTTTGGCTCTAGATACCATTGTTGGGATTTAACAAGTTCATAAACACTAAAATCATATTAAGATTCATATTAAAGCGGAAGCATGTAACCCGATTTGAAACTTGTTTACTTTAACCAATTAAAATTAAATCCCAATAATAGATCATGTCATGAAATATACTTACAAACTAAAAGTGGGTTTAGATTTTTACCTCCTCAAGCTAGTTGAGGGTTTCTACAAAGATGATGAAGATGATGATGAAAGAGCTTCTAACTTGAAGCCTCAAGTGTGAAATACCCCAAGCCTTTTGTGCACCAACACCACCTTTAATTAGTTAGGAATTTTACACTTGAAATCAACTTGCAAGACTAAATTTTGAACCCTCTTTTTCCTTGAAAAAAATTCGGCCAAAAAAATGGGAGGAGGAAGGAGAGTTTTTTGCAAGTATTATTTTTGATGGTAGAATGTGCAAGTATTAAATGGGTTAGGTAAAGTGCATATGTAGAAGCAAAAGACTCTTCCAAAAGAGCCAATCAAATTGCATGCAATACACCAACCTCCCATGCCCATTTAATTATATAAATTTAAATTTAAAATAAATATAAACTTATATAAAAGTATTATATATAATACTTGCACATTTTTATTTTATGTATACATTATATTTTATAAAACCAATTTATAAAATGTAACATAAAATAATTTATAATTTAACCTATAAATAATTAAATCCTCTATATATAAATTATTCCATAATTTATATGTAAATTCATCAAGTAATTTCTCTTTAGAAACCTTTTTTTTCTAAAATTCAAGTGTCGCGTATTTATTTAATGATCCAACCGTTAAGATCAAATACGTATAAGGTGTCAGTAAGCTTGTTATTGGGTATGACCCGACTTGGATCATAACACATTAGCCACATTAATTTATTATGTCTCTCGGGCATATGAAATACCTTCAAAATGATGAAAAAATAACTTGAGCTTCAAAGGATCTTTGATTGTTTGGAAGTTCTTGAAATAGAATCATGACACAAAAACAAGTTCAAGTAAGATTATTACTCGAATTAAGATAGTTATTGTAGAGACCCGTCCTAATCCATCCGGACGAAGTCCATATCGATTATAAACGATTCACAACAGTTGATTACATCGTGAGGTACTTGACCTCTATATGATACATTTTACAAACATTGCATTCGTTTTTGAAAAGACAATCTTTCATTACATCGAAAGTTGACGACATGCACACCATTTTATAATATATCTAGTTATAATTGACTTAATAATAATCTTGATGAACTCAACGACTCGAATGCAACATCTTTTGAAATATGTTATGAATGACTCCAAGTAATATCTTTAAAATGAGCAATTGCACAGCGGAAGACTTCTTTCATACCTGAGAATAAACATGCTTTCAAGTGTCAACCAAAAGGTTGGTGAGTTCATTAGTTTAACATAAATAATCATTTCATAATTTTAATAGACCACAAGATTTTATATTTCCATTCCTCATAAACATACGTCCCATGCATAGAGCCAAAAATATCATTCATATGGATTGAACACCTGGTAACCGACATTCACAATATGCATATAAGAATAACCCCTTCATTTCGGGATCCTCCTTCGGACATGATATAAATTTTGAAGTACTAAAGCATCCGGTACTTTGGATGGGGCTTGTTGGGCCCGATAGATCTATCTTTAGAGTTCGCGTCAATTAGGGTGTCTGTTCCCTAATTCTTAGATTACCAGACTTAATAATAAGGGGCATATTCGATTTCGATCATTCAACCATAGAATGTTGTTTCGATTACTTGTGTCTATTTCGTAAAACATTTATAAAAAACAGCGCATGTATTCTCAGCCCAAAAATATATAATGCAAAAGCAATTAAAAAGGGAGTAATGAAACTCACGTAATGTATTTTGTAGTAAAAATACATATAACGACATTAAACAACTGAACAATGCAGGGTTGGCCTCGGATTCACGAACCTATATCAACTGTATATCTATTAAAACATATAATGGAAATCACATAATTTCCTTTATTAATTATATATTATTTATGTGTTTGTAGTTTATATAATGTATATTAAATTCCATTTAAAAATATATACTTATATTATATCTTAAAGTATACGTTATATATATTTATTGTATATATATATAAAATGATTATAATCTATACATTTAGTTATATTAATATATCTATGTATATATTTAGTATTATATTAAAAATATCAAATTTGTTGTATGTCGGTATTTATATAAGAAATGTTAATATGTCTTGTATATAGTTATATAGATTATTAATATAGTTGTAGGTTGAATGATAGACACAAGTAATCGAAACTACACTCTATGGTTGAATGATCAAAATCGAATATGCCCCTTTTTATTAAGTCTGGTAATCTAAGAATTAGGGAACAGACACCCTAATTGACGCGAACTCTAAAGATAGATCTATCGGGCCCAACAAGCCCCATCCAAAGTACCGGATGCTTTAGTACTTCGAAATTTATATCATGTCCGAAGGAGGATCCCGGAATGATGGGGATATTCTTATATGCATATTGTGAATGTCGGTTACCAGGTGTTCAATCCATATGAATGATATTTTTGTCTCTATGCATGGGACGTATGTTTATGAGGAATGGAAATATAAAATCTTGTGGTCTATTAAAATTATGAAATGATTATTTATGTTAAACTAATGAACTCACCAACCTTTTGGTTGACACTTGAAAGCATGTTTATTCTCAGGTATGAAAGAAGTCTTCCGCTGTGCAATTGCTCATTTTAAAGATATTACTTGGAGTCATTCATAACATATTTCAAAAGACGTTGCATTCGAGTCGTTGAGTTCATCAAGATTATTATTAAGTCAATTATAACTAGATATATTATAAAATGGTGTGCACGTCGTCAACTTTCGATGTAATGAAAGATTGTCTTTTCAAAAAATGAATGCAATGTTTGTAAAATGTATCATATAGAGGTCAAGTACCTCGCGATGTAATCAACTGTTATGAATCGTTTATAATCGATATGGACTTCGTCCGGATGGATTAGGACGGGTCTTCACAGTTGGTATCAGAGCGGTGGTCTTAGCAAACCGGGTCTTGCATTAGTGTGTCTAACTGATAGTCGTTAGGATGCATTAGTGAGTCTGGACTTCGACCGTGTCTGCATGTCAAAAGTTTTGCTTATCATTAGTGTCGAAAAATTATTTGCTTATCATCCTTAAAGTCTAGACACGTCTTACTACCTCTATTGCATAGACAGTGTATAGATAAATTCATATCTTAGCGTATCTGTTATTGTTACCTTTGCCTGACAGTTTCCGTAGACTCCTCCGTAACTTATGAGATTTTAGTATTGTATATATGCATATGTAAATTATGTATTACAGGGTACTAATCTACATCCTATAATCTATTTCTTATCGAAAATCCTTCATCTGATCGTACGAGATGAATCCCTCAATCAGTTCGAATTCCTCGAAGTCCGACAGGTATTCCGATATGGAGTTTCACTCGAGCTCCGAAAGCAGTGTCACCGGAATGAATCAACCAGCCAGCCATCCCCAACTCATCTGATGGTTTCGTAGTCGACTAAATCAATGGAGATGAGAAGAAAGCGATCCTTTCCATTCCACCAACCGAATTTACCTCTCGGCGATGAACCTGAAACACTTACCGGCGAACCTGTTTGTAATACTATTTTCTCTTTCATTTCCCTAATATCTCGCCAAGATTATATTTTATCTAAAATTCTAAACCTTATTCATTCGCTCATTCTGACCGACAATCACCCCGGAATAATAGAAGAAGTCAACAAACTTCGCACTCGAAAAATAAATTTGGAGAATATGGTACAAAACGTACCAGCTTCAGCAACATCACCGGCACCAACAGTATCACCAACAACCCAAGTTTCAACATCACACGCCTCAAAATCTCATTATGTACCTCGAGTATAATCAACGTTCTACATATCGTTCTACATCATTTATCTTCGTTCTATCTGGCGATTATGTAACCTCTAATGTTTTAGAGATTATGTATTCCAGTTCTAACGATGAATCAGATGATATTAATATCATATAAATTCATCAAATCCAAGATTACATCTGAAGAAAATATATAAGTATATATATTTTCATAAGGATTGTAATTAAAAATTCTTTTGTACAAACTGCTAATGGTGAAAATATTTTAACGGGTAGGTAATACCCGAGGAATATTTAGGTTTTACATTAATAAGTTACATTGTACGTTCTTCAAATCTGATTCAACATTCATTTACTATCCTATTTACATCCACAGATATACGAATCCATTCACCGCATAATAACTATTTTCATTCAACTTCATATTTGGATTTTGACCTATCAGAATCTAACAAGTGGCATAATGAAGAAATAATGGACACAATAAAAATTGATTAGAAACAGATTAATTATTAATATGAAATTTTGTTAAGAAACCACGCTAACAAGATCCTAGCTAACTATTAATTCCGTATTACATTTTATTTTATCGCAATTTAGTTATCGCAATTTAATTATCACAATTTACATTCTCGCAATTTTATTATCGTCATTTAATTTCTGTTATTTATTTTTACGCACTTTAAATATCGGGACACGTATACAAGGTTTTGACATATCATATCGACGCATCTATATATATTATTTGGAATCACCATAGACACTCTATATGCAGTAATGATCGAGTTCTCTATACAGGGTTGAGATTGATTCTATAATAATATATATACTTTGAGTTGTGATCGAGTCTGAGACGAATACGGGTCACGATACATATTAATTAATTCGAATATTATATATTAAACAATATATGAATTATTGGACTGTTAACTGTGGACTATCGACTGTGGACTAATAACATTGGACAATTAAAATGAATTAAAATATTGATTATAACATATGAAACTAAACAATTCTTCAAGTTGCCACTTGATTTCATCTTAAACCTCATTTGTATCTTGACGATTACAATCTGCGATTCAAACCTTTCATGATTCTTGGAAACACCTCAATCGATAGGATGAATCAACCGCACTTCATCTACGGAAGGAAAGATTTAGGCATAAAGTTATGCACCTGAGAAACTCTCGGCAACTGAGTAAAAGTTTAACACGTAACCGCGTCAGATCCTTTGGCATTTATTAGCAAAAATAACTTTGCGATCCCTTTTCAAAGTAGCCAATTTTGTCACAGCTCCAGCAAGTCAACTTCGACTTTTCATTCGAAATAGTCTTACTATAATCCTGATATTTATACAATTACCCTTTTGATACCAGAGAATTTTTTTTATATTCCACCATATTACCAGCAGACGTACCAGCAACCTCGTTGCTTTTTGGCTTAAATCTTTCTGATAAATCATTATGTTTATTCATTGAAACCCTATCATATACTAATCCGCATCTTGTAACGAGAATTGTCATACCAATTACCGGGAACCAGTAATCAGTACTTTGAAAACTCACAGCCTGTCTACATCAACAGTTATATGTATGACATTATTCTCTTAGAATTATGATCTTTCATTCTGAAAAGCACTCAGTCTACAAATCAAATACTCTGAATGTTGAAAAAGCTGAATGAAGCAGCAGAAATCGTAGACAACCGTAAATGACCTTAGTAGTCGGAAGTTTGATGATAAAGAATAATATGTTGGAAAAGCTCAGAAACGTTGGAACTGGAAAACGGATAGAGTTAACCATGAAGGAGACCAAGGACAAATACAAGGACCATACCCTATATTCAAAGAATCCAGATAATTCTAAATCCGATGAAATCCTTAGAGATTATCTTGCTTCGAAGTCATGTTAAAATCTTGCGGAAAATCTTTCTCCATCGAACTTAGAAATTCCAAAATACCATCATCAATATCTTCGATATTTCTGAGGATATTTTCATAAATATTCTCGTCCGAAATTTATATACCTCTTTGTGCTTCCTGGGTATCATTATATTGGAAACTTTCAAGAGAAAATTTAGTACCGAAAAGCAGATTATGCGAAACTATGAAGAAAGCAGTGGACAAATCACCAAGAATAAGTTTGACTTCAAAGAATCCAAATGATTCAATATCTGCTAAAGTCTTTAGTGAATATCTTGCTCATTACTCTAAACCCTTGCAGACAATAGTTTCTATCATCCGCTGATCATAGATATTTAAAGATATTATCATATCTTTCATTATAAATATCCTCGATATTTCTGAATATATTTTTATAACTAATACTATCTGAAATCATTTATCTCTTCGTGCTATCAGTGTTACATCATATAGAAACTGTTAGTTTCTATATTCTGTAAACTTTCGAGCTTAAAATATGAATGTTATTGAAGTAATGTTGGGAACTGATGCATGAGTTATTATAATATAATGACACTTGATCAACGTGATTATATTACAGTAAGTCATGCTGAGTTCTAATGGGACATGATGGTTCACAGTAGATCATACCACCCTCATGTGTCATGTTACATAACTCTTTCATTCTCATTAACTTCTGAATATATCAAGAAAGTATATTCTTGATAGCTCTATTCTCAATGATTCTGGTAATTTGACGAATCAAATCGTGCTATTACGTTCTTTCTTGATTATAACATTAAATTCATTCGAAACTCCATACTTACAGATTCTAGACCATTACTCGTTTTATTAGAGATAGAGAGGAGATTAAAAAGACGAAGAGCTCCGAAACATAAAGGGAGATATAAAACTCGACAACAACACTGAAATTAAAATAATTAAAAATTAAAACATCACGACAATAAAAAAAATTAAAAGATTACAATCAAACTATTCGTCGTCGTCAATTGTCACCTGCAAAGTAGCGTTCACCAGTCATTTCACCATCCGTGAGGTACTCTGGAGACATCGGTATTTCTCTTGATGCTTCAACTGCTGCTTCAGCTGATTCATCGAGGTAACGATAACCCAACGTCTCTTCATCTTCTAGAACCGCATACAAAGAAATGCGTTTACCGCGATCTTCAATGGTATCTTTTATAAAGTACCATTGATCATCGGTACACAGAAAACTTGCCCTACAATCCGCATCATAATTGTTTTTATAAAAGAATACAGACGTGAATTCACACGGAACTTTTTCCTTCAGAAAGGATAGCAAGTCTTGTAAACCAACATCACGAATGTCGATATCTTCAAATGAAATACTGTTGCCCCACTTATATTCCTTCATTTTATTACAGAAATCACCTCCGTAATGAACATCGAATGAAACAATCATTGAGAGAAATGTTAACATTTTGCAGTTTGGGAGTGTTTGATTTTGATTTTTGAGAAAGGTGGAAATATAAAAGAAATATATGTTTGAGTGTATAAAATGAAGTATATGGTTGGTGTTTATATAGTGTAAAGGTGCCCGTTGGGATAGCCATTGGAATTTTTTTTTATATTTTACTAACGGCTAAAAATTTGGGCAAGTTTTTGGGCGAAGGTGGACGATGCCCGTTGGGACCTCTCTCATGATAGTTTCATTCGTGCTCTTCGAATAATCGAATCATTTTATCTGTATTATTCTGTAATGATGAAAACTCTATTTATCAACTCATATTCGTTATGAAAACATTTTTATAGTTAGCCACGACGACCTCACTCAAATTTCGGGACGAAATTTCTTTAACGGGTAGGTACTGTAGTGACCCAGGAATTTCCGATCAAATTTAAACTTTAATCTTTATATGTTTCCGACACGATAAGCAAAGTCTGTAATGTTGAGTCTCGAAAACCTTGAAACTATGTTCATATATTCAATTGACCTTTGACCAGTCTCAACGATTCACGAACAATAATTTATAAATATGATATAACTAATAAACTGTAACATTATTATATTAAATGTAATTACAAGTTGAAAATATATTTGTATAATATTATTATTACTTTTATTATTATTAATATCAATATCAAAATTATTAATATCATAAATCTAATACAAAAATAGAATACATGTAACTTGATATATCTTTCATATCACTTATATTAGATATTACTATCATTATTAAGAATAATTAGTATTATTATAAATTAATATTATCATTATCATATTTTGTATTATCATTATCATATTTTGTAGTAACATTTTACATATATTGAAAATATGTATTATTAATATTATTGTTATAAATCTTATAGATATTATTATTATTATCAATAATATTATTACTATTGTAAACATCATTTATTAATAATAATATTAAAAGTATTATTATTATAATTATATTTTATTAATTAATTAGACTAATTATATTATATAGATAATATAGATACAAATATATATAAAACAGATATGTTTATATATATATATATATATATATATATATATATATATATATATATACAGATATACATATATCAAGAAATCAGTACTATTTTATATAGATTGTTAATATTAGGATTATTATTATTATTATTATTATTAGTATTTAGATTATTAATAATATAATTATAATTATTAATAAAACATATATAAAATCATACATATATATCCAAATCAGTTAACAATTGCTTTCTTACTGTAATAGAATTCCAAATTTCGTACCATTTGATTCCAAATCCAAACATCTATCTGTTTCAAACTTTATCCACCTGCTACATTATTTGAGTACTTGTTGTCTGCAAATTATTATACGTCCTAATCTAGTTTTAACTCAAACAATTTTGAGTCTAATATATGTATTATAAATCGTTTATCATTCTGGCACAATTAACTATCTCTATATTTCAAAACTAACAGAAAAGATGAAGGGAAAAGGTCGACTGCCCCTGTTCTTATACCATTTATTCAATTCGTCAAATTTGAAATAATATTCAAAATGTAATAATTCAGCTCTGTTAGGAATGATTTAAGTAAGATATCTGTAAGTTCTCAATTTTCAATCTTTCATATTAATTACTAATTTTGAAGTCAAAGTTAAAATCTAAAAAGTCAAAGATTTTGTTCATCGCAAAATTTGAATTCGTTTTGAGGTTTCTGAATCAATTGATGATTCAGAAAGTTTATATGAATGATTTAAAACATAATTCGTGTTGTAATTATAATCTAAAACGCTTTAAAAATTAAGATTTGATTTAGTATTAGTGACGTTTTTGACAGTGATGAGCAATAGAAATAAAATGAATGAATCTTTAAAATCTACTAATGCCAAAGTGTTAGAAATCTTCTGGTAAATTTAACTGTAAAGTTTTAGAATCCAATTCGTTGAATTGAATTCAAATTAACGAGTCAAACTTATATGTTAAAAAGGCAATCGTGTAGTTCATCATGAAATTCAAACGGGTTTTAATGTTTTCAGTTCAATTGTTGAGTGATAAAGTTTTTAGAAACGATTTAGAACATATTTCATGTAGGAACCACTATCTAAAACAGTCTTGAATTCATAATCATATATCGAGTTCATTTTTTTTAAAATTTGCTATTGATGTATAAAAATCATTATTATTCTTTTCTGTTAATCAATACATTCCATATATTGGATAGATTCTGTTTAAATTGTGAATTCTGAAACAAACACGATTTAGCTATTATATTGATGGTCGGTTCCTGGTCGATTGTTTTAGATGAAGAAGAAGGGGAATTAGAATGCAACGGGTTATATAGATATTAAGTTTCTATTATTACAGAAAAACGAGCATAGCAGAACGGTTTATTGGGTATGTGATTGAGCGGGTGGTCATGGGTTCGAGTCCGGTCCGGTGCAATTCTTTTTAAGAAAACTCCTAAGGGTATATACACTCTTATCTTTTAATTCTTCTATTATTATTTTTATTATTATTATTGTTGTTATTATTATTATTGTTATATTTGGTAGTATGATCCTCATTATTATTATGACCATAATTATATGTATTATAACAATTATTATTATTAATGTATTATTAATGTTATTGTTATTATTAACTTACCATTTTAGTATTATTATCATTTTTATGAATATGATTATTATTACTATAACTATTATCAAAATAATACAAATTATTATTGTTAGTATTAATATCCTTTTTAGTACTATTATTATTATTATGAATATGTTTAGGATTATTATTATCGTTATAAAACAATACAAGTTATTATTACTCTCATTAATATTAGTATAAATATCATTTTTTTTTGTTTTACTATTATTATTATTAACATATGTAGCAATTTTAAGAATATCGTTATTTATATTAGTATTATCAATATTAAGAAAATTATTATTATTAGTAAGTCATTATTATCGACACTATCATTTTCGTTACAAATAAATATTTTGTACCTAAAATATACTTAATACATATATTATAATCATATTAATAGTTTATATATCACCTACCAACTATAATAACATTATTTATATACAAATAATTATATATAATGAATTAAGAATATTTTCATATAATACTAACCATATATATACAGAGAGATATATCAATATAACCAAATATATAGATATTAAACATTCAACATATATACACAAAACTAAATAAGTATAATATATAATTCAAGTTATAATATATAAACTTGTTCGAATACGATTATACATTTTAATATATATACAAATGATATAGGTTCGTGAATCCGAGGTCAACCCTGCATTGTTCAGTTGTCTATTGTCGTCATATGTATTTTTACTACAAAATACATTAGGTGAGTTTCATTTTCCCTTTTTACTCTTTACGTTTTTGGGCTGAGAATACATGCGAAACTTTTATAACTGTTTTACGAAATAGACACAAGTAATCGAAACTACACTCTATGGTTGAATGATCGAAATCGAATATGTCCCTTTTTATTAAGTCTGGTAATCTAAGAATTAGGGAACAGACACCCTAATTGACGCGAACTCTAAAGATAGATCTATCGGGCCCAACAAGCCCCATCCAAAGTACCGGATGATTTAGTAATTCGAAATTTATATCATGTCCGAAGGAGGATCCCGGAATAATGGAGATATTCTTATATGCATATTGTGAATGTCGGTTACCAGGTGTTCAATCCATATGAATGATATTTTTGTCTCTATGCATGGGACGTATGTTTATGAGGAATGGAAATATAAAATCTTGTGGTCTATTAAAATTATGAAATGATTATTTATGTTAAACTAATGAACTCACCAACCTTTTGGTTGACACTTGAAAGCATGTTTATTCTCAGGTATGAAAGAAGTCTTCCGCTGTGCAATTGCTCATTTTAAAGATATTACTTGGAGTCATTCATAACATATTTCAAAAGACGTTGCATTGGAGTCGTTGAGTTCATCAAGATTATTATTAAGTCAATTATAACTAGATACATTATAAAATGGTGTGCACGTCGTCAACTTTCGATGTAATGAAAGATTGTCTTTTCAAAAATGAATGCAATGTTTGTAAAATGTATCATATAGAGGTCAAGTACCTCGCGATGTAATCAACTGTTATGAATCGTTTATAATCGATATGGACTTCGTCCAGATGGATTAGGACGGGTCTTCACATTATAGGTTATGATTACAACATGAATTGTGTTGCAAATCATTCCTATAATCTTTATGGATCATCAAATTAACTGGAGATATCAAAACAAACTCGAATTTGATTCAAGAACACTTAGTTGACTTTTAAAACCCAAAACTTTGACTCTCAAATTAGAGATTAATAGAAAGAATTTGAAATGTCCCGTTCTTATTGATTAAAAACGTTCCATATTAATTGATTTCGTTGCGAGGTTTTGACCTCTATATGAGACGTTTTTCAAAGACTGCATTCATTTTAAAACAAACCATAACCTTTATTTCATCAATAAAGGTTTAAAAAGCTTTACGTAGATTATCAAATAATGATAATCTAAAATATCCTGTTTACACACGACCATTACATAATGGTTTACAATACAAATATGTTACAACAAAATAAGTTTCTTGAATGCAGTTTCTACACAATATCATACAAGCATGGACTCCAAATCTCGTCCTTATTTAAGTATGCGACAGCGGAAGCTCTTAATAATCACCTGAGAATAAACATGCTTAAAACGTCAACAAAAATGTTGGTGAGTTATAGGTTTAACCTATATATATATCAAATCATAATAATAATAGACCACAAGATTTCATATTTCAATACACATCCCATACATAGAGATAAAAATCATTCATATGGTGAACACCTGGTAACCGACATTAACAAGATGCATATATAAGAATATCCCCATCATTCCGGGACACCCTTCGGACATGATATAAATTTCGAAGTACTAAAGCATCCGGTACTTTGGATGGGGTTTGTTAGGCCCAATAGATCTATCTTTAGGATTCGCGTCAATTAGGGTGTCTGTTCCCTAATTCTTAGATTACCAGACTTAATAAAAAGGGGCATATTCGATTTCGATAATTCTACCATAGAATGTAGTTTCACGTACTTGTGTCTATTTTGTAAATCATTTATAAAACCTGCATGTATTCTCATCCCAAAAATATTAGATTTTAAAAGTGGGACTATAACTCACTTTCACAGATTTTTACTTCGTCGGGAAGTAAGACTTGGCCACTGGTTGATTCACGAACCTATTGAAATGTCCCGTTCTTATTGATTAAAAACGTTCCATATTAATTGATTTCGTTGCGAGGTTTTGACCTCTAAATGAGACGTTTTTCAAAGACTGCATTCATTTTTAAACAAACCATAACCTTTATTTCATCAATAAAGGTTAAAAAAACTTTACGTAGATTATCAAATAATGATAATCTAAAATATCCTGTTTACACACGACCATTACATAATGGTTTACAATACAAATATGTTACAACAAAATAAGTTTCTTGAATGCAGTTTTTACACAATATCATACAAGCATGGACTCCAAATCTCGTCCTTATTTAAGTATGCGACAGCGGAAGCTCTTAGTATTCACCTGAGAATAAACATGCTTTAAACGTCAACAAAAATGTTGGTGAGTTATAGGTTTAACCTATATATATCAAATCGTAACAATAGACCACAAGATTTCATATTTCAATACACATCCCATACATAGAGATAAAAATCATTCATATGGTGAACACCTGGTAACCGACATTAACAAGATGCATATATAAGAATATCCCCATCATTCCGGGACACCCTTCGGATATGATATAAATTTCGAAGTACTAAAGCATCCGGTACTTTGGATGGGGTTTGTTAGGCCCAATAGATCTATCTTTAGGATTCGCGTCAATTAGGGTGTCTGTTCCCTAATTCTTAGATTACCAGACTTAATAAAAAGGGGCATATTCGATTTCGATAATTCAACCATAGAATGTAGTTTCACGTACTTGTGTCTATTTTGTAAATCATTTATAAAACCTGCATGTATTCTCATCCCAAAAATATTAGATTTTAAAAGTGGGACTATAACTCACTTTCACAGATTTTTACTTCGTCGGGAAGTAAGACTTGACCACTGGTTGATTCACGAACCTATAACAATATATACATATATATCAAAGTATGTTCAAAATATATTTACAACACTTTTAATATATTTTGATGTTTTAAGTTTATTAAGTCAGCTGTCCTCGTTAGTAACCTACAACTAGTTGTCCACAGTTAGATGTACAGAAATAAATCGATAAATATTATCTTGAATCAATCCACGACCCAGTGTATACGTATCTCAGTATTGATCACAACTCAAACTATATATATTTTGGAATCAACCTCAACCCTGTATAGCTAACTCCAACATTCACATATAGAGTGTCTATGGTTGTTCCGAAATATATATAGATGTGTCGACATGATAGGTCGAAACATTGTATACGTGTCTATGGTATCTCAAGATTACATAATATATAATACAAGTTGATTAAGTTATGGTTGGAATAGATTTGTTACCAATTTTCACGTAGCTAAAATGAGAAAAATTATCCAATCTTGTTTTACCCATAACTTCTTCATTTTAAATCCGTTTTGAGTGAATCAAATTGCTATGGTTTCATATTGAACTCTATTTTATGAATCTAAACAAAAAAAGTATAGGTTTCTAGTCGGAAAAATAAGTTACAAGTCATTTTTGTAAAGGTAGTCATTTCAGTCGAAAGAACGACGTCTAGATGACCATTTTAGAAAACATACTTCCACTTTGAGTTTAACCATAATTTTTGGATATAGTTTCATGTTCATAATAAAAATCATTTTCTCAGAATAACAACTTTTAAATCAAAGTTTATCATAGTTTTTAATTAACTAACCCAAAACAGCCCGCGGTGTTACTACGACGGCGTAAATCCGGTTTTACGGTGTTTTTCGTGTTTCCAGGTTTTAAATCATTAAGTTAGCATATCATATAGATATAGAACATGTGTTTAGTTGATTTTAAAAGTCAAGTTAGAAGGATTAACTTTTGTTTGCGAACAAGTTTAGAATTAACTAAACTATGTTCTAGTGATTACAAGTTTAAACCTTCGAATAAGATAGCTTTATATGTATGAATCGAATGATGTTATGAACATCATTACTACCTTAAGTTCCTTGGATGAACCTACTGGAAAAGAGAAAAATGGATCTAGCTTCAATGGATCCTTGGATGGCTCAAAGTTCTTGAAGCAAAATCATGACACGAAAACAAGTTCAAGTAAGATCATCACTTGAAATAAGATTGTTATAGTTATAGAAATTGAACCAAAGTTTGAATATGATTATTACCTTGTATTAGAATGATAACCTACTGTAAGAAACAAAGATTTCTTGAGGTTGGATGATCACCTTACAAGATTGGAAGTGAGCTAGCAAACTTGAAAGTATTCTTGATTTTATGAAACTAGAACTTTTGGAATTTATGAAGAACACTTAGAACTTGAAGATAGAACTTGAGAGAGTTCAATTAGATGAAGAAAATTGAAGAATGAAAGTGTTTGTAGGTGTTTTTGGTCGTTGGTGTATGGATTAGATATAAAGGATATGTAATTTTGTTTTCATGTAAATAAGTCATGAATGATTACTCATATTTTTGTAATTTTATGAGATATTTCATGCTAGTTGCCAAATGATGGTTCCCACATGTGTTAGGTGACTCACATGGGCTGCTAAGAGCTGATCATTGGAGTGTATATACCAATAGTATATACATCTAAAAGCTGTGTATTGTACGAGTATGAATACGGGTGCATACGAGTAGAATTGTTGATGAAACTGAACGAGGATGTAATTGTAAGCATTTTTGTTAAGTAGAAGTATTTTGATAAGTGTCTTGAAGTCTTTCAAAAGTGTATGAATACATATTAAAACACTACATGTATATACATTTTAACTGAGTCGTTAAGTCATCGTTAGTCGTTACATGTAAATGTTGTTTTGAAACCTTTAGGTTAACGATCTTGTTAAATGTTGTTAACCCAATGTTTATAATATCAAAAGAGATTTTAAATTATTATATTATCATGATATTATGATGTACGAATATCTCTTAATATGATATATATACATTAAATGTCGTTACAACGATAATCGTTACATATATGTCTCGTTTCAAAATCATTAAGTTAGTAGTCTTGTTTTTACATATGTAGTTCATTGTTAATATACTTAATGATATGTTTACATATCATAATATCATGTTAACTATATATATAATCATATATATGTCATCATATAGTTTTTACAAGTTTTAACGTTCGTGAATCACCGGTCAACTTGGGTGGTCAATTGTCTATATGAAACCTATTTCAATTAATCAAGTCTTAACAATTTTGATTGCTTAACATGTTGGAAACATTTAATCATGTAAATATCAATCTCAATTAATATATATAAACATGGAAAAGTTCGGGTCACTACAGTACCTACCCGTTAAATAAATTTCGTCCCGAAATTTTAAGCTGTTGAAGGTGTTGACGAATCTTCTGGAAATAGATGCGGGTATTTCTTCTTCATCTGATCTTCACGCTCCCAGGTGAACTCGGGTCCTCTACGAGCATTCCATCGAACCTTAACAATTGGTATCTTGTTTTGCTTAAGTCTTTTAACCTCACGATCTATTATTTCGACGGGTTCTTCGATGAATTGGAGTTTTTCGTTGATTTGGATTTCATCTAACGGAATAGTGAGATCTTCTTTAGCAAAACATTTCTTCAAATTCGAGACGTGGAAAGTGTTATGTACAGCCACGAGTTGTTGAGGTAACTCAAGTCGGTAAGCTACTGGTCCGACACGATCAATAATCTTGAATGGTCCAATATACCTTGGATTTAATTTCCCTCGTTTACCAAATCGAACAACGCCTTTCCAAGGTGAAACTTTAAGCATGACCATCTCTCCAATTTCAAATTCTATATCTTTTCTTTTAATGTCAGCGTAGCTCTTTTGTCGACTTTGGGCGGTTTTCAACCGTTGTTGAATTTGGATGATCTTCTCGGTAGTTTCTTGTATAATCTCCGGACCCGTAATCTGTCTATCCCCCACCTCACTCCAACAAATTGGAGACCTGCACTTTCTACCATAAAGTGCTTCAAACGGCGCCATCTCAATGCTTGAATGGTAGCTGTTGTTGTAGGAAAATTCTGCTAACGGTAGATGTCGATCCCAACTGTTTCCGAAATCAATAACACATGCTCGTAGCATGTCTTCAAGCGTTTGTATCGTCCTTTCGCTCTGCCCATCAGTTTGTGGATGATAGGCAGTACTCATGTCTAGACGAGTTCCTAATGCTTGCTGTAATGTCTGCCAGAATCTTGAAATAAATCTGCCATCCCTATCAGAGATAATAGAGATTGGTATTCCATGTCTGGAGACGACTTCCTTCAAATACAGTCGTGCTAACTTCTCCATCTTGTCATCTTCTCTTATTGGTAGGAAGTGTGCTGATTTGGTGAGACGATCAACTATTACCCAAATAGTATCAAAACCACTTGCAGTCCTTGGCAATTTAGTGATGAAATCCATGGTAATGTTTTCCCATTTCCATTCCGGGATTTCGGGTTGTTGAAGTAGACCTGATGGTTTCTGATGCTCAGCTTTGACCTTAGAACACGTCAAACATTCTCCTACATATTTAGCAACATCGGCTTTCATACCCGGCCACCAAAAATGTTTCTTGAGATCCTTGTACATCTTCCCCGTTCCAGGATGTATTGAGTATCTGGTTTTATGAGCTTCTCTAAGTACCATTTCTCTCATATCTCCAAATTTTGGTACCCAAATCCTTTCAGCCCTATACCGGGTTCCGTCTACCCGAATATTAAGATGCTTCTCCGATCCTTTGGGTATTTCATCCTTTAAATTTCCCTCTTTTAAAACTCCTTATTGCGCCTCCTTTATTTGAGTAGTAATGTTATTATGAATCATTATATTCATAGATTTTACTCGAATGGGTTCTCTATCCTTCCTGCTCAAGGCATCGGCTACCACATTTGCCTTCCCCGGGTGGTAACGAATCTCAAAATCGTAATCATTCAATAATTCAATCCACCTACGCTGCCTCATATTCAGTTGTTTCTGATTAAATATGTGTTGAAGACTTTTGTGGTCGGTATATATAATACTTTTGACCCCATATAAGTAGTGCCTCCAAGTCTTTAATGCAAAAACAACCGCGCCTAATTCCAAATCATGCGTCGTATAATTTTGTTCGTGAATCTTCAATTGTCTAGACGCATAAGCAATCACCTTCGTTCGTTGCATTAATACACAACCGAGACCTTGCTTTGATGCGTCACAATAAATCACAAAATCATCATTCCCTTCAGGCAATGACAATATAGGTGCCGTAGTTAGCTTTTTCTTCAATAACTGAAACGCTTTCTCTTGTTCATCATTCCATTCAAATTTCTTCCCTTTATGCGTTAATGCAGTCAAGGGTTTTGCTATTCTGGAAAAGTCTTGGATGAACCTTCTGTAGTAACCAGCTAGTCCTAAAAACTGGCGTATGTGTTTCGGAGTTTTCGGGGTTTCCCACTTTTCAACAGTTTCTATCTTTGCCGGATCCACCTTAATACCTTCTTTGTTCACTATGTGACCGAGGAATTGAACTTCTTCCAACCAAAATGCACACTTTGAAAACTTAGCGTACAATTCTTCCTTCCTCAATACTTCTAACACCTTTCTCAAATGTTCACCGTGTTCTTGGTCATTCTTTGAGTAAATAAGTATGTCATCAATGAAAACAATGACAAACTTGTCAAGGTATGGTCCACACACTCGGTTCATAAGGTCCATGAACACAGCTGGTGCATTAGTTAAACCAAACGGCATGACCATAAACTCGTAATGACCGTAACGTGTTCTGAAAGCAGTCTTTGGAATATCATCTTCTTTCACCCGCATTTGATGGTACCCGGAACGTAAGTCAATCTTTGAATAAACAGACGAGCCTTGTAGTTGATCAAATAAGTCGTCGATTCTCGGTAGTGGGTAGCGGTTCTTGATGGTAAGTTTGTTCAACTCTCGGTAGTCGATACACAACCTGAATGTACCATCTTTCTTCTTGACAAACAAAACAGGAGCTCCCCACGGTGATGTGCTTGGTCGAATGAAACCACGCTCTAAAAGTTCTTGTAATTGGCTTTGCAGTTCTTTCATCTCGCTGGGTGCGAGTCTGTAAGGAGCACGAGCTATTGGTGCAGCTCCTGGTACAAGATCTATTTGAAATTCAACGGATCGATGTGGGGGTAATCCCGGTAATTCTTTCGGAAATACATCGGGAAATTCTTTTGCAATGGGAACATCATTGATGCTCTTTTCTTCAGTTTGTACTTTCTCGACGTGTGCTAGAACAGCATAGCAACCTTTTCTTATTAGTTTTTGTGCCTTCAAATTACTAATAAGATGTAGCTTCGTGTTGCCCTTTTCTCCGTACACCATTAAGGGTTTTCCTTTTTCTCGTATAATGCGAATTGCATTTTTGTAACAAACGATCTCTGCTTTCACTTCTTTCAACCAGTCCATACCGATTATCACATCAAAACTCCCTAACTCTACTGGTATCAAATCAATCTTAAATGTTTCGCTAACCAGTTTAATTTCTCGATTCCGACATATATTATCTGCTGAAATTAATTTACCATTTGCTAATTCGAGTAAAAATTTACTATCCAAAGGCGTCAATGGACAACTTAATTTAGCACAAAAATCTCTACTCATATAGCTTCTATCCGCACCCGAATCAAATAAAACGTAAGCAGATTTATTGTCAATAAGAAACGTACCCGTAACAAGCTCCGGGTCTTCCTGTGCCTCTACCGCATTAATATTGAAAACTCTTCCACGGCCTTGTCCATTCGTGTTCTCCTGGTTCGGGCAATTTCTAATAATGTGGCCTGGTTTTCCACATTTATAACAAACTACATTGGCATAACTTGCTCCGACACTACTTGCTCCGCCATTACTCGTTCCGACACCATTTGTTCCTTTCGTTCTATTAACCCCTGGTCCGTAGACCTCACACTTCGCCGCGCTATGACCATTTCTTTTACACTTGTTGCAAAATTTGGTGCAGAACCCCGAGTGATTCTTTTCACACCTTTGGCATAGTTGCTTCTGATTGTTGTTGTTGTTGCGGTTATTATTGTTGTTGGGATGATTGTTGTAGTTGCTGTTGTTGTTGTTGTTGTTGTTGTTGTTGGTCCGTTTGTTGTAGTTGCGATTGATGTTGCGATTGTTGGGATAATTGTTGCGATTATTGTTGTAATTGCTGTTGTTGTTGTATTGGTGATTCTTATCACCGTTTTCCTCCCACTTTCTTTTGACTTGCTTCACATTGGCCTCTTCAGCAGTCTGTTCTTTAATTCTTTCTTCAATCTGGTTCACTAGTTTGTGAGCCATTCTACATGCCTGTTGTATGGAGGCTGGCTCGTGTGAACTTATATCTTCTTGGATTCTTTCCGGTAATCCTTTCACAAACGCATCGATCTTCTCTTCCTCATCTTCGAACGCTCCCGGACACAATAGGCACAATTCTGTGAATCGTCTTTCATACGTGGTAATATCAAATCCTTGGGTTCGTAACCCTCTAAGTTCTGTCTTGAGCTTATTGACCTCGGTTCTGGGACGGTACTTCTCGTTCATCAAGTGCTTGAATGCTGACCACGGTAGTGCGTACGCATCGTCTTGTCCCACCTGCTCTAGATAGGTATTCCACCATGTTAACGCAGAACCTGTGAAGGTATGCGTAGCATACTTCACTTTGTCCTCTTCAGTACACTTACTTATGGCAAACACCGATTCGACCTTCTCGGTCCACCGTTTCAATCCGATCGGTCCTTCGGTTCCATCAAATTCCAAAGGTTTGCAGGCAGTGAATTCTTTGTAGGTGCATCCTACACGATTTCCTGTACTGCTAGATCCAAGGTTATTGTTGGTATGTAGCGCAGCCTGTACTGCGGCTATGTTTGAAGCTAGAAAAGTACGGAATTCCTCTTCATTCATATTCACGGTGTGTCGAGTAGTCGGTGCCATTTCCTTCAAAACAGTCAAATGGAACAAGTTAATCATACAGAATATTAAGAGTAGTTAATAGTATTTCGTAGCATAATATGAACTCATTTATAAAAGCTTTTTCTTCATATTAGCGTTTTATAAGTTTAAATTCGGGTAGTACCTACCCGTTAAGTTCATACTTAGTAGCTAATATACAATTCAACTACTACAATTCTATATGAAAAACTGATTATAATAATATTTCGCGTTCAAACTTTTATACAATATTTTACAAACTTACAATACCGCTTATTTTACATAAAGCATGAAATATAGCACACAATAACTTTGATACAAGATAGTTGTGAAGATAATTCTAGCTAGTACACAAGTCGTTCAGCAAAGGCAATAAAGACACGTAATTCATACGTCCAGAAACAAGTCATGCATTCTGGTTTTACTAGGACTACTTCCCATCCTTGGTCTTGTGCAACATAACCGTTATGGCCGTTGATAAGACAGCGTGTTGTAACGTCATCAAAGGGACGAGGGTTACGTAATGTCCAACAGTCCCGTAATAATCTAAAAACCTCATTTCTTACCCCAATTACCGACTCCGTCACTTGTGGAAACGTTTTGTTTAATAGTTGTAGCCCGATGTTCTTGTTCTCACTTTGGTGAGAAGCGAACATTACTAATCCGTAAGCATAACATGCTTCTTTATGTTGCATGTTAGCCGCTTTTTCTAAATCACGAAGTCCAATATTCGGATATATTGAGTCAAAATAATTTCTTAACCCGTTGCGTAAAATAGCATTTGGGTTCCCCGCAATATATGCGTCAAAGTAAACACATCGTAACTTATGGGTTTCCCAATGTGATATCCCCCATCTTTCAAACGAAAGTCTCTTATAAACCAAGACATTCTTGGAACGTTCTTCGAATGTCTTACAAACTGATCTCGCCTTAAATAGTTGTGCCGAAGAATTCTGGCCGACTCTAGACAAGATTTCATCAATCATGTCTCCGGGTAGGTCTCTTAAAATATTGGGTTGTCTATCCATTTTGTGTTTTTAAACTGTAAAATAGACAAGAGTTAGATTCATAAAAAAAAATACTTATTAATACAAGCAATTTTTACAAATATCATAAAGCATAAGCACACTATATTACATATATTACACCACACGAATATAACTATCTTATTCCGACTCGCTCGTTTCTTCTTGTTCGGTTTTGGTTCGTTTTGCCAAGTTTCTAGGGATATATGATGTTCCCCTAATACGAGCCGTCGTTATCCACATTGGTTTAGAAAAACCTGGTGGTTTAGAGGTTCCCGGGTCATTGTTACAACTTAAGGACTTCGGGGGTTGACGATACATATAAAGTTCATCGGGGTTGGAATTAGATTTCTCTATTTTTATGCCCTTTCCCTTATTATTTTCTTTTGCCTTTTTAAATTCAGTTGGGGTAATTTCTATAACATCATCGGAATTCTCGTCGGAATCCGATTCATCGGAGAATTGGTAATCCTCCCAATATTTTGCTTCCTTGGCGGAAACACCATTGACCATAATTAACCTTGGTCGGTTGGTTGAGGATTCTCTTTTACTTAACCGTTTTATTATTTCCCCCACCGGTTCTATTTCTTCTTCCGGTTCCGATTCTTCTTCCGGTTCCGATTCTTCTTCCGGTTCCGACTCTTCTTCCGGTTCCTCTTCGGGAACTTGTGAATCAGTCCACGAATCATTCCAATTTACATTTGACTCTTCATTATTATTAGGTGAGTCAATGGGACTTGTTCTAGAGGTAGACATCTATCACATAATATCAAACACGTTAAGAGATTAATATATCACATAATATTCATATGTTAAAAATATATAGTTTCCAACAAAAATGTTAAGCAATCATTTTTAAAGAAAACACGGTCGAAGTCCAGACTCACTAATGCATCCTAACGAACTCGATAAGACACACTAATGCAAATTTTCTGGTTCTCTAAGACCAACGCTCTGATACCAACTGAAATGTCCCGTTCTTATTGATTAAAAACGTTCCATATTAATTGATTTCGTTGCGAGGTTTTGACCTCTAAATGAGACGTTTTTCAAAGACTGCATTCATTTTTAAACAAACCATAACCTTTATTTCATCAATAAAGGTTAAAAAAACTTTACGTAGATTATCAAATAATGATAATCTAAAATATCCTGTTTACACACGACCATTACATAATGGTTTACAATACAAATATGTTACAACAAAATAAGTTTCTTGAATGCAGTTTTTACACAATATCATACAAGCATGGACTCCAAATCTCGTCCTTATTTAAGTATGCGACAGCGGAAGCTCTTAGTATTCACCTGAGAATAAACATGCTTTAAACGTCAACAAAAATGTTGGTGAGTTATAGGTTTAACCTATATATATCAAATCGTAACAATAGACCACAAGATTTCATATTTCAATACACATCCCATACATAGAGATAAAAATCATTCATATGGTGAACACCTGGTAACCGACATTAACAAGATGCATATATAAGAATATCCCCATCATTCCGGGACACCCTTCGGATATGATATAAATTTCGAAGTACTAAAGCATCCGGTACTTTGGATGGGGTTTGTTAGGCCCAATAGATCTATCTTTAGGATTCGCGTCAATTAGGGTGTCTGTTCCCTAATTCTTAGATTACCAGACTTAATAAAAAGGGGCATATTCGATTTCGATAATTCAACCATAGAATGTAGTTTCACGTACTTGTGTCTATTTTGTAAATCATTTATAAAACCTGCATGTATTCTCATCCCAAAAATATTAGATTTTAAAAGTGGGACTATAACTCACTTTCACAGATTTTTACTTCGTCGGGAAGTAAGACTTGACCACTGGTTGATTCACGAACCTATAACAATATATACATATATATCAAAGTATGTTCAAAATATATTTACAACACTTTTAATATATTTTGATGTTTTAAGTTTATTAAGTCAGCTGTCCTCGTTAGTAACCTACAACTAGTTGTCCACAGTTAGATGTACAGAAATAAATCGATAAATATTATCTTGAATCAATCCACGACCCAGTGTATACGTATCTCAGTATTGATCACAACTCAAACTATATATATTTTGGAATCAACCTCAACCCTGTATAGCTAACTCCAACATTCACATATAGAGTGTCTATGGTTGTTCCGAAATATATATAGATGTGTCGACATGATAGGTCGAAACATTGTATACGTGTCTATGGTATCTCAAGATTACATAATATATAATACAAGTTGATTAAGTTATGGTTGGAATAGATTTGTTACCAATTTTCACGTAGCTAAAATGAGAAAAATTATCCAATCTTGTTTTACCCATAACTTCTTCATTTTAAATCCGTTTTGAGTGAATCAAATTGCTATGGTTTCATATTGAACTCTATTTTATGAATCTAAACAAAAAAAGTATAGGTTTCTAGTCGGAAAAATAAGTTACAAGTCATTTTTGTAAAGGTAGTCATTTCAGTCGAAAGAACGACGTCTAGATGACCATTTTAGAAAACATACTTCCACTTTGAGTTTAACCATAATTTTTGGATATAGTTTCATGTTCATAATAAAAATCATTTTCTCAGAATAACAACTTTTAAATCAAAGTTTATCATAGTTTTTAATTAACTAACCCAAAACAGCCCGCGGTGTTACTACGACGGCGTAAATCCGGTTTTACGGTGTTTTTCGTGTTTCCAGGTTTTAAATCATTAAGTTAGCATATCATATAGATATAGAACATGTGTTTAGTTGATTTTAAAAGTCAAGTTAGAAGGATTAACTTTTGTTTGCGAACAAGTTTAGAATTAACTAAACTATGTTCTAGTGATTACAAGTTTAAACCTTCGAATAAGATAGCTTTATATGTATGAATCGAATGATGTTATGAACATCATTACTACCTTAAGTTCCTTGGATGAACCTACTGGAAAAGAGAAAAATGGATCTAGCTTCAATGGATCCTTGGATGGCTCAAAGTTCTTGAAGCAAAATCATGACACGAAAACAAGTTCAAGTAAGATCATCACTTGAAATAAGATTGTTATAGTTATAGAAATTGAACCAAAGTTTGAATATGATTATTACCTTGTATTAGAATGATAACCTACTGTAAGAAACAAAGATTTCTTGAGGTTGGATGATCACCTTACAAGATTGGAAGTGAGCTAGCAAACTTGAAAGTATTCTTGATTTTATGAAACTAGAACTTTTGGAATTTATGAAGAACACTTAGAACTTGAAGATAGAACTTGAGAGAGTTCAATTAGATGAAGAAAATTGAAGAATGAAAGTGTTTGTAGGTGTTTTTGGTCGTTGGTGTATGGATTAGATATAAAGGATATGTAATTTTGTTTTCATGTAAATAAGTCATGAATGATTACTCATATTTTTGTAATTTTATGAGATATTTCATGCTAGTTGCCAAATGATGGTTCCCACATGTGTTAGGTGACTCACATGGGCTGCTAAGAGCTGATCATTGGAGTGTATATACCAATAGTATATACATCTAAAAGCTGTGTATTGTACGAGTACGAATACGGGTGCATACGAGTAGAATTGTTGATGAAACTGAACGAGGATGTAATTGTAAGCATTTTTGTTAAGTAGAAGTATTTTGATAAGTGTCTTGAAGTCTTTCAAAAGTGTATGAATACATATTAAAACACTACATGTATATACATTTTAACTGAGTCGTTAAGTCATCGTTAGTCGTTACATGTAAATGTTGTTTTGAAACCTTTAGGTTAACGATCTTGTTAAATGTTGTTAACCCAATGTTTATAATATCAAAAGAGATTTTAAATTATTATATTATCATGATATTATGATGTACGAATATCTCTTAATATGATATATATACATTAAATGTCGTTACAACGATAATCGTTACATATATGTCTCGTTTCAAAATCATTAAGTTAGTAGTCTTGTTTTTACATATGTAGTTCATTGTTAATATACTTAATGATATGTTTACATATCATAATATCATGTTAACTATATATATAATCATATATATGTCATCATATAGTTTTTACAAGTTTTAACGTTCGTGAATCACCGGTCAACTTGGGTGGTCAATTGTCTATATGAAACCTATTTCAATTAATCAAGTCTTAACAATTTTGATTGCTTAACATGTTGGAAACATTTAATCATGTAAATATCAATCTCAATTAATATATATAAACATGGAAAAGTTCGGGTCACTACACCTATAACAATATATACATATATATCAAAGTATGTTCAAAATATATTTACAACACTTTTAATATATTTTGATGTTTTAAGTTTATTAAGTCAGCTGTCCTCGTTAGTAACCTACAACTAGTTGTCCACAGTTAGATGTACAGAAATAAATCGATAAATATTATCTTGAATCAATCCACGACCCAGTGTATACGTATCTCAGTATTGATCACAACTCAAACTATATATATTTTGGAATCAACCTCAACCCTGTATAGCTAACTCCAACATTCACATATAGAGTGTCTATGGTTGTTCCGAAATATATATAGATGTGTCGACATGATAGGTCGAAACATTGTATACGTGTCTATGGTATCTCAAGATTACATAATATACAATACAAGTTGATTAAGTTATGGTTGGAATAGCTTTGTTACCAATTTTCACGTAGCTAAAATGAGAAAAATTATCCAATCTTGTTTTACCCATAACTTCTTCATTTTAAATCCGTTTTGAGTGAATCAAATTGCTATGGTTTCATATTGAACTCTATTTTATGAATCTAAACAGAAAAAGTATAGGTTTATAGTCGGAAAAATAAGTTACAAGTCGTTTTTGTAAAGGTAGTCATTTCAGTCGAAAGAACGACGTCTAGATGACCATTTTAGAAAACATACTTCCACTTTGAGTTTAACCATAATTTTTGGATATAGTTTCATGTTCATAATAAAATTTATTTTCTCAGAATAACAACTTTTAAATCAAAGTTTATCATAGTTTTTAATTAACTAACCCAAAACAGCCCGCGGTGTTACTACGACGGCGTAAATCCGGTTTTACGGTGTTTTTCGTGTCTCCGGGTTTTAAATCATTAAGTTAGCATATCATATAGATATAGAACATGTGTTTAGTTGATTTTAAAAGTCAAGTTAGAAGTATTAACTTTTGTTTGCGAACAAGTTTAGAATTAACTAAACTATGTTCTAGTGATTACAAGTTTAAACCTTCGAATAAGATAGCTTTATATGTATGAATCGAATGATGTTATGAACATCATTACTACCTTAAGTTCCTTGGATAAACCTACTGGAAAAGAGAAAAATGGATCTAGCTTCAACGGATCCTTGGATGGCTCGAAGTTCTTGAAGCAGAATCATGACACGAAAACAAGTTCAAGTAAGATCATCACTTGAAATAAGATTGTTATAGTTATAGAAATTGAACCAAAGTTTGAATATGATTATTACCTTGTATTAGAATGATAACCTACTGTAAGAAACAAAGATTTCTTGAGGTTGGATGATCACCTTACAAGATTGGAAGTGAGCTAGCAAACTTGAAAGTATTCTTGATTTTATGTAACTAGAACTTGTAGAATATATGAAGAACACTTAGAACTTGAAGATAGAACTTGAGAGAGATCAATTAGATGAAGAAAATTGAAGAATGAAAGTGTTTGTAGGTGTTTTTGGTCGTTGGTGTATGGATTAGATATAAAGGATATGTAATTTTGTTTTCATGTAAATAAGTCATGAATGATTACTCATATTTTTGTAATTTTATGAGATATTTCATGCTAGTTGCCAAATGATGGTTCCCACATGTGTTAGGTGACTCACATGGGCTGCTAAGAGCTGATAATTGGAGTGTATATACCAATAGTACATACATCTAAAAGCTGTGTATTGTACGAGTACGAATACGGGTGCATACGAGTAGAATTGTTGATGAAACTGAACGAGGATGTAATTGTAAGCATTTTTGTGAAGTAGAAGTATTTTGATAAGTGTATTGAAGTCTTTAAAAAGTGTATAAATACATATTAAAACACTACATGTATATACATTTTAACTGAGTCGTTAAGTCATCGTTAGTCGTTACATGTAAGTGTTGTTTTGAAACCTTTAGGTTAACGATCTTGTTAAATGTTGTTAACCCAATGTTTATAATATCAAATGAGATTTTAAATTATTATATTATCATGATATTATCATGTATGAATATCTCTTAATATGATATATATACATTAAATGTCTTTACAACGATAATCGTTACATATATGTCTCGTTTAAAAATCATTAAGTTAGTAGTCTTGTTTTTACATATGTAGTTCATTGTTAATATACTTAATGATATGTTTACTTATCATAGTATCATGTTAACTATATATATATATCCATATATATGTCATCATATAGTTTTTACAAGTTTTAACGTTCGTGTATCACCAGTCAACATGGGTGGTCAATTGTCTATACGAAACATATTTCAATTAATCAAGTCTTAACAAGTTTGATTGCTTAACATGTTGGAAACATTTAATCATGTAAATATCAATCTCAATTAATATATATAAACATAGAAAAGTTCGGGTCACTACAGAATTGAGGATTGAAAACTTACAGATAGTTTAATTAGATCATTCCTAACGACACTGCATTATTAGATTTTGAGAATTCACTTGAAATCGAGCTTTTGTTAAATTGAACCAAGAAAAGAGCACGACTTGTTTTTCTAAATTTATTTGTTTTAGTTCTCTCTCAATTGTGGATGTATAGATATACTGAATGATTATTGTGATTGAAATAGACTTGTAACAACATCCGACAGGAAACAAAATCAGATACAGTCTCGATGGCTATGTGTAACAAACTGGTATCCTTTTTCTATTTCTTTTTAAATTATATAATAATTACAAGATATATTAGTAATAATAAATAATAATACTGATTAATAAAAATAGAAGTACTAGAAATACCAATATAGTTAATAATATTACTAATAATAATAATATTATTGTTAATAGACAAGTATAATAAATGATAAATAATAATATAAAAATTTTAATGATAAAAATAATTAATAATTCTAATAATAATAATAATAATAATAGTTCTTAATGATAATATTAATAATAAAATCTAATAACAATACTAATAAATATAATATTGATGATAAAAATAATAATAATGATAATAATATCAATAATAATAATAATTGTATTGATAATAATTATTAGTAGTATTATTAAGAATCATAAAATTTATAACTTTAATAAGTTTACTAATAATAATCAAAATAAAACGATAATAATAATAGGTTTATTTATACTAATAATAATACTACTTATCATAATATTGTTGATAATAATAATATTAATAATTTTGATAGTATAATAACTTATGTCAAATTTCATATATACTTTATATAATAATATTATTGATACCAATATTGATACTAATAGTGAAATTAATGGTAATGATATTAATATTACAAATATAGTACTATCAATTATATAACTTATTGAATCTTTAATATTTATAAATTACAATATATATCATATTAATTATGTATATATCTAACAACCAATATCCCAACTTACGTTATATAAACAAAGACATTTTAATAAACAAGTTTTATTATATCGAAAAACGTTTTCGCACGTTTGAAAATAGATCAATCAAGTATTATGAAATTCAATTCTCCATTAACTTCTGTCTGACACTTGATAAGTGATTCTTTGTTCTCATTTGAAAATCACTTTACCATTTATTCCGAATACCGTTAAAAAGAAACGATTTCTCAAATTGGGCCTCATAACAGAGACTCGTAATCATAATTCAATGTATCTGATAATTCAATCATATGATATTATCTTTTA
The DNA here is from genome assembly GCF_046630445.1 of Rutidosis leptorrhynchoides. NCBI lineage: Eukaryota > Viridiplantae > Streptophyta > Magnoliopsida > Asterales > Asteraceae > Rutidosis > Rutidosis leptorrhynchoides. The sequence continues at coordinate 261,929,736 of NC_092337.1, forward strand.
ATTCCGTCAATAACTATATTGAACAAATATTGAAACAAACACGTTTATGTAAAGTATTATACATCTAATATCTTAACGTTTTCAATTAATAAGTATATATTATATATACATATCTATATACACATAAATGTTCGTGAATCGTCAGGCATGGTCAAAGGGTAATTGATTACATGAATATAGATTTCAAAACTTTTGAGACTCAACATTACAGATTTTGCTTATCGTGTCAGAAACATATAAAGATTAAAGTTTAAATTTGATCGGAAATTTCCGGGTCATCACAGTACCTACCCGTTAAAGAAATTTCATCCCGAAATTTGATCGAGGTTGTCATGGCTAACTATAAAAATGTTTTCATGATGAATATGAGTCGATGGATCGAGTTTTATCATCATTCAGTAATATAGATAAAAAAAATGATTGCGCGAAGAGTATAATCGAAGCTATCGCAAGAGAGGGAAATGAGTAAATGTAGAATCGTTTTAACTGATGACGTAGTTATGATTGATTTCCGGAATTCATGAGATTTAAAGAAAATCTTCGTAATAAGATTTGGTTCTTCGGCGATATAGGAAATCCGATCTTCTTTGATTAAATGCAATAATCTGTTTCGATTGCTCTGTCGGATATTTTATTATAAATCCACTCCCTTAGTTTCCTTATTTTCACAGCTCACACCTTCCATTCTTTCTCCCCTGATTCATATTTTTAAAGCATTCATCAATATGCTCCATCCAGTTCTGATCCTTAATATACTCTTAACTTTCATATCTGTCATTCTTCTCTTTCATCTACCACCGGAGGATTATATTTACTTCTACTATTATCTTGGGGTTATAGTGTTTTTAATTTCCCCGTGCCTTTACGTGGCAATACGTATTGATATGCACGGTTTGTAATTTATGTGTTGTTGTCGAGCTTTATATTTTCTTTATATTCAAGAGTTCCATACTTTTGTCTCCTCTTCCCGACTTCAAGTCAAGCGAATAATGGTCCGGAATTCGTAGATATGGATTTTGAAATGAACATAGTTAATGTTCTAGAAGAAAATCGTAATGGCACGATCATGATTTTTCAAATTACTAGAATATCTGAAAAGATAGAACTATTAAGAATATATGTTCTTGATATACTTGGAGATTGGGTAGAATGTAAGAGTCATGTAACCTGGCACATGATGATGGTACTGAGAATCATCACGTTCCATTAGAAACTCAGCATGAATTACTGTAGTATAATCACGTTGATCAAATGTCATTATATTATACTAACTCAAGCTTCAGTTCCCAACACTACTTCAAAAACATTCATAATTTAAATTCAAAGATTTATAGAATATAGAAACTAAAACAGTTTCCTTTTATGAGATAACACAGATAGCGTGGAGAGATAATTAATATCGGACGAGAATATTTATGAAGATTTCTTCAGAAATATTGAGGATATTTATAATGAAAGATACGATAATATCTTTGAATATCTAAGATCAGAGGATGATGGAGACTATTGTCCGCAAGGGTTTAGAGTAAGGAGCAAGATATTCGCTAAAGACTTCAGCAGACATTGAATCATTTAGATTCTTTGAAGTTAAACTTATTCTTTGTGATTTGTCCACGGCTTCTTTCATAGTTTCGCATAATCCGCTTTTCGGTACTAAATTTTCTATTGAGTGTTTCCAATACTCCATTCTTTATCATCAAACTTTCGACGATTAAGGTCGTTTACGGTTGCCTACAGTTTCTGCTGCTTCATTCAGCTTTTTCAAAGTTCAATATATTGATTTGTAGGCTGGGTGCTTTTCAAAATTTTAGAATTGAAGATCGTAATTCTAGGAGATAATTGTTATATACAACAACAATACCCAATCCCGCACATGCGAGATTGTTATATGTATACATATAACTGTTGATGTAGACATGCTGCGAGATTTCAAAATACTGATTGCTAAACCCTGGTAATTGGTATGGCAATTTTCGTTACAAGATACGGATGAGTATATGATAGGGTTTCAATGAACATAATGATTCTTCGAAAGGTCAAAGATCAATGAAATTGCTGGTAAATTTACTGCTAAGGTGGATGAAATATAAACGATTCTCCGGTAATGATGACGAAAGGTAACTTATATAATCAAGATTATAATAAGGCTAATTCGAATGAAAGTCTAAGTTGATTTACTGAAGCTTTGACAAAATTGGCTACTTTGAAGAGGGATTGTAAAGTTATTTTCTGTAATAACAATGCCAAAGGAGCTAGCACAGATACTTGTTAAACATTTACTCAGGTTCCGAGAGTTTTCAAGTGCATAACTATATGCATTAATCTCTTGTTACGTAGATGAAGTACTGTTGGTTCATCCTCTCGATTGAGGTGTTTTCAAGAATCATGCAAGGTTTGAACACAGATTGTAATCGTTAAGATACAAATGAGGTTTAAGATGAAATCAAGTGTCAAACTTGAAGAATTATTTAGTTTCATATATTATAATCAATATTTTAATTCATTTTAATTGTTCAATGTCATTAGTCCACAGTCGATAATCCACAGTTAACAGTCAAATAATTCATATATAATTTAATATATAATATTCGAATTAATTAATATGTATCGTGACCCGTGTACATGTCCCAGACTCGATCACAACTCAAACTATATATATATATATATAGATGGGTCGATATGATATGTTAAAACATTGTATACGTGTCCCGATATTTAAAATGCGTAAATAACAGAATGACGATAAATAAAGTGCGTAAAATAAATAACATAAATTAAATGACGATAAATAAAATTGCGAGAATGTAAATTGCGATAATTAATTGCAATAAATAAAATGTAACCAGTTAGCTAGGAACAGTTAGCGTGGATTCTTAAAAAAATTCTTCTCATAATTAAATTGTTTGTTTCTAACAAGTTTTATTTTGTCCAATGTTTTCTTCATTATGCCACTTGTTGAATTCTGATAAATCAAAATCCCAATATGATTTTGGATGAATATGGTTATTCTGTGGTGAACGGATACGTATATCGGTGGTTGTAAGTAGGATAGTAAATGACTATTGAATCAGTTTTGAAGAATGTACAATGTAATTTATTAATGTGAAATCTAAATATTCCTCGGGTATTACCTGCCCGTTAAAATATTTTCACCATTAACAGTTTGCACAAAAGAATTTTTAATTACAATCTTTATGAAAACATATATACATATATATTTTATTCATATGTAATCATGGATTTAATGAGTTAATATGATATTAAACTCATTTGATGTACCGTTAGAACAAGAATATATAATCTCCAAATCATTAGAGATTACTTGATCGCCATGAAGAACGAAGATAATTGATGTAGAACGATACGTAGAACGATGATTATACTTGAGGTACAGAGTGAGATGTTGAGGCATGGATTGTTGATGGTACTGGTACTGTTATTGATGGTACTGTTGATGCCGGTGATGTTGCTGAAGCTGGTAAATTTTGCACTATCTTTTCCAAGGCTACAACTCGGGCGTGAAGCTCGTTGACTTCTTCTATTATACTAAGATGATTGTCAGTTCAAACGAGAGGATGAATGAGGTTTAGAATCTGAGATAGTATATGATCGTGACGAGACACTCTGGAAATGAGAGAGAAAATGGTGTCTCGAACAGGTTCGCCGGTAAACGCTTCAGGTTCATTGTCAAGAGGTGAATTCGTTTGATAGAAGGGATCGCCTTCTTCGCGTCTCCATTGATTAAGTCGACTACGAACCCATCAGATGAATTGGGGATGACTGATTGATTGATTCATTTCGGTGACGCTGATAGGTGAAACTCCATATCAGAATAGCTGTCGGAATCCGAGGAATTCGAACTGCTTGAGGGATTCATCTCGTACGATCAGATAAAGGATTTTCGAAAAGAAATGGATTATAGGATGTAGATTAGTACCATGCAATACATAATTTACATATGCATATATAATACTAAAATCCCATAAATTACGGAGGAATCTACGGAAGCTGTCAGGCAAAGGTAACAATAACAGATACGCTAAGATATGAACTTATCTATACACTGTCTATGCAATAGAGGCAGTAAGATGTGTCTAGACTTTAAGGATGATAAGCAAATAATTTTCAACATTAAATGATAAGGAAAACTTTTGACATGCAGACACGGTCAAAGTCCAGACTCACTAATGCATTCTAACGACTTATCAGTTAGACACACTAATGCAGACCTGGTTTGCTAAGACCACCACTCTGATACCAACTGTAGAGACCCGTCCTAATCCATTCGGACGAAGTCCATATCGATTATAAATGATTTACAACAGTTGATTACATCGCGAGGTACTTGACCTCTATATGATACATTTTACAAACATTGCATTCGTTTTTGAAAAGACAATCTTTCATTACATCGAAAGTTGACAACATGCATACCATTTCGTAATATATCTTACTATAATTGACTTAATAATAATCTTGATGAACTCAACGACTCGAATGCAATGTCTTTTGAAATATGTCATGAATGACTCCAAGTAATATCTCTAAGATGAGCAAATGCACAGCGGAAGATTTCTTTCGTACCTGAGAATAAACATGCTTTAAAGTGTCAACCAAAAGGTTGGTGAGTTCATTAGTTTAACATAAATCATCATTTCATAATTTTAATAGACCACAAGATTTCATATTTCTATTTCTCCTAAACATACGTCCCATGCATAGAGACAAAAATATCATTCATATGGATTGAACTCCAGGTAACCGACATTAACAATATGCATATAAGAATATCCCCATCATTCCGGGATCCTCCTTCGGACATGATATAAATTTCGAAGTACTAAAGCATCCGGTACATTGGATGGGGTTTGTTAGGCCCAATAGATCTATCTTTAGAGTTCGCGTCAATTAGGGTGTCTGTTCCCTAATTCTTAGATTACCAGACTTAATAATAAGGGGCATATTCGATTTCAATAATTCAACCATAGAATGTAGTTTCGATTACTTGTGTCTATTTCGTAAAACATTTATAAAAAACAGCGCATGTATTCTCAGCCCAAAAATATATAATGCAAAAGCAATTAAAAAGGGAGTAATGAAACTCACCTAATGTATTTTGTAGTAAAAATACATATAACGACATTAAACAACTGAACAATGCAGGGTTGGCTTCGGATTCACGAACCTATATCAATTGTATATCTATTAAAACATATAATGGAAATCACATAATTTCCTTTATTAATTATATATTAATATGTGTTTGTAGTTTATATAATGTATATTAAATTCCATTTAAAAATATATACTTATATTATATCTTTAAGTATACGTTATATATATTTATTGTATATATATTTAAAATGATTAGAATCTATACATTTAGTTATATTAATATATCTATGTATATATTTAGTATTATATTAAAAATATCGAATTTGTTGTATGTCGGTATTTATATAAGAAATGTTAATATGTCTTGTATATAGTTATATAGATTATTAATATAGTTGTAGTATATATAATAAGTAGGTTTTATGTACCAAATATCTATTTGTTAAAAATGATAGTTTTGATATTAATGATTTTACTAATAATAGTCTACTAATAATAACTTTATTAATGATGATAATACTAATAATAAGAATGATAATGATAATAATGATAGTACATATGTTAATAATGATTCTAATAATACTAATAAGTACATAATGATACTAATACTAATACTAATACTAATAATAATAATAATAATAATAATAATAATAATAATAATAATAATAATAATAATAATAATAATAATAATAATAATAATAATAATAATAATAATAATAATAATAATAATAATAATAATAATAATAATAGCTTGTGTTATTTTGATAATAATAATAATAATAATCCTAATCATAATAATAGTAATAATACATATATTAGTAATAATGATAATGATAAAGATTATAATTTTAGTAACAATAACAATAATAATAATAATAATAATAATAATAATAATAATAATAATAATAATAATAATAATAATAATAATAATAATAATAATAGTTTTTGGTAATGAAATCTACCTTCAAAAGCCTTTCTAAAAAAAATATGTCCCGAACCGGATTTGAACCCGAGACCTCTCGCTCACCCACTAACACCCTTAACAATTCTGCCATTCATGTCTTTCTTATTTATTATGCAACCCAAATATATATGTCTAATATCTATTTCAACTTGAATCATCTTCTACCTTAAATCAATTCAACCATGGAACTTCAAAAAATCAAAATAACGCATTCGGGTTTTCATTTATGACTTGTAAACAACATGAAACAAAAAAAAATAAAAGTGTTCTTGTATTTAAAAAATTCATAAAAAACTGAAAAAAAAGTTACTGCTGAAGCTCGTAACTCATTTAAAAAAAAATGTTTTCAATTTTGAGTTCGTTTTGGACAATCTTTACAACATGAAATATGTTTCAAATCTTTCCTAAAAACTATTGAAATCGTCAATTGAACTTAAAACATCAAAACAAGCTTTAATTTCTCCAAGAACAAAATAGTTGACTTTTGACAATTTAACTTTGACTCGCAAATTCGAATTCGTTATTAAGAATTGGAACTTGAGATTTTGCAGGAAGTTTAAGTAAATGATTCCTAACAACTCTGCATTTTTAGTTTTTGAAATTTATTTCGAATTTACGTTAGTGTATATTACTGTGAAGAACTCAAGAACTCAAAAATTGATTTTTAGATTAAGAGTGTTATAGGTTATGATTACAACATGAATTGTGTTGCAAATCATTCCTATAATCTTTATGGATCATCAAATTAACTGGAGATATCAAAACAAACTCGAATTTGATTCAAGAACACTTAGTTGACTTTTAAAACCCAAAACTTTGACTCTCAAATTAGAGATTAATAGAAAGAATTGAGGATTGAAAACTTACAGATAGTTTGATTAGATCATTCCTAACGACACTGCATTATTAGATTTTGAGAATTCACTTGAAATCGAGCTTTTGTTAAATTGAACCAAGAACAGAGCACGACTTGTTTTTCTAAATTTATTTGTTTTAGTTCTCTCTCAATTGTGGATGTACAGATATACTGAATGATTATTGTGATTGAAATAGACTTGTAACAACATCCGACAGGAAACAAAATCAGATACAGTCTCGATGGCTATGTGTAACAAACTGGTATCCTTTTTCTATTTTTTTTTAAATTATATAATAATTACAAGATATATTAGTAATAATAAATAATAATACTGCTTAATAATAATAGAAGTACTAGAAATACCAATATAGTTAATAATATTACTAATAATAATATTATTATTGTTAATAGACAAGTATAATAAATGATAAATAATAATATAAAAATTTTAATGATAAAAATAATTAATAATAATAATAATAATAATAGTTCTTAATGATAATATTAATAATAAAATCTAATAACAATACAAATAAATATAATATTGATAATAAAAATAATAATAATGATAATAATATCAATAATAATAATAATTGTATTGATAATAATTATTAGTAGTATTATTAAGAATCATAAAATTTATAACTTTAATAAGTTTACTAATAATAATCAAAATAAAATGATAATAATAGTAGGTTTATTTATACTAATAATACTGCTTATCATACTATTGTTGATAATAATAATATTAATAATTTTGATAATATAATAACTTATGTCAAATTTCATATATACTTTATATAATAATATTATTGATACCAATATTGATACTAATAGTGAAATTAATGGTAATGATATTAATATTACAAATATAGTACTATCAATTATATAACTTATTGAATCTTTAATATTTATAAATTACAATATATATCATATTAATTATGTATATATCTAATAACCAATATCCCAACTTACGTTATATAAAAAAAGACATTTTAATAAATAAGTTTTATTATATCGAAAAACGTTTTCGCACGTTTGAAAATAGATCAATCAAGTATTATGAAATTCAATTCTCCATTAACTCATGTCTGACACTAGATAAGTGATTCTTTGTTCTCATTTGAAAATCACTTTACCATTTATTCCGAATACCGTTAAAAAGAAACGATTTCTCAAATTAACGCGGGCCTCGTAACAGAGACTCGTAATCATAATTCAATGTATCTGATAATTCAATCATATGATATTATCTTTTAATTCCGTCAATAACTATATTGAACAAATATTGAAACAAACACGTTTATGTAAAGTATTATACATCTAATATCTTAACGTTTTCAATTAATAAGTATATATTATATATACATATCTATATACACATAAATGTTCGTGAATCGTCAGGCATGGTCAAAGGGTAATTGATTACATGAATATAGATTTCAAAACTTTCAAGACTCAACATTACAGATTTTGCTTATCGTGTCAGAAACATACAAAGATTAAAGTTTAAATTTGATCGGAAATTTCCGGGTCATCACAGTTATAGTTATAGAAATTGAATCAAAGCTTGAATATGAATATTACCTTGATTTAGAAAGATAACCTACTATAAATAACAAAGGTTTCTTGATCTTAGATGATTGCTTGGAATGGATTAGGAAACTTGAAAGTGTTCTTGATGTGTTCTTGAGGAATTGTTTTTATGATGATTATAGGTAATAACTGAAATGTCCCGTTCTTATTGATTAAAAACGTTCCATATTAATTGATTTCGTTGCGAGGTTTTGACCTCTATATGAGACGTTTTTCAAAGACTGCATTCATTTTTAAAACAAACCATAACCTTTATTTCATAAATAAAGGTTTAAAAAGCTTTACGTAGATTATCAAATAATGATAATCTAAAATATCCTGTTTACACACGACCATTACATAATGGTTTACAATACAAATATGTTACATCGAAATCAGTTTCTTGAATGCAGTTTTTACACAATATCATACAAACATGGACTCCAAATCTTGTCCTTATTTTAGTATGCAACAGCGGAAGCTCTTAGTATTCACCTGAGAATAAACATGCTTTAAACGTCAACAAAAATGTTGGTGAGTTATAGGTTTAACCTATATATATCAAATCGTAACAATAGACCACAAGATTTCATATTTCAATACACATCCCATACATAGAGATAAAAATCATTCATATGGTGAACACCTGGTAACCGACATTAACAAGATGAATATATAAGAATATCCCCATCATTCCGGGACACCCTTCGGATATGATATAAATTTCGAAGTACTAAAGCATCCGGTACTTTGGATGGGGTTTGTTAGGCCCAATAGATCTATCTTTAGGATTCGCGTCAATTAGGTTGTCTGTTCCCTAATTCTTAGATTACCAGACTTAATAAAAAGGGGCATATTCGATTTCGATAATTCAACCATAGAATGTAGTTTCACGTACTTGTGTCTATTTTGTAAATCATTTAAAAAACCTGCATGTATTCTCATCCCAAAAATATTAGATTTTAAAAGTGGGACTATAACTCACTTTCACAGATTTTTACTTCGTCGGGAAGTAAGACTTGGCCACTGGTTGATTCACGAACCTATAACAATATATACATATATATCAAAGTATGTTCAAAATATATTTACAACACTTTTAATATATTTTGATGTTTTAAGTTTATTAAGTCAGCTGTCCTCGTTAGTAACCTACAACTAGTTGTCCACAGTTAGATGTACAGAAATAAATCGATAAATATTATCTTGAATCAATCCACGACCCAGTGTATACGTATCTCAGTATTGATCACAACTCAAACTATATATATTTTGGAATCAACCTCAACCCTGTATAGCTAACTCCAACATTCACATATAGAGTGTCTATGGTTGTTCCAAAATATATATAGATGTGTCGACATGATAGGTCAAAACATTGTATACGTGTCTATGGTATCTCAAGATTACATAATATACAATACAAGTTGATTAAGTTATGGTTGGAATAGATTTGTTACCAATTTTCACGTAGCTAAAATGAGAAAAATTATGCAATCTTGTTTTACCCATAACTTCTTCGTTTTAAATCCGTTTTGAGTGAATCAAATTGCTATGGTTTTATATTGAACTCTATTTTATGAATCTAAACAGAAAAAGTATAGGTTTATAGTCGGAAAAATAAGTTACAAGTCGTTTTTGTAAAGGTAGTCATTTCAGTCGAAAGAACGACGTCTAGATGACCATTTTAGAAAACATACTTCCACTTTGAGTTTAACCATAATTTTTGGGTATAGTTTCATGTTCATAATAAAAATTATTTTCTCAAAATAACAACTTTTAAATCAAAGTTTATCATAGTTTTTAATTAACTAACCCAAAACAGCCCGCGGTGTTACTACGACGGTGTAAATCCAGTTTTACGGTGTTTTTCGTGTTTCCAGGTTTTAAATCTTTAAGTTAGCATATCATATAGATATAGAACATGTGTTTAGTTGATTTTAAAAGTCAAGTTAGAAGGATTAACTTTTATTTGCGAACAAGTTTAGAATTAACTAAACTATGTTCTAGTGATTACAAGTTTAAACCTTCGAATAAGATAGCTTTATATGTATGAATCGAATGATGTTATGAACATCATTACTACCTCAAGTTCCTTGGATAAACCTACTGGAAATGAGAAAAATAGATCTAGCTTCAAAGGATCCTTGGATGGCTTGAAAGTTCTTGAAGCAGAATCATGACACGAAAACAATTTCAAGTAAGATTTCCACTCGAAATAAGATTGTTATAGTTATAGAAATTGAATTAAAGTTTGAATATGATTATTACCTTGTATTAGAAAGATAACCTACTGTAAGTAACAAAGGTTTCTTGATCTTGGATGATTACTTGGAATGGATTTAGAAAACTTGGAAGTAAACTTGCAATCTTGGAAGTATTTTTGATTTTATGAAACTAGAACTTTTGGAATTTATGAAGAACACTTAGAACTTGAAGATAGAACTTGAGAGAGATCAATTAGATGAAGAAAATTGAAGAATAAAAGTGTTTGTAGGTGTTTTTGGTCTTTGGTGTATGGATTAGATATAAAGGATATGTAATTTTGTTTTCATGTAAATAAGTCATGAATGATTACTCATATTTTTGTAATTTTATGAGATATTTCATGCTAGTTGCCAAATGATGGTTCCCAAATGTGTTAGGTGACTCACATGGGCTGCTAAGAGCTGATCATTGGAGTGTATATACCAATAGTACATACATCTAAAAGCTGTGTATTGTACGAGAACGAATACGGGTGCATACGAGTAGAATTGTTGATGAAACTGAACGAGGATGTAATTGTAAGCATTTAAGTTAAGTAGAAGTATTTTGATAAGTGTCTTGAAGTCTTTCAAAAGTGTATGAATACATATTAAAACACTACATGTATATACATTTTAACTGAGTCGTTAAGTCATCGTTAGTCGTTACATGTAAATGTTGTTTTGAAACCTTTAGGTTAACGATCTTGTTGAATGTTGTTAACCCATTGTTTATTATAACAAATTAGATGTTAAATTGTTATATTATCATGATATTATGATATATAATATATCTTAGTATGATATATATACAGTTAAATGCCGTTACAACGATAATCGTTACATATATGTCTCGTTTTGAAATCATTAAGTTAGTAGTCTTATTTTTACATATGTATTTCATTGTTAATACACTTAATAATATATTTACTTATCATTTAACATAATTAACCAAGTGTATCAATATCTTAATATGATTCATATGTGAAAGGACCCGTCCTAATCCATCCGGACTAAGTCCATATTGATTATAAACGATTCACAACAGTTGATTACATCGCGAGGTACTTGACCTCTATATGATACATTTTACAAACATTGCATTCGTTTCTAAAAGACAATCTTTCATTACATCGAAAGTTGACATTATGCATACCATTTCATAATATATCTAACTATATTTGACTTAATAATAATCTTGATAAATTCAATGAATCGAATGCAACATCTTTTGAAATAGACCATGAATGACTCCAAGTAATATTTCTAGAATGAGCAAATGCACAGCGGAAGATTTCTTTCGTACCTGAGAATAAACATGCTTTAAAGTGTCAACCAAAAGGTTGGTGAGTTTATTAGTTTAGCATAAATAATCATTTCATAATTTTAATAGACCACAAGATTTCATATTTCCATTTCTCATAAACATACGTCCCATGCATAGAGACAAAATATCATTCATATGGATTGAACACCTGGTAACCGACATTCACAATATGTATATAAGAATATCCCCATCATTCCGGGATCCTCCTTCGGACATGATATAAATTTTGAAGTACTAAAGCATCCGGTACTTTGGATGGGGCTTGTTGGGCCCGATATATCTATCTTTAGAGTTCGCGTCAATTAGGGTGTCTGTTCCCTAATTCTTAGATTACCAGACTTAATAAAAAGGGGCATATTCGATTTCGATCATTCAACCATATAATGTAGTTTCAATTACTTGTGTCTATTTCGTAAAACCGTTATAAAAACAGCGCTTGTATTCTCAGTCCCAAAAATATATATTGCAAAAACATTTAAAAAGGGATTAATGAAACTCACGCATATAAGTATTGTAAAACAGTTAATAAAGCATTTGCATGTATTCTCAGCCCAAAAATGTAATGAGTAAAAAGGGAGCAAATGAACTCACGCTTCTAATTATTGTAAAACAGTTAATAAAACATTTGCATGTATTCTCAGCCCCAAAAATGTAAAGAGTAAAAGGGAATCAAATGAACTCACCATACTGTATTTTGTAGTAAAAATACATATGTCAACATTTAACAAGTGTAGGGTTGGCCTCGGATTCACGAACCTCACAGAAGTAGCCCTTTAAATAAAATACCCAAGTCCGGATTTGAACCCGCGATATCCCGCAAACCCAATAACAACCTTAACCATTCATCTATGTCTGTTTTTCCTCTTCTTCTTCTTCACAATACCCAAAACTTTTCATCATAATCATATCTCATTATCATCCATTATCATCAAGCTTTTATCATCACCTAATCTAATCATCTTTTCATCATGTATCATAAATTTTAATCACCATGATTATCATTATAATAGACATCATCGCTCATCATCGTTTCAAATAGCAAGCGAGTATTGTCTACCTCAAATGGGCTGTTTCAATAGGAACTATAGCAGCCCGACAAAAAAAAAACTTAATCTAGCTCTCGGCCCAAAACACAAACATGCTCACGGCCCAAAGCATTCTTACAGCCCAATAACACAAGTTAATGGCCCGCAATTGAAATTAAATTCTCTGCCCAAAATAAAATATATGTGTGGCTGTTTGGGTACCACATGAAGCTCGACCAAAGACAATTGCAGTAACAACGTGTACCTATCATAACGTCCCTATACCAATTCATTTTTTCGACCATGTACTAATAATTAATAAAGTGAGGTTCCTTGTCATAATGGTTGGTGTCATTCATAAAGACAAATAGAAGCATTTATACGGCACCCCACTAACCATTTTCCAATATTAATTATTCTATCAAGTTGTAGTAATAAATTAAAAGGCATGCAATAGTTGGATTACATATCATTATTTTTTACGGTTGCCTCATCCATCTCCCATCGTTTATTGTATCAGAATCAGGAAACGAGCAGTAACAAAAATATAGCAGCAATTTGTGAGGAGATTGGAGTGATTTAAGATATTCGGTTAATCCAGAAAACAGAAAAATAACGGGCTGTAACAATAACGAAGACAAGTAGCAGATGTAGTAGCAATAGTTATCCGGTTCAAGCTCAGAAACGTGCAGTAGGAAAAAGGATTCGTTGGTGGGTTTGTTCTCGAACAGAGAAAGAAGAGGATAGTCGAGTGGGTTTCAAAGAAGGTGGTGTTGGGGTTAATCCAAAACAGAAAATAGAAGGTGACGATTTATGTTTACAATCAATGGAGGGAGAGAGATGGTGTTGTGGTGGTTGTGGATGGCGGATATCATGGTGGTTCACGGTGATTTTGGAAGCTCGATTGTGGTGACTGTTTGTGGTCGATGTTGGCAAGAAGAATAGGAAACATAAGTGCAACCTTTAATGTAAATAGGTTTAAATGGTGAGTCAAGCAAGTACATAATAAATATAGGTTCTATTTGATGGTCGATTGTGATGGTGGCCGTGAGGTGGTTTAAGAAGATATTAAGGTGACGGTGTTTGGCTATGGTGGTGTGTGGCTACAACGTAGCCTGTTTTGGTCGAGCAAGGAATAGAAGTAGAAGCTGGATGGGAGTAGTAGTACACAATTGATATGTTTGATGAATCTGTGATTTTGTAAGATATGAGTATGTATGTACAAGTAATCTAACAATAAATCATAATAATATAATGATAATATATAATAATAATAATAATTCAATTGATTTATTGATTATACAGTAATCCACGAATAGTTAGCAGCCTCATGTGACCCTACTTGGGGTTTGTATTCTATCAACATGCAAGCACAAAGAGAAAGATGCGTTTGTTTGTGTAGGTCCATGATAAAGAAAAAAGAAAGAGCAAATCCAAAAATTCGTGTTAGTGGGTTTCGTTATGTATGTGTTGTGAATGATTTATGTATCTAATCTTACTTTAACAATAACATTATAATATAAATTTCAACAAAAACGTGTTCTTGTATAGTTAGTCGTCAAGAATAATTGATTAAATTTATTTCACAGGCTGGATTTCGTGCTATGTTGTAAATTACTAGAGAATAAAAATCTTCGGAGGAATACCATATTTAAATTAAACTCACTTGTTTGTTTCGATCCTTAAATGTTTATAACCTGATCAAAAAGCTTCGTCCAATATTTGTTTTTAATTTCATTTAGTATGTACGGAATGTTAATATTCAAATTAATAATGTGAAAATATTTTTTTTATAAGTCTAGCTTTTACTTAACCTAATTACAGACTAATGTTAATTTTTATACTCTCATAAGTTTGAATTTAGTTTATTTAATATCGATCAGATGGTAAGTGAGTGTTACTGTCATTTACTAAATAAATTCGAAATCACCAAATATATATTCAATATATATATATATATATATATATATATATATATATATATATATATATATATATATATATATATATATTCACACATATCTACTTACAATTAATTGTTCGTGAATCGTCGAGCAGAGTCAAAGGGTAATTGATTACATGAATATAGATTTCAAAACTTTTGAGACTCAACATTACAGATTTTGCTTATCGTGTCGGGAACATATAAAGATTAAAGTTTAAATTTGATCAGAAATTTCCGGGTCATCACAGTACCTACCCGTTAAAGAAATTTCGTCCCGAAATTTAAATGAGGTGGTCATGGCTAATAATAAAAATGTTTTCATGACGAATATGAGTTGATAAATAGATTTTTATCATCATTGGGTTTTTTTTTGTGTGGATAAAACAATTCGATTATTCGAAGCGTATGAATGAAGTGATTACAAAAGAGCGAAATGAGAAATTTAAGATTCGTCTTACTTTTGACGTAGTAACGTTTGAATTTAGAAAATAAGGTGCGTCTTAACTTTCGACGTTATCTTGGTTGAATTCCGAAATTCAAGGGATTTAAAGAAAATCTTCAAAATCTAAAAGATTTGATTCTTCGGCGAGTAAGAAAATTAAGATCTCTATAATTAAATACGATGATCTGCCTCGATTACTCTGTCTGATATTTCCATTATAAATTTACCTTTTCCGTTCCATTAGTTTCCACCACTTCTATACCTTCTTTCTCAGTTCATATATCCAAAGGATTATAATAATGCTTAATCCGGTTCTAATCCTTATTCTTATTCTGACTATCGCAATGATCGTTCTTCTTTTCCAACTCCCACCTGAAGAATTTGTTTATTTCTATTATGCTCTAGGGATTATTGTATTTATAATCCTCCCGTGTCTTTATATTGCTATATGTACTGATATCCAGGGTTTGTAATTTTGGTGTTGTCATTGGGCTTTATATTTTCTCTAATATTTTGAATTTCTTTGACTTTTTATTATCCTCTCGACCTCTATTAAAGCGAGCAACGGTCCAGAATTCATAGATATGAATTTCGAAATGAACGTAGTTAATGTTTTAAGAAAGAAATGGTAATAACACGATCTTGATTCGTCAAATTACCAGAATATTCGGGAAAGATAGAACTATTAAGAAAATATGTTCTTGGTATGTTTATATATCAGATAAAATGTAAGAGTCGTGTAACATGGCACATGATGACGTTATAATCTGTGAATCATCATGTCCCATTTAGAAACTCAGCATGACTTACTGTAATATAATCACGTTGATCAAGTGTCATTATATTATACTAACTCATGCATCAGTTCCCAACACTACTTCAAAACATTCGT
The DNA here is from genome assembly GCF_046630445.1 of Rutidosis leptorrhynchoides. Classification (NCBI taxonomy): domain Eukaryota; kingdom Viridiplantae; phylum Streptophyta; class Magnoliopsida; order Asterales; family Asteraceae; genus Rutidosis; species Rutidosis leptorrhynchoides. The sequence goes on from NC_092337.1 coordinate 261,946,126, forward strand.
ATTTTAAACTCGAAAGTTTACAGAATATAGAAACTAACAGTTTCTATATGATGTAACACTGATAGCACGAAGAGATTAATGATTTCAGATAAGAATTATTATGAAAATATACTCGGAAATATCAAAGATATTTATGATGATATTTTCAGAATTTCTGAGATCGAATGTTGATGAAGAAAATCCTTTCGCAAGGATTTAGAATAAATAAGGAGCAAGATATTCACTAAAGACTTCATCAGAAACAGAATCATCAGGGTTCTTTAAAGTCAAACTTATTCTTTGTGATTTGTCCACGGCTTTCTTCCTAGTTTCGCATAATCTGTTTTTCGGTACTAAATTTTCTATTGAATGTTTCCAATATAATGACACACAGGAAGCACGAGGAGGTATATAATTTCGGACGAGAATATTTATGAAAATATCCTCAGAAATATCGAAGATATTGATGATGATATTTTGGAATTTCTAAATTCGATGGTTGCTGGAGAAAGATTTTTCCGCAAGATTTTAACATGACTTCGGAGCAAGATATTCTCTAAAGATTTCAACGGATCCAGAATTATATGGATTCTTTGAATATAGGGTATAGTCCTTGTATTTGTCCTTGGTCTCCTTCGTGGTTAGCTCAATCTGTTTTTCAGTTCCAATTTTCTATCGAGCGTTCCTAGCACTCCTTTCTTTATCATCAAACTTTTGGCCGTTTAGACCATCTACCATTTTTCTGTTTCCTCTGCATTTAATGCTACGATATCTGAATCATCGGTTATCAATCCGAGGTGGTTTCAGGAGAATTGTGTTTTTAGATGATTAAACGCTGATCGTAGTATGGTGGAAAATAAAAGATTCTCCGGTAACAATAAATGAGCATGCATATATATCAAGGTTATAATAAGGTTGTTTCAAATGAAAAGTCGAAGTTGACTTGCTGGAGCAGTGACAAAATTTGCTACTTTGGAGGGAATTACCAAGTTATTTTGGGTAATAATAACACTAAAGAAATTAGCTCAGATATGTGTTAAACGTTTACTCAGGTTCTGAGTGTTTTCAGGTGCATGATTATATGCATCAATCTTTTCTTCCGTAGATGAGGTGCGGTTGGTTCATCCTCTCGATTGAGGTGTTTTCAAGAATCATGAAAGGTTTGAACGCAGAATATAATCGTGAAGATACAAATGATGTTTAAGAGGAAATCAAGTGGCAACTTGAAGAATTGTTTAGTGTAACGACCCGGAAATTTCCGACCAAATTTAAACCTTAATCTTTATATGTTTTCGTCACGATAAGCAAAATCTGTAATGTTGAGTCCAGAAAGTTTGAAATCTTTATTATGTAATCAATTACCCTTTGACCGTGAGATGACCCGTCCCAATCCATAAGGACGAATACAATAACATATGATTACATCGCGAGGTATTTGACCTCTATATGATACATTTTACAAACATTGCATTCGTTTTAAAAGAAAAGCTTTCATTTACATCGAAAGTTGACAGGCATGCATACCATTTCATAGTATCCAAACTATAAATGACCTAATCTGTCATCTACTTAAATATAATCTTTAATGAACTTCAACGACTGGAATGCAACGTTTTTTGAAATATGTCATGAATGACTCCAAGTAATATCTTTAAAATCAGCTAATGCACAGCGGAAGATCTCTTTCAAACCTGAGAATAAACATGCTTTCAAGTGTCAACCAAAAGGTTGGTGAGTTCATTAGTTTATCATAATCATTTATTTTCATCATTTTTATAGACCACAAGAATTTCATTTCCAGTTCTCTTAAATATACGTCCCATGCATAGAGATAAAAATAATCATTCATATGGTGAACACCTGGTAACCGACATTAACTAGATACATATAAGAATATCCCCTATCATTCCGGGATCCTCCTTCGGACATGATATAAATTTCGAAGTACTAAAGCATCCGGTACTTTGGATGGGGTTTGTTAGGCCCAATAGATCTATCTTTAGGATTCGCGTCAATTAGGGTGTCTGTTCCCTAATTCTTAGATTACCAGACTTAATAAAAAGGGGCATATTCGACTTCGATAATCCAACCATAAAATATAGTTTCACGTACTTGTGTCAATTTCGTAAAACAGTTATAAAAGTTGCGCATGTATTCTCAGCCCAAAAATATAAAGGGTAAAAAGGCAAATGAAACTCACCATACTGTATTTTGTAGTAAAAATACATATAACATCATTGAGCAAGTGTAGGGTTGACCTCGTATTCACGAACCTATATTAATTATATATATATTTATATGTTGATCAATATTTGTCTAACAATTTAGGTTATGTCATAGTGTACCACAATCCTAATGCTCGAGACTAATATGTAAAAGTCGACAAAAATCAAATTAACTCAAAATGATTTCCAAAATTTATACATGATTATTATATATTTTAAATATCGTCGTTTTATATTTTTAAATATTTTTAAAAGATTTAATAGAGTAAATAATAAATAAAATTTATATTAAAATTTATATAATAAAATATACTTTTATATATCTTAGATAATAAACTTTATAAAGTTCATTGAATATCATAAACCGTTATGATAGGTTTTATTAAGGTATTTATATAATTTGTATTACAGTTTTGTTTGATAAAATAATATTGATAATAATAATAAGTAAGTTGTATTATTTTGTATTGATAATTATTATTATTCTACTAACAATAATAACAATATTTATATTTACGAAAATGGTATTATAACAATATGATAATTCTTATTACTAATGAAATTCTATATTAATAATGATACTCCTATTAAAATAATGATTTTTGTAAAGATGATATTTTTAATATTAAATATAATAATTTTAATGATAATAGTAGTATAACTTTAACGATAGTAATAATAATAAAATAACAATTTTTAATGATACTACTTCTTATAGATAATGATAATATTAATAATAATAATAATTAGATAATAGTTATGACGACGATTATAACGACGATAATAATAATCATTTTTAATAATAATACAAAAATTCATTTGACGATAACTTCTAATCCATCCGTCAAAATCATTCGGTACCTAAAGGAAAAGTTCTTAGTTTTTCGCTAGCTTTCCAACGACATGCATATCTTATATCTTATCTCATCCCTAGTATAACAACCTTTAAGATTCAACATAACCTATTTAGGGGCAATATCAAATATACAAGCATGCATAATTCTATTTTCTCGAGCACTAGTCAGGGATACACTATTGATAAATAAAAGTTAAGTTATGAGTGCTCACGTATCAATATTGAGGTTCAATATTGTAGGAAAGGTACGTAGACGCAACGGAGATGACAAACACTAAATTGACCTCACGAACTATACTCCTGATCCATACCCATAACCTCCTTAGCCATAACCCATAATTTCCTTAGCCTTATCCTATTTATAAAACTTGTCTTGAAATGACCCGCTCATGACCTCGTCGTAATATTTTATGTGTAATAATAATAATAGTAATCCTAATAATAATAATAATATGATTAATAATAATAATAATATTAATATTGATAATATAAATATAATTGCAGAGGGATATTGATTTTGATATGTGTGTAATATAATGAACTGAGACAAGTTGCTTTATATAGACTACTAGTACCTCGTTTCTATTTGCAAAGATCATGCGAGATATTTGAAAAGATCATGATGTCGCATGATGTAGCTCAGCAGCACACACACTTGTTTTACTCTACCGACACCACTTATTTATTATTATAATTAATTAATTAATTAATCTATATAATTATTTATATAATATATTATATTTACGAGTATGGTAAAAATATAATTTTTACAAAAATGACACGGTCGTGGTCTCACGACTCATGTACCACTTTCCGTTTTTCGGGCGCACTTTCGTACGTTTAGAAAACTAGCCCTTTATATTACGTGACGTGTACCTTTTACAAAAATTAGACTTATATAACAATAAATTACCTTTATAAAAATATAACTTATAAAGTTGAGCGTTGTGGTCATTTCCTTCTATAAATCCAAGTCTCGTTGTTTGTCAAAATATTTTATTTTAAATTAAACATATTGTGACATGTACCTTTATTAATAACTAGACTTCAATTAATTAAAAACTAACCCACTCAGAGTGTAACTTAATCTTGTGAGTGTTTTGGTCAATTACTTTTATAATTCATACCCTCGTTAGTTATCGAAGTATATTTAATAACATTAACTTAAACCAAAACGTCTTTTGACTAAATTAAAATATATTTATAATATATAGGTTTGAAATACATTAATAAAATATTTAGATTTTAATTATATTTCAAAGTATATTTGAAGATCGTTTATAATATTATATCCTATAACGTTTATACTTTAAAAAAAAAATAATTTCCTTATGCGTCAACGTTTAGTTTGTTTTCCTTAAACTTTCTAAATAATATAACTATATTCCCAAAGTTTCACTTTCACTCTAAATAATAGGAAGGTTAACTAGTTAACGTTTATATAGAAAGTCGAACAGAAAACTCCACTAACATTTGGCTAGTTCCCGTTAATTGACACATTTGTCTTTACTTATAACTCTCTTTACCATTTTCCGAATACGGTTAATAATAAGGGTTACCTAATTCAAAGTGGACCTCATAACAGATATTCTTAATCATAATTCAATGTATCTGATAATTCAATCATTTGATATTATCTTTTAATCTCGTCGATAAACTTACATCGAACAAATACATTCATGTAAAGTATTATCTATTCAATACCTTGATAGTACTTCCAGGTTCATAAAATAAATCTCATATCTTATATTCATAATAACTAATCCGTTCAATGTTTCATTAATATAACTCAATTTAAAATCAGACATATGTATATGTATATATATATATTTATTTACACATAATTGTTCGTGAATCGTTTGGCATGGTCAAAGGATATTTGATTACAGAAATATAGTTTCAAAACTTTCGAGACTCAACATTACAGATTTTGCTTATCGTGTCAGTTATATATAAAGATTAAAGTTTAAATTTGATCGGAAATTTCCGGGTCATCACATTACCTACCCGTTAAAAGAAATTTCGTCCCGAAATTTGATCGAGGTCGTCATGGCTAACTAATAAAATGTTTTCATGACGAATATGAATCGATAATAGAGTTTTATCATAATTGAGTGATATAGATAAAACGATTTGTTTTTGTGAAGAGCACGAATGAAGCTATCACCTAAGAGTGAAAATGAATAAATGCAGGTTTGACCTAACAGGTGGCGTAGTCAAGATTGATTTCCGAAATTTAAGGAATTTAGAAGAAGATCTCCATAATAAGATTTGATTCGTCGGTAATTAAGGAGATTAGGATCCTCTTTGGTTATATGCGATAATCTGCTTTGATTGCTCTATCTATAAATCCACCCCCTTCGTTTCCTTACAACTCACACCTTCTATTCTTTCTTCCTCAATTCATACTTTAAAGTATTCATTAATATGCTCCATCCCATTCTGATCTTTGATATCCTTTTAACGTTCATATCTGTCATTCTTCTTTTTAATCTGCCAACAGAAGAATCTATTTACTTTTACTATACTCTAGGGTTTATAGTGTTTTTAGTTCTCCCGTGTCTTTACGTTGCTATATGCATTGACATATACGGTTTATAATTTACGGGTGGTTGTTGGGTTTTATATCTTCCCTTATACTTCGATGTTCCTGCTTCTGTCTTCTATAATCATTGTCATCCACAGTTAATGTTCTCTTCTATTTGCTGCGGTTTATACCCCAGTTTCTATTTCGGAGCTTTGTCCTTTCGTTTCTTCTTCTTGCGATTAAATAGCTCTTGTAATGGTCCAGAATTCGTAGGTATGGATTTCAGAATGAACATAGTAATTGTTCTAAGTTAGAATTTGAAAGGGTAATATCTTGATTTGTCAAATTACCAGAATATCCTGAAAAAGGCCGAATCATCAAGAAATATTTTCTTGATATATTTAGAGGTTAGATAGAATGTAAGAGTCGTGTAAATGACACATGATGACGGTATGTCCTGTGAATCATCACGTCCATTAGAAACTCAGCATGAATTACTGTAATATAATGACGTTGATCAAGTGTCATTATATTATACTAACTCATGCATCAGTTCCCAACACTACTTCAAAAACATTCATATTCGAATTTTACAGAATTTAGAAACTAACACAGTCTCTTTTATTTTGCAGATATTACGGAGAGATAAATGATACTTGATAAGAATAGTTGTGATGATATTTCCAGAAATATGGAGAATATGTATAATGGAAGATACGAAGATATCTTATAATATTTAAGATATGATGATGATGAAGAATATCTGTCTGTGAAGGTTTAGAATAAGAAGTAAGGTGTTTGCTAACGAGTTCAGCAGGCACTGAATCATTTAGATCCTTTGAAGGCAGATTCAGTCTATATGATTTGTCCACGGCTTCCCTCATACTTTGCTCAATCCGTTTTTCAGTACCAAATCCTTTCTTTTTCTGAGCTTTACCAACTCACTATCTTTTATCATCAAAATTTTGACCGTTTAAACCTTCTACCATTTTTATGTTTCCTCTGCATTTAATGCTATAATATCTGAATCTCTGGTTATCAATCCGAGGTGGGTTCAGAAGAATCGTGTTTCAGATGATTAAACGCTGGTGGTAATATGGTGGAATATGAAAGGTTCCCCAGTAATAATGACGAAAGAGCAACATATCTATCGGGGTTATAATAAGACTAGTCCGACTGAGAAATCGAAATTGACTTGCAGGAGCTGTGACAAAATTGGCTACTTTGAAAAGAAATCGAAGTGTTGTTTTTGCTAATAAATGCTAAAGAATTCGACGAGGGTACGTGTTAAACTACGACTTTGGTTTCGAGAGCTTTTCAGGTACAAGACTTCGGATAATGTGTGGTTGGATCATCATCTCGATTGTTCAATGTTTGAAGTGTCTTCCAGGATTTCGAAGGGTTTTAAATGCAGATTGTCATAGTCAATATCCAAATGATAAAATCGTCCTGATTCCCGAATGAATTTCATCTATTTCTGAGTGTTACAAATAAAAGTGATGTTCTGTCACAGTTTTGAATTCAAAGTATGACTTTGATAGATGTAGGAATTCTAAGAGTGATGTCTTCTGTTAAATCTTGACTTGGATTTTTTTTTGATTTGTCAAAATTAGAATATGTAATCAAATTTGGATGAGAATAGTTATTTTGATTTTTACGAAAGAATGTATATTGTTGAGAGAGTAGTGAATACAGTTGGTGATTGCTGAATCAGATTCAAAGAATGTAACATATTAATTGTGAATTTAGACATCTCTCGGGTATTACCTACCCGTTAAAAAAAATTCACAAATAATGTTTTGAATAAGAATTTTCATTACAGTCCTTATGAAAATATATGTGAATATATTTTCTTCAGATGTAATACAGATTCAATGAGTTTAAATCATACTAAGCTCATTTGATTTTCAGATTGAATTAGAAATGAATTTTTTTTTTTCTAAAACATTAGAGATTTCATAATCTTTGCGGAGTATTTCACTAATGTAGTCAATACTTCAATATTTATTCTTATTGATATTCTTCAGTGAAGGATGTTGACGCTTGAAGAATTCTTGCGAACTTCGCAAAGTACGATTGATGTTTTCTAGAAAGTTTCGAGTGCATCGAAGATGAAAGTGTAAAATCAAACATGTTATTGAATGATACACTTGACTTATTATGAGACGGAATTCATTGAATTGAAGCAGAGATTGTGGTTAACAATGATGAAATTGTTAACGAATAATGTACATCATAGCATATTAGTAATATGAATTAACCGGATAGTTGAGTTCCATACATAATAGCTTAGTACAGAAAGATTTATTATGGTTAAATTTTTTTTTTTTTTTTTATATATATATATATATATATATATAGGATATACATATAAATTCTTTGGAGGAACTGAGTTAATACTTCATAACTCGTTGATATAATATACTCGTTATTAATTCGTAATGATTTCCACAGTGATTCTTGAACTGGCGAAGCATGTGAGGTTGGAGGTGTTGACGATTCTCACTATGTTGACAGCATTTGACTGTGTTGGTGAGGCTATTGGTACTGCTGATGTTGTTGGTAAAACAAGTCTAGCTTGTACCTTACGCACTAGTCTTGTTAGGGTTTCGGTTCTTCTCTCTATCATCTCTGTCCACTCATCTAGTTTTTGGTTAAGGCTGAGATAGATAATCTCTAAAACTTTAGAGATTACATAATCACCACAGAATGTTTCTCCGATGAAGTTATGAATCAATACTTCATCATTTGTTGTTGTTGGTACTCCTTGGTATCTTTGGTGCGTGTGACGTTGATATCATATATATAGATTGGGATATTGAGGTGTGTGATGCATATGTGATTGTTGGTGGTGGTAATGATCCTGTTGTTGATGGTGGTGTTGTTGATGCCGGTGATGCTGCTGGTGCTTAGGGTATTGAGGCTTGCGATGTTGATGTTACTGGCGGTACTGATTATGCTGCTGGTGCTGCTGATGGTGTTTGTAATCCTTGCACCATAAGCTCCAAAGCAGTCACACGAGCACGAAGTTCGTTAACTTCTGCTAGTATACCGGGATGATTGTTGGTTGGGACGAGCGGATAAATAAAATCTAGAATTTGATGTAGTATATAATCGTGACGAGATACTCTGGAAATGAGAGAGAAAATGGTTTCACGAACAGGTTCTCCGGTAAGTGCATCAGTTTCATCGCCAAGAGGGTAATGTGGTGGATGGAAAGGATCACCTTCTTCTTGTCTCCAATAATTGAGGAGGCTACGAACCCATCCCCATTTCATCCAGAATAGATGATGACTGATTGGTTGATCTATTCCGGTCACACTGTTTTCGGAGCTCGAATGGAAATCCATATCGACATAGCTATCGAAATCTGAGGAGTTCGAACTGGTTGAGGGATCCATCTTGTATGATTAGGGAAAGAATTTTGTTATGAAATAGATTATAGGAATTAGATTTGATATTCTTCAATACATAATTTACATATGTATATATATTATCAAAATCCCATAAATTACGGAAGAAACTTTGAAAGATGTCAGTCAAAGTTCACAGTAACAGATATGCCAGGATAAGATTTCGTCTATACACTATTATGCAATAAATGCAAGAAAACGCGTATAGACTAAAGAATGATAATCAGGTAATTTCCTAAGGATGGTAGGTAGATGATTTCCGACTAAATGATAAGCAAAACTTTTGACATGCAGACACGGTCGAAGTCCAGACTCACTAATGCATCTAAACAACTATCAGTTAGACACACTAATGCAAGACCTGGTTCGCTAAGACCACCGCTCTGATACCACATGAGATGACCCGTCCCAATCCATAAGGACGAATACAATAACATATGATTACATCGCGAGGTATTTGACCTCTATATGATACATTTTACAAACATTGCATTCGTTTTAAAAGAAAAGCTTTCATTTACATCGAAAGTTGACAGGCATGCATACCATTTCATAGTATCCAAACTATAAATGACCTAATCTGTCATCTACTTAAATATAATCTTTAATGAACTTCAACGACTGGAATGCAACGTTTTTTGAAATATGTCATGAATGACTCCAAGTAATATCTTTAAAATCAGCTAATGCACAGCGGAAGATCTCTTTCAAACCTGAGAATAAACATGCTTTCAAGTGTCAACCAAAAGGTTGGTGAGTTCATTAGTTTATCATAATCATTTATTTTCATCATTTTTATAGACCACAAGAATTTCATTTCCAGTTCTCTTAAATATACGTCCCATGCATAGAGATAAAAATAATCATTCATATGGTGAACACCTGGTAACCGACATTAACTAGATACATATAAGAATATCCCCTATCATTCCGGGATCCTCCTTCGGACATGATATAAATTTCGAAGTACTAAAGCATCCGGTACTTTGGATGGGGTTTGTTAGGCCCAATAGATCTATCTTTAGGATTCGCGTCAATTAGGGTGTCTGTTCCCTAATTCTTAGATTACCAGACTTAATAAAAAGGGGCATATTCGACTTCGATAATCCAACCATAAAATATAGTTTCACGTACTTGTGTCAATTTCGTAAAACAGTTATAAAAGTTGCGCATGTATTCTCAGCCCAAAAATATAAAGGGTAAAAAGGCAAATGAAACTCACCATACTGTATTTTGTAGTAAAAATACATATAACATCATTGAGCAAGTGTAGGGTTGACCTCGTATTCACGAACCTATATTAATTATATATATATTTATATGTTGATCAATATTTGTCTAACAATTTAGGTTATGTCATAGTGTACCACAATCCTAATGCTCGAGACTAATATGTAAAAGTCGACAAAAATCAAATTAACTCAAAATGATTTCCAAAATTTATACATGATTATTATATATTTTAAATATCGTCGTTTTATATTTTTAAATATTTTTAAAAGATTTAATAGAGTAAATAATAAATAAAATTTATATTAAAATTTATATAATAAAATATACTTTTATATATCTTAGATAATAAACTTTATAAAGTTCATTGAATATCATAAACCGTTATGATAGGTTTTATTAAGGTATTTATATAATTTGTATTACAGTTTTGTTTGATAAAATAATATTGATAATAATAATAAGTAAGTTGTATTATTTTGTATTGATAATTATTATTATTCTACTAACAATAATAACAATATTTATATTTACGAAAATGGTATTATAACAATATGATAATTCTTATTACTAATGAAATTCTATATTAATAATGATACTCCTATTAAAATAATGATTTTTGTAAAGATGATATTTTTAATATTAAATATAATAATTTTAATGATAATAGTAGTATAACTTTAACGATAGTAATAATAATAAAATAACAATTTTTAATGATACTACTTCTTATAGATAATGATAATATTAATAATAATAATAATTAGATAATAGTTATGACGACGATTATAACGACGATAATAATAATCATTTTTAATAATAATACAAAAATTCATTTGACGATAACTTCTAATCCATCCGTCAAAATCATTCGGTACCTAAAGGAAAAGTTCTTAGTTTTTCGCTAGCTTTCCAACGACATGCATATCTTATATCTTATCTCATCCCTAGTATAACAACCTTTAAGATTCAACATAACCTATTTAGGGGCAATATCAAATATACAAGCATGCATAATTCTATTTTCTCGAGCACTAGTCAGGGATACACTATTGATAAATAAAAGTTAAGTTATGAGTGCTCACGTATCAATATTGAGGTTCAATATTGTAGGAAAGGTACGTAGACGCAACGGAGATGACAAACACTAAATTGACCTCACGAACTATACTCCTGATCCATACCCATAACCTCCTTAGCCATAACCCATAATTTCCTTAGCCTTATCCTATTTATAAAACTTGTCTTGAAATGACCCGCTCATGACCTCGTCGTAATATTTTATGTGTAATAATAATAATAGTAATCCTAATAATAATAATAATATGATTAATAATAATAATAATATTAATATTGATAATATAAATATAATTGCAGAGGGATATTGATTTTGATATGTGTGTAATATAATGAACTGAGACAAGTTGCTTTATATAGACTACTAGTACCTCGTTTCTATTTGCAAAGATCATGCGAGATATTTGAAAAGATCATGATGTCGCATGATGTAGCTCAGCAGCACACACACTTGTTTTACTCTACCGACACCACTTATTTATTATTATAATTAATTAATTAATTAATCTATATAATTATTTATATAATATATTATATTTACGAGTATGGTAAAAATATAATTTTTACAAAAATGACACGGTCGTGGTCTCACGACTCATGTACCACTTTCCGTTTTTCGGGCGCACTTTCGTACGTTTAGAAAACTAGCCCTTTATATTACGTGACGTGTACCTTTTACAAAAATTAGACTTATATAACAATAAATTACCTTTATAAAAATATAACTTATAAAGTTGAGCGTTGTGGTCATTTCCTTCTATAAATCCAAGTCTCGTTGTTTGTCAAAATATTTTATTTTAAATTAAACATATTGTGACATGTACCTTTATTAATAACTAGACTTCAATTAATTAAAAACTAACCCACTCAGAGTGTAACTTAATCTTGTGAGTGTTTTGGTCAATTACTTTTATAATTCATACCCTCGTTAGTTATCGAAGTATATTTAATAACATTAACTTAAACCAAAACGTCTTTTGACTAAATTAAAATATATTTATAATATATAGGTTTGAAATACATTAATAAAATATTTAGATTTTAATTATATTTCAAAGTATATTTGAAGATCGTTTATAATATTATATCCTATAACGTTTATACTTTAAAAAAAAAATAATTTCCTTATGCGTCAACGTTTAGTTTGTTTTCCTTAAACTTTCTAAATAATATAACTATATTCCCAAAGTTTCACTTTCACTCTAAATAATAGGAAGGTTAACTAGTTAACGTTTATATAGAAAGTCGAACAGAAAACTCCACTAACATTTGGCTAGTTCCCGTTAATTGACACATTTGTCTTTACTTATAACTCTCTTTACCATTTTCCGAATACGGTTAATAATAAGGGTTACCTAATTCAAAGTGGACCTCATAACAGATATTCTTAATCATAATTCAATGTATCTGATAATTCAATCATTTGATATTATCTTTTAATCTCGTCGATAAACTTACATCGAACAAATACATTCATGTAAAGTATTATCTATTCAATACCTTGATAGTACTTCCAGGTTCATAAAATAAATCTCATATCTTATATTCATAATAACTAATCCGTTCAATGTTTCATTAATATAACTCAATTTAAAATCAGACATATGTATATGTATATATATATATTTATTTACACATAATTGTTCGTGAATCGTTTGGCATGGTCAAAGGATATTTGATTACAGAAATATAGTTTCAAAACTTTCGAGACTCAACATTACAGATTTTGCTTATCGTGTCAGTTATATATAAAGATTAAAGTTTAAATTTGATCGGAAATTTCCGGGTCATCACAGACCGTCCTGATGATTTACGAACCCTTGTGTGTAAATATATATATACATATATATATATATATATATATATATATATATATATATATATATATATATATATATATATATATATATATATATATATATATATATATATATATATATATATATATGTATATGTATATAGATGTATATATGAATTCTATACATAAAAGATACATATATATTACATATATATAAATATTAAATATTAATACTAATACATTATCTATAAGTTAAAATATAGTAGTTATAGTAATATTATTATGACTTTTATTATCTTTATTAATACAAAAATTAGAATCACTAATTTATAGCAATATTAGTTATACTATTACAGATATTATATAAATATGAAATTTAATTTGATACCTTTACTAATATTATTATTACTTTCACTACTATTATTAGTATATGTATTTAATATTAATAACAGTGTTATCTATATTATCTTGTATAATACATAAATATAAAATTTGATACATCTAATTTATTGTATCATTATCAAAACCAATGTTATCATTATAATTATAATATTATTATTAATATCGTAATTTATGTATTTTGATATTATTATTATCATTAATTATTAATAATTATATTATTACTTGCTAGTAATTTATGTGTAATATTAACTGTATTATTATTATATATGTATATTTATTTATGTATAATTTATAAAATCCCAATTAAATCTAGCAGATGCCCATCACAATCGACATTTTATCTTTTTCTGCTATTTTTCTTGTTTCCTGTACTACATCTGTCGATCACTTTGCTATAAATCAAAGACTTTAACCCAAGTTTTGGGCACGTTCAATTAATCATCGTTACTCACTGTCAAAAATCACTCTCATCTGTTTTACTTTATCAAATTCTAAACAGAAAAGGGAAGGGACGCAGCCTCTACCCCTGTTCACGGACTCAACAATCAAAAACTCGGTTTCATAAATTATTTTCAAAATACGGTAATGCAGAGTTGTTAGAATTGATTCATTCGAACTATCTGCAAAGCCTAAACTTCCAATTCCTCATAACGCTCTCGAATTTTGGAAGTCAAAGTTTGGGTTTACAAAAGTCAAACAGTGTTCTTCATGAAAATTCAAATTGTGTGTTATGAATTGAGTAAAGTCGAGGTTTGATAAAGATTACAGAAACGTTTTAAAAGATTTTTCGTTTAGAAAGTTTGGATTAAAACATTCTTAAAAATCAAAAGCCAAAATATTTTTTTTCCTTCATCCGTTGAACAGCAGCAGCAGCAACTATGTTGTTGCTGTTTATTTTTTTTTTTTGACAACCAGGATCGATTACAATAAACGATGCAATTCCATTTATCAATCTTAATTAAATTTTAATGCTTCTGTTATGATTAACTGGTCTTGGTCGATGGGAAATTGAAGAAGGTGAAAAAGGAAACTATAATAATACGGGGTAAATATAAATCAATAGGGGTATTGGTCAGATAAACAGCAGCAGCTCAATGGTTTAGAGGGAGTGTCGTTTAGCGAGGGGTCTCGGGTTCAAGTCCCGGCTTGGACAGTTTTTGTATATTTTTGAGTTTTTTTTTTTAAAGGTAATTCACTTAACAACTTATTATTATTATTATTATTATTATTATTATTATTGATATTATTAGAAATTGTTATTTATAACTAATATTATAGTTAATAATATTAATACTAATAAAAATATCAGTTATTATTTATTATTAATAATTAAAAATTACTGTGATTACTATTATTATTGTTAAATTGGGAAATATTTATTACTATCACACTATAAATTATTTTAATCTTCATTAAAATTTATACTTATATCATTTTATAATTAATAAGTAGTATTATTGTTATTACTAATATTATAATTAAAATTAGTATTATAATTACCATTATAAGTATTATTATTTATATTATAAGGAGTATTATTATTACGTAATTACTAAAAGTCATTATTATAACTATCATTAACAATAAAATTAATATTTTTACGATATCCTTATTATTATCATTAATAAATTTTTTTAACATTGTTATTTTCATTTGGTAATATTAAGTATTATGATTATTACTATTTTTACCACTATTAATGTTACTTTGATTAATAATACACAAATGATATAGGTTCGTGAATCCGAGGCCAACCTTATACTTGATCAATGATGTTATATGTATTTTTGCTACAAAATACAGTATGGTGAGTATATAGTTCCCTTTTAAACTTTAAATATTTTTGGGCTGAGAATACATGCGCTGTTTTTATAAATGATTTACGTTATGGACACAAGTGATCAAAAATAAAATCTACGTTGAGTTGTACCATGGCATATCTCTTTATACTTGGTAGCTAATATTTACGTGAGGAGCGTAAACGCGAATCCTGTTGATAGATCTATCGGGCCTGACAACCCCAACCGGGCTGGACGACCAGTTTTAAATGGTCGCACAGTACTTCGTTTCGTTACTACACTTGGTACGGTGTAGGGTTTATTTAAGAATATGCTGCTGTGATTTAAATGTTAAGTATGGTTACCAAGTGCTCAACGACTTTTTCATACACTTGCGAGTGTATTATGTATGTATATGAAATTTTGAGATCCATAGTTATAACGCTGCTAGCATCAAACCTATATCTCACCAACTTTACGTTGACGTTTTAAAGCATGTTATTCTCAGGTACGAATTAAGTCTTCCGCTGTGCATTTGCTCATGTTAAGGACAATACTTGGAGTCGATCATCGCAAAGGAACCAAATGTTGATGACTTCGTCCGGATGGATTAGGACGGGTCCTTTCAGTTGGTATCAGAGCGTTGGTCATAGCGAACCAGGCCTTGCATTAGTGTGTCTAACTGGTAGTTGTTAGGATACATTAGTGAGTCTGGACTTTGACCGTGTCTACCTGCCAAAAAGTTTTGCTTATCATTTCTAGTCGGAAACCATCTGCTTATCATCCTTAGGGAATTGTCTGCTTATCATTCTTTAGTCTAGACACGTCTTACTGCATTTAGTGCATCGATAGTGTATAGACAAAAAAAAAAAAAAAAAAAAATTCATATCTTATCGCATCTATAGACCTGCCTGACAAATGCCGTAGGTTCTTCTGTAGTCTACGAAATCTTTAGTGTTATATATATATATATATATATATATATATATATATATATATATATATATATATATATATATATATATATATATATATATATATATATATATATATATATATATATAGATATTCTATGAAGTTAGAATATCATCCTATGTTCGAAGATCATTTCACATCAAAGATTCTTCTCAAATTGCCCTTTTGGCGATGAACCTGAAAGCACTTACCGGCGAACCTGTTCGAGAAACTATTTACCCTCTCATTTCTAGAGTATCCTATCACGATTATATATTATCCTATATTTGAATCTTACTCACCCGCTCGTTTCAATCGTCAATCATCTCGACATAATATAAGAAGTTAACGAACTACGTGCTCGAGTAATAACTTTGGAAAAATCTGGTGCGGAGGTTACAAACACCAGCAGCAGCACCAGCAGCATAAACTGTACCACCATCATCAATGCCGACAATACTCTTATCACCCCAACCACAATCACGTCATAAATCTCAACGTCACTATCTGTACCTCGGATATCAACATCATACGCTTCAATATCATCATCTGTACTTCAAGTATACTTCTTGTTATACATATCATTCTACATCGATTAATTTCGTTCTACGTATTGTTCTACCTCATTTATCTTCGTCCGACATGGCAATTATGTAATCTCTAAAGTTTTAGAGATCATATAATCAAGTGCTAACAATAAATCAAATGAGTATAAAATCTTATTGACTCATTAAATCCATAATTACATCTGAAGAAAATATATATGCAAGTATATTTTCATAAAGATTGTAATTAAAAATTCTTTCGTACAAACTGTTAATGATGAAAATATTTTAACGGGTGGGTAGTACCCAAGGAATATTTAAAATTCACATTAACAAGTTACACTGTACATTCTTCGAATCTGATTCAACGATCATTTATTATCCTACTTACAACCACTGATATTCATATCCGCTCACCCTGGAATAACCATTTTCATTCAAATTTCATATTCGGATTTTGACCTATCGAAATCCAACAAGTGGCATAAAGAAGAAAACATTGGACAAAATAAAATTTGTTAGAAACAGACGAAATAATTAAATTAAAATATTGTTAGGAATCCACGCTAACTGTTCCTAGCTAACTGTTCCCGGCTAACATTTAATTTATCGCAATTTACATTCTCGCAATTTTAATTTCTGCACTGTACATACTGTCGGGACACATGTACAACAATACATCGGATTAATTCTGAGACAACACGTTGTATAATGGGTCATGATATATATTTATTTATTTTACGCACTTTAATTAACGGGACACGTATGCAAGGTTTCGACTTATCATATCAACCCATCTATATATATATTTCGGAACAACCGCAGACACTCTATACGTGAAGGTGGGAGTTGGCTATACAGGGTTGGAGTTGATTCCAAAATATATATATGGTTTAAGTTGTGATCGACACTGAGACCGGTACACGGGTCACGATACGTATTAATTAATTCGAATATTATATATTTAATTTATATATGAATTCATTGGACTATTGGACAATCGGACTATTGGACTGCTAACTTTGGATAATTAAAATGAATTAAAAGATTGATTATAACATATGAAACTAAAACTAATCTTCAAGTTTGCCACTTGATTTCATCTTAAACCTCATTTGTATCTTGATGATTACAACCCGCGTTCAAACCTATCATGATTCTTGAAAACACCTCGATCGAGAAGTTAAACCAGCTGCACCTCGTCTATGGAAGAAAGATTCATGCATACAGTTATGCACCCGAAAAACCCTCGAAACCTAAATTTATAGTTTAACACATACCGTGTTGAAACCTTTGCCATTTATTAGCAAAAACAATCCTACAATCCCTTTTCAAAAAAGCTAATTTTGTCACAGCTCCACTTTGACTTCTCAGTGAGACTACTCCTATTATAACCTCGATATTTATATCTTGTCCTTTCGCCGTCATTACCGGAGGACCTTTTATATTTCACAACATCATCAGCAGATGTACCAGCAACTCGTTATTTTTCTGGTGAAATCCGCAACCAGTATTTTGAAAATCTCGTAGAAATTCTCCCAGTTATATCGCAAATGTTTATCCCTAAGAATTTCATATTTCGAATGTGAAGCTTCTGAAAAACACCCTAAACTATGAAGTAGTTCTTGAAAAGCTGATGAAGCAGCAAAAACTGTAAACGACTTTAACAATCAAAAGATTGATGATAAAGAATGGTATGGTGGTAAAGCTAAGAAAATAGAAGGATTGAAACCGTAAGACGGATTGAGCAAAATATGAAAGAGGCTGTGGATAAATCACAAGGGCTGAACCCACTTTCAAAGAATCCAAACGATTCAGTGCCTGCTAAAATCGTTAGTAAGAACCCTATTCCTTATTATAAACCTTCACAGACAAATCTTCCTCGTTATCCATCGATATCATTATGTCTTTCATTGTAAATATCCTCAATATTTCTGGAGATATTTTCACAACTATTCCTATATGAGATCATTTATTCTTCCGTAATTTCTGCGTTACAATACCAAGGAAACTGTGTTAGTTTCTAAGTTCTAAAACTTTCGAGTTTAAAATAGGAATGTTCTGAAGCAGTGTTAGGAACTGATACATGAATTAGTATAGTATAATGAAACTTGATCAACTTCATTATATTATAGTAAGCCATGTTAAGTTTCTAATGGAATATGATGATTCACAGTACCATCATCATGTGCCATGTTACACGGCTCTTACATTCCATCTAATCTCTAAATATATCAAGAAAATATTATTCTTGATGATTCGGTCTTTCACAGGATATTCTGATGATTTGACAAAATAAAATCGTGCCATTTCCAATTCTTTCTGAGAACATTAGCTATGTTCATTTCAAATTTCATACCTGCAAATTTCGGACCAAAACTCGCTTGACTCGAAGTCGGGAGGAGAAAACGAAAGCATGAGGCTTTGAAGAATAATGAAGAATACAAAGGCCGATAACAATCCCGAAGTTACAAACCGTGTATATCAATACGTAATGCAACGTAAAGACACGGGAGTATTAAAAACATTATAATTCCAAGGAAAGGATAAAAGTGAATAGATTCTTCTGGCGGTAGATAAAAGAGAAGAATGAAAGATATGAAAGTTAGAAGTATACCAAAAATCAGAACGGGATGAAGCATTTTAAAGAATACCTTAAGGTATGAATTAGAGGAGGAAGAATAGGAGATGTGAGGTATGGAAGTAATGAAAGGAAGAAGGTGGATTTATAGTAAAATATCCGACAAAGAAATCGAAACAGATTACCGCATTAAATCAAAGCAGATCCTGTTTCCGAAATTGTCGAAGAACCAAATCTTATACATAAGATTTTCTTTAAATCCCTTAAATTCTGGAAATCAATCCTAATCACGTCATTGGTTAAACCAATTCCATATTCACTCATTTCATTCTTTTGTGACAACTTCACTCGTGCGCTTCACATGATCGAATCGTTTTATCTATATCTTCCAATAATGATAAAACTCTATTATTACCTCATATTCGTCATGAAAACATTCCTATTGTTATTTATGACAACCTCTACCAAATTTCGGGGACGAAATTTCTTTAACGGGTGGGTACTGTAACGACCCGGAAATTTCCGACCAAATTTAAACCTTAATCTTTATATGTTTTCGTCACGATAAGCAAAATCTGTAATGTTGAGTCCAGAAAGTTTGAAATCTTTATTATGTAATCAATTACCCTTTGACCGTCCTGATGATTCACGAACCCTTGTGTGTGTGTATATATATATATATATATATATATATATATATATATATATAAATGTATATAGATGTATATATGAATTCTATACATAAAAGATACATATATATTACATATATATAAATATTAAATATTAATACTAATACATTATCTATAAGTTAAAATATAGTAGTTATAGTAATATTATTATGACTTTTATTATCTTTATTAATACAAAAATTAGAATCACTAATTTATAGCAATATTAGTTATATTATTACAGATATTATATAAATATGAAATTTAATTTGATACCTTTACTAATATTATTATTACTTTCACTACTATTATTAGTATATGTATTTAATATTAATAACAGTGTTATCTATATTATCTTGTATAATACATAAATATAAAATTTGATACATCTAATTTATTGTATCATTATCAAAACCAATGTTATCATTATAATTATAATATTATTATTAATATCGTAATTTATGTATTTTGATATTATTATTATTATTAATTATTAATAATTATATTATTACTTGCTAGTAATTTATGTGTAATATTAACTGTATTATTATTATATATGTATATTTATTTATGTATAATTTATAAAATCCCAATTAAATCTAGCAGATGCCCATCACAATCGACATTTTATCTTTTTCTGCTATTTTTCTTGTTTCCTGTACTACATCTGTCGATCACTTTGCTATAAATCAAAGACTTTAACCCAAGTTTTGGACACGTTAAATTAATCATCGTTACTCACTGTCAAAAATCACTCTCATCTGTTTTACTTTATCAAATTCTAAACAGAAAAGGGAAGGGACGCAGCCTCTACCCCTGTTCACGGACTCAACAATCAAAAACTCGGTTTCATAAATTATTTTCAAAATACGGTAATGCAGATTTGTTATAATTGATTCATTCGAACTATTTGCAAAGCCTAAACTTCCAATTCCTCATAACGCTCTCGAATTTTGGAAGTCAAAGTTTGGGTTTACAAAAGTCAAACAGTGTTCTTCATGAAAATTCGAATTGTGTGTTATGAATTGAGTAAAGTCGAGGTTTGATAAAGATTACAGAAATGTTTTAAAAGATTTTTCGTTTAGAAAGTTTGGATTAAAACGTTCTTAAAAATCAAAAGCCAAAATATTTTTTTTCCTTCATCCGTCGAACAGCAGCAGCAGCAACTATGTTGTTGCTGTTTATTTTTTTTTTTTTTGACAACCAGGATCGATTACAATAAACGATGCAATTCCATTTATCAATCTTAATTAAATTTTAATGCTTCTGTTATGATTAACTGGTCTTGGTCGATGGGAAATTGAAGAAGGTGAAAAAGGAAACTATAATAATACGGGGTAAATATAAATCAATAGGGGTATTTGTCAGATAAACAGCAGCAGCTCAATGGTTTAGAGGGAGTGTCGTTTAGCGAGGGGTCTCGGGTTCAAGTCCCGGCTTGGACAGTTTTTGTATATTTTTGAGTTTTTTTTTTTAAAGGTAATTCACTTAACAACTTATTATTATTATTATTATTATTATTATTATTATTATTGATATTATTAGAAATTGTTATTTATAACTAATATTATAGTTAATAATATTAATACTAATAAAAATATCAGTTATTATTTATTATTAATAATTAAAAATTACTGTGATTACTATTATTATTGTTAAATTGGGAAATATTTATTACTATCACACTATAAATTATTTTAATCTTCATTAAAATTTATACTTATATCATTTTATAATTAATAAGTAGTATTATTGTTATTACTAATATTATAATTAAAATTAGTATTATAATTACCATTATAAGTATTATTATTTATATTATAAGGAGTATTATTATTACGTAATTACTAAAAGTCATTATTATAACTATCATTAACAATAAAATTAATATTTTTACGATATCCTTATTATTATCATTAATAAATTTTTTTAACATTGTTATTTTCATTTGGTAATATTAAGTATTATGATTATTACTATTTTTACCACTATTAATGTTACTTTGATTAATAATACACAAATGATATAGGTTCGTGAATCCGAGGCCAACCTTATACTTGATCAATGATGTTATATGTATTTTTACTACAAAATACAGTATGGTGAGTATATAGTTCCCTTTTAAACTTTAAATATTTTTGGGCTGAGAATACATGCGCTGTTTTTATAAATGATTTACGTTATGGACACAAGTGATTAAAAATAAAATCTACGTTGAGTTGTACCATGGCATATCTCTTTATACTTGGTAGCTAATATTTACGTGAGGAGCGTAAACGCGAATCCTGTTGATAGATCTATCGGGCCTGACAACCCCAACCGGGCTGGACGACCAGTTTTAAACGGTTGCACAGTACTTCATTTCGTTACTACACTTGGTACGGTGTAGGGTTTATTTAAGAATATGCTGCTGTGATTTAAATGTTAAGTATGGTTACCAAGTGCTCAACGACTTTTCCATACACTTGCGAGTGTATTATGTATGTATATGAAATTTTGAGATCCATAGTTATAACGCTGCTAGCATCAAACCTATATCTCACCAACTTTACGTTGACGTTTTAAAGCATGTTATTCTCAGGTACGAATTAAGTCTTCCGCTGTGCATTTGCTCATGTTAAGGACAATACTTGGAGTCGATCATCGCAAAGGAACCAAATGTTGATGACTTCGTCCGGATGGATTAGGACGGGTCCTTTCATTTAGTTTCATATATTATACTCAATATTTTAATTCATTTTAATTGTCCAATGTTATTAGTCCACAGTCGATAGTTCACAGTTGACAGCCCAATAATTCATATATAGTTTAATATATAACATTCGAATTAATTAATACGTGTCGTGACCCGTATACGTCTCAGACTCGATCACAACTCATAGTATATATATTATTATAGAATCAACCTCAACCCTGTATAGAGAACTCGATCATTACTGCATATAGAGTGTCTATGGTGATTCCAAATAATATATATAGATGCGTCGATATGATATGTCAAAACCTTGTATACGTGTCCCGATATTTAAAGTGCGTAAAATAAATAACAGAAATTTAAATGACGAATGATAAAGTGCGTAAAGTAAATAACAGAAATTAAATGGCGATAAATAAAATTGCGAGAATATAAATTGCGATAATTAAATTGCGATAAATAAAATGTAATCTGTTAGCTAGGAACAATTAGCTAGGAACAGTTAGCGTGGATTCTTAACAAAATGTCTCATAGTTAATTTTTTTGTTTCTAACAAATTTTATTTTGTCAAATGTTTTCTTCATTATGCCACTTGTTGGATTCTGATAAATCAAAATCCAAATATGAAATTGAATGAATATGGTTATTCTTTGGTGAACGGATACGTATATCGGTGGATGTAAGTAGGATAGTATATGACTGTTGAAACAGATTGGAAAAATGTACAGTGTAACTTATTAACGTGAAATCTGAATATTCCTCGGGTATTACCTACCCGTTAAAATATTTTCACCATTAACACTTTGTACAAAAGAATTTTTAATTACAATCCTTATGAAAACATATGTACATATATATTTTCTTCAGATGTAATCATGGATTTAATGAGTTAATATGATATTAAACTCAATTTTTATTTTTTTTTATTTTTTTTAGAATTAGAATGAATAATCCCTAAATCTTTAGAGACTACATAATCGCCATGAAGAACGAAAATGATTGGTGTAGAACGATACGTAGTATGATGATTATATTCGAGGTACCGAATGAGACATTGAGCCATGGATTGTTGATGGTATTGGTGCTCTTATTGATGGTATTGTTGGTGCCGGTGATGTTGCTGAAGCTGGTACATTTTGCACCATATTCTCCGAATTGATTATTCGAGCGCGAAGTTCGTTGACTTATTACTTCAGGATGATTGTCGGTCGGAACGAGCGGATGAATAAGGTTCAGAATTGTGGTTAGAATATAATCTTGTCAAGTTACCCCGAAAATGAGACTGAAAAATGGTGTCTCGAACAGGTTCGCCGGTAAACGCTTCAGGTTCATTGTCAAGAGGTGAATTCGGTTGGTGGAAGGGATTGCCTCCTGCGTGTTTCCATTAATTAAGTCAACTACGAACCCATCAGATGAATTGATAATGGCTGATTGGTTGATTCATGCCGATGACGCTGTTTTCGGAGCTTAGGTGAACATCTATGTCGGAAGAGCTATCGGAATAACTATCGGAATAGCTATTGGAATCTGAGGGACTCGAACTGGTTGCAGGATTCATCTCGTACGATCAGATGAAGGATTTTCAATAAGAAATAGATTATAGGATGTAGATTAGTACCCTGTAATACATAATTTACATATGCATATATAATACTACAATCCCATAAGTTACGGGGGAATCTACGGAAGTTGTCAGGCAAAGTTACAGTAACAGATACGCTAAGATATGAAGTAGCAGATATGTTAAGATATGAATTTTGTCTATACACTAATCATGCAATCAATGCAATAAGATGTGTCTAGACTAAGGATGATAAGCAAGTGATTCTCTAAGAATGATAAGCGGGTAATTTTCGACACGAAATGATAAGCAAAACTTTTGACATGCAGACACGGTCGAAGTCCAGACTCACTAATGCATCCTAACGACTATCAGTTAGACACACTAATGCAAGACCCGGTTCGCTAAAAGACAATCTTTCATTACATCGAAAGTTGACATTATGCATACCATTTCATAATATATCTAACTATATTTGACTTAATAATAATCTTGATAAATTCAATGAATCGAATGCAACATCTTTTGAAATAGACCATGAATGACTCCAAGTAATATTTCTAGAATGAGCAAATGCACAGCGGAAGATTTCTTTCGTACCTGAGAATAAACATGCTTTAAAGTGTCAACCAAAAGGTTGGTGAGTTTATTAGTTTAGCATAAATAATCATTTCATAATTTTAATAGACCACAAGATTTCATATTTCCATTTCTCATAAACATACGTCCCATGCATAGAGACAAAAATATCATTCATATGGATTGAACACCTGGTAACCGACATTCACAATATGTATATGAGAATATCCCCATCATTCCGGGATCCTCCTTCGGACATGATATAAATTTCGAAGTACTAAAGCATCTGGTACTTTGGATGGGGCTTGTTGGGCCCGATAGATCTATCTTTAGAGTTCGCGTCAATTAGGGTGTCTGTTCCCTAATTCTTAGATTACCAGACTTAATAAAAAGGGGCATATTCGATTTCGATCATTCAACCATATAATGTAGTTTCAATTACTTGTGTCTATTTCGTAAAACCGTTATAAAAACAGCGCATGTATTCTCAGTCCCAAAAATATATATTGCAAAAACATTTAAAAAGGGATTAATGAAACTCACGCATATAAGTATTGTAAAACAGTTAATAAAGCATTTGCATGTATTCTCAGCCCAAAAATGTAATGAGTAAAAAGGGAGCAAATGAACTCACGCTTCTAATTATTGTAAAACAGTTAATAAAACATTTGCATGTATTCTCAGCCCCAAAAATGTAAAGAGTAAAAGGGAATCAAATGAACTCACCATACTGTATTTTGTAGTAAAAATACATATGTCAACATTTAACAAGTGTAGGGTTGGCCTCGGATTCACGAGCCTCACGGAAGTAGCCCTTTAAATAAAATACCCAAGTCCGGATTTGAAGCCGCGATATCCCGCTAACCCAATAACAACCTTAACCATTCATTTATGTCTGTTTTTCCTCTTCTTCTTCTTCACAATACCCAATACTTTTCATCATAATCATATCTCATTATCATCCATTATCATCAAGCTTTTATCATCACCTAATCTAATCATATTTTCATCATGTATCATAAATTTTAATCACCATGATTATCATTATAATAGACATCATCGCTCATCATCGTTTCAAATAGCAAGCGAGTATTGTCTACCTCAAATGGGCTGTTACAATAGGAACTATAGCAGCCCGACAAAAAAAAAACTTAATCTAGCTCTCGGCCCAAAACACAAACATGCTCACGGCCCAAAGCATTCTTACAGCCCAATAACACAAGTTAATGGCCTGCAATTGAAATTAAATTCTCTGTCCAAAATAAAATATATGTGTGGCTGTTTGGGTACCACATGAAGCTCGACCAAAGACAATTGCAGTAACAATGTGTACCTATCATAACGTCCCTATACCAATTCATTTTGTCGACCATGTACTAATAATTAATAAAGTGAGGTTCCTTGTCATAATGGTTGGTGTCATTCACAAAGACAAATAGAAGCATTTATACGGCACCCCACTAACCATTTTCCAATATTAATTATTCTATCAAGTTGTAGTAATAAATTAAAAGGCATGCAATAGTTGGATTACATATCATTATTTTTTTACGGTTGCCTCATCCATCTCCCATCGTTTATTGTATCAGAATCAGGAAACGAGCAGTAACAAAAATATAGCAGCAATTTGTGAGGAGATTGGAGTGATTTAAGATATTCGGTTAATCCAGAAAACAGAAAAATAACGGGCTGTAACAATAACGAAGACAAGTAGCAGATGTAGTAGCAATAGTTATTCGGTTCAAGCTCAGAAATGGGCAGTAGGAAAAAGGATTCCTTGGTGGGTTTGTTCTCGAACAGAGAAAGAAGAGGATAGTCGAGTGGGTTTCAAAGAAGGTGGCGTTGGGGTTAATCCAAAACAGAAAATAGAAGGTGACGATTTATGTTTACAATCAATGGAGGGAGAGAGATGGTGTTGTGGTGGTTGTGGATGGCGAATATCATGGTGGTTCACGGTGATTTTGGAAGCTCGATTGTGGTGACTGTTTGTGGTCGATGTTGGCAAGAAGAATAGGAAACATAAGTGCAACCTTTAATGTAAATAGGTTTAAATGGTGAGTCAAGCAAGTACATAATAAATATAGGTTCTATTTGATGGTCGATTGTGATGGTGGCCGTGAGGTGGTTTAAGAAGATATTAAGGTGACGGTGTTTGGCTATGGTGGTGTGTGGCTACAACGTAGCCTGTTTTGGTCGAGCAAGGAATAGAAGTAGAAGCTGGATGGGAGTAGTAGTACACAATTGATATGTTTGATGAATCTGTGATTTTGTAAGATATGAGTATGTATGTACAAGTAATCTAACAATAAATCATAAAAAATATAATGATAATATATAATAATAATAATAATTCAATTGATTTATTGATTATACAGTAATCCACGAATAGTTAGCAGCCTCATGTAACCCTACTTGGGGTTTGTATTCTATCAACATGCAAGCACAAAGAGAAAGATGCGTTTGTTTGTGTAGGTCCATGATAAAGAAAAAAGAAAGAGCAAATCCAAAAATTCGTGTTAGTGGGTTTCGTTATGTATGTGTTGTGAATGATTTATGTATCTAATCTTACTTTAACAATAACATTATAATATAAATTTCAACAAAAACGTGTTCTTGTATAGTTAGTCGTCAAGAATAATTGATTAAATTTATTTCACAGGCTGGATTTCATGCTATGTTGTAAATTACTAGAGAATAAAAATCTTCGGAGGAATACCATATTTAAATTAAACTCACTTGTTTGTTTCGATCCTTAAATGTTTATAACCTGATCAAAAAGCTTCGTCCAATATTTGTTTTTAATTTCATTTAGTATGTACGGAGTGTTAATATTCAAATTAATATTGTGAAAATATTTTTTTTATAAGTCTAGCTTTTACTTAACCTAATTACAGACTAACGTTAATTTTTATACTCTCATAAGTTTGAATTTAGTTTATTTAATATCGATCGGATGGTAAGTGAGTGTTACTGTCATTTACTAAATAAATTCGAAATCACCAAATATATATTCAATATATATATATATATATATATATATATATATATATATATATATATATATATATATATATATATTCACACATATCTACTTACAATTAATTGTTCGTGAATCGTCGAGCACAGTCAAAGGGTAATTGATTACATGAATATAGATTTCAAAACTTTTGAGACTCAACATTACAGATTTTGCTTATCGCGTCGGGAACTTATAAAGATTAAAGTTTAAATTTGATCGGAAATTTCCGGGTCATCACAATATGTACCTAGTAAGACGTTGTTATAACGATAATCGTTATATATATCGTTTTCGAGTTTCTTAAATTAATAGTCTCATTTTTATGTATATAACTCATTGTTAAAATACCTAATGAGATACATACTTATAATAAAATCATGTTAACTATATATATAACCATATATATGTCATCGTATAGTTTTTACAAGTTTTAACGTTCGTGAATCACCGGTCAACTTGGGTGGTCAATTGTCTATATGAAACCTATTTCAATTAATCAAGTCTTAACAAGTTTGATTGCTTAACATGTTGGAAACACTTAATCATGTAAATAACAATTTCATTTAATATATATATAAACATGGAAAAGTTCGGGTCACTACAGTACCTACCCGTTAAATAAATTCCGTCCCGAAATTTTAAGCAGTTGGAGGTGTTGATGTATCTTCTGGAAATAAATGCGGGTATTTCTTCTTCATCTGATCTTCACGCTCCCAGGTGAACTCGGGTCCTCTACAAGCATTCCATCGAACCTTAACAATCGGTATCTTGTTTTGTTTAAGTCTCTTAACCTCACGATCCATTATTTCGACGGGTTCTTCAATAAATTGAAGTTTTTCATTGATTTGGATTTCATCTAACGGAATAGTGAGATCTTCTTTAGCAAAACATTTCTTCAAATTCGAGACGTGGAAAGTGTTATGTACAGTCGCGAGTTGTTGAGGTAGCTCCAGTTGGTAAGCTACTGGTCCGACACGATCTATAATCTTGAATGGTCCAATGTACCTTGGATTTAGTTTCCCCCGTTTACCAAATCGAACAACGCCTTTCCAAGGTGAAACCTTAAGCATGACCATTTCTCCAATTTCAAACTCTATATCTTTTCTTTTACTGTCCGCGTAGCTCTTTTGTCGACTCTGGGCGGTTTTCAATCTTTGTTGAATTTGGATGATTTTCTCGGTAGTTTCTTGTTTTATCTCCGGACCCGTAATCTGTCTATCCCCCACTTCACTCCAACAAATCAGAGACCTGCACTTTCTACCATAAAGTGCTTCAAACGGCGCCATCTCAATGCTTGAATGGTAGCTGTTGTTGTAGGAAAATTCTGCTAACGGTAGATGTCGATCCCAACTGTTTCCGAAATCAATAACACAAGCTCGTAGCATGTCTTCAAGCGTTTGTATCATCCTTTCGCTCTACCCATCAGTTTGTGGATGATAGGCAGTACTCATGTCTAACGAGTTCCCAATGCTTGCTGTAATGTCTGCCAGAATCTTGAAATAAATCTGCCATCCCTATCATAGATAATAGAGATTGGTATTCCATGTCTAGAGACGACTTCCTTCAAATACAGTCGTGCTAACTTCTCCATCTTGTCATCTTCTCTTATTGGCAGGAAGTGTGCTGACTTGGTGAGACGATCAACTATTACCCAAATAGTATCATAACCACTTGCAGTCCTTGGCAATTTAGTAATGAAATCCATGGTAATGTTTTCCCATTTCCATTCCGGGATTTCAGGTTGTTGTAGTAGACCTGATGGTTTCTGATGTTCAGCTTTGACCTTAGAACACGTCAAACATTCTCCTACGTATTTAGCAACATCGGCTTTCATACTCGGCCACCAAAAATGTTTCTTGAGATCCTTGTACATCTTCCCTGTTCCAGGATGTATTGAGTATCTGGTTTTATGTGCTTCTCTAAGTACCATTTCTCTCATATCTCCAAATTTTGGTACCCAAATCCTTTCAGCCCTATACCGGGTTCCGTCTTCCCGAATATTAAGATGCTTCTCCGATCCTTTGGGTATTTCATCCTTTAAATTTCCCTCTTTTAAAACTCCTTGTTGCGCCTCCTTTATTTGAGTAGTAAAGTTATTGTGAATCATTATATTCATAGATTTTACTCGAATGGGTTCTATGTCCTTCCTGCTCAAGGCGTCGGCTACCACATTTGCCTTCCCCGGGTGGTAACGAATCTCAAAGTCGTAATCATTAAACAATTCAATCCACCTACGCTGCCTCATATTCAGTTGTTTCTGATTAAATATGTGTTGAAGACTTTTGTGGTCGGTATATATAATACTTTTGACCCCATATAAGTAGTGCCTCCAAGTCTTTAATGCAAAAATAACCGCGCCTAATTCCAAATCATGCGTCGTATAATTTTGCTCGTGAATCTTCAATTGTCTAGACGCATAAGCAATCACCTTCGTCCGTTGCATTAATACACAACCGAGACCTTGCTTTGATGCGTCACAATAAATCACAAAATCATCATTCCCTTCAGGCAATGACAATATAGGTGCCGTAGTTAGCTTTTTCTTCAATAATTGAAACACCTTCTCTTGTTCATCCTTCCATTCAAATTTCTTCCCTTTATGCGTTAATGCAGTCAAGGGTTTTGCTATTTTGGAGAAATCTTGGATGAATCTTCTGTAGTAACCAGCCAATCCTAAAAATTGACGTATATGCTTCAGAGTTTTTGGGGTTTCCCACTATGATATCCCCCATCTTTCAAACGAAAGTCTCTTATAAACCAAGACATTCTTGAAACGTTCTTCGAATGTCTTACAAACTGATTTCGCCGTAAATAGTTGTGCCGAAGAATTCTGACCGACTCTAGACAAGATTTCATCAATCATGTCTCCGGGTAGGTCTCTTAAAATATTGGGTTGTCTATCAATTTTGTTTTTTTATACTGTAAAATAGACAAGAGTTAGATTCATAAAAAAAAATACTTATTAATACAAGCAATTTTTACATATATCATAAAGCATAAGCACACTATATTACATATATTACACCACACGAATACAACTATCTTATTCCGACTCGCTCGTTTCTTCTTCTTTGGTTTTGGTTCGTTTTGCCAAGTTTCTAGGGATATATGATGCTCCCCTAATACGAGCTGTCATTTTCCACAATGGTTTAGAAAAACCTGGTGGTTTAGAGGTTCCCGGGTCATTGTTACAACTTAAGGGCTTCGGGGGTTGACGATACATATAAAGTTCATCGGGGTTGGAATTAGATTTCTCTATTTTTATGCCCTTTCCCTTATTATTTTCTTTTGCCTTTTTAAATTAAGTTGGGGTAATTTCTATAACATCATCGGAATTCTCATCGGAATCCGATTCATCGGAGAATTGGTAATCCTCCCAATATTTTGCTTCCTTGACGGAAACACCATTGACCATAATTAACCTTGGTCGGTTGGTTGAGGATTTTCTTTTACTTAACCATTTTATTATTTCCCCCACCGGTTCTATTTCCTCCTCCGGTTACTCCTCTTCATACAAGAGTCGTATAACATGGCACATGATGATGTTATGATCTGTGAATCATCACGTTCCATTTAGAAACTCAGCATGAATTACTGTAATATAATCACGTTGATCAAGTGTCATTATATTATACTAACTCATGCTTCAGTTTCCAACACTACTTCAAAAACATTCATATTTTAAACTCAAAGGTTTACAGAGTATAGGAACTAAACAGTTTCCTTTTTGATGTAATATAGATAGCGAAAAGAGATAAATGATTCCAGATAAGAATAGTTATGGAAATATCTTCAGAAATATGGAGGATATTTATAATGAAAGATACGATGATATATTAGAATTTCTAATATCAGAGGATGATGAAGAATATTGTCTGTAATTGTCTGTAAGGGTTTAGTGTCAGGAGCAAGGTATTCGTTAATGACTTCAGCATACACTGAATCATTTGGATTCTTTGAAGGCAGGTTCAGTCTTTGTGATTTGTCCACAGCCTCCTTCATACTTTGCTCAATCCGTTTTCCAGTTCCAAAACTTCTCTATTTCTGAGCTTTGTTAATACACTAATCTTTATCATCAAACTTTTTACTGCTAAGGTCGTTTACAGTTTTTGTTGCTTCATCAGCATTTCGAGAACTAGTTCGCGGTTCAGAGTGTTTTTCAGAAACTTCACATTCGAAGTATGTAAGCCTTGGAAATAGACGTTATGTATAATTGTTGGCGTCAACATGCTGTGAGATTTTAAAATACTGATTGCTAACTCCCAATGATTCGTATGACAATTCTCGTTACAAGAGGCAGATGAGTAAATGATGAGGTTTCGATAAATATAAAGATTCTTCGGAATGCCCAAGATCAGTGAAGTTGTTGGTAAGTTTATTGCTAATGTGGTGGAATATGAAAGGTTCTCCGGTAACAAAAGGGTAATCACATATATCAAAATTATGATAAGGCTACTCCGAATGAAAAAATCGAAGTTGTCTTGCTGGAGCTGTGATATAATTTGCTACTTTGCAAAGGAATTGCAAGGTTATTTTTGCTAATAAATGCCAAAAGATCTGACAAAGATATGTGTTGAATTATGACTTTGGTTTCGAGAGCTTTTTAAGTACATAACTGTGGGTAATATGTGGTTGGATCATCATCTCGATTGCTCATTATTTGAAGTGTCTTCAGAGATTTTTGAAGGGTTTGAACATAGATTGTAATCGTTTGTATACATTTGATGTTCTAACACACTTTTTAAGTCAAAGTATAGCTTTGAAAGATGTAGGAATCTAAAAGTAATGGTACTGGTTATATCTCGAATTGAATTCTGAGATTTTAAAATCAGAATACGTAATTGGGTTTGATTGAGTATGGTTGTTTTGATTTCTATGAAAGAATGTATATTATTGTGAAAGTAGGAAGTATAATTGATATTTTGCTTAATCTGATTCGAAGAATGTAACATATTAATTGTGAATTTATATATATCTCTCGGGTATTACCTACCCGTTAAGAAATTTTCACAATTAATATTTTGTACATAAGAATTTTATTACAGTCTTTATGAAAATATATATGTATATATTCTCCTCAGATGTAACATAGATTTTAATGAGTTAATACTAAATTAAACTCATTCAATTTACAGTTGGAACTAGAATTGAATAATTCCTTGAAGGTTTAGAGGTTACATAAGTATTTCTTCAATAATATTGAAATTATGAATCAATACTTCGTTATTTGTTGAGATGTGATGTTGGTTTTCGTTAAATTCTTGTGAACTTCGCAAAGTACGAATGATGTTCTCTGAAAAGTTTCGGTTACATCAATGATGAAGTGTAAAATCAAATATATACTTGATTTATTAGGAATTGGAATTTGTTGAATTGAGACAGAGATTGTAGTTAACAATGGTTAAGTCGCGGGTGAGGGACGTACATTATTGCATATTTGTAATATGAATTAACTGAGTAGTTAAGATTCACACACAATAGCTTAGCACGGAAAGATTTATTTTTTATTTCAAAAAATATATATATATATAAAATATATATATAATTTCTTCAGAGGGAATGAGTTAATTCTTCATAACTTGTTGATACAATATACACGTTATTGATTCGTAATGATGTCCACAGTGATTCTTGAACTGACGGAGTTTGTGATGTTATAGGTGTTGTTGATTCTGATGTTGACTGTACTGACGATGCTGGTGACGTTGACGGTACTGTTGATGCTGTTGGTAAAACAAGTTTAACTTGTTAATCACACACCATTTTTATCAGGGTTTCTACTCTTCTTTCTATCATTTTGGTTCGCTTAACTGATTTATGGTTAGGGCTAGATTAGATAATCTCTAAGACTTTAGAGATTATATAATCGCAGCGGAATGTTTCTCCAATGAAGTTATGAATTAATACTTCGTCAGTTATTGTTATTGGTACTCCTTGGTATCTATGGTGCGTATGACGTTGATGCTCGTGGGACAGATTGTGAAGTTGAGGTTTACAACGCGGTTGTGGTTGGAGGTGGTAATGGTACTGTTGGCGTTGATGATGGTGGTACTAGTTATGTTGCTGGTGCTGCTGCTGGTGTTTGTAATCTCTGCACCATATTCTCCAAAGCCACTACCCGAGCGCGAAGTTCGTTGACTTCTTCTATTATTCCAGGATGATTGTCGGTCGGAATGAGCGGATAAATAAAATCTAGAATTTGATGTAGTATATAATCGTGACGAGATACCCTGGAAATGAGAGAGAAAATGGTGTCTCGAATAGGTTCGCCGGTAAGTGCTTCAGGTTCTTCGCCAAGAGGGCAATGTGGTGGATGGAAAGGATCGCTTTCTTCTTGTTTCTAATGATTGAGGAGGCTACGAACCCATCCCCAATTCATCCAGAATAGGTGATGACTGATTGGTTGATCCATTCCGGTCACACTGCTTTCGGAGCTTGAGTGAAATTCCATTTCGGAATCCGAGTGACTTGAACTGATGACAAATTCCATTTCGTACGATTGGATAAAGGATTTTCGATATAAAAATGATTTTTCGGCTATCGGGTGGTATTCTATTTACATAGGATATCTATATATAGAGATCAAAAGATTTCATAGATTACGGAGGAATTTGCGGGGTATGTCAGGTAAAGTTTAAAGTAACAGATACGATAAGATATGATTTAGCAGATACGCTAAGATATGAAGTTTGTCTATACACTACTCATGCAATTAATTTAGCAAGACGTGTCTAGACTAATAATGATAAGCAGGTAATTTCCTATGGATGATAAGCAGATGATTTCCGACTAGAAATGATAAGCAAAACTTTTGACATGCAGATACGGTCGAAGTCCAGACTCACTAATGCATCCTAACGACTTATCAGTTAGACACACTAATGCAGACCTAGTTTGCTAAGACCACCGCTCTGATACCAACTGAAAGGACCCGTTCATATACATTATAAACGATTCACAATAGTTGATTACATTGCGAAGTATTTGACCTATATATGATACATTTTACAAACATTGCATTCGTTTTTAAAAGACAATCTTTCTTTACATCAAAAATTGACAGGCATGCATACCATTTCATAATATCCACTATCCAACTATA
The DNA here is from genome assembly GCF_046630445.1 of Rutidosis leptorrhynchoides. Lineage (NCBI taxonomy): Eukaryota > Viridiplantae > Streptophyta > Magnoliopsida > Asterales > Asteraceae > Rutidosis > Rutidosis leptorrhynchoides. The sequence continues at coordinate 261,981,115 of NC_092337.1, forward strand.
AATTGATTTAATAATAATCTTTGATGAACTCAATGACTCGAATGCAACGTTCTTCGAAATATGCTATGAAAGACTCCAAGTAATATCTTTAAAATGAGCAAATGCACAGCGGAAGATTTCTTTAGCACCTGAGAATAAACATGCTTTAAAGTGTCAACCAAAAGGTTGGTGAGTTCATTAGTTTATCATAATCATTTATTTCCATCATTTTAATAGACCACAAGAATTTCATTTCCAGTTCTCATAAATATACGTCCCATGCATAGAGACAAAAAATAATCATTCATATGGTGAACACCTGGTAACCGACATTAACTAGATACATATAAGAATATCCCCTATCATTCCGGGATCCTCCTTCGGTCATGATATAATTTCGAAGTACTAAAGCATCCGGTACTTTGGATGGGGTTTGTTAGGCCCAATAGATCTATCTTTAGGATTCGCGTCAATTAGGGTGTCTGTTCCCTAATTCTTAGATTACCAGACTTTAATAAAAAAGGGAATATTCGATTTCGATAATTCAACCATAGAATGTAGTTTCAATTACTTGTGTCTATTTCGTCAAACATTTATAAAAGCGCATGTATTCTCAGTCCCAAAAATATAAAGGGTAAAAAGGCAAATGAAACTCACCATACTGTATTTCGTAGTAAAAATACATATAACGTCATTGAACAAGTGCAAGGTTGGCCTCGGATTCACGAACCTAAATTAATTATATATATTTATGTGTTGGTCAATATTTGTCTAACAAATTAGGTCAAGTCATAGTGTACCACAATCCTAATGCTCGAGACTAATATGCAAAAGTCAACTAAAGTAAATTTGACTCAAAATAATTTCCAAAAATTTATACATGATTAATATATAGTTTAAATATCGTCGTTTTATATTTTTAAATATTTTTAAAAGATTTATTAGAGTAAATAATATAATTTATTTATTAATAAATAAAATTTTATATTATATTTATATAATAAAATATACTTTTATATATATTAAGTAATAAAATTTATAGGGTTTATTTAATATTATAAAGATAATATGATACGTATTATTAAAGTAAGTTATTACACGTAATAAAATATGTTTGTATCAAATATTTATTTGATAAAATAATATCTATAATGATAGTAAGTAAAAGTTGTATTATTTTGTAATAATAATTATTATTATAAAAATATCAATATTTATAATTACTAAGATGACATTATGATAAAACGATAATTCTAATTATGATAACTTTAATATTTACGATAATTTTTAATATTATCTTTAAAATAATAATTCTATTTAAAATAATAATGATAATGATATTTATAGTAACAATGACATTTCTATTAAAATGATAATTTTTGTTAAAATGATAGTTTTAATACTAACGATAATTTTAATAATAATAGTAATGATAAAAATAATAAGAACGATAATTTTATCTAAATCAATATCTTATAATATTTTAATTTCATCATGATACTCTTACCCATTATTTCCTAATCGTTTCGTTTAATAGCTTTTAATCATCTTTTATATCGTGTTCGTAATAATGATAATAATAGTAATCAAAATAATTAGGTGTTACAAATATTTGTTTTAATTACACTAATATTAATAATGATAGTTACTATAACATTATTAACGATAATACTAATAATTATCTTAATGATAATATAGTAATAATAATAATAACAATAACAATAACCATTTTTAAATAAATATATATATATTAATAATGATAATAATAATAATAATACCAATAATAATAATAATAATAATAATAATAATAATAATAATAATAATAATAATAATAATAGTAATTGGATAATAATAATAATACTAATTATAACTTTAACGATAATAACGATAGTAATAATAAAAAAAATAACAATTTTTAATGATAAATCCTTTTATTGATAAAGATAATAATAATAATAATAAGATAAAACTGGAACGACGATAATAACGACGATAATAATAATCATTTTTAATAATAATACAAAAATTCGATGGACTATAACTTCAAATCCGTTCATCGAAATCATTCGATATCTAAATGAAAAGTTCTTAATTTTTCGCTAGCTTTCCAACGACATGCATATCTTATACCTTATCTCAGTCGCATATATAACTAATTCAGGATTCAACATAACCTAACTAAAGGCAATATCAAAAGTACAAACATGCATAATCCTATATACTCGAGCACTAGTCAGGGATACACTATTAGTATGTAAAAGTTAAATTATGAGTACTCACGTATCAATATTGAGATTCAATATTGCAGGAAAGGTACGTAGACGCAACGAAGATGATAAACACTATATTGACCTCACGAGCATACCCATGAACTATACCAATCACCTCCATAGCTATAACCCATAATTTCCTTAATCCAATCCCACTCGAAAAACAATTTCGAAATCACTCGGACAGCATTCTGACGTAATATTTTATGTATACTAATAATATCTTGAAATAATATGGAGTAAATATATATATGTAAATCGATTGAGAGAGTTTAGAGAAAAATATTTTCAAGTTTCTATGAAATAATGAAACCTATTGAATTCTATTTATAATAGATTTTTGAATTATTAAAGTGAATTATTAAAGTATGAATTATTAAAGTGAATTATTAAAGTATGAATTATTAAAGTGAATTATTAAAGTATGAATTATTAAAGTGAATTATTAAAGTATGAATTATTAAAGTGAATTATTAAAGTTAAAGTAAAGAAAAAATAAAGTAAAGGTAAAGTTTAAGTATAGTAAAAGTATAAAACTATGTACGTATAATACGCGTATAAATATATATAATATTAATTTAAATCGTTATATATATTTAATAAAATAAAATATAAATATCGTTATCTTTATCATACTGGTTAAGTAATGAGTTGTCAAAAGTGGTTCTAGATATTTATAAAAGTTATATACGTTTTAATAATAAAGTTCTTTTTAAACTGAAAATGTTTTTGTACGTTTGAAACTAAATCAAATAAATATAATAATTTTGTTTTCTAAAACCAGATATATTTTTAAGAATCATTTTGTTTAAAGGTTAAAATAATGGAAATCGTTATATCATAAAATGTTTTAAAAAAGTAGAATCATATATATTCATAATAGGTTTCAAGTTTTTAAATTACAGTTTGTTGGTGAAGCATGGGATAAAGTTCAAAGGTTAAATAAACGTATGAAATCATCTTAATGAAAAATGTCGAGTTACTTAACTTGTCGATATCCAACATCTAAGTTATTTACACTTCACGTTCTTACTTATAAATCACTTTACCATTTTCCGAATGTTGTCAAAAAGAATAGATTTCTTAAATCACAGTGGACCTCATAACATAGACCCGTAATCATATCATAATGTATCTGATAAATCAACAATTTGATATTATCTTCTAATTCCATCGATAAACATATTGAAACAAATACGATCATATAAAGTATTATACGTTTAATACTTTATTAATATTCTCAAGTTATAATATATATATATATATATACATATATATACATATTTATTTATATATAACGGTTCGTGAATCATCTGAATTTGGTCGAGGTTATAATGAATGTATGAACACAATTTAAAATTCTTGAGATTTAACTTAACAAACTTTGCTTATCGTGTCGAAATAATATAAAGATAAAGTTTAAATTTGATTGGAAATTTTTGAGTTGTCACAATAGACACAAGTACTTAAAATACATTCTACGTTGAGTTGTACCACCAGGCATATTTCCCTGTAGCTTGGTAACTACTATTTACATGGGTATTGTAAACGCGAATCCTGTTGATAGATCTATCGGGCCTGACAACCCCAACCGGACTGGACGACCAGTATTCAACGGTTGCATAGTACTTCTTTTCGTGACTACACTTGGTACAGTGTAGAGAGATTTCATAATAAAGGGAATATGTAACGTTGATTATGTTAAGTATGGTTACCAAGTGCTCAACCACTTAGAATGCTTTACATACACTTGCGAGTGTATTATGTTTATGATTATGAAATCTTGTGGTCTATTAATATATTGAAATGATTATTATGATAAACCTATGAACTCACCAACCTTTTGGTTGACACTTTTAAGCATGTTTATTCTCAGGTACTAATTAAGTCTTCCGCTGTGCATTTGCTCATTTTAAGGACATTACTTGGAGTCGATCATCGCAATGGGACCAAATGTTGATGACTTCGTCCAGGTGGATAAGGACGTGTCGTTTCATGTGGTATCAGAGCGGTGGTCTTAGCGAACTAAGTCTTGCATTAGTGTGTCTAACTGATAGTTGTTAGGATGCATTAGTAAGTCTGGACTTCGACCTAGTAGTTGTTAGGTTATATTAATGAGTCTAGAATTGAACCTGGGCTGCATGTTAAAAGTGTTTTCTTACCACCATTAGTCAAAAAAAAAATATCTACTTATCATTTTCAGTCTCGACGCGTCTTATTGCAATTATTGCATAGACGGTGTACAGACAAATTCATATCCCATCACATTATATCTTGTCTGACACGTTTCCTTAATTCTCTCCGTAATCTACGGAATCTTCTGTATTATACATAGATATTCTATGTAATTAGAATATCATCCGATATCTGAAAATCTTTTCATATCGAAAAATCCCTTTATTCACTCGTACGCAATGGAACTCACCACTAGTTCAATTCCCACAGATTCCGATATGGATTTTCACTCGAGCTCTGAAGACAATGTCACTAGAATGAATCAACCAATCAGCCATCCCCAATTTATCTGATGGGTTCGTAGTCGACTTAACCAATGGAGACGCGAAGAAGGAGATCCTTTCCACCAACCGAATTCACCTTTTGGCGAAGAACCTGAAGTACTTACCGACAAACCTGTTCGAAACACCATTTTTTTCTCTCATTTCCAGAGTATCTCGCCACGACTATATCATAACTCAGATTCTAAACCTTATTTATTCGCTTGTTCCTACCGACTATTATCCGGAAGTAATAGCAGAAGTCAACGAGCTTCGCGTTCGAGTTATAGTCTTGAAAAATATGATGCAAAATGTACCAGCTTCAGCAGCATCACTGGTACCAATAGTACCACCAACAACCTAAGTTTCAACATCACATGCCTCAACATCTCATTCTGTACCTCAAGTATAATCATCGTTCTACGTATCGTTCTACATCAATTATCTTCGTTCTTCATGGCGATCATGTAATCTCTAATGTTTTAGAGATTATGTATTCTAGTTCTAACGGTAAATCAAATGAGATTAATATCATATTAACTCATTAAATCCATGATTACATCTGAAGAAAATATATATGTAAGTATATTTTCACAAAGATTGTAATTAAAAATTCTTTCGTACAAACTGTTAATGGTGAAAATATTTTAACGGGTAGGTAATACCCGAGGAATATTTAGATTTCACATTAATAAGTTACACTGTACATTCTTCAAATCTGATTCAATGATCATCTATTACCCTGTTTACATTCACCGATATATGAATCTTTACACCACAGAATAACCGTTTTCATTTGATCAATCCTTAATTAATGATGTTACTTAATTACGGATTGAGTGCAATAAGATTGTAATGGAGGATAGAATGTTTGATGATTATTTTGGGCCCCGATGATCGTCTTTCACTTTAACTATCAAGTGATCAACCACCCCGACCCGGTCTTGATTGTTAATTAGCTTAATTCACCTTTGCGCGGTGTAAAAATCCCTTGGGCAAGATCACAAGTGGAAATTACAAAGGCTTAGGCAAAATGGCAGAGAACCAATAACCTATAAATGAGAGGCCAAGCTCTCTATTTATAGGAATCGAAATATCCGCGGTCTGCGAGTTATTTAACTATCCGCGGAAACTCAGCGGATTAAACCGCGGTCTTGCATTAATGCGAAAACATAACCACTGAACTTACTTTCAGTGAACATTCCACAACTTTGCATTATAATTCGCGTAGTTTTTCCTTTGGCCTTCAGCCAATAAAATATACATATACAATGCTATGTATATGATCAAGTCCCCCTAGTTTATTATGATACATATTGCGAAACAAATGCATCATGATAAACTCTAAAAATTCGCAGTTTGATCTGACCACTATTCGCATTGAAACATATTTCGCATTATCTTTGTTACCGTTATAACAGTCAATGTTACCGTTTGAATTATCTCAATAGATAATTAACATAATTAACCCCGTCGCCTATATATATTGTGACCTGAAATCACAAATTCACTACTCATTTTCCAAAGTATCAGAAAATTTCTCAACTCGTCAGTCAATCTTTATCATTTTAACCATTACTTGCAGCTCTTCTTTAATTTAAAATAAAGATTACGAGTTAGATAGGAAGGCTGATCCAAAAACCTTGATCACGAAACTATTAACAAGCCCGGAAGCTAAATTGTCATCATCAAAAGAAAAGCAACCCATTCCAATCGTCGATTTAACCTCCAAATCTCCCTATACAAAGCCGAGCTCTACCAAGCGGCCGTTACAAACACCGCCGTCTTCGCAAAGCAAAAAACATAAACAACAGGAGACCCCCCTCACGACAATCCAGTTATATCGGAACACGAAGGGGACCAGCAAACTGGTATATTGCGTATTGTTATTGCATACGTAAAATATACATTAGTTTTATTTCACCAACTAACCAACGATGTTATTTTGCAGGCGATTCTTCTGGTGATCCTTTCTTTGTAAGCCCGAACACTCTTGATCAAATCATCGAACTGTTCCGCACTCCACCTGAATCTTATGGAGTGCGGATTGATGGTTTAGCAGGATATACTTGTGCTTCATCTGCTGCTGCTATGGATCAGCGCCAACAGATGAAGTTAGCAATCCCCGGCGAGCTTCGCCGTGAGTTCTCTAAACTCTCTGCGCTGGACGCGCATAATAGTTTTGTTCAAAATTTTTACATGTGCTTCAATTCAGCATATGACGTTATATGCCGTCAAGAACAATTTTTCAATGTTCTTGAAGCTGAACAACTAAAGTATAATGCTGAGAAGATCAAAGCTGAAGACAGCGAAAAATGCTGTGCTAATCTTTCTCATGAGCTAACCGCAGTAAAAACCATCATTGATGACTTGAAACAACAGGTTGCTACTGCGACTGAGAAAGAAAACCAACTGCAGGACACCATTAAAGCACTGTCAGAGAATGTGACGAAACTAACAACAGAGCGAGACAGCGCTCTTGCTGCTAAAGCCTCTGCGGAACTTGAGTTCACCAAGGTTCGCCAACATCTCCCTGAACTGGCTAGAAAGATTCTCAATTCCAAGCCTGTTTGTGTAAATTTTTCAACATTTGCCGCCGCATTAAGGCTATGCGAGAGGGTTGAATTTATGGATGAGATTGCTATTCGCTGCCCACTGCCAGACCCACTACCATCTGCATTAGCTGATCGCCTTTGCTCACTGGAAGACGCGAAATCAGCATACGCGGTTGTTCAGCAGGGCATAGCTGAAATTCCCCTCCCCAAGATAACCGCAATAAGTGAGCAAGAAGATGTCACTGCATATGACATCATCAAGCTTGACTTAACCAAGGATTAGTACGCACTTTGTATAACAGCACGCAGCTGCCTCTGCGACATTATTAATAAAATTTCGCTATTTCATATTTTTGCAAGTACTTCTATTTTTATAGCGCTTTCATTATCAACATTCATAACACAAACTTGTCCTTTGCAATTTCCAACATATATTATTGTGCACATAATAAATGCGTACTTTTGCGAAACAATCTGTATGCGTATATGCTTATACGTTATGAATCTTATAAGTCCGCCGAAACGATCCTTATGCAGTTAATTAACGTTGCGAAGCATCTAAGCATTGGCAAAATCAAACACTTAGGATATAAAATTCCTTTCGCAATAATTCGTATGCAAAAGTGGGCAATTTCATCACTTTGCTATTTAAACACTGCGAAATACTATAATCATTATGAAACAATCTTTAAAACATTTCATAACTATTCGTATTTCACAAATAAGCTTTTCGCATATTTTTACGAGTGCTTATTTTTAAAATTCCTACAAGCGTAATCAAGACTTGCAAGAAAAATAAAAAACAAAAACACCTAATAAGCATATCAGCCATATGCCTTGAATCCAATGTCACACTTTGCACATATATCTTTGATATTTTTCGCAAAACTACGCATAATATCGCTTTAACAAAACAGCATGCCACGCATTAGGTAAAACTCGCCCTTCCATATCTGCGAGCTTATATGAGCCTGCGGCATTAATTGCCACAATTTGATAAGGGCCTTCCCAATTAGGACCCAACTTGCCAAGCTTTTCTGCTCTGCTTGCTTCATTGTTTCGCAGCATCCATTCACCTATATCGAAAGACAAAGCACACACTCTTTTGTTATAATACTTAGCAATTTGCTGCTTATTATTCGCTTCTCTAATAGCAGCCATTAATCTCCGCTCTTCTATGAAATTTAGATTTTCGCTCAACGCAACATCATTTGCTTCGCCATCAAAGTTAGCAATTCGATGCGTTGGTACCAGAATTTCTGCGGGGATTACTGCCTCAGAACCATATACCAAACTAAAAGGTGTTTCTCCTGTACTCTTTTTGAAAGTAGTGCGATGTGCCCATAACACATTGGGTAATTCATCTACCCAACCAGTTCGCCTTTCGCATAACCTCTTTTTAATACCACTCACAATATCGCGGTTGGTTACTTCACACAGCCATTGGCTTGCGGGTGTGCCACTGACGTAAACTTTTGTATAATATTTAAATCAGTGCACCATGTCTTAAAAGGATCTTTCGCTATTTGAGCACCATTATCGCTAACCAATTCTCGCGGAATGCCAAATCGGCAAACAATGTATTCCCATACAAAATTTCGCACTTGCACACCAGTAATAGTGCGAACCGCCTTAGCTTCAACCCATTTGGTAAAGTAATCAATCGCGACAATCAGGAATTTAACATTTCCAGGACCTGCAAGAAATGGCCCTACAATATCAATAGCCCATTTATTAAACGGCCATGGTGAATTAACAAGAATCATATCATGCCGCGGCATTCGATTCTACGGAGCATGCCTTTGGCAGCTTTTACAGCGTTTAACAATTTTTGCTACATCGCGGTATAGGGATGGCCAAAAGTATCCCATTCGCATAATTTTTGCTGCGATAGTTTTGTAGCCTGAATGCAGTGCACAAGTACCATTATGCACTTCTTCTATAATCATTTCTGCCTCGATTGGACCGACACAACGCATCATTGGCCCGCAATATGATTTGCGATATAAGATATCATCTTGGATGATATACATCGGTGCTCGCTCTCTTACTAAACGGGCTTCGCGACCATCATCTGGCAGAATATCACTGCGGATATATTGTAAAATTGGATCCATCCAAGTTTGCTGTTCTTCTTTAACAGATGCAACCATTAAGTCACTATCTATTGATTTACTTGGTAATTCCTCAACCCATACTTGTTTTTGAAAGTGCGAGAACGTCAACGCAGCCAATTTACTCAACGCATCCGCCTTTTTGTTTTGGCTTCTTGGCACTTGCGCGAGTTCGAAATGCTCAAATCGCATTGCCATTTCTTACAACAATTGCAAGTACTTTTGCATAGAGGGATCATGCGCATCAAAAGATCCATTAAACTGATTCGCTACTAACTGCGAATCCGTAAATGCACGCAACTTAACAACATTCATTTTTCGTGCAATATTTAAACCTGCAAGCAATGCCTCATACTCTGCTTCATTGTTTGTTAAGTCAAAATTAAATCGCAGAACATAAGTATGCTCTTCACCGCTTGAACTTGCCAAAACTAAACCCGCACCTGCACCTTCTGCACACGAAGCACCATCAGTAAATAAATCCCAAGTTTCACCGTGTTCAGGTTTTATTGCGGTTCGCTCATTAATCACCTCCAACTCTCCAGACAGTTCAGCGAGATAATCCGCCATACCTTGCCCTTTTTCCGCGCTACGCGAAAGGTAAGATATTTGATAAGCACCTAATTCTACCGCCCATAATGCGAGTCTACCAGATATCTCTGGCTTTGTTAAGACTTGCCTGATTGGTAAATTAGTTAATACATGCACGGGATGCCCTTAAAAATATCTTCGTAGCCTTCTCGTTGTTAAAATGAGCGCATACACAAACTTTTCAATCGGCGCATAGTTTATTTCACTCCCCGTAAGAGCTTTACTAACAAAATACACTGGCTTTTGTATTTTGTCCCTTTCCGCAATCAAAACTGAGCCAAAAGCTTCGTTTGCTACTGAAATATAAAGATAAAGAGTTTCGCCATGAACCGGCGCTGTTAGTGTAGGCAAAGTTTTTAACAATGTTTTCATCTCCTGAAACGCAGATTCTGCCTCGCTGGAGCAAACAAAATTCTTTTGCTTCAAGCACCCTTTCAGAGTTTTGAAAAATGGCAACTGCCTTTCGGAAGCTTTAGACAAGAAGCGCGTTAATGCGGCTAGTTTTCCCGTCAAACTTTGCACTTCTTTGACCGTTTTGGCGCTTTCATATTTTCTATAGCCGCGATCTTTTTCGGATTAGCTTGAATACCTTGCTCTGTAACAAGATATCCCAAAAATTTTCCTTCAGTTTCGCCAAAACTACATTTTAGCGGATTAAGCTTCATGTTTATTTTTCGCTGTCTGTCAAATGTTTCGCGCATATCTTTAATGATTCGCTCTTGTTTTGCACTTTTGATGACTAAATCATCTACATAAGCTTCAAGATTACGCCCTATTTGTTTATCAAATGCGGTATCAATCAACCGTTGATATGTTGCACCCGCATTGATTAAACCGAAAGGCATCATTATATAGCAATATATGCCTTTGCCCGTATGAAATACGGTTTTATCAGCGTCTTCTTGAGCCATAGGAATCTGATGATATCCTCTTGCCGCATCCAGAAAACATTTATATGGAAAAGCATGTAAAGATTCAACTTTTAAATCAATTTCTGGAAGCGGATAATTATCCTTGGGGCACGCTTTATTCAAATCTTTGTAATCAATACACATTCTCCAAGAACTATCAGGTTTTTTCACCAATACTGGATTCGCAATCCAGGATTGGTATTGGACTTCACGCAAAATTCCGGCTCTTACCAATTTTGTTACTTCTTCACACAACCATTTTACGCGATCTGGGGCCATGCCCCTTCGCTTTTGCACTATGGGTTTTAGAGCCGGGTTCAAATTAAGCCTGTGTTCCGCAATATGAAGTGGAACACCAGTCATATCGCTTTCACACCAGGCAAAAAGTTTAATTATGTATGTATACTTGATAATGTGGGCAAGTATAAGTTTAATCATGGGTTTGGTTAGCATTAAGTCTTGTGAGACTATTGTGAAGGCTAGGTGAATATAGGAAGCGAGTTTGGAATGAACAAATTAAATAAAATCGAAAAGTGTTTAAGTTGGTCGAGCTGTCCAGTTCTAGCCTTCCGCGCCGCGGCATAACAAGAAAATTTGGATCAGAAGTTGGTTTAAGAAGGGTCTAATTTCCCTTTATGTGTCGCGCCGCGACGAGTAAGGTCGCGCCGCGATAGTTCTGCTGAACTGGTGTCGGATTTAGCTCATTTTAAGGGTTTTCAAGGGGCAAAATGGTAAATTGACTTGTGGATCTGATGGGAGCATTAACTCTCCACCACATATTCATTTATTTCATTTCCTTTTCCTTTTTCTTTCCTATTTCTCTCCCAAAATACAAAACCTACTTAGTTTAATCTTGAGATTTGGAGTTGGAGATTTGTGAATCAAACCTAGGAGCGAGATTTAAAGTTGTTCTCCTTGTTACTAGCTACAAGAAGATAGTCTTGGTAAGTTCTAACTTTATGTTTTAAGTTTTAATTGGTAAATGGCTAGGGTTTGGGTTACTGGAGATTTGTATGACCCATTTGAGGGTAAAATGGGTGAGGTTGGGTTATGTTGTTGTAATTAAACCCTAATAGCCACAATCTAGGGTTTTGACCTTGTGATTTGAGGTTGTAAGTGTCAATTGGTGTTGTTAGTCACTAATGCACTTTAAGATTTATGAAAGAAGGGTTAATGGGTAAGTTTGACTTAATTGTGAGTTTAAGTGAGATAAAATGGGTCAAAATGTACTAGTTGACCTAATGGGATGAAATGGGTATGGATTACCCTAAGTTTTGTGTTAATTGAAGTTAATAGACTTTAATTCACTAGTCTTAGTGATTAAAGTCGAGTCTTGGCCCTGTATGGGCGGTTGTGAGTAGTTGAGTCATTTAATGCAATTTGGGTCATTAAATGCTCAAGTGGGAGTATTGTTCTTAATCCCACTAGTTGTGGAATTGAATGTGCACATAATGATTTAGGTACATTGCATTGAAGCTCGGAAGTGCTAAATCATCATCCTTGTGACAAGGTGAGTGGAATAATTATGCGTTCATGTATATGGCATGTTTATTTGTGAATGTTATGGTATAAACCACGTGCCGGTAGTGCCATAACATGTGTGGGATAAGATGTGAACCACGAGCTGGTAGCATCGAGTGTGAACCACGAGCCGGTAGCACTATAAACTAAGATGTGAACCACGAGCAGGTAGCATCGAGTGTGAACCACGAGCCGGTATCACTATAAACTAAGATGTGAACCACGAGCCGGTAGCATCGAGTGTGAACCACGAGCCGGTAGCACTATAAAAGAGTATGACTCGAGCGTATGGTGTGAACCACGAGCCGGTAGCACCATAGCGTTATTGGTTAACCATATTGAGATTGTTGTTTGTTTAGCATATAAAATATATTGAGTTGAGTATATGCTAATGAAGTGGTGTGGTAAGGTACGACTTGTTAGTGTTACGGGTATGTTGACATGCTATTTGAGTTACAAGTTCGTATGAGGTATTTGGTATTGTGATTGCAAATGGATAGGTTATATATATGTATGTATAATTGTTGCACTCACTAAGCATTGCTTACCCTCTCGTTGTTTACCATTTTATAGGTTCCGGCTTGGACAAGGGTAAGGGCATACGGTTGGATTAGTTGTCTCCCGTTTGTGTTGACAGGGGATGCTTTGGGATAGCTTTTGAAGTGGCCGAACGTTTTGGGTAGTTTAGCCCCAAACCATGCTCGAGTGTCGTTTGGATTATAAACTATCATTTGTTGTTGGTCAAACTTGTATCACATTCGTTAATGGCCTTTGTGCCTTTTTGTAAACATTAAACTTGTAGTATGTTTTGACGAATCGTGTGGAATGGGTTACATATTTAATTGGCGCGTAAATGTGTATTATATTTTAAAAAAAATAATATTTATCGTACGGAGTACGGGTTGGGTTGTTTCAATTTACTGTTGGTATATACACCTTTAATCATTCATTCTTAGCAGCCATCTTAGAGTCAAAAACATGTGGAACCATTATTTATCAACTTGTATGACTAATGAGCTAAAAAAACAAACTTAAGGATTTTTTTTTCTATATAACAAGTAAATTCGTTTTTATGATTTCACCCCATTTTTCCATTCAATTTTCTCATAATTACACTCCAAATTCTCTCTCAAAATACTCCTAACATCATACTTGATCATCTCCAAGCATTTTCACCATCTTTTAGCTTCATAATCAAGGTAAAACTATGTTTAAACTTTGATTCAATTCATGTAAGTTATTTATCTTAAATCAAGATATAAACTTACTTACAACCTTTGTTTCTTTTCATGATTTCACTTCTTAATCTTCCAAGTCATCAAGAACAAGTTCATATCTTGTTTATTCAGTAACTTTCTTCATCATACTTGAGGTATAACCTTGGTTCATCATCTTGTTCAATTCATATATGACTATCTTACTACGAATATATATAACAACAAGAACATAGTTTGAATGATTTCAAACTTATTCGCAAACTAAATAGATCCTTCTAACTTGACTTTTAAAACACTTCAAGACCTGTAATATATCATAATGATATGCTAACTTAACAAGATACAACTTGATTTTACAAAGAACACCTTAAAACTGAATCTACGTCGTCGGAGTGCAACCGGGGGCTGTTTTGGGTTGGATAATTAAAAACCATCTTAAACTTTGAATTGGAATTTTATATTCTGGAAAAATGATATTTCTTATGAATATGTTAATATATAAAAATCTCATGGTGTAACTCAAAGTGTAAGTATTTTTGTAAAAATGATCATCTAGATGTTGTTTTTACAACGGAAATGATCACTTTCATAAGATTCACCAAAGTTTAACCTATAACATGTGATTTCGAATGCAAACTAAGGTATTTACAGTTCATATTCATAAATAATGACTCGATCCAAGGAAGTGGCAAGTTGAACCAACAAAAAACGGAGTTATATTGAAGAAACTACAGCTAAAACAAAATTGGGTATCCGAAGCTAGTTTAGCTACGAAATTAATTGGAGTAAAACTAAACTAATCATATCTTTGCTAATTAATATGATATTTCATATATATTTACTCATGATTTAATTCTACATATTTCAGGACCACCCGTAAACAACACGAGAAGATTAATCATAAGACCTCATGATTGTATGCAACACGTCATTTGACAACACGATACTTTATGTACGCAACACGTCATTTGACAACATGGTACCATGGGTCTAGATTAATTCCGATCAATACGAATACGATGGGGTCTTTATTTATTTTATTGAACAACTAATTGTGGACCACTAATCTCGGACTGCTAACTACGGACAATTAGATATTAAAAGTATTATAAGTATACATGTAACGATTATTTGAAAAGAAAACATGTTGATATGTTATATATGGTTAGGTTCGTGATATCTATCAGAGACCAAGTCGTATATCTTCAAGACAAAAGTGAGTATATAGTCCCACTTTTAAACTCTAAATATTTCGGGATGAGAATACATGCATTTTATGATTTACGTTATGGACACAAGTGATAAAAAAATATATATATTCTACGTTGAGTTGTACCATTGGCATACTTCCCTGTAACTTGGTAACTACTATTTACATGAGATATTGTAAACGCGAATCCTGTTGATAGATATATCGGGCCTGACAACCCCAACCGAACTGGACGAGCAGTATTCAACGGTTGCACAGTACTTCGTTTCGGTAACTATACTTGGTACGGTGTAGTGAGATTTCATAATAAAGGGAATATGCGACGTTGATTAAATGTTAAGTATGGTTATCAAGTGCTCAACCACTTAGAATATTTTTATTAAAACGTTTGTGTATATGAAATCTTGTGGTCTATATTTATACCGCTGCTAGCATTAAACCTATATCTCACCAACTTTATGTTGACATTTTAAGCATGTTTATTCTCAGGTGATAATTAAAAGCTTCCGCTGCATTATGCCGAATTTAAGCAAGATTTGGAGTGTGCATATTTGTGTTAAAAATAAAACTGCATATCGGAAGATTTGTAATGTGAAATATGTTGGAAATCGTATTGTTATTATCAAATGTAAAGTTTGTAAAACTAATATTATCACTAAACGATAATCATTATTATGCTGTTTGAACCTTCGATTATAATAAAGGTTATGGTTTGTATTATAAAAACGTATGCAGATTTTGAAAAATGTCACATATAGAGGTCAATACCTCGCAATGACACCAATGAGTACGTGACGTTTATATTCGATATGAATGGGACGCTTCACTTACTAAGGTGAAAAGTAAATATTCCCAGGGTATTACCTACCCGTTAAAATATTTTCATCATTAACAGTTTGTACGAAAGAATTTTAAATTACAATCTTTATGAAAACATATATACATATATATTTTCTTCAGATGTAATCATGGATTTAATGAGTCAATATAATATTAAACTCATTTGATTTACCGTTAGAACTAGAATACATAATCTCTAAAACATTAGAGATTACATAATCGCCATGTAGAATGAAGATTATGCTCGGGGTATAGATTGTGATGTTGAGGTATGTGATGTTGAGACTACTGGTGCTGGTGGTACTGTTGATACTGGTGATGTTGTTGAAGCTGGTACGTTTTGCACCATATTCTCCAAATTGATTACTCGAGCACGAAGCTCGTTGACTTCTTCTATTATTCCGGGTTGATTATTAGTCGGAACGAGTGGATGAATAAGGTTTAGAATTGTGAATAGAATATAATCGTGTCGAGATACCCTGGAAATGAGGGTGAAACTGGTGTTTCGAATAGATTCGCCGGTAAGTGCTTCAGGTTCTTCGCCAAAAGGGAAATTTGGTTGGTGGAAAGGAATTGCCTTCTTCTCGTTTCCGTTGATTAAGTCAAATACGAACTCATCAGATGAATTGGGGATGGCTAATTGATTGATTCATTCTGGTGACAGCGCTTTCGGAGCTTAGGTGAATATCCATGTCAGAATAGCTGTCGAAATAACTATCGAAATAGCTATCGAAATCTGAGGGACTCGAACTGGTTGAGGAATTCATCTCGTATGATTAGATACAGGATTTTCGATAAGAAATAGATTATAGGATGTAGATTAGTACCCTGCAATACATAATTTACATATGCATATATAATACTAAAATCCCATAAGTTACGGAGGAATCTACGAAAGCTGTCAGGCAAAGGTAACACTAACAGATACGCTAAGATATGAATTTATCTATACACTGTCTATGCAATAGAGGCAGTAAGACATGTCCAGACTAAGAATGATAAGCATATAATTTCCTAAGGATGATAAGAAGATGATTTTTGACTAGAAATGATAAGCAAAACTTTTGACATGCAGACACGGTCGAAGTCCAGACTCACTAATGCATCTAAAAAAACTATCAGTTAGACACCCTAATGCAAGACCTGGTTCGCTAACACCACCGCTCTGATACCAACTGAAATGACCCGTCTTAATCCATCAGGACGAGTACATTACATTTGGTTACATCGCGAGGTATTGACCTCTATATGATACATTTTACAAACATTGCATTCGTTTTTGAAAGACAAACTTTCATTTCATCTAAAGTTGACAGGCATGCATACCATTTCATAATATATCCAACTATAATTGACTTTAATAATAATCTTGATGAACTCGACGACTCGAATGCAACCTCTTTTTGAAATATGTCATGAATGACTCCAAGTAATATCTCTAATACGAGCAAATGCAAAGCAGAAGATTTCTTTCATACCTGAGAATAAACATGCTTTAAAGTTTCATCCAAAAGGTTGGTGAGTTCATAGGTTTATCATAAAACAATAAAATTCATCATTTTGATAGACCACAAGATTTAAATGCTGCATGCTACAAATGGGCCCGAATCCTATACCCACCTGTAATGTACATGCGATATCTTTTAAATACAGTACACCTTTCTCGTGTACGAAATCATTTTTCATAAATCTTAGTAACCGTACACATATTTCGTGCACAAAAACTAATACACATAACCTGTGTATAAAAATCATTCTCTCGATACATACATAACATTCATATCAATTGGTGGCAATTATCATGTCCACATAATTCAATGGTGGCAATTATCATATCCACATAATTCAACGGTGACAATTATCATGTCCACATAATTCAACGGTGGAAATTATCATGTCCACATAATTCAATGGTGGCAATTATCATGTCCACATAATTCAATAATAATCCGCAGAACTTCTGTCTGCATAATAATTCATTCGAGGAATGTTTTTCTTGTGTCCATCTCGTCAAACATTTATAAAAGCATTTCATGTATTCGCAGTTCAAAATGTATTTCAAAAGCATTTAATAAAGCAGTTGTAAAAGTAGCGCATGTATTCTCAGTCCCAAAAATGTAAAGAGTAAAAGGGAATCAAATGAACTCACCCTACTGTATTTTGTAGTAAAAAGTACATATGATGGCATTTAACAAATGTAGGGTTGGCCTCGGATTCACGAACCTATATCATGTGTATATATATATATATATATATATATATATATATATATATATATATATATATATATATATATTAACACATATAATTGAAGTCAAATAAATTTATGTATTATTATTAATATAACAATTATTTTTAGTAATTCATGTGTTTCTTTATTAACTTAAATATATTTAGTTTATATACTTTAAATAAATAATTTATAAAATGTAGTTTTCTTAAGTATATTTTTATATAACTAACTTTTATTGTAATATTAATAATATTAATGGTAATATTGATAATAATAATAATAATAATAATAATAATAATAATAATAATAATAATAATAATAATAATAATAATAATAATAATAATAATATAGTTGTAATAATAATGGTAAAAGTATTAAAAATGATAAAAATATTGTTAATAATATTAATACTAATAATAATGATAGAAATAATAATAGTGATAATAAAAATATTAATTTTAATAGTAATATTAATAAATAATAAAAATACTGATATTAATGATAGTTTTAAAAATGATAATTTTAATAGTCATGATAATAATAATACTTATATGATGATAATGTTAATAGTAATAATAATACTTATCTTCATAATAATAATGATAATAATAATAATTCTAATAATATCAATAATAATAATAATACTAATCATATTCATAAAAATAATATTAATAATAATAATAATAATAATAATAATAATAATAATAATAATAATAATAATAATAATAATAATAATAATAATAATAATAATAATAATAATGATAATAATAAAAATAATAATGATAAGTAACTACCTCAAAATAGGCTTAAAAAAAATTAACTGCCCACGACGGGACTTGAACCCACGACCTCTCGCTCGCCGACCAATCATCCAACCATCCACTCTACGTCTGTCTTTCTGAATATCTAGTACCCTCATATAAATATAACCCGTTTTTCTTATTCATCTTCTTCTTCAATACCCAGAACTGTAGCATCGAGTAATAGTAAACCATTATTATCAAATCATCATCTTCTTTATCATAATCACCATGTCATCTCGTCATCACCATTATTCATCATCATAATCATTATCGATTTCATTTCTTCCGTTTTCATATTACACGAATCATAATTAGTTATCAAATACTATCATCATTCGTCATTAACATCATAACCCATAATCATCACCTCATCTCATCACAGAATCATTATTACGTTTGTATTATCTTCATCAACACATAAACATGCGATCATTATCATCATCATTGTTCTTATGTCATTATGATACTTAAGTATATCGTACGCGTAGCAGCAACAATGACAGGTACATAGCGTAGGGTTGTAGTAGCAGCCCAACTGACTTCTTGGCCCAAGTAAAATAATTGAATTATGGCAGCCCACTTAATCATTTTAATTTTTAACGAGCCCACTACCACGTTTAAGATTCAGATTACAAATCGATTAGTTCACCACTACTGTATTCCTTGTGATACCTTATATCATTATCATGATATCATATTCCCCACATCCCTTTTCATAAAACATAATTATAGCATAAAGTTTTTGGAAACAATTCTTTGTATAAATAAATCATAAGTATCATAAAAGCTCCTCATCATTCTACTCGTTGTTATCATCTTTCTCATCTCTTCCTAAGGTGCTGTTTTGGGCGATGATCAAAATAAAAGAAAAGGTGGTTGATCAAAGGGTGAAGGTGGCGAGTTGGAGTGGTGATTCCATGGTGGTTGAGTGGTAGTTTGATGGTAACAAAAAACAGTTGTGTTCGTATTAAAGGTTTAAAGGGGTGGCGGTTGTGTGAAGTTTCGTTCGAACAGGAAGAGTAACAGTAGTAAAATCATCTCGATATCATAGTATTGAAATGGAAATATATACGACAACATACATGGTGGTTCAAGGTAGCGTGGTTGAGGATGATGGAGGTTCATGATGTTTCACGAAGAAGTGAGAGATATAGAGAGAGGTGAAGGAGATGGTGGTGGTTTGATGTTGTAGGTGGCCGATGGTATTGGGTTGTATCTGTCGAGTATCAAAATAAATGGGTTTAGTCAATAGTTTCTCAATAAGAGTTTAAGAGTGTTAGTAGTTTGTGAGGTTGATGGTGGTGATCATGGTTCTAGGATAAGAGATGGTGGTTATCGGACAAGAGAGGAATTTGCTTTAATTAAGAATGATGATGAAAGAACTCAATGACTCTTCTAATATCAAGTGTTAATTGGTTGTTTGTAGTAGAATGATAATCACAGGATCAATTAATTGTACAAGAGGGAAAATAATAAAATAAATGAAAAGTGATATGTATAGCTAACTGAATTTGGATTCTGTCTGGGATTGATTGCAATTTGTAACAGGCAGAAACAAAATTAATCACAGTTAGATTGTGATATCTAACAAATTGTACAATTTACTTTTTTTTATTATGTTTAATTAATATTAATAATTAATTATATTAATAATATTGATATTATAATTAGCAATAATAAAAATACTAATGAAAATAATAATAGTAATAATAACTTTATTAACATAATAACTATATTTTAACTTATATTTACATATATTAATATTACATTTTATTAATTATGTAATATTTACTAGTTTTATAATATATGTTATGTATACTTAATATTCATTCATTTTAACAATACATATAATAATAGTTATATATATTCAAACTACTATGTATACTTTATGTTTTAAATATCCACTTTTATGTATTTATTACATATATTGGAACAAATACGTTCATGTAAAGTATTATACATCTAATACTTGTTAACGTCTTTAATTATTATTAATATGTCATAAAATTACATATGCACATCAATTCAAATATAATGGTTCGTGAATCGTTGGGAATAGTCGCAGGGTAATTAAATACATGAAATATAATTTCAAAGTTTTTGAAACTCAACATTACAGACTTTGCTTATTGTGTCGGAAACATATAAAGATTAAGTTTAAATTTGGTCAGAAATTCCCGGGTCGTCACATTTTAATGGGACTGGGGTTAGTAACTAATTTTAAAAACTTTAAGTGTATTAAAAATATAATCATCTTTTATTTATATGAACTATAAATTTTATATATTTCATTTTGAGTGGTCAGTTTTCTTTAAACAAACGTATAAATTGTTTTAGACATGGGTACACTTTTTACGACTAGTTTCTCTGCTATCATGACAAAAATAAATATTTTGATGTTATCTTAAAATATAAACTTTTATATGATTTTTTTATATCATTAATTATTGGTACGGAGTATAAAATACCAGTTCGTGAAAACACGGGTTAAAAAGAAAAACAACAAATCACGGATCATGGAATTAAGTGGCGTGTTTAAAAAAAAAACAAAGTTTGAAAGAGACTTGAATGTTGTTTGCACGTGGGAAATTTTCCTATATATTTCACTTCTATCATTTGATCAAACATATCACATACTACGTATTATTTATATGATTATTTATTATTATTATTAATAATATTATTATTATTATTATTATTATTATTATTATTATTATTATTATTATACAAATATACATAAAATACTACGACGGAGTGCTGCTCGAGTGATCTAAAACGAGTTTTTAAAACTGGTTTTCGAGTAGGATAGGGCTAAGGAAATTATGGATTATTGCTTTGGAGGTTATGGGTATCGTTCAGGGGTATGCTCGTGAAGTCAAACTAGCATTTATCATCTCCGTTATATCTACGTACTTTCCTGCAATATTGAATCTCAATATTGATACGTGAGCACTCATAACTTAACTTTTATATATAAATGTGTATCCCTGAGTAGTACTCGAGTATATAGGATTATGCATGCTTGTACGTTTGATATTGTCGTTAGATAGGTTATGTTGAATCCTGAATTAGATACATATTCTACTGAGATAGGGTATATGATATGCATGTCGTTGGAAAGCTAGCGAAAAATTAAGAACTTTTCATTTAGAACTCGAATGGTTTCGATGAACAGATTAGAAGTTATAGTCAACTGAATTTTTGTATTATTGTTAAAATAATTATTATTACTATCGTCGTTATTATCGTCGTTATTATTATTATTACCTAATAATTAGTATTATCATTATTTTTATTATTATTAATATTATCATTATTAATATATGTATCATTATTTAAAAATCGTTATTGTTATTATTATTAATATTGTTATTATTATCAAAAAAATTTATTAACATTATCATCATTATTATTTACTTATTAGTATCATTATCATTAAAACTAATATTAGTATTTATCTAATTATTATGATTTCAATTATTATCATTATTATGAATGCGATATAAAAGAGGATTAAAAACTATTAAACGAATCGATTAGAAAATAATGAGTAAAAGTATCATGATGAAATAAGAATATTGTAAGTTATTGATTTAGATAAAAATATCATTTTCATTATTTTTATCACTATTATTATTATTAAAAATATTAAAACTATCATTTTTACTAAAATTATTATTTTTAGTAGAAATATCATTGTTATTATAAAATATCAATATTATTATCATTTTAGTATTATTATTAATAAAAATTATCATTTTATCATAATATACTTTTTTAGTAAATATAAATATTGTTATTTCTATTAGTAGAATAATAATAATTATTATTACAAAATAATACAACTTTACTATCGATATTATTTTATCAAGTAAATATGTGATACAAAGATATTGTACTACATTTAATATAATTACATTAATAATACCTATCATTATATCTTTATGATAATTAAATGAACTTTATAAATTTTATCATTTAATATATATAAAAAGTATATTTTATTATATAAAAACTTTAATATAAATTAATAAATGACTTTTATTATTTAATCTAATAAATATATTTAAATATATAAGACGACTATATTTAAATTATATAATAAACATGTATAAATTTTGGAAATCATTTTCGGTCAAATTGACTTTTGTTATCTTTTGCATGTCGATCTCGAGCATTAGGATTGTGATACACTATGACCTGACCTAAATTGTTAGACAGATATTGACCAACATATAAATATATATAATTAATATAGGTTCGTGAATCCGAGGCCAACCTTGCACTTGTTCAATGACGTCATATGTATTTTTACTACGAAATACAGTATTGTGAGTTTCATTTGCTCCCTTTTTAAATGCTTTTGCAATATATATTTTTGGGACTGAGAATACATGCACTGCTTTTATAAATGATTGACGAAATAGACACAAGTAATCGAAACTACATTCTATGGTTGGATTATCGAAATCGAATATGCCCCTTTTTAGCTAGGTAGCCTAAGAATTAGGGAAATGGCCCCTAATTGACGCGAATCTTAAAGATAGATCTATGGACCTTGACACGTCCCATTTAGGTTACATGTAAAGACCCGTTCTAATCCATAAGAACGAATACAATAACATCTTATTACATCGCGAGGTATTTGACCTCTATATGATACATTTTACAAGCATTGCATTCGTTTTAAAAGACAAACTTTCATTACATCGAAAGTTGACAGGCATGCATACTATTTTATAACATCTATCTATAAATGATCTAATCTATCAGTTACTTAATCATAATCTTTACTGAACTCAATGACTTGAATGCAACGTCTTTTGAAATATGCCATGAATGATTCCAAGAGATATTAAAATGAGCTAATGCACAGCGGAAGATTTCTTTGATACCTGAGAATAAACATGCTTTAAAGTGTCAACCAAAAGGTTGGTGAGTTCATTAGTTTATCATAATCATTCATTTTCATCATTTTAATAGACCACGAGAATTTCATTTTCAGTTCTCATAAATATACGTCCCATGCATAGAGACAAAAAATCATTCATATGGTGAACACCTGGTAACCGACATTAACAAGATGCATATAAGAATATCCCATATCATTCCGGAAAATCCTTCGGACATGATAAAAACGAATTCGAAGTACTAAAGTATCCGGTACTTTGGATGGGGTTCGTTAAGCCCAATAGATCTATCTTTAGGATTCGCGTCAATTAGTAGATCGGTTTACTAATTCTTAGGTTACCAAGCAAAAGGGGCATATTCAGCTTCGATCATTCACCCATATAATATAGTTTCAATTACTTGTGTCTATTTCGTAAAACATTTATAAAAATTGCGCATGTATTCTCAGCCCAAAAATATAAAGGGTAAAAAGGCAAATGAAACTCACCTATTGTATTTCCTAGTAAAAATACATATAACGTCATTGAACAAGTGCAAGGTTGGCCTCGGATTCACGAACCTAAATTAATTAATTATATATATATATATATATATATATATATATATATATATATATATATATATATATATATATATATATATATATATATATATATATATATGTGTGTGTGTGTGTGTGTGTGTGTGTGTGTGTGTGTGTGTGTTGGTCAATATTTGTCTAACAAATTAGGTCAAGTCATAGTGTACCACAATCCTAATGCTCGAGACTAAAATGCAAAAGTCAACAAAAGTCAATTTGACTTAGAATGATTTCCAAAATTTATACATGATTATTATATAGTTTAAATATCGTCGTTTTATATTTTTAAATATTTTTAAAAGATTTATTAGAGTAAATAATATAATTCATTTATTAATAAATAAAACTTTATATAAAATATACTTATATATATCATAAGTAATAAAATTTATAAAGTTCATTTAATATCATAAAGATAATATGATAGGTATTATTAAAGTGATTTTATTACACGTAGTAAAATATGTTTGTATCACATATTTATTTGATAAAATAATATCTATAATAATAATAAGAAAAAGTTGTATTATTTTGTAATAATAATTATTATTCTATTAATAAAATATCAATATCTTATAATATTTTAATTTCTTCATGATACTCATACTCATTATTTCCTAATCGTTTCGTTTAATAGCTTTTAATCGTCTTTTATATTGTGTTCATAATACTAATAATAATAGTACTAAAAAGAATTAGGCGTTACTAATATTAGTTTTAATTACAATAATACTAATAATGATAATTACTATGATATTATTAATAATACTACTAACTATTTTAATGATAATAATAATAATAATAATAACAATAACAATAACCATTTTTAAATAGTGATATATATGTTAATAATGATAATAATAATAATAATAATAATAATAATAATAATAATAATAATAATAATAATAATAATAATAATAATAATTTGATAAAAACTAGAACGACGATAGTAACGACGATAATAATAATCATTTTTAATAATAATATCAAAAATTCAATTGACTATAACTTCTAATCCGTTCATCGAAACCATTCGACATCTAAAGGAAAAGTTCTTAATTTTTCGCTAGCTTTCCAACGACATGCATATCTTATACCTTATCTCAACCGCAGGTGTAACTAATTCGTGATTCAACATAACCTAACTAAGGGCAATATCAAAAGTACAAGCATGCATAATCCTAAATACTCAAGCACTAGTCAGGGATACACTATTAATATGTAAAAATTTATTTACGAGTACTCACGTATTAATATTGAGATTCAATATTGCAGGAAAGGTACGTAGACGCAACAGAGACGATAAACACTAAATTGCCCTCATGAGCATACCCAAGAACCATACCCATCATCTCCATAGCTATAACCCATAATTTTCTTAGCTCTATCCCGTCTCCAAAACATGTTTTGAAATAGCTCGCGCGTACCCCTTGTCGTAGTATTTTATGTACAATACTGGTAATATCGCTCCTAATAATACTAGTACTAATAATAATAAGATTAATATTAATAATATTAATATTAATAATAATAATAATAATAATAATAATAATAATAATAATAATAATAATATAATTATAAAACAGAGTATATAAAGAAGAAAGATCGAATGTGTGAGAAAAATGAACCACATATCGAGCTTTTTAAAGGATATCTCCCACCTAACCACCTCATTTACATTATTGCATACCAACGAAAAATTTGATACTTTATATTTTATATTTATATAAATATTAAATCTTTAGAATTAATTAAATATTGTATTATATTTATGTGCGTAGTAAAAATGTAACTTTTACTAAAATGACACGGACGTGATCTCACGACTCATGTACCACTTTCGGTTTTTCAAGCGCACTTTCGTACGTTTAGAAAACTAGCCTTTTACGTTACGCGACGTGTACCTTTAATAATAATTTGACTTATTTATCAAAAATTTACTTTATGAAAATGTATGTTATAAAATTTGAGCGTCGTGGTCATTTACTTCTATAAATCAGTGACTCATTGTTTATCAAAATATATTATTTTAAATCAGGACGTTTTGTGACTAAGTTATACATATTTTTATTTTCATTTCAGAATATAAATTTGAACTATTTACTTAATATAGTTTTTCAAAACTAATGTCATTCAAAACTTATATATTTAGAAATCTTTTAAATGTTAAGAATTACTATTTCGTAACATTTGGATTTTTAAAGTTTAAAATTGATATAGTTCATTTATATATAATCGTTCATAAAACATTTTAATAACCAAATTATTTTATATTCAAAAATCATTTTATTACAAAAGCTATAATAGTAGAATTTGTTATGTCATAAGACGTTTTTAATAATAAAAGTCTATTATATCGAAAAGACGTTTTCGTTTAAGAAAGTAAAATCATATATGAATCATATCAGGGTTCAAGGTTTTAATTTCCATTTTAATCATGACTCGTAGGATTAAGTCTAAAGGAAAAATCAAACGTAAGGAATTATCTTAATGTAAAATGTCGATCTATTTAACTTGTCAATATCCATCTTCTAAGTTATCTATATTCTACAATTTTACTTCCATGTTA
The DNA here is from genome assembly GCF_046630445.1 of Rutidosis leptorrhynchoides. Lineage (NCBI taxonomy): Eukaryota > Viridiplantae > Streptophyta > Magnoliopsida > Asterales > Asteraceae > Rutidosis > Rutidosis leptorrhynchoides. The sequence goes on from NC_092337.1 coordinate 262,007,914, forward strand.
ATTAATATATAAGTTTAATAGTTTAACTTATCAAAAGTCACGAGACAATTATTGTACAGCATAAATTAAAAATCAAATAGTAATCTCCACTAACCCTTGTCTAGTTTCTGTTAATTGACACTTTTGTTCTTTCTAAAAAATCACTTTACCAATTATTCTGAATACCGTTAAAAGAAATGTTTTCCAAATCAAAGTGGACCTCCTTACAGAGACTCGTAATCGTAATTCAATGTATCTGATAAATCAATCATTTGATATTATATTCTAATTCCATCGCTAATCATATTGAAACAAATACATTCATTTAAAGTATTATACGTTTAATATTTTGTTAACATTCTCAAACTGTTATATATACATATACCTATACATATTCATATCCAATTAAATAATAGTTCGTGAATCGTCGTAATTTGGTCGAGGTTAAATGAATGTATGAACACCGTTTAAAATTCTTGAGATTCAACTTACAAACTTTGCTTATCGTGTCGGGAATATATAAAGATTAAAGTTTAAATTTGGTCGGAACTTTCCGGGTTGTCACAGTACCTACCCGTTAAAGAAATTTCGTCCCAAAATTTGATTGGGATGGTCATGGCTGACAATAAGTATGTTTCATGATGCATATATGCTGAAGATTAGGGTTTTATCATCAATGAGTAATATAGATAAAACCATTTGATTTTGTGAAGAGTACGAGTGAAGCTATTACCAAAAGAGTGGAATGAGTAGGTATAGATTCGTCATATCTTTTGCCGTAGATATGATTGATTTCCAAGTTCAAGAGATTTGGAGAAAATCTTCGTAATAGGATTTGATTAAGGAAATTAGGATCCGCTTTAAATGCGATCATCCATTTTGATTGTTCTGTCAGATATTTTCTTATAAATTCATCTCCTTCGTTTCCTTACAACTCACACCTTCTGTTGATGCATTTTATGCAAGTCCCTAAACATCTACCCACGTCCATTGCAGGTACAACAGTTTACAGGCCACCATGATTGCTCGTTATTATCCTATCCATTTTTGTATGTGGTTACAGGAACTGCAGGAACGAGATTTAGATGTTTGACTATGTTAGACTTAGTCAGACGTACGAGTGAAGCCTCACTAGTACGGCTGACAGGTGCATACGCACAATTGATGCTGAGCTAAGTCACAATTACAACCTAAATGAGAAGACACGAGTAAGTGATCACCCGTACGGCTGATGAAGCCATCTCGTACGTGTGATGAATGAATCGTACGGGTGAGTCAACAGTAGGGGTATATAAAGTCTTATGTTCTTCATTTTAGGTTAAGCCTCTCATTTGTTACACACATTCAGATCTGGTGGGCTCCTCCGATTCTCTCTCAGTCCAAATCACCCAGTTGGTGAATAATAGCTCTAGGTGTTGATCTAATCACACTTGATTTAGTTGTGGTTTGACTAAATTAATCCAAAAAAAAAACTTAACCTATTCACTACAGGGTTTGATTCACTTATTCTGCTATTGTGTGAGTTAAATCTGTTGATTTCTAAGTTTCTAGTCATGTTTCATCACCTTCTATTTTTTCCCCCTCAACTCATATTTTAAAGTATTCATCAATATGCTCCATCCAGTTCTGATTCTCGATATACTTCTAACTTTTATATCGATCATTCTTCTTTTTCATCTACCGCCGGAAAAATCAATTTACTTCTTCTATATTCTTGGGTTTATAGTGTTTCTAGTTCTCCCGTGTCTTTATATTGCTATATGCATCGATATATATAGTTTATAATTTCTGGTTTGTCGTTGGCTTTATATGTTCCCTTATATTTCAAAGTCTCTGCTTCTGTTTTCTATAATCATTGTCATTCACAGTTAATGCTCTCTTTTATTTGCTGCAATTTATACCCCAATTTCTATTTCGGAGTTTTGTCCTTTCATTTATTCTTCTTGCGATTAAGCACTGCTTGTAATGGTCCAGAATTCACAGATATGAAGTTCGGAATGAACATTGTTAATGTTCTAGGAAGAAAATTGTGATGGCACGATCTTGACTTGTCAAATTAACAGAATACCTTGGAAAAGGCCGAATCATCAAGAAATATTTTCTTGATATTTTAGAGGTCAAATAGAATACAAGAGTCGTATAACATGGCACATGATGATGTTATGATCTGTGAATCATCACGTTCCATTTTGAAACTCAGCATGACTTACTGTAATATAATCACGTTGATCAAGTGTCATTATATTATACTAATTCATGCTTCATTTCCAACACTACTTCAAAATATTCCTATTTTAAACTTGAATGTTTCAGAATTTAGAAACTAAAATAGTTTCTTTTATGATGTAATACAGATAGCGTGAAGAGGTAAATGATTTCAAATAAGAAAAATTAAGAAAATATCTTCAGAAATATGGAGGATATTTATAATGAAAGATATGATGATATCTTAGGATTTCTAATATCAGAGGATGATAAAGAATATTGTCCGCAAGGGTTTAGAGTCAGGAGCAAGGTATTTGTTAATGACTTCAGCAGATACTGAATCATTTGGATTCTTTGAAGGCAGGTTCAGTCTTTGTGATTTGTCCACAGCCTCCTTCATACTTTGCTCAATCCGTTTTCCAGTTCCAAAACTTCTCTTTTTCTGCGCTTTGCCAGCACACTATTCATTATCATCAAACTTTTTACTGTTATGGTCGTTTTATAGTTTTTGCTGCTTCATCAACATTTCGAGAACTATTCCGCACTTCAGGGTGTTTTTCAGAAACTTCACATTCAAGTATGTAAGTCCAGGAGATAGACGTTATATGTACACATATAACTGTTGGTGTAGACATGCTGCGAGATTTCAAAATACTGATTGCTAATTCCCGATGATTCGTATAGCAATTCTCGTTACAAGATGCGAATGAGTAAATGATGAGGTTTCGATAAATATAATGATTCTTCGGAATGCCCAAGATCAGTGAAGTTGTGAATAAGTTTATTGCTAATGTGGTGGAATATGAAAGGTTCCCAGTAACAATAAAAGAGCACGCATATATATCAGGGTTATAATAAGTGTAGTGACCCGAACTTTTCCATGTTTATATATATTAATTGAGATTGATATTTACATGATTAAATGTTTCCAACATGTTAAGCAATCAAACTTGTTAAGACTTGATTAATTGAAATATGTTTCATATAGACAATTGACCACCCAAGTTGACCGGCGATTCACGAACGTTAAAACTTGTAAAAATGACATGACAATATATATATGGATATACATATGGTTAACATGAGATTATGATAAGTAAGTATCTCCATAAGTATATTAACAATGAGTTATATACATATAAACAAGACTACTAACTTAGGGATTTCGAAACGAGACATATATGTAACGATTATCGTTGTAACGACATTTAAATGTATATATATATCATATTAAGATATATTAATATATCATAATATCATGATAATATAATAATATAACATCTCATTAGATATAATAAACAATGGGTTAACAACATTAATTGAGATCGTTAACTTAAAGGTTTCAAAACAACACTTACATGTAACGACTAACGATGACTTAACGACTCAGTTAAAATGTATATACATGTAGTGTATTTAGATGTATTAAAATACTTTTTGAAGACTTCAAGACATATATCAAAACACTCATACTTAACGAAAATGGTTACATTTACTTTCCCATTCTTTTCTTTCATCAAGAATTCTAGTCGTATTCTTACCCGTATTATACACAGCTTCAAAACGTACTTACTATGAGTATATACCAATAGGAACTAGCATGGGATTCCACTCTTGATTATGTCATGTATGACTAATCAATTTTAACTTCTACCATGAGCTAGTCAACTAACTAGAACTCCTTTTAACCCCACTCACCACTCACCAATTACCACTCATCATTCACTCCATTTCACTTCCAATTCTCTTTCTAATTCTCTCTCAACACACCCACACTATTATGAACGTATTTTTCCAGTAGTTAATCATCATCTTCATCAAAAATCACTTCAAGAATCAAGCTATAATCATCATAGGAAGAACACTTCAAGAACACTTCAAAAATCCCTTCAAGTTTACTAATTTACTTCCAAGCTTTCTAATCCATTCCAAGTAATCATCTAAGATCAAGAAACCTTTGTTATATACAGTAGGTTATCTTTCTTATTCAAGGTAATATTCATATTCAAACTTTGATTCAATTTCTATAACTATAAACTATCTTAATTCAAGTAAAAATCTTACTTGAACTTGTTTTTGTGTCATGATCCTACTTCAAGAACTTTCAAGCCATCCAAGATCCTTTGAAGCTAGATCATTTCTTATCACTTCCAGTAGGTTTAACTACTAAACTTGAGGTAGTAATGATGTTCATAACATCATTCGATTCATATATATAAAACTATCTTATTCGAAGGTTTAAACTCGTAATCACTAGAACATAGTTTAGTTAATTCTAAATTTGTTCGCAAACAAAAGTTAATCCTTCTAACTTGACTTTTAAAATTAACTAAACACATGTTCTATATCTATATGATATGCTAACTTAATGATTTAAAACCTGGAAACACAAAAAATACCGTAAAACCGGATTTACGCCGTCGTAGAGACACCGCGGGCTGTTTTGGGTTAGTTAATTAAAAACTATTATAAACTTTGATTTAAAAGTTGTTATTCTGAGAAAATGATTTTTATTATGAACATGAAACTATATCCAAAAATTATGGTTAAACTCAAAGTGGAAGTATGTTTTCTAAAATGGTCATCTAGACGTCGTTCTTTCGACTGAAATGACTACCTTTACAAAAACGACTTGTAACTTATTTTTCTGACAATAAACCTATACTTTTTCTGTTTAGATTCATAAAATAGAGTTCAATATGAAACCATAGCAATTTGATTCACTCAAAACGGATTTAAAATGAAGAAGTTATGGGTAAAACAAGATTGGATAATTTTTCTCATTTTAGCTACGTGAAAATTGGTAACAAATCTATTCCAACCATAACTTAATCAACTTGTATTGTATATTATGTAATCTTGAGATACCATAGACACGTATACAATGTTTCGACCTATCATGTCGACACATCTATATATATTTCGGAACAACCATAGACACTCTATATGTGAATGTTGGAGTTAGCTATACAGGGTTGAGGTTGATTCCAAAATATATATAGTTTGAGTTGTGATCAATACTGAGATACGTATACACTGGGTCGTGGATTGATTCAAGATAATATTTATCGATTTATTTCTGTACATCTAACTGTGGACAACTAGTTGTAGGTTACTAACGAGGACAGCTGACTTAATAAACTTAAAACATCAAAATATATTAAAAGTGTTGTAAATATATTTTGAACATACTTTAATATATATGTATATATTTTTATATGTTCGTGAATCAACAGTGGCCAAGTCTTACTTCTCGATGAAGTAAAAATCTGTGAAAGTGAGTTATAGTCCCACTTTTAAAATCTAATATTTTTGGGATGAGAATACATGCAGGTTTTATAAATGATTTACAAAATAGATACAAGTACGTGAAACTACATTCTATGGTTGAATTATCGAAATCGAATATGCCCCTTTTTATTAAGTCTGGTAATCTAAGAATTAGGGAACAGACACCCTAATTGACGCGAATCCTAAAGATAGATCTATTGGGCCTAACAAACCCCATTCAAAGTACCGGATGCTTTAGTACTTCAAAATTTATATCATATCCGAAGGGTGTCCCTGAATGATGGGGATATTCTTATATATGCATCTTGTTAATGTCGGTTACCAGGTGTTCACCATATGAATGACTTTTATCTCTATGTATGGGATGTGTATTGAAATATGAAATCTTGTGGTCTATTATTATGATTTGATATATATAGGTTAAACCTATAACTCACCAACATTTTTGTTGACGTTTTAAGCATGTTTATTCTCAGGTGATTATTAAGAGCTTCCGCTGTCGCATACTTAAATAAGGACGAGATTTGGAGTCCATGCTTGTATGATATTGTGTAAAAACTGCATTCAAGAAACTTATTTTGTTGTAACATATTTGTATTGAAAACCATTATGTAATGGTCGTGTGTAAACAGGATATTTTAGATTATCATTATTTGATAATCTACGTAAAGCTTTTTAAACCTTTATTGATGAAATAAAGGTTATGGTTTGTTTTAAAATGAATGCAGTCTTTGAAAAACGTCTCATATAGAGGTCAAAACCTCGCAACGAAATCAATTAATATGGAACGTTTTTAATCAATAAGAACGGGACATTTCAGTTGGTATCTGAGCGTTGGTCTTAGAGAACCAGAATTTTGCATTAGTGTGTCTTATCGAATTTGTTAGGATGCATTAGTGAGTCTGGACTTCGACCGTGTTTACTTGAAAAATGATTGCTTAACAAATTTTGTTGGAAACTATATATTTTTAACATGTGAATATTATGTGATATATTAATCTCTTAACGCGTTTGATATTATGTGATAGATGTCTACCTCTAGAACAAGTCTCATTGACTCACCTAATAATAATGAAGAGTCAAATGTAAATTGGAATGATTCATGGACTGATTCACAAGTTCCCGAAGAGGAACCGGAAGAAGAGTCGGAACCAGAAGAAGAATCGGAACCGGAAGAAGAATCGGAACCAGAAGAAGAATCGGAACCGGATGAAGAAATAGAACCGGTGGGGGAAATAATAAAATGGTTAAGTAAAAGAAAATCCTCAACCAACTGACCAAGGTTAATTATGGTCAATGGTGTTTCCGCCAAGGAAGCAAAATATTGGGAGGATTACCAATTCTCCGATGAATCAGATTCCGACGAGAATTCCGATGATGTTATAGAAATTACCCCAACTGAATTTAAAAAGGCAAAAGAAAATAATAAGGGAAAGGGCATAAAAATAGAGAAATCTAATTCCAACCCCGATGAACTTTATATGTATCGTCAACCCCCGAAGTCCTTAAGTTGTAACAATGACCCGGGAACCTCTAAACCACCAGGTTTTTCTAAACCAATGTGGATAACGACGGCTCGTATTAGGGGAACATCATATATCCCTAGAAACTTGGCAAAACGAACCAAAACCGAAGAAGAAGAAACAAGCGAGTCGGAATAAGATAGTTGTATTCGTGTGGTGTAATATAAGTAATATAGTCTGCTTATGCTTTATGATATATGTAAAAATTGCTTGTATTAATAAGTATTTTTTTATGAATCTAACTCTTGTCTATTTTACAGTATAAAAACAAAAAATGGATAGACAACCCAATATTTTAAGAGACCTACCCGGAGACATGATTGATGAAATCTTGTCTAGAGTCGGTCAGAATTCTTCGGCACAACTATTTAAGGCGAGATCAGTTTGTAAGACATTCGAAGAACGTTCCAAGAATGCCTTGGTTTATAAAAGGCTTTCGTTCGAAAGATGGGGGATATCACATTGGGAAATCCATAAGTTACGATGTGTTTACTTTGACGCATATATTGCGGGGAACCCAAATGCTATTTTACGCAATGGGTTAAGAAATAATTTTGATTCAATATATCCGAATATTGGACTTCATGATTTAGAAAAAGCGGCTAACATGCAACATAAAGAAGCATGTTATGCTTACGGATTAGTAATGTTCGCTTCTCACCAAAGTGAGAACAAGAACATCGGCCTACAACTATTAAACAAAACGTTCCCACAAGTGACGGAGTCGGTAATTGGGGTAAGAAATGAGGTTTTTAGATTGTTACGGGACTGTTGGACATTACATAACCCTCGTCCCTTTGACGACGTTACAACACGCTGTCTTATCAACGGCCATAACGGTTATGTTCCACAAGACCAAGGATGGGAAGTAGTCCTAGTAAAACCAGAATGCATGACTTGTTTCTGGACGTATGAATTACGTGTCTTTATTGCCTTTGCTGAACGACTTGTGTACTAGCTAGAATTACCTCACAACTATCTTGTATCAAAGTTATTGTGTGCTATATTTCATGCTTTATGTAAAATAAGCGGTATTGTAAGTTTGTAAAATATTGTATAAAAGTTTGAACGCAAAATATTATTATAATCAGTTTTTCATATAGAATTGTAGTAGTTGAATTGTATATTAGCTACTAAGTATGAACTTAACGGGTAGGTACTACCCGAATTTAAATTTATAAAACGCTAATATGAAGAAAAAGCTTTTATAAATGAGTTCATATTATGCTACGAAATACTATTAACTACTCTTAATATTCTGTATGATTAACTTGTTCCATTTGACTATTTTGAAGGAAATGGCATCGACTACTCGACACACCGTGAATATGAATGAAGAGGAATTCTGTACTTTTCTAGCTTCAAACATAGCCGCAGTACAGGCTGCGCTACATACCAACAATAACCTTGGATCTAGCAGTACAGGAAATCGTGTAGGATGCACCTACAAAGAATTCACTGCCTGCAAACCTTTGGAATTTGATGGAACCGAAGGACCGATCGGATTGAAACGGTGGACCGAGAAGGTCGAATAGGTGTTTGCCATAAGTAAGTGTACTGAAGAGGACAAAGTAAAGTACACTACGCATACCTTCACAGGTTCTGCGTTAACATGGTGGAATACCTATCTAGAGCAAGTGGGACAAGACGATGCGTACGCACTACCGTGGTCAGCATTCAAGCACTTGATGAACGAGAAGTACCGTCCCAGAACCGAGGTCAATAAGCTCAAGACAGAACTTAGAGGGTTACGAACCCAAGGATTTGATATTACCACGTACGAAAGACGATTCACAGAATTGTGCCTATTGTGTCCGGGAGCATTCGAAGATGAGGAAGAGAAGATCGACGCATTTGTGAAAGGATTACCGAAAAGAATCCAAGAAGATATAAGTTCACACGAGCCCGCCTCCATACAACAGGCATGTAGAATGGCTCACAAACTAGTGAACCAGATTGAAGAAAGAATTAAAGAACAGACTGCTGAAGAGGCCAATGTGAAGCAAGTCAAAAGAAAGTGGGAGGAAAACGGTGATAAGAATCACCAATACAACAACAACAGCAATTACAACAATAATCGCAACAATTATCCCAACAATCGCACATCAATCGCAACTACAACAAACGGCCTAACAACAACAACAACAACAACAACAACAACAACAACAGCAACTACAACAATTATCCCAACAACAATAATAACCGCAACAACAACAACAATCAGAAGCAGCTATGCCAAAGGTGTGAAAAGTATCACTCGGGGTTCTGCACCAAATTTTGCAACAAGTGTAAAAGAAATGGTCATAGCGCGGCGAAGTGTGAGGTCTACGGACCAGGGGTTAATAGAACGAAAGGAACAAATAGTGTCGGAACGAGTAATGGCGGAGCAAGTAGTGTCGGAGCAAGTTATGCCAATGTAGTTTGTTATAAATGTGGAAAACCGGGCCACATTATTAGAAATTGTCCGAACCAGGAGAACACGAATGGACAAGGCCGCGGAAGAGTTTTCAATATTAATGCAGCAGAGGCACAGGAAGACCCGGAGCTTGTTACGGGTACGTTTCTTATTGACAATAAATTTGCTTACGTTTTATTTGATTCAGGTGCGGATAGAAGCTATATGAGTAGAGATTTTTGTGCTAAATTAAGTTGTCCATTGACGCCTTTGGATAGTAAATTTTTACTCGAATTAGCAAATGGTAAATTAATTTCAGCAGATAATATATGTCGGAATCGAGAAATTAAACTGGTTAGCGAAACATTTAAGATTGACTTGATACCAGTAGAGTTAGGGAGTTTTGATGTGATAATCGGTATGGACTGGTTGAAAGAAGTGAAAGCAGAGATCGTTTGTTACAAAAATGCAATTCGCATTATACGAGAAAAAGGAAAACCCTTAATGGTGTACGGAGAAAAGGGCAACACGAAGCTACATCTTATTAGTAATTTGAAGGCACAAAAACTAATAAGAAAAGGTTGCTATGCTGTTCTAGCACACATCGAGAAAGTACAAACTGAAGAAAAGAGCATCAATGATGTTCCCGTCACAAAATAATTTCCCGATGTATTTCCGAAAGAATTACCCGGATTACTCCCACATCGATCCGTTGAATTTCAAATAGATCTTGTACCAGGAGCTGCACCAATAGCTCGTGCTCCTTACAGACTCGCACCCAGCGAGATGAAAGAACTGCAAAGCCAATTACAAGAACTTTTAGAGCGTGATTTCATTCGACCAAGCACATCACCGTGGGGAGCTCCTGTTTTGTTTGTCAAGAAGAAAGATGGTACATTCAGGTTGTGTATCGACTACCGAGAGTTGAACAAACTTACCATCAAGAACCGCTACCCACTACCGAGAATTGACGACTTATTTGATCAACTACAAGGCTCGTCTATTTATTCAAAGATTGACTTACGTTCCGGGTATCATCAAATGTGGGTGAAAGAAGATGATATTCCAAAGACTGCTTTCAGAACACGTTACGGTCATTACGAGTTTATGGTCATGCCATTTGGTTTAACTAATGCACCAGTTGTGTTCATGAACCTTATGAACCGAGTGTGTGGACCATACCTTGACAAGTTTGTCATTGTTTTCATTGATGACATACTTATTTACTCAAAGAATGACCAAGAACACGGTGAACATTTGAGAAAGGTGTTAGAAGTATTGAGGAAGGAAGAATTGTATGCTAAGTTTTCAAAGTGTGCATTTTGGTTGGAAGAAGTTCAATTCCTCGGTCACATAGTGAACAAAGAAGGTATTAAGGTGGATCCGGCAAAGATAGAAACTGTTGAAAAGTGGGAAACCCCGAAAACTCCAAAACACATACGCCAGTTTTTAGGACTAGCTGGTTACTACAGAAGGTTCATCCAAGACTTTTCCAGAATAGCAAAACCCTTGACTGCATTAACGCATAAAGGGAAGAAATTTGAATGGAATGATGAACAAGAGAAAGCGTATCAGTTATTGAAGAAAAAACTAACTACGGCACCTATATTGTCATTGCCTGAAGGGAATGATGATTTTGTGATTTATTGTGATGCATCAAAGCAAGGTCTCGGTTGTGTATTAATGCAACGAACGAAGGTGATTGCTTATGCGTCTAGACAATTGAAGATTCACGAACAAAATTATACGACGCATGATTTGGAATTAGGCGCGGTTGTTTTTGCATTAAAGACTTGGAGGCACTACTTATATGGGGTCAAAAGTATTATATATACCGACCACAAAAGTCTTCAACACATATTTAATCAGAAACAACTGAATATGAGGCAGCGTAGGTGGATTGAATTATTGAATGATTACGACTTTGAGATTCGTTACCACCCGGGGAAGGCAAATGTGGTAGCCGATGCCTTGAGCAGGAAGGACAGAGAACCCATTCGAGTAAAATCTATGAATATAATGATTCATAATAACATTACTACTCAAATAAAGGAGGCGCAACAAGGAGTTTTAAAAGAGGGAAATTTAAAGGATGAAATACCCAAAGGATCGGAGAAGCATCTTAATATTCGGGAAGACGGAACCCGGTATAGGGCTGAAAGGATTTGGGTACCAAAATTTGGAGATATGAGAGAAATGGTACTTAGAGAAGCTCATAAAACCAGATACTCAATACATCCTGGAATGGGGAAGATGTACAAGGATCTCAAGAAACATTTTTGGTGGCCGGGTATGAAAGCCGATGTTGCTAAATACGTAGGAGAATGTTTGATGTGTTCTAAGGTCAAAGCTGAGCATCAGAAACCATCAGGTCTACTTCAACAACCCGAAATCCCGGAATGGAAATGGGAAAACATTACCATGGATTTCATCACTAAATTGCCAAGGACTGCAAGTGGTTTTGATACTATTTGGGTAATAGTTGATCGTCTCACCAAATCAGCACACTTCATACCAATAAGAGAAGATGACAAGATGGAGAAGTTAGCACGACTGTATTTGAAGGAAGTCGTCTCCAGACATGGAATACCAATCTCTATTATCTCTGATAGGGATGGTAGATTTATTTCAAGATTCTGGCAGACATTACAGCAAGCATTAGGAACTCGTCTAGACATGAGTACTGCCTATCATCCACAAACTGATGGGCAGAGCAAAAGGATGATACAAACGCTTGAAGACATGTTACGAGCATGTGTTATTGATTTTGGAAACAGTTGGGATCGACATCTACCGTTAGCAGAATTTTCCTACAACAACAGCTACCATTCAAGCATTGAGATGGCGCCGTTTGAAGCACTTTATGGTAGAAAGTGCAGGTCTCCGATTTGTTGGAGTGAAGTGGGGGATAGACAAATTACGGGTCCGGACATTATACAAGAAACTACCGAGAAGATCATCCAAATTCAACAACGGTTGAAAACCGCCCAAAGTCGACAAAAGAGCTACGCTGACATTAAAAGAAAAGATATGGAATTTGAAATTGGAGAGATGGTCATGCTTAAAGTTGCACCTTGGAAAGGCGTTGTTCGATTTGGTAAACGAGGGAAATTAAATCCAAGGTATATTGGACCATTCAAGATTATTGATCGTGTCGGACCAGTAGCTTACCGACTTGAGTTACCTCAACAACTCGCGGCTGTACATAACACTTTCCACGTCTCGAATTTGAAGAAATGTTTTGCTAAAGAAGATCTCACTATTCCGTTAGATGAAATCCAAATCAACAAAAAACTTCAATTCATCGAAGAACCCGTCGAAATAATGGATCGTGAGGTTAAAAGACTTAAGCAAAACAAGATACCAATTGTTAAGGTTCGATGGAATGCTCGTAGAGGACCCGAGTTCACCTGGGAGCGTGAAGATCAGATGAAGAAGAAATACCCGCATCTATTTCCAGAAGATTCGTCAACACCTTCAACAGCTTAAAATTTCAGGACGAAATTTATTTAACGGGTAGGTACTGTAGTGACCCGAACTTTTCCATGTTTATATATATTAATTGAGATTGATATTTACATGATTAAATGTTTCCAACATGTTAAGCAATCAAACTTGTTAAGACTTGATTAATTGAAATATGTTTCATATAGACAATTGACCACCCAAGTTGACCGGCGATTCACGAACGTTAAAACTTGTAAAAATGACATGACGATATATATATGGATATACATATGGTTAACATGAGATTATGATAAGTAAGTATCTCCATAAGTATATTAACAATGAGTTATATACATATAAACAAGACTATTAACTTAGGGATTTCGAAACGAGACATATATGTAACGATTATCGTTGTAACGACATTTAAATGTATATATATCATATTAAGATATATTAATATATCATAATATCATGATAATATAATAATTTAACATCTCATTAGATATAATAAACAATGGGTTAACAACATTAATTGAGATCGTTAACTTAAAGGTTTCAAAACAACACTTACATGTAACGACTAACGATGACTTAACGACTCAGTTAAAATGTATATACATGTAGTGTATTTAGATGTATTAAAATACTTTTTGAAGACTTCAAGACATATATCAAAACACTCATACTTAACGAAAATGGTTACAGTTACTTTCCCATTCTTTTCTTTCATCAAGAATTCTAGTCGTATTCTTACCCGTATTATACACAGCTTCAAAACGTACTTACTATGAGTATATACCAATAGGAACTAGCATGGGATTCCACTCTTGATTATTTCATGTATGACTAATCAATTTTAACTTCTACCATGAGCTAGTCAACTAACTAGAACTCCTTTTAACCCCACTCACCACTCACCAATTACCACTCATCATTCACTCCATTTCACTTCCAATTCTCTTTCTAATTCTCTCTCAACACACCCACACTATTATGAACGTATTTTTCCAGTAGTTAATCATCATCTTCATCAAAAATCACTTCAAGAATCAAGCTATAATCATCATAGGAAGAACACTTCAAGAACACTTCAAAAATCCCTTCAAGTTTACTAATTTACTTCCAAGCTTTCTAATCCATTCCAAGTAATCATCTAAGATCAAGAAACCTTTGTTATATACAGTAGGTTATCTTTCTTATTCAAGGTAATATTCATATTCAAACTTTGATTCAATTTCTATAACTATAAACTATCTTAATTCAAGTAAAAATCTTACTTGAACTTGTTTTTGTGTCATGATCCTACTTCAAGAACTTTCAAGCCATCCAAGATCCTTTGAAGCTAGATCATTTCTTGTCACTTCCAGTAGGTTTACCTACTAAACTTGAGGTAGTAATGATGTTCATAACATCATTCGATTCATATATATAAAACTATCTTATTCGAAGGTTTAAACTCGTAATCACTAGAACATAGTTTAGTTAATTCTAAATTTGTTCGCAAACAAAAGTTAATCCTTCTAACTTGACTTTTAAAATTAACTAAACACATGTTCTATATCTATATGATATGCTAACTTAATGATTTAAAACCTGGAAACACGATAAACACCGTAAAACCGGATTTACGCCGTCGTAGAGACACCGCGGGCTGTTTTGGGTTAGTTAATTAAAAACTATGATAAACTTTGATTCAAAAGTTGTTATTCTAAGAAAATGATTTTTATTATGAACATGAAACTATTTCCAAAAATTATGGTTAAACTCAAAGTGGAAGTATGTTTTCTAAAATGGTCATCTAGACGTCGTTCTTTCGACTGAAATGACTACCTTTACAAAAACAACTTGTAACTTATTTTTCTGACAATAAACCTATACTTTTTCTGTTTAGATTCATAAAATAGAGTTCAATATGAAACCATAGCAGTTTGATTCACTCAAAACGGATTTAAAATGAAGAAGTTATGGGTAAAACAAGATTGGATAATTTTTCTCATTTTAGCTACGTGAAAATTGGTAACAAATCTATTCCAACCATAACTTAATCAACTTGTATTGTATATTATGTAATCTTGAGATACCATAGACACGTATACAATGTTTCGACCTATCATGTCGACACATCTATATATATTTCAGAACAACCATAGACACTCTATATGTGAATGTTGGAGTTAGCTATACAGGGTTGAGGTTGATTCCAAAATATATATAGTTTGAGTTGTGATTAATACTGAGATACGTATACACTGGGTCGTGGATTGATTCAAGATAATATTTATCGATTTATTTCTGTACATCTAACTGTGGACAACTAGTTGTAGGTTACTAACGAGGACAGCTGACTTAATAAACTTAAAACATCAAAATATATTAAAAGTGTTGTAAATATATTTTGAACATACTTTAATATATATGTATATATTGTTATAGGTTCATGAATCAACAGTGGCCAAGTCTTACTTCTCGACGAAGTAAAAATCTGTGAAAGTGAGTTATAGTCCCACTTTTAAAATCTAATATTTTTGGGATGGGAATACATGCAGGTTTTATAAATGATTTACAAAATAGACACAAGTACGTGAAACTACATTCTATGGTTGAATTATCGAAATCGAATATGCCCCTTTTTATTAAGTCTGGTAATCTAAGAATTAGGGAACAGGCACCCTAATTGACGCGAATCCTAAAGATAGATCTATTGGGCCTAACAAACCCCATCCAAAGTACCGGATGCTTTAGTACTTCGAAATTTATATCATATCCGAAGGGTGTCCCGGAATGATGGAGATATTCTTATATATGCATCTTGTTAATGTCGGTTACCAGGTGTTCACCATATGAATGACTTTTATCTCTATGTATGGGATGTGTATTGAAATATGAAATCTTGTGGTCTATTATTATGATTTGATATATATAGGTTAAACCTATAACTCACCAACATTTTTGTTGACGTTTTAAGCATGTTTATTCTCAGGTGATTATTAAGAGCTTCCGCTGTCGCATACTTAAATAAGGACGAGATTTGGAGTCCATGCTTGTATGATATTGTGTAAAAACTGCATTCAAGAAACTTATTTTGTTGTAACATATTTGTATTGTAAACCATTATGTAATGGTCGTGTGTAAACATGATATTTTAGATTATCATTATTTGATAATCTACGTAAAGCTTTTTAAACCTTTATTGATGAAATAAAGGTTATGTTTTGTTTTAAAATGAATGCAGTCTTTGAAAAACGTCTCATATAGAGGTCAAAACCTCGCAACGAAATCAATTAATATGGAACGTTTTTAATCAATAAGAACGGGACATTTCAATAAGGTTGTGTCGAATGAAGAGTCGAAGTTGACTTGCTGGAGCTGTGACAAAACTGACTACTTTGGAAAGGAATTGAAAAGTCATTTTTGCTAATAAATGTCAAAGGATTTGACACATATATGTGTTGAACTATGACTTTGGTTTCGAGAGTTTTTCAAGTACATGACTGTGGGTAACATGTGGTTGGATCATCATCTCAATTGTTCACTATTTGAAATGTCTTTAGGAATTTCGAAGGGTTTTAAATGCAGATTGTCATTGTCAATATCCAAATGATGAAATTGTTATGAATCTTGAATGATTCTAATATCCTTCTGAGTGTTACGAATAAAAGTGATGTTCTATCACAATTTTGAATTCAACGTATGGTTTTGATAGATGTAGGAATCTAGGAGTGATGATACCGGTTATATCTTGAATTGAATTCTGCGATTTTAAAATTAAAATATGTAATTGAACTTGAATGAGTATGGTTGTTTTGATTTTTTATGAAATAATGTATATTATTGTAAAAGAAGGGAGTATAATGGATGATTTGCTGAATCAGATTCGGAGAATGTAACATATTATTTGTGAACTTATATATCTCTCGGGTGTTACCTACCCGTTAAAAATATTCACAATTAATGTTTTGTACAGAGAATTTTATTACAGTTCTAGGAATATATGTGTATATTTTCTTCAGATGTATTACAAATTTAATGAGTTAATATCATATTAAGCTCATTTGATTTTCAGCTAGTACTAGAAATGAATAATCCCAAAAACTTTAGAAATTTCGTAATCTTCGTAGATTATCACTTCAACGTAAATGAAATTATGAATCAATACTTCATTATTCATTTTCATTGATATTTACTCAGTGAATGATGTTGGTGTTCGTGGAATTCTTGTGAACTTCGCAAGGTATGAATGATGTTATCTGAAAAGTTTCGGTTACATCAATGATGAAGTGTAAAATCAAATATATACTTGATTTATTAGGAATTGGAATTTGTTGAATTGAGATAGAGATTGTAGTTAATGATGGTTAAGTAACGGGCGAGGGACGTACATTATTGCATATTTGTAATATGAATTAACCGAGTAGTTAAGATTCACACACAATAGCTTAGTACGGAAAGATTTATTTTTAATTCAAAATATATATATATATATAAAATATACATATAATTTCTTCAGAGGGAATAAGTTAATTCTTCATAACTCGTTTATACAATATACGCGTTATTGATTCGTAATGATGTCCACAGTGATTCTTGAACTGACGGAGTTTGTAATGTTATAGGTGTTGTTGATTCTGATGTTGACTGTACTGACGATGCTGGTGACGCTAACGGTACTGTTGATGCTGTTGGTAAAACAAGTTTAGCTTGTTAATGACACACCATTTTTGTCAGGGTTTCTATTATTCCTTCTATCATTTTGGTTCGCTTAACTGCTTTATGGTTAGGGCCAGATTAGATAATCTCTAAGACTTTAGAGATTACATAATCGCCGCGGTATGTTTCTCTAATGAAGTTATGAATTAATACTTCGTCAGTTATTGTTGTTGGTATTCCTTGGTATCTATGGTGCGTATGATGTTGATGCTCGTGGGACAGATTGTGAAGTTGAGGGTTACGACGTGGTTGTGGTTGGAGGTGGTAATGGTACTGTTGGCGTTGATGATGGTGGTACTGGTTATGCTGCTGGTGCTGCTGCTGGTGTTTGTAATCTTTGCACCATATTCTCCAAAGCCATTACCAGAGCGCGAAGCTCATTGACTTCTTCTATTATACCGGGGTGATTGTCGGTTCGGACGAGCGGATAAATAAAATCTAGAATTTGATGTAATATATAATCGTGACGAGATACTCTGGAAATGAGAGAGAAAATGGTATTTCTAACAGGTTCGCCGGTAAGTGCTTCAGGTTCTTCGTCAAGAGGGCAATGTGGTGGATGGAAGGGATCACCTTCTTCTTGTCTCCAATGATTGAGGAGGCTACGAACCCATCAGATGAATTGGGGATGGCTGATTGGTTGATTCATTCTGGTGACGCTGCTTTCGGAGCTTAGGTGAATATCCATGTCGGAATAACTATCGGAATAGCTATCAGAATCTGAGGGACTCGAACTAGTTGAGGGATTCATCTCGTACGATCAGATGAAGGATTTTCAATAAGAAATAGATTATAGGATATAGATTAGTACCCTGCAATACATAGTTTACATATGCATATATAATACTAAAATCCCATAAGTTAAGGAGGAATCTACGGAAGCTGTCATGCAAAGGTAACAATAACAGATACGCTAAGATATGAATTTATCTATACACTGTCTATGCAATAGAGGCAGTAAGACATGTCTAGACTTAGAATGATAAGCAAGTAATTTTCTAAGGATGATAAGCAGATGATTTCTGACTAGAAATGATATGCAAAACTTTTGACATGCAGACACGGTCAAAATCCATACTCACTAATGCATCTAAACAACTATCAGTTAGACACACTAATAAAAGACCTGGTTCGCTAAGACCACCGCTCTGATACCACATGTAAAGACCCGTCCTAATCCATAAGAACGAATACAATAACATCTGATTACATTGCGAGGTATTTGACCTCTATATGATACATTTTACAAGCATTGCATTCGTTTTAAAAGACAAACTTTCATTACATCGAAAGTTGACAGGCATGCATACTATTTTATAACATCTATCTATAAATGATCTAATCTGTCATTTACTTAATCATAATCTTTACTGAACTCAATGACTTGAATGCAACGTCTTTTGAAATATGCCATGAATGATTCCAAGTAATATCTTTAAAATGAGCTAATGCACAGCGGAAGATTTCTTTGATACCTGAGAATAAACATGCTTTAAAGTGTCAACCAAAAGGTTGGTGAGTTCATTAATTTATCATAATCATTCATTTTCATCATTTTAATAGACCACAAGAATTTCATTTTCAGTTCTCATAAATATACGTCCCATGCATAGAGACAAAAAATCATTCATATGGTGAACACCTGGTAACAGACATTAACAAGATGCATATAAGAATATCCCCTATCATTCCGGGAAATCCTTCGGACATGATAAAAACAAATTCGAAGTACTAAATCATCCAGTACTTTGGATGGGGTTCGTTAGGCCCAATAGATCTATCTTTAGGATTCGCGTCAATTAGTAGATCGGTTTACTAATTCTTAGGTTACCAAGCAAAAGGGACATATTCGGCTTCGATCATTCACCCATATAATGTAGTTTCAATTACTTGTGTCTATTTCGTAAAACATTTATAAAAATTGGGCATGTATTCTCAGCCCAAAAATATAAAGGGTAAATGTAACATCCCGCATTTTTCCATTAAATTATTTTAACGCCCGTCTTTTTTTTTTAATAATATCCTCAGTATCTCGATTCGTATCCTCCATTAGCTAACATTCTTAAAATATTTTCGTTATTGGATTATAACATCTCTCGTACTCTCGTGTAATTCAAAATAATTCGTTTGGTTAATTCACGCACCCGCACCCGAACTAGAGGGACTAAACTTGCAAAGAGGCCAAAGATTTGACTAGGTCAACTAGTCAAACCTTCAACCTCCTCCTCTCATTTTCTCCCTTTCTCTCTTTTCATACTTCCATTTTTCCTCTCAAGAACTCAAACAAGATTCATCATCTAATTTCGGATTTGGAGGCTAACATCAAAACAAATTACATATTTGGAATCCTCTCTTCATCCTCTTCGACTTGATACCAATTTCATCTCATTTGGGTAACTTTCTAAAATCACTAGATTTTGTGTTCTTGATGTTTTTGAATTATAAAAGTGTTAATTAGTGTCTATGGCTCGTGTATAACATGAATATATGTTTTGTTTGTTCGATTTGTTGATTTGAGTAACTAGTTTGAACACTTGAAATTGGGTTTGCTTAATCTTTGATTTTGGAAGATTAAATGTTGTTAAATTGTTAAAGTTCATGTTTTAATTGTGTTACTAGTATCACTAGCTTCGTTTTGATGCGTAGGTTGATTAAGAAAACTTCAAATACATGATTTGTGATTTTTGTAAATTTTGATTAGGGTTTGATGAACTTGAAATGAACTTTTGATACTTTGGATGCCATGAAATGTTGTTAGTAAGTGTTTAGTTGTATTGCATGAGTAATTACCTTCGAAACGGCATATCATATGTGTGGATTGGATTCCCGAATCATGAAATGCATTTCAAGAACTTGAAACTTTGAAAATGGACCTTGAATGATCACTTGGTTTGAAAACTCGGTTGTTACAAATGAGGTTTTTTGATTGATGAATTGTGATTAGTTGCATTCTACGTCAAAAGAGCTTTCCAACGATATAAGGTGCGAGTCCTAAGTGTTAGCGGTTTGTGTTTTATGCACAAAAAGGTTTTGGATTGAGACTTGAACATTTGGGACTGGCCAGGCACCAGCACCCGGCCTTTGCCGCGGCGCGGCCCTTTCCTGTCGCGGCGCGACATATAAGGGGGCCAGGTTCTGACCTCCTTGTCCCAAATGTGAAAAATGTTTGGCCCGTTCTAGACCTCCGATTCACATGAGATTTGTTCTAACATGCTTATATATGAATAAAAACCTCAGAAAAATAGTTCGGGACCCGACCCGAACGTGTTGACTTTCGTTGACTTTGACCGACCAAAGTTTGACTTTTTGTCAAACTTAACCAAATGATTATGCAAATTTCCTAACTTGTTTCTGTACTTGTATCTTGCATGAGACTTGACAATTTGATTCACATGCTACATAATCGAGTCGTAACGAGCCATAGGACTAATTGAGCACATTTCACCCGACCTTGTGTCGTAACCGGTAAATTGATACAACTTACTTGTTTAGGTCAAGGCTAAGCAACTTTCATACACACGTTTACCTTGTGAAGTACTTTTATACTCGTGCACTCGAGGTGAGATCATAGTCCCACTTTTTCAACAAATTTTATATTTTTAAATCGTGGGCTGAGAAACTTATACGTTACATACTTATATACATTTCATATGTATATATACTTTTCATACTTTTATACATCGAACACGAATACGAATACAAGGATACGGACGAGTTTGAACGAAAATCCTCAATTCAATTATCATTAATTACATCAGATGGTGTAAGCGAGACTATGTTGTGTGGATCCATACGGGTTTGACTAACCCTCATTCGGACGGTTCGCTACCGTTAAGCGAATGAAATATATTCTGGTACGGTGTATGTTCTAACACTTTTATGCTGAGGTAAATGATACGGTTAAGCTTTGATAATTGGGTGCTCGGTAAACAACAATACTTATGGAATTCAAACGATTCGGAAAATTGACTTATACTATAACTTGTGGTTCAACTTATTTTACTTACATACTCATTTACTAAACCTATGATTTCACCAACATTTTCGTTGACAGATTCTTCTATGTTTTTCTCAAGTTTTGAATGCTTAAGTGATACATGCTTCCGCACTCTTTTGATACTTGCTTGGATGTCGAGTATACATGCATATTTGGAGCATCTTTTTGGCTACTTTTAAATTGTGTCGCATAGGTTTCAATTGTACGTTTAACATTTTAATGTAACTAGCCGTCGAACTTCTTTTTGTAAACTTGAAACACCCTTTTACATTGAAATGAATGCGACATATTTTGGTCAAACGTTGTCTTAAAGACTTATGACCATGTAATGGGACCTACGTAGTTGACGCCGTCACTTGACGATTTGTCGGGGTCGCTACAAGTGGTATCAGAGCATTGGTTGTAGGGATTTAGAGTTCATTTGTGTCCACCCCGAGTCATAGGGTACATAGGTGAATCTAGACTACAACCGGCATATAGACTGGAGTAGGAATTACTTGACTATTTGTGCATTATACTCGAACTCTTCCATCATATCTAACTCGTATTCGATCTTGATCTTACGTTGATAAATTTTGTTGACGCGCCACCTTGACTTTATGATGTAATGTTAAATGCACATGTAAATCAGGGTAATATAATTTCCGGGATTATATTACGGTGATTCACATGGACGTTCTGACGTTATGACATAAAGAATTTAAGGCGAGTCAAGCAAAAATTGTCTCTCTATCCTTATTCCATATCACGGTTAGTATTATTGAGAATACTAACCAACGATATTCTTGTGTTTTGAAGGAACAATGGCTCGTCGACGAGCTCCTCCCGAAACTCCCGAACAAGCTATACAACGAATGATAGCCACCGCCGTGGATGCGGCCATGGCCGGTCACTCTTCCAACAACAATAACAATAACAACAATCACAACAACAACAACAATGGAGCCGGTAATTCAAATGAAGGGTGCTCCTATAAGAACTTCATGGGGTGCAAACCTCACACTTTTGATGGAACCGGGGGACCGGTCGTGCTCACCCGATGGTTTGAGCAAACAGAAGCCGTCTTTAGCATAAGCGGTTGTCGGGACCAAGACAAGGTCAGATTTTCCACTCACACCTTCGCCGGTATCGCTCTCACATGGTGGAATACGTATGTACAATCGGTGGGTATCCACGAAGCCCACGCTCTCTCTTGGGTCGACTTAAGAGGAAAGATGATCACCGAATACTTCCCGCGCGAAGAGACCCGCAAGCTTGAACACGAGCTAAGAACTTTAAAAGCGGTCGGGAATGACCTAAAGGCCTATAATCAACGATTTTCTGAGCTAGCCTTGATGTGCCCAAATCTCGTGAGTACCGAGTCTCTAAGGGTTGAGCTGTACATGGATGGTCTTCCTAAGAGCATCAAACAAGGAGTAATGTCATCCAAACCCGCTAATCACCAAGAGGCTTTGAATATGGCCCGCCAATTGATTGAAACGGTGGACGAAATTGAGGTGTCGGCATATAAAGCCGAGGATAAGTTGGGTGGCAACAAAAGAAAATGGGAAGCCCCCGAATTGAGCAACTACAACAACAACCCCGCCAAGAAGCCTTTCACCTCCAACGACAAGAAAGGCTATGCCGGAAGTCTACCTTCTTGCAACAAGTGCCACAAACATCATTATAGCGAATGTAGCAAACCATTTTGCAACAAATGCCGCAACCGTCATTATGGTGAATGTGGTAAGTTAACTTGCCACCGGTGCCAAGGAAGTGGTCATACGGCCAACGATTGTAGGAGCGTCGCCCCCGTCGCCCAAAAGGCGCCCAATGCACACCGGTCGGGCGTTTGTTTCGAATGTGGCCAACTGGGTCATTTTAAGAATGCGTGCCCAGAGAAGGAGACCAACCCCAATGCACGCGGCCGAAATTTTAACATTAACACCGAGGGAGCCCGAGATGACAACTAGTCACGGGTACGTTTCTTCTCAACAACCTTATATTTCATGTTTATTCAATTCGGGTACCGTTAGACGTTTTATAACCAAGGCCTTGACTCGTACTCTTTGCACACCACCATATCCCCTAGACACTACCTATGCCATGCAGGTGACCGACGGAAAACTATTACGTTAAACTTTTTGGGGTGGAGAATTTGAATTTTGACTTGACACCTATAGAACTATGGGACTCAAAACCTATTCAAAACCTATTTTCTTCTTTGTATAGATTATCGTGAACTAAATAATTTTCGGTTAAGAACCGATATTCTCTTTCCCGTACCGATGACCTCTTGATCAATCATAAGAATTCCGTGTGTATTCCAAAATCGACCCCCATTCCGGTTATCTCCAAAATGGTTTTCAAAATTCGTTACGATAGTTATGAATTTCTTATAGTGTCGTTCAGTTTAACAAAGGCTTCCTCCGTATTCATGGGCCTGATGGACCTGATGGGTAGACAGATCTGTCATCATATTCATATGTGATGTTCTAACCTATTCAATTCAAGCAAAGAAAAAAACGAACAACATCTTTGCCTTACGCTCGAACTCTTGAGGAAAGAGCAACTCTATACCAAAATCTCCAAGTGTGAACTTTGGTTAAACAAAGTCCAATTTCTAGACCATGTTGTTAGTGGTCAGGGTATTACAATAAATCTCGCAATCGAAGCCACACGTAATCGAGAAACCCTCACAACTCTGACTTGTGTTCGTAAGATCTTAGATCCTTACCGAAAGTTCATTTCCGACTTTTTCTCGTGATGCTCGTCCTTTACCCTCGATAACTCATTAAGTTGGAAATTTAAACCTCTCCGTGCCCGGACCATAAGCGTGATTTTTCACACCAACATTACTAGCTAAATTCGTATAGCGCCAGATGGAACTTAAATATGGAAATATTTCTACTTGAACGCCGAAAGGCATACTCTCTCGACTCAAAAATCGACGTAACTGAAATTCGTTATTTTTGCACGAACGATTGGAATACTTAATTATGGATCCGATCAATCTTCTCATCACCACGTACCACGTTACATAACACTGTTATTTCACTATGACCGTCTGATATTACTGGGACCCAAGATTGAAATGTCCCGTTCTTATTGATTAAAAACGTTCCATATTAATTGATTTCGTTGCGAGGTTTTGACCTCTATATGAGACGTTTTTCAAAGACTGCATTCATTTTTAAAACAAACCATAACCTTTATTTCATAAATAAAGGTTTAAAAAGCTTTACGTAGATTATCAAATAATGATAATCTAAAATATCCTGTTTACACACGACCATTACATAATGGTTTACAATACAAATATGTTACATCGAAATCAGTTTCTTGAATGCAGTTTTTACACAATATCATACAAACATGGACTCCAAATCTTGTCCTTATTTTAGTATGCAACAGCGGAAGCTCTTAATATTCACCTGAGAATAAACATGCTTTAAACGTCAACAAAAATGTTGGTGAGTTATAGGTTTAACCTATATATATCAAATCGTAACAATAGACCACAAGATTTCATATTTCAAAACACATCCCATACATAGAGATAAAAATCATTCATATGGTGAACACCTGGTAACCGACAATAACAAGATGCATATATAAGAATATCCCCAACATTCCGGGACACCCTTCGGATATGATATAAATTTCGAAGTACTAAAGCATCCGGTACTTTGGATGGGGTTTGTTAGGCCCAATAGATCTATCTTTAGGATTCGCGTCAATTAGGGTGTCTGTTCCCTAATTCTTAGATTACCAGACTTAATAAAAAGGGGCATATTCGATTTCGATAATTCAACCATAGAATGTAGTTTCACGTACTTGTGTCTATTTTGTAAATCATTTATAAAACCTGCATGTATTCTCATCCCAAAAATATTAGATTTTAAAAGTGGGACTATAACTCACTTTCACAGATTTTTACTTCGTCGGGAAGTAAGACTTGGCCACTGGTTGATTCACGAACCTATAACAATATATACATATATATCAAAGTATGTTCAAAATATATTTACAACACTTTTAATATATTTTGATGTTTTAAGTTTATTAAGTCAGCTGTCCTCGTTAGTAACCTACAACTAGTTGTCCACAGTTAGATGTACAGAAATAAATCGATAAATATTATCTTGAATCAATCCACGACCCAGTGTATACGTATCTCAGTATTGATCACAACTCAAACTATATATATTTTGGAATCAACCTCAACCCTGTATAGCTAACTCCAACATTCACATATAGAGTGTCTATGGTTGTTCCGAAATATATATAGATGTGTCGACATGATAGGTCGAAACATTGTATACGTGTCTATGGTATCTCAAGATTACATAATATACAAAACAAGTTGATTAAGTTATGGTTGGAATAGATTTGTTACCAATTTTCACGTAGCTAAAATGAGAAAAATTATCCAATCTTGTTTTACCCATAACTTCTTCATTTTAAATCCGTTTTGAGTGAATCAAATTGCTATGGTTTCATATTGAACTCTATTTTATGAATCTAAATAGAAAAAGTATAGGTTTATAGTCAGAAAAATAAGTTACAAGTCGTTTTTGTAAAGGTAGTCATTTCAGTCGAAAGAACGACCTCTAGATGACCATTTTAGAAAACATACTTCCACTTTGAGTTTAACCATAATTTTGGGATATAGTTTCATGTTCATAATAAAAATAATTTTCTCAGAATAACAACTTTTAAATCAAAGTTTATCATAGTTTTTAATTAACTAACCCAAAACAGCCCGCGGTGTTACTACGACGGCGTAAATCCGGTTTTACGGTGTTTTTCGTGTCTCCAGGTTTTAAATCATTAAGTTAGCATATCATATAGATATAGATCATGTGTTTAGTTGATTTTAAAAGTCAAGTTAGAAGGATTAACATTTGTTTGCGAACAAGTTTAAAATTAACTAAACTATGTTCTAGTGATTACAAGTTTAAACCTTCGAATAAGATAGCTTTATATGTATGAATCGAATGATGTTATGAACATCATTACTACCTTAAGTTCCTTGGATAAACCTACTGGAAAAGTGAAAAATGGATCTAGCTTCAACGGATCCTTGGATGGCTCGAAGTTCTTGAAGCAGAATCATGACACGAAAACAAGTTCAAGTAAGATCATCACTTGAAATAAGATTGTTATAGTTATAGAAATTGAACCAAAGTTTGAATATGATTATTACCTTGTATTAGAATGATAACCTACTCTAAGAAATAAAGATTTCTTGAGGTTGGATGATCACCTTACAAGATTGGAAGTGAGCTAGCAAACTTGAAAGTATTCTTGATTTTATGTAACTAGAACTTGTAGAATATATGAAGAACACTTAGAACTTGAAGATAGAACTTGAGAGAGATCAATTAGATGAAGAAAATTGAAGAATGAAAGTGTTTTTAGGTGTTTTTGGTCGTTGGTGTATGGATTAGATATAAAGGATATGTAATTTTGTTTTCATGTAAATAAGTCATGAATGATTACTCATATTTTTGTAATTTTATGAGATATTTCATGCTAGTTGCCAAATGATGATTCCCACATGTATTAGGTGACTCACATGGGCTTCTAAGAGCTGATCATTGGAGTGTATATACCAATAGTACATACATCTAAAAGCTGTGTATTGTATGAGTACGAATACGGGTGCATACGAGTAGAATTGTTGATGAAACTTAACGAGGATGTAATTGTAAGCATTTTTGTTAAGTAGAAGTATTTTGATAAGTGTATTGAAGTCTTTCAAAAGTGTATAAATACATATTAAAACACTACATGTATATACATTTTAACTGAGTCGTTAAGTCATCGTTAGTCGTTACATGTAAGTGTTGTTTTGAAACCTTTAGGTTAACGATCTTGTTAAATGTTGTTAACCCAATGTTTATAATATCAAATGAGATTTTAAATTATTATATTATCATGATATTATCATGTATGAATATCTCTTAATATGATATATATACATTAAATGTCTTTACAACGATAATCGTTACATATATGTCTCGTTTAAAAATCATTAAGTTAGTAGTCTTGTTTTTACATATGTAGTTCATTGTTAATATACTTAATGATATGTTTACTTATCATAGTATCATGTTAACTATATATATATATCCATATATATGTAATCATATAGTTTTTACAAGTTTTAACGTTCGTGAATCACCGGTCAACTTGGGTGGTCAATTGTCTATATGAAACATATTTCAATTAATCAAGTCTTAATAAGTTTGATTGCTTAACATGTTGGAAACATTTAATCATGTAAATATCAATCTCAATTAATATATATAAACATGGAAAAGTTCGGGTCACTACAGTACCTACCCGTTAAATAAATTTCGTCCCGAAATTTTAAGTTGTTGAAGGTGTTGACGAATCTTCTGGAAATAGATGCGGGTATTTCTTCTTCATCTGATCTTCACACTCCCAGGTGAACTCGGGTCCTCTACGAGCATTCCATCAAACCTTAACAATTGGTATCTTGTTTTGCTTAAGTCTTTTAACCTCACGATCCATTATTTCGACGGGTTCTTCGATGAATTGAAGTTTTTCGTTGATTTGGATTTCATCTAACGGAATAGTGAGATCTTCTTTAGCAAAACATTTCTTCAAATTCGAGACGTGGAAAGTGTTATGTACAGCCGCGAGTTGTTGAGGTAACTCAAGTCGGTAAGCTACTGGTCCGACACGATCAATAATCTTGAATGGTCCAATATACCTTGGATTTAATTTCCCTCGTTTACCAAATCGAACAACGCCTTTCCAAGGTGCAACTTTAAGCATGACCATCTCTCTAATTTCAAATTCTATATCTTTTCTTTTAATGTCAGCGTAGCTCTTTTGTCGACTTTGGGCGGTTTTCAACCGTTGTTGAATTTGGATGATCTTCTCGGTAGTTTCTTGTATAATCTCCGGACCCGTAATCTGTCTATCCCCCACTTCACTCCAACAAATCGGAGACCTGCACTTTCTACCATAAAGTGCTTCAAACGGCGCCATCTCAATGCTTGAATGGTAGCTGTTGTTGTAGGAAAATTCTGCTAACGGTAGATGTCGATCCCAACTGTTTCCGAAATCAATAATACATGCTCGTAGCATGTCTTCAAGCGTTTGTATCATCCTTTCGCTCTGCCCATCAGTTTGTGGATGATAGGCAGTACTCATGTCTAGACGAGTTCCTAATGCTTGCTGTAATGTCTGCCAGAATCTTGAAATAAATCTGCCATCCCTATCAGAGATAATAGAGATTGGTATTCCATGTCTGGAGACGACTTCCTTCAAATACAGTCGTGCTAACTTCTCCATCTTGTCATCTTCTCTTATTGGTAGGAAGTGTGCTGATTTGGTGAGACGATCAACTATTACCCAAATAGTATCAAAACCACTTGCAGTCCTTGGCAATTTAGTGATGAAATCCATGGTAATGTTTTCCCATTTCCATTCCGGGATTTCGGGTTGTTGAAGTAGACCTGATGGTTTCTGATGCTCAGCTTTGACCTTAGAACACGTCAAACATTCTCCTACGTATTTAGCAACATCGGCTTTCATACCCGGCCACCAAAAATGTTTCTTGAGATCCTTGTACATCTTCCCCGTTCCAGGATGTATTGAGTATCTGGTTTTATGAGCTTCTCTAAGTACCATTTCTCTCATATCTCCAAATTTTGGTACCCAAATCCTTTCAGCCCTATACCGGGTTCCGTCTTCCCGAATATTAAGATGCTTCTCCGATCCTTTGGGTATTTCATCCTTTAAATTTCCCTCTTTTAAAACTCCTTGTTGCGCCTCCTTTATTTGAGTAGTAATGTTATTATGAATCATTATATTCATAGATTTTACTCGAATGGGTTCTCTGTCCTTCCTGCTCAAGGCATCGGCTACCACATTTGCCTTCCCCGGGTGGTAACGAATCTCAAAGTCGTAATCATTCAATAATTCAATCCACCTACGCTGCCTCATATTCAGTTGTTTCTGATTAAATATGTGTTGAAGACTTTTGTGGTCGGTATATATAATACTTTTGACCCCATATAAGTAGTGCCTCCAAGTCTTTAATGCAAAAACAACCGCGCCTAATTCCAAATCATGCATCGTATAATTTTGTTCGTGAATCTTCAATTGTCTAGACGCATAAGCAATCACCTTCGTTCGTTGCATTAATACACAACCGAGACCTTGCTTTGATGCATCACAATAAATCACAAAATCATCATTCCCTTCAGGCAATGACAATATAGGTGCCGTAGTTAGCTTTTTCTTCAATAACTGAAACGCTTTCTCTTGTTCATCATTCCATTCAAATTTCTTCCCTTTATGCGTTAATGCAGTCAAGGGTTTTGCTATTCAGGAAAAGTCTTGGATGAACCTTCTGTAGTAACCAGCTAGTCCTAAAAACTGGCGTATGTGTTTCGGAGTTTTCGGGGTTTCCCACTTTTCAACAGTTTCTATCTTTGCCGGATCCACCTTAATACCTTCTTTGTTCACTATGTGACCGAGGAATTGAACTTCTTCCAACCAAAATGCACACTTTGAAAACTTAGCGTACAATTCTTCCTTCCTCAATACTTCTAACACCTTTCTCAAATGTTCACCATGTTCTTGGTCATTCTTTGAGTAAATAAGTATGTCATCAATGAAAACAATGACAAACTTGTCAAGGTATGGTCCACACACTCGGTTCATAAGGTGCATGAACACAGCTGGTGCATTAGTTAAACCAAACGGCATGACCATAAACTCGTAATGACCGTAACGTGTTCTGAAAGCAGTCTTTGGAATATCATCTTCTTTCACCCGCATTTGATGATACCCGGAACGTAAGTCAATCTTTGAATAAACAGACGAGCCTTGTAGTTGATCAAATAAGTCGTCGATTCTCGGTAGTGGGTAGCAGTTCTTGATGGTAAGTTTGTTCAACTCTCGGTAGTCGATACACAACCTGAATGTACCATCTTTCTTCTTGACAAACAAAACAGGAGCTCCCCACGGTGATGTGCTTGGTCGAATGAAACCACGCTCTAAAAGTTCTTGTAATTGGCTTTGCAGTTCTTTCATCTCGCTGGGTGCGAGTCTGTAAGGAGCACGAGCTATTGGTGCAGCTCCTGGTACAAGATCTATTTGAAATTCAACGGATCGATGTGGGGGTAATCCAGGTAATTCTTTCGGAAATACATCGGGAAATTCTTTTGCAATGGGAACATCATTGATGCTCTTTTCTTCAGTTTGTACTTTCTCGACGTGTGCTAGAACAGCATAGCAACCTTTTCTTATTAGTTTTTGTGCCTTCAAATTACTAATAAGATGTAGCTTCGTGTTGCCCTTTTCTCCGTACACCATTAAGGGTTTTCCTTTTTCTCGTATAATGCGAATTGCATTTTTGTAACAAACGATCTCCGCTTTCACTTCTTTCAACCAGTCCATACCGATTATCACATCAAAACTCCCTAACTCTACTGGTATCAAATCAATCTTAAATGTTTCGCTAACCAGTTTAATTTCTCGATTCCGACATATATTATCTGCTGAAATTAATTTACCATTTGCTAATTCGAGTAAAAATTTACTATCCAAAGGCGTCAATGGACAACTTAATTTAGCACAAAAATCTCTACTCATATAGCTTCTATCCGCACCCGAATCAAATAAAACGTAAGCAGATTTATTGTCAATAAGAAACGTACCCGTAACAAGCTCCGGGTCTTCCTGTGCCTCTACCGCATTAATATCGAAAACTCTTCCACGGCCTTGTCCATTCGTGTTCTCCTGGTTCGGGCAATTTCTAATAATGTGGCCTGGTTTTCCACATTTATAACAAACTACATTGGCATAACTTGCTCCGACACTACTTGCTCCGCCATTACTCGTTCCGACACCATTTGTTCATTTCGTTCTATTAACCCCTGGTCCGTAGACCTCACACTTCGCCGCGCTATGACCATTTCTTTTACACTTGTTGCAAAATTTGGTGCAGAACCCCGAGTGATTCTTTTCACACCTTTGGCATAGCTGCTTCTGATTGTTGTTGTTGTTGCGGTTATTATTGTTGTTGGGATGATTGTTGTAGTTGCTGTTGTTGTTGTTGTTATTGTTGGGCCGTTTGTTGTAGTTGCGATTGATGTTGCGATTGTTGGGATAATTGTTGCGATTATTGTTGTAATTGCTGTTGTTGTTGTATTGGTGATTCTTATCACCGTTTTCCTCCCACTTTCTTTTGACTTGCTTCACATTGGCCTCTTCAGCAGTCTGTTCTTTAATTCTTTCTTCAATCTGGTTCACTAGTTTGTGAGCCATTCTACATGCCTGTTGTATGGAGGCGGGCTCGTGTGAACTTATATCTTCTTGGATTCTTTCCGGTAATCCTTTCACAAACGCGTCGATCTTCTCTTCCTCATCTTCGAATGCTCCCGGACACAATAGGCACAATTCTGTGAATCGTCTTTCGTACGTGGTAATATCAAATCCTTGGGTTCGTAACCCTCTAAGTTCTGTCTTGAGCTTATTGACCTCGGTTCTGGGACGGTACTTCTCGTTCATCAAGTGCTTGAATGCTGACCACGGTAGTGCGTACGCATCATCTTGTCCCACTTGCTCTAGATAGGTATTCCACCATGTTAACGCAGAACCTGTAAAGGTATGCGTAGCGTACTTCACTTTGTCCTCTTCAGTACACTTACTTATGGCAAACACCGATTCAACCTTCTCGGTCCACCGTTTCAATCCGATCGGTCCTTCGGTTCCATCAAATTCCAAAGGTTTGCAGGCAGTGTATTCTTTGTAGGTGCATCCTACACGATTTCCTGTACTGCTAGATCCAAGGTTATTGTTGGTATGTAGCGCAGCCTATACTGCGGCTATGTTTGAAGCTAGAAAAGTACGGAATTCCTCTTCATTCATATTCACGGTGTGTCGAGTAGTCGGTGCCATTTCCTTCAAAATAGTCAAATGGAACAAGTTAATCATACAGAATATTAAGAGTAGTTAATAGTATTTCGTAGCATAATATGAACTCATTTATAAAAGCTTTTTCTTCATATTAGCGTTTTATAAGTTTAAATTCGGGTAGTACCTACCCGTTAAGTTCATACTTAGTAGCTAATATACAATTCAACTACTACAATTCTATATGAAAAACTGATTATAATAATATTTCGCGTTCAAACTTTTACACAATATTTTACAAACTTACAATACCGCTTATTTTACATATAGTATGAAATATAGCACACAATAAATTTGATACAAGATGGTTGTGAAGATAATTCTAGCTAGTACACAAGTCGTTCAGCAAAGGCAATAAAGACACGTAATTCATACGTCCAGAAACAAGTCATGCATTCTGGTTTTACTATGATTACTTCCCATCCTTGGTCTTGTGGAACATAACCGTTATGGCCGTTGATAAGACATCGTGTTGTAACATCGTCAAAGGGACGAGGGTTACGTAATGTCCAACAGTCCCGTAACAATCTAAAAACCTCAT
The DNA here is from genome assembly GCF_046630445.1 of Rutidosis leptorrhynchoides. NCBI lineage: Eukaryota > Viridiplantae > Streptophyta > Magnoliopsida > Asterales > Asteraceae > Rutidosis > Rutidosis leptorrhynchoides. Next base: position 262,040,946 of record NC_092337.1, read on the forward strand.
TTCTTACCCCAATTACCGACTCCGTCACTTGTGGGAACGTTTTGTTTAATAGTTGTAGCCAGATGTTCTTGTTCTCACTTTGGTGAGAAGCGAACATTACTAATCCGTAAGCATAACATGCTTCTTTATGTTGCATGTTAGCCGCTTTTTCTAAATCACGAAGTCCAATATTCGGATATATTGAGTCAAAATAATTTCTTAACCCATTGCGTAAAATAGCATTTGGGTTCCCCGCAATATATGCGTCAAAGTAAACACATCGTAACTTATGGATTTCCCAATGTGATATCCCCCATCTTTCGAACGAAAGCCTTTTATAAACCAAGGCATTCTTGGAACGTTCTTCGAATGTCTTACAAACTGATCTCGCCTTAAATAGTTGTGCCGAAGAATTCTGACCGACTCTAGACAAGATTTCATCAATCATGTCTCCGGGTAGGTCTCTTAAAATATTGGGTTGTCTATCCATTTTGTGTTTTTATACTGTAAAATAGACAAGAGTTAGATTCATAAAAAAAAATACTTATTAATACAAGCAATTTTTACATATATCATAAAGCATAAGCACACTATATTACATAGATTACACCACACGAATACAACTATCTTATTCCGACTCGCTTGTTTCTTCTTCTTCGGTTTTGGTTCGTTTTGCCAAGTTTCTAGGGATATATGATGTTCCCCTAATACGAGCCGTCGTTTTCCACATTGGTTTAGAAAAACCTGGTGGTTTAGAGGTTCCCGGGTCATTGTTACAACTTAAGGACTTCGGGGGTTGACGATACATATAAAGTTCATCGGGGTTGGAATTAGATTTCTCTATTTTTATGCCCTTTCCCTTATTATTTTCTTTTGCCTTTTTAAATTCAGTTGGGGTAATTTCTATAACATCATCGGAATTCTCGTCGGAATCCGATTCATCGGAGAATTGGTAATCCTCCCAATATTTTACTTCCTTGGCGGAAACACCGTTGACCATAATTAACCTTGGTCGGTTGGTTGAGGATTTTCTTTTACTTAACCGTTTTATTATTTTCCCCACCGGTTCTATTTCTTCATCCGGTTCCGATTCTTCTTCCGGTTTCGATTCTTCTTCCGGTTCCGACTCTTCTTCCAGTTCCTCTTCGGGAACTTGTGAATCAGTCCACGAATCATTCCAATTTACATTTGACTCTTCATTATTATTAGGTGAGTCAATGGGACTTGTTCTAGAGGTAGACATCTATCACATAATATCAAACGCGTTAAGAGATTAATATATCACATAATATTCACATGTTAAAAATATATAGTTTCCAACAAAATTTGTTAAGCAATCATTTTTCAAGTAAACACGGTCGAAGTCCAGACTCACTAATGCATCCTAACAAACTCGATAAGACACACTAATGCAAAATTCTGGTTCTCTAAGACCAACGCTCGGATACCAACTGAAATGTCCCGTTCTTATTGATTAAAAACGTTCCATATTAATTGATTTCGTTGCGAGGTTTTGACCTCTATATGAGACGTTTTTCAAAGACTGCATTCATTTTTAAAACAAACCATAACCTTTATTTCATAAATAAAGGTTTAAAAAGCTTTACGTAGATTATCAAATAATGATAATCTAAAATATCCTGTTTACACACGACCATTACATAATGGTTTACAATACAAATATGTTACATCGAAATCAGTTTCTTGAATGCAGTTTTTACACAATATCATACAAACATGGACTCCAAATCTTGTCCTTATTTTAGTATGCAACAGCGGAAGCTCTTAATATTCACCTGAGAATAAACATGCTTTAAACGTCAACAAAAATGTTGGTGAGTTATAGGTTTAACCTATATATATCAAATCGTAACAATAGACCACAAGATTTCATATTTCAAAACACATCCCATACATAGAGATAAAAATCATTCATATGGTGAACACCTGGTAACCGACAATAACAAGATGCATATATAAGAATATCCCCATCATTCCGGGACACCCTTCGGATATGATATAAATTTCGAAGTACTAAAGCATCCGGTACTTTGGATGGGGTTTGTTAGGCCCAATAGATCTATCTTTAGGATTCGCGTCAATTAGGGTGTCTGTTCCCTAATTCTTAGATTACCAGACTTAATAAAAAGGGGCATATTCGATTTCGATAATTCAACCATGGAATGTAGTTTCACGTACTTGTGTCTATTTTGTAAATCATTTATAAAACCTGCATGTATTCTCATCCCAAAAATATTAGATTTTAAAAGTGGGACTATAACTCACTTTCACAGATTTTTACTTCGTCGGGAAGTAAGACTTGGCCACTGTTGATTCACGAACCTATAACAATATATACATATATATCAAAGTATGTTCAAAATATATTTACAACACTTTTAATATATTTTGATGTTTTAAGTTTATTAAGTCAGCTGTCCTCGTTAGTAACCTACAACTAGTTGTCCACAGTTAGATGTACAGAAATAAATCGATAAATATTATCTTGAATCAATCCACGACCCAGTGTATACGTATCTCAGTATTGATCACAACTCAAACTATATATATTTTGGAATCAACCTCAACCCTGTATAGCTAACTCCAACATTCACATATAGAGTGTCTATGGTTGTTCCGAAATATATATAGATGTGTCGACATGATAGGTCGAAACATTGTATACGTGTCTATGGTATCTCAAGATTACATAATATACAAAACAAGTTGATTAAGTTATGGTTGGAATAGATTTGTTACCAATTTTCACGTAGCTAAAATGAGAAAAATTATCCAATCTTGTTTTACCCATAACTTCTTCATTTTAAATCCGTTTTGAGTGAATCAAATTGCTATGGTTTCATATTGAACTCTATTTTATGAATCTAAATAGAAAAAGTATAGGTTTATAGTCAGAAAAATAAGTTACAAGTCGTTTTTGTAAAGGTAGTCATTTCAGTCGAAAGAACGACCTCTAGATGACCATTTTAGAAAACATACTTCCACTTTGAGTTTAACCATAATTTTGGGATATAGTTTCATGTTCATAATAAAAATAATTTTCTCAGAATAACAACTTTTAAATCAAAGTTTATCATAGTTTTTAATTAACTAACCCAAAACAGCCCGTGGTGTTACTACGACGGCGTAAATCCGGTTTTACGGTGTTTTTCGTGTCTCCAGGTTTTAAATCATTAAGTTAGCATATCATATAGATATAGATCATGTGTTTAGTTGATTTTAAAAGTCAAGTTAGAAGGATTAACATTTGTTTGCGAACAAGTTTAAAATTAACTAAACTATGTTCTAGTGATTACAAGTTTAAACCTTCGAATAAGATAGCTTTATATGTATGAATCGAATGATGTTATGAACATCATTACTACCTTAAGTTCCTTGGATAAACCTACTGGAAAAGTGAAAAATGGATCTAGCTTCAACGGATCCTTGGATGGCTCGAAGTTCTTGAAGCAGAATCATGACACGAAAACAAGTTCAAGTAAGATCATCACTTGAAATAAGATTGTTATAGTTATAGAAATTGAACCAAAGTTTGAATATGATTATTACCTTGTATTAGAATGATAACCTACTCTAAGAAATAAAGATTTCTTGAGGTTGGATGATCACCTTACAAGATTGGAAGTGAGCTAGCAAACTTGAAAGTATTCTTGATTTTATGTAACTAGAACTTGTAGAATATATGAAGAACACTTAGAACTTGAAGATAGAACTTGAGAGAGATCAATTAGATGAAGAAAATTGAAGAATGAAAGTGTTTTTAGGTGTTTTTGGTCGTTGGTGTATGGATTAGATATAAAGGATATGTAATTTTGTTTTCATGTAAATAAGTCATGAATGATTACTCATATTTTTGTAATTTTATGAGATATTTCATGCTAGTTGCCAAATGATGATTCCCACATGTATTAGGTGACTCACATGGGCTTCTAAGAGCTGATCATTGGAGTGTATATACCAATAGTACATACATCTAAAAGCTGTGTATTGTATGAGTACGAATACGGGTGCATACGAGTAGAATTGTTGATGAAACTTAACGAGGATGTAATTGTAAGGATTTTTGTTAAGTAGAAGTATTTTGATAAGTGTATTGAAGTCTTTCAAAAGTGTATAAATACATATTAAAACACTACATGTATATACATTTTAACTGAGTCGTTAAGTCATCGTTAGTCGTTACATGTAAGTGTTGTTTTGAAACCTTTAGGTTAACGATCTTGTTAAATGTTGTTAACCCAATGTTTATAATATCAAATGAGATTTTAAATTATTATATTATCATGATATTATCATGTATGAATATCTCTTAATATGATATATATACATTAAATGTCTTTACAACGATAATCGTTACATATATGTCTCGTTTAAAAATCATTAAGTTAGTAGTCTTGTTTTTACATATGTAGTTCATTGTTAATATACTTAATGATATGTTTACTTATCATAGTATCATGTTAACTATATATATATATCCATATATATGTAATCATATAGTTTTTACAAGTTTTAACGTTCGTGAATCACCGGTCAACTTGGGTGGTCAATTGTCTATATGAAACATATTTCAATTAATCAAGTCTTAATAAGTTTGATTGCTTAACATGTTGGAAACATTTAATCATGTAAATATCAATCTCAATTAATATATATAAACATGGAAAAGTTCGGGTCACTACAAAGATAACACACAATCCAAGGATACTTCCTTTCTCTTTGACTTATCGTTCTCATGCTCCTGATACGGACAACTACTACTCAACCCCGAACTATACAACTATGTGTTCTATCTCGTTTTCCCCCCAGGTCTCAACATTTGACCACTAGATGCGTGATATGGCTACCTCAGGATGTGAGCTCATCCTATTCTAGGTTCTCATTCCACTCCTGTCCTTTTGCTTGTACTTTTGTATAAGGAAACCTTTTATATACTTTCTCAATGGAGAGAGAAACTCATCATATATTACTAGTATTCACCACGAGGGTGAATAGCCCTGAAAAAAAAAAAATGTTCTCTGTAGCCGGTAAGGAACTTGTTCCAACGAACGTTTTCAAACCCTAACTAGCTTGTTCAAACATATCTTAATTCTATTCCAACACGGTGTACCATTGTCGACTATCTCGGATCACAATACTCGTTTCACTTCTAGTGTTACAAGAAGCCTTAGAGACACATTTAAACATGAGTACCATGTATCATCCACAACCAACGGACCAAACAAACGTACGTTTCACATCTTGGAAAGACATGTTACAAACATGTATTGTTGCCTTTAGTTGTCTCCTCTCACACAACAGTAACCATTCGTGTATTAACGCCGCACTTCCGAAACCCTATATGACCGCAAATGCCATACCCCTATTCGTTGGACCAAAGCATGTGGCAAGCAAATCACCGGATCCGAACTCATTCAAGAAATAACAGTTGAGATCGTACAAGTCCGAGAAGGACTCAAGACGACTCGTTGTCGCCAAAAGGGCTATACCGATATTCGACGTAAACCTCTCGAATCCTAAGCCAGTAACCGTGTAATATTGAGAACTCGCACCTTGGGAAGGTGTAATCCGTTTCGGGAATCAGGGAAAGTTAAAATCGCGATATATTAATCCTTTTGAAACCTCGGGGCGTATTGGAACCGCTCCTACCGTTTAGAACTTTCGACTCAATTAAGTTTCCGTTTACCCTACGTTCCATGCAACAAACTTAGAGACGTGTCCTACGGAACAGGAACGTGCTACTCTCCTAGATAAACTTACTATTGATGGCAAACTCCCCTTCATGGGAAACTGGTTGAAATTGTGGATCGTAAAACCAAGTCTTAATACAAACTGAGATCTCGACTGTCAAAATTTGTGGGAATGTCCGAGGACGTATCTTCACTTATTCACAGCATTGACAACACTAGGTCTCGAGTAAGAAACCACGAATATTGCTTCCAACAAAATTTCGGGACGAAATTTCTTTTAAGGTTTGGGTAATGTAACATCCCGCATTTTTCCATTAAATTATTTTAACGCCCGTCTTTTTTTTTTTAATAATATCCTCAGTATCTCGATTCGTATCCTCCATTAGCTAACATTCTTAAAATATTTTCGTTATTGGATTATAACATCTCTCGTACTCTCGTGTAATTCAAAATAATTCGTTTGGTTAATTCACGCACCCGCACCCGAACTAGAGGGACTAAACTTGCAAAGAGGCCAAAGATTTGACTAGGTCAACTAGTCAAACCTTCAACCTCCTCCTCTCATTTTCTCCCTTTCTCTCTTTTCATACTTCCATTTTTCCTCTCAAGAACTCAAACAAGATTCATCATCTAATTTCGGATTTGGAGGCTAACATCAAAACAAATTACATATTTGGAATCCTCTCTTCATCCTCTTCGACTTGATACCAATTTCATCTCATTTGGGTAACTTTCTAAAATCACTAGATTTTGTGTTCTTGATGTTTTTGAATTATAAAAGTGTTAATTAGTGTCTATGGCTCGTGTATAACATGAATATATGTTTTGTTTGTTCGATTTGTTGATTTGAGTAACTAGTTTGAACACTTGAAATTGGGTTTGCTTAATCTTTGATTTTGGAAGATTAAATGTTGTTAAATTGTTAAAGTTCATGTTTTAATTGTGTTACTAGTATCACTAGCTTCGTTTTGATGCGTAGGTTGATTAAGAAAACTTCAAATACATGATTTGTGATTTTTGTAAATTTTGATTAGGGTTTGATGAATTGAAATGAACTTTAGATACTTTGGATGCCATGAAATGTTGTTAGTAAGTGTTTAGTTGTATTGCATGAGTAATTACCTTCGAAACGGCATATCATATGTGTGGATTGGATTCCCGAATCATGAAATGCATTTCAAGAACCTGAAACTTTGAAAATGGACCTTGAATGATCACTTGGTTTGAAAACTCGGTTGTTACAAATGAGGTTTTTTGATTGATGAATTGTGTTTAGTTGCATTCTACGTCAAAAGAGCTTTCCAACGATATAAGGTGCGAGTCCTAAGTGTTAGCGGTTTGTGTTTTATGCACAAAAAGGTTTTGGATTGAGACTTGAACATTTGGGATTGGCCAGGCACCAGCACCCGGCCTTTGCTGTCGCGGCGCGACATATAAGGGGGCCAGGTTCTGACCTCCTTGTCCCAAATGTGAAAAATGTTTGGCCCGTTCTAGACCTCCGATTCACATGAGATTTGTTCTAACATGCTTATATATGAATAAAAACCTCAGAAAAATAGTTCGGGACCCGACCCGAACGTGTTGACTTTCGTTGACTTTGACCGACCAAAGTTTGACTTTTTGTCAAACTTAACCAAATGATTATGCAACCTTCCTAACTTGTTTCTGTACTTGTATCTTGCATGAAACTTGACAATTTGATTCACATGCTACATAATCGAGTCGTAACGAGCCATAGGACTAATTGAGCACATTTCACCCGACCTTGTGTCGTAACCGGTAAATTGATACAACTTACTTGTTTAGGTCAAGGCTAAGCAACTTTCATACACACGTTTACCTTGTGAAGTACTTTTATACTCGTGCACTCGAGGTGAGATCATAGTCCCACTTTTTCAACAACTTTTATATTTTTAAATCATGGGCTGAGAAACTTATACGTTACATACTTATATACATTTCATATGTATATATACTTTTCATACTTTTATACATCGACCACGAATACGAATACAAGGATACGGACGAGTTTGAACGAAAATCCTCAATTCAATTATCATTAATTACATCAGATGGTGTAAGCGAGACTATGTTGTGTGGATCCATACGGGTTTGACTAACCCTCATTCGGACGGTTCGCTACCGTTAAGCGAATGAAATATATTCTGGTACGGTGTATGTTCTAACACTTTTATGCTGAGGTAAATGATACGGTTAAGCTTTGATAATTAGGTGCTCGGTAAACAACAATACTTATGGAATTCAAACGATTCGGAAAATCGACTTATACTATAACTTGTGGTTCAACTTATTTTACTTACATACTCATTTACTAAACCTATGATTTCACCAACGTTTTCGTTGACAGATTCTTCTATGTTTTTCTCAGGTTTTGAATGCTTAAGTGATACATGCTTCCGCACTCTTTTGATACTTGCTTGGATGTCGAGTATACATGCATATTTGGAGCATCTTTTTGGATACTTTTAAATTGTGTCGCATAGGTTTCAATTGTACGTTTAACATTGTAATGTAACTAGCCGTCGAAATTCTTTTTGTAAACTTGAAACACCCTTTTACATTGAAATGAATGCGACATATTTTGGTCAAACGTTGTCTTAAAGACTTATGACCATGTAATGGGACCTACGTAGTCGACGCCGTCACTTGACGATTTGTCGGGGTCGCTACAGTAAAAAGGAAAATGAAACTCACCTATTGTATTTCCTAGTAAAAATACAAAAGTCAACAAAAGTTAATTTGACTTAGAATGATTTCCAAAATTTATACATGATTATTATATAGTTTAAATATCGTCGTTTTATATTTTTAAATATTTTTAAAAGATTTATTAGAGTAAATAATATAATTCATTTATTAATAAATAAAACTTTATATAAAATATACTTATATATATCATAAGTAATAAAATTTATAAAGTTCATTTAATATCATAAAGATAATATGATAGGTATTATTAAAGTAATTTTATTACACGTAGTAAAATATGTTTGTATCACATATTTATTTGATAAAATAATATCTATAATAATAATAAGTAAAAGTTGTATTATTTTGTAATAATAATTATTATTCTATTAATAAAATATCAATATCTTATAATATTTTAATTTCTTCATGATACTCATGCTCATTATTTCCTAATCGTTTCGTTTAATAGCTTTTAATCGTCTTTTATATTGTGTTCATAATACTAATAATAATAGTACTAAAAAGAATTAAGTGTTACTAATATTAGTTTTAATTACAATAATACTAATAATGATAATTACTATGATATTATTAATAATACTGCTAACTATTTTAATGATAATAATAATAATAATAACAATAACAATAACCATTTTTAAATAGTGATATATATGTTAATAATGATAATGATAATAATAATAATAATAATAATAATAATAATAATAATAATAATAATAATAATAATAATAATAATAATAATAATAATAATAATAATAATAATAATAATTTGATAAAAACTAGAACGACGATAGTAACGACGATAATAATAATCATTTTTAATAATAATATCAAAAATTCAATTGACTATAACTTCTAATCCGTTCATCGAAACCATTCGACATCTAAAGGAAAAGTTCTTAATTTTTCGCTAGCTTTTCAACGACATGCATATCTTATACCTTATCTCAACCGCAGGTGTAACTAATTCGTGATTCAACATAACCTAACTAAGGGCAATATCTAAAGTACAAGCATGCATAATCCTAAATACTCGAGCACTAGTCAGGGATACACTATTAATATGTAAAAATTTATTTACGAGTACTCACGTATCAATATTGAGATTCAATATTGCAGGAAAGGTACGTAGAAGCAACATAGATGATAAACACTAAATTGCCCTCATGAGCATACCCATGAACCATACCCATCATCTCCATAGCTATAACCTATAATTTCCTTAGCTCTATCCCGCTCCCAAAACATGTTTTGAAATAGCTCACGCGTACCCCTTGTCGTAGTATTTTATGTACAATACTAGTAATATCGCTCCTAATAATACTAGTACTAATAATAATAAGATTAATATTAATAATAATAATAATAATAATAATAATAATAATAATAATAATAATAATAATAATAATAATAATAATATAATTATAATACAGAGTATATAAAGAAGAAAGATCGAATTTGTGAGAAAAATGAACCACATATCGAGCGTTTTAAAGGATATCTCCCACCTAACCACCTCATTTACATTATTGCATACCAACGAAAAAGTTGATACTTTATATTTTATATTTATATAAATATTAAATCTTTAGAATTAATTAAATATTATATTATATTTACGTGCGTAGTAAAAATGTAACTTTTACTAAAATGACACGGACGTGATCTCATGACTCATGTACCACTTTCGGTTTTTCGAGCGCACTTTCGTACGTTTAGAAAACTAGCCTTTTACGTTACGCGACGTGTACCTTTAATAATAATTTGACTTATTTATCAAAAATTTACTTTATGAAAATGTATCTTATAAAATTTGAGCGTCGTGGTCATTTACTTCTATAAATCAGTGACTCGTTGTTTATCAAAATATATTATTTTAAATCAGGACGTTTTATGACTAAGTTATATATATTTTTATTTTCATTTCAGAATATAAATTTGAACTATTTACTTAATATAGTTTTTCAAAACTAATGTCATTCAAAACTTATATATTTAGAAATCTTTTAAATGTTAAGAATTACTATTTCGTAACATTTGGATTTTTAAAGTTTAAAACTGATATAGTTCATTTATATATAATCGTTCATAAAACATTTTAATAACCAAATTATTTTATATTCAAAATTCATTTTATTACAAAAGTTATAATAGTAGAAGTTGTTATGTCATAAGACGTTTTTAATAATAAAAGTCTATTATATCGAAAAGATGTTTTCGTTTAAGAAAGTAAAATCATATATGAATCATATCAGGGTTCAAGGTTTTAATTTCCATTTTAATCATGACTCGTAGGATTAAGTCTAAAGGAAAAATCAAACGTAAGTAATTATCTTAATGTAAAATGTCGATCTATTTAACTTGTCAATATCCATCTTCTAAGTTATCTATATTCTACAATTTTACTTCCATGTTAATTAATATATAAGTTTAATAGTTTAACTTATCAAAAGTCACGAGACAATTATTGTACAGCATAAATTAAAAATCAAACAGGAATCTCCACTAACCCTTGTCTAGTTCCCGTTAATTGACACTTTTGTTCTTTCTAAAAAATCACTTTACCAATTATTCCGAATACCGTTAAAAGAAATGTTTTCCAAATCAAAGTGGACCTCCTTACAGAGACTCGTAATCGTAATTCAATGTATCTGATAAATCAATCATTTGATATTATCTTCTAATTCCATCGCTAATCATATTGAAACAAATACGTTCATTTAAAGTATTATACATTTAATATTTTGTTAACATTCTCAAACTGTTATATATACATATACCTATACATATTCATATCCAATTAAATAATAGTTCGTGAATCGTCGTAATTTGGTCGAGGTTAAATGAATGTATGAACACCGTTTAAAATTCTTGAGATTCAACTTACAAACTTTGCTTATCGTGTCGGGAATATATAAAGATTAAAGTTTAAATCTGGTCGGAACTTTCCGGGTTGTCACATTATGAATGCTTTAGTACTTCGATTATCATGTCCGATGAGAGTCCCGGAATGATGGGGATATTCTATATGCATCCTGTTAGTTCGGTTATCAAGCGTTCACCATATGAATGATTTTTATCTCTATGCCGTGCGAAATGCCTGATATGAGATTATGATAAACTAATGAATTCACCAACCTTTTGGTTAACACTTTAAAGCATGTTTATTCTCAGGTTTGAAAGAAATCTTCCGCTGTGCATTTACTCATTTTAAAGATATTACTTGGAGTCATTCATGACATATTTCAAAAGACGTTGCATTCAAGTCGTTGAGTTCGATAAAGATTATTATTAAGTAAATGGCAGATTAGGTCATTTATAGTTTGGATATTATGAAATGGTATGCATGTCTGTCAACTTTCGATGTAAAGAAAGTTTGTCTTTTAAAAACGAATGCCATGTTTGTAAAATTTATCATATAGAGGTCAAATACCTCGCAATGTATCCATATGTTATTGTATTCATCCTTATGGATTAGGACGGGTCGTTTCAAGATTCTTCTGTACAAAACATTACTTGTGAAATTTTTAACGGGTAGGTAATACCCTGGAAATATATAAGTTCACAATTAATATGTTACACTGTACATTATTCAATTTTGATTCAAGAATCATTAACTATACTCACTACATTCACAGCGATATACATTCTTCCATAAGAATCACAACCACCATTTTCTTACAAATTCGATTACACATTCTGATTTTTGACAGATCAGAATCCGAGTCAAGATTTAACAGAAGATATCACTATTAGATTTTCACATCTTACAAAACCATACTTTGAATTCAAAACTATGCTAGATCCTTTGACATTATTATTACCGAAAATAACTTTGCAATTCCTTTTCCAAGTAGCCAGTTTTGTCACACCTCCAGCAAATCAACTTCGATTTTTCATTCGAATAAGCCTCATTATAACTTTAATATACATGTTTGCTCTTTCGTCGTCGTTACCGGGGAACCTTTTATATTCTACCACATTAGCAGTAAACTTACCAGCAACTTCATTACTCATTGGCTTAAGTCTCTCCAAAAAACCATTATAGTTGTTCATTAAAACCCTATCATATACTAATCCGCATCTTGTAACGAGAATTGCCATACCAATTACCGGGAATCAGCAATCATTATTTGGAATCACGCGGCATTTCTACATCAACAGTTATATGTCTACATATAACATTTATTTCTTAGAATTATGATCTTCCATTCTGAAATTCTGAAAAGCACACAGTCTACGAATCAATACTCTGAATGTTAAAAAAAAAAAAAAAAACTGAATGAAGCAGCAAAAACTGTAAACGACCTTAACAGTCAAAGGTTTGATGATAAAAGTTGGCAAAGCTCAGAAAAGTTGGAACTGGAAAACGGATTGAGCAAACCATGAAGGAGGCTGTGGACAAATCCCAAAGACTAAACTTGCCTTCAAAGAATCCAAATGATTCAGTATCTGCTGAAGTCCTTAACGAATACCTTTCTCCTGACTCTAAACCTTTACGGACAAATCTTCTTATTCATCCTTCGATATTAAAAATTTTAAGATATCATCGTATTTTTAATTATAAATATCGTCGATATTTCTAAAGATATTTTCATAACTATTCTTATCTGAAATCATTTATCTCTTCGCACTATCTGTGTTATATCATAAAGGAAACTGTTTTAGTTTCTAAATTCTGAAAAATTCTAATTTAAAATATGAATGTTTTCGAAGTAGTGTTGGAAATTGAAGCATGAGTTAGTATAATATAATGATACTTGATCAACTTGATTATATTACAGTAAGTCATGCTGAGTTTCTAATGGAACGTGATAAAGGTTCACAGATCATACCCTCATCATAAACCATGTTACATAACTCTTTCATTCTATTTAACCTATAAACATATCAAGAAAATATTTTTCTTGATGATTCGGTCTTTTTCGGATATTTTGGTAATTTGACAAATCAAATCGTGCTATTACCTTTCCTTTCTACTTTGTATATTATGATCATTCAAAACTCCATACCTACGAATTCTGGACCATTATTCGCTTGACTTGAAGTCGGAAAGAAGAAACAAAAGCATGGAAATCCGAAATATAAAGGAAAATATAAAGCCCGACAACAACACCTAAATTACAAACCAAGCATATCAATACATATTGCAACGTAAAGACACAGAAGAATTAAAAACATTATAACCCTAAGGTAATAGTAGAAGAAAATAAATTCCTCCGGTGGCAGATGAAACAGAAGAATGAAGGATACGATAGCCAAGAAAATATCAAGAATCAGAACTGGATTAAGCATTTGGAAGTATGAATTAAGGAAGAAAGTATAGAGGTGGAGAAAATAATGGAACGGAAGAGGTCAATTTATAGCGAAATATCAGACATAGCAATTGAGGCAGATTACCTCATTTAATCAAAGAGGATCATAATTTCCTTGATTACCGAAGAATCAAATCATTTATAGATTTCATGGATTATCTTTAAATTCCTTGAAATCCGGAAATCCACCGTGACTACGTAAAAAGTTAAATCTATATCTCAAACTTTTGTGACAGCTTCACTCGTACTCTTCACATATTCGAAATGTTTATCTATATTACTCAATGGTAATAAAACTCTAATTTTCAACTCATATTCGTCATGAAAACATTCTTATTGTTAGCCATGACGACCTCGATCAAATTTCGGGACGAAATTTCTTTAACGGGTAGGTACTGTGATGACCCGGAAATTTCTGACCAAATTTAAACTTAATCTTTAAATGATTAATGTTTTCGATACGATAAGAAAAGTCTGTAAGGTTGAATCTCAAAACTTTTGAACTACTGGTATATATATTCAGTTACCCTTCGATTACTCTCGACGATTCACGAACATTAAATGTATATATATATATATATATATATATATATATATATATATATATATATGTGTGTGTGTGTGTGTGTGTGTGTGTGTGTGTATAATAAATTAAGAAATGTTAATAAAACATTAAATGACTTAATTGATATGAAAATAATGAAATACATTATGATTTAGAAACATTAACGAAATATTAAACATATAACGTTATATTTATTTGTTTCAGATAAATATCTAAGTAATAAAATATGTTATGCAAAACGTGTTTAAAAACTTTAAGATTAATAAAAATATTATTAACTTTTAATATAAGGATACATATGAGGTTTCAAATTTATTTAGTAAACAACGAGAACACATTCGTTTGACATTAGATTATGATTAGACAAAGTTAAATACGAAGATTTGGAGACGTAAATAACTAACACATTCAAACGTACCGATTATACATTTCTGAATGATAATATATATGTTTTATAACGTGATAAAATATAATATAAACTTAGATTTAAAACGATTTGTTATAAAAACTTAATATATTATTAAATGTATTTTAATAAATAACGAGAAGGTAATTTAAAGAAGCAAATGACCAAAACACTCGAACGTACAAGATACAATTCAGGTAATATAGTTATTGATGATGTAAGTCTATATTTTGACAAAGGTACGAGTCACGAAATGTAGAATGCAAGTTATTAAAGCATACGAAGTGACGTTCGAAAAACCGAACCCGGGACATAAGTCGAGTAGCAACGTACGAGTCATCGGAACAAAAATTACAAATCAACTATGCACGAGAATATAATATAATATATAATTAATTAATATAAATCATATATATTATATATAATTATAATATTATGTCGACAAACTAAATAACAAACGAGTGTGAGCTGGACAGAAGGACCATGCGATCGCATGGCCTTATGCCTGAGAACCCATGCGATCGAATGGCAGGCTGGGTCAGGCAACTTCTGAAAGGACCCGTTCATATACATTATAAACGATTCACAATAGTTGATTTCGTCGCGAGGTATTGGACCTTTATATGATACATTTTACAAACATTGCATTCGTTTTTAAAAGACAAACTTTCTTTACATCGAAAATTGACAGGCATGCATACCATTTCATAATATCCACTATCCAACTATAAATTAACTTAATAATAATCTTTGATGAACTCAATGACTTGAATGCAACGTTCTTCAAAATATGCCATGAAAGACTCCAAGTAATCTCTTTAAAATGAGCAAATGCACAGCTGAAGATTTCTTTAATACCTGAGAATAAACATGCTTTAAAATGTCAACCAAAAGGTTAGTGAGTTCATTAGTTTATCATAATCAATTATTTCCATCATTTTAATAGACCACAATTAAAATTGAGTTCATTAGTCAACAAAAGTCAATTTGACTCAAAATGATTTCCAAAATCTATACATGATTATTATATAGTTTAAATATCGTCGTTTTATATTTTTAAATATTTTTAAAAGATTTATTAGAGTGAATAATATTATTCATTTATTAATAAATAAAATTTCATATAAAAATATACTTTTATATATTTTAAGTAATAAAATTTATAAAGTTCATTTAATATCATAAAAATATTATGATAGGTTTTATTAAGGTATATATATTATTGGTATTACATATTTATTTGATAAAATAACATTGATAATAATAATAAGTAAAAGTTATATTATTTTGTAATAATAATTATTATTATTCTATTAATAAAAATATCAATATTTATATTCACTAAAAAAATGATATTATGATAAAATGATAATTCTAATTATAATAACTTTAATATTTACGATACTTTTTAATATTAAATTTAAAATAATAATTTTATTTAAAATGTTAATAATAACGATATTTTATAATAACAATGACATTTCATTTAAAATGATATTTTTTGTTAAAATGATAGTTTTAATACTAACGATACTTTTAATAATAATATTAATAAAATAATAAGAACGATAATTTTATCTAAATCAATATCTTATAATATTTTAATTTCATCATGATACTCATACTCATTATTTCCTAATCGTTTCGTTTAATAGCTTTTAATCGTCTTTTATATCGTTTTCATATTAATGATAATAATAGTAATCAAAATAATTAGGTGTGACTAATATTAGTTTTTAATTATAATAATACTAATAATGATAATTACTATGACATTATTAACGATAATACTAATAATTATTTTAATGATAATATAATAATAATAATAACAATAAAAATAACCATTTTTAAATAATGATATATATATTAAAAATGATAATAATAATAATAATAATAATAATAATAATAATAATAATAATAATAATAATAATAATAATAATAATTAGATAATAATAATAATAATAATAATTATAACTTTAACGATAATAACGATAGTAATAATAATAAAAATAACAATTTGTAATGATAAATCCTTTTATTGATAAAGGTAATAATAATAATAATAATAATAATAATAATAATAATAATAATAATAATAATAATAATAAGATAAAACTAGATCGACGATAATAACTACGATAATAATAATCATTTTTAATAACAATACAAAAATTCGATTGACTATAACTTCAAATCCGTTCATCGAAACCATTCGATATCTAAATGAAAAGTTTTTAATTTTTCGCTAGCTTTCCAATGACATGCATAACTTATACCTTATCTCAACCGCATACGTAACTAATTCAGGATTCAACATATCCTATCTAATGACAATATCAAAAGTACAAGCATGCATAATCCTATATTCTCGAGCACTAGTCAGGGATACACTATTAGTATGTAAAAATTAAATTATGAGTACTCAAGTATCAATATTGAGATTCAATATTGCAGGAAAGGTACGTAGACGCAACGGAGACGATAAACACTAGATTGACCTCACGAGCATACCCATGAACATTACCCATCACCTCCATAGCTATAACCCATAATTTCCTTAGCCCTATCCCGCTCACAAAACGTGTTTTGAAATAACTCACACATACCTCTTGTCGTAGTATTTTATGTATAATACTAATAATAATACTAATAATAATAATAATAATAACTTGATAATAATAATAATAATAATTTTAAATAAACTAAATAATATATGGAGTATATATCTTAGATAGAGAGATATAGAGGAATATGTGTGTGTGTGTAAAACTGACCCGAACTCGCAAGCTTTAAACAAGTTTTCTGATCCTAGCCACCATGCGATCGCATGGTTAATGTGAGGGGAGGCCATGTGATCGCATGGCTCCTATTTCCAGCTCACATGCACGATTGAAAGGATGCCGACACTTTTTATTATTATTATTATATATATATATATATATATTATATTTAATTTATATAATTACTTATATATTATATTATATTTTTGCTCATGGTAAAAATGTAATTTTTACTCAAATGACTTGGACGTTGTCACTCGACTCATGTATCACTTTCGGTTTTTCGAGGCACTTTCGTACGTTTAGAAAACTAGCCTTTTACATTACGCGACATGTACACTAATTAATACTTTGACCTTACTCATAAAAATTTTACCTTATAATAAATGTAACCTATAAAATGAGCGTTGTGGTCATTTGCTTCTATAAATCAGAGTCTCGTAGTTTATTAAAATGTATCATTTTAAATCATCTGTTAAAATATTATATTTTGTCACTTGTATAATATTTATATATATATATATATATATATATATATATATATATATATATATATCCTTATTTAAAATATATATTTGTTCATATTGAAATATGTAATAATACAATATTTAATTTTTCAAAACGAATTATATTTTTAAAGTTTATTTTGGAATCGTTTAGATAGTAGAAAAATATTATATCAATCACGTTTACATTTTTGAAACGCTTTATCTACTTGTAATTTATAATATAAACTTTATTTAAATTCTTCAAAAGTCATTTACAAATTATCTTATAAAACGTCCTAATTAATAAAGTTCTTTTTAAATTGAAATGTTTTTATACATTTAAATCAAATAAACTTTGTTTTTCTAAAACTAAATATATAAAATAATCATTTTATTAAAAGGTTAAAATAGAAGAAGCTGTTATATCATAAAAATGTTTTAGAAAAGTAAGATTAAATATACTTTTAATAGATTTCAAGTTTTTAACGTTTGTTGGTGCAACGTGATATAATGTCTAAAGCTTAGATAAACATATAAAATCATTTTACTTAACTTGTCGATATCCATCTTCTAAGTTATCTATATTCTACAATTTTACTTCCACGTTAATTAATATACAATTTAATAGTTTATCTTATCAAAAGTCACGAAACAATTATTGTAAAGCATAAATTGAAAAATCAAATGGGAATCTCCACTAACCCTTGTCTAGTTCCCGTTAATTGACACTTTTGTTCCTTCTAATAAATCACTTTACCAATTATTCCGAATACCGTTGAAAAGAATATATTTCTCAAATCATAGTGGACCTCTTAACAGAGACTCGTAATTATAATTCAATGTATATAATAATTCAATCATTTGATATCATCTTTTAATTCCATTGATAACTATTCGAATATATTTTGAAACAAATACGTTTATATAAAGTATTATACGTCTAATACTTTGTTAATGTTTTCACGTTATAATATATACACATATACATATATAATCATGTTCGTTCATATAATGGTTCGTGAATCATTGGAATTTGGTTGAGGTTAAATGAGTGTATGAACACAGTTTAAAATTCTTGATATTCAACTTACAAACTTTGCTTATCGTGTCGGGAATATATAAAGATTAAAGTTTAAATTTGGTCGGAAATTTCCGGGTTGTCACAACTTCTATATTACTCTGTATTATATTTATTACTTATATTATTATTATTATTATTATTATTATTATTATTATTATTATTATTATTATTATTATTATTATTATTATTATTATTATTAATCTTATTTATTATTATTAGTAATATTAATATTGATATTATTATTAGTATTATACATAAAATACTACGACGAGGTCATGTACAAGTTATTTCAAACATGTTTTTTCGAGTGGGATAGAGCTAAGGAAATTATGGGTTATAGTTATGGATGTTATGGGTATGGTTCGGGAGTATTGCTCGTGAGTCAAACTAGTGTTTATCATCTCCGTTACGTCTACGTACTTTCCTACAATATTGAATCACAATATTGATACGTGAGCATTCATATCTTATCTTTTATATATTAATAGTGTATCCATGTCTAGTGCTCGAGTATATATGTTTATACATGCTTGTAAGCTAAATTTCGTCGTTAGATAGTTTTACGATGAATCACGAGTTTAATACATATACTACTGATATAAGGTATATGATATGCATGTTATTGAAAAGCTGGCAAAAAATTAGTAACTTTTCATTTAGAAATCGCGTGATTTCGATAAACGGATTAAAAGATATGGTCAACTAAATTATGGTTAACGTTAATTGAAATTGAGTTTGAAAATGTAAATTAATATTTAAACAACTTGTCTATGAGATTGATAAATGGGATTTTTATATATTACTAATCGAGTAAATGAATTTCTATATAAGGCACGTTTTGTTTTGTTGATCAATTGTCAAAGTTGACTGTCTTGTCATGTTTTAAAGCTTTATAAACACTATAATCTAATTTTACAAGTATTGGAAAACTATGTGAAATATAATATAACTCCTGAAATAAATAATATTTTGAGTATGATAAACTATAAATTCGTTCAATTATCAAGACTTATATTATGTTAATAAACATGTATAGATTTAAAGATCATATTGGGTCAGGTTGACATTTGAGATGACTTTTGTTAACTTTTGCATGTCGGTCTCGAGCATTAGGATTGTGATACACTATGACCCGACCTAGCTTGTTAGACATGTATTGACCAACATATGTTCTCTAGGTTGAGATCTACGGTTATTTTGCATTCCGAGTTTCGGTCACATTTCGGTGAATGACCTTATGTGCTGCTAAGGTGAGTTTCATTTGCTCCATTTTTAATTGCTTTTGCAATCTATATTTTTGGGCTGAGAATACATGCACTTTATTTTAAACGCAATGGATACAAGTACATACTAAATTCTACACCGAGATTGAACAGAAAATCCCTTAGCTTTGGTAACTAGTAACTGTCGATTATAAGAACTGGTGGGCACGAGTAGTTGTATATGTATCCATAGGGCTTGACATCCCCATCTATTCTAGGTATAGAAACCTAGCCTGAACTATAAAGCAGACGTATGATATTTGAGTTTAATACACGTTGGATTGCGTGTATTGTACATGTTGGTTGCATGTATGTTAAAACAGGGGTACTTATTATAACGTTAAAGTTTAGTTACCAGGGTGCTCAATTTCGTAGAATATTTTGACAAACGTTTCTGGATGAAACAACTGAAATCTTGTGATCCACCTTTACATACAGATTATGCGCAACATTAAAACTATGAACTCACCAACCTTTGTGTTGACACTTTTAAGCATGTTTATTCTCAGGTTCCTAGAAGTCTTCCGCTGTTTGCTTATATGTGATACAAGATATGTGCATGGAGTCATACATGCTTTATTCGAGAAAACGTTGCATTCACAAAATCATCACCATGTATCTTATTTTGACTGCATTATCAACGGATGTCGTACTGTAAACTATTATTTACGGTGATTGTCTATATGCAGAAATCATCAAACGTCAAAAACCTTGGAAATTGATATTCAATTATGGTGTGCCTTTTCAAAAGAATGCAATGCTTACAAAACGTATTATGTAGAGGTCAGTACCTCACTGTGAAATTGATGAATGATGTATTCATCCAAATGGATTTGGACGGGTCATCACAATTCGTTTAAACAAATAGAATGTTGTGTTCCCTAGGCATTGACAAAGTATAGCACATGTCTGCACATGCGTTAAACTTCTACATTCCCACGTGGTCTTGTAAGGTCACTTGTCAGCCGTCGACGCGTGTCCTTTCCTGTTCAACTTTGTCTTTGACTTCTGTTGAATAGTGCAATTGATATAGACTACTCAAGAAACCACTATGCTTGTAATGGAGCATAGCTGTCTTGTGTAGTAAGCTGCATTCCAGCTGTGCTGGTTCTTCATTGCTGAGACACTTGATATTCTTGAACTGCTGAGTATACATCCTATGCTTGATTGAAGAATACCGTCTATCTTGTGCTGGTAGACTAAGCAGCAAACTAAACACTCGACACAGCAATATCTGCTGTCTATACATAAACAAACTTGTGCTAGCTGCACATAACATTTTAGTGCAAATAAATTCTGTTTTGTCATAATTAAATCCTTAATTATTTTGGGGACTCAACAATCTCCCCCTATTTGATGATGACAAAATCTATGACATATAGAGAAAACACTAAATGAAGGTATTTCGTATGCCCGAGAGACATATTTAATTAATGTGGCTAATATATTATGATCCAAGTCGGGTCATACCCAATAACAAACTTACCGACACCTTATTCGTCTTTGATTTTAACGATTGGTTCATTGATCAAATACGCGACACTTGAACTTCAAGAAAAATGGTTTTCTGAAATATTACTTGATGTGTATATATATATATAAATTATGGATTAATTTATATATATAACAAGAGTTTAAATTATTTATAGGTAAATAAATTGATTTTGTTATCATACATTTTATAAAGTTTGGTTTTATAAAAATATAAATGTACATAACAAATATATATATGGAAGTATTATAAAAGTTTTATAAAATTTAATCCTCCCATTTTATAAAACTTAATTAATAATACTTGAATGGAAGTGGCATTGGGACTCTTGTACACATGCTAAGATCCCTTTTCTTGGTCAATTACAAGGGCCATACTTCTATAACATGCAAGACTTGAATTATTCCAAGACACTCTTGCACATACACATCAAAAGTAATCAAAAAAAAACTGCATTCTTCTCCTCCAATTCTGCTGAAAAAAACGTGGGGTATTAGGGAGAAAAAGGGGTTCTTAATTTGGTTTTTGGAAGCTAAATTCAAGTGTAAATAAATCCTAACCAAAGTACAAGGTGTTGGTGATAAGCTTGGGGTATAACAACTTGAGGTTTCATCCATTTGAAGCTCCATTCAACATCATCATCTTCATCACTTTCAACTAGCTTGGAATAGGTATAACATCTTATTCTTGCTTGTAGTTTGTAAGCTTATTTCTCAACTTGATCCTAATTGGGATTTAACTTTAATTGGTTAAAGATTAACATGATTTAAAATGGTAATTACATGCTTCCGCTTTTAATTGGTTCTTAAATGGTTTTAAGTATCATGAAACTTGTTAAATCCCAACAATGGTATCTAGAGCCGAAGTTGTTGAAATATGCTTCGAGATGGTTTTTGAACTCACCATAACTTTGCATTTTATGTACATGCATGATAATAAAATGCAAAAATTAATGGATTTGGGTGGGTTGGTCTTTTGGCCGAATTTATGGGTGTTCCAAAATGGTTTTGGGTTTGCCATTTGGTAAATATTTGGTGATATTTTGATGTTCACAATCATAGCCAAGACCTTGTGGTTGAATGAATGTTTGTTTGGTTGATTTATGATTCATTTGGTATGTATTATCATTCATTCAAAAGGCATGTAATAATTATTCATTTGGTTGTAATATTTATTATTTTGGTTATGTAATTTATTTTATATTTGGTATGTAAAATAGATTAGGTTGTATTTTCATTTTCTAGACAAAATGTATTAGGATATATTTTGTAAAATGATGAAGATGATGAAGACTTGAAGAAGCATTTGGATGCAAGATTAAGTGGGAGGTTAAAACCTCCTACTTTGTGTTATTACCCTTAACCGGTGGCATTTGTTTTCGGCTAAACAAATGTCTACCAAAAATGGCTTGATTGTGAACATATGATTTTGCATGCGTGGTTGTTTTGTATGATTATGTGGATTGTATGTTTGTATGCTACAAGTTAATCACACAAGTTAACAACAAACTAAAATGGCAATTTAAATTGGTTAAAATTGACATTATTAACGACATGCAAAAACGTCAATTTAAATGGTTAAATTAAAAAACGGTTATTAAGGACATGATAAGGATCATAAATATAAAATGGTTTATATTAAGTAATTGGCTTAATTACAAGACATGAAAATGGTTTTTCATAAGTACCATGCACTAAATGCATGTTGGTGTATGGTATAAAAGTTTTCTCAAACTAGAATTAACGAAAACTCAAAATCCCTTACTTACAAGGCAAACAAGTTAAACGCCTTCCTTTTTGTGGAAACACTTAGACGTATTAGGAAACTCTTGATGGGATAAAGGTCACCTAACCGTCATGAGCGAACTAATATGAATAAAGTACACTTCGCATACATTTGGGATAAAGGTCACCTAACCACTTGTATGTTAAGTCTACATGTTTACACAAGTAGGACGACTTGATTTGGGAATCATGAACTTAGGGTCACCGAAGCATGATGAACAAATAGGCGTTGATGGGATAAATATGCCATGCAAAAGGATTGCATGATCCCATAACTTAGAAGTTGCAAAAGGATTGCAATTGTCATAAAATGACTACCTAGCTAAATCAAATAACGGGATAAAGGTCACCTAACCGAAATTTGATTTACCGTTGGATTCTAATATTTAATAAGTCAATTAAAATTTAAAAGGGTATTGAATGTTAAATTAAAATCGATACTTAAACGAACTTTGTTAATTTTGTAGATGGCCGCCAATAACAACAACAACATTCCAAACGCACCACTTAACCTAAACAACCTATCGTTGCGGTCTCTCCTCGAGAAAGACAAACTCAACCATACAAACTTTATGGATTGGTTCCGCAATCTTCGGATTGTCCTCAAACAAGAGGATAAAATGTATGTGCTTGAAGACCCCATTCCCGATCAACCGAATGAGAATGATGTGGAGGCAATGGCCTCTTACGATAAGTATTGCCACGACTCCCTTCAAGTCTCATGCTTAATGCTTGGGACTATGATACCCGAACTCCAAAAGGATTTCGAACATCATAGTGCATACGACATGATAACGCAATTGAAGGAGATGTTCCTCCAACAAGCGCGTGTCGAGCGCTTCGAAACGGTTCGGGCGCTACATGCTTGTCGTATAGATGATACCCAATCGGTTTCATCTTATGTACTTAAGATGAAAAGCCTTATCGATCGTGCTAACCGTCTTAACCTAAACATATCAAATGAGTTAGCCACCGATCTTATCCTTAACTCCCTATCAAAAAGGTTTGATCAATTTGTAATTAATTACAATATGAATGGGATGGATAAGAGCATAGGTGAGCTTCACGGTATGCTTAGAACGGCGGAAACTAGCATGGGTAAAAGGGCTTTACCCGTGTTAGCAATCGATCAAGGTGGGTCAAAAGGTAACACCTCTAAGCCAAAGGTGGCCAAGAGAAAAGGACCCGCCCATCAAGGCAAAGGGAAAGGGAAGATGGTTACCCCAACCATCAACAAGGCTAAGAAGCAAAAGGTAGCCGAGAAGGCAAACCCCAAAGAAGACCCATGTTTCGGTTGCGGTGAGATGGGTCATTGGAAACGAAACTGTCCGGTCTACCTTAAGGAGTTGAAGGACAAGAGGGATGCAGGGCAAACCTCAGGTAATATATATATGGTATATATAGAGCTAAGTATTATTTCTTCTAATACATGGGTATTAGACACTGGATGTGGAACTCATATTTGCAATTCTTTGCAGGGGTTCAAAAGAAGTGATCATAAGGCGGGAACATCAAGTCTCTATATGGGCAATGGTGCAAAGGTGCATGTTAAAGCTCAAGGAGATTTTATTTTGAAGCTTCCAAGTGGATTGGAACTTATTTTAGAAAATGTTTTGTATGCTCCGGATTTGTGTAGAAACATTATTTCTATTTCTCGCTTAAAACAATGTGGTTACGTTGTTAATTTTATTGATGATGATATTCATGTTTCTAAAGATAATGTATTCTATTTCAAGGCTTCGCCTTCAAATGGAATTTATGAATTGGTTCATGATGACACATCATCTAGTAGCTCAATGTACCATACAAGCACCAAGAAACTCAAAAAGGATTTGAGTGATTCCTACTTATGGCATTGTCGCCTTGGTCACATAAACAAGAACCGAATACATACACTTCAAAAGAATGGACTTTTGAAATCAAATGAAATGGATTCGTTTGAAGTATGTGAATCTTGTTTGCAAGGCAAGATGACTAAAGCACCTTTCAAAGGGACCTATGAAAGGGCTAAAGATTTATTGGGATTAATACATTCGGATGTATGTGGACCCTTTAAACCCATGACTAGGAAAGGTGAAAGATACTTTGTTACTTTCATTGATGACTTTAGTCGTTTCGGATATGTCTACTTATTAAGACACAAGGACGAAACGTTTGAAGCATTCAAAGAATATCAAAACGAAGTACAAAATCAACTCAATAAGACAATTAAGGTACTACGTACCGATAGAGGAGGTGAATACCTAAGCGATGCCTTCCAAGATCATCTTAGGAGTTGTGGGATTATCTCACAACTTACTCCACCCGGAACACCCCAACTTAATGGAGTTTCCGAAAGGAGGAACCGAACCCTAATGGATATGGTTCGATCTATGATGGCAAGAAGCTCGTTGCCTCTATCATTTTGGGGTTATTGTCTAAGCTCCGCGGCTCGTATTTTAAATATGGCCCCAACCAAGAAGGTGGAACGAACTCCTCATGAGATGTGGTTTGGAAAACCTCCTTCTCTTTCATACTTGAAAGTATGGGGATGTGAAGCTTATCCTAAGCGTTATGTAGCAAATAAGCTACATACTCGATCCACAAAGTGTATCTTCATAGGATATCCCAAAGATGACATGGGATATTACTTCTATGATCCATCCGAGCAAACCGTATTTGTTGCTCGGAAAGCGGAATTCCTTGAAACCAAGTTCCTTATGGAAGGTGATGGTGAAAGGAAGATAGATCTTGTAGAGGTACAAGATCAAGCCGATGATACACAATTGGTTGACACTAGTACTCAACATGAGGATGTTGAAAATGATCAAATAGATGATCAAGGTACACAAGACGTTCGAAGATCTAGTAGGATTAGTAATCCTCCCGAGAGATATGGGTTTCTCGTGGAAGGTTGCTATACGGTTGATTTGGATGAACCGACAAACTACAAAGATGCTTTATCAAGGATTGATAAAGATAAATGGCAGGAAGCCATGAACGCCGAGATGCAATCCATGTATGAAAACCAAGTTTGGGAACTTGTTGAGCAACCTCCTAGCTTTAAGCTAGTTGATTGCAAGTGGCTTTTCAAGAAGAAAACCGACATACATGGAAACTTGGATACATATAAAGCTAGACTTGTTGCAAAAGGTTTCACTCAAACTCAAGGGGTTGATTATGATGAAACTTTCTCGCCTGTGGCAATGCTAAAGTCTATTAGGATATTATTTGCCATTGCTGCTCACTACGACTATGAAATATGGCAAATGGATGTCAAAACCGCTTTCCTAAATGGATATCTTATGGAAGATGTCTATATGGTCCAGCCTGAAGGTTTTGTTGATCCAAAATATCCTAAAAGTGTATGCAAGTTAAAGAAGTCAATCTACGGATTGAAACAAGCATCGAGAATGTGGAATCATCGTTTTAATGAGGAAGCCGAGAAATTTGGCTTCATTAAAAATGGTGATGAAGCTTGTGTATATAAGAAAGCTAGTGGGAGCACTATCATATTCCTTGTACTATATGTGGATGATATATTATTATTTGGGAATGATATTACCACAATGCAAGGAGTCAAAACTTGGCTAAAGAGTTGCTTCTCCATTAAGGATCTTGGAGATGCACAATACATTTTGGGGATAGGGATCTATAGGAATAGATCCAAGAGATTGATAGGTTTAAGTCAAAGTACATACATTGATAAAATCTTGAAAAGGTTCAAGATGGAAAACTCTAAGAGAGGTTTGGTACCTATTCAAAAGGGAACCGTTCTCAGTTCATCTCAGTGTCCTACCACGAAAGATGAACAAGAGAGAATGAAGAAAGTCCCATACGCATCTGCTATTGGGTCTATCATGTATGCAATGATATGTACTAGACCGGATGTGTCATGCGCTCTAAGCTTGACAAGTAGATACCAGAACAACCCAGGAAACAGTCATTGGATTGCTGTTAAAAGTATATTGAAATACCTTAGGAGAACTAAGGATATGTTTCTAATATATGGGTCTGGTGAGGAGGAACTCGCTGTAAAAGGTTACGTGGACGCGAGTTTCCAAACTGATCGAGATGACTCTCGATCACAATCCGGTTATGTCTTCATGTTAAATGGTGGTGCGGTCTCTTGGAAGAGCTCGAAACAGGAGGTTGTTGCGTTATCCACTACAGAGTCGGAGTACATTGCCGCCTCACTGGCAGCTCAAGAAGCTGCATGGATGAAGAAATTCATCGACGACTTAGGAGTGGTCCCTTCCATTCAGGACCCTCTTGAGATCTTTTGTGACAACGAGGGTGCGATTGCTCAAATCAAGGAACCTCGTGCCCATCAAAAGACTCGTCACATTGAGCGGAGATTCAACTACATAAGGGATGAAGTTGAAAAAGGAAAGATATGTATTCGCAAAGTTCATACAGATCATAATGTTGCGGATCCACTCACGAAGCTTTTACATGGGCCAAAACATGAGGGACATGTTTGTGCATTAGGGCTTCGATATTCTAGTGATTGGAATTGATCTATTTATGTATTGTAACGGAACGAATTAGTTCAAGCTCATTAATATAATTATGGTATTAATTTATTTATGAGTCATGTTCCAATTTTGCATATTTTATCCATGAATAAACCATTATTCTAAATTCCGTAGTTGATCACATTTATGGGAACAAGTGTGAGGTCTAGACTATTATGAACTTGGATTGGTTAACATTCAAATGGTGAATGTGGGGCAAGGTTGCTACCAAGGTTCATAGATATTTGTGGGACACAAATATTGGAAGACCCGCTCTCAAGAATTACTGTATAGAGCCTTTGTGGTTGATCACATGTAATCTTGAGTAAAGGCGAATATCATTGTATCCTCTGACCTGAGATACATATTGGGTTCGGATATTCACCTAGTACTGTGCCTTGATTCCTTCCTTCGCTATTCTGAAACATGGTAGTACATAAGGAAGAACTCAGGTATATTGCAAAGTGTATATCTAGGACGTATGTAGTCAAGATGGAATTTGTCCCTCTTATTCGTTGAGAGTCAGATGTCTAAGGCCTGAAAAGTTAAATCTATAAGAGAGTGATTACTCTGTATCTCTTGGATTTAACATGACATCTAGGACGAAAGGAAATAATGAAAGATTCACCTAATCATATTCGAGATGGGAACTCGAAAGGGATGATGTTATTGAATGGCACAAAGTCATAACATATTAGGGGTGATGGACGGTGTGTTAGGCTGTATCCATCACTTGCATTAATTTCTTATGTTTCTCGTGCAAGTGGGAGATTGAAGGTATTTCGTATGCCCGAGAGACATATTTAATTAATGTGGCTAATATATTATGATCCAAGTCGGGTCATACCCAATAACAAACTTACCGACACCTTATTCGTCTTTGATTTTAACGATTGGTTCATTGATCAAATACGCGACACTTGAACTTCAAGAAAAATGGTTTTCTGAAATATTACTTGATGTGTATATATATATATAAATTATGGATTAATTTATATATATAACAAGAGTTTAAATTATTTATAGGTAAATAAATTGATTTTGTTATGATACATTTTATAAAGTTTGGTTTTATAAAAATATAAATGTACATAACAAATATATATATGGAAGTATTATAAAAGTTTTATAAAATTTAATCCTCCCATTTTATAAAACTTAATTAATAATACTTGAATGGAAGTGGCATTGGGACTCTTGTACACATGCTAAGATCCCTTTTCTTGGTCAATTACAAGGGCCATACTTCTATAACATGCAAGACTTGAATTATTCCAAGACACTCTTGCACATACACATCAAAAGTAATCAAAAAAAAACTGCATTCTTCTCCTCCAATTCTGCTGAAAAAAACGTGGGGTATTAGGGAGAAAAAGGGGTTCTTAATTTGGTTTTTGGAAGCTAAATTCAAGTGTAAATAAATCCTAACCAAAGTACAAGGTGTTGGTGATAAGCTTGGGGTATAACAACTTGAGGTTTCATCCATTTGAAGCTCCATTCAACATCATCATCTTCATCACTTTCAACTAGCTTGGAATAGGTATAACATCTTATTCTTGCTTGTAGTTTGTAAGCTTATTTCTCAACTTGATCCTAATTGGGATTTAACTTTAATTGGTTAAAGATTAACATGATTTAAAATGGTAATTACATGCTTCCGCTTTTAATTGGTTCTTAAATGGTTTTAAGTATCATGAAACTTGTTAAATCCCAACACTAAAGCCATCACTAAGGGACCTAATGAAAAATAGGAATTAAATTTGTCCCTCTTTAAATTTGTTTTGGGATCTTTTACTGAGTTATCTATATCTTATAATTTGATATGATTTTGAAGATTTACTCATTTCATTTTCACTACAACAGAGTATATACAGTAATTACAAAACTTCATAATGAAGTAACAAAAGATACAATTTGAGCACTAGAAGGCTATCTGTCTATATCTTTATCTTTTTCTAGTTCATCACCAGATAACTCTTCTTCTTTCACTTTCCAGGAAGCCCAGGCTTCAGGAAATAGGATAGGTAGCTCAGCAGGGTCATAAACTGGAACATGAGGGGGTAGAATGATGGGATCTCTTCTGTGTAGGCCTTCACCAGTAGATTTTTTTCTTTAGGCTTTTGAGAAAGTACTTCTTCTACATTCACTACTGGTGCATTCCCAAATTTTGTTGCTTTGTTAAAGAGCTCTTAGAGTTCAGGCTTCAGTGTATCTTTAATACCACTTTTACCCTTACCAATGAAGTACTCCAATATCTCCATCCATTCACTGAATCTGAAGGTTCTTAATTCAGTGTAGTCTACCCTCTCTTGAATGTTATTTTCCCTGCTGATACTGAAAGCTCTTTTTGTGCCTCTGTGCACTTTGATGATCTTGCTGGAATTTGATCTCCTGGTCAGCACATCACCATACTTGCTCCTATAATAGTGATTAGATAGCTCTATTGTTCGTTCAGTTTCTATAGGGGCAGTAGCAGGTGCTTTCTCAGCAACTTCCAGTTCATCAAAAGCTTTATCCTCTTCCTTAACAATAGCTTTGGCTAATTTGAGGGACTCAGCCTCTTGCTTTCTATCGGCAGCCAACTTAGCTTCTTCTTCCTGAAGCCTTAGCCTCTCAGCAAATTCTGCATCAGCATCCTCCCTTCTTTGCCTTTCAACTTCTAGACCCAAGAGATAGTCATCGGCAGTAATGTTCACGGATTTTGCTGTTTCAGTCATCTTCCTGCCCTCAACAGTTCTAAGGGCATCACGATATTGCCTTAGATCCATTCCTAGTTGTCGAGCCTCATGAAATTGAGCTTTTTCTTCATTAGTATGTAGCCTTTGACCACTTTTATTTAGATACACACCAATTTCAATGCCATAGGTCAGCGCAGTGATATAGAATGGCTGATCAAGTAGATGATGCATCAATCTAAGTTTGAAATGCCCTGTTCATATACATTATAAATGATTCACAATAGTTGATTTCATCGCGAGGTATTTGACCTCTATATGATACATTTTACAAACATTGCATTCGTTTTCAAAAGACAACCTTTTATTACATCGAAAGTTGACAGGTATTCGTACCATTTAATAATATCCAAACTATAATTGACCTAATCTGTCATTTACTTAATAATAATCTTTATTGAACTCAACGACTTGAATGCAACGCCTTTTGAAATATGCCATGAATTGAATGACTCCAAGTAATATCTCTAAAATGAGCAAATGCCCAGCGGAAGATTTCTTTAATACCTGAGAATAAACATGCTTTAAAGTGTCAACCAAAAGGTTGGTGAGTTCATTAGTTTATCATAATCAATCATTTGCAATTATATAATAGATCACAAGATTTTCATTTCCATTTCTCATAAACTTAATCTCATATCAGGCATTTCGCACGGCATAGAGATAAAAATCATTCATATGGTGAACGCTTGATAACCGAACTAGCATGATGCATATAGAATATCCCCATCATTCCGGGACTCTCATCGGACATGATAGTCGAAGTACTAAAGCATTCGTAACCAGAATGGGACATGTCAAGGTCCATAGATCTATCTTTAGGATTCGCATCAATTAGGGGCCATTTCCCTAATTCTTAGGCTACCAAGCTGAAAAGGGGCATATTCGATTTCGATAATCCAACCATAGAATGTAGTTTCAATTACTTGTGTCTATTTTGTCAGTTATTTATAAAACAGCACATGTATTCTCAGTCCCAAAAATATATATTGCAAAAGCATTTAAAAAGGGAGCAAATGAAACTCACAATACAATATTTTGTAGTAAAAATATTCATACGACGATACTGAACAATGCAGGATTGGCCTCGGATTCACGAACCTATATCATTTGTATATTTATTAATATACATAGTTGTAATCGAACAATTATATATATATATATATATATATATATATATATATATATATATATATATATATATATATATATATATGTGTGTGTGTTTATTGTGTTCATTTTGTTAGATAAAAATATTAATTTTCGTTATGTTATATGTATTAGATATATTTTTAATATATATATATATATATATATATATATATATATATATATATATATATATATATATATATATGCTTATTGTGTTCATTTTGTTAGATAAAAATATTAATTTTCGTTATGTTATATGTATTAGATATATTTTTAATATATATATATGTATATATATATATATATATATATATATATATATATATATATATATATATATATATATATATATATATATATATATATATATATATATATATCATTTGTTTGTTAAAAATAGTAATTATAATAATGCTAATATAATATTAGTAGTGATAAAATGATAATACTAGTATTAATAATTAATGGTGTATCCTATCGTATACACGCATAAAAGGCATAATGGTTGCATAAAAGTAGCATAAGGAAGGCTGGAAACAACAGTTTTGTGGAGTTATCCGTCCAGCATTCTCCGCTGTACAGGCTGCTCCGTCATGCGTAAGCCCTGAAGGCCGCCTAGCGTGTAAGCCCTGGCCGGAGAACGCCACCTTCAGCATAAATTTTGGATCACGAGTAATAGAACGTATCATCATCTGACACGTGTCCCCAAGTAATCTGGTGGATCTGACACTATAAATAGACCCCTTGGGTCGTCATTTTACACAGTTCAGATATTCTGACAACTTTGAGAGCTGAGACTTCACTTCTCTTTCTCTCTCTACTTTCTTTCACTAGAAGTCATCCGGCTAGCACTCTTACACTCTACAGACGACAGATTGATTAAGCCAACCCACAAGTTTCTATACTTGTGAACCGGGTCTGCAGCGATTATTTCCCGAGGGTAAAAATCAATTGGCAACACTCCGCCCTCCTAAAACTAGATTACTTCTAGTATCAATCGGCACTTCTAGTATCTTCTAGTATCTTGTTGACCTCATAAGGAAATAGGTGTTAACAATGGTGCCATCCACTAATGCAAAGAACACACGAAACGGAAAAGGAACAAAAACAACTGAAGCTCCATTTGTACTTGAAGCAGTCAACAATCCATCAACTGATGACATGATAACTGTTGAAGATGTACCCGTTCAGCCACTAGATGGTACGATTGAAGAAACAGTTGCTGAAACTGCAGAAAGGCTTAAACATTTGGCAACTAATTCGGAGAAAAGGCCAGTAATCGAAGAAGCGACAGCTAAAAGTACAGAAAGACTTTCAAATTTTGTTACTAATACAGAGCGACGACCATTGATGCAACCACGGCGATGTCCATCATTTATACCTCTTCGGCGGATGGCGGATGGCAGAGACAAGCAAATAATGAAAAGGCAATCTATATCAAAATACAAGTTATCCAGGCTACTCGACAAGCTGGGCAGTCTTATTGATGATTCTGGGGATGATAACGACCTGAGCTATGATAATAATGACTCTGATGATGAAACTGCCAAAGATGAGTTCATGTCAGAGAAGGAGGCAGTGTTGCTTTTGAATGACATTCTTAAGCAGACAGCTCCGGTAAAATATAAGCAACGCTTAGCACAGCCCGCCGTCCGTACTGTGGCCGTGGACAATTTCTTTGCCCTCATTACTAGAGAGCAAGCCACCAAGCCACCGGCCATGGCAGAATCTACACAGTGTTTCATTGATCGAATTGCTAATTATCCATTGCCCAGAAATCTTACTATACCAACAATTAGAGTTTATGATGGCACAACGGATCCGGAAGATTTTCTGACTATGTTTGATGGTGTTACGAGGTTGCAGCATTGGGAGGATGAAACTGCGTGCCATATGTTTCCTATGGTATTGCAGAAAATGGCACGCGAATGGTTTGCTAGTTTGCCGCCAAGGAGTATTACCAGTTTTCTTGATTTGAGAGCAAAATTTGTGATGCAATACTAAAATCTACGGAGCTGTACTCTGACACATCTTGATGCACACGAGATCACAATGCATCATAACGAATCTTTGAGCAATTTTATGAAGCGTTATACACTTGAACCACAGAAGATTCCTGATTGTCCAGAATCACAGCTTGTATCTGGTTTCATTTTCTGTTTGGACCAGCGACAGTTTAGTGCACTTGTTCATGCATTACGGTATGACTTGCCAAAAACATTGCATCAAGCGTTGGAGGTTGCACAGAGGCATGTTCGAGCTGGTGAGTGTGGGTTGAACAAGTTTGATACTGGCAGTAGTAGCAAGCCGCACAACGGAGGACGGTATTTTGACAGAAATCAGAGAAGGAATGACAATTCAAATGGAGGATGGAGAGGAAACAATCACCCTAATGATTTTCACCAGAACAGAAGGCCAATAGAAAGGCACCCGTTGATCATGGCGCTTACCAAAACTCCGAAGGAAATCCTTTTCACTGAACCAATTCGGACCACTTTCAATGCTCCAGCACCTATGGAGGAAAGGGAGGGTCCAAAGAGTGAGTTGTGGTGTGATTTCCATGAGGCTTGGGGCCATGATACAGACAATTGCAAATCTTTGATGAGAGAAATCATATCGAAAATCAAGGCAGGAGAACTGAATCATTTGTTGCCTGGCAAACAGTACAGGAGGAATGATCCCCGCAGGAAATTTGCGTGGCAAAGGAATGATGGTAACAGAGGACGCCGTGGAGAGAACAGAAGAGAGCATCATGGCGGAAGAGATAATCGGAACCAACCGCAGTACGGAGACCTGATCACAGAGCGCGAGACAACTTCAGAAGTTGTAATTAGGATGGTTTGGATCAATGACAGTCATTATGAAGAAGGTGAATCAACAAACAGCAATTTGGACAGCTGAAGATATGCTCCAATTATCTTTCAGCCAATTCAGAATTGGGCGTTGTCCGTCGAACCAGTGATCATTTCAGCAGTAATAGCAAATAAGTTTGTCAACTGTATCTACACAGATACGGGAAGTGAAGCTGACATCATTTACTGGCATTGCTTGAAGACTTTTCCAAGGCATTTGCAGAGCAGAGCCAGACAAACGAAGTTGAAAGTTTTTGGATTAACGGGAGTACCGATAAATGCCATAGGGCAGATTCGTTTGGAAGTTGTTATGGGCACATTCCCATTGATGAAAACAGAAACAATTGATTTCACAATCATAGATGGAAATTCTCGGTTTAACGTCCTTTTTGGAAGGGCAGCGTTGGCTAAATTCGGAGCAATAACATCGACAACTCATGCATAGATCAGGTTCCCAACTCCTAACGGAGTAGCCGCCATACATTCACAGTATGTGGCACCGGCTAGGGAGAGATCCACATTTGTGAACTTACCAAAAGGCAACGTAAACTGGAGAAAGCATGATCGGTTGTTTAGTGATGATGAAGTTCAGGAGTTTTTCATTCCATAATCAAGTGTGTAGGCCGGATGCCGCTGGGCGCTCGGCGTGTGAAGAAGCAAATCTCAGCATGTTATCAAGAACGAAAGTTTATTATCAAAGCAGTTTTTAGCATTTTTATGAAGACATAGCCTTTTACAATCATTGTATTCATGCCAAAATACACATGTTTGGCATTTGAAGAACATATTTTCGCATTATATAAAGAGCAACATTTATCAATTTACTGTGAACCATTGTGGTTATTTTACAGTGCATATGTTAGCAATTGCATACATTAAACATTCATGGCGTACTAATTAGGCTTGATCCACCTAAATTCGTCATCAATCGTTTATGTACTGCACAGTACCGAACAATAAATTATATATTTTTCTTAAACAAAGTGCTGTCCGTGACAAATGTAAAACATTACATTTATAACCTGCCCACAGAAGGAGTGTATTTTTAAAAAATACCTCCGATGGCGGAAGCTTTTGTACCGGCCAGTAAAGGCACAAGGGATCGGCTAGAAAACGTTTAAGTTTTACTAGAACGCACCGAGGCATGATACAAAACTCAGATACTTGTCATGACAAACATTATAAAAAACTTACTTCACAGAACGAAGTTCTATATTTTATGTATGAAGGCAAAATAATTAACAATTCTTCCACATATACTTTATGACGGAAGGCGTAAGACGGAGAGTCTATTGATTTGTAATCATTCTTCTAAAACACTTCATAATTCTTCCTCATTAATTTTATGACGGAAAGCGTGTAACAGAATTCAGACATCATATTCATTTAGCAAAACTTAATATTGCAAGGCGTCTACATATGAATTACCTTATACACTTTTCAAAATGATTTGCTCAATTATACACTGCACAATTGTGTATAGAAATTTTATGCTCAGGTGCATAATCGATTGGTTTTAAAGCATTAAGCATCAAAATATTTGCAACAAGCATGTAAACACACGTAGTGATCACAATAAAGTCAGTATGTATATATTGTCAAGGTCAGAAGGAAATTTATTACAAAACATTGTTTAACAATTTTACAAAAATCAATCAAACTGCACGCTAAGCAAATCTTGAGCAGATGAATCTTCTTTGCTGCATACTTCATCATAAACGTTTATCTTCAAATTTATCAATTTGTCTTTAGTCTCATCAACCTTTTCCTGAGTACCAGGAGGCATAAGTTTGGCAATAGCAGCTGAAGGGGTCTGGTTGGGAGCAAGGCATTTAAACAGCTTGCCAGTCACATCAGCAATAGCATGGGTGCAGGCAGCATCAACATAATAATTGTAGGGATCCCCTACAAGACTGGATCCAAGCACCTTAGCTATCAGACCTGGTATACCCTTCTTAAGCTCAGCAGACTTTTCTCTCTCTGCATTCAGCTGCTTCTCCAGCTTACCCACTTTCACCTGCTCCTCTTCAACTCTTTTCTTCTCAGCATCCCTTTTCCCTTGCAGAACAACAGCAGCATCTTGAGCACTTTTTAGCTCAACTTCTTTAGCCTTTATTATTTTTTGCGCATCACTTAAGGCACGCTCAATATCAGCAGCTCTTTTACGAGCATTTGCACCTTCAGCTATGTCTTTACGGGCTATAGCAAGAATAGACTCTTGATGCTTCTGCAGTTGCAGCACAGAGTCCAGATGATTGGTTAGCAGTACATGAGCTGCCATAGTTGATTCCCTGAGTTGATCAGAATGGAGAGCGGTGAATTGGGGTTTCAGCTCAGGGATAACACAACCCTGTACAAGAAAAAATTTTATGAGTAATTTCAGGCAACTCACATCAATAGGTTACAAACGTATACATGCAGCAGGTCTTATCATTTATACCTGAAGAAGAGTTGCAAATTCTTTATCCTTAGTGGCAGGGTTTGCAATGATGGCCTGCAATGCCTTCACATGAGCAGGAAGAGTTGGCTCTTGCTCATTGGAGGATGTGATAGCTGGTGTAACGACCCGGAAATTTCCGACCAAATTTAAACCTTAAACCCTATATGTTTCTGACACGATAAGCAAAAACCCTAATGTTGAGTCTAGAAAGTCTGAAATCTATATTTGGATAATCAGTTACCCTTTGACCAAGCCTGACGATTCACGAACATTTATGTGTATATGTGTTATATAATTATTTATAGTAAACGATAACAAAGTATTAGATATACAATATTAGGTTTCGATATAAGAATACTATATTCATCGGCGAGAGTAAAAGATATTAAGATTTTATAAATATTTGAAACTGTTTTTGTCAAACTATTAACGAGTCATTTTAATAAAATAAAAGTTTTAATGTTTTCTTAAAAGTCGGAATTCTTCTAGAACCTTTTGACAAATTTCAAATGATAACGGTCCGTGTTTTTACTAAAAATAAATAGTTAAATAAAATGTATTTACTAAATATATATTTGTGTATTTTACAAAACGACTAAATATATTTCAAACGTTTTCGATTTAAAAACATACTTTGGAAAATAACTAGATTTTGATTTATACAAGTAAATGACCACAACACTCAAAAGATTAAGTTACACTTTGAGTGGGTTAGTTTTTAATTAATTTAAGTCTAGTTATTGATAAAGGTACACGTCACGTAACGTAAAAGGCTAGTTTTCTAAACGTACGAAAGTGCGCCCGAAAAACCGAAAGTGGTACATAAGTCGTGAGACCACGACCGTGTCATTTTAGTAAAAATTATATTTTTACCATAAATGTAAATATAATATAATATTTAATAAATTAAATATATTATAAAAATCTAAACATGTAAGGTTAAGTTGTTTTCTTTTTTACGTGTCCATGTTGTTTGCCGCAAATTGCGGTTCATATATTTTTTTTTTATTTTTTTTTTTATTATCACTTTGAAATTTTGAAATTAGTGGGTCCAGAATGAGTCTATAAAAGCCCAACGTTTTGTGCACTCGGTTTATCCTTAAACAATTTAAATATATTACTCCGTAGGCAATCAGAGAACAGATAACATTACTCCATATTATTTATTTCTATTATTAATCATATTCATAATTATATTATGATTTCTATTATCAAAATCAATATGATTATTATTATCCTAATAGTGGGATTAAAAGTAATATTATTAGTATTATTATACAAAAAATTACTATGACGGGGCTCTGTCTGTAGTGACCCGAACTTTTCCATGTTTATATATATTAATTGAGATTGATGTTTACATGATTAAATGTTTCCAACATGTTAAGCAATCAAACTTGTTAAGACTTGATTAATTGAAATAGGTTTCATATAGACAATTGACCACCCAAGTTGACCGGTGATTCACGAACGTTAAAACTTGTAAAAAAAAACTATATGATGACATATATATGGTTATATATATAGTTAACATGATATTATGATAAGTAAACATATCATTAATTATATTAACAATGAACTACATATGTAAAAACAAGACTACTAACTTAATGATTTTGAAACGAGACATATATGTAACGTTTATCGTTGTAACGACATTTAATGTATATATATCATATTAAGAGATATTCGTACATCATAATATCATGATAATATAATAATTTATAATCTCTTTTGAAATTATAAACATTGGGTTAACAACATTTAACAAGATCGTTAACCTAAAGGTTTCAAAACAACACTTACATGTAACGACTAACGATGACTTAACGACTCAGTTAAAATGTATATACATGTAGTGTTTTAATATGTATTTATACACTTTTGAAAGACTTCAATACACTTATCAAAATACTTCTACTTAACAAAAATGCTTACAATTACATTCTCGTTCAGTTTCATCAACAATTCTACTCGTATGCACCCGTATTCGTAATCGTACAATACACAGCTTTTAGATGTATGTACTATTGGTATATACACTCCAATGATCAGCTCTTAGCAGCCCATGTGAGTCACCTAACACATGTGGAAACCATCATTTGGCAACTAGCATGAAATATCTCATAAGATTACAAAAATATGAGTAATCATTCATGACTTATTTACATGAAAACAAAATTACATATCCTTTATATCTAATCCATACACCAACGACCAAAAACACCTACAAACACTTTCATTCTTCAATTTTCTTCATCTAATTGAACTCTCTCAAGTTCTATCTTCAAGTTCTAAGTGTTCTTCATAAATTTCAAAAGTTCTAGTTTCATAAAATCAAGAATACTTTCAAGTTTGCTAGCTCACTTCCAATCTTGTAAGGTGATCATCCAACCTCAAGAAATCTTTGTTTCTTACAGTAGGTTATCATTCTAATACAAGGTAATAATCATATTCAAACTTTGGTTCAATTTCTATAACTATAACAATCTTATTTCAAGTGATGATCTTACTTGAACTTGTTTTCGTGTCATGATTTTGCTTCAAGAACTTTGAGCCATCCAAGGATCCATTGAAGCTAGATCCATTTTTCTCTTTTCCAGTAGGTTCATCCAAGGAACTTAAGGTAGTAATGATGTTCATAACATCATTCGATTCATACATATAAAGCTATCTTATTCGAAGGTTTAAACTTGTAATCACTAGAACATAGTTTAGTTAATTCTAAACTTGTTCGCAAACAAAAGTTAATCCTTCTAACTTGACTTTTAAAATCAACTAAACACATGTTCTATATCTATATGATATGCTAACTTAATGATTTAAAACCTGAAAACACGAAAAACACCGTAAAACCGGATTTACGCCGTCGTAGTAACACCGCGGGCTGTTTTGGGTTAGTTAATTAAAAACTATGATAAACTTTGATTTAAAAGTTGTTATTCTGAGAAAATGATTTTTATTATGAACATGAAACTATATCCAAAAATTATGGTTAAACTCAAAGTGGAAGTATGTTTTCTAAAATGGTCATCTAGACGTCGTTCTTTCGACTGAAATGACTACCTTTACAAAAACGACTTGTAACTTATTTTTCCGACTAGAAACCTATACTTTTTTTGTTTAGATTCATAAAATAGAGTTCAATATGAAACCATAGCAATTTGATTCACTCAAAACGGATTTAAAATGAAGAAGTTATGGGTAAAACAAGATTGGATAATTTTTCTCATTTTAGCTACGTGAAAATTGGTAACAAATCTATTCCAACCATAACTTAATCAACTTGTATTATATATTATGTAATCTTGAGATACCATAGACACGTATACAATGTTTCGACCTATCATGTCGACACATCTATATATATTTCGGAACAACCATAGACACTCTATATGTGAATGTTGGAGTTAGCTATACAGGGTTGAGGTTGATTCCAAAATATATATAGTTTGAGTTGTGATCAATACTGAGATACGTATACACTGGGTCGTGGATTGATTCAAGATAATATTTATCGATTTATTTCTGTACATCTAACTGTGGACAACTAGTTGTAGGTTACTAACGAGGACAGCTGACTTAATAAACTTAAAACATCAAAATATATTAAAAGTGTTGTAAATATATTTTGAACATACTTTGATATATATGTATATATTGTTATAGGTTCGTGAATCAACCAGTGGCCAAGTCTTACTTCCCGACGAAGTAAAAATCTGTGAAAGTGAGTTATAGTCCCACTTTTAAAATCTAATATTTTTGGGATGAGAATACATGCAGGTTTTATAAATGATTTACAAAATAGACACAAGTATGTGAAACTACATTCTATGGTTGAATTATCGAAATCGAATATGCCCCTTTTTATTAAGTCTGGTAATCTAAGAATTAGGGAACAGACACCCTAATTGACGCGAATCCTAAAGATAGATCTATTGGGCCTAACAAACCCCATCCAAAGTACCGGATGCTTTAGTACTTCGAAATTTATATCATATCCGAAGGGTGTCCCGGAATGATGGGGATATTCTTATATATGCATCTTGTTATTGTCGGTTACCAGGTGTTCACCATATGAATGATTTTTATCTCTATGTATGGGATGTGTATTGAAATATGAAATCTTGTGGTCTATTGTTACGATTTGATATATATAGGTTAAACCTATAACTCACCAACATTTTTGTTGACGTTTTAAGCATGTTTATTCTCAGGTGATTATTAAGAGCTTCCGCTGTCGCATACTTAAATAAGGACAAGATTTGGAGTCCATGCTTGTATGATATTGTGTAAAAACTGCATTCAAGAAACTTATTTTGTTGTAACATATTTGTATTGTAAACCATTATGTAATGGTCGTGTGTAAACAGGATATTTTAGATTATCATTATTTGATAATCTACGTAAAGCTTTTTAAACCTTTATTGATGAAATAAAGGTTATGGTTTGTTTAAAAATGAATGCAGTCTTTGAAAAACGTCTCATATAGAGGTCAAAACCTCGCAACGAAATCAATTAATATGGAACGTTTTTAATCAATAAGAACGGGACATTTCAGTTGGTATCAGAGCGTTGGTCTTAGAGAACCAGAAAATTTGCATTAGTGTGTCTTATCGAGTTTGTTAGGATGCATTAGTGAGTCTGGACTTCGACCGTGTTTTCTTTAAAAATGATTGCTTAACATTTTTGTTGGAAACTATATATTTTTAACATATGAATATTATGTGATATATTAATCTCTTAACGTGTTTGATATTATGTGATAGATGTCTACCTCTAGAACAAGTCCCATTGACTCACCTAATAATAATGAAGAGTCA
This sequence comes from Rutidosis leptorrhynchoides, assembly GCF_046630445.1. Classification (NCBI taxonomy): domain Eukaryota; kingdom Viridiplantae; phylum Streptophyta; class Magnoliopsida; order Asterales; family Asteraceae; genus Rutidosis; species Rutidosis leptorrhynchoides. The sequence continues at coordinate 262,083,037 of NC_092337.1, forward strand.
AATGTAAATTGGAATGATTTGTGGACTGATTCACAAGTTCCCGAAGAGGAACCGGAAGAAGAGTCGGAACCGGAAGAAGAATCGGAACCGGAAGAAGAATCGGAACCGGATGAAGAAATAGAACCGGTGGGGGAAATAATAAAACGGTTAAGTAAAAGAAAATCCTCAACCAACCGACCAAAGTTAATTATGGTCAATGGTGTTTCCGCCAAGGAAGCAAAATATTGGGAGGATTACCAATTCTCCGATGAATCGGATTCCGACGAGAATTCCGATGATGTTATAGAAATTACCCCAACTGAATTTAAAAAGGCAAAAGAAAATAATAAGGGAAAGGGCATAAAAATAGAGAAATCTAATTCCAACCCCGATGAACTTTATATGTATCGTCAACCCCCGAAGTCCTTAAGTTGTAACAATGACCCGGGAACCTCTAAACCACCAGGTTTTTCTAAACCAATGTGGACAACGACGGCTCGTATTAGGGGAACATCATATATCCCTAGAAACTTGGCAAAACGAACCAAAACCGAAGAAGAAGAAACGAGCGAGTCGGAATAAGATAGTTGTATTCGTGTGGTGTAATATATGGAATATAGTGTTCTTATGCTTTATGATATATGTAAAAATTGCTTGTATTAATAAGTATTTTTTTTATGAATCTAACTCTTGTCTATTTTACAGTTTAAAAACACAAAATGGATAGACAACCCAATATTTTAAGAGACCTACCCGGAGACATGATTGATGAAATCTTGTCTAGAGTCGGCCAGAATTCTTCGGCACAACTATTTAAGGCGAGATCAGTTTGTAAGACATTCGAAGAACGTTCCAAGAATGTCTTGGTTTATAAGAGACTTTCGTTTGAAAGATGGGGGATATCACATTGGGAAACCCATAAGTTACGATGTGTTTACTTTGACGCATATATTGCGGGGAACCCAAATGCTATTTTACGCAACGGGTTAAGAAATTATTTTGACTCAATATATCTGAATATTGGACTTCGTGATTTAGAAAAAGCGGCTAACATGCAACATAAAGAAGCATGTTATGCTTACGGATTAGTAATGTTCGCTTCTCACCAAAGTGAGAACAAGAACATCGGGCTACAACTATTAAACAAAACGTTTCCACAAGTGACGGAGTCGGTAATTGGGGTAAGAAATGAGGTTTTTAGATTATTACGGGACTGTTGGACATTACGTAACCCTCGTCCCTTTGATGACGTTACAACACGCTGTCTTATCAACGGCCATAACGGTTATGTTGCACAAGACCAAGGATGGGAAGTAGTCCTAGTAAAACCAGAATGCATGACTTGTTTCTGGACGTATGAATTACGTGTCTTTATTGCCTTTGCTGAACGACTTGTGTACTAGCTAGAATTGTCTTCACAACTATCTTGTATCAAAGTTATTGTGTGCTATATTTCATGCTTTATGTAAAATAAGCGGTATTGTAAGTTTGTAAAATATTGTATAAAAGTTTGAACGCGAAATGTTATTATAATCAGTTTTTCATATAGAATTGTAGTAGTTGAATTGTATATTAGCTACTAAGTATGAACTTAACGGGTAGGTACTACCCGAATTTAAACTTATAAAACGCTAATATGAAGAAAAAGCTTTTATAAATGAGTTCATATTATGCTACGAAATACTATTAACTACTCTTAATATTCTGTATGATTAACTTGTTCCATTTAACTATTTTGAAGGAAATGGCACCGACTACTCGACACACCGTGAATATGAATGAAGAGGAATTCCGTACTTTTCTAGCTTCAAACATAGCCGCAGTACAGGCTGCGCTACATACCAACAATAACCTTGGATCTAGCAGTACAGGAAATCGTGTAGGATGCACCTACAAAGAATTCACTGCCTGCAAACCTTTGGAATTTGATGGAACCGAAGGACCGATCGGATTGAAACGGTGGACCGAGAAGATTGAATCGGTGTTTGCCATAAGTAAGTGTACTGAAGAGGACAAAGTGAAGTACGCTACGCATACCTTCACAGGTTCTGCGTTAACATGGTGGAATACCTATCTAGAGCAAGTGGGACAAGATGATGCGTACGCACTACCGTGGTCAGCATTCAAGCACTTGATGAACGAGAAGTACCGTCCCAGAACCGAGGTCAATAAGCTCAAGACAGAACTTAGAGGGTTACGAACCCAAGGATTTGATATTACCACGTACGAAAGACGATTCATAGAATTGTGCCTATTGTGTCCGGGAGCATTCGAAGATGAGGAAGAGAAGATCGACGCGTTTGTGAAAGGATTACCGGAAAGAATCCAAGAAGATATAAGTTCACACGAGCCCGCCTCCATACAACAGGCATGTAGAATGGCTCACAAACTAGTGAACCAGATTGAAGAAAGAATTAAAGAACAGACTGCTGAAGAGGCCAATGTGAAGCAAGTCAAAAGAAAGTGGGAGGAAAACGGTGATAAGAATCACCAATACAACAACAACAGCAATTACAACAATAATCGCAACAATTATCCCAACAATCGCAACATCAATCACAACTACAACAAACGGCCCAACAACAACAACAACAACAACTACAACAATCATCCCAACAACAATAATAACCGCAACAACAACAACAATCAGAAGCAACTATGCCAAAGGTGTGAAAAGAATCACTCGGGGTTCTGCACCAAATTTTGCAACAAGTGTAAAAGAAATGGTCATAGCGCGGCGAAGTGTGAGGTCTACGGACCAGGGGTTAATAGAACGAAAGGAACAAATGGTGTCGGAACGAGTAATGGCGGAGCAAGTAGTGTCGGAGCAAGTTATGCCAATGTAGTTTGTTATAAATGTGGAAAACCAGGCCACATTATTAGAAATTGCCCGAACCAGGAGAACACGAATGGACAAGGCCGTGGAAGAGTTTTCAATATTAATGCGGTAGAGGCACAGGAAGACCCGGAGCTTGTTACGGGTACGTTTCTTATTGACAATAAATCTGCTTACGTTTTATTTGATTCGGGTGCGGATAGAAGCTATATGAGTAGAGATTTTTGTGCTAAATTAAGTTGTCCATTGACGCCTTTGGATAGTAAATTTTTACTCGAATTAGCAAATGGTAAATTAATTTCAGCAGATAATATATGTCGGAATCGAGAAATTAAACTGGTTAGCGAAACATTTAAGATTGATTTGATACCAGTAGAGTTAGGGAGTTTTGATGTGATAATCGGTATGGACTGGTTGAAAGAAGTGAAAGCGGAGATCGTTTGTTACAAAAATGCAATTCGCATTATACGAGAAAAAGGAAAACCCTTAATGGTGTACGGAGAAAAGGGCAACACGAAGCTACATCTTATTAGTAATTTGAAGGCACAAAAACTAATAAGAAAAGGTTGCTATGCTGTTCTAGCACACGTCGAGAAAGTACAAACTGAAGAAAAGAGCATCAATGATGTTCCCATTGCAAAAGAATTTCCCGATGTATTTCCGAAAGAATTACCGGGATTACCCCCACATCGATCCGTTGAATTTCAAATAGATCTTGTACCAGGAGCTGCACCAATAGCTCGTGCTCCTTACAGACTCGCACCCAGCGAGATGAAAGAACTGCAAAGCCAATTACAAGAACTTTTAGAGCGTGGTTTCATTCGACCAAGCACATCACCGTGGGGAGCTCCTGTTTTGTTTGTCAAGAAGAAAGATGGTACATTCAGGTTGTGTATCGACTACCGAGAGTTGAACAAACTTACCATCAAGAACCGCTACCCACTACCGAGAATCGACGACTTATTTGATCAACTACAAGGCTCGTCTGTTTATTCAAAGATTGACTTACGTTCCGGGTATCATCAAATACGGGTGAAAGAAGATGATATTCCAAAGACTGCTTTCAGAACACGTTACGGTCATTACGAGTTTATGGTCATGCCGTTTGGTTTAACTAATGCACCAGCTGTGTTCATGGACCTTATGAACCGAGTGTGTGGACCATACCTTGACAAGTTTGTCATTGTTTTCATTGATGACATACTTATTTACTCAAAGAATGACCAAGAACACGGTGAACATTTGAGAAAGGTGTTAGAAGTATTGAGGAAGGAAGAATTGTACGCTAAGTTTTCAAAGTGTGCATTTTGGTTGGAAGAAGTTCAATTCCTCGGTCACATAGTGAACAAAGAAGGTATTAAGGTGGATCCGGCAAAGATAGAAACTGTTGAAAAGTGGGAAACCCCGAAGACTCCGAAACACATACGCCAGTTTTTAGGACTAGCTGGTTACTACAGAAGGTTCATCCAAGACTTTTCCAGAATAGCAAAACCCTTGACTGCATTAACGCATAAAGGGAAGAAATTTGAATGGAATGATGAACAAGAGAAAGCGTTTCAGTTATTGAAGAAAAAGCTAACTACGGCACCTATATTGTCATTGCCTGAAGGGAATGATGATTTTGTGATTTATTGTGACGCATCAAAGCAAGGTCTCGGTTGTGTATTAATGCAACGAACGAAGGTGATTGCTTATGCGTCTAGACAATTGAAGATTCACGAACAAAATTATACGACGCATGATTTGGAATTAGGCGCGGTTGTTTTTGCATTAAAGACTTGGAGGCACTACTTATATGGGGTCAAAAGTATTATATATACCGACCACAAAAGTCTTCAACACATATTTAATCAGAAACAACTGAATATGAGGCAGCGTAGGTGGATTGAATTATTGAATGATTACGATTTTGAGATTCGTTACCACCCGGGGAAGGCAAATGTGGTAGCCGATGCCTTGAGCAGGAAGGATAGAGAAACCATTCGAGTAAAATCTATGAATATAATGATTCATAATAACATTACTACTCAAATAAAGGAGGCGCAACAAGGAGTTTTAAAAGAGGGAAATTTAAAGGATGAAATACCCAAAGGATCGGAGAAGCATCTTAATATTCGGGAAGACGGAACCCGGTATAGGGCTGAAAGGATTTGGGTACCAAAATTTGGAGATATGAGAGAAATGGTACTTAGAGAAGCTCATAAAACCAGATACTCAATACATCCTGGAACGGGGAAGATGTACAAGGATCTCAAGAAACATTTTTGGTGGCCGGGTATGAAAGCCGATGTTGCTAAATACGTAGGAGAATGTTTGACGTGTTCTAAGGTCAAAGCTGAGCATCAGAAACCATCAGGTCTACTTCAACAACCCGAAATCCCGGAATGGAAATGGGAAAACATTACCATGGATTTCATCACTAAATTGCCAAGGACTGCAAGTGGTTTTGATACTATTTGGGTAATAGTTGATCGTCTCACCAAATCAGCACACTTCCTACCAATAAGAGAAGATGACAAGATGGAGAAGTTAGCACGACTGTATTTGAAGGAAGTCGTCTCCAGACATGGAATACCAATCTCTATTATCTCTGATAGGGATGGCAGATTTATTTCAAGATTCTGGCAGACATTACAGCAAGCATTAGGAACTCGTCTAGACATGAGTACTGCCTATCATCCACAAACTGATGGGCAGAGCGAAAGGACGATACAAACGCTTGAAGACATGCTACGAGCATGTGTTATTGATTTCGGAAACAGTTGGGATCGACATCTACCGTTAGCAGAATTTTCCTACAACAACAGCTACCATTCAAGCATTGAGATGGCGCCGTTTGAAGCACTTTATGGTAGAAAGTGCAGGTCTCCGATTTGTTGGAGTGAGGTGGGGGATAGACAGATTACGGGTCCGGAGATTATACAAGAAACTACCGAGAAGATCATCCAAATTCAACAACGGTTGAAAACCGCCCAAAGTCGACAAAAGAGCTACGCTGACATTAAAAGAAAAAATATAGAATTTGAAATTGGAGAGATGGTCATGCTTAAAGTTTCACCTTGGAAAGGCGTTGTTCGATTTGGTAAACGAGGGAAATTAAATCCAAGGTATATTGGACCATTCAAGATTATTGATCGTGTCGGACCAGTAGCTTACCGACTTGAGTTACCTCAACAACTCGCGGCTGTACATAACACTTTCCACGTCTCGAATTTGAAGAAATGTTTTGTTAAAGAAGATCTCACTATTCCGTTAGATGAAATCCAAATCAACGAAAAACTCCAATTCATCGAAGAACCCGTCGAAATAATGGATCGTGAGGTTAAAAGACTTAAGCAAAACAAGATACCAATTGTTAAGGTTCGATGGAATGCTCGTAGAGGACCCGAGTTCACCTGGGAGCGTGAAGATCAGATGAAGAAGAAATACCCGCATCTATTTCCAGAAGATTCGTCAACACCTTCAACAGCTTAAAATTTCGGGACGAAATTTATTTAACGGGTAGGTACTGTAGTGACCCGAACTTTTCCATGTTTATATATATTAATTGAGATTGATGTTTACATGATTAAATGTTTCCAACATGTTAAGCAATCAAACTTGTTAAGACTTGATTAATTGAAATAGGTTTCATATAGACAATTGACCACCCAAGTTGACCGGTGATTCACGAACGTTAAAACTTGTAAAAAAAAACTATATGATGACATATATATGGTTATATATATAGTTAACATGATATTATGATAAGTAAACATATCATTAATTATATTAACAATGAACTACATATGTAAAAACAAGACTACTAACTTAATGATTTTGAAACGAGACATATATGTAACGTTTATCGTTGTAACGACATTTAATGTATATATATCATATTAAGAGATATTCGTACATCATAATATCATGATAATATAATAATTTATAATCTCTTTTGAAATTATAAACATTGGGTTAACAACATTTAACAAGATCGTTAACCTAAAGGTTTCAAAACAACACTTACATGTAACGACTAACGATGACTTAACGACTCAGTTAAAATGTATATACATGTAGTGTTTTAATATGTATTTATACACTTTTGAAAGACTTCAATACACTTATCAAAATACTTCTACTTAACAAAAATGCTTACAATTACATTCTCGTTCAGTTTCATCAACAATTCTACTCGTATGCACCCGTATTCGTAATCGTACAATACACAGCTTTTAGATGTATGTACTATTGGTATATACACTCCAATGATCAGCTCTTAGCAGCCCATGTGAGTCACCTAACACATGTGGAAACCATCATTTGGCAACTAGCATGAAATATCTCATAAGATTACAAAAATATGAGTAATCATTCATGACTTATTTACATGAAAACAAAATTACATATCCTTTATATCTAATCCATACACCAACGACCAAAAACACCTACAAACACTTTCATTCTTCAATTTTCTTCATCTAATTGAACTCTCTCAAGTTCTATCTTCAAGTTCTAAGTGTTCTTCATAAATTTCAAAAGTTCTAGTTTCATAAAATCAAGAATACTTTCAAGTTTGCTAGCTCACTTCCAATCTTGTAAGGTGATCATCCAACCTCAAGAAATCTTTGTTTCTTACAGTAGGTTATCATTCTAATACAAGGTAATAATCATATTCAAACTTTGGTTCAATTTCTATAACTATAACAATCTTATTTCAAGTGATGATCTTACTTGAACTTGTTTTCGTGTCATGATTTTGCTTCAAGAACTTTGAGCCATCCAAGGATCCATTGAAGCTAGATCCATTTTTCTCTTTTCCAGTAGGTTCATCCAAGGAACTTAAGGTAGTAATGATGTTCATAACATCATTCGATTCATACATATAAAGCTATCTTATTCGAAGGTTTAAACTTGTAATCACTAGAACATAGTTTAGTTAATTCTAAACTTGTTCGCAAACAAAAGTTAATCCTTCTAACTTGACTTTTAAAATCAACTAAACACATGTTATATATCTATATGATATGCTAACTTAATGATTTAAAACCTGGAAACACGAAATGTTGGGATTCAAAAGATTACCAAGTTTCCATATCCTTATATGTGTGTGTGACAAAATCGATTTTATAACAAGTAAGCGGAAGCATTTTTAACAAATTAATCTTTACAAAGTTTAACCATTTAAACTTGAATCCCAAAATATATCAAGTCAAGAATATATGCTTACAAAAGTAAAAGAGCTAGTTCATGGAGATATACCTACTCCAAGTTAGGAGGTTATGTAAAGATGAAGATGGTGATGAAAATGGCAAGATTCTAACTTGAAACCTCAAGCCTTGTATACCCACAAGCCTTAGCAACCAACACCCTTCTTCTTGGTTAGGATTTGAGACACAAGATTGTAAGAAAAACAAGCTTGATGAACCCTTCTTCTTGCCCTAAAAGTGGCTGCCCAAGTAGTGTAGGAAGAGAGGGTTTTTTTTTGTTCAAAATGTAAGTAAACTATGTGTGTATGTTGTACAAGTGCAATGAACCTAGCAAGTAACTTATGGAAGCAAAACAAGCATGGGGTGGAGTGTCTTGGGCTTGCCAAAACCGTTCACCCTTGTCCCCCTTTTTTTTTTTTTTTTTTTTTTTTTTGTTTTTCTTTTCCATAATTTGAATTCAAACCCCATTTTGAATTTGTTGCTAGTTTATTCAACTAATACTTGCACTCTTTTAAATATACATGTACATTACATTATTTTATAACCATTTATAATATGTAAGTGCACATATATATATTACTTGCACTTATATATATAAATTATAAGCCACTTATAATTATATATATACACACATGTATGTTACTAGTACATACATATTTAATTTTATAACCACTTTATAAAATCATTACACACAAATAAGTTTAATTATAAAACTTACATTTATAATTATCCAAATAATTATTTCAAGCATATTATCTTTAGAAAACCAATTTCTAAAGTCTAAGTGTCTAGTATTTATTTTAAAGATCCATTCATTAAAACAAATACTCATAAGGTGTTGTCGGCTTGTTATTGGGTATGACCCGACTTGGATCATAACATGTAAGCCACATTAATTTATTATGTCTCTCGGGCACAAGAAAATCCTTCAATCTCCCACTTGCACGAGAAACATAAGGAATTAATGCAAGTGACAGATACCACCTAACGACCGTCCATCACCCCCAACATGTTATGACTTAGTGCCATTCAATAACATCATCCCTTTCGAGTTTCCATTTCGAATATGATTTAGGTGAATCTTTCAATATATCCTTTTGCCCTAGATGTCATGTTAAATCCAAGAGACATAGAATGATCACTCTCTTATAGATTTAACTTTGTCAGGCCTTAGACATCTGACTCTCAACGAATAAGAGGGACAAATTCCATCTTGACTACATACGTCCTAGACATTACACTTCGTACCATACCTGAAACCTCCCTTATGTACTACCATGTTTCAGAATAGCGAAGGAAAGAATCAAGGCACAATATTCGGTGAATATCTGAACCCAATATGTGTCTCAGGTCAGAGGATATAATGATATTCTCCTTTACTCAAGATTACATGTGATCAACCACAAAGGTTCCATATAGTAATCTTGAGAGCGGGTCTTCCAATATTTGTGTCCCACAAATATCTATGAACCTTGGTTGCAACCGTGCCCTACATTCACCATTTGAATGTTAACCAATCCAAGTTCATAATAGTCTAGACCTCACACTTGTTCCCACAAATGTGATCAACTACGGAATTTAGAATAATAATTTATTCATGGATAAAATATGCTAAATTGGAACATGACTCATAATTTAAATTAATACCATAATTATATTAATGAGTTTGAACTAATTCGTTCCGTTACAATACATAAAGTAGATCAATTCCAATCACTAGAATGTCGAAGCCCTAATGCACAAACATGTCCCTCATGTTTTGGCCCATGTAAAAGCTTCGTGAGTGGATCCGCAACATTTTGATCTGTGTGAACTTTGTGAATACATATCTTTCCCTTTTCAACCTCATCCCTAATGTAGTTGAATCTCCGCTCAATGTGACGAGTCTTTTGATGAGCACGAGGTTCCTTGATTTGAGCAATCGCACCCTCGTTGTCACAAAAGATCTCAAGAGGGTCCTGAATGGAAGGGACCACTCCTAAGTCGTCGATGAATTTCTTCATCCATGCAGCTTCCTGAGCTGCCAATGAGGCGGCAATGTACTCCGACTCTGTAGTGGATAACGCAACAACTTCCTGTTTCGCACTCTTCCAAGAGACCGCACCACCATTTAACATGAATACATAACCGGATTGTGACCGAGAGTCATCTCGATCAGTTTGGAAACTCGCGTCCACGTAACCTTTTACAACGAGTTCCTCCTCACCAGACCCATATATTAGAAACATATCCTTAGTCCTTCTAAGGTATTTCAATATACATTTAACCGCAGTCCAATGACTATTTCCTGGGTTATTCTGGTATCTACTTGTCAAGCTTAGAGCGCATGACACATCCGGTCTAGTACATATCATTGCATACATGATAGACCCAATAGCAGATGCGTATGGGACTTTCTTCATTCTCTCTTGTTCATCTTTCGTGGTAGGACACTGAGATGAACTGAGAACGGTTCCTCTTTGAATAGGTACCAAACCTTTCTTAGAGTTTTCCATCTTGAACCTTTTCAAGACCTTATCAATGTATGTACTTTGACTTAAGCCTATCAATCTCTTGGATCTATTCCTATAGATTCCAATCCCCAATATATATTGTGCTTCTCCAAGATCCTTAATGGAGAAGCAACTTTTTAACCAAGTTTTGACCTCTTGCATTGTGGTTATATCATTCCCAAATAATAATACGTCATCCACATATAGCACAAGGAACATTATGGAGCTCCCACTAGCCTTCTTGTATACACAAGCTTCATCACCATTTTTAATAAAGCCAAATTTCTTTGCCTCTTCATTAAAACGATGATTCCACATTCTCGATGCTTGTTTCAACCCATAGATTGATTTCTTTAACTTGCATACTTTTTTAGGATTTTTCGGATCGACAAAACCTTCGGGCTGTGCCATATAGACATCTTCCTCAAGATATCCATTTAGGAAAGCGGTTTTGACATCCATTTGCCAAATTTCGTAATCATAATGAGCAGCGATGGCAAATAATATCCTAATAGACTTTAGCATTGCCACAGGCGAGAAGGTCTCATCATAGTCAACCCCTTGAGTTTGAGTGAAACCCTTTGCTACAAGTCTAGCTTTGTATGTATCCAAGTTTCCATGTATGTCGGTTTTCATCTTGAAAATCCACTTGCAATCAACTAGCTTAGAGCTAGGAGGTTGCTCAACAAGTTCCCAAACTTGGTTTTCATACATGGATTGCATCTCGGCGTTCATGGCTTCCTGCCATTTATCTTTATCTATCCTTGATAAAGCATCTTTGTAGTTTGTCGGTTCATCCAAATCAACCGTATAGCAACCATCCACGAGAAACTCATATCTCTCGGGAGGATTACTAATCCTACTAGATCTTCGAACGTCTTGTGTACCTTGATCATCCACTTGATCATTTTCAGCATCCTCATGTTGAGTGCTAGTGTCAACCAATTGTGTATCATCGGCTTGATCTTGTACCTCTACAAGATCTATTTTTCTTTCACCATCACCTTCCATAAGGAACTTGGTTTCAAGGAATTCCGCTTTCCGAGCTACAAATACCGTTTGCTCGGATGGATCATAGAAGTAATATCCCATGTCATCTTTGGGATATCCTATGAAGATACACTTTGTGGATCGAGCATGTAGCTTATTTGCTACATAACGCTTAGGATAAGCTTCACATCCCCATACTTTCAAGTATGAAAGAGAAGGAGGTTTTCCAAACCACATCTCATGAGGAGTTCGTTCCACTTTCTTGGTTGGGGCCATATTTAAAATACGAGCCGCGGAGCTTAGACAATAACCCCAAAATGATAGAGGTAACGAGCTTCTAGCCATCATAGATCGAACCATATCCATTAGGGTTCGGTTCCTCCTTTCGGATACTCCATTAAGTTGGGGTGTTCCGGGTGGAGTAAGTTGTGAGATGATCCCACAACTCCTAAGATGATCTTGGAAGGCATCGCTTAGGTATTCACCTCCTCTATCGGTACGAAGTACCTTGATTGTCCTATTGAGTTGATTTTGTACTTCGTTTTGATATTCTTTGAATGCTTTAAACGTTTCGTCCTTGTGTCTTAGTAAATAGACATATCCGAAACGACTAAAGTCATCAATGAAAGTAACAAAGTATCTTTCACCATTCCTAGTTATGGGTTTAAAGGGTCCACATACATCCGAATGTATTAAACCCAATAAATCTTTAGCCCTTTCATGAGTGCCTTTGAAAGGTGCTTTAGTCATCTTGCCTTGTAAACAAGATTCACATACATCAAACGAATCCATTTCATTTGATTTCAAAAGTCCATTCCTTTGAAGTGTATGCATTCGGTTCTTGTTTATATGTCCAAGGCGACAATGCCATAAATAGGAATCACTCAAATCCCTTTTGAGTTTCTTGGTGCTAGTATGGTATATTGAGCTATTAGATGATGCATCATCATGAACCAATTCATAAATTCCATTTGAAGGCGTAGCCTTGAAATAGAATATATCATCTTTAGAAAAATGGATATCATTATCAATAAAATTAACATTGAAACCACATTGTCTTAAGCGAGAAATAGAAATAATGTTTCGACATAAATCCGGTGCATACAAAACATTTTCTAAAATAAGCTCCAATCCACTTGGAAGCTTCAAAACAAATTCTCCTTGAGCTTTAACATGCACCTTTGCACCATTGCCCATATAGAGACTTGATGTTCCCGCTTTATGATCACTTCTTTTGAACCCCTGCAAAGAATTGCAAATATGAGTTCCACATCCCGTGTCTAATACCCATGTATTAGAAGAAGTAATACTAAGCTCTATATATACCATATATATATTACCTGAGGTTTGCCCTGCATCCCTCTTGTCCTTCAACTCTTTAAGATAGACCGGACAGTTTCGTTTCCAATGACCCATCTCACCGCAACCGAAACATGGGTCTTCCTTGGGGTTTGCCTTCTCGGCTACCTTTTGTTTCTTGGCCTTGTTGATGGTTGGGGTAACCATCTTCCCCTTCCCTTTGCCTTGATGGACGGGTCCTTTTCTCTTAGCCACCTTTGGCTTAGAGGTGTTACCTTTAGACCCACCTTGATCGATTGCTAACACGGGTAAAGCTCTTTTACCCATGCTTGTTTCCGCCGTCCTAAGCATACCATGAAGCTCACCTATGCTCTTATCCATCCCATTCATGTTGTAATTAATTACAAATTGATCAAACCTCTTTGATAGGGAGTTAAGGATAAGATCGGTGGCTAACTCATTAGATATGTTAAGGTTGAGACGGTTAGCACGATCGATAAGGCTTTTCATCTTAAGTACATAAGATGAAACCGATTGGGATTCGTCCATACGACAAGCATGAAGCGCCCGAACCGTTTCGAAACGCTCAACACGTGCTTGTTGGAGAAACATCTCCTTCAATTGTGTTATCATGTCGTAAGCGCTATGATGCTCGAAATCCTTTTGGAGTTCGGGTATCATAGTCCCAAGCATTAAGCATGAGACTTGAAGGGAGTCGTGGCAATACTTATCGTAAGAGGCCATTGCCTCCACATCACTCTCATCCGGTTGGTCGGGAATGGGGTCCTCAAGCACATACATTTTATCCTCTTGTTTGAGGACAATCCGAAGATTGCGGAACCAATCCATAAAATTTGTATGGTTGAGTTTGTCTTTCTCGAGGAGAGACCGTAACGATAGGTTGTTAAAGTTAAGTGGTGCGTTGTTCATGTTGTTGTTGTTATTAGCGGCCATCTACAAAATTCAACAAAGTTCTTTTAAGTATCGATTTGGATTTAATAAACAATACCCTTTTAATTTGTTTTATTAAATATTAGAATCCAACGGTAAATCAAATTTCGGTTAGGTGACCTTTATCCCGTCATTTGATTTAGCTAGGTAGTCATAATGACAATTGCAATCCTTTTGCAACTTCTAAGTTATGGGATCATGCAATCCTTTTGCATGGCATATTAATCCCATCAACGCCTATCTGTTCCTCATGCTTCGGTGACCCTAAGTTCATGATTCCCAAATCAAGTTGTCCTACTTGTGCAAACATGTACAATTAACATACAAGTGGTTAGGTGACCTTTATCCCACAAGCATGTGAATCTTACCTTAACCATATTAGTTTGCTCATAACGGTTAGGTGACCTTTATCCCATTATGAGTTCACTACTATGTTCAAGTGTTTCACAATAGGATGGCGTTTAACTTGTTTACCTTGTTTTATAAGTTAAGGGATTTTTTTAAGTCTTCCTAAATTCTAGTTTTAAGAAAACCTTTTTCATACACCAACATGCATTTGATGTATGGTACATTATGAAAAACCCATTTCATGTCATTAGTAAAATAACCAATTTTACTTGATATAAACCATTTTATATGCTCATTTTATCTAGTTCCTAATAACCATTTATTAGTGTCTTATGTTGTTTTTAATTATAACCAATTATAATGTCATTTTTGCAAGTTTGTTTCATGATATATTGTAGCAACCAAACACATACACAAAATCATACAAGCATGCAAAAGGAGTCCACAATCATGCCAAAGTGGTAAACACTTGTTTAGCCAAAAACAAGTGTTACCTAAAGGGTTAAAATCACAAAGTAGGAGATTAACAAATCTCCCACTAACTCTTGCATCCTTATGCTCCATCTTGTAATCTTCTTGAATCTTCACTTTTCTTTTTACAAAATATATAACCTAATACATTTTTTCTAGAAAAGGAAATTACAACATAATCTATTTTACATACCAAATAAAATAAATTACATCACCAAAAATTACAAGATTATTACAAACCAAATTAATGAATTTACAAACATCAAAACACAACCAAATCACACACAAATCCAACCACAAGGCCAAGGCATGATTGTGAACCAAAATAACAACAAATCTTGGCCAAACTTGAAGCTCCAAAACCCATTTGGAACCCCTTAAATTCGGCCAAAATAAACCCCCATCCAAAAACCCAAAATTTTTACTTTCTAGTTTCATGCATGTTACTAGATTGTAAAGAAAATGGGTTTACAAGCCAAATACAAGAAGCATATTTCTATGACTTTGGCTCTAGATACCATTGTTGGGATTCAAAAGATTACCAAGTTTCCATATCCTTATATGTGTGTGTGACAAAATCGATTTTATAACAAGTAAGCGGAAGCATTTTTAACAAATTAATCTTTACAAAGTTTAACCATTTAAACTTGAATCCCAAAATATATCAAGTCAAGAATATATGCTTACAAAAGTAAAAGAGCTAGTTCATGGAGATATACCTACTCCAAGTTAGGAGGTTATGTAAAGATGAAGATGGTGATGAAAATGGCAAGATTCTAACTTGAAACCTCAAGCCTTGTATACCCACAAGCCTTAGCAACCAACACCCTTCTTCTTGGTTAGGATTTGAGACACAAGATTGTAAGAAAAACAAGCTTGATGAACCCTTCTTCTTGCCCTAAAAGTGGCTGCCCAAGTAGTGTAGGAAGAGAGGGTTTTTTTTTGTTCAAAATGTAAGTAAACTATGTGTGTATGTTGTACAAGTGCAATGAACCTAGCAAGTAACTTATGGAAGCAAAACAAGCATGGGGTGGAGTGTCTTGGGCTTGCCAAAACCGTTCACCCTTGTCCCCCTTTTTTTTTTTTTTTTTTTTTTTTTTTGTTTTTCTTTTCCATAATTTGAATTCAAACCCCATTTTGAATTTGTTGCTAGTTTATTCAACTAATACTTGCACTCTTTTAAATATACATGTACATTACATTATTTTATAACCATTTATAATATGTAAGTGCACATATATATATTACTTGCACTTATATATATAAATTATAAGCCACTTATAATTATATATATACACACATGTATGTTACTAGTACATACATATTTAATTTTATAACCACTTTATAAAATCATTACACACAAATAAGTTTAATTATAAAACTTACATTTATAATTATCCAAATAATTATTTCAAGCATATTATCTTTAGAAAACCAATTTCTAAAGTCTAAGTGTCTAGTATTTATTTTAAAGATCCATTCATTAAAACAAATACTCATAAGGTGTTGTCGGCTTGTTATTGGGTATGACCCGACTTGGATCATAACATGTAAGCCACATTAATTTATTATGTCTCTCGGGCACAAGAAAATCCTTCACGAAAAACACCGTAAAACCGGATTTACGCCGTCGTAGTAACACCGCGGGCTGTTTTGGGTTAGTTAATTAAAAACTATGATAAACTTTGATTTAAAAGTTGTTATTCTGAGAAAATGATTTTTATTATGAACATGAAACTATATCCAAAAATTATGGTTAAACTCAAAGTGGAAGTATGTTTTCTAAAATGGTCATCTAGACGTCGTTCTTTCGACTGAAATGACTACCTTTACAAAAACGACTTGTAACTTATTTTTCCGACTAGAAACCTATACTTTTTTTGTTTAGATTCATAAAATAGAGTTCAATATGAAACCATAGCAATTTGATTCACTCAAAACGGATTTAAAATGAAGAAGTTATGGGTAAAACAAGATTGGATAATTTTTCTCATTTTAGCTACGTGAAAATTGGTAACAAATCTATTCCAACCATAACTTAATCAACTTGTATTATATATTATGTAATCTTGAGATACCATAGACACGTATACAATGTTTCGACCTATCATGTCGACACATCTATATATATTTCGGAACAACCATAGACACTCTATATGTGAATGTTGGAGTTAGCTATACAGGGTTGAGGTTGATTCCAAAATATATATAGTTTGAGTTGTGATCAATACTGAGATACGTATACACTGGGTCGTGGATTGATTCAAGATAATATTTATCGATTTATTTCTGTACATCTAACTGTGGACAACTAGTTGTAGGTTACTAACGAGGACAGCTGACTTAATAAACTTAAAACATCAAAATATATTAAAAGTGTTGTAAATATATTTTGAACATACTTTGATATATATGTATATATTGTTATAGGTTCGTGAATCAACCAGTGGCCAAGTCTTACTTCCCGACGAAGTAAAAATCTGTGAAAGTGAGTTATAGTCCCACTTTTAAAATCTAATATTTTTGGGATGAGAATACATGCAGGTTTTATAAATGATTTACAAAATAGACACAAGTACGTGAAACTACATTCTATGGTTGAATTATCGAAATCGAATATGCCCCTTTTTATTAAGTCTGGTAATCTAAGAATTAGGGAACAGACACCCTAATTGACGCGAATCCTAAAGATAGATCTATTGGGCCTAACAAACCCCATCCAAAGTACCGGATGCTTTAGTACTTCGAAATTTATATCATATCCGAAGGGTGTCCCGGAATGATGGGGATATTCTTATATATGCATCTTGTTATTGTCGGTTACCAGGTGTTCACCATATGAATGATTTTTATCTCTATGTATGGGATGTGTATTGAAATATGAAATCTTGTGGTCTATTGTTACGATTTGATATATATAGGTTAAACCTATAACTCACCAACATTTTTGTTGACGTTTTAAGCATGTTTATTCTCAGGTGATTATTAAGAGCTTCCGCTGTCGCATACTTAAATAAGGACAAGATTTGGAGTCCATGCTTGTATGATATTGTGTAAAAACTGCATTCAAGAAACTTATTTTGTTGTAACATATTTGTATTGTAAACCATTATGTAATGGTCGTGTGTAAACAGGATATTTTAGATTATCATTATTTGATAATCTACGTAAAGCTTTTTAAACCTTTATTGATGAAATAAAGGTTATGGTTTGTTTAAAAATGAATGCAGTCTTTGAAAAACGTCTCATATAGAGGTCAAAACCTCGCAACGAAATCAATTAATATGGAACGTTTTTAATCAATAAGAACGGGACATTTCACTGTCCAAGTGTTCCAAAACTAATTTCAAGAGATGGATAGAATTAAGGAAATTATGGGTTGTAGCTAAGGAGATTATGGATATGGATCGGGGGTTTTGCTCGTGAGCTAAACTAAAATTTATCGCCTTCGGAGTGTTTATATATCTATCCTACAATATTGAATCGCAATATTGATACGTGAGCACTCTAAACTTAATTTTTATTTACTTTTAGTGTGTCCCTGACTAGTGCTCGAGAATTTAAGATCAAGCATGTTTATTTACTTATTTTTGTCAAAATATACATTAGGATAGAATCTGAATTAGCTACTCCTGCGGTTAAGATAAGATATATGAATTATATGTTTTTGGAAAGGTGGCGAAAAAATATAAACTTTTCATTTAGATGTCAAATGGATTCGACGGACGGATTTAAAGTTATAGCCAATTGAACTTCTGTACAAATTTTTAAAAATGAATATTTTTATTTTTACGTCGTCGTTAAAATCGTTATTATTATTTGATTATTATTATTATTTATTATTATCAAAATATTATTATGATTATTATTATCTAAAAACATTTAATATTTTAATCCAAAAACTATTAAATTACCATTTGATCATTATTATTGTCAACTTATAATTCTTATTATTATTAACATAAAAGTTATAATTTTTAACAAAAGTATTATTTTTTTTAATGAAAATATTAATATTATTATTATTATGATTATGATTATCATTATTAAAACAAATAATATTTTTATTAAAAATTATCAAATTATTATATTTGATCAATAAAACTGTTAAATTATTGTTATTAATATATTTATTAGAAATATTATTTTAATGAAATTATTATTTAGTAATTTATCATTTTGGTATTTTTTAAATAAAGTTTATTTAACAATAAATAAGTTATATTATTTACTAAATGAATTTTGACGATATTTAACTATATTTAATCATGCATAAAATTTTTGAAAATCATTTTAAGTTAAACCGATTTTTATTAACTTTTACATTTTAGTCTCGAGCATTAGGATTGAGGTACACTGTAAATTGACTTTATTTGTTAAATAGATGTTAACCAATATATAAATATATATAATTAATTAGGTTCGTGAATCGAAGGCCAACCTTATAAGTTACAAATGGTGTTATATGTATTTTTACTACAAAATACATTAGGTGAGTATATAGTCCCTTTTAAACTCTAAATATTTTTGGGCTGAGAATACATGCGCTGTTTTTATAAATGATTTACGTTATGGACACAAGTGATCAAAAATAAATTCTACGTTGAGTTGTACCATGGCATATCTCTTTATACTTGGTAACTGCTAATTACGTGAGGAGCGTAAACGCGAATCCTGTTGATAGATCTATCGGGCTGACATCCCCAACCGGGCTAGACGACCAGCATTTAACGGTTGCACAGTACTTCGTTTCGTTACTACACTTTGGTACGGTGTAGGGTTTATTTAAGAGTATGCTGCTGTGGCTTTTAGTTAAGTATGGTTACCAAGTGCTCAACGTCTTTTCATACACGAGGAGTGTATTATGTATAAACTTTAAATCTTGTGGTCCATGGATTGTTATAACGCTGCTAGCATCAAACCTATATATCTCACCAACTTTATGTTGACATTTTAAAGCATGTTATTCTCAGGTACGAATTAAGTCTTCCGCTGTGCATTAGCTCATATTAAGGATACTAGTTGGGACCATTTAAGCCATGATACAAGAACGTTGCATTCGAGTCATTGAAGATCATTAAAGACTATTATTAAGTAAACGACAGATTAGGTCATTTGGATATTGTGAAATATTAGACGAACATATCAATTTTTGATGTAATGATAGATTGCCTTTTAAATGCAACGTTTGTAAAATGTATCATATAGAGGTCAAGTACCTCGCGATGTTATCAACTGTTGTAACTCGTTTGTAATCAATATGGACATCGTCCGGATGATTAGTTTCGGATTCTTACAGTTGGTATCAGAGCGTTGGTCTTAGTGAACCAGGTCTGCATTAGTGTGTCTAACTGGTAAATTGTTAGGATACATTAGTGAGTCTGGACTTCGACCGTGCCTGCATGTCAAAAAGTTTTGCTTATCATTTCTAGTCGGAAACTATCTGCTTATCATCCTTAGGAAAATTTCCTGCTTATCATTCTTAAGTCTAGACACGTCTTACTGCATTTAGTGCATCGATAGTGTATAGACGAAATTCATATCTTAGCATATCTGATAAATTCATATCTTAGCGTATCTTAGACTTGCCTGACATATGCTGTAAATTCCCATGAAGTCTACGAAATCTTTAGTATCATATATATAGATATTCTATATAGTTAGAATATTATCCGACATGCAAAAATCATTTCATATTGAAGATTCTTTCCATTCATCAAATTGTCCTTTTGGCAATGAACCCGAAACGCTTACCGACAAACCTGTTCGAGAAACCATTTTCTCTTTTCTTTTCTGAGTATCTCGTCACAATTATATACTATCCCATATTTCTAATCTTACTCACCCGCTCGTTTCAATGGTCAATCATCCCGACATAATATAAGAAGTTAACGAACTACGTGCTCGAGTAATGGTTTTGGAGAACTTGGTGCGAAGGTTACAAACACCAGCGGCAGCACCGGCAGCAT
This sequence comes from Rutidosis leptorrhynchoides, assembly GCF_046630445.1. Lineage (NCBI taxonomy): Eukaryota > Viridiplantae > Streptophyta > Magnoliopsida > Asterales > Asteraceae > Rutidosis > Rutidosis leptorrhynchoides. Next base: position 262,103,564 of record NC_092337.1, read on the forward strand.
AACCAGTACCTCCAGTAACATCAACATCGCAATCTCCAGTACCAGCACCATCAACAGCATCACTATCATCAACGTCAATGGTATCCTTATCACCCTCAAACCACAACCACGTCATAAATCTCAACGTCACAAATTACACCTTGAGTATAATCACCGTACTACGTATCGCCCTATTCATTTTATTTCTGTTCTACATATCGTTCTACATCGAATATCTTCGATTTATATACCATTCTACCCCATTACCTTCGTTCAATATGGTGACTAAGTAATCTCTAATGTTTTAGAGATTATGTATTCTAGTATTAACGATAAATCAAATGAGTTTAATATCTTATTGACTCATTAAATCCATGATTACATCCGATGAAAATATATATGCAAGTATATTTTCATAAAGATTGTAATTAAAAATTCTTTTGTACAAACTGTTAATGATGAAAATATTTTAACGGGTGGGTAGTACCCGAGGAATATTTAGAATTCACATTAATAAGTTACACTGTACATTCTTCGAATCTGATTCAACGATTATCTATTATCCTACTTACAACCACCGATATTCGCATCCGCTCACCTCAGAATAACCATTTTCATTCAAATTTCATATTTGGATTTTGACCTATCAGAATCCAACAAGTGGCATAACGAAGAAAACATTGGACAAAAATAAAAAGTGTTAGAAACAAACGAATTAATTAATTGAAATTGTGATAGGATTACACGCTAACTGTTCCGGCTAACTGTTCCCAGCTAACTGATTAACATTTAATTTATCGCAATTTACATTCTCGCAATTTTAATTTCTACACTGTACATACTGTCGGGACACATGTGCAACAATACGTCGGATTAATTCTGAGACAACACGTTGTATAATGGGTCATGATATATATTTATTTATTTTACGCACTTTATATAACGGGACACGTATACAAGGTTTCGACTTATCATATTGACCCATCTATATATATATTTCGGAACAACCATAGACACTCTATATGTGAAGGTGGGAGTTGGCTATACAGGGTCGGAGTTGATTCCAAAATATATATATACTTTGAGTTGTGATCGACACTGAGACCGGTACACGGGTAACGATACGTATTAATTAATTCGAATATTATATATTTAATTTATATATGAAATTATTGGACCATTGGACAATCGGACTATTGGACTGCTAACTTTGGACAATTAAATGAATTAAAATGTTGATTATAACATATGAAACTAAACAATTCTTCAAGTTTGCCACTTGATTTCATTCTAAACCTCATTGTATCTCGACAATCATAATCTTCGTTCAAATCTTTTCATGATTCTTGAAAACACCTCGATCGAGAAGTTGAACCAGCCGCACCTCGTCTACGGAAGAAAGATTTATGCACCTGAAAAACTTTCGAATCCAAATTTATAGTTTAACACATATCGTGTTGAATCCTTTGCCATTTATTCGCAAAAACAACCCTACAATTTCTTTTCAGGAAGCTAATTATGTCACAGCTCCACTTCGACTTCTCAGTGAGACTACTCCTATTATAATCTCAATATTTATACCTTGTCCTTTCGTCGTCATTACCGGAGAACCTTTTATATTTCACAACATCATCAGCAGACGTACCAGCAACTCGTTATCTCTTTGGCGAAATCCGCAATCAGTATTTTGAAAATCTTGTAGAAATTCTCCCAGTTATACCGAAAACGTCTATCCCTAAGAATTATATATTTCGAATGTGAAGTTTCTGAAAAACATCCTGGACTATGAAGTAGTTCTTGAAATGCTGATGAAGCAGCAAAAACCATAAACGACCTTAATAGTCAAAAGTTTACGATGAAGTACAGCATGTTGGAAAAACCCAGAAAAAAAAAGAGAAGTGTTGAAACTGAAAAACGGATTGAGCAAAGTATGAAGGAGACCGTGGACAAATCATGAAAACTAAACCCGACTTCAAAGAATCCAAACGATTCAGTGCCTGCTGAAATCGTTAGTAAGAACCCTACTCCTTATTCTAAACCTTTTTCAGATGATATTCTTCATCAACATCTTATCTTAGATATTATAAGATATCTTCATATCTTCCGTTATACATATTCTCCATATTGTTGGAGACATTTTCACAACTATCTTTATCTGAAATCATTTATCACTCCGTAACATCTGCGTTACAATATAAAAGAAACTGTGTTAGTTTCTAAATTCTGAAACCCCCGAGTTTAAAATAGGAATGTTCAGAAGCAGTGTTGCGAACTGATGCATGAATTAGTATAATATAATGAAACTTGATCAACTTCATTATATTACAGTAAGTCATGTTAAGTTTCTAATGGAATGTGATGATTCACAGTACTATCATCATGTGACATGTTACACGGCTCTTACATTCTATATAAATTCTAAAAATATCAAGAAAATATTTCTTGATAATTCGATCTTTTCCAGAATATTCTGGTAATTTGACAAACCAAAATCGTGTCATTACCATTCCTTTCTGAGAGCATTAGCTATGTTCATTCCAAATTTCATACCTACGAATTCCGGACCATTACAAAAGATGCTTAGTTGAAAAGGAGGAAAAGAAAAAGAATGAAGCTCCGAAATAGAAATTGGAGTATAAATCGCAGCAAATGGAAGAGAGTATTAACTGTGGATGATAATGATTATAGAAAACAAAAGCAAGGACATCGAAGTATAAGGGAAGATATAAAACCCAATAATCACTCAGAAACTACAAACCGTGTATATCAATACGTATTGCGACGTAAAGACACGGGAGAATAAGAAACATTATAATTCCAAGGAAATCATAAAAGTGAATAGATTCTTCTGGCGGCAAATGAAAAAGAAGAATGAAAGATATGAAGGTTAGAAGTATAATAATAATCAGGATTGGATGGAGCATATTAAGAATGAGTAGAGGAAGAAAGAATAAAAGGTGTGGAGAATAAGGAAAACGAAGGGGGTGGATTTATAGCAATATATCTGACAGAGAAATCAGAACAGATTATTGCATTAATCAAAGAATATTTTGATTTCCTAAATCACCGCAGAACTAGATTCTATTACGAAGACTTTCTTTCCGTAAATTCTAGAAATCAATCATAACTACATCATCGGTTAAAACAATTTCATATTTACCCATTTCACTCTTTTGTGATAGCTTCACTCGTACGCTTCACATGATCGAATCGTTTTATCCATATCTTCCAATAATGATAAAACTCTATTATTACCTCATATTCGTCATGAAAACATTCCTATTGTTATTTATGACAACCTCTACCAAATTTCGGGGACGAAATTTCTTTAACGGGTGGGTACTGTAACGACCCGGAAATTTCCGACCAAATTTAAACCTTAAACCCTATATGTTTTCGACACGATAAGCAAAAACCCTAATGTTGAGTCTAGAAAGTCTGAAATCTATATTTGGATAATCAGTTACCCTTTGACCAAGCCTGACGATTCACGAACATTTATGTGTATATGTGTTATATAATTATTTATAGTAAACGATAACAAAGTATTAGATATACAATATTAGGTTTCGATATAAGAATACTATATTCATCGGCGAGAGTAAAAGATATTAAGATTTTATAAATATTTGAAACTATTTTTGTCAACTATTAACGAGTCATTTTAATAAAATAAAAGATTTAATGTTTTCTTAAAAGTCGGAATTCTTCTAGAACCTTTTGACAAATTTCAAATGATAACGGTCCGTGTTTTTACTAAAAATAAATAGTTAAATAAAATGTATTTACTAAATATATATTTGTGTATTTTACAAAACGACTAAATATATTTCAAACGTTTTCGATTTAAAAACATACTTTGGAAAATAACTAGATTTTGATTTATACAAGTAAATGACCACAACACTCAAAAGATTAAGTTACACTTTGAGTGGGTTAGTTTTTAATTAATTTAAGTCTAGTTATTGATAAAGGTACACGTCACGTAACGTAAAAGGCTAGTTTTCTAAACGTACGAAAGTGCGCCCGAAAAACCGAAAGTGGTACATAAGTCGTGAGACCACGACCGTGTCATTTTAGTAAAAATTATATTTTTACCATAAATGTAAATATAATATAATATTTAATAAATTAAATATATTATAAAAATCTAAACATGTAAGGTTAAGTTGTTTTCTTTTTTACGTGTCCATGTTGTTTGCCGCAAATTGCGGTTCATATATTTTTTTTTATTTTTATTTTTTATTATCACTTTGAAATTTTGAAATTAGTGGGTCCAGAATGAGTCTATAAAAGCCCAACGTTTTGTGCACTCGGTTTATCCTTAAACAATTTAAATATATTACTCCGTAGGCAATCAGAGAACAGATAACATTACTCCATATTATTTATTTCTATTATTAATCATATTCATAATTATATTATGATTTCTATTATCAAAATCAATATGATTATGATTATCCTAATAGTGGGATTAAAAGTAATATTATTAGTATTATTATACAAAAAATTACTATGACGGGGCTCTGTCCAAGTGTTCCAAAACTAATTTCAAGAGATGGATAGAATTAAGGAAATTATGGGTTGTAGCTAAGGAGATTATGGATATGGATCGGGGGTTTTGCTCGTGAGCTAAACTAAAATTTATCGCCTTCGGAGTGTTTATATATCTATCCTACAATATTGAATCGCAATATTGATACGTGAGCACTCTAAACTTAATTTTTATTTACTTTTAGTGTGTCCCTGACTAGTGCTCGAGAATTTAGGATCAAGCATGTTTATTTACTTATTTTTGTCAAAATATACATTAGGATAGAATCTGAATTAGCTACTCCTGCGGTTAAGATAAGATATATGAATTATATGTTTTTGGAAAGGTGGCGAAAAACTATAAACTTTTCATTTAGATGTCAAATGGATTCGACGGACGGATTTAAAGTTATAGCCAATTGAACTTCTGTACAAATTTTTAAAAATGAATATTTTTATTTTTACGTCGTCATTAAAATCGTCATTATTATTTGATTATTATTATTATTTATTATTATCAAAATATTATTATGATTATTATTATCTAAAAACATTTAATATTTTAATCCAAAAACTATTAAATTACCATTTGATCATTATTATTGTCAACTTATAATTCTTATTATTATTAACATAAAAGTTATAATTTTTAACAAAAGTATTATTTTTTTTAATGAAAATATTAATATTATTATTATTATGATTATGATTATCATTATTAAAACAAATAATATTTTTATTAAAAATTATCAAATTATTATATTTGATCAATAAAACTGTTAAATTATTATTATTAATATATTTATTAGAAATATTATTTTAATGAAATTATTATTTAGTAATTTATCATTTTGGTATTTTTTAAATAAAGTTTATTTAACAATAAATAAGTTATATTATTTACTAAATGAATTTTGACGATATTTAACTATATTTAATCATGCATAAAATTTTTGAAAATCATTTTAAGTTAAACCGATTTTTATTAACTTTTACATTTTAGTCTCGAGCATTAGGATTGAGGTACACTGTAAATTGACTTTATTTGTTAAATAGATGTTAACCAATATATAAATATATATAATTAATTAGGTTCGTGAATCGAAGTCCAACCTTATAAGTTACAAATGGTGTTATATGTATTTTTACTACAAAATACATTAGGTGAGTATATAGTCCCTTTTAAACTCTAAATATTTTTGGGCTGAGAATACATGCGCTGTTTTTATAAATGATTTACGTTATGGACACAAGTGATCAAAAATAAATTCTACGTTGAGTTGTACCATGGCATATCTCTTTATACTTGGTAACTGCTAATTACGTGAGGAGCGTAAACGCGAATCCTGTTGATAGATCTATCGGGCTGACATCCCCAACCGGGCTGGACGACCAGCATTTAACGGTTGCACAGTACTTCGTTTCGTTACTACACTTTGGTACGGTGTAGGGTTTATTTAAGAGTATGCTGCTGTGGCTTTTAGTTAAGTATGGTTACCAAGTGCTCAACGTCTTTTCATACACGAGGAGTGTATTATGTATAAACTTTAAATCTTGTGGTCCATGGATTGTTATAACGCTGCTAGCATCAAACCTATATATCTCACCAACTTTATGTTGACATTTTAAAGCATGTTATTCTCAGGTACGAATTAAGTCTTCCGCTGTGCATTAGCTCATATTAAGGATACTAGTTGGGACCATTTAAGCCATGATACAAGAACGTTGCATTCGAGTCATTGAAGATCATTAAAGACTATTATTAAGTAAACGACAGATTAGGTCATTTGGATATTGTGAAATATTAGACGAACATATCAATTTTTGATGTAATGATAGATTGCCTTTTAAATGCAACGTTTGTAAAATGTATCATATAGAGGTCAAGTACCTCGCGATGTTATCAACTGTTGTAACTCATTTGTAATCAATATGGACATCGTCCGGATGATTAGTTTCGGATTCTTACAGCTGGGTTAGTGATATTAGGAGGAGGAGAATAATAAGCAGAGTTACCTTCCAGCCTATCTTCATGAAACTCAGATTCATCGAATGGAGTAAAGTTTGGGTCAGGCGTTTTCAGGCCCTTCTCTCCTTCACTTTCAAGGATCTCCTCCGACCTTCGTTCACTGCCCTCCGTGGCCTTCCCTTGGCTATCATCCGACTCTGCTAAAATCACTAACAAGAACAAATTAGCATTATGAACAAACATAACGGGCTATTTCAATGCATTTTCCAGAAAGCACATAATGGACATACTTCTCCTGCGTTTCTGCTTTTTGCCCTCCTCTGTACTCTTCGCCCTTTTTGAGCCTATGCTCTTCTTTCTTGTCTTTTAGGTTGGAGGAGGAGTGGGGTTAGTTTCACCTGTGATGTCAACTGACCCCGATGTTTATTGATCGGCGGTGGTGGTATCATCCGCTGTCCGCTCAGTGCCTGTATGATCAGACTCGGATTCACTGATTGAGCTGCTCATAGCAATTTCTTTCGTCTTTTCAGCAGCAGCAGCAGCATCAGCAGCAGCTTTAGTTTCAGCTGCAACTCTCTCCGCCTCTAGTTCTTTAGCAGTTTTGTCACGAGCAGTGACCTCTACATCATCATCAAGATCAGCGGATAAAAGAGCAGAGCGAATCTGCATCACGGAGTTGGCTGCAAAAATTACACATAAACAGCAATATAAGTAAACATGACAAACAATAGACACAAATCTATATATATAATAGGATGATCATATCACATCCTACCCTGGTTTTTCTCACGAAATACTGGCACAGAATTGCTTGGCCATTCTTGACTCACTTTGCACAGCACAAGAATTCCCTCATACCTTTCGTATGATCTGGGCGGAAGACGGAGCTCTTTCAAGCTATTTACTATCCGCTGCGCTGAGGGAGAAATCTTAACGCCCTTTCCTATACCAGCATCAATAGCACCCCATTCCCGGACAACGTAGTACTCTTCCGGAATAACGGTCTCATCAACAAAGAAAAATGGACTTTTCCAGTCCTTCAAATTTGAAACTCTATTTGGACCAACAAAATGGTTATTTTTCTTACTATCAATAGTAAGCCAGCAATCACTAATTGTGCGAATTCTAAACAAAGAGATAAAAACTTTAATGCGAGGCTTTATATTAATAGCATTGCAGTACATTTCAAAAAGGATAATTTTTTGAAGGCCGTGGGGATGCATTTGACTAAGACAGGCCTTATAATATCTAAGAAGGCGAAGAAGAAAGTTAATAAGGGGAACACGGAGGTTGCCGTGGGTAATTTGTAAGGCGTATAAAGTAATTTTCCCCTCAGGAGGGTTGTCAGCAGTTTGTCTATTGGTGGGAAGAACAGGGTTGTATTGATTGAGATGGCGGAAGGCAATCTTTAAGCCATCTAAATATTCATTTGTCAATGATGAAGCCATCGTGCTAACTTCTGAGATGTCAGCGGTATTTGACGAAGAAGGCTTAGCGTGCTCTTGGCCAGTACTCCGTGTAGAAGCCATGATAAAACAGTAAAAGATATCAACAAGAAGAAAATAGCAGTAAGATGAAGTGTACTGACCTTGGAAGACGGTAAACCTTAAAAAGTTGAAGATTGAAGAAGGCGATGAAGATTTGGGGGAGAAATATGCTTTTTAGATCTTGGCAAAAGTAAAAAAGTGATGGTAACAGGGTTATGACGGTTTTTATAGGATTTCATCGATGCAATTTTTATGGCCACGATTAAGACACGTGTAGGGGTGAGTTTAAATGAAGGGTACGAAATAACACTTTTTACAGCTGGAGGCGCGTGGATGATCTCAGCCGTAAAAAATTAATCATAACAGCGTCAGTAAAACTCGTCTGCATTTAATGCCTAAAATGTTTTCCCCGATGCAAGTGGGCAATGAACAGGCTGGTTTGCCATGCATTTTCAAAAGTTTAACGACTTAATCATTCTTCAAATGCTTAAGTCATTAAACTGGGGGGACTTAATGGTCTACAGGCTGCTCCGTCATGCGTAAGCCCTGAAGGCCGCCTAGCGTGTAAGCCCTGGCCGGAGAACGACAGTTTTGTGGAGTTATCCGTCCAGCGTTCTCCGCTGTACAGGCTGCTCCGTCATGCGTAAGCCCTGAAGGCCGCCTAGCGTGTAAGCCCTGGCCGGAGAACGCCAACTTCAGCATAAATTTCGGATCACGAGTAACAGAACGTATCATCATCTGACACGTGTCCCCAAGTAATCTGGTGGATCTGACACTATAAATAGACCCCTTGGGTCGTCATTTTACACAGTTCAGATATTCTGACAACTTTGAGAGCTGAGACTTCACTTCTCTTTCTCTCTCTACTTTCTCTCACTAGAAGTCATCCGGCTAGCACTCTTACGCTCTACGGACGACAGATTGATTAAGCCACCCCACAAGTTTCTATACTTGTGAACCGGGTCTGCAGGGATTATTTCCCGAGGGTAAAAATCAATCGGCAACACTCCGCCCTCCTAAAGCTAGATTACTTCTAGTATCTTGTTGACGCACTAAGCCTTACCTCATAAGGAAATAGGTGTTAACAATAATAATGATAATAGTGTTAATGATTCTATTAATAATATTAATGATAGTTTTAATAATGAATCTATTAATAATGATAATAATAGTTTTTAAATGAAAAGTTTATTGATAATAATAATATTAAATATAATAGATTAATCAATACTAATATTTATAAATGATATAAAAATGATAATAACATTAATAATCATAATCATAATAAGAATAATACTTAAATGATAAGATTAATAATAACATTAATAATACTTATAAAAATGCTAATGGTAATACGTCTTTAATACTTGTAATATAACTGTGATATTAGTAATGACATTAATAATATTGCAATTCATATTTGTAAATATAATCTTATTAATTATAATACTAATAATAATTATAATAATCATAATTGTAACTAACATCAAAATAATAATAATACGTACTACTTAAATTAATAATTATGATAATTAAATTATCAACAATAATTAATAAAAATAATAATAATAATAATAATAATAATAATAATAATAATAATAATAATAATAATAATAATAATAATAATAATAATAATAATAATTATAATAATAATAATAATTGTGATAATGATAATAATAAAAAAAAAATGAAATCTACCTTTATAAATCCTTTAAAAAAAACTGCACCAAGTTGGGATCGAACTCGCAACCTCACGCTATTACATAAACACCCATGATCATCCAACTAGTTTCGTTTTTCTGATTTAATACTCTTTTTATTTCTTAAAACCTGTTTAATTTCTTCTTCTCCCTTTAATCAAACCGACCCAGAAACATTTATCATAGCAACAGCAGGATATGTAATTGATTTTAAGATTTATAAATAAAACAGAAACGAGTTAATTAAAGTGTTTGGAATTATTTGAAAACGAAAATAAAAAATAAAAATAAAAAGAAACACAGATACCTGCTGTCGCGTATTTTTTTTTTAAAACAAAATATTGAACTTTGAATTCGAGCACGTTTTAGTTCATGATTCCTAAATGAAATGTGTTTTAAAACCTGCCTAGAATCTTTATGGGTCTTCAATTTCAACAGAATTCTTAAAACGACTACGAATTTGGAGATGAACACATATTTTGACTTTTTAGAAAAACACCTTTGACTTCAAAATTTGTAATTGATATTAGGAATTGGGGTATGAAATTTTACAGATAGTTTGTTTAAAAGATTCCTAACACAACTGAAATTATAGGTTTTGAAAATTAAAACAGACTCGAGCTGTTGGAAAAATTTGACACGAACAGAGGTAAACTTTTTCATTTATTAGAATTTTTGTTTGATCTTTCTTTTACTTTGTAGCTGGAATTAATAGAGTACAATTGAATGGATTTATGCTATATCACGGATTCATTAAGGGTTGTAATTTACTGATTAAAGTCGTCGATTAAATCAGACAGAGATAAAAAATCAAACTCAGATAATGAAATAAAAACTGATTTTGTAGTTTTATGATTTTATATATTATTTTAATAAATATTAATAATTATTAAATTTATATTATAAATAATAATTCTAATAATATTATTAATTATAGTACAAACACTAAAAATAATAATAATGGATCTAATTAGTAATAATATTAACAATAATAATAATAAGAGTAGTAATAATATGATGATATTAATAATAACAAAAAATGATGATTTTTATTTAGTTTAAAAATGATTAGTAGTAATGATAATAATAATCTTATTAGTTTTATTAATCTTATTATTGATAATAATGATATTAATAATAATGAATAACATATTCATATCAAAATTTTATATATATCTATATATTTTATTATATTTTTTAAATAATAATATTAATAATACTAGTATTGATATTATTATTAAAAATACTAACAATATTATTATAACAAATATTCTTAATATATAACTATTACATATTATAGATTATGTAATATATTTATATATTGTATTTTATATCATAATGAATATTAAATCTTATATATTCTAATATTAATAATATCTAACAATAATGAAGATATAACAAGTTACATGTTTCCATTCTTATCTAATAATATTAATAATATCGATGTTGATATCAATAATAATAAAACTAATCATAATATTATCACAATCATATTCTAACTTGTAATTACATTTATTTATTAATATTATATGGTAACAGATGTTAACTATTTAATATTTATACATTTTTTATATATATTACCATATAATTATTAATAAGAATCATATATATATTCATTTTAATAATACGTAATTATTATTATTTTACATTTTTAATTACACATAATTGTTCGTGAATCATCGGGACTAGTCAAAGGTTAACTGAATCTATATAAATAGTTCAAAAATTTTGAGACTCAATTTTACAAACTTTGCTTATCGTATCGAAATCATATAAAGATTAGGTTTAAATTTGGTCGGAAATTTTCGGGTCATCACAAATTTGGCGTATCCTTTCGAAAATAGCTGCTTATCTTTGCTCAAGCAATTCAGGTACAGTGATCTCTAGCCTGTAAGCCTCTCTTTCATCTGGATTCATCCTTCTTAGATCTGGCTCACCTCGTACAACTGAATCATCTTCCCAAGTTGTATGTTTATCATGAAATTTTGGAGAAGATGGAGGATACATGATTGATTCTGCTATGCCAGAAGAACTTACTGAGTACTAATTAATACGTTCATCCTGTGTTCTGTCAAAATACGTGAGAGTCCCGGGAGAGATAGGTGATTGAACAAATAGATTATCTCCTCTTCCCCATATTGTGAAATTAGCAGGATTAACAGTATCAGTTTCTTGTTTAGCACCCAGCTCAGCCACCTTGGCTGGGTCTTCAGTACTTGATACACCCAGCAACACACTACTGGCTGGGTCTTCAATCACAGCACTCCTTACTGTGTCTTCAGTACTAGCTGACTGATTAGTATCACCTGGCACAACTGCAACAGTATCTTCATCAGCTGCCTCAAATAGGGGTCCTTTCATTAGGGGTTGGTTGTCCCTAGGAGCAGATTTTACCATTTGTTTATCGATTGACATGGGTTCAGCTGATGGTTCTTGTGTTGATACTGGTTCTTGTGGAGGCAGATAGGGAACAATTGCTAAGTGCTCCCCCTGAATATCATCATCATCATCATCATCAAGGTTTATGATTTTTGTTGGCTGTTGTTGTGTAGCTGGCTGAGCAGAAGATGCTGGTCGAGAGGATTGGCTATTTTCTAATATTGCATCTACCCATTTCATGAAAACATCAGCTCTAAGTCCTCCTGACTCAGTAGAAGCTAAGTAATATTTCATCTATTCAGGTATCATCTTCTTAATTATGTCTGCTAGCTTAGCATACAACTTTGCTTTCTTTCTATCAAATTTCACCATGAACTTAGCATTTCTTTTTAAAGCAGCCCTTTTATGTTCTTCAATGCTGAGTAGTTCATCATGAATTTCACGCTTTTTAGGATCGATAGATCGTATATGCTCAATTTTGTGTCGTTTCAGAGTACGATATGCCTCAAATTTAGTGTTGAAAGCAGCATCTAGTTCCTGCTATCTCTTCTGATGCCTCTCTAGTTTTCTTTTCATTTTTCATTCAATAGTTTGAGAGATAGTAAATGATTCAGCTATAGCTAGTTCAGACACATCATTGGGCTTACTGCCAGAACCAATATCATCTACAGATGTGGCAGACACACTGGGTTGAGATTCACCAGCTTCCTGAACACCTGCTTCAGTATGAGCATTGTTGGGATTCGTGCCAGTACCTTGACCAGTACCATCACCACCATCATCACCATCCCTCCGTTGCTGTTTTGGAGCCTTTTCATGCTCATGCTCCCCCTCAGATTGTTTTCTATTTCTATACTTTTTAGATTTCTTCTCCCCCTTTTTGTCATCAGCAGGGATAGAAGCAGGAGCTGGGGAGACTTGTGCATCAAGGTCACTATCAGATTCAGGAACAGAATAAGCAAATCTGTTTTAGTCAGTATCAGCAGGAGATAGATGCCCACAGGATCCACCCCATATTGTCTGAGGCATAGGTTTGAAGTTCGAACTTCATTCCTAGCAACACCCATGGCCATTTATTGGACGTCAGCTCTAACGTCAGCTTGAAGAGCAGCCATTCATTGCATTACCTCCACCATTTGAACATAAGCTGAGGCAGGAATCATAGTAGCCATTTGCTGTTCGTGTGAATCAAATCTCTCTTCCAATACCCTATTTTCCTCATTAAGAAAAAGAATTCTGTGATTAGCAGCATCTAAATCAGCTTGAAGATGGGCAATATGATCAGCATACTCATTATGAAAGATGATTCACCTCTTAAGATCCTCAACCTCTTCATGGTGTTTGACAATGGTTTCCACCGCAAGATCAGCAAAAGCACACACTGGTTTGAGATGGGCTTCAATAGATGAAGTTGTAACCTCCCCAGCTCTGCGTATGGCTTCAGTATTTCTATCAACAAGAGTAGTGCGGATGGTCCTTTGTAGATCTGGTGTGATTCTGGCTACTGTACGATAAACAGCTAGTGTGGAGATGACAGCCACCTCAGTAGGATCAAAGCTACAGGTTGAGGGGCTATCACTAGCAGCGACAATAGGATTACCTCCATGGGGTGGTGGAGGTGGAAGGTCAGAATCTGACTCATCACCATGATCACCATCATTTTTACCTTCACCCGAATGTTTAGAACCACTGGTATCCTTGTCAGCATCATTATCAGCATCATCATTAAGATCCACTGGTTTGCCTTTGGAGCCAGTCACATTATCATGAATGACTGGCTCGTCCTTACCAGTACCTTTATTAGCATCACCATTAGATGAAGAAGATGATGAGGAAGAAGCTGATGAATCAGAAGGTACTGGCGAATCAGGTATGTTTTGCATGATATACTTACCAGTAGTTGAATCTCTGATGAACTTGAGAGGCCTCCATGTACCAGGCCATGTAGAAGCAGCTGGAGCCATACTAAAGAAGTGGTAGTATGGCTGCTCATTAACCTGTTGTAAAGTGGCCAGCCTCTCATATACCTCTTCACTTGCTGGTCGATCAAGCTGAGACAACAGTTCAGTCAGCTCTTCTCTAGGTAATTTGGTGGCTGATACCAAGGCACTTTGAGGATCAATAGTCAGCTGATCTACCAGCAAGTAAACTCTAGGAGAGATAGATGCCCCCTATAGATGAAGTTAGGTACAACTTCATCAGGATCTGGTACCTGGCACACATATGGTTTCTTCTCAGCAGAAGCAGTAGCTTGAGAAGAATCAGTAGTTGCAGTGGCAGAGGTACCAGCATCCAAAGTAGATTCCGTAGAGCCAGTGACATGTGCAGAATAGGTAGCATTTTCTGCGATAAGCTCATCAGTAAGCACCACGTCATCTTGGTTATCACTTGTAATAATCTCCTCAGTAGAAGCAGTTGGAGGAGTAACAGTGGTAGTGGCAGCAGAATCAACATCAAGAACCTCCTTAACAATGTTATCATTAACCTTTTCTAGTACTTGAGGAGGTTCCATTATCATCTCATCAACCACCTCAGAATTAGTGGTTGAAGTAGCAATACCAGAGACAGTAGGAGGAGTAGTAGAAATATCAGCAGTAGCTAGCTCCTCATTCACAGTAAGAACAGTGGAACTAGCAGCCACAATGTCTCCAGTAGAGCCAGTAGCAGTAGAGACAACAGTACTAGTATCAGCACCACCAGTAGACAAATCAGTAGTACCAACACCAGTAGTAGAAACAGAGAGCTCATCCGTAGAAACAACATCTTTTTCTTGCTCCCCCTCTGCCTGTTCATCTACCCTGCTAAGAACTGAAACAAAAGAACATTTTATGTTAACAACTGTAAAACCAAATAAATTTGACTCAATAATTGCATCTGGTGTTGGTCTCTGGGGACAGACTGGTGATTTCGTCAACCCTTCGATTGAGACAGAGTTAGGTGTCTGTAAGTACAGTTGTGACTCTACTGACTCATTGGCAACACATGTTGACCCAGATAGTGTAAGAGTTCTGGCTAGTAATGATGTAAGAGTGAGACTCTTAGCATGATCCAAGTAACATTTAGGATGTGCAGTGGCCTGAGCTAATTCAACACGATGAGGAACCAGCTTAAGTCTGCTTTAGGGGTAAGTTATGTTCTCTGCTGGTTGTACAGTCAGTAGAGGATATTTTTTGAAGGATAATTTTGAAAAATGTGAAAGTGCCTGGATAGAAGAGTATGGGTTGCTACTCTTCTTAACACTAGTTTTAAAACCAGTCAGCTTGGGAGCTAAGGTTGTGCCTCTAACTTCACTTTCATTTTTCAAGTCAGTAGTTAAAATAATTTTAATTAAGTTAGATATTTCTGCTATTTGGTCTAGAGACGCACCAGGTTCCATAACAGCTTTCTTTTTAAAAGCAACAGTTGAGACTGGGGCAATCTTCCCTTTGGTTTGCTTGGAGCCAGCTTTAGCTCGTTTGGATTTGCCTGTTACCAAGAAATAGTTAAGCAACGGATTCCAATACTAGAAGTGGGTAGTCAATATATAAGACTAGGGCTGTTCTTTATGATCAGAGAGCACTAGATTCTAATACAACTACTGCTTTACCAGTATGTGAGAAGGTGGCTGTACTAGTTGAGGTAGCTGGCTTCTTCCTTTTCACAGCTGGCTTGCGCTGAGGTCCCTCCCCCTCAGCTGGTGCAACACCAGAGGCAGTCGTTTGGTTTACTCTACCTCGAGTAGCAAGATACTCCATCTTGCCTGGTGTCAAACCAGTATATGGAGCTGCAGGAGCATCTTTTGGCATTCCCCCTTGTTTTAGAGGCATGTCGAATGATTCATCAGCAATCTGCTGGTAAGCTTCACCCAGCTCATTTTCAAAAACAAGGCTCAAGAACCTTGGAAAGGGGATTAGATGTGTTCGTTTTGGTGCAATCACCACCTCCCTTAGCCTCAAGTAAATTTCCCCGGCATAATCAATGTTACGATTAAAGAGTAACCCGTGACCAATCTTGAGCTCAAAATCTGAGCACTGGTCAAAACTCCCTGATTTCTAGCTGATACACTGAGTCAGCAACCCAAAGAAATAATACCATAGAGGTGGCATATGCTTTCTCAAAGGCGTATGAGCTACTGGTTGAGTGGACCCAATAATTTCCAGTACCTCCCTTCTAAACTCATCACTGGCAGGTGAAGGAACAAATGGTCCAGCAGGCAGGTGAAGGGCTAGTCGGATGGCATTAACTGTGATGGAGCAGGTTAGGGTTTCTGTAACCATGTCACGAATACATGGAATGTTCTGTGGAGTGGTGGCAGTGGTAGCAGTATACCAAAATCTAGGTAAGCAGGCTGGATATAAACGTGAAGGTACACCTATAATAGTTTTAGCCAGAGGTGATTGCCGTATATAATTGATCAACATTTCATAGCCCATGTTGGCTTTGGATTTGGGAATGGACAGGGCATGAGCAGCATTACCTCTTGATAGGTGAATCAGTGCATGATCTGGTGCATTAGCAGCCCTGATCAGGTTGGGGTGAAGATTGAACAGTAGACCCTCTACAACTTGTTCCTCGATGACCGGTGGAGGTTGTTGTTCTGGTTATTGTTGCTCTGGTTATTGTTCCTCCGGTTGGTTTTTTGTAGGTGGTGATTGTGGATGTTGTTGTTCTTGGTCTACCATTGATGAAATTGTTGAAGATGGATGTGTGAAAGATTTAAAGATTTGTGAATTTAGAAAGAGAAGAGTGTGTTTTAGAAAGGTAAATCAAAGAGTTAATAACTGAAGGTTATTATGTGAAAGGGATAGCCTTATTTAACCTTTCGGATTGGTGGAAAAGTGCAGGAGAGAGAAAATGGCAACTGTCATTTGCAGGCGCGTGGGCAAATGTGACAGACTGTCACGTTTTTGAGGGGACACGGACTGTTGACATGATGTTTAATCGAATTGAACACTCATACCTCCCATTAAGCATTAAATGCAACAGTTTTCAATTCAAAATGAAGTTAAAAACCATAAGATAAATTTTGTAATAAATACAAAAATACTTTGTGACATTTAATATGGTATGAAATTAATTTTTAAATCATTGGGAGTAAATGAGTTTTAAATTTAAGGTATCATTTAAGTATTGTGAGCTATTTATTATTTCGTTTTAAACATTGAATAACCAAGATATAAAAGACCTTGTTGTACTGATTATTTGACATGTAGGCATTAAGTGAAAGTTGTAGCTTACTGGTTTGTCCTACATGTTGTAGAACCAGCACACCAACAAAGTTGTCTTTTATTTTAGAGTTCAAGCATACCCAGCTCAGAGATGAGATAGTTAAAACGTTTCTCATCTAAGGGCTTTGTGAAGAGATCTGCTAACTGCTGGTCTGTTGAAATAAAATGTAGCTCCACATCTCCTTTTTGAACATCATCCCTTATGAAATGATATCGAACGTCAAGGTGCTTAGTTTTTGAATGCATCATAGGATTGTTGGTAATAGCAATAGTACTTGTGTTGTCATAGTAGATTGGAGTTTTTGTAACATGAACACCATAGTCCTTCAGCTGGCTTTGCATCCATAGTACTTGAACATTACAACTACCAGCAAAAACATATTCTGCCTCATCAGTAGATGTGGACACAGTATTTTGCTTTTTGCTCGTCCAGCTGACTAGCCTACCATCCAGTAACTGGCAACCACCAGTAGTACTTTTCCTGTCTATCTTATACCCTGCAAAGTCAGCATCTGAATACCCAGTTAGCTCAAAATCCTGGTCTTTGGGATACCAAAGACCACGTTTAGCAGTACCTTTCAGATACCTAAATATCCTTTTTACTGCTAGCAAGTGTCTCTTTAGGATTAGCTTGATATTTGGCACAGAGACATGTGGAAAACATAGTATCTAGTCTGCTGGCTGTAAAATAAAGTAGGGATCCAATCATACCTCTATATTCAGTGATATTGACTGGTTCACCATTGGGATCAGCATATATTTTAATGGATGCTGCCATTGGGGTCCCTATATCTTTTAAACAGGTCAGACCAAATTTCTTTAACATATCTTTGATATATTTATCTTGACTTATAAAAATTCCATCATCAAGTTGTTTAATCTGCAACCCAAGAAAGTATTGCCGATCTCTTTGTAAACTCATTTCATATGTCTTAGACGAAGTTTTGAAAAATCTTGACAATGTTTCTCATTTTTAGAACCATAAATAATATCATCCACATATATGTGTACCAGCAAGAGATCACCATCTATCTCTTTTGAGAATAGAGTGGTATCAATTGTTCCAACTTTAAAACCTATACTAGTGAGATACACATGAAGTGTCTCATACCATGCTCTTGGTGCATGTTTGAGGCCATAAAGAGCTTTGTCTAGCTTGTAGACATGGTTCGAATATTTACTGTTTGCAAAACCAGGAGGCTGTTTGACATTAACTTCTTCTTGCAGCTTCCCATTTAGAAATGCAGATTTAACATCCATCTGGAATACCCTAAAGTTCATCTTAGCAGCATATGCCAAGAACAATCTGATAGCTTCCATCCTAGCCACTGGTGCATATGTATCTCCATAATCCAATCCTTCTTCCTGTTTGAAACCCTGAGCTACCAATCTAGCTTTGTTTCTGATCACGGTCCATCTTCATCCATCTTGTTTTTGAAAACCCACTTGGTACCAATGATCTTTTTTGTTTCATCATCAGGTTGAGGTACCAATGTCCAAATCTTATTCCTATCAAACTGGGAGATCTCTTCTTGCATAGCTCCTGCCCAGCTTAGATCTTTGATTGTTTCATCAGGACATGTAGCTTCAATGGTAGACACAAAGTTTACATGCATACAAAAGTTGCTGGTTGCATGTCTTCTTGTTTTAATACCACTTGCCAGATTACCAATAACTTATTCAATTAGATGCTCCTTTGTCCATCTAGTGTTATGAACAGGTGAGCTTCCACAACATCATGATCATCAGCTGGCTCAGAGGAATGAGCAGCAGTGGGAGACATCTGTTCATTATAAATGTAACTAGTACCAGCTTAAGATCCTTCAGAACCAGTAGACCTATGCTCAAGTTGTAAAACCTTAGTAGAGCCAGTAGGTCCACCTGGTTTAGACACAGATGGAACAGAGTGTTCCATCTCATTATCAGAGAACCCAGCAACATGGATTGGTAAGGGATTTGCTGCTGGTTCTTCTTCATTATCTAGAGCTTGCTGAGTTGGCTCTTCAAACAGTAACTCCCCATCTTCTTGACCAGAAGATGAAGTTGGGGCAGTTTCATCAAATGTAACATTAATAGATTCTTCAAAACAACCCCTTCTTTTATTGAAAACCCTATATGCCTTTTACATGTTGGAATATCCAAGAAATATACCTTTATCAGCCTTAGCATCAAACTTACCTAGCTGATCCCTATTGTTTAGAATGAAACAGGGAGTGCCAAATACATGAAGAAATGAAATTGAGGGTCTTCTGCCTTTGAGAACTTCATAGGCAGTTTTCTGATGTCTTTTCACTATTAAAGATCTATTCTGGGTAAAACATGCAGTGTTCACAGCTTCTGCCCCATATGAATTTTTCAGCCCAGACTCAGCCAACATAAATCTTGTTGCTTCAATGAGAGTTCTGTTTCTTCTTTCTGCAAAACCATTCTGTTGAGGTGTTCTCACAGCAGAAAAGTTCTGTGAAATACCTTTGTCAGCACAAAATTCTTCTAAAGTAGCATTTCTGAATTCTGTACCATGATCACTTCTAAGCTGCTTCACCAGTTGCCCATTTAGTAGTTCCATTCTTTTGATAAAATTGATGATTTCATCAGCAGCTTCACTCTTTTGCTTCAAAAAGAATACCCAAGTGTATCTGGAATATTCATCAACAATCACCAGTGTATACTTCTTCCCACTACAGCTGGCTATATTAACAGGACCAAAAAGATCCATATGAAGTAGGTGAAATGGTTTCTCAACAGATGTAATCTGCTTTGACTTGAATGAGGCATGGTGATGCTTCCTTTTTTCACAATCAGGACACAATCTGTCCTTTACATAAGACATTGTGGGTAGCCCAGACACCAAAATTTTACTAGATAACTTATGAATATCTTTGAAGTTGAGATGTGAGAGTCTCTTGTGCCATAACCACTTAAGGTTGTCTGCTGCCTTTGAATAAAAACAAGTATCCGTTGTTGTGACTGCTGTGTTCATATCAATTTGATACATGTTCTCATGCCTTTTTGCTGTCAACAGTGGCTTCCCTGTCTTATCAAAAATATTGCCAATCTTCCTTCTGAACTGGACTATCTTACTTTTGCTTGTCAGTTGGCTTATACTGAGTAGATTATATTTAAGCCCAACAACATATGCTACATTTGAAAATGTAACATTCCTACTTGTTAAAGTACCAAAACCCTTTGTGTAACACAATGAATTATCTCCATATGATGCAATTGGACCATCCTTTTCTTGATAGTCTATCAGCAGGGACTTACATCTGGTCATATGTCTCGAACAACCACTATCGAGATACCAGATTTGCTTATTTTGAATGCCCTGTACAGTAACTAAGAGATTAGTTCTTTTTGGGAACCCATCCAAGTATGGGTTCTGGAAGGGTCATCTTTGATGATCTCTTCCTGTCTGCTGGTTTGCTTGAAGAGGCAGCAGTAGATAGGGTTAGGGTTAGAGTACACCGGTTGGCTAAGTGAAACTTGCTGCCACACTTGTAGCATTTTCTCACATTTGGTATCGATGACTGGTCATACACTGAGTAAATGGGTACACTAAGATCGGGTCTACTTTCAGATATAGTACCTATGAGCTGGTCAAGCTTGACAGTCATTATCTCAGTGATAGATGACTCAGCACATGATTCCACTATTTGTTTCACTTTAGCTTTTCCCTTAAGGGCAGCTTTCCTTTTAGAACCAGTACCATAATCATGGTATACTGCTTTGCCTTTGTTGTTCGACGAGCCAGTGTGGGAATTTACTGGCCCGTCAGCTGATGTCGGATGATTCATGTGGATCTTGATTGCTGCCTTTGACTTGCCAGTATTGCGTTTTGCTGGCTTGTCAGCAGCTACTGGTTGACCAGTACAATTTTCATCAGCTGGCTCAGCATTGGTGGAATTTGAACATGAAGGGGAATCAATTGTTTTTGACTTTCTTTGGTTATTTTTAGTGATTTCCCTTTTAATGCATCTTTCCTTTAGAGTCATGTAGTAAATGCTTGAGGGATCAGTAGTTTCATCAATTGAAGTACTGGTTTCCTTGGTTTTTACTTCATCCTCCAAGATTTCTTTCATGGAAGGTAGTGGGGTCTCTGTAGGTCTGATAAACTTATTTGTTAAGACCTTTTTACCCTTAACTATCATGGCAAAAGTATTTGACAAGACAGCTTCAGGATCAGTTTCGAGAATGGGGTCCATGTAAGTAACTTCTGCAAGAGCAGCAGCAGCATAGTCACCAGCAAAGAATGCTTCAACTTGGACATGCACCTGCTCATTCACACATTTTGCTGTGCGTTGAGCAGATGTACATCAGGAAGTAATAATATTTTTGAGATCGTTTAGCTAGTTCTTGACCTCTACTGCCTCAACGTGAAGAGACTTTAAAGCAACATTTTGTTTTTGAAGTTTTGAAATTTCATCTTTCAAGATTTTAATTTCATCGTTTTTGCCTTTAAGTTTTTCATTTAAAGATTTGTTATCAGATTTTAAAACTTCTTCACGTTTACTGCCTCTGCATAGATCAACTCTTAGGTAGTCAAACATTTCAGCTTTTTCATCATCAGTATAAGTTCGAAAATTATCAACCTTATACATTATCTCAGATTTTCATTGAGGTGAATCCTTTTTTAGATCAGCTTCCCTCATATCAGCCATAAACGTACTACCATTATCATCCTCATCAGACTCATTGACCTCCTTGGCCATCAAACACAGCTTTTTACCAGAAGCATAACCAGCACCATCATCATCAGTATCACTGTCAGAAGATGAAGAAGAGCGGGTTTCATCCCAATCATGATGCTCAGCAACTAGAACCTTTTCTGGCTTCTTTCCCTTCTTATCAGCCTTTGCACTTTCCTTCATCTGAGCTTTCATAGCTTTGTACTTGTTCTTGTACTTGTCAACTTTTGAGAAAGAGTTAGAATGTGAGACAGAAGGTTTCCTGGACATGCATTCAGTAGAAAAATGTCCAACCTTCCCACAATTGTAACACTCAGATTTAGGACTTTTGACCAATTTGCTGCTATACCTAGCACTTAGTTTCTTACTCCCTTTGTATGACTTGCTGGTTCTATTACTATTAAACCTTTTGAACTTCCTAGCCAGCAAAGCCATACCTTCAGCAAAACCTTCCACATCATCTTCATCATCACTACTTTCTTCAGACCCGGTACCACTATCCACCTCATCTTCAGCTGACTCTTCTTCTACTGTCAACTTTTGAACCAATAAAGCCTTTTGAGCTTTCTTTTTAGCAACAGCAATAAGAGCAGTATCATCTGTTTTAGAAGATTTTGAAGTAGTGGGGGCAGACTTAAAGTTTTCTTTCAAGTTTAGTTCAAGTTTAGCTTCTGCCTTCTCATGGTTCCAAAGTGTACCATAGAGGGAAGACATGTTAAAGTTCTTTAAAGTCTGGGTGGTTCTTAGAGGGTCAGTCATTGGTTTTCATTTATCAGACAATGAGTCAATGAATTTGTTTACTTGTTCTAATGGTATATCCTATCATATACACGCATAAAGGCACAATATTCGCATGAAAATAGCATCAGGAACACTGAGAACAATGGTTTTGTGAAACTATCCGTCAAGCGTTCTCCGCTGTGCAGGCTGCTCCCGTCATGCATAAGCCCTGAAGGTCACCTAGCGCTTAAGCCCTGGACGGAGAGCGCCACATTCAGCATAAACTTCAGATCACAAATAACAGAACGTATCATCATATGACACGTGTCCCTGAACAATCCGGTGGATCTGTCACTATAAATAGACCCTTGGGTCGTCATTTTACACATTCAGACATTTTGACAACTTGTGAGCAGAGACTTCACCTTTCTCTCTCACATAGTACTTTCTCTCACTAGAAGTCATCCGGCTAACAGCTAAACGCTAAACGGACAACAGATTGATTAAGCCACCCCACAGATTTCCAAATCTGTGTACCGGGTCTGCAGGCATTATTTCCCAAGGGTAAAAATCAATCGGCAACACTCCCCCACCTTTAGCTAGATCACTTCTAGTATTGTGCTAACACACTAAGCCTTACCTCATAAGGAAATAGGTGTTAACAATGGCGCCATCTACTAATGCAAAGAACACGCGAAATGGAAAAGGAACAAAAACAACTGAAGCTCCATTCATAAATGTACTTGAAGCAGTCAACAATCCATTAACTGAAGACATGATAACTGTAGAAGATGTACCTGTTCCGCCACCGGACGGTATGATTGAAGAAACAGTTGTTGAAACTGCAGAAAGGCTTAAGCGTTTGGCAACTAATTCAGAGAAAAGGCCAGTAATTGAAGACACAACAACCAAAAGTGTAGAAAGGCTTCCAAATCTTGTTACTAATCCAGAGAGGCGACCATTGATGCAACCATGGCGATGTCCATCATTCATACCTTCTCGACGAATGGCGGATGGCAAAGACAAGGCAATCATGAAAAGGCAATCTATATCAAAGTACAGGTTATCCAGACTACTTGACAAACTGGGCAGTCTTATTGATGCCTCTGAGGATGATAATAACTTGAGCTATATTAATAATGATTCTGATGATGAGATTGATGATAAAGATGAGTTCATGTCTGAGAAGCAGGCAGTGTTGCTTTTAAATGATATCCTTAAGCAGATTGCTCCGGCAAAATATAAGCAACGTTTAGCGCAGCCTGCCGTCCGTGCTGTGGCTGTGGATAATTTTTTCTTACTAATTACTGGAGAGCAAGCTACAAAGCCACCAGCTACGGCAGAATCTACTCAATGTTTGATTGATCGAATTGCTAACTATCCGTTGCCTAGAAATCTTGGCATACCGGCAATTGGAGTTTATGATGGTACAACGGATCCTGAAGATTTTCTTACTATGTTTGAGGGTGCGATGAGGTTACAGCATTGGGATGACGAGGTAGCTTGTCATATGTTTCCAATGGTGTTGCAGAAAATGGCAAGGGAATGGTTTGCAAGCTTACCATCAAGGAATATTACAAGTTACTTGGATCTTCGAGCGAAGTTTGTTATGCAATATCAAAATCTTCGTAGCTGCACTTTGATTCATCTTGATGCACATGAGATAACGATGCATCATAATGAGTCCTTGAGTAATTTCATGAAGCGATACACGCTTGAAGCACAAAAGATACCTGATTGTCGAGAGTCACAGCTAATGTTCGGTTTCATTTTCTGTTTGGATCAGCGAAGGTTTAGTGTACTTGTTCATACATTAAGGTATGACTTGCCAAAAACTCTGCATCAGGCGTTGAAAGTTGCACAAAAACATGTTCGAGCTGGTGAGCGAGGACTAAGAAAGTTTGATGGAAGCAGCAGTAGCAAACCGCACAACGGAGGGCGGTACTTTGATAGAAATCAGAGGAGGAATGACAATTACAATAGTGGATGAAGAGGCAATAATCATCCCAATGATTTTCATCACAACAGAAGGCCAATAGAGAGGCATCCGTTGATAATGGCGCTGACTAAAACTCCAAAAGAGTTTCTTTTCACTGAGCCAATCCGGACTACTTTCAATCCTCCAGCACCCATGAAGGAAAGAGAGGGTCTAAAAATGAACTATGGTGTGACTTTCATGAGGCATGGGGTCATGATACAGATAACTGTAAATCTCTGATGAGAGAAATCATCACAAAGATCAAAGCAGGAGAGTTAAACCACTTATTGGCAGGAAAACAATATAGGAGAAATGATCCTCGTAGGAAATTTGGATGGCAGAAGAATGATGGTGGAAGAGGTCGTCGGGGTGAGAACAGAAGAAGGGAAGAGCAAGGCGGAAGGGATAACAGAAACCAGTATGGAGACCGGATCACGGAGCGTGAGCCAACTCCAGATGTTGTAATCAAAATGGTGTGGTTAAATGGTATTCACTATGAGGACGGTGAGCAGTCAGATAACAATGTTGATAGCTGGAGATATGCTCCAATCATTTTTCAACCAAATCAAAATTGGGCCTTGTCCGTTCAGCCAGTGGTCATTTCAGCAGAAATTGCAAACAAGTTCATCAATCGTATCTATACGGATACTAGTAGTGAAGCTGATATCAATTATTGGCATTATTTGAAGACTTTTCCAAGGCATGTGCAGGATAGAGCTAGGCGGACGAGTTTGAAGGTTTCAGGATTGACGGGAGGACCGGTAAACGCCATGGGACGAATTCGTTTGGAGGTTGTTATGGGAACATTCCCATTACTAAGAACTGAAACAATCGATTTCACTATTTTGGATGGCAATTCTCGATTCAATGTCCTTTTTGGAAGGACGGCGTTGGCTAAATTTGGAGCAATTTCATCAACTGCTCATGCAGAAATCACATTCCCAACTCCTAATGGAGTAGCTGCCATACATTCACAGTATGTGGCACCAACTAGGAAACGTTCCACATTTGCAAATTTTCCAGATGCCAGAACAAATCAGAGAAGGCGTAATCGGTTGTTCATAGAGGATGAAGTTCAGGAATTTTTCATACCATGATCAAATTTTCAAGCAGGACAGCGCTGGGCGCTTGGCATGTGAAGACCAGTTTGTTAGCATTTTCTGAAGAACAAAGTTTATCAATTTACTGTAAACCATTGTGGTTATTTTACAGTGCCTATGTTAACAATTGCATACATTAAACGTTCATGATGTACTAATTAGGCTTGATCCACCTAAATTCGTCATAAATTGTTTATGTACTGCACAGTATTGATCAATAAAATTTTATATTTTTCTTATGCAAAGTGTTGTCTGTGACAAATGTAAAACATTGCATTTATATCCTGCCCACAGAAGGAGAGTATTTTTATACCTCCGATGGCGGAAGTTTTTGTGCCGGCCAGCAAAAAGGCACAAGGGATCGGCTAGAAAACGTTAAAATTTTACTAGAACGCACCGAGGCAAAATACAAAAACCAGATACTTGTCATGACAAATATTATAAAAAAACTTACTTCACAGAACGAAAGAAGTTTCTATATTTTATAAAGGCAAAAATATTTCACAATTCTTCCTCATATACTTTATGACGGAAGGCGTATGACGGACAGGTTACTAATTCATAACTACTCTTCAAAAATACTTCATATTCCTCATTAATTTAATGACGGAAAGCATATAGTGGACTTCAAAGGTCCTACTAATTGTTTGAAGGCATAATGTTTGCAAAGTGAATTTTCAATATTTGATATGTTGTTCATTCAGCAGAAGTTAACAAAACGAAGCATCCACAAAAGAGTTACCTCAAACACTTTTCAGTGTGTCTTACTAAGTTAAGCAGCATGCAATTATACATGGAAAATTTTGAATATGCTTAGTGCGTAGCAGATTTATTTTAGCAAAAAATATCAAAATATTCGAAATAAGCATAAAAACAGGCATCATCACAAACGTGGCATATATTTGTAACGTAGAAAGCAGAAAATTTATTACAGACGTTGTTCAGCAATGGTTACAGAATTTAAGAATAGTTAACATCAAGAATGTCCTTAGCGGACGATTCTTCCCTGTTGCACACGTCATCGAAAACGTTAATCTTAAGGCTTGTTAGTTTGTCTCTTGCCTCATTAACCCTCTCCAAAGTTCCAGGGCGCATCAAGTTAGCAATAGCAGGAGGGAGAGGCTGGTTTGGGGCAAGGCGCTTGGTAATTTTATCAGTTACATCAGAAATGGAATGAGCAATCGTGGCATCAACATAATCATTATAAGGATTCCCAACAAGTTGAGATCCAAGAACCTTAGCTATTATGCCAGGTATCCCTTTCTTCAGTTCAGCAAAATTACCCTCCCCTGCCTCTGCCCTCCGGAGTAGTTCAGCAGCCTTTTCCTTCTCAGCGTTCAGCTCTAATTTAAAGGCATTCAGTTGACTCTCCAGCTCGCTAGCCTTCAGCTTCTCTTCCTCAACCTTCTTCTTCTCAGCTTCCACCATTCTTTCTTTCTCCTCTCGCAAAACCACAGTAACATATTGAGCACTCTTTAGCTCAGCTTCTTTAGCTTTCAAAGCATCTTGAGCACTTTCTAGCTCAACTTCTTTAGCCTTTAGCACATTCTGAACATCAAATAAAGCACGTTCAGCATCAACAGCTCTTTTGCGAGCATTTGTACCTTCAACCCTTTTAGAATGGGCTATCTCAAGAATAGACTCTTAATGTGTCTGCAGTTGCAGAGAGGCTTTCAGATGGCTCATCAGTAACACAGCAGCAACATTAGTTGATTGCCTAAGTTGTTCTGAATGGAGAGCAGCAAAGTAGGGGTTTAGCTCAGGAGGAGCACAACCCTGTAATAGAAGAATGTTATGGTCAATATCAATAATTCATGTGCAAGCACGTGCATACAAATTGTTTTTTCATTTATACATGCGGAAGTGTAGCGAAATCTACACACTTAGTAGCAGGATTATTAATAAACGCCTGCAGGGCGGTTAGATGAGCAGGAATTGATGGCTCTTGAACGTTTGATGATGTGACTTGAGGGATGGTGGTGCTAGGGGGAGGACAATAATAGGAGGTGTCATCTTCCGACCTCTGCTCATGGAATTCAGCTTCATCAAAAAGAGTAAAGTTCTGCTCAGGAGTTTTCAGAACTTTATCTCCTTGGCTTTCAAGATTCTCCTCCGACCTCCGCTCACCACCTTCAGCAGCTTTTTCTTGGTTATCATGAGAATCTGCTAAAATTACTAACATAAATAAATTAGCAAACATAGCAGTTATAAGCAAAGATATATGCAGTATCAAAAAAGGGGAAAATGGGCATACTTCTTCTACGTTTCAGCTTTGGGCTTCCCTCAGTGTTTTTTGCCCTCTTAGAGCTTATGCTCTTCTTGCGTGTCTTTTTAACTGGAGGAGGAGTGGGGAGCGTCTCACCGGTAATGTCCACCGAGCCTGTTGTTTGCTGCTCAGTGGTGGTGTCCTCCGTTGTCCGTTCAGAGTCGAACTCACTGTCAGAACTGCTATTATTGCTTTCTTCCTCAGTCTCAGCTGCAATCCTCTCTACCTCCAGTTCGGCAGGTGTCTTATCACGGGTAGTGATAACCACATCATTCTCAAGATCGAGGGATAACAGAGCTGACTGAACAAGCATTTCGGTGTTTGCTGCAAAAATTACACAATGGCAAAAATAGCAATATAAGCAACAATAACATAAAGTAGACAGACATTTATGTACATTAGGATGATCATATCACATCCTACCATTGTTTTTCTGACGGAGTACTGGCACAGAAGTAGTTGGCCATTCATGGCTTACTCTGCACAACACAAGAATTCCCTCATACTTTTCATATGATCTGGGCGGAAGGTAGAGATCTTTCAGACGATCCACTATTTGTCTCTCTGCATTGGTTATCTTAACACCCTTTCCCACACCAGCATCTAATGGCTTCCATTTCCGGACAACGGAATACTCTTCCGGAATTACTGTCTCGTCAACAAAGAAAAAAGGACTCTTCCAATCTTTTAAGTTTGACACTTTATTAGCACCAAAAAAATGTGAATTTCGTTTATTGTCAATAGTAAGCCAACACTGGCTAATCGTACGAATTCTAAACAGAGAAATAAAAACCTTAAGGTGAGGTTTAATGTTGATGGCATTGCAGTACATTTCAAACAGGATAATTTTTTGAAGACCATAGGGATGTATTTGGCCAAGGCAGGGTTTATAGTATCTAAGGATGTGAAGGAGAAATGTAGTAAGCGGAACACGGAGATTCTTGTGAGTAATTTGTAAAGCATATAAAGAAATTTTTCTAGCAGGAGGATCGTTGGCAGTTTGCCTGTTGGTAGGAAGAACAGGGTTGTATTGATTAAGATGGCGAAAAGCAATCTTCAAGCCGTCCAAATGGCTCGACGTTAATGATGATGCCATTGTGCTAACCTCAGGTGGATCAGTGGTTTCTGGAGAAGAAACCTCAACGTGTTCTTGGCCAGTACTCGGTGCAGAAGCCATGATAATAAAGTAAAAAGATATCAACAGGAAAGAAATAGCAGTAAGATGAAGTGTAACTGACCTTGGAAGACGATAAATCTTAAAGAGTTGAAGGTTGAAGAAAGCGATGAAGATTTGGGAAGAAATGTGCTTTTTGGATCTTGCAAAGGTAAAAAATGAAGGTAAAAGTGTTATGACGGTTTATATAGGAGTTCATCGATGCAATTTTTATGGACACGATTGCGACACGTGTACGGGCAAGTTTAAATGTAGGGTATGAAGTAACACTTTTTACAGCTGGAGGCATGTGGAGATTCTCAACCATTTAAAATTAATCATCACAGCGTCAGTAAATTTCGTCTGCAATTAATGCCTGTAACGTTTTTCCCGATGCAAATGGCAAATGTGAAGACTAGTTTCGCATGCGTTGGCAGAAGTTTAACAACTTAATCCTTTTTTAAATGCTTAAGTCATTAAACTGGGGGGACTTAATGGTGTATCCTATCATATACACGCATAAAGGCACAATATTCGCATGAAAATAGCATCAGGAATACTGAGAACAATGGTTTTGTGAAACTGTCCGTCAAGCGTTCTCCACTGTGCAGGATACTCCCGTCATGCATAAGCCCTGAAGGCCGCCTAGCGCTTAAGCCCTGGACGGAGAGCGCCACAGTCAGCGTAAACTTCGGATCACAAATAACAGAACGTATCATCATCTGATACGTGTCCCCGAACAATCCGGTGGATCTGTCACTATAAATAGACCCCTTGGGTCGTCATTTTACACATTCAGACATTCTGACAACTTGTGAGCAGAGACTTCACCTTTCTCTCTCACATAGTACTTTCTCTCACTAGAAGTCATCCGGCTAACAGTTAAACGCTAAACGGAAAACATATTGATTAAGCCACCCCACAGATTTCCAGATCTGTGTATCGGGTCTGCAGGGATTATTTCCCAAGGGTAAAAATCAATCGGCAACACTCCCCCACCTTTAGCTAGATCACTTCTAGTATTGTGCTAACACATTAAGCCTTACCTCATAAGGAAATAGGTGTTAACATGTTCAAAATCAGTATATGTGATTTTCAAAGTAAGAAGGTCAGCAACTAAGGAGTTAAACCTAATGAAGATTTGCTTAAGGGTCTCATTCTTATAGACAAAGAACATTTCATACTCTCTTTTCAAAGCAATAATCTTGTTCTGCCTAACCTCATCCATACCTTCATAAGTAACATCTAGATAGTCTAACATAAGCTTAGCATTCAGTTTTCCCTTAATCAGTTTGAACAAGTGGTTAGGTAATGTAATAACTAACAGTGTTCTGATCTTAGGGTCAAGTCCAACACGACGTTTATCCTCAGCATCCCATTTTGCTGGAGTGAGAATAACCTCTCTGCCAGGAATGGCAGGAGTGTCAGCAATAGCTGGTATACTACCAATAGTCTCAGTTGGGATAAATGGACCATCTGTGACAATACCAGACATGAGTGGGTCAATAGACTCCAGGTGAAGCATGAACCTTGCCTTCCAAGTTTCATACTCATCTTCATCAAATTTGGGTGGTTTATTGGATGAGCATTTTCAAGGTAAGCTGTATTTGAATATGCAGCCATGAGAGAATTCAGATCCAAGATATTAAATTATCAAGATTGAAGCTCTGATACCAGTTGTTGGTCCCTTGATTAACAACAGGAGTATTATTAGGGGGGGTGAATACAATTTCTTTTAATTAACTTGCCAATTAAACACAGTTTAGTATTCAAGCATGTAAATTAAATAGAGTTACATGTAAGTTTTCAATGGTTTATTCTTTATTGATTAAATCACAAAAAATTACAACTATCCTTGGCGGAATGATAGTTGGTTGATACAGATTTACCTAGATTATAGCTATGAGGATAACTTAAAGCTATTACACGTTTTGGACTCTAAATAATCAAACCCACACCACTAGTTGTTACAATAGTGGATACAACAATTTATAGTAGTCCTATTAACCGTGTAATGGTTCTATTGGCCACTGGTACATAGGATGTTTGTACTTGTGGGGATAACTGCATCAGAGAGCGTGCTCTCTTCTTTTCTCTTTGGTAGCTATTTGCGGGAACACCCCAATTTGGTATGGCACCACTATTCGTTTAAACAAATAGAATGTTGTGCTCCCTAGGCATTGACAAAGTATAGCACATGTCTGCACATGCGTTAAACTTCTACATTCCCACGTGGTCTTGTAACGTCACTTATCAGCAGCCGATGCGTGTCTTTTCCTGTTCAACTTTCTCTTTGACTTCTATTGAATTGTACAATTGATGTAGACCACTCAGAAAACCACTATGTTTGTAATGAAGCATAGCTGTCTTGTGTAGTAAGCTGCATTCCAGCTGTGCTGGTTCTTCATTGCTGAGACACTTGATATTCTTGAATTGCTGAGTATACATCCTGTGCTTGATTGAAGAATACCATCTATCTTGTGCTGGTAGACTAAGCAGCAAAATAAACACTCGACACAGTAATATCTACTATCTATACATAAACAAACTTGTGTTGGCTGCACATAACATTTTAGTGCAAATAAATTCTGTTTTGTCATAATTAAATCCTTAATTATTTTGGGGACTCAACAGTTACCGAATTCAATTCAAGTGTTAAGCAATAGATTTCATATGGTTTGTGATTCTTTATAAGAATTACAGAATTTGATTACCGAATCAGATATCAAATCGAATCTCAAATATACTTGATATATTTTAGGGTTTAAGTATTTTAAGACTTCAAATCCTGCACTTACCAAATCTGTGTGAGATTCTTGTTACTTTTTATCAGAATCTGTTGCAGAATCTGATATATTGAACTTGTTACAGTACCGAAATAGATAAAGACCCCGAATCTGCTACAGTATTGAACTAGAATCTGATATTTTGTTAGATTTTGAATAAGAATCTTGGATTTTATGATTTACCGAATCATTACCGAGTCTACCTCAGATTTTGTCAAGATGTCTACTCAAGATACTTTGATTTTTGGATCAGATTCCAAACCTCATGTATAGTTTGATGGCAAGTATAACCAGTGGCTCCGTCGTATCATTCAGTACATAGACGACAAGGGTGAAAAGGCAAAGTATATTTGGGCTTCTTTGAAAGAAGACCAGTTACTGAATTTCATCCAGAAACCAGTCTACCAATACCAGTCTATGAACTTTTTAGAGAGAAACGTGAGAGAGCTCGGGGTGATATTGAGGCCAAAAATGTCATCATGCAAGCTGTTAACACCTATTTCCTTATGAGGTAAGGCTTAGTGTGTTAGCACAACACTAGAAGTGATCTAGCTAAAGATGGGAGAGTGTTGCCGATTGATTTTTACCCTTGGAAAATAATCCCTGCAGACCCGGCACACAGATCTGGAAATCTGTGGGGTGACATAATCAATCTGTTGTCCGTTTAGCGTTTAGCTGTTAGCCGGATGACTTCTAGTGAGAGAAAGTACTATGTGAGAGAGAAAGGTGAAGTCTCTGCTCACAAATTGTCAGGATGTCTGACTGTGTAAAATGATGACCCAAGGGGTCTATTTATAGTGACAGATCCACCGGATTGTTCGGGGACACATGTCAGATGTTGATACGTTCTGTTATTCGTGATCCGAAGTTTACGCTGAATGTGGCGCTCTCCGTCCAGGGCTTAAGCGCTAGGCGGCCTTCAGGTTTTATGCATGACGGAAGCAACCTGTACAGCGGAGAACGCTTGATGGATAGTTTCACAAAACCATTGTTCTCAGTGTTCCTGATGCTATTTTCATGCGAATATTGTGCCTTTATGCGTGTATATGATAGAATACACATTTAAGTCCCCCCAGTTTAAGGACTTAAGCATTTGAAAAAGGATTAAGTTGTTAAACTTCTGCTAACGCATGACAAACTAGTCTTCACATTTGCCATTTGCATTGGGAAAAACGTTACAGGCATTAATTGCAGATAGATTTTTACTGACATTGTGATGATTGCTTTTTGCATGGCTACAATACCCCACGCGCCTCTAGCTGTAAAAAGGAATTTCGATGTACTTGTAATGACCCGCACTTTTTCGATCGTTCTATACTTACAAGATTAATATTTATATAAATTAAACCTTACCAACATGATAAGCAATCCAAATTGTTAAGATTTATGTTTTTGAAAAGAGTTTTACACAACGTTTGACCGTCTAGTTTGACCGATGATATCACGAACTATACAATATATGATAATTATACATACATATTTAACATGATCTCAGGATGTTTTAATATCTCATTTTGTATTAATAACAAAAAGTCATAAGTATATTTTGAAACTACTAACTTAAGTTTTCAAAACAATAACCATACGTAACGTTATTTGACATAAATACTGATGATTTATAATGTTTATACATATATCGTATAAGTAATGTATTTAATCATTTTTAAAGGGATTTTATACATAAAACAATATAAGTATATTTACAAAAGATAGTTATATTTGAATTCTCGTTCCGTTTCCTCAATAATCCTATACGTATATCTAGGGTACTATACACAGCTTCTAGAAGTATTTACTATTGGTATATACCAATAGAAATCTTCAATTATTGGAATAATATGTCATTCATGACATAATAAATTTTAACTTATCTTAGATATTTTCACTAAAAACCAAATTTTCAAGCCTATAAATAAGCACCATTTCTAACTCATTTTTACACATTCATTTTCCAAATTTTACTTTCAATTTTCACACACACTTGCAAGAACTCTCTCAACTTTTATTTTACTACTTCTTTCCAGCAACTTTACATTTTAAACTTGAGGTAAAAACTCTACTTCAACTCTTTTTCAATTCATATATTTATAGCTATATATATAAGAGTTTATAAACTAGAACATAGTTTGAATGATTTCAAACTTGTTCGCAAACTAAATAGATCCTTCTAACTTAACTTTTAAAATACTTCAAGACCTGTAATATAACTTAAAAATATGCTAATTTAACAAGGTATAACTTGGTTTTTCAAAGAACACCTTAAAAACTGTTTTTATGACGTCGGAGTGCAACCGGGGGCTGTTTTGGGTTGGATAATTAAAAACCATCTTAAACTTTGAATTGGAGGTTTATTTTCTGGAAAAATGATTTTTACTATGAATATGATAACACATAAAAATTTCATGATTTAACTCAAAGTATAAGTATTTTTAGAAAAATAATCATTTAAGGTTGTTTACATGATGGAAAATGATTAACTTCATAAGTTTCACTAAAGTTTGACCTATGACCTGTGATTTTGAATACAAACTAAGGTATTTACAGTTCATAGTCTTAAAGAGGGACTCGATCCAAGGAAGTGGCAAGTTGAATCAACGAAAACGGAGTTGTAACGAAGAAACTATGACCAAAACGAGATCGGATATCTAAGACTAGTTTGGCTACTAAAATAATTGGAGAAAATTAAATAAATCACATCTTTTTAAAATAACATGATATTTTATATATATGTACTCATAATTTAATTTTATATGGTTCAGGATCACCCGTAAACAATACGAGAAGATTAATCATAAGATCCCATGATTGTACGCAACACGTCATTTGACAACACCGGTACTTTATGTACGCAACACGTCATTTGACAACACCGGTACCATGGGTCAAGATTAATCTCGACCAATACATATACGATGGGGGTTTTTATTTATTTCATTGGGGGTTTATTAAACACCTAAAAATGAACCATTAAAATTGAATTACTAACATCGGACTGCTAACTACGGACTAAGAAATTATTAAAACTATTAAAAGTATAAAAAGTATATATATGTGACGATTGTTTAAAATAGAAATATATTGATAAACTATATATGGATAGGTTCGTGATATCAACCGGAGACCAAGTCAAATTATATATATCTTCAAGACAACAGTGAGTATATAGTCCCACTTTTAAACTCTAAATATTTCGGGATGAGAATACATGTATTTTATGTTTTACGTTATGGACACAAGTAACTGAAAAATATATTCTACGTTGAGTTGTACCACTGGCATACTTCCCTGTAGCTTGGTAACTAATATTTACAGCGGTATTGTAAACGCGAATCCTGTTGATAGATCTATCGGGCCTGACAACCCCAACCGGACTGGACGACCAGTATTCAACGGTTGCACAGTACTTCGTTTCGTGACTACACTTGGTACGGTGTAGTAAGATTTCATAATAAAGGGAATATGCGACGTGATTAAATGTTAAGTATGGTTACCAAGTGCTCAACCACTTAGAATATTTTTATTAAAATGTTTATATATGAAATCTTGTGGTCTATATTTATATCGCTGCCGGCATTAAACCTATATCTCACCAACTTTATGTTGACGTTTTAAACATGTCTATTCTCAGGTGATAATTAGAAGCTTCCGCTGCATCATGTTGAATCTAAGCAGGATCTTGCGTACGTATATTTGTGTCAAAAATAAGACTGCATATCCAAGAACTTGTGTTGTAAAATATGCTAGAAATCGGGTTGTTATTATCATTTGTAAAGTTTGTAAGTCGAAGATTATCGCTAAACGATAATCATCTTTATTTTGTCCAAAGCTTGTATCAAAAATAAGGATCATGGTTTGTAATGTATAATATATGCAGTTTTTCTTTAAAAAAATGTCGCATATAGAGGTCAATACCTCGCAATGAAATCATACGTTATCTAACACGTTCTTATGGTTAAGGACGGGTTATGACAGTACTCACCTTTTAATCGTGTCCATACACGTGTGTGGTTGAAAATAAAACCCCCAAAATCACCACGGATCACATCTGTTATACCTTTTCCCTTTTTAACCACCAAAAACCCTAATCAATTTTTCACTTGCACAGCTTTTTTCTACAGTCTTCATCATTTACCATCAATACCCTCTTTACTTCCTGTTACATTAAAGCTTTAATGCGACAATACATGACATTACAACTATTCATAGTAGAGTGAACGACAAATATTTGTCTCTGCTGCTGCGATACTTTCCTAGATTAGCTGGTTTTGATCCAATAATTCCTGCAATTAATGCTAGGGCCTGCTTACCCCCTCCGGGCAAGGTTGCCGTCTACGGTCATACGTTCCTCAATTATTGTTTGTGACTACCGTTTACACCATTCTTCTTAGAGGTCTCTAAGTTTTATGGGGTTGCTGTTGGTCAATTCGAACCAACAGCTATTCGAAAAATTCTCATTTTTGAAATGTATTGCCATGCGAGTAATATAGTGCCATCTATTCGGATTTTTTGCTCCTTGGTACGTATAACCTCTCACGAAAAGGGGTGGTTTACTTTCAACAAGATTGATGGATTTCTAAGACCTGTACTTGATCATCCTGCCCATGATTGGCATGCTTCTTTTATCTTTATAAATGAAGATTTAATTGATAACGAGTACTCATCTGTTCTAGTTTGGCGTTAACACATTCATCCAGTATCAATTACATTTCCACGGTTAAACAACAAAGAGAATGTTCTGCTCAAAAAGTTGAAGTCTGAAAAAATTAACGATGTCAAGTATGAAGAAAATATGTTATCATTGACATCTGTAAGCCAGGATTGGGATATTTCTCAAGGTTTTGCCTGCGTTCTTGCTGGGAGAAAGAGTAAGTGCTTATTTTTGCTACATATGCTTTATAACATGCTTCTTTTTATTTACCCAACTAATCACCGTGACTTCAAAATTTTGCAGAAATTACTCCGCTTACCGCCATGCGATCATCAATTTATTCACAACTTAAGTTTACCACCCAAAAAACCATTGATAACACTCCCATTCCTGAAAAGGGTGGTGCAAGGGAGGAGGAAGAAGAAGAAGATGAAGAAACGGACATAGGTATGAACTGAATTGCTTCTAGAGAATGTCGTGCCTCGGGTAATGAGAATGATAGGACTAAATTATGTAAAATACTAGACCAAAACCTGAATTTGTTTTCTTTTAGGCCTAGTACTAGTGGTTTTTATAATTCAAACCCCTCTTTATACATTATGCCTGATGGAATTTAACAAGTTTCATAAACAACATGTTCTTATAGTTAACTTGATCATTAAACCAATTTAATGTAGTTAAAACAAGCGGAAGCATTATGTAAAGTTCATGTTAACATGTTAAGCTATTAAGTTAAATTCCATGATAATATCAAGTCTTGGATAAATGCTTACATATATATACATATAACAAGAAGAAAGAAAGTAATACCCCCTCAAGTTAATTGAGGGTGAGTTTAAAGAACAAAAGGATGATAAGGTTGAAGAAACTGTGCACCAATACACCCTTGTTTTGGTTAGGCTTTAGAACCTTAATGAGTTAACAAACTAAGCTTGAAACCCACTCCTTTTGCACCCTATATTCTGGACAACAGCAAGCTCCAAGAATGATGATGAATGAAGCCTCAAAACAATGAAACCTCAAGAGATTATACCCCAAACTTGACACCAACACCCTAGCCTTTAGTTAGGATTTAATGACACTTGAAAACAAGCTTGCAAAATAAGAAATGAACCCCTTTTTGCTGCTTAAAACTCATGACAGAAAATGGCTGCAATAAGGTGATTTTTCTTGTTTGTTTTTCACTTGAGAGAATGTGTATGCATGTGTTCCTTAAGTCTTTGGTCAAGAGGCATGCATCTATGTAATTATGCTATGTTGAAAGCAACAAAAGTGAGCATGGGTGGGCTCTCTTGGAGTCCCAAATCTGCCACTCTTGTTGTGTTTATATAAAATGTAGCAATTTTTATAAAACTTGTAAAAAACCATATATATATTTATGCTACTTTCATATTCATATAAACCATTTATAAAACATAACACAATATAGTTATTTAAACCTATAAATAACTAAATCCATATCATATATAAATTATCCAAATAATTTATCTCAAGTGATAATTTTTTTAGAAACCCGATTTTCTAAAATCCAAGTGTCGCGTATTTGTTTAATGATCCAATCATTAAGATCAAATACCTATAAGGTGTAGGTAAGTTTGTTATTGGGTATGACCCGACTTGGATCATAACATATTAGCCACATAAATTTAATATGTCTCTCGGGCATATGAAATACCTTCAATCTCCCACTTGCACGAGAAACATAAGAAATTAATACAAGTGATGGATACCACCTAACGACCGTCCATCACCCCCAAAATGTTATGACTTTGTGCCATTCAATAACATCATCCCTTTCGAGTTCCCATCTCGAATATGAATAGGTGAATCTTTTCATTATTTCCTTTTGTCCTAGATGTCATGTTAATCCAAGAGACACAGAGTGATCACTCTCTTCTAGATTTAACTTTATCAGGCCTTAGACATCTGACTCTCAACGAATAAGAGGGACAAATTCCATCTTGACTACATATGTCCTAAATATATACCTTGCATTATACCTGAGCTCTTCCTTATGAACTACCATATTTCAGAATAGCGAAGGAAAGAATCAAGGCACGATACTTGGTAAATATCCGAACCCAATATGTATCTCAGGTCAGAGGATACAATGATATTCACCTTTACTCAAGATTACATGTGATCAACCACAAAGGCTCCATTTAGCAAATCTTGAGGGCGGGTCTTCCAATATTTGTATCCCACAAATATCTATGAACCTTGGTTGCAACCTTGCACCACATTCAACCCGTGAATGTATACCAATTCAAGTTCATAATAGTCTAAACCTCACACTTGTTCCCACAAATGTAATCGACTACGGAATTTAGAATAATTACTTATTCATGGATAAAATATGCAAAATAGGAACTTGACTCAAAATAAATTAATACCATAATTATATTTATGAGTTTGAACAATTTCGTTCCGTTACAATACTTAAAACAGATCATGACCAATCACTAGAATATCGAAGCCCTAACGCACAAACATGTCCTGCATGTTTTGCTCCATGTAAGAGTTTCGTGAGAGGATCCGCTATATTAAGATCTGTGTGAACTTTGCGAATACATATCTTTCCCTTTTCAACTTCATCCCTTATGTAGTTGAATCTCCGCTCAATGTGACGGGTCTTTTGGTGAGCACGAGGTTCCTTGATTTGAGCAATCGCACCCTCGTTGTCACAAAAGATCTCAAGAAGGTCCTGAATGGAAGGGACAACTCCTAAATCGTTGATGAATTTCTTCATCCATGCAGCTTCCTGAGCTGCCAATGAGGCAGCGATGTACTCCGACTCTGTAATGTATAAAGCAACAACATCCTGTTTTGTAACACCCCGTCAAAAATCCCTTTAACGGAATGTTAACTCTGGTCCCAGTGCTTGGCTTGACTTCTACGTGACAGCAATATTCTACAGCGGAAGCAATTAATACCTGAGAATAAAACACTTAAAATGGATCAACAACAATGTTGAGTGAATCTACAGGTTTTAGGTAAACAATACAATATGTTTAAGAAATACATTTCGAAAACGGTTATTAGTGGAAGACCACCAAGGTTCAATGTTAAAAGTTTGTAGACAACTCTGTGTCCCATTTCAAAAGTTTGTTGACACTACCATGTCAAGTTTCAATCATTTGTAGACAATACCATGTCAAGTTTCAAATATTCGTAGACAATACCATGTCAAGTTTTATTTCATTTGTTCGTAAACCACAATTTTAAATAACGTTGTATAGTATCTAAAAACAGTTATCAGAAAATAGTTTAAGTTCCTTGACCATGAGATTTTACAAGTACAACTCCAAGTTGCGAAACGTTTGCATAGTCTATGAGCACCTGAATACTAGCAATGACCAGAGTATAGAATCCACTATACCCGCCTTTACCTCATAAAAATGTTATACATTTGTACGAATGTATTATGTTCAAAGTAAATGCACCACAGTTTTTATAGCGGGTGAGGTTGTCAACCTATCGGATCCGTCCATCTAAATTGTGCCTACACCGATGGTATTTAAAGTATTCAAGATAGAGGCTTTGTGTACAAACTCAATATGCAGATATAGTACTTGTGTCAATACAAAAACCATTTGATAATGTAAGTATAACAGCGTGTATTGTCATCCCTGAAAACGTGTAAAAAGCGAGACTGTAGACTCACCTTGAATAAAGCTCGGAATGAAAAGTGGACAATTTACTTGTACGGTTTATAGCCGAGTAATGCAACCTAAGTATACGTATATAGGTTGGTCAATAAATATGTCCTAAACAAATGTGGTTTCATAGTATAAGTTGTCTTATTGCCCGACTCGACGCGTTTCAAAGTAGAAGTCAACATACAGTCAACTAATTCATGCAAGTCAAACAAAGTCAACCGAAGTTAAACCGAAAGTCAAACTTGGTCAAAGTAGTCAACTAAAGTCAACATCAGTTGGTTCATGTCAAATATGGGTCAACATGTCAAACCTAAGTCAAACAACACGTTTCAGGTCATGAATAATCATTTTCACAATTTCAGTTTATCGTTGTGCACAAAATTCATGAACACGTAGCATACTTAGCATATTATCTCATGGAACATAATTCATGCAAACATGGAAAACTCCAGATCGTAAATATACTTAAAATTGATTCCAAAAAGTCCGGCTAGGGTCTCATACGATAATTAAAAGTCAGAAATCAGAAGGGGTACATTTGGGGTTCACCAAGTCAGTTTCTGACCGCGCACTGATTTGGTTTTGGCTATAACCGGAGTTAGGAACATGCAATTGATACAATACCAGTGGAAATAGTTCAAAAACAAGTTAAACTAACACATATCAAAAATCGAGCAATTTTGGTTTAGCCAATTTGTACAATTTATTCATGCAAGTTGAATATTAGGTTTTTCAGCTCAATCAGAATTTACATAAAGTATGGCTCTATTGTGCCCAATGCATAAGGTTTCAGAGATTGACATAAACTAAAAATAAGTCACATATCATGTTAAAATTCATATTCCAGAAGCTTACATGCTCATTCAATAAACACAATCCTCAGAGTATAAAACAGGGAGCAATTTACAGATTCGATTCTAGTCTCGCTAGTCACATTGGCACGCGATTATCCAAAGATCTAGATACAATTAGCCTATGATATCTACATGAAAGATGAAGTACTTTTTGAGTAGATTTCAAATATGAAAAGATTTAATCACAGAAGTTAACACATCTTATTATACAAGGTCGTTTTCATGCAAGTGCTGTATAAAACTACTTTTACACTAATTCAAGCATAACTCGGGTTTCACATGAGCAAACGACATGATATCCTAGTCTAAAGTGTGTGTTTTTAAATTATATTTCCAGTGGTATAAGTTTCACAAGCCAATTCGTGGTCTATCAAACCCAGATTTCTGATTACACAACAAAAACACAACGTTAATTTCAAATGGACATAACTTGATCATCCGGAAACGAAATCAAGCGAATCCAAAGCCTAAAATCAATAGTTTTTCAATAGCTATCCATATAAAAACTTTTCAATTATAGAAAACAAAGTCACAAAATCATTAGCATAGAAATACAAATCGTGATTAAACCCTAACTCGTAATTCGGACAATATAACGACTAAATACATGTACAAACGCGACCAATTGAGCAATAGAACATCTAAATCATATGATAAACAATTAAATCTGGAAAAATAGAGTTTTTAGATCTTACCCTAATCATACAATTGTTGGTATAGATACGTAGGGATCGTCGAGAGGAACACGGATATGCGATCAATTTAACGATCAAGCAAACATCGAGGGTGTTCTTGAAGAAAAGATGATCGATGATGGTGAGTATTCATGAGATATGATGCACCATTTAACTCTTTATTTTCTGATTACTAGTTTTACATGTAAAAGGTGATGCACATGTCTAAAAAAAAAATTATGGGATTACCTACTAATGGCCTCCTCTTTTTGACTAATATAAGATATTTTATGATATAATGGCCACCTTCTTTTGACTAATATAAGATATTTTAAGATATAATGGCCACCTTCTTTTGACTAATATGAGATATTTTAGGATATGATGTATGAGGTCACGGCCATGTGGCCTCGGGCTCGGGTCTCGGACTCGTTTTGTGTAAAAGCTCGTTCGCGCGTGGTTCGTTTCGAGTGCCGTTAACCGTACCGAATCTCCGGAACATTAACTAGTCATTGAAACAAAATCACCGTGTTTAATTCATTAAGTAAATAATAAATTAAATTTCTTTCGTAAGTTCAATAATTATTAACAATAATTATTCTATCGTTTTTCTGAGTTCCGTTAACTGAAAAGTTTTCTAGGCGATTAACTTTAATCGTGTCGTTTCTAGTTTAATTCATCAACCGAATTAAGTTTACTAATTAATATAACATATTAATTCAAGTAATCCACTAAGGATCAAGTACGCATTTAATTTCTTTAAATACAAAAAAAAAATCACGTAAGTTCCATTAACTAACTAACGGACAGTTAACTAAAGTAACGGAAAAAGTTGGGTTGTTACATTACCTCACCGTTATTGAAATTTCGTCCCGAAATTTGGATGATGGCAGTTATTGATGAAAATAAAATATTTTCGTATCATTAGAAATCCACGTTTCAACGTGAACTTGAATTCTATAACGAAGTTTAAAAAATAAAGTTCATACTTGGCTTGAATAGTTTGTCTTTCCAGACATAAGCCTTCATAGATTCTTTTAATAAAAGAATTTGGTCATATACGATTGTTTCGTCAAATAATATGATAAGATTATTTAATCTTTCGAGATCTCTATACGGATGGATTTCTAAGGTCTGTTCGATTTCGTAATGAATACCAGTTAAGTGTATAGAATTTCTTATCATCAAGAATATGAATGAAATGATTCGGTTAAGTCTAAAAATACGACTGAATATGTCACTAATGGATGTATTGAAGTAATAGTTGTCCGCCTTGACTTTTCGATGTAATCACTATTGATTCTCCTAAATTCAAGGGATTTGAATATAATCGTTTGAAATCTGTGAGATTTGAATCCCGGTAATTAAGGAAATTAGAATCCTTTTCTTTTTAATTTAATATGATTATCTTAATCGGCTGACGCGTTGCTATGGTAAAAAGTTCTGATATACATTAATCATCTATGCGGCCTTATTTTCTCAACCTCAATCTTCTTACTTTCAAGATTCTATTTTCGAAAATTTTGTGAAGATGCTTCATCCGCTCTTGATTTTCGTTACTATTTTGACTGTGTATACAGTCATTCTTCTTTTTAGTCTACCACCAGAAGAATCTCTGTTCTTCTATAATGCTCTAGGGGTGACAGTATTTTTAATTCTACCACTCCTCTATTTTTCAATACTTATTGATATAAATGGTTTATGATCTTCCATGTTTGCTATATTTTATATTCTGACCTATTTTTCGAAGACTCATGCTTTTTATCCAAGAAGATCTTCAACTTGTTCTTCTATACATGGTCAAATAATACGGATCAATAGCCGATGATGATGCAGAAACATTCGCTGTTCATCGTCATAGTATCCGTTTTCACCTTGATTTCTCTTCTCGACTTTAAATCAAGCAAGTAATGGTCCAGAATTCGTAGGTATGGAGTTTCGAATGATCATAATGTGATGACCCTGAGATTTCCGAACAAATTTAAACTTTAACCTTTATATATATCCGACACGATAAGCAAATCTATAATGATTGAGTCTCGAAAGTTTTGAAATTATATTCATTTAATTAAATACCCTTTGACCATGCCAAACGATTCACGAACAATTATGTGTAAATAAATATTTATGTATATATACATGTGTGCTTATTAGATTGACATATATTATAAAACATTGAACGGATTAGTTGATATGAATATAAGCTATGAGATCTATTTTATGAATTTAGAAATGTTATCAAGGTATTGAATTAATAATACTTTATACGAACGTATTTGTTCGATGTAAGTTTATCGACTAGATTAAAAGATAGTATCAAATGATTGAATTATCAGATACATTGAATTATGATCACGAGTCTCCGTCGTAAGGTCCACTATGATTTAAGAGACTATTACATTTTTAACGGTATTCGGAAATTTAGTGAAATGATACGCATGCAAGAACGACAGTGTTCTTATCGAGGATTAGTCAAAGGTTGGTGGAGGGTTGAATTTCATAACACTTGGTTGATAACTTGCAACGTATATAGAACGTGATTATGTATATTAGATATATTAGTTAGGTAAAAGATAGTAACCCTTGTTCATTGATTCGATTTATAATTAGATATTTTAACTAGAGCCTTTGAGAAATTAAAGTAAGGGTTGGCGCATAAATAAGTTATATCAGATTAAGTTTTCGAGCATAACCGTTAGGTGATATAACAATATCTTGTATTCACACGATTTTAATGTTATATATATATATATATATATATATTGGTCTTTGAAATATAATTAATTTTGAAAAGTGAAATATTATATTATTAAATAAATATTTCAAACATATGTATTATGTATAAGTTTATAAATTTTAAATGTACATATATTTTATTTTAGTCATAAAATGTTTTGATTCAAACTAATAAGATTAAATATATATTTTGTTATATAACGAGACGTCGATTTATAAAAGGAAATGACCAAAACACTCAAAAGATTAAGTTACATCTTGAGTGGGTTAGTTTTTAATTAATTTAAGTCTACCTATTAATAAAGGTACATGTCACAAAACGTTTAATTTAAAATAAAATATTTTGATAAGAAACGAGACTTTGATTTTATAAAATAAATGACCACAACGCTAA
Source organism: Rutidosis leptorrhynchoides (assembly GCF_046630445.1). Lineage (NCBI taxonomy): Eukaryota > Viridiplantae > Streptophyta > Magnoliopsida > Asterales > Asteraceae > Rutidosis > Rutidosis leptorrhynchoides. The sequence goes on from NC_092337.1 coordinate 262,148,471, forward strand.
ATTTTATAAGTGATATTTTTATAAAGATAAATTATTGATAAGTAAGTCTAATTTTTGTAAAAGGTACACGTCACGTAACGTAAAAGGCTAGTTTTCTAAACGTACGAAAGTGCGCCCGAAAAATCGAAAGTGGTACATGAGTCGTGAGACCACGTCCGTGTCATTTTTGTAAAAATTATATTTTTACCACGCACGTAAATATAATATAATATTTAATTAATTCTAAAGATTAAATATAATATATATTTTAATATAACAAATTACATTACGTAACATGTGTTTATACTTGGTAAAAGAAGTGTCGGCATAAAAAAAAAAAAAAAAAAAAAAAAAAAAAAAAAAAAGAAAAAAAGTGGTTACCAGCTGTCTAAGATCTATGAGATGTGGTAGGCCAAAATTTGTATAAAGTTCAACGATTTTCGGTTGTTGATGCATTTCACTTATTCTCTCGAACCATTTCTCTCTCACATACATATATTTATATAATTATAAATATTATTATTATTATTATTATTATTATTAAGATTAATATTAATATTAATCTTATGGTTAGGAGTATTATTATTATTATTAGATATACATAAAATATTACGACGAGGTCATGAACAAGCTATTTTCAAAACGAGTTTTATGAGTAGGATATGGCAAAGGAAATTATGGGTTATAGCTATGGAGGTTATGGGTATGAATCATTGGGTATGCTCATGAGACCAATCTAGTGTTTATCGTCTCCGTTGTGTTTACGTACCTTTCCTGCAATATTGAATCTCAATATTGATAAGTGAGTACTCCTAATTTAATTTTTATATACTAATAGTGTATCCCTGACTAGTGCTCGAGAAAATAGGATTGTGCATGCTTGTATATTTGATATTGCTCTTAGATAGGTTATGTTGAATCTTAAAGGTTGTTATACTAGGGATGAGATAAGATATAAGATATGCATGTCGTTGGAAAGCTAGCGAAAAATTAAGAACTTTTCCTTTAGATGTCGAATCGTTCCGATGAACGAATTAGAAGTTATAGCCATTTGAAATTGTGTAAAAATGATTATTATTATCGTCGTCATTATCGTCGTTCTAAATTTTATTTAAATATTATTATTATTATTATTATTATTATTATTATTATTATTATTATTATTATTATTATTATTATTATCATTATTATTATCATTATCTGTAAAAAGTATCATCCTTAGAAATTGTTATTTTTATTATTACTCATTTATTATCATTAAAAGTTATAATTAGTATTATTATTATTATTATCGTTAAAATAGATTATTAGTATTATTATTATCATGACAATTATTATTATTAGTATTATAATTAAAACTAGTAACACTAACATTTAATTATTATGATTACTATTATTATCATTAAAATGAACGCGATATAAAAGACGATTTAAGAACTATCAAAAAATGTAATTGGGAAATAATGAGTATGAGTATCATGATGAAATTTAAAGTTATTGATGTAGATAAAATTATCGTTCTTATTATTTTTATCATTACTAGTATTATTATTAAAAGTATCGTAAATATTAAAGATATCATAATTATAATTATCATTTTACCATAATATCATTTTTTTAGTAAATATAAATATTGATTTTTATTAATAAAATAATAATAATTATTATTACAAAATAACACGAGAGTTACTTATTATTATTATCAATGCTATTTTATCAAATAAAAAAAAATGTGTAATACAAATTATGTAATTACCTCAATAGAATCTATCATAATATTTTTATGATACTAAGTGCACTTTATAAATTTTAATACTTAAGATATATAAAAGTATACTTTAATATAAAATTGTATTTATTAATAAATGAATTATATAATTTACTCTATTAAATCTTTTATAAATATTTTTAAAAATATAAAACGACGATATTTAAAATTATATAATAATCATTTTTAAATTTTGTAAATCATTTTGAGTCAAACTAAGTTTGTCGACCTTTGCATATTAGACTCGATCATTAGGGTTGTGGTACACTATGACTTAACTTAATGTATTAGACAAATATTGACAAATACATAACTATATATATGAATAATTTAGGTTCGTGAATCCAAGGCCAACCTTACACTTGTTCAATGATGTTATATGTATTTTTACTACGAAATACTGTATGGTGAGTTTCATTTGATTCCCTTTTTACTCATTACATTTTTGAGCTGAGAATACATGCAAATGCTTTATTAACTGTTTTACAATATTTATATGCGTGAGTTTCATTTGCCCTTTTTACTCTTTACATTTTTGGGCTGAGAATACATGCAAATGCTTTAATAACTGTTTTACAATATTTATATGTGTGAGTTTCATTAATCCCTTTTTAAATGCTTTTGCAATATATATTTTTGGGACTGAGAATACATGCGCTGCTTTTATAACTGTTTTACGAAATAGACACAAGTAATCGAAACTACATTCTATGGTTGGATTATTAAACCGAATATGCCCTTTTTATTAAGTCTGGTAATCTAAGAATTAGGGAACAGACACCCTAATTGACGCGAACTCTAAAGATAGATCTATTGGGCCTAACAAACCCCATCCAAAGTACCGGATGCTTTAGTACTTCGAAATTATATCATGTCCGAAGGAGGATCCCGGAATGATAGGGGATATTCTTATATGTATCTAGTTAATGTCGGTTACCAGGTGTTCACCATATGAATGATTATTTTTTTGTCTCTATGCATGGGACGTATATTTATGAGAACTGGAAATGAAATTCTTGTGGTCTATTAAAATGATGGAAATAAATGATTATGATAAACTAATGAACTCACCAACCTTTTGGTTGACACTTTAAAGCATGTTTATTCTCAGGTGTTAAAGAAATCTTCCGCTGTGCATTTGCTCATTTTAAAGATATTACTTGGAGTCTTTCATAGCATATTTCGAAGAACGTTACATTCGAGTCATTGAGTTCATCAAAAATTATTATTAAATCAATTTATAGTTGGATAGTGGATATTATGAAATGGTATGCATGCCTGTCAATTTTTGATGTAAAGAAAGATTGTCTTTTAAAAACGAATGCAATGTTTGTAAAATGTATCATATAGAGGTCAAATACCTCGCAATGTAATCAACTATTGTGAATCGTTTATAATGTATATGAACGGGTCCTTTCAGTTGGTATCAGAGCGGTGGTCTTAGCGAACCAGGTCTGCATTAGTGTGTCTAACTGATAAGTCGTTAGGATGCATTAGTGAGTCTGGACTTCGACCGTGTATGCATATCAAAAGTTTTGCTTATCATTTCGTGTTAAAAATCATCTACTTATCATCTGTAGGAAATTACCTGCTTATCATTCTTAAATCTATACGCGTTTTCTTGCGTTTATTGCATAATAGTGTATAGACAAAATCTTATCCTGGCACATCTGTTATTGTGAACTTTGACTGACATCTTTTCCTCCGTAATTTATGGAATTTTGGTAATATATATACATATGTAAACTATGTATTGAAGAATACCAAACCTAACTCCTATAATCTATTTCATATCAAAAATTCATTCCTTTGATCATACGAGATGGATCCCTCAACCAGTTCAAATTCCTCAGAGTACGACAGCTTTTCCGATATGGAGTTTCATTCGAGCTCTGACAACAGTGTGACCGGAATGGATCAACCAATCAGCCATCATCTATTCTGGATGAAATGGGGATGGGTTCGTGTCATAACCCGTCCTTAACCATAAGAACGTGTTAGATAACGTATGATTTCATTGCGAGGTATTGACCTCTATATGCGACATTTTTTTAAAGAAAAACTGCATATATTATACATTACAAACCATGATCCTTATTTTTGATACAAGCTTTGGACAAAATAAAGATGATTATCGTTTAGCGATAATCTTCGACTTACAAACTTTACAAATGATAATAACAACCCGATTTCTAGCATATTTTACAACACAAGTTCTTGGATATGCAGTCTTATTTTTGACACAAATATGCGTACGCAAGATCCTGCTTAGATTCAACATGATGCAGCAGAAGCTTTAGAAATCACCTGAGAATAGACATGTTTTAAAAAGGTCAACATAAAGTTGGTGAGATATAGGTTTAATGCCGGCAGCAATATATATATAGACCACAAGATTTCGTATATAAACAGTTTAATAAAAATATTCTAAGTGGTTGAGCACTTGGTAACCATACTTAACATTTTCACGTCGCATATTCCCTTTAATATGAAATCTTACTACACCGTACCAAGTGTAGTCACAAAACGAAGTACTGTGCAACCGTTGAATACTGGTCGTCCAGTCCGGTTGGGGTTGTCAGGCCCGATAGATCTACCAACAGGATTCGCGTTTACAATACCGCTGTAAATATTAGTTACCAAGCTACAGGGAAGTATGCCAGTGGTACAACTCAACGTAAAATATATTTTTCAGTTACTTGTGTCCATATCGTAAAACATAAAATACATGTATTCTCATCCCGAAATATTTAGAGTTTAAAAGTGGGACTATATACTCACTCTTGTCTTGATGATATATATATTTTGACTCGGTCTTCCGGTTGATATCACGAACCTATCCATATATAATATATCAATAACTTTTCTTTTTAAACAAACGTTACATATATATACTTGTTATACTTTTAATACTTTGAATAATTCCTTAGTCCGTAGTTAGCAGTTCGTTGTTAGTAATTCAATTTTAATGGTTCATTTTTAGATGTTTAATATACCCGCAATGAAATAAATAAAACCCCCTAACGAAATAAATAAAACCCCATCGTATATGTATTGGTCGAGATTAATCTTGACCCACGGTACCGGTGTTGTCAAATGACGTGTTGCGTACATAAAGTACCGGTGTTGTCAAATGACGTGTTGCGTACAAACATGGGATCTTATGATTAATCTTCTCGTGTTGTTTGCGGGTGATCCTGAACCATATAAAATTGAATTATAAGTACATATATATAAAATATCATGTTATCTTAGAAATATGTGATTTTATTTAATTTTTCCCAATTAATCCCGAAGTTAAACAAGTCTTAGATATCCGATCTCGTTTTGGTCATAGTTTCTTCGTTACAACTCCGTTTTCGTTGATTCAACTTGTCACTTCCTTGGATCGAGTCCCTCTTTAAGACTATGAACTGTAAATACCTTAGTTTGTAATCGAAATCACAGGTCATAGGTCAAACTTTAGTGAAACTTATGAAGTTAATCATTTTCCATCATGTAAACAACCTTAAATGATTATTTTTCTAAAAATACTTATACTTTGAGTTAAATCATGAAATTTTTATGTGTTATCATATTCATAGTAAAAATCATTTTTCCAGAAAATAAACCTCCAATTCAAAGTTTAAGATGGTTTTTAATTATCCAACCCAAAACAGCCCCCGGTTGCACTCCGACGTCGTAAATTCAGTTTTTAAGGTGTTCTTTGAAAAACCAAGTTATACCTTGTTAAATTAGCATATATTTATGATATATTACAGGTCTTGAAGTATTTTAAAAGTTAAGTTAGAAGGATCTATTTAGTTTGCAAACAAGTTTGAAAACATTTAAACTATGTTCTTGTTGTTAAAATTTTATACCACAAAATAAGATAGCTATATATATATGAATCGAATAAGGTTATGAACATAGATTCTACCTCAAGTTCCTTGGACAAGGTTGCTGTAAAAGAGGAGTAAAAAGCTAGAACCAAAAGGGTGATGGAATTGGATGAAAGATTGGAAGTAAGTTTGTGTTCTTGGAAGGATTTCTTGAAGTGTTTTTGTATGGTTTTCTTATGGTGATTAAGTAAGGTTTTTGAAGCTAAATGATGGGGAAAATGCTTGGAGATGATCAAGTATGAAGTTAAGAGTATTTTGAGAGAGAAATGGAAGTGTAAGTATGAGAAAATGGGGTGAAGAAATGGTGTGCATGCATAAAAACGTTTTTAGGTTATAAAGGAAAAAAAAATACCTAACTTTGTTTTCTTGCTAAATAATTCATGCTACTTGACAAATGGTTGGTTCCACATGTTTCTTAATCATTTAAGGCTGCTAAGGAGCAGATTTTTATTGGTATATACCAATAGTAAATACATCTAGAAGCTACGTATGATACGGGTACATATACTCTAGGTATACGTATAGAAATCTTTGAGGAAACGGAACGAGGATTCAAATATAGCTATCTTTTGTAAATATACTTATATTGTTTTATGTATGTAAGCCCTTTAAAAGTGATAAAATACATATCTATACGATGCATGTATAAGTAATATAGGTTATAAGTATTTACGTCGAAAAACATTACGTATAGTTATCGTTTTGAAAACTTAAGTTAGTAGTTTTAAAATATACTTATAACTTATTGTTATTAATACAAAATGAGATATTAAAACATTCTTAGATCATGTTAAATATGTATATATACATATATATACACAAACGTATAATTATCATATGTTATATAGTTCGTGATATCATCGGTCAAACTAGACGGTCAAACGTTGTGTAAACTCTTTTCGAAAATATAAATCTCGACAATTTGGATTGCTTATCATGTTGGTAAGGTTTAATTTATGTAAATATTAATCTTATAAGTATAGAACGATCAAAAAAGTGCGGGTCGTTACATTACCTCCCCGTTAAATAAATTTCGTCCCGAAATTTTAAAATTGTACCTATTTTGCGTCATCGAGAAACAAGTGTGGATACTTTTGTTTCATCTGATCCTCTCGTTCCCAAGTAAACTCAGGACCTCTTCGAGCATTCCAACGAACCTTAACGATCGGTATGTTGCTCTGCTTGAGCTGTTTAACTTCACGGTCCATGATTTCGATTGGTTCTTCGATGAATTGTAGTTTCTCATCGACATGGATTTCTTCAAGAGGAATGGTGAGATCTTCCTTTGCAAGACACTTCTTAAGGTTCGAGATGTGAAAGGTATTATGTACTCCGGCGAGTTGTTGCGGTAACTCGAGTCGATAAGCTACCGGTCCAATGCGTTCAATAATCTTGAACGGGCCTACGTACCTTGGGTTCAGTTTACCCCTTTTGCCGAAATGTATTACACCTTTCCATGGTGACACTTTTAACATAACCATGTCACCGATCTGAAACTCTAATGGTTTCCTTCGAACATCGGCGTAGCTCTTTTGGCGACTACGGGCTGTTTTCAATCTCTCCTTGATTTGTACAATCTTCTCAGTCGTTTCGTGTATGATCTCGGGACCCGTTAATTGTCGATCTCCTACTTCATTCCAACAGATAGGAGATCTACACTTCCTTCCATACAATGCTTCGAATGGTGCAGCTCCAATGCTCGCATGAAAACTATTATTATACGAGAATTCTGCTAACGGTAGATATTTATCCCATCCGTTTCCAAAATCGATCACACATGCCCTGAGCATGTCTTCAAGAGTCTGAATTGTTCTTTCACTCTGCCCGTCGGTTTGCAGATGATATGCGGTACTCATATCCAAACGAGTTCCTAGTGCCTCCTGTAGTGATTGCCAGAACTTTGAGGTAAATCTACTATCACGATCAGATATAATGGAAATAGGTATTCCATGCCTTGAAACTATTTCCTTTATATATAATCGTAATAATTTCTCCATTCTATCCATTTCCTTTATAGGCAAGAAATGTGCAGATTTGGTAAGACGATCAACAATTACCCAAATAGTGTCATATCCCCAGGCAGTCTTTGGTAACTTCGTGATGAAATCCATGGTAATACCGTCCCATTTCCATTCTGGGATTTCTGGTTGTTGAAGTAATCCTGACGGCTTTTGGTGTTCTGCTTTGACTTTGGAACAAGTTAAACACTCCCCAACATATGTTGCAACGTCTGTCTTTAAATTAGGCCACCAATAATGCGTCTTAAGATCTTGATACATCTTTCCAACTCCAGGATGTATCGAGTATCTTGTCTTATGTGCCTCATTCAATATCAACTTCCTTAATCCACCCAACTTCGGTACCCAAATATGGTTTGCAAAATATCGAATTCCGTCTTCCCGTATAACGAGTTGCTTCTCATACTTCTTCATTATTTCATTTCTTATGTTTTCTTTAGTAAGTGCTTCTCGTTGAACTTCTTTGATTTGTGAGTTGAGATTCATGCGAATTTTTATGTTCATCGCTCGTACTCGAATTGGTTCTCGTTCCTTTCTGCTTAGAGCATCGGCCACCACGTTCGCCTTCCCGGGATGATAACGAATTTCACAATCATAGTCGTTTATCAGCTCGACCCACCTACGTTGCCTCATGTTCAGCTGTTTTTGATCGAAAATATGTTGAAGGCTTTTATGATCAGTAAACACAGTGCATTTAACCCCATACAAGTAGTGTCTCCATATCTTCAATGCAAACACGACTGCTCCCAGTTCTAGATCATGCGTCGTATAATTCCGCTCGTGAATCTTTAATTGTCGGGATGCGTATGCAATAACTTTCTTCCGTTGCATAAGAACGCAACCAAAACCTTGTCGCGAAGCGTCACAATATATTTCAAAATCATCGTTCCCTTCTGGTAACGATAAAATAGGCGCCGTAGTTAACTTCTTCTTCAGTATTTGAAATGCGTTCTCCTGCTCCGAGGTCCATTCATATTTCTTCCCTTTTTGCGTTAACGCTGTCAACGGCTTAGCTATTCGGGAAAAATCTTGAATAAACCTTCTATAATAACCGGCTAAACCCAAAAATTGGCGTATCTGTGTTGGTGTCTTAGGAGTCTCCCATTTTTCAATAGCTTCAGTTTTTGCTGGATCAACCTGAATTCCTTCGCTATTAACAACATGGCCAAGAAATTGCACTTCTTTCAACCAAAAAGCACACTTAGAAAATTTAGCATATAGCTGTTCTTTTCTTAACAACTCCAATATCAACCTTAAATGCTCTTCATGCTCTTGCTCACTCTTGGAATAGATAAGAATATCATCAATGAAAACGATAACAAACTTATCTAAATACGGACTACAAACTCGATTCATGAGGTCCATGAATACAGCTGGCGCATTTGTCAATCCAAACGGCATGACCAAAAATTCGTAATGACCATAACGTGTCCGAAAAGCAGTTTTCGGAATGTCCTCTTCTTTGACGCGTAGTTGATGATAGCCCGATCTTAAGTCGATTTTTGAATAAACACATGATCCTTGCAATTGATCAAATAAGTCATCAATTCTCGGTAGTGGATACCGATTCTTGATAGTTAACTTATTTAATTCACGATAGTCTATACACATCCTAAAAGATCCATCTTTCTTCTTAACAAACAAAATTGGAGCTCCCCACGGCGAAGTACTCGGTCGTATGAATCCACGGTCCAGTAATTCTTTTAACTGACTTTGAAGTTCTTTTAACTCGGACGGTGCAAGTCTATATGGTGCACGAGCAACCGGTGCAGCTCCTGGTACAAGATCTATTTGAAATTCTACAGATCTAAATGGAGGTAATCCCGGCAACTCTTCCGGAAATACTTCAGGAAAATCTCTTGCCACAGGCACGTCATTGATGCACTTCTCTTTTTCTTTCTTTTCGACTTTATTAACATGTGCTAAGATAGCATAGCACCCTTTCTTCAAGCACTTTTGAGCTTTCAAATAACTAATGAGTTTTAGCTTTGATTTACCCTTCTCTCCATAAATCATTACTGGCGTTTTATCCTTACGAGGAATGCGAATTGCCTTCTTGGCGCACACAACTTCAGCTCCTATTTTGGACATCCAGTCCATGCCGATTATTACATCAAAACTTCCTAATTCTACGGGTATCAAATCAATCTTAAATGTTTCTCCGGCTAAATTTATTTTACAATCACGGCAAATTTTATCGGCTTTAATTAGTTTACCATTAGCTAACTCAATCATGTACTTAGCATCTAGAGGTAATGATGAACAATTCAATTTAGCGTGAAAGTCTCTACACACATAACTTCTATCAGCACCAGTATCAAATATAATAGATGCGGATAAGTTATTAATGGTAAATGTACCCGTAACAAGCTCCGGGTCTTCACATGCCTCTCTAGCATTAATAACAAATGCTCTCCCACGTGCAGGTCCGATATTCTTCTCTGGATTCGGGCACTGGCTCTTATAGTGACCTTGTTTTCCACACCCAAAACAAGTAATGGTAGCCAAAGCAGTTCTATTTGCATTGGTGGCAGGAGTCTTGGTACCATTTGTATTTGTAACGAGAGCCCTACAATCTTCAGCAAGATGACCCTTTCGATTACATTTGTTGCATACCACATTACAGTAACCAGAGTGATGTTTGTGGCATCGGTTGCATAAAGGATTTTGTCCTTTATAACCAAAGCTTAAACCACTACCCGCACCTTGCGTGTTTTCTTGTTTCTTAAAAGATTGTTGTTGGTTACCTCGATCATAATTTCCATTCCACTTTCTTTTGTTACCTGATACATTCACATCAGTATTGGATACTTTCTTATCCATGATGACCTGATCCATTAGCTCGTTTGCCATGGTTATAGCTTCATGAATTGTCTTAGGTTTCGATGCTGTAACATTTGCCTTGACCTTTTTGGGCAAACCATCTTTGTACATTTCAATCTTCCGTTCTTCGGTTGGAACCAATTCAGGACATAGCAAAACTAATTCCATGAATCGCTGATTGTAGTTGGTGATTTCAGTACCAATAACCTTCAGACTTCGTAACTCATCTTCCAACTTCCTAACCTCGTTCCTTGGACAATATTCGTTGATTAACATTGTTTTGAATTCTTCCCACGGAGTATCATAAGCTACATCTCCTCCTACAGCCTTCACATAATTTTTCCACCACGTGAGTGCACTATCTTGTAAAGTGCACGATGCATACTTGGTCATGTCCTTTTCAACACAACCACTGATTTTAAACACAGTCTCCATCTTTTCTATCCACCGGGTTAAACCGATCGGTCCTTCTGTTCCACTGAATGATGAGGGCTTGCAAGCTTGAAAAGTTTTGTAAGTGCACCCCACACGAGGATTTGGGTTAACTGCAGCACCTCTTGCAGCCTCGACCCATAACATTCTGTCGTTCACTCGCTGATTGATGAGTTCATGGATTTCTTGTTCCGTCATTCGGTTCAATCGCGCCATATTCTTCTATAAGAATGAAAAGAAAATAATTATTCACATGGAATATTATAGATGTAGTGTATATTTACAGTACATTATAGCTTATTAATAATATGAACCAGGTATTATTATAAAAGCCTTTTCTTCTTATTAGCGTTTTATAATTATATCTAGGGTAGTACCTACCCGTTAATGTCCATACTTAATAGCTTAGTACAGAATCAATTACTACCATCTAAATAATACTTAACCATGGAAAATTATTGCATTTCACACTTCACTATTTTACATATGCTTATCTTACATCGAACATTAAACAAACCACACTAATAATATTATACAAAACATTATATGATCCCATGGTTTAATACGGCAGCGCATCGTTTGGTCTATTTTCTAGGACGTTTAGGTTCAAAGAATCGCTTAACGCTTATCCTGGCTGTCTGTCTATATTTTGGCTGTGGGACTAAAGAACTGGATGCCGGGATAGAACGAATAGGAATAGCGGGAATAGGGGTGGTAGTGTCTAGTGGAGTTGGTGCCACATCATCCTTACTAAACTCGGGATTTGAATTTTCTAATTCATTAGCCTTTCGTTTCTTTCCTAGTTCGAACTCGTCTTTTGTAATTTCCTGTATTTCTTCCTCGGGTTCACTTTCCTCCTCGGGTTCACTTTCCTCCTCGGGTTCACTTTCCTCCTCGGGTTCACTTTCCGGTATTTCTATAGTTGGTTCATCCGGAAATTGTGAGTCTTCCCCAAAAATACCACTTTCGTCATCGGATATGTTAATGACTGAAACACAATCTGAAGGTTCTGATTCGGAGTCGCTGAATGTGATAATAAGTTTCGAGCCCGACATCTATCACACAACAACTAACCCATTAGTACTTTCATAATATTTACACATAAATTTTAACCAACAGTGATAAGCAATGGTTTTTTTTTTTTTTTTTTTTTTTTTAAAATCAGACCCGGTCAAAGTCCAGACTTTACTAATGTATCCTAACGACTTCTCGGTTAGACACACTAATGCAAACCTGGTTCGTTAAGACCACCGCTCTGATACCACATGTCATAACCCGTCCTTAACCATAAGAACGTGTTAGATAACGTATGATTTCATTGCGAGGTATTGACCTCTATATGCGACATTTTTTTAAAGAAAAACTGCATATATTATACATTACAAACCATGATCCTTATTTTTGATACAAGCTTTGGACAAAATAAAGATGATTATCGTTTAGCGATAATCTTCGACTTACAAACTTTACAAATGATAATAACAACCCGATTTCTAGCATATTTTACAACACAAGTTCTTGGATATGCAGTCTTATTTTTGACACAAATATGCGTACGCAAGATCCTGCTTAGATTCAACATGATGCAGCGGAAGCTTTAGAAATCACCTGAGAATAGACATGTTTTAAAAAGGTCAACATAAAGTTGGTGAGATATAGGTTTAATGCCGGCAGCAATATATATATAGACCACAAGATTTCGTATATAAACAGTTTAATAAAAATATTCTAAGTGGTTGAGCACTTGGTAACCATACTTAACATTTTCACGTCGCATATTCCCTTTAATATGAAATCTTACTACACCGTACCAAGTGTAGTCACAAAACGAAGTACTGTGCAACCGTTGAATACTGGTCGTCCAGTCCGGTTGGGGTTGTCAGGCCCGATAGATCTACCAACAGGATTCGCGTTTACAATACCGCTGTAAATATTAGTTACCAAGCTACAGGGAAGTATGCCAGTGGTACAACTCAACGTAAAATATATTTTTCAGTTACTTGTGTCCATATCGTAAAACATAAAATACATGTATTCTCATCCCGAAATATTTAGAGTTTAAAAGTGGGACTATATACTCACTCTTGTCTTGATGATATATATATTTTGACTCGGTCTTCCGGTTGATATCACGAACCTATCCATATATAATATATCAATAACTTTTCTTTTTAAACAAACGTTACATATATATACTTGTTATACTTTTAATACTTTGAATAATTCCTTAGTCCGTAGTTAGCAGTTCGTTGTTAGTAATTCAATTTTAATGGTTCATTTTTAGATGTTTAATATACCCGCAATGAAATAAATAAAACCCCCTAACGAAATAAATAAAACCCCATCGTATATGTATTGGTCGAGATTAATCTTGACCCACGGTACCGGTGTTGTCAAATGACGTGTTGCGTACATAAAGTACCGGTGTTGTCAAATGACGTGTTGCGTACAAACATGGGATCTTATGATTAATCTTCTCGTGTTGTTTGCGGGTGATCCTGAACCATATAAAATTGAATTATAAGTACATGTATATAAAATATCATGTTATCTTAGAAATATGTGATTTTATTTAATTTTTCCCAATTAATCCCGAAGTTAAACAAGTCTTAGATATCCGATCTCGTTTTGGTCATAGTTTCTTCGTTACAACTCCGTTTTCGTTGATTCAACTTGTCACTTCCTTGGATCGAGTCCCTCTTTAAGACTATGAACTGTAAATACCTTAGTTTGTAATCGAAATCACAGGTCATAGGTCAAACTTTAGTGAAACTTATGAAGTTAATCATTTTCCATCATGTAAACAACCTTAAATGATTATTTTTCTAAAAATACTTATACTTTGAGTTAAATCATGAAATTTTTATGTGTTATCATATTCATAGTAAAAATCATTTTTCCAGAAAATAAACCTCCAATTCAAAGTTTAAGATGGTTTTTAATTATCCAACCCAAAACAGCCCCCGGTTGCACTCCGACGTCGTAAATTCAGTTTTTAAGGTGTTCTTTGAAAAACCAAGTTATACCTTGTTAAATTAGCATATATTTATGATATATTACAGGTCTTGAAGTATTTTAAAAGTTAAGTTAGAAGGATCTATTTAGTTTGCAAACAAGTTTGAAAACATTTAAACTATGTTCTTGTTGTTAAAATTTTATACCACAAAATAAGATAGCTATATATATATGAATCGAATAAGGTTATGAACATAGATTCTACCTCAAGTTCCTTGGACAAGGTTGCTGTAAAAGAGGAGTAAAAAGCTAGAACCAAAAGGGTGATGGAATTGGATGAAAGATTGGAAGTAAGTTTGTGTTCTTGGAAGGATTTCTTGAAGTGTTTTTGTATGGTTTTCTTATGGTGATTAAGTAAGGTTTTTGAAGCTAAATGATGGGGAAAATGCTTGGAGATGATCAAGTATGAAGTTAAGAGTATTTTGAGAGAGAAATGGAAGTGTAAGTATGAGAAAATGGGGTGAAGAAATGGTGTGCATGCATAAAAACGTTTTTAGGTTATAAAGGAAAAAAAAATACCTAACTTTGTTTTCTTGCTAAATAATTCATGCTACTTGACAAATGGTTGGTTCCACATGTTTCTTAATCATTTAAGGCTGCTAAGGAGCAGATTTTTATTGGTATATACCAATAGTAAATACATCTAGAAGCTACGTATGATACGGGTACATATACTCTAGGTATACGTATAGAAATCTTTGAGGAAACGGAACGAGGATTCAAATATAGCTATCTTTTGTAAATATACTTATATTGTTTTATGTATGTAAGCCCTTTAAAAGTGATAAAATACATATCTATACGATGCATGTATAAGTAATATAGGTTATAAGTATTTACGTCGAAAAACATTACGTATAGTTATCGTTTTGAAAACTTAAGTTAGTAGTTTTAAAATATACTTATAACTTATTGTTATTAATACAAAATGAGATATTAAAACATTCTTAGATCATGTTAAATATGTATATATACATATATATACACAAACGTATAATTATCATATGTTATATAGTTCGTGATATCATCGGTCAAACTAGACGGTCAAACGTTGTGTAAACTCTTTTCGAAAATATAAATCTCGACAATTTGGATTGCTTATCATGTTGGTAAGGTTTAATTTATGTAAATATTAATCTTATAAGTATAGAACGATCAAAAAAGTGCGGGTCGTTACAGTTCGCAGCCTCCTCAATCATTGGCGACAAGAAGAAGGTGATCCCTTCCATCCACCAAATTGCCCTCTTGGTGATGAATCTGAGGCACTTACCGGCGAACCTGTTCGAGAAACCATTTTCTCTCTCATCTCCAGAGTATCTCGTCACGATTATATACTACACCAAATTCTAAATTATATCTATCCGCTCGTCCGAACTGCTGACCATCCCGGTGTAATAAAAGAAGTCAACGAGCTTCGCGCTCGGGTAGTGGCTTTGGAGAATATGGTGCGAAGGTTACAAACACCATCAGCAGCACCAGCATCGTAACCAGTACCGCCAGTAACATCCACATCACAAGCCTCAATACTAAAAGCACCAGCAACATCACCGGCATCAACATCAACCACCATTATTAACATCAACAGGGTCATTACCACCACCAACAATCACATCCACATCTCACACCTCAATATCCCAATCTGTACCTCGGATATCAATGTCACACGCACCATAAATACCAAGGAGTACTAACAACAACAAATGATGAAGTATTGATTCATAACTTCATCGGAGAAACATTCTGCGGTGATTATGTAATCTCTAAAGACATAAGGATTATATACTTCAGCTTTAACCATAAATCAGATGAGTGGACAGAAATGATAAAAAGGAAGAGTAGAAGCCCTGATAAGAAGGGTGCGTAAAGTACAAGCTAGACTTGTTTTACCAACAGCATCAGCAGTACCCTTAGCCTCACCAACACAGTCAGTGCTGTCAATATTGTTAGAATCGTCAGCACCTCCAACCTCACAAGCCCCGCCAGTTCAAGAATCACTGTGGGAAACCATTACGAATTAATAATGAGTATATTGTATCAACGAGTTATGAAGTATTAACTCAATTCCTCCGAAGAATTTATATGTATATGCTATATATTTATAAAAAAATTTTAACCATAATAAATCTTTCTGTACTAAGCTATTATGTATGGAACTTAACTATCCGGTTAATTCATATTACTAATATGCTATGATGTACATTCTTCGTTAACAATTTAATCATTGTTAACCACAATCTCTGCTTCAACTCAATGAATTTTATTTCATAATAAATCAAGTGTATCATTCAATAACATGTTTGATTATACACTTTCATCTTCGATGCACTCGAAACTTCCTAGAAAACATCAATCGTACATTGCAAAGTTCGCAAGAATTATCCCAGCGTCAACATCATTCACTGAGGAATATCAATAAAAATAAATATTAAAGTATTGATTGCATTAGTGAAATACTCCGTGAAGATTATGTAATCTCTAATGTTTTAGAGAAAATTCCTTTCTAATTCAAGTCGAAAAATCAAATGAGCTTGGTATGATGTAAACTCATTGAATCTGTATTACATTTGAAGAAAATATACCCACATATATTTTCATAAAGATTATAAAAAAAAAAAAAAAATTCTTGTTCAAAATATTATTTGTGAAAATTTTTAACGGGTAGGTAATACCCGAGAGATATATAAAATCACAATTAATATGTTACGTTCTTCAATTCTGATTCGAAAATCATCAACTATACCAATATACATTCTTCTATAGAAATCAAAACAATCATATTCATTCGAATCTAATTACATATTCTGATTTTGGGAATTTCAGAATTCAACTCGAGATACAACCGAAATCATCACTCTTAGATCCTTATATTTTTTTTTAAAGCTATACTTTGACTTCAAAACTGTGATAGAACATCACTTTTAATCGTAACACTTAGAGGAATATGAAAATCATTCGAGATTCAGGAAGATTTCACCATCTGGATATTGACTATGACAATCTGCATTTAAAACCCTTCTAAATTCCGGAAGACACTTCAAATAATGAACAATCGAGATGATGATCCAACCACACATTATCCGAAGATTTGTACCTGAAAAGCTCTCGAAACCAAAGTCATAGTTAACCCGTGCCCACGTCAAATTCTTTAGCATTTATTAGCAAAAACAACATTTCGATTCCTTTTCAAATTAGCCAATTTTGTCACAGCTCCAACAAGTCAACTTTGACTTCTCAGCCGGATCAGTCTTATTATAACTCCGATAAATACGTTGCCCTTTCGTCATTATTACTGGAAAACCTTTCATATTCCACCTTATTATCACCATCGTTTAATCATCTAAAACACAATTCTTCTGAATACACCTCAGATTGATAATCAGTGATTTAGATATTATAGCATTAAATGCAGAGGAAACATAAAAATGGTAGATGGTCTGAACGGCCAAAAGTTTGATGATAGAAGATAGTGAGTTGGTAAAGCTCAGAAAAAGAGAATATTTGGAACTGGAAAACAAATTGAGCAAAGTATGAAGGAGGCTGTGGATAAATCACAAGGACTGAACCTGCTTTCAAAGGATCCAAATGATTCAGTGCCTGCTGAACTCGTTAGCAAACACCTTACTCCTTATTATAAACCTTCACAGACAGATATTCTTCATCATCATCTTACCTTAAATATTATAAGGTATCTTCGTATCTTCCATTATACATATTCTCCATATTTCTGGAAATATTATCACAACTATTCTTATATGAGATCATTTATCTCTCCGTAATATCTGCAACATAAAAGAAACCGTGTTAGTTTCTAAATTCTGAAAAATTCAAATATGAATGTTTTTGAAGTAGTGTTGGGAACTGATGCATGGGTTAGTATAATATAATGACACTTGATCAACGTCATTATATTACAGTAATTCATGCTGAGTTTCTAATGGACGTGAGGATTCACAGAACATACCGTCATCATGTACCATTTACACGACTCTTACATTCTACTTAATCTCTAAACATATCAAGGAACTATTTCTTGATGATTCGGTCTTTTCCAGGGTATTATGGTAATTTAACAAATCAGGATTTACCATTGCCCTTTCCTTCTTAGAACAATTACTATATTCCTTCTGAAATCCATACATACGAATTTCGGACCATTACGAGAGCTATTTAATCGCAAGAAGAAGAAACGAAAGGACAAAGCTCCGAAATAGAAATTCGGGGTATAAACCGCAGCAAATAGAAGAGAGCATTAACTATGGATGACGATGACTATAGAAGACAGAAGCAGGGACATCGAAATATAAGGGAAGGTGTAAAATCTAACAACAACCCGGGAATTACAACCCGTATATATCGATGCATATAGCAATGTAAAGACATGAGAGAACTAGAAACACTATAAATCCAAGAGTATAGTAGAAGTAAATAGATTCTTCTGGTGGCAGATTAAAAAGAAGAATGACACATATGCAAGGTAAGAGGATATCAAGGATCAGGATGGGATGGAGCATATTAACGAATACTTTAAAGTAAGAATTGAGGAAGAAAGAATAGAAGGTGTGAGTTGTAAGGAAATGGAGAGGGTGGATTTATAGGAAAATTTTCGACAGAGCAATCGAAGCAGATTATCGCGTTTAATCAAAGAAGATCTGAATCTCCTTAATTACCGAAGAATCAAATCTTAATATGAAGATTTCTTCTAAATTCCTTAAATTCAGGAAATCAATCTTGACTACGACACCGGTTAAGTCAAACTTACTTTTATTCATTTTCACTCTTAAGTGATAGCTTCATTCGTGCTCTTCACAAAAACAAATCATTTTATCTATATTAATCAATGATGATAAAACCCTAATTATCAGTTCATATACGTCATGAAAACACTCTTACTGTTAGCCATGACGATCTCAATCAAATTTCGGGACGAAATTTCTTTTAACGGGTAGGTACTGTGATGACCCGGAGATTTCCGAACAAATTTAAACTTTAACCTTTATATATATCCGACACAATAAGCAAATCTATAATGATTGAGTCTCGAAAGTTTTGAAATTATATTCATTTAATTAAATACCCTTTGACCATGCCAAACGATTCACGAACAATTATGTGTAAATAAATATTTATGTATATATACATGTGTGCTTATTAGATTGACATATATTATAAAACATTGAACGGATTAGTTGATATGAATATAAGCTATGAGATCTATTTTATGAATTTAGAAATGTTATCAAGGTATTGAATTAATAATACTTTATACGAACGTATTTGTTCGATGTAAGTTTATCGACGAGATTAAAAGATGGTATCAAATGATTGAATTATCAGATACATTGAATTATGATCACGAGTCTCCGTCGTAAGGTCCACTATGATTTAAGAGACTATTACATTTTTAACGGTATTCGGAAATTTAGTGAAATGATACGCATGCAAGAACGACAGTGTTCTTATCGAGGATTAGTCAAAGGTTGGTGGAGGGTTGAATTTCATAACACTTGGTTGATAACTTGCAACGTATATAGAAAGTGATTATGTATATTAGATATATTAGTTAGGTAAAAGATAGTAACCCTTGTTCATTGATTCGATTTATAATTAGATATTTTAACTAGAGCCTTTGAGAAATTAAAGTAAGGGTTGGCGCATAAATAAGTTATATCAGATTAAGTTTTCGAGCATAACCGTTAGGTGATATAACAATATCTTGTATTCACACGATTTTAATGTTATATATATATATATATATTGGTCTTTGAAATATAATTAATTTTGAAAAGTGAAATATTATATTATTAAATAAATATTTCAAACATATGTATTATGTATAAGTTTATAAATTTTAAATGTACATATATTTTATTTTAGTCATAAAACGTTTTGATTCAAACTAATAAGATTAAATATATATTTTGTTATATAACGAGACGTCGATTTATAAAAGGAAATGACCAAAACACTCAAAAGATTAAGTTACATCTTGAGTGGGTTAGTTTTTAATTAATTTAAGTCTACCTATTAATAAAGGTACATGTCACAAAATGTTTAATTTAAAATAAAATATTTTGATAAGAAACGAGACTTTGATTTTATAAAATAAATGACCACAACGCTAAATTTTATAAGTGATATTTTTATAAAGATAAATTATTGATAAGTAAGTCTAATTTTTGTAAAAGGTACACGTCACGTAACGTAAAAGGCTAGTTTTCTAAACGTACGAAAGTGCGCCCGAAAAATCGAAAGTGGTACATGAGTCGTGAGACCACGTCCGTGTCATTTTTGTAAAAATTATATTTTTACCACGCACGTAAATATAATATAATATTTAATTAATTCTAAAGATTAAATATAATATATATTTTAATATATCAGATTACATTACGTAACATGTGTTTATACTTGGTAAAAGAAGTGTCGGCAAAAAAAAAAAAAAAAAAAAGAAAAGAAAAAAAGTGGTTACCAGCTGTCTAAGATCTATGAGATGTGGTAGGCCAAAATTTGTATAAAGTTCAACGATTTTCGGTTGTTGATGCATTTCACTTATTCTCTCGAACCATTTCTCTCTCACATACATATATTTATATAATTATAAATATTATTATTATTATTATTATTATTATTATTATTATTAAGATTAATATTAATATTAATCTTATGGTTAGGAGTATTATTATTATTATTAGATATACATAAAATATTACGACGAGGTCATGAACAAGCTATTTTCAAAACGGGTTTTATGAGTAGGATATGGCTAAGGAAATTATGGGTTATAGCTATGGAGGTTATGGGTATGAATCATTGGGTATGCTCATGAGGCCAATCTAGTGTTTATCGTCTCCGTTGTGTTTACGTACCTTTCCTGCAATATTGAATCTCAATATTGATAAGTGAGTACTCCTAATTTAATTTTTATATACTAATAGTGTATCCCTGACTAGTGCTCGAGAAAATAGGATTGTGCATGCTTGTATATTTGATATTGCTCTTAGATAGGTTATGTTGAATCTTAAAGGTTGTTATACTAGGGATGAGATAAGATATAAGATATGCATGTCGTTGGAAAGCTAGCGAAAAATTAAGAACTTTTCCTTTAGATGTCAAATCGTTCCGATGAACGAATTAGAAGTTATAGCCATTTGAAATTGTGTAAAAATGATTATTATTATCGTCGTCATTATCGTCGTTCTAAATTTTATTTAAATATTATTATTATTATTATTATTATTATTATTATTATTATTATTATTATTATTATTATCATTATTATTATCATTATCTGTAAAAAGTATCATCCTTAGAAATTGTTATTTTTATTATTACTCATTTATTATCATTAAAAGTTATAATTAGTATTATTATTATTATTATCGTTAAAATAGATTATTAGTATTATTATTATCATGACAATTATTATTATTAGTATTATAATTAAAACTAGTAACACTAACATTTAATTATTATGATTACTATTATTATCATTAAAATGAACGCGATATAAAAGACGATTTAAGAACTATCAACAAATGTAATTGGGAAATAATGAGTATGAGTATCATGATGAAATTTAAAGTTATTGATGTAGATAAAATTATCGTTCTTATTATTTTTATCATTACTAGTATTATTATTAAAAGTATCGTAAATATTAAAGATATCATAATTATAATTATCATTTTACCATAATATCATTTTTTAGTAAATATAAATATTGATTTTTATTAATAAAATAATAATAATTATTATTACAAAATAACACGACAGTTACTTATTATTATTATCAATGCTATTTTATCAAATAAAAAAAAAATTGTGTAATACAAATTATGTAATTACCTCAATAGAATCTATCATAATATTTTTATGATACTAAGTGCACTTTATAAATTTTAATACTTAAGATATATAAAAGTATACTTTAATATAAAATTGTATTTATTAATAAATGAATTATATAATTTACTCTATTAAATCTTTTATAAATATTTTTAAAAATATAAAACGACGATATTTAAAATTATATAATAATCAGTTTTAAATTTTGTAAATCATTTTGAGTCAAACTAAGTTTGTCGACCTTTGCATATTAGACTCGAGCATTAGGGTTGTGGTACACTATGACTTAACTTAATGTATTAGACAAATATTGACAAATACATAACTATATATATGAATAATTTAGGTTCGTGAATCCAAGGCCAACCTTACACTTGTTCAATGATGTTATATGTATTTTTACTACGAAATACAGTATGGTGAGTTTCATTTGATTCCCTTTTTACTCATTACATTTTTGAGCTGAGAATACATGCAAATGCTTTATTAACTGTTTTACAATATTTATATGCGTGAGTTTCATTTGCCCTTTTTACTCTTTACATTTTTGGGCTGAGAATACATGCAAATGCTTTAATAACTGTTTTACAATATTTATATGTGTGAGTTTCATTAATCCCTTTTTAAATGCTTTTGCAATATATATTTTTGGGACTGAGAATACATGCGCTGCTTTTATAACTGTTTTACAAAATAGACACAAGTAATCGAAACTACATTCTATGGTTGGATTATTAAACCGAATATGCCCTTTTTATTAAGTCTGGTAATCTAAGAATTAGGGAAAAGACACCCTAATTGACGCGAACTCTAAAGATAGATCTATTGGGCCTAACAAACCCCATCCAAAGTACCGGATGCTTTAGTACTTCGAAATTATATCATGTCCGAAGGAGGATCCCGGAATGATAGGGGATATTCTTATATGTATCTAGTTAATGTCGGTTACCAGGTGTTCACCATATGAATGATTATTTTTTTGTCTCTATGCATGGGACGTATATTTATGAGAACTGGAAATGAAATTCTTGTGGTCTATTAAAATGATGGAAATAAATGATTATGATAAACTAATGAACTCACCAACCTTTTGGTTGACACTTTAAAGCATGTTTATTCTCAGGTGTTAAAGAAATCTTCCGCTGTGCATTTGCTCATTTTAAAGATATTACTTGGAGTCTTTCATAGCATATTTCGAAGAACGTTACATTCGAGTCATTGAGTTCATCAAAAATTATTATTAAATCAATTTATAGTTGGATAGTGGATATTATGAAATGGTATGCATGCCTGTCAATTTTTGATGTAAAGAAAGATTGTCTTTTAAAAACGAATGCAATGTTTGTAAAATGTATCATATAGAGGTCAAATACCTCGCAATGTAATCAACTATTGTGAATCGTTTATAATGTATATGAACGGGTCCTTTCACATAATATACAAGGTAGAAAGGAAAGGTAATAGCACGATTTGATTTGTCAAATTACCAGAATATTCGAAAAAGACTGAATCATCAAGAAATATATTTCCTTGATATGTTTAGTAGTTAAAGAGAATAAAAGAGTTATGTAAGGTTCATGATGATTGTAAGGTCTGTGAATCATCATCTTCCATTAGAAATTCAGCATGACTTCGGAGCAAGATATTCTCTAAAGATATCATCGGATCCAGAATTACCTGGATTCTTTGGATATAAGGTTTGGTCCTTGTATTTGTCCTTGGTCTCCTTCATGGTTAGCTCAATCCGTTTTTCAGTTCCAAATCTGATCTTTTTCAATACGTTATTCTTTATCATCAAACTTTTGGCCATTAAGACCATCTATAGCTTTTGCTGCTTCGTCAGCATTCTCAAGGTTAATGAATCTGAATCGTTGGTTATCAATCCGAGATGGTTTCAAGAGATTTTATTTTTAGATGATTAAACGCTGATTGTAATCGTTAACGGATCTAATGGTTGACGAATAGGCGTTGTTGATTTCAAAAGTAATGAATGATAATTTCGATGGTTTGATGTGATAATTCATCATGGAATACAAATGAATATAATTCATGAATGTAGTGATCTTTAGGAAGATAACACGTGCTAAAGCTTTACTTAGATTCCGATACGTGAAAATCAGAATATGTAGTAGTTGTTCTTTAGTGAACGGATACACATATCTTGTGAGTGTAATTACTATAGTTACTGATTATTGAATCATAATTTAAAGAATGTATAATGTAACATATTAATGTGAGATATAAATATTTCTCGGGTTTTACCTACCCGTTAAATATTTTTACAATTTACAGTTTCTAAAGAAGGGTTTTTAATTACAATCTTTATGAAGATATATATTCGTATATATTCTTCAGATGTAATCATGGATTTAATGAGTTAATATAATATTAAACTCATTTGATTTACGGTTGAAGATAATCTCCAAAGCCTTAGAGATTTCATAATTGTCGCGAAATATTTCGCTAATGAAGTTATGAATCAATACTTCATCGTTCATTGTTTATTGATATACCTCGGTATATGATATTGATGCTCGTGGAGTTCTAGTGAAATTTACAAGGCACGAATAATGTTTTCTAGAAAGTTTCGAGTACATCGAAAATAGAAGTGAAAAATCAAACATGTATTTGAATAATACACTTAGTTTATTATGAAATGGAGTTTATTGTGTTGAAGCAGTGATTAATGATTGTTACGTCATTAACGAAGGATGTACATCATAGTATATTAATGATATGATTTAACCAAGTAGCACATACTAGTTAAGATTCACACGTAATAGATTAGTACGAAAAGATTTATTATTGTTCCAAACCATATATTTATATAAAGTATACATATATAATTTTTTTTTCAAGGAAGAATGAGTCAATACATCTTAACTCATAATTAATGATATTCCTTGGTATCTATGGGGCGTATGATGTTGATATCCGAAGTACCAAGTGTGATGTTGAGGTGTGAGATGCGGATGTTGTTGTTGGTGAAGCTGATGCTGTTGGTGGTGATGTTGATGGTACTGGTGGTGCTGGTTATGCTGCTGGTGCTGCTGATGCTCTTAGATTTTGCACCATATTCTCCAGAGCCACTACTCGAGCGCGAAGCTCGTTGACTTCTTCCACTATTCCGGGATGATTGGCAGTTCGGACGAGTGGATGAATAAGATCTAGAATTCTAGATATTATATATTCATGACGGGATATTCTGGAAATGAGGGTGAAAATAGTATTCCGAACTGGTTTGCCGGTAAGTGGTTCAGGTTCTTCGCCAATAGGTGAATTCGGTTGGTGGAAGGGATCACCTTCTTCTCGCCTCCATTGATTAAGTCGACTACGAACTCACCCCTAATTCATCCAGAAAAGATGATGGCTAATAGGTTCATTCGTTCCGGTTACGCTGTCCATGGAGTTCGAGGAATCAGATAAGAAATCCATATTATGTGTTTGGAATAGGGTTTGATAGGAATTGAATGTTGGATGATATATTCGTCTCCTTGAATACGTGTATATAGCAAAAAGATTTCCTTAATTTACGGAGGAAAGTTAGGAAATATACCAGACAAAATCTAATATAATAAGTATGATAGCGATAGGATTAGTCTATATATAATCGGTGCAATAATTGCAGTAAGATGTCGGTGGATCAAAAATGATAAGCAGTGAGAAGTAGTGATCGGTCGCGACTAGTAGTGGGAGGCGGTGTTGAGTAGTAGTTAGCAGTGATAAATAGTACTGGGTAGTGGTATAAGATGACGAGTGTGTCCAAGTAGTGTCTTTGTTGTGACAAGTAGTGGTCGGTGGGAACGGACGGCGTCGAGCAGTGAAGAGTTGTGTCATGATTACAAGTTACTTATAAGTTATAATAACAATTAGTTCGCATAGTGTAAGTTTCTACTTGCATTTGAGATTACACGGTTTGTTCTAAACGTTGTTTATCCAAGTAACCTACTTGACTCGCTCCCAATTCCTTATTTTGCGGTGTCGGAACTTCTATATGAGTTACCGTAATGTAATCCCGGTCATTACATTACGCTATCTCACATTTCCATTCGACATCACTCCATAAGTTCAAGATGGCGTAATCAACTTAATTTAGTTAAATCTCGCGTCACGTGTACGTATGTGTTTTGTAGTATGGTGTTCAGTTCAATTCCATATCATATGAGTGTAAGGTGTATATGTACGTGATGTAATGTGTAGCTCTACATGTAGCATAGTGACACATACAGTGTAAGTACGGTGCATAAAAGTCGTCCAAGACACACGGCTATAGACTAGACTTCACTAATGCGTCCTACGGTTAAACACACTAATGTATCCTAGTTCCCTATAGCCAAAGCTCTAATACCAAATGTAACACCCCGTCAAAAATCCCTTTAACGGAATGTTAACTCTGGTCCCAGTGCTTGGCTTGACTCCTACGTGACAGCAATATTCTACAGCAGAAGCAATTAATACCTGAGAATAAAACACGCAAAATGGATCAACAACAATGTTGAGTGAATCTACAGGTTTTAGGTAAACAATACAGTATGTTTAAGAAATACATTTCGAAAACGGTTATTAGTGGAAAACCACCAAGGTTCAATGTTAAAAGTTTGTAGACAACTCTGTGTCCCATTTCAAAAGTTTGTTCACACTACCATGTCAAGTTTCAATCATTTGTAGACAATACCATGTCAAGTTTCAAATATTCGTAGACAATACCATGTCAAGTTTTATTTCATTTTTTCGTAAACCACAATTTTAAATAACGTTGTATAGTATCTAAAAACAGTTATCAGAAAATAGTTTAAGTTCCTTGACCACGAGATTTTACAACTACAACTCCAAGTTGCGAAACGTTTGCAAAATCTATGAGCACCTGAATACTAGCAATGACCCGAGTATAGAATCCACTATACCCGCCTTTACCTCATAAAAATGTTATACACTTATACGAATGTATTATGTTCAATGTAAATACACCACAGTTTTTATAGCGGGTGAGGTTATCAACCTAACGGATCCGGCCATCTAAATTGTGCCTACACCGATGGTATTTAAAGTATTTAAGCTAGAGGCTTTGTGTACAAACTCAATATGCAGATATAGTACTCGTGTCAATACAAAAAGCATTTGATAATGTAAGTATAACAGCGTGTATTCTCATCCCTAAAAACGTGTAAAAAGCGGGACAGTAGACTCACCTTGAATAAAGCTCGGAATGAAAAGTGGACAATTTACTTGTACGGTTTATAGCCGAGTAATGCAACCTAAGTATACGTATATAGGTTGGTCAATAAATATGTCCTAAAAAAATGTGGTTTCATAGTATAAGTTGTCTTATTGCTCGACTCGACGCGTTTCAAAGTAGAAGTCAACATACAGTCAACTAATTCATGCAAGTCAAACAAAGTCAACCGAAGTCAAACCGAAAGTCAAACTTGGTCAAAGTAGTCAACTAAAGTCAACATCAGTTGGTTCATGTCAAATATGGGTCAACATGTCAAACCTAAGTCAAACAACACGTTTCAGGTCATGAATAATCATTTTCACAATTTCAGTTTATCGTTGTGCACAAAATTCATGAACACGTAGCATACTTAGCATATTATCTCATGGTACATAATTCATGCAAACATGGAAAACTCCAGATCGTAAATATACTTAAAATCAATTCCAAAAAGTCCAGCTAGGGTCTCATACAATAATTAAAAGTCAGAAATCAGAAGGGGTACATTTGGGGTTCACCAAGTCAGTTTCTGACCGCGCACTGATTTGGTTTCGGCTATAACCGGAGTTAGGAACATGCAATTGATACAAGACCAGTGGACATAGTTCAGAAACAAGTTAAACTAACACATATCAAAAATCGAGCAATTTTGGTTTAGCCAATTTGTACAGTTTATTCATGCAATTTGAATATTCGGTTTTTTCAGCTCAATCAGAATTTACATAAAGTATGGCTCTATTGTGCCCAATGTATAAGGTTTCAGAGATTGACATAAAAAAAAATAAGTCACATATCATGTTAAAATTCATATTCCAGAAGCTTACATGCTCATTCAATAAACACAATCCTCAGAGTATAAAACAGGGAGCAATTTACAGATTCGATTCTAGTCTCGCTAGTCACATTGGCACGCGATTATCCAAAGATCTGGATACAATTATGAAGGTATTTCGTATGCCCGAGAGACATATTAAATTAATATGGCTAACATGTTATGATCCAAGTCGGGTCATACCCAATAACAAGCTTAACGACACCTTATATGTATTTAATCTTTAACGAATGGATCGTTAAATAAATACGCGACACTTGGATTTTAGAAAATGGGTTTTCTAAAATATAATCACTTGAGATAAATTATTTGGATAATTTATATATGATAAGGATATAATTATTTATAGGTTTAAATAATTATGTTGTGTTATATTTTATAAAATGGTTTATAAAATGTAAATAAATTAATAAGTGCATGGTATTTAATAACAAGTTCATGTATTTATAAACTTGTTTATAAGTTGTAAATCTTGTTATTAAATAAACTAATGTGTGCAGATTTTGGGACTCCAAGAAGGCACACCCATGCTTATTCTTGTTACTTTTAAGACTACACAAGTTCATATATGCATGTGTAACTCTTGGACCAAAGTAATACTTATTCTCTCAAGTGAAACTACACTTTGATGCTTGTAAAAAAAACTGCAAAACAGAATTCTGCTGTGGCTGTTTCACGTGAGCTTTAGGGACTCAAAGGTGGGGTTTTAATTTATTTTGCAAGCTTAATTCAAGTGTCAAAGAAATCCTAACTAAAGGCAAGAGTGTTGGGTTAATTGCTTGGGGTATAACACACTTGAGGCTTCAAGTTAGAAGCTCATTTTGTATCATCTTCATCAACATTTCTGCTGTCCAATTCAGCTCATTTCTCACTCATTGAGGAGGTATAAACTTCTTCTTTTACTTGTTTTATATATAAGCATGAGTTCATGACTTGATACTAACATGGAATTTTACAAATGGCATTACAAACATACTTGTTCTATTAATGCTTCCGCTCGTATTAACTATCTTAAAATTGGTTTTATGATTGTGTAAACTTCATGAATATGTTGTTTTGAAACTTGTTAAATTCCATCAATGGTATCTAGAGCCGAAGTCTATGGATTATGCTTCTTATATTGTCCTTAAACCCACTATATTTGCATTCCATGTACATGCATGAATATGGAATGTAAAAATGTTCGGGTTTGGGTGGGTTTGTGAGTTTGGCCGAATTTGAAAGAGTTTCCAAGAGGGTTTGGAACTTGCAAATTGGTCATATTTGTTGTATGTAGTGTTCACAATCAATGCCTTGACCTTTTGATTGAATGCAAGTGTGTTTGAATGATTTGTATTTATTCATTTGGTATGTAATAATTAATTCATACATTTGGTTGTAATATTCATTCATTTGGGTATGTAATTTATTTTATATTTGGTATGTAAAATAGATTAGGTTGTATTTTCATTTTCTAGACAAAATGTATTAGGATATATTTTGTAACAAGATGAAAATGCATGAAGATCACAAGGAAGAACACAAGAAGCATGTGGATGCAAGGTTAAGTGGGAGGTTAAAACCTCTTACTTTGTGTTATAACCTGTCACACCCCCAGTTAGGGCCTGAGTGAAATGTGACTTAATATCAAATCAACCAACATATTATAATATACGAGAACAATACTAAATGATAAAACAAACTTTATTGAGCACGCAGCGGAAAATGAAACGTAGTTACAATGATAGGAGTAACAATAATGGAAATGTTCACATGCAGAAGTAATAAATGCGATATCTCTTGATCCTATGTCCAAGTAGCATCACATAAGCAGTAAGTATAAGAGCTTGAATCAAACAGCACCTGAGACAAAACATGCTAAAGTGTCAACCAAAAGGTTGAGTGAAGTTCATAGGTTTAACAAATAAGTTTGACCGTTTGTTTTAGACCACAAGATTTAATTTGTAAGGTTGATCTCCCGCAGGATCAAAAAGTTATGCCAGTGCGTGATATTTAGACTAAACGTTCAAGTTTGCCCCATGACAAGTTGTGTCTGTCCTTGTCGGTTTAAATTTCATTATCAAGTAATACAAAGACTGAGTCAAATGTATCGGGGACGTTACTCCCGATAGGCCTACCCCCAATAAATAAGCATGCCGCAGCACTTAAAAATATCACTGTAGGGACTTAGTCGGACATAGCCGGGTATAGCATAGTTTTAGCAGTTGGTACTTGTGTCTAAATTGTAAATAGTAAAAGCAGCATGTGTCTCACCCAAAATAAATTAAATAAGTTTGCTAGCAATAAAGAGTGGGGCTATGAATTCACCTTAGTAAGTAGAGAGAGAGTTATTCCTCAGAATAGAGAGTTGAACGAGTGAGCAGGAAAGTCAACCTATTGACATTTAAGAGTAGTTAAGTGTTTTGCCCATGTTTAAGTTTAAGTATGTGTTTAAGTATAGTTTGTTTTACTAAGTTTCTATTCATAGTAAGTTACTATTTTTATAAAGTTTCTATTTTTAGAAAGTTTCTTATTTTACTAAGTTTCTATGACTAGAGAGTTTCTACTTTTATGAGTGTTTCCATTTTAGGATACTTGCCGTATTAGATAAGCTTCCAATCACCCCTTTCCCTTCGAATGGCTAATTTAGATCTAGGGGCTTGAGCCATAGGACCCTTTAAATCGGAAGTCCAAACCCTCTGCCTAGAATCTCGTAGAAACCATTCGTCAAGAAAGTTCGAAGATCTATACATCTCTAATACATATCCCAAAATGTTTGTGTGCTACAATATAAGTAGTAGGTTATAGGTGCTAGTAATAGT
Organism: Rutidosis leptorrhynchoides; assembly: GCF_046630445.1. Classification (NCBI taxonomy): domain Eukaryota; kingdom Viridiplantae; phylum Streptophyta; class Magnoliopsida; order Asterales; family Asteraceae; genus Rutidosis; species Rutidosis leptorrhynchoides. The sequence goes on from NC_092337.1 coordinate 262,179,080, forward strand.
AATAGTATATACATGTTAAGTACTAGTATAAGTAGTATTAGGGTTTATGGTTTTAATATGTATATGTATATATAAAAATATATATATATTTTTTTTTACATGTATATATGTATATATAAATCTAGGTGTGTTTATGGATAACAAGTTTATAATATGAATATGAATTAACAAAGATTAAAGTTTATGTAAATAGTTTAGGGTTTATGTTATACCTTTGAAGATTCAAGATAATTAACAAAGAAAAGATGAACACGATGAAGATGGAAGATCAAAGCCTTGAAAATCTTGAAGAACTCCTTGAAGATTCTTGAAGAACACGAAGAACAAGCTTGAAGATCCGAATACCACAAGAGAGGGAGAGGGAGAGATTGTTTTTGAGAGAGGATTTTGGTGTGATTTGTGAATGAGAAACTAGGAGTTTATATAGTGCAAGTATTAGAGTGTTAGTCAACATAAGGATGTTCTAATTAATGATTTTATTTTATTTTATAATTTTTAGTCAACAATAGGTGGTACTAGTTTATATATGTATTATTTTAATTTTTAGTCAACATAAGGATGTAATTGTTTAAGATTCTTTAGTCTCATTATTATTACTATTATTACTATTATTATTTTTTACATTTACTACATGATAAGTATTATTTTCTTTTTACTAATTCATGACTTGTATATATTTAGTTCTCAATTGTTTTATTATTTATATAAATGTCAATTTTTATTTATTACTTATAGGTTATCAGTTATAATATTACATAAATGCATAAATTTTAATTAGCAGTGAGTGTCGACTAACAGTTTATTATTTTCATCTTTTATTAACTTGTCAATTATTGCACAAAGTTAATTAATATGTTTTCTAACTCTTAATACTTAACAATTGTTGATTAAAGTTTAATCATTAAGTTTTGATTATATTGTTTGGGCATTTAATATTGGAAAAATATAGAATGGAAAAATGAGGGTCGTTATAGTACCTCCCCGTTATTGAAAACTTCGTCCCGAAGTTTTTAGGTAGTTTTCTCGTTTGCATCAGCAGTTGAGAAGAGATGGGGATATTTCCGTTTCATATGGTCTTTGCGTTCCCAGGTATATTCGGGGCCTCTACGCGAATTCCACCGGACTTTAACGATAGGTATATTGCTTTTACGCGTTTGTTTGACCTCTCCTTCCATGATTTCTATAGGTTCTTCAACGAAGTGCATTTGCTCATCAATGCGGACATCATCCAGAGGAATAACGAGTGTGTCATCGGCAAGACACCGTTTAAGATTTGAGACATGAAACACATCATGTACTTGACTAAGTTCGGTTGGCAGTTCTAATCGGTATGCCACGGGACCGACTCTTTCAGTGATTGTGAATGGTCCAACATATCGTGGACTGAGTTTACTTCGCTTACCGAAGCGGACAACACCTTTCCAAGGGGATACTTTCAACATGACTTTATCTCCAACTTGGTATTCGATGTCTTTTCGTTTCTTATTGGCATAGCTTTTCTGTCGGCTACGGGCAGTTTCTAAACGTTGCTTGATTTGAACGATCTTTTCGGTAGTTTCGTGAATAATTTCAGGACCAGTTAAATGTCTGTCCTCAAGTTCATCCCAACACAAAGGGGATCTACACTTCCGTCCATATAAAGCTTCAAAAGGTGCAGCCTTAATGCTGGAGTGATAACTGTTATTATAAGAAAATTCAACCAAAGGTAGATGTCTATCCCATCCTTTGCCGAAATCGATTGCACAAGCACGTAGCATATCCTCCATAGTTTGAATGGTTCGTTCACTTTGACCATCGGTTTGCGGATGATAAGCTGTACTCATGTCGAGTTGAGTTCCAAGAGCAGATTGTAAAGTTTTCCAAAATCTAGAAACAAATCGACTATCGCGATCAGAAATGATCGAGATAGGAACACCATGACGTGAGACGATTTCTTTAATATAAAGCTGTGCTAATCTCTCCATCTTGTCAGTTTCCTTGATCGGTATGAAATGTGCAGATTTAGTAAGACGATCAACTACGACCCAAATAGTATCGTTACCGTTCGAAGTCTTAGGTAACTTAGTAACGAAGTCCATAGTGATACCTTCCCACTTCCACTGCGGAATGTCGGGTTGTGTCAACAGACCAGAAGGCTTTTGATGTTCGGCCTTGACTTTCAAACAAGTGAGACACTTACTAACATAAGTAGCAATATCGGCTTTCATGTTAGGCCACCAGTAGAATTCCTTCACATCGTGATACATCTTACTGGAACCGGGATGGATAGAATATCTAGTCTTATGTGCTTCATCCAAGACTAGTTCGCGAAGATTACCAAAACGAGGAACCCAGATTCTATTGCCAAAGTACCGTGTACCATTAGCTTTCACTTGAAGTTGGTTCTCAAAACCAATAGGTCCTTCACCTTCGATAAGTGTCGGTCTAATAGCTTCCAATTGAGCTTCACAGATTCGTGAAATAAGATTCGATTTGATTTTTAGGTTTAAAGCACGAACACGTTTAATATCGTCTTTTCGACTAAGGGCATCGGCAACTACATTCGCCTTGCCAGGATGATATTTCAGCTCACAATAATAATCGTTCAATGTCTCGAGCCATCGACTTTGCCTCATATTCAGCTGTTTTTGATCAAAGATGTGTCGAAGACTTTTATGGTCAGTGTACACCGTAAAGTGATTACCATAGAGATAATGTCTCCATATCTTTAATGCAAATACCACGGCACCTAACTCTAGGTCATGTGTGGTATAGTTTACTTCATGTTTCTTCAACTGTCTAGATGCATAGGCGATAACCTTCTCTCGTTGCATTAAAACACAACCAAAGCCATGCTTTGAGGCATCGCAGTAAACAAAAAAGTCGTCGGTACCTTCAGGTAAAGAAAGAATCGGGGCTGTGGTCAACTTCTCCTTCAGAATCTTGAAAGCAGATTCCTGTTCTTCGGACCACTCAAATTTCTTCCCTTTTTGAGTCAGCTTTGTAAGAGGTTTGGCAATGAGAGAAAAATCTTTTATAAACCTTCGATAGTAACCGGCAAGTCCCAAAAATTGACGAATATGCTTTGCAGTCTTTGGTATCTCCCAGTTCTGAATAGCAGTAATCTTAGCTGGATCGACATGTATTCCGTTTCAATCAACAACATGTCCGAGAAATTGTACGGTTTTGAGCCAAAACTCGCACTTAGAAAATTTAGCATAAAGTTGTTCCTTTCGTAAGAGTTCAAGAATCATGCGCAAATGTTGCTCATGCTCTTTCTCATTCTTCGAATAGATCAAGATGTCGTCAATGAATACGATGACAAATTTGTCAAGATACGGTTTACAAACACGATTCATGAGGTCCATGAACACGGCAGGAGCATTAGTTAAACCAAAAGGCATGACACAGAATTCATAGTGCCCATAACGAGTGCGAAAAGCAGTCTTAGGAATATCGGATTCCTTGACCTTGAGTTGGTGATAACCGGATCTTAAATCAATCTTTGAATAAACACTTGACCCTTGAAGTTGGTCAAATAGATCATCAATACGTGGCAACGGATAACGGTTCTTGATAGTAAGCTTGTTAAGTTCGCGGTAATCAATGCACATCCTTAATGTACCATCCTTCTTTTTAACAAACAGAATAGGAGCTCCCCAAGGGGACGAGCTTGGACGAATGAAACCTTTATCCAATAGTTCTTGGAGTTGGTTGGATAATTCCTTCATTTCGGAAGGTGCTAAACGGTATGGTGCTTTAGCAACAGGAGCAGCACCAGGAGTTAAATCAATTTGGAATTCAACTTGTCGAGGAGGTGGAATACCCGGAAGATCTTCGGGAAACACATCGGGAAAGTCTTTAACTACTGGTACATCTTCAATTCGCTTCTCTTTCGATTCAATCAGATTAACGTGGGCTAGAATAGCTGGATAACCTTTCATAAGGTATTTGCGGGTTTTAATACAGGAGATAATATTGAGATTGGAACCACTCTTTTCACCTTGGATAATAAGAGTCTCTCCATTTCCTAATGGAACATGAACGGTTTTATCGTAACACATGATCGCAGCTCTTAATGGACGTAACCAATCCATTCCAACTATGACATCGAAACTTCCTAGCTCGACCGGCAAAAGGTCTATCTTAAATTCTTTGCTGGCTAAGATTAGGTTGCAGTTTTTATAAATTTTATCAACTTTCATGATCTTTCCATTGGCTACTTCTACTAATCGTTTAGTTTCTAAGGGTTGAGGCTTTTCAGTAAATAGGGTACAAAATTCATTAGATACGTAACTTCGGTCGGCACCAGTATCGAATAAAATAGTTGCGTAGCAATTATTGACGAGATACGTACCCGTGATGACCTCATCTTCATCTCGGGCTTCAGCAGCAGTAATAACAAATGCACGACCCTTTGCAGCAGTAGTATTGGCTCCAGTAGCAGGATTATCTCTCTTCTTAGGGCAATTTGGACTAATGTGTCCCTTTTCCCCACAAGTATAACAAGTAGGAGGAGCTTTGGCAGGAACAATAGATTTATTCTTTGGAGGAGTCCTACACGTCTTAGCTACGTGTCCCACTTTCTTACACAACGAACAAGTGGCAGTGCACTGCCCCGGGTGATGCCTTTCACAACGAACACAAAAAGGATAAGTGCCCTTATAATTCGTACTTGTACTATCCATAAGCTTTTTACTAACATTCTGATTTGAACCTTGAGACGGCTCAAACTTCCTCTTACCATCATTACCCTTGGTTTCAACTTGCTTATTGGCCGACGCCCTTCTTCTCTTGGCCAACATGAGATTTTGTGCCATGAGAATCACAGCATCCAAAGTAACCTTCTCAGCAGCAATAACATTCCCTTGAACATCCTCGGGAAGACCTTCAATATACCGCTCAATTCTTCTAGCTTCAGTAGGAAACATTTCAGGACATAGAGTAGAAAGCTCCAGATAACGATTGGTATAATTCTCAATGTCAGTACCCTTGACCCTGAGATCCCAGAACTCAGCTTCAAGCTTCTGAACTTGACTCCTTGGGCAGAATTTGTTGACCATCATACTTTTGAGTTCGTCCCATGGAATTGCATTAGCATTATCAATTCCTACGGACTTGGCATAAGCAGTCCACCAAGTTAAAGCATTACTACCCAACGAGCTAGTGGCATACTTTACTCGATCATCATCACCACAGTTGCAAATACGGAAAATAGATTCCATCTTTTCGAACCAACGAACTAGTTCGACAGCTTCTTCGTTTCCCTTAAAAGCGGGAGGGTGACAGTTTGTAAAGTCCTTGTAGGAACAAGGTTTTGGTTGAGTATTAGCATGATTAGCTTGGGCGTTGCCTTGGGCAGCAGCGAGTAACTGTTGGAATTGCTCAGTAGTTAACACAACGTTGTTAACGGTAGGTGCAGCTGGACGAACCATGATGTCACTACATAAAAGTGAACATATGTTTGATAAGTTTAACAAGTTATAAGTTTGAGTAATCACAAGTATGAATAAACTAAAGTATTGATATCGCATGATATTAATAAAACACTTTATATTATTAGAACGAGGCATTAAATAAGCCTTTATTACACGATTCGGAAATAGAAATTGTTTAAGGCACAGCCTTTACATAGATGGAAAATAGGAAAAATAACTAGGAAATATTAAGATTGAAGTAGTCTTCATATTTCGTCTCCAACCTTCTTCATAAACTCCTCAACTTTCTCATTTTTCGACTTTTGTTTCTCATAGAGATACTCGAAGTTGTCATAAAGGTTGGTAACACGACTGTTTAAGGCATTAGTGTTGTACTCTCTTATGGCAAGTTGTTCGTCGACTCGACCTTTCTCCATTTTCATTCGGACATCAACATCCTCCTTGAGGTAAGCAAGTGATTGCTTTCCCCAGCGAGTGTTTCGTTCTTCCTCGCACTTTAGCATCAGCAACTCCTTTCTTAGCTCGACGTTTTCTTTCATAAGTTTCTTCATTCGACGATCCACTCTTTCCATGTGGCGAAGTAGACCTCCAATGTTTCTCTCGGTATCGTTTCGTAATCTCATGATTTCATACTTAGGACCATCATAAAAAGGAGATCGGGCTCTCTTCCTTGATGGACCAACTTCTTCATGCCGTTTTCCCTTATCTTGGGTTCTCGGAGTTGGGTAGTATTGAGGAGACCCATGTGAATCTAAAATAGTATTCGGGCTATAATTCAGTGGTGGTGAAGTAGGACTATAAAGAGGACTTCGAACTGGTCTCGAAGTTGAAGAGTGTCCAACACCTACTTCGGTGGTAGGGTTGTGAGTTGCTTTGTTGGACTTGTTAACGCTTGAGCTTGACATCCTATCATTAGGAAAGAGACCTTGATTAGAATCTTTGAGTCAAGTTTATTAAAGCATAATTGGTAAGATTATACGACAATCCTAAGTGCTTTAAGTCCAAGGCAGGAAAGGTTATAGTTTCCTAGATTGCTAAGGCACCCTAGCTAACAAGTAAGGCACACATAAAAATGCAATCCTGGTTCTCTATAACAGCCTGGTTTGCTCTGATACCAATCTGTCACACCCCCAGTTAGGGCCTGGGTGAAATGTGACTTAATATCAAATCAACCAACATATTATAATATACGAGAACAATACTAAATGATAAAACAAACTTTATTGAGCACGCAGCGGAAAATGAAACGTAGTTACAATGATAGGAGTAACAATAATGGAAATGTTCACATGCAGAAGTAATAAATGCGATATCTCTTGATCCTATGTCCAAGTAGCATCACATAAGCAGTAAGTATAAGAGCTTGAATCAAACAGCACCTGAGACAAAACATGCTAAAGTGTCAACCAAAAGGTTGAGTGAAGTTCATAGGTTTAACAAATAAGTTTGACCGTTTGTTTTAGACCACAAGATTTAATTTGTAAGGTTGATCTCCCGCAGGATCAAAAAGTTATGCCAGTGCGTGATATTTAGACTAAACGTTCAAGTTTGCCCCATGACAAGTTGTGTCTGTCCTTGTCGGTTTAAATTTCATTATCAAGTAATACAAAGACTGAGTCAAATGTATCGGGGACGTTACTCCCGATAGGCCTACCCCCAATAAATAAGCATGCCGCAGCACTTAAAAATATCACTGTAGGGACTTAGTCGGACATAGCCGGGTATAGCATAGTTTTAGTAGTTGGTACTTGTGTCTAAATTGTAAATAGTAAAAGCAGCATGTGTCTCACCCAAAATAAATTAAATAAGTTTGCTAGCAATAAAGAGTGGGGCTATGAATTCACCTTAGTAAGTAGAGAGAGAGTTATTCCTCAGAATAGAGAGTTGAACGAGTGAGCAGGAAAGTCAACCTATTGACATTTAAGAGTAGTTAAGTGTTTTGCCCATGTTTAAGTTTAAGTATGTGTTTAAGTATAGTTTGTTTTACTAAGTTTCTATTCCTAGTAAGTTACTATTTTTATAAAGTTTCTATTTTTAGAAAGTTTCTTATTTTACTAAGTTTCTATGACTAGAGAGTTTCTACTTTTATGAGTGTTTCCATTTTAGGATACTTGCCGTATTAGATAAGCTTCCAATCACCCCTTTCCCTTCGAATGGCTAATTTAGATCTAGGGGCTTGAGCCATAGGACCCTTTAAATCGGAAGTCCAAACCCTCTGCCTAGAATCTCGTAGAAACCATTCGTCAAGAAAGTTCGAAGATCTATACATCTCTAATACATATCCCAAAATGTTTGTGTGCTACAATATAAGTAGTAGGTTATAGGTGCTAGTAATAGTAATAGTATATACATGTTAAGTACTAGTATAAGTAGTATTAGGGTTTAAGGTTTTAATATGTATATGTATATATAAAAATATATATATATTTTTTTTTACATGTATATATGTATATATAAATCTAGGTGTGTTTATGGATAACAAGTTTATAATATGAATATGAATTAACAAAGATTAAAGTTTATGTAAATAGTTTAGGGTTTATGTTATACCTTTGAAGATTCAAGATAATTAACAAAGAAAAGATGAACACGATGAAGATGGAAGATCAAAGCCTTGAAAATCTTGAAGAACTCCTTGAAGATTCTTGAAGAACACGAAGAACAAGCTTGAAGATCCGAATACCACAAGAGAGGGAGAGGGAGAGATTGTTTTTGAGAGAGGATTTTGGTGTGATTTGTGAATGAGAAACTAGGAGTTTATATAGTGCAAGTATTAGAGTGTTAGTCAACATAAGGATGTTCTAATTAATGATTTTATTTTATTTTATAATTTTTAGTCAACAATAGGTGGTACTAGTTTATATATGTATTATTTTAATTTTTAGTCAACATAAGGATGTAATTGTTTAAGATTCTTTAGTCTCATTATTATTACTATTATTACTATTATTATTTTTTACATTTACTACATGATAAGTATTATTTTCTTTTTACTAATTCATGACTTGTATATATTTAGTTCTCAATTGTTTTATTATTTATATAAATGTCAATTTTTATTTATTACTTATAGGTTATCAGTTATAATATTACATAAATGCATAAATTTTAATTAGCAGTGAGTGTCGACTAACAGTTTATTATTTTCATCTTTTATTAACTTGTCAATTATTGCACAAAGTTAATTAATATGTTTTCTAACTCTTAATACTTAACAATTGTTGATTAAAGTTTAATCATTAAGTTTTGATTATATTGTTTGGGCATTTAATATTGGAAAAATATAGAATGGAAAAATGAGGGTCGTTATATAACCCTTTATCGGTGACATTTGTTTTCGGCTAAACAAATGTCTACCAAATTGGCTTGATTGTGAACACATTTGTTTTGCATGCGTGGTTGTTTTATTTCTTGTATGATTGTGGATTGTGTATGTTACTACAACAAGTTATCACACAAGTTAACAACAAGCAAAACTAAAATTTAATTGGTTAAATTATAAACAACATGACATTTACCAAACTACAATTTAATCGGTTAAATTGAAATGGCAAAAGGACATTAATAAATGGTTATTAAGAACACTAAAAGATTCACACATATAAAATGGTTTATATCATGTAATTGCCTTAATTACAAGACTTGAAAATGGATTTCAAATGAACCATACACTAAATGCATGTTGGTGTATGGCATAAATGTTTTCTCAAACTAGAATTAATGAAAACTTAAAATCCCTTAATCAACAAAGCAAACAAGTTAAACGCCATCCTTTTGTGTGACACTTAAAAATATTAGGGAACTCATAATGGGATAAAGGTCACCTAACCGTTATAAACAAACTAATATGATTGAGGTAAATTTCGCACACTTGTGGGATAAAGGTCACCTAACCACTTGGATGTTAAATTTACACGTTTACACAAGTAGGACGACTTGATTTGGGAATCATGAACTTAGGGTCACCGAAGCATGAGGAACAAATAGGCGTTGATGGGATGAATATGCCATGCAAAAGGATTGCATGATCCCATAATTTAGAAGTTGCAAAAGGATTGCAATTGTCATATAAATGACTACCTAGCTAAATCAAATAACGGGATAAAGGTCACCTAACCAAAATTTGATTTACCGTTGGATTCTAATATTTAATAAGTCAATTAAAATTTAAAAGTGTATTGTTTATTAGATTTAAAATCGATACATAAATGAACTTTGTTAAATTTTGTAGATGGCCGCCAATAACAACATGCAAAATGCACCTATTAACTTGAACAACCTATTGTTAAGGTCTCTCCTCGAGAAAGACAAACTCAACCATACGAACTTTATGGATTGGTTCCGCAATCTTAGGATTGTCCTCAAACTTGAGGATAAGGCGTATGTGTTGGAAGACCCCATTCCCGATCAACCAGACGAGGATGATACGGAAGGCATAGCTTATTGGGATAAGTATTGCGCCGATTCGGTGCAAGTCGCTTGCCTAATGCTTGGGACTATGATACCCAAACTCCAAAAGGATTTCGAGCATCATACTACATACGACATGATCACGCAATTGAAGGAGATGTTCCTTCAACAAGCACGTGTCGAGTGCTTCGAGACCGTTCGAGCGCCTCATGCATGTCGTATGGATGACTCCCAATCCGTTTCATCTTATGTCCTCAAAATGAAAAGCCTCATTGATCGCGCAAACCGTCTTAACCTCAACATATCTAATGAGCTAGCCACCGATCTTATCCTAAACTCCTTGTCAAAGAGGTTTGACCAATTTGTAATTAATTACAATATGAATGGGATGGATAAGACCATTGGCGAACTTCATGGCATGCTCAGGACGGCGGAAACTAGCATGGGTAAGAGGACTTCACCCGTACTAATGATCAATGATGGTGGGTCCAAAGGTAACAACACCTCTAAGCCAAAGGCGGCTAAGAGGAAAGGACCCGCCCATCAAGGCAAGGGAAAGGGGAGGATGGTTACCCCAACCAAAAACAAGAACAAGAAGCAAAAGGTTGCCGGACAAGCAAACCCCAAGGAAGACCCGTGCTTCGGTTGTGGTGAAATGGGTCACTGGAAACGCAATTGCCCGGTCTACCTTAAGGAGTTGAAGGAAAAGAGGGATGCGGGGCAATCCTCAGGTAACATATATATGGTATATATAGAGCTTAGTATTACTTCTTCTAATACATGGGTATTAGACACTGGATGTGGAACTCACATTTGCAATTCTTTGCAGGGGTTCAAAAGAAGTAGCAAGCAAATGGGAACATCAAGTCTACCTTAACCGTTTTATTATTTCCCCCACCGGTTCTATTTCTTCATCCGGTTCCGATTCTTCTTCCGGTTCCGATTCTTCTTCCGGTTCCGACTCTTCTTCCGGTTCCTCTTCGGGAACTTGTGAATCAGTCCACGAATCATTCCAATTTACATTTGACTCTTCATTATTATTAGGTGAGTCAATGGGACTTGTTCTAGAGGTAGACATCTATCACATAATATCAAACGCGTTAAGAGATTAATATATCACATAATATTCACATGTTAAAAATATATAGTTTCCAACAAAATTTATTAAGCAATCATTTTTCAAGTAAACACGGTCGAAGTCCAGACTCACTAATGCATCCTAACAAACTCGATAAGACACACTAATACAAAATTCTGGTTCTCTAAGACCAACGCTCGGATACCAACTGAAATGTCCCGTTCTTATTGATTAAAAACGTTCCATATTAATTGATTTCGTTGCGAGGTTTTGACCTCTATATGAGACGTTTTTCAAAGACTGCATTCATTTTTAAAACAAACCATAACCTTTATTTCATAAATAAAGGTTTAAAAAGCTTTACGTAGATTATCAAATAATGATAATCTAAAATATCCTGTTTACACACGACCATTACATAATGGTTTACAATACAAATATGTTACATCGAAATCAGTTTCTTGAATGCAGTTTTTACACAATATCATACAAACATGGACTCCAAATCTTGTCCTCATTTTAGTATGCAACAGCGGAAGCTCTTAATATTCACCTGAGAATAAACATGCTTTAAACGTCAACAAAAATGTTGGTGAGTTATAGGTTTAACCTATATATATCAAATCATAATAATAGACCACAAGATTTCATATTTCAATACACATCCCATACATAGAGATAAAAATCATTCATATGGTGAACACCTGGTAACCGACATTAACAAGATGCATATATAAGAATATCCCCATCATTCCGGGACACCCTTCGGATATGATATAAATTTCGAAGTACTAAAGCATCCGGTACTTTGGATGGGGTTTGTTAGGCCCAATAGATCTATCTTTAGGATTCGCGTCAATTAGGGTGTCTGTTCCCTAATTCTTAGATTACCAGACTTAATAAAAAAGGGCATATTCGATTTCGATAATTCAACCATAGAATGTAGTTTCACGTACTTGTGTCTATTTTGTAAATCATTTATAAAACCTGCATGTATTCTCATCCCAAAAATATTAGATTTTAAAAGTGGGACTATAACTCACTTTCACAGATTTTTACTTCGTCGGGAAGTAAGACTTGGCCACTGGTTGATTCACGAACCTATAACAATATATACATATATATCAAAGTATGTTCAAAATATATTTACAAAACTTTTAATATATTTTGATGTTTTAAGTTTATTAAGTCAGCTGTCCTCGTTAGTAACCTACAACTAGTTGTCCACAGTTAGATGTACAGAAATAAATCGATAAATATTATCTTGAATCAATCCACGACCCAGTGTATACGTATCTCAGTATTGATCACAACTCAAACTATATATATTTTGGAATCAACCTCAACCCTGTATAGCTAACTCCAACATTCACATATAGAGTGTCTATGGTTGTTCCGAAATATATATAGATGTGTCGACATGATAGGTCGAAACATTGTATACGTGTCTATGGTATCTCAAGATTACATAATATACAATACAAGTTGATTAAGTTATGGTTGGAATAGATTTGTTACCAATTTTCACGTAGCTAAAATGAGAAAAATTATCCAATCTTGTTTTACCCATAACTTCTTCATTTTAAATCCGTTTTGAGTGAATCAAATTGCTATGGTTTCATATTGAACTCTATTTTATGAATCTAAACAGAAAAAGTATAGGTTTATAGTCGGAAAAATAAGTTACAAGTCGTTTTTGTAAAGGTAGTCATTTCAGTCGAAAGAACGACGTCTAGATGACCATTTTAGAAAACATACTTCCACTTTGAGTTTAACCATAATTTTTGGATATAGTTTCATGTTCATAATAAAAATCATTTTCTCAGAATAACAACTTTTAAATCAAAGTTTATCATAGTTTTTAATTAACTAACCCAAAACAGCCCGCGGTGTTACTACGACGGCGTAAATCTGGTTTTACGGTGTTTTTCGTGTTTCCAGGTTTTAAATCATTAAGTTAGCATATCATATAGATATAGAACATGTGTTTAGTTGATTTTAAAAGTCAAGTTAGAAGGATTAACTTTTATTTGCGAACAAGTTTAGAATTAACTAAACTATGTTCTAGTGATTACAAGTTTAAACCTTCGAATAAGATAGCTTTATATGTATGAATCGAATGATGTTATGAACATCATTACTACCTTAAGTTCCTTGGATAAACCTACTGGAAAAGAGAAAAATGGATCTAGCTTCAACGGATCCTTGGATGGCTCGAAGTTCTTGAAGCAGAATCATGACACGAAAACAAGTTCAAGTAAGATCATCACTTGAAATAAGATTGTTATAGTTATAGAAATTGAACCAAAGTTTGAATATGATTATTACCTTGTATTAGAATGATAACCTACTGTAAGAAACAAAGATTTCTTGAGGTTGGATGATCACCTTACAAGATTGGAAGTGAGCTAGCAAACTTGAAAGTATTCTTGATTTTATGTAACTAGAACTTGTAGAATATATGAAGAACACTTAGAACTTGAAGATAGAACTTGAGAGAGATCAATTAGATGAAGAAAATTGAAGAATGAAAGTGTTTGTAGGTGTTTTTGGTCGTTGGTGTATGGATTAGATATAAAGGATATGTAATTTTGTTTTCATGTAAATAAGTCATGAATGATTACTCATATTTTTGTAATTTTATGAGATATTTCTTGCTAGTTGCCAAATGATGGTTCCCACATCTGTTAGGTGACTCACATGGGCTGCTAAGAGCTGATCATTGGAGTGTATATACCAATAGTACATACATCTAAAAGCTGTGTATTGTACGAGTACGAATACGGGTGCATACGAGTAGAATTGTTGATGAAACTGAACGAGGATGTAATTGTAAGCATTTTTGTTAAGTAGAAGTATTTTGATAAGTGTATTGAAGTCTTTCAAAAGTGTATAAATACATATTAAAACACTACATGTATATACATTTTAACTGAGTCGTTAAGTCATCGTTAGTCGTTATATGTAAGTGTTGTTTTGAAACCTTTAGGTTAACGATCTTGTTAAATGTTGTTAACCCAATGTTTATAATATCAAATGAGATTTTAAATTATTATATTATCATGATATTATCATGTATGAATATCTCTTAATATGATATATATACATTAAATGTCTTTACAACGATAATCGTTACATATATGTCTCGTTTAAAAATCATTAAGTTAGTAGTCTTGTTTTTACATATGTAGTTCATTGTAAATATACTTAATGATATGTTTACTTATCATAGTATCATTTTAACTATATATATATCCATATATATGTCATCATATAGTTTTTACAAGTTTTAACGTTCGTGAATCACCGGTCAACTTGGGTGGTCAATTGTCTATATGAAACATATTTCAATTAATCAAGTCTTAACAAGTTTGATTGCTTAACATGTTGGAAACATTTAATCATGTAAATATCAATCTCAATTAATATATATAAACATGGAAAAGTTCGGGTCACTACAGTACCTACCCGTTAAATAAATTTCGTCCCGAAATTTTAAGCTGTTGAAGGTGTTGACGAATCTTCTGGAAATAGATGCGGGTATTTCTTCTTCATCTGATCTTCACGCTCCCAGGGGAACTCGGGTCCTCTACGAGCATTCCATCAAACCTTAACAATTGGTATCTTGTTTTGCTTAAGTCTTTTAACCTCACGATCCATTATTTCGACGGGTTCTTCGATGAATTGAAGTTTTTCGTTGATTTGGATTTCATCTAACGGAATAGTGAGATCTTCTTTAGCAAAACATTTCTTTAAATTCGAGACGTGGAAAGTGTTATGTACAGCCGCGAGTTGTTGAGGTAACTCTAGTCGGTAAGCTACTGGTCCGACACGATCAATAATCTTGAATGGTCCAATATACCTTGGATTTAATTTCCCTCGTTTACCAAATCGAACAACGCCTTTCCAAGGTGCAACTTTAAGCATGACCATCTCTCCAATTTCAAATTCTATATCTTTTCTTTTAATGTCAGCGTAGCTCTTTTGTCGACTTTGGGCGGTTTTCAACCGTTGTTGAATTTGGATGATCTTCTCGGTAGTTTCTTGTATAATCTCCGGACCCGTAATCTGTCTATCCCCCACTTCACTCCAACAAATCGGAGACCTGCACTTTCTACCATAAAGTGCTTCAAACGGCGCCATCTCAATGCTTGAATGGTAGCTGTTGTTGTAGGAAAATTCTGCTAACGGTAGATGTCGATCCCAACTGTTTCCGAAATCAATAACACATGCTCGTAGCATGTCTTCAAGCGTTTGTATCGTCCTTTCGCTCTGCCCATCAGTTTGTGGATGATAGGCAGTACTCATGTCTAGACGAGTTCCTAATGCTTGCTGTAATGTCTGCCAGAATCTTGAAATAAATCTGCCATCCCTATCAGAGATAATAGAGATTGGTATTCCATGTCTGGAGATGACTTCCTTCAAATACAGTCGTGCTAACTTCTCCATCTTGTCATCTTCTCTTATTGGCAAGAAGTGTGCTGATTTGGTGAGACGGTCAACTATTACCCAAATAGTATCAAAACCACTTGCAGTCCTTGGCAATTTAGTGATGAAATCCATGGTAATGTTTTCCCCTTTCCATTCCGGGATTTCGGGTTGTTGAAGTAGACCTGATGGTTTCTGATGCTCAGCTTTGACCTTAGAACACGTCAAACATTCTCCTACGTATTTAGCAACATCGGCTTTCATACCCGGCCACCAAAAATGTTTCTTGAGATCCTTGTACATCTTCCCCGTTCCAGGATGTATTGAGTATCTGGTTTTATGAGCTTCTCTAAGTACCATTTCTCTCATATCTCCAAATTTTGGTACCCAAATCCTTTCAGCCCTATACCGGGTTCCGTCTTCCCGAATATTAAGATGCTTCTCCGATCCCTTGGGTATTTCATCCTTTAAATTTCCCTCTTTTAAAACTCCTTGTTGCGCCTCCTTTATTTGAGTAGTAAGGTTATTATGAATCATTATATTCATAGATTTTACTCGAATGGGTTCTCTGTCCTTCCTGCTCAAGGCATCGGCTACCACATTTGCCTTCCCCGGGTGGTAACGAATCTCAAAGTCGTAATCATTCAACAATTCAATCCACCTACGCTGCCTCATATTCAGTTGTTTCTGATTAAATATGTGTTGAAGACTTTTGTGGTCGGTATATATAATACTTTTGACCCCATATAAGTAGTGCCTCCAAGTCTTTAATGCAAAAACAACCGCGCCTAATTCCAAATCATGCGTCGTATAATTTTGTTCGTGAATCTTCAATTGTCTAGACGCATAAGCAATCACCTTCGTTCGTTGCATTAATACACAACCGAGACCTTGCTTTGATGCATCACAATAAATCACAAAATCATCATTCCCTTCAGGCAATGACAATATAGGTGCCGTAGTTAGCTTTTTCTTCAATAACTGAAACGCTTTCTCTTGTTCATCATTCCATTCAAATTTCTTCCCTTTATGCGTTAATGCAGTCAAGGGTTTTGCTATTCTGGAAAAGTCTTGGATGAACCTTCTGTAGTAACCAGCTAGTCCTAAAAACTGGCGTATGTGTTTCGGAGTTTTCGGGGTTTCCCACTTTTCAACAGTTTCTATCTTTGCCGGATCCACCTTAATACCTTCTTTGTTCACTATGTGACCGAGGAATTGAACTTCTTCCAACCAAAATGCACACTTTGAAAACTTAGCGTACAATTCTTCCTTCCTCAATACTTCTAACACCTTTCTCAAATGTTCACCGTGTTCTTGGTCATTCTTTGAGTAAATAAGTATGTCATCAATGAAAACAATGACAAACTTGTCAAGGTATGGTCCACACACTCGGTTCATAAGGTCCATGAACACAGCTGGTGCATTAGTTAAACCAAACGGCATGACCATAAACTCGTAATGACCGTAACGTGTTCTGAAAGCAGTCTTTGGAATATCATCTTCTTTCACCCGCATTTGATGATACCCGGAACGTAAGTCAATCTTTGAATAAACAGACGAGCCTTGTAGTTGATCAAATAAGTCATCGATTCTCGGTAGTGGGTAGCGGTTCTTGATGGTAAGTTTGTTCAACTCTCGGTAGTCGATACACAACCTGAATGTACCATCTTTCTTCTTGACAAACAAAACAGGAGCTCCCCACGGTGATGTGCTTGGTCGAATGAAACCACGCTCTAAAAGTTCTTGTAATTGGCTTTGTAGTTCTTTCATCTCGCTGGGTGCGAGTCTGTAAGGAGCACGAGCTATTGGTGCAGCTCCTGGTACAAGATCTATTTGAAATTCAACGGATCGATGTGGGGGTAATCCCGGTAATTCTTTCGGAAATACATCAGGAAATTCTTTTGCGACGGGAACATCATTGATGCTCTTTTCTTCAGTTTGTACTTTCTCGACGTGTGCTAGAACAGCATAGCAACCTTTTCTTATTAGTTTTTGTGCCTTCAAATTACTAATAAGATGTAGCTTCGTGTTGCCCTTTTCACCGTACACCATTAAGGGTTTTCCTTTTTCTCGTATAATGCGAATTGCATTTTTGTAACAGACGATCTCTGCTTTCACTTCTTTCAACCAGTCCATACCGATTATCACATCAAAACTCCCTAACTCTACTGGTATCAAATCAATCTTAAATGTTTCGCTAACCAGTTTAATTTCTCGATTCCGACATATATTATCTGCTGAAATTAATTTACCATTTGCTAATTCGAGTAAAAATTTACTATCCAAAGGCGTCAATGGACAACTTAATTTAGCACAAAAATCTCTACTCATATAGCTTCTATCCGCACCCGAATCAAATAAAACGTAAGCAGATTTATTGTCAATAAGAAACGTACCCGTAACAAGCTCCGGGTCTTCCTGTGCCTCTGCCGCATTAATATTGAAAACTCTTCCACGGCCTTGTCCATTCGTGTTCTCCTGGTTCGGGCAATTTCTAATAATGTGGCCCGGTTTTCCACATTTATAACAAACTACATTGGCATAACTTGCTCCGACACTACTTGCTCCGCCATTACTCGTTCCGACACCATTTGTTCCTTTCGTTCTATTAACCCCTGGTCCGTAGACCTCACACTTCGCCGCGCTATGACCATTTCTTTTACACTTGTTGCAAAATTTGGTGCAGAACCCCGAGTGATTCTTTTCACACCTTTGGCATAGCTGCTTCTGATTGTTGTTGTTGTTGCGGTTATTATTGTTGTTGGGATGATTGTTGTAGTTGCTGTTGTTATTATTGTTGTTGTTGTTGGGCCGTTTGTTGTAGTTGCGATTGATGTTGCGATTGTTGGGATAATTGTTGCGATTATTGTTGTAATTGCTGTTGTTGTTGTATTGGTGATTCTTATCACCGTTTTCCTCCCACTTTCTTTTAACTTGCTTCACATTGGCCTCTTTAGCAGTCTGTTCTTTAATTCTTTCTTCAATCTGGTTCACGAGTTTGTGAGCCATTCTACATGCCTGTTGTATGGAGGCGGGCTCGTGTGAACTTATATCTTCTTGGATTCTTTCCGGTAATCCTTTCACAAATGCGTCGATCTTCTCTTCCTCATCTTCGAATGCTCCCGGACACAATAGGCACAATTCTGTGAATCGTCTTTCGTACGTGGTAATATCAAATCCTTGGGTTCGTAACCCTCTAAGTTCTGTCTTGAGCTTATTGACCTCGGTTCTGGGACGGTACTTCTCGTTCATCAAGTGCTTGAATGCTGACCACGGTAGTGCGTACGCATCGTCTTGTCCCACTTGCTCTAGATAGGTATTCCACCATGTTAACGCAGAACCTGTGAAGGTATGCGCAGTGTACTTTACTTTGTCCTCTTCAGTACACTTACTTATGGCAAACACCGATTCGACCTTCTCGGTCCACCGTTTCAATCCGATCGGTCCTTCGGTTCCATCAAATTCCAAAGGTTTGCAGGCAGTGAATTCTTTGTAGGTGCATCCTACACGATTTCCTGTACTGCTAGATCCAAGGTTATTGTTGGTATGTAGCGCAGTCTGTACTGCGGCTATGTTTGAAGCTAGAAAAGTACGGAATTCCTCTTCATTCATATTCACGGTGTGTCGAGTAGTCGGTGCCATTTCCTTCAAAATAGTTAAATGGAACAAGTTAATCATACAGAATATTAAGAGTAGTTAATAGTATTTCGTAGCATAATATGAACTCATTTATAAAAGCTTTTTCTTCATATTAGCGTTTTATAAGTTTAAATTCGGGTAGTACCTACCCGTTAAGTTCATACTTAGTAGCTAATATACAATTCAACTACTACAATTCTATATGAAAAACTGATTATAATAACATTTCGCGTTCAAACTTTTATACAATATTTTACAAACTTACAATACCGCTTATTTTACATAAAGCATGAAATATAGCACACAATAACTTTGATACAAGATAGTTGTGAAGACAATTCTAGCTAGTACACAAGTCGTTCAGCAAAGGCAATAAAGACACGTAATTCATACGTCCAGAAACAAGTCATGCATTCTGGTTTTACTAGGACTACTTCCCATCCTTGGTCTTGTGCAACATAACCGTTATGGCCGTTGATAAGACAGCGTGTTGTAACGTCATCAAAGGGATGAGGGTTACGTAATGTCCAACAGTCCCGTAATAATCTAAAAACCTCATTTCTTACCCCAATTACCGACTCCGTCACTTGTGGAAACGTTTTGTTTAATAGTTGTAGCCCGATGTTCTTGTTCTCACTTTGGTGAGAAGCGAACATTACTAATCCGTAAGCATAACATGCTTCTTTATGTTGCATGTTAGCCGCTTTTTCTAAATCACGAAGTCCAATATTCGGATATATTGAGTCAAAATAATTTCTTAACCCGTTGCGTAAAATAGCATTTGGGTTCCCCGCAATATATGCGTCAAAGTAAACACATCGTAACTTATGGGTTTCCCAATGTGATATCCCCCATCTTTCAAACGAAAGTCTCTTATAAACCAAGACATTCTTGGAACGTTCTTCGAATGTCTTACAAACTGATCTCGCCTTAAATAGTTGTGCCGAAGAATTCTGGCCGACTCTAGACAAGATTTCATCAATCATATCTCCGGGTAGGTCTCTTAAAATATTGGGTTGTCTATCCATTTTGTGTTTTTATACTGTAAAATAGACAAGAGTTAGATTCATAAAAAAAAATATACTTATTAATACAAGCAATTTTTACATATATCATAAAGCATAAGCACACTATATTACATATATTACACCACACGAATACAACTATCTTATTCCGACTCGCTTGTTTCTTCTTCTTCGGTTTTGGTTCGTTTTGCCAAGTTTCTAGGGATATATGATGTTCCCCTAATACGAGCCGTCGTGATCCACATTGGTTTAGAAAAACCTGGTGGTTTAGAGGTTCCCGGGTCATTGTTACAACTTAAGGACTTCGGGCGTTGACGATACATATAAAGTTCATCGGGGTTGGAATTAGATTTCTCTATTTTTATGCACTTTCCCTTATTATTTTCTTTTGCCTTTTTAAATTCAGTTGGGGTAATTTCTATAACATCATCGGAATTCTCGTCGGAATCCGATTCATCGGAGAATTGGTAATCCTCCCAATATTTTGCTTCCTTGGCGGAAACACCATTGACCATAATTAACCTTGGTCGGTTGGTTGAGAATTTTCTTTTACTTAACCGTTTTATTATTTCCCCCACCGGTTCTATTTCTTCATCCGGTTCCGATTCTTCTTCCGGTTCCGATTCTTCTTCCGGTTCCGACTCTTCTTCCGGTTCCTCTTCGGGAACTTGTGAATCAGTCCACGAATCATTCCAATTTACATTTGACTCTTCATTATTATTAGGTGAGTCAATGGGACTTGTTCTAGAGGTAGACATCTATCACATAATATCAAACGCGTTAAGAGATTAATATATCACATAATATTCACATGTTAAAAATATATAGTTTCCAACAAAATTTATTAAGCAATCATTTTTCAAGTAAACACGGTCGAAGTCCAGACTCACTAATGCATCCTAACAAACTCGATAAGACACACTAATACAAAATTCTGGTTCTCTAAGACCAACGCTCGGATACCAACTGAAATGTCCCGTTCTTATTGATTAAAAACGTTCCATATTAATTGATTTCGTTGCGAGGTTTTGACCTCTATATGAGACGTTTTTCAAAGACTGCATTCATTTTTAAAACAAACCATAACCTTTATTTCATAAATAAAGGTTTAAAAAGCTTTACGTAGATTATCAAATAATGATAATCTAAAATATCCTGTTTACACACGACCATTACATAATGGTTTACAATACAAATATGTTACATCGAAATCAGTTTCTTGAATGCAGTTTTTACACAATATCATACAAACATGGACTCCAAATCTTGTCCTCATTTTAGTATGCAACAGCGGAAGCTCTTAATATTCACCTGAGAATAAACATGCTTTAAACGTCAACAAAAATGTTGGTGAGTTATAGGTTTAACCTATATATATCAAATCATAATAATAGACCACAAGATTTCATATTTCAATACACATCCCATACATAGAGATAAAAATCATTCATATGGTGAACACCTGGTAACCGACATTAACAAGATGCATATATAAGAATATCCCCATCATTCCGGGACACCCTTCGGATATGATATAAATTTCGAAGTACTAAAGCATCCGGTACTTTGGATGGGGTTTGTTAGGCCCAATAGATCTATCTTTAGGATTCGCGTCAATTAGGGTGTCTGTTCCCTAATTCTTAGATTACCAGACTTAATAAAAAAGGGCATATTCGATTTCGATAATTCAACCATAGAATGTAGTTTCACGTACTTGTGTCTATTTTGTAAATCATTTATAAAACCTGCATGTATTCTCATCCCAAAAATATTAGATTTTAAAAGTGGGACTATAACTCACTTTCACAGATTTTTACTTCGTCGGGAAGTAAGACTTGGCCACTGGTTGATTCACGAACCTATAACAATATATACATATATATCAAAGTATGTTCAAAATATATTTACAAAACTTTTAATATATTTTGATGTTTTAAGTTTATTAAGTCAGCTGTCCTCGTTAGTAACCTACAACTAGTTGTCCACAGTTAGATGTACAGAAATAAATCGATAAATATTATCTTGAATCAATCCACGACCCAGTGTATACGTATCTCAGTATTGATCACAACTCAAACTATATATATTTTGGAATCAACCTCAACCCTGTATAGCTAACTCCAACATTCACATATAGAGTGTCTATGGTTGTTCCGAAATATATATAGATGTGTCGACATGATAGGTCGAAACATTGTATACGTGTCTATGGTATCTCAAGATTACATAATATACAATACAAGTTGATTAAGTTATGGTTGGAATAGATTTGTTACCAATTTTCACGTAGCTAAAATGAGAAAAATTATCCAATCTTGTTTTACCCATAACTTCTTCATTTTAAATCCGTTTTGAGTGAATCAAATTGCTATGGTTTCATATTGAACTCTATTTTATGAATCTAAACAGAAAAAGTATAGGTTTATAGTCGGAAAAATAAGTTACAAGTCATTTTTGTAAAGGTAGTCATTTCAGTCGAAAGAACGACGTCTAGATGACCATTTTAGAAAACATACTTCCACTTTGAGTTTAACCATAATTTTTGGATATAGTTTCATGTTCATAATAAAAATAATTTTCTCAGAATAACAACTTTTAAATCAAAGTTTATCATAGTTTTTAATTAACTAACCCAAAACAGCCCGCGGTGTTACTACGACGGCGTAAATCTGGTTTTACGGTGTTTTTCGTGTTTCCAGGTTTTAAATCATTAAGTTAGCATATCATATAGATATAGAACATGTGTTTAGTTGATTTTAAAAGTCAAGTTAGAAGGATTAACTTTTATTTGCGAACAAGTTTAGAATTAACTAAACTATGTTCTAGTGATTACAAGTTTAAACCTTCGAATAAGATAGCTTTATATGTATGAATCGAATGATGTTATGAACATCATTACTACCTTAAGTTCCTTGGATAAACCTACTGGAAAAGAGAAAAATGGATCTAGCTTCAACGGATCCTTGGATGGCTCGAAGTTCTTGAAGCAGAATCATGACACGAAAACAAGTTCAAGTAAGATCATCACTTGAAATAAGATTGTTATAGTTATAGAAATTGAACCAAAGTTTGAATATGATTATTACCTTGTATTAGAATGATAACCTACTGTAAGAAACAAAGATTTCTTGAGGTTGGATGATCACCTTACAAGATTGGAAGTGAGCTAGCAAACTTGAAAGTATTCTTGATTTTATGTAACTAGAACTTGTAGAATATATGAAGAACACTTAGAACTTGAAGATAGAACTTGAGAGAGATCAATTAGATGAAGAAAATTGAAGAATGAAAGTGTTTGTAGGTGTTTTTGGTCGTTGGTGTATGGATTAGATATAAAGGATATGTAATTTTGTTTTCATGTAAATAAGTCATGAATGATTACTCATATTTTTGTAATTTTATGAGATATTTCTTGCTAGTTGCCAAATGATGGTTCCCACATGTGTTAGGTGACTCACATGGGCTGCTAAGAGCTGATCATTGGAGTGTATATACCAATAGTACATACATCTAAAAGCTGTGTATTGTACGAGTACGAATACGGGTGCATACGAGTAGAATTGTTGATGAAACTGAACGAGGATGTAATTGTAAGCATTTTTGTTAAGTAGAAGTATTTTGATAAGTGTATTGAAGTCTTTCAAAAGTGTATAAATACATATTAAAACACTACATGTATATACATTTTAACTGAGTCGTTAAGTCATCGTTAGTCGTTATATGTAAGTGTTGTTTTGAAACCTTTAGGTTAACGATCTTGTTAAATGTTGTTAACCCAATGTTTATAATATCAAATGAGATTTTAAATTATTATATTATCATGATATTATCATGTATGAATATCTCTTAATATGATATATATACATTAAATGTCTTTACAACGATAATCGTTACATATATGTCTCGTTTAAAAATCATTAAGTTAGTAGTCTTGTTTTTACATATGTAGTTCATTGTAAATATACTTAATGATATGTTTACTTATCATAGTATCATTTTAACTATATATATATCCATATATATGTCATCATATAGTTTTTACAAGTTTTAACGTTCGTGAATCACCGGTCAACTTGGGTGGTCAATTGTCTATATGAAACATATTTCAATTAATCAAGTCTTAACAAGTTTGATTGCTTAACATGTTGGAAACATTTAATCATGTAAATATCAATCTCAATTAATATATATAAACATGGAAAAGTTCGGGTCACTACATTTGATGTGTGTGAATCTTGTTTACAAGGCAAAATGACTAAAGCACCTTTCAAAGGGACCTATGAAAGGGCTAAGGACTTATTGGGATTAATACATTCGGATGTATGTGGACCCTTTAAGCCCATAGCTAGGAATGGTGAAAGATACTTCGTTACTTTCATTGATGACTTCAGTCGTTTTGGATATGTCTACTTGTTAAGACATAAGGACGAAACTTTTGAAGCATTCAAAGAATATCAAAGCGAAGTACAAAATCAACTCAATAAGACAATCAAGGTACTTCGTACCGATAGAGGAGGTGAATACCTAAGCGATGCTTTCCAAGATCATCTTAGAAGTTGTGGGATTATCTCGCAACTTACTCCACCCGGGACACCACAACTTAATGGAGTTTCCGAAAGGAGGAACCGAACCCTAATGGATATGGTTCGATCTATGATGGCTAGAAGCTCGTTACCTCTATCATTTTGGGGTTATTGTCTATGCTCCGCGGCTCGTATTTTAAATATGGCCCCAACCAAGAAAGTGGAACGAACACCTCATGAGATGTAGTTTGGAAAACCTCCATCTATATCATACTTAAAGGTATGGGGATGTGAAGCTTATCCTAAGCGTTACGTCCCTAATAAGTTGAATGCTCGATCCACGAAGTGTATCTTCATAGGATATCCCAAGGATGATATGGGATACTATTTCTATGATCCAACCGAGCAAAATGTATTTGTTGCTCGAAAGGCGGAATTCCTTGAAACTAAGTTCCTAATGGAAGGAAATAGTGAAAGGAAGATAGATCTTGAAGAGGTTCAAGATCAAGTAGATGATACACAATTGGCTGACACTAGCACTCAACATGAAAATGTTGAGAGTGATCAGATGGATGATCAAAATACACAAGACGTTCGCAGATCTGGTAGGATTAGCAATCCTCCTGAGAGATATGGGTTTCTCATGGATGGTTGCTATGTGGTTGATTTGGATGAACCAATAAACTACCAAGATGCTTTATCAAGGATTGATAAAGATAAATGGCAGGAAGCCATGAACGCTGAGATGCAATCCATGTATGACAACCAAGTTTGGGAACTTGTTGTGCCACTTCCTGGCTCTAGGCTAGTTGATTGTAAATGGCTGTTCAAAATGAAAACCGACATACATGAAAACTTGGATACATATAAAGCTAGACTTGTAGCAAAAGGTTTCACTCAAACTCAAGGGGTTGACTATGATGAAACTTTTTCGCCTGTGGCGATGCTAAAGTCTATTAGGATATTACTTGACATTGCTGCTCATTATGATTATGAAATATGGCAGATGGATGTCAAGACCACCTTCCTAAACGGACATCTTGAGGAAGATGTCTATATGGTTCAGCCTGAGGGTTTTGTTGATCCGAAATATCCTAAAAAGGTATGCAAGTTAAAGAAGTCAATCTACGGATTGAAACAAGCATCTAGAATGTGGAATCATCATTTTAATGAGGAGGCCAAGAAATTTGGCTTCATTAAAAATGGTGATGAAGCTTGTGTATACAAGAAAGCTAGTGGGAGCACTATCATGTTCCTTGTACTATATGTGGATGATATATTGTTATTTGGAAATGATATTCCAGCAATGCAAGGTGTTAAAACTTGGTTAAGCAAATGCTTCTCCATTAAGGATCTTGGAGAAGCACAATACGTTTTGGGGATTGGGATCTACAGGGATAGATCCAAGAAACTGATAGGTTTAAATCAAAGTGCATACATTGAAAAGATCTTGAAAAGGTTCAAGATGGAGAACTCTAAGAAAGGTTTGGTACCTATTCAAAAGGGAACACTTCTCAGTTCATCTCAGTGCCCCACCACGAAAGATGAACAGGAGAGAATGAAGAAAGTCCCATATGCTTCTGCCATTGGGTCAATCATGTATGCAATGATATGCACTAGACCGGATGTGTCATGCGCTCTTAGCCTGACCAGTAGATACCAGAATAACCCAGGAAACAGTCATTGGATTGCTGTTAAAAGTATATTGAATACCTTAGGAGGACTAAGGATATGTTTCTGATATATGGGTCTGGTGAGGAGGAACTCGCTGTAAAAGGTTACGTTGACGCGAGTTTCCAAACTGATCGTGATGATTCTCGATCACAATCCAGTTATGTCTTCACATTAAATGGAGGTGCGGTCTCTTGGAAGAGTTCAAAACAGGATGTTGTTGCTCTATCCACTACAGAGTCGGAGTACATCGCCGCATCATTGGCAGCTCAGGAAGCTGCATGGATGAATAAATTCATCGACGACTTAGGGGTAGTCCCTTCCATTCAGGACCCTCTTGAGATCTTTTGTGACAACGAGGGTGCGATTGCTCAAATCAAGGAACCTCGTGCTCATCAAAAGACCCGTCACATTGAGCGGAGATTCAACTACATAAGGGATGAAGTTGAAAAGGGAAAGATATGTATTCGCAAAGTTCACACAGATCTTAATATAGCGGATCCTCTCATGAAGCTCTTACATGGATCAAAACATGCAGGACATGTTTGTGCATTAGGGCTTCGATATTCTAGTGATTGGTCATGATCTGTTTTAAGTATTGTAACGGAACGAAATTGTTCAAACTCATTAATATAATTATGGTTTAATTTATTTTGAGTTAAGTTCCTATTTTGCATATTTTATCCATGAATAAGCAATTATTCTAAATTCCGTAGTCGATCACATTTGTGGGAACAAGTGTGAGGTTTAGACTATTATGAACTTGGATTGGTTTACATTCACGGGATGAATGTGGGGCAAGGTTGCAACCAAGGTTCATAGATATTTGTGGGATACAAATATTGGAAGACCCGCCCTCAAGATTTACTAAATGGAGCCTTTGTGGTTGATCACATGTAATCTTGAGTAAAGGCGAATATCATTGTATCCTCTGACCTGAGATACATATTGGATTCAGATATCTACCAAGTATTGTGCCTTGACTCTTTCCTTCGCTATTCTGAAATATGGTAGTTCATAAGGAGGAGCTCAGGTATAATGCAAGGTATATATTAAGGACGTATGTAGTCAAGATGGAATTTGTCCCTCTTATTCGTTGAGAGTCAGATGTCTAAGGCCTGATAAAGTTAAATCTAGAAGAGAGTGATCACTCTGTGTCTCTTGGATTTAACATGACATATAGGACGAAAGGAAATAATGAAAGATTCACCTATTCATATTCGAGATGGGAACTCGAAAGGGATGATGTTATTGAATGGCACAAAGTCATAACATGTTGGGGGTGATGGACGGTCGTTAGGTGGTATCCATCACTTGCATTAATTTCTTATGATTCTCGTGCAAGTGGGAGATTGAAGGTATTTCGTATGCCCGAGAGACATATTAAATTAATGTGGCTAACATGTTATGATCCAAGTCAGGTCATACCCAATAACAAGCTTAACGACACCTTATATGTATTTAATCTTTAACGAATGGATCGTTAAATAAATACGCGACACTTGGATTTTAGAAAATGGGTTTTCTAAAATATAATCACTTAAGATAAATTATTTGGATAATTTATATATGATATGGATATAATTATTTATAGGTTTAAATAATTATGTTGTGTTATATTTTATAAAATGGTTTATAAAATGTAAATAAATTAACAAGTGCATGGTATTTAATAACAAGTTCATGTATTTATAAACTTGTTTATAAGTTGTAAATCTTGTTATTAAATAAACTAATGTGTGCAGATTTTGGGACTCCAAGAAGGCACACCCATGCTTATTCTTGTTACTTTTAAGACTACACAAGTCCATATATGCATGTGTAACTCTTGGACCAAAGTAATACTTATTCTCTCAAGTGAAACTACACTTTGATGCTTGTAAAAAAAACTGCAAAACGGAATTCTGCTGTGGCTGTTTCACGTGAGCTTTAGGGACTCAAAGGTGGGGTTTTAATTTATTTTGCAAGCTTAATTCAAGTGTCAAAGAAATCCTAACTAAAGGCAAGAGTGTTGGGTTAATTGCTTGGGGTATAACACACTTGAGGCTTCAAGTTAGAAGCTCATTTTGCATCATCTTCATCAACATTTCTGATGTCCAATTCAGCTCATTTCTCACTCATTGAGGAGGTATAAACTTCTTCTTTTACTTGTTTTATATGTAAGCATGAGTTCATGACTTGATATTAACATGGAATTTTACAAATGGCTTTACAAACATACTTGTTCTATTAATGCTTCGCTCGTATTAACTATCTTAAAATTGGTTTTATGATTGTGTAAACTTCATGAATATGTTGTTTTGAAACTTGTTAAATTCCATCAAATTAGCCTATGATATCTACATGAAATATGAAGTACTTTTTGAGTAGATTTCAAATATGCAAAGATTTAATCACAGAAGTTAACACATCTTATTATACAAGGTCGTTTTCATGCAAGTGCTGTATAAAACTACTTTTACACTAATTCAAGCATAACTCGGGTTTCACATGAGCAAACGACATGATATCCTAGTCTAAAGTGTGTGTTTTTAAATTATATTTCCAGTGGTATAAGTTTCACAAGCCAATTCGTGGTCTATCAAAACCAGATTTCTGATTACACAACAAAAACACAACGTTAATTTCAAATGGACATAACTTGATCATCCGGAAACGAAATCAAGCGAATCCAAAGCCTAAAATCAGTAGTTTTTCGATAGCTATCCATATAAACACTTTTCAATTATAGAAAACAAAGTCACAAAATCAGTAGCATAGAAATACAATTCGTGATTAAACCCTAACTCGTAATTCGGACAATATAACGACTAAATACATGTACAAACTCAACCAATTGAGCAATAGAACATCTAAATCATATGATAAACAATTAAATCTGGAAAAATAGAGTTTTTAGATCTTACCCTAATCATACAATTGTTGGTATAGATACGTAGGGCTCGTCGAGAGGAACACGGATATGCGATCAATTTAACGATCAAGCAATCATCGAGGGTGTTCTTGAAGAAAAGATGATCGATGATGGTGAGTATTCATGAGATATGATACACCATTTGACTCTTTATTTTCTGATTACTAGTTTTACATGTAAAAGGTGATGCACATGTCTAAAAAAAAAATTATGGGATTACCTACTAATGGCCTCCTCTTTTTGACTAATATAAGATATTTTATGATATAATGGCCACCTTATTTTGACTAATATAAGATATTTTAAGATATAATGGCCACCTTCTTTTGACTAATATGAGATATTTTAGGATATGATGTATGAGGTCACGGCCATGTTGTAGTGACCCGAACTTTTCCATGTTTATATATATTAATTGAGATTGATATTTACATGATTAAATGTTTCCAACATGTTAAGCAATCAAACTTGTTAAGACTTGATTAATTGAAATATGTTTCATATAGACAATTGACCACCCAAGTTGACCGGTGATTCACGAACGTTAAAACTTGTAAAAACTATATGATGACATATATATGGATATATATATAGTTAACATGATACTATGATAAGTAAACATATCATTAAGTATATTAACAATGAACTACATATGTAAAAACAAGACTACTAACTTAATGATTTTTAAACGAGACAATATGTAACGATTATCGTTGTAAAGACATTTAATGTATATATATCATATTAAGAGATATTCATACATGATAATATCATGATAATATAATAATTTAAAATCTCATTTGATATTATAAACATTGGATTAACAACATTTAACAAGATCGTTAACCTAAAGGTTTAAAAACAACACTTACATGTAACGACTAACGATGACTTAACGACTCAGTTAAAATGTATATACATGTAGTGTTTTAATATGTATTTATACACTTTTGAAAGACTTCAATACACTTATCAAAATACTTCTACTTAACAAAAATGCTTACAATTACATCCTCGTTCAGTTTCATCAACAATTCTACTCGTATGCACCCGTATTCGTACTCGTACAATACACAGCTTTTAGATGTATGTACTATTGGTATATACACTCCAATGATCAGCTCTTAGCAGCCCATGTGAGTCACCTAACACATGTGGGAACCATCATTTGGCAACTAGCATGAAATATCTCATAAACTTACAAAAATATGATTAATCATTCATGACTTATTTACATGAAAACAAAATTACATATCCTTTATATCTAATCCATACACCAACGACTAAAAACACCTACAAACACTTTCATTCTTCAATTTTCTTCATCTAATTGATCTCTCTCAAGTTCTATCTTCAAGTTCTAAGTGTTCTTCATATATTCTACAAGTTCTAGTTACATAAAATCAAGAATACTTTCAAGTTTGCTAGCTCACTTCCAATCTTGTAAGGTGATCATCCAACCTCAAGAAATCTTTGTTTCTTATAGTAGGTTATCATTCTAATACAAGGTAATAATCATATTTAAACTTTGGTTCAATTTCTATAACTATAACAATCTTATTTCAAGTGATGATCTTACTTGAACTTGTTTTCGTGTCATGATTCTGCATCAAGAACGTCGAGCCATCCAAGGATCTGTTGAAGCTAAATCCATTTTTCTCTTTTCCAGTAGGTTTATCCAAGGAACTTAAGGTAGTAATGATGTTCATAACATCATTCGATTCATACATATAAAGCTATCTTATTCGAAGGTTTAAACTTGTAATCACTAGAACATAGTTTAGTTAATTCTAAACTTGTTCGCAAACAAAAGTTAATCCTTCTAACTTGACTTTTAAAATCAACTAAACACATGTTCTATATCTATATGATATGCTAACTTAATGATTTAAAACCTGGAGACACGAAAAACACCGTAAAACTGGATTTACGCCGTCGTAGTAACACCGCGGGCTGTTTTGGGTTAGTTAATTAAAAACTATGATAAACTTTGTTTTAAAAGTTGTTATTCTGAGAAAATGATTTTTATTATGAATATGAAACTATATCCAAAAATTATGGTTAAACTCAAAGTGGAAGTATGTTGTCTAAAATGGTCATCTAGACGTCGTTCTTTCGACTGAAATGACTACCTTTACAAAAACGACTTGTAACTTATTTTTCCGACTATAAACCTATACTTTTTCTGTTTAGATTCATAAAATAGAGTTCAATTTGAAACCATAGCAATTTGATTCACTCAAAACGGATTTAAAATGAAGAAGTTATGGGTAAAATAAGATTGGATAATTTTTCTCATTTTAGCTACGTGAAAATTGGTAACAAATCTATTCCAACCATAACTTAATCAACTTGTATTTTATATTATGTAATCTTGAGATACCATAGACACGTATACAATGTTTCGACCTATCATGTCGACACATCTATATATATTTCGGAACAACCATAGACACTCTATATGTGAATGTTGGAGTTAGCTATACAGGGTTGAGGTTGATTCCAAAATATATATAGTTTGAGTTGTGATCAATACTGAGATACGTATACACTGGGTCGTGGATTGATTCAAGATAATATTTATCGATTTATTTCTGTATATCTAACTGTGGACAACTAGTTGTAGGTTACTAACGAGGACAGCTGACTTAATAAACTTAAAACATCAAAATATATTAAAAGTGTTGTAAATATATTTTGAACATACTTTGATATATGTATATATTTTTATAGGTTCGTGAATCAACCAGTGGCCAAGTCTTACTTCCCGACGAAGTAAAAATCTGTGAAAGTGAGTTATAGTCCCACTTTTAAAATCTAATATTTTTGGGATGAGAATACATGCAGGTTTTATAAATGATTTACAAAATAGACACAAGTACGTGAAACTACATTCTATGGTTGAATTATCGAAATCGAATATGCCCCTTTTTATTAAGTCTGGTAATCTAAGAATTAGGGAACAGACACCCTAATTGATGCGAATCCTAAAGATAGATCTATTGGGCCTAACAAACCCCATCCAAAGTACCGGATGCTTTAGTACTTCGAAATTTATATCATATCCGAAGGGTGTCCCGGAATGATGGGGATATTCTTATATATGCACCTTGTTAATGTCGGTTACCAGGTGTTCACCATATGAATGATTTTTATCTCTATGTATGGGATGTGTATTGAAATATGAAATCTTGTGGTCTATTATTATGATTTGATATATATAGGTTAAACCTATAACTCACCAACATTTTTATTGACGTTTTAAGCATGTTTATTCTCAGGTGATTATTAAGAGCTTCCGCTGTCGCATACTTAAATAAGGACGAGATTTGGAGTCCATGCTTGTATGATATTGTGTAAAAACTGCATTCAAGAAACTTATTTTGTTGTAACATATTTGTATTGTAAACCATTATGTAATGGTCGTGTGTAAACAGGATATTTTAGATTATCATTATTTGATAGTCTACGTAAAGCTTTTTAAACCATTATTGATGAAATAAAGGTTATGGTTTGTTTTAAAATGAATGCAGTCTTTGAAAAACGTCTCATATAGAGGTCAAAACCTCGCAACGAAATCAATTAATATGGAACGTTTTTAATCAATAAGAACGGGACATTTCAGTTGGTATCCGAGTGTTGGTCTTAGAGAACCAAAATTTTGCATTAGTGTGTCTTTTCGAGTTTGTTAGGATGCATTAGTGAGTCTGGACTTCGACCGTGTTTACTTGAAAAATGATTGCTTAACAAATTTTGTTGGAAACTATATATTTTTAACATTTGAATATTATGTGATATATTAATCTCTTAACGCGTTTGATATTATGTGATAGATGTCTACCTCTAGAACAAGTCCCATTGACTCACCTAATAATAATGAAGAGTCAAATGTAAATTGGAATGATTCATGGACTGATTCACAAGTTCCCGAAGAGGAACCGGAAGAAGAGTCGGAACCGGAAGAAGAATCGGAACCGGAAGAAGAATCGGAACCGGATGAAGAAATAGAACCGGTGGGGGAAATAATAAAATGGTTAAGTAAAATAAAATCCTCAACCAACTGACCAAGGTTAATTATGGTCAATGGTGTTTCCGCCAAGGAAGCAAAATATTGGGAGGATTACCAATTCTCCGATGAATCAGATTTCGACGAGAATTCCGATGATGTTATAGAAATTACCCCAACTGAATTTAAAAAGGCAAAAGAAAATAATAAGGGAAAGGGCATAAAAATAGAGAAATCTAATTCCAACCCCGATGAACTTTATATGTATCGTCAACCCCCGAAGTCCTTAAGTTGTAACAATGACCCGGGAACCTCTAAACCACCAGGTTTTTCTAAACCAATGTGGATAACGACGGCTCGTATTAGGGGAACATCATATATCCCTAGAAACTTGGCAAAACGAACCAAAACCGAAGAAGAAGAAACAAGCGAGTCGGAATAAGATAGTTGTATTCGTGTGGTGTAATATAAGTAATATAGTGTGCTTATGCTTTATGATATATGTAAAAATTGCTTGTATTAATAAGTATTTTTTTTTATGAATCTAACTCTTGTCTATTTTACAGTATAAAAAAACAAAATGGATAGACAACCCAATATTTTAAGAGACCTACCCGGAGACATGATTGATGAAATCTTGTCTAGAGTCGGTCAGAATTCTTTGGCACAACTATTTAAGGCGAGATCAGTTTGTAAGACATTCGAAGAACGTTCCAAGAATGCCTTGGTTTATAAAAGGCTTTCGTTCGAAAGATGGGGGGATATCACATTGGGAAATCCATAAGTTACAATGTGTTTACTTTGACGCATATATTGCGGGGAACCCAAATGCTATTTTACGCAATGGGTTAAGAAATTATTTTGACTCAATATATCCGAATATTGGACTTCGTGATTTAGAAAAAGCGGCTAACATGCAACATAAAGAAGCATGTTATGCTTACGGATTAGTAATGTTCGCTTCTCACCAAAGTGAGAACAAGAACATCGGGCTACAACTATTAAATAAAACGTTCCCACAAGTGACGGAGTCAGTAATTGGGGTAAGAAATGAGGTTTTTAGATTGTTACGGGACTGTTGGACATTACGTAACCCTCGTCCCTTTGACGACGTTACAACACGATGTCTTATCAACGGCCATAACGGTTATGTTCCACAAGACCAAGGATGGGAAGTAATCCTAGTAAAACCAGAATGCATGACTTGTTTCTGGACGTATGAATTACGTGTCTTTATTGCCTTTGCTGAACGACTTGTGTACTAGCTAGAATTATCTTCACAACCATCTTGTATCAAATTTATTGTGTGCTATATTTCATGCTATATGTAAAATAAGCGGTATTGTAAGTTTGTAAAATATTGTGTAAAAGTTTGAAAGCGAAATATTATTATAATCAGTTTTTCATATAGAATTGTAGTAGTTGAATTGTATATTAGCTACTAAGTATGAACTTAACGGGTAGGTACTACCCGAATTTAAACTTATAAAACTCTAATATGAAGAAAAAGCTTTTATAAATGAGTTCATATTATGCTACGAAATACTATTAACTACTCTTAATATTCTGTATGATTAACTTGTTCCATTTGACTATTTTGAAGGAAATGGCACCGACTACTCGACACACCGTGAATATGAATGAAGAGGAATTCCGTACTTTTCTAGCTTCAAACATAGCCGCAGTACAGGCTGCGCTACATACCAACAATAACCTTGGATCTAGCAGTACAGGAAATCGTGTAGGATGCACCTACAAAGAATTCACTGCCTGCAAACCTTTGGAATTTGATGGAACTGAAGGACCGATCGGATTGAAACGGTGGACCGAGAAGGTTGAATCGGTGTTTGCCATAAGTAAGTGTACTGAAGAGGACAAAGTAAAGTACGCTACGCATACCTTCACAGGTTCTGCGTTAACATGGTGGAATACCTATCTAGAGCAAGTGGGACAAGACGATGCGTACGCACTACCGTGGTCAGCATTCAAGCACTTGATGAACGAGAAGTACCGTCCCAGAAACGAGGTCAATAAGCTCAAGACAGAACTTAGAGGGTTACGAACCCAAGGATTTGATATTACCACGTACGAAAGACGATTCACAAAATTGTGCCTATTGTGTCCGGGAGCATTCGAAGATGAGGAAGAGAAGATCGACGCGTTTGTGAAAGGATTACCGGAAAGAATCCAAGAAGATATAAGTTCACACGAGCCCGCCTCCATACAACAGGCATGTAGAATGGCTCACAAACTAGTGAACCAGATTGAAGAAAGAATTAAAGAACAGACTGCTGAAGAGACCAATGTGAAGCAAGTCAAAAGAAAGTGGGAGGAAAATGGTGATAAGAATCACCAATACAACAACAAAAGCAATTACAACAATAATCGCAACAATTATCCCAGCAATCGCAACATCAATCGCAACTACAACAAACGGCCCAACAACAAAAACAACAACAACAACAACAACAACAACAACAACAGCAGCAACTACAACAATCATCCCAACAACAATAATAACCGCATCAACAACAACAATCAGAAGCAGTTATGACAAAGGTGTGAAAAGTATCACTCGGGGTTCTGCACCAAATTTTGCAACAAGTGTAAAAGAAATGGTCATAGCGTGGCGAAGTGTGAGGTCTACGGACCAGGGGTTAATAGAACGAAAGGAATAAATGGTGTCGGAACGAGTAATGGCGGAGCAAGTAGTGTCGGAGCAAGTTATGCCAATGTAGTTTGTTATAAATGTGGAAAATATGGCCACATTATTAGAAATTGCCCGAACCAAGAGAACACGAATGGACAAGGCCGCGGAAGAGTTTTCAATATTAATGCGGCAGAGGCACAGGAAGACCCGGAGCTTGTTACGGGTACGTTTCTTATTGACAATAAATCTGCTTACGTTTTATTTGATTCGGGTGCGGATAGAAGCTATATGAGTAGAGATTTTTGTGCTAAATTAAGTTGTCCATTTACGCCTTTGGATAGTAAATTTTTACTCGAATTAGCAAATGGTAAATTAATTTCAGCAGATAATATATGTCGAAATCGAGAAATTAAACTGGTTAGCGAAACATTTAAGATTGATTTGATACCAGTAGAGTTAGGGAGTTTTGATGTGATAATCGGTATGGACTGGTTGAAAGAAGTGAAAGCAGAGATCGTTTGTTACAAAAATGCAATTCGCATTATACGAGAAAAAGGAAAACCCTTAATGGTGTACGGAGAAAAGGGCAACACGAAGCTACATCTTATTAGTAATTTGAAGGCACAAAAACTAATAAGAAAAGGTTGCTATGCTGTTCTAGCACACGTCGAGAAAGTACAAACTAAAGAAAAGAGCATCAATGATGTTCCCATTGCAAAAGAATTTCCCGATGTATTTCCGAAAGAATTACCGGGATTACCCCCACATCGATCCGTTGAATTTCAAATAGATCTTGTACCAGGAGCTGCACCAATAGCTCGTGCTCCTTACAGACTCGCACCCAGCGAGATGAAAGAACTGTAAAGCCAATTACAAGAACTTTTAGAGCGTGGGTTCATTCGACCAAGCACATCACCGTGGGGAGCTCCTGTTTTGTTTGTCAAGAAGAAAGATGGTACATTCAGGTTGTGTATCGACTACCGAGAGTTGAACAAACTTACCATCAAGAACCGCTACCCACTACCGAGAATCGACGACTTATTTGATCAACTACAAGGCTCGTCTGTTTATTCAAAGATTGACTTTCGTTCCGGGTATCATCAAATGCGGGTGAAAGAAGATGATATTCCAAAGACTGCTTTCAGAACACGTTACGGTCATTACGAGTTTATGGTCATGCCGTTTGGTTTAACTAATGCACCAGCTGTGTTCATGGACCATATGAACCGAGTGTGTGGACCATACCTTGACAAGTTTGTCATTGTTTTCATTGATGACATACTTATTTACTCAAAGAATGACCAAGAACACGGTGAACATTTGAGAAAGGTGTTAGAAGTATTGAGGAAGGAAGAATTGTACGCTAAGTTTTCAAAGTGTGCATTTTGGTTGGAAGAAGTTCAATTCCTCGGTCACATAGTGAACAAAGAAGGTATTACGGTGGATCCGGCAAAGATAGAAACTGTTGAAAAGTGGGAAACCCCAAAAACTCCGAAACACATACGCCAGTTTTTAGGACTAGCTGGTTACTACAGAAGGTTC
Organism: Rutidosis leptorrhynchoides; assembly: GCF_046630445.1. NCBI lineage: Eukaryota > Viridiplantae > Streptophyta > Magnoliopsida > Asterales > Asteraceae > Rutidosis > Rutidosis leptorrhynchoides. Next base: position 262,216,383 of record NC_092337.1, read on the forward strand.
ATCCAAGACTTTTCCAGAATAGCAAAACCCTTGACTGCATTAACGCATAAAGGGAAGAAATTTGAATGGAATGATGAACAAGAGAAAGCGTTTCAGTTATTGAAGAAAAAGCTAACTACGGCACCTATATTGTCATTGCCTGAAGGGAATGATGATTTTGTGATATATTGTGATGCATCAAAGCAAGGTCTCGGTTGTGTATTAATGCAACGAACGAAGGTGATTGCTTATGCGTCTAGACAATTGAAGATTCACGAACAAAATTATACGACGCATGATTTGGAATTAGGCGCGGTTGTTTTTGCATTAAAGACTTGGAGGCACTACTTATATGGGGTCAAAAGTATTATATATACCGACCACAAAAGTCTTCAACACATATTTAATCAGAAACAACTGAATATGAGGCAGCGTAGGTGGATTGAATTATTGAATGATTACGACTTTGAGATTCGTTACCACCCGGGGAAGGCAAATGTGGTAGCCGATGCCTTGAGTAGGAAGGACAGAGAACCCATTCGAGTAAAATCTATGAATATAATGATTCATAATAACATTACTACTCAAATAAAGGAGGCACAACAAGGAGTTTTAAAAGAGGGAAATTTAAAGGATGAAATACCCAAAGGATCGGAGAAGCATCTTAATATTCGGGAAGACGAAACCCGGTATAGGGCTGAAAGGATTTGGGTACCAAAATTTGGAGATATGAGAGAAATGGTACTTAGAGAAGCTCAAAAAACCAGATACTCAATACATCATGGAACGGGGAAGATGTACAAGGATCTCAAGAAACATTTTTGGTGGCCGGGTATGAAAGCCGATGTTGCTAAATACGTAGGAGAATGTTTGACGTGTTCTAAGGTCAAAGCTGAGCATCAGAAACCATCAGGTCTACTTCAACAACCCGAAATCCTAGAATAGAAATGGGAAAACATTACCATGGATTTCATCACTAAATTGCCAAGGACTGCAAGTGGTTTTGATACTATTTGGGTAATAGTTGATCGTCTCACCAAATCAGCACACTTCCTGCCAATAAGAGAAGATGACAAGATGGAGAAGTTAGCACGACTGTATTTGAAGGAAGTCGTCTCCAGACATGGAATACCAATCTCTATTATCTCTGATAGGGATGGCAGATTTATTTCAAGATTCTGGCAGACATTACAGCAAGCATTAGGAACTCGTCTAGACATGAGTACTGCCTATCATCCACAAACTGATGGGCAGAGCGAAAGGACAATACAAACACTTGAAGACATGCTACGAGCATGTGTTATTGATTTCAGAAACAGTTGGGATCGACATCTACCGTTAGCAGAATTTTCCTACAACAATAGCTACCATTCAAGCATTGAGATGGCGCCGTTTGAAGCACTTTATGGTAGAAAGTGCAGGTCTCCGATTTGTTAGAGTGAAGTGGGGGATAGATAGATTACGGGTCCGGAGATTATACAAGAAACTACCGAGAAGATCATCCAAATTCAACAACGGTTGAAAACCGCCCAAAGTCGACAAAAGAGCTACGCTGACATTAAAAGAAAAGATATAGAATTTGAAATTGGAGAGATGGTCATGCTTAAAGTTGCACCTTGGAAAGGCGTTTTTCGATTTGGTAAACGAGGGAAATTAAATCCAAGGTATATTGGACCATTCAAGATTATTGATCATGTCGGACCAGTAGCTTACCGACTTGAGTTACCTCAACAACTCGCGGCTGTACATAACACTTTCCACGTCTCGAATTTGAAGAAATGTCTTGCTAAAGAAGATCTCACTATTCCGTTAGATGAAATCCAAATCAACGAAAAACTTCAATTCATCGAAGAACCCGTCGAAATAATGGATCGTTAGGTTAAAAGACTTAAGCAAAACAAGATACCAATTGTTAAGGTTCGATGGAATGCTTGTAGAGGACCCGAGTTCACCTGGGAGTGTGAAGATCAGATGAAGAAGAAATACCCGCATCTATTTCCAGAAGATTCGTCAACACCTTCAACATCTTAAAATTTCGGGACGAAATTTATTTAACGGGTAGGTACTGTAGTGACCCGAACTTTTCCATGTTTATATATATTAATTGAGATTGATATTTACATGATTAAATGTTTCCAACATGTTAAGCAATCAAACTTGTTAAGACTTGATTAATTGAAATATGTTTCATATAGACAATTGACCACCCAAGTTGACCGGTGATTCACGAACGTTAAAACTTGTAAAAACTATATGATGACATATATATGGATATATATATAGTTAACATGATACTATGATAAGTAAACATATCATTAAGTATATTAACAATGAACTACATATGTAAAAACAAGACTACTAACTTAATGATTTTTAAACGAGACATATATGTAACGATTATCGTTGTAAAGACATTAAATGTATATATATCATATTAAGAGATATTCACACATGATAATATCATGATAATATAATAATTTAAAATCTCATTTGATATTATAAACATTGGGTTAAAAACATTTAACAAGATCGTTAACCTAAAGGTTTAAAAACAACACTTACATGTAACGACTAACGATGACTTAACGACTCAGTTAAAATGTATATACATGTAGTGTTTTAATATGTATTTATACACTTTTGAAAGACTTCAATACACTTATCAAAATACTTCTACTTAACAAAAATGCTTACAATTACATCCTCGTTCAGTTTCATCAACAATTCTACTCGTATGCACCCGTATTCGTACTCGTACAATACACAGCTTTTAGATGTATGTACTATTGGTATATACACTCCAATGATCAGCTCTTAACAGCCCATGTGAGTCACCTAACACATGTGGGAACCATCATTTGGCAACTAGCATGAAATATCTCATAAACTTACAAAAATATGAGTAATCATTCATGACTTATTTACATGAAAACAAAATTACATATCCTTTATATCTAATCCATACACCAACGACCAAAAACACCTACAAACACTTTCATTCTTCAATTTTCTTCATCTAATTGATCTCTCTCAAGTTCTATCTTCAAGTTCTAAGTGTTCTTCATATATTCTACAAGTTCTAGTTACATAAAATCAAGAATACTTTCAAGTTTGCTAGCTCACTTCCAATCTTGTAAGGTGATCATCCAACCTCAAGAAATCTTTGTTTCTTACAGTAGGTTATCATTCTAATACAAGGTAATAATCATATTCAAACTTTGGTTCAATTTCTATAACTATAACAATCTTATTTCAAGTGATGATCTTACTTGAACTTGTTTTCGTGTCTTGATTCTGCTTCAAGAACTTCGAGCCATCCAAGGATCCGTTGAAGCTAAATTCATTTTTCTCTTTTCCAGTAGGTTTATCCAAGGAACTTAAGGTAGTAATGATGTTCATAACATCATTAAATTCATACATATAAAGCTATCTTATTCGAAGGTTTAAACTTGTAATCACTAGAACATAGTTTAGTTAATTCTAAACTTGTTCGCAAACAAAAGTTAATCTTTCTAACTTGACTTTTAAAATCAACTAAACACATGTTCTATATCTATATGATATGCTAACTTAATGATTTAAAACCTGGAGACACGAAAAACACCGTAAAACCGGATTTACGCCGTCGTAGTAACACCGCGGGCTGTTTTGGGTTAGTTAATTAAAAACTATGATAAACTTTGTTTTAAAAGTTGTTATTCTGAGAAAATGATTTTTATTATGAACCTGAAACTATATCCAAAAATTATGGTTAAACTCAAAGTGGAAGTATGTTGTCTAAAATGGTCATCTAGACGTCGTTCTTTCGACTGAAATGACTACCTTTACAAAAACGACTTGTAACTTATTTTTACGACTATAAACCTATACTTTTTCTGTTTAGATTCATAAAATAGAGTTCAATATGAAACCATAGCAATTTGATTCACTCAAAACGGATTTAAAATGAAGAAGTTATGGGTAAAATAAGATTGGATAATTTTTCTCATTTTAGCTACGTGAAAATTGGTAACAAATCTATTCCAACCATAACTTAATCAACTTGTATTGTATATTATGTAATCTTGAGATACCATAGACACGTATACAATGTTTCGACCTATCATGTCGACACATCTATATATATTTCTGAACAACCATAGACACTCTATATGTGAATGTTGGAGTTAGCTATACAGGGTTGAGGTTGATTCCAAAATATATATAGTTTGAGTTGTGATCAATACTGAGATACGTATACACTGGGTCGTGGATTGATTCAAGATAATATTTATCGATTTATTTCTGTATATCTAACTGTGGACAACTAGTTGTAGGTTACTAACGAGGACAGCTGACTTAATAAACTTAAAACATCAAAATATATTAAAAGTGTTGTAAATATATTTTGAACATACTTTGATATATGTATATATTGTTATAGGTTCGTGAATCAACCAGTGGCCAAGTCTTACTTCCCGACGAAGTAAAAATCTGTGAAAGTGAGTTATAGTCCCACTTTTAAAATCTAATATTTTTGGGATGAGAATACATGCAGGTTTTATAAATGATTTACAAAATAGACACAAGTACGTGAAACTACATTCTATGGTTGAATTATCGAAATCGAATATGCCCCTTTTTATTAAGTCTGGTAATCTAAGAATTAGGGAACAGACACCCTAATTGACGCGAATCCTAAAGATAGATCTATTGGGCCTAACAAACCCCATCCAAAGTACCGGATGCTTTAGTACTTCGAAATTTATATCATATCCGAAGGGTGTCCCGGAATGATGGGGATATTCTTATATATGCACCTTGTTAATGTCGGTTACCAGGTGTTCACCATATGAATGATTTTTATCTCTATGTATGGGATGTGTATTGAAATATGAAATCTTGTGGTCTATTATTATGATTTGATATATATAGGTTAAACCTATAATTCACCAACATTTTTATTGACGTTTTAAGCATGTTTATTCTCAGGTGATTATTAAGAGCTCCCGCTGTAGCATACTTAAATAAGGACGAGATTTGGAGTCCATGTTTGTATGATATTGTGTAAAAACTGCATTCAAGAAACTTATTTTGTTGTAACATATTTGTATTGTAAACCATTATGTAATGGTCGTGTGTAAACAGGATATTTTAGATTATCATTATTTGATAATCTACGTAAAGCTTTTTAAACCTTTATTGATGAAATAAAGGTTATGGTTTGTTTTAAAATGAATGCAGTCTTTGAAAAACGTCTCATATAGAGGTCAAAACCTCGCAACGAAATCAATTAATATGGAACGTTTTTAATCAATAAGAACGGGACATTTCACATGTGTCCTCGGGCTCGGGTCTCGGACTCGTTTTGTGTAAAAGCTCGTTCGCGCGTGGTTCGTTTCGAGTGCCGTTAACCGTACCGAATCTCCGGAACATTAACTAGTCGTTGAAACAAAATCACCGTGTTTAATTCATTAATTAAATAATAAATTAAATTTCTTTCGTAAGTTCAATAATTATTAATAATAATTATTCTATCGTTTTTCTGAGTTCCGTTAACTGAAAAATTTTCTAGGCGATTAACTTTAATCGTGTCGTTTCTAGTTAAATCGTCAACCGAATTAAGTTTACTAATTAATATAACATATTAATTCAAGTAATCCACTAAGGATCAAATACGCATTTAATTTCTTTAAATACAAAAAAAAAATTTCACGTAAGTTCCATTAACTAACTAACGGACAGTTAACTAAAGTAACGGAAAAAGTTGGGTTGTTACATGTTTTGAACTCTTCCAAGAGACTGCACCTCCATTTAATGTGAATACATAACCAGATTGTGATCGAGAATCATCTCGATCAGTTTGGAAACTCGCATCCACGTAACCTTTTACTGCGAGTTCCTCCTCACCAGACCCATATATTAGAAACATATCATTAGTCCTCCTAAGGTATTTCAATATACTTTTGACAGCAATCCAATGACTGTTTCCTGGGTTATTCTGGTATCTACTTGTCAGGCTAAGAGCGCATGATACATCCGGTCTAGTGCATATCATTGCATACATGATTGACCCAATGGCAGAAGCATATGGGACTTTCTTCATTCTCTCCCGTTCATCTTTCATGGTAGGGCACTGAGATGAACTGAGAAGCGTTCCTCTTTGAATAGTGTAATACCCCGTTTTCCCGTACATATCGAAAGGTACATACTTAATCATTTGTACTTTGTAACTCGTTAGATTATGCGTAATTGTATAGATATATGAGTAGATATGTATATATATATATATATATATATATATATATATATATATATATATATATATATATATATATATATATATATATATACTTGATAATGTGTGCGCCTACAAGTGTATACATGGGCTTTGATAGCGTTAAGTCTTATGAGACTATTGTTGAAGTTTAGGCGAATGTAGGAAGCGGGTTTTAAGTGTGCGAATCAAATAAAATCGAAAAGTGTATAAGTTGGCCGAGATGTCCAGTTCTAGTCTTGGGCCGCGCCGCGACAATTGGGTCCGCGCCGCGGCATAACAAGCAAATTGGGATCAGAAGTTGGCTTAAGAAGGGTATATTTTCCTTTTATGTGTCGCGCCGCGACGATTAAGGTCGCGCCGCGACAGTCCTGCAGTTCTGATTCCGGTTTTAGCTTAAATTAAATGACTTTGAGGGACAAAATGGTAATTTGACATGTAAATCTGGTGGGAGCATTAACTCTCCACCACACACCCATTTATTTCATTTCCATTTCCATTTTCTTTCCTATTTCTCTCCCAAAACACAAAACCCACCTAGCTTGATCTTGAGATTTGAAGTTGGAGATTTGTGAATCAAACCTAGGAGCGAGATTTAAAGTTGTTCCTTATGTCTCTAGCTACGCGTTGATAGTCTCGGTAAGTTCTAACTCTAAGTTTGAGTTTTTATTGGTTAATGACTAGGGTTTTGGGTACTAGTGATTTGTATGACCCATTTGAGGGTAAAATGGGTGAGTTTGGGTTATGTTGTTGTAATTAAACCCTAATAGCCATAATCTAGTGGTTTGGCCTTGTGATTTGAGGTTGTAAGTGTCAATTGGTGTTGTTAGTCACTAATGCACTTTAAGATTTATGAAAGAAGGGTTAATGGGTACGTTTGACTTGATTGTTAGTTTAAGTGAGTTAAAATGGGTCAAAATGTACTAATTGACCTAATGGGATGAAATGGGTATGGATTACCCTAAGTTTTGTGGTAATTGAAGTTAATAGACTTTAATTCACTAGTCTTAGTGATTAGAGTCGAGTCTTGGCCATTTATGGGCGGTTGTGAGTAGTGGAGTCATTGAATGCAAATTGGGACATTAAATGCTCAAGTGGGAGTATTGTGGTTAATCCCACTAGTTGTGAAATTGAATGTGCACTTAATGATTTAGGTACATTGCGTTGAAGCTCGGAAGTGCTAAATCATCATCCTTGTGACAAGGTGAGTGGAATAAAGTTCGTTGTTGACGATACCATACACTAGAGTATATTGTCTTGTGATGAGGGTTTAAAGTTCGTTGTTGACGATACCTCACGGATGGAATTAAAGTTCGATGTTGACGATGCCATACGACTATTGTAGTGAGTTGATGAGGGTTTAAAGTTCGATGTTGACGATACCTCATATGTTGGTTTAAAGTTCGGTGTTGACGATACCACATTAATGTAGGCGAATGGGGTTTAAGTTCAATGTTGACGATACCATTCGTTGGGCTAGCCTTAAGATCTCGAGTACTATGGATGTTGTGAACATCATCGTTATATTTGTGTTTAGCATATTGTATTGTTGTGTTACATGCTATTGTTATACTAGTCTTGTTATCGTGGTACTTAGCATTATACATGTGAAGGGTATGCTAATTGTGTAACTAGTATGTATGCGGACTTGGTAAGTGTTTGCAAGTAAGTAGGTTATATATATGTATGTATAATTGTTGCACTCACTAAGCCTTGCTTACCCTCTCGTTGTTTACCATTTTATAGGTTCCGGCTTGGACAAGGGTAAGGGCATACGGTTGGATTAGTTGTCTCCCATTTATGTTGACAGGGGGTGCTTTTGGGATAGCTTTTGAAGTGGCCGAAGATTTTGGGTAGTTTAGCCCCAAACCATGCTCGAGAGTCGTTTGGGTTATAAACTATCATTTGTTGTTGGTCAAACTTGTATCACATTCTTTAATAGGCCTTTGTGCCTTTTTGTAAACATTAAACTCGTAATATGTTTTGACGAATCGTGTGGAATGGGTTACATATTTAATTGGAGCGTAAATGTGTATCATATTTTAAATATAAAAAAAATCAACCGTACGGAGTACGGTTTGGGATGTTCCAAGTGGTATCAGAGCATGGTCTAAGGAATTTAGGCGACTTGAGATAGGTGCCTAGACTTGGGCTTTATTGTTGAAATGTCCCGTTCTTATTGATTAAAAACGTTCCATATTAATTGATTTCGTTGCGAGGTTTTGACCTCTATATGAGACGTTTTTCAAAGACTGCATTCATTTTTAAAACAAACCATAACCTTTATTTCATAAATAAAGGTTTAAAAAGCTTTACGTAGATTATCAAATAATGATAATCTAAAATATCCTGTTTACACACGACCATTACATAATGGTTTACAATACAATTATGTTACATCGAAATCAGTTTCTTGAATGCAGTTTTTACACAATATCATACAAACATGGACTCCAAATCTTGTCCTTATTTTAGTATGCAACAGCGGAAGCTCTTAATATTCACCTGAGAATAAACATGCTTTAAACGTCAACAAAAATGTTGGTGAGTTATAGGTTTAACCTATATATATCAAATCGTAACAATAGACCACAAGATTTCATATTTCAATACACATCCCATACATAGAGATAAAAATCATTCATATGGTGAACACCTGGTAACCGACATTAACAAGATGCATATATAAGAATATCCCCATCATTCCGGGACACCCTTCGGATATGATATAAATTTCGAAGTACTAAAGCATCCGGTACTTTGGATGGGGTTTGTTAGGCCCAATAGATCTATCTTTAGGATTCGCGTCAATTAGGGTGTCTGTTCCCTAATTCTTAGATTACCAGACTTAATAAAAAGGGGCATATTCGATTTCGATAATTCAACCATAGAATGTAGTTTCACGTACTTGTGTCTATTTTGTAAATCATTTATAAAACCTGCATGTATTCTCATCCCAAAAATATTAGATTTTAAAAGTGGGACTATAACTCACTTTCACAGATTTTTACTTCGTCGGGAAGTAAGACTTGGCCACTGGTTGATTCACGAACCTATAACAATATATACATATATATCAAAGTATGTTCAAAATATATTTACAACACTTTTAATATATTTTGATGTTTTAAGTTTATTAAGTCAGCTGTCCTCGTTAGTAACCTACAACTAGTTGTCCACAGTTAGATGTACAGAAATAAATCGATAAATATTATCTTGAATCAATCCACGACCCAGTGTATACGTATCTCAGTATTGATCACAACTCAAACTATATATATTTTGGAATCAACCTCAACCCTGTGTAGCTAACTCCAACATTCACATATAGAGTGTCTATGGTTGTTCCGAAATATATATAGATGTGTCGACATGATAGGTCGAAACATTGTATACGTGTCTATGGTATCTCAAGATTACATAATATACAATACAAGTTGATTAAGTTATGGTTGGAATAGATTTGTTACCAATTTTCACGTAGCTAAAATGAGAAAAATTATCCAATCTTGTTTTACCCATAACTTCTTCATTTTAAATCCGTTTTGAGTGAATCAAATTGCTATGGTTTCATATTGAACTCTATTTTATGAATCTAAACAGAAAAAGTATAGGTTTATAGTCGGAAAAATAAGTTACAAGTCGTTTTTGTAAAGGTAGTCATTTCAGTCGAAAGAACGACGTCTAGATGACCATTTTAGAAAACATACTTCCACTTTGAGTTTAACCATAATTTTTGGATATAGTTTCATGTTCATAATAAAAATAATTTTCTCATAATAACAACTTTTAAATCAAAGTTTATCATAGTTTTTAATTAACTAACCCAAAACAGCCCGCGGTGTTACTACGACGGCGTAAATCCGGTTTTACGATGTTTTTCGTGTTTCTAGGTTTTAAATCATTAAGTTAGCATATCATATAGATATAGAACATGTGTTTAGTTGATTTTAAAAGTCAAGTTAGAAGGATTAACTTTTGTTTGCGAACAAGTTTAGAATTAACTAAACTATGTTCTAGTGATTACAAGTTTAAAACTTCGAATAAGATAGCTTTATATGTATGAATCGAATGATGTTATGAACATCATTACTACCTTAAGTTCCTTGGATAAACCTACTGGAAAAGAGAAAAATGGATCTAGATTCAACGGATCCTTGGATGGCTCGAAGTTCTTGAAGCAGAATCATGACACGAAAACAAGTTCAAGTAAGATCATCACTTGAAATAAGATTGTTATAGTTATAGAAATTGAACCAACGTTTGAATATGATTATTACCTTGTATTAGAATGATAACCTACTGTAAGAAACAAAGATTTCTTGAGGTTGGATGATCACCTTACAAGATTGGAAGTGAGCTAGCAAACTTGAAAGTATTCTTGCTTTTATGTAACTAGAACTTGTAGAATATATGAAGAACACTTAGAACTTGAAGATAGAACTTGAGAGAGATCAATTAGATGAAGAAAATTGAAGAATGAAAGTGTTTGTAGGTGTTTTTGGTCGTTGGTGTATGGATTATATGTAAATGTTGTTTTGAAACCTTTAGGTTAACGATCTTGTTGAATATTGTTAACCCATTATTTATTATAACAAATGAGATGTTAAATTATTATATTATCATGATATTATGATATATAATATATCTTAGTATGATGTATATACAGTTAAATGTCGTTACAACGATAATCGTTACATATATGTCTCGTTTAGAAATCATTAAGTTAGTAGTCTTATTTTTACATATGTATTTCATTGTTAATACACTTAATAATATATTTACTTATCATTTAACATAATTAACCAAGTGTATCAATACCTTAATATGATTCATATGTACCTAGTAAGACGTTGTTATAACGATAATCGTTATATATATCGTTTTCGAGTTTCTTAAATTAATAGTCTCATTTTTATGTATATAACTCATTGTTAAAATACCTAATGAGATACATACTTATAATAAAAACATGTTAACTATATATATAACCATATATATGTCATCGTATAGTTTTTACAAGTTTTAACGTTCGTGAATCACCGGTCAACTTGGGTGGTCAATTGTCTATATGAAACATATTTCAATTAATCAAGTCTTAACAAGTTTGATTGCTTAACATGTTGGAAACATTTAATCATGTAAATATCAATCTCAATTAATATATATAAACATGGAAAAGTTCGGGTCACTACAGTACCTACCCGTTAAATAAATTTCGTCCCGAAATTTTAAGCTGTTGAAGGTATTGACGAATCTTCTGGAAATAGATGCGGGTATTTCTTCTTCATCTGATCTTCACGCTCCCAGGTGAACTCGGGTCCTCTACGAGCATTCCATCAAACCTAAACAATTGGTATCTTGTTTTGCTTAAGTCTTTTAACCTCACGATCCATTATTTCGACGGATTCTTCGATGAATTGAAGTTTTTCGTTGATTTGGATTTCATCTAACGGAATAGTGAGATCTTCTTTAGCAAAACATTTCTTTAAATTCGAGACGTGGAAAGTGTTATGTACAGCCGCGAGTTGTTGAGGTAACTCTAGTCGGTAAGCTACTGGTCCGATACGATCAATAATCTTGAATGGTCCAATATACCTTGGATTTAATTTCCCTCGTTTACCAAATCGAACAACGCCTTTCCAAGGTGCAACTTTAAGCATGACCATCTCTCCAATTTCAAATTCTATATCTTTTCTTTTAATGTCAGCGTAGCTCTTTTGTCGTCTTTGGGCAGTTTTCAACCGTTGTTGAATTTGGATGATCTTCTCGGTAGTTTCTTGTATAATCTCCGGACCCGTAATCTGTCTATCCCCCACTTCACTCCAACAAATCGGAGACCTGCACTTTCTACCATAAAGTGCTTCAAACGGCGCCATCTCAATGTTTGAATGGTAGCTGTTGTTGTAGGAAAATTCTGCTAACGGTAGATGTCGATCCCAACTGTTTCCGAAATCAATAACACATGCTCGTAGCATGTCTTCAAGCGTTTGTATCGTCCTTTCGCTCTGCCCATCAGTTTGTGGATGATAGGCAGTACTCATGTCTAGACGAGTTCCTAATGCTTGCTGTAATGTCTGCCAGAATCTTGAAATAAATCTGCCATCCCTATCAGAGATAATAGAGATTGGTATTCCATGTCTGGAGATGACTTCCTTCAAATACAGTCGTGCTAACTTCTCCATCTTGTCATCTTCTCTTATTGGCAAGAAGTGTGCTGATTTGGTGAGACGGTCAACTATTACCCAAATAGTATCAAAACCACTTGCAGTCCTTGGCAATTTAGTGATGAAATCCATGGTAATGTTTTCCCATTTCCATTCCGGGATTTCGGGTTGTTGAAGTAGACCTGATGGTTTCTGATGCTCAGCTTTGACCTTAGAACACGTCAAACATTCTCCTACGTATTTAGCAACATCGGCTTTCATACCCGGCCACCAAAAATGTTTCTTGAGATCCTTGTACATCTTCCCCGTTCCAGGATGTATTGAGTATCTGGTTTTATGAGCTTCTCTAAGTACCATTTCTCTCATATCTCCAAATTTTGGTACCCAAATCCTTTCAGCCCTATACCGGGTTCCGTCTTCCCGAATATTAAGATGCTTCTCCGATCCTTTGGGTATTTCATCCTTTAAATTTCCCTCTTTTAAAACTCCTTGTTGCGCCTCCTTTATTTGAGTAGTAATGTTATTATGAATCATTATATTCATAGATTTTACTCGAATGGGTTCTCTGTCCTTCCTGCTCAAGGCATCGGCTACCACATTTGCCTTCCCCGGGTGGTAACGAATCTCAAAGTCGTAATCATTCAATAATTCAATCCACCTACGCTGCCTCATATTCAGTTGTTTCTGATTAAATATGTGTTGAAGACTTTTGTGGTCGGTATATATAATACTTTTGACCCCATATAAGTAGTGCCTCCAAGTCTTTAATGCAAAAACAACCGCGCCTAATTCCAAATCATGCGTCGTATAATTTTGTTCGTGAATCTTCAATTGTCTAGACGCATAAGCAATCACCTTCGTTCGTTGCATTAATACACAACCGAGACCTTGCTTTGATGCATCACAATAAATCACAAAATCATCATTCCCTTCAGGCAATGACAATATAGGTGCCGTAGTTAGCTTTTTCTTCAATAACTGAAACGCTTTCTCTTGTTCATCATTCCATTCAAATTTCTTCCCTTTATGCGTTAATGCAGTCAAGGGTTTTGCTATTCTGGAAAAGTCTTGGATGAACCTTCTGTAGTAACCAGCTAGTCCTAAAAACTGGCGTATGTGTTTCGGAGTTTTCGGGGTTTCCCACTTTTCAACAGTTTCTATCTTTGCCGGATCCACCTTAATACCTTCTTTGTTCACTATGTGACCGAGGAATTGAACTTCTTCCAACCAAAATGCACACTTTGAAAACTTAGCGTACAATTCTTCCTTCCTCAATACTTCTAACACCTTTCTCAAATGTTCACCGTGTTCTTGGTCATTCTTTGAGTAAATAAGTATGTCATCAATGAAAACAATGACAAACTTGTCAAGGTATGGTCCACACACTCGGTTCATAAGGTCCATGAACACAGCTGGTGCATTAGTTAAACCAAACGGCATGACCATAAACTCGTAATGACCGTAACGTGTTCTGAAAGCAGTCTTTGGAATATCATCTTCTTTCACCCGCATTTGATGATACCCGGAACGTAAGTCAATCTTTGAATAAACAGACGAGCCTTGTAGTTGATCAAATAAGTCATTGATTCTCGGTAGTGGGTAGCGGTTCTTGATGGTAAGTTTGTTCAACTCTCGGTAGTCGATACACAACCTGAATGTACCATCTTTCTTCTTGACAAACAAAACAGGAGCTCCCCACGGTGATGTGCTTGGTCGAATGAAACCACGCTCTAAAAGTTCTTGTAATTGGCTTTGTAGTTCTTTCATCTCGCTGGGTGCGAGTCTGTAAGGAGCACGAGCTATTGGTGCAGCTCCTGGTACAAGATCTATTTGAAATTCAACGGATCGATGTGGGGGTAATCCCGGTAATTCTTTCGGAAATACATCAGGAAATTCTTTTGCGACGGGAACATCATTGATGCTCTTTTCTTCAGTTTGTACTTTCTCGACGTGTGCTAGAACAGCATAGCAACCTTTTCTTATTAGTTTTTGTGCCTTCAAATTACTAATAAGATGTAGCTTCGTGTTGCCCTTTTCTCCGTACACCATTAAGGGTTTTCCTTTTTCTCGTATAATGCGAATTGCATTTTTGTAACAAACGATCTCCGCTTTCACTTCTTTCAACCAGTCCATACCGATTATCACATCAAAACTCCCTAACTCTACTGGTATCAAATCAATCTTAAATGTTTCGCTAACCAGTTTAATTTCTCGATTCCGACATATATTATCTGCTAAAATTAATTTACCATTTGCTAATTCGAGTAAAAATTTACTATCCAAAGGCGTCAATGGACAACTTAATTTAGCACAAAAATCTCTACTCATATAGCTTCTATCCGCACCCGAATCAAATAAAACGTAAGCAGATTTATTGTCAATAAGAAACGTACCCGTAACAAGCTCCGGGTCTTCCTGTGCCTCTGCCGCATTAATATTGAAAACTCTTCCACGGCCTTGTCCATTCGTGTTCTCCTGGTTCGGGCAATTTCTAATAATGTGGCCCGGTTTTCCACATTTATAACAAACTACATTGGCATAACTTGCTCCGACACTACTTGCTCCGCCATTACTCGTTCTGACACCATTTGTTCCTTTCGTTCTATTAACCCCTGGTCCGTAGACCTCACACTTCGCCGCGCTATGACCATTTCTTTTACACTTGTTGCAAAATTTGGTGCAGAACCCCGAGTGATTCTTTTCACACCTTTGGCATAGCTGCTTCTGATTGTTGTTGTTGTTGCGGTTATTATTGTTGTTGGGATGATTGTTGTAGTTGCTGTTGTTGTTGTTGTTGGGCCGTTTGTTGTAGTTGCGATTGATGTTGCGATTGTTGGGATAATTGTTGCGATTATTGTTGTAATTGCTGTTGTTGTTGTATTGGTGATTCTTATCACCGTTTTCCTCCCACTTTCTTTTGACTTACTTCACATTGGCCTCTTCAGCAGTCTGTTCTTTAATTCTTTCTTCAATTTGGTTCACGAGTTTGTGAGCCATTCTACATGCCTGTTGTATGGAGGCGGGCTCGTGTGAACTTATATCTTCTTGGATTCTTTCCGGTAATCCTTTCACAAACGCGTCGATCTTCTCTTCCTCATCTTCGAATGCTCCCGGACACAATAGGCACAATTCTGTGAATCGTCTTTCGTACGTGGTAATATCAAATCCTTGGGTTCGTAACCCTCTAAGTTCTGTCTTGAGCTTATTGACCTCGGTTCTGGGACGGTACTTCTCGTTCATCAAGTGCTTGAATGCTGACCACGGTAGTGCGTACGCATCGTCTTGTCCCACTTTCTCTAGATAGGTATTCCACCATGTTAACGCAGAACCTGTGAAGGTATGCATAGCGTACTTTACTTTGTCCTCTTTAGTACACTTACTTATGGCAAACACCGATTCGACCTTCTCGGTCCACCGTTTCAATCCGATCGGTCCTTCGGTTCCATCAAATTCCAAAGGTTTGCAGGCAGTGAATTCTTTGTAGGTGCATCCTACACGATTTCCTGTACTGCTAGATCCAAGGTTATTGTTGGTATGTAGCGCAGCCTGTACTGCGGCTATGTTTGAAGCTAGAAAAGTACGGAATTCCTCTTCATTCATATTCACGGTGTGTCGAGTAGTCGGTGCCATTTACTTCAAAATAGTTAAATGGAACAAGTTAATCATACAGAATATTAAGAGTAGTTAATAGTATTTCGTAGCATAATATGAACTCATTTATAAAAGCTTTTTCTTCATATTAGCGTTTTATAAGTTTAAATTCGGGTAGTACCTACCCGTTAAGTTCATACTTAGTAGCTAATATACAATTCAACTACTACAATTCTATATGAAAAACTGATTATAATAATATTTCGCGTTCAAACTTTTATACAATATTTTACAAACTTACAATACCGCTTATTTTACATAAAGCATGAAATATAGTACACAATAACTTTGATACAAGATAGTTGTGAAGATAATTCTAGCTAGTACACAAGTCGTTCAGCAAAGGCAATAAAGACACGTAATTCATACGTCCAGAAACAAGTCATGCATTCTGGTTTTACTAGGACTACTTCCCATCCTTGGTCTTGTGCAACATAACCGTTATGGCCGTTGATAAGACAGCGTGTTGTAACGTCGTCAAAGGGACGAGGGTTACGTAATGTCCAACAGTCCCGTAATAATCTAAAAACCTCATTTCTTACCCCAATTACCGACTCCGTCACTTGTGGAAACGTTTTGTTTAATAGTTGTAGCCCGATGTTCTTGTTCTCACTTTGGTGAGAAGCGAACATTACTAATCCGTAAGCATAACATGCTTCTTTATGTTGCATGTTAGCCGCTTTTTCTAAATCACGAAGTCCAATATTCGGATATATTAAGTCAAAATAATTTCTTAACCCGTTGCGTAAAATAGCATTTGGATTCCCCGCAATATATGCATCAAAGTAAACACATCGTAACTTATGGGTTTCCCAATGTGATATCCCCCATCTTTCAAACGAAAGTCTCTTATAAACCAAGACATTCTTGGAACGTTCTTCGAATGTCTTACAAACTGATCTCGCATTAAATAGTTGTGCCGAGGAATTCTGGCCGACTCTAGACAAGATTTCATCAATCATGTCTCCGGGTAGGTCTCTTAAAATATTGGGTTGTCTATCCATTTTGTGTTTTTAAACTGTAAAATAGACAAGAGTTAGATTCATAAAAAAATACTTATTAATACAAGCAATTTTTACATATATCATAAAGCATAAGAACACTATATTACATATATTACACCACACGAATACAACTATCTTATTCCGACTCGCTCGTTTCTTCTTCTTCGGTTTTGGTTCGTTTTGCCAAGTTTCTAGGGATATATGATGTTCCCCTAATACGAGCCGTCGTTGTCCACATTGGTTTAGAAAAACCTGGTGGTTTAGAGGTTCCCGGGTCATTGTTACAACTTAAGGACTTCGGGCGTTGATGATACATATAAAGTTCATCGGGGTTGGAATTAGATTTCTCTATTTTTATGCCCTTTCCCTTATTATTTTCTTTTGCCTTTTTAAATTCAGTTGGGGTAATTTCTATAACATCATCGGAATTCTCGTCGGAATCCGATTCATCGGAGAATTGGTAATCCTCCCAATATTTTGCTTCCTTGGAGGAAACACCATTGACCATAATTAACCTTGGTCGGTTGGTTGAGGATTTTCTTTTACTTAACCGTTTTCTTATTTCCCCCACCGGTTCTATTTCTTCATCCGGTTCCGATTCTTCTTCCGGTTCCGATTCTTCTTCCGGTTCCGACTCTTCTTCCGGTTCCTCTTCGGGAACTTGTGAATCAGTCCACGAATCATTCCAATTTACATTTGACTCTTCATTATTATTAGGTGAGTCAATGGGACGTGTTCTAGAGGTAGACATCTATCACATAATATCAAACGCGTTAAGAGATTAATATATCACATAATATTCACATGTTAAGCAATCATTTTTAAAGAAAACACGGTCGAAGTCCAGACTCACTAATGCATCCTAACAAACTCGATAAGACACACTAATGAAAAATTCTGGTTCTCTAAGACCAACGCTCGGATACCAACTGAAATGTCCCGTTCTTATTGATTAAAAACGTTCCATATTAATTGATTTCGTTGCGAGGTTTTGACCTCTATATGAGACGTTTTTCAAAGACTGCATTCATTTTTAAAACAAACCATAACCTTTATTTCATAAATAAAGGTTTAAAAAGCTTTACGTAGATTATCAAATAATGATAATCTAAAATATCCTGTTTACACACGACCATTACATAATGGTTTACAATACAATTATGTTACATCGAAATCAGTTTCTTGAATGCAGTTTTTACACAATATCATACAAACATGGACTCCAAATCTTGTCCTTATTTTAGTATGCAACAGCGGAAGCTCTTAATATTCACCTGAGAATAAACATGCTTTAAACGTCAACAAAAATGTTGGTGAGTTATAGGTTTAACCTATATATATCAAATCGTAACAATAGACCACAAGATTTCATATTTCAATACACATCCCATACATAGAG
This sequence comes from Rutidosis leptorrhynchoides, assembly GCF_046630445.1. Classification (NCBI taxonomy): domain Eukaryota; kingdom Viridiplantae; phylum Streptophyta; class Magnoliopsida; order Asterales; family Asteraceae; genus Rutidosis; species Rutidosis leptorrhynchoides. The sequence continues at coordinate 262,234,839 of NC_092337.1, forward strand.
ATAAAAATCATTCATATGGTGAACACCTGGTAACCGACATTAACAAGATGCATATATAAGAATATCCCCATCATTCCCGGACACCCTTCGGATATGATATAAATTTCGAAGTACTAAAGCATCCGGTACTTTGGATGGGGTTTGTTAGGCCCAATAGATCTATCTTTAGGATTCGCGTCAATTAGGGTGTCTGTTCCCTAATTCTTAGATTACCAGACTTAATAAAAAGGGGCATATTCGATTTCGATAATTCAACCATAGAATGTAGTTTCACGTACTTGTGTCTATTTTGTAAATCATTTATAAAACCTGCATGTATTCTAATCCCAAAAATATTAGATTTTAAAAGTGGGACTATAACTCACTTTCACAGATTTTTACTTCGTCGGGAAGTAAGACTTGGCCACTGGTTGATTCACGAACCTATAACAATATATACATATATATCAAAGTATGTTCAAAATATATTTACAACACTTTTAATATATTTTGATGTTTTAAGTTTATTAAGTCAGCTGTCCTCGTTAGTAACCTACAACTAGTTGTCCACAGTTAGATGTACAGAAATAAATCGATAAATATTATCTTGAATCAATCCACGACCCAGTGTATACGTATCTCAGTATTGATCACAACTCAAACTATATATATTTTGGAATCAACCTCAACCCTGTGTAGCTAACTCCAACATTCACATATAGAGTGTCTATGGTTGTTCCGAAATATATATAGATGTGTCGACATGATAGGTCGAAACATTGTATACGTGTCTATGGTATCTCAAGATTACATAATATACAATACAAGTTGATTAAGTTATGGTTGGAATAGATTTGTTACCAATTTTCACGTAGCTAAAATGAGAAAAATTATCCAATCTTGTTTTACCCATAACTTCTTCATTTTAAATCCGTTTTGAGTGAATCAAATTGCTATGGTTTCATATTGAACTCTGTTTTATGAATCTAAACAAAAAAGTATAGGTTTATAGTCGGAAAAATAAGTTACAAGTCGTTTTTGTAAAGGTAGTCATTTCAGTCGAAAGAACGACGTCTAGATGACCATTTTAGAAAACATACTTCCACTTTGAGTTTAACCATAATTTTTGGATATAGTTTCATGTTCATAATAAAAATAATTTTCTCAGAATAACAACTTTTAAATCAAAGTTTATCATAGTTTTTAATTAACTAACCCAAAACAGCCCTCGGTGTTACTACGACGGCGTAAATCCGGTTTTACGATGTTTTTCGTGTTTCTAGGTTTTAAATCATTAAGTTAGCATATCATATAGATATAGAACATGTGTTTAGTTGATTTTAAAAGTCAAGTTAGAAGGATTAACTTTTGTTTGCGAACAAGTTTAGAATTAACTAAACTATGTTCTAGTGATTACAAGTTTAAAACTTCGAATAAGATAGCTTTATATGTATGAATCGAATGATGTTATGAACATCATTACTACCTTACGTTCCTTGGATAAACCTACTGGAAAAGAGAAAAATGGATCTAGCTTCAACGGATCCTTGGATGGCTCGAAGTTCTTGAAGCAGAATCATGACACGAAAACAAGTTCAAGTAAGATCATCACTTGAAATAAGATTGTTATAGTTATAGAAATTGAACCAAAGTTTGAATATGATTATTACCTTGTATTAGAATGATAACCTACTGTAAGAAACAAAGATTTCTTGAGGTTGGATGATCACCTTACAAGATTGGAAGTGAGCTAGCAAACTTGAAAGTATTCTTGCTTTTATGTAACTAGAACTTGTAGAATATATGAAGAACACTTAGAACTTGAAGATAGAACTTGAGAGAGATCAATTAGATGAAGAAAATTGAAGAATGAAAGTGTTTGTAGGTGTTTTTGGTCGTTGGTGTATGGATTAGATATAAAGGATATGTAATTTTGTTTTCATGTAAATAAGTCATGAATGATTACTCATATTTTTGTAATTTTATGAGATATTTCATGCTAGTTGCCAAATGATGGTTCCCACATGTGTTAGGTGACTCACATGGGCTGCTAAGAGCTGATCATTGAAGTGTATATACCAATAGTACATACATCTAAAAGCTGTGTATTGTACGAGTACGAATACGGGTGCATACGAGTAGAATTGTTGATGAAACTGAACGAGGATGTAATTGTAAGCATTTTTGTTAAGTAGAAGTAGTTTGATAAGTGTCTTGAAGTCTTTCAAAAGTGTATGAATACATATTAAAACACTACATGTATATACATTTTAACTGAGTCGTTAAGTCATCGTTAGTCGTTATATGTAAATGTTGTTTTGAAACCTTTAGGTTAACGATCTTGTTGAATATTGTTAACCCATTGTTTATTATAACAAATGAGATGTTAAATTATTATATTATCATGATATTATGATATATAATATATCTTAGTATGATGTATATACAGTTAAATGTCGTTACAACGATAATCGTTACATATATGTCTCGTTTCGAAATCATTAAGTTAATAGTCTTATTTTTACATATGTATTTCATTGTTAATACACTTAATAATATATTTACTTATCATTTAACATAATTAACCAAGTGTATCAATACCTTAATATGATTCATATGTACCTAGTAAGACGTTGTTATAACGATAATCGTTATATATATCGTTTTCGAGTTTCTTAAATTAATAGTCTCATTTTTATGTATATAACTCATTGTTAAAATACCTAATGAGATACATACTTATAATAAAAACATGTTAACTATATATATAACCATATATATGTCATCGTATAGTTTTTACAAGTTTTAACGTTCGTGAATCACCGGTCAACTTGGGTGGTCAATTGTCTATATGAAACATATTTCAATTAATCAAGTCTTAACAAGTTTGATTTCTTAACATGTTGGAAACATTTAATCATGTAAATATCAATCTCAATTAATATATATAAACATGGAAAAGTTCGGGTCACTACAATTGTGTGAGCGCTTTATGCGGGACTTGTAGGACTTTGGGTCTAATCGGGAATTGTTAGTGCCTTGGTTTATGTGAACTAACCTTGTGCTAATTGTTTTGTATTGTGTTTAGCAATCATCAAACAAGACAGACGTTGTACTAGCGAGTTAATGCGACGTGCTCGCGTAACAACGATTAGCTACCGTTGTTACGGGTGCAAATCGTGTCAAACAAGTAATGTACGACAATTTTCGAGCGAGATGGAGTAGTGTGGTGTACATGTATATACTTACATGTTATGTCTTTTCGTTCTTCGTTTAATCTTTTCCGTTTTATAGAATGAAGACGAGAAATGGACACGATAATGATAACGGTGGTACAAGTGAGGATGTTGAACTCACGGCCAAGGTTGAGGCCATCTTTAAAAAGTTAAAGAAGGATTTTCTTGATGATGTCCGAAAGGTCTTCCAAGAGTCGGTCGATGGACAAGTGACCGAAAAGGTCAACGATCGAATGAAAGCCGCAATAGAGGTGGCTTGATAGAAACATTTATCCTCGTGGTGAAGGAGGTGAAGGAAGACAGGATTTCCACTACAAAAACTTCCAGGAAACACAACCTCCGATGTTTAAGGGGTGAGGGATCCATTGAAAAGCACTTGTTAGATTTCCGATATCGAGAGAGCTTTCCATACCGCGGAATGTCCTCCCTAGAAGAAGACGAGATATGGGTCTAGCATGCTACATGAGGAAGGCAAGTTGTGGTGGGACGATAAAATCAATTTATACGGTGAGGAGCAATGCATGAGCTTGACATGGGAGGAGTTTAAGAAGGAATTCTTCCAAGAATACCGAACTTCTTCCGACCTTGATAGAATCCCGGACGAGTTGCATCATTTGCAACAAGGTTCAATGGACTTGGTTACTCTCAAATCTACCTTTTTGGCAAAGACTCGCTTTTGCCCGGAATATGTTGGTGACGATCACAAGTTAATGAAAGATTTCTACCGTACTTTGAACGACGAGTTCAAGGGTAAGATTAGTCAGGGAATGGCTAAGACTTTTGAAGAGCTATACGAGTTGGCTCGGGGTTTTGAACCGGAGGTTCCAAGAAAAAGCAATTTCACTTTTTCAAAAATAAAGTTTGAAGGTTCGAGTCATTCGAATTTTTCAAATAAAAAGAACAAGAACAAAAAGGGTTCCGAAAGTGTCAATAGTGTGAAGAAGGGCGCTACCGGTGGTTTTGGGAACTTTTTCCCTACTTGCTACAATTGTGGGGTACGTGGACATATGGCTCGAGATTGTCCGAAGCCAAATTTAACAACCAAGCTCACTTGTTTTAATTACAACAAAGAAGGACACCGAAAGTCAGAGTGTCCCGATTTGAACAACGATAATGCTAAAAGGCTAGAGAAGGCGGCGGGTACGGCTCGAGGGCGAAACTATTTGATGACTAACGACGAAGCCAAGCAATCCAACGAAGTTGTCTCAGGTACTTTCTTGGTTAATTCCAATCCGGCAAGGATTCTTTTTGATAGCGGTGCAAATTTGCCGTTTGTGTCCCCAAAATTTGTGCCTAAACTTGATAGACCGTTGGCTAAGTTAAGTCGTCCGGTAGAAGTCGAAATAGCGGACGGCAAGACGGTGCTAGTGGTTTATGTGTGTAAGAATTGTGACATTGTCTTCGGTGCCGAAAACTTTAAAATTGATCTTATCCCTATGACTTTAGGCGATTTTGATATCGTTGTTGGTATAGATTGGCTCGATCGAAATAGAGACGATATTGCATGCCATGAAAAGTTTATACGTGTGAAGACCCCAAGTGGGGGAGAGTTGATTATTCACGGTGATAAACGAAGAAGACTTGTGCCGATATGCACTTTTGCACGGGCACGTCGTTTTCTTGTTAGTGGTGGCATGGCTTTTCTTGCCCACATTGTTGATACTCGTGACGAGTTACCGCCCATTCGTGAAATTCCGGTGGTTAGTGAATTCGAAGACGTTTTTCCGGATGAGTTACCGGGTGTTCCGGCGGAAAGACAAGTTGAATTTCGTATTGAGTTGGTTCCGGGAGCTACCCCCATTGCTAAAACTCCTTATCGTTTAGCACCAACAGAAATGCAAGAGTTGTTAAATCAAACCCAAGAGTTGCTTGAGAAGGGTTTTATTCGACCGAGTGCTTCGCCATGGGGCGCTCCGGTTTTATTCGTGAAAAAGAAGGATGGTAGTATGCGGATGTGCATTGATTACCGGGAGTTGAATAAAGTGACAATCAAGAATCGTTATCCGTTGCCTCGGATTGACGATTTGTTTGACCAACTCCAAGGTGCGACGTATTTCTCTAAGATCGACCTATGGTCCGGCTATCACCAAATGCGGGTCCGTGAGGAAGATATTGAGAAAACGGCTTTTCGAACGCGTTATGGGCATTTTGAGTTTGTAGTTATGCCTTTTGGTCTTACGAATGCACCGGCGGCATTCATGGATCTAATGAACCGAGTATGCCAACCTATGTTGGACAAGTCGGTAATTGTGTTCATTGACGACATACTTGTTTATTCGAAGAGTATGAACGAACAAGAACGTCATTTGCGTGAAGTATTGAATACATTGCGGAAGGAGAAGTTGTATGCGAAGTTCTCCAAATGTGAATTTTGGCTAAGGGAAGTTCAATTCCTTGGTCATATTGTGAACAAGGAGGGTATCCAAGTAGATCCGGGGAAGATAGAGACGGTGAAAAGTTGGAGACAACCGACTACGCCTACGGAGGTCCTAAGTTTTCTCGGATTGGCCGGTTATTATCGTCGGTTTATCCAAGACTTTTCTAAGATCGCCTCTTCATTGACGAAATTGACGAGGAAGAACGTGAGGTTTGTTTGGGAGAACAAGCAAGAAATTGCTTTTCAATTGTTAAAAGAGAAGTTATGTCAAGCTCCGGTGTTGGTTTTGCCGGAAGGGGTGGAAGACATGACGGTTTATTGTGATGCCTCGTTAAATGGACTCGGGTGTGTTCTAATGCAAAGAGGTAAAGTCATCGCTTATGCCTCTCGACAATTAAAGGAACACGAGACGAGATATCCGACTCATGATCTTGAGTTGGCGGCGGTTGTGCATGCGTTAAAAATTTGGCGCCATTACTTGTATGGTGTCAAGTGTACGATTTATTCGGATCATAAGAGTTTGAAACATCTCTTTAATCAACGAGATTTGAATTATCGTCAATGTAGGTGGATGGATGTGGTAAAAGACTACGATTGTGAGATACTTTATCATCCGGGCAAGGCGAATGTGGTCGCGGATGCGTTAAGTCGAAAGAGTCATCACCCGGTGTTACGATTGGGATTGTTACGTATGATTATTACTAACAATTTTCTTGAGAAACTTGGTATGATTCAAATAGAGGCTTACATTCACAACAAGCATGCGGAGCGAATTGTGGGACAATCGGAGTTCATTACTATGGGCTCGCGGGGTCTTTGTCTTTTCAAGGAAGAGTGTGGGTGCCGAAGATGGGGGATTATCGACAAGTGCTACTTGATGAAGCACATAAGTCAAAGTATTCCATTCATCCGGGTGCAACGAAAATGTATCTTGATTTAACGAAAGATTATTGGTGGCCGGGCATGAAACGTGATGTTGTGAAGTATGTTGAGCTATGTGTCACGTGTTTGCAAGTTAAGGCCGAGCACCAAAAGCCGTATGGTAAGTTACAACCGTTAGAAATCCCGAAATGGAAATGGGAGCACATTACCATGGATTTCATCACAAAGTTACCTAAAACGGTGAGAACCCAATTTGATTCGATTTGGGTTATAGTTGATCGATTGACGAAAAGTGCTTTGTTTCTTCCCATTAAGGAAGCGATATTGTCGGAGACCTTGGCTAAGTTATTTATCAAGGAAGTCATCTCAAGACACAGTGTCCCTATATCTATTATTTTGGATCGAGATACCCGTTTTACATCTCGATTTTGGGAAAAGTTTCATGAAGATATGGGTACGCAATTGAAATTGAGCACGGCGTATCATCCTCAAACGGACGGTCAAACCGAACGTACGAATCAAACTTTGGAGGATATGTTACGGGCGTGTATTATCTATTTTGGTGGTAGTTGGGATGAGCACTTACCTTTAGTGGAATTCTCGTACAATAATAGTTATCATACTAGTATCGGGATGCCACCTTATGAGATGCTTTATGGGCGTAGATGTCGAACCCTGATTTGTTGGGGTGAAGTGGGATAAAAGGAAATCGGGAGTACCGATTTGGTTTTAGAGACGAATAGTAAGATTGATGTGATTCGAGAACATTTGAAAAAGGCTCAAGATAGGCAAAAGTCGTATGCCGACAAACGTAGACGAACGATCGAATTTCAAGAAGGTGACATGGTGATGCTTAAGGTTTCGCCATGGAAAGGTATTATTCGATTCCGGAAACGAGGAAAGTTAGCTCCTCGGTTTATTGGACCATTCAAGGTTTTAGCTCGTGTTGGTGAAGTCGCGTATTGTTTGGAATTACCCGAAGAGCTTGCGGGGATCCATAATACATTTCATGTTTCTCATCTCCGTAAGTGTCTTGCGGATGATTCGTCTTGGGTGCCATTAGACGAGATTGAGCTAAATAATAAGTTAGAGTATATCGAGGAACCGATTGCCATACTTGATGAGAAGGTCAAAAGGATGAGACATAAAGAGGTTAGGACTTTTAAAGTTTAATGGCGCCGTAGTAAAGGTTCCGAGTTTACTTGGGAGCCCGAAGAGTTTGTGTTGGTTTATCTCCCTTCTTGTCATGCGGCTTGGATCGCGAGGACACGCTCCGATTCAAGTGGGGGAGAGTTGTAACACCCCGTTTCCCGTACATATTGAAAGGTACATACTTAATCATTTTGATGGAATTTAACAAGTTCATAAAACATGTTCTTATAGTTAACATAATTACAAAACCAATTCGTAGTAGTGTTAAAGCAAGCGGAAGCAAAATGATAAGTTCGTGTTATATGTTAAGCCATTAAGTTAAATTCCATGTTAATATCAAGTCTAGAATATATACTTACATATAAGAACAAGAGGAGAAGATATATATACCTCCTCAAGCTAGTTGAGGGTTGTTTCCAAGTGCAAGATGATGATGAAGATGATGAACTATAGAGCTTCTAACTTGAAGCCTCAAGCAAGTAATACCCACAAGCAATAACCCCAACACCTTTGTAATTAGTTAGGATTTAAATGACACTAGAAATGAGCTTGTAAAAACCAAATTTAGAACTCCCTTTGGTCAATAAAAGGCCACGGCCTTCAGCACATTTCCAGCAGAATTCTGTGCAGTTTACAAGCTCTTTTGATCTATTATCTCACTTGAAAGAAGTGGTCAAGCCTAGGTACAAGTATATAGCACGCACCTATTGTAGTGACCCGAACTTTTCCATGTTTATATATATTAATTGAGATTGATATTTACATGATTAAATGTTTCCAACATGTTAAGCAATCAAACTTGTTAAGACTTGATTAATTGAAATATGTTTCATATAGACAATTGACCACCCAAGTTGACCGGTGATTCACGAACGTTAAAACTTGTAAAAACTATATGATGACATATATATGGATATATATATAGTTAACATGATACTATGATAAGTAAACATATCATTAAGTATATTAACAATGAACTACATATGTAAAAACAAGACTACTAACTTAATGATTTTTAAACGAGACATATATGTAACGATTATCGTTGTAAAGACATATAATGTATATATATCATATTAAGAGATATTCATACATGATAATATCATGATAATATAATAATTTAAAATCTCAATTGATATTATAAACATTGGGTTAACAACATTTAACAAGATCGTTAACCTAAAGGTTTCAAAACAACACTTACATGTAACGACTAACGATGACTTAACGACTCAGTTAAAATGTATATACATGTAGTGTTGTAATATGTATTTATACACTTTTGAAAGACTTCAATACACTTATCAAAATACTTCTACTTAACAAAAATGCTTACAATTACATCCTCGTTCAGTTTCATCAACAATTCTACTCGTATGCACCCGTATTCGTACTCGTACAATACACAGCTTTTAGATGTATGTACTATTGGTATATACACTCCAATGATCAGCTCTTAGCAGCCCATGTGAGTCACCTAACACATGTGGGAACCATCATTTGGCAACTAGCAAGAAATATCTCATAAAATTACAAAAATATGAGTAATCATTCATGACTTATTTACATGAAAACAAAATTACATATCCTTTATATCTAATCCATACACCAACGACCAAAAACACCTACAAACACTTTCATTCTTCAATTTTCTTCATCTAATTGATCTCTCTCAAGTTCTATCTTCAAGTTCTAAGTGTTCTTCATATATTCTACAAGTTCTAGTTACATAAAATCAAGAATACTTTCAAGTTTGCTAGCTCACTTCCAATCTTGTAAGGTGATCATCCAACCTCAAGAAATCTTTGTTTCTTACAGTAGGTTATCATTCTAATACAAGGTAATAATCATATTCAAACTTTGGTTCAATTTCTATAACTATAACAATCTTATTTCAAGTGATGATCTTACTTGAACTTGTTTTCGTGTCATGATTCTGCTTCAAGAACTTCGAGCCATCCAAGGATCCATTGAAGCTAGATCCATTTTTTTCTTTTCCAGTAGGTTTATCCAAGGAACTTAAGGTAGTAATGATGTTCATAACATCATTCGATTCATACATATAAAGCTATCTTATTCGAAGGTTTAAACTTGTAATCACTAGAACATAGTTTAGTTAATTCTAAACTTGTTCGCAAACAAAAGTTAATCCTTCTAACTTGACTTTTAAAATCAACTAAACACATGTTCTATATCTATATGATATGCTAACTTAATGATTTAAAACCTGGAAACACGAAAAACACCGTAAAACCGGATTTACGCCGTCGTAGTAACACCGCGGGCTGTTTTGGGTTAGTTAATTAAAAACTATGATAAACTTTGATTTAAAAGTTGTTATTCTGAGAAAATGATTTTTATTATGAACATGAAACTATATCCAAAAATTATGGTTAAACTCAAAGTGGAAGTATGTTTTATAAAATGGTCATCTAGACGTCGTTCTTTCGACTGAAATGACTACCTTTACAAAAATGACTTGTAACTTATTTTTCTAACTAGAAACCTATACTTTTTTTGTGTAGATTCATAAAATAGAGTTCAATATGAAACCATAGCAATTTGATTCACTCAAAACGGATTTAAAATGAAGAAGTTATGGGTAAAACAAGATTGGATAATTTTTCTCATTTTAGCTACGTGAAAATTGGTAACAAATCTATTCCAACCATAACTTAATCAACTTGTATTATATATTATGTAATCTTGAGATACCATAGACATGTATACAATGTTTCGACCTATCATGTCGACACATCTATATATATTTCGGAACAACCATAGACACTCTATATGTGAATGTTGGAGTTAGCTATACAGGGTTGAGGTTGATTCCAAAATATATATAGTTTGAGTTGTGATCAATACTGAGATACGTATACACTGGGTCGTGGATTGATTCAAGATAATATTTATCGATTTATTTCTGTACATCTAACTGTGGACAACTAGTTGTAGGTTACTAACGAGGACAGCTGACTTAATAAACTTAAAACATCAAAATATATTAAAAGTGTTGTAAATATATTTTGAACATACTTTGATATATATGTATATATTGTTATAGGTTCGTGAATCAACCAGTGGCCAAGTCTTACTTCCCGACGAAGTAAAAATCTGTGAAAGTGAGTTATAGTCCCACTTTTAAAATCTAATATTTTTGGGATGAGAATACATGCAGGTTTTATAAATGATTTACAAAATAGACACAAGTACGTGAAACTACATTCTATGGTTGAATTATCGAAATCGAATATGCCCCTTTTTATTAAGTCTGGTAATCTAAGAATTAGGGAATAGACACCCTAATTGACGCGAATCCTAAAGATAGATCTATTGGGCCTAACAAACCCCATCCAAAGTACCGGATGCTTTAGTACTTCGAAATTTATATCATATCCGAAGGGTGTCCCGGAATGATGGGGATATTCTTATATATGCATCTTGTTAATGTCGGTTACCAGGTGTTCACCATATGAATGATTTTTATCTCTATGTATGGGATGTGTATTGAAATATGAAATCTTGTGGTCTATTGTTACGATTTGATATATATAGGTTAAACCTATAACTCACCAATATTTTTGTTGACGTTTAAAGCATGTTTATTCTCAGGTGAATATTAAGAGCTTCCGCTGTTGCATACTAAAATAAGGACAAGATTTGGAGTCCATGTTTGTATGATATTGTGTAAAAACTGCATTCAAGAAACTGATTTCGATGTAACATATTTGTATTGTAAACCATTATGTAATGGTCGTGTGTAAACAGGATATTTTAGATTATCATTATTTGATAATCTACGTAAAGCTTTTTAAACCTTTATTTATGAAATAAAGGTTATGGTTTGTTTTAAAAATGAATGCAGTCTTTGAAAAACGTCTCATATAGAGGTCAAAACCTCGCAACGAAATCAATTAATATGGAACGTTTTTAATCAATAAGAACGGGACATTTCACCTATGAAGTTGTGTATGTGTTGGAAGTTCCAAAATGAGCATGGGTTGTCTCCTAGGAGTCCCAAAAAACTGCCCACTCTTTTATATTTTATAACAAGATTTAATTTTATAAAACTAGTAATAATTTTATAAAACTTGTATAAAATACACATGTATTTGTTACTTGTAATAATTTTATAAACCATTTTATAAAATATAACACAACATAATTATTTAAAACTATAAATAATTAAATCTACATCATATATAAATTATCCAAATAATTTATCTCAAGTGATTATAATTTAGAAAACCAATTTTCTAAAGTTCAAGTGTCGCGTATTCATTTAACAATCCAACCGTTAAAATAAATACATATAAAGTGTTGGTAAGCTTGTTATTGGGTATGACCCGACTTGGATCATAACATAGTGGCCACGTTAATTTAATATGTCTCTTGGGCATACGAAATACCTTCACATTTGTACGTTGTAACTCGCTAGATTATGCGTAATTGTATAGATATATGAGTAGATATGTATATATATATATATATATACTTGATAATGTGTGTGCCTACAAGTGTATACATGGGCTTTGATAGCGTTAAGTCTTATGAGACTATTGTTGAAGTTTAGGCGAATGTAGGAAACGGGTTTTAAGTGTGCGAATCAAATAAAATCGAAAAGTGTATAAGTTGGCCGAGATGTCCAGTTCTAGTCTTGGCAAAACGAACCAAAACCGAAGAAGAAGAAACGAGCGAGTCGGAATAAGATAGTTGTATTCGTGTGGTGTAATATATGTAATATAGTGTTCTTATGCTTTATGATATATGTAAAAATTGCTTGTATTAATAAGTATTTTTTTATGAATCTAACTCTTGTCTATTTTACAGTTTAAAAACACAAAATGGATAGACAACCCAATATTTTAAGAGACCTACCCGGAGACATGATTGATGAAATCTTGTCTAGAGTCGGCCAGAATTCTTCGGCACAACTATTTAAGGCGAGATCAGGTTGTAAGACATTCAAAGAACGTTCCAAGAATGCCTTGGTTTATAAAAGGCTTTCGTTCGGAAGATGGGGAATATCACATTGGGAAATCCATAAGTTACGATGTGTTTACTTTGACGCATATATTGCGGGGAACCCAAATGCTATTTTACGCAACGGGTTAAGAAATTATTTTGACTCAGTATATCCGAATATAGGACTTCGTGATTTAGAAAAAGCGGCTAACATGCAACATAAAGAAGCATGTTATGCTTACGGGTTAGTAATGTTCGCTTCTCACCAAAGTGAGAACAAGAACATCGGGCTACAACTATTAAACAAAACGTTCCCACAAGTGACGGAGTCGGTAATTGGGGTAAGAAATGAGGTTTTTAGGTTATTACGAGACTGTTGGTCATTACGTAACCCTCGTCCCTTTGATGACGTTACAACACGCTGTCTTATCAACGGCCATAACGGTTATGTTGCACAAGACCAAGGATGGGAAGTAGTCCTAGTAAAACCAGAATGCATGACTTGTTTCTGGACGTATGAATTACGTGTCTTTATTGCCTTTGCTGAACGACTTGTGTACTAGCTAGAATTGTCTTCACAACTATCTTGTATCAAAGTTATTGTGTGCTATATTTCATGCTTTATGTAAAATAAGCGGTATTGTAAGTTTGTAAAATATTGTATAAAAGTTTGAACGCGAAATATTATTATAATCAGTTTTTCATATAGAATTGTAGTAGTTGAATTGTATATTAGCTACTAAGTATGAACTTAACGGGTAGGTACTACCCGAATTTAAACTTATAAAACGCTAATATGAAGAAAAAGCTTTTATAAATGAGTTCATATTATGCTACGAAATACTATTAACTACTCTTAATATTCTGTATGATTAACTTGTTCCATTTAACTATTTTGAAGGAAATGGCACCGACTACTCGACACACCGTAAATATGAATGAAGAGGAATTCCGTACTTTTCTAGCTTCAAACATAGCCGCAGTACAGGCTGCGCTACATACCAACAATAACCTTGGATCTAGCAGTACAGGAAATCGTGTAGGATGCACCTACAAAGAATTCACTGCCTGCAAACCTTTGGAATTTGATGGAACCGAAGGACCGATCGGATTGAAACGGTGGACCGAGAAGGTCGAATCGGTGTTTGCCATAAGTAAGTGTACTGAAGAGGACAAAGTAAAGTACGCTACGCATACCTTCACAGGTTCTGCGTTAACATGGTGGAATACCTATCTAGAGCAAGTGGGACAAGACGATGCGTACGCACTACCGTGGTCAGCATTCAAGCACTTGATGAACGAGAAGTACCGTCCCAGAACCGAGGTCAATAAGCTCAAGACAGAACTAAGAGGGTTACGAACCCAAGGATTTGATATTACCACGTACGAAAGACGATTCATAGAATTGTGCCTATTGTGTCCGGGAGCATTCGAAGATGAGGAAGAGAAGATCGACGCGTTTGTGAAAGGATTACCGGAAAGAATCCAAGAAGATATAAGTTCACACGAGCCCGCCTCCATACAACAGGCATGTAGAATGGCTCACAAACTCGTGAACCAGATTGAAGAAAGAATTAAAGAACAGACTGCTGAAGAGGCCAATGTGAAGCAAGTCAAAAGAAAGTGGGAGGAAAACGGTGATAAGAATCACCAATACAACAACAACAGCAAATACAACAATAATCGCAACAATTATCCCAACAATCGCAACATCAATCGCAACTACAACAAACAGCCCAACAACAACAACAACAACAATAACAGCAACTACAATAATCATCCCAACAATAATAATAACCGCAACAACAACAACAATCAGAAGCAGCTATGCCAAAGGTGTGAAAAGTATCACTCGGGGTTCTGCACCAAATTTTGCAACAAGTGTAAAAGAAATGGTCATAGCGCGGTGAAGTGTGAGGTCTACGGACCAGGGGTTAATAGAACGAAAGGAACAAATGGTGTCGGAACGAGTAATGGCGGAGCAAGTAGTGTCGGAGCAAGCTATGCCAATGTAGTTTGTTATAAATGTGGAAAACCGGGCCACATTATTAGAAATTGCCCGAACCAGGAGAACACGAATGGACAAGGCCATGGAAGAGTTTTCAATATTAATGCGGCAGAGGCACAGGAAGACCCGGAGCTTGTTACGGGTACGTTTCTTATTGACAATAAATCTGCTTACGTTTTATTTGATTCGGGTGCGGATAGAAGCTATATGAGTAGAGATTTTTGTGCTAAATTAAGTTGTCCATTGACGCCTTTGGATAGTAAATTTTTACTCGAATTAGCAAATGGTAAATTAATTTCAGCAGATAATATATGTCGGAATCGAGAAATTAAACTGGTTAGCGAAACATTTAAGATTGATTTGATACCAGTAGAGTTAGGGAGTTTTGATGTGATAATCGGTATGGACTGGTTGAAAGAAGTGAAAGCGGAGATCGTTTGTTACAAAAATGCAATTCGCATTATACGACAAAAAGGAAAACCCTTAATGGTGTACGGAGAAAAGGGCAACACGAAGCTACATCTTATTAGTAATTTGAAGGCACAAAAACTAATAAGAAAAGGTTGCTATGCTGTTCTAGCACACGTCGAGAAAGTACAAACTGAAGAAAAGAGCATCAATGATGTTCCCATTGCAAAAGAATTTCCCGATGTATTTCCGAAAGAATTACCGGGATTACCCCCACATCGATCCGTTGAATTTCAAATAGATCTTGTACCAGGAGCTGCACCAATAGCTCGTGCTCCTTACAGACTCGCACCCAGCGAGATGAAAGAACTGCAAAGCCAATTACAAGAACTTTTAGAGCGTGGTTTCATTCGACCAAGCACATCACCGTGGGGAGCTCCTGTTTTGTTTGTCAAGAAGAAAGATGGTACATTCAGATTGTGTATCGACTACCGAGAGTTGAACAAACTTACCATCAAGAACCGCTACCCACTACCGAGAATCGACGACTTATTTGATCAACTACAAGGCTCGTCTGTTTATTCAAAGATTGACTTACGTTCCGGGTATCATCAAATGCGGGTGAAAGAAGATGATATTCCAAAGACTGCTTTCAGAACACGTTATGGTCATTACGAGTTTATGGTCATGCCGTTTGGTTTAACTAATGCACCAGCTGTGTTCATGGACCTTATGAACCGAGTGTGTGGACCATACCTTGACAAGTTTGTCATTGTTTTCATTGATGACATACTTATTTACTCAAAGAATGACCAAGAACACGGTGAACATTTGAGAAAGGTGTTAGAAGTATTGAGAAAGGAAGAATTGTACGCTAAGTTTTCAAAGTGTGCATTTTGGTTGGAAGAAGTTCAATTCCTCGGTCACATAGTGAACAAAGAAGGTATTAAGGTGGATCCGGCAAAGATAGAAACTGTTGAAAAGTGGGAAACCCCGAAAACTCCGAAACACATACGCCAGTTTTTAGGACTAGCTGGTTACTACAGAAGGTTCATCCAAGACTTTTCCAGAATAGCAAAACCCTTGACTGCATTAACGCATAAAGGGAAGAAATTTGAATGGAATGATGAACAAGAGAAAGCGTTTCAGTTATTGAAGAAAAAGCTAACTACGGCACCTATATTGTCATTGCCTGAAGGGAATGATGATTTTGTGATTTATTGTGATGCATCAAAGCAAGGTCTCGGTTGTGTATTAATGCAACGAACGAAGGTGATTGCTTATGCGTCTAGACAATTGAAGATTCACGAACAAAATTATACGACGCATGATTTGGAATTAGGCGCGGTTGTTTTTGCATTAAAGACTTGGAGGCACTACTTATATGGGGTCAAAAGTATTATATATACCGACCACAAAAGTCTTCAACACATATTTAATCAGAAACAACTGAATATGAGGCAGCGTAGGTGGATTGAATTATTGAATGATTACGACTTTGAGATTCGTTACCACCCGGGGAAGGCAAATGTGGTAGCCGATTGTGATGACCCGGGAATTTCTGACCAAATTTAAACTTGAATCCTATATGGGTTCGACACGATAAGCAAAGTCTATATTATTGAGTCTCAGAAATTTTGAACTGTTTTTATGAATTTATTTGATCATTGACTATGCCCGACGATTCACGAACAATTGCGTGTAAATAAATATGTAAATATATAAATATAATAAAAGTATATATATATATATATAAACATCTTAGAATTAATAAGGTATACTTTGATCAAGTGGAATTAAGAATGTAACATAATAATTAGAATAATTAAGTCACTATTAAAACAAAAATATATATATATATGTATATATGGTATTATCATAAAGCTATATATGATTTCTATTAATGAGTATTAATATATTGTAACAAATATAAAATATATAGATATTAAATATTCAAATATGTTAAATCTATAACATAAATGTACATAATTAATAATATGAAATGTTAACATATTAAATGTAATTGTTATGTTATGATTATTATTCTTATTATTATTATTGTTATTAATATCATTATTGCTATAATTAATTCTATCACTAGTGTTATTATGATATCATTACTACTATTAATTCTTTTATTATTATCCTTAGTATTATAAATATAAATGATTATTATTAATCTATATTAATATTCTTTAGTATTAATTTCATATATATAAACAAATAAAGAATCGTATTGTGTTCAATGTCAACATCTGATCTACTTTATTATCTGCTGAATTCAAAATATATACATCAAACTAGTACACGTTCAGTATGATATCACTATCCAATTTTATCAAGTTTTGTTTCTTTTCTCCAATTCTGTACTAAGATTCCAATTCTAAAATAGATATATCCAAATTAAGTTAACCATCTCTATCTGGTTTAATTTTTTTCTTCTTTATCCCATGTTACTGATTATATTCTGTCGACCCCAGCTTGGAATAAAATGATTGAATAGCACAATGGGTCGACACAATCACACAATTTGTCATCTTCATATTTCAACTAACCCATCTTGCTCTCTTTCTTTACTTCTCATTTCCTTCTTAGTTCATAATAAACCGTCACCTTCTAATCTAGTCTGCTGCTACTCCAATATATTGATCAACCTATAACACTATCGGATAACACCCTCAATCACCACCATTTACGACTTCTTTACAAGAGTACTACTACAACGGTTTCAGTCCGCAACCCATCACCCTAAGCCGCCAAGAAACACCACCAGGTACCATCGACAATCACCAACTATGCTTTCTTTCTTGTTTCCCTTCCACTCTATTACAAACTCGTTCAAACAACCATCTCTTTTGTTCTCTTTTGGACCAAAAACAAACTCTTTTGGATCACTATATTTTTTTTCTTCTTGCTCGATAAACCATCATCTTAAATCACCACATGAACCACCTTCAAACCTCCACAACATCCACTTTTATCACCACTGTACGGATCAACATAAACCCAGAAACAAAACCATTATAGCTACTACTATTTTTTTACTCGAATAACAAAAGGAATGAAGGAGATACGGAACCAAAAACTCGTTGCTATATGTCTATTATATAAACCAACTTGTGTGACTCTTAAACTACTTCAAGTGACGTTATTGATTGGAGTTGGTATTATTGTCGACCATTGTTACAAATTGATTAAAGAATACAAAAAAAAAAAATGAGAAATAAGACTACCAACCCACTATCCGTTGTCTCTTCTTTTTCCTTCGATTATTGCATTTTTCCACTGACAAGTTGTAATAAACAAACACCACTTGAAGATGTTGAGCCATTTTATTTTTTTTATAATACATAAATTGGAGGGTCACAAGTATATAAAAAAAAAAATATATACAGCACATGAAATAATGATGTGATGAATTAGAGGATACTAGTTTTTAGGATGATGATGAGGAGTACTTGCGTATTATTATTATTATTTTTTTTATCGTTCGAGTTTCCCACCAAAGTCCACGAAGTTTCATTTGGCCGAACTATCTATGGAATTGTTTGTTGGACGGAGTGTCTTGGTTTAGTTGAATTTGGGCTTTTGAACTGTTGGGTCGTGTTTGTTGGAGTATTGGGCCGAAATGAAGTATAAACGGGTTAAATATATATGGCCTGCAATTTGAGTCAGAAAAATAAGGAGCAGAGGAGTGGTTTGGAGTGCTTGCCTTTAGCGAGAGGTCGAGGGTTCGAGTCCTGCGGTGACATTATTTTTCTTAAAGCTTATCCTCTGAGGTAGTGATTATTATTATTATTATTATTATTATTATTATTATTATTATTATTATTATTATTATTATTATTATTATTATTATTATTATTATTATTATTATTATAGTCATATGTCATATAAATATAAATGATATAGGTTCATGAATTCGAGGCCAAACCTGCATTGTTCAATATAGTCATATGTATTTTTACTACAAAATACATTAGGTGAGTTTCATTATCCCCTTTTTAAATGCTTTTGCAATATATATTTTTGGGACTGAGAATACATGCGCTGCTTTTATAATTGTTTTACGAAATAGACACAAGTAATCGAAACTACATTCTATGGGTGAATTATTAAACCGAATATGCCCCTTTATAGTCTGGTAATCTAAGAATTAGGGAACAGACACCCTAATTGACGCGAATCCTAAAGATAGATCTATCGGGCCCAACAAGCCCCATCCAAAGTACCGGATGCTTTAGTACTTCGAAATTTATATCATGTCCGATGGAGGATCCCGGAATGATGGGGATATTCTTATATGCATATTGTGAATGTCGGTTACCAGGTGTTCAATCCATATGAATGATATTTTTGTCTCTATGCATGGGACGTATGTTTATGAGAAATGGAAATATGAAATCTTGTGGTCTATTAAAATTATGAAATGATGATTTATGTTAAACTAATGAACTCACCAACCTTTTGGTTGACACTTGAAAGCATGTTTATTCTCAGGTACGAAAGAAATCTTCCGCTGTGCATTTGCTAATTTTATAGATATTACTTGGAGTCATTCATGGCATATTTCAAATGACGTTGCATTCGAATCATCGAGTTCATCAAGATTATTATTAAGTTAATTATATTTGGATATATTATGAAATGGTATGCATGTCTGTCAACTGTCGATGTAAATGAAAGTTTGTCTTTTAAAAACGATTGCAATGTTTGTAAAATGTATCAAATAGAGGTCAAGTACCTCGCGATGTAATCAACTGTTGGGAATTGTTTATAATCGATATGGACTTCGTCCGGATAGATTAGGACGGGTCTTTACAGTTGGTATCAGAGCGGTGGTCTTAGCGAACCATGTCTGCATTAGTGTGTCTAACTGATAAGTTGTTAGGATGCATTATTGAGTCTGGACTTCGACCGTGTCTGCATATCAAAAGTTTTGCTTATCATTTTGTGTCAAAAATTACCTGCTTATCATTCTTAGAGAATCACTTACTTATCATTCTTAGTCTAGACACATTTTACTGCATTGACTGCATGAATAGTGTATAGATAAAACTCATATCTTAGCGTATCTGCTACTTCATATCTTAGCGTATCTGTTACTGTAACTTTTCCTGACAACTTCTGTATATTCCTTCGTAACTTATGGGATTTTAGTATTATATATGCATATGTAAATTAGGTATTGCAGGGTACTAATCTACATCCCATAATCTATTTCTTATCGAAAATCCTTCATCTGATCGTACGAGATGAATCCTGCAACCAGTTCGAGTCCCTCAGATTCCGATAGCTATTCCGATAGTTATTCCGACAGCTATTCCTACATGGATGTTCACCTAAGCTCCGAAAACAGCGTCATCGGCATGAATCAACCAATCAGCCATTATCAATTCATCTGATGGGATCGTAGTTGACTTAATTAATGGAAACGCGCAGAAGGTAATCCCTTCCACCAACCGAATTCACCTCTTGACAATGAACCTGAAACGCTTACCGGCGAACCTGTTCGAGACACCATTTTCAGTCTCATTTTCAGGGTAACTCGACAAGATTATATTCTATCAACAATTCTGAACCTTATTCATCCTCTCGTTCTGACCGACAATCATCCTGGAGTAATAAGTCAACGAGCTTCGCGTTCGAGTTGTAGCTTTGGAACATATGGTGCAAAACGTACCAGCTTCAACAACAGCACCAACAACATCAATACCATCAACAATCCATGACTCAACATCTCATCATATACCTCGTGTATAAACATCGTTCTACGTATCGTTCTACATCAATTATCTTCGTTCTTCATGGCGATTATGTAATCTCTAATGTTTTAGAGATTATGTATTCTAGTTCGGACGTTAAACCAAATGAGATTAATATCATATTATCTCATTAAATCCATAATTACTTCTGAAGAAAATATATATGTATATATGTTTTCATAAAGATTGTAATTAAAATTTTTATTGTACAAACGGTTAATGGTGAAAATATTTTAACGGGTAGGTAATACCCGAGGAATATTTAGATTTCGCATTAATAAGTTACACTGTACATTCTTCGAATCTGATTCAACAGTCATTTACTATCCTACTTGCAACCACAGCTATACGAATTCGTTCATCACAGAATAACCATTTTCATTCAATTTCATATTTGGATTTTGACCTATCAGAATCTGACAAGTGGCATAATGAAGAAAACATTGGATAAAAATAAAATTTGTTAGAAACAAACAAATAAACTATGAGAAATTTTGTTAAGAATCCACGCTAACTGTTCCTAGCTAATTGTTCTTAGCTAACTGATTACATTTTAATTATCGCAATTTAATTATCGCAATTTACATTCTCGCAATTTTATTTATCATCATTTAATTTCTGTTAATTACTTTACGAACTTTATTTATCGTCATTTAATTTCTGTTATTTATTTTACGCACTTTAAATATCGGGACACGTATACAAGATTTTGACATATCATATCGACGCATCTATATATATTATTTGGAATCACCATAGGCACTCTATATGCAGTAATGAGCGAGTTCTCTATACAGGGTTGAGGTTGATTCTATAATAATATATATACTTTGAGTTGTGATCGAGTCTGAGACATGTACACGGGTCACGCTACGTATTAATTAATTCGAATATTATATATTAAATTATATATAAATATGAATTATTGGACTGTCAACTGTGGACTATCGCCTGTGGACTAATAACATTGGACAATTAAAATGAATTAAAATATTGACTATAACATATGAAACTAAACAATTCTTCAAGTTTGCCACTTGATTTCATCTTAAACTTCATTTGTATCTTGACGATTACAATCAGCGTTCAAACCTTTCATGATTCTTGAAAACACCTCAATCGGGAGAATGAATCAACCGCACTCCATCTACAGAAGAAAAGATTTACGCATATAGTTATGCACCTAAAAAATTCTCAGAACCTGTATAAACGTTTAACACATATCTGTGCTAGCTCCTTTGGCGTTGTTATCACCGAAAATAACTTTGCAACTCCTTTCCAAATTAGCCAATTTTGTCACAGCTTCAGCAATTCAACTTCGACTTTTCATTCGAAGTAACCTTACTATAAATCCTGATATATACGATTAACCTTTTAATACTGAAGAATTCTTTTATATTCCACCATATTACCAGCAGACGTACCAGCAACCTCGTTGTTTCTTGACTTAAATCTCTCTGACAAATCATTATATTCATTCATTGAAACCCTATCATATACTCATCCACATCTTGTAACAAGAACTGCCATACCCATTACCGGGAATCAGCAATCAGTACTTTGAAAACTCACAGCATATCTACATCAACAGTTATACGTATGACATTTATTGCTTAGAATTATGATCTCTCATTCTGAAATTCTGAAAAGCACTCAGTCACAAATCAATAATCTGAATGTTGAAAAAAGTTGAATGAAGCAGCAGAAACCATAGACAACTATAAACGCCCTTAATCATCGGAAGTTTGATGATAAGGAATAGTATTAAAAAAAAAAAAAAAACTCAGAAAGGTTGGAACTGGAAAACGGATTGAGCTAACCACGAAGGAGACCAAGGACAAATACAAGAACCATACCATATATTCAAAGAATCCAGATAATTCTGAATTCAATGAAACCTTCAACGAATATCTTGCTCTGTACTCATATTAAAATCTTGCGGAAAATCTTTATCTATCAACCATCGAACTTAGAAATTTCAAAATATCATCATCAATATCTTCGATATTTCTGAGGATATTTTCATGAATATTCTCGTCCGAAATTATATACCTCTTCGTGCTTCCTGTGTATCATTGTATTGGAAACACTCAATAGAAAATTTAGTACCGAAAAGCAGATTATGCGAAACTATGAAGAAAGCCGTGGACAAATCACAAAGAATAAGTTTGACTTCAAAGAATCCAAATGATTCAATGTCTGCTAAAGTCTTTAGTGAAAATCTTGCTCCTTACTTTAAACCCTTGCAGACAATAGTTTCTATCATCCGCTGATCTTAGAAATTCTGAGATATTATCGTATTTTTCATTATAAATATCCTCCATATTTCTGGAGATATTTTTATAACTATTCTTATCTGAAATCATTAATCTCTTCGTGCTATCAGTATTACATCATATAGAAACTGTTAGTTTCTATATTCTGTAAACTTTCGAGCTTAAAATATGAATGTTATTGAAGTAATGTTGGGAATTGATGCATGAGTTAGTATAATATAATGACACTTGATCAATGTGATTATATTACAGTAAGTCATGCTGAGTTTCTAATGGAACGTGATGATTCACAAATCATAACGTCATCATGTGCCATGTCACATAACTCTGTCATTCTGCTTAACTTCTGAACATATCAAGAAAGTATATTCTTGATAGTTCTATTCACAGTGAATCTGGTAATTTGACAAATCAAATTATGCTATTACGTTCTTTCTTATTTAGAACATTAACAATGTTCATTCTGAAACTTATATCTGCGAAATTCTGGACCATTACAAGAGATGCCAAATCGCCAGAAGAAGAAACGAAGAGACAAAGCTCTGAAATAGAAATTGGAGTATAAATCGCAGCAAATAGGAGGGAGTATTAACTGTGGATGACAATGATTATAGGAAACAGAAATGGGGACATCAAAATATAAGGGAAGATATAAAACCCAACAACAACGTAGAAATTACAAACAGTGTATATCAATGTTTATCGCAACATAAAGACACGGGAGGATTAAAAACACTATAATCCCAAGTGCGAAGTAGAAGAAAGCAGATTTCTCCGGTGAAAGTTGGAAAAGGAGAATGATTGTTGCGATAATAAGGATGAAGACAAGGATCAGAACTGGATTAAGCATTTCCACAATCTTTTGGATGTATGAATTAAGGTAGAGAGTATGAGAATGGTGAGAATAATGGAACGGAAGAGCTTAATTTATAATGGCAATATCAGACAGAGTAATCGAGGCAGATCACCGTATTTAAATATAGAGATCTTAAATTCTTTATTCGCCGACGAATCAAATCTTATAGATTTTAAAGATTTTCTTTAATCCCTTGAATTCCGGAATTCAATTCTGACAACGTCAAAAGTTAAGACTCACCTTACTTTCTAAATTCAACCCTGGTTATGTCAAAAGCTGAGACGAAACTCTATTTCTTCATTTCATTCTTTCGTGATAACTTCATTCGTGCTCTTCGAATAATTGAATTATTCCATCTGTATTATTCAATAATGATAAAACTTTATTTATCAGTTCATATTCACCAGGAAAACATAATTATTGTTAGCTATGACGACCTCAAACAAATTTCGGGACGAAATTTCTTTAACGGGTAGGTACTGTGATGACCCGGGAATTTCTGACCAAATTTAAACTTGAATCCTATATGGGTTCGACACGATAAGCAAAGTCTATATTATTGAGTCTCAGAAATTTTGAACTGTTTTTATGAATTTATTTGATCATTGACTATGCCCGACGATTCACGAACAATTGCGTGTAAATAAATATGTAAATATATAAATATAATAAAAGTATATATATATATAAACATCTTAGAATTAATAAGGTATACTTTGATCAAGTGGAATTAAGAATGTAACATAATAATTAGAATAATTAAGTCACTATTAAAACAAAAATATATATATATATGTATATATGGTATTATCATAAAGCTATATATGATTTCTATTAATGAGTATTAATATATTGTAACAAATATAAAATATATAGATATTAAATATTCAAATATGTTAAATCTATAACATAAATGTACATAATTAATAATATGAAATGTTAACATATTAAATGTAATTGTTATGTTATGATTATTATTCTTATTATTATTATTGTTATTAATATCATTATTGCTATAATTAATTCTATCACTAGTGTTATTATGATATCATTACTACTATTAATTCTTTTATTATTATCCTTAGTATTATAAATATAAATGATTATTATTAATCTATATTAATATTCTTTAGTATTAATTTCATATATATAAACAAATAAAGAATCGTATTGTGTTCAATGTCAACATCTGATCTACTTTATTATCTGCTGAATTCAAAATATATACATCAAACTAGTACACGTTCAGTATGATATCACTATCCAATTTTATCAAGTTTTGTTTCTTTTCTCCAATTCTGTACTAAGATTCCAATTCTAAAATAGATATATCCAAATTAAGTTAACCATCTCTATCTGGTTTAATTTTTTTCTTCTTTATCCCATGTTACTGATTATATTCTGTCGACCCCAGCTTGGAATAAAATGATTGAATAGCACAATGGGTCGACACAATCACACAATTTGTCATCTTCATATTTCAACTAACCCATCTTGCTCTCTTTCTTTACTTCTCATTTCCTTCTTAGTTCATAATAAACCGTCACCTTCTAATCTAGTCTGCTGCTACTCCAATATATTGATCAACCTATAACACTATCGGATAACACCCTCAATCACCACCATTTACGACTTCTTTACAAGAGTACTACTACAACGGTTTCAGTCCGCAACCCATCACCCTAAGCCGCCAAGAAACACCACCAGGTACCATCGACAATCACCAACTATGCTTTCTTTCTTGTTTCCCTTCCACTCTATTACAAACTCGTTCAAACAACCATCTCTTTTGTTCTCTTTTGGACCAAAAACAAACTCTTTTGGATCACTATATTTTTTTTCTTCTTGCTCGATAAACCATCATCTTAAATCACCACATGAACCACCTTCAAACCTCCACAACATCCACTTTTATCACCACTGTACGGATCAACATAAACCCAGAAACAAAACCATTATAGCTACTACTATTTTTTTACTCGAATAACAAAAGGAATGAAGGAGATACGGAACCAAAAACTCGTTGCTATATGTCTATTATATAAACCAACTTGTGTGACTCTTAAACTACTTCAAGTGACGTTATTGATTGGAGTTGGTATTATTGTCGACCATTGTTACAAATTGATTAAAGAATACAAAAAAAAAAAAATGAGAAATAAGACTACCAACCCACTATCCGTTGTCTCTTCTTTTTCCTTCGATTATTGCATTTTTCCACTGACAAGTTGTAATAAACAAACACCACTTGAAGATGTTGAGCCATTTTATTTTTTTTATAATACATAAATTGGAGGGTCACAAGTATATAAAAAAAAAAAATATATACAGCACATGAAATAATGATGTGATGAATTAGAGGATACTAGTTTTTAGGATGATGATGAGGAGTACTTGCGTATTATTATTATTATTTTTTTTATCGTTCGAGTTTCCCACCAAAGTCCACGAAGTTTCATTTGGCCGAACTATCTATGGAATTGTTTGTTGGACGGAGTGTCTTGGTTTAGTTGAATTTGGGCTTTTGAACTGTTGGGTCGTGTTTGTTGGAGTATTGGGCCGAAATGAAGTATAAACGGGTTAAATATATATGGCCTGCAATTTGAGTCAGAAAAATAAGGAGCAGAGGAGTGGTTTGGAGTGCTTGCCTTTAGCGAGAGGTCGAGGGTTCGAGTCCTGCGGTGACATTATTTTTCTTAAAGCTTATCCTCTGAGGTAGTGATTATTATTATTATTATTATTATTATTATTATTATTATTATTATTATTATTATTATTATTATTATTATTATTATTATTATTATTATTATTATTATTATTATTATAGTCATATGTCATATAAATATAAATGATATAGGTTCATGAATTCGAGGCCAAACCTGCATTGTTCAATATAGTCATATGTATTTTTACTACAAAATACATTAGGTGAGTTTCATTATCCCCTTTTTAAATGCTTTTGCAATATATATTTTTGGGACTGAGAATACATGCGCTGCTTTTATAATTGTTTTACGAAATAGACACAAGTAATCGAAACTACATTCTATGGGTGAATTATTAAACCGAATATGCCCCTTTATAGTCTGGTAATCTAAGAATTAGGGAACAGACACCCTAATTGACGCGAATCCTAAAGATAGATCTATCGGGCCCAACAAGCCCCATCCAAAGTACCGGATGCTTTAGTACTTCGAAATTTATATCATGTCCGATGGAGGATCCCGGAATGATGGGGATATTCTTATATGCATATTGTGAATGTCGGTTACCAGGTGTTCAATCCATATGAATGATATTTTTGTCTCTATGCATGGGACGTATGTTTATGAGAAATGGAAATATGAAATCTTGTGGTCTATTAAAATTATGAAATGATGATTTATGTTAAACTAATGAACTCACCAACCTTTTGGTTGACACTTGAAAGCATGTTTATTCTCAGGTACGAAAGAAATCTTCCGCTGTGCATTTGCTAATTTTATAGATATTACTTGGAGTCATTCATGGCATATTTCAAATGACGTTGCATTCGAATCATCGAGTTCATCAAGATTATTATTAAGTTAATTATATTTGGATATATTATGAAATGGTATGCATGTCTGTCAACTGTCGATGTAAATGAAAGTTTGTCTTTTAAAAACGATTGCAATGTTTGTAAAATGTATCAAATAGAGGTCAAGTACCTCGCGATGTAATCAACTGTTGGGAATTGTTTATAATCGATATGGACTTCGTCCGGATAGATTAGGACGGGTCTTTACACCGATGCCTTGAGCAGGAAGGACAGAGAACCCATTCGAGTAAAATATATGAATATAATGATTCATAATAACATTACTACTCAAATAAAGGAGGCGCAACAAGGAGTTTTAAAAGAGGGAAATTTAAAGGATGAAATACCCAAAGGATCGGAGAAGCATCTTAATATTCGGGAAGACGGAACCCGGTATAGGGCTGAAAGGATTTGGGTACCAAAATTTGGAGATATGAGAGAAATGGTACTTAGAGAAGCTCATAAAACCAGATACTCAATACATCCTGGCACGGGGAAGATGTACAAGGATCTCAAGAAACATTTTTGGTGGCCGGGTATGAAAGCCGATGTTGCTAAATACGTAGGAGAATGTTTGACGTGTTCTAAGGTCAAAGCTGAGCATCAGAAACCATCAGGTCTACTTCAACAACCCGAAATCCCGTAATGGAAATGGGAAAACATTACCATGGATTTCATCACTAAATTGCCAAGGACTGCAAGTGGTTTTGATACTATTTTGGTAATAGTTGATCGTCTCACCAAATCAGCACACTTCCTACCAATAAGAGAAGATGACAAGATGGAGAAGTTAGCACGACTGTATTTGAAGGAAGTCGTCTCCAGACATGGAATACCAATCTCTATTATCTCTGATAGGGATGGCAGATTTATTTCAAGATTCTGGCAGACATTACAGCAAGCATTAGGAACTCGTCTAGACATGAGTACTGCCTATCATCCACAAACTGATGGGCAGAGCGAAAGGACGATACAAACGCTTGAAGACATGCTACGAGCATGTGTTATTGATTTCGGAAACAGTTGGGATCGACATCTACCGTTAGCAGAATTTTCCTACAACAACAGCTACCATTCAAGCATTGAGATGGCGCCGTTTGAAGCACTTTATGGTAGAAAGTGCAGGTCTCCGATTTGTTGGAGTGAAGTGGGGGATAGACAGATTACGGGTCCAGAGATTATACAAGAAACTACCGAGAAGATCATCCAAATTCAACAACGGTTGAAAACCGCCCAAAGTCGACAAAAGAGCTACGCTGACATTAAAAGAAAAGATATAGAATTTGAAATTGGAGAGATGGTCATGCTTAAAGTTGCACCTTGGAAAGGCGTTGTTCGATTTGGTAAACGAGGGAAATTAAATCCAAGGTATATTGGACCATTCAAGATTATTGATCGTATCGGACCAGTAGCTTACCGACTAGAGTTACCTCAACAACTCGCGGCTGTACATAACACTTTCCACGTCTCGAATTTAAAGAAATGTTTTGCTAAAGAAGATCTCACTATTCCATTAGATGAAATCCAAATCAACGAAAAACTTCAATTCATCGAAGAACCCGTCGAAATAATGGATCGTGAGGTTAAAAGACTTAAGCAAAACAAGATACCAATTGTTAAGGTTCGATGGAATGCTCGTAGAGGACCCGAGTTCACTTGGGAGCGTGAAGATCAGATGAAGAAGAAATACCCGCATCTATTTCCAGAAGATTCGTCAACACCTTCAACAACTTAAAATTTCGGGACGAAATTTATTTAACGGGTAGGTACTGTAGTGACCCGAACTTTTCCATGTTTATATATATTAATTGAGATTGATATTTACATGATTAAATGTTTCCAACATGTTAAGCAATCAAACTTGTTAAGACTTGATTAATTGAAATATGTTTCATATAGACAATTGACCACCCAAGTTGACCGGTGATTCACGAACGTTAAAACTTGTAAAAACTATATGATGACATATATATGGATATATATATAGTTAACATGATACTATGATAAGTAAACATATCATTAAGTATATTAACAATGAACTACATATGTAAAAACAAGACTACTAACTTAATGATTTTTAAACGAGACATATATGTAACGATTATCGTTGTAAAGACATATAATGTATATATATATCATATTAAGAGATATTCATACATGATAATATCATGATAATATAATAATTTAAAATCTCATTTGATATTATAAACATTGGGTTAACAACATTTAACAAGATCGTTAACCTAAAGGTTTCAAAACAACACTTACATGTAACGACTAACGATGACTTAACGACTCAGTTAAAATGTATATACATGTAGTGTTGTAATATGTATTTATACACTTTTGAAAGACTTCAATACACTTATCAAAATACTTCTACTTAACAAAAATGCTTACAATTACATCCTCGTTCAGTTTCATCAACAATTCTACTCGTATGCACCCGTATTCGTACTCGTACAATACACAGCTTTTAGATGTATGTACTATTGGTATATACACTCTAATGATCAGCTCTTAGCAGCCCATGTGAGTCACCTAACACATGTGGGAACCATCATTTGGCAACTAGCATGAAATATCTCATAAAATTACAAAAATATGAGTAATCATTCATGACTTATTTACATGAAAACAAAATTACATATCCTTTATATCTAATCCATACACCAACGACCAAAAACACCTACAAAAACTTTCATTCTTCAATTTTCTTCATCTAATTGATCTCTCTCAAGTTCTATAATCAAGTTCTAAGTGTTCTTCATAAATTCCAAAAATTCTAGTTTCATAAAATCAAGAATACTTTCAAGTTTGCTAGCTCACTTCCAATCTTGTAAGGTGATCATCCAACCTCAAGAAATCTTTATTTCTTACAGTAGGTTATCATTCTAATACAAGGTAATAATCATATTCAAACTTTGGTTCAATTTCTATAACTATAACAATCTTATTTCAAGTGATGATCTTACTTGAACTTGTTTTCGTGTCATGATTCTGCTTCAAGAACTTCGAGCCATCCAAGGATCCATTGAAGCTAGATCCATTTTTTTCTTTTCCAGTAGGTTTATCCAAGGAACTTAAGGTAGTAATGATGTTCATAACATCATTCGATTCATACATATAAAGCTATCTTATTCGAAGGTTTAAACTTGTAATCACTAGAACATAGTTTAGTTAATTCTAAACTTGTTCGCAAACAAAAGTTAATCCTTCTAACTTGACTTTTAAAATCAACTAAACACATGTTCTATATCTATATGATATGCTAACTTAATGATTTAAAACCTGGAAACACGAAAAACACCGTAAAACCGGATTTACGCCGTCGTAGTAACACCGCGGGCTGTTTTGGGTTAGTTAATTAAAAACTATGATAAACTTTGATTTAAAAGTTGTTATTCTGAGAAAATGATTTTTATTATGAACATGAAACTATATCCAAAAATTATGGTTAAACTCAAAGTGGAAGTATGTTTTCTAAAATGGTCATCTAGACGTCGTTCTTTCGACTGAAATGACTACCTTTACAAAAACGACTTGTAACTTATTTTTCTAACTAGAAACCTATACTTTTTTTGTTTAGATTCATAAAATAGAGTTCAATATGAAACCATAGCAATTTGATTCACTCAAAACGGATTTAAAATGAAGAAGTTATGGGTAAAACAAGATTGGATAATTTTTCTCATTTTAGCTACGTGAAAATTGGTAACAAATCTATTCCAACCATAACTTAATCAACTTGTATTATATATTATGTAATCTTGAGATACCATAGACACGTATACAATGTTTCGACCTATCATGTCGACACATCTATATATATTTCGGAACAACCATAGACACTCTATATGTGAATGTTGGAGTTAGCTATACAGGGTTGAGGTTGATTCCAAAATATATATAGTTTGAGTTGTGATCAATACTGAGATACGTATACACTGGGTCGTGGATTGATTCAAGATAATATTTATCGATTTATTTCTGTACATCTAACTGTGGACAACTAGTTGTAGGTTACTAACGAGGACAGCTGACTTAATAAACTTAAAACATCAAAATATATTAAAAGTGTTGTAAATATATTTTGAACATACTTTGATATATATGTATATATTGTTATAGGTTCGTGAATCAACCAGTGGCCAAGTCTTACTTCCCGACGAAGTAAAAATCTGTGAAAGTGAGTTATAGTCCCACTTTTAAAATCTAATATTTTTGGGATGAGAATACATGCAGGTTTTATAAATGATTTACAAAATAGACACAAGTACGTGAAACTACATTCTATGGTTGAATTATCGAAATCGAATATGCCCCTTTTTATTAAGTCTGGTAATCTAAGAATTAGGGAATAGACACCCTAATTGACGCGAATCCTAAAGATAGATCTATTGGGCCTAACAAACCCCATCCAAAGTACCGGATGCTTTAGTACTTCGAAATTTATATCATATCCGAAGGGTGTCCCGGAATGATGGGGATATTCTTATATATGCATCTTGTTAATGTCGGTTACCAGGTGTTCACCATATGAATGATTTTTATCTCTATGTATGGGATGTGTATTGAAATATGAAATCTTGTGGTCTATTGTTACGATTTGATATATATAGGTTAAACCTATAACTCACCAATATTTTTGTTGACGTTTAAAGCATGTTTATTCTCAGGTGAATATTAAGAGCTTCCGCTGTTGCATACTAAAATAAGGACAAGATTTGGAGTCCATGTTTGTATGATATTGTGTAAAAACTGCATTCAAGAAACTGATTTCGATGTAACATATTTGTATTGTAAACCATTATGTAATGGTCGTGTGTAAACAGGATATTTTAGATTATCATTATTTGATAATCTACGTAAAGCTTTTTAAACCTTTATTTATGAAATAAAGGTTATGGTTTGTTTTAAAAATGAATGCAGTCTTTGAAAAACGTCTCATATAGAGGTCAAAACCTCGCAACGAAATCAATTAATATGGAACGTTTTTAATCAATAAGAACGGGACATTTCACCTATGAAGTTGTGTATGTGTTGGAAGTTCCAAAATGAGCATGGGTTGTCTCCTAGGAGTCCCAAAAAACTGCCCACTCTTTTATATTTTATAACAAGATTTAATTTTATAAAACTAGTAATAATTTTATAAAACTTGTATAAAATACACATGTATTTGTTACTTGCAATAATTTTATAAACCATTTTATAAAATATAACACAACATAATTATTTAAAACTATAAATAATTAAATCTACATCATATATAAATTATCCAAATAATTTATCTCAAGTGATTATAATTTAGAAAACCAATTTTCTAAAGTTCAAGTGTCGCGTATTCATTTAACAATCCAACCGTTAAAATAAATACATATAAAGTGTTGGTAAGCTTGTTATTGGGTATGACCCGACTTGGATCATAACATAGTGGCCACGTTAATTTAATATGTCTCTTGGGCATACGAAATACCTTCACATTTGTACGTTGTAACTCGCTAGATTATGCGTAATTGTATAGATATATGAGTAGATATGTATATATATATATATATATATATATATATATATATATATATATATATATATATATATATACTTGATAATGTGTGTGCCTACAAGTGTATACATGGGCTATGATAGCGTTAAGTCTTATGAGACTATTGTTGAAGTTTAGGCGAATGTAGGAAACGGGTTTTAAGTGTGCGAATCAAATAAAATCGAAAAGTGTATAAGTTGGCCGAGATGTCCAGTTCTAGTCTTGGGCGGCGCCGTGACAATTGGGTCCGCGCCACGGCATAACAAGCAAATTGGGATCAGAAGTTGGCTTAAGAAGGGTATTTTTTCACTTTATGTGTCGCGCCGCGACGATTAAGGTCGCGCCGCGACAGTCCTGCAGTTCTGATTCCGGTTTTAGCTTAAATTAAATGACTTTGAGGGACAAAATGGTAATTTGACATGTAAATCTGGTGGGAGCATTTACTCTCCACCACACATCCATTTATTTCATTTTCATTTCCATTTTCTTTCCTATTTCTCTCCCAAAACACAAAACCCACCTAGCTTGATCTTGAGATTTGAAGTTGGAGATTTGTGAATCAAACCTAGGAGCGAGATTTAAAGTTGTTCCTTGTGTCTCTAGCTACGCGTTGATAGTCTCGGTAAGTTCTAACTCTAAGTTTGAGTTTTTATTGGTTAATGACTAGGGTTTTGGGTACTAGTGATTTGTATGACCCATTTGAGGGTAAAATGGGTGAGTTTGGGTTATGTTGTAGTAATTAAACCCTAATAGCCATAATCTAGGGTTTTGGCCTTGTGATTTGAGGTTGTAAGTGTCAATTGGTGTTGTTAGTCACTAATGCACTTTAAGATTTATGAAAGAAGGGTTAATGGGTACGTTTGACTTGATTGTGAGTTTAAGTGAGTTAAAATGGGTCAAAATGTACTAGTTGACCTAATGGGATGAAATGGGTATGGATTACCCTAAGTTTTGTGTTAATTGAAGTTAATAGACTTTAATTCACTAGTCTTAGTGATTAGAGTCGAGTCTTGGCAATTTATGGGCGGTTGTGAGTAGTGGAGTCATTGAATACAAATTGGGACATTAAATGCTCAAGTGGGAGTATTGTGGTTAATCCCACTAGTTGTGAAATTGAATGTGCACTTAATGATTTAGGTACATTGCGTTGAAGCTCGGAAGTGGTAAATCATCATCCTTGTGACAAGGTGAGTGGAATAATTATATGTGTATGTATATAATTTATTTACTTGTGGGGTGTGGGTTTAAAGTTCGTTGTTGACGATACCATACACTTGAGTATATTGTGTTGTGATGAGGGTTTAAAGTTCGTTATTGACGATACCTCACGGATGGAATTAAAGTTCGATGTTGACGATGCCATACGACTATTGTAGTGAGTTGATGAGGGTTTAAAGTTCAATGTTGATGATACCTCATATGTGGGTTTAAAGTTCGGTGTTGACGATACCACATTAATGTAGGCGAATGGGGTTTAAGTTCGATGTTGACGATACCATTCGTTGGGCTAGCCTTAAGATCTCGAGTACTATGGATGTTGTGAACATCATCGTTATATTTGTGTTTAGCATATTGTATTGTTGTGTTACATGCTATTGTTATACTAGTCTTGTTATCGTGGTACTTAGCGTTATACATGTGAAGGGTATGCTAATTGTATAACTAGTATGTATGCGGACTTGGTAAGTCTTTGCAAGTAAGTAGGTTATATATATGTATGTATAATTGTTGCACTCACTAAGCCTTGTTTACCCTCTCGTTGTTTACCATTTTATAGGTTCCGGCTTGGATAAGGGTAAGGGCATATGGTTGGATTAGTTGTCTCCCGTTTATGTTGACAGGGGGTGCTTTTGGGATAGCTTTTGAAGTGGCCGAACATTTTGGGTAGTTTAGCCCCAAACCATGCTCGAGAGTCATTTGGGTTATAAACTATCATTTGTTGTTGGTCAAACTTGTATCACATTCGTTAATAGGCCTTTTTGCCTTTTTGTAAACATTAAACTCGTAATATGTTTTGACGAATCGTGTGGAATGGGTTACATATTTAATTGGCGCGTAAATGTGTATCATATTTTAAATATAAAAAAAAAATCAATCGTACGGAGTACGGGTTGGGATGTTTCAAATAGGTACCAAACCTTTCTTAGAGTTGTCCATCTTGAACCTTTTCAAGATCTTTTCAATGTATGTACTTTGATTCAAACCTATCAGTTTCTTGGATCTATCCCTATAGATCCCAATCCCCAAAACGTATTGTGCTTCTCCAAGATCCTTAATGGAGAAGCATTTACTTAGCCAAGTTTTAACACGTTGCATTGCCGGAATATCATTTTCAAATAACAATATATCATCCACATATAGTATAAGGAACATGATTGTGCTCCCACTAGCTTTCTTGTATACACAAGCTTCATCACCTTTTTTAATGAAGCCGAATTTCTTGGCCTCCTCATTAAAATGATGATTCCACATTCTAGATGCTTGTTTCAATCCGTAGATTGACTTCTTTAACTTGCATACCTTTTTAGGATATTTCGGATCAACAAAACCTTCAGGCTGAACCATATAGACATCTTCCTCAAGATGTCCATTTAGGAAAGCGGTCTTGACATATATTTGCCATATTTCATAATCATAATGAGCAGCAATGGCAAGTAATATCCTAATAGACTTTAGCATTGCCACAGGCAAAAAAGTTTCATCATAGTCAACCCCTTGAGTTTGAGTGAAACCTTTTACTACAAGTCTAGCTTTATATGTATCCAAGTTTCCATGTATGTCGGTTTTCATTTTGAAAAGCAATTTACAATCAACTAGCCTTGAGCCAGTAGGTTGTTCAACAAGTTCCCAAACTTGGTTGTCATACATGGATTGCATTTCAGCGTTCATGGCTTCCTGCCATTTATCTTTATCAGTCCTTGATAAAGCATCTTGGTAGTTTGTTGGTTCATCCAAATCAACCACATAGCAACCGTCCATGAGAAACCCATATCTCTCAGGAGGATTACTGTAGTGACCCGAACTTTTCCATGTTTATATATATTAATTGAGATTGATATTTACATGATTAAATGTTTCCAACATGTTAAGCAATCAAACTTGTTAAGACTTGATTAATTGAAATATGTTTCATATAGACAATTGACCACCCAAGTTGATCGGTGATTCACGAACGTTAAAACTTGTAAAAACTATATGATGACATATATATGGATATATATATAGTTAACATGATACTATGATAAGTAAACATATCATTAAGTATATTAACAATGAACTACATATGTAAAAACAAGACTACTAACTTAATGATTTTTAAACGAGACATATATGTAACGATTATCGTTGTAAAGACATTTAATGTATATATATCATATTAAGAGATATTTATACATGATAATATCATGATAATATAATAATTTAAAATCTCATTTGATATTATAAACATTGGGTTAACAACATTTAACAAGATCGTTAACCTAAAGGTTTCAAAACAACACTTACATGTAACAACTAACGATGACTTAACGACTCAGTTAAAATGTATATACATGTAGTGTTTTAATATGTATTTATACACTTTTGAAAGACTTCAATACACTTATCAAAATAATTCTACTTAACAAAAATGCTTACAATTACATCCTCGTTCAGTTTCATCAACAATTCTACTCGTATGCACCCGTATTCGTACTCGTACAATACACAGCTTTTAGATGTATGTACTATTGGTATATACACTCCAATGATCAGCTCTTAGCAGCCCATGTGAGTCACCTAACACATGTGGGAACCATCATTTGGCAACTAGCATGAAATATCTCATAAAATTACAAAAATATGAGTAATCATTCATGACTTATTTACATGAAAACAAAATTACATATCCTTTATATCTAATCCATACACCAACGACCAAAAACACCTACAAACACTTTAATTCTTCAATTTTCTTCATCTAATTGATCTCTCTCAAGTTCTATCTTCAAGTTCTAAGTGTTCTTCATAAATTCCAAAAGTTCTAGTTTCATAAAATCAAGAATACTTTCAAGTTTGCTAGCTCACTTCCAATCTTGTAAGGTGATCATCCAACCTCAAGAAATCTTTGTTTCTTACAGTAGGTTATCATTCTAATACAAGGTAATAATCATATTCAAACTTTGGTTCAATTTCTATAACTATAACAATCTTATTTCAAGTGATGATCTTACTTGAACTTGTTTTCGTGTCATGATTCTGCTTCAAGAACTTCGAGCCATCCAAGGATCCATTGAAGCTAGATCCATTTTTCTCTTTTCCATTAGGTTTATCCAAGGAAATTAAGGTAGTAATGATGTTCATAACATCATTCGATTCATACATATAAAGCTATCTTATTCGAAGGTTTAAACTTGTAATCACTAGAACATAGTTTAGTTAATTCTAAACTTGTTCGCAAACAAAAGTTAATCCTTCTAACTTGACTTTTAAAATCAACTAAACACATGTTCTATATCTATATGATATGCTAACTTAATGATTTAAAACCTGGAAACACGAAAAACACCGTAAAACCGGATTTACGCCGTCGTAGTAACACCGCGGGCTGTTTTGGGTTAGTTAATTAAAAACTATGATAAACTTTGATTTAAAAGTTGTTATTCTAAGAAAATGATTTTTATTATGAACATGAAACTATATCCAAAAATTATGGTTAAACTCAAAGTGGAAGTATGTTTTCTAAAATGGTCATCTAGACGTCGTTCTTTCGACTGAAATGACTACCTTTACAAAAACGACTTGTAACTTATTTTTCCGACTATAAACCTATACTTTTTCTGTTTAGATTCATAAAATAGAGTTCAATATGAAATCATAGCAATTTGATTCACTCAAAACGGATTTAAAATGAAGAAGTTATGGGTAAAACAAGATTGGATAATTTTTCTCATTTTAGCTACGTGAAAATTGGTAACAAATCTATTCCAACCATAACTTAATCAACTTGTATTGTATATTATGTAATCTTGAGATACCATAGACACGTATACAATGTTTCGACCTATCATGTCGACACATCTATATATATTTCGGAACAACCATAGACACTCTATATGTGAATGTTGGAGTTAGCTATACAGGGTTGAGGTTGATTCCAAAATATATATAGTTTGAGTTGTGATCAATACTGAGATACGTATACACTGGGTCGTGGATTGATTCAAGATAATATTTATCGATTTATTTCTGTACATCTAACTGTGGACAACTAGTTATAGGTTACTAACGAGGACAGCTGACTTAATAAACTTAAAACATCAAAATATATTAAAAGTGTTGTAAATATATTTTGAACATACTTTAATATATATGTATATATTGTTATAGGTTCGTGAATCAACAGTGGCCAAGTCTTACTTCCCGACGAAGTAAAAATCTGTGAAAGTGAGTTATAGTCCCACTTTTAAAATCTAATATTTTTGGGATGAGAATACATGCAGGTTTTATAAATGATTTACAAAATAGACACAAGTACATGAAACTATGTTCTATGGTTGAATTATCGAAATCGAATATGCCCCTTTTTATTAAGTCTTGTAATCTAAGAATTAGGGAACAGACACCCTAATTGACGCGAATCCTAAAGATAGATCTATTGGGCTTAACAAACCCCATCCAAAGTACCGGATGCTTTAGTACTTCGAAATTTATATCATATCCAAAGGGTGTCCCGGAATGATGGGGATATTCTTATATATGCATCTTGTTAATGTCGGTTACCAGGTGTTCACCATATGAATGATTTTTATCTCTATGTATGGGATGTGTATTGAAATATGAAATCTTGTGGTCTATTATTATGATTTGATATATATAGGTTAAACCTATAACTCACCAACATTTTTGTTGACGTTTTAAGCATGTTTATTCTCAGGTGATTATTAAGAGCTTCCGCTGTCGCATACTTAAATAAGGACGAGATTTGGAGTCCATGCTTGTATGATATTGTGTAAAAACTGCATTCAAGAAACTTATTTTGTTGTAACATATTTGTATTGTAAACCATTATGTAATGGTCGTGTGTAAACAGGATATTTTAGATTATCATTATTTGATAATCTACGTAAAGCTTTTTAAAACCTTTATCTATGAAATAAAGGTTATGGTTTGTTTTAAAAATGAATGCAGTCTTTGAAAAACGTCTCATATAGAGGTCAAAACCTCGCAACGAAATCAATTAATATGGAACGTTTTTAATCAATAAGAACGGGACATTTCAGTTGGTATCCGAGCATTGGTCTTAGAGAACCAGAATTTTGCATTAGTGTGTCTTATCGAGTTTGTTAGGATGCATTAGTGAGTCTGGACTTCGACCGTGTTTACTTGAAAAATGATTGCTTAACAAATTTTGTTGGAAACTATATATTTTTAACATGTGAATATTATGTGATATATTAATCTCTTAACGCGTTTGATATTATGTGATAGATGTCTACCTCTAGAACAAGTCCCATTGACTCACCTAATAATAATGAAGAGTCAAATGTAAATTGGAATGATTCGTGGACTGATTCACAAGTTCCCGAAGAGGAACCGGAAGAAGAGTCGGAACCGGAAGAAGAATCGGAACCGGATGAAGAAATAGAACCGGTGGGGGAAGTATTAAAACGGTTAAGTAAAAGAAAATCCTCAACCAACCGACCAAGGTTAATTATGGTCAATGGTGTTTCCGCCAAGGAAGCAAAATATTGGGAGGATTACCAATTCTCCGATGAATCGGATTCCGACGAGAATTCCGATGATGTTATAGAAATTACCCCAACTGAATTTAAAAAGGCAAAAGAAAATAATAAGGGAAAGGGCATAAAAATAGAGAAATCTAATTCCAACCCCGATGAACTTTATATGTATCGTCAACCCCCGAAGTCCTTAAGTTGTAACAATGACCCGGGAACCTCTAAACCACCAGGTTTTTCTAAACCAATGTGGACAACGACGGCTCGTATTAGGGGAACATCATATATCCCTAGAAACTTGGCAAAACGAACCAAAACCGAAGAAGAAGAAACGAGCGAGTCGGAATAAGATAGTTGTATTCGTGTGGTGTAATATATGTAATATAGTGTTCTTATGCTTTATGATATATGTAAAAATTGCTTGTATTAATAAGTATTTTTTTATGAAACTAACTCTTGTCTATTTTACAGTTTAAAAAACACAAAATGGATAGACAACCCAATATTTTAAGAGACCTACCCGGAGACATGATTGATGAAATCTTGTCTAGAGTCGGCCAGAATTCTTCGGCACAACTATTTAAGGCGAGATCAGTTTGTAAGACATTCGAAGAACGTTCCAAGAATGTCTTGGTTTATAAGAGACTTTCGTTTGAAAGATGGGGGATATCACATTGGGAAACCCATAAGTTACGATGTGTTTACTTTGACGCATATATTGCGGGGAACCCAAATGCTATTTTACGCAACGGGTTAAGAAATTATTTTGACTCAATATATCCGAATATTGGACTTCGTGATTTAGAAAAAGCGGCTAACATGCAACATAAAGAAGCATGTTATGCTTACGGATTAGTAATGTTCGCTTCTCACCAAAGTGAGAACAAGAACATCGGGCTACAACTATTAAACAAAACGTTTCCACAAGTGACGGAGTCGGTAATTGGGGTAAGAAATGAGGTTTTTAGATTATTACGGGACTGTTGGACATTACGTAACCCTCGTCCCTTTGATGACGTTACAACACGCTGTCTTATCAACGGCCATAACGGTTATGTTGCACAAGACCAAGGATGGGAAGTAGTCCTAGTAAAACCAGAATGCATGACTTGTTTCTGGACGTATGAATTACGTGTCTTTATTGCCTTTGCCGAACGACTTGTGTACTAGCTAGAATTGTCTTCACAACTATCTTGTATCAAAGTTATTGTGTGCTATATTTCATGCTTTATGTAAAATAAGCGGTATTGTAAGTTTGTAAAATATTGTATAAAAGTTTGAACGCGAAATATTATTACAATCAGTTTTTCATATAGAATTGTAGTAGTTGAATTGTATATTAGCTACTAAGTATGAACTTAACGGGTAGGTACTACCCGAATTTAAACTTATAAAACGCTAATATGAAGAAAAAGCTTTTATAAATGAGTTCATATTATGCTACGAAATACTATTAACTACTCTTAATATTCTGTATGATTAACTTGTTCCATTTAACTATTTTGAAGGAAATGGCACCGACTACTCGACACACCGTGAATATGAATGAAGAGGAATTCCGTACTTTTCTAGCTTCAAACATAGCCGCAGTACAGGCTGCGCTACATACCAACAATAACCTTGGATCTAGCAGTACAGGAAATCGTGTAGGATGCACCTACAAAGAATTCACTGCCTGCAAACCTTTGGAATTTGATGGAACCGAAGGACCGATCGGATTGAAACGGTGGACCGAGAAGGTTGAATCGATGTTTGCCATAAGTAAGTGTACTGAAGAGGACAAAGTGAAGTACGCTACGCATACCTTCACAGGTTCTGCGTTAACATGGTGGAATACCTATCTAGAGCAAGTGGGACAAGATGATGCGTACGCACTACCGTCGTCAGCATTCAAGCACTTGATGAACGAGAAGTACCGTCCCAGAACCGAGGTCAATAAGCTCAAGACAGAACTTAGAGGGTTACGAACCCAAGGATTTGATATTACCACGTACAAAAGACGATTCACAGAATTGTGCCTATTGTGCCCGGGAGCATTCGAAGATGAGGAAGAGAAGATCGACGCGTTTGTGAAAGGATTACCGGAAAGAATCCAAGAAGATATAAGTTCACACGAGCCCGCCTCCATACAACAGGCATGTAGAATGGCTCACAAACTAGTGAACCAGATTGAAGAAAGAATTAAAGAACAGACTGCTGAAGAGGCCAATGTGAAGCAAGTCAAAAGAAAGTGGGAGGAAAACGGTGATAAGAATCACCAATACAACAACAACAGCAATTACAACAACAATCGCAACATCAATCGCAACTACAACAAACGGCCCAACAACAACAACAACAACAACAACAACAACAACAGCAACTACAACAATCATCCCAACAACAATAATAACCGCAACAACAACAACAATCAGAAGCAGCTATGCCAAAGGTGTGAAAAGAATCACTCGGGGTTCTGCACCAAATTTTGCAACAAGTGTAAAAGAAATGGTCATAGCGCGGCGAAGTGTGAGGTCTACGGACCAGGGGTTAATAGAACGAAAGGAACAAATGGTGTCGGAACGAGTAATGGCGGAGCAAGTAGTGTCGGAGCAAGTTATGCCAATGTAGTTTGTTATAAATGTGGAAAACCAGGCCACATTATTAGAAATTGCCCGAACCAGGAGAACACGAATGGACAAGGCCGTGGAAGAGTTTTCAATATTAATGCGGTAGAGGCACAGGAAGACCCGGAGCTTGTTACGGGTACGTTTCTTATTGACAATAAATCTGCTTACGTTTTATTTGATTCGGGTGCGGATAGAAGCTATATGAGTAGAGATTTTTGTGCTAAATTAAGTTGTCCATTGACGCCTTTGGATAGTAAATTTTTACTCGAATTAGCAAATGGTAAATTAATTTCAGCAGATAATATATGTCGGAATCGAGAAATTAAACTGGTTAGCGAAACATTTAAGATTGATTTGATACCAGTAGAGTTAGGGAGTTTTGATGTGATAATCGGTATGGACTGGTTGAAAGAAGTGAAAGCGGAGATCGTTTGTTACAAAAATGCAATTCGCATTATACGAGAAAAAGGAAAACCCTTAATGGTGTACGGAGAAAAGGGCAACACGAAGCTACATCTTATTAGTAATTTGAAGGCACAAAAACTAATAAGAAAAGGTTGCTATGCTGTTCTAGCACACGTCGAGAAAGTACAAACTGAAGAAAAGAGCATCAATGATGTTCCCATTGCAAAAGAATTTCCCGATGTATTTCCGAAAGAATTACCGGGATTACCCCCACATCGATCCGTTGAATTTCAAATAGATCTTGTACCAGGAGCTGCACCAATAGCTCGTGCTCCTTACAGACTCGCACCCAGCGAGATGAAAGAACTGCAAAGCCAATTACAAGAACTTTTAGAGCGTGGTTTCATTCGACCAAGCACATCACCGTGGGGAGCTCCTGTTTTGTTTGTCAAGAAGAAAGATGGTACATTCAGGTTGTGTATCGACTACCGAGAGTTGAACAAACTTACCATCAAGAACCGCTACCCACTACCGAGAATCGATGACTTATTTGATCAACTACAAGGCTCGTCTGTTTATTCAAAGATTGACTTACGTTCCGGGTATCATCAAATGCGGGTGAAAGAAGATGATATTCCAAAGACTGCTTTCAGAACACGTTACGGTCATTACGAGTTTATGGTCATGCCGTTTGGTTTAACTAATGCACCAGCTGTGTTCATGGACCTTATGAACCGAGTGTGTGGACCATACCTTGACAAGTTTGTCATTGTTTTCATTGATGACATACTTATTTACTCAAAGAATGACCAAGAACACGGTGAACATTTGAGAAAGGTGTTAGAAGTATTGAGGAAGGAAGAATTGTATGCTAAGTTTTCAAAGTGTGCATTTTGGTTGGAAGAAGTTCAATTCCTCGGTCACATAGTGAACAAAGAAGGTATTAAGGTGGATCCGGCAAAGATAGAAACTGTTGAAAAGTGGGAAACCCCGAAAACTCCGAAACACATACGCCAGTTTTTAGGACTAGCTGGTTACTACCGAAGGTTCATCCAAGACTTTTCCAGAATAGCAAAACCCTTGACTGCATTAACGCATAAAGGGAAGAAATTTGAATGGAATGATGAACAAGAGAAAGCATTTCAGTTATTGAAGAAAAAGCTAACTACGGCACCTATATTGTCATTGCCTGAAGGGAATGATGATTTTGTGATTTATTGTGATGCATCAAAGCAAGGTCTCGGTTGTGTATTAATGCAACGAACGAAGGTGATTGCTTATGCGTCTAGACAATTGAAGATTCACGAACAAAATTATACGACGCATGATTTGGAATTAGGCGCAGTTGTTTTTGCATTAAAGACTTGGAGGCACTACTTATATGGGGTCAAAAGTATTATATATACCGACCACAAAAGTCTTCAACACATATTTAATCAGAAACAACTGAATATGAGGCAGCGTAGGTGGATTGAATTATTGAATGATTACGACTTTGAGATTCGTTACCACCCGGGGAAGGCAAATGTGGTAGCCGATGCCTTGAGCAGGAAGGACAGAGAACCCATTCGAGTAAAATCTATGAATATAATGATTCATAATAACATTACTACTCAAATAAAGGAGGCGCAACAAGGATTTTTAAAAGAGGAAAATTTAAAGGATGAAATACCCAAAGGATCGGAGAAGCATCTTAATATTCGGGAAGACGGAACCCGGTATAGGGCTGAAAGGATTTGGGTACCAAAATTTGGAGATATGAGAGAAATGGTACTTAGAGAAGCTCATAAAACCAGATACTCAATACATCCTGGAACGGGGAAGATGTACAAGGATCTCAAGAAACATTTTTG
The DNA here is from genome assembly GCF_046630445.1 of Rutidosis leptorrhynchoides. Lineage (NCBI taxonomy): Eukaryota > Viridiplantae > Streptophyta > Magnoliopsida > Asterales > Asteraceae > Rutidosis > Rutidosis leptorrhynchoides. Next base: position 262,279,430 of record NC_092337.1, read on the forward strand.
GTGGCCGGGTATGAAAGCCGATGTTGCTAAATACGTAGGAGAATGTTTGACGTGTTCTAAGGTCAAAGCTGAGCATCAGAAACCATCAGGTCTACTTCAACAACCCGAAATCCCGGAATGGAAATGGGAAAATATTACCATGGATTTCATCACTAAATTGCCAAGGACTGTAAGTGGTTTTGATACTATTTGGGTAATAGTTGATCGTCTCACCAAATCAGCACACTTCCTACCAATAAGAGAAGATGACAAGATGGAGAAGTTAGCACGACTGTATTTGAAGGAAGTCGTCTCCAGACATGGAATAGCAATCTCTATTATCTCTGATAGGGATGGCAGATTTATTTCAAGATTCTGGCAGACATTACAGCAAGCATTAGGAACTCGTCTAGACATGAGTACTGCCTATCATCCACAAACTGATGGGCAGAGCGAAAGGACGATACAAACGCTTGAAGACATGCTACGAGCATGTGTTATTGATTTCGGAAACAGTTGGGATCGACATCTACCGTTAGCAGAATTTTCCTACAACAACAGCTACCATTCAAGCATTGAGATGGCGCCGTTTGAAGCACTTTATGGTAGAAAGTGCAGGTCTCCGATTTGTTGGAGTGAAGTGGGGGATAGACAGATTACGGGTCCAGAGATTATACAAGAAACTACCGAGAAGATCATCCAAATTCAACAACGATTGAAAACCGCCCAAAGTCGACAAAAGAGCTACGCTGACATTAAAAGAAAAGATATAGAATTTGAAATTGGAGAGATGGTCATGCTTAAAGTTGCACCTTGGAAAGGCGTTGTTCGATTTGGTAAACGAGGAAAATTAAATCCAAGGTATATTGGACCATTCAAGATTATTGATCGTGTCGGACCAGTAGCTTACCGACTTGAGTTACCTCAACAACTCGCGGCTGTACATAACACTTTCCACGTCTCGAATTTGAAGAAATGTTTTGCTAAAGAAGATCTCACTATTCCGTTAGATGAAATTCAAATCAACGAAAAACTTCAATTCATCGAAGAACCCGTCGAAATAATGGATCGTGAGGTTAAAAGACTTAAGCAAAACAAGATACCAATTGTTAAGGTTCGATGGAATGCTCGTAGAGGACCCGAGTTCACCTGGGAGCGTGAAGATCAGATGAAGAAGAAATACCCGCATCTATTTCCAGAAGATTCGTCAACACCTTCAACAGCTTAAAATTTCGGGACGAAATTTATTTAACGGGTAGGTACTGTAGTGACCCGAACTTTTCCATGTTTATATATATTAATTGAGATTGATATTTACATGATTAAATGTTTCCAACATGTTAAGCAATCAAACTTGTTAAGACTTGATTAATTGAAATATGTTTCATATAGACAATTGACCACCCAAGTTGATCGGTGATTCACGAACGTTAAAACTTGTAAAAACTATATGATGACATATATATGGATATATATATAGTTAACATGATACTATGATAAGTAAACATATCATTAAGTATATTAACAATGAACTACATATGTAAAAACAAGACTACTAACTTAATGATTTTTAAACGAGACATATATGTAACGATTATCGTTGTAAAGACATTTAATGTATATATATCATATTAAGAGATATTCATACATGATAATATCATGATAATATAATAATTTAAAATCTCATTTGATATTATAAACATTGGGTTAACAACATTTAACAAGATCGTTAACCTAAAGGTTTCAAAACAACACTTACATGTAACGACTAACGATGACTTAACGACTCAGTTAAAATGTATATACATGTAGTGTTTTAATATGTATTTATACACTTTTGAAAGACTTCAATACACTTATCAAAATAATTCTACTTAACAAAAATGCTTACAATTACATCCTCGTTCAGTTTCATCAACAATTCTACTCGTATGCACCCGTATTCGTACTCGTACAATACACAGCTTTTAGATGTATGTACTATTGGTATATACACTCCAATGATCAGCTCTTAGCAGCCCATGTGAGTCACCTAACACATGTGGGAACCATCATTTGGCAACTAGCATGAAATATCTCATAAAATTACAAAAATATGAGTAATCATTCATGACTTATTTACATGAAAACAAAATTACATATCCTTTATATCTAATCCATACACCAACGACCAAAAACACCTACAAACACTTTAATTCTTCAATTTTCTTCATCTAATTGATCTCTCTCAAGTTCTATCTTCAAGTTCTAAGTGTTCTTCATAAATTCCAAAAGTTCTAGTTTCATAAAATCAAGAATACTTTCAAGTTTGCTAGCTCACTTCCAATCTTGTAAGGTGATCATCCAACCTCAAGAAATCTTTGTTTCTTACAGTAGGTTATCATTCTAATACAAGGTAATAATCATATTCAAACTTTGGTTCAATTTCTATAACTATAACAATCTTATTTCAAGTGATGATCTTACTTGAACTTGTTTTCGTGTCATGATTCTGCTTCAAGAACTTCGAGCCATCCAAGGATCCATTGAAGCTAGATCCATTTTTCTCTTTTCCAGTAGGTTTATCCAAGGAAATTAAGGTAGTAATGATGTTCATAACATCATTCGATTCATACATATAAAGCTATCTTATTCGAAGGTTTAAACTTGTAATCACTAGAACATAGTTTAGTTAATTCTAAACTTGTTCGCAAACAAAAGTTAATCCTTCTAACTTGACTTTTAAAATCAACTAAACACATGTTCTATATCTATATGATATGCTAACTTAATGATTTAAAACCTGGAAACACGAAAAACACCGTAAAACCGGATTTACGCCGTCGTAGTAACACCGCGGGCTGTTTTGGGTTAGTTAATTAAAAACTATGATAAACTTTGATTTAAAAGTTGTTATTCTAAGAAAATGATTTTTATTATGAACATGAAACTATATCCAAAAATTATGGTTAAACTCAAAGTGGAAGTATGTTTTCTAAAATGGTCATCTAGACGTCGTTCTTTCGACTGAAATGACTACCTTTACAAAAACGACTTGTAACTTATTTTTCCGACTATAAACCTATACTTTTTCTGTTTAGATTCATAAAATAGAGTTCAATATGAAATCATAGGAATTTGATTCACTCAAAACGGATTTAAAATGAAGAAGTTATGGGTAAAACAAGATTGGATAATTTTTCTCATTTTAGCTACGTGAAAATTGGTAACAAATCTATTCCAACCATAACTTAATCAACTTGTATTGTATATATTATGTAATCTTGAGATACCATAGACACGTATACAATGTTTCGACCTATCATGTCGACACATCTATATATATTTCGGAACAACCATAGACACTCTATATGTGAATGTTGGAGTTAGCTATACAGGGTTGAGGTTGATTCCAAAATATATATAGTTTGAGTTGTGATCAATACTGAGATACGTATACACTGGGTCGTGGATTGATTCAAGATAATATTTATCGATTTATTTCTGTACATCTAACTGTGGACAACTAGTTATAGGTTACTAACGAGGACAGCTGACTTAATAAACTTAAAACATCAAAATATATTAAAAGTGTTGTAAATATATTTTGAACATACTTTAATATATATGTATATATTGTTATAGGTTCGTGAATCAACAGTGGCCAAGTCTTACTTCCCGACGAAGTAAAAATCTGTGAAAGTGAGTTATAGTCCCACTTTTAAAATCTAATATTTTTGGGATGAGAATACATGCAGGTTTTATAAATGATTTACAAAATAGACACAAGTACATGAAACTATGTTCTATGGTTGAATTATCGAAATCGAATATGCCCCTTTTTATTAAGTCTGGTAATCTAAGAATTAGGGAACAGACACCCTAATTGACGCGAATCCTAAAGATAGATCTATTGGGCTTAACAAACCCCATCCAAAGTACCGGATGCTTTAGTACTTCGAAATTTATATCATATCCGAAGGGTGTCCCGGAATGATGGGGATATTCTTATATATGCATCTTGTTAATGTCGGTTACCAGGTGTTCACCATATGAATGATTTTTATCTCTATGTATGGGATGTGTATTGAAATATGAAATCTTGTGGTCTATTATTATGATTTGATATATATAGGTTAAACCTATAACTCACCAACATTTTTGTTGACGTTTTAAGCATGTTTATTCTCAGGTGATTATTAAGAGCTTCCGCTGTCGCATACTTAAATAAGGACGAGATTTGGAGTCCATGCTTGTATGATATTGTGTAAAAACTGCATTCAAGAAACTTATTTTGTTGTAACATATTTGTATTGTAAACCATTATGTAATGGTCGTGTGTAAACAGGATATTTTAGATTATCATTATTTGATAATCTACGTAAAGCTTTTTAAAACCTTTATCTATGAAATAAAGGTTATGGTTTGTTTTAAAAATGAATGCAGTCTTTGAAAAACGTTTCATATAGAGGTCAAAACCTCGCAACGAAATCAATTAATATGGAACGTTTTTAATCAATAAGAACGGGACATTTCAATTACTAATCCTACCAGATCTGTGAATGTCTTGTACACTTTGATCATCCATTCAATCATTCTCAACATTTTCATGTTGAGTGCTAGTGTTAACCAATTGTGTATCATCTACTTGATCTTGAACCTCTTCAAGATCTATCTTCCTTTCACTATTACCTTCCATTAGGAACTTAGTTTCAAGGAATTCAGCCTTCCGAGCAACAAATACATTCTGCTCGGATGGATCATAGAAATAATATCCCATATCATCCTTGGGATATCCTATGAAGATACACTTCGTGGATCGAGCATTCAACTTATTAGGGACGTAACGCTTAGGATAAGCTTCACATCCCCATACCTTTAAGTATGATAGAGATGGAGGTTTTCCAAACCACATCTCATGAGGAGTTCTTTCCACTTTCTTGGTTGGGGCCATATTTAAAATACGAGCCGCGGAGCATAGACAATAACCCCAAAATGATAGAGGTAACGAGCTTCTAGCCATCATAGATCGAACCATATCCATTAGGGTTCGGTTCCTCCTTTCGGATACACCATTAAGCTGTGGTGTCCCGGGTGGAGTAAGTTGCGAGATAATCCCACAACTTCTAAGATGATCTTGGAAAGCATCGCTTAGGTATTCACCTCCTCTATCGGTACGAAGTACCTTGATTGTCTTGTTTAGTTGATTTTGTACTTCGTTTTGATATTCTTTGAATGCTTCAAAAGTTTCGTCCTTGTGTCTTAACAAGTAGACATATCCGAAACGACTGAAGTCATCAATGAAAGTAACGAAGTATCTTTCACCTTTCCTAGTCATAGGCTTAAAGGGTCCACATACATCCGAATGTATTAATCCCAATAAGTCTTTAGCCCTTTCATAGGTCCCTTTGAAAGGTGCTTTAGTCATTTTGCCTTGTAAAAAAGATTCACATACATCAAATGAGTCCAGTTCATTTGATTTCAAAAGTCCATTCTTTTGAAGTGTATGCATTCGATTCTTGTTTATGTGACCAAGGCGACAATGCCATAAGTAGGAATCACTCAAATCCCTTTTGAGTTTCTTGGTGTTTGCATGGAACATTGAGCTATTGTATGATGTGTCATCATGAACCAATTCATAAATACCATTTGAAGCGAAGCCTTGAAATAGAACACATTATTTAAAGAAACATGGATATCATCATTAATGAAATTAAGATTAAAACCACATTGTTTCAAACGGGATACAGAAATAATGTTTCGAGATAAATCGGGTACATACAAAACATTTTTCAAAATAAGCTCCAAACCACTTGTAAGCTTCAAAACAAAGTCTCCTTGAGCTTTCACTTGCACCCTTGCTCCATTACCCATGAAGAGACTTGTTGTTCCCGCATCTTGATTACTTCTTATGAACCCCTGCAAAGAATTGCAAATATGAGTTCCACATCCTGTGTCTAATACTCATGTATTAGAAGAAGTAATACTAAGCTCAATGTATACCATATATACATTACCTGAGGTTTGTCCTGCATCCCTCTTTTCTTTCAACTCCTTGAGGTAGACCGGGCAGTTGCGTTTCCAGTGACCCATTTCACCGCAACCAAAGCACGGATCTTCCTTGAGGTTAGCTTTACCGGCAACCTTTTGCTTCTTGTTGGTTGGGGTAACCATCTTCCCCTTTCCCTTGCCCTTGCCTTGGTAGGCGGGTCCTTTCCTCTTAGGTCTTTGGCTTAGAAGTGTTATTGTTTTTGGACCCGCCTTCATTGATCATAAACATGGGTGAAGCCCTTTTACCCATGCTCGCTTCGGCCATCTTAAGCATGGCATGTAATTCGCCAATGCTCTTATCCCATACATTCATGTTGTAATTCATTACAAATTTGTCAAACCTCTTTGACAATGAATTAAGGATAAGGTCCGTGGCTAATTCATTAGACACGTTGCAGTTTAGACGATTTGCTCGATCAATTAGGCTTTTCATCTTAAGGACATAAGATGAAACGGATTGGGAGTCGTCCATCCGACATGCATAAAGTGCCCGAACCATTTCGAAGCGCTTGACATGAGCTTGTTGAAGGAACATCTCCTTCAATTGTGTGATCATGTCATATGCACCATGATGCTCGAAATCCTTTTGGAGTTCTGGTATCATAGTCCCAAGCATGAGGCAAGAAACTTGCACCAAATCGGTGCAATATTTCTCCCAATAAGCCATGCCTTCCGTATCATCCTCGTTCGGTTGATCGGGAATGGGGTCTTCCAACACATACGCCCTATCCTCAAGTTTGAGGACAATTCTTAGATTGCAAAACCAATCCATGAAGTTTGTATGGTTGAGTTTTTCCTTTTCGAGGATTGACCTCAACGATAGGTTGTTAAAGTTGATTGGTGCGTTTGGAATGTTGTTGTTATTGGCGGCCATCTACAAAATTTAACAAAGTTGTTTAAGTATCAATTTTAATTTAACAATCAATACCCTTTAAATCCAATTGATATTTATTAAATTTTAGAATCCAACGGTAAACCAAATTTCGGTTAGGTGACCTTTATCCCATCATTTAATTTAACTAGGTAGTCATTATATGACAATTGCAATCCTTTTGCATGGCATATTTATTCCATCAATGCCTATTTGTTCCTCATGCTTCGGTGACCCTAAGTTCATGATTCCCAAATCAAGTCGTCCTACTTATGTAAACGTGTAAATTTAACATACAAGTGGTTAGGTGACCTTTATCCCACAAGTGTGCGAAATTCACCCTAATCATATTAGTTTGCTCATAACGGTTAGGTGACCTTTATCCCATTATGAGTTCCCTAATATTTTTAAGTGTCACACAAAAGGATGGCGTTTAACTTGTTTGCCTTGTTAATAAGGGATATTAAGTTTTCATTATTTCTAGTTTAAGAAAACTTTTATGCCATACACCAACATGCATTTAGTGTATGGTACATATGAAAAACCATTTTCATGTCTTGTAATTAAGCCAATTACTTGATATAAACCATTTTATATATGTGATCCTTATAGTGTTCTTAATAAACATTTATTAATGTCCTTATGCCATTTCAATTTAACCATTTAAATTGTCGTTTTGCATGTCTTTAATAATGTCTAATTTAACCAATTAAATTGTCATTTTTCTTGTTGTTAACATGTGATATTCTTGTAGCAACCAAACATACAAGCACAATAAACAACCATGTATGCAAAACAAAGATGTTCACAATCAAGCCATTTTGGTAGACATTTGTTTAGCCGAAAATAAATGCCACCGGTAAAGGTGTTATAACACAAAGTAGGAGATTTCAAGATCTCCTACTTAATCTTGCATCCTTCCTTGTGTTCATCATTGTCACCTTCTTGTATCTTCATTTTTACAAAATATATCCTAATACATTTTTCTCTAAAAAAAGAAAATACAACCTAATCTATTTTACATGCCAAATATAAAACAAATTCCATGACTAAATGAATAATATTACAAACCAATTGAATAATTAATATTACAAACCAAAATGAATGAATATTACAACCATATCAAAATAATAAATCAACCAAACAAATATCCATTCAAACACAAGGTCTTGGCTAGATTTTGAACAACAACATACAACCAAATATGACCAATTTGCAAGTTCCAAACCCTTTTGGAACTCCTTAGAAATCGGCCAACCTTAACAACCCTCCCAAACCCAAAAAATTTTGTATTCCATTTTCATGCATGCACTTAGAATGCAAATATAGTGGGTTTAAAGACAATATACGAAGCATAATCCATAGACCTCAGCTCTGATACCATTGATGGAATTTAACAAGTTTCATAAACAACATGTTCTTATAGTTAACTTGATCATTAAACCAATTTAATGTAGTTAAAACAAGCGGAAGCATTATGTAAAGTTCATGTTAATATGTTAAGCTATTAAGTTAAATTTCATGATAATATCAAGTCTTAGATAAATGCTTACATATATATACATATAACAAAAAGGAAGAAAGTAATACCTCCTCAAGTTAATTGAGGGTGAGTTTAAAGAACAAAAGGATGATAAGGTTGAAGAAATTATGCACCAATACACCCTTGTTTTGGTTAGGCTTTAGAACCTTAATGAGTTAACAAACGAAGCTTGAAACCCACTCCTTTTGCACCCTATATTCTGGACAGCAGCAAGCTCCAAGAATGATGATGAATGAAGCCTCAAAACAATGAAACCTCAAGAGATTATACCCCAAACTTGACACCAACACCCTAGCCTTTAGTTAGGATTTAATGACGCTTGCAAAATAAGAAATGAACCCCTTTTTGCTGCTCAAAACTCACGACAGAAAATGGCTGCAGTAAGCTGATTTTTCTTGTTTGTTTTTCTTTTGAGAGAATGTGTATGCATGTGTTCCTTAAGTCTTTGGTCAAGAGGCATGCATCTATGTAATTGTGCTATGTTGAAAGCAACAAAAGTGAGCATGGGTGGGCTCTCTTGGAGTCCCAAATCTGCCACTCTTGTTGTGTTTATATAAAATTTAGCAATTTTTATAAAACTTGTAAAAAACCATATATATATTTATGCTACTTTCATATTCATATAAACCATTTATAAAACATAACACAATATAGTTATTTAAACCTATAAATAACTAAATCCATATCATATATAAATTATCTAAATAATTTATCTCAAGTGATAATTTTTTTTAGAAACCCGATTTTCTAAAATCCAAGTGTCGCGTATTTGTTTAATGATCCAATCGTTAAGATCAAATACGTATAAGGTGTAGGTAAGTTTGTTATTGGGTATGACCCGACTTGGATCATAACATATTAGCCACATAAATGTAATATGTCTCTCGGGCATATGAAATACCTTCAATGCCACCATTGAAATCTTGTGAATCGTATTGGAACTCATTTATAAATAACAATTTCCCTTTATCTCCAACAGCTACTGCATCCCACCAAGGCACTACACTAGTAACTCTTCCGCCCTCTGCCAAGAGAAGAAGAACTGGTCAAAACGCTCCGCCATCCGCTCAACAAGAACCGACACTAGTTCTTCTCAAAGACAAATTATGCTTCCTAACCTTGATACAAATACACTTTCCTCCTTTCTAAAGGGACCACCACACTCTTACGAGGACTTTATGAACTTTTTGAATGCCATGGTATGTCCTTCACTTGCCCAATTTTTCATCAGCCTTTCTGATGCAGATGCTAAGAAAGTTAAGGCGCAAAGTATTATTCTTAACATTGCTTCTGGATTTAATGATCTTCAACGCCTATCTGAGTTACAAAGCCATGAAATTACCACCAAGAAGGAACTATCAGTTGAAAAAGGGAAAATAACCAAGCTAGAACAAGTAGCTACATCTTTAAAGAGAGATTATGATATGATGAAGAGGCATTATGAACACTGTAACACACAAAGGTCAGAGTATAGTAAACAAGTGAAGAACTATCTTTCAGAGAAAATCAGCACTTAAGCCGGATTGAAGAATTGGTAAAGGAGAATAATGCTATGAAAGAACAACTTAAAGCCAAAGAAGAGAATGAAAGACGTATAATTGCTGGGATTCCTGCCTTTGTTAACCGTATTTTTAACTGCCAGACATTATCTCACAGGATCCGTGAGTTTGTCCGCCTTGCGAAATCTGCTGAACGATTAAAATTTTTCAATTTTATGAAGAGAAAACTACCAGAACTTCCAAATCCTCTGCCTGAGGTGATCACATCAAAGATTAATGAAAATGCTATCTTAGAGGCTGATGCAGCTGGTGCTTCAATAGAAAATATGAGATTTTCTGATCTTGACAATCTTTGTAAACATCCGGATGTAACTATAGATGATGTACTGAATTACACCCCACAAAATGAATGAAATATTATGTTTATATATGATTTGTATATCTTCTAATATTGTTTTTGCTATAATTACTAGTAAAATGTCTGAAGCTTTTAACACTTTCAGAGAGAAAAATGCATGTAATATGAATATGTTACTTTGCAACCATTATGCTTTCATACATTGGATTTATATTTTCCATTATACGCTTTCCGTCATGAAACTCATGAGGAAAAGTTGTGAACTATTTTTTCCTTCAAATATCTTGCAGGACGCTATTATCCGTTATCCGTTTTGCTTTGTAGCTTGTGTATATAACTTTTGTGTCATGACATTTTTGTAGATTCGCTTTAATGCTTCAATGTTTTAGTGAGTTCTACATGACTCACTATCGATACAACCATTTTAAGTATGATTGTACTTCTACCACCGAAAGGTTATCTTTCTTTCTGCAGGTAGGGATGACACACATATATGTGACACCTGGGCTAAAAAAATCCTTGGCCGAATAAAAATTATGAAAAAATATTGCCATAAGAATAATTGCTATTATTCATATTTATAAAAAAATTTTACATTTATGACTACATCTCATGCATTTGACAGGTGATCAAGCTGCCCATGCATATAGTACTATGCATAAAATTTCTTTAAATTCATTGCATTCCAAGCTCTTTCGTATTGCTCGCCGGACGGCGCAGCAAGCATGTATGATCCGTTCTGATTTACTTTTGTGACCTTATAAGGTCCTTCCCATTTTGGTGCTAACTTTCCAAATTTGATTTATCTGCTTGCCTCATTATCCCGTAGCACCAGATCACCAACTGCAAATTGGGTATGCTTTACTTTCTTGTTATAATATTTTGCCATTTTATGCTTGTGATCTGCTTGCCGGATAGCGACCATCATATGCCTTTCCTCCAACAAATTGTGATGGTCCCTTAATGCTTCAGAATTAGCTTCAACATTAAATGCCATAATGCGTTGTGTTGGGATACATATTTCAGCTGGTATTACTACTTCTGTACCATATACCAGACTGAAGGGTGTTTCCCCCGTGATCCTCTTTGGAGTTGTCCGGTGTGCCCATAGCACATTTGGCAATTCGTCCACCCAACCAGTTTGACATAATCCTAACCGTGCTTTAATGCCAGCAACAATTTCTTTGTTGGTAACCTCCACCTGTCCATTCGCTTGAGGATGAGTAACAGATGTAAAGTTTGCTTTATTCCTAGCTCTTCACACCAGCTTCGAAATGGATTCTCTGCAAATTGTTTGCCATTGTCACTGACTATTTCATTTGGAATCCCATAACGGCACACTATATCATGCCACACAAACTTCTTGACATTTTCTCCTGTAATCTTTGCTAAAGCCTTTGCTTCAACCGATTTTGTGAAAAAAATCAATTGCTACCACCAAGAACTTAGCATTGCCAGTACTTCTATTGAATGGTCCCACAATATCTATCGCCCACTTATAGAACGGCCAAGCGAATGACACTGGTATCAAGTCATACTTTGGGAGACGCTGTACTGTACCATGCCTCTGACAATTCTCACATGTTTTTATGATCTCTGCAACATATAAAGGGAAGGCCAAAAATATCCTTGCCTCATAATCCGTGATGCCACAGTACAGAAGCCGGAGTGTTGAGAACAAACTCCTTCATGCATTTCTTTGACTACCTTCAATGCTTCATCATTGGTTAAACATCTTAACAATGGACCATTGTAAGATTTCGATAAAGAACACCATTAATCACTTCATACATTGGTGTCGTTACTCTTATTCTTCTGGCTTTCGTCATGCAAATACCTCAAATATGGCGTCATCTAAGTTTCCTTGGTACCTTCAACTATTGCCATAATTGGTTTTTCATGTATTGATTTTTCTTTAAGCTCTTCAACCAACACTCGTTTGTGCAAATGATCAAAGGTTAAAGTGGCCAGTTTTCTTAAGACGTCAGCCTTTTTATTCTTATTTCGAGGGATTTGCACGACTTCAAGGTTATCAAATTTCTTTGAAATTGTCTCCACCAACTTTACATATTGCCTCATTGATGTATCTTGTGCATCAAACGTTCCATTAACCCATTGGACCACAATTTGAGAATCAGCATATGCTCGTAAATTTGTTATGCCCATTTCCGCTGCTATGCGTAAGCCGGAGAGTAATGCCTCGTATTCTGCTTCGTTGTTGGACGCATAAAAATAAAATTTCAATGCATAAGTATACTCCTCTCCATCTGGAATTGCTAAAACCAGCCCTGTACCTGTTCCCTCTTCACTGGAGGCGCCATCAGTGTATAATTCCCACACATGCTGTTTGTAGTGACCCGTCCTAATCCACTGGACGAAGCCTTCAACAGCTGGTCCCATTGCGAGGTACTGACCTCTATATGCCATGAACGACTCCATGTAATATCTTTAAAAATGAACAAATGCACAGCGGAAGATTTCTTTCAGACCTGAGAATAAACATGTTTTAAAAGTGTCAACCAAAAGGTTGGTGAGTTCATAGGTTTATCATAAACAATAAAATTCATCATTTTAATAGACCACAAGATTTAAATACAGTACACATATCTCATGTACAAAACTAGTTTTCATAATTCTTGGCAGAGTAGGTTCGTATCCTTTTCTCCCCCGTAGGTTGCCTCGTGATTTTTAATAACCGTACACATATCTTGTGCACAAAAAAACATACACATAACCTGTGTATAAAATTATTATCTCGATACATAACATTCACTTTGCATTCATTGCTTGGCTTGGTAACCGACCTTAACATATAATGCTCTTCAATAATATCCCCAAAACAGAATATCTTGTCTATATAATATATAACTTCGAAGTACTAAACACCACGCCCACTAGCTCTTCCGTCTAGTGAACATTCTGGGTGGGGGTGTTAAACCCGGTAGCTACCTTTAGGATTCGCGTGAATTAGGGCCATACCCGTTTCTAATTCTTAGGTTACCAAGCAATAATAATCAGGGGAAAAATATTTACATCAATTGGTGGCAATTATCATGTCCACATAATTCAATAATAATCCACAGAACTTCTGTCTGCATAATAATTCATTCGAGAAATGTTTTGCTTATGTCTATCTCGTCAAACATTTATAAAAGCATTTCATGTATTCGTAGTTCAAAAATATATTTCAAAAGCATTTAATAAAGCAGTTGTAAAAAGCAGCGCATGTATTCTCAATCCCAAAAATATAAAGAGTAAAAGGGAATCAAATGAACTCACAATACGATATTTTGTAGTAAAAATATGCATACGACGGCATTGAACAAGTGTAGGGTTGGTCTCAGATTCACGAACCTATATATATATATATATATATATATATATATATATATATATATATATATATATATATATATATATATATATATATATATATATATATATATATATTAACACATATAATTGAAGTCGAATAAATTTATGTATTATTATTAATATAAATATTATTTTAGTAATTCATGTGTTTCATTATTAACTCAAATATATTTATTTTATATACTTTAAATAAATAATTTATAAAATATAGTTTTATTAAGTATATTTTTATATAACTACTTTTATTGTAATAATAATAATAATATTTATAGTAATATTGATAATAATAATATAGTTGTAATAATAATAATGGTAAAACTAATAATAATGATAGTAATAATATTAAAAATGATAAAAATATTAATAATAATGTTAATACTAATAATAATAATGATAAAAATAATAATAATGATAATTTTAATAAAAATATTAATAATAATAATAATAAATAATAATAATAATAATAATGATGATAATAATAATAATAACGATAATATCCATAATACTTAATAATAATAATACTAATAATCAATATTGTAACTATAATCATCATAATAATAATAATAAATGATAAATAATACTTAAATAATACTTACATTAGTAATAATAATACTAATAATTATTATTATAATAATAATAATAATAATAATAATAATGATAATGATAATGATAATAATAATAATGATATTAATAATAATGATATTAATAATAATGATAATAATAATAATAATAATAATAATAATAATAATAATAATAATAATAATAATAATAATAATAATAATAATAATAATAATAATAATAATAATAATAATAATAAAAGCTGAGTAAGCAGTCGATTGTCTTATTGGAAGTAGTCGACCAGAAGAATCAATCTGGAACAGAAAGAAATAAAAGCTAAGTAAGACCTTCAACTAAATTTGTAGTTACTCGATTGTCTTACTGAAGTGAAAATTCGATGGTACAAATTGCAGATAAGAAGGACGGATAGAATAATATAAAAATAAAAGTGATGTTGATACACAACAAAATTTGATTCTCAATCTAATTAATATCTAACAATCTTTGTATCTTACTGAATGATTATATCTAATTTTGATTCTAACAGATTTTGTTGTTTATCTGTGATTCAATTCTATTCGTAACCAATTCAGGGATAGTAAACAAAAATCTATACAGTTGATGGTAATATGAAACTGATTCGTACATATCTTTCTTTTCTTTTCTGTAAACAATATAAATATTTTAGTAATATTAATAATAATCATATTAATAATAATCATGTTATTATTTATAAGATAATAATAATACATTTAAAAATACTGATTATAATAATATAATGATATTACTGATAACAATAATGATAATTTCATTAGGTTTAATAATTAATAATTGATAATAATAATATTACTAATAATATTAATAATAATACTAATTAATATTAATGATACTATTGGTATTAATATTTATAGTAATAATAAAGGTAGTAATAATAATATTTGTTATAACATTTATATTTTAACTTGCAGTTTTTATAATTAGTTATGTACTAGTATTTAATAATTACATAATATATTATATAATAACATTTATTAAATATATAATATCTACACATTATATATATTACAATATGATAATATATATATATATATATATATATATATATATATATATATATATATATATATATATATATAAATTATGTATATATCCATTCTAATATCAATTTAACTATTTTGTATATTATTTTACTTATGTAGTTCTAATAATTAACTTTGTATTTTATTATTTCAATTTATTATATATATATATATAATAATACTAATTAATATTAATGATACTATTGGTATTAATATTTATAGTAATAATAAAGGTAGTAATAATAATATTTGTTATAACATTTATATTTTAACTTGCAGTTTTTATTATTAGTTATGTACTAGTATTTAATAATTACATAATATATTATATAATAACATTTATTAAATATATAATATCTACACATTATATATATTACAATATGATAATATATATATATATATATATATATATATATATATATATATATATATATATATAATTATGTTTATATCCATTCTAATATCAATTTAACTATTTTGTATATTATTTTACTTATGTAGTTCTAATAATTAACTTTGTATTTTATTATTTCAATTTATTATATATATATATATATATATATATATATACATATATATATATATATATATAAATATATTTATTTACAAACAATTGTTCGTGAATCATCGAAAGCGGTCGAAGGGTAAAATGCATATGTGAAAATAGTTCAAAATTTTTGAGACTTTAACCTTATAAACTTTGATTATCGAGTAAAAATTATTAAATCGTATCGAGAGTTTGGATTAAAATTTGTCGAAATTTTCCGGGTCGTCACACTGTTGTGGTGCCATTTTATTGTCGTATTCCACTTTTTCATTTGTTTCCAGGAGAAAATCTGCCAAAATTTGTCCTTTAACTGCATTCCGGGGAGCAAAATTGATTTCATATTCCCCCAACTCAATGGCCCATTTTGCTAGACGGTCAGATGATTCCGGACGCCAGAGTATTTGCTTCAACGGTTGATCTGTTAACACCAAGATAGGATGACCTTGAAAATACCTTCGTAAACGCCGTGCAGTATGCACAAGGGCATAAACCATGCGATGAAGTGGTAGATAATTCGTTTCACTGAGCTGCAATACTTTACTAACAAAATATATAGGCATTTGCACACCGTTCCGTTCTGCGATTAAGACAGAACTAATTGCTTCTTTTGAGATAGCTAAATATAAAATTAAGGTCTCCCCTTCTTTTGGTGCTGTTAATGTTGGTAACATTTTCAACAACTGCTTGACCTCTTGGAATGCATTTTTGGCTTCCGCCGTCCATACAAAATCTTTTTTATTTAAACAGCCTTTTAACACCTTCATGAATGGAAGCAACTTTTCAGCTGCTTTAGACAGAAATCTTGTTAATGCTGGTAAACACCCATGCAATCTTTGAACGTCTTTCTTGCTGACCGGCGATTTCATGTCTTCAATTGCTTGAATTTTCTTAGGATTAGCTTTAGCTTTAATACCCCGTTCTGTAACTATATGACCTAAAATTTTTCCTTCCTCCACACCAAACGTACACTTCTTGGGATTTAATTTCATGTTGATTTTTTGCAAAGATGCAAAAGTCTCTTGTATATCTCGTAACATCTTTTCTTCAGTATGACTTTTTATAACAATATCATCTACATACGCTTCCAGATTTCGCCCAATTTGATCCTTAAAAGCCATATCAATAAGTCGTTGATATGTTGCTCCTGCATTTTTCAGTCCAAAAGGCATTTTCATGTAACAGAATATGCCTTCCGTCATGTGAAAAGCCATTTTGTCTTCATCTTTTAAAGCCATAGGTATTTGATGATACCCCATAGCTGCATCTAAGAAATATTTAAATCGATATCCTGCCAATGATTCAACCTTCCAACCGATTTCAGGTAAGGGATAATTATCCTTTGGGCATGCTTTATTGATATCTGTGAAATCCACATACATCCGTCATGAGTTATCCGGCTTCTTAACCATGACTGGATTGGCCACCCATGTCTGATATTTTACCTCTCGCAAGATCCCAGCATCTACCAAACTTCGTACCTCATCACGGAGGAATTTGCTTCTTTCTGGCGCCATGCCTCGTTTCTTTTGACAAACATGATGCATGTTAGGATTCACATTTAACATATGTTCTGCCACTTCCCTTGAGACACCGGTCATATCAGACGGTTGCCATGCAAAAACGTCTAAATTTGTTGCCAAGATGTTGTATAATTTTCTTTACATGCCGTAGATAACGTATGCCCATTTATGATTTTTTGATATGGAAACTGTGGATTTGGCGAAATTGACCCATCATCATGTATTATTGGCTTAATTATTTCTTTTATTACTTGAGAACACTCAATTAACTTCTGCCATTTTGTATACAATGTTGCTATTCTGCCTGGCGTTGGAAACTTAATCATGCCATGCACAGTTGATGTTACAGCCCCAAACGTCATTAAAGCAGTTCTTCCCAAAATTATATTGTATTGTGAATTTGCTTTAACTACAAGGAACTCAATGTTGGCTGTGCGTCTTAAGGGTGACTTGCCCAAGGTTACTTCAAGCAGAATACTTCCTTCAGACCAAGACGGGTCACTTGTAAAACTTGCTAACGGCACATATTTTTCTTTCATTTTTTCTTGCACATCTTTGGGAAGCTGTATGAAGCAATGCTCATACATAATGTCTGCTCCAGCTCCTGTGTCAGTATAAATATTGCGTATTAAGCAATTAGCAACTCGTGCTTCTATAACCACTGGACCATCAGATGGATTTGTGTTGAACATAGAAGGAAATGATATTAATTGCTCTTCCCAATCTTCTAACACTTCTGCCTTCCTCCGTTGTCCAGCTTTCCATGGATGTATCATGCCTACTTCTATGGGTACCAATTCGTTACCCTCGCCTTCTTTATCAGTGTTGGTGAGATGATTCGTCTTAATAACGGATGGCGCCATTGTTAACACCTATTTCCTTATGAGGTAAGGCTTAGTGTGTTAGCACAACACTAGAAGTGATCTAGCTAAAGATGGGAGAGTGTTGCCGATTGATTTTTACCCTTGGGAAATAATCCCTGCAGACCCGGCACACAGATCTGGAAATCTGTGGGTGGCTTAATCAATCTGTTGTCCGTTTAGCATTTAGCTGTTAGCAGGATGACTTCTAGTGAGAGAAAGTACTATGTGAGAGAGAAAGGTGAAGTCTTTGCTCACAAATTGTCAGGATGTCTGACTGTGTAAAATGACGACCCAATGGGTCTATTTATAGTGACAGATCCATCGGATTGTTCGGGGACACGTGTCAAAAGTTGATACGTTCTGTTACTCGTGATCCGAAGTTTACGCTGAATGTGACGCTCTCCGTCCAGGGCTTAAGTGCTAGGTGGCCTTCAGGTTTTATGTATGACGGAAGCAGCCAGTACAGCGGAGAATGTTTGACGGACAGTTTCACAAAACCATTGTTCTCAGTGTTCCTGATGCTATTTTCATGCAAATATTGTGCCTTAATGCGTGTATACGATAGGATACACCATTACAAGCCATCCCGTATGAGTTTTTTGAGAATGTTGATAGCAACACTACTACTAAAGACATATGAGATAGATCAAAAGACAACAAGAAGGTTATGACATGTCTGATGTCACTAAGCTGAATAAGGCCCTAGGACTTTATGAAGATTTTAAGTAGGAACCTAAAGAACTTCTCAAGGATACCCAAAAACCCTATAGAGTGTAGGGAAGTCCCTACACTCTATAGGTCCAATGGGAGGGGACATATGCACCACAAAATGTGTGACCAAAAATGCGGGGTTGAAAAGGTGCAAGATTACAAAAATGAATGCTGAGATCAACATGAAGTTTCTCAAAAAGCTCAATTCTGATTATTTTCCTTATGAAAACCATCATTTGATCTACCAAGGATATTGATAAGCTGAATATTCATGAGCTAGTTGGAGTCCTTATGCATTATCAGCCAGTCGTGTCTAAACTTCAAGATGAAAGGAAAGAGTCTTCTCCGGGTGATCCACTTGCCATCATTGTTAAGAAGAAGAGAAAATCTTACACTACTTCCAAAAGCTTATCAAAGAAAGTTCTTGTTGAAGAATCAACTGATTCTGAAGGGCTTAACCTTTCGGATGTTGATAATTCTCACTTTGAACTAGTAAAGATGGCTGCTATGTTTACCAAAGCTTTGAACATGTACAAGTTTAAAGGAAGATCAAGAAACCAATGCAAGAATTCATCTTCTTCCTCCTACTACAAGAAAACTAATTTCTCAAAACCTCAACATTCTGAAGATTACAAGAAGGATGAATCAATCTGCTATAATTGTGGCAAAGCTGGTCATTTCTCCCGTGAAGGAAAAATGCCTAAGAAGAAGGATGCAACTTACTACAAGAAGAAAATATTGATGGCAAAGGAGAAAATGTTGATGGCAAAGGTTATAGAAACTGGGGAGAGCTGAAACTCGTTGATGATACTTGGTTCAATTGGTCGGATGATTCAGAATCCGAGGAGGAACATGCCAATGTCTGCAAGGTGACCAAGCTTATCAAATCTAAGGAAGCAATGGAGAACTTTGACTCAATATCTGATGATGATAAGGTAAAATTTACTGAAATGCCAAACGATTTTGTGAACATGCAAAACACATTGATGAAGAATTTAGTCTCGATCACTACAGAAGTTAAAGGTCTGAAAACTGAAAACAACGCTTTAAAACATAAAATCAAACAAAATGAGACTAAATCTTCTTTATCATCTAATTCACAATCAGAAGTGAATCGTTTGGGAACCCAACTCAGCTCCATGGACACTGAGTTGGAAGAACTTAAGAAGTTAATTCTTCCGATCAAATTAAATGAACGGATTATCATTTGAAATCCGAACGTCTTGTGAAGAAAGTTCAATTCTTAGAAAAATATCTTTCCGACCTAAAAGAACAACATGAACCCACGATTTCCAAGTTAAACAAGAAAAAATTGTTCAATTGGAAGAAATCCTAATTAAAAAGAAAGTAGAAATTTCACTATTCAATAAAGACGCTCTTCAAATGAAAGCTCAACTTGTTCGATATAAGGAAAAACTCTATCGAACAGAGCAATCAAAGGCTATCATTAACACAGAACTTTCAAAGCAAACAATCTTTATGAATGGACTGGAAAAAATTCATGGTGATAGGGGGAGGGGGTTGGTTATGAAGATCCCAAGACATTGGATGGTATTTCCAAAAAGATTCTAGACTTATATTATTCTGATTATCTTCAAGCTGGTTTACCGTTTATTATTTAACGTCCGTTAATTGTTATTCGTGTCACGTCATTTCTATGACCTATATTATTATGTTAGTAATAATATATTAATTATTATGTGTTATGTGAATATTTGTATTCATATTTTAAAACGTACGTTTCTACGTGTCGTGGATTTCTATCCGGCGAATCTTTTCGGTTTTCAAACCAACGGTCAGACTTTTGGGAATTTTTAAATCCAAAATATTTTAAATATGATATTTTTATATCACATGAATATATATAGTGTTTATATATTTTATTTATCGCGTATATGTTATCTCTCCGAATAATCAATCGCGTAGTAGCGTTTTCGCGTTTCGAGCTTCGATCGGGCGTTCGAGCTAAAAGAAATTTATCAAAACATCAAAGTGGCCCACTAAGGGGCCCACCCCTCACCCAAATCGTCCGAACCCCTTGTAGGGAGGAATGCCTTGATTTTGTTATTTTTACATTTCATTTCAATTTCACATTTCATTTTAGCAAACCCAATTTTCTCTCTAATATTTTTCGTCCTATCCTTGTTCTCCCTTGGCCGTCACCCAACACCAAGAATCATCATCATCTTCATATTATTTTTCAAGCTAAAGAATTAGGGCTTTCATCATCTTCGCGCTCCTCTCGTTCTTCTCTATACGATCATACCACTAGATTATTGATTAGGGTATAAACCCTAACCCTAGCTTTTTGATTTTTACTTAATTTTTCTATTTTTTATAATTATTATGATAGTATAGTGCTTGTGTGTTGTTGAATTATTGATTGTATGCATAGAATCACTCGTTATTGCATGTTTTCGGTTTGATTAAAATTGGACAGCGGACTAATTAATCATTTCAGTAAACTAAACTGATGTTTTTTTTGTTAAATTAAAGTGTTGATATGAGTTCCTCTCATCAAGACATTGATTTTAGACTCCGGATTCATGTTATTTCGATTCCCGGAACTTAAGTTATGATTAAAATGGTGTTTTCATGGAATTAAAATATAAAAACGAATGTGTTCAGGTTTGGTCCGACTTTGTGACCACTTTTGGAGTCTCTAGGGTGTACTATTGTATTAGAATTAATGATTGGATGAACATTGATGTTTGGATCATCGAAATCCGAGCCACGGATCACGCAGTATGACTAAAACAAGTTTTTGAATGGATTATATGGCTGTTGGTCACGACTTGGGGGCTGTTCTTGGGGTGTTTTTGAGTGCACTAATGTGTCAGGTGGTTTGGTTAGGTGAGGATATATATAAGACTCGCCGAAAACCGACACCCGGGGCTCAAGTTATGACCCGATGAACTTTTAATTAAAATTTATGGTTATGAAATAAGTCTTATGATATAAATAATTATTTTCATTATTTACTTATGATATAAAAGTAATTATTTTAATTTAAGACTTATGATATATATATATATATATATATATATATATATATATATATATATATATATATATATATATATATATATATATATATATATATATATATATATATATCATTTAATAATTACTTATGATTTAATTAAACTTTTAATTAAACTTATGATTAATAATACTTTTATTATTAATGAAAAATACTTATGATAAGTAATAAACTTATGTGATGAGATTATTATAGTAAGACTTGTAACAAGGATTAATTAATTATTTAATTATTATAAGGCTTAGTTATTATTTAATTATAATTAAATATTTAAATACTTATGATTTAATAATTATACTTAAATACTTATGATATGATTAATAATTCATTATTAATTAATAATACTTATGACATGATTAAAAATTTATTATTAATTAATAATACTTATGTTATGATTAATATTTAATTATTTAATTAAATACTTATGTTATATTAATTATATCATTTAAACTTATGTTAACTTTAATAATTCATTTTAATTTAATTAAACTTATGATATGACATAATTATACATATATGACTGTAAATAACATTATAACTTATATTATTAATATAATTTACACTTTAAAATTCAATGTTGACTAAGTTTGACCTAGGTTTACTTTTGAGTTGACTTTCGGTTGACTTTCACTTTCAGATGGCTTTGTTGAATTTTCTAATTAAGGAAACTTTCCTAAGTTATAAACTTTCCAAAAATAGCAACTTTCCAAATATGGAAACTCTCCTAAAATAGAAACTTTCCTAAAATAGAAACTTCCAAATATAGAAACTTTCCAAAAATAGAAATTTCCAAAAATAGAAACCTGCTAAAAATAGAAACTTTCTAAAACTAGAAAGTATGTGTTATAAGATGTCCTGATCATACCGAAACATACTGAGTGTTGTTCTATGTTTACTTGCAACAAGTACTATAGCTATCATACTAAGACTTGACCTAAGTTAGTTATTTATATCGACCTGCTTTATTTATAGGACGGCGTTGTGATCCTTCTTGATCACTTTACTTCGTGCTGTTCACGTTTCTTTGATTTTACTTTATTTGCGTTAAGGTGAGTTATAGTCCCGTTTTTCATACTATTTAAAGTATTTTTGGGCTGTGATTACATGCATTTTATTTTACGTTTAGACACAAGTGGCAATTAAATCTAAATTATGCATTAGGAGTTGAACGAAATATTCCCTAGTCTGGTAACTGTAATCACTGGTTTCTACTGGTGAACGCGAATACTATGGATAGAACTATCGGGCTTGACAGCCCCATTTCGAGCTAGTCGCGCTAGCAATTTATAATCGGAATGTATTAGTACTTCGTTATTATTTAAAGATACACATGTTCAGTGTATATATTGTGTTTGGTAAGGGTATGGAAATGGTTAAGTGGTTACCAGGTGACTCATATATAATGGGATAATACTTTATGTTTTCTAACCTTTTAAATCTTGTGGTCTAAAGTTTATACGTTTATTTAAATTTATAATTCACTCAACATTTTTGTTGATAGTTTACTTGCATGTTTTCACAGGTACTTGATTATATGGGCTTCCGCTGTGTTAGAGTGCCTGCATGCATTTGGGCAGATTTTGTTAAACATTTTATGAAACATTGAACTTGCATTCTCTTTTGGATTATTAAATTGTGGGTATTTGGTTGACACTGTTTATGTCAACTTTGGTTATTTTAATAAGTTGAGTTTGTTTAGAACTAATTATTTTGAGTAAATTTCCTTTTTGGGAAACTTTTTGAATAAAGAATGCAATGTTGTTTAATAAATTCATTTAAAGTTCGATCAAGCTGTGGGACCAAATGACGGAGCTGTTAAGGTTACTTGACGGGGCCATCACAGTTGGTATCAGAGCTCTGGTTGTAGGGAACTAGGCTGTCATAATGTGGTTAACCCGTAGTTTTTAGGGTACATTAGAGTCTAGTCTACAGCCCGCCTTTCTTGATATAGCATTATTATGCATTTCATTTCATTTCATATGAGGAATAATTATAAGTATTGCTTATGTTATTTCCATTTTGTATGTGGTATGTGGTTTTGCAGTTTGCAGATGTCGACTTCATGCAACAGTTCCGTTCCTGCTCCTGTTTCCCCGTCTGCCGCCCGTCGTCGTGCTAGGCAGCCTCGCATGAACGATGCGATTAACTACTACATGGCTAATGTTACTCACATGACCAGGGCATACACGTCGGAGACTCGTATTGATGTGCTAAGTGACTGCATGCGTGTTTTACCGCATGTGGAGCGACTTGATGAGATTCAAGCTACTATAGATGGGTTTATTAGCTTCAAGAATGGTCTTGAATTTGGGATTCATAAGCGTAACTGTGAGGTAGACGCTAAGTTCGAGGCTCTTGAGAGCGTGGTTCCTGGTCTTAAGACGGAGCTGGAGGAGGCAGATTTTGTTAAACATTTTATAAAACATTGAACTTGCATTCTCTTTTGGATTATTAAATTGTGGGTATTTGGTTGACAGTGTTTTATGTCAACTTTGGTTATTTTAATAAGTTGAGTTTGTTTAGAACAACTTATTTTGACTAAATTTCCTTTTTGGGAAACTTTTTGAATAAAGAATGCAATGTTGTTTAATAAATTCATTTAAAGTTTGATCAAGCTATGGGACCAAGTGACGGAGCTGTTAAGGGTACTTGACAGGGCCATCACAGTTGGTATCAGAGCTCTGGTTGTAGGGAACTAGGCGGTCATAATGTGGTTAACCCGTAGTTTTTAGGGTACATTAGAGTCTAGTCTACAGCCCGCCTTTCTTGATATAGCATTATTATGCATTTCATTTCATATGTGGAATAATTATAAGTATTGCTTATGTTATTTCCATTTTGTATGTGGTATGTGGTTTTGCAGTTTGCAGATGTCGACTTCAAGCAACAGTTCCGTTCCTGCTCCTGTTTCCCCGTCTGCCGCCCGTCGTCGTGCTAGGCAGCCTCGCATGAACGATGCGGTTAACTACTACATGGCTACCGTTACTCACATGACCAGGGCATACATGTCGGAAACTCGTATTGATGCGCTAAGTGACTGCATACGTGTTTTACCGCATGTGGAGCGACTTGATGAGATTCAAGCTACTATAGATGGGTTTATTAGCTTCAAGAATGGTCTTGAGTTTGGGATTCGTAAGCGTAACCATGAGGTGGACGCTAAGTTCGAGGCTCTTGAGAGCGTGGTTCGTGGTCTTAAGACAGAGTTGGAGGAGGTGAAAGGAAAGTTGAGGAAGTATGAGACTCCTGTAGAGCCTCATACCGGCCCAGCTTATCACACCCGCTCCAAGCAGACGTGATGTGATGCTCATGAGTGATTACTTTATTTCATAGACTTATTGTCTTTTTATACATTCATTTTTGGGCGATGCACGGCGTTTTGCAGAGGATTTTGTTATGGGATATTTTCATTTATGTATGGATGGTTATTTCTTTTATAACATCTGGTTATCATTATCATGCTTTTATTCTGATGTTGTGACTCTTGGCATATTATATTATATGCGTAATATAGTTCATGTATTTTAGGTGCTATGTATATTGTATGAATTTTATCATAAAGTATGTACGCATGTGGTGGCTATTTCTATAACTATCATAACTATCATGTTATTACTCATAGTGTTCATTGACTATTATTTTAATGGTTAATCTTTTCGTGTTCGATCATTCCTTTATAACACTAGTATTATTCTTAGTACTAACGGCTGTGTTATTCTGTTTTGAAGATCATGCCTCCCCGTGAGTCCAACGAAGCTCGTATGCAACGTTTAAATTCTGAAGGGATAGCAGCTGCTATGGCAGCTAATATTAATTCCAATACCAACAATTAGGTGGGATGCTCCAACAAGATAAAGCGTCAGGAGTTGAGTATAGTCCATCCGATCAGAATCTTCAAAGCCTAGTTCCTCGTGACATGCTAATCGGGAAACCGCTTAGTAGGGAATCTAGTGTTCACACCAAGGTATATCTATATAAGGAGTGTCTCATAATCATCTCGACACTACGTTATCTTAAATCATGGTGAACCACGTCTTCTCTGTCCTTAGCTGTTGCATGCTAGCTAGCTTATTTTAATCATATTTCTTTAGTATTTTAAATACAATTATAAATCAAATCAACCAACTATTGCCTTTACACAATTTGATATTCTGGATAAAGTGGTATCTAGTATAAACCGGTTGGACTTGGTTGTTGGATTTTCCGAACATTCGCCAACTTATTGGGACCAAAAGGATCCTGCCTCTCCATACAAGGTGTACCTGGCCATTAGTCTTGGATACCAAATTATGTACAAACCTAATCTTAATTACTAAATTATCTGAATAAGCTCTGTTTCAAATTCGACCGCTCAAGGAACGACGCTAGGTCATATTTGCCCTTGCTAACCCATAGGAAGGAATAATAGATTTAGGCCCAGAATATATATAAATTAAACAATCAACTTCTTCTGTCCGATTTGAGCATATCATAGGAGTATTTAAGTTTTGGCGCCGCTGCCGAGGAGCGGTAGTACGATTTGGAGCCTGTTTAGATTGGTTAGTTTTTAAGAGAACCTTTTAACTTAGACTAGCTTTGTTAGAAGTTACTAGTTTACCGTAGTTAGGTTAGATAAAACTAGCTTAGTTTAGATTAATTAAAAAGTTTAAAATGGACTTCCTTATTAGTGAACCTTTAGGATGGTTTAACCTACTTAGACCGCTAAGAATTCTTCCGACACATCCTTTCTTCTATCCGATATCATACATTGTACCCATCCGATGAGATCTACACTTACATGCCGATAGTTCGATGATGGCCGCACGCATCACTCTCGCTGACATTACTAAACCCTCATTAGAAGGACGAGGAGGACCGATACTCTATCCAGAGGTTAACGGAGCGTCTTTTGTGCTTAAGCATAGCATCATACAACTCATTCACAACCATTGCCAGTTCCATGGCTTACCAATTGATGATCCCAACTCTCACCTAGATAGATTCCTTTCCTTATCCAACTCATATAAGCAAAACGGGGTTAAACAAGATGTAGTTCGTCTATATCTATTCCCCTATTCCTTAACTCTTCATGCAAAAGCCTGGTTCGAGGTATTAGAACCCAACTCTATCACCTCATGGGAGGAAATGTCAACAACTTTCTTAATCAAGTACTTTCTCCCATCAAAATAAATCAGACTTAGGAATGATATCGTAAACTTTCAACAAGTATGCGATGAATCACTCTACACTGCATGGGAAAGATTCAAACACTTGCTTCGAAGATGCCCGAACCACCATCTTGAGAGCTCTGATCAGATTTTGACCTTCTACAAAGGTCTGAATCAGAACCACAAGTCTACTCTTGATGCTGTTTCTCAAGGTAACTTCATGAAATTGACTGCTGACGAGGCCTGGAGATTGATCGAGGAGATGACTATGCACCATCACGATTGGAACACTGAAGAGCACATTTCATCAGCAACACCGCTTTCTGCCTCCGATCCTATCGAAAATAAAACCATCAAATTTCTCTCGGACCAAATAGAAAAACTCACCAAAGAAGTTGGAGAGCTAAAGAAACTCCCGCAACATGTGTCTCAAGTGCAATTATGCCAGAATTGTACTGACCCACATCCGGCCAAGGTATACGAGGCCAAATGTGAGGACTCTGTTGTCTACTCTGATAAGATTCTAGCTCATCCACACCAGAGATAAGTCCAGACGATGTCCTACTGCGTATCATCAACATGATCACAGCAAGACAAGATGCAGCTGACTTAGTCATGACTAATCACTTGAGTAGTCTTGGAAATCAAATAAGCCAGCTAAATCAACGTATCGATTCTCTAGGTTGTCCTAAAAATGACTCAAAGGTGGCACATAGCCAACCTTCAGTTTCTTCTAAGGAGAAGAAACTAACTAATACCCGTTCGGTAGTAGTCATTGAGTCATCACCTAAACCTACTGAAAAAACACCCATTCCATTCCCGAGCCGTCTCAAGAAAAGACATAACAAGATGAAATCTTTCAAGCTTGGCGATTGTGATGAACCGGGAATTTTCGACCAAATTTAAACTTGAATCTTATTTGATTTCGACACGATAAGCAAAGTCTGTAATGTTGAGTCTCAAAATTTTTGAACTGTTTCCACACAAGCATTTAACCATGACTATTCCCGACGATTCACGAACAATTGTTTGTAAATAAATATGTATATATATATATATATATATATATATATATATATATATATATATATATATATATATATATATATATTATTATAAATGGATGTATATATACTAATTGGAGATAATAAGACATAAATAATTAAGTTATTATTAATCTATAAATATAACATATGATTTCTGTACATATTTATTATTAGGTGTATGATAAAAATGTAAAAGTTATACTATTAACCTAACGTGCATTATAAACGTTAATATTAATATTAATATTTGTATTATTAAGATATATAATATATGAAACTAGAGATGTACAAGTATTGTTATTAATATTATTATTATCGTTAATTTTATTATTATTATTAGTTTCTTTTTTATTAATAAAATTAATATTAATGATTAATGATTATATTATTATGTTTCTTTAAATAATTATGATACAAATGTAAATTCGATATACGGATGTAGATATATACAGATACATATAGATACGCGGTTATATACCAATAGGAAATTTGTATTAATATTATAAAGATAATTATTATTATTGATATAATTATTAATTAGTAATATTAATTAAATATGAAATGGATAAAATAAAAGGCATAAATTACGGGAATTCTACCACTCCAATCAGATTTATTATTTTGTTCCTGCCCCCTCCCCTTATTCTGCTCGTGATATATTTTTTGTCAATTATCAACAACCCAACGAACCATTCGATCCTCTCATAAATCTTTACATTAAATCATTTAAGTTCTTCAATTTCATTTATCAATTATCAACCAATATCGCGAATTAAGCAGGAGTCAGAAACATTTTTTTTCTTTTAACAAGTCGACACCTCTGTAAGTGAACTTTTTACTCATAAATTGATTGGTAAATAAACTTCAAAATCTATTATTGATGGATTTCAATACATAAACAAAGTCACAAACCCATTTTGTTACATATAAATTCGTGTGTATATGTATATATAAAGCGGAAGCAATTTCAAGTTTATGCATGTAAAGTTTAACCCTTTTAAATTTGAAATCCATTAAAGATCTAGTCTTGAAAATACACTTAAATGTAAATAGAGCTAGTTAGATGTTTATACCTACTCCAAAATGGAGGTGAAGAACTAGGATGAAGAAGATGATGTAGATGAAGAAAACTTCTAACTTGAAGCCTCAAATCTTTGATACCCACAAGCAATAATCAACACCCAAGACTTGGTTAGGATTTTAGACACTTAATTACTTGCAAAAATCAACCAAGAATCCCTTGAAGAAGCTCCAAAATTTCGGCCAAAAAGGGGAGGAGAAAGGAGAGGAAATTGCAAGTATTATTTTCAAAATGCTAGAGTCAAAGAGTGTGTTAAAAGTTGCACCAATGCATGTGTATTAGTCATAATTATATGGAGTAATCAAGGAAGGGTGGTTGGCACCTAGGAGCCTTCAAACAAATGGCCCCCACCCCTTCCATTTATTTTATATTTTATTACATATTTATAAAACATACATGCATTTAGTTGTAAGTATTTTATTTTATAAGCCTTTTATAAAATAAAATGCAACACACATATGTTACATACACTTTATATTATTTATAACCTATATAAATAATATACAACATGTAGTAACTTATAATTATCCAAATAATTATATCTAGCATTTATTTTAGAAAACCAATTTCTAAAATTCAAGTGTCGTGTATTTGCTTTAATGATCCGATTGTCAAAACAAATACATAAAGTGTTGATAGCTTGTTATTGGGTATGACCCGACTTGGATCACAACATGTAAGCCACATTAATTTATTATGTCTCTCGGGCACAAGAAAATCCTTCAATCTCCCACTTGCACGAGAAACATAAGGAATTAATGCAAGTGACAGATACCACCTAACGACCGTCCATCACCCCCAACATGTTATGACTTAGTGCCATTCAATAACATCATCCCTTTCGAGTTTCCATTTCGAATATGATTTAGGTGAATCTTTCAATATATCCTTTTGCCCTAGATGTCATGTTAAATCCAAGAGACATAGAATGATCACTCTCTTATAGATTTAACTTTGTCAGGCCTTAGACATCTGACTCTCAACGAATAAGAGGGACAAATTCCATCTTGACTACATACGTCCTAGACATTACACTTCGTACCATACCTGAAACCTCCCTTATGTACTACCATGTTTCAGAATAGCGAAGGAAAGAATCAAGGCACAATATTCGGTGAATATCTGAACCCAATATGTGTCTCAGGTCAGAGGATATAATGATATTCTCCTTTACTCAAGATTACATGTGATCAACCACAAAGGTTCCATATAGTAATCTTGAGAGCGGGTCTTCCAATATTTGTGTCCCACAAATATCTATGAACCTTGGTTGCAACCTTGCCCTACATTCACCATTTGAATGTTAACCAATCCAAGTTCATAATAGTCTAGACCTCACACTTGTTCCCACAAATGTGATCAACTACGGAATTTAGAATAATAATTTATTCATGGATAAAATATGCTAAATTGGAACATGACTCATAATTTAAATTAATACCATAATTATATTAATGAGTTTGAACTAATTCGTTCCGTTACAATACATAAAGTAGATCAATTCCAATCACTAGAATGTCGAAGCCCTAATGCACAAACATGTCCCTCATGTTTTGGCCCATGTAAAAGCTTCGTGAGTGGATCCGCAACATTTTGATCTGTGTGAACTTTGTGAATACATATCTTTCCCTTTTCAACCTCATCCCTAATGTAGTTGAATCTCCGCTCAATGTGACGAGTCTTTTGATGAGCACGAGGTTCCTTGATTTGAGCAATCGCACCCTCGTTGTCACAAAAGATCTCAAGAGGGTCCTGAATGGAAGGGACCACTCCTAAGTCGTCGATGAATTTCTTCATCCATGCAGCTTCCTGAGCTGCCAATGAGGCGGCAATGTACTCCGACTCTGTAGTGGATAACGCAACAACTTCCTGTTTCGCACTCTTCCAAGAGACCGCACCACCATTTAACATGAATACATAACCGGATTGTGACCGAGAGTCATCTCGATCAGTTTGGAAACTCGCGTCCACGTAACCTTTTACAACGAGTTCCTCCTCACCAGACCCATATATTAGAAACATATCCTTAGTCCTTCTAAGGTATTTCAATATACATTTAACCGCAGTCCAATGACTATTTCCTGGGTTATTCTGGTATCTACTTGTCAAGCTTAGAGCGCATGACACATCCGGTCTAGTACATATCATTGCATACATGATAGACCCAATAGCAGATGCGTATGGGACTTTCTTCATTCTCTCTTGTTCATCTTTCGTGGTAGGACACTGAGATGAACTGAGAACGGTTCCTCTTTGAATAGGTACCAAACCTTTCTTAGAGTTTTCCATCTTGAACCTTTTCAAGACCTTATCAATGTATGTACTTTGACTTAAGCCTATCAATCTCTTGGATCTATTCCTATAGATTCCAATCCCCAATATATATTGTGCTTCTCCAAGATCCTTAATGGAGAAGCAACTTTTTAACCAAGTTTTGACCTCTTGCATTGTGGTTATATCATTCCCAAATAATAATACGTCATCCACATATAGCACAAGGAACATTATGGAGCTCCCACTAGCCTTCTTGTATACACAAGCTTCATCACCATTTTTAATAAAGCCAAATTTCTTTGCCTCTTCATTAAAACGATGATTCCACATTCTCGATGCTTGTTTCAACCCATAGATTGATTTCTTTAACTTGCATACTTTTTTAGGATTTTTCGGATCGACAAAACCTTCGGGCTGTGCCATATAGACATCTTCCTCAAGATATCCATTTAGGAAAGCGGTTTTGACATCCATTTGCCAAATTTTGTAATCATAATGAGCAGCGATGGCAAATAATATCCTAATAGACTTTAGCATTGCCACAGGCGAGAAGGTCTCATCATAGTCAACCCCTTGAGTTTGAGTGAAACCCTTTGCTACAAGTCTAGCTTTGTATGTATCCAAGTTTCCATGTATGTCGGTTTTCATCTTGAAAATCCACTTGCAATCAACTAGCTTAGAGCTAGGAGGTTGCTCAACAAGTTCCCAAACTTGGTTTTCATACATGGATTGCATCTCGGCGTTCATGGCTTCCTGCCATTTATCTTTATCTATCCTTGATAAAGCATCTTTGTAGTTTGTCGGTTCATCCAAATCAACCGTATAGCAACCATCCACGAGAAACCCATATCTCTCGGGAGGATTACTAATCCTACTAGATCTTCGAACGTCTTGTGTACCTTGATCATCCACTTGATCATTTTCAGCATCCTCATGTTGAGTGCTAGTGTCAACCAATTGTGTATCATCGGCTTGATCTTGTACCTCTACAAGATCTATTTTTCTTTCACCATCACCTTCCATAAGGAACTTGGTTTCAAGGAATTCCGCTTTCCGAGCTACAAATACCGTTTGCTCGGATGGATCATAGAAGTAATATCCCATGTCATCTTTGGGATATCCTATGAAGATACACTTTGTGGATCGAGCATGTAGCTTATTTGCTACATAACGCTTAGGATAAGCTTCACATCCCCATACTTTCAAGTATGAAAGAGAAGGAGGTTTTCCAAACCACATCTCATGAGGAGTTCGTTCCACTTTCTTGGTTGGGGCCATATTTAAAATACGAGCCGCGGAGCTTAGACAATAACCCCAAAATGATAGAGGTAACGAGCTTCTAGCCATCATAGATCGAACCATATCCATTAGGGTTCGGTTCCTCCTTTCGGATACTCCATTAAGTTGGGGTGTTCCGGGTGGAGTAAGTTGTGAGATGATCCCACAACTCCTAAGATGATCTTGGAAGGCATCGCTTAGGTATTCACCTCCTCTATCGGTACGAAGTACCTTGATTGTCCTATTGAGTTGATTTTGTACTTCGTTTTGATATTCTTTGAATGCTTTAAACGTTTCGTCCTTGTGTCTTAGTAAATAGACATATCCGAAACGACTAAAGTCATCAATGAAAGTAACAAAGTATCTTTCACCATTCCTAGTTATGGGTTTAAAGGGTCCACATACATCCGAATGTATTAAACCCAATAAATCTTTAGCCCTTTCATGAGTGCCTTTGAAAGGTGCTTTAGTCATCTTGCCTTGTAAACAAGATTCACATACATCAAACGAATCCATTTCATTTGATTTCAAAAGTCCATTCCTTTGAAGTGTATGCATTCGGTTCTTGTTTATTTGTCCAAGGCGACAATGCCATAAATAGGAATCACTCAAATCCCTTTTGAGTTTCTTGGTGCTAGTATGGTATATTGAGCTATTAGATGATGCATCATCATGAACCAATTCATAAATTCCATTTGAAGGCGTAGCCTTGAAATAGAATATATCATCTTTAGAAAAATGGATATCATTATCAATAAAATTAACATTGAAACCACATTGTCTTAAGCGAGAAATAGAAATAATGTTTCGACATAAATCCGGTGCATACAAAACATTTTCTAAAATAAGCTCCAATCCACTTGGAAGCTTCAAAACAAATTCTCCTTGAGCTTTAACATGCACCTTTGCACCATTGCCCATATAGAGACTTGATGTTCCCGCTTTATGATCACTTCTTTTGAACCCCTGCAAAGAATTGCAAATATGAGTTCCACATCCCGTGTCTAATACCCATGTATTAGAAGAAGTAATACTAAGCTCTATATATACCATATATATATTACCTGAGGTTTGCCCTGCATCCCTCTTGTCCTTCAACTCTTTAAGATAGACCGGACAGTTTCGTTTCCAATGACCCATCTCACCGCAACCGAAACATGGGTCTTCCTTGGGGTTTGCCTTCTCGGCTACCTTTTGCTTCTTGGCCTTGTTGATGGTTGGGGTAACCATCTTCCCCTTCCCTTTGCCTTGATGGACGGGTCCTTTTCTCTTAGCCACCTTTGGCTTAGAGGTGTTACCTTTAGACCCACCTTGATCGATTGCTAACACGGGTAAAGCTCTTTTACCCATGCTTGTTTCCGCCGTCCTAAGCATACCATGAAGCTCACCTATGCTCTTATCCATCCCATTCATGTTGTAATTAATTACAAATTGATCAAACCTCTTTGATAGGGAGTTAAGGATAAGATCGGTGGCTAACTCATTAGATATGTTAAGGTTGAGACGGTTAGCACGATCGATAAGGCTTTTCATCTTAAGTACATAAGATGAAACCGATTGGGATTCGTCCATACGACAAGCATGAAGCGCCCGAACCGTTTCGAAACGCTCAACACGTGCTTGTTGGAGAAACATCTCCTTCAATTGTGTTATCATGTCGTAAGCGCTATGATGCTCGAAATCCTTTTGGAGTTCGGGTATCATAGTCCCAAGCATTAAGCATGAGACTTGAAGGGAGTCGTGGCAATACTTATCGTAAGAGGCCATTGCCTCCACATCACTCTCATCCGGTTGGTCGGGAATGGGGTCCTCAAGCACATACATTTTATCCTCTTGTTTGAGGACAATCCGAAGATTGCGGAACCAATCCATAAAATTTGTATGGTTGAGTTTGTCTTTCTCGAGGAGAGACCGTAACGATAGGTTGTTAAAGTTAAGTGGTGCGTTGTTCATGTTGTTGTTGTTATTAGCGGCCATCTACAAAATTCAACAAAGTTCTTTTAAGTATCGATTTGGATTTAATAAACAATACCCTTTTAATTTGTTTTATTAAATATTAGAATCCAACGGTAAATCAAATTTCGGTTAGGTGACCTTTATCCCGTCATTTGATTTAGCTAGGTAGTCATAATGACAATTGCAATCCTTTTGCAACTTCTAAGTTATGGGATCATGCAATCCTTTTGCATGGCATATTAATCCCATCAACGCCTATTTGTTCCTCATGCTTCGGTGACCCTAAGTTCATGATTCCCAAATCAAGTCGTCCTACTTGTGTAGACATGTAGACTTAACATACAAGTGGTTAGGTGACCTTTATCCCACAAGCATGCAAAGTGTACTTTATTCATATTAGTTCACTCATGACGGTTAGGTGACCTTTATCCCATCATGAGATTCCTAATATGTCTAAGTGTTTCCACAAAAGGATGGCGTTTAACTTGTTTATCTTGTATTAGTAAAGGGATTTTAGGTTTTCTACATTCTAGTTTAGAAAACAAAGTGCTATACACCAACATGCATTTGGTGTGTAGTATGTTTATGAAAAACCCATTTTCATGTGCCTTTTAGTAACCAATTACTAGTTTTAACCATTTCATTACCTTTTTAAATAAACCATTTTATTCAAGTCTAATAACCAATTATTAGTGTCATTTTGTTATGTTTTATTATAACCATTTTATAATGTATTATGCAAGTGTAATCATGTGATGATCTTGTAGCAACCAAACATACAAACATACACAAACATGCATAGCAAAGTGTTCACAATCAAGAGCCATTTTGGTAGACATTTGTTTAGCCAATAAACAAATGTCACCTAAGGGGTTAAACCAAAGTAAGAGATTTTACCAAAATCTCCCACTTAATCTTGTAATCTTCAAAACTTCATCTTGTAATCTTCTTCATGAATCTTCACTTTCATTTTACAAAATCATATCCTAATACAATTTTTCTAGAAAATGAAATAACAACCTATTCTATTTTACAAACCAAAATAGAACAAATTACATACAAAATACAAGATTAATTACAACTTTTACAAACCAAAATTACAAAATAATTACAAGCCATATGAATGAATATTACACCCATGAATAATCACCAAATCAATCAACCAAACAAACACATGGCCTAGGCTCGATTGTGAACAACAACATAACATCAAACATGGCCAAAACTTGAAATTCCAAACCCATTTTTGGGACCAAATATTTCGGCCATCACCATACACCCACCAAAACTCAATATTTTTACATTCTACTTTCATGCATGTTGGTAGATTGTAAAGAAAGTGAGTTTACTAGCCAAAAACAAGAAGCATATTAACAAGACTTTGGCTCTAGATACCATTGATGGATTTCAATACATAAACAAAGTCACAAACCCATTTTGTTACATATAAATTCGTGTGTATATGTATATATAAAGCGGAAGCAATTTCAAGTTTATGCATGTAAAGTTTAACCCTTTTAAATTTGAAATCCATTAAAGATCTAGTCTTGAAAATACACTTAAATGTAAATAGAGCTAGTTAGATGTTTATACCTACTCCAAAATGGAGGTGAAGAACTAGGATGAAGAAGATGATGTAGATGAAGAAAACTTCTAACTTGAAGCCTCAAATCTTTGATACCCACAAGCAATAATCAACACCCAAGACTTGGTTAGGATTTTAGACACTTAATTACTTGCAAAAATCAACCAAGAATCCCTTGAAGAAGCTCCAAAATTTCGGCCAAAAAGGGGAGGAGAAAGGAGAGGAAATTGCAAGTATTATTTTCAAAATGCTAGAGTCAAAGAGTGTGTTAAAAGTTGCACCAATGCATGTGTATTAGTCATAATTATATGGAGTAATCAAGGAAGGGTGGTTGGCACCTAGGAGCCTTCAAAAAAATGGCCCCCACCCCTTCCATTTATTTTATATTTTATTACATATTTATAAAACATACATGCATTTAGTTGTAAGTATTTTATTTTATAAGCCTTTTATAAAATAAAATGCAACACACATATGTTACATACACTTTATATTATTTATAACCTATATAAATAATATACAACATGTAGTAACTTATAATTATCCAAATAATTATATCTAGCATTTATTTTAGAAAACCAATTTCTAAAATTCAAGTGTCGTGTATTTGCTTTAATGATCCGATTGTCAAAACAAATACATAAAGTGTTGATAGCTTGTTATTGGGTATGACCCGACTTGGATCACAACATGTAAGCCACATTAATTTATTATGTCTCTCGGGCACAAGAAAATCCTTCAATTATAGCAGTTAAGTTAGGAATCATATGTCCGAACTTTTTGAGAAGTTTCAGGTCTCAATTTGATGTATCGAATTGGAATTTTTGAGTCAAAACTTAGGTACAAAAAGTCAAATCTGTGTTCATCACTCAAATTCGAATTTTCTGTGAAGCATTAAGTTGAATTCATGATTCCAGTAGTTTCAACGAATGAATTGAAACCTATTTCATTTTATAATGTTTGTCTAAAATGATCTTGAACTCAAAAACCATATTTATTTTCTTCTTTCGTGTTCACGACTGCTGTGCAGTCTGTTTGATTTAAATTATGTGTTTTGCTTAATCAGTTCAGCAACAAACGAATATTTCTGTCTTAATTCAAGTCATAAACCAAACTAGGAATTTAAGTGTTTCGAGTTTGATTGAATTCCTGGTCGTGGAAAGATGAAGAACACGATAAAGGAGACAGGAGTTATACAGGTTCTTTTATATATTTGGATCATTTTTAAATCAGATAAACATGTACAGCCGAGTGGTTTGATTGTGTGTCGGGCATGCGAGAGGTCGCGGGTTCGAGTCCCGTCATGGGCAAATATTTTTGGAAAAGCTTTAAAAGAGGGTATACACTTTTAAATTTTCAATTTCATTATTATTATTATTATTATTATTATTATTATTATTATTATTATTATTATTATTATTATTATTATTATTATTATTATTATTATTGTTGTTGTTGTTATTGATATTGTTATTATAAATTATGATTAGGTTAAAATTGATGATATGATCACTAGTATTATAATTTTAGTTATTGTTATGTAATATTGTTATGAATTAAAAGTATTATTATTATTATTAATATAAAGTATGATTTTTATTAATATTACGAATATGATTATTATTATTATTATTGTTACTACGAAAATAACACAACTTATTATTATTTTCACTAATACTAGTATTAGTATCACTTTTTAGTAATATTATCATTAACATAAGTATCATTATCAACAATATCATTATTATTATTATTAGTATTATCATTATTAATAAAGTTATTATTATTATTATTATTATTATTATTATTATTATTATTATTATTATTATTATTATTAATAACTTATTATTATTATAAAAACTATCATTTTAACAAATAAATATTAGTTTCATAAAAGATATTTTTTACAATCACTATAATTAAGATAATATTCCATATAACTATATATCAAATAGGCTAACATTTAAAATACTTATACAATATCGATTTTTAAATATAATACTAAACACATGTGTATATAAATATATATATAGGTATCAAGATAACTAAAAGTATAGTTATTAATTATTGTAATGATATAAATATAAAATAAATATATATAACATATAAGTTAAGCTATGATTTATATAAATAAAGAATATGTTTTTAATGAAATTTAGAAGAATAAATCCTAAATAACTACAAGATATATAAAAGGATATAACAAATAAAATTAGATATATATATATATATATATATATATATATATATATATATATATATATATATATATATATATATATATATATATATAAACTTATTCGATTACAATTATGTATATTAATAAGTACACAAATGATAGAGGTTCGTGAATCCGAGGCCAACCCTGCATTGTTCGGTTGTTCAAATGACGTCATATGTATTTTTACTACAAAATACAGTATCATGAGTTTTCATTGTTCGGTTGTTCAAATGACGTCATATGTATTTCCTTATGAGGTAAGGCTTAGTGTGCCAACAAGATACTAGAAGTAATCTAGCTTTAGGAGGGCGGAGTGTTGCCGATTGATTTTTACCCTCGGGAAATAATCCCTGCAGACCCGGTTCACAAGTGTAGAAACTTGTGGGGTGGCTTAATCAATCTGTCATCCGTAGAGCGTAAGAGTGCTAGCCGGATGACTTCTAGTGAGAGAAAGTAGAGAGAGAAAGAGAAATGAAGTCTCAGCTCTCAAAGTTGTCAGAATATCTGAATCCTGTAAAATGACGACCCAAGGGGTCTATTTATAGTTTCAGATCCACCAGATTGCTCGGGGACACGTGTCAAATGATGATACGTTCTGTTATTCGTGATCCGAAATTTATGCTGAAGGTGGCGTTCTCCGACCAGGGCTTACGCGCTAGGCGGCCTTCACGGCTTACGCATGACGGAGCAGCCTGTACAGAGGAGAACGCTGGACGGATAACTCTACAGAACTGTTGTTTCCAGCCATCTTGATGCTACTTTTATGCAACCATTATACCTTTTATGTGTGTATACGATAGGATACACCATTAAGTCCCCCCAGTTTAATGACTTAAGCATTTGAAGAATGATTAAGTCGTTAAACTTTTGAAAAACGCATGCCAAACCAGCCTGTTCATTGCCCACTTGCATCGGGGAAAACATTTTAGGCATTAAATGCAGACGAGTTTTACTGACGCTGTTATGATTAATTTTTTACGGCTGAGATCGTCCACGCGCCTCCAGCTGTAAAAAGTGCTATTTCGTACCCTTCGTTTAAACTCACCCATACACGTGTCTTAATCGTGGCCATAAAAATTGCATCGATGAAATCCTATAAAAACCGTCATAACCCTGTTACCATCACTTTTTTACTTTTGCTAAGATCTAAAAAACATATTTCTCCCCCAAATCTTCATCGCCTTCTTCAATATTCAACTTTTTAAGGTTTACCGTCTTCCAAGGTCAGTACACTTCATCTTACTGCTATTTTCTTCTTGTTGATATCTTTTACTGTATTATCATGGCTTCTTCATGGAGTACTGGCCAAGAGCACGCCAAGCCTTCTTCATCAACTACCGCTAACATTCCAGAAGTTAGCACGATGGCTTCATCATTAACCAGTGAATATTTAGATGGCTTAAAGATTGCCTTTCGCCATCTCAATCAATACAACCCTGTTCTTCCCACTATCGGACAAACTGCTGACAACCCTCCTGAGGGGAAAATTACTTTATACGCTTTACAAATTACCCACGGCAACCTCCGTGTTCCCCTTACTAACTTTCTTCTTCGCCTTCTTAGATATTATGGTGCCTGTCTTAGTCAGATGCATCCCCATGGCCTTCAAAAAATCATACTTTTTGAAATGTATTGCAATGCTATTAATATAAAGCCTCGCATTAATGTTTTTATCTCTTTATTTAGAATCCGCACAATTAGCGATTGCTGGCTTACTATTGATAGTAAGAAAAATAATCATTTTGTTGGTCTAAATAGAGTTTCAAACTTGAAGGACTGGAAAAGTCCATTTTTCTTTGTTGATGAAACTGTTATTCCAGAGGAATACTCCGTTGTCCGGGAGTGGGGTGCTATTGATGCTGGCATAGGAAAGGGTGTTAAGATTTATCCCGCAGAACAGCAGATAGTAAATAGTTTGAAAGGACTCCGTCTTCCACCCAGATCATACGAAAGGTATGAGGGAATTCTTGTGCTGTGCAAAGTGAGCCAAGAATGGCCGAGCATTTCTGTGCCAGTACTTCGTCGGAAAAAACAGGGTAGGATGTGATATGATCATCCTATTATATATATATATATATATATATATATATATATATATATATATATATATATATATATAGATTTGTGTCTACTATTTGTCATGTGTACTTATATTGCTATTCATGTGTAACTTTTGCAGGCAACTCCGTGATGCAGGTTCGCTATGCTCTTTTATCCGCTGATCTTGATGATGATGTAGAGGTCACTGCTCGTGACAAAACTGCTGAAGAGCTAGAGGCAGAGAGAATTGTAGCTGAAACTAAAGCTGCTGCTGATGCCGAAAAGGGGAAAGAAATTGCTGTGAGCAGCTCAGACAGCAAATCCGGGTCTGAACATACAGACACTGAGCGGACAACGGATGATACCACCACCGCCGATCAGCAAACATCGGCATCAGTTGACATCACGGGTGAAACTAACCCTACTCCTCCTCCAACCCAAAAGACAAGAAAGAAGGGCATAGGCTCTAAAAGGGCGAAGAGTACAGAGGAGGGTAATAAGCAGAAACGTAGGAGAAGTATGTTCATTTTGCTCTTTCTTAAAAATGCACATGTTTTTGCTTATAACTGTTATGTTTGTTCATAATGCTAATTTGTTTTTGTTAGTAATTTTAGCAGAGTCGGATGATAGCCAAGGGAAGGCTACGGAGGGCGGTGACCGGAGGCCGGAGGGGAATCTTGAAAGTGAAGGAGAGAAGGGCCTGAAAATGCCTGACCCAAACTTTACTCCCTTCTATGAATCTGAATTTCATGAATATAGGCCGGAAGGCAACTCTGCTTATGATTCTCCTCTTCATAATATCACTAACCCTGCTGTCACCTCCTCCAATGTTCAAGAGCCAACTCTTCCTGCTCATGTGAGGGCTTTGCAGGCCATTATTGCAAACCCTGCCACTAAGGATAAAGAATTTGCAACTCTTCTTCAGGTATGAATGATAAGACCATCTACATGTATATGCTTGTAAGTTATTGATGTGAGTTGCCTGAATTTACTCAAAAAATTTTGTGTTGTACAGGGTTGTGTTATTCCTGAGCTGAAACCCCAATTCACTGCTCTCCGTTCTGAGCAACTCAGGGAATCAACTATGGCAGCTCATGTACTGCTAACCAACCACCTGGACTCTGTGCTGCAACTGCAGGAGCATCAAGAGTCTATTCTTGCTTTAACCCGTAAGGACATAACTGAAGGTGCAAATGCTCGCAAAAGAGCTGCTGATGCTGAGCGTGCCTTAAGTGATGCACAGAAAATAATAAAGGCTAAAGAAGTTGAGCTAAAAAGTGCTCAAGATGTTGCTGCTATTCTGCAAGGGGAAAGGGATGCTGAGAAGAAGAGATTGGAAGAGGAACAGGTGAAAGTTGGTGAGCTGGAGAAACAGCTGAATGCAGAGAGAGAAAAGTCTGCTGAGCTTCTCCAGAGGGCGGAGAAAGGCGAGGGCAATTTTGCTGAGCTTAAGAAGGGTGTACCAGGTCTGATAGCTAAGGTGCTTGGATCCAATCTTGTAGGGAATCCCTACAATGATTATGTTGATGCTGCCTGCGCCCATGCTATTGCTGATGTGACCGGCAAGCTGTTCAAACGCCTTGTTCCCAACCAAACCCCTTCTGCTGCTATTGCCAAACTTATGCCCCCTGGTACTCAAGAAAAAGTTGATGAGGCCAAGAACCAATTGATAAATTTGAAGATAAACGTTTTTGACGAAGTATGCAGCAAAGAAGATTCATCTGCTCAAGATGTGCTTAGCGTGCAGTTTGATTGATCTTTGTAAAAATATCAAACAATGTTTTGTAATAATTTTCCATCTGATTTTGACATTATATATATATATATACTGACTTTATTGTGATGACTATGTGTGTTTACATGCTTGTTGCAAATATTTTAATGCTTAACACTTTAAAACCAATCGATTATGCACCTGAGCATAAAATTTCTATACACAATTGTACAGTGTATAATTGAGCAAATCATTTTGAAAAGTGTATAAGGTAATTCATATGTAGACGCCCTATAGTATTAAGTTTTGCTAAATTAACATGATGTCTAAATTATGTTTAACGTTTTCCGTCATAAAGTATATGAGGAAGAATAGAAAGTGTTTTAGAAGAATGATTACAAATCAATAAACTCTCCGTCTTACGCCTTCCGTCATAAAGTATATGAGGAAGAATTGTTAATTATTTGCCTGCATACATAAAATATAGAACTTCGTTCTGTGAAGTAAGTTTTTTATAATGTTTGTCATGACAAGTATCTGAGTTTTGTATCATGCCTCGGTGCGTTCTAGTAAAACTTAAACGTTTTCTAGCCAATCCCTTGTGCCTTTACTGGCCGGCACAAAAGCTTCCGCCATCGGAGGTATTTTAAAAATACACTCCTTCCGTGGGCAGGTTATAAATGTAATGTTTTACATTTGTCACGGGCAGCACTTTGTTTAAGAAAAATATAAAATTTATTGTTCGGTACTGTGCAGTACATAAACGATTGATGACGAATTTAGGTGGATCAAGCCTAATTAGTACGCCATGAATGTTTAATGTATGCAATTGCTAACATATGCACTGTAAAATAACCACAATGGTTCACAGTAAATTGATAAACGTTGCTCTTCATATAATGCGAAAATATGTTCTTCAAATGCCAAACATGTGTATCTTGGCATGAATACAATGATTGTAAAAGGCAATGTCTTCATAAAAATGCTAAAAAACTGCTCTTGA
Organism: Rutidosis leptorrhynchoides; assembly: GCF_046630445.1. Taxonomy (NCBI): domain Eukaryota; kingdom Viridiplantae; phylum Streptophyta; class Magnoliopsida; order Asterales; family Asteraceae; genus Rutidosis; species Rutidosis leptorrhynchoides. The sequence continues at coordinate 262,322,751 of NC_092337.1, forward strand.
TAGTAAACTTTTGTTCTTGATAACATGCTGAGATTTGTTCTTCATACGCCGAGCGCCCAACGCTATCCGGCCTACACACTTGATTATGGAATGAAAAACTCCTGAACTTCATCATCACTAAACAACCGATCATGCTTTCTCCAGTTTACGTTGCCTTTTGGTAAGTTCACAAATGTGGATCTCTCCCTAGCCGGTGCCACATACTGTGAATGTATGGCGGCTACTCCGTTAGGAGTTGGGAACCTGATCTCTGCATGAGCTGTCTATGTTATTGCTCCGAATTTAGCCAACGCTGTCCTTCCAAAAAGGACGTTAAACCGAGAATTTCCATCTATGATTGTGAAATCAATTGTTTCTGTTCTTAACAATGGGAATGTGCCCATAACAACTTCCAAACGAATCTGCCCCATGGCATTTACCGGTGCTCCCGTTAATACAGAAACTTTCAATCTCGTTTGCCTAGCTCTGTCCTGCACATGCCTTGAAAAAGTCTTCAAGCAATGCCAGTAAATGATGTCAGCTTCACTTCCCGTATCTGTGTAGATACAATTGACAAACTTATTGGCTATCTCTGCTAAAATGATCACTGGCTGAACGGACAACGCCCAATTATGAATTGGCTGAAAGATGATTGGAGCATATCTCCAGCTGTCCAAATTGCTATTTGATGATTCTCCTTCTGCATAATAACTGTCGTTGATCCAAACCATCCTAATTATAACTTCTTGAGTTGTCTCACGCTCTGTGACCCAGTCTCCGTACTGCGGTTGGTTCTGATTATCTCTTCTGCCATGCTGCTCTCTTCGGTTCTCTCCACGGCATCCTCTGTTACCATCATTCCTTTGCCACGCAAATTTCCTGCGAGGATCATTCCTCCTGTACTGTTTGCCAGGCAACAAATGATTCAATTCTCCTACCTTGATTTTCGCTATGATTTCCCTCATCAAAGATTTGCAATTATCCGTATCATGGCCCCATGCCTAATGGAAATCGCACCACAACTCACTCTTTGGACCCTCCCTTTCTTCCATAGGTGCTGGAGCATTGAAAGTGGTCCGAATTGGTTCAGTGAAGAGGATCTCTTTCAGAGTTTTGGTAAGCGCCATAATCAACGGGTGCCTTTCTATTGGCTTTCTGTTGTGGTGAAAATCATTAGGGTGATTGTTTCCTCTCCATCCTCCATTTGAATTGTCATTCCTTCTCTGATTTCTGTCAAAATACCATCCTCCGTTGTGCGGCTTGCTACTACTGCCAGTATCAAACTTGTTCAACCCACGCTCACCAGCTCGAACATGCCTCTGTGCAACCTCCAACGCTTGATGCAATGTTTTTGGCAAGTCATACCGTACTGCATGAACAAGTGCACTAAACCGTCGCTAGTCCAGACAGAAAATGAAGCTAGACACAAGCTGTGATTCTGGACAATCAGAAATCTTCTGTGCTTCAAGTGTATAACGCTTCATAAAATTGCTCAAAGTTTCGTTATGATGCATTGTGATCTCGTGTGCGTCAAGATGTGTCAGAGTACAGCTCCGTAGATTTTGGTATTGCATCACAAATTTTGCTCTCAAATCAAGAAAACTGGTAATACTCCTTGGCGGCAAACTAGCAAACCATTCGCGTGCCATTTTCTGCAATACCATAGGAAACATATGGCACGCAGTTTCATCCTCCCAATGCTGCAACCTCATAACACCTTCAAACATAGTCAGAAAATCTTCCGGATCCGTTGTGCCATCATAAACTCCAATTGCTGGTATAGCAAGATTTCTGGGCAATGGATAATTAGCAATTCGATCAATGAAACACTGTGTAGATTCTGCCATGGCCGGTGGCTTGGTGGCTTGCTCTCCAGTAATGAGGGCAAAGAAATTGTCCACGGCCACATCACGGATGGCGGGCTGCGCTAAACGTTGCTTATACTTTGCCGGAGCTGTCTGCTTAAGAATGTCATTCAAAAGCAACACTGCCTGCTTCTCTGACATGAACTCATCTTTGTCAGTTTCATCATCAGAGTCATTATTATCATAGCTCAGGTCGTTATCTGTAGTGACCCGAACTTTTCCATGTTTATATATATTAATTGAGATTGATATTTACATGGTTAAATGTTTCCAACATGTTAAGCAATCAAACTTGTTAAGACTTGATTAATTGAAATATGTTTCATATAGACAATTGACCACCCAAGTTGATCGGTGATTCACGAACGTTAAAACTTGTAAAGACTATATGATGACATATAAATGGATATATATATAGTTAACATGATACTATGATAAGAAAACATATCATAAAGTATATTAACAATGAACTACATATGTAAAAACAAGACTACTAACTTAATGATTTTTAAACGAGACATATATGTAACGATTATCGTTGTAAAGACATTTAATGTATATATATCATATTAAGAGATATTCATACATGATAATATCATGATAATATAATAATTTAAAATCTCATTTGATATTATAAACATTGGGTTAACAACATTTAACAAGATCGTTAACCTAAAGGTTTCAAAACAACACTTACATGTAACGACTAACGATGACTTAACGACTCAGTTAAAATGTATATACATGTAGTGTTTTAATATGTATTTATACACTTTTGAGAGACTTCAATACACTTATCAAAATACTTCTACTTAACAAAAATGCTTACAATTACATCCTCGTTCAGTTTCATCAACAATTCTACTCGTATGCACCCGTATTCGTACTCGTACAATACACAGCTTTTAGATGTATGTACTATTGGTATATACACTCCAATGATCAGCTCTTAGCAGCCCATGTGAGTCACCTAACACATGTGGGAACCATCATTTGGCAACTAGCATGAAATATCTCATAAAATTACAAAAATATGAGTAATCATTCATGACTTATTTACATGAAAACAAAATTACATATCCTTTATATCTAATCCATACACCAACGACCAAAAACACCTACAAACACTTTCATTCTTCAATTTTCTTCATCTAATTGATCTCTCTCAAGTTCTATCTTCAAGTTCTAAGTGTTCTTCATAAATTCCAAAAGTTCTAGTTTCATAAAATCAAGAATACTTTCAAGTTTGCTAGCTCACTTCCAATCTTGTAAGGTGATCATCCAACCTCAAGAAATCTTTGTTTCTTACAGTAGGTTATCATTCTAATACAAGGTAATAATCATATTCAAACTTTGGTTCAATTTCTATAACTATAACAATCTTATTTCAAGTGATGATCTTACTTGAACTTGTTTTCGTGTCATGATTCTGCTTCAAGAACTTCGAGCCATCCAAGGATCCATTGAAGCTAGATCCATTTTTCTCTTTTCCAGTAGGTTTATCCAAGGAAATTAAGGTAGTAATGATGTTCATAACATCATTCGATTCATACATATAAAGCTATCTTATTCGAAGGTTTAAACTTGTAATCACTAGAACATAGTTTAGTTAATTCTAAACTTGTTCGCAAACAAAAGTTAATCCTTCTAACTTGACTTTTAAAATCAACTAAACACATGTTCTATATCTATATGATATGCTAACTTAATGATTTAAAACCTGGAAACACGAAAAACACCGTAAAACCGGATTTACGCCGTCGTAGTAACACCACGGGCTGTTTTGGGTTAGTTAATTAAAAACTATGATAAACTTTGATTTAAAAGTTGTTATTCTGAGAAAATGATTTTTATTATGAACATGAAACTATATCCAAAAATTATGATTAAACTCAAAGTGGAAGTATGTTTTCTAAAATGGTCATCTAGACGTCGTTCTTTCGACTGAAATGACTACCTTTACAAAAACGACTTGTAACTTATTTTTCCGACTATAAACCTATACTTTTCTGTTTAGATTCATAAAATAGAGTTCAATATGAAACCATAGCAATTTGATTCACTCAAAACGGATTTAAAATGAAGAAGTTATGGGTAAAACAAGATTGGATAATTTTTCTCATTTTAGCTACGTGAAAATTGGTAATAAATCTATTCCAACCATAACTTAATCAACTTGTATTGTATATTATGTAATCTTGAGATACCATAGACACGTATACAATGTTTCGACCTATCATGTCGACACATCTATATATATTTCGGAACAACCATAGACACTCTATATGTGAATGTTGGAGTTAGCTATACAGGGTTGAGGTTGATTCCAAAATATATATAGTTTGAGTTGTGATCAATACTGAGATACGTATACACTGGGTCGTGGATTGATTCAAGATAATATTTATCGATTTATTTCTGTACATCTAACTGTGGACAACTAGTTGTAGGTTACTAACGAGGATAGCTGACTTAATAAACTTAAAACATCAAAATATATTAAAAGTGTTGTAAATATATTTTGAACATACTTTGATATATATGTATATATTGTTATAGGTTCGTGAATCAACCAGTGGCCAAGTCTTACTTCCCGACGAAGTAAAAATCTGTGAAAGTGAGTTATAGTCCCACTTTTAAAAATCTAATATTTTTGGGATGAGAATACATGCAGGTTTTATAAATGATTTACAAAATAGACACAAGTACGTGAAACTACATTCTATGGTTGAATTATCAAAATCGAATATGCCCCTTTTTATTAAGTCTGGTAATCTAAGAATTAGGGAACAGACACCCTAATTGACGCGAATCCTAAAGATAGATCTATTGGGCCTAACAAACCCCATCCAAAGTACCGGATGCTTTAGTACTTCGAAATTTATATCATATCCGAAGGGTGTCCCGGAATGATGGGGATATTCTTATATATGCATCTTGTTAATGTCGGTTACCAGGTGTTCACCATATGAATGATTTTTATCTCTATGTATGGGATGTGTATTGAAATATGAAATCTTGTGGTCTATTATTATGATTTGATATATATAGGTTAAACCTATAACTCACCAACATTTTTGTTGACGTTTTAAGCATGTTTATTCTCAGGTGATTATTAAGAGCTTCCGCTGTCGCATACTTAAATAAGGACGAGATTTGGAGTCCATGCTTGTATGATATTGTGTAAAAACTGCATTCAAGAAACTTATTTTGTTGTAACATATTTGTATTGTAAACCATTATGTAATGGTCGTGTGTAAACAGGATATTTTAGATTATCATTATCTGATAATCTACGTAAAGCTTTTTAAAACCTTTATCTATGAAATAAAGGTTATGGTTTGTTTTAAAAATGAATGCAGTCTTTGAAAAATGTCTCATATAGAGGTCAAAACCTCGCAACGAAATCAATTAATATGGAACGTTTTTAATCAATAAGAACGGGACATTTCAGTTGGTATCCGAGCGTTGGTCTTAGAGAACCAGAATTTTGCATTAGTGTGTCTTATCGAGTTTGTTAGGATGCATTAGTGAGTCTGGACTTTGACCGTGTTTATTTGAAAAATGATTGCTTAACAAATTTTGTTGGAAACTATATATTTTTAACATGTGAATATTATGTGATATATTAATCTCTTAACGCGTTTGATATTATGTGATAGATGTCTACCTCTAGAACAAGTCCCATTGACTCACCTAATAATAATGAAGAGTCAAATGTAAATTGGAATAATTCGTGGACTGATTCACAAGTTCCCGAAGAGGAACCGGAAGAAGAGTCGGAACCGGAAGAAGAATCGGAACCGGAAGAAGAATCGGAACCGGATGAAGAAATAGAACCGGTGGGGGAAATAATAAAACGGTTAAGTAAAAGAAAATCCTCAACCAACCGACCAAGGTTAATTATGGTCAATGGTGTTTCCGCCAAGGAAGCAAAATATTGGGAGGATTACCAATTCTCCGATGAATCGGATTCCGACGAGAATTCCGATGATGTTATAGAAATTACCCCAACTGAATTTAAAAAGGCAAAAGAAAATAATAAGGGAAAGGGCATAAAAATAGAGAAATCTAATTCCAACCCCGATGAACTTTATATGTATCGTCAACGCCCGAAGTCCTTAAGTTGTAACAATGACCCGGGAACCTCTAAACCACCAGGTTTTTCTAAACCAATGTGGACAACGACGGCTCGTATTAGGGGAACATCATATATCCCTAGAAACTTGGCAAAACGAACCAAAACCGAAGAAGAAGAAACGAGCGAGTCGGAATAAGATAGTTGTATTCGTGTGGTGTAATATATGTAATATAGTGTTCTTATGCTTTATGATATATGTAAAAATTGCTTGTATTAATAAGTATTTTTTTATGAATCTAACTCTTGTCTATTTTACAGTTTAAAAACACAAAATGGATAGACAACCCAATATTTTAAGAGACCTACCCGGAGACATGATTGATGAAATCTTGTCTAGAGTCGGCCAGAATTCTTCGGCAGAACTATTTAAGGCGAGATCAGTTTGTAAGACATTTGAAGAACGTTCCAAGAATGTCTTGGTTTATAAGAGACTTTCGTTTGAAAGATGGGGGATATCACATTGGGAAACCCATAAGTTACGATGTGTTTACTTTGACGCATATATTGCGGGGAACCCAAATGCTATTTTACGCAACGGGTTAAGAAATTATTTTGACTCAATATATCCGAATATTGGACTTCGTGATTTAGAAAAAGCGGCTAACATGCAACATAAAGAAGCATGTTATGCTTACGGATTAGTAATGTTCGCTTCTCACCAAAGTGAGAACAAGAACATCGGGCTACAACTATTAAACAAAACGTTTCCACAAGTGACGAAGTCGGTAATTGGGGTAAGAAATGAGGTTTTTAGATTATTACGGGACTGTTGGACATTACGTAACCCTCGTCCCTTTGACGACGTTACAACACGCTGTCTTATCAACGGCCATAACGGTTATGTTGCACAAGACCAAGGATGGGAAGTAGTCCTAGTAAAACCAGAATGCATGACTTGTTTCTGGACTTATGAATTACGTGTCTTTATTGCCTTTGCTGAACGACTTGTGTACTAGCTAGAATTATCTTCACAACTATCTTGTATCAAAGTTATTGTGTGCTATATTTCATGCTTTATGTAAAATAAGCGGTATTGTAAGTTTGTAAAATATTGTATAAAAGTTTGAACGCGAAATATTATTATAATCAGTTTTTCATATAGAATTGTAGTAGTTGAATTGTATATTAGCTACTAAGTATGAACTTAACGGGTAGGTACTACCCGAATTTAAACTTATAAAACGCTAATATGAAGAAAAAGCTTTTATAAATGAGTTCATATTATGCTACGAAATACTATTAACTACTCTTAATATTCTGTATGATTAACTTGTTCCATTTAACTATTTTGAAGGAAATGGCACCGACTACTCGACACACCGTGAATATGAATGAAGAGGAATTCCGTACTTTTCTAGCTTCAAACATAGCCGCAGTACAGGCTGCGCTACATACCAACAATAACCTTGGATCTAGCATTACAGGAAATCGTGTAGGATGCACCTACAAAGAATTCACTGCCTGCAAACCTTTGGAATTTGATGGAACCGAAGGACCGATCGGATTGAAACGGTGGACCGAGAAGGTTGAATCGGTGTTTGCCATAAGTAAGTGTACTGAAGAGGACAAAGTGAAGTACGCTACGCATACCTTCACAGGTTCTGCGTTAACATGGTGGAATACCTATCTAGAGCAAGTGGGACAAGACGATGCGTACGCACTACCGTGGTCAGCATTCAAGCACTTGATGAACGAGAAGTACCGTCCCAGAACCGAGGTCAATAAGCTCAAGACAGAACTTAGAGGGTTACGAACCCAAGGATTTGATATTACCACGTACGAAAGACGATTCACATAATTGTGCCTATTGTGTCCGGGAGCATTCGAAGATGAGGAAGAGAAGATCGACGCGTTTGTGAAAGGATTACCGGAAAGAATCCAAGAAGATATAAGTTCACACGAGCCCGCCTCCATACAACAGGCATGTAGAATGGCTCACAAACTAGTGAACCAGATTGAAGAAAGAATTAAAGAACAGACTGCTGAAGAGGCCAATGTGAAGCAAGTCAAAAGAAAGTGGGAGGAAAACGGTGATAAGAATCACCAATACAACAACAACAGCAATTATAACAATAATCGCAACAACTATCCTAACAATCGCAACATCAATCGCAACTACAACAAACGGCCAAACAACAACAACAACAACAACAGCAACCACAACAATCATCTTAACAACAATAATAACCGCAACAACAACAACAATCAGAAGCCGCTATGCCAAAGGTGTGAAAAGTATCACTCGGGGTTCTGCACCAAATTTTGCAACAAGTGTAAAAGAAATGGTCATAGCGCGGCGAAGTGTGATGTCTACGGACCAGGGGTTAACAGAACGAAAGGAACAAATGGTGTCGGAACGAGTAATGGCGGAGCAAGTAGTGTCGGAGCAAGTTATGCCAATGTAGTTTGTTATAAATGTGGAAAACCGGACCACATTATTAGAAATTGCCCGAACCAGGAGAACACGAATGGACAAGGCCACGGAAGAGTTTTCAATATTAATGTGGCAGAGGCACAGGAAGACCCGGAGCTTGTTACGGGTACGTTTCTTATTGACAATAAATCTGCTTACGTTTTATTTGATTCGGGTGCGGATAGAAGCTATATGAGTAGAGATTTTTGTGCTAAATTAAGTTGTCCATTGACGCCTTTGGATAGTAAATTTTTACTCGAATTAGCAAATGGTAAATTAATTTCAGCAGATAATATATGTCGGAATCGAGAAATTAAACTGGTTAGCGAAACATTTAAGATTGATTTGATACCAGTAGAGTTAAGGAGTTTTGATGTGATAATCGGTATGGACTGGTTGAAAGAAGTGAAAGCAGAGATCGTTTGTTACAAAAATGCAATTCGCATTATACGAGAAAAAGGAAAACCCTTAATGGTGTACGGAGAAAAGGGCAACACGAAGCTACATCTTATTAGTAATTTGAAGGCACAAAAACTAATAAGAAAAGGTTGCTATGCTGTTCTAGCACACGTCGAGAAAGTACAAACTGAAGAAAAGAGCATCAATGATGTTCCCATCGCAAAAGAATTTCCCGATGTATTTCCGAAAGAATTACCGGGATTACCCCCACATCGATCCGTTGAATTTCAAATAGATCTTGTACCAGGAGCTGCACCAATAGCTCGTGCTCCTTACAGACTCGCACCCAGCGAGATGAAAGAACTGCAAAGCCAATTACAAGAACTTTTAGAGCGTGGTTTCATTCGACCAAGCACATCACCGTGGGGAGCTCCTGTTTTGTTTGTCAAGAAGAAAGATGGTACATTCAGGTTGTGTATCGACTACCGAGAGTTGAACAAACTTACCATCAAGAACCGCTACCCACTACCGAGAATCGACGACTTATTTGATCAACTACAAGGCTCGTCTGTTTATTCAAAGATTGACTTACGTTCCGGGTATCATCAAATGCGGGTGAAAGAAGATGATATTCAAAAGACTGCTTTCAGAACACGTTACGGTCATTACGAGTTTATGGTCATGCCGTTTGGTTTAACTAATGCACCAGCTGTGTTCATGGACCTTATGAACCGAGTGTGTGGACCATACCTTGACAAGTTTGTCATTGTTTTCATTGATGACATACTTATTTACTCAAAGAATGACCAAGAACACGGTGAACATTTGAGAAAGGTGTTAGAAGTATTGAGGAAGGAAGAATTGTACGCTAAGTTTTCAAAGTGTGCATTTTGGTTGGAAGAAGTTCAATTCCTCGGTCACATAGTGAACAAAGAAGGTATTAAGGTGGATCCGGCAAAGATAGAAACTGTTAAAAAGTGGGAAACCCCGAAAACTCCGAAACACATACGCCAGTTTTTAGGACTAGCTGGTTACTACAGAAGGTTCATCCAAGACTTTTCCAGAATAGCAAAACCCTTGACTGCATTAACGCATAAAGGGAAGAAATTTGAATGGAATGATGAACAAGAGAAAGCGTTTCAATTATTGAAGAAAAAGCTAACTACGGCACCTATATTGTCATTGCCTGAAGGGAATGATGATTTTGTGATTTATTGTGACGCATCAAAGCAAGGTCTCGGTTGTGTATTAATGCAACGAATGAAGGTGATTGCTTATGCGTCTAGACAATTGAAGATTCACGAACAAAATTATACGACGCATGATTTGGAATTAGGCGCGGTTGTTTTTGCATTAAAGACTTGGAGGCACTACTTATATGGGGTCAAAAGTATTATATATACTGACCAGAAAAGTCTTCAACACATATTTAATCAGAAACAACTGAATATGAGGCAGCGTAGGTGGATTGAATTGTTGAATGATTACGACTTTGAGATTCGTTACCACCCGGGGAAGGCAAATGTGGTAGCCGATGCCTTGAGCAGGAAGGACAGAGAACCCATTCGAGTAAAATCTATGAATATAATGATTCATAATAACCTTACTACTCAAATAAAGGAGGCGCAACAAGGAGTTTTAAAAGAGGGAAATTTAAAGGATGAAATACCTAAAGGATCGGAGAAGCATCTTAATATTCGGGAAGACGGAACCCGGTATAGGGCTGAAAGGATTTGGGTACCAAAATTTGGAGATATGAGAGAAATGGTACTTAGAGAAGCTCATAAAACCAGATACTCAATACATCCTGGAACGGGGAAGATGTACAAGGATCTCAAGAAACATTTTTGGTGGCCGGGTATGAAAGCCGATGTTGCTAAATACGTAGGAGAATGTTTGACGTGTTCTAAGGTCAAAGCTGAGCATCAAAAACCATCAGGTCTACTTCAACAACCCGAAATCCCAGAATGGAAATGGGAAAACATTACCATGGATTTCATCACTAAATTGCCAAGGACTGCAAGTGGTTTTGATACTATTTGGGTAATAGTTGATCGTCTCACCAAATCAGCACACTTCCTGCCAATAAGAGAAGATGATAAGATGGAGAAGTTAGCACGGCTGTATTTGAAGGAAGTCGTCTCCAGACATGGAATACCAATCTCTATTATCTTTGATAGGGATGGCAGATTTATTTCAAGATTCTGGCAGACATTACAGCAAGCATTAGGAACTCGTCTAGACATGAGTACTGCCTATCATCCACAAACTGATGGGCAGAGCGAAAGGACGATACAAACGCTTGAAGACATGCTACGAGCATGTGTTATTGATTTCGGAAACAGTTGGGATTGACATCTACCGTTAGCAGAATTTTCCTACAACAACAGCTACCATTCAAGCATTGAGATGGCGCCGTTTGAAGCACTTTATGGTAGAAAGTGCAGGTCTCCGATTTGTTGGAGTGAAGTGGGGGATAGACAGATTACGGGTCCGGAGATTATACAAGAAACTACCGAGAAGATCATCCAAATTCAACAACGGTTGAAAACCGCCCAAAGTCGACAAAAGAGCTACGCTGACATTAAAAGAAAAGATATAGAATTTGAAATTGGAGAGATGGTCATGCTTAAAGTTGCACCTTGGAAAGGCGTTGTTCGATTTGGTAAACGAGGGAAATTAAATCCAAGGTATATTGGACCATTCAAGATTATTGATCGTGTCGGACCAGTAGCTTACCGACTAGAGTTACCTCAACAACTCGCGGCTGTACATAACACTTTCCACGTCTCGAATTTAAAGAAATGTTTTGCTAAAGAAGATCTCACTATTCCGTTAGATGAAATCCAAATCAACGAAAAACTTCAATTCATCGAAGAACCCATCGAAATAATGGATCGTGAGGTTAAAAGACTTAAGCAAAACAAGATACCAATTGTTAAGGTTCGATGGAATGCTCGTAGAGGACCCGAGTTCACCTGGGAGCGTGAAGATCAGATGAAGAAGAAATACCCGCATCTATTTCCAGAAGATTCGTCAACACCTTCAACAGCTTAAAATTTCGGGACGAAATTTATTTAACGGGTAGGTACTGTAGTGACCCGAACTTTTCCATGTTTATATATATTAATTGAGATTGATATTTACATGGTTAAATGTTTCCAACATGTTAAGCAATCAAACTTGTTAAGACTTGATTAATTGAAATATGTTTCATATAGACAATTGACCACCCAAGTTGATCGGTGATTCACGAACGTTAAAACTTGTAAAGACTATATGATGACATATAAATGGATATATATATAGTTAACATGATACTATGATAAGAAAACATATCATAAAGTATATTAACAATGAACTACATATGTAAAAACAAGACTACTAACTTAATGATTTTTAAACGAGACATATATGTAACGATTATCGTTGTAAAGACATTTAATGTATATATATCATATTAAGAGATATTCATACATGATAATATCATGATAATATAATAATTTAAAATCTCATTTGATATTATAAACATTGGGTTAACAACATTTAACAAGATCGTTAACCTAAAGGTTTCAAAACAACACTTACATGTAACGACTAACGATGACTTAACGACTCAGTTAAAATGTATATACATGTAGTGTTTTAATATGTATTTATACACTTTTGAGAGACTTCAATACACTTATCAAAATACTTCTACTTAACAAAAATGCTTACAATTACATCCTCGTTCAGTTTCATCAACAATTCTACTCGTATGCACCCGTATTCGTACTCGTACAATACACAGCTTTTAGATGTATGTACTATTGGTATATACACTCCAATGATCAGCTCTTAGCAGCCCATGTGAGTCACCTAACACATGTGGGAACCATCATTTGGCAACTAGCATGAAATATCTCATAAAATTACAAAAATATGAGTAATCATTCATGACTTATTTACATGAAAACAAAATTACATATCCTTTATATCTAATCCATACACCAACGACCAAAAACACCTACAAACACTTTCATTCTTCAATTTTCTTCATCTAATTGATCTCTCTCAAGTTCTATCTTCAAGTTCTAAGTGTTCTTCATAAATTCCAAAAGTTCTAGTTTCATAAAATCAAGAATACTTTCAAGTTTGCTAGCTCACTTCCAATCTTGTAAGGTGATCATCCAACCTCAAGAAATCTTTGTTTCTTACAGTAGGTTATCATTCTAATACAAGGTAATAATCATATTCAAACTTTGGTTCAATTTCTATAACTATAACAATCTTATTTCAAGTGATGATCTTACTTGAACTTGTTTTCGTGTCATGATTCTGCTTCAAGAACTTCGAGCCATCCAAGGATCCATTGAAGCTAGATCCATTTTTCTCTTTTCCAGTAGGTTTATCCAAGGAAATTAAGGTAGTAATGATGTTCATAACATCATTCGATTCATACATATAAAGCTATCTTATTCGAAGGTTTAAACATGTAATCACTAGAACATAGTTTAGTTAATTCTAAACTTGTTCGCAAACAAAAGTTAATCCTTCTAACTTGACTTTTAAAATCAACTAAACACATGTTCTATATCTATATGATATGCTAACTTAATGATTTAAAACCTGGAAACACGAAAAACACCGTAAAACCGGATTTACGCCGTCGTAGTAACACCACGGGCTGTTTTGGGTTAGATAATTAAAAACTATGATAAACTTTGATTTAAAAGTTGTTATTCTGAGAAAATGATTTTTATTATGAACATGAAACTATATCCAAAAATTATGATTAAACTCAAAGTGGAAGTATGTTTTCTAAAATGGTCATCTAGACGTCGTTCTTTCGACTGAAATGACTACCTTTACAAAAACGACTTGTAACTTATTTTTCCGACTATAAACCTATACTTTTCTGTTTAGATTCATAAAATAGAGTTCAATATGAAACCATAGCAATTTGATTCACTCAAAACGGATTTAAAATGAAGAAGTTATGGGTAAAACAAGATTGGATAATTTTTCTCATTTTAGCTACGTGAAAATTGGTAACAAATCTATTCCAACCATAACTTAATCAACTTGTATTGTATATTATGTAATCTTGAGATACCATAGACACGTATACAATGTTTCGACCTATCATGTCGACACATCTATATATATTTCGGAACAACCATAGACACTCTATATGTGAATGTTGGAGTTAGCTATACAGGGTTGAGGTTGATTCCAAAATATATATAGTTTGAGTTGTGATCAATACTGAGATACGTATACACTGGGTCGTGGATTGATTCAAGATAATATTTATCGATTTATTTCTGTACATCTAACTGTGGACAACTAGTTGTAGGTTACTAACGAGGATAGCTGACTTAATAAACTTAAAACATCAAAATATATTAAAAGTGTTGTAAATATATTTTGAACATACTTTGATATATATGTATATATTGTTATAGGTTCGTGAATCAACCAGTGGCCAAGTCTTACTTCCCGATGAAGTAAAAATCTGTGAAAGTGAGTTATAGTCCCACTTTTAAAAATCTAATATTTTTGGGATGAGAATACATGCAGGTTTTATAAATGATTTACAAAATAGACACAAGTACGTGAAACTACATTCTATGGTTGAATTATCGAAATCGAATATGCCCCTTTTTATTAAGTCTGGTAATCTAAGAATTAGGGAACAGACACCCTAATTGACGCGAATCCTAAAGATAGATCTATTGGGCCTAACAAACCCCATCCAAAGTACCGGATGCTTTAGTACTTCGAAATTTATATCATATCCGAAGGGTGTCCCGGAATGATGGAGATATTCTTATATATGCATCTTGTTAATGTCGGTTACCAGGTGTTCACCATATGAATGATTTTTATCTCTATGTATGGGATGTGTATTGAAATATGAAATCTTGTGGTCTATTATTATGATTTGATATATATAGGTTAAACCTATAACTCACCAACATTTTTGTTGACGTTTTAAGCATGTTTATTCTCAGGTGATTATTAAGAGCTTCCGCTGTCGCATACTTAAATAAGGACGAGATTTGGAGTCCATGCTTGTATGATATTGTGTAAAAACTGCATTCAAGAAACTTATTTTGTTGTAACATATTTGTATTGTAAACCATTATGTAATGGTCGTGTGTAAACAGGATATTTTAGATTATCATTATCTGATAATCTACGTAAAGCTTTTTAAAACCTTTATCTATGAAATAAAGGTTATGGTTTGTTTTAAAAATGAATGCAGTCTTTGAAAAATGTCTCATATAGAGGGCAAAACCTCGCAACGAAATCAATTAATATGGAACGTTTTTAATCAATAAGAACGGGACATTTCATTATCATCCCCAGAATCATCAATAAGACTGCCCAGCTTGTCGAGTAGCCTGGATAACTTGTATTTTGATATAGATTACCTCTTCATTATTTGCTTGTCTCTGCCATCCGCCATCCGCCGAAGAGGTATAAATGATGGACATCGCCGTGGTTGCATCAATGGTCGTCGCTCTGTATTAGTAACAAAATTTGAAAGTCTTTCTGCACTTTTAGCTGTCGCTTCTTCGATTACTGGCCTTTTATCCGAATTAGTTGCCAAATGTTTAAGTCTTTCTGCAGTTTCAGCAACTGTTTCTTCAATTGTACCATCTAGTGGCTGAACGGGTACATCTTCCACAGTTATCATGTCATCAGTTGATGGATTGTTGACTGCTTCAAGTACAAATGGAGCTTCAGTTGTTTTTGTTCCTTTTCCGTTTCGTGTGTTCTTTGCATTAGTGGATAGCGCCATTGTTAACACCTATTTCCTTATGAGGTAAGGCTTAGTGTGCCAACAAGATACTAGAAGTAATCTAGCTTTAGGAGGGCGGAGTGTTGCCGATTGATTTTTACCCTCGGGAAATAATCCCTGCAGACCCGGTTCACAAGTGTAAAAACTTGTGGGGTGGCTTAATCAATCTGTCGTCCGTAGAGCGTAAGAGTGCTAGCCGGATGACTTCTAGTGAGAGAAAGTAGAGAGAGAAAGAGAAATAGAGTCTCAGCTCTCAAAGTTGTCAGAATATCTGAATCCTGTAAAATGACGACCCAAGGGGTCTATTTATAGTGTCAGATCCACCAGATTTCTCGGGGACACGTGTCAAATGATGATACGTTCTGTTATTCGTGATCCGAAATTTATGCTGAAGGTGGCGTTCTCCGGCCAGGGCTTACGCGCTAAGCGGCCTTCAGGGCTTACGCATGACGGAGCAGCATGTACAGAGGAGAACGCTGGACGGATAACTCTACAGAACTGTTGTTTCCAGCCTTCTTGATGCTACTTTTATGCAACCATTATGCCTTTTATTTGTGTATACGATAGGATACACCATTAATTAACAACGAAAAATGTTGTTGCAAAACTATAACGCGTTTAAAAAGTCCCTTTTTGTCCGATCTTCTCGTTTTCACACAAAATAAACAACGAAAAACGTTATTGCAAAACTATAACGCGTTTGAAAGGTCCCTTTTTGTCCGATCTTCTCGTTTTCACTCAAAATAAACAACGAAAAACGTTGTTGCAAAACTATAACGCGTTTAAAAGGTCCCTTTTTGTCCGATCTTCTCTTTTTCACTCAAAATTAACAACGAAAAACTTTGTTGCAAAACTATAATGCGTTTAAAACATCCCTTTTTGTCCGATCTTCTCGTTTTCACTCAAAATAAACAACGAAAAACGTTGTTGCAAAACTATAACGCGTTTAAAACGTCCCTTTTTGTCCGATCTTCTCGTTTTCACTAAAAATAAACAACGAAAAACGTTGTTGCAAAACTATAACGCGTTTAAAAGGTCCCTTTTTGTCCGATCTTCTCGTTTTCACTCAAAATAAACAACGAAAAACGTTGTTGCAAAAATATAACGCGTTAAAAAGGTCCTTTTTTGTCCGATCTTCTCATTTTCACTCCAAATAAACAACGAAAAACGTTATTGCAAAACTATAACGCGTTTAAAAGGTCCCATTTTGTCCGATTTTCTCGTTTTCACTCAAAATTAACAACGAAAAACGTTGTTGCAAAACTATAACGCGTTTAAAAGGTCCCTTTATGTTTGATCTTCTCGTTTTCACACAAAATAAACAACGAAAAACCTTATTGCAAAACTTTAACGCGTTTGAAAGGTCCCTTTTTGTCCGATCTTCTCGTTTTCACTCAAAATAAACAACGAAAAACGTTGTTGCAAAAATATAACGCGTTTAAAAGGTCCCTTTTTGTCCGATCTTCTCATTTTCACTCCAAATAAACAACGAAAAACGTTGTTGCAAAACTAGAACGCGTTTAAAAGGTCCTTTTTGTCCGATTTTCTCGTTTTCACTCAAAATTAACAACGAAAAACGTTGTTGCAAAACTATAACGCGTTTAAAAGGTCCCTTTTTGTCCAATCTTCTCGTTTTCACACAAAATAAACAACAAAAAACGTTATTGCAAAACCATAACGCGTTTGAAAGGTCCCTTTTTGTCCGATCTTCTCATTTTCACTCAAAATTAACAACGAAAAACGTTGTTGCAAAACTATAACGCGTTTAAAAGGTCCCTTTTTGTTCGATCTTCTCGTTTTCACTCAAAATAAACAACGAAAAACGTTGTTACAAAACTATAACGCGTTTAAAACGTCCCTTTTTGTCCGATCTTCTCGTTTTCACTCAAAATTAACAACGAAAAACGTTGTTGCAAAAATATAACGCGTTTAAAACGTCCCTTTTTGTCCGATCTTCTCATTTTCACTCCAAATAAACAACGAAAAACGTCGTTGCAAAACTATAATGCGTTTAAAAGGTCCCTTTTTGTCCGATCTTCTCGTTTTCACTCAAAATAAACAATGAAAACGTTGTTGCAAAACTATAACGCGTTTAAAACGTCCCTTTTTGTCCGATCTTCTCGTTTTCACTAAAAATAAACAACGAAAAACATTGTTGCAAAACTATAATGCGTTTAAAAGGTCACTTTTTGTCCGATTTTCTCGTTTTCACTCAAAATTAACAACGAAAAACGTTCTTGCAAAACTATAACGCGTTTAAAAGGTCCCCTTATGTCTGATCTTCTCATTTTCACACAACGCATTTGAAAGGTCCCTTTTTGTCCGATCTTCTCGTTTTCATTCCAAATAAACAACGAAAATGTTGTTGCAAAACTATAACGTGTTTAAAAGGTCCTTTTTTGTCCGATTTTCTCGTTTTCACTCAAAATTCACAACGAAAAACGTTGTTGCAAAACTATAACGCGTTTAAAAGGTCCCTTTTTGTCCGATCTTCTCGTTTTCACACAAAATAAACAACGAAAAACGTTATTGCAAAACTATAACGTGTTTGAAAAGTCCCTTTTGTCCGATCTTCTCGTTTTCACTCAAAATAAACAAAGAAAAACGTTGTTGCAAAACTATAATGCATTTAAAAGGTCCCTTTTTGTCCGATCTTCTCGTTTTCACACAAAATTAACAACGAAAAACGTTGTTGCAAAACTATAACGCGTTTAAAAGGTCCCTTTTTGTCCGATCTTCTCGTTTTCACTCAAAATTAACAACAAAAAACGTTGTTGCAAAACTATAATGCGTTTAAAAGGTCCCTTTTTGTTCTATCTTCTCGTTTTCACACAAAATAAACAACGAAAAACGTTATTGCAAAACTATAACGCGTTTGAAAGGTCCCTTTTTGTCCGATCTTCTCGTTTTCACTCAAAATAAACAACGAAAAACGTTGTTGCAAAACTATAACGCGTTTAAAACGTCCCTTTTTGTCCGATCTTCTCGTTTTCACTCAAAATAAACAACGAAAAACGTTGTTGCAAAACTATAACGCATTTAAAAGGTCCCTTTTTCCGATCTTCTCGTTTTCACTCAAAATAAACAACGAAAAACGTTGTTGCAAAAATATAACGCGTTTAAAAGGTCCCTTTTTGCCTGATCTTCTCATTTTCACTCCAAATAAACAACGAAAAACGTTGTTGCAAAACTATAACGCGTTTAAAAGGTCCCTTTTTGTCCGATTTTCTCGTTTTCACTCAAAATTAACAACGAAAAACGTTGTTGCAAAACTATAACGCGTTTAAAAGGTCCCTTTTTGTCCGATCTTCTCGTTTTCACTCAAAATAAACAGCGAAAAACGTTGTTGCAAAACTATAACATTTTTAAAATGTCCCTTTTTGTCCGATCTTCTCGTTTTCACTCAAAATAAACAACGAAAAACGTTGTTACAAAACTATAACGCGTTTAAAAGGTCCCTTTTTGTCCGATCTTCTCGTTTTCACTCAAAATTAACAACGAAAAACTTTGTTGCAAAACTATAACGCGTTTAAAAGGTCCCTTTTTGTCCGATCTTCTCGTTTTCACTCAAAATAAACAACGAAAAACGTTGTTGCAAAACTATAACGCGTTTAAAACGTCCCTTTTTGTCCGATCTTCTCATTTTCACTCCAAATAAACAACGAAAAACGTTGTTGCAAAACTAGAACGCGTTTAAAAGGTTCCTTTTTGTCCGATTTTCTCGTTTTCACTCAAAATTAACAACGAAAAACGTTGTTGCAAAACTATAACGCTTTTAAAAGGTCCCTTTATGTCCGATCTTCTCGTTTTCACACAAAATAAACAACGAAAAACCTTATTACAAAACTTTAACGCGTTTGAAAGGTCCCTTTTTGTCCGATCTACTCGTTGTAACTCAAAATTAACAACGAAAAACGTTGTTGCAAAACTATAACGCGTTTAAAAGGTCCCTTTTTGTCCGATCTTCTCGTTTTCACACACAATAAACAACGAAAAACGTTATTGCAAAACTATAATGTGTTTGAATGGTCCCTTTTTGTCCGATCTTCTCGTTTTTACTCAAAATAAATAACGAAAAACGTTGTTGCAAAACTATAACGCATTTAAAAAGTCCCTTTTTGTCTGATCTTCTCGTTTTCACTCAAAATTAACAACGAAAAACGTTGTTGCAAAACTATAACGCGTTTAAAAGGTCCCTTTTTGTTCTATCTTCTCGTTTTCATACAAAATAAACAACGAAAAACGTTATTGCAAAACTATTACGCGTTTGAAAGGTCCTTTTTGTTCGATCTTCTCATTTTCACTCAAAATAAACAACGAAAAACGTTGTTGCAAAACTATAACGCATTTAAAACTTCCCTTTTTGTCTGATCTTCTCGTTTTCACTCAAAATAAACAACGAAAAACGTTGTTGCAAAACTATAACGCGTTTAAAACGTCCCTTTTTGTCCGATCTTCTCGTTTTCACTCAAAATTAACAACGAAAACGTTATTGCAAAACTATAACGCATTTGAAAGGTCCCTTTTTGTCCGATCTTCTCGTTTTCACTCAAAATAAACAACGAAAAACGTTTTTGCAAAACTATAACGCGTTTAAAAGGTCCCTTTTTGTCCGATCTTCTCATTTTCACACAAAATAAACAACGAAAAACGTTATTGCAAAACTATAACGTGTTTGAAAGGTCCCTTTTTTGTCCGATCTTCTCGTTTTCATTCCAAATAAACAACGAAAACGTTGTTGCAAAACTATAACGTGTTTAAAAGGTCCTTTTTTGTCCGATTTTTTCGTTTTCACTCAAAATTAACAACGAAAAACGTTGTTGCAAAACTATAACGCGTTTAAAAGGTCCCTTTTTGTCCGATCTTCTCGTTTTCACACACAATAAACAACGAAAAACGTTATTGCAAAACTATAATGTGTTAGAATGGTCCCTTTTTGTCCGATCTTCTCGTTTTTACTCAAAATAAATAACGAAAAACGTTGTTGCAAAACTATAACGCATTTAAAAAGTCCCTTTTTGTCCGATCTTCTCGTTTTCACTCAAAATTAACAACGAAAAACGTTGTTGCAAAACTATAACGCGTTTAAAAGGTCCCTTTTTGTTCTATCTTCTCGTTTTCATACAAAATAAACAACGAAAAACGTTATTGCAAAACTATTACGCGTTTGAAAGGTCCTTTTTGTTCGATCTTCTCATTTTCACTCAAAATAAACAACGAAAAACGTTGTTGCAAAACTATAACGCATTTAAAACTTCCTTTTTGTCTGATCTTCTCGTTTTCACTCAAAATAAACAACGAAAAACGTTGTTGCAAAACTATAACGCGTTTAAAACGTCCCTTTTTGTCCGATCTTCTCGTTTTCACTCAAAATTGACAACGAAAAACGTTGTTGCAAAAATATAACGCGTTTAAAAGGTCCCTTTTTGTCCGATCTTCTCATTTTCACTTCAAATAAACAACGAAAAACGTCGTTGCAAAACTATAACGCGTTTAAAAGGTCCCTTTTTGTTCGATCTTCTCGTTTTCACTCAAAATAAACGACGAAAACGTTGTTGCAAAACTATAACGCTTTTAAAACGTCCCTTTTTGTCCGATCTTCTGTTTTCACTAAAAATAAACAACGAAAAACATTGTTGCAAAACTATAACGCATTTAGAAGGTCCTTTTTTTTCCGATCTTCTCGTTTTCACTTAAAATAAACAACGAAAAACGTTGTTGCAAAAATATAACGCGTTTAAAAGGTCCCTTTTTGTCCGATCTTCTCATTTTCACTCCAAATAAACAACGAAAAACGTTGTTGCAAAACTAGAACGCGTTTAAAAGGTCCCTTTTTGTCCGATTTTCTCGTTTTCACTCAAAATTAACAACGAAAAACGTTGTCACAAAACTATAACGCATTTAAAAGGTCCCTCTTTGTCCGATCTTCTCGTTTTCACACAAAATAAACAACAAAAAACGTTATTGCAAAACTATAACGCGTTTGAAAGGTCCCTTTTTGTCCGATCTTCCCGTTTTCACACAAAATAAAAAACGAAAAACTTTATTGCAAAACTATAACGCGTTTGAAATGTCCATTTTTGTCCGATCTTCTCATTTTCACTCAAAATAAACAACGAAAAACGTTGTTGCAAAACTATAACGCGTTTAAAACGTCCCTTTTTGTCCGATCTTCTCGTTTTCTAAAAATAAACAACGAAAAACGTTGTTGCAAAACAATAACGCGTTTAAAAGGTCCCTTTTTGTCCGATCTTCTCGTTTTCACTTAAAATAAACAACGAAAAACGTTGTTACAAAAATATAACGCGTTAAAAAGGTCCCTTTTTGTCCGATCTTCTCATTTTCACTCCAAATAAACAACGAAAAACGTTGTTGCAAAACTATAACGCGTTTAAAAGGTCCCTTTTTGTCCGATCTTCTCGTTTTCACACAAAATAAACAACAAAAAACGTTATTGCAAAACTATAACACGTTTGAAAGGTCCCTTTTTGTCCGATCTTCTCATTTTTCACTCAAAATTAACAATGAAAAATGTTGTTGCAAAACTATAACGCGTTTAAAATGTCCCTTTTTGTTCGATCTTCTCGTTTTCACACAAAATAAAGAACGAAAAACGTTATTGCAAAACTATAACGCGTTTGAAAGGTCCCTTTTTGTCCGATCTTCTCGTTTTCACTCAAAATAAACAACGAAAAACGTTGTTGCAAAACTATAACGCGTTTAAAAGGTCCCTTTTTGTCCGATCTTCTCGTTTTCACTCAAAATTAACAACGAAAAACTTTGTTGCAAAACTATAACGCGTTTAAAAGGTCCCTTTTTTCCGATCTTCTCGTTTTCACTCAAAATAAAAAACGAAAAACGTTGTTGCAAAACTATAACGCGTTTAAAACGTCCCTTTTTGTCCGATCTTCTCGTTTTCACTAAAAATAAACAACGAAAAACGTTGTGGCAAAACTATAACGCGTTTAAAAGGTCCCTTTTTGTCCGATCTTCTCGTTTTCACACAAAATAAACAACGAAAAACGATGTTGCAAAAATATAACGCGTTAAAAAGGTCCCTTTTTGTCCGATCTTCTCATTTTCACACCAAATAAACAACGAAAAACGTTGTTGCAAAACTATAACGCGTTTAAAAGGTCCCATTTTGTCCGATTTTCTCGTTTTCACTCAAAATTAGCAACGAAAAACGTTGTTGCAAAACTATAACGCGTTTAAAAGGTCCATTTATGTCTGATCTTCTGTTTTTCACACAAAATAAACAACGAAAAACCTTATTGCAAAACTTTAACGCGTTTGAAAGGTCCCTTGTTGTCCGATCTTCTCGTTTTCACTCAAAATAAACAACGAAAAACGTTGTTGCAAAAATATAACGCGTTTAAAAGGTCCCTTTTTGTCCGATCTTCTCATTTTCACTCCAAATAAACAACGAAAAACGTTGTTGCAAAACTAGAACGCGTTTAAAAGGTCCCTTTTTGTCCGATTTTCTCGTTTTCACTCAAAATTAACAACGAAAAACGTTGTTGCAAAACTATAACGAGTTTAAAAGGTCCTTTTTTGTCCGATCTTCTCGTTTTCACACAAAATAAACAACAAAAAACGTTATTGCAAAACTATAACGCGTTTGAAAGGTCCCTTTTTGTCCGATCTTCTCATTTTCACTCAAAATTAACAACGAAAAACGTTGTTGCAAAACTATAACGCATTTAAAAAGTCCCTTTTTGTCCGATCTTCTCGTTTTCACTCAAAATTAACAACGAAAAACGTTGTTGCAAAACTATAACGCGTTTAAAAGGTCCCTTTTTGTTCTATCTTCTCGTTTTCATACAAAATAAACAACGAAAAACGTTATTGCAAAACTATTACGCGTTTGAAAGGTCCTTTTTGTTCGATCTTCTCATTTTCACTCAAAATAAACAACGAAAAACGTTGTTGCAAAACTATAACGCATTTAAAACTTCCCTTTTTGTCTGATCTTCTCGTTTTCACTCAAAATAAACAACGAAAAACGTTGTTGCAAAACTATAACGCGTTTAAAACGTCCCTTTTTGTCCGATCTTCTCGTTTTCACTCAAAATTGACAACGAAAAACGTTGTTGCAAAAATATAACGCGTTTAAAAGGTCCATTTTTGTCCGATCTTCTCATTTTCACTTCAAATAAACAACGAAAAACGTCGTTGCAAAACTATAACGCGTTTAAAAGGTCCCTTTTTGTTCGATCTTCTCGTTTTCACTCAAAATAAACGACGAAAACGTTGTTGCAAAACTATAACGTTTTTAAAACGTCCCTTTTTGTCCGATCTTCTGTTTTCACTAAAAATAAACAACGAAAAACATTGTTGCAAAACTATAACGCATTTAGAAGGTCCTTTTTTGTCCGATCTTCTCGTTTTCACTTAAAATAAACAACGAAAAACGTTGTTGCAAAAATATAACGCGTTTAAAAGGTCCCTTTTTGTCCGATTTTCTCGTTTTCACTCAAAATTAACAACAAAAAACGTTGTCACAAAACTATAACGCATTTAAAAGGTCCCTTTTTGTCCGATCTTCTCGTTTTCACACAAAATAAACAACAAAAAACGTTATTGCAAAACTATAACGCGTTTGAAAGGTCCCTTTTTGTCCGATCTTCCCGTTTTCACACAAAATAAAAAACGAAAAACTTTATTGCAAAACTATAACGCGTTTGAAAGGTCCATTTTTGTCCGATCTTCTCGTTTTCACTCAAAATAAACAACGAAAAACGTTGTTGCAAAACTATAACGCGTTTAAAACGTCCCTTTTTGTCCGATCTTCTCGTTTTCACTAAAAATAAACAACGAAAAACGTTGTTGCAAAACTATAACGCGTTTAAAAGGTCCCTTTTTGTCCGATCTTCTCGTTTTCACTTAAAATAAACAACGAAAAACGTTGTTGCAAAAATATAACGCTTTAAAAAGGTCCCTTTTTGTCCGATCTTCTCATTTTCACTCCAAATAAACAACAAAAAACGTTGTTGCAAAACTATAACGCGTTTAAAAGGTCCCTTTTTGTCCGATCTTCTCGATTTCACACAAAATAAACAACAAAAAACGTTATTGCAAAACTATAACGCGTTTGAAAGGTCCCTTTTTGTCCGATCTTCTCATTTTTCACTCAAAATTAACAATGAAAAATGTTGTTGCAAAACTATAACGCGTTTAAAAGGTCCCTTTTTGTCCGATCTTCTCGTTTTCACTCAAAATTAACAACGAAAAACTTTGTTGCAAAACTATAACGCGTTTAAAAGGTCCCTTTTTGTCCGATCTTCTCGTTTTCACTCAAAATAAAAAACGAAAAACGTTGTTGCAAAACTATAACGCGTTTAAAACGTCCCTTTTTGTCCGATCTTCTCTTTTCACTAAAAATAAACAACGAAAAACGTTGTGGCAAAACTATAACGCGTTTAAAAGGTCCCTTTTTGTCCGATCTTCTCGTTTTCACACAAAATAAACAACGAAAAACGATGTTGCAAAAATATAACGCGTTAAAAAGGTCCCTTTTTGTCCGATCTTCTCATTTTCACACCAAATAAACAACGAAAAACGTTGTTGCAAAACTATAACGCGTTTAAAAGGTCCCATTTTGTCCGATTTTCTCGTTTTCACTCAAAATTAGCAACGAAAAACGTTGTTGCAAAACTATAACGCGTTTAAAAGGTCCATTTATGTCTGATCTTCTCGTTTTCACACAAAATAAACAACGAAAAACCTTATTGCAAAACTTTAACGCGTTTGAAAGGTCCCTTGTTGTCCGATCTTCTCGTTTTCACTCAAAATAAACAACGAAAAACGTTGTTGCAAAAATATAACGCGTTTAAAAGGTCCCTTTTTGTCCGACCCTTTTTGTCCGATCTTCTCATTTTCACTCCAAATAAACAACGAAAAACGTTGTTGCAAAACTAGAACGCGTTTAAAAGGTCCCTTTTTGTCCGATTTTCTCGTTTTCACTCAAAATTAACAACGAAAAACGTTGTTGCAAAACTATAACGCGTTTAAAAGGTCCTTTTTTGTCCGATCTTCTCGTTTTCACACAAAATAAAAAACAAAAAACGTTATTGCAAAACTATAACGCGTTTGAAAGGTCCCTTTTTGTCCGATCTTCTCATTTTCACTCAAAATTAACAACGAAAAACGTTGTTGCAAAACTATAACGCGTTTAAAAGGTCCCTTTTTGTTCGATCTTCTCGTTTTCACTCAAAATAAACAACGAAAAACGTTGTTGCAAAACTATAACGCGTTTAAAACGTCCCTTTTTGTCCGATCTTCTCGTTTTCACTCAAAATTAACAACGAAAAACGTTGTTGCAAAAATATAACGCGTTTAAAACGTCCCTTTTTGTCCGATCTTCTCATTTTCACTCCAAATAAACAACGAAAAACGTCGTTGCAAAACTATAACGCGTTTAAAAGGTCCCTTTTTGTTCGATCTTCTCGTTTTCACTCAAAATAAACAACGAAAACGTTGTTGCAAAACTATAACGCGTTTAAAACGTCCCTTTTTGTCCAATCTTCTCGTTTTCACTAAAAATAAACAACGAAAAACATTGTTGCAAAATTATAACGCGTTTAAAAGGTCACTTTTTGTCCGATTTTCTCGTTTTCACTCAAAATTAACAACGAAAAACGTTGTTGCAAAACTATAACGCGTTTAAAAGGTCCCTTTATGTCTGATCTTCTCGTTTTCACACAAAATAAACAACGAAAAACCTTATTGCAAAACTTTAACGCGTTTGAAAGGTCCCTTTTTGTCCGATCTTCTCGTTTTCATTCCAAATAAACAACGAAAACGTTGTTGCAAATCTATAACGCGTTTAAAAGGTCCTTTTTTGTCCGATCTTCTCGTTTTTACTCAAAATTAACAACGAAAAACGTTGTTGCAAAACTATAACGCGTTTAAAAGGTCCCTTTTTTTCTATCTTCTCGTTTTCACACAAAATAAACAATGAAAAATGTTATTGCAAAACTATAACGCGTTTGAAAGGTCCCTTTTTGTTCGATCTTCTCGTTTTCACTCAAAATAAACAACGAAAAACGTTGTTGCAAAACTATAACGCATTTAAAACGTCCCTTTTTGTCCGATCTTCTCGTTTTCACTCAAAATAAACAACGAAAAACGTTGTTGCAAAACTATAACGCGTTTAAAACGTCCCTTTTTGTCCGATCTTCTCGTTTTCACTCAAAATTAACAATGAAAAACGTTGTTGCAAAGCTATAACGCGTTTAAAACGTCCCTTTTTGTCCGATCTTCTCGTTTTCACTCAAAATAAACAACGAAAAACGTTGTTACAAAACTATAACGTGTTTAAAACGTCCCTTTTGGTCCGATCTTCTCGTTTTCACTCAAAATAAACAACGAAAAACGTTGTTGCAAAACTATAATGCGTTTAAAAGGTCCCTTTTTGTCCAATCTTCTCGGTTTCACTCAAAATAAACAACGAAAAACGTTGTTGCAAAACTATAACTCGTTTAAAAGGTCCCTTTTTGTCCGATCTTCTCGTTTTCACTCAAAATAAACAACGAAAAACGTTGTTGCAAAACTATAACGCGTTTAAAACGTCCCTTTTTGTCCGATCTTCTCGTTTTCACTCAAAATAAACAACGAAAAACGTTGTTGCAAAACTATAACGCGTTTAAAAGGTCCCTTTTTTCCGATCTTCTCGTTTTCACTCAAAATAAACAACGAAAAACGTTGTTGCAAAAATATAACGCGTTTAAAAGGTCCCTTTTTGCCTGATCTTCTCATTTTCACTCCAAATAAACAACGAAAAACGTTGTTGCAAAACTATAACGCGTTTAAAAGGTCCCTTTTTGTCCGATTTTCTCGTTTGCACTCAAAATTAACAACGAAAAACGTTGTTGCAAAAGTATAACGCGTTTAAAAGGTCCCTTTATGTCCGATCTTCTCGTTTTCACTCAAAATAAACAACGAAAAACGTTGTGGCAAAACTATAACGCGTTTAAAAGGTCCCTTTTTGTCCGATCTTCTCGTTTTCACACAAAATAAACAACGAAAAACGATGTTGCAAAAATATAACGCGTTAAAAAGGTCCTTTTTTGTCCGATCTTCTCATTTTCACACCAAATAAACAACGAAAAACGTTGTTGCAAAACTATAACGCGTTTAAAAGGTCCCATTTTGTCCGATTTTCTCGTTTTCACTCAAAATTAGCAACGAAAAACGTTGTTGCAAAACTATAACGCGTTTAAAAGGTCCCTTTATGTCTGATCTTCTCGTTTTCACACAAAATAAAAAACGAAAAACCTTATTGCAAAACTTTAACGCGTTTGAAAGGTCCCTTGTTGTCCGATCTTCTCGTTTTCACTCAAAATAAACAACGAAAAACGTTGTTGCAAAAATATAACGCGTTTAAAAGGTCCCTTTTTGTTCGATCTTCTCATTTTCACTCCAAATAAACAACGAAAAACGTTGTTGCAAAACTAGAACGCGTTTAAAAGGTCCCTTTTTGTCCGATTTTCTCGTTTTCACTCAAAATTAACAACGAAAAACGTTGTTGCAAAACTATAACGCGTTTAAAAGGTCCTTTTTGTCCGATCTTCTCGTTTTCTCACAAAATAAACAACAAAAAACGTTATTGCAAAACTATAACGCGTTTGAAAGGTCCCTTTTTGTAAGATCTTCTCATTTTCACTCAAAATAAACAACGAAAAACGTTGTTGCAAAACTATAACGCGTTTAAAAGGTCCCTTTTTGTTCGATCTTCTCGTTTTCACTCAAAATAAACAACGAAAACGTTGTTGCAAAACTATAACGCGTTTAAAACGTCCCTTTTTGTCCGATCTTCTCGTTTTCACTCAAAATTAACAACGAAAAACGTTGTTGCAAAAATATAACGCGTTTAAAACGTCCCTTTTTGTCCGATCTTCTCATTTTCACTCCAAATAAACAACGAAAAACGTCGTTGCAAAACAATAACGCGTTTAAAAGGTCCCTTTTTGTTCGATCTTCTCGTTTTCACTCAAAATAAACAACGAAAACGTTGTTGCAAAATTATAACGCGTTTAAAACGTCCTTTTTTGTCAGATCTTCTCGTTTTCACTAAAAATAAACAACGAAAAACATTGTTGCAAAACTATAACGCGTTTAAAAGGTCACTTTTTGTCCGATTTTCTCGTTTTCACTCAAAATTAACAACGAAAAACGTTGTTGCAAAACTATAACGCGTTTAAAAGGTCCCTTTATGTCTGATCTTCTCGTTTTCACACAAAATAAACAACGAAAAACCTTATTGCAAAACTTTATTGCAAAACTATAACGCGTTTAAAAGGTCCCTTTTTGTTCTATCTTCTCGTTTTCACACAAAATAAACAACGAAAAATGTTATTGCAAAACTATAACGCGTTTGAAAGGTCCCTTTTTGTTCGATCTTCTCGTTTTCACTCAAAATAAACAACGAAAAACGTTGTTGCAAAAATATAACGCATTTAAAACGTCCCTTTTTGTCCGATCTTCTCGTTTTCACTCAAAATAAACAACGAAAAACGTTGTTGCAAAACTATAACGCGTTTAAAACGTCCCTTTTTGTCCGATCTTCTCGTTTTCACTCAAAATTAACAATGAAAAACGTTGTTGCAAAGCTATAACGCGTTTAAAACGTCCCTTTTGTCCGATCTTCTCGTTTTCACTCAAAATAAACAACGAAAAACGTTGTTGCAAAACTATAACGTGTTTAAAACGTCCCTTTTGGTCCGATCTTCTCGTTTTCACTCAAAATAAACAACGAAAAACGTTGTTGCAAAACTATAATGCGTTTAAAAGGTCCCTTTTTGTCCAATCTTCTCGGTTTCACTCAAAATAAACAACGAAAAACGTTGTTGCAAAACTATAACGCGTTTAAAAGGTCCCTTTTTGTCCGATCTTCTCGTTTTCACTCAAAATAAACAACGAAAAACGTTGTTGCAAAACTATAACGCGTTTAAAACGTCCCTTTTTGTCCGATCTTCTCGTTTTCACTCAAAATAAACAACGAAAAACGTTGTTGCAAAACTATAACGCGTTTAAAAGGTCCCTTTTTCCGATCTTCTCGTTTTCACTCAAAATAAACAACGAAAAACGTTGTTGCAAAAATATAACGCGTTTAAAAGGTCCCTTTTTGCCTGATCTTCTCATTTTCACTCCAAATAAACAACGAAAAACGTTGTTGCAAAACTATAACGCGTTTAAAAGGTCCCTTTTTGTCCGATTTTCTCGTTTTCACTCAAAATTAACAACGAAAAAAGTTGTTGCAAAAGTATAACGCGTTTAAAAGGTCCCTTTATGTCCGATCTTCTCGTTTTCACTCAAAATAAACAACGAAAAACGTTGTTGCAAAACTATAACGCGTTTAAAAGGTCCCTTTTTGTCCGATCTTCTCGTTTTCACTCAAAATAAACAACGAAAAACGTTGTTGCAAAACTATAACGTTTTTAAAAGGTCCTTTTTTGTCCGATTTTCTCGTTTTCACTCAAAATAAACAACGAAAAACGTTGTTGCAAAACTATAACGCGTTTAAAACGTCCCTTTTTGTCCGATCTTCTCGTTTTCACTCAAAATAAAAAACGAAAAACGTTGTTGCAAAACGATAACGCGTTTAAAAGGTCCCTTTTTCCGATCTTCTCGTTTCACTCAAAATAAACAACGAAAAACGTTGTTGCAAAAATATAACGCGTTTAAAAGGTCCCTTTTTGCCTGATCTTCTCATTTTCACTCTAAATAAACAACGAAAAACGTTGTTACAAAACTATAACGCGTTTAAAAGGTCCCTTTTTGTCCGATTTTCTCGTTTTCACTCAAAATTAACAACGAAAAACGTTGTTGCAAAAGTATAACGCGTTAAAAGGTCCCTTTATGTCCGATCTTCTCGTTTTCACACAAAATAAACAACGAAAAACCTTATTACAAAACTTTAACGCGTTTGAAAGGTCCCTTTTTGTCCGATCTTCTCGTTTTCACTCAAAATTAACAACGAAAAACATTGTTGCAAAACTATAACACGTTTAAAAGGTCCCTTTTTGTCCGATCTTCTAGTTTTCACCCAAAATAAACAACGAAAACTTTATTGCAAAACTATAACGCATTTGAAAGGTCCTTTTTTGTCCGATCTTCTCGTTTTCACTCAAAATAAACAACGAAAAACGTTGTTGCAAAACTATAACGCGTTTAAAAGGTCCCTTTTTGTCCGATCTTCTCATTTTCACACAAAATAAACAACGAAAAACGTTATTGCAAAACTATAACGTGTTTGAAAGGTCCCTTTTTTGTCCGATCTTCTCGTTTTCTTTCCAAATAAACAACGAAAACGTTGTTGCAAAACTATAACGTGTTTAAAAGGTCCTTTTTGTCCGATTTTCTCGTTTTCACTCAAAATTAACAACGAAAAACGTTGTTGCAAAACTATAACGCGTTTAAAAGGTCCCTTTTTGTCCGATCTTCTCGTTTTTACTCAAAATAGACAACGAAAAACGTTGTTGCAAAACTATAACGCATTTAAAAGGTCCCTTTTTGTCCGATCTTCTCGTTTTCACTCAAAATTAACAACGAAAAACGTTGTTGCAAAACTATAACGCGTTTAAAAGGTCCCTTTTTGTTCTATCTTCTCGTTTTCATACAAAATAAACAACGAAAAACGTTATTGCAAAACTATTACGCGTTTGAAAGGTCCCTTTTTGTTCGATCTTCTCATTTTCACTCAAAATAAACAACGAAAAACGTTGTTGCAAAACTATTACGCGTTTGAAAGGTCCCTTTTTGTTCGATCTTCTCATTTTCACTCAAAATAAACAACGAAAAACGTTGTTGCAAAACTATAACGCATTTAAAACTTCCCTTTTTGTCCGATCTTCTCGTTTTCACTCAAAATAAACAACGAAAAACGTTGTTGCAAAACTATAACGCGTTTAAAACGTCCCTTTTTGTCCGATCTTCTCGTTTTCACTCAAAATTAACAACGAAAAACGTTGTTGCAAAAATATAACGCGTTTAAAAGGTCCCTTTTTGTCCGATCTTCTCATTTTCATTCCAAATAAACAAAAGAAAAACGTCGTTGCAAAACTATAACGCGTTTAAAAGGTCCCTTTTTGTTCGATCTTGTCGTTTTCACTCAAAATAAACAACGAAAACGTTGTTGCAAAACTATAACGCGTTTAAAACGTCCCTTTTTGTCCGATCTTCTCGTTTTCACTAAAAATAAACAACGAAAAACATTGTTGCAAAACTATAACGCGTTTAGAAGGTCCCTTTTTGTCCGATCTTCTCGTTTTCACTTAAAATAAACAACGAAAAACGTTGTTGCAAAAATATAACGCGTTTAAAAGGTCCCTTTTTGTCCGATCTTTTCATTTTCTCTCCAAATAAACAACGAAAAACGTTGTTGCAAAACTAGAACGCGTTTAGAAGGTCCCTTTTTGTCCGATTTTCTCGTTTTCACTCAAAATTAACAACGAAAAACGTTGTTACAAAACTATAACGCGTTTAAAAGGTCCCTTTTTGTCCGATGTTCTCGTTTTCACAAAAAATAAACAACAAAAAACGTTATTGCAAAACTATAACGCGTTTGAAAGGTAACTTTTTGTCCGATCTTCTCGTTTTCACACAAAATTAACAACGAAAAACGTTATTACAAAACTATAACGCGTTTGAAAGGTCCCTTTTTGTCCGATCTTCTCGTTTTCACTCAAAATAAACAACGAAAAATGTTGTTGCAAAACTATAACGCGTTTAGAAGGTCCCTTTTTGTCCGATCTTCTCGTTTTCACTTAAAATAAACAACGAAAAACGTTGTTGCAAAAATATAACGCGTTTAAAAGGTCCCTTTTTGTCCGATCTTCTCATTTTCACTCCAAATAAACAACGAAAAACGTTGTTGCAAAACTAGAACGCGTTTAAAAGGTCCCTTTTTGTCCGATTTTCTCGTTTTCACTCAAAATTAACAACGAAAAACGTTGTTACAAAACTATAACGCGTTTAAAAGGTCCCTTTTTGTCCGATCTTCTCGTTTTCACACAAAATAAACAACAAAAAACGTTATTGCAAAACTATAACGCGTTTGAAAGGTAACTTTTTGTTCGATCTTCTCGTTTTCACACAAAATAAACAACGAAAAACGTTATTACAAAACTATAACGCGTTTGAAAGGTCCCTTTTTGTCCGATCTTCTCGTTTTCACTTAAAATAAACAACGAAAAATGTTGTTGCAAAACTATAACGCGTTTAGAAGGTCCCTTTTTGTCCGATCTTCTCGTTTTCACTCAAAATTAACAACGAAAAACTTTGTTGCAAAACTATAACGCGTTTAAAAGGTCCTTTTTTGTCCGATCTTCTCGTTTTCACTCAAAATAAACAACGAAAAACGTTGTTGCAAAACTATAAGGCGTTTAAAAAGGTCCCTTTTTGTCCGATCTTTTCGTTTTCACTAAAAAAACAACGAAAAACGTTGTTGCAAAACTATAACGCGTTTAAAAGGTCCCTTTTTGTCTGATCTTCTCGTTTTCACTCAAAATAAACAACGAAAAACGTTGTTGCAAAAATATAACGCGTTAAAAAGGTCCCTTTTTGTCCGATCTTCTCATTTTCACTCCAAATAAACAACGAAAAAGGTTATTGCAAAACTTTAACGCGTTTAAAAGGTCCCTTTTTGTCCGATCTTCTCGTTTTCATTCCAAATAAACAACGAAAAACGTTGTTGAAAAACTATAACGTGTTTAAAAGGTCCTTTTTTGTTCAATTTTCTTGTTTTCACTCAAAATTAATAACAAAAAACGTTGTTGCAAAACTATAACGCGTTTAAAAGGTCCCTTTTTGTCCGATCTTGTCGTTTTCACACAAAATAAACAACGAAAAACGTTATTGCAAAACTATAACGTGTTTGAAAGGTCCCTTTTTGTCCGATCTTCAGGTTTTCACTCAAAATAAACAAAGAAAAACGTTGTTGCAAAACTATAACGCATTTAAAATGTCCCTTTTTGTCCGATCTTCTCGTTTTCACTCAAAATTAACAACTAAAAACGTTGTTGCAAAACTATAACGCGTTTAAAAGTTCCCTTTTTGTCCGATCTTCTCGTTTTCACTCAAAATTAACAACGAAAAACGTTGTTGCAAAACTATAACGCGTTTAAAAGGTCCCTTTTTGTTCTATCTTCTCGTTTTCACACAAAATAAACAACGAAAAACGTTATTGCAAAACTATAACACGTTTGAAAGGTCCCTTTTTGTTCGATCTTCTCGTTTTCACTCAAAATAAACAACGAAAACGTTGTTACAAAAATATAACGCATTTAAAACGTCCTTTTTTGTCCGATCTTCTCGTTTTCACTCAAAATAAACAACGAAAAACGATGTTGCAAAACTATAACGCGTTTAAAACGTCCCTTTTTGTCCGATCTTCTCATTTTCACTCCAAATAAACAACGAAAACGTTGAAGCAAAACTATAACGCGTTTAAAACGTCCTTTTTTGTCCGATCTTCTCGTTTTCACTAAAACTAAACAACGAAAAACATTGTTGCAAAACTATAACGCGTTTAGAAGGTCCCATTTTGTCCGATCTTCTCGTTTTCACTCAAAATAAACAACGAAAAACGTTGTTGCAAAAATATAACGCGTTTAAAAGGTCCCTTTTTGTCCGATCTTCTCATTTTCACCCCAAATAAACAACGAAAAACGTTGTTGCAAAACTAGAACGCGTTTAAAAGGTCCCTTTTTGTCCGATTTTCTCGTTTTCACTCAAAATTAACAACGAAAAACGTTGTTGCAAAATTATAACGCGTTTAAAAGGTTCCTTTTTGTCCGATCTTCTCGTTTTCACACAAAATAAACAACAAAATACGTTATTGCAAAACTATAACGCGTTTGAAAGGTCCCTTTTTGTCCGATCTTCTCATTTTCACTCAAAATTAACAACGAAAAACGTTGTTGCAAAACTATAACGCGTTTAAAAGGTCTCTTTTTGTTCGATCTTCTCGTTTTCACTCAAAATAAACAACGAAAAACGTTGTTGCAAAAATATAACGCGTTTAAAAGGTCCCTTTTTGTCCGATCTTCTCATTTTCATTCCAAATAAACAACGAAAAACGTCGTTGCAAAACTATAACGCGTTTAAAAGGTCCCTTTTTGTTCGATCTTGTCGTTTTCACTCAAAATAAACAACGAAAACGTTGTTGCAAAACTATAACGCGTTTAAAACGTCCCTTTTTGTCCGATCTTCTCGTTTTCACTAAAAATAAACAACGAAAAACATTGTTGCAAAACTATAACGCGTTTAGAAGGTCCCTTTTTGTCCGATCTTCTCGTTTTCACTTAAAATAAACAACGAAAAACGTTGTTGCAAAAATATAACGCGTTTAAAAGGTCCCTTTTTGTCCGATCTTCTCATTTTCACTCCAAATAAACAACGAAAAACGTTGTTGCAAAACTAGAACGCGTTTAAAAGGTCCCTTTTTGTCCGATTTTCTCGTTTTCACTCAAAATTAACAACGAAAAACGTTGTTGCAAAACTATAACGCGTTTAAAAGGTCCCTTTTTGTTCTATCTTCTCGTTTTCATACAAAATAAACAACGAAAAACGTTATTGCAAAACTATTACGCGTTTGAAAGGTCCCTTTTTGTTCGATCTTCTCATTTTCACTCAAAATAAACAACGAAAAACGTTGTTGCAAAACTATTACGCGTTTGAAAGGTCCCTTTTTGTCCGATCTTCTCATTTTCACTCAAAATAAACAACGAAAAACGTTGTTGCAAAACTATAACGCATTTAAAACTTCCCTTTTTGTCCGATCTTCTCGTTTTCACTCAAAATAAACAACGAAAAACGTTGTTGCAAAACTATAACGCGTTTAAAACGTCCCTTTTTGTCCGATCTTCTCGTTTTCACTCAAAATTAACAACGAAAAACGTTGTTGCAAAAATATAACGCGTTTAAAAGGTCCCTTTTTGTCCGATCTTCTAATTTTCATTCCAAATAAACAAAAGAAAAACGTCGTTGCAAAACTATAACGCGTTTAAAAGGTCCCTTTTTGTTCGATCTTGTCGTTTTCACTCAAAATAAACAACGAAAACGTTGTTGCAAAACTATAACGCGTTTAAAACGTCCCTTTTTGTCCGATCTTCTCGTTTTCACTAAAAATAAACAACGAAAAACATTGTTGCAAAACTATAACGCGTTTAGAAGGTCCCTTTTTGTCCGATCTTCTCGTTTTCACTTAAAATAAACAACGAAAAACGTTGTTGCAAAAATATAACGCGTTTAAAAGGTCCCTTTTTGTCCGATCTTTTCATTTTCACTCCAAATAAACAACGAAAAACGTTGTTGCAAAACTAGAACGCGTTTAGAAGGTCCCTTTTTGTCCGATTTTCTCGTTTTCACTCAAAATTAACAACGAAAAACGTTGTTACAAAACTATAACGCGTTTAAAAGGTCCCTTTTTGTCCGATGTTCTCGTTTTCACAAAAAATAAACAACAAAAAACGTTATTGCAAAACTATAACGCGTTTGAAAGGTAACTTTTTGTCCGATCTTCTCGTTTTCACACAAAATTAACAACGAAAAACGTTATTACAAAACTATAACGCGTTTGAAAGGTCCCTTTTTGTCCGATCTTCTCGTTTTCACTCAAAATAAACAACGAAAAATGTTGTTGCAAAACTATAACGCGTTTAGAAGGTCCCTTTTTGTCCGATCTTCTCGTTTTCACTCAAAATTAACAACGAAAAACTTTGTTGCAAAACAATAACGCGTTTAAAAGGTCCTTTTTTGTCCGATCTTCTCGTTTTCACTCAAAATAAACAACGAAAAACGTTGTTGCAAAACTATAAGGCGTTTAAAAAGGTCCCTTTTTGTCCGATCTTCTCGTTTTCACTAAAAAAAACAACGAAAAACGTTGTTGCAAAACTATAACGCGTTTAAAAGGTCCCTTTTTGTCTGATCTTCTCGTTTTCACTCAAAATAAACAACGAAAAACGTTGTTGCAAAAATATAACGCGTTAAAAAGGTCCCTTTTTGTCCGATCTTCTCATTTTCACTCCAAATAAACAACGAAAAAGGTTGTTGCAAAACTTTAACGCGTTTAAAAGGACCCTTTTTGTCCGATTTTCTCGTTTTCATTCCAAATAAACAACGAAAAACGTTGTTGAAAAACTATAACGTGTTTAAAAGGTCCTTTTTTGTTCGATTTTCTTGTTTTCACTCAAAATTAACAACGAAAAACGTTGTTGCAAAACTATAACGCGTTTAAAAGGTCCCTTTTTGTCCGATCTTGTCGTTTTCACACAAAATAAACAACGAAAAACGTTATTGCAAAACTATAACGTGTTTGAAAGGTCCCTTTTTGTCCGATCTTCAGGTTTTCACTCAAAATAAACAAAGAAAAACCTTGTTGCAAAACTATAACGCATTTAAAATGTCCCTTTTTGTCCGATCTTCTCGTTTTCACTCAAAATTAACAACTAAAAACGTTGTTGCAAAACTATAACGCGTTTAAAAGTTCCCTTTTTGTCCGATCTTCTCGTTTTCACTCAAAATTAACAACGAAAAACGTTGTTGCAAAACTATAACGCGTTTAAAAGGTCCCTTTTTGTTCTATCTTCTCGTTTTCACACAAAATAAACAACGAAAAACGTTATTGCAAAACTATAACGCGTTTGAAAGGTCCCTTTTTGTTCGATCTTCTCGTTTTCACTCAAAATAAACAACGAAAACGTTGTTACAAAAATATAACGCATTTAAAACGTCCCTTTTTGTCCGATCTTCTCGTTTTCACTCAAAATAAACAACGAAAAACGTTGTTGCAAAACTATAACGCGTTTAAAACGTCCCTTTTTGTCCGATCTTCTCATTTTCACTCCAAATAAACAACGAAAACGTTGAAGCAAAACTTTAACGCGTTTAAAACGTCCTTTTTTGTCCGATCTTCTCGTTTTCACTAAAACTAAACAACGAAAAACATTGTTGCAAAACTATAACGCGTTTAGAAGGTCCCATTTTGTCCGATCTTCTCGTTTTCACTCAAAATAAACAACGAAAAACGTTGTTGCAAAAATATAACGCGTTTAAAAGGTCCCTTTTTGTCCGATCTTCTCATTTTCACCCCAAATAAACAACGAAAAACGTTGTTGCAAAACTATAACGCGTTTAAAAGGTCCCTTTTTGTCTGATTTTCTCGTTTTCACTCAAAATTAACAACGAAAAACGTTGTTGCAAAATTATAACGCGTTTAAAAGGTTCCTTTTTGTCCGATCTTCTCGTTTTCACACAAAATAAACAACAAAAAACGTTATTGCAAAACTATAACGCGTTTGAAAGGTCCCTTTTTGTCCGATCTTCTCATTTTCACTCAAAATTAACAACGAAAAACGTTGTTGTAAAACTATAACGCATTTAAAAGGTCTCTTTTTGTTCGATCTTCTCGTTTTCACTCAAAATAAACAACGAAAAACGTTGTTGCAAAAATATAACGCGTTTAAAAGGTCCCTTTTTGTCCGATCTTCTCATTTTCATTCCAAATAAACAACGAAAAACGTCGTTGCAAAACTATAACGCGTTTAAAAGGTCCCTTTTTGTTCGATCTTGTCGTTTTCACTCAAAATAAACAACGAAAACGTTGTTGCAAAACTATAACACGTTTAAAACGTCCCTTTTTGTCCGATCTTCTCGTTTTCACTAAAAATAAACAACGAAAAACATTGTTGCAAAACTATAACGCGTTTAGAAGGTCCCTTTTTGTCCGATCTTCTCGTTTTCACTTAAAATAAACAACGAAAAACGTTGTTGCAAAAATATAACGCGTTTAAAAGGTCCCTTTTTGTCCGATCTTCTCATTTTCACTCCAAATAAACAACGAAAAACGTTGTTGCAAAACTAGAACGCGTTTAAAAGGTCCCTTTTTGTCCGATTTTCTCGTTTTCACTCAAAATTAACAACGAAAAACGTTGTTACAAAACTATAACGCGTTTAAAAGGTCCCTTTTTGTCCGATCTTCTCGTTTTCACACAAAATAAACAACAAAAAACGTTATTGCAAAACTATAACGCGTTTGAAAGGTAAATTTTTGTTCGATCTTCTCGTTTTCACACAAAATAAACAACGAAAAACGTTATTACAAAACTATAACGCGTTTGAAAGGTCCCTTTTTGTCCGATCTTCTCGTTTTCACTTAAAATAAACAACGAAAAATGTTGTTGCAAAACTATAACGCGTTTAGAAGGTCCCTTTTTGTCCGATCTTCTCGTTTTCACTCAAAATTAACAACGAAAAACTTTGTTGCAAAACTATAACGCGTTTAAAAGGTCCTTTTTTGTCCGATCTTCTCGTTTTCACTCAAAATAAACAACGAAAAACGTTGTTGCAAGACTATAAGGCGTTTAAAAAGGTCCCTTTTTGTCCGATCTTTTCGTTTTCACTAAAAAAAACAACGAAAAACGTTGTTGCAAAACTATAACGCGTTTAAAAGGTCCCTTTTTGTCTGATCTTCTCGTTTTCACTCAAAATAAACAACGAAAAACGTTGTTGCAAAAATATAACGCGTTAAAAAGGTCCCTTTTTGTCCGATCTTCTCATTTTCAATCCAAATAAACAACGAAAAAGGTTGTTGCAAAACTTTAACGCGTTTAAAAGGTCCCTTTTTGTCCGATCTTCTCGTTTTCATTCCAAATAAACAACGAAAAACGTTGTTGAAAAACTATAACGTGTTTAAAAGGTCCTTTTTTGTTCGATTTTCTTGTTTTCACTCAAAATTAATAACAAAAAACGTTGTTGCAAAACTATAACGCGTTTAAAAGGTCCCTTTTTGTCCGATCTTGTCGTTTTCACACAAAATAAACAACGAAAAACGTTATTGCAAAACTATAACGTGTTTGAAAGGTCCCTTTTTGTCCGATCTTCAGGTTTTCACTCAAAATAAACAAAGAAAAACGTTGTTGCAAAACTATAACGCATTTAAAATGTCCCTTTTTGTCCGATCTTCTCGTTTTCACTCAAAATTAACAACTAAAAACGTTGTTGCAAAACTATAACGCGTTTAAAAGTTCCCTTTTTGTCCGATCTTCTCGTTTTCACTCAAAATAAACAACGAAAAACGTTGTTGCAAAACTATAACGCGTTTAAAACGTCCCTTTTTGTCCGATCTTCTCATTTTCACTCCAAATAAACAACGAAAACGTTGAAGCAAAACTTTAACGCGTTTAAAACGTCCTTTTTTGTCCGATCTTCTCGTTTTCACTAAAACTAAACAACGAAAAACATTGTTGCAAAACTATAACGCGTTTAGAAGGTCCCATTTTGTCCGATCTTCTCGTTTTCACTCAAAATAAACAACGAAAAACGTTGTTGCAAAAATATAACGCGTTTAAAAGGTCCCTTTTTGTCCGATCTTCTCATTTTCACCCCAAATAAACAACGAAAAACGTTGTTGCAAAACTATAACGCGTTTAAAAGGTCCCTTTTTGTCCGATTTTCTCGTTTTCACTCAAAATTAACAACGAAAAACGTTGTTGCGAAATTATAACGCGTTTAAAAGGTTCCTTTTTGTCCGATCTTCTCGTTTTCACACAAAATAAACAACAAAAAACGTTATTGCAAAACTATAACGCGTTTGAAAGGTCCCTTTTTGTCCGATCTTCTCATTTTCACTCAAAATTAACAACGAAAAACGTTGTTGCAAAACTATAACGCGTTTAAAAGGTCTCTTTTTGTTCGATCTTCTCGTTTTCACTCAAAATAAACAACGAAAAACGTTGTTGCAAAAATATAACGCGTTTAAAAGGTCCCTTTTTGTCCGATCTTCTCATTTTCATTCCAAATAAACAACGAAAAACGTCGTTGCAAAACTATAACGCGTTTAAAAGGTCCCTTTTTGTTCGATCTTGTCGTTTTCACTCAAAATAAACAACGAAAACGTTGTTGCAAAACTATAACGCGTTTAAAACGTCCCTTTTTGTCCGATCTTCTCGTTTTCACTAAAAATAAACAACGAAAAACATTGTTGCAAAACTATAACGCGTTTAGAAGGTCCCTTTTTGTCCGATCTTCTCGTTTTCACTTAAAATAAACAACGAAAAACGTTGTTGCAAAAATATAACGCGTTTAAAAGGTCCCTTTTTGTCCGATCTTCTCATTTTCACTCCAAATAAACAACGAAAAACGTTGTTGCAAAACTAGAACGCGTTTAAAAGGTCCCTTTTTGTCCGATTTTCTCGTTTTCACTCAAAATTAACAACGAAAAACGTTGTTACAAAACTATAACGCGTTTAAAAGGTCCCTTTTTGTCCGATCTTCTCGTTTTCACACAAAATAAACAACAAAAAACGTTATTGCAAAACTATAACGCGTTTGAAAGGTAACTTTTTGTTCGATCTTCTCGTTTTCACACAAAATAAACAACGAAAAACGTTATTACAAAACTATAACGCGTTTGAAAGGTCCCTTTTTGTCCGATCTTCTCGTTTTCACTTAAAATAAACAACGAAAAATGTTGTTGCAAAACTATAACGCGTTTAGAAGGTCCCTTTTTGTCCGATCTTCTCGTTTTCACTCAAAATTAACAACGAAAAACTTTGTTGCAAAACTATAACGCGTTTAAAAGGTCCTTTTTTGTCCGATCTTCTCGTTTTCACTCAAAATAAACAACGAAAAACGTTGTTGCAAGACTATAAGGCGTTTAAAAAGGTCCCTTTTTGTCCGATCTTTTCGTTTTCACTAAAAAAACAACGAAAAACGTTGTTGCAAAACTATAACGCGTTTAAAAGGTCCCTTTTTGTCTGATCTTCTCGTTTTCACTCAAAATAAACAACGAAAAACGTTGTTGCAAAAATATAACGCGTTAAAAAGGTCCCTTTTTGTCCGATCTTCTCATTTTCACTCCAAATAAACAACGAAAAAGGTTGTTGCAAAACTTTAACGCGTTTAAAAGGTCCCTTTTTGTCCGATCTTCTCGTTTTCATTCCAAATAAACAACGAAAAACGTTGTTGAAAAACTATAACGTGTTTAAAAGGTCCTTTTTTGTTCGATTTTCTTGTTTTCACTCAAAATTAATAACAAAAAACGTTGTTGCAAAACTATAACGCGTTTAAAAGGTCCCTTTTTGTCCGATCTTGTCGTTTTCACACAAAATAAACAACGAAAAACGTTATTGCAAAACTATAACGTGTTTGAAAGGTCCCTTTTTGTCCGATCTTCAGGTTTTCACTCAAAATAAACAAAGAAAAACGTTGTTGCAAAACTATAACGCTTTTAAAATGTCCCTTTTTGTCCGATCTTCTCGTTTTCACTCAAAATTAACAACTAAAAACGTTGTTGCAAAACTATAACGCGTTTAAAAGTTCCCTTTTTGTCCGATCTTCTCGTTTTCACTCAAAATTAACAACGAAAAACGTTGTTGCAAAACTATAACGCGTTTAAAAGGTCCCTTTTTGTTCTATCTTCTCGTTTTCACACAAAATAAACAACGAAAAACGTTATTGCAAAACTATAACACGTTTGAAAGGTCCCTTTTTGTTCGATCTTCTCGTTTTCACTCAAAATAAACAACGAAAACGTTGTTACAAAAATATAACGCATTTAAAACGTCCTTTTTTGTCCGATCTTCTCGTTTTCACTCAAAATAAACAACGAAAAACGATGTTGCAAAACTATAACGCGTTTAAAACGTCCCTTTTTGTCCGATCTTCTCATTTTCACTCCAAATAAACAACGAAAACGTTGAAGCAAAACTATAACGCGTTTAAAACGTCCTTTTTTGTCTGATCTTCTCGTTTTCACTAAAACTAAACAACGAAAAACATTGTTGCAAAACTATAACGCGTTTAGAAGGTCCCATTTTGTCCGATCTTCTCGTTTTCACTCAAAATAAACAACGAAAAACGTTGTTGCAAAAATATAACGCGTTTAAAAGGTCCCTTTTTGTCCGATCTTCTCATTTTCACCCCAAATAAACAACGAAAAACGTTGTTGCAAAACTAGAACGCGTTTAAAAGGTCCCTTTTTGTCCGATTTTCTCGTTTTCACTCAAAATTAACAACGAAAAACGTTGTTACAAAACTATAACGCGTTTAAAAGGTCCCTTTTTGTCCGATCTTCTCGTTTTCACACAAAATAAACAACAAAAAACGTTATTGCAAAACTATAACGCGTTTGAAAGGTAACTTTTTGTTCGATCTTCTCGTTTTCACACAAAATAAACAACGAAAAACGTTATTACAAAACTATAACGCGTTTGAAAGGTCCCTTTTTGTCCGATCTTCTCGTTTTCACTCAAAATAAACAACGAAAAATGTTGTTGCAAAACTATAACGCGTTTAGAAGGTCCCTTTTTGTCCGATCTTCTCGTTTTCACTCAAAATTAACAACGAAAAACTTTGTTGCAAAACAATAACGCGTTTAAAAGGTCCTTTTTTGTCCGATCTTCTCGTTTTCACTCAAAATAAACAACGAAAAACGTTGTTGCAAAACTATAAGGCGTTTAAAAAGGTCCCTTTTTGTCCGATCTTCTCGTTTTCACTAAAAAAAACAACGAAAAACGTTGTTGCAAAACTATAACGCGTTTAAAAGGTCCCTTTTTGTCTGATCTTCTCGTTTTCACTCAAAATAAACAACGAAAAACGTTGTTGCAAAAATATAACGCGTTAAAAAGGTCCCTTTTTGTCCGATCTTCTCATTTTCACTCCAAATAAACAACGAAAAAGGTTGTTGCAAAACTTTAACGCGTTTAAAAGGACCCTTTTTGTCCGATTTTCTCGTTTTCATTCCAAATAAACAACGAAAAACGTTGTTGAAAAACTATAACGTGTTTAAAAGGTCCTTTTTTGTTCGATTTTCTTGTTTTCACTCAAAATTAACAACGAAAAACGTTGTTGCAAAACTATAACGCGTTTAAAAGGTCCCTTTTTGTCCGATCTTGTCGTTTTCACACAAAATAAACAATGAAAAACGTTATTGCAAAACTATAACGTGTTTGAAAGGTCCCTTTTTGTCCGATCTTCAGGTTTTCACTCAAAATAAACAAAGAAAAACCTTGTTGCAAAACTATAACGCATTTAAAATGTCCCTTTTTGTCCGATCTTCTCGTTTTCACTCAAAATTAACAACTAAAAACGTTGTTGCAAAACTATAACGCGTTTAAAAGTTCCCTTTTTGTCCGATCTTCTCGTTTTCACTCAAAATTAACAACGAAAAACGTTGTTGCAAAACTATAACGCGTTTAAAAGGTCCCTTTTTGTTCTATCTTCTCGTTTTCACACAAAATAAACAACGAAAAACGTTATTGCAAAACTATAACGCGTTTGAAAGGTCCCTTTTTGTTCGATCTTCTCGTTTTCACTCAAAATAAACAACGAAAACGTTGTTACAAAAATATAACGCATTTAAAACGTCCCTTTTTGTCCGATCTTCTCGTTTTCACTCAAAATAAACAGCGAAAAACGTTGTTGCAAAACTATAACGCGTTTAAAACGTCCCTTTTTGTCCGATCTTCTCATTTTCACTCCAAATAAACAACGAAAACGTTGAAGCAAAACTTTAACGCGTTTAAAACGTCCTTTTTTGTCCGATCTTCTCGTTTTCACTAAAACTAAACAACGAAAAACATTGTTGCAAAACTATAACGCGTTTAGAAGGTCCCATTTTGTCCGATCTTCTCGTTTTCACTCAAAATAAACAACGAAAAACGTTGTTGCAAAAATATAACGCGTTTAAAAGGTCCCTTTTTGTCCGATCTTCTCATTTTCACCCCAAATAAACAACGAAAAACGTTGTTGCAAAACTATAACGCGTTTAAAAGGTCCCTTTTTGTCTGATTTTCTCGTTTTCACTCAAAATTAACAACGAAAAACGTTGTTGCAAAATTATAACGCGTTTAAAAGGTTCCTTTTTGTCCGATCTTCTCGTTTTCACACAAAATAAACAACAAAAAAC
This sequence comes from Rutidosis leptorrhynchoides, assembly GCF_046630445.1. Taxonomy (NCBI): domain Eukaryota; kingdom Viridiplantae; phylum Streptophyta; class Magnoliopsida; order Asterales; family Asteraceae; genus Rutidosis; species Rutidosis leptorrhynchoides. Next base: position 262,367,253 of record NC_092337.1, read on the forward strand.
GTTATTGCAAAACTATAACGCGTTTGAAAGGTCCCTTTTTGTCCGATCTTCTCATTTTCACTCAAAATTAACAACGAAAAACGTTGTTGCAAAACTATAACGCGTTTAAAAGGTCTCTTTTTGTTCGATCTTCTCGTTTTCACTCAAAATAAACAACGAAAAACGTTGTTGCAAAAATATAACGCGTTTAAAAGGTCCCTTTTTGTCCGATCTTCTCATTTTCATTCCAAATAAACAACGAAAAACGTCGTTGCAAAACTATAACGCGTTTAAAAGGTCCCTTTTTGTTCGATCTTGTCGTTTTCACTCAAAATAAACAACGAAAACGTTGTTGCAAAACTATAACGCGTTTAAAACGTCCCTTTTTGTCCGATCTTCTCGTTTTCACTAAAAATAAACAACGAAAAACATTGTTGCAAAACTATAACGCGTTTAGAAGGTCCCTTTTTGTCCGATCTTCTCGTTTTCACTTAAAATAAACAACGAAAAACGTTGTTGCAAAAATATAACGCGTTTAAAAGGTCCCTTTTTGTCCGATCTTCTCATTTTCACTCCAAATAAACAACGAAAAACGTTGTTGCAAAACTAGAACGCGTTTAAAAGGTCCCTTTTTGTCCGATTTTCTCGTTTTCACTCAAAATTAACAACGAAAAACGTTGTTACAAAACTATAACGCGTTTAAAAGGTCCCTTTTTGTCCGATCTTCTCGTTTTCACACAAAATAAACAACAAAAAACGTTATTGCAAAACTATAACGCGTTTGAAAGGTAACTTTTTGTTCGATCTTCTCGTTTTCACACAAAATAAACAACGAAAAACGTTATTACAAAACTATAACGCGTTTGAAAGGTCCCTTTTTGTCCGATCTTCTCGTTTTCACTTAAAATAAACAACGAAAAATGTTGTTGCAAAACTATAACGCGTTTAGAAGGTCCCTTTTTGTCCGATCTTCTCGTTTTCACTCAAAATTAACAACGAAAAACTTTGTTGCAAAACTATAACGCGTTTAAAAGGTCCTTTTTTGTCCGATCTTCTCGTTTTCACTCAAAATAAACAACGAAAAACGTTGTTGCAAGACTATAAGGCGTTTAAAAAGGTCCCTTTTTGTCCGATCTTTTCGTTTTCACTAAAAAAAACAACGAAAAACGTTGTTGCAAAACTATAACGCGTTTAAAAGGTCCCTTTTTGTCTGATCTTCTCGTTTTCACTCAAAATAAACAACGAAAAACGTTGTTGCAAAAATATAACGCGTTAAAAAGGTCCCTTTTTGTCCGATCTTCTCATTTTCAATCCAAATAAACAACGAAAAAGGTTGTTGCAAAACTTTAACGCGTTTAAAAGGTCCCTTTTTGTCCGATCTTCTCGTTTTCATTCCAAATAAACAACGAAAAACGTTGTTGAAAAACTATAACGTGTTTAAAAGGTCCTTTTTTGTTCGATTTTCTTGTTTTCACTCAAAATTAATAACAAAAAACGTTGTTGCAAAACTATAACGCGTTTAAAAGGTCCCTTTTTGTCCGATCTTGTCGTTTTCACACAAAATAAACAACGAAAAACGTTATTGCAAAACTATAACGTGTTTGAAAGGTCCCTTTTTGTCCGATCTTCAGGTTTTCACTCAAAATAAACAAAGAAAAACGTTGTTGCAAAACTATAACGCATTTAAAATGTCCCTTTTTGTCCGATCTTCTCGTTTTCACTCAAAATTAACAACTAAAAACGTTGTTGCAAAACTATAACGCGTTTAAAAGTTCCCTTTTTGTCCGATCTTCTCGTTTTCACTCAAAATAAACAACGAAAAACGTTGTTGCAAAACTATAACGCGTTTAAAACGTCCCTTTTTGTCCGATCTTCTCATTTTCACTCCAAATAAACAACGAAAACGTTGAAGCAAAACTTTAACGCGTTTAAAACGTCCTTTTTTGTCCGATCTTCTCGTTTTCACTAAAACTAAACAACGAAAAACATTGTTGCAAAACTATAACGCGTTTAGAAGGTCCCATTTTGTCCGATCTTCTCGTTTTCACTCAAAATAAACAACGAAAAACGTTGTTGCAAAAATATAACGCGTTTAAAAGGTCCCTTTTTGTCCGATCTTCTCATTTTCACCCCAAATAAACAACGAAAAACGTTGTTGCAAAACTATAACGCGTTTAAAAGGTCCCTTTTTGTCCGATTTTCTCGTTTTCACTCAAAATTAACAACGAAAAACGTTGTTGCAAAATTATAACGCGTTTAAAAGGTTCCTTTTTGTCCGATCTTCTCGTTTTCACACAAAATAAACAACAAAAAACGTTATTGCAAAACTATAACGCGTTTGAAAGGTCCCTTTTTGTCCGATCTTCTCATTTTCACTCAAAATTAACAACGAAAAACGTTGTTGCAAAACTATAACGCGTTTAAAAGGTCTCTTTTTGTTCGATCTTCTCGTTTTCACTCAAAATAAACAACGAAAAACGTTGTTGCAAAAATATAACGCGTTTAAAAGGTCCCTTTTTGTCCGATCTTCTCATTTTCATTCCAAATAAACAACGAAAAACGTCGTTGCAAAACTATAACGCGTTTAAAAGGTCCCTTTTTGTTCGATCTTGTCGTTTTCACTCAAAATAAACAACGAAAACGTTGTTGCAAAACTATAACGCGTTTAAAACGTCCCTTTTTGTCCGATCTTCTCGTTTTCACTAAAAATAAACAACGAAAAACATTGTTGCAAAACTATAACGCGTTTAGAAGGTCCCTTTTTGTCCGATCTTCTCGTTTTCACTTAAAATAAACAACGAAAAACGTTGTTGCAAAAATATAACGCGTTTAAAAGGTCCCTTTTTGTCCGATCTTCTCATTTTCACTCCAAATAAACAACGAAAAACGTTGTTGCAAAACTAGAACGCGTTTAAAAGGTCCCTTTTTGTCCGATTTTCTCGTTTTCACTCAAAATTAACAACGAAAAACGTTGTTACAAAACTATAACGCGTTTAAAAGGTCCCTTTTTGTCCGATCTTCTCGTTTTCACACAAAATAAACAACAAAAAACGTTATTGCAAAACTATAACGCGTTTGAAAGGTAACTTTTTGTTCGATCTTCTCGTTTTCACACAAAATAAACAACGAAAAACGTTATTACAAAACTATAACGCGTTTGAAAGGTCCCTTTTTGTCCGATCTTCTCGTTTTCACTTAAAATAAACAACGAAAAATGTTGTTGCAAAACTATAACGCGTTTAGAAGGTCCCTTTTTGTCCGATCTTCTCGTTTTCACTCAAAATTAACAACGAAAAACTTTGTTGCAAAACTATAACGCGTTTAAAAGGTCCTTTTTTGTCCGATCTTCTCGTTTTCACTCAAAATAAACAACGAAAAACGTTGTTGCAAGACTATAAGGCGTTTAAAAAGGTCCCTTTTTGTCCGATCTTTTCGTTTTCACTAAAAAAAACAACGAAAAACGTTGTTGCAAAACTATAACGCGTTTAAAAGGTCCCTTTTTGTCTGATCTTCTCGTTTTCACTCAAAATAAACAACGAAAAACGTTGTTGCAAAAATATAACGCGTTAAAAAGGTCCCTTTTTGTCCGATCTTCTCATTTTCACTCCAAATAAACAACGAAAAAGGTTGTTGCAAAACTTTAACGCGTTTAAAAGGTCCCTTTTTGTCCGATCTTCTCGTTTTCATTCCAAATAAACAACGAAAAACGTTGTTGAAAAACTATAACGTGTTTAAAAGGTCCTTTTTTGTTCGATTTTCTTGTTTTCACTCAAAATTAATAACAAAAAACGTTGTTGCAAAACTATAACGCGTTTAAAAGGTCCCTTTTTGTCCGATCTTGTCGTTTTCACACAAAATAAACAACGAAAAACGTTATTGCAAAACTATAACGTGTTTGAAAGGTCCCTTTTTGTCCGATCTTCAGGTTTTCACTCAAAATAAACAAAGAAAAACGTTGTTGCAAAACTATAACGCTTTTAAAATGTCCCTTTTTGTCCGATCTTCTCGTTTTCACTCAAAATTAACAACTAAAAACGTTGTTGCAAAACTATAACGCGTTTAAAAGTTCCCTTTTTGTCCGATCTTCTCGTTTTCACTCAAAATTAACAACGAAAAACGTTGTTGCAAAACTATAACGCGTTTAAAAGGTCCCTTTTTGTTCTATCTTCTCGTTTTCACACAAAATAAACAACGAAAAACGTTATTGCAAAACTATAACGTGTTTGAAAGGTCCCTTTTTGTCCGATCTTCAGGTTTTCACTCAAAATAAACAAAGAAAAACGTTGTTGCAAAACTATAACGCTTTTAAAATGTCCCTTTTTGTCCGATCTTCTCGTTTTCACTCAAAATAAACAACGAAAAACGATGTTGCAAAACTATAACGCGTTTAAAACGTCCCTTTTTGTCCGATCTTCTCATTTTCACTCCAAATAAACAACGAAAACGTTGAAGCAAAACTATAACGCGTTTAAAACGTCCTTTTTTGTCCGATCTTCTCGTTTTCACTAAAACTAAACAACGAAAAACATTGTTGCAAAACTATAACGCGTTTAGAAGGTCCCATTTTGTCCGATCTTCTCGTTTTCACTCAAAATAAACAACGAAAAACGTTGTTGCAAAAATATAACGCGTTTAAAAGGTCCCTTTTTGTCCGATCTTCTCATTTTCACCCCAAATAAACAACGAAAAACGTTGTTGCAAAACTAGAACGCGTTTAAAAGGTCCCTTTTTGTCCGATTTTCTCGTTTTCACTCAAAATTAACAACGAAAAACGTTGTTACAAAACTATAACGCGTTTAAAAGGTCCCTTTTTGTCCGATCTTCTCGTTTTCACACAAAATAAACAACAAAAAACGTTATTGCAAAACTATAACGCGTTTGAAAGGTAACTTTTTGTTCGATCTTCTCGTTTTCACACAAAATAAACAACGAAAAACGTTATTACAAAACTATAACGCGTTTGAAAGGTCCCTTTTTGTCCGATCTTCTCGTTTTCACTCAAAATAAACAACGAAAAATGTTGTTGCAAAACTATAACGCGTTTAGAAGGTCCCTTTTTGTCCGATCTTCTCGTTTTCACTCAAAATTAACAACGAAAAACTTTGTTGCAAAACAATAACGCGTTTAAAAGGTCCTTTTTTGTCCGATCTTCTCGTTTTCACTCAAAATAAACAACGAAAAACGTTGTTGCAAAACTATAAGGCGTTTAAAAAGGTCCCTTTTTGTCCGATCTTCTCGTTTTCACTAAAAAAAACAACGAAAAACGTTGTTGCAAAACTATAACGCGTTTAAAAGGTCCCTTTTTGTCTGATCTTCTCGTTTTCACTCAAAATAAACAACGAAAAACGTTGTTGCAAAAATATAACGCGTTAAAAAGGTCCCTTTTTGTCCGATCTTCTCATTTTCACTCCAAATAAACAACGAAAAAGGTTGTTGCAAAACTTTAACGCGTTTAAAAGGACCCTTTTTGTCCGATTTTCTCGTTTTCATTCCAAATAAACAACGAAAAACGTTGTTGAAAAACTATAACGTGTTTAAAAGGTCCTTTTTTGTTCGATTTTCTTGTTTTCACTCAAAATTAACAACGAAAAACGTTGTTGCAAAACTATAACGCGTTTAAAAGGTCCCTTTTTGTCCGATCTTGTCGTTTTCACACAAAATAAACAATGAAAAACGTTATTGCAAAACTATAACGTGTTTGAAAGGTCCCTTTTTGTCCGATCTTCAGGTTTTCACTCAAAATAAACAAAGAAAAACCTTGTTGCAAAACTATAACGCATTTAAAATGTCCCTTTTTGTCCGATCTTCTCGTTTTCACTCAAAATTAACAACTAAAAACGTTGTTGCAAAACTATAACGCGTTTAAAAGTTCCCTTTTTGTCCGATCTTCTCGTTTTCACTCAAAATTAACAACGAAAAACGTTGTTGCAAAACTATAACGCGTTTAAAAGGTCCCTTTTTGTTCTATCTTCTCGTTTTCACACAAAATAAACAACGAAAAACGTTATTGCAAAACTATAACGCGTTTGAAAGGTCCCTTTTTGTTCGATCTTCTCGTTTTCACTCAAAATAAACAACGAAAACGTTGTTACAAAAATATAACGCATTTAAAACGTCCCTTTTTGTCCGATCTTCTCGTTTTCACTCAAAATAAACAGCGAAAAACGTTGTTGCAAAACTATAACGCGTTTAAAACGTCCCTTTTTGTCCGATCTTCTCATTTTCACTCCAAATAAACAACGAAAACGTTGAAGCAAAACTTTAACGCGTTTAAAACGTCCTTTTTTGTCCGATCTTCTCGTTTTCACTAAAACTAAACAACGAAAAACATTGTTGCAAAACTATAACGCGTTTAGAAGGTCCCATTTTGTCCGATCTTCTCGTTTTCACTCAAAATAAACAACGAAAAACGTTGTTGCAAAAATATAACGCGTTTAAAAGGTCCCTTTTTGTCCGATCTTCTCATTTTCACCCCAAATAAACAACGAAAAACATTGTTGCAAAACTATAACGCGTTTAAAAGGTCCCTTTTTGTCCGATTTTCTCGTTTTCACTCAAAATTAACAACGAAAAACGTTGTTGCAAAATTATAACGCGTTTAAAAGGTTCCTTTTTGTCCGATCTTCTCGTTTTCACACAAAATAAACAACAAAAAACGTTATTGCAAAACTATAACGCGTTTGAAAGGTCCCTTTTTGTCCGATCTTCTCATTTTCACTCAAAATTAACAACGAAAAACGTTGTTGCAAAACTATAACGCGTTTAAAAGGTCTCTTTTTGTTCGATCTTCTCGTTTTCACTCAAAATAAACAACGAAAAACGTTGTTGCAAAAATATAACGCGTTTAAAAGGTCCCTTTTTGTCCGATCTTCTCATTTTCATTCCAAATAAACAACGAAAAACGTCGTTGCAAAACTATAACGCGTTTAAAAGGTCCCTTTTTGTTCGATCTTGTCGTTTTCACTCAAAATAAACAACGAAAACGTTGTTGCAAAACTATAACGCGTTTAAAACGTCCCTTTTTGTCCGATCTTCTCGTTTTCACTAAAAATAAACAACGAAAAACATTGTTGCAAAACTATAACGCGTTTAGAAGGTCCCTTTTTGTCCGATCTTCTCGTTTTCACTTAAAATAAACAACGAAAAACGTTGTTGCAAAAATATAACGCGTTTAAAAGGTCCCTTTTTGTCCGATCTTCTCATTTTCACTCCAAATAAACAACGAAAAACGTTGTTGCAAAACTAGAACGCGTTTAAAAGGTCCCTTTTTGTCCGATTTTCTCGTTTTCACTCAAAATTAACAACGAAAAACGTTGTTACAAAACTATAACGCGTTTAAAAGGTCCCTTTTTGTCCGATCTTCTCGTTTTCACACAAAATAAACAACAAAAAACGTTATTGCAAAACTATAACGCGTTTGAAAGGTAACTTTTTGTTCGATCTTCTCGTTTTCACACAAAATAAACAACGAAAAACGTTATTACAAAACTATAACGCGTTTGAAAGGTCCCTTTTTGTCCGATCTTCTCGTTTTCACTTAAAATAAACAACGAAAAATGTTGTTGCAAAACTATAACGCGTTTAGAAGGTCCCTTTTTGTCCGATCTTCTCGTTTTCACTCAAAATTAACAACGAAAAACTTTGTTGCAAAACTATAACGCGTTTAAAAGGTCCTTTTTTGTCCGATCTTCTCGTTTTCACTCAAAATAAACAACGAAAAACGTTGTTGCAAAACTATAAGGCGTTTAAAAAGGTCCCTTTTTGTCCGATCTTTTCGTTTTCACTAAAAAAAACAACGAAAAACGTTGTTGCAAAACTATAACGCGTTTAAAAGGTCCCTTTTTGTCTGATCTTCTCGTTTTCACTCAAAATAAACAACGAAAAACGTTGTTGCAAAAATATAACGCGTTAAAAAAGTCCCTTTTTGTCCGATCTTCTCATTTTCACTCCAAATAAACAACGAAAAAGGTTGTTGCAAAACTTTAACGCGTTTAAAAGGTCCCTTTTTGTCCGATCTTCTCGTTTTCATTCCAAATAAACAACGAAAAACGTTGTTGAAAAACTATAACGTGTTTAAAAGGTCCTTTTTTGTTCGATTTTCTTGTTTTCACTCAAAATTAATAACAAAAAACGTTGTTGCAAAACTATAACGCGTTTAAAAGGTCCCTTTTTGTCCGATCTTGTCGTTTTCACACAAAATAAACAACGAAAAACGTTATTGCAAAACTATAACGTGTTTGAAAGGTCCCTTTTTGTCCGATCTTCAGGTTTTCACTCAAAATAAACAAAGAAAAACGTTGTTGCAAAACTATAACGCATTTAAAATGTCCCTTTTTGTCCGATCTTCTCGTTTTCACTCAAAATTAACAACTAAAAACGTTGTTGCAAAACTATAACGCGTTTAAAAGTTCCCTTTTTGTCCGATCTTCTCGTTTTCACTCAAAATTAACAACGAAAAACGTTGTTGCAAAACTATAACGCGTTTAAAAGGTCCCTTTTTGTTCTATCTTCTCGTTTTCACACAAAATAAACAACGAAAAACGTTATTGCAAAACTATAACACGTTTGAAAGGTCCCTTTTTGTTCGATCTTCTCGTTTTCACTCAAAATAAACAATGAAAACGTTGTTACAAAAATATAACGCATTTAAAACGTCCTTTTTTGTCCGATCTTCTCGTTTTCACTCAAAATAAACAACGAAAAACGATGTTGCAAAACTATAACGCGTTTAAAACGTCCCTTTTTGTCCGATCTTCTCATTTTCACTCCAAATAAACAACGAAAACGTTGAAGCAAAACTATAACGCGTTTAAAACGTCCTTTTTTGTCCGATCTTCTCCTTTTCACTAAAACTAAACAACGAAAAACATTGTTGCAAAACTATAACGCGTTTAGAAGGTCCCATTTTGTCCGATCTTCTCGTTTTCACTCAAAATAAACAACGAAAAACGTTGTTGCAAAAATATAACGCGTTTAAAAGGTCCCTTTTTGTCCGATCTTCTCATTTTCACCCCAAATAAACAACGAAAAACGTTGTTGCAAAACTAGAACGCGTTTAAAAGGTCCCTTTTTGTCCGATTTTCTCGTTTTCACTCAAAATTAACAACGAAAAACGTTGTTACAAAACTATAACGCGTTTAAAAGGTCCATTTTTGTCCGATCTTCTCGTTTTCACACAAAATAAACAACAAAAAACGTTATTGCAAAACTATAACGCGTTTGAAAGGTAACTTTTTGTTCGATCTTCTCGTTTTCACACAAAATAAACAACGAAAAACGTTATTACAAAACTATAACGCGTTTGAAAGGTCCCTTTTTGTCCGATCTTCTCGTTTTCACTCAAAATAAACAACGAAAAATGTTGTTGCAAAACTATAACGCTTTTAGAAGGTCCCTTTTTGTCCGATCTTCTCGTTTTCACTCAAAATTAACAACGAAAAACTTTGTTGCAAAACAATAACGCGTTTAAAAGGTCCTTTTTTGTCCGATCTTCTCGTTTTCACTCAAAATAAACAACGAAAAACGTTGTTGCAAAACTATAAGGCGTTTAAAAAGGTCCCTTTTTGTCCGATCTTCTCGTTTTCACTAAAAAAAACAACGAAAAACGTTGTTGCAAAACTATAACGCGTTTAAAAGGTCCCTTTTTGTCTGATCTTCTCGTTTTCACTCAAAATAAACAACGAAAAACGTTGTTGCAAAAATATAACGCGTTAAAAAGGTCCCTTTTTGTCCGATCTTCTCATTTTCACTCCAAATAAACAACGAAAAAGGTTGTTGCAAAACTTTAACGCGTTTAAAAGGACCCTTTTTGTCCGATTTTCTCGTTTTCATTCCAAATAAACAACGAAAAACGTTGTTGAAAAACTATAACGTGTTTAAAAGGTCCTTTTTTGTTCGATTTTCTTGTTTTCACTCAAAATTAACAACGAAAAACGTTGTTGCAAAACTATAACGCGTTTAAAAGGTCCCTTTTTGTTCTATCTTCTCGTTTTCACACAAAATAAACAACGAAAAACGTTATTGCAAAACTATAACACGTTTGAAAGGTCCCTTTTTGTTCGATCTTCTCGTTTTCACTCAAAATAAACAACGAAAACGTTGTTACAAAAATATAACGCATTTAAAACGTCCTTTTTTGTCCGATCTTCTCGTTTTCACTCAAAATAAACAACGAAAAACGATGTTGCAAAACTATAACGCGTTTAAAACGTCCCTTTTTGTCCGATCTTCTCATTTTCACTCAAAATAAACAACGAAAAACGTTGTTGCAAAAATATAACGCGTTTAAAAGGTCCCTTTTTGTCCGATCTTCTCATTTTCACCCCAAATAAACAACGAAAAACGTTGTTGCAAAACTAGAACGCGTTTAAAAGGTCCCTTTTTGTCCGATTTTCTCGTTTTCACTCAAAATTAACAACGAAAAACGTTGTTGCAAAATTATAACGCGTTTAAAAGGTTCCTTTTTGTCCGATCTTCTCGTTTTCACACAAAATAAACAACAAAATACGTTATTGCAAAACTATAACGCGTTTGAAAGGTCCCTTTTTGTCCGATCTTCTCATTTTCACTCAAAATTAACAACGAAAAACGTTGTTGCAAAACTATAACGCGTTTAAAAGGTCTCTTTTTGTTCGATCTTCTCGTTTTCACTCAAAATAAACAACGAAAAACGTTGTTGCAAAAATATAACGCGTTTAAAAGGTCCCTTTTTGTCCGATCTTCTCATTTTCATTCCAAATAAACAACGAAAAACGTCGTTGCAAAACTATAACGCGTTTAAAAGGTCCCTTTTTGTTCGATCTTGTCGTTTTCACTCAAAATAAACAACGAAAACGTTGTTGCAAAACTATAACGCGTTTAAAACGTCCCTTTTTGTCCGATCTTCTCGTTTTCACTAAAAATAAACAACGAAAAACATTGTTGCAAAACTATAACGCGTTTAGAAGGTCCCTTTTTGTCCGATCTTCTCGTTTTCACTTAAAATAAACAACGAAAAACGTTGTTGCAAAAATATAACGCGTTTAAAAGGTCCCTTTTTGTCCGATCTTCTCATTTTCACTCCAAATAAACAACGAAAAACGTTGTTGCAAAACTAGAACGCGTTTAAAAGGTCCCTTTTTGTCCGATTTTCTCGTTTTCACTCAAAATTAACAACGAAAAACGTTGTTGCAAAACTATAACGCGTTTAAAAGGTCCCTTTTTGTTCTATCTTCTCGTTTTCATACAAAATAAACAACGAAAAACGTTATTGCAAAACTATTACGCGTTTGAAAGGTCCCTTTTTGTTCGATCTTCTCATTTTCACTCAAAATAAACAACGAAAAACGTTGTTGCAAAACTATTACGCGTTTGAAAGGTCCCTTTTTGTTCGATCTTCTCATTTTCACTCAAAATAAACAACGAAAAACGTTGTTGCAAAACTATAACGCATTTAAAACTTCCCTTTTTGTCCGATCTTCTCGTTTTCACTCAAAATAAACAACGAAAAACGTTGTTGCAAAACTATAACGCGTTTAAAACGTCCCTTTTTGTCCGATCTTCTCGTTTTCACTCAAAATTAACAACGAAAAACGTTGTTGCAAAAATATAACGCGTTTAAAAGGTCCCTTTTTGTCCGATCTTCTCATTTTCATTCCAAATAAACAAAAGAAAAACGTCGTTGCAAAACTATAACGCGTTTAAAAGGTCCCTTTTTGTTCGATCTTGTCGTTTTCACTCAAAATAAACAACGAAAAACGTTGTTGCAAAACTATTACGCGTTTGAAAGGTCCCTTTTTGTTCGATCTTCTCATTTTCACTCAAAATAAACAACGAAAAACGTTGTTGCAAAACTATAACGCATTTAAAACTTCCCTTTTTGTCCGATCTTCTCGTTTTCACTCAAAATAAACAACGAAAAACGTTGTTGCAAAACTATAACGCGTTTAAAACGTCCCTTTTTGTCCGATCTTCTCGTTTTCACTCAAAATTAACAACGAAAAACGTTGTTGCAAAAATATAACGCGTTTAAAAGGTCCCTTTTTGTCCGATCTTCTCATTTTCATTCCAAATAAACAAAAGAAAAACATTGTTGCAAAACTATAACGCGTTTAGAAGGTCCCTTTTTGTCCGATCTTCTCGTTTTCACTTAAAATAAACAACGAAAAACGTTGTTGCAAAAATATAACGCGTTTAAAAGGTCCCTTTTTGTCCGATCTTTTCATTTTCACTCCAAATAAACAACGAAAAACGTTGTTGCAAAACTAGAACGCGTTTAGAAGGTCCCTTTTTGTCCGATTTTCTCGTTTTCACTCAAAATTAACAACGAAAAACGTTGTTACAAAACTATAACGCGTTTAAAAGGTCCCTTTTTGTCCGATGTTCTCGTTTTCACAAAAAATAAACAACAAAAAACGTTATTGCAAAACTATAACGCGTTTGAAAGGTAACTTTTTGTCCGATCTTCTCGTTTTCACACAAAATTAACAACGAAAAACGTTATTACAAAACTATAACGCGTTTGAAAGGTCCCTTTTTGTCCGATCTTCTCGTTTTCACTCAAAATAAACAACGAAAAATGTTGTTGCAAAACTATAACGCGTTTAGAAGGTCCCTTTTTGTCCGATCTTCTCGTTTTCACTCAAAATTAACAACGAAAAACTTTGTTGCAAAACAATAACGCGTTTAAAAGGTCCTTTTTTGTCCGATCTTCTCGTTTTCACTCAAAATAAACAACGAAAAACGTTGTTGCAAAACTATAAGGCGTTTAAAAAGGTCCCTTTTTGTCCGATCTTCTCGTTTTCACTAAAAAAAACAACGAAAAACGTTGTTGCAAAACTATAACGCGTTTAAAAGGTCCCTTTTTGTCTGATCTTCTCGTTTTCACTCAAAATAAACAACGAAAAACGTTGTTGCAAAAATATAACGCGTTAAAAAGGTCCCTTTTTGTCCGATCTTCTCATTTTCACTCCAAATAAACAACGAAAAAGGTTGTTGCAAAACTTTAACGCGTTTAAAAGGACCCTTTTTGTCCGATTTTCTCGTTTTCATTCCAAATAAACAACGAAAAACGTTGTTGAAAAACTATAACGTGTTTAAAAGGTCCTTTTTTGTTCGATTTTCTTGTTTTCACTAAAAATTAACAACGAAAAACGTTGTTGCAAAACTATAACGCGTTTAAAAGGTCCCTTTTTGTCCGATCTTGTCGTTTTCACACAAAATAAACAACGAAAAACGTTATTGCAAAACTATAACGTGTTTGAAAGGTCCCTTTTTGTCCGATCTTCAGGTTTTCACTCAAAATAAACAAAGAAAAACCTTGTTGCAAAACTATAACGCATTTAAAACGTCCCTTTTTGTCCGATCTTCTCGTTTTCACTCAAAATAAACAACGAAAAACGTTGTTGCAAAACTATAACGCGTTTAAAACGTCCCTTTTTGTCCGATCTTCTCATTTTCACTCCAAATAAACAACGAAAACGTTGAAGCAAAACTTTAACGCGTTTAAAACGTCCTTTTTTGTCCGATCTTCTCGTTTTCACTAAAACTAAACAACGAAAAACATTGTTGCAAAACTATAACGCGTTTAGAAGGTCCCATTTTGTCCGATCTTCTCGTTTTCACTCAAAATAAACAACGAAAAACGTTGTTGCAAAAATATAACGCGTTTAAAAGGTCCCTTTTTGTCCGATCTTCTCATTTTCACCCCAAATAAACAACGAAAAACGTTGTTGCAAAACTATAACGCGTTTAAAAGGTCCCTTTTTGTCCGATTTTCTCGTTTTCACTCAAAATTAACAACGAAAAACGTTGTTGCAAAATTATAACGCGTTTAAAAGGTTCCTTTTTGTCCGATCTTCTCGTTTTCACACAAAATAAACAACAAAAAACGTTATTGCAAAACTATAACGCGTTTGAAAGGTCCCTTTTTGTCCGATCTTCTCATTTTCACTCAAAATTAACAACGAAAAACGTTGTTGCAAAACTATAACGCGTTTAAAAGGTCTCTTTTTGTTCGATCTTCTCGTTTTCACTCAAAATAAACAACGAAAAACGTTGTTGCAAAAATATAACGCGTTTAAAAGGTCCCTTTTTGTCCGATCTTCTCATTTTCATTCCACATAAACAACGAAAAACGTCGTTGCAAAACTATAACGCGTTTAAAAGGTCCCTTTTTGTTCGATCTTGTCGTTTTCACTCAAAATAAACAACGAAAACGTTGTTGCAAAACTATAACGCGTTTAAAACGTCCCTTTTTGTCCGATCTTCTCGTTTTCACTAAAAATAAACAACGAAAAACATTGTTGCAAAACTATAACGCGTTTAGAAGGTCCCTTTTTGTCCGATCTTCTCGTTTTCACTTAAAATAAACAACGAAAAACGTTGTTGCAAAAATATAACGCGTTTAAAAGGTCCCTTTTTGTCCGATCTTCTCATTTTCACTCCAAATAAACAACGAAAAACGTTGTTGCAAAACTAGAACGCGTTTAAAAGGTCCCTTTTTGTCCGATTTTCTCGTTTTCACTCAAAATTAACAACGAAAAACGTTGTTACAAAACTATAACGCGTTTAAAAGGTCCCTTTTTGTCCGATCTTCTCGTTTTCACACAAAATAAACAACAAAAAACGTTATTGCAAAACTATAACGTGTTTGAAAGGTAACTTTTTGTTCGATCTTCTCGTTTTCACACAAAATAAACAACGAAAAACGTTATTACAAAACTATAACGCGTTTGAAAGGTCCCTTTTTGTCCGATCTTCTCGTTTTCACTTAAAATAAACAACGAAAAATGTTGTTGCAAAACTATAACGCTTTTAGAAGGTCCCTTTTTGTCCGATCTTCTCGTTTTCACTCAAAATTAACAACGAAAAACTTTGTTGCAAAACTATAACGCGTTTAAAAGGTCCTTTTTTGTCCGATCTTCTCGTTTTCACTCAAAATAAACAACGAAAAACGTTGTTGCAAAACTATAAGGCGTTTAAAAAGGTCCCTTTTTGTCCGATCTTTTCGTTTTCACTAAAAAAAACAACGAAAAACGTTGTTGCAAAACTATAACGCGTTTAAAAGGTCCCTTTTTGTCTGATCTTCTCGTTTTCACTCAAAATAAACAACGAAAAACGTTGTTGCAAAAATATAACGCGTTAAAAAGGTCCCTTTTTGTCCGATCTTCTCATTTTCACTCCAAATAAACAACGAAAAAGGTTGTTGCAAAACTTTAACGCGTTTAAAAGGTCCCTTTTTGTCCGATCTTCTCGTTTTCATTCCAAATAAACAACGAAAAACGTTGTTGAAAAACTATAACGTGTTTAAAAGGTCCTTTTTTGTTCGATTTTCTTGTTTTCACTCAAAATTAATAACAAAAAACGTTGTTGCAAAACTATAACGCGTTTAAAAGGTCCATTTTTGTCCGATCTTGTCGTTTTCACACAAAATAAACAACGAAAAACGTTATTGCAAAACTATAACGTGTTTGAAAGGTCCCTTTTTGTCCGATCTTCAGGTTTTCACTCAAAATAAACAAAGAAAAACGTTGTTGCAAAACTATAACGCATTTAAAATGTCCCTTTTTGTCCGATCTTCTCGTTTTCACTCAAAATTAACAACTAAAAACGTTGTTGCAAAACTATAACGCGTTTAAAAGTTCCCTTTTTGTCCGATCTTCTCGTTTTCACTCAAAATTAACAACGAAAAACGTTGTTGCAAAACTATAACGCGTTTAAAAGGTCCCTTTTTGTTCTATCTTCTCGTTTTCACACAAAATAAACAACGAAAAACGTTATTGCAAAACTATAACACGTTTGAAAGGTCCCTTTTTGTTCGATCTTCTCGTTTTCACTCAAAATAAACAACGAAAACGTTGTTACAAAAATATAACACATTTAAAACGTCCTTTTTTGTCCGATCTTCTCGTTTTCACTCAAAATAAACAACGAAAAACGATGTTGCAAAACTATAACGCGTTTAAAATGTCCCTTTTTGTCCGATCTTCTCATTTTCACTCCAAATAAACAACGAAAACGTTGAAGCAAAACTATAACGCGTTTAAAACGTCCTTTTTTGTCCGATCTTCTCGTTTTCACTAAAACTAAACAACGAAAAACATTGTTGCAAAACTATAACGCGTTTAGAAGGTCCCATTTTGTCCGATCTTCTCGTTTTCACTCAAAATAAACAACGAAAAACGTTGTTGCAAAAATATAACGCGTTTAAAAGGTCCCTTTTTGTCCGATCTTCTCATTTTCACCCCAAATAAACAACGAAAAACGTTGTTGCAAAACTAGAACGCGTTTAAAAGGTCCCTTTTTGTCCGATTTTCTCGTTTTCACTCAAAATTAACAACGAAAAACGTTGTTGCAAAATTATAACGCGTTTAAAAGGTTCCTTTTTGTCCGATCTTCTCGTTTTCACACAAAATAAACAACAAAATACGTTATTGCAAAACTATAACGCGTTTGAAAGGTCCCTTTTTGTCCGATCTTCTCATTTTCACTCAAAATTAACAACGAAAAACGTTGTTGCAAAATTATAACGCGTTTAAAAGGTCTCTTTTTGTTCGATCTTCTCGTTTTCACTCAAAATAAACAACGAAAAACGTTGTTGCAAAAATATAACGCGTTTAAAAGGTCCCTTTTTGTCCGATCTTCTCATTTTCATTCCAAATAAACAACGAAAAACGTCGTTGCAAAACTATAACGCGTTTAAAAGGTCCCTTTTTGTTCGATCTTGTCGTTTTCACTCAAAATAAACAACGAAAACGTTGTTGCAAAACTATAACGCGTTTAAAACGTCCCTTTTTGTCCGATCTTCTCGTTTTCACTAAAAATAAACAACGAAAAACATTGTTGCAAAACTATAACGCGTTTAGAAGGTCCCTTTTTGTCCGATCTTCTCGTTTTCACTTAAAATAAACAACGAAAAACGTTGTTGCAAAAATATAACGCGTTTAAAAGGTCCCTTTTTGTCCGATCTTCTCATTTTCACTCCAAATAAACAACGAAAAACGTTGTTGCAAAACTAGAACGCGTTTAAAAGGTCCCTTTTTGTCCGATTTTCTCGTTTTCACTCAAAATTAACAACGAAAAACGTTGTTACAAAACTATAACGCGTTTAAAAGGTCCCTTTTTGTCCGATCTTCTCGTTTTCACACAAAATAAACAACAAAAAACGTTATTGCAAAACTATAACGCGTTTGAAAGGTAACTTTTTGTTCGATCTTCTCGTTTTCACACAAAATAAACAACGAAAAACGTTATTACAAAACTATAACGCGTTTGAAAGGTCCCTTTTTGTCCGATCTTCTCGTTTTCACTCAAAATAAACAACGAAAAATGTTGTTGCAAAACTATAACGCGTTTAGAAGGTCCCTTTTTGTCCGATCTTCTCGTTTTCACTCAAAATTAACAACGAAAAACTTTGTTGCAAAACTATAACGCGTTTAAAAGGTCCTTTTTTGTCCGATCTTCTCGTTTTCACTCAAAATAAACAACGAAAAACGTTGTTGCAAAACTATAAGGCGTTTAAAAAGGTCCCTTTTTGTCCGATCTTCTCGTTTTCACTAAAAAAAACAACGAAAAACGTTGTTGCAAAACTATAACGCGTTTAAAAGGTCCCTTTTTGTCTGATCTTCTCGTTTTCACTCAAAATAAACAACGAAAAACGTTGTTGCAAAAATATAACGCGTTAAAAAGGTCCCTTTTTGTCCGATCTTCTCGTTTTCATTCCAAATAAACAACGAAAAACGTTGTTGAAAAACTATAACGTGTTTAAAAGGTCCTTTTTTGTTCGATTTTCTTGTTTTCACTCAAAATTAATAACAAAAAACGTTGTTGCAAAACTATAACGCGTTTAAAAGGTCCCTTTTTGTCCGATCTTGTCGTTTTCACACAAAATAAACAACGAAAAACGTTATTGCAAAACTATAACGTGTTTGAAAGGTCCCTTTTTGTCCGATCTTCAGGTTTTCACTCAAAATAAACAAAGAAAAACGTTGTTGCAAAACTATAACGCATTTAAAATGTCCCTTTTTGTCCGATCTTCTCGTTTTCACTCAAAATTAACAACTAAAAACGTTGTTGCAACACTATAACGCGTTTAAAAGTTCCCTTTTTGTCCGATCTTCTCGTTTTCACTCAAAATTAACAACGAAAAACGTTGTTCCAAAACTATAACGCGTTTAAAAGGTCCCTTTTTGTTCTATCTTCTCATTTTCACACAAAATAAACAACGAAAAACGTTATTGCAAAACTATAACGCGTTTGAAAGGTCCCTTTTTGTTCGATCTTCTCGTTTTCACTCAAAATAAACAACGAAAACGTTGTTACAAAAATATAACGCATTTAAAACGTCCCTTTTTGTCCGATCTTCTCGTTTTCACTCAAAATAAACAACGAAAAACGTTGTTGCAAAACTATAACGCGTTTAAAACGTCCCTTTTTGTCCGATCTTCTCATTTTCACTCCAAATAAACAACGAAAACGTTGAAGCAAAACTATAACGCGTTTAAAACGTCCCTTTTTGTCCGATCTTCTCGTTTTCACCAAAACTAAACAACGAAAAACATTGTTGCAAAACTATAACGCGTTTAGAAGGTCCCATTTTGTCCGATCTTCTCGTTTTCACTCAAAATAAACAACGAAAAACGTTGTTGCAAAAATATAACGCGTTTAAAAGGTCCCTTTTTGTCCGATCTTCTCATTTTCACCCCAAATAAACAACGAAAAACGTTGTTGCAAAACTAGAACGCGTTTAAAAGGTCCCTTTTTGTCCGATTTTCTCGTTTTCACTCAAAATTAACAACGAAAAACGTTGTTGCAAAATTATAACGCATTTAAAAGGTCCCTTTTTGTCCGATCTTCTCGTTTTCACACAAAATAAACAACAAAAAACGTTATTGCAAAACTATAACGCGTTTGAAAGGTCCCTTTTTGTCCGATCTTCTCATTTTCACTCAAAATTAACAACGAAAAACGTTGTTGCAAAACTATAACGCGTTTAAAAGGTCTCTTTTTGTTCGATCTTCTCGTTTTCACTCAAAATAAACAACGAAAAACGTGTTGCAAAACCATAACGCGTTTAAAACGTCCCTTTTTGTCCGATCTTCTCGTTTTCACTCAAAATTAACAACGAAAAACGTTGTTGCAAAAATATAACGCGTTTAAAAGGTCCCTTTTGTCCGATCTTCTCATTTTCACTCCAAATAAATAACGAAAAACGTCGTTGCAAAACTATAACGCGTTTAAAAGGTCCCTTTTTGTTCGATCTTCTCGTTTTCACTCAAAATAAACAACGAAAACGTTGTTGCAAAACTATAACGCGTTTAAAACGTCCCTTTTTGTCCGATCTTCTCGTTTTCACACAAAATAAACAACAAAAAACGTTATTGCAAAACTATAACGCGTTTGAAAGGTCCCTTTTTGTCCGATCTTCTCATTTTCACATAAAAATTAACAACGAAAAACGTTGTTGCAAAACTATAACGCGTTTAAAAGGTCCCTTTTTGTGCGATCTTTTCGTTTTCACACAAAATAAACAACGAAAAACGTTATTGCAAAACTATAACGCGTTTGAAAGGTCTCTTTTTGTCCGATCTTCTCGTTTTCACTCAAAATAAACAACGAAAAACGTTGTTGCAAAACTATAACGCGTTTAAAAGGTTCCTTTTTGTCCGATCTTCTCGTTTTCACTCAAAATTAACAACGAAAAACTTTGTTGCAAAACTATAACGCGTTTAAAAGGTCCCTTTTTGTCCGATCTTCTCGTTTTCACTCAAAATAAACAACGAAAAACGTTTAAAACGTCCCTTTTTGTCCTATCTTCTCGTTTTCACTAAAAATAAACAACGAAAAACATTGTTGCAAAACTATAACGCGTTTAAAAGGTCCCTTTTTGTCCGATCTTCTCGTTTTCACTCTAAATAAACAACGAAAAACATTGTTGCAAAAATATAACGCGTTAAAAAGGTCCCTTTTTGTTCGATCTTCTCATTTTCACTCCAAATAAACAACGAAAAACGTTGTTGCAAAACTATAACGCGTTTAAAAGGTCCCTTTATGTCTGATCTTCTCGTTTTCACACAAAATAAACAACGAAAAACCTTATTACAAAACTTTAACGCGTTTGAAAGATCCCTTTTTGTCCGATCTTCTCGTTTTCATTCCAAATAAACAACGAAAAACGTTGTTGAAAAACTATAACGTGTTTAAAAGGTCCTTTTTTGTTCGATTTTTCTCGTTTTCACTCAAAATTAACTACGAAAAACGTTGTTGCAAAACTATAACGCGTTTAAAAGGTCCCTTTTTGTCCAATCTTCTCGTTTTCACTCAAAATAAACAACGAAAAACGTTGTTGCAAAACTATAACGCGTTTAAAAGGTCCCTTTCTGTCCGATCTTCTCGTTTTCACACAAAATAAACAACGAAAAACGTTGTTGCAAAACTATAAAGCGTTTAAAACGTCCCTTTTTGTCCGATCTTCTCGTTTTCATTCAAAATAAACAACGAAAAGCGTTGCTGCAAAACTATAACGCGTTTAAAAGGTCCCTTTTTGTCCGATCTTCTCGTTTTCACTCAAAATTAACAACGAAAAACGTTGTTGCAAAACTATAACGCGTTTAAAAGGTCCCTTTTTGTTCTATCTTCTCGTTTTCACAAAAAATAAACAACGAAAAACGTTATTGCAAAACTATAACGCGTTTGAAAGGTCCCTTTTTGTTCGATCTTCTCGTTTTCACTCAAAATAAACAATGAAAAACGTTGTTGCAAAACTATAACGCATTTAAAACTTCCCTTTTTGTCCGATTTTCTCGTTTTCACTCAAAATAAACAACGAAAAACGTTATTGCAAAACTATAACGCGTTTGAAAGGTCATTTTTTGTTCGATCTTCTCGTTTTCACTCAAAATAAACAACGAAAAACGTTGTTGCAAAACTATAACGCGTTTAAAAGGTCCCTTTTTGTCTGATCTTCTCGTTTTCACTCAAAATAAACAACGAAAAACGTTGTTGCAAAAATATAACGCGTTAAAAAGGTCCCTTTTTGTCCGATCTTCTCATTTTCACTCCAAATAAACAACGAAAAAGGTTGTTGCAAAACTTTAACGCGTTTAAAAGGTCCCTTTTTATCCGATCTTCTCGTTTTCATTCCAAATAAACAACGAAAAACGTTGTTGAAAAACTATAACGTGTTTAAAAGGTCCTTTTTTGTTCGATTTTCTTGTTTTCACTCAAAATTAACAACGAAAAACGTTGTTGCAAAACTATAACTCGTTTAAAAGGTCCCTTTTTGTCCGATCTTGTCGTTTTCACACAAAATAAACAACGAAAAACGTTATTGCAAAACTATAACGTGTTTGAAAGGTCCCTTTTTGTCCGATCTTCAGGTTTTCACTCAAAATAAACAAACAAAAACGTTGTTGCAAAACTATAACGCATTTAAAATGTCCCTTTTTGTCCGATCTTCTCGTTTTCACTCAAAATTAACAACTAAAAACGTGTTGCAAAACTATAACGCGTTTAAAAGTTCCCTTTTTGTCCGATCTTCTCGTTTTCACTCAAAATTAACAACGAAAAACGTTGTTGCAAAACTATAACGCGTTTAAATGGTCTCTTTTTGTTCTATCTTCTCGTTTTCACACAAAATAAACAACGAAAAACGTTATTGCAAAACTATAACGCGTTTGAAAGGTCCCTTTTTGTTCGATCTTCTCGTTTTCACTCAAAATAAACAACGAAAACGTTGTTACAAAAATATAACGCATTTAAAACGTCCCTTTTTGTCCGATCTTCTCGTTTTCACTCAAAATAAACAACGAAAAACGTTGTTGCAAAACTATAACGCGTTTAAAACGTCCCTTTTTGTCCGATCTTCTCATTTTCACTCCAAATAAACAACGAAAACGTTGAAGCAAAACTATAACGCGTTTAAAACGTCCCTTTTTGTCCGATCTTCTCGTTTTCACTAAAAATAAACAACGAAAAACATTGTTGCAAAACTATAACGCGTTTAGAAGGTCCCATTTTGTCCGATCTTCTCGTTTTCACTCAAAATAAACAACGAAAAACGTTGTTGCAAAAATATAACGCGTTTAAAAGGTCCCTTTTTGTCCGATCTTCTCATTTTCACCCCAAATAAACAACGAAAAACGTTGTTGGAAAACTAGAACGCGTTTAAAAGATCCCTTTTTGTCCGATTTTCTCGTTTTCACTCAAAATTAACAACGAAAAACGTTGTTGCAAAATTATAACGCGTTTAAAAGGTCCCTTTTTGTCCGATCTTCTCGTTTTCACACAAAATAAACAACAAAAAACGTTATTGCAAAACTATAACGCGTTTGAAAGGTCCCTTTTTGTCCGATCTTCTCATTTTCACTCAAAATTAACAACGAAAAACGTTGTTGCAAAACTATAACGCGTTTAAAAGGTCTCTTTTTGTTCGATCTTCTCGTTTTCACTCAAAATAAACAATGAAAAACGTGTTGCAAAACTATAACGCGTTTAAAACGTCCCTTTTTGTCCGATCTT
This sequence comes from Rutidosis leptorrhynchoides, assembly GCF_046630445.1. Taxonomy (NCBI): domain Eukaryota; kingdom Viridiplantae; phylum Streptophyta; class Magnoliopsida; order Asterales; family Asteraceae; genus Rutidosis; species Rutidosis leptorrhynchoides. Next base: position 262,389,729 of record NC_092337.1, read on the forward strand.
CTCGTTTTCACTCAAAATTAACAACGAAAAACGTTGTTGCAAAAATATAACGCGTTTAAAAGGTCCCTTTTTGTCCGATCTTCTCATTTTCACTCCAAATAAATAACGAAAAACGTCGTTGCAAAACTAAAACGCGTTTAAAAGGTCCCTTTTTGTTCGATCTTCTCGTTTTCACTCAAAATAAACAACGAAAACATTGTTGCAAAACTATAACGCGTTTAAAACGTCCCTTTTTGTCCGATCTTCTCGTTTTCACACAAAATAAACAACAAAAAACGCTATTGCAAAACTATAACGCGTTTGAAAGGTCCCTTTTTGTCCGATCTTCTCATTTTCACATAAAAATTAACAACGAAAAACGTTGTTGCAAAACTATAACGCGTTTAAAAGGTCCCTTTTTGTGCGATCTTCTCGTTTTCACACAAAATAAACAACGAAAAACGTTATTGCAAAACTATAACGCGTTTGAAAGGTCCCTTTTTGTCTGATCTTCTCGTTTTCACTCAAAATTAACAACGAAAAACTTTATTGCAAAACTATAACGCGTTTAAAAGGTCCCTTTTTGTCCGATCTTCTCGTTTTCACTCAAAATAAACAACGAAAAACGTTTAAAACGTCCCTTTTTGTCCGATCTTCTCGTTTTCACTAAAAATAAACAACGAAAAACGTTGTTGCAAAACTATAACGCGTTTAAAAGGTCCCTTTTCGTCCGATCTTCTCGTTTTCACTCTAAATAAACAACGAAAAACATTGTTGCAAAAATATAACGCGTTAAAAAGGTCCCTTTTTGTTCGATCTTCTCATTTTCACTCCAAATAAACAACGAAAAACGTTGTTGCAAAACTATTACGCGTTTAAAAGGTCCCATTTTGTCCGATTTTCTCGTTTTCACTCAAAATTAACAACGAAAAACGTTGTTGCAAAACTATAACGCGTTTAAAAGGTCCCTTTATGTCTGATCTTCTCGTTTTCACACAAAATAAACAACGAAAAACCTTATTACAAAACTTTAACGCGTTTGAAAGATCCCTTTTTGTCCGATCTTCTCGTTTTCATTCCAAATAAACAACGAAAAACGTTGTTGAAAAACTATAACGTGTTTAAAAGGTCCTTTTTTGTTCGATTTTTCTCGTTTTCACTCAAAATTAACAACGAAAAACGTTGTTGCAAAACTATAACGCGTTTAAAAGGTCTCTTTTTGTCCAATCTTCTCGTTTTCACTCAAAATAAACAACGAAAAACGTTGTTGCAAAACTATAACGCATTTAAAAGGTCCCTTTCTGTCCGATCTTCTCGTTTTCACACAAAATAAACAACGAAAAACGTTGTTGCAAAACTATAAAGCGTATAAAACGTCCCTTTTTGTCCGATCTTCTCGTTTTCATTCAAAATAAACAACGAAAAACGTTGCTGCAAAACTATAACGCGTTTAAAAGATCCCTTTTTGTCCGATCTTCTCGTTTTCACTCAAAATTAACAACGAAAAACGTTGTTGCAAAAATATAACGCGTTTAAAAGGTCCCTTTTTGTTCTATCTTCTCGTTTTCACAAAAAAATAAACAACGAAAAACGTTATTGCAAAACTATAACGCGTTTGAAAGGTCCCTTTTTGTTCGATCTTCTCGTTTTCACTCAAAATAAACAATGAAAAACGTTGTTGCAAAACTATAACGCATTTAAAACTTCCCTTTTTGTCCGATTTTCTCGTTTTCACTCAAAATAAACAAAGAAAAACGTTATTGCAAAACTATAACGCGTTTGAAAGGTCCCTTTTTGTTCGATCTTCTCGTTTTCACTCAAAATAAACAACGAAAAACGTTGTTGCAAAACTATAACGCGTTTAAAACGTCCCTTTTTGTCCGATCTTCTCGTATTCACTCCAAATAAACAACGAAAAACGTTGTTGCAAAACTAGAACGCGTTTAAAAGGTCCCTTTTTGTCCGATTTTCTCGTTTTCACTCAAAATTAACAACGAAAAACGTTGTTGCAAAACTATAACGCGTTTAAAAGGTCCCTTTTTGTCCGATCTTCTCGTTTTCACACAAAATAAACAACAAAAAACGTTATTGCAAAACTATAACGCGTTTGAAAGGTCCCTTTTTGTCCGATCTTCTCATTTTCACTCAAAATTAACAACGAAAAACGTTGTTGCAAAACTACAACGCGTTTAAAACGTCCCTTTTTGTCCGATCTTCTCGTTTTCACACAAAATAAACAACAAAAAACGTTATTGCAAAACTATAACGCGTTTGAAAGGTCCCTTTTTGTCCGATCTTCTCATTTTCACATAAAAATTAACAACGAAAAACGTTGTTGCAAAACTATAACGCGTTTAAAAGGTCCCTTTTTGTGCGATCTTCTCGTTTTCACACAAAATAAACAACGAAAAACGTTATTGCAAAACTATAACGCGTTTGAAAGGTCCCTTTTTGTCCGATCTTCTCGTTTTCACTCAAAATAAACAACGAAAAACGATGTTGCAAAACTATAACGCGTTTAAAAGGTCCCTTTTTGTCCGATCTTCTCGTTTTCACTCAAAATTAACAACGAAAAACTTTGTTGCAAAACTATAACGCGTTTAAAAGGTCCCTTTTTGTCCGATGTTCTCGTTTTCTGTCATAACCCGTCCTTAACCATAAGAACGTGTTAGATAACGTATGATTTCATTGCGAGGTATTGACCTCTATATGCGACATTTTTAAAAGAAACTGCATATATTATACATTACAAACCACAACCGTTATTTTTGTTACAAGCTTTAGACAATAAAAAGATGATTATCGTTTAGCGATAATCTTCGACTTACAAACTTTACAAATGATAATAACAACACGGTTTCTAGCATATTTTACAGTACAACATCTCGGATATGCAGTTTTATTTTTGACACAAACATGCGTACGCAAGATCCTGCTTAGATCCAACATAATGCAGCGGAAGCTTTAGTAATCTCCTGAGAATAGACATGTTTTAAAAGGTCAACATAAAGTTGGTGAGATATAGGTTTAGTGCCGGCAGCAATATATATATAGACCACAAGATTTCGTATATAAACAGTTTAATAAAAGTATTCTAAGTGGTTGAGCACTCGGTAACCATACTTAACATTTTCACGTCGCATATTCCCTTTAATATGAAATCTTACTACACCGTACCAAGTGTAGTCACAAAACGAAGTACTGTGCAACCGTTGAATACTGGTCGTCCAGTCCGGTTGGGGTTGTCAGGCCCGATAGATCTATCAACAGGATTCGCGTTTACAATACCGCTGTAAATATTAGTTACCAAGCTACAGGGAAGTATGCCAGTGGTACAACTCAACGTAGAACATATTTTTCAGTTACTTGTGTCCATATCGTAAAACATAAAATACATGTATTCTCATCCCGAAATATTTAGAGTTAAAAGTGGGACTATATACTCACTTTTGTCTTGATGATATAAATAATTTGACTCGGTCTTCCGGTTGATATCACGAACCTATCCATATATAATATATCAATATGTTTTCATTTTAAACAAACGTTATATATATATACTTGTTATACTTTTAATACTTTGAATATTTCCTTAGTCCGAAAGTTAGCAGTCCGAGGTTAGCAATTCAATTTTTAATGGTTCATTTTTAGATGTTTAATATACCCGCAATGAATAAATACAACCCCCAACGAAATAAATAAAACTCCCGTAAAACCCCATCATAAATGTATTGGTCGAGATTAATCTTGACCCATGGTACCGGTGTTGTCAAATGACGTGTTGCGTACAATCATGGGATCTTATGATTAATCTTCTCGTGTTGTTTACGGGTGATCCTGAACCATATAAAATTGAATTATAAGTACATATATATAAAATATCATGTTATCTTAGAAGTATGTGATTTTATGTAAATTTTTCCAATGAATCCCGAAGTCATTTAAGCCTTGGATAACCAATTTTGTTTCGGTCATAGTTTCTTCGTTACAAGTCCGTTTTCGTTGATTCAACTTGCCATCTCCTTGGATCGAGTCCCTCTTTAAGACTATGAACTGTAAATACCTTAGTTTGTATTCAAAATCACACGGCATAGGTCAAACTTTAGTGAAACTTATGAAGTTAATCATTTTCGTTACAACAAAATCATTTAATGACCATTTTTCTAAAAATACTTATACTTTGAAAAACCAAGTTTTACCTTGTTAAATTAGCATATACATAAGTTATATTACAGGTCTTGAAGTATTTTAAAAGTTAAGTTAGAAGGATCTATTTAGTTTGCAAACAAGTTTGAAAACATTCAAACTATGTTCTTGTTGTTAAACTTGTATACCACAAAATATGATAGCTATATATATATGAATCGAATAAGGTTATGAACATATATTCTACCTCAAGTTCCTTGGATGAAGTTGCTGTAAAAGAGAAGTAAGAAGCTAGAATCAAAAGGGTGCTAGAGGTGGATGAAAGATTGGAAGTAAGTTGGTGTTCTTGGAAGGTTTTCTTGAAGTGTTTTTGTATGATTTTCTTATGGTGTTTTAGTATGGTTTTTGAAGCTAGATCTTCATAGATGTGAGCTGAGATGATTAAGGGGTTTTAGGGTTATGGAAGAGTGTGTGTTTTGCTAGAAAAATGGAAGAGAAAGTTGAATCAAAGTGATGATACATGAGGCTCCTTAAAAACGTGTTCTTAAGGTAGACATGGACAAAATTTAGTTTGTTATCTTATGTAATTAGTCAATAAGCTTCCAAAAGTAATTACCTTACCCTCATGGCATGAATAATGGCTGGTTAGGTGGTGATTTTGATGTGTATTTACTATTAGTAAATACGTATAGGAGCTAGGTATGATACGAGTACAAATACTCTAGGTATACGTATAGAAATTTTGTGAAAAATGAAATGAGGATTCAAATATAGCTATCTTTTGTGAATACACTTATATGATTTTATGTATTTAAGTTCTTAAAAGTGATTAAATACATTACTTATACGATATATGTATAAACATTATAAGTCTTAAGTATTTATGTCAAATAACGTTACGTATAGTTATCGTTTTGAAAACTTAAGTTAGTAGTTTCAAAATACACATATAACTTGTTGTTATTAATACAAAATGAGATATTAAAACATTTATTAATCATGTTAAATATGTATATATACATTTATATACACAAACGTATAATTATCATATATTGTATAGTTCGTGATATCATCGGTCAAACTAGACGGTCGAACGTTGTGTAAAACTCTTTTCGGAAATATAAATCTCGACAATTTGGATTGCTTATCAAGTTGGTAATGTTTAATTTATGTAAATATCAATCTTATAAGTATAGAACGATCGAAAAAGTGCGGGTCGTTACATTACCTCCCCGTTAAATAAATTTCGTCCCGAAATTTTAAAATTGTACCTATTTTGCGTCATCGAGAAACAAGTGTGGATACTTTTGCTTCATCTGATCCTCTCGTTCCCAAGTAAACTCGGGACCTCTTCTAGCATTCCAACGAACCTTAACAATCGGTATATTGCTCTGTTTGAGCTGTTTAACTTCACGGTCCATGATTTCGATTGGTTCTTCGACGAATTGTAGTTTCTCGTCGACATGGATTTCTTCAAGAGGAATGGTGAGGTCTTCCTTTGCAAGACACTTCTTAAGGTTTGAGACGTGAAAGGTATTATGTACTCCGGCGAGTTGTTGTGGTAACTCGAGTCGATAAGCTACCGGTCCAATGCGTTCGATGATCTTGAACGGGCCTACATATCTTGGGTTCAGTTTACCTCTTTTACCGAAACGTATTACACCTTTCCAAGGTGACACCTTTAGCATAACCATGTCACCGATCTGAAACTCTAATGGTTTCCTTCGGACATCGGCGTAGCTCTTTTGGCGACTACGGGCTGTTTTCAATCTCTCCTTGATTTGTACTATCTTTTCAGTAGTTTCATGTATGATTTCGGGACCAGTTAAATGTCGATCTCCTACTTCATTCCAACAGATAGGAGATCTACACTTCCTTCCATACAATGCTTCGAATGGCGCAGCTCTAATGCTCGCATGATAACTATTATTATACGAGAATTCTGCTAACGGTAGATATTTATCCCATCCGTTTCCAAAATCGATCACACATGCCCTGAGCATGTCTTCGAGAGTCTGAATCGTTCTCTCACTCTGTCCATCGGTTTGTGGATGATATGCGGTACTCATATCCAACCGAGTTCCTAGTGCCTCCTGTAGTGATTGCCAAAACTTTGAGGTAAATCTACTATCACGATCGGATATAATGGAAATAGGTATTCCATGCCTTGAAACAACTTCCTTTATATACAATCGTAATAGTTTCTCCATTCTATCCGTTTCCTTTATAGGCAAGAAATGTGCAGACTTGGTGAGACGATCAACAATCACCCAAATGGTGTCGTATCCCCAGGCAGTCTTTGGTAACTTCGTGATGAAATCCATGGTAATACCATCCCATTTCCATTCTGGGATTTCTGGTTGTTGAAGTAACCCTGACGGCTTTTGGTGTTCTGCTTTGACTTTGGAACAAGTTAAACACTCCCCAACATATGTTGCTACGTCTGTCTTTAAATTAGGCCACCAATAATGCGTCTTAAGATCTTGGTACATCTTTCCAACTCCAGGATGTATCGAATATCTTGTCTTATGTGCCTCGTTCAATATCAACTTCCTTAATCCACCCAACTTCGGTACCCAAATACGATTTGCAAAATATCGAATTCCATCTTCCCGCATAACGAGTTGCTTCTCATACTTCTTCATTATTTCATTTCCTATATTTTCTTTAGTAAGTGCTTCTCGTTGAACTTCTTTGATTTGTGAGTTGAGATTCATGCGAATTTTTATGTTCATCGCTCGTACTCGAATTGGTTCTCGTTCTTTTCTGCTTAAAGCATCAGCCACCACGTTTGCCTTCCCGGGATGATAACGAATTTCACAATCATAGTCGTTTATTAACTCGACCCACCTACGTTGCCTCATGTTCAATTGTTTCTGATCAAAAATATGTTGAAGGCTTTTATGATCAGTAAACACAGTGAATTTAACCCCATACAAGTAGTGTCTCCACATCTTCAATGCAAACACGACTGCTCCCAATTCTAGATCATGCGTCGTATAATTTCGCTCGTGAATCTTCAATTGTCGGGATGCGAATGCAATAACTTTCTTCCGTTGCATAAGAACACAACCAAAACCTTGTCGCGAAGCGTCACAATATATTTCAAAATCATCGTTCCCTTCTGGTAACGATAAAATAGGCGCCGTAGTTAACTTCTTCTTCAGTATTTGAAATGCGTTCTCCTGCTCCGAGGTCCATTCATATTTCTTCCCTTTTTGTGTTAACGCTGTCAACGGCTTAGCTATTCGGGAAAAATCTTGAATAAACCTTCTATAATAACCGGCTAAACCCAAAAATTGGCGTATCTGTGTTGGTGTCTTAGGAGTCTCCCATTTTTCAATAGCTTCAGTTTTTGCTGGATCAACCTGAATTCCTTCGCTATTAACAACGTGGCCAAGAAATTGCACTTCTTTCAACCAAAAAGCACACTTAGAAAATTTAGCATATAGCTGTTCTTTTCTTAACAACTCCAATATCAACCTTAAATGCTCTTCATGCTCTTGCTCACTCTTGGAATAGATAAGAATATCATCAATGAAAACGATAACAAACTTATCTAAATACGGACTACAAACTCGATTCATGAGGTCCATGAATACAGCTGGCGCATTTGTCAATCCAAACGGCATGACCAAAAATTCGTAATGACCATAACGTGTCCGAAAAGCAGTTTTCGGAATGTCCTCTTCTTTGACGCGTAGTTGATGATAGCCCGATCTTAAGTCGATTTTTGAATAAATACATGATCCTTGCAATTGATCAAATAAGTCATCAATTCTCGGTAGTGGATACCGATTCTTGATAGTTAACTTATTTAATTCACGATAGTCTATACACATCCTAAAAGATCCATCTTTCTTCTTAACAAACAAAATTGGAGCTCCCCACGGTGAAGTACTCGGTCGTATGAATCCACGGTCCAGTAATTCTTTTAACTGACTTTGAAGTTCTTTTAACTCGGACGGTGCAAGTCTATATGGAGCACGAGCCACTGGTGCAGCTCCTGGTACTAAATCTATTTGAAATTCTACCGATCTAAATGGAGGTAATCCCGGCAATTCTTCCGGAAAAACTTCAGGAAAATCTCTTGCCACAGGCACGTCGTTGATGCACTTTTCTTTCTTTTCGACTTTATTAACATGTGCTAAAATAGCGTAACATCCCTTTTCTAAACACTTCTTGGCTTTCAAACAGCTAATGAGTTTTAGCTTTGAATTACCCTTCTCTCCATAAATCATCACCGGTATTTTATCCTTACCAGGAATACGAATTGCCTTCTTGGCACAAACAACTTCCGCTCCTATTTTGGACATCCAGTCCATGCCGACTATTACATCAAAACCTCCTAATTCTACGGGTATTAAGTCGATTTTAAATGTTTCTCCGGCTAGATTTATTTCACAATCACGACAAATTTTATCGGCTTTAATTAGCTTACCATTAGCTAACTCAATCAAGTACTTAGCATCTAGAGGTAATGATGAACAATTCAATTTAGTGTAAAAATTTATACACACGTAACTTCTATCGGCGCCAGTATCAAATAAAATAGATGCTGATAAGTTATTAATGGTAAACGTACCCGTAACAAGTTCCGGGTCTTCTCGTGCCTCTCTAGCATTAATAACAAACGCTCTTCCACGTGCAGGTCCGCCATTCTGATTCAGGCACTGGCTCTTATAATGACCTTGTTTTCCACACCCAAAACAAGTAATGTTAGCCAAAGCAGTTCTATTTGCGTTGGTGGCAGGAGTCTTGTTACCATTTGCATTTGTAACGAGAGCCTTACAATCTTCAGCAAGATGTCCCTGTCGATTGCATTTGGTGCACAACACACTACAGTAACCAAAGTGATGTTTGTGACAACGGTTGCATAAAGGACTTTGTCCTTTATAACCAAAGCTTGAACCACCACCTGCACCTTGTATGGTTTCTTGTTTCTTAAAAGATTGTTGTTGGTTACCTCGATCATAATTTCCATTCCACTTTCTTTTGTTACCTGATACCTTCACATCAGTATTGGATGCTTTCTTATCCAGGATGACCTGATCCATTAACTCATTCGCCATGGTTATAGCTTCATGAATTGTCTTAGGTTTCGATGCTGTAACGTTTGCCTTGACCTTTTTGGGCAAACCACCTTTGTACATTTCAATCTTCCGTGCTTCGGTTGGAACCAATTCAGGACATAGTAAAACTAATTCCATGAATCGCTGATTGTAGTTGGTGATTTCAGTACCAACCACCTTCAAACTTCGTAACTCATCTTCTAACTTAATAACCTCATTCCTTGGACAATACTCGGTGATTATCATTGCTTTGAATTCTTCCCATGGAGTATCATAAGCTACATCTCCTCCTACCGCCTTCACATAATTCTTCCACCATGTGAGTGCACTATCTTGTAAAGTGCACGATGCATACTTGGTCATGTCTTTTTCATCACAACCGCTGATTTTGAACACCGTCTCCATCTTTTCTATCCATCGGGTTAAACCGATAGGTCCTTCCGTTCCACTGAATGATGAAGGTTTGCAAGCTTGAAACGTCTTGTAGGAGCATCCTACACGAGGATTTGGATTAACTGCAGTAGCTCTTGCAGCTTCGACCCATAGCATTCTATCGTTGACTCGCTGGTTGATGAAGTTCTCGACTTCTTGTTCCGTCATTCGGTTCAATCGCGCCATTACCTAATGAAAGAAAATAATTATTCACATGGATTATTATAGATGTAGTATGTATTTATAGTACATTTATAGCTTGTTAATAATATGAACCAGGTATTATTATAAAAGCCTTTTCTTCTTATTAGCGTTTTATAATTATATCTTGGGTAGTACCTACCCGTTAATGTTCATACTTAATAGCTTAGTACAGAATCAATTACTACAATCTAAATAATACTTAACCATGGAAAATTATTGCATTTCATACTTCGCTATTTTACATATGCTTATCTTACATCAAACTTTAAGCAAACCACACTAATAATATTATACAAAACATTATATGATTCCATGGCTTAATACGGCAGTGCATCGTTCGGTCTATTTTCTAGGGCGTTTAGTTCCAATGAATGGCCTAACGCTTATCCTAGCTGTCTGCCTACGTTTTGGCTGAGGAGCCGAAGAACTAGATGCGGGGATAGCACTAATAGGAGTAGCGGGAATAGGGGTGGTAGTGTTGAGTGGAATTGGTGCTACGTCATTCTCACTAAGTTCGGGATTTGAATTTTCTAATTCATTCGCTTTTCGTTTCTTTCCTTGATCGAATTTTTCTTTCGTAATTTCTAGTATTTCTTCCTCGGGTTCACTTTCTTCTTCGGGTTCACTTTCCTCTTCGGGTTCACTTTCCTCCTCGGGTTCACTTTCCGATATTTCTATAGTTGGTTCATCTGGAAATTGTGAGTCTTCCCCAAAAATACCATTTTCGTCATCGGATATGTTAATGACTGAAACACAATCTGAAGATTCTGATTCGGAGTCGCTGAATGTGATAATAAGTTTCGAGCCCGACATCTATCACACAACAACTAACCCATTAGTACTTACATAATATTTACATATGAATTTTTAACCAACAGTGATAAGCAATGGTTTTTTTTTTTTTTTTTAAAATCAAACCCGGTCAAAGTCCAGACTTACTAATGTATCGTAACGACTTATCGGTTTAGACACACTAATGCAAACCTGGTTCGCTAAGACCACCGCTCTGATACCACATGTCATAACCCGTCCTTAACCATAAGAACGTGTTAGATAACGTATGATTTCATTGCGAGGTATTGACCTCTATATGCGACATTTTTAAAAGAAACTGCATATATTATACATTACAAACCACAACCGTTATTTTTGTTACAAGCTTTAGACAATAAAAAGATGATTATCGTTTAGCGATAATCTTCGACTTACAAACTTTACAAATGATAATAACAACACGGTTTCTAGCATATTTTACAGTACAACATCTCGGATATGCAGTTTTATTTTTGACACAAACATGCGTACGCAAGATCCTGCTTAGATCCAACATAATGCAGCGGAAGCTTTAGTAATCTCCTGAGAATAGACATGTTTTAAAAGGTCAACATAAAGTTGGTGAGATATAGGTTTAGTGCCGGCAGCAATATATATATAGACCACAAGATTTCGTATATAAACAGTTTAATAAAAGTATTCTAAGTGGTTGAGCACTCGGTAACCATACTTAACATTTTCACGTCGCATATTCCCTTTAATATGAAATCTTACTACACCGTACCAAGTGTAGTCACAAAACGAAGTACTGTGCAACCGTTGAATACTGGTCGTCCAGTCCGGTTGGGGTTGTCAGGCCCGATAGATCTATCAACAGGATTCGCGTTTACAATACCGCTGTAAATATTAGTTACCAAGCTACAGGGAAGTATGCCAGTGGTACAACTCAACGTAGAACATATTTTTCAGTTACTTGTGTCCATATCGTAAAACATAAAATACATGTATTCTCATCCCGAAATATTTAGAGTTAAAAGTGGGACTATATACTCACTTTTGTCTTGATGATATAAATAATTTGACTCGGTCTTCCGGTTGATATCACGAACCTATCCATATATAATATATCAATATGTTTTCATTTTAAACAAACGTTATATATATATACTTGTTATACTTTTAATACTTTGAATATTTCCTTAGTCCGAAAGTTAGCAGTCCGAGGTTAGCAATTCAATTTTTAATGGTTCATTTTTAGATGTTTAATATACCCGCAATGAATAAATACAACCCCCAACGAAATAAATAAAACTCCCGTAAAACCCCATCATAAATGTATTGGTCGAGATTAATCTTGACCCATGGTACCGGTGTTGTCAAATGACGTGTTGCGTACAATCATGGGATCTTATGATTAATCTTCTCGTGTTGTTTACGGGTGATCCTGAACCATATAAAATTGAATTATAAGTACATATATATAAAATATCATGTTATCTTAGAAGTATGTGATTTTATGTAAATTTTTCCAATGAATCCCGAAGTCATTTAAGCCTTGGATAACCAATTTTGTTTCGGTCATAGTTTCTTCGTTACAAGTCCGTTTTCGTTGATTCAACTTGCCATCTCCTTGGATCGAGTCCCTCTTTAAGACTATGAACTGTAAATACCTTAGTTTGTATTCAAAATCACACGGCATAGGTCAAACTTTAGTGAAACTTATGAAGTTAATCATTTTCGTTACAACAAAATCATTTAATGACCATTTTTCTAAAAATACTTATACTTTGAAAAACCAAGTTTTACCTTGTTAAATTAGCATATACATAAGTTATATTACAGGTCTTGAAGTATTTTAAAAGTTAAGTTAGAAGGATCTATTTAGTTTGCAAACAAGTTTGAAAACATTCAAACTATGTTCTTGTTGTTAAACTTGTATACCACAAAATATGATAGCTATATATATATGAATCGAATAAGGTTATGAACATATATTCTACCTCAAGTTCCTTGGATGAAGTTGCTGTAAAAGAGAAGTAAGAAGCTAGAATCAAAAGGGTGCTAGAGGTGGATGAAAGATTGGAAGTAAGTTGGTGTTCTTGGAAGGTTTTCTTGAAGTGTTTTTGTATGATTTTCTTATGGTGTTTTAGTATGGTTTTTGAAGCTAGATCTTCATAGATGTGAGCTGAGATGATTAAGGGGTTTTAGGGTTATGGAAGAGTGTGTGTTTTGCTAGAAAAATGGAAGAGAAAGTTGAATCAAAGTGATGATACATGAGGCTCCTTAAAAACGTGTTCTTAAGGTAGACATGGACAAAATTTAGTTTGTTATCTTATGTAATTAGTCAATAAGCTTCCAAAAGTAATTACCTTACCCTCATGGCATGAATAATGGCTGGTTAGGTGGTGATTTTGATGTGTATTTACTATTAGTAAATACGTATAGGAGCTAGGTATGATACGAGTACAAATACTCTAGGTATACGTATAGAAATTTTGTGAAAAATGAAATGAGGATTCAAATATAGCTATCTTTTGTGAATACACTTATATGATTTTATGTATTTAAGTTCTTAAAAGTGATTAAATACATTACTTATACGATATATGTATAAACATTATAAGTCTTAAGTATTTATGTCAAATAACGTTACGTATAGTTATCGTTTTGAAAACTTAAGTTAGTAGTTTCAAAATACACATATAACTTGTTGTTATTAATACAAAATGAGATATTAAAACATTTATTAATCATGTTAAATATGTATATATACATTTATATACACAAACGTATAATTATCATATATTGTATAGTTCGTGATATCATCGGTCAAACTAGACGGTCGAACGTTGTGTAAAACTCTTTTCGGAAATATAAATCTCGACAATTTGGATTGCTTATCAAGTTGGTAATGTTTAATTTATGTAAATATCAATCTTATAAGTATAGAACGATCGAAAAAGTGCGGGTCGTTACATTTTCACTCAAAATAAACAACGAAAAACGTTTAAAACGTCCCTTTTTGTCCGATCTTCTCGTTTTCACTAAAAATAAACAACGAAAAACGTTGTTGCAAAACTATAACGCGTTTAAAAGGTCCCTTTTTGTCCGATCTTCTCGTTTTCACTCTAAATAAACAACGAAAAACATTGTTGCAAAAATATAACGCGTTAAAAAGGTCCCTTTTTGTTCGATCTTCTCATTTTCACTCCAAATAAACAACGAAAAACGTTGTTGCAAAACTATAACGTGTTTAAAAGGTCCTTTTTTGTTCGATTTTTCTCGTTTTCACTCAAAATTAACAACGAAAAACGTTGTTGCAAAACTATAACGCGTTTAAAAGGTCCCTTTATGTCTGATCTTCTCGTTTTCACTCAAAATAAACAACGAAAAACGTTGTTGCAAAACTATAACGCGTTTAAAAGGTCCCTTTCTGTTCGATCTTCTCGTTTTCACACAAAATAAACAACGAAAAACGTTGTTGCAAAACTATAAAGCGTATAAAACGTCCCTTTTTGTCCGATCTTCTCGTTTTCATTCAAAATAAACAACGAAAAACGTTGCTGCAAAACTATAACGCGTTTAAAAGGTCCCTTTTTGTCCGATCTTCTCGTTTTCACTCAAAATTAACAACGAAAAACGTTGTTGCAAAAATATAACGCGTTTAAAAGGTCCCTTTTTGTTCTATCTTCTCGTTTTCACAAAAAATAAACAACGAAAAACGTTATTGCAAAACTATAACGCGTTTGAAAGGTCCCTTTTTGTTCGATCTTCTCGTTTTCACTCAAAATAAACAATGAAAAACGTTGTTGCAAAACTATAACGCATTTAAAACTTCCCTTTTTGTCCGATTTTCTCGTTTTCACTCAAAATAAACAACGAAAAACGTTATTGCAAAACTATAACGCGTTTGAAAGGTCCCTTTTTGTTCGATCTTCTCGTTTTCACTCAAAATAAACAACGAAAAACGTTGTTGCAAAACTATAACGCGTTTAAAACGTCCCTTTTTGTCCGATCTTCTCGTATTCACTCCAAATAAACAACGAAAAACGTTGTTGCAAAACTAGAACGCGTTTAAAAGGTCCCTATTTGTCCGATTTTCTCGTTTTCACTCAAAATTAACAACGAAAAACGTTGTTGCAAAACTATAACGCGTTTAAAAGGTCCCTTTTTGTCCGATCTTCTCGTTTTCACACAAAATAAACAACAAAAAACGTTATTGCAAAACTATAACGCGTTTGAAAGGTCCCTTTTTGTCCGATCTTCTCATTTTCACTCAAAATTAACAACGAAAAACGTTGTTGCAAAACTATAACGCGTTTAAAAGGTCTCTTTTTGTTCGATCTTCTCGTTTTCACTCAAAATAAACAACGAAAAACGTGTTGCAAAACTATAACGCGTTTAAAACGTCCCTTTTTGTCCGATCTTCTCGTTTTCACTCAAAATTAACAACGAAAAACGTTGTTGCAAAAATATAACGCGTTTAAAAGGTCCCTTTTTGTCCGATCTTCTCATTTTCACTCCAAATAAATAACGAAAAACGTCGTTGCAAAACTAAAACGCGTTTAAAAGGTCCCTTTTTGTTCGATCTTCTCGTTTTCACTCAAAATAAACAACGAAAACATTGTTGCAAAACTATAACGCGTTTAAAACGTCCCTTTTTGTCCGATCTTCTCGTTTTCACACAAAATAAACAACAAAAAACGCTATTGCAAAACTATAACGCGTTTGAAAGGTCCCTTTTTGTCCGATCTTCTCATTTTCACATAAAAATTAACAACGAAAAACGTTGTTGCAAAACTATAACGCGTTTAAAAGGTCCCTTTTTGTGCGATCTTCTCGTTTTCACACAAAATAAACAACGAAAAACGTTATTGCAAAACTATAACGCGTTTGAAAGGTCCCTTTTTGTCTGATCTTCTCGTTTTCACTCAAAATTAACAACGAAAAACTTTATTGCAAAACTATAACGCGTTTAAAAGGTCCCTTTTTGTCCGATCTTCTCGTTTTCACTCAAAATAAACAACGAAAAACGTTTAAAACGTCCCTTTTTGTCCGATCTTCTCGTTTTCACTAAAAATAAACAACGAAAAACGTTGTTGCAAAACTATAACGCGTTTAAAAGGTCCCTTTTCGTCCGATCTTCTCGTTTTCACTCTAAATAAACAACGAAAAACATTGTTGCAAAAATATAACGCGTTAAAAAGGTCCCTTTTTGTTCGATCTTCTCATTTTCACTCCAAATAAACAACGAAAAACGTTGTTGCAAAACTATAACGCGTTTAAAAGGTCCCATTTTGTCCGATTTTCTCGTTTTCACTCAAAATTAACAACGAAAAACGTTGTTGCAAAACTATAACGCGTTTAAAAGGTCCCTTTATGTCTGATCTTCTCGTTTTCACACAAAATAAACAACGAAAAACCTTATTACAAAACTTTAACGCGTTTGAAAGATCCCTTTTTGTCCGATCTTCTCGTTTTCATTCCAAATAAACAACGAAAAACGTTGTTGAAAAACTATAACGTGTTTAAAAGGTCCTTTTTTGTTCGATTTTTCTCGTTTTCACTCAAAATTAACAACGAAAAACGTTGTTGCAAAACTATAACGCGTTTAAAAGGTCTCTTTTTGTCCAATCTTCTCGTTTTCACTCAAAATAAACAACGAAAAACGTTGTTGCAAAACTATAACGCGTTTAAAAGGTCCCTTTCTGTCCGATCTTCTCGTTTTCACACAAAATAAACAACGAAAAACGTTGTTGCAAAACTATAAAGCGTATAAAACGTCCCTTTTTGTCCGATCTTCTCGTTTTCATTCAAAATAAACAACGAAAAACGTTGCTGCAAAACTATAACGCGTTTAAAAGGTCCCTTTTTGTCCGATCTTCTCGTTTTCACTCAAAATTAACAACGAAAAACGTTGTTGCAAAAATATAACGCGTTTAAAAGGTCCCTTTTTGTTCTATCTTCTCGTTTTCACAAAAAAATAAACAACGAAAAACGTTATTGCAAAACTATAACGCGTTTGAAAGGTCCCTTTTTGTTCGATCTTCTCGTTTTCACTCAAAATAAACAATGAAAAACGTTGTTGCAAAACTATAACGCATTTAAAACTTCCCTTTTTGTCCGATTTTCTCGTTTTCACTCAAAATAAACAACGAAAAACGTTATTGCAAAACTATAACGCGTTTGAAAGGTCCCTTTTTGTTCGATCTTCTCGTTTTCACTCAAAATAAACAACGAAAAACGTTGTTGCAAAACTATAACGCGTTTAAAACGTCCCTTTTTGTCCGATCTTCTCGTATTCACTCCAAATAAACAACGAAAAACGTTGTTGCAAAACTAGAACGCGTTTAAAAGGTCCCTTTTTGTCCGATTTTCTCGTTTTCACTCAAAATTAACAACGAAAAACGTTGTTGCAAAACTATAACGCGTTTAAAAGGTCCCTTTTTGTCCGATCTTCTCGTTTTCACACAAAATAAACAACAAAAAACGTTATTGCAAAACTATAACGCGTTTGAAAGGTCCCTTTTTGTCCGATCTTCTCATTTTCACTCAAAATTAACAACGAAAAACGTTGTTGCAAAACTACAACGCGTTTAAAACGTCCCTTTTTGTCCGATCTTCTCGTTTTCACACAAAATAAACAACAAAAAACGTTATTGCAAAACTATAACGCGTTTGAAAGGTCCCTTTTTGTCCGATCTTCTCGTTTTCACATAAAAATTAACAACGAAAAACGTTGTTGCAAAACTATAACGCGTTTAAAAGGTCCCTTTTTGTGCGATCTTCTCGTTTTCACACAAAATAAACAACGAAAAACGTTATTGCAAAACTATAACGCGTTTGAAAGGTCCCTTTTTGTCCGATCTTCTCGTTTTCACTCAAAATAAACAACGAAAAACGATGTTGCAAAACTATAACGCGTTTAAAAGGTCCCTTTTTGTCCGATCTTCTCGTTTTCACTCAAAATTAACAACGAAAAACTTTGTTGCAAAACTATAACGCGTTTAAAAGGTCCCTTTTTGTCCGATCTTCTCGTTTTCACTCAAAATAAACAACGAAAAACGTTTAAAACGTCCCTTTTTGTCCGATCTTCTCGTTTTCACTAAAAATAAACAACGAAAAACGTTGTTGCAAAACTATAACGCGTTTAAAAGGTCCCTTTTTGTCCGATCTTCTCGTTTTCACTCTAAATAAACAACGAAAAACATTGTTGCAAAAATATAACGCGTTAAAAAGGTCCCTTTTTGTTCGATCTTCTCATTTTCACTCCAAATAAACAACGAAAAACGTTGTTGCAAAACTATAACGTGTTTAAAAGGTCCTTTTTTGTTCGATTTTTCTCGTTTTCACTCAAAATTAACAACGAAAAACGTTGTTGCAAAACTATAACGCGTTTAAAAGGTCCCTTTATGTCTGATCTTCTCGTTTTCACTCAAAATAAACAACGAAAAACGTTGTTGCAAAACTATAACGCGTTTAAAAGGTCCCTTTCTGTTCGATCTTCTCGTTTTCACACAAAATAAACAACGAAAAACGTTGTTGCAAAACTATAAAGCGTATAAAACGTCCCTTTTTGTCCGATCTTCTCGTTTTCATTCAAAATAAACAACGAAAAACGTTGCTGCAAAACTATAACGCGTTTAAAAGGTCCCTTTTTGTCCGATCTTCTCGTTTTCACTCAAAATTAACAACGAAAAACGTTGTTGCAAAAATATAACGCGTTTAAAAGGTCCCTTTTTGTTCTATCTTCTCGTTTTCACAAAAAATAAACAACGAAAAACGTTATTGCAAAACTATAACGCGTTTGAAAGGTCCCTTTTTGTTCGATCTTCTCGTTTTCACTCAAAATAAACAATGAAAAACGTTGTTGCAAAACTATAACGCATTTAAAACTTCCCTTTTTGTCCGATTTTCTCGTTTTCACTCAAAATAAACAACGAAAAACGTTATTGCAAAACTATAACGCGTTTGAAAGGTCCCTTTTTGTTCGATCTTCTCGTTTTCACTCAAAATAAACAACGAAAAACGTTGTTGCAAAACTATAACGCGTTTAAAACGTCCCTTTTTGTCCGATCTTCTCGTATTCACTCCAAATAAACAACGAAAAACGTTGTTGCAAAACTAGAACGCGTTTAAACGGTCCCTATTTGTCCGATTTTCTCGTTTTCACTCAAAATTAACAACGAAAAACGTTGTTGCAAAACTATAACGCGTTTAAAAGGTCCCTTTTTGTCCGATCTTCTCGTTTTCACACAAAATAAAAAACAAAAAACGTTATTGCAAAACTATAACGCGTTTGAAAGGTCCCTTTTTGTCCGATCTTCTCATTTTCACTCAAAATTAACAACGAAAAACGTTGTTGCAAAACTACAACGCGTTTAAAACGTCCCTTTTTGTCCGATCTTCTCGTTTTCACACAAAATAAACAACAAAAAACGTTATTGCAAAACTATAACGCGTTTGAAAGGTTCCTTTTTGTCCGATCTTCTCATTTTCACATAAAAATTAACAACGAAAAACGTTGTTGCAAAACTATAAGGCGTTTAAAAGGTCCCTTTTTGTGCGATCTTCTCGTTTTCACACAAAATAAACAACGAAAAACGTTATTGCAAAACTATAACGCGTTTGAAAGGTCCCTTTTTGTCCGATCTTCTCGTTTTCACTCAAAATAAACAACGAAAAACGTTGTTGCAAAACTATAACGCGTTTAAAAGGTCCCTTTTTGTCCGATCTTCTCGTTTTCACTCAAAATTAACAACGAAAAACTTTGTTGCAAAACTATAACGCGTTTAAAAGGTCCCTTTTTGTCCGATCTTCTCGTTTTCACTCAAAATAAACAACGAAAAACGTTTAAAACGTCCCTTTTTGTCCGATCTTCTCGTTTTCACTAAAAATAAACAACGAAAAACGTTGTTGCAAAACTATAACGCGTTTAAAAGGTCCTTTTTTGTCCGATCTTCTCGTTTTCACTCTAAATAAACAACGAAAAACATTGTTGCAAAAATATAACGCGTTAAAAAGGTCCCTTTTTGTTCGATCTTCTCATTTTCACTCCAAATAAACAACGAAAAACGTTGTTGCAAAACTATAACGCGTTTAAAAGGTCCCATTTTGTCCGATTTTCTCGTTTTCACTCAAAATTAACAACGAAAAACGTTGTTGCAAAACTATAACGCGTTTAAAAGGTCCCTTTATGTCTGATCTTCTCGTTTTCACACAAAATAAACAACGAAAAACCTTATTGCAAAACTTTAACGCGTTTGAAAGATCCCTTTTTGTCCGGTCTTCTCGTTTTCATTCCAAATAAACAACGAAAAACGTTGTTGAAAAACTATAACGTGTTTAAAAGGTCCTTTTTTGTTCGATTTTTCTCGTTTTCACTCAAAATTAACAACGAAAAACGTTGTTGCAAAACTATAACGCGTTTAAAAGGTCCCTTTTTGTCCAATCTTCTCGTTTTCACTCAAAATAAACAACGAAAAACGTTGTTGCAAAACTATAACGCGTTTAAAAGGTCCCTTTCTGTCCGATCTTCTCGTTTTCACACAAAATAAACAACGAAAAACGTTGTTGCAAAACTATAAAGCGTTTAAAACGTCCCTTTTTGTCCGATCTTCTCGTTTTCATTCAAAATAAACAACGAAAAACGTTGCTGCAAAACTATAACGCGTTTAAAAGGTCCCTTTTTGTCCGATCTTCTCGTTTTCACTCAAAATTAACAACGAAAAACGTTGTTGCAAAACTATAACGCGTTTAAAAGGTCCCTTTTTGTTCTATCTTCTCGTTTTCACAAAAAATAAACAACGGAAAACGTTATTGCAAAACTATAACGCGTTTGAAAGGTCCCTTTTTGTTCGATCTTCTCGTTTTCACTCAAAATAAACAATGAAAAACGTTGTTGCAAAACTATAACGCATTTAAAACTTCCCTTTTTGTCCGATTTTCTCGTTTTCACTCAAAATAAACAACGAAAAACGTTATTGCAAAGCTATAACTCGTTTGAAAGGTCCTTTTTTGTTCGATCTTCTCGTTTTCACTCAAAATAAACAACGAAAAACGTTGTTGCAAAACTATAACGCGTTTAAAAGGTCCCTTTTTGTCTGATCTTCTCGTTTTCACTCAAAATAAACAACGAAAAACGTTGTTGCAAAAATATAACGCGTTAAAAAAGTCCCTTTTTGTCCGATCTTCTCATTTTCACTCCAAATAAACAACGAAAAAGGTTGTTGCAAAACTTTGACGCGTTTAAAAGGTCCCTTTTTGTCCGATCTTCTCGTTTTCATTCCAAATAAACAACGAAAAACGTTGTTGAAAAACTATAACGTGTTTAAAAGGTCCTTTTTTGTTCGATTTTCTTGTTTTCACTCAAAAATAACAACGAAAAACGTTGTTGCAAAACTATAACGCGTTTAAAAGGTCCCTTTTTGTCCGATCTTGTCGTTTTCACACAAAATAAACAACGAAAAACGTTATTGCAAAACTATAACGTGTTTGAAAGGTCCCTTTTTGTCCGATCTTCAGGTTTTCACTCAAAATAAACAAAGAAAAACGTTGTTGCAAAACTATAACGCATTTAAAATGTCCCTTTTTGTCCGATCTTCTCGTTTTCACTCAAAATTAACAACTAAAAACGTTGTTGCAAAACTATAACGCGTTTAAAAGTTCCCTTTTTGTCCGATCTTCTCGTTTTCACTCAAAATTAACAACGAAAAACGTTGTTGCAAAACTATAACGCGTTTAAATGGTCTCTTTTTGTTCTATCTTCTCGTTTTCACACAAAATAAACAACGAAAAACGTTATTGCAAAACTATAACGCGTTTGAAAGGTCCCTTTTTGTTCGATCTTCTCGTTTTCACTCAAAATAAACAACGAAAACGTTGTTACAAAAATATAACGCATTTAAAACGTCCCTTTTTGTCCGATCTTCTCGTTTTCACTCAAAATAAACAACGAAAAACGTTGTTGCAAAACTATAACGCGTTTAAAACGTCCCTTTTTGTCCGATCTTCTCATTTTCACTCCAAATAAACAACGAAAACGTTGAAGCAAAACTATAACGCGTTTAAAACGTCCCTTTTTGTCCGATCTTCTCGTTTTCACTAAAAATAAAGAACGAAAAACATTGTTGCAAAACTATTACGCGTTTAGAAGGTCCCATTTTGTCCGATCTTCTCGTTTTCACTCAAAATAAACAACGAAAAACGTTGTTGCAAAAATATAACGCGTTTAAAAGGTCCCTTTTTGTCCGATCTTCTCATTTTCACTCCAAAACTAGAACGCGTTTAAAAGGTCCCTTTTTGTCCGATTTTCTCGTTTTCACTCAAAATTAACAACGAAAAACGTTGTTACAAAATTATAACGCGTTTAAAAGGTCCCTTTTTGTCCGATCTTCTCGTTTTCACACAAAATAAACAACAAAAAACGTTATTGCAAAACTATAACGCGTTTGAAAGGTCCCTTTTTGTCCGATCTTCTCATTTTCACTCAAAATTAACAACGAAAAACGTTGTTGCAAAACTATAACGCGTTTAAAAGGTCTCTTTTTGTTCGATCTTCTCGTTTTCACTCAAAATAAACAACGAAAAACGTGTTGCAAAACTATAACGCGTTTAAAACGTCCCTTTTTGTCCGATCTTCTCGTTTTCACTCAAAATTAACAACGAAAAACGTTGTTGCAAAAATATAACGCGTTTAAAAGGTCCCTTTTTGTCCGATCTTCTCATTTTCACTCCAAATAAATAACGAAAAACGTCGTTGCAAAACTATAACGCGTTTAAAAGGTCCCTTTTTGTTCGATCTTCTCGTTTTCACTCAAAATAAACAACGAAAACGTTGTTGCAAAACTATAACGCGTTTAAAACGTCCCTTTTTGTCCGATCTTCTCGTTTTCACACAAAATAAACAATAAAAAACGTTATTGCAAAACTATAACGCGTTTGAAAGGTCCCTTTTTGTCCGATCTTCTCATTTTCACATAAAAATTAACAACGAAAAACGTTGTTGAAAAACTATAACGCGTTTAAAAGGTCCCTTTTTGTGCGATCTTCTCGTTTTCACACAAAATAAACAACGAAAAACGTTATTGCAAAACTATAACGCGTTTGAAAGGTCCCTTTTTGTCCGATCTTCTCGTTTTCACTCAAAATTAACAACGAAAAACTTTGTTGCAAAACTATAACGCGTTTAAAAGGTCCCTTTTTGTCCGATCTTCTCGTTTTCACTCAAAATAAACAACGAAAAACGTTTAAAACGTCCCTTTTTGTCCGATCTTCTCGTTTTCACTAAAAATAAACAACGAAAAACGTTGTTGCAAAACTATAACGCGTTTAAAAGGTCCCTTTTCGTCCGATCTTCTCGTTTTCACTCTAAATAAACAACGAAAAACATTGTTGCAAAAATATAACGCGTTAAAAAGGTCCCTTTTTGTTCGATCTTCTCATTTTCACTCCAAATAAACAATGAAAAACGTTGTTGCAAAACTATAACGCGTTTAAAAGGTCCCATTTTGTCCGATTTTCTCGTTTTCACTCAAAATTAACAACGAAAAACGTTGTTGCAAAACTATAACGCGTTTAAAAGGTCCCTTTATGTCTGATCTTCTCGTTTTCACACAAAATAAACAACGAAAAACCTTATTACAAAACTTTAACGCGTTTGAAAGATCCCTTTTTGTCCGATCTTCTCGTTTTCATTCCAAATAAACAACGAAAAACGTTGTTGAAAAACTATAACGTGTTTAAAAGGTCCTTTTTTGTTCGATTTTTCTCGTTTTCACTCAAAATTAACAACGAAAAACGTTGTTGCAAAACTATAACGCGTTTAAAAGGTCCCTTTTTGTCCAATCTTCTCGTTTTCACTCAAAATAAACAACGAAAAACGTTGTTGCAAAACTATAACGCGTTTAAAAGGTCCCTTTCTGTCCGATCTTCTCGTTTTCACACAAAATAAACAACGAAAAACGTTGTTGCAAAACTATAAAGCGTATAAAACGTCCCTTTTTGTCCGATCTTCTCGTTTTCATTCAAAATAAACAACGAAAAACGTTGCTGCAAAACTATAACGCGTTTAAAAGGTCCCTTTTTGTCCGATCTTCTCGTTTTCACTCAAAATTAACAACGAAAAACGTTGTTGCAAAAATATAACGCGTTTAAAAGGTCCCTTTTTATTCTATCTTCTCGTTTTCACAAAAAATAAGAAACGAAAAACGTTATTGTAAAACTATAACGCGTTTGAAAGGTCCCTTTTTGTTCGATCTTCTCGTTTTCACTCAAAATAAACAATGAAAAACGTTGTTGCAAAACTATAACGCATTTAAAACTTCCCTTTTTGTCCGATTTTCTCGTTTTCACTCAAAATAAACAACGAAAAACGTTATTGCAAAACTATAACGCGTTTGAAAGGTCCCTTTTTGTTCGATCTTCTCGTTTTCACTCAAAATAAACAACGAAAAACGTTGTTGCAAAACTATAACGCGTTTAAAACGTCCTTTTTGTCCGATCTTCTCGTATTCACTCCAAATAAACAACGAAAAACGTTGTTGCAAAACTAGAACGCGTTTAAAAGGTCCCTTTTTGTCCGATTTTCTCGTTTTCACTCAAAATTAACAACGAAAAACGTTGTTGCAAAACTATAACGCGTTTAAAAGGTCCCTTTTTGTCCGATCTTCTCGTTTTCACACAAAATAAACAACAAAAAACGTTATTGCAAAACTATAACGCGTTTGAAAGGTCCCTTTTTGTCCGATCTTCTCATTTTCACTCAAAATTAACAACGAAAAACGTTGTTGCAAAACTACAACGCGTTTAAAAGGTCCCTTTTTGTTCGATCTTCTCGTTTTCACTCAAAATAAACAACGAAAAACGTTGTTGCAAAACTATAACGCGTTTAAAACGTCCCTTTTTGTCCGATCTTCTCGTTTTCACACAAAATAAACAACAAAAAACGTTATTGCAAAACTATGACGCGTTTGAAAGGTCCCTTTTTGTCCGATCTTCTCGTTTTCACTAAAAATAAACAACGAAAAACGTTGTTGCAAAACTATAACTCGTTTGAAACGTCCCTTTTTGTCCGACCTTCTCGTTTTCACTCATAATAAACAACGAAAAACGTTGTTGCAAAACTATAACGCGTTTGAAACGTCCCTTTTTGTCCGATCTTCTCGTTTTCACTCAAAATAAACAACGAAAAACGTTGTTGCAAAACTATAACGCGTTTAAAAGGTCCCTTTTTGTTCGATCTTCTCATTTTCACTCAAAATAAATAGCGAAAATCGTTGTTGTAAAAACATAACGCGTTTAAAAGGTCACTTTTTGTCCCATCTTCTCGTTTTCATTCCAAAAAACAACGAAAACGTTGTTGCAAAACTATAACGTGTTTAAAAGGTCCTTTTTTGTTCGATTTTCTCGTTTTCACTCAAAATTAACAACGAAAAACGTTGTTGCAAAACTATAGCGCGTTTAAAAGGTCCCTTTTTGTCCGATCTTCTCGTTTTCACTCAAAATAAACAACGAAAAACGTTGTTGCAAAACTATAACGCGTTTAAAAGGTCCCTTTTTGTCCGATCTTCTCGTTTTCACTCAAAATTAACAACGAAAAACGTTGTTGCAAAACTATAATGCGTTTAAAAGGTCCCTTTTTGTTCTATCTTCTCATTTTCACAAAAAATAAACAACGAAAAACGTTATTGCAAAACTATAACGCGTTTTAAAGGTCTCTTTTTGTTCGATCTTCTCGTTTTCACTCAAAATAAACAATGAAAAACGTTGTTGCAAAACTATAACGCATTTAAAACGTCCCTTTTTGTCTGATCTTCTCGTTTTCACTCCAAATAAACAACGAAAAACGTTGTTACAAAACTAGAACGCGTTTAAAAGGTCCCTTTTTGTCCGATTTTCTCGTTTTCACTCAAAATAAACAACGAAAAACGTTGTTGCAAAACTATAGCGCGTTTAAAAGGTCCCTTTTTGTTCTATCTTCTCGTTTTCACAAAAAATAAACAACGAAAAACGTTATTGCAAAACTATAACGCGTTTGAAAGGTCTCTTTTTGTTCGATCTTCTCGTTTTCACTCAAAATAAACAATGAAAAACGTTGTTGCAAAACTATAACGCATTTAAAACTTCCCTTTTTGTCCGATCTTCTCGTTTTCACTCAAAATAAACAACGAAAAACGTTGTTGCAAAACTATAACGCATTTAAAAGGTCCCTTTTTGTCCGATCTTCTCGTTTTCACTCAAAATTAACAACGAAAAACGTTGTTGCAAAACTATAACGCGTTTAAAAGGTCCCTTTTGTTCTATCTTCTCGTTTTCATACAAAATAAACAACGAAAAACGTTATTGCAAAACTATTACGCGTTTGAAAGGTCCCTTTTTGTTCGATCTTCTCATTTTCACTCAAAATAAACAACGAAAAACGTTGTTGCAAAACAATAACGCATTTAAAACTTCCCTTTTTGTCCGATCTTCTCGTTTTCACTCAAAATAAACAACGAAAAACGTTGTTGCAAAACTATAACGCGTTTAAAACGTCCCTTTTTGTCCGATCTTCTCGTTTTCACTCAAAATTAACTACGAAAAACGTTGTTGCAAAAATATAACGCGTTTAAAAGGTCCCTTTTTGTCCGATCTTTTCATTTTCATTCCAAATAAGCAACGAAAAACGTCGTTGCAAAACTATAACGCGTTTAAAAGGTCCCTTTTTGTTTGATCTTCTCGTTTTCACTCAAAATAAACAACGAAAACGTTGTTGCAAAACTATAACGCGTTTAAAACGTCCCTTTTTGTCCGATCTTCTCGTTTTCACTCAAAATTAACAACGAAAAACATTGTTGCAAAACTATAACGCGTTTAGAAGGTCCTTTTTTGTCCGATCTTCTCGTTTTCACTTAAAATAAACAACGAAAAACGTTGTTGCAAAAATATAACGCGTTTAAAAGGTCCCTTTTTGTCCGATCTTCTCATTTTCACTCCAAATAAATAACGAAAAACGTTGTTTTGAACGCGTTTAAAAGGTCCCTTTTTGTCCGATTTTCTCGTTTTCACTCAAAATTAACAACGAAAAACGTTGTTACAAAACTATAACGCGTTTAGAAGGTCCCTTTTTGTCCGATCTTCTCGTTTTCACACAAAATAAACAACAAAAAACGTTATTGTAAAACTATAACGCGTTTGAAAGGTAACTTTTTGTCCGATCTTCTCGTTTTCACACAAAATAAACAACGAAAAACGTTATTACAAAACTATAACGCGTTTGAAAGGTCCCTTTTTGTCCGATCTTCTCGTTTTCACTCAAAATAAACAACGAAAAATGTTGTTGCAAAACTATAACGCGTTTAGAAGGTCCCTTTTTGTCCGATCTTCTCGTTTTCACTCAAAATTAACAACGAAAAACTTTGTTGCAAAACTATAACGCGTTTAAAAGGTCCTTTTTTGTCCGATCTTCTCGTTTTCACTCTAAATAAACAACGAAAAACGTTGTTGCAAAACTATAAGGCGTTTAAAAAGGTCCCTTTTTGTCCGATCTTCTCGTTTTCACTAAAAAAAAAAAACGAAAAACGTTGTTGCAAAACTATAACGCGTTTAAAAGGTCCCTTTTTGTCTGATCTTCTCGTTTTCACTCAAAATAAACAACGAAAAACGTTGCTGCAAAAATATAACGCGTTAAAAAGGTCCCTTTTTGTCCGATCTTCTCATTTTCACTCCAAACAAACAACGAAAAAGGTTGTTGCAAAACTTTAACGCGTTTAAAAGGTCCCTTTTTGTCCTATCTTCTCGTTTTCATTCCAAATAAACAACGAAAAACGTTGTTGAAAAACTATAACGTGTTTAAAAGGTCCTTTTTTGTTCGATTTTCTCGTTTTCACTCAAAATTAACAACGAAAAACGTTGTTGCAAAACTATAACGCGTTTAAAAGGTCCCTTTTTGTCCGATTTTCTCGTTTTCACACAAAATAAACAACGAAAAACTTTATTGCAAAACTATAACTTGTTTGAAAGGTCCCTTTTTGTCCGATCTTAATGTTTTCACTCAAAATAAACAAAGAAAAACGTTGTTGCAAAACTATAACGCATTTAAAATGTCCCTTTTTGTCCGATCTTCTCGTTTTCACTCAAAATTAACAACTAAAAACGTTGTTGCAAAACTATAACGCGTTTAAAAGTTCCCTTTTTGTCCGATCTTCTCGTTTTCACTCAAAATTAACAACGAAAAACGTTGTTGCAAAACTATAACGCGTTTAAAAGGTCCCTTTTTGTTCTATCTTCTCGTTTTCACACAAAATAAACAACGAAAAACGTTATTGCAAAACTATAACGCGTTTGAAAGGTCCCTTTTTGTTCGATCTTCTCGTTTTCACTCAAAATAAACAACGAAAACGTTGTTACAAAACTATAACGCATTTAAAACGTCCTTTTTTGTCCGATCTTCTCGTTTTCACTCAAAATAAACAACGAAAAACGTTGTTGCAAAACTATAACGCCTTTAAAACGTCCCTTTTTGTCCGATCTTCTCATTTTCACTCCAAATAAACAACGAAAACGTTGAAGCAAAACTATAACGCGTTTAAAACGTCCCTTTTTGTCCGATCTTCTCGTTTTCACTAAAAATAAACAACGAAAAACATTGTTGCAAAACTATAACGCGTTTAGAAGGTCCCATTTTGTCCGAACTTCTCGTTTTCACTCAAAATAAACAACGAAAAACGTTGTTGCAAAAATATAACGCGTTTAAAAGGTCCCTTTTTGTCCGATCTTCTCATTTTCACCCCAAATAAACAACGAAAAACGTTGTTGCAAAACTAGAACGCGTTTAAAAGGTCCCTTTTTGTCCGATTTTCTCGTTTTCACTCAAAATTAACAACGAAAAACGTTGTTGCAAAATTATAACGCGTTTAAAAGGTCCCTTTTTTGTCCGATCTTCTCGTTTTCACACAAAATAAACAACAAAAAACGTTATTGCAAAACTATAACGCGTTTGAAAGGTCCCTTTTTGTCCGATCTTCTCATGTTCACTCAAAATTAACAACGAAAAACGTTGTTGCAAAACTATAACGCGTTTAAAAGGTCTCTTTTTGTTCGATCTTCTCGTTTTCACTCAAAATAAACAACGAAAAAAGTTGTTGCAAAACTATAACGCGTTTAAAACGTCCCTTTTTGTCCGATCTTCTCGTTTTCACTCAAAATTAACAACGAAAAACGTTGTTGCAAAAATATAACGCGTTTAAAAGGTCCCTTTTTGTCCGATCTTCTCATTTTCACTCCAAATAAATAACGAAAAACGTCATTGCAAAACTATAACGCGTTTAAAATGACCCTTTTTGTTCGATCTTCTCGTTTTCACTCAAAATAAACAACGAAAACGTTGTTGCAAAACTACAACGCGTTTAAAACTTCCCTTTTTGTCCGATCTTCTCGTTTTCACACAAAATAAACAACAAAAAACGTTATTGCAAAACTATAACGCGTTTGAAAGGTCCCTTTTTGTCCGATCTTCTCATTTTCACATAAAAATTAACAACGAAAAACGTTGTTGCAAAACTATAACGCGTTTAAAAGGTCTCTTTTTGTGCGATCTTCTCGTTTTCACACAAAATAAACAACGAAAAACGTTATTGCAAAACTATAACGCGTTTGAAAGGTCCCTTTTTGTCCGATCTTCTCGTTTTCACTCAAAATAAACAACGAAAAACGTTGTTGCAAAACTATAACGCGTTTAAAAGGTCCCTGTTTGTCCGATCTTCTCGTTTTCACTCAAAATTAACAACGAAAAACTTTGTTGCAAAACTATAACGCGTTTAAAAGGTCCCTTTTTGTCCGATCTTCTCGTTTTCACTCAAAATAAACAACGAAAAACGTTTAAAACGTCCCTTTTTGTCCGATCTTCTCGTTTTCACTATAAATAAACAACGAAAAACGTTGTTGCAAAACTATAACGCGTTTAAAAGGTCCCTTTTTGTCCGATCTTCTCGTTTTCACTCTAAATAAACAACGAAAAACATTGTTGTAAAAATATAACGCGTTAAAAAGGTCCCTTTTTGTTCGATCTTCTCATTTTCACTCCAAATAAACAACGAAAAACGTTGTTGCAAAACTATAACGCGTTTAAAAGGTCCCATTTTGTCCGATTTTCTCGTTTTCACTCAAAATTAACAACGAAAAACGTTGTTGCAAAACTATAACGCGTTTAAAAGGTCCCTTTTTGTCCAATCTTCTCGTTTTCACTCAAAATAAACAACGAAAAACGTTGTTGCAAAACTATAACGCGTTTAAAAGGTCCCTTTCTGTCCGATCTTCTCGTTTTCACACAAAATAAACAACGAAAAACGTTGTTGCAAAACTATAAAGCGTATAAAACGTCCCTTTTTGTCCGATCTTCTCGTTTTCATTCAAAATAAACAACGAAAAACGTTGCTGCAAAACTATAACGCGTTTAAAAGGTCCCTTTTTGTCCGATCTTCTCGTTTTCACTCAAAATTAACAACGAAAAACGTTGTTGCAAAAATATAACGCGTTTAAAAGGTCCCTTTTTGTTCTATCTTCTCGTTTTCACAAAAAATAAGAAACGAAAAACGTTATTGTAAAACTATAACGCGTTTGAAAGGTCCCTTTTTGTTCGATCTTCTCGTTTTCACTCAAAATAAACAATGAAAAACGTTGTTGCAAAACTATAACGCATTTAAAACTTCCCTTTTTGTCCGATTTTCTCGTTTTCACTCAAAATAAACAACGAAAAACGTTATTGCAAAACTATAACGCGTTTGAAAGGTCCCTTTTTGTTCGATCTTCTCGTTTTCACTCAAAATAAACAACGAAAAACGTTGTTGCAAAACTATAACGCGTTTAAAACGTCCTTTTTGTCCGATCTTCTCGTATTCACTCCAAATAAACAACGAAAAACGTTGTTGCAAAACTAGAACGCGTTTAAAAGGTCCCTTTTTGTCCGATTTTCTCGTTTTCACTCAAAATTAACAACGAAAAACGTTGTTGCAAAACTATAACGCGTTTAAAAGGTCCCTTTTTGTCCGATCTTCTCGTTTTCACACAAAATAAACAACAAAAAACGTTATTGCAAAACTATAACGCGTTTGAAAGGTCCCTTTTTGTCCGATCTTCTCATTTTCACTCAAAATTAACAACGAAAAACGTTGTTGCAAAACTACAACGCGTTTAAAAGGTCCCTTTTTGTTCGATCTTCTCGTTTTCACTCAAAATAAACAACGAAAAACGTTGTTGCAAAACTATAACGCGTTTAAAACGTCCCTTTTTGTCCGATCTTCTCGTTTTCACACAAAATAAACAACAAAAAACGTTATTGCAAAACTATGACGCGTTTGAAAGGTCCCTTTTTGTCCGATCTTCTCGTTTTCACTAAAAATAAACAACGAAAAACGTTGTTGCAAAACTATAACTCGTTTGAAACGTCCCTTTTTGTCCGACCTTCTCGTTTTCACTCATAATAAACAACGAAAAACGTTGTTGCAAAACTATAACGCGTTTGAAACGTCCCTTTTTGTCCGATCTTCTCGTTTTCACTCAAAATAAACAACGAAAAACGTTGTTGCAAAACTATAACGCGTTTAAAAGGTCCCTTTTTGTTCGATCTTCTCATTTTCACTCAAAATAAATAGCGAAAATCGTTGTTGTAAAAACATAACGCGTTTAAAAGGTCACTTTTTGTCCCATCTTCTCGTTTTCATTCCAAAAAACAACGAAAACGTTGTTGCAAAACTATAACGTGTTTAAAAGGTCCTTTTTTGTTCGATTTTCTCGTTTTCACTCAAAATTAACAACGAAAAACGTTGTTGCAAAACTATAGCGCGTTTAAAAGGTCCCTTTTTGTCCGATCTTCTCGTTTTCACTCAAAATAAACAACGAAAAACGTTGTTGCAAAACTATAACGCGTTTAAAAGGTCCCTTTTTGTCCGATCTTCTCGTTTTCACTCAAAATTAACAACGAAAAACGTTGTTGCAAAACTATAATGCGTTTAAAAGGTCCCTTTTTGTTCTATCTTCTCATTTTCACAAAAAATAAACAACGAAAAACGTTATTGCAAAACTATAACGCGTTTGAAAGGTCTCTTTTTGTTCGATCTTCTCGTTTTCACTCAAAATAAACAATGAAAAACGTTGTTGCAAAACTATAACGCATTTAAAACGTCCCTTTTTGTCTGATCTTCTCGTTTTCACTCCAAATAAACAACGAAAAACGTTGTTACAAAACTAGAACGCGTTTAAAAGGTCCCTTTTTGTCCGATTTTCTCGTTTTCACTCAAAATAAACAACGAAAAACGTTGTTGCAAAACTATAGCGCGTTTAAAAGGTCCCTTTTTGTTCTATCTTCTCGTTTTCACAAAAAATAAACAACGAAAAACGTTATTGCAAAACTATAACGCGTTTGAAAGGTCTCTTTTTGTTCGATCTTCTCGTTTTCACTCAAAATAAATAATGAAAAACGTTGTTGCAAAACTATAACGCATTTAAAACTTCCCTTTTTGTCCGATCTTCTCGTTTTCACTCAAAATAAACAACGAAAAACGTTGTTGCAAAACTATAACGCATTTAAAAGGTCCCTTTTTGTCCGATCTTCTCGTTTTCACTCAAAATTAACAACGAAAAACGTTGTTGCAAAACTATAACGCGTTTAAAAGGTCCCTTTTGTTCTATCTTCTCGTTTTCATACAAAATAAACAACGAAAAACGTTATTGCAAAACTATTACGCGTTTGAAAGGTCCCTTTTTGTTCGATCTTCTCATTTTCACTCAAAATAAACAACGAAAAACGTTGTTGCAAAACAATAACGCATTTAAAACTTCCCTTTTTGTCCGATCTTCTCGTTTTCACTCAAAATAAACAACGAAAAACGTTGTTGCAAAACTATAACGCGTTTAAAACGTCCCTTTTTGTCCGATCTTCTCGTTTTCACTCAAAATTAACAACGAAAAACGTTGTTGCAAAAATATAACGCGTTTAAAAGGTCCCTTTTTGTCCGATCTTTTCATTTTCATTCCAAATAAGCAACGAAAAACGTCGTTGCAAAACTATAACGCGTTTAAAAGGTCCCTTTTTGTTTGATCTTCTCGTTTTCACTCAAAATAAACAACAAAAACGTTGTTGCAAAACTATAACGCGTTTAAAACGTCCCTTTTTGTCCGATCTTCTCGTTTTCACTAAAAATAAACAACGAAAAACATTGTTGCAAAACTATAACGCGTTTAGAAGGTCCTTTTTTGTCCGATCTTCTCGTTTTCACTTAAAATAAACAACGAAAAACGTTGTTGCAAAAATATAACGCGTTTAAAAGGTCCCTTTTTGTCCGATCTTCTCATTTTCACTCCAAATAAACAACGAAAAACGTTGTTTTGAACGCGTTTAAAAGGTCCCTTTTTGTCCGATTTTCTCGTTTTCACTCAAAATTAACAACGAAAAACGTTGTTACAAAACTATAACGCGTATAGAAGGTCCCTTTTTGTCCGATCTTCTCGTTTTCACACAAAATAAACAACAAAAAACGTTATTGTAAAACTATAACGCGTTTGAAAGGTAACTTTTTGTCCGATCTTCTCGTTTTCACACAAAATAAACAACGAAAAACGTTATTACAAAACTATAACGCGTTTGAAAGGTCCCTTTTTGTCCGATCTTCTCGTTTTCACTCAAAATAAACAACGAAAAATGTTGTTGCAAAACTATAACGCGTTTAGAAGGTCCCTTTTTGTCCGATCTTCTCGTTTTCACTCAAAATTAACAACGAAAAACTTTGTTGCAAAACTATAACGCGTTTAAAAGGTCCTTTTTTGTCCGATCTTCTCGTTTTCACTCTAAATAAACAACGAAAAACATTGTTGCAAAACTATAAGGCGTTTAAAAAGGTCCCTTTTTGTCCGATCTTCTCGTTTTCACTAAAAAAAAAAAACGAAAAACGTTGTTGCAAAACTATAACGCGTTTAAAAGGTCCCTTTTTGTCTGATCTTCTCGTTTTCACTCAAAATAAACAACGAAAAACGTTGCTGCAAAAATATAACGCGTTAAAAAGGTCCCTTTTTGTCCGATCTTCTCATTTTCACTCCAAACAAACAACGAAAAAGGTTGTTGCAAAACTTTAACGCGTTTAAAAGGTCCCTTTTTGTCCTATCTTCTCGTTTTCATTCCAAATAAACAACGAAAAACGTTGTTGAAAAACTATAACGTGTTTAAAAGGTCCTTTTTTGTTCGATTTTCTCGTTTTCACTCAAAATTAACAACGAAAAACGTTGTTGCAAAACTATAACGCGTTTAAAAGGTCCCTTTTTGTCCGATTTTCTCGTTTTCACACAAAATAAACAACGAAAAACGTTATTGCAAAACTATAACGTGTTTGAAAGGTCCCTTTTTGTCCGATCTTAATGTTTTCACTCAAAATAAACAAAGAAAAACGTTGTTGCAAAACTATAACGCATTTAAAATGTCCCTTTTTGTCCGATCTTCTCGTTTTCACTCAAAATTAACAACTAAAAACGTTGTTGCAAAACTATAACGCGTTTAAAAGTTCCCTTTTTGTCCGATCTTCTCGTTTTCACTCAAAATTAACAACGAAAAACGTTGTTGCAAAACTATAACGCGTTTAAAAGGTCCCTTTTTGTTCTATCTTCTCGTTTTCACACAAAATAAACAACGAAAAACGTTATTGCAAAACTATAACGCGTTTGAAAGGTCCCTTTTTGTTCGATCTTCTCGTTTTCACTCAAAATAAACAACGAAAACGTTGTTACAAAACTATAACGCATTTAAAACGTCCCTTTTTGTCCGATCTTCTCGTTTTCACTCAAAATAAACAACGAAAAACGTTGTTGCAAAACTATAACGCGTTTAAAACGTCCCTTTTTGTCCGATCTTCTCATTTTCACTCCAAATAAACAACGAAAACGTTGAAGCAAAACTATAACGCGTTTAAAACGTCCCTTTTTGTCCGATCTTCTCGTTTTCACTAAAAATAAACAACGAAAAACATTGTTGAAAACTATAACGCGTTTAGAAGGTCCCATTTTGTCCGAACTTCTCGTTTTCACTCAAAATAAACAACGAAAAACGTTGTTGCAAAAATATAACGCGTTTAAAAGGTCCCTTTTTGTCCGATCTTCTCATTTTCACCCCAAATAAACAACGAAAAACGTTGTTGCAAAACTAGAACGCGTTTAAAAGGTCCCTTTTTGTCCGATTTTCTCGTTTTCACTCAAAATTAACAACGAAAAACGTTGTTGCAAAATTATAACGCGTTTAAAAGGTCCCTTTTTGTCCGATCTTCTCGTTTTCACACAAAATAAACAACAAAAAACGTTATTGCAAAACTATAACGCGTTTGAAAGGTCCCTTTTTGTCCGATCTTCTCATGTTCACTCAAAATTAACAACGAAAAACGTTGTTGCAAAACTATAACGCGTTTAAAAGGTCTCTTTTTGTTCGATCTTCTCGTTTTCACTCAAAATAAACAACGAAAAAAGTTGTTGCAAAACTATAACGCGTTTAAAACGTCCCTTTTTGTCCGATCTTCTCGTTTTCACTCAAAATTAACAACGAAAAACGTTGTTGCAAAAATATAACGCGTTTAAAAGGTCCCTTTTTGTCCGATCTTCTCATTTTCACTCCAAATAAATAACGAAAAACGTCATTGCAAAACTATAACGCGTTTAAAATGACCCTTTTTGTTCGATCTTCTCGTTTTCACTCAAAATAAACAACGAAAACGTTGTTGCAAAACTACAACGCGTTTAAAACTTCCCTTTTTGTCCGATCTTCTCGTTTTCACACAAAATAAACAACAAAAAACGTTATTGCAAAACTATAACGCGTTTGAAAGGTCCCTTTTTGTCCGATCTTCTCATTTTCACATAAAAATTAACAACGAAAAACGTTGTTGCAAAACTATAACGCGTTTAAAAGGTCTCTTTTTGTGCGATCTTCTCGTTTTCACACAAAATAAACAACGAAAAACGTTATTGCAAAACTATAACGCGTTTGAAAGGTCCCTTTTTGTCCGATCTTCTCGTTTTCACTCAAAATAAACAACGAAAAACGTTGTTGCAAAACTATAACGCGTTTAAAAGGTCCCTGTTTGTCCGATCTTCTCGTTTTCACTCAAAATTAACAACGAAAAACTTTGTTGCAAAACTATAACGCGTTTAAAAGGTCCCTTTTTGTCCGATCTTCTCGTTTTCACTCAAAATAAACAACGAAAAACGTTTAAAACGTCCCTTTTTGTCCGATCTTCTCGTTTTCACTATAAATAAACAACGAAAAACGTTGTTGCAAAACTATAACGCGTTTAAAAGGTCCCTTTTTGTCCGATCTTCTCGTTTTCACTCTAAATAAACAACGAAAAACATTGTTGCAAAAATATAACGCGTTAAAAAGGTCCCTTTTTGTTCGATCTTCTCATTTTCACTCCAAATAAACAACGAAAAACGTTGTTGCAAAACTATAACGCGTTTAAAAGGTCCCATTTTGTCCGATTTTCTCGTTTTCACTCAAAATTAACAACGAAAAACGTTGTTGCAAAACTATGACGCGTTTAAAAGGTCCCTTTATGTCTGATCTTCTCGTTTTCACACAAAATAAACAACGAAAAACCTTATTGCAAAACTTTAACGCGTTTGAAAGATCCCTTTTTGTCCGATCTTCTCGTTTTCATTCCAAATAAACAACGAAAAACGTTGTTGAAAAATTATAACGTGTTTAAAAGGTCCTTTTTTGTTCGATTTTTCTCGTTTTCACTCAAAATTAACAACGAAAAACGTTGTTGCAAAACTATAACGCGTTTAAAAGGTCCCTTTTTGTCCAATCTTCTCGTTTTCACTCAAAATAAACAACGAAAAACGTTGTTGCAAAACTATAACGCGTTTAAAAGGTCCCTTTCTGTCCGATCTTCTCGTTTTCACACAAAATAAACAACGAAAAACGTTGTTGCAAAACTATAAAGCGTTTAAAACGTCCCTTTTTCTCCGATCTTCTCGTTTTCATTCAAAATAAACAACGAAAAACGTTGCTGCAAAACTATAACGCGTTTAAAAGGTCCCTTTTTGTCCGATCTTCTCGTTTTCACTCAAAATTAACAACGAAAAACGTTGTTGCAAAACTATAACGCGTTTAAAAGGTCCCTTTTTGTTCTATCTTCTCGTTTTCACAAAAAATAAACTACGAAAAACGTTATTGCAAAACTATGACGCGTTTGAAAGGTCCCTTTTTGTTCGATCTTCTCGTTTTCACTCAAAATAAACAATGAAAAACGTTGTTGCAAAACTATAACGCATTTAAAACTTCACTTTTTGTCCGATTTTCTCGTTTTCACTCAAAATAAACAACGAAAAACGTTATTGCAAAACTATAACGCGTTTGAAAGGTCCCTTTTTGTTCGATCTTCTCGTTTTCACTCAAAATAAACAACGAAAAACGTTGTTGCAAGACTATAACGCGTTTAAAACGTCCCTTTTTGTCCGAGCTTCTCGTATTCACTCCAAATAAACAACGAAAAACGTTGTCGCAAAACTAGAACGCGTTTAAAAGGTCAGTTTTTGTCCGATTTTCTCGTTTTCACTCAAAATTAACAACGAAAAACGTTGTTGCAAAACTATAACGCGTTTAAAAGGTCCCTTTTTGTCCGATCTTCTCGTTTTCACACAAAATAAACAACAAAAAACGTTATTGCAAAACTATAACGCGTTTGAAAGGTCCCTTTTTGTCCGATCTTCTCATTTTCACTCAAAATTAACAACGAAAAACGTTGTTGCAAAACTACAACGCGTTTAAAAGGTCCCTTTTTGTTCGATCTTCTCGTTTTCACTCAAAATAAACAACGAAAAACGTTGTTGCAAAACTATAACGCGTTTAAAACGTCCCTTTTTGTCCGATCTTCTCGTTTTCACACAAAATAAACAACAATAAACGTTATTGCAAAACTATGACGCGTTTGAAAGGTCCCTTTTTGTCCGATCTTCTCATTTTCACATAAAAATTAACAACGAAAAACGTTGTTGCAAAACTATAACGCGTTTAAAAGGTCCCTTTTTGTGCGATCTTTTCGTTTTCACACAAAATAAACAACGAAAAACGTTATTGCAAAACTATAACGCGTTTGAAAGGTCCCTTTTTGTCCGATCTTCTCGTTTTCACTCAAAATAAACAACGAAAAATGTTGTTGCAAAACTATAACGCGTTTAAAAGGTCCCTTTTTGTCCGATCTTCTCGTTTTAACTCAAAATAAACAACGAAAAACGTTGTTGCAAAACTAGAATGCGTTTAAAAGGTCCCTTTTTGTCCGATTTTCTCGTTTTCACTCAAAATTAACAACGAAAAACGTTGTTGCAAAATTATAACGCGTTTAAAAGGTCCCTTTTTGTCCGATCTTCTCGTTTTCACACAAAATAAACAACAAAAAACGTTATTGCAAAACTATAACGCGTTTGAAAGGTCCCTTTTTGTCCGATCTTCTCATGTTCACTCAAAATTAACAACGAAAAACGTTGTTGCAAAACTATAACGCGTTTAAAAGGTCTCTTTTTGTTCGATCTTCTCGTTTTCACTCAAAATAAACAACGAAAAAAGTTGTTGCAAAACTATAACGCGTTTAAAACGTCCCTTTTTGTCCGATCTTCTCGTTTTCACTCAAAATTAACAACGAAAAACGTTGTTGCAAAAATATAACGCGTTTAAAAGGTCCCTTTTTGTCCGATCTTCTCATTTTCACTCCAAATAAATAACGAAAAACGTCATTGCAAAACTATAACGCGTTTAAAATGACCCTTTTTGTTCGATCTTCTCGTTTTCACTCAAAATAAACAACGAAAACGTTGTTGCAAAACTACAACGCGTTTAAAACGTCCCTTTTTGTCCGATCTTCTCGTTTTCACACAAAATAAACAACAAAAAACGTTATTGCAAAACTATAACGCGTTTGAAAGGTCCCTTTTTGTCCGATCTTCTCATTTTCACATAAAAATTAACAACGAAAAACGTTGTTGCAAAACTATAACGCGTTTAAAAGGTCTCTTTTTGTGCGATCTTCTCGTTTTCACACAAAATAAACAACGAAAAACGTTATTGCAAAACTATAACGCGTTTGAAAGGTCCCTTTTTGTCCGATCTTCTCGTTTTCACTCAAAATAAACAACGAAAAACGTTGTTGCAAAACTATAACGCGTTTAAAAGGTCCCTGTTTGTCCGATCTTCTCGTTTTCACTCAAAATTAACAACGAAAAACTTTGTTGCAAAACTATAACGCGTTTAAAAGGTCCCTTTTTGTCCGATCTTCTCGTTTTCACTCAAAATAAACAACGAAAAACGTTTAAAACGTCCCTTTTTGTCCGATCTTCTCGTTTTCACTATAAATAAACAACGAAAAACGTTGTTGCAAAACTATAACGCGTTTAAAAGGTCCCTTTTTGTCCGATCTTCTCGTTTTCACTCTAAATAAACAACGAAAAACATTGTTGCAAAAATATAACGCGTTAAAAAGGTCCCTTTTTGTTCGATCTTCTCATTTTCACTCCAAATAAACAACGAAAAACGTTGTTGCAAAACTATAACGCGTTTAAAAGGTCCCATTTTGTCCGATTTTCTCGTTTTCACTCAAAATTAACAACGAAAAACGTTGTTGCAAAACTATAACGCGTTTAAAAGGTCCCTTTATGTCTGATCTTCTCGTTTTCACACAAAATAAACAACGAAAAACCTTATTGCAAAACTTTAACGCGTTTGAAAGATCCCTTTTTGTCCGATCTTCTCGTTTTCATTCCAAATAAACAACGAAAAACGTTGTTGAAAAATTATAACGTGTTTAAAAGGTCCTTTTTTGTTCGATTTTTCTCGTTTTCACTCAAAATTAACAACGAAAAACGTTGTTGCAAAACTATAACGCGTTTAAAAGGTCCCTTTTTGTCCAATCTTCTCGTTTTCACTCAAAATAAACAACGAAAAACGTTGTTGCAAAACTATAACGCGTTTAAAAGGTCCCTTTCTGTCCGATCTTCTCGTTTTCACACAAAATAAACAACGAAAAACGTTGTTGCAAAACTATAAAGCGTTTAAAACGTCCCTTTTTCTCCGATCTTCTCGTTTTCATTCAAAATAAACAACGAAAAACGTTGCTGCAAAACTATAACGCGTTTAAAAGGTCCCTTTTTGTCCGATCTTCTCGTTTTCACTCAAAATTAACAACGAAAAACGTTGTTGCAAAACTATAACGCGTTTAAAAGGTCCCTTTTTGTTCTATCTTCTCGTTTTCACAAAAAATAAACTACGAAAAACGTTATTGCAAAACTATGATGCGTTTGAAAGGTCCCTTTTTGTTCGATCTTCTCGTTTTCACTCAAAATAAACAATGAAAAACGTTGTTGCAAAACTATAACGCATTTAAAACTTCACTTTTTGTCCGATTTTCTCGTTTTCACTCAAAATAAACAACGAAAAACGTTATTGCAAAACTATAACGCGTTTGAAAGGTCCCTTTTTGTTCGATCTTCTCGTTTTCACTCAAAATAAACAACGAAAAACGTTGTTGCAAGACTATAACGCGTTTAAAACGTCCCTTTTTGTCCGAGCTTCTCGTATTCACTCCAAATAAACAACGAAAAACGTTGTCGCAAAACTAGAACGCGTTTAAAAGGTCAGTTTTTGTCCGATTTTCTCGTTTTCACTCAAAATTAACAACGAAAAACGTTGTTGCAAAACTATAACGCGTTTAAAAGGTCCCTTTTTGTCCGATCTTCTCGTTTTCACACAAAATAAACAACAAAAAACGTTATTGCAAAACTATAACGCGTTTGAAAGGTCCCTTTTTGTCCGATCTTCTCATTTTCACTCAAAATTAACAACGAAAAACGTTGTTGCAAAACTACAACGCGTTTAAAAGGTCCCTTTTTGTTCGATCTTCTCGTTTTCACTCAAAATAAACAACGAAAAACGTTGTTGCAAAACTATAACGCGTTTAAAACGTCCCTTTTTGTCCGATCTTCTCGTTTTCACACAAAATAAACAACAATAAACGTTATTGCAAAACTATGACGCGTTTGAAAGGTCCCTTTTTGTCCGATCTTCTCATTTTCACATAAAAATTAACAACGAAAAACGTTGTTGCAAAACTATAACGCGTTTAAAAGGTCCCTTTTTGTGCGATCTTTTCGTTTTCACACAAAATAAACAACGAAAAACGTTATTGCAAAACTATAACGCGTTTGAAAGGTCCCTTTTTGTCCGATCTTCTCGTTTTCACTCAAAATAAACAACGAAAAATGTTGTTGCAAAACTATAACGCGTTTAAAAGGTCCCTTTTTGTCCGATCTTCTCGTTTTCACTCAAAATTAACAACGAAAAACTTTGTTGCAAAACTATAACGCGTTTAAAAGGTCCCTTTTTGTCCGATCTTCTCGTTTTCACTCAAAATAAATAACGAAAAACGTTTAAAACGTCCCTTTTTGTCCGATCTTCTCGTTTACACTAAAAATAAACAACGAAAAACGTTGTTGCAAAACTATAACGCGTTAAAAAGGTCCCTTTTTGTCCGATCTTCTCGTTTT
This sequence comes from Rutidosis leptorrhynchoides, assembly GCF_046630445.1. NCBI lineage: Eukaryota > Viridiplantae > Streptophyta > Magnoliopsida > Asterales > Asteraceae > Rutidosis > Rutidosis leptorrhynchoides. The sequence continues at coordinate 262,430,882 of NC_092337.1, forward strand.
CACTCAAAATAAACAACGAAAAACGTTGTTGCAAAAATATAACGCGTTAAAAAGGTCCCTTTTTGTTCGATCTTCTCATTTTCACTCCAAATAAACAACGAAAAACGTTGTTGCAAAACTATAACGCGTTTAAAAGGTCCCATTTTGTCCGATTTTCTCGTTTTCACTCAAAATTAACAACGAAAAAAATTGTTGCAAAACTATAACGCGTTTAAAAGGTCCCTTTATGTCTGTTCTTCTCGTTTTCACACAAAATAAACAACGAAAAACCTTATTGCAAAACTTTAACGCGTTTGAAAGGTCCCTTTTTGTCCGATCTCTTCGTTTTCATTCCAAATAAACAACGAAAAACGTTGTTGCAAAACTATAACGCGTTTAAATGGTCCCTTTTTGTCCGATCTTCTCGTTTTCACTCAAAATTAACAACGAAAAACTTTGTTGCAAAACTATAACGCGTTTAAAAGGTCCCTTTTTGTCCGATCTTCTCGTTTTCACTCAAAATAAACAACGAAAAACGTTTAAAACGTCCCTTTTTGTCCGATCTTCTCGTTTTCACTAAAAATAAACAACGAAAAACGTTGTTGCAAAACTATAACGCGTTTAAAAGGTCCCTTTTTGTACGATCTTCTCGTTTTCACTCAAAATTAACAACGAAAAACTTTGTTGCAAAACTATAACGCGTTTAAAAGGTCCCTTTTTGTCCGATCTTCTCGTTTTCACTCAAAATAAACAACGAAAAACGTTTAAAACGTCCCTTTTTGTCCGATCTTCTCGTTTACACTAAAAATAAACAACGAAAAACGTTGTTGCAAAACTATAACGCGTTTAAAAGGTCCCTTTTTGTCCGATCTTCTCGTTTTCACTCAAAATAAACAACGAAAAACGTTGTTGCAAAAATATAACTCGTTAAAAAGGTCCCTTTTTGATCGATCTTCTCATTTTCACTCCAAATAAACAACGAAAAACGTTGTTGCAAAACTATAACGCGTTTAAAAGGTCCCATTTTGTCCGATTTTCTCGTTTTCACTCAAAATTAACAACGAAAAACTTTGTTGCAAAACTATAACGCGTTTAAAAGGTCCCTTTATGTCTGATCTTCTCGTTTTCACACAAAATAAACAATGAAAAACCTTATTGCAAAACTTTAACGCGTTTGAAAGGTCCCTTTTTGTCCGATCTCTTCGTTTTCATTCCAAATAAACAACGAAAAACGTTGTTGAAAAACTATAACGTGTTTAAAAGGTCCTTTTTTGTTCGATTTTTCTCGTTTTCACACAAAATAAACAACGAAAAACGTTATTGCAAAACTATTACGCGTTTGAAAGGTCCCTTTTTGTCCGATCTTCTCGTTTTCACTCAAAATAAACAACGAAAAACGTTGTTGCAAAACTATAACGCGTTTAAAAGGTCCCTTTTGTCCGATCTTCTCGTTTTCACTCAAAATTAACAACGAAAAACTTTGTTGCAAAACTATAACGCGTTTAAAAGGTCCCTTTTTGTCCGATCTTCTCGTTTTCACTCAAAATAAACAACGAAAAACGTTTAAAACGTCCCTTTTTGTCCGATCTTCTCGTTTTCACTAAAAATAAACAACGAAAAACGTTGTTGCAAAAATATAACGCGTTTAAAAGGTCCCTTTTTGTCCGATCTTTTCATTTTCATTCCAAATAAGCAACGAAAAACGTCGTTGCAAAACTATAACGCGTTTAAAAGGTCCCTTTTTGTTTGATCTTCTCGTTTTCACTCAAAATAAACAACGAAAACGTTGTTGCAAAACTATAACGCGTTTAAAACGTCCCTTTTTGTCCGATCTTCTCGTTTTCACTAAAAATAAACAACGAAAAACATTGTTGCAAAACTATAACGCGTTTAGAAGGTCCTTTTTTGTCCGATCTTCTCGTTTTCACTTAAAATAAACAACGAAAAACGTTGTTGCAAAAATATAACGCGTTTAAAAGGTCCCTTTTTGTCCGATCTTCTCATTTTCACTCCAAATAAACAACGAAAAACGTTGTTTTGAACGCGTTTAAAAGGTCCCTTTTTGTCCGATTTTCTCGTTTTCACTCAAAATTAACAACGAAAAACGTTGTTACAAAACTATAACGCGTTTAGAAGGTCCCTTTTTGTCCGATCTTCTCGTTTTCACACAAAATAAACAACAAAAAACGTTATTGTAAAACTATAACGCGTTTGAAAGGTAACTTTTTGTCCGATCTTCTCGTTTTCACACAAAATAAACAACGAAAAACGTTATTACAAAACTATAACGCGTTTGAAAGGTCCCTTTTTGTCTGATCTTCTCGTTTTCACTCAAAATAAACAACGAAAAATGTTGTTGCAAAACTATAACGCGTTTAGAAGGTCCCTTTTTGTCCGATCTTCTCGTTTTCACTCAAAATTAACAACGAAAAACTTTGTTGCAAAACTATAACGCGTTTAAAAGGTCCTTTTTTGTCCGATCTTCTCGTTTTCACTCTAAATAAACAACGAAAAACGTTGTTGCAAAACTATAAGGCGTTTAAAAAGGTCCCTTTTTGTCCGATCTTCTCGTTTTCACTAAAAAAAAAAAACGAAAAACGTTGTTGCAAAACTATAACGCGTTTAAAAGGTCCCTTTTTGTCTGATCTTCTCGTTTTCACTCAAAATAAACAACGAAAAACGTTGCTGCAAAAATATAACGCGTTAAAAAGGTCCCTTTTTGTCCGATCTTCTCATTTTCACTCCAAACAAACAACGAAAAAGGTTGTTGCAAAACTTTAACGCGTTTAAAAGGTCCCTTTTTGTCCTATCTTCTCGTTTTCATTCCAAATAAACAACGAAAAACGTTGTTGAAAAACTATAACGTGTTTAAAAGGTCCTTTTTTGTTCGATTTTCTCGTTTTCACTCAAAATTAACAACGAAAAACGTTGTTGCAAAACTATAACGCGTTTAAAAGGTCCCTTTTTGTCCGATCTTCTCGTTTTCACACAAAATAAACAACGAAAAACGTTATTGCAAAACTATAACGTGTTTGAAAGGTCCCTTTTTGTCCGATCTTAATGTTTTCACTCAAAATAAACAAAGAAAAACGTTGTTGCAAAACTATAACGCATTTAAAATGTCCCTTTTTGTCCGATCTTCTCGTTTTCACTCAAAATTAACAACTAAAAACGTTGTTGCAAAACTATAACGCGTTTAAAAGTTCCCTTTTTGTCCGATCTTCTCGTTTTCACTCAAAATTAACAACGAAAAACGTTGTTGCAAAACTATAACGCGTTTAAAAGGTCCCTTTTTGTTCTATCTTCTCGTTTTCACACAAAATAAACAACGAAAAACGTTATTGCAAAACTATAACGCGTTTGAAAGGTCCCTTTTTGTTCGATCTTCTCGTTTTCACTCAAAATAAACAACGAAAACGTTGTTACAAAACTATAACGCATTTAAAACGTCCCTTTTTGTCCGATCTTCTCGTTTTCACTCAAAATAAACAACGAAAAACGTTGTTGCAAAACTATAACGCGTTTAAAACGTCCCTTTTTGTCCGATCTTCTCATTTTCACTCCAAATAAACAACGAAAACGTTGAAGCAAAACTATAACGCGTTTAAAACGTCCCTTTTTGTCCGATCTTCTCGTTTTCACTAAAAATAAACAACGAAAAACATTGTTGCAAAACTATAACGCGTTTAGAAGGTCCCATTTTGTCCGAACTTCTCGTTTTCACTCAAAATAAACAACGAAAAACGTTGTTGCAAAAATATAACGCGTTTAAAAGGTCCCTTTTTGTTTGATCTTCTCATTTTCACCCCAAATAAACAACGAAAAACGTTGTTGCAAAACTAGAACGCGTTTAAAAGGTCCCTTTTTGTCCGATTTTCTCGTTTTCACTCAAAATTAACAACGAAAAACGTTGTTGCAAAATTATAACGCGTTTAAAAGGTCCCTTTTTGTCCGATCTTCTCGTTTTCACACAAAATAAACAACAAAAAACGTTATTGCAAAACTATAACGCGTTTGAAAGGTCCCTTTTTGTCCGATCTTCTCATGTTCACTCAAAATTAACAACGAAAAATGTTGTTGCAAAACTATAACGCGTTTAAAAGGTCTCTTTTTGTTCGATCTTCTCGTTTTCACTCAAAATAAACAACGAAAAAAGTTGTTGCAAAACTATAACGCGTTTAAAACGTCCCTTTTTGTCCGATCTTCTCGTTTTCACTCAAAATTAACAACGAAAAACGTTGTTGCAAAAATATAACGCGTTTAAAAGGTCCCTTTTTGTCCGATCTTCTCATTTTCACTCCAAATAAATAACGAAAAACGTCATTGCAAAACTATAACGCGTTTAAAATGACCCTTTTTGTTCGATCTTCTCGTTTTCACTCAAAATAAACAACGAAAACGTTGTTGCAAAACTACAACGCGTTTAAAACTTCCCTTTTTGTCCGATCTTCTCGTTTTCACACAAAATAAACAACAAAAAACGTTATTGCAAAACTATAACGCGTTTGAAAGGTCCCTTTTTGTCCGATCTTCTCATTTTCACATAAAAATTAACAACGAAAAACGTTGTTGCAAAACTATAACGCGTTTAAAAGGTCTCTTTTTGTGCGATCTTCTCGTTTTCACACAAAATAAACAACGAAAAACGTTATTGCAAAACTATAACGCGTTTGAAAGGTCCCTTTTTGTCCGATCTTCTCGTTTTCACTCAAAATAAACAACGAAAAACGTTGTTGCAAAACTATAACGCGTTTAAAAGGTCCCTGTTTGTCCGATCTTCTCGTTTTCACTCAAAATTAACAACGAAAAACTTTGTTGCAAAACTATAACGCGTTTAAAAGGTCCCTTTTTGTCCGATCTTCTCGTTTTCACTCAAAATAAACAACGAAAAACGTTTAAAACGTCCCTTTTTGTCCGATCTTCTCGTTTTCACTATAAATAAACAACGAAAAACGTTGTTGCAAAACTATAACGCGTTTAAAAGGTCCCTTTTTGTCCGGTCTTCTCGTTTTCACTCTAAATAAACAACGAAAAACATTGTTGCAAAAATATAACGCGTTAAAAAGGTCCCTTTTTGTTCGATCTTCTCATTTTCACTCCAAATAAACAACGAAAAACGTTGTTGCAAAACTATAACGCGTTTAAAAGGTCCCATTTTGTCCGATTTTCTCGTTTTCACTCAAAATTAACAACGAAAAACGTTGTTGCAAAACTATAACGCGTTTAAAAGGTCCCTTTATGTCTGATCTTCTCGTTTTCACACAAAATAAACAACGAAAAACCTTATTGCAAAACTTTAACGCGTTTGAAAGATCCCTTTTTGTCCGATCTTCTCGTTTTCATTCCAAATAAACAACGAAAAACGTTGTTGAAAAATTATAACGTGTTTAAAAGGTCCTTTTTTGTTCGATTTTTCTCGTTTTCACTCAAAATTAACAACGAAAAACGTTGTTGCAAAACTATAACGCGTTTAAAAGGTCCCTTTTTGTCCAATCTTCTCGTTTTCACTCAAAATAAACAACGAAAAACGTTGTTGCAAAACTATAACGCGTTTAAAAGGTCCCTTTCTGTCCGATCTTCTCGTTTTCACACAAAATAAACAACGAAAAACGTTGTTGCAAAACTATAAAGCGTTTAAAACGTCCCTTTTTCTCCGATCTTCTCGTTTTCATTCAAAATAAACAACGAAAAACGTTGCTGCAAAACTATAACGCGTTTAAAAGGTCCCTTTTTGTCCGATCTTCTCGTTTTCACTCAAAATTAACAACGAAAAACGTTGTTGCAAAACTATAACGCGTTTAAAAGGTCCCTTTTTGTTCTATCTTCTCGTTTTCACAAAAAATAAACTACGAAAAACGTTATTGCAAAACTATGACGCGTTTGAAAGGTCCCTTTTTGTTCGATCTTCTCGTTTTCACTCAAAATAAACAATGAAAAACGTTGTTGCAAAACTATAACGCATTTAAAACTTCACTTTTTGTCCGATTTTCTCGTTTTCACTCAAAATAAACAACGAAAAACGTTATTGCAAAACTATAACGCATTTGAAAGGTCCCTTTTTGTTCGATCTTCTCGTTTTCACTCAAAATAAACAACGAAAAACGTTGTTGCAAGACTATAACGCGTTTAAAACGTCCCTTTTTGTCCGAGCTTCTCGTATTCACTCCAAATAAACAACGAAAAACGTTGTCGCAAAACTAGAACGCGTTTGAAAGGTCAGTTTTTGTCCGATTTTCTCGTTTTCACTCAAAATTAACAACGAAAAACGTTGTTGCAAAACTATAACGCGTTTAAAAGGTCCCTTTTTGTCCGATCTTCTCGTTTTCACACAAAATAAACAACAAAAAACGTTATTGCAAAACTATAACGCGTTTGAAAGGTCCCTTTTTGTCCGATCTTCTCATTTTCACTCAAAATTAACAACGAAAAACGTTGTTGCAAAACTACAACGCGTTTAAAAGGTCCCTTTTTGTTCGATCTTCTCGTTTTCACTCAAAATAAACAACGAAAAACGTTGTTGCAAAACTATAACGCGTTTAAAACGTCCCTTTTTGTCCGATCTTCTCGTTTTCACACAAAATAAACAACAATAAACGTTATTGCAAAACTATGACGCGTTTGAAAGGTCCCTTTTTGTCCGATCTTCTCATTTTCACATAAAAATTAACAACGAAAAACGTTGTTGCAAAACTATAACGCGTTTAAAAGGTCCCTTTTTGTGCGATCTTTTCGTTTTCACACAAAATAAACAACGAAAAACGTTATTGCAAAACTATAACGCGTTTGAAAGGTCCCTTTTTGTCCGATCTTCTCGTTTTCACTCAAAATAAACAACGAAAAATGTTGTTGCAAAACTATAACGCGTTTAAAAGGTCCCTTTTTGTCCGATCTTCTCGTTTTAACTCAAAATAAACAACGAAAAACGTTGTTGCAAAACTATAACGCGTTTAAAAGTTCCCTTTTTGTCCGATCTTCTCGTTTTCACTCAAAATTAACAACGAAAAACGTTGTTGCAAAACTATAACGCGTTTAAAAGGTCCCTTTTTGTTCTATCTTCTCGTTTTCACACAAAATAAACAACGAAAAACGTTATTGCAAAACTATAACGCGTTTGAAAGGTCCCTTTTTGTTCGATCTTCTCGTTTTCACTCAAAATAAACAACGAAAACGTTGTTACAAAACTATAACGCATTTAAAACGTCCCTTTTTGTCCGATCTTCTCGTTTTCACTCAAAATAAACAACGAAAAACGTTGTTGCAAAACTATAACGCGTTTAAAACGTCCCTTTTTGTCCGATCTTCTCATTTTCACTCCAAATAAACAACGAAAACGTTGAAGCAAAACTATAACGCGTTTAAAACGTCCCTTTTTGTCCGATCTTCTCGTTTTCACTAAAAATAAACAACGAAAAACATTGTTGCAAAACTATAACGCGTTTAGAAGGTCCCATTTTGTCCGAACTTCTCGTTTTCACTCAAAATAAACAACGAAAAACGTTGTTGCAAAAATATAACGCGTTTAAAAGGTCCCTTTTTGTCCGATCTTCTCATTTTCACCCCAAATAAACAACGAAAAACGTTGTTGCAAAACTAGAACGCGTTTAAAAGGTCCCTTTTTGTCCGATTTTCTCGTTTTCACTCAAAATTAACAACGAAAAACGTTGTTGCAAAATTATAACGCGTTTAAAAGGTCCCTTTTTGTCCGATCTTCTCGTTTTCACACAAAATAAACAACAAAAAACGTTATTGCAAAACTATAACGCGTTTGAAAGGTCCCTTTTTGTCCGATCTTCTCATGTTCACTCAAAATTAACAACGAAAAACGTTGTTGCAAAACTATAACGCGTTTAAAAGGTCTCTTTTTGTTCGATCTTCTCGTTTTCACTCAAAATAAACAACGAAAAAAGTTGTTGCAAAACTATAACGCGTTTAAAACGTCCCTTTTTGTCCGATCTTCTCGTTTTCACTCAAAATTAACAACGAAAAACGTTGTTGCAAAAATATAACGCGTTTAAAAGGTCCCTTTTTGTCCGATCTTCTCATTTTCACTCCAAATAAATAACGAAAAACGTCATTGCAAAACTATAACGCGTTTAAAATGACCCTTTTTGTTCGATCTTCTCGTTTTCACTCAAAATAAACAACGAAAACGTTGTTGCAAAACTACAACGCGTTTAAAACTTCCCTTTTTGTCCGATCTTCTCGTTTTCACACAAAATAAACAACAAAAAACGTTATTGCAAAACTATAACGCGTTTGAAAGGTCCCTTTTTGTCCGATCTTCTCATTTTCACATAAAAATTAACAACGAAAAACGTTGTTGCAAAACTATAACGCGTTTAAAAGGTCTCTTTTTGTGCGATCTTCTCGTTTTCACACAAAATAAACAACGAAAAACGTTATTGCAAAACTATAACGCGTTTGAAAGGTCCCTTTTTGTCCGATCTTCTCGTTTTCACTCAAAATAAACAACGAAAAACGTTGTTGCAAAACTATAACGCGTTTAAAAGGTCCCTGTTTGTCCGATCTTCTCGTTTTCACTCAAAATTAACAACGAAAAACTTTGTTGCAAAACTATAACGCGTTTAAAAGGTCCCTTTTTGTCCGATCTTCTCGTTTTCACTCAAAATAAACAACGAAAAACGTTTAAAACGTCCCTTTTTGTCCGATCTTCTCGTTTTCACTATAAATAAACAACGAAAAACGTTGTTGCAAAACTATAACGCGTTTAAAAGGTCCCTTTTTGTCCGATCTTCTCGTTTTCACTCTAAATAAACAACGAAAAACATTGTTGCAAAAATATAACGCGTTAAAAAGGTCCCTTTTTGTTCGATCTTCTCATTTTCACTCCAAATAAACAACGAAAAACGTTGTTGCAAAACTATAACGCGTTTAAAAGGTCCCATTTTGTCCGATTTTCTCGTTTTCACTCCAAATTAACAACGAAAAACGTTGTTGCAAAACTATAACGCGTTTAAAAGGTCCCTTTATGTCTGATCTTCTCGTTTTCACACAAAATAAACAACGAAAAACCTTATTGCAAAACTTTAACGCGTTTGAAAGATCCCTTTTTGTCCGATCTTCTCGTTTTCATTCCAAATAAACAACGAAAAACGTTGTTGAAAAACTATAACGTGTTTAAAAGGTCCTTTTTTGTTCGATTTTTCTCGTTTTCACTCAAAATTAACAACGAAAAACTTTGTTGCAAAACTATAACGCGTTTAAAAGGTCCCTTTTTGTCCAATCTTCTCGTTTTCACTCAAAATAAACAACGAAAAACGTTGTTGCAAAACTATAACGCGTTTAAAAGGTCCCTTTCTGTCCGATCTTCTCGTTTTCACACAAAATAAACAACGAAAAACGTTGTTGCAAAACTATAAAGCGTTTAAAACGTCCCTTTTTCTCCGATCTTCTCGTTTTCATTCAAAATAAACAACGAAAAACGTTGCTGCAAAACTATAACGCGTTTAAAAGGTCCCTTTTTGTCCGATCTTCTCGTTTTCACTCAAAATTAACAACGAAAAACGTTGTTGCAAAACTATAACGCGTTTAAAAGGTCCCTTTTTGTTCTATCTTCTCGTTTTCACAAAAAATAAACTACGAAAAACGTTATTGCAAAACTATGACGCGTTTGAAAGGTCCCTTTTTGTTCGATCTTCTCGTTTTCACTCAAAATAAACAATGAAAAACGTTGTTGCAAAACTATAACGCATTTAAAACTTCACTTTTTGTCCGATTTTCTCGTTTTCACTCAAAATAAACAACGAAAAACGTTATTGCAAAACTATAACGCGTTTGAAAGGTCCCTTTTTGTTCGATCTTCTCGTTTTCACTCAAAATAAACAACGAAAAACGTTGTTGCAAGACTATAACGCGTTTAAAACGTCCCTTTTTGTCCGAGCTTCTCGTATTCACTCCAAATAAACAACGAAAAACGTTGTCGCAAAACTAGAACGCGTTTAAAAGGTCAGTTTTTGTCCGATTTTCTCGTTTTCACTCAAAATTAACAACGAAAAACGTTGTTGCAAAACTATAACGCGTTTAAAAGGTCCCTTTTTGTCCGATCTTCTCGTTTTCACACAAAATAAACAACAAAAAACGTTATTGCAAAACTATAACGCGTTTGAAAGGTCCCTTTTTGTCCGATCTTCTCATTTTCACTCAAAATTAACAACGAAAAACGTTGTTGCAAAACTACAACGCGTTTAAAAGGTCCCTTTTTGTTCGATCTTCTCGTTTTCACTCAAAATAAACAACGAAAAACGTTGTTGCAAAACTATAACGCGTTTAAAACGTCCCTTTTTGTCCGATCTTCTCGTTTTCACACAAAATAAACAACAATAAACGTTATTGCAAAACTATGACGCGTTTGAAAGGTCCCTTTTTGTCCGATCTTCTCATTTTCACATAAAAATTAACAACGAAAAACGTTGTTGCAAAACTATAACGCGTTTAAAAGGTCCCTTTTTGTGCGATCTTTTCGTTTTCACACAAAATAAACAACGAAAAACGTTATTGCAAAACTATAACGCGTTTGAAAGGTCCCTTTTTGTCCGATCTTCTCGTTTTCACTCAAAATAAACAACGAAAAATGTTGTTGCAAAACTATAACGCGTTTAAAAGGTCCCTTTTTGTCCGATCTTCTCGTTTTAACTCAAAATAAACAACGAAAAACGTTGTTGCAAAACTAGAATGCGTTTAAAAGGTCCCTTTTTGTCCGATTTTCTCGTTTTCACTCAAAATTAACAACGAAAAACGTTGTTGCAAAATTATAACGCGTTTAAAAGGTCCCTTTTTGTCCGATCTTCTCGTTTTCACACAAAATAAACAACAAAAAACGTTATTGCAAAACTATAACGCGTTTGAAAGGTCCCTTTTTGTCCGATCTTCTCATGTTCACTCAAAATTAACAACGAAAAACGTTGTTGCAAAACTATAACGCGTTTAAAAGGTCTCTTTTTGTTCGATCTTCTCGTTTTCACTCAAAATAAACAACGAAAAAAGTTGTTGCAAAACTATAACGCGTTTAAAACGTCCCTTTTTGTCCGATCTTCTCGTTTTCACTCAAAATTAACAACGAAAAACGTTGTTGCAAAAATATAACGCGTTTAAAAGGTCCCTTTTTGTCCGATCTTCTCATTTTCACTCCAAATAAATAACGAAAAACGTCATTGCAAAACTATAACGCGTTTAAAATGACCCTTTTTGTTCGATCTTCTCGTTTTCACTCAAAATAAACAACGAAAACGTTGTTGCAAAACTACAACGCGTTTAAAACGTCCCTTTTTGTCCGATCTTCTCGTTTTCACACAAAATAAACAACAAAAAACGTTATTGCAAAACTATAACGCGTTTGAAAGGTCCCTTTTTGTCCGATCTTCTCATTTTCACATAAAAATTAACAACGAAAAACGTTGTTGCAAAACTATAACGCGTTTAAAAGGTCTCTTTTTGTGCGATCTTCTCGTTTTCACACAAAATAAACAACGAAAAACGTTATTGCAAAACTATAACGCGTTTGAAAGGTCCCTTTTTGTCCGATCTTCTCGTTTTCACTCAAAATAAACAACGAAAAACGTTGTTGCAAAACTATAACGCGTTTAAAAGGTCCCTGTTTGTCCGATCTTCTCGTTTTCACTCAAAATTAACAACGAAAAACTTTGTTGCAAAACTATAACGCGTTTAAAAGGTCCCTTTTTGTCCGATCTTCTCGTTTTCACTCAAAATAAACAACGAAAAACGTTTAAAACGTCCCTTTTTGTCCGATCTTCTCGTTTTCACTATAAATAAACAACGAAAAACGTTGTTGCAAAACTATAACGCGTTTAAAAGGTCCCTTTTTGTCCGATCTTCTCGTTTTCACTCTAAATAAACAACGAAAAACATTGTTGCAAAAATATAACGCGTTAAAAAGGTCCCTTTTTGTTCGATCTTCTCATTTTCACTCCAAATAAACAACGAAAAACGTTGTTGCAAAACTATAACGCGTTTAAAAGGTCCCATTTTGTCCGATTTTCTCGTTTTCACTCAAAATTAACAACGAAAAACGTTGTTGCAAAACTATAACGCGTTTAAAAGGTCCCTTTATGTCTGATCTTCTCGTTTTCACACAAAATAAACAACGAAAAACCTTATTGCAAAACTTTAACGCGTTTGAAAGATCCCTTTTTGTCCGATCTTCTCGTTTTCATTCCAAATAAACAACGAAAAACGTTGTTGAAAAATTATAACGTGTTTAAAAGGTCCTTTTTTGTTCGATTTTTCTCGTTTTCACTCAAAATTAACAACGAAAAACGTTGTTGCAAAACTATAACGCGTTTAAAAGGTCCCTTTTTGTCCAATCTTCTCGTTTTCACTCAAAATAAACAACGAAAAACGTTGTTGCAAAACTATAACGCGTTTAAAAGGTCCCTTTCTGTCCGATCTTCTCGTTTTCACACAAAATAAACAACGAAAAACGTTGTTGCAAAACTATAAAGCGTTTAAAACGTCCCTTTTTCTCCGATCTTCTCGTTTTCATTCAAAATAAACAACGAAAAACGTTGCTGCAAAACTATAACGCGTTTAAAAGGTCCCTTTTTGTCCGATCTTCTCGTTTTCACTCAAAATTAACAACGAAAAACGTTGTTGCAAAACTATAACGCGTTTAAAAGGTCCCTTTTTGTTCTATCTTCTCGTTTTCACAAAAAATAAACTACGAAAAACGTTATTGCAAAACTATGACGCGTTTGAAAGGTCCCTTTTTGTTCGATCTTCTCGTTTTCACTCAAAATAAACAATGAAAAACGTTGTTGCAAAACTATAACGCATTTAAAACTTCACTTTTTGTCCGATTTTCTCGTTTTCACTCAAAATAAACAACGAAAAACGTTATTGCAAAACTATAACGCGTTTGAAAGGTCCCTTTTTGTTCGATCTTCTCGTTTTCACTCAAAATAAACAACGAAAAACGTTGTTGCAAGACTATAACGCGTTTAAAACGTCCCTTTTTGTCCGAGCTTCTCGTATTCACTCCAAATAAACAACGAAAAACGTTGTCGCAAAACTAGAACGCGTTTAAAAGGTCAGTTTTTGTCCGATTTTCTCGTTTTCACTCAAAATTAACAACGAAAAACGTTGTTGCAAAACTATAACGCGTTTAAAAGGTCCCTTTTTGTCCGATCTTCTCGTTTTCACACAAAATAAACAACAAAAAACGTTATTGCAAAACTATAACGCGTTTGAAAGGTCCCTTTTTGTCCGATCTTCTCATTTTCACTCAAAATTAACAACGAAAAACGTTGTTGCAAAACTACAACGCGTTTAAAAGGTCCCTTTTTGTTCGATCTTCTCGTTTTCACTCAAAATAAACAACGAAAAACGTTGTTGCAAAACTATAACGCGTTTAAAACGTCCCTTTTTGTCCGATCTTCTCGTTTTCACACAAAATAAACAACAATAAACGTTATTGCAAAACTATGACGCGTTTGAAAGGTCCCTTTTTGTCCGATCTTCTCATTTTCACATAAAAATTAACAACGAAAAACGTTGTTGCAAAACTATAACGCGTTTAAAAGGTCCCTTTTTGTGCGATCTTTTCGTTTTCACACAAAATAAACAACGAAAAACGTTATTGCAAAACTATAACGCGTTTGAAAGGTCCCTTTTTGTCCGATCTTCTCGTTTTCACTCAAAATAAACAACGAAAAATGTTGTTGCAAAACTATAACGCGTTTAAAAGGTCCCTTTTTGTCCGATCTTCTCGTTTTCACTCAAAATTAACAACGAAAAACTTTGTTGCAAAACTATAACGCGTTTAAAAGGTCCCTTTTTGTCCGATCTTCTCGTTTTCACTCAAAATAAATAACGAAAAACGTTTAAAACGTCCCTTTTTGTCCGATCTTCTCGTTTACACTAAAAATAAACAACGAAAAACGTTGTTGCAAAACTATAACGCGTTAAAAAGGTCCCTTTTTGTTCGATCTTCTCATTTTCACTCCAAATAAACAACGAAAAACGTTGTTGCAAAACTATAACGCGTTTAAAAGGTCCCATTTTGTCCGATTTTCTCGTTTTCACTCAAAATTAACAACGAAAAAAATTGTTGCAAAACTATAACGCGTTTAAAAGGTCCCTTTATGTCTGTTCTTCTCGTTTTCACACAAAATAAACAACGAAAAACTTTGTTGCAAAACTATAACGCGTTTAATAGGTCCTTTTTTGTCCGATCTTCTCGTTTTCACTCTAAATAAACAACGAAAAACGTTGTTGCAAAACTATAAGGCGTTTAAAAAGGTCCCTTTTTGTCCGATCTTCTCGTTTTCACTAAAAAAAAAAACGAAAAACGTTGTTGCAAAACTATAACGCGTTTAAAAGGTCCCTTTTTGTCTGATCTTCTCGTTTTCACTCAAAATAAACAACGAAAAACGTTGCTGCAAAAATATAACGCGTTAAAAAGGTCCCTTTTTGTCCGATCTTCTCATTTTCACTCCAAACAAACAACGAAAAAGGTTGTTGCAAAACTTTAACGCGTTTAAAAGGTCCCTTTTTGTCCTATCTTCTCGTTTTCATTCCAAATAAACAACGAAAAACGTTGTTGAAAAACTATAACGTGTTTAAAAGGTCCTTTTTTGTTCGATTTTCTCGTTTTCACTCAAAATTAACAACGAAAAACGTTGTTGCAAAACTATAACGCGTTTAAAAGGTCCCTTTTTGTCCGATCTTCTCGTTTTCACACAAAATAAACAACGAAAAACGTTATTGCAAAACTATAACGTGTTTGAAAGGTCCCTTTTTGTCCGATCTTAATGTTTTCACTCAAAATAAACAAAGAAAAACGTTGTTGCAAAACTATAACGCATTTAAAATGTCCCTTTTTGTCCGATCTTCTCGTTTTCACTCAAAATTAACAACTAAAAACGTTGTTGCAAAACTATAACGCGTTTAAAAGTTCCCTTTTTGTCCGATCTTCTCGTTTTCACTCAAAATTAACAACGAAAAACGTTGTTGCAAAACTATAACGCGTTTAAAAGGTCCCTTTTTGTTCTATCTTCTCGTTTTCACACAAAATAAACAACGAAAAACGTTATTGCAAAACTATAACGCGTTTGAAAGGTCCCTTTTTGTTCGATCTTCTCGTTTTCACTCAAAATAAACAACGAAAACGTTGTTACAAAACTATAACGCATTTAAAACGTCCCTTTTTGTCCGATCTTCTCGTTTTCACTCAAAATAAACAACGAAAAACGTTGTTGCAAAACTATAACGCGTTTAAAACGTCCCTTTTTGTCCGATCTTCTCATTTTCACTCCAAATAAACAACGAAAACGTTGAAGCAAAACTATAACGCGTTTAAAACGTCCCTTTTTGTCCGATCTTCTCGTTTTCACTAAAAATAAACAACGAAAAACATTGTTGCAAAACTATAACGCGTTTAGAAGGTCCCATTTTGTCCGAACTTCTCGTTTTCACTCAAAATAAACAACGAAAAACGTTGTTGCAAAAATATAACGCGTTTAAAAGGTCCCTTTTTGTTTGATCTTCTCATTTTCACCCCAAATAAACAACGAAAAACGTTGTTGCAAAACTAGAACGCGTTTAAAAGGTCCCTTTTTGTCCGATTTTCTCGTTTTCACTCAAAATTAACAACGAAAAACGTTGTTGCAAAATTATAACGCGTTTAAAAGGTCCCTTTTTGTCCGATCTTCTCGTTTTCACACAAAATAAACAACAAAAAACGTTATTGCAAAACTATAACGCGTTTGAAAGGTCCCTTTTTGTCCGATCTTCTCATGTTCACTCAAAATTAACAACGAAAAACGTTGTTGCAAAACTATAACGCGTTTAAAAGGTCTCTTTTTGTTCGATCTTCTCGTTTTCACTCAAAATAAACAACGAAAAAAGTTGTTGCAAAACTATAACGCGTTTAAAACGTCCCTTTTTGTCCGATCTTCTCGTTTTCACTCAAAATTAACAACGAAAAACGTTGTTGCAAAAATATAACGCGTTTAAAAGGTCCCTTTTTGTCCGATCTTCTCATTTTCACTCCAAATAAATAACGAAAAACGTCATTGCAAAACTATAACGCGTTTAAAATGACCCTTTTTGTTCGATCTTCTCGTTTTCACTCAAAATAAACAACGAAAACGTTGTTGCAAAACTACAACGCGTTTAAAACTTCCCTTTTTGTCCGATCTTCTCGTTTTCACACAAAATAAACAACAAAAAACGTTATTGCAAAACTATAACGCGTTTGAAAGGTCCCTTTTTGTCCGATCTTCTCATTTTCACATAAAAATTAACAACGAAAAACGTTGTTGCAAAACTATAACGCGTTTAAAAGGTCTCTTTTTGTGCGATCTTCTCGTTTTCACACAAAATAAACAACGAAAAACGTTATTGCAAAACTATAACGCGTTTGAAAGGTCCCTTTTTGTCCGATCTTCTCGTTTTCACTCAAAATAAACAACGAAAAACGTTGTTGCAAAACTATAACGCGTTTAAAAGGTCCCTGTTTGTCCGATCTTCTCGTTTTCACTCAAAATTAACAACGAAAAACTTTGTTGCAAAACTATAACGCGTTTAAAAGGTCCCTTTTTGTCCGATCTTCTCGTTTTCACTCAAAATAAACAACGAAAAACGTTTAAAACGTCCCTTTTTGTCCGATCTTCTCGTTTTCACTATAAATAAACAACGAAAAACGTTGTTGCAAAACTATAACGCGTTTAAAAGGTCCCTTTTTGTCCGGTCTTCTCGTTTTCACTCTAAATAAACAACGAAAAACATTGTTGCAAAAATATAACGCGTTAAAAAGGTCCCTTTTTGTTCGATCTTCTCATTTTCACTCCAAATAAACAACGAAAAACGTTGTTGCAAAACTATAACGCGTTTAAAAGGTCCCATTTTGTCCGATTTTCTCGTTTTCACTCAAAATTAACAACGAAAAACGTTGTTGCAAAACTATAACGCGTTTAAAAGGTCCCTTTATGTCTGATCTTCTCGTTTTCACACAAAATAAACAACGAAAAACCTTATTGCAAAACTTTAACGCGTTTGAAAGATCCCTTTTTGTCCGATCTTCTCGTTTTCATTCCAAATAAACAACGAAAAACGTTGTTGAAAAATTATAACGTGTTTAAAAGGTCCTTTTTTGTTCGATTTTTCTCGTTTTCACTCAAAATTAACAACGAAAAACGTTGTTGCAAAACTATAACGCGTTTAAAAGGTCCCTTTTTGTCCAATCTTCTCGTTTTCACTCAAAATAAACAACGAAAAACGTTGTTGCAAAACTATAACGCGTTTAAAAGGTCCCTTTCTGTCCGATCTTCTCGTTTTCACACAAAATAAACAACGAAAAACGTTGTTGCAAAACTATAAAGCGTTTAAAACGTCCCTTTTTCTCCGATCTTCTCGTTTTCATTCAAAATAAACAACGAAAAACGTTGCTGCAAAACTATAACGCGTTTAAAAGGTCCCTTTTTGTCCGATCTTCTCGTTTTCACTCAAAATTAACAACGAAAAACGTTGTTGCAAAACTATAACGCGTTTAAAAGGTCCCTTTTTGTTCTATCTTCTCGTTTTCACAAAAAATAAACTACGAAAAACGTTATTGCAAAACTATGACGCGTTTGAAAGGTCCCTTTTTGTTCGATCTTCTCGTTTTCACTCAAAATAAACAATGAAAAACGTTGTTGCAAAACTATAACGCATTTAAAACTTCACTTTTTGTCCGATTTTCTCGTTTTCACTCAAAATAAACAACGAAAAACGTTATTGCAAAACTATAACGCATTTGAAAGGTCCCTTTTTGTTCGATCTTCTCGTTTTCACTCAAAATAAACAACGAAAAACGTTGTTGCAAGACTATAACGCGTTTAAAACGTCCCTTTTTGTCCGAGCTTCTCGTATTCACTCCAAATAAACAACGAAAAACGTTGTCGCAAAACTAGAACGCGTTTGAAAGGTCAGTTTTTGTCCGATTTTCTCGTTTTCACTCAAAATTAACAACGAAAAACGTTGTTGCAAAACTATAACGCGTTTAAAAGGTCCCTTTTTGTCCGATCTTCTCGTTTTCACACAAAATAAACAACAAAAAACGTTATTGCAAAACTATAACGCGTTTGAAAGGTCCCTTTTTGTCCGATCTTCTCATTTTCACTCAAAATTAACAACGAAAAACGTTGTTGCAAAACTACAACGCGTTTAAAAGGTCCCTTTTTGTTCGATCTTCTCGTTTTCACTCAAAATAAACAACGAAAAACGTTGTTGCAAAACTATAACGCGTTTAAAACGTCCCTTTTTGTCCGATCTTCTCGTTTTCACACAAAATAAACAACAATAAACGTTATTGCAAAACTATGACGCGTTTGAAAGGTCCCTTTTTGTCCGATCTTCTCATTTTCACATAAAAATTAACAACGAAAAACGTTGTTGCAAAACTATAACGCGTTTAAAAGGTCCCTTTTTGTGCGATCTTTTCGTTTTCACACAAAATAAACAACGAAAAACGTTATTGCAAAACTATAACGCGTTTGAAAGGTCCCTTTTTGTCCGATCTTCTCGTTTTCACTCAAAATAAACAACGAAAAATGTTGTTGCAAAACTATAACGCGTTTAAAAGGTCCCTTTTTGTCCGATCTTCTCGTTTTAACTCAAAATAAACAACGAAAAACGTTGTTGCAAAACTAGAATGCGTTTAAAAGGTCCCTTTTTGTCCGATTTTCTCGTTTTCACTCAAAATTAACAACGAAAAACGTTGTTGCAAAATTATAACGCGTTTAAAAGGTCCCTTTTTGTCCGATCTTCTCGTTTTCACACAAAATAAACAACAAAAAACGTTATTGCAAAACTATAACGCGTTTGAAAGGTCCCTTTTTGTCCGATCTTCTCATGTTCACTCAAAATTAACAACGAAAAACGTTGTTGCAAAACTATAACGCGTTTAAAAGGTCTCTTTTTGTTCGATCTTCTCGTTTTCACTCAAAATAAACAACGAAAAAAGTTGTTGCAAAACTATAACGCGTTTAAAACGTCCCTTTTTGTCCGATCTTCTCGTTTTCACTCAAAATTAACAACGAAAAACGTTGTTGCAAAAATATAACGCGTTTAAAAGGTCCCTTTTTGTCCGATCTTCTCATTTTCACTCCAAATAAATAACGAAAAACGTCATTGCAAAACTATAACGCGTTTAAAATGACCCTTTTTGTTCGATCTTCTCGTTTTCACTCAAAATAAACAACGAAAACGTTGTTGCAAAACTACAACGCGTTTAAAACGTCCCTTTTTGTCCGATCTTCTCGTTTTCACACAAAATAAACAACAAAAAACGTTATTGCAAAACTATAACGCGTTTGAAAGGTCCCTTTTTGTCCGATCTTCTCATTTTCACATAAAAATTAACAACGAAAAACGTTGTTGCAAAACTATAACGCGTTTAAAAGGTCTCTTTTTGTGCGATCTTCTCGTTTTCACACAAAATAAACAACGAAAAACGTTATTGCAAAACTATAACGCGTTTGAAAGGTCCCTTTTTGTCCGATCTTCTCGTTTTCACTCAAAATAAACAACGAAAAACGTTGTTGCAAAACTATAACGCGTTTAAAAGGTCCCTGTTTGTCCGATCTTCTCGTTTTCACTCAAAATTAACAACGAAAAACTTTGTTGCAAAACTATAACGCGTTTAAAAGGTCCCTTTTTGTCCGATCTTCTCGTTTTCACTCAAAATAAACAACGAAAAACGTTTAAAACGTCCCTTTTTGTCCGATCTTCTCGTTTTCACTATAAATAAACAACGAAAAACGTTGTTGCAAAACTATAACGCGTTTAAAAGGTCCCTTTTTGTCCGATCTTCTCGTTTTCACTCTAAATAAACAACGAAAAACATTGTTGCAAAAATATAACGCGTTAAAAAGGTCCCTTTTTGTTCGATCTTCTCATTTTCACTCCAAATAAACAACGAAAAACGTTGTTGCAAAACTATAACGCGTTTAAAAGGTCCCATTTTGTCCGATTTTCTCGTTTTCACTCAAAATTAACAACGAAAAACGTTGTTGCAAAACTATAACGCGTTTAAAAGGTCCCTTTTTGTCCAATCTTCTCGTTTTCACTCAAAATAAACAACGAAAAACGTTGTTGCAAAACTATAACGCGTTTAAAAGGTCCCTTTCTGTCCGATCTTCTCGTTTTCACACAAAATAAACAACGAAAAACGTTGTTGCAAAACTATAAAGCGTTTAAAACGTCCCTTTTTCTCCGATCTTCTCGTTTTCATTCAAAATAAACAACGAAAAACGTTGCTGCAAAACTATAACGCGTTTAAAAGGTCCCTTTTTGTCCGATCTTCTCGTTTTCACTCAAAATTAACAACGAAAAACGTTGTTGCAAAACTATAACGCGTTTAAAAGGTCCCTTTTTGTTCTATCTTCTCGTTTTCACAAAAAATAAACTACGAAAAACGTTATTGCAAAACTATGACGCGTTTGAAAGGTCCCTTTTTGTTCGATCTTCTCGTTTTCACTCAAAATAAACAATGAAAAACGTTGTTGCAAAACTATAACGCATTTAAAACTTCACTTTTTGTCCGATTTTCTCGTTTTCACTCAAAATAAACAACGAAAAACGTTATTGCAAAACTATAACGCGTTTGAAAGGTCCCTTTTTGTTCGATCTTCTCGTTTTCACTCAAAATAAACTACGAAAAACGTTGTTGCAAGACTATAACGCGTTTAAAACGTCCCTTTTTGTCCGAGCTTCTCGTATTCACTCCAAATAAACAACGAAAAACGTTGTCGCAAAACTAGAACGCGTTTAAAAGGTCAGTTTTTGTCCGATTTTCTCGTTTTCACTCAAAATTAACAACGAAAAACGTTGTTGCAAAACTATAACGCGTTTAAAAGGTCCCTTTTTGTCCGATCTTCTCGTTTTCACACAAAATAAACAACAAAAAACGTTATTGCAAAACTATAACGCGTTTGAAAGGTCCCTTTTTGTCCGATCTTCTCATTTTCACTCAAAATTAACAACGAAAAACGTTGTTGCAAAACTACAACGCGTTTAAAAGGTCCCTTTTTGTTCGATCTTCTCGTTTTCACTCAAAATAAACAACGAAAAACGTTGTTGCAAAACTATAACGCGTTTAAAACGTCCCTTTTTGTCCGATCTTCTCGTTTTCACACAAAATAAACAACAATAAACGTTATTGCAAAACTATGACGCGTTTGAAAGGTCCCTTTTTGTCCGATCTTCTCATTTTCACATAAAAATTAACAACGAAAAACGTTGTTGCAAAACTATAACGCGTTTAAAAGGTCCCTTTTTGTGCGATCTTTTCGTTTTCACACAAAATAAACAACGAAAAACGTTATTGCAAAACTATAACGCGTTTGAAAGGTCCCTTTTTGTCCGATCTTCTCGTTTTCACTCAAAATAAACAACGAAAAATGTTGTTGCAAAACTATAACGCGTTTAAAAGGTCCCTTTTTGTCCGATCTTCTCGTTTTCACTCAAAATTAACAACGAAAAACTTTGTTGCAAAACTATAACGCGTTTAAAAGGTCCCTTTTTGTCCGATCTTCTCGTTTTCACTCAAAATAAATAACGAAAAACGTTTAAAACGTCCCTTTTTGTCCGATCTTCTCGTTTACACTAAAAATAAACAACGAAAAACGTTGTTGCAAAACTATAACGCGTTAAAAAGGTCCCTTTTTGTCCGATCTTCTCGTTTTCACTCAAAATAAACAACGAAAAACATTGTTGCAAAAATATAACGCGTTAAAAAGGTCCCTTTTTGTTCGATCTTCTCATTTTCACTCCAAATAAACAACGAAAAACGTTGTTGCAAAACTATAACGCGTTTAAAAGGTCCCATTTTGTCCGATTTTCTCGTTTTCACTCAAAATTAACAACGAAAAAAATTGTTGCAAAACTATAACGCGTTTAAAAGGTCCCTTTATGTCTGTTCTTCTCGTTTTCACACAAAATAAACAACGAAAAACCTTATTGCAAAACTTTAACGCGTTTGAAAGGTCCCTTTTTGTCCGATCTCTTCGTTTTCATTCCAAATAAACAACGAAAAACGTTGTTGCAAAACTATAACGCGTTTAAATGGTCCCTTTTTGTCCGATCTTCTCGTTTTCACTCAAAATTAACAACGAAAAACTTTGTTGCAAAACTATAACGCGTTTAAAAGGTCCCTTTTTGTCCGATCTTCTCGTTTTCACTCAAAATAAACAACGAAAAACGTTTAAAACGTCCCTTTTTGTCTGATCTTCTCGTTTTCACTAAAAATAAACAACGAAAAACGTTGTTGCAAAACTATAACGCGTTTAAAAGGTCCCTTTTTGTACGATCTTCTCGTTTTCACTCAAAATTAACAACGAAAAACTTTGTTGCAAAACTATAACGCGTTTAAAAGGTCCCTTTTTGTCCGATCTTCTCGTTTTCACTCAAAATAAACAACGAAAAACGTTTAAAACGTCCCTTTTTGTCCGATCTTCTCGTTTACACTAAAAATAAACAACGAAAAACGTTGTTGCAAAACTATAACGCGTTTAAAAGGTCCCTTTTTGTCCGATCTTCTCGTTTTCACTCAAAATAAACAACGAAAAACGTTGTTGCAAAAATATAACTCGTTAAAAAGGTCCCTTTTTGATCGATCTTCTCATTTTCACTCCAAATAAACAACGAAAAACGTTGTTGCAAAACTATAACGCGTTTAAAAGGTCCCATTTTGTCCGATTTTCTCGTTTTCACTCAAAATTAACAACGAAAAACTTTGTTGCAAAACTATAACGCGTTTAAAAGGTCCCTTTATGTCTGATCTTCTCGTTTTCACACAAAATAAACAATGAAAAACCTTATTGCAAAACTTTAACGCGTTTGAAAGGTCCCTTTTTGTCCGATCTCTTCGTTTTCATTCCAAATAAACAACGAAAAACGTTGTTGAAAAACTATAACGTGTTTAAAAGGTCCTTTTTTGTTCGATTTTTCTCGTTTTCACACAAAATAAACAACGAAAAACGTTATTGCAAAACTATTACGCGTTTGAAAGGTCCCTTTTTGTCCGATCTTCTCGTTTTCACTCAAAATAAACAACGAAAAACGTTGTTGCAAAACTATAACGCGTTTAAAAGGTCCCTTTTGTCCGATCTTCTCGTTTTCACTCAAAATTAACAACGAAAAACTTTGTTGCAAAACTATAACGCGTTTAAAAGGTCCCTTTTTGTCCGATCTTCTCGTTTTCACTCAAAATAAACAACGAAAAACGTTTAAAACGTCCCTTTTTGTCCGATCTTCTCGTTTTCACTAAAAATAAACAACGAAAAACGTTGTTGCAAAACTATAACGCGTTTAAAAGGTCCCTTTTTGTCCGATCTTCTCGTTTTCACTCTAAATAAACAACGAAAAACATTGTTGCAAAAATATAACGCGTTAAA
The DNA here is from genome assembly GCF_046630445.1 of Rutidosis leptorrhynchoides. Taxonomy (NCBI): domain Eukaryota; kingdom Viridiplantae; phylum Streptophyta; class Magnoliopsida; order Asterales; family Asteraceae; genus Rutidosis; species Rutidosis leptorrhynchoides. The sequence continues at coordinate 262,454,272 of NC_092337.1, forward strand.
AAGGTCCCTTTTTGTTCGATCTTCTCATTTTCACTCCAAATAAACAACGAAAAACGTTGTTGCAAAACTATAACGCGTTTAAAAGGTCCCATTTTGTCCGATTTTCTCGTTTTCACTCCAAATTAACAACGAAAAACGTTGTTGCAAAACTATAACGCGTTTAAAAGGTCCCTTTATGTCTGATCTTCTCGTTTTCACACAAAATAAACAACGAAAAACCTTATTGCAAAACTTTAACGCGTTTGAAAGATCCCTTTTTGTCCGATCTTCTCGTTTTCATTCCAAATAAACAACGAAAAACGTTGTTGAAAAACTATAACGTGTTTAAAAGGTCCTTTTTTGTTCGATTTTTCTCGTTTTCACTCAAAATTAACAACGAAAAACTTTGTTGCAAAACTATAACGCGTTTAAAAGGTCCCTTTTTGTCCAATCTTCTCGTTTTCACTCAAAATAAACAACGAAAAACGTTGTTGCAAAACTATAACGCGTTTAAAAGGTCCCTTTCTGTCCGATCTTCTCGTTTTCACACAATATAAACAACGAAAAACGTTGTTGCAAAACTATAAAGCGTTTAAAACGTCCCTTTTTGTCCGATCTTCTCGTTTTCATTCAAAATAAACAACGAAAAACGTTGCTGCAAAACTATAACGCTTTTAAAAGGTCCCTTTTTGTCCGATCTTCTCGTTTTCACTCAAAATTAACAACGAAAAACGTTGTTGCAAAACTATAACGCGTTTAAAAGGTCCCTTTTTGTTCTATCTTCTCGTTTTCACAAAAAATAAACAACGAAAAACGTTATTGCAAAACTATAACGCGTTTGAAAGGTCCCTTTTTGTTCGATCTTCTCGTTTTCACTCAAAATAAACAATGAAAAACGTTGTTGCAAAACTATAACGCATTTAAAACTTCTCTTTTTGTCCGATTTTCTCGTTTTCACTCAAAATAAACAACGAAAAACGTTATTGCAAAACTATAACGCGTTTGAAAGGTCCATTTTTGTTCGATCTTCTCGTTTTCACTCAAAATAAACAACGAAAAACGTTGTTGCAAAACTATAACGCGTTTAAAACGTCCCTTTTTGTCCGATCTTCTCGTATTCACTCCAAATAAACAACGAAAAACGTTGTTGCAAAACTAGAACGCGTTTAAAAGGTCAATTTTTGTCCGATTTTCTCGTTTTCACACAAAATTAACAACGAAAAACGTTGTTGCAAAACTATAACGCGTTTAAAAGGTCCCTTTTTGTCCGATCTTCTTGTTTTCACACAAAATAAACAACAAAAAACGTTATTGCAAAACTATAACGCGTTTGAAAGGTCCCTTTTTGTCCGATCTTCTCATTTTCACTCAAAATTAACAACGAAAAACGTTGTTGCAAAACTACAACGCGTTTAAAAGGTCCCTTTTTGTTCGATCTTCTCGTTTTCACTCAAAATAAACAACGAAAAACGTTCTTGCAAAACTATAACGCGTTTAAAACGTCCCTTTTTGTCCGATCTTCTCGTTTTCACACAAAATAAACAACAAAAAACATTATTGCAAAACTATGACGCGTTTGAAAGGTCCCTTTTTGTCCGATCTTCTCATTTTCACATAAAAATTAACAACGAAAAACGTTGTTGCAAAACTATAACGCGTTTAAAAGGTCCCTTTTTGTGCGATCTTTTCGTTTTCACACAAAATAAACAACGAAAAACGTTATTGCAAAACTATAACGCGTTTGAAAGGTCACTTTTTGTCCGATCTTCTCGTTTTCACTCAAAATAAACAACGAAAAACGTTGTTGCAAAACTATAACGCGTTTAAAAGGTCCCTTTTTGTCCGATCTTCTCGTTTTCACTCAAAAGTAACAACGAAAAGCTTTGTTGCAAAACTATAACGCGTTTAAAAGGTCCCTTTTTGTCCGATCTTCTCGTTTTCACTCAAAATAAACAACGAAAAACGTTTAAAACGTCCCTTTTTGTCCGATCTTCTCGTTACACTAAAAATAAACAACGAAAAATGTTGTTGCAAAACTATAACGCGTTTAAAAGATCCCTTTTTGTCCGATCTTCTCGTTTTCACTCAAAATAAACAACGAAAAACGTTGTTGCAAAACTATAACGCGTTTAAAAGGTCCCATTTTGTCCGATTTTCTCGTTTTCACTCAAAATTAACAACGAAAAACGTTGTTGCAAAACTATAACACGTTTAAAAGGTCCCTTTATGTCTGATCTTCTCGTTTTCACACAAAATAAACAACGAAAAACCTTATTGCAAAACTTTAACGCGTTTGAAAGGTCCCTTTTTGTCCGATCTCTTCGTTTTCATTCCAAATAAACAACGAAAAACGTTGTTGAAAAACTATAACGTGTTTAAAAGGTCCTTTTTGTTCGATTTTTCTCGTTTTCACTCAAAATTAACAACGAAAAACGTTGTTGCAAAACTATAACGCGTTTAAAAGGTCCCTTTTTGTCCAATCTTCTCGTTTTCACTCAAAATAAACAACGAAAAACGTTGTTGCAAAACTATAACGCGTTTAAAAGGTCCCTTTCTGTCCGATCTTTTCGTTTTCACACAAAATAAACAACGAAAAACGTTGTTGCAAAACTATAAAGCGTTTAAAACGTCCCTTTTTGTCCGATCTTCTCGTTTTAACTCAAAATAAACAACGAAAAACGTTGTTGCAAAACTATAACGCGTTTAAAAGGTCCCTTTTTGTCCGATCTTCTCATTTTCACTCCAAATAAACAACGAAAAACGTTGTTGCCAAACTATAACGCGTTTAAAACGTCCCTTTTTGTCCGATCTTCTCGTTTTCACTCAAAATAAATAACGAAAAACTTTGTTGCAAAACTATAACGCGTTTGAAACGTCCCTTTTTGTTCGATCTTCTCATTTTCACTCAAAATAAACAACGAAAAACGTTGTTGCAAAACTATAACGCGTTTGAAACGTCCCTTTTTGTCCGATCTTCACGTTTTCACTCAAAATAAACAACGAAAAACGTTGTTGCAAAACTATAACTCGTTTAAAAGGTCCCTTTTTGTTCGATCTTCTCATTTTCACTCAAAATAAATAGCGAAAAACGTTGTTGTAAAAACATAACGCGTTTAAAAGGTCACTTTTTGTCCCATCTTCTCGTTTTCATTCCAAATAAACAACGAAAACGTTGTTGCAAAACTATAACGTGTTTAAAAGGTCCTTTTTTGTTCGATTTTCTCGTTTTCACTCAAAATTAACAACGAAAAACGTTGTTGCAAAACTATAACGCGTTAAAAAGGTCCCTTTTTGTCCGATCTTCTCGTTTTCACTTAATATAAACAACGAAAAACGTTATTACAAAACTATAACGTGTTTGAAAGGTCCCTTTTTGTCCGATCTTCTCGTTTTCACTCAAAATAAACAACGAAAAACGTTGTTGCAAAACTATAACGCGTTTAAAAGGTCTCTTTTTGTCCGATCTTCTCGTTTTCACTCAAAATTAACAACGAAAAACGTTGTTGCAAAACTATAATGCGTTTAAAAGGTCCCTTTTTGTTCTATCTTCTCGTTTTCACAAAAAATAAACAACGAAAAACGTTATTGCAAAACTATAACGCGTTTGAAAGGTCTCTTTTTGTTCGATCTTCTCGTTTTCACTCAAAATAAACAATGAAAAACGTTGTTGCAAAACTATAACGCATTTAAAACGTCCCTTTTTTTCGATCTTCTCATTTTCACTCCAAATAAACAACGAAAAACGTTGTTGCAAAACTAGAACGCGTTTAAAAGGTCCATTTTTGTCCGATTTTCTCGTTTTCACACAAATTAACAACGAAAAACGTTGTTGCAAAACTATAACGCGTTTAAAAGGTCCCTTTTTGTCCGATCTTCTCGTTTTCACTCAAAATAAACAACGAAAAACGTTGTTGCAAAACTATAACGCGTTTAAAAAGACCCTTTTTGTCCGATCTTCTCGTTTTCACTCAAAATTAACAACGAAAAACGTTGTTGCAAAAATATAACGCGTTTAAAAGGTCCCTTTTTGTCCGATCTTCACATTTTCACTCCAAATAAACAACGAAAAACGTCGTTGCAAAACTATAACGCGTTTAAAAGGTCCCTTTTTGTTCGATCTTCTCGTTTTCACTCAAAATAAACAACGAAAACGTTGTTGCAAAACTATAACGCGTTTAAAGCGTCCCTTTTTGTCCGATCTTCTTGTTTTCACACAAAATAAACAACAAAAAACGTTATTGCAAAACTATAACGCGTTTGAAAGGTCCCTTTTTGTCCGATCTTCTCATTTTCACATAAAAATTAACAACGAAAAACGTTGTTGCAAAACTATAACGCGTTTAAAAGGTCCCTTTTTGTCCGATCTTCTCGTTTTCACACAAAATAAACAACGAAAAACGTTATTGCAAAACTATAACGCGTTTGAAAGGTCCCTTTTTGTCCGATCTTCTTGTTTTCACTCAAAATAAACAACGAAACGTTGTTGCAAAACTATAACGCGTTTAAAAGGTCCCTTTTTGTCCGATCTTCTCGTTTTCACTCAAAATTAACAACGAAAAACTTTGTTGCAAAACTATAACGCGTTTAAAAGGTCCCTTTTTGTCCGATCTTCTCGTTTTCACTCAAAATAAACAACGAAAAACGTTTAAAATGTCCCTTTTTGTCCGATCTTCCCGTTTTCACTAAAAATAAACAACGAAAAACGTTGTTGCAAAACTATAACGTGTTTAAAAGGTCCCTTTTTGTCCGATCTTCTCTTTTTCACTCAAAATAAACAACGAAAAACGTTGTTGCAAAAATATAACGCGTTAAAAAGGTCCCTTTTTGTTCGATCTTCTCATTTTCACTCCAAATAAACAACGAAAAACGTTGTTGCAAAACTATAACGTGTTTAAAAGGTCCCATTTTGTCCGATTTTCTCGTTTTCACTCAAAATTAACAACGAAAAACGTTGTTGCAAAAATATAACGCGTTTAAAAGGTCCCTTTATGTCTGATCTTCTCGTTTTCACACAAAATAAACAACGAAAAACCTTATTGCAAAACTTTAACGCGTTTGAAAGGTCCCTTTTTGTCCGATCTTCTCGTTTTCATTCCAAATAAACAACGAAAAACGTTGTTGAAAAACTATAACGTGTTTAAAAGGTCCTTTTTTGTTCAATTTTTCTCGTTTTCACTCAAAATTAACAACGAAAAACGTTGTTGCAAAACTATAACGCGTTTAAAAGGTCCCTTTTTGTCCGATCTTCTCGTTTTCACACAAAATAAACAACGAAAAACGTTATTGCAAAACTATAACGTGTTTGAAAGGTCCCTTTTTGTCCGATCTTCACGTTTTCACTCAAAATAAACAAAGAAAAACGTTGTTGCAAAACTATAACGCATTTAAAATGTCCCTTTTTGTCCGATCTTCTCGTTTTCACTCAAAATTAACAACGAAAAACGTTGTTGCAAAACTATAACGCGTTTAAAAGGTCCCTTTTTGTCCGATCTTCTCGTTTTCACTCAAAATTAATAACGAAAAACGTTGTTGCAAAACTATAACGCGTTTAAAAGGTCCCTTTTTGTTCTATCTTCTCGTTTTCACACAAAATAAACAACGAAAAACCTTATTGCAAAACTATAAAGCGTTTGAAAAGTCCCTTTTTGTTCTATCTTCTCGTTTTTACTCAAAATAAACAACGAAAAACGTTGTTGCAAAAATATAACGCGTTAAAAAGGTCCCTTTTTGTCCGATCTTCTCATTTTCACTCCAAATAAACAACGAAAAACGTTGTTGCAAAACTATAACGCGTTTAAAACGTCCCTTTTTGTTCAATCTTCTCGTTTTCACTCAAAATAAACAACGAAAAAAGTTGTAGCAAAACTATAACGCGTTTGAAACGTCCCTTTTTGTCCGACCTTCTCGTTTTCACTCAAAATAAACAACGAAAAACGTTGTTGCAAAACTATAACGCGTTTGAAACGTCCCTTTTTGTCCGATCTTCTCTTTTTCACTCAAAATAAACAACGAAAAACGTTGTTGCAAAACTATAACGCGTTTAAAAGGTCCCTTTTTGTTCGATCTTCTCGTTTTCACTCAAAATAAACAGCGAAAAACGTTGTTGTAAAAACATAACGCGTATAAAAGGTCACTGTTTGTCCCATCTTCTCGTTTTCATTCCAAATAAACAACGAAAACGTTGTTGCAAAACTATAACGTGTTTAAAAGGTCCTTTTTTGTCCGATTTTCTCGTTTTCACTCAAAATTAATAACGAAAAACGTTGTTGCAAAAATATAACGCGTTAAAAAGGTCCCTTTTTGTTCGATCTTCTCATTTTCACTCCAAATAAATAACGAAAAACGTTGTTGCAAAACTATAACGCATTTAAAAGGTCCCATTTTGTCCGATTTTCTCGTTTTCACTAAAAATTAACAACTAAAAACGTTGTTGCAAAACTATAACGCGTTTAAAAGGTCCCTTTATGTCTGATCTTCTCGTTTTCACACAAAATAAACAACGAAAAACCTTATTGCAAAACTTTAACGCGTTTGAAAGGTGCCTTTTTGTCCGATCTTCTCGTTTTCATTCCAAAAAAACAACGAAAAACGTTGTTGAAAAACTATAACGTGTTTAAAAGGTCCTTTTTTGTTCGATTTTCTCGTTTTCACACAAAATTAACAATGAAAAACGTTGTTGCAAAACTATAACGCGTTTAAAACGTCCCTTTTTGTCCAATCTTCTCGTTTTCACTCAAAATAAACAACGAAAAACGTTGTTGCAAAACTATAACGCGTTTAAAACGTCCCTTTTGGTCCGATCTTCTCGTTTTCACTCAAAATAAACAACGAAAAACGTTGTTGCAAAACTATAACGCGTTTAAAAGGTCCTTTTTTGTCCAATCTTCTCGTTTTCACTCAAAATAAACAACGAAAAACGTTGTTGCAAAACTATAACGCGTTTAAAAGGTCCCTTTCTGTCCGATCTTCTCGTTTTCACACAAAATAAACAACGAAAAACGTTGTTGCAAAACTATAAAGCGTTTAAAACGTCCCTTTCTGTCCGATCTTCTCGTTTTCACTCAAAATAAACAACGAAAAACGTTGTTGCAAAACTATAACGCGTTTAAAAGTTCCTTTTTGTCCGATCTTCTCATTTTCACTCCAAATAAACAACGAAAAACGTTGTTGCAAAACTATAACGCGTTTAAAAGGTCCCTTTTTGTCCGATCTTCTCGTTTTCACTCAAAATAAACAACGAAAAACGTTGTTGCAAAACTATAACGCGTTTGAAACGTCCCTTTTTGTCCAACCTTCTCGTTTTCACTTAAAATAAACAACAAAAAACGTTGTTGCAAAACTATAACGCGTTTGAAACGTGCCTTTTTGTCCGATCTTCTCGTTTTCACTCAAAATAAACAACGAAAAACGTTGTTGCAAAACTATAACGCGTTTAAAAGGTCACTTTTTGTCCCATCTTCTCGTTTTCATTCCAAATAAACAACGAAAACGTTGTTGTAAAACTATAACATGTTTAAAAGGTCCTTTTTTGTCCGATTTTCTCGTTTTCACTCAAAATTACCTAAGAAAAACGTTGTTGCAAAACTATAACAAGTTTAAAAGATCCCTTTTTATCCGATCTTCTCGTTTTCACACAATATAAACATCGAAAAACGTTATTGCAAAACTATAACGTGTTTGAAAGGTCCCTTTTTGTCCGATCTTCTCGCTTTCACTTAAAATAAACAACGAAAAACGTTGTTGCAAAACTATAACGCGTTTAAAAGGTCCCTTTTTGTCCGATCTTCTCGTTCTCACTCAAAATTAACAACGAAAAACGTTGTTGCAAAACTATAACGCGTTTAAAAGGTCCCTTTTTGTTCTATCTTCTCGTTTTCACACAAAATAAACAACGAAAAACGTTATTGCAAAACTATAATGCGTTTGAAAGGTCCCTTTTTGTTCGATCTTCTCGTTTTCACTCAAAATAAACAATGAAAAACGTTGTTGCAAAACTATAACGCATTTAAAACTTCCCTTTTTGTCCGATCTTCTCGTTTTCACTCAAAATAAACAACGAAAAACGTTGTTGCAAAACTATAACGCGTTTAAAACGTCCCTTTTTGTCCGATCTTCTCGTTTTCACTCAAAATTAACAACGAAAAACGTTGTTTCAAAAATATAACGCGTTTAAAAGGTCCCTTTTTGTCCGATATTCTCATTTTCACTCCAAATAAACAACGAAACACGTCGTTGCAAAATTATAACGCGTTTAAAAGGTCCCTTTTTGTTCGATCTTCTCGTTTTCACTCAAAATAAACAACGAAAACGTTGTTGCAAAAGTATAATGCGTTTAAAACGTCCCTTTTTATCCGATCTTCTCGTTTTCACTCAAAACAAACAACGAAAAACATTGTTGCAAAACTATAACGCGTTTATAAGGTCCCTTTTTGTCCGATCTTCTCGTTTTCACTCAAAATAAATAACGGAAAACGTTGTTGCAAAAATATAACGCGTTTAAAATGTCCCTTTTTGTCCGATATTCTCATTTTCACTCCAAATAAACAACGAAAAACGTTGTTGCAAAACTATAACGCGTTAAAAAGGTCCCTTTTTGTCCGATCTTCTCGTTTTCACTCAAAATAAACAACGAAAAACGTTGTTGCAAAAATATAACTCGTTAAAAAGGTCCCTTTTTGATCGATCTTCTCATTTTCACTCCAAATAAACAACGAAAAACGTTGTTGCAAAACTATAACGCGTTTAAAAGGTCCCATTTTGTCCGATTTTCTCGTTTTCACTCAAAATTAACAACGAAAAACTTTGTTGCAAAACTATAACGCGTTTAAAAGGTCCCTTTATGTCTGATCTTCTCGTTTTCACACAAAATAAACAATGAAAAACCTTATTGCAAAACTTTAACGCGTTTGAAAGGTCCCTTTTTGTCCGATCTCTTCGTTTTCATTTCAAATAAACAACGAAAAACGTTGTTGAAAAACTATAACGTGTTTAAAAGGTCCTTTTTTGTTCGATTTTTCTCGTTTTCACACAAAATAAACAACGAAAAACGTTATTGCAAAACTATTACGCGTTTGAAAGGTCCCTTTTTGTCCGATCTTCTCGTTTTCACTCAAAATAAACAACGAAAAACGTTGTTGCAAAACTATAACGCGTTTAAAAGGTCCCTTTTGTCCGATCTTCTCGTTTTCACTCAAAATTAACAACGAAAAACTTTGTTGCAAAACTATAACGCGTTTAAAAGGTCCCTTTTTGTCCGATCTTCTCGTTTTCACTCAAAATAAACAACGAAAAACGTTTAAAACGTCCCTTTTTGTCCGATCTTCTCGTTTTCACTAAAAATAAACAACGAAAAACGTTGTTGCAAAACTATAACGCGTTTAAAAGGTCCCTTTTTGTCCGATCTTCTCGTTTTCACTCTAAATAAACAACGAAAAACATTGTTGCAAAAATATAACGCGTTAAAAAGGTCCCTTTTTGTTCGATCTTCTCATTTTCACTCCAAATAAACAACGAAAAACGTTGTTGCAAAACTATAACGCGTTTAAAAGGTCCCATTTTGTCCGATTTTCTCGTTTTCACTCCAAATTAACAACGAAAAACGTTGTTGCAAAACTATAACGCGTTTAAAAGGTCCCTTTTTGTCCGATCTTCTCGTTTTCACTCAAAATTAACAACGAAAAACTTTGTTGCAAAACTATAACGCGTTTAAAAGGTCCCTTTTTGTCCGATCTTCTCGTTTTCACTCAAAATAAACAACGAAAAACGTTTAAAATGTCCCTTTTTGTCCGATCTTCCCGTTTTCACTAAAAATAAACAACGAAAAACGTTGTTGCAAAACTATAACGTGTTTAAAAGGTCCCTTTTTGTCCGATCTTCTCTTTTTCACTCAAAATAAACAACGAAAAACGTTGTTGCAAAAATATAACGCGTTAAAAAGGTCCCTTTTTGTTCGATCTTCTCATTTTCACTCCAAATAAACAACGAAAAACGTTGTTGCAAAACTATAACGTGTTTAAAAGGTCCCATTTTGTCCGATTTTCTCGTTTTCACTCAAAATTAACAACGAAAAACGTTGTTGCAAAAATATAACGCGTTTAAAAGGTCCCTTTATGTCTGATCTTCTCGTTTTCACACAAAATAAACAACGAAAAACCTTATTGCAAAACTTTAACGCGTTTGAAAGGTCCCTTTTTGTCCGATCTTCTCGTTTTCATTCCAAATAAACAACGAAAAACGTTGTTGAAAAACTATAACGTGTTTAAAAGGTCCTTTTTTGTTCAATTTTTCTCGTTTTCACTCAAAATTAACAACGAAAAACGTTGTTGCAAAACTATAACGCGTTTAAAAGGTCCCTTTTTGTCCGATCTTCTCGTTTTCACACAAAATAAACAACGAAAAACGTTATTGCAAAACTATAACGTGTTTGAAAGGTCCCTTTTTGTCCGATCTTCACGTTTTCACTCAAAATAAACAAAGAAAAACGTTGTTGCAAAACTATAACGCATTTAAAATGTCCCTTTTTGTCCGATCTTCTCGTTTTCACTCAAAATTAACAACGAAAAACGTTGTTGCAAAACTATAACGCGTTTAAAAGGTCCCTTTTTGTCCGATCTTCTCGTTTTCACTCAAAATTAATAACGAAAAACGTTGTTGCAAAACTATAACGCGTTTAAAAGGTCCCTTTTTGTTCTATCTTCTCGTTTTCACACAAAATAAACAACGAAAAACCTTATTGCAAAACTATAAAGCGTTTGAAAAGTCCCTTTTTGTTCTATCTTCTCGTTTTTACTCAAAATAAACAACGAAAAACGTTGTTGCAAAAATATAACGCGTTAAAAAGGTCCCTTTTTGTCCGATCTTCTCATTTTCACTCCAAATAAACAACGAAAAACGTTGTTGCAAAACTATAACGCGTTTAAAACGTCCCTTTTTGTTCAATCTTCTCGTTTTCACTCAAAATAAACAACGAAAAAAGTTGTAGCAAAACTATAACGCGTTTGAAACGTCCCTTTTTGTCCGACCTTCTCGTTTTCACTCAAAATAAACAACGAAAAACGTTGTTGCAAAACTATAACGCGTTTGAAACGTCCCTTTTTGTCCGATCTTCTCTTTTTCACTCAAAATAAACAACGAAAAACGTTGTTGCAAAACTATAACGCGTTTAAAAGGTCCCTTTTTGTTCGATCTTCTCGTTTTCACTCAAAATAAACAGCGAAAAACGTTGTTGTAAAAACATAACGCGTATAAAAGGTCACTGTTTGTCCCATCTTCTCGTTTTCATTCCAAATAAACAACGAAAACGTTGTTGCAAAACTATAACGTGTTTAAAAGGTCCTTTTTTGTCCGATTTTCTCGTTTTCACTCAAAATTAATAACGAAAAACGTTGTTGCAAAAATATAACGCGTTAAAAAGGTCCCTTTTTGTTCGATCTTCTCATTTTCACTCCAAATAAATAACGAAAAACGTTGTTGCAAAACTATAACGCATTTAAAAGGTCCCATTTTGTCCGATTTTCTCGTTTTCACTCAAAATTAACAACTAAAAACGTTGTTGCAAAACTATAACGCGTTTAAAAGGTCCCTTTATGTCTGATCTTCTCGTTTTCACACAAAATAAACAACGAAAAACCTTATTGCAAAACTTTAACGCGTTTGAAAGGTGCCTTTTTGTCCGATCTTCTCGTTTTCATTCCAAAAAAACAACGAAAAACGTTGTTGAAAAACTATAACGTGTTTAAAAGGTCCTTTTTTGTTCGATTTTCTCGTTTTCACACAAAATTAACAATGAAAAACGTTGTTGCAAAACTATAACGCGTTTAAAACGTCCCTTTTTGTCCAATCTTCTCGTTTTCACTCAAAATAAACAACGAAAAACGTTGTTGCAAAACTATAACGCGTTTAAAACGTCCCTTTTGGTCCGATCTTCTCGTTTTCACTCAAAATAAACAACGAAAAACGTTGTTGCAAAACTATAACGCGTTTAAAAGGTCCTTTTTTGTCCAATCTTCTCGTTTTCACTCAAAATAAACAACGAAAAACGTTGTTGCAAAACTATAACGCGTTTAAAAGGTCCCTTTCTGTCCGATCTTCTCGTTTTCACACAAAATAAACAACGAAAAACGTTGTTGCAAAACTATAAAGCGTTTAAAACGTCCCTTTCTGTCCGATCTTCTCGTTTTCACTCAAAATAAACAACGAAAAACGTTGTTGCAAAACTATAACGCGTTTAAAAGTTCCTTTTTGTCCGATCTTCTCATTTTCACTCCAAATAAACAACGAAAAACGTTGTTGCAAAACTATAACGCGTTTAAAAGGTCCCTTTTTGTCCGATCTTCTCGTTTTCACTCAAAATAAACAACGAAAAACGTTGTTGCAAAACTATAACGCGTTTGAAACGTCCCTTTTTGTCCAACCTTCTCGTTTTCACTTAAAATAAACAACAAAAAACGTTGTTGCAAAACTATAACGCGTTTGAAACGTGCCTTTTTGTCCGATCTTCTCGTTTTCACTCAAAATAAACAACGAAAAACGTTGTTGCAAAACTATAACGCGTTTAAAAGGTCACTTTTTGTCCCATCTTCTCGTTTTCATTCCAAATAAACAACGAAAACGTTGTTGTAAAACTATAACATGTTTAAAAGGTCCTTTTTTGTCCGATTTTCTCGTTTTCACTCAAAATTACCTAAGAAAAACGTTGTTGCAAAACTATAACAAGTTTAAAAGATCCCTTTTTATCCGATCTTCTCGTTTTCACACAATATAAACATCGAAAAACGTTATTGCAAAACTATAACGTGTTTGAAAGGTCCCTTTTTGTCCGATCTTCTCGCTTTCACTTAAAATAAACAACGAAAAACGTTGTTGCAAAACTATAACGCGTTTAAAAGGTCCCTTTTTGTCCGATCTTCTCGTTCTCACTCAAAATTAACAACGAAAAACGTTGTTGCAAAACTATAACGCGTTTAAAAGGTCCCTTTTTGTTCTATCTTCTCGTTTTCACACAAAATAAACAACGAAAAACGTTATTGCAAAACTATAATGCGTTTGAAAGGTCCCTTTTTGTTCGATCTTCTCGTTTTCACTCAAAATAAACAATGAAAAACGTTGTTGCAAAACTATAACGCATTTAAAACTTCCCTTTTTGTCCGATCTTCTCGTTTTCACTCAAAATAAACAACGAAAAACGTTGTTGCAAAACTATAACGCGTTTAAAACGTCCCTTTTTGTCCGATCTTCTCGTTTTCACTCAAAATTAACAACGAAAAACGTTGTTTCAAAAATATAACGCGTTTAAAAGGTCCCTTTTTGTCCGATATTCTCATTTTCACTCCAAATAAACAACGAAACACGTCGTTGCAAAATTATAACGCGTTTAAAAGGTCCCTTTTTGTTCGATCTTCTCGTTTTCACTCAAAATAAACAACGAAAACGTTGTTGCAAAAGTATAATGCGTTTAAAACGTCCCTTTTTATCCGATCTTCTCGTTTTCACTCAAAACAAACAACGAAAAACATTGTTGCAAAACTATAACGCGTTTATAAGGTCCCTTTTTGTCCGATCTTCTCGTTTTCACTCAAAATAAATAACGGAAAACGTTGTTGCAAAAATATAACGCGTTTAAAATGTCCCTTTTTGTCCGATATTCTCATTTTCACTCCAAATAAACAACGAAAAACGTTGTTGCAAAACTATAACGCGTTTAAAAGGTCCCTTTTTGTCCGATCTTCTCGTTTTCACTCAAAATAAACAACGAAAAACGTTGTTGCAAAAATATAACTCGTTAAAAAGGTCCCTTTTTGATCGATCTTCTCATTTTCACTCCAAATAAACAACGAAAAACGTTGTTGCAAAACTATAACGCGTTTAAAAGGTCCCATTTTGTCCGATTTTCTCGTTTTCACTCAAAATTAACAACGAAAAACTTTGTTGCAAAACTATAACGCGTTTAAAAGGTCCCTTTATGTCTGATCTTCTCGTTTTCACACAAAATAAACAATGAAAAACCTTATTGCAAAACTTTAACGCGTTTGAAAGGTCCCTTTTTGTCCGATCTCTTCGTTTTCATTTCAAATAAACAACGAAAAACGTTGTTGAAAAACTATAACGTGTTTAAAAGGTCCTTTTTTGTTCGATTTTTCTCGTTTTCACACAAAATAAACAACGAAAAACGTTATTGCAAAACTATTACGCGTTTGAAAGGTCCCTTTTTGTCCGATCTTCTCGTTTTCACTCAAAATAAACAACGAAAAACGTTGTTGCAAAACTATAACGCGTTTAAAAGGTCCCTTTTGTCCGATCTTCTCGTTTTCACTCAAAATTAACAACGAAAAACTTTGTTGCAAAACTATAACGCGTTTAAAAGGTCCCTTTTTGTCCGATCTTCTCGTTTTCACTCAAAATAAACAACGAAAAACGTTTAAAACGTCCCTTTTTGTCCGATCTTCTCGTTTTCACTAAAAATAAACAACGAAAAACGTTGTTGCAAAACTATAACGCGTTTAAAAGGTCCCTTTTTGTCCGATCTTCTCGTTTTCACTCTAAATAAACAACGAAAAACATTGTTGCAAAAATATAACGCGTTAAAAAGGTCCCTTTTTGTTCGATCTTCTCATTTTCACTCCAAATAAACAACGAAAAACGTTGTTGCAAAACTATAACGCGTTTAAAAGGTCCCATTTTGTCCGATTTTCTCGTTTTCACTCCAAATTAACAACGAAAAACGTTGTTGCAAAACTATAACGCGTTTAAAAGGTCCCTTTATGTCTGATCTTCTCGTTTTCACACAAAATAAACAACGAAAAACCTTATTGCAAAACTTTAACGCGTTTGAAAGATCCCTTTTTGTTCGATCTTCTCGTTTTCATTCCAAATAAACAACGAAAAACGTTGTTGAAAAACTATAACGTGTTTAAAAGGTCCTTTTTTGTTCGATTTTTCTCGTTTTCACTCAAAATTAACAACGAAAAACTTTGTTGCAAAACTATAACGCGTTTAAAAGGTCCCTTTTTGTCCAATCTTCTCGTTTTCACTCAAAATAAACAACGAAAAACGTTGTTGCAAAACTATAACGCGTTTAAAAGGTCCCTTTCTGTCCGATCTTCTCGTTTTCACACAATATAAACAACGAAAAACGTTGTTGCAAAACTATAAAGCGTTTAAAACGTCCCTTTTTGTCCGATCTTCTCGTTTTCATTCAAAATAAACAACGAAAAACGTTGCTGCAAAACTATAACGCTTTTAAAAGGTCCCTTTTTGTCCGATCTTCTCGTTTTCACTCAAAATTAACAACGAAAAACGTTGTTGCAAAACTATAACGCGTTTAAAAGGTCCCTTTTTGTTCTATCTTCTCGTTTT
Source organism: Rutidosis leptorrhynchoides (assembly GCF_046630445.1). Lineage (NCBI taxonomy): Eukaryota > Viridiplantae > Streptophyta > Magnoliopsida > Asterales > Asteraceae > Rutidosis > Rutidosis leptorrhynchoides. The sequence goes on from NC_092337.1 coordinate 262,469,605, forward strand.
CACAAAAAATAAACAACGAAAAACGTTATTGCAAAACTATAACGCGTTTGAAAGGTCCCTTTTTGTTCGATCTTCTCGTTTTCACTCAAAATAAACAATGAAAAACGTTGTTGCAAAACTATAACGCATTTAAAACTTCTCTTTTTGTCCGATTTTCTCGTTTTCACTCAAAATAAACAACGAAAAACGTTATTGCAAAACTATAACGCGTTTGAAAGGTCCCTTTTTGTTCGATCTTCTCGTTTTCACTCAAAATAAACAACGAAAAACGTTGTTGCAAAATATTACGCGTTTAAAACGTCCCTTTTTGTCCGATCTTCTCGTATTCACTCCAAATAAACAACGAAAAACGTTGTTGCAAAACTAGAACGCGTTTAAAAGGTCAATTTTTGTCCGATTTTCTCGTTTTCACACAAAATTAACAACGAAAAACGTTGTTGCAAAACTATAACGCGTTTAAAAGGTCCCTTTTTGTCCGATCTTCTTGTTTTCACACAAAATAAACAACAAAAAACGTTATTGCAAAACTATAACGCGTTTGAAAGGTCCCTTTTTGTCCGATCTTCTCATTTTCACTCAAAATTAACAACGAAAAACGTTGTTGCAAAACTACAACGCGTTTAAAAGGTCCCTTTTTGTTCGATCTTCTCGTTTTCACTCAAAATAAACAACGAAAAACGTTCTTGCAAAACTATAACGCGTTTAAAACGTCCCTTTTTGTCCGATCTTCTCGTTTTCACACAAAATAAACAACAAAAAACATTATTGCAAAACTATGACGCGTTTGAAAGGTCCCTTTTTGTCCGATCTTCTCATTTTCACATAAAAATTAACAACGAAAAACGTTGTTGCAAAACTATAACGCGTTTAAAAGGTCCCTTTTTGTGCGATCTTTTCGTTTTCACACAAAATAAACAACGAAAAACGTTATTGCAAAACTATAACGCGTTTGAAAGGTCACTTTTTGTCCGATCTTCTCGTTTTCACTCAAAATAAACAACGAAAAACGTTGTTGCAAAACTATAACGCGTTTAAAAGGTCCCTTTTTGTCCGATCTTCTCGTTTTCACTCAAAAGTAACAACGAAAAGCTTTGTTGCAAAACTATAACGCGTTTAAAAGGTCCCTTTTTGTCCGATCTTCTCGTTTTCACTCAAAATAAACAACGAAAAACGTTTAAAACGTCCCTTTTTGTCCGATCTTCTCGTTACACTAAAAATAAACAACGAAAAATGTTGTTGCAAAACTATAACGCGTTTAAAAGGTCCCTTTTTGTCCGATCTTCTCGTTTTCACTCAAAATAAACAACGAAAAACGTTGTTGCAAAACTATAACGCGTTTAAAAGGTCCCATTTTGTCCGATTTTCTCGTTTTCACTCAAAATTAACAACGAAAAACGTTGTTGCAAAACTATAACACGTTTAAAAGGTCCCTTTATGTCTGATCTTCTCGTTTTCACACAAAATAAACAACGAAAAATCTTATTGCAAAACTTTAACGCGTTTGAAAGGTCCCTTTTTGTCCGATCTCTTCGTTTTCATTCCAAATAAACAACGAAAAACGTTGTTGAAAAACTATAACGTGTTTAAAAGGTCCTTTTTGTTCGATTTTTCTCGTTTTCACTCAAAATTAACAACGAAAAACGTTGTTGCAAAACTATAACGCGTTTAAAAGGTCCCTTTTTGTCCAATCTTCTCGTTTTCACTCAAAATAAACAACGAAAAACGTTGTTGCAAAACTATAACGCGTTTAAAAGGTCCCTTTCTGTCCGATCTTTTCGTTTTCACACAAAATAAACAACGAAAAACGTTGTTGCAAAACTATAAAGCGTTTAAAACGTCCCTTTTTGTCCGATCTTCTCGTTTTAACTCAAAATAAACAACGAAAAACGTTGTTGCAAAACTATAACGCGTTTAAAAGGTCCCTTTTTGTCCGATCTTCTCATTTTCACTCCAAATAAACAACGAAAAACGTTGTTGCCAAACTATAACGCGTTTAAAACGTCCCTTTTTGTCCGATCTTCTCGTTTTCACTCAAAATAAATAACGAAAAACTTTGTTGCAAAACTATAACGCGTTTGAAACGTCCCTTTTTGTTCGATCTTCTCATTTTCACTCAAAATAAACAACGAAAAACGTTGTTGCAAAACTATAACGCGTTTGAAACGTCCCTTTTTGTCCGATCTTCACGTTTTCACTCAAAATAAACAACGAAAAACGTTGTTGCAAAACTATAACGCGTTTAAAAGGTCCCTTTTTGTTCGATCTTCTCATTTTCACTCAAAATAAATAGCGAAAAACGTTGTTGTAAAAACATAACGCGTTTAAAAGGTCACTTTTTGTCCCATCTTCTCGTTTTCATTCCAAATAAACAACGAAAACGTTGTTGCAAAACTATAACGTGTTTAAAAGGTCCTTTTTTGTTCGATTTTCTCGTTTTCACTCAAAATTAACAACGAAAAACGTTGTTGCAAAACTATAACGCGTTAAAAAGGTCCCTTTTTGTCCGATCTTCTCGTTTTCACTTAATATAAACAACGAAAAACGTTATTACAAAACTATAACGTGTTTGAAAGGTCCCTTTTTGTCCGATCTTCTCGTTTTCACTCAAAATAAACAACGAAAAACGTTGTTGCAAAACTATAACGCGTTTAAAAGGTCTCTTTTTGTCCGATCTTCTATTTTTCACTCAAAATTAACAACGAAAAACGTTGTTGCAAAACTATAATGCGTTTAAAAGGTCCCTTTTTGTTCTATCTTCTCGTTTTCACAAAAAATAAACAACGAAAAACGTTATTGCAAAACTATAACGCGTTTGAAAGGTCTCTTTTTGTTCGATCTTCTCGTTTTCACTCAAAATAAACAATGAAAAACGTTGTTGCAAAACTATAACGCATTTAAAACGTCCCTTTTTTTCGATCTTCTCGTTTTCACTCCAAATAAACAACGAAAAACGTTGTTGCAAAACTAGAACGCGTTTAAAAGGTCCATTTTTGTCCGATTTTCTCGTTTTCACACAAATTAACAACGAAAAACGTTGTTGCAAAACTATAACGCGTTTAAAAGGTCCCTTTTTGTCCGATCTTCTCGTTTTCACTCAAAATAAACAACGAAAAACGTTGTTGCAAAACTATAACGCGTTTAAAAAGACCCTTTTTGTCCGATCTTCTCGTTTTCACTCAAAATTAACAACGAAAAACGTTGTTGCAAAAATATAACGCGTTTAAAAGGTCCCTTTTTGTCCGATCTTCACATTTTCACTCCAAATAAACAACGAAAAACGTCGTTGCAAAACTATAACGCGTTTAAAAGGTCCCTTTTTGTTCGATCTTCTCGTTTTCACTCAAAATAAACAACGAAAACGTTGTTGCAAAACTATAACGCGTTTAAAGCGTCCCTTTTTGTCCGATCTTCTTGTTTTCACACAAAATAAACAACAAAAAACGTTATTGCAAAACTATAACGCGTTTGAAAGGTCCCTTTTTGTCCGATCTTCTCATTTTCACATAAAAATTAACAACGAAAAACGTTGTTGCAAAACTATAACGCGTTTAAAAGGTCCCTTTTTGTCCGATCTTCTCGTTTTCACACAAAATAAACAACGAAAAACGTTATTGCAAAACTATAACGCGTTTGAAAGGTCCCTTTTTGTCCGATCTTCTTGTTTTCACTCAAAATAAACAACGAAACGTTGTTGCAAAACTATAACGCGTTTAAAAGGTCCCTTTTTGTCCGATCTTCTCGTTTTCACTCAAAATTAACAACGAAAAACTTTGTTGCAAAACTATAACGCGTTTAAAAGGTCCCTTTTTGTCCGATCTTCTCGTTTTCACTCAAAATAAACAACGAAAAACGTTTAAAATGTCCCTTTTTGTCCGATCTTCCCGTTTTCACTAAAAATAAACAACGAAAAACGTTGTTGCAAAACTATAACGTGTTTAAAAGGTCCCTTTTTGTCCGATCTTCTCTTTTTCACTCAAAATAAACAACGAAAAACGTTGTTGCAAAAATATAACGCGTTAAAAAGGTCCCTTTTTGTTCGATCTTCTCATTTTCACTCCAAATAAACAACGAAAAACGTTGTTGCAAAACTATAACGTGTTTAAAAGGTCCCATTTTGTCCGATTTTCTCGTTTTCACTCAAAATTAACAACGAAAAACGTTGTTGCAAAAATATAACGCGTTTAAAAGGTCCCTTTATGTCTGATCTTCTCGTTTTCACACAAAATAAACAACGAAAAACCTTATTGCAAAACTTTAACGCGTTTGAAAGGTCCCTTTTTGTCCGATCTTCTCGTTTTCATTCCAAATAAACAACGAAAAACGTTGTTGAAAAACTATAACGTGTTTAAAAGGTCCTTTTTTGTTCAATTTTTCTCGTTTTCACTCAAAATTAACAACGAAAAACGTTGTTGCAAAACTATAACGCGTTTAAAAGGTCCCTTTTTGTCCGATCTTCTCGTTTTCACACAAAATAAACAACGAAAAACGTTATTGCAAAACTATAACGTGTTTGAAAGGTCCCTTTTTGTCCGATCTTCACGTTTTCACTCAAAATAAACAAAGAAAAACGTTGTTGCAAAACTATAACGCATTTAAAATGTCCCTTTTTGTCCGATCTTCTCGTTTTCACTCAAAATTAACAACGAAAAACGTTGTTGCAAAACTATAACGCGTTTAAAAGGTCCCTTTTTGTCCGATCTTCTCGTTTTCACTCAAAATTAATAACGAAAAACGTTGTTGCAAAACTATAACGCGTTTAAAAGGTCCCTTTTTGTTCTATCTTCTCGTTTTCACACAAAATAAACAACGAAAAACCTTATTGCAAAACTATAAAGCGTTTGAAAAGTCCCTTTTTGTTCTATCTTCTCGTTTTTACTCAAAATAAACAACGAAAAACGTTGTTGCAAAAATATAACGCGTTAAAAAGGTCCCTTTTTGTCCGATCTTCTCATTTTCACTCCAAATAAACAACGAAAAACGTTGTTGCAAAACTATAACGCGTTTAAAACGTCCCTTTTTGTTCAATCTTCTCGTTTTCACTCAAAATAAACAACGAAAAAAGTTGTAGCAAAACTATAACGCGTTTGAAACGTCCCTTTTTGTCCGACCTTCTCGTTTTCACTCAAAATAAACAACGAAAAACGTTGTTGCAAAACTATAACGCGTTTGAAACGTCCCTTTTTGTCCGATCTTCTCTTTTTCACTCAAAATAAACAACGAAAAACGTTGTTGCAAAACTATAACGCGTTTAAAAGGTCCCTTTTTGTTCGATCTTCTCGTTTTCACTCAAAATAAACAGCGAAAAACGTTGTTGTAAAAACATAACGCGTATAAAAGGTCACTGTTTGTCCCATCTTCTCGTTTTCATTCCAAATAAACAACGAAAACGTTGTTGCAAAACTATAACGTGTTTAAAAGGTCCTTTTTTGTCCGATTTTCTCGTTTTCACTCAAAATTAATAACGAAAAACGTTGTTGCAAAAATATAACGCGTTAAAAAGGTCCCTTTTTGTTCGATCTTCTCATTTTCACTCCAAATAAATAACGAAAAACGTTGTTGCAAAACTATAACGCATTTAAAAGGTCCCATTTTGTCCGATTTTCTCGTTTTCACTCAAAATTAACAACTAAAAACGTTGTTGCAAAACTATAACGCGTTTAAAAGGTCCCTTTATGTCTGATCTTCTCGTTTTCACACAAAATAAACAACGAAAAACCTTATTGCAAAACTTTAACGCGTTTGAAAGGTGCCTTTTTGTCCGATCTTCTCGTTTTCATTCCAAAAAAACAACGAAAAACGTTGTTGAAAAACTATAACGTGTTTAAAAGGTCCTTTTTTGTTCGATTTTCTCGTTTTCACACAAAATTAACAATGAAAAACGTTGTTGCAAAACTATAACGCGTTTAAAACGTCCCTTTTTGTCCAATCTTCTCGTTTTCACTCAAAATAAACAACGAAAAACGTTGTTGCAAAACTATAACGCGTTTAAAACGTCCCTTTTGGTCCGATCTTCTCGTTTTCACTCAAAATAAACAACGAAAAACGTTGTTGCAAAACTATAACGCGTTTAAAAGGTCCTTTTTTGTCCAATCTTCTCGTTTTCACTCAAAATAAACAACGAAAAACGTTGTTGCAAAACTATAACGCGTTTAAAAGGTCCCTTTCTGTCCGATCTTCTCGTTTTCACACAAAATAAACAACGAAAAACGTTGTTGCAAAACTATAAAGCGTTTAAAACGTCCCTTTCTGTCCGATCTTCTCGTTTTCACTCAAAATAAACAACGAAAAACGTTGTTGCAAAACTATAACGCGTTTAAAAGTTCCTTTTTGTCCGATCTTCTCATTTTCACTCCAAATAAACAACGAAAAACGTTGTTGCAAAACTATAACGCGTTTAAAAGGTCCCTTTTTGTCCGATCTTCTCGTTTTCACTCAAAATAAACAACGAAAAACGTTGTTGCAAAACTATAACGCGTTTGAAACGTCCCTTTTTGTCCAACCTTCTCGTTTTCACTTAAAATAAACAACAAAAAACGTTGTTGCAAAACTATAACGCGTTTGAAACGTGCCTTTTTGTCCGATCTTCTCGTTTTCACTCAAAATAAACAACGAAAAACGTTGTTGCAAAACTATAACGCGTTTAAAAGGTCCATTTTTGTTCGATCTTCTCGTTTTCACTCAAAATAAACAGCGAAAAACGTTGTTGTAAAAACATAACGCGTTTAAAAGGTCACTTTTTGTCCCATCTTCTCGTTTTCATTCCAAATAAACAACGAAAACGTTGTTGTAAAACTATAACATGTTTAAAAGGTCCTTTTTTGTCCGATTTTCTCGTTTTCACTCAAAATTACCTAAGAAAAACGTTGTTGCAAAACTATAACAAGTTTAAAAGGTCCCTTTTTATCCGATCTTCTCGTTTTCACACAATATAAACATCGAAAAACGTTATTGCAAAACTATAACGTGTTTGAAAGGTCCCTTTTTGTCCGATCTTCTCGCTTTCACTTAAAATAAACAACGAAAAACGTTGTTGCAAAACTATAACGCGTTTAAAAGGTCCCTTTTTGTCCGATCTTCTCGTTCTCACTCAAAATTAACAACGAAAAACGTTGTTGCAAAACTATAACGCGTTTAAAAGGTCCCTTTTTGTTCTATCTTCTCGTTTTCACACAAAATAAACAACAAAAAACGTTATTGCAAAACTATAATGCGTTTGAAAGGTCCCTTTTTGTTCGATCTTCTCGTTTTCACTCAAAATAAACAATGAAAAACGTTGTTGCAAAACTATAACGCATTTAAAACTTCCCTTTTTGTCCGATCTTCTCGTTTTCACTCAAAATAAACAACGAAAAACGTTGTTGCAAAACTATAACGCGTTTAAAACGTCCCTTTTTGTCCGATCTTCTCGTTTTCACTCAAAATTAACAACGAAAAACGTTGTTTCAAAAATATAACGCGTTTAAAAGGTCCCTTTTTGTCCGATATTCTCATTTTCACTCCAAATAAACAACGAAACACGTCGTTGCAAAATTATAACGCGTTTAAAAGGTCCCTTTTTGTTCGATCTTCTCGTTTTCACTCAAAATAAACAACGAAAACGTTGTTGCAAAAGTATAATGCGTTTAAAACGTCCCTTTTTATCCGATCTTCTCGTTTTCACTCAAAACAAACAACGAAAAACATTGTTGCAAAACTATAACGCGTTTATAAGGTCCCTTTTTGTCCGATCTTCTCGTTTTCACTCAAAATAAATAACGGAAAACGTTGTTGCAAAAATATAACGCGTTTAAAATGTCCCTTTTTGTCCGATCTTCTCATTTTCACTCCAAATAAACAACGAAAAACGTTGTTGCAAAACTATAACGCGTTTAAAAGGTCCCTTTTTGTCCGATCTTCTCGTTTTCACTCAAAATAAACAACGAAAAACGTTGTTGCAAAACTATAACGCGTTTGAAACGTCCCTTTTTGTCCAACCTTCTCGTTTTCACTTAAAATAAACAACAAAAAACGTTGTTGCAAAACTATAACGCGTTTGAAACGTCCCTTTTTGTCCGATCTTCTCGTTTTCACTTAAAATAAACAACGAAAAACGTTGTTGCAAAACTATAACGCGTTTAAAAGGTCCATTTTTGTTCGATCTTCTCGTTTTCACTCAAAATAAACAGCGAAAAACGTTGTTGTAAAAACATAACGCGTTTAAAAGGTCACTTTTTGTCCCATCTTCTCGTTTTCATTCCAAATAAACAACGAAAACGTTGTTGTAAAACTATAACATGTTTAAAAGGTCCTTTTTTGTCCGATTTTCTCGTTTTCACTCAAAATTACCTAAGAAAAACGTTGTTGCAAAACTATAACAAGTTTAAAAGGTCCCTTTTTATCCGATCTTCTCGTTTTCACACAATATAAACATCGAAAAACGTTATTGCAAAACTATAACGTGTTTGAAAGGTCCCTTTTTGTCCGATCTTCTCGCTTTCACTTAAAATAAACAACGAAAAACGTTGTTGCAAAACTATAACGCGTTTAAAAGGTCCCTTTTTGTCCGATCTTCTCGTTCTCACTCAAAATTAACAACGAAAAACGTTGTTGCAAAACTATAACGCGTTTAAAAGGTCCCTTTTTGTTCTATCTTCTCGTTTTCACACAAAATAAACAACGAAAAACGTTATTGCAAAACTATAATGCGTTTGAAAGGTCCCTTTTTGTTCGATCTTCTCGTTTTCACTCAAAATAAACAATGAAAAACGTTGTTGCAAAACTATAACGCATTTAAAACTTCCCTTTTTGTCCGATCTTCTCGTTTTCACTCAAAATAAACAACGAAAAACGTTGTTGCAAAACTATAACGCGTTTAAAACGTCCCTTTTTGTCCGATCTTCTCGTTTTCACTCAAAATTAACAACGAAAAACGTTGTTTCAAAAATATAACGCGTTTAAAAGGTCCCTTTTTGTCCGATATTCTCATTTTCACTCCAAATAAACAACGAAACACGTCGTTGCAAAATTATAACGCGTTTAAAAGGTCCCTTTTTGTTCGATCTTCTCGTTTTCACTCAAAATAAACAACGAAAACGTTGTTGCAAAAGTATAATACGTTTAAAACGTCCCTTTTTATCCGATCTTCTCGTTTTCACTCAAAACAAACAACGAAAAACATTGTTGCAAAACTAGAACGCGTTTAAAAGGTCCCTTTTTGTCCGATTTTCTCGTTTTCAATCAAAATTAACAACGAAAAACGTTGTTACAAAACTATAACGCGTTTAAAACGTCCCTTTTTGTCCGATCTTCTCGTTTTCACTAAAAATAAACAACGAAAAACGTTGTTGCAAAACTATAACGCGTTTAAAAGGTCCCTTTTTGTCCGATCTTCTCGTTTTCACTCAAAATAAACAACAAAAAACGTTGTTGCAAAAATATAACGCGTTAAAAAGGTCCCTTTTTGTCCGATCTTCTCGTTTTCACACAAAATAAACAACGAAAAACGTCATTGCAAAACTATAACGCGTTTGAAAGGTCCCTTTTTATCCGATCTTCTCGTTTTCACTCAAAATAAACAACAAAAAACGTTGTTGCAAAACTATAACGCGTTTAAAAGGTCCCTTTTTGTCCGATCTTCTCGTTTTCACTCAAAATTAACAACGAAAAACTTTGTTGCAAAACTATAACGCGTTTAAAAGGTCCCTTTTTGTGCGATCTTCTCGTTTTCACACAAAATAAACAACGAAAAACGTTATTGTAAAACTATAACGCGTTTGAAAGGTCCCTTTTTGTCCGATCTTCTCGTTTTCACTCAAAATAAACAACGAAAAACGTTGTTGCAAAACTATAACGCGTTTAAAAGGTCCCTTTTTGTCCGATCTTCTCGTTTTCACTCAAAATTAACAACGAAAAACTTTGTTGCAAAACTTTAACGCGTTTAAAAGGTCCCTTTTTGTCCGATCTTCTCGTTTTCACTCAAAATAAACAATGAAAAACGTTTAAAAGGTCCCTGTTTGTCCGATCTTCTCGTTTTCACTCAAAATAAACAACGAAAAACGTTGTTGCAAAAATATAACGCGTTAAAAAGGTCCCTTTTTGCTCGATCTTCTGATTTTCACTCCAAATAAACAACGAAAAACATTGTTGCAGAACTATAACGCGTTTAAAAGGTCCCATTTTGTCCGATTTTCTCGTTTTCACTCAAAATTAACAACGAAAAACGTTGTTGCAAAACTATAACGCGTTTAAAAGGTCCCTTTATGTCTGATCTTCTCGTTTTCACACAAAATAAACAACGAAAAACCTTATTGCAAAACTTTAACGCGTTTGAAAGGTCCCTTTTTGTCCGATCTTCTCGTTTTCATTCCAAATAAACAACGAAAAACGTTGTTGAAAAACTATAACGTGTTTAAAAGGTCCTTTTTTGTTCGATTTTTCTCGTTTTCACTCAAAATTAACAACGAAAAACGTTGTTGCAAAACTATAACGCGTTTAAAAGGTCCCTTTTTGTCCAATCTTCTCGTTTTCACTCAAAATAAACAACGAAAAACGTTGTTGCAAAACTATAACACGTTTAAAAGGTCCCTTTCTGTCCGATCTTCTCGTTTTCACACAAAATAAACAACGAAAAACGTTGTTGCAAAACTATAAAGCGTTTAAAACGTCCCTTTTTGTCCGATCTTCTCGTTTTCACTCAAAATAAACAACGAAAAACGTTGTTGCAAAACTATAACGCGTTTAAAAGGTCCCTTTTTGTCCGATCTTCTCATTTTCACTCCAAATAAACAACGAAAAACGTTGTTGCCAAACTATAACGCGTTTAAAACGTCCCTTTTTGTCCGATCTTCTCGTTTTCACTCAAAATAAACAACGAAAAACGTTGTTGCAAAACTATAACGCGTTTGAAACGTCCCTTTTTGTCCGACCTTCTCGTTTTCACTCAAAATAAACAACGAAAAACGTTGTTGCAAGACTATAACGCGTTTGAAACGTCCCTTTTTGTCCGATCTTCTCGTTTTCACTCAAAATAAACAACGAAAAACGTTGTTGCAAAACTATAACGCGTTTAAAAGGTCCCTTTTTGTTCGATCTTCTCGTTTTCACTCAAAATAAACAGCGAAAAACGTTGTTGTAAAAACATAACACGTTTAAAAGGTCACTTTTTGTCCCATCTTCTCGTTTTCATTCCAAATAAACAACGAAAACGTTGTTGCAAAACTATAACGTGTTTAAAAGGTCCTTTTTTGTCCGATTTTCTCGTTTTCACTCAAAATTAACAACGAAAAACCTTGTTGTAAAACTATAACGCGTTTAAAAGGTCCCTTTTTGTCCGATCTTCTCGTTTTCACTCAATATAAACAACGAAAAACGTTATTGCAAAACTATAACGTGTTTGAAAGGTCCCTTTTTGTCCGATCTTCTCGTTTTCACTCAAAATAAACAACGAAAACCGTTGTTGCAAAACTATATCGCGTTTAAAAGGTCCCTTTTTGTCCGATTTTCTCGTTTTCACTCAAAATTAACAACGAAAAACGTTGTTGCAAAAGTATAACGCGTTTAAAAGGTCCCTTTTTGTTCTATCTTCTCGTTTTCACAAAAAATAAACAACGAAAAACGTTATTGCAAAACTATAACGCATTTGAAAGGTCCCTTTTTGTTCGATCTTCTCGTTTTCACTCAAAATAAACAATGAAAAACGTTGTTGCAAAACTATAACGCGTTTAAAAGGTCCCTTTTTGTCCGATCTTCTCGTTTTCACTCAAAATAAACAACGAAAAACGTTGTTGCAAAAATATAACGCGTTAAAAAGGTCCCTTTTTGTCCGATCTTCTCGTTTTCACACAAAATAAACAACGAAAAACGTCATTGCAAAACTATAACGCGTTTGAAAGGTCCCTTTTTATCCGATCTTCTTTTTTTCACTCAAAATAAACAACAAAAAACGTTGTTGCAAAACTATAACGCGTTTAAAAGGTCCCTTTTTGTCCGATCTTCTCGTTTTCACTCAAAATTAACAACGAAAAACTTTGTTGCAAAACTATAACACGTTTAAAAGGTCCCTTTTTGTGCGATCTTCTCGTTTTCACACAAAATAAACAACGAAAAACGTTATTGCAAAACTATAACGCGTTTGAAAGGTCCCTTTTTGTCCGATCTTCTCGTTTTCACTCAAAATAAACAACGAAAAACGTTGTTGCAAAACTATAACGCGTTTAAAAGGTCCCTTTTTGTCCGATCTTCTCGTTTTCACTCAAAATTAACAACGAAAAACTTTGTTGCAAAACTATAACGCGTTTAAAAGGTCCCTTTTTGTCCGATCTTCTCGTTTTCACTCAAAATAAACAACGAAAAACGTTTAAAACGTCCCTTTTTGTCCGATCTTCTCGTTTTCACTAAAAATAAACAACGAAAAACGTTGTTGCAAAACTATAACGCGTTTAAAAGGTCCCTTTTTGTCCGATCTTCTCGTTTTCACTCAAAATAAACAACGAAAAACGTTGTTGCAAAAATATAACGCGTTAAAAAGGTCCCTTTTTGTTCGATCTTCTCGTTTTCACTCAAAATAAATAACGAAAACGTTGTTGCAAAACTATAATGCGTTTAAAACTTCCCTTTTTATCCGATCTTCTCGTTTTCACTCAAAATAAACAACGAAAAACGTTGTTGCAAAACTATAACGCGTTTAGAAGGTCCCTTTTTGTCCGATCTTCTCGTTTTCACTCAAAATAAACAACGGAAAACGTTGTTGCAAAAATATAACGCGTTTAAAATGTCCCTTTTTGTCCGATCTTCTCATTTTCACTCCAAATAAACAACGAAAAACGTTGTTGCAAAACTAGAACGCGTTTAAAAGGTCCCTTTTTGTCCGATTTTCTCGTTTTCAATCAAAATTAACAACGAAAAACGTTGTTACAAAACTATAACGCGTTTAAAACGTCCCTTTTTGTCCGATCTTCTCGTTTTCACTAAAAATAAACAACGAAAAACGTTGTTGCAAGACTATAACGCGTTTAAAAGGTCCCTTTTTGTCCGATCTTCTCGTTTTCACTCAAAATAAACAACGAAAAACGTTGTTGCAAAAATATAACGCGTTAAAAAGGTCCCTTTTTGTCCGATCTTCTCGTTTTCACACAAAATAAACCACGAAAAACGTCATTGCAAAACTATAACGCGTTTGAAAGGTCCCTTTTTATCCGATCTTCTCGTTTTCACTCAAAATAAACAACAAAAAACGTTGTTGCAAAACTATAACACGTTTAAAAGGTCCCTTTTTGTCCGATCTTCTCGTTTTCACTCAAAATTAACAACGAAAAACTTTGTTGCAAAACTATAACGCGTTTAAAAAGTCCCTTTTTGTGCGATCTTCTCGTTTTCACACAAAATAAACAACGAAAAACGTTATTGCAAAACTATAACGCGTTTGAAAGGTCCTTTTTTGTCCGATCTTCTCGTTTTCACTCAAAATAAACAACGAAAAACGTTGTTGCAAAACTATAACGCGTTTAAAAGGTCCCTTTTTGTCCGATCTTCTCGTTTTCACTCAAAATTAACAACGAAAAACTTTGTTGCAAAACTATAACACGTTTAAAAGGTCCCTTTTTGTCCGATCTTCTCGTTTTCACTCAAAATAAACAACGAAAAACGTTTAAAACGTCCCTTTTTGTCCGATCTTCTCGTTTTCACTCAAAATAAACAACGAAAAACGTTGTTGCAAAAATATAACGCGTTAAAAAGGTCCCTTTTTGTTCGATCTTCTCATTTTCACTCCAAATAAACAACGAAAAACGTTGTTGCAAAACTATAACGCGTTTAAAAGGTCCCATTTTGACCGATTTTCTCGTTTTCACTCAAAATTAACAACGAAAAACGTTGTTGCAAAACTATAACGCGTTTAAAAGGTCCCTTTATGTCTGATCTTCTCGTTTTCACACAAAATAAACAACGAAAAACCTTATTGCAAAACTTTAACGCGTTTGAAAGGTCCCTTTTTGTCCGATCTTCTCGTTTTCATTCCAAATAAACAACGAAAAACGTTGTTGAAAAACTATAACGTGTTTAAAAGGTCCTTTTTTGTTCGATTTTTCTCGTTTTCACTCAAAATAAACAACGAAAAACGTTGTTGCAAAAATATAACGCGTTAAAAAGGTCCCTTTTTGTTCGATCTTCTCATTTTCACTCCAAATAAACAACGAAAAACGTTGTTGCAAAACTATAACGCGTTTAAAAGGTCCCATTTTGACCGATTTTCTCGTTTTCACTCAAAATTAACAACGAAAAACGTTGTTGCAAAACTATAACGCGTTTAAAAGGTCCCTTTATGTCGATCTTCTCGTTTTCACACAAAATAAACAACGAAAAACCTTATTGCAAAACTTTAACGCGTTTGAAAGGTCCCTTTTTGTCCGATCTTCTCGTTTTCATTCCAAATAAACAACGAAAAACGTTGTTGCAAAACTATAACGCGTTTAAAAGATCCCTTTCTGTCCGATCTTCTCATTTTCACACAAAATAAGCGACGAAAAACGTTGTTGCAAAACTATAAAGCGTTTAAAACGTCCCTTTTTGTCCGATCTTCTCGTTTTCACTCAAAATAAACAACGAAAAACGTTGTTGCAAAACTATAACGCGTTTAAAAGGTTCCTTTTTGTCCGATCTTCTCATTTTCACTCCAAATAAACAATGAAAAACGTTGTTGCCAAACTATAACGCGTTTAAAACGTTCCTTTTTGTCCGATCTTCTCGTTTTCACTCAAAATAAACAATGAAAAACGTTGTTGCAAAACTATAACGCGTTTGAAACGTCCCTTTTTGTCCGACCTTCTCGTTTTCACTCAAAATAAACAACGAAAAACGTTTTTGCAAGACTATAACGCGTTTGAAACGTCCCTTTTTGTCCGATCTTCTCGTTTTCACTCAAAATAAACAACGAAAAACGTTGTTGCAAAACTATAACGCGTTTAAAAGGTCCCTTTTTGTTCGATCTTCTCGTTTTCACTCAAAATAAACAGCGAAAAACGTTGTTGTAAAAACATAACGCGTTTAAAAGGTCACTTTTTGTCCCATCTTCTCGTTTTCATTCCAAATAAACAACGAAAACGTTGTTACAAAACTATAACGTGTTTAAAAGGTCCTTTTTTGTCCGATTTTCTCGTTTTCACTCAAAATTAACAACAAAAAACGTTGTTGTAAAACTATAACGCGTTTAAAAGGTCCCTTTTTGTCCGATCTTCTCGTTTTCACTCAATATAAACAACGAAAAACGTTATTGCAAAACTATAACGTGTTTGAAAGGTCCCTTTTTGTCCGATCTTCTCGTTTTCACTCAAAATAAACAACGAAAACCGTTGTTGCAAAACTATAACGCGTTTAAAAGGTCCCTTTTTGTCCGATCTTCTCGTTTTCACTCAAAATTAACAACGAAAAACGTTGTTGCAAAACTATAACGCGTTTAAAAGGTCCCTTTTTGTTCTATCTTCTCGTTTTCACAAAAAATAAACAACGAAAAACGTTATAGCAAAACTATAACGCGTTTGAAAGGTCCCTTTTTGTTCGATCTTCTCGTTTTCACTCAAAATAAACAATGAAAAACGTTGTTGCAAAACTATAACGCATTTAAAACTTCCCTTTTTGTCCGATCTTCTCGTTTTCACTCCAAATAAACAACGAAAAACGTTGTTGCAAAACTAGAACGCGTTTAAAAGGTCCCTTTTGGTCCGATTTTCTCGTTTTCACTCAAAATTAACAACTAAAAACGTTGCAAAACTATAACGCGTTTAAAAGGTCCCTTTTTGTCCGATCTTCTCGTTTTCACACAAAATAGACAACAAAAAACGTTATTACAAAACTATAACGCGTTTGAAAGGTCCCTTTTTGAAATGTCCCGTTCTTAATGATTAAAAACGTTCCATATTAATTGATTTCGTTGCGAGGTTTTGACCTCTATATGAGACGTTTTTCAAAGACTGCATTCATTTTAAAACAAACCATAACCTTTATTTCATCAATAAAGGTTTAAAAAGCTTTACGTAGATTATCAAATAATGATAATCTAAAATATCCTGTTTACACACGACCATTACTTAATGGTTTACAATATAAATATGTTACAACAAAATAAGTTTCTTGAATGCAGTTTTTACACAATATCATACAAGCATGGACTCCAAATCTCGTCCTTATTTAAGTATGCGACAGCGGAAGCTCTTAATAATCACCTGAGAATAAACATGCTTAAAACGTCAACAAAATTGTTGGTGAGTTATAGGTTTAACCTATATATATCAAATCGTAACAATAGACCACAAGATTTCATATCTCAATACACATCCCATACATAGAGATAAAAATCATTCATATGGTGAACACCTGGTAACCGACATTAACAAGATGCATATATAAGAATATCCCCATCATTCCGGTACACCCTTCGGATATGATATAAATTTCGAAGTACTAAAGCATCCGGTACTTTAGATGGGGTTTGTTAGGCCCAATTGATCTATCTTTAGGATTCGCGTCAATTAGGGTGTCTGTTCCCTAATTCTTAGATTACCAGACTTAATAAAAAGGGGCATATTCGATTTTGATAATTCAACCATAGAATGTAGTTTCACGTACTTGTGTCTATTTTGTAAATCATTTATAAAACCTGCATGTATTCTCATCCCAAAATATTAGATTTTAAAGGTGGGACTATAACTCACTTTCACAGATTTTTACTTCGTCGGGAAGTAAGACTTGGCCACTGGTTGATTCACGAACCTATAACAATATATACATATATATCAAAGTACGTTCAAAATATATTTATAACACTTTTAATATATTTTGATGTTTTAAGTTTATTAAGTTAGCTGTCCTCGTTAGTAACCTACAACTAGTTGTCCATAGTTAGATATACAGAAATAAATCGATAAATATTATCTTGAATCAATTCACGACCCAGTGTATACGTATCTCAGTATTGATCACAACTCAAACTATACATATTTTGGAATCAACCTCAACCCTGTATAGCTAACTCCAACATTCACATTTAGAGTGTCTATGGTTGTTCCGAAATATATATAGATGTGTCGACATGATAGGTCAAAACATTGTATACGTGTCTATGGTATCTCAAGATTACATAATATACAATACAAGTTGATTAAGTTATGGTTGGAATAGATTTGTTACCAATTTTCACGTAGCTAAAATGAGAAAAATTATCCAATCTTGTTTTACCCATAACTTCTTCATTTTGAATTCGTTTTGAGTGAATCAAATTGCTATGGTTTCATATTGAACTCTATTTTATGAATCTAAACAGAAAAAGTATAGGTTTATAGTCGGAAAAATAAGTTACAAGTCGTTTTTTTGTAAAGGTAGTCATTTCAGTCGAAAGAACGACGTCTAGATGACCATTTTAGAAAACATACTTCCACTTTGAGTTTAACCATAATTTTTGGATATAGTTTCATGTTCATGATAAAAATCATTTTCTCAGAATCACAACTTTTAAATCAAAGTTTATCATAGTTTTTAATTAACTAACCCAAAACAGCCCGCGGTGTTACTACGACGGCGTAAATCCGATTTTACGGTGTTTTTCGTGTTTCCAGGTTTTAAATCATTAAGTCAGCATATCATATAGATATAGAACATGTGTTTAGTTAATTTTAAAAGTCAAGTTAGAAGGATTAACTTTTGTTTGCGAACAAGTTTAGAATTAACTAAACTATGTTCTAGTGATTACGAGTTTAAACCTTCGAATAAGATAGTTTTATATATATGAATCGAATGATGTTATGAACATCATTACTACCTCAAGTTTAGTAGGTAAACCTACTGGAAGTGACAAGAAATGATCTAGCTTCAAAGGATCTTGGATGGCTTGAAAGTTCTTGAAGTAGGATCATGACACAAAAACAAGTTCAAGTAAGATTTTTACTCGAATTAAGATAGTTTATAGTTATAGAAATTGAATCAAAGTTTGAATATGAATATTACCTTGAATAAGAAAGATAACCTACTGTATATAACAAAGGTTTCTTGATCTTAGATGATTACTTGGAATGGATTAGAAAGCTTGGAAGTAAATTAGTAAACTTGAAGGGATTTTTGAAGTGTTCTTGAAGTGTTCTTCCTATGATGATTATAGCTTGATTCTTGAAGTGATTTTTGATGAAGATGATGATTAACTACTGGAAAAATACGTTCATTATAGTGTGTGTGTGTGTGTTGAGAGAGAATTAGAAAGAGAATTGGAAGTGAAATGGAGTGAATGATGAGTGGTAATTGGTGAGTGGTGAGTGGGGTTAAAAGGAGTTCTAGTTAGTTGACTAGCTCATGGTAGAAGTTAAAATTGATTAGTCATACATGACATAATCAAGAGTGGAATCCCATGCTAGTTCCTATTGGTATATACCCATAGTAAGTACGTTTTGAAGCTGTGTATAATACGGGTAAGAATACGACTAGAATTCTTGATGAAAGAAAAGAATGGGAAAGTAACTGTAACCATTTTCGTTAAGTATGAGTGTTTTGATATATGTCTTGAATTCTTCCAAAAGTATTTTAATACATCTAAATACACTACATGTATATACATTTTAACTGAGTCGTTAAGTCATCGTTAGTCGTTACATGTAAGTGTTGTTTTGAAACCTTTAAGTTAACGATCTCAATTAATGTTGTTAACCCATTGTTTATTATATCTAATGAGATGTTAAATTATTATATTATCATGATATTATGATATATTAATATATCTTAATATGATATATATACATTTAAATGTCGTTACAACGATAATCGTTACATATATGTCTCGTTTCGAAATCCTTAAGTTAGTAGTCTTGTTTATATGTATATAACTCATTGTTAATATACTTATGGAGATACTTACTTATCATAATCTCATGTTAACCATATGTATATCCATATATATATCGTCATGTCGTTTTTACAAGTTTTAACGTTCGTGAATCGCCGGTCAACTTGGGTGGTCAATTGTCTATATGAAACATATTTCAATTAATCAAGTCTTAACAAGTTTGATTGCTTAACATGTTGGAAACATTTAATCATGTAAATATCAATCTCAATTAATATATATAAACATGGAAAAGTTCAGGTCACTACAGTACCTACCCGTTAAATAAATTTCGTCCCGAAATTTTAAGCTGTTGAAGGTGTTGACGAATCTTCTGGAAATAGATGCGGGTATTTCTTCTTCATCTGATCTTCATGCTCCCAGGTGAACTCGGGTCCTCTACGAGCATTCTATCGAACCTTAACAATTGGTATCTTGTTTTGCTTAAGTCTTTTAACCTCACGATCCATTATTTCGACGGGTTCTTCGATGAATTGAAGTTTTTAGTTGATTTGGATTTCATCTAACGGAATAGTGAGATCTTCTTTAGCAAAACATTTCTTCAAATTCGAGACGTGGAAAGTGTTATGTACAGGCGCGAGTTGTTGAGGTAACTCAAGTCGGTAAGCTACTGGTCCGACACGATCAATAATCTTGAATGGTCCAATATACCTTGGATTTAATTTCTCTCGTTTACCAAATCGAACAACACCTTTCCAAGGTGCAACCTTAAGCATGACCATCTCTCCAATTTCAAATTCTATATCTTTTCTTTTAATGTCAGCGTAGCTCTTTTGTCGACTTTGGGCGGTTTTCAACCGTTGTTGAATTTGGATGATCTTCTCGGTAGTTTCTTGTATAATCTCTGGACCCGTAATCTGTCTATCCCCCACTTCACTCCAACAAATCGGAGACCTGCACTTTCTACCATAAAGTGCTTCAAATGGCGCCATCTCAATGCTTGAATGGTAGCTGTTGTTGTAGGAAAATTCTGCTAACGGTAGATGTCGATCCCAACTGTTTCCGAAATCAATAACACATGCTCGTAGCATGTCTTCAAGCGTTTGTATCGTCCTTTCGCTCTGCCCATCAGTTTGTGGATGATAGGCAGTACTCATGTCTAGACGAGTTCCTAATGCTTGCTGTAATGTCTGCCAGAATCTTGAAATAAATCTGCCATCCCTATCAGAGATAATAGAGATTGGTATTCCATGTCTGGAGACGACTTCCTTCAAATACAGTCGTGCTAACTTCTCCATCTTGTCATCTTCTCTTATTGGTAGGAAGTGTGCTGATTTGGTGAGATGATCAACTATTACCCAAATAGTATCAAAACCACTTGCAGTCCTTGGCAATTTAGTGATGAAATCCATGGTAATGTTTTCCCATTTTCATTCCGGGATTTCGGGTTGTTGAAGTAGACCTGATGGTTTCGGATGCTCAGCTTTGACCTTAGAACACGTCAAACATTCTCCTACGTATTTAGCAACATCGGCTTTCATACCCGGCCACCAAAAATGTTTCTTGAGATCCTTGTACATCTTCCCCGTTCCAGGATGTATTGAGTATCTGGTTTTATGAGCTTCTCTAAGTACCATTTCTCTCATATCTCCAAATTTTGATACCCAAATCCTTTCAGCCCTATACCGGGTTCCGTCTTCCCGAATATTAAGATGCTTCTCCGATCATTTGGGTATTTCATCCTTTAAATTTCCCTCTTTTAAAACTCCTTGTTGTGCCTCCTTTATTTGAGTAGTAATGTTATTATGAATCATTATATTCATAGATTTTACTCGAATGGGTTCTCTGTCCTTCCTGCTCAAGGCATCGGCTACCACATTTGCCTTCCCCGGGTGGCAATGAATCTCAAAGTCGTAATCATTCAATAATTCAATCCACCTACGCTGCCTCATATTCAGTTGTTTCTGATTAAATATGTGTTGAAGACTTTTATGGTCGGTATATATAATACTTTTGACCCCATATAAGTAGTGCCTCCAAGTCTTTAATGCAAAAACAACCGCGCCTAATTCCAAATCATGCGTCGTATAATTTTGTTCATGAATCTTCAATTGTCTAGACGCATAAGCAATCACCTTCGTTCGTTGCATTAATACACAACCGAGACCTTGCTTTGATGCATCACAATAAATCACAAAATCATCATTCCCTTCAGGCAATGACAATATAGGTGCCGTAGTTAGCTTTTTCTTCAATAACTGAAACGCTTTCTCTTGTTCATCATTCCATTCAAATTTCTTCCCTTTATGCGTTAATGCAGTCAAGGGTTTTGCTATTCTAGAAAAGTCTTGGATGAACCTTCTGTAGTAACCAGCTAGTCCTAAAAACTGGCGTATGTGTTTCGGAGTTTTCGGGGTTTCCCACTTTTCAACAGTTTCTATCTTTGCCGGATCCACCTTAATACCTTCTTTGTTCACTATGTGACCGAGGAATTGAACTTCTTCCAACCAAAATGCACACTTTGAAAACTTAGCGTACAATTCTTCCTTCCTCAATACTTCTAACACCTTTCTCAAATGTTCACCGTGTTCTTGGTCATTCTTTGAGTAAATAAGTATGTCATCAATGAAAACAATGACAAACTTGTCAAGGTATGGTCCACACACTCGGTTCATAAGGTCCATGAACACAGCTGGTGCATTAGTTAAACCAAACGGCATGACCATAAACTCGTAATGACCGTAACGTGTTCTGAAAGCAGTCTTTGGAATATCATCTTGTTTCACCCGCATTTGATGATACCCGGAACGTAAGTCAATCTTTGAATAAACAGACGAGCCTTGTAGTTGATCAAATAAGTCATCGATTCTCGGTAGTGGGTAGCGGTTCTTGATGGTAAGTTTGTTCAACTCTCGGTAGTCAATACACAACCTGAATGTACCATCTTTCTTCTTGACAACCAAAACAGGAGCTCCCCACGGTGATGTGCTTGGTCGAATGAAACCACGCTCTAAAAGTTCTTGTAATTGGCTTTGTAGTTCTTTCATCTCGCTGGGTGCGAGTCTGTAAGGAGCACGAGCTATTGGTGCAGCTCCTGGTACAAGATCTATTTGAAATTCAACGGATCGATGTGGGGGTAATCCCGGTAATTCTTTCGAAAATACATCGGGAAATTCTTTTGCAATGGGAACATCATTGATGCTCTTTTTTTCAGTTTGTACTTTCTCGACGTGTGCTAGAACAGCATAGCAACCTTTTCTTATTAGTTTTTGTGCCTTCAAATTACTAATAAGATGTAGCTTCGTGTTGCCATTTTCTCCGTACACCATTAAGGCTTTACCTTTTTCTCGTATCATGCGAATTGCATTTTTGTAACAAACGATCTCTGCTTTCACTTCTTTCAACCAGTCTATACCGATTATCACATCAAAACTCCCTAACTCTACTGGTATCAAATCAATCTTAAATGTTTCGCTAACCAGTTTAATTTCTCGATTCCGACATATATTATCTGCTGAAATTAATTTACCATTTGCTAATTCGAGTAAAAATTTACTATCCAAAGGCGTCAATGGACAACTTAATTTAGCACAAAAATCTCTACTCATATAGCTTCTATTCGCACCCGAATCAAATAAAACGTAAGCAGATTTATTGTCAATAAGAAACGTACCCGTAACAAGCTCCGGGTCTTCCTGCGCCTCTGCCGCATTAATATTGAAAACTCTTCCGCGGCCTTGTCCATTCGTGTTCTCCTGGTTTGGGCAATTTCTAATAATGTGGCCCGGTTTTCCACATTTATAACAAACTACATTGGCATAACTTGCTCCGACACTACTTGCTCCGCCATTACGCGTTCCGACACCATTTGTTCCTTTCGTTCTATTAACCCCTGGTCCATAGACCTCACACTTCGCCGCGCTATGACCATTTCTTTTACACTTGTTGCAAAATTTGGTGCAGAACCCCGAGTGATACTTTTCACACCATTGGCATAGCTGCTTCTGATTGTTGTTGTTGCGGTTATTATTGTTGTTGGGATGATTGTTGTAGTTGCTGTTGTTGTTGTTGTTGTTGTTGTTGTTGTTGTTGGGCCGTTTGTTGTAGTTGCGATTGATGTTACGATTGTTGGGATAATTGTTGCGATTATTGTTGTAATTGCTGTTGTTGTTGTATTGGTGATTCTTATCACCGTTTTCCTCCCACTTTCTTTTGACTTGCTTCACATTGGCCTCTTCAGCAGTCTGTTCTTTAATTTTAATTCTTTCTTCAATCTGGTTCACTAGTTTGTGAGCCATTCTACATGCCTGTTGTATGGAGGCGGGCTCGTGTGAACTTATATCTTCTTGGATTCTTTCCGGTAATCCTTTCACAAACGCGTCGATCTTCTCTTCCTCATCTTCGAATGCTCCCGGACACAATAGGCACAATTCTGTGAATCGTCTTTTGTACGTGGTAATATCAAATCCTTGGGTTCGTAACCCTCTAAGTTCTGTCTTGAGCTTATTGACCTCGGTTCTGGAACGGTACTTCTCGTTCATCAAGTTCTTGAATGCTGACCACGGTAGTGCGTAGGCATCGTCTTGTCCCACTTGCTCTAGATAGGTATTCCACCATGTTAACGCAGAACCTGTGAAGGTATGCGTAGCGTACTTCACTTTGTCCTCTTCAGTACACTTACTTATGGCAAACATTGATTCGACCTTCTCGGTCCACCATTTCAATCCGATCGGTCCTTCGGTTCCATCAAATTCCAAAGGTTTGCAGGCAGTGAATTCTTTGTAGGTGCATCCTACACGATTTCCTGTACTGCTAGATCCAAGGTTATTGTTGGTATGCAGCGCAGCCTGTACTGCTGCTATGTTTGAAGCTAGAAAAGTACGGAATTCCTCTTCATTCATATTCACGATGTGTCAAGTAGTCGGTGCCATTTCCTTGAAAATAGTCAAATGGAACAAGTTAATCATACAGAATATTAAGAGTAGTTAATAGTATTTCGTAGCATAATATGAACTCATTTATAAAAGCTTTTTCTTCATGTTAGCGTTTTATAAGTTTAAATTCGGGTAGTACCGACCCGTTAAGTTCATACTTAGTAGCTAATATACAATTCAACTACTACAATTCTATATGAAAAACTGATTATAATAATATTTCGCGTTCAAACTTTTATACAATATTTTACAAACTTACAATACCGCTTATTTTACATAAAGCATGAAATATAGCACACAATAACTTTGATACAAGATAGTTGTGAAGATAATTCTAGCTAGTACACAAGTCGTTCAGCAAAGGCAATAAAGACACGTAATTCATACGTCCAGAAACAAGTCATGCATTCTGGTTTTACTAGGACTACTTCCCATCCTTGGTCTTGTGGAATATAACCGTTATGGCCGTTGATAAGACAGCTTGTTGTAACATCGTCAAAGGGACGAGGGTTACGTAATGTCCAACAGTCCCGTAACAATCTAAAAACCTCATTTCTTACCCCAATTACCGACTCCGTCACTTGTGGGAACGTTTTGTTTAATAGTTGTAGCCCGATGTTCTTGTTCTCACTTTGGTGAGAAGCGAACATTACTAATCTGTAAGCATAACATGCTTCTTTATGTTGCATGTTAGCTGCTTTTTCTAAATCACGAAGTCCAATATTCGGATATATTGAGTCAAAATAATTTCTTAACCCATTGCGTAAAATAGCATTTGGGTTCCCCGCAATATATGCGTCAAAGTAAACACATCGTAACTTATGGATTTTCCAATGTGATATCCCCCATCTTTCGAACAAAAGCCTTTTATAAACCAAGGCATTCTTGGAACGTTCTTCGAATGTCTTACAAACTGATCTCGCCTTAAATAGTTGTGCGAAGAATTCTGACCGACTCTAGACAAGATTTCATCAATCATGTCTCCGGGTAGGTCTCTTAAAATATTGGGTTGTCTATCCATTTTGTGTTTTTATACTGTAAAATAGACAAGAGTTAGATTCATAAAAAAAATACTTATTAATACAAGCAATTTTTACATATATCATAAAGCATAAGTACACTATATTACTTATATTACACCACACGAATACAACTATCTTATTCCGACTCGCTTGTTTCTTCTTCTTTGGTTTTGGTTCGTTTTGCCAAGTTTCTAGGGATATATGATGTTCCCCTAATACGAGCCGTCGTTATCCACATTGGTTAAGAAAAACCTGGTGGTTTAGAGGTTCCCGGGTCATTGTTACAACTTAAAGACTTCGGGGGTTGACGATACATATAAAGTTCATCGGGGTTGGAATTAGATTTCTCTATTTTTATGCCCTTTCCCTTATTATTTTATTTTGCCATTTTTAAATTCAGTTGGGGTAATTTCTATAACATCATCAGAATTCTCGTCGGAATCCGATTCATCGAAGAATTGGTAATCCTCCCAATATTTTGCTTCCTTGGCGGAAACACCATTGACCATAATTAACCTTGGTCGGTTGGTTGAGGATTTTCTTTTACTTAACCGTTTTATTATTTCCCCCACCGGTTCTATTTCTTCATCCGGTTCCGATTCTTCTTCCGGTTCCGATTCTTCTTCCGGTTCCGACTCTTCTTCCGGTTCCTCTTCGGGAACTTGTGAATCAGTCCACGAATCATTCCAATTTACATTTGACTCTTCATTATTATTAGGTGAGTCAATGGGACTTGTTCTAGAGGTAGACATCTATCACATAATATCAAACGCGTTAAGAGATTAATATATCACATAATATTCACATGTTAAAAATATGTAGTTTTCAACAAAATTTGTTAAGCAATCATTTTTCAAGTAAACACGGTCGAAGTCCAGACTCACTAATGCATCCTAACAAACTAGATAAGACACACTAATGCAAAATTCTGGTTCTCTAAGACCAACGCTCGGATACCAACTGAAATGTCCCGTTCTTATTGATTAAAAACGTTCCATATTAATTGATTTCGTTGCGAGGTTTTGACCTCTATATGAGACGTTTTTCAAAGACTGCATTCATTTTAAAACAAACCATAACCTTTATTTCATCAATAAAGGTTTAAAAAGCTTTACGTAGATTATCAAATAATGATAATCTAAAATATCATGTTTACACACGACCATTACATAATGGTTTACAATACAAATATGTTACAACAAAATAAGTTTCTTGAATGCAGTTTTTACGTAATAAAATATACAAGCATGGACTCCAAATCTCGTCCTTATTTAAGTATGCGACAGCGGAAGCTCTTAATAATCACCTGAGAATAAACATGCTTAAAACGTCAACAAAATTGTTGGTGAGTTATAGGTTTAACCTATATATATCAAATCGTAACAATAGACCACAAGATTTCATATTTCAATACACATCCCATACATAGAGATAAAAATCATTCATATGGTGAACACCTGGTAACCGACATTAACAAGATGCATATATAAGAATATCCCCATCATTCCGGGACACCCTTCGGATATGATATAAATTTCGAAGTACTAAAGCATCCGGTACTTTAGATGGGGTTTGTTAGGCCCAATAGATCTATCTTTAGGATTCCCGTCAATTAGGGTGTCTGTTCCCTAATTCTTAGATTACCAGACTTAATAAAAAGGGGCATATTCAATTTCGATAATTCAAACATAGAATGTAGTTTCACGTACTTGTGTCTATTTTGTAAATCATTTATAAAACCTGCATGTATTCTCATCCCAAAATATTAGATTTTAAAGGTGGGACTATAACTCACTTTCACAGATTTTTACTTCGTCGAGAAGTAAGACTTGGCCACTGGTTGATTCACGAACCTATAACAATATATACATATATATCAAAGTATGTTCAAAATATATTTATAACACTTTTAATATATTTTGATGTTTTAAATTTATTAAGTCAGCTGTCCTCGTTAGTAACCTACAACTAGTTGTCCACAGTTAGATATACAGAAATAAATCGATAAATATTATCTTGAATCAATCCACGACCCAGTGTATACGTATCTCAGTATTGATCACAACTCAAACTATACATATTTTGGAATCAACCTCAACCCTGTATAGCTAACTCCAACATTCACATATAGAGTGTCTATGGTTGTTCCGAAATATATATAGATGTGTCGACATGATAGGTCGAAACATTGTATACGTGTCTATGGTATCTCAAGATTACATAATATACAATACAAGTTGATTAAGTTATGGTTGGAATAGATTTGTTACCAATTTTCACGTAGCGAAAATGAGAAAAATTATCCAATCTTGTTTTACCCATAACTTCTTCATTTTAAATCCGTTTTGAGTGAAAAAAATTCTATGGTTTCATATTGAACTCTATTTTATGAATCTAAACAGAAAAAGTATAGGTTTATAGTCGGAAAAATAAGTTACAAGTCATTTTTTTGTAAAGGTAGTCATTTCAGTCGAAAGAACGACGTCTAGATGACCATTTTAGAAAACATACTTCCACTTTGAGTTTAACTATAATTTTTGGATATAGTTTCATGTTCATGATAAAAATCATTTTCTCAGAATAACAACTTTTAAATCAAAGTTTATCATAGTTTTTAATTAAGTAACCCAAAACAGCCCGCGGTGTTACTACGACGACGTAAATCCGATTTTACGGTGTTTTTCGTGTTTCCAGGTTTTAAATCATTAAGTTAGCATATCATATAGATATAGAACATGTGTTTAGTTAATTTTAAAAGTCAAGTTAGAAGGATTAACTTTTGTTTGCGAACAAGTTTAGAATTAACTAAACTATGTTCTAGTGATTACGAGTTTAAACCTTCGAATAAGATAGTTTTATATATATGAATCGAATGATGTTATGAACATCATTACTACCTCAAGTTTAGTAGGTAAACCTACTGGAAGTGACAAGAAATTATCTAGCTTCAAAGGATCTTGGATGGCTTGAAAGTTCTTGAAGTAGGATCATGACACAAAAACAAGTTCAAGTAAGATTTTTACTCGAATTAAGATAGTTTATAGTTATAGAAATTGAATCAAAGTTTGAATATGAATATTACCTTGAATAAGAAAGGTAACCTACTGTATATAACAAAGGTTTCTTGATCTTAGATGATTACTTGGAATGGATTAGAAAGCTTGGAAGTAAATTAGTAAACTTGAAGGGATTTTTGAAGTGTTCTTGAAGTGTTCTTCCTATGATGATTATAGCTTGATTCTTGAAGTGATTTTTGATGAAGATGATGATTAACTACTGGAAAAATACGTTCATAATAGTGTGTGTGTGTGTGTGTGTGTTGAGAGAGAATTAGAAAGAGAATTGGAAGTGAAATGGAGTGAATGATGAGTGGTAATTGGTGAGTGGTAAGTGGGGTTAAAAGGAGTTCTAGTTAGTTGACTAGCTCATGGTAGAAGTTAAAATTGATTAGTCATACATGACATAATCAAGAGTGGAATCCCATGCTAGTTCCTATTGGTATATACCCATAGTAAGTACGTTTTGAAGCTGTGTATAATACGGGTAAGAATACGACTAGAATTCTTGATGAAAGAAAAGAATGGGAAAGTAACTGTAACCATTTTCGTTAAGTATGAGTGTTTTGATATATGTCTTGAAGTCTTCCAAAAGTATTTTAATACATCTAAATACACTACATGTATATACATTTTAACTGAGTCGTTAAGTCATCGTTAGTCGTTACATGTAAGTGTTGTTTTGAAACCTTTAAGTTAACGATCTCAATTAATGTTGTTAACCCATTGTTTATTATATCTATTGAGATGTTAAATTATTATATTATCATGATATTATGATATATTAATATATCTTAATATGATATATATACATTTAAATGTCATTACAACGATAATCGTTACATATATGTCTTGTTTCGAAATCCTTAAGTTAGTAGTCTTGTTTATATGTATATAACTCATTGTTAATATACTTATGGAGATACTTACTTATCATAATCTCATGTTAACCATATGTATATCCATATATATATCGTCATGTCGTTTTTACAAGTTTTAACGTTCGTGAATCGCCGGTCAACTTGGGTGGTCAATTGTCTATATGAAACATATTTCACATAAAATCAAGTCTTAACAAGTTTGATTGCTTAACATGTTGGAAACATTTAATCATGTAAATATCAATCTCAATTAATATATATAAACATGGAAAAGTTCGGGTCACTACACTTTTTGTCCGATCTTCTAATTTTCACATAAAAATTAACAACGAAAAACGTTGTTGCAAAACTATAACGCGTTTAAAAGGTCCCTTTTTGTGCGATCTTCTCGTTTTCACACAAAATAAACAACGAAAAACGTTATTGCAAAACTATAACGCGTTTGAAAGGTCCCTTTTTGTCCGATCTTCTCGTTTTCACTCAAAAAAACAACGAAAAACGTTGTTGCAAAACTATAACGCGTTTAAAAGGTCCCTTTTTGTCCGATCTTCTCGTTTTCACTCAAAATTAACAACGAAAAACTTTGTTGCAAAACTATAACGCGTTTAAAAGGTCCCTTTTTATCCGATCTTCTCGTTTTCACTCAAAATAAACAACGAAAAACGTTTAAAACGTCCCTTTTTGTCCGATCTTCTCGTTTTCACTAAAAATAAACAACGAAAAACGTTGTTGCAAAACTATAACGCGTTTAAAAGGTCCCTTTTTGTCCGATCTTCTCGTTTTCACTCAAAATAAACAACGAAAAACGTTGTTGCAAAAATATAACGCGTTAAAAAGGTCCCTTTTTGTTCGATCTTCTCATTTTCACTCCAAATAAACAACGAAAAACGTTGTTGCAAAACTATAACGCGTTTAAAAGGTCTCATTTTGTCCGATTTTCTCGTTTTCACTCAAAATTAACAACGAAAAACGTTGTTGCAGAACTATAACGCGTTTAAAAGGTCCCTTTATGTCTGATCTTCTCGTTTTCACACAAAATAAACAACGAAAAACCTTATTGCAAAACTTTAACGCGTTTGAAAGGTCCCTTTTTGTCCGATCTTCTCGTTTTCATTCCAAATAAACAACGAAAAACGTTGTTGAAAAACTATAACGTGTTTAAAAGGTCTCATTTTGTCCGATTTTTCTCGTTTTCACTCAAAATTAACAACGAAAAACGTTGTTGCAAAACTATAACGCGTTTAAAAGGTCCCTTTATGTCTGATCTTCTCGTTTTCACACAAAATAAACAACGAAAAACCTTATTGCAAAACTTTAACGCGTTTGAAAGGTCCCTTTTTGTCCGATCTTCTCATTTTCACTCCAAATAAACAACGAAAAACGTTGTTGCAAAACTATAACGCGTTTAAAAGGTCCCTTTTTGTCCGATCTTCTCGTTTTCACTCAAAATAAACAACGAAAAACGTTGTTGCAAAAATATAACGTGTTAAAAAGGTCCCTTTTTGTTCGATCTTCTCATTTTCACTCCAAATAAACAACGAAAAACGTTGTTGCAAAACTATAACGCGTTTAAAAGGTCTCATTTTGTCCGATTTTCTCGTTTTCACTCAAAATTAACAACGAAAAACGTTGTTGCAAAACTATAACGCGTTTAAAAGGTCCCTTTATGTCTGATCTTCTCGTTTTCACACAAAATAAACAACGAAAAACCTTATTGCAAAACTTTAACGCGTTTGAAAGGTCCCTTTTTGTCCGATCTTCTCATTTTCACTCCAAATAAACAACGAAAAACGTTGTTGCAAAACTATAACGCGTTTAAAAGGTCTCATTTTGTCCGATTTTTCTCGTTTTCACTCAAAATTAACAACGAAAAACGTTGTTGCAAAACTATAACGCGTTTAAAAGGTCCCTTTTTGTCCAATTTTCTCGTTTTCACTCAAAATAAACAACGAAAAACGTTGTTGCAAAACTATAACGCGTTTAAAAGGTCCCTTTCTGTCCGATCTTCTCGTTTTCACACAAAATAAACAACGAAAAACGTTGTTGCAAAACTATAAAGCGTTTAAAACGTCCCTTTTTGTCCGATCTTCTCGTTTTTACTCAAAATAAACAACGAAAAACGTTGTTGCAAAACTATAACGCGTTTAAAAGATCCATTTTTGTCCGATCTTCTCATTTTCACTCCAAATAAACAACGAAAAACGTTGTTGCAAAACTATAACGCGTTTAAAACGTCCCTTTTTGTCCGATCTTCTCGTTTTCACTCAAAATAAACAACGAAAAACGTTATTGCAAAACTATAACGCGTTTGAAACGTCCCTTTTTGTCCGACCTTCTCGTTTTCACACAAAATAAACAACGAAAAACGTTGTTGCAAAACTATAACGCGTTTGAAACGTCCCTTTTTGTCCGATCTTCTCGTTTTCACTCAAAATAAACAACGAAAAACGTTGTTGCAAAACTATAACGCGTTTAAAAGATCCCTTTTTGTTCGATCTTCTCGTTTTCACTCAAAATAAACAGCGAAAAACGTTGTTGTAAAAACATAACGCGTTTAAAAGGTCACTTTTTGTCCCATCTTCTCGTTTTCATTCCAAATAAACAACGAAAACGTTGTTGTAAAACTATAACATGTTTAAAAGGTCTTTTTTTGTCCGATTTTCTCGTTTTCACTCAAAATTACCAACGAAAAACGTTGTTGCAAAACTATAACAAGTTTAAAAGGTCCCTTTTTGTCCGATCTTCTCGTTTTCACACAATATAAACAACGAAAAATGTTATTGCAAAACTATAACGTGTTTGAAAGGTCCCTTTTTGTCCGATCTTCTCGCTTTCACTCAAAATAAACAACGAAAAACGTTGTTGCAAAACTATAACGCGTTTAAAAGGTCCCTTTTTGTCCGATCTTCTCTTTCTCACTCAAAATTAACAACGAAAAACGTTGTTGCAAAACTATAACGCGTTTAAAAGGTCCCTTTTTGTTCTATCTTCTCATTTTCACTCCAAATAAACAACGAAAAACGTTGTTGCAAAAATATAACGCGTTTAAAAGGTCCCATTTTGTCCG
Source organism: Rutidosis leptorrhynchoides (assembly GCF_046630445.1). NCBI lineage: Eukaryota > Viridiplantae > Streptophyta > Magnoliopsida > Asterales > Asteraceae > Rutidosis > Rutidosis leptorrhynchoides. The sequence continues at coordinate 262,501,361 of NC_092337.1, forward strand.
ATTTTCTCGTTTTCACTCAAAATTAACAACGAAAAACGATGTTGCAAAACTATAACGCGTTTAAAAGGTCCCTTTATGTCTGATCTTCTCGTTTTCACACAAAATAAACAACGAAAAACCTTATTGCAAAACTTTAACGCGTTTGAAAGGTCCCTTTTTGTCCGATCTTCTCGTTTTCATTCCAAATAAACAACGAAAAACATTGTTGAAAAACTATAACGTGTTTAAAAGGTCCTTTTTTGTTCGATTTTTCTCGTTTTCACTCAAAATTAACAACGAAAAACGTTGTTGCAAAACTATAACGCGTTTAAAAGGTCCCTTTTTGTCCAATCTTCTCGTTTTCACTCAAAATAAACAACGAAAAACGTTGTTGCAAAACTATAACGCGTTTAAAAGGTCCCTTTCTGTCCGATCTTCTCGTTTTCACACAAAATAAACAACGAAAAACGTTGTTGCAAAACTATAAAGCGTTTAAAACGTCCCTTTTTGTCCGATCTTCTCATTTTCACTCAAAATAAACAACGAAAAACGTTGTTGCAAAACTATAACGCGTTTAAAAGGTCCCTTTTTGTCCGATCTTCTCATTTTCACTCCAAATAAACAACGAAAAACGTTGTTGCAAAACTATAACGCGTTTAAAACGTCCATTTTTGTCCGATCTTCTCGTTTTCACTCAAAATAAACAACGAAAAACGTTGTTGCAAAACTATAACGCGTTTGAAACGTCCTTTTTGTCCGACCTTCTCGTTTTCACTCAAAATAAACAACGAAAAACGTTGTTGCAAAACTATAACGCGTTTGAAACGTCCCTTTTTGTCCGATCTTCTCGTTTTCACTCAAAATAAACAACGAAAAACGTTGTTGCAAAACTATAACGCGTTTAAAAGGTCCCTTTTTGTTCGATCTTCTCGTTTTCACTCAAAATAAACAGCGAAAAACGTTGTTGTAAAAACATAACGCGTTTAAAAGGTCACTTTTTGTCCCATCTTCTCGTTTTCATTCCAAATAAACAACGAAAACGTTGTTGTAAAACTATAACATGTTTAAAAGGTCCTTTTTTGTCCGATTTTCTCGTTTTCACTCAAAATTACCAACGAAAAACGTTGTTGCAAAACTATAACAAGTTTAAAAGGTCCTTTTTTGTCCGATCTTCTCGTTTTCACACAATATAAACAACGAAAAACGTTGTTGCAAAACTATAACGCATTTAAAACTTCCCTTCTTGTCCGATCTTCTCGTTTTCACTCAAAATAAACAACGAAAAACGTTGTTGCAAAACTATAACGCGTTTAAAACGTCCCTTTTTGTCCGATCTTCTCGTTTTCACTCAAAATTAACAACGAAAAACGTTGTTTCAAAAATATAACGCGTTTAAAAGGTCCCTTTTTGTCCGATCTTCTCATTTTCACTCCAAATAAACAACGAAACACGTCGTTGCAAAATTATAACGCGTTTAAAAGGTCCCTTTTTGTTCGATCTTCTCGTTTTCACTCAAAATAAACAACGAAAACGTTGTTGCAAAACTATAATGCGTTTAAAACGTCCCTTTTTATCCGATCTTCTCGTTTTCACTCAAAATAAACAACGAAAAACATTGTTGCAAAACTATAACGCGTTTAGAAGGTCCCTTTATGTCCGATCTTCTCGTTTTCACTCAAAATAAACAACGGAAAACGTTGTTGCAAAAATATAACGCGTTTAAAATGTCCCTTTTTGTCCGATCTTCTCATTTTCACTCCAAATAAACAACGAAAAACGTTATTGCAAAACTAGAACGCGTTTAAAAGGTCCCAATTTGTCTGATTTTCTCGTTTTCAATCAAAATTAACAACGAAAAACGTTGTTGCAAAACTATAACGCGTTTAAAAGGTCCCTTTTTGTCCGATCTTCTCGTTTTGACACAAAATAAACAACGAAAAATGTTATTGTAAAACTATAACGCGTTTGAAAGGTCCCTTTTTGTCCGATCTTCTCGTTTTCACTCAAAATTAACAACGAAAAACGTTGTTGCAAAACTATAACGCGTTTAAAAGGTCCCTTTTTGTCCGATCTTCTCGTTTTCACTCAAAATAAACAACAAAAAACGTTGTTGCAAAACTATAACGCGTTTAAAAGGTCCCTTTTTGTCCGATCTTCTCGTTTTCACTCAAAATTAACAACGAAAAACTTTGTTGCAAAACTATAACGCGTTTGAAAGGTCCCTTTTTATCCGATCTTCTCGTTTTCACTCAAAATAAACAACAAAAAACGTTGTTGCAAAACTATAACGCGTTTGAAAGGTCCCTTTTTGTCCGATCTTCTCGTTTTCACTCAAAATTAACAACGAAAAACTTTGTTGCAAAACTATAACACGTTTAAAAGGTCCCTTTTTGTGCGATCTTCTCGTTTTCACACAAAATAAACAACGAAAAACGTTATTGCAAAACTATAACGCGTTTAAAAGGTCCCTTTTTGTCCGATCTTCTCGTTTTCACTCAAAATAAACAACGAAAAACGTTTAAAACGTCCCTTTTTGTCCGATCTTCTCGTTTTCACTAAAAATAAACAACGAAAAACGTTGTTGCAAAACTATAACGCGTTTAAAAGGTCCCTTTTTGTCCGATCTTCTCGTTTTCACTCAAAATAAACAACGAAAAACGTTGTTGCAAAAATATAACGCGTTAAAAAGGTCCCTTTTTGTTCGATCTTCTCATTTTCACTCCAAATAAACAACGAAAAACGTTGTTGCAAAACTATAACGCGTTTAAAAGGTCCCATTTTGTCCGATTTTCTCGTTTTCACTCAAAATTAACAACGAATAACGTTGTTGCAAGACTATAACGCGTTTAAAAGGTCCCTTTATGTCTGAACTTCTCGTTTTCACACAAAATAAACAACGAAAAACCTTATTGCAAAACTTTAACGCGTTTGAAAGGTCCCTTTTTGTCCGATCTTCTCGTTTTCATTCCAAATAAACAAAGAAAAACGTTGTTGAAAAACTATAACGTGTTTAAAAGGTCATTTTTTGTTCGATTTTTCTCGTTTTCACTCAAAATTAACAACGAAAAACGTTGTTGCAAAACTATAACGCGTTTAAAAGGTCCCTTTTTGTCCAATCTTCTCGTTTTCACTCAAAATAAACAACGAAAAACGTTGTTGCAAAACTATAACGCGTTTAAAAGGTCCCTTTCTGTCCGATCTTCTCGTTTTCACACAAAATAAACAACGAAAAACGTTGTTGCAAAACTATAAAGCGTTTAAAACGTCCCTTTTTGTCCGATCTTCTCGTTTTCACTCAAAATAAACAACGAAAAACGTTGTTGCAAAACTATAACGCGTTTAAAATGTCCTTTTTTGTCCGATCATCTCATTTTCACTCCAAATAAACAACGAAAAACGTTGTTGCCAAACTATAACGCGTTTAAAACGTCCCTTTTTGTCCGATCTTCTCGTTTTCACTCAAAATAAACAACGAAAAACGTTGTTGCAAAACTATAACGCGTTTGAAACGTCCCTTTTTGTCCGACCTTCTCGTTTTCACTCAAAATAAACAACGAAAAACGTTGTTGCAAAACTATAACGCGTTTGAAACGTCCCTTTTTGTCCGATCTTCTCGTTTTCACTCAAAATAAACAAAGAAAAACGTTGTTGCAAAACTATAACGCGTTTAAAAGGTCCCTTTTTGTTCGATCTTCTCGTTTTCACTCAAAATAAACAGCGAAAAACGTTGTTGTAAAAACATAACGCGTTTAAAAGGTCACTTTTTGTCCCATCTTCTCGTTTTCATTCCAAATAAACAACGAAAACGTTGTTGCAAAACTATAACGTGTTTAAAAGGTCCTTTTTTGTCCGATTTTCTCGTTTTCACTCAAAATTAACAACGAAAAATGTTGTTGTAAAACTATAACGCGTTTAAAAGGTCCCTTTTTGTCCGATCTTCTCGTTTTCACTCAATATAAACAACGAAAAACGTTATTGCAAAACTATAACGTGTTTGAAAGGTCCCTTTTTGTCCGATCTTCTCGTTTTCACTGAAAATAAACAACGAAAACCGTTGTTGCAAAACTATAACGCGTTTAAAAGGTCCCTTTTTGTCCGATCTTCTCGTTTTCACTCAAAATTAACAACGAAAAACGTTGTTGCAAAACTATAACGCGTTTAAAAGGTCCCTTTTTGTTCTATCTTCTCGTTTTCACAAAAAATAAACAACGAAAAACGTTATTGCAAAACTATAACGCGTTTGAAAGGTCCTTTTTTGTTCGATCTTCTCGTTTTCACTCAAAATAAACAAGGAAAAACGTTGTTGCAAAACTATAACGCATTTAAAAATTCCCTTTTTGTCCGATCTTCTCGTTTTCACTCAAAATAAACAACGAAAAACGTTGTTGCAAAACTATAACGCGTTTAAAACGTCCCTTTTTGTCCGATCTTCTCGTTTTCACTCCAAATAAACAACGAAAAACGTTGTTGCAAAACTAGAACGCGTTTAAAAGTTCCCTTTTTGTCCGATTTTCTCGTTTTCACTCAAAATTAACAACGAAAAACGTAGTTGCAAAACTATAACGCGTTTAAAAGGTCCCTTTTTGTCCGATCTTCTCGTTTTCACACAAAATAAACAACAAAAAACGTTATTGCAAAACTATAACGCGTTTGAAAGGTCCCTTTTTGTCCGATCTTCTTATTTTCACTCAAAATTAACAACGAAAAACGTTGTTGTAAAACTACAACGCGTTTAAAAGGTCCCTTTTTGTTCGATCTTCTCGTTTTCACTCAAAATAAACAACGAAAAACGTTGTTGCAAAACTATAACGCGTTTAAAACGTCCCTTTTTGTTCGATCTTCTCGTTTTCACACAAAATAAACAACAAAAAACGTTATTGCAAAACTATAACGCGTTTGAAAGGTCCCTTTTTGTCCGATCTTCTAATTTTCACATAAAAATTAACAACGAAAAACGTTGTTGCAAAACTATAACGCGTTTAAAAGGTCCCTTTTTGTTCGATCTTCTCGTTTTCACTCAAAATACACAAGGAAAAACGTTGTTGCAAAACTATAACGCGTTTGAAAGGTCCCTTTTTGTCTGATCTTCTCGTTTTCACTCAAAATAAACAACGAAAAACGTTGTTGCAAAACTATAACGCGTTTAAAACGTCCCTTTTTGTCCGATCTTCTCGTTTTCACTCCAAATAAACAACGAAAAACGTTGTTGCAAAACTAGAACGCGTTTAAAAGGTCCCTTTTTGTCCGATTTTCTCGTTTTCACTCAAAATTAACAACGAAAAACGTTGTTGCAAAACTATAACGCGTTTAAAAGGTCCCTTTTTGTCCGATCTTCTCGTTTTCACACAATATAAACAACGAAAAATGTTATTGCAAAACTATAACGTGTTTGAAAGGTCCCTTTTTGTCCGATCTTCTCGCTTTCACTCAAAATAAACAACGAAAAACGTTGTTGCAAAACTATAACGCGTTTAAAAGGTCCCTTTTTGTCCGATCTTCTCGTTCTCACTCAAAATTAACAACGAAAAACGTTGTTGCAAAACTATAACGCGTTTAAAAGGTCCCTTTTTGTTCTATCTTCTCATTTTCACTCCAAATAAACAACGAAAAACGTTGTTGCAAAAATATAACGCGTTTAAAAGGTCCCATTTTGTCCGATTTTCTCGTTTTCACTCAAAATTAACAACGAAAAACGTTGTTGCAAAACTATAACGCGTTTAAAAGGTCCCTTTATGTCTGATCTTCTCGTTTTCACACAAAATAAACAACGAAAAACCTTATTGCAAAACTTTAACGCGTTTGAAAGGTCCCTTTTTTCCGATCTTCTCGTTTTCATTCCAAATAAACAACGAAAAACGTTGTTGAAAAACTATAACGTGTTTAAAAGGTCCTTTTTTGTTCGATTTTTCTCGTTTTCACTCAAAATTAATAACGAAAAACGTTGTTGCAAAACTATAACGCGTTTAAAAGGTCCCTTTTTGTCCAATCTTCTCGTTTTCAATCAAAATAAACAACGAAAAACGTTGTTGCAAAACTATAACGCGTTTAAAAGGTCCCTTTCTGTCCGATCTTCTCGTTTTCACACAAAATAAACAACGAAAAACGTTGTTGCAAAACTATAAAGCGTTTAAAACGTCCCTTTTTGTCCGATCTTCTCGTTTTTACTCAAAATAAACAACGAAAAACGTTGTTGCAAAACTATAACGCGTTTAAAAGATCCATTTTTGTCCGATCTTCTCATTTTCACTCCAAATAAACAACGAAAAACGTTGTTGCAAAACTATAACGCGTTTAAAACGTCCCTTTTTGTCCGATCTTCTCGTTTTCACTCAAAATAAACAACGAAAAACGTTGTTGCAAAACTATAACGCGTTTGAAACGTCCCTTTTTGTCCGACCTTCTCGTTTTCACTCAAAATAAACAACGAAAAACGTTGTTGCAAAACTATAACGCGTTTAAAACGTCCCTTTTTGTCCGATCTTCTCGTTTTCACTCCAAATAAACAACGAAAAACGTTGTTGCAAAACTAGAACGCGTTTAAAAGGTCCCTTTTTGTCCGATTTTCTCGTTTTCACTCAAAATTAACAACGAAAAACGTTGTTGCAAAACTATAACGCGTTTAAAAGGTCCCTTTTTGTCCGATCTTCTCGTTTTCACACAATATAAACAACGAAAAATGTTATTGCAAAACTATAACGTGTTTGAAAGGTCCCTTTTTGTCCGATCTTCTCGCTTTCACTCAAAATAAACAACGAAAAACGTTGTTGCAAAACTATAACGCGTTTAAAAGGTCCCTTTTTGTCCGATCTTCTCGTTCTCACTCAAAATTAACAACGAAAAACGTTGTTGCAAAACTATAACGCGTTTAAAAGGTCCCTTTTTGTTCTATCTTCTCATTTTCACTCCAAATAAACAACGAAAAACGTTGTTGCAAAAATATAACGCGTTTAAAAGGTCCCATTTTGTCCGATTTTCTCGTTTTCACTCAAAATTAACAACGAAAAACGTTGTTGCAAAACTATAACGCGTTTAAAAGGTCCCTTTATGTCTGATCTTCTCGTTTTCACACAAAATAAACAACGAAAAACCTTATTGCAAAACTTTAACGCGTTTGAAAGGTCCCTTTTTGTCCGATCTTCTCGTTTTCATTCCAAATAAACAACGAAAAACGTTGTTGAAAAACTATAACGTGTTTAAAAGGTCCTTTTTTGTTCGATTTTTCTCGTTTTCACTCAAAATTAACAACGAAAAACGTTGTTACAAAACTATAACGCGTTTAAAAGGTCCCTTTTTGTCCAATCTTCTCGTTTTCACTCAAAATAAACAACGAAAAACGTTGTTGCAAAACTATAACGCGTTTAAAAGGTCCCTTTCTGTCCGATCTTCTCGTTTTCACACAAAATAAACAACGAAAAACGTTGTTGCAAAACTATAAAGCGTTTAAAACGTCCCTTTTTGTCCGATCTTCTCGTTTTTACTCAAAATAAACAACGAAAAACGTTGTTGCAAAACTATAACGCGTTTAAAAGATCCATTTTTGTCCGATCTTCTCATTTTCACTCCAAATAAACAACGAAAAACGTTGTTGCAAAACTATAACGCGTTTAAAACGTCCCTTTTTGTCCGATCTTCTCGTTTTCACTCAAAATAAACAACGAAAAACGTTGTTGCAAAACTATAACGCGTTTGAAACGTCCCTTTTTGTCCGACCTTCTCGTTTTCACTCAAAATAAACAACGAAAAACGTTGTTGCAAAACTATAACGCGTTTAAAACGTCCCTTTTTGTCCGATCTTCTCGTTTTCACTCCAAATAAACAACGAAAAACGTTGTTGCAAAACTAGAACGCGTTTAAAAGGTCCCTTTTTGTCCGATTTTCTCGTTTTCACTCAAAATTAACAACGAAAAACGTTGTTGCAAAACTATAACGCGTTTAAAAGGTCCCTTTTTGTCCGATCTTCTCGTTTTCACACAATATAAACAACGAAAAATGTTATTGCAAAACTATAACGTGTTGGAAAGGTCCCTTTTTGTCCGATCTTCTCGCTTTCACTCAAAATAAACAACGAAAAACGTTGTTGCAAAACTATAACGCGTTTAAAAGGTCCCTTTTTGTCCGATCTTCTCGTTTTCACTCAAAATTAACAACGAAAAACTTTGTTGCAAAACTATAACGCGTTTAAAAGGTCCCTTTTTGTGCGATCTTCTCGTTTTCACACAAAATAAACAACGAAAAACGTTATTGCAAAACTATAACGCGTTTAAAAGGTCCCTTTTTGTCCGATCTTCTCGTTTTCACTCAAAATAAACAACGAAAAACGTTTAAAACGTCCCTTTTTGTCCGATCTTCTCGTTTTCACTAAAAATAAACAACGAAAAACGTTGTTGCAAAACTATAACGCGTTTAAAAGGTCCCTTTTTGTCCGATCTTCTCGTTTTCACTCAAAATAAACAACGAAAAACGTTGTTGCAAAAATATAACGCGTTAAAAAGGTCCCTTTTTGTTCGATCTTCTCATTTTCACTCCAAATAAACAACGAAAAACGTTGTTGCAAAACTATAACGCGTTTAAAAGGTCCCATTTTGTCCGATTTTCTCGTTTTCACTCAAAATTAACAACGAATAACGTTGTTGCAAGACTATAACGCGTTTAAAAGGTCCCTTTATGTCTGAACTTCTCGTTTTCACACAAAATAAACAACGAAAAACCTTATTGCAAAACTTTAACGCGTTTGAAAGGTCCCTTTTTGTCCGATCTTCTCGTTTTCATTCCAAATAAACAACGAAAAACGTTGTTGAAAAACTATAACGTGTTTAAAAGGTCATTTTTTGTTCGATTTTTCTCGTTTTCACTCAAAATTAACAACGAAAAACGTTGTTGCAAAACTATAACGCGTTTAAAAGGTCCCTTTTTGTCCAATCTTCTCGTTTTCACTCAAAATAAACAACGAAAAACGTTGTTGCAAAACTATAACGCGTTTAAAAGGTCCCTTTCTGTCCGATCTTCTCGTTTTCACACAAAATAAACAACGAAAAACGTTGTTGCAAAACTATAAAGCGTTTAAAACGTCCCTTTTTGTCCGATCTTCTCGTTTTCACTCAAAATAAACAACGAAAAACGTTGTTGCAAAACTATAACGCGTTTAAAATGTCCTTTTTTGTCCGATCATCTCATTTTCACTCCAAATAAACAACGAAAAACGTTGTTGCCAAACTATAACGCGTTTAAAACGTCCCTTTTTGTCCGATCTTCTCGTTTTCACTCAAAATAAACAACGAAAAACGTTGTTGCAAAACTATAACGCGTTTGAAACGTCCCTTTTTGTCCGACCTTCTCGTTTTCACTCAAAATAAACAACGAAAAACGTTGTTGCAAAACTATAACGCGTTTGAAACGTCCCTTTTTGTCCGATCTTCTCGTTTTCACTCAAAATAAACAAAGAAAAACGTTGTTGCAAAACTATAACGCGTTTAAAAGGTCCCTTTTTGTTCGATCTTCTCGTTTTCACTCAAAATAAACAGCGAAAAACGTTGTTGTAAAAACATAACGCGTTTAAAAGGTCACTTTTTGTCCCATCTTCTCGTTTTCATTCCAAATAAACAACGAAAACGTTGTTGCAAAGCTATAACGTGTTTAAAAGGTCCTTTTTTGTCCGATTTTCTCGTTTTCACTCAAAATTAACAACGAAAAATGTTGTTGTAAAACTATAACGCGTTTAAAAGGTCCCTTTTTGTCCGATCTTCTCGTTTTCACTCAATATAAACAACGAAAAACGTTATTGCAAAACTATAACGTGTTTGAAAGGTCCCTTTTTGTCCGATCTTCTCGTTTTCACTGAAAATAAACAACGAAAACCGTTGTTGCAAAACTATAACGCGTTTAAAAGGTCCCTTTTTGTCCGATCTTCTCGTTTTCACTCAAAATTAACAACGAAAAACGTTGTTGCAAAACTATAACGCGTTTAAAAGGTCCCTTTTTGTTCTATCTTCTCGTTTTCACAAAAAATAAACAACGAAAAACGTTATTGCAAAACTATAACGCGTTTGAAAGGTCCTTTTTTGTTCGATCTTCTCGTTTTCACTCAAAATAAACAAGGAAAAACGTTGTTGCAAAACTATAACGCATTTAAAAATTCCCTTTTTGTCCGATCTTCTCGTTTTCACTCAAAATAAACAACGAAAAACGTTGTTGCAAAACTATAACGCGTTTAAAACGTCCCTTTTTGTCCGATCTTCTCGTTTTCACTCCAAATAAACAACGAAAAACGTTGTTGCAAAACTAGAACGCGTTTAAAAGTTCCCTTTTTGTCCGATTTTCTCGTTTTCACTCAAAATTAACAACGAAAAACGTAGTTGCAAAACTATAACGCGTTTAAAAGGTCCCTTTTTGTCCGATCTTCTCGTTTTCACACAAAATAAACAACAAAAAACGTTATTGCAAAACTATAACGCGTTTGAAAGGTCCCTTTTTGTCCGATCTTCTTATTTTCACTCAAAATTAACAACGAAAAACGTTGTTGTAAAACTACAACGCGTTTAAAAGGTCCCTTTTTGTTCGATCTTCTCGTTTTCACTCAAAATAAACAACGAAAAACGTTGTTGCAAAACTATAACGCGTTTAAAACGTCCCTTTTTGTTCGATCTTCTCGTTTTCACACAAAATAAACAACAAAAAACGTTATTGCAAAACTATAACGCGTTTGAAAGGTCCCTTTTTGTCCGATCTTCTAATTTTCACATAAAAATTAACAACGAAAAACGTTGTTGCAAAACTATAACGCGTTTAAAAGGTCCCTTTTTGTTCGATCTTCTCGTTTTCACTCAAAATAAACAAGGAAAAACGTTGTTGCAAAACTATAACGCGTTTGAAAGGTCCCTTTTTGTCTGATCTTCTCGTTTTCACTCAAAATAAACAACGAAAAACGTTGTTGCAAAACTATAACGCGTTTAAAACGTCCCTTTTTGTCCGATCTTCTCGTTTTCACTCCAAATAAACAACGAAAAACGTTGTTGCAAAACTAGAACGCGTTTAAAAGGTCCCTTTTTGTCCGATTTTCTCGTTTTAACTCAAAATTAACAACGAAAAACGTTGTTGCAAAACTATAACGCGTTTAAAAGGTCCCTTTTTGTCCGATCTTCTCGTTTTCACACAATATAAACAACGAAAAATGTTATTGCAAAACTATAACGTGTTTGAAAGGTCCCTTTTTGTCCGATCTTCTCGCTTTCACTCAAAATAAACAACGAAAAACGTTGTTGCAAAACTATAACGCGTTTAAAAGGTCCCTTTTTGTCCGATCTTCTCGTTCTCACTCAAAATTAACAACGAAAAACGTTGTTGCAAAACTATAACGCGTTTAAAAGGTCCCTTTTTGTTCTATCTTCTCATTTTCACTCCAAATAAACAACGAAAAACGTTGTTGCAAAAATATAACGCGTTTAAAAGGTCCCATTTTGTCCGATTTTCTCGTTTTCACTCAAAATTAACAACGAAAAACGTTGTTGCAAAACTATAACGCGTTTAAAAGGTCCCTTTATGTCTGATCTTCTCGTTTTCACACAAAATAAACAACGAAAAACCTTATTGCAAAACTTTAACGCGTTTGAAAGGTCCCTTTTTGTCCGATCTTCTCGTTTTCATTCCAAATAAACAACGAAAAACGTTGTTGAAAAACTATAACGTGTTTAAAAGGTCCTTTTTTGTTCGATTTTTCTCGTTTTCACTCAAAATTAATAACGAAAAACGTTGTTGCAAAACTATAACGCGTTTAAAAGGTCCCTTTTTGTCCAATCTTCTCGTTTTCAATCAAAATAAACAACGAAAAACGTTGTTGCAAAACTATAACGCGTTTAAAAGGTCCCTTTCTGTCCGATCTTCTCATTTTCACACAAAATAAACAACGAAAAACGTTGTTGCAAAACTATAAAGCGTTTAAAACGTCCCTTTTTGTCCGATCTTCTCGTTTTTACTCAAAATAAACAACGAAAAACGTTGTTGCAAAACTATAACGCGTTTAAAAGATCAATTTTTGTCCGATCTTCTCATTTTCACTCCAAATAAACAACGAAAAACGTTGTTGCAAAACTATAACGCGTTTAAAACGTCCCTTTTTGTCCGATCTTCTCGTTTTCACTCAAAATAAACAACGAAAAACGTTGTTGCAAAACTATAACGCGTTTGAAACGTCCCTTTTTGTCCGACCTTCTCGTTTTCACTCAAAATAAACAACGAAAAACGTTGTTGCAAAACTATAACGCGTTTAAAACGTCCCTTTTTGTCCGATCTTCTCGTTTTCACTCCAAATAAACAACGAAAAACGTTGTTGCAAAACTAGAACGCGTTTAAAAGGTCCCTTTTTGTCCGATTTTCTCGTTTTCACTCAAAATTAACAACGAAAAACGTTGTTGCAAAACTATAACGCGTTTAAAAGGTCCCTTTTTGTCCGATCTTCTCGTTTTCACACAATATAAACAACGAAAAATGTTATTGCAAAACTATAACGTGTTTGAAAGGTCCCTTTTTGTCCGATCTTCTCGCTTTCACTCAAAATAAACAACGAAAAACGTTGTTGCAAAACTATAACGCGTTTAAAAGGTCCCTTTTTGTCCGATCTTCTCGTTCTCACTCAAAATTAACAACGAAAAACGTTGTTGCAAAACTATAACGCGTTTAAAAGGTCCCTTTTTGTTCTATCTTCTCATTTTCACTCCAAATAAACAACGAAAAACGTTGTTGCAAAAATATAACGCGTTTAAAAGGTCCCATTTTGTCCGATTTTCTCGTTTTCACTCAAAATTAACAACGAAAAACGTTGTTGCAAAACTATAACGCGTTTAAAAGGTCCCTTTATGTCTGATCTTCTCGTTTTCACACAAAATAAACAACGAAAAACCTTATTGCAAAACTTTAACGCGTTTGAAAGGTCCCTTTTTGTCCGATCTTCTCGTTTTCATTCCAAATAAACAACGAAAAACGTTGTTGAAAAACTATAACGTGTTTAAAAGGTCCTTTTTTGTTCGATTTTTCTCGTTTTCACTCAAAATTAACAACGAAAAACGTTGTTGCAAAACTATAACGCGTTTAAAAGGTCCCTTTTTGTCCAATCTTCTCGTTTTCACTCAAAATAAACAACGAAAAACGTTGTTGCAAAACTATAACGCGTTTAAAAGGTCCCTTTCTGTCCGATCTTCTCGTTTTCACACAAAATAAACAACGAAAAACGTTGTTGCAAAACTATAAAGCGTTTAAAACGTCCCTTTTTGTCCGATCTTCTCGTTTTTACTCAAAATAAACAACGAAAAACGTTGTTGCAAAACTATAACGCGTTTAAAAGATCCATTTTTGTCCGATCTTCTCATTTTCACTCCAAATAAACAACGAAAAACGTTGTTGCAAAACTATAACGCGTTTAAAACGTCCCTTTTTGTCCGATCTTCTCGTTTTCACTCAAAATAAACAACGAAAAACGTTGTTGCAAAACTATAACGCGTTTGAAACGTCCCTTTTTGTCCGACCTTCTCGTTTTCACTCAAAATAAACAACGAAAAACGTTGTTGCAAAACTATAACGCGTTTAAAACATCCCTTTTTGTCCGATCTTCTCGTTTTCACTCCAAATAAACAACGAAAAACGTTGTTGCAAAACTAGAACGCGTTTAAAAGGTCCCTTTTTGTCCGATTTTCTCGTTTTCACTCAAAATTAACAACGAAAAACGTTGTTGCAAAACTATAACGCGTTTAAAAGGTCCCTTTTTGTCCGATCTTCTCGTTTTCACACAATATAAACAACGAAAAATGTTATTGCAAAACTATAACGTGTTGGAAAGGTCCCTTTTTGTCCGATCTTCTCGCTTTCACTCAAAATAAACAACGAAAAACGTTGTTGCAAAACTATAACGCGTTTAAAAGGTCCCTTTTTGTCCGATCTTCTCGTTTTCACTCAAAATTAACAACGAAAAACTTTGTTGCAAAACTATAACGCGTTTAAAAGGTCCCTTTTTGTGCGATCTTCTCGTTTTCACACAAAATAAACAACGAAAAACGTTATTGCAAAACTATAACGCGTTTAAAAGGTCCCTTTTTGTCCGATCTTCTCGTTTTCACTCAAAATAAACAACGAAAAACGTTTAAAACGTCCCTTTTTGTCCGATCTTCTCGTTTTCACTAAAAATAAACAACGAAAAACGTTGTTGCAAAACTATAACGCGTTTAAAAGGTCCCTTTTTGTCCGATCTTCTCGTTTTCACTCAAAATAAACAACGAAAAACGTTGTTGCAAAAATATAACGCGTTAAAAAGGTCCCTTTTTGTTCGATCTTCTCATTTTCACTCCAAATAAACAACGAAAAACGTTGTTGCAAAACTATAACGCGTTTAAAAGGTCCCATTTTGTCCGATTTTCTCGTTTTCACTCAAAATTAACAACGAAAAACGATGTTGCAAAACTATAACGCGTTTAAAAGGTCCCTTTATGTCTGATCTTCTCGTTTTCACACAAAATAAACAACGAAAAACCTTATTGCAAAACTTTAACGCGTTTGAAAGGTCCCTTTTTGTCCGATCTTCTCGTTTTCATTCCAAATAAACAACGAAAAACGTTGTTGAAAAACTATAACGTGTTTAAAAGGTCCTTTTTTGTTCGATTTTTCTCGTTTTCACTCAAAATTAACAACGAAAAACGTTGTTGCAAAACTATAACGCGTTTAAAAGGTCCCTTTTTGTCCAATCTTCTCGTTTTCACTCAAAATAAACAACGAAAAACGTTGTTGCAAAACTATAACGCGTTTAAAAGGTCCCTTTCTGTCCGATCTTCTCGTTTTCACACAAAATAAACAACGAAAAACGTTGTTGCAAAACTATAAAGCGTTTAAAACGTCCCTTTTTGTCCGATCTTCTCATTTTCACTCAAAATAAACAACGAAAAACGTTGTTGCAAAACTATAACGCGTTTAAAAGGTCCCTTTTTGTCCGATCTTCTCATTTTCACTCCAAATAAACAACGAAAAACGTTGTTGCAAAACTATAACGCGTTTAAAACGTCCCTTTTTGTCCGATCTTCTCGTTTTCACTCAAAATAAACAACGAAAAACGTTGTTGCAAAACTATAACGCGTTTGAAACGTCCTTTTTGTCCGACCTTCTCGTTTTCACTCAAAATAAACAACGAAAAACGTTGTTGCAAAACTATAACGCGTTTGAAACGTCCCTTTTTGTCCGATCTTCTCGTTTTCACTCAAAATAAACAACGAAAAACGTTGTTGCAAAACTATAACGCGTTTAAAAGGTCCCTTTTTGTTCGATCTTCTCGTTTTCACTCAAAATAAACAGCGAAAAACGTTGTTGTAAAAACATAACGCGTTTAAAAGGTCACTTTTTGTCCCATCTTCTCGTTTTCATTCCAAATAAACAACGAAAACGTTGTTGTAAAACTATAACATGTTTAAAAGGTCCTTTTTTGTCCGATTTTCTCGTTTTCACTCAAAATTACCAACGAAAAACGTTGTTGCAAAACTATAACAAGTTTAAAAGGTCCTTTTTTGTCCGATCTTCTCGTTTTCACACAATATAAACAACGAAAAACGTTGTTGCAAAACTATAACGCATTTAAAACTTCCCTTCTTGTCCGATCTTCTCGTTTTCACTCAAAATAAACAACGAAAAACGTTGTTGCAAAACTATAACGCGTTTAAAACGTCCCTTTTTGTCCGATCTTCTCGTTTTCACTCAAAATTAACAACGAAAAACGTTGTTTCAAAAATATAACGCGTTTAAAAGGTCCCTTTTTGTCCGATCTTCTCATTTTCACTCCAAATAAACAACGAAACACGTCGTTGCAAAATTATAACGCGTTTAAAAGGTCCCTTTTTGTTCGATCTTCTCGTTTTCACTCAAAATAAACAACGAAAACGTTGTTGCAAAACTATAATGCGTTTAAAACGTCCCTTTTTATCCGATCTTCTCGTTTTCACTCAAAATAAACAACGAAAAACATTGTTGCAAAACTATAACGCGTTTAGAAGGTCCCTTTATGTCCGATCTTCTCGTTTTCACTCAAAATAAACAACGGAAAACGTTGTTGCAAAAATATAACGCGTTTAAAATGTCCCTTTTTGTCCGATCTTCTCATTTTCACTCCAAATAAACAACGAAAAACGTTATTGCAAAACTAGAACGCGTTTAAAAGGTCCCAATTTGTCTGATTTTCTCGTTTTCAATCAAAATTAACAACGAAAAACGTTGTTGCAAAACTATAACGCGTTTAAAAGGTCCCTTTTTGTCCGATCTTCTCGTTTTGACACAAAATAAACAACGAAAAATGTTATTGTAAAACTATAACGCGTTTGAAAGGTCCCTTTTTGTCCGATCTTCTCGTTTTCACTCAAAATTAACAACGAAAAACGTTGTTGCAAAACTATAACGCGTTTAAAAGGTCCCTTTTTGTCCGATCTTCTCGTTTTCACTCAAAATAAACAACAAAAAACGTTGTTGCAAAACTATAACGCGTTTAAAAGGTCCCTTTTTGTCCGATCTTCTCGTTTTCACTCAAAATTAACAACGAAAAACTTTGTTGCAAAACTATAACGCGTTTGAAAGGTCCCTTTTTATCCGATCTTCTCGTTTTCACTCAAAATAAACAACAAAAAACGTTGTTGCAAAACTATAACGCGTTTGAAAGGTCCCTTTTTGTCCGATCTTCTCGTTTTCACTCAAAATTAACAACGAAAAACTTTGTTGCAAAACTATAACACGTTTAAAAGGTCCCTTTTTGTGCGATCTTCTCGTTTTCACACAAAATAAACAACGAAAAACGTTATTGCAAAACTATAACGCGTTTAAAAGGTCCCTTTTTGTCCGATCTTCTCGTTTTCACTCAAAATAAACAACGAAAAACGTTTAAAACGTCCCTTTTTGTCCGATCTTCTCGTTTTCACTAAAAATAAACAACGAAAAACGTTGTTGCAAAACTATAACGCGTTTAAAAGGTCCCTTTTTGTCCGATCTTCTCGTTTTCACTCAAAATAAACAACGAAAAACGTTGTTGCAAAAATATAACGCGTTAAAAAGGTCCCTTTTTGTTCGATCTTCTCATTTTCACTCCAAATAAACAACGAAAAATGTTGTTGCAAAACTATAACGCGTTTAAAAGGTCCCATTTTGTCCGATTTTCTCGTTTTCACTCAAAATTAACAACGAATAACGTTGTTGCAAGACTATAACGCGTTTAAAAGGTCCCTTTATGTCTGAACTTCTCGTTTTCACACAAAATAAACAACGAAAAACCTTATTGCAAAACTTTAACGCGTTTGAAAGGTCCCTTTTTGTCCGATCTTCTCGTTTTCATTCCAAATAAACAAAGAAAAACGTTGTTGAAAAACTATAACGTGTTTAAAAGGTCATTTTTTGTTCGATTTTTCTCGTTTTCACTCAAAATTAACAACGAAAAACGTTGTTGCAAAACTATAACGCGTTTAAAAGGTCCCTTTTTGTCCAATCTTCTCGTTTTCACTCAAAATAAACAACGAAAAACGTTGTTGCAAAACTATAACGCGTTTAAAAGGTCCCTTTCTGTCCGATCTTCTCGTTTTCACACAAAATAAACAACGAAAAACGTTGTTGCAAAACTATAAAGCGTTTAAAACGTCCCTTTTTGTCCGATCTTCTCGTTTTCACTCAAAATAAACAACGAAAAACGTTGTTGCAAAACTATAACGCGTTTAAAATGTCCTTTTTTGTCCGATCATCTCATTTTCACTCCAAATAAACAACGAAAAACGTTGTTGCCAAACTATAACGCGTTTAAAACGTCCCTTTTTGTCCGATCTTCTCGTTTTCACTCAAAATAAACAACGAAAAACGTTGTTGCAAAACTATAACGCGTTTGAAACGTCCCTTTTTGTCCGACCTTCTCGTTTTCACTCAAAATAAACAACGAAAAACGTTGTTGCAAAACTATAACGCGTTTGAAACGTCCCTTTTTGTCCGATCTTCTCGTTTTCACTCAAAATAAACAAAGAAAAACGTTGTTGCAAAACTATAACGCGTTTAAAAGGTCCCTTTTTGTTCGATCTTCTCGTTTTCACTCAAAATAAACAGCGAAAAACGTTGTTGTAAAAACATAACGCGTTTAAAAGGTCACTTTTTGTCCCATCTTCTCGTTTTCATTCCAAATAAACAACGAAAACGTTGTTGCAAAACTATAACGTGTTTAAAAGGTCCTTTTTTGTCCGATTTTCTCGTTTTCACTCAAAATTAACAACGAAAAATGTTGTTGTAAAACTATAACGCGTTTAAAAGGTCCCTTTTTGTCCGATCTTCTCGTTTTCACTCAATATAAACAACGAAAAACGTTATTGCAAAACTATAACGTGTTTGAAAGGTCCCTTTTTGTCCGATCTTCTCGTTTTCACTGAAAATAAACAACGAAAACCGTTGTTGCAAAACTATAACGCGTTTAAAAGGTCCCTTTTTGTCCGATCTTCTCGTTTTCACTCAAAATTAACAACGAAAAACGTTGTTGCAAAACTATAACGCGTTTAAAAGGTCCCTTTTTGTTCTATCTTCTCGTTTTCACAAAAAATAAACAACGAAAAACGTTATTGCAAAACTATAACGCGTTTGAAAGGTCCTTTTTTGTTCGATCTTCTCGTTTTCACTCAAAATAAACAAGGAAAAACGTTGTTGCAAAACTATAACGCATTTAAAAATTCCCTTTTTGTCCGATCTTCTCGTTTTCACTCAAAATAAACAACGAAAAACGTTGTTGCAAAACTATAACGCGTTTAAAACGTCCCTTTTTGTCCGATCTTCTCGTTTTCACTCCAAATAAACAACGAAAAACGTTGTTGCAAAACTAGAACGCGTTTAAAAGTTCCCTTTTTGTCCGATTTTCTCGTTTTCACTCAAAATTAACAACGAAAAACGTAGTTGCAAAACTATAACGCGTTTAAAAGGTCCCTTTTTGTCCGATCTTCTCGTTTTCACACAAAATAAACAACAAAAAACGTTATTGCAAAACTATAACGCGTTTGAAAGGTCCCTTTTTGTCCGATCTTCTTATTTTCACTCAAAATTAACAACGAAAAACGTTGTTGTAAAACTACAACGCGTTTAAAAGGTCCCTTTTTGTTCGATCTTCTCGTTTTCACTCAAAATAAACAACGAAAAACGTTGTTGCAAAACTATAACGCGTTTAAAACGTCCCTTTTTGTTCGATCTTCTCGTTTTCACACAAAATAAACAACAAAAAACGTTATTGCAAAACTATAACGCGTTTGAAAGGTCCCTTTTTGTCCGATCTTCTAATTTTCACATAAAAATTAACAACGAAAAACGTTGTTGCAAAACTATAACGCGTTTAAAAGGTCCCTTTTTGTTCGATCTTCTCGTTTTCACTCAAAATACACAAGGAAAAACGTTGTTGCAAAACTATAACGCGTTTGAAAGGTCCCTTTTTGTCTGATCTTCTCGTTTTCACTCAAAATAAACAACGAAAAACGTTGTTGCAAAACTATAACGCGTTTAAAACGTCCCTTTTTGTCCGATCTTCTCGTTTTCACTCCAAATAAACAACGAAAAACGTTGTTGCAAAACTAGAACGCGTTTAAAAGGTCCCTTTTTGTCCGATTTTCTCGTTTTCACTCAAAATTAACAACGAAAAACGTTGTTGCAAAACTATAACGCGTTTAAAAGGTCCCTTTTTGTCCGATCTTCTCGTTTTCACACAATATAAACAACGAAAAATGTTATTGCAAAACTATAACGTGTTTGAAAGGTCCCTTTTTGTCCGATCTTCTCGCTTTCACTCAAAATAAACAACGAAAAACGTTGTTGCAAAACTATAACGCGTTTAAAAGGTCCCTTTTTGTCCGATCTTCTCGTTCTCACTCAAAATTAACAACGAAAAACGTTGTTGCAAAACTATAACGCGTTTAAAAGGTCCCTTTTTGTTCTATCTTCTCATTTTCACTCCAAATAAACAACGAAAAACGTTGTTGCAAAAATATAACGCGTTTAAAAGGTCCCATTTTGTCCGATTTTCTCGTTTTCACTCAAAATTAACAACGAAAAACGTTGTTGCAAAACTATAACGCGTTTAAAAGGTCCCTTTATGTCTGATCTTCTCGTTTTCACACAAAATAAACAACGAAAAACCTTATTGCAAAACTTTAACGCGTTTGAAAGGTCCCTTTTTTCCGATCTTCTCGTTTTCATTCCAAATAAACAACGAAAAACGTTGTTGAAAAACTATAACGTGTTTAAAAGGTCCTTTTTTGTTCGATTTTTCTCGTTTTCACTCAAAATTAATAACGAAAAACGTTGTTGCAAAACTATAACGCGTTTAAAAGGTCCCTTTTTGTCCAATCTTCTCGTTTTCAATCAAAATAAACAACGAAAAACGTTGTTGCAAAACTATAACGCGTTTAAAAGGTCCCTTTCTGTCCGATCTTCTCGTTTTCACACAAAATAAACAACGAAAAACGTTGTTGCAAAACTATAAAGCGTTTAAAACGTCCCTTTTTGTCCGATCTTCTCGTTTTTACTCAAAATAAACAACGAAAAACGTTGTTGCAAAACTATAACGCGTTTAAAAGATCCATTTTTGTCCGATCTTCTCATTTTCACTCCAAATAAACAACGAAAAACGTTGTTGCAAAACTATAACGCGTTTAAAACGTCCCTTTTTGTCCGATCTTCTCGTTTTCACTCAAAATAAACAACGAAAAACGTTGTTGCAAAACTATAACGCGTTTGAAACGTCCCTTTTTGTCCGACCTTCTCGTTTTCACTCAAAATAAACAACGAAAAACGTTGTTGCAAAACTATAACGCGTTTAAAACGTCCCTTTTTGTCCGATCTTCTCGTTTTCACTCCAAATAAACAACGAAAAACGTTGTTGCAAAACTAGAACGCGTTTAAAAGGTCCCTTTTTGTCCGATTTTCTCGTTTTCACTCAAAATTAACAACGAAAAACGTTGTTGCAAAACTATAACGCGTTTAAAAGGTCCCTTTTTGTCCGATCTTCTCGTTTTCACACAATATAAACAACGAAAAATGTTATTGCAAAACTATAACGTGTTTGAAAGGTCCCTTTTTGTCCGATCTTCTCGCTTTCACTCAAAATAAACAACGAAAAACGTTGTTGCAAAACTATAACGCGTTTAAAAGGTCCCTTTTTGTCCGATCTTCTCGTTCTCACTCAAAATTAACAACGAAAAACGTTGTTGCAAAACTATAACGCGTTTAAAAGGTCCCTTTTTGTTCTATCTTCTCATTTTCACTCCAAATAAACAACGAAAAACGTTGTTGCAAAAATATAACGCGTTTAAAAGGTCCCATTTTGTCCGATTTTCTCGTTTTCACTCAAAATTAACAACGAAAAACGTTGTTGCAAAACTATAACGCGTTTAAAAGGTCCCTTTATGTCTGATCTTCTCGTTTTCACACAAAATAAACAACGAAAAACCTTATTGCAAAACTTTAACGCGTTTGAAAGGTCCCTTTTTGTCCGATCTTCTCGTTTTCATTCCAAATAAACAACGAAAAACGTTGTTGAAAAACTATAACGTGTTTAAAAGGTCCTTTTTTGTTCGATTTTTCTCGTTTTCACTCAAAATTAACAACGAAAAACGTTGTTACAAAACTATAACGCGTTTAAAAGGTCCCTTTTTGTCCAATCTTCTCGTTTTCACTCAAAATAAACTACGAAAAACGTTGTTGCAAAACTATAACGCGTTTAAAAGGTCCCTTTCTGTCCGATCTTCTCGTTTTCACACAAAATAAACAACGAAAAACGTTGTTGCAAAACTATAAAGCGTTTAAAACGTCCCTTTTTGTCCGATCTTCTCGTTTTTACTCAAAATAAACAACGAAAAACGTTGTTGCAAAACTATAACGCGTTTAAAAGATCCATTTTTGTCCGATCTTCTCATTTTCACTCCAAATAAACAACGAAAAACGTTGTTGCAAAACTATAACGCGTTTAAAACGTCCCTTTTTGTCCGATCTTCTCGTTTTCACTCAAAATAAACAACGAAAAACGTTGTTGCAAAACTATAACGCGTTTGAAACGTCCCTTTTTGTCCGACCTTCTCGTTTTCACTCAAAATAAACAACGAAAAACGTTGTTGCAAAACTATAACGCGTTTAAAACGTCCCTTTTTGTCCGATCTTCTCGTTTTCACTCCAAATAAACAACGAAAAACGTTGTTGCAAAACTAGAACGCGTTTAAAAGGTCCCTTTTTGTCCGATTTTCTCGTTTTCACTCAAAATTAACAACGAAAAACGTTGTTGCAAAACTATAACGCGTTTAAAAGGTCCCTTTTTGTCCGATCTTCTCGTTTTCACACAATATAAACAACGAAAAATGTTATTGCAAAACTATAACGTGTTGGAAAGGTCCCTTTTTGTCCAATCTTCTCGCTTTCACTCAAAATAAACAACGAAAAACGTTGTTGCAAAACTATAACGCGTTTAAAAGGTCCCTTTTTGTCCGATCTTCTCGTTTTCACTCAAAATTAACAACGAAAAACTTTGTTGCAAAACTATAACGCGTTTAAAAGGTCCCTTTTTGTGCGATCTTCTCGTTTTCACACAAAATAAACAACGAAAAACGTTATTGCAAAACTATAACGCGTTTAAAAGGTCCCTTTTTGTCCGATCTTCTCGTTTTCACTCAAAATAAACAACGAAAAACGTTTAAAACGTCCCTTTTTGTCCGATCTTCTCGTTTTCACTAAAAATAAACAACGAAAAACGTTGTTGCAAAACTATAACGCGTTTAAAAGGTCCCTTTTTGTCCGATCTTCTCGTTTTCACTCAAAATAAACAACGAAAAACGTTGTTGCAAAAATATAACGCGTTAAAAAGGTCCCTTTTTGTTCGATCTTCTCATTTTCACTCCAAATAAACAACGAAAAACGTTGTTGCAAAACTATAACGCGTTTAAAAGGTCCCATTTTGTCCGATTTTCTCGTTTTCACTCAAAATTAACAACGAATAACGTTGTTGCAAGACTATAACGCGTTTAAAAGGTCCCTTTATGTCTGAACTTCTCGTTTTCACACAAAATAAACAACGAAAAACCTTATTGCAAAACTTTAACGCGTTTGAAAGGTCCCTTTTTGTCCGATCTTCTCGTTTTCATTCCAAATAAACAACGAAAAACGTTGTTGAAAAACTATAACGTGTTTAAAAGGTCATTTTTTGTTCGATTTTTCTCGTTTTCACTCAAAATTAACAACGAAAAACGTTGTTGCAAAACTATAACGCGTTTAAAAGGTCCCTTTTTGTCCAATCTTCTCGTTTTCACTCAAAATAAACAACGAAAAACGTTGTTGCAAAACTATAACGCGTTTAAAAGGTCCCTTTCTGTCCGATCTTCTCGTTTTCACACAAAATAAACAACGAAAAACGTTGTTGCAAAACTATAAAGCGTTTAAAACGTCCCTTTTTGTCCGATCTTCTCGTTTTCACTCAAAATAAACAACGAAAAACGTTGTTGCAAAACTATAACGCGTTTAAAATGTCCTTTTTTGTCCGATCATCTCATTTTCACTCCAAATAAACAACGAAAAACGTTGTTGCCAAACTATAACGCGTTTAAAACGTCCCTTTTTGTCCGATCTTCTCGTTTTCACTCAAAATAAACAACGAAAAACGTTGTTGCAAAACTATAACGCGTTTGAAACGTCCCTTTTTGTCCGACCTTCTCGTTTTCACTCAAAATAAACAACGAAAAACGTTGTTGCAAAACTATAACGCGTTTGAAACGTCCCTTTTTGTCCGATCTTCTCGTTTTCACTCAAAATAAACAAAGAAAAACGTTGTTGCAAAACTATAACGCGTTTAAAAGGTCCCTTTTTGTTCGATCTTCTCGTTTTCACTCAAAATAAACAGCGAAAAACGTTGTTGTAAAAACATAACGCGTTTAAAAGGTCACTTTTTGTCCCATCTTCTCGTTTTCATTCCAAATAAACAACGAAAACGTTGTTGCAAAGCTATAACGTGTTTAAAAGGTCCTTTTTTGTCCGATTTTCTCGTTTTCACTCAAAATTAACAACGAAAAATGTTGTTGTAAAACTATAACGCGTTTAAAAGGTCCCTTTTTGTCCGATCTTCTCGTTTTCACTCAATATAAACAACGAAAAACGTTATTGCAAAACTATAACGTGTTTGAAAGGTCCCTTTTTGTCCGATCTTCTCGTTTTCACTGAAAATAAACAACGAAAACCGTTGTTGCAAAACTATAACGCGTTTAAAAGGTCCCTTTTTGTCCGATCTTCTCGTTTTCACTCAAAATTAACAACGAAAAACGTTGTTGCAAAACTATAACGCGTTTAAAAGGTCCCTTTTTGTTCTATCTTCTCGTTTTCACAAAAAATAAACAACGAAAAACGTTATTGCAAAACTATAACGCGTTTGAAAGGTCCTTTTTTGTTCGATCTTCTCGTTTTCACTCAAAATAAACAAGGAAAAACGTTGTTGCAAAACTATAACGCATTTAAAAATTCCCTTTTTGTCCGATCTTCTCGTTTTCACTCAAAATAAACAACGAAAAACGTTGTTGCAAAACTATAACGCGTTTAAAACGTCCCTTTTTGTCCGATCTTCTCGTTTTCACTCCAAATAAACAACGAAAAACGTTGTTGCAAAACTAGAACGCGTTTAAAAGTTCCCTTTTTGTCCGATTTTCTCGTTTTCACTCAAAATTAACAACGAAAAACGTAGTTGCAAAACTATAACGCGTTTAAAAGGTCCCTTTTTGTCCGATCTTCTCGTTTTCACACAAAATAAACAACAAAAAACGTTATTGCAAAACTATAACGCGTTTGAAAGGTCCCTTTTTGTCCGATCTTCTTATTTTCACTCAAAATTAACAACGAAAAACGTTGTTGTAAAACTACAACGCGTTTAAAAGGTCCCTTTTTGTTCGATCTTCTCGTTTTCACTCAAAATAAACAACGAAAAACGTTGTTGCAAAACTATAACGCGTTTAAAACGTCCCTTTTTGTTCGATCTTCTCGTTTTCACACAAAATAAACAACAAAAAACGTTATTGCAAAACTATAACGCGTTTGAAAGGTCCCTTTTTGTCCGATCTTCTAATTTTCACATAAAAATTAACAACGAAAAACGTTGTTGCAAAACTATAACGCGTTTAAAAGGTCCCTTTTTGTTCGATCTTCTCGTTTTCACTCAAAATAAACAAGGAAAAACGTTGTTGCAAAACTATAACGCGTTTGAAAGGTCCCTTTTTGTCTGATCTTCTCGTTTTCACTCAAAATAAACAACGAAAAACGTTGTTGCAAAACTATAACGCGTTTAAAACGTCCCTTTTTGTCCGATCTTCTCGTTTTCACTCCAAATAAACAACGAAAAACGTTGTTGCAAAACTAGAACGCGTTTAAAAGGTCCCTTTTTGTCCGATTTTCTCGTTTTCACTCAAAATTAACAACGAAAAACGTTGTTGCAAAACTATAACGCGTTTAAAAGGTCCCTTTTTGTCCGATCTTCTCGTTTTCACACAATATAAACAACGAAAAATGTTATTGCAAAACTATAACGTGTTTGAAAGGTCCCTTTTTGTCCGATCTTCTCGCTTTCACTCAAAATAAACAACGAAAAACGTTGTTGCAAAACTATAACGCGTTTAAAAGGTCCCTTTTTGTCCGATCTTCTCGTTCTCACTCAAAATTAACAACGAAAAACGTTGTTGCAAAACTATAACGCGTTTAAAAGGTCCCTTTTTGTTCTATCTTCTCATTTTCACTCCAAATAAACAACGAAAAACGTTGTTGGAAAAATATAACGCGTTTAAAAGGTCCCATTTTGTCCGATTTTCTCGTTTTCACTCAAAATTAACAACGAAAAACGTTGTTGCAAAACTATAACGCGTTTAAAAGGTCCCTTTATGTCTGATCTTCTCGTTTTCACACAAAATAAACAACGAAAAACCTTATTGCAAAACTTTAACGCGTTTGAAAGGTCCCTTTTTGTCCGATCTTCTCGTTTTCATTCCAAATAAACAACGAAAAACGTTGTTGAAAAACTATAACGTGTTTAAAAGGTCCTTTTTTGTTCGATTTTTCTCGTTTTCACTCAAAATTAATAACGAAAAACGTTGTTGCAAAACTATAACGCGTTTAAAAGGTCCCTTTTTGTCCAATCTTCTCGTTTTCAATCAAAATAAACAACGAAAAACGTTGTTGCAAAACTATAACGCGTTTAAAAGGTCCCTTTCTGTCCGATCTTCTCGTTTTCACACAAAATAAACAACGAAAAACGTTGTTGCAAAACTATAAAGCGTTTAAAACGTCCCTTTTTGTCCGATCTTCTCGTTTTTACTCAAAATAAACAACGAAAAACGTTGTTGCAAAACTATAACGCGTTTAAAAGATCCATTTTTGTCCGATCTTCTCATTTTCACTCCAAATAAACAACGAAAAACGTTGTTGCAAAACTATAACGCGTTTAAAACGTCCCTTTTTGTCCGATCTTCTCGTTTTCACTCAAAATAAACAACGAAAAACGTTGTTGCAAAACTATAACGCGTTTGAAACGTCCCTTTTTGTCCGACCTTCTCGTTTTCACTCAAAATAAACAACGAAAAACGTTGTTGCAAAACTATAACGCGTTTAAAACATCCCTTTTTGTCCGATCTTCTCGTTTTCACTCCAAATAAACAACGAAAAACGTTGTTGCAAAACTAGAACGCGTTTAAAAGGTCCCTTTTTGTCCGATTTTCTCGTTTTCACTCAAAATTAACAACGAAAAACGTTGTTGCAAAACTATAACGCGTTTAAAAGGTCCCTTTTTGTCCGATCTTCTCGTTTTCACACAATATAAACAACGAAAAATGTTATTGCAAAACTATAACGTGTTGGAAAGGTCCCTTTTTGTCCGATCTTCTCGCTTTCACTCAAAATAAACAACGAAAAACGTTGTTGCAAAACTATAACGCGTTTAAAAGGTCCCTTTTTGTCCGATCTTCTCGTTTTCACTCAAAATTAACAACGAAAAACTTTGTTGCAAAACTATAACGCGTTTAAAAGGTCCCTTTTTGTGCGATCTTCTCGTTTTCACACAAAATAAACAACGAAAAACGTTATTGCAAAACTATAACGCGTTTAAAAGGTCCCTTTTTGTCCGATCTTCTCGTTTTCACTCAAAATAAACAACGAAAAACGTTTAAAACGTCCCTTTTTGTCCGATCTTCTCGTTTTCACTAAAAATAAACAACGAAAAACGTTGTTGCAAAACTATAACGCGTTTAAAAGGTCCCTTTTTGTCCGATCTTCTCGTTTTCACTCAAAATAAACAACGAAAAACGTTGTTGCAAAAATATAACGCGTTAAAAAGGTCCCTTTTTGTTCGATCTTCTCATTTTCACTCCAAATAAACAACGAAAAACGTTGTTGCAAAACTATAACGCGTTTAAAAGGTCCCATTTTGTCCGATTTTCTCGTTTTCACTCAAAATTAACAACGAATAACGTTGTTGCAAGACTATAACGCGTTTAAAAGGTCCCTTTATGTCTGAACTTCTCGTTTTCACACAAAATAAACAACGAAAAACCTTATTGCAAAACTTTAACGCGTTTGAAAGGTCCCTTTTTGTCCGATCTTCTCGTTTTCATTCCAAATAAACAACGAAAAACGTTGTTGAAAAACTATAACGTGTTTAAAAGGTCATTTTTTGTTCGATTTTTCTCGTTTTCACTCAAAATTAACAACGAAAAACGTTGTTGCAAAACTATAACGCGTTTAAAAGGTCCCTTTTTGTCCAATCTTCTCGTTTTCACTCAAAATAAACAACGAAAAACGTTGTTGCAAAACTATAACGCGTTTAAAAGGTCCCTTTCTGTCCGATCTTCTCGTTTTCACACAAAATAAACAACGAAAAACGTTGTTGCAAAACTATAAAGCGTTTAAAACGTCCCTTTTTGTCCGATCTTCTCGTTTTCACTCAAAATAAACAACGAAAAACGTTGTTGCAAAACTATAACGCGTTTAAAATGTCCTTTTTTGTCCGATCATCTCATTTTCACTCCAAATAAACAACGAAAAACGTTGTTGCCAAACTATAACGCGTTTAAAACGTCCCTTTTTGTCCGATCTTCTCGTTTTCACTCAAAATAAACAACGAAAAACGTTGTTGCAAAACTATAACGCGTTTGAAACGTCCCTTTTTGTCCGACCTTCTCGTTTTCACTCAAAATAAACAACGAAAAACGTTGTTGCAAAACTATAACGCGTTTGAAACGTCCCTTTTTGTCCGATCTTCTCGTTTTCACTCAAAATAAACAAAGAAAAACGTTGTTGCAAAACTATAACGCGTTTAAAAGGTCCCTTTTTGTTCGATCTTCTCGTTTTCACTCAAAATAAACAGCGAAAAACGTTGTTGTAAAAACATAACGCGTTTAAAAGGTCACTTTTTGTCCCATCTTCTCGTTTTCATTCCAAATAAACAACGAAAACGTTGTTGCAAAACTATAACGTGTTTAAAAGGTCCTTTTTTGTCCGATTTTCTCGTTTTCACTCAAAATTAACAACGAAAAATGTTGTTGTAAAACTATAACGCGTTTAAAAGGTCCCTTTTTGTCCGATCTTCTCGTTTTCACTCAATATAAACAACGAAAAACGTTATTGCAAAACTATAACGTGTTTGAAAGGTCCCTTTTTGTCCGATCTTCTCGTTTTCACTGAAAATAAACAACGAAAACCGTTGTTGCAAAACTATAACGCGTTTAAAAGGTCCCTTTTTGTCCGATCTTCTCGTTTTCACTCAAAATTAACAACGAAAAACGTTGTTGCAAAACTATAACGCGTTTAAAAGGTCCCTTTTTGTTCTATCTTCTCGTTTTCACAAAAAATAAACAACGAAAAACGTTATTGCAAAACTATAACGCGTTTGAAAGGTCCTTTTTTGTTCGATCTTCTCGTTTTCACTCAAAATAAACAAGGAAAAACGTTGTTGCAAAACTATAACGCATTTAAAAATTCCCTTTTTGTCCGATCTTCTCGTTTTCACTCAAAATAAACAACGAAAAACGTTGTTGCAAAACTATAACGCGTTTAAAACGTCCCTTTTTGTCCGATCTTCTCGTTTTCACTCCAAATAAACAACGAAAAACGTTGTTGCAAAACTAGAACGCGTTTAAAAGTTCCCTTTTTGTCCGATTTTCTCGTTTTCACTCAAAATTAACAACGAAAAACGTAGTTGCAAAACTATAACGCGTTTAAAAGGTCCCTTTTTGTCCGATCTTCTCGTTTTCACACAAAATAAACAACAAAAAACGTTATTGCAAAACTATAACGCGTTTGAAAGGTCCCTTTTTGTCCGATCTTCTTATTTTCACTCAAAATTAACAACGAAAAACGTTGTTGTAAAACTACAACGCGTTTAAAAGGTCCCTTTTTGTTCGATCTTCTCGTTTTCACTCAAAATAAACAACGAAAAACGTTGTTGCAAAACTATAACGCGTTTAAAACGTCCCTTTTTGTTCGATCTTCTCGTTTTCACACAAAATAAACAACAAAAAACGTTATTGCAAAACTATAACGCGTTTGAAAGGTCCCTTTTTGTCCGATCTTCTAATTTTCACATAAAAATTAACAACGAAAAACGTTGTTGCAAAACTATAACGCGTTTAAAAGGTCCCTTTTTGTTCGATCTTCTCGTTTTCACTCAAAATAAACAAGGAAAAACGTTGTTGCAAAACTATAACGCGTTTGAAAGGTCCCTTTTTGTCTGATCTTCTCGTTTTCACTCAAAATAAACAACGAAAAACGTTGTTGCAAAACTATAACGCGTTTAAAACGTCCCTTTTTGTCCGATCTTCTCGTTTTCACTCCAAATAAACAACGAAAAACGTTGTTGCAAAACTAGAACGCGTTTAAAAGGTCCCTTTTTGTCCGATTTTCTCGTTTTCACTCAAAATTAACAACGAAAAACGTTGTTGCAAAACTATAACGCGTTTAAAAGGTCCCTTTTTGTCCGATCTTCTCGTTTTCACACAATATAAACAACGAAAAATGTTATTGCAAAACTATAACGTGTTTGAAAGGTCCCTTTTTGTCCGATCTTCTCGCTTTCACTCAAAATAAACAACGAAAAACGTTGTTGCAAAACTATAACGCGTTTAAAAGGTCCCTTTTTGTCCGATCTTCTCGTTCTCACTCAAAATTAACAACGAAAAACGTTGTTGCAAAACTATAACGCGTTTAAAAGGTCCCTTTTTGTTCTATCTTCTCATTTTCACTCCAAATAAACAACGAAAAACGTTGTTGCAAAAATATAACGCGTTTAAAAGGTCCCATTTTGTCCGATTTTCTCGTTTTCACTCAAAATTAACAACGAAAAACGTTGTTGCAAAACTATAACGCGTTTAAAAGGTCCCTTTATGTCTGATCTTCTCGTTTTCACACAAAATAAACAGCGAAAAACCTTATTGCAAAACTTTAACGCGTTTGAAAGGTCCCTTTTTGTCCGATCTTCTCGTTTTCATTCCAAATAAACAACGAAAAACGTTGTTGAAAAACTATAACGTGTTTAAAAGGTCCTTTTTTGTTCGATTTTTCTCGTTTTCACTCAAAATTAATAACGAAAAACGTTGTTGCAAAACTATAACGCGTTTAAAAGGTCCCTTTTTGTCCAATCTTCTCGTTTTCAATCAAAATAAACAACGAAAAACGTTGTTGCAAAACTATAACGCGTTTAAAAGGTCCCTTTCTGTCCGATCTTCTCGTTTTCACACAAAATAAACAACGAAAAACGTTGTTGCAAAACTATAAAGCGTTTAAAACGTCCCTTTTTGTCCGATCTTCTCGTTTTTACTCAAAATAAACAACGAAAAACGTTGTTGCAAAACTATAACGCGTTTAAAAGATCCATTTTTGTCCGATCTTCTCATTTTCACTCCAAATAAACAACAAAAAACGTTGTTGCAAAACTATAACGCGTTTAAAACGTCCCTTTTTGTCCGATCTTCTCGTTTTCACTCAAAATAAACAACGAAAAACGTTGTTGCAAAACTATAACGCGTTTGAAACGTCCCTTTTTGTCCGACCTTCTCGTTTTCACTCAAAATAAACAACGAAAAACGTTGTTGCAAAACTATAACGCGTTTAAAACGTCCCTTTTTGTCCGATCTTCTCGTTTTCACTCCAAATAAACAACGAAAAACGTTGTTGCAAAACTAGAACGCGTTTAAAAGGTCCCTTTTTGTCCGATTTTCTCGTTTTCACTCAAAATTAACAACGAAAAACGTTGTTGCAAAACTATAACGCGTTTAAAAGGTCCCTTTTTGTCCGATCTTCTCGTTTTCACACAATATAAACAACGAAAAATGTTATTGCAAAACTATAACGTGTTTGAAAGGTCCCTTTTTGTCCGATCTTCTCTCTTTCACTCAAAATAAACAACGAAAAACGTTGTTGCAAAACTATAACGCGTTTAAAAGGTCCCTTTTTGTCCGATCTTCTAGTTCTCACTCAAAATTAACAACGAAAAACGTTGTTGTAAACTATAACGCGTTTAAAAGGTCCCTTTTTGTTCTATCTTCTCATTTTCACTCCAAATAAACAACGAAAAACGTTGTTGCAAAAATATAACGCGTTTAAAAGGTCCCATTTTGTCCGATTTTCTCGTTTTCACTCAAAATTAACAACGAAAAACGTTGTTGCAAAACTATAACGCGTTTAAAAGGTCCCTTTATGTCTGATCTTCTCGTTTTTACACAAAATAAACAACGAAAAACCTTATTGCAAAACTTTAACGCGTTTGAAAGGTCCCTTTTTGTCCGATCTTCTCGTTTTCATTCCAAATAAACAACGAAAAACGTTGTTGAAAAACTATAACGTGTTTAAAAGGTCCTTTTTTGTTCGATTTTTCTCGTTTTCACTCAAAATTAACAACGAAAAACGTTGTTGCAAAACTATAACGCGTTTAAAAGGTCCCTTTTTGTCCAATCTTCTCGTTTTCACTCAAAATAAACAACGAAAAACGTTGTTGCAAAACTATAACGCGTTTAAAAGGTCCCTTTCTGTCCGATCTTCTCGTTTTCACACAAAATAAACAACGAAAAACGTTGTTGCAAAATTATAAAGCGTTTAAAACGTCCCTTTTTGTCCGATCTTCTCGTTTTTACTCAAAATAAACAACGAAAAACGTTGTTGCAAAACTATAACGCGTTTAAAAGATCCATTTTTGTCCGATCTTCTCATTTTCACTCCAAATAAACAACGAAAAACGTTGTTGCAAAACTATAACGCGTTTAAAACGTCCCTTTTTGTCCGATCTTCTCGTTTTCACTCAAAATAAACAACGAAAAACGTTGTTGCAAAACTATAACGCGTTTGAAACGTCCCTTTTTGTCCGACCTTCTCGTTTTCACTCAAAATAAACAACGAAAAACGTTGTTGCAAAACTATAACGCGTTTAAAACGTCCCTTTTTGTCCGATCTTCTCGTTTTCACTCCAAATAAACAACGAAAAACGTTGTTGCAAAACTAGAACGCGTTTAAAAGGTCTCTTTTTGTCCGATTTTCTCGTTTTCACTCAAAATTAACAACGAAAAACGTTGTTGCAAAACTATAACGCGTTTAAAAGGTCCCTTTTTGTCCGATCTTCTCGTTTTCACACAATATAAACAACGAAAAATGTTATTGCAAAACTATAACGTGTTGGAAAGGTCCCTTTTTGTCCGATCTTCTCGCTTTCACTCAAAATAAACAACGAAAAACGTTGTTGCAAAACTATAACGCGTTTAAAAGGTCCCTTTTTGTCCGATCTTCTCGTTTTCACTCAAAATTAACAACGAAAAACTTTGTTGCAAAACTATAACGCGTTTAAAAGGTCCCTTTTTGTGCGATCTTCTCGTTTTCACACAAAATAAACAACGAAAAACGTTATTGCAAAACTATAACGCGTTTAAAAGGTCCCTTTTTGTCCGATCTTCTCGTTTTCACTCAAAATAAACAACGAAAAACGTTTAAAACGTCCCTTTTTGTCCGATCTTCTCGTTTTCACTAAAAATAAACAACGAAAAACGTTGTTGCAAAACTATAACGCGTTTAAAAGGTCCCTTTTT
This sequence comes from Rutidosis leptorrhynchoides, assembly GCF_046630445.1. Lineage (NCBI taxonomy): Eukaryota > Viridiplantae > Streptophyta > Magnoliopsida > Asterales > Asteraceae > Rutidosis > Rutidosis leptorrhynchoides. The sequence goes on from NC_092337.1 coordinate 262,534,426, forward strand.
GTCCGATCTTCTCGTTTTCACTCAAAATAAACAACGAAAAACGTTGTTGCAAAAATATAACGCGTTAAAAAGGTCCCTTTTTGTTCGATCTTCTCATTTTCACTCCAAATAAACAACGAAAAACGTTGTTGCAAAACTATAACGCGTTTAAAAGGTCCCATTTTGTCCGATTTTCTCGTTTTCACTCAAAATTAACAACGAATAACGTTGTTGCAAGACTATAACGCGTTTAAAAGGTCCCTTTATGTCTGAACTTCTCGTTTTCACACAAAATAAACAACGAAAAACCTTATTGCAAAACTTTAACGCGTTTGAAAGGTCCCTTTTTGTCCGATCTTCTCGTTTTCATTCCAAATAAACAACGAAAAACGTTGTTGAAAAACTATAACGTGTTTAAAAGGTCATTTTTTGTTCGATTTTTCTCGTTTTCACTCAAAATTAACAACGAAAAACGTTGTTGCAAAACTATAACGCGTTTAAAAGGTCCCTTTTTGTCCAATCTTCTCGTTTTCACTCAAAATAAACAACGAAAAACGTTGTTGCAAAACTATAACGCGTTTAAAAGGTCCCTTTCTGTCCGATCTTCTCGTTTTCACACAAAATAAACAACGAAAAACGTTGTTGCAAAACTATAAAGCGTTTAAAACGTCCCTTTTTGTCCGATCTTCTCGTTTTCACTCAAAATAAACAACGAAAAACGTTGTTGCAAAACTATAACGCGTTTAAAATGTCCTTTTTTGTCCGATCATCTCATTTTCACTCCAAATAAACAACGAAAAACGTTGTTGCCAAACTATAACGCGTTTAAAACGTCCCTTTTTGTCCGATCTTCTCGTTTTCACTCAAAATAAACAACGAAAAACGTTGTTGCAAAACTATAACGCGTTTGAAACGTCCCTTTTTGTCCGACCTTCTCGTTTTCACTCAAAATAAACAACGAAAAACGTTGTTGCAAAACTATAACGCGTTTGAAACGTCCCTTTTTGTCCGATCTTCTCGTTTTCACTCAAAATAAACAAAGAAAAACGTTGTTGCAAAACTATAACGCGTTTAAAAGGTCCCTTTTTGTTCGATCTTCTCGTTTTCACTCAAAATAAACAGCGAAAAACGTTGTTGTAAAAACATAACGCGTTTAAAAGGTCACTTTTTGTCCCATCTTCTCGTTTTCATTCCAAATAAACAACGAAAACGTTGTTGCAAAACTATAACGTGTTTAAAAGGTCCTTTTTTGTCCGATTTTCTCGTTTTCACTCAAAATTAACAACGGAAAATGTTGTTGTAAAACTATAACGCGTTTAAAAGGTCCCTTTTTGTCCGATCTTCTCGTTTTCACTCAATATAAACAACGAAAAACGTTATTGCAAAACTATAACGTGTTTGAAAGGTCCCTTTTTGTCCGATCTTCTCGTTTTCACTGAAAATAAACAACGAAAACCGTTGTTGCAAAACTATAACGCGTTTAAAAGGTCCCTTTTTGTCCGATCTTCTCGTTTTCACTCAAAATTAACAACGAAAAACGTTGTTGCAAAACTATAACGCGTTTAAAAGGTCCCTTTTTGTTCTATCTTCTCGTTTTCACAAAAAATAAACAACGAAAAACGTTATTGCAAAACTATAACGCGTTTGAAAGGTCCTTTTTTGTTCGATCTTCTCGTTTTCACTCAAAATAAACAAGGAAAAACGTTGTTGCAAAACTATAACGCATTTAAAAATTCCCTTTTTGTCCGATCTTCTCGTTTTCACTCAAAATAAACAACGAAAAACGTTGTTGCAAAACTATAACGCGTTTAAAACGTCCCTTTTTGTCCGATCTTCTCGTTTTCACTCCAAATAAACAACGAAAAACGTTGTTGCAAAACTAGAACGCGTTTAAAAGTTCCCTTTTTGTCCGATTTTCTCGTTTTCACTCAAAATTAACAACGAAAAACGTAGTTGCAAAACTATAACGCGTTTAAAAGGTCCCTTTTTGTCCGATCTTCTCGTTTTCACACAAAATAAACAACAAAAAACGTTATTGCAAAACTATAACGCGTTTGAAAGGTCCCTTTTTGTCCGATCTTCTTATTTTCACTCAAAATTAACAACGAAAAACGTTGTTGTAAAACTACAACGCGTTTAAAAGGTCCCTTTTTGTTCGATCTTCTCGTTTTCACTCAAAATAAACAACGAAAAACGTTGTTGCAAAACTATAACGCGTTTAAAACGTCCCTTTTTGTTCGATCTTCTCGTTTTCACACAAAATAAACAACAAAAAACGTTATTGCAAAACTATAACGCGTTTGAAAGGTCCCTTTTTGTCCGATCTTCTAATTTTCACATAAAAATTAACAACGAAAAACGTTGTTGCAAAACTATAACGCGTTTAAAAGGTCCCTTTTTGTTCGATCTTCTCGTTTTCACTCAAAATAAACAAGGAAAAACGTTGTTGCAAAACTATAACGCGTTTGAAAGGTCCCTTTTTGTCTGATCTTCTCGTTTTCACTCAAAATAAACAACGAAAAACGTTGTTGCAAAACTATAACGCGTTTAAAACGTCCCTTTTTGTCCGATCTTCTCGTTTTCACTCCAAATAAACAACGAAAAACGTTGTTGCAAAACTAGAACGCGTTTAAAAGGTCCCTTTTTGTCCGATTTTCTCGTTTTCACTCAAAATTAACAACGAAAAACGTTGTTGCAAAACTATAACGCGTTTAAAAGGTCCCTTTTTGTCCGATCTTCTCGTTTTCACACAATATAAACAACGAAAAATGTTATTGCAAAACTATAACGTGTTTGAAAGGTCCCTTTTTGTCCGATCTTCTCGCTTTCACTCAAAATAAACAACGAAAAACGTTGTTGCAAAACTATAACGCGTTTAAAAGGTCCCTTTTTGTCCGATCTTCTCGTTCTCACTCAAAATTAACAACGAAAAACGTTGTTGCAAAACTATAACGCGTTTAAAAGGTCCCTTTTTGTTCTATCTTCTCATTTTCACTCCAAATAAACAACGAAAAACGTTGTTGCAAAAATATAACGCGTTTAAAAGGTCCCATTTTGTCCGATTTTCTCGTTTTCACTCAAAATTAACAACGAAAAACGTTGTTGCAAAACTATAACGCGTTTAAAAGGTCCCTTTATGTCTGATCTTCTCGTTTTCACACAAAATAAACAGCGAAAAACCTTATTGCAAAACTTTAACGCGTTTGAAAGGTCCCTTTTTGTCCGATCTTCTCGTTTTCATTCCAAATAAACAACGAAAAACGTTGTTGAAAAACTATAACGTGTTTAAAAGGTCCTTTTTTGTTCGATTTTTCTCGTTTTCACTCAAAATTAATAACGAAAAACGTTGTTGCAAAACTATAACGCGTTTAAAAGGTCCCTTTTTGTCCAATCTTCTCGTTTTCAATCAAAATAAACAACGAAAAACGTTGTTGCAAAACTATAACGCGTTTAAAAGGTCCCTTTCTGTCCGATCTTCTCGTTTTCACACAAAATAAACAACGAAAAACGTTGTTGCAAAACTATAAAGCGTTTAAAACGTCCCTTTTTGTCCGATCTTCTCGTTTTTACTCAAAATAAACAACGAAAAACGTTGTTGCAAAACTATAACGCGTTTAAAAGATCCATTTTTGTCCGATCTTCTCATTTTCACTCCAAATAAACAACGAAAAACGTTGTTGCAAAACTATAACGCGTTTAAAACGTCCCTTTTTGTCCGATCTTCTCGTTTTCACTCAAAATAAACAACGAAACACGTTGTTGCAAAACTATAACGCGTTTGAAACGTCCCTTTTTGTCCGACCTTCTCGTTTTCACTCAAAATAAACAACGAAAAACGTTGTTGCAAAACTATAACGCGTTTAAAACGTCCCTTTTTGTCCGATCTTCTCGTTTTCACTCCAAATAAACAACGAAAAACGTTGTTGCAAAACTAGAACGCGTTTAAAAGGTCCCTTTTTGTCCGATTTTCTCGTTTTCACTCAAAATTAACAACGAAAAACGTTGTTGCAAAACTATAACGCGTTTAAAAGGTCCCTTTTTGTCCGATCTTCTCGTTTTCACACAATATAAACAACGAAAAATGTTATTGCAAAACTATAACGTGTTTGAAAGGTCCCTTTTTGTCCGATCTTCTCGCTTTCACTCAAAATAAACAACGAAAAACGTTGTTGCAAAACTATAACGCGTTTAAAAGGTCCCTTTTTGTCCGATCTTCTCGTTCTCACTCAAAATTAACAACGAAAAACGTTGTTGCAAAACTATAACGCGTTTAAAAGGTCCCTTTTTGTTCTATCTTTTCATTTTCACTCCAAATAAACAACGAAAAACGTTGTTGCAAAAATATAACGCGTTTAAAAGGTCCCATTTTTTCCGATTTTCTCGTTTTCACTCAAAATTAACAACGAAAAACGTTGTTGCAAAACTATAACGCATTTAAAAGGTCCCTTTATGTCTGATCTTCTCGTTTTCACACAAAATAAACAACGAAAAACCTTATTGCAAAACTTTAACGCGTTTGAAAGGTCCCTTTTTGTCCGATCTTCTCGTTTTCATTCCAAATAAACAACGAAAAACGTTGTTGAAAAACTATAACGTGTTTAAAAGGTCCTTTTTTGTTCGATTTTTCTCGTTTTCACTCAAAATTAACAACGAAAAACGTTGTTGCAAAACTATAACGCGTTTAAAAGGTCCCTTTTTGTCCAATCTTCTCGTTTTCACTTAAAATAAACAACGAAAAACGTTGTTGCAAAACTATAACGCGTTTAAAAGGTCCCTTTCTGTCCGATCTTCTCGTTTTCACACAAAATAAACAACGAAAAACGTTGTTGCAAAACTATAAAGCGTTTAAAACGTCCCTTTTTGTCCGATCTTCTCGTTTTTACTCAAAATAAACAACGAAAAACGTTGTTGCAAAACTATAACGCGTTTAAAAGATCCATTTTTGTCCGATCTTCTCATTTTCACTCCAAATAAACAACGAAAAACGTTGTTGCAAAACTATAACGCGTTTAAAACGTCCCTTTTTGTCCGATCTTCTCGTTTTCACTCAAAATAAACAACGAAAAACGTTGTTGCAAAACTATAACGCGTTTGAAACGTCCCTTTTTGTCCGACCTTCTCGTTTTCACTCAAAATAAACAACGAAAAACGTTGTTGCAAAACTATAACGCGTTTAAAACGTCCCTTTTTGTCCGATCTTCTCGTTTTCACTCCAAATAAACAACGAAAAACGTTGTTGCAAAACTAGAACGCGTTTAAAAGGTCCCTTTTTGTCCGATTTTCTCGTTTTCACTCAAAATTAACAACGAAAAACGTTGTTGCAAAACTATAACGCGTTTAAAAGGTCCCTTTTTGTCCGATCTTCTCGTTTTCACACAATATAAACAACGAAAAATGTTATTGCAAAACTATAACGTGTTGGAAAGGTCCCTTTTTGTCCGATCTTCTCGCTTTCACTCAAAATAAACAACGAAAAACGTTGTTGCAAAACTATAACGCGTTTAAAAGGTCCCTTTTTGTCCGATCTTCTCGTTCTCACTCAAAATTAACAACGAAAAATGTTGTTGCAAAACTATAACGCGTTTAAAAGGTCCCTTTATGTCTGATCTTCTCGTTTTCACACAAAATAAACAACGAAAAACCTTATTGCAAAACTTTAACGCGTTTGAAAGGTCCCTTTTTGTCCGATCTTCTCGTTTTCATTCCAAATAAACAACGAAAAACGTTGTTGAAAAACTATAACGTGTTTAAAAGGTCCTTTTTTGTTCGATTTTTCTCGTTTTCACTCAAAATTAACAACGAAAAACGTTGTTGCAAAAATATAACGCGTTTAAAAGGTCCCATTTTGTCCGATTTTCTCGTTTTCACTCAAAATTAACAACGAAAAACGTTGTTGCAAAACTATAACGCGTTTAAAAGGTCCCTTTATGTCTGATCTTCTCGTTTTCACACAAAATAAACAACGAAAAACCTTATTGCAAAACTTTAACGCGTTTGAAAGGTCCTTTTTGTCCGATCTTCTCGTTTTCATTCCAAATAAACAACGAAAAACGTTGTTGAAAAACTATAACGTGTTTAAAAGGTCCTTTTTTGTTCGATTTTTCTCGTTTTCACTCAAAATTAACAACGAAAAACGTTGTTGCAAAACTATAACGCGTTTAAAAGGTCCCTTTTTGTCCAATCTTCTCGTTTTCACTCAAAATAAACAACGAAAAACGTTGTTGCAAAACTATAACGCGTTTAAAAGGTCCATTTCTGTCCGATCTTCTCGTTTTCACACAAAATAAACAACGAAAAACGTTGTTGCAAAACTATAAAGCGTTTAAAACGTCCCTTTTTGTCCGATCTTCTCGTTTTTACTCAAAATAAACAACGAAAAACGTTGTTGCAAAACTATAACGCGTTTAAAAGATCCATTTTTGTCCGATCTTCTCATTTTCACTCCAAATAAACAACGAAAAACGTTGTTGCAAAACTATAACGCGTTTAAAACGTCCCTTTTTGTCCGATCTTCTCGTTTTCACTCAAAATAAACAACGAAAAACGTTGTTGCAAAACTATAACGCGTTTGAAACGTCCCTTTTTGTCCGACCTTCTCGTTTTCACTCAAAATAAACAACGAAAAACGTTGTTGCAAAACTATAACGCGTTTGAAACGTCCCTTTTTGTCCGATCTTCTCGTTTTCACTCAAAATAAACAACGAAAAACGTTGTTGCAAAACTATAACGCATTTAAAAGATCCCTTTTTGTTCGATCTTCTCGTTTTCACTCAAAATAAACAGCGAAAAACGTTGTTGTAAAAACATAACGCGTTTAAAAGGTCACTTTTTGTCCCATCTTCTCGTTTTCATTCCAAATAAACAACGAAAACGTTGTTGTAAAACTATAACATGTTTAAAAGGTCCTTTTTTGTCCGATTTTCTCGTTTTCACTCAAAATTACCAACGAAAAACGTTGTTGCAAAACTATAACAAGTTTAAAAGGTCCCTTTTTGTCCGATCTTCTCGTTTTCACACAATATAAACAACGAAAAATGTTATTGCAAAACTATAACGTGTTTGAAAGGTCCCTTTTTGTCCGATCTTCTCGCTTTCACTCAAAATAAACAACGAAAAACGTTGTTGCAAAACTATAACGCGTTTAAAAGGTCCCTTTTTGTCCGATCTTCTCGTTCTCACTCAAAATTAACAACGAAAAACGTTGTTGCAAAACTATAACGCGTTTAAAAGGTCCCTTTTTGTTCTATCTTCTCATTTTCACTCCAAATAAACAACGAAAAACGTTGTTGCAAAAATATAACGCGTTTAAAAGGTCCCATTTTGTCCGATTTTCTCGTTTTCACTCAAAATTAACAACGAAAAACGTTGTTGCAAAACTATAACGCGTTTAAAAGGTCCCTTTATGTCTGATCTTCTCGTTTTCACACAAAATAAACAACGAAAAACCTTATTGCAAAACTTTAACGCGTTTGAAAGGTCCCTTTTTGTCCGATCTTCTCGTTTTCATTCCAAATAAACAACGAAAAACGTTGTTGAAAAACTATAACGTGTTTAAAAGGTCCTTTTTTGTTCGATTTTTCTCGTTTTCACTCAAAATTAACAACGAAAAACGTTGTTGCAAAAATATAACGCGTTTAAAAGGTCCCATTTTGTCCGATTTTCTCGTTTTCACTCAAAATTAACAACGAAAAACGTTGTTGCAAAACTATAACGCGTTTAAAAGGTCCCTTTATGTCTGATCTTCTCGTTTTCACACAAAATAAACAACGAAAAACCTTATTGCAAAACTTTAACGCGTTTGAACGGTCCTTTTTGTCCGATCTTCTCGTTTTCATTCCAAATAAACAACGAAAAACGTTGTTGAAAAACTATAACGTGTTTAAAAGGTCCTTTTTTGTTCGATTTTTCTCGTTTTCACTCAAAATTAACAACGAAAAACGTTGTTGCAAAACTATAACGCGTTTAAAAGGTCCCTTTTTGTCCAATCTTCTCGTTTTCACTCAAAATAAACAACGAAAAACGTTGTTGCAAAACTATAACGCGTTTAAAAGGTCCATTTCTGTCCGATCTTCTCGTTTTCACACAAAATAAACAACGAAAAACGTTGTTGCAAAACTATAAAGCGTTTAAAACGTCCCTTTTTGTCCGATCTTCTCGTTTTTACTCAAAATAAACAACGAAAAACGTTGTTGCAAAACTATAACGCGTTTAAAAGATCCATTTTTGTCCGATCTTCTCATTTTCACTCCAAATAAACAACGAAAAACGTTGTTGCAAAACTATAACGCGTTTAAAACGTCCCTTTTTGTCCGATCTTCTCGTTTTCACTCAAAATAAACAACGAAAAACGTTGTTGCAAAACTATAACGCGTTTGAAACGTCCCTTTTTGTCCGACCTTCTCGTTTTCACTCAAAATAAACAACGAAAAACGTTGTTGCAAAACTATAACGCGTTTGAAACGTCCCTTTTTGTCCGATCTTCTCGTTTTCACTCAAAATAAACAACGAAAAACGTTGTTGCAAAACTATAACGCATTTAAAAGATCCCTTTTTGTTCGATCTTCTCGTTTTCACTCAAAATAAACAGCGAAAAACGTTGTTGTAAAAACATAACGCGTTTAAAAGGTCACTTTTTGTCCCATCTTCTCGTTTTCATTCCAAATAAACAACGAAAACGTTGTTGTAAAACTATAACATGTTTAAAAGGTCCTTTTTTGTCCGATTTTCTCGTTTTCACTCAAAATTACCAACGAAAAACGTTGTTGCAAAACTATAACAAGTTTAAAAGGTCCCTTTTTGTCCGATCTTCTCGTTTTCACACAATATAAACAACGAAAAATGTTATTGCAAAACTATAACGTGTTTGAAAGGTCCCTTTTTGTCCGATCTTCTCGCTTTCACTCAAAATAAACAACGAAAAACGTTGTTGCAAAACTATAACGCGTTTAAAAGGTCCCTTTTTGTCCGATCTTCTCGTTCTCACTCAAAATTAACAACGAAAAACGTTGTTGCAAAACTATAACGCGTTTAAAAGGTCCCTTTTTGTTCTATCTTCTCATTTTCACTCCAAATAAACAACGAAAAACGTTGTTGCAAAAATATAACGCGTTTAAAAGGTCCCATTTTGTCCGATTTTCTCGTTTTCACTCAAAATTAACAACGAAAAACGTTGTTGCAAAACTATAACGCGTTTAAAAGGTCCCTTTATGTCTGATCTTCTCGTTTTCACACAAAATAAACAACGAAAAACCTTATTGCAAAACTTTAACGCGTTTGAAAGGTCCCTTTTTGTCCGATCTTCTCGTTTTCATTCCAAATAAACAACGAAAAACGTTGTTGAAAAACTATAACGTGTTTAAAAGGTCCTTTTTTGTTCGATTTTTCTCGTTTTCACTCAAAATTAACAACGAAAAACGTTGTTGCAAAACTATAACGCGTTTAAAAGGTCCCTTTTTGTCCAATCTTCTCGTTTTCACTCAAAATAAACAACGAAAAACGTTGTTGCAAAACTATAACGCGTTTAAAAGGTCCCTTTCTGTCCGATCTTCTCGTTTTCACACAAAATAAACAACGAAAAACGTTGTTGCAAAACTATAAAGCGTTTAAAACGTCCCTTTTTGTCCGATCTTCTCATTTTCACTCAAAATAAACAACGAAAAACGTTGTTGCAAAACTATAACGCGTTTAAAAGGTCCCTTTTTGTCCGATCTTCTCATTTTCACTCCAAATAAACAACGAAAAACGTTGTTGCAAAACTATAACGCGTTTAAAACGTCCCTTTTTGTCCGATCTTCTCGTTTTCACTCAAAATAAACAACGAAAAACGTTGTTGCAAAACTATAACGCGTTTGAAACGTCCTTTTTGTCCGACCTTCTCGTTTTCACTCAAAATAAACAACGAAAAACGTTGTTGCAAAACTATAACGCGTTTGAAACGTCCCTTTTTGTCCGATCTTCTCGTTTTCACTCAAAATAAACAACGAAAAACGTTGTTGCAAAACTATAACGCGTTTAAAAGGTCCCTTTTTGTTCGATCTTCTCGTTTTCACTCAAAATAAACAGCGAAAAACGTTGTTGTAAAAACATAACGCGTTTAAAAGGTCACTTTTTGTCCCATCTTCTCGTTTTCATTCCAAATAAACAACGAAAACGTTGTTGTAAAACTATAACATGTTTAAAAGGTCCTTTTTTGTCCGATTTTCTCGTTTTCACTCAAAATTACCAACGAAAAACGTTGTTGCAAAACTATAACAAGTTTAAAAGGTCCTTTTTTGTCCGATCTTCTCGTTTTCACACAATATAAACAACGAAAAACGTTGTTGCAAAACTATAACGCGTTTAAAAGGTCCCTTTTTGTTCTATCTTCTCGTTTTCACACAAAATAAACAACGAAAAACGTTATTGCAAAACTATAACGCGTTTGAAAGGTCCCTTTTTGTTAGATCTTCTCGTTTTCACTCAAAATAAACAATGAAAAACGTTGTAGCAAAACTATAACGCATTTAAAACTTCCCTTCTTGTCCGATCTTCTCGTTTTCACTCAAAATAAACAACGAAAAACGTTGTTGCAAAACTATAACGCGTTTAAAACGTCCCTTTTTGTCCGATCTTCTCGTTTTCACTCAAAATTAACAACGAAAAACGTTGTTTCAAAAATATAACGCGTTTAAAAGGTCCCTTTTTGTCCGATCTTCTCATTTTCACTCCAAATAAACAACGAAACACGTCGTTGCAAAATTATAACGCGTTTAAAAGGTCCCTTTTTGTTCGATCTTCTCGTTTTCACTCAAAATAAACAACGAAAACGTTGTTGCAAAACTATAATGCGTTTAAAACGTCCCTTTTTATCCGATCTTCTCGTTTTCACTCAAAATAAACAACGAAAAACATTGTTGCAAAACTATAACGCGTTTAGAAGGTCCCTTTATGTCCGATCTTCTCGTTTTCACTCAAAATAAACAACGGAAAACGTTGTTGCAAAAATATAACGCGTTTAAAATGTCCCTTTTTGTCCGATCTTCTCATTTTCACTCCAAATAAACAACGAAAAACGTTGTTGCAAAACTATAACGCGTTTAAAAGGTCCCTTTTTGTCCGATCTTCTCGTTTTGACACAAAATAAACAACGAAAAATGTTATTGTAAAACTATAACGCGTTTGAAAGGTCCCTTTTTGTCCGATCTTCTCGTTTTCACTCAAAATTAACAACGAAAAACGTTGTTGCAAAACTATAACGCGTTTAAAAGGTCCCTTTTTGTCCGATCTTCTCGTTTTCACACAAAATAAACAACGAAAAACGTTATTGCAAAACTATAACGCGTTTGAAAGGTCCCTTTTTATCCGATCTTCTCGTTTTCACTCAAAATAAACAACAAAAAACGTTGTTGCAAAACTATAACGCGTTTAAAAAGTCCCTTTTTGTCCGATCTTCTCGTTTTCACTCAAAATTAACAACGAAAAACTTTGTTGCAAAACTATAACGCGTTTGAAAGGTCCCTTTTTATCCGATCTTCTCGTTTTCACTCAAAATAAACAACAAAAAACGTTGTTGCAAAACTATAACGCGTTTGAAAGGTCCCTTTTTGTCCGATCTTCTCGTTTTCACTCAAAATTAACAACGAAAAACTTTGTTGCAAAACTATAACGCGTTTAAAAGGTCCCTTTTTGTGCGATCTTCTCGTTTTCACACAAAATAAACAATGAAAAACGTTATTGCAAAACTATAACGCGTTTAAAAGGTCCCTTTTTGTCCGATCTTCTCGTTTTCACTCAAAATAAACAACGAAAAACGTTTAAAACGTCCCTTTTTGTCCGATCTTCTCGTTTTCACTAAAAATAAACAACGAAAAACGTTGTTGCAAAACTAGAACGCGTTTAAAAGGTCCCTTTTTGTCCGATCTTCTCGTTTTCACTCAAAATAAACAACGAAAAACGTTGTTGCAAAAATATAACGCGTTAAAAAGGTCCCTTTTTGTTCGATCTTCTCATTTTCACTCCAAATAAACAACGAAAAACGTTGTTGCAAAACTATAACGCGTTTAAAAGGTCCCATTTTGTCCGATTTTCTCGTTTTCACTCAAAATTAACAACGAATAACGTTGTTGCAAGACTATAACGCGTTTAAAAGGTCCCTTTATGTCTGAACTTCTCGTTTTCACACAAAATAAACAACGAAAAACCTTATTGCAAAACTTTAACGCGTTTGAAAGGTCCCTTTTTGTCCGATCTTCTCGTTTTCATTCCAAAGAAACAACGAAAAACGTTGTTGAAAAACTATAACGTGTTTAAAAGGTCCTTTTTTGTTCGATTTTTCTCGTTTTCACTCAAAATTAACAACGAAAAACGTTGTTGCAAAACTATAACGCGTTTAAAAGGTCCCTTTTTGTCCAATCTTCTCGTTTTCACTCAAAATAAACAACGAAAAACGTTGTTGCAAAACTATAACGCGTTTAAAAGGTCCCTTTCTGTCCGATCTTCTCGTTTTCACACAAAATAAACAACGAAAAACGTTGTTGCAAAACTATAAAGCGTTTAAAACGTCCCTTTTTGTCCGATCTTCTCGTTTTCACTCAAAATAAACAACGAAAAACGTTGTTGCAAAACTATAACGCGTTTAAAATGTCCTTTTTTGTCCGATCATCTCATTTTCACTCCAAATAAACAACGAAAAACGTTGTTGCCAAACTATAACGCGTTTAAAACGTCCCTTTTTGTCCGATCTTCTCGTTTTCACTCAAAATAAACAACGAAAAACGTTGTTGCAAAACTATAACGCGTTTGAAACGTCCCTTTTTGTCCGACCTTCTCGTTTTCACTCAAAATAAACAACGAAAAACGTTGTTGCAAAACTATAACGCGTTTGAAACGTCCTTTTTTGTCCGATCTTCTCGTTTTCACTCAAAATAAACAAAGAAAAACGTTGTTGCAAAACTATAACGCGTTTAAAAGGTCCTTTTTGTTCGATCTTCTCGTTTTCACTCAAAATAAACAGCGAAAAACGTTGTTGTAAAAACATAACGCGTTTAAAAGGTCACTTTTTGTCCCATCTTCTCGTTTTCATTCCAAATAAACAACGAAAACGTTGTTGCAAAACTATAACGCGTTTAAAAGGTCCCTTTTTGTCCGATCTTCTCGTTTTCACTCAAAATTAACAACGAAAAACGTTGTTGCAAAACTATAACGCGTTTAAAAGGTCCCTTTTTGTTCTATCTTCTCGTTTTCACAAAAAATAAACAACGAAAAACGTTATTGCAAAACTATAACGCGTTTGAAAGGTCCTTTTTTGTTCGATCTTCTCGTTTTCTCTCAAAATAAACAAGGAAAAACGTTGTTGCAAAACTATAACGCATTTAAAAATTCCCTTTTTGTCCGATCTTCTCGTTTTCACTCAAAATAAACAACGAAAAACGTTGTTGCAAAACTATAACGCGTTTAAAACGTCCCTTTTTGTCCGATCTTCTCGTTTTCACTCCAAATAAACAACGAAAAACGTTGTTGCAAAACTAGAACGCGTTTAAAAGGTCCCTTTTTGTCCGATTTTCTCGTTTTCACTCAAAATTAACAACGAAAAACGTTGTTGCAAAACTATAACGCGTTTAAAAGGTCCCTTTTTGTCCGATCTTCTCGTTTTCACACAAAATAAACAACAAAAAACGTTATTGCAAAACTATAACGCGTTTGAAAGGTCCCTTTTTGTCCGATCTTCTCATTTTCACTCAAAATTAACAACGAAAAACGTTGTTGCAAAACTACAACGCGTTTAAAAGGTCCCTTTTTGTTCGATCTTCTCGTTTTCACTCAAAATAAACAACGAAAAACGTTGTTGCAAAACTATAACGCGTTTAAAACGTCCCTTTTTGTTCGATCTTCTCGTTTTCACACAAAATAAACAACAAAAAACGTTATTGCAAAACTATAACGCGTTTGAAAGGTCCCTTTTTGTCCGATCTTCTAATTTTCACATAAAAATTAACAACGAAAAACGTTGTTGCAAAACTATAACGCGTTTAAAAGGTCCCTTTTTGTTCGATCTTCTCGTTTTCACTCAAAATAAACAAGGAAAAACGTTGTTGCAAAACTATAACGCGTTTGAAAGGTCCCTTTTTGTCTGATCTTCTCGTTTTCACTCAAAATAAACAACGAAAAACGTTGTTGCAAAACTATAACGCGTTTAAAACGTCCCTTTTTGTCCGATCTTCTCGTTTTCACTCCAAATAAACAACGAAAAACGTTGTTGCAAAACTAGAACGCGTTTAAAAGGTCCCTTTTTGTCCGATTTTCTCGTTTTCACTCAAAATTAACAACGAAAAACGTTGTTGCAAAACTATAACGCGTTTAAAAGGTCCCTTTTTGTCCGATCTTCTCGTTTTCACACAAAATAAACAACAAAAAACGTTATTGCAAAACTATAACGCGTTTGAAAGGTCCCTTTTTGTCCGATCTTCTCATTTTCACTCAAAATTAACAACGAAAAACGTTGTTGCAAAACTACAACGCGTTTAAAAGGTCCCTTTTTGTTCGATCTTCTCGTTTTCACTCAAAATAAACAACGAAAAACGTTGTTGCAAAACTATAACGCGTTTAAAACGTCCCTTTTTGTTCGATCTTCTCGTTTTCACACAAAATAAACAACAAAAAACGTTATTGCAAAACTATAACGCGTTTGAAAGGTCCCTTTTTGTCCGATCTTCTAATTTTCACATAAAAATTAACAACGAAAAACGTTGTTGCAAAACTATAACGCGTTTAAAAGGTCCCTTTTTGTGCGATCTTCTCGTTTTCACACAAAATAAACAACGAAAAACGTTATTGCAAAACTATAACGCGTTTGAAAGGTCCCTTTTTGTCTGATCTTCTCGTTTTCACTCAAAATAAACAACGAAAAACGTTGTTGCAAAACTATAACGCGTTTAAAAGGTCCCTTTTTGTCCGATCTTCTCGTTTTCACTCAAAATTAACAACGAAAAACTTTGTTGCAAAACTATAACGCGTTTAAAAGGTCCCTTTTTGTCCGATCTTCTCGTTTTCACTCAAAATAAACAACGAAAAACGTTTAAAACGTCCCTTTTTGTCCGATCTTCTCGTTTTCACTAATAATAAACAACGAAAAACGTTGTTGCAAAACTATAACGCGTTTAAAAGGTCCCTTTTTGTCCGATCTTCTCGTTTTCACTCAAAATAAACAACGAAAAACGTTGTTGCAAAAATATAACGCGTTAAAAAGGTCCCTTTTTGTTCGATCTTCTCATTTTCACTCCAAATAAACAACGAAAAACGTTGTTGCAAAACTATAACGCGTTTAAAAGGTCCCATTTTGTCCGATTTTCTCGTTTTCACTCAAAATTAACAACGAAAAACGTTGTTGCAAAACTATAACGCGTTTAAAAGGTCCCTTTATGACTGATCTTCTCGTTTTCACGCAAATTAAACAACGAAAAACCTTATTGCAAAACTTTAACGCGTTTGAAAGGTCCTTTTTTGTCCGATCTTCTCGTTTTCATTCCAAATAAACAACGAAAAACGTTGTTGAAAAACTATAACGTGTTTAAAAGGTCCTTTTTTGTTCGATTTTTCTCGTTTTCACTCAAAATTAACAACGAAAAACGTTGTTACAAAACTATAACGCGTTTAAATGGTCCCTTTTTGTCCAATCTTCTCGTTTTCATTCAAAATAAACAACGAAAAACGTTGTTGCAAAACTATAACGCGTTTAAAAGGTCCCTTTCTGTCCGATCTTCTCGTTTTCACACAAAATAAACAACGAAAAACGTTGTTGCAAAACTATAAAGCGTTTAAAACGTCCCTTTTTGTCCGATCTTCTCGTTTTCACTCAAAATAAACAACGAAAAACGTTGTTGCAAAACTATAACGCGTTCAAAAGGTCCTTTTTTGTCCGATCTTCTCATTTTCACTGCAAATAAACAACGAAAAACGTTGTTGCCAAAATATAACGCGTTAAAAAGGTCCTTTTTTGTCCGACCTTCTCGTTTTCACTCAAAATAAACAACGAAAAACGTAGTTGCAAAACTATAACGCGTTTGAAACGTCCCTTTTTGTCCGATCTTCTCGTTTTCACTTAAAATAAACAACGAAAAACGTTATTGCAAAACTATAACGCGTTTGAAAGGTCCCTTTTTGTCTGATCTTCTCGTTTTCACTCAAAATAAACAACGAAAAACGTTGTTGCAAAACTATAACGCGTTTAAAACGTCCCTTTTTGTCCGATCTTCTCGTTTTCACTCCAAATAAACAACGAAAAACGTTGTTGCAAAACTAGAACGCGTTTAAAAGGTCCCTTTTTGTCCGATTTTCTCGTTTTCACTCAAAATTAACAACGAAAAACGTTGTTGCAAAACTATAACGCGTTTAAAAGGTCCCTTTTTGTCCGATCTTCTCGTTTTCACACAAAATAAACAACAAAAAACGTTATTGCAAAACTATAACGCGTTTGAAAGGTCCCTTTTTGTCCGATCTTCTCATTTTCACTCAAAATTAACAACGAAAAACGTTGTTGCAAAACTACAACGCGTTTAAAAGGTCCCTTTTTGTTCGATCTTCTCGTTTTCACTCAAAATAAACAACGAAAAACGTTGTTGCAAAACTATAACGCGTTTAAAACGTCCCTTTTTGTTCGATCTTCTCGTTTTCACACAAAATAAACAACAAAAAACGTTATTGCAAAACTATAACGCGTTTGAAAGGTCCCTTTTTGTCCGATCTTCTAATTTTCACATAAAAATTAACAACGAAAAACGTTGTTGCAAAACTATAACGCGTTTAAAAGGTCCCTTTTTGTGCGATCTTCTCGTTTTCACACAAAATAAACAACGAAAAACGTTATTGCAAAACTATAACGCGTTTGAAAGGTCCCTTTTTGTCTGATCTTCTCGTTTTCACTCAAAATAAACAACGAAAAACGTTGTTGCAAAACTATAACGCGTTTAAAAGGTCCCTTTTTGTCCGATCTTCTCGTTTTCACTCAAAATTAACAACGAAAAACTTTGTTGCAAAACTATAACGCGTTTAAAAGGTCCCTTTTTGTCCGATCTTCTCGTTTTCACTCAAAATAAACAACGAAAAACGTTTAAAACGTCCCTTTTTGTCCGATCTTCTCGTTTTCACTAATAATAAACAACGAAAAACGTTGTTGCAAAACTATAACGCGTTTAAAAGGTCCCTTTTTGTCCGATCTTCTCGTTTTCACTCAAAATAAACAACGAAAAACGTTGTTGCAAAAATATAACGCGTTAAAAAGGTCCCTTTTTGTTCGATCTTCTCATTTTCACTCCAAATAAACAACGAAAAACGTTGTTGCAAAACTATAACGCGTTTAAAAGGTCCCATTTTGTCCGATTTTCTCGTTTTCACTCAAAATTAACAACGAAAAACGTTGTTGCAAAACTATAACGCGTTTAAAAGGTCCCTTTATGACTGATCTTCTCGTTTTCACGCAAATTAAACAACGAAAAACCTTATTGCAAAACTTTAACGCGTTTGAAAGGTCCTTTTTTGTCCGATCTTCTCGTTTTCATTCCAAATAAACAACGAAAAACGTTGTTGAAAAACTATAACGTGTTTAAAAGGTCCTTTTTTGTTCGATTTTTCTCGTTTTCACTCAAAATTAACAACGAAAAACGTTGTTACAAAACTATAACGCGTTTAAATGGTCCCTTTTTGTCCAATCTTCTCGTTTTCATTCAAAATAAACAACGAAAAACGTTGTTGCAAAACTATAACGCGTTTAAAAGGTCCCTTTCTGTCCGATCTTCTCGTTTTCACACAAAATAAACAACGAAAAACGTTGTTGCAAAACTATAAAGCGTTTAAAACGTCCCTTTTTGTCCGATCTTCTCGTTTTCACTCAAAATAAACAACGAAAAACGTTGTTGCAAAACTATAACGCGTTCAAAAGGTCCTTTTTTGTCCGATCTTCTCATTTTCACTCCAAATAAACAACGAAAAACGTTGTTGCCAAAATATAACGCGTTAAAAAGGTCCTTTTTTGTCCGACCTTCTCGTTTTCACTCAAAATAAACAACGAAAAACGTAGTTGCAAAACTATAACGCGTTTGAAACGTCCCTTTTTGTCCGATCTTCTCGTTTTCACTTAAAATAAACAACGAAAAACGTTATTGCAAAACTATAACGCGTTTGAAAGGTCCTTTTTTGTCCGATTTTCTCGTTTTCACTCAAAATTAACAACGAAAAACGTTGTTACAAAACTATAACGCGTTTAAAAGGTCCCTTTTTGTCCAATCTTCTCGTTTTCATTCAAAATAAACAACGAAAAACGTTGTTGCAAAACTATAACGCGTTTAAAAGGTCCCTTTCTGTCCGATCTTCTCGTTTTCACACAAAATAAACAACGAAAAACGTTGTTGCAAAACTATAAAGCGTTTAAAACGTCCCTTTTTGTCCGATCTTCTCGTTTTCACTCAAAATAAACAACGAAAAACGTTATTGCAAAACTATAACGCGTTTAAAAGGTCCCTTTTTGTCCGATCTTCTCGTTTTCACTCAAAATAAACAACGAAAAACGTTTAAAACGTCCCTTTTTGTCCGATCTTCTCGTTTTCACTAAAAATAAACAACGAAAAACGTTGTTGCAAAACTATAACGCGTTTAAAAGGTCCCTTTTTGTCCGATCTTCTCGTTTTCACTCAAAATAAACAACGAAAAACGTTGTTGCAAAAATATAACGCGTTAAAAAGGTCCCTTTTTGTTCGATCTTCTCATTTTCACTCCAAATAAACAACGAAAAACGTTGTTGCAAAACTATAACGCGTTTAAAAGGTCCCATTTTGTCCGATTTTCTCGTTTTCACTCAAAATTAACAACGAATAACGTTGTTGCAAGACTATAACGCGTTTAAAAGGTCCCTTTATGTCTGAACTTCTCGTTTTCACACAAAATAAACAACGAAAAACCTTATTGCAAAACTTTAACGCGTTTAAAAAGTCCCTTTTTGTCCGATCTTCTCGTTTTCATTCCAAATAAACAACGAAAAACGTTGTTGAAAAACTATAACGTGTTTAAAAGGTCCTTTTTTGTTCGATTTTTCTCGTTTTCACTCAAAATTAACAACAAAAAACGTTGTTGCAAAACTATAACGCGTTTAAAAGGTCCCTTTTTGTCCAATCTTCTCGTTTTCACTCAAAATAAACAACGAAAAACGTTGTTGCAAAACTATAACGCGTTTAAAAGGTCTCTTTCTGTCCGATCTTCTCGTTTTCACACAAAATAAACAACGAAAAACGTTGTTGCAAAACTATAAAGCGTTTAAAACGTCCCTTTTTGTCCGATCTTCTAGTTTTCACTCAAAATAAACAACGAAAAACGTTGTTGCAAAACTATAACGCGTTTAAAATGTCCTTTTTTGTCCGATCATCTCATTTTCACTCCAAATAAACAACGAAAAACGTTGTTGCCAAACTATAACGCATTTAAAACGTCCCTTTTTGTCCGATCTTCTCGTTTTCACTCAAAATAAACAACGAAAAACGTTGTTGCAAAACTATAACGCGTTTGAAACGTCCCTTTTTGTCCGACCTTCTCGTTATCACTCAAAATAAACAACGAAAAACGTTGTTGCAAAACTATAACGCGTTTGAAACGTCCCTTTTTGTCCGATCTTCTCGTTTTCACTCAAAATAAACAAAGAAAAACGTTGTTGCAAAACTATAACGCGTTTAAAAGGTCCCTTTTTGTTCGATCTTCTCGTTTTCACTCAAAATAAACAGCGAAAAACGTTGTTGTAAAAACATAACGCGTTTAAAAGGTCACTTTTTGTCCCATCTTCTCGTTTTCATTCCAAATAAACAACGAAAACGTTGTTGCAAAACTAAAACGTGTTTAAAAGGTCCTTTTTTGTCCGATTTTCTCGTTTTCACTCAAAATTAACAACGAAAAATGTTGTTGTAAAACTATAACGCGTTTAAAAGGTCCCTTTTTGTCCGATCTTCTCGTTTTCACTCAATATAAACAACGAAAAACGTTATTGCAAAACTATAACGTGTTTGAAAGGTCCCTTTTTGTCCGATCTTCTCGTTTTCACTGAAAATAAACAACGAAAACCGTTGTTGCAAAACTATAACGCGTTTAAAACTTCCCTTTTTGTCCGATCTTCTCGTTTTCACTCAAAATTAACAACGAAAAACGTTGTTGCAAAACTATAACGCGTTTAAAAGGTCCCTTTTTGTTCTATCTTCTCGTTTTCACAAAAAATAAACAACGAAAAACGTTATTGCAAAACTATAACGCGTTTGAAAGGTCCTTTTTTGTTCGATCTTCTCGTTTTCACTCAAAATAAACAAGGAAAAACGTTGTTGCAAAACTATAACGCATTTAAAAATTCCCTTTTTGTCCGATCTTCTCGTTTTCACTCAAAATAAACAACGAAAAACGTTGTTGCAAAACTATAACGCGTTTAAAACGTCCCTTTTTGTCCGATCTTCTCGTTTTCACTCCAAATAAACAACGAAAAACGTTGTTGCAAAACTAGAACGCGTTTAAAAGGTCCCTTTTTGTCCGATTTTCTCGTTTTCACTCAAAATTAACAACGAAAAACGTTGTTGCAAAACTATAACGCGTTTAAAAGGTCCCTTTTTGTCCGATCTTCTCGTTTTCACACAAAATAAACAACAAAAAACGTTATTGCAAAACTATAACGCGTTTGAAAGGTCCCTTTTTGTCCGATCTTCTCATTTTCACTCAAAATTAACAACGAAAAACGTTGTTGCAAAACTACAACGCGTTTAAAAGGTCCCTTTTTGTTCGATCTTCTCGTTTTCACTCAAAATAAACAACGAAAAACGTTGTTGCAAAACTATAACGCGTTTAAAACGTCCCTTTTTGTTCGATCTTCTCGTTTTCACACAAAATAAACAACAAAAAACGTTATTGCAAAATTATAACGCGTTTGAAAGGTCCCTTTTTGTCCGATCTTCTAATTTTCACATAAAAATTAACAACGAAAAACGTTGTTGCAAAACTATAACGCGTTTAAAAGGTCCCTTTTTGTTCGATCTTCTCGTTTTCACTCAAAATAAACAAGGAAAAACGTTGTTGCAAAACTATAACGCGTTTGAAAAGTCCCTTTTTGTCTGATCTTCTCGTTTTCACTCAAAATAAACAACGAAAAACGTTGTTGCAAAACTATAACGCGTTTAAAACGTCCCTTTTTATCCGATCTTCTCGTTTTCACTCCAAATAAACAACGAAAAACGTTGTTGCAAAACTAGAACGCGTTTAAAAGGTCCCTTTTTGTCCGATTTTCTCGTTTTCACTCAAAATTAACAACGAAAAACGTTGTTGCAAAACTACAACGCGTTTAAAAGGTCCCTTTTTGTTCGATCTTCTCGTTTTCACTCAAAATAAACAACGAAAAACGTTGTTGCAAAACTATAACGCGTTTAAAACGTCCCTTTTTGTTCGATCTTCTCGTTTTCACACAAAATAAACAACAAAAAACGTTATTGCAAAACTATAACGCGTTTGAAAGGTCCCTTTTTGTCCGATCTTCTAATTTTCACATAAAAATTAACAACGAAAAACGTTGTTGCAAAACTATAACGCGTTTAAAAGGTCCCTTTTTGTGCGATCTTCTCGTTTTCACACAAAATAAACAACGAAAAACGTTATTGCAAAACTATAACGCGTTTGAAAGGTCCCTTTTTGTCTGATCTTCTCGTTTTCACTCAAAATAAACAACGAAAAACGTTGTTGCAAAACTATAACGCGTTTAAAAGGTCCCTTTTTGTCCGATCTTCTCGTTTTCACTCAAAATTAACAACGAAAAACTTTGTTGCAAAACTATAACGCGTTTAAAAGGTCCCTTTTTGTCCGATCTTCTCGTTTTCACTCAAAATAAACAACGAAAAACGTTTAAAACGTCCCTTTTTGTCCGATCTTCTCGTTTTCACTAATAATAAACAACGAAAAACGTTGTTGCAAAACTATAACGCGTTTAAAAGGTCCCTTTTTGTCCGATCTTCTCGTTTTCACTCAAAATAAACAACGAAAAACGTTGTTGCAAAAATATAACGCGTTAAAAAGGTCCCTTTTTGTTCGATCTTCTCATTTTCACTCCAAATAAACAACGAAAAACGTTGTTGCAAAACTATAACGCGTTTAAAAGGTCCCATTTTGTCCGATTTTCTCGTTTTCACTCAAAATTAACAACGAAAAACGTTGTTGCAAAACTATAACGCGTTTAAAAGGTCCCTTTATGACTGATCTCCTCGTTTTCACGCAAATTAAACAACGAAAAACCTTATTGCAAAACTTTAACGCGTTTGAAAGGTCCTTTTTTGTCCGATCTTCTCGTTTTCATTCCAAATAAACAACGAAAAACGTTGTTGAAAAACTATAACGTGTTTAAAAGGTCCTTTTTTGTTCGATTTTTCTCGTTTTCACTCAAAATTAACAACGAAAAACGTTGTTACAAAACTATAACGCGTTTAAAAGGTCCCTTTTTGTCCAATCTTCTCGTTTTCATTCAAAATAAACAACGAAAAACGTTGTTGCAAAACTATAACGCGTTTAAAAGGTCCCTTTCTGTCCGATCTTCTCGTTTTCACACAAAATAAACAACGAAAAACGTTGTTGCAAAACTATAAAGCGTTTAAAACGTCCCTTTTTGTCCGATCTTCTCGTTTTCACTCAAAATAAACAACGAAAAACGTTGTTGCAAAACTATAACGCGTTCAAAAGGTCCTTTTTTGTCCGATCTTCTCATTTTCACTCCAAATAAACAACGAAAAACGTTGTTGCCAAAATATAACGCGTTAAAAAGGTCCTTTTTTGTCCGACCTTCTCGTTTTCACTCAAAATAAACAACGAAAAACGTAGTTGCAAAACTATAACGCGTTTGAAACGTCCCTTTTTGTCCGATCTTCTCGTTTTCACTCAAAATAAACAACGAAAAACGTTATTGCAAAACTATAACGCGTTTGAAAGGTCCTTTTTTGTCCGATTTTCTCGTTTTCACTCAAAATTAACAACGAAAAACGTTGTTGCAAAACTATAACGCGTTTAAAAGGTCCCTTTTTGTTCTATCTTCTCGTTTTCACAAAAAATAAACAACGAAAAACGTTATTGCAAAACTATAACGCGTTTGAAAGGTCCTTTTTTGTTCGATCTTCTCGTTTTCACTCAAAATAAACAAGGAAAAACGTTGTTGCAAAACTATAACGCATTTAAAAATTCCCTTTTTGTCCGATCTTCTCGTTTTCACTCAAAATAAACAACGAAAAACGTTGTTGCAAAACTATAACGCGTTTAAAACGTCCCTTTTTGTCCGATCTTCTCGTTTTCACTCCAAATAAACAACGAAAAACGTTGTTGCAAAACTAGAACGCGTTTAAAAGGTCTCTTTTTGTCCGATTTTCTCGTTTTCACTCAAAATTAACAACGAAAAACGTTGTTGCAAAACTATAACGCGTTTAAAAGGTCCCTTTTTGTCCGATCTTCTCGTTTTCACACAAAATAAACAACAAAAAACGTTAATGCAAAACTATAACGCGTTTGAAAGGTCCCTTTTTGTCCGATCTTCTCATTTTCACTCAAAATTAACAACGAAAAACGTTGTTGCAAAACTACAACGCGTTTAAAAGGTCCCTTTTTGTTCGATCTTCTCGTTTTCACTCAAAATAAACAACGAAAAACGTTATTGCAAAACTATAATGCGTTTAAAACGTCCCTTTTTGTTCGATCTTCTCGTTTTCACACAAAATAAACAACAAAAAACGTTATTGCAAAACTATAACGCGTTTGAAAGGTCCCTTTTTGTCCGATCTTCTAATTTTCACATAAAAATTAACAACGAAAAACGTTGTTGCAAAACTATAACGCATTTAAAAGGTCCCTTTTTGTGCGATCTTCTCGTTTTCACACAAAATAAACAACGAAAAACGTTATTGCAAAACTATAACGCGTTTGAAAGGTCCCTTTTTGTCTGATCTTCTCGTTTTCACTCAAAATAAACAACGAAAAACGTTGTTGCAAAACTATAACGCGTTTAAAAGGTCCCTTTTTGTCCGATCTTCTCGTTTTCACTCAAAATTAACAACGAAAAACTTTGTTGCAAAACTATAACGCGTTTAAAAGGTCCCTTTTTGTCCGATCTTCTCGTTTTCACTCAAAATAAACAACGAAAAACGTTTAAAACGTCCCTTTTTGTCCGATCTTCTCGTTTTCACTAATAATAAACAACGAAAAACGTTGTTGCAAAACTATAACGCGTTTAAAAGGTCCCTTTTTGTCTGATCTTCTCGTTTTCACTCAAAATAAACAACGAAAAACGTTGTTGCAAAAATATAACGCGTTAAAAAGGTCCCTTTTTGTTCGATCTTCTCATTTTCACTCCAAATAAACAACGAAAAACGTTGTTGCAAAACTATAACGCGTTTAAAAGGTCCTATTTTGTCCGATTTTCTCGTTTTCACTCAAAATTAACAACGAAAAACGTTGTTGCAAAACTATAACGCGTTTAAAAGGTCCCTTTATGTCTGATCTTCTCGTTTTCACGCAAAATAAACAACGAAAAACCTTATTGCAAAACTTTATCGCGTTTGAAAGGTCCTTTTTTGTCCGATCTTCTCGTTTTCATTCCAAATAAACAACGAAAAACGTTGTTGAAAAACTATAACGTGTTTAAAAGGTCCTTTTTTGTTCGATTTTTCTCGTTTTCACTCAAAATTAACAACGAAAAACGTTGTTACAAAACTATAACGCGTTTAAAAGGTCCCTTTTTGTCCAATCTTCTCGTTTTCACTCAAAATAAACAACGAAAAACGTTGTTGCAAAACTATAACGCGTTTAAAAGGTCCCTTTCTGTCCGATCTTCTCGTTTTCACACAAAATAAACAACGAAAAATGTTGTTGCAAAACTATAAAGCGTTTAAAACGTCCCTTTTTGTCCGATCTTCTCGTTTTCACTCAAAATAAACAACGAAAAACGTTGTTGCAAAACTATAACGCGTTCAAAAGGTCCCTTTTTGTCCGATCTTCTCATTTTCACTCCAAATAAACAACGAAAAACGTTGTTGCCAAAATATAACGCGTTAAAAAGGTCCTTTTTTGTCCGACCTTCTCGTTTTCACTCAAAATAAACAACGAAAAACGTAGTTGCAAAACTATAACGCGTTTGAAACGTCCCTTTTTGTCCGATCTTCTCGTTTTCACTCAAAATAAACAACGAAAAACGTTGTTGCAAAACTATAACGCGTTTAAAAGGTCCCTTTTTGTTCGATCTTCTCGTTTTCACTCAAAATAAACAGCGAAAAACGTTGTTGTAAAAACATAACGCGTTTAAAAGGTCACTTTTTGTCCCATCTTCTCGTTTTCATTCCAAATAAACAACGAAAACGTTGTTGCAAAACTATAACGTGTTTAAAAGGTCCTTTTTTGTCCGATTTTCTCGTTTTCACTCAAAATTAACAACGAAAAACGTTGTTGCAAAACTATAACGCGTTTAAAAGGTCCCTTTTTGTCCGATCTTCTCGTTTTCACTCAATATAAACAACGAAAAACGTTATTGCAAAACTATAACGTGTTTGAAAGGTCACTTTTTGTCCGATCTTCTCGTTTTCACTCAAAATAAACAACGAAAAACGTTGTTGCAAAACTATAACGCGTTTAAAAGGTCCCTTTTTGTCCGATCTTCTCGTTTTCACTCAAAATTAACAACGAAAAACGTTGTTGCAAAACTATAACGCGTTTAAAAGGACCCTTTTTGTTTTATCTTCTCGTTTTCACAAAAAATAAACAACGAAAAACGTTATTGCAAAACTATAACGCGTTTGAAAGGTCCCTTTTTGTTCGATCTTCTCGTTTTCACTCAAAATAAACAATGAAAAACGTTGTTGCAAAACTATAACGCATTTAAAACTTCCCTTTTTGTCCGATCTTCTCGTTTTCACTCAAAATAAACAACGAAAAACGTTGTTGCAAAGCTATAACGCGTTTAAAACGTCCCTTTTTGTCCGATCTTCTCGTTTTCACTCCAAATAAACAACGAAAAACGTTGTTGCAAAACTAGAACGCGTTTAAAAGGTCCCTTTTTGTCCGATTTTCTCGTTTTCACTCAAAATTAACAACGAAAAACGTTGTTGCAAAACTATAACGCGTTTAAAAGGTCCCTTTTTGTACGATCTTCTCGTTTTCACACAAAATAAACAACAAAAAACGTTATTGCAAAACTATAACGCGTTTGAAAGGTCCCTTTTTGTCCGATCTTCTCATTTTCACTCAAAATTAACAACGAAAAACGTTGTTGCAAAACTACAACGCGTTTAAAAGGTCCCTTTTTGTTCGATCTTCTCGTTTTCACACAAAATAAACAACGAAAAACGTTTTTGCAGAACTATAACGCGTTTAAAACGTCCCTTTTTGTCCGATCTTCTCGTTTTCATTCAAAATTAACAACGAAAAACGTTGTTGCAAAAATATAACGCGTTTAAAAGGTCCCTTTTTGTCCGATCTTCTCATTTTCACTCCAAATAAACAACGAAAAACGTCGTTGCAAAACTATAACGCGTTTAAAAGGTCCCTTTTTGTTCGATCTTCTCGTTTTCACTCAAAATAAACAACGAAAACGTTGTTGCAAAACTATAACGCGTTTAAAACGTCCCTTTTTGTCCGATCTTCTCGTTTTCACACAAAATAAACAAAAAACGTTATTGCAAAACTATAACGCGTTTGAAAGGTCCCTTTTTGTCCGATCTTCTCATTTTCACATAAAAATTAACAACGAAAAACGTTGTTGCAAAACTATAACGCGTTTAAAATGTCCCTTTTTGTCCGATCTTCTCGTTTTCACACAAAATAAACAACGAAAAACGTTATTGCAAAACTATAACGCGTTTGAAAGGTCCCTTTTTGTCCGATCTTCTCGTTTTCACTCAAAATAAACAACGAAAAACGTTGTTGCAAAACTATAACGCGTTTAAAAGGTCCCTTTTTGTCCGATCTTCTCGTTTTCACTCAAAATTAACAACGAAAAACTTTCTTGCAAAACTATAACGCGTTTAAAAGGTCCCTTTTTGTCCGATCTTCTCGTTTTCACTCAAAATAAACAACGAAAAACGTTTAAAACGTCCCTTTTTGTCCGATCTTCTCGTTTTCACTAAAAATAAACAACGAAAAACGTTGTTGCAAAACTATAACGCATTTAAAAGGTCCCTTTTTGTCCGATCTTCTCGTTTTCACTCAAAAAAACAACGAAAAACGTTGTTGCAAAAATATAACGCGTTAAAAAGGTCCCTTTTTGTTCGATCTTCTCATTTTCACTCCAAATAAACAACGAAAAACGTTGTTGCAAAACTATAACGTGTTTAAAAGGTCCCATTTTGTCCGATTTTCTCGTTTTCACTCAAAATTAACAACGAAAAACGTTGTTGCAAAACTATAACGCGTTTAAAAGGTCCCTTTATGTCGGATCTTCTCGTTTTCACACAAAATAAACAACGAAAAACCATATTGCAAAACTTTAACGCGTTTGAAAGGTCCCTTTTTGTCCGATCTTCTCGTTTTCACTCAAAATTAAGAACGAAAAACGTTGTTGCAAAACTATAACGCGTTTAAAAGGTCCTTTTTTGTCCGATCTTCTCGTTTTCACACAAAATAAACAACGAAAAACGTTATTACAAAACTATAACGTGTTTGAAAGGTTCCTTTTTGTCCGATCTTCACGTTTTCACTCAAAATAAACAAAGAAAAACGTTGTTGCAAAACTATAACGCGTTTAAAAGGTCCCTTTTTGTCCGATCTTCTCGTTTTCACTCAAAATTAACAACGAAAAACGTTGTTGCAAAACTATAATGCGTTTAAAAGGTCCCTTTTTGTTCTATCTTCTCGTTTTCACACAAAATAAACAACGAAAAACGTTATTGCAAAACTATAACGCGTTTGAAAGGTCCCTTTTTGTTAGATCTTCTCGTTTTCACTCAAAATAAACAACGAAAAACGTTGTTGCAAAACTATAACGCATTTAAAACGTCCCTTTTTGTCCGATCTTCTCGTTTTCACTCAAAATAAACAACGAAAAACGTTGTTGCAAAAATATAACGCGTTAAAAAGGTCCCTTTTTGTCTGATCTTCTCATTTTCACTCCAAATAAACAACGAAAAACGTTGTTGCAAAACTATAACGCGTTTAAAACGTCCTTTTTTGTTCGATCTTCTCGTTTTCACTCAAAATAAATAACGAAAAACGTTGTTGCAAAACTATAACGCGTTTGAAACGTCCCTTTTTGTCCGACCTTCTAGTTTTCACTCAAAATAAACAACGAAAAACGTTGTTGCAAAACTATAACGCTTTTGAAACGTCCCTTTTTGTCCGATCTTCTCTTTTTCACTCAAAATAAACAACGAAAAACGTTGTTGCAAAACTATAACGCGTTTAAAAGGTCCCTTTTTGTTCGATCTTCTCGTTTTCACTCAAAATAAACAGCGAAAAACGTTGTTGTAAAAACATAACTCGTTTAAAAGGTCACTTTTTGTCCCATCTTCTCGTTTTCATTCCAAATAAACAACGAAAACGTTGTTGCAAAACTATAACGTGTTTAAAAGGTCCTTTTTTGTCCGATTTTCTCGTTTTCACTCAAAATTAACAACGAAAAACGTTGTTGCAAAAATATAACGCGTTAAAAAGGTCCCTTTTTGTTCGATCTTCTCATTTTCACTCCAAATAAACAACGAAAAACGTTGTTGCAAAACTATAACGAATTTAAAAGGTCACATTTTGTCCGATTTTCTCGTTTTCACTCAAAATTAACAACGAAAAACGTTGTTGCAAAACTATAACGCGTTTAAAAGGTCCCTTTATGTCTGATCTTCTTTTTTCACACAAAATAAATAACGAAAAACCTTATTACAAAACTTTAACGCGTTTGAAAGGTCCCTTTTTGTCCGATCTTCTCGTTTTCATTCCAAATAAACAACGAAAAACGTTGTTGAAAAACTATAACATGTTTAAAAGGTCCTTTTTTGTTCGATTTTCTCGTTTTCACTCAAAATTAACAATGAAAAACGTTGTTGCAAAACTATAACGCGTTTAAAAGGTCCTTTTTTGTCCAATCTTCTCGTTTTCACTCAAAATAAACAACGAAAAACGTTGTTGCAAAACTATAACGCGTTTAAAAGGTCCCTTTCTGTCCGATCTTCTCGTTTTCACACAAAATAAACAACGAAAAACGTTGTTGCAAAACTATAAAGCGTTTAAAAGGTCCTTTTTTGTCCGATCTTCTCGTTTTCACTCAAAATAAACAACGAAAAACGTTGTTGCAAAACTATAACGCGTTTAAAAGGTCCCTTTTGTCCGATCTTCTCATTTTCACTCCAAATAAACAACGAAAAACGTTGTTGCAAAACTATAACGCGTTTAAAAGGTCCCTTTCTGTCCGATCTTCTCGTTTTCACACAAAATAAACAACGAAAAACGTTGTTGCAAAACTATAAAGCATTTAAAACGTCCCTTTTTGTCCGATCTTCTCGTTTTCTCTCAAAATAAACAACGAAAAACGTTGTTGCAAAACTATAACGCGTTTAAAAGGTCCTTTTTTGTCCAATCTTCTCATTTTCACTCAAAATAAACAACGAAAAATGTTGTTGCAAAACTATAACGCGTTTAAAAGGTCCCTTTTTGTCCGATCTTCTCGTTTTCACTCAAAATTAACAACGAAAAACTTTGTTGCAAAACTATAACGCGTTTAAAAGGTCCCTTTTCGTCCGATCTTCTCGTTTTCACTCAAAATAAACAACGAAAAACGTTTAAAACGTCCCTTTTTGTCCGATCTTCTCGTTTTCATTAAAAATAAACAAAGAAAAACGTTGTTGCAAAACTATAACGCGTTTAAAAGGTCCCTTTTTGTCCGATCTTCTCGTTTTCACTCAAAATAAACAACGAAAAACGTTGTTGAAAAAATATAACGCGTTAAAAAGGTCCCTTTTTGTTCGATCTTCTCATTTTCACTCCAAATAAACAACGAAAAACGTTGTTGCAAGACTATAACGTGTTTAAAAGGTCCCATTTTGTCTGATTTTCTCGTTTTCACTCAAAATTAATAACGAAAAACGTTGTTGCAAAACTATAACGCGTTTAAAAGGTCCCTTTATGTCTGATCTTCTCGTTTTCACACAAAATAAACAACGAAAAACCTTATTGCAAAACTTTAACGCGTTTGAAAGGTCCCTTTTTGTCCGATCTTCTCGTTTTCATTCCAAATAAACAACGAAAAACGTTGTTGAAAAACTATAACGTGTTTAAAAGGTCCTTTTTTGTTCGATTATCTCGTTTTCACTCAAAATTAACAATGAAAAATGTTGTTGCAAAACTATAACGCGTTTAAAACGTCCCTTTTTGTCCAATCTTCTCGTTTTCACTCAAAATAAACAACGAAAAACGTTGTTGCAAAACTATAACGCGTTTAAAACGTCCATTTTGGTCCGATCTTCTCGTTTTCACTCAAAATAAACAACGAATAACGTTGTGGCAAAACTATAACGCGTTTAAAAGGTCCTTTTTTGTCCAATCTTCTCGTTTTCACTCAAAATAAACAACGAAAAACGTTGTTGCAAAACTATAACGCGTTTAAAAGGTCCCTTTCTGTCCGATCTTCTCGTTTACACACAAAATAAACAACGAAAAACGTTGTTGCGAAACTATAACGCGTTTAAAAGGTCCCTTTTTGTCCGATCTTCTCGTTTTCACTCAAAATAAACAACGAAAAACGTTGTTGCAAAAATATAACGCGTTAAAAAGGTCCCTTTTTGTTCGATCTTCTCATTTTCACTCCAAATAAACAACGAAAAACGTTGTTGCAAAACTATAACGTGTTTAAAAGGTCCCATTTTGTCCGATTTTCTCGTTTTCACTAAAAATTAACAACGAAAAACGTTGTTGCAAAACTATAACGCGTTTAAAAGGTCCCTTTATGTCTGATCTTCTCATTTTCACACAAAATAAACAACGAAAAACCTTATTGCAAAACTTTAACGCGTTTGAAAGGTCTCTTTTTGTCCGATCTTCTCGTTTTCATTCCAAATAAACAACGAAAAACGTTGTTGAAAAACTATAACGCGTTTAAAAGGTCCTTTTTTGTTCAATTTTTCTCGTTTTCACTCAAAATTAAGAACGAAAAACGTTGTTGCAAAATTATAACGCGTTTAAAAGGTCCCTTTTTGTCCGATCTTCTCGTTTTCACACAAAATAAACAACGAAAAACGTTATTGCAAAACTATAACGCGTTTGAAAGGTCCCTTTTTGTCCGATCTTCTCGTTTTCACTCAAAATTAACAACGAAAAACGTTGTTGCAAAACTATAACGCGTTTAAAAGGTCCCTTTTTGTCCGATCTTCTCGTTTTCACTCAAAATTTACAACGAAAAACATTGTTGCAAAACTATAACGCGTTTAAAAGGTCCCTTTTTGTTCTATCTTCTCGTTTTCACACAAAATAAACAACGAAAAACGTTATTGCAAAACTATAACGCGTTTGAAAGGTCCCTTTTTGTTCGATCTTCTCGTTTTCACTCAAAATAAACAACCAAAAACGTTGTTGCAAAACTATAACGCATTTAAAACGTCCCTTTTTGTCCGATCTTCTCGTTTTCGCTCAAAATAAACAACGAAAAACGTTGTTGCAAAAATATAACGCGTTAAAAAGGTCCCTTTTTCTCCGATCTTCTCATTTTCACTCCAAATAAACAACGAAAAACGTTGTTGCAAAACTATAACGCGTTTAAAACATCCCTTTTTGTCCAATCTTCTCGTTTTCATTCCAAATAAACAACTAAAAACGTTGTTGCAAAACTATAACGCGTTTGAAACGTCCCTTTTTGTCCGACCTTCTCGTTTTCACTCAAAATAAACAACGAAAAACGTTGTTGCAAAACTATAACGCGTTTAAAAGGTCGCTTTTTGTCCGATCTTCTCGTTTTCACTCAAAATAAACAGCGAAAAATGTTGTTGTAAAAACATAACGCGTTTAAAAGGTCACGTTTTGTCCCATCTTCTCGTTTTCATTCCAAATAAACAACGAAAAAGTTGTTGCAAAACTATAACGTGTTTAAAAGGTCCTTTTTTGTCCGATTTTCTCGTTTTCACTCAAAATTAACAACGAAAAACGTTGTTGCAAAAATATAACGCGTTAAAAAGGTCCCTTTTTTTTCGATCTTCTCATTTTCACTCTAAATAAACAACGAAAAACGTTGTTGCAAAACTATAACGCATTTAAAAGGTCCCATTTTGTAAGATTTTCTCGTTTTCACTCAAAATTAACAACGAAAAACGTTGTTGCAAAACTATAACGCGTTTAAAAGGTCCCTTTATGTCTGATCTTCTCGTTTTCACACAAAATAAACAACGAAAAACCTTATTGCAAAACTTTAACGCGTTTGAAAGGTCCCTTTTTGTCCAATCTTCTCGTTTTCATTCCAAATAAACAACGAAAAACATTGTTGAAAAACTATAACGTGTTTAAAAGGTCCTTTTTTGTTCGATTTTCTCGTTTTCACTCAAAATTAACAATGAAAAACGTTGTTGCAAAACTATAACGCGTTTAAAACGTCCCTTTTTGTCCAATCTTCTCGTTTTCACTCAAAATAAACAACGAAAAACGTTGTTGCAAAACTATAACGCGTTTAAAACGTCCCTTTTGGTGGTCCGATCTTCTCGTTTTCACTCAAAATAAATAACGAAAAACGTTGTTGCAAAACTATAACGCGTTTAAAAGGTCCTTTTTTGTCCAATCTACTCGTTTTCACTCAAAATAAACAACGAAAAACGTTGTTGCAAAACTATAACGCGTTTAAAAGGTCCCTTTCTGTCCGATCTTCTCGTTTTCACACAAAATAAACAACGAAAAACGTTGTTGCAAAACTATAAAGCGTTTAAAACGTCCCTTTTTGTCCGATCTTCTTGTTTTCACTCAAAATAAACAACGAAAAACGTTGTTGCAAAACTATAACGCGTTTAAAAGGTCCCTTTTTGTCCGATCTTCTCATTTTCACTCCAAATAAACAACGAAAAACGTTGTTGCAAAACTATAACGCGTTTAAAACGTCCCTTTTTGTCCGATCTTCTCGTTTTCACTCAAAATAAACAACGAAAAACGTTGTTACAAAACTATAACGCGTTTGAAACGTCCCTTTTTGTCCGACCTTCTCGTTTTCACTCAAAACAAACAACGAAAAACGTTGTTGCAAAACTATAACGCGTTTGAAACGTCCCTTTTTGTCCGATCTTCTCGTTTTCACTCAAAATAAACAACGAAAAACGTTGTTGCAAAACTATAACGCGTTTAAAAGGTCCCTTTTTGTTCGATCTTCTCGTTTTCACTCAAAATAAACAGCAAAAAAAGTTGTTGTAAAAACATAACGCGTTTAAAAGGTCACTTTTTGTCCCATCTTCTCGTTTTTATTCCAAATAAACAACGAAAACGTTGTTGCAAAACTATAACATGCTTAAAAGGTCCTTTTTTGTCCGATTTTCTCGTTTTCACTCAAAATTACCAACGAAAAACGTTGTTGCAAAACTATAACAAGTTTAAAAGATCCCTTTTTATCCGATCTTCTCGTTTTCACACAATATAAACAACGAAAAACGTTATTGCAAAACTATAACGTGTTTGAAAGGTCCCTTTTTGTCCGATCTTCTCGCTTTCACTCAAAATAAACAACGAAAAACGTTGTTGCAAAACTATAACGCGTTTAAAAGGTCCCTTTTTGTCCGATCTTCTCGTTCTCACTCAAAATTAACAACGAAAAACGTTGTTGCAAAACTATAACGCGTTTAAAAGGTCCCTTTTTGTTCTATCTTCTCGTTTTCACACAAAATAAACAACGAAAAACGTTATTGCAAAACTATAACGCGTTTGAAAGGTCCCTTTTTGTTCGATCTTCTCATTTTCACTCAAAATAAACAATGAAAAACGTTGTTGCAAAACTATAACGCATTTAAAACTTCTCTTTTTGTCCGATCTTCTCGTTTTCACTCAAAATAAACAACGAAAAACGTTGTTGCAAAACTATAACGCGTTTAAAACGTCCCTTTTTGTCCGATCTTCTCGTTTTCACTCAAAATTAACAACGAAAAACGTTGTTTCAAAAATATAACGTGTTTAAAAGGTCCCTTTTTGTCCGATCTTCTCATTTTCACTCCAAATAAACAACGAAACACGTCGTTGCAAAATTATAACGCGTTTAAAAGGTCCCTTTTTGTTCGTTCTTCTCGTTTTCACTCAAAATAAACAACGAAAACGTTGTTGCAAAACTATAATGCGTTTAAAACGTCCCTTTTTATCCGATCTTCTCGTTTTCAACCAAAATAAACAACGAAAAACATTGTTGCAAAACTATAACGCGTTTAGAAGGTCCCTTTTTGTCCGATCTTCTCGTTTTCACTCAAAATAAACAACGGGAAACGTTGTTGCAAAAATATAACGTGTTTAAAATGTCCCTTTTTGTCCGATCTTCTCATTTTCACTCCAAATAAACAACGAAAAACGTTGTTGCAAAACTAGAACGCGTTTAAAAGGTCCCTTTTTGTCCGATTTTCTCGTTTTCAATCAAAATTAACAATAAAAAACGTTGTTGCAAAACTATAACGCGTTTAAAAGGTCCCTTTTTATCCGATCTTTTCGTTTTGACACAAAATAAACAACGAAAAATGTTATTGTAAAACTATAACGCGTTTGAAAGGTCCCTTTTTGTCCGATCTTCTCGTTTTCGCTCAAAATTAACAACGAAAAACGTTGTTGCAAAACTATAACGCGTTTAAAAAGTCCCTTTTTGTCCGATCTTCTCTTTTTCACACAAAATAAACAACGAAAAACTTTGTTGCAAAACTATAACGCGTTTAAAAGGTCCCTTTTTGTCCGATCTTCTCGTTTTCACTCAAAATAAACAACGAAAAACTTTGTTGCAAAACTATAACGCGTTTAAAAGTCCCCTTTTTGTCCGATCTTCTCGTTTTCACTCAAAATAAACAAAGAAAAACGTTGTTGCAAAACTATAACTCGTTTAAAACGCCCCTTTTTGTCCGATCTTCTCGTTATCACTAAAAATAAACAATGAAAAACGTTGTTGCGAAACTATAACGCGTTTAAAAGGTCCCTTTTTGTCCGATCTTCTCGTTTTCACTCAAAATTAACAACGAAAAACGTTGTTGCAAAAATATAACGCGTTAAAAAGGTCCCTTTTTGTTCGATCTTCTCATTTTCACTCCAAATAAACAACGAAAAACGTTGTTGCAAAACTATAACGCGTTTAAAAGGTCCCTTTTTGTCCGATCTTCTCATTTTCACTCCAAATAAACAACGAAAAACGTTGTTGCAAAACTATAACGCGTTTAAAACGTCCCTTTTTGTCCGATCTTCTCGTTTTCACTCAAAATAAACAACGAAAAACGTTGTTACAAAAGGTCCCTTTTTGTCCGATCTTCTCGTTTTCACTAAAAATAAACAACGAAAAACGTTGTTGCAAAACTATAACGCGTTTAAAAGGTCCCTTTTTGTCCGATCTTCTCGTTTTCACTCAAAATAAACAACGAAAAACGTTGTTGCAAAAATATAACGCGTTAAAAAGGTCCCTTTTTGTTCGATCTTCTCATTTTCACTCCAAATAAACAACGAAAAACGTTGTTGCAAAACTATAACGTGTTTAAAAGGTCCCATTTTGTCCGATTTTCTCGTTTTCACTAAAAATTAACAACGAAAAACGTTGTTGCAAAACTATAACGCGTTTAAAAGGTCCCTTTATGTCTGATCTTCTCATTTTTACACAAAATAAACAACGAAAAACCTTATTGCAAAACTTTAACGCGTTTGAAAGGTCCCTTTTTGTCCGATCTTCTCGTTTTCATTCCAAATAAACAACGAAAAACGTTGTTGAAAAACTATAACGCGTTTAAAAGGTCCTTTTTTGTTCAATTTTTCTCGTTTTCACTCAAAATTAAGAACGAAAAACGTTGTTGCAAAATTATAACGCGTTTAAAAGGTCCCTTTTTGTCCGATCTTCTCGTTTTCACACAAAATAAACAACGAAAAACGTTATTGCAAAACTATAACGCGTTTGAAAGGTCCCTTTTTGTCCGATCTTCTCGTTTTCACTCAAAATTAACAACGAAAAACGTTGTTACAAAACTATAACGCGTTTAAAAGGTCCCTTTTTGTCCGGTCTTCTCATTTTCACTCAAAATTTACAACGAAAAACGTTGTTGCAAAACTATAACGCGTTTAAAAGGTCCCTTTTTGTTCTATCTTCTCGTTTTCACACAAAATAAACAACGAAAAACGTTATTGCAAAACTATAACGCGTTTGAAAGGTCCCTTTTTGTTCGATCTTCTCGTTTTCACTCAAAATAAACAACGAAAAACGTTGTTGCAAAACTATAACGCATTTAAAACGTCCCTTTTTGTCCGATCTTCTCGTTTTCGCTCAAAATAAACAACGAAAAACGTTGTTGCAAAAATATAACGCGTTAAAAAGGTCCCTTTTTGTCCGATCTTCTCATTTTCACTCCAAATAAACAACGAAAAACGTTGTTGCAAAACTATAACGCGTTTAAAACATCCCTTTTTGTTCGATCTTCTCGTTTTCACTCAATATAAACAACGAAAAACGTTGTTGCAAAACTATAACGCGTTTGAAACGTCCCTTTTTGTCCGACCTTCTCGTTTTCACTCAAAATAAACAACGAAAAACGTTGTTGCAAAACTATAACGCGTTTAAAAGGTCCCTTTTTGTCCGATCTTCTCGTTTTCACTCAAAATAAACAGCGAAAAATGTTGTTGTAAAAACATAACGCGTTTAAAAGGTCACTTTTTGTCCCATCTTCTCGTTTTCATTCCAAATAAACAACGAAAAAGTTGTTGCAAAACTATAACGTGTTTAAAAGGTCCTTTTTTGTCCGATTTTCTCGTTTTCACTCAAAATTAACAACGAAAAACGTTGTTGCAAAAATATAACGCGTTAAAAAGGTCCCTTTTTTTTCGATCTTCTCATTTTCACTCCAAATAAACAACGAAAAACGTTGTTGCAAAACTATAACGCGTTTAAAAGGTCCCTTTTTGTCCGATCTTCTCATTTTCACTCCAAATAAACAACGAAAAACGTTGTTGCAAAACTATAACGCGTTTAAAACGTCCCTTTTTGTCCGATCTTCTCGTTTTCACTCAAAATAAACAACGAAAAACGTTGTTACAAAAGGTCCCTTTTTGTCCGATCTTCTCGTTTTCACTAAAAATAAACAACGAAAAACGTTGTTGCAAAACTATAACGCGTTTAAAAGGTCCCTTTTTGTCCGATCTTCTCGTTTTCACTCAAAATAAACAACGAAAAACGTTGTTGCAAAAATATAACGCGTTAAAAAGGTCCCTTTTTGTTCGATCTTCTCATTTTCACTCCAAATAAACAACGAAAAACGTTGTTGCAAAACTATAACGTGTTTAAAAGGTCCCATTTTGTCCGATTTTCTCGTTTTCACTAAAAATTAACAACGAAAAACGTTGTTGCAAAACTATAACGCGTTTAAAAGGTCCCTTTATGTCTGATCTTCTCATTTTTACACAAAATAAACAACGAAAAACCTTATTGCAAAACTTTAACGCGTTTGAAAGGTCCCTTTTTGTCCGATCTTCTCGTTTTCATTCCAAATAAACAACGAAAAACGTTGTTGAAAAACTATAACGCGTTTAAAAGGTCCTTTTTTGTTCAATTTTTCTCGTTTTCACTCAAAATTAAGAACGAAAAACGTTGTTGCAAAATTATAACGCGTTTAAAAGGTCCCTTTTTGTCCGATCTTCTCGTTTTCACACAAAATAAACAACGAAAAACGTTATTGCAAAACTATAACGCGTTTGAAAGGTCCCTTTTTGTCCGATCTTCTCGTTTTCACTCAAAATTAACAACGAAAAACGTTGTTGCAAAACTATAACGCGTTTAAAAGGTCCCTTTTTGTCCGGTCTTCTCATTTTCACTCAAAATTTACAACGAAAAACGTTGTTGCAAAACTATAACGCGTTTAAAAGGTCCCTTTTTGTTCTATCTTCTCGTTTTCACACAAAATAAACAACGAAAAACGTTATTGCAAAACTATAACGCGTTTGAAAGGTCCCTTTTTGTTCGATCTTCTCGTTTTCACTCAAAATAAACAACGAAAAACGTTGTTGCAAAACTATAACGCATTTAAAACGTCCCTTTTTGTCCGATCTTCTCGTTTTCGCTCAAAATAAACAACGAAAAACGTTGTTGCAAAAATATAACGCGTTAAAAAGGTCCCTTTTTGTCCGATCTTCTCATTTTCACTCCAAATAAACAACGAAAAACGTTGTTGCAAAACTATAACGCGTTTAAAACATCCCTTTTTGTTCGATCTTCTCGTTTTCACTCAATATAAACAACGAAAAACGTTGTTGCAAAACTATAACGCGTTTGAAACGTCCCTTTTTGTCCGACCTTCTCGTTTTCACTCAAAATAAACAACGAAAAACGTTGTTGCAAAACTATAACGCGTTTAAAAGGTCCCTTTTTGTCCGATCTTCTCGTTTTCACTCAAAATAAACAGCGAAAAATGTTGTTGTAAAAACATAACGCGTTTAAAATGTCACTTTTTGTCCCATCTTCTCGTTTTCATTCCAAATAAACAACGAAAAAGTTGTTGCAAAACTATAACGTGTTTAAAAGGTCCTTTTTTGTCCGATTTTCTCGTTTTCACTCAAAATTAACAACGAAAAACGTTGTTGCAAAAATATAACGCGTTAAAAAGGTCCCTTTTTTTTCGATCTTCTCATTTTCACTCCAAATAAACAACGAAAAACGTTGTTGCAAAACTATAACGCATTTAAAAGGTCCCATTTTGTAAGATTTTCTCGTTTTCACTCAAAATTAACAACGAAAAACGTTGTTGCAAAACTATAACGCGTTTAAAAGGTCCCTTTATGTCTGGTCTTCTCGTTTTCACACAAAATAAACAACGAAAAACCTTATTGCAAAACTTTAACGCGTTTGAAAGGTCCCTTTTTGTCCGATCTTCTTGTTTTCATTCCAAATAAACAACGAAAAACGTTGTTGAAAAACTATAACGTGTTTAAAAGGTCCTTTTTTGTTCGATTTTCTCGTTTTCACTCAAAATTAACAATGAAAAACGTTGTTGCAAAACTATAACGCGTTTAAAACGTCCCTTTTTGTCCAATCTTCTCGTTTTCACTCAAAATAAACAACGAAAAACGTTGTTGCAAAACTATAACGCGTTTAAAACGTCCCTTTTTGTTCGATCTTCTCGTTTTCACTCAAAATAAACAACGAAAACGTTGTTGCAAAACTATAATGCGTTTAAAACGTCCCTTTTTATCCGATCTTCTCGTTTTCACTCAAAATAAACAACGAAAAACATTGTTGCAAAACTATAACGCGTTTAGAAGGTCCCTTTTTGTCCGATCTTCTCGTTTTCACTCAAAATAAACAACGAAAAACGTTGTTGCAAAACTATAACGCGTTTGAAACGTCCCTTTTTGTCCGACCTTCTCGTTTTCACTCAAAATAAACAACGAAAAACATTGTTGCAAAACTATAACGCGTTTAGTAGGTCCCTTTTTGTCCGATCTTCTCGTTTTCACTCAAAATAAACAACGAAAAACGTTGTTGCAAAACTATAACGCGTTTAAAACGTCCCTTTTTGTCCGATCTTCTCGTTTTCACTCAAAATTAACAACGAAAAACGTTGTTTCAAAAATATAACGCGTTTAAAAGGTCCCTTTTTGTCCGATCTTCTCATTTTCACTCCAAATAAACAACGAAACACGTCGTTGCAAAATTATAACGCGTTTAAAAGGTCCCTTTTTGTTCGTTCTTCTCGTTTTCACTCAAAATAAACAACGAAAACGTTGTTGCAAAACTATAATGCGTTTAAAACGTCCCTTTTTATCCGATCTTCTCGTTTTCACTCAAAATAAACAACGAAAAACATTGTTGCAAAACTATAACGCGTTTAGAAGGTCCCTTTTTGTCCGATCTTCTCGTTTTCACTCAAAATAAACAACGGAAAACGTTGTTGCAAAAATATAACGCGTTTAAAATGTCCCTTTTTGTCCGATCTTCTCATTTTCACTCCAAATAAACAACGAAAAACGTTGTTGCAAAACTAGAGCGCGTTTAAAAGGTCCCTTTTTGTCCGATTTTCTCGTTTTCAATCAAAATTAACAATAAAAAACGTTGTTGCAAAACTATAACGCGTTTAAAAGGTCCCTTTTTGTCCGATCTTTTCGTTTTCACACAAAATAAACAACGAAAAACTTTGTTGCAAAACTATAACGCGTTTAAAAGGTCCCTTTTTGTCCGATCTTCTCGTTTTCACTCAAAATTAACAACGAAAAACTTTGTTGCAAAACTATAACGCGTTTAAAAGTCCCCTTTTTGTCCGATCTTCTCGTTTTCACTCAAAATAAACAAAGAAAAACGTTGTTGCAAAACTATAACTCGTTTAAAACGCCCC
This sequence comes from Rutidosis leptorrhynchoides, assembly GCF_046630445.1. Lineage (NCBI taxonomy): Eukaryota > Viridiplantae > Streptophyta > Magnoliopsida > Asterales > Asteraceae > Rutidosis > Rutidosis leptorrhynchoides. The sequence goes on from NC_092337.1 coordinate 262,574,892, forward strand.
TTTTTGTCCGATCTTCTCGTTATCACTAAAAATAAACAATGAAAAACGTTGTTGCGAAACTATAACGCGTTTAAAAGGTCCCTTTTTGTCCGATCTTCTCGTTTTCACTCAAAATTAACAACGAAAAACGTTGTTGCAAAAATATAACGCGTTAAAAAGGTCCCTTTTTGTTCGATCTTCTCATTTTCACTCCAAATAAACAATGAAAAACGTTGTTGCAAAACTATAACGCGTTTAAAAGGTCCCTTTTTGTCCGATCTTCTCATTTTCACTCCAAATAAACAACGAAAAACGTTGTTGCAAAACTATAACGCGTTTAAAACGTCCCTTTTTGTCCGATCTTCTCGTTTTCACTCAAAATAAACAACGAAAAACGTTGTTACAAAAGGTCCCTTTTTGTCCGATCTTCTCGTTTTCACTAAAAATAAACAACGAAAAACGTTGTTGCAAAACTATAACGCGTTTAAAAGGTCCCTTTTTGTCCGATCTTCTCGTTTTCACTCAAAATAAACAACGAAAAACGTTGTTGCAAAAATATAACGCGTTAAAAAGGTCCCTTTTTGTTCGATCTTCTCATTTTCACTCCAAATAAACAACGAAAAACGTTGTTGCAAAACTATAACGTGTTTAAAAGGTCCCACTTTGTCCGATTTTCTCGTTTTCACTAAAAATTAACAACGAAAAACGTTGTTGCAAAACTATAACGCGTTTAAAAGGTCCCTTTATGTCTGATCTTCTCATTTTTACACAAAATAAACAACGAAAAACCTTATTGCAAAACTTTAACGCGTTTGAAAGGTCCCTTTTTGTCCGATCTTCTCGTTTTCATTCCAAATAAACAACGAAAAACGTTGTTGAAAAACTATAACGCGTTTAAAAGGTCCTTTTTTGTTCAATTTTTCTCGTTTTCACTCAAAATTAAGAACGAAAAACGTTGTTGCAAAATTATAACGCGTTTAAAAGGTCCCTTTTTGTCCGATCTTCTCGTTTTCACACAAAATAAACAACGAAAAACGTTATTGCAAAACTATAACGCGTTTGAAAGGTCCCTTTTTGTCCGATCTTCTCGTTTTCACTCAAAATTAACAACGAAAAACGTTGTTGCAAAACTATAACGCGTTTAAAAGGTCCCTTTTTGTCCGGTCTTCTGATTTTCACTCAAAATTTACAACGAAAAACGTTGTTGCAAAACTATAACGCGTTTAAAAGGTCCCTTTTTGTTCTATCTTCTCGTTTTCACACAAAATAAACAACGAAAAACGTTATTGCAAAACTATAACGCGTTTGAAAGGTCCCTTTTTGTTCGATCTTCTCGTTTTCACTCAAAATAAACAACGAAAAACGTTGTTGCAAAACTATAACGCATTTAAAACGTCCCTTTTTGTCCGATCTTCTCGTTTTCGCTCAAAATAAACAACGAAAAACGTTGTTGCAAAAATATAACGCGTTAAAAAGGTCCCTTTTTGTCCGATCTTCTCATTTTCACTCCAAATAAACAACGAAAAACGTTGTTGCAAAACTATAACGCGTTTAAAACATCCCTTTTTGTTCGATCTTCTCGTTTTCACTCAATATAAACAACGAAAAACGTTGTTGCAAAACTATAACGCGTTTGAAACGTCCCTTTTTGTCCGACCTTCTCGTTTTCACTCAAAATAAACAACGAAAAACGTTGTTGCAAAACTATAACGCATTTAAAAGGTCCCTTTTTGTCCGATCTTCTCGTTTTCACTCAAAATAAACAGCGAAAAATGTTGTTGTAAAAACATAACGCGTTTAAAAGGTCACTTTTTGTCCCATCTTCTCGTTTTCATTCCAAATAAACAACGAAAAAGTTGTTGCAAAACTATAACGTGTTTAAAAGGTCCTTTTTTGTCCGATTTTCTCGTTTTCACTCAAAATTAACAACGAAAAACGTTGTTGCAAAAATATAACGCGTTAAAAAGGTCCCTTTTTTTCGATCTTCTCATTTTCACTCCAAATAAACAACGAAAAACGTTGTTGCAAAACTATAACGCATTTAAAAGGTCCCATTTTGTAAGATTTTCTCGTTTTCACTCAAAATTAACAACGAAAAACGTTGTTGCAAAACTATAACGCGTTTAAAAGGTCCCTTTATATCTGATCTTCTCGTTTTCACACAAAATAAACAACGAAAAACCTTATTGCAAAACTTTAACGCGTTTGAAAGGTCCCTTTTTGTCCGATCTTCTCGTTTTCATTCCAAATAAACAACGAAAAACGTTGTTGAAAAACTATAACGTGTTTAAAAGGTCCTTTTTTGTTCGATTTTCTCGTTTTCACTCAAAATTAACAATGAAAAACGTTGTTGCAAAACTATAACGCGTTTAAAACGTCCCTTTTTGTCCAATCTTCTCGTTTTCACTCAAAATAAACAACGAAAAACGTTGTTGCAAAACTATAACGCGTTTAAAACGTCCCTTTTTGTTCGATCTTCTCGTTTTCACTCAAAATAAACAACGAAAACGTTGTTGCAAAACTATAATGCGTTTAAAACGTCCCTTTTTATCCGATCTTCTCGTTTTCACTCAAAATAAACAACGAAAAACATTGTTGCAAAACTATAACGCGTTTAGAAGGTCCCTTTTTGTCCGATCTTCTCGTTTTCACTCAAAATAAACAACGGAAAACGTTGTTACAAAAATATAACGCGTTTAAAATGTCCCTTTTTGTCCGATCTTCTCATTTTCACTCCAAATAAACAACGAAAAACGTTGTTGCAAAACTAGAACGCGTTTAAAAGGTCCCTTTTTGTCCGATTTTCTCGTTTTCAATCAAAATTAACAATAAAAAACGTTGTTGCAAAACTATAACGCGTTTAAAAGGTCCCTTTTTATCCGATCTTCTCGTTTTGACACAAAATAAACAACGAAAAATGTTATTGTAAAACTATAACGCGTTTGAAAGGTCCCTTTTTGTTCGATCTTCTCGTTTTCGCTCAAAATTAACAACGAAAAACGTTGTTACAAAACTATAACGCGTTTAAAAGGTCCCTTTTTGTCCGATCTTCTCGTTTTCACACAAAATAAACAACGAAAAACTTTGTTGCAAAACTATAACGCGTTTAAAAGGTCCCTTTTTGTCCGATCTTCTCGTTTTCACTCAAAATTAACAACGAAAAACTTTGTTGCAAAACTATAACGCGTTTAAAAGTCCCCTTTTTGTCCGATCTTCTCGTTTTCACTCAAAATAAACAACGAAAAACGTTGTTGCAAAACTATAACGCGTTTAAAACGTCCCTTTTTGTCCGATCTTCTCGTTATCACTAAAAATAAACAATGAAAAACGTTGTTGCGAAACTATAACGCGTTTAAAAGGTCCCTTTTTGTCCGATCTTCTCGTTTTCACTCAAAAATAACAACGAAAAACGTTGTTGCAAAAATATAACGCGTTAAAAAGGTCCCTTTTTGTTCGATCTTCTCATTTTCACTCCAAATAAACAACGAAAAACGTTGTTGCAAAACTATAACGCGTTTAAAAGGTCCCTTTTTGTCCGATCTTCTCATTTTCACTCCAAATAAACAACGAAAAACGTTATTGCAAAACTATAACGCGTTTAAAAGGTCCCTTTTTGTCCGATCTTCTCGTTTTCACTCAAAATAAACAACGAAAAACGTTGTTGCAAAAATATAACGCGTTAAAAAGGTCCCTTTTTGTTCGATCTTCTCATTTTCACTCCAAATAAACAACGAAAAACGTTGTTGCAAAACTATAACGTGTTTAAAAAGTCCCATTTTGTCCGATTTTCTCGTTTTCACTAAAAATTAACAACGAAAAACGTTGTTGCAAAACTATAACGCGTTTAAAAGGTCACTTTATGTCTGATCTTCTCATTTTCACACAAAATAAACAACGAAAAACCTTACTGCAAAACTTTAATTCTTTTGAAAGGTCCCTTTTTGTCCGATCTTCTCGTTTTCATTCCAAATAAACAACGAAAAACGTTGTTGAAAAACTATAACGCGTTTAAAAGGTCCTTTTTTGTTCAATTTTTCTCGTTTTCACTCAAAATTAAGAACGAAAAACGTTGTTGCAAAATTATAACGCGTTTAAAAGGTCCCTTTTTGTCCGATCTTCTCGTTTTCACACAAAATAAACAACGAAAAACGTTATTGCAAAACTATAACGCGTTTGAAAGGTCCCTGTTTGTCCGATCTTCTCGTTTTCACTCAACATTAACAACGAAAAACGTTGTTGCAAAACTATAACGCGTTTAAAAGGTTCCTTTTTGTCCGATCTTCTCGTTTTCACTCAAAATTTACAACGAAAAACGTTGTTGCAGAACTATAACGCGTTTAAAAGGTCCCTTTTTGTTCTATCTTCTCGTTTTCACACAAAATAAACAAAGAAAAACGTTATTGCAAAACTATAACGCGTTTGAAAATTCCCTTTTTGTTCGATCTTCTCGTTTTTACTCAAAATAAACAACGAAAAACGTTGTTGCAAAACTATAACGCATTTAAAACGTCCCTTTTTGTCCGATCTTCTCGTTTTCGCTCAAAATAAACAACGAAAAACGTTGTTGCAAAAATATAACGAGTTAAAAAGGTCCCTTTTTGTCCGATCTTCTCATTTTCACTCCAAATAAACAACGAAAAACGTTGTTGCAAAACTATAACGCGTTTAAAACATCCCTTTTTGTTCGATCTTCTCGTTTTCACTCAATATAAACAACGAAAAACGTTGTTGCAAAACTATAACACGTTTGAAACGTCCCTTTTTGTCCGACCTTCTCATTTTCACTCAAAATAAACAACGAAAAACGTTGTTGCAAAACTATAACGCGTTTAAAAGGTCCCTTTTTGTCCGATCTTCTCGTTTTCACTCAAAATAAACAGCGAAAAATGTTGTTGTAAAAACATAACGCGTTTAAAAGGTCACTTTTTGTCCCATCTTCTCGTTTTCATTCCAAATAAACAACGAAAAAGTTGTTGCAAAACTATAACGTGTTTAAAAGGTCCTTTTTTGTCCGATTTTCTCGTTTTCACTCAAAATTAACAACGAAAAACGTTGTTGCAAAAATATAACGCGTTAAAAAGGTCCCTTTTTTTTCGATCTTCTCATTTTCACTCCAAATAAACAACGAAAAACGTTGTTGCAAAACTATAACGCATTTAAAAGGTCCCATTTTGTAAGATTTTCTCGTTTTCACTCAAAATTAACAACGAAAAACGTTGTTGCAAAACTATAACGCGTTTAAAAGGTCCCTTTATGTCTGATCTTCTCGTTTTCACACAAAATAAACAACGAAAAACCTTATTGCAAAACTTTAACGCGTTTGAAAGGTCCCTTTTTGTCCGATCTTCTCGTTTTCATTCCAAATAAACAATGAAAAACGTTGTTGAAAAACTATAACGTGTTTAAAAGGTCCTTTTTTGTTCGATTTTCTCGTTTTCACTCAAAATTAACAATGAAAAACGTTGTTGCAAAACTATAACGCGTTTAAAACGCCCCTTTTTGTCCAATCTTCTCGTTTTCACTCAAAATAAACAACGAAAAACATTGTTGCAAAACTATAACGCGTTTAAAACGTCCCTTTTGGTCCGATCTTCTCGTTTTCACTCAAAATAAATAACGAAAAACGTTGTTGCAAAACTATAACGCGTTTAAAAGGTCCTTTTTTGTCCAATCTTCTCGTTTTCACTCAAAATAAACAACGAAAAACGTTGTTGTAAAACTATAACGCGTTTAAAAGGTCCCTTTCTGTCCGATCTTCTCGTTTTCACACAAAATAAACAACGAAAAACGTTGTTGCAAAACTATAAAGCGTTTAAAACGTCTCTTTTTGTCCGATCTTCTTGTTTTCACTCAAAATAAACAACGAAAAACGTTGTTGCAAAACTATAACGCGTTTAAAAGGTCCCTTTTTGTTCGATCTTCTCGTTTTCACTCAAAATAAACAGCAAAAAACGTTGTTGTAAAAACATTACGCGTTTAAAAGGTCACTTTTTGTCCCATCTTCTCGTTTTTATTCCAAATAAACAACGAAAACGTTGTTGCAAAACTATAACATGTTTAAAAGGTCCTTTTTTGTCCGATTTTCTCGTTTTCACTCAAAATTACCAACGAAAAACGTTGTTGCAAAACTATAACAAGTTTAAAAGGTCCCTTTTTGTCCGATCTTCTCGTTTTCACACAATATAAACAACGAAAAATGTTATTGCAAAACTATAACGTGTTTGAAAGGTCCCTTTTTGTCCGATCTTCTCGCTTTCACTCAAAATAAACAACGAAAAACGTTGTTGCAAAACTATAACGCGTTTAAAAGGTCCCTTTTTGTCCGATCTTCTCGTTCTCACTCAAAATTAACAACGAAAAACGTTATTGCAAAACTATAACGCGTTTGCAAGGTCCCTTTTTGTTCGATCTTCTCATTTTCACTCAAAATAAACAATGGAAAACGTTGTTGCAAAACTATAACGCATTTAAAACTTCTCTTTTTGTCCGATCTTCTCGTTTTCACTCAAAATAAACTACGAAAAACGTTGTTGCAAAACTATAACGCGTTTAAAACGTCCCTTTTTGTCCGATCTTCTCGTTTTCACTCAAAATTAACAACGAAAAACGTTGTTTCAAAAATATAACGCGTTTAAAAGGTCCCTTTTTGTCCGATCTTCTCATTTTCACTCCAAATAAACAACGAAACACGTCGTTGCAAAATTATAACGCGTTTAAAAGGTCCCTTTTTGTTCGATCTTCTCGTTTTCACTCAAAATAAACAACGAAAACGTTGTTGCAAAACTATAATGCGTTTAAAACGTCCCTTTTTATCCGATCTTCCCGTTTTCACCCAAAATAAACAACGAAAAACATTGTTGCAAAACTATAACGCGTTTAAAAGGTCCCTTTTTGTCCGATCTTCTCGTTTTCACTTAAAATAAACAACGGAAAACGTTGTTGCAAAAATATAACGCGTTTAAAATGTCCCTTTTTGTCCGATCTTCTCATTTTCACTCCAAATAAACAACGAAAAACGTTGTTGCAAAACTAGAACGCGTTTAAAAGGTCCCTTTTTGTCCGATTTTCTCGTTTTCAATCAAAATTAACAATAAAAAACGTTGTTGCAAAACTATAACGCGTTTAAAAGGTCCCTTTTTATCCGATCTTCTCGTTTTGACACAAAATAAACAACGAAAAATGTTATTGTAAAACTATAACGCGTTTGAAAGGTCCCTTTTTGTCCGATCTTCTTGTTTTCGCTCAAAATTAACAACGAAAAACGTTGTTGCAAAACTATAACGCGTTTAAAAGGTCCCTTTTTGTCCGATCTTCTCGTTTTCACACAAAATAAACAACGAAAAATTTTGTTGCAAAACTATAACGCGTTTAAAAGGTCCCTTTTTGTCCGATCTTCTCGTTTTCACTCAAAATTAACAACGAAAAACTTTGTTGCAAAACTATAACGCGTTTAAAAGTCCCCTTTTTGTCCGATCTTCTCGTTTTCACTCAAAATAAACAACGAAAAACGTTGTTGCAAAACTATAACGCGTTTAAAACGTCCCTTTTTGTCCGATCTTCTCGTTATCACTAAAAATAAACAATGAAAAACGTTATTGCGAAACTATAACGCGTTTAAAAGGTCCCTTTTTGTCCGATCTTCTCGTGTTCACTCAAAATTAACAACGAAAAACGTTGTTGCAAAAATATAACGCGTTAAAAAGGTCCCTTTTTGTTCGATCTTCTCATTTTCACTCCAAATAAACAATGAAAAATGTTGTTGCAAAACTATAACGCGTTTAAAAGGTCCCTTTTTGTCCGATCTTCTCATTTTCACTCCAAATAAACAACGAAAAACGTTGTTGCAAAACTATAACGCGTTTAAAACGTCCCTTTTTGTCCGATCTTCTCGTTTTCACTCAAAATAAACAACTAAAAACGTTGTTACAAAACTATAACGCGTTTGAAACGTCCCTTTTTGTCCGACCTTCTCGTTTTCACTCAAAATAAACAACGAAAAACGTTGTTGCAAAACTATAACGCGTTTGAAACGTCCCTTTTTGTCCGATCTTCTCGTTTTCACTCAAAATAAACAACGAAAAACGTTGTGGCAAAACTATAACGCGTTTAAAAGGTCCCTTTTTGTTCGATCTTCTCGTTTTCACTCAAAATAAACAGCAAAAAACGTTGTTGTAAAAACATAACGCGTTTAAAAGGTCACTTTTTGTCCCATCTTCTCGTTTTTATTCCAAATAAACAACGAAAACGTTGTTGCAAAACTATAACATGTTTAAAAGGTCCTTTTTTGTCCGATTTTCTCGTTTTCACTCAAAATTACCAACGGAAAACGTTGTTGCAAAACTATAACAAGTTTAAAAGGTCCCTTTTTGTCCGATCTTCTCGTTTTCACACAATATAAACAACGAAAAACGTTATTGCAAAACTATAACGTGTTTGAAAGGTCCCTTTTTGTCCGATCTTCTCGCTTTCACTCAAAATAAACAACGAAAAACGTTGTTGCAAAACTATAACGCGTTTAAAAGGTCCATTTTTGTCCGATCTTCTCGTTCTCACTCAAAATTAACAACGAAAAACGTTGTTGCAAAACTATAACGCGTTTAAAAGGTCCCTTTTTGTTCTATCTTCTCGTTTTCACACAAAATAAACAACGAAAAACGTTATTGCAAAACTATAACGCGTTTGAAAGGTCCCTTTTTGTTCGATCTTCTCATTTTCACTCAAAATAAACAATGAAAAACGTTGTTGCAAAACTATAACGCATTTAAAACTTCTCTTTTTGTCCGATCTTCTCGTTTTCACTCAAAATAAACAACGAAAAACGTTGTTGCAAAACTATAACGCGTTTAAAACGTCCCTTTTTGTCCGATCTTCTCGTTTTCACTCAAAATTAACAACGAAAAACGTTGTTTCAAAAATATAACGCGTTTAAAAGGTCCCTTTTTGTCCGATCTTCTCATTTTCACTCCAAATAAACAACGAAACACGTCGTTGCAAAATTATAACGCGTTTAAAAGGTCCCTTTTTGTTCGATCTTCTCGTTTTCACTCAAAATAAACAACGAAAACGTTTTTGCAAAACTATAATGCGTTTAAAACGTCCCTTTTTATCCGATCTTCTCGTTTTCACTCAAAATAAACAACGAAAAACATTGTTGCAAAACTATAACGCGTTTAGAAGGTCCCTTTTTGTCCGATCTTCTCGTTTTCACTCAAAATAAACAACGGAAAACGTTGTTGCAAAAATATAACGCGTTTAAAATGTCCCTTTTTGTCCGATCTTCTCATTTTCACTCCAAATAAACAACGAAAAACGTTGTTGCAAAACTAGAACGCGTTTAAAAGGTCCCTTTTTGTCCGATTTTCTCGTTTTCAATCAAAATTAACAATAAAAAACGTTGTTGCAAAACTATAACGCGTTTAAAAGGTCCCTTTTTGTCCGATCTTCTCGTTTTGACACAAAATAAACAACGAAAAATGTTATTGTAAAACTATAACGCGTTTGAAAGGTCCCTTTTTGTCTGATCTTCTCGTTTTCGCTCAAAATTAACAACGAAAAATGTTGTTGCAAAACTATAACGCGTTTAAAAGGTCCCTTTTTGTCCGATCTTCTCGTTTTCACACAAAATAAACAACGAAAAACTTTGTTGCAAAACTATAACGCTTTTAAAAGGTCCCTTTTTGTCCGATCTTCTCGTTTTCACTCAAAATTAACAACGAAAAACTTTGTTGCAAAACTATAACGCGTTTAAAAGTCCCCTTTTTGTCCGATCTTCTCGTTTTCACTCAAAATAAACAACGAAAAACGTTGTTGCAAAACTATAACGCGTTTAAAACGTCCCTTTTTGTCCGATCTTCTCGTTATCACTAAAAATAAACAATGAAAAACGTTGTTGCGAAACTATAACGCGTATAAAAGGTCCCTTTTTGTCCGATCTTCTCGTTTTCACTCAAAATTAACAACGAAAAACGTTGTTGCAAAAATATAACGCGTTAAAAAGGTCCCTTTTTGTTCGATCTTCTCATTTTCACTCCAAATAAACAACGAAAAACGTTGTTGCAAAACTATAACGCGTTTAAAAGGTCCCTTTTTGTCCGATCTTCTCATTTTCACTCCAAATAAACAACGAAAAACGTTATTGCAAAACTATAACGCGTTTAAAAGGTCCCTTTTTGTCCGATCTTCTCGTTTTCACTCAAAATAAACAACGAAAAACGTTGTTGCAAAAATATAACGCGTTAAAAAGGTCCCTTTTTGTTCGATCTTCTCATTTTCACTCCAAATAAACAACGAAAAACGTTGTTGCAAAACTATAACGTGTTTAAAAAGTCCCATTTTGTCCGATTTTCTCGTTTTCACTAAAAATTAACAACGAAAAACGTTGTTGCAAAACTATAACGCGTTTAAAAGGTCACTTTATGTCTGATCTTCTCATTTTCACACAAAATAAACAACGAAAAACCTTACTGCAAAACTTTAATTCTTTTGAAAGGTCCCTTTTTGTCCGATCTTCTCGTTTTCATTCCAAATAAACAACGAAAAACGTTGTTGAAAAACTATAACGCGTTTAAAAGGTCCTTTTTTGTTCAATTTTTCTCGTTTTCACTCAAAATTAAGAACGAAAAACGTTGTTGCAAAATTATAACGCGTTTAAAAGGTCCCTTTTTGTCCGATCTTCTCGTTTTCACACAAAATAAACAACGAAAAACGTTATTGCAAAACTATAACGCGTTTGAAAGGTCCCTGTTTGTCCGATCTTCTCGTTTTCACTCAACATTAACAACGAAAAACGTTGTTGCAAAACTATAACGCGTTTAAAAGGTCCCTTTTTGTCCGATCTTCTCGTTTTCACTCAAAATTTACAACGAAAAACGTTGTTGCAAAACTATAACGCGTTTAAAAGGTCCCTTTTTGTTCTATCTTCTCGTTTTCACACAAAATAAACAAAGAAAAACGTTATTGCAAAACTATAACGCGTTTGAAAATTCCCTTTTTGTTCGATCTTCTCGTTTTTACTCAAAATAAACAACGAAAAACGTTGTTGCAAAACTATAACGCATTTAAAACGTCCCTTTTTGTCCGATCTTCTCGTTTTCGCTCAAAATAAACAACGAAAAACGTTGTTGCAAAAATATAACGAGTTAAAAAGGTCCCTTTTTGTCCGATCTTCTCATTTTCACTCCAAATAAACAACAAAAACGTTGTTGCAAAACTATAACGCGTTTAAAACATCCCTTTTTGTTCGATCTTCTCGTTTTCACTCAATATAAACAACGAAAAACGTTGTTGCAAAACTATAACACGTTTGAAACGTCCCTTTTTGTCCGACCTTCTCATTTTCACTCAAAATAAACAACGAAAAACGTTGTTGCAAAACTATAACGCGTTTAAAAGGTCCCTTTTTGTCCGATCTTCTCGTTTTCACTCAAAATAAACAGCGAAAAATGTTGTTGTAAAAACATAACGCGTTTAAAAGGTCACTTTTTGTCCCATCTTCTCGTTTTCATTCCAAATAAACAACGAAAAAGTTGTTGCAAAACTATAACGTGTTTAAAAGGTCCTTTTTTGTCCGATTTTCTCGTTTTCACTCAAAATTAACAACGAAAAACGTTGTTGCAAAAATATAACGCGTTAAAAAGGTCCCTTTTTTTCGATCTTCTCATTTTCACTCCAAATAAACAACGAAAAACGTTGTTGCAAAACTATAACGCATTTAAAAGGTCCCATTTTGTAAGATTTTCTCGTTTTCACTCAAAATTAACAACGAAAAACGTTGTTGCAAAACTATAACGCGTTTAAAAGGTCCCTTTATGTCTGATCTTCTCGTTTTCACACAAAATAAACAACGAAAAACCTTATTGCAAAACTTTAACGCGTTTGAAAGGTCCCTTTTTGTCCGATCTTCTCGTTTTCATTCCAAATAAACAATGAAAAACGTTGTTGAAAAACTATAACGTGTTTAAAAGGTCCTTTTTTGTTCGATTTTCTCGTTTTCACTCAAAATTAACAATGAAAAACGTTGTTGCAAAACTATAACGCGTTTAAAACGCCCCTTTTTGTCCAATCTTCTCGTTTTCACTCAAAATAAACAACGAAAAACGTTGTTGCAAAACTATAACGCGTTTAAAACGTCCCTTTTGGTCCGATCTTCTCGTTTTCACTCAAAATAAATAACGAAAAACGTTGTTGCAAAACCATAACGCGTTTAAAAGGTCCTTTTTTGTCCAATCTTCTCGTTTTCACTCAAAATAAACAACGAAAAACGTTGTTGTAAAACTATAACGCGTTTAAAAGGTCCCTTTCTGTCCGATCTTCTCGTTTTCACACAAAATAAACAACGAAAAACGTTGTTGCAAAACTATAAAGCGTTTAAAACGTCTCTTTTTGTCCGATCTTCTTGTTTTCACTCAAAATAAACAACGAAAAACGTTGTTGCAAAACTATAACGCGTTTAAAAGGTCCCTTTTTGTTCGATCTTCTCGTTTTCACTCAAAATAAACAGCAAAAAACGTTGTTGTAAAAATATAACGCGTTTAAAAGGTCACTTTTTGTCCCATCTTCTCGTTTTTATTCCAAATAAACAACGAAAACGTTGTTGCAAAACTATAACATGTTTAAAAGGTCCTTTTTTGTCCGATTTTCTCGTTTTCACTCAAAATTACCAACGAAAAACGTTGTTGCAAAACTATAACAAGTTTAAAAGGTCCCTTTTTGTCCGATCTTCTCGTTTTCACACAATATAAACAACGAAAAATGTTATTGCAAAACTATAACGTGTTTGAAAGGTCGCTTTTTGTCCGATCTTCTCGCTTTCACTCAAAATAAACAACGAAAAACGTTGTTGCAAAACTATAACGCGTTTAAAAGGTCCCTTTTTGTCCGATCTTCTCGTTCTCACTCAAAATTAACAACGAAAAACGTTATTGCAAAACTATAACGCGTTTGCAAGGTCCCTTTTTGTTCGATCTTCTCATTTTCACTCAAAATAAACAATGGAAAACGTTGTTGCAAAACTATAACGCATTTAAAACTTCTCTTTTTGTCCGATCTTCTCGTTTTCACTCAAAATTAACTACGAAAAACGTTGTTGCAAAACTATAACGCGTTTAAAACGTCCCTTTTTGTCCGATCTTCTCGTTTTCACTCAAAATAAACAACGAAAAATTTTGTTGCAAAACTATAACGCGTTTAAAAGGTCCCTTTTTGTCCGATCTTCTCGTTTTCACTCAAAATTAACAACGAAAAACTTTGTTGCAAAACTATAACGCGTTTAAAAGTCCCCTTTTTGTCCGATCTTCTCGTTTTCACTCAAAATAAACAACGAAAAACGTTGTTGCAAAACTATAACGCGTTTAAAACGTCCCTTTTTGTCCGATCTTCTCGTTATCACTAAAAATAAACAATGAAAAACGTTATTGCGAAACTATAACGCGTTTAAAAGGTCCCTTTTTGTCCGATCTTCTCGTTTTCACTCAAAATTAACAACGAAAAACGTTGTTGCAAAAATATAACGCGTTAAAAAGGTCCCTTTTTGTTCGATCTTCTCATTTTCACTCCAAATAAACAACGAAAAATGTTGTTGCAAAACTATAACGCGTTTAAAAGGTCCCTTTTTGTCCGATCTTCTCATTTTCACTCCAAATAAACAACGAAAAACGTTGTTGCAAAACTATAACGCGTTTAAAACGTCCCTTTTTGTCCGATCTTCTCGTTTTCACTCAAAATAAACAACTAAAAACGTTGTTGCAAAAATATAACGCGTTAAAAAGGTCCCTTTTTGTCTGATCTTCTCATTTTCACTCCAAATAAACAACGAAAAACGTTGTTGCAAAACTATAACGCGTTTAAAACGTCCTTTTTTGTTCGATCTTCTCGTTTTCACTCAAAATAAATAACGAAAAACGTTGTTGCAAAACTATAACGCGTTTGAAACGTCCCTTTTTGTCCGACCTTCTAGTTTTCACTCAAAATAAACAACGAAAAACGTTGTTGCAAAACTATAACGCTTTTGAAACGTCCCTTTTTGTCCGATCTTCTCTTTTTCACTCAAAATAAACAACGAAAAACGTTGTTGCAAAACTATAACGCGTTTAAAAGGTCCCTTTTTGTTCGATCTTCTCGTTTTCACTCAAAATAAACAGCGAAAAACGTTGTTGTAAAAACATAACTCGTTTAAAAGGTCACTTTTTGTCCCATCTTCTCGTTTTCATTCCAAATAAACAACGAAAACGTTGTTGCAAAACTATAACGTGTTTAAAAGGTCCTTTTTTGTCCGATTTTCTCGTTTTCACTCAAAATTAACAACGAAAAACGTTGTTGCAAAAATATAACGCGTTAAAAAGGTCCCTTTTTGTTCGATCTTCTCATTTTCACTCCAAATAAACAACGAAAAACGTTGTTGCAAAACTATAACGAATTTAAAAGGTCACATTTTGTCCGATTTTCTCGTTTTCACTCAAAATTAACAACGAAAAACGTTGTTGCAAAACTATAACGCGTTTAAAAGGTCCCTTTATGTCTGATCTTCTTTTTTCACACAAAATAAATAACGAAAAACCTTATTACAAAACTTTAACGCGTTTGAAAGGTCCCTTTTTGTCCGATCTTCTCGTTTTCATTCCAAATAAACAACGAAAAACGTTGTTGAAAAACTATAACATGTTTAAAAGGTCCTTTTTTGTTCGATTTTCTCGTTTTCACTCAAAATTAACAATGAAAAACGTTGTTGCAAAACTATAACGCGTTTAAAAGGTCCTTTTTTGTCCAATCTTCTCGTTTTCACTCAAAATAAACAACGAAAAACGTTGTTGCAAAACTATAACGCGTTTAAAAGGTCCCTTTCTGTCCGATCTTCTCGTTTTCACACAAAATAAACAACGAAAAACGTTGTTGCAAAACTATAAAGCGTTTAAAAGGTCCTTTTTTGTCCGATCTTCTCGTTTTCACTCAAAATAAACAACGAAAAACGTTGTTGCAAAACTATAACGCGTTTAAAAGGTCCCTTTTGTCCGATCTTCTCATTTTCACTCCAAATAAACAACGAAAAACGTTGTTGCAAAACTATAACGCGTTTAAAAGGTCCCTTTCTGTCCGATCTTCTCGTTTTCACACAAAATAAACAACGAAAAACGTTGTTGCAAAACTATAAAGCATTTAAAACGTCCCTTTTTGTCCGATCTTCTCGTTTTCTCTCAAAATAAACAACGAAAAACGTTGTTGCAAAACTATAACGCGTTTAAAAGGTCCTTTTTTGTCCAATCTTCTCATTTTCACTCAAAATAAACAACGAAAAATGTTGTTGCAAAACTATAACGCGTTTAAAAGGTCCCTTTTTGTCCGATCTTCTCGTTTTCACTCAAAATTAACAACGAAAAACTTTGTTGCAAAACTATAACGCGTTTAAAAGGTCCCTTTTCGTCCGATCTTCTCGTTTTCACTCAAAATAAACAACGAAAAACGTTTAAAACGTCCCTTTTTGTCCGATCTTCTCGTTTTCATTAAAAATAAACAAAGAAAAACGTTGTTGCAAAACTATAACGCGTTTAAAAGGTCCCTTTTTGTCCGATCTTCTCGTTTTCACTCAAAATAAACAACGAAAAACGTTGTTGAAAAAATATAACGCGTTAAAAAGGTCCCTTTTTGTTCGATCTTCTCATTTTCACTCCAAATAAACAACGAAAAACGTTGTTGCAAGACTATAACGTGTTTAAAAGGTCCCATTTTGTCTGATTTTCTCGTTTTCACTCAAAATTAATAACGAAAAACGTTGTTGCAAAACTATAACGCGTTTAAAAGGTCCCTTTATGTCTGATCTTCTCGTTTTCACACAAAATAAACAACGAAAAACCTTATTGCAAAACTTTAACGCGTTTGAAAGGTCCCTTTTTGTCCGATCTTCTCGTTTTCATTCCAAATAAACAACGAAAAACGTTGTTGAAAAACTATAACGTGTTTAAAAGGTCCTTTTTTGTTCGATTATCTCGTTTTCACTCAAAATTAACAATGAAAAATGTTGTTGCAAAACTATAACGCGTTTAAAACGTCCCTTTTTGTCCAATCTTCTCGTTTTCACTCAAAATAAACAACGAAAAACGTTGTTGCAAAACTATAACGCGTTTAAAACGTCCATTTTGGTCCGATCTTCTCGTTTTCACTCAAAATAAACAACGAATAACGTTGTGGCAAAACTATAACGCGTTTAAAAGGTCCTTTTTTGTCCAATCTTCTCGTTTTCACTCAAAATAAACAACGAAAAACGTTGTTGCAAAACTATAACGCGTTTAAAAGGTCCCTTTCTGTCCGATCTTCTCGTTTACACACAAAATAAACAACGAAAAACGTTGTTGCGAAACTATAACGCGTTTAAAAGGTCCCTTTTTGTCCGATCTTCTCGTTTTCACTCAAAATAAACAACGAAAAACGTTGTTGCAAAAATATAACGCGTTAAAAAGGTCCCTTTTTGTTCGATCTTCTCATTTTCACTCCAAATAAACAACGAAAAACGTTGTTGCAAAACTATAACGTGTTTAAAAGGTCCCATTTTGTCCGATTTTCTCGTTTTCACTAAAAATTAACAACGAAAAACGTTGTTGCAAAACTATAACGCGTTTAAAAGGTCCCTTTATGTCTGATCTTCTCATTTTCACACAAAATAAACAACGAAAAACCTTATTGCAAAACTTTAACGCGTTTGAAAGGTCTCTTTTTGTCCGATCTTCTCGTTTTCATTCCAAATAAACAACGAAAAACGTTGTTGAAAAACTATAACGCGTTTAAAAGGTCCTTTTTTGTTCAATTTTTCTCGTTTTCACTCAAAATTAAGAACGAAAAACGTTGTTGCAAAATTATAACGCGTTTAAAAGGTCCCTTTTTGTCCGATCTTCTCGTTTTTACACAAAATAAACAACGAAAAACGTTATTGCAAAACTATAACGCGTTTGAAAGGTCCCTTTTTGTCCGATCTTCTCGTTTTCACTCAAAATTAACAACGAAAAACGTTGTTGCAAAACTATAACGCGTTTAAAAGGTCCCTTTTTGTCCGATCTTCTCGTTTTCACTCAAAATTTACAACGAAAAACATTGTTGCAAAACTATAACGCGTTTAAAAGGTCCCTTTTTGTTCTATCTTCTCGTTTTCACACAAAATAAACAACGAAAAACGTTATTGCAAAACTATAACGCGTTTGAAAGGTCCCTTTTTGTTCGATCTTCTCGTTTTCACTCAAAATAAACAACCAAAAACGTTGTTGCAAAACTATAACGCATTTAAAACGTCCCTTTTTGTCCGATCTTCTCGTTTTCGCTCAAAATAAACAACGAAAAACGTTGTTGCAAAAATATAACGCGTTAAAAAGGTCCCTTTTTCTCCGATCTTCTCATTTTCACTCCAAATAAACAACGAAAAACGTTGTTGCAAAACTATAACGCGTTTAAAACATCCCTTTTTGTCCAATCTTCTCGTTTTCATTCCAAATAAACAACTAAAAACGTTGTTGCAAAACTATAACGCGTTTGAAACGTCCCTTTTTGTCCGACCTTCTCGTTTTCACTCAAAATAAACAACGAAAAACGTTGTTGCAAAACTATAACGCGTTTAAAAGGTCGCTTTTTGTCCGATCTTCTCGTTTTCACTCAAAATAAACAGCGAAAAATGTTGTTGTAAAAACATAACGCGTTTAAAAGGTCACGTTTTGTCCCATCTTCTCGTTTTCATTCCAAATAAACAACGAAAAAGTTGTTGCAAAACTATAACGTGTTTAAAAGGTCCTTTTTTGTCCGATTTTCTCGTTGTCACTCAAAATTAACAACGAAAAACGTTGTTGCAAAAATATAACGCGTTAAAAAGGTCCCTTTTTTTTCGATCTTCTCATTTTCACTCTAAATAAACAACGAAAAACGTTGTTGCAAAACTATAACGCATTTAAAAGGTCCCATTTTGTAAGATTTTCTCGTTTTCACTCAAAATTAACAACGAAAAACGTTGTTGCAAAACTATAACGCGTTTAAAAGGTCCCTTTATGTCTGATCTTCTCGTTTTCACACAAAATAAACAACGAAAAACCTTATTGCAAAACTTTAACGCGTTTGAAAGGTCCCTTTTTGTCCAATCTTCTCGTTTTCATTCCAAATAAACAACGAAAAACATTGTTGAAAAACTATAACGTGTTTAAAAGGTCCTTTTTTGTTCGATTTTCTCGTTTTCACTCAAAATTAACAATGAAAAACGTTGTTGCAAAACTATAACGCGTTTAAAACGTCCCTTTTTGTCCAATCTTCTCGTTTTCACTCAAAATAAACAACGAAAAACGTTGTTGCAAAACTATAACGCGTTTAAAACGTCCCTTTTGGTGGTCCGATCTTCTCGTTTTCACTCAAAATAAATAACGAAAAACGTTGTTGCAAAACTATAACGCGTTTAAAAGGTCCTTTTTTGTCCAATCTACTCGTTTTCACTCAAAATAAACAACGAAAAACGTTGTTGCAAAACTATAACGCGTTTAAAAGGTCCCTTTCTGTCCGATCTTCTCGTTTTCACACAAAATAAACAACGAAAAACGTTGTTGCAAAACTATAAAGCGTTTAAAACGTCCCTTTTTGTCCGATCTTCTTGTTTTCACTCAAAATAAACAACGAAAAACGTTGTTGCAAAACTATAACGCGTTTAAAAGGTCCCTTTTTGTCCGATCTTCTCATTTTCACTCCAAATAAACAACGAAAAACGTTGTTGCAAAACTATAACGCGTTTAAAACGTCCCTTTTTGTCCGATCTTCTCGTTTTCACTCAAAATAAACAACGAAAAACGTTGTTACAAAACTATAACGCGTTTGAAACGTCCCTTTTTGTCCGACCTTCTCGTTTTCACTCAAAACAAACAACGAAAAACGTTGTTGCAAAACTATAACGCGTTTGAAACGTCCCTTTTTGTCCGATCTTCTCGTTTTCACTCAAAATAAACAACGAAAAACGTTGTTGCAAAACTATAACGCGTTTAAAAGGTCCCTTTTTGTTCGATCTTCTCGTTTTCACTCAAAATAAACAGCAAAAAAAGTTGTTGTAAAAACATAACGCGTTTAAAAGGTCACTTTTTGTCCCATCTTCTCGTTTTTATTCCAAATAAACAACGAAAACGTTGTTGCAAAACTATAACATGCTTAAAAGGTCCTTTTTTGTCCGATTTTCTCGTTTTCACTCAAAATTACCAACGAAAAACGTTGTTGCAAAACTATAACAAGTTTAAAAGATCCCTTTTTATCCGATCTTCTCGTTTTCACACAATATAAACAACGAAAAACGTTATTGCAAAACTATAACGTGTTTGAAAGGTCCCTTTTTGTCCGATCTTCTCGCTTTCACTCAAAATAAACAACGAAAAACGTTGTTGCAAAACTATAACGCGTTTAAAAGGTCCCTTTTTGTCCGATCTTCTCGTTCTCACTCAAAATTAACAACGAAAAACGTTGTTGCAAAACTATAACGCGTTTAAAAGGTCCCTTTTTGTTCTATCTTCTCGTTTTCACACAAAATAAACAACGAAAAACGTTATTGCAAAACTATAACGCGTTTGAAAGGTCCCTTTTTGTTCGATCTTCTCATTTTCACTCAAAATAAACAATGAAAAACGTTGTTGCAAAACTATAACGCATTTAAAACTTCTCTTTTTGTCCGATCTTCTCGTTTTCACTCAAAATAAACAACGAAAAACGTTGTTGCAAAACTATAACGCGTTTAAAACGTCCCTTTTTGTCCGATCTTCTCGTTTTCACTCAAAATTAACAACGAAAAACGTTGTTTCAAAAATATAACGCGTTTAAAAGGTCCCTTTTTGTCCGATCTTCTCATTTTCACTCCAAATAAACAACGAAACACGTCGTTGCAAAATTATAACGCGTTTAAAAGGTCCCTTTTTGTTCGTTCTTCTCGTTTTCACTCAAAATAAACAACGAAAACGTTGTTGCAAAACTATAATGCGTTTAAAACGTCCCTTTTTATCCGATCTTCTCGTTTTCAACCAAAATAAACAACGAAAAACATTGTTGCAAAACTATAACGCGTTTAGAAGGTCCCTTTTTGTCCGATCTTCTCGTTTTCACTCAAAATAAACAACGGGAAACGTTGTTGCAAAAATATAACGTGTTTAAAATGTCCCTTTTTGTCCGATCTTCTCATTTTCACTCCAAATAAACAACGAAAAACGTTGTTGCAAAACTAGAACGCGTTTAAAAGGTCCCTTTTTGTCCGATTTTCTCGTTTTCAATCAAAATTAACAATAAAAAACGTTGTTGCAAAACTATAACGCGTTTAAAAGGTCCCTTTTTATCCGATCTTTTCGTTTTGACACAAAATAAACAACGAAAAATGTTATTGTAAAACTATAACGCGTTTGAAAGGTCCCTTTTTGTCCGATCTTCTCGTTTTCGCTCAAAATTAACAACGAAAAACGTTGTTGCAAAACTATAACGCGTTTAAAAAGTCCCTTTTTGTCCGATCTTCTCGTTTTCACACAAAATAAACAACGAAAAACTTTGTTGCAAAACTATAACGCGTTTAAAAGGTCCCTTTTTGTCCGATCTTCTCGTTTTCACTCAAAATAAACAACGAAAAACTTTGTTGCAAAACTATAACGCGTTTAAAAGTCCCCTTTTTGTCCGATCTTCTCGTTTTCACTCAAAATAAACAAAGAAAAACGTTGTTGCAAAACTATAACTCGTTTAAAACGCCCCTTTTTGTCCGATCTTCTCGTTATCACTAAAAATAAACAATGAAAAACGTTGTTGCGAAACTATAACGCGTTTAAAAGGTCCCTTTTTGTCCGATCTTCTCGTTTTCACTCAAAATTAACAACGAAAAACGTTGTTGCAAAAATATAACGCGTTAAAAAGGTCCCTTTTTGTTCGATCTTCTCATTTTCACTCCAAATAAACAACGAAAAACGTTGTTGCAAAACTATAACGCGTTTAAAAGGTCCCTTTTTGTCCGATCTTCTCATTTTCACTCCAAATAAACAACGAAAAACGTTGTTGCAAAACTATAACGCGTTTAAAACGTCCCTTTTTGTCCGATCTTCTCGTTTTCACTCAAAATAAACAACGAAAAACGTTGTTACAAAAGGTCCCTTTTTGTCCGATCTTCTCGTTTTCACTAAAAATAAACAACGAAAAACGTTGTTGCAAAACTATAACGCGTTTAAAAGGTCCCTTTTTGTCCGATCTTCTCGTTTTCACTCAAAATAAACAACGAAAAACGTTGTTGCAAAAATATAACGCGTTAAAAAGGTCCCTTTTTGTTCGATCTTCTCATTTTCACTCCAAATAAACAACGAAAAACGTTGTTGCAAAACTATAACGTGTTTAAAAGGTCCCATTTTGTCCGATTTTCTCGTTTTCACTAAAAATTAACAACGAAAAACGTTGTTGCAAAACTATAACGCGTTTAAAAGGTCCCTTTATGTCTGATCTTCTCATTTTTACACAAAATAAACAACGAAAAACCTTATTGCAAAACTTTAACGCGTTTGAAAGGTCCCTTTTTGTCCGATCTTCTCGTTTTCATTCCAAATAAACAACGAAAAACGTTGTTGAAAAACTATAACGCGTTTAAAAGGTCCTTTTTTGTTCAATTTTTCTCGTTTTCACTCAAAATTAAGAACGAAAAACGTTGTTGCAAAATTATAACGCGTTTAAAAGGTCCCTTTTTGTCCGATCTTCTCGTTTTCACACAAAATAAACAACGAAAAACGTTATTGCAAAACTATAACGCGTTTGAAAGGTCCCTTTTTGTCCGATCTTCTCGTTTTCACTCAAAATTAACAACGAAAAACGTTGTTACAAAACTATAACGCGTTTAAAAGGTCCCTTTTTGTCCGGTCTTCTCATTTTCACTCAAAATTTACAACGAAAAACGTTGTTGCAAAACGACCCGCACTTTTTCGATCATTCTATACTTATAAGATTAATATTTACATAAATTAAACCTTGCCAACATGATAAGCAATCCAAATTGTCGAGACTGATATTTCCGAAAAGAGTTTTACACAACGTTTGACCGTCTAGTTTGACCGATGATATCACGAACCATACAATATATGATAATTATACGTTTGTGTATATATATGTATATATACATATTTAACATGATTAAGGAATGTTTTAATACCTCATTTTATATTAATAACAACAAGTTATATGTGTATTTTGAAACTACTAACTTAAGTTTTCAAAACGATAACTATACGTAACGTTATTTGACATAAATACTTAAGACATATAATGTTTATACATATATTGTATAAGTAATGTATTTAATCACTTTTAAGAACTTAAATACATAAAATCATATAAGTATATTCACAAAAGATAGCTATATTTGAATCCTCATTCCATTTTTCACAAAATTTCTATACGTATACCTAGAGTATTTGTACTCGTATCATACCAAGCTTCTATACGTATTTACTATTGGTATATACACATCAAATCACCACCTAACCAGCCCTTATTCATGCCTTATGTATAAGGTAATTACTTTTGAATCATTGCAAGACTAATTACAAAAATACAAACTAAAATTTTGTCATGTTATCCTTAAAGATCACATTTTTAGGAGTATATATGTATCATCATTTTTGATTCATTTTTACTTCAATCTCTTAACTAAAAACACACACTCTTTCTTACTCTCTAAACTCCATAACAATCCAGCAAAGTTCCATAAAGATCTAGCTTCAAAAACCATACTAAAACACCATAAGAAAACCATACAAAAACACTTCAAGAAAACCCTCCAAGAACACCAACTTACTTCCAATCTTTCATCCACTTCTATCACCCTTTTGATTCTAGCTTCTTACTTCTCTTTTACAGCAAACTTATCCAAGGAACTTGAGGTAGAATCTATGTTCATAACCTTATTCGATTCATATATATATAGCTATCTTATTTTGTGGTACAAAAGTTTAACAACAAGAACATAGTTTGAATGTTTTCAAACTTGTTTGCAAACTAAATAGATCCTTCTAACTTAACTTTTAAAATACTTCAAGACCTGTAATATAACTTATGTATATGCTAATTTAACAAGGTAAAACTTGGTTTTTCAAAGTATAAGTATTTTTAGAAAAATGGTCATTAAATGATTTTGTTGTAACAAAAATGTTTAACTTCATATGTTTCACTAATGTTTCACTTATGCCGTATGATTTTGAATACAAACCAAGGTATTTACAGTTCATAGTCTTAAAGAAGAACTCGATCCAAGAAGATGGCAATTTGAATCAACGAAAACGGATTTGTAACGAAGAAACTATGACCGAAACAAAATTGGTTATCCTAGATCATTTCAACTACGGGATCAATTGGAAAAAATGATATAAATCACATATTTCTAAGATAACATGATATTTTATATATATGTACTTATAATTCAATTTTATATGGTTCAGGATCACCCGTAAACAACACGAGAAGATTAATCATAAGATCCCATGATTGTACGCAACACGTCATTTGACAACACCGGTACTTTATGTACGCAACACGTCATTTGACAACACCGGTACCATGGGTCAAGATTAATCTCGACCAACACATATACGATGGGGTTTTATTGATTTCATTGGGGGTTTTATTTATTTCATTGCGGGTATATTAAACATCTAAAAATGAACCATTAAAATTGAATTACTAACATCGGACTGCTAACTACGGACTAAGGAATTATTCAAAGTATTAAAAGTATAACAAGTATATATTTATAACGTTTGTTTAAAAATGAAAACATATTGATATATTATATATGGATAGGTTCGTGATATCAACCGAAAGACCGAGTCAAATTATATATATCATCAAGACAAGAGTGAGTATATAGTCCCACTTTTAAACTCTAAATATTTCGGGATGAGAATACATGTATTTTATGTTTTACATTATGGACACAAGTAACTGAAAAATATATTCTACGTTGAGTTGTACCACTGGCATACTTCCCTGTAGCTTGGTAACTAATATTTACAGCGGTATTGTAAACGCGAATCCTGTTGATAGATCTATCGGGCCTGACAACCCCAACCGGACTGGACGACCAGTATTCAACGGTTGCACAGTACTTCGTTTCGTGACTACACTTGGTACAGTGTAGTAAGATTTCATATTAAAGGGAATATGCGACGTGATTAATTGTTAAGTATGGTTACCAAGTGCTCAACCACTTAGAATATTTTATTTGAAATGTTTATATACGAAATCTTGTGGTCTATATATATATATTGCTGCGCACTAAACCTATATCTCACCAACTTTATGTTGACGTTTTTAAACATGTTTATTCTCAGGTGATAATTAAAGCTTCCGCTGCATTATGTTGAATCTAAGCAGGATCATGCGTACTCATATTTGTGTCAAAAATAAAACTGCATATCCAAGGACGTGTGTTGTAAAATATGCTAGAAATCGTGTTGTTATTATCATTTGTAAAGTTTGTAAGTCGAAGATTATCGTTAAACGATAATCATCTTTTTATTGTCTAAAGCTTGTAACAAAAATAATGGTTTGGTTTGTAATGTATAATATATGCAGTTTTCCTTTTTAAAAATGTCGCATATAGAGGTCAATACCTCGCAATGAAATCATACGTTATCTAACACGTTCTTATGGTTAAGGACGGGTTATGACATGTGGTATCAGAGCGTTGGTCTTAGCGAACCAGGTCTGCATTAGTGTGTCTAACCGAGAAGCCGTTAGGATACATTAGTAAGTCTGGACTTTGACCGGGTCTGATTTAAAAAAAAAAAAACCATTGCTTATCACTGTTGGTTAAAATTTATATGTAAATATTATATAAGTACTAATGGGTTAGTTGTTGTGTGATAGATGTCGAGCTCAAAAATTGTTATCACAATCAACGACTCCGAATCAGAATCTTCAGATGGCGTTCCAGTCATTAACCTGTCCGATGACGAAAATGATATCCTTGGGGAAGACTCACAAATTCCGGATGAACCAACTATAGAGAACCAGGAAAGTGAACCCGAGGAGGAAAGTGAACCCGAGGAGGAAAGTGAACCCGAGGAGGAAAGTGAACCCGAGGAAGAAATACAGGAAATTACAAAAGACGAGTTCGAACTAGGAAAGAAACGAAAGGCTAATGAATTAGAAAATCCAAATCCCGAGTTTAATGAGAATGATGTGGCACCAATTCCACTCAACACTACCACCCCTATCCCCGCTATTCCTATTCGTTCTGTCCCGGCATCCAGTTCTTCAGTCCCACAGCCAAAATATAGGCAGACAGTTAGGATAAGCGTTAAGCAAATCTTTGTGTCTAAACGTCCTAGAAAATAGATCAAACGATGCGCTGCTGTGTCAAACCATGGAACCGAATAATGTTTTGTATAATATTAATAGTGTGGTTTGCTTAATGTTCGATGTAAGATAAGCATATGTAAAATATTGAAGTATGAAATGCAATAATTTTCCATGGTTAAGTATTATTTAGATTGTAGTAATTGATTCTGTACTAAGCTATTAAGTATGAACATTAACGGGTAGGTACTACCCAAGATATAATTATAAAACGCTAATAAGAAGAAAAGGCTTTTATAATAATACCTAGTTCATATTATTAATAAGCTATAATGTACTATAAATACACACTACATCTATAATAATCCATGTGAATAATTATTTTCTTTCATTAGGAAATGGCGCGATTGAATCGAATGACGGAACAAGAACTCGAGGAACTCATCAACCAGCGAGTGAACGATAGAATGCTATGGGTCGAAGCTGCAAGAGCTGCTGCAGTTAATCCAAATCCTCGTGTAGGATGCTCCTACAAGACGTTTCAAGCTTGCAAGCCATCATCATTCAGTGGAACGGAAGGACCGATCGGTTTAACCCGATGGATAGAAAAGATGGAGACGGTGTTTAAAATCAGTGGTTGTGATGAAAAAGACATGACCAAGTTTGCATCGTGCACTTTACAAGATAGTGCACTCACATGGTGGAAGAATTATGTGAAGGCGGTAGGAGGAGATGTAGCTTATGATACTCCATGGGAAGAATTCAAAACAATGATAATCACCGAGTATTGTCCAAGGAATGAGGTTATTAAGTTAGAAGATGAGTTACGAAGTTTGAAGGTGGTTGGTACTGAAATCACCAACTACAACCAGCGATTCATGGAATTAGTTTTGCTATGTCCTGAATTGGTTCCAACCGAAGAACGGAAGATTGAAATGTACAAAGCTGGTTTGCCCAAAAAGGTCAAGGCAAATGTTACAGCATCGAAACCTAAGACAATTCATGAAGCTATAACCATGGCAAACGAGCTAATGGATCAGGTCATCATGGATAAGAAAGTATCCAATACTGATGTGAAGGTATCAGGTAACAAAAGAAAGTGGAATGGAAATTATGATCGAGGTAACCAACAACAATCTTTTAAGAAACAAGAAAACACGCAAGGTGCGGGTAGTGGTTTAAGCTTTGGTTATAAAGGACAAAATCCTTTATGCAACCGTTGCCACAAACATCACTTTGGTTACTGTAGTGTGTTATGCACCAAGTGTAATCGACAAGGTCATCTTGCGGAAGATTGTAAGGCTCTCGTTACAAATGGCAACAAGACTCCTGCCACCAACGCAAATAGAACTGCTTTGGCTACCATTACTTGTTTTGGTTGTGGAAAACAAGGTCACTATAAGAGTCAGTGCCCGAATCAGAATGGCGGACCTGCACGTGGAAGAGCGTTTGTTATTAATGCTAGAGAGGCACGAGAAGACCCGGAGCTTGTTACGGGTACGTTTACCATTAATAACTTATCAGCATCTATTTTATTTGATACTGGCGCCGATAGAAGTTACGTGTGTATAAATTTTTACACTAAATTGAATTGTTCATCATTACCTCTAGATGCTAAGTACATGATTGAGTTAGCTAATGGTAAACTAATTAAAGCCGATAAAATTTGTCGTGATTGTAAGATAAATTTAGCCGGAGAAACATTTAAGATTGATTTGATACCCGTAGAATTAGGAAGTTTTGATGTAATAGTCAGCATGGACTGGATGTCCAAAGTAGGAGCGGAAGTTGTTTGTGCCAAGAAGGCAATTCGTATTCCTGGTAAGGATAAAATGCCGGTGATGATTTACGGAGAGAAGGGTGATTCAAAGCTAAAACTCATTAGCTGTTTGAAAGCCAAAAAGTGTTTAGAAAAGGGATGTTACGCTATTTTAGCACATGTTAATAAAGTCGAAAAGGAAGAGAAGTGCATCAATGACGTGCCTGTGGCAAGAGATTTTCCCGAAGTTTTTCCGGAAGAATTGCCGGGATTACCTCCATTTAGATCTGTAGAATTTCAAATAGATCTTGTACCAGGAGCTGCACCAGTGGCTCGTGCTCCATATAGACTTGCACCGTCCGAGTTAAAAGAACTTCAAAGTCAGTTAAAAGAATTACTGGACCGTGGATTCATACGACCGAGTACTTCACCGTGGGGAGCTCCAATTTTGTTTGTTAAGAAGAAAGATGGATCTTTTAGGATGTGTATAGACTATCGTGAATTAAATAAGTTAACTATCAAGAATCGATATCCACTACCGAGAATTGATGACTTATTTGATCAACTGCAAGGATCATGTATTTATTCGAAAATCGACCTAAGATCGGGCTATCATCAACTACGCGTTAAAGAAGAGGACATTCCGAAAACTGCTTTTCGGACACGTTATGGTCATTACGAATTTTTGGTTATGCCGTTTGGATTGACGAATGCGCCAGCTGTATTCATGGACCTCATGAATCGAGTTTGTAGTCCGTATTTAGATAAGTTTGTTATCGTTTTCATTGATGATATTCTTATCTATTCCAAGAGTGAGCAAGAGCATGAAGAGCATTTAAGGTTGATACTGGAGTTGTTGAGAAAAGAACAACTTTATGCTAAATTTTCTAAGTGTGCTTTCTGGTTGAAAGAAGTGCAATTTCTTGGTCACGTTGTTAATAGCGAAGGAATTCAGGTTGATCCAGCAAAAACTGAAGCTATTGAAAAATGGGAGACTCCTAAGACACCAACACAGATACGCCAATTTTTGGGTTTAGCCGGTTATTATAGAAGGTTTATTCAAGATTTTTCTCGAATAGCTAAGCCGTTGACAGCATTAACGCAAAAAGGGAAGAAATACGAATGGACCTCGGAGCAGGAGAACGCATTTCAATTACTGAAGAAGAAGTTAACTACGGCGCCTATTTTATCGTTACCTGAAGGGAACGATGATTTTGAAATATATTGTGACGCTTCGCGACAAGGTTTTGGTTGTGTTCTTATGCAACGAAAGAAAGTAATTGCATTTGCATCCCGACAATTGAAGATTCATGAGCGGAATTATACGACGCATGATCTAGAACTGGGAGCAGTCGTGTTTGCATTGAAGATGTGGAGACACTACTTGTATGGGGTTAAATTCACTGTGTTTACTGATCATAAAAGCCTTCAACATATTTTCGATCAAAAACAGCTGAACATGAGGCAACGTAGGTGGGTTGAGTTAATAAATGACTATGATTGTGAAATTCGTTATCATCCCGGGAAAGCGAACGTGGTGGCCGACGCTCTAAGCAGAAAGGAACGAGAACCAATTCGAGTACGAGCGATGAACATAAAAATTCGCATGAATCTCAACTCACAAATCAAAGAAGTTCAACGAGAAGCACTTACTAAAGAAAATATAGGAAATGAAATAATGAAGAAGTATGAGAAGCAACTCGTTATGCGGGAAGATGGAATTCGATATTTTGCAAATCGTATTTGGGTACCGAAGTTGGGTGGATTAAGGAAGTTGATATTGAACGAGGCACATAAGACAAGATATTCGATACATCCTGGAGTTGGAAAGATGTACCAAGATCTTAAGACGCATTATTGGTGGCCTAATTTGAAGACAGACGTTGCAACATATGTTGGGGAATGTTTAACTTGTTCCAAAGTCAAAGCAGAACACCAGAAGCCGTCAGGGTTACTTCAACAACCAGAAATTCCAGAATGGAAATGGGACGGTATTACCATGGATTTCATCACGAAGTTACCAAAGACTGCCTGGGGATACGACACCATTTGGGTAATTGTTGATCGTCTTACCAAATCTGCACATTTCTTGCCTATAAAGGAAACAGATAGAATGGAGAAATTATTACGATTATATATAAAGGAAATAGTTTCAAGGCATGGAATACCTATTTCCATTATATCCGATCGTGATAGTAGATTTACTTCAAAATTTTGGCAATCACTACAGGAGGCACTAGGAACTCGGTTGGATATGAGTACCGCATATCATCCACAAACCGATGGACAGAGTGAAAGAACGATTCAGACTCTCGAAGACATGCTCAGGGCATGTGTGATCGATTTTGGAAACGGATGGGATAAATATCTACCGTTAGCAGAATTCTCGTATAATAATAGTTATCATGCGAGCATTGGAGCTGCGCCATTCGAAGCATTGTACGGAAGGAAGTGTAGATCTCCTATCTGTTGGAATGAAGTAGGAGATCGACATTTAACTGGTCCCGAGATCATACATGAAACGACCGAGAAGATAGTACAAATCAAGGAGAGATTGAAAACAGCCCGTAGTCGCCAAAAGAGCTACGCCAATGTTCGAAGGAAACCATTAGAGTTTCAGGTCGGGGACATGGTTATGCTAAAGGTGTCACCTTGGAAAGGTGTAATACGTTTCGGCAAAAGGGGTAAACTGAACCCAAGGTACGTAGGCCCGTTCAAGATCATCGAACGCATTGGACCGGTAGCTTATCGACTCGAGTTACCGCAACAACTCGCCGGAGTACATAATACCTTTCACGTCTCAAACCTTAAGAAGTGTCTTGCAAAGGAAGACCTCACCATTCCTCTTGAAGAAATTCATGTCGACGAGAAACTACAATTCGTCGAAGAACCAATCGAAATCATGGACCGTGAAGTTAAACAACTCAAACAGAGCAATATACCGATTGTTAAGGTTCGTTGGAATGCTAGAAGAGGTCCTGAGTTTACTTGGGAACGAGAGGATCAGATGAAACGAAAGTATCCGCACTTGTTTCTCGATAACGCAAAATAGGTACAATTTTAAAATTTCGGGACGAAATTTATTTAACGGGGAGGTAATGTAACGACCCGCACTTTTTCGATCATTCTATACTTATAAGATTAATATTTACATAAATTAAACCTTGCCAACATGATAAGCAATCCAAATTGTCGAGACTGATATTTCCGAAAAGAGTTTTACACAACGTTTGACCGTCTAGTTTGACCGATGATATCACGAACCATACAATATATGATAATTATACGTTTGTGTATATATATGTATATATACATATTTAACATGATTAAGGAATGTTTTAATACCTCATTTTATATTAATAACAACAAGTTATATGTGTATTTTGAAACTACTAACTTAAGTTTTCAAAACGATAACTATACGTAACGTTATTTGACATAAATACTTAAGACATATAATGTTTATACATATATTGTATAAGTAATGTATTTAATCACTTTTAAGAACTTAAATACATAAAATCATATAAGTGTATTCACAAAAGATAGCTATATTTGAATCCTCATTCCATTTTTCACAAAATTTCTATACGTATACCTAGAGTATTTGTACTCGTATCATACCAAGCTTCTATACGTATTTACTATTGGTATATACACATCAAATCACCACCTAACCAGCCCTTATTCATGCCTTATGTATAAGGTAATTACTTTTGAATCATTGCAAGACTAATTACAAAAATACAAACTAAAATTTTGTCATGTTATCCTTAAAGATCACATTTTTAGGAGTATATATGTATCATCATTTTTGATTCATTTTTACTTCAATCTCTTAACTAAAAACACACACTCTTTCTTACTCTCTAAACTCCATAACAATCCAGCAAAGTTCCATAAAGATCTAGCTTCAAAAACCATACTAAAACACCATAAGAAAACCATACAAAAACACTTCAAGAAAACCCTCCAAGAACACCAACTTACTTCCAATCTTTCATCCACTTCTATCACCCTTTTGATTCTAGCTTCTTACTTCTCTTTTACAGCAAACTTATCCAAGGAACTTGAGGTAGAATCTATGTTCATAACCTTATTCGATTCATATATATATAGCTATCTTATTTTGTGGTACAAAAGTTTAACAACAAGAACATAGTTTGAATGTTTTCAAACTTGTTTGCAAACTAAATAGATCCTTCTAACTTAACTTTTAAAATACTTCAAGACCTGTAATATAACTTATGTATATGCTAATTTAACAAGGTAAAACTTGGTTTTTCAAAGTATAAGTATTTTTAGAAAAATGGTCATTAAATGATTTTGTTGTAACAAAAATGTTTAACTTCATATGTTTCACTAATGTTTCACTTATGCCGTATGATTTTGAATACAAACCAAGGTATTTACAGTTCATAGTCTTAAAGAAGAACTCGATCCAAGAAGATGGCAATTTGAATCAACGAAAACGGATTTGTAACGAAGAAACTATGACCGAAACAAAATTGGTTATCCTAGATCATTTCAACTACGGGATCAATTGGAAAAAATGATATAAATCACATATTTCTAAGATAACATGATATTTTATATATATGTACTTATAATTCAATTTTATATGGTTCAGGATCACCCGTAAACAACACGAGAAGATTAATCATAAGATCCCATGATTGTACGCAACACGTCATTTGACAACACCGGTACTTTATGTACGCAACACGTCATTTGACAACACCGGTACCATGGGTCAAGATTAATCTCGACCAACACATATACGATGGGGTTTTATTGATTTCGTTGGGGGTTTTATTTATTTCATTGAGGGTATATTAAACATCTAAAAATGAACCATTAAAATTGAATTACTAACATCGGACTGCTAACTACGGACTAAGGAATTATTCAAAGTATTAAAAGTATAACAAGTATATATTTATAACGTTTGTTTAAAAATGAAAACATATTGATATATTATATATGGATAGGTTCGTGATATCAACCGAAAGACCGAGTCAAATTATATATATCATCAAGACAAGAGTGAGTATATAGTCCCACTTTTAAACTCTAAATATTTCGGGATGAGAATACATGTATTTTATGTTTTACATTATGGACACAAGTAACTGAAAAATATATTCTACGTTGAGTTGTACCACTGGCATACTTCCCTGTAGCTTGGTAACTAATATTTACAGCGGTATTGTAAACGCGAATCCTGTTGATAGATCTATCGGGCCTGACAACCCCAACCGGACTGGACGACCAGTATTCAACGGTTGCACAGTACTTCGTTTCGTGACTACACTTGGTACAGTGTAGTAAGATTTCATATTAAAGGGAATATGCGACGTGATTAATTGTTAAGTATGGTTACCAAGTGCTCAACCACTTAGAATATTTTATTTGAAATGTTTATATACGAAATCTTGTGGTCTATATATATATATTGCTGCGCACTAAACCTATATCTCACCAACTTTATGTTGACGTTTTTAAACATGTTTATTCTCAGGTGATAATTAAAGCTTCCGCTGCATTATGTTGAATCTAAGCAGGATCATGCGTACTCATATTTGTGTCAAAAATAAAACTGCATATCCAAGGACGTGTGTTGTAAAATATGCTAGAAATCGTGTTGTTATTTTCATTTGTAAAGTTTGTAAGTCGAAGATTATCGTTAAACGATAATCATCTTTTTATTGTCTAAAGCTTGTAACAAAAATAATGGTTTGGTTTGTAATGTATAATATATGCAGTTTTCCTTTTTAAAAATGTCGCATATAGAGGTCAATACCTCGCAATGAAATCATACGTTATCTAACACGTTCTTATGGTTAAGGACGGGTTATGACACCCTTTTTGTTCTATCTTCTCGTTTTCACACAAAATAAACAACGAAAAACGTTATTGCAAAACTATAACGCGTTTGAAAGGTCCCTTTTTGTTCGATCTTCTCGTTTTCACTCAAAATAAACAACGAAAAACGTTGTTGCAAAACTATAACGCATTTAAAACGTCCCTTTTTGTCCGATCTTCTCGTTTTCGCTCAAAATAAACAACGAAAAACGTTGTTGCAAAAATATAACGCGTTAAAAAGGTCCCTTTTTGTCCGATCTTCTCATTTTCACTCCAAATAAACAACGAAAAACGTTGTTGCAAAACTATAACGCGTTTAAAACATCCCTTTTTGTTCGATCTTCTCGTTTTCACTCAATATAAACAACGAAAAACGTTGTTGCAAAACTATAACGCGTTTGAAACGTCCCTTTTTGTCCGACCTTCTCGTTTTCACTCAAAATAAACAACGAAAAACGTTGTTGCAAAACTATAACGCGTTTAAAAGGTCCCTTTTTGTCCGATCTTCTCGTTTTCACTCAAAATAAACAGCGAAAAATGTTGTTGTAAAAACATAACGCGTTTAAAAGGTCACTTTTTGTCCCATCTTCTCGTTTTCATTCCAAATAAACAACGAAAAAGTTGTTGCAAAACTATAACGTGTTTAAAAGGTCCTTTTTTGTCCGATTTTCTCGTTTTCACTCAAAATTAACAACGAAAAACGTTGTTGCAAAAATATAACGCGTTAAAAAGGTCCCTTTTTTTTCGATCTTCTCATTTTCACTCCAAATAAACAACGAAAAACGTTGTTGCAAAACTATAACGCGTTTAAAAGGTCCCTTTTTGTCCGATCTTCTCATTTTCACTCCAAATAAACAACGAAAAACGTTGTTGCAAAACTATAACGCGTTTAAAACGTCCCTTTTTGTCCGATCTTCTCGTTTTCACTCAAAATAAACAACGAAAAACGTTGTTACAAAAGGTCCCTTTTTGTCCGATCTTCTCGTTTTCACTAAAAATAAACAACGAAAAACGTTGTTGCAAAACTATAACGCGTTTAAAAGGTCCCTTTTTGTCCGATCTTCTCGTTTTCACTCAAAATAAACAACGAAAAACGTTGTTGCAAAAATATAACGCGTTAAAAAGGTCCCTTTTTGTTCGATCTTCTCATTTTCACTCCAAATAAACAACGAAAAACGTTGTTGCAAAACTATAACGTGTTTAAAAGGTCCCATTTTGTCCGATTTTCTCGTTTTCACTAAAAATTAACAACGAAAAACGTTGTTGCAAAACTATAACGCGTTTAAAAGGTCCCTTTATGTCTGATCTTCTCATTTTTACACAAAATAAACAACGAAAAACCTTATTGCAAAACTTTAACGCGTTTGAAAGGTCCCTTTTTGTCCGATCTTCTCGTTTTCATTCCAAATAAACAACGAAAAACGTTGTTGAAAAACTATAACGCGTTTAAAAGGTCCTTTTTTGTTCAATTTTTCTCGTTTTCACTCAAAATTAAGAACGAAAAACGTTGTTGCAAAATTATAACGCGTTTAAAAGGTCCCTTTTTGTCCGATCTTCTCGTTTTCACACAAAATAAACAACGAAAAACGTTATTGCAAAACTATAACGCGTTTGAAAGGTCCCTTTTTGTCCGATCTTCTCGTTTTCACTCAAAATTAACAACGAAAAACGTTGTTGCAAAACTATAACGCGTTTAAAAGGTCCCTTTTTGTCCGGTCTTCTCATTTTCACTCAAAATTTACAACGAAAAACGTTGTTGCAAAACTATAACGCGTTTAAAAGGTCCCTTTTTGTTCTATCTTCTCGTTTTCACACAAAATAAACAACGAAAAACGTTATTGCAAAACTATAACGCGTTTGAAAGGTCCCTTTTTGTTCGATCTTCTCGTTTTCACTCAAAATAAACAACGAAAAACGTTGTTGCAAAACTATAACGCATTTAAAACGTCCCTTTTTGTCCGATCTTCTCGTTTTCGCTCAAAATAAACAACGAAAAACGTTGTTGCAAAAATATAACGCGTTAAAAAGGTCCCTTTTTGTCCGATCTTCTCATTTTCACTCCAAATAAACAACGAAAAACGTTGTTGCAAAACTATAACGCGTTTAAAACATCCCTTTTTGTTCGATCTTCTCGTTTTCACTCAATATAAACAACGAAAAACGTTGTTGCAAAACTATAACGCGTTTGAAACGTCCCTTTTTGTCCGACCTTCTCGTTTTCACTCAAAATAAACAACGAAAAACGTTGTTGCAAAACTATAACGCGTTTAAAAGGTCCCTTTTTGTCCGATCTTCTCGTTTTCACTCAAAATAAACAGCGAAAAATGTTGTTGTAAAAACATAACGCGTTTAAAAGGTCACTTTTTGTCCCATCTTCTCGTTTTCATTCCAAATAAACAACGAAAAAGTTGTTGCAAAACTATAACGTGTTTAAAAGGTCCTTTTTTGTCCGATTTTCTCGTTTTCACTCAAAATTAACAACGAAAAACGTTGTTGCAAAAATATAACGCGTTAAAAAGGTCCCTTTTTTTTCGATCTTCTCATTTTCACTCCAAATAAACAACGAAAAACGTTGTTGCAAAACTATAACGCATTTAAAAGGTCCCATTTTGTAAGATTTTCTCGTTTTCACTCAAAATTAACAACGAAAAACGTTGTTGCAAAACTATAACGCGTTTAAAAGGTCCCTTTATGTCTGATCTTCTCGTTTTCACACAAAATAAACAACGAAAAACCTTATTGCAAAACTTTAACGCGTTTGAAAGGTCCCTTTTTGTCCGATCTTCTTGTTTTCATTCCAAATAAACAACGAAAAACGTTGTTGAAAAACTATAACGTGTTTAAAAGGTCCTTTTTTGTTCGATTTTCTCGTTTTCACTCAAAATTAACAATGAAAAACGTTGTTGCAAAACTATAACGCGTTTAAAACGTCCCTTTTTGTCCAATCTTCTCGTTTTCACTCAAAATAAACAACGAAAAACGTTGTTGCAAAACTATAACGCGTTTAAAACGTCCCTTTTTGTTCGATCTTCTCGTTTTCACTCAAAATAAACAACGAAAACGTTGTTGCAAAACTATAATGCGTTTAAAACGTCCCTTTTTATCCGATCTTCTCGTTTTCACTCAAAATAAACAACGAAAAACATTGTTGCAAAACTATAACGCGTTTAGAAGGTCCCTTTTTGTCCGATCTTCTCGTTTTCACTCAAAATAAACAACGAAAAACGTTGTTGCAAAACTATAACGCGTTTGAAACGTCCCTTTTTGTCCGACCTTCTCGTTTTCACTCAAAATAAACAACGAAAAACATTGTTGCAAAACTATAACGCGTTTAGTAGGTCCCTTTTTGTCCGATCTTCTCGTTTTCACTCAAAATAAACAACGAAAAACGTTGTTGCAAAACTATAACGCGTTTAAAACGTCCCTTTTTGTCCGATCTTCTCGTTTTCACTCAAAATTAACAACGAAAAACGTTGTTTCAAAAATATAACGCGTTTAAAAGGTCCCTTTTTGTCCGATCTTCTCATTTTCACTCCAAATAAACAACGAAACACGTCGTTGCAAAATTATAACGCGTTTAAAAGGTCCCTTTTTGTTCGTTCTTCTCGTTTTCACTCAAAATAAACAACGAAAACGTTGTTGCAAAACTATAATGCGTTTAAAACGTCCCTTTTTATCCGATCTTCTCGTTTTCACTCAAAATAAACAACGAAAAACATTGTTGCAAAACTATAACGCGTTTAGAAGGTCCCTTTTTGTCCGATCTTCTCGTTTTCACTCAAAATAAACAACGGAAAACGTTGTTGCAAAAATA
Source organism: Rutidosis leptorrhynchoides (assembly GCF_046630445.1). Taxonomy (NCBI): domain Eukaryota; kingdom Viridiplantae; phylum Streptophyta; class Magnoliopsida; order Asterales; family Asteraceae; genus Rutidosis; species Rutidosis leptorrhynchoides. The sequence continues at coordinate 262,611,605 of NC_092337.1, forward strand.
TAACGCGTTTAAAATGTCCCTTTTTGTCCGATCTTCTCATTTTCACTCCAAATAAACAACGAAAAACGTTGTTGCAAAACTAGAGCGCGTTTAAAAGGTCCCTTTTTGTCCGATTTTCTCGTTTTCAATCAAAATTAACAATAAAAAACGTTGTTGCAAAACTATAACGCGTTTAAAAGGTCCCTTTTTGTCCGATCTTTTCGTTTTCACACAAAATAAACAACGAAAAACTTTGTTGCAAAACTATAACGCGTTTAAAAGGTCCCTTTTTGTCCGATCTTCTCGTTTTCACTCAAAATTAACAACGAAAAACTTTGTTGCAAAACTATAACGCGTTTAAAAGTCCCCTTTTTGTCCGATCTTCTCGTTTTCACTCAAAATAAACAAAGAAAAACGTTGTTGCAAAACTATAACTCGTTTAAAACGCCCCTTTTTGTCCGATCTTCTCGTTATCACTAAAAATAAACAATGAAAAACGTTGTTGCGAAACTATAACGCGTTTAAAAGGTCCCTTTTTGTCCGATCTTCTCGTTTTCACTCAAAATTAACAACGAAAAACGTTGTTGCAAAAATATAACGCGTTAAAAAGGTCCCTTTTTGTTCGATCTTCTCATTTTCACTCCAAATAAACAATGAAAAACGTTGTTGCAAAACTATAACGCGTTTAAAAGGTCCCTTTTTGTCCGATCTTCTCATTTTCACTCCAAATAAACAACGAAAAACGTTGTTGCAAAACTATAACGCGTTTAAAACGTCCCTTTTTGTCCGATCTTCTCGTTTTCACTCAAAATAAACAACGAAAAACGTTGTTACAAAAGGTCCCTTTTTGTCCGATCTTCTCGTTTTCACTAAAAATAAACAACGAAAAACGTTGTTGCAAAACTATAACGCGTTTAAAAGGTCCCTTTTTGTTCGATCTTCTCGTTTTCACTCAAAATAAACAACGAAAAACGTTGTTGCAAAAATATAACGCGTTAAAAAGGTCCCTTTTTGTTCGATCTTCTCATTTTCACTCCAAATAAACAACGAAAAACGTTGTTGCAAAACTATAACGTGTTTAAAAGGTCCCATTTTGTCCGATTTTCTCGTTTTCACTAAAAATTAACAACGAAAAACGTTGTTGCAAAACTATAACGCGTTTAAAAGGTCCCTTTATGTCTGATCTTCTCATTTTTACACAAAATAAACAACGAAAAACCTTATTGCAAAACTTTAACGCGTTTGAAAGGTCCCTTTTTGTCCGATCTTCTCGTTTTCATTCCAAATAAACAACGAAAAACGTTGTTGAAAAACTATAACGCGTTTAAAAGGTCCTTTTTTGTTCAATTTTTCTCGTTTTCACTCAAAATTAAGAACGAAAAACGTTGTTGCAAAATTATAACGCGTTTAAAAGGTCCCTTTTTGTCCGATCTTCTCGTTTTCACACAAAATAAACAACGAAAAACGTTATTGCAAAACTATAACGCGTTTGAAAGGTCCCTTTTTGTCCGATCTTCTCGTTTTCACTCAAAATTAACAACGAAAAACGTTGTTGCAAAACTATAACGCGTTTAAAAGGTCCCTTTTTGTCCGGTCTTCTCATTTTCACTCAAAATTTACAACGAAAAACGTTGTTGCAAAACTATAACGCGTTTAAAAGGTCCCTTTTTGTTCTATCTTCTCGTTTTCACACAAAATAAACAACGAAAAACGTTATTGCAAAACTATAACGCGTTTGAAAGGTCCCTTTTTGTTCGATCTTCTCGTTTTCACTCAAAATAAACAACGAAAAACGTTGTTGCAAAACTATAACGCATTTAAAACGTCCCTTTTTGTCCGATCTTCTCGTTTTCGCTCAAAATAAACAACGAAAAACGTTGTTGCAAAAATATAACGCGTTAAAAAGGTCCCTTTTTGTCCGATCTTCTCATTTTCACTCCAAATAAACAACGAAAAACGTTGTTGCAAAACTATAACGCGTTTAAAACATCCCTTTTTGTTCGATCTTCTCGTTTTCACTCAATATAAACAACGAAAAACGTTGTTGCAAAACTATAACGCGTTTGAAACGTCCCTTTTTGTCCGACCTTCTCGTTTTCACTCAAAATAAACAACGAAAAACGTTGTTGCAAAACTATAACGCATTTAAAAGGTCCCTTTTTGTCCGATCTTCTCGTTTTCACTCAAAATAAACAGCGAAAAATGTTGTTGTAAAAACATAACGCGTTTAAAAGGTCACTTTTTGTCCCATCTTCTCGTTTTCATTCCAAATAAACAACGAAAAAGTTGTTGCAAAACTATAACGTGTTTAAAAGGTCCTTTTTTGTCCGATTTTCTCGTTTTCACTCAAAATTAACAACGAAAAACGTTGTTGCAAAAATATAACGCGTTAAAAAGGTCCCTTTTTTTCGATCTTCTCATTTTCACTCCAAATAAACAACGAAAAACGTTGTTGCAAAACTATAACGCATTTAAAAGGTCCCATTTTGTAAGATTTTCTCGTTTTCACTCAAAATTAACAACGAAAAACGTTGTTGCAAAACTATAACGCGTTTAAAAGGTCCCTTTATATCTGATCTTCTCGTTTTCACACAAAATAAACAACGAAAAACCTTATTGCAAAACTTTAACGCGTTTGAAAGGTCCCTTTTTGTCCGATCTTCTCGTTTTCATTCCAAATAAACAACGAAAAACGTTATTGCAAAACTTTAACGCGTTTGAAAGGTCCCTTTTTGTCCGATCTTCTCGTTTTCACTCAAAATAAACAACGGAAAACGTTGTTGCAAAAATATAACGCGTTTAAAATGTCCCTTTTTGTCCGATCTTCTCATTTTCACTCCAAATAAACAACGAAAAACGTTGTTGCAAAACTAGAACGCGTTTAAAAGGTCCCTTTTTGTCCGATTTTCTCGTTTTCAATCAAAATTAACAATAAAAAACGTTGTTGCAAAACTATAACGCGTTTAAAAGGTCCCTTTTTATCCGATCTTCTCGTTTTGACACAAAATAAACAACGAAAAATGTTATTGTAAAACTATAACGCGTTTGAAAGGTCCCTTTTTGTTCGATCTTCTCGTTTTCGCTCAAAATTAACAACGAAAAACGTTGTTGCAAAACTATAACGCGTTTAAAAGGTCCCTTTTTGTCCGATCTTCTCGTTTTCACACAAAATAAACAACGAAAAACTTTGTTGCAAAACTATAACGCGTTTAAAAGGTCCCTTTTTGTCCGATCTTCTCGTTTTCACTCAAAATTAACAACGAAAAACTTTGTTGCAAAACTATAACGCGTTTAAAAGTCCCCTTTTTGTCCGATCTTCTCGTTTTCACTCAAAATAAACAACGAAAAACGTTGTTGCAAAACTATAACGCGTTTAAAACGTCCCTTTTTGTCCGATCTTCTCGTTATCACTAAAAATAAACAATGAAAAACGTTGTTGCGAAACTATAACGCGTTTAAAAGGTCCCTTTTTGTCCGATCTTCTCGTTTTCACTCAAAAATAACAACGAAAAACGTTGTTGCAAAAATATAACGCGTTAAAAAGGTCCCTTTTTGTTCGATCTTCTCATTTTCACTCCAAATAAACAACGAAAAACGTTGTTGCAAAACTATAACGCGTTTAAAAGGTCCCTTTTTGTCCGATCTTCTCATTTTCACTCCAAATAAACAACGAAAAACGTTATTGCAAAACTATAACGCGTTTAAAAGGTCCCTTTTTGTCCGATCTTCTCGTTTTCACTCAAAATAAACAACGAAAAACGTTGTTGCAAAAATATAACGCGTTAAAAAGGTCCCTTTTTGTTCGATCTTCTCATTTTCACTCCAAATAAACAACGAAAAACGTTGTTGCAAAACTATAACGTGTTTAAAAAGTCCCATTTTGTCCGATTTTCTCGTTTTCACTAAAAATTAACAACGAAAAACGTTGTTGCAAAACTATAACGCGTTTAAAAGGTCACTTTATGTCTGATCTTCTCATTTTCACACAAAATAAACAACGAAAAACCTTACTGCAAAACTTTAATTCTTTTGAAAGGTCCCTTTTTGTCCGATCTTCTCGTTTTCATTCCAAATAAACAACGAAAAACGTTGTTGAAAAACTATAACGCGTTTAAAAGGTCCTTTTTTGTTCAATTTTTCTCGTTTTCACTCAAAATTAAGAACGAAAAACGTTGTTGCAAAATTATAACGCGTTTAAAAGGTCCCTTTTTGTCCGATCTTCTCGTTTTCACACAAAATAAACAACGAAAAACGTTATTGCAAAACTATAACGCGTTTGAAAGGTCCCTGTTTGTCCGATCTTCTCGTTTTCACTCAACATTAACAACGAAAAACGTTGTTGCAAAACTATAACGCGTTTAAAAGGTCCCTTTTTGTCCGATCTTCTCGTTTTCACTCAAAATTTACAACGAAAAACGTTGTTGCAAAACTATAACGCGTTTAAAAGGTCCCTTTTTGTTCTATCTTCTCGTTTTCACACAAAATAAACAAAGAAAAACGTTATTACAAAACTATAACGCGTTTGAAAATTCCCTTTTTGTTCGATCTTCTCGTTTTTACTCAAAATAAACAACGAAAAACGTTGTTGCAAAACTATAACGCATTTAAAACGTCCCTTTTTGTCCGATCTTCTCGTTTTCGCTCAAAATAAACAACGAAAAACGTTGTTGCAAAAATATAACGAGTTAAAAAGGTCCCTTTTTGTCCGATCTTCTCATTTTCACTCCAAATAAACAACGAAAAACGTTGTTGCAAAACTATAACGCGTTTAAAACATCCCTTTTTGTTCGATCTTCTCGTTTTCACTCAATATAAACAACGAAAAACGTTGTTGCAAAACTATAACACGTTTGAAACGTCCCTTTTTGTCCGACCTTCTCATTTTCACTCAAAATAAACAACGAAAAACGTTGTTGCAAAACTATAACGCGTTTAAAAGGTCCCTTTTTGTCCGATCTTCTCGTTTTCACTCAAAATAAACAGCGAAAAATGTTGTTGTAAAAACATAACGCGTTTAAAAGGTCACTTTTTGTCCCATCTTCTCGTTTTCATTCCAAATAAACAACGAAAAAGTTGTTGCAAAACTATAACGTGTTTAAAAGGTCCTTTTTTGTCCGATTTTCTCGTTTTCACTCAAAATTAACAACGAAAAACGTTGTTGCAAAAATATAACGCGTTAAAAAGGTCCCTTTTTTTTCGATCTTCTCATTTTCACTCCAAATAAACAACGAAAAACGTTGTTGCAAAACTATAACGCATTTAAAAGGTCCCATTTTGTAAGATTTTCTCGTTTTCACTCAAAATTAACAACGAAAAACGTTGTTGCAAAACTATAACGCGTTTAAAACGCCCCTTTTTGTCCAATCTTCTCGTTTTCACTCAAAATAAACAACGAAAAACGTTGTTGCAAAACTATAACGCGTTTAAAACGTCCCTTTTGGTCCGATCTTCTCGTTTTCACTCAAAATAAATAACGAAAAACGTTGTTGCAAAACTATAACGCGTTTAAAAGGTCCTTTTTTGTCCAATCTTCTCGTTTTCACTCAAAATAAACAACGAAAAACGTTGTTGTAAAACTATAACGCGTTTAAAAGGTCCCTTTCTGTCCGATCTTCTCGTTTTCACACAAAATAAACAACGAAAAACGTTGTTGCAAAACTATAAAGCGTTTAAAACGTCTCTTTTTGTCCGATCTTCTTGTTTTCACTCAAAATAAACAACGAAAAACGTTGTTGCAAAACTATAACGCGTTTAAAAGGTCCCTTTTTGTTCGATCTTCTCGTTTTCACTCAAAATAAACAGCAAAAAACGTTGTTGTAAAAACATAACGCGTTTAAAAGGTCACTTTTTGTCCCATCTTCTCGTTTTTATTCCAAATAAACAACGAAAACGTTGTTGCAAAACTATAACATGTTTAAAAGGTCCTTTTTTGTCCGATTTTCTCGTTTTCACTCAAAATTACCAACGAAAAACGTTGTTGCAAAACTATAACAAGTTTAAAAGGTCCCTTTTTGTCCGATCTTCTCGTTTTCACACAATATAAACAACGAAAAATGTTATTGCAAAACTATAACGTGTTTGAAAGGTCCCTTTTTGTCCGATCTTCTCGCTTTCACTCAAAATAAACAACGAAAAACGTTGTTGCAAAACTATAACGCGTTTAAAAGGTCCCTTTTTGTCCGATCTTCTCGTTCTCACTCAAAATTAACAACGAAAAACGTTATTGCAAAACTATAACGCGTTTGCAAGGTCCCTTTTTGTTCGATCTTCTCATTTTCACTCAAAATAAACAATGGAAAACGTTGTTGCAAAACTATAACGCATTTAAAACTTCTCTTTTTGTCCGATCTTCTCGTTTTCACTCAAAATAAACTACGAAAAACGTTGTTGCAAAACTATAACGCGTTTAAAACGTCCCTTTTTGTCCGATCTTCTCGTTTTCACTCAAAATTAACAACGAAAAACGTTGTTTCAAAAATATAACGCGTTTAAAAGGTCCCTTTTTGTCCGATCTTCTCATTTTCACTCCAAATAAACAACGAAACACGTCGTTGCAAAATTATAACGCGTTTAAAAGGTCCCTTTTTGTTCGATCTTCTCGTTTTCACTCAAAATAAACAACGAAAACGTTGTTGCAAAACTATAATGCGTTTAAAACGTCCCTTTTTATCCGATCTTCCCGTTTTCACCCAAAATAAACAACGAAAAACATTGTTGCAAAACTATAACGCGTTTAAAAGGTCCCTTTTTGTCCGATCTTCTCGTTTTCACTTAAAATAAACAACGGAAAACGTTGTTGCAAAAATATAACGCGTTTAAAATGTCCCTTTTTGTCCGATCTTCTCATTTTCACTCCAAATAAACAACGAAAAACGTTGTTGCAAAACTAGAACGCGTTTAAAAGGTCCCTTTTTGTCCGATTTTCTCGTTTTCAATCAAAATTAACAATAAAAAACGTTGTTGCAAAACTATAACGCGTTTAAAAGGTCCCTTTTTATCCGATCTTCTCGTTTTGACACAAAATAAACAACGAAAAATGTTATTGTAAAACTATAACGCGTTTGAAAGGTCCCTTTTTGTCCGATCTTCTTGTTTTCGCTCAAAATTAACAACGAAAAACGTTGTTGCAAAACTATAACGCGTTTAAAAGGTCCCTTTTTGTCCGATCTTCTCGTTTTCACACAAAATAAACAACGAAAAATTTTGTTGCAAAACTATAACGCGTTTAAAAGGTCCCTTTTTGTCCGATCTTCTCGTTTTCACTCAAAATTAACAACGAAAAACTTTGTTGCAAAACTATAACGCGTTTAAAAGTCCCCTTTTTGTCCGATCTTCTCGTTTTCACTCAAAATAAACAACGAAAAACGTTGTTGCAAAACTATAACGCGTTTAAAACGTCCCTTTTTGTCCGATCTTCTCGTTATCACTAAAAATAAACAATGAAAAACGTTATTGCGAAACTATAACGCGTTTAAAAGGTCCCTTTTTGTCCGATCTTCTCGTTTTCACTCAAAATTAACAACGAAAAACGTTGTTGCAAAAATATAACGCGTTAAAAAGGTCCCTTTTTGTTCGATCTTCTCATTTTCACTCCAAATAAACAACGAAAAATGTTGTTGCAAAACTATAACGCGTTTAAAAGGTCCCTTTTTGTCCGATCTTCTCATTTTCACTCCAAATAAACAACGAAAAACGTTGTTGCAAAACTATAACGCGTTTAAAACGTCCCTTTTTGTCCGATCTTCTCGTTTTCACTCAAAATAAACAACTAAAAACGTTGTTACAAAACTATAACGCGTTTGAAACGTCCCTTTTTGTCCGACCTTCTCGTTTTCACTCAAAATAAACAACGAAAAACGTTGTTGCAAAACTATAACGCGTTTGAAACGTCCCTTTTTGTCCGATCTTCTCGTTTTCACTCAAAATAAACAACGAAAAACGTTGTGGCAAAACTATAACGCGTTTAAAAGGTCCCTTTTTGTTCGATCTTCTCGTTTTCACTCAAAATAAACAGCAAAAAACGTTGTTGTAAAAACATAACGCGTTTAAAAGGTCACTTTTTGTCCCATCTTCTCGTTTTTATTCCAAATAAACAACGAAAACGTTGTTGCAAAACTATAACATGTTTAAAAGGTCCTTTTTTGTCCGATTTTCTCGTTTTCACTCAAAATTACCAACGGAAAACGTTGTTGCAAAACTATAACAAGTTTAAAAGGTCCCTTTTTGTCCGATCTTCTCGTTTTCACACAATATAAACAACGAAAAACGTTATTGCAAAACTATAACGTGTTTGAAAGGTCCCTTTTTGTCCGATCTTCTCGCTTTCACTCAAAATAAACAACGAAAAACGTTGTTGCAAAACTATAACGCGTTTAAAAGGTCCATTTTTGTCCGATCTTCTCGTTCTCACTCAAAATTAACAACGAAAAACGTTGTTGCAAAACTATAACGCGTTTAAAAGGTCCCTTTTTGTTCTATCTTCTCGTTTTCACACAAAATAAACAACGAAAAACGTTATTGCAAAACTATAACGCGTTTGAAAGGTCCCTTTTTGTTCGATCTTCTCATTTTCACTCAAAATAAACAATGAAAAACGTTGTTGCAAAACTATAACGCATTTAAAACTTCTCTTTTTGTCCGATCTTCTCGTTTTCACTCAAAATAAACAACGAAAAACGTTGTTGCAAAACTATAACGCGTTTAAAACGTCCCTTTTTGTCCGATCTTCTCGTTTTCACTCAAAATTAACAACGAAAAACGTTGTTTCAAAAATATAACGCGTTTAAAAGGTCCCTTTTTGTCCGATCTTCTCATTTTCACTCCAAATAAACAACGAAACACGTCGTTGCAAAATTATAACGCGTTTAAAAGGTCCCTTTTTGTTCGATCTTCTCGTTTTCACTCAAAATAAACAACGAAAACGTTGTTGCAAAACTATAATGCGTTTAAAACGTCCCTTTTTATCCGATCTTCTCGTTTTCACTCAAAATAAACAACGAAAAACATTGTTGCAAAACTATAACGCGTTTAGAAGGTCCCTTTTTGTCCGATCTTCTCGTTTTCACTCAAAATAAACAACGGAAAACGTTGTTGCAAAAATATAACGCGTTTAAAATGTCCCTTTTTGTCCGATCTTCTCATTTTCACTCCAAATAAACAACGAAAAACGTTGTTGCAAAACTAGAACGCGTTTAAAAGGTCCCTTTTTGTCCGATTTTCTCGTTTTCAATCAAAATTAACAATAAAAAACGTTGTTGCAAAACTATAACGCGTTTAAAAGGTCCCTTTTTGTCCGATCTTCTCGTTTTGACACAAAATAAACAACGAAAAATGTTATTGTAAAACTATAACGCGTTTGAAAGGTCCCTTTTTGTCTGATCTTCTCGTTTTCGCTCAAAATTAACAACGAAAAATGTTGTTGCAAAACTATAACGCGTTTAAAAGGTCCCTTTTTGTCCGATCTTCTCGTTTTCACACAAAATAAACAACGAAAAACTTTGTTGCAAAACTATAACGCTTTTAAAAGGTCCCTTTTTGTCCGATCTTCTCGTTTTCACTCAAAATTAACAACGAAAAACTTTGTTGCAAAACTATAACGCGTTTAAAAGTCCCCTTTTAGTCCGATCTTCTCGTTTTCACTCAAAATAAACAACGAAAAACGTTGTTGCAAAACTATAACGCGTTTAAAACGTCCCTTTTTGTCCGATCTTCTCGTTATCACTAAAAATAAACAATGAAAAACGTTGTTGCGAAACTATAACGCGTATAAAAGGTCCCTTTTTGTCCGATCTTCTCGTTTTCACTCAAAATTAACAACGAAAAACGTTGTTGCAAAAATATAACGCGTTAAAAAGGTCCCTTTTTGTTCGATCTTCTCATTTTCACTCCAAATAAACAACGAAAAACGTTGTTGCAAAACTATAACGCGTTTAAAAGGTCCCTTTTTGTCCGATCTTCTCATTTTCACTCCAAATAAACAACGAAAAACGTTATTGCAAAACTATAACGCGTTTAAAAGGTCCCTTTTTGTCCGATCTTCTCGTTTTCACTCAAAATAAACAACGAAAAACGTTGTTGCAAAAATATAACGCGTTAAAAAGGTCCCTTTTTGTTCGATCTTCTCATTTTCACTCCAAATAAACAACGAAAAACGTTGTTGCAAAACTATAACGTGTTTAAAAAGTCCCATTTTGTCCGATTTTCTCGTTTTCACTAAAAATTAACAACGAAAAACGTTGTTGCAAAACTATAACGCGTTTAAAAGGTCACTTTATGTCTGATCTTCTCATTTTCACACAAAATAAACAACGAAAAACCTTACTGCAAAACTTTAATTCTTTTGAAAGGTCCCTTTTTGTCCGATCTTCTCGTTTTCATTCCAAATAAACAACGAAAAACGTTGTTGAAAAACTATAACGCGTTTAAAAGGTCCTTTTTTGTTCAATTTTTCTCGTTTTCACTCAAAATTAAGAACGAAAAACGTTGTTGCAAAATTATAACGCGTTTAAAAGGTCCCTTTTTGTCCGATCTTCTCGTTTTCACACAAAATAAACAACGAAAAACGTTATTGCAAAACTATAACGCGTTTGAAAGGTCCCTGTTTGTCCGATCTTCTCGTTTTCACTCAACATTAACAACGAAAAACGTTGTTGCAAAACTATAACGCGTTTAAAAGGTCCCTTTTTGTCCGATCTTCTCGTTTTCACTCAAAATTTACAACGAAAAACGTTGTTGCAAAACTATAACGCGTTTAAAAGGTCCCTTTTTGTTCTATCTTCTCGTTTTCACACAAAATAAACAAAGAAAAACGTTATTGCAAAACTATAACGCGTTTGAAAATTCCCTTTTTGTTCGATCTTCTCATTTTTACTCAAAATAAACAACGAAAAACGTTGTTGCAAAACTATAACGCATTTAAAACGTCCCTTTTTGTCCGATCTTCTCGTTTTCGCTCAAAATAAACAACGAAAAACGTTGTTGCAAAAATATAACGAGTTAAAAAGGTCCCTTTTTGTCCGATCTTCTCATTTTCACTCCAAATAAACAACGAAAAACGTTGTTGCAAAACTATAACGCGTTTAAAACATCCCTTTTTGTTCGATCTTCTCGTTTTCACTCAATATAAACAACGAAAAACGTTGTTGCAAAACTATAACACGTTTGAAACGTCCCTTTTTGTCCGACCTTCTCATTTTCACTCAAAATAAACAACGAAAAACGTTGTTGCAAAACTATAACGCGTTTAAAAGGTCCCTTTTTGTCCGATCTTCTCGTTTTCACTCAAAATAAACAGCGAAAAATGTTGTTGTAAAAACATAACGCGTTTAAAAGGTCACTTTTTGTCCCATCTTCTCGTTTTCATTCCAAATAAACAACGAAAAAGTTGTTGCAAAACTATAACGTGTTTAAAAGGTCCTTTTTTGTCCGATTTTCTCGTTTTCACTCAAAATTAACAACGAAAAACGTTGTTGCAAAAATATAACGCGTTAAAAAGGTCCCTTTTTTTTCGATCTTCTCATTTTCACTCAAAATAAACAACGAAAAACGTTGTTGCAAAACTATAACGCATTTAAAAGGTCCCATTTTGTAAGATTTTCTCGTTTTCACTCAAAATTAACAACGAAAAACGTTGTTGCAAAACTATAACGCGTTTAAAAGGTCCCTTTATGTCTGATCTTCTCGTTTTCACACAAAATAAACAACGAAAAACCTTATTGCAAAACTTTAACGCGTTTGAAAGGTCCCTTTTTGTCCGATCTTCTCGTTTTCATTCCAAATAAACAATGAAAAACGTTGTTGAAAAACTATAACGTGTTTAAAAGGTCCTTTTTTGTTCGATTTTCTCGTTTTCACTCAAAATTAACAATGAAAAACGTTGTTGCAAAACTATAACGCGTTTAAAACGCCCCTTTTTGTCCAATCTTCTCGTTTTCACTCAAAATAAACAACGAAAAACGTTGTTGCAAAACTATAACGCGTTTAAAACGTCCCTTTTGGTCCGATCTTCTCGTTTTCACTCAAAATAAATAACGAAAAACGTTGTTGCAAAACTATAACGCGTTTAAAAGGTCCTTTTTTGTCCAATCTTCTCGTTTTCACTCAAAATAAACAACGAAAAACGTTGTTGTAAAACTATAACGCGTTTAAAAGGTCCCTTTCTGTCCGATCTTCTCGTTTTCACACAAAATAAACAACGAAAAACGTTGTTGCAAAACTATAAAGCGTTTAAAACGTCTCTTTTTGTCCGATCTTCTTGTTTTCACTCAAAATAAACAACGAAAAACGTTGTTGCAAAACTATAACGCGTTTAAAAGGTCCCTTTTTGTTCGATCTTCTCGTTTTCACTCAAAATAAACAGCAAAAAACGTTGTTGTAAAAACATAACGCGTTTAAAAGGTCACTTTTTGTCCCATCTTCTCGTTTTTATTCCAAATAAACAACGAAAACGTTGTTGCAAAACTATAACATGTTTAAAAGGTCCTTTTTTGTCCGATTTTCTCGTTTTCACTCAAAATTACCAACGAAAAACGTTGTTGCAAAACTATAACAAGTTTAAAAGGTCCCTTTTTGTCCGATCTTCTCGTTTTCACACAATATAAACAACGAAAAATGTTATTGCAAAACTATAACGTGTTTGAAAGGTCCCTTTTTGTCCGATCTTCTCGCTTTCACTCAAAATAAACAACGAAAAACGTTGTTGCAAAACTATAACGCGTTTAAAAGGTCCCTTTTTGTCCGATCTTCTCGTTCTCACTCAAAATTAACAACGAAAAACGTTATTGCAAAACTATAACGCGTTTGCAAGGTCCCTTTTTGTTCGATCTTCTCATTTTCACTCAAAATAAACAATGGAAAACGTTGTTGCAAAACTATAACGCATTTAAAACTTCTCTTTTTGTCCGATCTTCTCGTTTTCACTCAAAATAAACTACGAAAAACGTTGTTGCAAAACTATAACGCGTTTAAAACGTCCCTTTTTGTCCGATCTTCTCGTTTTCACTCAAAATTAACAACGAAAAACGTTGTTTCAAAAATATAACGCGTTTAAAAGGTCCCTTTTTGTCCGATCTTCTCATTTTCACTCCAAATAAACAACGAAACACGTCGTTGCAAAATTATAACGCGTTTAAAAGGTCCCTTTTTGTTCGATCTTCTCGTTTTCACTCAAAATAAACAACGAAAACGTTGTTGCAAAACTATAATGCGTTTAAAACGTCCCTTTTTATCCGATCTTCCCGTTTTCACCCAAAATAAACAACGAAAAACATTGTTGCAAAACTATAACGCGTTTAAAAGGTCCCTTTTTGTCCGATCTTCTCGTTTTCACTTAAAATAAACAACGGAAAACGTTGTTGCAAAAATATAACGCGTTTAAAATGTCCCTTTTTGTCCGATCTTCTCGTTTTCACTCCAAATAAACAACGAAAAACGTTGTTGCAAAACTAGAACGCGTTTAAAAGGTCCCTTTTTGTCCGATTTTCTCGTTTTCAATCAAAATTAACAATAAAAAACGTTGTTGCAAAACTATAACGCGTTTAAAAGGTCCCTTTTTATCCGATCTTCTCGTTTTGACACAAAATAAACAACGAAAAATGTTATTGTAAAACTATAACGCGTTTGAAAGGTCCCTTTTTGTCCGATCTTCTTGTTTTCGCTCAAAATTAACAACGAAAAACGTTGTTGCAAAACTATAACGCGTTTAAAAGGTCCCTTTTTGTCCGATCTTCTCGTTTTCACACAAAATAAACAACGAAAAATTTTGTTGCAAAACTATAACGCGTTTAAAAGGTCCCTTTTTGTCCGATCTTCTCGTTTTCACTCAAAATTAACAACGAAAAACTTTGTTGCAAAACTATAACGCGTTTAAAAGTCCCCTTTTTGTCCGATCTTCTCGTTTTCACTCAAAATAAACAACGAAAAACGTTGTTGCAAAACTATAACGCGTTTAAAACGTCCCTTTTTGTCCGATCTTCTCGTTATCACTAAAAATAAACAATGAAAAACGTTATTGCGAAACTATAACGCGTTTAAAAGGTCCCTTTTTGTCCGATCTTCTCGTTTTCACTCAAAATTAACAACGAAAAACGTTGTTGCAAAAATATAACGCGTTAAAAAGGTCCCTTTTTGTTCGATCTTCTCATTTTCACTCCAAATAAACAACGAAAAATGTTGTTGCAAAACTATAACGCGTTTAAAAGGTCCCTTTTTGTCCGATCTTCTCATTTTCACTCCAAATAAACAACGAAAAACGTTGTTGCAAAACTATAACGCGTTTAAAACGTCCCTTTTTGTCCGATCTTCTCGTTTTCACTCAAAATAAACAACTAAAAACGTTGTTACAAAACTATAACGCGTTTGAAACGTCCCTTTTTGTCCGACCTTCTCGTTTTCACTCAAAATAAACAACGAAAAACGTTGTTGCAAAACTATAACGCGTTTGAAACGTCCCTTTTTGTCCGATCTTCTCGTTTTCACTCAAAATAAACAACGAAAAACGTTGTGGCAAAACTATAACGCGTTTAAAAGGTCCCTTTTTGTTCGATCTTCTCGTTTTCACTCAAAATAAACAGCAAAAAACGTTGTTGTAAAAACATAACGCGTTTAAAAGGTCACTTTTTGTCCCATCTTCTCGTTTTTATTCCAAATAAACAACGAAAACGTTGTTGCAAAACTATAACATGTTTAAAAGGTCCTTTTTTGTCCGATTTTCTCGTTTTCACTCAAAATTACCAACGGAAAACGTTGTTGCAAAACTATAACAAGTTTAAAAGGTCCCTTTTTGTCCGATCTTCTCGTTTTCACACAATATAAACAACGAAAAACGTTATTGCAAAACTATAACGTGTTTGAAAGGTCCCTTTTTGTCCGATCTTCTCGCTTTCACTCAAAATAAACAACGAAAAACGTTGTTGCAAAACTATAACGCGTTTAAAAGGTCCATTTTTGTCCGATCTTCTCGTTCTCACTCAAAATTAACAACGAAAAACGTTGTTGCAAAACTATAACGCGTTTAAAAGGTCCCTTTTTGTTCTATCTTCTCGTTTTCACACAAAATAAACAACGAAAAACGTTATTGCAAAACTATAACGCGTTTGAAAGGTCCCTTTTTGTTCGATCTTCTCATTTTCACTCAAAATAAACAATGAAAAACGTTGTTGCAAAACTATAACGCATTTAAAACTTCTCTTTTTGTCCGATCTTCTCGTTTTCACTCAAAATAAACAACGAAAAACGTTGTTGCAAAACTATAACGCGTTTAAAACGTCCCTTTTTGTCCGATCTTCTCGTTTTCACTCAAAATTAACAACGAAAAACGTTGTTTCAAAAATATAACGCGTTTAAAAGGTCCCTTTTTGTCCGATCTTCTCATTTTCACTCCAAATAAACAACGAAACACGTCGTTGCAAAATTATAACGCGTTTAAAAGGTCCCTTTTTGTTCGATCTTCTCGTTTTCACTCAAAATAAACAACGAAAACGTTGTTGCAAAACTATAATGCGTTTAAAACGTCCCTTTTTATCCGATCTTCTCGTTTTCACTCAAAATAAACAACGAAAAACATTGTTGCAAAACTATAACGCGTTTAGAAAGTCCCTTTTTGTCCGATCTTCTCGTTTTCACTCAAAATAAACAACGGAAAACGTTGTTACAAAAATATAACGCGTTTAAAATGTCCCTTTTTGTCCGATCTTCTCATTTTCACTCCAAATAAACAACGAAAAACGTTGTTGCAAAACTAGAACGCGTTTAAAAGGTCCCTTTTTGTCCGATTTTCTCGTTTTCAATCAAAATTAACAATAAAAAACGTTGTTGCAAAACTATAACGCGTTTAAAAGGTCCCTTTTTGTCCGATCTTCTCGTTTTGACACAAAATAAACAACGAAAAATGTTATTGTAAAACTATAACGCGTTTGAAAGGTCCCTTTTTGTCTGATCTTCTCGTTTTCGCTCAAAATTAACAACGAAAAATGTTGTTGCAAAACTATAACGCGTTTAAAAGGTCCCTTTTTGTCCGATCTTCTCGTTTTCACACAAAATAAACAACGAAAAACTTTGTTGCAAAACTATAACGCTTTTAAAAGGTCCCTTTTTGTCCGATCTTCTCGTTTTCACTCAAAATTAACAACGAAAAACTTTGTTGCAAAACTATAACGCGTTTAAAAGTCCCCTTTTTGTCCGATCTTCTCGTTTTCA
Organism: Rutidosis leptorrhynchoides; assembly: GCF_046630445.1. Classification (NCBI taxonomy): domain Eukaryota; kingdom Viridiplantae; phylum Streptophyta; class Magnoliopsida; order Asterales; family Asteraceae; genus Rutidosis; species Rutidosis leptorrhynchoides. Next base: position 262,627,778 of record NC_092337.1, read on the forward strand.
CTCAAAATAAACAACGAAAAACGTTGTTGCAAAACTATAACGCGTTTAAAACGTCCCTTTTTGTCCGATCTTCTCGTTATCACTAAAAATAAACAATGAAAAACGTTGTTGCGAAACTATAACGCGTATAAAAGGTCCCTTTTTGTCCGATCTTCTCGTTTTCACTCAAAATTAACAACGAAAAACGTTGTTGCAAAAATATAACGCGTTAAAAAGGTCCCTTTTTGTTCGATCTTCTCATTTTCACTCCAAATAAACAACGAAAAACGTTGTTGCAAAACTATAACGCGTTTAAAAGGTCCCTTTATGTCTGTTCTTCTCGTTTTCACACAAAATAAACAACGAAAAACCTTCTTGCAAAACTTTAACGCGTTTGAAAGGTCCCTTTTTGTCCGATCTTCTCGTTTTCATTCCAAATAAACAACGAAAAACGTTGTTGAAAAACTATAACGTGTTTAAAAGGTCCTTTTTTGTTCGATTTTCTCGTTTTCACTCAAAATTAACAACGAAAAACGTTGTTGCAAAACTATAACGCGTTTAAAAGGTCCCTTTTTGTCCGACCTTCTCGTTTTAACTCAAAATAAACAACGAAAAACGTTGTTGCAAAACTATAACGCGTTTGAAAGGTCCCTTTTTGTCCGATCTTCTCGTTTTCACTCAAAATTAACAACGAAAAACGTTGTTGCAAAACTATAACGCGTTTAAAAGGTCCCTTTTTGTTCTATCTTCTCGTTTTCTCACAAAATAAACAACGAAAAACGTTATTGCAAAACTATAACGCGTTTGAAAGGTCCCTTTTAGTCCGACCTTCTCGTTTTCACTCAAAATAAACAACGAAAAACGTTGTTGCAAAACTATAACGCATTTAAAACGTCCCTTTTTGTCCGATCTTCTCGTTTTCACTCAAAATTAACAACGAAAAACGTTGTTGCAAAACTATAACGCGTTTAAAAGGTCCCTTTTTGTCCGATCTTCTCGTTTTCACTCAAAATTAACAACGAAAAACGTTGTTGCAAAACTATAACGCGTTTAAAAGGTCCCTTTTTGTTCTATCTTCTCGTTTTCTCACAAAATAAACAACGAAAAACGTTATTGCAAAACTATAACGCGTTTGAAAGGTCCCTTTTAGTCCGACCTTCTCGTTTTCACTCAAAATAAACAACGAAAAACGTTGTTGCAAAACTATAACGCATTTAAAACGTCCTTTTTTGTCCGATCTTCTCGTTTTCACTCAAAATAAACAACAAAAAACGTTGTTGCAAAAATATAACGCGTTAAAAAGGTCCCTTTTTGTCCGATCTTCTCATTTTCACTCCAAATAAACAACGAAAAACGTTGTTGCAAAACTTTAACGCGTTTAAAATGTCCCTTTTTCTCCGATCTTCTCGTTTTCACTCAAAATAAACAACGAAAAACGTTGTTGCAAAATATAACGCGTTTGAAACGTCCCTTTTTGTCCGACCTTCTCGTTTTCACTCAAAATAAACAACGAAAAACGTTGTTGCAAAACTATAACGCGTTTGAAACGTCCCTTTTAGTCCGATCTTCTCGTTTTCACTCAAAATAAACCACGAAAAACGTTGTCGCAAAACTATAACGCGTTTAAAAGGTCCCTTTTTGTTCGATCTTCTCGTTTTCACTCAAAATAAACAGCGAAAAACGTTGTTGCAAAAATATAACGAGTTAAAAAGGTCACTTTTTGTTCGATCTTCTCATTTTCAATCCAAATAAACAACGAAAAACGTTGTTGCAAAACTATAACGCGTTTAAAAGGTCTCATTTTGTCCGATTTTCTCGTTTTCACTCAAAATTAACAACGAAAAATTTTGTTACAAAACTATAACGCGTTTAAAAGGTCCCTTTATGTCTGATCTTCTCGTTTTCACACAAAATAAACAACGAAAAACCTTATTGCAAAACTTTAACGCGTTTGAAAGGTCCCTTTTTGTCCGATCTTCTCGTTTTCATTCCAAATAAACTACGAAAAACGTTGTTGAAAAACTATAACGTGTTTAAAAGGTCCTTTTTTGTTCGATTTTTTCGTTTTCACTCAAAATTAACAATGAGAAACGTTGTTGCAAAACTATAACGCGTTTAAAACGTCCCTTTTTGTCCAATCTTCTCGTTTTCACTCAAAATAAACAACGAAAAACGGTGTTGCAAAACTATAACGCGTTTAAAACGTCCCTTTTGGTCCGATCTTCTCGTTTTCACTCAAAATAAACAACGAAAAACGTTGTTGCAAAACTATAACGCGTTTAAAAGGTCCCTTTTTGTCCAATCTTCTCGTTTTCACTCAAAATAAACAACGAAAAACGGTGTTGCAAAACTATAACGCGTTTAAAAGGTCCCTTTTTGTCCGATCTTCTCGTTTTCACTCAAAATTAACAACGAAAAACGTTGTTGCAAAAATATAACGCGTTAAAAAGGTCTCTTTTTGTTCGATCTTCTCATTTTCACTGCAAATAAACAATGAAAAACGTTGTTGCAAAACTATAACGCATTTAAAAGGTCCCTTTATGTCTGTTCTTCTCGTTTTCAAACAAAATAAACAACGAAAAATCTTATAGCAAAACTTTAACGCGTTTGAAAGGTCCCTTTTTGTCCGATCTTCTCGTTTTCATTCCAAATAAACAACGAAAAACGTTGTTGAAAAACTATAACGTGTTTAAAAGGTCATTTTTTGTTCGATTTTCTCGTTTTCACTCAAAATTAATAACGAAAAACGTTGTTGCAAAACTATAACGCGTTTAAAAGGTCCCTTTTTGTCCGATCTTCTCGTTTTCACACAAAATAAACAACGAAAAACGTTATTGCAAAACTATAACGTGTTTGAAAGGTCCCTTTTTGTCCGATCTTCACGTTTTCACTCAAAATAAACAAAGAAAAACGTTGTTGCAAAACTATAACGCATTTAAAAGGTCCCTTTTTGTCCGATCTTCTCGTTTTCACTCAAAATTAACAACGAAAAACGTTGTTGCAAAACTATAACGCGTTTAAAAGGTTCCTTTTTGTCCGATCTTCTCGTTTTCACTCAAAATTAACAACGAAAAACGTTGTTGCAAAACTATAACGCGTTTAAAAGGTCCCTTTTTGTTCTATCTTCTCGTTTTCACACAAAATAAACAACGAAAAACGTTATTGCAAAACTATAACGCGTTTGAAAGGTCCCTTTTTGTTCGATCTTCTCGTTTTCCCTCAAAATAAACAACGAAAAACGTTGTTGCAAAACTATAACGCATTTAAAACATCCCTTTTTGTTCGATCTTCTCGTTTTCATTCAAAATAAACAACGAAAAACGTTGTTGCAAAAATATAACGCGTTAAAAAGGTCCCTTTTTGTCCGATCTTCTCATTTTCACTCCAAATAAACAACGAAAAACGTTGTTGCAAAACTATAACGCGTTTAAAACGTCCCTTTTTGTCCGATCTTCTCGTTTTCACTCAAAATAAACAACGAAAAACGTTGTTGCAAAACTATAACGCGTTTGAAACGTCCCTTTTTGTCCGACCTTCTCGTTTTCACTCAAAATAAACAACGAAAAACGTTGTTGCAAAACTATAACGCGTTTGAAACGTCCCTTTTTGTCCGATCTTCTCGTTTTCACTTAAAATAAACAACGAAAAACGTTGTTGCAAAACTATAACGCGTTTAAAAGGTCCCTTTTTGTTCGATCTTCTCGTTTTCATTCAAAATAAACAGCGAAAAACGTTGTTGCAAAAATATAACGCGTTAAAAAGGTCACTTTTTGTTCGATCTTCTCATTTTCACTCCAAATAAACAACGAAAAACGTTGTTGCAAAACTATAACGCGTTTAAAAGGTCCCATTTTGTCCGATTTTCTCGTTTTCACTCAAAATTAACAACGAAAAACGTTGTTACAAAACTATAACGCGTTTAAAAGGTCCCTTTATGTCTGATCTTCTCGTTTTCACACAAAATAAACAACGAAAAACCTTATTGCAAAACTTTAACGCGTTTGAAAGGTCCCTTTTTGTCCGATCTTCTCGTTTTCATTCCAAATAAACAACGAAAAACGTTGTTGAAAAACTATAACGTGTTTAAAAGGTCCTTTTTTGTTCGATTTTCTCGTTTTCACTCAAAATTAACAGTGAGAAACGTTGTTGCAAAACTATAACGCGTTTAAAACGTCCCTTTTTGTCCAATCTTCTCGTTTTCACTCAAAATAAACAACGAAAAACGGTGTTGCAAAACTATAACGCGTTTAAAACGTCCCTTTTGGTCCGATCTTCTCGTTTTCACTCAAAATAAACAACGAAAAACGTTGTTGCAAAACTATAACGCGTTTAAAAGGTCCCTTTTTGTCCAATCTTCTCGTTTTCACTCAAAATATACAACGAAAAACGTTGTTGCAAAACTATAACGCGTTTAAAAGGTCCCTTTCTATCCGATCTTCTCGTTTTCACACAAAATAAACAACGAAAAACGTTGTAGCAAAACTATAACGCGTTTAAAACGTCCCTTTTTGTCCGATCTTCTCGTTTTCACTCAACATAAACAACGAAAAACGTTGTTGCAAAACTATAACGCGTTTAAAAGGTCCCTTTTTGTCCGATCTTCTCATTTTCACTCCAAATAAACAACGAAAAACGTTGTTGCAAAACTATAACGCGTTTAAAACGTCCCTTTTTGTCCGATCTTCTCGTTTTCACTCAAAATAAACAACGAAAAACGTTGTTACAAAACTATAACGCGTTTGAAACGTCCCTTTTTGTCCGACCTTCTCGTTTTCACTCAAAATAAACAACGAAAAACGTTGTTGCAAAACTATAACGCGTTTCAAAGGTCCCTTTTTGTCCGATCTTCTCGTTTTCACTCAAAATAAACAAAGAAAAACGTTGTTGCAAAACTATAACGCATTTAAAAAGTCCCTTTTTGTCCGATCTTCTCGTTTTCACTCAAAATTAACAACGAAAAACGTTGTTGCAAAACTATAACGCGTTTAAAAGGTCCCTTTTTGTCCGATCTTCTCGTTTTCACTCAAAATTAACAACGAAAAACGTTGTTGCAAAACTATAACGCGTTTAAAAGGTCCCTTTTTGTTCTATCTTCTCGTTTTCACACAAAATAAACAACGAAAAACGTTATTGCAAAACTATAACGCGTTTGAAAGGTCCCTTTTAGTCCGACCTTCTCGTTTTCACTCAAAATAAACAACGAAAAACGTTGTTGCAAAACTATAATGCATTTAAAACGTCCCTTTTTGTCCGATCTTCTCGTTTTCACTCAAAATAAACAACAAAAAACGTTGTTGCAAAAATATAACGCGTTAAAAAGGTCCCTTTTTGTCCGATCTTCTCATTTTCACTCCAAATGAACAACGAAAAACGTTGTTGCAAAACTTTAACGCGTTTAAAATGTCCCTTTTTGTCCGATCTTCTCGTTTTCACTCAAAATAAACAACGAAAAACGTTGTTGCAAAATATAACGCGTTTGAAACGTCCCTTTTTGTCCGACCTTCTCGTTTTCACTCAAAATAAATAACGAAAAACGTTGTTGCAAAACTATAACGCGTTTGAAACGTCCCTTTTAGTCCGATCTTCTCGTTTTCACTCAAAATAAACCACGAAAAACGTTGTTGCAAAACTATAACGCGTTTAAAAGGTCCCTTTTTGTTCGATCTTCTCGTTTTCACTCTAAATAAACAGCGAAAAACGTTGTTGCAAAAATATAACGAGTTAAAAAGGTCACTTTTTGTTCGAACTTCTCATTTTCACTCCAAATAAACAACGAAAAACGTTGTTGCAAAACTATAACGCGTTTAAAAGGTCCCATTTTGTCCGATTTTCTCGTTTTCACTCAAAATTAACAACGAAAAACGTTGTTACAAAACTATAACGAGTTTAAAAGGTCCCTTTATGTCTGATCTTCTCGTTTTCACACAAAATAAACAACGAAAAACCTTATTGCAAAACTTTAACGCGTTTGAAAGGTCCCTTTTTGTCCGATCTTCTCGTTTTCATTCCAAATAAATTACGAAAAACGTTGTTGAAAAACTATAACGTGTTTAAAAGGTCCTTTTTTGTTCGATTTTTTCGTTTTCACTCAAAATTAACAATGAGAAACGTTGTTGCAAAACTATAACGCGTTTAAAACGTCCCTTTTTGTCCAATCTTCTCGTTTTCACTCAAAATAAACAACGAAAAACGGTGTTGCAAAACTATAACGCGTTTAAAACGTCCCTTTTGGTCCGATCTTCTCGTTTTCACTCAAAATAAACAACGAAAAACGTTGTTGCAAAACTATAACGCGTTTAAAAGGTCCCTTTTTATCCAATCTTCTCGTTTTCACTCAAAATAAACAACGAAAAACGTTGTTGCAAAACTATAACGCGTTTAAAAGGTCCCTTTTTGTCCGATCTTCTCGTTTTCACTCAAAATTAACAACGAAAAACGTTGTTGCAAAAATATAACGCGTTAAAAAGGTCCCTTTTTTTTCGATCTTCTCATTTTCACTCCAAATAAACAATGAAAAACGTTGTTGCAAAACTATAACGCATTTAAAATGTCCCTTTATGTCTGCTCTTCTCGTTTTCAAACAAAATAAACAACGAAAAACCTTATTGCAAAACTTTAACGCGTTTGAAAGGTCCCTTTTTGTCCGATCTTCTCGTTTTCATTCCAAATAAACAACGAAAAACGTTGTTGAAAAACTATAACGTGTTTAAAAGGTCCTTTTTTGTTCGATTTTCTCGTTTTCACTCGAAATTAACAACGAAAAACGTTGTTGCAAAACTATAACGAGTTTAAAAGGTCCCTTTTTGTTCGATCTTCTCGTTTTCACACAAAATAAACAACGAAAAACGTTATTGCAAAACTATAACGTGTTTGAAAGGTCCCTTTTTGTCCGATCTTCACGTTTTCACTCAAAATAAACAAAGAAAAACGTTGTTGCAAAACTATAACGCATTTAAAAGGTCCCTTTTTGTCCGATCTTCTCGTTTTCACTCAAAATTAACAACGAAAAACGTTGTTGCAAAACTATAACGCGTTTAAAAGGTCCCTTTTTGTCCGATCTTCTCGTTTTCACTCAAAATTAACAACGAAAAACGTTGTTGCAAAACTATAACGCGTTTAAAAGGTCCCTTTTTGTTCTATCTTCTTGTTTTCACACAAAATAAACAACGAAAAACGTTATTGCAAAACTATAACGCGTTTGAAAGGTCCCTTTTTGTTCGATCTTCTCGTTTTCACTCAAAATAAACAACGAAAAACGTTGTTGCAAAACTATAACGCAGTTAAAACATCCCTTTTTGTTCGATCTTCTCGTTTTCACTCAAAATAAACAACGAAAAACGTTGTTGCAAAAATATAACGCGTTAAAAAGGTCCCTTTTTGTCCGATCTTCTCATTTTCACTCCAAATAAACAACGAAAAACGTTGTTGCAAAACTATAACGCGTTTAAAACGTCCTTTTTTGTCCGACCTTCTCGTTTTCACTCAAAATAAACAACGAAAACCGTTGTTGCAAAACTATAACGCGTTTGAAACGTCCGTTTTTGTCAGATCTTCTCGTTTTCACTCAAAATAAACAACGAAAAACGTTGTTGCAAAACTATAACGCGTTTAAAAGGTCCCTTTTTGTTCGATCTTCTCGTTTTCACTCAAAATAAACAGCGAAAAACGTTGTTGCAAAAATATAACGCGTTAAAAAGGTCACTTTTTGTTCGATCTTCTCATTTTCACTCCAAATAAACAACGAAAAACGTTGTTGCAAAACTATAACGCGTTTAAAAGGTCCCATTTTGTCCGATTTTCTCGTTTTCACTCAAAATTAACAACGAAAAACGTTGTTACAAAACTATAACGCGTTTAAAAGGTCCCTTTATGTCTGATCTTCTCGTTTTCACACAAAATAAACAACGAAAAACCTTATTGCAAAACTTTAACGCGTTTGAAAGGTTCCTTTTTGTCCGATCTTCTCGTTTTCATTCCAAATAAACAACGAAAAACGTTGTTGAAAAACTATAACGTGTTTAAAAGGTCCTTTTTTGTTCGATTTTCTCGTTTTCACTCAAAATTAACAGTGAGAAACGTTGTTGCAAAACTATAACGCGTTTAAAACGTCCCTTTTTGTCCAATCTTCTCGTTTTCACTCAAAATAAACAACGAAAAACGGTGTTGCAAAACTATAACGCGTTTAAAACGTCCCTTTTGGTCCGATCTTCCCGTTTTCACTCAAAATAAACTACGAAAAACGTTGTTGCAAAACTATAACGCGTTTAAAAGGTCCCTTTTTGTCCAATCTTCTCGTTTTCACTCAAAATATACAACGAAAAACGTTGTTGCAAAACTATAACGCGTTTAAAACGTCCCTTTTTGTCCGATCTTCTCGTTTTCACTCAACATAAACAACGAAAAACGTTGTTGCAAAACTATAACGCGTTTTAAAGGTCCCTTTTTGTCCGATCTTCTCATTTTCACTCCAAATAAACAACGAAAAACGTTGTTGCAAAACTATAACGCGTTTAAAACGTCCCTTTTTGTCCGATCTTCTCGTTTTCACTCAAAATAAACAGCGAAAAACGTTGTTGCAAAACTATAACGCGTTTGAAACGTCCCTTTTTATCCGACCTTCTCGTTTTCACTCAAAATAAACAACGAAAAACGTTGTTGCAAAACTATAACGCGTTTGAAACGTCCCTTTTTGTCCGACCTTCTCGTTTTCACTCAAAATAAACAACGAAAAACGTTGTTGCAAAACTATAACGCGTTAAAAAGGTCCCTTTTTGTTCGATCTTCTCGTTTTCACTCAAAATAAACAGCGAAAAACGTTGTTGTAAAAACATAACGCGTTTAAAAGGTCACTTTTTGTCCCATTTTCTCGTTTTCATTCTAAATAAACAACGAAAACGTTGTTGCAAAACTATAACGCGTTTAAAAGGTCCCTTTTTGTTCGATCTTCTCGTTTTCACTCAAAATAAACAACGAAAAACGTTGTTGCAAAACTATAACGCGTTTAAAACGTCCCTTTTTGTCCGATCTTCTCGTTATCACTAAAAATAAACAATGAAAAACGTTGTTGCGAAACTATAACGCGTTTAAAAGGTCCCTTTTTGTCCGATCTTCTCGTTTTCACTCAAAATTAACAACGAAAAACGTTGTTGCAAAAATATAACGCGTTAAAAAGGTCCCTTTTTGTTCGATCTTCTCATTTTCACTCCAAATAAACAACGAAAAACGTTGTTGCAAAACTATAACGCGTTTAAAAGGTCCCTTTATGTCCGTTCTTCTCAATTTCACAGATAATAAACAACGAAAAACCTTATCGCAAAACTTTAACGCGTTTGAAAGGTCCCTTTTTGTCCGATCTTCTCGTTTTCATTCCAAATAAACAACGAAAAACGTTGTTGAAAAACTATAACGTGTTTAAAAGGTCCTTTTTTGTTCGATTTTCTCGTTTTCACTCAAAATTAACAACGAAAAACGTTGTTGCAAAACTATAACGCGTTTAAAAGGTCTTTTTTTGTCCGATCTTCTCGTTTTCACACATAATAAACAACGAAAAACGTTATTGCAAAACTATAACGTGTTTGAAAGGTCCCTTTTTGTCCGATCTTCACGTTTTCACTCAAAATAAACAAAGAAAAACGTTGTTGCAAAACTATAACGCATTTAAAAGGTCCCTTTTTGTCCGATCTTCTCGTTTTCACTCAAAATTAACAACGAAAAACGTTGTTGCAAAACTATAACGCGTTTAAAAGGTCCCTTTTTGTCCGATCTTCTCGTTTTCACTTAAAATTAACAACGAAAAACGTTGTTGCAAAACTATAACGCGTTTAAAAGGTCCCTTTTTGTTCTATCTTCTCGTTTTCACACAAAATAAACAACGAAAAACAATATTGCAAAACTATAACGCGTTTGAAAAGTCCCTTTTTGTCCGATCTTCTCGTTTTCACTCCAAATGAACAATGAAAATCGTTGTTGCAAAACTTTAACGCGTTTAAAACGTCCCTTTTTGTCCGATCTTCTCGTTTTCACTCAAAATAAACAACGAAGAACGTTGTTGCAAAATATAACGCGTTTGAAATTTCCCTTTTTGTCCGACCTTCTCGTTGTCACTCAAAATAAACAACGAAAAACGTTGTTGCAAACCTATAATGCGTTTGAAACGTCCCTTTTAGTCCGATCTTCTCGTTTTCACTCAAAATAAACCACGAAAAACGTTGTTGCAAAACTATAACGCGTTTAAAAGGTCCCTTTTTGTTCGATCTTCTCGTTTTCACTCAAAATAAACAGCGAAAAACGTTGTTGCAAAAATATAACGAGTTAAAAAGGTCACTTTTTGTTCGATCTTCTCATTTTCACTCCAAATAAACAACGAAAAATGTTGTTGCAAAACTATAACTTGTTTAAAAGGTCCCATTTTGTCCGATTTTCTCGTTTTCACTCAAAATTAACAACGAAAAACGTTGTTACAAAACTATAACGCGTTTAAAAGGTCCCTTTATGTCTGATCTTCTCGTTTTCACACAAAATAAACAACGAAAAACCTTATTACAAAACTTTAACGCGTTTGAAAGGTCCCTTTTTGTCCGATCTTCTTGTTTTCATTCCAAATAAACTACGAAAAACGTTGTTGAAAAACTATAACGTGTTTAAAAGGTCCTTTTTTGTTCGATTTTTTCGTTTTCACTCAAAATTAACAATGATAAACGTTGTTGCAAAACTATAACGCGTTTAAAACGTCCCTTTTTGTCCAATCTTCTCGTTTTCACTCAAAATAAACAACGAAAAACGGTGTTGCAAAACTATAACGCGTTTAAAACGTCCCTTTTGGTCCGATCTTCTCGTTTTCACTCAAAATAAACAACGAAAAACGTTGTTGCAAAACTATAACGCGTTTAAAAGGTCCCTTTTTGTCCAATCTTCTCGTTTTCACTCAAAATAAACAACGAAAAACGTTGTCGCAAAACTATAACGCGTTTAAAAGGTCCCTTTTTGTCCGATCTTCTCGTTTTCACTCAAAATTAACAACGAAAAACGTTGTTGCAAAAATATAACGCGTTAAAAAGGTCCCTTTTTATTCGATCTTCTCATTTTCACTCCAAATAAACAACGAAAAACGTTGTTGCAAAACTATAACGCATTTAAAAGGTCCCTTTATGCCTGTTCTTCTCGTTTTCAAACAAAATAAACAACGAAAAACCTTATTGCAAAACTTTAACGCGTTTGAAAGGTCCCTTTTTGTCCGATCTTCTCGTTTTCATTCCAAATAAACAACGAAAAACGTTGTTGAAAAACTATAACGTGTTTAAAAGGTCCTTTTTTGTTCGATTTTCTCGTTTTCACTCAAAATTAACAACGAAAAACGTTGTTGCAAAACTATAACGCGTTTAAAAGGTCCCTTTTTGTCCGATCTTCTCGTTTTCACACAAAATAAACAACGAAAAACGTTATTGCAAAACTATAACGTGTTTGAAAGGTCCCTTTTTGTCCGATCTTCACGTTTTCACTCAAAATAAACAAAGAAAAACGTTGTTGCAAAACTATAACGCATTTAAAACGTCCCTTTTTGTCCAATCTTCTCGTTTTCACTCAAAATTAACAACGAAAAACGTTGTTGCAAAACTATAATGCGTTTAAAAGGTCCCTTTTTTGTCCGATCTTCTCGTTTTCACTCAAAATTAACAACGAAAAACGTTGTTGCAAAACTATAACGCGTATAAAAGGTCCCTTTTTGTTCTATCTTCTCGTTTTCAAACAAAATAAACAACGAAAAACGTTATTGCAAAACTATAACGCGTTTGAAAGGTAACTTTTTGTTCGATCTTCTCGTTTTCACTCAAAATAAACAACGAAAAACGTTGTTGCAAAACTATAACGCATTTAAAACGTCCCTTTTTGTTCGATCTTCTCGTTTTCACTCAAAATAAACAACGAAAAACGTTGTTGCAAAAATATAACGCGTTAAAAAGGTCCCTTTTTGTCCGATCTTCTCATTTTCACTCCAAATAAACAACGAAAAACGTTGTTGCAAAACTATAACGCGTGTAAAACGTCCCTTTTTGTCCGATCTTCTCGTTTTCACTCAAAATAAACAACAAAAAACATTGTTGCAAAACTATAACGCGTTTGAAACGTCCCTTTTTGTCCGACCTTCTCGTTTTCACTCAAAATAAACAACGAAAAACGTTGTTGCAAAACTATAACGCGTTTGAAACGTCCCTTTTTATCCGATCTTCTCGTTTTCACTCAAAATAAACAACGAAAAACGTTGTTGCAAAACTATAACGCGTTTAAATGTCCCTTTTTGTTCGATTTTCTCGTTTTCACTCAAAATAAACAGCGAAAAACGTTGTTGCAAAAATAGAACGCGTTAAAAAGTCACTTTTTGTTCGATCTTCTCATTTTCACTCCAAATAAACAACGAAAAACGTTGTTGCAAAACTATAACGCGTTTAAAAGGTCCCATTTTGTCCGATTTTCTCGTTTTCACTCAAAATTAACAACGAAAAACGTTGTTACAAAACTATAACGCGTTTAAAAGGTCCCTTTATGTCTGATCTTCTCGTTTTCACACAAAATAAACAACGAAAAACCTTATTGCAAAACTTTAACGCGTTTGAAAGGTCCCTTTTTGTCCGATCCTCTCGTTTTCATTCCAAATAAACAACGAAAAACGTTGTTGAAAAACTATAACGCGTTTAAAAGGTCCTTTTTTGTTCGATTTTCTCGTTTTCACTCAAAATTAACAATGAAAAACGTTGTTGCAAAACTATAACGCGTTTAAAACGTCCCTTTTTGTCCAATCTTCTCGTTTTCACTCAAAATAAACAATGAAAAACGTTGTTACAAAACCATAACGCGTTTAAAACGTCCCTTTTGGTCCGATCTTCTCGTTTTCACTCAAAATAAACAACGAATAACGTTGTTGCAAAACTATAACGCGTTTAAAAGGTCCTTTTTGTCCAATCTTCTCGTTTTCACTCAAAATAAACAACGAAAAACGTTGTTGCAAAACTATAACGCGTTTAAAAGGTCCCTTTCTGTCCGATCTTCTCGTTTTCACATAAAATAAATAATGAAAAACGTTGTTGCAAAACTATAAAGCGTTTAAAACGTCCCTTTTTGTCCGATCTTCTCGTTTTAACTCAAAATAAACAACGAAAAACGTTGTTGCAAAACTATAACGCGTTTAAAAGGTCCCTTTTTGTCCGATCTTCTCATTTTCACTCCAAATAAACAACGAAAAACGTTGTTGCAAAACTATAACGCGTTTAAAAGGTCCCTTTCTGTCCGATCTTCTCGTTTTCACACAAAGTAAACAACGAAAAACGTTGTTGCAAAACTATAAAGCTTTTAAAACGACCCTTTTTGTCCGATCTTCTCGTTTTCACTCAAAATAAACAACGAAAAACGTTGTTGCAAAACTATAACGCGTTTAAAAGGTCCTTTTTGTCCAATCTTCTCGTTTTCACTCAAAATAAACAACGAAAAACGTTGTTGCAAAACTATAACGCGTTTAAAAGGTCCCTTTTTGTCCGATCTTCTAGTTTTCACTCAAAATTAACAACGAAAAACTTTGTTGCAAAACTATAACGCGTTTAAAAGGTCCCTTTTTGTCCGATCTTCTCGTTTTCACTCAAAATAAACAACGAAAAATGTTATTGTAAAACTATAACGCGTTTGAAAGGTCCCTTTTTGTCCGATCTTCTTGTTTTCATTCCAAATAAACTACGAAAAACGTTGTTGAAAAACTATAACGTGTTTAAAAGGTCCTTTTTTGTTCGATTTTTTCGTTTTCACTCAAAATTAACAATGATAAATGTTGTTGCAAAACTATAACGCGTTTAAAACTTCCCTTTTTGTCCAATCTTCTCGTTTTCACACAAAATAAACAACGAAAAACGGTGTTGCAAAACTATAACGCGTTTAAAACGTCCCTTTTGGTCCGATCTTCTCGTTTTCACTCAAAATAAACAACGAAAAACGTTGTTGCAAAACTATAACGCGTTTAAAAGGTCCCTTTTGTCCAATCTTCTCGTTTTCACTCAAAATAAACAACGAAAAACGTTGTCGCAAAACTATAACGCGTTTAAAAGGTCCCTTTTTGTCCGATCTTCTCGTTTTCACTCAAAATTAACAACGAAAAACGTTGTTGCAAAAATATAACGCGTTAAAAAGGTCCCTTTTTATTCGATCTTCTCATTTTCACTCCAAATAAACAACGAAAAACGTTGTTGCAAAACTATAACGCATTTAAAAGGTCCCTTTATGCCTGTTCTTCTCGTTTTCAAACAAAATAAACAACGAAAAACCTTATTGCAAAACTTTAACGCGTTTGAAAGGTCCCTTTTTGTCCGATCTTCTCGTTTTCATTCCAAATAAACAACGAAAAACGTTGTTGAAAAACTATAACGTTTTTAAAAGGTCCTTTTTTGTTCGATTTTCTCGTTTTCACTCAAAATTAACAACGAAAAACGTTGTTGCAAAACTATAACGCGTTTAAAAGGTCCCTTTTTGTCCGATCTTCTCGTTTTCACACAAAATAAACAACGAAAAACGTTATTGCAAAACTATAACGTGTTTGAAAGGTCCCTTTTTGTCCGATCTTCACGTTTTCACTCAAAATAAACAAAGAAAAACGTTGTTGCAAAACTATAACGCATTTAAAAGGTCCCTTTTTGTCCGATCTTCTCGTTTTCACTCAAAATTAACAACGAAAAACGTTGTTGCAAAACTATAACGCGTTTAAAAGGTCCCTTTTTGTCCGATCTTCTCGTTTTCACTTAAAATTAACAACGAAAAACGTTGTTGCAAAACTATAACGCGTTTAAAAGGTCCCTTTTTGTTCTATCTTCTCGTTTTCACACAAAATAAACAACGAAAAACATTATTGCAAAACTATAACGCGTTTGAAAAGTCCCTTTTTGTCCGATCTTCTCGTTTTCACTCCAAATGAACAATGAAAATCGTTGTTGCAAAACTTTAACGCGTTTAAAACGTCCCTTTTTGTCCAATCTTCTCGTTTTCACTCAAAATAAACAACGAAAAACGTTGTTGCAAAATATAACGCGTTTGAAATTTCCCTTTTTGTCCGACCTTCTCGTTGTCACTCAAAATAAACAACGAAAAACGTTGTTGCAAACCTATAATGCGTTTGAAACGTCCCTTTTAGTCCGATCTTCTCGTTTTCACTTAAAATAAACCACGAAAAACGTTGTTGCAAAACTATAACGCGTTTAAAAGGTCCCTTTTTGTTCGATCTTCTCGTTTTCACTCAAAATAAACAGCGAAAAACGTTGTTGCAAAAATATAACGAGTTAAAAAGGTCACTTTTTGTTCGATCTTCTCATTTTCACTCCAAATAAACAACGAAAAATGTTGTTGCAAAACTATAACTTGTTTAAAAGGTCCCATTTTGTCCGATTTTCTCGTTTTCACTCAAAATTAACAACGAAAAACGTTGTTACAAAACTATAACGCGTTTAAAAGGTCCCTTTATGTCTGATCTTCTCGTTTTCACACAAAATAAACAACGAAAAACCTTATTACAAAACTTTAACGCGTTTGAAAGGTCCCTTTTTGTCCGATCTTCTTGTTTTCATTCCAAATAAACTACGAAAAACGTTGTTGAAAAACTATAACGTGTTTAAAAGGTCCTTTTTTGTTCGATTTTTTCGTTTTCACTCAAAATTAACAATGATAAACGTTGTTGCAAAACTATAACGCGTTTAAAACGTCCCTTTTTGTCCAATCTTCTCGTTTTCACTCAAAATAAACAACGAAAAATGGTGTTGCAAAACTATAACGCGTTTAAAACGTCCCTTTTGGTCCGATCTTCTCGTTTTCACTCAAAATAAACAACGAAAAACGTTGTTGCAAAACTATAACGCGTTTAAAAGGTCCCTTTTTGTCCAATCTTCTCGTTTTCACTCAAAATAAACAACGAAAAACGTTGTCGCAAAACTATAACGCGTTTAAAAGGTCCCTTTTTGTCCGATCTTCTCGTTTTCACTCAAAATTAACAACGAAAAACGTTGTTGCAAAAATATAACGCGTTAAAAAGGTCCCTTTTTATTCGATCTTCTCATTTTCACTCCAAATAAACAACGAAAAACGTTGTTGCAAAACTATAACGCATTTAAAAGGTCCCTTTATGCCTGTTCTTCTCGTTTTCAAACAAAATAAACAACGAAAAACCTTATTGCAAAACTTTAACGCGTTTGAAAGGTCCCTTTTTGTCCGATCTTCTCGTTTTCATTCCAAATAAACAACGAAAAACGTTGTTGAAAAACTATAACGTGTTTAAAAGGTCCTTTTTTGTTCGATTTTCTCGTTTTCACTCAAAATTAACATCGAAAAACGTTGTTGCAAAACTATAACGCGTTTAAAAGGTCCCTTTTTGTCCGATCTTCTCGTTTTCACACAAAATAAACAACGAAAAACGTTATTGCAAAACTATAACGTGTTTGAAAGGTCCCTTTTTGTCCGATCTTCACGTTTTCACTCAAAATAAACAAAGAAAAACGTTGTTGCAAAACTATAACGCATTTAAAAGGTCCCTTTTTGTCCGATCTTCTCGTTTTCACTCAAAATTAACAACGAAAAACGTTGTTGCAAAACTATAATGCGTTTAAAAGGTCCCTTTTTTGTCCGATCTTCTCGTTTTCACTCAAAATTAACAACGAAAAACGTTGTTGCAAAACTATAGCGCGTTTAAAAGATCCCTTTTTATTCTATCTTCTCGTTTTCACACAAAATAAACAACGAAAAACGTTATTGCAAAACTATAACGCGTTTGAAAGGTAACTTTTTGTTCGATCTTCTCGTTTTCACTCAAAATAAACAACGAAAAACGTTGTTGCAAAACTATAACGCTTTTAAAACGTCCCTTTTTGTTCGATCTTCTCGTTTTCACTCAAAATAAACAACGAAAAACGTTGTTGCAAAAATATAACGCGTTAAAAAGGTCCCTTTTTGTCCGATCTTCTCATTTTCACTCCAAATAAACAACGAAAAACGTTGTTGCAAAACTATAACGCGTGTAAAACGTCCCTTTTTGTCCGATCTTCTCGTTTTCACTCAAAATAAACAACGAAAAACATTGTTGCAAAACTATAACGCGTTTGAAACGTCCCTTTTTGTCCGACCTTCTCGTTTTCACTCAAAATAAACAACGAAAAACGTTGTTGCAAAACTATAACGCGTTTGAAACGTCCCTTTTTATCCGATCTTCTCGTTTTCACTCAAAATAAACAACGAAAAACGTTGTTGCAAAACTATAACGCGTTTAAATGTCCCTTTTTGTTCGATTTTCTCGTTTTCACTCAAAATAAATAGCGAAAAACGTTGTTGCAAAAATATAACGCGTTAAAAAGGTCACTTTTTGTTCGATCTTCTCATTTTCACTCCAAATAAACAACGAAAAACGTTGTTGCAAAACTATAACGCGTTTAAAAGGTCCCATTTTGTCCGATTTTCTCGTTTTCACTCAAAATTAACAACGAAAAACGTTGTTACAAAACTATAACGCGTTTAAAAGGTCCCTTTATGTCTGATCTTCTCGTTTTCACACAAAATAAACAACGAAAAACCTTATTGCAAAACTTTAACGCGTTTGAAAGGTCCCTTTTTGTCCGATCCTCTCGTTTTCATTCCAAATAAACAACGAAAAACGTTGTTGAAAAACTATAACGCGTTTAAAAGGTCCTTTTTTGTTCGATTTTCTCGTTTTCACTCAAAATTAACAATGAAAAACGTTGTTGCAAAACTATAACGCGTTTAAAACGTCCCTTTTTGTCCAATCTTCTCGTTTTCACTCAAAATAAACAATGAAAAACGTTGTTACAAAACTATAACGCGTTTAAAACGTCCCTTTTGGTCCGATCTTCTCGTTTTCACTCAAAATAAACAACGAATAACGTTGTTGCAAAACTATAACGCGTTTAAAAGGTCCTTTTTTGTCCAATCTTCTCATTTTCACTCAAAATAAACAACGAAAAACGTTGTTGCAAAACTATAACGCGTTTAAAAGGTCCCTTTCTGTCCGATCTTCTCGTTTTCACATAAAATAAATAACGAAAAACGTTGTTGCAAAACTATAAAGCGTTTAAAACGTCCCTTTTTGTCCGATCTTCTCGTCTTAACTCAAAATAAACAACGAAAAACGTTGTTGCAAAACTATGACGCGTTTAAAAGGTCCCTTTTTGTCCGATCTTCTCATTTTCACTCCAAATAAACAACGAAAAACGTTGTTGCAAAACTATAACGCGTTTAAAAGGTCCCTTTCTGTCCGATCTTCTCGTTTTCACACAAAGTAAACAACGAAAAACGTTGTTGCAAAACTATAAAGCTTTTAAAACGTCCCTTTTTGTCCGATCTTCTCGTTTTCACTCAAAATAAACAACGAAAAACGATGTTGCAAAACTATAACGCGTTTAAAAGGTCCTTTTTGTCCAATCTTCTCGTTTTCACTCAAAATAAACAACGAAAAACGTTGTTGCAAAACTATAACGCGTTTAAAAGGTCCCTTTTTGTCCGATCTTCTAGTTTTCACTCAAAATTAACAACGAAAAACTTTGTTGCAAAACTATAACGCGTTTAAAAGGTCCCTTTTTGTCCGATCTTCTCGTTTTCACCCAAAATAAACAACGAAAAACGTTTAAAACGTCCCTTTTTGTCCGATCTTCTCGTTTTCACTAAAAATAAACAACGAAAAACGTTGTTGCAAAACTATAACGCGTTTAAAAGGTCCCTTTTTGTCCGATCTTCTCGTTTTCACTCAAAATAAACAACGAAAAATGTTATTGTAAAACTATAACGCGTTTGAAAGGTCCCTTTTTGTCCGATCTTCTTGTTTTCATTCCAAATAAACTACGAAAAACGTTGTTGAAAAACTATAACGTGTTTAAAAGGTCCTTTTTTGTTCGATTTTTTCGTTTTCACTCAAAATTAACAATGATAAACGTTGTTGCAAAACTATAACGCGTTTAAAACGTCCCTTTTTGTCCAATCTTCTCGTTTTCACTCAAAATAAACAACGAAAAACGGTGTTGCAAAACTATAACGCGTTTAAAACGTCCATTTTGGTCCGATCTTCTCGTTTTCACTCAAAATAAACAACGAAAAACGTTGTTGCAAAACTATAACGCGTTTAAAAGGTCCCTTTTTGTCCAATCTTCTCGTTTTCACTCAAAATAAACAACGAAAAACGTTGTCGCAAAACTATAACGCGTTTAAAAGGTCCCTTTTTGTCCGATCTTCTCGTTTTCACTCAAAATTAACAACGAAAAACGTTGTTGCAAAAATATAACGCGTTAAAAAGGTCCCTTTTTATTCGATCTTCTCATTTTCACTCCAAATAAACAACGAAAAACGTTGTTGCAAAACTATAACGCATTTAAAAGGTCCCTTTATGCCTGTTCTTCTCGTTTTCAAACAAATTAAACAACGAAAAACCTTATTGCAAAACTTTAACGCGTTTGAAAGGTCCCTTTTTGTCCGATCTTCTCGTTTTCATTCCAAATAAACAACGAAAAACGTTGTTGAAAAACTATAACGTGTTTAAAAGGTCCTTTTTTGTTCGATTTTCTCGTTTTCACTCAAAATTAACAACGAAAAACGTTGTTGCAAAACTATAACACGTTTAAAAGATCCCTTTTTGTCCGATCTTCTCGTTTTCACACAAAATAAACAACGAAAAACGTTATTGCAAAACTATAACGTGTTTGAAAGGTCCCTTTTTGTCCGATCTTCACGTTTTCACTCAAAATAAACAAAGAAAAACGTTGTTGCAAAACTATAACGCATTTAAAAGGTCCCTTTTTGTCCGATCTTCTCGTTTTCACTCAAAATTAACAACGAAAAACGTTGTTGCAAAACTATAATGCGTTTAAAAGGTCCCTTTTTTGTCCGATCTTCTCGTTTTCACTCAAAATTAACAACGAAAAACGTTGTTGCAAAACTATAACGCGTTTAAAAGGTCCCTTTTTGTTCTATCTTCTCGTTTTCACACAAAATAAACAACGAAAAACGTTATTGCAAAACTATAACGCGTTTGAAAGGTAACTTTTTGTTCGATCTTCTCGTTTTCACTCAAAATAAACAACGAAAAACGTTGTTGCAAAACTATAACGCATTTAAAACGTCCCTTTTTGTTCGATCTTCTCGTTTTCACTCAAAATAAACAACGAAAAACGTTGTTGCAAAAATATAACGCGTTAAAAAGGTCCCTTTTTGTCCGATCTTCTCATTTTCACTCCAAATAAACAACGAAAAACGTTGTTGCAAAACTATAACGCGTGTAAAACGTCCCTTTTTGTCCGATCTTCTCGTTTTCACTCAAAATAAACAACGAAAAACATTGTTGCAAAACTATAACGCGTTTGAAACGTCCCTTTTTTTCCGACCTTCTCGTTTTCACTAAAAATAAACAACGAAAAACGTTGTTGCAAAACTATAACGCGTTTGAAACGTCCCTTTTTGTCCGATCTTCTCGTTTTCACTCAAAATAAACAACGAAAAACGTTGTTGCAAAACTATAACGCGTTTAAATGTCCCTTTTTGTTCGATTTTCTCGTTTTCACTCAAAATAAACAGCGAAAAACGTTGTTGCAAAAATATAACGCGTTAAAAAGGTCCCTTTATGTCTGATCTTCTCGTTTTCACACAAAATAAACAACGAAAAACCTTATTGCAAAACTTTAACGCGTTTGAAAGGTCCCTTTTTGTCCGATCCTCTCGTTTTCATTCCAAATAAACAACGAAAAACGTTGTTGAAAAACTATAACGCGTTTAAAAGGTCCTTTTTTGTTCGATTTTCTCGTTTTCACTCAAAATTAACAATGAAAAACGTTGTTGCAAAACTATAACGCGTTTAAAACGTCCCTTTTTGTCCAATCTTCTCGTTTTCACTCAAAATAAACAATGAAAAACGTTGTTACAAAACTATAACGCGTTTAAAACGTCCCTTTTGATCCGATCTTCTCGTTTTCACTCAAAATAAACAACGAATAACGTTGTTGCAAAACTATAACGCGTTTAAAAGGTCCTTTTTTGTCCAATCTTCTCGTTTTCACTCAAAATAAACAACGAAAAACGTTGTTGCAAAACTATAACGCGTTTAAAAGGCCCCTTTCTGTCCGATCTTCTCGTTTTCACATAAAATAAATAACGAAAAACGTTGTTGCAAAACTATAAAGCGTTTAAAACGTCCCTTTTTGTCCGATCTTCTCGTTTTAACTCAAAATAAACAACGAAAAACATTGTTGCAAAACTATAACGCGTTTAAAAGGTCCCTTTTTGTTCGATCTTCTCATTTTCACTCCAAATAAACAACGAAAAACGTTGTTGCAAAACTATAACGCGTTTAAAAGGTCCCTTTCTGTCCGATCTTCTCGTTTTCACACAAAGTAAACAACGAAAAACGTTGTTGCAAAACTATAAAGCTTTTAAAACGTCCCTTTTTGTCCGATCTTCTCGTTTTCACTCAAAATAAACAACGAAAAACGTTGTTGCAAAACTATAACGCGTTTAAAAGGTCCTTTTTGTCCAATCTTCTCGTTTTCACTCAAAATAAACAACGAAAAACGTTGTTGCAAAACTATAACGCGTTTAAAAGGTCCCTTTTTGTCCGATCTTCTAGTTTTCACTCAAAATTAACAACGAAAAACTTTGTTGCAAAACTATAACGCGTTTAAAAGGTCCCTTTTTGTCCGATCTTCTCGTTTTCACCCAAAATAAACAACGAAAAACGTTTAAAACGTCCCTTTTTGTCCGATCTTCTCGTTTTCACTAAAAATAAACAACGAAAAACGTTGTTGCAAAACTATAACGCGTTTAAAAGGTCCCTTTTTGTCCGATCTTCTCGTTTTCACTCAAAATAAACAACGAAAAACGTTGTTGCAAAAATATAACGCGTCAAAAAGGTCCCTTTTTGTTCGATCTTCTCATTTTCACTCCAAATAAACAACGAAAAACGTTGTTGCAAAACTATAACGTGTTTAAAAGGTCCCATTTTGTCCGATTTTCTCGTTTTCACTAAAAATTAACAACGAAAAACGTTGTTGCAAAACTATAACGCGTTTAAAAGGTCCCTTTATGTCTGATCTTCTCGTTTTCACACAAAATAAACAACGAAAAACCTTATTGCAAAACTTTAACGCGTTTGAAAGGTCCCTTTTTGTCCGATCTTCTCGTTTTCATTCCAAATAAACAACGAAAAACGTTGTTGAAAAACTATAACGCGTTTAAAAGGTCCTTTTTTTGTTCAATTTTTCTCGTTTTCACTCAAAATTAAGAACGAAAAACGTTGTTGCAAAACTATAACGCGTTTAAAAGGTCCCTTTTTGTCCGATCTTCTCGTTTTCACACAAAATAAACAACGAAAAACGTTATTGCAAAACTATAACGCGTTTGAAAGGTCCCTTTTTGTCCGATCTTCTCGTTTTCACTCAAAATTAACAACGA
Source organism: Rutidosis leptorrhynchoides (assembly GCF_046630445.1). Classification (NCBI taxonomy): domain Eukaryota; kingdom Viridiplantae; phylum Streptophyta; class Magnoliopsida; order Asterales; family Asteraceae; genus Rutidosis; species Rutidosis leptorrhynchoides. The sequence continues at coordinate 262,650,212 of NC_092337.1, forward strand.
AAAACGTTGTTGCAAAACTATAACGCGTTTAAAAGGTCCCTTTTTGTCCGATCTTCTCGTTTTCACTCAAAATTTACAACGAAAAACATTGTTGCAAAACTATAACGCGTTTAAAAGGTCCCTTTTTGTTCTATCTTCTCGTTTTCACACAAAATAAACAACGAAAAACGTTATTGCAAAACTATAACGCGTTTGAAAGGTCCCTTTTTGTTCGATCTTCTCGTTTTCACTCAAAATAAACAACGAAAAACGTTGTTGCAAAACTATAACGCATTTAAAACGTCCCTTTTTGTCCGATCTTCTCGTTTTCGCTCAAAATAAACAACGAAAAACGTTGTTGCAAAAATATAACGCGTTAAAAAGGTCCCTTTTTGTCCGATCTTCTCATTTTCACTCCAAATAAACAACGAAAAACGTTGTTGCAAAACTATAACGCGTTTAAAACGTCCCTTTTTGTGCAATCTTCTCGTTTTCACTCAAAATAAACAAAGAAAAACGCTGTTGCAAAACTATAACGCGTTTAAAACGTCCATTTTAGTCCGATCTTCTCGTTTTCACACAAAATAAACAACGAAAAACGTTGTTGCAAAACTATAACGCGTTTAAAAGGTCCCTTTTTGTCCAATCTTCTCGTTTTCACTCAAAATAAACAACGAAAAACGTTGTTGCAAAACTATAACGCGTTTAAAAGGTCCCTTTTTGTCCGATCTTCTCGTTTTCACTCAAAATTAACAACGAAAAACGTTGTTGCAAAAATATAACGCGTTAAAAAGGTCCCTTTTTGTTCGATCTTCTCATTTTCACTCCAAATAAATAACGAAAAACGTTGTTGCAAAACTATAACGCATTTAAAAGGTCCCTTTATGTCTGTTCTTCTCGTTTTCAAACAAAATAAACAACGAAAAACCTTATTGCAAAACTTTAACGCGTTTGAAAGGTCCCTTTTTGTCCGATCTTCTCGTTTTCATTCCAAATAAACAACGAAAAACGTTGTTGAAAAACTATAACGTGTTTAAAAGGTCCTTTTTTGTTCGATTTTCTCGTTTTCACTCAAAATTAACAACGAAAAACGTTAAAACTATGACGCGTTTAAAAGGTCCCTTTTTGTCCGATCTTCTCGTTTTCACACAAAATAAACAACGAAAAACGTTATTACAAAACTATAACGTGTTTGAAAGGTCCCTTTTTGTCCGATCTTCACGTTTTCACTCAAAATAAACAAAGAAAAACGTTGTTGCAAAACTATAACGCATTTAAAAGGTCCCTTTTTGTCCGATCTTCTCGTTTTCACTCAAAATTAACAACGAAAAACGTTGTTGCAAAACTATAACGCGTTTAAAAGGTCCCTTTTTGTCCGATCTTCTCGTTTTCACTCAAAATTAACAACGAAAAACGTTGTTGCAAAACTATAACGCGTTTAAAAGGTCCCTTTTTGTTCTATCTTCTCGTTTTCACACAAAATAAACAACGAAAAACGTTATTGCAAAACTATAACGCGTTTGAAAGGTAACTTTTTGTTCGATCTTCTCGTTTTCACTCAAAATAAACAAGGAAAAACGTTGTTGCAAAACTATAACGCATTTAAAACGTCCCTTTTTGTTCGATCTTCTCGTTTTCACTCAAAATAAACAACGAAAAACGTTGTTACAAAAATATAACGCGTTAAAAAGGTCCCTTTTGGTCCGATCTTCTCATTTTCACTCCAAATAAACAACGAAAAACGTTGTTGCAAAACTATAACGCGTTTAAAACGTCCCTTTTTGTCCGATCTTCTCGTTTTCACTCAAAATAAACAACGAAAAACGTTGTTGCAAAACTATAACGCGTTTGAAACGTCCCTTTTTGTCCGACCTTCTCGTTTTCACTCAAAATAAACAACGAAAAACGTTGTTGCAAAACTATAACGCGTTTGAAACGTCCCTTTTTGTCCGATCTTCTCGTTTTCACTCAAAATAAACAACGAAAAACGTTGTTGCAAAACTATAACGCGTTTAAAAGGTCCCTTTTTGTTCGATCTTCTCGTTTTCACTCAAAATAAACAGCGAAAAACGTTGTTGCAAAAATATAACGCTTTAAAAAGGTCACTTTTTGTTCGATCTTCTCATTTTCACTCCAAATAAACAACGAAAAACGTTGTTGCAAAACTATAACGCGTTTAAAACGTCCCTTTTGGTCCGATCTCCTCGTTTTCACTCCAAATAAACAACGAAAAACGTTGTTGCAAAACTATAACGCGTTTAAAACGTCCCTTTTTGTGCAATCTTCTCGTTTTCACTCAAAATAAACAAAGAAAAACGCTGTTGCAAAACTATAACGCGTTTAAAACGTCCATTTTAGTCCGATCTTCTCGTTTTCACTCAAAATAAACAACGAAAAACGTTGTTGCAAAACTATAACGCGTTTAAAAGGTCCCTTTTGGTCCGATCTTCTCGTTTTCACTCAAAATTAACAACGAAAAACGTTGTTGCAAAAATATAACGCGTTAAAAAGGTCCCTTTTTGTTCGATCTTCTCTTTTTCACTCCAAATAAATAACGAAAAACGTTGTTGCAAAACTATAACGCATTTAAAAGGTCCCTTTATGTCTGTTCTTCTCGTTTTCAAACAAAATAAACAACGAAAAACCTTATTGCAAAACTTTAACGCGTTTGAAAGGTCCCTTTTTGTCCGATTTTCTCGTTTTCATTCCAAATAAACAACGAAAAACGTTGTTGAAAAACTATAACGTGTTTAAAAGGTCCTTTTTTGTTCGATTTTCTCGTTTTCACTCAAAATTAACAACGAAAAACGTTGTTGCAAAACTATAACGCGTTTAAAAGGTCCCTTTTTGTCCGATCTTCTCGTTTTCACACAAAATAAACAATGAAAAACGTTATTACAAAACTATAACGTGTTTGAAAGGTCCCTTTTTGTCCGATCTTCACGTTTTCACTCAAAATAAACAAAGAAAAACGTTGTTGCAAAACTATAACGCATTTAAAAGGTCCCTTTTTGTCCGATCTTCTCGTTTTCACTCAAAATTAACAACGAAAAACGTTGTTGCAAAACTATAACGCGTTTAAAAGGTCCCTTTTTGTCCGATCTTCTCGTTTTCACTCAAAATTTACAACGAAAAACGTTGTTGCAAAACTATAACGCGTTTAAAAGGTCCCTTTTTGTTCTATCTTCTCGTTTTCACACAAAATAAACAACGAAAAACGTTATTGCAAAACTATAACGCGTTTGAAAGGTCCCTTTTTGTTCGATCTTCTCGTTTTCACTCAAAATAAACAACGAAAAACGTTGTTGCAAAACTATAACGCATTTAAAACGTAAACTATAACGCGTTTAAAAAACCCTTTTTGTTCGATCTTCTCGTTTTCACTAAAAATAAACAACGAAAAACGTTGTTGCAAAACTATAACGCGTTTGAAACGTCCCTTTTTGTCCGACCTTCTCGTTTTCACTCAAAATAAACAACGAAAAACGTTGTTGCAAAACTATAACGCGTTTGGAATGTCCCTTTTTGTCCAATCTTCTCTTTTTCACTCAAAATAAACAACGAAAAACGTTGTTGCAAAACTATAACGCGTTTAAAAGGTCCCTTTTTGTTCGATCTTCTCGTTTTCACTCAAAATAAACAGCGAAAAACGTTGTTGTAAAAACATAACGCGTTTAAAAGGTCACTTTTTGTCCCATCTTCTCGTTTTCATTCCAAATAAACAACGAAAAGTTGTTGTAAAACTATAACGTGTTTAAAAGGTCCTTTTTTGTCCGATTTTCTCGTTTTCACTCAAAATTAACAACGAAAAACGTTGTTGCAAAAATATAACGCGTTAAAAAGGTCCCTTTTTTTTTCGATCTTCTCATTTTCACTCCAAATAAACAACGAAAAACGTTGTTGCAAAACTATAACACATTTAAAAGGTCCCATTTTGTAAGATTTTCTCGTTTTCACTCAAAATTAACAACGAAAAACGTTGTTGCAAAACTATAACGCGTTTAAAAGGTCCCTTTATGTCTGATCTTCTCGTTTTCTCACAAAATAAACAACGAAAAACCTTATTGCAAAACTTTAACGTGTTTGAAAGGTCCCTTTTTGTCCGATCCTCTCGTTTTCATTCCAAATAAACAACGAAAAACGTTGTTGAAAAACTATAACGTGTTTAAAAGGTCCTTTTTTGTTCGATTTTCTCGTTTTCACTCAAAATTAACAATGAAAAACGTTGTTGCAAAACTATAACGCGTTTAAAACGTCCCTTTTTGTCCAATCTTCTCGTTTTCACTCAAAATAAACAACGAAAAACGTTGTTGCAAAACTATAACGCGTTTAAAACGTCCCTTTTGGTCCGATCTCCTCGTTTTCACTCAAAATAAATAACGAAAAACGTTGTTGCAAAACTATAACGCGTTTAAAAGATCCTTTTTTGTCCAATCTTCTCGTCTTCACTCAAAATAAACAACGAAAAACGTTTCTTGCAAAACTATAACGCGTTTAAAAGGTCCCTTTCTGTCTGATCTTCTCGTTTTCACACAAAATAAACAACGATAAACGTTGTTGCAAAACTATAAAGCGTTTAAAACGTCCCTTTTTGTCCGATCTTCTCGTTTTCACTCAAAATAAACAACGAAAAACGTTGTTGCAAAACTATAACGCGTTTAAAAGGTCCTTTTTTTGTCCGATCTTCTCATTTTCACTCCAAATAAACAACGAAAAACGTTGTTGCAAAACTATAAAGCGTTTAAAACGTCCCTTTTTGTCCGATCTTCTCGTTTTCACTCAAAATAAACAACGAAAAACGTTGTTACAAAACTATAACGCATTTGAAACGTCCCTTTTTGTCCGACCTTCTCGTTTTCACTAAAAATAAAGAACGAAAAACGTTGTTGCAAAACTATAACGCGTTTGAAACGTCCCTTTTTGTCCGATCTTCTCGTTTTCACTCAAAATAAACAACGAAAAACGTTGTTGCAAAACTATAACGCGTTTAAAAGGTCCCTTTTTGTTCGATCTTCTCGTTTTCACTCAAAATAAACAGCAAAAAACGTTGTTGTAAAAACATAACGCGTTTAAAAGGTCACTTTTTGTCCCATCTTCTCGTTTTTATTCCAAATAAACAACGAAAACGTTGTTGCAAAACTATGACATGTTTAAAATGTCCTTTTTTGTCCGATTTTCTCGTTTTCACTCAAAATTACCAACGAAAAACGTTGTTGCAAAACTATAACAAGTTTAAAAGGTCCCTTTTTGTCCGATCTTCTCGTTTTCACACAATATAAACATCGAAAAACGTTATTGCAAAACTATAACGTGTTTGAAAGGTCCTTTTTTGTCCGATCTTCTCGCTTTCACTCAAAATAAACAACGAAAAACGTTGTTGCAAAACTATAACGCGTTTAAAAGGTCCCTTTTTGTCCGATCTTCTCGTTCTCACTCAAAATTAACAACGAAAAACGTTGTTGCAAAACTATAACGTCTTTAAAAGGTCCCTTTTTGTTCTATCTTCTCGTTTTCACACAAAATAAACAACGAAAAACGTTATTGCAAAACTATAACGCGTTTGAAAGGTCCATTTTTGTTCGATCTTCTCATTTTCACTCAAAATAAACAATGAAAAACGTTGTTGCAAAACTATAACGCATTTAAAACTTCCCTTTTTGTCCGATCTTCTCGTTTTCACTCAAAATAAACAACGAAAAACGTTGTTGCAAAACTATAACGCGTTTAAAACGTCCCTTTTTTCCGATCTTCTCGTTTTCACTCAAAATTAACAACGAAAAACGTTGTTTCAAAATATAACGCGTTTAAAAGGTCCCTTTTTGTCCGATCTTCTCATTTTCACTCCAAATAAACAACGAAACACGTCGTTGCAAAATTATAACGCGTTTAAAAGGTCCCTTTTTGTTCGATCTTCTCGTTTTCACTCAAAATAAACAACGAAAACGTTGTTGCAAAAGTATAATGCGTTTAAAACGTCCCTTTTTATCCGATCTTCTCGTTTTCACTCAAAATAAACAACGAAAAACATTGTTGCAAAACTATAACGCGTTTAGAAGGTCCCTTTTTGTCCGATCTTCTCGTTTTCACTCAAAATAAACAACGGAAAACGTTGTTGCAAAAATATAACGCGTTTAAAATGTCCCTTTTTGTCCGATCTTCTCATTTTCACTCCAAATAAACAACGAAAAACGTTGTTGCAAAACTAGAACGCGTTTAAAAGGTCCCTTTTTGTCCGATTTTCTCATTTTCAATCAAAATTAACAACAAAAAACGTTGTTGCAAAACTATAACGCGTTTAAAAGGTCCCTTTTTGTCCGATCTTCTCGTTTTGACACAAAATAAACAACGAAAAACTTTGTTGCAAAACTATAACGCGTTTAAAAGGTCCCTTTTTGTCCGATCTTCTCGTTTTCACTCAAAATTAACAACGAAAAACTTTGTTCCAAACTATAACGCGTTTAAAAGGTCCCTTTTTGTCCGATCTTCTCGTTTTCACTCAAAATAAACAACGAAAAACGTTGTTACAAAACTATAACGCGTTTAAAACGTCCCTTTTTGTCCGATCTTCTCGTTATCACTAAAAATAAACAATGAAAAACGTTGTTGCGAAACTATAACGCGTTTAAAAGGTCCCTTTTTGTCCGATCTTCTCGTTTTCACTCAAAACTAACAACGAAAAACGTTGTTGCAAAAATATAACGCGTTAAAAAGGTCCCTTTTTGTTCGATCTTCTCATTTTCACTCCAAATAAACAACGAAAAACGTTGTTGCAAAACTATAACGCGTTTAAAAGGTCCCTTTATGTCTGTTCTTCTCGTTTTCACACAAAATAAACAACGAAAAACCTTATTGCAAAACTTTAACGCGTTTGAAAGGTCCCTTTTTGTCCGATCTTCTCGTTTTCATTCCAAATAAACAACGAAATACGTTGTTGAAAAACTATAACGTGTTTAAAAGGTCCTTTTTTGTTAGATTTTCTCGTTTTCACTCAAAATTAACAACGAAAAACGTTGTTGCAAAACTATAACGCGTTTAAAAGGTCCCTTTTTGTCCGATCTTCTCGTTTTCACACAAAATAAACAACGAAAAACGTTATTGCAAAACTATAACGTGTTTGAAAGGTCCCTTTTTGTCCGATCTTCACGTTTTCACTCAAAATAAACAAAGAAAAACGTTGTTGCAAAACTATAACGCATTTAAAAGGTCCCTTGTTGTCCGATCTTCTCATTTTCACTCAAAATTAACAACGAAAAACGTTGTTGCAAAACTATAACGCGTTTAAAAGGTCCCTTTTTGTCCGATCTTCTCGTTTTCACTCAAAATTAACAGCGAAAAACGTTGTTGCAAAACTATAACGCGTTTAAAAGGTCCCTTTTTGTTCTATCTTCTCGTTTTCACACAAAATAAACAACGAAAAACCTTATTGCAAAACTTTAACGCGTTTGAAAGGTCTCTTTTTGTCCGATCTTCTCGTTTTCATTCCAAATAAACAACGAAAAACGTTGTTGAAAAACTATAACGTGTTTAAAAGGTCCTTTTTTGTTCGATTTTCTCGTTTTCACTCAAAATTAACAGTGAGAAACGTTGTTGCAAAACTATAACGCGTTTAAAACGTCCCTTTTTGTCCAATCTTCTCGTTTTCACTCAAAATAAACAACGAAAAACGGTGTTGCAAAACTATAACGCGTTTAAAACGTCCCTTTTGGTCCGATCTTCTCGTTTTCACTCAAAATAAACAACGAAAAACGCTGTTGCAAAACTATAACGCGTTTAAAAGGTCCCTTTTTGTCCAATCTTCTCGTTTTCACTCAAAATATACAACGAAAAACGTTGTTGCAAAACTATAACGCGTTTAAAAGGTCTCTTTCTGTCCGATCTTCTCGTGTTCACGCAAAATAAACAACGAAAAACGTTGTTGCAAAACTATAACGCGTTTAAAACGTCCCTTTCTGTCCGATCTTCTCGTTTTCACTAAACATAAACAACGAAAAACGTTGTTGCAAAACTATAACGCTTTTAAAAGGTCCCTTTTTGTCCGATCTTCTCATTTTCACTCCAAATAAACAACGAAAAACATTGTTGCAAAACTATAACGCGTTTAAAACGTCCCTTTTTGTCCGATCTTCTCGTTTTCACTCAAAATAAACAACGAAAAACGTTGTTGCAAAACAATAACTTGTTTGAAACGTCCCTTTTTGCCCGACCTTCTCGTTTTCACTCAAAATAAACAACGAAAAACGTTGTTGCAAAACTATAACGCGTTTGAAACGTCCCTTTTTGTCCGATCTTCTCGTTTTCACTCAAAATAAACAACGAAAAACGTTGTTGCAAAACTATAACGCGTTAAAAAGGTCCCTTTTTGTTCGATCTTCTCGTTTTCACTCAAAATAAACAGCGAAAAACGTTGTTGTAAAAATATAACGCGTTTAAAAGGTCACTTTTTGTCCCATTTTCTCGTTTTCATTCCAAATAAACAACGAAAACGTTGTTGCAAAACTATAACGCGTTTAAAAGGTCCCTTTTTGTCCGATCTTCTCGTTTTCACTCAAAATAAACAACGAAAAACGTTGTTGCAAAACTATAACGCGTTTAAAACGTCCCTTTTTGTCCGATCTTCTCGTTATCACTAAAAATAAACAATGAAAAACGTTGTTGCGAAACTATAACGCGTTTAAAAGGTCCCTTTTTGTCCGATCTTCTCGTTTTCACTCAAAATTAACAACGAAAAACGTTGTTGCAAAAATATAACGCGTTAAAAAGGTCCCTTTTTGTTCGATCTTCTCATTTTCACTCCAAATAAACAACGAAAAACGTTGTTGCAAAACTATAACGCGTTTAAAAGGTCCCTTTATGTCTGTTCTTCTCGTTTTCACACAAAATAAACAACGAAAAACCTTATTGCAAAACTTTAACGCGTTTGAAAGGTCCTTTTTTGTCCGATCTTCTCGTTTTCATTCCAAATAAACAACGAAAAACGTTGTTGAAAAACTATAACGTGTTTAAAAGGTCCTTTTTTGTTCGATTTTCTCGTTTTCACTCAAAATTAACAACGAAAAACGTTGTTGCAAAACTATAACGGGTTTAAAAGGTCCCTTTTTGTCCGATCTTCTCGTTTTCACACAAAATAAACAACGAAAAACGTTATTGCAAAACTATAACGTGTTTGAAAGGTCCCTTTTTGTCCGATCTTCACGTTTTCACTCAAAATAAACAAAGAAAAACGTTGTTGCAAAACTATAACGCATTTAAAAGGTCCCTTTTTGTCCGATCTTCTCGTTTTCACTCAAAATTAACAACGAAAAACGTTGTTGCAAAACTATAACGCGTTTAAAAGGTCCCTTTTTGTCCGATCTTCTCGTTTTTACTCAAAATTAACAACGAAAAACGTTGTTGCAAAACTATAACGCGTTTAAAAGGTCCCTTTTTGTTCTATCTTCTCGTTTTCACACAAAATAAACACCGAAAAACGTTATTGCAAAACTATAACGCGTTTGAAAGGTCCCTTTTTGTTCGATCTTCACGTTTTCACTCAAAATAAACAACGAAAAACGTTGTTGCAAAACTATAACGCATTTAAAACGTCCCTTTTTGTCCGATCTTCTCGTTTTCACTCAAAATATACAACAAAAAACGTTGTTGCAAAAATATAACGCGTTAAAAAGGTCCCTTTTTGTCCGATCTTCTCATTTTCACTCCAAATGAACAACGAAAAACGTTGTTGCAAAACTTTAACGCGTTTAAAATGTCCCTTTTTGTCCGATCTTCTCGTTTTCACTCAAAATAAACAACGAAAAACGTTGTTGCAAAATATAACGCGTTTGAAACGTCCCTTTTTGTCCGACCTTCTCGTTTTCACTCAAAATAAACAACGAAAAACGTTGTTGCAAAACTATAACGCGTTTGAAACGTCCCTTTTAGTCCGATCTTCTCGTTTTCACTCAAAATAAACCACGAAAAACGTTGTTGCAAAACTATAACGCGTTTAAAAGGTCCCCTTTTGTTCGATCTTCTCGTTTTCACTCAAAATAAACAGCGAAAAACGTTGTTGCAAAAATATAACGAGTTAAAAAGGTCACTTTTTGTTCGATCTTCTCATTTTCACTCCAAATAAACAACGAAAAACGTTGTTGCAAAACTATAACGCGTTTAAAAGGTCCCATTTTGTCTTATTTTCTCGTTTTCACTCAAAATTAACAACGAAAAACGTTGTTACAAAACTATAACGCGTTTAAAAGGTCCCTTTATGTCTGATCTTCTCGTTTTCACACAAAATAAACAACGAAAAACCTTATTGCAAAACTTTAACGCGTTTGAAAGGTCCCTTTTTGTCCGATCTTCTCGTTTTCATTCCAAATAAACTACGAAAAACGTTGTTGAAAAACTATAACGTGTTTAAAAGGTCCTTTTTTGTTCGATTTTTTCGTTTTCACTCAAAATTAACAATGAGAAACGTTGTTGCAAAACTATAACGCGTTTAAAACGTCCCTTTTTGTCCAATCTTTTCGTTTTCACTCAAAATAAACAACGAAAAACGGTGTTGCAAAACTATAACGCGTTTAAAACGTCCCTTTTGGTCCGATCTTCTCGTTTTCACTCAAAATAAACAACGAAAAACGTTGTTGCAAAACTATAACGCGTTTAAAAGGTCCCTTTTTGTCCAATCTTCTCGTTTTCACTCAAAATAAACAACGAAAAACGTTGTTGCAAAACTATAACGCTTTTAAAAGGTCCCTTTTTGTCCGATCTTCTCGTTTTCACTCAAAATTAACAACGAAAAACGTTGTTGCAAAAATATAACGCGTTAAAAAGATCCTTTTTGTTCGATCTTCTCATTTTCACTCCAAATAAACAATGAAAAACGTTGTTGCAAAACTATAACGCATTTAAAAGGTCCCTTTATGTCTGTTCTTCTCGTTTTCAAACAAAATAAACAACGAAAAACCTTATTGCAAAACTTTAACGCGTTTGAAAGATCCCTTTTTGTCCGATCTTCTCATTTTCATTCCAAATAAACAACGAAAAACGTTGTTGAAAAACTATAACGTGTTTAAAAGGTCCTTTTTTGTTCGATTTTCTCGTTTTCACTCAAAATTAACAACGAAAAACGTTGTTGCAAAACTATAACGCGTTTAAAAGGTCCCTTTTTGTCCGATCTTCTCGTTTTCACACAAAATAAACAACGAAAAACGTTATTGCAAAACTATAACGTGTTTAAAAGGTCCCTTTTTGTCCGATCTTCACGTTTTCACTCAAAATAAACAAAGAAAAACGTTGTTGCAAAACTATAACGCATTTAAAAGGTCCCTTTTTGTCCGATCTTCTCGTTTTAACTCAAAATTAACAACGAAAAACGTTGTTGCAAAACTATAACGCGTTTAAAAGGTCCTTTTTTGTCCGATCTTCTCGTTTTCACTCAAAATTAACAACGAAAAACGTTGTTGCAAAACTATAACGCGTTTAAAGGGTCCCTTTTTGTTCTATCTTCTCGTTTTCACACAAAATAAACAACGAAAAACGTTATTGCAAAACTATAACGCGTTTGAAAGGTCCCTTTTTGTTCGATCTTCTCGTTTTCACTCAAAATAAACAACGAAAAACGTTGTTGCAAAACTATAACGCATTTAAAACATCCCTTTTTGTTCGATCTTCTCGTTTTCACTCAAAATAAACAACGAAAAACGTTGTTGCAAAAATATAACGCGTTAAAAAGGTCCCTTTTTGTCCGATCTTCTCATTTTCACTCCAAATAAACAACGAAAAACGTTGTTGCAAAACTATAACGCGTTTAAAACGTCCATTTTTGTCCGACCTTCTCGTTTTCACTCAAAATAAACAACGAAAAACGTTGTTGCAAAACTATAACGCGTTTGAAACGTCCCTTTTTGTCCGATCTTCTCGTTTTCACTCAAAATAAACAACGAAAAACGTTGTTGCAAAACTATAACGCGTTTAAAATGTCCCTTTTTGTTCGATCTTCTCGTTTTCACTCAAAATAAACAACGAAAAACGTTGTTGCAAAACTATAACGCATTTAAAACGTCCCTTTTTGTCCGATCTTCTCGTTTTCACTCAAAATAAACAACAAAAAACGTTGTTGCAAAAATATAACGCGTTAAAAAGGTCCCTTTTTGTCCGATCTTCTCATTTTCACTCCAAATGAACAACGAAAAACGTTGTTGCAAAACTTTAACGCGTTTAAAATGTCCCTTTTTGTCCGATCTTCTCGTTTTCACTCAAAATAAACAACGAAAAACGTTGTTGCAAAATATAACGCGTTTGAAACGTCCCTTTTTGTCCGACCTTCTCGTTTTCACTCAAAATAAACAACGAAAAACGTTGTTGCAAAACTATAACGCGTTTGAAACGTCCCTTTTAGTCCGATCTTCTGTTTTTCACTCAAAATAAACCACGAAAAACGTTGTTGCAAAACTATAACGCGTTTAAAAGGTCCCTTTTTGTTCGATCTTCTCGTTTTCACTCAAAATAAACAGCGAAAAACGTTGTTGCAAAAATATAACGAGTTAAAAAGGTCACTTTTTGTTCGATCTTCTCATTTTCACTCCAAATAAACAACGAAAAACGTTGTTGCAAAACTATAACGCGTTTAAAAGGTCCCATTTTGTCCGATTTTCTCGTTTTCACTCAAAATTAACAACGAAAAACGTTGTTACAAAACTATAACGCGTTTAAAAGGTCCCTTTATGTCCGATCTTCTCGTTTTCACACAAAATAAACAACGAAAAACCTTATTACAAAACTTTAACGCGTTTGAAAGGTCCCTTTTTGTCCGATCTTCTCGTTTTCATTCCAAATAAACTACGAAAAACGTTGTTGAAAAACTATAACGTGTTTAAAAGGTCCTTTTTTGTTCGATTTTTTCGTTTTCACTCAAAATTAACAATGAGAAACGTTGTTGCAAAACTATAACGCGTTTAAAACGTCCCTTTTTGTCCAATCTTCTCGTTTTCACTCAAAATAAACAACGAAAAACGGTGTTGCAAAACTATAACGCGTTTAAAACGTCCCTTTTGGTCCGATCTTCTCGTTTTCACTCAAAATAAACAACGAAAAACGTTGTTGCAAAACTATAACGCGTTTAAAAGGTCCCTTTTTGTCCAATCTTCTCGTTTTCACTCAAAATAAACAACGAAAAACGTTGTTGCAAAACTATAACGCGTTTAAAAGGTCCCTTTTTGTCCGATCTTCTCGTTTTCACTCAAAATTAACAACGAAAAACGTTGTTGCAAAAATATAACGCGTTAAAAAGGTCCCTTTTTGTTCGATCTTCTCATTTTCACTCCAAATAAACAATGAAAAATGTTGTTGCAAAACTATAACGCATTTAAAAGGTCCGTTTATGTCTGTTCTTCTCGTTTTCAAACAAAATAAACAACGAAAAACCTTATTGCAAAACTTTAACGCGTTTGAAAGATCCCTTTTTGTCCGATCTTATCGTTTTCATTCCAAATAAACAACGAAAAACGTTGTTGAAAAACTATAACGTGTTTAAAAGGTCCTATTTTGTTCGATTTTCTCGTTTTCACTCAAAATTAACAACGAAAAACGTTGTTGCAAAACTATAACGCGTTTAAAAGGTCCCTTTTTGTCCGATCTTCTCGTTTTCACACAAAATAAACAACGAAAAACGTTATTGCAAAACTATAACGTGTTTGAAAGGTCCCTTTTTGTCCGATCTTCACGTTTTCACTCAAAATAAACAAAGAAAAACGTTGTTGCAAACTATAACGCATTTAAAAGGTCACTTTTTGTCCGATCTTCTCGTTTTCACTCAAAATTAACAACGAAAAACGTTGTTGCAAAACTATAACGCGTTTCACAGGTCCCTTTTTGTCCGATCTTCTCATTTTCACTCAAAATTAACAACGAAAAACGTTGTTGCAAAACTATAACGCGTTTAAAAGGTCCCTTTTTGTTCTATCTTCTCGTTTTCACACAAAATAAACAACGAAAAACGTTATTGCAAAACTATAACGCATTTGAAAGGTCCCTTTTTGTTCGATCTTCTCGTTTTCACTCAAAATAAACAACGAAAAACGTTGTTGCAAAACTATAACGCATTTAAAACATCCCTTTTTGTTCGATCTTCTCGTTTTCACTCAAAATAAACAACGAAAAACGATGTTGCAAAAATATAACGCGTTAAAAAGGTCCCTTTTTGTCCGATCTTCTCATTTTCACTCCAAATAAACAACGAAAAACGTTGTTGCAAAACTATAACGCGTTTTAAACGTCCCTTTTTGTCCGACCTTCTCGTTTTCACTCAAAATAAACAACGAAAAACGTTGTTGCAAAACTATAACGCGTTTGAAACGTCCCTTTTTGTCCGATCTTCTCGTTTTCACTCAACATAAACAACGAAAAACGTTGTTGCAAAACTATAACGCGTTTAAAAGGTCCCTTTTTGTTCGATCTTCTCGTTTTCACTCAAAATAAACAGCGAAAAACGTTGTTGCAAAAATATAACGCGTTAAAAAGGTCACTTTTTGTTCGATCTTCTCATTTTCACTCCAAATAAACAACGAAAAACGTTGTTGCAAAACTATAACGCGTTTAAAAGGTCCCATTTTGTCCGATTTTCTCGTTTTCACTCAAAATTAACAACGAAAAACGTTGTTACAAAACTATAACGCGTTTAAAAGGTCCCTTTATGTCTGATCTTCTCGTTTTCACACAAAATAAACAACGAAAAACCTTATTGCAAAACTTTAACGCGTTTGAAAGGTCCCTTTTTGTCCAATCTTCTCGTTTTCATTCCAAATAAACAACGAAAAACGTTGTTGAAAAACTATAACGTGTTTAAAAGGTCCTTTTTTGTTCGATTTTCTCGTTTTCACTCAAAATTAACAGTGAGAAACGTTGTTGCAAAACTATAACGCGTTTAAAACGGCCCTTTTTGTCCAATCTTCTCGTTTTCACACAAAATAAACAACGAAAAACCTTATTACAAAACTTTAACGCGTTTGAAAGGTCCCTTTTTGTCCGATCTTCTCGTTTTCATTCCAAATAAACTACAAAAAACGTTGTTGAAAAACTATAACGTGTTTAAAAGGTCCTTTTTTGTTCGATTTTTTCGTTTTCACTCAAAATTAACAATGAGAAACGTTGTTGCAAAACTATAACGCGTTTAAAACGTCCCTTTTTGTCCAATCTTCTCGTTTTCACTCAAAATAAACAACGAAAAACGGTGTTGCAAAACTATAACGCGTTTAAAACGTCCCTTTTGGTCCGATCTTCTCGTTTTCACTCAAAATAAACAACGAAAAACGTTGTTGCAAAACTATAACGCGTTTAAAAGGTCCCTTTTTGTCCAATCTTCTCGTTTTCACTCAAAATAAACAACGAAAAACGTTGTTGCAAAACTATAACGCGTTTAAAAGGTCCCTTTTTGTCCGATCTTCTCGTTTTCACTCAAAATTAACAACGAAAAACGTTGTTGCAAAAATATAACGCGTTAAAAAGGTCCCTTTTTGTTCGATCTTCTCATTTTCACTCCAAATAAACAATGAAAAACGTTGTTGCAAAACTATAACGCATTTAAAAGGTCCCTTTATGTCTGTTCTTCTCGTTTTCAAACAAAATAAACAACGAAAAACCTTATTGCAAAACTTTAACGCGTTTGAAAGATCCCTTTTTGTCCGATCTTCTCGTTTTCATTCCAA
The DNA here is from genome assembly GCF_046630445.1 of Rutidosis leptorrhynchoides. Taxonomy (NCBI): domain Eukaryota; kingdom Viridiplantae; phylum Streptophyta; class Magnoliopsida; order Asterales; family Asteraceae; genus Rutidosis; species Rutidosis leptorrhynchoides. Next base: position 262,665,871 of record NC_092337.1, read on the forward strand.
ATAAACAACGAAAAACGTTGTTGAAAAACTATAACGTGTTTAAAAGGTCCTTTTTTGTTCGATTTTCTCGTTTTCACTCAAAATTAACAACGAAAAACGTTGTTGCAAAACTATAACGCGTTTAAAAGGTCCCTTTTTGTCCGATCTTCTCGTTTTCACACAAAATAAACAACGAAAAACGTTATTGCAAAACTATAACGTGTTTGAAAGGTCCCTTTTTGTCCGATCTTCACGTTTTCACTCAAAATAAACAAAGAAAAACGTTGTTGCAAAACTATAACGCATTTAAAAGGTCACTTTTTGTCCGATCTTCTCGTTTTCACTCAAAATTAACAACGAAAAACGTTGTTGCAAAACTATAACGCGTTTCACAGGTCCCTTTTTGTCCGATCTTCTCGTTTTCACTCAAAATTAACAACGAAAAACGTTGTTGCAAAACTATAACGCGTTTAAAAGGTCCCTTTTTGTTCTATCTTCTCGTTTTCACACAAAATAAACAACGAAAAACGTTATTGCAAAACTATAACGCGTTTGAAAGGTCCCTTTTTGTTCGATCTTCTCGTTTTCACTCAAAATAAACAACGAAAAACGTTGTTGCAAAACTATAACGCATTTAAAACATCCCTTTTTGTTCGATCTTCTCGTTTTCACTCAAAATAAACAACGAAAAACGTTGTTGCAAAAATATAACGCGTTAAAAAGGTCCCTTTTTGTCCGATCTTCTCATTTTCACTCCAAATAAACAACGAAAAACGTTGTTGCAAAACTATAACGCGTTTTAAACGTCCCTTTTTGTCCGACCTTCTCGTTTTCACTCAAAATAAACAACGAAAAATGTTGTTGCAAAACTATAACGCGTTTGAAACGTCCCTTTTTGTCCGATCTTCTCGTTTTCACTCAACATAAACAACGAAAAACGTTGTTGCAAAACTATAACGCGTTTAAAAGGTCCCTTTTTGTTCGATCTTCTCGTTTTCACTCAAAATAAACAGCGAAAAACGTTGTTGCAAAAATATAACGCGTTAAAAAGGTCACTTTTTGTTCGATCTTCTCATTTTCACTCCAAATAAACAACGAAAAACGTTGTTGCAAAACTATAACGCGTTTAAAAGGTCCCATTTTGTCCGATTTTCTCGTTTTCACTCAAAATTAACAACAAAAAACGTTGTTACAAAACTATAACGCGTTTAAAAGGTCCCTTTATGTCTGATCTTCTCGTTTTCACACAAAATAAACAACGAAAAACCTTATTGCAAAACTTTAACGCGTTTGAAAGGTCCCTTTTTGTCCAATCTTCTCGTTTTCATTCCAAATAAACAACGAAAAACGTTGTTGAAAAACTATAACGTGTTTAAAAGGTCCTTTTTTGTTCGATTTTCTCGTTTTTACTCAAAATTAACAGTGAGAAACGTTGTTGCAAAACTATAACGCGTTTAAAACGGCCCTTTTTGTCCAATCTTCTCGTTTTCACTCAAAATAAACAACGAAAAACGGTGTTTCAAAACTATAACGCGTTTAAAACGTCCCTTTTGGTCCGATCTTCTCGTTTTCACTCAAAATAAACAACGAAAAACGTTGTTGCAAAACTATAACGCGTTTAAAAGGTCCCTTTTTGTCCAATCTTCTCGTTTTCACTCAAAATATACAACGAAAAACGTTGTTGCAAAACTATAACGCGTTTAAAAGGACCCTTTCTGTCCGATCTTCTTGTTTTCACACAAAATAAACAACGAAAAACGTTGTTGCAAAACTATAACGCGTTTAAAACGTCCCTTTCTGTCCGATCTTCTCGTTTTCACTCAACATAAACAACGAAAAACGTTGTTGTAAAACTAAAACGCGTTTAAAAGGTCCCTTTTTGTCCGATCTTCTCATTTTCACTCCAAATAAACAACGAAAAACGTTGTTGCAAAACTATAACGCGTTTAAAACTTCCCTTTTTGTCCGATCTTCTCGTTTTCACTCAAAATAAACAACGAAAAACGTTGTTGCAAAACTATAACGCGTTTGAAACGTCCCTTTTTGTCCGACCTTCTCGTTTTCACTCAAAATAAACAGCGAAAAACGTTGTTGTAAAAACATAACGCGTTTAAAAGGTCACTTTTTGTCCCATTTTCTCGTTTTCATTCCAAATAAACAACGAAAATGTTGTTGCAAAACTATAACGCGTTTAAAAGGTCCCTTTTTGTCCGATCTTCTCGTTTTCACTCAAAATAAACAACGAAAAACGTTGTTGCAAAACTATAACGCGTTTAAAACATCCCTTTTTGTCCGATCTTCTCGTTATCACTAAAAATAAACAATGAAAAACGTTGTTGCGAAACTATAACGCGTTTAAAAGGTCCCTTTTTGTCCGATCTTCTCGTTTTCACTCAAAATTAAAAACGAAAAACGTTGTTGCAAAAATATAACGCGTTAAAAAGGTCCCTTTTTGTTCGATCTTCTCATTTTCACTCCAAATAAACAACGAAAAACGTTGTTGCAAAACTATAACGCGTTTAAAAGGTCCCTTTATGTCTGTTCTTCTCGTTTTCACACAAAATAAACAACGAAAAACCTTATTGCAAAACTTTAACGCGTTTGAAAGGTCCCTTTTTGTCCGATCTTCTCGTTTTCATTCCAAATAAACAACGAAAAACGTTGTTGAAAAACTATAACGTGTTTAAAAGGTCCTTTTTTGTCCGATTTTCTCGTTTTCACTCAAAATTAACAACGAAAAACGTTGTTGCAAAATTATAACGCGTTTAAAAGGTCCCTTTTTGTCCGATCTTCTCGTTTTCACACAAAATAAACAACGAAAAACGTTATTGCAAAACTATAACGTGTTTGAAAGGTCCCTTTTTGTCCGATCTTCATGTTTTCACTCAAAATAAACAAAGAAAAACTTTGTTGCAAAACTATAACGCATTTAAAAGGTCCCTTTTTGTCCGATCTTCTCGTTTTCACTCAAAATTAACAACGAAAAACGTTGTTGCAAAACTATAACGCGTTTAAAAGGTCCCTTTTTGTCCGATCTTCTCGTTTTCACTCAAAATTAACAACGAAAAACGTTATTGCAAAACTATAACGCGTTTAAAAGGTCCCTTTTTGTTCTATCTTCTCGTTTTCACACAAAATAAACAACGAAAAACGTTATTGCAAAACTATAACGCGTTTGAAAGGTCCCTTTTTGTTCGATCTTCTCGTTTTCACTCAAAATAAACAACGAAAAACGTTGTTGCAAAACTATAACGCATTTAAAACGTCCCTTTTTGTCCGATCTTCTCGTTTTCACTCAAAATAAACAACAAAAAATGTTGTTGCAAAAATATAACGCGTTAAAAAGGTCCCTTTTTGTCCGATCTTCTCATTTTCACTCCAAATAAACAACGAAAAACGTTGTTGCAAAACTATAACGCGTTTAAAACGTCCATTTTTGTCCGACCTTCTCGTTTTCACTCAAAATTAAAAACGAAAAACGTTGTTGCAAAAATATAACGCGTTAAAAAGGTCCCTTTTTGTTCGATCTTCTCATTTTCACTCCAAATAAACAACGAAAAACGTTGTTGCAAAACTATAACGCGTTTAAAAGGTCCCTTTATGTCTGTTCTTCTCGTTTTCACACAAAATAAACAACGAAAAACCTTATTGCAAAACTTTAACGCGTTTGAAAGGTCCCTTTTTGTCCGATCTTCTCGTTTTCATTCCAAATAAACAACGAAAAACGTTGTTGAAAAACTATAACGTGTTTAAAAGGTCCTTTTTTGTTCGATTTTCTCGTTTTCACTCAAAATTAACAACGAAAAACGTTGTTGCAAAATTATAACGCGTTTAAAAGGTCCCTTTTTGTCCGATCTTCTCGTTTTCACACAAAATAAACAACGAAAAACGTTATTGCAAAACTATAACGTGTTTGAAAGGTCCCTTTTTGTCCGATCTTCACGTTTTCATTCAAAATAAACAAAGAAAAACTTTGTTGCAAAACTATAACGCATTTAAAAGGTCCCTTTTTGTCCGATCTTCTCGTTTTCACTCAAAATTAACAACGAAAAACGTTGTTGCAAAACTATAACGCGTTTAAAAGGTCCCTTTTTGTCCGATCTTCTCGTTTTCACTCAAAATTAACAACGAAAAACGTTGTTGCAAACCTATAACGCGTTTAAAAGGTCCCTTTTTGTTCTATCTTCTCGTTTTCACATAAAATAAACAACGAAAAACGTTATTGCAAAACTATAACGCGTTTGAAAGGTCCCTTTTTGTTCGATCTTCTCGTTTTCACTCAAAATAAACAACGAAAAACGTTGTTGCAAAACTATAACTCATTTAAAACGTCCCTTTTTGTCCGATCTTCTCGTTTTCACTCAAAATAAACAACAAAAAACGTTGTTGCAAAAATATAACGCGTTAAAAAGGTCCCTTTTTGTCCGATCTTCTCATTTTCACTCCAAATAAACAACGAAAAACGTTGTTGCAAAACTATAACGCGTTTAAAACGTCCATTTTTGTCCGACCTTCTCGTTTTCACTCAAAATAAACAACGAAAAACGTTGTTGCAAAACTATAACGCGTTTAAAAGGTCCCTTTTTGTTCTATCTTCTCGTTTTCACACAAAATAAACAACGAAAAACGTTATTGCAAAACTATAACGCGTTTGAAAGGTCCCTTTTTGTTCGATCTTCTCGTTTTCACTCAAAATAAACAACGAAAAACGTTGTTGCAAAACTATAACGCATTTAAAACGTCCCTTTTTGTTCGATCTTCTCGTTTTCACTCAAAATAAACAACGAAAAACGTTGTTGCAAAAATATAACGCGTTAAAAAGGTCCCTTTTTGTTCGATCTTCTCGTTTTCACTCAAAATAAACAACGAAAAACGTTGTTGCAAAACTATAACGCATTTAAAACGTCCCTTTTTGTCCGATCTTCTCGTTTTCACTCAAAATAAACAACAAAAAACGTTGCTGCAAAAATATAACGCGTTAAAAAGGTCCCTTTTTGTCCGATCTTTTCATTTTCACTCCAAATAAACAACGAAAAACGTTGTTGCAAAACTATAACGCGTTTAAAAGTTCCCTTTTTGTCCGATCTTCTCGTTTTCACTCAAAATTAACAACGAAAAACGTTGTTGCAAAACTATAACGCGTTTAAAAGGTCCCTTTTTGTTCTATCTTCTCGTTTTCACACAAAATAAACAACGAAAAACGTTATTGCAAAACTATAACGCGTTTGAAAGGTCCCTTTTTGTTCGATCTTCTCGTTTTCACTCAAAATAAACAACGAAAAACGTTGTTGCAAAACTATAACGCATTTAAAACGTCCCTTTTTGTTCGATCTTCTCGTTTTCAATCAAAATAAACAACGAAAAACGTTGTTGCAAAAATATAACGCGTTAAAAATGTCCCTTTTTGTCCGATCTTCTCATTTTCACTCCAAATAAACAACGAAAAACGTTGTTGCAAAACTATAACGCGTTTAAAACGTCCATTTTTGTCCGACCTTCTCGTTTTCACTCAAAATAAACAACGAAAAACGTTGTTGCAAAACTATAACGCGTTTGAAACGTCCCTTTTTGTCCGATCTTCTCGTTTTCACTCAAAATAAACAACGAAAAACGTTGTTGCAAAACTATAACGCGTTTAAAAGGTCCCTTTTTGTTCGATCTTCTCGTTTTCACTCAAAATAAACAACGAAAAACGTTGTTGCAAAACTATAACGCATTTAAAACGTCCCTTTTTGTCCGATCTTCTCGTTTTCACTCAAAATAAACAACAAAAAACGTTGTTGCAAAAATATAACGCGTTAAAAAGGTCCCTTTTTGTCCGATCTTCTCATTTTCACTCCAAATGAACAACGAAAAACGTTGTTGCAAAACTTTAACGCGTTTAAAATGTCCTTTTTTGTCCGATCTTCTCGTTTTCACTCAAAATAAACAACGAAAAACGTTGTTGCAAAATATAACGCGTTTGAAACGTCCCTTTTTGTCCGACCTTCTCGTTTTCACTCAATATAAACAACGAAAAACGTTGTTGCAAAACTATAACGCGTTTGAAACGTCCCTTTTAGTCCGATCTTCTGTTTTTCACTCAAAATAAACCACGAAAAACGTTGTTGCAAAACTATAACGCGTTTAAAAGGTCCCTTTTTGTTCGATCTTCTCGTTTTCACTCAAAATAAACAGCGAAAAACGTTGTTGCAAAAATATAACGAGTTAAAAAGGTCACTTTTTGTTCGATCTTCTCATTTTCACTCCAAATAAACAACGAAAAACGTTGTTGCAAAACTATAACGCGTTTAAAAGGTCCCATTTTGTCCGATTTTCTCGTTTTCACTCAAAATTAACAACGAAAAACGTTGTTACAAAACTATAACGCGTTTAAAAGGTCCCTTTATGTCTGGTCTTCTCGTTTTCACACAAAATAAACAACGAAAAACCTTATTGCAAAACTTTAACGCGTTTGAAAGGTCCCTTTTTGTCCGATCTTCTCGTTTTCATTCCAAATAAACTACGAAAAACGTTGTTGAAAAACTATAACGTGTTTAAAAGGTCCTTTTTTGTTCGATTTTTTCGTTTTCACTCAAAATTAACAATGAGAAACGTTGTTGCAAAACTATAACGCGTTTAAAACGTCCCTTTTTGTCCAATCTTCTCGTTTTCACTCAAAATAAACAACGAAAAACGGTGTTGCAAAACTATAACGCGTTTAAAACGTCCCTTTTGGTCCGATCTTCTCGTTTTCACTCAAAATAAACAACGAAAAACGTTGTTGCAAAACTATAACGCGTTTAAAAGGTCCCTTTTTATCCAATCTTCTCGTTTTCACTCAAAATAAACAACGAAAAACGTTGTTGCAAAACTATAACGCGTTTAAAAGGTCCCTTTTTGTCCGATCTTCTCGTTTTCACTCAAAATTAACAACGAAAAACGTTGTTGCAAAAATATAACGCGTTAAAAAGGTCCCTTTTTGTTCGATCTTCTCATTTTCACTCCAAATAAACAATGAAAAACGTTGTTGCAAAACTATAACGCATTTAAAAGGTCCCTTTATGTCTGTTCTTCTCGTTTTCAAACAAAATAAACAACGAAAAACCTTATTGCAAAACTTTAACGCGTTTGAAAGATCCCTTTTTGTCCGATCTTCTCGTTTTCATTCCAAATAAACAACAAAAACGTTGTTGAAAAACTATAACGTGTTTAAAAGGTCCTTTTTTGTTCTATTTTCTCGTTTTCACTCAAAATTAACAACGAAAAACGTTGTTGCAAAACTATAACGCGTTTAAAAGGTCCCTTTTTGTCCGATCTTCTCGTTTTCACACAAAATAAACAACGAAAAACGTTATTGCAAAACTATAACGTGTTTGAAAGGTCCCTTTTTGTCCGATCTTCACGTTTTCACTCAAAATAAACAAAGAAAAACGTTGTTGCAAAACTATAACGCATTTAAAAGGTCCCTTTTTGTCCGATCTTCTCGTTTTCACTCAAAATTAACAACGAAAAACGTTGTTGCAAAACTATAACGCGTTTAAAAGGTCCCTTTTTGTCCGATCTTCTCGTTTTCACTCAAAATTAACAACGAAAAACGTTGTTGCAAAACTATAACGCGTTTAAAAGGTCCCTTTTTGTTCTATCTTCTCGTTTTCACACAAAATAAACAACGAAAAACGTTATTGCAAAACTATAACGCGTTTGAAAGGTCCCTTTTTGTTCGATCTTCTCGTTTTCACTCAAAATAAACAACGAAAAACGTTGTTGCAAAATTATAACGCATTTAAAACGTCCCTTTTTGTCCGATCTTCTCGTTTTCACTCAAAATAAACAACAAAAAACGTTTTTGCAAAACTATAACGCGTTAAAAAGGTCCCTTTTTGTCCGATCTTCTCATTTTCACTCCAAATAAACAACGAAAAACGTTGTTGCAAAACTATAACGCGTTTAAAACGTCCATTTTTGTCCGACCTTCTCGTTTTCACTCAAAATAAACAACGAAAAACGTTGTTGCAAAACTATAACGCGTTTAAAAGGTCCCTTTTTGTTCTATCTTCTCGTTTTCACACAAAATAAACAACGAAAAACGTTATTGCAAAACTATAACGCGTTTGAAAGGTCCCTTTTTGTTCGATCTTCTCGTTTTCACTCAAAATAAACAACGAAAAACGTTGTTGCAAAACTATAACGCATTTAAAACGTCCCTTTTTGTTCGATCTTCTCGTTTTCACTCAAAATAAACAACGAAAAACGTTGTTGCAAAAATATAACGCGTTAAAAAGGTCCCTTTTTGTTCGATCTTCTCGTTTTCACTCAAAATAAACAACGAAAAACGTTGTTGCAAAACTATAACGCATTTAAAACGTCCCTTTTTGTCCGATCTTCTCGTTTTCACTCAAAATAAACAACAAAAAACGTTGTTGCAAAAATATAACGCGTTAAAAAGGTCCCTTTTTGTCCGATCTTCTCATTTTCACTCCAAATAAACAACGAAAAACGTTGTTGCAAAACTATAACGCGTTTAAAAGGTCCCTTTTTGTCCGATCTTCTCGTTTTCACTCAAAATTAACAACGAAAAACGTTGTTGCAAAACTATAACGCGTTTAAAAGGTCCCTTTTTGTTCTATCTTCTCGTTTTCACTCAAAATAAACAACGAAAAATGTTGTTGCAAAACTATAACGCATTTAAAACGTCCCTTTTTGTTCGATCTTCTCGTTTTCACTCAAAATAAACAACGAAAAACGTTGTTGCAAAAATATAACGCGTTAAAAATGTCCCTTTTTGTCCGATCTTCTCATTTTCACTCCAAATAAACAACGAAAAACGTTGTTTCAAAACTATAACGCGTTTAAAACGTCCATTTTTGTCCGACCTTCTCGTTTTCACTCAAAATAAACAACGAAAAACGTTGTTGCAAAACTATAACGCGTTTGAAACGTCCCTTTTTGTCCGATCTTCTCGTTTTCACTCAAAATAAACAACGAAAAACGTTGTTGCAAAACTATAACGCGTTTAAAAGGTCCCTTTTTGTTCGATCTTCTCGTTTTCACTCAAAATAAACAACGAAAAACGTTGTTGCAAAACTATAACGCATTTAAAACGTCCCTTTTTGTCCGATCTTCTCGTTTTCACTCAAAATAAACAACAAAAAACGTTGTTGCAAAAATATAACGCGTTAAAAAGGTCCCTTTTTGTCCGATCTTCTCATTTTCACTCCAAATGAACAACGAAAAAAGTTGTTGCAAAACTTTAACGCGTTTAAAATGTCCCTTTTTGTCCGATCTTCTCGTTTTCACTCAAAATAAACAACGAAAAACGTTGTTGCAAAATATAACGCGTTTGAAACGTCCCTTTTTGTCCGACCTTCTCGTTTTCACTCAAAATAAACAACGAAAAACGTTGTTGCAAAACTATAACGCGTTTGAAACGTCCCTTTTAGTCCGATCTTCTGTTTTTCACTCAAAATAAACCACGAAAAACGTTGTTGCAAAACTATAACGCGTTTAAAAGGTCCCTTTTTGTTCGATCTTCTCGTTTTCACTCAAAATAAACAGCGAAAAACGTTGTTGCAAAAATATAACGAGTTAAAAAGGTCACTTTTTGTTCGATCTTCTCATTTTCACTCCAAATAAACAACGAAAAACGTTGTTGCAAAACTATAACGCGTTTAAAAGGTCCCTTTTTGTCCGATTTTCTCGTTTTCACTCAAAATTAACAATGAAAAACGTTGTTACAAAACTATAACGCGTTTAAAAGGTCCCTTTATGTCTGATCTTCTCGTTTTCACACAAAATAAACAACGAAAAACGTTATTGCAAAACTATAACGCGTTTGAAAGGTCCCTTTTTGTCCGATCTTCTCGTTTTCATTTCAAATAAACTACGAAAAACGTTGTTGAAAAACTATAACGTGTTTAAAAGGTCCTTTTTTGTTCAATTTTTTCGTTTTCACTCAAAATTAATAATGAGAAACGTTGTTGCAAAACTATAACGCGTTTAAAACGTCCCTTTTTGTCCAATCTTCTCGTTTTCACTCAAAATAAACAACGAAAAACGGTGTTGCAAAACTATAACGCGTTTAAAACGTCCCTTTTGGTCCGATCTTCTCGTTTTCACTCAAAATAATAAACGAAAAACGTTGTTGCAAAACTATAACGCGTTTAAAAGGTCCCTTTTTGTCCAATCTTCTCGTTTTCACTCAAAATAAACAACGAAAAACGTTGTTGCAAAACTATAACGCGTTTAAAAGGTCCCTTTTTGTCCGATCTTCTCGTTTTCACTCAAAATTAACAACGAAAAACGTTGTTGCAAAAATATAACGCGTTAAAAAGGTCCCTTTTTGTTCGATCTTCTCATTTTCACTCCAAATAAACAATGAAAAACGTTGTTGCAAAACTATAACGCATTTAAAAGGTCCCTTTATGTCTGTTCTTCTCGTTTTCAAACAAAATAAACAACGAAAAACCTTATTGCAAAACTTTAACGCGTTTGAAAGATCCCTTTTTGTCCGATATTCTCGTTTTCATTCCAAATAAACAACGAAAAACGTTGTTGAAAAACTATAACGTGTTTAAAAGGTCCTTTTTTGTTCGATTTTCTCGTTTTCACTCAAAATTAACAACGAAAAACGTTGTTGCAAAACTATAACGCGTTTAAAAGGTCCCTTTTTGTCCGATCTTCTCGTTTTCACACAAAATAAACAACGAAAAACGTTATTGCAAAACTATAACGTGTTTGAAAGGTCCCTTTTTGTCCGATCTTCACGTTTTCACTCAAAATAAACAAAGAAAAACGTTGTTGCAAAACTATAACGCATTTAAAAGGTCACTTTTTGTCCGATCTTCTCGTTTTCACTCAAAATTAACAACGAAAAACGTTGTTGCAAAACTATAACGCGTTTAACAGGTCCCTTTTTGTCCGATCTTCTCGTTTTCACTCAAAATTAACAACGAAAAACGTTGTTGCAAAACTATAACGAGTTTGAAAGGTCCCTTTTTGTTCGATCTTCTCGTTTTCACACAAAATAAACAACGAAAAACGTTATTGCAAAACTATAACGCGTTTGAAAGGTCCCTTTTTGTTCGATCTTCTCGTTTTCACTCAAAATAAACAACGAAAAACGTTGTTGCAAAACTATAACGCATTTAAAACATCCCTTTTTGTTCGATCTTCTCGTTTTCACTCAAAATAAACAACGAAAAACGTTGTTGCAAAAATATAACGCGTTAAAAAGGTCCCTTTTTGTCCGATCTTCTCATTTTCACTCCAAATAAACAACGAAAAACGTTGTTGCAAAACTATAACGCGTTTTAAACGTCCCTTTTTGTCCGACCTTCTTCTCATTTTCACTCAAAATAAACAACGAAAAACGTTGTTGCAAAACTATAACGCGTTTGAAACGTCCCTTTTTGTCCGATCTTCTCATTTTCACTCAAAATAAACAACGAAAAACGTTGTTGCAAAACTATAACGCGTTTAAAAGGTCCATTTTTGTTCGATCTTCTCGTTTTCACTCAAAATAAACAGCGAAAAACGTTGTTGCAAAAATATAACGCGTTAAAAATTTCACTTTTTGTTCGATCTTCTCATTTTCACTCCAAATAAACAACGAAAAACGTTGTTGCAAAACTATAACGCGTTTAAAAGGTCCCATTTTGTCCGATTTTCTCGTTTTCACTCAAAATTAACAACGAAAAACGTTGTTACAAAACTATAACGCGTTTAAAAGGTCCCTTTATGTCTGATCTTCTCGTTTTCACACAAAATAAACAACGAAAAACCTTATTGCAAAACTTTAACGCGTTTGAAAGGTCCCTTTTTGTCCGATCTTCTCGTTTTCATTCCAAATAAACAACGAAAAACGTTGTTGAAAAACTATAACGTGTTTAAAAGGTCCTTTTTTGTTCGATTTTCTCGTTTTCACTCAAAATTAACAGTGAGAAACGTTGTTGCAAAACTATAACGCGTTTAAAACGTCCCTTTTTGTCCAATCTTCTCGTTTTCACTCAAAATAAACAACGAAAAACGGTGTTGCAAAACTATAACGCGTTTAAAACGTCCCTTTTGGTCCGATCTTCTCGTTTTCACTCAAAATAAACAACGAAAAACGTTGTTGCAAAACTATAACGCGTTTAAAAGGTCCCTTTTTGTCCAATCTTCTCGTTTTCACTCAAAATATACAACGAAAAACGTTGTTGCAAAACTATAACGCGTTTAAAAGGTCCCTTTCAGTCCGATCTTCTCGTTTTCACACAAAATAAACAACGAAAAACGTTGTTGCAAAACTATAACGCGTTTAAAACGTCCCTTTCTGTCCGATCTTCTCGTTTTCACTCAACATAAACAACGAAAAACGTTGTTGCAAAACTATAACGCGTTTAAAAGGTCCTTTTTTGTCCGATTTTCTCATTTTCACTCCAAATAAACAACGAAAAACGTTGTTGCAAAACTATAACGCGTTTAAAACGTCCCTTTTTGTCCGATCTTCTCGTTTTCACTCAAAATAAACAACGAAAAACGTTGTTGCAAAACTATAACGCGTTTGAAACGTCCCTTTTTGTCCGACCTTCTCGTTTTCACTCAAAATAAACAACGAAAAACGTTGTTGCAAAACTATAACGCGTTTGAAACGTCCCTTTTTGTCCGATCTTCTCGTTTTCACTCAAAATAAACAACGAAAAACGTTGTTGCAAAACTATAACGCGTTAAAAAGGTCCCTTTTTGTTCGATCTTCTCGTTTTCACTCAAAATAAACAGCGAAAAACGTTGTTGTAAAAACATAACGCGTTTAAAAGGTCACTTTTTGTCCCATTTTCTCGTTTTCATTCCAAATAAACAACGAAAACGTTGTTGCAAAACTATAACGCGTTTAAAAGGTCCCTTTTTGTCCGATCTTCTCGTTTTCACTCAAAATAAACAACGAAAAACGTTGTTGCAAAACTATAACGCGTTTAAAACGTCCCTTTTTGTCCGATCTTCTCGTTATCACTAAAAATTAACAATGAAAAACGTTGTTGCGAAACTATAACGCGTTTAAAAGGTCCCTTTTTGTCCGATCTTCTCGTTTTCACTCAAAATTAACAACGAAAAACGTTGTTGCAAAAATATAACGCGTTAAAAAGGTCCCTTTTTGTTCGATCTTCTCATTTTCACTCCAAATAAACAACGAAAAACGTTGTTGCAAAACTATAACGCGTTTAAAAGGTCCCTTTATGTCTGTTCTTCTCGTTTTCACACAAAATAAACAACGAAAAACCTTATTGCAAAACTTTAGCGCGTTTGAAAGGTCCCTTTTTGTCCGATCTTCTCGTTTTCATTCCAAATAAACAACGAAAAACGTTGTTGAAAAACTATAACGTGTTTGAAACGTCCCTTTTTGTCCGATCTTCTCGTTTTCACTCAAAATAAACAACGAAAAACGTTGTTGCAAAACTATAACGCGTTAAAAAGGTCCCTTTTTGTTCGATCTTCTCGTTTTCACTCAAAATAAACAGCGAAAAACGTTGTTGTAAAAACATAACGCGTTTAAAAGGTCACTTTTTGTCCCATTTTCTCGTTTTCATTCCAAATAAACAACGAAAACGTTGTTGCAAAACTATAACGCGTTTAAAAGGTCCCTTTTTGTCCGATCTTCTCGTTTTCACTCAAAATAAACAACGAAAAACGTTGTTGCAAAACTATAACGCGTTTAAAACGTCCCTTTTTGTCCGATCTTCTCGTTATCACTAAAAATAAACAATGAAAAACGTTGTTGCGAAACTATAACGAGTTTAAAAGGTCCCTTTTTGTCCGATCTTCTCGTTTTCACTCAAAATTAACAACGAAAAACGTTGTTGCAAAAATATAACGCGTTAAAAAGGTCCCTTTTTGTTCGATCTTCTCATTTTCACTCCAAATAAACAACGAAAAACGTTGTTGCAAAACTATAACGCGTTTAAAAGGTTCCTTTATGTCTGTTCTTCTCGTTTTCACACAAAATAAACAACGAAAAACCTTATTGCAAAACTTTAACGCGTTTGAAAGGTCCCTTTTTGTCCGATCTTCTCGTTTTCATTCCAAATAAACAACGAAAAACGTTGTTGAAAAACTATAACGTGTTTAAAAGGTCCTTTTTTGTCCGATCTTCTCGTTTTCACTCAAAATAAACAACGAAAAACGTTGTTGCAAAATATAACGCGTTTGAAACGTCCCTTTTTGTCCGACCTTCTCGTTTTCACTCAAAATAAACAACGAAAAACGTTGTTGCAAAACTATAACGCGTTTGAAACGTCCCTTTTAGTCCGATCTTCTGTTTTTCACTCAAAATAAACCACGAAAAACGTTGTTGCAAAACTATAACGCGTTTAAAAGGTCCCTTTTTGTTCAATCTTCTCGTTTTCACTCAAAATAAACAGCGAAAAACGTTGTTGCAAAAATATAACGAGTTAAAAAGGTCACTTTTTGTTCGATCTTCTCATTTTCACTCCAAATAAACAACGAAAAACGTTGTTGCAAAACTATAACGCGTTTAAAAGGTCCCATTTTGTCCGATTTTCTCGTTTTCACTCAAAATTAACAATGAAAAACGTTGTTACAAAACTATAACGCGTTTAAAAGGTCCCTTTATGTCTGATCTTCTCGTTTTCACACAAAATAAACAACGAAAAACCTTATTGCAAAACTTTAACGCGTTTGAAAGGTCCCTTTTTGTCCGATCTTCTCGTTTTCATTCCAAATAAACTACGAAAAACGTTGTTGAAAAACTATAACGTGTTTAAAAGGTCCTTTTTTGTTCAATTTTTTCGTTTTCACTCAAAATTAACAATGAGAAACGTTGTTGCAAAACTATAACGCGTTTAAAACGTCCCTTTTTGTCCAATCTTCTCGTTTTCACTCAAAATAAACAACGAAAAACGGTGTTGCAAAACTATAACGCGTTTAAAACGTCCCTTTTGGTCCGATCTTCTCGTTTTCACTCAAAATAAACAACGAAAAACGTTGTTGCAAAACTATAACGCGTTTAAAAGGTCCCTTTTTGTCCAATCTTCTCGTTTTCACTCAAAATAAACAACGAAAAACGTTGTTGCAAAACTATAACGCGTTTAAAAGGTCCCTTTTTGTCCGATCTTCTCGTTTTCACTCAAAATTAACAACGAAAAACGTTGTTGCAAAAATATAACGCGTTAAAAAGGTCCCTTTTTGTTCGATCTTCTCATTTTCACTCCAAATAAACAATGAAAAACGTTGTTGCAAAACTATAACGCATTTAAAAGGTCCCTTTATGTCTGTTCTTCTCGTTTTCAAACAAAATAAACAACGAAAAACCTTATTGCAAAACTTTAACGCGTTTGAAAGATCCCTTTTTGTCCGATCTTCTCGTTTTCATTCCAAATAAACAACGAAAAACGTTGTTGAAAAACTATAACGTGTTTAAAAGGTCCTTTTTTGTTCGATTTTCTCGTTTTCACTCA
Organism: Rutidosis leptorrhynchoides; assembly: GCF_046630445.1. Taxonomy (NCBI): domain Eukaryota; kingdom Viridiplantae; phylum Streptophyta; class Magnoliopsida; order Asterales; family Asteraceae; genus Rutidosis; species Rutidosis leptorrhynchoides. The sequence goes on from NC_092337.1 coordinate 262,681,281, forward strand.
AAATTAACAACGAAAAACGTTGTTGCAAAACTATAACGCGTTTAAAAGGTCCCTTTTTGTCCGATCTTCTCGTTTTCACACAAAATAAACAACGAAAAACGTTATTGCAAAACTATAACGTGTTTGAAAGGTCCCTTTTTGTCCGATCTTCACGTTTTCACTCAAAATAAACAAAGAAAAACGTTGTTGCAAAACTATAACGCATTTAAAAGGTCACTTTTTGTCCGATCTTCTCGTTTTCACTCAAAATTAACAACGAAAAACGTTGTTGCAAAACTATAACGCGTTTAACAGGTCCCTTTTTGTCCGATCTTCTCGTTTTCACTCAAAATTAACAACGAAAAACGTTGTTGCAAAACTATAACGCGTTTAAAAGGTCCCTTTTTGTTCTATCTTCTCGTTTTCACACAAAATAAACAACGAAAAACGTTATTGCAAAACTATAACGCGTTTAAAACGTCCCTTTTTGTCCGACCTTCTCGTTTTCACTCAAAATAAACAACGAAAAACGTTGTTGCAAAACTATAACGCGTTTGAAACGTCCCTTTTTATTCGATCTTCTCGTTTTCACTCAAAATAAACAACGAAAAACGTTGTTGCAAAAATATAACGCGTTAAAAAGGTCCCTTTTTGTCCGATCTTCTCATTTTCACTCCAAATAAATAACGAAAAACGTTGTTGCAAAACTATAACGCGTTTTAAACGTCCCTTTTTGTCCGACCTTCTCATTTTCACTCAAAATAAACAACGAAAAACGTTGTTGCAAAACTATAACGCGTTTGAAACGTCCCTTTTTGTCCGATCTTCTCGTTTTCACTCAAAATAAACAACGAAAAACGTTGTTGCAAAACTATAACGCGTTTAAAAGGTCCCTTTTTGTTCGATCTTCTCGTTTTCACTCAAAATAAACAGCGAAAAACGTTGTTGCAAAAATATAACGCGTTAAAAAGGTCACTTTTTGTTCGATCTTCTCATTTTCACTCCAAATAAACAACGAAAAACGTTGTTGCAAAACTATAACGCGTTTAAAAGGTCCCATTTTGTCCGATTTTCTCATTTTCACTCAAAATTAACAACGAAAAACGTTGTTACAAAACTATAACGCGTTTAAAAGGTCCCTTTATGTCTGATCTTCTCGTTTTCACACAAAATAAACAACGAAAAACCTTATTGCAAAACTTTAACGCGTTTGAAAGGTCCCTTTTTGTCCGATCTTCTCGTTTTCATTCCAAAAAAACAACGAAAAACGTTGTTGAAAAACTATAACGTGTTTAAAAGGTCATTTTTTGTTCGATTTTCTCGTTTTCACTCAAAATTAACAGTGAGAAACGTTGTTGCAAAACTATAACGCGTTTAAAACGTCCCTTTTTGTCCAATCTTCTCGTTTTCACTCAAAATAAACAACGAAAAACGGTGTTGCAAAACTATAACGCGTTTTAAACGTCCCTTTTGGTCCGATCTTCTCGTTTTCACTCAAAATAAACAACGAAAAACGTTGTTGCAAAACTATAACGCGTTTAAAAGGTCCCTTTTTGTCCAATCTTCTCGTTTTCACTCAAAATATAAAACGAAAAACGTTGTTGCAAAACTATAACGCGTTTAAAAGGTCCCTTTCTGTCCGATCTTCTCGTTTTCACACAAAATAAACAACGAAAAACGTTGTTGCAAAACTATAACGCGTTTAAAACGTCCCTTTCTGTCCGATCTTCTCGTTTTCACTCAACATAAACAACGAAAAACGTTGTTGCAAAACTATAACGCGTTTAAAACGTCCCTTTCTGTCCGATCTTCTCGTTTTCACTCAACATAAACAACGAAAAACGTTGTTGCAAAACTATAACGCGTTTAAAAGGTCCTTTTTTGTCCGATCTTCTCATTTTCACTCCAAATAAACAACGAAAAACGTTGTTGCAAAACTATAACGCGTTTAAAACGTCCCTTTTTGTCCGATCTTCTCGTTTTCACTCAAAATAAACAACGAAAAACGCTGTTGCAAAACTATAACGCGTTTGAAACGTCCCTTTTTGTCCGACCTTCTCGTTTTCACTCAAAATAAACAACGAAAAACGTTGTTGCAAAACTATAACGCGTTTGAAACGTCCCTTTTTTTCCGATCTTCTCGTTTTCACTCAAAATAAACAACGAAAAACGTTGTTGCAAAACTATAACGCGTTAAAAAGGTCCCTTTTTGTTCGATCTTCTCGTTTTCACTCAAAATAAACAGCGAAAAACGTTGTTGTAAAAACATAACGCGTTTAAAAGGTCACTTTTTGTCCCATTTTCTCGTTTTCATTCCAAATAAACAACGAAAACGTTGTTGCAAAACTATAACGCGTTTAAAAGGTCCCTTTTTGTCCGATCTTCTCGTTTTCACTCAAAATAAACAACGAAAAACGTTGTTGCAAATCTATAACGCGTTTAAAACGTCCCTTTTTGTCCGATCTTCTCGTTATCACTAAAAATAAACAATGAAAAACGTTGTTGCGAAACTATAACGCGTTTAAAAGGTCCCTTTTTGTCCGATCTTCTCGTTTTCACTCAAAATTAACAACGAAAAACGTTGTTGCAAAAATATAACGCGTTAAAAAGGTCCCTTTTTGTTCGATCTTCTCATTTTCACTCCAAATAAACAACGAAAAACGTTGTTGCAAAACTATAACGCGTTTAAAAGGTCCCTTTATGTCTGTTCTTCTCGTTTTCACACAAAATAAACAACGAAAAACCTTATTGCAAAACTTTAACGTGTTTGAAAGGTCCCTTTTTGTCCGATCTTCTCGTTTTCATTCCAAATAAACAACGAAAAACGTTGTTGAAAAACTATAACGTGTTTAAAAGGTCCTTTTTTGTTCGATTTTCTCGTTTTCACTCAAAATTAACAACGAAAAACGTTGTTGCAAAACTATAACGCGTTTAAAAGGTCCCTTTTTGTCCGATCTTCTCGTTTTCACACAAAATAAACAACGAAAAACGTTATTGCAAAACTATAACGTGTTTGAAAGGTCCCTTTTTGTCCGATCTTCACGTTTTCACTCAAAATAAACAAAGAAAAACGTTGTTGCAAAAATTTAACGCATTTAAAAGGTCCCTTTTTGTCTGATCTTCTCGTTTTCACTCAAAATTAACAACGAAAAACGTTGTTGCAAAACTATAACGCGTTTAAAAGGTCCCTTTATGTCTGATCTTCTCGTTTTCACACAAAATAAACAACGAAAAACGTTATTGCAAAACTATAACGCGTTTGAAAGGTCCCTTTTTGTCCGATCTTCTCGTTTTCATTTCAAATAAACTACGAAAAACGTTGTTGAAAAACTATAACGTGTTTAAAAGGTCCTTTTTTGTTCAATTTTTTCGTTTTCACTCAAAATTAATAATGAGAAACGTTGTTGCAAAACTATAACGCGTTTAAAACGTCCCTTTTTGTCCAATCTTCTCGTTTTCACTCAAAATAAACAACGAAAAACGGTGTTGCAAAACTATAACGCGTTTAAAACGTCCCTTTTGGTCCGATCTTCTTGTTTTCACTCAAAATAATAAACGAAAAACGTTGTTGCAAAACTATAACGCGTTTAAAAGGTCCCTTTTTGTCCAATCTTCTCGTTTTCACTCAAAATAAACAACGAAAAACGTTTTGCAAAACTATAACGCGTTTAAAAGGTCCCTTTTTGTCCGATCTTCTCGTTTTCACTCAAAATTAACAACGAAAAACGTTGTTGCAAAAATATAACGCGTTAAAAAGGTCCCTTTTTGTTCGATCTTCTCATTTTCACTCCAAATAAACAATGAAAAACGTTGTTGCAAAACTATAACGCATTTAAAAGGTCCCTTTATGTCTGTTCTTCTCGTTTTCAAACAAAATAAACAACGAAAAACCTTATTGCAAAACTTTAACGCGTTTGAAAGATCCCTTTTTGTCCGATATTCTCGTTTTCATTCCAAATAAACAACGAAAAACGTTGTTGAAAAACTATAACGTGTTTAAAAGGTCCTTTTTTGTTCGATTTTCTCGTTTTCACTCAAAATTAACAACGAAAAACGTTGTTGCAAAACTATAACGCGTTTAAAAGGTCCCTTTTTGTCCGATCTTCTCGTTTTCACACAAAATAAACAACGAAAAACGTTATTGCAAAACTATAACGTGTTTGAAAGGTCCCTTTTTGTCCGATCTTCACGTTTTCACTCAAAATAAACAAAGAAAAACGTTGTTGCAAAACTATAACGCATTTAAAAGGTCACTTTTTGTCCGATCTTCTCGTTTTCACTCAAAATTAACAACGAAAAACGTTGTTGCAAAACTATAACGCGTTTAACAGGTCCCTTTTTGTCCGATCTTCTCTTTTTCACTCAAAATTAACAACGAAAAACGTTGTTGCAAAACTATAACGAGTTTGAAAGGTCCCTTTTTGTTCGATCTTCTCGTTTTCACACAAAATAAACAACGAAAAACGTTATTGCAAAACTATAACGCGTTTGAAAGGTCCCTTTTTGTTCGATCTTCTCGTTTTCACTCAAAATAAACAACGAAAAACGTTGTTGCAAAACTATAACGCATTTAAAACATCCCTTTTTGTTCGATCTTCTCGTTTTCACTCAAAATAAACAACAAAAAACGTTGTTGCAAAAATATAACGCGTTAAAAAGGTCCCTTTTTGTCCGATCTTCTCATTTTCACTCCAAATAAACAACGAAAAACGTTGTTGCAAAACTATAACGCGTTTTAAACGTCCCTTTTTGTCCGACCTTCTTCTCATTTTCACTCAAAATAAACAACGAAAAACGTTGTTGCAAAACTATAACGCGTTTGAAACGTCCCTTTTTGTCCGATCTTCTCGTTTTCACTCAAAATAAACAACGAAAAACGTTGTTGCAAAACTATAACGCGTTTAAAAGGTCCATTTTTGTTCGATCTTCTCGTTTTCACTCAAAATAAACAGCGAAAAACGTTGTTGCAAAAATATAACGCGTTAAAAATTTCACTTTTTGTTCGATCTTCTCATTTTCACTCCAAATAAACAACGAAAAACGTTGTTGCAAAACTATAACGCGTTTAAAAGGTCCCATTTTGTCCGATTTTCTCGTTTTCACTCAAAATTAACAACGAAAAACGTTGTTACAAAACTATAACGCGTTTAAAAGGTCCCTTTATGTCTGATCTTCTCGTTTTCACACAAAATAAACAACGAAAAACCTTATTGCAAAACTTTAACGCGTTTGAAAGGTCCCTTTTTGTCCGATCTTCTCGTTTTCATTCCAAATAAACAACGAAAAACGTTGTTGAAAAACTATAACGTGTTTAAAAGGTCCTTTTTTGTTCGATTTTCTCGTTTTCACTCAAAATTAACAGTGAGAAACGTTGTTGCAAAACTATAACGCGTTTAAAACGTCCCTTTTTGTCCAATCTTCTCGTTTTCACTCAAAATAAACAACGAAAAACGGTGTTGCAAAACTATAACGCGTTTAAAACGTCCCTTTTGGTCCGATCTTCTCGTTTTCACTCAAAATAAACAACGAAAAACGTTGTTGCAAAACTATAACGCGTTTAAAAGGTCCCTTTTTGTCCAATCTTCTCGTTTTCACTCAAAATATACAACGAAAAACGTTGTTGCAAAACTATAACGCGTTTAAAAGGTCCCTTTCAGTCCGATCTTCTCGTTTTCACACAAAATAAACAACGAAAAACGTTGTTGCAAAACTATAACGCGTTTAAAACGTCCCTTTCTGTCCGATCTTCTCGTTTTCACTCAACATAAACAACGAAAAACGTTGTTGCAAAACTATAACGCGTTTAAAAGGTCCTTTTTTGTCCGATTTTCTCATTTTCACTCCAAATAAACAACGAAAAACGTTGTTGCAAAACTATAACGCGTTTAAAACGTCCCTTTTTGTCCGATCTTCTCGTTTTCACTCAAAATAAACAACGAAAAACGTTGTTGCAAAACTATAACGCGTTTGAAACGTCCCTTTTTGTCCGACCTTCTCGTTTTCACTCAAAATAAACAACGAAAAACGTTGTTGCAAAACTATAACGCGTTTGAAACGTCCCTTTTTGTCCGATCTTCTCGTTTTCACTCAAAATAAACAACGAAAAACGTTGTTGCAAAACTATAACGCGTTAAAAAGGTCCCTTTTTGTTCGATCTTCTCGTTTTCACTCAAAATAAACAGCGAAAAACGTTGTTGTAAAAACATAACGCGTTTAAAAGGTCACTTTTTGTCCCATTTTCTCGTTTTCATTCCAAATAAACAACGAAAACGTTGTTGCAAAACTATAACGCGTTTAAAAGGTCCCTTTTTGTCCGATCTTCTCGTTTTCACTCAAAATAAACAACGAAAAACGTTGTTGCAAAACTATAACGCGTTTAAAACGTCCCTTTTTGTCCGATCTTCTCGTTATCACTAAAAATTAACAATGAAAAACGTTGTTGCGAAACTATAACGCGTTTAAAAGGTCCCTTTTTGTCCGATCTTCTCGTTTTCACTCAAAATTAACAACGAAAAACGTTGTTGCAAAAATATAACGCGTTAAAAAGGTCCCTTTTTGTTCGATCTTCTCATTTTCACTCCAAATAAACAACGAAAAACGTTGTTGCAAAACTATAACGCGTTTAAAAGGTCCCTTTATGTCTGTTCTTCTCGTTTTCACACAAAATAAACAACGAAAAACCTTATTGCAAAACTTTAACGCGTTTGAAAGGTCCCTTTTTGTCCGATCTTCTCGTTTTCATTCCAAATAAACAACGAAAAACGTTGTTGAAAAACTATAACGTGTTTGAAACGTCCCTTTTTGTCCGATCTTCTCGTTTTCACTCAAAATAAACAACGAAAAACGTTGTTGCAAAACTATAACGCGTTAAAAAGGTCCCTTTTTGTTCGATCTTCTCGTTTTCACTCAAAATAAACAGCGAAAAACGTTGTTGTAAAAACATAACGCGTTTAAAAGGTCACTTTTTGTCCCATTTTCTCGTTTTCATTCCAAATAAACAACGAAAACGTTGTTGCAAAACTATAACGCGTTTAAAAGGTCCCTTTTTGTCCGATCTTCTCGTTTTCACTCAAAATAAACAACGAAAAACGTTGTTGCAAAACTATAACGCGTTTAAAACGTCCCTTTTTGTCCGATCTTCTCGTTATCACTAAAAATAAACAATGAAAAACGTTGTTGCGAAACTATAACGAGTTTAAAAGGTCCCTTTTTGTCCGATCTTCTCGTTTTCACTCAAAATTAACAACGAAAAACGTTGTTGCAAAAATATAACGCGTTAAAAAGGTCCCTTTTTGTTCGATCTTCTCATTTTCACTCCAAATAAACAACGAAAAACGTTGTTGCAAAACTATAACGCGTTTAAAAGGTTCCTTTATGTCTGTTCTTCTCGTTTTCACACAAAATAAACAACGAAAAACCTTATTGCAAAACTTTAACGCGTTTGAAAGGTCCCTTTTTGTCCGATCTTCTCGTTTTCATTCCAAATAAACAACGAAAAACGTTGTTGAAAAACTATAACGTGTTTAAAAGGTCCTTTTTTGTCCGATCTTCTCGTTTTCACTCAAAATAAACAACGAAAAACGTTGTTGCAAAATATAACGCGTTTGAAACGTCCCTTTTTGTCCGACCTTCTCGTTTTCACTCAAAATAAACAACGAAAAACGTTGTTGCAAAACTATAACGCGTTTGAAACGTCCCTTTTAGTCCGATCTTCTGTTTTTCACTCAAAATAAACCACGAAAAACGTTGTTGCAAAACTATAACGCGTTTAAAAGGTCCCTTTTTGTTCAATCTTCTCGTTTTCACTCAAAATAAACAACGAAAAACGTTGTTGCAAAAATATAACGAGTTAAAAAGGTCACTTTTTGTTCGATCTTCTCATTTTCACTCCAAATAAACAACGAAAAACGTTGTTGCAAAACTATAACGCGTTTAAAAGGTCCCATTTTGTCCGATTTTCTCGTTTTCACTCAAAATTAACAATGAAAAACGTTGTTACAAAACTATAACGCGTTTAAAAGGTCCCTTTATGTCTGATCTTCTCGTTTTCACACAAAATAAACAACGAAAAACCTTATTGCAAAACTTTAACGCGTTTGAAAGGTCCCTTTTTGTCCGATCTTCTCGTTTTCATTCCAAATAAACTACGAAAAACGTTGTTGAAAAACTATAACGTGTTTAAAAGGTCCTTTTTTGTTCAATTTTTTCGTTTTCACTCAAAATTAACAATGAGAAACGTTGTTGCAAAACTATAACGCGTTTAAAACGTCCCTTTTTGTCCAATCTTCTCGTTTTCACTCAAAATAAACAACGAAAAACGGTGTTGCAAAACTATAACGCGTTTAAAACGTCCCTTTTGGTCCGATCTTCTCGTTTTCACTCAAAATAAACAACGAAAAACGTTGTTGCAAAACTATAACGCGTTTAAAAGGTCCCTTTTTGTCCAATCTTCTCGTTTTCACTCAAAATAAACAACGAAAAACGTTGTTGCAAAACTATAACGCGTTTAAAAGGTCCCTTTTTGTCCGATCTTCTCGTTTTCACTCAAAATTAACAACGAAAAACGTTGTTGCAAAAATATAACGCGTTAAAAAGGTCCCTTTTTGTTCAATCTTCTCATTTTCACTCCAAATAAACAATGAAAAACGTTGTTGCAAAACTATAACGCATTTAAAAGGTCCCTTTATGTCTGTTCTTCTCGTTTTCAAACAAAATAAACAACGAAAAACCTTATTGCAAAACTTTAACGCGTTTGAAAGATCCCTTTTTGTCCGATCTTCTCGTTTTCATTCCAAATAAACAACGAAAAACGTTGTTGAAAAACTATAACGTGTTTAAAAGGTCCTTTTTTGTTCGATTTTCTCGTTTTCACTCAAAATTAACAACGAAAAACGTTGTTGCAAAACTATAACGCGTTTAAAAGGTCCCTTTTTGTCCGATCTTCACGTTTTCACTCAAAATAAACAAAGAAAAACGTTGTTGCAAAACTATAACGCATTTAAAAGGTCACTTTTTGTCCGATCTTCTCGTTTTCACTCAAAATTAACAACGAAAAACGTTGTTGCAAAACTATAACGCGTTTAACAGGTCCCTTTTTGTCCGATCTTCTCGTTTTCACTCAAAATTAACAACGAAAAACGTTGTTGCAAAACTATAACGCGTTTAAAAGGTCCCTTTTTGTTCTATCTTCTCGTTTTCACACAAAATAAACAACGAAAAACGTTATTGCAAAACTATAACGCGTTTAAAACGTCCCTTTTTGTCCGACCTTCTCGTTTTCACTCAAAATAAACAACGAAAAACGTTGTTGCAAAACTATAACGCGTTTGAAACGTCCCTTTTTGTTCGATCTTCTCGTTTTCACTCAAAATAAACAACGAAAAACGTTGTTGCAAAAATATAACGCGTTAAAAAGGTCCCTTTTTGTCCGATCTTCTCATTTTCACTCCAAATAAATAACGAAAAACGTTGTTGCAAAACTATAACGCGTTTTAAACGTCCCTTTTTGTCCGACCTTCTCATTTTCACTCAAAATAAACAACGAAAAACGTTGTTGCAAAACTATAACGCGTTTGAAACGTCCCTTTTTGTCCGATCTTCTCGTTTTCACTCAAAATAAACAACGAAAAACGTTGTTGCAAAACTATAACGCGTTTAAAAGGTCCCTTTTTGTTCGATCTTCTCGTTTTCACTCAAAATAAACAGCGAAAAACGTTGTTGCAAAAATATAACGCGTTAAAAAGGTCACTTTTTGTTCGATCTTCTCATTTTCACTCCAAATAAACAACGAAAAACGTTGTTGCAAAACTATAACGCGTTTAAAAGGTCCCATTTTGTCCGATTTTCTCATTTTCACTCAAAATTAACAACGAAAAACGTTGTTACAAAACTATAACGCGTTTAAAAGGTCCCTTTATGTCTGATCTTCTCGTTTTCACACAAAATAAACAACGAAAAACCTTATTGCAAAACTTTAACGCGTTTGAAAGGTCCCTTTTTGTCCGATCTTCTCGCTTTCATTCCAAAAAAACAACGAAAAACGTTGTTGAAAAACTATAACGTGTTTAAAAGGTCATTTTTTGTTCGATTTTCTCGTTTTCACTCAAAATTAACAGTGAGAAACGTTGTTGCAAAACTATAACGCGTTTAAAACGTCCCTTTTTGTCCAATCTTCTCGTTTTCACTCAAAATAAACAACGAAAAACGGTGTTGCAAAACTATAACGCGTTTTAAACGTCCCTTTTGGTCCGATCTTCTCGTTTTCACTCAAAATAAACAACGAAAAACGTTGTTGCAAAACTATAACGCGTTTAAAAGGTCCCTTTTTGTCCAATCTTCTCGTTTTCACTCAAAATATACAACGAAAAACGTTGTTGCAAAACTATAACGCGTTTAAAAGGTCCCTTTCTGTCCGATCTTCTCGTTTTCACACAAAATAAACAACGAAAAACGTTGTTGCAAAACTATAACGCGTTTAAAACGTCCCTTTTTGTCCGATCTTCTCGTTTTCACTCAACATAAACAACGAAAAACGTTGTTGCAAAACTATAACGCGTTTAAAACGTCCCTTTCTGTCCGATCTTCTCGTTTTCACTCAACATAAACAACGAAAAACGTTGTTGCAAAACTATAACGCGTTTAAAAGGTCCTTTTTTGTCCGATCTTCTCATTTTCACTCCAAATAAACAACGAAAAACGTTGTTGCAAAACTATAACGCGTTTAAAACGTCCCTTTTTGTCCGATCTTCTCGTTTTCACTCAAAATAAACAACGAAAAACGCTGTTGCAAAACTATAACGCGTTTGAAACGTCCCTTTTTGTCCGACCTTCTCGTTTGCACTCAAAATAAACAACGAAAAACGTTGTTGCAAAACTATAACGCGTTTGAAACGTCCCTTTTTTTCCGATCTTCTCGTTTTCACTCAAAATAAACAACGAAAAATGTTGTTGCAAAACTATAACGCGTTAAAAAGGTCCCTTTTTGTTCGATCTTCTCGTTTTCACTCAAAATAAACAGCGAAAAACGTTGTTGTAAAAACATAACGCGTTTAAAAGGTCACTTTTTGTCCCATTTTCTCGTTTTCATTCCAAATAAACAACGAAAACGTTGTTGCAAAACTATAACGCGTTTAAAAGGTCCCTTTTTGTCCGATCTTCTCGTTTTCACTCAAAATAAACAACGAAAAACGTTGTTGCAAATCTATAACGCGTTTAAAACGTCCCTTTTTGTCCGATCTTCTCGTTATCACTAAAAATAAACAATGAAAAACGTTGTTGCGAAACTATAACGCGTTTAAAAGGTCCCTTTTTGTCCGATCTTCTCGTTTTCACTCAAAATTAACAACGAAAAACGTTGTTGCAAAAATATAACGCGTTAAAAAGGTCCCTTTTTGTTCGATCTTCTCATTTTCACTCCAAATAAACAACGAAAAACGTTGTTGCAAAACTATAACGCGTTTAAAAGGTCCCTTTATGTCTGTTCTTCTCGTTTTCACACAAAATAAACAACGAAAAACCTTATTGCAAAACTTTAACGTGTTTGAAAGGTCCCTTTTTGTCCGATCTTCTCGTTTTCATTCCAAATAAACAACGAAAAACGTTGTTGAAAAACTATAACGTGTTTAAAAGGTCCTTTTTTGTTCGATTTTCTCGTTTTCACTCAAAATTAACAACGAAAAACGTTGTTGCAAAACTATAACGCGTTTAAAAGGTCCCTTTTTGTCCGATCTTCTCGTTTTCACACAAAATAAACAACGAAAAACGTTATTGCAAAACTATAACGTGTTTGAAAGGTCCCTTTTTGTCCGATCTTCACGTTTTCACTCAAAATAAACAAAGAAAAACGTTGTTGCAAAAATTTAACGCATTTAAAAGGTCCCTTTTTGTCTGATCTTCTCGTTTTCACTCAAAATTAACAACGAAAAACGTTGTTGCAAAACTATAACGCGTTTAAAAGGTCCCTTTTTGTCCGATCTTCTCGTTTTCACTCAAAATTAACAACGAAAAACGTTGTTGCAAAACTATAACGCGTTTAAAAGGTCCCTTTTTGTTCTATCTTCTCGTTTTCACACAAAATAAACAACGAAAAACGTTATTGCAAAACTATAACGCGTTTGAAAGGTCCCTTTTTGTTCGATCTTCTCGTTTTCACTCAAAATAAACAACGAAAAACGTTGTTGCAAAACTATAACGCATTTAAAACGTCCATTTTTGTCCGATCTTCTCGTTTTCACTCAAAATAAACAACAAAAAATGTTGTTGCAAAAATATAACGCGTTAAAAAGGTCCCTTTTTGTCCGATCTTCTCATTTTCACTCCAAATAAACAACGAAAAAAGTTGTTGAAAAACTTTCGTTTTCACTCAAAATAAACAACGAAAAACGTTGTTGCAAAATATAACGCGTTTGAAACGTCCCTTTTTGTCCGACCTTCTCGTTTTCACTCAAAATAAACAACGAAAAACGTTGTTGCAAAACTATAACGCGTTTGAAACGTACCTTTTAGTCCGATCTTCTCGTTTTCACTCAAAATAAACCACGAAAAACGTTGTTGCAAAACTATAACGCGTTTAAAAGGTCCCTCTTTGTTCGATCTTCCCATTTTCACTCAAAATAAACAGCGAAAAACGTTGTTGCAAAAATATAACGAGTTAAAAAGGTCACTTTTTGTTCGATCTTCTCATTTTCACTCCAAATAAACAACGAAAAACGTTGTTGCAAAACTATAACGCGTTTAAAAGGTCCCATTTTGTCCGATTTTCTCGTTTTCACTCAAAATTAACAACGAAAAACGTTTTTACAAAACTATAACGCGTTTAAAAGGTCCCTTTATGTCTGATCTTCTCGTTTTCACACAAAATAAACAACGAAAAACCTTATTGCAAAACTTTAACGCGTTTGAAAGGTCCCTTTTTGTCTAATCTTCTCGTTTTCATTCCAAATAAACTACGAAAAACGTTGTTGAAAAACTATAACGTGTTTAAAAGGTCCTTTTTTGTTCGATTTTTTCGTTTTCACTCAAAATTAACAATGAGAAACGTTGTTGCAAAACTATAACGCGTTTAAAACGTCCCTTTTTGTCCAATCTTCTCGTTTTCACTCAAAATAAACAACGAAAAACGGTGTTGCAAAACTATAACGCGTTTAAAACGTCCCTTTTGGTCCGATCTTCTCGTTTTCACTCAAAATAAACAACGAAAAACGTTGTTGCAAAACTATAACGCGTTTAAAAGGTCCCTTTTTGTCCAATCTTCTCGTTTTCACTCAAAATAAACAACGAAAAACGTTGTTGCAAAACTATAACGCGTTTAAAAGGTCCCTTTTTGTCCGATCTTCTCGTTTTCACTCAAAATTAACAACGAAAAACGTTGTTGCAAAAATATAACGCGTTAAAAAGGTCCCTTTTTGTTCGATATTCTCATTTTCACTCCAAATAAACAATGAAAAACGTTGTTGCAAAACTATAACGCATTTAAAAGGTCCCTTTATGTCTGTTCTTCTCGTTTTCAAACAAAATAAACAACGAAAAACCTTATTGCAAAACTTTAACGCGTTTGAAAGGTCCCTTTTTGTCCGATCTTCTCGTTTTCATTCCAAATAAACAACGAAAAACGTTGTTGAAAAACTATAACGCGTTTAAAAGGTCCTTTTTTGTTCGATCTTCTCGTTTTCACTCAAAATTAACAACGAAAAACGTTGTTGCAAAACTATAACGCGTTTAAAAGGTCCCTTTTTGTCCGATCTTCTCGTTTTCACACAAAATAAACAACGAAAAACGTTATTGCAAAACTATAACGTGTTTGAAAGGTCCTTTTTTGTCCGATCTTCACGTTTTCACTCAAAATAAACAAAGAAAAACGTTGTTGCAAAACTATAACGCATATAAAAGGTCCCTTTTTGTCCGATCTTCCCGTTTTCACTCAAAATTAACAACGAAAAACGTTGTTGCAAAACTATAACGCGTTTAAAAGGTCCCTTTTTGTCCGATCTTCTCGTTTTCACTCAAAATTAACAAAGAAAAACGTTGTTGCAAAACTATAACGCGTTTAAAAGATCCCTTTTTGTTCTATCTTCTCGTTTTCACACAAAATAAACAACGAAAAACGTTATTGCAAAACTATAACGCGTTTGAAAGGTCCCTTTTTGTTCGATCTTCTCGTTTTCACTCAAAATAAACAACAAAAAACGTTGTTGCAAAACTATAACGCATTTAAAACATCCCTTTTTGTTCGATCTTCTCGTATTCACTCAAAATAAACAACGAAAAACGTTGTTGCAAAAATATAACGCGTTAAAAAGGTCCCTTTTTGTCCGATCTTCTCATTTTCATTCCAAATAAACAACGAAAAACGTTGTTGCAAAACTATAACGCGTTTAAAACGTCCCTTTTTGTCCGACCTTCTCGTTTTCACTCAAAATAAACAACGAAAAACGTTGTTGCAAAACTATAACGCGTTTGAAACGTCCCTTTTTGTCCGATCTTCTCGTTTTCACTCAAAATAAAAAACGAAAAACGTTGTTGCAAAACTATAACGCGTTTAAAAGGTCCCTTTTTGTTCGATCTTCTCGTTTTCACTCAAAATAAACAGCGAAAAACGTTGTTGCAAAAATATAACGCGTTAAAAAGGTCACTTTTTGTTCGATCTTCTCATTTTCACTCCAAATAAACAACGAAAAACGTTGTTGCAAAACTATAACGCGTTTAAAAGGTCCCATTTTGTCCGATTTTCTCGTTTTCACTCAAAATTAACAACGAAAAACGTTGTTAAAAAACTATAACGCGTTTAAAAGGTCCCTTTATGTCTGATCTTCTCGTTTTCACACAAAATAAATAACGAAAAACCTTATTGCAAAACTTTAACGCGTTTGAAAGGTCCCTTTTTGTCCGATCTTCTCGTTTTCATTCCAAATAAACAACGAAAAACGTTGTTGAAAAACTATAACTTGTTTAAAAGGTCCTTTTTTGTTCGATTTTCTCGTTTTCACTCAAAATTAACAGTGAGAAACGTTGTTGCAAAACTATAACGCGTTTAAAACGTCCCTTTTTGTCCAATCTTCTCGTTTTCACTCAAAATAAACAACGAAAAACGGTGTTGCAAAACTATAACGCGTTTAAAACGTCCCTTTTGGTCCGATCTTCTCGTTTTCACTCAAAATAAACAACGAAAAACGTTGTTGCAAAACTATAACGCGTTTAAAAGGTCCCTTTTTGTCCAATCTTCTCGTTTTCACTCAAAATATACAACAAAAAACGTTGTTGCAAAACTATAACGCGTTTAAAAGGTCCCTTTCTGTCCGATCTTCTCGTTTTCACACAAAATAAACAACGAAAAACGTTGTTGCAAAACTATAACGCGTTTAAAACGTCCCTTTCTGTCCGATCTTCTCGTTTTCACTCAACATAAACAACGAAAAACGTTGTTGCAAAAATATAACGCGTTAAAAAGGTCCTTTTTTGTCCGATCTTCTCATTTTCACTCCAAATAAACAACGAAAAACGTTGTTGCAAAACTATAACGCGTTTAAAACGTCCCTTTTTGTCCGATCTTCTCGTTTTCACTAAAAATATACAACGAAAAACGTTGTTGCAAAACTATAACGCGTTTGAAACGTCCCTTTTTGTCCGACCTTCTCGTTTTCACTCAAAATAAACAACGAAAAACGTTGTTGCAAAACTATAACGCTTTTGAAACGTCCCTTTTTGTCCGATCTTCTCGTTTTCACTCAAAATAAACAACGAAAAACGTTGTTGCAAAACTATAACGCGTTAAAAAGGTCCCTTTTTGTTCGATCTTCTCGTTTTCACTCAAAATAAACAGCGAAAAACGTTGTTGTAAAAACATAACGCGTTTAAAAGGTCACTTTTTGTCCCATTTTCTCGTTTTCATTCCAAATAAACAACGAAAACGTTGTTGCAAAACTATAACGCGTTTAAAAGGTCCCTTTTTGTCCGATCTTCTCGTTTTCACTCAAAATAAACAACGAAAAACGTTGTTGCAAAACTATAACGAGTTTAAAACGTCCCTTTTTGTCCGATCTTCTCGTTATCACTAAAAATAAACAACGAAAAACGTTGTTGCGAAACTATAACGCGTTTAAAAGGTCCCTTTTTGTCCGATCTTCTCGTTTTCACTCAAAATTAACAACGAAAAACGTTGTTACAAAAATATAACGCGTTAAAAAGGTCCCTTTTTGTTCGATCTTCTCATTTTCACTCCAAATAAACAACGAAAAACGTTGTTGCAAAACTATAACGAGTTAAAAAGGTCACTTTTTGTTCGATCTTCTCATTTTCACTCCAAATAAACAACGAAAAACGTTGTTGCAAAACTATAACGCGTTTAAAACGTCCCTTTTTGTCCAATCTTCTCGTTTTCACTCAAAATAAACAACGAAAAACGGTGTTGCAAAACTATAACGCGTTTAAAACGTCCCTTTTGGTCCGATCTTCTCGTTTTCACTCAAAATAAACAACGAAAAACGTTGTTGCAAAACTATAACGCGTTTAAAAGGTCCCTTTTTGTCCAATCTTCTCGTTTTCACTCAAAATATACAACAAAAAACGTTGTTGCAAAACTATAACGCGTTTAAAAGGTCCCTTTCTGTCCAATCTTCTCGTTTTCACTCAAAATAAACAACGAAAAACGGTGTTGCAAAACTATAACGCGTTTAAAACGTCCCTTTTGGTCCGATCTTCTCGTTTTCACTCAAAATAAACAACGAAAAACGGTGTTGCAAAACTATAACGCGTTTAAAAGGTCCCTTTTTGTCTGATCTTCTCGTTTTCACTCAAAATAAACAACGAAAAACGTTGTTGCAAAACTATACGCGTTTAAAAGGTCCCTTTTTGTCCAATCTTCTCGTTTTCACTCAAAATAAACAACGAAAAACGTTGTTGCAAAACTATAACGCGTTTAAAAGGTCCCTTTTTGTCCGATCTTCTCGTTTTCACTCAAAATTAACAACGAAAAACGTTGTTGCAAAAATATAACGCGTTAAAAAGTTCCCTTTTTGTTCGATCTTCTCATTTTCACTCCAAATAAACAATGAAAAACGTTGTTGCAAAACTATAACGCATTTAAAAGGTCCCTTTATGTCTGTTCTTCTCGTTTTCAAACAAAATAAACAACGAAAAACCTTATTGCAAAACTTTAACGCGTTTGAAAGATCCCTTTTTGTCCGATCTTCTCGTTTTCATTCCAAATAAACAACGAAAAACGTTGTTGAAAAACTATAACGTGTTTAAAAGGTCCTTTTTTGTTCGATTTTCTCGTTTTCACTCAAAATTAACAACGAAAAACGTTGTTGTAAAACTATAACGCGTTTAAAAGGTCCCTTTTTGTCCGATCTTCTCGTTTTCACACAAAATAAACAACGAAAAACGTTATTGCAAAACTATAACGTGTTTGAAAGGTCCCTTTTTGTCCGATCTTCACGTTTTCACTCAAAATAAACAAAGAAAAACGTTGTTGCAAAACTATAACGCATTTAAAAGGTCACTTTTTGTCCGATCTTCTCGTTTTCACTCAAAATTAACAACGAAAAACGTTGTTGCAAAACTATAACGCGTTTAACAGGTCCCTTTTTGTCCGATCTTCTCGTTTTCACTCAAAATTAACAACAAAAAACGTTGTTGCAAAACTATAACGCGTTTAAAAGGTCCCTTTTTGTTCTATCTTCTCGTTTTCACACAAAATAAACAACGAAAAACGTTATTGCAAAACTATAACGCGTTTGAAAGGTCCCTTTTTGTTCGATCTTCTCGTTTTCACTCAAAATAAACAACGAAAAACGTTGTTGCAAAACTATAACGCATTTAAAACATCCCTTTTTGTTCGATCTTCTCGTTTTCACTCAAAATAAACAACGAAAAACGTTGTTGCAAAAATATAACGCGTTAGAAAGGTCCCTTTTTGTCCGATCTTCTCATTTTCACTCCAAATAAACAACGAAAAACGTTGTTGCAAAACTATAACGCGTTTTAAACGTCCCTTTTTGTCCGACCTTCTCATTTTCACTCAAAATAAACAACGAAAAACGTTGTTGCAAAACTATAACGCGTTTGAAACGTCCCTTTTTGTCCGATCTTCTCGTTTTCACTCAAAATAAACAACGAAAAACGTTATTGCAAAACTATAACGCGTTTAAAAGGTCCCTTTTTGTTCGATCTTCTCGTTTTCACTCAAAATAAACAGCGAAAAACGTTGTTGCAAAAATATAACGCGTTAAAAAGGTCACTTTTTGTTCGATCTTCTCATTTTCACTCCAAATAAACAACGAAAAACGTTGTTGCAAAACTATAATGCGTTTAAAAGGTCCCATTTTGTCCGATTTTCTCATTTTCACTCAAAATTAACAACGAAAAACGTTGTTACAAAACTATAACGCGTTTAAAAGGTCCCTTTATGTCTGATCTTCTCGTTTTCACACAAAATAAACAACGAAAAACCTTATTGCAAAACTTTAACGCGTTTGAAAGGTCCCTTTTTGTCCGATCTTCTCGTTTTCATTCCAAATAAACAACGAAAAACGTTGTTTAAAAACTATAACGTGTTTAAAAGGTCCTTTTTTGTTCGATTTTCTCGTTTTCACTCAAAATTAACAGTGAGAAACGTTGTTGCAAAACTATAACGCGTTTAAAACGTCCCTTTTTGTCCAATCTTCTCGTTTTCATTCAAAATAAACAACGAAAAACGGTGTTGCAAAACTATAACGCGTTTAAAACGTCCCTTTTGGTCCGATCTTCTCGTTTTCACTCAAAATAAACAACGAAAAACGTTGTTGCAAAACTATAACGCGTTTAAAAGGTCCCTTTTTGTCCAATTTTCTCGTTTTCACTCAAAATATACAACGAAAAACGTTGTTGCAAAACTATAACGCGTTTAAAAGTTCCCTTTCTGTCCGATCTTCTCGTTTTCACACAAAATAAACAACGAAAAACGTTGTTGCAAAACTATAACGCGTTTAAAACGTCCCTTTCTGTCCGATCTTCTCGTTTTCACTCAACATAAACAACGAAAAACGTTGTTGCAAAACTATAACGCGTTTAAAAGGTCCTTTTTTGTCCGATCTTCTCATTTTCACTCCAAATAAACAACGAAAAACGTTGTTGCAAAACTATAACGCGTTTAAAACGTCCCTTTTTGTCCGATCTTCTCGTTTTCACTCAAAATAAACAACGAAAAACGTTGTTGCAAAACTATAACGCGTTTGAAACGTCCCTTTTTGTCCGACCTTCTCGTTTTCACTCAAAATAAACAACGAAAAACGTTGTTGCAAAACTATAACGCGTTTGAAACGTCCCTTTTTGTCCGATCTTCTCGTTTTCACTCAAAATAAACAACGAAAAACGTTGTTGCAAAACTTTAACGCGTTAAAAAGGTCCCTTTTTGTTCGATCTTCTCGTTTTCACTCAAAATAAACAGCGAAAAACGTTGTTGTAAAAACATAACGCGTTTAAAAGGTCACTTTTTGTCCCATTTTCTCGTTTTCATTCCAAATAAACAACGAAAACGTTGTTGCAAAACTATAACGCGTTTAAAAGGTCCCTTTTTGTCCGATCTTCTCGTTTTCACTCAAAATAAACAACGAAAAACGTTGTTGCAAAACTATAACGCGTTTAAAACGTCCCTTTTTGTCCGATCTTCTCGTTATCACTAAAAATAAACAATGAAAAACGTTGTTGCGAAACTATAACGCGTTTAAAAGGTCCCTTTTTGTCCGATCTTCTCGTTTTCACTCAAAATTAACAACGAAAAACGTTGTTGCAAAAATATAACGCGTTAAAAAGGTCCCTTTTTGTTCGATCTTCTCATTTTCACTCCAAATAAACAACGAAAAACGTTGTTGCAAAACTATAACGCGTTTAAAAGGTCCCTTTATGTCTGTTCTTCTCGTTTTCACACAAAATAAACAACGAAAAACCTTATTGCAAAACTTTAACGCGTTTGAAAGGTCCCTTTTTGTCCGATCTTCTCGTTTTCATTCCAAATAAACAACGAAAAACGTTGTTGAAAAACTATAACGTGTTTAAAAGGTCCTTTTTTGTTCGATTTTCTCGTTTTCACTCAAAATTAACAACGAAAAACGTTGTTGCAAAACTATAACGCGTTTAAAAGGTCCCTTTTTGTCCGATCTTCTCGTTTTCACACAAAATAAACAACGAAAAACGTTATTGCAAAACTATAACGTGTTTGAAAGGTCCCTTTTTGTCCGATCTTCACGTTTTCACTCAAAATAAACAAAGAAAAACGTTGTTGCAAAACTATAACGCATTTAAAAGGTCCCTTTTTGTCTGATCTTCTCGTTTTCACTCAAAATTAACAACGAAAAACGTTGTTGCAAAACTATAACGCGTTTAAAAGGTCCCTTTTTGTCCGATCTTCTCGTTTTCACTCAAAATTAACAACGAAAAACGTTGTTGCAAAACTATAACACGTTTAAAAGGTCCCTTTTTGTTCTATCTTCTCGTTTTCACACAAAATAAACAACGAAAAACGTTATTGCAAAACTATAACGCGTTTGAAAGGTCCCTTTTTGTTCGATCTTCTCGTTTTCACTCAAAATAAACAACGAAAAACGTTGTTGCAAAACTATAACGCATTTAAAACGTCCCTTTTTGTCCGATCTTCTCGTTTTCACTCAAAATAAACAACAAAAAACGTTGTTGCAAAAATATAACGCGTTAAAAAGGTCCCTTTTTGTCCGATCTTCTCATTTTCACTCCAAATAAACAACGAAAAATGTTGTTGAAAAACTTTCGTTTTCACTCAAAATAAACAACGAAAAACGTTGTTGCAAAATATAACGCGTTTGAAACGCCCCTTTTTGTCCGACCTTCTCGTTTTCACTCAAAATAAACAACGAAAAACGTTGTTGCAAAACTATAACGCGTTTGAAACGTACCTTTTAGTCCGATCTTCTCGTTTTCACTCAAAATAAACCACGAAAAACGTTGTTGCAAAACTATAACGCGTTTAAAAGGTCCCTCTTTGTTCGATCTTCTCATTTTCACTCAAAATAAACAGCGAAAAACGTTGTTGCAAAAATATAACGAGTTAAAAAGGTCACTTTTTGTTTGATCTTCTCATTTTCACTCCAAATAAACAACGAAAAACGTTGTTGCAAAACTATAACGCGTTTAAAAGGTCCCATTTTGTCCGATTTTCTCGTTTTCACTCAAAATTAACAACGAAAAACGTTTTTACAAAACTATAACGCGTTTAAAAGGTCCCTTTATGTCTGATCTTCTCGTTTTCACACAAAATAAACAACGAAAAACCTTATTGCAAAACTTTAACGCGTTTGAAAGGTCCCTTTTTGTCCGATCTTCTCGTTTTCATTCCAAATAAACTACGAAAAACGTTGTTGAAAAACTATAACGTGTTTAAAAGGTCCTTTTTTGTTCGATTTTTTCGTTTTCACTCAAAATTAACAATGAGAAACGTTGTTGCAAAACTATAACGCGTTTAAAACGTCCCTTTTTGTCCAATCTTCTCGTTTTCACTCAAAATAAACAACGAAAAACGGTGTTGCAAAACTATAACGCGTTTAAAACGTCCCTTTTGGTCCGATCTTCTCGTTTTCACTCAAAATAAACAACGAAAAACGTTGTTGCAAAACTATAACGCGTTTAAAAGGTCCCTTTTTGTCCAATCTTCTCGTTTTCACTCAAAATAAACAACGAAAAACGTTGTTGCAAAACTATAACGCGTTTAAAAGGTCCCTTTTTGTCCGATCTTCTCGTTTTCACTCAAAATTAACAACGAAAAACGTTGTTGCAAAAATATAACGCGTTAAAAAGGTCCCTTTTTGTTCGATATTCTCATTTTCACTCCAAATAAACAATGAAAAACGTTGTTGCAAAACTATAACGCATTTAAAAGGTCCCTTTATGTCTGTTCTTCTCGTTTTCAAACAAAATAAACAACGAAAAACCTTATTGCAAAACTTTAACGCGTTTGAAAGGTCCCTTTTTGTCCGATCTTCTCGTTTTCATTCCAAATAAACAACGAAAAACGTTGTTGAAAAACTATAACGCGTTTAAAAGGTCCTTTTTTGTTCGATCTTCTCGTTTTCACTCAAAATTAACAACGAAAAACGTTGTTGCAAAACTATAACGCGTTTAAAAGGTCCCTTTTTGTCCGATCTTCTCGTTTTCACACAAAATAAACAACTAAAAACGTTATTGCAAAACTATAACGTGTTTGAAAGGTCCTTTTTTGTCCGATCTTCACGTTTTCACTCAAAATAAACAAAGAAAAACGTTGTTGCAAAACTATAACTCATTTAAAAGGTCCCTTTTTGTCCGATCTTCTCGTTTTCACTCAAAATTAACAACGAAAAACGTTGTTGCAAAACTATAACGCGTTTAAAAGGTCCCTTTTTGTCCGATCTTCTCGTTTTCACTTAAAATTAACAAAGAAAAACGTTGTTGCAAAACTATAACGCGTTTAAAAGATCCCTTTTTGTTCTATCTTCTCGTTTTCACACAAAATAAACAACAAAAAACGTTGTTGCAAAACTATAACGCATTTAAAACATCCCTTTTTGTTCGATCTTCTCGTTTTCACTCAAAATAAACAACGAAAAACGTTGTTGCAAAAATATAACTCGTTAAAAAGGTCCCTTTTTGTCCGATCTTCTCATTTTCACTCCAAATAAACAACGAAAAACGTTGTTGCAAAACTATAACGCGTTTAAAACGTCCCTTTTTGTCCGACCTTCTCGTTTTCACTCAAAATAAACAACGAAAAACGTTGTTGCAAAACTATAACGCGTTTGAAACGTCCCTTTTTGTCCGATCTTCTCGTTTTCACTCAAAATAAAAAACGAAAAACGTTGTTGCAAAACTATAACGCGTTTAAAAGGTCCCTTTTTGTTCGATCTTCTCGTTTTCACTCAAAATAAACAGCGAAAAACGTTGTTGCAAAAATATAACGCGTTAAAAAGGTCACTTTTTGTTCGATCTTCTCATTTTCACTCCAAATAAACAACGAAAAACGTTGTTAAAAAACTATAACGCGTTTAAAAGGTCCCTTTATGTCTGATCTTCTCGTTTTCACACAAAATAAACAACGAAAAACCTTATTGCAAAACTTTAACGCGTTTGAAAGGTCCCTTTTTGTCCGATCTTCTCGTTTTCATTCCAAATAAACAACGAAAAACGTTGTTGAAAAACTATAACTTGTTTAAAAGGTCCTTTTTTGTTCGATTTTCTCGTTTTCACTCAAAATTAACAGTGAGAAACGTTGTTGCAAAACTATAACGCGTTTAAAACGTCCCTTTTTGTCCAATCTTCTCGTTTTCAATCAAAATAAACAACGAAAAACGGTGTAGCAAAACTATAACGCGTTTAAAACGTCCCTTTTGGTCCGATCTTCTCGTTTTCACTCAAAATAAACAACGAAAAACGTTGTTGCAAAACTATAACGCGTTTAAAAGGTCCCTTTTTGTCCAATCTTCTCGTTTTCATTCAAAATATACAACAAAAAACGTTGTTGCAAAACTATAACGCGTTTAAAAGGTCCCTTTCTGTCCGATCTTCTCGTTTTCACACAAAATAAACAACGAAAAACGTTGTTGCAAAACTATAACGCGTTTAAAACGTCCCTTTTTGTCCGATCTTCTCGTTTTCACTCAACATAAACAACGAAAAACGTTGTTGCAAAAATATAACGCGTTAAAAAGGTCCTTTTTTGTCCGATCTTCTCATTTTCACTCCAAATAAACAACGAAAAACGTTGCAAAACTATAACGCGTTTAAAACGTCCCTTTTTGTCCGATCTTCTCGTTTTCACTCAAAATAAACAACGAAAAACGTTGTTGCAAAACTATAACGCGTTTGAAGCGTCCCTTTTTGTCCGACCTTCTCGTTTTCACTCAAAATAAACAACGAAAAACGTTGTTGCAAAACTATAACGCGTTTGAAACGTCCCTTTTTGTTCGATCTTCTCGTTTTCACTCAAAATAAACAACGAAAAACGTTGTTGCAAAACTATAACGCGTTAAAAAGGTCCCTTTTTGTTCGATCTTCTCGTTTTCACTCAAAATAAACAGCGAAAAACGTTGTTGTAAAAACATAACGCGTTTAAAAGGTCACTTTTTGTCCCATTTTCTCGTTTTCATTCCAAATAAACAACGAAAACGTTGTTGCAAAACTATAACGCGTTTAAAAGGTCCCTTTTTGTCCGATCTTCTCGTTTTCACTCAAAATAAACAACGAAAAACGTTGTTGCAAAACTATAACGAGTTTAAAACGTCCCTTTTTGTCCGATCTTCTCGTTATCACTAAAAATAAACAACGAAAAACGTTGTTGCGAAACTATAACGCGTTTAAAAGGTCCCTTTTTGTCCGATCTTCTCGTTTTCACTCAAAATTAACAACGAAAAACGTTGTTACAAAAATATAACGCGTTAAAAAGGTCCCTTTTTGTTCGATCTTCTCATTTTCACTCCAAATAAACAACGAAAAACGTTGTTGCAAAACTATAACGAGTTAAAAAGGTCACTTTTTGTTCGATCTTCTCATTTTCACTCCAAATAAACAACGAAAAACGTTGTTGCAAAACTATAACGCGTTTAAAAGGTCCCATTTTGTCCGATTTTCTCGTTTTCACTCAAAATTAACAATGAAAAACGTTGTTACAAAACTATAACGCGTTTAAAAGGTCCCTTTATGTCTGATCTTCTCGTTTTCACACAAAATAAACAACGAAAAACCTTATTGCAAAACTTTAACGCGTTTGAAAGGTCCCTTTTTGTCCGATCTTCTCGTTTTCATTCCAAATAAACTACGAAAAACGTTGTTGAAAAACTATAACGTGTTTAAAAGGTCCTTTTTTGTTCAATTTTTTCGTTTTCACTCAAAATTAACAATGAGAAACGTTGTTGCAAAACTATAACGCGTTTAAAACGTCCATTTTTGTCCAATCTTCTCGTTTTCACTCAAAATAAACAACGAAAAACGGTGTTGCAAAACTATAACGCGTTTAAAACGTCCCTTTTGGTCCGATCTTCTCGTTTTCACTCAAAATAAACAACGAAAAACGTTGTTGCAAAACTATAACGCGTTTAAAAGGTCCCTTTTTGTCCAATCTTCTCGTTTTCACTCAAAATAAACAACGAAAAACGTTGTTGCAAAACTATAACGCGTTTAAAAGGTCCCTTTTTGTCCGATCTTCTCGTTTTCACTCAAAATTAACAACGAAAAACGTTGTTGCAAAAATATAACGCGTTAAAAAGGTCCCTTTTTGTTCGATCTTCTCATTTTCACTCAAAATAAACAATGAAAAACGTTGTTGCAAAACTATAACGCATTTAAAAGGTCCCTTTATGTCTGTTCTTCTCGTTTTCAAACAAAATAAACAACGAAAAACCTTATTGCAAAACTATAACGCGTTTAAAAGGTCCCTTTTTGTCCGATCTTCTCGTTTTCACTCAAAATTAACAACGAAAAACGTTGTTGCAAAACTATAACGCGTTTAAAAGGTCCCTTTTTGTCCGATCTTCTCGTTTTCACACAAAATAAACAACGAAAAACGTTATTGCAAAACTATAACGTGTTTGAAAGGTCCCTTTTTGTTCGATCTTCACGTTTTCACTCAAAATAAACAAAGAAAAACGTTGTTGCAAAACTATAACGCATTTAAAAGGTCACTTTTTGTCCGATCTTCTCGTTTTCACTCAAAATTAACAACGAAAAACGTTGTTGCAAAACTATAACGCGTTTAACAGGTCCCTTTTTGTCCGATCTTCTCGTTTTCACTCAAAATTAACAACGAAAAACGTTGTTGCAAAACTATAACGCGTTTAAAAGGTCCCTTTTTGTTCTATCTTCTCGTTTTCACACAAAATAAACAACGAAAAACGTTATTGCAAAACTATAACGCGTTTGAAAGGTCCCTTTTTGTTCGATCTTCTCGTTTTCACTCAAAATAAACAACGAAAAACGTTGTTGCAAAACTATAACGCATTTAAAACATCCCTTTTTGTTCGATCTTCTCGTTTTCACTCAAAATAAACAACGAAAAACGTTGTTGCAAAAATATAACGCGTTAAAAAGGTCCCTTTTTGTCCGATCTTCTCATTTTCACTCCAAATAAACAACGAAAAACGTTGTTGCAAAACTATAACGCGTT
The DNA here is from genome assembly GCF_046630445.1 of Rutidosis leptorrhynchoides. Lineage (NCBI taxonomy): Eukaryota > Viridiplantae > Streptophyta > Magnoliopsida > Asterales > Asteraceae > Rutidosis > Rutidosis leptorrhynchoides. Next base: position 262,707,397 of record NC_092337.1, read on the forward strand.
TTAAACGTCCCTTTTTGTCCGACCTTCTCATTTTCACTCAAAATAAACAACGAAAAACGTTGTTGCAAAACTATAACGCGTTTGAAACGTCCCTTTTTGTCCGATCTTCTCGTTTTCACTCAAAATAAACAACGAAAAACGTTGTTGCAAAACTATAACGCGTTTAAAAGGTCCCTTTTTGTTCGATCTTCTCGTTTTCACTCAAAATAAACAGCGAAAAACGTTGTTGCAAAAATATAACGCGTTAAAAAGGTCACTTTTTGTTCGATCTTCTCATTTTCACTCAAAATTAACAACGAAAAACGTTGTTACAAAACTATAACGCGTTTAAAAGGTCCCTTTATGTCTGATCTTCTCGTTTTCACACAAAATAAACAACGAAAAACCTTATTGCAAAACTTTAACGCGTTTGAAAGGTCCCTTTTTGTCCGATCTTCTCGTTTTCATTCAAAATAAACAACGAAAAACGTTGTTGAAAAATTATAACGTGTTTAAAAGGTCCTTTTTTGTTCGATTTTCTCGTTTTAACTCAAAATTAACAGTGAGAAACGTTGTTGCAAAACTATAATGCGTTTAAAACGTCCCTTTTTGTCCAATCTTCTCGTTTTCACTCAAAATAAACAACGAAAAACGGTGTTGCAAAACTATAACGCGTTTAAAACGTCCCTTTTGGTCCGATCTTCTCGTTTTCACTCAAAATAAACAACGAAAAACGTTGTTGCAAAACTATAACGCGTTTAAAAGGTCCCTTTTTGTCCAATCTTCTCGTTTTCACTCAAAATATACAACGAAAAACGTTGTTGCAAAACTATAACGCGTTTAAAAGGTCCCTTTCTGTCCGATCTTCTCGTTTTCACACAAAATAAACAACGAAAAACGTTGTTGCAAAACTATAACGCGTTTAAAACGTCCCTTTCTGTCCGATCTTCTCGTTTTCACTCAACATAAACAACGAAAAACGTTGTTGCAAAACTATAACGCGTTTAAAAGGTCCTTTTTTGTCCGATCTTCTCATTTTCACTCCAAATAAACAACGAAAAACGTTGTTGCAAAACTATAACGCGTTTAAAACGTCCCTTTTTGTCCGATCTTCTCGTTTTCACTCAAAATAAACAACGAAAAACGTTGTTGCAAAACTATAACGCGTTTGAAACGTCCCTTTTTGTCCGACCTTCTCGTTTTCACTCAAAATAAACAACGAAAAACGTTGTTGCAAAACTATAACGCGTTTGAAACGTCCCTTTTTGTCCGATCTTCTCGTTTTCACTCAAAATAAACAACGAAAAACGTTGTTGCAAAACTATAACGCGTTAAAAAGGTCCCTTTTTGTTCGATCTTCTCGTTTTCACTCAAAATAAACAGCTAAAAACGTTGTTGTAAAAACATAACGCGTTTAAAAGGTCACTTTTTGTCCCATTTTCTCGTTTTCATTCCAAATAAACAACGAAAACGTTGTTGCAAAACTATAACGCGTTTAAAAGGTCCCTTTTTGTCCGATCTTCTCGTTTTCACTCAAAATAAACAACGAAAAACGTTGTTGCAAAACTATAAAGCGTTTAAAACGTCCCTTTTTGTCCGATCTTCTCGTTATCACTAAAAATAAACAATGAAAAACGTTGTTGCGAAACTATAACGCGTTTAAAAGGTCCCTTTTTGTCCGATCTTCTCGTTTTCACTCAAAATTAACAACGAAAAACGTTGTTGCAAAAATATAACGCGTTAAAAAGGTCCCTTTTTGTTCGATCTTCTCATTTTCACTCCAAATAAACAACGAAAAACGTTGTTGCAAAACTATAACGCGTTTAAAAGGTCCCTTTATGTCTGTTCTTCTCGTTTTCACACAAAATAAACAATGAAAAACCTTATTGCAAAACTTTAACGCGTTTGAAAGGTCCCTTTTTGTCCGATCTTCTCGTTTTCATTCCAAATTAACAACGAAAAACGTTGTTGAAAAACTATAACGTGTTTAAAAGGTCCTTTTTTGTTCGATTTTCTCGTTTTCACTCAAAATTAACAACGAAAAACGTTGTTGCAAAACTATAACGCGTTAAAAAGGTCCCTTTTTGTCCGATCTTCTCGTTTTCACTCCAAATAAACAACGAAAAACGTTGTTGCAAAACTATAACGCGTTTAAAAGGTCCCTTTTTGTTCGATCTTCTCGTTTTCACTCAAAATAAACAGCGAAAAACGTTGTTGCAAAAATATAACGCGTTAAAAAGGTCACTTTTTGTTCAATCTTCTCATTTTCACTCCAAATAAACAACGAAAAACGTTGTTGCAAAACTATAACGCGTTTAAAAGGTCCCATTTTGTCCGATTTTCTCGTTTTCACTCAAAATTAACAACGAAAAACGTTGTTAAAAAACTATAACGCGTTTAAAAGGTCCCTTTATGTCTGATCTTCTCGTTTTCACAAAAAATAAACAACGAAAAACCTTATTGCAAAACTTTAACGCGTTTGAAAGGTCCCTTTTTGTCCGATCTTCTCGTTTTCATTCCAAATAAACAACGAAAACGTTGTTGAAAAACTATAACTTGTTTAAAAGGTCCTTTTTTGTTCGATTTTCTCGTTTTCACTCAAAATTAACAGTGAGAAACGTTGTTGCAAAACTATAACGCGTTTAAAACGTCCCTTTTTGTCCAATCTTCTCGTTTTCACTCAAAATAAACAACGAAAAACGGTGTTGCAAAACTATAACGCGTTTAAAAGGTCCCTTTTTGTCCAATCTTCTCGTTTTCACTCAAAATATACAACAAAAAACGTTGTTGCAAAACTATAACGCGTTTAAAAGGTCCCTTTCTGTCCGATCTTCTCGTTTTCACACAAAATAAACAACGAAAAACGTTGTTGCAAAACTATAACGCGTTTAAAACGTCCCTTTCTGTCCGATCTTCTCGTTTTCACTCAACATAAACAACGAAAAACGTTGTTGCAAAAATATAACGCGTTAAAAAGGTCCTTTTTTGTCCGATCTTCTCATTTTCACTCCAAATAAACAACGAAAAACGTTGTTGCAAAACTATAACGCGTATAAAAGGTCCCTTTTTGTCCAATCTTCTCGTTTTCACTCAAAATAAACAACGAAAAACGTTGTTGCAAAACTATAACGCGTTTGAAACGTCCCTTTTTGTCCGACCTTCTCGTTTTCACTCAAAATAAACAACGAAAAACGTTGTTGCAAAACTATAACGCGTTTGAAACGTCCCTTTTTGTCCGATCTTCTCGTTTTCACTCAAAATAAACAACGAAAAACGTTGTTGCAAAACTATAACGCGTTAAAAAGGTCCCTTTTTGTTCGATCTTCTCGTTTTCACTCAAAATAAACAGCGAAAAACGTTGTTGTAAAAACATAACGAGTTTAAAAGGTCACTTTTTGTCCCATTTTCTCGTTTTCATTCCAAATAAACAACGAAAACGTTGTTGCAAAACTATAACGCGTTTAAAAGGTCCCTTTTTGTCCGATCTTCTCGTTTTCACTCAAAATAAACAACGAAAAACGTTGTTGCAAAACTATAACGAGTTTAAAACGTCCCTTTTTGTCCGATCTTCTCGTTATCACTAAAAATAAACAACGAAAAACGTTGTTGCGAAACTATAACGCGTTTAAAAGGTCCCTTTTTGTCCGATCTTCTCGTTTTCACTCAAAATTAACAACGAAAAACGTTGTTACAAAAATATAACGCGTTAAAAAGGTCCCTTTTTGTTCGATCTTCTCATTTTCACTCCAAATAAACAACGAAAAACGTTGTTGCAAAACTATAACGAGTTAAAAAGGTCACTTTTTGTTCGATCTTCTCATTTTCACTCCAAATAAACAACGAAAAACGTTGTTGCAAAACTATAACGCGTTTAAAAGGTCCCATTTTGTCCGATTTTCTCGTTTTCACTCAAAATTAACAATGAAAAACGTTGTTACAAAACTATAACGCGTTTAAAAGGTCCCTTTATGTCTGATCTTCTCGTTTTCACACAAAATAAACAACGAAAAACCTTATTGCAAAACTTTAACGCGTTTGAAAGGTCCCTTTTTGTCCGATCTTCTCGTTTTCATTCCAAATAAACTACGAAAAACGTTGTTGAAAAACTATAACGTGTTTAAAAGGTCCTTTTTTGTTCAATTTTTTCGTTTTCACTCAAAATTAACAATGAGAAACGTTGTTGCAAAACTATAACGCGTTTAAAACGTCCCTTTTTGTCCAATCTTCTCGTTTTCACTCAAAATAAACAACGAAAAACGTTATTGCAAAACTATAACGCGTTTGAAAGGTCCCTTTTTGTTCGATCTTCTCGTTTTCACTCAAAATAAACAACGAAAAACGTTGTTGCAAAACTATAACGCATTTAAAACGTCCCTTTTTGTCCGATCTTCTCGTTTTCACTCAAAATAAACAACAAAAAACGTTGTTGCAAAAATATAACGCGTTAAAAAGGTCCCTTTTTGTCCGATCTTCTCATTTTCACTCCAAATAAACAACGAAAAATGTTGTTGAAAAACTTTCGTTTTCACTCAAAATAAACAACGAAAAACGTTGTTGCAAAATATAACGCGTTTGAAACGTCCCTTTTTGTCCGACCTTCTCGTTTTCACTCAAAATAAACAACGAAAAACGTTGTTGCAAAACTATAACGCGTTTGAAACGTACCTTTTAGTCCGATCTTCTCGTTTTCACTCAAAATAAACCACGAAAAACGTTGTTGCAAAACTATAACGCGTTTAAAAGGTCCCTCTTTGTTCGATCTTCTCATTTTCACTCAAAATAAACAGCGAAAAACGTTGTTGCAAAAATATAACGAGTTAAAAAGGTCACTTTTTGTTTGATCTTCTCATTTTCACTCCAAATAAACAACGAAAAACGTTGTTGCAAAACTATAACGCGTTTAAAAGGTCCCATTTTGTCCGATTTTCTCGTTTTCACTCAAAATTAACAACGAAAAACGTTTTTACAAAACTATAACGCGTTTAAAAGGTCCCTTTATGTCTGATCTTCTCGTTTTCACACAAAATAAACAACGAAAAACCTTATTGCAAAACTTTAACGCGTTTGAAAGGTCCCTTTTTGTCCGATCTTCTCGTTTTCATTCCAAATAAACTACGAAAAACGTTGTTGAAAAACTATAACGTGTTTAAAAGGTCCTTTTTTGTTCGATTTTTTCGTTTTCACTCAAAATTAACAATGAGAAACGTTGTTGCAAAACTATAACGCGTTTAAAACGTCCCTTTTTGTCCAATCTTCTCGTTTTCACTCAAAATAAACAACGAAAAACGGTGTTGCAAAACTATAACGCGTTTAAAACGTCCCTTTTGGTCCGATCTTCTCGTTTTCACTCAAAATAAACAACGAAAAACGTTGTTGCAAAACTATAACGCGTTTAAAAGGTCCCTTTTTGTCCAATCTTCTCGTTTTCACTCAAAATAAACAACGAAAAACGTTGTTGCAAAACTATAACGCGTTTAAAAGGTCCCTTTTTGTCCGATCTTCTCGTTTTCACTCAAAATTAACAACGAAAAACGTTGTTGCAAAAATATAACGCGTTAAAAAGGTCCCTTTTTGTTCGATATTCTCATTTTCACTCCAAATAAACAATGAAAAACGTTGTTGCAAAACTATAACGCATTTAAAAGGTCCCTTTATGTCTGTTCTTCTCGTTTTCAAACAAAATAAACAACGAAAAACCTTATTGCAAAACTTTAACGCGTTTGAAAGGTCCCTTTTTGTCCGATCTTCTCGTTTTCATTCCAAATAAACAACGAAAAACGTTGTTGAAAAACTATAACGCGTTTAAAAGGTCCTTTTTTGTTCGATCTTCTCGTTTTCACTCAAAATTAACAACGAAAAACGTTGTTGCAAAACTATAACGCGTTTAAAAGGTCCCTTTTTGTCCGATCTTCTCGTTTTCACACAAAATAAACAACTAAAAATGTTATTGCAAAACTATAACGTGTTTGAAAGGTCCTTTTTTGTCCGATCTTCACGTTTTCACTCAAAATAAACAAAGAAAAACGTTGTTGCAAAACTATAACTCATTTAAAAGGTCCCTTTTTGTCCGATCTTCTCGTTTTCACTCAAAATTAACAACGAAAAACGTTGTTGCAAAACTATAACGCGTTTAAAAGGTCCCTTTTTGTCCGATCTTCTCGTTTTCACTTAAAATTAACAAAGAAAAACGTTGTTGCAAAACTATAACGCGTTTAAAAGATCCCTTTTTGTTCTATCTTCTCGTTTTCACACAAAATAAACAACAAAAAACGTTGTTGCAAAACTATAACGCATTTAAAACATCCCTTTTTGTTCGATCTTCTCGTTTTCACTCAAAATAAACAACGAAAAACGTTGTTGCAAAAATATAACTCGTTAAAAAGGTCCCTTTTTGTCCGATCTTCTCATTTTCACTCCAAATAAACAACGAAAAACGTTGTTGCAAAACTATAACGCGTTTAAAACGTCCCTTTTTGTCCGACCTTCTCGTTTTCACTCAAAATAAACAACGAAAAACGTTGTTGCAAAACTATAACGCGTTTGAAACGTCCCTTTTTGTCCGATCTTCTCGTTTTCACTCAAAATAAAAAACGAAAAACGTTGTTGCAAAACTATAACGCGTTTAAAAGGTCCCTTTTTGTTCGATCTTCTCGTTTTCACTCAAAATAAACAGCGAAAAACGTTGTTGCAAAAATATAACGCGTTAAAAAGGTCACTTTTTGTTCGATCTTCTCATTTTCACTCCAAATAAACAACGAAAAACGTTGTTAAAAAACTATAACGCGTTTAAAAGGTCCCTTTATGTCTGATCTTCTCGTTTTCACACAAAATAAACAACGAAAAACCTTATTGCAAAACTTTAACGCGTTTGAAAGGTCCCTTTTTGTCCGATCTTCTCGTTTTCATTCCAAATAAACAACGAAAAACGTTGTTGAAAAACTATAACTTGTTTAAAAGGTCCTTTTTTGTTCGATTTTCTCGTTTTCACTCAAAATTAACAGTGAGAAACGTTGTTGCAAAACTATAACGCGTTTAAAACGTCCCTTTTTGTCCAATCTTCTCGTTTTCAATCAAAATAAACAACGAAAAACGGTGTTGCAAAACTATAACGCGTTTAAAACGTCCCTTTTGGTCCGATCTTCTCGTTTTCACTCAAAATAAACAACGAAAAACGTTGTTGCAAAACTATAACGCGTTTAAAAGGTCCCTTTTTGTCCAATCTTCTCGTTTTCATTCAAAATATACAACAAAAAACGTTGTTGCAAAACTATAACGCGTTTAAAAGGTCCCTTTCTGTCCGATCTTCTCGTTTTCACACAAAATAAACAACGAAAAACGTTGTTGCAAAACTATAACGCGTTTAAAACGTCCCTTTTTGTCCGATCTTCTCGTTTTCACTCAACATAAACAACGAAAAACGTTGTTGCAAAAATATAACGCGTTAAAAAGGTCCTTTTTTGTCCGATCTTCTCATTTTCACTCCAAATAAACAACGAAAAACGTTGCAAAACTATAACGCGTTTAAAACGTCCCTTTTTGTCCGATCTTCTCGTTTTCACTCAAAATAAACAACGAAAAACGTTGTTGCAAAACTATAACGCGTTTGAAACGTCCCTTTTTGTCCGACCTTCTCGTTTTCACTCAAAATAAACAACGAAAAACGTTGTTGCAAAACTATAACGCGTTTGAAACGTCCCTTTTTATTCGATCTTCTCGTTTTCACTCAAAATAAACAACGAAAAACGTTGTTGCAAAACTATAACGCGTTAAAAAGGTCCTTTTTTGTTCGATCTTCTCGTTTTCACTCAAAATAAACAGCGAAAAACGTTGTTGTAAAAACATAACGCGTTTAAAAGGTCACTTTTTGTCCCATTTTCTCGTTTTCATTCCAAATAAACAACGAAAACGTTGTTGCAAAACTATAACGCGTTTAAAAGGTCCCTTTTTGTCCGATCTTCTCGTTTTCACTCAAAATAAACAACGAAAAACGTTGTTGCAAAACTATAACGAGTTTAAAACGTCCCTTTTTGTCCGATCTTCTAGTTATCACTAAAAATAAACAACGAAAAACGTTGTTGCGAAACTATAACGCGTTTAAAAGGTCCCTTTTTGTGCGATCTTCTCGTTTTCACTCAAAATTAACAACGAAAAACGTTGTTACAAAAATATAACGCGTTAAAAAGGTCCCTTTTTGTTCGATCTTCTCATTTTCACTCCAAATAAACAACGAAAAACGTTGTTGCAAAACTATAACGAGTTAAAAAGGTCACTTTTTGTTCGATCTTCTCATTTTCACTCCAAATAAACAACGAAAAACGTTGTTGCAAAACTATAACGCGTTTAAAAGGTCCCATTTTGTCCGATTTTCTCGTTTTCACTCAAAATTAACAATGAAAAACGTTGTTACAAAACTATAACGCGTTTGAAACGTCCCTTTTTGTCCGATCTTCTCGTTTTCACTCAAAATAAACAACGAAAAACGTTGTTGCAAAACTATAACGCGTTAAAAAGGTCCCTTTTTGTTCGATCTTCTCGTTTTCACTCAAAATAAACAGCGAAAAACGTTGTTGTAAAAACATAACGAGTTTAAAAGGTCACTTTTTGTCCCATTTTCTCGTTTTCATTCCAAATAAACAACGAAAACGTTGTTGCAAAACTATAACGCGTTTAAAAGGTCCCTTTTTGTCCGATCTTCTCGTTTTCACTCAAAATAAACAACGAAAAACGTTGTTGCAAAACTATAACGAGTTTAAAACGTCCCTTTTTGTCCGATCTTCTCGTTATCACTAAAAATAAACAACGAAAAACGTTGTTGCGAAACTATAACGCGTTTAAAAGGTCCCTTTTTGTCCGATCTTCTCGTTTTCACTCAAAATTAACAACGAAAAACGTTGTTACAAAAATATAACGCGTTAAAAAGGTCCCTTTTTGTTCGATCTTCTCATTTTCACTCCAAATAAACAACGAAAAACGTTGTTGCAAAACTATAACGAGTTAAAAAGGTCACTTTTTGTTCGATCTTCTCATTTTCACTCCAAATAAACAACGAAAAACGTTGTTGCAAAACTATAACGCGTTTAAAAGGTCCCATTTTGTCCGATTTTCTCGTTTTCACTCAAAATTAACAATGAAAAACGTTGTTACAAAACTATAACGCGTTTAAAAGGTCCCTTTATGTCTGATCTTCTCGTTTTCACACAAAATAAACAACGAAAAACCTTATTGCAAAACTTTAACGCGTTTGAAAGGTCCCTTTTTGTCCGATCTTCTCGTTTTCATTCCAAATAAACTACGAAAAACGTTGTTGAAAAACTATAACGTGTTTAAAAGGTCCTTTTTTGTTCAATTTTTTCGTTTTCACTCAAAATTAACAATGAGAAACGTTGTTGCAAAACTATAACGCGTTTAAAACGTCCCTTTTTGTCCAATCTTCTCGTTTTCACTCAAAATAAACAACGAAAAACGGTGTTGCAAAACTATAACGCGTTTAAAACGTCCCTTTTGGTCCGATCTTCTCGTTTTCACTCAAAATAAACAACGAAAAACGTTGTTGCAAAACTATAACGCGTTTAAAAGGTCCCTTTTTGTCCAATCTTCTCGTTTTCACTCAAAATAAACAACGAAAAACGTTGTTGCAAAACTATAACGCGTTTAAAAGGTCCCTTTTTGTTCGATCTTCTCGTTTTCACTCAAAATTAACAACGAAAAACGTTGTTGCAAAAATATAACGCGTTAAAAAGGTCCCTTTTTGTTCGATCTTCTCATTTTCACTCAAAATAAACAATGAAAAACGTTGTTGCAAAACTATAACGCATTTAAAAGGTCCCTTTATGTCTGTTCTTCTCGTTTTCAAACAAAATAAACAACGAAAAACCTTATTGCAAAACTTTAACGCGTTTGAAAGATCCCTTTTTGTCCGATCTTCTCGTTTTCATTCCAAATAAACAACGAAAAACGTTGTTGAAAAACTATAACTTGTTTAAAAGGTCCTTTTTTGTTCGATTTTCTCGTTTTCACTCAAAATTAACAGTGAGAAACGTTGTTGCAAAACTATAACGCGTTTAAAACGTCCCTTTTTGTCCAATCTTCTCGTTTTCAATCAAAATAAACAACGAAAAACGGTGTTGCAAAACTATAACGCGTTTAAAACGTCCCTTTTGGTCCGATCTTCTCGTTTTCACTCAAAATAAACAACGAAAAACGTTGTTGCAAAACTATAACGCGTTTAAAAGGTCCCTTTTTGTCCAATCTTCTCGTTTTCATTCAAAATATACAACAAAAAACGTTGTTGCAAAACTATAACGCGTTTAAAAGGTCCCTTTCTGTCCGATCTTCTCGTTTTCACACAAAATAAACAACGAAAAACGTTGTTGCAAAACTATAACGCGTTTAAAACGTCCCTTTTTGTCCGATCTTCTCGTTTTCACTCAACATAAACAACGAAAAACGTTGTTGCAAAAATATAACGCGTTAAAAAGGTCCTTTTTTGTCCGATCTTCTCATTTTCACTCCAAATAAACAACGAAAAACGTTGCAAAACTATAACGCGTTTAAAACGTCCCTTTTTGTCCGATCTTCTCGTTTTCACTCAAAATAAACAACGAAAAACGTTGTTGCAAAACTATAACGCGTTTGAAACGTCCCTTTTTGTCCGACCTTCTCGTTTTCACTCAAAATAAACAACGAAAAACGTTGTTGCAAAACTATAACGCGTTTGAAACGTCCCTTTTTGTTCGATCTTCTCGTTTTCACTCAAAATAAACAACGAAAAACGTTGTTGCAAAACTATAACGCGTTAAAAAGGTCCTTTTTTGTTCGATCTTCTCGTTTTCACTCAAAATAAACAGCGAAAAACGTTGTTGTAAAAACATAACGCGTTTAAAAGGTCACTTTTTGTCCCATTTTCTCGTTTTCATTCCAAATAAACAACGAAAACGTTGTTGCAAAACTATAACGCGTTTAAAAGGTCCCTTTTTGTCCGATCTTCTCGTTTTCACTCAAAATAAACAACGAAAAACGTTGTTGCAAAACTATAACGAGTTTAAAACGTCCCTTTTTGTCCGATCTTCTAGTTATCACTAAAAATAAACAACGAAAAACGTTGTTGCGAAACTATAACGCGTTTAAAAGGTCCCTTTTTGTGCGATCTTCTCGTTTTCACTCAAAATTAACAACGAAAAACGTTGTTACAAAAATATAACGCGTTAAAAAGGTCCCTTTTTGTTCGATCTTCTCATTTTCACTCCAAATAAACAACGAAAAACGTTGTTGCAAAACTATAACGAGTTAAAAAGGTCACTTTTTGTTCGATCTTCTCATTTTCACTCCAAATAAACAACGAAAAACGTTGTTGCAAAACTATAACGCGTTTAAAAGGTCCCATTTTGTCCGATTTTCTCGTTTTCACTCAAAATTAACAATGAAAAACGTTGTTACAAAACTATAACGCGTTTGAAACGTCCCTTTTTGTCCGATCTTCTCGTTTTCACTCAAAATAAACAACGAAAAACGTTGTTGCAAAACTATAACGCGTTAAAAAGGTCCCTTTTTGTTCGATCTTCTCGTTTTCACTCAAAATAAACAGCGAAAAACGTTGTTGTAAAAACATAACGAGTTTAAAAGGTCACTTTTTGTCCCATTTTCTCGTTTTCATTCCAAATAAACAACGAAAACGTTGTTGCAAAACTATAACGCGTTTAAAAGGTCCCTTTTTGTCCGATCTTCTCGTTTTCACTCAAAATAAACAACGAAAAACGTTGTTGCAAAACTATAACGAGTTTAAAACGTCCCTTTTTGTCCGATCTTCTCGTTATCACTAAAAATAAACAACGAAAAACGTTGTTGCGAAACTATAACGCGTTTAAAAGGTCCCTTTTTGTCCGATCTTCTCGTTTTCACTCAAAATTAACAACGAAAAACGTTGTTACAAAAATATAACGCGTTAAAAAGGTCCCTTTTTGTTCGATCTTCTCATTTTCACTCCAAATAAACAACGAAAAACGTTGTTGCAAAACTATAACGAGTTAAAAAGGTCACTTTTTGTTCGATCTTCTCATTTTCACTCCAAATAAACAACGAAAAACGTTGTTGCAAAACTATAACGCGTTTAAAAGGTCCCATTTTGTCCGATTTTCTCGTTTTCACTCAAAATTAACAATGAAAAACGTTGTTACAAAACTATAACGCGTTTAAAAGGTCCCTTTATGTCTGATCTTCTCGTTTTCACACAAAATAAACAACGAAAAACCTTATTGCAAAACTTTAACGCGTTTGAAAGGTCCCTTTTTGTCCGATCTTCTCGTTTTCATTCCAAATAAACTACGAAAAACGTTGTTGAAAAACTATAACGTGTTTAAAAGGTCCTTTTTTGTTCAATTTTTTCGTTTTCACTCAAAATTAACAATGAGAAACGTTGTTGCAAAACTATAACGCGTTTAAAACGTCCCTTTTTGTCCAATCTTCTCGTTTTCACTCAAAATAAACAACGAAAAACGGTGTTGCAAAACTATAACGCGTTTAAAACGTCCCTTTTGGTCCGATCTTCTCGTTTTCACTCAAAATAAACAACGAAAAACGTTGTTGCAAAACTATAACGCGTTTAAAAGGTCCCTTTTTGTCCAATCTTCTCGTTTTCACTCAAAATAAACAACGAAAAACGTTGTTGCAAAACTATAACGCGTTTAAAAGGTCCCTTTTTGTTCGATCTTCTCGTTTTCACTCAAAATTAACAACGAAAAACGTTGTTGCAAAAATATAACGCGTTAAAAAGGTCCCTTTTTGTTCGATCTTCTCATTTTCACTCAAAATAAACAATGAAAAACGTTGTTGCAAAACTATAACGCATTTAAAAGGTCCCTTTATGTCTGTTCTTCTAGTTTTCAAACAAAATAAACAACGAAAAACCTTATTGCAAAACTTTAACGCGTTTGAAAGATCCCTTTTTGTCCGATCTTCTCGTTTTCATTCCAAATAAACAACGAAAAACGTTGTTGAAAAACTATAACGTGTTTAAAAGGTCCTTTTTTGTTCGATTTTCTCGTTTTCACTCAAAATTAACAACGAAAAACGTTGTTGCAAAACTATAACGCGTTTAAAAGGTCCCTTTTTGTCCGATCTTCTCGTTTTCACACAAAATAAACAACGAAAAACGTTATTGCAAAACTATAACGTGTTTGAAAGGTCCCTTTTTGTTCGATCTTCACTTTTTCACTCAAAATAAACAAAGAAAAACGTTGTTGCAAAACTATAACGCATTTAAAAGGTCACTTTTTGTCCGATCTTCTCGTTTTCACTCAAAATTAACAACGAAAAACGTTGTTGCAAAACTATAACGCGTTTAAAACGTCCCTTTTTGTCCAATCTTCTCGTTTTCAATCAAAATAAACAACGAAAAACGGTGTTGCAAAACTATAACGCGTTTAAAACGTCCCTTTTGGTCCGATCTTCTCGTTTTCACTCAAAATAAACAACGAAAAACGTTGTTGCAAAACTATAACGCGTTTAAAAGGTCCCTTTTTGTCCAATCTTCTCGTTTTCATTCAAAATATACAACAAAAAACGTTGTTGCAAAACTATAACGCGTTTAAAAGGTCCCTTTCTGTCCGATCTTCTCGTTTTCACACAAAATAAACAACGAAAAACGTTGTTGCAAAACTATAACGCGTTTAAAACGTCCCTTTTTGTCCGATCTTCTCGTTTTCACTCAACATAAACAACGAAAAACGTTGTTGCAAAAATATAACGCGTTAAAAAGGTCCTTTTTTGTCCGATCTTCTCATTTTCACTCCAAATAAACAACGAAAAACGTTGCAAAACTATAACGCGTTTAAAACGTCCCTTTTTGTCCGATCTTCTCGTTTTCACTCAAAATAAACAACGAAAAACGTTGTTGCAAAACTATAACGCGTTTGAAACGTCCCTTTTTGTCCGACCTTCTCGTTTTCACTCAAAATAAACAACGAAAAACGTTGTTGCAAAACTATAACGCGTTTGAAACGTCCCTTTTTGTTCGATCTTCTCGTTTTCACTCAAAATAAACAACGAAAAACGTTGTTGCAAAACTATAACGCGTTAAAAAGGTCCTTTTTTGTTCGATCTTCTCGTTTTCACTCAAAATAAACAGCGAAAAACGTTGTTGTAAAAACATAACGCGTTTAAAAGGTCACTTTTTGTCCCATTTTCTCGTTTTCATTCCAAATAAACAACGAAAACGTTGTTGCAAAACTATAACGCGTTTAAAAGGTCCCTTTTTGTCCGATCTTCTCGTTTTCACTCAAAATAAACAACGAAAAACGTTGTTGCAAAACTATAACGAGTTTAAAACGTCCCTTTTTGTCCGATCTTCTAGTTATCACTAAAAATAAACAACGAAAAACGTTGTTGCGAAACTATAACGCGTTTAAAAGGTCCCTTTTTGTGCGATCTTCTCGTTTTCACTCAAAATTAACAACGAAAAACGTTGTTACAAAAATATAACGCGTTAAAAAGGTCCCTTTTTGTTCGATCTTCTCATTTTCACTCCAAATAAACAACGAAAAACGTTGTTGCAAAACTATAACGAGTTAAAAAGGTCACTTTTTGTTCGATCTTCTCATTTTCACTCCAAATAAACAACGAAAAACGTTGTTGCAAAACTATAACGCGTTTAAAAGGTCCCATTTTGTCCGATTTTCTCGTTTTCACTCAAAATTAACAATGAAAAACGTTGTTACAAAACTATAACGCGTTTGAAACGTCCCTTTTTGTCCGATCTTCTCGTTTTCACTCAAAATAAACAACGAAAAACGTTGTTGCAAAACTATAACGCGTTAAAAAGGTCCCTTTTTGTTCGATCTTCTCGTTTTCACTCAAAATAAACAGCGAAAAACGTTGTTGTAAAAACATAACGAGTTTAAAAGGTCACTTTTTGTCCCATTTTCTCGTTTTCATTCCAAATAAACAACGAAAACGTTGTTGCAAAACTATAACGCGTTTAAAAGGTCCCTTTTTGTCCGATCTTCTCGTTTTCACTCAAAATAAACAACGAAAAACGTTGTTGCAAAACTATAACGAGTTTAAAACGTCCCTTTTTGTCCGATCTTCTCGTTATCACTAAAAATAAACAACGAAAAACGTTGTTGCGAAACTATAACGCGTTTAAAAGGTCCCTTTTTGTCCGATCTTCTCGTTTTTACTCAAAATTAACAACGAAAAACGTTGTTACAAAAATATAACGCGTTAAAAAGGTCCCTTTTTGTTCGATCTTCTCATTTTCACTCCAAATAAACAACGAAAAACGTTGTTGCAAAACTATAACGAGTTAAAAAGGTCACTTTTTGTTCGATCTTCTCATTTTCACTCCAAATAAACAACGAAAAACGTTGTTGCAAAACTATAACGCGTTTAAAAGGTCCCATTTTGTCCGATTTTCTCGTTTTCACTCAAAATTAACAATGAAAAACGTTGTTACAAAACTATAACGCGTTTAAAAGGTCCCTTTATGTCTGATCTTCTCGTTTTCACACAAAATAAACAACGAAAAACCTTATTGCAAAACTTTAACGCGTTTGAAAGGTCCCTTTTTGTCCGATCTTCTCGTTTTCATTCCAAATAAACTACGAAAAACGTTGTTGAAAAACTATAACGTGTTTAAAAGGTCCTTTTTTGTTCAATTTTTTCGTTTTCACTCAAAATTAACAATGAGAAACGTTGTTGCAAAACTATAACGCGTTTAAAACGTCCCTTTTTGTCCAATCTTCTCGTTTTCACTCAAAATAAACAACGAAAAACGGTGTTGCAAAACTATAACGCGTTTAAAACGTCCCTTTTGGTCCGATCTTCTCGTTTTCACTCAAAATAAACAACGAAAAACGTTGTTGCAAAACTATAACGCGTTTAAAAGGTCCCTTTTTGTCCAATCTTCTCGTTTTCACTCAAAATAAACAACGAAAAACGTTGTTGCAAAACTATAACGCGTTTAAAAGGTCCCTTTTTGTTCGATCTTCTCGTTTTCACTCAAAATTAACAACGAAAAACGTTGTTGCAAAAATATAACGCGTTAAAAAGGTCCCTTTTTGTTCGATCTTCTCATTTTCACTCAAAATAAACAATGAAAAACGTTGTTGCAAAACTATAACGCATTTAAAAGGTCCCTTTATGTCTGTTCTTCTCGTTTTCAAACAAAATAAACAACGAAAAACCTTATTGCAAAACTTTAACGCGTTTGAAAGATCCCTTTTTGTCCGATCTTCTCGTTTTCATTCCAAATAAACAACGAAAAACGTTGTTGAAAAACTATAACGTGTTTAAAAGGTCCTTTTTTGTTCGATTTTCTCGTTTTCACTCAAAATTAACAACGAAAAACGTTGTTGCAAAACTATAACGCGTTTAAAAGGTCTCTTTTTGTCCGATCTTCTCGTTTTCACACAAAATAAACAACGAAAAACGTTATTGCAAAACTATAACGTGTTTGAAAGGTCCCTTTTTGTTCGATCTTCACTTTTTCACTCAAAATAAACAAAGAAAAACGTTGTTGCAAAACTATAACGCATTTAAAAGGTCACTTTTTGTCCGATCTTCTCGTTTTCACTCAAAATTAACAACGAAAAACGTTGTTGCAAAACTATAACGCGTTTAACAGGTCCCTTTTTGTCCGATCTTCTCGTTTTCACTCAAAATTAACAACGAAAAACGTTGTTGCAAAACTATAACGCGTTTAAAAGGTCCCTTTTTGTTCTATCTTCTCGTTTTCACACAAAATAAACAACGAAAAACGTTATTGCAAAACTATAACGCGTTTGAAAGGTCCCTTTTTGTTCGATCTTCTCGTTTTCACTCAAAATAAACAACGAAATTCGTTGTTGCAAAACTATAACGCATTTAAAACATCCCTTTTTGTTCGATCTTCTCGTTTTCACTCAAAATAAACAACGAAAAACGTTGTTGCAAAAATATAACGCGTTAAAAAGGTCCCTTTTTGTCCGATCTTCTCATTTTCACTCCAAATAAACAACGAAAAACGTTGTTGCAAAACTATAACGCGTTTTAAACGTCCCTTTTTGTCCGACCTTCTCATTTTCACTCAAAATAAACAACGAAAAACGTTGTTGCAAAACTATAACGCGTTTGAAACGTCCCTTTTTGTCCGATCTTCTAGTTTTCACTCAAAATAAACAACGAAAAACGTTGTTGCAAAACTATAACGCGTTTAAAAGGTCCCTTTTTGTTCGATCTTCTCGTTTTCACTCAAAATAAACAGCGAAAAACGTTGTTGCAAAAATATAACGCGTTAAAAAGGTCACTTTTTGTTCGATCTTCTCATTTTCACTCAAAATTAACAACGAAAAACGTTGTTACAAAACTATAACGCGTTTAAAAGGTCCCTTTATGTCTGATCTTCTCGTTTTCACACAAAATAAACAACGAAAAACCTTATTGCAAAACTTTAACGCGTTTGAAAGGTCCCTTTTTGTCCGATCTTCTCGTTTTCATTCAAAATAAACAACGAAAAACGTTGTTGAAAAATTATAACGTGTTTAAAAGGTCCTTTTTTGTTCGATTTTCTCGTTTTCACTCAAAATTAACAGTGAGAAACGTTGTTGCAAAACTATAACGCGTTTAAAACGTCCCTTTTTGTCCAATCTTCTCGTTTTCACTCAAAATAAACAACGAAAAACGGTGTTGCAAAACTATAACGCGTTTAAAACGTCCCTTTTGGTCCGATCTTCTCGTTTTCACTCAAAATAAACAACGAAAAACGTTGTTGCAAAACTATAACGCGTTTAAAAGGTCCCTTTTTGTCCAATCTTCTCGTTTTCACTCAAAATATACAACGAAAAACGTTGTTGCAAAACTATAACGCGTTTAAAAGGTCCCTTTCTGTCCGATCTTCTCGTTTTCACACAAAATAAACAACGAAAAACGTTGTTGCAAAACTATAACGCGTTTAAAACGTCCCTTTCTGTCCGATCTTCTCGTTTTCACTCAACATAAACAACGAAAAACGTTGTTGCAAAACTATAACGCGTTTAAAAGGTCCTTTTTTGTCCGATCTTCTCATTTTCACTCCAAATAAACAACGAAAAACGTTGTTGCAAAACTATAACGCGTTTAAAACGTCCCTTTTTGTCCGATCTTCTCGTTTTCACTCAAAATAAACAACGAAAAACGTTGTTGCAAAACTATAACGCGTTTGAAACGTCCCTTTTTGTCCGACCTTCTCGTTTTCACTCAAAATAAACAACGAAAAACGTTGTTGCAAAACTATAACGCGTTTGAAACGTCCCTTTTTGTCCGATCTTCTCGTTTTCACTCAAAATAAACAACGAAAAACGTTGTTGCAAAACTATAACGCGTTAAAAAGGTCCCTTTTTGTTCGATCTTCTCGTTTTCACTCAAAATAAACAGCTAAAAACGTTGTTGTAAAAACATAACGCGTTTAAAAGGTCACTTTTTGTCCCATTTTCTCGTTTTCATTCCAAATAAACAACGAAAACGTTGTTGCAAAACTATAACGCGTTTAAAAGGTCCCTTTTTGTCCGATCTTCTCGTTTTCACTCAAAATAAACAACGAAAAACGTTGTTGCAAAACTATAAAGCGTTTAAAACGTCCCTTTTTGTCCGATCTTCTCGTTATCACTAAAAATAAACAATGAAAAACGTTGTTGCGAAACTATAACGCGTTTAAAAGGTCCCTTTTTGTCCGATCTTCTCGTTTTCACTCAAAATTAACAACGAAAAACGTTGTTGCAAAAATATAACGCGTTAAAAAGGTCCCTTTTTGTTCGATCTTCTCATTTTCACTCCAAATAAACAACGAAAAACGTTGTTGCAAAACTATAACGCGTTTAAAAGGTCCCTTTATGTCTGTTCTTCTCGTTTTCACACAAAATAAACAATGAAAAACCTTATTGCAAAACTTTAACGCGTTTGAAAGGTCCCTTTTTGTCCGATCTTCTCGTTTTCATTCCAAATAAACAACGAAAAACGTTGTTGAAAAACTATAACGTGTTTAAAAGGTCCTTTTTTGTTCGATTTTCTCGTTTTCACTCAAAATTAACAACGAAAAACGTTGTTGCAAAACTATAACGCGTTAAAAAGGTCCCTTTTTGTCCGATCTTCTCGTTTTCACTCCAAATAAACAACGAAAAACGTTGTTGCAAAACTATAACGCGTTTAAAAGGTCCCTTTTTGTTCGATCTTCTCGTTTTCACTCAAAATAAACAGCGAAAAACGTTGTTGCAAAAATATAACGCGTTAAAAATTTCAATTTTTGTTCAATCTTCTCATTTTCACTCCAAATAAACAACGAAAAACGTTGTTGCAAAACTATAACGCGTTTAAAAGGTCCCATTTTGTCCGATTTTCTCGTTTTCACTCAAAATTAACAACGAAAAACGTTGTTAAAAAACTATAACGCGTTTAAAAGGTCCCTTTATGTCTGATCTTCTCGTTTTCACAAAAAATAAACAACGAAAAACCTTATTGCAAAACTTTAACGCGTTTGAAAGGTCCCTTTTTGTCCGATCTTCTCGTTTTCATTCCAAATAAACAACGAAAACGTTGTTGAAAAACTATAACTTGTTTAAAAGGTCCTTTTTTGTTCGATTTTCTCGTTTTCACTCAAAATTAACAGTGAGAAACGTTGTTGCAAAACTATAACGCGTTTAAAACGTCCCTTTTTGTCCAATCTTCTCGTTTTCACTCAAAATAAACAACGAAAAACGGTGTTGCAAAACTATAACGCGTTTAAAACGTCCCTTTTGGTCCGATCTTCTCGTTTTCACTCAAAATAAACAATGAAAAACATTGTTGCAAAACTATAACGCGTTTAAAAGGTCCCTTTTTGTCCAATCTTCTCGTTTTCACTCAAAATATACAACAAAAAACGTTGTTGCAAAACTATAACGCGTTTAAAAGGTCCCTTTCTGTCCGATCTTCTCGTTTTCACACAAAATAAACAACGAAAAACGTTGTTGCAAAACTATAACGCGTTTAAAACGTCCCTTTCTGTCCGATCTTCTCGTTTTCACTCAACATAAACAACGAAAAACGTTGTTGCAAAAATATAACGCGTTAAAAAGGTCCTTTTTTGTCCGATCTTCTCATTTTCACTCCAAATAAACAACGAAAAACGTTGTTGCAAAACTATAACGCGTTTAAAAGGTCCCTTTTTGTCCAATCTTCTCGTTTTCACTCAAAATAAACAACGAAAAACGTTGTTGCAAAACTATAACGCGTTTGAAACGTCCCTTTTTGTCCGACCTTCTCGTTTTCACTCAAAATAAACAACGAAAAACGTTGTTGCAAAACTATAACGCGTTTGAAACGTCCCTTTTTGTCCGATCTTCTCGTTTTCACTCAAAATAAACAACGAAAAACGTTGTTGCAAAACTATAACGCGTTAAAAAGGTCCCTTTTTGTTCGATCTTCTCGTTTTCACTCAAAATAAACAGCGAAAAACGTTGTTGTAAAAACATAACGAGTTTAAAAGGTCACTTTTTGTCCCATTTTCTCGTTTTCATTCCAAATAAACAACGAAAACGTTGTTGCAAAACTATAACGCGTTTAAAAGGTCCCTTTTTGTCCGATCTTCTCGTTTTCACTCAAAATAAACAACGAAAAACGTTGTTGCAAAACTATAACGAGTTTAAAACGTCCCTTTTTGTCCGATCTTCTCGTTATCACTAAAAATAAACAACGAAAAACGTTGTTGCGAAACTATAACGCGTTTAAAAGGTCCCTTTTTGTCCGATCTTCTCGTTTTCACTCAAAATTAACAACGAAAAACGTTGTTACAAAAATATAACGCGTTAAAAAGGTCCCTTTTTGTTCGATCTTCTCATTTTCACTCCAAATAAACAACGAAAAACGTTGTTGCAAAACTATAACGAGTTAAAAAGGTCACTTTTTGTTCGATCTTCTCATTTTCACTCCAAATAAACAACGAAAAACGTTGTTGCAAAACTATAACGCGTTTAAAAGGTCCCATTTTGTCCGATTTTCTCGTTTTCACTCAAAATTAACAATGAAAAACGTTGTTACAAAACTATAACGCGTTTAAAAGGTCCCTTTATGTCTGATCTTCTCGTTTTCACACAAAATAAACAACGAAAAACCTTATTGCAAAACTTTAACGCGTTTGAAAGGTCCCTTTTTGTCCGATCTTCTCGTTTTCATTCCAAATAAACTACGAAAAACGTTGTTGAAAAACTATAACGTGTTTAAAAGGTCCTTTTTTGTTCAATTTTTTCGTTTTCACTCAAAATTAACAATGAGAAACGTTGTTGCAAAACTATAACGCGTTTAAAACGTCCCTTTTTGTCCAATCTTCTCGTTTTCACTCAAAATAAACAACGAAAAACGGTGTTGCAAAACTATAACGCGTTTAAAACGTCCCTTTTGGTCCGATCTTCTCGTTTTCACTCAAAATAAACAACGAAAAACGTTGTTGCAAAACTATAACGCGTTTAAAAGGTCCCTTTTTGTCCAATCTTCTCGTTTTCACTCAAAATAAACAACGAAAAACGTTGTTGCAAAACTATAACGCATTTAAAAGGTCCCTTTTTGTCCGATCTTCTCGTTTTCACTCAAAATTAACAACGAAAAATGTTGTTGCAAAAATATAACGCGTTAAAAAGGTCCCTTTTTGTTCGATCTTCTCATTTTCACTCCAAATAAACAATGAAAAACGTTGTTGCAAAACTATAACGCATTTAAAAGGTCCCTTTATGTCTGTTCTTCTCGTTTTCAAACAAAATAAACAACGAAAAACCTTATTGCAAAACTTTAACGCGTTTGAAAGATCCCTTTTTGTCCGATCTTCTCGTTTTCATTCCAAATAAACAACGAAAAACGTTGTTGAAAAACTATAACGTGTTTAAAAGGTCCTTTTTTGTTCGATTTTCTCGTTTTCACTCAAAATTAACAACGAAAAACGTTGTTGCAAAACTATAACGCGTTTAAAAGGTCCCTTTTTGTCCGATCTTCTCGTTTTCACACAAAATAAACAACGAAAAACGTTATTGCAAAACTATAACGTGTTTGAAAGGTCCCTTTTTGTCCGATCTTCACGTTTTCACTCAAAATAAACAAAGAAAAACGTTGTTGCAAAACTATAACGCATTTAAAAGGTCACTTTTTGTCCGATCTTCTCGTTTTCACTCAAAATTAACAACGAAAAACGTTGTTGCAAAACTATAACGCGTTTAACAGGTCCCTTTTTGTCCGATCTTCTCGTTTTCACTCAAAATTAACAACGAAAAACGTTGTTGCAAAACTATAACGCGTTTAAAAGGTCCCTTTTTGTTCTATCTTCTCGTTTTCACACAAAATAAACAACGAAAAACGTTATTGCAAAACTATAACGCGTTTGAAAGGTCCCTTTTTGTTCGATCTTCTCGTTTTCACTCAAAATAAACAACGAAAAACGTTGTTGCAAAACTATAACGCATTTAAAACATCCCTTTTTGTTCGATCTTCTCGTTTTCACTCAAAATAAACAACGAAAAACGTTGTTGCAAAAAATATAACGCGTTAAAAAGGTCCCTTTTTGTCCGATCTTCTCATTTTCACTCCAAATAAACAACGAAAAACGTTGTTGCAAAACTATAACGCGTTTTAAACGTCCCTTTTTGTCCGACCTTCTCATTTTCACTCAAAATAAACAACGAAAAACGTTGTTGCAAAACTATAACGCGTTTGAAACGTCCCTTTTTGTCCGATCTTCTCGTTTTCACTCAAAATAAAAAACGAAAAACGTTGTTGCAAAACTATAACGCGTTTAAAAGGTCCCTTTTTGTTCGATCTTCTCGTTTTCACTCAAAATAAACAGCGAAAAACGTTGTTGCAAAAATATAACGCGTTAAAAAGGTCACTTTTTGTTCGATCTTCTCATTTTCACTCCAAATAAACAACGAAAAACGTTGTTGCAAAACTATAACGCGTTTAAAAGGTCCCATTTTGTCCGATTTTCTCATTTTCACTCAAAATTAACAACGAAAAACGTTGTTACAAAACTATAACGCGTTTAAAAGGTCCCTTTATGTCTGATCTTCTCGTTTTCACACAAAATAAACAACGAAAAACCTTATTGCAAAACTTTAACGCGTTTGAAAGGTCCCTTTTTGTCCGATCTTCTCGTTTTCATTCCAAATAAACAACGAAAAACGTTGTTGAAAAACTATAACGTGTTTAAAAGGTCCTTTTTTGTTCGATTTTCTCGTTTTCACTCAAAATTAACAGTGAGAAACGTTGTTGCAAAACTATAACGCGTTTAAAACGTCCCTTTTTGTCCAATCTTCTCGTTTTCACTCAAAATAAACAACGAAAAACGGTGTTGCAAAACTATAACGCGTTTAAAACGTCCCTTTTGGTCCGATCTTCTCGTTTTCACTCAAAATAAACAACGAAAAACGTTGTTGCAAAACTATAACGCGTTTAAAAGGTCCCTTTTTGTCCAATCTTCTCGTTTTCACTCAAAATATACAACGAAAAACGTTGTTGCAAAACTATAACGCGTTTAAAAGGTCCCTTTCTGTCCGATCTTCTAGTTTTCACACAAAATAAACAACGAAAAACGTTGTTGCAATACTATAACGCGTTTAAAACGTCCCTTTCTGTCCGATCTTCTCGTTTTCACTCAACATAAACAACGAAAAACGTTGTTGCAAAACTATAACGCGTTTAAAAGGTCCTTTTTTGTCCGATCTTCTCATTTTCACTCCAAATAAACAACGAAAAACGTTGTTGCAAAACTATAACGCGTTTAAAACGTCCCTTTTTGTCCGATCTTCTCGTTTTCACTCAAAATAAACAATGAAAAACGTTGTTGCAAAACTATAACGCGTTTGAAACGTCCCTTTTTGTCCGACCTTCTCGTTTTCACTCAAAATAAACAACGAAAAACGTTGTTGCAAAACTATAACGCGTTTGAAACGTCCCTTTTTGTCCGATCTTCTCGTTTTCACTCAAAATAAACAACGAAAAACGTTGTTGCAAAACTATAACGCGTTAAAAAGGTCCCTTTTTGTTCGATCTTCTCGTTTTCACTCAAAATAAACAGCGAAAAACGTTGTTGTAAAAACATAACGCGTTTAAAAGGTCACTTTTTGTCCCATTTTCTCGTTTTCATTCCAAATAAACAACGAAAACGTTGTTGCAAAACTATAACGCATTTAAAAGGTCCCTTTTTGTCCGATCTTCTCGTATTCACTCAAAATAAACAACGAAAAACGTTGTTGCAAAACTAAACGCGTTTAAAACGTCCCTTTTTGTCCGATCTTCTCGTTATCACTAAAAATAAACAATGAAAAACGTTGTTGCGAAACTATAACGCGTTTAAAAGGTCCCTTTTTGTCCGATCTTCTCGTTTTCACTCAAAATTAACAACGAAAAACGTTGTTGCAAAAATATAACGCGTTAAAAAGGTCCCTTTTTGTTCGATCTTCTCATTTTCACTCCAAATAAACAACGAAAAACGTTGTTGCAAAACTATAACGCGTTTAAAAGGTCCCTTTATGTCTGTTCTTCTCGTTTTCACACAAAATAAACAACGAAAAACCTTATTGCAAAACTTTAACGCGTTTGAAAGGTCCCTTTTTGTCCGATCTTCTCGTTTTCATTCCAAATAAACAACGAAAAACGTTGTTGAAAAACTATAACGTGTTTAAAAGGTCCTTTTTTGTTCGATTTTCTCGTTTTCACTCAAAATTAACAACGAAAAACGTTGTTGCAAATCTATAACGCGTTTAAAAGGTCCCTTTTTGTCCGATCTTCTCGTTTTCACACAAAATAAACAACGAAAAACGTTATTGCAAAACTATAACGTGTTTGAAAGGTCCTTTTTTGTCCGATCTTCACGTTTTCACTCAAAATAAACAAAGAAAAACGTTGTTGCAAAACTATAACGCATTTAAAAGGTCCCTTTTTGTCTGATCTTCTCGTTTTCACTCAAAATTAACAACGAAAAACGTTGTTGCAAAACTATAACGCGTTTAAAAGGTCCCCTTTTGTCCGATCTTCTCGTTTTCACTCAAAATTAACAACGAAAAACGTTGTTGCAAAACTATAACGCGTTTAAAAGGTCCCTTTTTGTTCTATCTTCTCGTTTTCACACAAAATAAACAACGAAAAACATTATTGCAAAACTATAACGCGTTTGAAAGGTCCCTTTTTGTTCGATCTTCTTGTTTTCACTCAAAATAAACAACGAAAAACGTTGTTGCAAAACTATAACGCATTTAAAACGTCCCTTTTTGTCCGATCTTCTCGTTTTCACTCAAAATAAACAACAAAAAACGTTGTTGCAATAATATAACGCGTTAAAAAGGTATCTTTTTGTCCGATCTTCTCATTTTCACTCCAAATAAACAACGAAAAATGTTGTTGAAAAACTTTCGTTTTCACTCAAAATAAACAACGAAAAACGTTGTTGCAAAATATAACGCGTTTGAAACGTCCCTTTTTGTCCGACCTTCTCGTTTTCACTCAAAATAAACAACGAAAAACGTTGTTGCAAAACTATAACGCGTTTGAAACGTACCTTTTAGTCCGATCTTCTCGTTTTCACTCAAAATAAACCACGAAAAACGTTGTTGCAAAACTATAACGCGTTTAAAAGGTCCCTCTTTGTTCGATCTTCTCATTTTCACTCAAAATAAACAGCGAAAAACGTTGCTGCAAAAATATAACGAGTTAAAAAGGTCACTTTTTGTTCGATCTTCTCATTTTCACTCCAAATAAACAACGAAAAACGTTGTTGCAATACTATAACGCGTTTAAAACGTCCCTTTCTGTCCGATCTTCTCGTTTTCACTCAACATAAACAACGAAAAACGTTGTTGCAAAACTATAACGCGTTTAAAAGGTCCTTTTTTGTCCGATCTTCTCATTTTCACTCCAAATAAACAACGAAAAACGTTGTTGCAAAACTATAACGCGTTTAAAACGTCCCTTTTTGTCCGATCTTCTCGTTTTCACTCAAAATAAACAACGAAAAACGTTGTTGCAAAACTATAACGCGTTTGAAACGTCCCTTTTTGTCCGACCTTCTCGTTTTCACTCAAAATAAACAACGAAAAACGTTGTTGCAAAACTATAACGCGTTTGAAACGTCCCTTTTTGTCCGATCTTCTCGTTTTCACTCAAAATAAACAACGAAAAACGTTGTTGCAAAACTATAACGCGTTAAAAAGGTCCCTTTTTGTTCGATCTTCTCGTTTTCACTCAAAATAAACAGCGAAAAACGTTGTTGTAAAAACATAACGCGTTTAAAAGGTCACTTTTTGTCCCATTTTCTCGTTTTCATTCCAAATAAACAACGAAAACGTTGTTGCAAAACTATAACGCGTTTAAAAGGTCCCTTTTTGTCCGATCTTCTCGTATTCACTCAAAATAAACAACGAAAAACGTTGTTGCAAAACTATAACGCGTTTAAAACGTCCCTTTTTGTCCGATCTTCTCGTTATCACTAAAAATAAACAATGAAAAACGTTGTTGCGAAACTATAACGCGTTTAAAAGGTCCCTTTTTGTCCGATCTTCTCGTTTTCACTCAAAATTAACAACGAAAAACGTATTTGCAAAAATATAACGCGTTAAAAAGGTCCCTTTTTGTTCGATCTTCTCATTTTCACTCCAAATAAACAACGAAAAACGTTGTTGCAAAACTTTAACGCGTTTAAAAGGTCCCTTTATGTCTGTTCTTCTCGTTTTCACACAAAATAAACAACGAAAAACCTTATTGCAAAACTTTAACGCGTTTGAAAGGTCCCTTTTTGTCCGATCTTCTCGTTTTCATTCCAAATAAACAACGAAAAACGTTGTTGAAAAACTATAACGTGTTTAAAAGGTCCTTTTTTGTTCGATTTTCTCGTTTTCACTCAAAATTAACAACGAAAAACGTTGTTGCAAATCTATAACGCGTTTAAAAGGTCCCTTTTTGTCCTATCTTCTCGTTTTCACACAAAATAAACAACGAAAAACATTATTGCAAAACTATAACGCGTTTGAAAGGTCCCTTTTTGTTCGATCTTCTCGTTTTCACTCAAAATAAACAACGAAAAACGTTGTTGCAAAACTATAACGCATTTAAAACGTCCCTTTTTGTCCGATCTTCTCGTTTTCACTCAAAATAAACAACAAAAAACGTTGTTGCAATAATATAACGCGTTAAAAAGGTATCTTTTTGTCCGATCTTCTCATTTTCACTCCAAATAAACAACGAAAAATGTTGTTGAAAAACTTTCGTTTTCACTCAAAATAAACAACGAAAAACGTTGTTGCAAAATATAACGCGTTTGAAACGTCCCTTTTTGTCCGACCTTCTCGTTTTCACTCAAAATAAACAACGAAAAACGTTGTTGCAAAACTATAACGCGTTTGAAACGTACCTTTTAGTCCGATCTTCTCGTTTTCACTCAAAATAAACCACGAAAAACGTTGTTGCAAAACTATAACGCGTTTAAAAGGTCCCTCTTTGTTCGATCTTCTCATTTTCACTCAAAATAAACAGCGAAAAACGTTGTTGCAAAAATATAACGAGTTAAAAAGGTCACTTTTTGTTCGATCTTCTCATTTTCACTCCAAATAAACAACGAAAAACGTTGTTGCAAAACTATAACGCGTTTAAAAGGTCCCATTTTGTCCGATTTTCTCGTTTTCACTCAAAATTAACAACGAAAAACGTTTTTACAAAACTATAACGCGTTTAAAAGGTCCCTTTATGTCTGATCTTCTCGTTTTCACACAAAATAAACAACGAAAAACCTTATTGCAAAACTTTAACGCGTTTGAAAGGTCCCTTTTTGTCCGATCTTCTCGTTTTCATTCCAAATAAACTACGAAAAACGTTGTTGAAAAACTATAACGTGTTTAAAAGGTCCTTTTTTGTTCGATTTTTTCGTTTTCACTCAAAATTAACAATGAGAAACGTTGTTGCAAAACTATAACGCGTTTAAAACGTCCCTTTTTGTCCAATCTTCTCGTTTTCACTCAAAATAAACAACGAAAAACGGTGTTGCAAAACTATAACGCGTTTAAAACGTCCCTTTTGGTCCGATCTTCTCGTTTTCACTCAAAATAAACAACGAAAAACGTTGTTGCAAAACTATAACGCGTTTAAAAGGTCCCTTTTTGTCCAATCTTCTCGTTTTCACTCAAAATAAACAACGAAAAACGTTGTTGCAAAACTATAACGCGTTTAAAAGGTCCCTTTTTGTCCGATCTTCTCGTTTTCACTCAAAATTAACAACGAAAAACGTTGTTGCAAAAATATAACGCGTTAAAAAGGTCCCTTTTTGTTCGATATTCTCATTTTCACTCCAAATAAACAATGAAAAACGTTGTTGCAAAACTATAACGCATTTAAAAGGTCCCTTTATGTCTGTTCTTCTCGTTTTCAAACAAAATAAACAACGAAAAACCTTATTGCAAAACTTTAACGCGTTTGAAAGGTCCCTTTTTGTCCGATCTTCTCGTTTTCATTCCAAATAAACAACGAAAAACGTTGTTGAAAAACTATAACGCGTTTAAAAGGTCCTTTTTTGTTCGATCTTCTCGTTTTCACTCAAAATTAACAACGAAAAACGTTGTTGCAAAACTATAACGCGTTTAAAAGGTCCCTTTTTGTCCGATCTTCTCGTTTTCACACAAAATAAACAACGAAAAACGTTATTGCAAAACTATAACGTGTTTGAAAGGTCCTTTTTTGTCCGATCTTCACGTTTTCACTCAAAATAAACAAAGAAAAACGTTGTTGCAAAACTATAACGCATTTAAAAGGTCCCTTTTTGTCCGATCTTCTCGTTTTCACTCAAAATTAACAACGAAAAACGTTGTTGCAAAACTATAACGCGTTTAAAAGGTCCCTTTTTGTCCGATCTTCTCGTTTTCACTCAAAATTAACAAAGAAAAACGTTGTTGCAAAACTATAACGCGTTTAAAAGATCCCTTTTTGTTCTATCTTCTCGTTTTCACACAAAATAAACAACGAAAAACGTTATTGCAAAACTATAACGCGTTTGAAAGGTCCCTTTTTGTTCGATCTTCTCGTTTTCACTCAAAATAAACAACAAAAAACGTTGTTGCAAAATTATAACGCATTTAAAACATCCCTTTTTGTTCGATCTTCTCGTTTTCACTCAAAATAAACAACGAAAAACGTTGTTGCAAAAATATAACGCGTTAAAAAGGTCCTTTTTGTCCGATCTTCTCATTTTCACTCCAAATAAACAACGAAAAACGTTGTTGCAAAACTATAACGCGTTTAAAACGTCCCTTTTTGTCCGACCTTCTCGTTTTCACTCAAAATAAACAACGAAAAACGTTGTTGCAAAACTATAACGCGTTTGAAACGTCCCTTTTTGTCCGATCTTCTCGTTTTCACTCAAAATAAAAAACGAAAAACGTTGTTGCAAAACTATAACGCGTTTAAAAGGTCCCTTTTTGTTCGATCTTCTCGTTTTCACTCAAAATAAACAGCGAAAAACGTTGTTGCAAAAATATAACGCGTTAAAAAGGTCACTTTTTGTTCGATCTTCTCATTTTCACTCCAAATAAACAACGAAAAACGTTGTTGCAAAACTATAACGCGTTTAAAAGGTCCCATTTTGTCCGATTTTCTCGTTTTCACTCAAAATTAACAACGAAAAACGTTGTTAAAAAACTATAACGCGTTTAAAAGGTCCCTTTATGTCTGATCTTCTCGTTTTCACACAAAATAAACAACGAAAAACCTTATTGCAAAACTTTAACGCGTTTGAAAGGTCCCTTTTTGTCCGATCTTCTCGTTTTCATTCCAAATAAACAACGAAAAACGTTGTTGAAAAACAATAACTTGTTTAAAAGGTCCTTTTTTGTTCGATTTTCTCGTTTTCACTCAAAATTAACAGTGAGAAACGTTGTTGCAAAACTATAACGCGTTTAAAACGTCCCTTTTTGTCCAATCTTCTCGTTTTCACTCAAAATAAACAACGAAAAACGGTGTTGCAAAACTATAACGCGTTTAAAACGTCCCTTTTGGTCCGATCTTCTCGTTTTCACTCAAAATAAACAACGAAAAACGTTGTTGCAAAACTATAACGCGTTTAAAAGGTCCCTTTTTGTCCAATCTTCTCGTTTTCACTCAAAATATACAACAAAAAACGTTTTTGCAAAACTATAACGCGTTTAAAAGGTCCCTTTCTGTCCGATCTTCTCGTTTTCACACAAAATAAACAACGAAAAACGTTGTTGCAAAACTATAACGCGTTTAAAACGTCCCTTTCTGTCCGATCTTCTCGTTTTCACTCAACATAAACAACGAAAAACGTTGTTGCAAAAATATAACGCGTTAAAAAGGTCCTTTTTTGTCCGATCTTCTCATTTTCACTCCAAATAAACAACGAAAAACGTTGTTACAAAACTATGACGCGTTTAAAACGTCCCTTTTTGTCCGATCTTCTCGTTTTCACTCAAAATAAACAACAAAAAACGTTGTTGCAAAACTATAACGCGTTTGAAACGTCCCTTTTTGTCCGAACTTCTCGTTTTCACTCAAAATAAACAACGAAAAACGTTGTTGCAAAACTATAACGCGTTTGAAACGTCCCTTTTTGTCCGATCTTCTCGTTTTCACTCAAAATAAACAACGAAAAACGTTGTTGCAAAACTATAACGCGTTAAAAAGGTCCCTTTTTGTTCGATCTTCTCGTTTTCACTCAAAATAAACAGCGAAAAACGTTGTTGTAAAAACATAACGCGTTTAAAAGGTCACTTTTTGTCCCATTTTCTCGTTTTCATTCCAAATAAACAACGAAAACGTTGTTGCAAAACTATAACGCGTTTAAAAGGTCCCTTTTTGTCCGATCTTCTCGTTTTCACTCAAAATAAACAACGAAAAACGTTGTTGCAAAACTATAACGCTTTTAAAACGTCCCTTTTTGTCCGATCTTCTCGTTATCACTAAAAATAAACAATGAAAAACGTTGTTGCGAAACTATAACGCGTTTAAAAGGTCCCTTTTTGTCCGATCTTCTCGTTTTCACTCAAAATTAACAACGAAAAACGTTGTTGCAAAAATATAACGCGTTAAAAAGGTCCCTTTTTGTTCGATCTTCTCATTTTCACTCCAAATAAACAACGAAAAACGTTGTTGCAAAACTATAACGCGTTTAAAAGGTCCCTTTATGTCTGTTCTTCTCGTTTTCACACAAAATAAACAACGAAAAACCTTATTGCAAAACTTTAACGCGTTTGAAAGGTCCCTTTTTGTCCGATCTTCTCGTTTTCATTCCAAATAAACAACGAAAAACGTTGTTGAAAAACTATAACGTGTTTAAAAGGTCCTTTTTTGTTCGATTTTCTCGTTTTCACTCAAAATTAACAACGAAAAACGTTGTTGCAAAACTATAACGCGTTTAAAAGGTCCCTTTTTGTCCGATCTTCTCGTTTTCACACAAAATAAACAACGAAAAACGTTATTGCAAAACTATAACGTGTTTGAAAGGTCCCTTTTTGTCCGATCTTCACGTTTTCACTCAAAATAAACAAAGAAAAACGTTGTTGCAAAACTATAACGCATTTAAAAGGTCCCTTTTTGTCTGATCTTCTCGTTTTCACTCAAAATTAACAACGAAAAACGTTGTTGCAAAACTATAACGCGTTTAAAAGGTCCCTTTTTGTCCGATCTTCTCGTTTTCACTCAAAATTAACAACGAAAAACGTTGTTGCAAAACTATAACGCGTTTAAAAGGTCCCTTTTTGTTCTATCTTCTCGTTTTCACACAAAATAAACAACGAAAAACGTTATTGCAAAACTATAACGCGTTTGAAAGGTCCCTTTTTGTTCGATCTTCTCGTTTTCACTCAAAATAAACAACGAAAAACGTTGTTGCAAAACTATAACGCATTTAAAACGTCCCTTTTTGTCCGATCTTCTCGTTTTCACTCAAAATAAACAACAAAAAACGTTGTTGCAAAAATATAACGCGTTAAAAAGGTCCCTTTTTGTCCGATCTTCTCATTTTCACTCCAAATAAACAACGAAAAATGTTGTTGCAAAACTTTCGTTTTCACTCAAAATAAACAACGAAAAACGTTGTTGCAAAATATAACGCGTTTGAAACGTCCCTTTTTGTCCGACCTTCTCGTTTTCACTCAAAATAAACAACGAAAAACGTTGTTGCAAAACTATAACGCGTTTGAAACGTACCTTTTAGTCCGATCTTCTCGTTTTCACTCAAAATAAACCACGAAAAACGTTGTTGCAAAACTATAACGCGTTTAAAAGGTCCCTCTTTGTTCGATCTTCTCATTTTCACTCAAAATAAACAGCGAAAAACGTTGTTGCAAAAATATAACGAGTTAAAAAGGTCACTTTTTGTTCGATCTTCTCATTTTCACTCCAAATAAACAACGAAAAACGTTGTTGCAAAACTATAACGCGTTTAAAAGGTCCCATTTTGTCCGATTTTCTCGTTTTCACTCAAAATTAACAACGAAAAACGTTTTTACAAAACTATAACGCGTTTAAAAGGTCCCTTTATGTCTGATCTTCTCGTTTTCACACAAAATAAACAACGAAAAACCTTATTGCAAAACTTTAACGCGTTTGAAAGGTCCCTTTTTGTCCGATCTTCTCGTTTTCATTCCAAATAAACTATGAAAAACGTTGTTGAAAAACTATAACGTGTTTAAAAGGTCCTTTTTTGTTCGATTTTTTCGTTTTCACTCAAAATTAACAATGAGAAACGTTGTTGCAAAACTATAACGCGTTTAAAACGTCCCTTTTTGTCCAATCTTCTCGTTTTCACTCAAAATAAACAACGAAAAACGGTGTTGCAAAACTATAACGCGTTTAAAACGTCCCTTTTGGTCCGATCTTCTCGTTTTCACTCAAAATAAACAACGAAAAACGTTGTTGCAAAACTATAACGCGTTTAAAAGGTCCCTTTTTGTCCAATCTTCTCGTTTTCACTCAAAATAAACAACGAAAAACGTTGTTGCAAAACTATAACGCGTTTAAAAGGTCCCTTTTTGTCCGATCTTCTCGTTTTCACTCAAAATTAACAACGAAAAACGTTGTTGCAAAAATATAACGCGTTAAAAAGGTCCCTTTTTGTTCGATATTCTCATTTTCACTCCAAATAAACAATGAAAAACGTTGTTGCAAAACTATAACGCATTTAAAAGGTCCCTTTATGTCTGTTCTTCTCGTTTTCAAACAAAATAAACAACGAAAAACCTTATTACAAAACTTTAACGCGTTTGAAAGGTCCCTTTTTGTCCGATCTTCTCGTTTTCATTCCAAATAAACAACGAAAAACGTTGTTGAAAAACTATAACGCGTTTAAAAGGTCCTTTTTTGTTCGATCTTCTCGTTTTCACTCAAAATTAACAACGAAAAACGTTGTTGCAAAACTATAACGCGTTTAAAAGGTCCCTTTTTGTCCGATCTTCTCGTTTTCACACAAATTAAACAACGAAAAACGTTATTGCAAAACTATAACGTGTTTGAAAGGTCCTTTTTTGTCCGATCTTCACGTTTTCACTCAAAATAAACAAAGAAAAACGTTGTTGCAAAACTATAACGCATTTAAAAGGTCCCTTTTTGTCCGATCTTCTCGTTTTCACTCAAAATTAACAACGAAAAACGTTGTTGCAAAACTATAACGCGTTTAAAAGGTCCCTTTTTGTCCGATCTTCTCGTTTTCACTCAAAATTAACAAAGAAAAACGTTGTTGCAAAACTATAACGCGTTTAAAAGATCCCTTTTTGTTCTATCTTCTCGTTTTCACACAAAATAAACAACGAAAAACGTTATTGCAAAACTATAACGCGTTTGAAAGGTCCCTTTTTGTTCGATCTTCTCGTTTTCACTCAAAATAAACAACAAAAAACGTTGTTGCAAAACTATAACGCATTTAAAACATCCCTTTTTGTTCGATCTTCTCGTTTTCACTCAAAATAAACAACGAAAAACGTTGTTGCAAAAATATAACGCGTTAAAAAGGTCCCTTTTTGTCCGATCTTCTCATTTTCACTCCAAATAAACAACGAAAAACGTTGTTGCAAAACTATAACGCGTTTAAAACGTCCCTTTTTGTCCGACCTTCTCGTTTTCACTCAAAATAAACAACGAAAAACGTTGTTGCAAAACTATAACGCTTTTGAAACGTCCCTTTTTGTCCGATCTTCTCGTTTTCACTCAAAATAAAAAATGAAAAACGTTGTTGCAAAACTATAACGCGTTTAAAAGGTCCCTTTTTGTTCGATCTTCTCGTTTTCACTCAAAATAAACAGCGAAAAACGTTGTTGCAAAAATATAACGCGTTAAAAAGGTCACTTTTTGTTCGATCTTCTCATTTTCACTCCAAATAAACAACGAAAAACGTTGTTGCAAAACTATAACGCGTTTAAAAGGTCCCATTTTGTCCGATTTTCTCGTTTTCACTCAAAATTAACAACGAAAAACGTTGTTAAAAAACTATAACGCGTTTAAAAGGTCCCTTTATGTCTGATCTTCTAGTTTTCACACAAAATAAACAACGAAAAACCATATTGCAAAACTTTAACGCGTTTGAAAGGTCCCTTTTTGTCCGATCTTCTCGTTTTCATTCCAAATAAACAACGAAAAACGTTGTTGAAAAACTATAACTTGTTTAAAAGGTCCTTTTTTGTTCGATTTTCTCGTTTTCACTCAAAATTAATAGTGAGAAACGTTGTTGCAAAACTATAACGCGTTTAAAACGTCCCTTTTTGTCCAATCTTCTCGTTTTCACTCAAAATAAACAACGAAAAACGGTGTTGCAAAACTATAACGCGTTTAAAACGTCCCTTTTGGTCCGATCTTCTCGTTTTCACTCAAAATAAACAACGAAAAACGTTGTTGCAAAACTATAACGCGTTTAAAAGGTCCCTTTTTGTCCAATCTTCTCGTTTTCACTCAAAATATACAACGAAAAACGTTGTTGCAAAACTATAACGCGTTTAAAAGGTCCCTTTCTGTCCGATCTTCTCGTTTTCACACAAAATAAACAACGAAAAACGTTGTTGCAAAACTATAACGCGTTTAAAACGTCCCTTTTTGTCCGATCTTCTCGTTTTCACTCAACATAAACAACGAAAAACGTTGTTGCAAAACTATAACGCGTTTAAAAGGTCCTTTTTTGTCCGATCTTCTCATTTTCACTCCAAATAAACAACGAAAAACGTTGTTGCAAAACTATAACGCGTTTAAAACGTCCCTTTTTGTCCGATCTTCTCGTTTTCACTCAAAATAAACAACGAAAAACGTTGTTGCAAAACTATAACGCGTTTGAACCGTCCCTTTTTGTCCGACCTTCTCGTTTTCACTCAAAATAAACAACGAAAAACGTTGTTGCAAAACTATAACGCGTTTGAAACGTCCCTTTTTGTCCGATCTTCTCGTTTTCACTCAAAATAAACAACGAAAAACGTTGTTGCAAAACTATAACGCGTTAAAAAGGTCCCTTTTTGTTCGATCTTCTCGTTTTCACTCAAAATAAACAGCAAAAAACGTTGTTGTAAAAACATAACGCGTTTAAAAGGTCACTTTTTGTCCCATTTTCTCGTTTTCATTCCAAATAAACAACGAAAACGTTGTTGCAAAACTATAACGCGTTTAAAAGGTCCTTTTTTGTCCGATCTTCTCGTTTTCACTCAAAATAAACAACGAAAAACGTTGTTGCAAAACTATAACGCGTTTAAAACGTCCCTTTTTGTCCGATCTTCTCGTTATCACTAAAAATAAACAATGAAAAACGTTGTTGCGAAACTATAACGCGTTTAAAAGGTCCCTTTTTGTCCGATCTTCTCGTTTTCACTCAAAATTAACAACGAAAAACGTTGTTGCAAAAATATAACGCGTTAGAAAGGTCCCTTTTTGTTCGATCTTCTCATTTTCACTCCAAATAAACAACGAAAAACGTTGTTGCAAAACTATAACGCGTTTAAAAGGTCCCTCTATGTCTGTTCTTCTCGTTTTCACACAAAATAAACAACGAAAAACATTATTGCAAAACTTTAACGCGTTTGAAAGGTCCCTTTTTGTCCGATCTTCTCGTTTTCATTCCAAATAAACAACGAAAAACGTTGTTGAAAAACTATAACGTGTTTAAAAGGTCCTTTTTTGTTCGATTTTCTCGTTTACACTCAAAATTAACAACGAAAAACGTTGTTGCAAAACTATAACGCGTTTAAAAGGTCCCTTTTTGTCCGATCTTCTCGTTTTCACACAAAATAAACAACGAAAAACGTTATTGCAAAACTATAATGTGATAACCCGAGAATTTCTGACCAAATTTAAACTTAAATCTTTATATGTTTCGACACGATAAGCAAAGTCTGTATTATTGAGTCTCAAAATTTCTGAACTGTTATTTAACATTTGACCATTTTCGACGATTCACGAACCACTATCTGTAAAGAAAAAATATATAATTATGTATATAAATATTATATTGTAAATATATAAATTATACTAAATCTATTTGTTTAAGAATATATTATGTATTCATTTTAGTAGTTAAATTTGTTATTTAAAACTGTTTATTTATAGAGAGATAATATATTAAAAATAAATGATTTCGAGCTTAGTTGCTAAATGTCGGTAACACTCGGTTGATGTTTTGTTAGTTTTAATATAGATATTGTACCTGTTCATGAAGGATTGAAATAAAAGATGGACTGTAAATTGATTATGAAGATTTTTGATTTGTCAAAAGTATTTTTACCTTGTTAAGATTAAATATTAGCACTCCGTACATACAAATTGGGACATAAAATAAATAATTACTGAACCGTTTTGATCAGGTTTCATACAGTTAATGAGTGAAATAATTAAATATGTCTAAACTAAAAATTTGAGATTTTTAGGAGCACTTTTATACATTAACTGTTTAGCAATGGACAGGCTCCGTAAAATTGTCGGTAGGATACTTCCAAATTCTGTGGCTGCTTACTATGTGATAACACTAGTTGCTTTCCAACTTTTCAATTTAATATTTTATTATTATTATTAACTATTATTATTAATATTATAAATAAAATATAAACATGTTATACATATATGTGTATCGAGAGATATAGGAAGTGCTACACAAAAATCAACACCGGTGAACTTACTATCGCCACCCGTTACCACCAACCGCCACCCTAGACCACCGTAAACCTCCACCACCTATCTATATCTCCCTATCTCATTCATATCTTCTGCTTCTGGTTCGAACACATCATCCCAAGGCAGCGAATGGATGTTGTTTGTATTCCTTATCTTGTTTGGCTGCTAACCACCTCCACCACAACCGAACATCACCACCAGGAACGTGCCACTGTCTGTCACAATCACAAACCACCACAATACCACCACACACACTCTCTCTCTCTCTCTCTCTATATATATATATATATATATATATATATATATATATATATATATATATATATATACATCTTTCTTATTACTTGCTTTATGAAAACACCACAACAATCACCAAGATCATCACCACCACCATCACCGAACACCTTTGCTGTCATATATAGTTTTTGTTTTCGAATTCCTTTTGATCCTCACAAACCACCTACTGTAGCTGTTATGGGTTTAACTTATAATAAAGTAAACAAAGATGATGATATGAGTTATGATGATGATCTTGATTTACGGTGAGTGTTACTGTTTCTATTTACAATCGGAATGCACAGGTTATAAGTGTTTTTGCTTCTGTTTAATGATGATGATAAGGGATCATGTATGATGATGACATCGTGATGATTAAAGATGATGATAATGATAATGGTGTGAATAAGTCTAATGAAGAGGGCTTTATGATTTTATGTCACGATAGTAAATGATGATGATACGCTTGTTGCAGATGATATGATTTTGATGATGATGGTGATAAAGGTCGATGATGATGATGGTATGATGAGGTTAAGAATGATGGTTGATATGATTTTAATTCAGTAGTAAAATAGAAATTGTTAAGTGGAGCAGTGTTTAAGAGTAAGAGTGTTTGAGCGAGAGGTCCTAGGTTCGATACTAGGACACAACATTAATTTTCTTTTTAATAACAAAAGTTACTGTTGGGTTGTGATCCTATGAAGACTTGGGCTTTGTTTTCATTGGGCCGAGTTTTGGATTGGCCTTTTAAACAGAAGAATAACATGGGTTAAAAGAGTTTAATTACAAAGAAAATCAGATAGAAACGGATGGAGGGACGGTTTGAGGGTGTTGAGTGTATCCAGGAGGTCTTGATTTCGAGTCCTGGCTCTGGCGTGGTTTTTTTTTAGACTCCTAAGGTAGTAATATTTGTAATGTTATTTTGATATTATTATTATTAATTTTATTATTATTATTATTATCATTTTAATTATTGAAGTTATTATTATTATTAGTATTATTTTAATTATAATAGCAAGTATTCTTTATATAAAATATAATTATTATACGTAACATAAATATAACCAATATTTCAAACTACAATGTTTTAATATATTAACTAATATATTATTATTATAACATTAATTAAATTATATATATCATATATATAATAATATAACCTATTATGAGTATTAATATAATTATATAAGAATATTAATCTTAATACAGTATGAAATTTATAAACATAGTTGATTAATATTATATTTTAATAAATACATATGAATAATATAGGTTCATGAATTCGAGGTCAACCCTACACTTGTTAAATGACGTCATATGTATTTTTACTACAAAATACAGTATGGTGAGTTTCATTTGATCCCTTTTACTCTTTACGTTTTTGGGCTGAGAATACATGCAAATGCTTTATGAACTGTTTTACAATATTTATATGCGTGAGTTTCATTTGATCCCTTTTACTCTTTACGTTTTTGGGCTGAGAATACATGCAAATGCTTTATGAACTGTTTTACAATATTTATATGCGTGAGTTTCATTAATCCCTTTTTAAATGTTTTTGCAATATATATTTTTGGGACTGAGAATGCATGCGCTGTTTTTTATAAATGTTTTACGAAATAGACACAAGTAATCGAAACTACATTATATGGTTGAATTATCGAAATCGAATATGCCCCTTTTTATTAAGTCTGGGAATCTAAGAATTAGGGAACAGACACCCTAATTGACGCGAACTCTAAAGATAGATCTATCGGGCCCAACAAGCCCCATCCAAAGTACCGGATGCTTTAGTACTTCGAAATTTATATCATGTCCGAAGGAGGATCCCGGAATGATGGGGATATTCTTATATGTATATTGTGAATGTCGGTTACCAGGTGTTCAATCCATATGAATGATATTTTTGTCTCTATGCATGGGACGTATGTTTATGAGAAATGAAAATATGAAATCTTGTGGTCTATTAAAACTATGAAATGATTATTTATGTTAAACTAATGAACTCACCAACCTTTTGGTTGACACTTTAAAGCATATTTATTATCAGGTACGAAAGAAATCTTCCGCTGTGCTTTTGTTCATATTAGAGATATTACTTGGAGTCAATCATGACATATTTCAAAAGACGTTGCATTCGAGTCTTTGAGTTCATCAAGATTATTATTAAGTCAATTATATTTGGATATATTATGAAATGCTATACATGCCTGTCAACTGTCGATGTAACGAAAGTTTGTCTTTTAAAAACGAAAGCAATGTTTGTAAAATGTATCATATAGAGGTCAATTACCTCGCGATGTAATCAACTGTTGTGAATCATTTGTAATCGATATGGACTTCGTCTGGATGGATTAGGACGGGTCTCTACAGTTGGTATCAGAGCGGTGGTCTTAGCGAACCAGGTCTGCATTAGTGTGTCTAACTGATAAGTCGTTAGGATGCTTTAGTGAGTCTGGACTTCGACCGTGTCAGCATGTCAAAAGTTTTGCTTATCATTTCGTGTCAAAAATTACCTACTTATCATCCTTAGAAAATTTCCTGTTTATCATTCCTAGTCTAGACACATCTTGCTGCATTGATTGCATGAATAGTGTATAGACAAAATTCGTTTCTTAGCGTATCTGCTAATTCATATCTTAGCATATCTGTTACTGTAGACTTTGTTTGACAGCTTTCGTAGATTCCTCCATAACTTATGGGATTTTAGTATTATATATGCATATGTAAATTATGTATTGCAGGGTACTAATCTACATCCTATAATCTATTTCTTATTAAAAATCCTTAATCTGATCGTACGAGATAAATCGCACAACCAGTTCGAGTCCCATAGATTTCGATAGCTATTCCGATAGTTATTCCGACAGCTATTCCGACATGGATATTCACCTAAATTCCAAAATGGGTGTCACCGGAATGAATCAATCAATCAGTCATCCCCAATTCATTTGATGAGTTTGTAGTCGACTTAAACAATGGAGACGCGAAGAAGGCGATCCCTTCCAACAACTGAATTTACCTCTTGACAATGAACCTGAAGCGGTTACCAGCGAGCCTGTTGGAGATACCATTTCCTCTCTCATTTACAGAGTATCTTGTCACGATCATATACTATCTCAGATTCTAAACCTCATTCATCCGTTCGTCCGAACCGACAATCATCCCTGTATAATAGAAGAAGTCAGCGAGCTTCGCGCCCGAGTTGTAGCCTTGGAAAATATAGTGCAAAACGTACCAGCTTCAACAACATCACCGGCATCAACAGTATCACCAATATCAATACCAGTACCACCAACAACCCAAGTTTCAATATCACATGCCTCAACATCTCATTCTGTACCTTGAGTATAATCATCGTTCTACGTATCGTTCTATATCAATTATCTTCGTTCTTCATGGCGATTATGTAATCTCTAAAGTCTTAGAGATTATTTATTCTAGCTCAAACTGAAAATCAAATGAGATTAATATCATATTAACTCATTAAATCCATGATTACATCTGGAGAAAATATATATGTATATATGTTTTCATAAAGACTGTAATTAAAAATTCTTTCGTACAAACTGTTAATGGTAAAAATATTTTAACGGGTAGATAATACCCGAGGAATATTTAAATTTCACATTAATAAGTACACTGTACATTCTTTCAAATCTAATTCAACAGTCATTTACTATCCTATTTACATCCACAGATATACGAATCCATTCACCACAGAATAACCATTTTCCTTCAATTTCTTATTTGGATTTTGACCTATCAAAATCCAACAAGTGGCATAATGAAGAAAACATTAGACAAAATAAAATTTGTTAGAAACAAACAAATTAACTATGAGAAATTTTGTTAAGAATCCACGCTAACTGTTCCTAGCTAATTGTTCCTAGCTAACTGGTTACATTTTATTTATCGCAATTTAATTATCGCAATTTACATTCTCGCAATTTTATTTATCGTCATTTAATTTCTATTATTTACTTTACGCACTTTATTTATCGTCATTTAATTTCTATTATTTATTTTACGCACTTTAAATATCGGGACACGTATACAAAGTTTTGACATATCATATCGACGCATCTATATATATTATTTGGAATCACCATAGACACTCTATATGCAGTAATGATCGAGTTCTCTATACAGGGTTGAGGTTGATTCTACAATAATATATATAGTTTGAGTTGTGATCGAGTCTGAGACATGTACACGGGTCACGATACGTATTAATTAATTCGAATATTATATATTAAACTATATGAATTATTGGACTGTCAACTGTGGACTATCGACTGTGGACTAATAAATTAGACAATTAAAATGAATTAAAATATTGATTATAACCTATAAAACTAAACATTTCTTCAAGTTTGCCAC
The DNA here is from genome assembly GCF_046630445.1 of Rutidosis leptorrhynchoides. Classification (NCBI taxonomy): domain Eukaryota; kingdom Viridiplantae; phylum Streptophyta; class Magnoliopsida; order Asterales; family Asteraceae; genus Rutidosis; species Rutidosis leptorrhynchoides. Next base: position 262,749,133 of record NC_092337.1, read on the forward strand.
TTGATTTCACCTTAAACTTCATTTGTATCTTGACGATTACAATCTGCGTTTAAACTTTTCATGACTCTTGAAAACACCTTAATCGGGAGAATGGACCAACCGCACTTCATCTACGTAAGAAGAGATTGATGCAAATAGTTATGCACCTGAAAACTCTCAGAAACTGAGCAAACATTTAACGCGTAACTGTGCTAATTCTTTTAGCGTTGTTATTACCGAAAATAACTTTACAATTCCTTTTCAAATTAACCAATTTTGTCACAGCTCCAGCAAATCAACTTCGACTTTTCATTCGAAACAACCTTATTATAACTTCGAAATATATATATGCGTGCTCTTTATTGTTAACAGGGAACCTTTTATATTTCCCCATATTACCAGCAGATGAACAAGCAACCTCGTTGCTCCTTAGTTTAAATCTCTCTGACAAATCACTATATTTATCTATTGAAGTCTTATCATGAACTCATCGGTATCTTGTAACGATAATTACCATACCAAATACCGGGAGGCATCAATCGATAATCTCGAATTCCTCAGCGATCCTACGACAACAATTATATATATATATATATATATATATATATATATATATATATATATATATATATATATATATATATATATATATATATATATATATATATATATATAAGTATATATATATATTCTCCTGGATTTACAAAACTTCAATTCTGAATTTCTGCAAAAACGCTTTAGTCTATGAATCAGTTTTCTGAGTTTTGAAAAAGCTGATGAAATCTTTATCGAATACCTTGCTCCTTAATCTAAATCCTTGCGGACGAATTTCTTCATCATCTTCTGATCTTAAATATTTTAAATTCTAAAGATATCATCGTATCTTTTGTTATAAATATCTTAGATATTTCTGAAGATACCTTCATAAATATCTTTATTCGAAATTATCTATCTCTTCGTGCTATCCGTGTTACGTCATAAAGGAAACTATCTTAGTTTCTAAATTTCTTTAAAATTCGAGTTTGAATTATGAATGGTTTCTGGAGAAGTGTTGGGAATTGAAGCATGAGTTAGTATAATATAATGACGCTTGGCTAACGTGATTATATTACAGTAAGTCATGCTGAGTTTCTAAATGGAACGTGATGATGGTTCACAGTAGATCATACCATCGTCATGTGCCATGTTACATAACTCTTTCATTCTAATTAACCTCTGAACATATCAAGAAAATATATTCTTGATAGTTCTATTCTCAATGATTCTGGTAATTTGACGAATCAAATCGTGCTATTACGTTCTTTCTTGATTATAACATTAAATTCATTCGACACTCCATACTTACAAATTCTGGACAATTACTCGTTTTACTAGAGATCGAGAGGAGATTAAAAAGACAAAGAGCTCCGAAACATAAGGGAAGATATAAAACTCGACAACAACACTGAAATTACAATAATTAAAAATTAAAACATCACGACAATTAAAAATTAAAAGATTACTACAATTAATCTAAAAATATAAACTACTTGTCACCGTCGTCGTCATCTGCGATGTAGCGTTCACCAGTCATTTCGTCATCTGTGAGTTACTCTGGAGACATCGGTATTTCTCTTGCTGCTTCAGCTGTTGCTTCAGCTGATTCATCGAGGTAACGATAACCCAACGTCTCTTCATCTTCAAGAACCACATACAGAGAAATGTGTTTACCGCGATCTTCAATGGTATCTTTTATAAAGTACCATTGATTATCGGTACACAGAAAACTTGCCCTACAATCCACATCATAATCGTCTTTATAAAAGAACACAGACGTGAATTCACACGAAACTTTTTTCTTCAGAAAGGATAGCAAGTCTTGTAAACCAACATCACGAATGTCGATATCTTCAAACGAAATACTGTCGCCCCACTTGTATTCCTTCATTTGATTACGAAAATCACCTCCGTAATGAACATCGAATGAAACAATCATTGGGGGAAGTGTTAGCATTTTACAGTTTGGGAGTGTTTGATTTTGATTTTGAAAGAGGTAGAAATATAAAAGAAATATATGTTTGAGTGTATAAAATGAAGTATATGGTTGGTGTTTATATAATGTAAAAATGGCCGTTGGGATAGCCGTTAGAATTTTTTTTTTATAAACGGCTAAAAATTTGGGCGAGTTTTTGGGCGGAGATGGACAATGCCGTTGGGACCTCTCTTATGATAGTTTCACTCATACTCATCGATTAATCAAATTGTTTTATCCATATTACTCAATGATGATAAAACTCTAATTTTCAACTCATAATCGTCATGAAAACATTTTTATTGTTAGCCATGACCACCTCACTCAAATTTCGGGACGAAATTTCTTTAACGGGTAGGTACTGTGATGACCCGGGAATTTCCGACCAAATTTAAACTTAAATCTTTATATGTTTCGACACGATAAGCAAAGTCTGTATTATTGAGTCTCAAAGTTTCTGAACTATTATTTAACATTTGACCATTTTCGACGATTCACGAACCACTATCTGTAAAGAAAAAATATATAATTATGTATATAAATATTATATTGTAAATATATAAATTATACTAAATCTATTTGTTTAAGAATATATTATGTATTCATTTTAGTAGTTAAATTTTTTATTTAAAACTGTTTATTTATAGAGAGATAATATATTAAAAATAAATGATTTCGAGCTTAATTGCTAAATGTCGGTAACACTCGGTTGATGTTTTGTTAGTGTTAATATAGATATTGTACCTGTTCATGAAGGATTGAAATAAAAGATGGACTGTAAATTGATTACGAAGATTTTTGATTTGTCAAAAGTATTTTTACCTTGTTAAGATTAAATATTAGCACTCCGTACATACAAATTGGGACATAAAATAAATAATTACTGAACCGTTTTGATCAGGTTTCATACAGTTAATGAGTGAAATAATTAAATATGTCTAAACTAAAAATTTGAGATTTTTAGGAGCACTTTTATACATTAACTGTTTAGCAATGGACAGGCTCCGTAAAATCGTCGGTAGGATACTTCCAAATTCTGTGGCTGCTTACTATGTGATAACACTAGTTGCTTTCCAACTTTTCAATTTAATATTTTATTATTATTATTAACTATTATTATTAATATTATAAATAAAATATAAACATGTTATACATATATGTGTATCGAGAGATATAGGAAGTGCTACACAAAAATCAACACCGGTGAACTTACTATCGCCACCCTTTACCACCAACCGCCACCCTAGACCACTGTAAACCTCCACCACCTATCTATCTCTCCCTATCTCATTCATATCTTCTGCTTCTGGTTCGAACACATCATCCCAAGGCTGCGAATGGATGTTGTTTGTATTCCTTATCTAGTTTGGCTGCTAACCACCTCCACCACAACCGAACATCACCACCAGGAACGTGCCACTGTCTGTCACAATCACAAACCACCACAATACCACCATACACACTCTCTCTCTAGATATATATATATATATATATATATATATATATATATATATATATATATATATATACATCTTTCTTATTACTTGCTTTATGAAAACACCACAACAATCACCAAGATCATCACCACCACCATCACCGAACACCTTTGCTGTCACATATAGTTTTTGTTTTCGAATTCCTTTTGATCCTCACAAACCACCTACTGTAGCTGTTATGGGTTTAACTTATAATAAAGTAAACAAAGATGATGATATGAGTTATGATGATGATCTTGATTTACGGTGAGTGTTACTGTTTCTATTTACAATCGGAATGCACAGGTTATAAGTGTTTTTGCTTCTGTTTAATGATGATGATAAGGGATCATGTATGATGATGACATCGTGATGATTAAAGATGATGATAATGATAATAGTGTGAATAAGTCTAATGAAGAGGGCTTTATGATTTTATGTCACGATAGTAAATGATGATGATACGCTTGTTGCAGATGATATGATTTTGATGATGATGGTGATAAAGGTCGATGATGATGATGGTATGATGAGGTTAAGAATGATGGTTGATATGATTTTAATTCAGTAGTAAAATAGAAATTGTTAAGTGGAGCAGTGTTTAAGAGTAAGAGTGTTTGAGCGAGAGGTCCTAGGTTCGATACTAGGACACAACATTAATTTTCTTTTTAATAACAAAAGTTACTGTTGGGTTGTGATCCTATGAAGACTTGGGCTTTGTTTTCATTGGGCCGAGTTTTGGATTGGCCTTTTAAACAGAAGAATAACATGGGTTAAAAGAGTTTAATTACAAAGAAAATCAGATAGAAACGGATGGAGGGACGGTTTGAGGGTGTTGAGTGTATCCAGGAGGTCTTGATTTCGAGTCCCGGCTCTGGCGTGGTTTTTTTTTTAGACTCCTAAGGTAGTAATATTTGTAATGTTATTTTGATATTATTATTATTAATTTTATTATTATTATTATTATCATTTTAATTATTGAAGTTATTATTATTATTAGTATTATTTTAATTATAATAGCAAGTATTCTTTATATAAAATATAATTATTATACGTAACATAAATATAACCAATATTTCAAACTACATTGTTTTAATATATTAACTAATATATTATTATTATAACATTAATTAAATTATATATATCATATATATAATAATATAACCTATTATGAGTATTAATATAATTATATAAGAATATTAATCTTAATACAGTATGAAATTTATAAACATAGTTGATTAATATTATGTTTTAATAAATATATATGAATAATATAGGTTCGTGAATTCGAGGTCAACCCTACACTTGTTAAATGAAGTCATATGTATTTTTACTACAAAATACAGTATGGTGAGTTTCATTTGATCCCTTTTACTCTTTACGTTTTTGGGCTGAGAATACATGCAAATGCTTTATGAACTGTTTTACAATATTTATATGCGTGAGTTTCATTAATCCCTTTTTAAATGTTTTTGCAATATATATTTTTGGGACTGAGAATGCATGCGCTGTTTTTTATAAATGTTTTACGAAATAGACACAAGTAATCGAAACTACATTATATGGTTGAATTATCGAAATCGAATATGCCCCTTTTTATTAAGTCTGGTAATCTAAGAATTAGGGAACAGACACCCTAATTGACGCGAACTCTAAAGATAGATCTATCGGGCCCAACAAGCCCCATCCAAAGTACCGGATGCTTTAGTACTTCGAAATTTATATCATGTCCGAAGGAGGATCCCGGAATGATGGGGATATTCTTATATGTATATTGTGAATGTCGGTTACCAGGTGTTCAATCCATATGAATGATATTTTTGTCTCTATGCATGGGACGTATGTTTATGAGAAATGAAAATATGAAATCTTGTGGTCTATTAAAACTATGAAATGATTATTTATGTTAAACTAATGAACTCACCAACCTTTTGGTTGACACTTTAAAGCATGTTTATTCTCAGGTACGAAAGAAATCTTCCGCTGTGCTTTTGTTCATATTAGAGATATTACTTGGAGTCAATCATGACATATTTCAAAAGACGTTGCATTCGAGTCTTTGAGTTCACAAAGATTATTATTAAGTCAATTATATTTGGATATATTATGAAATGCTATACATGCCTGTCAACTGTCGATGTAACGAAAGTTTGTCTTTTAAAAACGAATGCAATGTTTGTAAAATGTATCATATAGAGGTCAATTACCTCGCGATGTAATCAACTGTTGTGAATCGTTTGTAATCGATATGGACTTCGTCCGGATGGATTAGGACGGGTCTCTACATATAACGTGTTTGAAAGGTCCCTTTTTGTCCGATCTTCACGTTTTCACTCAAAATAAACAAAGAAAAACGTTGTTGCAAAACTATAACTCATTTAAAAGGTCCATTTTTGTCCGATCTTCTCGTTTTCACTCAAAATTAACAACGAAAAACGTTGTTGCAAAACTATAACGCGTTTAAAAGGTCCCTTTTTGTCCGATCTTCTCGTTTTCACTCAAAATTAACAAAGAAAAACGTTGTTGCAAAACTATAACTCGTTTAAAAGGTCCCTTTTTGTTCTATCTTCTCGTTTTCACACAAAATAAACAACGAAAAACGTTATTGCAAAACTATAACGCGTTTGAAAAGTCCCTTTTTGTTCGATCTTCTCATTTTCACTCAAAATAAACAACAAAAAACGTTGTTGCAAAAATATAACGCGTTAGAAAGGTCCCTTTTTGTCCTATCTTCTCATTTTCACACCAAATGAACAACGAAAAACGTTGTTGCAAAACTTTAACGCGTTTAAAACGTCCCTTTTTGTCCGATCTTCTCGTTTTCACTCAAAATAAACAACGAAAAACGTTGTTGCAAAATATAACGCGTTTGAAACGTCCCTTTTTGTCCGACCTTCTCGTTTTCACTCAAAATAAACAACGAAAAACGTTGTTGCAAACCTATAATGCGTTTGAAACGTCCCTTTTAGTCCGATCTTCTCGTTTTCACTCAAAATAAACCACGAAAAACGTTGTTGCAAAACTATAACACGTTTAAAAGGTCCCTTTTTGTTCGATCTTCTCGTTTTCACTCAAAATAAACAGCGAAAAACGTTGTTGTAAAAATATAACGAGTTAAAAAGGTCACTTTTTGTTCGATCTTCTCATTTTCACTCCAAATAAACAACGAAAAACGTTGTTGCAAAACTATAACGCGTTTAAAAGGTCCCATTTTGTCCGATTTTCTCGTTTTCACTCAAAATTAACAACGAAAAACGTTGTTACAAAACTATAACGCGTTTAAAAGGTCCCTTTATGTCTGATCTTCTCGTTTTCACACAAAATAAACAACGAAAAACCTTATTGCAAAACTTTAACGCGTTTGAAAGGTCCCTTTTTGTCCGATCTTCTCGTTTTCATTCCAAATAAACTACGAAAAACGTTGTTGAAAAACTATAAAACGCGTTTAAAAGGTCCTTTTTTGTTCGATTTTTTCGTTTTCACTCAAAATTAACAATGAGAAATGTTGTTGCAAAACTATAACGCGTTTAAAACATCCCTTTTTGTCCAATCTTCTCGTTTTCACTCAAGATAAACAACGAAAAACGGTGTTGCAAAACTATAACGCGTTTAAAACGTCCCTTTTGGTCCGATCTTCTCGTTTTCACTCAAAATAAACAACGAAAAACGTTGTTGCAAAACTATAACGCGTTTAAAAGGTCCCTTTTTGTCCAATCTTCTCGTTTTCACTCAAAATAAACATCGAAAAACGTTGTTGCAAAACTATAACGCGTTTAAAAGGTCCCTTTTTGTCCGATCTTCTCGTTTTCACTCAAAATTAACAACGAAAAACGTTGTTGCAAAAATATAACGCGTTAAAAAGGTCTCTTTTTGTTCGATCTTCTCATTTTCACTCCAAATAAACAACGAAAAACGTTGTTGCAAAACTATAACGCATTTAAAAGGTCCCTTTATGTCTGTTCTTCTCGTTTTCAAACAAAATAAACAACGAAAAACCTTATTGCAAAACTTTAACGCGTTTGAAAGGTCCCTTTTTGTCCGATCTTCTCGTTTTCATTCCAAATAAACAACGAAAAACGTTGTTGAAAAACTATAACGTGTTTAAAAGGTCCTTTTTTGTTCAATTTTCTCGTTTTCACTCAAAATTAACAACGAAAAACGTTGTTGCAAAACTATAACGCGTTTAAAAGGTCCCTTTTTGTCCGATCTTCTCGTTTTCACACAAAATAAACAACGAAAAACGTTATTGCAAAACTATAACGTGTTTGAAAGGTCCCTTTTTTCCGATCTTCACGTTTTCACTCAAAATAAACAAAGAAAAACGTTGTTGCAAAACTATAACGCATTTAAAAGGTCCCTTTTTGTCCGATCTTCTCGTTTTCACTCAAAATTAACAACGAAAAACGTTGTTGCAAAACTATAACGCGTTTAAAAGGTCCCTTTTTGTCCGATCTTCTCGTTTTCACTCAAAATTAACAACGAAAAATGTTGTTGCAAAACTATAACGCGTTTAAAAGGTCCCTTTTTGTTCTATCTTCTCGTTTTCACCCAAAATAAACAACGAAAAAGGTTATTGCAAAACTATAACGCGTTTGAAAGGTCCCTTTTTGTTCGATCTTCTCGTTTTCACTCAAAATAAACAACGAAAAACGTTGTTGCAAAACTATAACGCATTTAAAACGTCCCTTTTTGTTCGATCTTCTCGTTTTCACTCAAAATAAACAACGAAAAACGTTGTTGCAAAAATATAACGCGTTAAAAAGGTCCCCTTTTGTCCGATCTTCTCATTTTCACTCCAAATAAACAACGAAAAACGTTGTTGCAAAACTATAACGCGTTTAAAACGTCCCTTTTTGTCCGATCTTCTCGTTTTCACTCAAAATAAACAACGAAAAACGTTGTTGCAAAACTATAACGCGTTTGAAACGTCCCTTTTTGTCCGACCTTCTCGTTTTCACTCAAAATAAACAACGAAAAACGTTGTTGCAAAACTATAACGCGTTTGAAACGTCTCTTTTTGTCCGATCTTCTCGTTTTCACTCAAAATAAACAACGAAAAACGTTGTTGCAAAACTATAACGCGTTTAAAAGGTCCCTTTTTGTTCGATCTTCTCGTTTTCACTCAAAATAAACAGCGAAAAACGTTGTTGCAAAAATATAACGCGTTAAAAAGGTCACTTTTTGTTCGATCTTCTCATTTTCACTCCAAATAAACAACGAAAAACGTTGTTGCAAAACCATAACGCGTTTAAAAGGTCCCATTTTGTCCGATTTTCTCGTTTTTACTCAAAATTAACAACGAAAAACGTTGTTACAAAACTATAACGCGTTTAAAAGGTCCCTTTATGTCTGATCTTCTCGTTTTCACACAAAATAAACAACGAAAAACCTTATTGCAAAACTTTAACGCGTTTGAAAGGTCCCTTTTTGTCCGATCTTCTCGTTTTCATTCCAAATAAACAACGAAAAACGTTGTTGAAAAACTATAACGTGTTTAAAAGGTCCTTTTTTGTTCGATTTTCTCGTTTTCACTCATAATTAACAGTGAGAAACGTTGTTGCAAAACTATAACGCTTTTAAAACGTCCCTTTTTGTCCAATCTTCTCGTTTTCACTCAAAATAAACAACGAAAAACGGTGTTGCAAAACTATAACGCGTTTAAAACGTCCCTTTTGGTCCGATCTTCTCGTTTTCACTCAAAATAAACAACGAAAAACGTTGTTGCAAAACTATAACGCGTTTAAAAGGTCCCTTTTTGTCCAATCTTCTCGTTTTCACTCAAAAGATAGAACGAAAAACGTTGTTGCAAAACTATAACGCGTTTAAAAGGTCCCTTTCTGTCCGATCTTCTCGTTTTCACACAAAATAAACAACGAAAAACGTTGTTGCAAAACTATAACGCGTTTAAAACGTACCTTTTTGTCCGATCTTCTCGTTTTCACTCAATATAAACAACGAAAAACGTTGTTGCAAAACTATAACGCGTTTAAAAGGTCCCTTTTTGTCCGATCTTCTCATTTTCACTCCAAATAAACAACGAAAAACGTTGTTGCAAAACTATAACGCGTTTGAAACGTCCCTTTTTGTCCAACCTTCTCGTTTTCACTCAAAATAAACAACGAAAAACGTTGTTGCAAAACTATAACGCGTTTGAAACGTCCCTTTTTGTCCGACCTTCTCGTTTTCACTCAAAATAAACAACGAAAAACGTTGTTGCAAAACTATAACGCGTTAAAAAGGTCCCTTTTTGTTCGATCTTCTCGTTTTCACTCAAAATAAACAGCGAAAAACGTTGTTGTAAAAACATAACGCGTTTAAAAGGTCACTTTTTGTCCCATTTTCTCGTTTTCATTCCAAATAAACAACGAAAACGTTGTTGCAAAACTATAACGTGTTTAAAAGGTCCTTTTTTGTTCGATTTTCTCGTTTTCACTCAAAATTAACAACGAAAAACGTTGTTGCAAAACTATAACGCGTTTAAAAGGTCCCTTTTTGTCCGATCTTCTCGTTTTCACACAATATAAACAACGAAAAACGTTATTGCAAAACTATAACATGTTTGAAAGGTCCATTTTTGTCCGATCTTCTCGTTTTCTCTCAAAATAAACAGCGAAAAACGTTGTTGCAAAACTATAACGCGTTTAAAAGGTCCCTTTTTGTCCGATCTTCTCGTTTTCACTCAAAATAAACAACGAAAAATGTTGTTGCAAAACTATAACACGTTTAAAAGGTCCCTTTTTGTTCTATCTTCTCGTTTTCACACAAAATAAACAACAAAAAACGTTATTGCAAAACTATAACGCGTTTGAAAGGTCCCTTTTTGTTCGATCTTTCGTTTTCACTCAAAATAAACAATGAAAAACGTTGTTGCAAAACTATAACGCATTTAAAACTTCCCTTTTTGTCCGATCTTCTCGTTTTCACTCAAAATAAACAACGAAAAACGTTGTTGCAAAACTATAACGCATTTAAAACGTCCCTTTTTGTCCGATCTTCTCGTTTTCCCTCAAAATTAACAACGAAAAACGCTGTTTCAAAAATATTACGCGTTTAAAAGTTCCCATTTTGTCCGATTTTCTCGTTTTCACTCAAAATAAACAGCGAAAACGTTGTTGCAAAACTATAATGCGTTTAAAACGTCCCTTTTTGTCCGATGTTCTCGTTTTCACTCAAAATAAACAACGAAGGTCCCTTTTTGTCCGATCTTCTCGTTTTCACTCAAAATAAACAACGAAAAACGTTGTTGCAAAAAATATAACGCGTTTAAAAGGTCCCTTTTTGTCCGATCTTCTCATTTTCACTCCAAATAAACAACGAAAAACGTTGTTGCAAAACTAGAACGCGTTTAAAAGGTCACTTTTTGTCCGATTTTCTCATTTTCAATCAAAATTAACAACGAAAAACGTTGTTGCAAAACTATAACGCGTTTAAAAGGTCCCTTTTTGTGCGATCTTCTCGTTTTGACACAAAATAAACAACGAAAAATGTTATTGCAAAACTATAACGCGTTTGAAAGGGCCCATTTTTGTTCGATCTTCTCGTTTTCACTCAAAATTAACAACGAAAAATGTTGTTGCAAAACTATAACGCGTTTAAAAGGTCCCTTTTTGTCCGATCTTCTCGTTTTCACACAAAATAAACAACGAAAAACGTTATTGCAAAACTATAACGCGTTTGAAAGGTCCCTTTTTATCCGATCTTCTCGTTTTCACTCAAAATAAACAACGAAAAACGTTGTTGCAAAAATATAACGCGTTTAAAAGTTCCCTTTTTGTCCGATCTTCTCGTTTTCACTCAAAATTAAAAACGAAAAACTTTGTTGCAAAACTATAACGCGTTTAAAAGGTCCCTTTTTGTCCGATCTTCTCGTTTTCACTCAAAATAAACATCAAAAAACGTTGTTGCAAAACTATAACGCGTTTAAAAGGTCCCTTTTTGTCCGATCTTCTCGTTTTCACACAAAATAAACAACGAAAAATGTTGTTGCAAAACTATAACGCATTTAAAAGGTCCCTTTTTGTCCGATCTTCTCGTTTTCACTCAAAATTAACAACGAAAAATGTTGTTGCAAAACTATAATGCATTTAAAAGGTCCCTTTGTAACGACCCAGAAATTTCCGACCAAATTTAAACCTTAACCTTTATATATTTCCGACACGATAAGCAAAATCTATAATTTTGAGTCTAGAAGGTTTAAAATCTATATCCGGATAATCAGTTACCCTTTGACCAAGCCTGACGATTCACGAACATTTGTTGTTAAAAAAAATGAATATATATATATATATATATATATATATATATATATATATACAAATCATTATAAGCATATATAATAATTTGAATTAATGAAATACAATTTAATCATTTGAAGTAAATATGTAAGTATAAATATTTATATAATAATTAAGATATTATTAAAATGAATCTTTATAAATAAGACTTTTATAAATAATTAATATTAAATGCATATTGCAATATATGTATAGAAATTTAAACATATAACTTGTATTATTTTTTTTAGATACTATCATTTAGAATCATTATAGATTATGATATAATATTATAGATATTACAATTCAACGCATTTAAATTGTTACCCTTATTAATATTAATTATTTTCATATCGGTATTATTGATTTAAATGTGAAAGTATAACTTATTATATTATTTGTAATATTATTATTAATGTTTTTTTTTTTTAAAAAAAAAACATTATTATTTAAGGTATCATTATTATTAAACTTATTATTATTATTATCATTATTACTACTCTTATTAATATTGTTAAAAATATTATTATTATTATCAATGTTAATAAAATTATTATTATTTATTATATAAAATATAATATAATTATATAGACAAAAATTGCGCTGGATCCCATCAACTCCTTCCATTTTTTTTATTTTTTTTTCTTTCTTCTATTAGGCTTGTGAGGAACTATCTACTCAATTCCGTATACAAACAAGAGCTATCCATTTTTAAACTGCACAACTCCCTTAATTGCTTATTTATATTCGTTATCTGCATTTAGAGACATCAATCCAAAGTATCTTCTCTCTTACTTCTTCAAACCATCACCTTTGATTCATCAAAGCATTACGAACATCATCAAATCCCGCTAATTGTTACTCGTCTATGTTACTAGCTATACGAGCAAGACCCAGAACCGAATCACCCACATACAAACCATTCCCAATTACTGTAAATACTTGCTAGTGTTTTATGATCACCTTCACCTTATCGATCACCTCAAATAACCATTAAACACTACCATTACTTCTTGTTCAACTTACACACGTGCACCAAACTACAAAGTGTAGCCGATTAATTTCTAATTACTCGTGATCAGATGCAAACCCCGACCCCATCATCGACAAGCCCAAAATCATGAACATGTGTGCTGTTTTCTCCTTCAGTTCATCACCTCAAAACCACCACACCTCTACAATCACCCTTACCGTACGCCACTTCCACCATCATCGGAGCACCACCACCGTGAGACATCCAATCCGTCAACCACCACCTTATCAACCACCACAGAACACCATAGCTGATGCTGTTACGCTGAATATTTCTGTTTTGTTCGAACCCAGAAACCCACCACTGTCCGCCACCCTAAAACCGCCCTGCAATCTCCATTTTTCTACGTGTTTTCATCTGTTTTTGCTCAACCGAAAGGTGCAACTATGGACTGCTATTATCTCTGTGTTTTATCGAAATTAATCGAAGGTCGAAGCCTCCTGTTAGGTTAAACTGAATAAGATGATGAAACGATAAATATTAAAGATTGATTACGTATAAAAAAAAACGATGATATGATTTGCTGTATTAAATTACTTGGTGTTTTTCCTTTTGGCCGACATTCATAACAAACATTACACCCACTTGTAAAGTGGTAGGGTTCACACAATAAGATATTTTTTTTCATTCCAGCGATTTATACAGTAGATGATGTTCGATCCTTAAATTTCCTGTTGGGCCATTAAAATTCGTTACATAGGCTTAGGGAATTATGAAGTTGGGCCATATGCTTGAAGTTGGGCCGAGAACATAAAGGTAGAAATAGGAAACAGAACGGTTGGGTTTTATAAAATTAATACGAGTAATAAATCAGAAAAGTGTGCACAGCAGAATGGTTAAGGGTGGTGTGTGTATCCTGGAGGTCGTGGGTTCAAGACCTGGCAGAGGCAAATCTTTTTATTTCAAATAAAGGAGGTAGATGCTTTATTATTATTAATTATTGTTATTATAAATTGCTCTTATTATTATGATAAAATTTGTGACATGATTATTATTATTCTCCTTTTAGTTATTAGAAAGTAATATCACTAAATAATAATAATATTATTATTATTACTATTATTATTATTATTAATATTATCATTATAATAAAGTTATTATTAATATTATTAGTAAATTATTAATAACAACACTATCGATTTTTAAGTATAACATTTAAACAATCATATATATATATATATATATATATATATATATATATATATATATATATATATATATATATATATATATATATATATATATATATATATATATATGGATATATTAATATAACTATATGAATATAAACCATTTTAATTATATACACAAATTAATTATACAAAATAATGATATAATAAATAATTTTGTTCAGTTACGGTTATGTGTATTAATAATTATACAAATGATATAGGTTCGTGAATCGAAGGCCAACCCTATAATTTACCAATGGTGTTATGTGTATTTTTACTACAAAATACAGTATGGTGAGTATATAGTCCCACTTTTAAACTCTAAGTATTTCGGGATGAGAATACATGTATTTTATGTTTTACGTTATGGACACAAGTAACTGAAAAATATATTCTACGTTGAGTTGTACCACTGGCATACTTCCCTGTAGCTTGGTAACTATTATTTACAGCGGTATTGTAAACGCGAATCCTGTTGATAGATCTATCGGGCCTGACAACCCCGACCGGACTGGACGACCAGTATTCAACGGTTGCACAGTACTTCATTTCGTGACTACACTTGGTACGGTGTAGTAAGATTTCATAATAAAGGGAATATGCGACGTGATTAAATGTTAAGTATGGTTACCAAGTGCTCAACCACTTAGAATATTTATTTTTATTAAAATGTTTACATATGAAATCTTGTGGTCCATAGTTATAACGCTGCTAGCATCAAACCTATATATCTCACCAACTTTATGTTGACATTTTAAAGCATGTTATTCTCAGGTACGAATTAAGTCTTCCGCTGTGCATTAGCTCATACTAAGGCCCTTACTTGGGGTCGAACATCGCAATGGAACCAAATGTTGAAGACTTCGTCCGGGAGGATAAGGTCGAGGTCTTTACAGGTGGTATCAGAGCGTTGGTCTTAGCGAACCAGGCCTTGCATTAGTGTGTCTAACTGGTAGTTGATAGGATACATTAGTGAGTCTGGACTTTGACCGTGTCTACCTGTCAAAAAGTTTTGCTTATCATTTCTAGTCGGAAACCATCTGCTTATCATCCTTAGGGAATTGCCTGCTTATCAATCTTTAGTCTAGACACGTCTTACTGCAATTAGTGCATCGATAGTGTATAGACAAAAATTCATATCTTAGCGCATCTGTAGACTTGCTTGTCATATGCCGTAAGTTCCTCTGTAGGCTATGAAATCTTTAGTATTATAGATATTCTATGAAGTTAGAATATCATCCTATATTCGAAAATCATTTCACATCGAAGATCCTTCTCATTCACCAAATTGCCCTCTTGGCAATGAACCAGAATCACTTACCGGCGAACCTGTTCGAGAAACCATTTTCTCCCTTATCCCTAGAGTATCTCGTCACGATTATATATTATCCCATATATCGAATCTTGTTCATTCGCTTGCTCCAACCGCCAATCATCCCGGTGTACAAGCAGAAGTTAACGAACTACGCGCACGTGTGACGGCTTTGGAGGATATGGTGCGAATGTTGCAAACACCAGCAGCAGCACCAGCATCATAATCAGCACCACCATCACCAACGTCAACGGTACCCTTATTATTCCCAAATCACAACCGCGTCGTAAACCTCCACGTCACAAACTATACCTCAAGCATAATCACCGTCCTACGTATTGTTTTATCTACATTATTTTCGTTCTACATAACGTTCTACATTGGTTATCCTCACTTTACATATCATTCCACATCAATTATCACCGTTCGATATGACGATTATGTAATTTCTAAAGTTAGAAATTATGTAATCTGGTATTAACGATAAATCAAATGAGTTTAATATCTTATTGACTCATTAAATCCATAATTGCATCCGAAGAAAATATATATGTAAGTATATTTTCATAAAGATTGTAATTAAAAACTCTTCCGTATAAACTGTTAATGATGAAAAATATTTTAACGAGTGGGTAGTACCCGAGGAATATTTAGAATTCACATTAATAAGTTACACTGTACATTCTTTGAATCTGATGCAACAATCATTTACTATCCTATTTACAACTACCGATATACGTATCCGTTCCCCACAGAATAACCATTTTCATTCAAATTTCATATTCGGATTTTAACCGATTAGAATCCAACAAGTGGCATAATGAAGAAAACATTGGACAAATAAAATTTGTTAGAAACAAACGGATTAACTAATTAAAATATTGTTAAGATTCCACGCTAACTGTTCCTAGCTAACTGTTCCCAGCTAACTGATTAACATTTAATTTATCGCAATTTACATTCTCGCAATTTTATTTATTGTTATTTAATTTCCGCACTTACATACCGTCGGGACACATGTACAACAATACGTCGGATTAATTCTGAGACAACACGTTGTATAATGGGTCATGATATATATTTATTTATTTTACGCATTATAAATAACGGGACACGTATACAAGGTTTCGACTTATCATATCGACCCATCTATATATATATTTCGGAACGACCATAGACACTCTATAGTTGGCTATACAGGGTTGAGGTGGATTCCAAAATATATATATGGTTTGAGTTGTGATCAATACTGAGACCGGTACACGGGTCACGATACGTATTAATTAATTCGAATATTATATATTTAATTTATATATGAATTTATTGGACCATTGGACAATCGGACTATTGGACTGCTAACTTTGGGCAATTAAAATGAATTAAAATATTGATTATAACCTATGAAACTAATCAATTCTTCAAAGTTTGCCACTTGATTTCATCTTAAACTTCATTTGTACCTCGACAATTATCATCCGCGTTCAAACCTATCATGATTTTTAAAAATACATCAATCGAGAAGTTGAACCAGCCGCACCTCGTATACGGAAGAAAGATCTTTGCATATATTTGCACCTGAAAAACTCTTGAACTCATAATCATAGTTTAACACGTACCTGTGTTGAATCCTTTGCCATTTATTAGCAAAAACAACCTTGCAATTCCTTTTTAAGAAGCTAATTTTGGCACAACTCCACTTCGACTTCTCAGTGAGACTACTCTTATTATAACCTCGATATATATACGTCGTACTTTCGCCGTCGTTACCGGAGAATCATTTATATTCCACAACATCATCAGCAGATGTACCTGTAACTCGTCGTCTCTTTGGCGGAACCCGTGGTCAGTATTTTGAAAATCTCGCAGAACCTCTCCAGTTAAACCTACAACGTCTATCCCTAAGAATTTCATACTCCAAATGTGAAGTTCTGAAAAACATTTTGAACTACAGATAGTTCTCGAAATGCTGATGAAGCAGCAAAAACCATAAACGACTTTAAAAGTCAAAAGTTGGATGATAAAGTATAGTGTGTTGGAAAAGCTCAGAAAATAGAAGGGGTTGGAATTGGAAAACGGATTGAGCAAAGTATGAAAGAAGCTATGGATAAATCACAAAAACTGAACCTGCTTTCAAAGGACCCAAATGATTCAGTGCCTGCTGAAACCGTTAGTAAGAACCCTACTCCTTATTCTAAACCTTTCCAGATGATATTCTTCATCAACATCTTATCTTAGATATTATAAGATATCTTCATATCTTCCGTTATACATATTCTCCATATTTTTGGAGATATTTTCACAACTATCCTTATCTGAAATCATTTGTCACTCTGTAACATCTACGTTACAACATAAAAGAAACTGTGTCAGTTTCTAAATTTTGAAATCTCCAAGTTTAAAATATGAATGTTTTGAAGTAGTGTTGGGAACTGATGCATGAATTAGTATAATATAATGAAACTTGATCAACTTCATTATATTACAGTAAGTCATGTTGAGTTTCTAATGGAATGTGATGATTCACAGTACCATCATCATGTGCCATGTTACACGGCTCTTACATTCTATCTAAATTCTAAAAATGTCAAGAAAATATATCTTAATGATTCGGTCTTTTCCAGGATATTCTGGTAATCTGACAATTCAAAAATCGTGCCATTACCATTTCTTTCTAAGAGCATTAGCTATGTTCATTTCAAATTTCATACCTACGACTTCCAGATCATTGTTCGCTTGACTTGAGGACGGGAAGATATAACACCCAATAAAAACCCCGAAACTACAAACCGTGCATATCAATACGTATTGCCACGTAAAGGCACGGGAAAATTAATAACACTATAACCCCAAGATAATGGTAAAAGTAAATAAGATCCTTAGATGGTAGATGAAAGAGAAGGATGATAGATGTGAAAACTAAGAGTGTATCAAGCATCAGAATAGGATGAAGCATATTGGCGAATGTCTTAAAATAGGAAATTAAGGAGAAAAAAATAGAAGATGGGAGTTATGGAAAATAGGAAAACGAAGGGGGTGGATTTATAGTAATATATCCGACAGAGAAATCGGAACAGATTATTGCATTTAATCGAAGAAGATCCTAATTTCTTTAATTACCGAAGAACCAAATCTTATTACAAAGATTTTCTTTAAATCCCTTAAAACCCGTAAGTCAATCGTAACTACGTCATCGGTTGAAACGAATATATTTATTTACTCATTTCACTCTTTTGTGATAGCTTCACTCGTACGCTTCACACGATCGAATTGTTTTATCTATATCTCTTAATAATGATAAAACTCCATTACTACCTCATATTCGTCATGAAAACATTCCCATTGTTATCCATGACAACCTCTATCAAATTTCGGGGACGAAATTTCTTTAACGGGTGGGTACTGTAACGACCCGGAAATTTCCGACCAAATTTAAACCTTAACCTTTATATATTTCCGACACGATAAGCAAAATCTATAATTTTGAGTCTAGAAGGTTTAAAATCTATATCCGGATAATCAGTTACCCTTTGACCAAGCCTGACGATTCACGAACATTTGTTGTTAAAAAAAATGAATATATATATATATATATATATATATATATATATATATATATATATATATAATATATATATATATATATATATATATATATATATACAAATCATTATAAGCATATATAATAATTTGAATTAATGAAATACAATTTAATCATTTGAAGTAAATATGTAAGTATAAATATTTATATAATAATTAAGATATTATTAAAATGAATCTTTATAAATAAGACTTTTATAAATAATTAATATTAAATGCATATTGCAATATATGTATAGAAATTTAAACATATAACTTGTATTATTTTTTTTAGATACTATCATTTAGAATCATTATAGATTATGATATAATATTATAGATATTACAATTCAACGCATTTAAATTGTTACCCTTATTAATATTAATTATTTTCATATCGGTATTATTGATTTAAATGTGAAAGTATAACTTATTATATTATTTGTAATATTATTATTAATGTTTTTTTTTTTTTAAAAAAAAAACATTATTATTTAAGGTATCATTATTATTAAACTTATTATTATTATTATCATTATTACTACTCTTATTAATATTGTTAAAAATATTATTATTATTATCAATGTTAATAAAATTATTATTATTTATTATATAAAATATAATATAATTATATAGACAAAAATTGCGCTGGATCCCATCAACTCCTTCCATTTTTTTTATTTTTTTTTTCTTTCTTCTATTAGGCTTGTGAGGAACTATCTACTCAATTCCGTATACAAACAAGAGCTATCCATTTTTAAACTGCACAACTCCCTTAATTGCTTATTTATATTCGTTATCTGCATTTAGAGACATCAATCCAAAGTATCTTCTCTCTTACTTCTTCAAACCATCACCTTTGATTCATCAAAGCATTACGAACATCATCAAATCCCGCTAATTGTTACTCGTCTATGTTACTAGCTATACGAGCAAGACCCAGAACCGAATCACCCACATACAAACCATTCCCAATTACTGTAAATACTTGCTAGTGTTTTATGATCACCTTCACCTTATCGATCACCTCAAATAACCATTAAACACTACCATTACTTCTTGTTCAACTTACACACGTGCACCAAACTACAAAGTGTAGCCGATTAATTTCTAATTACTCGTGATCAGATGCAAACCCCGACCCCATCATCGACAAGCCCAAAATCATGAACATGTGTGCTGTTTTCTCCTTCAGTTCATCACCTCAAAACCACCACACCTCTACAATCACCCTTACCGTACGCCACTTCCACCATCATCGGAGCACCACCACCGTGAGACATCCAATCCGTCAACCACCACCTTATCAACCACCACAGAACACCATAGCTGATGCTGTTACGCTGAATATTTCTGTTTTGTTCGAACCCAGAAACCCACCACTGTCCGCCACCCTAAAACCGCCCTGCAATCTCCATTTTTCTACGTGTTTTCATCTGTTTTTGCTCAACCGAAAGGTGCAACTATGGACTTCTATTATCTCTGTGTTTTATCGAAATTAATCGAAGGTCGAAGCCTCCTGTTAGGTTAAACTGAATAAGATGATGAAACGATAAATATTAAAGATTGATTACGTATAAAAAAAAACGATGATATGATTTGCTGTATTAAATTACTTGGTGTTTTTCCTTTTGGCCGACATTCATAACAAACATTACACCCACTTGTAAAGTGGTAGGGTTCACACAATAAGATATTTTTTTTCATTCCAGCGATTTATACAGTAGATGATGTTCGATCCTTAAATTTCCTGTTGGGCCATTAAAATTCGTTACATAGGCTTAGGGAATTATGAAGTTGGGCCATATGCTTGAAGTTGGGCCGAGAACATAAAGGTAGAAATAGGAAACAGAACGGTTGGGTTTTATAAAATTAATACGAGTAATAAATCAGAAAAGTGTGCACAGCAGAATGGTTAAGGGTGGTGTGTGTATCCTGGAGGTCGTGGGTTCAAGACCTGGCAGAGGCAAATCTTTTTATTTCAAATAAAGGAGGTAGATGCTTTATTATTATTAATTATTGTTATTATAAATTGCTCTTATTATTATGATAAAATTTGTGACGTGATTATTATTATTCTCCTTTTAATTATTAGAAAGTAATATCACTAAATAATAATAATATTATTATTATTACTATTATTATTATTATTAATATTATCATTATAATAAAGTTATTATTAATATTATTAGTAAATTATTAATAACAACACTATCGATTTTTAAGTATAACATTTAAACAATCACATATATATATATATATATATATATATATATATATATATATATATATATATATATATATATATATATATATATATATATATGGATATATTAATATAACTACATGAATATAAACCATTTTAATTATATACACAAATTAATTATACAAAATAATGATATAATAAATAATTTTGTTCAGTTACGGTTATGTGTATTAATAATTATACAAATGATATAGGTTCGTGAATCGAAGGCCAACCCTATAATTTACCAATGGTGTTATGTGTATTTTTACTACAAAATACAGTATGGTGAGTATATAGTCCCACTTTTAAACTCTAAGTATTTCGGGATGAGAATACATGTATTTTATGTTTTACGTTATGGACACAAGTAACTGAAAAATATATTCTACGTTGAGTTGTACCACTGGCATACTTCCCTGTAGCTTGGTAACTATTATTTACCGCGGTATTGTAAACGCGAATCCTGTAGATAGATCTATCGGGCCTGACAACCCCGACCGGACTGGACGACCAGTATTCAACGGTTGCACAGTACTTCGTTTCGTGACTACACTTGGTACGGTGTAGTAAGATTTCATAATAAAGGGAATATGCGACGTGATTAAATGTTAAGTATGGTTACCAAGTGCTCAACCACTTAGAATATTTATTTTTATTAAAATGTTTACATATGAAATCTTGTGGTCCATAGTTATAACGCTGCTAGCATCAAACCTATATATCTCACCAACTTTATGTTGACATTTTAAAGCATGTTATTCTCAGGTACGAATTAAGTCTTCCGCTGTGCATTAGCTCATACTAAGGCCCTTACTTGGGGTCGAACATCGCAATGGAACCAAATGTTGAAGACTTCGTCCGGGAGGATAAGGTCGAGGTCTTTACACCCTTTTTGTCCGATCTTCTCGTTTTCACTCAAAATTAACAACGAAAAATGTTGTTGCAAAACTATAACGCGTTTAAAAGGTCCCTTTTTGTCCGATCTTCTCGTTTTCATTCAAAATAAACAACGAAAAACGTTATTGCAAAACTATAACGCATTTGAAAGGTCCCTTTTTGTTCGATCTTCTCGTTTTCACTCAAAATAAACAACGAAAAACGTTGTTGCAAAACTATAACGCATTTAAAACGTCCCTTTTTGTCCGATCTTCTCGTTTTCACTCAAAATAAATAACGAAAAACGTTGTTGCAAAACTATAACGCGTTTGAAACGTCCCTTTTTGTCCGACCTTGTCGTTTTCACTCAAAATAAACACCGAAAAACGTTGTTGCAAAACTATAACGCGTTTGAAACGTCCTTTTTTGTCCGATCTTCTCGTTTTCACTCAAAATAAACAACGAAAAACGTTGTTGCAAAACTATAACGCGTTTAAAAGGTCCCTTTTTGTTCGATCTTCTCGTTTTCACTCAAAATAAACAGCGAAAAACGTTGTTGCAAAAATATAACGCGTTAAAAAGGTCACTTTTTGTTCGATCTTCTCATTTTCACTCCAAATAAACAACGAAAAACGTTGTTGCAAAACTATAACGCGTTTAAAAGGTCCCATTTTGTCCGATTTTCTCGTTTTCACTCAAAATTAACAACGAAAAACGTTGTTGCAAAACTATAACGCGTTTAAAAGGTCCCTTTTTGTCCGATCTTCTCGTTTTCACACAAAATAAACAACGAAAAACCTTATTGCAAAACTTTAACGCGTTTGAAAGGTCCTTTTTGTCCGATCTTCTCGTTTTCATTCCAAATAAACAACGAAAAACGTTGTTGAAAAACTCTAACGTGTTTAAAAGGTCCTTTTTTGTTCGATTTTCTCGTTTTCACTCAAAATTAACAACGAAAAACGTTGTTGCAAAACTATAACGCGTTTAAAACGTCCCTTTTTGTCCAATCTTCTCGTTTTCACTCAAAATAAACAACGAAAAACGGTGTTGCAAAACTATAACGCGTTTAAAACGTCCCTTTTGGTCCGATCTTCTCGTTTTCACTCAAAATAAACAACGAAAAACGTTGTTGCAAAACTATAACGCGTTTAAAAGGTCCCTTTTTGTCCAATCTTCTCGTTTTCACTCAAAATAAACAACGAAAAACGTTGTTGCAAAACTATAACGCGTTTAAAAGGTCCCTTTCTGTCCGATCTTCTCGTTTTCACACAAAATAAACAACGAAATACGTTGTTGCAAAACTATAACGCGTTTAAAACGTCCCTTTTTGTCCGATCTTCTCGTTTTCACTCAACATAAACAGCGAAAAACGTTGTTGCAAAACTATAACGCGTTTAAAAGGTCCCTTTTTGTCCGATCTTCTCATTTTCACTCTAAATAAACAACGAAAAACGTTGTTGCAAAACTATAACGCGTTTAAAACGTCCCTTTTTGTCCGATCTTCTCGTTTTCACTCAAAATAAACAACGAAAAACGTTGTTGCAAAACTATAACGCGTTTGAAACGTCCCTTTTTGTCCGACCTTCTAGTTTTCACTCAAAATAAACAACGAAAAACGTTGTTGCAAAACTATAACGCGTTTGAAACGTCCCTTTTTGTCCGATCTTCTCGTTTTCACTCAAAATAAACAACGAAAAACGTTGTTGCAAAACTATAACGCATTTAAAACGTCCCTTTTTGTCCGATCTTCTCGATTTCACTCAAAATTAACAATGAAAAACGTTGTTGCAAAATTATAACGCGTTTAAAACGTCCCTTTTTGTCCAATCTTCTCGTTTTCACTCAAAATAAACAACGAAAAACGTTGTTGCAAAACTACAACGCGTTTAAAACGTCCCTTTTGGTCCGATCTTCTCGTTTTCACTCAAAATAAACAACGAAAAACGTTGTTGCAAAACTATAACGCGTTTAAAACGTCCCTTTTTGTCTGATCTTCTCGTTTTCACTCAAAATAAACAACGAAAAACGTTGTTGCAAAACTATAACGTGTTTGAAAGGTCCATTTTTGTCCGATCTTCTCGTTTTCACTCAAAATAAACAACGAAAAACGTTGTTGCAAAACTATAACGCGTTTAAAAGGTCCCTTTCTGTCCGATCTTCTCGTTTTCACTCAAAATTAACAACGAAAAATGTTGTTGCAAAACTATAACGCGTTTAAAAGGTCCCTTTTTGTTCTATCTTCTCGTTTTCACACAAAATAAACAACGAAAAACGTTATTGCAAAACTATAACGCGTTTGAAAGGTCCCTTTTTGTTCGATCTTTCGTTTTCACTCAAAATAAACAATGAAAAACGTTGTAGCAAAACTATAACGCATTTAAAACTTCCCTTTTTGTCCGATCTTCTCGTTTTCACTCAAAATAAACAACGAAAAACGTTGTTGCAAAACTATAACGCATTTAAAACGTCCCTTTTTGTCCGATCTTCTCGTTTTCCCTCAAAATTAACAACGAAAAACGTTGTTTCAAAAATATAACGCGTTTAAAAGTTCCCATTTTGTCCGATTTTCTCGTTTTCACTCAAAATAAACGACGAAAACGTTGTTGCAAAACTATAATGCGTTTAAAACGTCCCTTTTTGTCCGATGTTCTCGTTTTCACTCAAAATAAACGACGAAGGTCCCTTTTTGTCCTATCTTCTCGTTTTCACTCAAAATAAACAACGAAAAACGTTGTTGCAAAAATATAACGCGTTTAAAAGGTCCCTTTTTGTCCGATCTTCTCATTTTCACTCCAAATAAACAACGAAAAACGTTGTTGCAAAACTAAAACGCGTTTAAAAGGTCACTTTTTGTCCGATTTTCTCGTTTTCAATCAAAATTAACAACGAAAAACGTTGTTACAAAACTATAACGCCTTTAAAAGGTCCCTTTTTGTCCGATCTTCTCGTTTTGACACAAAATAAACAACGAAAAATGTTATTGCAAAACTATAACGAGTTTGAAAGGTCCCTTTTTGTCCGATCTTCTCGTTTTCACTCAAAATTAACAACGAAAAACGTTGTTGCAAAACTATAACGTGTTTAAAAGGTCCCTTTTTGTCCGATCTTCTCGTTTTCACACAAAATAAACAACGAAAAACGTTATTGCAAAACTATAACGCGTTTGAAAGGTCCCTTTTTATTCGATCTTCTCGTTTTCACTCAAAATAAACAACGAAAAACGTTGTTGCAAAAATATAACGCGTTTAAAAGTTCCCTTTTTGTCCGATCTTCTCGTTTTCACTCAAAATTAAAAACGAAAAACTTTGTTGCAAAACTATAACGCGTTTAAAAGGTCCATTTTTGTCCGATCTTCTCGTTTTCACTCAAAATAAACAACGAAAAACGTTGTTGCAAAACTATAACGCGTTTAAAAGGTCCCTTTTTGTCCGATCTTCTCGTTATCACTAAAAATAAACTATCTTCTCGTTATCATTAAAAATAAATAATGAAAAACGTTGTTGCAAAACTATAACGCGTTTAAAAGGTCCCTTTTTGTCCGATCTTCTCGTTTTCACTCAAAATTAACAACGAAAAACGTTGTTGCAAAAATATAACGCGTTTAAAAGGTCGCTTTTTGTCCGATCTTCTCATTTTCACTCCAAATAAACAACGAAAAAGTTGTTGCAAAACTATAACGTGTTTAAAAGGTCCCTTTTTGTCCGAATTTCTCGTTTTCACTCAAAATTAACAACGAAAAACGTTGTTGCAAAACTATAACGCGTTTAAAAGGTCCCTTTATGTCTGATCTTCTCGTTTTCACACAAAATAAACAACGAAAAACCTTATTGCAAAACTTTAACGCGTTTGAAAGGTCCCTTTTTGTCCGATCTTCTCGTTTTCATTCCAAATTAACAACGAAAACGTTGTTGCGAAACTATAACGTGTTTAAAAGGTCCTTTTTTGTCCGATTTTCTCGTTTTCAATCAAAATTAACAACGAAAAACGTTGTTGCAAAACTATAACGCGTTTTAAAGGTCCCTTTTTGTCCGATCTTCTCGTTTTCACACAAAATAAACAACGAAAAACGTTATTGCAAAACTATAACGTGTTTAAAAGGTCCCTTTTTGTCCGATCTTCTTGTTTTCACTCAAAATAAACAAAGAAAAACGTTGTTGCAAAACTATAATGCATTTAAAAGGTCCCTTTTTGTCCGATCTTCTCGTTTTCACAAAAAATTAACAACGAAAAACGTTGTTGCAAAACTATAACGCGTTTAAAAGGTCCCTTTTTGTCCGATCTTCTCGTTTTCACTCAAAATTAACAACGAAAAACGTTGTTGCAAAACTATAACGCGTTTAAAAGGTCCGTTTTTGTTCTATCTTCTCGTTTTCACACAAAATAAACAACGAAAAACGTTATTGCAAAACTATAACGCGTTTGAAAGGTCCCTTTTTGTTCGATCTTCTCGTTTTCACTCAAAATAAACAACGAAAAACGTTGTTGCAAAACTATAACGCATTTAAAACGTCCCTTTTTGTCCGATCTTCTCGATTTCACTCAAAATTAACAATGAAAAACGTTGTTGCAAAATTATAACGCGTTTAAAACGTCCCTTTTTGTCCAATCTTCTCGTTTTCACTCAAAATAAACAACGAAAAACGTTGTTGCAAAACTATAACGCGTTTAAAACGTCCCTTTTGGTCCGATCTTCTCGTTTTCACTCAAAATAAACAACGAAAAACGTTGTTGCAAAACTATAACGCGTTTAAAACGTCCCTTTTTGTCCGATCTTCTCGTTTTCACTCAAAATAAACAACTAAAAACGTTGTTGCAAAACTATAACGCGTTTAAAAGGTCCCTTTTTGTCCGATCTTCTCGTTTTCACTCAAAATAAACAACGAAAAATGTTGTTGCAAAACTATAACGCGTTTAAAACGTCCCTTTTTGTCCGATCTTCTCGTTTTCACACAAAATAAACAACGAAAAACGTTGTTGCAAAACTATAACGCGTTTAAAAGGTCCCTTTTTTCCGATCTTCTCGTTTTCACTCAAAATAAACAACAAAAAACGTTGTTACAAAAATATAACGCGTTTAAAAGGTCCCTTTTTGCCTGATCTTCTCATTTTCACTCCAAATAAACAACGAAAAACGTTGTTGCAAAACTATAACGCGTTTAAAAGGTCCCTTTTTGTTAGATTTTCTCGTTTTCACTCAAAATTAACAAGGAAAAACGTTGTTGCAAAACTATGACGCATTTAAAAGGTCCCTTTATGTCCGATCTTCTCGTTTTCACACAAAATAAAGAACGAAAAACCTTATTACAAAACTTTAACGCGTTTGAAAGGTCCCTTTTTGTCCGATCTTCTCGTTTTCACTCAAAATTAACAACGAAAAACGTTGTTGCAAAACTATAACACGTTTAAAAGGTCCCTTTTTGTCCGATCTTCTCGTTTTCACACAAAATAAACAACGAAAACGTTATTGCAAAACTATAACGCATTTGAAAGGTCCCTTTTTGTCCGATCTTCTCGTTTTCACTCAAAATAAACAACGAAAAACGTTGTTGCAAAACTATAACGAGTTTAAAAGGTCCCTTTTTGTCCGATCTTCTCGTTTTCACACAAAATAAACAACGAAAAAGGTTATTGCAAAACTATAACGTGTTTGAAAGGTTCCTTTTTTGTGCGATCTTCTCGTTTTCATTCCAAATAAACAACGAAAACGTTGTTGCAAAACTATAACGTGTTTAAATGGTCCTTTTTTGTCCGATTTTCTCGTTTTCACTCAAAATTAACAACGAAAAACGTTGTTGCAAAACTATAACGCGTTTAAAAGGTCCCTTTGTGTCCGATCTTCTCGTTTCACACAAAATAAACAACGAAAAACGTTATTGCAAAACTATAATGTGTTTGAAAGGTCCCTTTTTATCCGATCTTCTCGTTTTTACTCAAAATAAACAACGAAAAACGTTGTTACAAAACTATAACGCATTTAAAAGGTCCCTTTTTGTCCGATCTTCTCATTTTCACTCAAAATTAACAACGAAAAACGTTGTTGCAAAACTATAACGCGTTTAAAAGGTCCCTTTTTGTTCTATCTTCTCGTTTTCATACAAAATAAACAACGAAAAACGTTATTGCAAAACTATAACGCGTTTGAAAGGTCCCTTTTTGTTCGATCTTCTCGTTTTCACTCAAAATAAACAACGAAAAACGTTGTTGCAAAACTATAACGCATTTAAAACTTCCCTTTTTGTCCGATCTTCTCGTTTTCACTCAAAATAAACAACGAAAAATGTTGTTGCAAAACTATAACGCGTTTAAAACGTCTCTTTTTGTCCGATCTTCTCGTTTTCACTCAAAATTAACAACGAAAAACGTTGTTGCAAAAATATAACGCGTTTAAAAGGTACCTTTTTGTACGATCTTCTCATTTTCACTCCAAATAAACAACGAAAAACGTCATTGCAAAACTATAACGCGTTTAAAAGGTCCCTTTTTGTTCGATCTTCTCGTTTTCACTCAAATATAACGCGTTTAAAACGTCCCTTTTTGTCCGATCTTCTCGTTTTCACTAAAAATAAAAAACAAAAAACATTGTTGCAAAACTATAACGCGTTTAGAAGGTCCCTTTTTGTCCGATCTTCTCGTTTTCACTTAAAATAAACAACGAAAAACGTTGTTGCAAAAATATAACGCGTTTAAAAGGTCCCTTTTTGTCCGATCTTCTCATTTTCACTCCAAATAAACAACGAAAAACGTTGTTGCAAAACTAGAACGCGTTTAAAAGGTCCCTTTTTGTCCGATTTTCTCGTTTTCACTCAAAATTAACAACGAAAAACGTTGTTGCAAAACTATAACGCGTTTAAAAGGTCCCTTTTATCCGATCTTCTCGTTTTCACACAAAATAAACAACAAAAAACGTTATTTCAAAACTATAACGCGTTTGATAGGTCCCTTTTTGTCCGATCTGTGACAACCCGGAAATTTCCAACCAAATTTAAACTTTATCTTTATATTATTCCGACACGATAAGCAAAGTTTGTTAAGTTAAATCTAAAGAATTTTAAATTGTGTTCATACATTCATTATAACCTCGACCAAATTCCGACGATTCACGAACCGTTATATATAAATAAATATGTATATATATGTGTATATATATATTATAACTTGAGAATATTAATAAAGTATTAAACGTATAATACTTTACATGAACGTATTTGTTTCAATATGTTTATCGATGGAATTAGAAGATAATATCAAATGATTGATTTATCAGATACATTATGATATCATTACGGGTCTATGTTATGAGGTCCACTGTGATTTAAGAAATCTATTCTTTTTGACAACATTTTGAAAATGGTAAAGTGATTTATAAGTAAGAACGTGAAGTGTAAATAACTTAGATGTTGGATATCGACAAGTTAAGTAACTCGACATTTTTCATTAAGATGATTTCATACGTTTATTTAACCTTTGAACTTTATCCCATGCTTCACCAATAAACTGTAATTTAAAAACTTGAAACCTATTATGAATATATATGATTCTACTTTTCTAAAGCATTTTATGATATAACGATTTCCATTATTTTAACCTTTAAACAAAATGATTCTTAAAAATATATTTGGTTTTGGAAAACAAAATTATTATATTTATTTGATTTAGTTTCAAACGTACAAAAACGTTTTCAGTTTAAAAAGAACTTTATTATTAAAACGTATATAACTTTTATAAATATCTAGAACCACTTTTGACAACTCATTACTTAACCAGTATGATAAAGATAACGATATTTATATTTTGTTTTATTAAATATATATAACGATTTAAATTAATATTATATATATTTATACGCGTATTATACGTACATAGTTTTATACTTTTACTATACTTAAACTTTATCTTTACTTTATTTTTACTTTACTTTAACTTTAATAATTCACTTTAATAATTCATACTTTAATAATTCACTTTAATAATTCATACTTTAATAATTCACTTTAATAATTCATACTTTAATAATTCACTTTAATAATTCATACTTTAATAATTCATACTTTAATAATTCACTTTAATAAATCAAAAATCTATTATAAATAGAATTCAATAGGTTTCATTATTTCATAGAAACTTGAAAATATTTTTCTCTAAACTCTCTCAATCGATTTACACACACACACACACACACACATATATATATATATATATATATATATATATATATATATATATATATATATATATATATATATATATATATATATATATATATACTCCGTATTATTTCAAGATATTATTAGTATACATAAAATATTACGTCAGAGTGCAGTCCGAGTGATTTCGAAATTGTTTTTCGAGTGGGATTGGATTAAGGAAATTATGGGTTATAGCTATGGAGGTGATTGGGTATGGTTCATGGGTATGCTCGTGAGGTCAATATAGTGTTTATCATCTCCGTTGCGTCTACGTACCTTTCCTGCAATATTGAATCTCAATATTGATATGTGAGTACTCATAATTTAACTTTTACATACTAATAGTGTATCCCTGACTAGTGCTCGAGTATATAGGATTATGCATTTTTGTACTTTTGATATTGCCTTTAGTTAGGTTATGTTGAATCCTGAATTAGTTATATATGCGACTGAGATAAGGTATAAGATATGTATGTCGTTGGAAAGCTAGCGAAAAATTAAGAACTTTTCATTTAGATATCGAATGATTTCGATGAACGGATTTGAAGTTATAGTCCATCGAATTTTTGTATTATTATTAAAAATGATTATTATTATCGTCGTTACTATCGTCGTTCTAGTTTAATCTTATTATTATTATTATCTTTATCAATAAAAGGATTTATATTTAAAAATTGTTATTTTTTTATTATTATTACTATCGTTATTATCGTTAAAGTTATAATTAGTATTATTATTATTATCCAATTATTATTATTATTATTATTATTATTATTATTATTATTGGTATTATTATTATTATTATTATCATTATTAATATATATATATCATTATTTAAAAATGGTTATTGTTATTGTTATTATTATTATTACTATATTATCATTAAGATAATTATTAGTATTATCGTTAATAATGTTATAGTAACTATCATTATTAATATTAGTGTAATTAAAACAAATATTTGTAACACCTAATTATTTTGATTACTATTATTATCATTATTACGAACACGATATAAAAGACGATTAAAAGCTATTAAACGAAACGATTAGGAAATAATGGGTAAGAGTATCATGATGAAATTAAAATATTATAAGATATTGATTTAGATAAAATTATCGTTATTATTATTTTTATCAGTACTATTATTATTAAAATTATCGTTAGTATTAAAACTATCATTTTAACAAAAATTACCATTTTAATAGAAATGTCATTGTTACTATAAAATATCATCATTATTATTATTTTAAATAGAATTATTATTTTAAATATAATATTAAAAATTATCGTAAATATTAAAGTTATCATAATTAGAATTATCGTTTTATCATAATGTCATCTTAGTAATTATAAATATTGATATTTTATAATAATAATAATTATTACAAAATAATACAACTTTTACTTACTATCATTATAGATATTATTTTATCAAATAAATATTTGATACAAACATATTTTACTACGTGTAATAACTTACTTTAATAATACCTATCATATTATCTTTATAATATTAAATGAACCCTATAAATTTTATTACTTAATATATATAAAAGTATATTTTATTATATAAATATAATATAAAATTTTATTTATTAATAAATAAATTATATTATTTACTCTAATAAATCTTTTAAAAATATTTAAAAATATAAAACGACGATATTTAAACTATATATTAATCATGTATAGATTTTTGGAAATTATTTTGAGTCAAATTTACTTTTGTTGACTTTTGCATATTAGTCTCGAGCATTAGGATTGTGGTACACTTTGACTTGACCTAATTTGTTAGACAAATATTGACCAACACATAAATATATATAATTAATTAAGGTTCGTGAATTCGAGGCCA
This sequence comes from Rutidosis leptorrhynchoides, assembly GCF_046630445.1. NCBI lineage: Eukaryota > Viridiplantae > Streptophyta > Magnoliopsida > Asterales > Asteraceae > Rutidosis > Rutidosis leptorrhynchoides. The sequence continues at coordinate 262,781,132 of NC_092337.1, forward strand.
ACCTTGCACTTGTTCAATGACGTTATATGTATTTTTACAACGAAATACAGTATGGTGAGTTTCATTTGCCTTTTTACCCTTTATATTTTTGGGACTGAGAATACATGCGCTTTTATAAATGTTTGACGAAATAGACACAAGTAATTGAAACTACATTCTATGGTTGAATTATCGAAATCGAATATGCCCCTTTTTATTAAAGTCTGGTAATCTAAGAATTAGGGAACAGATACCCTAATTGACGCGAATCCTAAAGATAGATCTATTGGGCCTAATAAACCCCATCCGAAGTACCGGATGCTTTAGTACTTCGAAATTTATATCATGTCCGAAGGAGGATCCCTGAATGATAGGGGATATTCTTATATGTATCTAGTTAATGTCGGTTACCAGGTGTTCACCATATGAATGATTATTTTTTGTCTCTATGCATGGGACGTATATTTATGAGAACTGGAAATGAAATTCTTGTGGTCTATTAAAATGATGGAAATAAATGATTATGATAAACTAATGAACTCACCAACCTTTTGGTTGACACTTTAAAGCATGTTTATTCTCAGGTGTTAAAGAAATCTTTCGCTGTGCATTTGCTCATTTTAAAGATATTACTTGGAGTCTTTCATAGCATATTTCGAAGAACGTTGCATTCGAGTCATTGAGTTCATCAAAGATTATTATTAAATCAATTTATAGTTGGATAGTGGATATTATGAAATGGTATGCATGCCTGTCAATTTTTGATGTAAAGAAAGATTGTCTTTTAAAAACGAATGCAATGTTTGTAAAATGTATCATATAGAGGTCAAATACCTCGCAATGTAATCAACTATTGTGAATCGTTTATAATGTATATGAATGGGTCCTTTCAGTTGGTATCAGAGCGGTGGTCTTAGTGAACCAGGTCTGCATTAGTGTGTCTAACTGATAAGTCGTTAGGATGCATTAGTGAGTCTGGACTTCGACCGTGTCTGCATGTCAAAAGTTTTGCTTATCATTTCTAGTCGGAAATCATCTGCTTATCATCCATAGGAAATTATCTGCTTATCATTATTAGTCTAGACACGTCTTGCTACATTAATTGCATGAGTAGTGTATAGACAAAATTCATATCTTAGCGTATCTGCTAAATCATATCTTATCGTATCTGTTACTTTAACCTTTGTCTGACATATCCCGCAAATTCCTCCGTAATCTATGAAATCTTTTGATCTCTATATATAGATATCCTATGTAAATAGAATATCACCCGATAGCCGAAAAACATTTTATATCGAAAATCCTTTATCCAATCGTACGAAATGGAATTTGTCATCAGTTCAAGTCACTCGGATTCCGAAATGGAATCTCACTCAAGCTCCGAAAGCAGTGTGACCGGAATGGATCAACCAATCAGTCATCACCTATTCTGGATGAATTGGGGATGGGTTCGTAGCCTCCTCAATCATTGGAAACAAGAAGAAGGCGATCCTTTCCATCCACCACATTGCCCTCTTGGCAAAGAACCTGAAGCACTTACTGGAGAACCTGTTCGAGATACCATTTTCTCTCTCATTTCCAGGGTATCTCGTCACGATTATATACTACATCAAATTCTAGATTTTATTTATCCACTCGTTCCGACTGACAATCATCCTGGAATAATAGAAGTCAACGAACTTCGCGCTCGGGTAGTGGCTTTGGAGAATATGGTGCAGAGATTACAAACACCAGCAGCAGCACCAGTAGCATAACCAGTACCACCATCATCAACGCCAACAGTACCATTACCACCTCCAACCACAACCGCGTTGTAAACCTCAACTTCACAATCTGTCCCACGAGCATCAACGTCATACGTACCATAGATACCAAGGAGTACCAACAACAATAACTGATGAAGTATTAATTCATAACTTCATTGGAGAAACATTCCGTGGCGATTATATAATCTCTAAAGTATTAGAGATTATCTAATCTAACCCTAACCATAAATCAGTTAAGCGAACCAAAATGATAGAAGGAAGAGTAGAAAACCTGACAAAAATGGTGTGTGATTAACAAGTTAAACTTGTTTTACCAACAGCATCAACAGTACCGTCAACGTCACCAGCATCGTCAGTACAGTCAACATCAGAATCAACAACACCTATAACATTACAAACTCCGTCAGTTCAAGAATCACTGTGGACATCATTACGAATCAATAACGTGTATATTGTATCAACAAGTTATGAAGAATTAACTCATTCCCTCTGAAGAAATTATATATATATTATATATATATATATATATATATTTTGAAATAAAAAATAAATCTTTCCGTGCTAAGCTATTGTGTGTGAATCTTAACTACTCAGTTAATTCATATTACAAATATGCAATAGTGTACATGCCCCGCCCGCGACTTAACCATCGTTAACTACAATCTCTGTCTCAATTCAACAAATTCCAATTCCTAATAAATCAAGTATATATTTGATTTTACACTTCATCATTGATGTAATCGAAATTTTTCAAATAACATCATTCGTACTTTGCGAAGTTCACAAGAATTTAACGAAAACCAACATCACATCTCAACAAATAACGAAGTATTGATTCATAATTTCAATATTATTGAAGAAATACTTATGTAACTTCTAAAGCCTTCAAGGAATTATTCAATTCTAGTTCCAACCATAAATCGAATGAGTTTAATTTAGTATTAACTCATTAAAATCTATGTTACATCTGAGGAGAATATTTACATATATATTTTCATAAAGACTGTAATAAAATTCTTATGTACAAAATATTAATTGTGAAAATTTTTTAACGGGTAGGTAATACCCGAGAGATATATATAAATTCACAATTAATATGTTACATTCTTCGAATCAGATTAAGCAAATTATCAATTATACTTCCTACTTTCACAATAATATACATTCTTTCATAGAAATCAAAACAACCATACTCATTCAAACCCAATTACATATTCTGCTTTTAAAATCTCAGAATTCTATTTGAGATATAAGCGGTACCATCACTTTTAGATTCCTACATCTTTCAAAGCTATACTTTGACTTCAAAAGTGTGTTAGAACATCAAATGTATACAAATGATTACAATCTGTGTTCAAACCCTTCAAAAATCTCTGAAGACACTTCAAATAATGAGCAATCGAGATGATGATCCAACCACATATTACCCACAGTTATGTACTTAAAAAGCTCTCGAAACCAAAGTCATAATTCAACACATATTTGTGTCAGATCTTTTGGCATTTATTAGTAAAAATAACCTTGCAATTCCTTTGCAAAGTAGCAAATTATATCACAGCTCCAGCAAGATAACTTCGATTTTTTCATTCGGATTAGCCTTATCATAATTTTGATATATGTGATTACCCTTTTGTTACCGGAGAACCTTTCATATTCCACCACATTAGCAATAAACTTACCTACAACTTCACTGATCTTGGGCATTCCAAAGAATCTTTATATTTATCGAAACCTCATCATTTAATCATCTGGCTCTTGTAACGAGAATTGTCATACGAATCATTGGGAATTAGCAATCAGTATTTTGAAATCTCACAGCATGTTGACGCCAACAGTTATACATAACGTCTATTTCCAAGGCTTACATACTTCGAATGTGAAGTTTCTGAAAAACACTCTGAACCGCGAACTAGTTCTCGAAATGCTGATGAAGCAACAAAAACTGTAAATGACCTTAGCAGTAAAAAGTTTGATGATAAAGATTAGTGTATTAACAAAGCTCAGAAATAGAGAAGTTTTGGAACTGGAAAACGGATTGAGCAAAGTATGAAGGAGGCTGTGGACGAATCACAAAGACTGAACCTGCCTTTGAAGAATCCAAATGATTTAGTGTCTGCTGAAGTCATTAACGAATACCTTGCTCCTGACACTAAAACCTTACAGACAATATTCTTCATCATCCTCTGATATTAGAAATTCTAAGATATCATCGTATCTTTCATTATAAATATCCTCCATATTTCTGAAGATATTTCCATAACTATTCTTATCTGGAATCATTTATCTCTTTGCGCTATCTGTATTACATCAAAAAGGAAACTGTTTAGTTCCTATACTCTGTAAACCTTTGAGTTTAAAATATGAATGTTTTTGAAGTAGTGTTGGAAACTGAAGCATGAGTTAGTATAATATAATGACACTTGATCAACGTGATTATATTACAGTAATTCATGCTGAGTTTCTAAATGGAACGTGATGATTCACAGATCATAACATCATCATGTGCCATGTTATACGACTCTTGTATTCTATTTAACCTCTAAAATATCAAGAAAATATTTCTTGATGATTCAGCCTTTTCCAAGGTATTCTAGTAATTTGATAATTCAAGATCGTGCCATCACAATTTCCTTCCTAGAACATTAACAATGTTCATTCCGAAATTCATATCTGTAAATTCTGGACCATTACAAGCGGTGCTTAATCGCAAGAAGAAGAAACGAAAGGACAAAACTCTGAAATAGAAATTGGGGTATAAATTGCAGCAAATAAAAGAGAGCATTAACTGTAGATGACAATGATTATAGAAGATAGAAACAGAGACTTTGAAATATAAGGGAAGATATAAAGCCCAACGACAAACCAAAAATTATAAACCATATATATCGATGCATATAGCAATATAAAGACACGGGAGAACTAGAAACACTATAAACCCAAGACTATAGTAGAAGTAAATAGATTCTTCCGGCGGTAGATGAAAAAGAAGAATGACCGATATGAAAGTTATAAGTATATCGAGAATCAGAACTGGATGGAGCATATTGATGAATACTTTAAAATATGAGTTGAGGGGGAAAGAATAGAAGGTGATGAAACATGACTAGGAACTTAGAAATCAACAGATTTAACTCACACAATGACGGAATAAGTGAATCAAACCCTCTAGTGAATAGGTTAAGCTTTTTTGGATTAATTTAGTCATACCACAACTAAATCAAGTGTGATTAGATCAACACCTAGAGCTATTATTCACCACCTGGGTGATTTGGGTTGAGAGAGAATCGGAGGAGCTCACCAGATCTGAGTGTGTGTAACAAATGAGAGGCTTAACCTAAAATGAAGAACATAAGACTTTATATACCCCTGCTGTTGACTCACCCGTACGATTCATCCATCACACATACGAGTTGGCTTCATTAGCCGTACGGGTGATCACTCACTTGTGTCTTCTCATTTAGGTGGTAATTATGACTTAGCTCAGCATCAACCATGCGTATGAGCCTGTCAGCCGTACGAGTGAGGCTTCACTCGGACGTCTGACTAAGTCTAACATAGTCAAACATCCAAATCTTGTTTCTGCAGTTGCTATAACCACATACAAACACGGATAGGATAATAACGAACGATTATGGTGGCCTGTAAACTGTTGTACCTGCAATGGACTTGGGTAGATGTCTAGGGACTTGCATAAAATATATCAACAAAAGGTGTGAGTTGTAAGAAAACGAAGGAGCTGAATTTATAAGAAAATCTCTGACAGAACAATTAAAATGGACGATCGCATTTAAAGCGGATCCTAATTCCTTTTGTTACCGGAGAATCAAATCTTATTACAAAGATTTTCTTCAAATCTGGAAATCAATCATATCTACATCAAATGATAAGATGAATCTACACTTACTCATTTCACTCTTCTATGTTAGCTTCATTCGTACTCTTCATATAAATGGATTGTTTATCCAAATTATTCGCTGATGATAAAACTCTAATTTTCAGCCTGTATGCATCATGAAAACATACTTATTATCATTCACGACCTTTCCACTCAAATTTCGGGACGAAATTTCTTTAACGGGTAGGTACTGTGACAACCCGAAAATTTCCAACCAAATTTAAACTTTATCTTTATATTATTCCGACACGATAAGCAAAGTTTGTTAAGTTAAATCTAAAGAATTTTAAATTGTGTTCATACATTCATTATAACCTCGACCAAATTCCGACGATTCACAAACCGTTATATATAAATAAATATGTATACATATGTATATATATATTATAACTTGAGAATATTAATAAAGTATTAAACGTATAATACTTTACATGAACGTATTTGTTTCAATATGTTTATCGATGGAATTAGAAGATAATATCAAATGATTGATTTATCAGATATATTATGATATCATTACGGGTCTATGTTATGAGGTCCACTGTGATTTAAGAAATCTATTCTTTTTGACAACATTTTGAAAATGGTAAAGTGATTTATAAGTAAGAACGTGAAGTGTAAATAACTTAGATGTTGGATATCGACAAGTTAAGTAACTCGACATTTTTCATTAAGATGATTTCATACGTTTATTTAACCTTTGAACTTTATCCCATGCTTCACCAACAAACTGTAATTTAAAAACTTGAAACCTATTATGAATATATATGATTCTACTTTTCTAAAGCATTTTATGATATAACGATTTCCATTATTTTAACCTTTAAACAAAATGATTCTTAAAAATATATTTGGTTTTGGAAAACAAAATTATTATATTTATTTGATTTAGTTTCAAACGTACAAAAACGTTTTCAGTTTAAAAAGAACTTTATTATTAAAACGTATATAACTTTTATAAATATCTAGAACCACTTTTGACAACTCATTACTTAACCAGTATGATAAAGATAACGATATTTATATTTTATTTTATTAAATATATATAACGATTTAAATTAATATTATATATATTTATACCCGTATTATACGTACAAAGTTTTATACTTTTACTATACTTAAACTTTACCTTTACTTTATTTTTACTTTACTTTAACTTTAATAATTTACTTTAATAATTCATACTTTAATAATTCACTTTAATAATTCATACTTTAATAATTCACTTTAATAATTCATACTTTAATAATTCACTTTAATAATTCATACTTTAATAATTCACTTTAATAATTCATACTTTAATAATTCACTTTAATAATTCAAAAATCTATTATAAATAGAATTCAATAGGTTTCATTATTTCATAGAAACTTGAAAATATTTTTCTCTAAACTCTCTCAATCGATTTACATATATATATATATATATATACTCCGTATTATTTCAATATATTATTAGTATACATAAAATATTACGTCAGAGTGCTGTCCGAGTGATTTCGAAATTGTTTTTCGAGTGGGATTGGATTAAGGAAATTATGGGTTATAGCTATGGAGGTGATTGGGTATGGTTCATGGGTATGCTCGTGAGGTCAATATAGTGTTTATCATCTCCGTTGCGTCTACGTACCTTTCCTGCAATATTGAATCTCAATATTGATACGTGAGTACTCATAATTTAACTTTTACATACTAATAGTGTATCCCTGACTAGTGCTCGAGTATATAGGATTATGCATGTTTGTACTTTTGATATTGCCTTTAGTTAGGTTATGTTGAATCCTGAATTAGTTATATATGCGACTGAGATAAGGTATAAGATATGTATGTCGTTGGAAAGCTAGCGAAAAATTAAGAACTTTTCATTTAGATATCGAATGATTTCGATGAACGGATTTGAAGTTATAGTCCATCGAATTTTTGTATTATTATTAAAAATGATTATTATTATCGTCGTTATTATCGTCGTTCTAGTTTTATCTTATTATTATTATTATCTTTATCAATAAAAGGATTTATATTTAAAAATTGTTATTTTTTTTATTATTACTATCGTTAAATTATAATTAGTATTATTATTATTATCCAATTATTATTATTATTATTATTATTATTATTATTATTATTATTATTATTATTATTATTATTGGTATTATTATTATTATTATTGGTATTATTATTATTATTATCATTATTAATATATATATCATTATTTAAAAAAGGTAATTGTTATTATTATTATTACTATATTATAATTAAGATAATTATTGGTATTATCGTTAATAATGTTATAGTAACTATCATTATTAATATTAGTGTAATTAAAACAAATATTTGTAACACCTAATTATTTTGATTACAATTATTATCATTATTACGAACACGATATAAAAGACGATTAAAAGCTATTAAATGAAACGATTAGGAAATAATGGGTAAGAGTATCATGATGAAATTAAAATATTATAAGATATTGATTTAGATAAAATTATCGTTCTTATTATTTTTATCAGTACTATTATTATTAAAATTATCATTAGTATTAAAACTATCATTTTAACAAAAATTATCATTTTAATAGAAATGTCATTGTTACTATAAAATATCATCATTATTATTATTTTAAATAGAATTATTATTTTAAAGATAATATTAAAAATTATCGTAAATATTAAAGTTATCATAATTAGAATTATCGTTTTATCATAATGTCATCTTAGTAATTATAAATATTGATATTTTATAATAATAATAATTATTACAAAATAATACAACTTTTACTTACTATCATTATAGATATTATTTTATCAAATAAATATTTGATACAAACATATTTTACTACGTGTAATAACTTACTTTAATAATACCTATCATATTATCTTTATAATATTAAATGAACCCTATAAATTTTATTACTTAATATATATAAAAGTATATTTTATTATATAAATATAATATAAAATTTTATTTATTAATAAATAAATTATATTATTTACTCTAATAAATCTTTTAAAAATATTTAAAAATATAAAACGACGATATTTAAACTATATATTAATCATGTATAGATTTTTGGAAATTATTTTGAGTCAAATTTACTTTTGTTGACTTTTGCATATTAGTCTCGAGCATTAGGATTGTGGTACACTTTGACTTGACCTAATTTGTTAGACAAATATTGACCCAACACATAAATATATATAATTAATTAAGGTTCGTGAATTCGAGGCCAACCTTGCACTTGTTCAATGACGTTATATGTATTTTTACAACGAAATACAGTATGGTGAGTTTCATTTGCCTTTTTACCCTTTATATTTTTGGGACTGAGAATACATGCGCTTTTATAAATGTTTGACGAAATAGACACAAGTAATTGAAACTACATTCTATGGTTGAATTATCGAAATCGAATATGCCCCTTTTTATTAAAGTCTGGTAATCTAAGAATTAGGGAACAGACACCATAATTGACGCGAATCCTAAAGATAGATCTATTGGGCCTAACAAACCCCATCCAAAGTACCGGATGCTTTAGTACCTCGAAATTTATATCATGTCCGAAGGAGGATCCCGGAATGATAGGGGATATTCTTATATGTATCTAGTTAATGTCGGTTACCAGGTGTTCACCATATGAATGATTATTTTTTGTCTCTATGCATGGGACGTATATTTATGAGAACTGGAAATGAAATTCTTGTGGTCTATTAAAATGATGGAAATAAATGATTATGATAAACTAATGAACTCACCAACCTTTTGGTTGACACTTTAAAGCATGTTTATTCTCAGGTGTTAAAGAAATCTTTCGCTGTGCATTTGCTCATTTTAAAGATATTACTTGGAGTCTTTCATAGCATATTTCGAAGAACGTTGCATTCGAGTCATTGAGTTCATCAAAGATTATTATTATATCAATTTATAGTTGGATAGTGGATATTATGAAATGGTATGCATGCTTGTCAATTTTTGATGTAAAGAAAGATTGTCTTTTAAAAACGAATGCAATGTTTGTAAAATGTATCATATAGAGGTCAAATACCTCGCAATGTAATCAACTATTGTGAATCGTTTATAATGTATATGAACAGGTCCTTTCACGATCTTCTCATTTTCACTCAAAATTAACAACGAAAAACGTTGTTGTAAAACTATAACGCGTTTAAAAGGTCCCTTTTTGTCCGATCTTCTCGTTTTCACACAAAATAAACAACGAAAAACGTTATTGCAAAACTATAACGCGTTTGAAAGGTCCCTGTTAACACCTATTTCCTTATGAGGTAAGGCTTAGTGTGCCAACAAGATACTAGAAGTAATCTAGCTTTAGGAGGGCGTAGTGTTGCCGATTGATTTTTACCCTCGGGAAATAATCCCTGCAGACCCGGCTCACAAGTGTAGAAACTTGTGGGGTGGCTTAATCAATCTGTCGTCCGTAGAGCGTAAAAGTGCTAGCCGGATGACTTCTAGTGAGAGAAAGTAGAGAGAGAGAGAGAATCGAAGTCTCAGCTCTCAAAGTTATCAGAATATCTGAACTGTGTAAAATGACGACCCAAGGGGTCTATTTATAGTGTCAGATCCACCAGATTTCTTGGGGACACGTGTCAGATGATGATACGTTCTGTTACTTGTGATTCGAAATTTACACTGAAGGTGGCGTTCTCCGGCCAGGGCTTGCGCGCTAGGCGGCCTTCAGGGCTTACGCATGACGGAGCAGCCTGTACAGCGGAGAACGCTAGACGGACAACTCCACAAAACTGTTGTTTCCAGCCTTCCTGATGCTACTTCTATGCAACCATTTATGCCTTTTATGTGTGTATACGATAGGATACACCATTAAGTCCCCCCAGTTTAATGACTTATGCATTTGAAGAATGATTAAGTCGTTAAACTTTTGAAAACGCATGCCAAACCTGAAATGTCCCGTTCTTATTGATTAAAAACGTTCCATATTAATTGATTTCGTTGCGAGGTTTTGACCTCTATATGAGACGTTTTTCAAAGACTGCATTCATTTTTAAAACAAACCATAACCTTTATTTCATAAATAAAGGTTTAAAAAGCTTTACGTAGATTATCAAATAATGATAATCTAAAATATCCTGTTTACCCACGACCATTACATAATGGTTTACAATACAAATATGTTAAATCGAAATCAGTTTCTTGAATGCAGTTTTTACACAATATCATACAAACATGGTGTAGTGACCCGAACTTTTCCATGTTTATATATATTAATTGAGATTGATGTTTACATGATTAAATGTTTCCAACATGTTAAGCAATCAAACTTGTTAAGACTTGATTAATTGAAATAGGTTTCATATAGACAATTGACCACCCAAGTTGACCGGTGATTCACGAACGTTAAAACTTGTAAAAAAACTATATGATGACATATATATGGTTATATGTATAGTTAACATGATATTATGATAAGTAAACATATCATTAATTATATTAACAATGAACTACATATGTAAAAACAAGACTACTAACTTAATGATTTTGAAACGAGACATATATGTAACGTTTATCGTTGTAACGACATTTAATGTATATATATCATATTAAGAGATATTCGTACATCATAATATCATGATAATATAATAATTTAAAATCTCTTTTGATATTATAAACATTGGGTTAACAACATTTAACAAGATCGTTAACCTAAAGGTTTCAAAACAACACTTACATGTAACGACTAACGATGACTTAACGACTCAGTTAAAATGTATATACATGTAGTGTTTTAATATGTATTTATACACTTTTGAAATACTTCAATACACTTATCAAAATACTTCTACTTAACAAAAATGCTTACAATTACATTCTCGTTCAGTTTCATCAACAATTCTACTCGTATGCACCCGTATTCGTACTCGTACAATACACAGCTTTTAGATGTATGTACTATTGGTATATACACTCCAATGATCAGCTCTTAGCAGCCCATGTGAGTCACCTAATACATGTGGGAACCATCATTTGGCAACTAGCAAGAAATATCTCATAAGATTACAAAAATATGAGTAATCATTCATGACTTATTTACATGAAAACAAAATTACATATCCTTTATATCTAATCCATACACCAACGACCAAAAACACCTACAAACACTTTCATTCTTCAATTTTCTTCATCTAATTGAACTCTCTCAAGTTCTATCTTCAAGTTCTAAGTGTTCTTCATAAATTCCAAAAGTTCTAGTTTCATAAAATCAAGAATACTTTCAAGTTTGCTAGCTCACTTCCAATCTTGTAAGGTGATCATCCAACCTCAAGAAATCTTTGTTTCTTACAGTAGGTTATCATTCTAATACAAGGTAATAATCATATTCAAACTTTGGTTCAATTTCTATAACTATAACAATCTTATTTCAAGTGATGATCTTACTTGAACTTGTTTTCGTGTCATGATTTTGCTTCAAGAACTTTGAGCCATCCAAGGATCCATTGAAGCTAGATCCATTTTTCTCTTTTCCAGTAGGTTCATCCAAGGAACTTAAGGTAGTAATGATGTTCATAACATCATTCGATTCATACATATAAAGCTATCTTATTCGAAGGTTTAAACTTGTAATCACTAGAACATAGTTTAGTTAATTCTAAACTTGTTCGCAAACAAAAGTTAATCCTTCTAACTTGACTTTTAAAATCAACTAAACACATGTTCTATATCTATATGATATGCTAACTTAATGATTTAAAACCTGGAAACACGAAAAACACCGTAAAATCGGATTTACGCCGTCGTAGTAACACCGCGGGCTGTTTTGGGTTAGTTAATTAAAAACTATGATAAACTTTGATTTAAAAGTTGTTATTCTGAGAAAATGATTTTTATTATGAACATGAAACTATATCCAAAAATTATGGTTAAACTCAAAGTGGAAGTATGTTTTCTAAAATGGTCATCTAGACGTCGTTCTTTCGACTGAAATGACTACCTTTACAAAAACGACTTGTAACTTATTTTTCTGACTAGAAACCTATACTTTTTTTGTTTAGATTCATAAAATAGAGTTCAATATGAAACCATAGCAATTTGATTCACTCAAAACGGATTTAAAATGAAGAAGTTATGGGTAAAACAAGATTGGATAATTTTTCTCATTTTAGCTACGTGAAAATTGGTAACAAATCTATTCCAACCATAACTTAATCAACTTGTATTATATATTATGTAATCTTGAGATACCATAGACACGTATACAATGTTTCGACCTATCATGTCGACACATCTATATATATTTCGGAACAACCATAGACACTCTATATGTGAATGTTGGAGTTAGCTATACAGGGTTGAGGTTGATTCCAAAATATATATAGTTTGAGTTGTGATCAATACTGAGATACGTATACACTGGGTCGTGGATTGATTCAAGATAATATTTATCGATTTATTTCTGTACATCTAACTGTGGACAACTAGTTGTAGGTTACTAACGAGGACAGCTGACTTAATAAACTTAAAACATCAAAATATATTAAAAGTGTTGTAAATATATTTTGAACATACTTTGATATATATGTATATATTGTTATAGGTTCGTGAATCAACCAGTGGCCAAGTCTTACTTCCCGACGAAGTAAAAATCTGTGAAAGTGAGTTATAGTCCCACTTTTAAAATCTAATATTTTTGGGATGAGAATACATGCAGGTTTTATAAATGATTTACAAAATAGACACAAGTACGTGAAACTACATTCTATGGTTGAATTATCGAAATCGAATATGCCCCTTTTTATTAAGTCTGGTAATCTAAGAATTAGGGAACAGACACCCTAATTGACGCGAATCCTAAAGATAGATCTATTGGGCCTAACAAACCCCATCCAAAGTACCGGATGCTTTAGTACTTCGAAATTTATATCATATCCGAAGGGTGTCCCGGAATGATGGGGATATTCTTATATATGCATCTTGTTATTGTCGGTTACCAGGTGTTCACCATATGAATGATTTTTATCTCTATGTATGGGATGTGTATTGAAATATGAAATCTTGTGGTCTATTGTTACGATTTGATATATATAGGTTAAACCTATAACTCACCAACATTTTTGTTGACGTTTTAAGCATGTTTATTCTCAGGTGATTATTAAGAGCTTCCGCTGTCGCATACTTAAATAAGGACAAGATTTGGAGTCCATGCTTGTATGATATTGTGTAAAAACTGCATTCAAGGAACTTATTTTGTTGTAACATATTGGTATTGTAAACCATTATGTAATGGTCGTGTGTAAACAGGATATTTTAGATTATCATTATTTGATAATCTACGTAAAGCTTTTTAAACCTTTATTGATGAAATAAAGGTTATGGTTTGTTTAAAAATGAATGCAGTCTTTGAAAAACGTCTCATATAGAGGTCAAAATCTCGCAACGAAATCAATTAATATGGAACGTTTTTAATCAATAAGAACGGGACATTTCAGTTGGTATCAGAGCGTTGGTCTTAGAGAACCAGAAAATTTGCATTAGTGTGTCTTATCGAGTTTGTTAGGATGCATTAGTGAGTCTGGACTTCGACCGTGTTTTCTTTAAAAATGATTGCTTAACATTTTTGTTGGAAACTATATATTTTTAACATATGAATATTATGTGATATATTAATCTCTTAACGTGTTTGATATTATGTGATAGATGTCTACCTCTAGAACAAGTCCCATTGACTCACCTAATAATAATGAAGAGTCAAATGTAAATTGGAATGATTTGTGGACTGATTCACAAGTTCCCGAAGAGGAACCGGAAGAAGAGTCGGAACCGGAAGAAGAATCGGAACCAGAAGAAGAATCGGAACCGGATGAAGAAATAGAACCGGTGGGGGAAATAATAAAACGGTTAAGTAAAAGAAAATCCTCAACCAACCGACCAAAGTTAATTATGGTCAATGGTGTTTCCGCCAAGGAAGCAAAATATTGGGAGGATTACCAATTCTCCGATGAATCGGATTCCGACGAGAATTCCGATGATGTTATAGAAATTACCCCAACTGAATTTAAAAAGGCAAAAGAAAATAATAAGGGAAAGGGCATAAAAATAGAGAAATCTAATTCCAACCCCGATGAACTTTATATGTATCGTCAACCCCCGAAGTCCTTAAGTTGTAACAATGACCCGGGAACCTCTAAACCACCAGGTTTTTCTAAACCAATGTGGACAACGACGGCTTGTATTAGGGGAACATCATATATCCCTAGAAACTTGGCAAAACGAACCAAAACCGAAGAAGAAGAAACGAGCGAGTCGGAATAAGATAGTTGTATTCGTGTGGTGTAATATATGGAATATAGTGTTCTTATGCTTTATGATATATGTAAAAATTGCTTGTATTAATAAGTATTTTTTTTATGAATCTAACTCTTGTCTATTTTACAGTTTAAAAACACAAAATGGATAGACAACCCAATATTTTAAGAGACCTACCCGGAGACATGATTGATGAAATCTTATCTAGAGTCGGCCAGAATTCTTCGGCACAACTATTTAAGGCGAGATCAGTTTGTAAGACATTCGAAGAACGTTCCAAGAATGTCTTGGTTTATAAGAGACTTTCGTTTGAAAGATGGGGGATATCACATTGGGAAACCCATAAGTTACGATGTGTTTACTTTGACGCATATATTGCGGGGAACCCAAATGCTATTTTACGCAACGGGTTAAGAAATTATTTTGACTCAATATATCCGAATATTGGACTTCGTGATTTAGAAAAAGCGGCTAACATGCAACATAAAGAAGCATGTTATGCTTACGGATTAGTAATGTTCGCTTCTCACCAAAGTGAGAACAAGAACATCGGGCTACAACTATTAAACAAAACGTTTCCACAAGTGACGGAGTCGGTAATTGGGGTAAGAAATGAGGTTTTTAGATTATTACGGGACTGTTGGACATTACGTAACCCTCGTCCCTTTGATGACGTTACAACACGCTGTCTTATCAACGGCCATAACGGTTATGTTGCACAAGACCAAGGATGGGAAGTAGTCCTAGTAAAACCAGAATGCATGACTTGTTTCTGGACGTATGAATTACGTGTCTTTATTGCCTTTGCTGAACAACTTGTGTACTAGCTAGAATTGTCTTCACAACTATCTTGTATCAAAGTTATTGTGTGCTATATTTCATGCTTTATGAAAAATAAGCGGTATTGTAAGTTTGTAAAATATTGTATAAAAGTTTGAACGCGAAATATTATTATAATCAGTTTTTCATATAGAATTGTAGTAGTTGAATTGTATATTAGCTACTAAGTATGAACTTAACGGGTAGGTACTACCCGAATTTAAACTTATAAAACGCTAATATGAAGAAAAAGCTTTTATAAATGAGTTCATATTATGCTACGAAATACTATTAACTACTCTTAATATTCTGTATGATTAACTTGTTCCATTTAACTATTTTGAAGGAAATGGCACCGACTACTCGACACACCGTGAATATGAATGAAGAGGAATTCCGTACTTTTCTAGCTTCAAACATAGCCGCAGTACAGGCTGCGCTACATACCAACAATAACCTTGGATCTAGCAGTACAGGAAATCGTGTAGGATGCACCTACAAAGAATTCACTGCCTGCAAACCTTTGGAATTTGATGGAACCGAAGGACCGATCGGATTGAAACGGTGGACCGAGAAGGTTGAATCGGTGTTTGCCATAAGTAAGTGTACTGAAGAGGACAAAGTGAAGTACTCTACGCATACCTTCACAGGTTCTGCGTTAACATGGTGGAATACCTATCTAGAGCAAGTGGGACAAGATGATGCGTACGCACTACCGTGGTCAGCATTCAAGCACTTGATGAACGAGAAGTACCGTCCCAGAACCGAGGTCAATAAGCTCAAGACAGAACTTAGAGGGTTACGAACCCAAGGATTTGATATTACTACGTACGAAAGACGATTCACAGAATTGTGCCTATTGTGTCCGGGAGCATTCGAAGATGAGGAAGAGAAGATCGACGCGTTTGTGAAAGGATTACCGGAAAGAATCCAAGAAGATATAAGTTCACACGAGCCCGCCTCCATACAACAGGCATGTAGAATGGCTCACAAACTAGTGAACCAGATTGAAGAAAGAATTAAAGAACAGACTGCTGAAGAGGCCAATGTGAAGCAAGTCAAAAGAAAGTGGGAGGAAAACGGTGATAAGAATCACCAATACAACAACAACAGCAATTACAACAATAATCGCAACAATTATCCCAACAATCGCAACATCAATCGCAACTACAACAAACGGCCCAACAACAACAACAACAACAACAACAACAACAACAGCAACTACAACAATCATCCCAACAACAATAATAACCGCAACAACAACAACAATCAGAAGCAACTATGCCAAAGGTGTGAAAAGAATCACTCGGGGTTCTGCACCAAATTTTGCAACAAGTGTAAAAGAAATGGTCATAGCGCGACGAAGTGTGAGGTCTACGGACCAGGGGTTAATAGAACGAAAGGAACAAATGGTGTCGGAACGATTAATGGCGGAGCAAGTAGTGTCGGAGCAAGTTATGCCAATGTAGTTTGTTATAAATGTGGAAAACCAGGCCACATTATTAGAAATTGCCCGAACCAGGAGAACACGAATGGACAAGGCCGTGGAAGAGTTTTCAATATTAATGCGGTAGAGGCACAGGAAGACCCGGAGCTTGTTACGGGTACGTTTCTTATTGACAATAAATCTGCTTACGTTTTATTTGATTCGGGTGCGGATAGAAGCTATATGAGTAGAGATTTTTGTGCTAAATTAAGTTGTCCATTGACGCCTTTGGATAGTAAATTTTTACTCGAATTAGCAAATGGTAAATTAATTTCAGCAGATAATATATGTCGGAATCGAGAAATTAAACTGGTTAGCGAAACATTTAAGATTGATTTGATACCAGTAGAGTTAGGGAGTTTTGATGTGATAATCGGTATGGACTGGTTGAAAGAAGTGAAAGCGGAGATCGTTTGTTACAAAAATGCAATTCGCATTATACGAGAAAAAGGAAAACCCTTAATGGTGTACGGAGAAAAGGGCAACACGAAGCTACATCTTATTAGTAATTTGAAGGCACAAAAACTAATAAGAAAAGGTTGCTATGCTGTTCTAGCACACGTCGAGAAAGTACAAACTGAAGAAAAGAGCATCAATGATGTTCCCATTGCAAAAGAATTTCCCGATGTATTTCCGAAAGAATTACCGGGATTACCCCCACGTCGATCCGTTGAATTTCAAATAGATCTTGTACCAGGAGCTGCACCAATAGCTCGTGCTCCTTACAGACTCGCACCCAGCGAGATGAAAGAACTGCAAAGCCAATTACAAGAACTTTTAGAGCGTGGTTTCATTCGACCAAGCACATCACCGTGGGGAGCTCCTGTTTTGTTTGTCAAGAAGAAAGATGGTACATTCAGGTTGTGTATCGACTACCGAGAGTTGAACAAACTTACCATCAAGAACCGCTACCCACTACCGAGAATCGACGACTTATTTGATCAACTACAAGGCTCGTCTGTTTATTCAAAGATTGACTTACGTTCCGGGTATCATCAAATGCGGGTGAAAGAAGATGATATTCCAAAGACTGCTTTCAGAACACGTTACGGTCATTACGAGTTTATGGTCATGCCGTTTGGTTTAACTAATGCACCAGCTGTGTTCATGGACCTTATGAACCGAGTGTGTGGACCATACCTTGACAAGTTTGTCATTGTTTTCATTGATGACATACTTATTTACTCAAAGAATGACCAAGAACACGGTGAACATTTGAGAAAGGTGTTAGAAGTATTGAGGAAGGAAGAATTGTACGCTAAGTTTTCAAAGTGTGCATTTTGGTTGGAAGAAGTTCAATTCCTCGGTCACATAGTGAACAAAGAAGGTATTAAGGTGGATCCGGCAAAGATAGAAACTGTTGAAAAGTGGGAAACCCCGAAAACTCCGAAACACATACGCCAGTTTTTAGGACTAGCTGGTTACTACAGAAGGTTCATCCAAGACTTTTCCAGAATAGCAAAACCCTTGACTGCATTAACGCATAAAGGGAAGAAATTTGAATGGAATGATGAACAAGAGAAAGCGTTTCAGTTATTGAAGAAAAAGCTAACTACGGCACCTATATTGTCATTGCCTGAAGGGAATGATGATTTTGTGATTTATTGTGATGCATCAAAGCAAGGTCTCGGTTGTGTATTAATGCAACGAACGAAGGTGATTGCTTATGCGTCTAGACAATTGAAGATTCACGAACAAAATTATACGACGCATGATTTGGAATTAGGCGCGGTTGTTTTTGCATTAAAGACTTGGAGGCACTACTTATATGGGGTCAAAAGTATTATATATACCGACCACAAAAGTCTTCAACACATATTTAATCAGAAACAACTGAATATGAGGCAGCGTAGGTGGATTGAATTATTGAATGATTACGACTTTGAGATTCGTTACCACCCGGGGAAGGCAAATGTGGTAGCCGATGCCTTGAGCAGGAAGGACAGAGAACCCATTCGAGTAAAATCTATGAATATAATGATTCATAATAACATTACTACTCAAATAAAGGAGGCGCAACAAGGAGTTTTAAAAGAGGGAAATTTAAAGGATGAAATACCCAAAGGATCGGAGAAGCATCTTAATATTCGGGAAGACGGAACCCGGTATAGGGCTGAAAGGATTTGGGTACCAAAATTTGGAGATATGAGAGAAATGGTACTTAGAGAAGCTCATAAAACCAGATACTCAATACATCCTGGAACGGGGAAGATGTACAAGGATCTCAAGAAACATTTTTGGTGGCCAGGTATGAAAGCCGATGTTGCTAAATACGTAGGAGAATGTTTGACGTGTTCTAAGGTCAAAGCTGAGCATCAGAAACCATCAGGTCTACTTCAACAACCCGAAATCCCGGAATGGAAATGGGAAAACATTACCATGGATTTCATCACTAAATTGCCAAGGACTGCAAGTGGTTTTGATACTATTTGGGTAATAGTTGATCGTCTCACCAAATCAGCACACTTCCTACCAATAAGAGAAGATGACAAGATGGAGAAGTTAGCACGACTGTATTTGAAGGAAGTCGTCTCCAGACATGGAATACCAATCTCTATTATCTCTGATAGGGATGGCAGATTTATTTCAAGATTCTGGCAGACATTACAGCAAGCATTAGGAACTCGTCTAGACATGAGTACTGCCTATCATCCACAAACTAATGGGCAGAGCGAAAGGACGATACAAACGCTTGAAGACATGCTACGAGCATGTGTTATTGATTTCGGAAACAGTTGGGATCGACATCTACCGTTAGCAGAATTTTCCTACAACAACAGCTACCATTCAAGCATTGAGATGGCGCCGTTTGAAGCACTTTATGGTAGAAAGTGCAGGTCTCCGATTTGTTGGAGTGAGGTGGGGGATAGACAGATTACGGGTCCGGAGATTATACAAGAAACTACCGAGAAGATCATCCAAATTCAACAACGGTTGAAAACCGCCCAAAGTCGACAAAAGAGCTACGCTGACATTAAAAGAAAAGATATAGAATTTGAAATTAGAGAGATGGTCATGCTTAAAGTTTCACCTTGGAAAGGCGTTGTTCGATTTGGTAAACGAGGGAAATTAAATCCAAGGTATATTGGACCATTCAAGATTATTGATCGTGTCGGACCAGTAGCTTACCGACTTGAGTTACCTCAACAACTCGCGGCTGTACATAACACTTTCCACGTCTCGAATTTGAAGAAATGTTTTGCTAAAGAAGATCTCACTATTCCGTTAGATGAAATCCAAATCAACGAAAAACTCCAATTCATCGAAGAACCCGTCGAAATAATGGATCGTGAGGTTAAAAGACTTAAGCAAAACAAGATACCAATTGTTAAGGTTCGATGGAATGCTCGTAGAGGACCCGAGTTCACCTGGGAGCGTGAAGATCAGATGAAGAAGAAATACCCGCATCTATTTCCAGAAGATTCGTCAACACCTTCAACAGCTTAAAATTTCGGGACGAAATTTATTTAACGGGTAGGTACTGTAGTGACCCGAACTTTTCCATGTTTATATATATTAATTGAGATTGATGTTTACATGATTAAATGTTTCCAACATGTTAAGCAATCAAACTTGTTAAGACTTGATTAATTGAAATAGGTTTCATATAGACAATTGACCACCCAAGTTGACCGGTGATTCACGAACGTTAAAACTTGTAAAAAAACTATATGATGACATATATATGGTTATATGTATAGTTAACATGATATTATGATAAGTAAACATATCATTAATTATATTAACAATGAACTACATATGTAAAAACAAGACTACTAACTTAATGATTTTGAAACGAGACATATATGTAACGTTTATCGTTGTAACGACATTTAATGTATATATATCATATTAAGAGATATTCGTACATCATAATATCATGATAATATAATAATTTAAAATCTCTTTTGATATTATAAACATTGGGTTAACAACATTTAACAAGATCGTTAACCTAAAGGTTTCAAAACAACACTTACATGTAACGACTAACGATGACTTAACGACTCAGTTAAAATGTATATACATGTAGTGTTTTAATATGTATTTATACACTTTTGAAATACTTCAATACACTTATCAAAATACTTCTACTTAACAAAAATGCTTACAATTACATTCTCGTTCAGTTTCATCAACAATTCTACTCGTATGCACCCGTATTCGTACTCGTACAATACACAGCTTTTAGATGTATGTACTATTGGTATATACACTCCAATGATCAGCTCTTAGCAGCCCATGTGAGTCACCTAATACATGTGGGAACCATCATTTGGCAACTAGCAAGAAATATCTCATAAGATTACAAAAATATGAGTAATCATTCATGACTTATTTACATGAAAACAAAATTACATATCCTTTATATCTAATCCATACACCAACGACCAAAAACACCTACAAACACTTTCATTCTTCAATTTTCTTCATCTAATTGAACTCTCTCAAGTTCTATCTTCAAGTTCTAAGTGTTCTTCATAAATTCCAAAAGTTCTAGTTTCATAAAATCAAGAATACTTTCAAGTTTGCTAGCTCACTTCCAATCTTGTAAGGTGATCATCCAACCTCAAGAAATCTTTGTTTCTTACAGTAGGTTATCATTCTAATACAAGGTAATAATCATATTCAAACTTTGGTTCAATTTCTATAACTATAACAATCTTATTTCAAGTGATGATCTTACTTGAACTTGTTTTCGTGTCATGATTTTGCTTCAAGAACTTTGAGCCATCCAAGGATCCATTGAAGCTAGATCCATTTTTCTCTTTTCCAGTAGGTTCATCCAAGGAACTTAAGGTAGTAATGATGTTCATAACATCATTCGATTCATACATATAAAGCTATCTTATTCGAAGGTTTAAACTTGTAATCACTAGAACATAGTTTAGTTAATTCTAAACTTGTTCGCAAACAAAAGTTAATCCTTCTAACTTGACTTTTAAAATCAACTAAACACATGTTCTATATCTATATGATATGCTAACTTAATGATTTAAAACCTGGAAACACGAAAAATACCGTAAAACCGGATTTACGCCGTCGTAGTAACACCGCGGGCTGTTTTGGGTTAGTTAATTAAAAACTATGATAAACTTTGATTTAAAAGTTGTTATTCTGAGAAAATGATTTTTATTATGAACATGAAACTATATCCAAAAATTATGGTTAAACTCAAAGTGGAAGTATGTTTTCTAAAATGGTCATCTAGACGTCGTTCTTTCGACTGAAATGACTACCTTTACAAAAACGACTTGTAACTTATTTTTCTGACTAGAAACCTATACTTTTTTTGTTTAGATTCATAAAATAGAGTTCAATATGAAACCATAGCAATTTGATTCACTCAAAACGGATTTAAAATGAAGAAGTTATGGGTAAAACAAGATTGGATAATTTTTCTCATTTTAGCTACGTGAAAATTGGTAACAAATCTATTCCAACCATAACTTAATCAACTTGTATTATATATTATGTAATCTTGAGATACCATAGACACGTATACAATGTTTCGACCTATCATGTCGACACATCTATATATATTTCGGAACAACCATAGACACTCTATATGTGAATGTTGGAGTTAGCTATACAGGGTTGAGGTTGATTCCAAAATATATATAGTTTGAGTTGTGATCAATACTGAGATACGTATACACTGGGTCGTGGATTGATTCAAGATAATATTTATCGATTTATTTCTGTACATCTAACTGTGGACAACTAGTTGTAGGTTACTAACGAGGACAGCTGACTTAATAAACTTAAAACATCAAAATATATTAAAAGTGTTGTAAATATATTTTGAACATACTTTGATATATATGTATATATTGTTATAGGTTCGTGAATCAACCAGTGGCCAAGTCTTACTTCCCGACGAAGTAAAAATCTGTGAAAGTGAGTTATAGTCCCACTTTTAAAATCTAATATTTTTGGGATGAGAATACATGCAGGTTTTATAAATGATTTACAAAATAGACACAAGTACGTGAAACTACATTCTATGGTTGAATTATCGAAATCGAATATGCCCCTTTTTATTAAGTCTGGTAATCTAAGAATTAGGGAACAGACACCCTAATTGACGCGAATCCTAAAGATAGATCTATTGGGCCTAACAAACCCCATCCAAAGTACCGGATGCTTTAGTACTTCGAAATTTATATCATATCCGAAGGGTGTCCCGGAATGATGGGGATATTCTTATATATGCATCTTGTTATTGTCGGTTACCAGGTGTTCACCATATGAATGATTTTTATCTCTATGTATGGGATGTGTATTGAAATATGAAATCTTGTGGTCTATTGTTACGATTTGATATATATAGGTTAAACCTATAACTCACCAACATTTTTGTTGACGTTTTAAGCATGTTTATTCTCAGGTGATTATTAAGAGCTTCCGCTGTCGCATACTTAAATAAGGACAAGATTTGGAGTCCATGCTTGTATGATATTGTGTAAAAACTGCATTCAAGGAACTTATTTTGTTGTAACATATTGGTATTGTAAACCATTATGTAATGGTCGTGTGTAAACAGGATATTTTAGATTATCATTATTTGATAATCTACGTAAAGCTTTTTAAACCTTTATTGATGAAATAAAGGTTATGGTTTGTTTAAAAATGAATGCAGTCTTTGAAAAACGTCTCATATAGAGGTCAAAATCTCGCAACGAAATCAATTAATATGGAACGTTTTTAATCAATAAGAACGGGACATTTCACATGGACTCCAAATCTTGTCCTTATTTTAGTATGCAACAGCGGAAGCTCTTAGTATTCACCTGAGAATAAACATGCTTTAAACGTCAACAAAAATGTTGGTGAGTTATAGGTTTAACCTATATATATCAAATCGTAACAATAGACCACAAGATTTCATATTTCAATACACATCCCATACATAGAGATAAAAATCATTCATATGGTGAACACCTGGTAACCGACATTAACAAGATGCATATATAAGAATATCCCCATCATTCCGGGACACCCTTCGGATATGATATAAATTTCGAAGTACTAAAGCATCCGGTACTTTGGATGGGGTTTGTTAGGCCCAATAGATCTATCTTTAGGATTCGCGTCAATTAGGGTGTCTGTTCCCTAATTCTTAGATTACCAAACTTAATAAAAAGGGGCATATTCGATTTCGATAATTCAACCATAGAATGTAGTTTCACGTACTTGTGTCTATTTTGTAAATCATTTATAAAACCTGCATGTATTCTCATCCCAAAAATATTAGATTTTAAAAGTGAGACTATAACTCACTTTCACATATTTTTACTTCGTCGGGAAGTAAGACTTGGCCACTGGTTGATTCACGAACCTATAACAATATATACATATATATCAAAGTATGTTCAAAATATATTTACAACACTTTTAATATATTTTGATGTTTTAAGTTTATTAAGTCAGCTGTCCTCGTTAGTAACCTACAACTAGTTGTCCACAATTAGATGTACAGAAATAAATCGATAAATATTATCTTGAATCAATCCACGACCCAGTGTATACGTATCTCAGTATTGATCACAACTCAAACTATATATATTTTGGAATCAACCTCAACCCTGTATAGCTAACTCCAACATTCACATATAGAGTGTCTATGGTTGTTCCGAAATATATATAGATGTGTCGACATGATAGGTCGAAACATTGTATACGTATCTATGGTATCTCAATATTACATAATATACAATACAAGTTGATTAAGTTATGGTTGGAATAGATTTGTTACCAATTTTCACGTAGCTAAAATGAGAAAAATTATCCAATCTTGTTTTACCCATAACTTATTCATTTTAAATCCGTTTTGAGTGAATCAAATTGCTATGGTTTTATATTGAACTCTATTTTATGAATATAAACAGAAAAAGTATAGGTTTATAGTCAGAAAAATAAGTTACAAGTCGTTTTTGTAAAGGTAGTCATTTCAGTCGAAAGAACGACGTCTAGATGACCATTTTAGAAAACATACTTCCACTTTGAGTTTAACCATAATTTTTGGATATAGTTTCATGTTCATAATAAAAATCATTTTACCAAAATAACAAATTTTAAATCAAAATTTATCATAGTTTTTAATTAACTAACCCAAAACAGCCCGCGGTGTTACTACGACGGCGTAAATCCGGTTTTACGGTGTTTTTCGTGTTTTCAGGTTTTAAATCATTAAGTTAGCATATCATATAGATATAGAACATGTGTTTAGTTGATTTTAAAAGTCAAGTTAGAAGGATTAACTTTTATTTGCGAACAAGTTTAGAATTAATTAAACTATGTTCTAGTGATTACAAGTTTAAACCTTCGAATAAGATAGCTTTATATGTATGAATCGAATGATGTTATGAACATCATTAATACCTCAAGTTCCTTGGATAAACCTACTGTAAATGAGAAAAATAGATCTAGCTTCAAAGGATCCTTGGATGGCTTGAAAGTTCTTGAAGCAGAATCATGACACGAAAACAATTTCAAGTAAGATTTCCACTCGAAATAAGATTGTTATAGTTATAGAAATTGAATTAAAGTTTGAATATGATTATTACCTTGTATTAGAAAGATAACCTACTGTAAGTAACAAAGGTTTCTTGATCTTGGGTGATTACTTGGAATGGATTTAGAAAATTTGGAAGTAAACTTGCAATCTTGGAAGTATTCTTGATTTTATAAAACTAGAACTTTTAGAATTTATGAAGAACACTTAGAACTTGAAGATAGAACTTGAGAGAGATCAATTAGATGAAGAAAATTGAAGAATTAAAGTGTTTGTAGGTGTTTTTGGTCGTTGGTGTATGGATTAGATATAAAGGATATGTAATTTTGTTTTCATGTAAATAAGTCATGAATGATTACTCATATTTTTGTAATTTTATGAGATATTTCATGCTAGTTGCCAAATTATGGTTCCCACATGTGTTAGGTGACTCACATGGGCTGCCTAGAGCTGATCATTGGAGTGTATATACCAATAGTACATACATCTAAAAGCTGTGTATTGTACGAGTACGAATACGGGTGCATACGAGTAGAATTGTTGATGAAAATGAACGAGGATGTAATTGTAAGCATTTTTGTTAAGTAGAAGTATTTTGATAAGTGTCTTGAAGTCTTTCAAAAGTGTATGAATACATATTAAAAAACTACATGTATATACATTTTAACTGAGTCGTTAAGTCATCGTTAGTCGTTACATGTAAATGTTGTTTTGAAACCTTTAGGTTAACGATCTTGTTGAATGTTGTTAACCCATTATTTATTATAACAAATGAGATGTTAAATTGTTATATTATCATGATATTATGATATATAATATATCTTAGTATGATATATATACAGTTAAATGTCGTTACAACGATAATCGTTACAAATATGTCTCGTTTCGAAATCATTAAGTTAGTAGTCTGATTTTTACATATGTCTTTCATTGTTAATACACTTAATAATATATTTACTTATCATTTAACATAATTAACCAAGTGTATCAATATCTTAATATGATTCATATGTACCTAGTAAGATGTTGTTATAATGATAATCGTTATATATATCGTTTTCGAGTTTCTTAAATTAATAGTCTCATTTTTATGTATATAACTCATTGTTAAAATACCTAATGAGATACATACTTATAATAAAATCATGTTAACTATATATATAACCATATATATGTCATCGTATAGTTTTTACAAGTTTTAACGTTCGTGAATCACCGGTCAACTTGGGTGGTCAATTGTCTATATGAAACCTATTTCAATTAATCAAGTCTTAACAAGTTTGATTGCTTAACATGTTGGAAACACTTAATCATGTAAATAACAATTTCATTTAATATATATATAAACATGGAAAAGTTCGGGTCACTACAGTACCTACCCGTTAAATAAATTTCGTCCTGAAATTTTAAGAAGTTGGAGGTGTTGAAGTATCTTCTGGAAATAAATGCGGGTATTTCTTCTTCATCTGATGTTCACGCTCCCAGGTGAACTCGGGTCCTCTACGAGCATTCCATTGAACCTTAACAATCGGTATCTTGTTTTGTTTAAGTCTCTTAACCTCACGATCCATTATTTCGACGGGTTCTTCAATGAATTGAAGTTTTTCATTGATTTGGATTTCGTCCAACGGAATAGTGAGATCTTCTTTAGCAAAACATTTCTTCAAATTTGAGACGTGGAAAGTGTTATGTACAGCCGCAAGTTGTTGTGGTAGCTCCAGTTGGTAAGCTACTGGTCCGACACGATCTATAATCTTGAATGGTCCAAAATACCTTGGATTTAATTTCCCTCGTTTACCAAATCGAACAACGCCTTTTCAAGGTGAAACTTTAAGCATGACCATCTCTCCAATTTCAAATTCTATATCTTTTCTTTTAATGTCAGCGTAGCTCTTTTGTCGACTTTGGGCGGTTTTCAACCATTGTTGAATTTGGATGATCTTCTCGGTAGTTTCTTGTATTATCTCCGGACCCGTAATCTGTCTATCCCCCACTTCACTCCAACAAATCGGAGACCTGTACTTTCTACCATAAAGTGTTTCAAACGGCGCTATCTCAATGCTTGAATGGTAGCTGTTGTTGTAGGAAAATTCTGCTAACGGTAGATGTCGATCCCAACTGTTTCCGAAATCAATAACACATGCTCGTAGCATGTCTTCAAGCATTTGTATCGTCCTTTCACTCTGCCCATCAGTTTGTGGATGATAGGCAGTACTCATGTCTAGACGAGTTCCTAATGCTTGCTGTAATGTCTGCCAGAATCTTGAAATAAATCTGCCATCCCTATCAGAGATAATAGAGATTGGTATTCCATGTCTGGAGACAACTTCCTTCAAATACAGTCGTGCTAACTTCTCCATCTTGTCATCTTCTCTTATTGGCAGGAAGTGTGCTGATTTGGTGAGACGATCAACTATTACCCAAATAGTATCAAAACCACTTGCAGTCCTTGGCAATTTAGTGATGAAATCCATGGTAATGTTTTCCCATTTCCATTCCGGGATTTCGGGTTGTTAAAGTAGACCTGATGGTTTTTGATGCCTAGCTTTGACCTTAGAACATGTCAAACATTCTCCTACGTATTTAGCAACATCGGCTTTCATACCCGGCCACCAAAAATGTTTCTTGAGATCCTTGTACATCTTCCCCATTCCAGGATGTATTGAGTATCTGGTTTTATGAGCTTCTCTAAGTACCATTTCTCTCATATCTCCAAATTTTGGTACCTAAATTCTTTCAGCCCTATATCGGGTTTCGTCTTCCCAAATATTAAGATGCTTCTCCGATCCTTTGGGCATTTCATCCTTTAAATTTCCCTCTTTCAAAACTCCTTGTTGCGCCTCCTTTATTTGAGTAGTAAGGTTAGTGTGAATCATTATATTCATAGATTTACTCGAATGGGTTCTCTGTCCTTTCTTCTCGAGGCGTCGGCTACCACATTTGCCTTCCCCGGGTTGTAACGAATCTCAAAGTCGTAATCATTCAACAATTCAATCCACCTACGCTGCCTCATATTCATTTGTTTCTGATTAAATATGTGTTGAAGACTTTTGTGGTCGGTATATATAATACTTTTGACCCCATATAAGTAGTGCCTCCAAGTCTTTAATGCAAAAATAACCGCGCCTAATTCCAAATCATGCGTCGTATAATTTTGTTCGTGAATCTTCAATTGTCTAGACGCATAAGCAATCACCTTCGTTCGTTGCATTAATACACAACCGAGACCTTGCTTTGATGCGTCACAATAAATCACAAAATCATCATTCCCTTCAGGCAATGACAATATAGGTGCTGTAGTAAGCTTTTTCTTCAATAACTGAAACGCTTTCTCTTGTTCATCATTCCATTCAAATTTCTTCCCTTTATGCGTTAATGCAGTCAAGGGTTTTGCTATTCTGGAAAAGTCTTGGATGAACCTTCTGTAGTAACCAGCTAGTCCTAAAAATTGGCGTATGTGTTTCGGAGTTTTCGGGGTTTCCCACTTTTCAACAGTTTCTATCTTTGTCGGATCCACCTTAATACCTTCTTTGTTCACTATGTGACCGAGGAATTGAACTTCTTCCAACCAAAATGCACACTTTGAAAACTTAGCGTACAATTCTTCCTTCCTCAATACTTCTAACACCTTTCTCAAATGTTCACCGTGTTCTTGGTCATTCTTTGAGTAAATAAGTATGTCATCAATGAAAACAATGACAAACTTGTCAAGGTATGGTCCACACACTCGGTTCATAAGGTCCATGAACACAGCTGGTGCATTAGTTAAACCAAACTGCATGACCATAAACTCGTAATGACCGTAACGTGTTCTGAAAGCAGTCTTTGGAATATCATCTTCTTTCACCCGCATTTGATGATACCCAGAACGTAAGTCAATCTTTGAATAAACAGACGAGCCTTGTAGTTGATCAAATAAGTCGTCGATTCTCGGTAGTGGGTAGCGGTTCTTGATGGTAAGTTTGTTCAACTCTCGGTAGTCGATACACAACCTGAATGTACCATCTTTCTTTTTGACAAACAAAACAGGAGCTCCCCACGGTGATGTGCTTGGTCGAATGAAACCACGCTCTAAAAGTTCTTGTAATTGGCTTTGTAGTTCTTTCATCTCGCTGGGTGCGAGTCTATAAGGAGCACGAGCTATTGGTGCAGCTCCTGGTACAAGATCTCTTTGAAATTCAACAGATCGATGTGGAGGAAGTCCCGGTAATTCTTTCGGAAATACATCGGGAAATTCTTTTGCGATGGGAACATCATTGATGCTCTTTTCTTCAGTTTGTACTTTCTCGACGTGTTCTAGAACAGCATATCAACCTTTTCTTATTAGTTTTTGTGCCTTCAAATTACTAATAAGATGTAGCTTCATGTTGCCCTTTTCTCCGTACACCATTAAGGGTTCTCCTTCTTCTCGTACAATGCGAATTGCATTTTTATAACATACGATCTCTGCTTTCACCTTCTTCAACCAGTCCATGCCAACTATTATATCAAAACTCCCTAACTCTACTGGTATCAAATCAATCTTAAATATTTCGCTACCCAGTTTAATTTCTCGATTCCGGCATATATTATCTGCTGAAATTAATTTACCGTTTGCTAATTCGAGTAAAAATTTACAATCCAACGGCGTCAATGGATAATTTAATTTTGCACAAAAATCTCTACTCATATAGCTTCTATCCGCACCCGAATCAAATAAAACGTAAGCAGATTTATTGTCAATAAGAAACGTACCCGTAACAAGCTCTGGGTCTTCCTGTGCCTCGGCCGCATTAATATTGAAAACTCTTTCGTGGCCTTGTCCATTCGTGTTCTCCTGGTTCGGGCAATTTCTAATAATGTGGCCCGGTTTTCCACATTTATAACAAACTACATTGGCATAACTTGCTCCGACACTACTTGCTCCGCCATTACTCGTTCCGACACCATTTGTTCCTTTCGTTCTGTTAACCCCTGGTCCGTAGACCTCACACTTCGCCGCGCTATGACCATTTCTTTTACACTTGTTGTATAATTTGGTGCAGAACCCCGAGTGATACTTTTCACACCTTTGGCATCGCTGCTTCTGATTGTTGTTGTTGCGGTTGTTATTGTTGTTGGGATAATTATTGTAGTTGCTATTGTTGTTGTTGTTGTTGTTGTTGTTGTTGTTGTTGGGCCGTTTGTTGTAGTTGCGATTGATGTTGCGATTGTTGGGATAATTGTTGCGATTATTATTGTAATTGCTGTTGTTGTTGTATTGGTGATTCTTATCACTGTTTTCCTCCCACTTTCTTTTGACTTGCTTCACATTGGCCTCTTCAGCCGTCTGTTCTTTAATTCTTTCCTCAATCTGGTTCACTAGTTTGTGAGCCATTCTACATGCCTGTTGTATGGAGGCGGGCTCATGTGAACTTATATCTTCTTGGATTCTTTCCGGTAATCCTTTCACAAACGCGTCGATCTTCTCTTCCTCATCTTCGAATGCTCCCGGACATAATAGGCACAATTCTGTGAATCGTCTTTCGTACGTGGTAATATCAAATCCTTGGGTTCGTAACCCTCTAAGTTCTGTCTTGAGCTTATTGACCTCGGTTCTGGGACGGTACTTCTCGTTCATCAAGTGCTTGAATGCTGACCACGGTAGTGCGTACGCATCATCTTGTCCCACTTGCTCTAGATAGGTATTCCACCATGTTAACGCAGAACCTGTAAAGGTATGCATAGGGTACTTCACTTTGTCCTCTTCAGTACACTTACTTATGGCAAACACCGATTCGACCTTCTCGGTCCACCATTTCAATCCGATTGGTCCTTCGGTTCCATCAAATTCCAAAGGTTTGCAGGCAGTGAATTCTTTGTAGGTGCATCCTACACAATTTCCTGTACTGCTAGATCCAAGGTTATTGTTGGTATGTAGCGCAGCCTGTACTGCGGCTATGTTTGAAGCTAGAAAAGTACAGAATTCCTCTTCATTCATATTCACGGTGTGTCGAGTAGTCGGTGCCATTTCGTTCAAAATAGTCAAATGGAACAAGTTAATCATACAGAATATTAAGAGTAGTTAATAGTATTTTGTAGCATAATATGAACTCATTTATAAAAGCTTTTTCTTCATATTAGCGTTTTATAAGTTTAAATTCGGGTAATACCTACCCGTTAAGTTCATACTTAGTAGCTAATATACAATTCAACCACTACAATTCTATATGAAAAACTAATTATAATAATATTTCGCGTTCAAACTTTTATACAATATTTTACAAACTTACAATACCGCTTATTTTACATAAAGCATGAAATATAGCACACAATAACTTTGATACAAGATAGTTGTGAAGATAATTCTAGCTAGTACACAAGTCGTTCAGCAAAGGCAATGAAGACACGTAATTCATACGTCCAGAAACAAGTCATGCATTCTGGTTTTACTAGGACTACTTCCCATCCTTGGTCTTGTGGAACATAACCGTTATGGCCGTTGATAAGACAGCGTGTTGTAACGTCGTCAAAGGGACGAGGGTTACGTAATGACCAACAGTCTCGTAATAACCTAAAAACCTCATTTCTTACCCCAATTACCGACTCCGTCACTTGTGGGAACGTTTTGTTTAATAGTTGTAGCCCGATGTTCTTTTTCTCACTTTGGTGAGAAGCGAACATTACTAACCCGTAAGCATAGCATGCTTCTTTATGTTGCATGTTAGCCGCTTTTTCTAAATCATGAAGTCCTATATTCAGATACATTGAGTCAAAATAATTTCTTAACCCGTTGCGTAAAATAGCATTTGGGTTCCCCGCAATATATGCGTCAAAGTAAACACATCGTAACTTATGGGTTTCCCAATGTGATATCCCCCATATTTCAAACGAAAGTCTCTTATAAACCAAGACATTCTTGGAACGTTCTTCGAATGTCTTACAAACTGATTTCGCCGTAAATAGTTGTGCCGAAGAATTCTGACCGACTCTAGACAAGATTTCATCAATCATGTCTCCGGGTAGGTCTCTTAAAATATTGGGTTGTCTATCCATTTTGTGTTTTTATACTGTAAAATAGACAAGAGTTAGATTCATAAAAAAAAAATACTTATTAATACAAGCAATTTTTACATATATCATAAAGCATAAGCACACTATATTACATATATTACACCACACGAATGCAACTATCTTATTCCGAATCGCTCGTTTCTTCTTCTTCGGTTTTGGTTCGTTTTGCCAAGTTTCTAGAGATATATGATGTTCCCCTAATACGAGCTGTCGTTTTCCACAACGGTTTAGAAAAACCTGGTGGTTTAGAGGTTCCCGGGTCATTGTTACAACTTAAGGGCTTCGGGGGTTGACGATACATATAAAGTTCATCGGGGTTGGAATTAGATATCTCTATTTTTATGCCCTTTCCCTTATTATTTTCTTTTGCCTTTTTAAATTCAGTTGGGGTAATTTCTATAACATCATCGGAATTCTCGTCGAAATCGGATTCATCGGAGAATTGGTAATCCTCCCAATATTTTGCTTCCTTGGCGGAAACACCATTGACCATAATTAACCTTGGTCGGTTGGTTGAGGATTTTCTTTTACTTAACCGTTTTATTATTTCCCCCACCGGTTCTATTTCCTCCTCCGGTTCCTCCTCTTCCGGTTCTGATTCTTCTTCCGGTTCTGATTCTTCTTCCGGTTCTTCTTCGGGAACTTGTGAATCAGTCCAATATATATTCGACTCTTCGTTATTATTAGGTGAGTCAATGGGATTTGTGCTAGAGGTAGACATCTATCACACAATATCAAACATGTTAAGAGATTAATATATCACATAATATATACATATTAATAATATATAGTTTCCAACAAAAATGTTAAGCAATCATTTTTAAAAAAAACACGGTCGAAGTCCAGACTCACTAATGCATCCTAACAAACTCGATAAGACACACTAATGCAAATTTTCTGGTTCTCTAAGACCAACGCTCTGATACCAACTGAAATGTCCCGTTCTTATTGATTAAAAACGTTCCATATTAATTGATTTCGTTGCGAGGTTTTGACCTCTATATGAGACATTTTTCAAAGACTGCATTCATTTTTAAAACAAACCATAACCTTTATTTCATAAATAAAGGTTTAAAAAGCTTTACGTAGATTATCAAATAATGATAATCTAAAATATCCTGTTTACACACGACCATTACATAATGGTTTACAATACAAATATGTTAAATCGAAATCAGTTTCTTGAATGCAGTTTTACACAATATCATACAAACATGGACTCCAAATCTTGTCCTTATTTTAGTATGCAACAGCGGAAGCTCTTAGTATTCACCTCAGAATAAACATGCTTTAAACGTCAACAAAAATGTTGGTGAGTTATAGGTTTAACCTATATATATCAAATCGTAACAATAGACCACAAGATTTCATATTTCAATACACATCCCATACATAGAGATAAAAATCATTCATATGGTGAACACCTGGTAACCGACATTAACAAGATGCATATATAAGAATATCCCCATCATTCCGGGACACCCTTCGGATATGATATAAATTTCGAAGTACTAAAGCATCCGGTACTTTGGATGGGGTTTGTTAGGCCCAATAGATCTATCTTTAGGATTCACGTCAATTAGGGTGTCTGTTCCCTAATTCTTAGATTACCAGACTTAATAAAAAGGGGCATATTCGATTTCGATAATTCAACCATAGAATGTAGTTTCACGTACTTGTGTCTATTTTGTAAATCATTTATAAAACCTGCATGTATTCTCATCCCAAAAATATTAGATTTTAAAAGTGGGACTATAACTCACTTTCACAAATTTTTACTTCGTCGGGAAGTAAGACTTGGCCACTGGTTGATTCACGAACCTATAACAATATATACATATATATCAAAGTATGTTCAAAATATATTTACAACACTTTTAATATATTTTGATGTTTTAAGTTTATTAAGTTAGCTGTCCTCGTTAGTAACCTACAACTAGTTGTCCACAATTAGATGTACAGAAATAAATCGATAAATATTATCTTGAATCAATCCACGACCCAGTGTATACGTATCTCAGTATTGATCACAACTCAAACTATATATATTTTGGAATCAACCTCAACCCTGTATAGCTAACTCCAACATTCACATATAGAGTGTCTATGGTTGTTCCGAAATATATATAGATGTGTCGACATGATAGGTCGAAACATTGTATACGTGTCTATGGTATTTCAAGATTACATAATATACAATACAAGTTGATTAAGTTATGGTTTGAATAGATTTGTTACCAATTTTCACGTAGCTAAAATGAGAAAAATTATCCAATCTTGTTTTACCCATAACTTATTCATTTTAAATCCGTTTTGAGTGAATCAAATTGCTATGATTTCATATTGAACTCTATTTTATGAATCTAAACAGAAAAAGTATAGATTTATAGTCGGAAAAATAAGTTACAAGTCATTTTTGTAAAGGTAGTCATTTCAGTCGAAAGAACGACGTCTAGATGACCATTTTAGAAAACATACTTCCACTTTGAGTTTAACCATAATTTTTTGATATAGTTTCATGTTCATAATAAAAATCATTTTCCCAGAAAAACAAATTTTAAATCAAAGTTTATCATAGTTTTTAATTAACTAACCCAAAACAGCCCGCGGTGTTACTACGACGGCGTAAATCCGGTTTTACGGTGTTTTTCGTGTTTCCAGGTTTTAAATCATTGAGTTAGCATATCATATAGATATAGAACATGTGTTTAGTTGATTTTAAAAGTCAAGTTAGAAGGATTAACTTTTATTTGCGAACAAGTTTAGAATTAACTAAACTATGTTCTAGTGATTACAAGTTTAAACCTTCGAATAAGATAGCTTTATATGTATGAATCTAATGATGTTATGAACATCATTACTACCTCAAGTTCCTTGGATAAACCTACTGGAAATGAGAAAAATAGATCTAGCTTCAAAGGATCCTTGGATGGCATGAAAGTTCTTGAAGCAGAATCATGACACGAAAACAATTTCAAGTAAGATTTCCACTCGAAATAAGATTGTTATAGTTATAGAAATTGAATTAAAGTTTGAATATGATTATTACCTTGTATTAGAAAGATAACCTACTATAAGTAACAAAGGTTTCTTGATCTTGGATGATTACTTGGAATGGATTTAGAAAACTTGGAAGTAAACTTGCAATCTTGGAAGTATTCTTGATTTTATGAAACTAGAACTTTTAGAATTTATGAAGAACACTTAGAACTTGAAGATAGAACTTGAGAGAGATCAATTAGATGAAGAAAATTGAAGAATGAAAGTGTTTGTAGGTGTTTTTGGTCGTTGGTGTATGGATTAGATATAAAGGATATGTAATTTTGTTTTCATGTAAATAAGTCATGAATGATTACTCATATTTTTGTAATTTTATGAGATATTTCATACTAGTTGCCAAATTATGGTTCCCACATGTGTTAGGTGACTCACATGGGCTGCTAAGATCTGATCATTGGAGTGTATATACCAATAGAACGTACATCTAAAAGCTGTGTATTGTACGAGTACGAATACGGGTGCATACGAGTAGAATTGTTGATGAAACTGAACGAGGATGTAATTGTAAGCATTTTTGTTAAGTAGAAGTATTTTGATAAGTGTCTTGAAGTCTTTCAAAAGTGTATGAATACATATTAAAACACTACATGTATATACATTTTAACTGAGTCGTTAAGTCATCGTTAGTCGTTACATGTAAATGTTGTTTTGAAACCATTAGGTTAACGATCTTGTTGAATGTTGTTAACCCATTGTTTATTATAACAAATGAGATGTTAAATTGTTATATTATCATGATATTATGATATATAATATATCTTAGTATGATATATATACAGTTAAATGTCGTTACAATGATAATCGTTACATATATGTCTCGTTTCGAAATCATTAAGTTAGTAGTCTTATTTTTACATATGTATTTCATTGTTAATACAATTAATAATATATTTACTTATCATTTAACATAATTAACCAAGTGTATCAATATCTTAATATGATTCATATGTGTAGTGACCCGAACTTTTCCATGTTTATATATATTAATTGAGATTGATATTTACATGATTAAATGTTTCCAACATGTTAAGCAATCAAACTTGTTAAGACTTGATTAATTGAAATATGTTTCATATAGACAATTGACCATCCAAGTTGACCGGTGATTCACGAACGTTAAAACTTGTAAAAACTATATGATGACATATATATGGATATATATATATTTAACATGATACTATGATAAGTAAACATATCATTAAGTATATTAACAATGAACTACATATGTAAAAACAAGACTACTAACTTAATGATTTTTAAACGAGACATATATGTAACGATTATCGTTGTAAAGACATTTAATGTATATATATCATATTAAGAGATATTTATACATGATAATATCATGATAATATAATAATTTAAAATCTCATTTGATATTATAAACATTGGGTTAACAACATTTAACAAGATCGTTAACCTAAAGTTTTCAAAACAACACTTACATGTAACGACTAACGATGACTTAACGACTCAGTTAAAATGTATATACATGTAGTGTTTTAATATGTATTTATACACTTTTGAAAGACTTCAATACACTTATCAAAATACTTCTACTTAACAAAAATGCTTACAATTACATCCTCGTTCAGTTTCATCAACAATTCTACTCGTATGCACCCGTATTCATACTCGTACAATACACAGCTTTTAGATGTATGTACTATTGGTATATACACTCCAATGATCAGCTATTAGTAGCCCATTTGAGTCACCTAACACATGTGGGAACCATCATTTGGCAACTAGCATGAAATATCTCATAAAATTACAAAAATATGAGTAATCATTCATGACTTATTTACATGAAAACAAAATTACATATCCTTTATATCTAATCCATACACCAACGACCAAAAACACCTACAAACACTTTCATTCTTCAATTTTCTTCATCTAATTGATCTCTCTCAAGTTCTATCTTCAAGTTCTAAGTGTTCTTCATATATTCTACAAGTTCTAGTTACATAAAATCAAGAATACTTTCAAGTTTGCTAGCTCACTTCCAATCTTGTAAGGTGATCATCCAACCTCAAGAAATCTTTATTTCTTACAGTAGGTTATCATTCTAATACAAGGTAATAATCATATTCAAACTTTGGTTCAATTTCTATAACTATAACAATCTTATTTCAAGTGATGATCTTACTTGAACTTGTTTTCGTGTCATGATTTTGCTTCAAGAACTTCGAGCCATCCAAGGATCCTTTGAAGCTAGATCCATTTTTCTCTTTTCCAGTAGGTTTATCCAAGGAACTTAAGGTAGTAATGATGTTCATAACATCATTCGATTCATACATATAAAGCTATCTTATTCGAAGGTTTAAACTTGTAATCACTAGAACATAGTTTAGTTAATTCTAAACTTGTTCGCAAACAAAAGTTAATCCTTCTAACTTGACTTTTAAAATCAACTAAACACATGTTATATATCTATATGATATGCTAACTTAATGATTTAAAACCTGGAAACACGAAAAACACCGTAAAACCGGATTTACGCCGTCGTAGTAACACCGCGGGCTGTTTTGGGTTAGTTAATTAAAAACTATGATAAACTTTGATTTAAAAGTTGTTATTCTGAGAAAATGATTTTTATTATGAACATGAAACTATATCCAAAAATTATGGTTAAACTCAAAGTGGAAGTATGTTTTCTAAAATGGTCATCTAGACGTCGTTCTTTCGACTAAAATGACTACCTTTACAAAAATGACTTGTAACTTATTTTTCTGACTATAAACCGATACTTTTTCTGTTTAGATTCATAAAATAGAGTTCAATATGAAACCATAGCAATTTGATTCACTCAAAACGGATTTAAAATGAAGAAGTTATGGGTAAAACAAGATTAGATAATTTTTCTCATTTTAGCTACGTGAAAATTGGTAACAAATCTATTCCAAATGTTGGAGTTAGCTATACAGGGTTGAGGTTGATTCCAAAATATATATAGTTTGAGTTGTGATCAATACAGAGATACGTATACATTGGGTCGTGGATTGATTCAAGATAATATTTATCGATTTATTTCTGTACATCTAACTGTGGACAACTAGTTGTAGGTTACTAACGAGGACAGCTGACTTAATAAACTTAAAACATCAAAATATATTAAAAGTGTTGTAAATATATTTTGAACATAGTTTGATATATATGTATATATTGTTATAGGTTCGTGAATCAACCAGTGGCCAAGTCTTACTTCCCGACGAAGTAAAAATCTGTGAAAGTGAGTTATAGTCCCACTTTTAAAATCTAATATTTTTGGGATGAGAATACATGCAGGTTTTATAAATGATTTACAAAATAGACACAAGTACGTGAAACTACATTCTATGGTAGAATTATCGAAATCGAATATGCCCCTTTTTATTAAGTCTGGTAATCTAAGAATTAGGGAACAGACACCCTAATTAACGCGAATCCTAAAGATAGATCTATTGGGCCTAACAAACCACATCCAAAGTACCGGATGCTTTAGTACTTCGAAATTTATATCATATCCGAAGGGTGTCCCGGAATGATGGGGATATTATTAAATATTCATCTTGTTAATGTCGGTTACCAGGTGTTCACCATATGAATGATTTTTATCTCTATGTATGGGATGTGTATTGAAATATGAAATCTTGTGGTCTATTATTATGATTTGATATATATAGGTTAAACCTATAACTCACCAACATTTTTGTTGACGTTTTAAGCATGTTTATTCTCAGGTGATTATTAAGAGCTTCCGCTGTCGCATACTTAAATAAGGACGAGATTTGGAGTCCATGCTTGTATGATATTGTGTAAAAACAGCATTCAAGAAAATTATTTTGTTGTAACATATTTGTATTGTAAACCATTATGTAATGGTCGTGTGTAAACAGGATATTTTAGATTATCATTATTTGATAATCTACGTAAAGCTTTTTAAACTTTTATTGATGAAATAAAGGTTATGGTTTGTTTTAAAATGAATGCAGTCTTTGAAAAACGTCTCATATAGAGGTCAAAACCTCGCAACGAAATCAATTAATATGGAACGTTTTTAATCAATAAGAACGGGACATTTCAGTTGGTATCCGAGCGTTGGTCTTAGAGAACCAGAATTTTGCATTAGTGTGTCTTATCGAGTTTGTTAGGATGCATTAGTGAGTCTGGACTTCGACCGTGTTTACTTGAAAAATGATTGCTTAACAAATTTTGTTGGAAACTATATATTTTTAACATGTGAATATTATGTGATATATTAATCTCTTAACGCGTTTGATATTATGTGATAGTTGTCTACCTCTAGAACAAGTCCCATTGATTCACCTAATAATAATGAAGAGTCAAATGTAAATTGGAATGATTCGTGGACTGATTCACAAGTTCCCGAAGAGGAACCGAAAGAAGAGTCGGAACCGGAAGAAGAATCAGATCCGGAGGAGGAAATAGAACCGGTGGGGGAAATAATAAAACGGTTAAGTAAAAGAAAATCCTCAACCAACCGACTATGGTTAACTATGGTCAATGGTGTTTCCGCCAAGGAAGCAAAATATTGGGAGGATTACCAATTCTCCGATGAATCGGATTCCGAAGAGAATTCCGATGATGTTATAGAAATTACCCCAACTGAATTTAAAAAGGCAAAAGAAAATAATAAGGGAAATGGCATAAAAATAGAGAAATCTAATTCCAACCCCGATGAACTTTATATGTATCGTCAACCCCCGAAGTCCTTAAGTTGTAACAATGACCTGGGAATCTCTAAACCACCAGGTTTTTCTAAACCAATGTGGAAAACGACGGCTCGTATTAGGGGAACATCATATATCCCTAGAAACTTGGCAAAACGTACCAAAACCGAAGAAGAAGAAACAAGCGAGTCGGAATAAGATAGTTGTATTCGTGTGGTGTAATATATGTAATATAGTGTGCTTATGCTTTATGATATATGTAAAAATTGCTTGTATTAATAAGTATTTTTTTTTTATGAATCTAACTCTTGTCTATTTTACAGTATAAAAACACAAAATGGATAGACAACCCAATATTTTAAGAGACCTACCTGGAGACGTGATTGATGAAATCTTGTCTAAAGTCGGTCAGAATTCTTCAGCACAACTATTTAAGGCGAGATCAGTTTGTAAGACATTCGGAGAACGTTCCAAGAATGCCTTGGTTTATAAAAGGCTTTCGTTCGAAAGATGGGGGATATTGTAGTGACCCGAACTTTTCCATGTTTATATATATTAATTGAGATTGATATTTGCATGATTAAATGTTTCCAAGATGTTAAGCAATCAAACTTGTTAACACTTGATTAATTGAAATATGTTCATATAGACAATTGACCACCCAAGTTGACCGGCGATTCACGAACGTTAAAACTTGTAAAAACTACATGACGATATATATATGGATATACATATGGTTAACATGAGATTATGATAAGTAAGTATCTCCATAAGTATATTAACAATGAGTTATATACATATAAACAAGACTACTAACTTAAGGATTTCGAAACGAGACATATATGTAACAATTATCGTTGTAACGACATTTAAATGTATATATATCATATTAAGATATATTAATATATCATAATATCATGATAATATAATAATTTAACATCTCATTAGATATAATAAACAATGGGTTAACAACATTAATTGAGATCGTTAACTTAAAGGTTTCAAAACAACACTTACATGTAACGACTAACGATGACTTAACGACTCAGTTAAAATGTATATACATGTAGTGTATTTAGATGCATTAAAATACTTTTGGAAGACTTCAAGACATATATCAAAACACTCATACTTAACGAAAATGGTTACAGTTACTTTCCCATTCTTTTCTTTCATCAAGAATTCTAGTCGTATTCTTACCCGTATTATACACAGCTTCAAAACGTACTTACTATGGGTATATACCAATAGGAACTAGCATGGGATTCTACTCTTGATTATGTCATGTATGACTAATCAATTTTAACTTCTACCATGAGCTAGTCAACTAACTAGAACTCCTTTTAACCCCACTCACCACTCACCAATTACAACTCATCATTCACTCCATTTCACTTCCAATTCTCTTTCTAATTCTCTCTCAACACACCCACACTATTGTGAACGTATTTTTCCAGTAGTTAATCATCATCTTCATCAAAAATCACTTCAAGAATCAAGCTATAATCATCATAGGAAGAACACTTCAAGAACACTTCAAAAATCCCTTCAAGTTTACTAATTTACTTCCAAGCTTTCTAATCCATTCCAAGTAATCATCTAAGATCAAGAAACCTTTGTTATATACAGTAGGTTATCTTTCTTATTCAAGGTAATATTCATATTCAAACTTTGATTCAATTTCTATAACTATAAACTATCTTAATTCGAGTAAAAATCTTACTTGAACTTGTTTTTGTGTCATGATCCTACTTCAAGAACTTTCAAGCCATCCAAGATCCTTTGAAGCTAGATCATTTTTTGTCACTTCCAATAGTTTTACCTACTAAACTTGAGGTAGTAATGATGTTCATAACATCATTCGATTCATATATATAAAACTATCTTATTCGAAGGTTTAAACTCGTAATCACTAGAACATAGTTTAGTTAATTCTAAACTTGTTCGCAAACAAAAGTTAATCCTTCTAAGTTGACTTTTAAAATTAACTAAACACATGTTCTATATCTATATGATATGCTAACTTAATGATTTAAAACCTGGAAACACGAAAAACACCGTAAAACCGGATTTAAGTCGTCGTAGTAACACCGCGGGCTGTTTTGGGTTAGTTAATTAAAAACTATGATAAACTTTGATTTAAAAGTTTTTATTCTGAGAAAATGATTTTTATTATGAACATGAAACTATATCCAAAAATTATGGTTAAACTCAAAGTGGAAGTATGTT
Source organism: Rutidosis leptorrhynchoides (assembly GCF_046630445.1). Lineage (NCBI taxonomy): Eukaryota > Viridiplantae > Streptophyta > Magnoliopsida > Asterales > Asteraceae > Rutidosis > Rutidosis leptorrhynchoides. Next base: position 262,823,864 of record NC_092337.1, read on the forward strand.
TTCTAAAATGGTCATCTAGACGTCGTTCTTTCGACTGAAATGACTACCTTTTCAAAAACGACTTGTAACTTATTTTTCCGACTATAAACCTATACATTTTCTGTTTATATTCATAAAATAGAGTTTAATATGAAACCATAGCAATTTGATTCACTCAAAACGGATTTAAAATGAAGAAGTTATGGGTAAAACAAGATTGGATAATTTTTCTCATTTTAGCTACGTGAAAATTGGTAACAAATCTATTCCAACCATAACTTAATCAACTTGTATTGTATATTATGTAATCTTGAGATACCATAGACACGTATACAATGTTTCGACCTATCATGTCGACACATCTATATCTATTTCGGAACAACCATAGACACTCTATATGTGAATCTTGGAGTTAGCTATACAGGGTTGAGGTTGATTCCAAAATATATATAGTTTGAGTTGTGATCAGTACTGAGATACGTATACACTGGGTCGTGGATTGATTCAAGATAATATTTATCGATTTATTTCTGTACATCTAACTGTGGACAACTAGTTGTAGGTTACTAACGAGGACAGCTGACTTAATAAACTTAAAACATCAAAATATATTAAAAGTGTTGTAAATATATTTTGAACATACTTTAATATATATGTATATATTGTTATAGGTTCGTGAATCAACAGTGGCCAAGTCTTACTTCTCGACGAAGTAAAAAAATCTGTGAAAGTGAGTTATAGTCCCACTTTTAAAATCTAATATTTTTGGGATGAGAATACATGCAGGTTTTATAAATGATTTACAAAATAGACACAAGTACGTGAAACTACATTCTATGGTTGAATTATCGAAATCGAATATGCCCCTTTTTATTAAGTCTGGTAATCTAAGAATTAGGGAACAGACACCCTAATTGACGCGAATCCTAAAGATAGATCTATTGGGCCTAACAAACCCCATCCAAAGTACCGGATGCTTTAGTACTTCGAAATTTATATCATATCCGAAGGGTGTCCCGGAATGATGGGGATATTCTTATATATGCATCTTGTTAATGTCGGTTACCAGGTGTTCACCATATGAATGATTTTTATCTCTATGTATGGGATGTGTATTGAAATATGAAATCTTGTGGTCTATTGTTACGATTTGATATATATAGGTTAAACCTATAACTCACCAACATTTTTGTTGACGTTTAAAGCATGTTTATTCTCAGGTGAATATTAAGAGCTTCCGCTGTTGCATACGAAAATAAGAACAAGATTTGGAGTCCATGTTTGTATGATATTGTGTAAAAACTGCATTCAAGAAACTGATTTCGATGTAACATATTTGTATTGTAAACCATTATGTAATGGTCGTGTGTAAACAGGATATTTTAGATTATCATTATTTGATAATCGACGTAAAGCTTTTTAAACCTTTATTTATGAAATAAAGGTTATGGTTTGTTTTAAAAATGAATGCAGTCTTTGAAAAACGTCTCATATAGAGGTCAAAACCTCGCAACGAAATCAATTAATATGGAACGTTTTTAATCAATAAGAACGGGACATTTCAGTTGGTATCCGAGCGTTGGTCTTAGAGAACCAGAATTTTGCATTAGTGTGTCTTATCGAGTTTGTTAGGATGCATTAGTGAGTCTGGACTTCGACCGTGTTTACTTGAAAAATGATTGCTTAACAAATTTTGTTGGAAACTATATATATTTATCATGTGAATATTATGTGATATATTAATCTCTTAACGCGTTTGATATTATGTGATAGATGTCTACCTCTAGAACAAGTACCATTGACTCACCTAATAATAATGAAGAGTCAAATGTAAATTGGAATGATTCGTGGACTGATTCACAAGTTCCCGAAGAGGAACCGGAAGAAGAGTCGGAACCAGAAGAAGAATCGAAACCGGAAGAAGAATCGGAACCGGATGAAGAAATAGAACCGGTGGGGGAAATAATAAAACGGTTAAGTAAAAGAAAATCCTCAACCAACCGACCAAGGTTAATTATGGTCAATGGTGTTTCCGCCAAGGAAGCAAAATATTGGGAGGATTACCAATTCTCTGATGAATCGGATTCCGACGAGAATTCCGATGATGTTATAGAAATTACCCCAACTGAATTTAAAAAGGCAAAAGAAAATAATAAGGGAAAGGGCATAAGAATAGAGAAATCTAATTCCAACCCCGATGAACTTTATATGTATCGTCAACCCCCGAAGTCCTTAAGTTGTAACAATGACCCGGGAACCTCGAAACCACCAGGTTTTTCTAAACCAAAGTGGAAAATGACGGCTCGTATTAGGGGAACATCATATATCCCTAGAAACTTGGCAAAACGAACCAAAACCGAAGAAGAAGAAACAAGCGAGTCGGAATAAGATAGTTGTATTCGTGTGGTTTAGTATATGTAATATAGTGTGCTTATGCTTTATGATATATGTAAAAATTGCTTGTATTAATAAGTATTTTTTTTTTTATGAATCTAACTCTTGTCTATTTTACAGTATAAAAACACAAAATGGATAGACAACCCAATATTTTAAGAGACCTACCCGGAGACATGATTGATGAAATCTTGTCTAGAGTCGGTCAGAATTCTTCGGCACAACTATTTAAGGCGAGATCAGTTTGTAAGACATTCGAAGAACGTTCCAAGAATGCCTTGGTTTATAAAAGGCTTTCGTTCGAAAGATGGGGGATATCACATTGGGAAATCCATAAGTTACGATGTGTTTACTTTGACGCATATATTGCGGGGAACCCAAATGCTATTTTACGCAATGGGTTAAGAAATTATTTTGATTCAATATATCCGAATATTGGACTTCGTGATTTAGAAAAAGCGGCTAACATGCAACATAAAGAAGCATGTTATGCTTACGGATTAGTAATGTTCGCTTCTCACCAAAGTGAGAACAAGAACATCGGGCTACAACTATTAAACAAAACGTTCCCACAAGTGACGGAGTCGATAATTGGGGTAAGAAATGAGGTTTTTAGATTGTTACGGGACTGCTGGACATTACGTAACCCTCGTCCCTTTGACGACGTTACAACACGCTGTCTTATCAACGGCCATAATGGTTATGTTCCACAAGACCAAGGATAGGAAGTAGTCCTAGTAAAACCAGAATGCATGACTTGTTTCTGGACGTATGAATTACGTGTCTTTATTGCCTTTGCTGAACGACTTATGTACTAGCTAGAATTATCTTCACAACTATCTTGTATCAAAGTTATTGTGTGCTATATTTCATGCTTTATGTAAAATAAGCGGTATTGTAAGTTTGTAAAATATTGTATAAAAGTTTGAACGCGAAATATTATTATAATCAGTTTTTCATATAGAATTGTAGTAGTTGAATTGTATATTAGCTACTAAGTATGAACTTAACGGGTAGGTACTACCCGAATTTAAACTTATAAAACGCTAATATGAAGAAAAAGCTTTTATAAATGAGTTCATATTATGCTACGAAATACTATTAACTACTCTTAATATTCTGTATGATTAACTTGTTCCATTTGACTATTTTGAAGGAAATGGAACCGACTACTCGACACACCGTGAATATGAATGAAGAGGAATTCCGTACTTTTCTAGCTTCAAACATAGCTGCAGTACAGGCTGCGCTACATACCAACAATAACCTTGGATCTAGCAGTACAGGAAATCGTGTAGGATGCACCTACAAAGAATTCACTGCCTGCAAACCTTTGGAATTTGATGGAACCGAAGGACCGATCGGATTAAAACGGTGGACCGAGAAGGTCGAATCGGTGTTTGCCATAAGTAACTGTACTGAAGAGGACAAAGTAAAGTACGCTACGCATACCTTCACAGGTTCTGCGTTAACATGGTGGAATACCTATCTAGAGCAAGTGGGACAAGACGATGCGTACGCACTACCGTGGTCAGCATTCAAGCACTTGATGAACGAGAAGTACCGTCCCAGAACCGAGGTCAATAAGCTCAAGACAGAACTTAGAGGGTTACGAACCCAAGGATTTGATATTACCACGTACGAAAGACGATTCACAGAATTATGCCTATTGTGTCCGGGAGCATTCGAAGATGAGGAAGAGAAGATCGACGCGTTTGTGAAAGGATTACCGGAAAGAATCCAAGAAGATATAAGTTCACACGAGCCTGCCTCCATACAACAGGCATGTAGAATGGCTCACAAACTAGTGAACCAGATTGAAGAAAGAATTAAAGAACAGACTGCTGAAGAGGCCAATGTGAAGCAAGTCAAAAGAAAGTGGGAGGAAAACGGTGATAAGAATCGCCAATACAACAACAACAGCAATTACAACAATAATCGCAACAATTATCCCAACAATCGCAACAACAAATGGCCTATCAACAACAACAATAACAACAACAACAACAACAACAACAGCAACTACAACAATCATCCCAACAACAATAATAACCGCAACAACAACAACAATCAGAAGCAGCTATGCCAAAGGTGTGAAAAGTATCACTCGGGGTTCTGCACCAAATTTTGCAACAAGTGTAAAAGAAATGGTCATAGCGCGGCGAAGTGTGAGGTCTACGGACCAGGGGTTAATAGAATGAAAGGAACAAATGGTGTCGGAACGAGTAATGGCGGAGCAAGTAGTGTCGGAGCAAGTTATGCCAAAGTAGTTTGTTATAAATATGGAAAATCGGGCCACATTATTAGAAATTGCCCGAACCAGGAGAACACGAATGGACAAGGCCGCGGAAGAGTTTTCAATATTAATGCGGCAGAGGCACAGGAAGACCCGGAGCTTGTTACGGGTACGTTTCTTATTGACAATAAATCTGCTTACGTTTTATTTGATTCGGGTGCGGATAGAAGCTATATGAGTAGAGATTTTTGTGCTAAATTAAGTTGTCCATTGACGCCTTTGGATAGTAAATTTTTACTCGAATTAGCAAATGGTAAATTAATTTCAGCAGATAAGATATGTCGGAATCGAGAAATTAAACTGGTTAGCGAAATATTTAAGATTGATTTGATACTAGTAGAGTTAGGGAGTTTTGATGTGATAATCGGTATCGACTGGTTGAAAGAAGTGAAAGCAGAGATCGTTTGTTACAAAAATGCAATTCGCATTATACGAGAAAAAGGAAAACCCTTTATGGTGTACGGAGAAAAGGGCAACACGAAGCTACATCTTATTAGTAATTTGAAGGCACAAAAACTAATAACAAAAGGTTGCTATGCTGTTCTAGCACACGTCGAGAAAGTACAAACTGAAGAAAAGAGCATCAATGATGTTCCCGTCGCAAAAGAATTTCCCGATGTATTTCTGAAAGAATTACTGGGATTACCCCCACATCGATCCGTTGAATTTCAAATAGATCTTGTACCAGGAGCTGCACCAATTGTAGTGACCCGAACTTTTCCATGTTTATATATATTAATTGAGATTGATATTTACATGATTAAATGTTTCCAACATGTTAAGCAATCAAACTTGTTAAGACTTGATTAATTGAAATATGTTTTATATAGACAATTGACCACCCAAGTTGACCGGTGATTCACGAACGTTAAAACTTGTAAAAACTATATGATGACATATATATGGATATATATATAGTTAACATGATACTATGATAAGTAAACATATCATTAAGTATATTAACAATGAACTACATATGTAAAAACAAGACTACTAACTTAATGATTTTTAAACGAGACATATATGTAACGATTATTGTTGTAAAGACATTTAATGTATATATATCATATTAAGAGATATTCATACATGATAATATCATGATAATATAATAATTTAAAATCTCATTTGATATTATAAACATTGGGTTAACAACATTTAACAAGATCGTTAACCTAAAGGTTTCAAAACAACACTTACATGTAACGACTAACGATGACTTAACGACTCAGTTAAAATGTATATACATGTAGTGTTTTAATATGTATTTATACACTTTTGAAAGACTTCAATACACTTATCAAAATACTTCTACTTAACAAAAATGCTTACAATTACATCCTCGTTCAGTTTCATCAACAATTCTACTCGTATGCACCCGTATTCGTACTCGTACAATACACAGCTTTTAGATGTATGTACTATTGGTATATACACTCCAATGATCAGCTCTTAGCAGCCCATGTGAGTCACCTAACACATGTGGGAACCATCATTTGGCAACTAGCATGAACTATCTCATAAAATTACAAAAATATGAGTAATCATTCATGACTTATTTACATGAAAACAAAATTACATATCCTTTATATCTAATCCATACACCAACGACCAAAAACACCTACAAACACTTTCATTCTTCAATTTTCTTCATCTAATTGATCTCTCTCAAGTTCTATCTTCAAGTTCTAAGTGTTCTTCATAAATTCCAAAAGTTCTAGTTTCATAAAATCAAGAATACTTTCAAGTTTGCTAGCTCACTTCCAATCTTGTAAGGTGATCATCCAACCTCAAGAAATCTTTGTTTCTTACAGTAGGTTATCATTCTAATACAAGGTAATAATCATATTCAAACTTTGGTTCAATTTCTATAACTATAACAATCTTATTTCAAGTGATGATCTTACTTGAACTTGTTTTCGTGTCATGATTCTGCTTCAAGAACTTCGAGCCATCCAAGGATCCATTGAAGCTAGATCCATTTTTCTCTTTTCCAGTAGGTTTATCCAAGGAAATTAAGGTAGTAATGATGTTCATAACATCATTCGATTCATACATATAAAGCTATCTTATTCGAAGGTTTAAACTTGTAATCACTAGAACATAGTTTAGTTAATTCTAAACTTGTTCGCAAACAAAAGTTAATCCTTCTAACTTAACTTTTAAAATCAACTAAACACATGTTCTATATCTATATGATATGCTAACTTAATGATTTAAAACCTGGAAACACGAAAAACACCGTAAAACCGGATTTACGCCGTCGTAGTAACACCGCGGGCTGTTTTGGGTTAGTTAATTAAAAACTATGATAAACTTTGATTTAAAAGTTGTTATTCTGAGAAAATGATTTTTATTATGAACATGAAACTATATCCAAAAATTATGGTTAAACTCAAAGTGGAAGTATGTTTTCTAAAATGGTCATCTAGACGTCGTTCTTTCGACTGAAATGACTACCTTTACAAAAACGACTTGTAACTTATTTTTTCGACTATAAACCTATACATTTTCTGTTTAGATTCATAAAATAGAGTTTAATATGAAACCATAGCAATTTGATTCACTCAAAACGGATTTAAAATGAAGAAGTTATGGGTAAAACAAGATTGGATAATTTTTCTCATTTTAGCTACGTGAAAATTGGTAACAAATCTATTCCAACCATAACTTAATCAACTTGTATTGTATATTATGTAATCTTGAGATACCATAGACACGTATACAATGTTTCGACCTATCATGTCGACACATCTATATCTATTTCGGAACAACCATAGACACTCTATATGTGAATGTTGGAGTTAGCTATACAGGGTTGAGGTTGATTCCAAAATATATATAGTTTGAGTTGTGATCAATACTGAGATACGTATACACTGGGTCGTGGATTGATTCAAGATAATATTTATCGATTTATTTCTGTACATCTAACTGTGGACAACTAGTTGTAGGTTACTAACGAGGACAGCTGACTTAATAAACTTAAAACATCAAAATATATTAAAAGTGTTGTAAATATATTTTGAACATACTTTAATATATATGTATATATTGTTATAGGTTCGTGAATCAACAGTGGCCAAGTCTTACTTCTCGACGAAGTAAAAAAATCTGTGAAAGTGAGTTATAGTCCCACTTTTAAAATCTAATATTTTTGGGATGAGAATACATGCAGGTTTTATAAATGATTTACAAAATAGACACAAGTACGTGAAACTACATTCTATGGTTGAATTATCGAAATCGAATATGCCCCTTTTTATTAAGTCTGGTAATCTAAGAATTAGGGAACAGACACCCTAATTGACGCGAATCCTAAAGATAGATCTATTGGGCCTAACAAACCCCATCCAAAGTACCAGATGCTTTAGTACTTCGAAATTTATATCATATCCGAAGGGTGTCCCGGAATGATGGGGATATTCTTATATATGCATCTTGTTAATGTCGGTTACCAGGTGTTCACCATATGAATGATTTTTATCTCTATGTATGGGATGTGTATTGAAATATGAAATCTTGTGGTCTATTGTTACGATTTGATATATATAGGTTAAACCTATAACTCACCAACATTTTTGTTGACGTTTAAAGCATGTTTATTCTCAGGTGAATATTAAGAGCTTCCGCTGTTGCATACAAAAATAAGAACAAGATTTGGAGTCCATGTTTGTATGATATTGTGTAAAAACTGCATTCAAGAAACTGATTTCGATGTAACATATTTGTATTGTAAACCATTATGTAATGGTCGTGTGTAAACAGGATATTTTAGATTATCATTATTTGATAATCGACGTAAAGCTTTTTAAACCTTTATTTATGAAATAAAGGTTATGGTTTGTTTTAAAAATGAATGCAGTCTTTGAAAAACGTCTCATATAGAGGTCAAAACCTCGCAACGAAATCAATTAATATGGAACGTTTTTAATCAATAAGAACGGGACATTTCAGTTGGTATCCGAGCGTTGGTCTTAGAGAACCAGAATTTTGCATTAGTGTGTCTTATCGAGTTTGTTAGGATGCATTAGTGAGTCTGGACTTCGACCGTGTTTACTTGAAAAATGATTGCTTAACAAATTTTGTTGGAAACTATATATATTTATCATGTGAATATTATGTGATATATTAATCTCTTAACGCGTTTGATATTATGTGATAGATGTCTACCTCTAGAACAAGTACCATTGACTCACCTAATAATAATGAAGAGTCAAATGTAAATTGGAATGATTCGTGGACTGATTCACAAGTTCCCGAAGAGGAACCGGAAGAAGAGTCGGAACCAGAAGAAGAATCGAAACCGGAAGAAGAATTGGAACCGGATGAAGAAATAGAATCGGTGGGGGAAATAATAAAACGGTTAAGTAAAAGAAAATCCTCAACCAACCGACCAAGGTTAATTATGGTCAATGGTGTTTCCGCCAAGGAAGCAAAATATTGGGAGGATTACCAATTCTCTGATGAATCGGATTCCGACGAGAATTCCGATGATGTTATAGAAATTACCCCAACTGAATTTAAAAAGGCAAAAGAAAATAATAAGGGAAAGGGCATAAGAATAGAGAAATCTAATTCCAACCCCGATGAACTTTATATGTATCGTCAACCCCCGAAGTCCTTAAGTTGTAACAATGACCCGGGAACCTCGAAACCACCAGGTTTTTCTAAACCAAAGTGGAAAATGACGGCTCGTATTAGGGGAACATCATATATCCCTAGAAACTTGGCAAAACGAACCAAAACCGAAGAAGAAGAAACAAGCGAGTCGGAATAAGATAGTTGTATTCGTGTGGTTTAGTATATGTAATATAGTGTGCTTATGCTTTATGATATATGTAAAAATTGCTTGTATTAATAAGTATTTTTTTTTTATGAATCTAACTCTTGTCTATTTTACAGTATAAAAACACAAAATGGATAGACAACCCAATATTTTAAGAGACCTACCCGGAGACATGATTGATGAAATCTTGTCTAGAGTCGGTCAGAATTCTTCGGCACAACTATTTAAGGCGAGATCAGTTTGTAAGACATTCGAAGAACGTTCCAAGAATGCCTTGGTTTATAAAAGGCTTTCGTTCGAAAGATGGGGGATATCACATTGGGAAATCCATAAGTTACGATGTGTTTACTTTGACGCATATATTGCGGGGAACCCAAATGCTATTTTACGCAATGGGTTAAGAAATTATTTTGATTCAATATATCCGAATATTGGACTTCGTGATTTAGAAAAAGCGGCTAACATGCAACATAAAGAAGCATGTTATGCTTACGGATTAGTAATGTTCGCTTCTCACCAAAGTGAGAACAAGAACATCGGGCTACAACTATTAAACAAAACGTTCCCACAAGTGACGGAGTCGGTAATTGGGGTAAGAAATGAGGTTTTTAGATTGTTACGGGACTGCTGGACATTACGTAACCCTCGTCCCTTTGACGACGTTACAACACGCTGTCTTATCAACGGCCATAATGGTTATGTTCCACAAGACCAAGGATAGGAAGTAGTCCTAGTAAAACCAGAATGCATGACTTGTTTCTGGACGTATGAATTACGTGTCTTTATTGCCTTTGCTGAACGACTTATGTACTAGCTAGAATTATCTTCACAACTATCTTGTATCAAAGTTATTGTGTGCTATATTTCATGCTTTATGTAAAATAAGCGGTATTGTAAGTTTGTAAAATATTGTATAAAAGTTTGAACGCGAAATATTATTATAATCAGTTTTTCATATAGAATTGTAGTAGTTGAATTGTATATTAGCTACTAAGTATGAACTTAACGGGTAGGTACTACCCGAATTTAAACTTATAAAACGCTAATATGAAGAAAAAGCTTTTATAAATGAGTTCATATTATGCTACGAAATACTATTAACTACTCTTAATATTCTGTATGATTAACTTGTTCCATTTGACTATTTTGAAGGAAATGGAACCGACTACTCGACACACCGTGAATATGAATGAAGAGGAATTCCGTACTTTTCTAGCTTCAAACATAGCTGCAGTACAGGCTGCGCTACATACCAACAATAACCTTGGATCTAGCAGTACAGGAAATCGTGTAGGATGCACCTACAAAGAATTCACTGCCTGCAAACCTTTGGAATTTGATGGAACCGAAGGACCGATCGGATTAAAACGGTGGACCGAGAAGGTCGAATCGGTGTTTGCCATAAGTAACTGTACTGAAGAGGACAAAGTAAAGTACGCTACGCATACCTTCACAGGTTCTGCGTTAACATGGTGGAATACCTATCTAGAGCAAGTGGGACAAGACGATGCGTACGCACTACCGTGGTCAGCATTCAAGCACTTGATGAACGAGAAGTACCGTCCCAGAACCGAGGTCAATAAGCTCAAGACAGAACTTAGAGGGTTACGAACCCAAGGATTTGATATTACCACGTACGAAAGACGATTCACAGAATTATGCCTATTGTGTCCGGGAGCATTCGAAGATGAGGAAGAGAAGATCGACGCGTTTGTGAAAGGATTACCGGAAAGAATCCAAGAAGATATAAGTTCACACGAGCCTGCCTCCATACAACAGGCATGTAGAATGGCTCACAAACTAGTGAACCAGATTGAAGAAAGAATTAAAGAACAGACTGCTGAAGAGGCCAATGTGAAGCAAGTCAAAAGAAAGTGGGAGGAAAACGGTGATAAGAATCGCCAATACAACAACAACAGCAATTACAACAATAATCGCAACAATTATCCCAACAATTGCAACAACAAATGGCCTAACAACAACAACAATAACAACAACAACAACAACAACAACAACAGCAACTACAACAATCATCCCAACAACAATAATAACCGCAACAACAACAACAATCAGAAGCAGCTATGCCAAAGGTGTGAAAAGTATCACTCGGGGTTCTGCACCAAATTTTGCAACAAGTGTAAAAGAAATGGTCATAGCGCGGCGAAGTGTGAGGTCTACGGACCAGGGGTTAATAGAATGAAAGGAACAAATGGTGTCGGAACGAGTAATGGCGGAGCAAGTAGTGTCGGAGCAAGTTATGCCAAAGTAGTTTGTTATAAATATGGAAAATCGGGCCACATTATTAGAAATTGCCCGAACCAGGAGAACACGAATGGACAAGGCCGCGGAAGAGTTTTTAATATTAATGCGGCAGAGGCACAGGAAGACCCGGAGCTTGTTACGGGTACGTTTCTTATTGACAATAAATCTGCTTACGTTTTATTTGATTCGGGTGCGGATAGAAGCTATATGAGTAGAGATTTTTGTGCTAAATTAAGTTGTCCATTGACGCCTTTGGATAGTAAATTTTTACTCGAATTAGCAAATGGTAAATTAATTTCAGCAGATAAGATATGTCGGAATCGAGAAATTAAACTGGTTAGCGAAATATTTAAGATTGATTTGATACTAGTAGAGTTAGGGAGTTTTGATGTGATAATCGGTATCGACTGGTTGAAAGAAGTGAAAGCAGAGATCGTTTGTTACAAAAATGCAATTCGCATTATACGAGAAAAAGGAAAACCCTTTATGGTGTACGGAGAAAAGGGCAACACGAAGCTACATCTTATTAGTAATTTGAAGGCACAAAAACTAATAAGAAAAGGTTGCTATGCTGTTCTAGCACACGTCGAGAAAGTACAAACTGAAGAAAAGAGCATCAATGATGTTCCCGTCGCAAAAGAATTTCCCGATGTATTTCTGAAAGAATTACTGGGATTACCCCCACATCGATCCGTTGAATTTCAAATAGATCTTGTACCAGGAGCTGCACCAATTGTAGTGACCCGAACTTTTCCATGTTTATATATATTAATTGAGATTGATATTTACATGATTAAATGTTTCCAACATGTTAAGCAATCAAACTTGTTAAGACTTGATTAATTGAAATATGTTTCATATAGACAATTGACCACCCAAGTTGACCGGTGATTCACGAACGTTAAAACTTGTAAAAACTATATGATGACATATATATGGATATATATATAGTTAACATGATACTATGATAAGTAAACATATCATTAAGTATATTAACAATGAACTACATATGTAAAAACAAGACTACTAACTTAATGATTTTTAAACGAGACATATATGTAACGATTATCGTTGTAAAGACATTTAATGTATATATATCATATTAAGAGATATTCATACATGATAATATCATGATAATATAATAATTTAAAATCTCATTTGATATTATAAACATTGGGTTAACAACATTTAACAAGATCGTTAACCTAAAGGTTTCAAAACAACACTTACATGTAACGACTAACGATGACTTAACGACTCAGTTAAAATGTATATACATGTAGTGTTTTAATAAGTATTTATACACTTTTGAAAGACTTCAATACACTTATCAAAATACTTCTACTTAACAAAAATGCTTACAATTACATCCTCGTTCAGTTTCATCAACAATTCTACTCGTATGCACCCGTATTCGTACTCGTACAATACACAGCTTTTAGATGTATGTACTATTGGTATATACACTCCAATGATCAGCTCTTAGCAGCCCATGTGAGTCACCTAACACATGTGGGAACCATCATTTGGCAACTAGCATGAAATATCTCATAAAATTACAAAAATATGAGTAATCATTCATGACTTATTTACATGAAAACAAAATTACATATCCTTTATATCTAATCCATACACCAACGACCAAAAACACCTACAAACACTTTCATTCTTCAATTTTCTTCATCTAATTGATCTCTCTCAAGTTCTATCTTCAAGTTCTAAGTGTTCTTCATAAATTCCAAAAGTTCTAGTTTCATAAAATCAAGAATACTTTCAAGTTTGCTAGCTCACTTCCAATCTTGTAAGGTGATCATCCAACCTCAAGAAATCTTTGTTTCTTACAGTAGGTTATCATTCTAATACAAGGTAATAATCATATTCAAACTTTGGTTCAATTTCTATAACTATAACAATCTTATTTCAAGTGATGATCTTACTTGAACTTGTTTTCGTGTCATGATTCTGCTTCAAGAACTTCGAGCCATCCAAGGATCCATTGAAGCTAGATCCATTTTTCTCTTTTCCAGTAGGTTTATCCAAGGAAATTAAGGTAGTAATGATGTTCATAACATCATTCGATTCATACATATAAAGCTATCTTATTCGAAGGTTTAAACTTGTAATCACTAGAACATAGTTTAGTTAATTCTAAACTTGTTCGCAAACAAAAGTTAATCCTTCTAACTTAACTTTTAAAATCAACTAAACACATGTTCTATATCTATATGATATGCTAACTTAATGATTTAAAACCTGGAAACACGAAAAACACCGTAAAACCGGATTTACGCCGTCGTAGTAACACCGCGGGCTGTTTTGGGTTAGTTAATTAAAAACTATGATAAACTTTGATTTAAAAGTTGTTATTCTGAGAAAATGATTTTTATTATGAACATGAAACTATATCCAAAAATTATGGTTAAACTCAAAGTGGAAGTATGTTTTCTAAAATGGTCATCTAGACGTCGTTCTTTCGACTGAAATGACTACCTTTACAAAAACGACTTGTAACTTATTTTTCCGACTATAAACCTATACTTTTTCTGTTTAGATTCATAAAATAGAGTTCAATATGAAATCATAGCAATTTGATTCACTCAAAACGGATTTAAAATGAAGAAGTTATGGGTAAAACAAGATTGGATAATTTTTCTCATTTTAGCTACGTGAAAATTGGTAACAAATCTATTCCAACCATAACTTAATCAACTTGTATTGTATATTATGTAATCTTGAGATACCATAGACACGTATACAATGTTTCGACCTATCATGTCGACACATCTATATATATTTCGGAACAACCATAGACACTCTATATGTGAATGTTGGAGTTAGCTATACAGGGTTGAGGTTGATTCCAAAATATATATAGTTTGAGTTGTGATCAATACTGAGATACGTATACACTGGGTCGTGGATTGATTCAAGATAATATTTATCGATTTATTTCTGTACATCTAACTGTGGACAACTAGTTGTAGGTTACTAACGAGGACAGCTGACTTAATAAACTTAAAACATCAAAATATATTAAAAGTGTTGTAAATATATTTTTGAACATACTTTGATATATATGTATATATTGTTATAGGTTCGTGAATCAACCAGTGGCCAAGTCTTACTTCCCGACGAAGTAAAAATCTGTGAAAGTGAGTTATAGTCCCACTTTTAAAATCTAATATTTTTGGGATGAGAATACATGCAGGTTTTATAAATGATTTACAAAATAGACACAAGTACGTGAAACTACATTCTATGGTTGAATTATCGAAATCGAATATGCCCCTTTTTATTAAGTCTGGTAATCTATGAATTAGGGAACAGACACCCTAATTGACGCGAATCCTAAAGATAGATCTATTGGGCCTAACAAACCCCATCCAAAGTACCGGATGCTTTAGTACTTCGAAATTTATATCATATCCGAAGGGTGTCCCGGAATGATGGGGATATTCTTATATATGCATCTTGTTAATGTCGGTTACCAGGTGTTCACCATATGAATGATTTTTATCTCTATGTATGGGATGTGTATTGAAATATGAAATCTTGTGGTCTATTGTTACGATTTGATATATATAGGTTAAACCTATAACTCACCAACATTTTTGTTGACGTTTAAAGCATGTTTATTCTCAGGTGAATATTAAGAGCTTCCGCTGTTGCATACTAAAATAAGGACAAGATTTGGAGTCCATGTTTGTATGATATTGTGTAAAAACTGCATTCAAGAAACTGATTTCGATGTAACATATTTGTATTGTAAACCATTATGTAATGTGAAATGTCCCGTTCTTATTGATTAAAAACGTTCCATATTAATTGATTTCGTTGCGAGGTTTTGACCTCTATATAAGACGTTTTTCAAAGACTGCATTCATTTTAAAACAAACCATAACCTTTATTTCATCAATAAAGGTTTAAAAAGCTTTACGTAGATTATCAAATAATGATAATCTAAAATATCCTGTTTACACACGACCATTACATAATGGTTTACAATACAAATATGTTACAACAAAATAAGTTTCTTGAATGCAGTTTTTACACAATATCATACAAACATGGACTCCAAATCTCGTCCTTATTTAAGTATGCGACAGCGGAAGCTCTTAATAATCACCTGAGAATAAACATGCTTAAAACGTCAACAAAAAATGTTGGTGAGTTATAGGTTTAACCTATATATTTCAAATCATAATAATAGACCACAAGATTTCATATTTCAATACACATCCCATACATAGAGATAAAAATCATTCATATGGTGAACACCTGGTAACCGACATTAACAAGATGCATATATAAGAATATCCCCATCATTCCGGGACACCCTTCGGATATGATATAAATTTCGAAGTACTAAAGCATCCGGTACTTTGGATGGGGTTTGTTAAGCCCAATAGATCTATCTTTAGGATTCGCGTCAATTAGGGTGTCTGTTCCCTAATTCTTAGATTACCAGACTTAATAAAAAGGGGCATATTCGGTTTTGATTATTCAACCATAGAATGTAGTTTCACGTACTTGTGTCTATTTTGTAAATCATTTATAAAACCTGCATGTATTCTCATCCCAAAAATATTAGATTTTAAAAGTGGGACTATAACTCACTTTCACAGATTTTTACTTCGTCGGGAAGTAAGACTTGGCCACTGGTTGATTCACGAACCTATAACAATATATACATATATATCAAAGTATGTTCAAAATATATTTACAACACTTTTAATATATTTTGATGTTTGAAGTTTATTAAGTCAGCTGTTCTCGTTAGTAACCTACAACTAGTTGTCCACAGTTAGATGTGCAGAAATAAATCGATAAATATTATCTTGAATCAATCCACGACCCAGTGTATACGTATCTCAGTATTGATCACAACTCAAACTATATATATTTTGGAATCAACCTCAACCCTGTATAGCTAACTCCAACATTCACATATAGAGTGTCTATGGTTGTTCCGAAATATATATAGATGTGTCGACATGATAGGTCGAAACATTGTATACGTGTCTATGGTATCTCAAGATTACATAATATACAATACAAGTTGATTAAGTTATGGTTGGAATACATTTGTTACCAATTTTCACGTAGCTAAAATGAGAAAAATTATCCAATCTTGTTTTACCCATAACTTCTTCATTTTAAATCCGTTTTGAGTGAATCAAATTGCTATGGTTTCATATTGAACTCTATTTTATGAATCTAAACAGAAAAGTATAGGTTTATAGTCAGAAAAATAAGTTACAAGTCGTTTTTGTAAAGGTAGTCATTTCAGTCGAAAGAACGACGTCTAGATGACCATTTTAGAAAACATACTTCCACTTTGAGTTTAATCATAATTTTTGGATATAGTTTCATGTTCATAATAAAAATCATTTTCTCATAATAACAACTTTAAAATCAAAGTTTATCATAGTTTTTAATTAACTAACCCAAAACAGCCCGCGGTGTTACTACGACGGCGTAAATCCGGTTTTACGGTGTTTTTTCGTGTTTCCAGGTTTTAAATCATTAAGTTAGCATATAATATAGATATAGAACATGTGTTTAGTTGATTTTAAAAGTCAAGTTAGAAGGATTAACTTTTGTTTGCGAACAAGTTTAGAATTAACTAAACTATGTTCTAGTGATTACAAGTTTAAACCTTCGAATAAGATAGCTTTATATGTATGAATCGAATGATGTTATGAACATCATTACTACCTTAAGTTCCTTGGATAAACCTACTGGAAAAGAGAAAAATGGATCTAGCTTCAATGGATCCTTGGATGGCTCGAAGTTCTTGAAGCAGAATCATGACACGAAAACAAGTTCAAGTAAGATCATCACTTGAAATAAGATTGTTATAGTTATAGAAATTGAACCAAAGTTTGAATATGATTATTACCTTGTATTAGAATGATAACCTACTGTAAGAAACAAAGATTTCTTGAGGTTGGATGATCACCTTACAAGATTGGAAGTGAGCTAGCAAACTTGAAAGTATTCTTGATTTTATGAAACTAGAACTTTTGGAATTTATGAAGAACACTTAGAACTTGAAGATAGAACTTGAGAGAGATCAATTAGATGAAGAAAATTGAAGAATGAAAGTGTTTGTAGGTGTTTTTGGTCGTTGGTGTATGGATTAGATATAAAGGATATGTAATTTTGTTTTCATGTAAATAAGTCATGAATGATTACTCATATTTTTGTAATTTTATGAGATATTTCATGCTAGTTGCCAAATGATGGTTCCCACATGTGTTAGGTGACTCACATGAGCTGCTAAGAGCTGATCATTGGAGTGTATATACCAATAGTACATACATCTAAAAGCTATGTATTGTACGAGTACGAATACGGGTGCATACGAGTAGAATTGTTGATGAAACTGAACGAGGATGTAATTGTAAGCATTTTTGTTAAGTAGAAGTATTTTGATAAGTGTATTGAAGTCTTTCAAAAGTGTATAAATACATATTAAAACACTACATGTATATACATTTTAACTGAGTCGTTAAGTCATCGTTAGTCGTTACATGTAAATGTTGTTTTGAAACCTTTAGGTTAACGATCTTGTTAAATGTTGTTAACCCAATGTTTATAATATCAAAAGAGATTTTAAATTATTATATTATCATGATATTATGATGTTCGAATATCTCTTAATATGATATATATACATTAAATGTCGTTACAACGATAATCGTTACATATATGTCTCGTTTCAAAATCATTAAGTTAGTAGTCTTGTTTTTACATATGTAGTTCATTGTTAATATACTTAATGATATGTTTACTTATCATAATATTATGTTAACTATATATATAACCATATATATGTCATCATATAGTTTTTACAAGTTTTAACGTTCGTGAATCACCGGTCAACTTGGGTGGTCAATTGTCTATATGAAACCTATTTCAATTAATCAAGTCTTAACAAGTTTGATTGCTTAACATGTTGGAAACATTTAATCATGTAAATATCAATCTCAATTAATATATATAAACATGGAAAAGTTCGGGTCACTACTGTACCTACCCGTTAAATAAATTTCGTCCCGAAATTTTAAGCTGTTGAAGGTGTTGACGAATCTTCTGGAAATAGATGCGGGTACTTCTTCTTCATCTGATCTTCACGCTCCCTGGTGAACTCGGGTCCTCTACGAGCATTCTATCGAACCTTAACAATTGGTATCTTGTTTTGCTTAAGTCTTTTAACCTCACGATCCATTATTTCGACGGGTTCTTCGATGAATTGAAGTTTTTCGTTGATTTGGATTTCATCTAACGGAATAGTGAGATCTTCTTTAGCAAAACATTTCTTCAAATTCGAGACGTGGAAAGTGTTATGTACAGCCGCGAGTTGTTGAGGTAAATCAAGTCGGTAAGCTACTGGTCCGACACGATCAATAATCTTGAATGGTCCAATATACCTTGGATTTAATTTCCCTCGTTTACCAAATCGAACAACGCCTTTCCAAGGTGCAACTTTAAGCATGACCATCTCTCCAATTTCAAATTCTATATCTTTTCTTTTAATGTCAGCGTAGCTCTTTTGTTGACTTTGGGCGATTTTCAACCGTTGTTGAATTTGGATGATCTTCTCGGTAGTTTCTTGTATAATCTCTGGACCCGTAATCTGTCTATCCCCCACTTCACTCCAACAAATTGGAGACCTGCACTTTCTACCATAAAGTGCTTCAAACGGCGCCATCTCAATGATTGAATGGTAGCTGTTGTTGTAGGAAAATTCTGCTAATGGTAGATGTCGATCCCAACTGTTTCCGAAATCAATAACACATGCTCGTAGCATGTCTTCAAGCGTTTGTATCGTCCTTTCGCTCTGCCCATCAGTTTGTGGATGATAGGCAGTACTCATGTCTAGACGAGTTCCTAATGCTTGCTGTAATGTCTGCCAGAATCTTGAAATAAATCTGCCATCCCTATCAGAGATAATAGAGATTGGTATACCATGTCTGGAGACGACTTCCTTCAAATACAGTCGTGCTAACTTCTCCATCTTGTCATCTTCTCTTATTGGCAGGAAGTGTGCTGATTTGGTGAGACGATCAACTATTACCCAAATAGTATCAAAACCACTTGCAGTCCTTGGCAATTTAGTGATGAAATCCATGGTAATGTTTTCCCATTTCCATTCTGGGATTTCGGGTTGTTGAAGTAGACCTGATGGTTTCTGATGCTCAGCTTTGACCTTAGAACACGTCAAACATTCTCCTACGTATTTAGCAACATCGGCTTTCATACCCGGCCACCAAAAATGTTTCTTGAGATCCTTGTACATCTTCCCCGTTCCAGGATGTATTGAGTATCTGGTTTTATGAGCTTCTCTAAATACCATTTCTCTCATATCTCCAAATTTTGGTACCCAAATCCTTTCAACCCTATACCGGGTTCCGTCTTCCCGAATATTAAGATGCTTCTCCGATCCTTTGGGTATTTCATCCTTTAAATTTCCCTTTTTTAAAACTCTTTGTTGCGCCTCCTTTATTTGAGTAGTAAGGTTATTATGAATCATTATATTCATAGATTTTACTCGAATGGGTTCTCTGTCCTTCCTGCTCAAGGCATCGGCTACCACATTTGCCTTCCCCGGGTGGTAACGAATCTCAAAGTCGTAATCATTCAACAATTCAATCCACCTACGCTGCCTCATATTCAGTTGTTTCTGATTAAATATGTGTTGAAGACTTTTGTGGTCGGTATATATAATACTTTTGACCCCATATAAGTAGTGCCTCCAAGTCTTTAATGCAAAAACAACCGCGCCTAATTCCAAATCATGCGTCGTATAATTTTGTTCGTGAATCTTCAATTGTCTAGACGCATAAGCAATCACCTTCGTTCGTTGCATTAATACACAACCGAGACCTTGCTTTGATGCGTCACAATAAATCACAAAATCATCATTCCCTTCAGGCAATGACAATAGAGGTGCCGTAGTTAGCTTTTTCTTCAATAACTGAAACGCTTTCTCTTGTTCATCATTCCATTCAAATTTCTTCCCTTTATGCGTTAATGCAGTCAAGGGTTTTGCTATTCTGGAAAAGTCTTGGATGAACCTTCTGTAGTAACCAGCTAGTCCTAAAAACTGGCGTATGTGTTTCGGAGTTTTCGGGGTTTCCCACTTTTCAACAGTTTCTATCTTTGCCGGATCCACCTTAATACCTTCTTTGTTCACTATGTGACCGAGGAATTGAACTTCTTCTAACCAAAATGCACACTTTGAAAACTTAGCGTACAATTCTTCCTTCCTCAATACTTCTAACACCTTTCTCAAATGTTCACCGTGTTCTTGGTTATTCTTTGAGTAAATAAGTATGTCATCAATGAAAACAATGACAAACTTGTCAAGGTATGGTCCACACACTCGGTTCATAAGGTCCATGAACACAGCTGGTGCATTAGTTAAACCAAACGGCATGACCATAAACTCATAATGACCGTAACGTGTTCTGAAAGCAGTCTTTGGAATATCATCTTCTTTCACCCGCATTTGATGATACCCGGAACGTAAGTCAATCTTTGAATAAACAGACGAGCCTTGTAGTTGATCAAATAAGTCGTCGATTCTCGGTAGTGGGTAGCGGTTCTTGATGGTAAGTTTGTTCAACTCTCGGTAGTCGATACACAACCTGAATGTACCATCTTTCTTCTTGACAAACAAAACAGGAGCTCCCCACGGTGATGTGCTTGGTTGAATGAAACCACGCTCTAAAAGTTCTTGTAATTGGCTTTGCAGTTCTTTCATCTCGCTGGGTGCGAGTCTGTAAGGAGCACGAGCTATTGGTGCAGCTCCTGGTACAAGATCTATTTGAAATTCAACGGATCGATGTGGGGGTAATCCCGGTAATTCTTTCGGAAATACATCGGGAAATTCTTTTGCAATGGGAACATCATTGATGCTCTTTTCTTCAGTTTGTACTTTCTCGACGTGTGCTAGAACAGCATAGCAACCTTTTCTTATTAGTTTTTGTGCCTTCAAATTACTAATAAGATGTAGCTTCGTGTTGCCCTTTTCTCCGTACACCATTAAGGGTTTTCCTTTTTCTCGTATAATGCGAATTGCATTTTTGTAACAAACGATCTCCGCTTTCACTTCTTTCAACCAGTCCATACCGATTATCACATCAAAACTCCCTAACTCTACTGGTATCAAATCAATCTTAAATGTTTCGCTAACCAGTTTAATTTCTCGATTCCGACATATATTATCTGCTGAAATTAATTTACCATTTGCTAATTCGAGTAAAAATTTACTATCCAAAGGCGTCAATGGACAACTTAATTTAGCACAAAAATCTCTACTCATATAGCTTCTATCCGCACCCGAATCAAATAAAACGTAAGCAGATTTATTGTCAATAAGAAACGTACCCGTAACAAGCTCCGGGTCTTCCTGTGCCTCTACCGCATTAATATTGAAAACTCTTCCACGTCCTTGTCCATTCGTGTTCTCCTGGTTCGGGCAATTTCTAATAATGTGGCCTGGTTTTCCACATTTATAACAAACTACATTGGCATAACTTGCTCCGACACTACTTGCTCCGCCATTACTCGTTCCGACACCATTTGTTCCTTTCGTTCTATTAACCCCTGGTCCGTAGACCTCACACTTCGCCGCGCTATGACCATTTCTTTTACACTTGTTGCAAAATTTGGTGCAGAACCCCGAGTGATTCTTTTCACACCTTTGGCATAGCTGCTTCTGATTGTTGTTGTTGTTACGGTTATTATTGTTGTTGGGATGATTGTTGTAGTTGCTGTTGTTGTTGTTGTTGTTGTTGTTGTTGTTGGGCCGTTTGTTGTAGTTGCGATTGATGTTGCGATTGTTGGGATAATTGTTGCGATTATTGTTGTAATTGCTGTTGTTGTTGTATTGGTGATTCTTATCACCGTTTTCCTCCCACTTTCTTTTGACTTGCTTCACATTGGCCTCTTCAGCAGTCTGTTCTTTAATTCTTTCTTCAATCTGGTTCAGTAGTTTGTGAGCCATTCTACATGCCTGTTGTATGGAGGCGGGCTCGTGTGAACTTATATCTTCTTGGATTCTTTCCGGTAATCCTTTCACAAACGCGTCGATCTTCTCTTCCTCATCTTCGAATGCTCCCGGACACAATAGGCACAATTCTGTGAATCGTCTTTCGTACGTGGTAATATCAAATCCTTGGGTTCGTAACCCTCTAAGTTCTGTCTTGAGCTTATTGACCTCGGTTCTGGGACGGTACTTCTCGTTCATCAAGTGCTTGAATGCTGACCACGGTAGTGCGTACGCATCATCTTGTCCCACTTGCTCTAGATAGGTATTCCACCATGTTAACGCAGAACCTGTGAAGGTATGCGTAGCGTACTTCACTTTGTCCTCTTCAGTACACTTACTTATGGCAAACACCGATTCAACCTTCTCGGTCCACCGTTTCAATCCGATCGGTCCTTCGGTTCCATCAAATTCCAAAGGTTTGCAGGCAGTGAATTCTTTGTAGGTGCATCCTACACGATTTCCTGTACTGCTAGATCCAAGGTTATTGTTGGTATGTAGCGCAGCCTGTACTGCGGCTATGTTTGAAGCTAGAAAAATACGGAATTCCTCTTCATTCATATTCACGGTGTGTCGAGTAGTCGGTGCCATTTCCTTCAAAATAGTTAAATGGAACAAGTTAATCATACAGAATATTAAGAGTAGTTAATAGTATTTCGTAGCATAATATGAACTCATTTATAAAAGCTTTTTCTTCATATTAGCATTTTATAAGTTTAAATTCGGGTAGTACCTACCCGTTAAGTGAAATGTCCCGTTCTTATTGATTAAAAACGTTCCATATTAATTGATTTCGTTGCGAGGTTTTGACCTCTATATGAGACGTTTTTCAGAGACTGCATTCATTTTAAAACAAACCATAACCTTTATTTCATAAATAAAGGTTTAAAAAGCTTTACGTAGATTATCAAATAATGATAATCTAAAATATCCTGTTTACACACGACCATTACATAATGGTTTACAATACAAATATATTACATCGAAATCAGTTTCTTGAATGCAGTTTTTACACAATATCATACAAACATGGACTTCAAATCTTGTCCTTATTTTAGTATGCAACAGCGGAAGCTCTTAATATTCACCTGAGAATAAACATGCTTTAAACGTCAACAAAAATGTTGGTGAGTTATAGGTTTAACCTATATATATTAAATCGTAACAATAGACCACAAGATTTCATATTTCAATACACATCCCATACATAGAGATAAAAATCATTCATATGGTGAACACCTGGTAACCGACATTAACAAGATGCATATATAAGAATATCCCCATCATTCCGGGACACCCTTCGGATATGATATAAATTTCGAAGTACTAAAGCATCCGGTACTTTGGATGGGGTTTGTTAGGCCCAATAGATCTATCTTTAGGATTCGCGTCAATTAGGGTGTCTGTTCCCTAATTCTTAGATTACCAGACTTAATAAAAAGGGGCATATTCGATTTCGATAATTCAACCATAGAATGTAGTTTCACGTACTTGTGTCTATTTTGTAAATCATTTATAAAACCTGCATGTATTCTCATCCCAAAAATATTAGATTTTAAAAGTGGGACTATAACTCACTTTCACAGATTTTTACTTCGTCGAGAAGTAAGACTTGGCCACTGGTTGATTCACGAACCTATAACAATATATACATATATATCAAAGTATGTTCAAAATATATTTACAACACTTTTAATATATTTTGATGTTTTAAGTTTATTAAGTCAGCTGTCCTCGTTAGTAACCTACAACTAGTTGTCCACAGTTAGATGTACAGAAATAAATCGATAAATATTATCTTGAATCAATCCACGACCCAGTGTATACGTATCTCAGTATTGATCACAACTCAAACTATATATATTTTGGAATCAACCTCAACCCTGTATAGCTAACTCCAACATTCACATATAGAGTGTCTATGGTTGTTCCGAAATATATATAGATGTGTCGACATGATAGGTCGAAACATTGTATACGTGTCTATGGTATCTCAAGATTACATAATATACAATACAAGTTGATTAAGTTATGGTTGGAATAGATTTGTTACCAATTTTCACGTAGCTAAAATGAGAAAAATTATCCAATCTTGTTTTACCCATAACTTCTTCATTTTAAATCCGTTTTGAGTGAATCAAATTGCTATGGTTTCATATTGAACTCTATTTTATGAATCTAAACAGAAAAGTATAGGTTTATAGTCGGAAAAATAAGTTACAAGTCGTTTTTGTAAAGGTAGTCATTTCAGTCGAAAGAACGACGTCTAGATGACCATTTTAGAAAACATACTTCCACTTTGAGTTTAATCATAATTTTTGGATATAGTTTCATGTTCATAATAAAAATCATTTTCTCAGAATAACAACTTTAAAATCAAAGTTTATCATAGTTTTTAATTAACTAACCCAAAACAGCCCGCGGTGTTACTACGACGGCGTAAATCCGGTTTTACGGTGTTTTTCGTGTTTCCATGTTTTAAATCATTAAGTTAGCATATCATATAGATATATAACATGTGTTTAGTTGATTTTAAAAGTCAAGTTAGAAGGATTAACTTTTGTTTGCGAACAAGTTTAGAATTAACTAAACTATGTTCTAGTGATTACAAGTTTAAACCTTCGAATAAGATAGCTTTATATGTATGAATCGAATGATGTTATGAACATCATTACTACCTTAAGTTCCTTGGATAAACCTACTGGAAAAGAGAAAAATGGATCTAGCTTCAATGGATCCTTGGATGGCTTGAAGTTCTTGAAGCAGAATCATGACACGAAAACAAGTTCAAGTAAGATCATCACTTGAAATAAGATTGTTATAGTTATAGAAATTGAACCAAAGTTTGAATATGATTATTACCTTGTATTAGAATGATAACCTACTGTAAGAAACAAAGATTTCTTGAGGTTGGATGATCACCTTACAAGATTGGAAGTGAGCTAGCAAACTTGAAAGTATTCTTGATTTTATGAAACTAGAACTTTTGGAATTTATGAAGAACACTTAGAACTTGAAGATAGAACTTGAGAGAGATCAATTAGATGAAGAAAATTGAAGAATGAAAGTGTTTGTAGGTGTTTTTGGTCGTTGGTGTATGGATTAGATATAAAGGATATGTAATTTTGTTTTCATGTAAATAAGTCATGAATGATTACTCATATTTTTGTAATTTTATGAGATATTTCATGCTAGTTGCCAAATGATGGTTCCCACATGTGTTAGGTGACTCACATGGTCTGCTAAGAGCTGATCATTGGAGTGTATATACCAATAGTACATACATCTAAAAGCTGTGTATTGTACGAGTACGAATACGGGTGCATACGAGTAGAATTGTTGATGAAACTGAACGAGGATGTAATTGTAAGCATTTTTGTTAAGTAGAAGTATTTTGATAAGTGTATTGAAGTCTTTCAAAAGTGTATAAATACATATTAAAACACTACATGTATATACATTTTAACTGAGTCGTTAAGTCATCGTTAGTCGTTACATGTAAGTGTTGTTTTGAAACCTTTAGGTTAACGATCTTGTTAAATGTTGTTAACCCAATGTTTATAATATCAAATGAGATTTTAAATTATTATATTATCATGATATTATCATGTATGAATATCTCTTAATATGATATATATACATTAAATGTCTTTACAACGATAATCGTTACATATATGTCTCGTTTAAAAATCATTAAGTTAGTAGTCTTGTTTTTACATATGTAGTTCATTGTTAATATACTTAATGATATGTTTACTTATCATAGTATCATGTTAACTATATATATATCCATTATATGTCATCATATAGTTTTTACAAGTTTTAACGTTCGTGAATCACCGGTCAACTTGGGTGGTCAATTGTCTATATGAAACATATTTCAATTAATCAAGTCTTAACAAGTTTGATTGCTTAACATATTGGAAACATTTAATCATGTAAATATCAATCTCAATTAATATATATAAACATGGAAAAGTTCGGGTCACTACAGTACCTACCCGTTAAATAAATTTCGTCCCGAAATTTTAAGCTGTTGAAGGTGTTGACGAATCTTCTGGAAATAGATACGGGTATTTCTTCTTCATCTGATCTTCACGCTCCCAGGTGAACTCGGGTCCTCTACGAGCATTCCATCGAACCTTAACAATTGGTATCTTGTTTTGCTTAAGTCTTTTAACCTCACGATCCATTATTTCGACGGGTTCTTCGATGAATTGAAGTTTTTCGTTGATTTGGATTTCATCTAACGGAATAGTGAGATCTTCTTTGGCAAAACATTTCTTTAAATTCGAGACGTGGAAAGTGTTATGTACAGCCGCGAGTTGTTGAGGTAACTCTAGTCGGTAAGCTACTGGTCCGACGCGATCAATAATCTTGAATGGTCCAATATACCTTGGATTTAATTTCCCTCGTTTACCAAATCGAACAACGCCTTTCCAAGGTGCAACTTTAAGCATGACCATCTCTCCAATTTCAAATTCTATATCTTTTCTTTTAATGTCAGCGTAGCTCTTTTGTCGACTTTGGGCGGTTTTCAACCGTTGTTGAATTTGGATGATCTTCTCGGTAGTTTCTTGTATAATCTCCGGACCCGTAATCTGTCTATCCCCCACTTCACTCCAACAAATCGGAGACCTGCACTTTCTACCATAAAGTGCTTCAAACGGCGCCATCTCAATGCTTGAATGGTAGCTGTTGTTGTAGGAAAATTTTGCTAACGGTAGATGTCGATCCCAACTGTTTCCGAAATCAATAACACATGCTCGTAGCATGTCTTCAAGCGTTTGTATCATCCTTTCGCTCTGCCCATCAGTTTGTGGATGATAGGCAGTACTCATGTCTAGACGAGTTCCTAATGCTTGCTGTAATGTCTGCCAGAATCTTGAAATAAATCTGCCATCCCTATCAGAGATAATAGAGATTGGTATTCCATGTCTGGAGATGACTTCCTTCAAATACAGTCGTGCTAACTTCTCCATCTTGTCATCTTCTCTTATTGGCAAGAAGTGTGCTGATTTGGTGAGACGATCAACTATTACCCAAATAGTATCAAAACCACTTGCAGTCCTTGGCAATTTAGTGATGAAATCCATGGTAATGTTTTCCCATTTCCATTCCGGGATTTCGGGTTGTTGAAGTAGACCTGATGGTTTCCGATGCTCAGCTTTGACCTTAGAACACGTCAAACATTCTCCTACGTATTTAGCAACATCGGCTTTCATACCCGGCCACCAAAAATGTTTCTTGAGATCCTTGTACATCTTCCCCGTTCCAGGATGTATTGAGTATCTGGTTTTATGAGCTTCTCTAAGTACCATTTCTCTCATATCTCCAAATTTTGGTACCCAAATCCTTTCAGCCCTATACCGGGTTCCGTCTTCCCGAATATTAAGATGCTTCTCCGATCCTTTGGGTATTTCATCCTTTAAATTTCCCTCTTTTAAAACTCCTTGTTGCGCCTCCTTTATTTGAGTAGTAATGTTATTATGAATCATTATATTCATAGATTTTACTCGAATGGGTTCTCTGTCCTTCCTGCTCAAGGCATCGGCTACCACATTTGCCTTCCCCGGGTGGTAACGAATCTCAAAGTCGTAATCATTCAATAATTCAATCCACCTACGCTGCCTCATATTCAGTTGTTTCTGATTAAATATGTGTTGAAGACTTTTGTGGTCGGTATATATAATACTTTTGACCCCATATAAGTAGTGCCTCCAAGTCTTTAATGCAAAAACAACCGCGCCTAATTCCAAATCATGCGTCGTATAATTTTGTTCGTGAATCTTCAATTGTCTAGACGCATAAGCAATCACCTTCGTTCGTTGCATTAATACACAACCGAGACCTTGCTTTGATGCATCACAATAAATCACAAAATCATCATTCCCTTCAGGCAATGACAATATAGGTGCCGTAGTTAGCTTTTTCTTCAATAACTGAAACGCTTTCTCTTGTTCATCATTCCATTCAAATTTCTTCCCTTTATGCGTTAATGCAGTCAAGGGTTTTGCTATTCTGGAAAAGTCTTGGATGAACCTTCTGTAGTAACCAGCTAGTCCTAAAAACTGGCGTATGTGTTTCGGAGTTTTCGGGGTTTCCCACTTTTCAACAGTTTCTATCTTTGCCGGATCCACCTTAATACCTTCTTTGTTCACTATGTGACCGAGGAATTGAACTTCTTCCAACCAAAATGCACACTTTGAAAACTTAGCGTACAATTCTTCCTTCCTCAATACTTCTAACACCTTTCTCAAATGTTCACCGTGTTCTTGGTCATTCTTTGAGTAAATAAGTATGTCATCAATGAAAACAATGACAAACTTGTCAAGGTATGGTCCACACACTCAGTTCATAAGGTCCATGAACACAACTGGTGCATTAGTTAAACCAAACGGCATGACCATAAACTCGTAATGACCGTAACGTGTTCTGAAAGCAGTCTTTAGAATATCATCTTCTTTCACCCGCATTTGATGATACCCGGAACGTAAGTCAATCTTTGAATAAACAGACGAGCCTTGTAGTTGATCCAAATAAGTCATCGATTCTCGGTAGTGGGTAGCGGTTCTTGATGGTAAGTTTGTTCAACTCTCGGTAGTCGATACACAACCTGAATGTACCATCTTTCTTCTTGACAAACAAAACAGGAGCTCCCCACGGTGATGTGCTTGGTCGAATGAAACCACGCTCTAAAAGTTCTTGTAATTGGCTTTGTAGTTCTTTCATCTCGCTGGGTGCGAGTCTGTAAGGAGCACGAGCTATTGGTCCAGCTCCTGGTATAAGATCTATTTGAAATTCAACGGATCGATGTGGGGGTAATCCCGGTAATTCTTTCGGAAAAACATCAGGAAATTCTTTTGCGACGGGAACATCATTGATGCTCTTTTCTTCAGTTTGTACTTTCTCGACGTGTGCTAGAACAGCATAGCAACCTTTTCTTATTAGTTTTTGTGCCTTCAAATTACTAATAAGATGTAGTTTCGTGTTGCCCTTTTCTCCGTACACCATTAAGGGTTTTCCTTTTTCTCGTATAATGCGAATTGCATTTTTGTAACAAACGATCTCCGCTTTCACTTCTTTCAACCAGTCCATACCGATTATCACATCAAAACTCCCTAACTCTACTGGTATCAAATCAATCTTAAATGTTTCGCTAACCAGTTTAATTTCTCGATTCCGACATATATTATCTGCTGAAATTAATTTACCATTTGCTAATTAGAGTAAAAATTTACTATCCAAAGGCGTCAATGGACAACTTAATTTAGCACAAAAATCTCTACTCATATAGCTTCTATCCGCACCCGAATCAAATAAAACGTAAGCAGATTTATTGTCAATAAGAAACGTACCCGTAACAAGCTCCGGGTCTTCCTGTGCCTCTGCCGCATTAATATTGAAAACTCTTCCACGGCCTTGTCCATTTGTGTTCTCCTGGTTCGGGCAATTTCTAATAATGTGGCCTGGTTTTCCACATTTATAACAAACTACATTGGCATAACTTGCTCCTACACTACTTGCTCCGCCATTACTCGTTCCGACACCATTTGTTCCTTTCGTTCTATTAACCCCTGGTCCGTAGACCTCACACTTCGCCGCGCTATGACCATTTCTTTTACACTTGCTGCAAAATTTGGTGCAGAACCCCGAGTGATTCTTTTCACACCTTTGGCATAGCTGCTTCTGATTGTTGTTGTTGTTGCGGTTATTATTGTTGTTGGGATGATTGTTGTAGTTGCTGTTGTTGTTGTTGTTGTTGTTGTTGGGCCGTTTGTTGTAGTTGCGATTGATGTTGCGATTGTTGGGATAATTGTTGCGATTATTGTTGTAATTGTTGTTGTTGTTGTATTGGTGATTCTTATCACCGTTTTCCTCCCACTTTCTTTTGACTTGCTTCACATTGGCCTCTTCAGCAGTCTGTTCTTTAATTCTTTCTTCAATTTGGTTCACGAGTTTGTGAGCCATTCTACATGCCTGTTGTATGGAGGCGGGCTCGTGTGAACTTATATCTTCTTGGATTCTTTCCGGTAATCCTTTCACAAACGCGTCGATCTTCTCTTCCTCATCTTCGAATGCTCCCGGACACAATAGGCACAATTCTGTGAATCGTCTTTCGTACGCGGTAATATCAAATCCTTGGGTTCGTAACCCTCTAAGTTCTGTCTTGAGCTTATTGACCTCGGTTCTGGGACGGTACTTCTCGTTCATCAAGTGCTTGAATGCTGACCACGGTAGTGCGTACGCATCGTCTTGTCCCACTTGCTCTAGATAGGTATTCCACCATGTTAACGCAGAACCTGTGAAGGTATGCGTAGCGTACTTTACTTTGTCCTCTTCAGTACACTTACTTATGGCAAACACCGATTCGACCTTCTCGGTCCACCGTTTCAATCCGATCGGTCCTTCAGTTCCATCAAATTCTAAAGGTTTGCAGGCAGTGAATTCTTTGTAGGTGCATCCTACACGATTTCCTGTACTGCTAGATCCAAGGTTATTGTTGGTATGTAGCGCAGCCTGTACTGCGGCTATGTTTGAAGCTAGAAAAGTACGGAATTCCTCTTCATTCATATTCACGGTGTGTCGAGTAGTCGGTGCCATTTCCTTCAAAATAGTTAAATGGAACAAGTTAATCATACAGAATATTAAGAGTAGTTAATAGTATTTCGTAGCATAATATGAACTCATTTATAAAAGCTTTTTCTTCATATTAGCGTTTTATAAGTTTAAATTCGGGTAGTACCTACCCGTTAAGTTCATACTTAGTAGCTAATATACAATTCAACTACTATAATTCTATATGAAAAACTGATTATAATAATATTTCGCGTTCAAACTTTTATACAATATTTTACAAACTTGCAATACCGCTTATTTTACATAAAGCATGAAATATAGCACACAATAACTTTGATACAAGATAGTTGTGAAGATAATTCTAGCTAGTACACAAGTCGTTCAGCAAAGGCAATAAAGACACGTAATTCATACGTCCAGAAACAAGTCATGCATTCTGGTTTTACTAGGACTACTTCCCATCCTTGGTCTTGTGCAACATAACCGTTATGGCCGTTGATAAGACAGCGTGTTGTAACGTCATCAAAGGGACGAGGGTTACGTAATGTCCAACAGTCCCGTAATAATCTAAAAACCTCATTTCTTACCCCAATTACCGACTCCGTCACTTGTGGAAACGTTTTGTTTAATAGTTGTAGCCCGATGTTCTTGTTCTCACTTTGGTGAGAAGCGAACATTACTAATCCGTAAGCATAACATGCTTCTTTATGTTGCATGTTAGCCGCTTTTTCTAAATCACGAAGTCCAATATTCGGATATATTGAGTCAAAATAATTTCTTAACCCGTTGCGTAAAATAGCATTTGGGTTCCCCGCAATATATGCGTCAAAGTAAACACATCGTAACTTATGGGTTTCCCAATGTGATATCCCCCATCTTTCAAACGAAAGTCTCTTATAAACCAAGACATTCTTGGAACGTTCTTCGAATGTCTTACAAACTGATCTCGCCTTAAATAGTTGTGCCGAGGAATTCTGACCGACTCTAGACAAGATTTCATCAATCATGTCTCCGGGTAGGTCTCTTAAAATATTGGGTTGTCTATCCATTTTGTGTTTTTATACTGTAAAATAGACAAGAGTTAGATTCATAAAAAAAAATACTTATTAATACAAGCAATTTTTACATATATCATAAAGCATAAGCACACTATATTACATA
Source organism: Rutidosis leptorrhynchoides (assembly GCF_046630445.1). NCBI lineage: Eukaryota > Viridiplantae > Streptophyta > Magnoliopsida > Asterales > Asteraceae > Rutidosis > Rutidosis leptorrhynchoides. The sequence continues at coordinate 262,856,381 of NC_092337.1, forward strand.
TATTACACCACACGAATATAACTATCTTATTCCGACTCGCTCGTTTCTTCTTGTTCGGTTTTGGTTCGTTTTGCCAAGTTTCTAGGGATATATGATGTTCCCCTAATACGAGCCGTCGTTGTCCACATTGGTTTAGAAAAACCTGGTGGTTTAGAGGTTCCCGGGTCATTGTTACAACTTAAGGACTTCGGGCGTTGACGATACATATAAAGTTCATCGGGGTTGGAATTAGATTTCTCTATTTTTATGCCCTTTCCCTTATTATTTTCTTTTGCCTTTTTAAATTCAGTTGGGGTAATTTCTATAACATCATCGGAATTCTCGTCGGAATCCGATTCATCGGAGAATTGGTAATCCTCCCAATATTTTGCTTCCTTGGCGGAAACACCATTGACCATAATTAACCTTGGTCGGTTGGTTGAGGATTTTCTTTTACTTAACCGTTTTATTATTTCCCCCACCGGTTCTATTTCTTCATCCGGTTCCGATTCTTCTTCCGGTTCCGATTCTTCTTCCGGTTCCGACTCTTCTTCCGGTTCCTCTTCGGGAACTTGTGAATCAGTCCACGAATCATTCCAATTTACATTTGACTCTTCATTATTATTAGGTGAGTCAATGGGACTTGTTCTAGAGGTAGACATCTATCACATAATATCAAACGCGTTAAGAGATTAATATATCACATAATATTCACATGTTAAAAATATATAGTTTCCAACAAAATTTGTTAAGCAATCATTTTTCAAGTAAACACGGTCGAAGTCCAGACTCACTAATGCATCCTAACAAACTCGATAAGACACACTAATGCAAAATTCTGGTTCTCTAAGACCAACGCTCGGATACCAACTGAAATGTCCCGTTCTTATTGATTAAAAACGTTCCATATTAATTGATTTCGTTGCGAGGTTTTGACCTCTATATGAGACGTTTTTCAGAGACTGCATTCATTTTAAAACAAACCATAACCTTTATTTCATAAATAAAGGTTTAAAAAGCTTTACGTAGATTATCAAATAATGATAATCTAAAATATCCTGTTTACACACGACCATTACATAATGGTTTACAATACAAATATATTACATCGAAATCAGTTTCTTGAATGCAGTTTTTACACAATATCATACAAACATGGACTCCAAATCTTGTCCTTATTTTAGTATGCAACAGCGGAAGCTCTTAATATTCACCTGAGAATAAACATGCTTTAAACGTCAACAAAAATGTTGGTGAGTTATAGGTTTAACCTATATATATCAAATCGTAACAATAGACCACAAGATTTCATATTTCAATACACATCCCATACATAGAGATAAAAATCATTCATATGGTGAACACCTGGTAACCGACATTAACAAGATGCATATATAAGAATATCCCCATCATTCCGGGACACCCTTCGGATATGATATAAATTTCGAAGTACTAAAGCATCCGGTACTTTGGATGGGGTTTGTTAGGCCCAATAGATCTATCTTTAGGATTCGCGTCAATTAGGGTGTCTGTTCCCTAATTCTTAGATTACCAGACTTAATAAAAAGGGGCATATTTGATTTCGATAATTCAACCATAGAATGTAGTTTCACGTACTTGTGTCTATTTTGTAAATCATTTATAAAACCTGCATGTATTCTCATCCCAAAAATATTAGATTTTAAAAGTGGGACTATAACTCACTTTCACAGATTTTTACTTCGTCGAGAAGTAAGACTTGGCCACTGGTTGATTCACGAACCTATAACAATATATACATATATATCAAAGTATGTTCAAAATATATTTACAACACTTTTAATATATTTTGATGTTTTAAGTTTATTAAGTCAGCTGTCCTCGTTAGTAACCTACAACTAGTTGTCCACAGTTAGATGTACAGAAATAAATCGATAAATATTATCTTGAATCAATCCACGACCCAGTGTATACGTATCTCAGTATTGATCACAACTCAAACTATATATATTTTGGAATCAACCTCAACCCTGTATAGCTAACTCCAACATTCACATATAGAGTGTCTATGGTTGTTCCGAAATATATATAGATGTGTCGACATGATAGGTCGAAACATTGTATACGTGTCTATGGTATCTCAAGATTACATAATATACAATACAAGTTGATTAAGTTATGGTTGGAATAGATTTGTTACCAATTTTCACGTAGCTAAAATGAGAAAAATTATCCAATCTTGTTTTACCCATAACTTCTTCATTTTAAATCCGTTTTGAGTGAATCAAATTGCTATGGTTTCATATTGAACTCTATTTTATGAATCTAAACAGAAAAGTATAGGTTTATAGTCGGAAAAATAAGTTACAAGTCGTTTTTGTAAAGGTAGTCATTTCAGTCGAAAGAACGACGTCTAGATGACCATTTTAGAAAACATACTTCCACTTTGAGTTTAATCATAATTTTTGGATATAGTTTCATGTTCATAATAAAAATCATTTTCTCAGAATAACAACTTTAAAATCAAAGTTTATCATAGTTTTTAATTAACTAACCCAAAACAGCCCGCGGTGTTACTACGACGGCGTAAATCCGGTTTTACGGTGTTTTTCGTGTTTCCAGGTTTTAAATCATTAAGTTAGCATATCATATAGATATAGAACATGTGTTTAGTTGATTTTAAAAGTCAAGTTAGAAGGATTAACTTTTGTTTGCGAACAAGTTTAGAATTAACTAAACTATGTTCTAGTGATTACAAGTTTAAACCTTCGAATAAGATAGCTTTATATGTATGAATCGAATGATGTTATGAACATCATTACTACCTTAAGTTCCTTGGATAAACCTACTGGAAAAGAGAAAAATGGATCTAGCTTCAATGGATCCTTGGATGGCTTGAAGTTCTTGAAGCAGAATCATGACACGAAAACAAGTTCAAGTAAGATCATCACTTGAAATAAGATTGTTATAGTTATAGAAATTGAACCAAAGTTTGAATATGATTATTACCTTGTATTAGAATGATAACCTACTGTAAGAAACAAAGATTTCTTGAGGTTGGATGATCACCTTACAAGATTGGAAGTGAGCTAGCAAACTTGAAAGTATTCTTGATTTTATGAAACTAGAACTTTTGGAATTTATGAAGAACACTTAGAACTTGAAGATAGAACTTGAGAGAGATCAATTAGATGAAGAAAATTGAAGAATGAAAGTGTTTGTAGGTGTTTTTGGTCGTTGGTGTATGGATTAGATATAAAGGATATGTAATTTTGTTTTCATGTAAATAAGTCATGAATGATTACTCATATTTTTGTAATTTTATGAGATATTTCATGCTAGTTGCCAAATGATGGTTCCCACATGTGTTAGGTGACTCACATGGTCTGCTAAGAGCTGATCATTGGAGTGTATATACCAATAGTACATACATCTAAAAGCTGTGTATTGTACGAGTACGAATACGGGTGCATACGAGTAGAATTGTTGATGAAACTGAACGAGGATGTAATTGTAAGCATTTTTGTTAAGTAGAAGTATTTTGATAAGTGTATTGAAGTCTTTCAAAAGTGTATAAATACATATTAAAACACTACATGTATATACATTTTAACTGAGTCGTTAAGTCATCGTTAGTCGTTACATGTAAGTGTTGTTTTGAAACCTTTAGGTTAACGATCTTGTTAAATGTTGTTAACCCAATGTTTATAATATCAAATGAGATTTTAAATTATTATATTATCATGATATTATCATGTATGAATATCTCTTAATATGATATATATACATTAAATGTCTTTACAACGATAATCGTTACATATATGTCTCGTTTAAAAATCATTAAGTTAGTAGTCTTGTTTTTACATATGTAGTTCATTGTTAATATACTTAATGATATGTTTACTTATCATAGTATCATGTTAACTATATATATATCCATTATATGTCATCATATAGTTTTTACAAGTTTTAACGTTCGTGAATCACCGGTCAACTTGGGTGGTCAATTGTCTATATGAAACATATTTCAATTAATCAAGTCTTAACAAGTTTGATTGCTTAACATATTGGAAACATTTAATCATGTAAATATCAATCTCAATTAATATATATAAACATGGAAAAGTTCGGGTCACTACATTAAGTTCATACTTAGTAGCTAATATACAATTCAACTACTACAATTCTATATGAAAAACTGATTATAATAATATTTCGCGTTCAAACTTTTATACAATATTTTACAAACTTACTATACCGCTTATTTTACATAAAGCATGAAATATAGCACACAATAACTTTGATACAAGATAGTTGTGAAGATAATTCTAGCTAGTACACAAGTCGTTCAGCAAAGGCAATAAAGACACGTAATTCATACGTCCAGAAACAAGTCATGCATTCTGGTTTTACTAGGATTACTTCCCATCCTTGGTCTTGTGGAACATAACCGTTATGGCTGTTGATAAGACAGCGTGTTGTAACGTCGTCAAAGGGACGAGGGTTACGTAATGTCCAACAGTCTCGTAACAATCTAAAAAACCTCATTTCTTACCCCAATTACCGACTCCGTCACTTGTGGAAACGTTTTGTTTAATAGCTGTAGCCCGATGTTCTTGTTCTCACTTTGGTGAGAAGCGAACATTACTAATCCGTAAGCATAACATGCTTCTTTATGTTGCATGTTAGCCGCTTTTTCTAAATCACGAAGTCCAATATTCGGATATATTGAGTCAAAATAATTTCTTAACCCGTTGCGTAAAATAGCATTTGGGTTCCCCGCAATATATACGTCAAAGTAAACACATCGTAACTTATGGGTTTCCCAATGTGATATCCCCCATCTTTCAAACGAAAGTCTCTTATAAACCAAGACATTCTTGGAATGTTCTTCGAATGTCTTACAAACTGATCTCGCCTTAAATAGTTGTGCCGAAGAATTCTGGCCGACTCTAGACAAGATTTCATCAATCATGTCTCCGGGTAGGTCTCTTAAAATATTGGGTTGTCTATCCATTTTGTGTTTTTAAACTGTAAAATAGACAAGAGTTAGATTCATAAAAAAAAATACTTATTAATACAAGCAATTTTTACATATATCATAAAGCATAAGAACACTATATTCCATATATTACACCACACGAATACAACTATCTTATTCCGACTCGCTCGTTTCTTCTTCTTCGGTTTTGGTTCGTTTTGCCAAGTTTCTAGGGATATATGATGTTCCCCTAATACGAGCCGTCGTTGTCCACATTGGTTTAGAAAAACCTGGTGGTTTAGAGGTTCCCGGGTCATTGTTACAACTTAAGGACTTCGGGCGTTGACGATACATATAAAGTTCATCGGGGTTGGAATTAGATTTCTCTATTTTTATGCCCTTTCCCTTATTATTTTCTTTTGCCTTTTTAAATTCAGTTGGGGTAATTTCTATAACATCATCGGAATTCTCGTCGGAATCCGATTCATCGGAGAATTGGTAATCCTCCCAATATTTTGCTTCCTTGGCGGAAACACCATTGACCATAATTAACCTTGGTCGGTTGGTTGAGGATTTTCTTTTACTTAACCGTTTTATTATTTCCCCCACCGGTTCTATTTCTTCATCCGGTTCCGATTCTTCTTCCGGTTCCGATTCTTCTTCCGGTTCCGACTCTTCTTCCGGTTCCTCTTCGGGAACTTGTGAATCAGTCCACGAATCATTCCAATTTACATTTGACTCTTCATTATTATTAGGTGAGTCAATGGGACTTGTTCTAGAGGTAGACATCTATCACATAATATCAAACACGTTAAGAGATTAATATATCACATAATATTCATATGTTAAAAATATATAGTTTCCAACAAAAATGTTAAGCAATCATTTTTAAAGAAAACACGGTCGAAGTCCAGACTCACTAATGCATCCTAACAAACTCGATAAGACACACTAATGCAAATTTTCTGGTTCTCTAAGACCAACGCTCGGATACCAACTGAAATGTCCCGTTCTTATTGATTAAAAACGTTCCATATTAATTGATTTCGTTGCGAGGTTTTGACCTCTATATGAGACGTTTTTCAAAGACTGCATTCATTTTAAAACAAACCATAACCTTTATTTCATCAATAAAGGTTTAAAAAGCTTTACGTAGATTATCAAATAATGATAATCTAAAATATCCTGTTTACACACGACCATTACATAATGGTTTACAATACAAATATGTTACAACAAAATAAGTTTCTTGAATGCAGTTTTTACACAATATCATACAAACATGGACTCCAAATCTCGTCCTTATTTAAGTATGCGACAGCGGAAGCTCTTAATAATCACCTGAGAATAAACATGCTTAAAACGTCAACAAAAAATGTTGGTGAGTTATAGGTTTAACCTATATATTTCAAATCATAATAATAGACCACAAGATTTCATATTTCAATACACATCCCATACATAGAGATAAAAATCATTCATATGGTGAACACCTGGTAACCGACATTAACAAGATGCATATATAAGAATATCCCCATCATTCCGGGACACCCTTCGGATATGATATAAATTTCGAAGTACTAAAGCATCCGGTACTTTGGATGGGGTTTGTTAAGCCCAATAGATCTATCTTTAGGATTCGCGTCAATTAGGGTGTCTGTTCCCTAATTCTTAGATTACCAGACTTAATAAAAAGGGGCATATTCGGTTTTGATAATTCAACCATAGAATGTAGTTTCACGTACTTGTGTCTATTTTGTAAATCATTTATAAAACCTGCATGTATTCTCATCCCAAAAATATTAGATTTTAAAAGTGGGACTATAACTCACTTTCACAGATTTTTACTTCGTCGGGAAGTAAGACTTGGCCACTGGTTGATTCACGAACCTATAACAATATATACATATATATCAAAGTATGTTCAAAATATATTTTCAACACTTTTAATATATTTTGATGTTTGAAGTTTATTAAGTCAGCTGTCCTCGTTAGTAACCTACAACTAGTTGTCCACAGTTAGATGTGCAGAAATAAATCGATAAATATTATCTTGAATCAATCCACAACCCAGTGTATACGTATCTCAGTATTGATCACAACTCAAACTATATATATTTTGGAATCAACCTCAACCCTGTATAGCTAACTCCAACATTCACATATAGAGTGTCTATGGTTGTTCCGAAATATATATAGATGTGTCGACATGATAGGTCGAAACATTGTATACGTGTCTATGGTATCTCAAGATTACATAATATACAATACAAGTTGATTAAGTTATGGTTGGAATACATTTGTTACCAATTTTCACGTAGCTAAAATGAGAAAAATTATCCAATCTTGTTTTACCCATAACTTCTTCATTTTAAATCCGTTTTGAGTGAATCAAATTGCTATGGTTTCATATTGAACTCTATTTTATGAATATAAACAGAAAAGTATAGGTTTATAGTCAGAAAAATAAGTTACAAGTCGTTTTTGTAAAGGTAGTCATTTCAGTCGAAAGAACGACGTCTAGATGACCATTTTAGAAAACATACTTCCACTTTGAGTTTAATCATAATTTTTGGATATAGTTTCATGTTCATAATAAAAATCATTTTCTCATAATAACAACTTTAAAATCAAAGTTTATCATAGTTTTTAATTAACTAACCCAAAACAGCCCGCGGTGTTACTACGACGGCGTAAATCCGGTTTTACGGTGTTTTTTCGTGTTTCCAGGTTTTAAATCATTAAGTTAGCATATCATATAGATATAGAACATGTGTTTAGTTGATTTTAAAAGTCAAGTTAGAAGGATTAACTTTTGTTTGCGAACAAGTTTAGAATTAACTAAACTATGTTCTAGTGATTACAAGTTTAAACCTTCGAATAAGATAGCTTTATATGTATGAATCGAATGATGTTATGAACATCATTACTACCTTAAGTTCCTTGGATAAACCTACTGGAAAAGAGAAAAATGGATCTAGCTTCAATGGATCCTTGGATGGCTCGAAGTTCTTGAAGCAGAATCATGACACGAAAACAAGTTCAAGTAAGATCATCACTTGAAATAAGATTGTTATAGTTATAGAAATTGAACCAAAGTTTGAATATGATTATTACCTTGTATTAGAATGATAACCTACTGTAAGAAACAAAGATTTCTTGAGGTTGGATGATCACCTTACAAGATTGGAAGTGAGCTAGCAAACTTGAAAGTATTCTTGATTTTATGAAACTAGAACTTTTGGAATTTATGAAGAACACTTAGAACTTGAAGATAGAACTTGAGAGAGATCAATTAGATGAAGAAAATTGAAGAATGAAAGTGTTTGTAGGTGTTTTTGGTCGTTGGTGTATGGATTAGATATAAAGGATATGTAATTTTGTTTTCATGTAAATAAGTCATGAATGATTACTCATATTTTTGTAATTTTATGAGATATTTCATGCTAGTTGCCAAATGATGGTTCCCACATGTGTTAGGTGACTCACATGAGCTGCTAAGAGCTGATCATTGGAGTGTATATACCAATAGTACATACATCTAAAAGCTATGTATTGTACGAGTACGAATACGGGTGCATACGAGTAGAATTGTTGATGAAACTGAACGAGGATGTAATTGTAAGCATTTTTGTTAAGTAGAAGTATTTTGATAAGTGTATTGAAGTCTTTCAAAAGTGTATAAATACATATTAAAACACTACATGTATATACATTTTAACTGAGTCGTTAAGTCATCGTTAGTCGTTACATGTAAATGTTGTTTTGAAACCTTTAGGTTAACGATCTTGTTAAATGTTGTTAACCCAATGTTTATAATATCAAAAGAGATTTTAAATTATTATATTATCATGATATTATGATGTTCGAATATCTCTTAATATGATATATATACATTAAATGTCGTTACAACGATAATCGTTACATATATGTCTCGTTTCAAAATCATTAAGTTAGTAGTCTTGTTTTTACATATGTAGTTCATTGTTAATATACTTAATGATATGTTTACTTATCATAATATTATGTTAACTATATATATAACCATATATATGTCATCATATAGTTTTTACAAGTTTTAACGTTCGTGAATCACCGGTCAACTTGGGTGGTCAATTGTCTATATGAAACCTATTTCAATTAATCAAGTCTTAACAAGTTTGATTGCTTAACATGTTGGAAACATTTAATCATGTAAATATCAATCTCAATTAATATATATAAACATGGAAAAGTTCGGGTCACTACATAATGGTCGTGTGTAAACAGGATATTTTAGATTATCATTATTTGATAATCTACGTAAAGATTTTTAAACCTTTATTTATGAAATAAAGGTTATGGTTTGTTTTAAAAATGAATGCAGTCTTTGAAAAACGTCTCATATAGAGGTCAAAACCTCGCAACGAAATCAATTAATATGGAACGTTTTTAATCAATAAGAACGGGACATTTCAGTTGGTATCAGAGCGTTGGTCTTAGAGAACCAGAAAATTTGCATTAGTGTGTCTTATCGAGTTTGTTAGGATGCATTAGTGAGTCTGGACTTCGACCGTGTTTTCTTTAAAAATGATTGCTTAACATTTTTGTTGGAAACTATATATTTTTAACATATGAATATTATGTGATATATTAATCTCTTAACGTGTTTGATATTATGTGATAGATGTCTACCTCTAGAACAAGTCCCATTGACTCACCTAATAATAATGAAGAGTCAAATGTAAATTGGAATGATTTGTGGACTGATTCACAAGTTCCCGAAGAGGAACCGGAAGAAGAGTCGGAACCGGAAGAAGAATCGGAACCGGAAGAAGAATCGGAACCGGATGAAGAAATAGAACCGGTGGGGGAAATAATAAAACGGTTAAGTAAAAGAAAATCCTCAACCAACCGACCAAAGTTAATTATGGTCAATGGTGTTTCCGCCAAGGAAGCAAAATATTGGGAGGATTACCAATTCTCCGATGAATCGGATTCCGACGAGAATTCCGATGATGTTATAGAAATTACCCCAACTGAATTTAAAAAGGCAAAAGAAAATAATAAGGGAAAGGGCATAAAAATAGAGAAATCTAATTCCAACCCCGATAAACTTTATATGTATCGTCAACCCCCGAAGTCCTTAAGTTGTAACAATGACCCGGGAACCTCTAAACCACCAGGTTTTTCTAAACCAATGTGGACAACGACGGCTCGTATTAGGGGAACATCATATATCCCTAGAAACTTGGCAAAACGAACCAAAACCAAAGAAGAAGAAATGAGCGAGTCGGAATAAGATAGTTGTATTCGTGTGGTGTAATATATGTAATATAGTGTTCTTATGCTTTATGATATATGTAAAAATTGCTTGTATTAATAAGTATTTTTTTTATGAATCTAACTCTTGTCTATTTTACAGTTTAAAAACACAAAATGGATAGACAACCCAATATTTTAAGAGACCTACCCGGAGACATGATTGATGAAATCTTGTCTAGAGTCGGCCAGAATTCCTCGGCACAACTATTTAAGGCGAGATCAGTTTGTAAGACATTCGAAGAACGTTCCAAGAATGTCTTGGTTTATAAGAGACTTTCGTTTGAAAGATGGGGGATATCACATTGGGAAACCCATAAGTTACGATGTGTTTACTTTGACGCATATATTGCGGGGAACCCAAATGCTATTTTACGCAACGGGTTAAGAAATTATTTTGACTCAATATATCCGAATATTGGACTTCGTGATTTAGAAAAAGCGGCTAACATGCAACATAAAGAAGCATGTTATGCTTACGGATTAGTAATGTTCGCTTCTCACCAAAGTGAGAACAAGAACATCGGGCTACAACTATTAAACAAAACGTTTCCACAAGTGACGGAGTCGGTAATTGGGGTAAGAAATGAGGTTTTTAGATTATTACAGGACTGTTGGACATTACGTAACCCTCGTCCCTTTGATGACGTTACAACACGCTGTCTTATCAACGGCCATAACAGTTATGTTGCACAAGACCAAGGATGGGAAGTAGTCCTAGTAAAACCAGAATGCATGACTTGTTTCTGGACGTATGAATTACATGTCTTTATTGCCTTTGCTGAACGACTTGTGTACTAGCTAGAATTGTCTTCACAACTATCTTGTATCAAAGTTATTGTGTGCTATATTTCATGCTTTATGTAAAATAAGCGGTATTGTAAGTTTGTAAAATATTGTATAAAAGTTTGAACGCGAAATATTATTATAATCAGTTTTTCATATAGAATTGTAGTAGTTGAATTGTATATTAGCTACTAAGTATGAACTTAACGGGTAGGTACTACCCGAATTTAAACTTATAAAACGCTAATATGAAGAAAAAGCTTTTATAAATGAGTTCATATTATGCTACGAAATACTATTAACTACTCTTAATATTCTGTATGATTAACTTGTTCCATTTAACTATTTTGAAGGAAATGGCACCGACTACTCGACACACCGTGAATATGAATGAAGAGGAATTCCGTACTTTTCTAGCTTCAAACATAGCCGCAGTACAGGCTGCGCTACATACCAACAATAACCTTGGATCTAGCAGTACAGGAAATCGTGTAGGATGCACCTACAAAGAATTCACTGCCTGCAAACCTTTGGAATTTGATGGAACCGAAGGACCGATCGGATTGAAACGGTGGACCGAGAAGGTCGAATCGGTGTTTGCCATAAGTAAGTGTACTGAAGAGGACAAAGTAAAGTACGCTACGCATACCTTCACAGGTTCTGCGTTAACATGGTGGAATACCTATCTAGAGCAAGTGGGACAAGACGATGCGTACACACTACCGTGGTCAGCATTCAAGCACTTGATGAACGAGAAGTACCGTCCCAGAACCGAGGTCAATAAGCTCAAGACAGAACTTAGAGGGTTACGAACCCAAGGATTTGATATTACCACGTACGAAAGACGATTCACAGAATTGTGCCTATTGTGTCCGGGAGCATTCGAAGATGAGGAAGAGAAGATCGACGCGTTTGTGAAAGGATTACCGGAAAGAATCCAAGAAGATATAAGTTCACACGAGCCCGCCTCCATACAACAGGCATGTAGAATGGCTCACAAACTCGTGAACCAAATTGAAGAAAGAATTAAAGAACAGACTGCTGAAGAGGCCAATGTGAAGCAAGTCAAAAGAAAGTGGGAGGAAAACGGTGATAAGAATCACCAATACAACAACAACAGCAATTACAACAATAATCGCAACAATTATCCCAACAATCGCAACATCAATCGCAACTACAACAAACGGCCCAACAACAACAACAACAACAACAGCAACTACAACAATCATCCCAACAACAATAATAACCGCAACAACAACAACAATCAGAAGCAGCTATGCCAAAGGTGTGAAAAGAATCACTCGGGGTTCTGCACCAAATTTTACAACAAGTGTAAAAGAAATGGTCATAGCGCGGCGAAGTGTGAGGTCTACGGACCAGGGGTTAATAGAACGAAAGGAACAAATGGTGTCGGAACGAGTAATGGCGGAGCAAGTAGTGTCGGAGCAAGTTATGCCAATGTAGTTTGTTATAAATGTGGAAAACCGGGCCACATTATTAGAAATTTCCCGAACCAGGAGAACACGAATGGACAAGGCCGTGGAAGAGTTTTCAATATTAATGCGGCAGAGGCACTGGAAGACCCGGAGCTTGTTACGGGTACGTTTCTTATTGACAATAAATCTGCTTACATTTTATTTGATTCGGGTGCGGATAGAAGCTATATGAGTAGAGATTTTTGTGCTAAATTAAGTTGTCCATTGACGCCTTTGGATAGTAAATTTTTACTCGAATTAGCAAATGGTAAATTAATTTCAGCAGATAATATATGTCAGAATCGAAAAATTAAACTGGTTAGCGAAACATTTAAGATTGATTTGATACCAGTAGAGTTAGGGAGTTTTGATGTGATAATCGGTATGGACTGGTTGAAAGAAGTGAAAGCGGAGATCGTTTGTTACAAAAATGCAATTCGCATTATACGAGAAAAAGGAAAACCCTTAATGGTGTACGGAGAAAAGGGCAACACGAAGCTACATCTTATTAGTAATTTGAAGGCACACAAACTAATAAGAAAAGGTTGCTATGCTGTTCTAGCACACGTCGAGAAAGTACAAACTGAAGAAAAGAGCATCAATGATGTTCCCGTCGCAAAAGAATTTCCTGATGTATTTCCGAAAGAATTACCGGGATTACCCCCACATCGATCCGTTGAATTTCAAATAGATCTTGTACCAGGAGCTGCACCAATAGCTCGTGCTCCTTACAGACTCGCACCCAGCGAGATGAAAGGACTGCAAAGCCAATTACAAGAACTTTTAGAGCGTGGTTTCATTCGACCAAGCACATCACCGTGGGGAGCTCCTGTTTTGTTTGTCAAGAAGAAAGATGGTACATTCAGGTTGTGTATCGACTACCGAGAGTTGAACAAACTTACCATCAAGAACCGCTACCCACTACCGAGAATCGACGACTTATTTGATCAACTACAAGGCTCGTCTGTTTATTCAAAGATTGACTTACGTTCCGGGTATCATCAAATGCGGGTGAAAGAAGATGATATTCCAAAGACTGCTTTCAGAACACGTTACGGTCATTACGAGTTTATGGTCATGCCATTTGGTTTAACTAATGCACCAGCTGTGTTCATGGACCTTATGAACCGAGTGTGTGGACCATACCTTGACAAGTTTGTCATTATTTTCATTGATGACATACTTATTTACTCAAAGAATGACCAAGAACACGGTGAACATTTGAGAAAGGTGTTAGAAGTATTGAGGAAGGAAGAATTGTACGCTAAGTTTTCAAAGTGTGCATTTTGGTTGGAAGAAGTTCAATTCCTCGGTCACATAGTGAACAAAGAAGGTATTAAGGTGGATCCGGCAAAGATAGAAACTGTTGAAAAGTGGGAAACCCCGAAAACTCCGAAACACATACGCCAGTTTTTAGGACTAGCTGGTTACTACAGAAGGTTCATCCAAGACTTTTCCAGAATAGCAAAACCCTTGACTGCATTAACGCATAAAGGGAAGAAATTTGAATGGAATGATGAACAAGAGAAAGCGTTTCAGTTATTGAAGAAAAAGCTAACTACGGCACCTATATTGTCATTGCCTGAAGGGAATGATGATTTTGTGATTTATTGTGATGCATCAAAGCAAGGTCTCGGTTGTGTATTAATGCAACGAACGAAGGTGATTGCTTATGCGTCTAGACAATTGAAGATTCACGAACAAAATTATACGACGCATGATTTGGAATTAGGCGCGGTTGTTTTTGCATTAAAGACTTAGAGGCACTACTTATATGGGGTCAAAAGTATTATATATACCGACCACAAAAGTCTTCAACACATATTTAATCAGAAACAACTGAATATGAGGCAGCGTAGGTGGATTGAATTATTGAATGATTACGACTTTGAGATTCGTTACCACCCGGGGAAGGCAAATGTGGTAGCCGATGCCTTGAGCAGGAAGGACAGAGAACCCATTCGAGTAAAATCTATGAATATAATGATTCATAATAACATTACTACTCAAATAAAGGAGGCGCAACAAGGAGTTTTAAAAGAGGGAAATTTAAAGGATGAAATACCCAAAGGATCGGAGAAGCATCTTAATATTCGAGAAGACGGAACCCGGTATAGGGCTGAAAGGATTTGGGTACCAAAATTTGGAGATATGAGAGAAATGGTACTTAGAGAAGCTCATAAAACCAGATACTCAATACATCCTGGAACGGGGAAGATGTACAAGGATCTCAAGAAACATTTTTGGTGGCCGGGTATGAAAGCTGATGTTGCTAAATACGTAGGAGAATGTTTGACGTGTTCTAAGGTCAAAGCTGAGCATCAGAAACCATCAGGTCTACTTCAACAACCTGAAATCCCGGAATGGAAATGGGAAAACATTACCATGGATTTCATCACTAAATTGCCAAGGACTGCAAGTGGTTTTGATACTATTTGGGTAATAGTTGATCGTCTCACCAAATCAGCACACTTCCTACCAATAAGAGAAGATGACAAGATAGAGAAGTTAGCACGACTGTATTTGAAGGAAGTCGTCTCCAGACATGGAATACCAATCTCTATTATCTCTGATAGGGATGGCAGATTTATTTCAAGATTCTGGCAGACATTACAGCAAGCATTAGGAACTCGTCTAGACATGAGTACTGCCTATCATCCACAAACTGATGGGCAGAGCGAAAGGACGATACAAACGCTTGAAGACATGCTACGAGCATGTGTTATTGATTTCGGAAACAGTTGGGATCGACATCTACCGTTAGCAGAATTTTCCTACAACAACAGCTACCATTCAAGCATTGAGATGGCGCCGTTTGAAGCACTTTATGGTAGAAAGTGCAGGTCTCCGATTTGTTGGAGTGAAGTGGGGGATAGACAGATTACGGGTCCGGAGATTATACAAGAAACTACCGAGAAGATCATCCAAATTCAACAACGGTTGAAAACCGCCCAAAGTCGACAAAAGAGCTACGCTGACATTAAAAGAAAAGATATAGAATTTGAAATTGGAGAGATGGTCATGCTTAAAGTTGCACCTTGGAAAGGCGTTGTTCGATTTGGTAAACGAGGGAAATTAAATCCAAGGTATATTGGACCATTCAAGATTATTGATCGCGTCGGACCAGTAGCTTACCGACTAGAGTTACCTCAACAACTCGCGGCTGTACATAACACTTTCCACGTCTCGAATTTAAAGAAATGTTTTGCTAAAGAAGATCTCACTATTCCGTTAGATGAAATCCAAATCAACGAAAAACTTCAATTCATCGAAGAACCCGTCGAAATAATGGATCGTGAGGTTAAAAGACTTAAGCAAAACAAGATACCAATTGTTAAGGTTCGATGGAATGCTCGTAGAGGACCCGAGTTCACCTGGGAGCGTGAAGATCAGATGAAGAAGAAATACCCGCATCGATTTCCAGAAGATTCGTCAACACCTTCAACAGCTTAAAATTTCGGGACGAAATTTATTTAACGGGTAGGTACTGTAGTGACCCGAACTTTTCCATGTTTATATATATTAATTGAGATTGATATTTACATGATTAAATATTTCCAACATGTTAAGCAATCAAACTTGTTAAGACTTGATTAATTGAAATATGTTTCATATAGACAATTGACCACCCAAGTTGACCGGTGATTCACGAACGTTAAAACTTGTAAAAACTATATGATGACATATATGGATATATATATAGTTAACATGATACTATGATAAGTAAACATATCATTAAGTATATTAACAATGAACTACATATGTAAAAACAAGACTACTAACTTAATGATTTTTAAACGAGACATATATGTAACGATTATCGTTGTAAAGACATTTAATGTATATATATCATATTAAGAGATATTCATACATGATAATATCATGATAATATAATAATTTAAAATCTCATTTGATATTATAAACATTGGGTTAACAACATTTAACAAGATCGTTAACCTAAAGGTTTCAAAACAACACTTACATGTAACGACTAACGATGACTTAACGACTCAGTTAAAATGTATATACATGTAGTGTTTTAATATGTATTTATACACTTTTGAAAGACTTCAATATACTTATCAAAATACTTCTACTTAACAAAAATGCTTACAATTACATCCTCGTTCAGTTTCATCAACAATTCTACTCGTATGCACCCGTATTCGTACTCGTACAATACACAGCTTTTAGATGTATGTACTATTGGTATATACACTCCAATGATCAGCTCTTAGCAGCCCATGTGAGTCACCTAACACATGTGGGAACCATCATTTGGCAACTAGCATGAAATATCTCATAAAATTACAAAAATATGAGTAATCATTCATGACTTATTTACATGAAAACAAAATTACATATCCTTTATATCTAATCCATACACCAACGACCAAAAACACCTACAAACACTTTCATTCTTCAATTTTCTTCATCTAATTGATCTCTCTCAAGTTCTATCTTCAAGTTCTAAGTGTTCTTCATAAATTCCAAAAGTTCTAGTTTCATAAAATCAAGAATACTTTCAAGTTTGCTAGCTCACTTCCAATCTTGTAAGGTGATCATCCAACCTCAAGAAATCTTTGTTTCTTACAGTAGGTTATCATTCTAATACAAGGTAATAATCATATTCAAACTTTGGTTCAATTTCTATAACTATAACAATCTTATTTCAAGTGATGATCTTACTTGAACTTGTTTTCGTGTCATGATTCTGCTTCAAGAACTTCGAGCCATCCAAGGATCCATTGAAGCTAGATCCATTTTTCTCTTTTCCAGTAGGTTTATCCAAGGAAATTAAGGTAGTAATGATGTTCATAACATCATTCGATTCATACATATAAAGCTATCTTATTCGAAGGTTTAAACTTGTAATCACTAGAACATAGTTTAGTTAATTCTAAACTTGTTCGCAAACAAAAGTTAATCCTTCTAACTTAACTTTTAAAATCAACTAAACACATGTTCTATATCTATATGATATGCTAACTTAATGATTTAAAACCTGGAAACACGAAAAACACCGTAAAACCGGATTTACGCCGTCGTAGTAACACCGCGGGCTGTTTTGGGTTAGTTAATTAAAAACTATGATAAACTTTGATTTAAAAGTAGTTATTCTGAGAAAATGATTTTTATTATGAACATGAAACTATATCCAAAAATTATGGTTAAACTCAAAGTGGAAGTATGTTTTCTAAAATGGTCATCTAGACGTCGTTCTTTCGACTGAAATGACTACCTTTACAAAAACGACTTGTAACTTATTTTTCCGACTATAAACCTATACTTTTTCTGTTTAGATTCATAAAATAGAGTTCAATATGAAATCATAGCAATTTGATTCACTCAAAACGGATTTAAAATGAAGAAGTTATGGGTAAAACAAGATTGGATAATTTTTCTCATTTTAGCTACGTGAAAATTGGTAACAAATCTATTCCAACCATAACTTAATCAACTTGTATTGTATATTATGTAATCTTGAGATACCATAGACACGTATACAATGTTTCGACCTATCATGTCGACACATCTATATATATTTCGGAACAACCATAGACACTCTATATGTGAATGTTGGAGTTAGCTATACAGGGTTGAGGTTGATTCCAAAATATATATAGTTTGAGTTGTGATCAATACTGAGATACGTATACACTGGGTCGTGGATTGATTCAAGATAATATTTATCGATTTATTTCTGTACATCTAACTGTGGACAACTAGTTGTAGGTTACTAACGAGGACAGCTGACTTAATAAACTTAAAACATCAAAATATATTAAAAGTGTTGTAAATATATTTTTGAACATACTTTGATATATATGTATATATTGTTATAGGTTCGTGAATCAACCAGTGGCCAAGTCTTACTTCCCGACGAAGTAAAAATCTGTGAAAGTGAGTTATAGTCCCACTTTTAAAATCTAATATTTTTGGGATGAGAATACATGCAGGTTTTATAAATGATTTACAAAATAGACACAAGTACGTGAAACTACATTCTATGATTGAATTATCGAAATCGAATATGCCCCTTTTTATTAAGTCTGGTAATCTATGAATTAGGGAACAGACACCCTAATTGACGCGAATCCTAAAGATAGATCTATTGGGCCTAACAAACCCCATCCAAAGTACCGGATGCTTTAGTACTTCGAAATTTATATCATATCCGAAGGGTGTCCCGGAATGATGGGGATATTCTTATATATGCATCTTGTTAATGTCGGTTACCAGGTGTTCACCATATGAATGATTTTTATCTCTATGTATGGGATGTGTATTGAAATATGAAATCTTGTGGTCTATTGTTACGATATGATATATATAGGTTAAACCTATAACTCACCAACATTTTTGTTGACGTTTAAAGCATGTTTATTCTCAGGTGAATATTAAGAGCTTCCGCTGTTGCATACTAAAATAAGGACAAGATTTGGAGTCCATGTTTGTATGATATTGTGTAAAAACTGCATTCAAGAAACTGATTTCGATGTAACATATTTGTATTGTAAACCATTATGTAATGGTCGTGTGTAAACAGGATATTTTAGATTATCATTATTTGATAATCTACGTAAAGCTTTTTAAACCTTTATTTATGAAATAAAGGTTATGGTTTGTTTTAAAAATGAATGCAGTCTTTGAAAAACGTCTCATATAGAGGTCAAAACCTCGCAACGAAATCAATTAATATGGAACGTTTTTAATCAATAAGAACGGGACATTTCACCAATAGCTCGTGCTCCTTACAGACTCGCACCCAGCGAGATGAAAGAACTACAAAGCCAATTACAAGAACTTTTAGAGCATGGTTTCATTCGACCAAGCACATCACCGTGGGGAGCTCCTATTTTATTTGTCAAGAAGAAAGATGGTACATTCAGGTTGTGTATCGACTACCGAGAGTTGAACAAACTTACCATCAAGAACCGCTACCCACTACCGAGAATCGACGACTTATTTGATCAACTACAAGGCTCGTCTGTTTATTCAAAGATTGACTTACGTTCCGGGTATCATCAAATGCGGGTGAAAGAAGATGATATTCCAAAGACTGCTTTCAGAACACGTTACGGTCATTACGAGTTTATGGTCATGCCATTTGGTTTAACTAATGCACCAGCTGTGTTCATGGACCTTATGAACCGAGTGTGTGGACCATACCTTGACAAGTTTGTCATTGTTTTCATTGATGACATACTTATTTACTCAAAGAATGACCAAGAACACGGTGAACATTTGAGAAAGGTGTTAGAAGTATTGAGGAAGGAAGAATTGTACGCTAAATTTTCAAAGTGTGCATTTTGGTTGGAAGAAGTTCAATTCCTCGGTCACATAGTGAACAAAAAAGGTATTAAGGTGGATCCGGCAAAGATAGAAACTGTTGAAAAGTGGGAAACCCCGAAAACTCCGAAACACATACGCCAGTTTTTAGGATTAGCTGGTTACTACAGAAGGTTCATCCAAGACTTTTCCAGAATAGCAAAACCCTTGACTGCATTAACGCATAAATGGAAGAAATTTGAATGGAAGGATGAACAAGAGAAAGCGTTTCAGTTATTGAAGAAAAAGCTAACTACGGCACCTATATTGTCATTGCCTGAAGGGAATGATGATTTTGTGATTTATTGTGACGCATCAAAGCAAGGTCTCGGTTGTGTATTAATGCAACGAGCGAAGGTGATTGCTTATGCGTCTAGACAATTGAAGATTCACGAGCAAAATTATACGACGCATGATTTGGAATTAGGCGCGGTTGTTTTTGCATTAAAGACTTGGAGGCACTACTTATATGGGGTCAAAAGTATTATATATACTGACCACAAAAGTCTTCAACACATATTTAATCAGAAACAACTGAATATGAGGCAGCGTAGGTGGATTGAATTATTGAATGATTACGACTTTGAGATTCGTTACCACCCGGGGAAGGCAAATGTGGTAGCCGATGCCTTGAGCAGGAAGGACAGAGAACCCATTCGAGTAAAATCTATGAATATAATGATTCATAATAACCTTACTACTCAAATAAAGGAGGCACAACAAGGAGTTTTAAAAGAAGGAAATTTAAAGGATGAAATACCCAAAGGATCGGAGCAGCATCTTAATATTCGGGAAGACGGAACCCGGTATAGGGCTGAAAGGATTTGGGTACCAAAATTTGGAGATATGAGAGAAATGGTACTTAGAGAAGCTCATAAAACCAGATACTCAATACATCCTGGAACGGGGAAGATGTACAAGGATCTCAAGAAACATTTTTGGTGGCCGGTATGAAAGCCGATGTTGCTAAATATGTAGGAGAATGTTTGATGTGTTCTAAGGTCAAAGCTGAGCATCAGAAACCATCAGGTCTACTTCAACAACCCAAAATCCCAGAATGGAAATGGGAAAACATTACCATGGATTTCATCACTAAATTGCCAAGGACTGCAAGTGGTTTTGATACTATTTGGGTAATAGTTGATCGTCTCACCAAATCAGCACACTTCCTGCCAATAAGAGAAGATGACAAGATGGAGAAGTTAGCACGACTGTATTAGAAGGAAGTCGTCTCCAGACATGGAATACCAATCTCTATTATCTCTGATAGGGATGGAAGATTTATTTCTAGATTCTGGCAGACATTACAGCAAGCATTAGGAACTCGTCTAGACATGAGTACTGCCTATCATCCACAAACTGATAGGCAGAACGAAAGGACGATACAAACGCTTGAAGACATGCTACGAGCATGTGTTATTGATTTCGGAAACAGTTGGGATCGACATCTACCATTAGCAGAATTTTCCTACAACAACAGCTACCATTCAAGCATTGAGATGGCGCCGTTTGAAGCACTTTATGGTAGAAAGTGCAGGTCTCCGATTTGTTGGAGTGAAGTGGGGGATAGACAGATTACGGGTCCGGAGATTATACAAGAAACTACCGAGAAGATCATCCAAATTCAAAAACGGTTGAAAACCGCCCAAAGTCGACAAAAGAGCTACGCTGACATTAAAAGAAAAGATATAGAATTTGAAATTAGAGAGATGGTCATGCTTAAAGTTGCACCTTGGAAAGGCGTTGTTCGATTTGGTAAACGAGGGAAATTAAATCCAAGGTATATTGGACCATTCAAGATTATTGATCGTGTCGGACCAGTAGCTTACCGACTTGAGTTACCTCAACAACTCGCGGCTGTACATAACACTTTCCACGTCTCGAATTTGAAGAAATGTTTTGCTAAAGAAGATCTCACTATTCCGTTAAATGAAATCCAAATCAACGAAAAACTCCAATTCATCGAAGAACCCGTCGAAATAATGGATCGTGAGGTTAAAAGACTTAAGCAAAACAAGATACCAATTGTTAAGGTTCGATGGAATGCTCGTAGAGGACCCGAGTTCACTTGGGAGCGTGAAGATCAGATGAAGAAGAAATACCCGCATCTATTTCCAGAAGATTCGTCAACACCTTCAACAGCTTAAAATTTCGGGACGAAATTTATTTAACGGGTAGGTACTGTAGTGACCCAAACTTTTCCATGTTTATATATATTAATTGAGATTGACATTTGCATGATTAAATGTTTCCAACATGTTAAGCAATCAAACTTGTTAAGACTTGATTAATTGAAATATGTTCATATAGACAATTGACCACCCAAGTTGACCGGCGATTCACGAACGTTAAAACTTGTAAAAATGACATGATGATATATATATGGATATACATATGGTTAACATGAGATTATGATAAGTAAGTATCTCCATAAGTATATTAACAATGAGTTATATACATATAAACAAGACTACTAACTTAAGGATTTCGAAACGAGACATATATGTAACGATTATCGTTGTAACGACATTTAAATGTATATATATCATATTAAGATATATTAATATATCATAATATCATGATAATATAATAATTTAACATCTCATTAGATATAATAAATAATGGGTTAACAACATTAATTGAGATCGTTAACTTAAAGGTTTCAAAACAACACTTACATGTAACGACTAACGATGACTTAACGACTCAGTTAAAATGTATATACATGTAGTGTATTTAGATGTATTAAAATACTTTTGGAAGACTTCAAGACATATATCAAAACACTCATACTTAACAAAAATGGTTACAGTTACTTTCCCATTCTTTTCTTTCATCAAGAATTCTAGTCGTATTCTTACCCGTATTATACACAGCTTCAAAACGTACTTACTATGGGTATATACCAATAGGAACTAGCATGGGATTCCACTCTTGATTATGTCATGTATGACTAATCAATTTTAACTTCTACCATGAGCTAGTCAACTAACTAGAACTCCTTTTAACCCCACTCACCACTCACCAATTACCACTCATCATTCACTCCATTTCACTTCCAATTCTCTTTCTAATTCTCTCTCAACACACACACACACTATTATGAACGTATTTTTCCAGTAGTTAATCATCATCTTCATCAAAAATCACTTCAAGAATCAACCTATAATCATCATAGGAAGAACACTTCAAGAACACTTCAAAAATCCCTTCAAGTTTACTAATTTACTTCCAAGCTTTCTAATCCATTCCAAGTAATCATCTAAGATCAAGAAACCTTTGTTATATATAGTAGGTTATCTTTCTTATTCAAGGTAATATTCATATTCAAACTTTGATTCAATTTCTATAACTATAAACTATCTTAATTCGAGTAAAAATCTTACTTGAACTTGTTTTTGTGTCATGATCCTACTTCAAAAACTTTCAGTCCATCCAAGATCCTTTGAAGCTAGATCATTTCTTGCCACTTCCAGTAGGTTTACCTACTAAACTTGAGGTAGTAATGATGTTCATAACATCATTCGATTCATATATATAAAACTATCTTATTCGAAGGTTTAAACTCGTAATCACTAGAACATAGTTTAGTTAATTCTAAACTTGTTCGCAAACAAAAGTTAATCCTTCTAACTTGACTTTTAAAATTAACTAAACACATGTTCTATATCTATATGATATGCTAACTTAATGATTTAAAACCTGGAAACACGAAAAACACCGTAAAACCGGATTTACGCCGTCGTAGTAACACCGCGGGCTGTTTTGGGTTAGTTAATTAAAAACTATGATAAACTTTGATTTAAAAGTTGTTATTCTGAGAAAATGATATTTATTATGAACATGAAACTATATCCAAAAATTATGGTTAAACTCAAAGTGGAAGTATGTTTTCTAAAATGGTCATCTAGACGTCGTTCTTTCAACTGAAATGACTACCTTTACAAAAACGACTTGTAACTTATTTTTCTGACTATAAAACTATACTTTTTCTGTTTTGATTCATAAAATAGAGTTCAATATGAAACCATAGCAATTTGATTCACTCAAAACGGATTTAAAATGAAGAAGTTATGGGTAAAACAAGATTGGATAATTTTTCTCATTTTAGCTACGTGAAAATTGGTAACAAATCTATTCCAACCATAACTTAATCAACTTGTATTGTATATTATGTAACCTTGAGATACCATAGACACGTATACAATGTTTTGACCTATCATGTCGACACATCTATATATATTTCGGAACAACCATAGACACTCTATATGTGAATGTTGGAGTTAGCTATACAGGGTTGAGGTTGATTCCAAAATATATATAGTTTGAGTTGTGATCAATACTGAGATACGTATACACTGGGTCGTGGATTGATTCAAGATAATATTTATCGATTTATTTCTGTACATCTAACTGTGGATAACTAGTTGTAGGTTACTAACGAGGACAGCTGACTTAATAAACTTAAAACATCAAAATATATTAAAAGTGTTGTAAATATATTTTGAACATACTTTAATATATATGTATATATTGTTATAGGTTCGTGAATCAACAGTGGCCAAGTCTTACTTCTCGACGAAGTAAAAAAACTGTGAAAGTGAGTTATAGTCCCACTTTTAAAATCTAATATTTTTGGGATGAGAATACATGCAGGTTTTATAAATGATTTACAAAATAGACACAAGTACGTGAAACTACATTCTATGGTTGAATTATCGAAATCGAATATGCCCCTTTTTATTAAGTCTGGTAATCTAAGAATTAGGGAACAGACACCCTAATTGACGCGAATCCTAAAGATAGATCTATTGGGCCTAACAAACCCCATCCAAAGTATCGGATGCTTTAGTACTTCGAAATTTATATCATATCCGAAGGGTGTCCCGGAATGATGGGGATATTCTTATATATGCATCTTGTTAATGTCGGTTACCAGGTGTTCACCATATGAATGATTTTTATCTCTATGTATGGGATGTGTATTGAAATATGAAATCTTGTGATCTATTGTTACGATTTGATATGTATAGGTTAAACCTATAACTCACCAACATTTTTGTTGACGTTTAAAGCATGTTTATTCTCAGGTGAATATTAAGAGCTTCCGCTGTTGCATACTAAAATAAGGACAAGATTTGGAGTCCATGTTTGTATGATATTGTGTAAAAACTGCATTCAAGAAACTGATTTCGATGTAACATATTTGTATTGTAAACCATTATGTAATGGTCGTGTGTAAACAGGATATTTTAGATTATCATTATTTGATAATCTACGTAAAGCTTTTTAAACCTTTATTTATGAAATAAAGGTTATGGTTTGTTTTAAAAATGAATGCAGTTTTGAAAAACGTCTCATATAGAGGTCAAAACCTCGAAACGAAATCAATTAATATGGAATGTTTTTAATCAATAAGAACGGGACATTTCAGATATCACATTGGGAAATCCATAATTTACGATGTGTTTACTTTGACACATATATTGCGGGGAACCCAAATGCTATTTTACGCAATGGGTTAAGAAATTATTTTGACTCAATATATCCGAATATTGGACTTCGTGATTTAGAAAAAGCGGCTAACATGCAACATAAAGAAGCATGTTATGCTTACGGATTAGTAATGTTCGCTTCTCACCAAAGTGAGAACAAGAACATCGGGCTACAACTATTAAACAAAACATTCCCACAAGTGACGGAGTCGGTAATTGGGGTAAGAAATGAGGTTTTTAGATTGTTACGGGACTGTTGGACATTACGTAACCCTCGTCCCTTTGACGACGTTACAACACGCTGTCTTATCAATGGCCATAACGGTTATGTTCCACAAGACCAAGGATGGGAAGTAATCCTAGTAAAACCAGAATGCATGACTTGTTTCTGGACGTATGAATTACGTGTCTTTATTGCCTTTGCTGAACGACTTGTGTACTAGCTAGAATTATCTTCACAACCATCTTGTATCAAATTTATTGTGTGCTATATTTCATGCTATATGTAAAATAAACGGTATTGTAAGTTTGTAAAATATTGTGTAAAAGTTTGAACGCGAAATATTATTATAATCAGTTTTTCATATAGAATTGTAGTAGTTGAATTGTATATTAGCTACTAAGTATGAACTTAAAGGGTAGGTACTACCCGAATTTAAACTTATAAAACGCTAATATGAAGAAAAAGCTTTTATAAATGAGTTCATATTATGCTACGAAATACTATTAACTACTCTTAATATTCTGTATGATTAACTTGTTCCATTTGACTATTTTGAAGGAAATGGCACCGACTACTCGACACACCGTGAATATGAATGAAGAGGAATTCTGTACTTTTCTAGCTTCAAACATAGCCGCAGTACAGGCTGCGCTACATACCAACAATAACCTTGGATCTAGCAGTACAGGAAATCGTGTAGGATGCACCTACAAAGAATTCACTGCCTGCAAACCTTTGGAATTTGATGGAACCGAAGGACCGATCGGATTAAAACGGTGGACCGAGAAGGTCGAATCGGTGTTTGCCATAAGTAAGTGTACTGAAGAGGACAAAGTGAAGTACGCTACGCATTCCTTCACATGTTCTGCATTAACATGGTGGAATACCTATCTAGAGCAAGTGGGACAAGACGATGCGTATGCACTACCGTGGTCAGCATTCAAGCACTTGATGAACGAGAAGTACCGTCCCAGAACTGAGGTCAATAAGCTCAAGACAGAACTTAGAGGGTTACGAACCCAAGGATTTGATATTACCACGTACGAAAGACGATTTACAGAATTGTGCCTATTGTGTCCGGGAGCATTCGAAGATGAGGAAGAGAAGATTGGGGCGTTTGTGAAAGGATTACCGGAAAGAATCCAAGAAGATATAAGTTCGCACGAGCCCGCCTCCATACAACAGGCATGTAGAATGGATCACAAACTAGTGAACCAGATTGAAGAAAGAATTAAAGAACAGACTGCTGAAGAGGCCAATGTGAAGCAAGTCAAAAGAAAGTGGGAGGAAAACGGTGATAAGAATCACCAATACAACAACAACAGCAATTACAACAATAATCGCAACAATTATCCCAACAATCACAACATCAATCGCAACTACAACAAACGGCCCAACAACAACAACAACAACAACAACAGTAACTACAACAATCATCCCAACAACAATAATAACCGCAACAACAACAACAATCAGAAGCAGCTATGCCAAAGGTGTGAAAAGTATCACTCGGGGTTCTGCACCAAATTTTGCAACAAGTGTAAAAGAAATGGTCATAGCGCGGTGAAGTGTGAGGTCTACGGACCAGGGGTTAATAGAACGAAAGGAACAAATGGTGTCGGAACGAGTAATGGCGGAGCAAGTAGTGTCGGAGCAAGTTATGCCAATGTAGTTTGTTATAAATGTGGAAAACCGGGCCACATTATTAGAAATTGCCGGAACCAGGAGAACACGAATGGAAAAGGCCGCGGAAGAGTTTTCAATATTAGTGCGGCAGAGGCACAGGAAGACCCGGAGCTTGTTACGGGTACGTTTCTTATTGACAATAAATCTGCTTAAGTTTTATTTGATTCGGGTGCAGATAGAAGCTATATGAGTAGAGATTTTTGTGCTAAATTAAGTTGTCCATTGACGCCTTTGGATAGTAAATTTTTACTCGAATTAGCAAATGGTAAATTAATTTCAGCAGATAATATATGTCGAAATCGAGAAATTAAACTGGTTAGCGAAACATTTAAGATTGATTTGATACCAGTAGAGTTAGGGAGTTTTGATGTGATAATCGGTATGGACTGGTTGAAAGAAGTGAAAGCAGAGATCGTTTGTTACAAAAATGCAATTCGCATTATACGAGAAAAAGGAAAACCCTTAATGGTGTACGGAGAAAAGGGCAACACGAAGCTACATCTTATTAGTAATTTGAAAGCACAAAAACTAATAAGAAAAGGTTGCTATGCTGTTCTAGCACACGTCAAGAAAGTACAAACTGAAGAAAAGAGCATCAATGATGTTCCCATTACAAAAGAATTTCCCGATGTATTTCCGAAAGAATTACCGGGATTACCCCCACATCGATCCGTTGAATTTCAAATAGATCTTGTACCAGGAGCTGCACCAATAGCTCGTGCTCCTTAAAGACTCACACCCAGCGAGATGAAAGAACTGCAAAGCCAATTACAAGAACTTTTAGAGCGTGGTTTCATTCGACCAAGCACATCACCGTGGGGAGCTCCTGTTTTGTTTGTCAAGAAGAAAGATGGTACATTCAGGTTGTGTATCAACTACCGAGAGTTGAAAAAACTTACCATCAAGAACCGCTACCCACTACCGAGAATCGACGACTTATTTGATCAACTACAAGGCTCGTCTGTTTATTCAAAGATTGACTTACGTTCCGGGTATCATCAAATGCGGGTGAAAGAAGATGATATTCCAAAGACTGCTTTCAGAACACGTTACGGTCATTACGAGTTTATGGTCATGCCGTTTGGTTTAACTAATGCACCAGCTGTGTTCATGGACCTTATGAACCGAGTGTGTGGACCATACCTTGACAAGTTTGTCATTGTTTTCATTGATGACATACTTATTTACTCAAAGAATGACCAAGAACACGGTGAACATTTGAGAAAGGTGTTAGAAGTATTGAGGAAGGAAGAATTGTACGCTAAATTTTCAAAGTGTGCATTTTGGTTGGAAGAAGTTCAATTCCTCGGTCACATAGTGAACAAAAAAGGTATTAAGGTGGATCCGGCAAAGATAGAAACTGTTGAAAAGTGGGAAACCCCGAAAACTCCGAAACACATACGCCAGTTTTTAGGATTAGCTGGTTACTACAGAAGGTTCATCCAAGACTTTTCCAGAATAGCAAAACCCTTGACTGCATTAACGCATAAATGGAAGAAATTTGAATGGAAGGATGAACAAGAGAAAGCGTTTCAGTTATTGAAGAAAAAGCTAACTACGGCACCTATATTGTCATTGCCTGAAGGGAATGATGATTTTGTGATTTATTGTGACGCATCAAAGCAAGGTCTCGGTTGTGTATTAATGCAACGAGCGAAGGTGATTGCTTATGCGTCTAGACAATTGAAGATTCACGAGCAAAATTATACGACGCATGATTTGGAATTAGGCGCGGTTGTTTTTGCATTAAAGACTTGGAGGCACTACTTATATGGGGTCAAAAGTATTATATATACTGACCACAAAAGTCTTCAACACATATTTAATCAGAAACAACTGAATATGAGGCAGCGTAGGTGGATTGAATTATTGAATGATTACGACTTTGAGATTCGTTACCACCCGGGGAAGGCAAATGTGGTAGCCGATGCCTTGAGCAGGAAGGACAGAGAACCCATTCGAGTAAAATCTATGAATATAATGATTCATAATAACCTTACTACTCAAATAAAGGAGGCACAACAAGGAGTTTTAAAAGAAGGAAATTTAAAGGATGAAATACCCAAAGGATCGGAGCAGCATCTTAATATTCGGGAAGACGGAACCCGGTATAGGGCTGAAAGGATTTGGGTACCAAAATTTGGAGATATGAGAGAAATGGTACTTAGAGAAGCTCATAAAACCAGATACTCAATACATCCTGGAACGGGGAAGATATACAAGGATCTCAAGAAACATTTTTGGTGGCCGGGTATGAAAGCCGATGTTGCTAAATATGTAGGAGAATGTTTGACGTGTTCTAAGGTCAAAGCTGAGCATCAGAAACCATCAGGTCTACTTCAACAACCCAAAATCCCGGAATGGAAATGGGAAAACATTACCATGGATTTCATCACTAAATTGCCAAGGACTGAAAGTGGTTTTGATACTATTTGGGTAATTGTTGATCGTCTCACCAAATCAGCACACTTCCTGCCAATTAGAGAAGATGACAAGATGGAGAAGTTAGCACGACTGTATTTGAAGGAAGTCGTCTCCAGACATGGAATACCAATCTCTATTATCTCTGATAGGGATGGCAGATTTATTTCAAGATTCTGGCAGACATTACAGCAAGCATTAGGAACTCGTCTAGACATGAGTACTGCCTATCATCCACAAACTGATGGGCAGAGCAAAAGGACGATACAAACGCTTGAAGACATGCTACGAGCATGTGTTATTGATTTCGGAAACAGTTGGGATCGACATCTACCGTTAGCAGAATTTTCCTACAACAACAGCTACCATTCAAGCATTGAGATGACGCCGTTTGAAGCACTTTATGGTAGAAAGTGCAGGTCTCCGATTTGTTGGAGTGAAGTGGGGGATAGACAGATTACGGGTCCGGAGATTATACAAGAAACTACCGAGAAGATCATACAAATTCAATAACGGTTGAAAACCGCCCAAAGTCGACAAAAGAGCTACACTGACATTAAAAGAAAAGATATAGAATTTGAAATTGGAGAGATGGTCATGCTTAAAGTTGCACCTTGGAAAGGCGTTGTTCGATTTGGTAAACGAGGGAAATTAAATCCAAGGTATATTGGACCATTCAAGATTATTGATCGTGTCGGACCAGTAGCTTACCGACTTGAGTTACCTCAACAACTCGCGGCTGTACATAACACTTTCCACGTCTCGAATTTGAAGAAATGTTTTGCTAAAGAAGATCTCACTATTCCGTTAGATGAAATCTAAATCAACGAAAAACTTCAATTCATCGAAGAACCCGTCGAAATAATGGATCGTGAGGTTAAAAGACTTAAGCAAAACAAGATACCAATTGTTAAGGTTCGATGGAATGCTCGTAGAGGACCTGAGTTCACCTGGGAGCATGAAGATCAGATGAAGAAGAAATACCCGCATCTATTTCCAGAAGATTCGTCAACACCTTCAACAGCTTAAAATTTCGGGACGAAATTTATTTAACGGGTAGGTACTGTAGTGACCCGAACTTTTCCATGTTTATATATATTAATTGAGATTGATATTTACATGATTAAATGTTTCCAACATGTTAAGCAATCAAACTTGTTAAGACTTGATTAATTGAAATATGTTTCATATAGACAATTGACCACCCAAGTTGACCAGTGATTCACGAACGTTAAAACTTGTAAAAACTATATGATGACATATATATGGATATATATATAGTTAACATGATACTATGATAAGTAAACATTGAAATGTCCCGTTCTTATTGATTAAAAACGTTCCATATTAATTGATTTCGTTGCGAGGTTTTGACCTCTATATGAGACGTTTTTCAAAGACTGCATTCATTTTAAAACAAACCATAACCTTTATTTCATCAATAAAGGTTTAAAAAGCTTTACGTAGATTATCAAATAATGATAATCTAAAATATCCTGTTTACACACGACCATTACATAATGGTTTACAATACAAATATGTTACAACAAAATAAGTTTCTTGAATGCAGTTTTTACACAATATCATACAAGCATGGACTCCAAATCTCGTCCTTATTTAAGTATGCGACAGCGGAAGCTCTTAATAATCACCTGAGAATAAACATGCTTAAAACGTCAACAAAAATGTTGGTGAGTTATAGGTTTAACCTATATATATCAAATCATAATAATAGACCACAAGATTTCATATTTCAATACACATCCCATACATAGAGATAAAAATCATTCATATGGTGAACACCTGGTAACCGACATTAACAAGATGCATATATAAGAATATCCCCATCATTCCGGGACACCCTTCGGATATGATATAAATTTCGAAGTACTAAAGCATCCGGTACTTTGGATGGGGTTTGTTAGGCCCAATAGATCTATCTTTAGGATTCGCGTCAATTAGGGTGTCTGTTCCCTAATTCTTAGATTACCAGACTTAATAAAAAGGGGCATATTCGATTTCGATAATTCAACCATAGAATGTAGTTTCACGTACTTGTGTCTATTTTGTAAATCATTTATAAAACCTGCATGTATTCTCATCCCAAAAATATTAGATTTTAAAAGTGGGACTATAACTCACTTTCACAGATTTTTACTTCGTCGGGAAGTAAGACTTGGCCACTGGTTGATTCACGAACCTATAACAATATATACGTATATATCAAAGTATGTTCAAAATATATTTACAACACTTTTAATATATTTTGATGTTTTAAGTTTATTAAGTCAGCTGTCCTCGTTAGTAACCTACAACTAGTTGTCCACAGTTAGATGTACAGAAATAAATCGATAAATATTATCTTGAATCAATCCACGACCCAGTGTATACGTATCTCAGTATTGATCACAACTCAAACTATATATATTTTGGAATCAACCTCAACCCTGTATACCTAACTCCAACATTCACATATAGAGTGTCTATGGTTGTTCCGAAATATATATAGATGTGTCGACATGATAGGTCGAAACATTGTATACGTGTCTATGGTATCTCAAGATTACATAATATACAATACAAGTTGATTAAGTTATGGTTGGAATAGATTTGTTACCAATTTTCACGTTGCTAAAATGAGAAAAATTATCCAATCTTGTTTTACCCATAACTTCTTCATTTTAAATCCGTTTTGAGTGAATCAAATTGCTATGGTTTCATATTGAACTCTATTTTATGAATCTAAACAGAAAAAGTATAGGTTTATAGTCGGAAAAATAAGTTACAAGTCGTTTTTGTAAAGGTAGTCATTTCAGTCGAAAGAACGACGTCTAGATGACCATTTTAGAAAACATACTTCCACTTTGAGTTTAACCATAATTTTTGAATATAGTTTCATGTTCATAATAAAAATCATTTTCTCAGAATAACAACTTTTAAATCAAAGTTTATCATAGTTTTTAATTAACTAACCCAAAACAGCCCACGGTGTTACTACGACGGCGTAAATCCGGTTTTACGGTGTTTTTCGTGTTTCCAGGTTTTAAATCATTAAGTTAGCATATCATATAGATATAGAACATGTGTTTAGTTGATTTTAAAAGTCAATTTAGAAGGATTAACTTTTGTTTGCGAACAAGTTTAGAATTTACTAAACTATGTTCTAGTGATTACAAGTTTAAACCTTCGAATAAGATAGCTTTATATGTATGAATCGAATGATGTTATGAACATCATTACTACCTTAAATTCCTTGGATAAACCTACTGGAAAAGAGAAAAATGGATCTAGCTTCAATGGATCCTTGGATGGCTCGAAGTTCTTGAAGCAGAATCATGACACGAAAACAAGTTCAAGTAAGATCATCACTTGAAATAAGATTGTTATAGTTATAGAAATTGAACCAAAGTTTGAATATGATTATTACCTTGTATTAGAATGATAACCTACTGTAAGAAAAAAAGATTTCTTGAGGTTGGATGATCACCTTACAAGATTGGAAGTGAGCTAGCAAACTTGAAAGTATTCTTGATTTTATAAAACTAGAACTTTTGGAATTTATGAAGAACACTTAGAACTTGAAGATAGAACTTGAGAGAGATCAATTAGATGAAGAAAATTGAAGAATGAAAGTGTTTGTAGGTGTTTTTGGTCGTTGGTGTATGGATTAGATATAAAGGATATGTAATTTTGTTTTCATGTAAATAAGTCATGAATGATTACTCATATTTTTGTAATTTTATGAGATATTTCATGCTAGTTGCCAAATGATGGTTCCCACATGTGTTAAGTGACTCACATGGGCTGCTAAGAGCTGATCATTGGAGTGTATATACCAATAGTACATACATCTAAAAGCTGTGTATTGTACGAGTACGAATACGGGTGCATACGAGTAGAATTGTTGATGAAACTGAACGAGGATGTAATTGTAAGCATTTTTGTTAAGTATAAGTATTTTGATAAGTGTCTTGAAGTCTTTCAAAAGTGTATGAATACATATTAAAACACTACATGTATATACATTTTAACTGAGTCGTTAAGTCATCGTTAGTCGTTACATGTAAATGTTGTTTTGAAACCTTTAGGTTAACGATCTTGTTAAATGTTGTTAACCCAATGTTTATAATATCAAAAGAGATTTTAAATTATTATATTATCATGATATTATGATGTACGAATATCTCTTAATATGATATATATACATTAAATGTCGTTACAACGATAATCGTTACATATATGTCTCGTTTCAAAATCATTAAGTTAGTAGTCTTGTTTTTACATATGTAGTTCATTGTTAATATAATTAATGATATGTTTACTTATCATAATATCATATTAACTATATATATAACCATATATATGTCATCATATAGTTTTTACAAGTTTTAACGTTCGTGAATCACCGGTCAACTTGGGTGGTCAATTGTCTATATGAAACCTATTTCAATTAATCAAGTCTTAACAAGTTTGATTGCTTAACATGTTGGAAACATTTAATCATGTAAATATCAATCTCAATTAATATATATAAACATGGAAAAGTTCGGGTCACTACAGTACCTACCCGTTAAATAAATTTCGTCCCGAAATTTTAAGGTGTTGACGAATCTTCTGGAAATAGATGCGGGTATTTCTTCTTCATCTGATCTTCACGCTCCCAGGTGAACTCGGGTCCTCTACGAGCATTCCATCAAACCTTAACAATTGGTATCTTGTTTTGCTTAAGTCTTTTAACCTCACGATCCATTATTTCGACGGGTTCTTCGATGAATTGAAGTTTTTCGTTGATTTGGATTTCATCTAACGGAATAGTGAGATCTTCTTTAGCAAAACATTTCTTCAAATTCGAGACGTGGAAAGTGTTATGTACAGCACTCAAGTCGGTAAGCTACTGGTCCGACACGATCAATAATCTTGAATGGTCCAATATACCTTGGATTTAATTTCCCTCGTTTACCAAATCGAACAACGCCTTTCCAAGGTGCAACTTTAAGCATGACCATCTCTCCAATTTCAAATTCTATATCTTTTCTTTTAATGTCAGCGTAGCTCTTTTGTCGACTTTGGGCGGTTTTCAACCGTTGTTGAATTTGGATGATCTTCTCGGTAGTTTCTTGTATAATCTCCGGACCCGTAATCTGTCTATCCCCCACTTCACTCCAACAAATCGGAGACCTGCACTTTCTACCATAAAGTGCTTCAAACGGCGCCATCTTAATGATTGAATGGTAGCTGTTGTTGTAGGAAAATTCTGCTAACGGTAGATGTCGATCCCAACTGTTTCCGAAATCAATAACACATGCTCGTAGCATGTCTTCAAGCGTTTGTATCGTCCTTTCGCTCTGCCCATCAGTTTGTGGATGATAGGCAGTACTCATGTCTAGACGAGTTCCTAATGCTTGCTGTAATGTCTGCCAGAATCTTGAAATAAATCTGCCATCCCTATCAGAGATAATAGAGATTGGTATTCCATGTCTGGAGACGACTTCCTTCAAATACAGTCGTGCTAACTTCTCCATCTTGTCATCTTCTCTTATTGGCAGGAAGTGTGCTGATTTGGTGAGACGATCAACTATTACCCAAATAGTATCAAAACCACTTGCAGTCCTTGGCAATTTAGTGATGAAATCCATGGTAATGTTTTCCCATTTCCATTCTGGGATTTCGGGTTGTTGAAGTAGACCTGATGGTTTCTGATGCTCAGCTTTGACCTTAGAACACGTCAAACATTCTCCTACGTATTTAGCAACATCGGCTTTCATACCCGGCCACCAAAAATGTTTCTTGAGATCCTTGTACATCTTCCCCGTTCCAGGATGTATTGAGTATCTGGTTTTATGAGCTTCTCTAAGTACCATTTCTCTCATATCTCCAAATTTTGGTACCCAAATCCTTTCAGCCCTATACCGGGTTCCGTCTTCCCGAATATTAAGATGCTTCTCCGATCCCTTGGGTATTTCATCCTTTAAATTTCCCTCTTTTAAAACTCCTTGTTGCGCCTCCTTTATTTGAGTAGTAAGGTTATTATGAATCATTATATTCATAGATTTTACTCGAATGGGTTCTCTGTCCTTCCTACTCAAGGCATCGGCTATCACATTTGCCTTCCCCGGGTGGTAACGAATCTCAAAGTCGTAATCATTCAATAATTCAATCCACCTACGCTGCCTCATATTCAGTTGTTTCTGATTAAATATGTGTTGAAGACTTTTGTGGTCGGTATATATAATACTTTTGACCCCATATAAGTAGTGCCTCCAAGTCTTTAATGCAAAAACAACCGCTCCTAATTCCAAATCATGCATCGTATAATTCTGTTAGTGAATCTTCAATTGTCTAGACGCATAAGCAATCACCTTCGTTCGTTGCATTAATACACAACCGAGACCTTGCTTTGATGCGTCACAATAAATCACAAAATCATCATTCCCTTCAGGTAATGACAATATAGGTGCCGTAGTTAGCTTTTTCTTCAATAACTGAAACGCTTTCTCTTGTTCATCATTCCATTCAAATTTCTTCCCTTTATGCGTTAATGCAGTCAAGGGTTTTGCTATTCTGGAAAAGTCTTGGATGAACCTTCTGTAGTAACCAGCTAGTCCTAAAAACTGGCGTATGTGTTTCGGAGTTTTCGGGGTTTCCCACTTTTCAACAGTTTCTATCTTTGCCGGATCCACCTTAATACCTTCTTTGTTCACTATGTGACCGAGGAATTGAACTTCTTCCAACCAAAATGCACACTTTGAAAACTTAGCGTACAATTCTTCCTTCCTTAATACTTCTAACACCTTTCTCAAATGTTCACCGTGTTCTTGGTCATTCTTTGAGTAAATAAGTATGTCATCAATGAAAACAATGACAAACTTGTCAAGGTATGGTCCACACACTCGGTTCATATGGTCCATGAACATAGCTGGTGCATTAGTTAAACCAAACGGCATGACCATAAACTCGTAATGACCGTAACGTGTTCTGAAAGCAGTCTTTGGAATATCATCTTCTTTCACACGCATTTGATGATACCCGGAACGTAAGTCAATCTTTGAATAAACAGATGAGCCTTGTAGTTGATCAAATAAGTCGTCGATTCTCGGCAGTGGGTAGCGATTCTTGATGGTAAGTTTGTTCAACTCTCGGTAGTCGATACACAACCTGAATGTACCATCTTTCTTCTTGACAAACAAAACAGGAGCTCCCCACGGTGATGTGCTTGGTCGAATGAAACCACGCTCTAAAAGTTCTTGTAATTGGCTTTGCAGTTCTTTCATCTCGCTGGGTGCGAGTCTGTAAGGAGCACGAGCTATTGGTGCAGCTCCTGGTACAAGATCTATTTGAAATTCAACTGATCGATGTGGGGGTAATCCCGGTAATTCTTTCGGAAATACATCAGGAAATTCTTTTGCAATGGGACCATCATTGATGCTCTTTTCTTTAGTTTGTACTTTCTCGACGTGTGCTAGAACAGCATAGCAACCTTTTCTTATTAGTTTTTGTGCCTTCAAATTACTAATAAGATGTAGCTTCGTGTTGCCCTTTTCTCCGTACACCATTAAGGGTTTTCCTTTTTCTCGTATAATGCGAATTGCATTTTTGTAACAAACGATCTCTGCTTTCACTTCTTTCAACCAGTCCATACCGATTATCACATAAAAACTCCCTAACTCTACTGGTATCAAATCAATCTTAAATGTTTCGCTAACCAGTTTAATTTCTCGATTCCGACATATATTATCTGCTGAAATTAATTTACCATTTGCTAATTCGAGTAAAAATTTACTATCCAAAGGCGTCAATGGACAACTTAATTTAGCACAAAAATCTCTACTCATATAGCTTCTATCCGCACCCGAATCAAATAAAACGTAAGCAGATTTATTGTCAATAAGAAACGTACCCGTAACAAGCTCCGGGTCTTCCTGTGCCTCTGCCGCATTAATATTGAAAACTCTTCCGCGGCCTTGTCCATTCGTGTTCTCCTGGTTCGGGCAATTTCTAATAATGTGGCCCGGTTTTCCACATTTATAACAAACTACATTCGCATAACTTGCTCCGACACTACTTGCTCCGCCATTACTCGTTCCGACACCATTTGTTCCTTTCGTTCTATTAACCCCTGGTCCGTAGACCTCACACTTCGCCACGCTATGACCATTTCTTTTACACTTGTTGCAAAATTTGGTGCAGAACCCCGAGTGATACTTTTCACACCTTTGGCATAGCTGCTTCTGATTGTTGTTTTTGTTGCGGTTATTATTGTTGTTAGGATGATTGTTGTAGTTGCTGTTGCTGTTGTTGTTGTTGTTGTTGTTGTTGTTGTTGGGCCGTTTGTTGTAGTTGCGATTGATGTTGCGATTGTTGGGATAATTGTTGCGATTATTGTTGTAATTGTTGTTGTTGTTGTTGTATTGGTGATTCTTATCACCGTTTTCCTCCCACTTTCTTTTGACTTGCTTCACATTGGCCTCTTCAGCAGTCTGTTCTTTAATTCTTTCTTCAATCTGGTTCACTAGTTTGTGAGCCATTCTACATGCCTGTTGTATGGAGGCGGGCTCGTGTGAACTTATATCTTCTTGGATTCTTTCCGGTAATCCTTTCACAAACGCGTCGATCTTCTCTTCCTCATCTTCGAATGCTCCAGGACACAATAGGCACAATTCTGTGAATCGTCTTTCGTACGTGGTAATATCAAATCCTTGGGTTCGTAACCCTCTAAGTTCTGTCTTGAGCTTATTGACCTCGGTTCTGGGACGGTATTTCTCGTTCATCAAGTGCTTGAATGCTAACCACGGTAGTGCGTACGCATCGTCTTGTCCCACTTGCTCTAGATAGGTATTCCACCATGTTAACGCAGAACCTGTGAAGGTATGCGTAGCGTACTTTACTTTGTCCTCTTCAGTACACTTACTTATGGCGAACACCGATTCGACCTTCTCGGTCCACCGTTTCAATCCGATCGGTCCTTCGGTTCCATCAAATTCCAAAGGTTTGCAGGCAGTGAATTCTTTGTAGGTGCATCCTACACGATTTCCTGTACTGCTAGATCCAAGGTTATTGTTGGTATGTAGCGCAGCCTGTACTGCAGCTATGTTTGAAGCTAGAAAAGTACGGAATTCCTCTTCATTCATATTCACGGTGTGTCGAGTAGTCGGTGCCATTTCCTTCAAAATTGTCAAATGGAACAAGTTAATCATACAGAATATTAAGAGTAGTTAATAGTATTTCGTAGCATAATATGAACTCATTTATAAAAGCTTTTTCTTCATATTAGCGTTTTATAAGTTTAAATTCGGGTAGTACGTACCCGTTAAGTTCATACTTAGTAGCTAATATACAATTCAACTACTACAATTCTATATGAAAAACTGATTATAATAATATTTCGCGTTCAAACTTTTATACAATATTTTACAAACTTACAATACCGCTTATTTTACATAAAGCATGAAATATAGCACACAATAACTTTGATACAAGATAGTTGTGAAGATAATTCTAGCTAGTACACAAGTCGTTCAGCAAAGGCAATAAAGACACGTAATTCATACGTCCAGAAATAAGTCATGCATTCTGGTTTTACTAGGACTACTTCCCATCCTTGGTCTTGTGGAACATAACCATTATGGCCATTGATAAGACAGCGTGTTGTAACGTTGTCAAAGGGACGAGGGTTACGTAATGTCCAACAGTCCCGTAACAATCTAAAAACCTCATTTCTTACCCCAATTACCGACTCCGTCACTTGTGGGAACGTTTTGTTTAATAGTTGTAGCCCGATATTCTTGTTCTCACTTTGGTGAGAAGCGAACATTACTAATCCGTAAGCATAACATGCTTCTTTATGTTGCATGTTAGCCGCTTTTTCTAAATCACGAAGTCCAATATTCGGATATATTGAGTCAAAATAATTTCTTAACCCATTGCGTAAAATAGCATTTGGGTTCCCCGCAATATATGCGTCAAAGTAAACACATCGTAACTTATGGATTTCCCAATGTGATATACCCCATCTTTCGAACGAAAGCCTTTTATAAACCAAGGCATTCTTGGAACGTTCTTCGAATGTCTTACAAACTGATCTCGCCTTAAATAGTTGTGCCGAAGAATTCTGACCAACTCTAGACAAGATTTCATCAATCATGTCTCCGGGTAGGTCTCTTAAAATATTGGGTTGTCTATCCATTTTGTGTTTTTATACTGTAAAATAGACAAGAGTTAGATTCATAAAAAAGATACTTATTAATACAAGCAATTTTTACATATATCATAAAGCATAAGCACACTATATTACATATATTACACCACACGAATACAACTATCTTATTCCGACTCGCTTGTTTCTTCTTCTTCGGTTTTGGTTCGTTTTGCCAAGTTTCTAGGGATATATGATGTTCCCCTAATACGAGCCGTTATTTTCCACATTGGTTTAGAAAAACCTGGTGGTTTAGAGGTTCCCGGGTCATTGTTACAACTTAAGGACTTCGGGGGTTGACGATACATATAAAGTTCATCGGGGTTGGAATTAGATTTCTCTATTTTTATGCCCTTTCCCTTATTATTTTCTTTTGCCTTTTTAAATTCAGTTGGGGTAATTTCTATAACATCATCGGAATTCTCGTCGGAATCCGATTCATCGGAGAATTGATAATCCTCCCAATATTTTGCTTCCTTGGCGGAAACACCATTGACCATAATTAGCCTTGGTCGGTTGGTTGAGGATTTTCTTTTACTTAACCGTTTTATTATTTCCCCCACCGGTTCTATTTCTTCATCCGGTTCCGATTCTTCTTCCGGTTCCGATTCTTCTTCTGGTTCCGACTCTTCTTCCGGTTCCTCTTCGGGAACTTGTGAATCAGTCCATGAATCATTCCAATTTACATTTGACTCTTCATTATTATTAGGTGAGTCAATGGGACTTGTTCTAGAGGTAGACATCTATCACATAATATCAAACGCGTTAAGAGATTATTAATATATCACATAATATTCACATGTTAAAAATATATAGTTTCCAACAAAATTTGTTAAGCAATCATTTTTTTCAAGTAAACACGGTCGAAGTCCAGACTCACTAATGCATCCTAACAAACTCGATAAGACACACTAATACAAAATTCTGGTTCTCTAAGACCAACGCTCGGATACCAACTGAAATGTCCCGTTCTTATTGATTAAAAACGTTCCATATTAATTGATTTCGTTGCGAGGTTTTGACCTCTATATGAGACGTTTTTCAAAGACTGCATTCATTTTAAAACAAACCATAACCTTTATTTCATCAATAAAGGTTTAAAAAGCTTTACGTAGATTATCAAATAATGATAATCTAAAATATCCTGTTTACACACGACCATTACATAATGGTTTACAATACAAATATGTTACAACAAAATAAGTTTCTTGAATGCAGTTTTTACACAATATCATACAAGCATGGACTCCAAATCTCGTCCTTATTTAAGTATGCGACAGCGGAAGCTCTTAATAATCACCTGAGAATAAACATGCTTAAAACGTCAACAAAAATGTTGGTGAGTTATAGGTTTAACCTATATATATCAAATCATAATAATAGACCACAAGATTTCATATTTCAATACACATCCCATACATAGAGATAAAAATCATTCATATGGTGAACACCTGGTAACCGACATTAACAAGATGCATATATAAGAATATCCCCATCATTCCGGGACACCCTTCGGATATGATATAAATTTCGAAGTACTAAAGCATCCGGTACTTTGGATGGGGTTTGTCAGGCCCAATAGATCTATCTTTAGGATTCGCGTCAATTAGGGTGTCTGTTCCCTAATTCTTAGATTACCAGACTTAATAAAAAGGGGCATATTCGATTTCGATAATTCAACCATAGAATGTAGTTTCACGTACTTGTGTCTATTTTGTAAATCATTTATAAAACCTGCATGTATTCTCATCCCAAAAATATTAGATTTTAAAAGTGGGACTATAACTCACTTTCACAGATTTTTACTTCGTCGGGAAGTAAGACTTGGCCACTGGTTGATTCACGAACCTATAACAATATATACATATATATCAAAGTATGTTCAAAATATATTTACAACACTTTTAATATATTTTGATGTTTTAAGTTTATTAAGTCAGCTGTCCTCGTTAGTAACCTACAACTAGTTGTCCACAGTTAGATGTACAGAAATAAATCGATAAATATTATCTTGAATCAATCCACGACCCAGTGTATACGTATCTCAGTATTGATCACAACTCAAACTATATATATTTTGGAATCAACCTCAACCCTGTATAGCTAACTCCAACATTCACATATAGAGTGTCTATGGTTGTTCCGAAATATATATAGATGTGTCGACATGATAGGTCGAAACATTGTATACGTGTCTATGGTATCTCAAGATTACATAATATACAATACAAGTTGATTAAGTTATGGTTGGAATAGATTTGTTACCAATTTTCACGTTGCTAAAATGAGAAAAATTATCCAATCTTGTTTTACCCATAACTTCTTCATTTTAAATCCGTTTTGAGTGAATCAAATTGCTATGGTTTCATATTGAACTCTATTTTATGAATCTAAACAGAAAAAGTATAGGTTTATAGTCGGAAAAATAAGTTACAAGTCGTTTTTGTAAAGGTAGTCATTTCAGTCGAAAGAACGACGTCTAGATGACCATTTTAGAAAACATACTTCCACTTTGAGTTTAACCATAATTTTTGAATATAGTTTCATGTTCATAATAAAAATCATTTTCTCAGAATAACAACTTTTAAATCAAAGTTTATCATAGTTTTTAATTAACTAACCCAAAACAGCCCACGGTGTTACTACGACGGCGTAAATCCGGTTTTACGGTGTTTTTCGTGTTTCCAGGTTTTAAATCATTAAGTTAGCATATCATATAGATATAGAACATGTGTTTAGTTGATTTTAAAAGTCAAGTTAGAAGGATTAACTTTTGTTTGCGAACAAGTTTAGAATTTACTAAACTATGTTCTAGTGATTACAAGTTTAAACCTTCGAATAAGATAGCTTTATATGTATGAATCGAATGATGTTATGAACATCATTACTACCTTAAGTTCCTTGGATAAACCTACTGGAAAAGAGAAAAATGGATCTAGCTTCAATGGATCCTTGGATGGCTCGAAGTTCTTGAAGCAGAATCATGACACGAAAACAAGTTCAAGTAAGATCATCACTTGAAATAAGATTGTTATAGTTATAGAAATTGAACCAAAGTTTGAATATGATTATTACCTTGTATTAGAATGATAACCTACTGTAAGAAACAAAGATTTCTTGAGGTTGGATGATCACCTTACAAGATTGGAAGTGAGCTAGCAAACTTGAAAGTATTCTTGATTTTATAAAACTAGAACTTTTGGAATTTATGAAGAACACTTAGAACTTGAAGATAGAACTTGAGAGAGATCAATTAAATGAAGAAAATTGAAGAATGAAAGTGTTTGTAGGTGTTTTTGGTCATTGGTGTATGGATTAGATATAAAGGATATGTAATTTTGTTTTCATGTAAATAAGTCATGAATGATTACTCATATTTTTGTAATTTTATGAGATATTTCATGCTAGTTGCCAAATGATGGTTCCCACATGTGTTAGGTGACTCACATGTGCTGCTAAGAGCTGATCATTGGAGTGTATATACCAATAGTACATACATCTAAAAGCTGTGTATTGTACGAGTACGAATACGGGTGCATACGAGTAGAATTGTTGATGAAACTGAACGAGGATGTAATTGTAAGCATTTTTGTTAAGTAGAAGTATTTTGATAAGTGTCTTGAAGTCTTTCAAAAGTGTATGAATACATATTAAAACACTACATGTATATACATTTTAACTGAGTCGTTAAGTCATCGTTAGTCGTTACATGTAAATGTTGTTTTGAAACCTTTAGGTTAACGATCTTGTTAAATGTTGTTAACCCAATGTTTATAATATCAAAAGAGATTTTAAATTATTATATTATCATGATATTATGATGTACGAATATCTCTTAATATGATATATATACATTAAATGTCGTTACAACGATAATCGTTACATATATGTCTCGTTTCAAAATCATTAAGTTAGTAGTCTTGTTTTTACATATGTAGTTCATTGTTAATATAATTAATGATATGTTTACTTATCATAATATCATATTAACTATATATATAACCATATATATGTCATCATATAGTTTTTACAAGTTTTAACGTTCGTGAATCACCGGTCAACTTGGGTGGTCAATTGTCTATATGAAACCTATTTCAATTAATCAAGTCT
The DNA here is from genome assembly GCF_046630445.1 of Rutidosis leptorrhynchoides. Taxonomy (NCBI): domain Eukaryota; kingdom Viridiplantae; phylum Streptophyta; class Magnoliopsida; order Asterales; family Asteraceae; genus Rutidosis; species Rutidosis leptorrhynchoides. The sequence continues at coordinate 262,900,341 of NC_092337.1, forward strand.
TAACAAGTTTGATTGCTTAACATGTTGGAAACATTTAATCATGTAAATATCAATCTCAATTAATATATATATAAACATAGAAAAGTTCGGGTCACTACAAACATATCATTAAGTATATTAACAATGAACTACATATGTAAAAATAAGACTACTAACTTAATGATTTTTAAACGAGACATATATGTAACGATTATCGTTGTAAAGACATTTAATGTATATATATCATATTAAGAGATATTTATACATGATAATATCATGATAATATAATAATTTAAAATCTCATTTGATATTATAAACATTGGGTTAACAACATTTAACAAGATCGTTAACCTAAAGTTTTCAAAACAATACTTACATGTAACGACTAACGATGACTTAACGACTCAGTTAAAATGTATATACATGTAGTGTTTTAATATGTATTTATACACTTTTGAAAGACTTCAATACACTTATCAAAATACTTCTACTTAACAAAAATGCTTACAATTACATCCTTGTTCAGTTTCATCAACAATTCTACTAGTATGCACCCGTATTCGTACTCGTACAATACACAGCTTTTAGATGTATGTACTATTGGTATATACACTCCAATGATCAGCTCTTAGCAGCCCATGTGAGTCACCTAACACATGTGGGAACCAACATTTGGAAACTAGCATGAAATATCTCATAAAATTACAAAAATATGAGTAATCATTCATGACTTATTTACATGAAAACAAAATTACATATCCTTTATATCTAATCCATACACCAACGACCAAAAACACCTAAAAACACTTTAATTCTTCAATTTTCTTCATCTAATTGATCTCTCACAAGTTCTATCTTCAAGTTCTAAGTGTTCTTCATATATTCTACAAGTTCTAGTTACATAAAATCAAGAATACTTTCAAGTTTGCTAGCTCACTTCCAATCTTGTAAGGTGATCATCCAACCTCAAGAAATCTTTGTTTCTTACATTAGGTTATCATTCTAATACAAGGTAATAATCATATTCAAACTTTGGTTCAATTTCTATTACTATAACAATCTTATTTCAAGTGATGATCTTACTTGAACTTGTTTTCGTGTCATGATTTTGCTTCAAGAACTTCGAGCCATCCAAGGATCCATTGAAGCTAGATCCATTTTTCTCTTTTCCAGTAGGTTTATCCAAGGAACTTAAGGTAGTAATGATGTTCATAACATCATTCAATTCATACATATAAAGCTATCTTATTCGAAGGTTTAAACTTGTAATCACTAGAACATAGTTTAGTTAATTCTAAACTTGTTCGCAAACAAAAGTTAATCCTTCTAACTTGACTTTTAAAATCAACTAAACACATGTTCTATATCTATATGATATGCTAACTTAATGATTTAAAACCTGGAAACACGAAAAACACCGTAAAACCGGATTTACGCCGTCGTAGTAACACCGCGGGCTGTTTTGGGTTAGTTAATTAAAAACTATGATAAACTTTGATTTAAAAGTTGTTATTCTAAGAAAATGATTTTTATTATAAACATGAAACTATATCCAAAAATTATGGTTAAACTCAAAGTGGAAGTATGTTTTCTAAAATGGTCATCTAGACATCGTTCTTTCGACTGAAATGACTACCTTTAAAAAAATGACGTGTAACTTATTTTTCTGACTATAAACCTATACTTTTTCTGTTTAGATTCATAAAATAGAGTTCAATATGAAACCATAGCAATTTGATTCACTCAAAACGGATTTAAAATGAAGAAGTTATGGGTAAAACAAGATTGGATAATTTTTCTCATTTTAGCTACGTGAAAATTGGTAACAAATCTATTCCAACCATAACTTAATCAACTTGTATTGTATATTATGTAATCTTAAGATACCATAGACACGTATACAATGTTTCGACCTATCATGTCGACACATCTATATATATTTCGGAACAACCATAGACACTCTATATGTGAATGTTGGAGTTAGCTATACAGGGTTGAGGTTGATTCCAAAATATATATAGTTTGAGTTGTGATCAATACTGAGATACGTATACACTGGGTCGTGGATTGATTCAAGATAATATTTATCGATTTATTTCTGTACATCTAACTGTGGACAACTAGTTGTAGGTTACTAACGAGGACAACTGACTTAATAAACTTAAAACATCAAAATATATTAAAAGTGTTGTAAATATATTTTGAACATACTTTGATATATATGTATATATTGTTATAGGTTCGAAGTGGCCAAGTCTTACTTCCCGACGAAGTAAAAATCTGTGAAAGTGAGTTATAGTCCCACTTTTAAAATCTAATATTTTTGGGATGAGAATACATGCAGGTTTTATAAATGATTTACAAAATAGACACAATTACGTGAAACTACATTCTATGGTTGAATTATCGAAATCGAATATGCCCCTTTTTATTAAGTCTGGTAATCTAAGAATTAGGGAACAGATACCCTAATTGACGCGAATCCTAAAGATAGATCTATTGGGCCTAACAAACCCCATCCAAAGTAGCGGATGCTTTAGTACTTCGAAATTTATATCATATCCGAAGGGTGTCCCGGAATGATGGAGATATTATTAAATATGCATCTTGTTAATGTCGGTTACCAGGTGTTCACCATATGAATGATTTTTATCTCTATGTATGGGATGTGTATTGAAATATGAAATCTTGTGGTCTATTATTATGATTTGATATATATAGGTTAAACCTATAACTCACCAACATTTTTGTTGACGTTTTAAGCATGTTTATTCTCAGGTGATTATTAAGAGCTTCCGCTGTCGCATACTTAAATAAGGATGAGATTTGGAGTCCATGCTTGTATGATATTGTGTAAAAACTGCATTCAAGAAAATTATTTTGTTGTAACATATTTGTATTGTAAACCATTATGTAATGGTCGTGTGTAAACAGGATATTTTAGATTATCATTATTTGATAATCTACGTAAAGCTTTTTAAACCTTTATTGATGAAATAAAGGTTATGGTTTGTTTTAAAATGAATGCAGTCTTTGAAAAACGTCTCATATAGAGGTCAAAACCTCGCAACGAAATCAATTAATATGGAACGTTTTTAATCAATAAGAACGGGACATTTCAATATGTACCTAGTAAGACGTTGTTATAACGATAATCGTTATATATATCGTTTTCGAGTTTCTTAAATTAATAGTCTCATTTTTATGTATATAACTCATTGTTAAAATACCTAATGAGATACATACTTATAATAAAATCATGTTAACTATATATATAACCATATATATGTCATCGTATAGTTTTTACAAGTTTTAACGTTCGTGAATCACCGGTCAACTTGGGTGGTCAATTGTCTATATGAAACCTATTTCAATTAATCAAGTCTTAACAAGTTTGATTGCTTAAAATGTTGGAAACACTTAATCATGTAAATAACAATTTCATTTAATATATATATAAACATGGAAAAGTTCGGGTCACTACAAAACCAGCCTGTTCATTGCCCACTTGCATCGGGGAAAACATTTTAGGCATTAAATGCAGACGAATTTTACTGACGCTGTTATGATTAATTTTTTACGGCTGAGATCATCCACGCACCTCCAGCTGTAAAAAGTGTTATTTCGTACCCTTCGTTTAAACTCACCCATACACGTGTCTCAATCATGGCCAAAAAAATTACACCGATGAACCCTGTTAACACCTATTTCCTTATGAGGTAAGGCTTAGTGTGTCCACAAGATACTAGAAGTAATCTAGCTTTAGGAGGGCGGAGTGTTGCCTATTGATTTTTACCCTCGGGAAATAATCCCTGCAGACCCGGTTCACAAGTGTAGAAACTTGTGGGGTGGCTTAATCAATCTGTCGTCTGTAGAGCGTAAGAGTGCTAGCCGGATGACTTCTAGTAAGAGAAAGTAGAGAGAGAAAGAGAAGTGAAGTCTCAGCTCTCAAAGTTGTCAGAATATCTGAACTGTGTAAAATGACGACCCAAGGGGTCTATTTATAGTGTCAGATCCACCAGATTGCTCGGGAACATGTGTCAAATGATGATACGTTCTGTTATTCGTGATGCGAAATTTATGCTGAAGGTGTCGTTCTCCGTCCAGGGCTTACGCGCTAGGCGGCCTTCAGGGCTTATGCATGACGGAGCAGCCTGTATAGCGGAGAACGCTGGACGATTAACTCCACAAAACTGTTGTTTCCAGCCTTCCTGATGCTACTTTTATGCAATCATTATGCCTTTTATGCGTGTATACGATAGGATACACCATTAAGTCCCCCCAGTTTAATGACTTAAGCATTTGAAAATTGATTAAGTTGTTGAACTTAGAATAACGCATGCCAACCAAGTCCTCACGTTTTCTTTTTGCATTTAGATGCACATCACAGGCATTAAATGATAGGCGAATTTTACTGACATTATGATGATTGCTTATATTGCACGCGCCTCTAGCTGTATAAAGACTTTTCAATGTACTCACCTTTTTATCTTGTCCTTACACGTGTGTGGCTAAAAACGAAACCCCCAAAATCACCACTGTTACAGCTGTTATATCTTTTACTTTTTAACCACCATAAACCCTAACCGATCATTTACTTTTACAACTTTCTTCTACAGTATTCATCTTCTTCCATCAATACCTTCATTACCTCCTGTTTCATTAAAACATTAATGGCAGCCATAAAGGATGTTACAGCTATTCCTAGCAGAGTAAATGAGAGATATTTAAGCGAGCTACTGCAACATTTTCCTAGATTAGCTGGTGTTGAACCAGTGATTCCTGCAATTAATGCCAGAGCTAGCTCACCGCCCCCTGGTAAGGTTGCTATTTATGGCCATTCATTCTTCAAATTTTGCTTACGTCTTCCATTTACACCCTTCTTCTTAGAAGTTTGCAAATTTTACGGTGTTGCTGTTGGTCAATTCGAACCAGCATCAATTCGAAAGATCTTGATTTTTGAAATGTATTGTCACGCAAGGAGCATCGAACCATCAATTCGGATATTTTGCCATTTGGTACGTATAGCACGCCATGAAAATGGTTGGTTCACTTTCAATAAAGTTCATGGGTTTCTGAAACCTGCACTTGATCATCCTGGTGACAACTGGTATGCTTCATTTATCTTTATTAATGAAGATGCAATTGATAAACAATACTCAGCTACTCGAGTATGGCACAAATACTCGCATACTGTATTTGTTACCTTTTCAAAACTCGTCACCAAAGAAAACCTTTTGTTTAAAAGGATTAAAGCTGAAGAAATCAATGACATTAAATATGGGGAACACATGCTTTCGCTGACATCCATGAGCCAAGATTGGGATATCTCACAAGGCTATGCCTGTATTCTTGCTGGGAAAAAGAGTAAGCACTTAATTTTGCTACATATGCTTAAATAAAATGTTCTTCTTTATTTATCCATTTAATCACTGTGACTTTTTAATTTTTACAGAAATTACTCTGCTTACCGCCATGCGGTTGATGCGTGATTATGACTTTAAAAACGCATTTTCACTCAAAGCTTTCTTCTCCAACAGATCTGAACGAACCGAAAGCAAACCCAGCAAAAATAGAGTGTAAACACTCAAGAACAAGTAACCAAGATAGAGAATCCCAACCCTAACTGATAAAGGCTAAGCCACCACAACTAGAATCAAGGAAACACTCCAAATCACCTCTACAACTGATAAAGCAAAGCACCACAATTACAGAGAATGAAACGAAGATTTAAGAATCTAAACTCCTAATTGATAAAGATACCACCACAATCAGCAATCTAGAAACACTCCACACCCTCGATTATAGCTGATAAAGATTCCACCACAACTATAAACTCAGAAATGAAGATTTGGGATTTCACCACAATGTTTGATAAAGAAACACCACAAACACTGATAAAGAAACCACTCTTAGCCACCAGAATCGAAGATTCATAAAGACACAGAGATTTTGTAAATAGATAAGCTCTATCAAACTTTCATTCATTCATCAACTCTTAGTTTTACAATTGATAATCAGCCTCTATTTATAGAGGGAACAATACAGCTAAATGTAAATAAGACAAAAACATAAAAAGGAAAAAGAGACAAAAAGGACAAGCATTTACAAATTAGCCAATAAGAATTAAAGACACAATCTGAAAAAGCCTGCCACTTTGTAATGCTCCTTCCATGATAAAAAGCAGCCAATGATAGATGAGAATCTTCCTTCGACAACCCAACATTCTAGAATCACCCACACATGTGTTAAGCACATGTCTTGACCTGGTTATTGAATTAAAATAGTTTTGAACGTTTCCAAAGTATAAGTGCTCGTGGAAGATTGTCAAGTTGGCTGGTCTTCTTCTTTAAAAGCTGGTTGGTTTGCTTTAACGTTTTGAGCTGGTTGAACTTCATCGTTTCGAGCTGGTTGGTCTTAACATTCAGAAATAGGGGATCATTAATTTCCATAGCTGATTAAGCATCAAAGAATCAGTGCTGGTTCAACATTAATTATAAGAGCTAACTGAACTAGCTTTCAGCGTGCTGAGTGCTTAGTTTGTAAACTAATTAAAACTCATGCTGGTTGAACTATCTCTTTTATGTGCTGGCTCTAAAGATCCCTAGTGCTGGTTGAACTAACAACTTATGCTGGTTCTTTTTGCTGGTTGAACTAACAACTTCTGCTGGTTGAACTAATCATCATTTGCTGGTTGAACTAACATCAATTGCTGGTTCATTTGCTGGTCGAACTAACTTCATTTGAAGCTGCCTCTTAAGTAACCTTTTAAGTTGAAAGTTAATCATATGTTCTTTGAGCTGGCTCTTGTTGATCATTCACGTTGTACTGGTTCAACATGTTGCTGACCCTTCGTTGAGCTGATTCAACGTTGTGTTGGTTCTTCATTGTGCTGCCTTGACATTATATTATAACAACCCGTGCTGGTTTGTCTTCCGAGCTGGTTAGCCATCGAAAACTTCAAAACTTTATTCTTGCAAAATAAACACTAACATATCCATCCAAGCTGAGTACATTATATTCTAATCAAAACTCAAACTGAAAGGATCCAAATTACGTTGTTCATCATTCTGGTGGACGCCAAAGCTGTCCACAAGGAATATGAAGCTTCGCATGCTGACCCAATTGTTGTAAGCTATCCTTAGGACATTTGATGAGTAAGGAGCTGACTTCAAAGCTGGTTCTACACATGGTAGGGAATTCAAAATCATTACCAGCTGATGTGCACATGAAATGACCCTTTAAAATAGAATATACTTGGGAATAAAACATGAACTGATTTGTGTTCAATATTAACCCAAGTTTATCAATTTGAAATTTGGAGATCGTGGTCACACCCGCATCATCGGTCATCGGTTTATTCGCTGCTTACCTTTACTACCGAGAAAATAATTGATGATACCCCCAAAATAGATGTAATGAGGGAGGAGGAAAATGAAGAAGAAGAAGAAGAAGAAGAAGAAGAAGAAGACATAGGTATGAATCGAGTTGCCTCTAGAGAACGTCGTACCTATGGTAATGAAAATGACAACACTGAATTATGCAAAATTCCATACCAAAACCTGTACTTGTTTTCTTGCATACCCAGTACTGGTGGATTTTATAATCCAAACCTTCCTTATACTTTATGCCACCTTTGAAATGTTGTGAAGCATATTGGAACTCTTTTATAAATAACAATTTTCTTTTATCTCCAACAGCTAGTGCAGCACATCAAGATACTACATTAACAACTCTTCCGCCTTCCGCCAAGAGGAGAAGAACTGGTCAAATTCCTCCGTCATCCGCTCAACAAGGAGCTGGCCCTAGTTCCTCTCAACAACAAATTACACTTCCCAATCTTGATACAAACATGCTTTCCTCCCTTTTAAAAGGACCACCACACTCATACGAAAATTTCGTGACTTTTTTGAATGCCATGGTGTGTCCTTCACTAGCCCAATTCTTTAGCAATTTATCTGATGCAGATGCCAAGAAAGTTAAGGCACAAAGTATCATTCTGAACATTGCTTCTGGTTTGAATGACCTTCAAAGCCTATCTGATTTGCAAAACAGTGAAGTCACTACAAATAAGGAGCTATCTGCGGAAAAGGAGAAAGTAGCCAAGACTGAACGAATAGTCACAGAGATAAAGAGGGAATACGAGACAATGAAGAGGCACTATGAAAATTGCAACAGTCAGAGGGCGGAGTATAAGGAGCAAGTCAAAGAACTATCTTTCAGAGAAAAGCGGCATCTGAGCAAAATTGATGAACTAGTAAAGGAGAACGAAAAAATGCTTGAGCAAAATAACATGTTGAAAGAACAACTTAAAGCCAAAGGGGAGAACGAAAGACGAATGACAACTGGCATTCCTGCACTTGTAGAGCGTATCTTTAACTGTCAGGCACTATCTCACAGAATCCGTGAGTTTGTCCGCCTTGCCAAATCTGTTGAACGGTTAAAGTTTTTCAATTTTATGAAAAGAAAACTACCAGAACTTCCAAATCCTCTGCCTGAGGTAATCACATCAAAGATTAATGAAAATGCCGATTTAGAAGCTGGTGCAGCCGGTGCCTCAATAGAAAATATGAGGTTTTCTGATCTTGAAAATCTTTGTAAAAGGCCAGATGTAACAATAGATGATGTATTGAATTATACTCCACAGGATGAATGAAACACTATGTTGTTATACATCTGCTTTATAATACTTAATATTGCATTTTCTTATGTATATTAGAAATATATGCTGTAACTTAGTAAGATTGTGGTAATGAACAATGCGCAAGATATGGAGATTGCGCTTTGCAATCATTATAGTTATGAATATCAAAATCATATTCTCCGTCATACGCCTTCCGTCATGAAACTCATGAGGAAAAGTTATGAATTACTTTTGCCTTTATATATTTTGCTGGACACTAAGATCCGATTTCCGTTGTGCTCTGCATTTTGTGTATATAAGTTGTGTCATGACATTTTTTGTAGATTCGTTTCATCGCTTCGATGCTTTAGTGAGTTCTACATGTCTGACTATCGATACAACCATTTTGAGTATGATTGTACTTCTACCACCGAAAGGCTTTCTTTCTTTCTGCGGGTAGGGATGACACACAACTATGTGACACCTGGGCTAAATAATCCTTGGCAGGATAAAATTTGTGAAAAAATATTGCCATAAGAATAATTGCTATTATTCATATTCTTAAAGAAACTTTTACATTTATGACTATATCTCATGCATTTGACAGTTGATCAAGCTGTCCATGCATATAGTGCTACGCATAAAATTTCTTTAAATTCATTGCATTCCAAACTCTTTCATATTGCTAGCCGGAAGGCGCAGCAAGCATGTATGATCCATTCTGATTTACTTTCGTGACCTTATAAGGTCCTTCCCATTTTGGGGCTAGCTTTTCAAATTTGATTTGCCTGCTTGCCTCATTATCACGTAGTACTAAATTGCCTACTTCAAATTGCACATGCTGTACTTTCTTGTTATAATATTTTACCATTTTATGCTTGCGATCTGCTTGCCGGATGGAGGCCATCAACCTTCTTTCCTCCAACAAGTTGAGATTCTCCCTTAACGCCTCAGAATTAGCCTCAACATCAAATGCCATAATGCGTTGTGTTGACACACATATTTCAGCCGGTATCACTGCCTCTATTCCATACACCAGACTAAAAGGTGTTTCCCCCGTGCTCCGCTTTGGCGTCGTCCGGTGTTCCCACAATACATTCGGCAGCTCATCCACCCATCTAGTTTGACTTAGCCCCAACTGTGCCTTAATGCCAGCAACGATTTCCTTGTTGGTAACCTCCACTTGTCCGTTCACTTGAGGATGAGCAACAGATGTAAAGTTTTGCTTTATGCCTAGCTCTTCACACCAACTTCGAAATGGATTTTCTGCAAATTGCTTGCCGTTATCGCTGACTATTTCATTTGGCACCCCATAACGGCATACAATATCATGCCAAACAAACTTTTTGACATTTTCTCCTGTGATTTTTGCTAAAGCCTTTGCTTCAACCCATTTCGTGAAAAAATCGATCGCTACAACCAAGAACTTAGCATTACCAGTGCTCCTATTGAATGGCCCCACAATATCAATAGCCCATTTACAAAACGGCCAAGCGGATGACACCGGTATCAAATCATACTTTGGAAGACGCTGAATTGTACCATGCTTCTGACAATTCTCACATGTTTTTATGATTTATGCGACATCCCGATAAAGGGAAGGCCAAAAATACCCTTGTCGCATGATCCGTGATGCCACAGTACGGAAACCGGAATGTTGAGAACAAACTCCTTCATGCATTTCTTTGACCACTTTTATCGCTTCATCATCGGTTAAACATCTTAACAACGGACCATTGTATGACTTTCGATAAAGGACACCACTAACAATCTCATACATTGGTGCAGTCACTCTTATTCTTCTTGCTTCCGCCTTATCAATAGGTAACCATCCGTCATGCAAATATCTCAAATACGGAGTCATCCAAGTTTCCTTAGCTTCTTCAACTATTGCAATAATTGGTTTTCCATGTATTGATTTCTCCTTAAGTTCTTCAACCAACACTCATTTGTGCAAATGATCAAAGGTTAAAGTAGCTAACTTGCTCAAGACGTCAGCTTTCTTGTTCTTATTTCGAGGGATTTGCACGACTTCAAGGTTATCAAATTTCTTTGAAATTGCTTCCACCAACTTTACATATTGCCTCATGGATGTATCCCTTGCATCGAACGTTCCATTAACCTGCTGGGCGACAATTTGAGAATCAATATATGATCGTAAATTTGTTATCCCCATTTCTACCGCTATGCGGAGGCCGGAGAGTAATGCCTCATACTCTGCTTCATTGTTTGAAGCATAAAAACAGAATTTCAATGCATAAGTGTACTCTTCACCGTCTGGACTTGTTAAAACTAGTCCTGCACCTGTTCCCTCTTCACTGGATGCCCCATCAGTGTGTAACTCCCACTCATGCTGTGATGGTTCCATTTTGTTGTCATACTCTACTCTTTCATTTGTCTCCAAGAGAAAATCTGCCAAAATTTGTCCTTTAACTGTATTTCGGGGAGCAAAATTGATTTCATACTCCCCCAACTCAATGGCCCATTTTGCTAAACGGCCAGATGATTCTGGACGACAGAGTATTTGCTTCAATGGTTGATTTGTTAACACTAAGATGGGATGACCTTGAAAATATCTTCGTAAACGTCGTGCAATATGCACAAGGGTATAAATCATGCGGTGAAGTGGTGGATAATTTGTTTCACTAAGCTGCAACACCTTGCTAACAAAATATATAGGCATTTGCATGCCGTTCCGTTCTGCGATTAGAACAGAACTTATTGCTTCCTTTGAGACAGCTAAGTATAAAATTAGGGTTTCCCCCTCTTTTGGTGCTGTTAATGTAGGTAATGTTTTTAACAACTGCTTGATCTCTTGGAATGCATTTTCAGCTTCCGCCATCCACACAAAATCTTTTTTATTTAAACAGCCCTTTAACACCTTCATGAATGGAAGTGACATTTTTCAGCTGCTCTGGACAAGAATCTTGTTAATGCTGCTAGACATCCATGTAGCCATTGAACATTCTTTTTGCTAGTTGGTGACTTCATATCTTCAATTGCTTGAATTTTCTTTGGACTAGCTTTAATTCCACGTTCTGTTACAATATGACCTAAGAATTTTCCCTCTTCCACACCAAACGTGCACTTCTTGGGATTTAATTTCATGCTAATTTTTCGTAGAGATGCAAAAGTTTCCTGTATATCTCGTAACATATTTTCTTCAGTATGACTTTTGATGACAATGTCATCAACATAAGCTTCTAAGTTTCGCCCAATTTGATCCTTAAATGCCATATCAATAAGTCGTTGATATGTTGCTCCTGCATTCTTCAAACCAAAAGGCATTTTCATGTAACAGAATATGCCTTCCGTCGTGTGAAAAGCCGTTTTATCTTCATCTTTTAAAGCCATTGGGATTTGATGATATCCCTTAGCAGCATCTAGGAAACATTTGAATCGATATCCTACCAATGATTCAACCTTCCAATCAATTTCAGGTAAAGGATAATTGTCCTTTGGACATGCTTTATTGATATCCGTGAAATCCACACGCATCCGCCATGAGTTGTCTGGCTTCCTAACCATGACCGGATTGGCTACCCATGTCTGATATTTGACCTCTCGCAAGATCCCAGCATCCACCAAACTTCGTACCTCATCACGGAGGAATTTGCTTCTTTCTGGCGCCATGCTACGCTTTTTCTGACAAACAGGATGTATGTTGGGATTCACGTTTAGCCTATGCTCTGCAATTTCCCTTAGAACACCGGTCATATCAGACGGCTTCCATGCAAAAACGTCTAGATTTGTTGTCAAAATATTGTATAATTTTTCTTTACATTCGGCGGACAACGTGTGCCCAATTATGATTTTTTGATCTGGAAATTTAAGATTTGGTGAAATTGACCTATCATCGTGTATGATTGGCTTAATTACTGCCTTTGTTACTTGGGAACATTCAATTGACTTCTGTCGTTCTGCATATAACGTTGCTACTCCGCCTGGCGTTGGAAACTTCATCATACCATGTACAGTTGACGTTACAGCTCCGAACGTCATTAAAGCAGTTCTTCTCAAAATTATGTTGTACTGTGAATTTGCTTTAACCACCAAGAACTCAATGTTGGCTGTGCATCTTAGGTGTGGCTTGCCCAAGGTTACGTCAAGCAAAATACTTCCTTCAGACCAGGACGGCTCACTTGTAAAACTTGCCAACGGCACATATGTTTCCTTCATTTTTTCTTGTACATCCTTGGGTAGCTGTATGAAGCAATATTCATACATAATGTCTGCTCCAGCTCCCGTGTCAGTGTAAATGTTGCGTATTAAGCAATTAGCAACTCGCGCTTCTATTACTACTGGACCGTCGGATGGATTTGTGTTACACATAGAAGGAAATGATATTAATTGCTCTTCCCAATCTTCTAATACTTCTGCCTTCCTCCGTTGTCCAGCTTTCCATGGGTGTATCATGCCCACTTCTATGGGTATGAATTCGTTATCTTCGCCGTCTTTATCAGTGTTGGTGAGATGATTCGTCTTAATAACGGATGGCGCCATTGTTAACACCTATTTCCTTATTAGGTAAGGCTTAGTGTGTCCACAAGATACTAGAAGTAATCTAGCTTTAGGAGGGCGGAGTGTTGCAGATTGATTTTTACCCTCGGGAAATAATCCCTGCAGACCCGGTTCACAAGTGTAGAAACTTGTGGGGTGGATTAATCAATCTGTCGTCCGTAGAGCGTAAGAGTGCTAGCCGGATGACTTCTAGTGAGAGAAAGTAGAGAGAGAAAGAGAAGTGAAGTCTCAGCTCTCAAAGTTGTCAGAATATCTGAACTGTGTAAAATGACGACCCAAGGGGTCTATTTATAGTGTCAGATCCACCAGATTGCTCGAGAACACGTGTCAAATGATGATACGTTCTGTTATTCGTGATCCGAAATTTATGCTGAAGGTGGCGTTCTCCGTCCAGGGCTTACGCGCTAGGCGGCCTTCAGGACTTATGCATGACGGAGCAGCCTGTACAGTGGAGAACGCTGGATGGTTAACTCCACAAAACTGTTGTTTCCAGCCTTCCTGATGCTACTTTTATGCAACCATTATGCCTTTTATGCGTATATACGATAGGATACACCATTAAACCCCTATAAAAACCGTCATAATCCTGTTACCATCACTTTTTTACTTTTTCCAAGATCTAAAAAGCATATTTCTCCCTCAAATCTTCATCGCCTTCTTCAATCTTCAACTTTTTAAGGTTTATCGTCTTCCAAGGTCAGTACACTTCATCTTACTGCTATTTTCTTCTTGTTGATATCTTTTACTGTATTATCATGGCTTCTACACGGAGTACTAGCCAAGAGCACGCTAAGCCTTCTTCGTCAAATACCACTGACATTCCAGAAGTTAGCACGATGGCGTCGTCATTGACAAGTGAATATTTAGATGGCTTAAAGATTGCCTTCCACCATCTCAATGAATATAACCCTGTTCTTCCCACCAATAGACAAACTGCTGACAACCCTCCTGAGGGGAAAATTACTTTATACGCCTTACAAATTACCCACGGCAACCTCCGTGTTCCCCTTACTAACTTTCTTCTTCGCCTTCTTAAATATTATAAGGCCTGTCTTAGTCAGATGCATCCCCATGGCCTTCAAAAAATCATCCTTTTTGAGATGTACTGCAATGCTATTAATATAAAGCCTCACATTAAAGTTTTTATCTCTTTGTTTAGAATTCGCACAATTAGTGACTGCTGACTTACTATTGATAGTAAGAAAAATACTCATTTTGTTGGTACGAATAGAGTTTCAAATTTGAAGGACTGGAAAAGTCCATTTTTCTTTGTTGACGAAACTGTTATTCCGGAGGAATACTCCGTTGTTCGGGAATGGGGTGCTATTGATGCTGGCATAGGAAAGGGTGTTAAGATTTCTCCCGTAGAGCAGCGGATAGTAAATAGCTTGAAAGAGCTCCGCCTTCCGTCCAGATCATACGAAAGGTATGAGGGAATTCTTGTGCTGTGCAAAGTGAGTCAAGAATGGCCAAGCAATTATGTGCCAGTACTTCGTGAGAAAAACCAGGGTAGGATGTGATATGATCATCCTATTATATATATATATATATAGATTTGTGTTTATTATTTGTCATGTTTACTTATATTGCTGTTTATGTGTAATTTTTGTAGCCAACTCCGTGATGCAGGTTCGCTCTACTCTTTTATCCGCTGATCTTGATGATGATGTAGAGGTCACTGCTCGTGACAAAACTGCTGAAGAGCTAGAGGCGGAGAGAGTTGCAGCTGAAACTAAAGCTGCTGCTGATGCTGCTGCTAAAAAGGGGAAAGAAATTGCAGTGAGCAGCTCAGACAGTGAATCCGGGTCTGAACATACAGACACTGAGCGGACAGCGGATGATACCACCACCGCCGATCAATAAACATCAGGGTCAGTTGACATCACGGGTGAGACTAACCCCACTCCTCCTCCAACCCAAAAGACAAGAAAGAAGAGCATAGGCTCTAAAAGGCCGAAGAGTACAGAGGAGGGTAAAAAGCAGAAACGCAGGAGAAGTATGTCCATTCTGCTCTTTCTTGAAAATGCACATATTTTTGCTTATAACTGTTATGTTTGTTCATAATGCTAATTTATTTTTGTTAGTAATTTTAGCAGAGTCGGATGATAGCCAAGGGAAGGCCGCGGAGGGCGGTGAACGGAGGACGGAGGAGAATCTTGAAAGTGAAGGAGAGAAGGGCTTGAAAATGCATGACCCAAACTTTACTCCATTCGATGAATCTGAATTTCATGAAGATAGGCCGGAAGGCAACTCTGCTTATCATTCTCCTCCTCCTAATATCACTAACCCAGCTATCACATCCTTCAATGTTCAAGGGCCAACTCTTATTGCTCATGTGAGGGCATTGCAGGCTATCATTGCAAACCCTACTATTAAGGATAAAGAATTTGCAACTCTTCTTCAGGTATGAATGATAAGACCATCTGCATGTATATGCTTGTAATTTATTGATGTGAGTTGCCTGAAATTACTCATAAAAATTTTTCTTGTACAGGGTTATGTTATCCCTGAGCTGAAACCCCAATTCACCGCTCTGTTCTGATCAACTCAGGGAATCAACTATGGCAGCTCATGTACTGCTAACCAATCATCTGGACTCTGTGCTGCAACTGCAGAAGCATCAAGAGTCTATTCTTGCTATAGCCCGTAAAGACATAACTGAAGGTGCAAATGCTCGTAAAAGAGCTGCTGATGCTGAGCGTGCCTTAAGTGATGCGCAGAAAATAATAAAGGCTAAAGAAGTTGAGCTAAAAAGTGCTCAAGATGTCGCTATTGTTCTGCAAGGGGAAAGGGATGCTGAGAAGAAAAGACTTGAAGAGGAGCAGGTGAAAGTGGGTGAGCTGGAGAAGCAGCTGAATGCAGAGAGGGAAAAATCTGCTGAGCTTCTCCGGAGGGTGGAGAAATGCGAAGGTAATTTTGCTGAGCTTAAGAAGGGTATACCAGGTCTGATAGCTAAGGTACTTGGATCGATTCTTGTAGGGAATCCCTACAATGATTATGTTGATGCTGCCTGCACCCATGCTATTGCTGATGTGACCAGCAAGCTGTTTAAATGCCTTGCTCCCAACCAGACCCCTTCTGCTGCTATTATCAAACTTATGCCTCCTGGTACTCAAGAAAAGGTTGATGAGACTAAAGATAAATTGATAAATTTGAAGATAAACGTTTATGATGAAGTATGCAGCAAAGAAGATTCATCTGCTCAAGATGTGCTTAGCGTGCAGTTTGATTGATTTTTGTAAAAATGTCAAACAATGTTTTGTAATAAATTTTCTTCTGACCTTGACATTATATATATACTGACTTTATTATGATGACTACGTGTGTTTACATGCTTGTTGCAAATATTTTGATGCTTAATGCTTTAAAACCAATCGATTATGCACCTGAGCATAAAATTTCTATACACAATTGTGCAGTGTATAATTGAGCAAATCATTTTGAAAAGTGTATAAGGTAATTCATATGTAGACGCCTTGTAGTATTAAGTTTTGCTAAATGAATATGATGTCTGAATTCTGTTACACGCTTTCCATCATAAAATTAATGAGGAAGAATTATGAAGTGTCTTAGAAGAATGATTACAAATCAATAGACTCTCCGTCTTACGCCTTCCGTTGATCATATCCATAGCATTGTATATGTATATTTTATTTTATTGGCTAAGGGCCAAAGGAAAAACTACGCGAATTATAATGCAAAGTTGTGGAATGTTCGCTGAAAGTAAGTTCAGCGGTTATGTTTTCGCATTAATACAAAACCGCGGGTTAATCCGCTGAGTTTCCGCAGATAGTTAAGTAACTCGCAGACCGCGGATATTTCGATTCCTATAAATAGAGAGCTTGGCCTCTCATTTATGGGTTGTTGATTCTCTGCCATTTTGTCTAAGCCTTTGTAATTTCCACTTGTGATCTTGCCCAAGGGATTTTTACACCGCGAAAAGGTGAATTAAGCTAATTAACAATCAAGACCGGATCGGGGTGGTTGATCACTTGATAGTTAAAGTGAAAGACGATCATCGGGGCCCAAAATAATCATCAAACATTTCATCCTCCATTACAATCTTATTGCACTCAATCCGTAATTAAGTAACATCATTAATTAAGGATTGATCAATTGGCGCCATCCGTGGGACACGTTTTACAAATTAACCTGAAATTTTTTTGTTTTATGCCGTTAAAACAATTAATTCGATGGTTTAATTTCAATCGTGTTTTTGTTGTGGCGATTTGCAGGTGCATACATTTAAAATCGGCGGCGAATTGCTTAATTGCTTAGAATTATGAGTAATATTGGAAATAATAGTGATGTAGTGGTCGCTGTGCGAGCGAATGCCCAAAAAAGAGGAAAAAAGCGAAAGTCCGCTAAAATGTATCATAATTGGCAATTTGCGCCAATTAGTTTCCCGAAAATGCAGAACGATGATTTCTCTGAAATGCCGATAATGGTATCGTGTAAAATCGCGGAAGCTGATATCACAGTCATGAAAGTCCATGTCGACAACGGCAGTAGCGTTGATATTATTTACGAACAATGCTTCGCTCAGTTGCAAGAAAGTATCAAAACAAACCTGCAAACAACCGCAGTTTCACTAACCGGTTTTGCAGGAGAATCTTCATTACCTATAGGTGTTTTGTCATTAAACATCGAGTTAGCTGATGTTAATGATGACGCTTTGGTGCGACAAGCGTGATTAGATTTTTATGTCATGCGAGCCTCTTCTCGCTATAACATGCTGCTGGGGAGAACCGCTATAAGTAAATCTGGAATTGTCCCGTCTACAATTCATGGCATGATTAAGTTTCCAACATATAAGGGAGTTGCCATAATATGTTCAATGAGCATTATGCCTATTTGTGCGGCTGTTAATGTAAAAACCACAGGGCAAGAACTTGTTGATGGTGCGGATGCTATGGAAATAATTAATCCATCATATCCAGAACAGAAAATCAAAGTAGGACGCAATGTTAGTGCGGATACTAGAAAGCAAATTGTGCAATTACTTGTCCAGTATATGGATGTTTTTGCCTGGTGTGAAAACGACATGACTGGTGTTCCACGTCATATTGCAGAACACAGGCTTAATGTGAATCCAGCTCTAAAACCCGTAGTGCAAAAGCGAAGGGGCATGGCCCCAGATCGCGTAAAATGGTTGTGTGAAGAAGTAACAAAATTAGTAAGAGCCGGAATTTTGCGCGAAGTCCAATACCAATCATGGATTGCGAATCCAGTATTGGTGAAAAAACCTGATGGTTCTTGGAGAATGTGTATTGATTACAAAGATTTGAATAAAGCGTGCCCCAAGGATAATTATCCGCTTCCAGAAATTGATTTAAAAGTTGAATCTTTACATGCTTTTCCATATAAATGTTTTCTGGACGCGGCAAGAGGATATCATCAGATTCCTATGGCTCAAGAAGACACAGATAAAACCGCATTTCATACGGGCAAAGGCATATATTGCTATATAATGATGCCCTTCGGTTTAATCAATGCGGGTGCAACATATCAACGGTTGATTGATACCGCATTTGATAAACAAATAGGGCGTAATCTTGAAGCTTATGTAGATGATTTAGTCATCAAAAGTGTGAAACAAGAGCGAATCATTGAAGATATGCACGAAACATTTGACAGACAGCGAAAAATAAACATGAAGCTTAATCCGCTAAAATGTAGTTTTGGCAAAACTGAAGGAAAATTTTTGGGATATCTTGTTACAGAGCAAGGTATTCAAGCTAATTCGAAAAAGATCGAGGCTATAGAAAATGTGACCGCGCCAAAAACGGTCAAAGAAGTGCAAAGTTTGACGGGAAAACTAGCCGCATTAACGCGCTTCTTGTCTAAAGCTGCCGAAAGGCAGTTGCCATTTTTCAAAACTCTGAAAGGGTGCTTGAAGCAAAAGAATTTTGTTTGGTCCAGCGAGGCAGAATCTGCGTTTCAGGAGATGAAAACGTTGTTAAAAACTTTGCCTACACTAACAGCGCCGGTTCATGGCGAAACTCTTTATCTTTATATTTCAGTAGCAAACGAAGCTTTTGGCTCAGTTTTGATTGTGGGAAGGAACAAAATACAAAAGCCAGTGTATTTTGTTAGTAAAGCTCTTACGGGGAGTGAAATAAACTATGCGCCGATTGAAAAGTTTGTGTATGCGCTCATTTTAACAACGAGAAGGCTACGAAGATATTTTCAAGGGCATCCCGTGCATGTATTAACTAATCTACCAATCAGGCAAGTCTTAACAAATCCAGAGATATCTGGTAGACTCGCATTATGGGCGGTAGAATTAGGTGCTTATCAAATATCTTACCTTCCGCGTAACGCGGAAAAATGACAAGTTATGGCGGATTATCTCGCTGAACTGTCTGGAGAGTTGGAGGTGATTAATGAGCGAACCGCACTAAAACCTGCACACGGTGAAACTTGGGATTTATTTACTGATGGTGCTTCGTGTGCAGAAGGTGCAGGTGCGGGTTTAGTTTTGGCAAGTTCAAGCGGTGAAGAGCATACTTATGCTCTGCGGTTTAATTTTGACGTAACAAACAATGAAGCAAAGTATGAGGCATTGCTTGCAGGTTTAAATATTGCGCGAAAAATGAATGTTGTTAAGTTGTGTGCATTTACAGATTCGCAGTTAGTAGCGAATCAGTTTAATGGATCTTTTGACGCGCATGATCCCTCTATGCAAAAGTACTTGCAATTGTTGAAAGAAATGGCAATGCGATTTGAGCATTTTGAACTAGCGCAAGTGCCAAGAAGCCAAAACAAAAAGGCGGACAAGTTGAGCAAATTGGCTGCGTTGACGTTCTCGCACTTTCAAAAAGAAGTATGGGTTGAGGAATTACCAAGTAAATCAATAGATAGTGACTTAATGGTTGCATCTGTTATAGAAGAACAGCAAAATTGGATGGATCCAATTTTACAATATATCCGCAGTGATATTCTGCCAGATGATGGTCGCGAAGCCCGTTTAGTAAGAGAGCGAGCACCGATGTATATCATCCAAGATGATATCTTATATCGCAAATCATATTGCGGGCCAATGATGCGTTGTGTTGGTCCAATTGAGGCAGAAATGATTATAGAAGAAGTGCATAATGGTACTTGTGCACTGCATTCAGGCTACAAAACTATCGCAGCAAAAATTACGAGAATGGGATACTTTTGGCCATCCCTATACCGCAATGTAGCAAAAATTGTTAAACGCTGTAAAAGCTGCCAAAGGTATGCTCCGCAGAATCGAATGCCGCGGCATGATATGATTCCTGTTAATTCACCATGGCCGTTTAATAAATGGTCTATTGATATTGTAGGGCCATTTCCTGCAGGTCCTGGAAATGTTAAATTCCTGATTGTCGTGATTGATTACTTTACCAAATGGGTTGAAGCTAGGGTGGTTCGCACTATTACTGGTGTGCAAGTGCGAAATTTTGTATGGGAATACATTGTTTGCCGATTTGGCATTCCGCGAGAATTGGTTAGCGATAATGGTGCTCAAATAGCGAAAGATCCTTTTAAGACATGGTGCACTGGTTTAAATATTATACAAAAGTTTACGTCAGTGGCGCACCCGCAAGCCAATGGGCTGTGTGAAGTAACCAACCGCGATATTGTGAGTGGTATTAAAAAGAGGTTATGCGAAAGGCGAACTGGTTGGGTAGATGAATTATCCAATGTGTTGTGGGCACATCGCACTACTTTCAAAAAGAGTACAGGCGAAACACCTTTTAGTTTGGTATATGGTTCTGAGGCAGTAATCCCCGCAGAAATTCTGATACCAACGCATCGAATTGCTAACTTTGATGGCGAAGCAAATGATGTTGCGTTGAGCGAAAATCTAAATTTCATAGAAGAGCGGAGATTAATGGCTGCTATTAGAGAAGCAAATAATAAGAAGCAAATTGCTAAGTATTATAACAAAAGAGTGCGTGCTTTGTCTTTGGCTATAGGCGAATGGGTGCTGCGAAATGATCAATCCATAATTAATGATGTAACTTAATTACGGATTGAGAGCAATAAGATTGTAATGGAGGATGGAATGTTTGATGATTATTTTGGGCCCCGATGATCATCTTTCACTTTAACTATCAAGTGATCAACCACCCCGACCCGGTCTTGATTGTTAATTAGCTTAATTCACTTTTACGCGGTGTAAAAATCCCATGGGCAAGATCACAAGTGGAAATTACAAAGGCTTAGGCAAAATGGCACAGAATCAATAACCCATAAATGAGAGGCCAAGCTCCCTATTTATAGGAATCGAAATATCCACGGTCTGCGAGTTACTTAACTATCCGCAAAAACTCAGCGGATTAAACCGCTGTCTTGCATTAATGCGAAAACATAACCGCTGCACTTATTTTCAGCGAATTTTGTATAGCTTCGCCTTATAATTCGCGTAGTTCTGCCTTTGGCTTTTAGCAATTAAAATATACATATACAATGCCATGTATATGATCAAGTCCCCCAGTTTATTATGATGCATTTTCGCGAAGCTAATGCATCATGATAAACTTTAAAAATAACGAAATGCTTCTTAAAATAGTTCGCAAACAATACTTTAATATTTCTTACCGCCTATTTATTACCGTTGTTTTAATTAAGCTCAACGCGTAATTACAACGGTAATTTTCTCCAATATGTCAAATCAACACTGTAACGGCTAGAAAATTACCGTTTACACGTTTTACCACGTTGCGGTAATTTCAGCCATTTAAATGCAATGATTATCTTTTCAACTTGCTCGCCCTAATCCCGATTATAAATAACACAATAATCCGCATAAAAACTTTACTCTTTCTCTTTCAATTTCATCTGCAACCAAATTCGTCGAATCACAAT
The DNA here is from genome assembly GCF_046630445.1 of Rutidosis leptorrhynchoides. Classification (NCBI taxonomy): domain Eukaryota; kingdom Viridiplantae; phylum Streptophyta; class Magnoliopsida; order Asterales; family Asteraceae; genus Rutidosis; species Rutidosis leptorrhynchoides. Next base: position 262,922,305 of record NC_092337.1, read on the forward strand.
CGTACTTTGCAATTAGCCAATCGAACCTTCAATTTCATCAATTCAACCTCCGATTTAGCTTTTCTTATTATTCAATTTATTTTCTTTATTGCAAATGGCGTCGTCTTCGTCTATGTATACCCCCGGAGATTATGTTTCCTATATGACGGAAGCAAAACTTCATACCCTGCAAGAATGGTATCCGCCACTTGCCCAATTTGTTCCTACCGCGCCTGCAGCAGAACAGCGAGTCGATACTCCCCCTAAAGGGATGATTTCTGTTTACGAGGCTGCCATTTCTCAAGGCAACCTTCGATTTCCATTTACCCGCTTTTTTCGCAGCGTTTGCGAATACTATAATATCGCTATGGCACAGTTGCATCCCAACCCAATTAACAAGATTGTGCTGTTCGAGATGTACTGCAATGCCACCAACCAACCACTACTGCTGAACGTTTTTCGTATGTGCAATAGCCTGGTGCTATATGATGTGGGGTGGTTTTCTTTCCGCAGTAAACTTGGCGTTATGACTTCACCAAAAGATTCAATTGGGAATTGGTGCAGTTTCTTCTTTTATATTAACGATACCGCGTATGTGAACAACAACATACCGAAAACGTGGTGTACAGAGCTTAATCCCGACCTCAATGAGAGGCCTGTACTCGATGATCTTGAGAATGACACTCTCAAGACACTAAAAAACGAGGGCATATTTCTGCGACCTTACTCGAATGTACCACTGTACATTGGCAGAGTGTCGATTCAATGGCCGTGGAGCAACCATGATGCGCTTTTGGTTGACCAATCAAAAAATGGTATGCCGCTGAAATTTATCGCAGTATATTAACATAATACACTTACATTTTTCGCAATATTTTCGCTTTGCATAACACTATGCGCTTTTATTTTTACAGTGGTTCCACTTGACCTTATCATGAGGTCCGCTGATATAAGCAGGATTAGCCCTGCCCGTCGCCTAAAGAACGGCGACGGCGACATTATTCTTATTGATGAACCGATCATCAATACATGTTATATTGCTGGAGGCGAGGACCACGGCAAGCGTAAGGTTGCGGAAACTACTCCCACTCCACGCAAGAAATGTCTACGCACTCATTCTGAACAAAAAGCAAGTAAGCAAATGCTATTTTGCAGTATTTATTTGATTACGCATTGTTTGTTTTAGCATAAACTTGCTATATTTGCTTATCTGTTTATAGCTATTCTTCCAGGGTTATCCACTGAAGCTACACCGCTTTACAACATTAGAGGGAGAATTCCTACAGATGTTCTTAATGAACCCGGGAATGAAGATCTATCTCTTCCATCTGACGCAGAAGCGTCCAACCAGGAAGAGGAAGGAGAAGCCGATGCGGAAGAAACTGCCGCAGCAAATCGGGCCTTTAAACTATACCAAAGGCTTTATAAATTTGTTCCTGCAGAAACAAGAGAGCAATATCGCAAATTGTCTTATCCCGAGGCTACCAGACAACGACTGCATAATTGCTACAATGCAATTTATCTGACAGTCGACAACATGGAGCGTTCCACGGAAATGTCAGACGAGTATAAGAAAGCAGTGAAAGCTGCCAACGCACAAGAGAGAAAGGCGCGAAAGGCTGAATCGCGTCTTGAAAAGGTGATGGAAGAGAACGCCATACTTAAAAGAAGGGCAGAGGTCGCGGAACACGAGTTGGCACAGCTAGTCAAATATCTCCCGACATTTGCAGATAAAGTGATGGACTCCGAGCCAGTCACTGAAAAATTTCAAACATATGCTCAAGCAGCAAAGCTCGCCACTCGCTGCGAGTGGCATGATTTATTATGCAAACTTGACGATCTTTCACAACCTCTTCCTTCTGATATGGCGAAAGAAATATGCGCCACCGATGATGCTCGCGAAATACTGGAGAGGGCGAAGAAGGAGATTGAGAAGATTAGCATACCTGCTCTTGAAGAGCTCAGTCAGCGAGAAGGCATGTCATTTGTAGATATTAAATCATTAGAACTTTAGTTTTGCCTTAACTAATTTTCTTTTGAATGTATTCTCGCAATTACAAATTGCGTTTGTTGTAAGAATTCGCGTTGCGTACGCGCTTAATATTAATCACTTTTTTCGCAGTTCGCAGTTGCAACTTCTTTTATTTATATAGCGCTTTATTATCAATATTCATAACACGGACTTGTCCTTTGCAATTTCCAACTTTTATTATTGTGCACATAATAAATGTGTACTTTTGTGAAACAATCTGTATGCGTATATACTTATACGTTATGAATCTTCTAAGTCCGCCATAACGATCCTTAGGCAAATTTAGCATTGCGAAGCATCTAAGTATTGGCAAGATCAAATACTTAGGAAGTGTTATCCTTTCGCAATTATTTTCAAATTAACACAAGTGGGCTATTTCATCACTTGGTTTTTAGCAAACTATTCCGCAATGCAGTTTTGCATTTTCATAACACTTAAGCAGGCTATGCTTTACAAAAATTATGCCGCCTTATTTAAAATATCCGCAGAACAAACATTAACTTAGTGTTGTAAAAGACAAGTAATTTCATTCTGCGAAATAAGCACTACGCGTGGCCACACGCAGTGTTTTCGCTTTGTAAAGAAACAATTACTTAACACTGAAATTAACTCTGCTTTATTCATTACTATTTCGCATTCAAAACATAAACACAACTATCAAATTCGCATATTAATATCATGCATTTATGAATTTTGCCTTAGCATCTTATTACAACTTTTTAAATTTTCGCACTACTCAGGAATAACTGAACGTCCTTCAATACTCAAATTTGTATTTGCCATAATCGTAGCGCAGAGTGGCTCCACTTCCGCAAAAATCAGCGTGCCAATGCCCTTGTTGGCAGAAAATTTTAGCATACCATGTATGGTAGATGGTATAGTGCCAAACATGCGCAAAGCTGTGCGCCCAAGTATCATATTGAATCGCGATTGATTTCGCATTATGTACAGATTCAATAAAGCTTGGCGCCTTAGCGAATCATCGCTGTCATCAACTAACTCCATTTGTAACTCTAACAGTCCAACAGGCCAGGATGACTCTCCTGAGAACCCGGCAAGTGAAACCGCAGTAGGTTTCATCAAAGCTTGAATGTTCGCAGGCAACTTGCTAAAGCATTGTTCATACATGACGTCGACACTGCTACCAGTGTCCACATGAACCTTCATTATCATTATTACAGTATTTGCAACGCGACATGAAACCACTACAGGTTTATCATCATCAGTGGTCAAATTTGCAGGAGGAAACGCGATAGAAGGACATTTCCAACTGGCCATCTGTTCTTAAATTTGCATTACCGACGTTTCGCCCTGCACTTCTACCACGTTGATCACCTGAATTCCGCGCTGATTTTCTTTTTTGCTCACCATTTTTACTCCCAGATTTTTTACTGCGGGAGCCTTTCGCTCAACTGCGCCAGACGCATTCGAGGTATTGGCTTCTGCAGGCATTATAACCGCATTCGTGGTGTGTTGTGCGATTAAATGGTCCAGCTTGCCTTGCTCGTATGCTTCTGCAATGAATTCCGCCAAATCTCTGCAACGATTGGTGTCATGACCGTAATCATCATGGAAAACACAAAATTTTGATCTATCGCGCCTGCTATTTTCTCCCAAAGGCTGCGGATCAGGAAAAGACTTAGCAACTCTTTCTTGCAACAAAATTTCTTTGGGCGTTTTTGTTAGCATCTGAATGATGTTGAATGATTCATTGCTCCACTTTGGCGTAGAATAGCGATCACGGCGGCCATATCCATGGTTATTATTTTGGCCTTGAAACCTGTCATTTCGCGGGTATCCACCGCTGCCATTTCTTCGCGGAAAACCTGATCCGCGGTAATTATCATTGTTACCATCGCGAAAAGAGTCATTGTCATCTCGCCAACTTTTATCTCTACTCTATCCACACGCAGGGGTTATACTGCTATCCTCTCCACCACGGAGATAATCATATGTTTCCTGTTGTACTTTTGCAAAAGTCAGCGAGACATCTCTTCGCAATCTCCGTACAAGAGTAGGATGTCGCTGTGGGTTAATAGCATGCAAAAATCCAGAGATTTTTTGATCTTCATGCAGGCTTGGAATCTTTTGACATTCATAGATGTACCGCGTAAGTAATGCGTTCAAAGTCTCTTTGTTGCCTTGCTTAATATCGTGACATTCTATGTGCGTCTTTTTCTGCGGTAACATATTTTGAAACTGTAGCAAAAAAATTTCACGCAAGTCTACAAAGCCAACGATACTGCGAGATTGCAAACTATGAAAACATTCCGTCGCTGACCCTTGCAAGGCCATGGGGAATACTGTACAGGCGACTGGTTCATCCCAGTTATAAGTGCTTACTACACCTTCAAAGCGTTGTAGAAAATTCAAAGGATCAGTTAGACCCGAATAGACTCCCAGAGTTGCCGGCACGATCGGCGGAGAAACAATTGGATAGTCAGAAATATACTGGGCAAACTTGTCTGCAGCAGTAGTGATTTATGTTGCCTTTTTTGTGCGAGTATCTGCATTCTCCGCACAAAACTTGGTAAGCATGTCTTGCAAAAAGTTTGGCTGATCAAACTTATGTTGCATTGACTTTGGCGCAATGCTTCTGAAAGCATCTGCCAAAAAGTTCTGGGCATTTTCTCTGCGAGCAGCGTCAGATATGTCGCCCTCTTCCCCATAGCGAGGGAAAGGTGTTGGTGGTTGCTTTCGCTTAATTTGTGGATTTTTAACAAACTCTTCTACGCTGTCCGAATCATCAGAAAATTCGCACTCTTCTCTTGGCGTTTTTGCCATTTTTGATTTATACGCAGAGTTCAAATGAATGCGATCTTCTGCGTTATCGCTATCGCTATCATTATGCTCGATAACTATTCGATCAACTTGTGGTCCTGAATCGTTCAATGGCATAAGTAAGTGCGCGGTATGCGAGATTCGCAATTACGCTTACCATCTCGCTTAGCTTGCTCGATTGCAGTGCTGACAATTTTGTCAGTTTGCAAACTAGATTTTCCAGCCAAAGCTTTTGGTCGTTTCCCATCAACGGTTATTTCACTGTGATTTTGCAGCAAATTTCTTCGCGCAGTCATTTTCTCAGCAGCAACTTCTGGCTGCGAGTCATTAACATTGTTTTCAGCAGATGTTTTAACGATCGGCTCTTGAACCGATTTTCCCGCGGTTATATTAGCATTTGTTTGCAATGGAAATATTATAACGTTCTGTGAATCACCAGGCAGTGCATCAGCATTCGCAGAAATGCCAGTTTTCTTTGCATTTGTCACCGTGATTGACTAGCAGATTAACTGATTGCTTATTCCAAAAGCACCTGCAAATCATCACAACAAAAACACGATTGAAATTAAACCGTCGAATTAATTGTTTAACGGCGTAAAACAAAAAATTTTCAGTTTAATTTGTAAAACGTATCCCACGGATGGTGCCAATTGATCAATCCATAATTAATGATGTAACATAATTACGGATTGAGTGCAATAAGATTGTAATGGAGGATGGAATGTTTGATGATTATTTTGGGCCCCGATTATCGTCTTTCACTTTAACTATCAAGTGATCAACCACCCCGACCGGGTCTTGATTGTTAATTAGCTTAATTCACCTTTGCGCGGTGTAAAAATCCCTTGGGCAAGATCACAAGTGAAAATTACAAAGGCTTAGGCAAAATGGCAGAGAATCAACAACCCATAAATGAGAGGCCAAGCTCCCTATTTATAGGAATCGAAATATCCGCGATCTGCGAGTTACTTAACTGTCCGCGGAAACTCAGCGGATTAAACCGCGGTCTTGCATTAATGCGAAAACGTAACCGCTGCACTTATTTTTAGCAAATTTTGTATAGCTTTGCCTTATAATTCGCGTAGTTTTGCCTTTGGCTTTTAGCAAATAAAATATACATATACAATGCCATGTATATGATCACGAAACAATGAAGCAAGCAGAGCAGAAAAGCTTGGCAAGTTGGGTCCTAATTGGGAATGCCCTTATCAAATTGTGGCAATTAATGCCGCAGGCTCATATAAGCTCGCGGATATGGAAGGGCGAGTTTTACCTAATGTGTGGCATGCTGTTTTGTTAAAACGATATTATGCGTAGTTTTGCTAAAAATATCAAAGATATATGTGCAAAGTGTGACATTGGATTCAAGGCATATGGCTGATATGCTTATTAGGTGTTTTTGTTTTTTATTTTTCTTGCAAGTCTTGATCACGCTTGTAGGAATTTTAAAAATAAGCACTTGTAAAAATATGCGAAAAGCTTATTTGTGAAATACGAATAGTTATGAAATGTTTTAAAGATTGTTTCATAATGATTATAGTATTTCGCAGTGTTTAAATAGCAAAGTGATGAAACTGCCCACTTTTGCATACGAATTATTGCGAAAGGAATTTTATATCCTAAGTGTTTGATTTTGCCAATGCTTAGATGCTTCACAATGCTAATTAACTGCCTAAGGATCGTTTCGAAGGACTTAGAAGATTCATAACGTATAAGCATATACGCATACAGATTGTTTCGCAAAAGTACGCATTTATTATGTGCATAATAATATATGTTGGAAATTGCAAAGGACAAGTTTGTGTTATGAATGTTGATAATGAAAGCGCTATAAAAATAGAAGTACTTGCAAAAATATGAAACAGCGAAATTTTATTAATAATTTTGCAGAGGCAGCTGCGTGCTGTTATACAAAGTGCATACTAATCCTTGGTTAAGTCAAGCTTGATGATGTCATCTGCAGTGACATCTTCTTGCTCACTTATTGTGGTTATCTTGGGGAGGGGAATTTTGGCTATGCCCTGCTGAGCAACCGTGTATGATGATTTCGTGTCTTCCAGTGAGCAAAGGCGATCAGCTAATGCAGATGGTAGTGGGTCTGGCAGTGGGCAGCGAATAGCAATCCCATCCATAAATTCAACCCTCTCGCATAGCCTTAATGCGGCGGCAAATGTTGAAAAATTTACTGAAACAGGCTTGGAATTGAGAATCTTTCTAGCCAGTTCAGGGAGATGTTGGCGAACCTTGGTGAACTCAAGTTCCGCAGAGGCTTTAGCAGCAAGAGCGTTTTCTCGCTCTGTTGTTAGTTTCGTCACATTCTCTGACAATGCTTTAATGGTGTCCTGCAGTTGGTTTTCTTTCTCAGTCGCAGTAGCAACCTGTTGTTTCAAGTCATCAACGGTGGTTTTTGCTACGGTTAGCTCATGAGAAAGATTAGCACGGCGTTTTTTGCTGTCTTCAGCTTTGATCTTCTCAGCATTATACTTTAGTTGTTCAGCTTCAAGAACATTGAAAAATTGTTCTTGACGGCATATAACGTCATATGCTGAATTGAAGCACATGTAGAAATTTTGAACAAAACTATTATGCGCGTCCAGCGCAGAGAGTTTAGAGAACTCGCGGCGAAGCTCGCCGGGGATTGCTAACTTCATCTATTGGCACTGATCCAGAGCAGCAGCAGATGAAGCACAAGTATATCCTGCTAAACCATCAATCCGCACTCCATAAGCATCAGGTGGAGTGCGGAACAATTCGGTGATTTGATCAAGAGTGTTCGGTCTTACAAAGAAAGGATCACCAGAAGAATCGCCTGCAAAATAACATTGTTGGTTAGTTGGTGAAATAAAACTAATGTATATTTTACGTATGCAATAACAATACGCAATATACTAGTTTGCTGGTCCCCTTCGTGTTCCGATATAACTGGATTGTCGTGAGGGGGGGTCTCCTGTTGTTTATGTTTTTTGCTTTGCGAAGACGGCAGTGTTTGTAACGGCCGCTTGGTAGAGCTCGGCTTTGTATAGGGAGATTTGGAGGTTAAATCGACGATTGGAATGGGTTGCTTTTCTTTTGATGATGACGATTTAGCTTCCGGGCTTGTTAATAGTTTGGTGATCAAGGTTTTTGGATCAGCCTTCCTATCTAACTCGTTAATCTTCATTTTAAATTAAAGAAGAGCTGCAATTAATGATTAAAATGATAAAGATTGACTGACGAGTTGAGAAATTTTTTGATACTTTGGAAAATGAGTAGTGAATTTGTGATTTCAGGTCACAATATTTATAGGCGACGGGGTTAATTATGTTAATTATCTATTGAGATAATTCAAACGGTAACATTGACTGTTATAACGGTAACAAAGATAATGCGAAATATGTTTCAATGCGAATAGTGGTCAGATCAAACTTCGACTTTTTAGAGTTTATCATGATGTATTTGTTTCGCAATATGTATCATAATAAACTGGGGGGACTTGATCATATACATAGCATTGTATATGTATATTTTATTTTATTGGCTAAGGGCCAAAGGAAAAACTACGCGAATTATAATGCAAAGTTGTGGAATGTTCGCTGAAAGTAAGTTCAGCGGTTATGTTTTCGCATTAATGCAAGACCGCGGTTTAATCCGCTGAGTTTCTGCAGATAGTTAAGTAACTCGCAGACCGCGGATATTTCGATTCCTATAAATAGAGAGCTTGGCCTCTCATTTATGGGTTGTTGATTCTCTGCCATTTTGCCTATGCCTTTGTAATTTCCACTTGTGATCTTGCCCAAGGGATTTTTACACCACGTAAAGGTGAATTAAGCTAATTAACAATCAAGACCGGGTCGGGGTGGTTGATCACTTGATAGTTAAAGTGAAAGACGATCATCGGGGCCCAAAATAATCATCAAACATTCCATCCTCCATTACAATCTTATTGCACTCAATCCGTAATTAAGTAACATCATTAATTAAGGATTGATCATCCGTCATAAAGTATATGAGGAAGAATTGCTAATTATTTTGCCTTCATACATAAAATATAGAACTTCGTTCTGTGAAGTAAGTTTTTTATAATGTTTGTCATGACAAGTATCTGAGTTTTGTATCATGCCTCGGTGCGTTCTAGTAAAACTTAAACGTTTTCTAGCCGATCCCTTGTGTCTTTACTGGCTGGCACAAAAGCTTCCGCCATCGAAGGTATTTTAAAAATACACTCCTTCTGTGGGTAGGTTATAAATGTAATGTTTTACATATGTCACGGGCAGCACTTTGTTTAAGAAAAATATAAAATTTATTGTTCGGTACTGTGCAATACATAAACGATTGATGACGAATTTAGGTGGATCAAGCCTAATTAGTACGCCATGAATGTTTAATGTATGCAATTGCTAACATATGCACTGTAAAATAACCACAATGGCTCACAGTAAATTGATAAACGTTGCACTTCATATAATGTGAAAATATGTTCTTCAAATGCCAAACATGTGTATTTTGGCATGAATACAATGATTGTAAAAGCCAATGTCTTCATAAAAATGCTAAAAAACTGCTCTGATAATAAACTTTTGTTCTTGATAACATACTGAGATTTGCTTCTTCACACGCTGAGCGCCCAGCGCTATCCGACCTACACACTTGATTATGGAATGAAAAACTCCTGAACTTCATCATCACTAAACAACCGATCATGCTTTCTCCAGTTTACGTTGCCTTCTGGTAAGTTCACAAATGTGGATCTCTCCCTAGCCGGTACCACATACTGTGAATGTATGGCGGCTACTCCGTTAGGAGTTGGGAACCTGATCTCTGCATAAGCTGTCGATGTTATCGCTCTGAATTTAGCCAACGCTGCCCTTCCAAAAAGGACATTAAATCGAGAATTTTCATCTATGATTGTGAAATCAATTGTTTCTGTTCTCAACAATGGGAATGTGCCCATAACAACTTCCAAACGAATCTGCCCCATGGCATTTACCGGTGCTCCCGTTAATCCATAAATTTTCAACCTCATTTGCCTAGCTCTGCCCTGCACATGCCTTGGAAAAGTCTTCAAGCAATGCCAGTAAATGATGCCAGCTTCACTTCCCGTATCTGTATAGATACAGTTGACAAACTTATTTGCTATCTCTACTGAAATGATCACTGGTTGGACGGACAATGCCCAATTCTGAATTGGCTGAAAGATAATTGGAGCATATCTCCAGCTGTCCAAATTGCTGTTTGATGATTCACCTTCTTCATAATGACTGTCGTTGATCCAAACCATCCTAATTACAACTTCTGGAGTTGTCTCGCGCTCTGTGATCCGGTCTCCATACTGCAGTTGGTTCCGATTATCTCTTCCGCCATGTTGCTCTCTTCTGTTCTCTCCACGGCGTCCTCTGTTACCATCATTCCTTTGCCACGCAAATTTCCTGCGAGGATCATTCCTCCTGTACTGTTTGCTAGGCAACAAATGATTCAGTTCTCCTGCCTTGATTTTCGCTATGATTTCTCTCATCAAAGATTTGCAATTGTCTGTATCATGGCCCCAAGCCTCATGGAAATCGCACCACAACTCACTCTTTGGACCCTCCCTTTCTTCCATAGGTGCTGGAGCATTGAAAGTGGTCCGAATTGGTTCAGTGAAGAGAATCTCTTTCAGAGTTTTGGTAAGCGCCATTATTAACGGGTGTCTTTCTATTGGCCTTTTGTTGTGGTGGAAATCATTAGGGTGATTGTTTCCTCTCCATCCTCCATTTGAATTGTCATTCCTTCTCTGATTTCTGTCAAAATACCATCCTCCGTTGTGCGGCTTGCTACTGCTGCCAATATCAAACTTGTTCAACCCACGCTCACCAGCTCGAACATGCCTCTGTGCAACCTCCAACGCCTGATGCAATGTTTTTGGCAAGTCATACCGTAATGCATGAACAAGTGCACTGAACTGTCGCTGGTCCAAACAGAAAATAAAACTAGATACAAGCTGTGATTCTGGACAATCAGGGATCTTCTATGCTTCAAGTGTATAGCGCTTCATAAAATTGCTCAAAGATTCGTTATGATGCATTGTGATCTCGTGTGCATCAAGATGTGTCAGAGTACAGCTCCGTAGATTTTGGTATTGCATCACAAATTTTGCTCTCAAATCAAGAAAACTGGTAATACTCCTTGGTGGCAAACTAGCAAACCATTCGCGTGCCATTTTCTGCAGTACCATAGGAAACATATGACACGCAGTTTCATCCTCCCAATGCTGCAACCTCATAACACCTTCAAACATAGTCAGAAAATCTTCCAGATCTGTTGTGCCATCATAAACTCCAATTGTTGGTATAGCAAGATTTCTGGGCAATGGATAATTAGCAATTCGATCAATGAAACACTGTGTAGATTCAGCCATGGCTGGTGGCTTGGTGGCTTGTTCTCCAGTAATAAGGGCAAAGAAATTGTCCACGGCCACAGCACGGACGGCGGGCTGCGCTAAGCGTTGCTTATACTTTGCCGGAGCTGTCTGCTTAATAATGTCATTTAAAAGCAACACTGCCTACTTTTCTGACATGAACTCATCTTTGTCAATTTCATCATCAGAGTCATTATTATCATAGCTCAGGTCGTTATCATCCCCAGAATCATCAATAAGACTGCCCAGCTTGTCAAGTAGCCTGGATAACTTGTATTTTGACATAGATTGCCTTTTCATTATTTGTTTGTCTTTACCATCCGTCATCCGCCGAAAAGGTATAAATGATGGACACCGTCGTGGTTGCATCAATGGTCGTCGCTCTGGATTAGAAACAAAATTTGGAAGTCTTTCTGCACTTTTGGCTGTTGTTTCTTCGATTACTGGCCTTTTCTCCGAATTAGTTGCCAAATGTTTAAGCCTTTCAGCAGTTTCAGCAACTGTTTCTTCAATCGTACCATCTAGTGGCAGAACGGGTACATCTTCAACAGTTATCATGTCGTCAGTTGATGGATTGTTGACTGCTTCAAGTACAAATGGAGCTTCAGTTGTTTTTGTTCCTTTTCCGTTTCGTATGTTCTTTGTATTAGTGGATGGTGAAATGTCCCGTTCTTATTGATTAAAAACATTCCATATTAATTGATTTTGTTGCGAGGTTTTGACCTCTATATGAGACGTTTTTCAAAGACTGCATTCATTTTTAAAACAAACCATAACCTTTATTTCATAAATAAAGGTTTAAAAAGCTTTACGTAGATTATCAAATAATGATAATCTAAAATATCCTGTTTACACATGACCATTACATAATGGTTTACAATACAAATATGTTACATCGAAATCAGTTTCTTGAATGCAGTTTTTACACAATATCATACAAACATGGACTCCAAATCTTGTCCTTATTTTAGTATGCAACAGCGGAAGCTCTTAATATTCACCTGAGAATAAACATGCTTTAAACGTCAACAAAAATGTTGGTGAGTTATAGGTTTAACCTATATATATCAAATCGTAACAATAGACCACAAGATTTCATATTTCAATACACATCCCATACATAGAGATAAAAATCATTCATATGGTGAACACCTAGTAACCGACATTAACAAGATGCATATATAAGAATATCCCCATCAATCCGGGACACCCTTCGGATATGATATAAATTTCGAAGTACTAAAGCATCCGGTACTTTGGATGGGGTTTGTTAGGCCCAATAGATCTATCTTTAGGATTCGCGTCAATTAGGGTGTCTGTTCCCTAATTCTTAGATTACCAGACTTAATAAAAAGGGGCATATTCGATTTCGATAATTCAACCATAGAATGTAGTTTCACGTACTTGTGTCTATTTTGTAAATCATTTATAAAACCTGCATGTATTCTCATCCCAAAAATATTAGATTTTAAAAGTGGGACTATAACTCACTTTCACAGATTTTTACTTCGTAGAGAAGTAAGACTTGGCCACTGTTGATTCACGAACCTATAACAATATATACATGTATATTAAAGTATGTTCAAAATATATTTACAACACTTTTAATATATTTTGATGTTTTAAGTTTATTAAGTCAGCTGTCCTCGTTAGTAACCTACAACTAGTTGTCCACAGTTAGATGTACAGAAATAAATCGATAAATATTATCTTGAATCAATCCACGACCCAGTGTATACGTATCTCAGTATTGATCACAACTCAAACTATATATATTTTGGAATCAACCTCAACCCTGTATAGCTAACTCCAACATTCACATATAGAGTGTCTATGGTTGTTCCGAAATATATATAGATGTGTCGACATGATAGGTCAAAACATTGTATATGTGTCTATGGTATCTCAAGATTACATAATATACAATACAAGTTGATTAAGTTATGATTGGAATAGATTTGTTACCAATTTTCACGTAGCTAAAATGAGAAAAATTATCCAATCTTGTTTTACCCATAACTTCTTCATTTTAAATCCGTTTTGAGTGAATCAAATTGCTATGGTTTCATATTGAACTCTATTTTATGAATCTAAATAGAGAAAGTATAGGTTTATAGTCGGAAAAATAAGTTACAAGTCGTTTTTGTAAAGGTAGTCATTTCAGTCGAAAGAACGACGTCTAGATGACCATTTTAGAAAACATACTTCCACTTTGAGTTTAACCATAATTTTTGGATATAGTTTCATGTTCATAATAAAAATCATTTTCTCAGAATAACAACTTTTAAATCAAAGTTTATCATAGTTTTTAATTAACTAACCCAAAACAGCCCGCGGTGTTACTACGACGGCGTAAATCCGGTTTTACGGTGTTTTTCGTGTTTTCAGGTTTTAAATCATTAAGTTAGCATATCATATAGATATAGAACATGTGTTTAGTTAATTTTAAAAGTCAAGTTAGAAGGATTAACTTTTGTTTGCGAACAAGTTTAGAATTAACTAAACTATGTTCTAGTGATTACGAGTTTAAACCTTCAAATAAGATAGTTTTATATATATGAATCGAATGATGTTATGAACATCATTACTACCTCAAGTTTAGTAGGTAAACCTACTGGAAGTGACAAGAAATGATCTAGCTTCAAAGGATCTTGGATGGCTTGAAAGTTCTTGAAGTAGGATCATGACACAAAAACAAGTTCAAGTAAGATTTTTACTCGAATTAAGATAGTTTATAGTTATAGAAATTGAATCAAAGTTTGAATATGAATATTACCTTGAATAAGAAAGATAACCTACTGTATATAACAAAGGTTTCTTGATCTTAGATGATTACTTGGAATGGATTAGAAAGCTTGGAAGTAAATTAGTAAACTTGAAGGGATTTTTGAAGTGTTCTTGAAGTGTTCTTCCTATGATGATTATAGCTTGATTCTTGAAGTGATTTTTGATGAAGATGATGATTAACTACTGGAAAAATACGTTCATAATAGTGTGTGTGTGTTGAGAGAGAATTAGAAAGAGAATTGGAAGTGAAATGGAGTGAATGATGAGTGGTAATTGGTGAGTGGTGAGTGGGGTTAAAAGGAGTTCTAGTTAGTTGACTAGCTCATGGTAGAAGTTAAAATTGATTAGTCATACATGACATAATCAAGAGTGGAATCCCATGCTAGTTCCTATTGGTATATATCCATAGTAAGTACGTTTTGAAGCTGTGTATAATACGGGTAAGAATACGACTAGAATTCTTGATGAAAGAAAAGAATGGGAAAGTAACTGTAACCATTTTCGTTAAGTATGAGTTTTTTGATATATGTCTTGAAGTCTTCCAAATATATTTTAATATATCTAAATACACTACATGTATATACATTTTAACTGAGTCGTTAAGTCATTGTTAGTCGTTACATGTAAGTGTTGTTTTGAAACCTTTAAGTTAACGATCTCAATTAATGTTGTTAACCCATTGTTTATTATATCTAATGAGATGTTAAATTATTATATTATCATGATATTATGATATATTAATATATCTTAATATGATATATATACATTTAAATGTCGTTACAACGATAATCGTTACATATATGTCTCGTTTCGAAATCCTTAAGTTAGTAGTCTTGTTTATATGTATATAACTCATTGTTAATATACTTATGGAGATACTTACTTATCATAATCTCATGTTAACCATATGTATATCCATATATCGTCATGTCGTTTTTACAAGTTTTAACGTTCGTGAATCGCTGGTCAACTTGGGTGGTCAATTTTCTATATGAAACATATTTCAATTAATCAAGCCTTAATAAGTTTGATTGCTTAACATGTTGGAAACATTTAATCATGTAAATATCAATCTCAATTAATATATATAAACATGGAAAAGTTCGGGTCACTACAGTACCTACCCGTTAAATAAATTTCGTCCCGAAATTTTAAGCTGTTGAAGGTGTTGACGAATCTTCTGGAAATAGATGCGGGTATTTCTTCTTCATCTAATTTTCACGCTCCCAGGTGAACTCGGGTCCTCTACGAGCATTCCATCGAACCTTAACAATTGGTATCTTGTTTTGCTTAAGTCTTTTAACCTCACGATCCATTATTTCGACGGGTTCTTCGATGAATTGGAGTTTTTCGTTGATTTGGATTTCATCTAACGGAATAGTGAGATCTTCTTTAGCAAAACATTTCTTCAAATTCGAGACGTGGAAATGTTATGTACAGCCGCGAGTTGTTGAGGTAACTCAAGTCGGTAAGCTACTGGTCCGACACGATCAATAATCTTGAATGGTCCAATATACCTTGGATTTAATTTACCTCGTTTACCAAATCGAACAACGCCTTTCCAAGGTGCAACTTTAAACATGACCATCTCTCCAATTTCAAATTCTATATCTTTTCTTTTAATGTCAGCGTAGCTCTTTTGTCGACTTTGGGCGGTTTTCAACCGTTGTTGAATTTGGATGATCTTCTCGGTAGTTTCTTGTATAATCTCCGGACCCGTAATCTGTCTATCCCCCACTTCACTCCAACAAATCGAAGACCTGCACTTTCTACTATAAAGTGCTTCAAACGGCGCCATCTCAATGCTTGAATGGTAGCTGTTGTTGTAGGAAAATTCTGCTAACGGTAGATGTCGATCCCAACTGTTTCCGAAATCAATAACACATGCTCGTAGCATGTCTTCAAGCGTTTGTATCGTCCTTTCGCTCTGCCCATCAGTTTGTGGATGATAGGCAGTACTCATGTCTAGACGAGTTCCTAATGCTTGCTGTAATGTCTGCCAGAATCTTGAAATAAATCTGCCATCCCTATCAGAGATAATAGAGATTGGTATTCCATGTCTGGAGACGACTTCCTTCAAATACAGTCGTGCTAACTTCTCCATCTTGTCATCTTCTCTTATTGGCAGGAAGTGTGCTGATTTGGTGAGACGATCAACTATTACCCAAATAGTATCAAAACCACTTGCAGTCCTTGGCAATTTAGTGATGAAATCCATGGTAATGTTTTCCCATTTCCATTCTGGGATTTCGGGTTGTTGAAGTAGACCTGATAGTTTCTGATGCTCAGCTTTGACCTTAGAACACGTCAAACATTCTCCTACGTATTTAGCAACATCGGCTTTCATACCCGGCCACCAAAAATGTTTCTTGAGATCCTTGTACATCTTCCCCGTTCCAGGATGTATTGAGTATCTGGATTTATGAGCTTCTCTAAGTACCATTTCTCTCATATCTCCAAATTTTGGTACCCAAATCCTTTCAGCCCTATATCGGGTTCCGTCTTCCCGAATATTAAGATGCTGCTCCGATCTTTTGGGTATTTCATCCTTTAAATTTCCTTCTTTTAAAACTCCTTGTTGCGCCTCCTTTATTTGAGTAGTAAGGTTATTAGGAATCATTATATTCATAGATTTTACTCGAATGGGTTCTCTGTCCTTCCTGCTCAAGGCATCGGCTACCACATTTGCCTTCCCCGGGCGGTAACGAATCTCAAAGTCGTAATCATTCAACAATTCAATCCACCTACGCTGCCTCATATTCAGTTGTTTCTGATTAAATATGTGTTGAAGACTTTTGTGGTCGGTATATATAATACTTTTGACCCCATATAAGTAGTGCCTCCAAGTCTTTAATGCAAAAACAACCGCGCCTAATTCCAAATCATGCGTCGTATAATTTTGCTCTTGAATCTTCAATTGTCTAGACGCATAAGCAATAACCTTCATTCGTTGCATTAATACACAACCGAGACCTTGCTTTGATGCGTCACAATAAATCACAAAATCATCATTCCCTTCAGGCAATGACAATATAGGTGCCGTAGTTAGCTTTTTCTTCAATAACTGAAACGCTTTCTCTTGTTCATCCTTCCATTCAAATTTCTTCCCTTTATGCGTTAATGCAGTCAAGGGTTTTGCTATTCTGGAAAAGTCTTGGATGAACCTTCTGTAGTAACCAGCTAGTCCTAAAAACTGGCGTATGTGTTTCGGAGTTTTCGGGGTTTCCCACTTTTCAACAGTTTCTATCTTTGTCGGATCCACCTGGATACCTTCTTTGTTCACTATGTGACCGAGGAATTGAACTTCTTCCAACCAAAATGCACACTTTGAAAACTTAGCGTACAGTTTTTCTTTCCTCAATACTTCTAGCACTTTTCTCAAATGTTCTTCGTGCTCTTGATTATTCTTTGAGTAAATAAGTATGTCATCGATGAAAACAATGACAAACTTGTCAAGATATGGTCCACACACTCGGTTCATAAGGTCCATGAACACAGCTGGTGCATTAGTTAAACCAAATGGCATGACCATAAACTCGTAATGACCGTAACGTGTTCTGAAAGCAGTCTTTAGAATATGATCTTCTTTCACCCGCATTTGATGATACCCGGAACGTAAGTCAATCTTTGAATAAACAGACGAGCCTTGTAGTTGATCAAATAAGTCGTCGATTCTCGGTAGTGGGTAGCGGTTCTTGATGGTAAGTTTGTTCAACTCTCGGTAGTCGATACACAACCTGAATGTACCATCTTTCTTCTTGACAAACAAAACAGGAGCTCCCCACGGTGATGTGCTTGGTCGAATGAAACCACGCTCTAAAAGTTCTTGTAATTGGCTTTACAGTTCTTTCATCTCGCTGGGTGCGAGTCTGTAAGGATCACGAGCTATTGGTGCAGCTCCAGGTACAAGATCTATTTGAAATTCAACAGATCGATGTGGGGGTAATCCCGGTAATTCTTTCAGAAATACATCGGGAAATTCTTTTGCAATGGGAACATCATTGATGCTCTTTTCTTCAGTTTGTACTTTCTCGACGTGTGCTAGAACAGCATAGCAACCTTTTCTTATTAGTTTTTGTGCCTTCAAATTACTAATAAGATGTAGCTTCGTGTTGCCCTTTTCTCCGTACACCATTAAGGGTTTTCCTTTTTCTCGTATAATGCGAATTGCATTTTTGTAACAAACGATCTCTGCTTTCACTTCTTTCAACCAGTCCATACCGATTATCACATCAAAACTCCCTAACTCTACTGGTATCAAATCAATCTTAAATGTTTCGCTAACCAGTTTAATTTCTCGATTCCGACATATATTATCTGCTGAAATTAATTTACCATTTGCTAATTCGAGTAAAAATTTACTATCCAAAGGCGTCAATGGATAACTTAATTTAGCACAAAAATCTCTACTCATATAGCTTCTATCCGCACCCGAATCAAATAAAACGTAGGCAGATTTATTGTCAATAAGAAACGTACCCGTAACAAGCTCCGGGTCTTCTTGTGCCTCTGCCGCATTAATATTGAAAACTCTTCCGCGGCCTTTTCCATTCGTGTTCTCCTGGTTCGGGAAATTTCTAATAATGTGGCCCAGTTTTCCACATTTATAACAAACTACATTGGCATAACTTGCTCCGACGATACTTGCTCCGCCATTACTCGTTCCGACACCATTTGTTCCTTTCGTTCTATTAACCCCTGGTCCGTAGACCTCACACTTCACCGCGCTATGACCATTTCTTTTACACTTGTTGCAAAATTTGGTGCAGAACCCCGAGTGATACTTTTCACACCTTTGGCGTAGCTGCTTCTGATTGTTGTTGTTGTTACGGTTATTATTGTTGTTGGGATGATTGTTGTAGTTGCTGTTGTTGGGCCGTTTGTTGTAGTTGCGATTGATGTTGCGATTGTTGGGATAATTGTTGCGATTATTGTTATAATTGCTGTTGTTGTTGTATTGGTGATTCTTATCACCGTTTTCCTCCCACTTTCTTTTGACTTGCTTCACATTGGCCTCTTCAGCAGTCTGTTCTTTAATTCTTTCTTCAATCTGGTTCACTAGTTTGTGAGCCATTCTACATGCCTGTTGTATGGAGGCGGGCTCGTGTGAACTTATATCTTCTTGGATTCTTTCCGGTAATCGTTTCACAAACGTGTCGATCTTCTATTCCTCATCTTCGAATGCTCCCGGACACAATAGGCACAATTCTATGAATCGTCTTTCGTACGTAGTAATATCAAATCCTTGGGTTCGTAACCCTCTAAGTTCTGTCTTGAGCTTTTTGACCTCGGTTCTGGGACGGTACTTCTCGTTCATCAAGTGCTTGAATGCTGACCACGGTAGTGCGTACGCATCGTCTTGTCCCACTTGCTCTATATAGGTATTCCACCATGTTAACGCAGAACCTGTGAAGGTATGCGTAGCGTACTTTACTTTGTCCTCTTCAGTACACTTACTTATGGCAAACACCGATTCGACCTTCTCGGTCCACCGTTTCAATCCAATCGGTCCTTCGGTTCCATCAAATTCCAAAGGTTTGTAGGCAGTGAATTCTTTGTAGGTGCATCCTACACGATTTCCTGTACTGCTAGATCTAAGGTTATTGTTGGTATGTAGCGCAGCCTGTACTGCGGCGATGTTTGAAGCTACAAAAGTACGGAATTCCTCTTCATTCATATTCACGGTGTGTCGAGTAGTCGGTGCCATTTCCTTCAAAATAGTCAAATGGAACAAGTTAATCATACAGAATATTAAGAGTAGTTAATAGTATTTCGTAGCAAAATATGAACTCATTTATAAAAGCTTTTTCTTCATATTAGCGTTTTATAAGTTTAAATTCGGGTAGTACCTACCCGTTAAGTTCATACTTAGTAGCTAATATACAATTCAACTACTACAATTCTATATGAAAAACTGATTATAATAATATTTCGCGTTCAAACTTTTATACAATATTTTACAAACTTACAATACCGCTTATTTTACATAAAGCATGAAATATAGCACACAATAACTTTGATACAAGATAGTTGTGAAGATAATTCTAGCTAGTACACAAGTCGTTCAGCAAAGGCAATAAAGACACAGTCATGCATTCTGGTTTTACTAGGACTACTTCCCATCCTTGGTCTTGTGGAACATAACCGTTATGGCCGATGATAAGACAGCGTGTTGTAACGTCGTCAAAGGGACGAGGGTTACGTAATGTCCAACAGTCCCTTAACAATCTAAAAACCCCATTTCTTACCCCAATTACCGACTCCGTCACTTGTGAGAATGTTTTGTTTAATAGTTGTAGGCCGATGTTCTTGTTCTCACTTTGGTGAGAAGCGAACATTACTAATCCGTAAGCATAATATGCTTCTTTATGTTGCATGTTAGCCGCTTTTTCTAAATCACGAAGTCCAATATTCGGATATATTGAGTCAAAATAATTTCTTAACCCATTGCGTAAAATAGCATTTGGGTTCCCCGCAATATATGCGTCAAAGTAAACACATCGTAACTTATGGATTTCCCAATGTGATATCCACCATCTTTCGAACGAAAGCCTTTTATAAACCAAGGCATTCTTGGAACGTTCTTCGAATGTCTTACAAACTGATCTCGCCTTAAATAGTTGTGCCGAAGAATTCTGACCGACTCTAGACAAGATTTCATCAATCATGTCTCTGGGTAGGTCTCTTAAAATATTGGGTTGTCTATCCATTTTGTGTTTTTATACTGTAAAATAGACAAGAGTTAGATTCATAAAAAAAATACTTATTAATACAAGCAATTTTTACATATATCATAAAGCATAAGCACACTATATTACATATATTACACCACACGAATACAACTATCTTATTCCGACTCGCTTGTTTCTTCTTCTTCGGTTTTGGTTCGTTTTGCCAAGTTTCTAGGGATATATGATGTTCCCCTAATACGAGCCGTCGTTTTCCACATTGGTTTAGAAAAACCTGGTGGTTTAGAGGTTCCCGGGTCATTGTTACAACTTAAGGACTTCGGGGGTTGACGATACATATAAAGTTCATCGGGGTTGGAATTAGATTTCTCTATTTTTATGCCCTTTGCCTTATTATTTTCTTTTTCCTTTTTAAATTCAGTTGGGGTAATTTCTATAACATCATCGGAATTCTCGTCAGAATTCGATTCATCGGAGAATTGGTAATCCTCCCAATATTTTGCTTCCTTAGCGGAAACACCATTGACCATAATTAACCTTGGTCGGTTGGTTGAGGATTTTCTTTTACTTAACCGTTTTATTATTTCCCCCACCGGTTCTATTTCTTCATCTGGTTCCGATTCTTCTTCCGGTTCCGATTCTTCTTCTGGTTCCGACTCTTCTTCCGGTTCCTCTTCGGGAACTTGTGAATTAGTCCACGAATCATTCCAATTTACATTTGACTCTTCATTATTATTAGGTGAGCCAATGGGAATTGTTCTAGATGTAGACATCTATCACATAATATCAAACGCGTTAAGAGATTAATATATCACATAATATTTATATGTTAAAAATATATAGTTTCCAACAAAATTTGTTAAACAATCATTTTTCAAGCAAACACGGTCGAAGTCCAGACTCACTAATGCATCCTAACAAACTCGATAAGACACACTAATGCAAAATTCTGGTTCTCTAAGACCAACGCTCTGATACCAACTGAAATGTCCCGTTCTTATTGATTAAAAACGTTCCATATTAATTGATTTCGTTGCGAGGTTTTGACCTCTATATGAGACGTTTTTCAAAGACTGCATTCATTTTTAAAACAAACCATAACCTTTATTTCATAAATAAAGGTTTAAAAAGCTTTACGTAGATTATCAAATAATGATAATCTAAAATATCCTGTTTACACACGATCATTACATAATGGTTTACAATACAAATATGTTACATCGAAATCAGTTTCTTGAATGCAGTTTTTACACAATATCATACAAACATGGACTCCAAATCTTGTCCTTATTTTAGTATGCAATAGCGGAAGCTCTTAATATTCACCTGAGAATAAACATGCTTTAAACGTCAACAAAAATGTTGGTGAGTTATAGGTTTAACCTATATATATCAAATCGTAACAATAGACCACAAGATTTCATATTTCAATACACATCCCATACATAGAGATAAAAATCATTCATATGGTGAACACCTGGTAACCGACATTAACAAGATGCATATATAAGAATATCCCCATCATTCCGGGACACCCTTCGGATATGATATAAATTTCGAAGTACTAAAGCATCCGGTACTTTGGATGGGGTTTGTTAGGCCCAATAGATCTATCTTTAGGATTCGCTTCAATTAGGGTGTCTGTTCCCTAATTCTTAGATTACCAGACTTAATAAAAAGGGGCATATTCGATTTCGATAATTCAACCATAGAATGTAGTTTCACGTACTTGTGTCTATTTTGTAAATCATTTATAAAACCTGCATGTATTCTCATCCCAAAAATATTAGATTTTAAAAGTGGGACTATAACTCACTTTCACAGATTTTTACTTCGTCGAGAAGTAAGACTTGGCCACTGTTGATTCACGAACCTATAACAATATATACATGTATATTAAAGTATGTTCAAAATATATTTACAACACTTTTAATATATTTTGATGTTTTAAGTTTATTAAGTCAGCTGTCCTCGTTAGTAACCTACAACTAGTTGTCCACAGTTAGATGTACAGAAATAAATCGATAAATATTATCTTGAATCAATCCACGACCCAGTGTATACGTATCTCAGTATTGATCACAACTCAAACTATATATATTTTGGAATCAACCTCAACCATGTATAGCTAACTCCAACATTCACATATAGAGTGTCTATGGTTGTTCCGAAATATATATAGATGTGTCGACATGATAGGTCGAAACATTGCTATGGTTTCATATTGAACTCTATTTTATGAATCTAAATAGAAAAAGTATAGGTTTATAGTTGAAAAATAAGTTACAAGTCGTTTTTGTAAAGGTAGTCATTTCAGTCGAAAGAACGACGTCTAGATGACCATTTTAGAAAACATACTTCCACTTTGAGTTTAACCATAATTTTTGGATATAGTTTCATGTTCATAATAAAAATCATTTTCTCAGAATAACAACTTTTAAATCAAAGTTTATCATAGTTTTTAATTAACTAACCCAAAACAGCCCGCGGTGTTACTACGACGGCGTAAATCCGGTTTTACGGTGTTTTTCGTGTTTCCAGGTTTTAAATCATTAAGTTAGCATATCATATAGATATAGAACATGTGTTTAGTTAATTTTAAAAGTCAAGTTAGAAGGATTAACTTTTGTTTGCGAACAAGTTTAGAATTAACTAAACTATGTTCTAGTGATTACGAGTTTAAACCTTCGAATAAGATAGTTTTATATATATGAATCGAATGATGTTATGAACATCATTATTACCTCAAGTTTACTAGGTAAATCTACTGGAAGTGACAAGAAATGATCTAGCTTCAAAGGATCTTGGATGGCTTGAAAGTTCTTGAAGTAGGATCATGACACAAAAACAAGTTCAAGTAAGATTTTTACTCGAATTAAGATAGTTTATAGTTATAGAAATTGAATCAAAGTTTGAATATGAATATTACCTTGAATAAGAAAGATAACCTACTGTATATAACAAAGGTTTCTTGATCTTAGATGATTACTTGGAATGGATTAGAAAGCTTGGAAGTAAATTAGTAAACTTGAAGGGATTTTTGAAGTGTTCTTGAAGTGTTCTTCCTATGATGATTATAGCTTGATTCTTGAAGTGATTTTTGATGAAGATGATGATTAACTACTGGAAAAATACGTTCATAATAGTGTGTGTGTGTGTGTGTTGAGAGAGAATTAGAAAGAGAATTGGAAGTGAAATGGAGTGAATGATGAGTGGTAATTGGTGAGTGGTGAGTGGGGTTAAAAGGAGTTCTAGTTAGTTGACTAGCTCATGGTAGAAGTTAAAATTGATTAGTCATACATGACATAATCAAGAGTGGAATCTCATGCTAGTTCCTATTGGTATATACCCATAGTAAATACGTTTTGAAGCTGTGTATAATACGGGTAAGAATACGACTAGAATTCTTGATGAAAGAAAAGAATGGGAAAGTAACTGTAACCATTTTCGTTAAGTATGAGTGTTTTGATATATGTCTTGAAGTCTTCCAAAAGTATTTTAATACATCTAAATACACTACATGTATATACATTTTAACTGAGTCGTTAAGTCATCGTTAGTCGTTACATGTAAGTGTTGTTTTGAAACCTTTAAGTTAACGATCTGAATTAATGTTGTTAACCCATTGTTTATTATATCTAATGAGATGTTAAATTATTATATTATCATGATATTATGATATATTAATATATCTTAATATGATATATATACATTTAAATGTCGTTACAACGATAATCGTTACATATATGTCTCGTTTCAAAATCCTTAAGTTAGTAGTCTTGTTTATATGTATATAACTCATTGTTAATATACTTATGGAGATACTTACTTATCATAATCTCATGTTAACCATATGTATATCCATATATATATCGTCATGTCGTTTTTACACGTTTTAACGTTCGTGAATCGCCGGTCAACTTGGGTGGTCAATTGTCTATATGAAACATATTTCAATTAATCAAGCCTTAACAAGTTTGATTGCTTAACATGTTGGAAACATTTAATCATGTAAATATCAATCTCAATTAATATATATAAACATGGAAAAGTTCGGGTCACTACAGATGGCGCCATTGTTAACACCTATTTCCTTATGAGGTAAGGCTTAATGTGCCAACAAGATACTAGAAGTAATCTAGCTTTAGGAGGGCGGAGTGTTGCCGATTGATTTTTACCCTCGGGAAATAATCCCGGCAGACCCGGCTCACATGTGTAGAAACTTGTGGGGTGGCTTAAACAATCTGTCGTCCGTAGATCGTAAAAGTGCTAGCCGGATGACTTCTAGTGAGAGAAAGTAGAGAGAGAGAAAAGTGAAGTCTCAGCTCTCAAAGTTATCAGAATATCTGAACTGTGTAAAATGACGACCCAAGGGGTCTATTTATAGTGTCAGATCCACCAGATTGCTTGGGGAAACGTGTCAGATGATGATACGTTCTGTTATTTGTGATCCGAAATTTACGCTGAAGGTGGCGTTCTCCGGCCAGGGCTTACGCGCTAGGCGGCCTTCAGGGCTTACGCATGACGGAGCAGCCTGCACAGCGGAGAACGCTAGACGGACAACTCCACAAAACTGTTGTTTCCAGCCTTCCTGATGCTACTTCTATGCAACCATTTATGCCTTTTATGTGTGTATACGATAGGATACACCATTAGTCTGTTTTTGTCCGATCTTCTCGTTTTCACTCAAAATAAACAACGAAAAACGTTGTTGCAAAACTATAACGCGTTTACAAGGTCCCTTTTTGTCCGATCTTCTCGTTTTCACTCAAAATTAACAACGAAAAACTTTGTTGCAAAACTATAACGCGTTTAAAAGGTCCCTTTTTGTCCGATCTTCTCGTTTTCACTCAAAATAAACAACGAAAAACGTTGTTGCAAAACTATAACGCGTTTAAAACGTCCCTTTTTGACCGATCTTCTCATTTTCACTGAAAATAAACAACGAAACACGTTGTTGCAAAACTGTAACGCGTTTAAAAGGTCCCTTTTTGTCCGATCTTCTTGTTTTCACTCAAAATAAACAACGAAAAACGTTGTTGCAAAAATATAACGCGTTAAAAAGGTCCCTTTTTGTCCGACCTTCTCATTTTCACTCCAAATAAACAACGAAAAACGTTGTTGCAAAACTATAACGCGTTTAAAAGGTCCCATTTTGTCCGATTTTCTTGTTTTCACTCAAAATTAACAACGAAAAACGTTGTTGCAAAACTATAACGCGTATAAAAGGTCCCTTTATGTCTGATCTTCTCGTTTTCACACAAAATAAACAACGAAAAACCTTATTACAAAACTTTAACGCGTTTGAAAGGTCCCTTTTTGTCCGATCTTCTCGTTTTCATTCCAAATAAACAACGAAAAACGTTGTTGAAAAACTATAACGTGTTTAAAAGGTCCTTTTTTGTTCGATTTTCTCGTTTTCACTCAAAATTAACAACGAAAAACGTTGTTGCAAAACTATAACGCGTTTAAAAGGTCCCTTTTTGTCCGATCTTCTCGTTTTCACACAAAATAAACAACGAAAAACGTTATTGCAAAACTATAACGTGTTTGAAAGGTCCCTTTTTGTCCGATCTTCACGTTTTCACTCAAAATAAACAAAGAAAAATGTTGTTGCAAAACTATAACGCATTTAAATGGTCCCTTTTTGTCCGATCTTCTCGTTTGCAAAACTATAACGCGTTTAAACGGTCCCTTTTTGTTCTATCTTCTCGTTTTCACACAAAATAAACAACGAAAAACGTTATTGCAAAACTATAACGAGTTTGAAAGGTCCCTTTTTGTTCGATCTTCTCGTTTTCACTCAAAATAAACAACGAAAAACGTTGTTGCTAAACTATAACGCATTTAAAACGTCCCTTTTTGTCCGATCTTCTCGTTTTCACTCAAAATAAACAACGAAAAACGTTGTTGCAAAACTATTACGTGTTTTAAAAGTCCCTTTTGTCCGATCTTCTCATTTTCACTCCAAATAAACAACGAAAAACGTCGTTGCAAAACTATAACGCGTTTAAAAGGTCCCTTTTTGTCCGATCTTCTCGTTTTCACCCAAAATTAACAACGAAAACGTTGTTGCAAAACTATAACGCGTTTAAAAGGTCCCTTTTTGTCCGATCTTCTCGTTTTCACTAAAAATAAACAACGAAAAACATTGTTGCAAAACTATAACGCGTTTAGAAGGTCCCTTTTTGTTCGATCTTCTCGTTTTCACTCAAAATAAACAACGAAAAACGTTGTTGCAAAACTATAACGCATTTAAAACGTCCCTTTTTGTCCGATCTTCTCGTTTTCACTCAAAATAAACAACGAAAAACGTTGTTGCAAAACTATAACGCGTTTAAAACGTCCCTTTTTGTCCGATCTTCTCATTTTCACTCCAAATAAACAACGAAAAACGTCGTTGCAAAACTATAACGCGTTTAAAAGGTCCCTTTTTGTTCGATCTTCTCGTTTTCACTCAAAATAAACAACGAAAACGTTGTTGTAAAACTATAACGAGTTTAAAACGTCCCTTTTTGTCCGATCTTCTCGTTTTCACTAAAAATAAACAACGAAAAACATTGTTGCAAAACTATAACGCGTTTAGAAGGTCCCTTTTTTGTCCGATCTTCTCGTTTTCACTCAAAATAAACAACGAAAAATGTTGTTGCAAAAATATAACGCGTTTAAAAGGTCCCTTTTTGTCCGATCTTCTCATTTTCACTCCAAATAAATAACGAAAAACGTTTTTGCAAAAGTAGAACGCGTTTAAAAGGTCCCTTTTTGTCCGATTTTCTCGTTTTCACTCAAAATTAACAAAGAAAAACGTTGTTGCAAAACTATAACGCGTTTAAAAGGTCCCTTTTTGTCCGATCTTCTCGTTTTCACACAAAATAAACAACAAAAAACGTTATTGCAAAACTATAACGCGTTTGAAAGGTCCCTTTTTGTCCGATCTTCTCATTTTCACTCAAAATTAACAACGAAAAACGTTGTTGCAAAACTATAACGCGTTTAAAAGGTCCCTTTTTGTCCGATCTTCTCGTTTTCACACAAAATAAACAACGAAAAACGTTATTGCAAAACTATAACGCGTTTGAAAGGTCCCTTTTTGTCCGATCTTCTCGTTTTCACTCAAAATAAACAACGAAAAACGTTGTTGCAAAACTATAACGCGTTTAAAAGGTCCCTTTTTGTCCGATTTTCTCGTTTTCACTCAAAATTAACAACGAAAAACTTTGTTGCAAAACTATAACGTGTTTAAAAGGTCCCTTTATGTCTGATCTTCTCGTTTTCACACAAAATAAACAACGAAAAACCTTATTACAAAACTTTAACGCGTTTGAAAGGTCACTTTTTGTCCGATCTTCTCGTTTTCATTCCAAATAAACAACGAAAAACGTTGTTGCAAAACTATAACGCGTTTAAAAGGTCCTTTTTTGTCCGATCTTCTCGTTTTCACTCAAAATTAACAACGAAAAACGTTGTTGCAAAACTATAACGCATTAAAAAGGTCCCTTTTTGTCCGATCTTCTCGTTTTCACACAAAATAAACAACAAAATACGTTATTGCAAAACTATAACGCGTTTGAAAGGTCCCTTTTTGTCCGATCTTCTCATTTTCACTCAAAATTAACAACGAAAAACTTTGTTGCAAAACTATAACGCGTTTAAAAGGTCCCTTTATGTCTGATCTTCTCGTTTTCACACAAAATAAACAACGAAAAACGTTATTGCAAAACTATAACTCGTTTGAAAGGTCCCTTTTTGTCCGATCTTCTCGTTTTCATTCCAAATAAACAACGAAAAACGTTGTTGAAAAACTATAACGTGTTTAAAAGGTTCTTTTTTGTTCGATTTTCTCGTTTTCACTCAAAATTAACAACGAAAAATGTTGTTGCAAAACTATAACGCGTTTAAAAGGTCCCTTTTTGTCCGATCATCTCGTTTTCACACAAAATGAACAACGAAAAACGTTATTGCAAAACTATAACGTGTTTGAAAGGTCCCTTTTTGTCCGATCTTCACGTTTTCACTCAAAATAAACAAAGAAAAACGTTGTTGCAAAACTATAACGCATTTAAAAGGTCCCTTTTTGTCCGATCTTCTCGTTTTCACTCAAAATTAACAACGAAAAACGTTGTTGCAAAATTAAAACGCGTTTAAAAGGTCCCTTTTTGTCCGATCTTCTCGTTTTCATTCCAAATAAACAACGAAAAACGTTGTTGAAAAACTATAACGTGTTTAAAAGGTCCTTTTTTGTTCGATTTTCTCGTTTTCACTCAAAATTAACAACGAAAAACGTTGTTGCAAAACTATAACGCGTTTAAAAGGTCCCTTTTTGTCCGATCATCTCGTTTTCACACAAAATAAACAACGAAAAACGTTATTGCAAAACTATAACGTGTTTGAAAGGTCCCTTTTTGTCCGATCTTCACGTTTTCACTCAAAATAAACAAAGAAAAACGTTGTTGCAAAACTATAACGCATTTAAAAGGTCCCTTTTTGTCCGATCTGCTCGTTTTCACTCAAAATAAACAACGAAAAACGTTGTTGCAAAACTATAACGCGTTTAAAAAGTCCCTTTTTGTCCGATCTTCTCATTTTCACTCCAAATAAACAACGAAAAACGTCGTTGCAAAACTATAACGCGTTTAAAAGGTCCCTTTTTGTTCGATCTTCTCGTTTTCACTCAAAATAAACAACGAAAACGTTGTTGCAAAACTATAACGCGTTTAAAACGTCCCTTTTTGTCCGATCTTCTCGTTTTCACTAAAAATAAACAACGAAAAACATTGTTGCAAAACTATAACGCGTTTAGAAGGTCCCTTTTTGTCCGATCTTCTCGTTTTCACTCAAAATAAACAACGAAAAATGTTGTTGCAAAATAAACAACGAAAAACCTTATTGCAAAACTTTAACGCGTTTGAAAGGTCCCTTTTTGTCCGATCTTCTCGTATTCATTCCAAATAAACAACGAAAAACATTGTTGAAAAACTATAATGTGTTTAAAAGGTCCTTTTTTGTTCGATTTTCTCGTTTTCACTCAAAATTAACAACGAAAAACGTTGTTGCAAAACTATAACGCGTTTAAAAGGTCCTTTTTTGTCCGATCATCTCGTTTTCACACAAAATAAACAACGAAAAACGTTATTGCAAAACTATAACGTGTTTGAAAGGTCCCTTTTTGTCCGATCTTCACGTTTTCACTCAAAATAAACAAAGAAAAACGTTGTTGCAAAACTATAACGCATTTAAAAGGTCCCTTTTTGTCCGATCTTCTCGTTTTCACTCAAAATTAACAACGAAAAACGTTGTTGCAAAACTATAACGCGTTTAAAAGGTCCCTTTTGGTCCGATCTTCTCGTTTTCACTCAAAATTAACAACGAAAAACGTTGTTGCAAAACTATAACACGTTTAAAAGGTCCCTTTTTGTTATATCTTCTCATTTTCACACAAAATAAACAATGAAAAACGTTATTGCAAAACTATAACGCGTTTGAAAGGTCCCTTTTTGTTCGATCTTCTCGTTTTCACTCAAAATAAACAACGAAAAACGTTGTTGCAAAACTATAACGCATTTATAACGTCCCTTTTTGTCCGATCTTCTCGTTTTCACTCAAAATAAACAACGAAAAACGTTGTTGCAAAACTATAACGCGTTTAAAACGTCCCTTTTTGTCCGATATTCTCGTTTTCACTTAAAATTAACAATGAAAAACGTTGTTGCAAAACTATAACGCGTTTAAAATGTCCCTTTTTGCCCAATCTTCTCGTTTTCACTCAAAATAAACAACAAAAAACGTTGTTGCAAAACTATAACGCGTTTAAAACGTCTCTTTTGGTCCGATCTTCTCGTTTTCACTCAAAATAAACAACGAAAAACGTTGTTGCAAAACTATAACGCGTTTAAAAAGTCCCTTTTTGTCCAATCCTCTAGTTTTCACTCAAAATAAACAACGAAAAACGTTGTTGCAAAACAATAACGAGTTTAAAAGGTCACTTTTTGTCCAATCTTCTCGTTTTCACTCAAAATAAACAACGAAAAACGTTGTTGCAAAAGTATAACGCGTTTAAAACGTCCCTTTTTGTTCGATCTTCTCGTTTTCACTCAAAATAAACAACGAAAAACGTTGTTGCAAAACTATAACGCGTTTAAAAGGTCCCTTTTTGTCCGATCTTCTCATTTTCACTCAAAATAAACAACGAAAAAGTTTGTTGCAAAAATATAACCCGTTTAAAAGGTCCCTTTTTGCCCGATCTTCTCATTTTCACTCCAAATAAACAGCGAAAAACGTTGTTACAAAACTATAACGCGTTTAAAAGGTCTCTTTTTGTCCGATTTTCTCGTTTTCACTCAAAATTAACAACGAAAAACGTTGTTGCAAAACTATAACGCGTTTAAAAGGTCCCTTTATGTCCGATCTTCTCATTTTCACACAAAATAAACAACGAAAAACCTTATTACAAAACTTTAACGTGTTTGAAAGTTCCCTTTTTGTCCGATCTTCTCGTTTTCACTCAAAATTAACAACGAAAAACGTTGTTGCAAAACTATAACACCTTTAAAAGGTCCCTTTTTGTCCGATCTTCTCGTTTTGACACAAAATAAACATCGAAAACGTTATTGCAAAACTATAACGCATTTGAAAGGTCCCTTTTTGTCCGATCTTCTCGTTTTCACTCAAAATAAACAAAGAAAAACGTTGTTGCAAAACTATAACGCGTTTAAAAGGTCCCTTTTTGTCCGATCTTCTCGTTTTCACACAAAATAAACAACGAAAAACGTTATTGCAAAACTATAACGTGTTTAAAAGGTCCCTTTTTGTCCGATCTTCTCGTTTTCATTCCAAATAAACAACGAAAACGTTGTTGCAAAACTATAACGTGTTTAAAAGTCCTTTTTTGTCCGATTTTCTCGTTTTCACTCAAAATTAACAACGAAAAACGTTGTTCCAAAACTTTAACGCGTTTAAAACGTCCCTTTTTGTCCGATCTTCTCGTTTTCACACAAAATAAACAACGAAAAACGTTATTGCAAAACTATAACGTGTTTGAAAGGTCCCTTTTTGTCCAATCTTCTCGTTTTCACTCAAAATAAACAACGAAAAACGTTGTTGCAAAACTATAACGCATTTAAAAGGTCCCTTTTTGTCCGATCTTCTCGTTTTCACTCAAAATTAACAACGAAAAACGTTGTTGCAAAATATAACGCGTTTAAAAGGTCTCTTTTTGTCCGATTTTCTCGTTTTCACTCAAAATTAACAACGAAAAACGTTGTTGCAAAACTATAACGCGTTTAAAAGGTCCCTTTATGTCCGATCTTCTCATTTTCACACAAAATAAACAACGAAAAACCTTATTACAAAACTTTAACGCGTTTGAAAGTTCCCTTTTTGTCCGATCCTCTCGTTTTCACTCAAAATTAACAACGAAAAACGTTGTTGCAAAACTATAACACCTTTAAAAGGTCCCTTTTTGTCCGATCTTCTCGTTTTCACACAAAATAAACATCGAAAACGTTATTGCAAAACTATAACGCATTTAAAAGGTCCCTTTTTGTCCGAACTTCTCGTTTTCACTCAAAATAAACAACGAAAAACGTTGTTGCAAAACTATAACGCGTTTAAAAGGTCCCTTTTTGTCCGATCTTCTCGTTTTCACACAAAATAAACAACGAAAAACGCTATTGCAAAACTATAACGTGTTTGAAAGGTCCCTTTTTGTCCGATCTTCTCGTTTTCATTCCAAATAAACAACGAAAACGTTGTTGCAAAACTATAACGTGTTTAAAAGTCCTTTTTTGTCCGATTTTCTCGTTTTCACTCAAAATTAACAACGAAAAACGTTGTTCCAAAACTTTAACGCGTTTAAAAGGTACCTTTTTGTCCGATCTTCTCGTTTTCACTCAAAATTAACAACGAAAAACGTTGTTGCAAAATATAACGCGTTTAAAAGGTCTCTTTTTGTCCGATTTTCTCGTTTTCACTCAAAATTAACAACGAAAAACGTTGTTGCAAAACTATAACGCGTTTAAAAGGTCCCTTTATGTCCGATCTTCTCATTTTCACACAAAATAAACAACGAAAAACCTTATTACAAAACTTTAACGCGTTTGAAAGTTCCCTTTTTGTCCGATCTTCTCGTTTTCACTCAAAATTAACAACGAAAAACGTTGTTGCAAAACTATAACACCTTTAAAAGGTCCCTTTTTGTCCGATCTTCTCGTTTTCACACAAAATAAACATCGAAAACGTTATTGCAAAACTATAACGCATTTAAAAGGTCCCTTTTTGTCCGAACTTCTCGTTTTCACTCAAAATAAACAACGAAAAACGTTGTTGCAAAACTATAACGCGTTTAAAAGGTCCCTTTTTGTCCGATCTTCTCGTTTTCACACAAAATAAACAACGAAAAACGTTATTGCAAAACTATAACACCTTTAAAAGGTCCCTTTTTGTCCGATCTTCTCGTTTTCACTCAAAATAAACAACGAAAAACGTTGTTGCAAAACTATAACGCATTTAAAAGGTCCCTTTTTGTCCGATCTTCTCGTTTTCACTCAAAATTAACAACGAAAAATGTTGTTGCAAAATATAACGCGTTTAAAAGGTCCCTTTTTGTTCTATCTTCTCGTTTTTATACAAAATAAACAACGAAAAACGTTATTGCAAAACTATAACGCATTTAAAACTTCCCTTTTTGTCCGATCTTCTCGTTTTCACTCAAAATTAACAACGAAAAGAGTTGTTGCAAAACTTTAACGCGTTTAAAACGTCCCTTTTTGTCCGATCTTGTCGTTTTCACTCAAAATTAACAACGAAAAACGTTGTTGCAAAAATATAACGCGTTTAAAAGGTCCCTTTTTGTCCGATCTTCTCATTTTCACTCCAAATAAACAACGAAAAACGTCGTTGCAAAACTATAACGCGTTTAAAAGGTCCCTTTTTGTTCGATCTTCTCGTTTTCACTCAAAATAAACAACGAAAATGTTGTTGCAAAACTATAACGCGTTTAAAACGTCCCTTTTTGTCCGATCTTCTCGTTTTCACTAAAAATAAACAACGAAAAACATTGTTGCAAAACTATAACGCGTTTAGAAGGTCCCTTTTTGTCCGATCTTCTCGTTTTCACTCAAAATAAACAAAGAAAAACGTTGTTGCAAAAATATAACGCGTTTAAAAGGTCCCTTTTTGTCCGATCTTCTCATTTTCACTCCAAATAAACAACGAAAAACGTTGTTGCAAAACTAGAACGCGTTTAAAAGGTCCCTTTTTGTCCGATTTTCTCCTTTTCACTCAAAATTAACAACGAAAAACGTTGTTGTAAAACTATAACGCGTTTAAAAGGTCCCTTTTTGTCCGATCTTCTCGTTTTCACACAAAATAAACAACGAAAAACGTTATTGCAAAACTATAACGCGTTTGAAAGGTCCCTTTTTGTCCGATCTTCTAGTTTTCACTCAAAATAAACAACGAAAAACGTTGTTGCAAAACTATAAATCGTTTAAAAGGTCCCTTTTTGTCCGATCTTCTCGTTTTCACTCAAAATTAACAACGAAAAACTTTGTTGCAAAACTATAACGCGTTTAAAAGGTCCCTTTTTTGTCCGATCTTCTCGTTTTCACTCAAAATAAACAACGAAAAACGTTGTTGCAAAACTATTACGCGTTTAAAACGTCCCTTTTTGTCCGATCTTCTCGTTTTCACTCAAAATAAACAACGAAAAACGTTGTTGCAAAACTATAACGCGTTTAAAAGGTCCCTTTTTGTCCGATCTTCTCGTTTTCACTCAAAATAAACAACGAAAAACATTGTTGCAAAACTATAACGCGTTTAAAAGGTCCCTTTTTGTCCGATCTTCTCATTTTCACTCCAAATAAACAACGAAAAACGTTGTTACAAAAGTATAACGCGTTTAAAACGTCCCTTTTTGTCCGATCTTCTCGTTTTCACTCAAAATAAACAAAGAAAAACGTTGTTGCAAAACTATAACGCGTTTAAAAGGCCCCTTTTTGTCCGATCTTCTCATTTTCACTCAAAATAAACAACGAAAAAGTTTGTTGCAAAAATATAACAAGTTTAAAAGGTCCCTTTTTGCCCGATCTTCTCATTTTCACTCCAAATAAACAGCGAAAAACGTTGTTGCAAAACTATAACGCGTTTAAAAGGTCCCTTTTTGTCCGATCTTCTCGTTTTCACACAAAATAAACAACGAAAAACCTTATTACAAAACATTAACGCGTTTGAAAGGTCCCTTTTTCTCCGATCTTCTCGTTTTCACTCAAAATTAACAACGAAAAACGTTGTTGCAAAACTATAACACGTTTAAAAGGTCCCTTTTTGTCCGATCTTCTCGTTTTAACACAAAATAAACAACGAAAACGTTATTGCAAAACTATAACGCATTTGGAAGGTCCTTTTTTGTCCGATCTTCTCGTTTTCACTCAAAATAAACAACGAAAAACGTTGTTGCAAAACTATAACGCGTTTAAAAGGTCCCTTTTTGTCCGATCTTCTCGTTTTCACACAAAATAAACAAAGAAAAACGTTATTGCAAAACTATAACGTGTTTGAAAGGTCCCTTTTTGTCCGATCTTCTCGTTTTCATTCCAAATAAACAACGAAAACGTTGTTGCAAAACTATAACGTGTTTAAAAGTCCTTTTTTGTCCGATTTTCTCGTTTTCACTCAAAATTAACAACGAAAAACGTTGTTCGAAAACTATAACGCGTTTAAAAGGTCCCTTTTTGTCCGATCTTCTCGTTTTCACACAAAATAAACAACGAAAAACGTTATTGCAAAACTATAACGTGTTTGAAAGGTCCCTTTTTGTCCGATCTTCTCGTTTTCACTCAAAATAAACAACGAAAAACGTTGTTGCAAAACTATAACGCATTTAAAAGGTCCCTTTTTGTCCGATCTTCTCGTTTTCACTCAAAATTAACAACGAAAAACGTTGTTGCAAAACTATAACGCGTTTAAAACGTCCCTTTTTATCCGATCTTCTCATTTTCACTCCAAATAAACAACGAAAAACGTCGTTGCAAAACTATAACGCGTTTAAAAGGTCCCTTTTTGTTCGATCTTCTGGTTTTCACTCAAAATAAACAACGAAAACATTGTTGCAAAACTATAACGCGTTTAAAACGTCCCTTTTTGTCCGATCTTCTCGTTTTCACTAAAAATAAACAACGAAAAACATTGTTGCAAAACTATAACGCGTTTAGAAGGTCCCTTTTTGTCCGATCTTCTCGTTTTCACTCAAAATAAACAACGAAAAATGTTGTTGCAAAAATATAACGCGTTTAAAAGGTCCCTTTTTGTCCGATCTTCTCATTTTCACTCCAAATAAACAACGAAAAACGTTGTTGCAAAACTAGAACGCGTTTAAAAGGTCCCTTTTTGTCCGATTTTCTCGTTTTCACTCAAAATTAACAACGAAAAACGTTGTTGCAAAACTATAACGCGTTTAAAAGGTCCCTTTTTGTCCGATCTTCTCGTTTTCACACAAAATAAACAACAAAAAACGTTATTGCAAAACTATAACGCGTTTGAAAGGACCCTTTTTGTCCGATCTTCTCATTTTCACTCAAATTTAACAACGAAAAACGTTGTTGCAAAACTATAACGCGTTTAAAAGGTCCCTTTTTGTCCGATCTTCTCGTTTTCACACAAAATAAACAACGAAAAACGTTATTGCAAAACTATAACTCGTTTGAAAGGTCCCTTTTTGTCCGATCTTCTCGTTTTCCCTCAAAATAAACAACGAAAAACGTTGTTGCAAAACTATAACGCGTTTAAAAGGTCCCTTTTTGTCCGATCTTCTCGTTTTCACTCAAAATTAACAACGAAAAACTTTGTTGCAAAACTATAACGCGTTTAAAAGGTCCTTTTTCGTCCGATCTTCTCGTTTTCACTCAAAATAAACAACGAAAAACGTTGTTGCAAAACTATAACGCGTTTAAAAGGTCCCTTTTTGTCCGATCTTCTCATTTTCACTAAAAATAAACAACGAAAAACGTTGTTACAAAACTATAACGCGTTTAAAAGGTCCCTTTTTGTCCGATCTTCTCGTTTTCACTCAAAATAAACAACGAAAAACGTTGTTGCAAAAATATAACGCGTTAAAAAGGTCCCTTTTTGTCCGATCTTCTCATTTTCACTCTAAATAAACAACGAAAAACGTTGTTGCAAAACTATAACGCGTTTAAAAGGTCCCATTTTGTCCGATTTTCTCTTTTTCAATCAAAATTAACAATGAAAAACGTTGTTGCAAAACTATAACGCGTTTAAAAGGTCCCTTTATGTCCGATCTTCTCGTTTTCACACAAAATAAACAACGAAAAACCTTATTGCAAAACTTTAACGCGTTTGAAAGGTCCCTTTTTGTCCGATCTTCTCGTTTTCATTCCAAATAAACAACGAAAAACGTTGTTGAAAAACTATAATGTGTTTAAAAGGTCCTTTTTTGTTCGATTTTCTCGTTTTCACTCAAAATTAACAACGAAAAACGTTGTTGCAAAACTATAACGCGTTTTAAAGGTCCCTTTTTGTCCGATCATCTCGTTTTCACACAAAATAAACAACGAAAAACGTTATTGCAAAACTATAACGTGTTTGAAAGGTCCCTTTTTGTCCGATCTTCACGTTTTCACTCAAAATAAACAAAGAAAAACGTTGTTGCAAAACTATAACGCATTTAAAAGGTCCCTTTTTGTCCGATCTTCTCGTTTTCACTCAAAATTAACAACGAAAAACGTTGTTGCAAAACTATATAGCGTTTAAAAGGTCCCTTTTGGTCCGATCTTCTCGTTTTCACTCAAAATTAACAACGAAAAACGTTGTTGCAAAACTATAACACGTTTAAAAGGTCCCTTTTTGTTCTATCTTCTCGTTTTCACACAAAATAAACAATGAAAAACGTTATTGCAAAACTATAACGCGTTTGAAAGGTCCCTTTTTGTTCGATCTTCTCGTTTTCACTCAAAATAAACAACGAAAAACGTTGTTGCAAAACTATAACGCATTTAAAACGTCCCTTTTTGTCCGATCTTCTCGTTTTCACTCAAAATAAACAACGAAAAACGTTGTTGCAAAATTATAACGCGTTTAAAACGTCCCTTTTTGTCCGATATTCTCGTTTTCACTTAAAATTAACAATGAAAAACGTTGTTGCAAAACTATAACGCGTTTAAAACGTCCCTTTTTGCCCAATCTTCTCGTTTTCACACAAAATAAACAACAAAAAACGTTATTGCAAAACTATAACGCGTTTGAAAGGTCCCTTTTTGTCCGATCTTCTCATTTTCACTCAAAATTAACAACGAAAAACGTTGTTGCAAAACTATAACGCGTTTAAAAGGTCCCTTTTTGTACGATCTTCTCGTTTTCACACAAAATAAACAACGAAAAACGTTATTGCAAAACTATAACGTGTTTGAAAGGTCCCTTTTTGTCCGATCTTCTCGTTTTCATTCCAAATAAACAACGAAAACGTTGTTGCAAAACTATAACGTGTTTAAAAGTCGTTTTTTGTCCGATTTTCTCGTTCTCACTCAAAATTAACAACGAAAAACGTTGTTCCAAAACTTTAACGCGTTTAAAAGGTCCCTTTTTGTCCGATCTTCTCGTTTTCGCACAAAATAAACAACGAAAAACGTTATTGCAAAACTATAACGTGTTTGAAAGGTCCCTTTTTGTCCGATCTTCTCGTTTTCACTCAAAATAAACAACGAAAAACGTTGTTGCAAAACTATAACGCATTTAAAAGGTCCCTTTTTGTCCGATCTTCTCGTTTTCACTCAAAATTAACAACGAAAAACGTTGTTGTAAAATATAACGCGTTTAAAAGGTCCCTTTTTGTTCTATCTTCTCGTTTTCATACAAAATAAACAACGAAAAACGTTATTGCAAAACTATAACGCGTTTGAAAGGTCCCTTTTTGTTCGATCTTCTCGTTTTCACTCAAAATAAACAACGAAAAACGTTGTTGCAAAACTATAACGCATTTAAAACTTCCCTTTTTGTCCGATCTTCTCGTTTTCACTCAAAATTAACAACGAAAAGAGTTGTTGAAAACTATAACGCGTTTAAAACGTCCCTTTTTGTCCGATCTTCTCGTTTTCACTCAAAATTAACAACGAAAAACGTTGTTGCAAAAATATAACGCGTTTAAAAGGTCCCTTTTTGTTCGATCTTCTCATTTTCACTCCAAATAAACAACGAAAAACGTCGTTGCAAAACTATAACGCGTTTAAAAGGTCCCTTTTTGTTCGATCTTCTCGTTTTCACTCAAAATAAACAACGAAAACGTTGTTGCAAAACTATAACGCGTTTAAAACGTCCCTTTTTGTCCGATCTTCTCGTTTTCACTAAAAATAAACAACGAAAAACATTGTTGCAATACTATAACGCGTTTAGAAGGTCCCTTTTTGTCCGATCTTCTGGTTTTCACTCAAAATAAACAACGAAAAACGTTGTTGCAAAAATATAACGCGTTTAAAAGGTCCCTTTTTGTCCGATCTTCTCATTTTCACACCAAATAAACAACGAAAAACGTTGTTGCAAAACTAGAACGCGTTTAAAAGGTCCCTTTTTGTCCGATTTTCTCCTTTTCACTCAAAATTAACAACGAAATACGTTGTTGCAAAACTATAACTCGTTTAAAAGGTCCCTTTTTGTCCGATCTTCTCGTTTTCACACAAAATAAATAACGAAAAACGTTATTGCAAAACTATAACGCGTTTGAAAGGTCCCTTTTTGTCCGATCTTCTAGTTTTCACTCAAAATAAACAACGAAAAACGTTGTTGCAAAACTATAAATCGTTTAAAAGGTCCCTTTTTATCCGATCTTCTCGTTTTCACTCAAAATTAACAACAAAAAACTTTGTTGCAAAACTATAACGCGTTTAAAAGGTCCCTTTTTGTCCGATCTTCTCGTTTTCACTCAAAATAAACAACGAAAAACGTTGTTGCAAAACTATAACGCGTTTAAAACGTCCCTTTTTGTCCGATCTTATCGTTTTCACTCAAAATAAACAACGAAAAACGTTGTTGCAAAACTATAACGCATTTAAAACGTCCCTTTTTGCCCAATCTTCTCGTTTTCACACAAAATAAACAACAAAAAACGTTATTGCAAAACTATAACGCGTTTGAAAGGTCCCTTTTTGTCCGATCTTCTCATTTTCACTCAAAATTAACAACGAAAAACGTTGTTGCAAAACTATAACGCGTTTAAAAGGTCCCATTTTGTCCGATTTTCTCGTTTTCACTCAAAATTAACAACGAAAAACGTTGTTGCAAAACTATAACGCGTTTAAAAGGTCCCTTTATGTCCTGATCTTCTCGTTTTCACACAAAATAAACAACGAAAAACCATATTGCAAAACTTTAACGTGTTTGAAAGGTCCCTTTTTGTCCGATCTTCTCGTTTTCATTCCAAATAAATAACGAAAAACGTTGTTGAAATACTATAACTTGTTTAAAAGGTCATTTTTTGTTCGATTTTCTCGTTTTCACCCAAAATTAACAACGAAAAACGTTGTTGCAAAACTATAACGTGTTTAAAAGGTCCCTTTTTGTCCGATCTTCTCGTTTTCAAACAAAATAAACAACGAAAAACGTTATTGCAAAACTATAACGTGTTTGAAAGGTCCCTTTTTGTCCGATCTTCACGTTTTCACTCAAAATAAACAAAGAAAAACGTTGTTGCAAAATTATAACGCATTTAAAAGGTCCCTTTTTGTCCGATCTTCTCGTTTTCACTCAAAATTAACAACTAAAAAAGTTGTTACAAAACTATAACGCGTTTAAAAGGTCCCTTTTTGTTCTAACTTCTCGTTTTCACACAAAATAAACAACGAAAAACGTTATTGCAAAACTATAACGCGTTTGAAAGGTCCCTTTTTGTTCGATCTTCTCGTTTTCACTCAAAATTAACAACGAAAAACATTGTTGCAAAACTATAACGCGTTTAAAAGGTCCCTTTTTGTCCGATCTTCTCATTTTCACTCAAAATTAACAACGGAAAACGTTGTTGCAAAACTATAACGCGTTTAAAAGGTCCCTTTTTGTCCGATTTTCTCGTTTTCACTCAAAATAAACAACGAAAACGTTGTTGCAAAACTATAACGCGTTTAAAACGTCCCTTTTTGTTCGATCTTATCGTTTTCACTCAAAATAAACAACGAAAAACGTTGTTGCAAAACTATAACGCATTTAAAACGTCCCTTTTTGTCCGATCTTCTCGTTTTCACTCAAAATAAACAACGAAAAACGTTGTTACAAAACTATAACGCGTTTAAAACGTCCCTTTTTGTCCGATCTTCTCGTTTTCACTCAAAATAAACAACGAAAAACGTCGTTGCAAAACTATAACGCGTTTAAAGGGTCCCTTTTTGTTCGATCTTCTCATTTTCACTCCAAATAAACAACGAAAAACGTTGTTGCAAAACTATAACGCGTTTAAAACGTCCCTTTTTGTCCGATCTTCTCGTTTTCACTCAAAATTAACAACGAAAAACGTTGTTGCAAAACTATAACGCGTTTAAAAGGTCCTTTTTTGTCCGATCTTCTCGTTTTCACACAAAATAAACAACAAAAAACGTTATTGCAAAACTATAACGCGTTTGAAAGGTCCCTTTTTATCCGATCTTCCCATTTTCACTCAAAATTAACAACGAAAAACGTTGTTGCAAAACTATAACGCGTTTAAAAGGTTCCTTTTTGTTCGATCTTCTCGTTTACACTCAAAATAAACAACGAAAAACGTTGTTGCAAAACTATAACGCGTTTAAAACGTCCCTTTTGTCCGATCTTCTCGTTTTCACTCAAAATTAACAACGAAAAACGTTATTGCAAAACTATAACGCGTTTGAAAGGTCCCTTTTTGTTCGATCTTCTCGTTTTCACTCAAAATAAACAACGAAAAACGTTGTTCCCAAACTATAACGCGTTTAAAAGGTCCCTTTTTGTCCGATCTTCTCGTTTTCACTCAAAATTAACAACGAAAAACTTTGTTGCAAAACTATAACGCGTTTAAAAGGTCTTTTTTTGTCCGATCTTCTCGTTTTCACTCAAAATAAACAACGAAAAACGTTGTTGTAAAACTATAACGCGTTTAAAACGTCCCTTTTTGTCTGATCTTCTCGTTTTCACTAAAAATAAACAACGAAAAACGTTGTTGCAAAACTATAACGCGTTTAAAAGGTCCCTTTTTGTCCGATCTTCTCGTTTTCACTCAAAATAAAGAATGAAAAACGTTGTTGCAAAAATATAACGCGTTAAAAAGGTCACTTTTTGTCCGATCTTCTCATTTTCACTCCAAATAAACAACGAAAAACGTTGTTGCAAAACTATAACGCGTTTAAAAGGTCCCATTTTGTCCGATTTTCTCGTTCTCACTCAAAATTAACAACGAAAAACGTTGTTTCAAAACTATAACGCGTTTAAAAGGTACGTTATGTCTGATCTTCTCGTTTTCACACAAAATAAACAACAAAAAACCTTATTGCAAAACTTTAACGCATTTGAAAGGTCCCTTTTTTGTCCGATCTTCTCGTTTTCATTCCAAATAAACAACGAAAAACGTTGTTGAAAAACTATAACGTGTTTAAAAGGTCATTTTTTGTTAGATTTTCTCGTTTTCACTCAAAATTAACAATGAAAAACGTTGTTGCAAAACTATAACGCGT
Source organism: Rutidosis leptorrhynchoides (assembly GCF_046630445.1). Taxonomy (NCBI): domain Eukaryota; kingdom Viridiplantae; phylum Streptophyta; class Magnoliopsida; order Asterales; family Asteraceae; genus Rutidosis; species Rutidosis leptorrhynchoides. Next base: position 262,964,623 of record NC_092337.1, read on the forward strand.
TTAAAAGGTCCCTTTTTGTCCGATCTTCTCGTTTTCACACAAAATAAACAACGAAAAACGTTATTGCAAAACTATAACGCATTTGAAAGGTCCCTTTTTGTCCGATCTTCTCGTTTTCACACAAAATTAACAACGAAAAACGTTGTTGCAAAACTATAACGCGTTTAAAAGGTCCCTTTTTGTCCGATCTACTCGTTTTCACTCAAAATTAACAACAAAAAACGTTGTTGCAAAACTATAACGCGTTTAAAAGGTCCCCTTTTGTTCTATCTTCTCGTTCTCACACAAAATAAACAACGAAAAACGTTATTGCAAAACTATAACGCGTTTGAAAGGTCCCTTTTTGTTCGATCTTCTCGTTTTCACTCAAAATAAACAACGAAAAACGTTGTTGCAAAACTATAACGCATTTAAAACGTCCCTTTTTGTCCGATCTTCTCGTTTTCACTCAAAATAAACAACGAAAAACGTTGTTACAAAACTATAACGCGTTTAAAACGTCCCTTTTTGTCCGATCTTCTCAATTTCACTCCAAATAAACAACGAAAAACGTCGTTGCAAAACTATAACGCGTTTAATGAAATGTCCCGTTCTTATTGATTAAAAACGTTCCATATTAATTGATTTCGTTGCGAGGTTTTGACCTCTATATGAGACGTTTTTCAAATACTGCATTCATTTTTAAAACGAACCATAACCTTTATTTCATAAATAAAGGTTTAAAAAGCTTTACGTAGATTATCAAATAATGATAATCTAAAATATCCTGTTTACACACGACCATTACATAATGGTTTACAATACAAATATGTTACATCGAAATCAGTTTCTTGAATGCAGTTTTTACACAATATCATACAAACATGGACTCCAAATCTTGTCCTTATTTTAGTATGCAACAGCGGAAGCTCTTAGTATTCACCTAAGAATAAACATGCTTTAAACATCAACAAAAATGTTGGTGAGTTATAGGTTTAATCTATATATATCAAATCATAACAATAGACCACAAGATTTCATATTTCAATACACATCCCATACATAGAGATAAAAATCATTCATATAGTGAACACCTGGTAACCGACATTAACAAGATGCATATATAAGAATATCCCCATCATTCCGGGACACCCTTCGGATATGATATAAATTTCGAAGTACTAAAGCATCCGGTACTTTGGATGGGGTTTGTTAGGCCCAATAGATCTATCTTTAGGATTCGCGTTAATTAGGGTGTCTGTTCCCTAATTCTTAGATTACCAGACTTAATAAAAAGGTTCATATTCAATTTTGATAATTCAACCATAGAATGTAGTTTCACGTACTTGTGTCTATTTTGTAAATCATTTATAAAACCTACATGTATTCTCATCCCAAAAATATTAGATTTTAAAAGTGGGACTATAACTCACTTTCACAGATTTTTACTTCGTCGGGAAGAAAGACTTGACCACTGGTTGATTCACGAACCTATAACAATATATACATATATATCAAAGTATGTTCAAAATATATTTACAACACTTTTAATATATTTTGATGTTTTAAGTTTATTAAGTCAGCTGTCCTCGTTAGTAACCTACAACTAGTTGTCCACAGTTAGATGTACAGAAATAAATCGATAAATATTATCTTGAATCAATCCACGACCCAGTGTATACGTATCTCAGTATTGATCACAACTCAAACTATATATATTTTGGAATCAACCTCAACCCTGTATAGCTAACTCCAACATTCACATATAGAGTGTCTATGGTTGTTCTGAAATATATATAGATGTGTCGACATGATAGGTCGAAACATTGTATACGTGTCTATGGTATCTCAACATTACAGAATATACAATACAAGTTGATTAAGTTATGGTTGGAATAGATTTGTTACCAATTTTCACGTAGCTAAAATGAGAAAAATTATCCAATCTTGTTTTACCCATAACTTCTTCATTTTAAATCCGTTTTGAGTGAATCAAATTGCTATAGTTTCATATTGAACTCTATTTTATGAATCTAAACAGAAAAAGTATAGGTTTATAGTCGGAAAAATAAGTTACGAGTCATTTTTGAAAAGGTAGTCATTTCAGTCGAAAGAACGACGTCTAGATGACCATTTTAGAAAACATACTTCCACTTTGAGTTTAACCATAATTTTTAGATATAGTTTCATGTTCATAATAAAAATCATTTTCCCAGAATAACAACTTTTAAATCAAAGTTTATCATAGTTTTTAATTAACTAACCCAAAACAGCCCGCGGTGTTACTACGACGGCGTAAATCCGGTTTTACGGTGTTTTTCGTGTTTTCAGGTTTTAAATCATTAAGTTAGCATATCATATAGATATAGAACATGTGTTTAGTTAATTTTAAAAGTCAAGTTAGAAGGATTAACTTTTATTTGCGAACAAGTTTAGAATTAACTAAACTATGTTCTAGTGATTACAAGTTTAAACCTTCGAATAAGATAGCTTTATATGTATGAATCGAATGATGTTATGAACATCATTACTACCTCAAGTTCCTTGGATAAACCTACTGGAAATGAGAAAAATATATCTAGCTTTAAAGGATCCTTGGATGGCTTGAAAGTTCTTGAAGCAGAATCATGACACGAAAATAATTTCAAGTAAGATTTCCACTCGAAATAAGATTGTTATAGTTATAGAAATTGAATTAAAGTTTGAATATGATTATTACCTTGTATTAGAAAGATAACCTACTGTAAGTAACAAAGGTTTCTTGATCTTGGATGATTATTTGGAATGGATTTAGAAAACTTGGAAGTAAACTTGCAATCTTGGAAGTATTCTTGATTTTATGAAACTAGAACTTTTGGAATTTATGAAGAACACTTGGAACTTGAAGATAGAACATGAGAGAGATCAATTAGATGAATAAAATTGAAGAATAAAAGTGTTTGTAGGTGTTTTTGGTCGTTGGTTTATGGATTAGATATAAAGGATATGTAATTTTGTTTTCATGTAAATAAGTCATGAATGATTACTCATATTTTTGTAATTTTATGAGATATTTCATGCTAGTTGCCAAATGATGACTCCCACATGTGATAGGTGACTCACATGGGCTGCTAAGAGCTAATCATTGGAGTGTATATACTAATAGTACATACATCTAAAAGCTGTGTATTGTACGAGTACGAATACGGGTGCATACGAGTGGAATTGTTGATGAAACTGAACGAGGATGTAATTGTAAGCATTTTTGTTAAGTAGAAGTATTTTGATAAGTGTATTGAAGTCTTTCAAAAGTGTATGAATACATATTAAAACACTACATGTATATACATTTTAACTGAGTCGTTAAGTCATCGTTAGTCGTTACATGTAAATGTTATTTTGAAACCTTTAGGTTAACGATCTTGTTGAATGTTGTTAACCCATTGTTTATTATAACAAATGAGATGTTAAATTGTTATATTATCATGATATTATGATATATAATATATCTTAGTATGATATATATACAGTTAAATGCCGTTACAACGATAATCGTTACATATATGTCCCGTTTCGAAATCATTAAGTTAGTAGTCTTATTTTTACATATGTATTTCATTGTTAATACACTTAATAATATATTTACTTATCATTTAACATAATTAACCAAGTGTATCAATATCTTAATATGATTCATATGTACCTAGTAAGACGTTGTTATAACGATAATCGTTATATATATCGTTTTCGAGTTTCTTAAATTAATAGTCTCATTTTTATGTATATATTATTAAAATACCTAATGAGATACATACTTATAATAAAATCATGTTAACTATATATATAACCATATATATGTCATCGTATAGTTTTTACAAGTTTTAACGTTCGTGAATCACCGGTAAACTTGGGTGGTCAATTGTCTATATGAAACATATTTCAATTAATCAAGTCTTAACAAGTTTGATTGCTTAACATGTTGGAAACACTTAATCATGTAAATAACAATTTCATTTAATATATATATAAACATGGAAAAGTTCGGGTCACTACAGTACCTACCCGTTAAATAAATTTCGTCCCGAAATTTTAAGCAGTTGGAGGTGTTGACGTATCTTCTGGAAATAAATGCGGGTATTTCTTCTTCATCTGATCTTCATGCTCCCAGGTGAACTCGGGTCCTCTAAGAGCATTCCATCGAACCTTAACAATAGGTATCTTGTTTTGTTTAAGTCTCTTAACCTCACGATCCATTATTTCGACGGGTTCTTCAATGAATTGAAGTTTTTCATTGATTTGGATTTCGTCCAACGGAATAGTGAGATCTTCTTTAGCAAAACATTTCTTCAAATTTGAGACATGGAAAGTGTTATGTACAACCGCGAGTTGTTGAGGTAGCTCCAGTTGGTAAGCTACTGGTCCGACACGATCTATGATCTTGAATGGTCCAATGTACCTTGGATTTAGTTTCCCCCGTTTACCAAATCGAACAACGCCTTTCGAAGGTGAAACGTTAAGCATGACAATTTCTCCAATTTCAAACTCTATATCTTTTCTTTTACTATCCGCGTAGCTCTTTTGTCGACTCTGGGCGGTTTTCAATCTTTGTTGAATTTGGATGATTTTCTCGGTAGTTTCTTGTATTATCTCCGGACCCGTAATCTGTCTATCCCCCACTTCACTCCAACAAATCAGAGACCTGCACTTTCTACCATAAAGTGCTTCAAACGGCCCTATCTCAATGCTTGAATGGTAGCTGTTGTTGTAGGAAAATTCTGCTAACGGTAGATGTCGATCCCAACTGTTTCCGAAATCAATAACACAAGCTCGTAGCATGTCTTCAAGCATTTGTATTGTCCTTTCGCTCTGCCCATCAGTTTGTGGATGATAGGCAGTACTCATGTCTAGACGAGTTCCCAATGCTTGCTGTAATGTCTGCCAGAATCTTGAAATAAATCTGCCATCCCTATCAGAGATAATAGAGATTGGTATTTCATATCTGGAGATGACTTCCTTCAAATACAGTCGTGCTAACTTCTCCATCTTGTCATCTTCTCTTATTGGCAGGAAGTGTGCTGATTTGGTGAGACAATCAACTATTACCCAAATCGTATCAAAACCACTTGCAGTCCTTGGCAATTTAGTGATGAAATCCATGGTTATATTTTCCCATTTCCATTTCAGGATTTCGGGTTGTTGAAGTAGACCTGATAGTTTCTGATGCTCAGCTTTGACCTTAGAACACGTCAAACATTCTCCTACGTATTTAGCAACATCGGCTTTCATACCTGGCCACCAAAAATATTTCTTGAGATCCTTGTACATCTTCCTCGTTCCAAGATGTATTGAGTATCTGGTTTTATGAGCTTCTCTAAGTACCATTTCTCTCATATCTCCAAATTTTGGTACCCAAATCCTTTCAGCCCTATACCGGGTTCCGTCTTCCCGAATATTAAGATGCTTCTCCAATCCTTTGGGTATTTCATCCTTTAAATTTCCCTCTTTTAAAACTCCTTGTTGCGCCTCCTTTATTTGAGTAGTAAGGTTATTATGAATCATTATATTCATAGATTTTACTCGAATGGGTTCTCTGTCCTTCCTACTCAAGGCATCGGCTACCACATTTGCCTTCCCCGGGTGGTAACGAATCTCAAAGTCGTAATCATTCAACAATTCAATCCACCTACGCTGCCTCATATTCAGTTGTTTCTGATTAAATATGTGTTGAAGACTTTTGTGGTCGGTATATATAATACTTTTGACGCCATATAAGTAGTGCCTCCAAGTCTTTAATGCAAAAACAACCGCGCCTAATTCCAAATCATGCGTCGTTTAATTTTTTTCGTGAATCTTCAATTGTCTAGACGCATAAGCAATCACCTTCGTTCGTTGCATTAATACACAACCGAGACCTTGCTTTGATGCGTCACAATAAATCACAAAATCATCATTCCCTTCAGGCAATGACAATATAGGTGCCGTAGTTAGCTTTTTCTTCAATAACTGAAACGCTTTCTCTTGTTCATCATTCCATTCAAATTTCTTCCCTTTATGCGTTAATGCAGTCAAGGGTTTTGCTATTCTGGAAAAGTCTTGGATAAACCTTCTGTAGTAACCAGCTAGTCCTAAAAATTGGTGTATGTGCTTCGGAGTTTTCGGGGTTTCCCACTTTTCAACAGTTTCTATCTTTGCCGGATCCACCTTAATACCTTCTTTGTTCACTATGTGACCGAGGAATTGAACTTCTTCCAACCAAAATGCACACTTTGAAAACTTAGCATACAATTCTTCCTTCCTCAATACTTCTAACACCTTTCTCAATTGTTCACCGTGTTCTTGGTCATTCTTTGAGTAAATAAGTATGTCATCAATGAAAACAATGACAAACTTGTCAAGGTATGGTCCACACACTCAGTTCATAAGGTCCATGAACACAGCTGGTGCATTAGTTAAACCAAACGGCATGACCATAAACTCGTAATGACTGTAACGTGTTCTGAAAGCAGTCTTTGGAATATCATCTTCTTTCACCCGCATTTGATGATACCCGGAACGTAAGTCAATCTTTGAATAAACAGACGAGCCTTGCAGTTGATCAAATAAGTCGTTGATTCTCGGTAGTGGGTAGCGGTTCTTGATGGTAAGTTTGTTCAACTCTCGATAGTCGATACACAACCTGAATGTACCATCTTTCTTCTTGACAAACAAAACAGGAGCTCCCCACGGTGATGTGCTTGGTCAAATGAAACCACGCTCTAAAAGTTCTTGTAATTGGCTTTGCAGTTCTTTCATCTCGCTGGGTGCGAGTCTATAAGGAGCACGAACTATTGGTGCAGCTCCTGGTAAAAGATCTATTTGAAATTCAACAGATCGATGTATAGGTAGTCCCGGTAATTCTTTCGGAAATACATCGGGAAATTCTTTTGCGACGGGAACATCATTGATGCTCTTTTCTTCAGTTTGTACTTTCTCGACATGTGCTAGAACAGCATAACAACCTTTTCTTATTAGTTTTTGTGCCTTCAAATTACTAATAAGATGTAGCTTCATGTTGCCCTTTTCTCCGTACACCATTAAGGGTTCTCCTTCTTCTCGTACAATGCGAATTGCATTTTTATAACATACGATCTCTGCTTTCACCTTCTTCAGCCAGTCCATGCCAACTATTACATCAAAACTCCCTAACTCTATTGGTATCAAATCAATCTTAAATGTTTCGCTAACCAGTTTAATTTCTCGATTCCGACATATATTATCTGCTGAAATTAATTTACCATTTGCTAATTCGAGTAAAAATTTACTATCCAAAGGCGTCAATGGACAACTTAAAAAATCTCTACTCATATAGCTTCTATCCGCACCCGAATCAAATAAAACGTAAGCAGATTTATTGTCAATAAGAAACGTACCCGTAACAAGCTACGGGTCTTCCTGTGCCTCTACCGCATTAATATTGAAAACTCTTCCGCGGCCTTGTCCATTCGTGTTCTCCTGGTTCGGGCAATTTCTAATAATGTGGCCCGGTTTTCCACATTTATAACAAACTACATTGGCATAACTTGCTCCGACACTACTTGCTCCACCATTACTCGTTCCGACACCATTTGTTCCTTTCGTTCTATTAATCCCTGGTCCGTAGACCTCACACTTCGCCGCGCTATGACCATTTCTTTTACACTTGTTGCAAAATTTGGTGCAGAACCCCGAGTGATACTTTTCACACCTTCTGATTGTTGTTGTTGTTGCAGTTATTATAGTTGTTGGGATGATTGTTGTAGTAGTAGTAGTAGTTGTTGTTGTTGTTGTTGTTGTTGTTGTTGTTGTTGTTGGGCCGTTTATTGTAGTTGCGATTGATGTTGCGATTGTTGGGATAATTGTTGCGATCATTGTTGTAATTGCTGTTGTTGTTTTATTGGTGATTCTTATCACCGTTTTCCTCCCACTTTCTTTTGACTTGCTTCACATTGGCCTCTTCAGCAGTCTGTTCTTTAATTCTTTCTTCAATCTGGTTCACTAGTTTGTGAGCCATTCTACATGCCTGTTGTATGGAGGCGGGCTCGTGTGAACTTATATCTTCTTGGATTCTTTCCGGTAATCCTTTCACAAACGCGTCGATCTTCTCTTCCGCATCTTCGAACGCTCCCGGACACAATAGGCACAATTCTGTGAATCTTATTTCGTACGTGGTAATATCAAATCCTTGGGTTCGTAACCTTCTAAGTTCTGTCTTGAGCTTATTGACCTCGGTTCTGGGACGATACTTCTCGTTTATCAAGTGCTTGAATGCTGACCACGGTAGTGCTTACGCATCATCTTGTCCCACTTGCTCTAGATAGGTATTCCACCATGTTAACGCAGAACCTGTGAAGGTATGCGTAGCGTACTTCACTTTGTCCTCTTCAGTACACTTACTTATGGCAAACACCGATTCAACCTTCTCGATCCACCGTTTCAATCCGATCGGTCCTTTGGTTCCATCAAATTCTAAAGGGTTGCAGGCAGTGAATTCTTTGTATGTGCATCCTACACGATTTCCTGTACTGCTAGATCCAAGGTTATTGTTGGTATGTAGCGCAGCCTGTACTGCGGCTATGTTTGAAGCTAGAAAAGTACGGAATTCCTCTTCATTCATATTCACGGTGTGTCGAGTAGTCGGTGCCATTTCCTTCAAAATAGTCAAATGGAACAAGTTAATCATACAGAATATTAAGAGTAGTTAATAGTATTTCGTAGCATAATATGAACTCATTTAAAAAAGCTTTTTCTTCATATTAGCGTTTTATAAGTTTAAATTCGGGTAGTACCTACCCGTTAAGTTCATACTTAGTAGCTAATATACAATTCAACTACTACAATTCTATATGAAAAACTGATTATAATAATATTTCACGTTCAAACTTTTATACAATATTTTACAAACTTACAATACCGCTTATTTTACATAAAGCATGAAATATAGCACACAATAACTTTGATACAAGATAGTTGTGAAGATAATTCTAGCTAGTACACAAGTCGTTCAGCAAAGGCAATAAAGACACGTAATTCATACGTCCAGAAACAAGTCATGCATTCTGGTTTTACTAGGACTACTTCCCATCCTTAGTCTTGTGGAACATAACCGTTATGGCCGTTGATAAGACAGCGTGTTGTAACGTCGTAAAAGGGACGAGGGTTACGTAATGACCAACAGTCTCGTAATAACCTAAAAACCTCATTTCTTATCCCAATTACCGACTCCGTTACTTGTGGGAACGTTTTGTTTAATAGTTGTAGCCCGATGTTCTTGTTCTCACTTTGGTGAGAAGCGAACATTACTAACCCGTAAGCATAGCATGCTTCTTTATGTTGCATGTTAGCCGCTTTTTCTAAATCATGAAGTCCTATATTCGGATACATTGAGTCAAAATAATTTCTTAACCCGTTGCGTAAAATAGCATTTGGGTTCCCCGCAATGTATGCGTCAAAGTAAACACATCGTAACTTATGGGTTTCCCAATGTGATATCCCCCATCTTTCAAACGAAAGTCTCTTATAAACCAAGACATTCTTGAAACGTTCTTCGAATGTCTTTCAAACTGATTTCGCCGTAAATAGTTGTGCCGAAGAATTCTGACCGACTCTAGACAAGATTTCATCAATCATGTCTCCGGGTAGGTCTCTTAAAATATTGGGTTGTCTATCCATTTTGTGTTTTTATACTGTAAAATAGACAAGAGTTAGATTCATAAAAAAAATACTTATTAATACAAGCAATTTTTACATATATCATAAAGCATAAGCACACTATATTACATATATTACACCACACGAATACAACTATCTTATTCCGACTCGCTCGTTTCTTCTTCTTCGGTTTTGGTTCGTTTTGCCAAGTTTCTAGGGATATATGATGTTCCCCTAATACGAGCTGTCGTTTTCCATAACGGTTTAGAAAAACCTGGTGGTTTAGAGGTTCCCAGGTCATTGTTACAACTTAAGGGCTTCGGGGCTTGACGATACATATAAAGTTCATCGGGGTTGGAATTAGATTTCTCTATTTTTATGCCCTTTCCCTTATTATTTTCTTTTGCCTTTTTAAATTCAGTTGGGGTAATTTCTATAACATCATCGGAATTCTCGTCGGAATCCGATTCATCGGAGAATTGGTAATCCTCTCAATATTTTGCTTCCTTTGCGGAAACACCATTGACCATAATTAACCTTGGTCTGTTGGTTGAGGATTTTCTTTTACTTAACTGTTTTATTATTTCCCTCACCGGTTCTATTTTCTCCTCCAGTTCCTCCTCTTCCGGTTCTGATTCTTCTTCCGGTTCTGATTCTTCTTCCAGTTCTTCTTCTAGAACTTGTAAATCAGTCCAATATATATTCGACTCTTCGTTATTATTAGGTGAGTCAATGGGATTTGTGCTAGAGGTAGACATCTATCACATAATATCAAACGCGTTAAGAGATTAATATATCACAAAATATTCACATGTTAAAAATATATAGTTTCCAACAAAATTTGTTAAGCAATCATTTTTCAAGTAAACAAGGTCGAAGTCCAGACTCACTAATGCATCCTAACAAACTCGATAAGACACACTAATGCAAAATTCTGGTTCTGTAAGACCAACGCTCGGATACCAACTGAAATGTCCCGTTCTTATTGATTAAAAACGTTCCATATTAATTGATTTCGTTACGAGGTTTTGACCTCTATATGAGACGTTTTTCAAAGACTGCATTCATTTTTAAAACAAACCATAACCTTTATTTCATAAATAAAGGTTTAAAAAGCTTTACGTAGATTATCAAATAATGATAATCTAAAATATCCTGTTTACACACGACCATTACATAATGGTTTACAATACAAATATGTTACATCGAAATCAGTTTCTTGAATGCAGTTTTTACACAATATCATACAAACATGGACTCCAAATCTTGTCCTTATTTTAGTATGCAACAGCGGAAGCTCTTAATATTCACCTGAGAATAAACATGCTTTAAACGTCAACAAAAATGTTGGTGAGTTATAGGTTTAACCTATATATATCAAATCGTAACAATAGACCACAAGATTTCATATTTCAATACACATCCCATACATAGAGATAAAAATCATTCATATGATGAACACCTGGTAACCGACATTAACAAGATGCATATATAAGAATATCCCCATCATTCCGGGACACCCTTCGGATATGATATAAATTTCGAAGTACTAAAGCATCCGGTACTTTGGATGGGGTTTGTTAGGCCCAATAGATCTATCTTTAGGATTCGCGTCAATTAGGGTGTCTGTTCCCTAATTCATAGATTACCAGACTTAATAAAAAGGGGCATATTCGATTTCGATAATTCAATCATAGAATGTAGTTTCACGTACTTGTGTCTATTTTGTAAATCATTTATAAAACCTGCATGTATTCTCATCCCAAAAATATTAGATTTTAAAAGTGGGACTATAACTCACTTTCACAGATTTTTACTTCGTCGGAAAGTAAGACTTGGCCACTGGTTGATTCACGAACCTATAACAATATATACATATATATCAAAGTATGTTCAAAAATATATTTACAACACTTTTAATATATTTTGATGTTTTAAGTTTATTAAGTCAGCTGTCCTCGTTAGTAACCTACAACTAGTTGTCCACAGTTAGATGTACAGAAATAAATCGATAAATATTATCTTGAATCAATCCACGACCCAGTGTATACGTATCTCAGTATTGATCACAACTCAAACTATATATATTTTGGAATCAACCTCAACCCTGTATAGCTAACTCCAACATTCACATATAGAGTGTCTATGGTTGTTCCGAAATATATATAGATGTGTCGACATGATAGGTCGAAACATTGTATACGTGTCTATGGTATCTCAAGATTACATAATATACAATACAAGTTGATTAAGTTATGGTTGGAATAGATTTGTTACCAATTTTCACGTAGCTAAAATGAGAAAAATTATCCAATCTTGTTTTACCCATAACTTCTTCATTTTAAATCCGTTTTGAGTGAATCAAATTGCTATGATTTCATATTGAACTCTATTTTATGAATCTAAACAGAAAAAGTATAGGTTTATAGTCGGAAAAATAAGTTACAAGTCGTTTTTGTAAAGGTAGTCATTTCAGTCGAAAGAACGACGTCTAGATGACCATTTTAGAAAACATACTTCCACTTTGAGTTTAACCATAATTTTTGGATATAGTTTCATGTTCATAATAAAAATCATTTTCCCAGAATAACAACTTTTAAATCAAAGTTTATCATAGTTTTTAATTAACTAACCCAAAACAGCCCGCGGTGTTACTACGACGGCGTAAATCCGGTTTTACGGTGTTTTTCGTGTTTCCAGGTTTTAAATCATTAAGTTAGCATATCATATAGATATAGAACATGTGTTTAGTTGATTTTAAAAGTCAAGTTAGAAGGATTAACTTTTATTTGCGAACAAGTTTAGAATTAACTAAACTATGTTCTAGTGATTACAAGTTTAAACCTTCGAATAAGATAGCTTTATATGTATGAATCGAATGATGTTATGAACATCATTACTACCTCAAGTTCCTTGGATAAACCTACTGGATATGAGAAAAATAGATCTAGCTTCAAAGGATCTTTGGATGGCTTGAAAGTTCTTGAAGCAGAATCATGACACGAAAATAATTTCAAGTAAGATTTCCACTCCAAATAAGATTGTTATAGTTATAGAAATTGAATTAAAGTTTGAATATGATTATTACCTTGTATTAGAAAGATAACCTACTGTAAGTAACAAAGGTTTCTTGATCTTGGATGATTATTTGGAATGGATTTAGAAAACTTGGAAGTAAACTTGCAATCTTGGAAGTATTCTTGATTTTATGAAACTAGAACTTTTAGAATTTATGAAGAACACTTGGAACTTGAAGATAGAGCTTGAGAGAGATCAATTAGATGAAGAAAATTGAAGAATGAAAGTGTTTGTAGGTGTTTTTGGTCGTTGGTGTATGGATTAGATATAATGGATATGTAATTTTGTTTTCATGTAAATAAGTCATGAATGATTACTCATATTTTTGTAATTTTATGAGATATTTCATGCTAGTTGCCAAATGATGGCTCCCACATGTGTTAGGTGACTCACATGGGCTGCTAAGAGCTGATCATTGGAGTGTATATACCAATAGTACATACATCTAAAAGCTGTGTATTGTACGAGTACGAATACGGGTGCATACGAGTGGAATTGTTGATGAAACTGAACGAGGATGTAATTGTAAGCATTTTTGTTAAGTAGAAGTATTTTGATAAGTGTCTTGAAGTCTTTCAAAAGTGTATGAATACATATTAAAACACTACATGTATATACATTTTAACTGAGTCGTTAAGTCATCGTTAGTCGTTACATGTAAATGTTGTTTTGAAACCTTTAGGTTAACGATCTTGTTGAATGTTGTTAACCCATTGTTTATTATAACAAATGAGATGTTAAATTGTTATATTATCATGATATTATGATATATAATATATCTTAGTATGATATATATACAGTTAAATGCCGTTACAACGATAATCGTTACATATATGTCTCGTTTCGAAATCATTAAGTTAGTAGTCTTATTTTTACATATGTATTTCATTGTTAATACACTTAATAATATATTTACTTATCATTTAACATAATTAACCAAGTGTATCAATATCTTAATATGATTCATATGTACCTAGTAAGACGTTGTTATAATGATAATCGTTATATATATCGTTTTCGAGTTTCTTAAATTAATACTCATTTTTATGTATATAACTCATTATTAAAATACCTAATGAGATACATACTTATAATAAAATCATGTTAACTATATATATAACCATATATATGTCATCGTATAGTTTTTACAAGTTTTAACGTTCGTAAATCACCGGTCAACTTGGGTGGTCAATTGTCTATATGAAACCTATTTCAATTAATCAAGTCTTAACAAGTTTGATTGCTTAACATGTTGGAAACACTTAATCATGTAACTAACAATTTCATTTAATATATATATATAAACATGGAAAAGTTCGGGTCACTACATTTAAAAGGTCCCTTTTTGTTCGATCTTCTCGTTTTTACTCAAAATAAACAACGAAAATGTTGTTGCAAAACTATAACGCGTTTAAAACGTCCCATTTTGTCCGATCTTCTCGTTTTCACTAAAAATAAACAACGAAAAACATTGTTGCAAAACTATAACGCGTTTAGCAGGTCCCTTTTTGTCCGATCTTCTCGTTTTCACTCAAAATAAATAACGAAAAACGTTGTTGCAAAAATATAACGCGTTTAAAAGGTCCCTTTTTGTCCGATCTTCTCATTTTCACTCCAAATAAACAACGAAAAACGTTGTTGCAAAACTAGAACGCGTTTAAAAGGTCCTTTTTTGTCCGATTTTCTCGTTTTCACTCAAAATTAACAACGAAAAACGTTGTTGCAAAACTATAATGCCTTTAAAAGGTCCCTTTTTGTTCGATCTTCTCGTTTTCACACAAAATAAACAACGAAAAACGTTATTGCAAAACTATAACGCGTTTGAAAGGTCCCTTTTTGTCAGATCTTCTCGTTTTCACTCAAAATAAACAACGAAAAACGTTGTTGCAAAACTATAACGCGTTTAAAACGTCCCTTTTTGTCTGATCTTCTCGTTTTCACTCAAAATTAACAATGAAAAACGTTGTTGCAAAACTATAACGCGTTTAAAACGTCCCTTTTTGTCCGATCTTCTCGTTTTCACTCAAAATAAACAACGAAAAACGTTGTTACAAAATTATAACGCGTTTAAAACGTCCCTTTTTGTCAGATCTTCTCGTTTTCACTCAAAATAAACAACGAAAAACGTTGTTGCAAAACTATAACGCGTTTAAAACGTCCCTTTTGGTCCGATCTTCTCGTTTTCACTCAAAATAAACAACGAAAAACGTTGTTGCAAAACTATAACGCGTTTAAAAGGTCCCTTTTGTCCGATCTTCTCGTTTTCACTCAAAAGAAACAACGAAAAACGTTGTTGCAAAACTAAAACGCGTTTAAAAGGTCCCTTTTTGTCCGATCTTCTCGTTTTCACTCAAAATTAACAACGAAAAACGTTGTTGCAAAACTATAATGCGTTTAAAAGGTCCCTTTTTGTTCTATCTTCTCGTTTTCACACAAAATAAACAACGAAAAACGTTATTGCAAAACTATAACGCGTTTGAAAGGTCCCTTTTTGTTCGATCTTCTCGTTTTCACTCAAAATAAACAACGACAAACGTTGTTGCAAAACTATAACGCTTTTAAAACGTCCCTTTTTGTCCGATATTCTCGTTTTCACTCAAAATAAACAACGAAAAAAGTTGTTGCAAAACTATAACGCGTTTAAAACGTCCCTTTTTGTCCGATCTTCTTGTTTTCACTCAAAATTAACAATGAAAAACGTTGTTGCAAAACTATAACGCGTTTAAAACGTCCCTTTTTGTCTGATCTTCTCGTTTTCACTCAAAATAAACAACGAAAAACGTTGTTGCAAAACTATAGCGCGTTTAAAACGTCCCTTTTGGTCCGATCTTCTCGTTTTCACTCAAAATAAACAACGAAAAACGATGTTGCAAAACTATAACGCGTTTAAAAGGTACCTTTTTGTCCGATCTTCTCGTTTTCACTCAAAATAAACAACGAAAAACGTTGTTGCAAAACTATAACGCGTTTAAAAGGTCCCTTTTTGTCCGATCTTCTCGTTTTCACTCAAAATTAACAAATAAAAACGTTGTTACAAAATTATAACGCGTTTAAAACGTCCCTTTTTGTCCGATCTTCTCGTTTTCACTCAAAATAAACAACGAAAAACGTTGTTGCAAAACTATAACGCGTTTAAAACGTCCCTTTTGGTCCGATCTTCTCGTTTTCACTCAAAATAAACTACGAAAAACGTTGTTGCAAAACTATAACGCGTTTAAAAGGTCCCTTTTTGTCCGATCTTCTCGTTTTCACTCGAAATAAACAACGAAAAACGATGTTGCAAAACTATAACGCGTTTAAAAGGTCCCTTTTGTCCGATCTTATCGTTTTCACTCAAAATAAACAACGAAAAACGTTGTTGCAAAACTATAACGCGTTTAAAAGGTCCCTTTTTGTCCGATCTTCTCGTTTTCACTCAAAATTAACAACGAAAAACGTTGTTGCAAAACTATAACGCGTTTAAAAGGTCCCTTTTTGTTCTATCTTCTCGTTTTCACACAAAATAAACAACGAAAAACGTTATTGCAAAACTATAACGCGTTTGAAAGGTCCCTTTTTGTTCGATCTTCTCGTTTTCACTCAAAATAAACAACGACAAACGTTGTTGCAAAACTATAACGCGTTTAAAACGTCCATTTTTGTCCGATCTTCTCGTTTTCACTCAAAATAAACAACGAAAAACGTTGTTGCAAAACTATAACGCGTTTAAAACGTCCCTTTTTGTCCGATCTTCTTGTTTTCACTCAAAATTAACAATGAAAAACGTTGTTGCAAAACTATAACGCGTTTAAAACGTCCCATTTTGTCCGATCTTCTCGTTTTCACTCAAAATAAACAACGAAAAACGTTGTTGCAAAACTATAGCGCGTTTAAAACGTCCCTTTTGGTCCGATCTTCTCGTTTTCACTCAAAATAAACAACGAAAAACGATGTTGCAAAACTATAACGCGTTTAAAAGGTACCTTTTTGTCCGATCTTCTCGTTTTCACTCAAAATAAACAACGAAAAACGTTGTTGCAAAATTATAACGCGTTTAAAAGGTCCCTTTTTGTCCGATCTTCTCATTTTCACTCAAAATAAACAACGAAAAACGTTGTTGCGAAACTATAACGCGTTTAAAACGTCCCTTTTTGTCCGATCTTCTCGTTTTCACTCAAAATAAACAACGAAAAACGTTGTTGCAAAAATATAACGCGTTTAAAAGGTCCCTTTTTGCCCGATCTTCTCATTTTCACTCCAAATAAACAACGAAAAACGTTTTTGCAAAACTATAACGCGTTTAAAAGGTCCCTTTTTGTCCGATTTTCTCTTTTTCACTCAAAATTAACAACGAAAAACGTTGTTGCAAAACTATAACGCGTTTAAAAGGTCCCTTTATGTCCGATCTTCTCGTTTTCACTCCAAATAAACAACGAAAAACCTTATTACAAAACTTTAACGCGTTTGAAGGATGCCTTTTTGTCCGATCTTCTCATTTTCACACAAAATTAGCAACGAAAAACGTTGTTGCAAAACTATAATGCCTTTAAAAGGTCCCTTTTTGTTCGATCTTCTCGTTTTCACACAAAATAAACAACGAAAAACGTTATTGCAAAACTATAACGCGTTTGAAAGGTCCCTTTTTGTCAGATCTTCTCGTTTTCACTCAAAATAAACAACGAAAAACGTTGTTGCAAAACTATAACGCGTTTAAAACGTCCCTTTTTGTCTGATCTTCTCGTTTTCACTCAAAATTAACAATGAAAAACGTTGTTGCAAAACTATAACGCGTTTAAAACGTCCCTTTTTGTCCGATCTTCTCGTTTTCACTCAAAATAAACAACGAAAAACGTTGTTACAAAATTATAACGCGTTTAAAACGTCCCTTTTTGTCCGATCTTCTCGTTTTCACTCAAAATAAACAACGAAAACGTTGTTGCAAAACTATAACGCGTTTAAAACGTCCCTTTTGGTCCGATCTTCTCGTTTTCACTCAAAATAAACAACGAAAAACGTTGTTGCAAAACTATAACGCGTTTAAAAGGTCCCTTTTGTCCGATCTTCTCGGTTTCACTCAAAAGAAACAACGAAAAACGTTGTTGCAAAACTAAAACGCGTTTAAAAGGTCCCTTTTTGTCCGATCTTCTCGTTTTCACTCAAAATTAACAACGAAAAACGTTGTTGCAAAACTATAACGCGTTTAAAAGGTCCCTTTTTGTTCTATCTTCTCGTTTTCACACAAAATAAACAACGAAAAACGTTATTGCAAAACTATAACGCGTTTGAAAGGTCCCTTTTTGTTCGATCTTCTCGTTTTCACTCAAAATAAACAACGACAAACGTTGTTGCAAAACTATAACGCGTTTAAAAGGTCCCTTTTTGTCCGATCTTCTCGTTTTCACACAAAATAAACAACGAAAAACGTTATTGCAAAACTATAACGTGTTTGAAAGGTCCCTTTTTGTCCGATCTTCTCCTTTTCACTCAAAATAAACAAAGAAAAACGTTGTTGCAAAACTATAATGCATTTAAAAGGTCCCTTTTTGTCCGATCTTCTCGTTTTCACACAAAATTAACAACGAAAAACGTTGTTGCAAAACTATAACGCGTTTAAAAGGTCCCTTTTTGTCCGATCTTCTCGTTTTCACTCAAAATTAACAACGAAAAACGTTGTTGCAAAACTATAACGCGTTTAAAAGGTCCTTTTTTGTTCTATCTTCTCGTTTTCACACAAAATAAACAACGAAAAACGTTATTGCAAAACTATAACGCGTTTGAAAGGTCCCTTTTTGTTCGATCTTCTCGTTTTCACTCAAAATAAACAACGAAAAACGTTGTTGCAAAACTATAACGCCTTTAAAACGTCCCTTTACTCAAAATAAACAACGAAAAATGTTGTTGCAAAACTATAACTCGTTTAAAACGTCCCTTTTTGTCCGATCTTCTCGTTTTCACTCAAATTAACAATGAAAAACGTTGTTGCAAAACTATAACGCGTTTAAAACGTCCCTTTTTGTCCGATCTTCTCGTTTTCACTCAAAATAAACAACGAAAAACGTTGTTGCAAAACTATAACGCGTTTAAAACGTCCCTTTTGGTCCGATCTTCTCCTTTTCACTCAAAATAAACAACGAAAAACGTTGTTGCAAAACTGTAACGCGTTTAAAAGGTCCCTTTTTGTCCGATTTTCTCGTTTTCACACAAAATAAACAACGAAAAACGTTGTTGCAAAACTATAACGCGTTTAAAAGGTCCCTTTTTGTCCGATCTTCTCGTTTTCACTCAAAATAAACAACGAAAAACGTTGTTGCAAAACTATAACGCGTTTAAAACGTCCCTTTTTGTCCGATCTTCTCGTTTTCACTCAAAATAAACAACGAAAAACATTGTTGCAAAACTATAACGCGTTTAAAAAGTCCCTTTTTCCGATCTTCTCGTTTTCACTCAAAATAAACAACGAAAAACGTTGTTGCAAAAATATAACGCGTTTAAAAGGTCCCTTTTTGCCTGATCTTCTCATTTTCACTCCAAATAAACAACGAAAAATATTGTTGCAAAACTATAACGCGTTTAAAAGGTCCTTTTTTGTCCGATTTTCTCGTTTTCACTCAAAATTAACAACGAAAAACGTTGTTGCAAAACTATAACGCGTTTAAAAGGTCCCTTTATGTCCGATCTTCTCGTTTTCACACAAAATAAACAACGAAAAACCTTATTACAAAACTTTAACGCGTTTGAAAGTTCCCTTTTTGTCCGATCTTCTCGTTTTCACTCAAAATTAACAACGAAAAATGTTGTTGCAAAACTATAACACGTTTAAAAGGTCCCTTTTTCTCCGATCTTCTCGTTTTCACACAAAATAAACAACGAAAACGTTATTGCAAAACTATAACGCATTTGAAAGGTCCCTTTTTGTCCGATCTTCTCGTTTTCACTCAAAATAAACAACGAAAAACGTTGTTGCAAAACTATAACGCGTTTAAAAGGTCTCTTTTTGTCCGATCTTCTCGTTTTCACACAAAATAAACAACGAAAAACGTTATTGCAAAACTATAACGTGTTTGAAAGGTCCCTTTTTGTCCGATCTTCTCGTTTTCATTCCAAATAAACAACGAAAACGTTGTTACAAAACTATAACGTGTTTAAAAGGTCCTTTTTTGTCCGATTTTCTCGTTTTCACTCAAAATTAACAACGAAAAACGTTGTTGCAAAACTATAACGCGTTTAAAAGGTCCCTTTTTGTCCGATCTTCTCGTTTTCACACAAAATAAACAACGAAAAACGTTATTGCAAAACTATAATGTGTTTGAAAGGTCCCTTTTTGTCCGATCTTCTCGTTTTTACTAAAAATAAACAACGAAAAACGTTGTTGCAAAACTATAACGCATTTAAAAGGTCCCTTTTTGTCCGATCTTCTCGTTTTCACTAAAAATTAACAACGAAAAACGTTGTTGCAAAACTATAACGTGTTTAAAAGGTCCCTTTTTGTTCTATCTTCTCGTTTTCACACAAAATAAACAACGAAAAACGTTATTGCAAAACTATAACGCGTTTGAAAGGTCCCTTTTTGTTCGATCTTCTCGTTTTCACTCAAAATAAACAACGACAAACGTTGTTGCAAAACTATAACGCGTTTAAAACGTCCATTTTTGTCCGATCTTCTCGTTTTCACTCAAAATAAACAACGAAAAACGTTGTTGCAAAACTATAACGCGTTTAAAACGTCCCTTTTTGTCCGATCTTCTTGTTTTCACTCAAAATTAACAATGAAAAACGTTGTTGCAAAACTATAACGCGTTTAAAACGTCCCTTTTTGTCCGATCTTCTCGTTTTCACTCAAAATAAACAACGAAAAACGTTGTTGCAAAACTATAGCGCGTTTAAAACGTCCCTTTTGGTTCGATCTTCTCGTTTTCACTCAAAATAAACAACGAAAAACGATGTTGCAAAACTATAACGCGTTTAAAAGGTACCTTTTTGTCCGATCTTCTCGTTTTCACTCAAAATAAACAACGAAAAACGTTGTTGCAAAATTATAACGCGTTTAAAAGGTCCCTTTTTGTCCGATCTTCTCATTTTCACTCAAAATAAACAACGAAAAACGTTGTTGCGAAACTATAACGCGTTTAAAACGTCCCTTTTTGTCCGATCTTCTCGTTTTCACTCAAAATAAACAACGAAAAACGTTGTTGCAAAAATATAACGCGTTTAAAAGGTCCCTTTTTGCCCGATCTTCTCATTTTCACTCCAAATAAACAACGAAAAACGTTGTTGCAAAACTATAACGCGTTTAAAAGGTCCCTTTTTGTCCGATTTTCTCTTTTTCACTCAAAATTAACAACGAAAAACGTTGTTGCAAAACTATAACGCGTTTAAAAGGTCCCTTTATGTCCGATCTTCTCGTTTTCACTCCAAATAAACAACGAAAAACCTTATTACAAAACTTTAACGCGTTTGAAGGATGCCTTTTTGTCCGATCTTCTCGTTTTCACTCAAAATTAACAACGAAAAACGTTGTTGCAAAACTATAACACGTTTAAAAGGTCCCTTTTAGTCCGATCTTCGCGTTTTCACACAAAATAAATAACGAAAACGTTATTGCAAAACTATAACGTGTTTAAAAGGTCCCTTTTTGTCCGATATTCTCGTTTTCACTCAAAATAAACAACGAAAAACGTTGTTGCAAAACTAAAACGCGTTTAAAAGGTCCTTTTTTGTCCGATCTTCTCGTTTTCACACAAAATAAACAACGAAAAACGTTATTGCAAAACTATAACGTGTTTGAAAGGTCCCTTTTTGTCCGATCTTCTCCTTTTCACTCAAAATAAACAAAGAAAAACGTTGTTGCAAAACTATAATGCATTTAAAAGGTCCCTTTTTGTCCGATTTTCTCGTTTTCACACAAAATTAACAACGAAAAACGTTGTTGCAAAACTATAACGCGTTTAAAAGGTCCCTTTTTGTCCGATCTTCTCGTTTTCACTCAAAATTAACAACGAAAAACGTTGTTGCAAAACTATAACGCGTTTAAAAGGTCCTTTTTTGTTCTATCTTCTCGTTTTCACACAAAATAAACAACGAAAAACGTTATTGCAAAACTATAACGCGTTTGAAAGGTCCCTTTTTGTTCGATCTTCTCGTTTTCACTCAAAATAAACAACGAAAAACGTTGTTGCAAAACTATAACGCCTTTAAAACATCCCTTTACTCAAAATAAACAACGAAAAATGTTGTTGCAAAACTATAACGCGTTTAAAACGTCCCTTTTTGTCCGATCTTCTCGTTTTCACTCAAATTAACAATGAAAAACGTTGTTGCAAAACTATAACGCGCTTAAAACGTCCCTTTTTTCCGATCTTCTCGTTTTCACTCAAAATAAACAACGAAAAACGTTGTTGCAAAACTATAACGCGTTTAAAACGTCCCTTTTGGTCCGATCTTCTCCTTTTCACTCAAAATAAACAACGAAAAACGTTGTTGCAAAACTGTAACGCGTTTAAAAGGTCCCTTTTTGTCCGATTTTCTCGTTTTCACACAAAATAAACAACGAAAAACGTTGTTGCAAAACTATAACGCGTTTAAAAGGTCCCTTTTTGTCCGATCTTCTCGTTTTCACTCAAAATTAACAACGAAAAACGTTGTTGCAAAACTATAACACGTTTAAAAGGTCCCTTTTTCTCCGATCTTCTCGTTTTCACACAAAATAAACAACGAAAACGTTATTGCAAAACTATAACGCATTTGAAATGTCCATTTTTGTCCGATCTTCTCGTTTTCACTCAAAATAAACAACGAAAAACGTTGTTGCAAAACTATAACGCGTTTAAAAGGTCTCTTTTTGTCCGATCTTCTCGTTTTCACACAAAATAAACAACGAAAAACGTTATTGCAAAACTATAACGTGTTTGAAAGGTCCCTTTTTGTCCGATTTTCTCGTTTTCATTCCAAATAAACAACGAAAACGTTGTTGCAAAACTATAACGTGTTTAAAAGGTCCTTTTTTGTCCGATTTTCTCGTTTTCACTCAAAATTAACAACGAAAAACGTTGTTGCAAAACTATAACGCGTTTAAAAGGTCCCTTTTTGTCCGATCTTCTCGTTTTCACACAAAATAAACAACGAAAAACGTTATTGCAAAACTATAATGTGTTTGAAAGGTCCCTTTTTGTCCGATCTTCTCGTTTTTACTAAAAATAAACAACGAAAAACGTTGTTCCAAACCTATAACGCATTTAAAAGGTCCCTTTTTGTCCGATCTTCTCGTTTTCACTCAAAATTAACAACGAAAAACGTTGTTGCAAAACTATAACGCGTTTAAAAGGTCCCTTTTTGTTCTATCTTCTCGTTTTCATACAAAATAAACAACGAAAAAGGTTATTGCAAAACTATAACGCTTTGAAAGGTCCCTTTTTGTTCGATTTTCTCGTTTTCACTCAAAATAAACAACGAAAAACGTTGTTGCAAAACTATAACGCATTTAAAACTTCCCTTTTTGTCCGATCTTCTCGTTTTCACTCAAAATAAACAACGAAAAACGTTGTTGCAAAACTATAACGCGTTTAAAACATCCCTTTTTGTCCGATCTTCTCGTTTTCACTCAAAATTAACAACGAAAAACGTTGTTGCAAAAATATAACACGTTTAAAAGGTCCTTTTTTGTCCGATCTTCTCATTTTCACTCCAAATAAACAACGAAAAACGTCGTTGCAAAACTATAACGCGTTTAAAAGGTACCTTTTTGTCCGATCTTCTTGTTTTCACTCAAAATAAACAACGAAAAACGTTGTTGCAAAACTATAACGCGTTTAAAAGGTCCCTTTTTGTCCGATCTTCTCGTTTTCACTCAAAATAAACAACGAAAAAACGTTATTGCAAAACTATAACGCGTTTAAAACATCCTTTTTTGTCCGATCTTCTCGTTTTCACTCAAAATAAACAACGAAAAACGTTGTTGCAAAAATATAACACGTTTAAAAGGTCCCTTTTTGCCCGATCTTCTCATTTTCACTCCAAATAAACAACGAAAAACGTTGTTGCAAAACTATAACGAGTTTAAAAGGTCCCTTTTTGTCCGATTTTCTCTTTTCACTCAAAATTAACAACGAAAAACGTTGTTACAAAACTATAACGCGTTTAAAAGGTCCCTTTATGTCCGATCTTCTCGTTTTCACTCTAAATAAACAACGAAAAACCTTATTACAAAACTTTAACGCGTTTGAAAGGTGCCTTTTTGTCCGATCTTCTCGTTTTCACTCAAAATTAACAACGAAAAACGTTGTTGCAAAACTATAACACGTTTAAAAGGTCCCTTTTAGTCCGATCTTCGCGTTTTCACACAAAATAAACAACGAAAACGTTATTGCAAAACTATAACGTGTTTAAAAGGTCCCTTTTTGTCCGATATTCTCGTTTTCACTCAAAATAAACAACGAAAAACGTTGTTGCAAAACTATAGCGCGTTTAAAACGTCCCTTTTGGTCCGATCTTCTCGTTTTCACTCAAAATAAACAACGAAAAACGATGTTGCAAAACTATAACGCGTTTAAAAGGTACCTTTTTGTCCGATCTTCTCGTTTTCACTCAAAATAAACAACGAAAAACGTTGTTGCAAAACTATAACGCGTTTAAAAGGTCCCTTTTTGTCCGATCTTCTCGTTTTCACTCAAAATTAACAAATAAAAACGTTGTTACAAAATTATAACGCGTTTAAAACGTCCCTTTTTGTCCGATCTTCTCGTTTTCACTCAAAATAAACAACGAAAAACATTGTTGCAAAACTATAACGCGTTTAAAACGTCCCTTTTGGTCCGATCTTCTCGTTTTCACTCAAAATAAACTACGAAAAACGTTGTTGCAAAACTATAACGCGTTTAAAAGGTCCCTTTTTGTCCGATCTTCTCGTTTTCACTCAAAATAAACAACGAAAAACGATGTTGCAAAACTATAACGCTTTTAAAAGGTCCCTTTTGTCCGATCTTCTCGTTTTCACTCAAAATAAACAACGAAAAACGTTGTTGCAAAACTATAACGCGTTTAAAACGTCCCTTTTTGTCCGATCTTCTTGTTTTCACTCAAAATTAACAATGAAAAACGTTGTTGCAAAACTATAACGCGTTTAAAACGTCCCTTTTTGTCCGATCTTCTCGTTTTCACTCAAAATAAACAACGAAAAACGTTGTTGCAAAACTATAGCGCGTTTAAAACGTCCCTTTTGGTCCGATCTTCTCGTTTTCACTCAAAATAAACAACGAAAAACGATGTTGCAAAACTATAACGCGTTTAAAAGGTACCTTTTTGTCCGATCTTCTCGTTTTCACTCAAAATAAACAACGAAAAACGTTGTTGCAAAATTATAACGCGTTTAAAAGGTCCCTTTTTGTCCGATCTTCTCATTTTCACTCAAAATAAACAACGAAAAACGTTGTTGCGAAACTATAACACGTTTAAAACGTCCCTTTTTGTCCGATCTTCTCGTTTTCACTCAAAATAAACAACGAAAAACGTTGTTGCAAAAATATAACGCGTTTAAAAGGTCCCTTTTTACCCGATCTTCTCATTTTCACTCCAAATAAACAACGAAAAACGTTGTTGCAAAACTATAACGCGTTTAAAAGGTCCCTTTTTGTTCGATTTTCTCTTTTTCACTCAAAATTAACAACGAAAAACGTTGTTGCAAAACTATAACGCGTTTAAAAGGTCCCTTTATGTCCGATCTTCTCGTTTTCACTCCAAATAAACAACGAAAAACCTTATTACAAAACTTTAACGCGTTTGAAGAATGCCTTTTTGTCCGATCTTCTCGTTTTCACTCAAAATTAACAACGAAAAACGTTGTTGCAAAACTATAACACGTTTAAAAGGTCCCTTTTAGTCCGATCTTCGCGTTTTCACACAAAATAAATAACGAAAACGTTATTGCAAAACTATAACGTGTTTAAAAGGTCCCTTTTTGTCCGATATTCTCGTTTTCACTCAAAATAAACAACGAAAAACGTTGTTGCAAAACTAAAACGCGTTTAAAAGGTCCCTTTTTGTCCGATCTTCTCGTTTTCACACAAAATAAACAATGAAAAACGTTATTGCAAAACTATAACGTGTTTGAAAGGTCCCTTTTTGTCCGATCTTCTCCTTTTCACTCAAAATAAACAAAGAAAAACGTTGTTGCAAAACTATAATGCATTTAAAAGGTCCCTTTTTGTCCGATCTTCTCGTTTTCACACAAAATTAACAACGAAAAACGTTGTTGCAAAACTATAACGCGTTTAAAAGATCCCTTTTTGTCCGATCTTCTCGTTTTCACTCAAAATTAATAACGAAAAACGTTGTTGCAAAACTATAACGCGTTTAAAAGGTCCTTTTTTGTTCTATCTTCTCGTTTTCACACAAAATAAACAACGAAAAACGTTATTGCAAAACTATAACGCGTTTGAAAGGTCCCTTTTTGTTCGATCTTCTCGTTTTCACTCAAAATAAACAACGAAAAACGTTGTTGCAAAACTATAACGCCTTTAAAACGTCCCTTTACTCAAAATAAACAACGAAAAATGTTGTTGCAAAACTATAACGCGTTTAAAACGTCCCTTTTTGTCCGATCTTCTCGTTTTCACTCAAATTAATAATGAAAAACGTTGTTGCA
Source organism: Rutidosis leptorrhynchoides (assembly GCF_046630445.1). Lineage (NCBI taxonomy): Eukaryota > Viridiplantae > Streptophyta > Magnoliopsida > Asterales > Asteraceae > Rutidosis > Rutidosis leptorrhynchoides. The sequence continues at coordinate 262,990,940 of NC_092337.1, forward strand.
AAACTATAACGCGTTTAAAACGTCCCTTTTTGTCCGATCTTCTCGTTTTCACTCAAAATAAACAACGAAAAACGTTGTTGAAAAATTATAACGCGTTTAAAAGGTCCCTTTTTGTCCGATCTTCTCATTTTCACTCAAAATAAACAACGAAAAACGTTGTTGCGAAACTATAACACGTTTAAAACGTCCCTTTTTGTCCGATCTTCTCGTTTTCACTCAAAATAAACAACGAAAAACGTTGTTGCAAAAATATAACGCGTTTAAAAGGTCCCTTTTTACCCGATCTTCTCATTTTCACTCCAAATAAACAACGAAAAACGTTGTTGCAAAACTATAACGCGTTTAAAAGGTCCCTTTTTGTTCGATTTTCTCTTTTTCACTCAAAATTAACAACGAAAAACGTTGTTGCAAAACTATAACGCGTTTAAAAGGTCCCTTTATGTCCGATCTTCTCGTTTTCACTCCAAATAAACAACGAAAAATCTTATTACAAAACTTTAACGCGTTTGAAGAATGCCTTTTTGTCCGATCTTCTCGTTTTCACTCAAAATTAACAACGAAAAATGTTGTTGCAAAACTATAACACGTTTAAAAGGTCCCTTTTAGTCCGATCTTCGCGTTTTCACACAAAATAAATAACGAAAACGTTATTGCAAAACTATAACGTGTTTAAAAGGTCCCTTTTTGTCCGATATTCTCGTTTTCACTCAAAATAAACAACGAAAAACGTTGTTGCAAAACTAAAACGCGTTTAAAAGGTCCCTTTTTGTCCGATCTTCTCGTTTTCACACAAAATAAACAACGAAAAACGGTATTGCAAAACTATAACGTGTTTGAAAGGTCCCTTTTTGTCCGATCTTCTCCTTTTCACTCAAAATAAACAAAGAAAAACGTTGTTGCAAAACTATAATGCATTTAAAAGGTCCCTTTTTGTCCGATCTTCTCGTTTTCACACAAAATTAACAACGAAAAACGTTGTTGCAAAACTATAACGCGTTTAAAAGGTCCCTTTTTGTCCGATCTTCTCGTTTTCACTCAAAATTAATAACGAAAAACGTTGTTGCAAAACTATAACGCGTTTAAAAGGTCCTTTTTTGTTCTATCTTCTCGTTTTCACACAAAATAAACAACGAAAAACGTTATTGCAAACTATAACGCGTTTGAAAGGTCCTTTTTTGTTCGATCTTCTCGTTTTCACTCAAAATAAACAACGAAAAACGTTGTTGCAAAACTATAACGCCTTTAAAACGTCCCTTTACTCAAAATAAACAACGAAAAATGTTGTTGCAAAACTATAACGCGTTTAAAACGTCCCTTTTTGTCCGATCTTCTCGTTTTCACTCAAATTAACAATGAAAAACGTTGTTGCAAAACTATAACGCGTTTAAAACGTCCCTTTTTGTCCGATCTTCTCGTTTTCACTCAAAATAAACAACGAAAAACGTTGTTGCAAAACTATAACGCGTTTAAAACGTCCCTTTTGGTCCGATCTTCTCCTTTTCACTCAAAATAAACAACGAAAAACGTTGTTGCAAAACTGTAACGCGTTTAAAAGGTCCCTTTTTGTCCGATTTTCTTGTTTTCACACAAAATAAACAACGAAAAACGTTGTTGCAAAACTATAACGCGTTTAAAAGGTCCCTTTTTGTATGATCTTCTCGTTTTCACTCAAAATAAACAACGAAAAACGTTGTTGCAAAACTATAACGCGTTTAAAACGTCCCTTTTTGTCCGATCTTCTCGTTTTCACTCAAAATAAACAACGAAAAACGTTGTTGCAAAACTATAACGCGTTTAAAAAGTCCCTTTTTCCGATCTTCTCGTTTTCACTCAAAATAAACAACGAAAAACGTTGTTGCAAAAATATAACGCGTTTAAAAGGTCCCTTTTTGCCTGATCTTCTCATTTTCACTCCAAATAAACAACGAAAAATATTGTTGCAAAACTATAACGCGTTTAAAAGGTCCCTTTTTGTCCGATTTTCTCTTTTTCACTCAAAATTAACAACGAAAAACGTTGTAACTATAACGCGTTTAAAAGGTCCCTTTATGTCCGATCTTCTCGTTTTCACTCCAAATAAACAACGAAAAACCTTATTACAAAACTTTAACACGTTTGAAGGATGCCTTTTTGTCCGATCTTCTCGTTTTCACTCAAAATTAACAACGAAAAACGTTGTTGCAAAACTATAACACGTTTAAAAGGTCCCTTTTAGTCCGATCTTCGCGTTTTCACACAAAATAAATAACGAAAACGTTATTGCAAAACTATAACGTGTTTAAAAGGTCTCTTTTTGTCCGATATTCTCGTTTTCACTCAAAATAAACAACGAAAAACGTTGTTGCAAAACTAAAACGCGTTTAAAAGGTCCCTTTTTGTCCGATCTTCTCGTTTTCACACAAAATAAACAACGAAAAACGTTATTGCAAAACAATAACGTGTTTGAAAGGTCCCTTTTTGTCCGATCTTCTCCTTTTCACTCAAAATAAACAAAGAAAAACGTTGTTGCAAAACTATAATGCATTTAAAAGGTCCCTTTTTGTCCGATCTTCTCGTTTTCACACAAAATTAACAACGAAAAACGTTGTTGCAAAACTATAACGCGTTTAAAAGGTCCCTTTTTGTCCGATCTTCTCGTTTTCACTCAAAATTAACAACGAAAAACGTTGTTGCAAAACTATAACGCGTTTAAAAGGTCCCTTTTTGTCCGATCTTCTCGTTTTCACACAAAATAAACAACGAAAAACGTTATTGCAAAACTATAACGCGTTTGAAAGGTCCCTTTTTGTTCGATCTTCTCGTTTTCACTCAAAATAAACAACGAAAAACGTTGTTGCAAAACTATAACGCCTTTAAAACGTCCCTTTACTCAAAATAAACAACGAAAAGCGTCGTTGCAAAACTATAACGCGTTTAAAAGGTACCTTTTTGTCCGATCTTCTCGTTTTCACTCAAAATAAACAACGAAAAACGTTGTTGCAAAACTATAACGCGTTTAAAAGGTCCCTTTTTGTCCGATCTTCTCGTTTTCACTCAAAATAAACAACGAAAAATGTTGTTGCAAAACTATAACGCGTTTAAAACGTCCCTTTTTGTCCGATCTTCTCGTTTTCACTCAAAATAAACAACGAAAAACGTTGTTGCAAAACTGTAACGCGTTTAAAAGGTCCCTTTTTGTCCGATTTTCTCGTTTTCACACAAAATAAACAACGAAAAACGTTGTTGCAAAACTATAACGCGTTTAAAAGGTCCCTTTTTGTCTGATCTTCTCGTTTTCACTCAAAATAAACAACGAAAAATGTTGTTGCAAAACTATAACGCGTTTAAAACGTCCCTTTTTGTCCGATCTTCTCGTTTTCACTCAAAATAAACAACGAAAAACGTTGTTGCAAAACTATAACGCTTTTAAAAAGTCCCTTTTTCCGATCTTCTCGTTTTCACTCAAAATAAACAACGAAAAACGTTGTTGCAAAAATATAACGCGTTTAAAAGGTCCCTTTTTGCCTGATCTTCTCATTTTCACTCCAAATAAACAACGAAAAATATTGTTGCAAAACTATAACGCGTTTAAAAGGTCCCTTTTTGTCCGATTTTCTCGTTTTCACTCAAAATTAACAACGAAAAACGTTGTTGCAAAACTATAACGCGTTTAAAAGGTCCCTTTATGTCCGATCTTCTCGTTTTCACACAAAATAAACAACGAAAAACCTTATTACAAAACTTTAACGCGTTTGAAAGTTCCCTTTTTGTTCGATCTTCTCGTTTTCACTCAAAATTAACAACGAAAAACGTTGTTGCAAAACTATAACACGTTTAAAAGGTCCCTTTTTCTCCGATCTTCTCGTTTTCACACAAAATAAACAACGAAAACGTTATTGCAAAACTATAACGCATTTGAAAGGTCCTTTTTTGTCCGATCTTCTCGTTTTCACTCAAAATAAACAACGAAAAACGTTGTTGCAAAACTATAACGAGTTTAAAAGGTCTCTTTTTGTCCGATCTTCTCGTTTTCACACAAAATAGACAACGAAAAACGTTATTGCAAAACTATAACGTGTTTGAAAGGTCCCTTTTTGTCCGATCTTCTAGTTTTCATTCCAAATAAACAACGAAAACGTTGTTGCAAAACTATAACGTGTTTAAAAGGTCCTTTTTTGTCCGATTTTCTCGTTTTCACTCAAAATTAACAACGAAAAACGTTGTTGCAAAACTATAACGCGTTTAAAAGGTCCCTTTTTGTCCGATCTTCTCGTTTTCACACAAAATAAACAACGAAAAACGTTATTGCAAAACTATAATGTGTTTGAAAGGTCCCTTTTTGTCCGATCTTCTCGTTTTTACTAAAAATAAACAACGAAAAACGTTGTTGCAAAACTATAACGCATTTAAAAGGTCCCTTTTTGTCCGATCTTCTCGTTTTCACTCAAAATTAACAACGAAAAACGTTGTTGCAAAACTATAACACGTTTAAAAGGTCCCTTTTTCTCCGATCTTCTCGTTTTCACACAAAATAAACAACGAAAACGTTATTGCAAAACTATAACGCATTTGAAATGTCCCTTTTTGTCCGATCTTCTCGTTTTCACTCAAAATAAACAACGAAAAACGTTGTTGCAAAACTATAACGCGTTTAAAAGGTCTCTTTTTGTCCGATCTTCTCGTTTTCACACAAAATAAACAACGAAAAACGTTATTGCAAAACTATAACGTGTTTGAAAGGTCCCTTTTTGTCCGATTTTCTCGTTTTCATTCCAAATAAACAACGAAAACGTTGTTGCAAATCTATAACGTGTTTAAAAGGTCCTTTTTTGTCCGATTTTCTCGTTTTCACTCAAAATTAACAACGAAAAACGTTGTTGCAAAACTATAACGCGTTTAAAAGGTCCCTTTTTGTCCGATCTTCTCGTTTTCACACAAAATAAACAACGAAAAACGTTATTGCAAAACTATAATGTGTTTGAAAGGTCCCTTTTTGTCCGATCTTCTCGTTTTTACTAAAAATAAACAACGAAAAACGTTGTTGCAAAACTATAACGCATTTAAAAGGTCCCTTTTGTCCGATCTTCTCGTTTTCACTCAAAATTAACAACGAAAAACGTTGTTGCAAAACTATAACGCGTTTAAAAGGTCCCTTTTTGTTCTATCTTCTCGTTTTCATACAAAATAAACAACGAAAAAGGTTATTGCAAAACTATAACGCTTTGAAAGGTCCCTTTTTGTTCGATTTTCTCATTTTCACTCAAAATAAACAACGAAAAACGTTGTTGCAAAACTATAACGCATTTAAAACTTCCCTTTTTGTCCGATCTTCTCGTTTTCACTCAAAATAAACAACGAAAAACGTTGTTGCAAAACTATAACGCGTTTAAAACATCCCTTTTTGTCCGATCTTCTCGTTTTCACTCAAAATTAACAACGAAAAACGTTGTTGCAAAAATATAACACGTTTAAAAGGTCCTTTTTTGTCCGATCTTCTCATTTTCACTCCAAATAAACAACGAAAAACGTCGTTGCAAAACTATAACGCGTTTAAAAGGTACCTTTTTGTCCGATCTTCTCGTTTTCACTCAAAATAAACAACGAAAAACGTTGTTGCAAAACTATAACGCGTTTAAAAGGTCCCTTTTTGTCCGATCTTCTCGTTTTCACTCAAAATAAACAACGAAAAAACGTTATTGCAAAACTATAACGCGTTTAAAACATCCTTTTTTGTCCGATCTTCTCGTTTTCACTCAAAATAAACAACGAAAAACGTTGTTGCAAAAATATAACACGTTTAAAAGGTCCCTTTTTGCCCGATCTTCTCATTTTCACTCCAAATAAACAACAAAAAACGTTGTTGCAAAACTATAACGAGTTTAAAAGGTCCCTTTTTGTCCGATTTTCTCTTTTCACTCAAAATTAACAACGAAAAACGTTGTTGCAAAACTATAACGCGTTTAAAAGGTCCCTTTATGTCCGATCTTCTCGTTTTCACTCTAAATAAACAACGAAAAACCTTATTACAAAACTTTAACGCGTTTGAAAGGTGCCTTTTTGTCCGATCTTCTCGTTTTCACTCAAAATTAACAACGAAAAACGTTGTTGCAAAACTATAACACGTTTAAAAGGTCCCTTTTAGTCCGATCTTCGCGTTTTCACACAAAATAAACAACGAAAACGTTATTGCAAAACTATAACGTGTTTAAAAGGTCCCTTTTTGTCCGATATTCTCGTTTTCACTCAAAATAAACAACGAAAAACGTTGTTGCAAAACTATAGCGCGTTTAAAACGTCCCTTTTGGTCCGATCTTCTCGTTTTCACTCAAAATAAACAACGAAAAACGATGTTGCAAAACTATAACGCGTTTAAAAGGTACCTTTTTGTCCGATCTTCTCGTTTTCACTCAAAATAAACAACGAAAAACGTTGTTGCAAAACTATAACGCGTTTAAAAGGTCCCTTTTTGTCCGATCTTCTCGTTTTCACTCAAAATTAACAAATAAAAACGTTGTTACAAAATTATAACGCGTTTAAAACGTCCCTTTTTGTCCGATCTTCTCGTTTTCACTCAAAATAAACAACGAAAAACGTTGTTGCAAAACTATAACGCGTTTAAAACGTCCCTTTTGGTCCGATCTTCTCGTTTTCACTCAAATAACTACGAAAAACGTTGTTGCAAAACTATAACGCGTTTAAAAGGTCCCTTTTTGTCCGATCTTCTCGTTTTCACTCAAAATAAACAACGAAAAACGATGTTGCAAAACTATAACGCGTTTAAAAGGTCCCTTTTGTTCGATCTTCTCATTTTCACTCAAAATAAACAACGAAAAACGTTGTTGCAAAACTATAACGCGTTTAAAAGGTCCCTTTTTGTCCGATCTTCTCGTTTTCACTCAAAATTAACAACGAAAAACGTTGTTGCAAAACTATAATGCGTTTAAAAGGTCCCTTTTTGTTCTATCTTCTCGTTTTCACACAAAATAAACAACGAAAAACGTTATTGCAAAACTATAACGCGTTTGAAAGGTCCCTTTTTGTTCGATTTCTCGTTTTCACTCAAAATAAACAACGACAAACGTTGTTGCAAAACTATAACGCGTTTAAAACGTCCATTTTTGTCCGATCTTCTCGTTTTCACTCAAAATAAACAACGAAAAACGTTGTTGCAAAACTATAACGCGTTTAAAACGTCCCTTTTTGTCCGATCTTCTTGTTTTCACTCAAAATTAACAATGAAAAACGTTGTTGCAAAACTATAACGCGTTTAAAACGTCCCTTTTTGTCCGATCTTCTCGTTTTCACTCAAAATAAACAACGAAAAACGTTGTTGCAAAACTATAGCGCGTTTAAAACGTCCCTTTTGGTCCGATCTTCTCGTTTTCACTCAAAATAAACAACGAAAAACGATGTTGCAAAACTATAACGCGTTTAAAAGGTACCTTTTTGTCCGATCTTCTCGTTTTCACTCAAAATAAACAACGAAAAACGTTGTTGCAAAATTATAACGCGTTTAAAAGGTCCCTTTTTGTCCGATCTTCTCATTTTCACTCAAAATAAACAACGAAAAACATTGTTGCGAAACTATAACACGTTTAAAACGTCCCTTTTTGTCCGATCTTCTCGTTTTCACTCAAAATAAACAACGAAAAACGTTGTTGCAAAAATATAACGCGTTTAAAAGGTCCCTTTTTACCCGATCTTCTCATTTTCACTCCAAATAAACAACGAAAAACGTTGTTGCAAAACTATAACGCGTTTAAAAGGTCCCTTTTTGTTCGATTTTCTCTTTTTCACTCAAAATTAACAACGAAAAACGTTGTTGCAAAACTATAACGCGTTTAAAAGGTCCCTTTATGTCCGATCTTCTCGTTTTCACTCAAAATAAACAACGAAAAACCTTATTACAAAACTTTAACGCGTTTGAAGAATACCTTTTTGTCCGATCTTCTCGTTTTCACTCAAAATTAACAACGAAAAACGTTGTTGCAAAACTATAACACGTTTAAAAGGTCCCTTTTAGTCCAATCTTCGCGTTTTCACACAAAATAAATAACGAAAACGTTATTGCAAAACTATAACGTGTTTAAAAGGTCCCTTTTTGTCCGATATTCTCGTTTTCACTCAAAATAAACAACGAAAAACGTTGTTGCAAAACTAAAACGCGTTTAAAAGGTCCCTTTTTGTCCGATCTTCTCGTTTTCACACAAAATAAACAACGAAAAACGTTATTGCAAAACTATAACGTGTTTGAAAGGTCCCTTTTTGTCCGATCTTCTCCTTTTCACTCAAAATAAACAAAGAAAAACGTTGTTGCAAAACTATAATGCATTTAAAAGGTTTTTTTTTGTCCGATCTTCTCGTTTTCACACAAAATTAACAACGAAAAACGTTGTTGCAAAACTATAACGCGTTTAAAAGGTCCCTTTTTGTCCAATCTTCTCGTTTTCACTCAAAATTAATAACGAAAAACGTTGTTGCAAAACTATAACGCGTTTAAAAGGTCCTTTTTTGTTCTATCTTCTAGTTTTCACACAAAATAAACAACGAAAAACGTTATTGCAAAACTATAACGCGTTTGAAAGGTCCCTTTTTGTTCGATCTTCTCGTTTTCACTCAAAATAAACAACGAAAAACGTTGTTTCAAAACTATAACGCCTTTAAAACGTCCCTTTACTCAAAATAAACAACGAAAAATGTTGTTGCAAAACTATAACGGGTTTAAAACGTCCCTTTTTGTCCGATCTTCTCGTTTTCACTCAAATTAACAATGAAAAACGTTGTTGCAAAACTATAACGCGTTTAAAACGTCCCTTTTTGTCCGATCTTCTCGTTTTCACTCAAAATAAACAATGAAAAACGTTGTTGCAAAACTATAACGCGTTTAAAAGGTCCCTTTTTGTCCGATCTTCTCCTTTTCACTCAAAATAAACAACGAAAAATGTTGTTGGAAAACTATAACACGTTTAAAACGTCCCTTTTTGTCCGATCTTCTCGTTTTCACTCAAAATAAACAACGAAAAACGTTGTTGCAAAACTGTAACGCGTTTAAAAGGTCCCTTTTTGTCCGATTTTCTCGTTTTCACACAAAATAAACAACGAAAAACGTTGTTGCAAAACTATAACGCGTTTAAAAGGTCCCTTTTTGTCCGATCTTTTCGTTTTCACTCAAAATAAACAACGAAAAATGTTGTTGCAAAACTATAACGCGTTTAAAACGTCCCTTTTTGTCCGATCTTCTCGTTTTCACTCAAAATAAACAACGAAAAACGTTGTTGCAAAACTATAACGCTTTTAAAAAGTCCCTTTTTCCGATCTTCTCGTTTTCACTCAAAATAAACAACGAAAAACGTTGTTGCAAAAATATAACGCGTTTAAAAGGTCCCTTTTTGCCTGATCTTCTCATTTTCACTCCAAATAAACAACGAAAAATATTGTTGCAAAACTATAACGCGTTTAAAAGGTCCCTTTTTGTCCGATTTTCTCGTTTTCACTCAAAATTAACAACGAAAAACGTTGTTGCAAAACTATAACGCGTTTAAAAGGTCCCTTTATGTCCGATCTTCTCGTTTTCACACAAAATAAACAACGAAAAACCTTATTACAAAACTTTAACGCGTTTGAAAGTTCCCTTTTTGTCCGATCTTCTCGTTTTCACTCAAAATTAACAACGAAAAACGTTGTTGCAAAACTATAACGCATTTAAAACTTCCCTTTTTGTCCGATCTTCTCGTTTTCACTCAAAATAAACAACGAAAAACGTTATTACAAAACTTTAACGCGTTTGAAGAATGCCTTTTTGTCCGATCTTCTCGTTTTCACTCAAAATTAACAACGAAAAACGTTGTTGCAAAACTATAACACGTTTAAAAGGTCCCTTTTAGTCCGATCTTCACGTTTTCACACAAAATAAATAACGAAAACGTTATTGCAAAACTATGACGTGTTTAAAAGGTCCCTTTTTGTCCGATATTCTCGTTTTCACTCAAAATAAACAACGAAAAACGTTGTTGCAAAACTAAAACGTGTTTGAAAGGTCCCTTTTTGTCCGATCTTCTCCTTTTCACTCAAAATAAACAAAGAAAAACGTTGTTGCAAAACTATAATGCATTTAAAAGGTCCCTTTTTGTCCGATCTTCTCATTTTCACACAAAATTAACAACGAAAAACGTTGTTGCAAAACTATAACGCGTTTAAAAGGTCCCTTTTTGTCCGATCTTCTCGTTTTCACACAAAATTAACAACGAAAAACGTTGTTGCAAAACTATAACGCGTTTAAAAGGTCCCTTTTTGTCCGATCTTCTCGTTTTCACTCAAAATTAATAACGAAAAACGTTGTTGCAAAACTATAACGCGTTTAAAAGGTCCTTTTTTGTTCTATCTTCTCGTTTTCACACAAAATAAACAACGAAAAACGTTATTGCAAAACTATAACGCGTTTGAAAGGTCCCTTTTTGTTCGATCTTCTCGTTTTCACTCAAAATAAACAACGAAAAACGTTGTTGCAAAACTATAACGCCTTTAAAACGTCCCTTTACTCAAAATAAACAACGAAAAATGTTGTTGCAAAACTATAACGCGTTTAAAACGTCCCTTTTTGTCCGATCTTCTCGTTTTCACTCAAATTAACAATGAAAAACGTTGTTGCAAAACTATAACGCGTTTAAAACGTCCCTTTTTGTCCGATCTTCTCGTTTTCACTCAAAATAAACAACGAAAAACGTTGTTGCAAAACTATAACGCGTTTAAAAGGTCCCTTTTTGTCCGATCTTCTCCTTTTCACTCAAAATAAACAACGAAAAATGTTGTTGCAAAACTGTAACGCGTTTAAAACGTCCCTTTTTGTCCGATCTTCTCGTTTTCACTCAAAATAAACAACGAAAAACGTTGTTGCAAAACTGTAACGCGTTTAAAAGGTCCCTTTTTGTCCGATCTTCTCGTTTTCACTCAAAATAAACAACGAAAAATGTTGTTGCAAAACTATAACGCGTTTAAAACGTCCCTTTTTGTCCGATCTTCTCGTTTTCACTCAAAATAAACAACGAAAAACGTTGTTGCAAAACTATAACGCTTTTAAAAAGTCCCTTTTTCCGATCTTCTCGTTTTCACTCAAAATAAACAACGAAAAACGTTGTTGCAAAAATATAACGCGTTTAAAAGGTCCCTTTTTGCCTGATCTTCTCATTTTCACTCCAAATAAACAACGAAAAATATTGTTGCAAAACTATAACGCGTTTAAAAGGTCCCTTTTTGTCCGATTTTCTCGTTTTCACTCAAAATTAACAACGAAAAACGTTGTTGCAAAACTATAACGCGTTTAAAAGGTCCCTTTATGTCCGATCTTCTCGTTTTCACACAAAATAAACAACGAAAAACCTTATTACAAAACTTTAACGCGTTTGAAAGTTCCCTTTTTGTCCGATCTTCTCGTTTTCACTCAAAATTAACAACGAAAAACGTTGTTGCAAAACTATAACACGTTTAAAAGGTCCTTTTTTCTCCGATCTTCTCGTTTTCACACAAAATAAACAACGAAAACGTTATTGCAAAACTATAACGCATTTGAAAGGTCCCTTTTTGTCCGATCTTCTCGTTTTCACTCAAAATAAACAACGAAAAACGTTGTTGCAAAACTATAACGAGTTTAAAAGGTCTCTTTTTGTCCGATCTTCTCGTTTTCACACAAAATAAACAACGAAAAACGTTATTGCAAAACTATAACGTGTTTGAAAGGTCCCTTTTTGTCCGATCTTCTCGTTTTCATTCCAAATAAACAACGAAAACGTTGTTGCAAAACTATAACGTGTTTAAAAGGTCCTTTTTTGTCCGATTTTCTCGTTTTCACTCAAAATTAACAACGAAAAACGTTGTTGCAAAACTATAACGCGTTTAAAAGGTCCCTTTTTGTCCGATCTTCTCGTTTTCACACAAAATAAACAACGAAAAACGTTATTGCAAAACTATAATGTGTTTGAAAGGTCCCTTTTTGTCCGATCTTCTCGTTTTTACTAAAAATAAACAACGAAAAACGTTGTTGCAAAACTATAACGCATTTAAAAGGTCCCTTTTTGTCCGATCTTCTCGTTTTCACTCAAAATTAACAACGAAAAACGTTGTTGCAAAACTATAACACGTTTAAAAGGTCCCTTTTTCTCCGATCTTCTCGTTTTCACACAAAATAAACAACGAAAACGTTATTGCAAAACTATAACGCATTTGAAATGTCCCTTTTTGTCCGATCTTCTCGTTTTCACTCAAAATAAACAACGAAAAACGTTGTTGCAAAACTATAACGCGTTTAAAAGGTCTCTTTTTGTCCGATCTTCTCGTTTTCACACAAAATAAACAACGAAAAACGTTATTGCAAAACTATAACGTGTTTGAAAGGTCCCTTTTTGTCCGATTTTCTCGTTTTCATTCCAAATAAACAACGAAAACGTTGTTGCAAAACTATAACGTGTTTAAAAGGTCCTTTTTTGTCCGATTTTCTCGTTTTCACTCAAAATTAACAACGAAAAACGTTGTTGCAAAACTATAACGCGTTTAAAAGGTCCCTTTTTGTCCGATCTTCTCGTTTTCACACAAAATAAACAACGAAAAACGTTATTGCAAAACTATAATGTGTTTGAAAGGTCCCTTTTTGTCCGATCTTCTCGTTTTTACTAAAAATAAACAACGAAAAACGTTGTTGCAAAACTATAACGCATTTAAAAGGTCCCTTTTTGTCCGATCTTCTCGTTTTCACTCAAAATTAACAACGAAAAACGTTGTTGCAAAACTATAACGCGTTTAAAAGGTCCCTTTTTGTTCTATCTTCTCGTTTTCATACAAAATAAACAACGAAAAAGGTTATTGCAAAACTATAACGCTTTGAAAGGTCCCTTTTTGTTCGATTTTCTCGTTTTCACTCAAAATAAACAACGAAAAACGTTGTTGCAAAACTATAACGCATTTAAAACTTCCCTTTTTGTCCGATCTTCTCGTTTTCACTCAAAATAAACAACGAAAAACGTTGTTGCAAAACTATAACGCGTTTAAAACATCCCTTTTTGTCCGAACTTCTCGTTTTCACTCAAAATTAACAACGAAAAACGTTGTTGCAAAAATATAACACGTTTAAAAGGTCCTTTTTTGTCCGATCTTCTCATTTTCACTCCAAATAAACAACGAAAAACGTCGTTGCAAAACTATAACGCGTTTAAAAGGTACCTTTTTGTCCGATCTTCTCGTTTTCACTCAAAATAAACAACGAAAAACGTTGTTGCAAAACTATAACGCGTTTAAAAGGTCCCTTTTTGTCCGATCTTCTCGTTTTCACTCAAAATAAACAACGAAAAAACGTTATTGCAAAACTATAACGCGTTTAAAACATCCTTTTTTTCTCCGATCTTCTCGTTTTCACTCAAAATAAACAACGAAAAACGTTGTTGCAAAAATATAACACGTTTAAAAGGTCCCTTTTTGCCCGATCTTCTCATTTTCACTCCAAATAAACAACGAAAAACGTTGTTGCAAAACTATAACGAGTTTAAAAGGTCCCTTTTTGTCCGATTTTCTCTTTTCACTCAAAATTAACAACGAAAAACGTTGTTGCAAAACTATAACGCGTTTAAAAGGTCCCTTTATGTCCGATCTTCTCGTTTTCACTCTAAATAAACAACGAAAAACCTTATTACAAAACTTTAACGCGTTTGAAAGGTGCCTTTTTGTCCGATCTTCTCGTTTTCACTCAAAATTAACAACGAAAAACGTTGTTGCAAAACTATAACACGTTTAAAAGGTCCCTTTTAGTCCGATCTTCGCGTTTTCACACAAAATAAACAACGAAAACGTTATTGCAAAACTATAACGTGTTTAAAAGGTCCCTTTTTGTCCGATATTCTCGTTTTCACTCAAAATAAACAACGAAAAACGTTGTTGCAAAACTATAGCGCGTTTAAAACGTCCCTTTTGGTCCGATCTTCTCGTTTTCACTCAAAATAAACAACGAAAAACGATGTTGCAAAACTATAACGCGTTTAAAAGGTACCTTTTTGTCCGATCTTCTCGTTTTCACTCAAAATAAACAACGAAAAACGTTGTTGCAAAACTATAACGCGTTTAAAAGGTCCCTTTTTGTCCGATCTTCTCGTTTTCACTCAAAATTAACAAATAAAAACGTTGTTACAAAATTATAACGCGTTTAAAACGTCCCTTTTTGTCCGATCTTCTCGTTTTCACTCAAAATAAACAACGAAAAACGTTGTTGCAAAACTATAACGCGTTTAAAACGTCCCTTTTGGTCCGATCTTCTCGTTTTCACTCAAAATAAACTACGAAAAACGTTGTTGCAAAACTATAACGCGTTTAAAAGGTCCCTTTTTGTCCGATCTTCTCGTTTTCACTCAAAATAAACAACGAAAAACGATGTTGCAAAACTATAACGCGTTTAAAAGGTCCCTTTTGTCCGATCTTCTCGTTTTCACTCAAAATAAACAACGAAAAACGTTGTTGCAAAACTATAACGCGTTTAAAAGGTCCCTTTTTGTCCGATCTTCTCGTTTTCACTCAAAATTAACAACGAAAAACGTTGTTGCAAAACTATAATGCGTTTAAAAGGTCCCTTTTTGTTCTATCTTCTCGTTTTCACACAAAATAAACAACGAAAAACGTTATTGCAAAACTATAACGCGTTTGAAAGGTCCCTTTTTGTTCGATCTTCTCGTTTTCACTCAAAATAAACAACGACAAACGTTGTTGCAAAACTATATTGGGTTTAAAACGTCCATTTTTGTCCGATCTTCTCGTTTTCACTCAAAATAAACAACGAAAAACGTTGTTGCAAAACTATAACGCGTTTAAAACGTCCCTTTTTGTCCGATCTTCTTGTTTTCACTCAAAATTAACAATGAAAAACGTTGTTGCAAAACTATAACGCGTTTAAAACGTCCCTTTTTGTCCGATCTTCTCGTTTTCACTCAAAATAAACAACGAAAAACGTTGTTGCAAAACTATAGCGCGTTTAAAACGTCCCTTTTGGTCCGATCTTCTCGTTTTCACTCAAAATAAACAACGAAAAACGATGTTGCAAAACTATAACGCGTTTAAAAGGTACCTTTTTGTCCGATCTTCTCGTTTTCACTCAAAATAAACAACGAAAAACGTTGTTGCAAAATTATAACGCGTTTAAAAGGTCCCTTTTTGTCCAATCTTCTCATTTTCACTCAAAATAAACAACGAAAAACGTTGTTGCGAAACTATAACACGTTTAAAACGTCCCTTTTTGTCCGATCTTCTCGTTTTCACTCAAAATAAACAACGAAAAACGTTGTTGCAAAAATATAACGCGTTTAAAAGGTCCCTTTTTACCCGATCTTCTCATTTTCACTCCAAATAAACAACGAAAAACGTTGTTGCAAAACTATAACGCGTTTAAAAGGACCCTTTTTGTTCGATTTTCTCTTTTTCACTCAAAATTAACAACGAAAAACGTTGTTGCAAAACTATAACGCGTTTAAAAGGTCCCTTTATGTCCGATCTTCTCGTTTTCACTCCAAATAAACAACGAAAAACCTTATTACAAAACTTTAACGCGTTTGAAGAATGCCTTTTTGTCCGATCTTCTCGTTTTCACTCAAAATTAACAACGAAAAACGTTGTTGCAAAACTATAACACGTTTAAAAGGTCCCTTTTAGTCCGATCTTCGCGTTTTCACACAAAATAAATAACGAAAACGTTATTGCAAAACTATAACGTGTTTAAAAGGTCCCTTTTTGTCCGATATTCTCGTTTTCACTCAAAATAAACAACGAAAAACGTTGTTGCAAAACTAAAACGCGTTTAAAAGGTCCCTTTTTGTCCGATCTTCTCGTTTTCACACAAAATAAACAACGAAAAACGTTATTGCAAAACTATAACGTGTTTGAAAGGTCCCTTTTTGTCCGATCTTCTCCTTTTCACTCAAAATAAACAAAGAAAAACGTTGTTGCAAAACTATAATGCATTTAAAAGGTCCCTTTTTGTCCGATCTTTTCGTTTTCACCCAAAATTAACAACGAAAAACGTTGTTGCAAAACTATAACGCGTTTAAAAGGTCCCTTTTTGTCCGATCTTCTCGTTTTCACTCAAAATTAATAACGAAAAACTTTGTTGCAAAACTATAACGCGTTTAAAAGGTCCTTTTTTGTTCTATCTTCTCGTTTTCACACAAAATAAACAACGAAAAACGTTATTGCAAAACTATAACGCGTTTGAAAGGTCCCTTTTTGTTCGATCTTCTCGTTTTCACTCAAAATAAACAACGAAAAACGTTGTTGCAAAACTATAACGCCTTTAAAACGTCCCTTTACTCAAAATAAACAACGAAAAATGTTGTTGCAAAACTATAACGCGTTTAAAACGTCCCTTTTTGTCCGATCTTCTCGTTTTCACTCAAATTAACAATGAAAAACGTTGTTGCAAAACTATAACGCGTTTAAAACGTCCCTTTTTGTCCGATCTTCTCGTTTTCACTCAAAATAAACAACGAAAAACGTTGTTGCAAAACTATAACGCGTTTAAAAGGTCCCTTTTTGTCCGATCTTCTCCTTTTCACTCAAAATAAACAACGAAAAATGTTGTTGCAAAACTGTAACGCGTTTAAAACGTCCCTTTTTGTCCGATCTTCTCGTTTTCACTCAAAATAAACAACGAAAAACGTTGTTGCAAAACTGTAACGCGTTTAAAAGGTCCCTTTTTGTCCGATCTTCTCGTTTTCACACAAAATAAACAACGAAAAATGTTGTTGCAAAACTATAACGCGTTTAAAAGGTCCCTTTTTGTCCGATCTTCTCGTTTTCACTCAAAATAAACAACGAAAAACGTTGTTGCAAAACTATAACGCGTTTAAAAAGTCCCTTTTTCCGATCTTCTCGTTTTCACTCAAAATAAACAACGAAAAACGTTGTTGAAAAAATATAACGCGTTTAAAAGGTCCCTTTTTGCCTGATCTTCTCATTTTCACTCCAAATAAACAACGAAAAATATTGTTGCAAAACTATAACGCGTTTAAAAGGTCCCTTTTTGTCCGATTTTCTCTTTTTCACTCAAAATTAACAACGAAAAACGTTGTTGCAAAACTATAACGCGTTTAAAAGGTCCCTTTATGTCCGATCTTCTCGTTTTCACTCCAAATAAACAACGAAAAACCTTATTACAAAACTTTAACACGTTTGAAGGATGCCTTTTTGTCCGATCTTCTCGTTTTCACTCAAAATTAACAACGAAAAACGTTGTTGCAAAACTATAACACGTTTAAAAGGTCCCTTTTAGTCCGATCTTCGCGTTTTCACACAAAATAAATAACGAAAACGTTATTGCAAAACTATAACGTGTTTAAAAGGTCTCTTTTTGTCCGATATTCTCGTTTTCACTCAAAATAAACAACGAAAAACGTTGTTGCAAAACTAAAACGCGTTTAAAAGGTCCCTTTTTGTCCGATCTTCTCGTTTTCACACAAAATAAACAACGAAAAACGTTATTGCAAAACTATAACGTGTTTGAAAGGTCCCTTTTTGTCCGATCTTCTCCTTTTCACTCAAAATAAACAAAGAAAAACGTTGTTGCAAAACTATAATGCATTTAAAAGGTCCCTTTTTGTCCGATCTTCTCGTTTTCACACAAAATTAACAACGAAAAACGTTGTTTCAAAACTATAACTTGTTAAAAGGTCCCTTTTTGTCCGATCTTCTCGTTTTCACTCAAAATTAACAACGAAAAACGTTGTTGCAAAACTATAACGCGTTTAAAAGGTCCTTTTTTGTTCTATCTTCTCGTTTTCACACAAAATAAACAACGAAAAACGTTATTGCAAAACTATAACGCGTTTGAAAGGTCCCTTTTTGTTCGATCTTCTCGTTTTCACTCAAAATAAACAACGAAAAACGTTGTTGCAAAACTATAACGCCTTTAAAACGTCCCTTTACTCAAAATAAACAACGAAAAATGTTGTTGCAAAACTATAACGCGTTTAAAACGTCCCTTTTTGTCCGATCTTCTCGTTTTCACTCAAATTAACAATGAAAAACGGTGTTGCAAAACTATAACGCGTTTAAAACGTCCCTTTTTGTCCTATCTTCTCGTTTTCACTCAAAATAAACAATGAAAAACGTTGTTGCAAAACAATAACGCGTTTAAAACGTCCCTTTTGGTCCGATCTTCTCCTTTTCACTCAAAATAAACAACGAAAAACGTTGTTGCAAAACTGTAACGCGTTTAAAAGGTCCCTTTTTGTCCGATTTTCTCGTTTTCACACAAAATAAACAACGAAAAACGTTGTTGCAAAACTATAACGCGTTTAAAAGGTCCCTTTTTGTCCGATCTTCTCGTTTTCACTCAAAATAAACAACGAAAAATGTTGTTGCAAAACTATAACGCGTTTAAAACGTCCCTTTTTGTCCGATCTTCTCGTTTTCACTCAAAATAAACAACGAAAAACGTTGTTGCAAAACTATAACGCTTTTAAAAAGTCCCTTTTTCCGATCTTCTCGTTTTCACTCAAAATAAACAACGAAAAACGTTGTTGCAAAAATATAACGCGTTTAAAAGGTCCCTTTTTGCCTGATCTTCTCATTTTCACTCCAAATAAACAACGAAAAATATTGTTGCAAAACTATAACGCGTTTAAAAGGTCCCTTTTTGTCCGATTTTCTCGTTTTCACTCAAAATTAACAACGAAAAACGTTGTTGCAAAACTATAACGCGTTTAAAAGGTCCCTTTATGTCCGATCTTCTCGTTTTCACACAAAATAAACAACGAAAAACCTTATTACAAAACTTTAATGCGTTTGAAAGTTCCCTTTTTGTCCGATCTTCTCGTTTTCACTCAAAATTAACAACGAAAAACGTTGTTGCAAAACTATAACACGTTTAAAAGGTCCCTTTTTCTCCGATCTTCTCGTTTTCACACAAAATAAACAACGAAAACGTTATTGCAAAACTATAACGCATTTGAAAGGTCCCTTTTTGTCCGATCTTCTCGTTTTCACTCAAAATAAACAACGAAAAACGTTGTTGCAAAACTATAACGAGTTTAAAAGGTCTCTTTTTGTCCGATCTTCTCGTTTTCACACAAAATAAACAACGAAAAACGTTATTGCAAAACTATAACGTGTTTGAAAGGTCCCTTTTTGTCCGATCTTCTCGTTTTCATTCCAAATAAACAACGAAAACGTTGTTGCAAAACTATAACGTGTTTAAAAGGTCCTTTTTTGTCCGATTTTCTCGTTTTCACTCAAAATTAACAACGAAAAACGTTGTTGCAAAACTATAACGCGTTTA
Source organism: Rutidosis leptorrhynchoides (assembly GCF_046630445.1). Lineage (NCBI taxonomy): Eukaryota > Viridiplantae > Streptophyta > Magnoliopsida > Asterales > Asteraceae > Rutidosis > Rutidosis leptorrhynchoides. The sequence continues at coordinate 263,010,216 of NC_092337.1, forward strand.
AAAGGTCCCTTTTTGTCCGATCTTCTCGTTTTCACACAAAATAAACAACGAAAAACGTTATTGCAAAACTATAATGTGTTTGAAAGGTCCCTTTTTGTCTGATCTTCTCGTTTTTACTAAAAATAAACAACGAAAAACTTTGTTGCAAAACTATAACGCATTTAAAAGGTCCCTTTTTGTCCGATCTTCTCGTTTTCACTCAAAATTAACAACGAAAAACGTTGTTGCAAAACTATAACGCGTTTAAAAGGTCTCTTTTTGTTCTATCTTCTCGTTTTCATACAAAATAAACAACGAAAAAGGTTATTGCAAAACTATAACACTTTGAAAGGTCCCTTTTTGTTCGATTTTCTCGTTTTCACTCAAAATAAACAACGAAAAACGTTGTTGCAAAACTATAACGCATTTAAAACTTCCCTTTTTGTCCGATCTTCTCGTTTTCACTCAAAATAAACAACGAAAAACGTTGTTGCAAAACTATAACGCGTTTAAAACATCCCTTTTTGTCCGATCTTCTCGTTTTCACTTAAAATTAACAACGAAAAATGTTGTTGCAAAAATATAACACGTTTAAAAGGTCCTTTTTTGTCCGATCTTCTCATTTTCACTCCAAATAAACAACGAAAAACGTCGTTGCAAAACTATAACGCGTTTAAAAGGTACCTTTTTGTCCGATCTTCTCGTTTTCACTCAAAATAAACAACGAAAAACGTTGTTGCAAAACTATAACGCGTTTAAAAGGTCCCTTTTTGTCCGATCTTCTCGTTTTCACTCAAAATAAACAACGAAAAAACGTTATTGCAAAACTATAACGCGTTTAAAACATCCTTTTTTGTCCGATCTTCTCTTTTTCACTCAAAATAAACAACGAAAAACGTTGTTGCAAAAATATAACACGTTTAAAAGGTCCCTTTTTGCCCGATCTTCTCATTTACACTCCAAATAAACAACGAAAAACGTTGTTGCAAAACTATAACGAGTTTAAAAGGTCCCTTTTTGTCCGATTTTCTCCTTTTCACTCAAAATTAACAACGAAAAACGTTGTTGCAAAACTATAACGCGTTTAAAATGTCCCTTTATGTCCGATCTTCTCGTTTTCACTCTAAATAAACAACGAAAAACCTTATTACAAAACTTTAACGCGTTTGAAAGGTGCCTTTTTGTCCGATCTTCTCGTTTTCACTCAAAATTAACAACGAAAAACGTTGTTGCAAAACTATAACACGTTTAAAAGGTCCCTTTTAGTCCGATCTTCGCGTTTTCACACAAAATAAACAACGAAAACGTTATTGCAAAACTATAACGTGTTTAAAAGGTCCCTTTTTGTCCGATATTCTCGTTTTCACTCAAAATAAACAACGAAAAACGTTGTTGCAAAACTAAAACGCGTTTAAAAGGTTCCTTTTTGTCCGATCTTCTCGTTTTCACACAAAATAAACAACGAAAAACGTTATTGCAAAACTATAACGTGTTTGAAAGGTTCCTTTTTGTCCGATCTTCTCCTTTTCACTCAAAATAAATAAAGAAAAACGTTGTTGCAAAACTATAATGCATTTAAAAGGTCCCTTCTTGTCCGATCTTCTCGTTTTCACACAAAATTAACAACGAAAAACGTTGTTGCAAAACCATAACTCGTTTAAAAGGTCCCTTTTTGTCCGACCTTCTCGTTTTCACTCAAAATTAACAAAGAAAAACGTTGTTGCAAAACTATAACGCGTTTAAAAGGTCCCTTTTTGTTCTATCTTCTCGTTTTCACTCAAAATAAACAATGAAAAATGTTGTTGCAAAACTATAACGCGTTTAAAATGTCCCTTTACTCAAAATAAACAACGAAAAACGTTGTTGCAAAACTATAACGCGTTTAAAACGTCCCTTTTTGTCCGATCTTCTCGTTTTCACTCAAAATTAATAATGAAAAACGTTGTTGCAAAACTATAACGCGTTTAAAACGTCCTTTTTTGTCCGATCTTCTCGTTTTCACTCAAAATAAACAACGAAAAACGTTGTTGCAAAACTATAACGCGTTTAAAACGTCCCTTGTGGTCCGATCTTCTCGTTTTCACTCAAAATAAACAACGAAAAACGTTGTTGCAAAAGTGTAACGCGTTTAAAAGGTCCCTTTTTATCCGATCTTCTCGTTTTCACTCAAAATAAACAATGAAAAACGTTGTTGCAAAACTATAACGCGTTTAAAAGGTCCCTTTTTGTCCGATCTTCTCGTTTTCACTCAAAATAAACAACGAAAAACGTTGTTGCAAAACTATAACGCGTTTAAAACGTCCCTTTTTTCAGATCTTCTCGTTTTCACTCAAAATAAACAACGAAAAACGTTGTTGCAAAACTATAACGCGTTTAAAAGGTCCCTTTTTCCGATCTTCTCGTTTTCACTCAAAATAAACAACGAAAAACGTTGTTGCAAAAATATAACGCGTTTAAAAGGTCCCTTTTTGCCTGATCTTCTCATTTTCACTCCAAATAAACAACGAAAAATATTGTTAGAAAACTATAACGCGTTTAAAAGGTCCTTTTTTGTCCGATTTTCTCGTTTTCACACAAAATTAACAACGAAAAACGTTGTTGCAAAACCATAACTCGTTTAAAAGGTCCCTTTTTGTCCGACCTTCTCGTTTTCACTCAAAATTAACAAAGAAAAACGTTGTTGCAAAACTATAACGCGTTTAAAAGGTCCCTTTTTGTTCTATCTTCTCGTTTTCACTCAAAATAAACAACGAAAAATGTTGTTGCAAAACTATAACGCGTTTAAAATGTCCCTTTACTCAAAATAAACAACGAAAAACGTTGTTGCAAAACTATAACGCGTTTAAAACGTCCCTTTTTGTCCGATCTTCTCGTTTTCACTCAAAATTAACAATGAAAAACGTTGTTGCAAAACTATAACGCGTTTAAAACGTCCTTTTTTGTCCGATCTTCTCGTTTTCACTCAAAATAAACAACGAAAAACGTTGTTGCAAAACTATAACGCGTTTAAAACGTCCCTTGTGGTCCGATATTCTCGTTTTCACTCAAAATAAACAACGAAAAACGTTGTTGCAAAACTGTAACGCGTTTAAAAGGTCCTTTTTTGTCCGATTTTCTCGTTTTCACTCAAAATTAACAACGAAAAACGTTGTTACAAAACTACAACGCGTTTAAAAGGTCCCTTTATGTCCGATCTTCTCGTTTTCACACAAAATAAACAACGAAAAACCTTATTACAAAACTTTAACGCGTTTGAAAGGTCCCTTTATGTCCGATCTTCTCGTTTTTACACAAAATAAACAACGAAAAACCTTATTACAAAACTATAACGCGTTTAAAAGGTCCCTTTTTCCGATCTTCTCGTTTTCACTCAAAATAAACAACAAAAAACGTTGTTGCAAAAATATAACGCGTTTAAAAGGTCCCTTTTTGCCTGATCTTCTCATTTTCACTCCAAATAAACAACGAAAAATATTGTTAGAAAACTATAACGCGTTTAAAAGGTCCTTTTTTGTCCGATTTTCTCGTTTTCACTCAAAATTAACAACGAAAAACGTTGTTACAAAACTATAACGCGTTTAAAAGGTCCCTTTATGTCCGATCTTCTCGTTTTCACACAAAATAAACAACGAAAAACCTTATTACAAAACTTTAACGTGTTTAAAAGGTCCCTTTATGTCCGATCTTCTCGTTTTTACACAAAATAAACAACGAAAAACCTTATTACAAAACTTTAACGCGTTTGAAAGGTCCCTTTTTGCCCGATCTTCTCGTTTTCACTCAAAATTAACAACGAAAAACGTTGTTGCAAAACTATAACACGTTTAAAAGGTCCCTTTTTCTCCGATCTTCTCGTTTTCACACAAAATAAACAACGAAAACGTTATTGCAAAACTATAACGCATTTGAAAGGTCCCTTTTTGTCCGATCTTCTCGTTTTCACTCAAAATAAACAACGAAAAACGTTGTTGCAAAACTATAACGCGTTTAAAAGGTCCCTTTTTGTCCGATCTTCTCGTTTTCACACAAAATAAACAACGAAAAACGTTATTGCAAAACTATAACGTGTTTGAAAGGTCCCTTTTTGTCCGATCTTCTCGTTTTCATTCCAAATAAACAACGAAAACGTTGTTGCAAAACTATAACGTGTTTAAAAGTCCTTTTTTGTCCGATTTTCTCGTTTTCACTCAAAATTAACAACGAAAAACGTTGTTCCAAAACTATAACGCGTTTAAAAGGTCTCTTTTTGTCCGATCTTCTCGTTTTCACACAAAATAAACAACGAAAAACGTTATTGCAAAACTATAACGTGTTTGAAAGGTCCTTTTTTGTCCGATTTTCTCGTTTTCACTCAAAATTAACAACGAAAAACGTTGTTGCAAAACTAAAACGCATTTAAAATTACCTTTTTGTTCGATCTTCTCGTTTTCACTCAAAATTAACAACGAAAAACGTTGTTGCAAAACTATAACGCGTTTAAAACATCCCTTTTTGTCCGATCTTCTCGTTTTCACTCAAAATTAACAACGAAAAACGTTGTTGTAAAAATATAACGCGTTTAAAAGGTCCCTTTTTGTCCGATCTTCTCATTTTCATTCCAAATAAACAACGAAAAACGTCGTTACAAAACTATAACGCGTTTAAAAGGTCTCTTTTTGTTTGATCTTCTCGTTTTCACTCATAATAAACAACGAAAACGTTGTTGCAAAACTATAACGCGTTTAAAACGTCCCTTTTTGTCCGATCTTCTCGTTTTCACTAAAAATAAACAATGAAAAACATTGTTGCAAAACTATAACGCGTTTGAAAGGTCCCTTTTTGTCCGACCTTCTCGTTTTCACACAAAATAAACAACGAAAAACGTTATTGCAAAACTATAACGCGTTTGAAAGGTCCCTTTTTGTTCGATCTTCTCGTTTTCACTCAAAATAAACAACGAAAAACGTTGTTGCAAAACTATAACGCGTTTAAAATGTCCCTTTACTCAAAATAAACAACGAAAAACGTTGTTGCAAAACTATAACGCGTTTAAAACGTCCCTTTTTGTCCGATCTTCTCGTTTTCACTCAAAATTAACAATGAAAAACGTTGTTGCAAAACTATAACGCGTTTAAAACGTCCTTTTTTGTCCGATCTTCTCGTTTTCACTCAAAATAAACAACGAAAAACGTTGTTGCAAAACTATAACGCGTTTAAAACGTCCCTTGTGGTCCGATCTTCTCGTTTTCACTCAAAATAAACAACGAAAAACGTTGTTGCAAAACTGTAACGCGTTTAAAAGGTCCCTTTTTATCCGATCTTCTCGTTTTCACTCAAAATAAACAATGAAAAACGTTGTTGCAAAACTATAACGCGTTTAAAAGGTCCCTTTTTGTCCGATCTTCTCGTTTTCACTCAAAATAAACAACGAAAAACGTTGTTGCAAAACTATAACGCGTTTAAAACGTCCCTTTTTTTCCGATCTTCTTGTTTTCACTCAAAATAAACAACGAAAAACGTTGTTGCAAAACTATAACGCGTTTAAAAGGTCCCTTTTTCCGATCTTCTCGTTTTCACTCAAAATAAACAACGAAAAACGTTGTTGCAAAAATATAACGCGTTTAAAAGGTCCCTTTTTGCCTGATCTTCTCATTTTCACTCCAAATAAACAACGAAAAATATTGTTAGAAAACTATAACGCGTTTAAAAGGTCCTTTTTTGTCCGATTTTCTCGTTTTCACTCAAAATTAACAACGAAAAACGTTGTTACAAAACTATAACGCGTTTAAAAGGTCCCTTTATGTCCGATCTTCTCGTTTTCACAAAAAATAAACAACGAAAAACCTTATTACAAAACTTTAACGCGTTTGAAAGGTCCCTTTTTGCCCGATCTTCTCGTTTTCACTCAAAATTAACAACGAAAAACGTTGTTGCAAAACTATAACACGTTTAAAAGGTCCCTTTTTCTCCGATCTTCTCGTTTTCACACAAAATAAACAACGAAAACGTTATTGCAAAACTATAACGCATTTGAAAGGTCCCTTTTTGTCCGATCTTCACGTTTTCACTCAAAATAAACAACGAAAAACGTTGTTGCAAAACTATAACGCGTTTAAAAGGTCCCTTTTTGTCCGATCTTCTCGTTTTCACACAAAATAAACAACGAAAAACGTTATTGCAAAACTATAACGTGTTTGAAAGGTCCCTTTTTGTCCGATCTTCTCGTTTTCATTCCAAATAAACAACGAAAACGTTGTTGCAAAACTATAACGTGTTTAAAAGTCCTTTTTTGTCCGATTTTCTCGTTTTCACTCAAAATTAACAACGAAAAACGTTGTTCCAAAACTATAACGCGTTTAAAAGGTCTCTTTTTGTCCGATCTTCTCGTTTTCACACAAAATAAACAACGAAAAACGTTATTGCAAAACTATAACGTGTTTGAAAGGTCCCTTTTTGTCCGATCTTCTCCTTTTCACTCAAAATAAACAAAGAAAAACGTTGTTGCAAAACTATAATGCATTTAAAAGGTCCCTTTTTGTCCGATCTTCTCGTTTTCACACAAAATTAACAACGAAAAACGTTGTTGCAAAACTAAAACGCATTTAAAATTACCTTTTTGTCCGATCTTCTCGTTTTCACTCAAAATTAACAACGAAAAACGTTGTTGCAAAACTAAAACGCATTTAAAATTACCTTTTTGTCCGATCTTCTCGTTTTCACTCAAAATTAACAACGAAAAACGTTGTTGGAAAACTATAACGCGTTTAAAACATCCCTTTTTGTCCGATCTTCTCGTTTTCACTCAAAATTAACAACGAAAAACGTTGTTGTAAAAATATAACGCGTTTAAAAGGTCCCTTTTTGTCCGATCTTCTCATTTTCACTCCAAATAAACAACGAAAAACGTCGTTGCAAAACTATAACGCGTTTAAAAGGTCCCTTTTTGTTTGATCTTCTCGTTTTCACTCATAAAAAACAACGAAAACGTTGTTGCAAAACTATAACGCGTTTAAAACGTCCCTTTTTGTCCGATCTTCTCGTTTTCACTAAAAATAAACAATGAAAAACATTGTTGCAAAACTATAACGCGTTTAGAAGGTCCCTTTTTGTCCGATCTTCTCGTTTCACTCTAAATAAACAACGAAAAACGTAGTTGCAAAAATATAACGCGTTTAAAAGGTTCCTTTTTGTCCGATCTTCTCATTTTCACTCCAAATAAACAACGAAAAACGTTGTTGCAAAACTAGAACGCGTTTAAAAGGTAACTTTTTGTCCGTTCTTCTCGTTTTCACACAAAATTAACAACGAAAAACGTTGTTGCAAAACTATAACGCGTTTAAAAGGTCCCTTTTTGTCCGATTTTCTCGTTTTCACTCAAAATTAACAACGAAAAACATTGTTGCAAAACTATAACGCGTTTAAAAGGTCCCTTTATGTCCGATCTTCTCGTTTTCACACAAAATAAACAACGAAAAACCTTATTACAAAACTTTAACGCGTTTGAAAGGTCCCTTTTTGTCCGATCTTCTCGTTTTCACTCAAAATTAACAACGAAAAACGTTGTTGCAAAACTATAACACGTTTAAAAGGTCCTTTTCTCTCCGATCTTCTCGTTTTCACACAAAATAAACAACGAAAACGTTATTGCAAAACTATAACGCATTTGAAAGGTCCCTTTTTGTCCGATCTTCTCGTTTTCACTCAAAATAAACTACGAAAAACGTTGTTGTAAAACTATAACGCGTTTAAAAGGTCCCTTTTTGTCCGATCTTCTCGTTTTCACACAAAATAAACAACGAAAAACGTTATTGCAAAACTATAACGTGTTTGAAAGGTCCCTTTTTGTCCGATCTTCTCGTTTTCACTCAAAATTAACAACGAAAAACGTTGTTGCAAAACTATAACGCATTTAAAAGGTCCCTTTTTGTCCGATCTTCACGTTTTCACACAAAATAAACAACGAAAACGTTATTGCAAAACTATAACGTGTTAAAAAGGTCCCTTTTTGTCCGATCTTCTCGTTTTCACTCAAAATAAACAACGAAAAACGATGTTGCAAAACTATAACGCGTTTAAAAGGTCCCTTTTGTCCGATCTTCTCGTTTTCACTCAAAATAAACAACGAAAAACGTTGTTGCAAAACTATAACGCGTTTAAAAGGTCCCTTTTTGTCCGATCTTCTCGTTTTCACTCAAAATTAACAACGAAAAACGTTGTTGCAAAACTATAACGCGTTTAAAAGGTCCCTTTTTGTTCTATCTTCTCGTTTTCACACAAAATAAACAACGAAAAACGTTATTGCAAAACTATAACGCGTTTGAAAGGTCCCTTTTTGTTCGATCTTCTCGTTTTCACTCAAAATAAACAACGACAAACGTTGTTGCAAAACTATAACGCGTTTAAAACGTTCATTTTTGTCCGATCTTCTCGTTTTCACTCAAAATAAACAACGAAAAACGTTGTTGCAAAACTATAACGCGTTTAAAACGTCCCTTTTTGTCCGATCTTCTTGTTTTCACTCAAAATTAACAATGAAAAACGTTGTTGCAAAACTATAACGCGTTTAAAACGTCCCTTTTTGTCCGATCTTCTCGTTTTCACTCAAAATAAACAACGAAAAACGTTGTTGCAAAACTATAGCGCGTTTAAAACGTCCCTTTTGGTCCGATCTTCTCGTTTTCACTCAAAATAAACAACGAAAAACGATGTTGCAAAACTATAACGCGTTTAAAAGGTACCTTTTTGTCCTATCTTCTCGTTTTCACTCAAAATAAACAACGAAAAACGTTGTTGCAAAATTATAACGCGTTTAAAAGGTCCCTTTTTGTCCGATCTTCTCATTTTCACTCAAAATAAACAACGAAAAATGTTGTTGCGAAACTATAATGCGTTTAAAACGTCCCTTTTTGTCCGATCTTCTCGTTTTCACTCAAAATAAACAACGAAAAACGTTGTTGCAAAAATATAACGCGTTTAAAAGGTCCCTTTTTGCCCGATCTTCTCATTTTCACTCCAAATAAACAACGAAAAACGTTGTTGCAAAACTATAACGCGTTTAAAAGGTAACTTTTTGTTCGATTTTCTATTTTTCACTCAAAATTAACAACGAAAAACGTTGTTGCAAAACTATAACGCGTTTAAAAGGTCCCTTTATGTCCGATCTTCTCGTTTTCACTCCAAAAAAACAACGAAAAACCTTATTACAAAACTTTAACCCGTTTGAAGGATGCCTTTTTGTCCGATCTTCTCGTTTTCACTCAAAATTAACAACGAAAAACGTTGTTGCAAAACTATAACACGTTTAAAAGGTCCCTTTTAGTCCGATCTTCGCGTTTTCACACAAAATAAATAACGAAAACGTTATTGCAAAACTATAACGTGTTTAAAAGGTCCCTTTTTGTCCGATATTCTCGTTTTCACTCAAAATAAACAACGAAAAACGTTGTTGCAAAACTAAAACGCGTTTAAAAGGTCCCTTTTTGTCCGATCTTCTCGTTTTCACACAAAATAAACAACGAAAAACGTTATTGCAAAACTATAACGTGTTTGAAAGGTCCCTTTTTGTCCGATCTTCTCCTTTTCACTCAAAATAAACAAAGAAAAACGTTGTTGCAAAACTATTATGCATTTAAAAGGTCCCTTTTTGTCCGATCTTCTCGTTTTCACACAAAATTAACAACGAAAAACGTTATTGCAAAACTATAACGTGTTTGAAAGGTCCCTTTTTGTCCGATCTTCTCGTTTTCATTCCAAATAAACAACGAAAAAGTTGTTGCAAAACTATAACGCGTTTAAAAGGTCCCTTTTTGTCCGATCTTCTCGTTTTCACTCAAAATTAACAACGAAAAACGTTGTTGCAAAACTATAACGCGTTTAAAAGGTCCTTTTTTGTTCTATCTTCTCGTTTTCACACAAAATAAACAACGAAAAACGTTATTGCAAAACTATAACGCGTTTGAAAGGTCCCTTTTTGTTCGATCTTCTCGTTTTCACTCAAAATAAACAACGAAAAACGTTGTTGCAAAACTATAACGCCTTTAAAACGTCCCTTTACTCAAAATAAACAACGAAAAATGTTGTTGCAAAACTATAACGCGTTTAAAACGTCCCTTTTTGTCCGATCTTCTCGTTTTCACTCAAATTAACAATGAAAAACATTGTTGCAAAACTATAACGCGTTTAAAACGTCCCTTTTTGTCCGATCTTCTCGTTTTCACTCAAAATAAACAACGAAAAACGTTGTTGCAAAACTATAACGCGTTTAAAACGTCCCTTTTGGTCCGATCTTCTCGTTTTCACTCAAAATAAACTACGAAAAACGTTGTTGCAAAACTATAACGCGTTTAAAAGGTCCCTTTTTGTCCGATCTTCTCGTTTTCACTCAAAATAAACAACGAAAAACGATGTTGCAAAACTATAACGCGTTTAAAAGGTCCCTTTTGTCCGATCTTCTCGTTTTCACTCAAAATAAATAACGAAAAACGTTGTTGCAAAACTATAACGCGTTTAAAAGGTCCCTTTTTGTCCGATCTTCTCGTTTTCACTCAAAATTAACAACGAAAAACGTTGTTGCAAAATTATAACGCGTTTAAAAGGTCCCTTTTTGTTCTATCTTCTCGTTTTCACACAAAATAAACAACGAAAAACGTTATTGCAAAACTATAACGCGTTTGAAAGGTCCCTTTTTGTTCGATCTTCTCGTTTTCACTCAAAATAAACAACGACAAACGTTGTTGCAAAACTATAACGCGTTTAAAACGTTCATTTTTGTCCGATCTTCTCGTTTTCACTCAAAATAAACAACGAAAAACGTTGTTGCAAAACTATAACGCGTTTAAAACGTCCCTTTTTGTCCGATCTTCTTGTTTTCACTCAAAATTAACAATGAAAAACGTTGTTGCAAAACAATAACGCGTTTAAAACGTCCCTTTTTGTCCGATCTTCTCGTTTTCACTCAAAATAAACAACGAAAAACGTTGTTGCAAAACTATAGCGCGTTTAAAACGTCCCTTTTGGTCCGATCTTCTCGTTTTCACTCAAAATAAACAACGAAAAACGATGTTGCAAAACTATAACGCGTTTAAAAGGTACCTTTTTGTCCGATCTTCTCGTTTTCACTCAAAATAAACAACGAAAAACGTTGTTGCAAAATTATAACGCGTTTAAAAGGTCCCTTTTTGTCCGATCTTCTCATTTTCACTCAAAATAAACAACGAAAAACGTTGTTGCGAAACTATAACGCGTTTAAAACGTCCCTTTTTGTCCGATCTTCTCGTTTTCACTCAAAATAAACAACAAAAAACGTTGTTGCAAAAATATAACGCGTTTAAAAGGTCCCTTTTTGCCCGATCTTCTCATTTTCACTCCAAATAAACAACGAAAAACGTTGTTGCAAAACTATAACGCGTTTAAAAGGTAACTTTTTGTTCGATTTTCTATTTTTCACTCAAAATTAACAACGAAAAACGTTGTTGCAAAACTATAACGCGTTTAAAAGGTCCCTTTATGTCCGATCTTCTCGTTTTCACTCCAAATAAACAACGAAAAACCTTATTACAAAACTTTAACGCGTTTGAAGGATGCCTTTTTGTCCGATCTTCTCGTTTTCACTCAAAATTAACAACGAAAAACGTTGTTGCAAAACTATAACACGTTTAAAAGGTCCCTTTTAGTCCGATTTTCGCGTTTTCACACAAAATAAATAACGAAAACGTTATTGCAAAACTATAACGTGTTTAAAAGGTCCCTTTTTGTCCGATATTCTCGTTTTCACTCAAAATAAACAACGAAAAACGTTGTTGCAAAACTAAAACGCGTTTAAAAGGTCCCTTTTTGTCCGATCTTCTCGTTTTCACACAAAATAAACAACGAAAAACGTTATTGCAAAACTATAACGTGTTTGAAAAGTCCCTTTTTGTCCGATCTTCTCCTTTTCACTCAAAATAAACAAAGAAAAACGTTGTTGCAAAACTATTATGCATTTAAAAGGTCCCTTTTTGTCCGATCTTCTCGTTTTCACACAAAATTAACAACGAAAAACGTTATTGCAAAACTATAACGTGTTTGAAAGGTCCCTTTTTGTCCGATCTTCTCGTTTTCATTCCAAATAAACAACGAAAAAGTTGTTGCAAAACTATAACGCGTTTAAAAGGTCCCTTTTTGTCCGATCTTCTCGTTTTCACTCAAAATTAACAACGAAAAACGTTGTTGCAAAACTATAACGCGTTTAAAAGGTCCTTTTTTGTTCTATCTTCTCGTTTTCACACAAAATAAACAACGAAAAACGTTATTGCAAAACTATAACGCGTTTGAAAGGTCCCTTTTTGTTCGATCTTCTCGTTTTCACTCAAAATAAACAACGAAAAACGTTGTTGCAAAACTATAACGCCTTTAAAACGTCCCTTTACTCAAAATAAACAACGAAAAATGTTGTTGCAAAACTATAACGCGTTTAAAACGTCACTTTTTGTCCGATCTTCTCGTTTTCACTCAAATTAACAATGAAAAACATTGTTGCAAAACTATAACGCGTTTAAAACGTCCCTTTTTGTCCGATCTTCTCGTTTTCACTCAAAATAAACAACGAAAAACGTTGTTGCAAAACTATAACGCGTTTAAAACGTCCCTTTTGGTCCGATCTTCTCCTTTTCACTCAAAATAAACAACGAAAAACGTTGTTGCAAAACTGTAACGCGTTTAAAAGGTCACTTTTTGTCCGATTTTCTCGTTTTCACACAAAATAAACAACGAAAAACGTTGTTGCAAAACTATAACGCGTTTAAAAGGTCCCTTTTTGTCCGATCTTCTCGTTTTCACTCAAAATAAACAACGAAAAACGTTGTTGCAAAACTATAACGCGTTTAAAACGTCCCTTTTTGTCCGATCTTCTCGTTTTCACTCAAAATAAACAACGAAAAACGTTGTTGCAAAACTATAACGCGTTTAAAAAGTCCCTTTTTCCGATCTTCTCGTTTTCACTCAAAATAAACAACGAAAAACGTTGTTGCAAAAATATAACGCGTTTAAAAGGTCCCTTTTTGCCTGATCTTCTCATTTTCACTCCAAATAAACAACGAAAAATATTGTTGCAAAACTATAACGCGTTTAAAAGGTCCCTTTTTGTCCGATTTTCTCGTTTTCACTCAAAATTAACAACGAAAAACGTTGTTGCAAAACTATAACGCGTTTAAAAGGTCCCTTTTTGCCTGATCTTCTCATTTTCACTCCAAATAAACAACGAAAAATATTGTTGCAAAACTATAACGCGTTTAAAAGGTTCCTTTTTGTCCGATCTTCTCATTTTCACTCCAAATAAACAACGAAAAACGTTGTTGCAAAACTAGAACGCGTTTAAAAGGTAACTTTTTGTCCGTTCTTCTCGTTTTCACACAAAATTAACAACGAAAAACGTTGTTGCAAAACTATAACGCGTTTAAAAGGTCCCTTTTTGTCCGATCTTCTCGTTTTCACACAAAATAAACAACGAAAAACCTTATTACAAAACTTTAACGCGTTTGAAAGGTCCCTTTTTGTCCGATCTTCTCGTTTTCACTCAAAATTAACAACGAAAAACGTTGTTGCAAAACTATAACACGTTTAAAAGGTCCCTTTCTCTCCGATCTTCTCGTTTTCACACAAAATAAACAACGAAAACGTTATTGCAAAACTATAACGCATTTGAAAAGTCCCTTTTTGTCCGATCTTCTCGTTTTTACTCAAAATAAACTACGAAAAACGTTGTTGCAAAACTATAACGCGTTTAAAAGGTCCCTTTTTGTCCGATCTTCTCGTTTTCACACAAAATAAACAACGAAAAACGTTATTGCAAAACTATAACGTGTTTGAAAGGTCCCTTTTTGTCCGATCTTCTCGTTTTCACTCAAAATTAACAACGAAAAACGTTGTTGCAAAACTATAACGCATTTAAAAGGTCCCTTTTTGTCCGATCTTCACGTTTTCACACAAAATAAACAACGAAAACGTTATTGCAAAACTATAACGTGTTAAAAAGGTCCCTTTTTGTCCGATATTCTCGTTTTCACTTAAAATAAACAACGAAAAACGTTGTTGCAAAACTATAGCGCGTTTAAAACGTCCCTTTTGGTCCGATCTTCTCGTTTTCACTCAAAATAAACAACGAAAAACGATGTTGCAAAACTATAACGCGTTTAAAAGGTACCTTTTTGTCCGATCTTCTCGTTTTCACTCAAAATAAACAACGAAAAACGTTGTTGCAAAACTATAACGCGTTTAAAAGGTCCCTTTTTGTCCGATCTTCTGGTTTTCACTCAAAATTAACAAATAAAAACATTGTTGCAAAACTATAACGCGTTTAAAAGGTCCCTTTTTGTCCGATCTTCTCGTTTTCACTCAAAATTAACAAATAAAAACGTTGTTGCAAAACTATAATGCGTTTAAAACGTCCCTTTTTGTCCGATCTTCTCGTTTTCACTCAAAATAAACAACGAAAAACGTTGTTGCAAAACTATAACGCGTTTAAAACGTCCCTTTTGGTCCGATCTTCTCCTTTTCACTCAAAATAAACAACGAAAAACGTTGTTGCAAAACTGTAACGCGTTTAAAAGGTCCCTTTTTGTCCGATTTTCTCGTTTTCACACAAAATAAACAACGAAAAACGTTGTTGCAAAACTATAACGCGTTTAAAAGGTCCCTTTTTGTCCGATCTTCTCGTTTTCACTCAAAATAAACAACGAAAAACGTTGTTGCAAAACTATAACGCGTTTAAAAAGTCCCTTTTTCCGATCTTCTCGTTTTCACTCAAAATAAACAACGAAAAACGTTGTTGCAAAAATATAACGCGTTTAAAAGGTCCCTTTTTGCCTGATCTTCTCATTTTCACTCCAAATAAACAACGAAAAATATTGTTGCAAAACTATAACGCGTTTAAAAGGTCCCTTTTTGTCCGATTTTCTCGTTTTCACTCAAAATTAACAACGAAAAACGTTGTTGCAAAACTATAACGCGTTTAAAAGGTCCCTTTTTGCCTGATCTTCTCATTTTCACTCCAAATAAACAACGAAAAATATTGTTGCAAAACTATAACGCGTTTAAAAGGTTCCTTTTTGTCCGATCTTCTCATTTTCACTCCAAATAAACAACGAAAAACGTTGTTGCAAAACTAGAACGCGTTTAAAAGGTAACTTTTTGTCCGTTCTTCTCGTTTTCACACAAAATTAACAACGAAAAACGTTGTTGCAAAACTATAACGCGTTTAAAAGGTCCCTTTTTGTCCGATTTTCTCGTTTTCACTCAAAATTAACAACGAAAAACATTGTTGCAAAACTATAACGCGTTTAAAAGGTCCCTTTATGTCCGATCTTCTCGTTTTCACACAAAATAAACAACGAAAAACCTTATTACAAAACTTTAACGCGTTTGAAAGGTCCCTTTTTGTCCGATCTTCTCGTTTTCACTCAAAATTAACAACGAAAAACGTTGTTGCAAAACTATAACACGTTTAAAAGGTCCCTTTTTGTCCGATCTTCTCGTTTTCACTCAAAATTAACAACGAAAAACGTTATTGCAAAACTATAACGCATTTGAAAGGTCCCTTTTTGCCTGATCTTCTCATTTTCACTCCAAATAAACAACGAAAAATATTGTTGCAAAACTATAACGCGTTTAAAAGGTTCCTTTTTGTCCGATCTTCTCATTTTCACTCCAAATAAACAACGAAAAACGTTGTTGCAAAACTAGAACGCGTTTAAAAGGTAACTTTTTGTCCGTTCTTCTCGTTTTCACACAAAATTAACAACGAAAAACGTTGTTGCAAAACTATAACGCGTTTAAAAGGTCCCTTTTTGTCCGATCTTCTCGTTTTCACACAAAATAAACAACGAAAAACGTTATTGCAAAATTATAACGTGTTTGAAAGGTCCCTTTTTGTCCGATCTTCTCGTTTTCACTCAAAATTAACAACGAAAAACGTTGTTGCAAAACTATAACGCATTTAAAAGGTCCCTTTTTGTCCGATCTTCACGTTTTCACACAAAATAAACAACGAAAACGTTATTGCAAAACTATAACGTGTTAAAAAGGTCCCTTTTTGTCCGATATTCTCGTTTTCACTTAAAATAAACAACGAAAAACGTTGTTGCAAAACTATAGCGCGTTTAAAACGTCCCTTTTGGTCCGATCTTCTCGTTTTCACTCAAAATAAACAACGAAAAACGATGTTGCAAAACTATAACGCGTTTAAAAGGTACCTTTTTGTCCGATCTTCTCGTTTTCACTCAAAATAAACAACGAAAAACGTTGTTGCAAAACTATAACGCGTTTAAAAGGTCCCTTTTTGTCCGATCTTCTCGTTTTCACTCAAAATTAACAAATAAAAACGTTGTTACAAAATTATAACGCGTTTAAAACGTCCCTTTTTGTCCGATTTTCTCGTTTTCACTCAAAATAAACAACGAAAAACGTTGTTGCAAAACTATAACGCGTTTAAAACGTCCCTTTTGGTCCGATCTTCTCGTTTTCACTCAAAATAAACTACGAAAAACGTTGTTGCAAAACTATAACGCGTTTAAAAGGTCCCTTTTTGTCCGATCTTCTCGTTTTCACTCAAAATAAACAACGAAAAACGATGTTGCAAAACTATAACGCGTTTAAAAGGTCCCTTTTGTCCGATCTTCTCGTTTTCACTCAAAATAAACAACGAAAAACGTTGTTGCAAAACTATAACGCGTTTAAAAGGTCCCTTTTTGTCCGATCTTCTCGTTTTCACACAAAATAAACAACGAAAAACGTTATTGCAAAACTATAACGTGTTTGAAAGGTCCCTTTTTGTCCGATCTTCTCCTTTTCACTCAAAATAAACAAAGAAAAACGTTGTTGCAAAACTATAATGCATTTAAAAGGTCCCTTTTTGTCCGATCTTCTCGTTTTCACACAAAATTAACAACGAAAAACGTTGTTGCAAAACTATAACGCGTTTAAAAGGTCCCTTTTTGTCCGATCTTCTCGTTTTCACTCAAAATTAACAACGAAAAACGTTGTTGCAAAACTATAACGCGTTTAAAAGGTCCTTTTTTGTTCTATCTTCTCGTTTTCACACAAAATAAACAACGAAAAACGTTATTGCAAAACTATAACGCGTTTGAAAGGTCCCTTTTTGTTCGATCTTCTCGTTTTCAATCAAAATAAACAACGAAAAACGTTGTTGCAAAACTATAACGCCTTTAAAACGTCCCTTTACTCAAAATAAACAACGAAAAATGTTGTTGCAAAACTATAACGCGTTTAAAACGTCCCTTTTTGTCCGATCTTCTCGTTTTCACTCAAATTAACAATGAAAAACATTGTTGCAAAACTATAACGCGTTTAAAACGTCCCTTTTTGTCCGATCTTCTCGTTTTCACTCAAAATAAACAACGAAAAACGTTGTTGCAAAACTATAACGCGTTTAAAAAGTCCCTTTTTCCGATCTTCTCGTTTTCACTCAAAATAAACAACGAAAAACGTTGTTGCAAAAATATAACGGGTTTAAAAGGTCCCTTTTTGCCTGATCTTCTCATTTTCACTCCAAATAAACAACGAAAAATATTGTTGCAAAACTATAACGCGTTTAAAAGGTCCCTTTTTGTCCGATTTTCTCGTTTTCACTCAAAATTAACAACGAAAAACGTTGTTGCAAAACTATAACGCGTTTAAAAGGTCCCTTTATGTCCGATCTTCTCGTTTTCACACAAAATAAACAACGAAAAACCTTATTACAAAACTTTAACGCGTTTGAAAGTTCCCTTTTTGTCCGATCTTCTCGTTTTCACTCAAAATTAACAACGAAAAACGTTGTTGCAAAACTATAACACGTTTAAAAGGTCCCTTTTTCTCCGATCTTCTCGTTTTCACACAAAATAAACAACGAAAACGTTATTGCAAAACTATAACACATTTGAAAGGTCCCTTTTTGTCCGATCTTCTCGTTTTCACTCAAAATAAACAACGAAAAACGTTGTTGCAAAACTATAACGCGTTTAAAAGGTCTCTTTTTGTCCGATCTTCTCGTTTTCACACAAAATAAACACCGAAAAACGTTATTGCAAAACTATAACGTGTTTGAAAGGTCCCTTTTTGTCCGATCTTCTCGTTTTCATTCCAAATAAACAACGAAAACGTTGTTGCAAAACTATAACGTGTTTAAAAGGTCCTTTTTTGTCCGATTTTCTCGTTTTCACTCAAAATTAACAACGAAAAACGTTGTTGCAAAACTATAACGCGTTTAAAAGGTCCCTTTTTGTCCGATCTTCTCGTTTTCACACAAAATAAACAACGAAAAACGTTATTGCAAAACTATAATGTGTTTGAAAGGTCCCTTTTTGTCCGATCTTCTCGTTTTTACTAAAAATAAACAATGAAAAACGTTGTTGCAAAACTATAACGCATTTAAAAGGTACCTTTTTGTCCGATCTTCTCGTTTTCACTCAAAATTAACAACGAAAAACGTTGTTGCAAAACTATAACGCGTTTAAAAGGTCCCTTTTTGTTCTATCTTCTCGTTTTCATACAAAATAAACAACGAAAAAGGTTATTGCAAAACTATAACGCTTTGAAAGGTCCCTTTTTGTTCTATTTTCTCGTTTTCACTCAAAATAAACAACGAAAAACGTTGTTGCAAAACTATAACGCATTTAAAACTTCCCTTTTTGTCCGATCTTCTCGTTTTCACTCAAAATAAACAACGAAAAACGTTTTTGCAAGACTATAACGCTTTTAAAACATCCCTTTTTGTCCGATCTTCTCGTTTTCACTCAAAATTAACAACGAAAAACGTTGTTGCAAAAATATAACACGTTTAAAAGGTCCTTTTTTGTCCGATCTTCTCATTTTCACTCCAAATAAACAACGAAAAACGTCGTTGCAAAACTATAACGCGTTTAAAAGGTACCTTTTTGTCCGATCTTCTCGTTTTCACTCAAAATAAACAACGAAAAACGTTGTTGCAAAACTATAACGCGTTTAAAAGGTCCCTTTTTGTCCGATCTTCTCGTTTTCACTCAAAATAAACAACGAAAAAACGTTATTGCAAAACTATAACGCGTTTAAAACATCCTTTTTTGTCCGATCTTCTCGTTTTCACTCAAAATAAACAACGAAAAACGTTGTTGCAAAAATATAACACGTTTAAAAGGTCCCTTTTTGCCCGATCTTCTCATTTTCACTCCAAATAAACAACGAAAAACGTTGTTGCAAAACTATAACGAGTTTAAAAGGTCCCTTTTTGTCCGATTTTCTCTTTTTCACTCAAAATTAACAACGAAAAACGTTGTTGCAAAACTATAACGCGTTTAAAAGGTACTTTTATGTCCGATCTTCTCGTTTTCACTCTAAATAAACAACGAAAAACCTTATTACAAAACTTTAACGCGTTTGAAAGGTGCCTTTTTGTCCGATCTTCTCGTTTTCACTCAAAATTAACAACAAAAAACGTTGTTGCAAAACTATAACACGTTTAAAAGGTCCCTTTTAGTCCGATCTTCGCGTTTTCACACAAAATAAACAACGAAAACGTTATTGCAAAACTATAACGTGTTTAAAAGGTCCCTTTTTGTCCGATATTCTCGTTTTCACTCAAAATAAACAACGAAAAACGTTGTTGCAAAACTAAAACGCGTTTAAAAGGTTCCTTTTTGTCCGATCTTCTCGTTTTCACACAAAATAAACAACGAAAAACGTTATTGCAAAACTATAACGTGTTTGAAAGGTCCCTTTTTGTCCGATCTTCTCCTTTTCACTCAAAATAAACGAAGAAAAACGTTGTTGCAAAACTATAATGCATTTAAAAGGTCCCTTTTTGTCCGATCTTCTCGTTTTCACACAAAATTAACAACGAAAAACGTTGTTGCAAAACCATAACGCGTTTAAAAGGTCCCTTTTTGTCCGACCTTCTCGTTTTCACTCAAAATTAACAACGAAAAACGTTGTTGCAAAACTATAACGCGTTTAAAAGGTCCCTTTTTGTTCTATCTTCTCGTTTTCACACAAAATAAACAACGAAAAACGTTATTGCAAAACTATAACGCGTTTGAAAGGTCCCTCTTTTGTTCGATCTTCTCGTTTTCACTCAAAATAAACAACGAAAAACGTTGTTGCAAAACTATAACGCGTTTAAAATGTCCCTTTACTCAAAATAAACAACGAAAAACGTTGTTGCAAAACTATAACGCGTTTAAAACGTCCCTTTTTGTCCGATCTTCTCGTTTTCACTCAAAATTAACAATGAAAAACGTTGTTGCAAAACTATAACGCGTTTAAAACGTCCTTTTTTGTCCGATCTTCTCGTTTTCACTCAAAATAAACAACGAAAAACGTTGTTGCAAAACTATAACGCGTTTAAAACGTCCCTTGTGGTCCGATCTTCTCGTTTTCACTCAAAATAAACAACGAAAAACGTTGTTGCAAAACTGTAACGCGTTTAAAAGGTCCCTTTTTGTCCGATCTTCTCGTTTTCACTCAAAATAAACAATGAAAAACGTTGTTGCAAAACTATAACGCGTTTAAAAGGTCTCTTTTTGTCCGATCTTCTCGTTTTCACTCAAAATAAACAACGAAAAACGTTGTTGCAAAACTATAACGCGTTTAAAAGGTCCCTTTTTCCGATCTTCTCGTTTTCACTCAAAATAAACAACGAAAAACGTTGTTGCAAAACTATAACGCGTTTAAAAGGTCCCTTTTTTCCGATCTTCTCGTTTTCACTCAAAATAAACAAAGAAAAACGTTGTTGCAAAAATATAACGCGTTTAAAAGGTCCCTTTTTGCCTGATCTTCTCATTTTCACTCCAAATAAACAACGAAAAATATTGTTAGAAAACTATAACGCGTTTAAAAGGTCCTTTTTTGTCCGATTTTCTCGTTTTCACTCAAAATTAACAACGAAAAACGTTGTTACAAAACTATAACGCGTTTAAAAGGTCCCTTTATGTCCGATCTTCTCGTTTTCACACAAAATAAACAACGAAAAACCTTATTACAAAACTTTAACGCGTTTGAAAGGTCCCTTTTTGCCCGATCTTCTCGTTTTCACTCAAAATTAACAACGAAAAACGTTGTTGCAAAACTATAACACGTTTAAAAGGTCCCTTTTTCTCCGATCTTCTCGTTTTCACACAAAATAAACAACGAAAACATTATTGCAAAACTATAACGCATTTGAAAGGTCCCTTTTTGTTCGATCTTCTCGTTTTCACTCAAAATAAACAACGAAAAACGTTGTTGCAAAACTATAACGCGTTTAAAAGGTCCCTTTTTGTCCGATCTTCTCGTTTTCACACAAAATAAACAACGAAAAACGTTATTGCAAAACTATAACGTGTTTGAAAGGTCCCTTTTTGTCCGATCTTCTCGTTTTCATTCCAAATAAACAACGAAAACGTTGTTGCAAAACTATAACGTGTTTAAAAGTACTTTTTTGTCCGATTTTCTCGTTTTCACTCAAAATTAACAACGAAAAACGTTGTTCCAAAACTATAACGCGTTTAAAAGGTCTCTTTTTGTCCGATCTTCTCGTTTTCACACAAAATAAACAACGAAAAACGTTATTGCAAAACTATAACGTGTTTGAAAGGTCCTTTTTTGTCCGATTTTCTCGTTTTCACTCAAAATTAACAACGAAAAACGTTGTTGCAAAACTAAAACGCATTTAAAATTACCTTTTTGTCCGATCTTCTCGTTTTCACTCAAAATTAACAACGAAAAACGTTGTTGCAAAACTATAACGCGTTTAAAACATCCCTTTTTGTCCGATCTTCTCGTTTTCACTCAAAATTAACAACGAAAAACGTTGTTGTAAAAATATAACGCGTTTAAAAGGTCCCTTTTTGTCCGATCTTCTCATTTTCACTCCAAATAAACAACGAAAAACGTCGTTGCAAAACTATAACGCGTTTAAAAGGTCCCTTTTTGTTTGATCTTCTCGTTTTCACTCATAATAAACAACGAAAACGTTGTTGCAAAACTATAACGCGTTTAAAACATCCCTTTTTGTCCGATCTTCTCGTTTTCACTAAAAATAAACAATGAAAAATATTGTTGCAAAACTATAACGCGTTTAGAAGGTCCCTTTTTGTCCGATCTTCTCGTTTCACTCTAAATAAACAACGAAAAACGTTGTTGCAAAAATATAACGCGTTTAAAAGGTTCCTTTTTGTCCGATCTTCTCATTTTCACTCCAAATAAACAACGAAAAACATTGTTGCAAAACTAGAACGCGTTTAAAAGGTAACTTTTTGTCCGTTCTTCTCGTTTTCACACAAAATTAACAACGAAAAACGTTGTTGCAAAACTATAACTCGTTTAAAAGGTCCCTTTTTGTCCGATTTTCTCGTTTTCACTCAAAATTAACAACGAAAAACATTGTTGCAAAACTATAACGCGTTTAAAAGGTCCCTTTATGTCCGATCTTCTCGTTTTCACACAAAATAAACAACGAAAAACCTTATTACAAAACTTTAACGCGTTTGAAAGGTCCCTTTTTGTCCGATCTTCTCGTTTTCACTCAAAATTAACAACGAAAAACGTTGTTGCAAAACTATAACACGTTTAAAAGGTCCCTTTCTCTCCGATCTTCTCGTTTTCACACAAAATAAACAACGAAAACGTTATTGCAAAACTTTAACGCATTTGAAAGGTCCCTTTTTATCCGATCTTCTCGTTTTCACTCAAAATAAACTACGAAAAACGTTGTTGCAAAACTATAACGCGTTTAAAAGGTCCCTTTTTGTCCGATCTTCTCGTTTTCACACAAAATAAACAACGAAAAACGTTATTGCAAAACTATAACGTGTTTGAAAGGTCCCTTTTTGTCCGATCTTCTCGTTTTCATTCCAAATAAACAACGAAAACGTTGTTGCAAAACTATAACGTGTTTAAAAGTTCCTTTTTTGTCCGATTTTCTCGTTTTCACTCAAAATTAACAACGAAAAACGTTGTTGCAAAACTATAACGCGTTTAACAGGTCCCTTTTTGTCCGATCTTCTCGTTTTCACTCAAAATAAACAACGAAAAACGATGTTGCAAAACTATAACGCGTTTAAAAGGTCCCTTTTGTCCGATCTTCTCGTTTTCACTCAAAATAAACAACGAAAAACGTTGTTGCAAAACTATAACGCGTTTAAAAGGTCCCTTTTTGTCCGATCTTCTCGTTTTCACACAAAATAAACAACGAAAAACGTTATTGCAAAACTATAACGTGTTTGAAAGGTCCCTTTTTGTCCGATCTTCTCCTTTTCACTCAAAATAAACAAAGAAAAACGTTGTTGCAAAACTATAATGCATTTAAAAGGTCCCTTTTTGTCCGATCTTCTCGTTTTCACACAAAATTAACAACGAAAAACGTTGTTGCAAAACTATAACGCGTTTAAAAGGTCCCTTTTTGTCCGATCTTCTCGTTTTCACTCAAAATTAACAACGAAAAATGTTGTTGCAAAACTATAACGCGTTTAAAAGGTCCTTTTTTGTTCTATCTTCTCGTTTTCACACAAAATAAACAACGAAAAACGTTATTGCAAAACTATAACGCGTTTGAAAGGTCCCTTTTTGTTCGATCTTCTCGTTTTCACTCAAAATAAACAACGAAAAACGTTGTTGCAAAACTATAATGCCTTTAAAACGTCCCTTTACTCAAAATAAACAACGAAAAATGTTGTTGCAAAACTATAACGCGTTTAAAACGTCCCTTTTTGTCCGATCTTCTCGTTTTCACTCAAATTAACAATGAAAAACATTGTTGCAAAACTATAACGCGTTTAAAACGTCCCTTTTTGTCCGATCTTCTCGTTTTCACTCAAAATAAACAACGAAAAACGTTGTTGCAAAACTATAACGCGTTTAAAACGTCCCTTTTGGTCCGATCTTCTCCTTTTCACTCAAAATAAACAACGAAAAACGTTGTTGCAAAACTGTAACGCGTTTAAAAGGTCCCTTTTTGTCCGATTTTCTCGTTTTCACACAAAATAAACAACGAAAAACGTTGTTGCAAAACTATAACGCGTTTAAAAGGTCCCTTTTTGTCCGATCTTCTCGTTTTCACTCAAAATAAACAACGAAAAACGTTGTTGCAAAACTATAACACGTTTAAAACGTCCCTTTTTGTCCGATCTTCTCGTTTTCACTCAAAATAAACAACGAAAAACGTTGTTGCAAAACTATAACGCGTTTAAAAAGTCCCTTTTTCCGATCTTCTCGTTTTCACTCAAAATAAACAACGAAAAACGTTGTTGCAAAAATATAACGGGTTTAAAAGGTCCCTTTTTGCCTGATCTTCTCATTTTCACTCCAAATAAACAACGAAAAATATTGTTGCAAAACTATAACGCGTTTAAAAGGTCCCTTTTTGTCCGATTTTCTCGTTTTCACTCAAAATTAACAACGAAAAACGTTGTTGCAAAACTATAACGCGTTTAAAAGGTCCCTTTATGTCCGATCTTCTCGTTTTCACACAAAATAAACAACGAAAAACCTTATTACAAAACTTTAACGCGTTTGAAAGTT
The DNA here is from genome assembly GCF_046630445.1 of Rutidosis leptorrhynchoides. Taxonomy (NCBI): domain Eukaryota; kingdom Viridiplantae; phylum Streptophyta; class Magnoliopsida; order Asterales; family Asteraceae; genus Rutidosis; species Rutidosis leptorrhynchoides. The sequence goes on from NC_092337.1 coordinate 263,034,678, forward strand.
CCCTTTTTGTCCGATCTTCTCGTTTTCACTCAAAATTAACAACGAAAAACGTTGTTGCAAAACTATAACACGTTTAAAAGGTCCCTTTTTCTCCGATCTTCTCGTTTTCACACAAAATAAACAACGAAAACGTTATTGCAAAACTATAACACATTTGAAAGGTCCCTTTTTGTTCGATCTTCTCGTTTTCACTCAAAATAAACAACGAAAAACGTTGTTGCAAAACTATAACGCGTTTAAAAGGTCTCTTTTTGTCCGATCTTCTCGTTTTCACACAAAATAAACACCGAAAAACGTTATTGCAAAACTATAACGTGTTTGAAAGGTCCCTTTTTGTCCGATCTTCTCGTTTTCATTCCAAATAAACAACGAAAACGTTGTTGCAAAACTATAACGTGTTTAAAAGGTCCTTTTTTGTCCGATTTTCTCGTTTTCACTCAAAATTAACAACGAAAAACGTTGTTGCAAAACTATAACGCGTTTAAAAGGTCCCTTTTTGTCCGATCTTCTCGTTTTCACACAAAATAAACAACGAAAAACGTTATTGCAAAACTATAATGTGTTTGAAAGGTCCCTTTTTGTCCGATCTTCTCATTTTTACTAAAAATAAACAACGAAAAACGTTGTTGCAAAACTATAACGCATTTAAAAGGTCCCTTTTTTTCCGATCTTCTCGTTTTCACTCAAAATTAACAACGAAAAACGTTGTTGCAAAACTATAACGCGTTTAAAAGGTCCCTTTTTGTTCTATCTTCTCGTTTTCATACAAAATAAACAACGAAAAAGGTTATTGCAAAACTATAACGCTTTGAAAGGTCCCTTTTTGTTCTATTTTCTCGTTTTCACTCAAAATAAACAACGAAAAACGTTGTTGCAAAACTATAACGCATTTAAAACTTCCCTTTTTGTCCGATCTTCTCGTTTTCACTCAAAATAAACAACGAAAAACGTTTTTGCAAAACTATAACACGTTTAAAACATCCCTTTTTGTCCGATCTTCTCGTTTTCACTCAAAATTAACAACGAAAAACGTTGTTGCAAAAATATAACACGTTTAAAAGGTCCTTTTTTGTCCGATCTTCTCATTTTCACTCCAAATAAACAACGAAAAACGTCGTTGCAAAACTATAACGCGTTTAAAAGGTACCTTTTTGTCCGATCTTCTCGTTTTCACTCAAAATAAACAACGAAAAACGTTGTTGCAAAACTATAACGCGTTTAAAAGGTCCCTTTTTGTCCGATCTTCTCGTTTTCACTCAAAATAAACAACGAAAAAACGTTATTGCAAAACTATAACGCGTTTAAAACATCCTTTTTTGTCCGATCTTCTCGTTTTCACTCAAAATAAACAACGAAAAACGTTGTTGCAAAAATATAACACGTTTAAAAGGTCCCTTTTTGCCCGATCTTCTCATTTTCACTCCAAATAAACAACGAAAAACGTTGTTGCAAAACTATAACGAGTTTAAAAGGTCCCTTTTTGTCCGATTTTCTCTTTTTCACTCAAAATTAACAACGAAAAACGTTGTTGCAAAACTATAACGCGTTTAAAAGGTCCCTTTATGTCCGATCTTCTCGTTTTCACTCTAAATAAACAACGAAAAACCTTATTACAAAACTTTAACGCGTTTGAAAGGTGCCTTTTTGTCCGATCTTCTCGTTTTCACTCAAAATTAACAACAAAAAACGTTGTTGCAAAACTATAACACGTTTAAAAGGTCCCTTTTAGTCCGATCTTCGCGTTTTCACACAAAATAAACAACGAAAACGTTATTGTAAAACTATAACGTGTTTAAAAGGTCCCTTTTTGTCCGATATTCTCGTTTTCACTCAAAATAAACAACGAAAAACGTTGTTGCAAAACTAAAACGCGTTTAAAAGGTTCCTTTTTGTCCGATCTTCTCGTTTTCACACAAAATAAACAACGAAAAACGTTATTGCAAAACTATAACGTGTTTGAAAGGTCCCTTTTTGTCCGATCTTCTCCTTTTCACTCAAAATAAACAAAGAAAAACGTTGTTGCAAAACTATAATGCATTTAAAAGGTCCCTTTTTGTCCGATCTTCTCGTTTTCACACAAAATTAACAACGAAAAAAGTTGTTGCAAAACCATAACGCGTTTAAAAGGTCCCTTTTTGTCCGACCTTCTCGTTTTCACTCAAAATTAACAACGAAAAACGTTGTTGCAAAACTATAACGCGTTTAAAAGGTCCCTTTTTGTTCTATCTTCTCGTTTTCACACAAAATAAACAACGAAAAACGTTATTGCAAAACTATAACGCGTTTGAAAGGTCCCTTTTTGTTCGATCTTCTCGTTTTCACTCAAAATAAACAACGAAAAACGTTGTTGCAAAACTATAACGCGTTTAAAATGTCCCTTTACTCAAAATAAACAACGAAAAACGTTGTGGCAAAACTATAACGCGTTTAAAACGTCCCTTTTTGTCCGATCTTCTCGTTTTCACTCAAAATTAACAATGAAAAACGTTGTTGCAAAACTATAACGCTTTTAAAACGTCCTTTTTAGTCCGATCTTCTCGTTTTCACTCAAAATAAACAACGAAAAACGTTGTTGCAAAACTATAACGCGTTTAAAACGTCCCTTGTGGTCCGATCTTCTCGTTTTCACTCAAAATAAACAACGAAAAACGTTGTTGCAAAACTGTAACGCGTTTAAAAGGTCCCTTTTTGTCCGATCTTCTCGTTTTCACTCAAAATAAACAATGAAAAACGTTGTTGCAAAACTATAACGCGTTTAAAAGGTCCCTTTTTGTCCGATCTTCTCGTTTTCACTCAAAATAAACAACGAAAAACGTTGTTGCAAAACTATAACGCGTTTAAAACGTCCCTTTTTTCCGATCTTCTCGTTTTCACTCAAAATAAACAACGAAAAACGTTGTTGCAAAACTATAACGCGTTTAAAAGGTCCCTTTTTCCGATCTTCTCGTTTTCACTCAAAATAAACAACGAAAAACGTTGTTGCAAAAATATAACGCGTTTAAAAGGTCCCTTTTTGCCTGATCTTCTCATTTTCACTCCAAATAAACAACGAAAAATATTGTTAGAAAACTATAACGCGTTTAAAAGGTCCTTTTTTGTCCGATTTTCTCGTTTTCACTCAAAATTAACAACGAAAAACGTTGTTACAAAACTATAACGCGTTTAAAAGGTCTCTTTATGTCCGATCTTCTCGTTTTCACACAAAATAAACAACAAAAAACCTTATTACAAAACTTTAACGCGTTTGAAAGGTCCCTTTTTGCCCGATCTTCTCGTTTTCACTCAAAATTAACAACGAAAAACGTTGTTGCAAAACTATAACACGTTTAAAAGGTCCCTTTTTCTCCGATCTTCTCGTTTTCACACAAAATAAACAACGAAAACATTATTGCAAAACTATAACGCATTTGAAAGGTCCCTTTTTGTTCGATCTTCTCGTTTTCACTCAAAATAAACAACGAAAAACGTTGTTGCAAAACTATAACGCGTTTAAAAGGTCCCTTTTTGTCCGATCTTCTCGTTTTCACACAAAATAAACAACGAAAAACGTTATTGCAAAACTATAACGTGTTTGAAAGGTCCCTTTTTGTCCGATCTTCTCGTTTTCATTCCAAATAAACAACGAAAACGTTGTTGCAAAACTATAACGTGTTTAAAAGTCCTTTTTTGTCCGATTTTCTCGTTTTCACTCAAAATTAACAACGAAAAACGTTGTTCCAAAACTATAACGCGTTTAAAAGGTCTCTTTTTGTCCGATCTTCTCGTTTTCACACAAAATAAACAACGAAAAACGTTATTGCAAAACTATAACGTGTTTGAAAGGTCCTTTTTTGTCCGATTTTCTCGTTTTCACTCAAAATTAACAACGAAAAACGTTGTTGCAAAACTAAAACGCATTTAAAATTACCTTTTTGTCCGATTTTCTCGTTTTCACTCAAAATTAACAACGAAAAACGTTGTTGCAAAACTATAACGCGTTTAAAACATCCCTTTTTGTCCGATCTTCTCGTTTTCACTCAAAATTAACAACGAAAAACGTTGTTGTAAAAATATAACGCGTTTAAAAGGTCCCTTTTTGTCCGATCTTCTCATTTTCACTCCAAATAAACAACGAAAAACGTCGTTGCAAAACTATAACGCGTTTAAAAGGTCCCTTTTTGTTTGATCTTCTCGTTTTCACTCATAATAAACAACGAAAACGTTGTTGCAAAACTATAACGCGTTTAAAACATCCCTTTTTGTCCGATCTTCTCGTTTTCACTAAAAATAAACAATGAAAAATATTGTTGCAAAACTATAACGCGTTTAGAAGGTCCCTTTTTGTCCGATCTTCTCGTTTCACTCTAAATAAACAACGAAAAACGTTGTTGCAAAAATATAACGCGTTTAAAAGGTTCCTTTTTGTCCGATCTTCTCATTTTCACTCCAAATAAACAACGAAAAACATTGTTGCAAAACTAGAACGCGTTTAAAAGGTAACTTTTTGTCCGTTCTTCTCGTTTTCACACAAAATTAACAACGAAAAACGTTGTTGCAAAACTATAACTCGTTTAAAAGGTCCCTTTTTGTCCGATTTTCTCGTTTTCACTCAAAATTAACAACGAAAAACATTGTTGCAAAACTATAACGCGTTTAAAAAGTCCCTTTATGTCCGATCTTCTCGTTTTCACACAAAATAAACAACGAAAAACCTTATTACAAAACTTTAACGCGTTTGAAAGGTCCCTTTTTGTCCGATCTTCTCGTTTTCACTCAAAATTAACAACGAAAAACGTTGTTGCAAAACTATAACACGTTTAAAAGGTCCCTTTCTCTCCGATCTTCTCGTTTTCACACAAAATAAACAACGAAAACGTTATTGCAAAACTTTAACGCATTTGAAAGGTCCCTTTTTATCCGATCTTCTCGTTTTCACTCAAAATAAACTACGAAAAACGTTGTTGCAAAACTATAACGCGTTTAAAAGGTCCCTTTTTGTCCGATCTTCTCGTTTTCACACAAAATAAACAACGAAAAACGTTATTGCAAAACTATAACGTGTTTGAAAGGTCCCTTTTTGTCCGATCTTCTCGTTTTCATTCCAAATAAACAACGAAAACGTTGTTGCAAAACTATAACGTGTTTAAAAGTTCCTTTTTTGTCCGATTTTCTCGTTTTCACTCAAAATTAACAACGAAAAACGTTGTTGCAAAACTATAACGCGTTTAACAGGTCCCTTTTTGTCCGATCTTCTCGTTTTCACTCAAAATAAACAACGAAAAACGATGTTGCAAAACTATAACGCGTTTAAAAGGTCCCTTTTGTCCGATCTTCTCGTTTTCACTCAAAATAAACAACGAAAAACGTTGTTGCAAAACTATAACGCGTTTAAAAGGTCCCTTTTTGTCCGATCTTCTCGTTTTCACACAAAATAAACAACGAAAAACGTTATTGCAAAACTATAACGTGTTTGAAAGGTCCCTTTTTGTCCGATCTTCTCGTTTTCACACAAAATTAACAACGAAAAACGTTGTTGCAAAACTATAACGCGTTTAAAAGGTCCCTTTTTGTCCGATCTTCTCGTTTTCACTCAAAATTAACAACGAAAAATGTTGTTGCAAAACTATAACGCGTTTAAAAGGTCCTTTTTTGTTCTATCTTCTCGTTTTCACACAAAATAAACAACGAAAAACGTTATTGCAAAACTATAACGCGTTTGAAAGGTCCCTTTTTGTTCGATCTTCTCGTTTTCACTCAAAATAAACAACGAAAAACGTTGTTGCAAAACTATAATGCCTTTAAAACGTCCCTTTACTCAAAATAAACAACGAAAAATGTTGTTGCAAAACTATAACGCGTTTAAAACGTCCCTTTTTGTCCGATCTTCTCGTTTTCACTCAAATTAACAATGAAAAACATTGTTGCAAAACTATAACGCGTTTAAAACGTCCCTTTTTGTCCGATCTTCTCGTTTTCACTCAAAATAAACAACGAAAAACGTTGTTGCAAAACTATAACGCGTTTAAAACGTCCCTTTTGGTCCGATCTTCTCCTTTTCACTCAAAATAAACAACGAAAAACGTTGTTGCAAAACTGTAACGCGTTTAAAAGGTCCCTTTTTGTCCGAATTTCTCGTTTTCACACAAAATAAACAACGAAAAACGTTGTTGCAAAACTATAACGCGTTTAAAAGGTCCCTTTTTGTCCGATCTTCTCGTTTTCACTCAAAATAAACAACGAAAAACGTTGTTGCAAAACTATAACACGTTTAAAACGTCCCTTTTTGTCCGATCTTCTCGTTTTCACTCAAAATAAACAACGAAAAACGTTGTTGCAAAACTATAACGCGTTTAAAAAGTCCCTTTTTCCGATCTTCTCGTTTTCACTCAAAATAAACAACGAAAAACGTTGTTGCAAAAATATAACGGGTTTAAAAGGTCCCTTTTTGCCTGATCTTCTCATTTTCACTCCAAATAAACAACGAAAAATATTGTTGCAAAACTATAACGCGTTTAAAAGGTCCCTTTTTGTCCGATTTTCTCGTTTTCACTCAAAATTAACAACGAAAAACGTTGTTGCAAAACTATAACGCGTTTAAAAGGTCCCTTTATGTCCGATCTTCTCGTTTTCACACAAAATAAACAACGAAAAACCTTATTACAAAACTTTAACGCGTTTGAAAGTTCCCTTTTTGTCCGATCTTCTCGTTTTCACTCAAAATTAACAACGAAAAACGTTGTTGCAAAACTATAACACGTTTAAAAGGTCCCTTTTTCTCCGATCTTCTCGTTTTCACACAAAATAAACAACGAAAACGTTATTGCAAAACTATAACACATTTGAAAGGTCCCTTTTTGTTCGATCTTCTCGTTTTCACTCAAAATAAACAACGAAAAACGTTGTTGCAAAACTATAACGCGTTTAAAAGGTCTCTTTTTGTCCGATCTTCTCGTTTTCACACAAAATAAACATCGAAAAACGTTATTGCAAAACTATAACGTGTTTGAAAGGTCCCTTTTTGTCCGATCTTCTCGTTTTCATTCCAAATAAACAACGAAAACGTTGTTGCAAAACTATAACGTGTTTAAAAGGTCCTTTTTTGTCCGATTTTCTCGTTTTCACTCAAAATTAACAACGAAAAACGTTGTTGCAAAACTATAACGCGTTTAAAAGGTCCCTTTTTGTCCGATCTTCTCGTTTTCACACAAAATAAACAACGAAAAACGTTATTGCAAAACTATAATGTGTTTGAAAGGTCCCTTTTTGTCCGATCTTCTCATTTTTACTAAAAATAAACAACGAAAAACGTTGTTGCAAAACTATAACGCATTTAAAAGGTCCCTTTTTTTCCGATCTTCTCGTTTTCACTCAAAATTAACAACGAAAAACGTTGTTGCAAAACTATAACGCGTTTAAAAGGTCCCTTTTTGTTCTATCTTCTCGTTTTCATACAAAATAAACAACGAAAAAGGTTATTGCAAAACTATAACGCTTTGAAAGGTCCCTTTTTGTTCTATTTTCTCGTTTTCACTCAAAATAAACAACGAAAAACGTTGTTGCAAAACTATAACGCATTTAAAACTTCCCTTTTTGTCCGATCTTCTCGTTTTCACTCAAAATAAACAACGAAAAACGTTTTTGCAAAACTATAACACGTTTAAAACATCCCTTTTTGTCCGATCTTCTCGTTTTCACTCAAAATTAACAACGAAAAACGTTGTTGCAAAAATATAACACGTTTAAAAGGTCCTTTTTTGTCCGATCTTCTCATTTTCACTCCAAATAAACAACGAAAAACGTCGTTGCAAAACTATAACGCGTTTAAAAGGTACCTTTTTGTCCGATCTTCTCGTTTTCACTCAAAATAAACAACGAAAAACGTTGTTGCAAAACTATAACGCGTTTAAAAGGTCCCTTTTTGTCCGATCTTCTCGTTTTCACTCAAAATAAACAACGAAAAAACGTTATTGCAAAACTATAACGCGTTTAAAACATCCTTTTTTGTCCGATCTTCTCGTTTTCACTCAAAATAAACAACGAAAAACGTTGTTGCAAAAATATAACACGTTTAAAAGGTCCCTTTTTGCCCGATCTTCTCATTTTCACTCCAAATAAACAACGAAAAACGTTGTTGCAAAACTATAACGAGTTTAAAAGGTCCCTTTTTGTCCGATTTTCTCTTTTTCACTCAAAATTAACAACGAAAAACGTTGTTGCAAAACTATAACGCGTTTAAAAGGTCCCTTTATGTCCGATCTTCTCGTTTTCACTCTAAATAAACAACGAAAAACCTTATTACAAAACTTTAACGCGTTTGAAAGGTGCCTTTTTGTCCGATCTTCTCGTTTTCACTCAAAATTAACAACAAAAAACGTTGTTGCAAAACTATAACACGTTTAAAAGGTCCCTTTTAGTCCGATCTTCGCGTTTTCACACAAAATAAACAACGAAAACGTTATTGTAAAACTATAACGTGTTTAAAAGGTCCCTTTTTGTCCGATATTCTCGTTTTCACTCAAAATAAACAACGAAAAACGTTGTTGCAAAACTAAAACGCGTTTAAAAGGTTCCTTTTTGTCCGATCTTCTCGTTTTCACACAAAATAAACAACGAAAAACGTTATTGCAAAACTATAACGTGTTTGAAAGGTCCCTTTTTGTCCGATCTTCTCCTTTTCACTCAAAATAAACAAAGAAAAACGTTGTTGCAAAACTATAATGCATTTAAAAGGTCCCTTTTTGTCCGATCTTCTCGTTTTCACACAAAATTAACAACGAAAAAAGTTGTTGCAAAACCATAACGCGTTTAAAAGGTCCCTTTTTGTCCGACCTTCTCGTTTTCACTCAAAATTAACAACGAAAAACGTTGTTGCAAAACTATAACGCGTTTAAAAGGTCCCTTTTTGTTCTATCTTCTCGTTTTCACACAAAATAAACAACGAAAAACGTTATTGCAAAACTATAACGCGTTTGAAAGGTCCCTTTTTGTTCGATCTTCTCGTTTTCACTCAAAATAAACAACGAAAAACGTTGTTGCAAAACTATAACGCGTTTAAAATGTCCCTTTACTCAAAATAAACAACGAAAAACGTTGTGGCAAAACTATAACGCGTTTAAAACGTCCCTTTTTGTCCGATCTTCTCGTTTTCACTCAAAATTAACAATGAAAAACGTTGTTGCAAAACTATAACGCGTTTAAAACGTCCTTTTTTGTCCGATCTTCTCGTTTTCACTCAAAATAAACAACGAAAAACGTTGTTGCAAAACTATAACGCGTTTAAAACGTCCCTTGTGGTCCGATCTTCTCGTTTTCACTCAAAATAAACAACGAAAAACGTTGTTGCAAAACTGTAACGCGTTTAAAAGGTCCCTTTTTGTCCGATCTTCTCGTTTTCACTCAAAATAAACAATGAAAAACGTTGTTGCAAAACTATAACGCGTTTAAAAGGTCCCTTTTTGTCCGATCTTCTCGTTTTCACTCAAAATAAACAACGAAAAACATTGTTGCAAAACTATAACGCGTTTAAAACGTCCCTTTTTTCCGATCTTCTCGTTTTCATTCAAAATAAACAACGAAAAACGTTGTTGCAAAACTATAACGCGTTTAAAAGGTCCCTTTTTCCGATCTTCTCGTTTTCACTCAAAATAAACAACGAAAAACGTTGTTGCAAAAATATAACGCGTTTAAAAGGTCCCTTTTTGCCTGATCTTCTCATTTTCACTCCAAATAAACAACGAAAAATATTGTTAGAAAACTATAACGCGTTTAAAAGGTCCTTTTTTGTCCGATTTTCTCGTTTTCACTCAAAATTAACAACGAAAAACGTTGTTACAAAACTATAACGCGTTTAAAAGGTCTCTTTATGTCCGATCTTCTCGTTTTCACACAAAATAAACAACAAAAAACCTTATTACAAAACTTTAACGCGTTTGAAAGGTCCCTTTTTGCCCGATCTTCTCGTTTTCACTCAAAATTAACAACGAAAAACGTTGTTGCAAAACTATAACACGTTTAAAAGGTCCCTTTTTCTCCGATCTTCTCGTTTTCACACAAAATAAACAACGAAAACATTATTGCAAAACTATAACGCATTTGAAAGGTCCCTTTTTGTTCGATCTTCTCGTTTTCACTCAAAATAAACAACGAAAAACGTTGTTGCAAAACTATAACGCGTTTAAAAGGTCCCTTTTTGTCCGATCTTCTCGTTTTCACACAAAATAAACAACGAAAAACGTTATTGCAAAACTATAACGTGTTTGAAAGGTCCCTTTTTGTCCGATCTTCTCGTTTTCATTCCAAATAAACAACGAAAACGTTGTTGCAAAACTATAACGTGTTTAAAAGTCCTTTTTTGTCCGATTTTCTCGTTTTCACTCAAAATTAACAACGAAAAACGTTGTTCCAAAACTATAACGCGTTTAAAAGGTCTCTTTTTGTCCGATCTTCTCGTTTTCACACAAAATAAACAACGAAAAACGTTATTGCAAAACTATAACGTGTTTGAAAGGTCCTTTTTTGTCCGATTTTCTCGTTTTCACTCAAAATTAACAACGAAAAACGTTGTTGCAAAACTAAAACGCATTTAAAATTACCTTTTTGTCCGATTTTCTCGTTTTCACTCAAAATTAACAACGAAAAACGTTGTTGCAAAACTATAACGCGTTTAAAACATCCCTTTTTGTCCGATCTTCTCGTTTTCACTCAAAATTAACAACGAAAAACGTTGTTGTAAAAATATAACGCGTTTAAAAGGTCCCTTTTTGTCCGATCTTCTCATTTTCACTCCAAATAAACAACGAAAAACGTCGTTGCAAAACTATAACGCGTTTAAAAGGTCCCTTTTTGTTTGATCTTCTCGTTTTCACTCATAATAAACAACGAAAACGTTGTTGCAAAACTATAACGCGTTTAAAACGTCCCTTTTTGTCCGATCTTCTCGTTTTCACTAAAAATAAACAATGAAAAATATTGTTGCAAAACTATAACGCGCTTAGAAGGTCGCTTTTTGTCCGATCTTCTCGTTTCACTCTAAATAAACAACGAAAAACGTTGTTGCAAAAATATAACGCGTTTAAAAGGTTCCTTTTTGTCCGATCTTCTCATTTTCACTCCAAATAAACAACGAAAAACGTTGTTGCAAAACTAGAACGCGTTTAAAAGGTAACTTTTTGTCCGTTCTTCTCGTTTTCACACAAAATTAACAACGAAAAACGTTGTTGCAAAACTATAACTCGTTTAAAAGGTCCCTTTTTGTCCGATTTTCTCGTTTTCACTCAAAATTAACAACGAAAAACATTGTTGCAAAACTATAACGCGTTTAAAAGGTCCCTTTATGTCCGATCTTCTCGTTTTCACACAAAATAAACAACGAAAAACCTTATTACAAAACTTTAACGCGTTTGAAAGGTCCCTTTTTGTCCGATCTTCTCGTTTTCACTCAAAATTAACAACGAAAAACGTTGTTGCAAAACTATAACACGTTTAAAAGGTCCCTTTCTCTCCGATCTTCTCGTTTTCACACAAAATAAACAACGAAAACGTTATTGCAAAACTATAACGCATTTGAAAGGTCCCTTTTTATCCGATCTTCTCGTTTTCACTCAAAATAAACTACGAAAAACGTTGTTGCAAAACTATAACGCGTTTAAAAGGTCCCTTTTTGTCCGATCTTCTCGTTTTCACACAAAATAAACAACGAAAAACGTTATTGCAAAACTATAACGTGTTTGAAAGGCCCCTTTTTGTCCGATCTTCTCGTTTTCATTCCAAATAAACAACGAAAACGTTGTTGCAAAACTATAACGTGTTTAAAAGGTCCTTTTTTGTCCGATTTTCTCGTTTTCACTCAAAATTAACAACGAAAAACGTTGTTGCAAAACTATAACGCATTTAAAAGGTCCCTTTTTGTCCGATCTTCTCGTTTTCACACAAAATAAACAACGAAAAACATTATTGCAAAACTATAATGTGTTTGAAAGGTCTCTTTTTGTCCGATCTTCTCGTTTTTACTAAAAATAAACAACGAAAAACGTTGTTGCAAAACTATAACGCATTTAAAAGGTCCCTTTTTGTCTGATCTTCCCGTTTTCACTCAAAATTAACAACGAAAAACGTTGTTGCAAAAATATAACGCGTTTAAAAGGTCCTTTTTTGTCCGATCTTCTCATTTTCACTCCAAATAAACAACGAAAAACGTCGTTGCAAAACTATAACGCGTTTAAAAGGTACCTTTTTGTCCGATCTTCTCGTTTTCACTCAAAATAAACAACGAAAAACGTTGTTGCAAAACTATAACGCGTTTAAAAGGTCCCTTTTTGTCCGATCTTCTCGTTTTCACTCAAAATAAACAACGAAAAAACGTTGTTGCAAAACTATAACGCGTTTAAAACATCCTTTTTTGTCCGATCTTCTCGTTTTCACTCAAAATAAACAACGAAAAACGTTGTTGCAAAAATATAACACGTTTAAAAGGTCCCTTTTTGCCCGATCTTCTCATTTTCACTCCAAATAAACAACGAAAAACGTTGTTGCAAAACTATAACGAGTTTAAAAGGTCCCTTTTTGTCCGATTTTCTCTTTTTCACTCAAAATTAACAACGAAAAACGTTGTTGCAAAACTATAACGCGTTTAAAAGGTCCCTTTATGTCCGATCTTCTCGTTTTCACTCTAAATAAACAACGAAAAACCTTATTACAAAACTTTAACGCGTTTGAAAGGTGCCTTTTTGTCCGATCTTCTCGTTTTCACTCAAAATTAACAACAAAAAACGTTGTTGCAAAACTATAACACGTTTAAAAGGTCCCTTTTAGTCCGATCTTCGCGTTTTCACACAAAATAAACAACGAAAACGTTATTGTAAAACTATAACGTGTTTAAAAGGTCCCTTTTTGTCCGATATTCTCGTTTTCACTCAAAATAAACAACGAAAAACGTTGTTGCAAAACTAAAACGCGTTTAAAAGGTTCCTTTTTGTCCGATCTTCTCGTTTTCACACAAAATAAACAACGAAAAACGTTATTGCAAAACTATAACGTGTTTGAAAGGTCCCTTTTTGTCCGATCTTCTCCTTTTCACTCAAAATAAACAAAGAAAAACGTTGTTGCAAAACTATAATGCATTTAAAAGGTCCCTTTTTGTCCGATCTTCTCGTTTTCACACAAAATTAACAACGAAAAAAGTTGTTGCAAAACCATAACGCGTTTAAAAGGTCCCTTTTTGTCCGACCTTCTCGTTTTCACTCAAAATTAACAACGAAAAACGTTGTTGCAAAACTATAACGCGTTTAAAAGGTCCCTTTTTGTTCTATCTTCTCGTTTTCACACAAAATAAACAACGAAAAACGTTATTGCAAAACTATAACGCGTTTGAAAGGTCCCTTTTTGTTCGATCTTCTCGTTTTCACTCAAAATAAACAACGAAAAACGTTGTTGCAAAACTATAACGCGTTTAAAATGTCCCTTTACTCAAAATAAACAACGAAAAACGTTGTGACAAAACTATAACGCGTTTAAAACGTCCCTTTTTGTCCGATCTTCTCGTTTTCACTCAAAATTAACAATGAAAAACGTTGTTGCAAAACTATAACGCGTTTAAAACGTCCTTTTTTGTCCGATTGATGTCAAAGCAGAGGGGTATAAAATACTATTAATTTTTAGCAGAAAATACTATTAAATACGATACAATTTTACACAAGATATTTATTTATTTATAGAATGGATATACTTAAACCTTGCTACAACACTTATAGGCAGTGTACCTAATCGTACAGTAGTGTAGTTTTTAGTAAGTCCGGTTCGTTCCACAGGGAAATCTTTAAGCAAAGCTCAACGCTATATTAGTTTACTTTTATAAAAATACAAATATATATATAGGTAATATTATTATTATAAAGGGGGGTTTTTTTTACCGTTTAATGACCGGTTTGTCGATTTTAAAACTTTAGTCGCAGTTAAAACCTAATGTAAAATATTAAATAAATACAAGACTTTAAATTAAAGCGTAAAGTAAATAACGATAAAAAAATTGTGAATAATAAAAATGCGATAAAATTAAATTGCGATAATTAAAAAGTACGATAATTAAAAGTGCGATAAAATAAAATAACAATAAATAAAAGTGCGATAATTAGAAGTGCAATTAAATATAAAATAAAGGAAATTAAATATGGAATAAAAGAATTATGCTTATTTAAACTTCCGTAATCATGATGTTTGACGTGTTGATTTTAGTTTTATGCCCATGGGTTAATTGTCCTTTGTCCTGGATTATTCAATATGTCCGTCTGGTTTTTGTCCATAACAGTCCATCAGTCATAAATATAAATTGCAAGTGTCCTTGTCAAATTATTATTATACCCGAAGATAAATATTCCAACTAATTGGGGATTCGAATTGTAACAAGGTTTTAATACTTTGTTTAATGAATACACCAGGTTATCGACTGCGTGTAAACCAAGGTTTTACTACTTTGTTAACAATTACACCAATTACCCTTGAATGTAATTTCACCCCTGTTTTGATTATTCTAGTGGCTATTAATCCATTCCCGTGTCCGGTTAAATGAACGATTATTCGTACATATAAATACCCCGCCCATCGTGTCCGATCGAGTGTATATGGTAATTTATAGGGACGCCCAATTGTAAATCTTTATATTAACATTAACAAACTTTCATTTAGTTAAACAAATATAAAGCCCATTAATAGCCCATAGTCTAGTTTCCACAAGTGTCGTTCTTTTGTCCAAACCCCAATTATGGTACAAAGCCCAATTACCCAATTTTAGTAATTAGCCCAACATCATGATTACTTCGTTTTAAATAAGCATAATAATAACTTAGCTACGAGACATTAATATAAAAAGGTTGAACATAACTTACAATGATTAAAAATAGCGTAGCGTTACACGGACAGAATTTCGACTTACACCCTTACAACATTCGCTAACATACCCTTATTATTAGAATTATAATTAAAATTAAAATATAAATTATAAATATAAATATATTACTTCGTATGAATGAGAAGAAAAAATATGATGATGATTTTGATCAGAATTCGGGTTGATTTATAGCCAGGAATGATTTTTGGGGCTCCGCGACTCGCGGCCAAATAGCCTTCAAACTCCGCGAGTCGCGGAGAGGTATTTTCAGTTTACACCCTTGGAGTTTCCTGCTGCCGACGGTTTTAAATATATATATATAATATATATATAATTAATATAATTAATTATATATTATATTATATTTATATACATAGTTAACTTGTAATTTTTAGTCCGTTGCGTCGAGCGTTAAGAGTTGACTCTAGTCCCGGTTCCGGATTTTCGAACGTCCTCGCGTACAATTTAATATCTTGTACTTTGCGTTTTGAATCTTGTACTCTTGTGATTTCGAGACGTTTCTTATCAATAATTGGAACCTTTTTGATTGTCTTTTGTTCTTTTGAGCTTTTTGGTCGTTTGCGTCTTCAAATCGTCGAATCTGTCTTTTGTCTTCACCTTTTATTATTTAAACGAATATCACTTGTAAATAGAACAATTGCAACTAAAAGCTTGTCTTTCTTGAGGAATAATGCTATGAAATATATGTTCGTTTTTAGCATTATCAAATATTCCCACACTTGAGCGTTGCTTGTCCTCAAGCAATATTGTCTTGAAATACTAGAATCACTTCTTTATTCTTCACACTTTGTACATCAGTGATTTCTATACGGCGGTATAAACAATGGTAGTAACGATATGGTTTACAGTCCCACATGACTATAAAAATTTAGATCCATTAAGGAAATTGGATCTTTATGAAAACATTTGATCTTTTGAAAATTAAATCTAGTTTTTACCCTAGATAAGTTTTCCGGAATAACCCTTTACCGGTGTTTGCAAAATATTTTTGTGGGTTTGGTGGGTTTCAGATTTGAAAATTTTAGCTCAAAACTTGCGGTTTTGTGTCACCCACTTGCTAACCTTGTATTTGGAAAGCAACACGTCCAGTTTACTTGTTCCGTATATTACCTTTCGGCAAACTACCGTCCGGTTGTAAAGGAAAGCGTTGAACAAGCAACTGTTAAGGCAATGTCCCGTGACATGCTTTTGATTATGGTCTATAACGTGTCGGACGCAATTACTATCCTTGGTAGGAGCAATAGTAAAGCTCACCCTTATAATTTTTCGGTCTGGCACAAGGTTCTGTCTTTGACCATGTTATGCAACCACCGTTCTTACGGTTGACACCCGATTTAGTTCAGGTGACCTAATGAATTCCAGGTGAATTCCTAGGATTTTACGTTCAATGGTAATGAACGCATTGAAAATAGGGTTTTCAGAAAACAAATCGGTTTATAATTTTGATCAAAATATTTTCTCGTTTAAGCTCGAGTTTAGATATCATTGAATTCCATGAGTTTGTAATTCTCAATCTTTAAGGTCAATCTCTAGGATTGAGTAATATCAGTCTTAAAAGCTGATTTTTAATCTTTAAGGAGATTATCCTTTCTGGGGATCTGATTCATTAGTCTTATCCAGCTAATTTGCACGGTGCCTCCCCATTGTACGAGATAAATCCTTCTCATGGTTAGGATAAATCTGACCACATGGCGACCCTGTTTAATGCTGAGGTCCGTGGATTTCCTGCTGATTTTAGTGATGACTTTTCTAGATTTTTCGTCAACCTACAGCTGGTCTGGACGACAACTTCATGACCTAAATCAAAAAGCGCATGTCTTTTTCGGAAGACTTTACTTCCTTTTAATGATGGAATTGATTCATCGTGTAGATCCATCTCTTCTTTTCTTTCATTGGGTAAAACAGTTTAGTTTAGTTCAAAGCAAAAGTATTTTCAGTTATTGGTTACAGATATATGTGGCATATGTTAAAAATATCTTGGTAAATTTTCCCACACTTGGCTTTTTATTTTTCTTTTTATCGTCCTCTATTCCATTTTAAATGAATTTTAACATTTTAGTTTGTTTCTCAATTTATGTCCTTTCCGAGGTAACAATAATTTCGGTGTTTGAAACCTAGTTTTATCGTTCATAAATATGTATAAACATGATTTTAATTCATTTAATTGAAAATTTTGAAAAATTTTACTAGAATTGGGTAGTCAGTATATAAGACTAGGGCTGTTCTTTTTTATCAGAGAGCACTAGATTCTAATACAACTACTGCTTTACTAGTATTTTTAATGGTAACCAAGTGTTTAATATAAAAATTTTTAAAATCCGAAAGAATTTAACCCCTTCCCACACTTAAGATCTTGCAATGCCCTCATTTGCAAGAAATCAGTAACAATTTAAATTATTGAGGGTGATTTGTGTGAAAATGATTAAATTTTTACCAAAGTTTCCAAATATATTGGCGTTTGTTTGCTGAATGATAAATGGTGCACATCATTTGTTCATCCCGTCTTGTTGTTATTTCACATATATTTTGCATCTTGTCGTCAAAATTACTTGCTTTTGCTGAACTTAATGCCAGTCTTTGAAAATGCGTTATTTTACCCTGTTGTGTACATAAGATAAACTGCAAACATATATACATATTTTTGAAGTTTGGTATATTACCCCACATTCAAAAATTATTAAAATCTAAGAATAAAAGTTAGATAAATATAAAAATGATTACAATATTAACAAAAATATTAAATATATCAATAATTACAAATTACAAAATAAAAAATAATAAATAAGTAAACTAAGGATGATATTGGTACCAATAGGGGTTCCACGCATAACCATAAGTGCTATAGAATGCCTCGGCAGGGTCATACGTAGGATATGGTGGCTGCATCTCTATCGACCAAGGAGGGAAGACGGGTTTCGGTGTAGGAATATAGTTTCTACCTATGTGTTGGCAATGCGCTATGATCTGGTTCTGATGAACTTGCCAATCTTCAAATGCTCTCTGTCTAGCATTTTCGTATTCCTGAGAAGCTATAAACCTTTGCATTTCTTGCATCTGGTTCCCCCCTCCTACATTACCTTGTTCCTGGTTTCTCTCTACCTGTGGATGTCTACCATTGTATCGTACTGCGGCGTTATTTCGCCGCTTCAACACTTTCGCACCATGGTATACATTTAAACCTATAGTGTCGCGGGGTTCCGGCTCTTCTACTAATAATCCCCCCCGACTTATATCCACACCGAGATATTCACCAATCAAAGTAATAAAAATACCACCTCCTATTATGCTATGTGGACGCATCCCCCGAACCATAGCTGATAAATAATAACCCACACAATATGGTATACTTACAGCGCTGTGTGGGTCTCGAATACACATATGGTAAAACAAATCTTGTTCATTTACCTTTTCTTTGTTTTTACCCCTTTGTGTAATCGAGTTAGCTAAAAACCTATGTATTACTCTTAATTCGGCTCTATCTATATCCAAATAAGAGTAGTTTCCCCCTTTAAAACGGTGGTGGCTTGTCATTTGACTCCACACACCGTGTGTATCAAAATTCTCATCTATTTTCCTACCGTTTAGTATCAATCCTCTACAATCGGCAGACGCTAATTCCTCAGGCGTATATATACGTAAAGCCTGAGCCATGTCTAGTAAAGACATGTGGCGCATCGAACCGCCTAACAAAAATCTAACAAAAGAACGATCGGTTAAACTGGCTACCCGATCATTCAACTCTATACTACATAACAACTCTTCACACCATACTTTATATACAGGTCTGCGTATGGTGAATAAACATATCCAGTCATTAAAAGAAGAATTACCATACCTCTGTACCAGTAATTCCCTAATTGGCCCGGCCAATTCTACAGCTTCCAAGGGTCCCCATTCTATGACCCTTGGTACCTCAACAACCTTAGAGTGAAGAGTATGCAAACCCCGTTGATATTTTGGATAATCTATCCAAAGTCTGTCAAATCGCAGGTTCGGGTGTAACTGTTCCAAGTGCATATCTGAAAAGGTCATGACTGGATGAGGTACATCCTGCTTGTAGTAGTTATCTACCTCCTGTTGTTCCAAGTTCTCAGCAGGAGCATGGCGGGCTTGGGATGAAGATTCACCCCTTTCAGTCTGCAAAACACATCAAACACAAATTTTGTGCATCCAAATATGCATTAGTGTCAGCAAAATCATCAATCAAAATAATTACAATGACATTATCAATTTATATCAAACTTAAGCTTATTTTCACATTTTTATCAAATCTACACTTTTTCAAATAAGTATATACGAAAATTTTCGCCAAGTTCATAAGCATTCAACTCAAATAACATGTCAAAATAATCATTACTAGCAAATAAACAAGTCTCAAATGGCATTATCTTTCAAAAATCAAGTTCATGAATTTTGGACTTGAAAAAGTCCACTTTAATTCTCAAAATCATGTTTAGGCTTAAAGTTTGGATCATTTAACTACCTAGACATGTTACACTACTTAATTTAGCAACAATTCATGACAAAAATCGGCCATAACCTGTTTATATCAAAAAGCCCCAAATTGCTCAAGAACACAAACCCTAGATTCTAAAGATTTTGAAGTTTTTGGCTTCAAATCATGTTAACAAGCATCAATCTAGGTTATACATGCATAATATACTAACAATTTAACACTAATTACACTAAAAATTAACAAAATTCAAATTATGAAAATATGCTCAAGAACACACTAAAATTCGGATTTAAAGGTGATTTGGGGTGTAATTGTACCTGTTTTCTTGAGTAGTTCCTAGATATCATCCTTCTCAACATGATTGTAGTGAAAAATTTGAAGATTATCGGTGAAAAATCGAGTTTTTGGGATGATTTTCGTGGGTTTTTCGGGGGTTCTTTTCGCAGAAAATTTCTGTGTTTTTGGTGGTGGGAGTAAACTGATCGAGCAGCTCCTTATATTTTTTTTCTGTAATTTTGTCCCTCCGCGAGTCGCGGAGGTTTTCACTCAAAACTCCGCGAGTCGCGGAGTTACTTTTTTTTTTTTTTTTTTTTTTTTTTTTTTTTTTATATAATCTTTAACTTATAAAACAATTAAGAAATTAATTTTAAAATTTTGTTTCCCTTGTTATTTAGGACGAGGTCGTTTCGGATTGATGTCCTAGTCCGTCCCTCGACAAAATTTTTAAAATTTGTCTTTTTGTAGCGATTGTTTTAAAAGCTAAGATTTTTGGGTTTTTTCAATGTTTTTGGCATACTTTAAATCAATAAGATTAAAAATAATGATAATAAAAGTTCTCGTCCCTCCCTCGGGTAAAGCAATTTCGGTTCAAAGACCTAGTCTTCAACTTACGACGAATTTTAAAAATCATATTTTTAACTTAATGAGATAAAGTAAATTTTTGTTTTTAAATTCACACAACTTAAATATAAAATTCAAAATTAAAAAATTAAAAATTAAAAATTCACACCAAACTTAAAATTTGAAATGCATAAAATTAAAATTCATATTTTAAAAATTAAAAATTCACACCAAACTTAATTTAAAAATTCATAAATTCATATCAAACTTATATTAATTTTTCAAATATTTACAATTTTAAATATATTGTTTTTATAAAGTTTACAATATTAATTTAAGGTTTAAATATTAAGATTAAAAACATACTAAAATTAAAAATCTTTTTGTCTTTTTATCCCACTTTAATCAATCAAATATTATCAAAAATATGCGCCCCTCTTTTCGGTAAAGTAATTTCGGTTCCAAGACCTAATTTAACTCATGACGAATTTTTAAAATATTTTGGGTTGATTGATTAAAGATATTTATACCTTAAGAATAAACGTTAAATTTCGCAGTGATGTAATAAATTTTTGAACAATATCAATAATTTCGGTCGCCAAACCTAATTTTATTTAATACCAATTTAATACTTTTTAGCGAACAAATTAGCGTTTATTATCAAAAGGTTAAAAATAAAAATAAAAACTGTACAGACATACCTGTGAAATAGATTTCTTAGTTATATGATCTATTATATTCATAAGATAGTCGGTTTAATTGGTTTTCCATGGCTGCATAGGCGTAACCTCGAGCATTCATTGTCTTTTCTTCTAAACATATGAACGGTCCGTCTCTGCATAAAGTAACAAATTCGGTATTTGAATAAGTTTGATTATTAGAACATTTACCTCCATGTGACCATTTTCCGCATTTGTGACATTTTTCTAGGTGTCGTGCTCTTCTTTTCGCTGCGGATTTTGATTTTCCTTTACCAAATTGTAACTTATTATCTTCGCATCTGGATCCTTTTCTAACTCCGTCCATTCTTTCTCTGATTACTGATACTAATTCACTCGGTAGTATGTCATTATTTCTTTTAGTGATCAAAGCATGTAGCATTAGACCATGGTTTAGTTCACAGGCAGTCTTCATTTCGTAAAAACCTAAAAAAATAAAAATTCAGAATGGGGGGAGAAGACTAGTTCTTTAGGGTCTGCTAGGGAAAGACCATACGTGTTCCATTTTCGAGAACTACACGAAAACAGACAATCTAACTCTAACAGAAATACATATTATCCTTTAAAGACTTGATTCTCCCCACACTTAGTTAGCTGTGGTGTCGAAATTGTGATTAACTTCGTTGTCGACTTCCATCGGACCCTGTATGTAATGTTTAACTCTGTGACCATTAACTTTAAATTCAATCCCATTTGAATTTATTAATTCTATCGTTCCGTATGGGAAAACTCTTTTGACTATGAATGGTCCAGACCATCTTGATTTTAATTTTCCAGGAAATAGCTTGAATCGTGAATTGAAAAGAAGAACTTTGTCTCCTTCTTTAAATTCTTTTGAACTTCTGATTCTTTTATCATGCCATTTCTTCGTTCTTTCTTTATAGATTAACGAATTTTCGTATGCTTCATGTCTTAATTCTTCTAATTCGTTTAGTTGACTTAATCGTAGACGTCCGGCTTCATGTAAATCAAGATTACATGTCTTCAAAGCCCAAAATGCTTTGTGTTCAATTTCTACTGGAAGATGACATGCTTTTCCATACACAAGTCTAAAAGGTGTGGTTCCAATTGGAGTTTTGTAGGCTGTTCTAAAAGCCCAGAGTGCATCCTCCAATTTAATGGACCATTCCTTCGGATTTGATCCTACGGTTTTCTCTAGAATACGTTTTAAAGCTCGGTTTGTATTTTCAACTTGTCCACTTGTTTGTGGATGATATGCGGTGGAGATTTTATGAGTTACTCCATATCTTTTAAGAACTTTCTCAAGTTGATTATTACAGAAATGAGTACCCCGATCACTTATTAAAGCTTTCGGTGTTCCAAACCTTGCAAAAAGACGTTTCGAAAAGTTTACTACAACTCGTGCATCGTTAGTTGGGAGAGCTTGTGCTTCCGCCCATTTAGATACATAATCAATGGCTACGAGTATATATAGATTATTATGAGATTTTGGAAATGGACCCATAAAGTCAATACCCCAAATGTCAAATACTTCACATACTTGGATGACATTTTGTGGCATTTCATCACGTTGACTTATTCTTCCGGCCCTTTGACATGCATCACAGGATTTGCAAAGAAGGTGTGCGTCTTTGTAAATTGTAGGCCAATAGAATCCAGCTTCATAAATTTTTCTTGCTGTTAGTTGAGGCCCATAATGCCCTCCTGTTGGTCCTGTGTGACAATGATTTAAAATTTTACTAGCTTCATCTCCAAATACACATCGGCGTATTATTCCATCGGGACAACTTTTAAACAGATGTGGATCTTCCCAGAAATAGTGTTTTATATCACTGAAGAATTTCTTTCGTCTTTGGTACGATAATCCTTTTTCAAGGAATCCACAAACTAAGTAGTTTGCATAGTCTGCAAACCATGGGATTTCTTTATAATCTATCTTCAATAGATATTCATCAGGAAAGTTGTCTTGTATGGCCGATTCATTCAGAACTTCTAATTCGGGATTTTCAAGACGAGAAAGATGATCAGCGGCGAGATTTTCTGCTCCTTTTTTATCTCGGATTTCAATATCAAACTCTTGTAGGAGTAAGATCCAACGGATTAATCTTGGTTTAGCATCTTGTTTTGAAAATAGGTATCTAAGAGCAGAATGGTCGGTATAGACCACCGTTTTTGCTAGAACGAGATATGATCGAAATTTGTCAAAAGCAAAGACAATAGCAAGGAGTTCTTTTTCAGTAGTTGTATAGTTCGTTTGTGCTCCTTGTAATGTCTTACTAGCATAATATATAGGTTGAAATCGTTTTTCAATCCTTTGTCCTAAAACGGCTCCCATTGCAAAATCACTTGCATCGCACATTAGTTCAAATGGTAGATTCCAATTTGGTGTTATCATGATCGGCGCATTAGTGAGTTTTTCTTTAAGAATATTAAAAGATTTGATACATTCATCTGAAAAGATGAATGGCGCATCCTTTTCTAGGAGTTTATTCATAGGAGTGGCAATTTTAGAAAAATCTTTTATGAAACGTCGGTAAAAACCGGCATGCCCTAGAAAACTCCTAACTCCTCTAACATTGGTGGGATGTGGAAGTTTAGCAATTACATCTACTTTAGCTCTATCCACTTCAATTCCTTCTTTTGAAATTTTATGTCCAAGAACGATGCCTTCTTTAACCATGAAATGGCATTTCTCCCAATTAAGTACTAGATTTGATTTTTCGCATCTAATTAGCATTCGTTCCAGATTAACTAGACATGATTTAAATGTATCACCGAAGACTGAAAAGTCATCCATGAATACTTCCATGCATTCTTCTATCATGTCGTGAAAAATTGCCATCATGCACCTTTGAAAGGTTGCAGGGGCGTTGCAAAGTCCAAATGGCATGCGTTTGTAAGCAAAAGTACCATAAGGGCATGTGAATGTGGTTTTCTCTTGATCTTCGGGTGCTATTGGAATTTGAAAATATCCGGAAAATCCATCTAGAAAACAATAGTAACTATTTCCGGCTAATCTTTCCAACATTTGATCTATGAAAGGTAAGGGAAAGTGATCTTTTCTGGTGGCGTCATTTAATTTTCTATAATCAATACATACACGCCATCCTGTTACAGTTCTAGTAGGAATAAGCTCATTTTTCTCATTTGTGATAACAGTCATGCCACCCTTCTTAGGTACGCATTGAACTGGGCTTACCCATGGACTATCAGAAATTGGATAAATTAAACCTGCATCTAGCAGTTTAATAATCTCTTTCTTAACTACATCTTGCATATTAGGATTTAGTCTTCGTTGGCGTTGCACATACGTTTTATGACCTTCTTCCATAAGGATTTTATGTGTGCAATACGAAGGACTTATTCCTTTAATATCATGAATCTTCCATGCAATGGCTGGTTTATGAGCTTTCAACACAGAAATGAGTTGTGATTTCTCATTTTCAGTAAGAGAAGACGATATTATTACAGGTAATTCAGATTCACCATGTAAATAAGCGTATTCCAAATGGTTTGGAAGTGGCTTTAACTCTAATTTCGGAGGTTCTTCTATTGATGATTTATATCGATATCTGTCTTCTTCTTTTAGCATTTGAATTTCTTCTGTTGTTGGTTCATATCCATTAGCTATAAGTGTAGCTAACATTTCAGCTTCATCAATTGGTTCATTTCCTTCTCCTAAAGAACATTCTCCTGTTCCTTGTAATTCAGGAAATTCTTCTAACAATTCTGCATGTGCATCTATAGTTTGAATATAATAACATGTATCATCTGCAGATTGTGGTTGTTGCATAGCTCTATCCACTGAAAAGGTAACACTCTCATCCTCTATACTTAGGGTCAGTTTCTTACCGAACACGTCTATCATTGCTTTAGCCGTGTTTAAGAATGGTCTTCCTAATATGAGAGGAACTTGAGAATCTTCTTCCATGTCCAAAACAACAAAATCTACTGGAAATACTAAAGTACCAACTTTAACTAGCATGTTCTCCATTATCCCTCTAGGATATTTTATTGATCTATCGGCTAGTTGTATGCTTATTCTTGTTGGTTTCAATTCTCCAAGGTCTAGTTTAGCGTATAGTGAATACGGCATTAGATTTATACTAGCACCTAAATCTGCTAATGCTTCTATTGAACTAAGGCTACCCAGAAAACATGGAATTGTGAAACTTCCTGGATCAGATAGTTTTTCTGGTATCTTATTCAACAGCACTGCTGAACAATTAGCATTCATAGTAACAGCCGAGAGTTCTTCCATTTTCTTTCTATTTGAGATTAGATCTTTCAAGAATTTAGCATATCTTGGCATTCCTGAAATCACATCAATGAAAGGAAGATTTACATTTATCTGTTTAAACATATCCAAGAATTTGGATTGCTCGGCTTCAAGTTTTTCCTTCTTCATTTTACTCGGGTAAGGAAGTGGTGGTTGGTATGGTTTAACATAAGGTTTAGCCTTAACTGTGTTATCTTCATTAACCTTTTCAACTACCGGTTCTTTTTCCTTATCTTGATCAGGTTGTGGTTCTTGTGGAGTAGGAATAGTTTCATCAGAAGTTACAGGTATTTCAGGTGGTTTAAGTGTTGTACCACTTCTTGTGGTAATAGCTTTAGCTGTTTCATTCCGGGGGTTAGCATTTGTATCACTAGGTAAACTTCCCGGTTTTCTTTCACCTATTAACCTTGCTAGGTTACTTACTTCTTGTTCCAGATTTTGAATAGAAGCTTGTTGATTTCTAAATGCTTGAGCATTTTGTTCATTTGTTTGTTTTTGAGATGTGAAAAACTGCGTTTGAGTTTCAACTAGCTTCGTCATCATATCTTCTAAATTTGGCTTTTTATCATCGGTTTGTTGTGGTGGTTTGTTTTGAAAATTAGGTCTTTGCTGATTGTAAGTATTATTGGATAATTGTTGATTGCTAGGACCTTGTTGGTTGTTGTATGGAATATTTCGGTTATAATTCTGGTTTTGATTGTAAATCGGTCTTGGCGGTTGATAATTATTCTGATAATTATTTCCAGGCCTTTGGTTTATGTATGAAATATTCTCTCTTTGTTCCATTGTTAATTCAATACTGAGACAATCTTTTGTCAAATGTGGTCCTCCACACTGCTCACAACTAATTCGTATTGAGTGAATATCCTTAGTCATCTTTTCCATTCGTCTCTCCACAGCATCTATCTTTGCCGAAATGGAATCTAAGTCATGGCTAGAATCGGCTCTAGCTGCTTTAGATGATCTAATGATATCTTTTTCTTGGTGCCACTCATGTGAGTGGGAAGCAGTATTATCAATAATTTTGTAAGCATCAGTTTCGGTTTTCTTCATAATCGAACCACCAGCTGCTATATCTATGTCTTTTCTTGTAGTGATGTCGCATCCTTGGTAGAATATTTGTACTATTTGACAGGTGTCTAAACCATGTTGCGGACATCCTCTTAATAACTTTCCATATCTTGTCCATGCCTCATATAGAGTTTCATTTGGCTTCTGTGTGAACGTAACAATTTCTGCTTGAAGTCTTACGGCTTTAGATGCAGGAAAGAATTGTTTAAGAAATTTATCAATTAAAACGTCCCATGTATCAATCGCCCCTTCAGGTAACGATTCCAACCAATCTTTGGCTTCTCCCTTTAAAGTCCAGGGAAATAACATGAGATATATCTGTTCATCCTCCACTTCTCGTATTTTAAATAGTGTGCAGATCCTATTAAAGGTACGTAGATGTTCATTTGGATCTTCCTTCGGCGCACCACTAAATTGGCATTGATTAGTCACCATGTGTAGAATTTGTCCTTTGATTTCATAATCTGGCGCATTAATGTCTGGATGAGTAATTGCGTGACCTTGGCCAGTGCGTTTAGCTCTCATTCGGTCTTCCATACTTAAAGGTTCCAGATTCTCCATAATTGAATTCGTTGACTCGGTATCACTAGATGCTTCAGATTTAATGGTTCGTTCCTCAACAATCTCTGTTTGAATGATTGGTGGTTCCGGAGGAAAGTTTAATGGTTCAGGATCTATGAACCGTTCCTGAATATTTTCTGGTTTCTCAATTGTGAGGTTTGTTTCAAAAACTGGATTATCGGAAATTTGAACTGAAGTACTTGGTCGACTGGATGACGATTCTAAAGAAAAATCAACGGCGGTTATATTTGTTAAACGATGTCTTGATCGAGTTACAGGTGGTGAACGTACAAAAGGTGATGAACGTCTTGCTCGGTGCATTCACAGAATATCCTATTGGTTTTTAAAAGGAAAGAAAAATTATAATAAGTTATCCAATCAATAGACTTTTCTGATTTTGCCCACGTTTCGAATAGCCAAAAGATGCAGCAGAGGGGCAGGATTCGTTTGGTCTCAATATAATTGAGGACTGTTTGGCTCCAATAACCCGGTCCACGTACAAATCCAACTATTACTACGAACCAGAAAATTTTGATGTCTATCAATTTAACCACTTAAAATAAATTTTCGTAATTTTAAGAAATTTAGATAAGAAGTAGAAAAAATTCTAAGTCCTAAAACTAGAATAGCGAGAAATAAGAAAGACAAAGAGTTCGTCGCAAAATGTCGAAAAAGAAAAATGGTTGAAAAATAAAAGGTGACGGAAAAATAAAAGAAACTTATAAAAACTTAAAAATACTTAACTAATTTAACCTTATTACTACAACTAACTTAAAATTATAATCGCAAATTGAAATTACTAATTGGAATGATAATTGATACATAGTAAAAGGTCTAAAAATATTAAAGCTTACAGGAAAAACTAAATCCCAAATGGAAATAACTTAAAAAGAAACTAAAACTTAAAAAGGCGTCGCAAAATTCTAAAGCACCTAAATCTTAGTCTAAAGAAAAAGCACTTAAGGAATTCTACGGCAAAGCCTAAAAATATAGGAGTAAAAATAACTATAGCAAAAACTAAGTTTAAAATTAAATATGAGCTAAAAAATACAAATATTACGCTACAACGATTAAAAAGGT
The DNA here is from genome assembly GCF_046630445.1 of Rutidosis leptorrhynchoides. Taxonomy (NCBI): domain Eukaryota; kingdom Viridiplantae; phylum Streptophyta; class Magnoliopsida; order Asterales; family Asteraceae; genus Rutidosis; species Rutidosis leptorrhynchoides. The sequence continues at coordinate 263,062,526 of NC_092337.1, forward strand.
ACAAAATAAAAAAAAGTTGTAAAAAGTACAATTTTTGTTAAAAATATTATTTTTATATTATTTATTTAATAAAACTACAAATAATACAATTTTATTAAAACTAATTTAACTAAAATAAATAAATAAAAAGTATAAGTAAAATTAAAACTAATAATAATAATAATAGTAATTAGGTTTTAATAATAATAATAATTAAAAATAACCCGTGATTAGGGTTTTGTCCGTGTGTCAGAGGGTCTCCGCGAGTCGCGGCTAATAAAGAGGAAAACCCCGCGAGTCGCGGGGTTCAGAAAAACAGTTGACAGGTTTCACTTTTTACGCGTTTTTCTTTATTTTTTTTTTTTTTATTTTCTTTTTTTCTGTTTTTAGTTTAAATAAACGATTTTTAATAAAATTTATATTTTTATAAATTAAAATAAAGATAAAGAAACTTATAAAACTTAAATATTTAACAAAATCCTAAAAATACTTATATTTTTGTTTTTCTTTTTATATTTTTGAATAATTAAAACGTAATTTTTACAAAAACGACTTTTAATAAAAGTAGATAAAAATCTTTTTTTTTTTTTTTTTTATATATTAGCGTTGCGCTTCCGGCTTTTAAGATAAATCCCCGGCAGCGGCGCCAAAAATACTTGATGTCAAAGCAGAGGGGTATAAAATACTATTAATTTTTAGCAGAAAATACTATTAAATACGATACAATTTTACACAAGATATTTATTTATTTATAGAATGGATATACTTAAACCTTGCTACAACACTTATAGGCAGTGTACCTAATCGTACAGTAGTGTAGTTTTTAGTAAGTCCGGTTCGTTCCACAGGGAAATCTTTAAGCAAAGCTCAACGCTATATTAGTTTACTTTTATAAAAATACAAATATATATATAGGTAATATTATTATTATAAAGGGGGGTTTTTTTTACCGTTTAATGACCGGTTTGTCGATTTTAAAACTTTAGTCGCAGTTAAAACCTAATGTAAAATATTAAATAAATACAAGACTTTAAATTAAAGCGTAAAGTAAATAACGATAAAAAAATTGTGAATAATAAAAATGCGATAAAATTAAATTGCGATAATTAAAAAGTACGATAATTAAAAGTGCGATAAAATAAAATAACAATAAATAAAAGTGCGATAATTAGAAGTGCAATTAAATATAAAATAAAGGAAATTAAATATGGAATAAAAGAATTATGCTTATTTAAACTTCCGTAATCATGATGTTTGACGTGTTGATTTTAGTTTTATGCCCATGGGTTAATTGTCCTTTGTCCTGGATTATTCAATATGTCCGTCTGGTTTTTGTCCATAACAGTCCATCAGTCATAAATATAAATTGCAAGTGTCCTTGTCAAATTATTATTATACCCGAAGATAAATATTCCAACTAATTGGGGATTCGAATTGTAACAAGGTTTTAATACTTTGTTTAATGAATACACCAGGTTATCGACTGCGTGTAAACCAAGGTTTTACTACTTTGTTAACAATTACACCAATTACCCTTGAATGTAATTTCACCCCTGTTTTGATTATTCTAGTGGCTATTAATCCATTCCCGTGTCCGGTTAAATGAACGATTATTCGTACATATAAATACCCCGCCCATCGTGTCCGATCGAGTGTATATGGTAATTTATAGGGACGCCCAATTGTAAATCTTTATATTAACATTAACAAACTTTCATTTAGTTAAACAAATATAAAGCCCATTAATAGCCCATAGTCTAGTTTCCACAAGTGTCGTTCTTTTGTCCAAACCCCAATTATGGTACAAAGCCCAATTACCCAATTTTAGTAATTAGCCCAACATCATGATTACTTCGTTTTAAATAAGCATAATAATAACTTAGCTACGAGACATTAATATAAAAAGGTTGAACATAACTTACAATGATTAAAAATAGCGTAGCGTTACACGGACAGAATTTCGACTTACACCCTTACAACATTCGCTAACATACCCTTATTATTAGAATTATAATTAAAATTAAAATATAAATTATAAATATAAATATATTACTTCGTATGAATGAGAAGAAAAAATATGATGATGATTTTGATCAGAATTCGGGTTGATTTATAGCCAGGAATGATTTTTGGGGCTCCGCGACTCGCGGCCAAATAGCCTTCAAACTCCGCGAGTCGCGGAGAGGTATTTTCAGTTTACACCCTTGGAGTTTCCTGCTGCCGACGGTTTTAAATATATATATATAATATATATATAATTAATATAATTAATTATATATTATATTATATTTATATACATAGTTAACTTGTAATTTTTAGTCCGTTGCGTCGAGCGTTAAGAGTTGACTCTAGTCCCGGTTCCGGATTTTCGAACGTCCTCGCGTACAATTTAATATCTTGTACTTTGCGTTTTGAATCTTGTACTCTTGTGATTTCGAGACGTTTCTTATCAATAATTGGAACCTTTTTGATTGTCTTTTGTTCTTTTGAGCTTTTTGGTCGTTTGCGTCTTCAAATCGTCGAATCTGTCTTTTGTCTTCACCTTTTATTATTTAAACGAATATCACTTGTAAATAGAACAATTGCAACTAAAAGCTTGTCTTTCTTGAGGAATAATGCTATGAAATATATGTTCGTTTTTAGCATTATCACCGATCTTCTCGTTTTCACTCAAAATAAACAACGAAAAACGTTGTTGCAAAACTATAACGCGTTTAAAACGTCCCTTGTGGTCCGATCTTCTCGTTTTCACTCAAAATAAACAACGAAAAACGTTGTTGCAAAACTGTAACGCGTTTAAAAGGTCCCTTTTTGTCCGATCTTCTCGTTTTCACTCAAAATAAACAATGAAAAACGTTGTTGCAAAACTATAACGCGTTTAAAAGGTCCCTTTTTGTCCGATCTTCTCGTTTTCACTCAAAATAAACAACGAAAAACGTTGTTGCAAAACTATAACGCGTTTAAAACGTCCCTTTTTTCCGATCTTCTCGTTTTCACTCAAAATAAACAACGAAAAACGTTGTTGCAAAACTATAACGCGTTTAAAAGGTCCCTTTTTCCGATCTTCTCGTTTTCACTCAAAATAAACAACGAAAAACGTTGTTGCAAAAATATAACGCGTTTAAAAGGTCCCTTTTTGCCTGATCTTCTCATTTTCACTCCAAATAAACAACGAAAAATATTGTTAGAAAACTATAACGCGTTTAAAAGGTCCTTTTTTGTCCGATTTTCTCGTTTTCACTCAAAATTAACAACGAAAAACGTTGTTACAAAACTATAACGCGTTTAAAAGGTCCCTTTATGTCCGATCTTCTCGTTTTCACACAAAATAAACAACAAAAAACCTTATTACAAAACTTTAACGCGTTTGAAAGGTCCCTTTTTGCCCGATCTTCTCGTTTTCACTCAAAATTAACAACGAAAAACGTTGTTGCAAAACTATAACACGTTTAAAAGGTCCCTTTTTCTCCGATCTTCTCGTTTTCACACAAAATAAACAACGAAAACATTATTGCAAAACTATAACGCATTTGAAAGGTCCCTTTTTGTTCGATCTTCTCGTTTTCACTCAAAATAAACAACGAAAAACGTTGTTGCAAAACTATAACGCGTTTAAAAGGTCCCTTTTTGTCCGATCTTCTCGTTTTCACACAAAATAAACAACGAAAAACGTTATTGCAAAACTATAACGTGTTTGAAAGGTCCCTTTTTGTCCGATCTTCTCGTTTTCATTCCAAATAAACAACGAAAACGTTGTTGCAAAACTATAACGTGTTTAAAAGTCCTTTTTTGTCCGATTTTCTCGTTTTCACTCAAAATTAACAACGAAAAACGTTGTTCCAAAACTATAACGCGTTTAAAAGGTCTCTTTTTGTCCGATCTTCTCGTTTTCACACAAAATAAACAACGAAAAACGTTATTGCAAAACTATAACGTGTTTGAAAGGTCCTTTTTTGTCCAATTTTCTCGTTTTCACTCAAAATTAACAACGAAAAACGTTGTTGCAAAACTAAAACGCATTTAAAATTACCTTTTTGTCCGATTTTCTCGTTTTCACTCAAAATTAACAACGAAAAACGTTGTTGCAAAACTATAACGCGTTTAAAACATCCCTTTTTGTCCGATCTTCTCGTTTTCACTCAAAATTAACAACGAAAAACGTTGTTGTAAAAATATAACGCGTTTAAAAGGTCCCTTTTTGTCCGATCTTCTCATTTTCACTCCAAATAAACAACGAAAAACGTCGTTGCAAAACTATAACGCGTTTAAAAGGTCCCTTTTTGTTTGATCTTCTCGTTTTCACTCATAATAAACAACGAAAACGTTGTTGCAAAACTATAACGCGTTTAAAACGTCCCTTTTTGTCCGATCTTCTCGTTTTCACTAAAAATAAACAATGAAAAATATTGTTGCAAAACTATAACGCGTTTAGAAGGTCCCTTTTTGTCCGATCTTCTCGTTTCACTCTAAATAAACAACGAAAAACGTTGTTGCAAAAATATAACGCGTTTAAAAGGTTCCTTTTTGTCCGATCTTCTCATTTTCACTCCAAATAAACAACGAAAAACGTTGTTGCAAAACTAGAACGCGTTTAAAAGGTAACTTTTTGTCCGTTCTTCTCGTTTTCACACAAAATTAACAACGAAAAACGTTGTTGCAAAACTATAACTCGTTTAAAAGGTCCCTTTTTGTCCGATTTTCTCGTTTTCACTCAAAATTAACAACGAAAAACATTGTTGCAAAACTATAACGCGTTTAAAAGGTCCCTTTATGTCCGATCTTCTCGTTTTCACACAAAATAAACAACGAAAAACCTTATTACAAAACTTTAACGCGTTTGAAAGGTCCCTTTTTGTCCGATCTTCTCGTTTTCACTCAAAATTAACAACGAAAAACGTTGTTGCAAAACTATAACACGTTTAAAAGGTCCCTTTCTCTCCGATCTTCTCGTTTTCACACAAAATAAACAACGAAAACGTTATTGCAAAACTATAACGCATTTGAAAGGTCCCTTTTTATCCGATCTTCTCGTTTTCACTCAAAATAAACTACGAAAAACGTTGTTGCAAAACTATAACGCGTTTAAAAGGTCCCTTTTTGTCCGATCTTCTCGTTTTCACACAAAATAAACAACGAAAAACGTTATTGCAAAACTATAACGTGTTTGAAAGGTCCCTTTTTGTCCGATCTTCTCGTTTTCATTCCAAATAAACAACGAAAACGTTGTAGCAAAACTATAACGTGTTTAAAAGGTCCTTTTTTGTCCGATTTTCTCGTTTTCACTCAAAATTAACAACGAAAAACGTTGTTGCAAAACTATAACGCATTTAAAAGGTCCCTTTTTGTCCGATCTTCTCGTTTTCACACAAAATAAACAACGAAAAACATTATTGCAAAACTATAATGTGTTTGAAAGGTCTCTTTTTGTCCGATCTTCTCGTTTTTACTAAAAATAAACAACGAAAAACGTTGTTGCAAAACTATAACGCATTTAAAAGGTCCCTTTTTGTCCGATCTTCCCGTTTTCACTCAAAATTAACAACGAAAAACGTTGTTGCAAAACTATAACGCGTTTAAAAGGTCCCTTTTTGTTCTATCTTCTCGTTTCATACAAAATAAACAACGAAAAACGTTATTGCAAAACTATAACGCCTTTGAAAGGTCCCTTTTTGTTCGATTTTCTCGTTTTCACTCAAAATAAACAACGAAAAACGTTGTTGCAAAACTATAACGCATTTAAAACTTACCTTTTTGTCCGATCTTCTCGTTATCACTCAAAATAAACAACGAAAAACGTTGTTGCAAAACTATAACGCGTTTAAAACATCCCTTTTGTCCGATCTTCTCGTTTTCACTCAAAATTAACAACGAAAAACGTTGTTACAAAAATATAACGCGTTTAAAAGGTCCTTTTTTGTTCGATCTTCTCATTTTCACTCCAAATAAACATCGAAAAACGTCGTTGCAAAACTATAACGCGTTTAAAAGGTCCCTTTTTGTTCGATCTTCTCGTTTTCACTCATAATAAACAACGAAAACGTTGTTGGAAAACTATAACGCGTTTAAAACGTCCCTTTTTGTCCGATCTTCTCGTTTTCATTCCAAATAAACAACGAAAACGTTGTTGCAAAACTATAACGTGTTTAAAAGTCCTTTTTTGTCCGATTTTCTCGTTTTCACTCAAAATTAACAACGAAAAACGTTGTTCCAAAACTATAACGCGTTTAAAAGGTCTCTTTTTGTCCGATCTTCTCGTTTTCACACAAAATAAACAACGAAAAACGTTATTGCAAAACTATAACGTGTTTGAAAGGTCCTTTTTTGTCCAATTTTCTCGTTTTCACACAAAATTAACAACGAAAAACGTTGTTGCAAAACTAAAACGCATTTAAAATTACCTTTTTGTCCGATTTTCTCGTTTTCACTCAAAATTAACAACGAAAAACGTTGTTGCAAAACTATAACGCGTTTAAAACATCCCTTTTTGTCCGATCTTCTCGTTTTCACTCAAAATTAACAACGAAAAACGTTGTTGTAAAAATATAACGCGTTTAAAAGGTCCCTTTTTGTCCGATCTTCTCATTTTCACTCCAAATAAACAACGAAAAACGTCGTTGCAAAACTATAACGCGTTTAAAAGGTCCCTTTTTGTTTGATCTTCTCGTTTTCACTCATAATAAACAACGAAAACGTTGTTGCAAAACTATAACGCGTTTAAAACGTCCCTTTTTGTCCGATCTTCTCGTTTTCACTAAAAATAAACAATGAAAAATATTGTTGCAAAACTATAACGCGTTTAGAAGGTCCCTTTTTGTCCGATCTTCTCGTTTCACTCTAAATAAACAACGAAAAACGTTGTTGCAAAAATATAACGCGTTTAAAAGGTTCCTTTTTGTCCGATCTTCTCATTTTCACTCCAAATAAACAACGAAAAACGTTGTTGCAAAACTAGAACGCGTTTAAAAGGTAACTTTTTGTCCGTTCTTCTCGTTTTCACACAAAATTAACAACGAAAAACGTTGTTGCAAAACTATAACTCGTTTAAAAGGTCCCTTTTTGTCCGATTTTCTCGTTTTCACTCAAAATTAACAACGAAAAACATTGTTGCAAAACTATAACGCGTTTAAAAGGTCCCTTTATGTCCGATCTTCTCGTTTTCACACAAAATAAACAACGAAAAACCTTATTACAAAACTTTAACGCGTTTGAAAGGTCCCTTTTTGTCCGATCTTCTCGTTTTCACTCAAAATTAACAACGAAAAACGTTGTTGCAAAACTATAACACGTTTAAAAGGTCCCTTTCTCTCCGATCTTCTCGTTTTCACACAAAATAAACAACGAAAACGTTATTGCAAAACTATAACGCATTTGAAAGGTCCCTTTTTATCCGATCTTCTCGTTTTCACTCAAAATAAACTACGAAAAACGTTGTTGCAAAACTATAACGCGTTTAAAAGGTCCCTTTTTGTCCGATCTTCTCGTTTTCACACAAAATAAACAACGAAAAACGTTATTGCAAAACTATAACGTGTTTGAAAGGTCCCTTTTTGTCCGATCTTCTCGTTTTCATTCCAAATAAACAACGAAAACGTTGTTGCAAAACTATAACGTGTTTAAAAGGTCCTTTTTTGTCCGATTTTCTCGTTTTCACTCAAAATTAACAACGAAAAACGTTGTTGCAAAACTATAACGCATTTAAAAGGTCCCTTTTTGTCCGATCTTCTCGTTTTCACACAAAATAAACAACGAAAAACGTTATTGCAAAACTATAATGTGTTTGAAAGGTCTCTTTTTGTCCGATCTTCTCGTTTTTACTAAAAATAAACAACGAAAAACGTTGTTGCAAAACTATAACGCATTTAAAAGGTCCCTTTTTGTCCGATCTTCTCGTTTTCACTCAAAATTAACAACGAAAAACGTTGTTGCAAAACTATAACGCGTTTAAAAGGTCCCTTTTTGTTCTATCTTCTCGTTTCATACAAAATAAACAACGAAAAACGTTATTGCAAAACTATAACGCCTTTGAAAGGTCCCTTTTTGTTCGATTTTCTCGTTTTCACTCAAAATAAACAACGAAAAACGTTGTTGCAAAACTATAACGCATTTAAAACTTACCTTTTTGTCCGATCTTCTCGTTATCACTCAAAATAAACAACGAAAAACGTTGTTGCAAAACTATAACGCGTTTAAAACATCCCTTTTTGTCCGATCTTCTCGTTTTCACTCAAAATTAACAACGAAAAACGTTGTTGCAAAAATATAACGCGTTTAAAAGGTCCTTTTTTGTCCGATCTTCTCATTTTCACTCCAAATAAACATCGAAAAACGTCGTTGCAAAACTATAACGCGTTTAAAAGGTCCCTTTTTGTTCGATCTTCTCGTTTTCACTCATAATAAACAACGAAAACGTTGTTGCAAAACTATAACGCGTTTAAAACGTCCCTTTTTGTCCGATCTTCTCGTTTTCATTCCAAATAAACAACGAAAACGTTGTTGCAAAACTATAACGTGTTTAAAAGTCCTTTTTTGTCCGATTTTCTCGTTTTCACTCAAAATTAACAACGAAAAACGTTGTTCCAAAACTATAACGCGTTTAAAAGGTCTCTTTTTGTCCGATCTTCTCGTTTTCACACAAAATAAACAACGAAAAACGTTATTGCAAAACTATAACGTGTTTGAAAGGTCCTTTTTTGTCCAATTTTCTCGTTTTCACTCAAAATTAACAACGAAAAACGTTGTTGCAAAACTAAAACGCATTTAAAATTACCTTTTTGTCCGATTTTCTCGTTTTCACTCAAAATTAACAACGAAAAACGTTGTTGCAAAACTATAACGCGTTTAAAACATCCCTTTTTGTCCGATCTTCTCGTTTTCACTCAAAATTAACAACGAAAAACGTTGTTGTAAAAATATAACGCGTTTAAAAGGTCCCTTTTTGTCCGATCTTCTCATTTTCACTCCAAATAAACAACGAAAAACGTCGTTGCAAAACTATAACGCGTTTAAAAGGTCCCTTTTTGTTTGATCTTCTCGTTTTCACTCATAATAAACAACGAAAACGTTGTTGCAAAACTATAACGCGTTTAAAACGTCCCTTTTTGTCCGATCTTCTCGTTTTCACTAAAAATAAACAATGAAAAATATTGTTGCAAAACTATAACGCGTTTAGAAGGTCCCTTTTTGTCCGATCTTCTCGTTTCACTCTAAATAAACAACGAAAAACGTTGTTGCAAAAATATAACGCGTTTAAAAGGTTCCTTTTTGTCCGATCTTCTCATTTTCACTCCAAATAAACAACGAAAAACGTTGTTGCAAAACTAGAACGCGTTTAAAAGGTAACTTTTTGTCCGTTCTTCTCGTTTTCACACAAAATTAACAACGAAAAACGTTGTTGCAAAACTATAACTCGTTTAAAAGGTCCCTTTTTGTCCGATTTTCTCGTTTTCACTCAAAATTAACAACGAAAAACATTGTTGCAAAACTATAACGCGTTTAAAAGGTCCCTTTATGTCCGATCTTCTCGTTTTCACACAAAATAAACAACGAAAAACCTTATTACAAAACTTTAACGCGTTTGAAAGGTCCCTTTTTGTCCGATCTTCTCGTTTTCACTCAAAATTAACAACGAAAAACGTTGTTGCAAAACTATAACACGTTTAAAAGGTCCCTTTCTCTCCGATCTTCTCGTTTTCACACAAAATAAACAACGAAAACGTTATTGCAAAACTATAACGCATTTGAAAGGTCCCTTTTTATCCGATCTTCTCGTTTTCACTCAAAATAAACTACGAAAAACGTTGTTGCAAAACTATAACGCGTTTAAAAGGTCCCTTTTTGTCCGATCTTCTCGTTTTCACACAAAATAAACAACGAAAAACGTTATTGCAAAACTATAACGTGTTTGAAAGGTCCCTTTTTGTCCGATCTTCTCGTTTTCATTCCAAATAAACAACGAAAACGTTGTTGCAAAACTATAACGTGTTTAAAAGGTCCTTTTTTGTCCGATTTTCTCGTTTTCACTCAAAATTAACAACGAAAAACGTTGTTGCAAAACTATAACGCATTTAAAAGGTCCCTTTTTGTCCGATCTTCTCGTTTTCACACAAAATAAACAACGAAAAACGTTATTGCAAAACTATAATGTGTTTGAAAGGTCTCTTTTTGTCCGATCTTCTCGTTTTTACTAAAAATAAACAACGAAAAACGTTGTTGCAAAACTATAACGCATTTAAAAGGTCCCTTTTTGTCCGATCTTCTCGTTTTCACTCAAAATTAACAACGAAAAACGTTGTTGCAAAACTATAACGCGTTTAAAAGGTCCCTTTTTGTTCTATCTTCTCGTTTCATACAAAATAAACAACGAAAAACGTTATTGCAAAACTATAACGCCTTTGAAAGGTCCCTTTTTGTTCGATTTTCTCGTTTTCACTCAAAATAAACAACGAAAAACGTTGTTGCAAAACTATAACGCATTTAAAACTTACCTTTTTGTCCGATCTTCTCGTTATCACTCAAAATAAACAACGAAAAACGTTGTTGCAAAACTATAACGCGTTTAAAACATCCCTTTTTGTCCGATCTTCTCGTTTTCACTCAAAATTAACAACGAAAAACGTTGTTGCAAAAATATAACGCGTTTAAAAGGTCCTTTTTTGTCCGATCTTCTCATTTTCACTCCAAATAAACATCGAAAAACGTCGTTGCAAAACTATAACGCGTTTAAAAGGTCCCTTTTTGTTCGATCTTCTCGTTTTCACTCATAATAAACAACGAAAACGTTGTTGCAAAACTATAACGCGTTTAAAACGTCCCTTTTTGTCCGATCTTCTCGTTTTCATTCCAAATAAACAACGAAAACGTTGTTGCAAAACTATAACGTGTTTAAAAGTCCTTTTTTGTCCGATTTTCTCGTTTTCACTCAAAATTAACAACGAAAAACGTTGTTCCAAAACTATAACGCGTTTAAAAGGTCTCTTTTTGTCCGATCTTCTCGTTTTCACACAAAATAAACAACGAAAAACGTTATTGCAAAACTATAACGTGTTTGAAAGGTCCTTTTTTGTCCAATTTTCTCGTTTTCACTCAAAATTAACAACGAAAAACGTTGTTGCAAAACTAAAACGCATTTAAAATTACCTTTTTGTCCGATTTTCTCGTTTTCACTCAAAATTAACAACGAAAAACGTTGTTGCAAAACTATAACGCGTTTAAAACATCCCTTTTTGTCCGATCTTCTCGTTTTCACTCAAAATTAACAACGAAAAACGTTGTTGTAAAAATATAACGCGTTTAAAAGGTCCCTTTTTGTCCGATCTTCTCATTTTCACTCCAAATAAACAACGAAAAACGTCGTTGCAAAACTATAACGCGTTTAAAAGGTCCCTTTTTGTTTGATCTTCTCGTTTTCACTCATAATAAACAACGAAAACGTTGTTGCAAAACTATAACGCGTTTAAAACGTCCCTTTTTGTCCGATCTTCTCGTTTTCACTAAAAATAAACAATGAAAAATATTGTTGCAAAACTATAACGCGTTTAGAAGGTCCCTTTTTGTCCGATCTTCTCGTTTCACTCTAAATAAACAACGAAAAACGTTGTTGCAAAAATATAACGCGTTTAAAAGGTTCCTTTTTGTCCGATCTTCTCATTTTCACTCCAAATAAACAACGAAAAACGTTGTTGCAAAACTAGAACGCGTTTAAAAGGTAACTTTTTGTCCGTTCTTCTCGTTTTCACACAAAATTAACAACGAAAAACGTTGTTGCAAAACTATAACTCGTTTAAAAGGTCCCTTTTTGTCCGATTTTCTCGTTTTCACTCAAAATTAACAACGAAAAACATTGTTGCAAAACTATAACGCGTTTAAAAGGTCCCTTTATGTCCGATCTTCTCGTTTTCACACAAAATAAACAACGAAAAACCTTATTACAAAACTTTAACGCGTTTGAAAGGTCCCTTTTTGTCCGATCTTCTCGTTTTCACTCAAAATTAACAACGAAAAACGTTGTTGCAAAACTATAACACGTTTAAAAGGTCCCTTTCTCTCCGATCTTCTCGTTTTCACACAAAATAAACAACGAAAACGTTATTGCAAAACTATAACGCATTTGAAAGGTCCCTTTTTATCCGATCTTCTCGTTTTCACTCAAAATAAACTACGAAAAACGTTGTTGCAAAACTATAACGCGTTTAAAAGGTCCCTTTTTGTCCGATCTTCTCGTTTTCACACAAAATAAACAACGAAAAACGTTATTGCAAAACTATAACGTGTTTGAAAGGTCCCTTTTTGTCCGATCTTCTCGTTTTCATTCCAAATAAACAACGAAAACGTTGTTGCAAAACTATAACGTGTTTAAAAGGTCCTTTTTTGTCCGATTTTCTCGTTTTCACTCAAAATTAACAACGAAAAACGTTGTTGCAAAACTATAACGCATTTAAAAGGTCCCTTTTTGTCCGATCTTCTCGTTTTCACACAAAATAAACAACGAAAAACGTTATTGCAAAACTATAATGTGTTTGAAAGGTCTCTTTTTGTCCGATCTTCTCGTTTTTACTAAAAATAAACAACGAAAAACGTTGTTGCAAAACTATAACGCATTTAAAAGGTCCCTTTTTGTCCGATCTTCTCGTTTTCACTCAAAATTAACAACGAAAAACGTTGTTGCAAAACTATAACGCGTTTAAAAGATCCCTTTTTGTTCTATCTTCTCGTTTCATACAAAATAAACAACGAAAAACGTTATTGCAAAACTATAACGCCTTTGAAAGGTCCCTTTTTGTTCGATTTTCTCGTTTTCACTCAAAATAAACAACGAAAAACGTTGTTGCAAAACTATAACGCATTTAAAACTTACCTTTTTGTCCGATCTTCTCGTTATCACTCAAAATAAACAACGAAAAACGTTGTTGCAAAACTATAACGCGTTTAAAACATCCCTTTTTGTCCGATCTTCTCGTTTTCACTCAAAATTAACAACGAAAAACGTTGTTGCAAAAATATAACGCGTTTAAAAGGTCCTTTTTTGTCCGATCTTCTCATTTTCACTCCAAATAAACATCGAAAAACGTCGTTGCAAAACTATAACGCGTTTAAAAGGTCCCTTTTTGTTCGATCTTCTCGTTTTCACTCATAATAAACAACGAAAACGTTGTTGCAAAACTATAACGCGTTTAAAACGTCCCTTTTTGTCCGATCTTCTCGTTTTCATTCCAAATAAACAACGAAAACGTTGTTGCAAAACTATAACGTGTTTAAAAGTCCTTTTTTGTCCGATTTTCTCGTTTTCACTCAAAATTAACAACGAAAAACGTTGTTCCAAAACTATAACGCGTTTAAAAGGTCTCTTTTTGTCCGATCTTCTCGTTTTCACACAAAATAAACAACGAAAAACGTTATTGCAAAACTATAACGTGTTTGAAAGGTCCTTTTTTGTCCAATTTTCTCGTTTTCACTCAAAATTAACAACGAAAAACGTTGTTGCAAAACTAAAACGCATTTAAAATTACCTTTTTGTCCGATTTTCTCGTTTTCACTCAAAATTAACAACGAAAAACGTTGTTGCAAAACTATAACGCGTTTAAAACATCCCTTTTTGTCCGATCTTCTCGTTTTCACTCAAAATTAACAACGAAAAACGTTGTTGTAAAAATATAACGCGTTTAAAAGGTCCCTTTTTGTCCGATCTTCTCATTTTCACTCCAAATAAACAACGAAAAACGTCGTTGCAAAACTATAACGCGTTTAAAAGGTCCCTTTTTGTTTGATCTTCTCGTTTTCACTCATAATAAACAACGAAAACGTTGTTGCAAAACTATAACGCGTTTAAAACGTCCCTTTTTGTCCGATCTTCTCGTTTTCACTAAAAATAAACAATGAAAAATATTGTTGCAAAACTATAACGCGTTTAGAAGGTCCCTTTTTGTCCGATCTTCTCGTTTCACTCTAAATAAACAACGAAAAACGTTGTTGCAAAAATATAACGCGTTTAAAAGGTTCCTTTTTGTCCGATCTTCTCATTTTCACTCCAAATAAACAACGAAAAACGTTGTTGCAAAACTAGAACGCGTTTAAAAGGTAACTTTTTGTCCGTTCTTCTCGTTTTCACACAAAATTAACAACGAAAAACGTTGTTGCAAAACTATAACTCGTTTAAAAGGTCCCTTTTTGTCCGATTTTCTCGTTTTCACTCAAAATTAACAACGAAAAACATTGTTGCAAAACTATAACGCGTTTAAAAGGTCCCTTTATGTCCGATCTTCTCGTTTTCACACAAAATAAACAACGAAAAACCTTATTACAAAACTTTAACGCGTTTGAAAGGTCCCTTTTTGTCCGATCTTCTCGTTTTCACTCAAAATTAACAACGAAAAACGTTGTTGCAAAACTATAACACGTTTAAAAGGTCCCTTTCTCTCCGATCTTCTCGTTTTCACACAAAATAAACAACGAAAACGTTATTGCAAAACTATAACGCATTTGAAAGGTCCCTTTTTATCCGATCTTCTCGTTTTCACTCAAAATAAACTACGAAAAACGTTGTTGCAAAACTATAACGCGTTTAAAAGGTCCCTTTTTGTCCGATCTTCTCGTTTTCACACAAAATAAACAACGAAAAACGTTATTGCAAAACTATAACGTGTTTGAAAGGTCCCTTTTTGTCCGATCTTCTCGTTTTCATTCCAAATAAACAACGAAAACGTTGTTGCAAAACTATAACGTGTTTAAAAGGTCCTTTTTTGTCCGATTTTCTCGTTTTCACTCAAAATTAACAACGAAAAACGTTGTTGCAAAACTATAACGCATTTAAAAGGTCCCTTTTTGTCCGATCTTCTCGTTTTCACACAAAATAAACAACGAAAAACGTTATTGCAAAACTATAATGTGTTTGAAAGGTCTCTTTTTGTCCGATCTTCTCGTTTTTACTAAAAATAAACAACGAAAAACGTTGTTGCAAAACTATAACGCATTTAAAAGGTCCCTTTTTGTCCGATCTTCTCGTTTTCACTCAAAATTAACAACGAAAAACGTTGTTGCAAAACTATAACGCGTTTAAAAGGTCCCTTTTTGTTCTATCTTCTCGTTTCATACAAAATAAACAACGAAAAACGTTATTGCAAAACTATAACGCCTTTGAAAGGTCCCTTTTTGTTCGATTTTCTCTTTTTCACTCAAAATAAACAACGAAAAACGTTGTTGCAAAACTATAACGCATTTAAAACTTACCTTTTTGTCCGATCTTCTCGTTATCACTCAAAATAAACAACGAAAAACGTTGTTGCAAAACTATAACGCGTTTAAAACATCCCTTTTTGTCCGATCTTCTCGTTTTCACTCAAAATTAACAACGAAAAACGTTGTTGCAAAAATATAACGCGTTTAAAAGGTCCTTTTTTGTCCGATCTTCTCATTTTCACTCCAAATAAACATCGAAAAACGTCGTTGCAAAACTATAACGCGTTTAAAAGGTCCCTTTTTGTTCGATCTTCTCGTTTTCACTCATAATAAACAACGAAAACGTTGTTGCAAAACTATAACGCGTTTAAAACGTCCCTTTTTGTCCGATCTTCTCGTTTTCACTAAAAATAAACAACGAAAAACATTGTTGCAAAACTATAACGCGTTTAGAAGGTCCCTTTTTGTCCGATCTTCTCGTTTCACTCAAAATAAACAACGAAAAATGTTGTTGCAAAAATATAACGCGTTTAAAAGGTCCCTTTTTGTCCGATCTTCTCATTTTCACTCCAAATAAACAACGAAAAACGTTGTTGCAAAACTAGAACGCGTTTAAAAGGTGACTTTTTGTCCGATCTTCTCGTTTTCACACAAAATTAACAACGAAAAACGTTGTTGCAAAACTATAACGCGTTTAAAAGGTCCCTTTTTGTCCGATCTTCTCGTTTTCACTCAAAATTAACAACGAAAAACGTTGTTACAAAACTATAACGAGTTTAAAAGGTCCCTTTTTGTTCTATCTTCTCGTTTTCACACAAAATAAACAAAGAAAAACGTTATTGTAAAACTATAATGCGTTTGAAAGGTCCCTTTTTGTTCGATCTTCTCGTTTTCACTCAAAATAAATAACGAAAAACGTTGTTGCAAAACTATAACGCATTTAAAACGTCCCTTTTTGTCCGATCTTCTCGTTTTCACTCAAAATAAACAACGAAAAACGTTGTTGCAAAACTATAAAGTATTTAAAACGTCCTTTTTTGTCCGATCTTCTCATTTTCACTCAAAATTAACAATGAAAAACGTTGTTGCAAAACTATAGCGCGTTTAAAACGTCCCTTTTTGTCCGATCTTCTCGTTTTCACTCAAAATTAACAATGAAAAACGTTGTTGCAAAACTATAGCGCGTTTAAAACGTCCCTTCCTTTTGGTCCGATCTTCTCGTTTTCACTCAAAATAAACAACGAAAAACGTTGTTGCAAAACTATAACGCGTTTAAAACGTCCCTTTTGGTCCGATCTTCTCGTTTTCACTCAAAATAAACAACGAAAAACGTTGTTGCAAAACTATAACGCGTTTAAAAGGTCCATTTTTGTCCGATCTTCTCGTTTTCACTCAAAATAAACAACGAAAAACGTTGTTGCAAAACTATAACGCGTTTAAAAGGTCCCTTTTTGTCCGATCTTCTCGTTTTCACTCAAAATAAACAACGAAAAACGTTGTTGCAAAACAATAACGCGTTTAAAACGTCCCTTTTTGTCCGATCTTCTCGTTTTCACTCAAAATAAACAACGAAAAACGTTGTTGCAAAACTATAACGCGTTTAAAACGTCCCTTTTTGTCCGATCTTCTCGTTTTCACTCAAAATAAACAACGAAAAACGTTGTTACAAAACTATAACGCGTTTAAAAGGTCCCTTTTTTCCGATCTTCTCGTTTTCACTCAAAATAAACAACGACAAAACGTTGTTGCAAAAAGATAACGCGTTTAAAAGGTCCCTTTTTGCCTGATCATCTCATTTTCACTCCAAATAAACAACGAAAAACGTTGTTGCAAAACTATAACGCGTTTAAAAGGTCTCTTTTTGTTCGATTTTCTCGTTTTCACTCAAAATTAACAACGAAAAACGTTGTTGCAAAACTATAACGCGTTTAAAAGGTCCCTTTATGTCCGATCTTCTCGTTTTCTCACAAAATAAACAACGAAAAACCTTATTACAAAACTTTAACGCGTTTGAAAGGTCCATTTTTGTCCGATCTTCTCGTTTTCACTCAAAATTAACAACGAAAAACGTTGTTGCAAAACTATAATGCGTTTAAAAGGTCCCTTTTTGTTCTATCTTCTCGTTTTCACAAAAAATAAACAACGAAAAACGTTATTGCAAAACTATAACGCATTTGAAAGGTCCCTTTTTGTCCGATCTTCTCGTTTTCACACAAAATAAACAACGAAAACATTATTGCAAAACTATAACGCATTTGAAAGGTCCCTTTTTGTCTGATCTTCTCGTTTTCACTCAAAATAAACAACGAAAAACGTTGTTGCAAAACTATAACGCGTTTAAAAGGTCTCTTTTTGTCCGATCTTCTCGTTTTCACACAAAATAAACAACGAAAAACGTTATTGCAAAACTATAATGTGTTTGAAAGGTCCCTTTTGGTCCGATCTTCTCGTTTTCATTCCAAATAAACAACGAAAACGTTGTTGCAAAACTATAACGTGTTTAAAAGGCCCTTTTTTGTCCGATTTTCTCGTTTTCACTCAAAATTAACAACGAAAAACGTTGTTGCAAAACTATAACGCGTTTAAAAGGTCCTTTTTTGTCCGATCTTCTCGTTTTCACACAAAATAAACAACGAAAAACGTTATTGCAAAACTATAATGTGTTTGAAAGGTCCCTTTTTGTCCGATCTTCTCGTTTTTACTCAAAATAAACAACGAAAAACGTTGTTGCAAAACTATAACGCATTTAAAAGGTTCCTTTTTGTCCGATCTTCTCGTTTTCACTCAAAATTAAAAACGAAAAACGTTTTTGCAAAATTATAACGCTCTTAAAAGGTCCCTTTTTGTTCTATCTTCTCGTTTTCATACAAAATAAACAACGAAAAACGTTATTGCAAAACTATAACGCGTTTGAAAGGTCCCTTTTTGTTCGATCTTCTCGTTTTCACTCAAAATAAACAACGAAAAACGTTGTTGCAAAACTATAAAGTATTTAAAACGTCATTTTTTGTCCGATCTTCTCGTTTTCACTCAAAATTAACAATGAAAAACGTTGTTGCAAAACTATAGCGCGTTTAAAACGTCCCTTTTTGTCCAATCTTCTCGTTTTCACTCAAAATAAACAACGAAAAACGTTGTTGCAAAACTATAACGCGTTTAAAACGTCCTTTTGGTCCGATCTTCTCGTTTTCACTCAAAATAAACAACGAAAAACGTTGTTGCAAAACTATAGCGCGTTTAAAACGTCCCTTTTGGTCCGATCTTCTCGTTTTCACTCAAAATAAACAACGAAAAACGATGTTGCAAAACTATAACGCGTTTAAAAGGTACCTTTTTGTCCGATCTTCTCGTTTTCACTCAAAATAAACAACGAAAAACGTTGTTGCAAAACTATAACGCGTTTAAAAGGTCCCTTTTTGTCCGATCTTCTCGTTTTCACTCAAAATAAACAACAAAAAACGTTATTGCAAAACTATAACGCGTTTAAAACATCCCTTTTTGTCCGATCTTCTCGTTTTCACTCAAAATAAACAACGAAAAACGTTATTGCAAAACTATAATGTGTTTGAAAGGTCTCTTTTTGTCCGATCTTCTCGTTTTTACTAAAAATAAACAACGAAAAACGTTGTTGCAAAACTATAACGCATTTAAAAGGTCCCTTTTTGTCCGATCTTCTCGTTTTCACTCAAAATTAACAACGAAAAACGTTGTTGCAAAACTATAACGCGTTTAAAAGGTCCCTTTTTGTTCTATCTTCTCGTTTCATACAAAATAAACAACGAAAAACGTTATTGCAAAACTATAACGCCTTTGAAAGGTCCCTTTTTGTTCGATTTTCTCGTTTTCACTCAAAATAAACAACGAAAAACGTTGTTGCAAAACTATAACGCATTTAAAACTTACCTTTTTGTCCGATCTTCTCGTTATCACTCAAAATAAACAACGAAAAACGTTGTTGCAAAACTATAACGCGTTTAAAACATCCCTTTTTGTCCGATCTTCTCGTTTTCACTCAAAATTAACAACGAAAAACGTTGTTGCAAAAATATAACGCGTTTAAAAGGTCCTTTTTTGTCCGATCTTCTCATTTTCACTCCAAATAAACATCGAAAAACGTCGTTGCAAAACTATAACGCGTTTAAAAGGTCTCTTTTTGTTCGATCTTCTCGTTTTCACTCATAATAAACAACGAAAACGTTGTTGCAAAACTATAACGCGTTTAAAACGTCCCTTTTTGTCCGATCTTCTCGTTTTCACTAAAAATAAACAACGAAAAACATTGTTGCAAAACTATAACGCGTTTAGAAGGTCCCTTTTTGTCCGATCTTCTCGTTTCACTCAAAATAAACAACGAAAAATGTTGTTGCAAAAATATAACGCGTTTAAAAGGTCCCTTTTTGTCCGATCTTCTCATTTTCACTCCAAATAAACAACGAAAAACGTTGTTGCAAAACTAGAACGCGTTTAAAAGGTGACTTTTTGTCCGATCTTCTCGTTTTCACACAAAATTAACAACGAAAAACGTTGTTGCAAAACTATAACGCGTTTAAAAGGTCCCTTTTTGTCCGATCTTCTCGTTTTCACTCAAAATTAACAACGAAAAACGTTGTTACAAAACTATAACGAGTTTAAAAGGTCCCTTTTTGTTCTATCTTCTCGTTTTCACACAAAATAAACAAAGAAAAACGTTATTGTAAAACTATAATGCGTTTGAAAGGTCCCTTTTTGTTCGATCTTCTCGTTTTCACTCAAAATAAATAACGAAAAACGTTGTTGCAAAACTATAACGCATTTAAAACGTCCCTTTTTGTCCGATCTTCTCGTTTTCACTCAAAATAAACAACGAAAAACGTTGTTGCAAAACTATAAAGTATTTAAAACGTCCTTTTTTGTCCGATCTTCTCGTTTTCACTCAAAATTAACAATGAAAAACGTTGTTGCAAAACTATAGCGCGTTTAAAACGTCCCTTTTTGTCCGATCTTCTCGTTTTCACTCAAAATTAACAATGAAAAACGTTGTTGCAAAACTATAGCGCGTTTAAAACGTCCCTTCCTTTTGGTCCGATCTTCTCGTTTTCACTCAAAATAAACAACGAAAAACGTTGTTGCAAAACTATAACGCGTTTAAAACGTCCCTTTTGGTCCGATCTTCTCGTTTTCACTCAAAATAAACAACGAAAAACGTTGTTGCAAAACTATAACGCGTTTAAAAGGTCCATTTTTGTCCGATCTTCTCGTTTTCACTCAAAATAAACAACGAAAAACGTTGTTGCAAAACTATAACGCGTTTAAAAGGTCCCTTTTTGTCCGATCTTCTCGTTTTCACTCAAAATAAACAACGAAAAACGTTGTTGCAAAACAATAACGCGTTTAAAACGTCCCTTTTTGTCCGATCTTCTCGTTTTCACTCAAAATAAACAACGAAAAACGTTGTTGCAAAACTATAACGCGTTTAAAACGTCCCTTTTTGTCCGATCTTCTCGTTTTCACTCAAAATAAACAACGAAAAACGTTGTTACAAAACTATAACGCGTTTAAAAGGTCCCTTTTTTCCGATCTTCTCGTTTTCACTCAAAATAAACAACGACAAAACGTTGTTGCAAAAAGATAACGCGTTTAAAAGGTCCCTTTTTGCCTGATCATCTCATTTTCACTCCAAATAAACAACGAAAAACGTTGTTGCAAAACTATAACGCGTTTAAAAGGTCTCTTTTTGTTCGATTTTCTCGTTTTCACTCAAAATTAACAACGAAAAACGTTGTTGCAAAACTATAACGCGTTTAAAAGGTCCCTTTATGTCCGATCTTCTCGTTTTCTCACAAAATAAACAACGAAAAACCTTATTACAAAACTTTAACGCGTTTGAAAGGTCCATTTTTGTCCGATCTTCTCGTTTTCACTCAAAATTAACAACGAAAAACGTTGTTGCAAAACTATAATGCGTTTAAAAGGTCCCTTTTTGTTCTATCTTCTCGTTTTCACAAAAAATAAACAACGAAAAACGTTATTGCAAAACTATAACGCATTTGAAAGGTCCCTTTTTGTCCGATCTTCTCGTTTTCACACAAAATAAACAACGAAAACATTATTGCAAAACTATAACGCATTTGAAAGGTCCCTTTTTGTCTGATCTTCTCGTTTTCACTCAAAATAAACAACGAAAAACGTTGTTGCAAAACTATAACGCGTTTAAAAGGTCTCTTTTTGTCCGATCTTCTCGTTTTCACACAAAATAAACAACGAAAAACGTTATTGCAAAACTATAATGTGTTTGAAAGGTCCCTTTTGGTCCGATCTTCTCGTTTTCATTCCAAATAAACAACGAAAACGTTGTTGCAAAACTATAACGTGTTTAAAAGGCCCTTTTTTGTCCGATTTTCTCGTTTTCACTCAAAATTAACAACGAAAAACGTTGTTGCAAAACTATAACGCGTTTAAAAGGTCCTTTTTTGTCCGATCTTCTCGTTTTCACACAAAATAAACAACGAAAAACGTTATTGCAAAACTATAATGTGTTTGAAAGGTCCCTTTTTGTCCGATCTTCTCGTTTTTACTCAAAATAAACAACGAAAAACGTTGTTGCAAAACTATAACGCATTTAAAAGGTTCCTTTTTGTCCGATCTTCTCGTTTTCACTCAAAATTAAAAACGAAAAACGTTTTTGCAAAATTATAACGCTCTTAAAAGGTCCCTTTTTGTTCTATCTTCTCGTTTTCATACAAAATAAACAACGAAAAACGTTATTGCAAAACTATAACGCGTTTGAAAGGTCCCTTTTTGTTCGATCTTCTCGTTTTCACTCAAAATAAACAACGAAAAACGTTGTTGCAAAACTATAAAGTATTTAAAACGTCATTTTTTGTCCGATCTTCTCGTTTTCACTCAAAATTAACAATGAAAAACGTTGTTGCAAAACTATAGCGCGTTTAAAACGTCCCTTTTTGTCCAATCTTCTCGTTTTCACTCAAAATAAACAACGAAAAACGTTGTTGCAAAACTATAACGCGTTTAAAACGTCCTTTTGGTCCGATCTTCTCGTTTTCACTCAAAATAAACAACGAAAAACGTTGTTGCAAAACTATAGCGCGTTTAAAACGTCCCTTTTGGTCCGATCTTCTCGTTTTCACTCAAAATAAACAACGAAAAACGATGTTGCAAAACTATAACGCGTTTAAAAGGTACCTTTTTGTCCGATCTTCTCGTTTTCACTCAAAATAAACAACGAAAAACGTTGTTGCAAAACTATAACGCGTTTAAAAGGTCCCTTTTTGTCCGATCTTCTCGTTTTCACTCAAAATAAACAACAAAAAACGTTATTGCAAAACTATAACGCGTTTAAAACATCCCTTTTTGTCCGATCTTCTCGTTTTCACTCAAAATAAACAACGAAAAACGTTATTGCAAAACTATAATGTGTTTGAAAGGTCTCTTTTTGTCCGATCTTCTCGTTTTTACTAAAAATAAACAACGAAAAACGTTGTTGCAAAACTATAACGCATTTAAAAGGTCCCTTTTTGTCCGATCTTCTCGTTTTCACTCAAAATTAACAACGAAAAACGTTGTTGCAAAACTATAACGCGTTTAAAAGGTCCCTTTTTGTTCTATCTTCTCGTTTCATACAAAATAAACAACGAAAAACGTTATTGCAAAACTATAACGCCTTTGAAAGGTCCCTTTTTGTTCGATTTTCTCGTTTTCACTCAAAATAAACAACGAAAAACGTTGTTGCAAAACTATAACGCATTTAAAACTTACCTTTTTGTCCGATCTTCTCGTTATCACTCAAAATAAACAACGAAAAACGTTGTTGCAAAACTATAACGCGTTTAAAACATCCCTTTTTGTCCGATCTTCTCGTTTTCACTCAAAATTAACAACGAAAAACGTTGTTGCAAAAATATAACGCGTTTAAAAGGTCCTTTTTTGTCCGATCTTCTCATTTTCACTCCAAATAAACATCGAAAAACGTCGTTGCAAAACTATAACGCGTTTAAAAGGTCTCTTTTTGTTCGATCTTCTCGTTTTCACTCATAATAAACAACGAAAACGTTGTTGCAAAACTATAACGCGTTTAAAACGTCCCTTTTTGTCCGATCTTCTCGTTTTCACTAAAAATAAACAACGAAAAACATTGTTGCAAAACTATAACGCGTTTAGAAGGTCCCTTTTTGTCCGATCTTCTCGTTTCACTCAAAATAAACAACGAAAAATGTTGTTGCAAAAATATAACGCGTTTAAAAGGTCCCTTTTTGTCCGATCTTCTCATTTTCACTCCAAATAAACAACGAAAAACGTTGTTGCAAAACTAGAACGCGTTTAAAAGGTGACTTTTTGTCCGATCTTCTCGTTTTCACACAAAATTAACAACGAAAAACGTTGTTGCAAAACTATAACGCGTTTAAAAGGTCCCTTTTTGTCCGATCTTCTCGTTTTCACTCAAAATTAACAACGAAAAACGTTGTTACAAAACTATAACGAGTTTAAAAGGTCCCTTTTTGTTCTATCTTCTCGTTTTCACACAAAATAAACAAAGAAAAACGTTATTGTAAAACTATAATGCGTTTGAAAGGTCCCTTTTTGTTCGATCTTCTCGTTTTCACTCAAAATAAATAACGAAAAACGTTGTTGCAAAACTATAACGCATTTAAAACGTCCCTTTTTGTCCGATCTTCTCGTTTTCACTCAAAATAAACAACGAAAAACGTTGTTGCAAAACTATAAAGTATTTAAAACGTCCTTTTTTGTCCGATCTTCTCGTTTTCACTCAAAATTAACAATGAAAAACGTTGTTGCAAAACTATAGCGCGTTTAAAACGTCCCTTTTTGTCCGATCTTCTCGTTTTCACTCAAAATTAACAATGAAAAACGTTGTTGCAAAACTATAGCGCGTTTAAAACGTCCCTTCCTTTTGGTCCGATCTTCTCGTTTTCACTCAAAATAAACAACGAAAAACGTTGTTGCAAAACTATAACGCGTTTAAAACGTCCCTTTTGGTCCGATCTTCTCGTTTTCACTCAAAATAAACAACGAAAAACGTTGTTGCAAAACTATAACGCGTTTAAAAGGTCCATTTTTGTCCGATCTTCTCGTTTTCACTCAAAATAAACAACGAAAAACGTTGTTGCAAAACTATAACGCGTTTAAAAGGTCCCTTTTTGTCCGATCTTCTCGTTTTCACTCAAAATAAACAACGAAAAACGTTGTTGCAAAACAATAACGCATTTAAAACGTCCCTTTTTGTCCGATCTTCTCGTTTTCACTCAAAATAAACAACGAAAAACGTTGTTGCAAAACTATAACGCGTTTAAAACGTCCCTTTTTGTCCGATCTTCTCGTTTTCACTCAAAATAAACAACGAAAAACGTTGTTACAAAACTATAACGCGTTTAAAAGGTCCCTTTTTTCCGATCTTCTCGTTTTCACTCAAAATAAACAACGACAAAACGTTGTTGCAAAAAGATAACGCGTTTAAAAGGTCCCTTTTTGCCTGATCATCTCATTTTCACTCCAAATAAACAACGAAAAACGTTGTTGCAAAACTATAACGCGTTTAAAAGGTCTCTTTTTGTTCGATTTTCTCGTTTTCACTCAAAATTAACAACGAAAAACGTTGTTGCAAAACTATAACGCGTTTAAAAGGTCCCTTTATGTCCGATCTTCTCGTTTTCTCACAAAATAAACAACGAAAAACCTTATTACAAAACTTTAACGCGTTTGAAAGGTCCATTTTTGTCCGATCTTCTCGTTTTCACTCAAAATTAACAACGAAAAACGTTGTTGCAAAACTATAATGCGTTTAAAAGGTCCCTTTTTGTTCTATCTTCTCGTTTTCACAAAAAATAAACAACGAAAAACGTTATTGCAAAACTATAACGCATTTGAAAGGTCCCTTTTTGTCCGATCTTCTCGTTTTCACACAAAATAAACAACGAAAACATTATTGCAAAACTATAACGCATTTGAAAGGTCCCTTTTTGTCTGATCTTCTCGTTTTCACTCAAAATAAACAACGAAAAACGTTGTTGCAAAACTATAACGCGTTTAAAAGGTCTCTTTTTGTCCGATCTTCTCGTTTTCACACAAAATAAACAACGAAAAACGTTATTGCAAAACTATAATGTGTTTGAAAGGTCCCTTTTGGTCCGATCTTCTCGTTTTCATTCCAAATAAACAACGAAAACGTTGTTGCAAAACTATAACGTGTTTAAAAGGCCCTTTTTTGTCCGATTTTCTCGTTTTCACTCAAAATTAACAACGAAAAACGTTGTTGCAAAACTATAACGCGTTTAAAAGGTCCTTTTTTGTCCGATCTTCTCGTTTTCACACAAAATAAACAACGAAAAACGTTATTGCAAAACTATAATGTGTTTGAAAGGTCCCTTTTTGTCCGATCTTCTCGTTTTTACTCAAAATAAACAACGAAAAACGTTGTTGCAAAACTATAACGCATTTAAAAGGTTCCTTTTTGTCCGATCTTCTCGTTTTCACTCAAAATTAAAAACGAAAAACGTTTTTGCAAAATTATAACGCTCTTAAAAGGTCCCTTTTTGTTCTATCTTCTCGTTTTCATACAAAATAAACAACGAAAAACGTTATTGCAAAACTATAACGCGTTTGAAAGGTCCCTTTTTGTTCGATCTTCTCGTTTTCACTCAAAATAAACAACGAAAAACGTTGTTGCAAAACTATAAAGTATTTAAAACGTCATTTTTTGTCCGATCTTCTCGTTTTCACTCAAAATTAACAATGAAAAACGTTGTTGCAAAACTATAGCGCGTTTAAAACGTCCCTTTTTGTCCAATCTTCTCGTTTTCACTCAAAATAAACAACGAAAAACGTTGTTGCAAAACTATAACGCGTTTAAAACGTCCTTTTGGTCCGATCTTCTCGTTTTCACTCAAAATAAACAACGAAAAACGTTGTTGCAAAACTATAGCGCGTTTAAAACGTCCCTTTTGGTCCGATCTTCTCGTTTTCACTCAAAATAAACAACGAAAAACGATGTTGCAAAACTATAACGCGTTTAAAAGGTACCTTTTTGTCCGATCTTCTCGTTTTCACTCAAAATAAACAACGAAAAACGTTGTTGCAAAACTATAACGCGTTTAAAAGGTCCCTTTTTGTCCGATCTTCTCGTTTTCACTCAAAATAAACAACAAAAAACGTTATTGCAAAACTATAACGCGTTTAAAACATCCCTTTTTGTCCGATCTTCTCGTTTTCACTCAAAATAAACAACGAAAAACGTTGTTGCAAAAATATAACACGTTTAAAAGGTCCCTTTTTGCCCGATCTTCTCATTTTCACTCCAAATAAACAACGAAAAACGTTGTTACAAAACTATAACGCGTTTAAAAGGTCCCTTTTTGTCCGATTTTCTCTTTTTCACTCAAAATTAACAACGAAAAACGTTGTTGCAAAACTATAACGCGTTTAAAAAGTCCCTTTATGTCCGATCTTCTCGTTTTCACTCTAAATAAACAACGAAAAACCTTATTACAAAACTTTAACGCGTTTGAAAGGTGCCTTTTTGTCCGATCTTCTCGTTTTCACTCAAAATTAACAACGAAAAACGTTGTTGCAAAACTATAACACGTTTAAAAGGTCCCTTTTAGTCCGATCTTCGCGTTTTCACACAAAATAAACAACGAAAACGTTATTGCAAAACTATAACGTGTTTAAAAGGTCCCTTTTTGTCCGATATTCTCGTTTTCACTCAAAATAAACAGCGAAAAACGTTGTTGCAAAACTAAAACGCGTTTAAAAGGTTCCTTTTTGTCCGATCTTCTCGTTTTCACACAAAATAAACAACGAAAAACGTTATTGCAAAACTATAACGTGTTTGAAAGGTCCCTTTTTGTCCGATCTTCTCCTTTTCACTCAAAATAAACAAAGAAAAACGTTGTTGCAAAACTATAATGCATTTAAAAGGTCCCTTTTTGTCCGATCTTCTCGTTTTCACACAAAATTAACAACGAAAAACGTTGTTGCAAAACTATAACGCGTTTAAAAGGTCCCTTTTTGTCCGATCTTCTCGTTTTCACTCAAAATTAACAACGAAAAACGTTGTTGCAAAACTATAACGCGTTTAAAAGGTCCTTTTTTGATCTATCTTCTCGTTTTCACACAAAATAAACAACGAAAAACGTTATTGCAAAACTATAACGCGTTTGAAAGGTCCCTTTTTGTTCGATCTTCTCGTTTTCACTCAAAATAAACAACGAAAAACGTTGTTGCAAAACTATAACGCCTTAAAAACGTCCCTTTACTCAAAATAAACAACGAAAAATGTTGTTGCAAAACTATAACGCGTTTAAAACGTCCCTTTTTGTCCGATCTTCTCGTTTTCACTCAAATTAACAATGAAAAACATTGTTGCAAAACTATAACGCGTTTAAAACATCCCTTTTTGTCCGATCTTCTCGTTTTCACTCAAAATAAACAACGAAAAACGTTGTTGCAAAACTATAACGCGTTTAAAACGTCCCTTTTGGTCCGATCTTCTCCTTTTCACTCAAAATAAACAACGAAAAACGTTGTTGCAAAACTGTAACGCGTTTAAAAGGTCCCTTTTTGTCCGATTTTCTCGTTTTCACACAAAATAAACAACGAAAAACGTTGTTGCAAAACTATAACGCGTTTAAAAGGTCCCTTTTGGTCCGATCTTCTCGTTTTCACTCAAAATAAACAACGAAAAACGTTGTTGCAAAACTATAACGCGTTTAAAACGTCCCTTTTTGTCCGATCTTCTCGTTTTCACTCAAAATAAACAACGAAAAACGTTGTTGCAAAACTATAACGCGTTTAAAAAGTCCCTTTTTCCGATCTTCTCGTTTTCACTCAAAATAAACAACGAAAAACGTTGTTGCAAAAATATAACGGGTTTAAAAGGTCCCTTTTTGCCTGATCTTCTCATTTTCACTCCAAATAAACAACGAAAAATATTGTTGCAAAACTATAACGCGTTTAAAAGGTCCCTTTTTGTCCGATTTTCTCGTTTTCACTCAAAATTAACAACGAAAAACGTTGTTGCAAAACTATAACGCGTTTAAAAGGTCCCTTTATGTCCGATCTTCTCGTTTTCACACAAAATAAACAACGAAAAACCTTATTACAAAACTTTAACGCGTTTGAAAGTTCCCTTTTTGTCCGATCTTCTCGTTTTCACTCAAAATTAACAACGAAACACGTTGTTGCAAAACTATAACACGTTTAAAAGGTCCCTTTTTCTCCGATCTTCTCGTTTTCACACAAAATAAACAACGAAAACGTTATTGCAAAACTATAACACATTTGAAAGGTCCCTTTTTGTCCGATCTTCTCGTTTTCACTCAAAATAAACAACGAAAAACGTTGTTGCAAAACTATAACGCGTTTAAAAGGTCTCTTTTTGTCCGATCTTCTCGTTTTCACACAAAATAAACACCGAAAAACGTTATTGCAAAACTATAACGTGTTTGAAAGGTCCCTTTTTGTCCGATCTTCTCGTTTTCATTCCAAATAAACAACGAAAACGTTGTTGCAAAACTATAACATGTTTAAAAGGTCCTTTTTTGTCCGATTTTCTCGTTTTCACTCAAAATTAACAACGAAAAACGTTGTTGCAAAACTATAACGCGTTTAAAAGGTCCCTTTTTGTCCGATCTTCTCGTTTTCACACAAAATAAACAACGAAAAACGTTATTGCAAAACTATAATGTGTTTGAAAGGTCCCTTTTTGTCCGATCTTCTCGTTTTTACTAAAAATAAACAACGAAAAACGTTGTTGCAAAACTATAACGCATTTAAAAGGTCCCTTTTTGTCCGATCTTCTCGTTTTCACTCAAAATTAACAACGAAAAACGTTGTTGCAAAACTATAACGCGTTTAAAAGGTCCCTTTTTGTTCTATCTTCTCGTTTTCATACAAAATAAACAACGAAAAAGGTTATTGCAAAACTATAACGCTTTGAAAGGTCCCTTTTTGTTCTATTTTCTCGTTTTCACTCAAAATAAACAACGAAAAACGTTGTTGCAAAACTATAACGCATTTAAAACTTCCCTTTTTGTCCGATCTTCTCGTTTTCACTCAAAATAAACAACGAAAAACGTTTTTGCCAAACTATAACGCGTTTAAAACATCCCTTTTTGTCCGATCTTCTCGTTTTCACTCAAAATTAACAACGAAAAACGTTGTTGCAAAAATATAACACGTTTAAAAGGTCCTTTTTTGTCCGTTCTTCTCATTTTCACTCCAAATAAACAACGAAAAACGTCGTTGCAAAACTATAACGCGTTTAAAAGGTACCTTTTTGTCCGATCTTCTCGTTTTCACTCAAAATAAACAACGAAAAACGTTGTTGCAAAACTATAACGCGTTTAAAAGGTCCCTTTTTGTCCGATCTTCTCGTTTTCACTCAAAATAAACAACGAAAAAACGTTATTGCAAAACTATAACGCGTTTAAAACATCCTTTTTTGTCCGATCTTCTCGTTTTCACTCAAAATAAACAACGAAAAACGTTGTTGCAAAAATATAACACGTTTAAAAGGTCCCTTTTTGCCCGATCTTCTCATTTTCACTCCAAATAAACAACGAAAAACGTTGTTGCAAAACTATAACGAGTTTAAAAGGTCCCTTTTTGTCCGATTTTCTCTTTTTCACTCAAAATTAACAACGAAAAACGTTGTTGCAAAACTATAACGCGTTTAAAAGGTCCCTTTATGTCCGATCTTCTCGTTTTCACTCTAAATAAACAACGAAAAACCTTATTACAAAACTTTAACGCGTTTGAAAGGTGCCTTTTTGTCCGATCTTCTCGTTTTCACTCAAAATTAACAACAAAAAACGTTGTTGCAAAACTATAACACGTTTAAAAGGTCCCTTTTAGTCCGATCTTCGCGTTTTCACACAAAATAAACAACGAAAACGTTATTGCAAAACTATAACGTGTTTAAAAGGTCCCTTTTTGTCCGATATTCTCATTTTCACTCAAAATAAACAACGAAAAACGTTGTTGCAAAACTAAAACGCGTTTAAAAGGTTCCTTTTTGTCCGATCTTCTCGTTTTCACACAAAATAAACAACGAAAAACGTTATTGCAAAACTATAACGTGTTTGAAAGGTCCCTTTTTGTCCGATCTTCTCCTTTTCACTCAAAATAAACAAAGAAAAACGTTGTTGCAAAACTATAATGTATTTAAAAGGTCCCTTTTTGTCCGATCTTCTCGTTTTCACACAAAATTAACAACGAAAAACGTTGTTGCAAAACCATAACGCGTTTAAAAGGTCCCTTTTTGTCCGACCTTCTCGTTTTCACTCAAAATTAACAACGAAAAACGTTGTTGCAAAACTATAACGCGTTTAAAAGGTCCCTTTTTGTTCTATCTTCTCGTTTTCACACAAAATAAACAACGAAAAACGTTATTGCAAAACTATAACGCGTTTGAAAGGTCCCTTTTTGTTCGATCTTCTCGTTTTCACTCAAAATAAACAACGAAAAACGTTGTTGCAAAACTATAACGCGTTTAAAATGTCCCTTTACTCAAAATAAACAAAGAAAAACGTTGTTGCAAAACTATAACGCGTTTAAAACGTCCCTTTTTGTCCGATCTTCTCGTTTTCACTCAAAATTAACAATGAAAAACGTTGTTGCAAAACTATAACGCGTTTAAAACGTCCTTTTTTGTCCGATCTTCTCGTTTTCACTCAAAATAAACAACGAAAAACGTTGTTGCAAAACTATAACGCGTTTAAAACGTCCCTTGTGGTCCGATCTTCTCGTTTTCACTCAAAATAAACAACGAAAAACGTTGTTGCAAAACTGTAACGCGTTTAAAAGGTCCCTTTTTGTCCGATCTTCTCGTTTTCACTCAAAATAAACAATGAAAAACGTTGTTGCAAAACTATAACGCGTTTAAAAGGTCCCTTTTTGTCCGATCTTCTCGTTTTCACTCAAAATAAACAACGAAAAATGTTGTTGCAAAACTATAACGCGTTTAAAACGTCCCTTTTTTCCGATCTTCTCGTTTTCACTCAAAATAAACAACGAAAAACGTTGTTGCAAAACTATAACGCGTTTAAAAGGTCCCTTTTTCCGATCTTCTCGTTTTCACTCAAAATAAACAACGAAAAACGTTGTTGCAAAAATATAACGCGTTTAAAAGGTCCCTTTTTGCCTGATCTTCTCGTTTTCACTCAAAATAAACAACGAAAAACGTTGTTGCAAAACTGTAACGCGTTTAAAAGGTCCTTTTTTGTCCGATTTTCTCGTTTTCACTCAAAATTAACAACGAAAAACGTTGTTACAAAACTATAACGCGTTTAAAAGGTCCCTTTATGTCCGATCTTCTCGTTTTCACACAAAATAAACAACGAAAAACCTTATTACAAAACTTTAACGCGTTTGAAAGGTCCCTTTTTGCCCGATCTTCTCGTTTTCACTCAAAATTAACAACGAAAAACGTTGTTGCAAAACTATAACACGTTTAAAAGGTCCCTTTTTCTCCGATCTTCTCGTTTTCACACAAAATAAACAACGAAAACGTTATTGCAAAACTATAACGCATTTGAAAGGTCCCTTTTTGTTCGATCTTCTCGTTTTCACTCAAAATAAACAACGAAAAACGTTGTTGCAAAACTATAACGCGTTTAAAAGGTCCCTTTTTGTCCGATCTTCTCGTTTTCACACAAAATAAACAACGAAAAACGTTATTGCAAAACTATAACGTGTTTGAAAGGTCCCTTTTTGTCCGATCTTCTCGTTTTCATTCCAAATAAACAACGAAAACGTTGTTGCAAAACTATAACGTGTTTAAAAGTCCTTTTTTGTCCGATTTTCTAGTTTTCACTCAAAATTAACAACGAAAAACGTTGTTCCAAAACTATAACGCGTTTAAAAGGTCTCTTTTTGTCCGATCTTCTCGTTTTCACACAAAATAAACAACGAAAAACGTTATTGCAAAACTATAACGTGTTTGAAAGGTCCTTTTTTGTCCGATTTTCTCGTTTACACTCAAAATTAACAACGAAAAACGTTGTTGCAAAACTAAAACGCATTTAAAATTACCTTTTTGTCCGATCTTCTCGTTTTCACTCAAAATTAACAACGAAAAACGTTGTTGCAAAACTATAACGCGTTTAAAACATCCCTTTTTGTCCGATCTTCTCGTTTTCACTCCAAATAAACAACGAAAAACGTCGTTGCAAAACTATAACGCGTTTAAAAGGTCCCTTTTTGTTCGATCTTCTCGTTTTCACTCATAATAAACAACGAAAACGTTGTTGCAAAACTATAACGCGTTTAAAACGTCCCTTTTTGTCCGATCTTCTCGTTTTCACTAAAAATAAACAATGAAAAATATTGTTGCAAAACTATAACGCGTTTAGAAGGTCCCTTTTTGTCCGATCTTCTCGTTTCACTCTAAATAAACAACGAAAAACGTTGTTGCAAAAATATAACGCATTTAAAAGGTTCCTTTTTGTCCGATCTTCTCATTTTCACTCCAAATAAACAACGAAAAACGTTGTTGCAAAACTAGAACGCGTTTAAAAGGTAACTTTTTGTCCGTTCTTCTCGTTTTCACACAAAATTAACAACGAAAAACGTTGTTGCAAAACTATAACTCGTTTAAAAGGTCCCTTTTTGTAAAATTTTCTCGTTTTCACTCAAAATTAACAACGAAAAACATTGTTGCAAAACTATAACGCGTTTAAAAGGTCCCTTTATGTCCGATCTTCTCGTTTTCACACAAAATAAACAACGAAAAACCTTATTACAAAACTTTAACGCATTTGAAAGGTCTCTTTTTGTCCGATCTTCTCGTTTTCACTCAAAATTAACAACGAAAAACGTTGTTGCAAAACTATAACACGTTTAAAAGGTCCCTTTCTCTCCGATCTTCTCGTTTTCACACAAAATAAACAACGAAAACGTTATTGCAAAACTATAACGCATTTGAAAGGTCCCTTTTTATCCGATCTTCTCGTTTTCACTCAAAATAAACTACGAAAAACGTTGTTGCAAAACTATAACGCGTTTAAAAGGTCCCTTTTTGTCCGATCTTCTCGTTTTCACACAAAATAAACAACGAAAAACGTTATTGCAAAACTATAACGTGTTTGAAAGGTCCCTTTTTGTCCGATCTTCTCGTTTTCATTCCAAATAAACAACGAAAACGTTGTTGCAAAACTATAACGTGTTTAAAAGGTCCTTTTTTGTCCGATTTTCTCGTTTTCACTCTAAATTAACAACGAAAAACGTTGTTGCAAAACTATAACGCATTTAAAAGGTCCCTTTTTGTCCGATCTTCTCGTTTTCACACAAAATAAACAACGAAAAACGTTATTGCAAAACTATAATGTGTTTGAAAGGTCTCTTTTTGTCAGATCTTCTCGTTTTTACTAAAAATAAACAACGAAAAACGTTGTTGCAAAACTATAACGCATTTAAAAGGTCCCTTTTTGTTCTATTTTCTCGTTTTCACTCAAAATAAACAACGAAAAACGTTGTTGCAAAACTATAACGCATTTAAAACTTACCTTTTTGTTCGATCTTCTCGTTATCACTCAAAATAAACAACGAAAAACGTTGTTGCAAAACTATAACGCGTTTAAAACATCCCTTTTTGTCCGATCTTCTCGTTTTCACTCAAAATTAACAACGAAAAACGTTGTTGCAAAAATATAACGCGTTTAAAAGGTCCTTTTTTGTCCGATCTTCTCATTTTCACTCCAAATAAACATCGAAAAACGTCGTTGCAAAACTATAACGCGTTTAAAAGGTCCCTTTTTGTTCGATCTTCTCGTTTTCACTCATAATAAACAACGAAAACGTTGTTGCAAAACTATAACGAGTTTAAAACGTCCCTTTTTGTCCGATCTTCTCGTTTTCACTAAAAATAAACAACGAAAAACATTGTTGCAAAACTATAACGCGTTTAGAAGGTTCCTTTTTGTCCGATCTTCTCGTTTCACTCAAAATAAACAACGAAAAATGTTGTTGCAAAAATATAACGCGTTTAAAAGGTCCCTTTTTGTCCGATCTTCTCATTTTCACTCCAAATAAACAACGAAAAACGTTGTTGCAAAACTAGAACGCGTTTAAAAGGTGACTTTTTGTCCGATCTTCTCGTTTTCACACAAAATTAACAACGAAAAACGTTGTTGCAAAACTATAACGCGTTTAAAAGGTCCCTTTTTGTCCGATCTTCTCGTTTTCACTCAAAATTAACAACGAAAAACGTTGTTACAAAACTATAACGCGTTTAAAAGGTCCCTTTTTGTTCTATCTTCTCGTTTTCACACAAAATAAACAAAGAAAAACGTTATTGTAAAACTATAATGCGTTTGAAAGGTCCCTTTTTGTTCGATCTTCTCGTTTTCACTCAAAATAAATAACGAAAAACGTTGTTGCAAAACTATAACGCATTTAAAACGTCCCTTTTTGTCCGATCTTCTCGTTTTCACTCAAAATAAACAACGAAAAACGTTGTTGCAAAACTATAAAGTATTTAAAACGTCCTTTTTTGTCCGATCTTCTCGTTTTCACTCAAAATTAACAATGAAAAACGTTGTTGCAAAACTATAGCGCGTTTAAAACGTCCCTTTTTGTCCGATCTTCTCGTTT
Source organism: Rutidosis leptorrhynchoides (assembly GCF_046630445.1). NCBI lineage: Eukaryota > Viridiplantae > Streptophyta > Magnoliopsida > Asterales > Asteraceae > Rutidosis > Rutidosis leptorrhynchoides. The sequence goes on from NC_092337.1 coordinate 263,097,281, forward strand.
TCACTCAAAATTAACAATGAAAAATGTTGTTGCAAAACTATAGCGCGTTTAAAACGTCCCTTCCTTTTGGTCCGATCTTCTCGTTTTCACTCAAAATAAACAACGAAAAACGTTGTTGCAAAACTATAACGCGTTTAAAACGTCCCTTTTGGTCCGATCTTCTCGTTTTCACTCAAAATAAACAACGAAAAACGTTGTTGCAAAACTATAACGCGTTTAAAAGGTCCATTTTTGTCCGATCTTCTCGTTTTCACTCAAAATAAACAACGAAAAACGTTGTTGCAAAACTATAACGCGTTTAAAAGGTCCCTTTTTGTCCGATCTTCTCGTTTTCACTCAAAATAAACAACGAAAAACATTGTTGCAAAACAATAACGCGTTTAAAACGTCCCTTTTTGTCCGATCTTCTCGTTTTCACTCAAAATAAACAACGAAAAACGTTGTTGCAAAACTATAACGCGTTTAAAACGTCCCTTTTTGTCCGATCTTCTCGTTTTCACTCAAAATAAACAACGAATAACGTTGTTACAAAACTATAACGCGTTTAAAAGGTCCCTTTTTTCCGATCTTCTCGTTTTCACTCAAAATAAACAACGACAAAACGTTGTTGCAAAAAGATAACGCGTTTAAAAGGTCCCTTTTTGCCTGATCATCTCATTTTCACTCCAAATAAACAACGAAAAACGTTGTTGCAAAACTATAACGCGTTTAAAAGGTCTCTTTTTGTTCGATTTTCTCGTTTTCACTCAAAATTAACAACGAAAAACGTTGTTGCAAAACTATAACGCGTTTAAAAGGTCCCTTTATGTCCGATCTTCTCGTTTTCTCACAAAATAAACAACGAAAAACCTTATTACAAAACTTTAACGCGTTTGAAAGGTCCCTTTTTGTCCGATCTTCTCGTTTTCACTCAAAATTAACAACGAAAAACGTTGTTGCAAAACTATAATGCGTTTAAAAGGTCCCTTTTTGTTCTATCTTCTCGTTTTCACAAAAAATAAACAACGAAAAACGTTATTGCAAAACTATAACGCATTTGAAAGGTCCCTTTTTGTCCGATCTTCTCGTTTTCACACAAAATAAACAACGAAAACATTATTGCAAAACTATAACGCATTTGAAAGGTCCCTTTTTGTCTGATCTTTTCGTTTTCACTCAAAATAAACAACGAAAAACGTTGTTGCAAAACTATAACGCGTTTAAAAGGTCTCTTTTTGTCCGATCTTCTCGTTTTCACACAAAATAAACAACGAAAAACGTTATTGCAAAACTATAATGTGTTTGAAAGGTCCCTTTTGGTCCGATCTTCTCGTTTTCATTCCAAATAAACAACGAAAACGTTGTTGCAAAACTATAACGTGTTTAAAAGGTCATTTTTTGTCCGATTTTCTCGTTTTCACTCAAAATTAACAACGAAAAACGTTGTTGCAAAACTATAACGCGTTTAAAAGGTCCCTTTTTGTCCGATCTTCTCGTTTTCACACAAAATAAACAACGAAAAACGTTATTGCAAAACTATAATGTGTTTGAAAGGTCCCTTTTTGTCCGATCTTCTCGTTTTTACTCAAAATAAACAACGAAAAACGTTGTTGCAAAACTATAACGCATTTAAAAGGTTCCTTTTTGTCCGATCTTCTCGTTTTCACTCAAAATTAAAAACGAAAAAAGTTTTTGCAAAATTATAACGCTCTTAAAAGGTCCCTTTTTGTTCTATCTTCTCGTTTTCATACAAAATAAACAACGAAAAACGTTATTGCAAAACTATAACGCGTTTGAAAGGTCCCTTTTTGTTCGATCTTCTCGTCTTCACTCAAAATAAACAACGAAAAACGTTGTTGCAAAACTATAAAGTATTTAAAACGTCATTTTTTGTCCGATCTTCTCGTTTTCACTCAAAATTAACAATGAAAAACGTTGTTGCAAAACTATAGCGCGTTTAAAACGTCCCTTTTTGTCCAATCTTCTCGTTTTCACTCAAAATAAACAACGAAAAACGTTGTTGCAAAACTATAACGCGTTTAAAACGTCCTTTTGGTCCGATCTTCTCGTTTTCACTCAAAATAAACAACGAAAAACGTTGTTGCAAAACTATAGCGCGTTTAAAACGTCCCTTTTGGTCCGATCTTCTCGTTTTCACTCAAAATAAACAACGAAAAACGATGTTGCAAAACTATAACGCGTTTAAAAGGTACCTTTTTGTCCGATCTTCTCGTTTTCACTCAAAATAAACAACGAAAAACGTTGTTGCAAAACTATAACGCGTTTAAAAGGTCCCTTTTTGTCCGATCTTCTCGTTTTCACTCAAAATAAACAACGAAAAACGTTATTGCAAAACTATAACGCGTTTAAAACATCCCTTTTTGTCCGATCTTCTCGTTTTCACTCAAAATAAACAACGAAAAACGTTGTTGCAAAAATATAACACGTTTAAAAGGTCCCTTTTTGCCCGATCTTCTCATTTTCACTCCAAATAAACAACGAAAAACGTTGTTGCAAAACTATAACGCGTTTAAAATGTCCCTTTTTGTCCGATTTTCTCTTTTTCACTCAAAATTAACAACGAAAAACGTTGTTGCAAAACTATAACGCGTTTAAAAAGTCCCTTTATGTCCGATCTTCTCGTTTTCACTCTAAATAAACAACGAAAAACCTTATTACAAAACTTTAACGCGTTTGAAAGGTGCCTTTTTGTCCGATCTTCTCGTTTTCACTCAAAATTAACAACGAAAAACGTTGTTGCAAAACTATAACACGTTTAAAAGGTCCCTTTTAGTCCGATCTTCGCGTTTTCACACAAAATAAACAACGAAAACGTTATTGCAAAACTATAACGTGTTTAAAAGGTCCCTTTTTGTCCGATATTCTCGTTTTCACTCAAAATAAACAGCGAAAAACGTTGTTGCAAAACTAAAACGCGTTTAAAAGGTTCCTTTTTGTCCGATCTTCTCGTTTTCACACAAAATAAACAACGAAAAACGTTATTGCAAAACTATAACGTGTTTATAAAGGTCCCTTTTTGTCCGATCTTCTCCTTTTCACTCAAAATAAACAAAGAAAAACGTTGTTGCAAAACTATAATGCATTTAAAAGGTCCCTTTTTGTCCGATCTTCTCGTTTTCACTCAAAATTAACAACGAAAAACGTTGTTGCAAAACTATAACGCGTTTAAAAGGTCCCTTTTTGTTCTATCTTCTCGTTTTCACACAAAATAAACAACGAAAAACGTTATTGCAAAACTATAACGCGTTTGAAGGGTCCCTTTTTGTTCGATCTACTCGTTTTCACTCAAAATAAACAACGAAAAACGTTGTTGCAAAACTATAACGCGTTTAAAATGTCCCTTTACTCAAAATTAACAATGAAAAACGTTGTTGCAAAACTATAACGCGTTTAAAACGTCCTTTTTTGTCCGATCTTCTCGTTTTCACTCAAAATAAACAACGAAAAACGTTGTTGCAAAACTATAACGCGTTTAAAACGTCCCTTTTGGTCCGATCTTCTCGTTTTCACTCAAAATAAACAACGGAAAACGTTGTTGCAAAACTGTAACGCGTTTAAAAGGTCCCTTTTTGTCCGATCTTCTCGTTTTCACTCAAAATAAACAATGAAAAACGTTGTTGCAAAACTATAACGCGTTTAAAAGGTCCCTTTTTGTCCGATCTTCTCGTTTTCACTCAAAATAAACAACGAAAAACGTTGTTGCAAAACTATAACGCGTTTAAAAAGTCCCTTTTTTCCGATCTTCTCGTTTTCACACAAAATAAACAACGAAAAACGTTATTGCAAAACTATAACGTGTTTGAAAGGTCCCTTTTTGTCCGATCTTCTCCTTTTCACTCAAAATAAACAAAGAAAAACGTTGTTGCAAAACTATAATGCATTTAAAAGGTCCCTTTTTGTCCGATCTTCTCGTTTTCACACAAAATTAACAACGAAAAACGTTGTTGCAAACCATAACGCGTTTAAAAGGTCCCTTTTTGTCCGATCTTATCGTTTTCACTCAAAATTAACAACGAAAAACGTTGTTACAAAACTATAACGCGTTTAAAAGGTCCCTTTTTGTTCTATCTTCTCGTTTTCACACAAAATAAACAAAGAAAAACGTTATTGTAAAACTATAATGCGTTTGAAAGGTCCCTTTTTGTTCGATCTTCTCGTTTTCACTCAAAATAAATAACGAAAAACGTTGTTGCAAAACTATAACGCATTTAAAACGTCCCTTTTTGTCCGATCTTCTCGTTTTCACTCAAAATAAACAACGAAAAACGTTGTTGCAAAACTATAAAGTATTTAAAACGTCCTTTTTTGTCCGATCTTCTCGTTTTCACTCAAAATTAACAATGAAAAACGTTGTTGCAAAACTATAGCGCGTTTAAAACGTCCCTTTTTGTCCGATCTTCTCGTTTTCACTCAAAATTAACAATGAAAACGTTGTTGCAAAACTATAGCGCGTTTAAAACGTCCCTTCCTTTTGGTCCGATCTTCTCGTTTTCACTCAAAATAAACAACGAAAAACGTTGTTGCAAAACTATAACGCGTTTAAAACGTCCCTTTTGGTCCGATCTTCTCGTTTTCACTCAAAATAAACAACGAAAAACGTTGTTGCAAAACTATAACGCGTTTAAAAGGTCCATTTTTGTCCGATCTTCTCGTTTTCACTCAAAATAAACAACGAAAAACGTTGTTGCAAAACTATAACGCGTTTAAAAGGTCCATTTTTGTCCGATCTTCTCGTTTTCACTCAAAATTAACAACGAAAAACGTTGTTGCAAAACTATAACGCGTTTAAAAGGTCCCTTTTTGTTCTATCTTCTCGTTTTCACACAAAATAAACAACGAAAAACGTTATTGCAAAACTATAACGCGTTTGAAGGGTCCCTTTTTGTTCGATCTACTCGTTTTCACTCAAAATAAACAACGAAAAACGTTGTTGCAAAACTATAACGCGTTTAAAATGTCCCTTTACTCAAAATTAACAATGAAAAACGTTGTTGCAAAACTATAACGCGTTTAAAACGTCCTTTTTTGTCCGATCTTCTCGTTTTCACTCAAAATAAACAACGAAAAACGTTGTTGCAAAACTATAACGCGTTTAAAACGTCCCTTTTGGTCCGATCTTCTCGTTTTCACTCAAAATAAACAACGGAAAACGTTGTTGCAAAACTGTAACGCGTTTAAAAGGTCCCTTTTTGTCCGATCTTCTCGTTTTCACTCAAAATAAACAATGAAAAACGTTGTTGCAAAACTATAACGCGTTTAAAAGGTCCCTTTTTGTCCGATCTTCTCGTTTTCACTCAAAATAAACAACGAAAAACGTTGTTGCAAAACTATAACGCGTTTAAAAAGTCCCTTTTTTCCGATCTTCTCGTTTTCACACAAAATAAACAACGAAAAACGTTATTGCAAAACTATAACGTGTTTGAAAGGTCCCTTTTTGTCCGATCTTCTCCTTTTCACTCAAAATAAACAAAGAAAAACGTTGTTGCAAAACTATAATGCATTTAAAAGGTCCCTTTTTGTCCGATCTTCTCGTTTTCACACAAAATTAACAACGAAAAACGTTGTTGCAAACCATAACGCGTTTAAAAGGTCCCTTTTTGTCCGATCTTATCGTTTTCACTCAAAATTAACAACGAAAAACGTTGTTACAAAACTATAACGCGTTTAAAAGGTCCCTTTTTGTTCTATCTTCTCGTTTTCACACAAAATAAACAAAGAAAAACGTTATTGTAAAACTATAATGCGTTTGAAAGGTCCCTTTTTGTTCGATCTTCTCGTTTTCACTCAAAATAAATAACGAAAAACGTTGTTGCAAAACTATAACGCATTTAAAACGTCCCTTTTTGTCCGATCTTCTCGTTTTCACTCAAAATAAACAACGAAAAACGTTGTTGCAAAACTATAAAGTATTTAAAACGTCCTTTTTTGTCCGATCTTCTCGTTTTCACTCAAAATTAACAATGAAAAACGTTGTTGCAAAACTATAGCGCGTTTAAAACGTCCCTTTTTGTCCGATCTTCTCGTTTTCACTCAAAATTAACAATGAAAACGTTGTTGCAAAACTATAGCGCGTTTAAAACGTCCCTTCCTTTTGGTCCGATCTTCTCGTTTTCACTCAAAATAAACAACGAAAAACGTTGTTGCAAAACTATAACGCGTTTAAAACGTCCCTTTTGGTCCGATCTTCTCGTTTTCACTCAAAATAAACAACGAAAAACGTTGTTGCAAAACTATAACGCGTTTAAAAGGTCCATTTTTGTCCGATCTTCTCGTTTTCACTCAAAATAAACAACGAAAAACGTTGTTGCAAAACTATAACGCGTTTAAAAGGTCCCTTTTTGTCCGATCTTCTCGTTTTCACTCAAAAAAAACAACGAAAAACGTTGTTGCAAAACAATAACGCGTTTAAAACGTCCCTTTTTGTCCGATCTTCTCGTTTTCACTCAAAATAAACAACGAAAAACGTTGTTGCAAAACTATAACGCGTTTAAAACGTCCCTTTTTGTCCGATCTTCTCGTTTTCACTCAAAATAAACAACGAAAAACGTTGTTACAAAACTATAACGCGTTTAAAAGGTCCCTTTTTCCGATCTTCTCGTTTTCACTCAAAATAAACAACGACAAAACGTTGTTGCAAAAAGATAACGCGTTTAAAAGGTCCCTTTTTGCCTGATCATCTCATTTTCACTCCAAATAAACAACGAAAAACGTTGTTGCAAAACTATAACGCGTTTAAAAGGTCTCTTTTTGTTCGATTTTCTCGTTTTCACTCAAAATTAACAACGAAAAACGTTGTTGCAAAACTATAACGCGTTTAAAAGGTCCCTTTATGTCCGATCTTCTCGTTTTCTCACAAAATAAACAACGAAAAACCTTATTACAAAAATTTAACGCGTTTGAAAGGTCCCTTTTTGTCCGATCTTCTCGTTTTCACTCAAAATTAACAACGAAAAACGTTGTTGCAAAACTATAATGCGTTTAAAAGGTCCCTTTTTGTTCTATCTTCTCGTTTTCACAAAAAATAAACAACGAAAAACGTTATTGCAAAACTATAACGCATTTGAAAGGTCCCTTTTTGTCCGATCTTCTCGTTTTCACACAAAATAAACAACGAAAACATTATTGCAAAACTATAACGCATTTGAAAGGTCCCTTTTTGTCTGATCTTCTCGTTTTCACTCAAAATAAACAACGAAAAACGTTGTTGCAAAACTATAACGCGTTTAAAAGGTCTCTTTTTGTCCGATCTTCTCGTTTTCACACAAAATAAACAACGAAAAACGTTATTGCAAAACTATAATGTGTTTGAAAGGTCCCTTTTGGTCCGATCTTCTCGTTTTCATTCCAAATAAACAACGAAAACGTTGTTGCAAAACTATAACGTGTTTAAAAGGTCCTTTTTTGTCCGATTTTCTCGTTTTCACTCAAAATTAACAACGAAAAACGTTGTTGCAAAACTATAACGCGTTTAAAAGGTCCCTTTTTGTCCGATCTTCGCGTTTTCACACAAAATAAACAACGAAAACGTTATTGCAAAACTATAACGTGTTTAAAAGGTCCCTTTTTGTCCGATATTCTCGTTTTCACTCAAAATAAACAGCGAAAAACGTTGTTGCAAAACTAAAACGCGTTTAAAAGGTTCCTTTTTGTCCGATCTTCCCGTTTTCACACAAAATAAACAACGAAAAACGTTATTGCAAAACTATAACGTGTTTGAAAGGTCCCTTTTTGTCCGATCTTCTCCTTTTCACTCAAAATAAACAAAGAAAAACGTTGTTGCAAAACTATAATGCATTTAAAAGGTCCCTTTTTGTCCGATCTTCTCGTTTTCACTCAAAATTAACAACGAAAAACGTTGTTGCAAAACTATAACGCGTTTAAAAGGTCCCTTTTTGTTCTATCTTCTCGTTTTCACACAAAATAAACAACGAAAAACGTTATTGCAAAACTATAACGCGTTTGAAGGGTCCCTTTTTGTTCGATCTACTCGTTTTCACTCAAAATAAACAACGAAAAACGTTGTTGCAAAACTATAACGCGTTTAAAATGTCCCTTTACTCAAAATTAACAATGAAAAACGTTGTTGCAAAACTATAACGCGTTTAAAACGTCCTTTTTTGTCCGATCTTCTCGTTTTCACTCAAAATAAACAACGAAAAACGTTGTTGCAAAACTATAACGCGTTTAAAACGTCCCTTTTGGTCCGATCTTCTCGTTTTCACTCAAAATAAACAACGAAAAACGTTGTTGCAAAACTGCAACGCGTTTAAAAGGTCCCTTTTTGTCCGATCTTCTCGTTTTCACTCAAAATAAACAATGAAAAACGTTGTTGCAAAACTATAACGCGTTTAAAAGGTCCCTTTTTGTCCGATCTTCTCGTTTTCACTCAAAATAAACAACGAAAAACGTTGTTGCAAAACTATAACGCGTTTAAAACGTCCCTTTTTTTCCGATCTTCTCGTTTTCACACAAAATAAACAACGAAAAACGTTATTGCAAAACTATAACGTGTTTGAAAGGTCCCTTTTTGTCCGATCTTCTCCTTTTCACTCAAAATAAACAAAGAAAAACGTTGTTGCAAAACTATAATGCATTTAAAAGGTCCCTTTTTGTCCGATCTTCTCGTTTTCACACAAAATTAACAACGAAAAACGTTGTTGCAAAACCATAACGCGTTTAAAAGGTCCCTTTTTGTCCGATCTTCTCGTTTTCACTCAAAATTAACAACGAAAAACGTTGTTGCAAAACTATAACGCGTTTAAAAGGTCCTTTTTTGTTCTATCTTCTCGTTTTCACACAAAATAAACAACGAAAAACGTTTTTGCAAAACTATAACGCGTTTGAAAGGTCCCTTTTTGTTCGATCTACCCGTTTTCACACAAAATAAACAACGAAAAACGTTGTTGCAAAACTATAACGCGTTTAAAATGTCCCTTTACTCAAAATAAACAACGAAAAACGTTGTTGCAAAACTATAACGCGTTTAAAACGTCCCTTTTTGTCCGATCTTCTCGTTTTCACTCAAAATTAACAATGAAAAACGTTGTTGCAAAACTATAACGCGTTTAAAACATCCTTTTTTGTCCGATCTTCTCGTTTTCACTCAAAATAAACAACGAAAAACGTTGTTGCAAAACTATAACGCGTTTAAAACGTCCCTTTTGGTCCGATCTTCTCGTTTTCACTCAAAATAAACAACAAAAAACGTTGTTGCAAAACTGTAACGCGTTTAAAAGGTCCCTTTTTGTCCGATCTTCTCGTTTTCACTCAAAATAAACAATGAAAAACGTTGTTGCAAAACTATAACGCGTTTAAAAGGTCCCTTTTTGTCCGATCTTCTCGTTTTCACTCAAAATAAGCAACGAAAAACGTTGTTGCAAAATTATAACGCGTTTAAAACGTCCCTTTTTTCCGATCTTCTCGTTTTCACTCAAAATAAACAACGAAAAACGTTGTTGCAATACTATAACGCGTTTAAAAGGTCCCTTTTTCCGATCTTCTCGTTTTCACTCAAAATAAACAACAAAAAACGTTGTTGCAAAAATATAACGCGTTTAAAAGGTCCCTTTTTGCCTGATCTTCTCATTTTCACTCCAAATAAACAACGAAAAATATTGTTAGAAAACTATAACGCGTTTAAAAGGTCCTTTTTTGTCCGATTTTCTCGTTTTCACTCAAAATTAACAACGAAAAACGTTGTTACAAAACTATAACGCGTTTAAAAGGTCCCTTTATGTCCGATCTTCTCGTTTTCACACAAAATAAACAACGAAAAACCTTATTACAAAACTTTAACGCGTTTGAAAGGTCCCTTTTTGCCCGATCTTCTCGTTTTCACTCAAAATTAACAACGAAAAACGTTGTTGCAAAACTATAACACGTTTAAAAGGTCCCTTTTTCTCCGATCTTCTCGTTTTCACACAAAATAAACAACGAAAACGTTATTACAAAACTATAACGCATTTGAAAGGTCCCTTTTTGTCCGATCTTCTCGTTTTCACACAAAATAAACAACGAAAACGTTATTGCAAAACTATAACGCATTTGAAAGGTCCCTTTTTGTCCGATCTTCTCGTTTTCACTCAAAATAAACAACGAAAAACGTTGTTGCAAAACTATAACGCGTATGAAAGGTCCCTTTTTGTCCGATCTTCTCGTTTTCATTCCAAATAAACAACGAAAACGTTGTTGCAAAACTATAACGTGTTTAAAAGTCCTTTTTTGTCCGATTTTCTCGTTTTCACTCAAAATTAACAACGAAAAACGTTGTTCCAAAACTATAACGCGTTTAAAAGGTCTCTTTTTGTCCGATCTTCTCGTTTTCACACAAAATAAACAACGAAAAACGTTATTGCAAAACTATAACGTGTTTGAAAGGTCCTTTTTTGTCCAATTTTCTCGTTTTCACTCAAAATTAACAACGAAAAACGTTGTTGCAAAACTAAAACGCATTTAAAATTACCTTTTTGTCCGATTTTCTCGTTTTCACTCAAAATTAACAACGAAAAACGTTGTTGCAAAACTATAACGCGTTTAAAACATCCCTTTTTGTCCGATCTTCTCGTTTTCACTCAAAATTAACAACGAAAAACGTTGTTGTAAAAATATAACGCGTTTAAAAGGTCCCTTTTTGTCCGATCTTCTCATTTTCACTCCAAATAAACAACGAAAAACGTCGTTGCAAAACTATAACGCGTTTAAAAGGTCCCTTTTTGTTTGATCTTCTCGTTTTCACTCATAATAAACAACGAAAACGTTGTTGCAAAACTATAACGCGTTTAAAACGTCCCTTTTTGTCCGATCTTCTCGTTTTCACAAAAAATAAACAATGAAAAATATTGTTGCAAAACTATAACGCGTTTAGAAGGTCCCTTTTTGTCCGATCTTCTCGTTTCACTCTAAATAAACAACGAAAAACATTGTTGCAAAAATATAACGCGTTTAAAAGGTTCCTTTTTGTCCGATCTTCTCATTTTCACTCCAAATAAACAACGAAAAACGTTGTTGCAAAACTAGAACGCGTTTAAAAGGTAAATTTTTGTCCGTTCTTCTCGTTTTCACACAAAATTACCAACGAAAAACGTTGTTGCAAAACTATAACTCGTTTAAAAGGTCCCTTTTTGTCCGATTTTCTCGTTTTCACTCAAAATTAACAACGAAAAACATTGTTGCAAAACTATAACGCGTTTAAAAGGTCCCTTTATGTCCGATCTTCTCGTTTTCACACAAAATAAACAACGAAAAACCTTATTACAAAACTTTAACGCGTTTGAAAGGTCCCTTTTTGTCCGATCTTCTCGTTTTCACTCAAAATTAACAACGAAAAACGTTGTTGCAAAACTATAACACGTTTAAAAGGTCCCTTTCTCTCCGATCTTCTCGTTTTCACACAAAATAAACAACGAAAACGTTATTGCAAAACTATAACGCATTTGAAAGGTCCCTTTTTATCCGATCTTCTCGTTTTCACTCAAAATAAACTACGAAAAACGTTGTTGCAAAACTATAACGCGTTTAAAAGGTCCCTTTTTGTCCGATCTTCTCGTTTTCACACAAAATAAACAACGAAAAACGTTATTGCAAAACTATAACGTGTTTGAAAGGTCCCTTTTTGTCCGATCTTCTCGTTTTCATTCCAAATAAACAACGAAAACGTTGTTGCAAAACTATAACGTGTTTAAAAGGTCCTTTTTTGTCCGATTTTCTCGTTTTCACTCAAAATTAACAACGAAAAACGTTGTTGCAAAACTATAACGCATTTAAAAGGTCCATTTTTGTCCGATCTTCTCGTTTTCACACAAAATAAACAACGAAAAACGTTATTGCAAAACTATAATGTGTTTGAAAGGTCTCTTTTTGTCCGATCTTCTCGTTTTTACTAAAAATAAACAACGAAAAACGTTGTTGCAAAACTATAACGCATTTAAAAGGTCCCTTTTTGTCCGATCTTCTCGTTTTCACTCAAAATTAACAACGAAAAACGTTGTTGCAAAACTATAACGCGTTTAAAAGGTCCCTTTTTGTTCTATCTTCTCGTTTCATACAAAATAAACAACGAAAAACGTTATTGCAAAACTATAACGCCTTTGAAAGGTCCCTTTTTGTTCGATTTTCTCGTTTTCACTCAAAATAAACAACGAAAAACGTTGTTGCAAAACTATAACGCATTTAAAACTTACCTTTTTGTCCGATCTTCTCGTTATCACTCAAAATAAACAACGAAAAACGTTGTTGCAAAACTATAACGCGTTTAAAACATCCCTTTTTGTCCGATCTTCTCGTTTTCACTCAAAATTAACAACGAAAAACGTTGTTGCAAAAATATAACGCGTTTAAAAGGTCCTTTTTTGTCCGATCTTCTCATTTTCACTCCAAATAAACATCGAAAAACGTCGTTGCAAAACTATAACGCGTTTAAAAGGTCCCTTTTTGTTCGATCTTCTCGTTTTCACTCATAATAAACAACGAAAACGTTGTTGCAAAACTATAACGCGTTTAAAACGTCCCTTTTTGTCTGATCTTCTCGTTTTCACTAAAAATAAACAACGAAAAACATTGTTGCAAAACTATAACGCGTTTAGAAGGTCCCTTTTTGTCCGATCTTCTCGTTTCACTCAAAATAAACAACGAAAAATGTTGTTGCAAAAATATAACGCGTTTAAAAGGTCCCTTTTTGTCCGATCTTCTCATTTTCACTCCAAATAAACAACGAAAAACGTTGTTGCAAAACTAGAACGCGTTTAAAAGGTGACTTTTTGTCCGATCTTCTCGTTTTCACACAAAATTAACAACGAAAAACGTTGTTGCAAAACTATAACGCGTTTAAAAGGTCCCTTTTTGTCCGATCTTCTCGTTTTCACTCAAAATTAACAACGAAAAACGTTGTTACAAAACTATAACGAGTTTAAAAGGTCCCTTTTTGTTCTATCTTCTCGTTTTCACACAAAATAAACAAAGAAAAACGTTATTGTAAAACTATAATGCGTTTGAAAGGTCCCTTTTTGTTCGATCTTCTCGTTTTCACTCAAAATAAATAACGAAAAATGTTGTTGCAAAACTATAACGCATTTAAAACGTCCCTTTTTGTCCGATCTTCTCGTTTTCACTCAAAATAAACAACGAAAAACGTTGTTGCAAAACTATAAAGTATTTAAAACGTCCTTTTTTGTCCGATCTTCTCGTTTTCACTCAAAATTAACAATGAAAAACGTTGTTGCAAAACTATAGCGCGTTTAAAACGTCCCTTTTTGTCCGATCTTCTCGTTTTCACTCAAAATTAACAATGAAAAACGTTGTTGCAAAACTATAGCGCGTTTAAAATGTCCCTTCCTTTTGGTCCGATCTTCTCGTTTTCACTCAAAATAAACAACGAAAAACGTTGTTGCAAAACTATAACGCGTTTAAAACGTCCCTTTTGGTCCGATCTTCTCGTTTTCACTCAAAATAAACAACGAAAAACGTTGTTGCAAAACTATAACGCGTTTAAAAGGTCCATTTTTGTCCGATCTTCTCGTTTTCACTCAAAATAAACAACGAAAAACGTTGTTGCAAAACTATAACGCGTTTAAAAGGTCCCTTTTTGTCCGATCTTCTCGTTTTCACTCAAAATAAACAACGAAAAACCTTGTTGCAAAACAATAACGCGTTTAAAACGTCCCTTTTTGTCCGATCTTCTCGTTTTCACTCAAAATAAACAACGAAAAACGTTGTTGCAAAACTATAACGCGTTTAAAACGTCCCTTTTTGTCCGATCTTCTCGTTTTCACTCAAAATAAACAACGAAAAACGTTGTTACAAAACTATAACGCGTTTAAAAGGTCCCTTTTTTCCGATCTTCTCGTTTTCACTCAAAATAAACAACGACAAAACGTTGTTGCAAAAAGATAACGCGTTTAAAAGGTCCCTTTTTGCCTGATCATCTCATTTTCACTCCAAATAAACAACGAAAAACGTTGTTGCAAAACTATAACGCGTTTAAAAGGTCTCTTTTTGTTCGATTTTCTCGTTTTCACTCAAAATTAACAACGAAAAACGTTGTTGCAAAACTATAACGCGTTTAAAAGGTCCCTTTATGTCCGATCTTCTCGTTTTCTCACAAAATAAACAACGAAAAACCTTATTACAAAACTTTAACGCGTTTGAAAGGTCCATTTTTGTCCGATCTTCTCGTTTTCACTCAAAATTAACAACGAAAAACGTTGTTGCAAAACTATAATGCGTTTAAAAGGTCCCTTTTTGTTCTATCTTCTCGTTTTCACAAAAAATAAACAACGAAAAACGTTATTGCAAAACTATAACGCATTTGAAAGGTCCCTTTTTGTCCGATCTTCTCGTTTTCACACAAAATAAACAACGAAAACATTATTGCAAAACTATAACGCATTTGAAAGGTCCCTTTTTGTCTGATCTTCTCGTTTTCACTCAAAATAAACAACGAAAAACGTTGTTGCAAAACTATAACGCGTTTAAAAGGTCTCTTTTTGTCCGATCTTCTCGTTTTCACACAAAATAAACAACGAAAAACGTTATTGCAAAACTATAATGTGTTTGAAAGGTCCCTTTTGGTCCGATCTTCTCGTTTTCATTCCAAATAAACAACGAAAACGTTGTTGCAAAACTATAACGTGTTTAAAAGGCCCTTTTTTGTCCGATTTTCTCGTTTTCATTCCAAATAAACAACGAAAACGTTGTTGCAAAACTATAACGTGTTTAAAAGGCCCTTTTTTGTCCGATTTTCTCGTTTTCACTCAAAATTAACAACGAAAAACGTTGTTGCAAAACTATAACGCGTTTAAAAGGTCCTTTTTTGTCCGATCTTCTCGTTTTCACACAAAATAAACAACGAAAAACGTAATTGCAAAACTATAATGTGTTTGAAAGGTCCCTTTTTGTCCGATCTTCTCGTTTTTACTCAAAATAAACAACGAAAAACGTTGTTGCAAAACTATAACGCATTTAAAAGGTTCCTTTTTGTCCGATCTTCTCGTTTTCACTCAAAATTAAAAACGAAAAACGTTATTGCAAAACTATAACGCGTTTGAAAGGTCCCTTTTTGTTCGATCTTCTCGTTTTCACTCAAAATAAACAACGAAAAACGTTGTTGCAAAACTATAAAGTATTTAAAACGTCATTTTTTGTCCGATCTTCTCGTTTTCACTCAAAATTAACAATGAAAAACGTTGTTGCAAAACTATAGCGCGTTTAAAACGTCCCTTTTTGTCCAATCTTCTCGTTTTCACTCAAAATAAACAACGAAAAACGTTGTTGCAAAACTATAACGCGTTTAAAACGTCCTTTTGGTCCGATCTTCTCGTTTTCACTCAAAATAAACAACGAAAAACGTTGTTGCAAAACTATAGCGCGTTTAAAACGTCCCTTTTGGTCCGATCTTCTCGTTTTCACTCAAAATAAACAACGAAAAACGATGTTGCAAAACTATAACGCGTTTAAAAGGTACCTTTTTGTCCGATCTTCTCGTTTTCACTCAAAATAAACAACGAAAAACGTTGTTGCAAAACTATAACGCGTTTAAAAGGTCCCTTTTTGTCCGATCTTCTCGTTTTCACTCAAAATAAACAACAAAAAACGTTATTGCAAAACTATAACGCGTTTAAAACATCCCTTTTTGTCCGATCTTCTCGTTTTCACTCAAAATAAACAACGAAAAACGTTGTTGCAAAAATATAACACGTTTAAAAGGTCCCTTTTTGCCCGATCTTCTCATTTTCACTCCAAATAAACAACGAAAAACGTTGTTACAAAACTATAACGCGTTTAAAAGGTCCCTTTTTGTCCGATTTTCTCTTTTTCACTCAAAATTAACAACGAAAAACGTTGTTGCAAAACTATAACGCGTTTAAAAAGTCCCTTTATGTCCGATCTTCTCGTTTTCACTCTAAATAAACAACGAAAAACCTTATTACAAAACTTTAACGCGTTTGAAAGGTGCCTTTTTGTCCGATCTTCTCGTTTTCACTCAAAATTAACAACGAAAAACGTTGTTGCAAAACTATAACACGTTTAAAAGGTCCCTTTTAGTCCGATCTTCGCGTTTTCACACAAAATAAACAACGAAAACGTTATTGCAAAACTATAACGTGTTTAAAAGGTCCCTTTTTGTCCGATATTCTCGTTTTCACTCAAAATAAACAGCGAAAAACGTTGTTGCAAAACTAAAACGCGTTTAAAAGGTTCCTTTTTGTCCGATCTTCTCGTTTTCACACAAAATAAACAACGAAAAACGTTATTGCAAAACTATAACGTGTTTGAAAGGTCCCTTTTTGTCCGATCTTCTCCTTTTCACTCAAAATAAACAAAGAAAAACGTTGTTGCAAAACTATAATGCATTTAAAAGGTCCCTTTTTGTCCGATCTTCTCGTTTTCACACAAAATTAACAACGAAAAACGTTGTTGCAAAACTATAACGCGTTTAAAAGGTCCCTTTTTGTCCGATCTTCTCGTTTTCACTCAAAATTAACAACGAAAAACGTTGTTGCAAAACTATAACGCGTTTAAAAGGTCCTTTTTTGTTCTATCTTCTCGTTTTCACACAAAATAAACAACGAAAAACGTTATTGCAAAACTATAACGCGTTTGAAAGGTCCCTTTTTGTTCGATCTTCTCGTTTTCACTCAAAATAAACAACGAAAAACGTTGTTGCAAAACTATAACGCCTTTAAAACGTCCCTTTACTCAAAATAAACAACGAAAAATGTTGTTGCAAAACTATAACGCGTTTAAAACGTCCCTTTTTGTCCGATCTTCTCGTTTTCACTCAAATTAACAATGAAAAACATTGTTGCAAAACTATAACGCGTTTAAAACGTCCCTTTTTGTCCGATCTTCTCGTTTTCACTCAAAATAAACAACGAAAAACGTTGTTGCAAAACTATAACGCGTTTAAAACGTCCCTTTTGGTCCGATCTTCTCCTTTTCTGTAGCGACCCGACCAAAACCGTTATTGACGGCGTCGTTAACTTAGGTCCCGTTGCGTGGTCGTAGTCCCTATATGAGACTCGTTTGACCAAAATTATGTCGCGTTCATTTGAAAGGTACAAAGTTTAGTTTAACAAACGGATCGACAATAAGTTTAAGTTTACAAAGTTATAAGTATGAATGAAATAACTTGCGACATAATTAGTTTGAAACCACAGTTGCTATAAATAGCGTAAGTAGACAAAAGTTTGAATCCAAAAATGCTATCCCTAGCGTATGCATGCATGGTAGACTCCAATCAAATAACCAAAGAGTGCGGAAGCGTGTAACAAATAGCCATGTGAAAACCTGAGAAAACATAGAAGAATCTGTCAACGCAAAAACGTTGGTGAAATCATAGGTTTGAGTAAGTGAGTAAAAGTAAAGTAAGTCGAACCACAAGATTTGCAAAGTTGAAATAATAGTAGTACATTCTAAAAGTTAATATTCACGAGCACCCAATTATCAAAGCTTAACGTTCCGTCCGTTGAATACCCCATCAATTAGTGCTAGAACAACACTGTTCCCGAAAATATATTTCATTCGTAAACGGTAGCGAACCGTTTGAATGAGGGTTTGTCAAACCCATATGGCCATATAACATAAGTTCTCGCTTACACCATCTGATGTAACTAATGATAATCGGATTGAGGATTTTCGTTCTAAACTCGTATGTAGAATGTTTGTTTTCCCGTTCTTGTGTTCACTTAGTTCAAAAGAATCGTTTATGTTTTCTCATCCCAAAAGTAAGTTCAAAAGAGTAAAAAGTGGGACTATGATCTCACCTCGAGTGCACGAGTATAAAGGTACTTCAACAAGTAAACGTGTGCATGAAAGTTGCTTAGCCTTGACCTAAACAAATAAGTTGTATCAATTAACCGGTTACGACACAAGGTCGGGTGAAATGTGTTCAATTAGTCCTATGGCTCGTTACGACTCGAATAGTATAGCATGTGAATCACGTTGTCAAGTTTCATGCAAGAATCAAGTATAAAAGCATGTTAGAACGATTGTAATAAAGTTTGAGTTGACATTTCAAAACCTTACCATTAGAAATGAAATCTTATTACGTTTCCAACGATATTTGATTCATCGAAAACGGAGTTACGGTCAAAAAGTTATGGCCAAAACAAGTTTGCTGAAGTTCGGATGAAACAGGCAATTGTCACGGCGCGACAAATTGCTCCGCGGCGCGACAAATGCCTATGTTGAAGGTCAGAAAGCTTGAAAAACATGTTCTAAAATCACCCTTTGGGCCACGGCGCGACAAATTGCTCCGCGGCGCGACAATGGCCGTGGTCTGGTCCCTGGCCTGTTTCACTTGTTCAAGGCTTGGTAAAATTTCAAACAAACGCAAAACTCAAACCGTAAACAATTAGAAAGCGTATCTTATACCGTTGGAAAGCTCTTTTGACAAGGAACACAACTAAACATGTTTCATCAAACAAAAACAACATTTTCCATAACCGATTTCTCGTCAAGTGATCATTTAAAAGTCCATTTTCAAAGTTTCAAGTTCATCAATTGCATTTTAAGTTTCGGGAATCCAATTCACACATATGATATGCCGTTTTGAAGGTAATGAAGCATACATTACTACTAAACACTAACAATTAACATTCCATGGCATTTAAACATCCAAATGTTCATGTCAAGAACTATCAAACCCTAGTCAAACATCACAAAATCATTAATCGGGTTTTTGAAGTTTTCTTAATCAACCTACACATCCAAACGAAGCTAGTGATACTAGTAACACAATTAAAACATGCACTTTAACAATCTAACAACATTAACTCATCCAAAATCAAGGATTAAGCAAACCCATTTCAAATGTTCAAACTAGTTACTCAAAACAACGAATCGAGCAAACAAAACATATATTCATGTTATACACGAGCCATAGACACTAACTAACACCATTTCAAGTCAAAAACACGAATTTATAGAAATCTAGAGTTTTTAGAAAGTTACCCAAACGAGATGAAGTTGGTATCAAATTGTAGAGGATGAAGAGAGGATTCCAAATATGTAATTTGTTTTGAAGTTTGCTTCCCGATCCGGATTTAGATGATGATTTATGTTTGTGTTCTTGAGAGAAAAAAAGAAAGAAAGAAGGAAAAAGAAATGGATGAATGAGGGGTGGAGGTGGTGAGTGGTTGACTAGTCAACTACTAGCCACCTCTTTGGTCAAGTGGCGGAACTAGTCCCTCAAGTTTCAGAGCGGGTGCGGGAATTAACCAAACGAATATTTTTAAAACGCAAGTTAACGAGAGATGTTATAATTAAATGACGGAATTATTGTGAACGTTAGTCAACGGAAACTACGAATTTAAATAACGAAAGGTATTATTTAAAAGAAAAAGACGGTGTTAAAAATAAATTTAACGGAAAAAGGCGGGATGTTACATTATCCACACCTCAAAAGAAATTTCGTCCCGAAATTTAGTTGGAAGTAGTAGTCGTTGAATCTTCCTCGAGGTCTTGTGTTGCCAATTCTACGAATGAGGGAGAAGTACGTTCTAAGGTATTTCAACGAATTTTGACGGTCGGGATCATGTGTTGTTTTAAGGTTTGGCTTCACGATTTATGGTTTCAACCGGTCCTCCTAGGAAGTGAGGGTTATCGTCGATAGTGAGTTCATCAAAGGAGATAACAAGTTCTCGTTTCGCAAAACACGTCTTTGAGTTGATACATCGAATGTAGGATAAACGGAGACCCAAAATGAGTCGGAAAAATCTAAACGGCTAGCGACGGGTCCAAAACACCCCAAGAATTTAAAGGATCAAAATATCGCGGATTTAGCTTCCTACGTTTCCCGAAACGGATTGCACCTTTCCAAGGTGCGACTCTTAACGTGACGCGGTTTCTCACGTGGAATTTGAAATGTTTACGTCTAACATCGGCGTAGCTCTTGGTGATTACGAGTCGCGTAGGGTTTTGCCTGAATATGAATAAATTTTCTCGGTTGCTCATGAATAACCTCGGCCCCGGTGAATTGATCATCGTTTACTTGGTTCGACAAAGGAGAATGACGTTTCCGGTCACATGTGGTTTCAAAAGGAGTGACGTTAAAACTCGAATGAAAATCATTGTAGTACGAGGATTCGGTTAAAGGAAAATACTTTTCTCAAGTAAATTTGAAGTTGGTAATACAAACTTGTATTATGGTTTCCAAGGTTTAAATCGCATGTTTGTTCGGTCCGTCGGGTTGTGGATGGTACGCGGTACTCATGTCTAAACGCGGTCCCGAGGCTTTTTGTAAGGTACTCCAAAATCTAGAAGTGAAACGAGTCTCGATCCGAAACGGGGTACATTTCCCTAAGGCATATTGAACAAGTTTGCTATGAATTGAAAACGTTAGCTGGAACAAGTTTCTCAAGAAATTCACGTCGCGGGAGATTTATCGGTTTCCAAAAACGTTCGTCGGGGCAAGTTCTTATCGGGTTTTGAAAACGATTGTTAGGACTATCCACCCTCGCGGCGAATACTTGTATGACGTGAAGAGTCGCTCTCCATTGAGAATTTAGAATAAGGACCTCCTGAACCGGAAGTACGAGGGTGATGCAAGAGAAGTTCCCGCCCCGATGTGAGCATAACGAGTAAATTGTAGTTAGTCAATATGACTGCGCGAGGACGAGCTAGTATACCCGTGTGACATACGGTTGAAGTCGAATGGAATCGGTAATTCATTCGGTAGCATAAATATAATTTGACAATAATTGTAGGTGTGTCCCCGGTATGGTTGTGATAAATATTCTCGGAGTTTTCGGATGTCCAAACATGAAAAGATGAAGTCATGTACATGGCACATGGTGGTGTTTAGGTTGATCGAGTCTAACCACCATCACGCGTCACTAGAACTTTGGTATGTCTTACCGTAATATAACCACGTTGATCGAGTGTCGTTATATTACGCCAAATCATACTTCCATTCCCACATCACTCCATGAGTTCAAGTTCGTGTCATCGTGAAAATCTAAAATGAACAAAATGTAACGACGTCTCAAACATGATTCGTATTGAATCGAAAGAATTAGTGCAACTCTAAAGATGCGTTCCCCGAGGGAAGTGTATAAGTGATTGTTCACGTCAATGCGGTTCGAATCAGACAATAAAGTAGTTAGGTATGAAAAGAGTAACGAGTCATGATAACGAGTAGCACGCAACCGTAGTGATAAATGGTGATGACGATACTCATCTAGAGTAGTGATGGTAGTAACACTAAAAGTAGATAGTAAGAAACACCAGTGGGAAACCGATAGTAAGTTGAAACGGTGGCAAATAACAATCCGGGAGACAGAGTTCCCGAACAAGTGTGACTAATGAAGTCGTCGTCATCCATACGTGTATGAATCATGAATTTACGTGTGTTACCAAAAAGTGGCGGAATACAAGTTCGTATGATGAAGGTTGGGTACCATTAAAAAGTTTGCCTAAGAATGATTCAAGTATAATGCACAAGTAGTCAAGTAAGTGCTATCTATAGCAAATGTATGTCAGAATGCAATTGCTAACTATCCGGTTGTAGTCTAGACTCACTAATGCGTCCTAACGACTCTGTTAGACACACTAATACACGTCCTAGTTCCCTACAACCAACGCTCTGATACCATCTGTAGCGACCCGACCAAAACCGTTATTGACGGCGTCGTTAACTTAGGTCCCGTTGCGTGGTCGTAGTCCCTATATGAGACTCGTTTGACCAAAATTATGTCGCGTTCATTTGAAAGGTACAAAGTTTAGTTTAACAAACGGATCGACAATAAGTTTAAGTTTACAAAGTTATAAGTATGAATGAAATAACTTGCGACATAATTAGTTTGAAACCACAGTTGCTATAAATAGCGTAAGTAGACAAAAGTTTGAATCCAAAAATGCTATCCCTAGCGTATGCATGCATGGTAGACTCCAATCAAATAACCAAAGAGTGCGGAAGCGTGTAACAAATAGCCATGTGAAAACCTGAGAAAACATAGAAGAATCTGTCAACGCAAAAACGTTGGTGAAATCATAGGTTTGAGTAAGTGAGTAAAAGTAAAGTAAGTCGAACCACAAGATTTGCAAAGTTGAAATAATAGTAGTACATTCTAAAAGTTAATATTCACGAGCACCCAATTATCAAAGCTTAACGTTCCGTCCGTTGAATACCCCATCAATTAGTGCTAGAACAACACTGTTCCCGAAAATATATTTCATTCGTAAACGGTAGCGAACCGTTTGAATGAGGGTTTGTCAAACCCATATGGCCATATAACATAAGTTCTCGCTTACACCATCTGATGTAACTAATGATAATCGGATTGAGGATTTTCGTTCTAAACTCGTATGTAGAATGTTTGTTTTCCCGTTCTTGTGTTCACTTAGTTCAAAAGAATCGTTTATGTTTTCTCATCCCAAAAGTAAGTTCAAAAGAGTAAAAAGTGGGACTATGATCTCACCTCGAGTGCACGAGTATAAAGGTACTTCAACAAGTAAACGTGTGCATGAAAGTTGCTTAGCCTTGACCTAAACAAATAAGTTGTATCAATTAACCGGTTACGACACAAGGTCGGGTGAAATGTGTTCAATTAGTCCTATGGCTTGTTACGACTCGAATAGTATAGCATGTGAATCACGTTGTCAAGTTTCATGCAAGAATCAAGTATAAAAGCATGTTAGAACGATTGTAATAAAGTTTGAGTTGACATTTCAAAACCTTACCATTAGAAAGGAAATCTTATTACGTTTCCAACGATATTTGATTCATTGAAAACGGAGTTACGGTCAAAAAGTTATGGCCAAAACAAGTTTGCTGAAGTTCGGATGAAACAGGCAATTGTCACGGCGCGACAAATTGCTCCGCGGCGCGACAAATGCCTATGTTGAAGGTCAGAAAGCTTGAAAAACATGTTCTAAAATCACCCTTTGGGCCACGGCGCGACAAATTGCTCCGCGGCGCGACAATGGCCGTGGTCTGGTCCCTGGCCTGTTTCACTTGTTCAAGGCTTGGTAAAATTTCAAACAAACGCAAAACTCAAACCGTAAACAATTAGAAAGCGTATCTTATACCGTTGGAAAGCTCTTTTGACAAGGAACACAACTAAACATGTTTCATCAAACAAAAACAACATTTTCCATAACCGATTTCTCGTCAAGTGATCATTTAAAAGTCCATTTTCAAAGTTTCAAGTTCATCAATTGCATTTTAAGTTTCGGGAATCCAATTCACACATATGATATGCCGTTTTGAAGGTAATGAAGCATACATTACTACTAAACACTAACAATTAACATTCCATGGCATTTAAACATCCAAATGTTCATGTCAAGAACTATCAAACCCTAGTCAAACATCACAAAATCATTAATCGGGTTTTTGAAGTTTTCTTAATCAACCTACACATCCAAACGAAGCTAGTGATACTAGTAACACAATTAAAACATGCACTTTAACAATCTAACAACATTAACTCATCCAAAATCAAGGATTAAGCAAACCCATTTCAAATGTTCAAACTAGTTACTCAAAACAACGAATCGAGCAAACAAAACATATATTCATGTTATACACGAGCCATAGACACTAACTAACACCATTTCAAGTCAAAAACACGAATTTATAGAAATCTAGAGTTTTTAGAAAGTTACCCAAACGAGATGAAGTTGGTATCAAATTGTAGAGGATGAAGAGAGGATTCCAAATATGTAATTTGTTTTGAAGTTTGCTTCCCGATCCGGATTTAGATGATGATTTATGTTTGTGTTCTTGAGAGAAAAAAAGAAAGAAAGAAGGAAAAAGAAATGGATGAATGAGGGGTGGAGGTGGTGAGTGGTTGACTAGTCAACTACTAGCCACCTCTTTGGTCAAGTGGCGGAACTAGTCCCTCAAGTTTCAGAGCGGGTGCGGGAATTAACCAAACGAATATTTTTAAAACGCAAGTTAACGAGAGATGTTATAATTAAATGACGGAATTATTGTGAACGTTAGTCAACGGAAACTACGAATTTAAATAACGAAAGGTATTATTTAAAAGAAAAAGACGGTGTTAAAAATAAATTTAACGGAAAAAGGCGGGATGTTACATTTTCACTCAAAATAAACAACGAAAAACGTTGTTGCAAAACTGTAACGCGTTTAAAAGGTCCCTTTTTGTCCGATTTTCTCGTTTTCACACAAAATAAACAACGAAAAACGTTGTTGCAAAACTATAACGCGTTTAAAAGGTCCCTTTTGGTCCGATCTTCTCGTTTTCACTCAAAATAAACAACGAAAAACGTTGTTGCAAAACTATAACGCGTTTAAAACGTCCCTTTTTGTCCGATCTTCTCGTTTTCACTCAAAATAAACAACGAAAAACGTTGTTGCAAAACTATAACGCGTTTAAAAAGTCCCTTTTTCCGATCTTCTCGTTTTCACTCAAAATAAACAACGAAAAACGTTGTTGCAAAAATATAACGGGTTTAAAAGGTCCCTTTTTGCCTGATCTTCTCATTTTCACTCCAAATAAACAACGAAAAATATTGTTGCAAAACTATAACGCGTTTAAAAGGTCCCTTTTTGTCCGATTTTCTCGTTTTCACTCAAAATTAACAACGAAAAACGTTGTTGCAAAACTATAACGCGTTTAAAAGGTCCCTTTATGTCCGATCTTCTCGTTTTCACACAAAATAAACAACGAAAAACCTTATTACAAAACTTTAACGCGTTTGAAAGTTCCCTTTTTGTCCGATCTTCTCGTTTTCACTCAAAATTAACAACGAAAAACGTTGTTGCAAAACTATAACACGTTTAAAAGTTCCCTTTTTCTCCGATCTTCTCGTTTTCACACAAAATAAACAACGAAAACGTTATTGCAAAACTATAACACATTTGAAAGGTCCCTTTTTGTCCGATCTTCTCGTTTTCACTTAAAATAAACAACGAAAAACGTTGTTGCAAAACTATAACGCGTTTAAAAGGTCTCTTTTTGTCCGATCTTCTCGTTTTCACACAAAATAAACACCGAAAAACGTTATTGCAAAACTATAACGTGTTTGAAAGGTCCCTTTTTGTCCGATCTTCTCGTTTTCATTCCAAATAAACAACGAAAACGTTGTTGCAAAACTATAACGTGTTTAAAAGGTCCTTTTTTGTCCGATTTTCTCGTTTTCACTCAAAATTAACAACGAAAAATGTTGTTGCAAAACTATAACGCGTTTAAAAGGTCCCTTTTTGTCCGATCTTCTCGTTTTCACACAAAATAAACAACGAAAAACGTTATTGCAAAACTATAATGTGTTTGAAAGGTCCCTTTTTGTCCGATCTTCTCGTTTTTACTAAAAATAAACAACGAAAAACGTTGTTGCAAAACTATAACGCATTTAAAAGGTCCCTTTTTGTCCGATCTTCTCGTTTTCACTCAAAATTAACAACGAAAAACGTTGTTGCAAAACTATAACGCGTTTAAAAGGTCCCTTTTTGTTCTATCTTCTCGTTTTCATACAAAATAAACAACGAAAAAGGTTATTGCAAAACTATAACGCTTTGAAAGGTCCCTTTTTGTTCTATTTTCTCGTTTTCACTCAAAATAAACAACGAAAAACGTTGTTGCAAAACTATAACGCATTTAAAACTTCCCTTTTTGTCCGATCTTCTCGTTTTCACTCAAAATAAACAACGAAAAACGTTTTTGCCAAACTATAACGCGTTTAAAACATCCCTTTTTGTCCGATCTTCTCGTTTTCACTCAAAATTAACAACGAAAAACGTTGTTGCAAAAATATAACACGTTTAAAAGGTCCTTTTTTGTCCGTTCTTCTCATTTTCACTCCAAATAAACAACGAAAAACGTCGTTGCAAAACTATAACGCGTTTAAAAGGTACCTTTTTGTCCGATCTTCTCGTTTTCACTCAAAATAAACAACGAAAAACGTTGTTGCAAAACTATAACGCGTTTAAAAGGTCCCTTTTTGTCCGATCTTCTCGTTTTCACTCAAAATAAACAACGAAAAAACGTTATTGCAAAACTATAACGCGTTTAAAACATCCTTTTTTGTCCGATCTTCTCGTTTTCACTCAAAATAAACAACGAAAAACGTTGTTGCAAAAATATAACACGTTTAAAAGGTCCCTTTTTGCCCGATCTTCTCATTTTCACTCCAAATAAACAACGAAAAACGTTGTTGCAAAACTATAACGAGTTTAAAAGGTCCCTTTTTGTCCGATTTTCTCTTTTTCACTCAAAATTAACAACGAAAAACGTTGTTGCAAAACTATAACGCGTTTAAAAGGTCCCTTTATGTCCGATCTTCTCGTTTTCACTCTAAATAAACAACGAAAAACCTTATTACAAAACTTTAACGCGTTTGAAAGGTGCCTTTTTGTCCGATCTTCTCGTTTTCACTCAAAATTAACAACAAAAAACGTTGTTGCAAAACTATAACACGTTTAAAAGGTCCCTTTTAGTCCGATCTTCGCGTTTTCACACAAAATAAACAACGAAAACGTTATTGCAAAACTATAACGTGTTTAAAAGGTCCATTTTTGTCCGATATTCTCGTTTTCACTCAAAATAAACAACGAAAAACGTTGTTGCAAAACTAAAACGCGTTTAAAAGGTTCCTTTTTGTCCGATCTTCTCGTTTTCACACAAAATAAACAACGAAAACCGTTATTGCAAAACTATAACGTGTTTGAAAGGTCCCTTTTTGTCCGATCTTCTCCTTTTCACTCAAAATAAACAAAGAAAAACGTTGTTGCAAAACTATAATGTATTTAAAAGGTCCCTTTTTGTCCGATCTTCTCGTTTTCACACAAAATTAACAACGAAAAACGTTGTTGCAAAACCATAACGCGTTTAAAAGGTCCCTTTTTGTCCGACCTTCTCGTTTTCACTCAAAATTAACAACGAAAAACGTTGTTGCAAAACTATAACGCGTTTAAAAGGTCCCTTTTTGTTCTATCTTCTCGTTTTCACACAAAATAAACAACGAAAAACGTTATTGCAAAACTATAACGCGTTTGAAAGGTCCCTTTTTGTTCGATCTTCTCGTTTTCACTCAAAATAAACAACGAAAAACGTTGTTGCAAAACTATAACGCGTTTAAAATGTCCCTTTACTCAAAATAAACAACGAAAAACGTTGTTGCAAAACTATAACGCGTTTAAAACGTCCCTTTTTGTCCGATCTTCTCGTTTTCACTCAAAATTAACAATGAAAAACGTTGTTGCAAAACTATAACGCGTTTAAAACGTCCTTTTTTGTCCGATCTTCTCGTTTTCACTCAAAATAAACAACGAAAAACGTTGTTGCAAAACTATAACGCGTTTAAAACGTCCCTTGTGGTCCGATCTTCTCGTTTTCACTCAAAATAAACAACGAAAAACGTTGTTGCAAAACTGTAACGCGTTTAAAAGGTCCCTTTTTGTCCGATCTTCTCGTTTTCACTCAAAATAAACAATGAAAAACGTTGTTGCAAAACTATAACGCGTTTAAAAGGTCCCTTTTTGTCCGATCTTCTCGTTTTCACTCAAAATAAACAACGAAAAATGTTGTTGCAAAACTATAACGCGTTTAAAACGTCCCTTTTTTCCGATCTTCTCGTTTTCACTCAAAATAAACAACGAAAAACGTTGTTGCAAAACTATAACGCGTTTAAAAGGTCCCTTTTTCCGATCTTCTCGTTTTCACTCAAAATAAACAACGAAAAACGTTGTTGCAAAAATATAACGCGTTTAAAAGGTCCCTTTTTGCCTGATCTTCTCGTTTTCACTCAAAATAAACAACGAAAAACGTTGTTGCAAAACTGTAACGCGTTTAAAAGGTCCTTTTTTGTCCGATTTTCTCGTTTTCACTCAAAATTAACAACGAAAAACGTTGTTACAAAACTATAACGGGTTTAAAAGGTCCCTTTATGTCCGATCTTCTCGTTTTCACACAAAATAAACAACGAAAAACCTTATTACGAAACTTTAACGCGTTTGAAAGGTCCCTTTTTGCCCGATCTTCTCGTTTTTACTCAAAATTAACAACGAAAAACGTTGTTGCAAAACTATAACACGTTTAAAAGGTCCCTTTTTCTCCGATCTTCTCGTTTTCACACAAAATAAACAACGAAAACGTTATTGCAAAACTATAACGCATTTGAAAGGTCCCTTTTTGTTCGATCTTCTCGTTTTCACTCAAAATAAACAACGAAAAACTTTGTTGCAAAACTATAACGCGTTTAAAAGGTCCCTTTTTGTCCGATCTTCTCGTTTTCACACAAAATAAACAACGAAAAACGTTATTGCAAAACTATAACGTGTTTGAAAGGTCCCTTTTTGTCCGATCTTCTCGTTTTCATTCCAAATAAACAATGAAAACGTTGTTGCAAAACTATAACGTGTTTAAAAGTCCTTTTTTGTCCGATTTTCTAGTTTTCACTCAAAATTAACAACGAAAAACGTTGTTCCAAAACTATAACGTGTTTAAAAGGTCTCTTTTTGTCCGATCTTCTCGTTTTCACACAAAATAAACAACGAAAAACGTTATTGCAAAACTATAACGTGTTTGAAAGGTCCTTTTTTGTCCGATTTTCTCGTTTACACTCAAAATTAACAACGAAAAACATTGTTGCAAAACTAAAACGCATTTAAAATTACCTTTTTGTCCGATCTTCTCGTTTTCACTCAAAATTAACAACGAAAAACGTTGTTGCAAAACTATAACGCGTTTAAAACATCCCTTTTTGTCCGATCTTCTCGTTTTCACTCAAAATTAACAACGAAAAACGTTGTTGTAAAAATATAACGCGTTTAAAAGGTCCCTTTTTGTCCGATCTTCTCATTTTCACTCCAAATAAACAAAGAAAAACGTCGTTGCAAAACTATAACGCGTTTAAAAGGTCCCTTTTTGTTTGATCTTCTCGTTTTCACTCATAATAAACAACGAAAACGTTGTTGCAAAACTATAACGCGTTTAAAACGTCCCTTTTTGTCCGATCTTCTCGTTTTCACTAAAAATAAACAATGAAAAATATTGTTGCAAAACTATAACGCGTTTAGAAGGTCCCTTTTTGTCCGATCTTCTCGTTTCACTCTAAATAAACAACGAAAAACGTTGTTGCAAAAATATAACGCATTTAAAAGGTTCCTTTTTGTCCGATCTTCTCATTTTCACTCCAAATAAACAACGAAAAACGTTGTTGCAAAACTAGAACGCGTTTAAAAGGTAACTTTTTGTCCGTTCTTCTCGTTTTCACACAAAATTAACAACGAAAAACGTTGTTGCAAAACTATAACTCGTTTAAAAGGTCCCTTTTTGTAAAATTTTCTCGTTTTCACTCAAAATTAACAACGAAAAACATTGTTGCAAAACTATAACGCGTTTAAAAGGTCCCTTTATGTCCGATCTTCTCGTTTTCACACAAAATAAACAACGAAAAACCTTATTACAAAACTTTAACGCGTTTGAAAGGTCTCTTTTTGTCCGATCTTCTCGTTTTCACTCAAAATTAACAACGAAAAACGTTGTTGCAAAACTATAACACGTTTAAAAGGTCCCTTTCTCTCCGATCTTCTCGTTTTCACACAAAATAAACAACGAAAACGTTATTGCAAAACTATAACGCATTTGAAAGGTCCCTTTTTATCCGATCTTCTCGTTTTCACTCAAAATAAACTACGAAAAACGTTGTTGCAAAACTATAACGCGTTTAAAAGGTCCCTTTTTGTCCGATCTTCTCGTTTTCACACAAAATAAACAACGAAAAACGTTATTGCAAAACTATAACGTGTTTGAAAGGTCCCTTTTTGTCCGATCTTCTCGTTTTCATTCCAAATAAACAACGAAAACGTTGTTGCAAAACTATAACGTGTTTAAAAGGTCCTTTTTTGTCCGATTTTCTCGTTTTCACTCTAAATTAACAACGAAAAACGTTGTTGCAAAACTATAACGTATTTAAAAGGTCCCTTTTTGTCCGATCTTCTCGTTTTCACACAAAATAAACAACGAAAAACGTTATTGCAAAACTATAATGTGTTTGAAAGGTCTCTTTTTGTCCGATCTTCTCGTTTTTACTAAAAATAAACAACGAAAAACGTTGTTGCAAAACTATAACGCATTTAAAAGGTCCCTTTTTGTCCGATCTTCTCGTTTTCACTCAAAATTAACAACGAAAAACGTTGTTGCAAAACTATAACGCGTTTAAAAGGTCCCTTTTTGTTCTATCTTCTCGTTTCATACAAAATAAACAACGAAAAACGTTATTGCAAAACTATAACGCCTTTGAAAGGTCCCTTTTTGTTCGATTTTCTCGTTTTCACTCAAAATAAACAACGAAAAACGTTGTTGCAAAACTATAACGCATTTAAAACTTACCTTTTTGTTCGATCTTCTCGTTATCACTCAAAATAAACAACGAAAAACGTTGTTGCAAAACTATAACGCGTTTAAAACATCCCTTTTTGTCCGATCTTCTCGTTTTCACTCAAAATTAACAACGAAAAACGTTGTTGCAAAAATATAACGCGTTTAAAAGGTCCTTTTTTGTCCGATCTTCTCATTTTCACTCCAAATAAACATCGAAAAACGTCGTTGCAAAACTATAACGCGTTTAAAAGGTCCCTTTTTGTTCGATCTTCTCGTTTTCACTCATAATAAACAACGAAAACGTTGTTGCAAAACTATAACGCGTTTAAAACGTCCCTTTTTGTCCGATCTTCTCGTTTTCACTAAAAATAAACAACGAAAAACATTGTTGCAAAACTATAACGCGTTTAGAAGGTTCCTTTTTGTCCGATCTTCTCGTTTCACTCAAAATAAACAACGAAAAATGTTGTTGCAAAAATATAACGCGTTTAAAAGGTCCCTTTTTGTCCGATCTTCTCATTTTCACTCCAAATAAACAACGAAAAACGTTGTTGCAAAACTAGAACGCGTTTAAAAGGTCCCTTTTTGTCCGATCTTCTCGTTTTCACTCAAAATTAACAACGAAAAACGTTGTTACAAAACTATAACGCGTTTAAAAGGTCCCTTTTTGTTCTATCTTCTCGTTTTCACACAAAATAAACAAAGAAAAACGTTATTGTAAAACTATAATGCGTTTGAAAGGTCCCTTTTTGTTCGATCTTCTCGTTTTCACTCAAAATAAATAACGAAATACGTTGTTGCAAAACTATAACGCATTTAAAACGTCCCTTTTT
Source organism: Rutidosis leptorrhynchoides (assembly GCF_046630445.1). NCBI lineage: Eukaryota > Viridiplantae > Streptophyta > Magnoliopsida > Asterales > Asteraceae > Rutidosis > Rutidosis leptorrhynchoides. Next base: position 263,128,401 of record NC_092337.1, read on the forward strand.
GTCCGATCTTCTCGTTTTCACTCAAAATAAACAACGAAAAACGTTGTTGCAAAACTATAAAGTATTTAAAACGTCCTTTTTTGTCCGATCTTCTCGTTTTCACTCAAAATTAACAATGAAAAACGTTGTTGCAAAACTATAGCGCGTTTAAAACGTCCCTTTTTGTCCGATCTTCTCGTTTTCACTCAAAATTAACAATGAAAAATGTTGTTGCAAAACTATAGCGCGTTTAAAACGTCCCTTCCTTTTGGTCCGATCTTCTCGTTTTCACTCAAAATAAACAACGAAAAACGTTGTTGCAAAACTATAACGCGTTTAAAACGTCCCTTTTGGTCCGATCTTCTCGTTTTCACTCAAAATAAACAACGAAAAACGTTGTTGCAAAACTATAACGCGTTTAAAAGGTCCATTTTTGTCCGATCTTCTCGTTTTCACTCAAAATAAACAACGAAAAACGTTGTTGCAAAACTATAACGCGTTTAAAAGGTCCCTTTTTGTCCGATCTTCTCGTTTTCACTCAAAATAAACAACGAAAAACGTTGTTGCAAAACAATAACGCGTTTAAAACGTCCCTTTTTGTCCGATCTTCTCGTTTTCACTCAAAATAAACAACGAAAAACGTTGTTGCAAAACTATAACGCGTTTAAAACGTCCCTTTTGGTCCGATCTTCTCGTTTTCACTCAAAATAAACAACGAAAAACGTTGTTGCAAAACTATAACGCGTTTAAAAGGTCCATTTTTGTCCGATCTTCTCGTTTTCACTCAAAATAAACAACGAAAAACGTTGTTGCAAAACTATAACGCGTTTAAAAGGTCCCTTTTTGTCCGATCTTCTCGTTTTCACTCAAAATAAACAACGAAAAACGTTGTTGCAAAACAATAACGCGTTTAAAACGTCCCTTTTTGTCCGATCTTCTCGTTTTCACTCAAAATAAACAACGAATAACGTTGTTACAAAACTATAACGCGTTTAAAAGGTCCCTTTTTCCGATCTTCTCGTTTTCACTCAAAATAAACAACGACAAAACGTTGTTGCAAAAAGATAACGCGTTTAAAAGGTCCCTTTTTGCCTGATCATCTCATTTTCACTCCAAATAAACAACGAAAAACGTTGTTGCAAAACTATAACGCGTTTAAAAGGTCTCTTTTTGTTCGATTTTCTCGTTTTCACTCAAAATTAACAACGAAAAACGTTGTTGCAAAACTATAACGCGTTTAAAAGGTCCCTTTATGTCCGATCTTCTCGTTTTCTCACAAAATAAACAACGAAAAACCTTATTACAAAACTTTAACGCGTTTGAAAGGTCCCTTTTTGTCCGATCTTCTCGTTTTCACTCAAAATTAACAACGAAAAACGTTGTTGCAAAACTATAATGCGTTTAAAAGGTCCCTTTTTGTTCTATCTTCTCGTTTTCACAAAAAATAAACAACGAAAAACGTTATTGCAAAACTATAACGCATTTGAAAGGTCCCTTTTTGTCCGATCTTCTCGTTTTCACACAAAATAAACAACGAAAACATTATTGCAAAACTATAACGCATTTGAAAGGTCCCTTTTTGTCTGATCTTCTCGTTTTCACTCAAAATAAACAACGAAAAACGTTGTTGCAAAACTATAACGCGTTTAAAAGGTCTCTTTTTGTCCGATCTTCTCGTTTTCACACAAAATAAACAACGAAAAACGTTATTGCAAAACTATAATGTGTTTGAAAGGTCCCTTTTGGTCCGATCTTCTCGTTTTCATTCCAAATAAACAACGAAAACGTTGTTGCAAAACTATAACGTGTTTAAAAGGTCATTTTTTGTCCGATTTTCTCGTTTTCACTCAAAATTAACAACGAAAAACGTTGTTGCAAAACTATAACTCGTTTAAAAGGTCCCTTTTTGTCCGATCTTCTCGTTTTCACACAAAATAAACAACGAAAAACGTTATTGCAAAACTATAATGTGTTTGAAAGGTCCCTTTTTGTCCGATCTTCTCGTTTTTACTCAAAATAAACAACGAAAAACGTTGTTGCAAAACTATAACGCATTTAAAAGGTTCCTTTTTGTCCGATCTTCTCGTTTTCACTCAAAATTAAAAACGAAAAAAGTTTTTGCAAAATTATAACGCTCTTAAAAGGTCCCTTTTTGTTCTATCTTCTCGTTTTCATACAAAATAAACAACGAAAAAACGTTATTGCAAAACTATAACGCGTTTGAAAGGTCCCTTTTTGTTCGATCTTCTCGTCTTCACTCAAAATAAACAACGAAAAACGTTGTTGCAAAACTATAAAGTATTTAAAACGTCATTTTTTGTCCGATCTTCTCGTTTTCACTCAAAATTAACAATGAAAAACGTTGTTGCAAAACTATAGCGCGTTTAAAACGTCCCTTTTTGTCCAATCTTCCCGTTTTCACTCAAAATAAACAACGAAAAACGTTGTTGCAAAACTATAACGCGTTTAAAACGTCCTTTTGGTCCGATCTTCTCGTTTTCACTCAAAATTAAACAACGAAAAACGTTGTTGCAAAACTATAGCGCGTTTAAAACGTCCCTTTTGGTCCGATCTTCTCGTTTTCACTCAAAATAAACAACGAAAAACGATGTTGCAAAACTATAACGCGTTTAAAAGGTACCTTTTTGTCCGATCTTCTCGTTTTCACTCAAAATAAACAACGAAAAACGTTGTTGCAAAACTATAACGCGTTTAAAAGGTCCCTTTTTGTCCGATCTTCTCGTTTTCACTCAAAATAAACAACGAAAAACGTTATTGCAAAACTATAACGCGTTTAAAACATCCCTTTTTGTCCGATCTTCTCGTTTTCACTCAAAATAAACAACGAAAAACGTTGTTGCAAAAATATAACACGTTTAAAAGGTCCCTTTTTGCCCGATCTTCTCATTTTCACTCCAAATAAACAACGAAAAACGTTGTTGCAAAACTATAACGCGTTTAAAATGTCCCTTTTTGTCCGATTTTCTCTTTTTCACTCAAAATTAACAACGAAAAACGTTGTTGCAAAACTATAACGCGTTTAAAAAGTCCCTTTATGTCCGATCTTCTCGTTTTCACTCTAAATAAACAACGAAAAACCTTATTACAAAACTTTAACGCGTTTGAAAGGTGCCTTTTTGTCCGATCTTCTCGTTTTCACTCAAAATTAACAACGAAAAACGTTGTTGCAAAACTATAACACGTTTAAAAGGTCCCTTTTAGTCCGATCTTCGCGTTTTCACACAAAATAAACAACGAAAACGTTATTGCAAAACTATAACGTGTTTAAAAGGTCCCTTTTTGTCCGATATTCTCGTTTTCACTCAAAATAAACAGCGAAAAACGTTGTTGCAAAACTAAAACGCGTTTAAAAGGTTCCTTTTTGTCCGATCTTCTCGTTTTCACACAAAATAAACAACGAAAAACGTTATTGCAAAACTATAACGTGTTTGAAAGGTCCCTTTTTGTCCGATCTTCTCCTTTTCACTCAAAATAAACAAAGAAAAACGTTGTTGCAAAACTATAATGCATTTAAAAGGTCCCTTTTTGTCCGATCTTCTCGTTTTCACTCAAAATTAACAACGAAAAACTTTGTTGCAAAACTATAACGCGTTTAAAAGGTCCCTTTTTGTTCTATCTTCTCGTTTTCACACAAAATAAACAACGAAAAACGTTATTGCAAAACTATAACGCGTTTGAAGGGTCCCTTTTTGTTCGATCTACTCGTTTTCACTCAAAATAAACAACGAAAAACGTTGTTGCAAAACTATAACGCGTTTAAAATGTCCCTTTACTCAAAATTAACAATGAAAAACGTTGTTGCAAAACTATAACGCGTTTAAAACGTCCTTTTTTGTCCGATCTTCTCGTTTTCACTCAAAATAAACAATGAAAAACGTTGTTGCAAAACTATAACGCGTTTAAAACGTCCCTTTTGGTCCGATCTTCTCGTTTTCACTCAAAATAAACAACGAAAAACGTTGTTGCAAAACTGTAACGCGTTTAAAAGGTCCCTTTTTGTCCGATCTTCTCGTTTTCACTCAAAATAAACAATGAAAAACGTTGTTGCAAAACTATAACGCGTTTAAAAGGTCCCTTTATGTCCGATCTTCTCGTTTTCACTCAAAATAAACAACGAAAAACGTTGTTGCAAAACTATAACGCGTTTAAAACGTCCCTTTTTTTCCGATCTTCTCGTTTTCACACAAAATAAACAACGAAAAACGTTATTGCAAAACTATAACGTGTTTGAAAGGTCCCTTTTTGTCCGATCTTCTCCTTTTCACTCAAAATAAACAAAGAAAAACGTTGTTGCAAAAAAGGTCCCTTTTTGTCCGATCTTCTCGTTTTCACACAAAATTAACAACGAAAAACGTTGTTGCAAAACCATAACGCGTTTAAAAGGTCCCTTTTTGTCCGATCTTCTCGTTTTCACTCAAAATTAACAACGAAAAACGTTGTTACAAAACTATAACGCGTTTAAAAGGTCCCTTTTTGTTCTATCTTCTCGTTTTCACACAAAATAAACAAAGAAAAACGTTATTGTAAAACTATAATGCGTTTGAAAGGTCCCTTTTTGTTCGATCTTCTCGTTTTCACTCAAAATAAAAAACGAAAAACGTTGTTGCAAAACTATAACGCATTTAAAACGTCCCTTTTTGTCCGATCTTCTCGTTTTCACTCAAAATAAACAACGAAAAACGTTGTTGCAAAACTATAAAGTATTTAAAACGTCCTTTTTTGTCCGATCTTCTCGTTTTCACTCAAAATTAACAATGAAAAACGTTGTTGCAAAACTATAGCGCGTTTAAAACGTCCCTTTTTGTCCGATCTTCTCGTTTTCACTCAAAATTAACAATGAAAACGTTGTTGCAAAACTATAGCGCGTTTAAAACGTCCCTTCCTTTTGGTCCGATCTTCTCGTTTTCACTCAAAATAAACAACGAAAAACGTTGTTGCAAAACTATAACGCGTTTAAAACGTCCCTTTTGGTCCGATCTTCTCGTTTTCACTCAAAATAAACAACGAAAAACGTTGTTGCAAAACTATAACGCGTTTAAAAGGTCCATTTTTGTCCGATCTTCTCGTTTTCACTCAAAATAAACAACGAAAAACGTTGTTGCAAAACTATAACGCGTTTAAAAGGTCCCTTTTTGTCCGATCTTCTCGTTTTCACTCAAAATAAACAACGAAAAACGTTGTTGCAAAACAATAACGCGTTTAAAACGTCCCTTTTTGTCCGATCTTCTCGTTTTCACTCAAAATAAACAACGAAAAACGTTGTTGCAAAACTATAACGCGTTTAAAACGTCCCTTTTTGTCCGATCTTCTCGTTTTCACTCAAAATAAACAACGAAAAACGTTGTTACAAAACTATAACGCGTTTAAAAGGTCCCTTTTTCCGATCTTCTCGTTTTCACTCAAAATAAACAACGACAAAACGTTGTTGCAAAAAGATAACGCGTTTAAAAGGTCCCTTTTTGCCTGATCATCTCATTTTCACTCCAAATAAACAACGAAAAACGTTGTTGCAAAACTATAACGCGTTTAAAAGGTCTCTTTTTGTTCGATTTTCTCGTTTTCACACAAAATTAACAACGAAAAACGTTGTTGCAAAACTATAACGCGTTTAAAAGGTCCCTTTATGTCCGATCTTCTCGTTTTCTCACAAAATAAACAACGAAAAACCTTATTACAAAAATTTAACGCGTTTGAAAGGTCCCTTTTTGTCCGATCTTCTCGTTTTCACTCAAAATTAACAACGAAAAACGTTGTTGCAAAACTATAATGCGTTTAAAAGGTCCCTTTTTGTTCTATCTTCTCGTTTTCACAAAAAATAAACAACGAAAAACGTTATTGCAAAACTATAACGCATTTGAAAGGTCCCTTTTTGTCCGATCTTCTCGTTTTCACACAAAATAAACAACGAAAACATTATTGCAAAACTATAACGCATTTGAAAGGTCCCTTTTTGTCTGATCTTCTCGTTTTCACTCAAAATAAACAACGAAAAACGTTGTTGCAAAACTATAACGCGTTTAAAAGGTCTCTTTTTGTCCGATCTTCTCGTTTTCACACAAAATAAACAACGAAAAACGTTATTGCAAAACTATAATGTGTTTGAAAGGTCCCTTTAGGTCCGATCTTCTCGTTTTCATTCCAAATAAACAACGAAAACGTTGTTGCAAAACTATAACGTGTTTAAAAGGTCCTTTTTTGTCCGATTTTCTCGTTTTCACTCAAAATTAACAACGAAAAACGTTGTTGCAAAACTATAACGCGTTTAAAAGGTCCCTTTTTGTCCGATCTTCGCGTTTTCACACAAAATAAACAACGAAAACGTTATTGCAAAACTATAACGTGTTTAAAAGGTCCCTTTTTGTCCGATATTCTCGTTTTCACTCAAAATAAACAGCGAAAAACGTTGTTGCAAAACTAAAACGCGTTTAAAAGGTTCCTTTTTGTCCGATCTTCTCGTTTTCACACAAAATAAACAACGAAAAACGTTATTGCAAAACTATAACGTGTTTGAAAGGTCCCTTTTTGTCCGATCTTCTCCTTTTCACTCAAAATAAACAAAGAAAAACGTTGTTGCAAAACTATAATGCATTTAAAAGGTCCCTTTTTGTCCGATCTTCTCGTTTTCACTCAAAATTAACAACGAAAAACGTTGTTGCAAAACTATAACGCGTTTAAAAGGTCCCTTTTTGTTCTATCTTCTCGTTTTCACACAAAATAAACAACGAAAAACGTTATTGCAAAACTATAACGCGTTTGAAGGGTCCCTTTTTGTTCGATCTACTCGTTTTCACTCAAAATAAACAACGAAAAACGTTGTTGCAAAACTATAACGCGTTTAAAACGTCCCATTTGGTCCGATCTTCTCGTTTTCACTCAAAATAAACAACGAAAAACGTTGTTGCAAAACTGTAACGCGTTTAAAAGGTCCCTTTTTGTCCGATCTTCTCGTTTTCACTCAAAATAAACAATGAAAAACGTTGTTGCAAAACTATAACGCGTTTAAAAGGTCCCTTTTTGTCCGATCTTCTCGTTTTCACTCAAAATAAACAACGAAAAACGTTGTTGCAAAACTATAACGCGTTTAAAACGTCCCTTTTTTCCGATCTTCTCGTTTTCACACAAAATAAACAACGAAAAACGTTATTGCAAAACTATAACGTGTTTGAAAGGTCCCTTTTTGTCCGATCTTCTCCTTTTCACTCAAAATAAACAAAGAAAAACGTTGTTGCAAAACTATAATGCATTTAAAAGGTCCCTTTTTGTCCGATCTTCTCGTTTTCACACAAAATTAACAACGAAAAACGTTGTTGCAAAACCATAACGCGTTTAAAAGGTCCCTTTTTGTCCGATCTTCTCGTTTTCACTCAAAATTAACAACGAAAAACGTTGTTGCAAAACTATAACGCGTTTAAAAGGTCCTTTTTTGTTCTATCTTCTCGTTTTCACACAAAATAAACAACGAAAAATGTTATTGCAAAACTATAACGCGTTTGAAAGGTCCCTTTTTGTTCGATCTACCCGTTTTCACACAAAATAAACAACGAAAAACGTTGTTGCAAAACTATAACGCGTTTAAAATGTCCCTTTACTCAAAATAAACAACGAAAAACGTTGTTGCAAAACTATAACGCGTTTAAAACGTCCCTTTTTGTCCGATCTTCTCGTTTTCACACAAAATTAACAATGAAAAACGTTGTTGCAAAACTATAACGCGTTTAAAACGTCCTTTTTTGTCCGATCTTCTCGTTTTCACTCAAAATAAACAACGAAAAACGTTGTTGCAAAACTATAACGCGTTTAAAACGTCCCTTTTGGTCCGATCTTCTCGTTTTCACTCAAAATAAACAACGAAAAACGTTGTTGCAAAACTGTAACGCGTTTAAAAGGTCCCTTTTTGTCCGATCTTCTCGTTTTCACTCAAAATAAACAATGAAAAACGTTGTTGCAAAACTATAACGCGTTTAAAAGGTCCCTTTTTGTCCGATCTTCTCGTTTTCACTCAAAATAAGCAACGAAAAACGTTGTTGCAAAATTATAACGCGTTTAAAACGTCCCTTTTTCCGATCTTCTCGTTTTCACTCAAAATAAACAACGAAAAACGTTGTTGCAATACTATAACGCGTTTAAAAGGTCCCTTTTTCCGATCTTCTCGTTTTCACTCAAAATAAACAACAAAAAACGTTGTTGCAAAAATATAACGCGTTTAAAAGGTCCCTTTTTGCCTGATCTTCTCATTTTCACTCCAAATAAACAACGAAAAATATTGTTAGAAAACTATAACGCGTTTAAAAGGTCCTTTTTTGTCCGATTTTCTCGTTTTCACTCAAAATTAACAACGAAAAACGTTGTTACAAAACTATAACGCGTTTAAAAGGTCCCTTTATGTCCGATCTTCTCGTTTTCACACAAAATAAACAACGAAAAACCTTATTACAAAACTTTAACGCGTTTGAAAGGTCCCTTTTTGCCCGATCTTCTCGTTTTCACTCAAAATTAACAACGAAAAACGTTGTTGCAAAACTATAACACGTTTAAAAGGTCCCTTTTTCTCCGATCTTCTCGTTTTCACACAAAATAAACAACGAAAACGTTATTACAAAACTATAACGCATTTGAAAGGTCCCTTTTTGTCCGATCTTCTCGTTTTCACACAAAATAAACAACGAAAACGTTATTGCAAAACTATAACGCATTTGAAAGGTCCCTTTTTGTCCGATCTTCTCGTTTTCACTCAAAATAAACAACGAAAAACGTTGTTGCAAAACTATAACGCGTATGAAAGGTCCCTTTTTGTCCGATCTTCTCGTTTTCATTCCAAATAAACAACGAAAACGTTGTTGCAAAACTATAACGTGTTTAAAAGTCCTTTTTTGTCCGATTTTCTCGTTTTCACTCAAAATTAACAACGAAAAACGTTGTTCCAAAACTATAACGCGTTTAAAAGGTCTCTTTTTGTCCGATCTTCTCGTTTTCACACAAAATAAACAACGAAAAACGTTATTGCAAAACTATAACGTGTTTGAAAGGTCCTTTTTTGTCCGATTTTCTCGTTTTCACTCAAAATTAACAACGAAAAACGTTGTTGCAAAACTATAACGCATTTAAAACTTACCTTTTTGTCCGATCTTCTCGTTTTCACTCAAAATTAACAACGAAAAACGTTGTTGCAAAACTATAACGCGTTTAAAACATCCCTTTTTGTCCGATCTTCTCGTTTTCACTCAAAATTAACAACGAAAAACGTTGTTGTAAAAATATAACGCGTTTAAGAGGTCCCTTTTTGTCCGATCTTCTCATTTTCACTCCAAATAAACAACGAAAAACGTCGTTGCAAAACTATAACGCGTTTAAAAGGTCCCTTTTTGTTTGATCTTCTCGTTTTCACTCATAATAAACAACGAAAACGTTGTTGCAAAACTATAACGCGTTTAAAGCGTCCCTTTTTGTCCGATCTTCTCGTTTTCACTAAAAATAAACAATGAAAAACATTGTTGCAAAACTATAACGCGTTTAGAAGGTCCCTTTTTGTCCGATCTTCTCGTTTCACTCTAAATAAACAACGAAAAACGTTGTTGCAAAAATATAACGCGTTTAAAAGGTTCCTTTTTGTCCGATCTTCTCATTTTCACTCCAAATAAACGAAAAACGTTGTTGCAAAACTAGAACGCGTTTAAAAGGTAACTTTTTGTCCGTTCTTCTCGTTTTCACACAAAATTAACAACGAAAAACGTTGTTGCAAAACTATAACGCGTTTAAAAGGTCCCTTTTTGTCCGATTTTCTCGTTTTCACTCAAAATTAACAACGAAAAACATTGTTGCAAAACTATAACGCATTTAAAAGGTCCCTTTATGTCCGATCTTCTCGTTTTCACACAAAATAAACAACGAAAAACCTTATTACAAAACTTTAACGCGTTTGAAAGGTCCCTTTTTGTCCGATCTTCTCGTTTTCACTCAAAATTAACAACGAAAAACGTTGTTGCAAAACTATAACACGTTTAAAAGGTCCCTTTCTCTCCGATCTTCTCGTTTTCACACAAAATAAACAACGAAAACGTTATTGCAAAACTATAACGCATTTGAAAGGTCCCTTTTTGTCCGATCTTCTCGTTTTCACTCAAAATAAACTACGAAAAACGTTGTTGCAAAACTATAACGCGTTTAAAAGGTCTCTTTTTGTCCGATCTTCTCGTTTTCACACAAAATAAACAACGAAAAACGTTATTGCAAAACTATAACGTGTTTGAAAGGTCCCTTTTTGTCCGATCTTCTCGTTTTCATTCCAAATAAACAACAAAAACGTTGTTGCAAAACTATAACGTGTTTAAAAGGTCCTTTTTTGTCCGATTTTCTCGTTTTCACTCAAAATTAACAACGGAAAACGTTGTTGCAAAGCTATAACGCATTTAAAAGGTCCCTTTTTGTCCGATCTTCTCGTTTTCACACAAAATAAACAACGAAAAACGTTATTGCAAAACTATAATGTGTTTGAAAGGTCTCTTTTTGTCCGATCTTCTCGTTTTTACTAAAAATAAACAACGAAAAACGTTGTTGCAAAACTATAACGCATTTAAAAGGTCCCTTTTTGTCCGATCTTCTCGTTTTCACTCAAAATTAACAACGAAAAACGTTGTTGCAAAACTATAACGCGTTTAAAAGGTCCCTTTTTGTTCTATCTTCTCGTTTTCATACAAAATAAACAACGAAAAACGTTATTGCAAAACTATAACGCCTTTGAAAGGTCCCTTTTTGTTCGATTTTCTCGTTTTCACTCAAAATAAACAACGAAAAACGTTGTTGCAAAACTATAACGCATTTAAAACTTTCCTTTTTGTCCGATCTTCTCGTTTTCACTCAAAATAAACAACGAAAAACGTTGTTGCAAAACTATAACGCGTTTAAAACATCCCTTTTTGTCCGATCTTCTCGTTTTCACTCAAAATTAACAACGAAAAACGTTGTTGCAAAAATATAACGCGTTTAAAAGGTCCCTTTTTGTCCGATCTTCTCATTTTCACTCCAAATAAACATCGAAAAACGTCGTTGCAAAACTATAACGCGTTTAAAAGGTCCCTTTTTGTTCGATCTTCTCGTTTTCACTCATAATAAACAACGAAAACGTTGTTGCAAAACTATAACACGTTTAAAACGTCCCTTTTTGTCCGATCTTCTCGTTTTCACTAAAAATAAACAACGAAAAACATTGTTGCAAAACTATAACGCGTTTAGAAGGTCCCTTTTTGTCCGATCTTCTCGTTTCACTCAAAATAAACAACGAAAAACATTGTTGCAAAAATATAACGCGTTTAAAAGGTCCCTTTTTGTCCGATCTCCTCATTTTCACTCCAAATAAACAACGAAAAACGTTGTTGCAAAACTAGAACGCGTTTAAAAGGTGACTTTTTGTCCGATCTTCTCGTTTTCACAAAAAATTAACAACGAAAAACGTTGTTGCAAAACTATAACGCGTTTAAAAGGTCCCTTTTTGTCCGATCTTCTCGTTTTCACTCAAAATTAACAACGAAAAACGTTGTTGCAAAACTATAACGCGTTTAAAAGGTCCCTTTTTGTTTTATCTTCTCGTTTTCACACAAAATAAACAAAGAAAAACGTTATTGCAAAACTATAATGCGTTTGAAAGGTCCCTTTTTGTTCGATCTTCTCGTTTTCACTCAAAATAAACAACGAAAAACGTTGTTGCAAAACTATAACGCATTTAAAACGTCCCTTTTTGTCCGATCTTCTCGTTTTCACTCAAAATAAACAACGAAAAACGTTGTTGCAAAACTATAAAGTATTTAAAACGTCCTTTTTTGTCCGATCTTCTCGTTTTCACTCAAAATTAACAATGAAAAACGTTGTTGCAAAACTATAGCGCGTTTAAAACGTCCCTTTTTGTCCAATCTTCTCGTTTTCACTCAAAATAAACAACGAAAAACGTTGTTGCAAAACTATAACGCGTTTAAAACGTTCTTTTGGTCCGATCTTCTCGTTTTCACTCAAAATAAACAACGAAAAACGTTGTTGCAAAACTATAACGCGTTTAAAAGGTCCCTTTTTGTCCGATCTTCTCGTTTTCAATCAAAATAAACAACGAAAAACGTTGTTGCAAAACTATAACGCGTTTAAAAGGTCCCTTTTTGTCCGATCTTCTCGTTTTCAATCAAAATAAACAACGAAAAACGTTGTTGCAAAACTATAACGCGTTTAAAACGTCCCTTTTTGTCCGATCTTCTCGTTTTCACTCAAAATTAACAACGAAAAACGTTGTTGCAAAACTATAACGCGTTTAAAAGGTCCTTTTTTGTTCTATCTTCTCGTTTTCACACAAAATAAACAACGAAAAACGTTATTGCAAAACTATAACGCGTTTGAAAGGTCCCTTTTTGTTCGATCTACCCGTTTTCACACAAAATAAACAACGAAAAACGTTGTTGCAAAACTATAACGCGTTTAAAATGTCCCTTTACTCAAAATAAACAACGAAAAACGTTGTTGCAAAACTATAACGCGTTTAAAACGTCCCTTTTTGTCCGATCTTCTCGTTTTCACTCAAAATTAACAATGAAAAACGTTGTTGCAAAACTATAACGCGTTTAAAACGTCCTTTTTTGTCCGATCTTCTCGTTTTCACTCAAAATAAACAACGAAAAACGTTGTTGCAAAACTATAACGCGTTTAAAACGTCCCTTTTGGTCCGATCTTCTCGTTTTCACTCAAAATAAACAACGAAAAACGTTGTTGCAAAACTGTAACGCGTTTAAAAGGTCCCTTTTTGTCCGATCTTCTCGTTTTCACTCAAAATAAACAATGAAAAACGTTGTTGCAAAACTATAACGCGTTTAAAAGGTCCCTTTTTGTCCGATCTTCTCGTTTTCACTCAAAATAAGCAACGAAAAACGTTGTTGCAAAATTATAACGCGTTTAAAACGTCCCTTTTTTCCGATCTTCTCGTTTTCACTCAAAATAAACAACGAAAAACGTTGTTGCAATACTATAACGCGTTTAAAAGGTCCCTTTTTCCGATCTTCTCGTTTTCACTCAAAATAAACAACAAAAAACGTTGTTGCAAAAATATAACGCGTTTAAAAGGTCCCTTTTTGCCTGATCTTCTCATTTTCACTCCAAATAAACAACGAAAAATATTGTTAGAAAACTATAACGCGTTTAAAAGGTCCTTTTTTGTCCGATTTTCTCGTTTTCACTCAAAATTAACAACGAAAAACGTTGTTACAAAACTATAACGCGTTTAAAAGGTCCCTTTATGTCCGATCTTCTCGTTTTCACACAAAATAAACAACGAAAAACCTTATTACAAAACTTTAACGCGTTTGAAAGGTCCCTTTTTGCCCGATCTTCTCGTTTTCACTCAAAATTAACAACGAAAAACGTTGTTGCAAAACTATAACACGTTTAAAAGGTCCCTTTTTCTCCGATCTTCTCGTTTTCACACAAAATAAACAATGAAAACGTTATTGCAAAACTATAACGCATTTGAAAGGTCCCTTTTTGTCCGATCTTCTCGTTTTCACACAAAATAAACAACGAAAACGTTATTGCAAAACTATAACGCATTTGAAAGGTCCCTTTTTGTCCGATCTTCTCGTTTTCACTCAAAATAAACAACGAAAAACGTTGTTGCAAAACTATAACGCGTATGAAAGGTCCCTTTTTGTCCGATCTTCTCGTTTTCATTCCAAATAAACAACGAAAACGTTGTTGCAAAACTATAACGTGTTTAAAAGTCCTTTTTTGTCCGATTTTCTCGTTTTCACTCAAAATTAACAACGAAAAACGTTGTTCCAAAACTATAACGCGTTTAAAAGGTCTCTTTTTGTCCGATCTTCTCGTTTTCACACAAAATAAACAACGAAAAACGTTATTGCAAAACTATAACGTGTTTGAAAGGTCCTTTTTTGTCCGATTTTCTCGTTTTCACTCAAAATTAACAACGAAAAACGTTGTTGCAAAACTATAACGCATTTAAAACTTACCTTTTTGTCCGATCTTCTCGTTTTCACTCAAAATTAACAACGAAAAACGTTGTTGCAAAACTATAACGCGTTTAAAACATCCCTTTTTGTCCGATCTTCTCGTTTTCACTCAAAATTAACAACGAAAAACGTTGTTGTAAAAATATAACGCGTTTAAAAGGTCCCTTTTTGTCCGATCTTCTCATTTTCACTCCAAATAAACAACGAAAAACGTCGTTGCAAAACTATAACGCGTTTAAAAGGTCCCTTTTTGTTTGATCTTCTCGTTTTCACTCATAATAAACAACGAAAACGTTGTTGCAAAACTATAACGCGTTTAAAGCGTCCCTTTTTGTCCGATCTTCTCGTTTTCACTAAAAATAAACAATGAAAAACATTGTTGCAAAACTATAACGCGTTTAGAAGGTCCCTTTTTGTCCGATCTTCTCGTTTCACTCTAAATAAACAACGAAAAACGTTGTTGCAAAAATATAACGCGTTTAAAAGGTTCCTTTTTGTCCGATCTTCTCATTTTCACTCCAAATAAACGAAAAACGTTGTTGCAAAACTAGAACGCGTTTAAAAGGTAACTTTTTGTCCGTTCTTCTCGTTTTCACACAAAATTAACAACGAAAAACGTTGTTGCAAAACTATAACGCGTTTAAAAGGTCCCTTTTTGTCCGATTTTCTCGTTTTCACTCAAAATTAACAACGAAAAACATTGTTGCAAAACTATAACGCATTTAAAAGGTCCCTTTATGTCCGATCTTCTCGTTTTCACACAAAATAAACAACGAAAAACCTTATTACAAAACTTTAACGCGTTTGAAAGGTCCCTTTTTGTCCGATCTTCTCGTTTTCACTCAAAATTAACAACGAAAAACGTTGTTGCAAAACTATAACACGTTTAAAAGGTCCCTTTCTCTCCGATCTTCTCGTTTTCACACAAAATAAACAACGAAAACGTTATTGCAAAACTATAACGCATTTGAAAGGTCCCTTTTTGTCCGATCTTCTCGTTTTCACTCAAAATAAACTACGAAAAACGTTGTTGCAAAACTATAACGCGTTTAAAAGGTCTCTTTTTGTCCGATCTTCTCGTTTTCACACAAAATAAACAACGAAAAACGTTATTGCAAAACTATAACGTGTTTGAAAGGTCCCTTTTTGTCCGATCTTCTCGTTTTCATTCCAAATAAACAACAAAAACGTTGTTGCAAAACTATAACGTGTTTAAAAGGTCCTTTTTTGTCCGATTTTCTCGTTTTCACTCAAAATTAACAACGAAAAACGTTGTTGCAAAACTATAACGCATTTAAAAGGTCCCTTTTTGTCCGATCTTCTCGTTTTCACACAAAATAAACAACGAAAAACGTTATTGCAAAACTATAATGTGTTTGAAAGGTCTCTTTTTGTCCGATCTTCTCGTTTTTACTAAAAATAAACAACGAAAAACGTTGTTGCAAAACTATAACGCATTTAAAAGGTCCCTTTTTGTCCGATCTTCTCGTTTTCACTCAAAATTAACAACGAAAAACGTTGTTGCAAAACTATAACGCGTTTAAAAGGTCCCTTTTTATTCTATCTTCTCGTTTTCATACAAAATAAACAACGAAAAACGTTATTGCAAAACTATAACGCCTTTGAAAGGTCCCTTTTTGTTCGATTTTCTCGTTTTCACTCAAAATAAACAACGAAAAACGTTGTTGCAAAACTATAACGCATTTAAAACTTTCCTTTTTGTCCGATCTTCTCGTTTTCACTCAAAATAAACAACGAAAAACGTTGTTGCAAAACTATAACGCGTATAAAACATCCCTTTTTGTCCGATCTTCTCGTTTTCACTCAAAATTAACAACGAAAAACGTTGTCGCAAAAATATAACGCGTTTATAAGGTCCCTTTTTGTCCGATCTTCTCATTTTCACTCCAAATAAACATCGAAAAACGTCGTTGCAAAACTATAACGCGTTTAAAAGGTCCCTTTTTGTTCGATCTTCTCGTTTTCACTCATAATAAACAACGAAAACGTTGTTGCAAAACTATAACACGTTTAAAACGTCCCTTTTTGTCCGATCTTCTCGTTTTCACTAAAAATAAACCACGAAAAAACATTGTTGCAAAACTATAACGCGTTTAGAAGGTCCCTTTTTGTCCGATCTTCTCGTTTCACTCAAAATAAACAACGAAAAACGTTGTTGCAAAAATATAACGCGTTTAAAAGGTCCCTTTTTGTCCGATCTTCTCATTTTCACTCCAAATAAACAACGAAAAACGTTGTTGCAAAACTAGAACGCGTTTAAAAGGTGACTTTTTGTCCGATCTTCTCGTTTTCACACAAAATTAACAACGAAAAACGTTGTTGCAAAACTATAACGCGTTTAAAAGGTCCCTTTTTGTCCGATCTTCTCGTTTTCACTCAAAATTAACAACGAAAAACGTTGTTGCAAAACTATAACGCGTTTAAAAGGTCCCTTTTTGTTCTATCTTCTCGTTTTCACACAAAATAAACAAAGAAAAACGTTATTGCAAAACTATAATGCGTTTGAAAGGTCCCTTTTTGTTCGATCTTCTCGTTTTCACTCAAAATAAACAACGAAAAACGTTGTTGCAAAACTATAACGCATTTAAAACGTCCCTTTTTGTCCGATCTTCTCGTTTTCACTCAAAATAAACAACGAAAAACGTTGTTGCAAAACTATAAAGTATTTAAAACGTCCTTTTTTGTCCGATCTTCTCGTTTTCACTCAAAATTAACAATGAAAAACGTTGTTGCAAAACTATAGCGCGTTTAAAACGTCCCTTTTTGTCCAATCTTCTCGTTTTCACTCAAAATAAACAACGAAAAACGTTGTTGCAAAACTATAACGCGTTTAAAACGTCCTTTTGGTCCGATCTTCTCGTTTTCACTCAAAATAAACAACGAAAAACGTTGTTGCAAAACTATAACGCGTTTAAAAGGTCCCTTTTTGTCCGATCTTCTCGTTTTCAATCAAAATAAACAACGAAAAACGTTGTTGCAAAACTATAACGCGTTTAAAAGGTCCCTTTTTGTCCGATCTTCTCGTTTTCAATCAAAATAAACAACGAAAAACGTTGTTGCAAAACTATAACGCGTTTAAAACGTCCCTTTTTGTCCGATCTTCTCGTTTTCACTCAAAATAAACAACGAAAAACGTTGTTGCAAAACTATAACGCGTTTAAAACGACCCTTTTTGTCCGATTTCTCGTTTTCACTCAAAATAAACAACGAAAAACGTTGTTGCAAAACTATAACGCGTTTAAAAGGTCCCTTTTTTCCGATCTTCTCGTTTTCACTCAAAATAAACAACGAAAAACGTTGTTGCAAAAATATAACGCGTTTAAAAGGTCCCTTTTTACCTGATCTTCTCATTTTCACTCCAAATAAACAACGAAAAACGTTGTTGCAAAACTATAACGCGTTTAAAAGGTCCCTTTTTGTCCGATTTTCTCGTTTTCACTCAAAATTAACAACGAAAAACGTTGTTGCAAAACTATAACGCGTTTAAAAGGTCCCTTTATGTCCGATCTACTCGTTTTCACACAAAATAAACAACGAAAAACATTATTACAAAACTTTAACGAGTTTGAAAGGTCTCTTTTTGTCCGATCTTCTCGTTTTTACTCACAATTAACAATGAAAAACGTTGTTGCAAAACTATAACGCGTTTAAAACGTCCCTTTTTGTCCGATCTTCTCGTTTTCACTCAAAATAAACAACGAAAAACGTTGTTGCAAAAATATAACGCGTTTAAAAGGTCCCTTTTTGCCCGATCTTCTCATTTTCACTCCAAATAAACAACGAAAAACGTTGCTGCAAAATTACTATAACGCGTTTAAAAGGTCTCTTTTTGTCCGATTTTCTCTTTTTCACTCAAAATTAACAACGAAAAACGTTGTTGAAAAACTATAACGCGTTTAAAAGGTCTCTTTATGTCCGATCTTCTCGTTTTTACTCCA
The DNA here is from genome assembly GCF_046630445.1 of Rutidosis leptorrhynchoides. Classification (NCBI taxonomy): domain Eukaryota; kingdom Viridiplantae; phylum Streptophyta; class Magnoliopsida; order Asterales; family Asteraceae; genus Rutidosis; species Rutidosis leptorrhynchoides. The sequence continues at coordinate 263,146,354 of NC_092337.1, forward strand.
AATAAACAACGAAAAACCTTATTACAAAACTTTAACGTGTTTAAAAGATCCCTTTTTGTCCGATATTCTCGTTTTCACTCAAAATAAACAACGAAAAACGTTGTTGCAAAACTATAACGCGTTTAAAAGGTCCATTTTTGTCCGATCTTCTCGTTTTCACACAAAATAAACAACGAAAAACGTTATTGCAAAACTATAATGTGTTTGAAAGGTCCCTTTTTGTCCGATCTTCTCGTTTTCACTCAAAATAAACAAAGAAAAACGTTGTTGCAAAACTATAATGCATTTAAAAGGTCCTTTTTTGTCCGATCTTCTCGTTTTCACACAAAATTAACAACGAAAAACGTTGTTGCAAAACATAACGCGTTTAAAAGGTCTCTTTTTGTCCGATCTTCTCGTTTTCACTCAAAATTAACAACGAAAAACGTTGTTGCAAAACTATAACGCGTTTAAAACTTTCCTTTTTGTCCGATCTTCTCGTTTTCACTCAAAATAAACAACGAAAAACGTTGTTGCAAAACTATAACGCGTATAAAACATCCCTTTTTGTCCGATCTTCTCGTTTTCACTCAAAATTAACAACGAAAAACGTTGTTGCAAAAATATAACGCGTTTATAAGGTCCCTTTTTGTCCGATCTTCTCATTTTCACTCCAAATAAACATCGAAAAACGTCGTTGCAAAACTATAACGCGTTTAAAAGGTCCCTTTTTGTTCGATCTTCTCGTTTTCACTCATAATAAACAACGAAAACGTTGTTGCAAAACTATAACACGTTTAAAACGTCCCTTTTTGTCCGATCTTCTCGTTTTCACTAAAAATAAACCACGAAAAAACATTGTTGCAAAACTATAACGCGTTTAGAAGGTCCCTTTTTGTCCGATCTTCTCGTTTCACTCAAAATAAACAACGAAAAACGTTGTTGCAAAATTATAACGCGTTTAAAAGGTCCCTTTTTGTCCGATCTTCTCATTTTCACTCCAAATAAACAACGAAAAACGTTGTTGCAAAACTAGAACGCGTTTAAAAGGTGACTTTTTGTCCGATCTTCTCGTTTTCACACAAAATTAACAACGAAAAACGTTGTTGCAAAACTATAACGCGTTTAAAAGGTCCCTTTTTGTCCGATCTTCTCGTTTTCACTCAAAATTAACAACGAAAAACGTTGTTGCAAAACTATAACGCGTTTAAAAGGTCCCTTTTTGTTCTATCTTCTCGTTTTCACACAAAATAAACAAAGAAAAACGTTATTGCAAAACTATAATGCGTTTGAAAGGTCCCTTTTTGTTCGATCTTCTCGTTTTCACTCAAAATAAACAACGAAAAACGTTGTTGCAAAACTATAACGCATTTAAAACGTCCCTTTTTGTCCGATCTTCTCGTTTTCACTCAAAATAAACAACGAAAAACGTTGTTGCAAAACTATAAAGTATTTAAAACGTCCTTTTTTGTCCGATCTTCTCGTTTTCACTCAAAATTAACAATGAAAAACGTTGTTGCAAAACTATAGCGCGTTTAAAACGTCCCTTTTTGTCCAATCTTCTCGTTTTCACTCAAAATAAACAACGAAAAACGTTGTTGCAAAACTATAACGCGTTTAAAACGTCCTTTTGGTCCGATCTTCTCGTTTTCACTCAAAATAAACAACGAAAAACGTTGTTGCAAAACTATAACGCGTTTAAAAGGTCCCTTTTTGTCCGATCTTCTCGTTTTCAATCAAAATAAACAACGAAAAACGTTGTTGCAAAACTATAACGCGTTTAAAAGGTCCCTTTTTGTCCGATCTTCTCGTTTTCAATCAAAATAAACAACGAAAAACGTTGTTGCAAAACTATAACGCGTTTAAAACGTCCCTTTTTGTCCGATCTTCTCGTTTTCACTCAAAATAAACAACGAAAAACGTTGTTGCAAAACTATAACGCGTTTAAAACGACCCTTTTTGTCCGATTTCTCGTTTTCACTCAAAATAAACAACGAAAAACGTTGTTGCAAAACTATAACGCGTTTAAAAGGTCCCTTTTTTCCGATCTTCTCGTTTTCACTCAAAATAAACAACGAAAAACGTTGTTGCAAAAATATAACGCGTTTAAAAGGTCCCTTTTTACCTGATCTTCTCATTTTCACTCCAAATAAACAACGAAAAACGTTGTTGCAAAACTATAACGCGTTTAAAAGGTCCCTTTTTGTCCGATTTTCTCGTTTTCACTCAAAATTAACAACGAAAAACGTTGTTGCAAAACTATAACGCGTTTAAAAGGTCCCTTTATGTCCGATCTTCTCGTTTTCACACAAAATAAACAACGAAAAACATTATTACAAAACTTTAACGAGTTTGAAAGGTCTCTTTTTGTCCGATCTTCTCGTTTTTACTCACAATTAACAATGAAAAACGTTGTTGCAAAACTATAACGCGTTTAAAACGTCCCTTTTTGTCCGATCTTCTCGTTTTCACTCAAAATAAACAACGAAAAACGTTGTTGCAAAAATATAACGCGTTTAAAAGGTCCCTTTTTGCCCGATCTTCTCATTTTCACTCCAAATAAACAACGAAAAACGTTGCTGCAAAATTACTATAACGCGTTTAAAAGGTCTCTTTTTGTCCGATTTTCTCTTTTTCACTCAAAATTAACAACGAAAAACGTTGTTGAAAAACTATAACGCGTTTAAAAGGTCTCTTTATGTCCGATCTTCTCGTTTTTACTCCAAATAAACAACGAAAAACCTTATTACAAAACTTTAACGTGTTTAAAAGATCCCTTTTTGTCCGATATTCTCGTTTTCACTCAAAATAAACAACGAAAAACGTTGTTGCAAAACTATAACGCGTTTAAAAGGTCCATTTTTGTCCGATCTTCTCGTTTTCACACAAAATAAACAACGAAAAACGTTATTGCAAAACTATAATGTGTTTGAAAGGTCCCTTTTTGTCCGATCTTCTCGTTTTCACTCAAAATAAACAAAGAAAAACGTTGTTGCAAAACTATAATGCATTTAAAAGGTCCCTTTTTGTCCGATCTTCTCGTTTTCACACAAAATTAACAACGAAAAACGTTGTTGCAAAACATAACGCGTTTAAAAGGTCTCTTTTTGTCCGATCTTCTCGTTTTCACTCAAAATTAACAACGAAAAACGTTGTTGCAAAACTATAACGCGTTTGAAAGGTCCCTTTTTGTTCGATCTTCTCGTTTTCACTCAAAATAAACAACGAAAAACGTCGTTAAAAAACTATAACGCGTTTGAAAGGTCCCTTTTTGTTCGATCTTCTCGTTTTCACTCAAAATAAACAACGAAAAACGTCGTTGCAAAACTATAACACGTTTAAAAGGTCCCTTTTTGTTCGATCCTCTCGTTTTCACTCAAAATAAACAACGAAAACGTTGTTGCAAAACTATAACGCGTTGAAAATGTCCCTTTTTGTCCGATCATCTCGTTTTCACTAAAAATAAACAACCTAAAACATTGTTGCAAAACTATAACGCGTTTAGAAGGTCCCTTTTTGTACGATCTTCTCGTTTTCACTCAAAATAAACAACGAAAAACGTTGTTGCAAAAATATAACGCGTTTAAAAGGTCCCTTTTTGTCGGATCTTCTCATTTCACTCCAAACAAACAACGAAAAACGTTGTTGCAAAACTAGAACGCGTTTAAAAGGTCCCTTTTTGTCCGATCTTCTCGTTTTCACACAAAATTAACAACGAAAAACGTTGTTGCAAAACTATAACGCATTTAAAAGGTCCCTTTTTGTCCGATCTTCTCGTTTTCACTCAAAATTAACAACGAAAAACGTTGTTGCAAAACTATAACGCGTTTAAAAGGTCCCTTTTTGTTCTATCTTCTCGTTTTCACACAAAATAAACAACGAAAAACGTTATTGCAAAACTATAACGCGTTTGAAAGGTCCCTTTTTGTTCGATCTTCTCGTTTTCACTCAAAATAAACAAAGAAAAACGTTGTTGCAAAACTATAACGCATTTAAAACGTCCCTTTTTGTCCGATCTTCTCGTTTTCACTCAAAATAAACAACGAAAAACGTTGTTGCAAAACTATAACGTGTTTAAAACGTCCCTTTATGTCCGATCTTCTCGTTTTCTCACAAAATAAACAACGAAAAACCTTATTACAAAACTTTAACGCGTTTGAAAGGTCCCTTTTTGTCCGATCTTCTCGTTTTCACTCAAAATTAACAACGAAAAACGTTGTTGCAAAACTATAATGCGTTTAAAAGGTCCCTTTTTGTTCTATCTTCTCGTTTTCATAAAAAATAAACAACGAAAAACGTTATTGCAAAACTATAACGCATTTGAAAGGTCCCTTTTTGTCCGATCTTCGCGTTTTCACACAAAATATACAACGAAAACATTATTGCAAAACTATAACGCATTTGAAAGGTCCCTTTTTGTCTGATCTTCTCGTTTTCACTCAAAATAAACAACGAAAAACGTTGTTGCAAAACTATAACGCGTTTAAAAGGTCTCTTTTTGTCCGATCTTCTCGTTTTCACACAAAATAAACAACGAAAAACGTTATTGCAAAACTATAACGTGTTTGAAAGGTCCCTTTTTGTCCGATCTTCTCGTTTTCATTCCAAATAAACAACGAAAACGTTGTTGCAAAACTATAACGTGTTTAAAAGGTCCTTTTTTGTCCGATTTTCTCGTTTTCACTCAATATTAACAACGAAAAACGTTGTTGCAAAACTATAACGCGTTTAAAAGGTCCCTTTTTGTCCGATCTTCTCGTTTTCACACAAAATAAACAACGAAAAACGTTATTGCAAAACTATAATGTGTTTGAAAGGTCCCTTTTTGTCCGATCTTCTCGTTTTTACTCAAAATAAACAACGAAAAACGTTGTTGCAAAACTATAACGCATTTAAAAGGTCCCTTTTTGTCCGATCTTCTCGTTTTCACTCAAAATTAAAAACGAAAAACGTTTTTGCAAAACTATAACGCTCTTAAAAGGTCCCTTTTTGTTCTATCTTCTCGTTTTCATACAAAATAAACAACGAAAAACGTTATTGCAAAACTATAACGCGTTTGAAAGGTCCCTTTTTGTTCGATCTTCTCGTTTTCACTCAAAATAAACAACGAAAAACGTTGTTGCAAAACTATAAAGTATTTAAAACGTCATTTTTTGTCCGATCTTCTCGTTTTCACTCAAAATTAACAGTGAAAAACGTTGTTGCAAAACTATAGCGCGTTTAAAACGTCCCTTTTTGTCCAATCTTCTCGTTTTCACTCAAAATAAACAACGAAAAACGTTGTTGCAAAACTATAACGCGTTTAAAACGTCCTTTTGGTCCGATCTTCTCGTTTTCACTCAAAATAAACAACGAAAAAAGTTGTTGCAAAACTATAACGCGTTTAAAAGGTCCCTTTTTGTCCGATCTTCTCGTTTTCACTCAAAATAAACAACGAAAAACGTTGTTGCAAAACTATAACGCGTTTAAAACGTCCATTTTTGTCCGATCTTCTCGTTTTCACTCAAAATAAACAACGAAAACGTTATTGCAAAACTATAACGCATTTGAAAGGTCCCTTTTTGTCCGATCTTCTCGTTTTCACACAAAATAAACAACGAAAACGTTATTGCAAAACTATAACGCATTTGAAAGGTCCCTTTTTGTCCGATCTTCTCGTTTTCACTCAAAATAAACAACGAAAAACGTTGTTGCAAAACTATAACGCGTATGAAAGGTCCCTTTTTGTCCGATCTTCTCGTTTTCATTCCAAATAAACAACGAAAACGTTGTTGCAAAACTATAACGTGTTTAAAAGTCCTTTTTTGTCCGATTTTCTCGTTTTCACTCAAAATTAACAACGAAAAACGTTGTTCCAAAACTATAACGCGTTTAAAAGGTCTCTTTTTGTCCGATCTTCTCGTTTTCACACAAAATAAACAACGAAAAACGTTATTGCAAAACTATAACGTGTTTGAAAGGTCCTTTTTTGTCCGATTTTCTCGTTTTCACTCAAAATTAACAACGAAAAACGTTGTTGCAAAACTATAACGCATTTAAAACTTACCTTTTTGTCCGATCTTCTCGTTTTCACTCAAAATTAACAACGAAAAACGTTGTTGCAAAACTATAACGCGTTTAAAACATCCCTTTTTGTCCGATCTTCTCGTTTTCACTCAAAATTAACAACGAAAAACGTTGTTGTAAAAATATAACGCGTTTAAAAGGTCCCTTTTTGTCCGATCTTCTCATTTTCACTCCAAATAAACAACGAAAAACGTCGTTGCAAAACTATAACGCGTTTAAAAGGTCCCTTTTTGTTTGATCTTCTCGTTTTCACTCATAATAAACAACGAAAACGTTGTTGCAAAACTATAACGCGTTTAAAGCGTCCCTTTTTGTCCGATCTTCTCGTTTTCACTAAAAATAAACAATGAAAAACATTGTTGCAAAACTATAACGCGTTTAGAAGGTCCCTTTTTGTCCGATCTTCTCGTTTCACTCTAAATAAACAACGAAAAACGTTGTTGCAAAAATATAACGCGTTTAAAAGGTTCCTTTTTGTCCGATCTTCTCATTTTCACTCCAAATAAACGAAAAACGTTGTTGCAAAACTAGAACGCGTTTAAAAGGTAACTTTTTGTCCGTTCTTCTCGTTTTCACACAAAATTAACAACGAAAAACGTTGTTGCAAAACTATAACGCGTTTAAAAGGTCCCTTTTTGTCCGATTTTCTCGTTTTCACTCAAAATTAACAACGAAAAACATTGTTGCAAAACTATAACGCATTTAAAAGGTCCCTTTATGTCCGATCTTCTCGTTTTCACACAAAATAAACAACGAAAAACCTTATTACAAAACTTTAACGCGTTTGAAAGGTCCCTTTTTGTCCGATCTTCTCGTTTTCACTCAAAATTAACAACGAAAAACGTTGTTGCAAAACTATAACACGTTTAAAAGGTCCCTTTCTCTCCGATATTCTCGTTTTCACACAAAATAAACAACGAAAACGTTATTGCAAAACTATAACGCATTTGAAAGGTCCCTTTTTGTCCGATCTTCTCGTTTTCACTCAAAATAAACTACGAAAAACGTTGTTGCAAAACTATAACGCGTTTAAAAGGTCTCTTTTTGTCCGATCTTCTCGTTTTCACACAAAATAAACAACGAAAAACGTTATTGCAAAACTATAACGTGTTTGAAAGGTCCCTTTTTGTCCGATTTTCTCGTTTTCATTCCAAATAAACAACAAAAACGTTGTTGCAAAACTATAACGTGTTTAAAAGGTCCTTTTTTGTCCGATTTTCTCGTTTTCACTCAAAATTAACAACGAAAAACGTTGTTGCAAAACTATAACGCATTTAAAAGGTCCCTTTTTGTCCGATCTTCTCGTTTTCACACAAAATAAACAACGAAAAACGTTATTGCAAAACTATAATGTGTTTGAAAGGTCTCTTTTTGTCCGATCTTCTCGTTTTTACTAAAAATAAACAACGAAAAACGTTGTTGCAAAACTATAACGCATTTAAAAGGTCCCTTTTTGTCCGATCTTCTCGTTTTCACTCAAAATTAACAACGAAAAACGTTGTTGCAAAACTATAACGCGTTTAAAAGGTCCCTTTTTATTCTATCTTCTCGTTTTCATACAAAATAAACAACGAAAAACGTTATTGCAAAACTATAACGCCTTTGAAAGGTCCCTTTTTGTTCGATTTTCTCGTTTTCACTCAAAATAAACAACGAAAAACGTTGTTGCAAAACTATAACGCATTTAAAACTTTCCTTTTTGTCCGATCTTCTCGTTTTCACTCAAAATAAACAACGAAAAACGTTGTTGCAAAACTATAACGCGTATAAAACATCCCTTTTTGTCCGATCTTCTCGTTTTCACTCAAAATTAACAACGAAAAACGTTGTTGCAAAAATATAACGCGTTTATAAGGTCCCTTTTTGTCCGATCTTCTCATTTTCACTCCAAATAAACATCGAAAAACGTCGTTGCAAAACTATAACGCGTTTAAAAGGTCCCTTTTTGTTCGATCTTCTCGTTTTCACTCATAATAAACAACGAAAACGTTGTTGCAAAACTATAACACGTTTAAAACGTCCCTTTTTGTCCGATCTTCTCGTTTTCACTAAAAATAAACCACGAAAAAACATTGTTGCAAAACTATAACGCGTTTAGAAGGTCCCTTTTTGTCCGATCTTCTCGTTTCACTCAAAATAAACAACGAAAAACGTTGTTGCAAAAATATAACGCGTTTAAAAGGTCCCTTTTTGTCCGATCTTCTCATTTTCACTCCAAATAAACAACGAAAAACGTTGTTGCAAAACTAGAACGCGTTTAAAAGGTGACTTTTTGTCCGATCTTCTCGTTTTCACACAAAATTAACAACGAAAAACGTTGTTGCAAAACTATAACGCGTTTAAAAGGTCCCTTTTTGTCCGATCTTCTCGTTTTCACTCAAAATTAACAACGAAAAACGTTGTTGCAAAACTATAACGCGTTTAAAAGGTCCCTTTTTGTTCTATCTTCTCGTTTTCACACAAAATAAACAAAGAAAAACGTTATTGCAAAACTATAATGCGTTTGAAAGGTCCCTTTTTGTTCGATCTTCTCGTTTTCACTCAAAATAAACAACGAAAAACGTTGTTGCAAAACTATAACGCATTTAAAACGTCCCTTTTTGTCCGATCTTCTCGTTTTCACTCAAAATAAACAACGAAAAACGTTGTTGCAAAACTATAAAGTATTTAAAACGTCCTTTTTTGTCCGATCTTCTCGTTTTCACTCAAAATTAACAATGAAAAACGTTGTTGCAAAACTATAGCGCGTTTAAAACGTCCCTTTTTGTCCAATCTTCTCGTTTTCACTCAAAATAAACAACGAAAAACGTTGTTGCAAAACTATAACGCGTTTAAAACGTCCTTTTGGTCCGATCTTCTCGTTTTCACTCAAAATAAACAACGAAAAACGTTGTTGCAAAACTATAACGCGTTTAAAAGGTCCCTTTTTGTCCGATCTTCTCGTTTTCAATCAAAATAAACAACGAAAAACGTTGTTGCAAAACTATAACGCGTTTAAAAGGTCCCTTTTTGTCCGATCTTCTCGTTTTCAATCAAAATAAACAACGAAAAACGTTGTTGCAAAACTATAATGCGTTTAAAACGTCCCTTTTTGTCCGATCTTCTCGTTTTCACTCAAAATAAACAACGAAAAACGTTGTTGCAAAACTATAACGCGTTTAAAACGACCCTTTTTGTCCGATTTCTCGTTTTCACTCAAAATAAACAACGAAAAACGTTGTTGCAAAACTATAACGCGTTTAAAAGGTCCCTTTTTTCCGATCTTCTCGTTTTCACTCAAAATAAACAACGAAAAACGTTGTTGCAAAAATATAACGCGTTTAAAAGGTCCCTTTTTACCTGATCTTCTCATTTTCACTCCAAATAAACAACGAAAAACGTTGTTGCAAAACTATAACGCGTTTAAAAGGTCCCTTTTTGTCCGATTTTCTCGTTTTCACTCAAAATTAACAACGAAAAACGTTGTTGCAAAACTATAACGCGTTTAAAAGGTCCCTTTATGTCCGATCTTCTCGTTTTCACACAAAATAAACAACGAAAAACATTATTACAAAACTTTAACGAGTTTGAAAGGTCTCTTTTTGTCCGATCTTCTCGTTTTTACTCACAATTAACAATGAAAAACGTTGTTGCAAAACTATAACGCGTTTAAAACGTCCCTTTTTGTCCGATCTTCTCGTTTTCACTCAAAATAAACAACGAAAAACGTTGTTGCAAAAATATAACGCGTTTAAAAGGTCCCTTTTTGCCCGATCTTCTCATTTTCACTCCAAATAAACAACGAAAAACGTTGCTGCAAAATTACTATAACGCGTTTAAAAGGTCTCTTTTTGTCCGATTTTCTCTTTTTCACTCAAAATTAACAACGAAAAACGTTGTTGAAAAACTATAACGCGTTTAAAAGGTCTCTTTATGCCCGATCTTCTCGTTTTTACTCCAAATAAACAACGAAAAACCTTATTACAAAACTTTAACGTGTTTAAAAGATCCCTTTTTGTCCGATATTCTCGTTTTCACTCAAAATAAACAACGAAAAACGTTGTTGCAAAACTATAACGCGTTTAAAAGGTCCATTTTTGTCCGATCTTCTCGTTTTCACACAAAATAAACAACGAAAAACGTTATTGCAAAACTATAATGTGTTTGAAAGGTCCCTTTTTGTCCGATCTTCTCGTTTTCACTCAAAATAAACAAAGAAAAACGTTGTTGCAAAACTATAATGCATTTAAAAGGTCCCTTTTTGTCCGATCTTCTCGTTTTCACACAAAATTAACAACGAAAAACGTTGTTGCAAAACATAACGCGTTTAAAAGGTCTCTTTTTGTCCGATCTTCTCGTTTTCACTCAAAATTAACAACGAAAAACGTTGTTGCAAAACTATAACGCGTTTGAAAGGTCCCTTTTTGTTCGATCTTCTCGTTTTCACTCAAAATAAACAACGAAAAACGTCGTTAAAAAACTATAACGCGTTTGAAAGGTCCCTTTTTGTTCGATCTTCTCGTTTTCACTCAAAATAAACAACGAAAAACGTCGTTGCAAAACTATAACACGTTTAAAAGGTCCCTTTTTGTTCGATCCTCTCGTTTTCACTCAAAATAAACAACGAAAACGTTGTTGCAAAACTATAACGCGTTGAAAATGTCCCTTTTTGTCCGATCATCTCGTTTTCACTAAAAATAAACAACCTAAAACATTGTTGCAAAACTATAACGCGTTTAGAAGGTCCCTTTTTGTACGATCTTCTCGTTTTCACTCAAAATAAACAACGAAAAACGTTGTTGCAAAAATATAACGCGTTTAAAAGGTCCCTTTTTGTCGGATCTTCTCATTTCACTCCAAACAAACAACGAAAAACGTTGTTGCAAAACTAGAACGCGTTTAAAAGGTCCCTTTTTGTCCGATCTTCTCGTTTTCACACAAAATTAACAACGAAAAACGTTGTTGCAAAACTATAACGCATTTAAAAGGTCCCTTTTTGTCCGATCTTCTCGTTTTCACTCAAAATTAACAACGAAAAACGTTGTTGCAAAACTATAACGCGTTTAAAAGGTCCCTTTTTGTTCTATCTTCTCGTTTTCACACAAAATAAACAACGAAAAACGTTATTGCAAAACTATAACGCGTTTGAAAGGTCCCTTTTTGTTCGATCTTCTCGTTTTCACTCAAAATAAACAAAGAAAAACGTTGTTGCAAAACTATAACGCATTTAAAACGTCCCTTTTTGTCCGATCTTCTCGTTTTCACTCAAAATAAACAACGAAAAACGTTGTTGCAAAACTATAACGTGTTTAAAACGTCCCTTTATGTCCGATCTTCTCGTTTTCTCACAAAATAAACAACGAAAAACCTTATTACAAAACTTTAACGCGTTTGAAAGGTCCCTTTTTGTCCGATCTTCTCGTTTTCACTCAAAATTAACAACGAAAAACGTTGTTGCAAAACTATAATGCGTTTAAAAGGTCCCTTTTTGTTCTATCTTCTCGTTTTCATAAAAAATAAACAACGAAAAACGTTATTGCAAAACTATAACGCATTTGAAAGGTCCCTTTTTGTCCGATCTTCGCGTTTTCACACAAAATATACAACGAAAACATTATTGCAAAACTATAACGCATTTGAAAGGTCCCTTTTTGTCTGATCTTCTCGTTTTCACTCAAAATAAACAACGAAAAACGTTGTTGCAAAACTATAACGCGTTTAAAAGGTCTCTTTTTGTCCGATCTTCTCGTTTTCACACAAAATAAACAACGAAAAACGTTATTGCAAAACTATAACGTGTTTGAAAGGTCCCTTTTTGTCCGATCTTCTCGTTTTCATTCCAAATAAACAACGAAAACGTTGTTGCAAAACTATAACGTGTTTAAAAGGTCCTTTTTTGTCCGATTTTCTCGTTTTCACTCAATATTAACAACGAAAAACGTTGTTGCAAAACTATAACGCGTTTAAAAGGTCCCTTTTTGTCCGATCTTCTCGTTTTCACACAAAATAAACAACGAAAAACGTTATTGCAAAACTATAATGTGTTTGAAAGGTCCCTTTTTGTCCGATCTTCTCGTTTTTACTCAAAATAAACAACGAAAAACGTTGTTGCAAAACTATAACGCATTTAAAAGGTCCCTTTTTGTCCGATCTTCTCGTTTTCACTCAAAATTAAAAACGAAAAACGTTTTTGCAAAACTATAACGCTCTTAAAAGGTCCCTTTTTGTTCTATCTTCTCGTTTTCATACAAAATAAACAACGAAAAACGTTATTGCAAAACTATAACGCGTTTGAAAGGTCCCTTTTTGTTCGATCTTCTCGTTTTCACTCAAAATAAACAACGAAAAACGTTGTTGCAAAACTATAAAGGACTTTGTGACAACGGTAACCAAAATGATGTTTGTGACAACACACTACAGTAACCAAAATGATGTTTGTGACAACGGTTGCATAAAGGACTTTGTCCTTTGTAACCAAAGCCTGAACCGCTACCCGCACCTTTCGTGGTTTCTTGTTTCTTATAAGGTTGTTGTTGGTTACCTCGATCATAACCTCCATTCCACTTTTTCTTGTTCCCCAATACCTTCACCTCAGTATTGAATGCTTTCTTGTCCAAAATGACCTGATCCATTAGCTCGTTTGCCATGGTTATAGCTTCATGAATTGTCTTAGGTTTCGATGCTGTAACGTTTGCCTTGACCTTTTTGGGCAAACCACCTTTGTACATTTCAATCTTCCGTGCTTCGGTTGGAACCAATTCAGGACATAGTAAAACCAATTCCATGAATCGCTGATTGTAGTTGGTGATTTCAGTACCAACCACCTTCAAACTTCGTAACTCATCTTCTAACTTAATAACCTCATTCCTTGGACAATACTCGGTGATTATCATTGCTTTGAATTCTTCCCATGGAGTATCATAAGCTACATCTCCTCCTACCGCCTTCACATAATTCTTCCACCATGTGAGTGCACTATCTTGTAAAGTGCACGATGCAAACTTGGTCATGTCTTTTTCATCACAACCACTGATTTTAAACACCGTCTCCATCTTTTCTATCCATCGGGTTAAACCGATCGGTCCTTCCGTTCCACTGAATGATGAAGGCTTGCAAGCTTGAAACGTCTTGTAGGAGCATCCTACACGAGGATTTGGATTAACTGCAGCAGCTCTTGCAGCCTCAACCCATAACATTCTGTCGTTCACTCGCTGGTTGATGAAGTCCTCGACTTCTTGTTCCGTCATTCGATTCAATCGCGCCATTTCTAATGAAAGAAAATAATTATTCACATGGATTATTATAGATGTAGTGTGTATTTATAGTACATTATAGCTTATTAATAATATGAACTAGGTATTATTATAAAAGCCTTTTCTTCTTATTAGCGTTTTATAATTATATCTTGGGTAGTACCTACCCGTTAATGTTCATACTTAATAGCTTAGTACAGAATCAATTACTACAATCTAAATAATACTTAACCATGGAAAATTATTGCATTTCATACTTCAATATTTTACATATGCTTATCTTACATCGAACATTAAGCAAACCACACTATTAATATTATACAAAACATTATTCGGTTCCATGGTTTGACACAGCAGCGCATCGTTTGATCTATTTTCTAGGACGTTTAGACACAAAGATTTGCTTAACGCTTATCCTAACTGTCTGCCTATATTTTGGCTGTGGGACTGAAGAACTGGATGCCGGGACAGAACGAATAGGAATAGCGGGGATAGGGGTGGTAGTGTTGAGTGGAATTGGTGCCACATCATTCTCATTAAACTCGGGATTTGGATTTTCTAATTCATTAGCCTTTCGTTTCTTTCCTAGTTCGAACTCGTCTTTTGTAATTTCCTGTATTTCTTCCTCGGGTTCACTTTCCTCCTCGGGTTCACTTTCCTCCTCGGGTTCACTTTCCTCCTCGGGTTCACTTTCCTCCTCGGGTTCACTTTCCGGGTTCTCTATAGTTGGTTCATCCGGAATTTGTGAGTCTTCCCCAAGGATATCATTTTCGTCATCGGACAGGTTAATGACTGGAACGCCATCTGAAGATTCTGATTCGGAGTCGTTGATTGTGATAACAATTTTTGAGCTCGACATCTATCACACAACAACTAACCCATTAGTACTTATATAATATTTACATATAAATTTTAACCAACAGTGATAAGCAATGTTTTTTTTTTTTTTTTTTTTTTTTTAAATCAGACCCGGTCAAAGTCCAGACTTACTAATGTATCCTAACGGCTTCTCGGTTAGACACACTAATGCAGACCTGGTTCGCTAAGACCAACGCTCTAATACCACATGTCATAACCCGTCCTTAACCATAAGAACGTGTTAGATAACGTATGATTTCATTGCGAGGTATTGACCTCTATATGCGACATTTTTAAAAAGGAAAACTGCATATATTATACATTACAAACCAAACCATTATTTTTGTTACAAGCTTTAGACAATAAAAAGATGATTATCGTTTAACGATAATCTTCGACTTACAAACTTTACAAATGATAATAACAACACGATTTCTAGCATATTTTACAACACACGTCCTCGGATATGCAGTTTTATTTTTGACACAAATATGAGTACGCATGATCCTGCTTAGATTCAACATAATGCAGCGGAAGCTTTAATTATCACCTGAGAATAAACATGTTTAAAAACGTCAACATAAAGTTGGTGAGATATAGGTTTAGTGCGCAGCAATATATATATATAGACCACAAGATTTCGTATATAAACATTTCAATAAAAATATTCTAAGTGGTTGAGCACTTGGTAACCATACTTAACATTTTCACGTCGCATATTCCCTTTAATATGAAATCCTACTACACCGTACCAAGTGTAGTCACAAAACGAAGTACTGTGCAACCGTTGAATACTGGTCGTCCAGTCCGGTTGGGGTTGTCAGGCCCGATAGATCTATCAACAGGATTCGCGTTTACAATACCGCTGTAAATATTAGTTACCAAGCTACAGGGAAGTATGCCAGTGGTACAACTCAACGTAGAATATATTTTTCAGTTACTTGTGTCCATATCGTAAAACATAAAATACATGTATTCTCATCCCGAAATATTTAGAGTTTAAAAGTGGGACTATATACTCACTCTTGTCTTGATGATATATATATTTTGACTCGGTCTTCCGGTTGATATCACGAACCTATCCATATATAATATATCAATATGTTTTCATTTTTAAACAAACGTTATAAATATATACTTGTTATACTTTTAATACTTTGAATAATTCCTTAGTCCGTAGTTAGCAGTCCGATGTTAGTAATTCAATTTTAATGGTTCATTTTTAGATGTTTAATATACCCGCAATGAAATAAATAAAACCCCCAACGAAATCAATAAAACCCCATCGTATATGTATTGGTCGAGATTAATCTTGACCCATGGTACCGGTGTTGTCAAATGACGTGTTGCGTACATAAAGTACCGGTGTTGTCAAATGACGTGTTGCGTACAATCATGGGATCTTATGATTAATCTTCTCGTGTTGTTTACGGGTGATCCTGAACCATATAAAATTGAATTATAATATCATGTTATCTTAGAAATATGTGATTTATATCATTTTTTTCCAATTGATCCCGTAGTTGAAATGATCTAGGATAACCAATTTTGTTTCGGTCATAGTTTCTTCGTTACAAATCCGTTTTCGTTGATTCAACTTGCCATCTTCTTGGATCGAGTTCTTCTTTAAGACTATGAACTGTAAATACCTTGGTTTGTATTCAAAATCATACGGCATAAGTGAAACATTAGTGAAACATATGAAGTTAAACATTTTTGTTACAACAAAATCATTTAATGACCATTTTTCTAAAAATACTTATACTTTGAAAAACCAAGTTTTACCTTGTTAAATTAACATATAAATAAGTTATGTTACATGTCTTGAAGTATTTTAAAAGTTAAGTTAGAAGGATCTATTTAGTTTGCAAACAAGTTTGAAAACATTCAAACTATGTTCTTGTTGTTAAACTTTTGTACCACAAAATAAGATAGCTATATATATATGAATTGAATAAGGTTATGAACATAGATTCTACCTCAAGTTCCTTGGATAAGTTTGCTGTAAAAGAGAAGTAAGAAGCTAGAATCAAAAGGGTGATGGAAGTGGATGAAAGATTGGAAGTAAGTTGGTGTTCTTGGAGGGTTTTCTTGAAGTGTTTTTGTATGGTTTTCTTATGGTGTTTTAGTATGGTTTTTGAAGCTAGATCTTCTTGGTAAGTTACTGAAGTGTTATGGAGTTTAGAGTTCTTGAAAGAGTGTGTGTTTTTGCTAAGATAATTGAAGTGAAAGTGAATCAAAAATGGGAAATGAATGGAAGTATTTAAGGTGGTGATGGTGGCGTTTTTGATGGTGTACAAGGACAAAAGTTTTAGTTGTTTTCTTGTATAATTAGTCAAGTAATCATCCAAAAGTAATTACCTAGCTCTAAGGGCATGAATAATGGCTGGTTAGGTGGTGATTTTGATGTGTATTTACTATTAGTAAATACGTATAGGAGCTAGGTATGATACGAGTACAAATACTCTAGGTATACGTATAGAAATTTTGTGAAAAATGAAATGAGGATTCAAATATAGCTATCTTTTGTGAATACACTTATATGGTTTTATGTATTTAAGTTATTTAAAAGTAATTAAATACATTACTTATACAATATATGTATAACATTATAAGTCTTAAGTATATATGTCAAATAACGTTACGTATTGTTATCGTTTTGAAAACTTAAGTTAGTAGTTTCAAAATACACATTTAACTTGTTGTTATTAATATAAAATGAGATATTAAAACATTTATTAATCATGTTAAATATGTATATATACATATATATACACAAACGTATAATTATCATATATTGTATAGTTCGTGATATCATCGGTCAAACTAGACGGTCAAACGTTGTGTAAAACTCTTTTCGGAAATATAAATCTCGACAATTTGGATTGCTTATCATGTTGGCAAGGTTTAATTTATGTAAATATTAATCTTATAAGTATAGTATGATCGAAAAAGTGCGGGTCGTTACATTACCTCCCCGTTAAATAAATTTCGTCCCGAAATTTTAAAATTGTACCTATTTTGCGTCATCGAGAAACAAGTGTGGATACTTTTGCTTCATCTGATCCTCTCGTTCCCAAGTAAACTCGGGACCTCTTCTAGCATTCCAACGAACCTTAACAATCGGTATATTGCTCTGTTTGAGCTGTTTAACTTCACGGTCCATGATTTCAATTGGTTCTTCGACGAATTGTAGTTTCTCGTCGACATGGATTTCTTCGAGAGGAATGGTGAGGTCTTCCTTTGCAAGACACTTCTTAAGGTTTGAGACGTGAAAGGTATTATGTACTCCGGCGAGTTGTTGCGGTAACTCGAGTCGATAAGCTACCGGTCCAATGCGTTCGATGATCTTGAACGGGCCTACGTACCTTGGGTTCAGTTTACCCCTTTTGCCGAAACGTATTACACCTTTCCAAGGTGACACCTTTATATAACAACCCTCACTTTTTGACTTCTGAAATTACTGAAATGACCCTAGGGTTTACTGTCTGACTATACGTATTAATTATTTAAGGGTTGTTATATACACAATCAATTTAACGTTGACCAAATAATAAACTTTTATTCGACACTCACTGCTAATTAAAATTTATGCATTTCAATAATATTATTTATAACTATTAATCTATAAGTAATAAATAAAAAGTGACATTTATATAAATAATAAAACAATTGAGAACTAAATAAAAATAAATACAAGTCATGAATTAGTAAAAAGAAAATAATACTTATCATGTAGTAAATGTAAAAATAATAATAAACATAATAATAATAATAATAATAATAGTAATAATAATGAGACTAAAGAATCTTAAACAATTACATCCTTATGTTGACTAAAAATAAAGTATAAACTAGTACATCCTTATGTTGACTAATTATAAACTAGTACCACCTTTTGTTGACTAAAAATTATTAAACAAAATAAAATCATTAATTAGAACATCCTTATGTTGACTAACACTCTAATACTTGCACTATATAAACACTCCTAGACTCCTAGTTTCTCATTCATAAATCACACCAAGATCCTCTCTCAAAAACAATCTCTCCCTCTCTTGTGGTATTCGGATCTTCAAGCTTGTTCTTCGTGTTCTTCAAGAATCTTCAAAGAGTTCTTCAAGATTTTTAAGGCTTTGATCTTCCATCTTCATCGTGTTCATCTTTTCTTTGTTAATTATCTTGAATCTTCAAAGGTATAACATAAACCCTAAACTATTTACATAAACTTTAATCTTTGTTAATTCATATTCATATTATAAACTTGTTATTCATAAGTATATATACATAAACACTCCTAGATTTATATATACATATATACATGTAAAAAAAAAAAAATATTTTTATGTATATATACGAATTATATATACATATACATATTAAAACCTTAAACCCTAATACTACTTATACTAGTACTTAACATGTATACACTATTACTATTACTAGCACCTATAACCTACTACTTATATTGTAGCACAAAAACATTTTGGGATATGTATTAGAGATGTATAGATCTTCGAACTTTCTTGACGAATGGTTTCTACGAGATTCTAGGCAGAGGGTTTGGATTTCCGATTTAAAGGGTCCTATGGCTCAAGCCCCTAGATCTAAATTAGCCATTCGAAGGGAAAGGGGTGATTGGAAGCTTATCTAATACGGCAAGTATCCTAAAATGAAAAACACTCATAAAAGTAGAAACTCTCTAGTCATAGAAACTTAGTAAAATAAGAAACTTTCTAAAAATGGAAACTTTATAAAAATAGTAACTTACTAGGAATAGAAACTTAGTAAAACAAACTATACTTAAACACATACTTAAACTTAAACATGGGCAAAACACTTAACTACTCTTAAATGTCAATAGGTTGACTTTCCTGCTCACTCGTTCAACTCTTTATTCCGAGGAATAACTCTCTCTCTACTTACTAAGGTGACTTTCATAGCCCCACTCTTATTGCTATAGCACTTTTTATACTTACTGGGGTGAGACACATGCTGCTTTTATACTTTAAACAACTTAGACACAAGTACGAACCTAAACTGTACTATGACTAGCTTATGCTACTAAGACCCCACAGTGATATTTTTTAATTGCTTTCAGGATAAGGCATTCTTAATTATTGGGGGTAGGCCTATCGGGAGTAACGTCCCCGATACATTTGACCGTGATGTCTTTGTATTACTTAATAATGATTTAAACATGGTGATAAGGTACTGCCAACTTATCATCGGGGCAACAAAACAAACGTTTAGTCTAAAATATCACGAATCAGTACTACTTTTGGATCTGCGAGATCTACTTTTTGATCCTGCGGGAGATCAACTTTACAACTAAATCTTGTGGTCTAAAAACAACGATAACTACTTTTGTTAAACCTATGAACTTCACTCAACCTTTTTGGTTGACACTTTAGCATGTTTTGTCTCAGGTGCTGTTTGATTCAAGCTTTCTTATCTACTACTTATGTGATGCTACTTGGACTTAGGATCAAGAGATATCGCATTTATTACTTCTGCATATGAACAATTACTTTATCGTTATTTCCATTATTGTAATGACATTTCATTTTCCGCTGCGTACTCAATAAAGTTAAATTTTCTCATTTAGTATTGTTCTCGTATTATAATATGTTGGTTTATTTGATATTAGTAACGTTTCTTCCAGACCCTATTGGGAGAACGTTACAGATTGGTATCAGAGCATAACCAGGCTGTTATAGAGAACCAGGATTGCATTTTTATGTGTGCCTTACTTGCTAGCTAGGGTGCCTTAGCAATCTAGGAAACTATAACCTTTCCTGCCTTAGACTTAAAGCATTTAGAATTGCCTTATAATCTTAACAATCATGCTTTACCAAACTTGACTTAAAGATTCTAATCAAAGTCTCTTTCCTAATGTAGGACTACAACTTTCCTTGACCATAGTGCCTTTAATTGTTGCCTTTAACTGTTAAATGCTACACTATACTTTAGAAACTTTACTTATCTTAGAATGCCGAGCTAATCTAAGAACTCTGCTCACTTTCCTGAGTACTATCCAATTACACCACCACATCTAAATGCGACACAATGATTTTAGAAATTCTTGACATTCATAAGTCATCTATCATGGTTATGTGTATTACATATGTGTTACATGAAATATTATCCATGATTTTGAAATTCTTATAATTGTTACTACTCACACTCAAACGTATATAACTATCTGTTATATCACGTACCTATATGCCTTATGCCTTTATGCATCGGTTTGCGAATTGAAAAATGTCATTGGGTTATCACAGTATACGAATTGAAAGTCTTTAATCAAAAGATTATTAGATTACATACTTATCACTTTATGATCTCGACACGTCATACTGCCATTATTAAAGTAAAGACACATCATATCTTATTATATCTTATCGTATCTATCCTAATAGATTTTGTCTAACACTTTTCCTAAATTCCCTCCATAAATTACGGAAATCTTTTTGCTATATACACGTATTCGAGGAGACGAATATATCATCCAGTATTCAAAACTAATCTCATATCAAAAACCCTAATTCCAAACACATAATATGGATTCCTCGAACTCTTCGAGCTCCAATGGCAGCGTAACCGGAATGAACCAACCAATCAGCCACAATCTATTTTGGATGAATTGGGGATGGGTTCGTAGTAAACTTAATCAATGGAGACAAGAAGAAGGTGATCCCTTCCACCAACCGAATTCACCTCTTGGTGAAGAACCTGAAGCACTTACTGGCGAACCCGTTCGGAACACTATTTTCACCCTCATTTCCAGGATATCCAGTCACGAATATATAATATCTAAAATTTTAGATCTTATTCATCCACTTGTCCGAACCGCCAATCATCCCGGAATAATAGAAGAAGTCAACGAGCTTCGCGCTCGAGTAGTGGCTCTGGAAAATATGGTGCGAAACCTACGAACACCAGCAGCAGCACCAGCAGCATAACCAGTACCACCAGTACCATCGGCATCACCACCAACATCACCAGCTTCACCAACGAAAACATTCGCATTCCACGCCTCAACATCACACTCAGTACCTCAAACATCAACATCATACGCCCCATAGATACCAAGGAATATTAGTAATAATGAGTTAAGATGTATTGACTCATTCTTCCTGAAGAATTACATATGTATACTTTATATATATGGATTGGAAAAATAATAAATCTTTTCATACTAAGTTATTACGTGTGAATCTTAACTAGTATGTACTACTTGATTAATTCATATCATTAATATGCTATGATGTACATCCTTCGTTAATGACTTAACAATCGTTAATCACTGCTTCAACACAATAAACTCCATTTCATAATAAACCAAGTGTATTACTCAAATACATGATTGATTGTATACTTTCATTTTCGATGTACTCGAAACTTTCTAGAAAACATCATTCGTGCCTTATGAATTTCACAAGAATTCCACGAGCACCAACATCATATACTGAGGTATATCAATAACAATGAACGATGAAGTATTGATTCATAACTTCATTAGCGAAATATTTCGCGATAATTATGAAATCTCTAAGGTTTTGGAGATTATTTATTCTCGTTTCAACCGCAAATCAAATGAGTTTAATATTATATTAACTCATTAAATCTATATTATATCTGAAGAATACATATATGAACGTATATCTTCTCTTTTGTACAAACTGTTAATTGTGAAAATATTTTAATGGGTAGGTAATACCCGAGAAATATTTATATCTCACATTAATATGTTACATTGTACATTCTTCAAATTCTGATTCAATAATCAGTAACTATACTACTTACATCCACATATGTATCCGCGCACCAAAGAACAACCATTTTCATTCAAATCAAATTACATATTCTGAATTTGACATATCAGAATTCAAGTAAAGCTATAGCAGATGTTATCTTCCGAAAGATCACTACATTCATGAATTATATTCATTCGTATTCTATGATGAATTATCACATCAAACCACCAAAATTATCATTCATTACTTTTGAAATCAACAACGCCTATTCGTCAACCATTAGATCCATTGACGATTACAATCAGCGTTTAATCATTTAAAAATAAAATTTCTTGAAACCATCTCGGGTTGTCAATCAATGATTCAGATTCGTTAACCTTGAGAATGCTGACGAAGCAGCAAATGCTATAGATGTTCTTAAGGGCTAACAGTTTGATAATAAAGAATGGTACGTTGGAAAAGCCCAAAAGAAAATTTGAAACTGAAAAACGGATTGAGCTAACCATGGAGGAGACCAAGGACAAACACAAGGGCCAAACCCTATATTCAAAGAATCCAGGAAATTCTGAATCCGATGAAATCTTTAGAGAATATCTTGCTCCAAAGTCATGTTAAAAGCTTGTGGAAAATTTTTCTTCATCAACTTTCGAACTTAGAAATTCCAAAATATCATCATAAATATCCTCTATATTTCGGAAGATATCTTCATAACGATTCATGTCCGCAATTAAGTATCTCTTTGCGATATCTTTATAAAGGAAACTGTTTTAGTTTCTATATTCTGTAAAATTCGAGTTTAAATTATAAATGCTTTGAAGAAGTGATTGGGAATTGAAGCATGAGTTAATATAATATAATGACGTCAGGCCAACGTGATTATATTACAGTAAGTCATGCTCAGTTTTTAATGGAAGATGATGATTCATAGATTTTATAATCATCATCTGCCATGTTACACGACTCTTACATTCTATTTAACCTCTAAACATATCAAGAAAATATTTTTCTTGATGATTCGGTCTTTTTCGGATATTCTGGTAATATGACAAATCAAATCGTGCTATTACCTTTCCTTTCTACTTTATATATTATGATCATTCAAAACTTCATACCTATGAATTCTGGACCATTACTCGCTTGACTTGAAGTCAGGAAGAAGAAACAAAAACATAAAGCTCCGACATATAAGGGAAAATATAAAGCCCGATAACGACTCCGAAATTACAAACCGTGTATATCAATGCGTATAGCAATATAAAGACACGGGATAATTAAAAACACTATAACCCCAAGAGCATAGAAGAAGTAAACAGATTCCTCTGGCGGTAAAAGAAAAAGAAGAATGACTGCATAGATGGTCAATATAATAACCAGGATCAGAACTGGATTTAGCATTTTCTTAATCTTTTGGAAGTTTGAATTGAGAAAGAAAGTATAGAAGTGGTGAAGATAATGAAACGGAAGAAGCTAATTTATAGAAAAATTCCAAACACATCAATCGAGGCAAATCACCGCATTTAATCAAACAAATCTCAAAATTTCGTAAATACCGGAGAATCAAATCTTATAGATTACGAAGATTTCCTTTAATTCCTTGAATTCCGGAAATCAATCGTGACTACGTCAAAAGTTAAGGCAAACATTTAATTTTCTCATTTCACTCTTTTATGATAGCTTCGTTTATACTCTTCCTATAAACGAATCGTTTTATCCATATTATTCAATAGTGATAAAACTTTATTTTTCAACTTATATTCATCATTAAAATATTCTTGTTGTAAACAATGAAGATCTCTATCAAATTT
Organism: Rutidosis leptorrhynchoides; assembly: GCF_046630445.1. Classification (NCBI taxonomy): domain Eukaryota; kingdom Viridiplantae; phylum Streptophyta; class Magnoliopsida; order Asterales; family Asteraceae; genus Rutidosis; species Rutidosis leptorrhynchoides. The sequence continues at coordinate 263,170,054 of NC_092337.1, forward strand.
CATGACTGTGATTTTCACGAACTCCTCTCTGTTTGTCTGCCCTAATATTGTGGCATAAAATGCTCAAGGTTTTAAATGAGCTCAATACCATTCATAACACATTTCATGTATCCAATTTACTGAAATGACTTGTATAACATCATCATTTTGAATGATCTTCGCATTAATGATAAAATGCACTTCGTTGAAGAACCTATAGAAATCATGGAAGGAGAGGTCAAACAAACGCGTAAAAGCAACATACCTATCATTAAAGTCTGTTGGAATTCGCGTAGAGGCCCCGAATATACCTGGGAACGCAAAGACCATATGAAACGGAAATATCCCCATCTCTTCTCAACTGCTGATGCATCCGAGAAGTCTACCTAAAACTTCGGGACGAAGTTTTTATTAACGGGGAGGTACTATAACAACCCTCACTTTTTGACTTCTGAAATTACTGAAATGACCCTAGGGTTTACTGTCTGACTATACGTATTAATTATTTAAGGGTTGTTATATACACAATCAATTTAACGTTGACCAAATAATAAACTTTTATTCGACACTCACTGCTAATTAAAATTTATGCATTTCAATAATATTATTTATAACTATTAATCTATAAGTAATAAATAAAAAGTGACATTTATATAAATAATAAAACAATTGAGAACTAAATAAAAATAAATACAAGTCATGAATTAGTAAAAAGAAAATAATACTTATCATGTAGTAAATGTAAAAATAATAATAAACATAATAATAATAATAATAATAGTAATAATAATGAGACTAAAGAATCTTAAACAATTACATCCTTATGTTGACTAAAAATAAAGTATAAACTAGTACATCCTTATGTTGACTAATTATAAACTAGTACCACCTTTTGTTGACTAAAAATTATTAAACAAAATAAAATCATTAATTAGAACATCCTTATGTTGACTAACACTCTAATACTTGCACTATATAAACACTCCTAGACTCCTAGTTTCTCATTCATAAATCACACCAAAATCCTCTCTCAAAAACAATCTCTCCCTCTCTTGTGGTATTCGGATCTTCAAGCTTGTTCTTCGTGTTCTTCAAGAATCTTCAAAGAGTTCTTCAAGATTTTTAAGGCTTTGATCTTCCATCTTCATCGTGTTCATCTTTTCTTTGTTAATTATCTTGAATCTTCAAAGGTATAACATAAACCCTAAACTATTTACATAAACTTTAATCTTTGTTAATTCATATTCATATTATAAACTTGTTATTCATAAGTATATATACATAAACACTCCTAGATTTATATATACATATATACATGTAAAAAAAAAAAAATATTTTTATGTATATATACGAATTATATATACATATACATATTAAAACCTTAAACCCTAATACTACTTATACTAGTACTTAACATGTATACACTATTACTATTACTAGCACCTATAACCTACTACTTATATTGTAGCACAAAAACATTTTGGGATATGTATTAGAGATGTATAGATCTTCGAACTTTCTTGACGAATGGTTTCTACGAGATTCTAGGCAGAGGGTTTGGATTTCCGATTTAAAGGGTCCTATGGCTCAAGCCCCTAGATCTAAATTAGCCATTCGAAGGGAAAGGGGTGATTGGAAGCTTATCTAATACGGCAAGTATCCTAAAATGAAAAACACTCATAAAAGTAGAAACTCTCTAGTCATAGAAACTTAGTAAAATAAGAAACTTTCTAAAAATGGAAACTTTATAAAAATAGTAACTTACTAGGAATAGAAACTTAGTAAAACAAACTATACTTAAACACATACTTAAACTTAAACATGGGCAAAACACTTAACTACTCTTAAATGTCAATAGGTTGACTTTCCTGCTCACTCGTTCAACTCTTTATTCCGAGGAATAACTCTCTCTCTACTTACTAAGGTGACTTTCATAGCCCCACTCTTATTGCTATAGCACTTTTTATACTTACTGGGGTGAGACACATGCTGCTTTTATACTTTAAACAACTTAGACACAAGTACGAACCTAAACTGTACTATGACTAGCTTATGCTACTAAGACCCCACAGTGATATTTTTTAATTGCTTTCAGGATAAGGCATTCTTAATTATTGGGGGTAGGCCTATCGGGAGTAACGTCCCCGATACATTTGACCGTGATGTCTTTGTATTACTTAATAATGATTTAAACATGGTGATAAGGTACTGCCAACTTATCATCGGGGCAACAAAACAAACGTTTAGTCTAAAATATCACGAATCAGTACTACTTTTGGATCTGCGAGATCTACTTTTTGATCCTGCGGGAGATCAACTTTACAACTAAATCTTGTGGTCTAAAAACAACGATAACTACTTTTGTTAAACCTATGAACTTCACTCAACCTTTTTGGTTGACACTTTAGCATGTTTTGTCTCAGGTGCTGTTTGATTCAAGCTTTCTTATCTACTACTTATGTGATGCTACTTGGACTTAGGATCAAGAGATATCGCATTTATTACTTCTGCATATGAACAATTACTTTATCGTTATTTCCATTATTGTAATGACATTTCATTTTCCGCTGCGTACTCAATAAAGTTAAATTTTCTCATTTAGTATTGTTCTCGTATTATAATATGTTGGTTTATTTGATATTAGTAACGTTTCTTCCAGACCCTATTGGGAGAACGTTACACTTTAGCATAACCATGTCCCCGACCTGAAACTCTAATGGTTTCCTTCGAACATCGGCGTAGCTCTTTTGGCGACTACGGGCTGTTTTCAATCTCTCCTTGATTTGCACTATCTTCTCAGTCGTTTCATGTATGATCTCGGGACCAGTTAAATGTCGATCTCCTACTTCATTCCAACAGATAGGAGATCTACACTTCCTTCCGTACAATGCTTCGAATGGCGCAGCTCCAATGCTCGCATGATAACTATTATTATACGAGAATTCTGCTAACGGTAGATATTTATCCCATCCGTTTCCAAAATCGATCACACATGCCCTGAGCATGTCTTCGAGAGTCTGAATCGTTCTCTCACTCTGTCCATCGGTTTGTGGATGATATGCGGTACTCATATCCAACCGAGTTCCTAGTGCCTCCTGTAGTGATTGCCAGAATTTTGAGGTAAATCTACTATCACGATCGGATATAATGGAAATAGGTATTCCATGCCTTGAAACAACTTCCTTTATATACAATCGTAATAGTTTCTCCATTCTATCCGTTTCCTTTATAGGCAAGAAATGTGCAGACTTGGTGAGACGATCAACAATCACCCAAATGGTGTCGTATCCCCAGGCAGTCTTTGGTAACTTCGTGATGAAATCCATGGTAATACCGTCCCATTTCCATTCTGGAATTTCTGGTTGTTGAAGTAACCCTGACGGCTTCTGGTGTTCTGCTTTAACCTTGGAACAAGTTAAACACTCCCCAACATATGTTGCAACGTCTGTTTTTAAATTAGGCCACCAATAATGCGTCTTAAGATCTTGGTACATCTTTCCAACTCCAGGATGTATCGAATATCTTGTCTTATGTGCCTCGTTCAATATCAACTTCCTTAATCCACCCAACTTCGGTACCCAAATACGATTTGCAAAATATCGAATTCCATCTTCCCGCATAACGAGTTGCTTCTCATACTTCTTCATTATTTCATTTCCTATATTTTCTTTAGTAAGTGCTTCTCGTTGAACTTCTTTGATTTGTGAGTTGAGATTCATGCGAATTTTTATGTTCATCGCTCGTACTCGAATTGGTTCTCGTTCCTTTCTGCTTAGAGCGTCGGCCACCACGTTCGCTTTCCCGGGATGATAACGAATTTCACAATCATAGTCATTTATTAACTCAACCCACCTACGTTGCCTCATGTTCAGCTGTTTTTGATCGAAAATATGTTGAAGGCTTTTATGATCAGTAAACACAGTGAATTTAACCCCATACAAGTAATGTCTCCACATCTTCAATGCAAACACGACTGCTCCCAGTTCTAGATCATGCGTCGTATAATTCCGCTCGTGAATCTTCAATTGTCGGGATGCAAATGCAATTACTTTCTTTCGTTGCATAAGAACACAACCAAAACCTTGTCGCGAAGCGTCACAATATATTTCAAAATCATCGTTCCCTTCAGGTAACGATAAAATAGGCGCCGTAGTTAACTTCTTCTTCAATAATTGAAATGCGTTCTCCTGCTCCGAGGTCCATTCGTATTTCTTCCCTTTTTGCGTTAATGCTGTCAACGGCTTAGCTATTCGAGAAAAATCTTGAATAAACCTTCTATAATAACCGGCTAAACCCAAAAATTGGCGTATCTGCATTGGTGTCTTAGGAGTCTCCCATTTTTCAATAGCTTCAGTTTTTGCTGGATCAACCTGAATTCCTTCGCTATTAACAACGTGACCAAGAAATTGCACTTCTTTCAACCAGAAAGCACACTTAGAAAATTTAGCATAAAGTTGTTCTTTTCTCAACAATTCCAGTATCAACCTTAAATGCTCTTCATGCTCTTGCTCACTCTTGGAATAGATAAGAATATCATCAATGAAAACGATAACAAACTTATCTAAATACGGACTACAAACTCGATTCATGAGGTCCATGAATACAGCTGGCGCATTCGTCAATCCAAACGGCATAACCAAAAATTCGTAATGACCATAACGTGTCCGAAAAGCAGTTTTCGGAATGTCCTCTTCTTTGACGCGTAGTTGATGATAGCCCGATCTTAAGTCGATTTTTGAATAAACACATGATCCTTGCAATTGATCAAATAAGTCATCAATTCTCGGTAGTGGATACCGATTCTTGATAGTTAACTTATTTAATTCACGATAGTCTATACACATCCTAAAAGATCCATCTTTCTTCTTAACAAACAAAATTGGAGCTCCCCACGGTGAAGTACTCGGTCGTATGAATCCACGGTCCAGTAATTCTTTTAACTGACTTTGAAGTTCTTTTAACTCGGACGGTGCAAGTCTATATGGAGCACGAGCCACTGGTGCAGCTCCTGGTACTAAATCTATTTGAAATTCTACCGATCTAAATGGAGGTAATCCCGGCAATTCTTCCGGAAAAACTTCAGGAAAATCTCTTGCCACAGGCACGTCGTTGATGCACTTTTCTTTCTTTTCGACTTTATTAACATGTGCTAAAATAGCGTAACATCCCTTTTCTAAACACTTCTTGGCTTTCAAACAGCTAATGAGTTTTAGCTTTGAATTACCCTTCTCTCCATAAATCATCACTGGCATTTTATCCTTACCAGGAATACGAATTGCCTTCTTGGCACAAACAACTTCCGCTCCTATTTTGGACATCCAGTCCATGCCGACTATTACATCAAAACCTCCTAATTCTACGGGTATTAAGTCGATTTTAAACGTTTCTCCGGCTAGATTTATTTCACAATCACGACAAATTTTATCGGCTTTAATTAGCTTACCATTAGCTAACTCAATCAAGTACTTAGCATCTAGAGGTAATGATGAACAATTCAATTTAGTGTAAAAATTTATACACACGTAACTTCTATCGGCGCCAGTATCAAATAAAATAGATGCTGATAAGTTATTAATGGTAAACGTACCCGTAACAAGTTCCGGGTCTTCTCGTGCCTCTCCAGCATTAATAACAAACGCTCTTCCACGTGCAGGTCCGCCATTCTGATTCGGGCACTGGCTCTTATAATGACCTTGTTTTCCACACCCAAAACAAGTAATGTTAGCCAAAGCAGTTCTATTTGCGTTGGTGGCAGAAGTCTTGTTACCATTTGCATTTGTAACGAGAGCCTTACAATCTTCAGCAAGATGTCCCTGTCTATTGCATTTAGTGCACAACACACTACAGTAACCAAAATGATGTTTGTGACAACGGTTGCATAAAGGACTTTGTCCTTTGTAACCAAAGCCTGAACCGCTACCCGCACCTTTCGTGGTTTCTTGTTTCTTATAAGGTTGTTGTTGGTTACCTCGATCATAACCTCCATTCCACTTTTTCTTGTTCCCCAATACCTTCACCTCAGTATTGAATGCTTTCTTGTCCAAAATGACCTGATCCATTAGCTCGTTTGCCATGGTTATAGCTTCATGAATTGTCTTAGGTTTCGATGCTGTAACGTTTGCCTTGACCTTTTTGGGCAAACCACCTTTGTACATTTCAATCTTCCGTGCTTCGGTTGGAACCAATTCAGGACATAGTAAAACCAATTCCATGAATCGCTGATTGTAGTTGGTGATTTCAGTACCAACCACCTTCAAACTTCGTAACTCATCTTCTAACTTAATAACCTCATTCCTTGGACAATACTCGGTGATTATCATTGCTTTGAATTCTTCCCATGGAGTATCATAAGCTACATCTCCTCCTACCGCCTTCACATAATTCTTCCACCATGTGAGTGCACTATCTTGTAAAGTGCACGATGCAAACTTGGTCATGTCTTTTTCATCACAACCACTGATTTTAAACACCGTCTCCATCTTTTCTATCCATCGGGTTAAACCGATCGGTCCTTCCGTTCCACTGAATGATGAAGGCTTGCAAGCTTGAAACGTCTTGTAGGAGCATCCTACACGAGGATTTGGATTAACTGCAGCAGCTCTTGCAGCCTCAACCCATAACATTCTGTCGTTCACTCGCTGGTTGATGAAGTCCTCGACTTCTTGTTCCGTCATTCGATTCAATCGCGCCATTTCTAATGAAAGAAAATAATTATTCACATGGATTATTATAGATGTAGTGTGTATTTATAGTACATTATAGCTTATTAATAATATGAACTAGGTATTATTATAAAAGCCTTTTCTTCTTATTAGCGTTTTATAATTATATCTTGGGTAGTACCTACCCGTTAATGTTCATACTTAATAGCTTAGTACAGAATCAATTACTACAATCTAAATAATACTTAACCATGGAAAATTATTGCATTTCATACTTCAATATTTTACATATGCTTATCTTACATCGAACATTAAGCAAACCACACTATTAATATTATACAAAACATTATTCGGTTCCATGGTTTGACACAGCAGCGCATCGTTTGATCTATTTTCTAGGACGTTTAGACACAAAGATTTGCTTAACGCTTATCCTAACTGTCTGCCTATATTTTGGCTGTGGGACTGAAGAACTGGATGCCGGGACAGAACGAATAGGAATAGCGGGGATAGGGGTGGTAGTGTTGAGTGGAATTGGTGCCACATCATTCTCATTAAACTCGGGATTTGGATTTTCTAATTCATTAGCCTTTCGTTTCTTTCCTAGTTCGAACTCGTCTTTTGTAATTTCCTGTATTTCTTCCTCGGGTTCACTTTCCTCCTCGGGTTCACTTTCCTCCTCGGGTTCACTTTCCTCCTCGGGTTCACTTTCCTCCTCGGGTTCACTTTCCTCCTCGGGTTCACTTTCCGGGTTCTCTATAGTTGGTTCATCCGGAATTTGTGAGTCTTCCCCAAGGATATCATTTTCGTCATCGGACAGGTTAATGACTGGAACGCCATCTGAAGATTCTGATTCGGAGTCGTTGATTGTGATAACAATTTTTGAGCTCGACATCTATCACACAACAACTAACCCATTAGTACTTATATAATATTTACATATAAATTTTAACCAACAGTGATAAGCAATGTTTTTTTTTTTTTTTTTTTTTTTTTTAAATCAGACCCGGTCAAAGTCCAGACTTACTAATGTATCCTAACGGCTTCTCGGTTAGACACACTAATGCAGACCTGGTTCGCTAAGACCAACGCTCTAATACCACATGTCATAACCCGTCCTTAACCATAAGAACGTGTTAGATAACGTATGATTTCATTGCGAGGTATTGACCTCTATATGCGACATTTTTAAAAAGGAAAACTGCATATATTATACATTACAAACCAAACCATTATTTTTGTTACAAGCTTTAGACAATAAAAAGATGATTATCGTTTAACGATAATCTTCGACTTACAAACTTTACAAATGATAATAACAACACGATTTCTAGCATATTTTACAACACACGTCCTCGGATATGCAGTTTTATTTTTGACACAAATATGAGTACGCATGATCCTGCTTAGATTCAACATAATGCAGCGGAAGCTTTAATTATCACCTGAGAATAAACATGTTTAAAAACGTCAACATAAAGTTGGTGAGATATAGGTTTAGTGCGCAGCAATATATATATATAGACCACAAGATTTCGTATATAAACATTTTAATAAAAATATTCTAAGTGGTTGAGCACTTGGTAACCATACTTAACATTTTCACGTCGCATATTCCCTTTAATATGAAATCCTACTACACCGTACCAAGTGTAGTCACAAAACGAAGTACTGTGCAACCGTTGAATACTGGTCGTCCAGTCCGGTTGGGGTTGTCAGGCCCGATAGATCTATCAACAGGATTCGCGTTTACAATACCGCTGTAAATATTAGTTACCAAGCTACAGGGAAGTATGCCAGTGGTACAACTCAACGTAGAATATATTTTTCAGTTACTTGTGTCCATATCGTAAAACATAAAATACATGTATTCTCATCCCGAAATATTTAGAGTTTAAAAGTGGGACTATATACTCACTCTTGTCTTGATGATATATATATTTTGACTCGGTCTTCCGGTTGATATCACGAACCTATCCATATATAATATATCAATATGTTTTCATTTTTAAACAAACGTTATAAATATATACTTGTTATACTTTTAATACTTTGAATAATTCCTTAGTCCGTAGTTAGCAGTCCGATGTTAGTAATTCAATTTTAATGGTTCATTTTTAGATGTTTAATATACCCGCAATGAAATAAATAAAACCCCCAACGAAATCAATAAAACCCCATCGTATATGTATTGGTCGAGATTAATCTTGACCCATGGTACCGGTGTTGTCAAATGACGTGTTGCGTACATAAAGTACCGGTGTTGTCAAATGACGTGTTGCGTACAATCATGGGATCTTATGATTAATCTTCTCGTGTTGTTTACGGGTGATCCTGAACCATATAAAATTGAATTATAATATCATGTTATCTTAGAAATATGTGATTTATATCATTTTTTTCCAATTGATCCCGTAGTTGAAATGATCTAGGATAACCAATTTTGTTTCGGTCATAGTTTCTTCGTTACAAATCCGTTTTCGTTGATTCAACTTGCCATCTTCTTGGATCGAGTTCTTCTTTAAGACTATGAACTGTAAATACCTTGGTTTGTATTCAAAATCATACGGCATAAGTGAAACATTAGTGAAACATATGAAGTTAAACATTTTTGTTACAACAAAATCATTTAATGACCATTTTTCTAAAAATACTTATACTTTGAAAAACCAAGTTTTACCTTGTTAAATTAACATATAAATAAGTTATGTTACATGTCTTGAAGTATTTTAAAAGTTAAGTTAGAAGGATCTATTTAGTTTGCAAACAAGTTTGAAAACATTCAAACTATGTTCTTGTTGTTAAACTTTTGTACCACAAAATAAGATAGCTATATATATATGAATTGAATAAGGTTATGAACATAGATTCTACCTCAAGTTCCTTGGATAAGTTTGCTGTAAAAGAGAAGTAAGAAGCTAGAATCAAAAGGGTGATGGAAGTGGATGAAAGATTGGAAGTAAGTTGGTGTTCTTGGAGGGTTTTCTTGAAGTGTTTTTGTATGGTTTTCTTATGGTGTTTTAGTATGGTTTTTGAAGCTAGATCTTCTTGGTAAGTTGCTGAAGTGTTATGGAGTTTAGAGTTCTTGAAAGAGTGTGTGTTTTTGCTAAGATAATTGAAGTGAAAGTGAATCAAAAATGGGAAATGAATGGAAGTATTTAAGGTGGTGATGGTGGCGTTTTTGATGGTGTACAAGGACAAAAGTTTTAGTTGTTTTCTTGTATAATTAGTCAAGTAATCATCCAAAAGTAATTACCTAGCTCTAAGGGCATGAATAATGGCTGGTTAGGTGGTGATTTTGATGTGTATTTACTATTAGTAAATACGTATAGGAGCTAGGTATGATACGAGTACAAATACTCTAGGTATACGTATAGAAATTTTGTGAAAAATGAAATGAGGATTCAAATATAGCTATCTTTTGTGAATACACTTATATGGTTTTATGTATTTAAGTTCTTTAAAAGTAATTAAATACATTACTTATACAATATATGTATAGCATTATAAGTCTTAAGTATATATGTCAAATAACGTTACGTATTGTTATCGTTTTGAAAACTTAAGTTAGTAGTTTCAAAATACACATTTAACTTGTTGTTATTAATATAAAATGAGATATTAAAACATTTATTAATCATGTTAAATATGTATATATACATATATATACACAAACGTATAATTATCATATATTGTATAGTTCGTGATATCATCGGTCAAACTAGACGGTCAAACGTTGTGTAAAACTCTTTTCGGAAATATAAATCTCGACAATTTGGATTGCTTATCATGTTGGCAAGGTTTAATTTATGTAAATATTAATCTTATAAGTATAGTATGATCGAAAAAGTGCGGGTCGTTACACCGATCTTCTCGTTTTCACTCAAAATAAACAACGAAAAACGTTGTTGCAAAACTATAACGTGTTTAAAACGTCCCTTTTTGTCCGATCTTCTCGTTTTCACTCAAAATTAACAATGAAAAACGTTGTTGCAAAACTATAGCGCGTTTAAAACGTCCCTTTTTGTCCAATCTTTTCGTTTTCACTCAAAATAAACAACGAAAAACGTTGTTGCAAAACTATAACGCGTTTAAAACGTCCCTTTTGGTCCGATCTTCTCGTTTTCACTCAAAATAAACAACGAAAAACGTTGTTGCAAAACTATAACGCGTTTAAAAGGTCCATTTTTGTCCGATCTTCTCGTTTTCACTCAAAATAAACAACGAAAAATGTTGTTGCAAAACTATAACGCGTTTAAAAGGTCCCTTTTTGTCCGATCTTCTCGTTTTCACTCAAAATAAACAACGAAAAACGTTGTTGCAAAACTATAACGCGTTTAAAAGGTCCATTTTTGTCCGATCTTCTCGTTTTCACACAAAATAAACAACGAAAAACATTATTGCAAAACTATAATGTGTTTGAAAGGTCCCTTTTTGTCCGATCTTCTCGTTTTCACTCAAAATAAACAAAGAAAAACGTTGTTGCAAAACTATAATGCATTTAAAAGGTCCCTTTTTGTCCGATCTTCTCGTTTTCACACAAAATTAACAACGAAAAACGTTGTTGCAAAACTATAACGCGTTTAAAAGGTCTCTTTTTGTCCGATCATCTCGTTTTCACTCAAAATTAACAACGAAAAACGTTGTTGCAAAACTATAACGCGTTTAAAAGGTCCCTTTTTGTTCTATCTTCTCGTTTTCACACAAAATAAACAACGAAAAACGTTATTGCAAAACTATAACGCGTTTGAAAGGTCCCTTTTTGTTCGATCTTCTCGTTTTCACTCAAAATAAACAACGAAAAACGTCGTTGCAAAACTATAACGCGTTTAAAAGGTCCCTTTTTGTTCGATCCTCTCGTTTTCACTCAAAATAAACAACGAAAACGTTGTTGCAAAACTATAACGCGTTTAAAATGTCCCTTTTTGTCCGATCATATCGTTTTCACTAAAAATAAACAACCTAAAACATTGTTGCAAAACTATAACGCGTTTAGAAGGTCCCTTTTTGTACGATCTTCTCGTTTTCACTCAAAATAAACAACGAAAAACGTTGTTGCAAAACTATAACGAGTTTAAAAGGTCCCTTTTTGTCCGATCTTCTCGTTTTCAATCAAAATAAACAACGAAAAACGTTGTTGCAAAACTATAACGCGTTTAAAACGTCCCTTTTTGTCCGATCTTCTCGTTTTCACTCAAAATTAACAACGAAAAACGTTGTTGCAAAACTATAACGCGTTTAAAAGGTCCTTTTTTGTTCTATCTTCTCGTTTTCACACAAAATAAACAACGAAAAACGTTATTGCAAAACTATAACGCGTTTGAAAGGTCCCTTTTTGTTCAATCTACCCGTTTTCACACAAAATAAACAACGAAAAACGTTGTTGCAAAACTATAACGCGTTTAAAATGTCCCTTTACTCAAAATAAACAACGAAAAACGTTGTTGCAAAACTATAACGCGTTTAAAACGTCCCTTTTTGTCCAATCTTCTCGTTTTCACTCAAAATAAACAACGGAAAACGTTGTTGCAAAACTATAACGCGTTTAAAACGTCCCTTTTGGTCCGATCTTCTCGTTTTCACTCAAAATAAACAACGAAAAACGTTGTTGCAAAACTGTAACGCGTTTAAAAGGTCCCTTTTTGTCCGATCTTCTCGTTTTCACTCAAAATAAACAATGAAAAACGTTGTTGCAAAACTATAACGCGTTTAAAAGGTCCCTTTTTGTCCGATCTTCTCGTTTTCACTCAAAATAAGCAACGAAAAACGTTGTTGCAAAATTATAACGCGTTTAAAACGTCCCTTTTTTCCGATCTTCTCGTTTTCACTCAAAATAAACAACGAAAAACGTTGTTGCAATACTATAACGCGTTTAAAAGGTCCCTTTTTCCGATCTTCTCGTTTTCACTCAAAATAAACAACAAAAAACGTTGTTGCAAAAATATAACGCGTTTAAAAGGTCCCTTTTTGCCTGATCTTCTCATTTTCACTCCAAATAAACAACGAAAAATATTGTTAGAAAACTATAACGCGTTTAAAAGGTCCTTTTTTGTCCGATTTTCTCGTTTTCACTCAAAATTAACAACGAAAAACGTTGTTACAAAACTATAACGCGTTTAAAAGGTCCCTTTATGTCCGATCTTCTCGTTTTCACAAAAAATAAACAACGAAAAACCTTATTACAAAACTTTAACGCGTTTGAAAGGTCCCTTTTTGCCCGATCTTCTCGTTTTCACTCAAAATTAACAACGAAAAACGTTGTTGCAAAACTATAACACGTTTAAAAGGTCCCTTTTTCTCCGATCTTCTCGTTTTCACACAAAATAAACAACGAAAACGTTATTGCAAAACTATAACGCATTTGAAAGGTCCCTTTTTGTCCGATCTTCTCGTTTTCACACAAAATAAACAACGAAAACGTTATTGCAAAACTATAACGCATTTGAAAGGTCCCTTTTTGTCCGATCTTCTCGTTTTCACTCAAAATAAACAACGAAAAACGTTGTTGCAAAACTATAACGCGTATGAAAGGTCCCTTTTTGTCCGATCTTCTCGTTTTCATTCCAAATAAACAACGAAAACGTTGTTGCAAAACTATAACGTGTTTAAAAGTCCTTTTTTGTCTGATTTTCTCGTTTTCACTCAAAATTAACAACGAAAAACGTTGTTCCAAAACTATAACGCGTTTAAAAGGTCTCTTTTTGTCCGATCTTCTCGTTTTCACACAAAATAAACAACGAAAAACGTTGTTGCAAAACTATAACGTGTTTGAAAGGTCCTTTTTTGTCCGATTTTCTCGTTTTCACTCAAAATTAACAACGAAAACCGTTGTTGCAAAACTATAACGCATTTAAAACTTACCTTTTTGTCCGATCTTCTCGTTTTCACTCAAAATTAACAACGAAAAACGTTGTTGCAAAACTATAACGCGTTTAAAACATCCCTTTTTGTCCGATCTTCTCGTTTTCACTCAAAATTAACAACGAAAAACGTTGTTGTAAAAATATAACGCGTTTAAAAGGTCCCTTTTTGTCCGATCTTCTCATTTTCACTCCAAATAAACAACGAAAAACGTCGTTGCAAAACTATAACGCGTTTAAAAGGTCCCTTTTTGTTTGATCTTCTCGTTTTCACTCATAATAAACAACGAAAACGTTGTTGCAAAACTATAACGCGTTTAAAGCGTCCCTTTTTGTCCGATCTTCTCGTTTTCACTAAAAATAAACAATGAAAAACATTGTTGCAAAACTATAACGCGTTTAGAAGGTCCCTTTTTGTCCGATCTTCTCGTTTCACTCTAAATAAACAACGAAAAACGTTGTTGCAAAAATATAACGCGTTTAAAAGGTTCCTTTTTGTCCGATCTTCTCATTTTCACTCCAAATAAACGAAAAACGTTGTTGCAAAACTAGAACGCGTTTAAAAGGTAACTTTTTGTCCGTTCTTCTCGTTTTCACACAAAATTAACAACGAAAAACGTTGTTGCAAAACTATAACGCGTTTAAAAGGTCCCTTTTTGTCCGATTTTCTCGTTTTCACTCAAAATTAACAACGAAAAACATTGTTGCAAAACTATAACGCATTTAAAAGGTCCCTTTATGTCCGATCTTCTCGTTTTCACACAAAATAAACAACGAAAACGTTATTGCAAAACTATAACGCATTTGAAAGGTCCCTTTTTGTCCGATCTTCTCGTTTTCACTCAAAATAAACTACGAAAAACGTTGTTGCAACACTATAACGCGTTTAAAAGGTCTCTTTTTGTCCGATCTTCTCGTTTTCACACAAAATAAACAACGAAAAACGTTATTGCAAAACTATAACGTGTTTGAAAGGTCCCTTTTTGTCCGATCTTCTCGTTTTCATTCCAAATAAACAACAAAAACGTTGTTGCAAAACTATAACGTGTTTAAAAGGTCCTTTTTTGTCCGATTTTCTCGTTTTCACTCAAAATTAACAACGAAAAACGTTGTTGCAAAACTATAACGCATTTAAAAGGTCCCTTTTTGTCCGATCTTCTCGTTTTCACACAAAATAAACAACGAAAAACGTTATTGCAAAACTATAATGTGTTTGAAAGGTCTCTTTTTGTCCGATCTTCTCGTTTTTACTAAAAATAAACAACGAAAAACGTTGTTGCAAAACTATAACGCATTTAAAAGGTCCCTTTTTGTCCGATCTTCTCGTTTTCACTCAAAATTAACAACGAAAAACGTTGTTGCAAAACTATAACGCGTTTAAAAGGTCCCTTTTTGTTCTATCTTCTCGTTTTCATACAAAATAAACAACGAAAAACGTTATTGCAAAACTATAACACCTTTGAAAGGTCCCTTTTTGTTCGATTTTCTCGTTTTCACTCAAAATAAACAACGAAAAACGTTGTTGCAAAACTATAACGCATTTAAAACTTTCCTTTTTGTCCGATCTTCTCGTTTTCACTCAAAATAAACAACGAAAAACGTTGTTGCAAAACTATAACGCGTTTAAAACATCCCTTTTTGTCCGATCTTCTCGTTTTCACTCAAAATTAACAACGAAAAACGTTGTTGCAAAAATATAACGCGTTTAAAAGGTCCCTTTTTGTCCGATCTTCTCATTTTCACTCCAAATAAACATCGAAAAACGTCGTTGCAAAACTATAACGCGTTTAAAAGGTCCCTTTTTGTTCGATCTTCTCGTTTTCACTCATAATAAACAACGAAAACGTTGTTGCAAAACTATAACACGTTTAAAACGTCCCTTTTTGTCCGATCTTCTCGTTTTCACTAAAAATAAACAACGAAAAACATTGTTGCAAAACTATAACGCGTTTAGAAGGTCCCTTTTTGTCCGATCTTCTCGTTTCACTCAAAATAAACAACGAAAAACGTTGTTGCAAAAATATAACGCGTTTAAAAGGTCCCTTTTTGTCCGATCTTCTCATTTTCACTCCAAATAAACAACGAAAAACGTTGTTGCAAAACTAGAACGCGTTTAAAAGGTGACTTTTTGTCCGATCTTCTCGTTTTCACACAAAATTAACAACGAAAAACGTTGTTGCAAAACTATAACGCGTTTAAAAGGTCCCTTTTTGTCCGATCTTCTCGTTTTCACTCAAAATTAACAACGAAAAACGTTGTTGCAAAACTATAACGCGTTTAAAAGGTCCCTTTTTGTTCTATCTTCTCGTTTTCACACAAAATAAACAAAGAAAAACGTTATTGCAAAACTATAATGCGTTTGAAAGGTCCCTTTTTGTTCGATCTTCTCGTTTTCACTCAAAATAAACAACGAAAAACGTTGTTGCAAAACTATAACGCATTTAAAACGTCCCTTTTTGTCCGATCTTCTCGTTTTCACTCAAAATAAACAACGAAAAACGTTGTTGCAAAACTATAAAGTATTTAAAACGTCCTTTTTTGTCCGATCTTCTCGTTTTCACTCAAAATTAACAATGAAAAACGTTGTTGCAAAACTATAGCGCGTTTAAAACGTCCCTTTTTGTCCAATCTTCTCGTTTTCACTCAAAATAAACAACGAAAAACGTTGTTGCAAAACTATAACGCGTTTAAAACGTCCTTTTGGTCCGATCTTCTCGTTTTCACTCAAAATAAACAACGAAAAACGTTGTTGCAAAACTATAACGCGTTTAAAAGGTCCCTTTTTGTCCGATCTTCTCGTTTTCAATCAAAATAAACAACGAAAAACGTTGTTGCAAAACTATAACGCGTTTAAAAGGTCCCTTTTTGTCCGATCTTCTCGTTTTCAATCAAAATAAACAACGAAAAACGTTGTTGCAAAACTATAACGCGTTTAAAACGTCCCTTTTTGTCCGATCTTCTCGTTTTCACTCAAAATAAACAACGAAAAACGTTGTTGCAAAACTATAACGCGTTTAAAACGACCCTTTTTGTCCGATTTCTCGTTTTCACTCAAAATAAACAACGAAAAACGTTGTTGCAAAACTATAACGCGTTTAAAAGATCCCTTTTTTCCGATCTTCTCGTTTTCACTCAAAATAAACAACGAAAAACGTTGTTGCAAAAATATAACGCGTTTAAAAGGTCCCTTTTTACCTGATCTTCTCATTTTCACTCCAAATAAACAACGAAAAACGTTGTTGCAAAACTATAACGCGTTTAAAAGGTCCCTTTTTGTCCGATTTTCTCGTTTTCACTCAAAATTAACAACGAAAAACGTTGTTGCAAAACTATAACGCGTTTAAAAGGTCCCTTTATGTCCGATCTTCTCGTTTTCACACAAAATAAACAACGAAAAACATTATTACAAGACTTTAACGAGTTTGAAAGGTCTCTTTTTGTCCGATCTTCTCGTTTTTACTCACAATTAACAATGAAAAACGTTGTTGCAAAACTATAACGCGTTTAAAACGTCCCTTTTTGTCCGATCTTCTCGTTTTCACTCAAAATAAACAACGAAAAACGTTGTTGCAAAAATATAACGCGTTTAAAAGGTCCCTTTTTGCCCGATCTTCTCATTTTCACTCCAAATAAACAACGAAAAACGTTGCTGCAAAATTACTATAACGCGTTTAAAAGGTCTCTTTTTGTCCGATTTTCTCTTTTTCACTCAAAATTAACAACGAAAAACGTTGTTGAAAAACTATAACGCGTTTAAAAGGTCTCTTTATGTCCGATCTTCTCGTTTTTACTCCAAATAAACAACGAAAAACCT
This sequence comes from Rutidosis leptorrhynchoides, assembly GCF_046630445.1. Classification (NCBI taxonomy): domain Eukaryota; kingdom Viridiplantae; phylum Streptophyta; class Magnoliopsida; order Asterales; family Asteraceae; genus Rutidosis; species Rutidosis leptorrhynchoides. The sequence continues at coordinate 263,187,369 of NC_092337.1, forward strand.
TATTACAAAACTTTAACGTGTTTAAAAGATCCCTTTTTGTCCGATATTCTCGTTTTCACTCAAAATAAACAACGAAAAACGTTGTTGCAAAACTATAACGCGTTTAAAATGTCCATTTTTGTCCGATCTTCTCGTTTTCACACAAAATAAACAACGAAAAACGTTATTGCAAAACTATAATGTGTTTGAAAGGTCCCTTTTTGTCCGATCTTCTCGTTTTCACTCAAAATAAACAAAGAAAAACGTTGTTGCAAAACTATAATGCATTTAAAAGGTCCCTTTTTGTCCGATCTTCTCGTTTTCACACAAAATTAACAACGAAAAACGTTGTTGCAAAACATAACGCGTTTAAAAGGTCTCTTTTTGTCCGATCTTCTCGTTTTCACTCAAAATTAACAACGAAAAACGTTGTTGCAAAACTATAACGCGTTTGAAAGGTCCCTTTTTGTTCGATCTTCTCGTTTTCACTCAAAATAAACAACGAAAAACGTCGTTGCAAAACTATAACGCGTTTGAAAGGTCCCTTTTTGTTCGATCTTCTCGTTTTCACTCAAAATAAACAACGAAAAACGTCGTTGCAAAACTATAACGCGTTTAAAAGGTCCCTTTTTGTTCGATCCTCTCGTTTTCACTAAAAATAAACAACGAAAACGTTGTTGCAAAACTATAACGCGTTTAAAATGTCCCTTTTTGTCCGATCATCTCGTTTTCACTAAAAATAAACAACCTAAAACATTGTTGCAAAACTATAACGCGTTTAGAAGGTCCCTTTTTGTACGATCTTCTCGTTTTCACTCAAAATAAACAACGAAAAACGTTGTTGCAAAAATATAACGCGTTTAAAAGGTCCCTTTTTGTCGGATCTTCTCATTTCACTCCAAACAAACAACGAAAAACGTTGTTGCAAAACTAGAACGCGTTTAAAAGGTCCCTTTTTGTCCGATCTTCTCGTTTTCACACAAAATTAACAACGAAAAACGTTGTTGCAAAACTATAACGCATTTAAAAGGTCCCTTTTTGTCCGATCTTCTCGTTTTCACTCAAAATTAACAACGAAAAACGTTGTTGCAAAACTATAACGCGTTTAAAAGGTCCCTTTTTGTTCTATCTTCTCGTTTTCACACAAAATAAACAACGAAAAACGTTATTGCAAAACTATAACGCGTTTGAAAGGTCCCTTTTTGTTCGATCTTCTCGTTTTCACTCAAAATAAACAAAGAAAAACGTTGTTGCAAAACTATAACGCATTTAAAACGTCCCTTTTTGTCCGATCTTCTCGTTTTCACTCAAAATAAACAACGAAAAACGTTGTTGCAAAACTATAACGTGTTTAAAACGTCCCTTTTTGTCCGATCTTCTCGTTTTCACTCAAAATTAACAATGAAAAACGTTGTTGCAAAACTATAGCGCGTTTAAAACGTCCCTTTTTGTCCAATCTTTTCGTTTTCACTCAAAATAAACAACGAAAAACGTTGTTGCAAAACTATAACGCGTTTAAAACGTCCCTTTTGGTCCGATCTTCTCGTTTTCACTCAAAATAAACAACGAAAAACGTTGTTGCAAAACTATAACGCGTTTAAAAGGTCCATTTTTGTCCGATCTTCTCGTTTTCACTCAAAATAAACAACGAAAAACGTTGTTGCAAAACTATAACGCGTTTAAAAGGTCCCTTTTTGTCCGATCTTCTCGTTTTCACTCAAAATAAACAACGAAAAACGTTGTTGCAAAACAATAACGCGTTTAAAACGTCCCTTTTTGTCCGATCTTCTCGTTTTCACTCAAAATAAACAACGAAAAACGTTGTTGCAAAACTATAACGCGTTTAATACGTCCCTTTTTGTCCGATCTTCTCGTTTTCACTCAAAATAAACAACGAAAAACGTTGTTGCAAAACTATAAAGTATTTAAAACGTCCTTTTTTGTCCGATCTTCTCGTTTTCACTCAAAATTAACAATGAAAAACGTTGTTGCAAAACTATAGCGCGTTTAAAACGTCCCTTTTTGTCCAATCTTCTCGTTTTCACTCAAAATAAACAACGAAAAACGTTGTTGCAAAACTATAACGCGTTTAAAACGTCCTTTTGGTCCGATCTTCTCGTTTTCACTCAAAATAAACAACGAAAAACGTTGTTGCAAAACTATAACGCGTTTAAAAGGTCCCTTTTTGTCCGATCTTCTCGTTTTCAATCAAAATAAACAACGAAAAACGTTGTTGCAAAACTATAACGCGTTTAAAAGGTCCCTTTTTGTCCGATCTTCTCGTTTTCAATCAAAATAAACAACGAAAAACGTTGTTGCAAAACTATAACGCGTTTAAAACGTCCCTTTTTGTCCGATCTTCTCGTTTTCACTCAAAATAAACAACGAAAAACGTTGTTGCAAAACTATAACGCGTTTAAAACGACCCTTTTTGTCCGATTTCTCGTTTTCACTCAAAATAAACAACGAAAAACGTTGTTGCAAAACTATAACGCGTTTAAAAGATCCCTTTTTTCCGATCTTCTCGTTTTCACTCAAAATAAACAACGAAAAACGTTGTTGCAAAAATATAACGCGTTTAAAAGGTCCCTTTTTACCTGATCTTCTCATTTTCACTCCAAATAAACAACGAAAAACGTTGTTGCAAAACTATAACGCGTTTAAAAGGTCCCTTTTTGTCCGATTTTCTCGTTTTCACTCAAAATTAACAACGAAAAACGTTGTTGCAAAACTATAACGCGTTTAAAAGGTCCCTTTATGTCCGATCTTCTCGTTTTCACACAAAATAAACAACGAAAAACATTATTACAAAACTTTAACGAGTTTGAAAGGTCTCTTTTTGTCCGATCTTCTCGTTTTTACTCACAATTAACAATGAAAAACGTTGTTGCAAAACTATAACGCGTTTAAAACGTCCCTTTTTGTCCGATCTTCTCGTTTTCACTCAAAATAAACAACGAAAAACGTTGTTGCAAAAATATAACGCGTTTAAAAGGTCCCTTTTTGCCCGATCTTCTCATTTTCACTCCAAATAAACAACGAAAAACGTTGCTGCAAAATTACTATAACGCGTTTAAAAGGTCTCTTTTTGTCCGATTTTCTCTTTTTCACTCAAAATTAACAACGAAAAACGTTGTTGAAAAACTATAACGCGTTTAAAAGGTCTCTTTATGTCCGATCTTCTCGTTTTTACTCCAAATAAACAACGAAAAACCTTATTACAAAACTTTAACGTGTTTAAAAGATCCCTTTTTGTCCGATATTCTCGTTTTCACTCAAAATAAACAACGAAAAACGTTGTTGCAAAACTATAACGCGTTTAAAAGGTCCATTTTTGTCCGATCTTCTCGTTTTCACACAAAATAAACAACGAAAAACGTTATTGCAAAACTATAATGTGTTTGAAAGGTCCCTTTTTGTCCGATCTTCTCGTTTTCACTCAAAATAAACAAAGAAAAACGTTGTTGCAAAACTATAATGCATTTAAAAGGTCCCTTTTTGTCCGATCTTCTCGTTTTCACACAAAATTAACAACGAAAAATGTTGTTGCAAAACATAACGCGTTTAAAAGGTCTCTTTTTGTCCGATCTTCTCGTTTTCACTCAAAATTAACAACGAAAAACGTTGTTGCAAAACTATAACGCGTTTGAAAGGTCCCTTTTTGTTCGATCTTCTCGTTTTCACTCAAAATAAACAACGAAAAACGTCGTTGCAAAACTATAACGCGTTTGAAAGGTCCCTTTTTGTTCGATCTTCTCGTTTTCACTCAAAATAAACAACGAAAAACGTCGTTGCAAAACTATAACGCGTTTAAAAGGTCCCTTTTTGTTCGATCCTCTCGTTTTCACTAAAAATAAACAACGAAAACGTTGTTGCAAAACTATAACGCGTTTAAAATGTCCCTTTTTGTCTTATCATCTCGTTTTCACTAAAAATAAACAACCTAAAACATTGTTGCAAAACTATAACGCGTTTAGAAGGTCCCTTTTTGTACGATCTTCTCGTTTTCACTCAAAATAAACAACGAAAAACGTTGTTGCAAAAATATAACGCGTTTAAAAGGTCCCTTTTTGTCGGATCTTCTCATTTCACTCCAAACAAACAACGAAAAACGTTGTTGCAAAACTAGAACGCGTTTAAAAGGTCCCTTTTTGTCCGATCTTCTCGTTTTCACACAAAATTAACAACGAAAAACGTTGTTGCAAAACTATAACGCATTTAAAAGGTCCCTTTTTGTCCGATCTTCTCGTTTTCACTCAAAATTAACAACGAAAAACGTTGTTGCAAAACTATAACGCGTTTAAAAGGTCCCTTTTTGTTCTATCTTCTCGTTTTCACACAAAATAAACAACGAAAAACGTTATTGCAAAACTATAACGCGTTTGAAAGGTCCCTTTTTGTTCGATCTTCTCGTTTTCACTCAAAATAAACAAAGAAAAACGTTGTTGCAAAACTATAACGCATTTAAAACGTCCCTTTTTGTCCGATCTTCTCGTTTTCACTCAAAATAAACAACGAAAAACGTTGTTGCAAAACTATAACGTGTTTAAAACGTCCCTTTTTGTCCGATCTTCTCGTTTTCACTCAAAATTAACAATGAAAAACGTTGTTGCAAAACTATAGCGCGTTTAAAACGTCCCTTTTTGTCCAATCTTTTCGTTTTCACTCAAAATAAACAACGAAAAACGTTGTTGCAAAACTATAACGCGTTTAAAACGTCCCTTTTGGTCCGATCTTCTCGTTTTCACTCAAAATAAACAACGAAAAACGTTGTTGCAAAACTATAACGCGTTTAAAAGGTCCATTTTTGTCCGATCTTCTCGTTTTCACTCAAAATAAACAACGAAAAACGTTGTTGCAAAACTATAACGCGTTTAAAAGGTCCCTTTTTGTCCGATCTTCTCGTTTTCACTCAAAATAAACAACGAAAAACGTTGTTGCAAAACAATAACGCGTTTAAAACGTCCCTTTTTGTCCGATCTTCTCGTTTTCACTCAAAATAAACAACGAAAAACGTTGTTGCAAAACTATAACGCGTTTAATACGTCCCTTTTTGTCCGATCTTCTCGTTTTCACTCAAAATAAACAACGAAAAACGTTGTTGCAAAACTATAACGCGTTTAAAAGGTCCCTTTTTTCCGATCTTCTCGTTTTCACTCAAAATAAACAACGATAAAACGTTGTTGCAAAAATATAACGCTTTTAAAATTTCCCTTTTTGCCTGATCATCTCATTTTCACTCCAAATAAACAACGAAAAACGTTGTTGCAAAACTATAACGCGTTTAAAAGGTCCCTTTATGTCCGATCTTCTCGTTTTCTCACAAAATAAACAACGAAAAACCTTATTACAAAACTTTAACGCGTTTGAAAGGTCCCTTTTTGTCCGATCTTCTCGTTTTCACTCAAAATTAACAACGAAAAACGTTGTTGCAAAACTATAATGCGTTTAAAAGGTCCCTTTTTGTTCTATCTTCTCGTTTTCATAAAAAATAAACAACGAAAAACGTTATTGCAAAACTATAACGCATTTGAAAGGTCCCTTTTTGTCCGATCTTCGCGTTTTCACACAAAATAAACAACGAAAACATTATTGCAAAACTATAACGCATTTGAAAGGTCCCTTTTTGTCTGATCTTCTCGTTTTCACTCAAAATAAACAACGAAAAACGTTGTTGCAAAACTATAACGCGTTTAAAAGGTCTCTTTTTGTCCGATCTTCTCGTTTTCACACAAAATAAACAACGAAAAACGTTATTGCAAAACTATAACGTGTTTGAAAGGTCCCTTTTTGTCCGATCTTCTCGTTTTCATTCCAAATAAACAACGAAAACGTTGTTGCAAAACTATAACGTGTTTAAAAGGTCCTTTTTTGTCCGATTTTCTCGTTTTCACTCAAAATTAACAACGAAAAACGTTGTTGCAAAACTATAACGCGTTTAAAAGGTCCCTTTTTGTCCGATCTTCTCGTTTTCACACAAAATAAACAACGAAAAACGTTATTGCAAAACTATAATGTGTTTGAAAGGTCCCTTTTTGTCCGATCTTCTCGTTTTTACTCAAAATAAACAACGAAAAACGTTGTTGCAAAACTATAACGCATTTAAAAGGTCCCTTTTTGTCCGATCTTCTCGTTTTCACTCAAAATTAAAAACGAAAAACGTTTTTGCAAAACTATAACGCTCTTAAAAGGTCCCTTTTTGTTCTATCTTCTCGTTTTCATACAAAATAAACAACGAAAAACGTTATTGCAAAACTATAACGCGTTTGAAAGGTCCCTTTTTGTTCGATCTTTTCGTTTTCACTCAAAATAAACAACGAAAAACGTTGTTGCAAAACTATAAAGTATTTAAAACGTCATTTTTTGTCCGATCTTCTCGTTTTCACTCAAAATTAACAATGAAAAACGTTGTTGCAAAACTATAGCGCGTTTAAAACGTCCCTTTTTGTCCAATCTTCTCGTTTTCACTCAAAATAAACAACGAAAAACGTTGTTGCAAAACTATAACGCGTTTAAAACGTCCTTTTGGTCCGATCTTCTCGTTTTCACTCAAAATAAACAACGAAAAACGTTGTTGCAAAACTATAACGCGTTTAAAAGGTCCCTTTTTGTCCGATCTTCTCGTTTTCACTCAAAATAAACAACGAAAAACGTTGTTGCAAAACTATAACGCGTTTAAAACGTCCATTTTTGTCCGATCTTCTCGTTTTCACTCAAAATAAACAACGAAAAACGTTGTTACAAAACTATAACGCGTTTAAAACGACCCTTTTTGTCCGATTTCTCGTTTTCACTCAAAATAAACAACGAAAAACGTTGTTGCAAAACTATAACGCGTTTAAAAGGTCCCTTTTTTCCGATCTTCTCGTTTTCACTCAAAATAAACAACGAAAAACGTTGTTGCAAAAATATAACACGTTTAAAAGGTCCCTTTTTACCTGATCTTCTCATTTTCACTCCAAATAAACAACGAAAAACGTTGTTGCAAAACTATAACGCGTTTAAAAGGTCCCTTTTTGTCTGATTTTCTCGTTTTTACTCAAAATTAACAACGAAAAACGTTGTTGCAAAACTATAACGCGTTTAAAAGGTCCCTTTATGTCCGATCTTCTCGTTTTCACACAAAATAAACAACGAAAAACCTTATTACAAAACTTTAACGAGTTTGAAAGGTCTCTTTTTGTCCGATCTTCTCGTTTTTACTCACAATTAACAATGAAAAACGTTGTTGCAAAACTATAACGCGTTTAAAACGTCCCTTTTTGTCCGATCTTCTCGTTTTCACTCAAAATAAACAACGAAAAACGTTGTTGCAAAAATATAACGCGTTTAAAAGGTCCCTTTTTGCCCGATCTTCTCATTTTCACTCCAAATAAACAACGAAAAACGTTGCTGCAAAATTACTATAACGCGTTTAAAAGGTCTCTTTTTGTCCGATTTTCTCTTTTTCACTCAAAATTAACAAAGAAAAACGTTGTTGAAAAACTATAACGCGTTTAAAAGGTCTCTTTATGTCCGATCTTCTCGTTTTTACTCCAAATAAACAACGAAAAACCTTATTACAAAACTTTAACGTGTTTAAAAGATCCCTTTTTGTCCGATATTCTCGTTTTCACTCAAAATATACAACGAAAAACGTTGTTGCAAAACTATAACGCGTTTAAAAGGTCCATTTTTGTCCGATCTTCTCGTTTTCACACAAAATAAACAACGAAAAACGTTATTGCAAAACTATAATGTGTTTGAAAGGTCCCTTTTTGTCCGATCTTCTCGTTTTCACTCAAAATAAACAAAGAAAAACGTTGTTGCAAAACTATAATGCATTTAAAAGGTCCCTTTTTGTCCGATCTTCTCGTTTTCACACAAAATTAACAACGAAAAACGTTGTTGCAAAACTATAACGCGTTTAAAAGGTCTCTTTTTGTCCGATCATCTCGTTTTCACTCAAAATTAACAACGAAAAACGTTGTTGCAAAACTATAACGCGTTTAAAAGGTCCCTTTTTGTTCTATCTTCTCGTTTTCACACAAAATAAACAACGAAAAACGTTATTGCAAAACTATAACGCGTTTGAAAGGTCCCTTTTTGTTCGATCTTCTCGTTTTCACTCAAAATAAACAAAGAAAAACGTTGTTGCAAAACTATAACGCATTTAAAACGTCCCTTTTTGTCCGATCTTCTCGTTTTCACTCAAAATAAACAACGAAAAACGTTGTTGCAAAACTATAACGTGTTTAAAACGTCCCTTTTTGTCCGATCTTCTCGTTTTCACTCAAAATTAACAATGAAAAACGTTGTTGCAAAACTATAGCGCGTTTAAAACGTCCCTTTTTGTCCAATCTTTTCGTTTTCACTCAAAATAAACAACGAAAAACGTTGTTGCAAAACTATAACGCGTTTAAAACGTCCCTTTTGGTCCGATCTTCTCGTTTTCACTCAAAATAAACAACGAAAAACGTTGTTGCAAAACTATAACGCGTTTAAAAGGTCCATTTTTGTCCGATCTTCTCGTTTTCACTCAAAATAAACAACGAAAAACGTTGTTGCAAAACTATAACGCGTTTAAAAGGTCCCTTTTTGTCCGATCTTCTCGTTTTCACTCAAAATAAACAACGAAAAACGTTGTTGCAAAACAATAACGCGTTTAAAACGTCCCTTTTTGTCCGATCTTCTCGTTTTCACTCAAAATAAACAACGAAAAACGTTGTTGCAAAACTATAACGCGTTTAATACGTCCCTTTTTGTCCGATCTTCTCGTTTTCACTCAAAATAAACAACGAAAAACGTTGTTGCAAAACTATAAAGTATTTAAAACGTCCTTTTTTGTCCGATCTTCTCGTTTTCACTCAAAATTAACAATGAAAAACGTTGTTGCAAAACTATAGCGCGTTTAAAACGTCCCTTTTTGTCCAATCTTCTCGTTTTCACTCAAAATAAACAACGAAAAACGTTGTTGCAAAACTATAACGCGTTTAAAACGTCCTTTTGGTCCGATCTTCTCGTTTTCACTCAAAATAAACAACGAAAAACGTTGTTGCAAAACTATAACGCGTTTAAAAGGTCCCTTTTTGTCCGATCTTCTCGTTTTCAATCAAAATAAACAACGAAAAACGTTGTTGCAAAACTATAACGCGTTTAAAAGGTCCCTTTTTGTCCGATCTTCTCGTTTTCAATCAAAATAAACAACGAAAAACGTTGTTGCAAAACTATAACGCGTTTAAAACGTCCCTTTTTGTCCGATCTTCTCGTTTTCACTCAAAATAAACAACGAAAAACGTTGTTGCAAAACTATAACGCGTTTAAAACGACCCTTTTTGTCCGATTTCTCGTTTTCACTCAAAATAAACAACGAAAAACGTTGTTGCAAAACTATAACGCGTTTAAAAGATCCCTTTTTTCCGATCTTCTCGTTTTCACTCAAAATAAACAACGAAAAACGTTGTTGCAAAAATATAACGCGTTTAAAAGGTCCCTTTTTACCTGATCTTCTCATTTTCACTCCAAATAAACAACGAAAAACGTTGTTGCAAAACTATAACGCGTTTAAAAGGTCCCTTTTTGTCCGATTTTCTCGTTTTCACTCAAAATTAACAACGAAAAACGTTGTTGCAAAACTATAACGCGTTTAAAAGGTCCCTTTATGTCCGATCTTCTCGTTTTCACACAAAATAAACAACGAAAAACATTATTACAAAACTTTAACGAGTTTGAAAGGTCTCTTTTTGTCCGATCTTCTCGTTTTTACTCACAATTAACAATGAAAAACGTTGTTGCAAAACTATAACGCGTTTAAAACGTCCCTTTTTGTCCGATCTTCTCGTTTTCACTCAAAATAAACAACGAAAAACGTTGTTGCAAAAATATAACGCGTTTAAAAGGTCCCTTTTTGCCCGATCTTCTCATTTTCACTCCAAATAAACAACGAAAAACGTTGCTGCAAAATTACTATAACGCGTTTAAAAGGTCTCTTTTTGTCCGATTTTCTCTTTTTCACTCAAAATTAACAACGAAAAACGTTGTTGAAAAACTATAACGCGTTTAAAAGGTCTCTTTATGTCCGATCTTCTCGTTTTTACTCCAAATAAACAACGAAAAACCTTATTACAAAACTTTAACGTGTTTAAAAGATCCCTTTTTGTCCGATATTCTCGTTTTCACTCAAAATAAACAACGAAAAACGTTGTTGCAAAACTATAACGCGTTTAAAAGGTCCATTTTTGTCCGATCTTCTCGTTTTCACACAAAATAAACAACGAAAAACGTTATTGCAAAACTATAATGTGTTTGAAAGGTCCCTTTTTGTCCGATCTTCTCGTTTTCACTCAAAATAAACAAAGAAAAACGTTGTTGCAAAACTATAATGCATTTAAAAGGTCCCTTTTTGTCCGATCTTCTCGTTTTCACACAAAATTAACAACGAAAAACGTTGTTGCAAAACATAACGCGTTTAAAAGGTCTCTTTTTGTCCGATCTTCTCGTTTTCACTCAAAATTAACAACGAAAAACGTTGTTGCAAAACTATAACGCGTTTGAAAGGTCCCTTTTTGTTCGATCTTCTCGTTTTCACTCAAAATAAACAACGAAAAACGTCGTTGCAAAACTATAACGCGTTTGAAAGGTCCCTTTTTGTTCGATCTTCTCGTTTTCACTCAAAATAAACAACGAAAAACGTCGTTGCAAAACTATAACGCGTTTAAAAGGTCCCTTTTTGTTCGATCCTCTCGTTTTCACTAAAAATAAACAACGAAAACGTTGTTGCAAAACTATAACGCGTTTAAAATGTCCCTTTTTGTCCGATCATCTCGTTTTCACTAAAAATAAACAACCTAAAACATTGTTGCAAAACTATAACGCGTTTAGAAAGTCCCTTTTTGTACGATCTTCTCGTTTTCACTCAAAATAAACAACGAAAAACGTTGTTGCAAAAATATAACGCGTTTAAAAGGTCCCTTTTTGTCGGATCTTCTCATTTCACTCCAAACAAACAACGAAAAACGTTGTTGCAAAACTAGAACGCGTTTAAAAGGTCCCTTTTTGTCCGATCTTCTCGTTTTCACACAAAATTAACAACGAAAAACGTTGTTGCAAAACTATAACGCATTTAAAAGGTCCCTTTTTGTCCGATCTTCTCGTTTTCACTCAAAATTAACAACGAAAAACGTTGTTGCAAAACTATAACGCGTTTAAAAGGTCCCTTTTTGTTCTATCTTCTCGTTTTCACACAAAATAAACAACGAAAAACGTTATTGCAAAACTATAACGCGTTTGAAAGGTCCCTTTTTGTTCGATCTTCTCTTTTTCACTCAAAATAAACAAAGAAAAACGTTGTTGCAAAACTATAACGCATTTAAAACGTCCCTTTTTGTCCGATCTTCTCGTTTTCACTCAAAATAAACAACGAAAAACGTTGTTGCAAAACTATAACGTGTTTAAAACGTCCCTTTTTGTCCGATCTTCTCGTTTTCACTCAAAATTAACAATGAAAAACGTTGTTGCAAAACTATAGCGCGTTTAAAACGTCCCTTTTTGTCCAATCTTTTCGTTTTCACTCAAAATAAACAACGAAAAACGTTGTTGCAAAACTATAACGCTTTTAAAACGTCCCTTTTGGTCCGATCTTCTCGTTTTCACTCAAAATAAACAACGAAAAACGTTGTTGCAAAACTATAACGCGTTTAAAAGGTCCATTTTTGTCCGATCTTCTCGTTTTCACTCAAAATAAACAACGAAAAACGTTGTTGCAAAACTATAACGCGTTTAAAAGGTCCCTTTTTGTCCGATCTTCTCGTTTTCACTCAAAATAAACAACGAAAAACGTTGTTGCAAAACAATAACGCGTTTAAAACGTCCCTTTTTGTCCGATCTTCTCGTTTTCACTCAAAATAAACAACGAAAAACGTTGTTGCAAAACTATAACGCGTTTAATACGTCCCTTTTTGTCCGATCTTCTCGTTTTCACTCAAAATAAACAACGAAAAACGTTGTTGCAAAACTATAACGCGTTTAAAAGGTCCCTTTTTTCCGATCTTCTCGTTTTCACTCAAAATAAACAACGATAAAACGTTGTTGCAAAAATATAACGCTTTTAAAATTTCCCTTTTTGCCTGATCATCTCATTTTCACTCCAAATAAACAACGAAAAACGTTGTTGCAAAACTATAACGCGTTTAAAAGGTCCCTTTATGTCCGATCTTCTCGTTTTCTCACAAAATAAACAACGAAAAACCTTATTACAAAACTTTAACGCGTTTGAAAGGTCCCTTTTTGTCCGATCTTCTCGTTTTCACTCAAAATTAACAACGAAAAACGTTGTTGCAAAACTATAATGCGTTTAAAAGGTCCCTTTTTGTTCTATCTTCTCGTTTTCATAAAAAATAAACAACGAAAAACGTTATTGCAAAACTATAACGCATTTGAAAGGTCCCTTTTTGTCCGATCTTCGCGTTTTCACACAAAATAAACAACGAAAACATTATTGCAAAACTATAACGCATTTGAAAGGTCCCTTTTTGTCTGATCTTCTCGTTTTCACTCAAAATAAACAACGAAAAACGTTGTTGCAAAACTATAACGCGTTTAAAAGGTCTCTTTTTGTCCGATCTTCTCGTTTTCACACAAAATAAACAACGAAAAACGTTATTGCAAAACTATAACGTGTTTGAAAGGTCCCTTTTTGTCCGATCTTCTCGTTTTCATTCCAAATAAACAACGAAAACGTTGTTGCAAAACTATAACGTGTTTAAAAGGTCCTTTTTTGTCCGATTTTCTCGTTTTCACTCAAAATTAACAACGAAAAACGTTGTTGCAAAACTATAACGCGTTTAAAAGGTCCCTTTTTGTCCGATCTTCTCGTTTTCACACAAAATAAACAACGAAAAACGTTATTGCAAAACTATAATGTGTTTGAAAGGTCCCTTTTTGTCCGATCTTCTCGTTTTTACTCAAAATAAACAACGAAAAACGTTGTTGCAAAACTATAACGCATTTAAAAGGTCCCTTTTTGTCCGATCTTCTCGTTTTCACTCAAAATTAAAAACGAAAAACGTTTTTGCAAAACTATAACGCTCTTAAAAGGTCCCTTTTTGTTCTATCTTCTCGTTTTCATACAAAATAAACAACGAAAAACGTTATTGCAAAACTATAACGCGTTTGAAAGGTCCCTTTTTGTTCGATCTTTTCGTTTTCACTCAAAATAAACAACGAAAAACGTTGTTGCAAAACTATAAAGTATTTAAAACGTCATTTTTTGTCCGATCTTCTCGTTTTCACTCAAAATTAACAATGAAAAACGTTGTTGCAAAACTATAGCGCGTTTAAAACGTCCCTTTTTGTCCAATCTTCTCGTTTTCACTCAAAATAAACAACGAAAAACGTTGTTGCAAAACTATAACGCGTTTAAAACGTCCTTTTGGTCCGATCTTCTCGTTTTCACTCAAAATAAACAACGAAAAACGTTGTTGCAAAACTATAACGCGTTTAAAAGGTCCCTTTTTGTCCGATCTTCTCGTTTTCACTCAAAATAAACAACGAAAAACGTTGTTGCAAAACTATAACGCGTTTAAAACGTCCATTTTTGTCCGATCTTCTCGTTTTCACTCAAAATAAACAACGAAAAACGTTGTTACAAAACTATAACGCGTTTAAAACGACCCTTTTTGTCCGATTTCTCGTTTTCACTCAAAATAAACAACGAAAAACGTTGTTGCAAAACTATAACGCGTTTAAAAGGTCCCTTTTTTCCGATCTTCTCGTTTTCACTCAAAATAAACAACGAAAAACGTTGTTGCAAAAATATAACACGTTTAAAAGGTCCCTTTTTACCTGATCTTCTCATTTTCACTCCAAATAAACAACGAAAAACGTTGTTGCAAAACTATAACGCGTTTAAAAGGTCCCTTTTTGTCTGATTTTCTCGTTTTTACTCAAAATTAACAACGAAAAACGTTGTTGCAAAACTATAACGCGTTTAAAAGGTCCCTTTATGTCCGATCTTCTCGTTTTCACACAAAATAAACAACGAAAAACCTTATTACAAAACTTTAACGAGTTTGAAAGGTCTCTTTTTGTCCGATCTTCTCGTTTTTACTCACAATTAACAATGAAAAACGTTGTTGCAAAACTATAACGCGTTTAAAACGTCCCTTTTTGTCCGATCTTCTCGTTTTCACTCAAAATAAACAACGAAAAACGTTGTTGCAAAAATATAACGCGTTTAAAAGGTCCCTTTTTGCCCGATCTTCTCATTTTCACTCCAAATAAACAACGAAAAACGTTGCTGCAAAATTACTATAACGCGTTTAAAAGGTCTCTTTTTGTCCGATTTTCTCTTTTTCACTCAAAATTAACAAAGAAAAACGTTGTTGAAAAACTATAACGCGTTTAAAAGGTCTCTTTATGTCCGATCTTCTCGTTTTTACTCCAAATAAACAACGAAAAACCTTATTACAAAACTTTAACGTGTTTAAAAGATCCCTTTTTGTCCGATATTCTCGTTTTCACTCAAAATATACAACGAAAAACGTTGTTGCAAAACTATAACGCGTTTAAAAGGTCCATTTTTGTCCGATCTTCTCGTTTTCACACAAAATAAACAACGAAAAACGTTATTGCAAAACTATAATGTGTTTGAAAGGTCCCTTTTTGTCCGATCTTCTCGTTTTCACTCAAAATAAACAAAGAAAAACGTTGTTGCAAAACTATAATGCATTTAAAAGGTCCCTTTTTGTCCGATCTTCTCGTTTTCACACAAAATTAACAACGAAAAACGTTGTTGCAAAAATATAACGCGTTTAAAAGGTCTCTTTTTGTCCGATCATCTCGTTTTCACTCAAAATTAACAACGAAAAACGTTGTTGCAAAACTATAACGCGTTTAAAAGGTCCCTTTTTGTTCTATCTTCTCGTTTTCACACAAAATAAACAACGAAAAACGTTATTGCAAAACTATAACGCGTTTGAAAGGTCCCTTTTTGTTCGATCTTCTCGTTTTCACTACAAATAAACAACGAAAAACGTCGTTGCAAAACTATAACGCGTTTAAAAGGTCCCTTTTTGTTCGATCGTCTCGTTTTCACTCAAAATAAACAACGAAAACGTTGTTGCAAAACTATAACGCGTTTAAAATGTCCCTTTTTGTCCGATCATCTCGTTTTCACTAAAAATAAACAACCTAAAACATTGTTGCAAAACTATAACGCGTTTAGAAGGTCCCTTTTTGTACGATCTTCTCGTTTTCACTCAAAATAAACAACGAAAAACGTTGTTGCAAAAATATAACGCGTTTAAAAGGTCCCTTTTTGTCGGATCTTCTCATTTCACTCCAAACAAACAACGAAAAACATTGTTGCAAAACTAGAACGCGTTTAAAAGGTCCCTTTTTGTCCGATCTTCTCGTTTTCACACAAAATTAACAACGAAAAACGTTGTTGCAAAACTATAACGCATTTAAAAGGTCCCTTTTTGTCCGATCTTCTCGTTTTCACTCAAAATTAACAACGAAAAACGTTGTTGCAAAACTATAACGCGTTTAAAAGGTCCCTTTTTGTTCTATCTTCTCGTTTTCACACAAAATAAACAACGAAAAACGTTATTGCAAAACTATAACGCGTTTGAAAGGTCCCTTTTTGTTCGATCTTCTCGTTTTCACTCAAAATAAACAAAGAAAAACGTTGTTGCAAAACTATAACGCATTTAAAACGTCCCTTTTTGTCCGATCTTCTCGTTTTCACTCAAAATAAACAACGAAAAACGTTGTTGCAAAACTATAACGTGTTTAAAACGTCCCTTTTTGTCCGATCTTCTCGTTTTCACTCAAAATTAACAATGAAAAACGTTGTTGCAAAACTATAGCGCGTTTAAAACGTCCCTTTTTGTCCAATCTTTTCGTTTTCACTCAAAATAAACAACGAAAAACGTTGTTGCAAAACTATAACGCGTTTAAAACGTCCCTTTTGGTCCGATCTTCTCGTTTTCACTCAAAATAAACAACGAAAAACGTTGTTGCAAAACTATAACGCGTTTAAAAGGTCCATTTTTGTCCGATCTTCTCGTTTTCACTCAAAATAAACAACGAAAAATGTTGTTGCAAAACTATAACGCGTTTAAAAGGTCCCTTTTTGTCCGATCTTCTCGTTTTCACTCAAAATAAACAACGAAAAATGTTGTTGCAAAACTATAACGCGTTTAAAAGGTCCATTTTTGTCCGATCTTCTCGTTTTCACACAAAATAAACAACGAAAAACATTATTGCAAAACTATAATGTGTTTGAAAGGTCCCTTTTTGTCCGATCTTCTCGTTTTCACTCAAAATAAACAAAGAAAAACGTTGTTGCAAAACTATAATGCATTTAAAAGGTCCCTTTTTGTCCGATCTTCTCGTTTTCACACAAAATTAACAACGAAAAACGTTGTTGCAAAACTATAACGCGTTTAAAATGTCTCTTTTTGTCCGATCATCTCGTTTTCACTCAAAATTAACAACGAAAAACGTTGTTGCAAAACTATAACGCGTTTAAAAGGTCCCTTTTTGTTCTATCTTCTCGTTTTCACACAAAATAAACAACGAAAAACGTTATTGCAAAACTATAACGCGTTTGAAAGGTCCCTTTTTGTTCGATCTTCTCGTTTTCACTCAAAATAAACAACGAAAAACGTCGTTGCAAAACTATAACGCGTTTAAAAGGTCCCTTTTTGTTCGATCCTCTCGTTTTCACTCAAAATAAACAACGAAAACGTTGTTGCAAAACTATAACGCGTTTAAAATGTCCCTTTTTGTCCGATCATCTCGTTTTCACTAAAAATAAACAACCTAAAACATTGTTGCAAAACTATAACGCGTTTAGAAGGTCCCTTTTTGTACGATCTTCTCGTTTTCACTCAAAATAAACAACGAAAAACGTTGTTGCAAAAATATAACGCGTTTAAAAGGTCCCTTTTTGTCGGATCTTCTCATTTCACTCCAAACAAACAACGAAAAACATTGTTGCAAAACTAGAACGCGTTTAAAAGGTCCCTTTTTGTCCGATCTTCTCGTTTTCACACAAAATTAACAACGAAAAACGTTGTTGCAAAACTATAACGCATTTAAAAGGTCCCTTTTTGTCCGATCTTCTCGTTTTCACTCAAAATTAACAACGAAAAACGTTGTTGCAAAACTATAACGCGTTTAAAAGGTCCCTTTTTGTTCTATCTTCTCGTTTTCACACAAAATAAACAACGAAAAA
Source organism: Rutidosis leptorrhynchoides (assembly GCF_046630445.1). Lineage (NCBI taxonomy): Eukaryota > Viridiplantae > Streptophyta > Magnoliopsida > Asterales > Asteraceae > Rutidosis > Rutidosis leptorrhynchoides. The sequence goes on from NC_092337.1 coordinate 263,204,569, forward strand.
CGTTATTGCAAAACTATAACGCGTTTGAAAGGTCCCTTTTTGTTCGATCTTCTCGTTTTCACTCAAAATAAACAAAGAAAAACGTTGTTGCAAAACTATAACGCATTTAAAACGTCCCTTTTTGTCCGATCTTCTCGTTTTCACTCAAAATAAACAACGAAAAACGTTGTTGCAAAACTATAACGTGTTTAAAACGTCCCTTTTTGTCCGATCTTCTCGTTTTCACTCAAAATTAACAATGAAAAACGTTGTTGCAAAACTATAGCGCGTTTAAAACGTCCCTTTTTGTCCAATCTTTTCGTTTTCACTCAAAATAAACAACGAAAAACGTTGTTGCAAAACTATAACGCGCTTAAAACGTCCCTTTTGGTCCGATCTTCTCATTTTCACTCAAAATAAACAACGAAAAACGTTGTTGCAAAACTATAACGCGTTTAAAAGGTCCATTTTTGTCCGATCTTCTCGTTTTCACTCAAAATAAACAACGAAAAATGTTGTTGCAAAACTATAACGCGTTTAAAAGGTCCCTTTTTGTCCGATCTTCTCGTTTTCACTCAAAATAAACAACGAAAAACGTTGTTGCAAAACAATAACGAGTTTAAAACGTCCCTTTTTGTCCGATCTTCTCGTTTTCACTCAAAATAAACAACGAAAAACGTTGTTGCAAAACTATAACGCGTTTAATACGTCCCTTTTTGTCCGATCTTCTCGTTTTCACTCAAAATAAACAACGAAAAACGTTGTTGCAAAACTATAACGCGTTTAAAAGGTCCCCTTTTCCGATCTTCTCGTTTTCACTCAAAATAAACAACGATAAAACGTTGTTGCAAAAATATAACGCGTTTAAAATTTCCCTTTTTGCCTGATCATCTCATTTTCACTCCAAATAAACAACGAAAAACGTTGTTGCAAAACTATAACGCGTTTAAAAGATCCCTTTTTGTTCGATTTTCTCGTTTTCACTCAAAATTAACAACGAAAAACGTTGTTGCAAAACTATAACGCGTTTAAAAGGTCCCTTTATGTCCGATCTTCTCGTTTTCTCACAAAATAAACAACGAAAAACCTTATTACAAAACTTTAACGCGTTTGAAAGGTCCCTTTTTGTCCGATCTTCTCGTTTTCACTCAAAATTAACAACGAAAAACGTTGGTGCAAAACTATAATGCATTTGAAAGGTCCCTTTTTGTCCGATCTTCGCGTTTTCATAAAAAATAAACAACGAAAAACGTTATTGCAAAACTATAACGCATTTGAAAGGTCCCTTTTTGTCCGATCTTCGCGTTTTCACACAAAATAAACAACGAAAACATTATTGCAAAACTATAACGCATTTGAAAGGTCCCTTTTTGTCTGATCTTCTCGTTTTCACTCAAAATAAACAACGAAAAACGTTGTTGCAAAACTATAACGCGTTTAAAAGGTCTCTTTTTGTCCGATCTTCTCGTTTTCACACAAAATAAACAACGAAAAACGTTATTGCAAAACTATAACGTGTTTGAAAGGTCCCTTTTTGTCCGATCTTCTCGTTTTCATTCCAAATAAACAACGAAAACGTTGTTGCAAAACTATAACGTGTTTAAAAGGTCCTTTTTTGTCCGATTTTCTCGTTTTCACTCAAAATTAACAACGAAAAACGTTGTTGCAAAACTATAACGGGTTTAAAAGGTCCCTTTTTGTCCGATCTTCTCGTTTTCACACAAAATAAACAACGAAAAACGTTATTGCAAAACTATAATGTGTTTGAAAGGTCCCTTTTTGTCCGATCTTCTCGTTTTTACTCAAAATAAACAACGAAAAACGTTGTTGCAAAACTATAACGCATTTAAAAGGTCCCTTTTTGTCCGATCTTCTCGTTTTCACTCAAAATTAAAAACGAAAAACGTTTTTGCAAAACTATAACGCTCTTAAAAGGTCCCTTTTTGTTCTATCTTCTCGTTTTCATACAAAATAAACAACGAAAAACGTTATTGCAAAACTATAACGCGTTTGAAAGGTCCCTTTTTGTTCGATCTTCTCGTTTTCACTCAAAATAAACAACGAAAAACGTTGTTGCAAAACTATAAAGTATTTAAAACGTCATTTTTTGTCCGATCTTCTCGTTTTCACTCAAAATTAACAATGAAAAACGTTGTTGCAAAACTATAGCGCGTTTAAAACGTCCCTTTTTGTCCAATCTTCTCGTTTTCACTCAAAATAAACAACGAAAAACGTTGTTGCAAAACTATAACGCGTTTAAAACGTCCTTTTGGTCCGATCTTCTCGTTTTCACTCAAAATAAACAACGAAAAACGTTGTTGCAAAACTATAACGCGTTTAAAAGGTCCCTTTTTGTCCGATCTTCTCGTTTTCACTCAAAATAAACAACGAAAAACGTTGTTGCAAAACTATAACGCGTTTAAAACGTCCCTTTTTGTCCGATCTTCTCGTTTTCACTCAAAATAAACAACGAAAAATGTTGTTACAAAACTATAACGCGTTTAAAACGACCCTTTTTGTCCGATTTCTCTTTTTCACTCAAAATAAACAACGAAAAACGTTGTTGCAAAACTATAACGCGTTTAAAAGGTCCCTTTTTCCGATCTTCTCGTTTTCACTCCAAATAAACAACGAAAAACGTTGTTGCAAAACTATAACGCGTTTAAAAGGTACCTTTTTGTCCGATTTTCTCGTATTCACTCAAAATTAACAACGAAAAACGTTGTTGCAAAACTATAACGCGTTTAAAAGGTCACTTTATGTCCGATCTTCTCGTTTTCACACAAAATAAACAACGAAAAACCTTATTACAAAACTTTAACGAGTTTGAAAGGTCTCTTTTTGTCCGATCTTCTCGTTTTCACTCACAATTAACAATGAAAAACGTTGTTGCAAAACTATAACGCGTTTAAAACGACCCTTTTTGTCCGATTTCTCGTTTTCACTCAAAATAAACAACGAAAAACGTTGTTGCAAAACTATAACGCGTTTAAAAGGTCCCTTTTTTCCGATCTTCTCGTTTTCACTCAAAATAAACAACGAAAAACGTTGTTGCAAAAATATAACGCGTTTAAAAGGTCCCTTTTTACCTGATCTTCTCATTTTCACTCCAAATAAACAACGAAAAACGTTGTTGCAAAACTATAACGCGTTTAAAAGGTCCCTTTTTGTCCGATTTTCTCGTTTTCACTCAAAATTAACAACAAAAACGTTGTTGCAAAACTATAACGCGTTTAAAAGGTCCCTTTATGTCCGATCTTCTCGTTTTCACACAAAATAAACAACGAAAAATGTTGTTGCAAAACTATAACGCGTTTAAAAGGTCCCTTTTTGTCCGATCTTCTCGTTTTCACTCAAAATAAACAACGAAAAATGTTGTTGCAAAACTATAACGCGTTTAAAAGGTCCATTTTTGTCCGATCTTCTCGTTTTCACACAAAATAAACAACGAAAAACATTATTGCAAAACTATAATGTGTTTGAAAGGTCCCTTTTTGTCCGATCTTCTCGTTTTCACTCAAAATAAACAAAGAAAAACGTTGTTGCAAAACTATAATGCATTTAAAAGGTCCCTTTTTGTCCGATCTTCTCGTTTTCACACAAAATTAACAACGAAAAACGTTGTTGCAAAACTATAACGCGTTTAAAAGGTCTCTTTTTGTCCGATCATCTCGTTTTCACTCAAAATTAACAACGAAAAACGTTGTTGCAAAACTATAACGCGTTTAAAAGGTCTCTTTTTGTCCGATCTTCTCGTTTTCACTCACAATTAACAATGAAAAACGTTGTTGCAAAACTATAAAGCGTTTAAAACGACCCTTTTTGTCCGATTTCTCGTTTTCACTCAAAATAAACAACGAAAAACGTTGTTGCAAAACTATAACGCGTTTAAAAGGTCCCTTTTTCCGATCTTCTCGTTTTCACTCAAAATAAACAACGAAAAACGTTGTTGCAAAAATATAACGCGTTTAAAAGGTCCCTTTTTACCTGATCTTCTCATTTTCACTCCAAATAAACAACGAAAAACGTTGTTGCAAAACTATAACGCGTTTAAAAGGTACCTTTTTGTCCGATTTTCTCGTATTCACTCAAAATTAACAACGAAAAACGTTGTTGCAAAACTATAACGCGTTTAAAAGGTCACTTTATGTCCGATCTTCTCGTTTTCACACAAAATAAACAACGAAAAACCTTATTAAAAAACTTTAACGAGTTTGAAAGGTCTCTTTTTGTCCGATCTTCTCGTTTTCACTCACAATTAACAATGAAAAACGTTGTTGCAAAACTATAACGCGTTTAAAACGACCCTTTTTGTCCGATTTCTCGTTTTCACTCAAAATAAACAACGAAAAACGTTGTTGCAAAACTATAACGCGTTTAAAAGGTCCCTTTTTTCCGATCTTCTCGTTTTCACTCAAAATAAACAACGAAAAACGTTGTTGCAAAAATATAACGCGTTTAAAAGGTCCCTTTTTACCTGATCTTCTCATTTTCACTCCAAATAAACAACGAAAAACGTTGTTGCAAAACTATAACGCGTTTAAAAGGTCCCTTTTTGTCCGATTTTCTCGTTTTCACTCAAAATTAACAACAAAAAACGTTGTTGCAAAACTATAACGCGTTTAAAAGGTCCCTTTATGTCCGATCTTCTCGTTTTCACACAAAATAAACAACGAAAAACCTTATTACAAAACTTTAACGAGTATGAAAGGTCTCTTTTTGTCCGATCTTCTCGTTTTTACTCACAATTAACAATGAAAAACGTTGTTGCAAAACTATAACGCGTTTAAAACGTCCCTTTTTGTCCGATCTTCTCGTTTTCACTCAAAATAAACAACGAAAAACGTTGTTGCAAAAATATAACGCGTTTAAAAGGTCCCTTTTTGCCCGATCTTCTCATTTTCACTCCAAATAAACAACGAAAAATGTTGCTGCAAAATTACTATAACGCGTTTAAAAAGGTCTCTTTTTGTCCGATTTTCTCTTTTTCACTCAAAATTAACAACGAAAAACGTTGTTGAAAAACTATAACGCGTTTAAAAGGTCTCTTTATGTCCGATCTTCCCGTTTTTACTCCAAATAAACAACGAAAAACCTTATTACAAAACTTTAACGTGTTTAAAAGATCCCTTTTTGTCCGATATTCTCGTTTTCACTCAAAATAAACAACGAAAAACGTTGTTGCAAAACTATAACGCGTTTAAAAGGTCCATTTTTGTCCGATCTTCTCGTTTTCACACAAAATAAACAACGAAAAACGTTATTGCAAAACTATAATGTGTTTGAAAGGTCCCTTTTTGTCCGATCTTCTCGTTTTCACTCAAAATAAACAAAGAAAAACGTTGTTGCAAAACTATAATGCATTTAAAAGGTCCCTTTTTGTCCGATCTTCTCGTTTTCACACAAAATTAACAACGAAAAACGTTGTTGCAAAACTATAACGCGTTTAAAAGGTCTCTTTTTGTCCGATCTTCTCGTTTTCACTCAAAATTAACAACGAAAAACGTTGTTGCAAAACTATAACGCGTTTAAAAGGTCCCTTTTTGTTCTATCTTCTCGTTTTCACACAAAATAAACAACGAAAAACGTTATTGCAAAACTATAACGCGTTTGAAAGGTCCCTTTTTGTTCGATCGTCTCGTTTTCACTCAAAATAAACAACGAAAAACGTCGTTACAAAACTATAACGCGTTTAAAAGGTCCCTTTTTGTTCGATCCTCTCGTTTTCACTCAAAATAAACAACGAAAACGTTGTTGCAAAACTATAACGCGTTTAAAATGTCCCTTTTTGTCCGATCTTCTCGTTTTCACACAAAATTAACAACGAAAAACGTTGTTGCAAAACTATAACGCATTTAAAAGGTCCCTTTTTGTCCGATCTTCTCGTTTTCACTCAAAATTAACAACGAAAAACGTTGTTGCAAAACTATAACGCGTTTAAATGGTCCCTTTTTGTTCTATCTTCTCGTTTTCACACAAAATAAACAACGAAAAACGTTATTGCAAAACTATAACGCGTTTGAAAGGTCCCTTTTTGTTCGATCTTCTCGTTTTCACTCAAAATAAACAAAGAAAAACGTTGTTGCAAAACTATAACGCATTTAAAACGTCCCTTTTTGTCCGATCTTCTCGTTTTCACTCAAAATAAACAACGAAAAACGTTGTTGCAAAACTATAACGCGTTTAATACGTCCCTTTTTGTCCGATCTTCTCGTTTTCACTCAAAATAAACAACGAAAAACGTTGTTGCAAAACTATAACGTGTTTAAAACGTCCCTTTTTGTCCGATCTTCTCGTTTTCACTCAAAATTAACAATGAAAAACGTTGTTGCAAAACTATAGCGCGTTTAAAACGTCCCTTTTTGTCCAATCTTTTCGTTTTCACTCAAAATAAACAACGAAAAACGTTGTTGCAAAACTATAACGCGTTTAAAACGTCCCTTTTGGTCCGATCTTCTCGTTTTCACTCAAAATAAACAACGAAAAACGTTGTTGCAAAACTATAACGCGTTTAAAAGGGCCATTTTTGTCCGATCTTCTCGTTTTCACTCAAAATAAACAACGAAAAACGTTGTTGCAAAACTATAACGCGTTTAAAAGGTCCCTTTTTGTCCGATCTTCTCGTTTTCACTCAAAATAAACAACGAAAAACGTTGTTGCAAAACAATAACGCGTTTAAAACGTCCCTTTTTGTCCGATCTTCTCGTTTTCACTCAAAATAAACAACGAAAAACGTTGTTGCAAAACTATAACGCGTTTAATACGTCCCTTTTTGTCCGATCTTCTCGTTTTCACTCAAAATAAACAACGAAAAACGTTGTTGCAAAACTATAACGCGTTTAAAAGGTCCCTTTTTTCCGATCTTCTCGTTTTCACTCAAAATAAACAACGATAAAACGTTGTTGCAAAAATATAACGCGTTTAAAATTTCCCTTTTTGCCTGATCATCTCATTTTCACTCCAAATAAACAACGAAAAACGTTGTTGCAAAATTACTATAACGCGTTTAAAAGGTCCCTTTTTGTTCGATTTTCTCGTTTTCACTCAAAATTAACAACGAAAAACGTTGTTGCAAAACTATAACGCGTTTAAAAGGTCCCTTTATGTCCGATCTTCTCGTTTTCTCACAAAATAAACAACGAAAAACCTTATTACAAAACTTTAACGCGTTTGAAAGGTCCCTTTTTGTCCGATCTTCTCGTTTTCACTCAAAATTAACAACGAAAAATGTTGTTGCAAAACTATAATGCGATTAAAAGGTCCCTTTTTGTTCTATATTCTCGTTTTCATAAAAAATAAACAACGAAAAACGTTATTGCAAAACTATAACGCATTTGAAAGGTCCCTTTTTGTCCGATCTTCGCGTTTTCACACAAAATAAACAACGAAAACATTATTGCAAAACTATAACGCATTTGAAAGGTCCCTTTTTGTCTGATCTTCTCGTTTTCACTCAAAATAAACAACGAAAAACCTTGTTGCAAAACTATAACGCGTTTAAAAGGTCTCTTTTTGTCCGATCTTCTCGTTTTCACACAAAATAAACAACGAAAAACGTTATTGCAAAACTATAACGTGTTTGAAAGGTCCCTTTTTGTCCGATCTTCTCGTTTTCATTCCAAATAAACAACGAAAACGTTGTTGCAAAACTATAACGTGTTTAAAAGGTCCTTTTTTGTCCGATTTTCTCGTTTTCACTCAAAATTAACAACGAAAAACGTTGTTGCAAAACTATAACGCGTTTAAAAGGTCCCTTTTTGTCCGATCTTCTCGTTTTCACACAAAATAAACAACGAAAAACGTTATTGCAAAACTATAATGTGTTTGAAAGGTCCCTTTTTGTCCGATCTTCTCGTTTTTACTCAAAATAAACAACGAAAAACGTTGTTGCAAAACTATAACGCGTTTAAAACGTCCCTTTTTGTCCGATCTTCTCGTTTTCACTCAAAATAAACAACGAAAAACGTTGTTGCAAAAATATAATGCGTTTAAAAGGTCCCTTTTTGCCCGATCTTCTCATTTTCACTCCAAATAAACAACGAAAAACGTTGCTGCAAAATTACTATAACGCGTTTAAAAGGTCTCTTTTTGTCCGATTTTCTCTTTTTCACTCAAAATTAACAACGAAAAACGTTGTTGCAAAACTATAACGCGTTTAAAAGGTCCCTTTATGTCCGATCTTCTCGTTTTTACTCCAAATAAACAACGAAAAACCTTATTACAAAACTTTAACGTGTTTAAAAGATCCCTTTTTGTCCGATATTCTCGTTTTCACTCAAAATAAACAACGAAAAACGTTGTTGCAAAACTATAACGCGTTTAAAAGGTCCCTTTTTGTCCGATCTTCTCGTTTTCACACAAAATAAACAACGAAAAACGTTATTGCAAAACTATAACGTGTTTGAAAGGTCCCTTTTTGTCCGATCTTCTCGTTTTCACTCAAAATAAACAAAGAAAAACGTTGTTGTAAAACTATAATGCATTTAAAAGGACCCTTTTTGTCCGATCTTCTCGTTTTCACACAAAATTAGCAACGAAAAACGTTGTTGCAAAACTATAACGCGTTTAAAAGGTTTCTTTTTGTCCGATCTTCTCGTTTTCACTCAAAATTAACAACGAAAAACGTTGTTGCAAAACTATAACGCGTTTAAAAGGTCCCTTTTTGTTCTATCTTCTCGTTTTCACACAAAATAAACAACGAAAAACGTTATTGCAAAACTATAACGCGTTTGAAAGGTCCCTTTTTGTTCGATCTTCTCGTTTTCACTCAAAATAAACAACGAAAAACGTCGTTGCAAAACTATAACACGTTTAAAAGGTCCCTTTTTGTTCGATCTTCTCGTTTTCACTCAAAATAAACAACGAAAACATTGTTGCAAAACTATAACGTGTTTAGAAGGTCCCTTTTTGTCCGATCTTCTCGTTTTCACTCAAAATAAACAACGAAAAACGTTGTTGCAAAAATATAACGCGTTTAAAAGGTCCCTTTTTGTCCGATCTTCTCATTTCACTCCAAATAAACAACGAAAAACGTTGTTGCAAAACTAGAACGCGTTTAAAAGGTCCCTTTTTGTCCGATCTTCTCGTTTTCACACAAAATTAACAACGAAAAACGTTGTTGCAAAACTATAACGCACCTTTTTGTCCGATCTTCTCGTTTTCACTCAAAATTAACAACGAAAAACGTTGTTGCAAAACTATAACGCGTTTAAAAGGTCCCTTTTTGTTCTATCTTCTCGTTTTCACACAAAATAAACAACGAAAAACGTTGTTGCAAAACTATAACGCATTTAAAACGTCCCTTTTTTTCCGATCTTCTCGTTTTCACTCAAAATAAACAACGAAAAACGTTGTTGCAAAACTATAACGTGTTTAAAACGTCCCTTTTTGTCCGATCTTCTCGTTTTCACTCAAAATTAACAATGAAAAACGTTGTTGCAAAACTATAGCGCGTTTAAAACGTCCCTTTTTGTCCAATCTGCTCGTTTTCACTCAAAATAAACAACGAAAAACGTTGTTGCAAAACTATAACGCGTTTAAAACGTCCCTTTTGGTCCGATCTTCTCGTTTTCACTCAAAATAAAAACGAAAAACGTTGTTGCAAAACTATAACGCGTTTAAAAGGTCCATTTTTGTCCGATCTTCTCGTTTTCACTCAAAATAAACAACGAAAAACGTTGTTGCAAAACTATAACGCGTTTAAAAGGTCCTTTTTGTTCGATCTTCTCGTTTTCACTCAAAATAAATAACGAAAAACGTTGTTGCAAAACTATAACGCGTTTAAAACGTCCCTTTTTGTCCGATCTTCTCGTTTTCACTTAAAATAAACAACGAAAAACGTTGTTGCAAAACTATAACGTGTTTAAAATGTCCGTTTTTGTCCGATCTTCTCGTTTTCACTCAAAATAAACAACGAAAAACGTTGTTGCAAAACTATAACGCGTTTAAAAGGTCCCTTTTTTCCGATCTTCTCGTTTTCACTCAAAATAAACAACGACAAAACGTTGTTGCAAAAATATAATGCGTTTAAAAGGTCCCTTTTTGCCTGATCTTCTCATTTTCACTCCAAATAAACAACGAAAAACGTTGTTGCAAAACTATAACGCGTTTAAAAGGTCCCTTTTTGTTCGATTTTCTCGTTTTCACTCAAAATTAACAACGAAAAACGTTGTTGCAAAACTATAACACGTTTAAAAGGTCCCTTTATGTCCGATCTTCTCGTTTTCTCACAAAATAAACAACGAAAAACCTTATTACAAAACTTTAACGCGTTTGAAAGGTCCCTTTTTGTCCGATCTTCTCGTTTTCACTCAAAATTAACAACGAAAAACGTTGTTGCAAAACTATAACACGTTTAAAAGGTCCCTTTTTGTCCGATCTTCTCGTTTTCACACAAAATAAACAACGAAAACATTATTGCAAAACTATAACGCATTTGAAAGGTCCCTTTTTGTCCGATCTTCTCGTTTTCACTCAAAATAAACAACGAAAAACGTTGTTGCAAAACTATAACGCGTTTAAAAGGTCTCTTTTTGTCCGATCTTCTCGTTTTCACACAAAATAAACAACGAAAAACGTTATTGCAAAACTATAACGTGTTTGAAAGGTCCATTTTTGTCCGATCTTCTCGTTTTCATTCCAAATAAACAACGAAAACGTTGTTGCAAAACTATAACGTGTTTAAAAGGTCCTTTTTTGTCTGATTTTCTCGTTTTCACTCAAAATTAACAACGAAAAACGTTGTTGCTAAACTATAACGCATTTAAAAGGTCCCTTTTTGTCCGATCTTCTCGTTTTCACTCAAAATTAACAACGAAAAACGTTGTTGCAAAACTATAACGCTCTTAAAAGGTCCCTTTTTGTTCTATCTTCTCGTTTTCATACAAAATAAACAACGAAAAACGTTATTGCAAAACTATAACGCGTTTGAAAGGTCCCTTTTTGTTCGATCTTCTCGTTTTCACTCAAAATAAACAACGAAAAACGTTGTTGCAAAACTCTAACGCATTTAAAACTTCCCTTTTTGTCCGATCTTCTCGTTTTCACTCAAAATAAACAACGAAAAACGTTGTGGCAAAACTATAACGCGTTTAAAACGTCCCTTTTTGTCCGATCTTCTCGTTTTCACTCAAAATTAACAACGAAAAACGTTGTTGCAAAACTATACATCGTTTAAAAGGTCTCTTTTTGTCCGATCTTCTCGTTTTCACTCACAATTAACAATGAAAAACATTGTTGCAAAACTATAAAGCGTTTAAAACGACCCTTTTTGTCCGATTTCTCGTTTTCACTCAAAATAAACAACGAAAAACGTTGTTGCAAAACTATAACGCGTTTAAAAGGTCCCTTTTTTCCGCTCTTCTCGTTTTCACTCAAAATAAACAACGAAAAACGTTGTTGCAAAAATATAACACGTTTAAAAGGTCCCTTTTTACCTGATCTTCTCATTTTCACTCCAAATAAACAACGAAAAACGTTGTTGCAAAACTATAACGCGTTTAAAAGGTCCCTTTTTGTCCGATTTTCTCGTTTTCACTCAAAATTAACAACGAAAAACGTTGTTGCAAAACTATAACGCGTTTAAAAGGTCCCTTTATGTCCGATCTTCTCGTTTTCACACAAAATAAACAACGAAAAACCTTATTACAAAACTATAACGTGTTTGAATGGTCCATTTTTGTCCGATCTTCTCGTTTTCATTCCAAATAAACAACGAAAACGTTGTTGCAAAACTATAACGTGTTTAAAAGGTCCTTTTTTGTCCGATTTTCTCGTTTTCACTCAAAATTAACAACGAAAAACGTTGTTGCTAAACTATAACGCATTTAAAAGGTCCCTTTTTGTCCGATCTTCTCGTTTTCACTCAAAATTAACAACGAAAAACGTTGTTGCAAAACTATAACGCTCTTAAAAGGTCCCTTTTTGTTCTATCTTCTCGTTTTCATACAAAATAAACAACGAAAAACGTTATTGCAAAACTATAACGCGTTTGAAATGTCCCTTTTTGTTCGATCTTCTCGTTTTCACTCAAAATAAACAACGAAAAACGTTGTTGCAAAACTATAACGCATTTAAAACTTCCCTTTTTGTCCGATCTTCTCGTTTTCACTCAAAATAAACAACGAAAAACGTTGTGGCAAAACTATAACGCGTTTAAAACGTCCTTTTTTGTCCGATCTTCTCGTTTTCACTCAAAATTAACAACGAAAAACGTTGTTGCAAAACTATACATCGTTTAAAAGGTCTCTTTTTGTCCGATCTTCTCGTTTTCACTCACAATTAACAATGAAAAACGTTGTTGCAAAACTATAAAGCGTTTAAAACGACCCTTTTTGTCCGATTTCTCGTTTTCACTCAAAATAAACAACGAAAAACGTTGTTGCAAAACTATAACGCGTTTAAAAGGTCCCTTTTTTCCGATCTTCTCGTTTTCACTCAAAATAAACAACGAAAAACGTTGTTGCAAAAATATAACACGTTTAAAAGGTCCCTTTTTACCTGATCTTCTCATTTTCACTCCAAATAAACAACGAAAAACGTTGTTGCAAAACTATAACGCGTTTAAAAGGTCCCTTTTTGTCCGATTTTCTCGTTTTCACTCAAAATTAACAACGAAAAACGTTGTTGCAAAACTATAACGCGTTTAAAAGGTCCCTTTATGTCCGATCTTCTCGTTTTCACACAAAATAAACAACGAAAAACCTTATTACAAAACTTTAACGAGTATGAAAGGTCTCTTTTTGTCCGATCTTCTCGTTTTTACTCACAATTAACAATGAAAAACGTTGTTGCAAAACTATAACGCGTTTAAAACGTCCCTTTTTGTCCGATCTTCTCGTTTTCACTCAAAATAAACAACGAAAAACGTTGTTGCAAAAATATAACGCGTTTAAAAGGTCCCTTTTTGCCCGATCTTCTCATTTTCACTCCAAATAAACAACGAAAAACGTTGCTGCAAAATTACTATAACGCGTTTAAAAGGTCTCTTTTTGTCCGATTTTCTCTTTTTCACTCAAAATTAACAACGAAAAACGTTGTTGAAAAACTATAACGCGTTTAAAAGGTCTCTTTATGTCCGATTTTCTCGTTTTTACTCCAAATAAACAACGAAAAACCTTATTACAAAACTTTAACGTGTTTAAAAGATCCCTTTTTGTCCGATATTCTCGTTTTCACTCAAAATAAACAACGAAAAACGTTGTTGCAAAACTATAACGCGTTTAAAAGGTCCATTTTTGTCCGATCTTCTCGTTTTCACACAAAATAAACAACGAAAAACGTTATTGCAAAACTATAATGTGTTTGAAAGGTACCTTTTTGTCCGATCTTCTCGTTTTCACTCAAAATAAACAAAGAAAAACGTTGTTGCAAAACTATAATGCATTTAAAAGGTCCCTTTTTGTCCGATCTTCTCGTTTTCACACAAAATTAACAACGAAAAACGTTGTTGCAAAACTATAACGCGTTTAAAAGGTCTCTTTTTGTCCGATCTTCTCGTTTTCACTCAAAATTAACAACGAAAAACGTTGTTGCAAAACTATAACGCGTTTAAAAGGTCCCTTTTTGTTCTATCTTCTCGTTTTCACACAAAATAAACAACGAAAAACGTTATTGCAAAACTATAACGCGTTTGAAAGGTCCCTTTTTGTTCGATCTTCTCGTTTTCACTCAAAATAAACAACGAAAAACGTCGTTGCAAAACTATAACGCGTTTAAAAGGTCCCTTTTTATTCGATCCTCTCGTTTTCACTCAAAATAAACAACGAAAACGTTGTTGCAAAACTATAACGCGTTTAAAATGTCCCTTTTTGTCCGATCATCTCGTTTTCACTAAAAATAAACAACCTAAAACATTGTTGCAAAACTATAACGCGTTTAGAAGGACCCTTTTTGTACGATCTTCTCGTTTTCACTCAAAATAAACAACGAAAAACGTTGTTGCAAAAATATAACGCGTTTAAAAGGTCCCTTTTTGTCGGATCTTCTCATTTCACTCCAAACAAACAACGAAAAACGTTGTTGCAAAACTAGAACGCGTTTAAAAGGTCCCTTTTTGTCCGATCTTCTCGTTTTCACACAAAATTAACAACGAAAAACGTTGTTGCAAAACTATAACGCATTTAAAAGGTCCCTTTTTGTCCGATCTTCTCGTTTTCACTCAAAATTAACAACGAAAAACGTTGTTGCAAAACTATAACGCGTTTAAATGGTCCCTTTTTGTTCTATCTTTTCGTTTTCACACAAAATAAACAACGAAAAACGTTATTGCAAAACTATAACGCGTTTGAAAGGTCCCTTTTTGTTCGATCTTCTCGTTTTCACTCAAAATAAACAAAGAAAAACGTTGTTGCAAAACTATAACGCATTTAAAACGTCCCTTTTTGTCCGATCTTCTCGTTTTCACTCAAAATAAACAACGAAAAACGTTGTTGCAAAACTATAACGTGTTTAAAACGTCCCTTTTTGTCCGATCTTCTCGTTTTCACTCAAAATTAACAATGAAAAACGTTGTTGCAAAACTATAGCGCGTTTAAAACGTCCCTTTTTGTCCAATCTTTTCGTTTTCACTCAAAATAAACAACGAAAAACGTTGTTGCAAAACTATAACGCGTTTAAAACGTCCCTTTTGGTCCGATCTTCTCGTTTTCACTCAAAATAAACAACGAAAAACGTTGTTGCAAAACTATAACGCGTTTAAAAGGTCCATTTTTATCCGATCTTCTCGTTTTCACTCAAAATAAACAACGAAAAACGTTGTTGCAAAACTATAACGCGTTTAAAAGGTCCCTTTTTGTCCGATCTTCTCGTTTTCACTCAAAATAAACAACGAAAAACGTTGTTGCAAAACAATAACGCGTTTAAAACGTCCCTTTTTGTCCGATCTTCTCGTTTTCACTCAAAATAAACAACGAAAAACGTTGTTGCAAAACTATAACGCGTTTAATACGTCCCTTTTTGTCCGATCTTCTCGTTTTCACTCAAAATAAACAACGAAAAACGTTGTTGCAAAACTATAACGCGTTTAAAAGGTCCCTTTTTTCCGATCTTCTCGTTTTCACTCAAAATAAACAACGATAAAACGTTGTTGCAAAAATATAACGCGTTTAAAATTTCCCTTTTTGCCTGATCATCTCATTTTCACTCCAAATAAACAACGAAAAACGTTGTTGCAAAACTATAACGCGTTTAAAAGGTCCCTTTTTGTTCGATTTTCTCGTTTTCACTCAAAATTAACAACGAAAAACGTTGTTGCAAAACTATAACGCGTTTAAAAGGTCCCTTTATGTCCGATCTTCTCGTTTTCTCACAAAATAAACAACGAAAAACCTTATTACAAAACTTTAACGCGTTTGAAAGGTCCCTTTTTGTCCGATCTTCTCGTTTTCACTCAAAATTAACAACGAAAAACGTTGTTGCAAAACTATAATGCGATTAAAAGGTCCCTTTTTGTTCTATATTCTCGTTTTCATAAAAAATAAACAACGAAAAACGTTATTGCAAAACTATAACGCATTTGAAAGGTCCCTTTTTGTCCGATCTTCGCGTTTTCACACAAAATAAACAACGAAAACATTATTGCAAAACTATAACGCATTTGAAAGGTCCCTTTTTGTCTGATCTTCTCGTTTTCACTCAAAATAAACAACGAAAAACGTTGTTGCAAAACTATAACGCGTTTAAAAGGTCTCTTTTTGTCCGATCTTCTCGTTTTCACACAAAATAAACAACGAAAAACGTTATTGCAAAACTATAACGTGTTTGAAAGGTCCCTTTTTGTCCGATCTTCTCGTTTTCATTCCAAATAAACAACGAAAACGTTGTTGCAAAACTATAAGGTGTTTAAAAGGTCCTTTTTTGTCCGATTTTCTCGTTTTCACTCAAAATTAACAACGAAAAACGTTGTTGCAAAACTATAACGCGTTTAAAAGGTTCCTTTTTGTCCGATCTTCTCGTTTTCACACAAAATAAACAACGAAAAACGTTATTGCAAAACTATAATGTGTTTGAAAGGTCCCTTTTTGTCCGATCTTCTCGTTTTTACTCAAAATAAACAACGAAAAACGTTGTTGCAAAACTATAACGCGTTTAAAACGTCCTTTTTTGTCCGATCTTCTCGTTTTCACTCAAAATAAACAACGAAAAACGTTGTTGCAAAAATATAATGCGTTTAAAAGGTCCCTTTTTGCCAGATCTTCTCATTTTCACTCCAAATAAACAACGAAAAACGTTGCTGCAAAATTACTATAACGCGTTTAAAAGGTCTCTTTTTGTCCGATTTTCTCTTTTTCACTCAAAATTAACAACGAAAAACGTTGTTGCAAAACTATAACGCGTTTAAAAGGTCCCTTTATGTCCGATCTTCTCGTTTTTACTCCAAATAAACAACGAAAAACCTTATTACAAAACTTTAACGTGTTTAAAAGGTCCCTTTTTGTCCGATATTCTCGTTTTCACTCAAAATAAACAACGAAAAACGTTGTTGCAAAACTATAACGCGTTTAAAAGGTCCCTTTTTGTCCGATCTTCTCGTTTTCACACAAAATAAACAACGAAAAACGTTATTGCAAAACTATAACGTGTTTGAAAGGTCCCTTTTTGTCCGATCTTCTCGTTTTCACTCAAAATAAACAAAGAAAAACGTTGTTGCAAAACTATAATGCATTTAAAAGGACCCTTTTTGTCCGATCTTCTCGTTTTCACACAAAATTAGCAACGAAAAACGTTGTTGCAAAACTATAACGCGTTTAAAAGGTTTCTTTTTGTCCGATCTTCTCGTTTTCACTCAAAATTAACAACGAAAAACGTTGTTGCAAAACTATAACGCGTTTAAAAGGTCCCTTTTTGTTCTATCTTCTCGTTTTCACACAAAATAAACAACGAAAAACGTTATTGCAAAACTATAACGCGTTTGAAAGGTCCCTTTTTGTTCGATCTTCTCGTTTTCGCTCAAAATAAACAACGAAAAACGTCGTTGCAAAACTATAACACGTTTAAAAGGTCCCTTTTTGTTCGATCTTCTCGTTTTCACTCAAAATAAACAACGAAAACATTGTTGCAAAACTATAACGTGTTTAGAAGGTCCCTTTTTGTCCGATCTTCTCGTTTTCACTCAAAATAAACAACGAAAAACGTTGTTGCAAAAATATAACGCGTTTAAAAGGTCCCTTTTTGTCCGATCTTCTCATTTCACTCCAAATAAACAACGAAAAACGTTGTTGCAAAACTAGAACGCGTTTAAAAGGTCCCTTTTTGTCCGATCTTCTCGTTTTCACACAAAATTAACAACGAAAAACGTTGTTGCAAAACTATAACGCACCTTTTTGTCCGATCTTCTCGTTTTCACTCAAAATTAACAACGAAAAACGTTGTTGCAAAACTATAACGCGTTTAAAAGGTCCCTTTTTGTTCTATCTTCTCGTTTTCACACAAAATAAACAACGAAAAACGTTATTGCAAAACTATAACGCGTTTGAAAGGTCCCTTTTTGTTCGATCTTCTCGTTTTCACTCAAAATAAACAAAGAAAAACGTTGTTGCAAAACTATAACGCATTTAAAACGTCCCTTTTTTTCCGATCTTCTCGTTTTCACTCAAAATAAACAACGAAAAACGTTGTTGCAAAACTATAACGTGTTTAAAACGTCCCTTTTTGTCCGATCTTCTCGTTTTCACTCAAAATTAACAATGAAAAACGTTGTTGCAAAACTATAGCGCGTTTAAAACGTCCCTTTTTGTCCAATCTGCTCGTTTTCACTCAAAATAAACAACGAAAAACGTTGTTGCAAAACTATAACGCGTTTAAAACGTCCCTTTTGGTCCGATCTTCTCGTTTTCACTCAAAATAAACAACGAAAAACGTTGTTGCAAAACTATAACGCGTTTAAAAGGTCCATTTTTGTCCGATCTTCTCGTTTTCACTCAAAATAAACAACGAAAAACGTTGTTGCAAAACTATAACGCGTTTAAAAGGTCCCTTTTTGTCCGATCTTCTCGTTTTCACTCAAAATAAACAACGAAAAACGTTGTTGCAAAACTATAACGAGTTTAAAACGTCCCTTTTTGTCCGATCTTCTCGTTTTCACTCAAAATAAACAACGAAAAACGTTGTTGCAAAACTATAACGTGTTTAAAACGTCCCTTTTTGTCCGATCTTCTCGTTTTCACTCAAAATAAACAACGAAAAACGTTGTTGCAAAACTATAACGCGTTTAAAAGGTCCCTTTTTGTCCGATCTTCTCGTTTTCACACAAAATTAACAACGAAAAACGTTATTGCAAAACTATAACGCACCTTTTTGTCCGATCTTCTCGTTTTCACTCAAAATTAACAACGAAAAACGTTGTTGCAAAACTATAACGCGTTTAAAAGGTCCCTTTTTGTTCTATCTTCTCGTTTTCACACAAAATAAACAACGAAAAACGTTATTGCAAAACTATAACGTGTTTGAAAGGTCCCTTTTTGTTCGATCTTCTCGTTTTCACTCAAAATAAACAAAGAAAAACGTTGTTGCAAAACTATAACGCATTTAAAACGTCCCTTTTTTTCCGATCTTCTCGTTTTCACTTAAAATAAACAACGAAACACGTTGTTGCAAAACTATAACGTGTTTAAAACGTCCCTTTTTGTCCGATCTTCTCGTTTTCACTCAAAATTAACAATGAAAAACGTTGTTGCAAAACTATAGCGCGTTTAAAACGTCCCTTTTTGTCCAATCTGCTCGTTTTCACTCAAAATAAACAACGAAAAACGTTGTTGCAAAACTATAACGCGTTTAAAACGTCCCTTTTGGTCCGATCTTCTCGTTTTCACTCAAAATAAACAACGAAAAACGTTGTTGCAAAACTATAACGCGTTTAAAAGGTCCATTTTTGTCCGATCTTCTCGTTTTCACTCAAAATAAACAACGAAAAACGTTGTTGCAAAACTATAACGCGTTTAAAAGGTCCCTTTTTGTCCGATCTTCTCGTTTTCACTCAAAATAAACAACGAAAAACGTTGTTGCAAAACTATAACGCGTTTAAAACGTCCCTTTTTGTCCGATCTTCTCGTTTTCACTCAAAATAAACAACGAAAAACGTTGTTGCAAAACTATAACGTGTTTAAAACGTCCCTTTTTGTCCGATCTTCTCGTTTTCACACAAAATAAACAACGAAAAACGTTGTTGCAAAACTATAACGCGTTTAAAAGGTCCCTTTTTTCCGATCTTCTCGTTTTCACTCAAAATAAACAACGACAAAACGTTGTTGCAAAAATATAATGCGTTTAAAAGATCCCTTTTTGCCTGATCTTCTCATTTTCACTCCAAATAAACAACGAAAAACGTTGTTGTAAAACTATAACGCGTTTAAAAGGTCCCTTTTTGTTCGATTTTCTCGTTTTCACTCAAAATTAACAACGAAAAACGTTGTTGCAAAACTATAACGCGTTTAAAAGGTCCCTTTATGTCCGATCTTCTCGTTTTCTCACAAAATAAACAACGAAAAACCTTATTACAAAACTTTAACGCGTTTGAAAGGTCCCTTTTTGTCCGATCTTCTCGTTTTCACTCAAAATTAACAATGAAAAACGTTGTTGCAAAACTATAACACGTTTAAAAGGTCCCTTTTTGTCCGATCTTCTCGTTTTCACACAAAATAAACAACGAAAACATTATTGCAAAACTATAACGCATTTGAAAGGTCCCTTTTTGTCCGATCTTCTCGTTTTCACTCAAAATAAACAACGAAAAACGTTGTTGCAAAACTATAACGCGTTTAAAAGGTCTCTTTTTGTCCGATCTTCTCGTTTTCACACAAAATAAACAACGAAAAACGTTATTGCAAAACTATAACGTGTTTGAAAGGTCCATTTTTGTCCGATCTTCTCGTTTTCATTCCAAATAAATAACGAAAACGTTGTTGCAAAACTATAACGTGTGTAAAAGGTCCTTTTTTGTCCGATTTTCTCGTTTTCACTCAAAATTAACAACGAAAAACGTTGTTGCTAAACTATAACGCATTTAAAAGGTCCCTTTTTGTCCGATCTTCTCGTTTTCACTCAAAATTAACAACGAAAAACGTTGTTGCAAAACTATAACGCTCTTAAAAGGTCCCTTTTTGTTCTATCTTCTCGTTTTCATACAAAATAAACAACGAAAAACGTTATTGCAAAACTATAACGCTTTTGAAAGGTCCCTTTTTGTTCGATCTTCTCGTTTTCACTCAAAATAAACAACGAAAAACGTTGTTGCAAAACTATAACGCATTTAAAACTTCCCTTTTTGTCCGATCTTCTCGTTTTCACTCAAAATAAACAACGAAAAACGTTGTGGCAAAACTATAACGCGTTTAAAACGTCCCATTTTGTCCGATCTTCTCGTTTTCACTCAAAATTAACAACGAAAAACGTTGTTGCAAAACTATACATCGTTTAAAAGGTCCCTTTTTGTTCGATCTTCTCGTTTTCACTCAAAATAAACAACGAAAAACGTCGTTGCAAAACTATAACGCGTTTAAAAGGTCCCTTTTTGTTCGATCTTCTCGTTTTCACTCAAAATAAACAACGAAAACGTTGTTGCAAAACTATAACGCGTTTAAAATGTCCCTTTTTGTCCGATCTTCTCGTTTTCACTAAAAATAAACAACGAAAAACATTGTTGCAAAACTATAACGCGTTTAGAAGGTCCCTTTTTGTCCGATCTTCTCGTTTTCACTCAAAATAAACAACGAAAAACGTTGTTGCAAAAATATAACGCGTTTAAAAGGTCCCTCTTTGTCCGATCTTCTCATTTCACTCCAAATAAACAACGAAAAACGTTGTTGCAAAACTAGAACGCGTTTAAAAGGTCCCTTTTTGTCCGATCTTCTCGTTTTCACACAAAATTAACAACGAAAAACGTTGTTGCAAAACTATAACGCGTTTAAAAGGTCCCTTTTTGTCCGATCTTCTCGTTTTCACTCAAAATTAACAACGAAAAATGTTGTTGCAAAACTATAACGCGTTTAAAACGTCGCTTTTTGTTCTATCTTCTCGTTTTCACACAAATTAAACAACGAAAAACGTTATTACAAAACTATAACGCGTTTGAAAGGTCCCTTTTTGTTCGATCTTCTCGTTTTCACTCAAAATAAACAACGAAAAACGTTGTTGCAAAACTATAACGTATTTAAAACGTCCCTTTTTGTCCGATCTTCTCGTTTTCACTCAAAATAAACAACGAAAAACGTTGTTGCAAAACTATAATGTGTTTAAAACGTCCCTTTTTGTCTGATCTTCTCGTTTTCACTCAAAATTAACAATGAAAAACGTTGTTGCAAAACTATAGCGCGTTTAAAACGTCCCTTTTTGTCCAATCTTCTCGTTTTCACTCAAAATAAACAACGAAAAACGTTGTTGCAAAACTATAGCGCGTTTAAAACGTCCCTTTTGGTCCGATCTTCTCGTTTTCACTCAAAATAAACAACGAAAAACGTTGTTGCAAAACTATAACGCGTTTAAAAGGTCCCTTTTTGTCCGTTCTTCTCGTTTTTACTCAAAATAAACAACGAAAAACGTTGTTGCAAAACTATAACGCGTTTAAAAGGTCCCTTTTTGTCCGATCTTCTCGTTTTCACTCAAAATAAACAACGAAAAATGTTGTTGCAAAACTATAACGCGTTTAAAACGTCCCTTTTTGTCCGATCTTCTCGTTTTCACTCAAAATAAACAACGAAAAACGTTGTTGCAAAACTATAACGCGTTTAAAACGTCCCTTCTTGTACGATCTTCTCGTTTTCACTCAAAATAAACAACGAAAAATGTTGTTGCAAAACTATAACGCGTTTAAAACGTTCCTTTTTGTCCGATCTTCTCGTTTTCACTCAAAATAAACAACGAAAAACGTTGTTGCAAAACTATAACGCGTTTAAAACGTCCCTTTTTGTCCGATCTTCTCGTTTTCACTCAAAATAAACAACGAAAAACGTTGTTGCAAAACTATAACGCGTTTAAAAGGTCCCTTTTTTCCGATGTTCTCGTTTTCACTCAAAATAAACAACGAAAAACGTTGTTGCAAAACTATAACGCGTTTAAAAGGTCCCTTTTTGCCTGATCTTCTCATTTTCACTCCAAATTAACAACGAAAAACGTTGTTGCAAAACTATAACGCGTTTAAAAGGTCCCTTTTTGTTCGATTTTCTCGTTTTCAATCAAAATTAACAACGAAAAACGTTGTTGCAAAACTATAACGCGTTTAAAAGGTCCCTTTATGTCCGATCTTCTCGTTTTATCACAAAATAAACAACGAAAAACATTATTACAAAACTTTAACCCGTTTGAAAGGTCACTTTTTGTCCGATCTTCTCGTTTTCACTCAAAATTAACAACGAAAAACGTCGTTGCAAAACAATAACACGTTTAAAAGGTCCTTTTTTGTCCGATCTTCTCGTTTTCACACAAAATAAACAACGAAAACGTTATTGCAAAACTATAACGCATTTGAAAGGTCCCTTTTTGTCCGATCTTCTCGTTTTCACTCAAAATAAAGAACGAAAAACGTTGTTGCAAAACTATAACGCGTTTAAAAGGTCTTTTTTGTCCGATCTTCTCGTTTTCACACAAAATAAACAACGAAAAACGTTATTGCAAAACTATAACGTGTTTGAAAGGTCCCTTTTTGTCCAATCTTCTCGTTTTCATTCCAAATAAACACCAAAACGTTGTTGCAAAACTATAACGTGTTTAAAAGGTCCTTTTTTGTCCGATTTTCTCGTTTTCACTCAAAATTAACAACGAAAAACGTTGTTGCAAAACTATAACGCGTTTAAAAGGTCCCTTTTTGTCCGATCTTCTCGTTTTGACACAAAATAAATAACGAAAAACGTTATTGCAAAACTATAATGTGTTTGAAAGGTCCCTTTTTGTCCGATCTTCTCGTTTTTACTCAAAATAAACAACGAAAAACGTTGTTGCAAAACTATAACGCATTTAAAAGGTCCCTTTTTGTCCGATCTTCTCGTTTTCACTCAAAATTAACAACGAAAAACGTTGTTGCAAAACTATAACGCTTTTAAAAGGTCCCTTTTTGTTCTATCTTCTCGTTTTCATACAAAATAAACAACGAAAAACGTTATTGCAAAACTATAACGCCTTTGAAAGGTCCATTTTTGTTCGATCTTCTCGTTTTCACTCAAAATAAACAACGAAAAACGTTGTTGCAAAACTATAACGCATTTAAAACTTCCCTTTTTGTCCGAACTTCTCGTTTTCAATCAAAATAAACAACGAAAAACGTTGTGGCAAAACTATAACGCGTTTAAAACGTCCCTTTTTGTCCGATCTTCTCATTTTCACTCCAAATAAACAACGAAAAACGTCGTTGCAAAACTATAACGCATTTAAAAGGTCCCTTTTTGTTCGATCTTCTCGTTTTCACTCAAAATAAACAACGAAAACGTTGTTGCAAAACTATAAAGCGTTTAAAACGTCCCTTTTTGTCCGATCTTCTCGTTTTCACTAAAAATAAGCAACGAAAAACATTGTTGCAAAACTATAACGCGTTTAGAAGGTCCCTTTTTGTCCGATCTTTTCGTTTTCACTCAAAATAAACAACGAAAAACGTTGTTGCAAAAATATAACGCTTTTAAAAGGTCCCTTTTTGTCCGATCTTCTCATTTTCACTCCAAATAAACAACGAAAAACGTTGTTGCAAATCTAGAACGCGTTTAAAAGGTCCCTTTTTGTCCGATCTTCTCGTTTTCACACAAAATTAACAACGAAAAACGTTGTTGCAAAACTATAACGCGTTTAAAAGGTCCCTTTTTGTTCTATCTTCTAGTTTTCACACAAAATAAACAACGAAAAACGTTATTGCAAAACTATAACGCGTTTGAAAGGTCCCTTTTTGTTCGATCTTCTCGTTTTCACTCAAAATAAACAACGAAAAACGTTGTTGCAAAACTATAACGCATTTAAAGCGTCCCTTTTTGTCCGATCTTCTCGTTTTCACTCAAAATAAACAACGAAAAACGTTGTTGCAAAACTATAACGCGTTTAAAAGGTCCCTTTTTGTCCGATCTTCACGTTTTCACTCAAAATTAACAACGAAAAACTTTGTTGCAAAACTATAACGCGTTTAAAAGGTCCCTTTTTGTCCGATCTTCTCGTTTTCACTCAAAATAAACAACAAAAAACGTTGTTGCAAAACTATAACGCGTTTAAAACGTCCCTTTTTGTCCGATCTTCTCGTTTTCACTAAAAATAAACAACGAAAAACGTTGTTGCAAAACTATAACGCGTTTAAAAGGTCCCTTTTTGTCCGATTTTCTCGTTTTCACTCAAAATAAATAACGAAAACGTTGTTGCAAAAATATAACTCGTTAAAAAGGTCCCTTTTTGTCTGATCTTCTCATTTTCACTCCAAATAAACAACGAAAAACGTTGTTGCAAAACTATAACGCGTTGAAAAGGTCCTATTTTGTCCGATTTTCTCGTTTTCACTCAAAATTAACAACGAAAAACGTTGTTGCAAAACTATAACGCGTTTAAAAGGTCCCTTTATGTCTGATCTTCTCGTTTTCACACAAAATAAACAACGAAAAACCTTATTGCAAACCTTTAACGTGTTTGAAAGGTCCCTTTTTGTCCGATCTTCTCGTTTTCATTCCAAAAAAACAACGAAAAACGTTGTTGAAAAACTATAACGTGTTTAAAAAGTCCTTTTTTGTTCAATTTTCTCGTTTTCACTCAAAATTAACAACGAAAAACGTTGTTGCAAAAACTATAACGAAAAACGTTGTTGAAAAACTATAACGTGTTTAAAAGGTCCCTTTTTGTCCGATCTTCTCGTTTTCACACAAAATAAACAACGAAAAACGTTATTGCAAAACTATAACGTGTTTGAAAGATCCCTTTTTGTCCGATCTTCACGTTTTCACTCAAAATAAACAAAGAAAAACGCTGTTGCAAAACTATAACGCATTTAAAAGGTCCCTTTTTGTCCGATCTTCTCGTTTTCACTCAAAATTAACAACGAAAAACGTTGTTGCAAAACTATAACGCGTTTAAAAGGTCCCTTTTTGTCGGATCTTCTCGTTTTCAGTCAAAATTAACAACCAAAAACGTTGTTGCAAAACTATAACGCATTTAAAAGGTCCCTTTTTGTCCGATCTTCTCGTTTTCACACAAAATAAACAACGAAAAACGTTATTGCAAAACTATAACGCGTTTGAAAGGTCCTTTTTTGTTCGATCTTCTCGTTTTCACTCAAAATAAACAACGAAAAATGTTGTTGCAAAACTATAACGCATTTAAAACGTCCCTTTTTGTCCGATCTTCTCGTTTTCACTCAAAATAAACAACGAAAAACGTTGTTGCAAAACTATAACGCGTTTAAAAGGTCCCTTTTTGACCGATCTTCTCATTTTCACTCCAAATAAACAACGAAAAAGGTCATTGCAAAACTATAACGCGTTTAAAAGGTCCCTTTTTGTCCGATCTTCTCGTTTTCACTCAAAATTAACAACGAAAAACGTTGTTGCAAAACTTTAACGCGTTTGAAAGGTCCCTTTTTGTCCGATCTTCTCGTTTTCATTCCAAATAAACAACGAAAAACGTTGTTGAAAAACTATAACGTGTTTAAAAGGTCCTTTTTTGTTCAATTTTCTCGTTTTCACTCAAAATTAACAACGAAAAACGTTGTTGCAAAACTATAACGCGTTTAAAAGGTCCCTTTTTGTCCGATCTTCTCGTTTTCACACAAAATAAACAACGAAAAACGTTATTGCAAAACTATAACGCGTTTAAAACGTCCCTTTTTGTCCGATCTTCTCGTTTTCACTCAAAATAAACAACGAAAAACGTTGTTGCAAAACTATAATGCGTTTAAAAGGTCCCTTTTTGTCCGATTTTCTCGTTTTCACTCAAAATTAACAACGAAAAACGTTGTTGCAAAACTATAACGCGTTTAAAAGGTCCCTTTTTGTCCGATCTTCTCGTTTTCTCACAAAATAAACAACGAAAAACGTTAATGCAAAACTATAACGCGTTTAAAAGGTCCATTTTTGTTCGATCTTCTCGTTTTCACTCAAAATAAACAACGAAAAACGTTGTTGCAAAACTATAACGCGTTTAAAACGTCCCTTTTTGTTCGATCTTCTCGTTTACACTCAAAATAAACAACGAAAAACGTTGTTGCAAAACTATAACTTGTTTAAAACGTCCCTTTTTGTCCGATCTTCTCGTTTTCACTCAAAATAAACGATGAAAAACGTTGTTGCAAAACTATAACGCGTTTAAAAGGTCCATTTTTTTCCGATGTTCTCGTTTTCACACAAAATAAACAACGAAAAACGTTATTGCAAAACTATAACGTGTTTGAAAGGTCCATTTTTGTCCGATCTTCTCGTTTTCATTCCAAATAAACAACGAAAACGTTGTTGCAAAACTATAACGTGTTTAAAAGGTCCTTTTTTGTCCGATTTTCTCGTTTTCACTCAAAATTAACAACGAAAAACGTTGTTGCAAAACTATAACGCGTTTAAAAGGTCCCTTTTTGTCCGATCTTCTCGTTTTCACACAAAATAAACAACGAAAAACGTTATTGCAAAACTATAATGTGTTTGAAAGGTCCCTTTTTGTCCGATCTTCTCGTTTTTACTCAAAATAAACAACGAAAAACGTTGTTGCTAAACTATAACGCATTTAAAAGGTTCCTTTTTGTCCGATCTTCACGTTTTCACTCAAAATTAACAACGAAAAACGTTGTTGCAAAACTATAACGCTCTTAAAAGGTCCCTTTTTGTTCTATCTTCTCGTTTTCATACAAAATAAACAACGAAAAACATTATCGCAAAACTATAACGCGTTTGAAAGGTCCCTTTTTGTTCGATCTTCTCGTTTTCACTCAAAATAAACAACGAAAAACGTTGTTGCAAAACTATAACGCATTTAAAACTTCCCTTTTTGTCCGATCTTCTCGTTTTCACTAAAAATAAACAACGAAAAACGTTGTGGCAAAACTATAACGCGTTTAAAACGTCCCTTTTTGTCCGATCTTCTCGTTTTCACTCAAAATTAACAACGAAAAACGTTGTTGCAAAACTATAACGCGTTTAAAAGGTCCTTTTTGTTCGATCTTCTCGTTTTCACTCAAAATAAACAACGAAAAACGTCGTTGCAAAACTATAACGCGTTTAAAAGGTCCCTTTTTGTTCGATCTTCTCGTTTTCACTAAAAATAAACAACGAAAAACATTGTTGCAAAACTATAACGCGTTTAGAAGGTCCATTTTTGTCCGATCTTCTCGTTTTCACTCAAAATAAACAACGAAAAATGTTGTTGCAAAAATATAACGCCTTTAAAAGGTCCCTTTTTGTCCGATCTTCTCATTTCACTCCAAATAAACAACGAAAAACGTTGTTGCAAAACTAGAACGCGTTTAAAAGGTCCCTTTTTGTCCGATATTCTCGTTTTCACACAAAATTAACAACGAAAAATGTTGTTGCAAAACTATAACGCGTTTAAAAGGTCCCTTTTTGTCCGATCTTCTCGTTTTCACTCAAAATTAACAACGAAAAATGTTGTTGCAAAACTATAACGCGTTTAAAACGTCCTTTTTGTTCTATCTTCTCGTTTTCACACAAATTAAACAACGAAAAACGTTATTGCAAAACTATAACGCGTTTGAAAGGTCCTTTTTTGTTCGATCTTCTCGTTTTCACTCAAAATAAACAACGAAAAACGTTGTTGCAAAACTATAACGTATTTAAAACGTCCCTTTTTGTCCGATCTTCTCGTTTTCACTCAAAATAAACAACGAAAAACGTTGTTGCAAAACTATAATGTGTTTAAAACGTCCCTTTTTGTCCGATCTTCTCGTTTTCACTCAAAATTAACAATGAAAAACGTTGTTGCAAAACTATAGCGCGTTTAAAACGTCCCTTTTTGTCCAATCTTCTCGTTTTCACTCAAAATAAACAACGAAAAACGTTGTTGCAAAACTATAACGCGTTTAAAACCTCCCTTTTGGTCCGATCTTCTCGTTTTCACTCAAAATAAACAACGAAAAACGTTGTTGCAAAAATATAACGCGTTTAAAAGGTCCCTTTTTGTCCGATCTTCTCGTTTTCACTCAAAATAAACAACGAAAAACGTTGTTGCAAAACTATAACGCGTTTAAAAGGTCCCTTTTTGTCCGATCTTCTCGTTTTCACTCAAAATAAACAACGAAAAATGTTGTTGCAAAACTATAACGCGTTTAAAAGGTCCCTTTTTGTCCGATCTTCTCGTTTTCACTCAAAATAAACAACGAAAAACGTTGTTGCAAAACTATAACGCGTTTAAAACGTCCCTTTTTGTCCCATCTTCTCGTTTTCACTCAAAATAAACAACGAAAAACGTTGTTGCAAAACTATAACGCGTTTAAAAGGTCCCTTTTTTCCGATGTTCTCGTTTTCACTCAAAATAAACAACGACAAAACGTTGTTGCAAAAATATAACGCGTTTAAAAGGTCCCTTTTTGCCTGATCTTCTCATTTTCACTCCAAATTAACAACGAAAAACGTTGTTGCAAAAATATAACGCGTTTAAAAGGTCCCTTTTTGTTCGATTTTCTCGTTTTCAATCAAAATTAACAACGAAAAACGTTGTTGCAAAACTATTACGCGTTTAAAAGGTCCCTTTATGTCCGATCTTCTCGTTTTCTCACAAAATAAACAACGAAAAACCTTATTACAAAACTTTAACCCGTTTGAAAGGTCCCTTTTTGTCCGATCTTCTCGTTTTCACTCAAAATTAACAACGAAAAACGTTGTTGCAAAACTATAACACGTTTAAAAGGTCCTTTTTTGTCCGATCTTCTCGTTTTCACACAAAATAAACAACGAAAACGTTATTGCAAAACTATAACGCATTTGAAAGGTCCCTTTTTGTCCGATCTTCTCGTTTTCACTCAAAATAAAGAACGAAAAACGTTGTTGCAAAACTATAACGCGTTTAAAAGGTCTCTTTTGTCCGATCTTCTCGTTTTCACACAAAATAAACAATGAAAAACGTTATTGCAAAACTATAACGTGTTTGAAAGGTCCCTTTTTGTCCAATCTTCTCGTTTTCATTCCAAATAAACACCAAAACGTTGTTGCAAAACTATAACGTGTTTAAAAGGTCCTTTTTTATCCGATTTTCTCGTTTTCACTCAAAATTAACAACGAAAAACGTTGTTGCAAAACTATAACGCGTTTAAAAGGTCCCT
Source organism: Rutidosis leptorrhynchoides (assembly GCF_046630445.1). Taxonomy (NCBI): domain Eukaryota; kingdom Viridiplantae; phylum Streptophyta; class Magnoliopsida; order Asterales; family Asteraceae; genus Rutidosis; species Rutidosis leptorrhynchoides. The sequence continues at coordinate 263,233,754 of NC_092337.1, forward strand.
TTTTGTCCGATCTTCTCGTTTTCACACAAAATAAACAACGAAAAACGTTATTGCAAAACTATAATGTGTTTGAAAGGTCCCTTTTTGTCCGATCTTCTCGTTTTTACTCAAAATAAACAACGAAAAACGTTGTTGCAAAACTATAACGCATTTACTAAAAATTAACAACGAAAAACGTTGTTGCAAAACTATAACGCTTTTAAAAGGTCCCTTTTTGTTCTATCTTCTCGTTTTCATACAAAATAAACAACGAAAAACGTTATTGCAAAACTATAACGAGTTTGAAAGGTCCCTTTTTGTTCGATCTTCTCGTTTTCACTCAAAATAAACAACGAAAAACGTTGTTGCAAAACTATAACGCATTTAAAACTTCCCTTTTTGTCCTAACTTCTCGTTTTCAATCAAAATAAACAACGAAAAACGTTGTGGCAAAACTATAACGCGTTTAAAACGTCCCTTTTTGTCCGATCTTCTCGTTTTCACTCAAAATTAACAACGAAAAACGTTGTTGCAAAAATATAACGCGTTTAAAAGGTCCCTTTTTGTCCGATCTTCTCATTTTCACTCCAAATAAACAACGAAAAACGTCGTTGCAAAACTATAACGCATTTAAAAGGTCCCTTTTTGTTCGATCTTCTCGTTTTCACTCAAAATAAACAACGAAAACGTTGTTGCAAAACTATAAAGCGTTTAAAACGTCCCTTTTTGTCCGATCTTCTCGTTTTCACTAAAAATAAACAACGAAAAACATTGTTGCAAAACTATAACGCGTTTAGAAGGTCCCTTTTTTCCGATCTTTTCGTTTTCGCTCAAAATAAACAACGAAAAACGTTGTTGCAAAAATATAACGCTTTTAAAAGGTCCCTTTTTGTCCGATCTTCTCATTTTCACTCCAAATAAACAACGAAAAACGTTGTTGCAAAACTAGAACGCGTTTAAAAGGTCCCTTTTTGTCCGATCTTCTCGTTTTCACACAAAATTAACAACGAAAAACGTTGTTGCAAAACTATAACGCGTTTAAAAGGTCCCTTTTTGTTCTATCTTCTCGTTTTCACACAAAATAAACAACGAAAAACGTTATTGCAAAACTATAACGCGTTTGAAAGGTCCCTTTTTGTTCGATCTTCTCGTTTTCACTCAAAATAAACAACGAAAAACGTTGTTGCAAAACTATAACGCATTTAAAACGACCCTTTTTGTATGATCTTCTCGTTTTCACTCAAAATAAACAACGAAAAACGTTGTTGCAAAACTATAACGCGTTTAAAAGGTCCCTTTTTGTCCGATCTTCACGTTTTCACTCAAAATTAACAACGAAAAACTTTGTTGCAAAACTATAACGCGTTTAAAAGGTCCCTTTTTGTCCGATCTTCTCGTTTTCACTCAAAATAAACAACGAAAAACGTTGTTGCAAAACTATAACGCGTTTAAAACGTCCCTATTTGTCCGATCTTCTCGTTTTCACTAAAAATAAACAACGAAAAACGTTGTTGCAAAACTATAACGAGTTTAAAAGGTCCCTTTTTGTCCGATCTTCTCGTTTTCACTCAAAATAAACAACGAAAACGTTGTTGCAAAAATATAACGCGTTAAAAAGGTCCCTTTTTGTCCGATCTTCTCATTTTCACTCCAAATAAACAACGAAAAACGTTGTTGCAAAACTATAACGCGTTTAAAAGGTCCTATTTTGTCCGATTTTCTCGTTTTCACTCAAAATTAACAACGAAAAACGTTGTTGCAACACTATAACGCGTTTAAAAGGTCCCTTTATGTCTGATCTTCTCGTTTTCACACAAAATAAACAACGAAAAACCTTATTGCAAAACTTTAACGTGTTTGAAAGGTCCCTTATTGCAATAACATTTTTCGTTGTTGAAAAACTATAACGTGTTTAAAAGGTCCTTTTTTGTTCAATTTTCTCGTTTTCACTCAAAATTAACAACGAAAAACGTTGTTGCAAAACTATAACGCGTTTAAAAGGTCCCTTTTTGTCCGATCTTCTCGTTTTCACACAAAATAAACAACGAAAAATGTTATTGCAAACTATAACGTGTTTGAAAGATCCCTTTTTGTCCGATCTTCACGTTTTCACTCAAAATAAACAAAGAAAAACGTTGTTGCAAAACTATAACGCATTTAAAAGGTCCCTTTTTGTCCGATCTTCTCGTTTTCACTCAAAATTAACAACGAAAAACGTTGTTGCAAAACTATAACGCGTTTAAAAGGTCCCTTTTTGTCCGATCTTCTCGTTTTCACTCAAAATTAACAACGAAAAACGTTGTTGCAAAACTATAACGCATTTAAAAGGTCACTTTTTGTCCGATCTTCTCGTTTTCACACAAAATAAACAACGAAAAACGTTATTGCAAAACTATAACGCGTTTGAAAGGTCCTTTTTTGTTCGATCTTCTCGTTTTCACTCAAAATAAACAACGAAAAATGTTGTTGCAAAACTATAACGTATTTAAAACGTCCCTTTTTGTCCGATCTTCTCGTTTTCACTCAAAATAAACAGCGAAAAACGTTGTTGTAAAACTATAACGCGTTTAAAACGTCCCTTTTTGACCGATCTTCTCATTTTCACTCCAAATAAACAACGAAAAACGTCATTGCAAAACTATAACGCGTTTAAAAGGTCCCTTTATGTCTAATCTTCTCGTTTTCACACAAAATAAACAACGAAAACCCTTATTGCAAAATTTTAACGCGTTTGAAAGGTCCCTTTTTGTCCGATCTTCTCGTTTTCATTCCAAATAAACAACGAAAAGCGTTGTTGAAAAACTATAACGTGTTTAAAAGGTCCTTTTTTGTTCAACTTTCTCGTTTTCACTCAAAATTAACAACGAAAAACGTTGTTGCAAAACTATAACGCGTTTAAAAGGTCCCTTTTTGTCCGATCTTCTCGTTTTCACACAAATTAAACAACGAAAAACGTTATTGCAAACTATAACGTGTTTGAAAGGTCCATTTTTGTCCGATCTTCACGTTGTCACTCAAAATAAACAAAGAAAAACGTTGTTGCAAAACTATAACGCATTTAAAAGGTCCCTTTTTGTCCGATCTTCTCGTTTTCACTCAAAATTAACAACGAAAAACGTTGTTGCAAAACTAACGCGTTTAAAAGGTCCCTTTTTGTCCGATCTTCTCGTTTTCACTCAAAATTAACAACGAAAAACGTTGTTGCAAAACTATAACGCGTTTAAAAGGTCCCTTTTTGTCCGATCTTCTCGTTTTCACACAAAATAAACAACGAAAAACGTTATTGCAAAACTATAACGCGTTTGAAAGGTCCTTTTTTGTTCGATCTTCTCGTTTTCACTCAAAATAAACAACGAAAAATGTTGTTGCAAAACTATAACGCATTTAAAACGTCCCTTTTTGTCCGATCTTCTCGTTTTCACTCAAAATAAACAATGAAAAACGTTGTTGCAAAACGATAACGCGTTTAAAACGTCCCTTTTTGTCCGATCTTCTCATTTTCACTCCAAATAAACAACGAAAAACGTTAATTCAAAACTATAACGCGTTTAAAAGGTCCCTTTTTGTTCGATCTTTTCGTTTTCACTCAAAATAAACAACGAAAAACGTTGTTGCAAAACTATAACGCGTTTAAAACGTCCCTTTTTGTTCGATCTTCTCGTTTTCACTCAAAATAAACAACGAAAAACGTTGTTGCAAAACTATAACGCGTTTAAAACGTCCCTTTTTGTCCGATCTTCTCGTTTTCACTCAAAATAAACAACGAAAAACGTTGTTACAAAACTATAACGCGTTTAAAAGGTCCATTTTTTCCGATGTTCTCGTTTTCACTCAAAATAAACAACGACAAAACGTTGTTGCAAAAATATAACGCGTTTAAAAGGTCCCTTTTTGCCTGATCTTCTCATTTTCACTCCAAATAAACAACGAAAAACGTTGTTGCAAAAGTATAACGCGTTTAAAAGGTCCCTTTTTGTTCGATTTTCTCGTTTTCACTCAAAATTAACAACAAAAAACGTTGTTGCAAAACTATAACGCGTTTAAAAGGTCCCTTTATGTCCGATCTTCTCGTTTTCTCACAAAATAAACAACGAAAAACCTTATTACAAAACTTTAACGCGTTTGAAAGGTCCCTTTTTGTCCGATCTTCTCGTTTTCACTCAAAATTAACAACGAAAAACGTTGTTGCAAAACTATAACACGTTTAAAAGGTCCCTTTTTGTCCGATCTTCTCGTTTTCACACAAAATAAACAACGAAAACATTATTACAAAACTATAACGCATTTGAAAGGTCCATTTGTAATGACCCGCACTTTTTCGATCGTTCTATACTTATAAGATTAATATTTATATAAATTAAACCTTACCAACATGATAAGCAATCCAAATTGTCGAGACTTATGTTTTTCGAAAAGAGATTTACACAACGTTTGACCGTCTAGTTTGACCGATGATATCACGAACTATACAATATATGATAATTATACGTTTGTATATACATATGTATATATACATGTTTAACATGATTTAAGGATGTTTTAATACCTCATTTTGTATTAATAACAATAAGTTATAAGTATATCTTGAAACTACTAACTTAAGTTTTCAAAACGATAACCATACGTAACGTTATTTGACTTAAATACTTATGACATATAATGTTTATACATATATCGTATAAGTAATGTATTTAATCATTTTTAAGGACTTAAATACATAAAACCATATAAGTATATTCACAAAAGATAGCTATATTTGAATCCTCGTTCCGTTTTCACAAGATTTCTATACGTATACTTAGGGTATATGTACCTGTATAAATACGCAGTTTCTAGAAGTTTTACTATTGAAAAATACCAATTATTAGACCTCAATTATATGATCTTTGCAGCCTTTGATTAGTCAATACATGTGGGATCATGTATGAAGACTTTTAAGCTAAAAATCAAAAAAATAAAGTCTATATATACATATACATATATACGCCTATATACACACACATACACTTTCATAGCAAATTTCTTTCAAGTTAAATGATCTTCTAAACTCTCTTATCTTCAACCTTCAAGTGTTCTTCAAGGTCCTCATAAGTGTTTAGCTTCAAAACATAACTTAATCATCATAAGAAAACCCTTTCAAAAATACTTCAAGAAAACCTTCCAAGAACACCAACTTACTTCCAATCTTTCATCCACTTCCATCACCCTTTTGGTTCTAAGTTCTTACTCCTCTTTTACAGCAACCTTGTCCAAGGAACTTGAGGTAGAATCTATGTTCATAACCTTATTCGATTCATATATATATAGCTATCTTATTTTGTGGTATAAAATTTTAACAACAAGAACATAGTTTGAATGTTTTCAAACTTGTTTGCAAACTAAATAGATCCTTCTAACTTAACTTTTAAAATACTCCAAGACCTGTAATATAACTTAAATATATGCTAATTTAACAAGGTATAACTTGGTTTTTCAAAGATTATCTTAAAAACTGTTTTTACGACGTCGGAGTGCCACCGGAGACTGTTTTGGGTTGGATAATTAAAAACTATCTTAAACTTTGAATTGGAGGTTTATGTTCTGGAAAAATGATTTTTACTATGGATATGATAACACATAAAAATTCCATGATTTAATTCAAAGTATAAGTATTTTTAGAAAAATAATCATTTAAGGTTGTTTACATAAAGGAAAATGTTTAACTTCATAAGTTTCACTAAAGTTTCACTTATGCCGTGTGATTTTGAATACAAACCAACGTATTTTCAGTTCATAGTCTTAAAGAGGGACTCGATCCAAGGAGATGGCAAGTTGAATCAACGAAAACGGATTTGTAACGAAGAAACTATGACCGAAACAAAATTGGTTATCCAAGACTTGTTTAACTTCGGGATTAATTGGGAAAAATTAAATAAAATCACATCTTTCTAAGATAACATGATATTTTATATATATGTACTTATAATTCAATTTTATATGGTTCAGGATCACCCGTAAACAACACGAGAAGATTAATCATAAGATCCCATGATTGTACGCAACACGTCATTTGACAACACCGGTACTTTATGTACGCAACACGTCATTTGACAACACCGGTACCGTGGGTCAAGATTAATCTCGACCAATACATATACGATGGGGTTTTATTTATTTCGTTGGGGGTTTTATTTATTTCATTGCGGGTATATTAAACATCTAAAAATGAACCATTAAAATTGAATTACTAACAACGAACTGCTAACTACGGACTAAGGAATTATTCAAAGTATTAAAAGTATAACAAGTATATATATGTGACGTTTGTTTAAAAAGAAAAGGTATTGATATATTATATATGGATAGGTTCGTGATATCAACCGGAGACCAAGTCAAATTATATATATATATCTTCAAGACGAAAGTGAGTATATAGTCCCACTTTTAAACTCTAAATATTTCGGGATGAGAATACATGTATTTTATGTTTTACGTTATGGACACAAGTAACAGAAAAATATATTCTACGTTGAGTTGTACCACTGGCATACTTCCCTGTAGCTTGGTAACTATTATTTACAGCGGTATTGTAAAACGCGAATCCTGTTGATAGATCTATCGGGCCTGACAACCCCAACCGGACTGGACGACCAGTATTCAACGGTTGCACAGTACTTCGTTTTGTGACTACACTTGGTACGGTGTAGTAAGATTTCATAATAAAGGGAATATGCGACGTGATTAATTGTTAAGTATGGTTATCAAGTGCTCAACCACTTAGAATATTTTTATTAAACTGTTTATATACGAAATCTTGTGGTCTATATATATATTGCTGCCGGCACTAAACCTATATCTCACCAACTTTATGTTGACCTTTTAAAACATGTCTATTCTCAGGTGATTTCTAAAAGCTTCCGCTGCATTATGTTGAATTTAAGCAGGATCTTGCGTACGCATATTTGTGTCAAAAATAAGACTGCATATCCAAGAACTTGTGTTGTAAAATATGCTAGAAATCGTGTTGTTATCATCATTTGTAAAGTTTGTAAGTCGAAGATTATCGCTAAACGATAATCATCTTTATTTCGTCCAAAGCTTGTATCAAAAATAAGAATCATGGTTTGTAATGTATAATATATGCAGTTTTTCTTTTAAAAATGTCGCATATAGAGGTCAATACCTTGCAATGAAATCATACGTTATCTAACACGTTCTTACGGTTAAGGACGGGTTATGACATGTGGTATCAGAGCGGTGGTCTTAGCGAACCAGGTTTGCATTAGTGTGTCTAACTGATAAGTCGTTAGGATACATTAGTAAGTCTGGACTTTGACCGGGTCTGGTTTAAAAACCATTGCTTATCATTGTTGGTTAAAATTTATATGTAAATATTATGTAGTACTAATGGGTTAGTTGTTGTGTGATAGATGTCGGGCTCAAAACTTGTTATCACATTCAGCGACTCCGAACCAGAATCTTCAGATGGTGTTCCAGTCATTAACCTATCCGATGACGAAAATAATATCTTTGGGGAAGACTCACAAATTCCGGATGAACCGACTATAGAGAACCCGGAAAGTGAACCCGAGGAGGAAAGTGAACCCGAGGAGGAAAGTGAACCCGAGGAGGAAAGTGAACTCGAGGAAGAAATACAGGAAATTACAAAAGAAGAGTTCGAACTAGGAAAGAAACGAAAAGCTAATGAATTAGAAAATTCAAATCCTGAGTTTAATAAGGATGATGTGGCACCAACTCCACTAGACACTACCACCCCTACTCCTGCTATTCCTATTCGTTCTATCCCGGCATCCAGTTCTTCAGCCCCACAGCCAAAATATAGGCAGACAGCCAGGATAAGCGTTAAGCGATTCTTTGAACCTAAACGTCCTAGAAAATAGACCAAACGATGCGCTGCCGTATTAAACCATGGGATCATATAATGTTTTGTATAATATTATTAGTGTGGTTTGCTTAATGTTCGATGTAAGATAAGCATATGTAAAATAGTGAAGTGTGAAATGCAATAATTTTCCATGGTTAAGTATTATTTAGATGGTAGTAATTGATTCTGTACTAAGCTATTAAGTATGGACATTAACGGGTAGGTACTACCCTAGATATAATTATAAAACGCTAATAAGAAGAAAAGGCTTTTATAATAATACCTGGTTCATATTATTAATAAGCTATAATGTACTGTAAATATACACTACATCTATAATATTCCATGTGAATAATTATTTTCTTTTCATTCTTATAGAAGAATATGGCGCGATTGAACCGAATGACGGAACAAGAAATCCAGGAACTCATCAATCAGCGAGTGAACGACAGAATGTTATGGGTCGAGGCTGCAAGAGGTGCTGCAGTTAACCCAAATCCTCGTGTGGGGTGCACTTACAAAACTTTTCAAGCTTGCAAGCCCTCATCATTCAGTGGAACAGAAGGACCGATCGGTTTAACCCGGTGGATAGAAAAGATGGAGACTGTGTTTAAAATAAGTGGTTGTGTTGAAAAGGACATGACCAAGTATGCATCGTGCACTTTACAAGATAGTGCACTCACGTGGTGGAAAAATTATGTGAAGGCTGTAGGAGGAGATGTAGCTTATGATACTCCATGGGAAGAATTCAAAACAATGTTAATCAACGAATATTGTCCAAGGAACGAGGTTAGGAAGTTGGAAGATGAATTACGAAGTCTGAAGGTTGTTGGTACTGAAATCACCAACTACAATCAGCGATTCATGGAATTAGTTTTGCTATGTCCTGAATTGGTTCCAACCGAAGAACGGAAGATTGAAATGTACAAAGATGGTTTGCCCGAAAAGGTCAAGGCAAATGTTACAGCATCGAAACCTAAGACAATTCATGAAGCTATAACTATGGCAAACGAGCTAATGGATCAGGTCATCATGGATAAGAAAGTATCCAATACTGATGTGAAGGTATCAGGTAACAAAAGAAAGTGGAATGGAAATTATGATCGAGGTAACCAACAACAATCTTTTAAGAAACAAGAAACCACGCAAGGTGCAGGTAGTGGTTCAAGCTTTGGTTACAAAGGACAAAATCCTTTATGCAACCGATGCCACAAACATCACTCTGGCTACTGTAATGTGGTATGCAACAAATGTAATCGAAAGGGTCATCTTGCTGAAGATTGTAGGGCTCTCGTTACAAATACAAATGGTACCAAGACTCCTGCCACCAATGCAAATAGAACTGCTTTGGCTACCATTACTTGTTATGGGTGTGGAAAATAGGGTCATTATAAGAGCTAGTGCCCGAATCCAGAGAAGAATATCGGACCTGCACGAGGGAGAGCATTTGTTATTAATGCTAGAGAGGCGTGTGAAGACCCGGAGCTTGTTACGGGTACGTTTACCATTAATAACTTATCCGCATCTATTATATTTGATACTGGTGCTGATAGAAGTTACGTGTGTAGAGACTTTCACGCTAAATTGAATTGTTCATCATTACCTCTAGATGCTAAGTACATGATTGAGTTAGCTAATGGTAAACTAATTAAAGCCGATAAAATTTGCCGTGATTGTAAAATAAATTTAGCCGGAGAAACGTTTAAAATTGACTTAATACCCGTAGAATTAGGAAGTTTTGATGTAATAGTCGGCATGGACTGGATGTCCAAAATAGGAGCTGAAGTTGTGTGTGCCAAGAAGGCAATTCGCATTCCTCGTAAGGATAAAACGCCAGTAATGATTTATGGAGAGAAGGGTAACTCAAAGCTAAAACTCATTAGTTATTTGAAAGCTAAAAAGTGCTTGAAGAAAGGGTGCTATGCTATCTTAGCACATGTTAATAAAGTCGAAACGAAGGAAAAAGTGAAGAGCATCAATGACGTGCCTGTGGCAAGAGATTTTCCTGAAGTCTTTCCGGAAGAGTTACCGGGATTACCTCCATTTAGATCTGTAGAATTTCAAATAGATTTAGTACCAGGAGCTGCACCAGTGGCTCGTGCTCCATATAGACTTGCACCGTCCGAGTTAAAAGAACTTCAGAGTCAGTTAAAAGAATTACTGGATCATGGATTCATACGACCAAGTACTTCACCGTGGGGAGCTCCGATTCTATTTGTTAAAAAGAAAGATGGATCTTTTAGGATGTGTATAGATTATCGTGAATTAAATAAGTTAACTATCAAGAATCGGTATCCACTACCGAGAATTGACGACTTATTTGATCAACTCCAAGGATCATGTGTGTACTCAAAAATTGACCTAAGGTCGGGCTATCATCAATTACGTGTCAAAGAAGAGGACATTCCGAAAACTGCTTTTCGGACACGTTATGGTCATTACGAATTTTTGGTCATGCCGTTTGGGTTGACAAATGCGCCAGCTGTATTCATGGACCTCATGAATCGAGTTTGTAGTCCATATTTAGATAAGTTTGTTATCGTTTTCATTGATGATATTCTTATCTATTCCAAGAGTGAGCAAGAGCATGAGCAGCATTTAAGGTTGATATTAGAGTTGTTGAGAAAAGAACAGCTATATGCTAAATTTTCTAAATGTACTTTCTGGTTGAAAGAAGTGCAATTTCTTGGCCACGTTGTTAGTAGCAAAGGAATTCAGGTTGATCCAGCAAAAATTGAAGCCATTGAAAAATGGGAGACTCCTAAGACACCAACGCAGATACGCCAATTTTTGGGTTTAGCCGGTTATTATAGAAGGTTTATTCAAGATTTTTCCCGAATAGCTAAGCCGTTGACAGCGTTAACGCAAAAAGGGAAGAAATATGAATGGACATCTGAGCAGGAGAGTGCATTCCAATTACTAAAGAAGAAGTTAACTACGGCGCCTATTTTATCGTTACCGGAAGGGAACGATGATTTTGAAATATATTGTGACGCTTCGCGACAAGGTTTTGGTTGCGTTCTTATGCAACGGAAGAAAGTTATTGCATACGCATCCCGACAATTAAAGATTCACGAGCGGAATTATACGACGCATGATCTAGAACTGGGAGCAGTCGTGTTTGCATTGAAGATATGGAGACACTACTTGTATGGGGTTAAATGCACTGTGTTTACTGATCATAAAAGCCTTCAGCATATTTTCGATCAAAAACAGCTGAACATGAGGCAACGTAGGTGGGTTGAGTTAATAAATGACTATGATTGTGAAATTCGTTATCATCCCGGGAAAGCGAACGTGGTGGCCGACGCTCTAAGCAGAAAGGAACGAGAACCAATTCGAGTACGAGCGATGAACATAAAAATTCGCATGAATCTCAACTCACAAATCAAAGAAATTCAACGAGAAGCACTTACTAAAGAAAATATAGGAAATGAAATAATGAAGAAGTATGAGAAGCAACTCGTTATGCGGGAAGATGGAATTCGATATTTTGCAAATCGTATTTGGGTACCGAAGTGAGGTGGATTAAGGAAGTTGATATTGAACGAGGCACATAAGACAAGATATTCGATACATCCTGGAGTTGGAAAGATGTACCAAGATCTTAAGACGCATTATTGGTGGCCTAATTTGAAGACAGACGTTGCAACATATGTTGGGGAATGTTTAACTTGTTCCAAAGTCAAAGCAGAACACCAGAAGCCGTCAGGGTTACTTCAACAACCAGAAATTCCAGAATGGAAATGGGACGGTATTACCATGGATTTCATCACGAAGTTACCAAAGACTGCCTGGGGATACGACACCATTTGGGTAATTGTTGATCGTCTTACCAAATCTGCACATTTCTTGCCTATAAAGGAAACAGATAGAATGGAGAAACTATTACGATTGTATATAAAGGAAATTGTTTCAAGGCATGGAATACCTATTTCCATTATATCTGATCGTGATAGTAGATTTACCTCAAAGTTCTGGCAAGCACTACAGGAGGCACTAGGAACTCGTTTAGATATGAGTACCGCATATCATCCGCAAACGGACGGGCAGAGTGAAAGAACAATTCAGACTCTTGAAGATATGCTCAGGGCATGTGTGATCGATTTTGGAAACGGATGGGATAAGTATTTACCATTAGCAGAATTCTCGTATAATAATAGTTATCATGCGAGCATTGGAGCTGCACCATTCGAAGCATTGTATGGAAGGAAGTGTAGATCTCCTATCTGTTGGAATGAAGTAGGAGATCGACAATTAACTGGTCCCGAGATCATACACGAAACGACTGAGAAGATAGTACAAATCAAGGAGAGATTGAAAACAGCCCGTAGTCGCCAAAAGAGCTACACCGATGTCCGAAGGAAACCATTAGAGTTTCAGGTCGGGGACATGGTTATGTTAAAGGTGTCACCTTGGAAAGGTGTAATACGTTTCGGCAAAAGGGGTAAGCTGAACCCAAGATATGTAGGCCCGTTCAAGATTATTGAACGCATTGGACCGGTAGCTTATCGACTTGAGTTACCGCAACAACTCGCCAGGGTACATAATACCTTTCACGTCTCAAACCTTAAGAAGTGTCTTGCAAAGGAAGACCTCACTATTCCTCTTGAAGAAATCCATATCGACGAGAAACTACAATTCGTCGAAGAACCAATCGAAATCATGGACCGTGAAGTTAAACAGCTCAAACAGAGCAACATACCGATTGTTAAGGTTCGTTGGAATGCTAGAAGAGGTCCCGAGTTTACTTGGGAACGAGAGGATCAGATGAAACAAAAGTATCCACACTTGTTTCTCGATGACGCAAAATAGGTACAATTTTAAAATTTCGGGACGAAATTTATTTAACGGGTAGGTACTTTAATGACACGCACTTTTTCGATCGTTCTATACTTATAAGATTAATATTTATATAAATTAAACCTTACCAACATGATAAGCAATCCAAATTGTCGAGACTTATGTTTTTCGAAAAGAGATTTACACAACGTTTGACCGTCTAGTTTGACCGATGATATCACGAACTATACAATATATGATAATTATACATTTGTATATACATATGTATATATACATGTTTAACATGATTTAAGGATGTTTTAATACCTCATTTTGTATTAATAACAATAAGTTATAAGTATATTTTGAAACTACTAACTTAAGTTTTCAAAACGATAACCATACGTAACGTTATTTGACTTAAATACTTATGACATATAATGTTTATACATATATCGTATAAGTAATGTATTTAATCATTTTTAAGGACTTAAATACATAAAACCATATAAGTATATTCACAAAAGATAGCTATATTTGAATCCTCGTTCCGTTTTCACAAGATTTCTATACGTATACTTAGGGTATATGTACCTGTATAAATACGCAGTTTCTAGAAGTTTTACTATTGAAAAATACCAATTATTAGACCTCAATTATATGATCTTAGCAGCCTTTGATTAGTCAATACATGTGGGATCATGTATGAAGACTTTTAAGCTAAAAATCAAAAAAATAAAGTCTATATATACATATACATATATACGCCTATATACACACACATACACTTTCATAGCAAATTTCTTTCAAGTTAAATGATCTTCTAAACTCTCTTATCTTCAACCTTCAAGTGTTCTTCAAGGTCCTCATAAGTTTTTAGCTTCAAAACATCACTTAATCATCATAAGAAAACCCTTACAAAAATACTTCAAGAAAACCTTCCAAGAACACCAACTTACTTCCAATCTTTCATCCACTTCCATCACCCTTTTGGTTCTAGGTTCTTACTCCTCTTTTACAGCAACCTTGTCCAAGTAACTTGAGGTAGAATCTATGTTCATAACCTTATTCGATTCATATATATATAGCTATCTTATTTTGTGGTATAAAATTTTAACAACAAGAACATAGTTTGAATGTTTTCAAACTTGTTTGCAAACTAAATAGATCCTTCTAACTTAACTTTTAAAATACTCCAAGACCTGTAATATAACTTAAATATATGCTAATTTAACAAGGTATAACTTGGTTTTTCAAAGATTATCTTAAAAACTGTTTTTACGACGTCGGAGTGCCACCGGGGACTGTTTTGGGTTGGATAATTAAAACTATCTTAAACTTTGAATTGGAGGTTTATGTTCTGGAAAAATGATTTTTACTATGGATATGATAACACATAAAAATTCCATGATTTAATTCAAAGTATAAGTATTTTTAGAAAAATAATCATTTAAGGTTGTTTACATAAAGGAAAATGTTTAACTTCATAAGTTTCACTAAAGTTTCACTTATGCCGTGTGATTTTGAATACAAACCAAGGTATTTTCAGTTCATAGTCTTAAAGAGGGACTCGATCCAAGGAGATGGCAAGTTGAATCAACGAAAACGGATTTGTAACGAAGAAACTATGACCGAAACAAAATTGGTTATCCAAGACTTGTTTAACTTCGGGATTAATTGGGAAAAATTAAATAAAATCACATCTTTCTAAGATAACATGATATTTTATATATATGTACTTATAATTCAATTTTATATGGTTCAGGATCACCCGTAAACAACACGAGAAGATTAATCATAAGATCCCATGATTGTACGCAACACGTCATTTGACAACACCGGTACTTTATGTACGCAACACGTCATTTGACAACACCGGTACCGTGGGTCAAGATTAATCTCGACCAATACATATACGATGGGGTTTTATTTATTTCGTTGGGGGTTTTATTTATTTCATTGCGGGTATATTAAACATCTAAAAATGAACCATTAAAATTGAATTACTAACAACGAACTGCTAACTACGGACTAAGGAATTATTCAAAGTATTAAAAGTATAACAAGTATATATATGTGACGTTTGTTTAAAAAGAAAAGGTATTGATATATTATATATGGATAGGTTCGTGATATCAACCGGAGACCAAGTCAAATTATATATATATATATCTTCAAGACGAAAGTGAGTATATAGTCCCACTTTTAAACTCTAAATATTTCGGGATGAGAATACATGTATTTTATGTTTTACGTTATGGACACAAGTAACAGAAAAATATATTCTACGTTGAGTTGTACCACTGGCATACTTCCCTGTAGCTTGGTAACTATTATTTACAGCGGTATTGTAAAACGCGAATCCTGTTGATAGATCTATCGGGCCTGACAACCCCAACCGGACTGGACGACCAGTATTCAACGGTTGCACAGTACTTCGTTTTGTGACTACACTTGGTACGGTGTAGTAAGATTTCATAATAAAGGGAATATGCGACGTGATTAATTGTTAAGTATGGTTATCAAGTGCTCAACCACTTAGAATATTTTTATTAAACTGTTTATATACGAAATCTTGTGGTCTATATATATATTGCTGCCGGCACTAAACCTATATCTCACCAACTTTATGTTGACCTTTTAAAACATGTCTATTCTCAGGTGATTTCTAAAAGCTTCCGCTGCATTATGTTGAATTTAAGCAGGATCTTGCGTACGCATATTTGTGTCAAAAATAAGACTGCATATCCAAGAACTTGTGTTGTAAAATATGCTAGAAATCGTGTTGTTATCATCATTTGTAAAGTTTGTAAGTCGAAGATTATCGCTAAACGATAATCATCTTTATTTCGTCCAAAGCTTGTATCAAAAATAAGAATCATGGTTTGTAATGTATAATATATGCAGTTTTTCTTTTAAAAATGTCGCATATAGAGGTCAATACCTTGCAATGAAATCATACGTTATCTAACACGTTCTTACGGTTAAGGACGGGTTATGACACCATTTTTGTCCGATCTTCTCGTTTTCACTCAAAATAAACAACGAAAAACGTTGTTGCAAAACTATAACGCGTTTAAAAGGTCTCTTTTTGTCTGATCTTCTCGTTTTCACACAAAATAAACAACGAAAAACGTTATTGCAAAACTATAACGTGTTTGAAAGGTCCCATTTTGTCCGATCTTCTCGTTTTCATTCCAAATAAACAACGAAAACGTTGTTGCAAAACTATAACGTGTTTAAAAGGTCCTTTTTTGTCCGATTTTCTCGTTTTCACTCAAAATAAACAACGAAAAACGTTGTTGCAAAACTATAACGCGTTTAAAACGTCCCTTTTTGTCCGATCTTCTCGTTTTCACTCAAAATAAACAACGATAAACGTTGTTGCAAAACTATAATGCGTTTAAAACGTCCCTTTTTGTCCGATCTTCTCGTTTTCACTCAAAATTAACAACGAAAAACGTTGTTGCAAAACTATAACGCGTTTAAAAGGTCCCTTTTTCCGATCTTCTCGTTTTCACTCAAAATAAACAACGACAAAACGTTGTTGCAAAAATATAACGCGTTTAAAATGTCCCTTTTTGCCTGATCTTCTCATTTTCACTCCAAATAAACAACGAAAAACGTTGTTGCAAAACTATAACGCGTTTAAAAGGTCCCTTTTTGTTCGATTTTCTCGTTTTCACTCAAAATTAACAACGAAAAACGTTGTTGCAAAACTATAACGCGTTTAAAAGGTCCCTTTATGTCCGATCTTCTCGTTTTCTCACAAAATAAATAACGAAAAACCTTATTACAAAACTTTAACGCGTTTGAAAGGTCCCTTTTTGTCCGATCTTCTCGTTTTCACTCAAAATTAACAACGAAAAATGTTGTTGCAAAACTATAACACGTTTAAAAGGTCCCTTTTTGTCCGATCTTCTCGTTTTCACACAAAATAAACAACGAAAACATTATTGCAAAACTATAACGCATTTGAAAGGTCCCTTTTTATCCGATCTTCTCGTTTTCACTCAAAATAAACAACGAAAAACGTTGTTGCAAAACTATAACGCGTTTAAAAGGTCTCTTTTTGTCCGATCTTCTCGTTTTCACACAAAATAAACAACGAAAAACGTTATTGCAAAACTATAACGTGTTTGAAAGGTCCCTTGATCTTCTCGTTTTCATTCCAAATAAACAACGAAAACGTTGTTGCAAAACTATAACTTGTTTAAAAGGTCCTTTTTTGTCCGATTTTCTCGTTTTCACTCAAAATTAACAACGAAAAACGTTGTTGCAAAGCTATAACGCGTTTAAAAGGTCCATTTTTGTCCGATCTTCTCGTTTTCACACAAAATAAACAACGAAAAACGTTATTGCAAAACTATAATGTGTTTGAAAGGTCACTTTTTGTCCGATCTTTTCGTTTTTACTCAAAATAAACAACGAAAAACGTTGTTGCAAAACTATAACGCATTTAAAAGGACCCTTTTTGTTCGATCTTCTCGTTTTCACTCAAAATTAACAACGAAAAACGTTGTTGCAAAACTATAACGCTCTTAAAAGGTCCCTTTTTGTTCTATCTTCTCGTTTTCATACAAAATAAACAATGAAAAACGTTATTGCAAAACTATAACGCGTTTGAAAGGTCCCTTTTTGTTCGATCTTTTCGTTTTCACTCAAAATAAACAACGAAAAACGTTGTTGCAAAACTATAACGCATTTAAAACTTACCTTTTTGTCCGATCTTCTCGTTTTAACCCAAAATAAACAACGAAAAACGTTGTGGCAACACTATAACGCGTTTAAAACATCCCTTTTTGTCCGATCTTCTTGTTTTCACTCAAAATTAACAACGAAAAACGTTGTTGCAAAACTATAACGCGTTTAAAAGGTCCCTTTTTGTTCGATCTTCTCGTTTTCACTCAAAATAAACAACGAAAAACGTCGTTGCAAAACTATAACGCGTTTAAAAGGTCCCTTTTTGTTCGATCTTCTCGTTTTCACTCAAAATAAACAACGAAAACGTTGTTGCAAAACTATAACGTGTTTAAACTGTCCCTTTTTGTCCGATCTTCTCGTTTTCAATAAAAATAAACAACGGAAAACATTGTTGCAAAACTATAACGCGTTTAGAAGGTCCCTTTTTGTCCGATCTTCTCGTTTTCACTCAAAATAAACAACGAAAAACGTTGTTGCAAAAATATAACGCGTTTAAAAGGTCCCTTTTTGTCCGATCTTCTCATTTCACTCCAAATAAATAACGAAAAACGTTGTTGCAAAACTAGAACGCGTTTAAAAGGTCCCTTTTTGTCCGATCTTCTTGTTTTCACACAAAATTAACAACGAAAAACGTTGTTGCAAAACTAGAACGCGTTTAAAAGGTCCCTTTTTGTCCGATTTTCTCGTTTTCACTCAAAATTAACAACGAAAAACGTTGTTGCAAAACTATAACGCGTTTAAAAGGTCCCTTTTTGTTCGATCTTCTCGTTTTCACACAAAATAAACAACAAAAAACGTTATTGCAAAACTATAACGCGTTTAAAAGGTCCCTTTTTGTCCGATCTTCTCATTTTCACTCAAAATTAACAACGAAAAACGTTGTTGCAAAACTATAACGCGTTTAAAAGGTCCCTTTTTGTCCGATCTTCTCGTTTTCACTCAAAATAAACAAAGAAAAACGTTGTTGCAAAACTATAACGCGTTTAAAACGTCCCTTTTTGTCCGATCTTCTCGTTTTCACTCAAAATTAACAATGAAAAACGTTGTTGCAAAAATATAACGCGTTTAAAAGGTCCCTTTTTGTCCGATCTTCTCATTTTCACTCCAAATAAACAACGAAAAACGTCGTTGCAAAACTATAACGCGTTTAAAAGGTCCCTTTTGGTCCGATCTTCTCGTTTTCACTCAAAATAAACAACGAAAACGTTGTTGCAAAACTATAACGCGTTTAAAAGGTCCCTTTTTGTCCGATCTTCTCGTTTTCACTAAAAATAAACAACGAAAAACGTTGTTGCAAAACTATAACGCGTTTAAAAGGTCCCTTTTTGTCCGATCTTCTCGTTTTCACTCAAAATAAACAACGAAAAACGTTGTTGCAAAACTATAACGCGTTTAAAACGTCCCTTTTTGTCCGATCTTCTCGTTTTCACTCAAAATAAACAACGAAAAACGTTGTTGCAAAACTATAACGCGTTTAAAACATCCCTTTTAGTCCGATCTTCTCGTTTTCACTCAAAATAAACAACAAAAAACGTTGTTGCAAAACTATAACTCGTTTAAAAGGTCCCTTTTTCCGATCTTCTCGTTTTCACTCAAAATAAACAACGACAAAACGTTGTTGCAAAAATATAACGCGTTTAAAAGGTCCCTTTTTGCCCGATCTTCTTATTTTCACTCCAAATAAACAACGAAAAACGTTGTTGCAAAAGTATAACGCGTTTAAAAGGTCCTTTTTTGTTCGATTTTCTCGTTTTCACTCAAAATTAACAACGAAAAACGTTGTTGCAAAACTATAACGCGTTTAAAAGGTCCCTTTATGTCCGATCTTCTCGTTTTCACTCAAAATAAACAATGAAAAACGTTGTTGCAAAACTATAACGCGTTTAAAACGTCCCTTTTTGTCCGATCTTCTCGTTTTCACTCAAAATTAACAACGAAAAACGTTGTTGCAAAAATATAACGCGTTTAAAAGGTCCCTTTTTGTCCGATCTTCTCATTTTCACTCCAAATAAACAACGAAAAACGTCGTTGCAAAACTATAACGCGTTTAAAAGGTCCCTTTTGGTCCGATCTTCTCGTTTTCACTCAAAATAAACAACGAAAACGTTGTTGCAAAACTATAACGCGTTTAAAAGGTCCCTTTTTGTCCGATCTTCTCGTTTTCACTAAAAATAAACAACGAAAAACGTTGTTGCAAAACTATAACGCGTTTAAAAGGTCCCTTTTTGTCCGATCTTCTCGTTTTCACTCAAAATAAACAACGAAAAACGTTGTTGCAAAACTATAACGCGTTTAAAACGTCCCTTTTTGTCCGATCTTCTCGTTTTCACTCAAAATAAACAACGAAAAACGTTGTTGCAAAACTATAACGCGTTTAAAACGTCCCTTTTTGTCCGATCTTCTCGTTTTCACTCAAAATAAACAACGAAAAACGTTGTTGCAAAACTATAACGCGTTTAAAAGGTCCCTTTTTCCGATCTTCTCGTTTTCACTCAAAATAAACAACGACAAAACGTTGTTGCAAAAATATAACGCGTTTAAAAGGTCCCTTTTTGCCTGATCTTCTTATTTTCACTCCAAATAAACAACGAAAAACGTTGTTGCAAAAGTATAACGCGTTTAAAAGGTCCCTTTTTGTTCGATTTTCTCGTTTTCACTCAAAATTAACAACGAAAAACGTTGTTGCAAAACTATAACGCGTTTAAAAGGTCCCTTTATGTCCGATCTTCTCGTTTTCTCACAAAATAAACAACGAAAAACCTTATTACAAAACTTTAACGCGTTTGAAAGGTCCCATTTTGTACGATCTTCTCGTTTTCACTCAAAATTAACAACGAAAAACGTTGTTGCAAAACTATAACGCGTTTAAAAGGTCCCTTTTTGTCCGATCGTCTCGTTTTCACACAAAATAAATAACGAAAAACGTTATTGCAAAACTATAACGTGTTTGAAAGGTCCCTTTTTGTCCGATCTTCACGCTTTCACTCAAAATAAAAAAAGAAAAACATTGTTGCAAAACTATAACGCATTTAAAAGGTCCCTTTTTGTCCGACCTTCTCGTTTTCACTCAAAATTAACAACGAAAAACGTTGTTGCAAAACTATAATGCGTTTAAAAGGTCACTTTTTGTCCGATCTTCTCGTTTTCACTCAAAATTAACAACGAAAAACGTTGTTGCAAAACTATAACGCGTTTAAAAGGTCCCTTTTTGTCCGATCTTCTCGTTTTCACACAAAATAAAAAACGAAAAACGTTATTGCAAAACTATAACGCGTTTGAAAGGTCCTTTTTTGTTCGATCTTCTCGTTTTCACTCAAAATAAACAACGAAAAATGTTGTTGCAAAACTATAACGCATTTAAAACGTCCCTTTTTGTCCGATCTTCCCGTTTTCACTCAAAATAAACAACGAAAAACGTTGTTGCAAAACTATAACGCGTTTAAAACGTCCCTTTTTGTCCGATCTTCTCATTTTCACTCCAAATAAACAACGAAAAACGTCATTGCAAAACTATAACGCGTTTAAAAGGTCCCTTTTTGTTCGATCTTCTCGTTTTCTTTCAAAATAAATAACGAAAACGTTGTTGCTAAACTATAACGTGTTTAAAACGTCCCTTTTTGTCCGATCTTCTCGTTTTCACTAAAAATAAACAACAAAAAACATTGTTGCAAAACTATAACGCGTTTAGAAGGTCCCTTTTTGTCCGATCTTCTCGTTTTCACTCAAAATAAACAACGAAAAACGTTTTTGCAAAAATATAACGCGTTTAAAAGGTCCCTTTTTGTCCGATCTTCTCATTTTCACTCCAAATAAACAACGAAAAACGTTGTTGCAAAACTAGAACGCGTTTAAAAGGTCCCTTTTTGTCCGATTTTCTCGTTTTCACTCAAAATTAACAACAAAAAACGTTGTTGCAAAACTATAACGAGTTTGAAAGGTCCCTTTTTGTCCGATCTTCTCATTTTCACTCAAAATTAACAACGAAAAAGTTGTTGCAAAACTATAACGCGTTTAAAAGGTCCCTTTTTGTTCGATCTTCTCATTTTCACTCAAAATAAACAACGAAAAACGTTGTTGCAAAACTATAACGCGTTTAAAACGTCCCTTTTTGTCCGATCTTCTCGTTTTCACTAAAAATAAACAACGAAAAACGTTGTTGCAAAACTGTAACGCGTTTAAAAGGTCCCTTTTTGTCCGATCTTCTCGTTTTCACTCAAAATAAACAACGAAAAACGTTGTTGCAAAAATATAACGCGTTAAAAAGGTCCCTTTTTGTCCGATCTTCTCATTTTCACTCCAAATAAACAACGAAAAACGTTGTTGCAAAACTATAACGCGTTTAAAAGGTCCTATTTTGTCCGATATTCTCGTTTTCACTCAAAATTAACAACAAAAAACGTTGTTGCAAAACTATAACGCGTTTAAAAGGTCCCTTTATGTCTGATCTTCTCATTTTCACACAAAATAAACAACGAAAAACCTTATTGCAAAACTTTAACGCGTTTAAAAGGTCCCTTTATGTCCGATCTTCTCGTTTTCTCACAAAATAAACAACGAAAAACCTTATTACAAAACTTTAACGCGTTTGAAAGGTCCCATTTTGTACGATCTTCTCGTTTTCACTCAAAATTAACAACGAAAAACGTTGTTGCAAAACTATAACGCGTTTAAAAGGTCCCTTTTTGTCCGATCGTCTCGTTTTCACACAAAATAAATAACGAAAAACGTTATTGCAAAACTATAACGTGTTTGAAAGGTCCCTTTTTGTCCGATCTTCACGCTTTCACTCAAAATAAAAAAAGAAAAACATTGTTGCAAAACTATAACGCATTTAAAAGGTCCCTTTTTGTCCGACCTTCTCGTTTTCACTCAAAATTAACAACGAAAAACGTTGTTGCAAAACTAAAATGCGTTTAAAAGGTCACTTTTTGTCCGATCTTCTCGTTTTCACTCAAAATTAACAACGAAAAACGTTGTTGCAAAACTATAACGCGTTTAAAAGGTCACTTTTTGTCCGATCTTCTCGTTTTCACTCAAAATTAACAACGAAAAACGTTGTTGCAAAACTATAACGCGTTTAAAAGGTCCCTTTTTGTCCGATCTTCTCGTTTTCACACAAAATAAAAAACGAAAAACGTTATTGCAAAACTATAACGCGTTTGAAAGGTCCTTTTTTGTTCGATCTTCTCGTTTTCACTCAAAATAAACAACGAAAAATGTTGTTGCAAAACTATAACGCATTTAAAACGTCCCTTTTTGTCCGATCTTCCCGTTTTCACTCAAAATAAACAACGAAAAACGTTGTTGCAAAACTATAACGCGTTTAGAAGGTCCCTTTTTGTCCGATTTTCTCGTTTTCACTCAAAATAAACAACGAAAAACGTTGTTGCAAAAATATAACGCGTTTAAAAGGTCCCTTTTGTCCGATCTTCTCATTTTCACTTCAAATAAACAACGAAAAACGTTGTTGCAAAACTAGAACGCGTTTAAAAGGTCCCTTTTGTCCGATTTTCTCGTTTTCACTCAAAATTAACAACGAAAAACGTTGTTGCAAAACTATAACGCGTTTAAAAGGTCCCTTTTTGTCCGATCTTCTCGTTTTCACACAAAATAAACAACGAAAAACGTTATTGCAAAACTATAACGCGTTTGAAAGTTCCTTTTTTGTTCGATCTTCTCGTTTTCACTCAAAATAAACAACGAAAAACGTTGTTGCAAAACTATAACGCATTTAAAACGTCCCTTTTTGTCCGATCTTCTCGTTTTCACTCAAAATAAACAACGAAAAACGTTGTTGCAAAACTATAACGCTTTTAAAGCGTCCTTTTTTGTCCGATCTTCTCATTTTCACTCCAAATAAACAACGAAAAACGTCATTGCAAAACTATAACGCGTTTAAAAGGTCCCTTTTTGTTCGATCTTCTCGTTTTCACTCAAAATAAACAACGAAAACGTTGTTGCTAAACTATAGAGCGTTTAAAACGTCCTTTTTTGTCCGATCTTCTCGTTTTCACTAAAAATAAACAACGAAAAACATTGTTGCAAAACTATAACGCGTTTAGAAGGTCCCTTTTTGTCCGATCTTCTCGTTTTCACTCAAAATAAACAACGAAAAACGTTGTTGCAAAAATATAACGCGTTTAAAAGGTCCCTTTTTGTCCGATCTTCTCATTTTCACTCCAAATAAACAACGAAAAACGTTGTTGCAAAACTAGAACGCGTTTAAAAGGTCCCTTTTTGTCCGATTTTCTCGTTTTCACTCAAAATTAACAACGAAAAACGTTGTTGCAAAACTATAACGCGTTTAAAACGTCCCTTTTTGTCCGATCTTCTCGTTTTCACTCAAAATAAACAAAGAAAAACGTTGTTGCAAAACTATAACGCGTTTAAAAGGTCCCTTTTTGTCCGATCTTCACGTTTTCACTCAAAATTAACAACGAAAAACTTTGTTGCAAAACTATAACGCGTTTAAAAGGTCCCTTTTTGTCCGATCTTCTCGTTTTCACTCAAAATAAACAACGAAAAACGTTGTTGCAAAACTATAACGCGTTTAAAACGTCCCTTTTTGTCCGATCTTCTCGTTTTCACTAAAAATAAACAACGAAAAACGTTGTTGCAAAACTATAACGCGTTTAAAAGGTCCATTTTTGTCCGATCTTCTCGTTTTCACTCAAAATAATCAACGAAAAACGTTGTTGCAAAAATATAACGCGTTAAAAAGGTCCCTTTTTGTCCGATCTTCTCATTTTCACTCCAAATAAACAACGAAAAACCTTATTGCAAAACTTTAACGCGTTTGAAAGGTCCCTTTTTGTCCGATCTTCTCGTTTTCATTCCAAATAAACAACGAAAAACGTTGTTGAAAAACTATAACGTGTTTAAAAGGTCCTTTTTTGTTCAATTTTCTCGTTTTCACTCAAAATTAACAACGAAAAACGTTGTTGCAAAACTATAACGCGTTTAAAAGGCCCTTTTTTGTCCGATCTTCTCGTTTTCACACAAAATAAACAACGAAAAACGATATTGCAAAACTATAACGTGTTTGAAAGGTCCCTTTTTGTCCGATATTCACGTTTTCACTCAAAATAAACAAAGAAAAACGTTGTTGCAAAACTATAACGCATTTAAAAGGTCCCTTTTTGTCCGATCTTCTCGTTTTCACTCAAAATTAACAACGAAAAACGTTGTTGCAAAACTATAACGCGTTTAAAAGGTCCCTTTTTGTCCGATCTTCTCGTTTTCACACAAAATAAACAACGAAAAACGTTATTGCAAAACTATAACGCATTTGAAAGGTCCTTTTTTGTTCGATCTTCTCGTTTTCACTCAAAATAAACAACGAAAAATGTTGTTGCAAAACTATAACGCATTTAAAACGTCCCTTTTTGTCCGATCTTCTCGTTTTCACTCAAAATAAACAACGAAAAACGTTGTTGCAAAACTATAACGCGTTTAAAACTTTCCTTTTTGTCCGATCTTCTCATTTTCACTCCAAATAAACAAAGAAAAACGTCATTGCAAAACTATAACGCGTTTAAAAGGTCCCTTTTTTTCGATCTTCTCGTTTTCACTCAAAATAAACAACGAAAACGTTGTTGCTAAACTATAACGCGTTTAAAACGTCCCTTTTTGTCCGATCTTCTCGTTTTCACTAAAAATAAACAACGAAAAACATTGTTGCAAAACTATAACGCGTTTAGAAGGTCCCTTTTTGTCCGATCTTCTCGTTTTCTCTCAAAATAAACAACGAAAAACGTTGTTGCAAAAATATAACGCGTTTAAAAGGTCCCTTTTTGTCCGATCTTCTCATTTTCACTCCAAATAAACAACGAAAAACGTTGTTGCAAAACTAGAACGCGTTTAAAAGGTCCCTTTTTGTCCGATTTTCTCGTTTTCACTCAAAATTAACAACGAAAAACGTTGTTGCAAAACTATAACGCGTTTAAAAGGTCTCTTTTTGTCCGATCTTCTAGTTTTCACACAAAATAAACAACAAAAAACGTTATTGCAAAACTATAACGCGTTTGAAAGGTCCATTTTTGTCCGATCTTCTCATTTTCACTCAAAATTAACAACGAAAAACGTTGTTGCAAAACTATAACGCGTTTAAAAGGTCCCTTTTTGTTCGATCTTCTCATTTTCACTCAAAATAAACAACGAAAAACGTTGTTGCAAAACTATAACGCGTTTAAAACGTCCCTTTTTGTCCGATCTTCTCGTTTTTACTCAAAATTAACAACGAAAAACGTTGTTGCAAAAATATAACGCGTTTAAAAGGTCCCTTTTTGTCCGATCTTCTCATTTTCACTCCAAATAAACAACGAAAAACGTCGTTGCAAAACTATAACGCGTTTAAAAGGTCCCTTTTGTTCGATCTTCTCGTTTTCACTCAAAATAAACAATGAAAACGTTGTTGCAAAACTATAACGCGTTTAAAACGTCCCTTTTTGTCCGATCTTCTCGTTTTCACTAAAAATAAACAACGAAAAACATTGTTGCAAAACTATAACGCGTTTAGAAAGTCCCTTTTTGTCCGATCTTCTCGTTTTCACTTAAAATAAAGAACGAAAAACATTGTTGCAAAAATATAACGCGTTTAAAAGGTCCCTTTTTGTCCGATCTTCTCATTTTCACTCCAAATAAACAACGAAAAACGTTGTTGCAAAACTAGAACGCGTTTAAAAGGTCCCTTTTTGTCCGATTTTTGTCGTTTTCACTCAAAATTAACAACGAAAAACGTTGTTGCAAAACTATAACGCGTTTAAAAGGTCCCTTTTTGTCCGATCTTCTCGTTTTCACACAAAATAAACAACGAAAAACGTTATTGCAAAACTATAACGCGTTTGAAAGGTCCTTTTTTGTTCGATCTTCTCGTTTTCACTCAAAATAAACAACGAAAAACGTTGTTGCAAAACTATAACGCATTTAAAACGTCCCTTTTTGTCCAATCTTCTCGTTTTCACTCAAAATAAACAACGAAAAACGTTGTTGCAAAACTATAATGCGTTTAAAACGTCCCTTTTTGTCCGATCTTCTCGTTTTCACTCCAAATAAACAACGAAAAACGTTGTTGTAAAAATATAACGCGTTAAAAAGGTCCCTTTTTGTCCGATCTTCTCATTTTCACTCCAAATAAACAACGAAAAACGTTGTTGCAAAACTATAACGCGTTTAAAAGGTCCCATTTTGTCCGATTTTCTCGTTTTCACTCAAAATTAACAACAAAAAACGTTGTTGCAAAACTATAACGCGTTTAAAAGGTCCCTTTATGTCTGATCTTCTCGTTTTCACACAAAATAAACAACGAAAAACCTTATTGCAAAACTTTAACGCGTTTGAAAGGTCCCTTTTTGTGCGATCTTCTCGTTTTCATTCCAAATAAACAACGAAAAACGTTGTGGATAACTATAACGTGTTTAAAAGGTCCTTTTTTGTTCAATTTTCTCGTTTTCACTCAAAATTAACAACGAAAAACGTTGTTGCAAAACTATAACGCGTTTAAAAAGTCCCTTTTTGTCCGATCTTCTCGTTTTCACCCAAAATAAACAACGAAAAACGTTATTACAAAACTATAACATGTTTGAAAGGTCCCTTTTTGTCCGATCTTCACGTTTTCACTCAAAATAAACAAAGAAAAACGTTGTTGCAAAACTATAACGCATTTAAAAGGTCCCTTTTTGTCCGATCTTCTCGTTTTCACTCAAAATTAACAACGAAAAACGTTGTTGCAAAACTATAACGCGTTTAAAAGGTCCCTTTTTGTTCGATCTTCTCGTTTTCACTCAAAATTAACAAGGAAAAACGTTGTTGCAAAACTATAACGCGTTTAAAAGGTCCCTTTTTGTCCGATCTTCTCGTTTTCACACAAAATAAACAACGAAAAACGTTATTGCAAAACTATAACGCGTTTGAAAGGTCCTTTTTTGTTCGATCTTCTCGTTTTCACTCAAAATAAACAACGAAAAATGTTGTTGCAAAACTATAACGCATTTAAAACATCCCTTTTTGTCCGATCTTCTCGTTTTCACTCAAAATAAACAACGAAAAACGTTGTTGCAAAACTATAACGCGTTTAAAACGCCCCTTTTTGTCCGATCTTCTCATTTTCACGCCAAATAAACAACGAAAAATGTCATTGCAAAACTATAACGCGTTTAAAAGGTCCCTTTTTGTTCGATCTTCTCGTTTTCACTCAAAATAAACAACGAAAACGTTGTTGCTAAACTATAACGCGTTTAAAACGTCCCTTTTTGTCCGATCTTCTCATTTTCACTAAAAATAAACAACGAAAAACATTGTTGCAAAACTATAACGCGTTTAGAAGGTCCCTTTTTGTCCGATCTTCTCGTTTTCACTCAAAATAAACAACGAAAAACGTTGTTGCAAAAATATAACGCGTTTAAAAGGTCCCTTTTTGTCCGATCTTCTCATTTTCACTCCAAATAAACAACGAAAAACGTTGTTGCAAAACTAGAACGCGTTTAAAAGGTCCCTTTTTGTCCGATTTTCTCGTTTTCACTCAAAATTAACAACGAAAAACGTTGTTGCAAAACTATAACGCGTTTAAAAGGTCCCTTTTTGTCCGATCTTCTCGTTTTCACACAAAATAAACAACAAAAAATGTTATTGCAAAACTATAACGCGTTTGAAAGGTCCCTTTTTGTCCGATCTTCTCATTTTCACTCAAAATTAACAACGAAAAACGTTGTTGCAAAACTATAACACGTTTAAAAGGTCCCTTTTTGTTCGATCTTCTCGTTTTCACTCAAAATAAACAACGAAAAACGTTGTTGCAAAACTATAACGCATTTAAAACGTCCCTTTTTGTCCAATCTTCTCGTTTTCACTCAAAATAAACAACGAAAAACGTTGTTGCAAAACTATAATGCGTTTAAAACGTCCCTTTTTGTCCGATCTTCTCGTTTTCACTCCAAATAAACAACGAAAAACGTTGTTGTAAAAATATAACGCGTTAAAAAGGTCCCTTTTTGTCCGATCTTCTCATTTTCACTCCAAATAAACAACGAAAAACGTTGTTGCAAAACTATAACGCGTTTAAAAGGTCCCATTTTGTCCGATTTTCTCGTTTTCACTCAAAATTAACAACAAAAAACGTTGTTGCAAAACTATAACGCGTTTAAAAGGTCCCTTTATGTCTGATCTTCTCGTTTTCACACAAAATAAACAACGAAAAACCTTATTGCAAAACTTTAACGCGTTTGAAAGGTCCCTTTTTGTGCGATCTTCTCGTTTTCATTCCAAATAAACAACGAAAAACGTTGTGGATAACTATAACGTGTTAAAAAGGTCCTTT
Source organism: Rutidosis leptorrhynchoides (assembly GCF_046630445.1). Classification (NCBI taxonomy): domain Eukaryota; kingdom Viridiplantae; phylum Streptophyta; class Magnoliopsida; order Asterales; family Asteraceae; genus Rutidosis; species Rutidosis leptorrhynchoides. The sequence goes on from NC_092337.1 coordinate 263,262,397, forward strand.
TTTGTTCAATTTTCTCGTTTTCACTCAAAATTAACAACGAAAAACGTTGTTGCAAAACTATAACGCGTTTAAAAAGTCCCTTTTTGTCCGATCTTCTCGTTTTCACCCAAAATAAACAACGAAAAACGTTATTACAAAACTATAACATGTTTGAAAGGTCCCTTTTTGTCCGATCTTCACGTTTTCACTCAAAATAAACAAAGAAAAACGTTGTTGCAAAACTATAACGCATTTAAAAGGTCCCTTTTTGTCCGATCTTCTCGTTTTCACTCAAAATTAACAACGAAAAACGTTGTTGCAAAACTATAACGCGTTTAAAAGGTCCCTTTTTGTTCGATCTTCTCGTTTTCACTCAAAATTAACAAGGAAAAACGTTGTTGCAAAACTATAACGCGTTTAAAAGGTCCCTTTTTGTCCGATCTTCTCGTTTTCACACAAAATAAACAACGAAAAACGTTATTGCAAAACTATAACGTATTTGAAAGGTCCTTTTTTGTTCGATCTTCTCGTTTTCACTCAAAATAAACAACGAAAAATGTTGTTGCAAAACTATAACGCATTTAAAACATCCCTTTTTGTCCGATCTTCTCGTTTTCACTCAAAATAAACAACGAAAAACGTTGTTGCAAAACTATAACGCGTTTAAAACGCCCCTTTCTGTCCGATCTTCTCATTTTCACGCCAAATAAACAACGAAAAACGTCATTGCAAAACTATAACGCGTTTAAAAGGTCCCTTTTTGTTCGATCTTCTCGTTTTCACTCAAAATAAACAACGAAAACGTTGTTGCTAAACTATAACGCGTTTAAAACGTCCCTTTTTGTCCGATCTTCTCATTTTCACTAAAAATAAACAACAAAAAACATTGTTGCAAAACTATAACGCGTTTAGAAGGTCCCTTTTTGTCCGATCTTCTCGTTTTCACACAAAATAAACAACGAAAAACGTTGTTGCAAAAATATAACGCGTTTAAAAGGTCCCTTTTTGTCCGATCTTCTTATTTTCACTCCAAATAAACAACGAAAAACGTTGTTGCAAAACTAGAACGCGTTTAAAAGGTCCCTTTTTGTCCGATTTTCTCGTTTTCACTCAAAATTAACAACGAAAAACGTTGTTGCAAAACTATAACGCGTTTAAAAGGTCCCTTTTTGTCCGATCTTCTCGTTTTCACACAAAATAAACAACAAAAGATGTTATTGCAAAACTATAACGCGTTTGAAAGGTCCCTTTTTGTCCGATCTTCTCATTTTCACTCAAAATTAACAACGAAAAACGTTGTTGCAAAACTATAACACGTTTAAAAGGTCCCTTTTTGTTCGATCTTCTCGTTTTCACTCAAAATAAACAACGAAAAACGTTGTTGCAAAACTATAACGCGTTTAAAATGTCGCTTTTTGTCCGATCTTCTCGTTTTCACTCTAAATTAACAACGAAAAACGTTGTTGCAAAAATATAACGCGTTTAAAAGGTCCCTTTTTGCCCGATCTTCTCATTTTTCACTCCAAATAAACAACGAAAAACGTCGTTGAAAAACTATAACGCGTTTAAAAGGTCCCTTTTTGTTCGATCTTCTCGTTTTCACTCAAAATAAACAACAAAAACGTTGTTGCAAAATTATAACGCGTTTAAAACGTCCCTTTTTGTCCGATATTCTCGTTTTCACTAAAAATAAACAACGAAAAACATTGTTGCAAAACTATAACGCATTTAGAAGGTCCCTTTTTGTCCGATCTTCTCGTTTTCACTCAAAATAAACAACGAAAAACGTTGTTGCAAAAATATAACGCGTTTAAAAGGTCCCTTTTTGTCCGATCTTCTCATTTTCACTCCAAATAAACAACGAAAAACGTTGTTGCAAAACTAGAACGCGTTTAAAAGGTCCCTTTTTATCCGATTTTCTCGTTTTCACTCAAAATTAACAACGAAAAACGTTTTTGCAAAACTATAACGCGTTTAAAAGGTCCCTTTTTGTCCGATCTTCTCGTTTTCACACAAAATAAACAACGAAAAACGTTATTGCAAAACTATAACGCGTTTGAAAGGTCCTTTTTTGTTCGATCTTCTCGTTTTCACTCAAAATAAACAACGAAAAACGTTGTTGCAAAACTATAACGCATTTAAAACGTCCCTTTTTGTCCGATCTTCTCGTTTTTACTCAAAATAAACAACGAAAAACGTTGTTGCAAAACTATAACGCGTTTAAAACGTCCCTTTTTGTCCGATCTTCTCATTTTCACTCCAAATAAACAACGAAAAACGTCATTGCAAAACTATAACGCGTTTAAAAGGTCCCTTTTTGTTCGATCTTCTCGTTTTCACTCAAAATAAACAACGAAAACGTTGTTGCTAAACTATAACGCGTTTAAAACATCCCTTTTTGTCCGATCTTCTCGTTTTCACTAAAAATAAACAACGAAAAACATTGTTACAAAACTATAACGCGTTTAGAAGGTCCCTTTTTGTCCGATCTTCTCGTTTTCACTCAAAATAAACAACGAAAAACGTTGTTGCAAAAATATAACGCGTTTAAAAGGTCCCTTTTTGTCCGATCTTCTCATTTTTACTCCAAATAAACAACGAAAAACGTTGTTGCTAAACTAGAACGCGTTTAAAAGGCCCCTTTTTGTCCGATTTTTTCGTTTTCACTCAAAATTAACAACGAAAAACGTTGTTGCAAAACTATAACGCGTTTAAAAGGTCCCTTTTTGTCCGATCTTCTCGTTTTCACACAAAATAAACAACAAAAAACGTTATTGCAAAACTATAACGCGTTTGAAAGGTCCCTTTTTGTCCGATCTACTCATTTTCACTCAAAATTAACAACGAAAAACGTTGTTGCAAAACTATAACGCGTTTAAAAGGTCCCTTTTTGTTCGATCTTCTCGTTTTCACTCAAAATAAACAACGAAAAACGTTGTTAAAAAACTATAACGCGTTTAAAACGTCTATTTTTGTCCGATCTTCTCGTATTCACTCAAAATTAACAACGAAAAACGTTGTTGCAAAAATATAACGCGTTTAAAAGGTCCCTTTTTGTCCGATCTTCTCATTTTCACTCCAAATAAACAACGAAAAACGTTGTTGCAAAACTAGAACGCGTTTAAAAGGTCCCTTTTTGTCCGATTTTCTCGTTTTCACTCAAAATTAACAACGAAAAACGTTGTTGCAAAACTATAACGCGTTTAAAAGGTCCCTTTTTGTCCGATCTTCTCGTTTTCACACAAAATAAACAACAAAAAATGTTATTGCAAAACTATAACGCGTTTGAAAGGTTCCTTTTTGTCCGATCTTCTCATTTTCACTCAAAATTAACAACGAAAAACGTTGTTGCAAAACTATAACACGTTTAAAAGGTCCCTTTTTGTTCGATCTTCTCGTTTTCACTCAAAATAAACAACGAAAAACGTTGTTGCAAAACTATAACGCGTTTAAAACGTCGCTTTTTGTCCGATCTTCTCGTTTTCACTCTAAATTAACAACGAAAAACGTTGTTGCAAAAATATAACGCGTTTAAAAGGTCCCTTTTTGTCCGATCTTCTCATTTTTCACTCCAAATAAACAACGAAAAACGTCGTTGCAAAACTATAACGCGTTTAAAAGGTCCCTTTTTGTTCGATCTTCTCGTTTTCACTCAAAATAAACAACAAAAACGTTGTTGCAAAATTATAACGCGTTTAAAACGTCCCTTTTTGTCCGATATTCTCGTTTTCACTAAAAATAAACAACGAAAAACATTGTTGCAAAACTATAACGCATTTAGAAGGTCCCTTTTTGTCCGATCTTCTCGTTTTCACTCAAAATAAACAACGAAAAACGTTGTTGCAAAAATATAACGCGTTTAAAAGGTCCCTTTTTGTCCGATCTTCTCATTTTCACTCCAAATAAACAACGAAAAATGTTGTTGCAAAACTAGAACGCGTTTAAAAGGTCCCTTTTTATCCGATTTTCTCGTTTTCACTCAAAATTAACAACGAAAAACGTTGTTGCAAAACTATAACGCGTTTAAAAGGTCCCTTTTTGTCCGATCTTCTCGTTTTCACACAAAATAAACAACGGAAAACGTTATTGCAAAACTATAACGCGTTTGAAAGGTCCTTTTTTGTTCGATCTTCTCGTTTTCACTCAAAATAAACAACGAAAAACGTTGTTGCAAAACTATAACGCATTTAAAACGTCCCTTTTTGTCCGATCTTCTCGTTTTTACTCAAAATAAACAACGAAAAACGTTGTTGCAAAACTATAACGCGTTTAAAACGTCCCTTTTTGTCCGATCTTCTCATTTTCACTCCAAATAAACAACGAAAAACGTCATTGCAAAACTATAACGCGTTTAAAAGGTCCCTTTTTGTTCGATCTTCTCGTTTTCACTCAAAATAAACAACGAAAACGTTGTTGCTAAACTATAACGCGTTTAAAACATCCCTTTTTGTCCGATCTTCTCGTTTTCACTAAAAATAAACAACGAAAAACATTGTTGCAAAACTATAACGCGTTTAAAAGGTCCCTTTTTGTCCGATCTTCTCGTTTTCACTCAAAATAAACAACGAAAAACGTTGTTGCAAAAATATAAAGCGTTTAAAAGGTCCCTTTTTGTCCGATCTTCTCATTTTCACTCCAAATAAACAACGAAAAACGTTGTTGCTAAACTAGAACGCGTTTAAAAGGCCCCTTTTTGTCCGATTTTTTCGTTTTCACTCAAAATTAACAACGAAAAACGTTGTTGCAAAACTATAACGCGTTTAAAAGGTCCCTTTTTGTCCGATCTTCTCGTTTTCACACAAAATAAACAACAAAAAACGTTATTGCAAAACTATAACGCGTTTGAAAGGTCCCTTTTTGTCCGATCTTCTCATTTTCACTCAAAATTAACAACGAAAAACGTTGTTGCAAAACTATAACGCGTTTAAAATGTCCCTTTTTGTTCGATCTTCTCGTTTTCACTCAAAATAAACAACGAAAAACGTTGTTAAAAAACTATAACGCGTTTAAAACGTCTATTTTTGTCCGATCTTCTCGTATTCACTCAAAATTAACAACGAAAAACGTTGTTGCAAAAATATAACGCGTTTAAAAGGTCCCTTTTTGTCCGATCTTCTCATTTTCACTCCAAATAAACAACGAAAAACGTCGTTGCAAAACTATAACGCGTTTAAAAGGTCCCTTTTTGTTCGATCTTCTCGTTTTCACTCAAAATAAACAACGAAAACGTTGTTGCAAAAGTATAACGCGTTTAAAACGTCCTTTTTTGTCCGATCTTCTCGTTTTCACTCAAAATAAACAACGAAAAACGTTGTTGAAAAAATATAAAGCGTTTAAAAGGTCCCTTTTTGTCCGAACTTCTCATTTTCACTCCAAATAAACAACGAAAAACGTTGTTGCAAAACTAGAACGCGTTTAAAAGGTCTCTTTTTGTCCGATTTTCTCGTTTTCACTCAAAATTAACAACGAAAAACGTTGTTGCAAAACTATAACGCGTTTAAAACGTCCCTTTTTGTCCGATCTTCTCGTTTTCACTCAAAATTAACAACGAAAAACGTTGTTACAAAAATATAACGCGTTTAAAAGGTCCCTTTTTGTCCGATCTTCTCATTTTCACTCCAAATAAACAACGAAAAACGTCGTTGCAAAACTATAACGCATTTAAAAGGTCACTTTTTGTTCGATCTTCTCATTTTCACTCAAAATAAACAACAAAAAACATTGTTGCAAAACTATAACGCGTTTAGAAGGTCCCTTTTTGTCCGATCTTCTCGTTTTCACTCAAAATAAACAACGAAAAACGTTGTTGCAAAAATATAACGCGTTTAAAAGGTCCATTTTTGTCCGATTTTCTCATTTTCACTCCAAATAAACAACGAAAAACGTTGTTGGAAAACTAGAACGCGTTTAAAAGGTCCCTTTTTGTCCGATTTTCTCGTTTTCACTCAAAATTAACAACGAAAAACGTTGTTGCAAAACTATAACGCTTTTGAAAGGTCCCTTTTTGTCCGATCTTCTCATTTTCACTCAAAATTAAGAACGAAAAACGTTGTTGCAAAACTATAACGCGTTTAAAAGGTCCCTTTTTGTCCGATCTTCTCGTTTTCACACAAAATAAACAACGAAAAACGTTATTGCAAAACTATAACGCGTTTGAAAGGTCCCTTTTTGTCCGATCTTCTCGTTTTCACTCAAAATAAACAACGAAAAACGTTGTTGCAAAACTATAACGCGTTTAAAAGGTCCCTTTTTGTCCGATCTTCTCGTTTTCACTCAAAATTAACAACGAAAAACTTTGTTGCAAAACTATAACGCGTTTAAAAGGTCCTTTTTTGTCCGATCTTCTCGTTTTCACTCAAAATAAACAACGAAAAACGTTGTTGCAAAACTATAACTCGTTTAAAAGGTCCCTTTTTGTCCGATCTTCTCATTTTCACTCAAAATAAACAACGAAAAACGTTGTTGCAAAAATATAACGCGTTAAAAAGGTCCCTTTTTGTCCGATCTTCTCATTTTCACTCCAAATAAACAATGAAAAAGGTTGTTGCAAAACTATAACGCGTTTAAAAGGTCCATTTTGTTTGATTTTCTCGTTTTCACTCAAAATTAACAACGAAAAACGTTGTTGCAAAACTATAACGTGTTTAAAAGGCCCTTTTATGTCTGATCTTCTCGTTTTCACACAAAATAAACAACGAAAAACCTTATTGCAAAACTTTAACGCGTTTGAAAGGTCCCTTTTTGTCCGATCTTCTCGTTTTCATTCCAAATAAACAACGAAAAACGTTGTTGCAAAACTATAACGCATTTAAAAGGTCCCTTTTTGTCTGATCTTCTCGTTTTCACTCGAAATTAACAACGAAAAACGTTGTTGCAAAACTATAACGCGTTTAAAAGGTCTCTTTTTGTCCGATCTTCTCATTTTCACTCAAAATTAGCAACGAAAAACGTTGTTGCAAAACTATAACGCGTTTAAAAGGTCCCTTTTTGTTCTATCTTCTCGTTTTCACACAAAATAAACAACGAAAAACGTTATTGCAAAACTATAACGCGTTTGAAAGGTCCCTTTTTGTTCGATCTTCTCGTTTTCACTCAAAATAAACAACGAAAAACGTTGTTGCAAAACTATAACGCATTTAAAACGTCCCTTTTTGTCCGATCTTCTCGTTTTCACTCAAAATAAACAGCGAAAAACGTTGTTGCAAAACTATAACGCGTTTAAAACGTCCCTTTTTGTCCGATCTTCTCATTTTCACTCCAAATAAACAACGAAAAACGTCGTTGCAAAACTATAACGCGTTTAAAAGGTCCCTTTTTGTTCGATCTTCTCGTTTTCACTTAAAATAAACAACGAAAACGTTGTTGCAAAACTATAACGCGTTTAAAACGTCCCATTTTGTCCAATCTTCTCGTTTTCATTAAAAATAAACAACGAAAAATATTGTTGCGAAACTATAACGCGTTTAGAAGGTCCATTTTTGTCCGATCTTCTCGTTTTCACTCAAAATAAACAACGAAAAACGTTGTTGCAAAAATATAACGCGTTTAAAAGGTCCCTTTTTGTCCGATCTTCTCCTTTTCACTCCAAAGTTGACAGGCATGCATACCATTTCATGATATATCCAACTATAATTGACTTAATAATAATCTTGATGAACTCATCGACTTGAATGCAACGTCTTTGGAAATATGCCATGAATGACTCCAAGTAATATCTATAAAATGAGAAAATGCACAGCGAAAGATTTCTTTCGTACCTGAGAATAAACAAGCTTTAAAGTGTCAACCAAAAGGTTGGTGAGTTCATTAGTTTAACATAAATTATCATTTCATAATTTTTAATAGACCACAAGATTTCATATTTCCATTTCTCATAAACATACGTCCCATGCATAGAGACAAAAATATCATTCATATGGATTGAACACCTGGTAACCGACATTCACAATATGCATATAAGAATATCCCCATCATTCCGGGATCCTCCTTCGGACATGATATAAATTTCGAAGTACTAAAGCATCCGGTACTTTGAATGGGGCTTGTTGGGCCCGATAGATCTATCTTTAGAGTTCGCGTCAATTAGGGTGTCTGTTCCATAATTCTTAGATTACCAGACTTAATAAAAAGGGGCATATTCGATTTTGATCATTCAACCATATAATGTAGTTTCAATTACTTGTGTCTATTTCGTAAAACAGTTATAAAAATAGCGCATGTATTCTCAGTCCCAAAAATATATATTACAAAAGCATTTAAAAAGGGATTAATGAAACTCACCTAATGTATTTTGTAGTAAAAATACATATGACTATATTGAACAACTGAACAATGCAGGGTTGGCCTCGGATTCACGAACCTATATCATTTGTATGTATATATTAAAACATATAATGAACATATAATGGTATTCAGCCCAGTTTATATATTAATTATATAATATATTACCTATATAACTAGTAATGTATTTATTATTCCAAGTATTATATAATACCCATATATATTATTTTGATACGAAAGTAGTAATTAGATATACTTATGATTTATGTAATAATTCTATTGTTATATGAATCTTTTGTTTGCAAAATAATAATTATAATAGTACTAAAGTAATGATAATAATAATGATAATGTAATTGTTATAATAATAACAATGATACAAGTAATAATAAAAATGATACTAATAATAATAATGTTACAATTAACAATCTTATTGTTAAAAATAATAATAATTTTTTTTTATATCTTTATACTGATCTTTATGACTTATAAACTTTTTAGTAGTGATTAATATCTTACGTAAATTTTATTTTAATACTAAGATGTATATTATGTTTATAATCAAATTATAATTTTATTAATCCCTAGCTAATACTTTTAAATTCTAAGATCATCGTATTAATATTAAAGCTAACTTACTTAATAATAATAACAGTAATAATAATAATAATGAAAGATATAATAACGATAATAGTTTTATTCATAATGATACTACTAATAATAACCTAAATGATAATGCTAATAATAATACTTAATACTTAATAATAGTAATTATAACAACTTCATTATTAATGGTAATCTAATTAATAACAATAATTCTAAAATGATACAATTGCTTACTAATACACTTATGTTAATACTAAAAGTTCTAATATTGATAAGATGATAATAATAATAATAATAGTCATAATCATAATAATGATACTAATTCTTGATAATGATAATGATTTTAATTATAACAATATTAATGCTACTTATACTTGCCATACTTGTAATATTAATAATAATTGATAAATGACAACAATAATGATTTTAACATTTAATATAATACAATACTAATAATAAATGAAATTTTTATATAAGGAACTACCTCTTAAAACGAATCAGAAAAAGAAAAGACCCCTGCAGGGCTCGAACCCGTGACCTCTTGGATAACCAAACCCTCTCTTAACCATTACACCGTGTATGTTTATTTGTTATAATCTAGCTCCTGATTATTATAAGTCATATAATTCTGTCTTCCTTCTTCTTCCACAACCCAATTTCAATCGATCAATAAATAGTCCTAAGTTCGAATTAATGCTCGTTCAAGACTGATAAATAAACAGAGAGTTATAAAGTGTGATAATTGATTAACACAAAAAAAATAAAAAAAATTATAAAAAACTACCTGCTGCTCGTCGAAACTGTGTTAAAAAAAATTGATTTTTAATTCGGTAGTGTTTTAGCCAAAGATTATAATACCAAACATGTTTCAAATCACTTATAAAATGTTTCTGGATCCTTAATTTAACTCAATTTAAAACAGGAAATCTGAATTTTACCAATGAACACAAATTTGACTTTTTGAAATTCAAGTTTGACTCCTCAAATTCTCATTTGATGTTACGAATTGGAACCTGAGAATTTGAGGAAACATTCATGATATGATTTAAGACACATCTGTACTTTCAGATTTTTAAAATGGACTCGATTTCGAATTATGATCAAAAAGGTTATACGACAGAGAAAAATAAATAAATAAAAATAAATAAATAAAAATGCATTCGCCTGTAAAAAAAATTAGCGGTATTTGATTTGTGCTATGAGTGATTGATTTCTAAAAAAAAATTCGACCAAGTAAAGGAGAAAGAAAAAAAAAAAGGTTGGTGACTCTGGACCTGATATCACGGGTATACAGAAAATAAAGTGAGGAAGACAGATAATATGCGTGTATATATCGGTCCCTATGTTTATTATTTTAAATGTTAATAATTAATAAATATCTTAATTATAATAATGTTAGAAAAAAATGATAACAATAATAATAATAATAGTATTTTATTATTACTAACAATGATAATAATTTTTGTAAAAAAAAAATGTGTTAACAAGTACATAATTATTTACATAACACGAAATATTATAAATCTGTATATACATATATATACATAATATTTATAAATTATTTATGTTACAATATTCATAATTATGTATAGAAATTTATGTATTACATATATATATTTCTACAATCATTAATATATAATCGTTATTAATTTCATGAAGAAAACTAAATCTAAGCTAAGCAAAATATAATTTGTAACTCTAAAGTTGATGTAATCCACTTACTCACCAGTATTTATTTAAGAGAAACATATCTAAATATAAATAACCAATGTTTCTATTATTTACTTAACTAATTTGAAATCCTATATATATAAATTATCCATATTACGTTTTAAATAAACGTTGCGAGTTATTTATATATTTGATTCTAATACTTGATATCCTATTTATTTATTCAAATTATTCATACAAAATATTCTAATAATCACATTCTATTGATTCAAAAAGCGCTTCCGCCTGTTTGAAAATAGATAAATCGAAGATTATGAAATTCAATTCTCCACTAATTTTTGTCTAACTTTCGTTAATTGATATATTTGTTCTTATTTGTAAGTCACATTACCATTTATTTCGAATACCGTTAAAAAGAATGATTCTCTCCAATCAATGTGAACCTCATAACAGAGACTTATAATAATATACCCGTTAATTAAATCATTTGATATCATCTTTAATTTTGTCGATAAGTATATTAAACATATATTGAAATAAATACGTTCTATGTAAAGTATTATACATTTAATACCTTGTTAATGTTTTCAAATTATAATATATATATATATATATATATATATATATATATATATATATATATATATATATATATATATATATATATATATATATATATATATATATATATATATATATATATATATATATACATTTGTGTTTACAATTCAAAGGTTCGTGAATCGTCGGTATCAGTCAAAGTCAAATGATTTCATTACAGACTTTGCTTATCGTGTCGAAATCATAAAAAGATGAAGTTTAAATTTGGTCGGAAATTCCCGGGTCATCACAGTACCTACCCGTTAAAGAAATTTCGTCCCGAAATTTGAGTGAGGTCGTCATAGTTAACTATAAAAATGTTTTCATGATGAATATGAGTTGATAATTAAAGTTTTATCATCATTGAGTAATATAGATAAAACAATTTGAATTTGTGAAGAGTACGAGTGAAGCTATCACCAAAGAGTGAAATGAGTAGGTATAGATTCGTCATATCTTTTGACGTAGATAGGATTGATTTCCCAGTTCAAGAGATTTGAAGAAAATCTTCGTAATAAGATTTGATTCTTTAGTAATCATGGGAATTAGGATCCGCTTTAAATGCGATCATCTGTTTTGATTGCTCTATCAGATATTTTACTATAAATCTGCCCCCTTCATTTCCTTATACTTCACACCTTCTGTTCTTTCTTCTTTAATTCATACTTTGAATTATTTGTCAATATGCTCCATCCAGTTTTGGTTCTCGATATATTCCTAACCTTTATATCTGTCATTCTTCTTTTCCACCTTCCACCGGAAGAATCTATTTACTTCTACTATACCCTTGGGTTTATAGTGTTTTTAATTCTCCCGTGTTTTTACGTTGCGATACGTATTGATATACACGGTTTGTAACTTATGTGTTGTTATAGGGCTTTATATTTTCCTTTAAATTTCAAAGTCCCTGCTTCTGTCTTTAATAATCATTGTCATTCACAGTTAATGTTCTCTCCTATTTGTTGTGATTTATATCCCCCATTTCTATTTCGGAGATTCATTCTTTTATTTTCTCTTCCCGGCTTTAAATCAAGAGAATAATGGTCCAGAATTCGTAGATATAGAGTTTTGAATGATTATAATGTTCTAAGCAGGAAAGAACGCGATAGCATGATTTGATTTTCAAATTTATCAACATCACGAAAGATAGATCCATCAAGAATACATTTTCTTGATATGTTCAGAAGTTAAGTAGAATGAAAGAGTTATGTAATCATGACACATGATGACGGTATGATCTACTGTGAACCATCATCACCTTTTATTAGAAACTCAGCATGACTTACTGTAATATAATCACGTTGATCAAGTGTCATTATATTATACTAACTCGTGCATCAGTTCCTAATACTACTTAAAAAAAAATTCATATTTTAGACTCGAAAGTTTACAGAATATAGAAACTAACAGTTTCTATATGATGTAACACTGATAGCTCGAAGAGATTAATGATTTCAGATAAGAATAATTATAAAAATATTTTCAGAAATATGGAGGATATTTATAATGAAAGATACGATAATATCTTTGAATATCTAAGATCGGAGAATGATGGAGACTATTGTCTGCAAGGGTTTAGAGTAACGAGCAAGATGTTCGCTAAAGACTTCAGCAAACATTTAATCATTTAGATTCTTTGAAGTTAAACTTATTCTTTGTGATTTGTTCACGGCTTTCTTCATAGTTCGCATAATCTGCTTTTCGGTACTAAATTTTCTATTGAATGTTTCCAATATAATGATACACAGGAAGCACGAAGAGGTATATAATTTCGAACGAGAATATTTATGAAAATATCCTCATAAATATCGAAGATATTGATGATGATATTTTGGAATTTCTAAGTTCGATGGTTGATGGAGAAAGATTTTCTGCAAGATTTTAACATGACTTCGGAGCAAGATATTCTTTGAAGGTTTCATCAGATCCAGAATTACCTGAATTCTTTGAATATATGGTATGGTCCTTGTAATTGTCCTTGGTCTCCTTCGTGGTTAGCTCAATCCGTTTTCCAGTTCCAACTTTTCTGAGCTTTTCTAACGTACTATTCTTTATCATCAAACTTTCGGTGATTATGGTCATTTACGGTTGTCTATGGTTTCTGCTGCTTCATTCAGCTTTTTCAACATTCAGAGTATTGATTTGTGACTGAGTGATTTTCAGAATTCCAGAAGGAGAGATCATAATTCTAAGAGATAAATGTCATATATATAACTGTTGATGTAGATATGCTGTGAGTTTTCAAAGTACTGATTGCTGATTCCCAGTAATTGGTATGACAGTTCTCGTTACAAGATACGGATGAGTATATGATAGGGTTTCAATGAATAAATATAATGATTTCTCAGAGAGATTTAAGCCAAGAAGTAACGGAGTTGCTGGTATGTCTGTTGATAATATGGTGGAATATAAAAGAATTCTCCGGTACCAAAAGGGTAATCGTATATATCAGGATTATAGTAAGGTTACTTCGAATGAAAAGTCAAAGTTGACTTGCTGGAGCTGTGACAAAATTGGCTACCTTGAAAAGGGATCGCAAAGTTATTTTTGCTAATAAATACCAAAGGATCTGACGCGGCTACGTGTTAAACTTTTACTCAGTTGCCGAGAGTTTCTTAGCTGCATAACTATATGCATAGATCTTTCCTTCTGTAGATGAAGTGCGGTTGATTCATCCTATCGATTGAGGTGTTTTCAAGAATCATAAAAGATTTTGAACGCAGATTTGTAATCGTCAAGATACAAATGAGGTTTAAGATGAAATCAAGTGGCAAACTTGAAGAATTGTTTAGTTTCATATGTTATAGTCAATATTTTAATTCATTTTAATTGTCTAATGTTGGTAGTCCACAGTTGATAGTCCATAGTTAGCAATTCAATAATTCATATATAGTTTAATATATAATATTCGAATTAATTAATACGTATCGTGACCCGTATTCATCTCAGACTCGATCACAACTCAAAGTATATATATTATTATAGAATCAACCTCAACCCTGTATAGAGAACTCGATCATTACTGCATATAGAGTGTCTATGGTGATTCTAAATAATATATATAGATGCGTCGATATGATATGTCAAAACCTTGTATACGTGTCCCGATATTTAAAGTGCGTAAAATAAATACAGAAATTAAATGACAATAAATAAAATTGTGAGAATGTAAATTGCGAGAATGTAAATTGCGAGAAAGTAAATTGCGAGAAAGTAAATTGCGAGAATGTAAATTGCGAGAAAGTAAATTGCGAGAAAGTAAATTGCGATAATTAAATTGCGATAAATGTAATCAGTTAGCTAGGAACAATTAGCTAAGGACAGTTAGCGTGGATTCTTAACAAAAAATTTTTTTCATAGTTAATTTGTTTGTTTCTAACAAATTTTATGTTATCAAATGTTTTCTTCATTATGCCACTTGTTGGATTCTGATTGGTCAAAATCCGAATATGAAATTGAATAAAAATGGTTATTCTGCGGTGAACGGATACGTATATCGGTGGTTGTAAGTAAGATAGTAAATAACTGTTGAATCAGATTTGAAGAATGTACAGTATAACTTATTAATGTGAAATCTAAATATTCCTCGGGTATTACCTACCCGTTAAAATATTTTTACCATTAACAGTTTGTACAAAAGAATTTTTAATTACAATCTCTATGAAAATATATATACATATATATTGTCTTCAGATGTAATTATGGATTTAATGAGTCAATGTGATATTAAACTCATTTAATTTATCGTTAGAACTAGAATACATAATCTCTAAAACATTAGAGATTACATAATTACCATTTAGAATGATGTAGAACGATACGTAGAACGATGATTATGCTCGTGGTACAGAATGTGATATTGAGGCAAGGATTGTTGATGATACAGGTGCTGTTACTGATGGTACTGTTGGTGTCGGTGATGTTGCTGAAGCTGGTAAGTTTTGCACCATGTTCTCTAAATTGATTACTCAAGCGCAAAGCTCGTTGTCTTCCTCGATCACTCCGGGATGGTTGTCGGTCGGAATGAGCGGATGAATAATGTTTAGAATCTGAGATAGTATATGATCGTAGCGAGATATTCGGAAAATGAGAGTGAAAATGGTGTTTCGGATTGGTTCGTCGGTAAGTGCTTCAGGTTCATCGCCAATAGGTAAATTCGGTTGTTGGAAGGGATCGCCTTCTGCGCGTCTCCATTGATTAAGTCGACTACGAATCCATCAGATGAATTAGGGATGGATGATTGGTTGATACATTCTGATGACACTGCTTTCGGAGCTTAGGTGAATATCCATGTCGGAATAGCTATCGGAATAACTATCGGAATAGCTATCGAAATCTGAGGGACTTGAACTGGTTGAGGGATTCATCTTGTACGATCAGATGAAGGATTTTCGATAATAAATAAATTATAGGATGTAGATCAGTACCCTGCAATACATAATTTACATATGCATATATAATACTAAAATCCCATAAGTTACGGAGGAATCTACGGAAGCTGTCACGCAAAGGTAACAATAACAGGTACGCTAAGATATGAATTTATTTATACACTGTCTATGCAGTAGAGGCAGTAAGACGTGTCTAGACTTTAAGGATGATAAGCAAATAATTTTTGAAACTAAATGATAAGCAAAACTTTTGACCTGCAGATACGGTCGAAGTCCAGACTCACTAAGGCATCTAAACAACTATCAGTTAGACACACTAATGCAAGACCTGGTTCGCTAAGACCACCACTCTGATACCAACTGTGAAGACCCGTCCTAATCCATCCGGACGAAGTCCATATCGATTATAAACGATTCACAATAGTTGATTACATCGCGAGGTACTTGACCTCTATATGATACATTTTACAAACATTGCATTCGTTTTTTGAAAAGACAATCTTTCATTACATCGAAAGTTGACAGGCATGCATACCATTTCATGATATATCCAACTATAATTGACTTAATAATAATCTTGATGAACTCATCGACTTGAATGCAACGTCTTTGGAAATATGCCATGAATGACTCCAAGTAATATCTATAAAATGAGAAAATGCACAGCGAAAGATTTCTTTCGTACCTGAGAATAAACATGCTTTAAAGTATCAACCAAAAGGTTGGTGAGTTCATTAGTTTAACATAAATAATCATTTCATAATTTTTAATAGACCACAAGATTTCATATTTCCATTTCTCATAAACATACGTCCCATGCATAGAGACAAAAATATCATTCATATGGATTGAACACCTGGTAACCGACATTCACAATATGCATATAAGAATATCCCCATCATTCCGGGATCCTCCTTTGGACATGATATAAATTTCGAAGTACTAAAGCATTCGGTACTTTGAATGGGGCTTGTTGGGCCCGATAGATCTATCTTTAGAGTTCGCGTCAATTAGGGTGTCTGTTCCCTAATTCTTAGATTACAAGACTTAATAAAAAGGGGCATATTCGATTTTGATCATTCAACCATATAATGTAGTTTCAATTACTTGTGTCTATTTCGTAAAACAGTTATAAAAATAGCGCATGTATTCTCAGTCCCAAAAATATATATTGCAAAAGCATTTAAAAAGGGATTAATGAAACTCACCTAATGTATTTTGTAGTAAAAATACATATGACTATATTGAACAACTGAACAATGCAGGGTTGGCCTCGGATTCACGAACCTATATCATTTGTATGTATATATTAAAATATATAATGAACATATAATGGTATTCAGCCTAGTTTATATATTAATTATATAACATATTACCTATATAACTAGTAATGTATTTATTATTCCAAGTATTATATAATACCCATATATATTATTTTGATACGAAAGTAGTAATTAGATATACTTATGATTTATGTAATAATTCTATTGTTATATGAATCTTTTGTTTGCAAAATAATAATTATAATAGTACTAAAGTAATGATAATAATAATGATAATGTAATTGTTATAATAATAACAATGATACAAGTAATAATAAAAATGATACTAATAATAATAATGTTACAATTAACAATCTTATTGTTAAAAATAATAATAATTTTTTTTATATCTTTATACTGATCTTTATGACTTATAAACTTTTTAGTAGTGATTAATATCTTACGTAAATTTTATTTTAATACTAAGATGTATATTATGTTTATAATCAAATTATAATTTTATTAATCCCTAACTAATACTTTTAAATTCTAAGATCATCGTATTAATATTAAAGCTAACTTACTTAATAATAATAACAGTAATAATAATAATAATGACAGATATAATAACGATAATAGTTTTATTCATAATGATACTACTAATAATAACCTAAATGATAATGCTAATAATAATACTTAATACTTAATAATAGTAATTATAACAACTTCATTATTAATGGTAATCTAATTAATAACAATAATTCTAAAATGATACAATTGCTTACTAATACACTTATGTTAATACTAAAAGTTCTAATATTGATAAGATGATAATAATAATAATAATAATAATAATAGTCATAATCATAATAATGATACTAATTCTTGATAATGATAATGATTTTAATTATAACAATATTAATGCTACTTATACTTGCCATACTTGTAATATTAATAATAATTGATAAATGACAACAATAATGATTTTAACATTTAATATAATACAATACTAATAATAAATGAAATTTTTATATAAGGAACTACCTCTTAAAACGAATCAGAAAAAGAAAAGACCCCTGCAGGGCTCGAACCCGTGACCTCTTGGATAACTAAACCCTCTCTTAACCATTACACCATGTATGTTTATTTGTTATAATCTAGCTCCTGATTATTATAAGTCATATAATTCTGTCTTCCTTCTTCTTCCACAACCCAATTTCAATCGATCAATAAACAGTCCTAAGTTCGAATTAATGCTCGTTCAAGACTGATAAATAAACAGAGAGTTATAAAGTGTGATACTTGATTAACACAAAAAAAAAATAAAGAAAAATTTATAAAAAAACTACCTGCTGCTCGTCGGAACTGTGTTAAAAAAAATTGATTTTTAATTCGGTAGTGTTTTAGCCAAAGATTATAATACCAAACATGTTTCAAATCACTTATAAAATGTTTCTGGATCCTTAATTTAACTCAATTTAAAACAAGAAATCCGAATTTTACCAATGAACACAAATTTGACTTTTTTGAAATTCAAGTTTGACTCCTCAAATTCTCATTTGATGTTACGAATTGGAACCTGAGAATTTGAGGAAACATTCATGATATGATTTAAGCCACATCTGTACTTTCAGATTTTTAAAATGGACTCGATTTCGAATTATGATCAAAAAGGTTATACGACAGAGAAATATAAATAAATAAATAAAATGCATTCGCCTGTAAAAAAAATTAGCGGTATTTGATTTGTGCTATGAGTGATTGATTTATAAAAAAAAATTCGACCAAGAAAAGAAGAAAGAAAAAAAAAAGGTTGGTGACTCTAGACCTGATATCATGGGTATACAGAAAATAAAGTGAGGAAGACAGATAATACGCGTGTATATATCGGTCCCTATGTTTATTATTTTAAATTTTAATAATTAATAAATATCTTAATTATAATAATGTTAGAAAAAAAATGATAACAATAATAATAATAGTATTTTATTATTACTAACAATGATAATAATTTTTGTAAAAAAAAAATGTGTTAACAAGTACATAATTATTTACATAACACGAAATATTATAAATCTGTATATACATATATATACATAATATTTATAAATTATTTATGTTACAATATTCATAATTATGTATAGAAATTTATGTATTACATATATATATTTCTTCAATCATTAATATATAATCGTTATTAATTTCATGAAGAAAACTAAATCCTAAGCTAAGCAAAATATAATTTGTAACTCTAAAGTTGATGTAATCCACTTACTCACTAGTATTTATTTAAGAGAAACATATCTAAATATAAATAACCAATGTTTCTATTATTTACTTAACTAATTTGAAATCCTATATATATAAATTATCCATATTACGTTTAAATAAACGTTGCGAGTTATTTATATATTTGATTCTAATACTTGATATCCTATTTATTTATTCAAATTATTCATACAAAATATTCTAATAATCACATTCTATTGATTCAAAAAGCGCTTTCGCCCATTTGAAAATAGATAAATCGAAGATTATGAAATTCAATTCTCCACTAATTTTTGTCTAACTTTCGTTAATTGGTATATTTGTTCTTATTTGTAAGTCACATTACCATTTATTCCGAATACCGTTAAAAAGAATGATTCTCTCCAATCAATGTGAACCTCATAACAGAGACTTATAATAATATACCCGTTAATTAAATCATTTGATATCATCTTTAATTTTGTCGATAAGTATATTAAACATATATTGAAATAAATACGTTCTATGTAAAGTATTATACATTTAATACCTTGTTAATGTTTTCAAATTATAATATATATATATATATATATATATATATATATATATATATATATATATATATATATATATATATATATATATATATATATATATATATATACATATGTGTTTACAATTCAAAGGTTCGTGAATCGTCGGTAACAGTCAAAGTCAAATGATTTCATAAAATAGTTCAAAGATTTTGAGATTCAACATTACAGACTTTGCTTATCGTGTTGAAATCATAAAAAGATGAAGTTTAAATTTGGTCAGAAATTCCCGGGTCATCACAGCATTGGCTACCACATTTGCCTTCCCCGGGTGGTAACGAATCTCAAAGTCGTAATCATTCAACAATTCAATCCACCTACGCTTCCTCATGTTCAGTTGTTTCTGATTAAATATGTGTTGAAGACTTTTGTGGTCAGTATATATAATACTTTTGACCCCATATAAGTAGTGCCTCCAAGTCTTTAATGCAAAAACAACCGCGCCTAATTCCAAATCATGCGTCGTATAATTTTGCTCGTGAATCTTCAATTGTCTAGACGCATAAGCAATTACCTTCGTTCGTTGCATTAATACACAACCGAGACCTTGCTTTGAGGTGTCACAATATATCACAAAATCATCATTCCCTTCAGGCAATGACAATATAGGTGGTTAGCTTTTTCTTCAATAACTGAAACGCCTTCTCTTGTTCATCCTTCCATTCAAATTTCTTCCCTTTATGCGTTAATGCAGTCAAGGATTTTGCTATTTTAGAGAAATCTTGGATGAATCTTCTGTAGTAACCAGCCAATCCTAAAAATTGACGTATATGCTTCGGTGTTTTTGGGGTTTCCCACTTTTCAACAGTTTCGATCTTTGCCGGGTCCACCTGGATACCTTCTTTGTTCACTATGTGACCGAGGAATTGAACTTCTTCCAACCAAAATGCACACTTTGAAAACTTAGCGTACAGTTTTTCTTTCCTCAATACTTCTAGCACTTTTCTCAAATGTTCTTCGTGCTCTTGATCATTCTTTGAGTAAATAAGTATGTCATCGATGAAAACAATGACAAAATTTTCAAGATATGGCCCACACACTCGGTTCATAAGGTCCATGAACACAGCTGGTGCGTTAGTCAATCCAAACGGCATAACCATAAACTCGTAATGACCATAACGCGTACTAAAAGCAGTTCTTGGAATATCATCCTCCTTTACTCGCATTTGATGATATCCAGAACGTAAATCGATCTTCGAATAAGCTGACGAGCCTTGTAGTTGATCAAATAAGTCGTCAATTCTCGGCAGTGGATAACGATTTTTTTGATGGTAAGTTTGTTCAACTCTTTGTAGTCAATACACAACCTAAATGTACCATCTTTCTTCTTGACAAACAAAACAGGAGCTCCCCATGGTGATGTACTTGGTCGAATGAAACCACGTTCTAATAGTTCTTACAGTTGGCTTTGCAGTTCTTTCATCTCGCTGGGTGCGAGTCTGTAAGGAGCACGAGCTATTGGTGCAGCTCCTGGTACAAGATCTATTTGAAATACAACAGATTGATGTGGAGGTAGTCCCGGTAATTCTTTCGGAAATACATCGGGAAATTCTTTTGCGACAAAAACATCATTGATGCTCTTTTCTTCAGTTTGTACTTTCTCGACATGCACTAGAACAGCATAGCAACCTTTTCTTATTAGTTTTTATGCCTTCAAATTACTAATAAGATGTAGCTTCGTGTTGCCCTTTTCTCCGTACACCATTAAGGGTTCTCCTTCTTCTCGTACAATGCAAATTGCATTTTTATAACATACGATCTCTGCTTTCACCTTCTTCAGCCAGTCCATGCCAACTATTACATCAAAACTCCCTAACTCTACTGGTATCAAATCAATCTTAAATATTTCGCTACCCAGTTTAATTTCTCGATTCCGGCATATATAATCTGCTGAAATTAATTTACCGTTTGCTAATTCGAGTAAAAATTTACTATCCAACGGCGTCAATGGACAACTTAATTTAGCACAAAAATCTCTACTCATATAGCTTCTATCCGCACCCGAATCAAATAAAACGTAAGCAGGTTTATTGTCAATAAGAAACGTACCCGTAACAAGCTCCGGGTCTTCCTGTGCCTCTGCCGCATTAATATTGAAAACTCTTCCGCGGCCTTGTCCATTCGTGTTCTCCTAGTTCGGGCAATTTCTAATAATGTGGCCCGATTTTCCACATTTATAGCAAACTACATTGGCATAACTTGCTCCGACACTACTTGCTCCACCATTACTCGTTCCGACACCATTTGTTCCTTTCGTTCTGTTAACCCCTGGTCCATAGACCTCACACTTCGCCGCGCTATGACCATTTCTTTTACACTTGTTGCAAAATTTGGTGCAGAACCTCGAGTGATACTTTTCACACCTTTGGCATAGCTGCTTCTGATTAATGTTGTTGTTGCGGTTGTTATTGTTGTTGGGATGATTGTTGTAGATGCTGTTATTGTTGTTGTTGTTGTTGTTGGGCCGTTTGTTATAGTTGCGATTGATGTTGCGATTGTTGGGATAGTTGTTGCGATTATTGTTGTAATTGCTGTTGTTGTTGTATTGGTGATTCTTATCACCGTTTTTCTCCCACTTTCTTTTGACTTGCTTCACATTGGCCTCTTCAGTCGCATGTTCTTTAATTCTTTCCTCAATCTGGTTCACTAGTTTATGAGCCATTCTACATGCCTGTTGTATGGAGGCGGGCTCGTGTGAACTTATATCTTCTTGGATTCTTTCCGGTAATCCTTTCACAAACGCGTCGATCTTCTCTTCCTCATCTTCGAACGCTCCCGGACACAATAGGCACAATTCTGTGAATCGTCTTTCATACGTGGTAATATCAAATCCTTAGGTTCATAACCCTCTAAGTTCTGTCTTGAGCTTATTGACTTCGGTTATGGGACGGTACTTCTCGTTCATCAAGTGCTTGAATGCTGACCACGGTAGTGCGTAAGCATCATCTTGTCCCACTTGCTCTAGATAGGTATTCCACCATGTTAACGCAGTACCTGTGAAGGTATGCTTAGCGTACTTCACTTTGTCCTCTTCAGTACACTTACTTATGGCAAACACCGATTCGACCTTCTCGGTCCACCGTTTCAATCCGATCGGTTCTTTGGTTCCATCAAATTCCAAAGATTTGCAGGCAGTGAATTCTTTGTAGGTGCATCCTACACGATTTCCTGTACTGCTAGATCCAAGGTTATTGTTGGTATGTAGCGCAGCCTGTACTGCGGCTATGTTTGAAGCAAGAAAGGCACGAAATTCCTCTTCGCTCATATTCAAGGTGTGTCGAGTAGTTGGTGCCATTTCCTTCAAAATAGTCAAATGAAACAAGTTAATCATACAGAATATTAAGAGTAGTCAATAGTATCTCATAGCATTATATGAACTCATTTATAAAAGCTTTTTCTTCATATTAGCGTTTTATAAGTTTAAATTCGGGTAGTACCTACCCGTTAAGTTCATACTTAGCAGCTAATATACAATTCAACTACTACAATTCTATATGAAAAAGTGATTATAATAATATTTCGCGTTCAAACTTTAACACAATATTTTACAAACTTACAATACCGCTTATTTTACATATAGCATGAAATATAGCACACAATAAATTTGATACAAGATGGTTATGAAAATAATTCTAGCTAGTACACAAGTCGTTCAGCAAAGGCAATAAAGACATGTAATTCATACGTCCAGAAACAAGTCATGCATTCTGGTTTTACTAGGACTACTTCCCATCCTTGGTCTTGTGGAACATAACCGTTATGGCCGTTGATAAGACAGCGTGTTGTAACGTCGTCAAAGGGATGAGGGTTATGTAATGTCCAATAGTCCTGTAACAATCTAAAAACCTCATTTCTTACCCCAATTACCAACTCCGTCACTTGTGGGAACGTTTTGTTTAATAGTTGTAGCCCGATGTTCTTGTTCTCACATTGGTGAGAAGCGAACATTACTAACCCGTAAGCATAACATGCTTCTTTATGTTGCATGTTAACCGCTTTTTCTAAATCACGAAGTCCTATATTCGGATATATTGAGTTAAAATAATTTCTTAACCCGTTGCGTAAAATAGCATTTGGGTTCCCCGCAATATATGCGTCAAAATAAACACATCGTAACTTATGGATTTCCCAATGTGATATCCCCCATCTTTCGAACGAAAGCCTTTTATAAACCAAGGCATTCTTAGAATGTTCTTCGAATGTCTTACAAACTGATCTCGCCTTAAATAGTTGTGCCGAGGAATTCTGACCAACTCTAGACAAGATTTCATCAATCATGTCTCCGGGTAGGTCTCTTAAAATATTGGGTTGTCTATCCATTTTGTGTTTTTATACTGTAAAATAGACAAGAGTTAGATTCATAAAAAAAATACTTATTAATACAAGCAATTTTTACATATATCATAAAGCATAAGCACACTATATTACATATATTACACCACACGAACACAACTATCTTATTCCAACTCGCTCGTTTCTTCTTCTTCTTCGGTTTTGGTTCGTTTTGCCAAGTTTCTAGGGATATATGATGTTCCCCTAATACGAGCCGTCGTTTTCCACATTGGTTTAGAAAAACCTGGTGGTTTAGAGGTTCCCGAGTTATTGTCACAACTTAAGAAATACGGGTGTTGACGATACATATAAAGTTCATCGGGTTTGGAATCAAATTTCTCTATTTTTATGCCCTTTCTCTTATTGTTCTCTTTTGCCTTATTAAATTGTGTTGGGGTAATTTCTATAACATCATCGGAATCCTTGTCGAGATCCGATTCATCGGAGAATTGGTAATCCTCCCAATACTTTGCTTCCTTGGCGGAAACACCATTGACCATAATTAACTTTGGTCGGTTGGTTGAGGATTTTCTTCTACTTAACCGTTTTATTATTTCCCCCACTGGTTCTATTTCTTCTTCCGGTTCCGATTCTTCTTCCGATTTCGATTCTTCTTCCGGTTCCGACTCTTCTTCCGGTTCCTCTTCGGGAACTTGTGAATCAGTCCACGAATCATTCCAATTTACATTTGACTCTTCATTATTATTAGGTGATTCAATGGAACTTGTTCTAGAGGTAGACATCTATCACATAATATCAAACACGTTAAGAGATTAATATATCACATAATATTCACATGTTAAAAATATATAGTTTCCAACAAAATTTGTTAAGCAATCATTTTTCATGTAAACAGGGTCGAAGTCCAAACTCACTAATGCATCCTAACAAACTGGATAAGACACACTAATGCAAAATTCTGGTTCTCTAAGACCAACGCTCTGATACCAACTGAAATGTCCCGTTCTTATTGATTAAAAACGTTCCATATTAATTGATTTCGTTGCGAGGTTTTGACCTCTATATGAGACGTTTTTCAAAGACTGCATTCATTTTAAAACAAACCATAACCTTTATTTCATCAATAAAGGTTTAAAAAGCTTTATGTAGATTATCAAATAATGATAATATAAAATATCATGTTTACACGCGACCATTACATAATGGTTTACAATACAAATATGTTACAACGAAATAAGTTTCTTGAATGCAGTTTTTACACAATATCATACAAGCATGGACTCCAAATCTCGTCCTTATTTAAGTATGCGACAGCGGAAGCTCTTAATAATCACCTGAGAATAAACATGCTTAAAACGTCAACAAAAATGTTGGTGAGTTATAGGTTTAACCTATATATTATCAAATCATAATAATAGACCACAAGATTTCATATATCAATACACATCCCATACATAGAGATAAAAATCATTCATATGGTGAACACCTGGTAACCGACATTAACAAGATGCATATTTAAGAATATCCCCATCATTCCGGGACACCCTTCGGATATGATATAAATTTCAAAGTACTAAAGCATCCGGTACTTTGGATCGGGTTTGTTAGGCCCAATAGATCTATCTTTAGGATTCGCGTCAATTAGGGTGTCTGTTCCCTAATTCTTAGATTACCAGACTTAATAAAAAGGGGCATATTCGATTTCGATAATTCAACCATAGAATGTAGTTTCACGTACTTGTGTCTATTTTGTAAATCATTTATAAAACCTGCATGTATTCTCATCCCAAAAATATTAGATTTTAAAAGTGGGACTATAACTCACTTTCACAGATTTTTTTACTTCGTCGGGAAGTAAGACTTGGCCACTGGTCGATTCACGAACCTATAACAAATATGTACATATATATCAAAGTATGTTCAAAATATATTTACAACACGTTTAATACATTTTGATGTTTTAAGTTTATTAAGTCAGCTGTCCTCGTTAGTAACCTACAACTAGTTGTTCACAGTTAGATGTACAGAAATAAATCGATATATATTATCTTGAATCAATCCACGACCCAGTGTATACATATCTCAGTATTGATCACAACTCAAACTATATATATTTTGGAATCAACCTCAACCCTGTATAGCTAACTCTAACATTCACATATAGAGTGTCTATGGTTGTTCCGAAATATATATAGATGTGTCGACATGATAGGTCGAAACATTGTATACGTGTCTATGGTATGTCAAGATTACATAATATACAATACAAGTTGATTAAGTTATGGTTGGAATAGATTTGTTACCAATTTTCACGTAGCTAAAATGAGTAGTTTTTACCAATTTTGTTTTGCTATTCATTTCTTCGTTTCTAATCCGTTTTGAGTGATTTAAGTGGCCACGGTTTTGTATTGAACTTGACTTTATGAAACTAAACAGAAAATGTATAGGTTTATAGTCGGAAATACAAGTTACAAGTCATTTTTGAAAGAGGTAGTCATTTCCGTCGAAAGAACGACATCTTGATGACTGTTTTAAAAAACATACTTTCACTTTGAGTTTAACCATGATTTTTGGATATGGTTTCATGTTCATAATAAAAATCATTTTCCCAGAATTATAGCTTTTAAATCAAAGTTTTTCATAGTTTTTAATTATCCAAACCAAAACAGCCCCCGGTTGTAACTACGACGGCGTAAATCCGGTTTTATGGTGTTTATTGTGTTTCCGGGTTTTAAATCATTAAGTTAGCATATCATATAGATATAGATCATGTGTATAGTTGATTTTAAAAGTGTAGTTAGAAGGATTGACTTTATTTGCGAACAAGTTTAGAATTAACTAAACTATGTTCTAGTGATTACTAGTTTACCACTTCAAATATGATAGCTTTTTATGTATGAATCGAATGATGTTATGAACATCATTACTACCTTAAGTTCCTTGGATAAACCTACTTGAAAAGAGAAAAATGGATCTAGCTTCAACGGATCCTTGGATGGCTCGAAGTTCTTGAAGCAGAATCATGACACGAAAGCAAGTTCAAGTAAGATCATCACTTGAAATAAGATTGTTATAGTTATAAAAATTGAACCAAAGTTTGAATATGATTATTACCTTGTATTAGAATGATAACCTACTATAAGAAACAAAGATTTCTTGAGGTTAGATGATCACCTTACAAGATTGGAAGTGAGCTAGCAAACTTGAAAGTATTCTTGATTTTATGTAACTAGAACTTGTAGAATTTAAGAAGAACACTTAGAACTTGAAGTTAGAACTTGAGAGAGATCAATTAGATGAAGAAAATTAAAGAATGAAAGTGTTTGTAGGTGTTTTTGGTCGTTGGTGTATGGATTAGATATAAAGGATATGTAATTTTGTTTTCATGTAAATAAGTCATGAATGATTACTCATATTTTTGTAATTTTATGAGATATTTCATGCTAGTTGCCAAATGATGGTTCCCACATGTGTTAGGTGACTCACATGGGCTGCTAAGAGCTGATCATTGGAGTTTATATACCAATAGTACATACATCTAAAAGCTGTGTATTGTACGAGTACGAATACGGGTGCATACGAGTAGAATTGTTGATGAAACTAAACGAGGATGTAATTGTAAGCATTTTTGTTAAGTAGAAGTATTTTGATAAGTGTCTTGAAGTCTTTCAAAAGTGTATGAATACATATTAAAACACTACATGTATATACATTTTAACTGAGTCGTTAAGTCATCGTTAGTCGTTACATGTAAGTGTTGTTTTGAGACCTTTAGGTTAACGATCTTGTTAAATGTTGTTAACCCAAAGTTTATAATATCAAATGAGATTTTAAATTATTATATTATCATGATATTATGATATATTAATATATCTTAATATGATATATACATTTAAATGTCGTTACAACGATAATCGTTACATATATGTCTCGTTTCGAAATCCTTAAGTTAGTAGTCTTGTTTTTACTTATGTAGTTCATTGTTAATACACTTAATGATATATTTAATTATCATATTATCATGTTATATATAATATAACAATGTATTAATATGCTTCATATATATTTATTAAGACGTGGTTATAATGATAATCGTTATATTATCGTTTCGAGTTTCATACGTCAATAGTCTCCTTTTTAAGTATATAACTTATTGTTACTATTTTTAATGAGATACTTGATGATCATTATATCATGTTAAACATATATATTTATTCATTTATGTATCATCATGTCATATACAACTTATAGCGTTCGTGAATCATTGGTCAAACTGGGTAATCAGACGTTTACAAAATTTTCGTTTCAATTAACCAAGTCTTAACAAGTTTGATTGCTTAACATGTTGGAAACATTTAATCATGTAAATATAGTTTTCATTAAACATATAATCATAGAAAGGTTCGAAAAAGTTCGGGTCACTACAGAAAATCGTTGTTGCAAAACTATAACGCGTTTAAAAGGTCCCTTTTTGTCCGATCTTCTCGTTTTCACACAAAATAAACAACAAAAAACGTTATTGCAAAACTATAACGCGTTTGAAAGGTCCCTTTTTGTCCGATCTTCTCATTTTCACTCAAAATTAACAACGAAAAACGTTGTTGCAAAACTATAACGCGTTTAAAAGGTCCATTTTTGTCCGATCTTCTCGTTTTCACACAAAATTAACAACGAAAAACGTTATTGCAAAACTATAACGCGTTTGAAAGGTCCCTTTTTGTCTGATCTTCTCGTTTTCACTCAAAATAAACAACGACAAACGTTGTTGCAAAACTATAACGCGTTTAAAAGGTCCCTTTTTGTTCGATCTTCTCGTTTTCACTCAAAATTAACAACGAAAAACTTTGTTACAAAACTATAACGCGTTTAAAAGGTCCCTTTTTGTCCGACCTTCTCGTTTTCACTCAAAATAAAAAACATAAAACGTTGTTGCAAAACTATAACGCGTTTAAAACGTCCCTTTTTGTCCGATCTTCTCGTTTTCACTAAAAATAAACAACGAAAAACGTTGTTGCAAAACTATAACGCGTTTAAAAGGTCCCTTTTTATCCGATCTTCTCGTTTTCACTCAAAATAAACAACGAAAAACGTTGTTGCAAAAATATAACGCGTTAAAAAGGTCCCTTTTTGTCCGATCTTCTCATTTTCACTCCAAATAAACAAAGAAAAACGTTGTTGCAAAACTATAACGCGTCTAAAAGGTCCCATTTTGTCCGATTTTCTCTTTTTCACTCAAAATTAACAACGAAAAACGTTGTTGCAAAACTATAACGCATTTAAAAGGTCCCTTTATGTCTGATCTTCTCGTTTTCACACAAAATAAACAACGAAAAACCTTATTGCAAAACTTTAACGCGTTTGAAAGGTCCCTTTTTGTCCGATCTTCTCGTTTTCATTCCAAATAAACAACGAAAAACGTTGTTGAAAAACTATAACGTGTTTAAAAGGTCCTTTTTTGTTCGATTTTTTCTCGTTTTCACTCAAAATTAACAACGAAAAACCTTATTGCAAAACTTTAACGCGTTTGAAAGGTCCCTTTTTGTCCGATCTTCTCATTTTCATTCCAAATAAACAACGAAAAACGTTGTTGAAAAACTATAACGTGTTTAAAAGGTCCTTTTTTGTTCGATTTTCTCGTTTTCACTCAAAATTAACAACGAAAAACGTTGTTGCAAAACTATAACGCGTTTAAAAGGTCCCTTTTTGTCCGATCTTCTCATTTTCACTCCAAATAAACAACGAAAAACGTTGTTGCAAAACTAGAACGCGTTTAAAAGGTCCCTTTTTGTCCGATTTTCTCGTTTTCACTCAAAATTAACAACGAAAAACGTTGTTGCAAAACTATAACGCGTTTGAAAGGTCCCTTTTTGTCCGATATTCTCGTTTTCACACAAAATAAACAACAAAAAACGTTATTGCAAAACTATAGCGCGTTTGAAAGGTCCCTTTTTGTCCGATCTTCTCATTTTCACTCAAAATTAACAACGAAAAACGTTGTTGCAAAACTATAACGCGTTTAAAAGGTCCCTTTTTGTCCGATCTTCTCGTTTTCATTCAAAATAAACAACGAAAAACGTTGTTGCAAAACTATAACGCGTTTAAAACGTCCCTTTTTGTCCGATCTTCTCGTTTTCACTCAAAATTAACAACGAAAAACGTTGTTGCAAAAATATAACGCGTTTAAAAGGTCCCTTTTTGTCCGATCTTCTCATTTTCACTCCAAATAAACGACAAAAAACGTCGTTGCAAAACTATAACGCGTTTAAAAGGTCCCTTTTTGTTCGATCTTCTCGTTTTCACTCAAAATAAACAACGAAAACGTTGTTGCAAAACTATAACGCGTTTAAAACGTCCCTTTTTGTCCGATCTTCTCGTTTTCACTAAAAATAAACAACGAAAAACATTGTTGCAAAACTATAACGCGTTTAGAAGGTCCCTTTTTGTCCGATCTTCTCGTTTTCACTCAAAATAAACAACGAAAAACGTTGTTGCAAAAATATAACGCGTTTAAAAGGTCCATTTTGGTCCGATCTTCTCATTTTCACTCCAAATAAACAACGAAAAACGTTGTTGCAAAACTAGAACGCGTTTAAAAGGTCCCTTTTTGTCCGTTTTTCTCGTTTTCACTCAAAATTAACAACGGAAAATGTTGTTGCAAAACTATAACGCGTTTAAAAGGTCCCTTTTTGTCCGATCTTCTCGTTTTCACACAAAATAAAAAACAAAAAACGTTATTGCAAAACTATAACGCGTTTGAAAGGTCCCTTTTTGTCCGATCTTCTCATTTTCACTCAAAATTAACAACGAAAAACGTTGTTGCAAAACTATAACGCGTTTAAAAGGTCCCTTTTTGTTCGATCTTCTCGTTTTCACACAAAATAAACAACGAAAAACGTTATTGCAAAACTATAACACGTTTGAAATGTCCCTTTTTTCCGATCTTCTCGTTTTCACTCAAAATAAACAACGAAAAACGTTGTTGCAAAACTATAACGCGTTTAAAAGATCCCTTTTTGTTTGATCTTCTCGTTTTCACTCAAAATTAACAACGAAACACTTGTTGCAAAACTATAACGCGTTTAAAAGGTCCCTTTTTGTCCGATCTTCTCGTTTTCACTCAATATAAACAACATAAAACGTTGTTGCAAAACTATAACGCGTTTAAAACGTCCCTTTTTGTCCGATCTTCTCGTTTTCACTAAAAATAAACAACGAAAAACGTTGTTGCAAAACTATAACGCGTTTAAAATGTCTCTTTTTGTCCGATCTTCTCGTTTTCACTCAAAATAAACAACGAAAAACGTTGTTGCAAAAATATAACGCGTTAAAAAAGTCCCTTTTTGTCCGATCTTCTCATTTTAACTCCAAATAAACAATGAAAAACATTGTTCCAAAACTATAACGCGTTTAAAAGGTCTCATTTTGTCCGATTTTCTCGTTTTCACTCAAAATTAACAACGAAAAACGTTGTTGCAAAACTATAATGCGTTTAAAAGGTCCCTTTATGTCAGATCTTCTCGTTTTCACACAAAATAAACAACGAAAAACCTTATTGCAAAACTTTAACGCGTTTGAAAGGTCCCTTTTAGTCCGATCTTCTCGTTTTCATTCCAAATAAACAACGAAAAACGTTGTTGAAAAACTCTAACGTGTTTAAAAGGTCCTTTTTTGTTCGATTTTTTCTCGTTTTCACTCAAAATTAACAACGAAAAACCTTATTGCAAAACTTTAACGCGTTTGAAAGGTCCCTTTTTGTCCGATCTTCTCGTTTTCATTCCAAATAAACAACGAAAAACGTTGTTGAAAAACTATAACGTGTTTAAAAGGTCCTTTTTTGTTCGATTTTCTCGTTTTCACTCAAAATTAAAAACGAAAAACGTTGTTGCAAAACTATAACGCGTTTAAAAGGTCCCTTTTTGTCCGATCTTCTCATTTTCACTCCAACTAAACAACGAAAAATGTTGTTGCAAAAATAGAACGCGTTTAAAAGGTCCCTTTTTGTCCGTTTTTCTCGTTTTCACTCAAAATTAACAACGAAAAACGTTGTTGCAAAACTATAACGCGTTTGAAAGGTCCCTTTTTGTCCGATCTTCTCGTTTTCACACAAAATAAACAACAAAAAACGTTATTGCAAAACTATAACGCGTTTAAAAGGTCCCTTTTTGTCCGATCTTCTCATTTTCACTCAAAATTAACAACGAAAAACGTTGTTGCAAAACTATAACGCGTTTAAAAGGTCCCTTTTTGTCCGATCTTCTCGTTTTCACTCAAAATAAACAACGAAAAACGTTGTTGCAAAACTATAACGCGTTTAAAACGTCCCTTTTTGTAAGATCTTCTCGTTTTCACTCAAAATTAACAACGAAAAACGTTGTTGCAAAAATATAACGCGTTTAAAAGGTCCCTTTTTGTCCGATCTTCTCATTTTCACTCCAAATAAACGACGAAAAACGTCGTTGCAAAACTATAACGCGTTTAAAAGGTCCCTTTTTGTTCGATCTTCTCGTTTTTACTCAAAATAAACAACGAAAACGTTGTTGCAAAACTATAACGCGTTTAGAACGTCCCTTTTTGTCCGATCTTCTCGTTTTCACTCAAAATAAATAACGAAAAACATTGTTGCAAAACTATAACGCATTTACAAGGTCCCTTTTTGTCCGATCTTCTCGTTTTCACTCAAAATAAATAACGAAAAACGTTGTTGCAAAAATATAACGCGTTTAAAAGGTCCCTTTTTGTCCGATCTTCTCATTTTCACTCCAAATAAACAACGAAAAACATTGTTGCAAAACTAGAACGCGTTTAAAAGGTCCCTTTTTGTCCGTTTTTTCTCGTTTTCACTCAAAATTAACAACGGAAAACGTTGTTGCAAAACTATAACGCGTTTAAAAGGTCCCTTTTTGTCCGATCTTCTCGTTTTCACACAAAATAAAAAACAAAAAACGTTATTGCAAAACTATAACGCGTTTGAAAGGTCCCTTTTTGTCCGATCTTCTCATTTTCACTCAAAATTAACAACGAAAAACGTTGTTGCAAAACTATAACGCGTTTAAAAGGTCCCTTTTTGTTCGATCTTCTCGTTTTCACACAAAATAAACAACGAAAAACGTTATTGCAAAACTATAACACGTTTGAAAGGTCCCTTTTTCCGATCTTCTCGTTTTCACTCAAAATAAACAACGAAAAACGTTGTTGCAAAACTATAACGCGTTTAAAAGATCCCTTTTTGTTTGATCTTCTCGTTTTCACTCAAAATTAACAACGAAACACTTTGTTGCAAAACTATAACGCGTTTAAAAGGTCCCTTTTTGTCCGATCTTCTCGTTTTCACTCAATATAAACAACATAAAACGTTGTTGCAAAACTATAACGCGTTTAAAACGTCCCTTTTTGTCCGGTCTTCTCGTTTTCACTAAAAATAAACAACGAAAAACGTTGTTGTAAAACTATAACGCGTTTAAAATGTCTCTTTTTGTCCGATCTTCTCGTTTTCACTCAAAATAAACAACGAAAAACGTTGTTGCAAAAATATAACGCGTTAAAAAGGTCCCTTTTTGTCCGATCTTCTCATTTTAACTCCAAATAAACAATGAAAAACGTTGTTGCAAAACTATAACGCGTTTAAAAGGTCTCATTTTGTCCGATTTTCTCGTTTTCACTCAAAATTAACAACGAAAAACGTTGTTGCAAAACTATAATGAGTTTAAAAGGTCCCTTTATGTCTGATCTTCTCGTTTTCACACAAAATAAACAACGAAAAACCTTATTGCAAAACTTTAACGCGTTTGAAAGGTCCCTTTTAGTCCGATCTTCTCGTTTTCATTCCAAATAAACAACGAAAAACGTTGTTGAAAAACTCTAACGTGTTTAAAAGGTCCTTTTTTGTTCGATTTTTTCTCGTTTTCACTCAAAATTAACAACGAAAAACCTTATTGCAAAACTTTAACGCGTTTGAAAGGTCCCTTTTTGTCCGATCTTCTCGTTTTCATTCCAAATAAACAACGAAAAATGTTGTTGAAAAACTATAACGTGTTTAAAAGGTCCTTTTTTGTTCGATTTTCTCGTTTTCACTCAAAATTAAAAACGAAAAACGTTGTTGCAAAACTATAACGCGTTTAAAAGGTCCCTTTTTGTCCGATCTTCTCATTTTCACTCCAACTAAACAACGAAAAATGTTGTTGCAAAAATAGAACGCGTTTAAAAGGTCTATTTTTGTCCGTTTTTCTCGTTTTCACTCTAAATTAACAACGAAAAACGTTGTTGCAAAACTATAACGCGTTTGAAAGGTCCCTTTTTGTCCGATCTTCTCGTTTTCACACAAAATAAACAACAAAAAACGTTATTGCAAAACTATAACGCGTTTAAAAGGTCCCTTTTTGTCCGATCTTCTCATTTTCACTCAAAATTAACAACGAAAAACGTTGTTGCAAAACTATAACGCGTTTAAAAGGTCCCTTTTTGTCCGATCTTCTCGTTTTCACTCAAAATAAACAACGAAAAACGTTGTTGCAAAACTATAACGCGTTTAAAACGTCCCTTTTTGTAAGATCTTCTCGTTTTTACTCAAAATTAACAACGAAAAACGTTGTTGCAAAAATATAACGCGTTTAAAAGGTCCCTTTTTGTCCGATCTTCTCATTTTCACTCCAAATAAACGACGAAAAATGTCGTTGCAAAACTATAACGCGTTTAAAAGGTCCCTTTTTGTTCGATCTTCTCGTTTTCACTCAAAATAAACAACGAAAACGTTGTTTCAAAACTATAACGCGTTTAGAACGTCCCTTTTTGTCCGATCTTCTCGTTTTCACTCAAAATAAATAACGAAAAACATTGTTGCAAAACTATAACGCATTTAGAAGGTCCCTTTTTGTCCGATCTTCTCGTTTTCACTCAAAATAAATAACGAAAAACGTTGTTGCAAAAATATAACGCGTTTAAAAGGTCCCTTTTTGTCCGATCTTCTCATTTTCACTCCAAATAAACAACGAAAAACGTTGTTGCAAAACTAGAACGCGTTTAAAAGGTCCCCTTTTGTCCGATTTTCTCGTTTTCACTCAAAATTAACAACGAAAAACGTTGTGGCAAAACTATAACGCGTTTAATAGGTCCCTTTTTGTCCGATCTTCTCGTTTTCACACAAAATAAACAACAAAAAACGTTATTGCAAAACTATAACGCGTTTGAAAGGTCCCTTTTTGTCAGATCTTCTCATTTTCACTCAAAATTAACAACGAAAAACGTTGTTGCAAAACTATAACGCGTTTAAAAGATCCCTTTTTGTCCGATCTTCTTGTTTTCACACAAAATAAACAACGAAAAACGTTATTGCAAAACTATAACGCGTTTGAAAGGTCCCTTTTTGTCTGATCTTCTCGTTTTCACTCAAAATAAACAACGAAAAACGTTGTTGCAAAACTATAACGCGTTTAAAAGGTCCCTTTTTGTCCGATCTTCTCGTTTTCACTCAAAATTAACAACGAAAAACTTTGTGGCAAAACTATAACGCGTTTAAAAGGTCCCTTTTTTCCGATCTTCTCGTTTTCACTCAAAATAAACAACGAAAAACGTTGTTGCAAAACTATAACGCGTTTAAAAGATCCCTTTTTGTTTGATCTTCTCGTTTTCACTCAAAATTAACAACGAAACACTTGTTGCAAAACTATAACGCGTTTAAAAGGTCCCTTTTTGTCCGATCTTCTCGTTTTCACTCAATATAAACAACATAAAACGTTGTTGCAAAACTATAACGCGTTTAAAACGTCCCTTTTTGTCCGATCTTCTCGTTTTCACTAAAAATAAACAACGAAAAACGTTGTTGCAAAACTATAACGCGTTTAAAAGATCCCTTTTTGTTTGATCTTCTCGTTTTCACTCAAAATTAACAACGAAACACTTGTTGCAAAACTATAACGCGTTTAAAAGGTCCCTTTTTGTCCGATCTTCTCGTTTTCACTCAATATAAACAACATAAAACGTTGTTGGAAAACTATAACGCGTTTAAAACGTCCCTTTTTGTCCGATCTTCTCGTTTTCACTAAAAATAAACAACGAAAAACGTTGTTGCAAAACTATAACGCGTTTAAAATGTCTCTTTTTGTCCGATCTTCTCGTTTTCACTCAAAATAAACAACGAAAAACGTTGTTGCAAAAATATAACGCGTTAAAAAGGTCCCTTTTTGTCCGATCTTCTCATTTTAACTCCAAATAAACAATGAAAAACATTGTTCCAAAACTATAACGCGTTTAAAAGGTCTCATTTTGTCCGATTTTCTCGTTTTCACTCAAAATTAACAACGAAAAACGTTGTTGCAAAACTATAATGCGTTTAAAAGGTCCCTTTATGTCAGATCTTCTCGTTTTCACACAAAATAAACAACGAAAAACCTTATTGCAAAACTTTAACGCGTTTGAAAGGTCCCTTTTAGTCCGATCTTCTCGTTTTCATTCCAAATAAACAACGAAAAACGTTGTTGAAAAACTCTAACGTGTTTAAAAGGTCCTTTTTTGTTCGATTTTTTCTCGTTTTCACTCAAAATTAACAACGAAAAACCTTATTGCAAAACTTTAACGCGTTTGAAAGGTCCCTTTTTGTCCGATCTTCTCGTTTTCATTCCAAATAAACAACGAAAAACGTTGTTGAAAAACTATAACGTGTTTAAAAGGTCCTTTTTTGTTCGATTTTCTCGTTTTCACTCAAAATTAAAAACGAAAAACGTTGTTGCAAAACTATAACGCGTTTAAAAGGTCCCTTTTTGTCCGATCTTCTCATTTTCACTCCAACTAAACAACGAAAAACGTTGTTGCAAAAATAGAACGCGTTTAAAAGGTCCCTTTTTGTCCGTTTTTCTCGTTTTCACTCAAAATTAACAACGAAAAACGTTGTTGCAAAACTATAACGCGTTTGAAAGGTCCCTTTTTGTCCGATCTTCTCGTTTTCACACAAAATAAACAACAAAAAACGTTATTGCAAAACTATAACGCGTTTAAAAGGTCCCTTTTTGTCCGATCTTCTCATTTTCACTCAAAATTAACAACGAAAAACGTTGTTGCAAAACTATAACGCGTTTAAAAGGTCCCTTTTTGTCCGATCTTCTCGTTTTCACTCAAAATAATCAACGAAAAACGTTGTTGCAAAACTATAACGCGTTTAAAACGTCCCTTTTTGTAAGATCTTCTCGTTTTCACTCAAAATTAACAACGAAAAACGTTGTTGCAAAAATATAACGCGTTTAAAAGGTCCCTTTTTGTCCGATCTTCTCATTTTCACTCCAAATAAACGACGAAAAACGTCGTTGCAAAACTATAACGCGTTTAAAAGGTCCCTTTTTGTTCGATCTTCTCGTTTTTACTCAAAATAAACAACGAAAACGTTGTTGCAAAACTATAACGCGTTTAGAACGTCCCTTTTTGTCCGATCTTCTCGTTTTCACTCAAAATAAATAACGAAAAACATTGTTGCAAAACTATAACGCATTTAGAAGGTCCCTTTTTGTCCGATCTTCTCGTTTTCACTCAAAATAAATAACGAAAAACGTTGTTGCAAAAATATAACGCGTTTAAAAGGTCCCTTTTTGTCCGATCTTCTCATTTTCACTCCAAATAAACAACGAAAAACATTGTTGCAAAACTAGAACGCGTTTAAAAGGTCCCTTTTTGTCCGTTTTTTCTCGTTTTCACTCAAAATTAACAACGGAAAACGTTGTTGCAAAACTATAACGCGTTTAAAAGGTCCCTTTTTGTCCGATCTTCTCGTTTTCACACAAAATAAAAAACAAAAAACGTTATTGCAAAACTATAACGCGTTTGAAAGGTCCCTTTTTGTCCGATCTTCTCATTTTCACTCAAAATTAACAACGAAAAACGTTGTTGCAAAACTATAACGCGTTTAAAAGGTCCCTTTTTGTTCGATCTTCTCGTTTTCACACAAAATAAACAACGAAAAACGTTATTGCAAAACTATAACACGTTTGAAAGGTCCCTTTTTCCGATCTTCTCGTTTTCACTCAAAATAAACAACGAAAAACGTTGTTGCAAAACTATAACGCGTTTAAAAGATCCCTTTTTGTTTGATCTTCTCGTTTTCACTCAAAATTAACAACGAAACACTTTGTTGCAAAACTATAACGCGTTTAAAAGGTCCCTTTTTGTCCGA
The DNA here is from genome assembly GCF_046630445.1 of Rutidosis leptorrhynchoides. Taxonomy (NCBI): domain Eukaryota; kingdom Viridiplantae; phylum Streptophyta; class Magnoliopsida; order Asterales; family Asteraceae; genus Rutidosis; species Rutidosis leptorrhynchoides. Next base: position 263,300,471 of record NC_092337.1, read on the forward strand.
TCTTCTCGTTTTCACTCAATATAAACAACATAAAACGTTGTTGCAAAACTATAACGCGTTTGAAAGGTCCCTTTTTGTCCGATCTTCTCATTTTCACTCAAAATTAACAACGAAAAACGTTGTTGCAAAACTATAACGCGTTTAAAAGGTCCCTTTTTGTTCGATCTTCTCGTTTTCACACAAAATAAACAACGAAAAACGTTATTGCAAAACTATAACACGTTTGAAAGGTCCCTTTTTCCGATCTTCTCGTTTTCACTCAAAATAAACAACGAAAAACGTTGTTGCAAAACTATAACGCGTTTAAAAGATCCCTTTTTGTTTGATCTTCTCGTTTTCACTCAAAATTAACAACGAAACACTTTGTTGCAAAACTATAACGCGTTTAAAACGTCCCTTTTTGTCCGGTCTTCTCGTTTTCACTAAAAATAAACAACGAAAAACGTTGTTGTAAAACTATAACGCGTTTAAAATGTCTCTTTTTGTCCGATCTTCTCGTTTTCACTCAAAATAAACAACGAAAAACGTTGTTGCAAAAATATAACGCGTTAAAAAGGTCCCTTTTTGTCCGATCTTCTCATTTTAACTCCAAATAAACAATGAAAAACGTTGTTGCAAAACTATAACGCGTTTAAAAGGTCTCATTTTGTCCGATTTTCTCGTTTTCACTCAAAATTAACAACGAAAAACGTTGTTGCAAAACTATAATGCGTTTAAAAGGTCCCTTTATGTCAGATCTTCTCGTTTTCACACAAAATAAACAACGAAAAACCTTATTGCAAAACTTTAACGCGTTTGAAAGGTCCCTTTTAGTCCGATCTTCTCGTTTTCATTCCAAATAAACAACGAAAAACGTTGTTGAAAAACTCTAACGTGTTTAAAAGGTCCTTTTTTGTTCGATTTTTTCTCGTTTTCACTCAAAATTAACAACGAAAAACCTTATTGCAAAACTTTAACGCGTTTGAAAGGTCCCTTTTTGTCCGATCTTCTCGTTTTCATTCCAAATAAACAACGAAAAACGTTGTTGAAAAACTATAACGTGTTTAAAAGGTCCTTTTTTGTTCGATTTTCTCGTTTTCACTCAAAATTAAAAACGAAAAACGTTGTTGCAAAACTATAACGCGTTTAAAAGGTCCCTTTTTGTCCGATCTTCTCATTTTCACTCCAACTAAACAACGAAAAACGTTGTTGCAAAAATAGAACGCGTTTAAAAGGTCCCTTTTTGTCCGTTTTTCTCGTTTTCACTCAAAATTAACAACGAAAAACGTTGTTGCAAAACTATAACGCGTTTGAAAGGTCCCTTTTTGTCCGATCTTCTCGTTTTCACACAAAATAAACAACAAAAAACGTTATTGCAAAACTATAACGCGTTTAAAAGGTCCCTTTTTGTCCGATCTTCTCATTTTCACTCAAAATTAACAACGAAAAACGTTGTTGCAAAACTATAACGCGTTTAAAAGGTCCCTTTTTGTCCGATCTTCTCGTTTTCACTCAAAATAAACAACGAAAAACGTTGTTGCAAAACTATAACGCGTTTAAAACGTCCCTTTTTGTAAGATCTTCTCGTTTTCACTCAAAATTAACAACGAAAAACGTTGTTGCAAAAATATAACGCGTTTAAAAGGTCCCTTTTTGTCCGATCTTCTCATTTTCACTCCAAATAAACGACGAAAAACGTCGTTGCAAAACTATAACGCGTTTAAAAGGTCCCTTTTTGTTCGATCTTCTCGTTTTTACTCAAAATAAACAACGAAAACGTTGTTGCAAAACTATAACGCGTTTAGAACGTCCCTTTTTGTCCGATCTTCTCGTTTTCACTCAAAATAAATAACGAAAAACATTGTTGCAAAACTATAACGCATTTAGAAGGTCCCTTTTTGTCCGATCTTCTCGTTTTCACTCAAAATAAATAACGAAAAACGTTGTTGCAAAAATATAACGCGTTTAAAAGGTCCCTTTTTGTCCGATCTTCTCATTTTCACTCCAAATAAACAACGAAAAACATTGTTGCAAAACTAGAACGCGTTTAAAAGGTCCCTTTTTGTCCGTTTTTTCTCGTTTTCACTCAAAATTAACAACGGAAAACGTTGTTGCAAAACTATAACGCGTTTAAAAGGTCCCTTTTTGTCCGATCTTCTCGTTTTCACACAAAATAAAAAACAAAAAACGTTATTGCAAAACTATAACGCGTTTGAAAGGTCCCTTTTTGTCCGATCTTCTCATTTTCACTCAAAATTAACAACGAAAAACGTTGTTGCAAAACTATAACGCGTTTAAAAGGTCCCTTTTTGTTCGATCTTCTCGTTTTCACACAAAATAAACAACGAAAAACGTTATTGCAAAACTATAACACGTTTGAAAGGTCCCTTTTTCCGATCTTCTCGTTTTCACTCAAAATAAACAACGAAAAACGTTGTTGCAAAACTATAACGCGTTTAAAAGATCCCTTTTTGTTTGATCTTCTCGTTTTCACTCAAAATTAACAACGAAACACTTTGTTGCAAAACTATAACGCGTTTAAAAGGTCCCTTTTTGTCCGATCTTCTCGTTTTCACTCAATATAAACAACATAAAACGTTGTTGCAAAACTATAACGCGTTTAAAACGTCCCTTTTTGTCCGGTCTTCTCGTTTTCACTAAAAATAAACAACGAAAAACGTTGTTGTAAAACTATAACGCGTTTAAAATGTCTCTTTTTGTCCGATCTTCTCGTTTTCACTCAAAATAAACAACGAAAAACGTTGTTGCAAAAATATAACGCGTTAAAAAGGTCCCTTTTTGTCCGATCTTCTCATTTTAACTCCAAATAAACAATGAAAAACGTTGTTGCAAAACTATAACGCGTTTAAAAGGTCTCATTTTGTCCGATTTTCTCGTTTTCACTCAAAATTAACAACGAAAAACGTTGTTGCAAAACTATAATGCGTTTAAAAGGTCCCTTTATGTCTGATCTTCTCGTTTTCACACAAAATAAACAACGAAAAACCTTATTGCAAAACTTTAACGCGTTTGAAAGGTCCCTTTTAGTCCGATCTTCTCGTTTTCATTCCAAATAAACAACGAAAAACGTTGTTGAAAAACTCTAACGTGTTTAAAAGGTCCTTTTTTGTTTGATTTTTTCACGTTTTCACTCAAAATTAACAACGAAAAACCTTATTGCAAAACTTTAACGCGTTTGAAAGGTCCCTTTTTGTCCGATCTTCTCGTTTTCATTCCAAATAAACAACGAAAAATGTTGTTGAAAAACTATAACGTGTTTAAAAGGTCCTTTTTTGTTCGATTTTCTCGTTTTCACTCAAAATTAAAAACGAAAAACGTTGTTGCAAAACTATAACGCGTTTAAAAGGTCTCTTTTTGTCCGATCTTCTCATTTTCACTCCAACTAAACAACGAAAAATGTTGTTGCAAAAATAGAAAGCTTTTAAAAGGTCTCTTTTTGTCCGTTTTTCTCGTTTTCACTCAAAATTAACAACGAAAAACGTTGTTGCAAAACTATAACGCGTTTGAAAGGTCCCTTTTTGTCCGATCTTCTCGTTTTCACACAAAATAAACAACAAAAAACGTTATTGCAAAACTATAACGCGTTTAAAAGGTCCCTTTTTGTCCGATCTTCTCATTTTCACTCAAAATTAACAACGAAAAACGTTGTTGCAAAACTATAACGCGTTTAAAAGGTCCCTTTTTGTCCGATCTTCTCGTTTTCACTCAAAATAAACAACGAAAAACGTTGTTGCAAAACTATAACGCGTTTAAAACGTCTCTTTTTGTAAGATCTTCTCGTTTTCACTCAAAATTAACAACGAAAAACGTTGTTGCAAAAATATAACGCGTTTAAAAGGTCCCTTTTTGTCCGATCTTCTCATTTTCACTCCAAATAAACGACGAAAAATGTCGTTGCAAAACTATAACGCGTTTAAAAGGTCCCTTTTTGTTCGATCTTCTCGTTTTCACTCAAAATAAACAACGAAAACGTTGTTTCAAAACTATAACGCGTTTAGAAAGTCCCTTTTTGTCCGATCTTCTCGTTTTCACTCAAAATAAATAACGAAAAACATTGTTGCAAAACTATAACGCATTTAGAAGGTCCCTTTTTGTCCGATCTTCTCGTTTTCACTCAAAATAAATAACGAAAAACGTTGTTGCAAAAATATAACGCGTTTAAAAGGTCCCTTTTTGTCCGATCTTCTCATTTTCACTCCAAATAAACAACGAAAAACGTTGTTGCAAAACTAGAACGCGTTTAAAAGGTCCCCTTTTGTCCGATTTTCTCGTTTTCACTCAAAATTAACAACGAAAAACGTTGTGGCAAAACTATAACGCGTTTAATAGGTCCCTTTTTGTCCGATCTTCTCGTTTTCACACAAAATAAACAACAAAAAACGTTATTGCAAAACTATAACGCGTTTGAAAGGTCCCTTTTTGTCAGATCTTCTCATTTTCACTCAAAATTAACAACGAAAAACGTTGTTGCAAAACTATAACGCGTTTAAAAGATCCCTTTTTGTCCGATCTTCTTGTTTTCACACAAAATAAACAACGAAAAACGTTATTGCAAAACTATAACGCGTTTGAAAGGTCCCTTTTTGTCCGATCTTCTCGTTTTCACTCAAAATAAACAACGAAAAACGTTGTTGCAAAACTATAACGCGTTTAAAAGGTCCCTTTTTGTCCGATCTTCTCGTTTTCACTCAAAATTAACAACGAAAAACTTTGTGGCAAAACTATAACGCGTTTAAAAGGACCCTTTTTTCCGATCTTCTCGTTTTCACTCAAAATAAACAACGAAAAACGTTGTTGCAAAACTATAACGCGTTTAAAATGTCCCTTTTTGTCCGATCTTCTCGTTTTCACTAAAAATAAACAACGAAAAACGTTGTTGCAAAACTATAACGCGTTTAAAAGGTCGTCCCTTTTTGTCCGATCTTCTCGTTTTCACTCAAAATAAACAACGAAAAACGTTGTTGCAAAAATATAACGCGTTAAAAAGGTCCTTTTTTGTCCCATCTTCTCATTTTCACTCCAAATAAACAACGAAAAACGTTGTTGCAAAACTATAACGCGTTTAAAAGGTCCCATTTTGTTCGATTTTCTCGTTTTCACTCAAAATTAACAACGAAAAACGTTGTTGCAAAACTATAACGGGTTTAAAAGGTCCCTTTATGTCTGATCTTCTCGTTTTCACACAAAATAAACAACGAAAAACCTTACTGCAAAACTTTAATGCGTTTGAAATGTCCCTTTTTGTCCGATCTTCTCGTTTTCATTCCAAATAAACAACGAAAAACGTTGTTGAAAAACTATAACGTGTTTAAAAGGTCCTTTTTTGTTCGATTTTTTCTCGTTTTCACTCAAAATTAACAACGAAAATCCTTATTGCAAAACTATAACGCGTTTAGAAGGTCCCTTTTTGTCCGATCTTCTCGTTTTCACTCAAAATAAACAACGAAAAGCGTTGTTGCAAAAATATAACGCGTTTAAAAGGTCCCTTTTTGTCCGATCTTCTCATTTTCATTCCAAATAAACAACGAAAAACGTTGTTGCAAAACTAGAACATGTTTAAAAGGTCCCTTTTTGTTCGATTTTCTCGTTTTCACTCAAAATTAACAACGAAAAACGTTGTTGCAAAACTATAACGCGTTTAAAAGATCCCTTTTTGTCCGATCTTCTCGTTTTCACACAAAATAAACAACAAAAAACGTTATTGCAAAAGTATAACGCGTTTGAAAGGTCCCTTTTTGTCCGATCTTCTCATTTTCACTCAAAATTAACAACGAAAAACGTTGTTGCAAAACTATAACGCGTTTAAAAGGTCCCTTTTTGTCCGATCTTCTCGTTTTCACACAAAATAAACAACGAAAAACGTTATTGCAAAACTATAACGCGTTTGAAAGGTCCCTTTTTGTCCGATCTTCTCGTTTTCACTCAAAATAAACAACGAAAAACGTTGTTGCAAAACTATAACGCTTTTAAAAGGTCCCTTTTTGTCCGATCTTCTCGTTTTCACTCAAAATTAACAACGAAAAACTTTGTGGCAAAACTATAACGCGATTAAAAAGTCCCTTTTTTCCGATCTTCTCGTTTTCACTCAAAATAAACAACGAAAAACGTTGTTGCAAAACTATAACGCGTTTAAAACGTCCCTTTTTGTCCGATCTTCTCGTTTTCACTAAAAATAAACAACGAAAAACGTTGTTGCAAAACTATAACGCGTTTAAAAGGTCCCTTTTTGTCCGATCTTCTCGTTTTCACTCAAAATAAACAACGAAAAACATTGTTGCAAAAATATAACGCGTTAAAAAGGTCCCTTTTTGTCCGATCTTCTCATTTTCACTCCAAATAAACAACGAAAAACGTTGTTGCAAAACTATAACGCGTTTAAAAGGTCCCATTTTGTCCGATTTTCTCGTTTTCACTCAAAATTAACAACGAAAAACGTTGTTGGAAAACTATAACGGGTTTAAAAGGTCCCTTTATGTCTGATCTTCTCATTTTCACACAAAATAAACAACGAAAAACCTTATTGCAAAACTTTAATGCGTTTGAAATGTCCCTTTTTGTCCGATCTTCTCGTTTTCATTCCAAATAAACAACGAAAAACGTTGTTGAAAAACTATAACATGTTTAAAAGGTCCTTTTTTGTTCGATTTTTTCTCGTTTTCACTCAAAATTAACAACGAAAAACCTTATTGCAAATCTATAACGCGTTTAGAAGGTCCCTTTTTGTCCGATCTTCTCGTTTTCACTCAAAATAAACAATGAAAAACGTTGTTGCAAAAATATAACGCGTTTAAAAGGTCCCTTTTTGTCCGATCTTCTCATTTTCACTCCAAATAAACGACGAAAAACGTTGTTGCAAAACTAGAACGCGTTTAAAAGGTCCCTTTTTGTCCGATTTTCTCGTTTTCACTCAAAATTAACAACGAAAAACGTTGTTGCAAAACTATAACGCGTTTAAAAGGTCTCTTTTTGTCCGATCTTCTCGTTTTCACACAAAATAAACAACAAAAAACGTTATTGCAAAAGTATAACGCGTTTGAAAGGTCCCTTTTTGTCCGATCTTCTTATTTTCACTCAAAATTAACAACGAAAAACGTTGTTTCAAAACTATAACGCGTTTAAAAGGTCCCTCTTTGTCCGATCTTCTCGTTTTCACACAAAATAAACAACGAAAAACGTTATTGAGAAACTATAACGCGTTTGAAAGGTCCCTTTTTGTCCGATCTTCTCGTTTTCACTCAAAATAAACAACGAAAAACGTTGTTGCAAAACTATAACGCTTTTCAAAGGTCCCTTTTTGTCCGATCTTCTCGTTTTCACTCAAAATTAACAACGAAAAACTTTGTGGCAAAACTATAACGCGTTTAAAAGGTCCCTTTTTTCCGATCTTCTCGTTTTCACTCAAAATAAACAACGAAAAACGTTGTTGCAAAACTATAACGCGTTAAAAAGGTCCCTTTTTGTCCGATCTTCTCATGTTCACTCCAAATAAACAACGAAAAACGTTGTTGCAAAACTATAACGCGTTTAAAAGGTCCCATTTTGTCCGATTTTCTCGTTTTCACTCAAAATTAACAACGAAAAACGTTGTTGCAAAACTATAACGGGTTTAAAAGGTCCCTTTATGTCTGATCTTCTCGTTTTCACACAAAATAAACAACGAAAAACCTTATTGCAAAACTTTAACGCGTTTGAAAGGTCCCTTTTTGTCCGATCTTCTCGTTTTCATTCCAAATAAACAACGAAAAACGTTGTTGAAAAACTATAACGTGTTTAAAAGGTCCTTTTTTGTTCGATTTTCTCGTTTTCACTCAAAATTAACAACGAAAAACGTTATTGCAAAACTATAACGCGTTTGAAAGGTCCTTTTTTGTCCGATCTTCACGTTTTCACTCAAAATAAACAAAGAAAAACGTTGTTGCAAAACTATAACGCATTTAAAAGGTCCCTTTTTGTCCGATCTTCTCGTTTTCACTCAAAATTAACAACGAAAAACGTTGTTACAAAAATATAACGCGTTTAAAAGGTCCCTTTTTGTCCGATCTTCTCATTTTCACTCCAAATAAACGACAAAAAACGTTTTTGCAAAACTATAACGAGTTTAAAAGGTCCCTTTTTGTTCGATCTTCTCGTTTTCACTCAAAAATAAACAACGAAAACGTTGTTGCAAAACTATAACGCGTTTAAAACGTCCCTTTTTGTCCGATCTTCTCGTTTTCACAAAAAATAAACAACGAAAAACATTGTTGCAAAACTATAACGCGTTTAGAAGGTCCCTTTTTGTCCGATCTTCTCGTTTTCACTCAAAATAAACAACGAAAAACGTTGTTGCAAAAATATAACGCGTTTAAAAGGTCCCTTTTTGTCCGATCTTCTCATTTTCACTCCAAATAAACAACGAAAAACGTTGTTGCAAAACTAGAACGTGTTTAAAAGGTCCCTTTTTGTCCGTTTTTCTCGTTTTCACTCAAAATTAACAACGGAAAACGTTGTTGCAAAACTATAACGCGTTTAAAAGGTCCCTTTTTGTCCGATCTTCTCGTTTTCACACAAAATAAAAAACAAAAAACGTTATTGCAAAACTATAACGCGTTTGAAAGGTCCCTTTTTGTCCGATCTTCTCATTTTCACTCAAAATTAACAACGAAAAATGTTGTCGCAAAACTATAACGCGTTTAAAAGGTCCCTTTTTGTTCGATCTTCTCGTTTTCACACAAAATAAATAACGAAAAACGTTATTGCAAAACTATAACGCGTTTGAAAGGTCCCTTTTTCCGATCTTCTCGTTTTCACTCAAAATAAACAACGAAAATCGTTGTTACAAAACTATAACGCGTTTAAAAGGTCCCTTTTTGTTCGATCTTCTCGTTTTCACTCAAAATTAACAATGAAAAACTTTGTTGCAAAACTATAACGCGTTTAAAAGGTCCCTTTTTGTCCGATCTTCTCGTTTTCACTCAAAATAAACAACATAAAACGTTGTTGCAAAACTACAACGCGTTTAAAACGTCCCTTTTTGTCCGATCTTCTCGTTTTCACTAAAAATAAACAACGAAAAATGTTGTTGCAAAACTATAACGCGTTTAAAATGTCCCTTTTTGTCCGATCGTCTCGTTTTCACTCAAAATAAACAACGAAAAACGTTGTTGCAAAAATATAACGCGTTAAAAAGGTCCCTTTTTGTCCGATCTTCTCATTTTCACTCCAAATAAACAATGAAAAACGTTGTTGCAAAACTATAACGCGTTTAAAAGGTGCCATTTTGTCCGATTTTCTCGTTTTCCCTCAAAATTAACAACGAAAAACGTTGTTGCAAAACTATAACGCGTTTAAAAGGTCCCTTTATGTCTGATCTTCTCGTTTTCACACAAAATAAACAACGAAAAACCTTATTGCAAAACTTTAACGCGTTTGAAAGGTCCCTTTTAGTCCGATCTTCTCGTTTTCATTCCAAATAAACAACGAAAAACGTTGTTGAAAAACTCTAACGTGTTTAAAAGGTCCTTTTTTGTTCGATTTTTTCTCGTTTTCACTCAAAATTAACAACGAAAAACCTTATTGCAAAACTTTAACGCGTTTGAAAGGTCCCTTTTTGTCCGATCTTCTCGTTTTCATTCCAAATAAACAACGAAAAACGTTGTTGAAAAACTATAACGTGTTTAAAAGGTCCTTTTTTGTTCGATTTTCTCGTTTTCACTCAAAATTAAAAATGAAAAACGTTGTTGCAAAACTATAACGCGTTTAAAAGGTCCCTTTTTGTCCGATCTTCTCATTTTCACTCCAAATAAACAACGAAAAACGTTGTTGCAAAAATAGAACGCGTTTAAAAGGTCCCTTTTTGTCCGATTTTCTCGTTTTCACTCAAAATTAACAACGAAAAACGTTGTTGCAAAACTATAACGCGTTTTAAAGGTCCCTTTTTGTCCGATCTTCTCGTTTTCACACAAAATAAACAACAAAAAACGTTATTGCAAAACTATAACGCGTTTAAAAGGTCCCTTTTTTCCGATCTTCTCGTTTTCACTCAAAATAAACAACGAAAAACGTTGTTGCAAAACTATAACGCGTTTAAAACGTCCCTTTTTGTCTGATCTTCTCGTTTTCACTAAAAATAATCAACGAAAAACGTTGTTGCAAAACTATAACGCGTTTAAAAGGTCCCTTTTTGTCCGATCTTCTCGTTTTCACTCAAAATAAACAACGAAAAACGTTGTTGCAAAAATATAACGCGTTAAAAAGGTCCCTTTTTGTCCGATCTTCTCATTTTCACTCCAAATAAACAACGAAAAACGTTGTTGAAAAACTATAACGCGTTTAAAAGGTCCCATTTTGTCCGATTTTCTCGTTTCACTCAAAATTAACAACGAAAAACGTTGTTGCAAAACTATAACGGGTTTAAAAGGTCCCTTTATGTCTGATCTTCTCGTTTTCACACAAAATAAACAACGAAAAACCTTATTGCAAAACTTTAACGCGTTTGAAAGGTCCCTTTTTGTCCGATCTTCTCGTTTTCATTCCAAATAAACAACGAAAAACGTTGTTGAAAAACTATAACGTGTTTAAAAGGTCCTTTTTTGTTCGATTTTCTCGTTTTCACTCAAAATTAACAACGAAAAACGTTATTGCAAAACTATAACGCGTTTGAAAGGTCCTTTTTTGTCCGATCTTCACGTTTTCACTCAAAATAAACAAAGAAAAACGTTGTTGCAAAACTATAACGCATTTAAAAGGTCCCTTTTTGTCCGATCTTCTCGTTTTCACTCAAAATTAACAACGAAAAACGTTGTTACAAAAATATAACGCGTTTAAAAGGTCCCTTTTTGTCCGATCTTCTCATTTTCACTCCAAATAAACGACAAAAAACGTCGTTGCAAAACTATAACGAGTTTAAAAGGTCCCTTTTTGTTCGATCTTCTCATTTTCACTCAAAATAAACAACGAAAACGTTGTTGCAAAACTATAATGCGTTTAAAACGTCCCTTTTTGTCCGATCTTCTCGTTTTCACAAAAAATAAACAACGAAAAACATTGTTGCAAAACTATAACGCGTTTAGAAGGTCCCTTTTTGTCCGATCTTCTCGTTTTCACTCAAAATAAACAACGAAAAACGTTGTTGCAAAAATATAACGCGTTTAAAAGGTCCCTTTTTGTCCGATCTTCTCATTTTCACTCCAAATAAACAACGAAAAACGTTGTTGCAAAACTAGAACGTGTTTAAAAGGTCCCTTTTTGTCCGTTTTTCTCGTTTTCACTCAAAATTAACAACGGAAAACGTTGTTGCAAAACTATAACGCATTTAAAAGGTCCCTTTTTGTCCGATCTTCTCGTTTTCACACAAAATAAAAAACAAAAAACGTTATTGCAAAACTATAACGCGTTTGAAAGGTCCCTTTTTGTCCGATCTTCTCATTTTCACTCAAAATTAACAACGAAAAATGTTGTCGCAAAACTATAATGCGTTTAAAAGGTCCCTTTTTGTTCGATCTTCTCGTTTTCACACAAAATAAATAACGAAAAACGTTATTGCAAAACTATAACGCATTTGAAAGGTCCCTTTTTCCGATCTTCTCGTTTTCACTCAAAATAAACAACGAAAATCGTTGTTGCAAAACTATAACGCGTTTAAAAGGTCCCTTTTTGTTCGATCTTCTCGTTTTCACTCAAAATTAACAATGAAAAACTTTGTTGCAAAACTATAACGCGTTTAAAAGGTCCTTTTTTGTCCGATCTTCTCGTTTTCACCCAAAATAAACAACATAAAACGTTGTTGCAAAACTACAACGCGTTTAAAACGTCCCTTTTTGTCCGATCTTCTCGTTTTCACTAAAAATAAACAACGAAAAATGTTGTTGCAAAACTATAACGCGTTTAAAATGTCCCTTTTTGTCCGATCGTCTCGTTTTCACTCAAAATAAACAACGAAAAACGTTGTTGCAAAAATATAACGCGTTAAAAAGGTCTCTTTTTGTCCGATCTTCTCATTTTCACTCCAAATAAACAATGAAAAACGTTGTTGCAAAACTATAACGCGTTTAAAAGGTGCCATTTTGTCCGATTTTCTCGTTTTCCCTCAAAATTAACAACGAAAAACGTTGTTGCAAAACTATAACGCGTTTAAAAGGTCCCTTTATGTCTGATCTTCTCGTTTTCACACAAAATAAACAACGAAAAACCTTATTGCAAAACTTTAACGCGTTTGAAAGGTCCCTTTTAGTCCGATCTTCTCGTTTTCATTCCAAATAAACAACGAAAAACGTTGTTGAAAAACTCTAACGTGTTTAAAAGGTCCTTTTTTGTTCGATTTTTTCTCGTTTTCACTCAAAATTAACAACGAAAAACCTTATTGCAAAACTTTAACGCGTTTGAAAGGTCCCTTTTTGTCCGATCTTCTCGTTTTCATTCCAAATAAACAACGAAAAACGTTGTTGAAAAACTATAACGTGTTTAAAAGGTCCTTTTTTGTTCGATTTTCTCGTTTTCACTCAAAATTAAAAACGAAAAACGTTGTTGCAAAACTATAACGCGTTTAAAAGGTCCCTTTTTGTCCGATCTTCTCATTTTCACTCCAAATAAACAACGAAAAACGTTGTTGCAAAAATAGAACGCGTTTAAAAGGTCCCTTTTTGTCCGATTTTCTCGTTTTCACTCAAAATTAACAACGAAAAACGTTGTTGCAAAACTATAACGCGTTTGAAAGGTCCCTTTTTGTCCGATCTTCTCGTTTTCACACAAAATAAACAACAAAAAACGTTATTGCAAAACTATAACGCGTTTAAAAGGTCCCTTTTTGTCCGATCTTCTCATTTTCACTCAAAATTAACAACGAAAAACGTTGTTGCAAAACTATAACGCGTTTAAAAGGTCCCTTTTTGTCCGATCTTCTCGTTTTCACTCAAAATAAACAACGAAAAACGTTGTTGCAAAACTATAACGCATTTAAAACGTCCCTTTTTGTCCGATCTTCTCGTTTTCGCTCAAAATTAACAACGAAAAACGTTGTTGCAAAAATATAACGCGTTTAAAAGGTCCCTTTTTGTCCGATCTTCTCATTTTCACTCCAAATAAACGACGAAAAACGTCGTTGCAAAACTATAACGCGTTTAAAAGGTCCCTTTTTGTTCGATCTTCTCGTTTTCACTCAAAATAAACAACGAAAACGTTGTTGCAAAACTATAACGCGTTTAAAACGTCCCTTTTTGTCCGATCTTCTCGTTTTCACTAAAAATAAACAACGAAAAACATTGTTGCAAAACTATAACGCATTTAGAAGGTCCCTTTTTGTCCGATCTTCTCGTTTTCACTCAAAATAAACAACGAAAAACGTTGTTGCAAAAATATAACGCGTTTAAAAGGTCCCTTTTTTCCGATCTTCTCGTTTTCACTCAAAATAAACAACGAAAAACGTTGTTGCAAAACTATAACGCGTTTAAAACGTCCCTTTTTGTCCGATCTTCTCGTTTTCACTAAAAATAAACAACGAAAAACGTTGTTGCAAAACTATAACGCGTTTAAAAGGTCCCTTTTTGTCCGATCTTCTCGTTTTCACTCAAAATAAACAACGAAAAACGTTGTTGCAAAAATATAACGCGTCAAAAAGGTCCCTTTTTGTCCGATCTTCTCATTTTCACTCCAAATAAACAACGAAAAACGTTGTTGCAAAACTATAACGCGTTTAAAAGGTCCCATTTTGTCCGATTTTCTCGTTTTCACTCAAAATTAACAACGAAAAACGTTGTTGCAAAACTATAACGGGTTTAAAAGGTCCCTTTATGTCTGATCTTCTCGTTTTCACACAAAATAAACAACGAAAAACCTTATTGCAAAACTTTAACGCGTTTGAAAGGTCCCTTTTTGTCCGATCTTCTCGTTTTCATTCCAAATAAACAACGAAAAACGTTGTTGAAAAACTATAACGTGTTTAAAAGGTCCTTTTTTGTTCGATTTTCTCGTTTCACTCAAAATTAACAACGAAAAACGTTATTGCAAAACTATAACGCGTTTGAAAGGTCCTTTTTTGTCCGATCTTCACGTTTTCACTCAAAATAAACAAAGAAAAACGTTGTTGCAAAACTATAACGCATTTAAAAGGTCCCTTTTTGTCCGATCTTCTCGTTTTCACACAAAATAAAAAACAAAAAACGTTATTGCAAAACTATAACGCGTTTGAAAGGTCCCTTTTTGTCCGATCTTCTCATTTTCACTCAAAATTAACAACGAAAAATGTTGTCGCAAAACTATAATGCGTTTAAAAGGTCCCTTTTTGTTCGATCTTCTCGTTTTCACACAAAATAAATAACGAAAAACGTTATTGCAAAACTATAACGCGTTTGAAAGGTCCCTTTTTCCGATCTTCTCGTTTTCACTCAAAATAAACAACGAAAATCGTTGTTGCAAAACTATAACGCGTTTAAAAGGTCCCTTTTTGTTCGATCTTCTCGTTTTCACTCAAAATTAACAATGAAAAACTTTGTTGCAAAACTATAACGCGTTTAAAAGGTCCTTTTTTATCCGATCTTCTCGTTTTCACCCAAAATAAACAACATAAAACGTTGTTGCAAAACTACAACGCGTTTAAAACGTCCCTTTTTGTCCGATCTTCTCGTTTTCACTAAAAATAAACAACGAAAAATGTTGTTGCAAAACTATAACGCGTTTAAAATGTCCCTTTTTGTCCGATCGTCTCGTTTTCACTCAAAATAAACAACGAAAAACGTTGTTGCAAAAATATAACGCGTTAAAAAGGTCTCTTTTTGTCCGATCTTCTCATTTTCACTCCAAATAAACAATGAAAAACGTTGTTGCAAAACTATAACGCGTTTAAAAGGTGCCATTTTGTCCGATTTTCTCGTTTTCCCTCAAAATTAACAACGAAAAACGTTGTTGCAAAACTATAACGCGTTTAAAAGGTCCCTTTATGTCTGATCTTCTCGTTTTCACACAAAATAAACAACGAAAAACCTTATTGCAAAACTTTAACGCGTTTGAAAGGTCCCTTTTAGTCCGATCTTCTCGTTTTCATTCCAAATAAACAACGAAAAACGTTGTTGAAAAACTCTAACGTGTTTAAAAGGTCCTTTTTTGTTCGATTTTTTCTCGTTTTCACTCAAAATTAACAACGAAAAACCTTATTGCAAAACTTTAACGCGTTTGAAAGGTCCCTTTTTGTCCGATCTTCTCGTTTTCATTCCAAATAAACAACGAAAAACGTTGTTGAAAAACTATAACGTGTTTAAAAGGTCCTTTTTTGTTCGATTTTCTCGTTTTCACTCAAAATTAAAAACGAAAAACGTTGTTGCAAAACTATAACGCGTTTAAAAGGTCCCTTTTTGTCCGATCTTCTCATTTTCACTCCAAATAAACAACGAAAAACGTTGTTGCAAAAATAGAACGCGTTTAAAAGGTCCCTTTTTGTCCGATTTTCTCGTTTTCACTCAAAATTAACAACGAAAAACGTTGTTGCAAAACTATAACGCGTTTGAAAGGTCCCTTTTTGTCCGATCTTCTCGTTTTCACACAAAATAAACAACAAAAAACGTTATTGCAAAACTATAACGCGTTTAAAAGGTCCCTTTTTGTCCGATCTTCTCATTTTCACTCAAAATTAACAACGAAAAACGTTGTTGCAAAACTATAACGCGTTTAAAAGGTCCCTTTTTGTCCGATCTTCTCGTTTTCACTCAAAATAAACAACGAAAAACGTTGTTGCAAAACTATAACGCGTTTAAAACGTCCCTTTTTGTCCGATCTTCTCGTTTTCGCTCAAAATTAACAACGAAAAACGTTGTTGCAAAAATATAACGCGTTTAAAAGGTCCCTTTTTGTCCGATCTTCTCATTTTCACTCCAAATAAACGACGAAAAACGTCGTTGCAAAACTATAACGCGTTTAAAAGGTCCCTTTTTGTTCGATCTTCTCGTTTTCACTCAAAATAAACAACGAAAACGTTGTTGCAAAACTATAACGCGTTTAAAACGTCCCTTTTTGTCCGATCTTCTCGTTTTCACTAAAAATAAACAACGAAAAACATTGTTGCAAAACTATAACGCATTTAGAAGGTCCCTTTTTGTCCGATCTTCTCGTTTTCACTCAAAATAAACAACGAAAAACGTTGTTGCAAAAATATAACGCGTTTAAAAGGTCCCTTTTTTCCGATCTTCTCGTTTTCACTCAAAATAAACAACGAAAAACGTTGTTGCAAAACTATAACGCGTTTAAAACGTCCCTTTTTGTCCGATCTTCTCGTTTTCACTAAAAATAAACAACGAAAAACGTTGTTGCAAAACTATAACGCGTTTAAAAGGTCCCTTTTTGTCCGATCTTCTCGTTTTCACTCAAAATAAACAACGAAAAACGTTGTTGCAAAAATATAACGCGTCAAAAAGGTCCCTTTTTGTCCGATCTTCTCATTTTCACTCCAAATAAACAACGAAAAACGTTGTTGCAAAACTATAACGCGTTTAAAAGGTCCCATTTTGTCCGATTTTCTCGTTTTCACTCAAAATTAACAACGAAAAACGTTGTTGCAAAACTATAACGGGTTTAAAAGGTCCCTTTATGTCTGATCTTCTCGTTTTCACACAAAATAAACAACGAAAAACCTTATTGCAAAACTTTAACGCGTTTGAAAGGTCCCTTTTTGTCCGATCTTCTCGTTTTCATTCCAAATAAACAACGAAAAACGTTGTTGAAAAACTATAACGTGTTTAAAAGGTCCTTTTTTGTTCGATTTTCTCGTTTCACTCAAAATTAACAACGAAAAACGTTATTGCAAAACTATAACGCGTTTGAAAGGTCCTTTTTTGTCCGATCTTCACGTTTTCACTCAAAATAAACAAAGAAAAACGTTGTTGCAAAACTATAACGCATTTAAAAGGTCCCTTTTTGTCCGATCTTCTCGTTTTCACTCAAAATTAACAACGAAAAACGTTGTTACAAATATATAACGCGTTTAAAAGGTCCCTTTTTGTCCGATCTTCTCATTTTCACTCCAAATAAACGACAAAAAACGTCGTTGCAAAACTATAACGAGTTTAAAAGGTCCCTTTTTGTTCGATCTTCTCATTTTCACTCAAAATAAACAACGAAAACGTTGTTGCAAAACTATAACGCGTTTAAAACGTCCCTTTTTGTCCGATCTTCTCGTTTTCACAAAAAATAAACAACAAAAAACATTGTTGCAAAACTATAACGCGTTTAGAAGGTCCCTTTTTGTCCGATCTTCTCGTTTTCACTCAAAATAAACAACGAAAAACGTTGTTGCAAAAATATAACGCGTTTAAAAGGTCCCTTTTTGTCCGATCTTCTCATTTTCACTCTAAATAAACAACGAAAAACGTTGTTGCAAAACTAGAACGTGTTTAAAAGGTCCCTTTTTGTCCGTTTTTCTCGTTTTCACTCAAAATTAACAACGGAAAACGTTGTTGCAAAATTATAACGCGTTTAAAAGGTCCCTTTTTGTCCGATCTTCTCGTTTTCACACAAAATAAAAAACAAAAAACGTTATTGCAAAACTATAACGCGTTTGAAAGGTCCCTTTTTGTCCGATCTTCTCATTTTCACTCAAAATTAACAACGAAAAATGTTGTCGCAAAACTATAACGCGTTTAAAAAGTCCCTTTTTGTTCGATCTTCTCGTTTTCACACAAAATAAATAACGAAAAACGTTATTGCAAAACTATAACGCGTTTGAAAGGTCCCTTTTTCCGATCTTCTCGTTTTCACTCAAGATAAACAACGAAAATCGTTGTTGCAAAACTATAACGCGTTTAAAAGGTCCCTTTTTGTTCGATCTTCTCGTTTTCACTCAAAATTAACAATGAAAAACTTTGTTGCAAAACTATAACGCGTTTAAAAGGTCCCTTTTTGTCCGATCTTCTCGTTTTCACTCAAAATAAACAACATAAAACGTTGTTGCAAAACTACAACGCGTTTAAAACGTCCCTTTTTGTCCGATCTTCTCGTTTTCACTAAAAATAAACAACGAAAAATGTTGTTGCAAAACTATAACGCGTTTACAATGTCCCTTTTTGTCCGATCGTCTCGTTTTCACTCAAAATAAACAACGAAAAACGTTGTTGCAAAAATATAACGCGTTAAAAAGGTCCCTTTTTGTCCGATCTTCTCATTTTCACTCCAAATAAACAATGAAAAACGTTGTTGCAAAACTATAACGCGTTTAAAAGGTGCCATTTTGTCCGATTTTCTCATTTTCCCTCAAAATTAACAACGAAAAACGTTGTTGCAAAACTATAACGCGTTTAAAAGGTCCCTTTATGTCTGATCTTCTCGTTTTCACACAAAATAAACAACGAAAAACCTTATTGCAAAACTTTAACGCGTTTGAAAGGTCCCTTTTAGTCCGATCTTCTCGTTTTCATTCCAAATAAACAACGAAAAACGTTGTTGAAAAACTCTAACGTGTTTAAAAGGTCCTTTTTTGTTCGATTTTTTCTCGTTTTCACTCAAAATTAACAACGAAAAACCTTATTGCAAAACTTTAACGCGTTTGAAAGGTCCCTTTTTGTCCGATCTTCTCGTTTTCATTCCAAATAAACAACGAAAAACGTTGTTGAAAAACTATAACGTGTTTAAAAGGTCCTTTTTTGTTCGATTTTCTCGTTTTCACTCAAAATTAAAAACGAAAAACGTTGTTGCAAAACTATAACGCGTTTAAAAGTTCCCTTTTTGTCCGATCTTCTCATTTTCACTCCAAATAAACAACGAAAAACGTTGTTGCAAAAATAGAACGCGTTTAAAAGGTCCCTTTTTGTCCGATTTTCTCGTTTTCACTCAAAATTAACAACGAAAAACGTTGTTGCAAAACTATAACGCGTTTGAAAGGTCCCTTTTTGTCCGATCTTCTCGTTTTCACACAAAATAAACAACAAAAAACGTTATTGCAAAACTATAACGCGTTTAAAAGGTCCCTTTTTTCCGATCTTCTCGTTTTCACTCAAAATAAACAACGAAAAACGTTGTTGCAAAACTATAACGCGTTTAAAACGTCCCTTTTTGTCCGATCTTCTCGTTTTCACTAAAAATAAACAACGAAAAACGTTGTTGCAAAACTATAACGCGTTTAAAAGGTCCCTTTTTGTCCGATCTTCTCGTTTTCGCTCAAAATAAACAACGAAAAACGTTGTTGCAAAAATATAACGCGTTAAAAAGGTCCCTTTTTGTCCGATCTTCTCATTTTCACTCCAAATAAACAACGAAAAACGTTGTTGCAAAACTATAACGCTTTTAAAAGGTCCCATTTTGTCCGATTTTCTCGTTTTCACTCAAAATTAACAACGAAAAACGTTGTTGCAAAACTATAACGGGTTTAAAAGGTCCCTTTATGTCTGATCTTCTCGTTTTCACACAAAATAAACAACGAAAAACCTTATTGCAAAACTTTAACGCGTTTGAAAGGTCCCTTTTTGTCCGATCTTCTCGTTTTCATTCCAAATAAACAACGAAAAACGTTGTTGAAAAACTATAACGTGTTTAAAAGGTCCTTTTTTGTTCGATTTTCTCGTTTTCACTCAAAATTAACAACGAAAAACGTTATTCCAAACTATAACGCGTTTGAAAGGTCCTTTTTTGTCCGATCTTCACGTTTTCACTCAAAATAAACAAAGAAAAACGTTGTTGCAAAACTATAACGCATTTAAAAGGTCCCTTTTTGTCCGATCTTCTCGTTTTCACTCAAAATTAACAACGAAAAACGTTGTTACAAAAATATAACGCGTTTAAAAGGTCCCTTTTTGTCCGATCTTCTCATTTTCACTCGAAATAAACGACAAAAAACGTCGTTGCAAAACTATAACGAGTTTAAAAGGTCCCTTTTTGTTCGATCTTCTCATTTTCACTCAAAATAAACAACGAAAACGTTGTTGCAAAACTATAACGCGTTTAAAACGTCCCTTTTTGTCCGATCTTCTCGTTTTCACAAAAAATAAACAACAAAAAACATTGTTGCAAAACTATAACGCGTTTAGAAGGTCCCTTTTTGTCCGATCTTCTCGTTTTCACTCAAAATAAACAACGAAAAACGTTGTTGCAAAAATATAACGCGTTTAAAAGGTCCCTTTTTGTCCGATCTTCTCATTTTCACTCTAAATAAACAACGAAAAACGTTGTTGCAAAACTAGAACGTGTTTAAAAGGTCCCTTTTTGTCCGTTTTTCTCGTTTTCACTCAAAATTAACAACGGAAAACGTTGTTGCAAAATTATAACGCGTTTAAAAGGTCCCTTTTTGTCCGATCTTCTCGTTTTCACACAAAATAAAAAACAAAAAACGTTATTGCAAAACTATAACGCGTTTGAAAGGTCCCTTTTTGTCCGATCTTCTCATTTTCACTCAAAATTAACAACGAAAAATGTTGTCGCAAAACTATAACGCGTTTAAAAAGTCCCTTTTTGTTCGATCTTCTCGTTTTCACACAAAATAAATAACGAAAAACGTTATTGCAAAACTATAACGCGTTTGAAAGGTCCCTTTTTCCGATCTTCTCGTTTTCACTCAAGATAAACAACGAAAATCGTTGTTGCAAAACTATAACGCGTTTAAAAGGTCCCTTTTTGTTCGATCTTCTCGTTTTCACTCAAAATTAACAATGAAAAACTTTGTTGCAAAACTATAACGCGTTTAAAAGGTCCCTTTTTGTCCGATCTTCTCGTTTTCACTCAAAATAAACAACATAAAACGTTGTTGCAAAACTACAACGCGTTTAAAACGTCCCTTTTTGTCCGATCTTCTCGTTTTCACTAAAAATAAACAACGAAAAATGTTGTTGCAAAACTATAACGCGTTTACAATGTCCCTTTTTGTCCGATCGTCTCGTTTTCACTCAAAATAAACAACGAAAAACGTTGTTGCAAAAATATAACGCGTTAAAAAGGTCCCTTTTTGTCCGATCTTCTCATTTTCACTCCAAATAAACAATGAAAAACGTTGTTGCAAAACTATAACGCGTTTAAAAGGTGCCATTTTGTCCGATTTTCTCGTTTTCCCTCAAAATTAACAACGAAAAACGTTGTTGCAAAACTATAACGCGTTTAAAAGGTCCCTTTATGTCTGATCTTCTCGTTTTCACACAAAATAAACAACGAAAAACCTTATTGCAAAACTTTAACGCGTTTGAAAGGTCCCTTTTAGTCCGATCTTCTCGTTTTCATTCCAAATAAACAACGAAAAACGTTGTTGAAAAACTCTAACGTGTTTAAAAGGTCCTTTTTTGTTCGATTTTTTCTCGTTTTCACTCAAAATTAACAACGAAAAACCTTATTGCAAAACTTTAACGCGTTTGAAAGGTCCCTTTTTGTCCGATCTTCTCGTTTTCATTCCAAATAAACAACGAAAAACGTTGTTGAAAAACTATAACGTGTTTAAAAGGTCCTTTTTTGTTCGATTTTCTCGTTTTCACTCAAAATTAAAAACGAAAAACGTTGTTGCAAAACTATAACGCGTTTAAAAGTTCCCTTTTTGTCCGATCTTCTCATTTTCACTCCAAATAAACAACGAAAAACGTTGTTGCAAAAATAGAACGCGTTTAAAAGGTCCCTTTTTGTCCGATTTTCTCGTTTTCACTCAAAATTAACAACGAAAAACGTTGTTGCAAAACTATAACGCGTTTGAAAGGTCCCTTTTTGTCCGATCTTCTCGTTTTCACACAAAATAAACAACAAAAAACGTTATTGCAAAACTATAACGCGTTTAAAAGGTCCCTTTTTTCCGATCTTCTCGTTTTCACTCAAAATAAACAACGAAAAACGTTGTTGCAAAACTATAACGCGTTTAAAACGTCCCTTTTTGTCCGATCTTCTCGTTTTCACTAAAAATAAACAACGAAAAACGTTGTTGCAAAACTATAACGCGTTTAAAAGGTCCCTTTTTGTCCGATCTTCTCGTTTTCGCTCAAAATAAACAACGAAAAACGTTGTTGCAAAAATATAACGCGTTAAAAAGGTCCCTTTTTGTCCGATCTTCTCATTTTCACTCCAAATAAACAACGAAAAACGTTGTTGCAAAACTATAACGCTTTTAAAAGGTCCCATTTTGTCCGATTTTCTCGTTTTCACTCAAAATTAACAACGAAAAACGTTGTTGCAAAACTATAACGGGTTTAAAAGGTCCCTTTATGTCTGATCTTCTCGTTTTCACACAAAATAAACAACGAAAAACCTTATTGCAAAACTTTAACGCGTTTGAAAGGTCCCTTTTTGTCCGATCTTCTCGTTTTCATTCCAAATAAACAACGAAAAACGTTGTTGAAAAACTATAACGTGTTTAAAAGGTCCTTTTTTGTTCGATTTTCTCGTTTTCACTCAAAATTAACAACGAAAAACGTTATTCCAAACTATAACGCGTTTGAAAGGTCCTTTTTTGTCCGATCTTCACGTTTTCACTCAAAATAAACAAAGAAAAACGTTGTTGCAAAACTATAACGCATTTAAAAGGTCCCTTTTTGTCCGATCTTCTCGTTTTCACTCAAAATTAACAACGAAAAACGTTGTTACAAAAATATAACGCGTTTAAAAGGTCCCTTTTTGTCCGATCTTCTCATTTTCACTCGAAATAAACGACAAAAAACGTCGTTGCAAAACTATAACGAGTTTAAAAGGTCCCTTTTTGTTCGATCTTCTCATTTTCACTCAAAATAAACAACGAAAACGTTGTTGCAAAACTATAACGCGTTTAAAACGTCCCTTTTTGTCCGATCTTCTCGTTTTCACAAAAAATAAACAACGAAAAACATTGTTGCAAAACTATAACGCGTTTAGAAGGTCCCTTTTTGTCCGATCTTCTCGTTTTCACTCAAAATAAACAACGAAAAACGTTGTTGCAAAAATATAACGCGTTTAAAAGGTCCCTTTTTGTCCGATCTTCTCATTTTCACTCCAAATAAACAACGAAAAACGTTGTTGCAAAACTAGAACGTGTTTAAAAGGTCCCTTTTTGTCCGTTTTTCTCGTTTTCACTCAAAATTAACAACGGAAAACGTTGTTGCAAAACTATAACGCGTTTAAAAGGTCCCTTTTTGTCCGATCTTCTCGTTTTCACACAAAATAAAAAACAAAAAACGTTATTGCAAAACTATAACGCGTTTGAAAGGTCCCTTTTTGTCCGATCTTCTCATTTTCACTCAAAATTAACAACGAAAAATGTTGTCGCAAAACTATAACGCGTTTAAAAAGTCCCTTTTTGTTCGATCTTCTCGTTTTCACACAAAATAAATAACGAAAAACGTTATTGCAAAACTATAACGCGTTTGAAAGGTCCCTTTTTCCGATCTTCTCGTTTTCACTCACAACGAAAATCGTTGTTGCAAAACTATAACGCGTTTAAAAGGTCCCTTTTTGTTCGATCTTCTCGTTTTCACTCAAAATTAACAATGAAAAACTTTGTTGCAAAACTATAACGCGTTTAAAAGGTCCCTTTTTGTCCGATCTTCTCGTTTTCACTCAAAATAAACAACATAAAACGTTGTTGCAAAACTACAACGCGTTTAAAACGTCCCTTTTTGTCCGATCTTCTCGTTTTCACTAAAAATAAACAACGAAAAATGTTGTTGCAAAACTATAACGCGTTTACAATGTCCCTTTTTGTCCGATCGTCTCGTTTTCACTCAAAATAAACAACGAAAAACGTTGTTGCAAAAATATAACGCGTTAAAAAGGTCCCTTTTTGTCCGATCTTCTCATTTTCACTCCAAATAAACAATGAAAAACGTTGTTGCAAAACTATAACGCGTTTAAAAGGTGCCATTTTGTCCGATTTTCTCGTTTTCCCTCAAAATTAACAACGAAAAACGTTGTTGCAAAACTATAACGCGTTTAAAAGGTCCCTTTATGTCTGATCTTCTCGTTTTCACACAAAATAAACAACGAAAAACCTTATTGCAAAACTTTAACGCGTTTGAAAGGTCCCTTTTAGTCCGATCTTCTCGTTTTCATTCCAAATAAACAACGAAAAACGTTGTTGAAAAACTCTAACGTGTTTAAAAGGTCCTTTTTTGTTCGATTTTTTCTCGTTTTCACTCAAAATTAACAACGAAAAACCTTATTGCAAAACTTTAACGCGTTTGAAAGGTCCCTTTTTGTCCGATCTTCTCGTTTTCATTCCAAATAAACAACGAAAAACGTTGTTGAAAAACTATAACGTGTTTAAAAGGTCCTTTTTTGTTCGATTTTCTCGTTTTCACTCAAAATTAAAAACGAAAAACGTTGTTGAAAACTATAACGCGTTTAAAAGGTCCCTTTTTGTCCGATCTTCTCATTTTCACTCCAAATAAACAACGAAAAACGTTGTTGCAAAAATAGAACGCGTTTAAAAGGTCCCTTTTTGTCCGATTTTCTCGTTTTCACTCAAAATTAACAACGAAAAACGTTGTTGCAAAACTATAACGCGTTTGAAAGGTCCCTTTTTGTCCGATCTTCTCGTTTTCACACAAAATAAACAACAAAAAACGTTATTGCAAAACTATAACGCGTTTAAAAGGTCCCTTTTTTCCGATCTTCTCGTTTTCACTCAAAATAAACAACGAAAAACGTTGTTGCAAAACTATAACGCGTTTAAAACGTCCCTTTTTGTCCGATCTTCTCGTTTTCACTAAAAATAAACAACGAAAAACGTTGTTGCAAAACTATAACGCGTTTAAAAGGTCCCTTTTTGTCCGATCTTCTCGTTTTCGCTCAAAATAAACAACGAAAAACGTTGTTGCAAAAATATAACGCGTTAAAAAGGTCCCTTTTTGTCCGATCTTCTCATTTTCACTCCAAATAAACAACGAAAAACGTTGTTGCAAAACTATAACGCTTTTAAAAGGTCCCATTTTGTCCGATTTTCTCGTTTTCACTCAAAATTAACAACGAAAAACGTTGTTGCAAAACTATAACGGGTTTAAAAGGTCCCTTTATGTCTGATCTTCTCGTTTTCACACAAAATAAACAACGAAAAACCTTATTGCAAAACTTTAACGCGTTTGAAAGGTCCCTTTTTGTCCGATCTTCTCGTTTTCATTCCAAATAAACAACGAAAAACGTTGTTGAAAAACTATAACGTGTTTAAAAGGTCCTTTTTTGTTCGATTTTCTCGTTTTCACTCAAAATTAACAACGAAAAACGTTATTCCAAACTATAACGCGTTTGAAAGGTCCTTTTTTGTCCGATCTTCACGTTTTCACTCAAAATAAACAAAGAAAAACGTTGTTGCAAAACTATAACGCATTTAAAAGGTCCCTTTTTGTCCTATCTTCTCGTTTTCACTCAAAATTAACAACGAAAAACGTTGTTACAAAAATATAACGCGTTTAAAAGGTCCCTTTTTGTCCGATCTTCTCATTTTCACTCCAAATAAACGACAAAAAACGTCGTAGCAAAACTATAACGAGTTTAAAAGGTCCCTTTTTGTTCGATCTTCTCATTTTCACTCAAAATAAACAACGAAAACGTTGTTGCAAAACTATAACGAGTTTAAAACGTCCCTTTTTGTCCGATCTTCTCGTTTTCACAAAAAATAAACAACGAAAAACATTGTTGCAAAACTATAACGCGTTTAGAAGGTCCCTTTTTGTCCGATCTTCTCGTTTTCACTCAAAATAAACAACGAAAAACGTTGTTGCAAAAATATAACGCGTTTAAAAGGTCCCTTTTTGTCCGATCTTCTCATTTTCACTCCAAATAAACAACGAAAAACGTTGTTGCAAAACTAGAACGTGTTTAAAAGGTCCCTTTTTGTCCGTTTTTCTCGTTTTCACTCAAAATTAACAACGGAAAACGTTGTTGCAAAACTATAACGCGTTTAAAAGGTCCCTTTTTGTCCGATCTTCTCGTTTTCACACAAAATAAAAAACAAAAAACGTTATTGCAAAACTATAACGCGTTTGAAAGGTCCCTTTTTGTCCGATCTTCTCATTTTCACTCAAAATTAACAACGAAAAATGTTGTCGCAAAACTATAACGCGTTTAAAAGGTCCCTTTTTGTTCGATCTTCTCGTTTTCACACAAAATAAATAACGAAAAACGTTATTGCAAAACTATAACGCGTTTGAAAGGTCCCTTTTTCCGATCTTCTCGTTTTCACTCAAAATAAACAACGAAAATCGTTGTTGCAAAACTATAACCCGTTTAAAAGGTCCCTTTTTGTTCGATCTTCTCGTTTTCACTCAAAATTAACAATGAAAAACTTTGTTGCAAAACTATAACGCGTTTAAAAGGTCCCTTTTTGTCCGATCTTCTCGTTTTCACTCAAAATAAACAACATAAAACGTTGTTGCAAAACTACAACGCGTTTAAAACGTCCCTTTTTGTCCGATCTTCTCGTTTTCACTAAAAATAAACAACGAAAAATGTTGTTGCAAAACTATAACGCGTTTAAAATGTCCCTTTTTGTCCGATCGTCTCGTTTTCACTCAAAATAAACAACGAAAAACGTTGTTGCAAAAATATAACGCGTTAAAAAGGTCCCTTTTTGTCCGATCTTCTCATTTTCACTCCAAATAAACAATGAAAAACGTTGTTGCAAAACTATAACGCGTTTAAAAGGTGCCATTTTGTCCGATTTTCTCGTTTTCCCTCAAAATTAACAACGAAAAACGTTGTTACAAAACTATAACGCGTTTAAAAGGTCCCTTTATGTCCGATCTTCTCGTTTTCACACAAAATAAACAACGAAAAACCTTATTGCAAAACTTTAACGCGTTTGAAAGGTCCCTTTTAGTCCGATCTTCTCGTTTTCATTCCAAATAAACAACGAAAAACGTTGTTGAAAAACTCTAACGTGGGTAAAAGGTCCTTTTTTGTTCGATTTTTTCTCGTTTTCACTCAAAATTAACAACGAAAAACCTTATTGCAAAACTTTAACGCGTTTGAAAGGTCCCTTTTTGTCCGATCTTCTCGTTTTCATTCCAAATAAACAACGAAAAACGTTGTTGAAAAACTATAACGTGTTTAAAAGGTCCTTTTTGTTCGATTTTCTCGTTTTCACTAAAAATTAAAAACGAAAAACGTTGTTGCAAAACTATAACGCGTTTAAAAGGTCCCTTTTTGTCCGATCTTCTCATTTTCACTCCAAATAAACAACGAAAAACGTTGTTGCAAAAATAGAACGCGTTTAAAAGGTCCCTTTTTGTCCGATTTTCTCGTTTTCACTCAAAATTAACAACGAAAAACGTTGTTGCAAAACTATAACGCGTTTGAAAGGTCCCTTTTTGTCCGATCTTCTCGTTTTCACACAAAATAAACAACAAAAAACGTTATGGCAAAACTATAACGCGTTTAAAAGGTCCCTTTTTGTCCGATCTTCTCATTTTCACTCAAAATTAACAACGAAAAACGTTGTTGCAAAACTATAACGCGTTTAAAAGGTCCCTTTTTGTCCGATCTTCTCGTTTTCACTCAAAATAAACAACGAAAAACGTAGTTGCAAAACTATAACGCGTTTAAAACGTCCCTTTTTGTCCGATCTTCTCGTTTTCACTCAAAATTAACAACGAAAAACGTTGTTGCAAAAATATAACGCGTTTAAAAGGTCCCTTTTTGTCCGATCTTCTCATTTTCACTCCAAATAAACGACGAAAAACGTCGTTGCAAAACTATAACGCGTTTAAAAGGTCCCTTTTTGTTCGATCTTCTCGTTTTCACTCAAAATAAACAACGAAAACGTTGTTGCAAAACTATAACGCGTTTAAAACGTCCCTTTTTGTCCGATCTTCTCGTTTTCACTAAAAATAAACAACGAAAAACATTGTTGCAAAACTATAACGCATTTAGAAGGTCCCTTTTTGTCCGATCTTCTCGTTTTCACTCAAAATAAACAACGAAAAACGTTGTTGCAAAAATATAACGCGTTTAAACGGTCCCTTTTTGTCCGATCTTCTCATTTTCACTCCAAATAAACAACGAAAAACGTTGTAACAAAACTAGAACGCGTTTAAAAGGTCCCTTTTTGTCCGATTTTCTCGTTTTCACTCAAAATTAACAACGAAAAACGTTATTGCAAAACTATAACGCGTTTGAAAGGTCCCTTTTTGTCCGATCTTCTCATTTTCACTCAAAATTAACAACGAAAAACGTTGTTGCAAAACTATAACGCGTTTAAAAGATCCCTTTTTATCCGATCTTCTCGTTTTCACACAAAATAAACAACGAAAAATGTTATTGCAAAACTATAACGCGTTTGAAAGGTCCCTTTTTGTCCGATCTTCTCGTTTTCACTCAAAATAAACAACGAAAAACGTTGTTGCAAAACTATAACGCGTTTAAAAGGTCCCTTTTTGTCCGATCTTCTCGTTTTCACTCAAAATTAACAACGAAAAACTTTGTGGCAAAACTATAACGCGTTTAAAAGGTCCCTTTTTTCCGATCTTCTCGTTTTCACTCAAAATAAACAACGAAAAACGTTGTTGCAAAACTATAACGCGTTTAAAATGTTCCTTTTTATCCGATCTTCTCGTTTTCACTAAAAATAAACAACGAAAAACGTTGTTGCAAAACTATAACGCGTTTAAAAGGTCGTCCCTTTTTGTCCGATCTTCTCGTTTTCACTCAAAATAAACAACGAAAAACGTTGTTGCAAAAATATAGCGCGTTAAAAAGGTCCCTTTTTGTCCGATCTTCTCATTTTCACTCCAAATAAACAACGAAAAAAGTTGTTGCAAAACTATAACGCATTTAAAAGGTCCCATTTTGTTCGATTTTCTCGTTTTCACTCAAAATTAACAACGAAAAACGTTGTTGCAAAACTATAACGGGTTTAAAAGGTCCCTTTATGTCTGATCTTCTCGTTTTCACACAAAATAAACAACGAAAAACCTTATTGCAAAAATTTAATGCGTTTGAAATGTCCCTTTTTGTCCGATCTTCTCGTTTTCATTCCAAATAAACAACGAAAAACATTGTTGAAAAACTATAACGTGTTTAAAAGGTCCTTTTTTGTTCGATTTTTTCTCTTTTTCACTCAAAATTAACAACGAAAAACCTTATTGCAAAACTTTAACGCGTTTGAAAGGTCTCTTTTTATCCGATCTTCTCGTTTTCATTCCAAATAAACAACGAAAAACGTTGTTGAAAAACTATAACGTGTTTAAAAGGTCCTTTTTTGTTCGATTTTCTCGTTTTCACTCAAAATTAACAACGAAAAACGTTGTTGCAAAACTATAACGCGTTTAAAAGATCCCTTTTTGTCCGATCTTCTCATTTTCACTCCAAATAAACAACGAAAAACGTAGTTGCAAAACTAGAACGCGTTTAAAAGGTCCCTTTTTGTCCGATTTTCTCGTTTTCACTCAAAATTAACAACGAAAAACGTTGTTGCAAAACTATAACGCGTTTGAAAGGTCCCTTTTTGTCCGATCTTCTCGTTTTCACACAAAATAAACAACAAAAAACGTTATTGCAAAACTATAACGCGTTTGAAAGGTCCCTTTTTGTCCGATCATCTCATTTTCACTCAAAATTAACAACGAAAAACGTTGTTGCAAAACTATAACGCGTTTAAAAGGTCCCATTTTGTCCGATTTTCTCGTTTTCACTCAAAATTAACAACGAAAAACGTTGTTGCAAAACTATAACGCGTTTAAAAGGTCCCTTTATGTCTGATCTTCTCGTTTTCACACAAAATAAACAACGAAAAACCTTATTGCAAAACTTTAACACGTTTGAAAGGTCCCTTTTAGTCCGTTCTTCTCGTTTTCATTCCAAATAAACAACGAAAAACGTTGTTGAAAAACTCTAACGTGTTTAAAAGGTCCTTTTTTGTTCGATTTTTTCTCGTTTTCACTCAAAATTAACAACGAAAAACCTTATTGCAAAACTTTAACGCGTTTGAAAGGTCCCTTTTTGTCCGATCTTCTCGTTTTCATTCCAAATAAACAACCAAAAACGTTGTTGAAAAACTATAACGTGTTTAAAAGGTCCTTTTTTGTTCGATTTTCTCGTTTTCACTCAAAATTAAAAGCGAAAAACGTTGTTGCAAAACTATAACGCGTTTAAAAGGTCCCTTTTTGTCCGATCTTCTCATTTTCACTCCAAATAAACAACGAAAAACGTTGTTGCAAAAATAGAATGCGTTTAAAAGGTCCCTTTTTGTCCGATTTTCTCGTTTTCACTCAAAATTAACAACGAAAAACGTTGTTGCAAAATTATAACGCGTTTAAAAGGTCCTTTTTTGGCCGATCTTCTCGTTTTCACTCAAAATTAACAACGAAAAACGTTGTTGCAAAACTATAACGCTTTTAAAAGGTCCCTTTTTGTCCGATCTTCTCGTTTTCACTCAAAATAAACAACGAAAAACGTTGTTGCAAAACTATAACGCGTTTAAAACGTCCCTTTTTGTCCGATCTTCTCGTTTTCACTCAAAATTAACAACGAAAAACGTTGTTGCAAAAATATAACGCGTTTAAAAGGTCCCTTTTTGTCCGATCTTCTCATTTTCACTCCAAATAAACGAAGAAAAACGTCGTTGCAAAACTATAACGCGTTTAAAAGGTTCCTTTTTGTCCGATCTTCTCGTTTTCACTCAAAATAAACAACGAAAAACGTTGTTGCAAAACTATAACGCGTTTAAAACGTCCCTTTTTGTCCGATCTTCTCGTTTTCACTCAAAATTAACAACGAAAAACGTTGTTGCAAAAATATAACGCGTTTAAAAGGTCCCTTTTTGTCCGATCTTCTCATTTTCACTCCAAATAAACGACGAAAAACGTCGTTGCAAAACTATAACGCGTTTAAAAGGTCCCTTTTTGTTCGATCTTCTCGTTTTCACTCAAAATAAACAACGACAACGTTGTTCCAAAACTATAACGCGTTTAAAACGTCCACTTTTTGTCCGATCTTCTCGTTTTCTCTCAAAATTAACAACGAAAAACGTTGTTGCAAAACTATAACGCGTTTAGAAGGTCCTTTTTTGTCCGATCTTCTCGTTTTCACACAAAATAAACAACAAAAAACGTTATTGCAAAACTATAACGCGTTTGAAAGGTCCCTTTTTGTCCGATCTTCTTGTTTTCACACAAAATAAACAACGAAAAACATTATTGCAAAACTATAACGCGTTTGAAAGGTCCCTTTTTGTCCGATCTTCTCGTTTTCACTCAAAATAAACAACGAAAAACGTTGTTGCAAAACTTTAACGCGTTTAAAAGGTCCCTTTTTGTCCGATCTTCTCGTTTTCACTCAAAATTAACAACGAAAAACTTTGTGGCAAAACTATAACGCGTTTAAAAGGTCCCTTTTTTCCGATCTTCTCGTTTTCACTCAA
Source organism: Rutidosis leptorrhynchoides (assembly GCF_046630445.1). Lineage (NCBI taxonomy): Eukaryota > Viridiplantae > Streptophyta > Magnoliopsida > Asterales > Asteraceae > Rutidosis > Rutidosis leptorrhynchoides. Next base: position 263,331,711 of record NC_092337.1, read on the forward strand.
AATAAACAACGAAAAACGTTGTAGCAAAACTATAACGCGTTTAAAAGGTTCCTTTTTTTCCGATCTTCTCGTTTTCACTCAAAATAAACAACGAAAAACGTTGTTGCAAAACTATAACGCGTTTAAAACGTCCCTTTTTGTCCGATCTTCTCGTTTTCACTCAAAATTAACAACGAAAAACGTTGTTGCAAAAATATAACGCGTTTAAAAGGTCCCTTTTTGTCCGATCTTCTCATTTTCACTCCAAATAAACGACGAAAAACGTCGTTGCAAAACTATAACGCGTTTAAAAGGTCCCTTTTTGTTCGATCTTCTCGTTTTCACTCAAAATAAACAACGAAAACGTTGTTGCAAAACTATAACGCGTTTAAAACATCCACTTTTTGTCCGATCTTCTCGTTTTCTCTCAAAATTAACAACGAAAAACGTTGTTACAAAACTATAACGCGTTTAGAAGGTCCCTTTTTGTCCGATCTTCTCGTTTTCACACAAAATAAACAACAAAAAACGTTATTGCAAAACTATAACGCGTTTGAAAGGTCCCTTTTTGTCAAATCTTCTTGTTTTCACACAAAATAAACAACGAAAAACATTATTGTAAAACTATAACGCGTTTGAAAGGTCCCTTTTTGTCCGATCTTCTCGTTTTCACTCAAAATAAACAACGAAAAACGTTGTTGCAAAACTTTAACGCGTTTAAAAGGTCCCTTTTTGTCCGATCTTCTCGTTTTCACTCAAAATTAACAACGAAAAACTTTGTGGCAAAACTATAACGCGTTTAAAAGGTCCCTTTTTTCCGATCTTCTCGTTTTCACTCAAAATTAACAACGAAAAACGTTGTTGCAAAAATATAACGCGTTTAAAAGGACCCTTTTTGTCCGATCTTCTCATTTTCACTCCAAATAAACGACGAAAAACGTCGTTGCAAAACTATAACGCGTTTAAAAGGTCCCTTTTTGTTCGATCTTCTCGTTTTCACTCAAAATAAACAACGAAAACGTTGTTGCAAAACTATAACGCGTTTAAAACGTCCACTTTTTGTCCGATCTTCTCGTTTTCTCTCAAAATTAACAACGAAAAACGTTGTTGCAAAACTATAACGCGTTTAGAAGGTCCCTTTTTGTCCGATCTTCTCGTTTTCACACAAAATAAACAACAAAAAACGTTATTGCAAAACTATAACGCGTTTGAAAGGTCCCTTTTTGTCCGATCTTCTTGTTTTCACACAAAATAAACAACGAAAAACGTTATTGCAAAACTATAACGCGTTTGAAAGGTCCCTTTTTGTCCGATCTTCTCGTTTTCACTCAAAATAAACAACGAAAAACGTTGTTGCAAAACTTTAACGCGTTTAAAAGGTCCCTTTTTGTCCGATCTTCTCGTTTTCACTCAAAATTAACAACGAAAAACTTTGTGGCAAAACTATAACGCGTTTAAAAGGTCCCTTTTTTCCGATCTTCTCGTTTTCACTCAAAATAAACAACGAAAAACGTTGTTGCAAAACTATAACGCGTTTAAAATGTCCCTTTTTGTCCGATCTTCTCGTTTTCACTAAAAATAAATAACGAAAAACGTTGTTGCAAAACTATAACGCGTTTAAAAGGTCGTCCCTTTTTGTCCGATCTTCTCGTTTTCACTCAAAATAAACAACGAAAAACGTTGTTGCAAAAATATAACGCGTTAAAAAGGTCATTTTTTGTCCGATCTTCTCATTTTCACTCCAAATAAACAACGAAAAACGTTGTTGCAAAACTATAACGCGTTTAAAAGGTCCCATTTTGTTCGATTTTCTCGTTTTCACTCAAAATTAACAACGAAAAACGTTGTTGCAAAACTATAACGGGTTTAAAAGGTCCCTTTATGTCTGATCTTCTCGTTTTCACACAAAATAAACAACGAAAAACCTTATTGCAAAATTTTAACGCGTTTGAAAGGTCCCTTTTTGTCCGATCTTCTCGTTTTCATTCCAAATAAACAACGAAAAACATTGTTGAAAAACTATAACGTGTTTAAAAGGTCCTTTTTTGTTCGATTTTTTCTCGTTTTCACTCAAAATTAACAACGAAAAACCTTATTGCAAAACTTTAACGCGTTTGAAAGGTCTCTTTTTATCCGATCTTCTCGTTTTCATTCCAAATAAACAACGAAAAACGTTGTTGAAAAACTATAACGTTTTTAAAAGGTCCTTTTTTGTTCGATTTTCTCGTTTTCACTCAAAATTAACAACGAAAAACGTTGTTGCAAAACTATAACGCGTTTAAAAGGTCCCTTTTTGTCCGATCTTCTCGTTTTCACTCCAAATAAACAATGAAAAACGTAGTTGCAAAACTAGAACGGGTTTAAAAGGTCCCTTTTTGTCCGATTTTCTCGTTTTCACACAAAATTAACAACGAAAAACGTTGTTGCAAAAGTATAACGCGTTTGAAAGGTCCCTTTTTGTCCGATCTTCTCGTTTTCACACAAAATAAACAACAAAAAACGTTATTGCAAAACTATAACGCGTTTAAAAGGTCCCTTTTTGTCCGATCTTCTCGTTTTCACTCAAAATTAACAACGAAAAACGTTGTTGCAAAACTATAACGCGTTTAAAAGGTCCCATTTTGTCCGATTTTCTCGTTTTCACTCAAAATTAACAACGAAAAACGTTGTTGCAAAACTATAATGCGTTTAAAAGGTCCCTTTATGTCTGATCTTCTCGTTTTCACACAAAATAAACAACGAAAAACCTTATTGCAAAACTTTAACGCGTTTGAAAGGTCCCTTTTAGTCCGTTCTTCTCGTTTTCATTCCAAATAAACAACGAAAAACGTTGTTGAAAAACTCTAACGTGTTTAAAAGGTCCTTTTTTGTTCGATTTTTTCTCGTTTTCACTCAAAATTAACAACGAAAAACCTTATTGCAAAACTTTAACGCGTTTGAAAGGTCCCTTTTTGTCCGATCTTCTCGTTTTCATTCCAAATAAACAACCAAAAACGTTGTTGAAAAACTATAACGTGTTTAAAAGGTCCTTTTTTGTTCGATTTTCTCGTTTTCACTCAAAATTAAAAACGAAAAACGTTGTTGCAAAACTATAACGCGTTTAAAAGGTCCCTTTTTGTCCGATCTTCTCATTTTCACTCCAAATAAACAACGAAAAACGTTGTTGCAAAAATAGAATGCGTTTAAAAGGTCCCTTTTTGTCCGATTTTCTCGTTTTCACTCAAAATAAACAACGAAAAACGTTGTTGCAAAACTATAACGCGTTTAAAAGGTCCCTTTTTGTCCGATCTTCTCGTTTTCACTCAAAATTAACAACGAAAAACGTTGTTGCAAAACTATAACGCGTTTAAAAGCTCCTTTTTTGTCCGATCTTCTCGTTTTCACTCAAAATAAACAACGAAAAACGTTGTTGCAAAACTATAACGCGTTTAAAACGTCCCTTTTTGTCCGATCTTCTCGTTTTCACTCAAAATTAACAACGAAAAACGTTGTTGCAAAAATATAACGCGTTTAAAAGGTCCCTTTTTGTCCGATCTTCTCATTTTCACTCCAAATAAACGAAGAAAAACGTCGTTGCAAAACTATAACGCGTTTAAAAGGTTCCTTTTTGTCCGATCTTCTCGTTTTCACTCAAAATAAACAACGAAAAACATTGTTGCAAAACTATAACGCGTTTAAAACGTCCTTTTTTGTCCGATCTTCTCGTTTTCACTCAAAATTAACAACGAAAAACGTTGTTGCAAAAATATAACGCGTTTAAAAGGTCCCTTTTTGTCCGATCTTCTCATTTTCACTCCAAATAAACGACGAAAAACGTCGTTGCAAAACTATAACGCGTTTAAAAGGTCCCTTTTTGTTCGATCTTCTCGTTTTCACTCAAAATAAACAACGAAAACGTTGTTGCAAAACTATAACGCGTTTAAAACGTCCACTTTTTGTCCGATCTTCTCGTTTTCTCTCAAAATTAACAACGAAAAACGTTGTTGCAAAACTATAACGCGTTTAGAAGGTCCCTTTTTGTCCGATCTTCTCGTTTTCACACAAAATAAACAACAAAAAACGTTATTGCAAAACTATAACGCGTTTGAAAGGTCCCTTTTTGTCCGATCTTCTTGTTTTCACACAAAATAAACAACGAAAAACATTATTGCAAAACTATAACGCGTTTGAAAGGTCCCTTTTTGTCCGATCTTCTCATTTTCACTCAAAATAAACAACGAAAAACGTTGTTGCAAAACTTTAACGCGTTTAAAAGGTCCCTTTTTGTCCGATCTTCTCGTTTTCACTCAAAATTAACAACGAAAAACTTTGTGGCAAAACTATAACGCGTTTAAAATGTCCCTTTTTGTCCGATCTTCTCGTTTTCACTAAAAATAAATAACGAAAAACGTTGTTGCAAAACTATAACGCGTTTAAAAGGTCGTCCCTTTTTGTCCGATCTTCTCGTTTTCACTCAAAATAAACAACGAAAAACGTTGTTGCAAAAATATAACGCGTTAAAAAGGTCCTTTTTTGTCCGATCTTCTCATTTTCACTCCAAATAAACAACGAAAAACGTTGTTGCAAAACTATAACGCGTTTAAAACGTCCCATTTTGTTCGATTTTCTCGTTTTCACTCAAAATTAACAACGAAAAACGTTGTTGCAAAACTATAACGGGTTTAAAAGGTCCCTTTATGTCTGATCTTCTCGTTTTCACACAAAATAAACAACGAAAAACCTTATTGCAAAACTTTAACGCGTTTGAAAGGTCCCTTTTTGTCCGATCTTCTCGTTTTCATTCCAAATAAACAACGAAAAACATTGTTGAAAAACTATAACGTGTTTAAAAGGTCCTTTTTTGTTCGATTTTTTCTCGTTTTCACTCAAAATTAACAACGAAAAACCTTATTGCAAAACTTTAACGCGTTTGAAAGGTCTCTTTTTATCCGATCTTCTCGTTTTTATTCCAAATAAACAACGAAAAACGTTGTTGAAAAACTATAACGTGTTTAAAAGGTCCTTTTTTGTTCGATTTTCTCGTTTTCACTCAAAATTAACAACGAAAAACGTTGTTGCAAAACTATAACGCGTTTAAAAGGTCCCTTTTTGTCCGATCTTCCCGTTTTCACTCCAAATAAACAACGAAAAACGTAGTTGCAAAACTAGAACGCGTTTAAAAGGTCCCTTTTTGTCCGATTTTCTCGTTTTCACACAAAATTAACAACGAAAAACGTTGTTGCAAAAGTATAACGCGTTTGAAAGGTCCCTTTTTGTCCGATCTTCTCGTTTTCACACAAAATAAACTACAAAAAACGTTATTGCAAAACTATAACGCGTTTAAAAGGTCCCTTTTTGTCCGATCTTCTCGTTTTCACTCAAAATTAACAATGAAAAACGTTGTTGCAAAACTATAACGCGTTTGAAAGGTCCCATTTTGTCCGATTTTCTCGTTTTCACTCAAAATTAACAACGAAAAACGTTGTTGCAAAACTATAACGCGTTTAAAAGGTCCCTTTATGTCTGATCTTCTCGTTTTGACACAAAATAAACAACGAAAAACCTTATTGCAAAACTTTAACGCGTTTGAAAGGTCCCTTTTAGCCCGATCTTCTCGTTTTCATTCCAAATAAACAACGAAAAACGTTGTTGAAAAACTCTAACGTGTTTAAAAGGTCCTTTTTTGTTCGATTTTTTCTCGTTTTCACTCAAAATTAACAACGAAAAACCTTATTGCAAAACTTTAACGCGTTTGAAAGGTCCCTTTTTGTCCGATCTTCTCGTTTTCATTCCAAATAAACAACGAAAAACGTTGTTGAAAAACTATAACGTGTTTAAAAGGTCCTTTTTTGTTCGATTTTCTCGTTTTCACTCAAAATTAAAAACGAAAAACGTTGTTGCAAAACTATAACGCGTTTAAAAGGTCCCTTTTTGTCCGATCTTCTCATTTTCACTCCAAATAAACAACGAAAAACGTTGTTGCAAAAATAGAATGCGTTTAAAAGGTCCCTTTTTGTCCGATTTTCTCGTTTTCACTCAAAATTAACAACGAAAAACGTTGTTGCAAAACTATTACGCGTTTGAAAGGTCCTTTTTTGTCCGATCTTCTCGTTTTCACACAAAATAAACAACAAAAAACGTTATTGCAAAACTATAACGCGTTTAAAAGGTCCCTTTTTGTCCGATCTTCTCATTTTCACTCATAATTTACAACGAAAAACGTTGTTGCAAAACTATAACGCGTTTAAAAGGTCCCTTTTTGTCCGATCTTCTCGTTTTCACTCAAAATTAACAACGAAAAGCGTTGTTGCAAAAATATAACGCGTTTAAAACGTCCCTTTTTGTCCGATCTTCTCGTTTTCACTCCAAATTAACGACGAAAAACGTCGTTGCAAAACTATAACGCGTTTAAAAGGTCCCTTTTTGTCCGATCTTCTCGTTTTCACTCAAAATAAATAACGAAAAACGTTGTTGCAAAACTATAACGCGTTTAAAACGTCCCTTTTTGTCCGATCTTCTCGTTTTCACTCAAAATTAACAACGAAAAACGTTGTTGCAAAAATATAACGCGTTTAAAAGGTCCCTTTTTGTCCGATCTTCTCATTTTCACTCCAAATAAACGACGAAAAACGTCGTTGCAAAACTATAACGCGTTTAAAAGGTCCCTTTTTGTTCGATCTTCTCGTTTTCACTCAAATAAACAACGAAAACGTTGTTGCAAAACTATAACGCGTTTAAAACGTCCACTTTTTGTCCGATCTTCTCGTTTTCACTCAAAATTAACAACGAAAAACGTTGTTGCAAAACTATAACGCGTTTAGAAGGTCCCTTTTTGTCCGATCTTCTCGTTTTCACACAAAATAAACAACAAAAAACGTTATTGCAAAACTATAACGCGTTTGAAAGGTCCCTTTTTGTCCGATCTTCTTGTTTTCACACAAAATAAACAACGAAAAACGTTATTGCAAAACTATAACGCGTTTGAAAGGTCCCTTTTTGTCCGATCTTCTCGTTTTCACTCAAAATTAATAACGAAAAACTTTGTGGCAAAACTATAACGCGTTTAAAAGGTCCCTTTGTCCGATCTTCTCGTTTTCACTCAAAATTAATAACGAAAAACTTTGTGGCAAAAATATAACGCGTTTAAAAGGTCCCTTTTTGTCCGATCTTCTCATTTTCACTCCAAATAAACAACGAAAAACGTTGTTGCAAAACTAGAACGCGTTTAAAAGGTCCCTTTTTGTCCGATTTTCTCGTTTTCACTCAAAATTAACAACGAAAAACGTTGTTGCAAAACTATAACGCGTTTAAAAGGTCCCTTTTTGTCCGATCTTCTCGTTTTCACACAAAATAAACAACAAAAAACGTTATTGCAAAAGTATAACGCGTTTGAAAGGTCCCTTTTTGTCCGATCTTCTCATTTTCACTCAAAATTAACAACGAAAAACGTTGTTGCAAAACTATAACGCGTTTAAAAGGTCCCTTTTTGTCCGATCTTCTCGTTTTCACACAAAATAAACAACGAAAAACGTTATTGCAAAACTATAACGCGTTTGAAAGGTCCCTTTTTGTCCGATCTTCTCGTTTTCACTCAAAATAAACAACGAAAAACGTTGTTGCAAAACTATAACGCTTTTAAAAGGTCCCTTTTTGTCCGATCTTCTCGTTTTCACTCAAAATTAACAACGAAAAACTTTGTTGCAAAACTATAACGCGTTTAAAAGGTCCCTTTTTTCCGATCTTCTCGTTTTCACTCAAAATAAACAACGAAAAACGTTGTTGCAAAACTATAACGCGTTTAAAACGTCCCTTTTTGTCCGATCTTCTCGTTTTCACTAAAAATAAACAACGAAAAACGTTGTTGCAAAACTATAACGCGTTTAAAAGGTCCCTTTTTGTCCGATCTTCTCGTTTTCACTCAAAATAAACAACGAAAAACGTTGTTGCAAAAATATAACGCGTTAAAAAGGTCCCTTTTTGTCCGATCTTCTCATTTTCACTCCAAATAAACAACGAAAAACGTTGTTGTAAAACTATAACGCGTTTAAAAGGTCCCATTTTGTCCGATTTTCTCGTTTTCACTCAAAATTAACAACGAAAAACGTTGTTGCAAAACTATAACGGGTTTGAAAGGTCCCTTTTTGTCCGATCTTCTTGTTTTCACACAAAATAAACAACGAAAAACGTTATTGCAAAACTATAACGCGTTTGAAAAATCCCTTTTTGTCCGATCTTCTCGTTTTCACTCAAAATAAACAACGAAAAACGTTGTTGCAAAACTTTAACGCGTTTAAAAGGTCCATTTTTGTCCGATCTTCTCGTTTTCACTCAAAATTAACAACGAAAAACTTTGTGGCAAAACTATAACGCGTTTAAAAGGTCCCTTTTTTCCGATCTTCTCGTTTTCACTCAAAATAAACAACGAAAAACGTTGTTGCAAAACTATAACGCGTTTAAAATGTCCCTTTTTGTCCGATCTTCTCGTTTTCACTAAAAATAAATAACGAAAAACGTTGTCGCAAAACTATAACGCGTTTAAAAGGTCGTCCCTTTTTGTCCGATCTTTTCGTTTTCACTCAAAATAAACAACGAAAAACGTTGTTGCAAAACTATAACGCGTTTAAAAGGTCCCATTTTGTTCGATTTTCTCGTTTTCACTCAAAATTAACAACGAAAAACGTTGTTGCAAAACTATAACGGGTTTAAAAGGTCCCTTTATGTCTGATCTTCTCGTTTTCACACAAAATAAACAACGAAAAACCTTATTGCAAAACTTTAACGCGTTTGAAAGGTCCCTTTTTGTCCGATCTTCTCGTTTTCATTCCAAATAAACAACGAAAAACATTGTTGAAAAACTATAACGTGTTTAAAAGGTCCTTTTTTGTTCGATTTTTTCTCGTTTTCACTCAAAATTAACAACGAAAAACCTTATTGCAAAACTTTAACGCGTTTGAAAGGTCCCTTTTTGTCCGATCTTCTCGTTTTCATTCCGAATAAACAACGAAAAACGTTGTTGAAAAACTATAACGTGTTTAAAAGGTCCTTTTTTGTTCGATTTTCTCGTTTTCACTCAAAATTAAAAACGAAAAACGTTGTTGCAAAACTATAACGCGTTTAAAAGGTCCCTTTTTGTCCGATCTTCTCGTTTTCACTCCAAATAAACAACGAAAAACGTAGTTGCAAAACTAGAACGCGTTTAAAAGGTCCCTTTTTGTCCGATTTTCTCGTTTTCACACAAAATTAACAACGAAAAACGTTGTTGCAAAAGTATAACGCGTTTGAAAGATCCCTTTTTGTCCGATCTTCTCGTTTTCACACAAAATAAACAACAAAAAACGTTATTGCAAAACTATAACGCGTTTAAAAGGTCCCTTTTTGTCCTATCTTCTCGTTTTCACTCAAAATTAACAACGAAAAACGTTGTTGCAAAACTATAACGCGTTTAAAAGGTCCCATTTTGTTCGATTTTCTCGTTTTCACTCAAAATTAACAACGAAAAACGTTGTTACAAAACTATAACGCGTTTAAAAGGTCCCTTTATGTCTGATCTTCTCGTTTTCACACAAAATAAACAACGAAAAACCTTATTGCAAAACTTTAACGCGTTTGAAAGGTCCCTTTTAGTCCGATCTTCTCGTTTTCATTCCAAATAAACAACGAAAAACGTTGTTGAAAAACTCTAACGTGTTTAAAAGGTCCTTTTTCGTTCGATTTTTTCTCGTTTTCACTCAAAATTAACAACGAAAAACCTTATTGCAAAACTTTAACGCGTTTGAAAGGTCCCTTTTTGTCCGATCTTCTCGTTTTCATTCCAAATAAACAACGAAAAACGTTGTTGAAAAACTATAACGTGTTTAAAAGGTCCTTTTTTGTTCGATTTTCTCGTTTTCACTCAAAATTAAAAATGAAAAACGTTGTTGCAAAACTATAACGCGTTTAAAAGGTCCCTTTTTGTCCGATCTTCTCATTTTCACTCCAAATAAACAACGAAAAACGTTGTTGCAAAAATAGAATGCGTTTAAAAGGTCCCTTTTTGTCCGATTTTCTCGTTTTCACTCAAAATTAACAACGAAAAACGTTGTTGCAAAACTATAACGCGTTTGAAAGGTCCCTTTTAGTCCGATCTTCTCGTTTTCACACAAAATAAACAACAAAAAACGTTATTGCAAAACTATAACGCGTTTAAAAGGTCCCTTTTTGTCCGATCTTCTCATTTTCACTCAAAATTAACAACGAAAAACGTTGTTGCAAAACTATAACGCGTTTAAAAGGTCCCTTTTTGTCCGATCTTCTCGTTTTCACTCAAAATAAACAACGAAAAACGTTGTTGCAAAACTATAACGCGTTTAAAACGTCCCTTTTTGTCCGATCTTCTCGTTTTCACTCAAAATTAACAACGAAAAACGTTGTTGCAAAAATATAACGCGTTTAAAAGGTCCCTTTTTGTCCGATCTTCTCATTTTCACTCCAAATAAACGACGAAAAACGTCGTTGCAAAACTATAACGCGTTTAAAAGGTCCCTTTTTGTTCGATCTTCTCGTTTTCACTCAAAATAAACAACGAAAACGTTGTTGCAAAACTATAACTCGTTTAAAACGTCCACTTTTTGTCCGATCTTCTCGTTTTCACTCAAAATTAACAACGAAAAACGTTGTTGCAAAACTATAACGCGTTTAGAAGGTCCCTTTTTGTCCGATCTTCTCGTTTTCACACAAAATAAATAACAAAAAACGTTATTGCAAAACTATAACGCGTTTGAAAGGTCCCTTTTTGTCCGATCTTCTTGTTTTCACACAAAATAAACAACGAAAAACGTTATTGCAAAACTATAACGCGTTTGAAAGGTCTCTTTTTGTCCGATCTTCTTGTTTTCACTCAAAATAAACAACGAAAAACGTTGTTGCAAAACTTTAACGCGTTTAAAAGGTCCCTTTTTGTCCGATCTTCTCGTTTTCACTCAAAATTAACAACGAAAAACTTTGTGGCAAAACTATAACGCGTTTAAAAGGTCCCTTTTTTCCGATCTTCTCATTTTCACTCAAAATAAACAACGAAAAACGTTGTTGCAAAACTATAACGCGTTTAAAATGTCCCTTTTTGTCCGATCTTCTCGTTTTCACTAAAAATAAATAACGAAAAACGTTGTTGCAAAACTATAACGCGTTTAAAAGGTCGTCCCTTTTTGTCCGATCTTCTCGTTTTCACTCAAAATAAACAACGAAAAACGTTGTTGCAAAAATATAACGCGTTAAAAAGGTCCTTTTTTGTCCGATCTTCTCATTTTCACTCCAAATAAACAACGAAAAACGTTGTTGCAAAACTATAACGCGTTTAAAAGGTCCCATTTTGTTCGATTTTCTCGTTTTCACTCAAAATTAACAACGAAAAACGTTGTTGCAAAACTATAACGGGTTTAAAAGGTCCCTTTATGTTTGATCTTCTCGTTTTCACACAAAATAAACAACGAAAAACGTTGTTGAAAAACTATAACGTGTTTAAAAGGTCCTTTTTTGTTCGATTTTTTCTCGTTTTCACTCAAAATTAACAACGAAAAACCTTATTGCAAAACTATAACGCGTTTAGAAGGTCCCTTTTTGTCCGATCTTCTCGTTTTCACTCAAAATAAACAACGAAAAACGTTGTTGTAAAAATATAACGCGTTTAAAAGGTCCCTTTTTGTCCGATCTTCTCATTTTCACTCCAAATAAACAACGAAAAACGTTGTTGCAAAACTAGAACGCATTTAAAAGGTCCCTTTTTGTCCGATTTTCTCGTTTTCACTCAAAATTAACAACGAAAAACGTTGTTGCAAAACTATAACGCGTTTAAAAGGTCCCTTTTTGTCCGATCTTCTCATTTTCACACAAAATAAACAACAAAAAACGCTATTGCAAAAGTATAACGCGTTTGAAAGGTCCCTTTTTGTCCGATCTTCTCATTTTCACTCAAAATTAACAACGAAAAACGTTGTTGCAAAACTATAACGCGTTTAAAAGATCCCTTTTTGTCCGATCTTCTCGTTTTCACACAAAATAAACAACGAAAAATGTTATTGCAAAACTATAACGCGTTTGAAAGGTCCCTTTTTGTCCGATCTTCTCGTTTTCACTCAAAATAAACAACGAAAAACGTTGTTGCAAAACTATAACGCTTTTAAAAGGTCCCTTTTTGTCCGATCTTCTCGTTTTCACTCAAAATTAACAACGAAAAACTTTGTGACAAAACTATAACGCGTTTAAAAGGTCCATTTTTTCCGATCTTCTCGTTTTCACTCAAAATAAACAACGAAAAACGTTGTTGCAAAACTATAACGCGTTTAAAACGTCCCTTTTTGTCCGATCTTCTCGTTTTCACTAAAAATAAATAACGAAAAACGTTGTTGCAGAACTATAACGCGTTTAAAAGGTCCCTTTTTGTCCGATCTTCTCGTTTTCACTCAAAATAAACAACGAAAAACGTTGTTGCAAAAATATAACGCGTTAAAAAGGTCCCTTTTTGTCCGATCTTCTCATTTTCACTCCAAATAAACAACGAAAAACGTTGTTGCAAAACTATAACGCGTTTAAAAGGTCCCATTTTGTCCTATTTTCTCGTTTTCACTCAAAATTAACAACGAAAAACGTTGTTGCAAAACTATAACGGGTTTAAAAGGTCCCTTTATGTCTGATCTTCTCGTTTTCACACAAAATAAACAACGAAAAACCTTTTTGCAAAACTTTAATGCGTTTGAAATGTCCCCTTTTGTCCGATCTTCTCGTTTTCATTCCAAATAAACAACGAAAAGCGTTGTTGAAAAACTATAACGTGTTTAAAAGGTCCTTTTTTGTTCGATTTTTTCTCGTTTTCACTCAAAATTAACAACGAAAAACCTTATTGCAAAACTATAACGCGTTTGAAGGTCCCTTTTTGTCCGATCTTCTCGTTTTCACTCAAAATAAACAACGAAAAACGTTGTTGCAAAAATATAACGCGTTTAAAAGGTCCCTTTTTGTCCGATCTTCTCATTTTCACTCCTAATAAACAACGAAAAACGTTGTTGCAAAACTAGAACGCGTTTAAAAGGTCCCTTTTTGTCCGATTTTCTCGTTTTCACTCAAAATTAACAACGAAAAACGTTGTTGCAAAACTATAACGCGTTTAAAAGGTCTCTTTTTGTCCGATCTTCTCGTTTTCACACAAAATAAACAACAAAAAACGTTATTGCAAAAGTATAACGCGTTTGAAAGGTCCCTTTTTGTCCGATCTTCTCATTTTCACTCAAAATTAACAAAGAAAAACGTTGTTGCAAAGCTATAACGCGTTTAAAAGGTCCCTTTTTGTCCGATCTTCTCATTTTCACTCCTAATAAACAACGAAAAACGTTGTTGCAAAACTAGAACGCGTTTAAAAGGTCCCATTTTGTCCGATTTTCTCGTTTTCACTCAAAATTAACAACGAAAAACGTTGTTACAAAACTATAACGCGTTTAAAAGGTCCCTTTATGTCTGATCTTCTCGTTTTCACACAAAATAAACAACGAAAAACCTTATTGCAAAACTTTAACGCGTTTGAAAGGTCCCTTTTAGTCCGATCTTCTCGTTTTCATTCCAAATAAACAACGAAAAACGTTGTTGAAAAACTCTAACGTGTTTAAAAGGTCCTTTTTTGTTCGATTTTTTCTCGTTTTCACTCAAAATTAACAACGAAAAACCTTATTGCAAAACTTTAACGCGTTTGAAAGGTCCCTTTTTGTCCGATCTTCTCGTTTTCATTCCAAATAAACAACGAAAAACGTTGTTGAAAAACTATAACGTGTTAAAAAGGTCCTTTTTTGTTCGATTTTCTCGTTTTCACTCAAAATTAAAAACGAAAAACGTTGTTGCAAAACTATAACGCGTTTAAAAGGTCCCTTTTTGTCCGATCTTCTCATTTTCACTCCAAATAAACAACGAAAAACGTTGTTGCAAAAATAGAATGCGTTTAAAAGGTCCCTTTTTGTCCGATTTTCTCGTTTTCACTCAAAATTAACAACGAAAAACGTTGTTGCAAAACTATAACGCGTTTGAAAGGTCCCTTTTAGTCCGATCTTCTCGTTTTCACACAAAATAAACAACAAAAAACGTTATTGCAAAACTATAACGCGTTTAAAAGGTCCCTTTTTGTCCGATCTTCTCATTTTCACTCAAAATTAACAACGAAAAACGTTGTTGCAAAACTATAACGCGTTTAAAAGGTCCCTTTTTGTCCGATCTTCTCGTTTTCACTCAAAATAAACAACGAAAAACGTTGTTGCAAAACTATAACGCGTTTAAAACGTCCCTTTTTGTCCGATCTTCTCGTTTTCACTCAAAATTAACAACGAAAAACGTTGTTGCAAAAATATAACGCGTTTAAAAGGTCCCTTTTTGTCCGATCTTCTCATTTTCACTCCAAATAAACGACGAAAAACGTCGTTGCAAAACTATAACGCGTTTAAAAGGTCCCCTTTTGTTCGATCTTCTCGTTTTCACTCAAAATAAACAACGAAAACGTTGTTGCAAAACTATAACGCGTTTAAAACGTCCACTTTTTGTCCGATCTTCTCGTTTTCACTCAAAATTAACAACGAAAAACGTTGTTGCAAAACTATAACGCGTTTAGAAGGTCCCTTTTTGTCCGATCTTCTCGTTTTCACACAAAATAAATAACAAAAAACGTTATTGCAAAACTATAACGCGTTTGAAAGGTCCCTTTTTGTCCGATCTTCTTGTTTTCACACAAAATAAACAACGAAAAACGTTATTGCAAAACTATAACGCGTTTGAAAGGTCTCTTTTTGTCCGATCTTCTTGTTTTCACTCAAAATAAACAACGAAAAACGTTGTTGCAAAACTTTAACGCGTTTAAAAGGTCCCTTTTTGTCCGATCTTCTCGTTTTCACTCAAAATTAACAACGAAAAACTTTGTGGCAAAACTATAACGCGTTTAAAAGGTCCCTTTTTTCCGATCTTCTCATTTTCACTCAAAATAAACAACGAAAAACGTTGTTGCAAAACTATAACGCGTTTAAAATGTCCCTTTTTGTCTGATCTTCTCGTTTTCACTAAAAATAAATAACGAAAAACGTTGTTGCAAAACTATAACGCGTTTAAAAGGTCGTCCCTTTTTGTCCGATCTTCTCGTTTTCACTCAAAATAAACAACGAAAAACGTTGTTGCAAAAATATAACGCGTTAAAAAGGTCCTTTTTTGTCCGATCTTCTCATTTTCACTCCAAATAAACAACGAAAAACGTTGTTGCAAAACTATAATGCGTTTAAAAGGTCCCATTTTGTTCGATTTTCTCGTTTTCACTCAAAATTAACAACGAAAAACGTTGTTGCAAAACTATAACGGGTTTAAAAGGTCCCTTTATGTTTGATCTTCTCGTTTTCACACAAAATAAACAACGAAAAACGTTGTTGAAAAACTATAACGTGTTTAAAAGGTCCTTTTTTGTTCGATTTTTTCTCGTTTTCACTCAAAATTAACAACGAAAAACCTTATTGCAAAACTATAACGCGTTTAGAAGGTCCCTTTTTGTCCGATCTTCTCGTTTTCACTCAAAATAAACAACGAAAAACGTTGTTGTAAAAATATAACGCGTTTAAAAGGTCCCTTTTTGTCCGATCTTCTCATTTTCACTCCAAATAAACAACGAAAAACGTTGTTGCAAAACTAGAACGCATTTAAAAGGTCCCTTTTTGTCCGATTTTCTCGTTTTCACTCAAAATTAACAACGAAAAACGTTGTTGCAAAACTATAACGCGTTTAAAAGGTCCCTTTTTGTCCGATCTTCTCGTTTTCACACAAAATAAACAACAAAAAACGTTATTGCAAAAGTATAACGCGTTTGAAAGGTCCCTTTTTGTCCGATCTTCTCATTTTCACTCAAAATTAACAACGAAAAACGTTGTTGCAAAACTATAACGCGTTTAAAAGATCCCTTTTTGTCCGATCTTCTCGTTTTCACACAAAATAAACAACGAAAAACGTTATTGCAAAACTATAACGCGTTTGAAAGGTCCCTTTTTGTCCGATCTTCTCGTTTTCACTCAAAATAAACAACGAAAAACGTTGTTGCAAAACTATAACGCTTTTAAAAGGTCCCTTTTTGTCCGATCTTCTCGTTTTCACTCAAAATTAACAACGAAAAACTTTGTGGCAAAACTATAACGCGTTTAAAAGGTCCATTTTTTCCGATCTTCTCGTTTTCACTCAAAATAAACAACGAAAAACGTTGTTGCAAAACTATAACGCGTTTAAAACGTCCCTTTTTGTCCGATCTTCTCGTTTTCACTAAAAATAAACAACGAAAAACGTTGTTGCAGAACTATAACGCGTTTAAAAGGTCCCTTTTTGTCCGATCTTCTCGTTTTCACTCAAAATAAACAACGAAAAACGTTGTTGCAAAAATATAACGCGTTAAAAAGGTCCCTTTTTGTCCGATCTTCTCATTTTCACTCCAAATAAACAACGAAAAACGTTGTTGCAAAACTATAACGCGTTTAAAAGGTCCCATTTTGTCCGATTTTCTCGTTTTCACTCAAAATTAACAACGAAAAACGTTGTTGCAAAACTATAACGGGTTTAAAAGGTCCCTTTATGTCTGATCTTCTCGTTTTCACACAAAATAAACAACGAAAAACCTTTTTGCAAAACTTTAATGCGTTTGAAATGTCCCCTTTTGTCCGATCTTCTCGTTTTCATTCCAAATAAACAACGAAAAGCGTTGTTGAAAAACTATAACGTGTTTAAAAGGTCCTTTTTTGTTCGATTTTTTCTCGTTTTCACTCAAAATTAACAACGAAAAACCTTATTGCAAAACTATAACGCGTTTGAAGGTCCCTTTTTGTCCGATCTTCTCGTTTTCACTCAAAATAAACAACGAAAAACGTTGTTGCAAAAATATAACGCGTTTAAAAGGTCCCTTTTTGTCCGATCTTCTCATTTTCACTCCTAATAAACAACGAAAAACGTTGTTGCAAAACTAGAACGCGTTTAAAAGGTCCCTTTTTGTCCGATTTTCTCGTTTTCACTCAAAATTAACAACGAAAAACGTTGTTGCAAAACTATAACGCGTTTAAAAGGTCGTCCCTTTTTGTCCGATCTTCTCGTTTTCACTCAAAATAAACAACGAAAAACGTTGTTGCAAAAATATAACGCGTTAAAAAGGTCCTTTTTTGTCCGATCTTCTCATTTTCACTCCAAATAAACAACGAAAAACGTTGTTGCAAAACTATAACGCGTTTAAAAGGTCCCATTTTGTTCGATTTTCTCGTTTTCACTCAAAATTAACAACGAAAAACGTTGTTGCAAAACTATAACGGGTTTAAAAGGTCCCTTTATGTTTGATCTTCTCGTTTTCACACAAAATAAACAACGAAAAACGTTGTTGAAAAACTATAACGTGTTTAAAAGGTCCTTTTTTGTTCGATTTTTTCTCGTTTTCACTCAAAATTAACAACGAAAAACCTTATTGCAAAACTATAACGCGTTTAGAAGGTCCCTTTTTGTCCGATCTTCTCGTTTTCACTCAAAATAAACAACGAAAAACGTTGTTGTAAAAATATAACGCGTTTAAAAGGTCCCTTTTTGTCCGATCTTCTCATTTTCACTCCAAATAAACAACGAAAAACGTTGTTGCAAAACTAGAACGCATTTAAAAGGTCCCTTTTTGTCCGATTTTCTCGTTTTCACTCAAAATTAACAACGAAAAACGTTGTTGCAAAACTATAACGCGTTTAAAAGGTCCCTTTTTGTCCGATCTTCTCATTTTCACACAAAATAAACAACAAAAAACGCTATTGCAAAAGTATAACGCGTTTGAAAGGTCCCTTTTTGTCCGATCTTCTCATTTTCACTCAAAATTAACAACGAAAAACGTTGTTGCAAAACTATAACGCGTTTAAAAGATCCCTTTTTGTCCGATCTTCTCGTTTTCACACAAAATAAACAACGAAAAATGTTATTGCAAAACTATAACGCGTTTGAAAGGTCCCTTTTTGTCCGATCTTCTCGTTTTCACTCAAAATAAACAACGAAAAACGTTGTTGCAAAACTATAACGCTTTTAAAAGGTCCCTTTTTGTCCGATCTTCTCGTTTTCACTCAAAATTAACAACGAAAAACTTTGTGACAAAACTATAACGCGTTTAAAAGGTCCATTTTTTCCGATCTTCTCGTTTTCACTCAAAATAAACAACGAAAAACGTTGTTGCAAAACTATAACGCGTTTAAAACGTCCCTTTTTGTCCGATCTTCTCGTTTTCACTAAAAATAAATAACGAAAAACGTTGTTGCAGAACTATAACGCGTTTAAAAGGTCCCTTTTTGTCCGATCTTCTCGTTTTCACTCAAAATAAACAACGAAAAACGTTGTTGCAAAAATATAACGCGTTAAAAAGGTCCCTTTTTGTCCGATCTTCTCATTTTCACTCCAAATAAACAACGAAAAACGTTGTTGCAAAACTATAACGCGTTTAAAAGGTCCCATTTTGTCCTATTTTCTCGTTTTCACTCAAAATTAACAACGAAAAACGTTGTTGCAAAACTATAACGGGTTTAAAAGGTCCCTTTATGTCTGATCTTCTCGTTTTCACACAAAATAAACAACGAAAAACCTTTTTGCAAAACTTTAATGCGTTTGAAATGTCCCCTTTTGTCCGATCTTCTCGTTTTCATTCCAAATAAACAACGAAAAGCGTTGTTGAAAAACTATAACGTGTTTAAAAGGTCCTTTTTTGTTCGATTTTTTCTCGTTTTCACTCAAAATTAACAACGAAAAACCTTATTGCAAAACTATAACGCGTTTGAAGGTCCCTTTTTGTCCGATCTTCTCGTTTTCACTCAAAATAAACAACGAAAAACGTTGTTGCAAAAATATAACGCGTTTAAAAGGTCCCTTTTTGTCCGATCTTCTCATTTTCACTCCTAATAAACAACGAAAAACGTTGTTGCAAAACTAGAACGCGTTTAAAAGGTCCCTTTTTGTCCGATTTTCTCGTTTTCACTCAAAATTAACAACGAAAAACGTTGTTGCAAAACTATAACGCGTTTAAAAGGTCTCTTTTTGTCCGATCTTCTCGTTTTCACACAAAATAAACAACAAAAAACGTTATTGCAAAAGTATAACGCGTTTGAAAGGTCCCTTTTTGTCCGATCTTCTCATTTTCACTCAAAATTAACAAAGAAAAACGTTGTTGCAAAGCTATAACGCGTTTAAAAGGTCCCTTTTTGTCCGATCTTCTCATTTTCACTCCTAATAAACAACGAAAAACGTTGTTGCAAAACTAGAACGCGTTTAAAAGGTCCCATTTTGTCCGATTTTCTCGTTTTCACTCAAAATTAACAACGAAAAACGTTGTTACAAAACTATAACGCGTTTAAAAGGTCCCTTTATGTCTGATCTTCTCGTTTTCACACAAAATAAACAACGAAAAACCTTA
Organism: Rutidosis leptorrhynchoides; assembly: GCF_046630445.1. Classification (NCBI taxonomy): domain Eukaryota; kingdom Viridiplantae; phylum Streptophyta; class Magnoliopsida; order Asterales; family Asteraceae; genus Rutidosis; species Rutidosis leptorrhynchoides. The sequence goes on from NC_092337.1 coordinate 263,351,113, forward strand.
TTGCAAAACTTTAACGCGTTTGAAAGGTCCCTTTTAGTCCGATCTTCTCGTTTTCATTCCAAATAAACAACGAAAAACGTTGTTGAAAAACTCTAACGTGTTTAAAAGGTCCTTTTTTGTTCGATTTTTTCTCGTTTTCACTCAAAATTAACAACGAAAAACCTTATTGCAAAACTTTAACGCGTTTGAAAGGTCCCTTTTTGTCCGATCTTCTCGTTTTCATTCCAAATAAACAACGAAAAACGTTGTTGAAAAACTATAACGTGTTAAAAAGGTCCTTTTTTGTTCGATTTTCTCGTTTTCACTCAAAATTAAAAACGAAAAACGTTGTTGCAAAACTATAACGCGTTTAAAAGGTCCCTTTTTGTCCGATCTTCTCATTTTCACTCCAAATAAACAACGAAAAACGTTGTTGCAAAAATAGAATGCGTTTAAAAGGTCCCTTTTTGTCCGATTTTCTCGTTTTCACTCAAAATTAACAACGAAAAACGTTGTTGCAAAACTATAACGCGTTTGAAAGGTCCCTTTTAGTCCGATCTTCTCGTTTTCACACAAAATAAACAACAAAAAACGTTATTGCAAAACTATAACGCGTTTAAAAGGTCCCTTTTTGTCCGATCTTCTCATTTTCACTCAAAATTAACAACGAAAAACGTTGTTGCAAAACTATAACGCGTTTAAAAGGTCCCTTTTTGTCCGATCTTCTCGTTTTCACTCAAAATAAACAACGAAAAACGTTGTTGCAAAACTATAACGCGTTTAAAACGTCCCTTTTTGTCCGATCTTCTCGTTTTCACTCAAAATTAACAACGAAAAACGTTGTTGCAAAAATATAACGCGTTTAAAAGGTCCCTTTTTGTCCGATCTTCTCATTTTCACTCCAAATAAACGACGAAAAACGTCGTTGCAAAACTATAACGCGTTTAAAAGGTCCCCTTTTGTTCGATCTTCTCGTTTTCACTCAAAATAAACAACGAAAACGTTGTTGCAAAACTATAACGCGTTTAAAACGTCCACTTTTTGTCCGATCTTCTCGTTTTCACTCAAAATTAACAACGAAAAACGTTGTTGCAAAACTATAACGCGTTTAGAAGGTCCCTTTTTGTCCGATCTTCTCGTTTTCACACAAAATAAATAACAAAAAACGTTATTGCAAAACTATAACGCGTTTGAAAGGTCCCTTTTTGTCCGATCTTCTTGTTTTCACACAAAATAAACAACGAAAAACGTTATTGCAAAACTATAACGCGTTTGAAAGGTCTCTTTTTGTCCGATCTTCTTGTTTTCACTCAAAATAAACAACGAAAAACGTTGTTGCAAAACTTTAACGCGTTTAAAAGGTCCCTTTTTGTCCGATCTTCTCGTTTTCACTCAAAATTAACAACGAAAAACTTTGTGGCAAAACTATAACGCGTTTAAAAGGTCCCTTTTTTCCGATCTTCTCATTTTCACTCAAAATAAACAACGAAAAACGTTGTTGCAAAACTATAACGCGTTTAAAATGTCCCTTTTTGTCCGATCTTCTCGTTTTCACTAAAAATAAATAACGAAAAACGTTGTTGCAAAACTATAACGCGTTTAAAAGGTCGTCCCTTTTTGTCCGATCTTCTCGTTTTCACTCAAAATAAACAACGAAAAACGTTGTTGCAAAAATATAACGCGTTAAAAAGGTCCTTTTTTGTCCGATCTTCTCATTTTCACTCCAAATAAACAACGAAAAACGTTGTTGCAAAACTATAATGCGTTTAAAAGGTCCCATTTTGTTCGATTTTCTCGTTTTCACTCAAAATTAACAACGAAAAACGTTGTTGCAAAACTATAACGGGTTTAAAAGGTCCCTTTATGTTTGATCTTCTCGTTTTCACACAAAATAAACAACGAAAAACGTTGTTGAAAAACTATAACGTGTTTAAAAGGTCCTTTTTTGTTCGATTTTTTCTCGTTTTCACTCAAAATTAACAACGAAAAACCTTATTGCAAAACTATAACGCGTTTAGAAGGTCCCTTTTTGTCCGATCTTCTCGTTTTCACTCAAAATAAACAACGAAAAACGTTGTTGTAAAAATATAACGCGTTTAAAAGGTCCCTTTTTGTCCGATCTTCTCATTTTCACTCCAAATAAACAACGAAAAACGTTGTTGCAAAACTAGAACGCATTTAAAAGGTCCCTTTTTGTCCGATTTTCTCGTTTTCACTCAAAATTAACAACGAAAAACGTTGTTGCAAAACTATAACGCGTTTAAAAGGTCCCTTTTTGTCCGATCTTCTCGTTTTCACACAAAATAAACAACAAAAAACGTTATTGCAAAAGTATAACGCGTTTGAAAGGTCCCTTTTTGTCCGATCTTCTCATTTTCACTCAAAATTAACAACGAAAAACGTTGTTGCAAAACTATAACGCGTTTAAAAGATCCCTTTTTGTCCGATCTTCTCGTTTTCACACAAAATAAACAACGAAAAACGTTATTGCAAAACTATAACGCGTTTGAAAGGTCCCTTTTTGTCCGATCTTCTCGTTTTCACTCAAAATAAACAACGAAAAACGTTGTTGCAAAACTATAACGCTTTTAAAAGGTCCCTTTTTGTCCGATCTTCTCGTTTTCACTCAAAATTAACAACGAAAAACTTTGTGGCAAAACTATAACGCGTTTAAAAGGTCCATTTTTTCCGATCTTCTCGTTTTCACTCAAAATAAACAACGAAAAACGTTGTTGCAAAACTATAACGCGTTTAAAACGTCCCTTTTTGTCCGATCTTCTCGTTTTCACTAAAAATAAACAACGAAAAACGTTGTTGCAGAACTATAACGCGTTTAAAAGGTCCCTTTTTGTCCGATCTTCTCGTTTTCACTCAAAATAAACAACGAAAAACGTTGTTGCAAAAATATAACGCGTTAAAAAGGTCCCTTTTTGTCCGATCTTCTCATTTTCACTCCAAATAAACAACGAAAAACGTTGTTGCAAAACTATAACGCGTTTAAAAGGTCCCATTTTGTCCGATTTTCTCGTTTTCACTCAAAATTAACAACGAAAAACGTTGTTGCAAAACTATAACGGGTTTAAAAGGTCCCTTTATGTCTGATCTTCTCGTTTTCACACAAAATAAACAACGAAAAACCTTTTTGCAAAACTTTAATGCGTTTGAAATGTCCCCTTTTGTCCGATCTTCTCGTTTTCATTCCAAATAAACAACGAAAAGCGTTGTTGAAAAACTATAACGTGTTTAAAAGGTCCTTTTTTGTTCGATTTTTTCTCGTTTTCACTCAAAATTAACAACGAAAAACCTTATTGCAAAACTATAACGCGTTTGAAGGTCCCTTTTTGTCCGATCTTCTCGTTTTCACTCAAAATAAACAACGAAAAACGTTGTTGCAAAAATATAACGCGTTTAAAAGGTCCCTTTTTGTCCGATCTTCTCATTTTCACTCCTAATAAACAACGAAAAACGTTGTTGCAAAACTAGAACGCGTTTAAAAGGTCCCTTTTTGTCCGATTTTCTCGTTTTCACTCAAAATTAACAACGAAAAACGTTGTTGCAAAACTATAACGCGTTTAAAAGGTCTCTTTTTGTCCGATCTTCTCGTTTTCACACAAAATAAACAACAAAAAACGTTATTGCAAAAGTATAACGCGTTTGAAAGGTCCCTTTTTGTCCGATCTTCTCATTTTCACTCAAAATTAACAAAGAAAAACGTTGTTGCAAAGCTATAACGCGTTTAAAAGGTCCCTTTTTGTCCGATCTTCTCGTTTTCACACAAAATAAACAACGAAAAACGTTATTGCAAAACTATAACGCGTTTGAAAGGTCCCTTTTTGTCCGATCTTCTCGTTTTCACTCAAAATAAACAACGAAAAACGTTGTTGCAAAACTATAACGCTTTTAAAAGGTCCCTTTTTGTTCGATCTTCTCGTTTTCACTCAAAATTAACAACGAAAAACTTTGTGGCAAAACTATAACGCGTTTAAAAGGTCCCTTTTTTCCGATCTTCTCGTTTTCACTCAAAATAAACAACGAAAAACGTTGTTGCAAAACTATAACGCGTTTAAAAGGTCCCTTTTTGTCTGATCTTCTCGTTTTCACTCAAAATTAACAACGAAAAACATTGTTGCAAAACTATAACGCGTTTAAAAGGTCCCTTTATGTCTGATCTTCTCGTTTTCACACAAAATAAACAACGAAAAACCTTATTGCAAAACTTTAACGCGTTTGAAAGGTCCCTTTTAGTCCGATCTTCTCGTTTTCATTCCAAATAAACAACGAAAAACGTTGTTGAAAAACTCTAACGTGTTTAAAAGGTCCTTTTTTGTTCGATTTTTTCTCGTTTTCACTCAAAATTAACAACGAAAAACCTTATTGCAAAACTTTAACGCGTTTGAAAGGTCCCTTTTTGTCCGATCTTCTCGTTTTCATTCCAAATAAACAACGAAAAACGTTGTTGAAAAACTATAACGTGTTTAAAAGGTCCTTTTTTGTTCGATTTTCTCGTTTTCACTCAAAATTAAAAACGAAAAACGTTGTTGCAAAACTATAACGCGTTTAAAAGGTCCTTTTTGTCCGATCTTCTCATTTTCACTCCAAATAAACAACGAAAAACGTTGTTGCAAAAATAGAATGCGTTTAAAAGGTCCCTTTTTGTCCGATTTTCTCGTTTTCACTCAAAATTAACAACGAAAAACGTTGTTGCAAAACTATAACGCGTTTGAAAGGTCCCTTTTTGTCCGATCTTCTCGTTTTCACACAAAATAAACAACAAAAAACGTTATTGCAAAACTATAACGCGTTTAAAAGGTCCCTTTTTGTCCGATCTTCTCATTTTCACTCAAAATTAACAACGAAAAACGTTGTTGCAAAACTATAACGCGTTTAAAAGGTCCCTTTTTGTCCGATCTTCTCGTTTTCACTCAAAATAAACAACGAAAAACGTTGTTGCAAAACTATAACGCGTTTAAAACGTCCCTTTTTGTCCGATCTTCTCGTTTTCACTCAAAATTAACAACGAAAAACGTTGTTGCAAAAATATAACGCGTTTAAAAGGTCCCTTTTTGTCCGATCTTCTCATTTTCACTCCAAATATACGACAAAAAACGTCGTTGCAAAACTATAACGCGTTTAAAAGGTCCCTTTTTGTTCGATCTTCTCGTTTTCACTCAAAATAAACAACGAAAACGTTGTTGCAAAACTATAACGCGTTTAAAACGTCCACTTTTTGTCCGATCTTCTCGTTTTCACTCAAAATTAACAACGAAAAACGTTGTTGCAAAACTATAACGCGTTTAGAAGGTCCCTTTTTGTCCGATCTTCTCGTTTTCACACAAAATAAATAACAAAAAACGTTATTGCAAAACTATAACGCGTTTGAAAGGTCCCTTTTTGTCCGATCTTCTTGTTTTCACACAAAATAAACAACGAAAAACGTTATTGCAAAACTATAACGCGTTTGAAAGGTCTCTTTTTGTCCGATCTTCTCGTTTTCACTCAAAATAAACAACGAAAAACGTTGTTGAAAAACTTTAACGCGTTTAAAAGGTCCCTTTTTGTCCGATCTTCTCGTTTTCACTCAAAATTAACAACGAAAAACTTTGTGGCAAAACTATAACGCGTTTAAAAGGTCCCTTTTTTCCGATCTTCTCGTTTTCACTCAAAATAAACAACGAAAAACGTTGTTGCAAAACTATAACGCGTTTAAAATGTCCCTTTTTGTCCGATCTTCTCGTTTTCACTAAAAATAAATAACGAAAAACGTTGTTGCAAAACTATAACGCGTTTAAAAGGTCGTCCCTTTTTGTCCGATCTTCTCGTTTTCACTCAAAATAAACAACGAAAAACGTTGTTGCAAAAATATAACGCGTTAAAAAGGTCTTTTTTTGTCCGATCTTCTCATTTTCGCTCCAAATAAACAACGAAAAACGTTGTTGCAAAACTATAACGCGTTTAAAAGGTCCCATTTTGTTCGATATTCTCGTTTTCACTCAAAATTAACAACGAAAAACGTTGTTGCAAAACTATAACGGGTTTAAAAGGTCCCTTTATGTTTGATCTTCTCGTTTTCACACAAAATAAACAACGAAAAACGTTGTTGAAAAACTATAACGTGTTTAAAAGGTCCTTTTTTGTTCGATTTTTTCTCGTTTTCACTCAAAATTAACAACGAAAAACCTTATTGCAAAACTATAACGCGTTTAGAAGGTCCCTTTTTGTCCGATCTTCTCGTTTTCACTCAAAATAAACAACGAAAAACGTTGTTGTAAAAATATAACGCGTTTAAAAGGTCCCTTTTTGTCCGATCTTCTCATTTTCACTCCAAATAAACAACGAAAAACGTTGTTGCAAAACTAGAACGCGTTTAAAAGGTCCCTTTTTGTCCGATTTTCTCGTTTTCACTCAAAATTAACAACGAAAAACGTTGTTGCAAAACTATAACGCGTTTAAAAGGTCCCTTTTTGTCCGATCTTCTCGTTTTCACACAAAATAAACAACAAAAAACGTTATTGCAAAAGTATAACGCGTTTGAAAGGTCCCTTTTTGTCCGATCTTCTCATTTTCACTCAAAATTAACAACGAAAAACGTTGTTGCAAAACTATAACGCGTTTAAAAGATCCCTTTTTGTCCGATCTTCTCGTTTTCACACAAAATAAACAACGAAAAACGTTATTGCAAAACTATAACGCGTTTGAAAGGTCCCTTTTTGTCCGATCTTCTCGTTTTCACTCAAAATAAACAACGAAAAACGTTGTTGCAAAACTATAACGCTTTTAAAAGGTCCCTTTTTGTCCGATCTTCTCGTTTTCACTCAAAATTAACAACGAAAAACTTTGTGGCAAAACTATAACGCGTTTAAAAGGTCCATTTTTTCCGATCTTCTCGTTTTCACTCAAAATAAACAACGAAAAACGTTGTTGCAAAATTATAACGAGTTTAAAACGTCCCTTTTTGTCCGATCTTCTCATTTTCACTAAAAATAAACAACGAAAAACGTTGTTGCAGAACTATAACGCGTTTAAAAGGTCCCTTTTTGTCCGATCTTCTCGTTTTCACTCAAAATAAACAACGAAAAACGTTGTTGCAAAAATATAACGCGTTAAAAAGGTCCCTTTTTGTCCGATCTTCTCATTTTCACTCCAAATAAACAACGAAAAACGTTGTTGCAAAACTATAACGCGTTTAAAAGGTCCCATTTTGTCCGATTTTCTCGTTTTCACTCAAAATTAACAACGAAAAACGTTGTTGCAAAACTATAACGGGTTTAAAAGGTCCCTTTATGTCTGATCTTCTCGTTTTCACACAAAATAAACAACGAAAAACCTTTTTGCAAAACTTTAATGCGTTTGAAATGTCCCCTTTTGTCCGATCTTCTCGTTTTCATTCCAAATAAACAACGAAAAACGTTGTTGAAAAACTATAACGTGTTTAAAAGGTCCTTTTTTGTTCGATTTTTTCTCGTTTTCACTCAAAATTAACAACGAAAAACCATATTGCAAAACTATAACGCGTTTAGAAGGTCCCTTTTTGTCCGATCTTCTCGTTTTCACTCAAAATAAACAACGAAAAATGTTGTTGCAAAAATATAACGCTTTTAAAAGGTCCCTTTTTGTCCGATCTTCTCATTTTCACTCCAAATAAACAACGAAAAACGTTGTTGCAAAACTAGAACGCGTTTAAAAGGTCCCTTTTAGTCCGATCTTCTCGTTTTCACACAAAATAAACAACGAAAAACGTTATTGCAAAACTATAACGCGTTTGAAAGGTCCCTTTTTGTCCGATCTTCTCTTTTTCACTCAAAATAAACAACGAAAAACGTTGTTGCAAAACTATAACGCTTTTAAAAGGTCCCTTTTTGTCCGATCTTCTCGTTTTCACTCAAAATTAACAACGAAAAACTTTGTGGCAAAACTATAACGCGTTTAAAAGGTCCATTTTTTCCGATCTTCTCGTTTTCACTCAAAATAAACAACGAAAAACGTTGTTGCAAAACTATAACGCGTTTAAAACGTCCCTTTTTGTCCGATCTTCTCGTTTTCACTAAAAATAAACAACGAAAAACGTTGTTGCAGAACTATAACGCGTTTAAAAGGTCCCTTTTTGTCCGATCTTCTCGTTTTCACTCAAAATAAACAACGAAAAACGTTGTTGCAAAAATATAACGCGTTAAAAAGGTCCCTTTTTGTCCGATCTTCTCATTTTCACTCCAAATAAACAACGAAAAACGTTGTTGCAAAACTATAACGCGTTTAAAAGGTCCCATTTTGTCCGATCTTCTCGTTTTCACACAAAATTAACAACGAAAAACCTTTTTGCAAAACTTTAATGCGTTTGAAATGTCCCCTTTTGTCCGATCTTCTCGTTTTCATTCCAAATAAACAACGAAAAACGTTGTTGAAAAACTATAACGTGTTTAAAAGGTCCTTTTTTGTTCGATTTTTTCTCGTTTTCACTCAAAATTAACAACGAAAAACCATATTGCAAAACTATAACGCGTTTAGAAGGTCCCTTTTTGTTCGATCTTCTTGTTTTCACTCAAAATAAACAACGAAAAACGTTGTTGCAAAAATATAACGCTTTTAAAAGGTCCCTTTTTGTCCGATCTTCTCATTTTCACTCCAAATAAACAACGAAAAACGTTGTTGCAAAACTAGAACGCGTTTAAAAGGTCCCTTTTTGTCCGATTTTCTCGTTTTCACTCAAAATTAACAACGAAAAACGTTGTTGCAAAACTATAACGCGTTTAAAAGGTCTCTTTTTGTCCGATCTTCTCGTTTTCACACAAAATAAACAACAAAAAACGTTATTGCAAAAGTATAACGCGTTTGAAAGGTCCCTTTTTGTCCGATCTTCTCATTTTCACTCAAAATTAACAAAGAAAAACGTTGTTGCAAAGCTATAACGCGTTTAAAAGGTCCCTTTTTGTCCGATCTTCTCGTTTTCACACAAAATAAACAACGAAAAACGTTATTGCAAAACTATAACGCGTTTGAAAGGTCCTTTTTTGTCCGATCTTCTCGTTTTCACTCAAAATAAACAACGAAAAACGTTGTTGCAAAACTATAACGCTTTTAAAAGGTCCCTTTTTGTCCGATCTTCGCGTTTTCACTCAAAATTAACAACGAAAAACTTTGTGGCAAAACTATAACGCGTTTAAAAGGTCCCTTTTTTCCGATCTTCTCGTTTTCACTCAAAATAAACAACGAAAAACGTTGTTGCAAAACTATAACGCGTTTAAAACGTCCCTTTTTGTCCGATCTTCTCGTTTTCACTAAAAATAAACAACGAAAAACGTTGTTGCAAAACTATAACGCGTTTAAAAGGTCCCTTTTTGTCCGATCTTCTCGTTTTCACTCAAAATAAACAACGAAAAATGTTGTTGCAAAAATATAATGCGTTAAAAAGGTCCCTTTTTGTCCAATCTTCTCATTTTCACTCCAAATAAACAACGAAAAACGTTGTTGCAAAACTATAACGCGTTTAAAAGGTCCCATTTTGTCCGATTTTCTCGTTTTCACTCAAAATTAACAACGAAAAACGTTGTTGCAAAACTATAACGGGTTTAAAAGGTCCTTTATGTCTGATCTTCTCGTTTTCACACAAAATAAACAACGAAAAACCTTATTGCAAAACTTTAATGCGTTTGAAATGTCCCTTTTTGTCCGATCTTCTCGTTTTCATTCCAAATAAACAACGAAAAACGTTGTTGAAAAACTATAACGTGTTTAAAAGGTCCTTTTTTGTTCGATTTTTTCTCGTTTTCACTCAAAATTAACAACGAAAAACCATATTGCAAAACTATAACGCGTTTAGAAGGTCCCTTTTTGTCCGATCTTCTCGTTTTCACTCAAAATAAACAACGAAAAACGTTGTTGCAAAAATATAACGCGTTTAAAAGGTCCCTTTTTGTCCGATCTTCTCATTTTCACTCCAAATAAACAACGAAAAACGTTGTTGCAAAACTAGAACGCTTTTAAAAGGTCCCTTTTTGTCCGATTTTCTCGTTTTCACTCAAAATTAACAACGAAAAACGTTGTTGCAAAACTATAACGTGTTTAAAAGGTCTCTTTTTGTCCGATATTCTCGTTTTCACACAAAATAAACAACAAAAAACGTTATTGCAAAAGTATAACGCGTTTTAAAGGTCCCTTTTTGTCCGATCTTCTCATTTTCACTCAAAATTAACAACGAAAAACGTTGTTGCAAAGCTATAACGCGTTTAAAAGGTCCCTTTTTGCCCGATCTTCTTGTTTTCACACAAAATAAACAACGAAAAACGTTATTGCAAAACTATAATGCGTTTGAAATCTCCCTTTTTGTCCGATCTTCTCGTTTTCACTCAAAATAAACAACGAAAAATGTTGTTGCAAAACTATAACGCTTTTAAAAGGTCCCTTTTTGTCCGATCTTCTCGTTTTCACTCAAAATTAACAACGAAAAACTTTGTGGCAAAACTATAACGCGTTTAAAAGGTCCCTTTTTCCGATCTTCTCGTTTTCACTCAAAATAAACAACGAAAAACGTTGTTGCAAAACTATAACGCGTTTAAAACGTCCCTTTTTGTCCGATCTTCTCGTTTTCACTAAAAATAAACAACGAAAAACGTTGTTGCAAAACTATAACACGTTTAAAAGGTCCCTTTTTGTCCGATCTTCTCGTTTTCACTCAAAATAAACAACGAAAAACGTTGTTGCAAAAATATAACGCGTTAAAAAGGTCCCTTTTTGTCCGATCTTCTCATTTTCACTCCAAATAAACAACGAAAAACGTTGTTGCAAAACTATAACGCGTTTAAAAGGTCCCATTTTATCCGATTTTCTCGTTTTCAGTCAAAATTAACAACGAAAAACGTTGTTGCAAAACTATAACGGGTTTAAAAGGTCCCTTTATGTCTGATCTTCTCGTTTTCACACAAAATAAACAACGAAAAACCTTATTGCAAAACTTTATTGCGTTCGAAAGGTCCCTTTTTGTCAGATCTTCTCGTTTTCATTCCAAATAAACAACGAAAAACGTTGTTGAAAAACTATAACGTGTTTAAAAGGTCCTTTTTTGTTCGATTTTCTCGTTTTCACTCAAAATTAACAACGAAAAACGTTATTGCAAAACTATAACGCGTTTGAAAGGTCCTTTTTTGTCCGATCTTCACGTTTTCACTCAAAATAAACAAAGAAAAACGTTGTTGCAAAACTATAACGCATTTAAAAGGTCCCTTTTTGTCCGATCTTCTCGTTTTCACTCAAAATTAACAACGAAAAACGTTGTTGCAAAAATATAACGCGTTTAAAAGGTCCCTTTTTGTCCGATCTTCTCATTTTCACTCCAAATAAACAACGAAAAACGTTGTTGCAAAACTAGAACGCGTTTAAAAGGTCCCTTTTTGTCCGTTTTTCTCGTTTTCACTCAAAATTAACAACGGAAAACGTTGTTGCAAAACTATAACGCGTTTAAATGGTCCCTTTTTGTCCGATCTTCTCGTTTTCACACAAAATAAAAAACAAAAAACGTTATTGCAAAACTATAACGCGTTTGAAAGGTCCCTTTTTGTCCGATCTTCTCATTTTCACTCAAAATTAACAACGAAAAATGTTGTTGCAAAACTATAACGCGTTTAAAAGGTCCCTTTTTGTTCGATCTTCTCGTTTTCACACAAAATAAACAACGAAAAACGTTATTGCAAAACTATAACGCGTTTGAAAGGTCCCTTTTTGTCCGATCTTCTCGTTTTCACTCAAAATAAACAACGAAAATCGTTGTTGCAAAACTATAACGCGTTTAAAAGGTCCCTTTTTGTTCGATCTCCTCGTTTTCACTCAAAATTAACAACGAAAAACTTTGTTGCAAAACTATAACGCGTTTAAAAGGTCCCTTTTTGTCCGATCTTCTCGTTTTCACTCAAAATTAACAACGAAAAATGTTGTTGCAAAACTATAACGCGTTTAAAAGGTCCCTTTTTGTTCGATCTTCTCGTTTTCACACAAAATAAACAACGAAAAACGTTATTGCAAAACTATAACGCGTTTGAAAGGTCCCTTTTTGTCCGATCTTCTCGTTTTCACTCAAAATAAACAACGAAAATCGTTGTTGCAAAACTATAACGCGTTTAAAAGGTCCCTTTTTGTTCGATCTCCTCGTTTTCACTCAAAATTAACAACGAAAAACTTTGTTGCAAAACTATAACGCGTTTAAAAGGTCCCTTTTTGTCCGATCTTCTCATTTTCACTCCAAATAAACGACAAAAAACGTCGTTCCAAAACTATAACGCGTTTAAAAGGTCCCTTTTTGTTCGATCTTCTCGTTTTCACTCAAAATAAACAACGAAAACGTTGTTGCAAAATTATAACGCGTTTAAAACGTCCCTTTTTGTCCGATCTTCTCGTTTTCACTAATAATAAACAACGAAAAACATTGTTGCAAAACTATAACGCGTTTAGAAGGTCCCTTTTTGTCCGATCTTCTCGTTTTCACTCAAAATAAACAACGAAAAACGTTGTTGCAAAAATATAACGCGTTTAAAAGGTCCCTTTTTGTCCGATCTTCTCATTTTCACTCCAAATAAACAACGAAAAACGTTGTTGCAAAACTAGAACGCGTTTAAAAGGTCCCTTTTTGTCCGTTTTTCTCGTTTTCACTCAAAATTAACAACGGAAAACGTTGTTGCAAAACTATAACGCGTTTAAATGGTCCCTTTTTGTCCGATCTTCTCGTTTTCACACAAAATAAAAAACAAAAAACGTTATTGCAAAACTATAACGCGTTTGAAAGGTCCCTTTTTGTCCGATCTTCTCATTTTCACTCAAAATTAACAACGAAAAATGTTGTTGCAAAACTATAACGCGTTTAAAAGGTCCCTTTTTGTTCGATCTTCTCGTTTTCACACAAAATAAACAACGAAAAACGTTATTGCAAAACTATAACGCGTTTGAAAGGTCCCTTTTTGTCCGATCTTCTCGTTTTCACTCAAAATAAACAACGAAAATCGTTGTTGCAAAACTATAACGCGTTTAAAAGGTCCCTTTTTGTTCGATCTCCTCGTTTTCACTCAAAATTAACAACGAAAAACTTTGTTGCAAAACTATAACGCGTTTAAAAGGTCCCTTTTTGTCCGATCTTCTCGTTTTCACTCAAAATAAACAACATAAAACGTTGTTGCAAAACTATAACGCGTTTAAAACGTCCCTTTTTGTCCGATCTTCTCGTTTTCACTAAAAATAAACAACGAAAAACGTTGTTGCAAAACTATAACGCGTTTAAAATGTCCTTTTTGTCCGATCTTCTCGTTTTCACTCAAAATAAACAACGAAAAACGTTGTTGCAAAAATATAACGCGTTAAAAAGGTCCCTTTTTGTCCGATCTTCTCATTTTCACTCCAAATAAACAATGAAAAACGTTGTTGCAAAACTATAACGCGTTTAAAAGGTCCCATTTTGTCCGATTTTCTCGCTTTCACTCAAAATTAACAACGAAAAACGTTGTTGCAAAACTATAACGCGTTTAAAAGGTCCCTTTATGTCTGATCTTCTCGTTTTCACACAAAATAAACAACGAAAAACCTTATTGCAAAACTTTAACGCGTTTGAAAGGTCCCTTTTAGTCCGATCTTCTCTTTTTCATTCCAAATAAACAACGAAAAACGTTGTTGAAAAACTCTAACGTGTTTAAAAGGTCCTTTTTTGTTCGATTTTTTCTCGTTTTCACTCAAAATTAACAACGAAAAACCTTATTGCAAAACTTTAACGCGTTTGAAAGGTCCCTTTTTGTTCGATCTTCTCGTTTTCATTCCAAATAAACAACGAAAAACGTTGTTTAAAAACTATAACGTGTTTAAAAGGTCCTTTTTTGTTCGATTTTCTCGTTTTCACTCACAATTAAAAACGAAAAACGTTGTTGCAAAACTATAACTCGTTTAAAAGGTCCCTTTTTGTCCGATCTTCTCATTTTCACTCCAAATAAACAACGAAAAACCTTGTTGCAAAAATAGAACGCGTTTAAAAGGTCCCTTTTTGTCCAATTTTCTCGTTTTCACTCAAAATTAACAACGAAAAACGTTGTTGCAAAACTATAACGCGTTTAAAAGGTCCCTTTTTGTCCGATCTTCTCGTTTTCACACAAAATAAACAACAAAAAACGTTATTGCAAAAGTATAACGCGTTTGAAAGGTCCCTTTTTGTCCGATCTTCTCATTTTCACTCAAAATTAACAACGAAAAACGTTGTTGCAAAACTATAACGCGTTTAAAAGGTCCCTTTTTGTCCGATCTTCTCGTTTTCACTCAAAATAAACAACGACAAACGTTGTTGCAAAACTATAACGCGTTTAAAACGTCCCTTTTTGTCCGATCTTCTCATTTTCACTCAAAAGTAACAACGAAAAACGTTGTTGCAAAAATATAACGCGTTTAAAAGGTCCCTTTTTGTCCGATCTTCTCATTTTCGCTCCAAATAAACGACGAAAAACGTCGTTGCAAAACTATAACGCGTTTAAAAGGTCCCTTTTTGTTCGATCTTCTCGTTTTCACTCAAAATAAACAACGAAAACATTGTTGCAAAACTATAACGCGTTTAAAACGTCCCTTTTTGTCCGATCTTCTCGTTTTCACTAAAAATAAACAACGAAAAACATTGTTGCAAAACTATAACGCATTTAAAAGGTCCCTTTTTGTCCGATCTTCTCGTTTTCACTCAAAATAAACAACGAAAAACGTTGTTGCAAAAATATAACGCGTTTAAACGGTCCCTTTTTGTCCGATCTTCTCATTTTCACTCCAAATAAACAACGAAAAACGTTGTTGCAAAACTAGAACGCGTTTAACCCTTTTTGTCCGATTTTCTCGTTTTCACTCAAAATTAACAACGAAAAACGTTGTTGCAAAACTATAACGCGTTTAATAGGTCCCTTTTTGTCCGATCTTCTCGTTTTCACACAAAATAAACAACAAAAAACGTTATTGCAAAACTATAACGCGTTTAAAAGGTCCCTTTTTGTCCGATCTTCTCGTTTTCACTCAAAATTAACAACGAAAAACTTTGTGGCAAAACTATAACGCGTTTAAAAGGTCCCTTTTTTCCGATCTTCTCGTTTTCACTCAAAATAAACAACGAAAAACGTTGTTGCAAAACTATAACGCGTTTAAAACGTCCCTTTTTGTCCGATCTTCTCGTTTTCACTAAAAATAAACAACGAAAAACGTTGTTGCAAAACTATAACGCGTTTAAAAGGTCCCTTTTTGTCCGATCTTCTCGTTTTCACTCAAAATAAACAACGAAAAACGTTGTTGCAAAAATATAACGCGTTAAAAAGGTCCCTTTTTGTCCGATCTTCTCATTTTCACTCAAAATAAACAACGAAAAACGTTGTTGCAAAACTATAACGCGTTTAAAAGGTCCCATTTTGTTCGATTTTCTCGTTTTCACTCAAAATTAACAACGAAAAACGTTGTTGCAAAACTATAACGGGTTTTAAAGGTCCCTTTATGTCTGATCTTCTCGTTTTCACACAAAATAAACAACGAAAAACATTATTGCAAAACTTTAACGCGTTTGAAAGGTCCCTTTTTGTCCGATCTTCTCGTTTTCTTTCCAAATAAACAACGAAAAACGTTGTTGAAAAACTATAACATGTTTAAAAGGTCCTTTTTTGTTCGATTTTCTCGTTTTCACTCAAATTAACAACGAAAAACGTTGTCGCAAAACTATAACGCGTTTAAAAGGTCCCTTTTTGTCCGATCTTCTCGTTTTCACAGAAAATATACAACGAAAAACGTTATTGCAAAATTATAACGCGTTTGAAAGGTCCCCTTTTGTCCGATCTTCTCGTTTTCACTCAAAATTAACAATGAAAAACGTTGTTGCAAAACTATAATGCGTTTAAAAGGTCCCTTTATGTCCGATCTTCTCGTTTTCACTCAAAATAAACAACGAAAAACGTTGTTGCAAAACTATAACGAGTTTGAAAGGTCCCTTTTTGTCCGATCTTCTCGTTTTCACTCAAAATAAAAAAAATGAAAAACATTGTTGCAAAACTATAACGCGTTTAAAAGGTCCCTTTATGTCCGATCTTCTCGTTTTCACCCAAAATAAACAACGAAAAACCTTATTGCAAAACTATAACGTTTTTAAAAGGTCCCTTTATGTTCGATCTTCTCGTTTTCACGCAAAATTAACAACGAAAAACGTTGTTGCAAAACTATAACGCATTTTAAAAGGTCCCTTTTTGTCCGATCTTCTCGTTTTCACACAAAATGAACAACGAAAAACGTTGTTGCAAAACTATAACGCGTTTAAAAGGTCCCTTTTTGTACGATCTTCTCGTTTTCACTCAAAATTAACAAGTAAAAACGTTGTTGCAAAACTATAACGCGTTTGAAAGGTCCCTTTTTGTCCGATCTTCTCGTTTTCACTCAAAATTAACAACGAAAAACGTTGTTGCAAAACTATAATGCTTTTAAAAGGACCCTTTATGTCCGATCTTCTCGTTTTCACACAAAATAAACTACGAAAAACCTTATTTCAAAACTTTAACGCGTTACAAGGTCTCTTTTTGTCCGATCTTCTCGTGTTCACTCAAAATTAACAACGAAAAACGTTGTTGCAAAAATATAATGCGTTTAAAAGGTTCCTTTTTGTCCGATCTTCTCGTTTTCACACAAAATAAACAACGAAAAACGTTATTGCAAAACTATAACGCTTTTAAAAGGTCCTTTTTTGTCCGATTTTCTCGTTTTCACTTAAAATTAACAACGAAAAACGTTGTTGCAAAACTATAACGCGTTTAAAAGGTCCCTTTATGTCTGATCTTCTCGTTTTCAAACAAAATAAACAACGAAAACGTTGTTGCAAAACTATAACGCGTTTAAAAGGTCCCTTTTGTTCGATCTTCTCGTTTTCACTCAAAATAAACACCGAAAAACGTTGTTGCAAAACTATAAAGCGTTTAAAACGTCCCTTTTTGTCCGATCTTCTCGTTTTCACTCAAAATAAACAACGAAAAACGTTGTTACAAAACTATAACACGTTTAAAAGGTCCCTTTTTGTCCGATCTTCTCGTTTTCACTCAAAATAAACAACGAAAAACGTTGTTGCAAAAATATAACGCGTTAAAAAGGTCCCTTTTTGTCCGATCTTCTCATTTTCACTCCAAATAAACAACGAAAAACGTTGTTGCAAAACTATAACGCGTTTAAAAGGTCCCATTTTGTCCCATTTTCTCGTTTTCAGTCAAAATTAACAACGAAAAACGTTGTTGCAAAACTATAACGGGTTTAAAAGGTCCCTTTATGTCTGATCTTCTCGTTTTCACACAAAATAAACCACGAAAAACCTTATTGCAAAACTTTAATGCGTTCGAAAGGTCCCTTTTTGTCAGATCTTCTCGTTTTCATTCCAAATAAACAACGAAAAACGTTGTTGAAAAACTATAACGTGTTTAAAAGGTCCCTTTTTGTCCGATCTTCTCGTTTTCACTCAAAATTAACAACGAAAAACTTTGTGGCAAAACTATAACGCGTTTAAAAGGTCCCTTTTTTCCGATCTTCTCGTTTTCACTCAAAATAAACAACGAAAAACGTTGTTGCAAAACTATAACGCGTTTAAAACGTCCCTTTTTGTCCGATCTTCTCGTTTTCACTAAAAATAAACAACGAAAAACGTTGTTGCAAAACTATAACGCGTTTAAAAGGTCCCTTTTTGTCCGATCTTCTCGTTTTCACTCAAAATAAACAACGAAAAACGTTGTTGCAAAAATATAACGCGTTAAAAAGGTCCCTTTTTGTCCGATCTTCTCATTTTCACTCAAAATAAACAACGAAAAACGTTGTTGCAAAACTATAACGCGTTTAAAAGGTCCCATTTTGTTCGATTTTCTCGTTTTCACTCAAAATTAACAACGAAAAACGTTGTTGCAAAACTATAACGGGTTTTAAAGGTCCCTTTATGTCTGATCTTCTCGTTTTCACACAAAATAAACAACGAAAAACATTATTGCAAAACTTTAACGCGTTTGAAAGGTCCCTTTTTGTCCGATCTTCTCGTTTTCTTTCCAAATAAACAACGAAAAACGTTGTTGAAAAACTATAACATGTTTAAAAGGTCCTTTTTTGTTCGATTTTCTCGTTTTCACTCAAATTAACAACGAAAAACGTTGTCGCAAAACTATAACGCGTTTAAAAGGTCCCTTTTTGTCCGATCTTCTCGTTTTCACACAAAATATACAACGAAAAACGTTATTGCAAAATTATAACGCGTTTGAAAGGTCCCCTTTTGTCCGATCTTCTCGTTTTCACTCAAAATTAACAACGAAAAACGTTGTTGCAAAACTATAATGCGTTTAAAAGGTCCCTTTATGTCCGATCTTCTCGTTTTCACTCAAAATAAACAACGAAAAACGTTGTTGCAAAACTATAACGAGTTTGAAAGGTCCCTTTTTGTCCGATCTTCTCGTTTTCACTCAAAATAAAAAAAATGAAAAACATTGTTGCAAAACTATAACGCGTTTAAAAGGTCCCTTTATGTCCGATCTTCTCGTTTTCACCCAAAATAAACAACGAAAAACCTTATTGCAAAACTATAACGTTTTTAAAAGGTCCCTTTATGTTCGATCTTCTCGTTTTCACGCAAAATTAACAACGAAAAACGTTGTTGCAAAACTATAACGCATTTTAAAAGGTCCCTTTTTGTCCGATCTTCTCGTTTTCACACAAAATGAACAACGAAAAACGTTGTTGCAAAACTATAACGCGTTTAAAAGGTCCCTTTTTGTACGATCTTCTCGTTTTCACTCAAAATTAACAAGTAAAAACGTTGTTGCAAAACTATAACGCGTTTGAAAGGTCCCTTTTTGTCCGATCTTCTCGTTTTCACTCAAAATTAACAACGAAAAACGTTGTTGCAAAACTATAATGCTTTTAAAAGGACCCTTTATGTCCGATCTTCTCGTTTTCACACAAAATAAACTACGAAAAACCTTATTTCAAAACTTTAACGCGTTACAAGGTCTCTTTTTGTCCGATCTTCTCGTGTTCACTCAAAATTAACAACGAAAAACGTTGTTGCAAAAATATAATGCGTTTAAAAGGTTCCTTTTTGTCCGATCTTCTCGTTTTCACACAAAATAAACAACGAAAAACGTTATTGCAAAACTATAACGCTTTTAAAAGGTCCTTTTTTGTCCGATTTTCTCGTTTTCACTTAAAATTAACAACGAAAAACGTTGTTGCAAAACTATAACGCGTTTAAAAGGTCCCTTTATGTCTGATCTTCTCGTTTTCAAACAAAATAAACAACGAAAACGTTGTTGCAAAACTATAACGCGTTTAAAAGGTCCCTTTTGTTCGATCTTCTCGTTTTCACTCAAAATAAACACCGAAAAACGTTGTTGCAAAACTATAAAGCGTTTAAAACGTCCCTTTTTGTCCGATCTTCTCGTTTTCACTCAAAATAAACAACGAAAAACGTTGTTGCAAAACTATAACACGTTTAAAAGGTCCCTTTTTGTCCGATCTTCTCGTTTTCACTCAAAATAAACAACGAAAAACGTTGTTGCAAAAATATAACGCGTTAAAAAGGTCCCTTTTTGTCCGATCTTCTCATTTTCACTCCAAATAAACAACGAAAAACGTTGTTGCAAAACTATAACGCGTTTAAAAGGTCCCATTTTGTCCGATTTTCTCGTTTTCAGTCAAAATTAACAACGAAAAACGTTGTTGCAAAACTATAACGGGTTTAAAAGGTCCCTTTATGTCTGATCTTCTCGTTTTCACACAAAATAAACAACGAAAAACCTTATTGCAAAACTTTAATGCGTTCGAAAGGTCCCTTTTTGTCAGATCTTCTCGTTTTCATTCCAAATAAACAACGAAAAACGTTGTTGAAAAACTATAACGTGTTTAAAAGGTCCTTTTTTGTTCGATTTTCTCGTTTTCACTCAAAATTAACAACGAAAAACGTTATTGCAAAACTATAACGCGTTTGAAAGGTCCTTTTTTGTCCGATCTTCACGTTTTCACTCAAAATAAACAAAGAAAAACGTTGTTGCAAAACTATAACGCATTTAAAAGGTCCCTTTTTGTCCGATCTTCTCGTTTTCACTCAAAATTAACAACGAAAAACGTTGTTGCAAAAATATAACGCGTTTAAAAGGTCCCTTTTTGTCCGATCTTCTCATTTTCACTCCAAATAAACGACAAAAAACGTCGTTCCAAAACTATAACGCGTTTAAAAGGTCCCTTTTTGTTCGATCTTCTCGTTTTCACTCAAAATAAACAACGAAAACGTTGTTGCAAAATTATAACGCGTTTAAAACGTCCCTTTTTGTCCGATCTTCTCGTTTTCACTAATAATAAACAACGAAAAACATTGTTGCAAAACTATAACGCGTTTAGAAGGTCCCTTTTTGTCCGATCTTCTCGTTTTCACTCAAAATAAACAACGAAAAACGTTGTTGCAAAAATATAACGCGTTTAAAAGGTCCCTTTTTGTCCGATCTTCTCATTTTCACTCCAAATAAACAACGAAAAACGTTGTTGCAAAACTAGAACGCGTTTAAAAGGTCCCTTTTTGTCCGTTTTTCTCGTTTTCACTCAAAATTAACAACGGAAAACGTTGTTGCAAAACTATAACGCGTTTAAATGGTCCCTTTTTGTCCGATCTTCTCGTTTTCACACAAAATAAAAAACAAAAAACGTTATTGCAAAACTATAACGCGTTTGAAAGGTCCCTTTTTGTCCGATCTTCTCATTTTCACTCAAAATTAACAACGAAAAATGTTGTTGCAAAACTATAACGCGTTTAAAAGGTCCCTTTTTGTTCGATCTTCTCGTTTTCACACAAAATAAACAACGAAAAACGTTATTGCAAAACTATAACGCGTTTGAAAGGTCCCTTTTTGTCCGATCTTCTCGTTTTCACTCAAAATAAACAACGAAAATCGTTGTTGCAAAACTATAACGCGTTTAAAAGGTCCCTTTTTGTTCGATCTCCTCGTTTTCACTCAAAATTAACAACGAAAAACTTTGTTGCAAAACTATAACGCGTTTAAAAGGTCCCTTTTTGTCCGATCTTCTCGTTTTCACTCAAAATAAACAACATAAAACGTTGTTGCAAAACTATAACGCGTTTAAAACGTCCCTTTTTGTCCGATCTTCTCGTTTTCACTAAAAATAAACAACGAAAAACGTTGTTGCAAAACTATAACGCGTTTAAAATGTCCTTTTTGTCCGATCTTCTCGTTTTCACTCAAAATAAACAACGAAAAACGTTGTTGCAAAAATATAACGCGTTAAAAAGGTCCCTTTTTGTCCGATCTTCTCATTTTCACTCCAAATAAACAATGAAAAACGTTGTTGCAAAACTATAACGCGTTTAAAAGGTCCCATTTTGTCCGATTTTCTCGTTTTCACTCAAAATTAACAACGAAAAACGTTGTTGCAAAACTATAACGCGTTTAAAAGGTCCCTTTATGTCTGATCTTCTCGTTTTCACACAAAATAAACAACGAAAAACCTTATTGCAAAACTTTAACGCGTTTGAAAGGTCCCTTTTAGTCCGATCTTCTCGTTTTCATTCCAAATAAACAACGAAAAACGTTGTTGAAAAACTCTAACGTGTTTAAAAGGTCCTTTTTTGTTCGATTTTTTCTCGTTTTCACTCAAAATTAACAACGAAAAACCTTATTGCAAAACTTTAACGCGTTTGAAAGGTCCCTTTTTGTCCGATCTTCTCGTTTTCATTCCAAATAAACAACGAAAAACGTTGTTTAAAAACTATAACGTGTTTAAAAGGTCCTTTTTTGTTCGATTTTCTCGTTTTCACTCACAATTAAAAACGAAAAACGTTGTTGCAAAACTATAACTCGTTTAAAAGGTCCCTTTTTGTCCGATCTTCTCATTTTCACTCAAAATTAACAATGAAAAACGTTGTTGCAAAACTATAACGCGTTTAAAAGGTCCCTTTTTGTCCGATCTTCTCGTTTTCACACAAAATAAACAACAAAAAACGTTATTGCAAAACTATAACGCGTTTAAAAGGTCCCTTTTTGTCCGATCTTCTCGTTTTCACACAAAATAAACAACAAAAAACGTTATTGCAAAACTATAACGCGTTTAAAAGGTCCCTTTTTGTCCGATCTTCTCATTTTCACTCAAAATTAACAACGAAAAACGTTGTTGCAAAACTATAACGCGTTTAAAAGGTCCCTTTTTGTCCGATCTTCTCGTTTTCACTCAAAATAAACAACGACAAACGTTGTTGCAAAACTATAACGCGTTTAAAACGTCCCTTTTTGTCCGATCTTCTCATTTTCACTCAAAAGTAACAACGAAAAACGTTGTTGCAAAAATATAACGCGTTTAAAAGGTCCCTTTTTGTCCGATCTTCTCATTTTCGCTCCAAATAAACGACGAAAAACGTCGTAAAACTATAACGCGTTTAAAAGGTCCCTTTTTGTTCGATCTTCTCGTTTTCACTCAAAATAAACAACGAAAACGTTGTTGCAAAACTATAACGCGTTTAAAACGTCCCTTTTTGTCCGATCTTCTCGTTTTCACTAAAAATAAACAACGAAAAACATTGTTGCAAAACTATAACGCATTTAAAAGGTCCCTTTTTGTCCGATCTTCTCGTTTTCACTCAAAATAAACAACGAAAAACGTTGTTGCAAAAATATAACGCGTTTAAACGGTTCCTTTTTGTCCGATCTTCTCATTTTCACTCCAAATAAACAACGAAAAACGTTGTTGCAAAACTAGAACGCGTTTAACCCTTTTTGTCCGATTTTCTCGTTTTCACTCAAAATTAACAACGAAAAACGTTGTTGCAAAACTATAACGCGTTTAATAGGTCCCTTTTTGTCCGATCTTCTCGTTTTCACACAAAATAAACAACAAAAAACGTTATTGCAAAACTATAACGCGTTTGAAAGGTCCCTTTTTGTCCGATCTTCTCATTTTCACTCAAAATTAACAACGAAAAACGTTGTTGCAAAACTATAACGCGTTTAAAAGATCCCTTTTTGTCCGATCTTCTCGTTTTCACACAAAATAAACAACGAAAAACGTTATTGCAAAACTATAACGCGTTTGAAAGGTCCCTTTTTGTCCGATCTTCTCGTTTTCACTCAAAATAAACAACGAAAAACGTTGTTGCAAAACTATAACGCGTTTAAAAGGTCCCTTTTTGTCCGATCTTCTCGTTTTCACTCAAAATTAACAACTAAAAACTTTGTGGCAAAACTATAACGCGTTTAAAAGGTCCCTTTTTTCCGATCTTCTCGTTTTCACTCAAAATAAACAAAGAAAAATGTTGTTGCAAAACTATAACGCGTTTAAAATGTCCCTTTTTGTCCGATCTTCTCGTTTTCACTAAAAATAAACAACGAAAAACGTTGTTGCAAAACTATAACGCGTTTAAAAGGTCGTCCCTTTTTGTCCGATCTTCTCGTTTTCACTCAAAATAAACAACGAAAAACGTTGTTGCAAAAATATAACGCGTTAAAAAGGTCCCTTTTTGTCCGATCTTCTCATTTTCACTCCAAATAAACAACGAAAAACGTTGTTGCAAAACTATAACGCGTTTAAAAGGTCCCATTTTGTTCGATTTTCTCGTTTTCACTCAAAATTAACAACGAAAAACGTTGTTGCAAAACTATAACGGGTTTAAAAGGTCCCTTTATGTCTGATCTTCTCGTTTTCACACAAAATAAACAACGAAAAACCTTATTGCAAAACTTTAATGCGTTTGAAATGTCCCTTTTTGTCCGATCTTCTCGTTTTCATTCCAAATAAACAACGAAAAACGTTGTTGAAAAACTATAACGTGTTTAAAAGGTCCTTTTTTGTTCGATTTTTTCTCGTTTTCACTCAAAATTAACAACGAAAAACCTTATTGCAAAACTTTAACGCGTTTGAAAGGTCCCTTTTTATCCGATCTTCTCGTTTTCATTTCAAATAAACAACGAAAAACGTTGTTGAAAAACTATAACGTGTTCAAAAGGTCCTTTTTTGTTCGATTTTCTCGTTTTCACTCAAAATTAACAACGAAAAACGTTGTTACAAAACTATAACGCGTTTAAAAGGTCCCTTTTTGTCCGATCTTCTCATTTTCACTCCAAATAAACAACGAAAAGCGTAGTTGCAAAACTAGAACGCGTTTAAAAGGTCCCTTTTTGTCCGATTTTCTCCTTTTCACTCAAAATTAACAACGAAAAACGTTGTTGCAAAACTATAACGCGTTTGAAAGGTCCCTTTTTGTCCGATCTTCTCGTTTTCACACAAAATAAACAACAAAAAACGTTATTGCAAAACTATAACGCGTTTGAAAGGTCCCTTTTTGTCCGATCTTCTCATTTTCACTCAAAATTAACAACGAAAAACGTTGTTGCAAAACTATAATGCGTTTAAAAGGTCCCTTTTTGTCCGATCTTCTCGTTTTCACTCAAAATAAACAACGACAAACGTTGTTGCAAAACTATAACGCGTTTAAAACGTCCCTTTTTGTCCGATCTTCTCATTTTCACTCAAAAGTAACAACGAAAAACGTTGTTGCAAAAATATAACGCGTTTAAAAGGTCCCTTTTTGTCCGATCTTCTCATTTTCGCTCCAAATAAACGACGAAAAACGTCGTAAAACTATAACGCGTTTAAAAGGTCCCTTTTTGTTCGATCTTCTCGTTTTCACTCAAAATAAACAACGAAAACGTTGTTGCAAAACTATAACGCGTTTAAAACGTCCCTTTTTGTCCGATCTTCTCGTTTTCACTAAAAATAAACAACGAAAAACATTGTTGCAAAACTATAACGCATTTAAAAGGTCCCTTTTTGTCCGATCTTCTCGTTTTCACTCAAAATAAACAACGAAAAACGTTGTTGCAAAAATATAACGCGTTTAAACGGTTCCTTTTTGTCCGATCTTCTCATTTTCACTCCAAATAAACAACGAAAAACGTTGTTGCAAAACTAGAACGCGTTTAACCCTTTTTGTCCGATTTTCTCGTTTTCACTCAAAATTAACAACGAAAAACGTTGTTGCAAAACTATAACGCGTTTAATAGGTCCCTTTTTGTCCGATCTTCTCGTTTTCACACAAAATAAACAACAAAAAACGTTATTGCAAAACTATAACGCGTTTGAAAGGTCCCTTTTTGTCCGATCTTCTCATTTTCACTCAAAATTAACAACGAAAAACGTTGTTGCAAAACTATAACGCGTTTAAAAGATCCCTTTTTGTCCGATCTTCTCGTTTTCACACAAAATAAACAACGAAAAACGTTATTGCAAAACTATAACGCGTTTGAAAGGTCCCTTTTTGTCCGATCTTCTCGTTTTCACTCAAAATAAACAACGAAAAACGTTGTTGCAAAACTATAACGCGTTTAAAAGGTCCCTTTTTGTCCGATCTTCTCGTTTTCACTCAAAATTAACAACTAAAAACTTTGTGGCAAAACTATAACGCGTTTAAAAGGTCCCTTTTTTCCGATCTTCTCGTTTTCACTCAAAATAAACAAAGAAAAATGTTGTTGCAAAACTATAACGCGTTTAAAATGTCCCTTTTTGTCCGATCTTCTCGTTTTCACTAAAAATAAACAACGAAAAACGTTGTTGCAAAACTATAACGCGTTTAAAAGGTCGTCCCTTTTTGTCCGATCTTCTCGTTTTCACTCAAAATAAACAACGAAAAACGTTGTTGCAAAAATATAACGCGTTAAAAAGGTCCCTTTTTGTCCGATCTTCTCATTTTCACTCCAAATAAACAACGAAAAACGTTGTTGCAAAACTATAACGCGTTTAAAAGGTCCCATTTTGTTCGATTTTCTCGTTTTCACTCAAAATTAACAACGAAAAACGTTGTTGCAAAACTATAACGGGTTTAAAAGGTCCCTTTATGTCTGATCTTCTCGTTTTCACACAAAATAAACAACGAAAAACCTTATTGCAAAACTTTAATGCGTTTGAAATGTCCCTTTTTGTCCGATCTTCTCGTTTTCATTCCAAATAAACAACGAAAAACGTTGTTGAAAAACTATAACGTGTTTAAAAGGTCCTTTTTTGTTCGATTTTTTCTCGTTTTCACTCAAAATTAACAACGAAAAACCTTATTGCAAAACTTTAACGCGTTTGAAAGGTCCCTTTTTATCCGATCTTCTCGTTTTCATTTCAAATAAACAACGAAAAACGTTGTTGAAAAACTATAACGTGTTCAAAAGGTCCTTTTTTGTTCGATTTTCTCGTTTTCACTCAAAATTAACAACGAAAAACGTTGTTACAAAACTATAACGCGTTTAAAAGGTCCCTTTTTGTCCGATCTTCTCATTTTCACTCCAAATAAACAACGAAAAGCGTAGTTGCAAAACTAGAACGCGTTTAAAAGGTCCCTTTTTGTCCGATTTTCTCCTTTTCACTCAAAATTAACAACGAAAAACGTTGTTGCAAAACTATAACGCGTTTGAAAGGTCCCTTTTTGTCCGATCTTCTCGTTTTCACACAAAATAAACAACAAAAAACGTTATTGCAAAACTATAACGCGTTTGAAAGGTCCCTTTTTGTCCGATCTTCTCATTTTCACTCAAAATTAACAACGAAAAACGTTGTTGCAAAACTATAATGCGTTTAAAAGGTCCCTTTTTGTCCGATCTTCTCGTTTTCACTCAAAATAAACAACAAAAAACGTTGTTGCAAAACTATAACGCGTCTACAACGTCCCTTTTTGTCCGATCTTCTCGTTTTCACTCAAAATTAACAACGAAAAACGTTGTTGCAAAAATATAACGCTTTTAAAAGTTCCCTTTTTGTCCGATCTTCTCATTTTCACTCCAAATAAACGACGAAAAACGTCGTTGCAAAACTATAACGCGTTTAAAAGGTCCCTTTTTGTTCGATCTTCTCGTTTTCACTCAAAATAAACAACGAAAACGTTGTTGCAAGACTATAACGCGTTTAAAACGTCCCTTTTGTCCGATCTTCTCGTTTTTACTAAAAATAAACAACGAAAAACATTGTTGCAAAACTATAACGCGATTAGAAGGTCCCTTTTTGTCCGATCTTCTCGTTTTCACTCAAAATAAACAACGAAAAACGCTGTTGCAAAAATATAACGCGTTTAAAAGGTCCCTTTTTGTCCGATCTTCTCATTTTCACTCCAAATAAACAACGAAAAACGTTGTTGCAAAACTAGAACGCGTTTAAAAGGTCCCTTTTTGTCCGATTTTCGCGTTTTCACTCAAAATTAACAACGAAAAACGTTGTTGCAAAACTATAACGCGTTTAAAAGGTCCCTTTTTGTCCGATCTTCTCGTTTTCACACAAAATAAACAACAAAAAACGTTATAGCAAAAGTATAACGCGTTTGAAAGGTCCCTTTTTGTCCGATCTTCTCATTTTCACTCAAAATTAACAACGAAAAACGTTGTTGCAAAACTATAACGCGTTTAAAAGGTCCCTTTTTGTCCGATCTTCTCGTTTTCACACAAAATAAACAACGAAAAACGTTATTGCAAAACTATAACGCGTTTGAAAGGTCCCTTTTTGTCCGATCTTCTCGTTTTCACTCAAAATAAACAACGAAAAACGTTGTTGCAAAACTATAACGCTTTTAAAAGGTCCCTTTTTGTCCGATCTTCTCGTTTTCACTCAAAATTAACAACGAAAAACTTTGTGGCAAAACTATAACGCGTTTAAAAGGTCCCTTTTTTCCGATCTTCTCGTTTTCACTCAAAATAAACAACGAAAAACGTTGTTGCAAAACTATAACGCGTTTAAAACGTCCCTTTTTGTCCGATCTTCTCGTTTTCACTAAAAATAAACAACGAAAAACGTTGTTGCAAAACTATAACGCGTTTAAAAGGTCCCTTTTTGTCCGATCTTCTCGTTTTCACTCAAAATAAACAACGAAAAACGTTGTTGCAAAAATATAACGCGTTAAAAAGGTCCCTTTTTGTCCGATCTTCTCATTTTCACTCAAAATAAACAACGAAAAACGTTGTTGCAAAACTATAACGCGTTTAAAAGGTCCCATTTTGTTCGATTTTCTCGTTTTCACTCAAAATTAACAACGAAAAACGTTGTTGCAAAACTATAACGGGTTTTAAAGGTCCCTTTATGTCTGATCTTCTCGTTTTCACACAAAATAAACAACGAAAAACATTATTGCAAAACTTTAACGCGTTTGAAAGGTCCCTTTTTGTCCGATCTTCTCGTTTTCTTTCCAAATAAACAACGAAAAACGTTGTTGAAAAACTATAACATGTTTAAAAGGTCCTTTTTTGTTCGATTTTCTCGTTTTCACTCAAATTAACAACGAAAAACGTTGTCGCAAAACTATAACGCGTTTAAAAGGTCCCTTTTTGTCCGATCTTCTCGTTTTCACACAAAATATACAACGAAAAACGTTATTGCAAAATTATAACGCGTTTGAAAGGTCCCCTTTTGTCCGATCTTCTCGTTTTCACTCAAAATTAACAACGAAAAACGTTGTTGCAAAACTATAATGCGTTTAAAAGGTCCCTTTATGTCCGATCTTCTCGTTTTCACTCAAAATAAACAACGAAAAACGTTGTTGCAAAACTATAACGAGTTTGAAAGGTCCCTTTTTGTCCGATCTTCTCGTTTTCACTCAAAATAAAAAAATGAAAAACATTGTTGCAAAACTATAACGCGTTTAAAAGGTCCCTTTATGTCCGATCTTCTCGTTTTCACCCAAAATAAACAACGAAAAACCTTATTGCAAAACTATAACGTTTTTAAAAGGTCCCTTTATGTTCGATCTTCTCGTTTTCACGCAAAATTAACAACGAAAAACGTTGTTGCAAAACTATAACGCATTTTAAAAGGTCCCTTTTTGTCCGATCTTCTCGTTTTCACACAAAATGAACAACGAAAAACGTTGTTGCAAAACTATAACGCGTTTAAAAGGTCCCTTTTTGTACGATCTTCTCGTTTTCACTCAAGATTAACAAGTAAAAACGTTGTTGCAAAACTATAACGCGTTTGAAAGGTCCCTTTTTGTCCGATCTTCTCGTTTTCACTCAAAATTAACAACGAAAAACGTTGTTGCAAAACTATAATGCTTTTAAAAGGACCCTTTATGTCCGATCTTCTCGTTTTCACACAAAATAAACTACGAAAAACCTTATTTCAAAACTTTAACGCGTTACAAGGTCTCTTTTTGTCCGATCTTCTCGTGTTCACTCAAAATTAACAACGAAAAACGTTGTTGCAAAAATATAATGCGTTTAAAAGGTTCCTTTTTGTCCGATCTTCTCGTTTTCACACAAAATAAACAACGAAAAACGTTATTGCAAAACTATAACGCTTTTAAAAGGTCCTTTTTTGTCCGATTTTCTCGTTTTCACTTAAAATTAACAACGAAAAACGTTGTTGCAAAACTATAACGCGTTTAAAAGGTCCCTTTATGTCTGATCTTCTCGTTTTCAAACAAAATAAACAACGAAAACGTTGTTGCAAAACTATAACGCGTTTAAAAGGTCCCTTTTGTTCGATCTTCTCGTTTTCACTCAAAATAAACACCGAAAAACGTTGTTGCAAAACTATAACGCGTTTAAAACGTCCCTTTTTGTCCGATCTTCTCGTTTTCACTCAAAATAAACAACGAAAAACGTTGTTGCAAAACTATAACGCGTTTAAAAGGTCCCTTTTTGTCCGATCTTCTCGTTTTCACTCAAAACTAACAACGAAAAACGTTGTTGCAAAACTATAACGCGTTTAAAAGGTCCCTTTTTGTCCGACCTTCTCTTTTTCTTACAAAATAAACAACGAAAAACGTTATTGCAGAACGATAACGCATTTGAAAGGTACCTTTTGGTCCGATTTTCTAGTTTTCACTCAAAATAAACAACGAAAAACGTTGTTGCAAAACTATAACGCGTTTAAAAGGTTCCTTTTTAGTCGATCTTCTCGTTTTCACACAAAATAAACAACGAAAAACCTTATTGCAAAACTTTAACGCGTTTGAAAGGTCCCTTTTTGTCCGATCCTCTCGTTTTCACTCAAAATAAAAAAACGAAAAACGTTGTTGCAAAACTATAACGCTTTTAAAAGATCCCTTTTTTTTCCAATCTTCTCATTTTCACTCCAAATAAACAACGAAAAACGTTGTTGCAAAACTATAACGCTTTTAAAAGATCCCTTTTTGTCCAATCTTCTCATTTTCACTCCAAATAAACAACGAAAAACGTTGTTGCAAAACTATAACGCGTTTGAAAGGTACCTTTTTGTCCGATCTTCTCGTTTTCACTCAAAATTAACAACGAAAAACGTTGTTGCAAAACTATAACACGTTTAAAAGGTCCCTTTATGTCCGATCTTCTCGTTTTCACACAAAATAAATAACGAAAAACCTTATTGCAAAACTTTAACGGGTTTGAAAGGTCCCTTTTTGTCCGATCTTCTCGTTTTCACTCAAAATTAACAACGAAAAACGTTGTTGCAAAACTATAACGCGTTTAAAAGGTCCCTTTTTATCCGATCTTCTCGTTTTCACACAAAATAAATAACGAAAAACGTTATTGCAAAACTATAACGCGTTTGAAAGGTCCCTTTTTGTCTGATCTTCTCGTTTTCACTCAAAATTAACAACGAAAAACGTTGTTGCAAAACTATAACGCGTTTAAAAGGTCCCTTTTTGTACGATCTTCTCGTTTTCACACAAAATAAACAATAAAAAACGTTGTTGCAAAACTATAACGAGTTTAAAAGGTCCCTTTTTGTACGATCTTCTAGTCTTCACACAAAATAAACAACGAAAAACGTTATTACAAAACTATAACACGTTTAAAAGGTCCCTTTTTGTCAGATCATCTCGTTTTCACTCAAAATAAACAACGAAAAACGTTGTTGCAAAACTATAACGCGTTTAAAAGGTCTCTTTTTGTCCGATCTTCTCATTTTCACTCCAAATAAACAACGGAAAACGTTGTTGCAAAACTATAACGCGTTTAAAAGGTCCTTTTTTGTCCGATCTTCTCGTGTTCACTCATAATTAACAACGGAAAACGTTGTTGCAAAACTATAATGCGTTTAAAAGGTCCCTTTTTGTCTGATCTTCTCGTTTTCACACAAAATAAACAACAAAAAACGTTATTGCAAAACTATTACGCGTTTGAAAGGTCCCTTTTTGTCCGATCTTCTCGTTTTCACTCAAAATTAACAACGAAAAACGTTGTTGCAAAACTATAACGCGTTTAAAAGGTCCCTTTTTGTCCGATCTTCTCTTTTTCACACAAAATAAACAACGAAAAACGTTATTGCAAAACTATAACGCGTTTGAAAGGTACATTTTTGTCCGATCTTCTCGTTTTCACTCAAAATTAACAACGAAAAACGTTGTTGTAAAACTATAACGCGTTTAAAAGGTCCCTTTATGTTCGATCTTCTCGTTTTCACACAAAATAAAAAAACGAAAAACCTTATTGCAAAACTTTAACGCGTTTGAAAGGTCCCTTTTTGTCCGATCTTCTCGTTTTCACTCAAAATTAACAACGAAAAACGTTGTTGCAAAACTATAACGCGTTTAAAAGGTCCCTTTTTGTCCGATCTTCTCGTTTTCACACAAAATAAACAACGAAAAACGTTATTGCAAAACTTTAACGCGTTTGAAAGGTCCCTTTTTGTCTGATCTTCTCGTTTTCACTCAAAATTAACAACGAAAAACGTTGTTGCAAAACTATAACGCGTTTGAAAGGTCCCCTTTTGTCCGATCTTCTCGTTTTCACACAAAATTAACAATAAAAAACGTTGTTACAAAACTATAACGCGTTTAAAAGGTCCCTTTTTGTACGATCTTCTAGTTTTCACACAAAATATACAACGAAAAACGTTATTGCAAAACTATAACGCGTTTAAAAGGTCCCTTTTTGTCCGATCTTCTCGTTTTCACTTAAAATAAACAACGAAAAACGTTGTTGCAAAACTATAACGCGTTTAAAAGGTCCCTTTTTGTCCGATCTTCTCGTTTTCACTCATAATTAACAACGAAAAACGTTGTTGCAAAACTATAATGCGTTTAAAAGGTCCCTTTTTGTCCGATCTTCTCGTTTTCACACAAAATAAACAACGAAAAACGTTATTGCAAAACTATTACGCGTTTGAAAGGTCCCTTTTTGTCCGATCTTCTCGTTTTCACTCAAAAATAACAACGAAAAACGTTGTTGCAAAACTATAACGCGTTTAAAAGGTCCCTTTTTGTCCGATCTTCTCTTTTTCACTCAAAATAAACAACGAAAAATGTTGTTGCAAAACTATAACGCGTTTGAAAGGTACCTTTTTGTCCGATTTTCTAATTTTCACTCAAAATTAACAACGAAAAACGTTGTTGCAAAACTATAACGCGTTTAAAAGGTCCCTTTTTGTCCGATCTTCTCGTTTTCACTCAAAATAAAAAAACGAAAAACGTTGTTGCAAAACTATAACGCGTTTAAAAGGTCCCTTTATGTCCGATCTTCTCGTTTTCACTCAAAATAAACAACTAAAAATGTTGTTGCAAAACTATAACGCATTTAAAAGGTCATATTTTGTTCGATCTTCTCGTTTTCACTCAAAATTAACAACGAAAAACGTTGTTGCAAAACTATAACGCGTTTAAAAGGTCCCTTTTTGTCCGATCTTCTCGTTTTCACACAAAATATACAACGAAAAACGTTATTGCAAAATTATAACGCGTTTGAAAGGTCCCTTTTTGTCCGATCTTCTCGTTTTCACTCAAAATTAACAACGAAAAACGTTGTTGCAAAACTATAATGCGTTTAAAAGGTCCCTTTATGTCCGATCTTCTCGTTTTCACTCAAAATAAACAACGAAAAACGTTGTTGCAAAACTATAACGAGTTTGAAAGGTCCCTTTTTGTCCGATCTTCTCGTTTTCACTCAAAATAAAAAAATGAAAAACATTGTTGCAAAACTATAACGCGTTTAAAAGGTCCCTTTATGTCCGATCTTCTCGTTTTCACCCAAAATAAACAACGAAAAACCTTATTGCAAAACTATAACGTTTTTAAAAGGTCCCTTTATCTTCGATCTTCTCGTTTTCACGCAAAATTAACAACGAAAAACGTTGTTGCAAAACTATAACGCATTTTAAAAGGTCCCTTTTTGTCCGATCTTCTCGTTTTCACACAAAATGAACAACGAAAAACGTTGTTGCAAAACTATAACGCGTTTAAAAGGTCCCTTTTTGTACGATCTTCTCGTTTTCACTCAAAATTAACAAGGAAAAACGTTGTTGCAAAACTATAACGCGTTTGAAAGGTCCCTTTTTGTCCGATCTTCTCGTTTTCACTCAAATTTAACAACGAAAAACGTTGTTGCAAAACTATAACGCTTTTAAAAGGACCCTTTATGTCCGATCTTCTCGTTTTAACACAAAATAAACTACGAAAAACCTTATTTCAAAACTTTAACTCGTTACAAGGTCCCTTTTTGTCCGATCTTCTCGTGTTCACTCAAAATTAACAACGAAAAACGTTGTTGCAAAAATATAATGCGTTTAAAAGGTCCCTTTTTGTCCGATCTTCTCGTTTTCACACAAAATAAACAACGAAAAACGTTATTGCAAAACTATAACGCTTTTAAAAGGTCCCTTTTTGTCCGATTTTCTCGTTTTCACTGAAAATTAACAACGAAAAACGTTGTTGCAAAACTATAACGCGTTTAAAAGGTCCCTTTATGTCTGATCTTCTCGTTTTCAAACAAAATAAACAACGAAAACGTTGTTGCAAAACTATAACGCGTTTAAAAGGTCCCTTTTGTTCGATCTTCTCGTTTTCACTCAAAATAAACACCGAAAAACGTTGTTGCAAAACTATAACGCGTTTAAAACGTCCCTTTTTGTCCGATCTTCTCGTGTTCACTCAAAATAAACAACGAAAAACGTTGTTGCAAAAATATAATGCGTTTAAAAGGTCCCTTTTTGTCCGATCTTCTCGTTTTCACACAAAATAAACAACGAAAAACGTTATTGCAAAACTATAACGCTTTTAAAAGGTCCCTTTTTGTCCGATTTTCTCGTTTTCACTGAAAATTAACAACGAAAAACGTTGTTGCAAAACTATAACGCGTTTAAAAGGTCCCTTTATGTCTGATCTTCTCGTTTTCAAACAAAATAAACAACGAAAACGTTGTTGCAAAACTATAACGCGTTTAAAAGGTCCCTTTTGTTCGATCTTCTCGTTTTCACTCAAAATAAACACCGAAAAACGTTGTTGCAAAACTATAACGCGTTTAAAACGTCCCTTTTTGTCCGATCTTCTCGTTTTCACTCAAAATAAACAACGAAAAACGTTGTTGCAAAACTATACCGCGTTTAAAAGGTCCCTTTTTGTCCGATCTTCTCGTTTTCACTCAAAACTAACAACGAAAAACGTTGTTGCAAAACTATAACGCGTTTAAAAGGTCCCTTTTTGTCCGACCTTCTCTTTTTCACACAAAATAAACAACGAAAAACGTTATTGCAGAACGATAACGCATTTGAAAGGTACCTTTTGGTCCGATTTTCTAGTTTTCACTCAAAATAAACAACGAAAAACGTTGTTGCAAAACTATAACGCGTTTAAAAGATTCCTTTTTAGTCGATCTTCTCGTTTTCACACAAAATAAACAACGAAAAACCTTATTGCAAAACTTTAACGCGTTTGAAAGGTCCCTTTTTGTCCGATCTTCTCGTTTTCACTCAAAATAAAAAAACGAAAAACGTTGTTGCAAAACTATAACGCGTTTAAAAGGTCCCTTTTTTTTTCCAATCTTCTCATTTTCACTCCAAATAAACAAAGAAAAACGTTGTTGCAAAACTATAACGCTTTTAAAAGGTCCCTTTTTGTCCAATCTTCTCATTTTCACTCCAAATAAACAACGAAAAACGTTGTTGCAAAACTATAACGCTTTTAAAAGTTCCCTTTTTGTCCGATTTTCTCGTTTTCACTCAAAATTAACAACGAAAAACGTTGTTGCAAAACTATAATGCGTTTAAAACTCCCCTTTATGTCCGATCTTCTCGTTTTCACACAAAATAAAC
Source organism: Rutidosis leptorrhynchoides (assembly GCF_046630445.1). NCBI lineage: Eukaryota > Viridiplantae > Streptophyta > Magnoliopsida > Asterales > Asteraceae > Rutidosis > Rutidosis leptorrhynchoides. Next base: position 263,386,102 of record NC_092337.1, read on the forward strand.
AACGAAAAACCTTATTGCAAAACTTTAACGCGTTTGAAAGGTCCCTTTTTGTCCGATCTTCTCGTTTTCACTCAAAATTAACAACGAAAAACGTTGTTGCAAAACTATAACGCGTTTAAAAGGTCCCCTTTTGTCCGATCTTCTCGTTTTCACACAAAATAAACAACGAAAAACGTTATTGCAAAACTATAACGCGTTTGAAAGGTCCCTTTTTGTCCGATCTTCTCGTTTTCACTCAAAATTAACAACGAAAAACGTTGTTGCAAAACTATAACGCGTTTAAAAGGTCCCTTTTTGTCCGATCTTCTCGTTTTCACACAAAATAAACAATAAAAAACGTTGTTGAATAACTATAACGCGTTTAAAAGGTCCCTTTTTGTACAATCTTCTAGTTTTCACACAAAATAAACAACGAAAAACGTTATTGCAAAACTATAACACGTTTAAAAGGTCTGTTTTTGTCCGATCTTCTCGTTTTCACTCAAAATAAACAACGAAAAATGTTGTTGCAAAACTATAACGCGTTTAAAAGGTCCCTTTTTGTCCGATCTTCTCATTTTCACTCCAAATAAACAACGAAAAACGTTGTTGCAAAACTATAACGCGTTTAAAAGTTCCCTTTTTGTCCGATCTTCACGTTTTCACTCATAATTAACAACGAAAAACGTTGTTGCAAAACTATAATGCGTTTAAAAGGTCCCTTTTGTCCGATCTTCTCGTTTTCACACAAAATAAACAACAAAAAACGTTATTGCAAAACTATTACGCGTTTGAAAGGTCCCTTTTTGTCCGATCTTCTCGTTTTCACTCAAAATTAACAACGAAAAACGTTGTTGCAAAACTATAACGCGTTTAAAAGGTCCCTTTTTGTCCGATCTTCTCTTTTTCACACAAAATAAACAACAAAAAACGTTATTGCAAAACTATAACGCGTTTGAAAGGTACCTTTTGGTCCGATTTTCTAGTTTTCACTCAAAATACATAACGAAAAACGTTGTTGCAAAACTATAACGCGTTTAAAAGGTCCCTTTTTGTCCGATCTTCTCGTTTTCACTCAAAATAAAAAAACGAAAAACGTTGTTGCAAAACTATAACGCGTTTAAAAGGTCCCTTTATGTCCGATCTTCTCGTTTTCACCCAAAATAAACAACGAAAAACCTTATTGCAAAACTTTAACGGGTTTGAAAGGTCCCTTTTTGTCCGATTTTCTCGTTTTCACTCAAAATTAACAACGAAAAACGTTGTTGCAAAACTATAACGCGTTTAAAAGGTCCCTTTTTGTCCGATCTTCTCGTTTACACACAAAATAAACAACGAAAAATGTTATTGCAAAACTATAACGCGTTTGAAAGGTCCCTTTTTGTCTGATCTTCTCGTTTTCACTCAAAATTAACAACGAAAAACGTTGTTGCAAAACTATAACGCGTTTAAAAGGTCCCTTTTTGTCCGATCTTCACGTTTTCACACAAAATAAACAATAAAAAACGTTGTTGCAAAACTATAACGCGTTTAAAAGGTCCCTTTTTGTACGATCTTCTAGTCTTCACACAAAATAAACAACGAAAACGTTATTGCAAAACTATAACACGTTTAAAAGATCCCTTTTTGTCCGATCTTCTCGTTTTCACTCAAAATAAACAGCGAAAAACGTTGTTGCAAAACTATAACGCGTTTAAAAGGTCCCTTTTTGTCCGATCTTCTCATTTTCACTCCAAATAAACAACAAAAAACGTTGTTGAAAAACTATAACGCTTTTAAAAGGTCCCTTTTTGTCCGATCTTCTCGTGTTCACTCATAATTAACAACGAAAAACGTTGTTGCAAAACTATAATGCGTTTAAAAGGTCCCTTTTTGTCCGATCTTCTCGTTTTCACACAAAATAAACAACAAAAAACGTTATTGCAAAACTATTACGCGTTTGAAAGGTCCCTTTTTGTCTGATCTTCTCGTTTTCACTCAAAATTAACAACGAAAAACGTTGTTGCAAAACTATAACGCGTTTAAAAGGTCCCTTTTTGTCCGATCTTCTCTTTTTCAAACAAAATAAACAACGAAAAACGTTATTGCAAAACTATAACGCGTTTGAAAGGTACCTTTTTGTCCGATCTTCTCGTTTTCACTCAAAATTAACAACGAAAAACGTTGTTGCAAAACTATAACACGTTTAAAAGGTCCCTTTATGTCCGATCTTCTCGTTTTCACACAAAATAAACAACGAAAAACCTTATTGCAAAACTTTAACGCGTTTGAAAGGTCCCTTTTTGTTCGATCTTCTCGTTTTCACTCATAATTAACAACGAAAAACGTTGTTGCAAAACTATAACGCGTTTAAAAGGTCCCTTTTTGTCCGATCTTCTCGTTTTCACTCATAATTAACAACGAAAAACGTTGTTGCAAAACTATAATGCGTTTAAAAGGTCCCTTTTTGTCCGATCTTCACGTTTTCACTCATAATTAACAACGAAAAACGTTGTTGCAAAACTATAATGCGTTTAAAAGGTCCCTTTTTGTCCGATCTTCTCGTTTTCACACAAAATAAACAACGAAAAACGTTATTGCAAAACTATTACGCGTTTGAAAGGTCCTTTTTTGTCCGATCTTCTCGTTTTCACTCAAAATTAACAACGAAAAACGTTGTTGCAAAACTATAACGCGTTTAAAAGGTCCCTTTTTGTCCGATCTTCTCTTTTTCACACAAAATAAACAACGAAAAACGTTATTGCAAAATTATAACGCGTTTGAAAGGTCCCTTTTTGTCCGATCTTCTCGTTTTCACTCAAAATTAACAACGAAAAACGTTGTTGCAAAACTATAACGCGTTTAAAAGGTCCCTTTTTGTCCGATCTTCTCTTTTTCACACAAAATAAACAACGAAAAACGTTATTGCAAAACTATAACGCATTTGAAAGGTACCTTTTGGTCCGATTTTCTAGTTTTCACTCAAAATAAACAACGAAAAACGTTGTTGCAAAACTATAACGCGTTTAAAAGGTCCCTTTTTGTCCGATCTTCTCGTTTTCACTCAAAATAAAAAAACGAAAAACGTTGTTGCAAAACTATAACGCGTTTAAAAGGTCCCTTTATGTCCGATCTTCTCGTTTTCACTCAAAATAAACAACAAAAAATGTTGTTGCAAAACTATAACGCATTTAAAAGGTCCTATTTTATCCGATCTTCTCTTTTTCACTCAAAATTAACAACGAAAAACGTTGTTGTTGCAAAACTATAACGCGTTTAAAAGGTCTCTTTTTGTCCGATCTTCTCGTTTTCACACAAAATAAACAACGAAAAACGTTATTGCAAAACTATAACGCGTTTGAAAGGTCCCTTTTTGTCCGATCTTCTCGTTTTCGCACAAAATTAACAACGAAAAATGTTGTTGCAAAACTATAACGCGTTTAAAAGGTTCCTTTATGTCCGATCTTCTCGTTTTCACCCAAAATAAACAACGAAAAACCTTATTGCAAAACTTTAACGCGTTTGAAAGGTCCCTTTTTGTCCGATTTTCTCGTTTTCACTCAAAATTAACAACGAAAAACGTTGTTGCAAAACTATAACGCGTTTAAAAGGTCACTTTTTGTCCGATCTTCTCGTTTTCACACAAAATAAACAACGAAAAACGTTATTTCAAAACTATAACGCGTTTGAAAGGTCCCTTTTTGTCTGATCTTCTCGTTTTCACTCAAAATTAACAACGAAAAACGTTGTTGCAAAACTATAACGCGTTTAAAAGGTCCCTTTTTGTCCGATCTTCTCGTTTTCACACAAAATAAAAAATAAAAAACGTTGTTGCAAAACTATAACGCGTTTAAAAGGTCCCTTTTTGTACGATCTTCTAGTCTTCACACAAAATAAACAACGAAAACGTTATTGCAAAACTATAACACGTTTAAAGATCCCTTTTTGTCCGATCTTCTCGTTTTCACTCAAAATAAACAACGAAAAACGTTGTTGCAAAACTATAACGCGTTTAAAAGGTCCCTTTTTGTCCGATCTTCTCATTTTCACTCCAAATAAACAACGAAAAACGTTGTTGAAAAACTATAACGCTTTTAAAAGGTCCCTTTTTGTCCGATTTTCTCGTGTTCACTCATAATTAGCAACGAAAAACGTTGTTGCAAAACTATAATGCGTTTAAAAGGTCCCTTTTTGTCCGATCTTCTCGTTTTCACACAAAATAAACAACAAAAAACGTTATTGCAAAACTATTACGCGTTTGAAAGGTCCCTTTTTGTCCGATCTTCTCGTTTTCACTCAAAATTAACAACGAAAAACGTTGTTGCAAAACTATAACGCGTTTAAAAGGTCCCTTTTTGTCCGATCTTCTCTTTTTCACACAAAATAAACAACGAAAAACGTTATTGCAAAACTATAACGCGTTTGAAAGGTACCTTTTTGTCCGATCTTCTCGTTTTCACTCAAAATTAACAACGAAAAACGTTGTTGCAAAACTATAACACGTTTAAAAGGTCCCTTTATGTCCGATCTTCTCGTTTTCACACAAAATAAACAACGAAAAACCTTATTGCAAAACTTTAACGCGTTTGAAAGGTCCCTTTTTGTCCGATCTTCTCGTTTTCACACAAAATTAACAACCAAAAACGTTATTGCAAAACTATAACGCGTTTGAAAGGTACCTTTTTGTCCGATCTTCTCGTTTTCACTCAAAATTAACAACGAAAAACGTTGTTGCAAAACTATAACACGTTTAAAAGGTCCCTTTATGTCCGATCTTCTCGTTTTGACACAAAATAAACAACGAAAAACCTTATTGCAAAACTTTAACGCGTTTGAAAGGTCCCTTTTTGTCCAATCTTCTCGTTTTCACACAAAATTAACAACCAAAAACGTTGTTACAAAACTATAACGCGTTTAAAAGGTCCCTTTTTGTCCGATCTTCTCGTTTTCACACAAAATAAACAACGAAAAACGTTATTGCAAAACTATAACTCGTTTGAAAGGTCCCTTTTTGTCTGATCTTCTCGTTTTCACTAAAAATTAACAACGAAAAACGTTGTTGCAAAACTATAACGCGTTTAAAAGGTCCCTTTTTGTCCGATCTTCTCGTTTTCACACAAAATAAACAATAAAAAACGTTGTTGCAAAACTATAACGCGTTTAAAAGGTCCCTTTTTGTACGATCTTCTAGTCTTCACACAAAATAAACAACGAAAAACGTTATTGCAAAACTATAACACGTTTAAAAGGTCCCTTTTTGTCCGATCTTCTCGTTTTCACTCAAAATAAACAACGAAAAACGTTGTTGCAAAACTATAACGCGTTTAAAAGGTCCCTTTTTGTCCGATCTTCTCATTTTCACTACAAATAAACAACGAAAAACGTTGTTGAAAAACTATAACGCTTTTAAAAGGTCCCTTTTTGTCCGATCTTCTCGTGTTCACTCATAATTAACAACGAAAAACGTTTTTGCAAAACTATAATGCGTTTAAAAGGTCCCTTTTTGTCCGATCTTCTCGTTTTCACACAAAATAAAAAACAAAAAACGTTATTGCAAAACTATTACGCGTTTGAAAGGTCCCTTTTTGTCCGATCTTCTCGTTTTCACTCAAAATTAACAACGAAAAACGTTGTTGCAAAACTATAACGCGTTTAAAAGGTCCCTTTTTGTCCGATCTTCTCTTTTTCACACAAAATAAACAACGAAAAACGTTATTGCAAAACTATAACGCGTTTAAAAGGTACCTTTTTGTCCGATCTTCTCGTTTTCACTCAAAATTAACAACGAAAAACGTTGTTGCAAAACTATAACACGTTTAAAAGGTCCTTTTATGTCCGATCTTCTCGTTTTCACACAAAATAAACAACGAAAAACCTTATTGCAAAACTTTAACGCGTTTGAAAGGTCCCTTTTTGTCCGATCTTCTCGTTTTCACTCAAAATTAACAACGAAAAACGTTGTTGCAAAACTATAACGCGTTTAAAAGGTCCCTTTTTATCCGATCTTCTCGTTTTCACACAAAATAAACAACGAAAAACGTTATTGCAAAACTATAACGCGTTTGAAAGGTCCCTTTTTGTCTGATTTTCTCGTTTTCACTCAAAATTACAACGAAAAACATTGTTGCAAAACTATAACGCGTTTAAAAGGTCCCTTTTTGTCCGATCTTCTCGTTTTCACACAAAATAAACAATAAAAAACGTTGTTGCAAAACTATAACGCGTTTAAAAGGTCCCTTTTTGTACGATCTTCTAGTTTTCACACAAAATAAACAACGAAAAACGTTATTGCAAAACTATAACACGTTTAAAAGGTCCCTTTTTGTCCGATCATCCCGTTTTCACTTAAAATAAACAATGAAAAACGTTGTTGCAAAACTATTACGCGTTTAAAAGGTCCCTTTTTGTCCGATCTTCTCATTTTCACTCCAAATAAACAACGAAAAACGTTGTTACAAAACTATATCGCGTTTAAAAGGTCCCTTTTTGTCCGATCTTCTCGTTTTCACTCATAATTAACAACGAAAAACGTTGTTGCAAAACTATAATGCGTTTAAAAGGTCCCTTTTTGTCCGATCTTCTCGTTTTCACACAAAATAAACAACAAAAAACGTTATTGCAAAACTATTACTCGTTTGAAAGGTCCCTTTTTGTCCGATCTTCTCGTTTTCACTCAAAATTAACAACGAAAAACGTTGTTGCAAAACTATAACGCGTTTAAAAGGTCCTTTTTTGTCCGATCTTCTCGTTTTCACCCAAAATAAACAACGAAAAACCTTATTGCAAAACTTTAACGCGTTTGAAAGGTCCCTTTTTGTCCGATTTTCTCGTTTTCACTCAAAATTAACAACGAAAAACGTTGTTGCAAAACTATAACGCGTTTAAAAGGTCCCTTTTTGTCCGATCTTCTCGTTTTCACACAAAATAAACAACGAAAAACGTTATTGCAAAACTATAACGCGTTTGAAAGGTCCCTTTTTGTCTGATCTTCTCGTTTTCACTCAAAATTAACAACGAAAAACGTTGTTGCAAAACTATAACGCGTTTAAAAGGTCCATTTTTGTCCGATCTTCTCGTTTTCACACAAAATAAACAATAAAAAACGTTGTTGCAAAACTATAACGCGTTTAAAAGGTCCCTTTTTGTACGATCTTCTAGTCTTCACACAAAATAAACAACGAAAACGTTATTGCAAAACTATAACACGTTTAAAAGATCCCTTTTTGTCCGATCTTCTCGTTTTCACTCAAAATAAACAACGAAAAACGTTGTTGCAAAACTATAACGCGTTTAAAAGTTCCCTTTTTGTCCGATCTTCTCATTTTCACTCCAAATAAACAACGAAAAACGTTATTGCAAAATTATAACGCGTTTGAAAGGTCCCTTTTTGTCCGATCTTCTCGTTTTCACTCAAAATTAACAACGAAAAACGTTGTTGCAAAACTATAACGCGTTTAAAAGGTCCATTTTTGTCCGATCTTCTCTTTTTCACACAAAATAAACAACGAAAAACGTTATTGCAAAACTATAACGCATTTGAAAGGTACCTTTTGGTCCGATTTTCTAGTTTTCACTCAAAATAAACAACGAAAAACGTTGTTGCAAAACTATAACGCGTTTAAAAGGTCCCTTTTTGTCCGATCTTCTCGTTTTCACTCAAAATAAAAAAACGAAAAACGTTGTTGCAAAACTATAACGCGTTTAAAAGGTCCCTTTATGTCCGATCTTCTCGTTTTCACTCAAAATAAACAACAAAAAATGTTGTTGCAAAACTATAACGCATTTAAAAGGTCCTATTTTATCCGATCTTCTCTTTTTCACTCAAAATTAACAACGAAAAACGTTGTTGTTGCAAAACTATAACGCGTTTAAAAGGTCCCTTTTTGTCCGATCTTCTCGTTTTCACACAAAATAAACAACCAAAAACGTTATTGCAAAACTATAACGCGTTTGAAAGGTCCCTTTTTGTCCGATCTTCTCGTTTTCGCACAAAATTAACAACGAAAAATGTTGTTGCAAAACTATAACGCGTTTAAAAGGTCCCTTTATGTCCGATCTTCTCGTTTTCACCCAAAATAAACAACGAAAAACCTTATTGCAAAACTTTAACGCGTTTGAAAGGTCCCTTTTTGTCCGATTTTCTCGTTTTCACTCAAAATTAACAACGAAAAACGTTGTTGCAAAACTATAACGCGTTTAAAAGGTCTCTTTTTGTCCGATCTTCTCGTTTTCACACAAAATAAACAACGAAAAACGTTATTGCAAAACTATAACGCGTTTGAAAGGTCCCTTTTTGTCTGATCTTCTCGTTTTCACTCAAAATTAACAACGAAAAACGTTGTTGCAAAACTATAACGCGTTTAAAAGGTCCCTTTTTGTCCGATCTTCTCGTTTTCACACAAAATAAAAAATAAAAAACGTTGTTGCAAAACTATAACGCGTTTAAAAGGTCCCTTTTTGTACGATCTTCTAGTCTTCACACAAAATAAACAACGAAAACGTTATTGCAAAATTATAACACGTTTAAAAGATCCCTTTTTGTCCGATCTTCTCGTTTTCACTCAAAATAAACAACGAAAAACGTTGTTGCAAAACTTTAACGCGTTTAAAAGGTCCCTTTTTGTCCGATCTTCTCATTTTCACTCCAAATAAACAACGAAAAACGTTGTTGAAAAACTATAACGCTTTTAAAAGGTCCCTTTTTGTCCGATCTTCTCGTGTTCACTCATAATTAGCAACGAAAAACGTTGTTGCAAAACTATAATGCGTTTAAAAGGTCCCTTTTTGTCCGATCTTCTCGTTTTCACACAAAATAAACAACAAAAAACGTTATTGCAAAACTATTACGCGTTTGAAAGGTCCCTTTTTGTCCGATCTTCTCGTTTTCACTCAAAATTAACAACGAAAAACGTTGTTGCAAAACTATAACGCGTTTAAAAGGTCCCTTTTTGTCCGATCTTCTCTTTTTCACACAAAATAAACAACGAAAAACGTTATTGCAAAACTATAACGCGTTTGAAAGGTACCTTTTTGTCCGATCTTCTCGTTTTCACTCAAAATTAACAACGAAAAACGTTGTTGCAAAACTATAACACGTTTAAAAGGTCCCTTTATGTCCGATCTTCTCGTTTTCACACAAAATAAACAACGAAAAACCTTATTGCAAAACTTTAACGCGTTTGAAAGGTCCCTTTTTGTCCGATCTTCTCGTTTTCACACAAAATTAACAACCAAAAACGTTATTGCAAAACTATAACGCGTTTGAAAGGTACCTTTTTGTCCGATCTTCTCGTTTTCACTCAAAATTAACAACGAAAAACGTTGTTGCAAAACTATAACACGTTTAAAAGGTCCCTTTATGTCCGATCTTCTCGTTTTCACACAAAATAAACAACGAAAAACCTTATTGCAAAACTTTAACGCGTTTGAAAGGTCCCTTTTTGTCCAATCTTCTCGTTTTCACACAAAATTAACAACCAAAAACGTTGTTGCAAAACTATAACGCGTTTAAAAGGTCCCTTTTTGTCCGATCTTCTCGTTTTCACACAAAATAAACAACGAAAAACGTTATTGCAAAACTATAACTCGTTTGAAAGGTCCCTTTTTGTCTGATCTTCTCGTTTTCACTAAAAATTAACAACGAAAAACGTTGTTGCAAAACTATAACGCGTTTAAAAGGTCCCTTTTTGTACGATCTTCTAGTTTTCACACAAAATAAACTACGAAAAACGTTATTGCAAAACTATAACACGTTTAAAAGGTCCCTTTTTGTCCGATCATCCCGTTTTCACTTAAAATAAACAATGAAAAACGTTGTTGCAAAACTATAACGCGTTTAAAAGGTCCCTTTTTGTCCGATCTTCTCATTTTCACTCCAAATAAACAACGAAAAACGTTGTTACAAAACTATATCGCGTTTAAAAGGTCCCTTTTTGTCCGATCTTCTCGTTTTCACTCATAATTAACAACGAAAAACGTTGTTGCAAAACTATAATGCGTTTAAAAGGTCCCTTTTTGTCCGATCTTCTCGTTTTCACACAAAATAAACAACAAAAAACGTTATTGCAAAACTATTACTCGTTTGAAAGGTCCCTTTTTGTCCGATCTTCTCGTTTTCACTCAAAATTAACAACGAAAAACGTTGTTGCAAAACTATAACGCGTTTAAAAGGTCCCTTTTTGTCCGATCTTCTCGTTTTCACCCAAAATAAACAACGAAAAACCTTATTGCAAAACTTTAACGCGTTTGAAAGGTCCCTTTTTGTCCGATTTTCTCGTTTTCACTCAAAATTAACAACGAAAAACGTTGTTGCAAAACTATAACGCGTTTAAAAGGTCCCTTTTTGTCCGATCTTCTCATTTTCACACAAAATAAACAACGAAAAACGTTATTGCAAAACTATAACGCGTTTGAAAGGTCCCTTTTTGTCTGATCTTCTCGTTTTCACTCAAAATTAACAACGAAAAACGTTGTTGCAAAACTATAACGCGTTTAAAAGGTCCCTTTTTGTCCGATCTTCTCGTTTTCACACAAAATAAACAATAAAAAACGTTGTTGCAAAACTATAACGCGTTTAAAAGGTCCCTTTTTGTACGATCTTCTAGTCTTCACACAAAATAAACAACGAAAACGTTATTGCAAAACTATAACACGTTTAAAAGATCCCTTTTTGTCCGATCTTCTCGTTTTCACTCAAAATAAACAACGAAAAACGTTGTTGCAAAACTATAACGCGTTTAAAAGGTCCCTTTTTGTCCGATCTTCTCATTTTCACTCCAAATAAACAACGAAAAACGTTGTTGAAAAACTATAACGCTTTTAAAAGGTCCCTTTTTGTCCGATCTTCTCGTGTTCACTCATAATTAACAACGAAAAACGTTGTTGCAAAACTATAATGCGTTTAAAAGGTCCCTTTTTGTCCGATCTTCTCGTTTTCACACAAAATAAACAACAAAAAACGTTATTGCAAAACTATTACGCGTTTGAAAGGTCCCTTTTTATCCGATCTTCTCGTTTTCACTCAAAATTAACAACGAAAAACGTTGTTGCAAAACTATAACGCGTTTAAAAGGTCCCTTTTTGTCCGATCTTCTCTTTTTCACACAAAATAAACAACGAAAAACGTTATTGCAAAACTATAACCCGTTTGAAAGGTACCTTTTTGCCCGATCTTCTCGTTTTCACTCAAAATTAACAACGAAAAACGTTGTTGCAAAACTATAACACGTTTAAACGGTCCCTTTATGTCCGATCTTCTCGTTTTCAAACAAAAAAACAACGAAAAACCTTATTGCAAAACTTTAACGCGTTTGAAAGGTCCCTTTTTGTCCGATCTTCTCGTTTTCACTCAAAATTAACAACGAAAAACGTTGTTGCAAAACTATAACGCGTTTAAAAGGTTCCTTTTTGTCCGATCTTCTCGTTTTCACACAAAATAAACAACGAAAAACGTTATTGCAAAACTATAACGCGTTTGAAAGGTCCCTTTTTGTCTGATCTTCTCGTTTTCACTCAAAATTAACAACGAAAAACGTTGTTGCAAAACTATAACGCGTTTAAAAGGTCCCTTTTTCTCCGATCTTCTCGTTTTCACACAAAATAAACAATAAAAAACGTTGTTGCAAAACTATAACGCGTTTAAAAGGTCCCTTTTTGTACGATCTTCTAGTCTTCACACAAAATAAACAACGAAAAACGTTATTGCAAAACTATAACACGTTTAAAAGGTCCCTTTTTGTCCGATCTTCTCGTTTTCACTCAAAATAAACAACGAAAAACGTTGTTGCAAAACTATAACGCGTTTAAAAGGTCCCTTTTTGTCCGATCTTCTCATTTTCACTCCAAATAAACAACGAAAAACGTTGTTGAAAAACTATAACGCTTTTAAAAGGTCCCTTTTTGTCCGATCTTCTCGTGTTCACTCATAATTAACAACGAAAAACGTTTTTGCAAAACTATAATGCGTTTAAAAGGTCCCTTTTGTCCGATCTTCTCGTTTTCACACAAAATAAAAAACAAAAAACGTTATTGCAAAACTATTACGCGTTTGAAAGGTCCCTTTTTGTCCGATCTTCTCGTTTTCACTCAAAATTAACAACGAAAAACGTTGTTGCAAAACTATAACGCGTTTAAAAGGTCCCTTTTTGTCCGATCTTCTCTTTTTCACACAAAATAAACAACGAAAAACGTTGTTGCAAAACTATAACGCGTTTAAAATGTCCCTTTTTGTCCGATTTTCTCGTTTTCACTCAAAATTAACAACGAAAAACGTTGTTGCAAAACTATAACACTTTTAAAAGGTCCTTTTATGTCCGATCTTCTCGTTTTCACACAAAATAAACAACGAAAAACCTTATTGCAAAACTTTAACGTGTTTGAAAGGTCCCTTTTTGTCCGATCTTCTCGTTTTCACTCAAAATTAACAACGAAAAACGTTGTTGCAAAACTATAACGCGTTTAAAAGGTCCCTTTTTGTCCGATCTTCTCGTTTTCACACAAAATAAACAACGAAAAACGTAATTGCAAAACTATAACGCGTTTGAAAGGTCCCTTTTTGTCTGATTTTCTCGTTTTCACTCAAAATTACAACGAAAAACATTGTTGCAAAACTATAACGCGTTTAAAAGGTCCCTTTTTGTCCGATCTTCTCGTTTTCACACAAAATAAACAATAAAAAACGTTGTTGCAAAACTATAACGCGTTTAAAAGGTCCCTTTTTGTACGATCTTCTAGTTTTCACACAAAATAAACAACGAAAAACGTTATTGCAAAACTATAACACGTTTAAAAGGTCCCTTTTTGTCCGATCTTCCCGTTTTCTCTTAAAATAAACAACGAAAAACGTTGTTGCAAAACTATAACGCGTTTAAAAGGTCCCTTTTTGTCCGATCTTCTCATTTTCACTCCAAATAAACAACGAAAAACGTTGTTACAAAACTATATCGCGTTTAAAAGGTCCCTTTTTGTCCGATCTTCTCATTTTCACTCATAATTAACAACGAAAAACGTTGTTGCAAAACTATAATGCGTTTAAAAGGTCCCTTTTTGTCCAATCTTCTCGTTTTCACACAAAATAAACAACAAAAAACGTTATTGCAAAACAATTACTCGTTTGAAAGGTCCCTTTTTGTCCGATCTTCTCGTTTTCACTCAAAATTAACAACGAAAAACGTTGTTGGAAAACTATAACGCGTTTAAAAGGTCCCTTTTTTCCGATCTTCTCTTTTTCACACAAAATAAACAACGAAAAACGTTATTGCAAAACTATAACGCGTTTGAAAGGTACCTTTTTGTCCGATTTTCTAGTTTTCACTCAAAATAAACAACGAAAAACGTTGTTGCAAAACTATAACGCGTTTAAAAGGTCCCTTTTTGTCCGATCTTCTCGTTTTCACTCAAAATAAAAAAACGAAAAATGTTGTTGCAAAATTATAACGCGTTTAAAAGGTCCCTTTATGTCCGATCTTCTCGTTTTCACTGAAAATAAACAACAAAAAATGTTGTTGCAAAACTATAACGCATTTAAAAGGTCCTATTTTGTCCGATCTTCTCGTTTTCACTCAAAATTAACAACGAAAAACGTTGTTGCAAAACTATAACGCGTTTAAAAGGTCCCTTTTTGTCCGATCTTCTCATATTCACTCCAAATAAACAACGAAAAACGTTGTTGAAAAACTATAACGCTTTTAAAAGGTCCCTTTTTGTCCGATCTTCTCGTGTTCACTCATAATTAACAACGAAAAACGTTTTTGCAAAACTATCATGCGTTTAAAAGGTCCCTTTTTGTCCGATCTTCTCGTTTTCACACAAAACAAAAAACAAAAAACGTTATTGTAAAACTATTACGCGTTTGAAAGGTCCCTTTTTGTCCGATCTTCTCGTTTTCACTCAAAATTAACAACGAAAAACGTTGTTGCAAAACTATAACGCGTTTAAAAGGTCCCTTTTTGTCCGATCTTATCTTTTTCACACAAAATAAACAACGAAAAACGTTATTGCAAAACTATAACGCGTTTGAAAGGTACCTTTTTGTCCGATCTTCTCGTTTTCACTCAAAATTAACAACGAAAAACGTTGTTGCAAAACTATAACACGTTTAAACGGTCCTTTTATGTCCGATCTTCTCGTTTTCACACAAAATAAACAACGAAAAACCTTATTGCAAAACTTTAACGCGTTTGAAAGGTCCCTTTTTGTCCGATCTTCTCGTTTTCACTCAAAATTAACAACGAAAAACGTTGTTGCAAAACTATAACGCGTTTAAAAGGTCCCTTTTTGTCCGATCTTCTCGTTTTCACACAAAATAAACAACGAAAAACGTTATTGCAAAACTATAACGCGTTTGAAAGGTCTCTTTTTGTCTGATCTTCTCGTTTTCACTCAAAATTACAACGAAAAACATTGTTGCAAAACTATAACGCGTTTAAAAGGTCCCTTTTTGTCCGATCTTCTCGTTTTCACACAAAATAAACAATAAAAAACGTTGTTGCAAAACTATAACGCGTTTAAAAGGTCCCTTTTTGTACAATCTTCTAGTTTTCACACAAAATAAACAACGAAAAACGTTATTGCAAAACTATAACACGTTTAAAAGGTCCCTTTTTGTCCGATCTTCCGGTTTTCACTTAAAATAAACAACGAAAAACGTTGTTGCAAAACTTTAACGCGTTTAAAAGGTCCCTTTTTGTCCGATCTTCTCATTTTCACTCCAAATAAACAACGAAAAACGTTGTTACAAAACTATATCGCGTTTAAAAGGTCCCTTTTTGTCCGATCTTCTCGTTTTCACTCATAATTAACAACGAAAAACGTTTTTGCAAAACTATAATGCGTTTAAAAGGTCCCTTTTTGTCCGATCTTCTCGTTTTCACACAAAATAAACAACAAAAAACGTTATTGCAAAACTATTACTCGTTTGAAAGGTCCCTTTTTGTCCAATCTTCTCGTTTTCACTCAAAATTAACAATGAAAAACGTTGTTGAAAAACTATAACGCGTTTAAAAGGTCCCTTTTTGTCCGATCTTCTCTTTTTCACACAAAATAAACAACGAAAAACGTTATTACAAAACTATAACGCGTTTGAAAGGTACCTTTTTGTCCGATTTTCTAGTTTTCACTCAAAATAAACAACGAAAAACGTTGTTGCAAAACTATAACGCTTTTAAAAGGTCCCTTTTTGTCCGATCTTCTCGTTTTCACTCAAAATAAAAAAACAAAAAATGTTGTTGTAAAATTATAACGCGTTTAAAAGGTCCCTTTATGTCCGATCTTCTCGTTTTCACTCAAAATAAACAACAAAAAATGTTGTTGCAAAACTATAACGCATTTAAAAGGTCCTATTTTGTCCGATCTTCTCGTTTTCACACAAAATAAACAACGAAAAACGTTATTGCAAAACTATAACACGTTTAAAATGTTGTTGTAAAATTATAACGCGTTTGAAAGGTACCTTTTTGTCCGATCTTCTCGTTTTCACTCAAAATTAACAACGAAAAACGTTGTTGCAAAACTATAACACGTTTAAAAGGTCCCTTTATGTCCGATCTTCTCGTTTTCACACAAAATAAACAACGAAAAACCTTATTGCAAAACTTTAACGCGTTTGAAAGGTCCCTTTTTGTCCGATCTTTTCGTTTTC
The DNA here is from genome assembly GCF_046630445.1 of Rutidosis leptorrhynchoides. Taxonomy (NCBI): domain Eukaryota; kingdom Viridiplantae; phylum Streptophyta; class Magnoliopsida; order Asterales; family Asteraceae; genus Rutidosis; species Rutidosis leptorrhynchoides. Next base: position 263,401,697 of record NC_092337.1, read on the forward strand.
ACTCAAAATTAACAACGAAAAACGTTGTTGCAAAACTATAACGCGTTTAAAAGGTCCCTTTTTGTCCGATCTTCTCGTTTTCACACAAAATAAACAACGAAAAACGTTATTGCAAAACTATAACGCGTTTGAAAGGTCCCTTTTTGTCTAATCTTCTCGTTTTCACTCAAAATTAACAACGAAAAACGTTGTTGCAAAACTATAACGCGTTTAAAAGGTCCCTTTTTGTCCGATCTTCTCGTTTTCACACAAAACAAACAACGAAAAACGTTATTGCAAAATTATAACGCGTTTGAAAGGTCCCTTTTTGTCCGATCTTCTCGTTTTCACTCAAAATTAACAACGAAAAACGTTGTTGCAAAACTATAACGCGTTTAAAAGGTCCCTTTATGTTCGATCTTCTCGTTTTCACACAAAATAAACAACGAAAAACCTTATTGCAAAACTTTAACGCGTTTGAAAGGTCCCTTTTTGTCCGATCTTCTCGTTTTCACTCAAAATAAACTACGAAAAACGTTGTTGCAAAACTATAACGCGTTTAAAAGGTTCCTTTTTATCCGATTTTCTCGTTTTCACTCAAAATTAACAACGAAAAACGTTGTTGCAAAACTATAACGTTTTTAAAAGGTCCCTTTATGTTCGATCTTCTCGTTTTCACTCAAAATTAACAACGAAAAACGTTGTTGCAAAACTATAACGCATTTTAAAAGGTCCCTTTTTGTCAGATCTTCTCGTTTTCACACAAAATGAACAACGAAAAACGTTGTTGCAAAACTATAACGCGTTTAAAAGGTCTCTTTTTGTACGATCTTCTCGTTTTCACTCAAAATTAACAATGAAAAACGTTGTCGCAAAACTATAACGCGTTTAAAAGGTCCCTTTTTGTCCGATCTTCTCGTTTTCACACAAAATAAACAATAAAAAACGTTGTTGCAAAACTATAACGCGTTTAAAAGGTCCCTTTTTGTACGATCTTCTAGTCTTCACACAAAATAAACAACGAAAAACGTTATTGCAAAACTATAACACGTTTAAAAGGTCCTTTTTTGTCCGATCTTCTCGTTTTCACTCAAAATAAACAACGAAAAACGTTGTTCCAAAACTATAACGCGTTTAAAAGGTCCCTTTTTGTCCGATCTTCTCATTTTCACTACAAATAAACAACGAAAAACGTTGTTGAAAAACTATAACGCGTTTAAAAGGTCCCTTTTTTCCAATCTTCTCGTTTTCACACAAAATATACAACAAAAAACGTTATTGCAAAACTATTACGCGTTTGAAAGGTCCCTTTTTGTCCGATCTTCTCGTTTTCACTCAAAATTAACAACGAAAAACGTTGTTGCAAAACTATAACGCGTTTAAAAGGTCCCTTTTTGTCCGATCTTCTCTTTTTCACACAAAATAAACAATGAAAAACGTTATTTCAAAACTATAACGCGTTTGAAAGGTACCTTTTTGTCCGATCTTCTCGTTTTCACTCAAAATTAACAACGAAAAACGTTGTTGCAAAACTATAACGCGTTTAAAAGGTCCCTTTATGTCCGATCTTCTCGTTTCCACACCAAATAAACAACGAAAAACCTTATTGCAAAACTATAACGCGTTTAAAAGGTCCCTTTTTGTACGATCTTCTAGTCTTCACACAAAATAAACAACGAAAAATGTTGTTGCAAAAATATAACGCGTTTAAAACGTCCCTTTTTGTCCGATCTTCTCGTTTTCACTCAAAATTAACAATGAAAAACGTTGTTGCAAAACTATAACGCGTTTGAAAGGTCCCTTTTTGTCCGATCTTCTCGTTTTCACTCAAAATTAACAACGAAAAACGTTGTTGCAAAACTATAACAAGTTTAAAAGGTCCCTTTATGTCCGATCTTCTCGTTTCCACACCAAATAAACAATGAAAAACCTTATTGCAAAACTATAACGCGATTAAAAGGTCCCTTTTTGTACGATCTTCTAGTCTTCACACAAAATAAACAACGAAAAACCTTATTGCAAAACTATAACGCGTTTAAAAGGTCCCTTTTTGTCCGATCTTCTCGTTTTCACTCAAAATTAACAACGAAAAACGTTGTTGCAAAACTATAACGCGTTTAAAAGGTCCCTTTTTGTCCGATCTTCTCGTTTTCACCCAAAATAAACAACGAAAAACCTTATTGCAAAACTTTAACGCGTTTAAAAGGTCCCTTTTTGTCCGATTTTCTCGTTTTCACTCAAAATTAACAACGAAAAACGTTGTTGCAAAACTATAACGCGTTTAAAAGGTCCCTTTTTGTCCGATCTTCTCTTTTTCACACAAAATAAACAACGAAAAACGTTATTGCAAAACTATAACGCGTTTGAAAGGTACCTTTTTGTCCGATCTTCTCGTTTTCACTCAAAATTAACAACGAAAAACGTTGTTGCAAAACTATAACACGTTTAAAAGGTCCTTTTATGTCCGATCTTCTCGTTTTCACACAAAATAAACAACGAAAAACCTTATTGCAAAACTTTAACGCGTTTGAAAGGTCCCTTTTTGTCCGATCTTCTCGTTTTCACTCAAAATTAACAACGAAAAACGTTGGTGCAAAACTATAACGCGTTTAAAAGGTCCCTTTTTGTCCGATCTTCTCGTTTTCACACAAAATAAACAACGAAAAACGTAATTGCAAAACTATAACGCGTTTGAAAGGTCCCTTTTTGTCTGATTTTCTCATTTTCACTCAAAATTACAACGAAAAACATTGTTGCAAAACTATAACGCGTTTAAAAGGTCCCTTTTTGTCCGATCTTCTCGTTTTCACACAAAATAAACAATAAAAAACGTTGTTGCAAAACTATAACGCGTTTAAAAGGTCCCTTTTTGTACGATCTTCTAGTTTTCACACAAAATAAACAACGAAAAACGTTATTGCAAAACTATAACACGTTTAAAAGGTCCCTTTTTGTCCGATCTTCCCGTTTTCTCTTAAAATAAACAACGAAAAACGTTGTTGCAAAACTATAACGCGTTTAAAAGGTCCCTTTTTGTCCGATCTTCTCATTTTCACTCCAAATAAACAACGAAAAACGTTGTTACAAAACTATATCGCGTTTAAAAGGTCCCTTTTTGTCCGATCTTCTCATTTTCACTCATAATTAACAACGAAAAACGTTGTTGCAAAACTATAATGCGTTTAAAAGGTCCCTTTTTGTCCAATCTTCTCGTTTTCACACAAAATAAACAACAAAAAACGTTATTGCAAAACTATTACTCGTTTGAAAGGTCCCTTTTTGTCCGATCTTCTCGTTTTCACTCAAAATTAACAACGAAAAACGTTGTTGGAAAACTATAACGCGTTTAAAAGGTCCCTTTTTTCCGATCTTCTCTTTTTCACACAAAATAAACAACGAAAAACGTTATTGCAAAACTATAACGCGTTTGAAAGGTACCTTTTTGTCCGATTTTCTAGTTTTCACTCAAAATAAACAACGAAAAACGTTGTTGCAAAACTATAACGCGTTTAAAAGGTCCCTTTTTGTCCGATCTTCTCGTTTTCACTCAAAATAAAAAAACGAAAAATGTTGTTGCAAAATTATAACGCGTTTAAAAGGTCCCTTTATGTCCGATCTTCTCGTTTTCACTGAAAATAAACAACAAAAAATGTTGTTGCAAAACTATAACGCATTTAAAAGGTCCTATTTTGTCCGATCTTCTCGTTTTCACTCAAAATTAACAACGAAAAACGTTGTTGCAAAACTATAACGCGTTTAAAAGGTCCCTTTTTGTCCGATCTTCTCATATTCACTCCAAATAAACAACGAAAAACGTTGTTGAAAAACTATAACGCTTTTAAAAGGTCCCTTTTTGTCCGATCTTCTCGTGTTCACTCATAATTAACAACGAAAAACGTTTTTGCAAAACTATCATGCGTTTAAAAGGTCCCTTTTTGTCCGATCTTCTCGTTTTCACACAAAATAAAAAACAAAAAACGTTATTGCAAAACTATTACGCGTTTGAAAGGTCCCTTTTTGTCCGATCTTCTCGTTTTCACTCAAAATTAACAACGAAAAACGTTGTTGCAAAACTATAACGCGTTTAAAAGGTCCCTTTTTGTCCGATCTTATCTTTTTCACACAAAATAAACAACGAAAAACGTTATTGCAAAACTATAACGCGTTTGAAAGGTACCTTTTTGTCCGATCTTCTCGTTTTCACTCAAAATTAACAACGAAAAACGTTGTTGCAAAACTATAACACGTTTAAACGGTCCTTTTATGTCCGATCTTCTCGTTTTCACACAAAATAAACAACGAAAAACCTTATTGCAAAACTTTAACGCGTTTGAAAGGTCCCTTTTTGTCCGATCTTCTCGTTTTCACTCAAAATTAACAACGAAAAACGTTGTTGCAAAACTATAACGCGTTTAAAAGGTCCCTTTTTGTCCGATCTTCTCGTTTTCACACAAAATAAACAACGAAAAACGTTATTGCAAAACTATAACGCGTTTGAAAGGTCTCTTTTTGTCTGATCTTCTCGTTTTCACTCAAAATTACAACGAAAAACATTGTTGCAAAACTATAACGCGTTTAAAAGGTCCCTTTTTGTCCGATCTTCTCGTTTTCACACAAAATAAACAATAAAAAACGTTGTTGCAAAACTATAACGCGTTTAAAAGGTCCCTTTTTGTACAATCTTCTAGTTTTCACACAAAATAAACAACGAAAAACGTTATTGCAAAACTATAACACGTTTAAAAGGTCCCTTTTTGTCCGATCTTCCCGTTTTCACTTAAAATAAACAACGAAAAACGTTGTTGCAAAACTTTAACGCGTTTAAAAGGTCCCTTTTTGTCCGATCTTCTCATTTTCACTCCAAATAAACAACGAAAAACGTTGTTACAAAACTATATCGCGTTTAAAAGGTCCCTTTTTGTCCGATCTTCTCGTTTTCACTCATAATTAACAACGAAAAACGTTTTTGCAAAACTATAATGCGTTTAAAAGGTCCCTTTTTGTCCGATCTTCTCGTTTTCACACAAAATAAACAACAAAAAACGTTATTGCAAAACTATTACTCGTTTGAAAGGTCCCTTTTTGTCCGATCTTCTCGTTTTCACTCAAAATTAACAACGAAAAACGTTGTTGAAAAACTATAACGCGTTTAAAAGGTCCCTTTTTGTCCGATCTTCTCTTTTTCACACAAAATAAACACGAAAAACGTTATTACAAAACTATAACGCGTTTGAAAGGTACCTTTTTGTCCGATTTTCTAGTTTTCACTCAAAATAAACAACGAAAAACGTTGTTGCAAAACTTTAACGCTTTTAAAAGGTCCCTTTTTGTCCGATCTTCTCGTTTTCACTCAAAATAAAAAAACAAAAAATGTTGTTGTAAAATTATAACGCGTTTAAAAGGTCCCTTTATGTCCGATCTTCTCGTTTTCACTCAAAATAAACAACAAAAAATGTTGTTGCAAAACTATAACGCATTTAAAAGGTCCTATTTTGTCCGATCTTCTCGTTTTCACTCAAAATTAACAACGAAAAACGTTGTTGCAAAACTATAACGCGTTTAAAAGGTCCCTTTTTATCCGATCTTCTCGTTTTCACACAAAACAAACAACGAAAAACGTTATTGCAAAATTATAACGCGTTTGAAAGGTCCCTTTTTGTCCGATCTTCTCGTTTTCACTCAAAATTAACAACGAAAAACGTTGTTGCAAAACTATAACGCGTTTAAAAGGTCCCTTTATGTTCGATCTTCTCGTTTTCACACAAAATAAACAACGAAAAACCTTATTGCAAAACTTTAACGCGTTTGAAAGGTCCCTTTTTGTCCGATCTTCTCGTTTTCACTCAAAATAAACTACGAAAAACGTTGTTGCAAAACTATAACGCGTTTAAAAGGTTCCTTTTTATCCGATTTTCTTGTTTTCACTCAAAATTAACAACGAAAAACGTTGTTGCAAAACTATAACGTTTTTAAAAGGTCCCTTTATGTTCGATCTTCTCGTTTTCACTCAAAATTAACAACGAAAAACGTTGTTGCAAAACTATAACGCATTTTAAAAGGTCCCTTTTTGTCAGATCTTCTCGTTTTCACACAAAATGAACAACGAAAAACGTTGTTGCAAAACTATAACGCGTTTAAAAAGTCTCTTTTTGTACGATCTTCTCGTTTTCACTCAAAATTAACAATGAAAAACGTTGTTGCAAAACTATAACGCGTTTAAAAGGTCCCTTTTTGTCCGATCTTCTCGTTTTCACACAAAATAAACAATAAAAAACGTTGTTGCAAAACTATAACGCGTTTAAAAGGTCCCTTTTTGTACGATCTTCTAGTCTTCACACAAAATAAACAACGAAAAACGTTATTGCAAAACTATAACACGTTTAAAAGGTCCTTTTTTGTCCGATCTTCTCGTTTTCACTCAAAATAAACAACGAAAAACGTTGTTGCAAAACTATAACGCGTTTAAAAGGTCCCTTTTTGTCCGATCTTCTCATTTTCACTCCAAATAAACAACGAAAAACGTTGTTGAAAAACTATAACGCGTTTAAAAGGTCCCTTTTTGTCCAATCTTCTCGTGTTCACTCATAATTAACAACGAAAAACGTTGTTGCAAAACTATAATGCGTTTAAAAGGTCCCTTTTTTCCAATCTTCTCGTTTTCACACAAAATAAACAACAAAAAACGTTATTGCAAAACTATTACGCGTTTGAAAGGTCCCTTTTTGTCCGATCTTCTCGTTTTCACTCAAAATTAACAACGAAAAACGTTGTTGCAAAACTATAACGCGTTTAAAAGGTCCCTTTTTGTCCGATCTTCTCTTTTTCACACAAAATAAACAATGAAAAACGTTATTTCAAAACTATAACGCGTTTGAAAGGTACCTTTTTGTCCGATCTTCTCGTTTTCACTCAAAATTAACAACGAAAAACGTTGTTGCAAAACTATAACGCGTTTAAAAGGTCCCTTTATGTCCGATCTTCTCGTTTCCACACCAAATAAACAACGAAAAACCTTATTGCAAAACTATAACGCGTTTAAAAGGTCCCTTTTTGTACGATCTTCTAGTCTTCACACAAAATAAACAATGAAAAATGTTGTTGCAAAAATATAACGCGTTTAAAACGTCCCTTTTTGTCCGATCTTCTCGTTTTCACTCAAAATTAACAAGGAAAAACGTTGTTGCAAAACTATAACGCGTTTGAAAGGTCCCTTTTTGTCCGATCTTCTCGTTTTCACTCAAAATTAACAACGAAAAACGTTGTTGCAAAACTATAACAAGTTTAAAAGGTCCCTTTATGTCCGATCTTCTCGTTTCCACACCAAATAAACAATGAAAAACCTTATTGCAAAACTATAACGCGATTAAAAGGTCCCTTTTTGTACGATCTTCTAGTCTTCACACAAAATAAACAACGAAAAACCTTATTGCAAAACTATAACGCGTTTAAAAGGTCCCTTTTTGTCCGATCTTCTCGTTTTCACTCAAAATTAACAACGAAAAACGTTGTTGCAAAACTATAACGCGTTTAAAAGGTCCCTTTTTGTCCGATCTTCTCGTTTTCACCCAAAATAAACAACGAAAAACCTTATTGCAAAACTTTAACGCGTTTAAAAGGTCCCTTTTTGTCCGATTTTCTCGTTTTCACTCAAAATTAACAACGAAAAACGTTGTTGCAAAACTATAACGCGTTTAAAAGGTCCCTTTTTGTCCGATCTTCTCGTTTTCACACAAAATAAACAACGAAAAACGTTATTGCAAAACTATAACGCGTTTAAAAGGTCCCTTTTTGTACGATCTTCTAGTCTTCACACCAAATAAACAACGAAAAACGTTGTTGCAAAACTATAATGCGTTTAAAAGGTCCTTTTTGTCCGATCTTCTCGTTTTCACACAAAATAAACAACAAAAAACGTTATTGCAAAACTATAACGCGTTTAAAAGGTCCCTTTTTGTCCGATCTTCTCGTTTTCACTCAAAATTAACAACGAAAAACGTTGTTGCAAAACTATAACGCGTTTAAAAGGTCCCTTTTTGTCCGATCTTCTCGTTTTCACCCAAAATAAACAACGAACAACCTTATTGCAAAACTTTAATGCGTTTAAAAGGTCCCTTTTTGTCCGATTTTCTCGTTTTCACTCAAAATTAACAACGAAAAACGTTGTTGCAAAACTATAACGCGTTTAAAAGGTCCCTTTTGTCCGATCTTCTCGTTTTCACACAAAATAAACAACGAAAAACGTTATTGCAAAACTATAACGCGTTTAAAAGGTCCCTTTTTGTACGATCTTCTAGTCTTCACACCAAATAAACAACGAAAAACCTTATTGCAAAACTATAACGCGTTTAAAAGGTCCCTTTTTGTCCTATCTTCTCGTTTTCACACAAAATTAACAATAAAAAACGTTGTTGCAAAACTATAACGGTTTTAAAAGGTCCCTTTTTGTACGATCTTCTAGTCTTCACACAAAATAAACAACGAAAACGTTATTGCAAAACTATAACACGTTTAAAAGATCCCTTTTTGTCCGATCTTCTCGTTTTCAATCAAAATAAACAACGAAAAACGTTGTTGCAAAACTATAACGCGTTTGAAAGGTCCCTTTTTGTCCGATCTTCTCATTTTCACTCCAAATAAACAACGAAAAACGTTGTTGAAAAACTATAACGCTTTTAAAAGGTCCCTTTTTGTCCGATCTTCTCGTGTTCACTCATAATTAACAACGAAAAACGTTGTTGCAAAACTATAATGCGTTTAAAAGGTCCCTTTTTGTCCGATCTTCTCGTTTTCACACAAAATAAACAACAAAAAATGTTATTGCAAAACTATTACGCGTTTGAAAGGTCCCTTTTTGTCCGATCTTCTCGTTTTCACTCAAAATTAACAACGAAAAACGTTTTTGCAAAACTATAACGCGTTTAAAAGGTCCCTTTTTGTCCGATCTTCTCTTTTTCACACAAAATAAACAACGAAAAACGTTATTGCAAAACTATAACGCGTTTGAAAGGTACCTTTTTGTCCGATCTTCTCGTTTTCACTCAAAATTAACAACGAAAAACGTTGTTGCAAAACTATAACACGTTTAAAAGGTCCCTTTATGTCCGATCTTCTCGTTTTCACACAAAATAAACAACGAAAAACCTTATTGCAAAACTTTAACGCGTTTGAAAGGTCCCTTTTTGTCCGATCTTTTCGTTTTCACTCAAAATTAACAACGAAAAACGTTGTTGCAAAACTATAACGCGTTTAAAAGGTCCCTTTTTGTCCGATCTTCACGTTTTCACACAAAATAAACAACGAAAAACGTTATTGCAAAACTATAACGCGTTTGAAAGGTCCCTTTTTGTCTAATCTTCTCGTTTTCACTCAAAATTAACAGCGAAAAACGTTGTTGCAAAACTATAACGCGTTTAAAAGGTCCCTTTTTGTCCGATCTTCTCGTTTTCACACAAAATAAACAATAAAAAACGTTGTTGCAAAACTATAACGCGTACAAAAAGGTCCCTTTTTGTACGATCTTCTAGTCTTCACACAAATTAAACAACGAAAAACCTTATTGCAAAACTATAACGCGTTTAAAAGGTCTCTTTTTGTCCGAACTTCTCGTTTTCACTCAAAATTAACAATGAAAAACGTTGTTGCAAAACTATAACGCGTTTAAAAGGTCCCTTTTTGTCCGATCTTCTCGTTTTCACCCAAAATAAACAACGAAAAACTTTATTGCAAAACTTTAACGCGTTTAAAAGGTCCCTTTTTGTCCGATTTTCTCGTTTTCACTCAAAATTAACAACGAAAAACGTTGTTGCAAAACTATAACGCGTTTAAAAGGTCCCTTTTTGTCCGATCTTCTCGTTTTCACACAAAATAAACAACGAAAAACGTTATTGCAAAACTATAACGCGTTTAAAAGGTCCCTTTTTGTACGATCTTCTAGTCTTCACACCAAATAAACAACGAAAAACGTTGTTGCAAAACTATAATGCGTTTAAAAGGTCCCTTTTTGTCCGATCTTCTCGTTTTCACACAAAATAAACAACAAAAAACGTTATTGCAAAACTATAACGCGTTTAAATGGTCCCTTTTTGTCCGATCTTCTCGTTTTCACTCAAAATTAACAACGAAAAACGTTGTTGCAAAACTATAACGCGTTTAAAAGGTCCCTTTTTGTCCGATCTTCTCGTTTTCACCCAAAATAAACAACGAAAAACCTTATTGCAAAACTTTAATGCGTTTAAAAGGTCCCTTTTTGTCCGATTTTCTCGTTTTCACTCAAAATTAACAACGAAAAATGTTGTTGCAAAACTATAACGCGTTTAAAAGGTCCCTTTTTGTCCGATCTTCTCGTTTTCACACAAAATAAACAACGAAAAACGTTATTGCAAAACTATAACGCGTTTAAAAGGTCCCTTTTTGTACGATCTTCTAGTCTTCACACCAAATAAACAACGAAAAACCTTATTGCAAAACTATAACGCGTTTAAAAGGTCCCTTTTTGTCCGATCTTCTCGTTTTCACACAAAATAAACAATAAAAAACGTTGTTGCAAAACTATAACGCGTTTAAAAGGTCCATTTTTGTACGATCTTCTAGTCTTCACACAAAATAAACAACGAAAACATTATTGCAAAACTATAACACGTTTAAAAGATCCCTTTTTGTCCGATCTTCTCGTTTTCAATCAAAATAAACAACGAAAAACGTTGTTGCAAAACTATAACGCGTTTAAAAGGTCCCTTTTTGTCCGATCTTCTCATTTTCACTCCAAATAAACAACGAAAAACCTTGTTGAAAAACTATAACGCTTTTAAAAGGTCCCTTTTTGTCCGATCTTCTCGTGTTCACTCATAATTAACAACGAAAAACGTTGTTGCAAAACTATAATGCGTTTAAAAGGTCCCTTTTTGTCCGATCTTCTCGTTTTCACACAAAATAAACAACAAAAAACGTTATTGCAAAACTATTACGCGTTTGAAAGGTCCCTTTTTGTCCGATCTTCTCGTTTTCACTCAAAATTAACAACGAAAAACGTTGTTGCAAAACTATAACGCTTTTAAAAGGTCCCTTTTTGTCCGATCTTCTCTTTTTCACACAAAATAAACAACGAAAAACGTTATTGCAAAACTATAACGCGTTTGAAAGGTACCTTTTTGTCCGATCTTCTCGTTTTCACTCAAAATTAACAACGAAAAACGTTGTTGCAAAACTATAACACGTTTAAAAGGTCCCTTTATGTCCGATCTTCTCGTTTTCACACAAAATAAACAACGAAAAACCTTATTGCAAAACTTTAACGCGTTTGAAAGGTCCCTTTTTGTCCGATCTTTTCGTTTTCACTCAAAATTAACAACGAAAAACGTTGTTGCAAAACTATAACGCGTTTAAAAGGTCCCTTTTTGTCCGATCTTCTCGTTTTCACACAAAATAAACAACGAAAAACGTTATTGCAAAACTATAACGCGTTTGAAAGGTCCCTTTTTGTCTAATCTTCTCGTTTTCACTCAAAATTAACAACGAAAAACGTTGTTGCAAAACTATAACGCGTTTAAAAGGTCCCTTTTTGTCCGATCTTCTCGTTTTCACACAAAATAAACAATAAAAAACGTTGTTGCAAAACTATAACGCGTTTAAAAGGTCCCTTTTTGTACGATCTTCGAGTCTTCACACAAAATAAACAACGAAAAACCTTATTGCAAAACTATAACGCGTTTAAAAGGTCTCTTTTTGTCCGATCTTCTCGTTTTCACTCAAAATTAACAACGAAAAACGTTGTTGCAAAACTATAACGCGTTTAAAAGGTCCCTTTTTGTCCGATCTTCTCGTTTTCACCCAAAATAAACAACGAAAAACCTTATTGCAAAACTTTAACGCGTTTAAAAGGTCCCTTTTTGTCCGATTTTCTCGTTTTCACTCAAAATTAACAACGAAAAACGTTGTTGCAAAACTATAACGCGTTTAAAAGGTCCCTTTTTGTCAGATCTTCTCGTTTTCACACAAAATAAACAACGAAAAACGTTATTGCAAAACTATAACGCGTTTAAAAGGTCCCTTTTTGTACGATCTTCTAGTCTTCACACAAAATAAACAACGAAAAACCTTATTGCAAAACTATAACGCGTTTAAAAGGTCTCTTTTTGTCCGATCTTCTCGTTTTCACTCAAAATTAACAACGAAAAACGTTGTTGCAAAACTATAACGCGTTTAAAAGGTCCCTTTTTGTCCGATCTTCTCGTTTTCACCCAAAATAAACAACGAAAAACCTTATTGCAAAACTTTAACGCGTTTAAAAGGTCCCTTTTTGTCCGATTTTCTCGTTTTCACTCAAAATTAACAACGAAAAACGTTGTTGCAAAACTATAACGCGTTTAAAAGGTCCCTTTTTGTCCGATCTTCTCGTTTTCACACAAAATAAACAACGAAAAACGTTATTGCAAAACTATAACGCGTTTAAAACGTCCCTTTTTGTACGATCTTCTAGTCTTCACACCAAATAAACAACGAAAAACGTTGTTGCAAAACTATAATGCGTTTAAAAGGTCCCTTTTTGTCCGATCTTCTCGTTTTCACACAAAATAAACAACAAAAAACGTTATTGCAAAACTATAACGCGTTTAAAAGATCCCTTTTTGTCCGATCTTCTCGTTTTCACTCAAAATTAACAACAAAAAACGTTGTTGCAAAACTATAACGCGTTTAAAAGGTCCCTTTTTGTCCGATCTTCTCGTTTTCACCCAAAATAAACAACGAAAAACCTTATTGCAAAACTTTAATGCGTTTAAAAGGTCCCTTTTTGTCCGATTTTCTCGTTTTCACTCAAAATTAACAACGAAAAATGTTGTTGCAAAACTATAACGAGTTTAAAAGGTCCCTTTTTGTCCGATCTTCTCGTTTTCACACAAAATAAACAACGAAAAACGTTATTGCAAAACTATAACGCGTTTAAAAGGTCCCTTTTTGTACGATCTTCTAGTCTTCACACAAAATAAACAACGAAAAATGTTGTTGCAAAAATATAACGCGTTTAAAACGTCCCTTTTTGTCCGATCTTCTCGTTTTCACTCAAAATTAACAAGGAAAAACGTTGTTGCAAAACTATAACGCGTTTGAAAGGTCCCTTTTTGTCCGATCTTCTCGTTTTCACTCAAAATTAACAACGAAAAACGTTGTTGCAAAACTATAACAAGTTTAAAAGGTCCCTTTATGTCCGATCTTCTCGTTTCCACACCAAATAAACAATGAAAAACCTTATTGCAAAACTATAACGCGTTTAAAAGGTCCCTTTTTGTACGATCTTCTAGTCTTCACACAAAATAAACAACGAAAAACCTTATTGCAACACTATAACGCGTTTAAAAGGTCCCTTTTTGTCCGATCTTCTCGTTTTCACTCAAAATTAACAACGAAAAACGTTGTTGCAAAACTATAACGCGTTTAAAAGGTCCCTTTTTGTCCGATCTTCTCGTTTTCACCCAAAATAAACAACGAAAAACCTTATTGCAAAACTTTAACGCGTTTAAAAGGTCCCTTTTTGTCCGATTTTCTCGTTTTCACTCAAAATTAACAACGAAAAACGTTGTTGCAAAACTATAACGCATTTAAAAGGTCCCTTTTTGTCCGATCTTCTCGTTTTCACACAAAATAAACAACGAAAAACGTTATTGCAAAACTATAACGCGTTTAAAAGGTCCCTTTTTGTACGATCTTCTAGTCTTCACACCAAATAAACAACGAAAAACGTTGTTGCAAAACTATAATGCGTTTAAAAGGTCCTTTTTGTCCGATCTTCTCGTTTTCACACAAAATAAACAACAAAAAACGTTATTGCAAAACTATAACGCGTTTAAAAGGTCCCTTTTTGTCCGATCTTCTCGTTTTCACTCAAAATTAACAACGAAAAACGTTGTTGCAAAACTATAACGCGTTTAAAAGGTCCCTTTTTGTCCAATCTTCTCGTTTTCACCCAAAATAAACAACGAAAAACCTTATTGCAAAACTTTAATACGTTTAAAAGGTCCCTTTTTGTCCGATTTTCTCGTTTTAACTCAAAATTAACAACGAAAAACGTTGTTGCAAAACTATAACGCGTTTAAAAGGTCCCTTTTTGTCCGATCTTCTCGTTTTCACACAAAATAAACAACGAAAAACGTTATTGCAAAACTATAACGCGTTTAAAAGGTCCCTTTTTGTACGATCTTCTAGTCTTCACACCAAATAAACAACGAAAAACCTTATTGCAAAACTATAACGCGTTTAAAAGGTCCCTTTTTGTCCTATCTTCTCGTTTTCACACAAAATAAACAATAAAAAACGTTGTTGCAAAACTATAACGGTTTTAAAAGGTCCCTTTTTGTACGATCTTCTAGTCTTCACACAAAATAAACAACGAAAACGTTATTGCAAAACTATAACACGTTTAAAAGATCCCTTTTTGTCCGATCTTCTCGTTTTCAATCAAAATAAACAACGAAAAACGTTGTTGCAAAACTATAACGCGTTTGAAAGGTCCCTTTTTGTCCGATCTTCTCATTTTCACTCCAAATAAACAACGAAAAACGTTGTTGAAAAACTATAACGCTTTTAAAAGGTCCCTTTTTGTCCGATCTTCTCGTGTTCACTCATAATTAACAACGAAAAACGTTGTTGCAAAACTATAATGCGTTTAAAAGGTCCCTTTTTGTCCGATCTTCTCGTTTTCACACAAAATAAACAACAAAAAATGTTATTGCAAAACTATTACGCGTTTGAAAGGTCCCTTTTTGTCCGATCTTCTCGTTTTCACTCAAAATTAACAACGAAAAACGTTGTTGCAAAACTATAACGCGTTTAAAAGGTCCCTTTTTGTCCGATCTTCACGTTTTCACACAAAATAAACAACGAAAAACGTTATTGCAAAACTATAACGCGTTTGAAAGGTCCCTTTTTGTCTAATCTTCTCGTTTTCACTCAAAATTAACAACGAAAAACGTTGTTGCAAAACTATAACGCGTTTAAAAGGTCCCTTTTTGTCCGATCTTCTCGTTTTCACACAAAATAAACAATAAAAAACGTTGTTGCAAAACTATAACGCGTACAAAAAGGTCCCTTTTTGTACGATCTTCTAGTCTTCACACAAAATAAACAACGAAAAACCTTATTGCAAAACTATAACGCGTTTAAAAGGTCTCTTTTTGTCCGATCTTCTCGTTTTCACTCAAAATTAACAACGAAAAACGTTGTTGCAAAACTATAACGCGTTTAAAAGGTCCCTTTTTGTCCGATCTTCTCGTTTTCACCCAAAATAAACAACGAAAAACCTTATTGCAAAACTTTAACGCGTTTAAAAGGTCCCTTTTTGTCCGATTTTCTCGTTTTCACTCAAAATTAACAACGAAAAACGTTGTTGCAAAACTATAACGCGTTTAAAAGGTCCCTTTTTGTCCGATCTTCTCGTTTTCACACAAAATAAACAACGAAAAACGTTATTGCAAAACTATAACGCGTTTAAAAGGTCCCTTTTTGTACGATCTTCTAGTCTTCACACCAAATAAACAACGAAAAACGTTGTTGCAAAACTATAATGCGTTTAAAAGGTCCCTTTTTGTCCGATCTTCTCGTTTTCACACAAAATAAACAACAAAAAACGTTATTGCAAAACTATAACGCGTTTAAAAGGTCCCTTTTTGTCCGATCTTCTCGTTTTCACTCAAAATTAACAACGAAAAACGTTGTTGCAAAACTATAACGCGTTTAAAAGGTCCCTTTTTGTCCGATCTTCTCGTTTTCACCCAAAATAAACAACGAAAAACCTTATTGCAAAACTTTAATGCTTTTAAAAGGTCCCTTTTTGTCCGATTTTCTCGTTTTCACTCAAAATTAACAACGAAAAATGTTGTTGCAAAACTATAACGCGTTTAAAAGGTCCCTTTTTGTCCGATCTTCTCGTTTTCACACAAAATAAACAACGAAAAACGTTATTGCAAAACTATAACGCGTTTAAAAGGTCCCTTTTTGTACGATCTTCTAGTCTTCACACCAAATAAACAACGAAAAACCTTATTGCAAAACTATAACGCGTTTAAAAGGTCCCTTTTTGTCCGATCTTCTCGTTTTCACACAAAATAAACAATAAAAAACGTTGTTGCAAAACTATAACGCGTTTAAAAGGTCCCTTTTTGTACGATCTTCTAGTCTTCACACAAAATAAACAACGAAAACATTATTGCAAACTATAACACGTTTAAAAGATCCCTTTTTGTCCGATCTTCTCGTTTTCAATCAAAATAAACAACGAAAAACGTTGTTGCAAAACTATAACGCGTTTAAAAGGTCCCTTTTTGTCCGATCTTCTCATTTTCACTCCAAATAAACAACGAAAAACGTTGTTGAAAAACTATAACGCTTTTAAAAGGTCCCTTTTTGTCCGATCTTCTCGTGTTCACTCATAATTAACAACGAAAAACGTTGTTGCAAAACTATAATGCGTTTAAAAGGTCCCTTTTTGTCCGATCTTCTCGTTTTCACACAAAATAAACAACAAAAAACGTTATTGCAAAACTATTACTCGTTTGAAAGGTCCCTTTTTGTCCGATCTTCTCGTTTTCACTCAAAATTAACAACGAAAAACGTTGTTGCAAAACTATAACGCGTTTAAAAGGTCCCTTTTTGTCCGATCTTCTCTTTTTCACACAAAATAAACAACGAAAAACGTTATTGCAAAACTATAACGCGTTTGAAAGGTACCTTTTTGTCCGATCTTCTCGTTTTCACTCAAAATTAACAACGAAAAACGTTGTTGCAAAACTATAACACGTTTAAAAGGTCCCTTTATGTCCGATCTTCTCGTTTTCACACAAAATAAACAACGAAAAACCTTATTGCAAAACTTTAACGCGTTTGAAAGGTCCCTTTTTGTCCGATCTTTTCGTTTTCACTCAAAATTAACAACGAAAAACGTTGTTGCAAAACTATAACGCGTTTAAAAGGTCCCTTTTTGTCCGATCTTCTCGTTTTCACACAAAATAAACAACGAAAAACGTTATTGCAAAACTATAACGCGTTTGAAAGGTCCCTTTTTGTCTAATCTTCTCGTTTTCACTCAAAATTAACAACGAAAAACGTTGTTGCAAAACTATAACGCGTTTAAAAGGTCCCTTTTTGTCCGATCTTCTCGTTTTCACACAAAATAAACAATAAAAAACGTTGTTGCAAAACTATAACGCGTTTAAAAGGTCCCTTTTTGTACGATCTTCGAGTCTTCACACAAAATAAACAACGAAAAACCTTATTGCAAAACTATAACGCGTTTAAAAGGTCTCTTTTTGTCCGATCTTCTCGTTTTCACTCAAAATTAACAACGAAAAACGTTGTTGCAAAACTATAACGCGTTTAAAAGGTCCCTTCTTGTCCGATCTTCTCGTTTTCACCCAAAATAAACAACGAAAAACCTTATTGCAAAACTTTAACGCGTTTAAAAGGTCCCTTTTTGTCCGATTTTCTCGTTTTCACTCAAAATTAACAACGAAAAACGTTGTTGCAAAACTATAACGCGTTTAAAAGGTCCCTTTTTGTCCGATCTTCTCGTTTTCACACAAAATAAACAACGAAAAACGTTATTGCAAAACTATAACGCGTTAAAAAGGTCCCTTTTTGTACGATCTTCTAGTCTTCACACAAAATAAACAACGAAAAACCTTATTGCAAAACTATAACGCGTTTAAAAGGTCTCTTTTTGTCCGATCTTCTCGTTTTCACTCAAAATTAACAACGAAAAACGTTGTTGCAAAACTATAACGCGTTTAAAAGGTCCATTTTTGTCCGATCTTCTCGTTTTCACCCAAAATAAACAACGAAAAACCTTATTGCAAAACTTTAACGCGTTTAAAAGGTCCCTTTTTGTCCGATTTTCTCGTTTTCACTCAAAATTAACAACGAAAAACGTTGTTGCAAAACTATAACGCGTTTAAAAGGTCCCTTTATGTCTGATCTTCTCGTTTTCACACAAAATAAACAACGAAAAACGTTATTGCAAAACTATAACGCGTTTAAAAGGTCCCTTTTTGTACGATCTTCTAGTCTTCACACCAAATAAACAACGAAAAACGTTGTTGCAAAACTATAATGCGTTTAAAAGGTCCCTTTTTGTCCGATCTTCTCGTTTTCACACAAAATAAACAACAAAAAACGTTATTGCAAAACTATAACGCGTTTAAAAGGTCCCTTTTTGTCCGATCTTCTCGTTTTCACTCAAAATTAACAACGAAAAACGTTGTTGCAAAACTATAACGCGTTTAAAAGGTCGCTTTTTGTCCGATCTTCTCGTTTTCACCCAAAATAAACAACGAAAAACCTTATTGCAAAACTTTAATGCGTTTAAAAGGTCCCTTTTTGTCCGATTTTCTCGTTTTCACTCAAAATTAACAACGAAAAATGTTGTTGCAAAACTATAACGCGTTTAAAAGGTCCCTTTTTGTCCGATCTTCTCGTTTTCACACAAAATAAACAACGAAAAACGTTATTGTAAAACTATAACGCGTTTAAAAGGTCCCTTTTTGTACGATCTTCTAGTCTTCACACCAAATAAACAACGAAAAACCTTATTGCAAAACTATAACGCGTTTAAAAGGTCCCTTTTTGTCCGATCTTCTCGTTTTCACACAAAATAAACAATAAAAAACGTTGTTGCAAAACTATAACGCGTTTAAAAGGTCCCTTTTTGTACGATCTTCTAGTCTTCACACAAAATAAACAACGAAAACATTATTGCAAAACTATAACACGTTTAAAAGATCCCTTTTTGTCCGATCTTCTCGTTTTCAATCAAAATAAACAACGAAAAACGTTGTTGCAAAACTATAACGCGTTTGAAAGGTCTCTTTTTGTCCGATCTTCTCATTTTCACTCCAAATAAACAACGAAAAACGTTGTTGAAAAACTATAACGCTTTTAAAAGGTCCCTTTTTGTCCGATCTTCTCGTGTTCACTCATAATTAACAACGAAAAACGTTGTTGCAAAACTATAATGCGTTTAAAAAGTCCCTTTTTGTCCGATCTTCTCGTTTTCACACAAAATAAACAACAAAAAATGTTATTGCAAAACTATTACGCGTTTGAAAGGTCCCTTTTTGTCGGATCTTCTCGTTTTCACTCAAAATTAACAACGAAAAACGTTGTTGCAAAACTATAACGCGTTTAAAAGGTCCCTTTTTGTCCGATCTTCTCTTTTTCACACAAAATAAACAACGAAAAACGTTATTGCAAAACTATAACGCGTTTGAAAGGTACCTTTTTGTCCGATCTTCTCGTTTTCACTCAAAATTAACAACGAAAAACGTTGTTGCAAAACTATAACACGTTTAAAAGGTCCCTTTATGTCCGATCTTCTCGTTTTCACACAAAATAAACAACGAAAAACCTTATTGCAAAACTTTAACGCGTTTGAAAGGTCCCTTTTTGTCCGATCTTTTCGTTTTCACTCAAAATTAACAACGAAAAACGTTGTTGCAAAACTATAACGCGTTTAAAAGGTCCCTTTTTGTCCGATCTTCTCGTTTTCACTCAAAATAAACAACGAAAAACGTTGTTGCAAAACTATAACGCGTTTAAAAGGTCCCTTTTTGTCCGATCTTCTCATTTTCACTCCAAATAAACAACGAAAAACGTTGTTGAAAAACTATAACGCTTTTAAAAGGTCCCTTTTTGTCCGATCTTCTCGTGTTCACTCATAATTAACAACGAAAAACGTTTTTGCAAAACTATAATGCGTTTAAAAGGTCCCTTTTTGTCCGATCTTCTCGTTTTCACACAAAATAAAAAACAAAAAACGTTATTGCAAAACTATTACGCGTTTGAAAGGTCCCTTTTTGTCCGATCTTCTCGTTTTCACTCAAAATTAACAACGAAAAACGTTGTTGCAAAACTATAACGCGTTTAAAAGGTCCCTTTTTGTCCGATCTTCTCTTTTTCACACAAAATAAACAACGAAAAACGTTATTGCAAAACTATAACGCGTTTGAAAGGTACCTTTTTGTTCGATCTTCTCGTTTTCACTCAAAATTAACAACGAAAAACGTTGTTGCAAAACTATAACACGTTTAAATGGTCCTTTTATGTCCGATCTTCTCGTTTTCACACAAAATAAACAACGAAAAACCTTATTGCAAAACTTTAACGCGTTTGAAAGGTCCCTTTTTGTCCGATCTTCTCGTTTTCACTCAAAATTAACAACGAAAAACGTTGTTGCAAAACTATAACGCGTTTAAAAGGTCCCTTTTTGTCCGATCTTCTCGTTTTCACACAAAATAAACAACGAAAAACGTTATTGCAAAACTAAAACGCGTTTGAAAGGTCCCTTTTTGTCTGATTTTCTCGTTTTCACTCAAAATTACAACGAAAAACATTGTTGCAAAACTATAACGCGTTTAAAAGGTCTCTTTTTGTCCGATCTTCTCGTTTTCACACAAAATAAACAATAAAAAACGTTGTTGCAAAACTATAACGCGTTTAAAAGGTCCCTTTTTGTACGATCTTCTAGTTTTCACACAAAATAAACAACGAAAAACGTTATTGCAAAACTATAACACGTTTAAAAGGTCCCTTTTTGTCCGATGTTCCCGTTTTCACTTAAAATAAACAACGAAAAACGTTGTTGCAAAACTATAACGCGTTTAAAAGGTCCCTTTTTGTCCGATCTTCTCATTTTCACTCCAAATAAACAACGAAAAACGTTGTTACAAAACTATATCGCGTTTAAAAGGTCCCTTTTTGTCCGATCTTCTCATTTTCACTCATAATTAACAACGAAAAACGTTGTTGCAAAACTATAATGCGTTTAAAAGGTCCCTTTTTGTCCAATCTTCTCGTTTTCACACAAAATAAACAACAAAAAACGTTATTGCAAAACTATTACTCGTTTGAAAGGTCCCTTTTTGTCCGATCTTCTCGTTTTCACTTAAAATTAACAACGAAAAACGTTGTTGGAAAACTATAACGCGTTTAAAAGGTCCCTTTTTGTCCGATCTTCTCTTTTTCACACAAAATAAACAACGAAAAACGTTATTGCAAAACTATAACGCGTTTGAAAGGTACCTTTTTATCCGATTTTCTAGTTTTCACTCAAAATAAACAACGAAAAACGTTGTTGCAAAACTATAACGCGTTTAAAAGGTCCCTTTTTGTCCGATCTTCTCGTTTTCACTCAAAATAAAAAAACGAAAAATGTTGTTGCAAAATTATAACGCGTTTAAAAGGTCCCTTTATGTCCGATCTTCTCGTTTTCACTGAAAATAAACAACAAAAAATGTTGTTGCAAAACTATAACGCATTTAAAAGGTCCTATTTTGTCAGATCTTCTCGTTTTCACTCAAAATTAACAACGAAAAACGTTGTTGCAAAACTATAACGCGTTTAAAAGGTCCCTTTTTGTCCGATCTTCTCGTTTTCACACAAAATAAAAAACAAAAAACGTTATTGCAAAACTATTACGCGTTTGAAAGGTCCCTTTTTGTCCGATCTTCTCGTTTTCACTCAAAATTAACAACGAAAAACGTTGTTGCAAAACTATAACGCGTTTAAAAGGTCCCTTTTTGTCCGATCTTCTCTTTTTCACACAAAATAAACAACGAAAAACGTTATTGCAAAACTATAACGCGTTTGAAAGGTACCTTTTTGTCCGATCTTCTCGTTTTCACTCAAAATTAACAACGAAAAACCTTGTTGCAAAACTATAACACGTTTAAAAGGTCCTTTTATGTCCGATCTTCTCGTTTTCACACAAAATAAACAACGAAAAACCTTATTGCAAAACTTTAACGCGTTTGAAAGGTCCCTTTTTGTCCGATCTTCTCGTTTTCACACAAAATTAACAACGAAAAACGTTGTTGCAAAACTATAACGCGTTTAAAAGGTCCCTTTTTGTCCGATCTTCTCGTTTTCACACAAAATAAACAACGAAAAACGTTATTGCAAAACTATAACGCGTTTGAAAGGTCTCTTTTTGTCTGATCTTCTCGTTTTCACTCAAAATTACAACGAAAAACATTGTTGCAAAACTATAACGCGTTTAAAAGGTCCCTTTTTGTCCGATCTTCTCATTTTCACACAAAATAAACAATAAAAAACGTTGTTGCAAAACTATAACGCGTTTAAAAGGTCCCTTTTTGTACGATCTTCTAGTTTTCACACAAAATAAACAACGAAAAACGTTATTGCAAAACTTTAACACGTTTAAAAGGTCCCTTTTTGTCCGATCTTCCCGTTTTCACTTAAAATAAACAACGAAAAACGTTGTTGTAAAACTTTAACGCGTTTAAAAGGTCCCTTTTTGTCCGATCTTCTCATTTTCACTCCAAATAAACAACGAAAAACGTTGTTACAAAACTATATCGCGTTTAAAAGGTCCCTTTTTGTCCGATCTTCTCGTTTTCACTCATAATTAACAACGAAAAACGTTTTTGCAAAACTATAATGCGTTTAAAAGGTCCCTTTTTGTCCGATCTTCTCGTTTTCACACAAAATAAACAACAAAAAACGTTATTGCAAAACTATTACTCATTTGAAAGGTCCCTTTTTGTCCGATCTTCTCGTTTTCACTCAAAATTAACAACGAAAAACGTTGTTGGAAAACTAAAACGCGTTTAAAAGGTCCCTTTTTGTCCGATCTTCTCTTTTTCACAGAAAAAATAAACAACAAAAAACGTTATTGCAAAACTATAAAGCGTTTGAAAGGTACCTTTTTGTCCGATTTTCTAGTTTTCACTCAAAATAAACAACGAAAAACGTTGTTGCAAAACTATAACGCGTTTAAAAGGTCCCTTTTTGTCCGATCTTCTCGTTTTCACTCAAAATAAAAAAACGAAAAATGTTGTTGTAAAATTATAACGCGTTTAAAAGGTCCCTTTATGTCCGATCTTCTCGTTTTCACTCAAAATAAACAACAAAAAATGTTGTTGCAAAACGATAACGCATTTAAAAGGTCCTATTTTGTCCGATCTTCTCGTTTTCACTCAAAATTAACAACGAAAAACGTTGTTGCAAAACTATAACGCGTTTAAAAGGTCCCTTTTTGTCCGATCTTCTCGTTTTCACACAAAACAAACAACGAAAAACGTTATTGCAAAATTATAACGCGTTTGAAAGGTCCCTTTTTGTCCGATCTTCTCGTTTTCACTCAAAATTAACAACGAAAAACGTTGTTGCAAAACTATAACGCGTTTAAAAGGTCCCTTTATGTTCGATCTTCTCGTTTTCACACAAAATAAACAACGAAAAACCTTATTGCAAAACTTTAACGCGTTTGAAAGGTCCCTTTTTGTCCGATCTTCTGGTTTTCACTCAAAATAAATAACGAAAAACGTTGTTGCAAAACTATAACGCGTTTAAAAGGTTCCTTTTTATCCGATTTTCTCGTTTTCACTCAAAATTAACAACGAAAAACGTTGTTGCAAAACTATAACGTTTTTAAAAGGTCCCTTTATGTTCGATCTTCTCGTTTTCACTCAAAATTAACAACGATAAACGTTGTTGCAAAACTATAACGCATTTTAAAAGGTCCCTTTTTGTCAGATCTTCTCGTTTTCACACAAAATGAACAACGAAAAACGTTGTTGCAAAACTATAACGCGTTTAAAAGGTCCCTTTTTGTACGATCTTCTCGTTTTCACTCAAAATTAACAATGAAAAACGTTGTTGCAAAACTATAACGCGTTTAAAAGGTCCCTTTTTGTCCGATCTTCTCGTTTTCACACAAAATAAACAATAAAAAATGTTGTTGCAAAACTATAACGCGTTTAAAAGGTCCCTTTTTGTACGATCTTCTAGTCTTCACACAAAATAAACAACGAAAAACGTTATTGCAAAACTATAACACGTTTAAAAGGTCCTTTTTTGTCCGATCTTCTCGTTTTCACTCAAAATAAACAACGAAAAACGTTGTTGCAAAACTATAACGCGTTTAAAAGGTCCCTTTTTGTCCGATCTTCTCATTTTCACTCCAAATAAACAACGAAAAACGTTGTTGAAAAACTATAACGCGTTTAAAAGGTCCCTTTTTGTCCAATCTTCTCGTGTTCACTCATAATTAACAACGAAAAACGTTGTTGCAAAACTATAATGCGTTTAAAAGGTCCCTTTTTTCCAATCTTCTCTTTTTCACACAAAATAAACAACAAAAAACGTTATTGCAAAACTATTACGCGTTTGAAAGGTCCCTTTTTGTCCGATCTTCTCGTTTTTACTCAAAATTAACAACGAAAAACGTTGTTGCAAAACTATAACGCGTTTAAAAGGTCCCTTTTTGTCCGATCTTCTCTTTTTCACACAAAATAAACAATGAAAAACGTTATTGCAAAACTATAACGCGTTTGAAAGGTACCTTTTTGTCCGATCTTCTCGTTTTCACTCAAAATTAACAACGAAAAACGTTGTTGCAAAACTATAACGCGTTTAAAAGGTCCCTTTATGTCCGATCTTCTCGTTTCCACACCAAATAAACAACGAAAAACCTTATTGCAAAACTATAACGCGTTTAAAAGGTCCCTTTTTGTACGATCTTCTAGTCTTCACACAAAATAAACAACGAAAAATGTTGTTGCAAAAATATAACGCGTTTAAAACGTCCCTTTTTGTCCAATCTTCTCGTTTTCACTCAAAATTAACAAGGAAAAACGTTGTTGCAAAACTATAACGCTTTTGAAAGGTCCCTTTTTGTCCGATCTTCTCGTTTTCACTCAAAATTAACAACGAAAAACGTTGTTGCAAAACTATAACACGTTTAAAAGGTCCCTTTATGTCCGATCTTCTCGTTTCCACACCAAATAAACAACGAAAAACCTTATTGCAAAACTATAACGCGTTTAAAAGGTCCCTTTTTGTACGATCTTCTAGTCTTCACACAAAATAAACAACGAAAAACGTTATTGCAAAACTATAACGCGTTTAAAAGGTCCTTTTTTGTCCGATCTTCTAGTCTTCACACCAAATAAACAACGAAAAACCTTATTGCAAAACTATAACGCGTTTAAAAGGTCCCTTTTTGTCCGATCTTCTCGTTTTCACACAAAATAAACAATAAAAAACTATGTTGCAAAACTATAACGCGTTTAAAAGGTCCCTTTTTGTCCGATCTTCTCGTTTTCACACAAAATAAACAACGAAAAACCTTATTGCAAAACTTTAACGCGTTTGAAAGGTCCCTTTTTGTCCGATCTTCTCGTTTTCACTCAAAATTAACAACGAAAAACGTTGTTGCAAAACTATAACGCGTTTAAAAGGTCTCTTTTTGTTCGATCTTCTTGTTTTCACACAAAATAAACAACGAAAAACCTTATTGCAAAACTTTAACGCGTTTGAAAGGTCCCTTTTTGTCCGATCTTCTCGTTTTCACTCAAAATAAACAACGAAAAACGTTGTTGCAAAACTATAACGCGTTTAAAAGGTTCCTTTTTATCCGATTTTCTCGTTTTCACTCAAAATTAACAACGAAAAACGTTGTTGCAAAACTATAACGTTTTTAAAAGGTCCCTTTATGTTCGATCTTCTCGTTTTCACTCAAAATTAACAACGAAAAACGTTGTTGCAAAACTATAACGCATTTTAAAAGGTCCCTTTTTGTCAGATCTTCTCGTTTTCACACAAAATGAACAACGAAAAACGTTGTTGCAAAACTATAACGCGTTTAAAAGGTCCCTTTTTGTACGATCTTCTCGTTTTCACTCAAAATTAACAATGAAAAACGTTGTTGCAAAACTATAACGCGTTTAAAAGGTCCCTTTTGTCCGATCTTCTCGTTTTCACACAAAATAAACAATAAAAAACGTTGTTGCAAAACTATAATGCGTTTAAAAGGTCCCTTTTTGTACGATCTTCTAGTCTTCACACAAAATAAACAACGAAAAACGTTATTGCAAAACTATAACACGTTTAAAAGGTCCTTTTTTGTCCGATCTTCTCGTTTTCACTCAAAATAAACAACGAAAAACGTTGTTGCAAAACTATAACGCGTTTAAAAGGTCCCTTTTTGTCCGATCTTCTCATTTTCACTCCAAATAAATAACGAAAAATGTTGTTGAAAAACTATAACGCGTTTAAAAGGTCCCTTTTTATCCGATCTTCTCGTGTTCACTCAAAATTAACAACGAAAAACGTTGTTGCAAAACTATAACGCGTTTAAAAGGTCCCTTTTTGTCCGATCTTCTATTTTTCACACAAAATAAACAACGAAAAACGTTATTGCAAAACTATAACGCGTTTGAAAGGTACCTTTTTGTCCGATCTTCTCGTTTTCACTCAAAATTAACAACGAAAAACGTTGTTGCAAAACTATAACACGTTTAAAAGGTCCCTTTATGTCCGATCTTCTCGTTTTCACACAAAATAAACAACGAAAAACCTTATTGCAAAACTTTAACGCGTTTGAAAGGTCCCTTTTTGTCCGATCTTCTAGTTTTCACTCAAAATTAACAACGAAAAACGTTGTTGCAAAACTATAACGCGTTTAAAAGGTACCTTTTTGTACGATCTTCTCGTTTTCACTCAAAATTAACAATGAAAAACGTTGTTGCAAAACTATAACGCGTTTAAAAGGTCCAATTTTGTACGATCTTCTAGTTTTCACTCAAAATTAACAACGAAAAACGTTGTTGCAAAACTATAACGCGTTTAAAAGGTCCCTTTTTGTCCGATCTTCTAGTTTTCACTCAAAATTAACAACGAAAAACGTTGTTGCAAAACTATAACGCGTTTAAAAGGTCCCTTTTTGTCCGATCTTCTCGTTTTCACACAAAATAAACAATAAAAAACGTTGTTGCAAAACTATAACGCGTTTAAAAGGTCCAATTTTGTACGATCTTCTAGTCTTCACACAAAATAAACAACGAAAAACGTTATTGCAAAACTATAACACGTTTAAAAGGTCCTTTTTTGTCCGATCTTCTCGTTTTCACTCAAAATAAACAACGAAAAACGTTGTTGCAAAACTATAACGCGTTTAAAAGGTCCCTTTTTGTCCGATCTTCTCATTTTCACTCCAAATAAACAACGAAAAACGTTGTTGAAAAACTATAACGCGTTTAAAAGGTCCCTTTTTGTCCGATCTTCTCGTGTTCACTCATAATTAACAACGAAAAACGTTGTTGCAAAACTATAATACGTTTAAAAGGTCCATTTTTTCCGATCTTCTCGTTTTCACACAAAATAAACAACAAAAAATGTTATTGCAAAACTATTACGCGTTTGAAAGGTCCCTTTTTGTCCGATCTTCTCGTTTTCACTCAAAATTAACAACGAAAAACGTTGTTGCAAAACTATAACGCGTTTAAAAGGTCCCTTTTTGTCCGATCTTCTCTTTTTCACACAAAATAAACAACGAAAAACGTTATTGCAAAACTATAACGCGTTTGAAAGGTACCTTTTTGTCCGATCTTCTCGTTTTCACTCAAAATTAACAACGAAAAACGTTGTTGCAAAACTATAACACGTTTAAAAGGTCCCTTTATGTCCGATCTTCTCGTTTTCACACAAAATAAACAACGAAAAACCTTATTGCATAACTTTAACGCGTTTGAAAGGTCCCTTTTTGTCCGATCTTCTCGTTTTCACTCAAAATTAACAACGAAAAACGTTGTTGCAAAACTATAACGCGTTTGAAAGGTCCCTTTTTGTCTGATCTTCTCGTTTTCACTCAAAATTAACAACGAAAAACATTGTTGCAAAACTATAACGCGTTTAAAAGGTCCCTTTTTGTCCGATCTTCTCGTTTTCACACAAAATAAACAATAAAAAACGTTGTTGCAAAACTATAACGCGTTTAAAAGGTCCCTTTTTGTACGATCTTCTAGTTTTCACACAAAATAAACATCGAAAAACGTTATTACAAAACTATAACACGTTTAAAAGGTCCCTTTTTGTCCGATCTTCTCGTTTTCACTTAAAATAAACAACGAAAAATGTTGTTGCAAAACTATAACGCGTTTAAAAGGTCCCTTTTTGTCCGATCTTCTCATTTTCACTCCAAATAAACAACGAAAAACGTTGTTATAAAACTATAACGCGTTTAAAAGGTCCCTTTTTGTCCGATCTTCCCGTTTTCACTCATAATTAACAACGAAAAACGTTGTTGTAAAACTATAATGCGTTTAAAAGGTCCCTTTTTGTCCGATCTTCTCGTTTTCACACAAAATAAACAACAAAAAACGTTATTGCAAAACTATTACGCGTTTGAAAGGTCCCTTTTTGTCCGATCTTCTCGTTTTCACTCAAAATTAACAACGAAAAACGTGGTTGCAAAACTATAACGCGTTTGAAAGGTCCCTTTTTGTCCGATCTTCTCGTTTTCACTCAAAATTAACAACGAAAAACGTTATTGCAAAACTATAACGCGTTTGAAAGGTACCTTTTGATCCGATTTTCTAGTTTTCACTCAAATTAAACAACGAAAAACGTTGTTGCAAAACTATAACGCGTTTAAAAGGTCCCTTTTTGTCCGATCTTCTCGTTTTCACTCAAAATAAAAAAATGAAAAACGTTGTTCCAAAACTATAACGCGTTTAAAAGGTCCCTTTATGTCCGATCTTCTCGTTTTCACTCAAAATAAACAACAAAAAATGTTTTTGCAAAACTATAACGCATTTAAAAGGTCCTATTTTGTCCGATCTTCTCGTTTTCACTCAAAATTAACAACGAAAAACGTTGTTGCAAAACTATAACGCGTTTAAAAGGTCTCTTTTTGTCCGATCTTCTCGTTTTCACACAAAATAAACAACGAAAAACGTTATTGCAAAATTATAACGCGTTTGAAAGGTCCCTTTTTGTCCGATCTTCTCGTTTTCACTCAAAATTAACAACGAAAAACGTTGTTGCAAAACTATAACGCGTTTAAAAGGTCAATTTATGTCCGATCTTCTCGTTTTCACACAAAATAAACAACGAAAAACCTTATTGCAAAACTTTAACGCGTTTGAAAGGTCCCTTTTTGTCCGATCTTCTCGTTTTCACTCAAAATAAACAACGAAAAACGTTGTTGCAAAACTATAACACGTTTAAAAGGGTCCTTTTTATCCGATTTTCTCATTTTCACTCAAAATTAACAACGAAAAACGTTGTTGCAAAACTATAACGTTTTTAAAAGGTCCCTTTATGTTCGATCTTCTCGTTTTCAATCAAAATTAACAACGAAAAACGTTGTTACAAAACTATAACGCCTTTTAAAAGGTCCCTTTTTGTCCGATCTTCTCATTTTCACACAAAATGAACAACGAAAAACGTTGTTGCAAAACTATAACACGTTTAAAAGGTCCCTTTTTGTACGATCTTCTCGTTTTCACTCAAAATTAACAATGAAAAACGTTGTTGCAAAACTATAACGCGTTTAAAACGTCCATTTTTGTCCGAACTTCTCGTTTTCACTCAAAATAAACAACGAAAAATGTTGTTGCAAAAATATAACGCGTTTAAAACGTCCCTTTTTGTCCGATCTTCTCGTTTTCACTCAAAATTAACAAGGAAAAACGTTGTTGCAAAACTATAACGCGTTTGAAAGGTCCCTTTTTGTCCGATCTTCTCGTTTTCACTCAAAATTAACAACGAAAAACGTTGTTGCAAAACTATAACGCGTTTAAAAGGTCCCTTTATGTACGATCTTCTCGTTTCCACACAAAATAAACAACGAAAAACCTTATTGCAAAACTTTAACGAGTTTGAAAGGTCCCTTTTTGTCCGATCTTCTCGTTTTCACTCAAAATAAACAACGAAAAACGTTGTTGCAAAACTATAACGCGTTTGAAAGGTCCCTTTTTAACCGATTTTCTCGTTTTCACTCAAAATTAACAACGAAAAACGTTGTTGCAAAACTATAACGCTTTTAAAAGGTCCCTTTATGTTCGATCTTCTCATTTTCACTCAAAATTAACAACAAAAAACGTTGTTGCAAAACTATAACGCGTTTAAAAGGTCCCTTGTTGTCCGATCTTCTCGTTTTCACACAAAATGAACAACGAAAAACGATGTTGCAAAACTATAACGCGTTTAAAAGGTCCCTTTTTGTCCGATCTTCTCATTTTCACTCCAAATGAACAACGAAAAACGTTGTTGCAAAACTATAACGCGTTTAAAAGGTCCCTTTTTGTCCGATCTTCTCGTTTTCACTCAAAATAAACAACGAAAAACGTTGTTGCAAAACTATAATGCGTTTAAAACGTCCCTTTTTATCCGATCTTCTCGTTTTCACTCAAAATAAACAACGAAAAACGTTGTTGCAAAACTATAAAGCGTTTAAAAGGTCCCTTTTTGTCCGATCTTCTCGTTTTCACTCAAAATAAACAACGAAAAACGTTGTTGCAAAACTATAACGCGTTTAAAAGGTCCCTTTTTGTCCGATCTCCTCGTTTTCACTCAATATAAACACCGAAAAACGTTGTTGCAAAACTATAACGCGTTTAAAACGTCGCTTTTTGTCCGATCTTCTCGTTTTCACTCAAAATAAACAACGAAAAACGTTGTTGCAAAACTATAACGCGTTTAAAAGGTCCCTTTTTGTCCGATCTTCTCGTTTTCACTCAAAATAAACAACGAAAAACGTTGTTGCAAAAATATAACGCGTTTAAAAGGTCCCTTTTTGTCTAATCTTCTCATTTTCACTCCAAATAAACAACGAAAAACGTTGTTGCAAAACTATAACGCTTTTTAAAGGTCCCTTTTTGTCCGATTTTCTCGTTTTCACTAAAAATTAACAACGAAAAACGTTGTTGCAAAACTATAACGCGTTTAAAAGGTCCCTTTATGTCTGATCTTCTCGTTTTCACACAAAATAAATAACGAAAACGTTGTTGCAAAACTATAACGCGTTTAAAAGGTCCCTTTTGTCCGATCTTCTCGTTTTCACTCAAAATAAACACCGAAAAACGTTGTTGCAAAACTATAACGCGTTTAAAACGTCCCTTTTTGACCGATCTTCTCGTTTTCACACAAAATAAACAACGAAAAACGTTGTTGCAAAACTATAACGCGTTTAAAAGGTCCCTTTTTGTCAGATCTTCTCGTTTTCACTCAAAATAAACAACGAAAAACGTTGTTGCAAAAATATAATGCGTTTAAAAGTTCCCTTTTTGTCCAATCTTCTCATTTTCACTCCAAATAAACAACGAAAAACGTTGTTGGAAAACTATAACGCTTTTAAAAGGTCCCTTTTTGTCCGATTTTCTCGTTTTCACTCAAAATTAACCACGAAAAACGTTGTTGCAAAACTATAACGCGTTTAAAAGGTCCCTTTATGTCCGATCTTCTCGTTTTCACACAAAATAAACAACGAAAAACGTTATTGCAAAACTATAACTCGTTTGAAATGTCCCTTTTTGTCCGATCTTCTCGTTTTCACACAAAATAAACAACGAAAAACGTTATTGCAAAACTATAACGCGTTTGAAAGGTCCCTTTTTGTCCGATCTTCTCGTTTTCACTCAAAATTAACAACGAAAAACGTTGTTACAAAACTATAACGCGTTTAAAAGGTCCTTTTTTGTCCGATCTTCTCGTTTTCACACAAAATAAACAATAAAAAACGTTGTTGAAAAACTATAACGCGTTTAAAAGGTTCCTTTTTGTACGATCTTCTAGTTTTCACACAAAATAAACAACGAAAAACGTTATTGCAAAACTATAACACGTTTAAAAGGTCCATTTTTGTCCGATCTTCTCTTTTTCAAACAAAATAAACAACGAAAACCATTATTGCAAAACTATAACGCGTTTGAAATGTCCCTTTTTGTCCGATCTCGTTTTCACACAAAATAAACAACAAAAAACGTTATTGCAAAACTATTACGCGTTTGAAAGGTCCCTTTTTGTCCGATCTTCTCGTTTTCACTCAAAATTAACAACGAAAAACGTTGTTGCAAAACTATAACGCGTTTAAAAGGTCCCTTTTTGTCCGATCTTCTCTTTTTCACACAAAATAAACAACGAAAAATGTTATTGCAAAACTATAACGCGTTTGAAAGGTCCCTTTTTGTCCGATCTTCTCGTTTTCACTCAAAATTAACAACGAAAAACGTTGTTGCAAAACTATAACGCGTTTAAAAGGTCCCTTTTTGTCCGATCTTCTAGTTTTCACACAAAATAAACAACGAAAAACGTTATTGCAAAACAATAACACGTTTAAAAGGTCCATTTTTGTCCGATCTTCTCGTTTTCACTCAAAATAAACAACGAAAAACGTTGTTGCAAAACTATAACGCGTTTAAAAGGTCCCTTTTTGTCCGATCTTCTCATTTTCACTCCAAATAAACAACGAAAAACGTTGTTGCAAAACTATAACGCGTTTAAAAGGTCCCTTTTTGTCCGATCTTCTCTTTTTCACACAAAATAAACAACGAAAAACGTTATTGCAAAACTATAACGCGTTTGAAAGGTCCCTTTTTATCCGATCTTCTCGTTTTCACTCAAAATTAACAACGAAAAACGTTATTGCAAAACTATTACGCGTTTGAAAGGTCCCTTTTTGTCCGATCTTCTCGTTTTCACTCAAAATTAACAACGAAAAACGTTGTTGCAAAACTATAACGCGTTTAAAAGGTCCCTTTTTGTCCGATCTTCTCTTTTTCACACAAAATAAACAACGAAAAAAGTTATTGCAAAACTATAACGCGTTTGAAAGGTACCTTTTTGTTCGATTTTCTAGTTTTCACTCAAAATAAACAACGAAAAAAGTTGTTGCAAAACTATAACGCGTTTAAAAGGTCCCTTTTTGTCCGATCTTCTCGTTTTCACTCAAAATAAAAAAACGAAAAACGTTGTTGCAAAACTATAACGCGTTTAAAAGGTCCCTTTATGTCCGATCTTCTCGTTTTCACTAAAAATAAACAACAAAAAATGTTGTTGCAAAACTATAACGCATTTAAAAGGTCCTATTTTGTCCGTTCTTCTCGTTTTCACTCAAAATTAACAACGAAAAACGTTGTTGCAAAACTATAACGCGTTTAAAAGGTCCCTTTTTGTCCGATCTTCTCGTTTTCACACAAAATAAACAACGAAAAACGTTATTGCAAAATTATAACGCGTTTGAAAGGTCTCTTTTTGTCCGATCTTCTCGTTTTCACTCAAAATTAACAACGAAAAACATTGTTGCAAAACTATAACGCGTTTAAAAGGTCCCTTTATGTCCGATCTTCTCGTTTTCACACAAAATAAACAACAAAAAACCTTATTGCAAAACTTTAACGCGTTTGAAAGGTCCCTTTTTGTCCGATCTTCTCGTTTTCACTCAAAATAAACAACGAAAAACGTTGTTGCAAAACTATAACGCGTTTAAAAGGTTCCTTTTTATCCGATCTTCTCGTTTTCACTCAAAATAAACAACGAAAAACGTTGTTGCAAAACTATAACGTTTTTAAAAGGTCCCTTTATGTTCGATCTTCTCGTTTTCACTCAAAATTAACAACGAAAAACGTTGTTGCAAAACTATAACGCATTTTAAAAGGTCCCTTTTTGTCCGATCTTCTCGTTTTCACACAAAATGAACAACGAAAAACGTTGTTGCAAAACTATAACGCGTTTAAAAGGTCCCTTTTTGTACGATCTTCCCGTTTTCACTCAAAATTAACAATGAAAAACGTTGTTTCAAAATTATAACGCGTTTAAAACGTCCCTTTTAGTCCGATCTTCTCGTTTTCACTCAAAATAAACAACGAAAAATGTTGTTGCAAAAATATAACGCGTTTAAAACGTCCCTTTTTGTCCGATCTTCTAGTTTTCACTCAAAATTAACAAGGAAAAACGTTGTTGCAAAACTATAACGCGTTTGAAAGGTCCCTTTTTGTCCGATCTTCTCGTTTTCACTCAAAATTAACAACGAAAAACGTTGTTGCAAAACTATAACGCGTTTAAAAGGTCCCTTTATGTCCGATCTTCTCGTTTCCACACCAAATAAACAACGAAAAACCTTATTGCAAAACTTTAACGCGTTTGAAAGGTCCCTTTTTGTCTGATCTTCTCGTTTTCACGCAAAATAAACAACGAAAAACGTTGTTGGAAAACTATAACGCGTTTAAAAGGTCCATTTTTATCCGATTTTCTCGTTTTCACTCAAAATTAACAACGAAAAACGTTGTTGCAAAACTATAACGTTTTTAAAAGGTCCCTTTATGTTCGATCTTCTCGTTTTCACTCAAAATTAACAACGAAAAACTTTGTTGGAAAACTATAACGCGTTTAAAAGGTCCCTTTTTGTCCGATCTTCTCGTTTTCACACAAAATAAACAACGAAAAATGTTATTGCAAAACTATAACGCGTTTGAAAGGTCCCTTTTTGTCCGATCTTCTCGTTTTCACTCAAAATTAACAACGAAAAACGTTGTTGCAAAAATATAACGCGTTTAAAACGTCCCTTTTTGTTCAATCTTCTCGTTTTCACACAAAATAAACAACGAAAAACGTTATTGCAAAACTATAACACGTTTAAAAGGACCCTTTTTGTACGATCTTCTAGTTTTCACACAAAATAAACAACGAAAAACGTTATTGCAAAACTATAACACGTTTAAAAGGTCCCTTTTTGTCCGATCTTCTCGTTGTCACTCAAAATTAACAACGAAAAATATTGTTGCAAAACTATAACGCGTTTAAAAGGTCCCTTTTTGGCCGATCTTCTCGTTTTCATACAAAATAAATAACGAAAAACGTTATTGCAAAACTATAACGCGTTTGAAAGGTCCCTTTTTGTCTGATCTTCTTGTTTTCACTCAAAATTAACAACGAAAAACATTGTTGCAAAACTATAACGCGTTTAAAAGGACCCTTTTGTCCGATCTTCTCGTTTTCACACAAAATAAACAATAAAAAACGTTGTTGCAAAACTATAACGCGCTTAAAAGGTCCCTTTTTGTACGATCTTCTAGTTTTCACACAAAATAAACAACGAAAAACGTTATTGCAAAACTATAACACGTTTAAAAGGTCCCTTTTTGTCCGATCTTCTCGTTTTCACTCAAAATAAACAACGAAAAACGTTGTTGCAAAACTATAACGCGTTTAAAAGGTCCCTTTTTGTCCGATCTTCTCATTTTCACTCCAAATAAACAACGAAAAACGTTGTTGCAAAACTATAACGCGTTTAAAAGGTCCCTTTTTGTCCGATCTTCTCTTTTTCACACAAAATAAACAACGAAAAACGTTATTGCAAAACTATAACGCGTTTGAAAGGTCCCTTTTTATCCGATCTTCTCGTTTTCACTCAAAATTAACAACGAAAAACGTTATTGCAAAACTATTACGCGTTTGAAAGGTCCCTTTTTGTCCGATCTTCTCGTTTTCACTCAAAATTAACAACGAAAAACGTTGTTGCAAAACTATAACGCGTTTAAAAGGTCCCTTTTTGTCCGATCTTCTCTTTTTCACACAAAATAAACAACGAAAAAAGTTATTGCAAAACTATAACGCGTTTGAAAGGTACCTTTTTGTTCGATTTTCTAGTTTTCACTCAAAATAAACAACGAAAAAAGTTGTTGCAAAACTATAACGCGTTTAAAAGGTCCCTTTTTGTCCGATCTTCTCGTTTTCACTCAAAATAAAAAAACGAAAAACGTTGTTGCAAAACTATAACGCGTTTAAAAGGTCCCTTTATGTCCGATCTTCTCGTTTTCACTAAAAATAAACAACAAAAAATGTTGTTGCAAAACTATAACGCATTTAAAAGGTCCTATTTTGTCCGTTCTTCTCGTTTTCACTCAAAATTAACAACGAAAAACGTTGTTGCAAAACTATAACGCGTTTAAAAGGTCCCTTTTTGTCCGATCTTCTCGTTTTCACACAAAATAAACAACGAAAAACGTTATTGCAAAATTATAACGCGTTTGAAAGGTCCCTTTTTGTCCGATCTTCTCGTTTTCACTCAAAATTAACAACGAAAAACGTTGTTGCAAAACTATAACGCGTTTAAAAGGTCCCTTTATGTTCGATCTTCTCGTTTTCACACAAAATAAACAACGAAAAACCTTATTGCAAAACTTTAACGCGTTTGAAAGGTCCCTTTTTGTCCGATCTTCTCGTTTTCACTCAAAATAAACAACGAAAAACGTTGTTGCAAAACTATAACGCGTTTAAAAGGTCCCTTTTTGTCCGATCTTCTCGTTTTCACTCAAAATAAACAACGAAAAACGTTGTTGCAAAAATATAATGCGTTTAAAAGGTCCCTTTTTGTCCAATCTTCTCATTTTCACTCCAAATAAACAACAAAAAACGTTGTTGCAAAACTATAACGCTTTTAAAAGGTCTCTTTTGTCCGATTTTCTCGTTTTCACTCAAAATTAAAAACGAAAAACGTTGTTGCAAAACTATAACGCGTTTAAAAGGTCCCTTTATGTCCGATCTTCTCGTTTTCACACAAAATAAACAACGAAAAACCTTATTGCAAAACTTTAACGCGTTTGAAAGGTCCCTTTTTGTCCGATCTTCTCGTTTTCACTCAAAATTAACAACGAAAAATGTTGTTGCAAAACTATAACGAGTTTAAAAGGTCCCTTTTTGTCTGATCTTCTCGTTTTCACACAAAATAAACAACGAAAAACGTTATTGCAAAACTATAACGCGTTTGAAAGGTCCCTTTTTGTCCGATCTTCTCGTTTTCACTCAAAATTAACAACGAAAAACGTTGTTGCAAAACTATAATGCGTTTAAAAGGTCCCTTTTTGTCCGATCTTCTCGTTTTCACACAAAATAAACAATAAAAAACGTTGTTGAAAAACTATAACGCGTTTAAAAGGTCCCTTTTTGTACGATCTTCTAGTTTTCACACAAAATAAACAACGAAAAACGTTATTGCAAAACTATTACGCGTTTGAAAGATCCCTTTTTGACCGATCTTCTCGTTTTCATTCAAAATTAACAACGAAAAACGTTGTTGCAAAACTATAACGCGTTTAAAAGGTCCCTTTTTGTCCGATCTTATCTTTTTCACACAAAATAAACAACGAAAAACGTTATTGCAAAACTATAACGCGTTTGAAAGATCCCTTTTTGTCCGATCTTCTCGTTTTCACTCAAAATTAACAACGAAAAACGTTGTTGCAAAACTATAACGCGTTTAAAAGGTCCCTTTTTGTCCGATCTTCTCGTTTTCACACAAAATAAATAACGAAAAACGTTATTGCAAAACTATAACGCGTTTGAAAGGTCCCTTTTTGTACGATCTTCTAGTTTTCACACAAAATAAACAACGAAAAACGTTATTGCAAAACAATAACACGTTTAAAAGGTCCCTTTTTGTCCGATCTTCTCGTTTTCACTCAAAATAAAAAAACAAAAAACGTTGTTGCAAAACTATAACGCGTTTAAAAGGTCCCTTTATGTCCGATCTTCTCGTTTTCACTCAAAATAAACAACAAAAAATGTTGTTACAAAACTATAACGCATTTAAAAGGTCCTATTTTGTCCGATCTTCTCGTTTTCACTCAAAATTAACAACGAAAAACGTTGTTGCAAAACTATAACGCGTTTAAAAGGTCCCTTTTTGTCCGATCTTCTCGTATTCACACAAAATAAACAACGAAAAACGTTATTGCAAAACTATAACGCGTTTAAAAGGTCCCTTTTTGTCCGATCTTCTCGTTTTCACTCAAAATTAACAACGAAAAACGTTATTGCAAAACTATAACGCGTTTAAAAGGTCCCTTTATGTCCGATCTTCTCATTTTCACATAAAATAAACAACGAAAAACGTTATTGCAAAACTATAAAGCGTTTGAAAGGTCCCTTTTTGTCTGATCTTCTCGTTTTCACTCAAAATTAACAACGAAAAACGTTGTTGCAAAACTATAACGCGTTTAAAAGGTCCCTTTTTGTCTGATCTTCTCGTTTTCACACAAAATAAACAATAAAAAACGTTGTTGCAAAACTATAACGCGTTTAAAAGGTCCCTTTTTGTACGATCTTCTAGTTTTCACACAAAATAAACAACGAAAAATGTTATTGCAAAACTATAACACGTTTAAAAGGTCCCTTTTTGTCCAATCTTCTCGTTTTCACTCAAAATAAACAACGAAAAACGTTGTTGCAAAATTATAACGCGTTTAAAAGGTCCTTTTTTGTCCGATCTTCTCATTTTCACTCCAAATAAACAACGAAAAACGTTGTTGCAAAACTATAACGCGTTTAAAAGGTCCATTTTTGTCTGATCTTCTCGTTTTCACTCATAATTAACAACGAAAAACGTTGTTGCAAAACTATAATACGTTTAAAAGGTCCCTTTTTGTCCGATCTTCTCGTTTTCACACAAAATAAACAACAAAAAACGTTATTGCAAAACTATTACGCGTTTGAAAGGTCCTTTTTGTCCGATCTTCTCGTTTTTACTCAAAATTAACAACGAAAAACGTTGTTGCAAAACTACAACGCGTTTAAAAGGTCCCTTTTTGTCCGATCTTCTCTTTTTCACACAAAATAAACAATGAAAAACGTTATTGCAAAACTATAACGCGTTTGAAAGGTACCTTTTTGTCCGATTTTCTAGTTTTCACTCAAAATAAACAACGAAAAACGTTGTTGCAAAACTATAACGCGTTTAAAAGGTCCCTTTTTGTCTGATATTCTCGTTTTCACTCAACATAAAAAAATAAAAAACGTTGTTGCAAAACTATAACGCGTTTAAAAGGTCCCTTTATGTCCGATTTTCTCGTTTTCACTCAAAATAAACAACAAAAAATGTTGTTGCAAAACTATAACGCATTTAAAAGGTCCTATTTTGTCCGATCTTCTCGTTTTCACTCAAAATTAACAACGAAAAACGTTGTTGCAAAACTATAACGCGTTTAAAAGGTCCTTTTTTGTCCGATCTTCTCGTTTTCACACAAAATAAACAACGAAAAACGTTATTGCAAAACTATAACGCGTTTGAAAGGTCCCTTTTTGTCCGATCTTCTCGTTTTCACTCAAAATTAACAACAAAAAACGTTGTTGCAAAACTTTATGTCCGATCTTCTCGTTTTCAAACAAAATAAACAACGAAAAACCTTATTGCAAAACTTTAACGCGTTTGAAAGGTCCCTTTTTGTCCGATCTTCTCGTTTTCACTCAAAATTAACAACGAAAAACGTTGTTGCAAAACTATAACGCGTTTAAAAGGTCCCTTTTTGTCCGATCTTCTCGTTTTCACACAAAATAAACAACGAAAAATGTTATTGCAAAACTATAACGCGTTTGAAAGGTCCCTTTTTGTCCGATCTTCTCTTTTTCACTCAAAATTAACAACGAAAAACGTTGTTGCAAAACTATAATGCGTTTAAAAGGTACCTTTTTGTCCGATCATCTCGTTTTCACACAAAATGAACAACGAAAAACGTTGTTGCAAAACTATAACGCGTTTAAAAGGTCCCTTTTTGTACGATCTTCTAGTTTTCACACAAAATAAACAACGAAAAACATTATTGCAAAACTATAACACGTTTAAAAGGTCCCTTTTTGAACGATCTTCTCGTTTTCACTCAAAATAAACAACGAAAAACGTTGTTGCAAAACTATAACGCGTTTAAAAGGTCCCTTTTTGTCCGATCTTCTCATTTTCACTCCAAATAAACAACGAAAAACGTTGTTGCAAAACTATAACGCGTTTAAAAGGTCCCTTTTTGTTCGATCTTCTCGTTTTCACTCATAATTAACAACGAAAAACGTTGTTGCAAAACTATAATGCGTTTAAAAGGTTCCTTTTTGTCCGATCTTCTCGTTTTCACACAAAATAAACAACAAAAAACGTTATTTCCAAACTATTACGCGTTTGAAAGGTCCCTTTTTGTCCGATCTTCTCGTTTTCACTCAAAATTAACAACGAAAAACGTTGTTGCAAAACTATAACGCGTTTAAAAGGTCTCTTTTTGTCCGATCTTCTCTTTTTCACACAAAATAAACAACGAAAAACGTTATTGCAAAACTATAACGCATTTGAAAGGTCCCTTTTTGTCCGATCTTCTAGTTTTCACTCAAAATAAACAACGAAAAACGTTGTTGCAAAACTATAACGCGTTTAAAAGGTCCCTTTTTGTCCGATCTTCTCGTTTTCACTCAAAATAAAAAAATGAAAAGTTCCCAATTGTTTTATTATTTATATAAATGTCACTTTTTATTTATTACTTATAGGTTATTAGTTATAATATTACATAAATGCATAAATTTTAATTAGCAGTGAGTGTCGACTAACAGTTTATTATTTTCATCTTTTATTAACTTGTCAATTATTGCACAAAGTTAACTAATATGTTTTATAACTCTTAACACTTAACAATTGATGATTAAAAGTTAATCATAAACTTTTAATTATATTGTTTGGGCATTTTAATATTGAAAAAATATAGAATGGAAAAATGAGGGTCGTTATACTGAGCAACCCTCTCATTGACAAAGAAGTAGGGATCTTTCCAATTCTGTAAAGAACTTTTCTTCACCCCAGTAAAAGCTTTATTCGGCTTATAGTCGAATGTATACCAGCATTTG
Source organism: Rutidosis leptorrhynchoides (assembly GCF_046630445.1). NCBI lineage: Eukaryota > Viridiplantae > Streptophyta > Magnoliopsida > Asterales > Asteraceae > Rutidosis > Rutidosis leptorrhynchoides. The sequence continues at coordinate 263,442,113 of NC_092337.1, forward strand.
CTAACTAATCTAGTTCTAAATAATTCATGAAAAATATTCACATTGGGGGCTTCTTCTACAGAATTACAGTACATTTCAAAAAGAATAATTTTCTGGAAACCTAATGGATGAACTTGACTAAGCCCTATCCCATAGTGGGTAATGGTGTATCCTATCGTATACACACATAAAAGGCATAATAGCAGCATAAAAGTAGCGTCAGAAAAGCTGGAAACAACAGTTTTGTGGAGTTAACCGTCCAGCGTTCTCCGTTTTACAGGCTGCTCCGTCATGCATAAGCCCTGAAGGCCGCTTAGCGCGTAAGACCTGGCCTTAGAACGCCACCTTCAGCGTAAATTACGGATAACGAATAACAGAATGTATCATCATCTGACACGTGTCCCCGAGCAATCTGGTGGATCTGACACTATAAATAGACCCCTTGGGTCGTCATTTTATACAGTTCAGATATTCTGACAACTTTGAGAGCTGAGACTTCACTTCTCTTTCTCTCTCTACTTTCTCTCACTAGAAGTCATCCAGCTAGCACTTTTTCACTCTACGGAAGACAGATTGATTAAGCCACCCCACAAGTTTCTACACTTGTGAACCGGGTCTGCAAGGATTATTTCCCGAGGGTAAAAATCAATCGGCAACACTCCGCCCTCCTAAAGCTAGATTACTTCTAGTATTTTGTTGACACACTAAGCCTTACCTCATAAGGAAATAGGTGTTAACAATGGCGCCATCCACTAATGCAAAGAACACACGAAACGGAAAAGGAACAAAAACAACTGAAGCTCTATTTGTACTTGAAGCAGTCAACAATCCATCAACTGATGACATGATAATTGTTGAAGATGTACCCATTCAGCCACTAGATGGTACGATTGAAGAAACAGTTGCTAAAACTGCAGAAAGGCTCAAACATTTGGCAACTAATTCGGAGAAAAGGCCAGTAATCGAAGAAACAACAACCAAAAGTGCAGAAAGACTTTCAAATTTTGTTACTAATCCAGAGCGACAACCACTGATGCAACCACGGCGTTGACCATCATTTATACCCCTTCGGCGGATGGCGGATGGAAAAGACAAGTAAATAATGAAAAGGCAATCTATATCAAAATACAAGTTATCCAGGCTACTCGACAAGCTGGGCAGTCTTATTGATGATTCTGGGGATGATAACAACCTGAGCTATGATAATAATGACTCTGATGATGAAATTGACAAAGATGAGTTCATGTCAGAGAAGCAGGCAGTGTTGCTATTAAATGACATTCTTAAGCAAACAGCTCCGGCAAAATATAAGCAACGCTTAGCGCAGCCCGCCGTCCGTGCTGTGGCCGTGGACAATTTCTTTGCCCTCATTACTGGAGAGCAAGCCACCAAGCCACCAGCCATGGCAGAATCTACACAGTGTTTTATTGATCGAATTGCTAATTATCCATTGCCCAGAAATCTTGCTATACTAACAATTGGAGTTTATGACGGCACAACGGATCCGGAAGATTTTCTGACTATGTTTGAAGGTGTTATGAGGTTGCAGCATTGGGAGGATGAAACTGCGTGCCATATGTTTCCTATGGTACTGCAGAAAATGGCACGCGAATGGTTTGCTAGTTTGCCGCCAAGGAGTATTACTAGTTTTCTTGACTTGAGAGAAAAATTTGTGATGCAATACCAAAATCTACGGAGCTGTACTCTGACACATCTTGATGCACACGAGATCACAATGCATCATAACGAATCTTTGAGCAATTTTATGAAGCGTTATACACTTGAAGCACAGAAGATTCCTGATTGTCCAGAATCACAGCTTGTATCTGGTTTCATTTCTTGTTTGGACCAGCGACGATTTAGTGCACTTGTTCATGCATTACAGTATGAATTGCCAAAAATATTGCATCAGGCGTTGGAGGTTGCACATAGGCATGTTCGAGTCGGTGAGCGTGGGTTAAATAAGTTTGATACTGGCAGTACTAGCAAGCTGTAATGACCCGGAATTTTCCGACCAAATTATACTTATGAGATTAATATTTACATAAATTAAACCATACCAACATGATAAGAAATCCAAATTGTTGAGACTTGTGTTTTTGAAAAGAGTTTTACACAACGTTTGACCGTCCAATATGACCGATGATATCACGAACTATATAACATACGATAATTATACGTTTGTGTATATATATGTATTTATATATATTTAACATGATCTAAGGATGGTTTAACATCTCATTGTGTACTAATGACAATGAGTTATAAGTATATTTTGAAACTACTAACTTAAGTTTTCAAAACGATAACTATACGTAACATTCTTTGATATATATACTTATAATCTATAATGCTTATACATGTATCGTATATATAATGTATTTAATCACTTTTTAAGGACTTAAATACATAAAACAATATAAGTATATTCACAAAAGATAGCTATATTTGAATTCTCATTCCGTTTCCTCAAGATTTCTATACGTATATCTAGGGTATATGTACCTGTATCATACCCAGCTTCTATACGTATTTACTATTGGTATATACACAACAAATCAACATCCTAATCAACATTATTACTGCCCTAGATATGAGGTAACTAGGATTTGTCAAGTAGTATGAATTATTAGTAAGAAAACAAAATTAGGAATCCTTTTCTTTCTTTATAAACTAAAAACGTTTTTATAAATGAACACCATTTCTTCACTCCATTTTCTCATACCTAAACCCTCATTTCTCTCTCAAAATACTCCTAACTTCATACTTGATCATCTCCAAGCATTTTCCCCATCATTTAGCTTCAATTATAAGCCTTAAACACCATAAGAAAACTCTTTCAAGAACATATCAAAATACCCACCCATTTGAAGAAGTTTACTTCCAACCTTTTGATCTAACTCCACCACTCTTTGATTCCAAGATTATTTATTATCTTTTGCAGTAACTTTGTCCAAGTAACTTGAGGTAGTAACCTTGTTCATAATCTTATTCAATTCATATTCATATAGCTATCTTATTTTGTGGTATAAAATTATAACAACAAGAACATAGTTTGAATGATTTCAAACTTGTTCGCAAACTAAATAGATCCTTCTAAATTGACTTTTAAAACACTTCAAGACCTGTAATATATCATACTGATATGCTAACCTAATAAGATATAACTTGGTTTTACAAAGAACATCTTAAAAACTGAATCTATGTCGTCGGAGTGCAACCGGGGGCTGTTTTGGGTTGGATAATTAAAAACCATCTTGAACTTTGAATTGAAAGTTCATGTTATGGAAAAATGATATTTCTTATGAATATGTTAACACATAAAAATTTCATGGTTTAACTCAAAGTGTAAGTATTTTTATAAAAATGATCATTAAATGTTGTTTTTATGATGGAAAATGATCACTTTCATAAGTTTCACCAAAGTTTGACCTATAACCTATGATTTCAAATACAAACTAAGGTATTTTCAGTTCATATTCTTAAAATTTGACTCGATCCAAGGAAGTGACAAGTTGAACGAACAAAAACTTAGTTGTAATGAAGAAACTACGACTAAAACAAGATTGGGTATCCGAAGCTAGTTTAGCTACGAAAATATTTGGAGAAAAAGTAAATTAATCATATCTTTTCTAATTAATATGATATTTTATATATAATTACATATGATTTGATTTTATATATTTCAGGACCACCCGTAAACAACACGAGAAGATTAATCATAAGACCTCATGATTGTACGCAACACGTCATTTGACAACACGGTACTTTATGTACGCAACACGTCATTTGAAAACATGGTACCATGGGTCGAGATTAATTCTGATCAATACGAATACGATGGGGTCTTTATTTATTTTATTTAAGCAACTAATTGTGGACCACTAACATCGGACTGCTAACTACGGACTAAGAAAATATAAAAAGTAATAAAAGTATATATATATATATATATATATATGTAACGATTACTTAAAAAGAAAATATGTTGATATATTATATATATGGTTAGGTTCGTGATATCTATCAGAGACCAAGTCGAATTAAATACCTTCAAGGCAAAAGTGAGTTTCATTTTCTCTCTTTTTAATTGCTTTTGCAATATATATTTTTGGGCTGAGAATACATGCGCTGCTTTTATAAATGTTTACAAAATAGACACAAGTACTTAAAAATATATTCTACGTTGAGTTGTACCACTGGCATATTTCCCTGTAGCTTGGTAACTACTATTTACATGGGTATTGTAAACGCGAATCCTGTTGATAGATCTATCGGGCCTGACAACCCCAACCGGACTGGACGACCAGTATTCAACGGTTGCACAATACTTCGTTTTGGTGACTACACTTGGTACGGTGTAGTGAGATTTCATAATAAAGGGAATATGCGACGTTGATTAAATGTTAAGTATGGTTACCAAGTGCTTAACCACTTAGAATGCTTTACATACACTTGCGAGTGTATTATGTTTATGATTATGAAATCTTGTGGTCTATTAACATATTGAAATGATTGTTATGATAAACCTATGAACTCACCAACCTTTTGGTTGACACTTTAAAGCATGTTTATTCTCAGGTACGAATTAAGCTTTCCGCTGTGCATTTGCTCAATATAAGGACATTACTTGGAGCCGATCATCGCATTGGGACCAAATGTTGATGACTTCGTCCAGGTGGATTAGGACGGGTCCTTTCAGTTGGTATCAGAGCGGTGGTCGTAGAGAACCAGGTCTTGCATTAGTGTGTCTAACTAGTAGTTGTTAGGATGCATTAATGAGTCTGGACTTCGACCGTGTCTACATGTCAAAAGTTTTGCTTATCATTTCTAGTCGGAAATCATCTGCTTATCATCCTTAGGAAATTACCTACTTATCATTCATAAATCTAGACACGTTTTACTGCATTTACTGCATTGATAGTGTATAGACGAATTCTTATCTTAGCATATCTGTTATTGCGAACTTTGACTGATATCTTTTCAAAGATTTTCCTTAATTTACGGGATTTTGGTATTATATATACATATGTAAATTATGTATTGAAGAGTACCAAATCTAACTCCTATAATCTATTCCATACCAAAAATTTATTTTCCCCATTATACAAGATGGATTCCGCATCTAGTTCGAATTCTTCAGATTCCGACAGTTATGCCGATATGGATTTTCATTCGGGCTCCGAAAGCAGCGTCACCGGAATGGATCAACCAATTTCCCATCATCTATTCTGGATGAATTGGGGATGGGTTCGTAATATACTAAATCACTGGAGACAAGAAGAAGGTGATCCATTCCATCCACCAAATTGCCCTCTTGGCGATGAACCTGAAGCACTTACCGGCGAACCTATTCGAAACACCATTTTCTCTCTCATTTTTAGAGTATCTCGTCACGATTATATACTATCCCATATTACAAATCTTGTTCATTCGCTCGCTCCAACCGCCAATCATCCCGGTGTACTAGCAGAAGTTAACGAACTTCGCACTCGCGTGACGGCTTTGGAGAACATGGTGCGAAGGTTGCAAACACCAGCAGCAGCACCAGCAGCATAATCAGCACCACCATCAATAACATCAACAATACCATCATCACCACTAACAAAGAACATCCGCATCACACGTCTCGACATCATAATCTGTCCCACAAACATCAACATCATACGCACCATAGATACCAAGGAGTACCAACAATAATGAACGATGAAGTATTGATCCATAACTTCATTGATATTCTGCGAAGAATATGTGGTTTCAAAAAGTTTTAGAGATTTCTTATTCTAGCTCAAACCGAAAAGCAAATGAGATTAATATCATATTAACTCATTAAATTCATGATTTCATCTGAAGAAAATATATATGTATATATGTTTTCATAAAGATTGTAATTAAAAGTTCTTTTGTACAAAATATTAATGGTGAAATTTTTTTTTAACGGGTAGGTAATACCCGAGGAATAATTAGATTTCATCTTAATAAGTTACATTGTACATTCGTCGAAGCTGATTCAACAGTCATTTACTATCCTACTTACAACCACCGATATACGTATCCGTTCACCGCAGAATAACCATTTTCATTCAATTTCATATTTGGATTTTGACTTCCCAGAATCCAACAACTGGCATATGAAGAAAACATATGACAAAATAAAATCTGTTAGAAACAAACAAATTAACTATGAAAATTTTTGTTAAGAATCCACGCTAACTGTTCCAGCTAACTGTTCCTAGCTAACTGATTACATTTTATTTATCGCAGTTTATTTATCGCAATTTAATTATCGCACTTTTATTTATCGTCATTTAATTTCTGTAATTATTTTACGCACTTTAAATATCGGGACACGTATACAATGTTTTGACATATCATATCGACGCATCTATATATATTATTTGGAATCACCATAGACACTCTATATGCAGTAATGATTGAGTTCTCTATACAGGGTTGAGGTTGATTCTACAATAATATATATAGTTTGAGTTGTGATCGAGTCTGAGACGTATACGGGTCACGACACGTATTAATTAATTCGTATATTATATATTAAACTATATATGAATTATTGGACTGTTACTGTGAACTATCGACTGTGGACTAATGACATTGGACAATTAAAATGAATTAAAATATTGATTATAACATATGAAACTAAACATTTCTTCAAGACTGCCACTTGATTTCATCTTAAACCTCATTGTATCTCGACGATTACAATCAGCGTTCAAATCTATCATGATTCTTAAAAACACCTCAATCGAGAGGATAAACCAACCGCACTTCATCTACTGAAGAAAAGATTGATGCATATAGTTATGCACCTGAAAAACCCTCAGAAACTGAGTAAACGTTTGACAAGTATCTGTTCTAGTTCCTTTGACATTGTTATTACCGAAGATCGTTTTGCAATCCCTTTCTAAAGTAGCTAATTTTGTCACAGCTCCAGCAAGTCAACTCTGACTTTTCATCCGAAACAACTTTATTATAACCGCTATATATATGCATACTCTTTATTGTTACTGGGGAACCTTTTATATTCCACAATATTACCATCAACAATTAATCATTCTAAAAAAACACAATTCTCCTGAAACTACCTCGGTTTGATAACCGATGACCCAGATCAGTTAACTTTGAAAATGCTGACGAAGCAGCATGTTGTCGATGATCTTAATGGCCAAAAGTTTGATGATAACGAAAGGAGTGTTAGGAACGCTCGATAGAAAATTTAGTACCGAAAAGCGGATTATGCGAAACTATGAAGAAAGCCGTGGACAAATCACAAAGAATAAGTTTGCCTTCAAAGAATCCAAATGATTATGTGCCTGCTGAAATCATTAGCAAACATCTTATTTCTCATTCTAAACCTTCACAGACAAATCTTCTTCATCATCCATTGATATTAGAAATTCTAAGATATTCTCGTATGTTCTATTATAAATATCCTCCATATTTCTGGCGATATTTTCACAACTATTCTTATATGGGATCATTTATCTCTCTGTAATATCTGCAACATAAAAGAAACTGTGTTAGTTTCTAAATTCTGAAACCTTCGAGTTTAAAATATGAATGTTTTGAAGTAGTGTTGGGAACTGAAGCATGGATTAGTATAATATAATGACACTTGATCAACGTCATTATATTACAGTAAGTCATGCTGAGTTTCTAATGAAGCATGATGATTCACAGTACCGTCATCATGTGCCATTTACACGACTCTTACATTCTATCTAATCTCTAAACATATCAAGAGAATATTTTTCTGGATGACTCGGTCTTCTCCAGGGTATTCTGGTAATTTAACAAATCAAAATCGTTCTATTACCATTTTCTTCTTAGAGCATTAGCTATGTTCATTCTGAATTTCATATCTACGAATTCCGGACCATTACTCGCTTGACTCGAAGTCGGGAAGAGAAAATGAAAGCATGAAGCTCCGAAAAATAATGAAGAATATAAACTCCGATAATAACCCCGAAATTACAAACCGTGTATATCGATGCAGATAGCAATATAGAGACACGGGAGAATTAGAAACACTATAAACACAAGAGTATAGTAGAAGTAAATAGATTCTTCTGGTGGTAGATGAAAAAGAAGAATGACAGATATAAAAGTTAGGAGTATATCAAGAATCAGGACTGGATGGAGCATATTGATGAATGCTTTAAAGTAAGAATCAAGGGAGAAATAATAAAAGGTGTGAGTCGTGGAAAATAAGGAAACGAAGGGGTGAATTTATAGTGAAATATCCGACAGAGCAATCGAAACAGATTATTGCATATAATCAAAGAAGATCCTGATTTCCTTAATCACCAAAGAACCAAATCTTATTACGTAAGATTCTCTTTAAATCCCTTAAATCCCGGAAATCAATCATAACTACGTCATCGGTTAAGACGAATATATTTTACTCATCTCACTCTTTTACGATAGTCTCATTTATATTCTTCGCATAATCGAATCGTTTTATCTACATTACTCAATGATGATAAAACTCCATTATCACCTTATATTTGTCATGAAAACCTTCTTATTGTTATCCATAACAACCTCTATCAAATTTCGGGGACGAAATTTCTTTAACGGGTAGGTACTGTAATGACCCGGAATTTTCCGACCAAATTATACTTATGAGATTAATATTTACATAAATTAAACCATACCAACATGATAAGAAATCCAAATTGTTGAGACTTGTGTTTTTGAAAAGAGTTTTACACAACGTTTGACCGTCCAATATGACCGATGATATCACGAACTATATAACATACGATAATTATACGTTTGTGTATATATATGTATTTATATATATTTAACATGATCTAAGGATGGTTTAACATCTCATTGTGTACTAATGACAATGAGTTATAAGTATATTTTGAAACTACTAACTTAAGTTTTCAAAACGATAACTATACGTAACATTCTTTGATATATATACTTATAATCTATAATGCTTATACATGTATCGTATATATAATGTATTTAATCACTTTTTAAGGACTTAAATACATAAAACAATATAAATATATTCACAAAAGATAGCTATATTTGAATTCTCATTCCGTTTCCTCAAGATTTCTATACGTATATCTAGGGTATATGTACCCGTATCATACCCAGCTTCTATACGTATTTACTATTGGTATATACACATCAAATCAACATCCTAATCAACATTATTACTGCCCTAGATATGAGGTAACTAGGATTTGTCAAGTAGTATGAATTATTAGTAAGAAAACAAAATTAGGAATCCTTTTCTTTCTTTATAAACTAAAAACGTTTTTATAAATGAACACCATTTCTTCACTCCATTTTCTCATACCTACACCATCATTTCTCTCTCAAAATACTCCTAACTTCATACTTGATCATCTCCAAGCATTTTCCCCATCATTTAGCTTCAATTATAAGCCTTAAACACCATAAGAAAACTCTTTCAAGAACATATCAAAATACCCACCCATTTGAAGAAGTTTACTTCCAACCTTTTGATCTAACTCCACCACTCTTTGATTCCAAGATTATTTCTTATCTTTTGCAGTAACTTTGTCCAAGTAACTTGAGGTAGTAACCTTGTTCATAATCTTATTCAATTCATATTCATATAGCTATCTTATTTTGTGGTATAAAATTTTAACAACAAGAACATAGTTTGAATGATTTCAAACTTGTTCGCAAACTAAATAGATCCTTCTAATTTGACTTTTAAAACACTTCAAGACCTGTAATATATCATAATGATATGCTAACCTAATAAGATATAACTTGGTTTTACAAAGAACATCTTAAAAACTGAATCTATGTCGTCGGAGTGCAACCGGGGGCTGTTTTGGGTTGGATAATTAAAAACCATCTTGAACTTTGAATTGAAAGTTCATGTTATGGAAAAATGATATTTCTTATGAATATGTTAACACATAAAAATTTCATGGTTTAACTCAAAGTGTAAGTATTTTTATAAAAATGATCATTAAATGTTGTTTTTATGATGGAAAATGATCACTTTCATAAGTTTCACCAAAGTTTGACCTATAACCTATGATTTCAAATACAAACTAAGGTATTTTCAGTTCATATTCTTAAAATTTGACTCGATCCAAGGAAGTGGCAAGTTGAACGAACAAAAACTTAGTTGTAATGAAGAAACTACGACTAAAACAAGATTGGGTATCCGAAGCTAGTTTAGCTACGAAAATATTTGGAGAAAAAGTAAATTAATCATATCTTTTCTAATTAATATGATATTTTATATATAATTACATATGATTTGATTTTATATATTTCAGAACCACCCGTAAACAACACGAGAAGATTAATCATAAGACCTCATGATTGTACGCAACACGTCATTTGACAACACGGTACTTTATGTACGCAACACGTCATTTGAAAACATGGTACCATGGGTCGAGATTAATTCTGATCAATACGAATACGATGGGGTCTTTATTTATTTTATTTAAGCAACTAATTGTGGACCACTAACATCAGACTGCTAACTACGGACTAAGAAAATATAAAAAGTAATAAAAGTATATATATATATATATATGTAACGATTACTTAAAAAGAAAATATGTTGATATATTATATATATGGTTAGGTTCGTGATATCTATCGGAGACCAAGTCGAATTAAATACCTTCAAGGCAAAAGTGAGTTTCATTTGCTCCCTTTTTAATTGCTTTTGCAATATATATTTTTGGGCTGAGAATACATGCGCTGCTTTTATAAATGTTTACAAAATAGACACAAGTACTTAAAAATATATTCTACGTTGAGTTGTACCACTGGCATATTTCCCTGTAGCTTGGTAACTACTATTTACATGGGTATTGTAAACGCGAATCCTGTTGATAGATCTATCGGGCCTGACAACCCCAACCGGACTGGACGACCAGTATTCAACGGTTGCACAATACTTCGTTTTGGTGACTACACTTGGTACGGTGTAGTGAGATTTCATAATAAAGGGAATATGCGACATTGATTAAATGTTAAGTATGGTTACCAAGTGCTCAACCACTTAGAATGCTTTACATACACTTGCGAGTGTATTATGTTTATGATTATGAAATCTTGTGGTCTATTAACATATTGAAATGATTGTTATGATAAACCTATGAACTCACCAACCTTTTGGTTGACACTTTAAAGCATGTTTATTCTCAGGTACGAATTAAGCCTTCCGCTGTGCATTTGCTCAATATAAGGACATTACTTGGAGCCGATCATTGCAATGGGACCAAATGTTGATGACTTCGTCCAGGTGGATTAGGACGGGTCCTTTCACAAGCCGGACAACGGAGGACGGTATTTTGACAGAAATCAGAGAAGGAATGACAATTCAAATGGAGGATGGAGAGGAAACAATCACCCTAATGATTTTCACCACAACAGAAGGCCAATAGAAAGGCACCCGTTGATCATGGCGCTTACCAAAACTCCGAAGGAAATCCTCTTCACTGAACCAATTCGGACCACTTTCAATGCTCCAGCACCTATGGAAGAAAGGGAGGGTCCAAAGAGTGAGTTGTGGTGCGATTTCCATGAGGCTTGGGGCCATGATACGGACAATTGCAAATCTTTGATGAGAGAAATCATAGCGAAAATCAAGGCAGGAGAACTGAATCATTTGTTGCCTGGCAAACAGTACAGGAGGAATGATCCTCGCAGGAAATTTACGTGGCAAAGGAATGATGGTAACATAGGACGTCGTGGAGAGAACAGAAGAGAGCAACATGGTGGAAGAGATAATCGGAACCAATCGCAGTACGGAGACTGGAACACAGAGTGTGAGACAACTCCAGAAGTTGTAATCAGGATGGTTTGGATCAACGACAGTCATTATGAAGAAGGTGAATCATCAAACAGCAATTTGGACAGCTGGAGATATGCTCCAATTATCGTTCAGCCAATTCAGAATTGGGCGTTGTCCGTCCAACCAGTGATCATTTCAGCAGAGATAGCAAATAAGTTGGTTAACTGTATCTACACAGATAAGGGAAGTGAAGCTGACATCATTTACTGGCATTGCTTGAAGACTTTTCCAAGGCATGTGCAGAGCAGAGCTAGGCAAACGAGGTTGAAAGTTTCTGGATTAACGGGAGCACCGGTAAATGCCATGGGGCAGATTCGTTTGGAAGTTGTTATGGGCACATTCCCATTGTTGAGAACAGAAACAATCGATTTCACAATCATAGATGGAAATTCTCGATTTAATGTCCTTTTTGGAAGGGCAGCGTTGGCTAAATTCGGAGCGATAACATCGACAGTTCATGCAGAGATCAGGTTCCCAACTCCTAACGGAGTAGCCACCATACATTCATAGTATGTGGCACCGGCTAGGGAGAGATCCACATTTGTGAACTTACCAAAAGGCAACGTAAACTGGAGAAAGCATGATCGGTTGTTTAGTGATGATGAAGTTCAGGAGTTTTTCATTCCATAACCAAGTGTGTAGGCCGGATAGCGCTGGGCGCTCGGCGTGTGAAGAAGCAAATCTCAGCATGTTATCAAGAACAAAAGTTTATTATCAGAGCAGATTTTTAGCATTTTTATGAAGACATTGCCTTTTACAATCATTGTATTCATGCCAAAATACGCATGTTTGGCATTTGAAGAACATATTTTAGCATTATATGAAGAGCAACGTTTATCAATTTACTGTGAACCATTGTGGTTATTTTACAGTGCATATGTTAGCAATTGCATACATTAAACATTCATGGCGTACTAATTAGGCTTGATCCACCTAAATTCGTCATCAATCGTTTATGTACTGCACAGTACCGAACAATAAATTTTATATTTTTCTTAAACAAAGTGCTGCCCGTGACAAATGTAAAATATTACATTTATAACCTGCCCACAGAAGGAGTGTATTTTTAAAATACCTCCGATGGCGGAAGCTTTTGTGCCAGCCAGTAAAGGTACAAGGGATCGGCTAGAAAACGTTTAAGTTTTACTAGAACGCACCGAGGCATGATACAAAACTCAGATACTTGTCATGACAAACATTATAAAAACTTACTTCACAGAACGAAGTTCTATATTTTATGTATGAAGGCAAAATAATTAGCAATTCTTCCTCATATACTTTATGATGGAAGGCGTAAGACGGAGAGTCTATTGATTTGTAATCATTCTTCTAAAACACTTCATAATTCTTCCTCATTAATTTTATGACGGAAAGCGTGTAACAGAATTCAGACATCATATTCATTTAGCAAAACTTAATACTACAAGGAGTTTACATATGAATTACCTTATACACTTTTCAAAATGATTTGCTCAATTATACACTGCACAATTGTGTATAGAAATTTTATGCTCAGGTGCATAATCGATTGGTTTTAAAGCATTAGGCATCAAAATATTTGCAACAAGCATGTAAACACACGTAGATATCACAATAAAGTCAGTATGTATATAATGTCAAGGTCAGAAGGAAATTTATTACAAAACATTGTTTGACATTTTTACAAAAATCAATCAAACTGCACGCTAAGCACATCTTGATCAGATGAATCTTCTGAAGGTTTTTCATCTGCCCGAGAGACATATTTAATTAATGTGGCTGATATGTTATGATCCAAGTCGGGTCATACCTAATAACAAACTTACCGACACTTTACAAGTATTTAATCTTAACGGTTGGATCGTTAAATAAATACGCGACACTTGGATTTTAGAAAATCGGTTTTCTAAAATAATATCACTTGAGATAAATTATTTGGATAATTTATATATAATTGTTTATAAGTTTAAATAATTATGTTGTGTTATATTTTATAAAAGGTTTATAAAATATAAAAGTAACAAAACTATTACATGTTTTATATATATGTAGATAACATGTTCATATATTTATTAAGACATGGTTTTATAAAATAAGTAGAGTGCAGAATTTTGGTCTCCAAGACAAGATTCCATACTCTTTTTGTTACTTCCAACATACACAACTACATAGGAGCATGGCATATTACTTGTACCCATGCTTGACCATTATTTTTCAAGTGATCTACACATTCTAAGCTAGTAAAAAAACTGAAAATTCTGCAGCAAAAAGGGCTGCTAGGCCGTGGCCTTTATAGCTCAAAGGAGTGTTCATAATTTTTTTTACAAGCTCAATTCAAGTGTCATACAAATCCTAACTAAAGGCAAGAGTGTTGGGGTTATAGCTTGGGGTATTACACACTTGAGGCTTCAAGTTAGAAGTTGCTATTTCATCATCATCTTCATCATCTTGTAACCTCCTAACTTGGAGTAGGTACATCCCTTTACTAGCACTCTTATATTTGTAAGTATATTTCTAGACTTGATCTATTTTGGAATTCATGTTTAAAAGGTTAAACTCATATTGATTTTGTTTATGTAAAATTGCTTCCGCTTCACTTTAAAATCGGGTTTTGACATGCATGTTAATATAACTTGTTAATATGATGAATTCCAACAATGGTATCTAGAGCCGAGGTTATAGAAATATGCTTCTTGTATTTGGCTTTAAAACCCATTTAGATTACATTCTAGTAACATGCATGAAATTAGAATGTAAAAAAAAAAAAAATTGGGTTTTGGGTGGGGTGTTAATTTGGCCGAAATTTTGGGGCTTCCAAAAGGGTTTGGAGCTTCAAATTTGGTCATGTTTTGTTGTTTGTTGTTGTTCACAATCAAGCCTAGACCTTATGTTTGGATGTGTAAATGTTTGGTTGCATTTCAATTGGTTGTAATATTCATTCATTTGGTTTGTAATATTGTAATATATTTTTTTTTTTTTTTTTTTTTGTAATTTGGTGATGTAATTTATTTTATCTTGGTATGTAAAATAGATTAGGATGTAATTTCTTTTTCCTAGAAAAATGTATTAGGTTGTATATTTTTTGTAAAAGAAATGAAGATTCAAGATGATGAAGAAAATCACAAGATGGAGCATATGGATGCAAGAGTTAGTGGGAGATTTTAAAAATCTCTTACTTTGTGATTTAACCCTTTACCGGTGACACTTGTTTTCGGCTAAACAAATGTCCACCACTTTGGCTTGATTGTGAACATTGTTGTTATGCATGCTTGTATGATTATTGTGTTTGTATGTTTGGTTGATACAAAAAATCACATGTTAACAACTTGCAAAATGACATTATAATTGGTTATATTTAAAACAACAAAAGGACACTAATAAATGGTTATTAAGAACAAGATGACAATGTATATAAAATGGTTTATATCAAGTAATTGGTTTTATTACTAAGACATGAAAATAGGTTTTTCATAATGTACTATACACCAAATGCATGTTGGTGTATGGCAATATGTTTTCTTAAACTAGAATAAAGAAAGTCGAAAATCCCTTTAAAACTAAAACAAGGTAAACAAGTTTAACGCCATCCTTTTGTGGGACACTTAAACATAGTAGGAAACTCATAATGGGATAAAGGTCACCTAACCGTTATGAGCTAACTAATATGGTTTAAGGTAAAATTTGCATGCTTGTGGGATAAAGGTCACCTAACCACTTGTATGTTAATTTTACATGTCTACACAAGTAGGACGACTTGATTTAGGAATCATGAACTTAGGGTCACCGAAGCATGAGGAACAAATAGGTGTTGATGGGATAAATATGCCATGCAAAACGATTGCATGATCCCATAATTTAGAAGTTGCAAAAGGATTGCAATTGTCATATAAATGACTACCTAGCTAAATCAAATAACGGGATAAAGGTCACCTAACCGAAATTTGATTTACCGTTGGATTCCAATATTTAATAAGTCAATTAAAATTTAAAAGGGTATTGTTTATTAAATTTAAAATCGATACTTAAATGAACTTTGTTAAATTTTGTAGATGGCCGCCAATAACAACAACATGCAAAATGCACCTATTAACTTGAACAACCTATCGTTAAGGTCTCTCCTCGAGAAAGACAAACTCAACCATACAAACTTTATGGATTGGTTCCGCAATCTTAGGATTGTCCTCAAACTTGAGAATAAGGCGTATGTGTTGGAAGACCCCATTCCCGATCAACCCGACGAGGATGATACGGAAGGCATGGCTTATTGGGATAAGTATTGCGCCGATTCGGTGCAAGTCGCTTGCCTAATGCTTGGGACTATGATACCCGAACTCCAAAAGGATTTCGAGCATCATACTGCATACGACATGATCACGCAATTGAAGGAGATGTTCCTTCAACAAGCACGTGTCGAGCGCTTCGAGACCGTTCGAGCGCTTCATGCATGTCGTATGGACGACTCCCAATCCGTTTCATCTTATGTCCTTAAGATGAAAAGCCTCATTGATCGCGCAAACCGTCTTAATCTCAACATATCTAATGAGCTAGCCACGGATCTTATCCTAAACTGCTTGTCAAAGAGGTTTGACCAATTTGTAATTAATTACAATATGAATGGGATGGATAAGATCATTGGCGAACTTCATGGCATGCTTAGGACGGCGGAAACTAGCATGGGTAAGAGGGCTTCACCCATGCTAATGATCAATGACGGTGGGTCCAAAGGTAACAACACCTCTAAGCCAAAGGTGGCTAAGAGGAAAGGACCCGCCCATCAAGGCAAGGGAAAGGGGAGGATGGTTACCCCAACCAAAAACAAGAACAAGAAGCAAAAGGTTGCCGGACAAGCAAACCCCAAGGAAGACCCGTGCTTCGGTTGCGGTGAAATGGGTCACTGGAAATGCAACTGCCCGGTCTACCTTAAGGAGTTGAAGAAAAAGAGGGATGCGGGGCAAACCTCAGGTAATATATATATATGGTATATATAGAGCTTAGTATTACTTCTTCTAATACATGGATATTAGACACTGGATGTGGAACTCACATTTGCAATTCTTTGCAGGGGTTCAAAAGAAGTAGCAAGCAAACGGGAACATCAAGTCTCTTTATGGGTAATGGAGCCAAAGTGCAAGTGAAGGCTCAAAGAGACTTTGTATTAAAGCTTCCAAGTGGTTTGGAACTTATTTTGAACAATGTTTTGTATGCACCGGATTTATGTCGAAACATTATTTCAGTTTCCCGTTTAAAACAATGTGGTTTTTATCTTAATTTTGTTAATGATGATATCCACGTTTATTTAGATAATGTATTCTATTTTAAGGCTTCGCCTTCAAATGAAATTTATGAATTGGTTCATGATGACACATCATCTAGTAGCACAATATACCATACTAGCACCAAGAAACTCAAAAGGGATTTTAGTGATTCCTACTTATGGCATTGTCGCCTTGGTCACATAAACAAGAATCGAATGCATACACTTCAAAAGAATGGCCTTTTGAAATCAAATGAACTAGACTCGTTTGATGTATGTGAATCTTGTTTACAAGGAAAAATGACTAAAGCACCTTTCAAAGGGACCTACAAAAGGGCTAAGGACTTATTGGGATTAATACATTCAGATGTATGTGGACCCTTTAAGCCCATAACTCGGAATGGTGAAAGATACTTCGTTACTTTCATTGATGACTTCAGTCGTTTTGGATATGTCTACTTGTTAAGACATAAGGACGAAACTTTTGAAGCATTCAAAGAGTATTAAAACGAAGTACAAAATCAACTCAATAAGACAATCAAGGTACTTCGTACCGATAGAGGAGGTGAATACCTAAGCGATGCTTTCCAAGATCATCTTAAAAGTTGTGGGATTATCTCGCAGCTCACTCCTCCTGGAACACCCCAACTAAATGGAGTTTCCGAAAGGAGGAACCGAACCCTAATGGATATGGTTCGATCTATGATGGCTAGAAGCTCGTTACCTCTATCATTTTGGGGTTATTGTCTATGCTCCGCGGCTCGTATTTTAAATATGGCCCCAACCAAGAAAGTGGACCGAACTCCTCATGAGATGTGGTTTGGAAAACCTCCATCTCTATCATACTTAAAGGTATAGGGATGTGAAGCTTATCCTAAGCGTTACGTCCCTAATAAGTTGAATGCTCGATCCATGAAGTGTATCTTCATAGGATATCCCAAGGATGATATGGGATATTATTTCTATGATCCATCCGAGCAGATTGTATTTGTTGCTCGAAAGGCTGAATTCCTTGAAACTAAGTTCCTAATGGAAGGAAATAGTGAAAGGAAGATAGATCTTGAAGAGGTTCAAGATCAAGTAGATGATACACAATTGGTTGACACTAGCACTCAACATGAAAATGTTGAGAGTGATCAAATGGATGATCAAAATACACAAGACGTTAGCAGATCTGGTAGGATTAGTAATTCTCCTGAGAGATATGGGTTTCTCATGGATGGTTGCTATGTGGTTGATTTGGATGAACCAACAAACTACCAAGATGCTTTATCAAGGATTGATAAGGATAAATGGCAGGAAGCCATGAACGCTGAGATGCAATCCATGTATGACAACCAAGTTTGGGAACTAGTTGAACAACCTACTGGCTCAAGGCTAGTTGATTGTAAATGGCTTTTCAAGATGAAAACCGACATACATGGAAACTTGGATACATATAAAGCTAGACTTGTATCAAAAGGTTTCACTCAAACTCAAGGGGTTGACTATGATGAAACTTTTTCGCCTGTGGCAATGCTAAAGTCTATTAGGATATTACTTGCCATTGCTGCTCATTATGATTATGAAATATGGTAAATGGATGTCAAGACCGCTTTTCTAAATGGATATCTTGAGGAAGATGTCTATATGGTTCAACCTGAAGGTTTTGTTGATCCAAAATATCCTAAAAAGGTATGCAAGCTAAAGAAGTCAATCTACGGATTGAAACAAGCATCTAGAATGTGGAATCATCGTTTTAATGAGGAAGCCAAGAAATTTGGCTTCATTAAAAATGATGATGAAGCTTGTGTATACAAGAAGGCTAGTGGGAGCACAATCATGTTCCTTGTACTATATGTGGATGATATATTGTTATTTGGAAATGATATTCTGGCAATTCAAAGTGTTAAAACTTGGCTAAGTAAATGCTTCTCCATTAAGGATCTTGGAGAAGCACAATACGTTTTGGGGATTGGGATCTACAGGAATAGATTCAAGAAACTGATAGGTTTAAATCAAAGTGCATACATTAAAAAGGTCTTGAAAAGGTTCAAGATGGAGAACTCTAAGAGTGGTTTGGTACCCATTCAAAGAGGAACGCCTCTCAGTTCATCTCAGTGCCCTACCACGAAAGTTGAACAAGAGAGAATGAAGAGAGTCCCTTATGCATCTGCTATTGGGTCAATCATGTATGCAATGATATGCACTAGACCGGATGTGTCATGCGCCCTAAGCTTGACAAGTAGATACCAGAATAACCCAGGAAACAGTCATTGGATTGCGGTTAAAAGTATATTGAAATACCTTAGGAGGACTAAGGATATGTTTCTAATATATGGATCTGGTGAGGAGGAACTTGCTGTAAAGGGTTACGTGGACGCGAGTTTCCAAACTGATCGAGATGATTCTCGATCACAATCCGGTTATGTCTTCACATTAAATGGTGGTGTGGTCTCTTGGAAGAGTTCAAAACAGGATGTTGTTGCATTATCCACTACAGAGTCGGAATACATTGCCACCTCATTGGCAGCTCAGGAAGCTGCATGGATGAAGAAATTCGTAGACGACTTAGGAGTGGTCCCTTCTATTCAGGACCCTCTTGAGATCTTTTGTGACAACGAGGGTGCGATTGCTCAAATCAAGGAACCTCGTGCTCACCAAAAGACCCATCACATTGAGCGGAGATTCAACTACATAAGGGATGAAGTTGAAAAGGGAAAGATATGTATTCGCAAAGTTCACACAGATCTTAATATAGCGGATCTTCTCACGAAGTTCTTACATGGAGCAAAACATACAGGACATGTTTGTGCATTAGGGCTTTGATATTCTAGTGATTGGTCATGATCTGTTTTAAGTATTGTAACGGAACGAAATTATTCAAACTCATTAATATAATTATGGTATTAATTTATTTTGAGTCATGTTCCTATTTTGCATATTTTATCCATGAATAAGTAATTATTCTAAATTCCGTAGTCGATCACATTCGTGGGAACAAGTGTGAGGTTTAGACTATTATGAACTTGGATTGGTATACATTCACGGGATGAATGTGGGGTAAGGTTGCAACCAAGGTGAAATGTCCCGTTCTTATTGATTAAAAACGTTCCATATTAATTGATTTCGTTGCGAGGTTTTGACCTCTATATGAGACGTTTTTCAAAGACTGCATTCATTTTAAAACAAACCATAACCTTTATTTCATCAATAAAGGTTTAAAAAGCTTTACGTAGATTATCAAATAATGATAATCTAAAATATCCTGTTTACACACGACCATTACATAATGGTTTACAATACAAATATGTTACAACAAAATAAGTTTCTTGAATGCAGTTTTTACACAATATCATACAAGCATGGACTCCAAATCTCGTCCTTATTTAAGTATGCGACAGCGGAAGCTCTTAATAATTACCTGAGAATAAACATGCTTAAAACGTCAACAAAAATGTTGGTGAGTTATAGGTTTAACCTATATATATATCAAATCATAATAATAGACCACAAGATTTCATATTTCAATACACATCCCATACATAGAGATAAAAATCATTCATAGGGTGAACACCTGGTAACCGACATTAACAAGATGCATATATAAGAATATCCCCATCATTCCGGGACACCCTTCGGATATGATATAAATTTCGAAGTACTAAAGCATCCGGTACTTTGGATGGGGTTTGTTAGGCCCAATAGATCTATCTTTAGGATTCGCGTCAATTAGGGTGTCTGTTCCCTAATTCTTAGATTACCAGACTTAATAAAAAGGGGCATATTCGATTTCGATAATTCAACCATAGAATGTAGTTTCACGTACTTGTGTCTATTTTGTAAATCATTTATAAAACCTGCATGTATTCTCATCCCAAAAATATTAGATTTTAAAAGTGGGACTATAACTCACTTTCACAGATTTTTACTTCGTCGGGAAGTAAGACTTGGCCACTGGTTGATTCACGAACCTATAACAATATATACATATATATCAAAGTATGTTCAAAATACATTTATAACACTTTTAATATATTTTGATGTTTTAAGTTTATTAAGTCAGCTGTCCTCGTTAGTAACCTACAACTAGTTGTCCACAGTTAGATGTACAGAAATAAATCGATAAATATTATCTTGAATCAATCCACGACCCAGTGTATACGTATCTCAGTATTGATCACAACTCAAACTATATATATTTTGGAATCAACCTCAACCCTGTATAGCTAACTCCAACATTCACATATAGAGTGTCTATGGTTGTTCCGAAATATATATAGATGTGTCGACATGATAGGTCGAAACATTGTATACGTGTCTATGGTATCTCAAGATTACATAATATACAATACAAGTTGATTAAGTTATGGTTGGAATAGATTTGTTACCAATTTTCACGTAGCTAAAATGAGAAAAATTATCCAATCTTGTTTTACCCATAACTTCTTCATTTTAAATCCGTTTTGAGTGAATCAAATTGCTATGGTTTCATATTGAACTCTATTTTATGAATCTAAACAGAAAAAGTATAGGTTTATAGTCGAAAAAATAAGTTACAAGTCGTTTTTGTAAAGGTAGTCATTTCAGTCGAAAGAACGACGTCTAGATGACCATTTTAGAAAACATACTTCCACTTTGAGTTTAACCATAATTTTTGGATATAGTTTCATGTTCATAATAAAAATAATTTTCTCAGAATAACAACTTTTAAATCAAAGTTTATCATAGTTTTTAATTAACTAACCCAAAACAGCCCGCGGTGTTGCTATGACGGCGTAAATCCAGTTTTACGGTGTTTTTCGTGTTTCCAGGTTTTAAATCATTAAGTTAGCATATCATATAGATATAGAACATGTGTTTAGTTAATTTTAAAAGTCAAGTTAGAAGGATTAACTTTTGTTTGCGAACAAGTTTAGAATTAACTAAACTATGTTCTAGTGATTACGAGTTTAAACCTTCGAATAAGATAGTTTTATATATATGAATCAAATGATGTTATGAACATCATTACTACCTCAAGTTTAGTAGGTAAACCTACTGGAAGTGATAAGAAATGATCTAGCTTCAAAGGATCTTGGATGGCTTGAAAGTTCTTGAAGTAGGATCATGACACAAAAACAAGTTCAAGTAAGATTTTTACTCGAATTAAGATAGTTTATAGTTATAGAAATTGAATCAAAGTTTGAATATGAATATTACCTTGAATAAGAAAGATAACCTACTGTATATAAAAAAGGTTTCTTGATCTTAGATGATTACTTGGAATGGATTAGAAAGCTTGGAAGTAAATTAGTAAACTTGAAGGGATTTTTGAAGTGTTCTTGAAGTGTTCTTCCTATGATGATTATAGCTTGATTCTTGAAGTGATTTTTGATGAAGATGATGATTAAATACTGGAAAAATACGTTCATAATAGTGTGGGTGTGTTGAGAGAGAATTAGAAAGAGAATTGGAAGTGAAATGGAGTGAATGATGAGTGGTAATTGGTGAGTGGTGAGTGGGGTTAAAAGGAGTTCTAGTTAGTTGACTAGCTCATGGTAGAAGTTAAAATTGATTAGTCATACATGACATAATCAAGAGTGGAATCCCATGCTAGTTCCTATTGGTATATACCCATAGTAAGTACGTTTTGAAGCTGTGTATAATACGGGTAAAAATACGACTAGAATTCTTGATGAAAGAAAAGAATGGGAAAGTAACTGTAACCATTTTCGTTAAGTATGAGTGTTTTGATATATGTCTTGAAGTCTTCCAAAAGTATTTTAATACATCTAAATACACTACATGTATATACATTTTAACTGAGTCGTTAAGTCATCGTTAGTCGTTACATGTAAGTGTTGTTTTGAAACCTTTAAGTTAACGATCTCAATTAATGTTGTTAACCCATTGTTTATTATATCTAATGAGATGTTAAATTATTATATTATCATGATATTATGATATATTAATATATCTTAATATGATATATATACATTTAAATGTCGTTACAACGATAATCGTTACATATATGTCTCGTTTCGAAATCCTTAAGTTAGTAGTCTTGTTTATATGTATATAACTCATTGTTAATATACTTATGGAGATTCTTACTTATCATAATCTCATGTTAACCATATGTATATCCATATATATATCGTCATGTCATTTTTACAAGTTTTAACGTTCGTGAATCGCCGGTCAACTTGGGTGGTCAATTGTCTATATGAAACATATTTCAATTAATCAAGTCTTAACAAGTTTGATTGCTTAACATATTGGAAACATTTAATCATGTAAACATCAATCTCAATTAATATATATAAACATGGAAAAGTTCGGGTCACTACAGTACCTACCCGTTAAATAAATTTCGTCCCGAAATTTTAAGCTGTTGAAGGTGTTGACGAATCTTCTGGAAATAGATGTGGGTATTTCTTCTTCATCTGATCTTCACGCTCCCAGGTGAACTCGGGTCCTCTACGAGCATTCCATCGAACCTTAATAATTGGTATCTTGTTTTGCTTAAGTCTTTTAACCTCACGATCCATTATTTTGACGGGTTCTTCGATGAATTGAAGTTTTTCGTTGATTTGGATTTCATCTAACGGAATAGTGAGATCTTTTTTAGCAAAACATTTCTTCAAATTCGAGACGTGGAAAGTGTTATGTACAGCCGCGAATTGTTGAGGTAACTCAAGTCGGTAAGCTACTGGTCCGACACGATCAATAATCTTGAATGGTCCAATATACCTTGGATTTAATTTCCCTCGTTTACCAAATCGAACAACGCCTTTCCAAGGTGCAACTTTAAGCATGACCATCTCTCCAATTTCAAATTCTATATCTTTTCTTTTAATGTCAGCGTAGCTCTTTTGTCGACTTTGGGCGGTTTTCAATCGTTGTTGAATTTGGATGATCTTCTCGGTAGTTTCTTGTATAATCTCCGGACCCGTAATCTGTCTATCCCCCACTTCACTCCAACAAATCGGAGACCTGCACTTTCTACCATAAAGTGCTTCAAATGGCGCCATCTCAATGCTTGAATGGTAGCTGTTGTTGTAGGAAAATTCTGCTAACGGTAGATGTCGATCCCAACTGTTTCCGAAATCAATAACACATGCTCATAGCATGTCTTCAAGCGTTTGTATCGTCCTTTCACTCTGCCCATCAGTTTGTGGATGATAGGCAGTACTCATGTCTAGACGAGTTCCTAATGCTTGCTGTAATGTCTGCCAGAATCTTGAAATAAATCTGCCATCCCTATCAGAGATAATAGAGATTGGTATTCCATGTCTAGAGACGACTTCCTTCAAATACAGTCGTGCTAACTTCTCCATCTTGTCATCTTCTCTTATTGGCAAGAAGTGTGCTGATTTGGTGAGACGATCAACTATTACCCAAATAGTATCAAAACCACTTGCAGTCCTAGGCAATTTAGTGATGAAATCCATGGTAATGTTTTCCCATTTCCATTCTGGGATTTCGGGTTGTTGAAGTAGACTTGATGGTTTCTGATGCTCAGCTTTGACCTTAGAACACGTCAAACATTCTCCTACGTATTTAGCAACATCGGCTTTCATACCCGGCCACCAAAAATGTTTCTTGAGATCCTTGTACATCTTCCCCGTTCCAGGATGTATTGAGTATCTGGTTTTATGAGCTTCTCTAAGTACCATTTCTCTCATATCTCCAAATTTTGGTACCCAAATCCTTTCAGCCCTATACCGGGTTCCGTCTTCCCGAATATTAAGATGCTTCTCCGATCCTTTGGGTATTTCATCCTTTAAATTTCCCTCTTTTAAAACTCCTTGTTGCGCCTCCTTTATTTGAGTAGTAAGGTTATTATGAATCATTATATTCATAGAATTTACTCGAATGGGTTCTCTGTCCTTCCTGCTCAAGGCATCGGCTACCACATTTGCCTTCCCCGGGTGGTAACGAATCTCAAAGTCATAATCATTCAACAATTCAATCCACCTACGCTGCCTCATATTCAGTTGTTTCTGATTAAATATGTGTTGAAGACTTTTGTGGTCGGTATATATAATACTTTTGACCCCATATAAGTAGTGCCTCCAAATCTTTAATGCAAAAACAACCGCGCCTAATTCCAAATCATGCGTCGTATAATTTTGTTCGTGAATCTTCAATTGTCTAGACGCATAAGCAATCACCTTCGTTCGTTGCATTAATACACAACCGAGACCTTGCTTTGATGCGTCACAATAAATCACAAAATCATCATTCCCTTCAGGCAATGACAATATAGGTGCCGTAGTTAGCTTTTTCTTCAATAACTGAAACGCTTTCTCTTGTTCATCATTCCATTCAAATTTCTTCCCTTTATGCGTTAATGCAGTCAAGGGTTTTTCTATTCTGGAAAAGTCTTGGATGAACCTTCTGTAGTAACCGGCTAGTCCTAAAAACTGGCGTATGTGTTTCGGAGTTTACGGGGTTTCCCACTTTTCAACAGTTTCTATCTTTGCCGGATCCACCTTAATACCTTCTTTGTTCACTATGTGACCGAGGAATTGAACTTCTTCCAACCAAAATGCACACTTTGAAAACTTAGCGTACAATTCTTCCTTCCTCAATACTTCTAACACCTTTCTCAAATGTTCACCGTGTTCTTGGTCATTCTTTGAGTAAATAAGTATGTCATCAATGAAAACAATGACAAACTTGTCAAGGTATGGTCCACACACTCGGTTCATAAGGTCCATGAACACAGCTGGTGCATTAGTTAAACCAAACGGCATGACCATAAACTCGTAATGACCGTAACGTGTTCTGAAAGCAGTCTTTGGAATATCATCTTCTTTCACCCGCATTTGATGATACCCGGAACGTAAGTCAATCTTTGAATAAACAGACGAGCCTTGTAGTTGATCAAATAAGTCGTCGATTCTCGGTAGTGGGTAGCGGTTCTTGATGGTAAGTTTGTTCAACTCTCGATAGTCGATACACAACCTGAATGTACCATCTTTCTTCTTGACAAACAAAACAGGAGCTCCCCACGGTGATGTGCTTGGTCGAATGAAACCACGCTCTAAAAGTTCTTGTAATTGGCTTTGCAGTTCTTTCATCTCGCTGGGTGCGAGTCTGTAAGGAGCACGAGCTATTGGTGCAGCTCCTGGTACAAGATCTATTTGAAATTCAACGGATCGATGTGGGGGTAATCCCGGTAATTCTTTCGGAAATACATCCGGAAATTCTTTTGCGACGGGAACATCATTGATGCTCTTTTCTTCAGTTTGTACTTTCTCGATGTGTTCTAGAACAGTATAGCAACCTTTTCTTATTAGATTTTGTGCCTTCAAATTACTAATAAGATGTAGCTTCGTGTTGCCCTTTTCTTCGTACACCATTAAGGGTTTTCCTTTTTCTCGTATAATGCGAATTGCATTTTTGTATCAAACGATCTCTGCTTTCACTTCTTTCAACCAGTCCATACCGATTATCACATCAAAACTCCCTAACTCTACTGGTATCAAATCAATCTTAAATGTTTCACTAACCAGTTTAATTTCTCGATTCCGACATATATTATCTGCTGAAATTAATTTACCATTTGCTAATTCGAGTAAAAATTTACTATCCAAAGGCGTCAATGGACAACTTAATTTAGCACAAAAATCTCTACTCATATAGCTTCTATCCGCACCCGAATCAAATAAAACGTAAGCAGATTTATTGTCAATAAGAAACGTACCCGTAACAAGCTCCGGGTCTTCCTGTGCCTCTGCCGCATTAATATTGAAAACTCTTCCGCGGCCTTGTCCATTCGTGTTCTCCTGGTTCGGGCAATTTCTAATAATGTGGCCCGGTTTTCCACATTTATAACAAACTACATTTGCATAACTTGCTCCGACACTACTTGCTCCGCCATTACTCGTTCCGACACCATTTGTTCCTTTCGTTCTATTAACCCCTGGTCCGTAGACCTCACACTTCGCCGCGCTATGACCATTTCTTTTACACTTGTTGCAAAATTTGGTGCAGAACCCCGAGTGATACTTTTCACACCTTTGGCATAGCTGCTTCTGATTATTATTGTTGTTGCGGTTATTATTGTTATTGGAATGGTTGTTGTAGTTGCTGCTGTTGTTGTTGTTGTTGTTGTTTTTGTTGTTGGGCCGTTTGTTGTAGTTGCGATTGATGTTGCGATTGTTGGGATAATTGTTGCGATTATTGTTGTAATTGCTGTTGTTGTTGTATTGGTGATTCTTATCACCGTTTTCCTCCCACTTTCTTTTGACTTGCTTCACATTGGCCTCTTCAGCAGTCTGTTCTTTAATCCTTTCTTCAATCTGGTTCACTAGTTTGTGAGCCATTCTACATGCCTGTTGTATGGAGGCGGGCTCGTGTGAACTTATATCTTCTTGGATTCTTTTCGGTAATCCTTTCACAAACGCGTCGATCTTCTCTTCCTCATCTTCGAATGCTCCCGGACACAATAGGCACAATTCTGTGAATCGTCTTTCGTACGTGGTAATATCAAATCCTTGGGTTCGTAACCCTCTAAGTTCTGTCTTGAGCTTATTGACCTCGGTTCTGGGACGGTACTTCTCATTCATCAAGTGCTTGAATGCTGACCACGGTAGTGCGTACGCATCGTCTTGTCCCACTTGCTCTAGATAGGTATTCCACCATGTGAATGATGAGTGGTAATTGGTGAGTGGTGAGTGGGGTTAAAAGGAGTTCTAGTTAGTTGACTAGCTCATGGTAGAAGTTAAAATTGATTAGTCATACATGACATAATCAAGAGTGGAATCCCATGCTAGTTCCTATTGGTATATACCCATAGTAAGTACGTTTTGAAGCTGTGTATAATACGGGTAAAAATACGACTAGAATTCTTGATGAAAGAAAAGAATGGGAAAGTAACTGTAACCATTTTCGTTAAGTATGAGTGTTTTGATATATGTCTTGAAGTCTTCCAAAAGTATTTTAATACATCTAAATACACTACATGTATATACATTTTAACTGAGTCGTTAAGTCATCGTTAGTCGTTACATGTAAGTGTTGTTTTGAAACCTTTAAGTTAACGATCTCAATTAATGTTGTTAACCCATTGTTTATTATATCTAATGAGATGTTAAATTATTATATTATCATGATATTATGATATATTAATATATCTTAATATGATATATATACATTTAAATGTCGTTACAACGATAATCGTTACATATATGTCTCGTTTCGAAATCCTTAAGTTAGTAGTCTTGTTTATATGTATATAACTCATTGTTAATATACTTATGGAGATACTTACTTATCATAATCTCATGTTAACCATATGTATATCCATATATATATCGTCATGTCATTTTTACAAGTTTTAACGTTCGTGAATCGCCGGTCAACTTGGGTGGTCAATTGTCTATATGAAACATATTTCAATTAATCAAGTCTTAACAAGTTTGATTGCTTAACATATTGGAAACATTTAATCATGTAAATATCAATCTCAATTAATATATATAAACATGGAAAAGTTCGGGTCACTACACAAGGTTCGTGGATATTTGTGGGATACAAATATTGGAAGACCCGCCCTCAAGATTAACTAAATGGAGCCTTTGTGGTTGATCACATGTAATCTTGAGTAAAGGCGAATATCATTGTATCCTCTGACCTGAGATACATATTGGGTTCAGATATTTACCAAGTATTGTGCCTTGATTCTTTCCTTCACTATTCTGAAATATGGTAGTTCATAAGGAAGAGCTCAGGTACAATGCAAGGTACATATTTAGGACGTATGTAGTCAAGATGGAATTTGTCCCTCTTATTCGTTGAGAGTCAGATGTCTAAGGCCTGATAAATTTAAATCTAGAAGAGAGTGATCACTCTGTGTCTCTTGGATTTAACATGACATCTAGGACGAAAGGAAATAATGAAAGATTCACCTTTTCATATTCGAGATGGAAACTCGAAAGGGATGATGTTATTGAATGGCAAAAGTCATAATATATTGGGGGGTGATGGACGGTCCTTAGGTGGTATCCATCACTTGCATTAATTTCTTATGTTTCTCGTGCAAGTGGGAGATTGAAGGTTTTTCGTATGCCCGAGAGACATATTTAATTAATGTGGCTGATATGTTATGATCCAAGTTGGGTCATACCCAATAACAAGCTTACCGATACTTTACAAGTATTTAATCTTAACGGTTGGATCGTTAAATAAATACGCGACACTTGGATTTTAGAAAATCGGTTTTCTAAAATAATATCACTTGAGATAAATTATTTGGATAATTTATATATAATTGTTTATAAGTTTAAATAATTATGTTGTGTTATATTTTATAAAAGGTTTATAAAATATAAAAGTAACAAAACTATTACATGTTTTATATATATGTAGATAACATGTTCATATGTTTATTAAGACATGGTTTTATAAAATAAGTAGAGTGCAGAATTTTGGTCTCCAAGACAAGATTCCATACTCTTTTTGTTACTTCCAACATACAAAACTACATAGGAGCATGGCATATTACTTGTACCCATGCTTGACCATTATTTTTCAAGTGAACTACACATTCTAAGCTAGTAAAAAAACTGAAAATTCTGCAGCAAAAAGGGCTGCTAGGCCGTGGCCTTTATAGCTCAAAGGAGTGTTCATAATTTTTTTTACAAGCTCAATTCAAGTGTCATACAAATCCTAACTAAAGGCAAGAGTGTTGGGGTTATAGCTTGGGGTATTACACACTTGAGGCTTCAAGTTAGAAGTTGCTATTTCATCATCATCTTCATCATCTTGTAACCTCCTAACTTGGAGTAGGTACATCCCTTTACTAGCACTCTTATATTTGTAAGTATATTTCTAGACTTGATCTATTTTGGAATTCATGTTTAAAAGGTTAAACTCATATTGATTTTGTTTATGTAAAATTGCTTCCGCTTCACTTTAAAATCGGGTTTTGACATGCATGTTAATATAACTTGTTAATATGATCAATTCCAACATCTTCTTTGCTGCATACTTCATCATAAACGTTTATCTTCAAATTTATCAATTTGTCTTTAGTCTCATCAACCTTTTCCTGAGTACCAGGAGGCATAAGTTTGGCAATAGCAGCAGAAGGGGTCTGGTTGGGAGTAAGGCGTTTAAACAGCTTGCTGGTCACATCTGCAATAGCATGGGTGCAGGCAGCATCAACATAATCATTGTAGGGATTCCCTACAAGACTGGATCCAGGCACCTTAGCTATCAGACCTGGTATACCCTTCTTAAGCTCAGCAAAATTACCTTCGCCTTTCTCCATCCTCCGGAGAAGCTCAGCAGACTTTTCTCTCTCTGCATTCAGCTGCTTCTCCAGCTCACCCACTTTCACCTGCTCCTCTTCAACTCTTTTCTTCTCAACATCCCTTTCCCCTTGCAGAGCAATAGCAACATCTTAAGTACTTTTTAGCTCAACTTCTTTAGCCTTTATTATTTTCTGAGCATCACTCAAGGCTCGCTCAGCATCAGCAGCTCTCTTGCGAGCATTCGCACCTTCAGTAATATCTTTACGGGCTATAGCAAGAATAGACTCTTGATGCTTCTGCAGTTGCAGCACGGAGTCCAGATGATTGGTTAGCAGTACATGAGCTGCCATAGTTGATTCCCTAAGTTGATCAGAACGGAGAGCGGTGAATTGGGGTTTCAGCTCAAGGATAACACAACCCTATACAAGAAAAAAATTTATGAGTAATTTCAGGCAACTCATATCAATAAATTGCAAGCATATACATGTAGATGGTCTTATCATTCATACCTGAAGAAGAGTTGCAAATTCTTTATCCTTGGTAGCAGGGTTTGCAATGATGGCCTGCAATGCCCTCACATGAGCAGGAAGAGTTGGCTCTTGAACATTGGAGGATGTAATAGCTGGGTTAGTGATATTAGGAGGAGGAGAATGATAAGCAGAGTTGCCTTCAGGCCTATCTTCATGAAATTTAGATTCATCGAATG
This sequence comes from Rutidosis leptorrhynchoides, assembly GCF_046630445.1. Lineage (NCBI taxonomy): Eukaryota > Viridiplantae > Streptophyta > Magnoliopsida > Asterales > Asteraceae > Rutidosis > Rutidosis leptorrhynchoides. Next base: position 263,473,099 of record NC_092337.1, read on the forward strand.
GAGTAAAGTTTGGGTCAGGCGTTTTCAGGCCCTTATCTCCTTCACTTTCAAGATTCTCCTCCGAGGACCGTTCACCGCCCTCCGCGGCCTTCCCTTGGCTATCATCCGACTCTGCTAAAATCTCTAACAAGAACAAATTAGCATTATGAACAAACATAACGGTTGTACGCAAAAACATGAGCATTTTTAAGAAAGCATAGAATGGACATACTTCTCCTGCGTTTCTGCTTTTTGCCCTCCTCTGTACTTTTCGTCCTTTTAAAGCCTATGCTCTTCTTTCTTGTCTTTTGGGTTGGAGGAGGAGTGGGGTTAGTTTCACCCGTGATGTCAACTGACCCCGATGTTTGTTGATCGGCGGTGGTGGTATCATCCGCTGTCCGCTCAGTGTCTGTATGTTCAGACCCTGATTCACTGTCTGAGCTGGTCACAGCAATTTCTTTCCCCTTTTCAGCAGTAGCAGTAGCATCAGCAGCAGCTTTAGTTTCAGCTGCAACTCTCTCCGCCTCTAGCTCTTCAGCAGTTTTGTCACGACCAGTGACCTCTACGTCATCATCAAGATCAGCGGATAAAAGAGCAGAGCGAACCTGCCTCACGGAGTTGGCTGCAAAATTTACACATAAACAGCAATATAAGTAAACATGACAAACAATAGACACAAATCTATATATATATATATATATATATATACATATATATATATATATATATATATATATATATATATATATATATATATATAATAGGATGATCATATCACATCCTACCCTAATTTTTCTCACGAAGTACTGGCACAGAATTGCTTGGCCATTCTTGACTCACTTTGCACAGCACAAGAATTCCCTCATACCTTTCGTATGATCTGGGCGGAAGATGGAGCTCTTTCAAGCTATTTACTATCCGCTGCTCTGAGGGAGAAATCTTAACGCCCTTTCCTATACCAGCATCAATAGCACCCCATTTCCGGACAACGGTGTACTCTTCCGGAATAACGGTCTCATCAACAAAGAAAAATGGACTTTTCCAGTCCTTCAAATTTGAAACTCTATTCGGACCAACAAAATGGATATTTTTCTTACTATCAATAGTAAGCCAGCAATCACTAATTGTGCGAATTCTAAACAAAGAGATAAAAACTTTAATGCGAGGCTTTATATTAATAGCATTGCAGTACATTTCAAAAAGGATGATTTTTTGAAGGCCGTGGGGATGCATCTGACTAAGACAGGCCTTATAATATCTAAGAAGGCGAAGAAGAAAGTTAGTAAGGGGAACACGGAGGTTGCTGTGGGTAATTTGTAAGGCGTATAAAGTAATTTTCCCCTCAGGAGGGTTGTCAGCAGTTAGTCTATTGGTGGGAAGAACAGGGTTGTATTGATTGAGATGGCGGAAGGCAATCTTTAAGCCATCTAAATATTCACTTGTCAATAATGAAGCCATCGTGCTAACTTCTGGAATGTCAGCATCATTTGACGAAGAAGGCTTAGCGTGCTCTTGGCTAGTACTCCGTGTAGAAGCCATGATAATACAGTAAAAGATATCAACAAGAAGAAAATAGCAGTAAGATGAAGTGAACTGACCTTGGAAGACGGTAAACCTTAAAAAGTTGAAGATTGAAGAAGGCGATGAAGATTTGGGGGAGCAATATGCTTTTTAGATCTTGGCAAAAGTAAAAAAGTGATGGTAACAGGGTTATGACGGTGTTTATAGGATTTCATCGATGCAATTTTTATGGCCACGATTAAGACACGTGTAGGGGTGAGTTTAAACGAAGGGTACGAAAAAGCACTTTTTACAGCTGGAGGCGCGTGGAAGATCTCAGACGTGCAAAATTAATCATAACAGCGTCAGTAAAATTCGTCTGCATTTAATGCCTAAAATGTTTTCCCCGATGCAAGTGGGCAATGAACAGGCTGGTTTGGCATGCGTTTTCAAAAGTTTAACGACTTAATCATTCTTCAAATGCTTAAGTCATTAAACAGGGGGGACTTAATGGTGTATCCTATCGTATACACACATAAAAGGCATAATAGCAGCATAAAAGTAGCGTCAGGAAGGCTGGAAACAACAGTTTTGTGGAGTTAACCATCCAGCGTTCTCCGTTTTACAGGCTGCTCCGTCATGCGTAAGCCCTGAAGGCCGCTTAGCGCGTAAGACCTGGCCGGAGAACGCCACCTTCAGCGCAAATTACGGATCACGAATAACAGAACGTATCATCATCTGACACGTGTCCCCGAGCAATCTGGTGGATCTGACACTATAAATAGACCCCTTGGGTCGTCATTTTACACAGTTCATATATTCTGACAACTTTGAGAGCCGAGACTTCACTTCTCTTTCTCTCTCTACTTTCTCTCACTAGAAGTCATCCGGCTAGCACTTTTACGCTCTACGGATGACAGATTGATTAAGCCACCCCACAAGTTTCTACACTTGTGAACCGGGTCTGCAGGGATTATTTCCCGAGGGTAAAAATCAATCGAAAACACTCCGCCCTCCTAAAGCTAGATTACTTCTAGTATTTTGTTGACACACTAAGCCTTACCTCATAAGGAAATAGGTGTTAACAGTGGGCAAAAATTTGTTGAAGAAAGGAAGAAAGAGGAATACGGAGGTTTCCTACAGTTAATTGCAATTTATAGAGGGTAATCATCTTTTTCGGAGGTTTATTGGCCCATTTCGTTAGGCAAAGGCACAATAGGATTTAATAATCTAAGATATCTGTGCTTTTTACATAACTGTTCTATATCGGCTTCAGTAATACTGGAAGGGATGGTACTAACATCACGATTATCTCTCTGAGAAGATGTGCTGCTGGATTCGGCCATGGTAGTGTAAAAATTAAAATCAAACAGAGGAGAAAGATAAATAATTACTGACCTTGCACTTAACAGATCGTTAAAGTAAGTAAATTGCAGATATCTTCACGGCAAATAATTAGTTTTCGGAAAAGGAAAAAGGAAACGCAAATGGGCTATTTATAGTAAAGCAAATTGATAATGAAGGGATGAGATTGATACACGTGTATGGATCAGATCAATCGGGCAAAGCAATTTGAATTTAAAAAATAAATCAAAAAGATTTTGGAGGCAAATTCATAATTGATAAAATGACGTCAGAGCAGAAAAACAGACGGCTACAGCAGTTTTGTATCTTTGAGGAAAAAGGCATCTTTTATTTTTAATTTAATGACTAATTTTTTTACAAAAATAAAGACATTAAACTGTGGGGACTTAATGGTGTATCCTAGGAGATACACGCATAAAAACATCATTTTTTATACAGAAAACTCGATCAAAGAGCACAAGAGATAACTAAATTTGGTGGTTTTCAGCATTTGCCACCCAGCGTTTGGCAGGCCGCCCAGCGTCAAGCGTAAGCCCTGCAGGCAGCTTCTATGCATAAGCCTTTTAACTCAGCGCGTGAACGGCACATAGCCACGTCAGCACACGCCACTGACATTCCAGATACTTCACGTAACAGAACCACTCAGTGATTGACACGTGTATTCCGTGAATTTCGAACATTCTGCGCCTATAAATAGACCCCCTGGGTCACCACATTTCATCATCATTCTGATCTGAACTTCAGTCAGAGAGAAGTACACTTTCTCTCTCACACAGTTCTTTCTCACTCTAAACATACATTAGCCGCTTAGCAGCAATACCCTATACGGATCAATTCCAGATTGATCCTCAGAATGATTGAGGCCACCCCACGGATCATCCATCCGTATTCCCGGTCTGCAGAGATAATTTCTCGAGGGCAAACAACAATTACCATTATACGCCACACGCTGAGCAGCTACTTTTCTGTACTAGTACCTTTTAGCCGCTATACGGAAAATCGTACTAACATATAACGCGTTTAAAACGTCCCTTTTTGTCCGATCTTCTCGTTTTCACTCAAAATAAACAACGAAAAACGTTGTTGCAAAACTATAACGCATTTAAAAGGTCCCTTTTTGTCCGATCTTCTCATTTTCACTCCAAATAAACAACGAAAAACGTTATTGCAAAACAATAACGCGTTTAGAAGGTCCCTTTTTGTCCGATCTTCTGGTTTTCACTCAAAATTAACAACGAAAAACGTTGTTGCAAAACTATAACGCGTTTAAAAGGTCTCTTTTTGTCCGATCTTCTGGTTTTCACACAAAATAAACAACGAAAAACGTTATTGAAAAACTATTACGCGTTTGAAAGGTCCCTTTTTGTCCGATCTTCTCGTTTTCACTCAAAATTAACAACGAAAAATGTTGTTGCAAAACTATAACGCGTTTAAAAGGTCCCTTTTTGTCTGATCTTCTCGTTTTCACACAAAATAAACAACGAAAAACGTTATTGCAAAACTATAACGCGTTTAAAAGGTCCTTTTTGTCCGATCTTCTCGTTTTCACTCAAAAATAAACAACGAAAAACGTTGTTGCAAAACTATAACGCGTTCAAAAGGTCCCTTTTTGTCCGATCTTCTCGTTTTCACTCAAAATAAACAACTAAAAACGTTGTTGCAAAACTATAACACGTTAAAAAGGTCCCTTTATGTCCGATCTTCTCGTTTTCACTCAAAATAAACAACGAAAAACGTTATTACAAAACTATAACACGTTTAAAAGGTCCCATTGTGTCCGATCTTCTCGTTTTCACTCAAAATTAACAACGAAAAACGTTGTTGCAAAACTATAACGCGTTTAAAAGGACATTTTTTGTCCGATCTTCTCGTTTTCACACAAAATAAACAAAGAGAAACGTTATTGAAAAACTATAACGCGTTTAAAAGGTCCCTTTTTATCCGATCTTCTCGTTATCACTCAAAATAAACAACGAAAAACGTTGTTGGAAAACTATAACGCGTTTAAAACGTCCCTTTTTTGTCCGATATTCTCGTTTTCACTCAAAATAAACAACAAAAAACGTTGTTGCAAAACTATAACGCGTTTAAAAGGTCTCTTTTTGTCCGATCTTCTCGTTTTCACACAAAATAAACAACGCAAAACGTTATTGCAAAATTATAACGCGCTTGAAAGGTCCCTTTTTTCCGATCTTCTAGTTTTCACACAAAATTAACAACGAAAATCGTTGTTGCAAAACTATAACGCGTTTAAAAGGTCCCTTTTTGTCCGATCTTCTCGTTTTCATACAAAATAAACAACGAAAAACGTTATTGCAAAACTATAACGCGTTTGAAAGGTCCCTTTTTTCCGATCTTCTCGTTTACACTCAAAATAAACAACGAAAAACGTTGTTGCAAAACTATAACGCGTTTAAAAGGTCCATTTATGTCCGATCTTCTCGTTTTCACTCAAAATAAACAACGAAAAACGTTGTTGCAAAACTATAACGCGTTTAAAAAGTCCCAATTTGTCCGATCTTCTCGTTTTCACTCAAAATTAACAAGGAAAAACGTTGTTGCAAAACTATAACTCGTTTAAAAGGTCCCTTTTTGTCCGATCTTCTCGTTTTCACACAAAATAAATAACGAAAAACGTTATTGCAAAACTATAACGCGTTTGAAAGGTCCCTTTTTGTCCGATCTTCTCGTTTTCGTTTAAAATAAACAACGAAAAACGTTGTTGCAAAACTATAACGCGTTTAAAAGGTCCCTTTTTGTCCGATTTTCTCGTTTTCTCTCAAAATTAACAACGAAAAACGTTATTGTAAAACTATCACGCGTTTGAAAGGTCCCTTTTTGTCCGATCTTCTCGTTTTCACTCAAAATTAACAACGAAAAACGTTGTTGCAAAACTATAACGCGTTTAAAAGGTCCCTTTTTGTCTGATCTTCTCGTTTTCACACAAAATAAACAATGAAAAACTTTATTGCAAAACTATAACGCGTTTGGTCCCTTTTTGTCCGATCTTCTAGTTTTCACTCAAAATAAACAACGAAAAATGTTGTTGCAAAACTATAACGTGTTGAAAAGGTCCCTTTTTGTCCGATCTTCTCGTTTTCACTCAAAATAAACAACGAAAAACGTTGTTGCAAAACTATAACGCGTTTAAAAGATCCCTTTATGTCCGATCTTTTCGTTTTCACTCAAAATAAACAACGAAAAACGTTGTTTCAAATTTTATAACGCGTTTAAAAGGTCCCTTTTTGTCTGATCTTCTCGTTTTCACACAAAATAAACAATGAAAACGTTATTACAAAACTATAACGCGTTTGAAAGGTCCCTTTTTGTCCGATCTTCTCGTTTTCACTCAAAACAAACAACGAAAAATGTTGTTGCAAAACTATAACGCGTTGAAAAGGTCCCTTTTTGTCCGATCTTCTCGTTTTCACTCAAAATAAACAACGAAAAACGTTGTTGCAAAACTATAACGCGTTTAAAAGGTCCCTTTATGTCCGATCTTCTCGTTTTCACTCAAAATAAACAACGAAACACGTTCTTGCAAAATTATAACGCGTTTAAAACGTCCCTTTTTTGTCCGATCTTCTCGTTTTCACTCAAAATAAACAACGAAAAACGTTGTTGCAAAACTATAACGCGTTTAAAAGATCCCTTTTTGTCCGATCTTCTCGTTTTCACTCAAAATAAACAACGAAAAACGTTGTTGCAAAACTAAAACGCGTTTAAAAGGTCCCTTTTGTCCGATCTTCTCATTTTTACTCCAAATAAACAACAAAAAACGTTGTTGCAAAACTATAACGCGTTTAAAATGTCCCTTTTTATCCGATTTTCTCGTTTTCCCTCAAAATTAACAACGAAAAACGTTGTTACAAAACTATAACGCGTTTAAAAGGTCCCTTTTTGTCCGATCTTCTCGTTTTCACACAAAATAAACAACGAAAAACGTTATTGCAAAACTATCACGCGTTTGAAAGGTCCCTTTTTGTCCGATCTTGTTTTCACTCAAAATTAACAACGAAAAACGTTGTTGCAAAACTATAACGCGTTTAAAAGGTCCCTTTTTGTCTGATCTTCTCGTTTTCACACAAAATAAACAATGAAAACGTTATTGCAAAACTATAACGCGTTTGAAAGGTCCCTTTTTGTCCGATCTTCTCGATTTCACTCAAAACAAACAACGAAAAATGTTGTTGCAAAACTATAACGCGTTGAAAAGGTCCCTTTTTGTCCGATCTTCTCGTTTTCACTCAAAATAAACAACGAAAAACGTTGTTGCAAAACTATAACGCGTTTAAAAGGTCCCTTTTTGTCCGATCTTCTCGTTTTCACACAAAATAAACAACGAAAAACGTTATTGAAAAACTATTACGCGTTTGAAAGGTCCCTTTTTGTCCGATCTTCTCGTTTTCACTCAAAATTAACAACGAAAAATGTTGTTGCAAAACTATAACGCGTTTAAAAGGTCCCTTTTTGTCTGATCTTCTCGTTTTCACACAAAATAAACAACGAAAAACGTTATTGCAAAACTATAACGCGTTTAAAAGGTCCTTTTTGTCCGATCTTCTCGTTTTCACTCAAAAATAAACAACGAAAAACGTTGTTGCAAAACTATAACGCGTTCAAAAGGTCCTTTTTGTCCGATCTTCTCGTTTTCACTCAAAATAAACAACTAAAAACGTTGTTGCAAAACTATAACACGTTAAAAAGGTCCCTTTATGTCCGATCTTCTCGTTTTCACTCAAAATAAACAACGAAAAACGTTATTACAGAACTATAACGCGTTTAAAAGGTCCCATTGTGTCCGATCTTCTCGTTTTCACTCAAAATTAACAACGAAAAATGTTGTTGCAAAACTATAACGCGTTTAAAAGGACATTTTTTGTCCGATCCTCTCGTTTTCACATAAAATAAACAAAGAGAAACGTTATTGAAAAACTATAACGCGTTTAAAAGGTCCCTTTTTATCCGATCTTCTCGTTATCACTCAAAATAAACAACGAAAAACGTTGTTGCAAAACTATAACGCGTTTAAAACGTCCCTTTTTTGTCCGATATTCTCGTTTTCACTCAAAATAAACAACGAAAAACGTTGTTGCAAAACTATAACGCGTTTAACAGGTCCCTTTTTGTCCTATCTTCTCGTTTTCACACAAAATAAACAACGAAAAACGTTATTGCAAAATTATAACGCGTTTGAAAGGTCCCTTTTTGTCCGATCTTCTAGTTTTCACACAAAATTAACAACGAAAATCGTTGTTGCAAAACTATAACGCGTTTAAAAGGTCCCTTTTTGTCCGATCTTCTCGTTTTCATACAAAATAAACAACGAAAAACGTTATTGCAAAACTATAACGCGTTTGAAAGGTCCCTTTTTCCGATCTTCTCGTTTTCACTCAAAATAAACAACGAAAAACGTTGTGGCAAAACTATAACGCGTTTAAAAGGTCCATTTATGTCCGATCTTCTCGTTTTCACTCAAAATAAACAACGAAAAACGTTGTTGCAAAACTATAACGCGTTTAAAAAGTCCCAATTTGTCCGATCTTCTCGTTTTCACTCAAAATTAACAAGGAAAAACGTTGTTGCAAAACTATAACGCGTTTAAAAGGTCCCTTTTTGTCCGATCTTTTCGTTTTCACACAAAATAAACAACGAAAAACGTTATTGCAAAACTATAACGCGTTTGAAAGGTCCCTTTTTTGTCCGATCTTCTCTTTTTCACTTAAAATAAACAACGAAAAACGTTGTTGCAAAACTATAACGCGTTTAAAAGGTCCCTTTTTGTCCGATTTTCTCGTTTTCTCTCAAAATTAACAACGAAAAACGTTATTGCAAAACTATCACGCGTTTGAAAGGTCCCTTTTTGTCATATATTCTCGTTTTCACTCAAAATTAACAACGAAAAACGTTGTTGCAAAACTATAACGCGTTTAAAAGGTCCCTTTTTGTCTGATCTTCTCGTTTTCACACAAAATAAACAATGAAAAACGTTATTGCAAAAGTATAACGCGTTTGGTCCCTTTTTGTCCGATCTTCTCGTTTTCACTCAAAATAAACAACGAAAAATGTTGTTGCAAAACTATAACGCGTTGAAAAGGTCCCTTTTTGTCCGATCTTCTCGTTTTCACTCAAAATAAACAACGAAAAAACAACGAAAAACGTTGTTGCAAAACTATAACGCGTTTAAAAGATCCCTTTATGTCCGATCTTCTCGTTTTCACTCAAAATAAACAACGAAAAACGTTGTTGCAAATTTTATAACGCGTTTAAAAGGTCCCATTTTGTCCGATCTTCTAGTTTTCACTCAAAATTAACAACGAAAATTGTTGTTACAAAACTATAACGCGTTTAAAAGGTCCCTTTTTGTCCGATATCCTCGTTTTCATACAAAATAAACAACGAAAAACGTTATTGCAAAACTATAACGCGTTTGAAAGGTCCCTTTTTCCGATCTTCTCGTTTTCACTCAAAATAAACAACGAAAAACGTTGTTGCAAAACTATAATGCGTTTAAAAGGTCCCTTTATGTCTGATCTTCTCGTTTTCACTCAAAATAAACAACGAAACACGTTCTTGCAAAATTATAACGCGTTTAAAACGTCCCTTTTTTGTCCGATCTTCTCGTTTTCACTCAAAATAAACAACGAAAAACGTTGTTGCAAAACTATAACACGTTTAAAAGGTCCCTTTTTGTCCGATCTTCTCGTTTTCACTCAAAACAAACAACGAAAAACATTGTTGCAAAACTAAAACGCGTTTGAAAGGTCCCTTTTTTCCGATCTTCTAGTTTTCACACAAAATTAACAACGAAAATCGTTGTTGCAAAACTATAACGCGTTTAAAAGGTCCCTTTTTGTCCGATCTTCTCGTTTTCATACAAAATAAACAACGAAAAACGTTATTGCAAAACTATAACGCGTTTGAAAGGTCCCTTTTTTCCGATCTTCTCGTTTACACTCAAAATAAACAACGAAAAACGTTGTTGCAAAACTATAACGCGTTTAAAAGGTCCATTTATGTCCGATCTTCTCGTTTTCACTCAAAATAAACAACGAAAAACGTTGTTGCAAAACTATAACGCGTTTAAAAAGTCCCAATTTGTCCGATCTTCTCGTTTTCACTCAAAATTAACAAGGAAAAACGTTGTTGCAAAACTATAACTCGTTTAAAAGGTCCCTTTTTGTCCGATCTTCTCGTTTTCACACAAAATAAATAACGAAAAACGTTATTGCAAAACTATAACGCGTTTGAAAGGTCCCTTTTTGTCCGATCTTCTCGTTTTCGTTTAAAATAAACAACGAAAAACGTTGTTGCAAAACTATAACGCGTTTAAAAGGTCCCTTTTTGTCCGATTTTCTCGTTTTCTCTCAAAATTAACAACGAAAAACGTTATTGTAAAACTATCACGCGTTTGAAAGGTCCCTTTTTGTCCGATCTTCTCGTTTTCACTCAAAATTAACAACGAAAAACGTTGTTGCAAAACTATAACGCGTTTAAAAGGTCCCTTTTTGTCTGATCTTCTCGTTTTCACACAAAATAAACAATGAAAAACTTTATTGCAAAACTATAACGCGTTTGGTCCCTTTTTGTCCGATCTTCTCGTTTTCACTCAAAATAAACAACGAAAAATGTTGTTGCAAAACTATAACGTGTTGAAAAGGTCCCTTTTTGTCCGATCTTCTCGTTTTCACTCAAAATAAACAACGAAAAACGTTGTTGCAAAACTATAACGCGTTTAAAAGATCCCTTTATGTCCGATCTTTTCGTTTTCACTCAAAATAAACAACGAAAAACGTTGTTTCAAATTTTATAACGCGTTTAAAAGGTCCCTTTTTGTCTGATCTTCTCGTTTTCACACAAAATAAACAATGAAAACGTTATTACAAAACTATAACGCGTTTGAAAGGTCCCTTTTTGTCCGATCTTCTCGTTTTCACTCAAAACAAACAACGAAAAATGTTGTTGCAAAACTATAACGCGTTGAAAAGGTCCCTTTTTGTCCGATCTTCTCGTTTTCACTCAAAATAAACAACGAAAAACGTTGTTGCAAAACTATAACGCGTTTAAAAGGTCCCTTTATGTCCGATCTTCTCGTTTTCACTCAAAATAAACAACGAAACACGTTCTTGCAAAATTATAACGCGTTTAAAACGTCCCTTTTTTGTCCGATCTTCTCGTTTTCACTCAAAATAAACAACGAAAAACGTTGTTGCAAAACTATAACGCGTTTAAAAGATCCCTTTTTGTCCGATCTTCTCGTTTTCACTCAAAATAAACAACGAAAAACGTTGTTGCAAAACTAAAACGCGTTTAAAAGGTCCCTTTTGTCCGATCTTCTCATTTTTACTCCAAATAAACAACAAAAAACGTTGTTGCAAAACTATAACGCGTTTAAAATGTCCCTTTTTATCCGATTTTCTAGTTTTCCCTCAAAATTAACAACGAAAAACGTTGTTACAAAACTATAACGCGTTTAAAAGGTCCCTTTTTGTCCGATCTTCTCGTTTTCACACAAAATAAACAACGAAAAACGTTATTGCAAAACTATCACGCGTTTGAAAGGTCCCTTTTTGTCCGATCTTGTTTTCACTCAAAATTAACAACGAAAAACGTTGTTGCAAAACTATAACGCGTTTAAAAGGTCCCTTTTTGTCTGATCTTCTCGTTTTCACACAAAATAAACAATGAAAACGTTATTGCAAAACTATAACGCGTTTGAAAGGTCCCTTTTTGTCCGATCTTCTCGATTTCACTCAAAACAAACAACGAAAAATGTTGTTGCAAAACTATAACGCGTTGAAAAGGTCCCTTTTTGTCCGATCTTCTCGTTTTCACTCAAAATAAACAACGAAAAACGTTGTTGCAAAACTATAACGCGTTTAAAAGGTCCCTTTTTGTCCGATCTTCTCGTTTTCACACAAAATAAACAACGAAAAACGTTATTGAAAAACTATTACGCGTTTGAAAGGTCCCTTTTTGTCCGATCTTCTCGTTTTCACTCAAAATTAACAACGAAAAATGTTGTTGCAAAACTATAACGCGTTTAAAAGGTCCCTTTTTGTCTGATCTTCTCGTTTTCACACAAAATAAACAACGAAAAACGTTATTGCAAAACTATAACGCGTTTAAAAGGTCCTTTTTGTCCGATCTTCTCGTTTTCACTCAAAAATAAACAACGAAAAACGTTGTTGCAAAACTATAACGCGTTCAAAAGGTCCTTTTTGTCCGATCTTCTCGTTTTCACTCAAAATAAACAACTAAAAACGTTGTTGCAAAACTATAACACGTTAAAAAGGTCCCTTTATGTCCGATCTTCTCGTTTTCACTCAAAATAAACAACGAAAAACGTTATTACAGAACTATAACGCGTTTAAAAGGTCCCATTGTGTCCGATCTTCTCGTTTTCACTCAAAATTAACAACGAAAAATGTTGTTGCAAAACTATAACGCGTTTAAAAGGACATTTTTTGTCCGATCCTCTCGTTTTCACATAAAATAAACAAAGAGAAACGTTATTGAAAAACTATAACGCGTTTAAAAGGTCCCTTTTTATCCGATCTTCTCGTTATCACTCAAAATAAACAACGAAAAACGTTGTTGCAAAACTATAACGCGTTTAAAACGTCCCTTTTTTGTCCGATATTCTCGTTTTCACTCAAAATAAACAACGAAAAACGTTGTTGCAAAACTATAACGCGTTTAACAGGTCCCTTTTTGTCCTATCTTCTCGTTTTCACACAAAATAAACAACGAAAAACGTTATTGCAAAATTATAACGCGTTTGAAAGGTCCCTTTTTGTCCGATCTTCTAGTTTTCACACAAAATTAACAACGAAAATCGTTGTTGCAAAACTATAACGCGTTTAAAAGGTCCCTTTTTGTCCGATCTTCTCGTTTTCATACAAAATAAACAACGAAAAACGTTATTGCAAAACTATAACGCGTTTGAAAGGTCCCTTTTTCCGATCTTCTCGTTTTCACTCAAAATAAACAACGAAAAACGTTGTGGCAAAACTATAACGCGTTTAAAAGGTCCATTTATGTCCGATCTTCTCGTTTTCACTCAAAATAAACAACGAAAAACGTTGTTGCAAAACTATAACGCGTTTAAAAAGTCCCAATTTGTCCGATCTTCTCGTTTTCACTCAAAATTAACAAGGAAAAACGTTGTTGCAAAACTATAACGCGTTTAAAAGGTCCCTTTTTGTCCGATCTTTTCGTTTTCACACAAAATAAACAACGAAAAACGTTATTGCAAAACTATAACGCGTTTGAAAGGTCCCTTTTTTGTCCGATCTTCTCTTTTTCACTTAAAATAAACAACGAAAAACGTTGTTGCAAAACTATAACGCGTTTAAAAGGTCCCTTTTTGTCCGATTTTCTCGTTTTCTCTCAAAATTAACAACGAAAAACGTTATTGCAAAACTATCACGCGTTTGAAAGGTCCCTTTTTGTCATATATTCTCGTTTTCACTCAAAATTAACAACGAAAAACGTTGTTGCAAAACTATAACGCGTTTAAAAGGTCCCTTTTTGTCTGATCTTCTCGTTTTCACACAAAATAAACAATGAAAAACGTTATTGCAAAAGTATAACGCGTTTGGTCCCTTTTTGTCCGATCTTCTCGTTTTCACTCAAAATAAACAACGAAAAATGTTGTTGCAAAACTATAACGCGTTGAAAAGGTCCCTTTTTGTCCGATCTTCTCGTTTTCACTCAAAATAAACAACGAAAAAACAACGAAAAACGTTGTTGCAAAACTATAACGCGTTTAAAAGATCCCTTTATCTCCGATCTTCTCGTTTTCACTCAAAATAAACAACGAAAAACGTTGTTGCAAATTTTATAACGCGTTTAAAAGGTCCCATTTTGTCCGATCTTCTAGTTTTCACTCAAAATTAACAACGAAAATTGTTGTTACAAAACTATAACGCGTTTAAAAGGTCCCTTTTTGTCCGATATCCTCGTTTTCATACAAAATAAACAACGAAAAACGTTATTGCAAAACTATAACGCGTTTGAAAGGTCCCTTTTTCCGATCTTCTCGTTTTCACTCAAAATAAACAACGAAAAACGTTGTTGCAAAACTATAATGCGTTTAAAAGGTCCCTTTATGTCTGATCTTCTCGTTTTCACTCAAAATAAACAACGAAACACGTTCTTGCAAAATTATAACGCGTTTAAAACGTCCCTTTTTTGTCCGATCTTCTCGTTTTCACTCAAAATAAACAACGAAAAACGTTGTTGCAAAACTATAACACGTTTAAAAGGTCCCTTTTTGTCCGATCTTCTCGTTTTCACTCAAAACAAACAACGAAAAACATTGTTGCAAAACTAAAACGCGTTTAAAAGGTCCCTTTTGTCCGATCTTCTCATTTTCACTCCAAATAAACAACGAAAAACGTTGTTGCAAAACTATAACGCGTTTAAAACGTCCCTTTTTATCCGATTTTCACGTTTTCCCTCAAAATTAATAACGAAAAACGTTGTTACAAAACTATAACGCGTTTAAAAGGTCCCTTTTTGTCTGATCTTCTCGTTTTCACACAAAATAAACAATGAAAACGTTATTACAAAACTATAACGCGTTTGAAAGGTCCCTTTTTGTCCGATCTTCTCGTTTTCACTCAAAACAAACAACGAAAAATGTTGTTGCAAAACTATAACTCGTTGAAAAGGTCCCTTTTTGTCCGATCTTCTCGTTTTCACTCAAAATAAACAACGAAAAACGTTGTTGCAAAACTATAACGCGTTTAAAAGGTCCCTTTATGTCCGATCTTCTCGTTTTCACTCAAAATAAACAACGAAAAACGTTGTTGCAAATTTTATAACGCGTTTAAAAGGTCCCATTTTGTCCGATCTTCTAGTTTTCACTCAAAATTAACAAAGAAAATCGTTGTTGCAAAACTATAACGCGTTTAAAAGGTCCCTTTTTGTCCGATCTTCTCGTTTTCATACAAAATAAACAACGAAAAACGTTATTGCAAAACTATAACGTGTTTGAAAGGTCCTTTTTTCCGATTTCTCGTTTTCACTCAAAATAAACAACGAAAAACGTTGTTGCAAAACTATAACGCATTTAAAAGGTCCCTTTATGTCCGATCTTCTCGTTTTCACTCAAAATAAACAACGAAAAACGTTGTTGCAAAACTATAACGCGTTTAAAAAGTCCCATTTTGTCCGATCTTCTCGTTTTCACTCAAAATTAACAACGAAAAATGTTGTTGCAAAACTATAACGCGTTTAAAAGGTCCCTTTTTGTGCGATCTTCTCTTTTTCACACAAAATAAACAATGAAAAACGTTATTGCAAAACTATAACGCGTTTGAAAGGTCCCTTTTTGTCCGATCTTCTCGTTTTCACTCAAAATAACCAACGAAAAACGTTGTTGCAAAACTATAATGCGTTTAAAACGTCCCTTTTTTGTCCGATCTTCTCGTTTTCACTCAAAATAAACAACGAAAAACGTTGTTGCAAAACTATAACGCATTTAAAAGGTCCGTTTTGTCCGATCTTCTCATTTTCACTCCAAATAAACAACGAAAAACGTTGTTACAAAACTATAACGCGTTTAAAATGTCCCTTTTTGTCCGATTTTCTCGTTTTCACACAAAATTAACAACGAAAAACGTTGTTGCAAAACTATAACGCGTTTAAAAGGTCCCTTTTTGTCCGATCTTCTCGTTTTCACACAAAATAAACAACGAAAAACGTTATTGCAAAGCTATCACGCGTTTGAAAGTTCCCTTTTTGTCCGATCTTCTCGTTTTCACTCAAAATTAACAACGAAAAACGTTGTTGCAAAACTATAACGCGTTTAAAATGTTCCTTTTTGTCCGATCTTCTCGTTTTCATACAAAATAAACAACAAAAAACGTTATTGCAAAACTATAACGCGTTTAAAAGGTCCCTTTTTGTCCGATCTTCTCATTTTCACTACAAATAAACAACGAAAAACGTTGTTGCAAAACAATAACGCGTTTAAAAGGTCCCTTTTTGTCCGATCTTCTGGTTTTCACTCAAAATTAACTACGAAAAACGTTGTTGCAAAACTATAACGCGTTTAAAACGTCCCTTTTTTGTCCGATCTTCTCGTTTTCACTCAAAATAAACAACGAAAAACGTTGTTGAAAAACTATTACGCGTTTGAAAGGTCCCTTTTTGTCCGATATCCTCGTTTTCATACAAAATAAACAACGAAAAACGTTATTGCAAAACTATAACGCGTTTGAAAGGTCCCTTTTTTCCGATCTTCTCGTTTTCACTCAAAATAAACAACGAAAAACGTTGTTGCAAAACTATAATGCGTTTAAAAGGTCCCTTTATGTCTGATCTTCTCGTTTTCACTCAAAATAAACAACGAAACACGTTCTTGCAAAATTATAACGCGTTTAAAACGTCCCTTTTTTGTCCGATCTTCTCGTTTTCACTCAAAATAAACAACGAAAAACGTTGTTGCAAAACTATAACACGTTTAAAAGGTCCCTTTTTGTCCGATCTTCTCGTTTTCACTCAAAACAAACAACGAAAAACATTGTTGCAAAACTAAAACGCGTTTAAAAGGTCCCTTTTGTCCGATCTTCTCATTTTCACTCCAAATAAACAACGAAAAACGTTGTTGCAAAACTATAACGCGTTTAAAACGTCCCTTTTTATCCGATTTTCACGTTTTCCCTCAAAATTAATAACGAAAAACGTTGTTACAAAACTATAACGCGTTTAAAAGGTCCCTTTTTGTCTGATCTTCTCGTTTTCACACAAAATAAACAATGAAAACGTTATTACAAAACTATAACGCGTTTGAAAGGTCCCTTTTTGTCTGATCTTCTCGTTTTCACTCAAAACAAACAACGAAAAATGTTGTTGCAAAACTATAACGCGTTGAAAAGGTCCCTTTTTGTCCGATCTTCTCGTTTTCACTCAAAATAAACAACGAAAAACGTTGTTGCAAAACTATAACGCGTTTAAAAGGTCCCTTTATGTCCGATCTTCTCGTTTTCACTCAAAATAAACAACGAAAAACGTTGTTGCAAATTTTATAACGCGTTTAAAAGGTCCCATTTTGTCCGATCTTCTAGTTTTCACTCAAAATTAACAAAGAAAATCGTTGTTGCAAAACTATAACGCGTTTAAAAGGTCCCTTTTTGTCCGATCTTCTCGTTTTCATACAAAATAAACAACGAAAAACGTTATTGCAAAACTATAACGCGTTTGAAAGGTCCTTTTTTCCGATTTCTCGTTTTCACTCAAAATAAACAACGAAAAACGTTGTTGCAAAACTATAACGCATTTAAAAGGTCCCTTTATGTCCGATCTTCTCGTTTTCACTCAAAATAAACAACGAAAAACGTTGTTGCAAAACTATAACGCGTTTAAAAAGTCCCATTTTGTCCGATCTTCTCGTTTTCACTCAAAATTAACAACGAAAAATGTTGTTGCAAAACTATAACGCGTTTAAAAGGTCCCTTTTTGTGCGATCTTCTCTTTTTCACACAAAATAAACAATGAAAAACGTTATTGCAAAACTATAACGCGTTTTTAAGGTCCCTTTTTGTCCGATCTTCTCGTTTTCACTCAAAATAAACAACGAAAAACGTTGTTGCAAAACTATAATGCGTTTAAAACGTCCCTTTTTTGTCCGATCTTCTCGTTTTCACTCAAAATAAACAACGAAAAACGTTGTTGCAAAACTATAACGCATTTAAAAGGTCCGTTTTGTCCGATCTTCTCATTTTCACTCCAAATAAACAACGAAAAACGTTGTTGCAAAACTATAACGCGTTTAAAATGTCCCTTTTTGTCCGATTTTCTCGTTTTCACACAAAATTAACAACGAAAAACGTTGTTGCAAAACTATAACGCGTTTAAAAGGTCCCTTTTTGTCCGATCTTCTCGTTTTCACACAAAATAAACAACGAAAAACGTTATTGCAAAGCTATCACGCGTTTGAAAGTTCCCTTTTTGTCCGATCTTCTCGTTTTCACTCAAAATTAACAACGAAAAACGTTGTTGCAAAACTATAACGCGTTTAAAATGTTCCTTTTTGTCCGATCTTCTCGTTTTCATACAAAATAAACAACGAAAAACGTTATTGCAAAACTATAACGCGTTTAAAAGGTCCCTTTTTGTCCGATCTTCTCATTTTCACTACAAATAAACAACGAAAAACGTTGTTGCAAAACTATAACGCGTTTAAAACGTCCCTTTTTTGTCCGATCTTCTCGTTTTCACTCAAAATAAACAACGAAAAACGTTGTTGAAAAACTATTACGCGTTTGAAAGGTCCCTTTTTGTCCGATCTTCTCGTTTTCACTCAAAATTAACAACGAAAAATGTTGTTGCAAAACTATAACGCGTTTAAAAGGTCCCTTTTTGTCTGATCTTCTCGTTTTCACACAAAATAAACAACGCAAAACGTTATTGCAAAACTATAACGCGTTTAAAAGGTCCTTTTTGTCCGATTTCCTCGTTTTCATATAAAATAAACAACGAAAAACGTTATTGCAAAACTATAACGCGTTCAAAAGGTCCCTTTTTGTCCGATCTTCTCGTTTTCACTCAAAATAAACAACTAAAAATGTTGTTGCAAAACTATAACACGTTAAAAAGGTCCCTTTATGTCCGATCTTCTCGTTTTCACTCAAAATAAACAACGTAAAACGTTATTACAAAACTATAACACGTTTAAAAGGTCCCATTTTGTCCGATCTTCTCGTTTTCACTCAAAATTAACAACGAAAAACGTTGTTGCAAAACTATAACGCGTTTAAAAGGACATTTTTTGTCCGATCTTCTCGTTTTCACACAAAATAAACAAAGAGAAACGTTATTGAAAAACTATAACGCGTTTAAAAGGTCCCTTTTTATCCGATCTTCTCGTTATCACTCAAAATAAACAACGAAAAACGTTGTTGCAAAACTATAACGCGTTTAAAACGTCCCTTTTTTGTCCGATATTCTCGTTTTCACTCAAAATAAACAACGAAAAACGTTGTTGCAAAACTATAACGCGTTTAAAAGGTCCCTTCTTGTCCGATCTTCTCGTTTTCACACAAAATAAACAACGAAAAACGTTATTGCAAAATTATAACGCGTTTGGAAGGTCCCTTTTTGTCCGATCTTCTAGTTTTCACACAAAATTAACAACGAAAATCGTTGTTGCAAAACTATAACGCGTTTAAAAGGTCCCTTTTTGTCCGATCTTCTCGTTTTCATACAAAATAAACAACGAAAAACGTTATTGCAAAACTATAACGCGTTTGAAAGGTCCCTTTTTCCGATCTTCTCGTTTTCACTCAAAATAAACAACGAAAAACGTTTTTGCAAAACTATAACGCGTTTAAAAAGTCCCAATTTGTCCGATTTTCTCGTTTTCACTCAAAATTAACAAGGAAAAACGTTGTTGCAAAACTATAACGCGTTTAAAAGGTCCCTTTTTGTCCGATCTTCTCGTTTTCACACAAAATAAACAACGAAAAACGTTATTGCAAAACTATAACGCGTTTGAATGGTCCCTTTTTGTCCGATCTTCTCGTTTTCACTTAAAATAAACAACGAAAAACGTTGTTGCAAAACTATAACGCGTTTAAAAGGTCCTTTTTTGTCCGATTTTCTCGTTTTCTCTCAAAATTAACAACGAAAAACGTTATTGCAAAACTATCACGCGTTTGAAAGGTCCCTTTTTGTCCGATCTTCTCGTTTTCACTCAAAATAAACAACGAAAAACGTTGTTGCAAAACTATAACGCGTTTAAAAGGTCCCTTTATGTCTGATCTTCTCGTTTTCACTCAAAATAAACAATGAAAAATGTTATTGCAAAACTATAACGCGTTTGGTCCCTTTTTGTCCGATCTTCTCGTTTTCACTCAAAATAAACAACGATAAATGTTGTTGCAAAACTATAACGCGTTGAAAAGGTCCCTTTTTGTCCGATCTTCTCGTTTTCACTCAAAATAAACAACGAAAAACGTTGTTGCAAAACTATAACGCGTTTAAAAGATCCCTTTATGTCCGATCTTCTCGTTTTCACTCAAAATAAACAACGAAAAACGTTGTTGCAAATTTTATAACGCGTTTAAAAGGTCCCATTTTGTCCGATCTTCTAGTTTTCACTCAAAATTAACAACGAAAATCGTTGTTACAAAACTATAACGCGTTTAAAAGGCCCCTTTTTGTCCGATATCCTCGTTTTCATACAAAATAAACAACGAAAAACGTTATTGCAAAACTATAACGCGTTTGAAAGGTCCCTTTTTTCCGATCTTCTCGTTTTCACTCAAAATAAACAACGAAAAACGTTGTTGCAAAACTATAATGCGTTTAAAAGGTCCCTTTATGTCTGATCTTCTCGTTTTCACTCAAAATAAACAACGAAACACGTTCTTGCAAAATTATAACGCGTTTAAAACGTCCCTTTTTTGTCCGATCTTCTCGTTTTCACTCAAAATAAACAACGAAAAATGTTGTTGCAAAACTATAACGCGTTTAAAAGGTCCCTTTTTGTCCGATCTTCTCGTTTTCACTCAAAATAAACAACGAAAAACGTTGTTGCAAAACTAAAACGCGTTTAAAAGGTCCCTTTTGTCCGATCTTCTCATTTTCACTCCAAATAAACAACGAAAAACGTTGTTGCAAAACTATAACGCGTTTAAAATGTCTCTTTTTATCCGATTTTCTCGTTTTCCCTCAAAATTAACAACGAAAAACGTTGTTACAAAACTATAACGCGTTTAAAAGGTCCCTTTTTGTCCGATCTTCTCGTTTTCACACAAAATAAACAACGAAAAACGTTATTGCAAAACTATCACGCGTTTGAAAGGTCCGTTTTTGTCCGATCTTGTTTTCACTCAAAATTAACAACGAAAAACGTTGTTGCAAAACTATAACGCGTTTAAAAGGTCCCTTTTTGTCTGATCTTCTCGTTTTCACACAAAATAAACAATGAAAACGTTATTGCAAAACTATAACGCGTTTGAAAGGTCCCTTTTTGTCCGATCTTCTCGTTTTCACTCAAAACAAACAACGAAAAATGTTGTTGCAAAACTATAACGCGTTGAAAAGGTCCCTTTTTGTCCGATCTTCTCGTTTTCACTCAAAATAAACAACGAAAAACATTGTTGCAAAACTATAACGCGTTTAAAAGGCCTCTTTATGTCCGCTCTTCTCGTTTTCACTCAAAATAAACAACGAAAAACGTTGTTGCAGATTTTATAACGCGTTTAAAAGGTCCCATTTTGTCCGATCTTCTAGTTTTCACTCAAAATTAACAAAGAAAATCGTTGTTGCAAAACTATAACGCGTTTAAAAGGTCCCTTTTTGTCCGATCTTCTCGTTTTCACTCAAAATAAACAACGAAAAACATTGTTGCAAAACTATAACGCATTTAAAACGTCCCTTTTTTGTCCGATCTTCTCGTTTTCACTCAAAATAAACAACGAAAAACGTTGTTGCAAAACTATAACGCGTTTAAAAGGTCCGTTTTGTCCGATCTTCTCATTTTCACTCCAAATAAACAACGAAAAACGTTGTTGCAAAACTATAACGCGTTTAAAATGTCCCTTTTTGTCCGATTTTCTCGTTTTCACACAAAATTAACAACGAAAAACGTTGTTGCAAAACTATAACGCGTTTAAAAGGTCCCTTTTTGTCCGATCTTCTCGTTTTCACACAAAATAAACAACGAAAAACGTTATTGCAAAACTATCACGCGTTTGAAAGGTCCCTTTTTGTCCGATCTTCTCGTTTTCACTCAAAATTAACAACGAAAAACGTTATTGCAAAACTATAACGCGTTTAAAATGTCCCTTTTTGTCCGATCTTCTCGTTTTCATACAAAATAAACAACGAAAAACGTTATTGCAAAACTATAACGCGTTTAAAAGGTCCCTTTTTGTCCGATCTTCTCATTTTCACTCCAAATAAACAACGAAAAACGTTGTTGCAAAACAATAACGCGTTTAAAAGGTCCCTTTTTGTCCGATCTTCTGGTTTTCACTCAAAATTAACAACGAAAAACGTTGTTGCAAAACTATAACGCGTTTAAAAGGTCCCTTTTTGTCCGATCTTCTCGTTTTCACACAAAATAAACAACGAAAAACGTTATTGAAAAACTATTACGCGTTTGAAAGGTCCCTTTTTGTCCGATCTTCTCGTTTACACTCAAAATTAACAACGAAAAATGTTGTTGCAAAACTATAACGCGTTTAAAAGGTCCCTTTTTGTCTGATCTTCTCGTTTTCACACAAAATAAACAACGAAAAACGTTATTGCAAAACTATAACGCGTTTAAAAGGTCCTTTTTGTCCGATTTCCTCGTTTTCATATAAAATAAACAACGAAAAACATTATTGCAAAACTATAACGCGTTCAAAAGGTCCCTTTTTGTCCGATCTTCTCGTTTTCACACAAAATAAACAACTAAAAACGTTGTTGCAAAACTATAACACGTTAAAAAGGTCCCTTTATGTCCGATCTTCTCGTTTTCACTCAAAATAAACAACGAAAAACGTTATTACAAAACTATAACGCGTTTAAAAGGTCCCATTTTGTCCGATCTTCTCGTTTTCACTCAAAATTAACAACGAAAAATGTTGTTGCAAAACTATAACGCGTTTAAAAGGACATTTTTTGTCCGATCTTCTCGTTTTCACACAAGATAAACAAAGAGAAACGTTATTGAAAAACTATAACGCGTTTAAAAGGTCCATTTTTTATCCGATCTTCTCGTTATCACTCAAAATAAACAACGAAAAACGTTGTTGCAAAACTATAACGCGTTTAAAACGTCCCTTTTTTGTCCGATATTCTCGTTTTCACTCAAAATAAACAACGAAAAACGTTGTTGCAAAACTATAACGCGTTTAAAAGGTCCCTTTTTGTCCGATCTTCTCGTTTTCACACAAAATAAACAACGAAAAACGTTATTGCAAAATTATAACGCGTTTGAAAGGTCCCTTTTTGTCCGATCTTCTAGTTTTCACACAAAATTAACAACGAAAATCGTTGTTGCAAAACTATAACGCGTTTAAAAGGTCCCTTTTTGTCCGATCTTCTCGTTTTCATACAAAATAAACGACGAAAAACGTTATTACAAATCTATAACGCGTTTGAAAGGTCCCTTTTTCCGATCTTCTCGTTTTCACTCAAAATAAACAACGAAAAACGTTGTTGCAAAACTATAACGCGTTTAAAAGGTCCATTTATGTCCGATCTTCTCGTTTTCACTCAAAATAAACAACGAAAAACGTTTTTGCAAAACTATAACGCGATTAAAAAGTCCCAATTTGTCCGATCTTCTCGTTTTCACTCAAAATTAACAAGGAAAAACGTTGTTGCAAAACTATAACGCGTTTAAAAGGTCCCTTTTTGTCCGATCTTCTCGTTTTCACTTAAAATAAACAACGAAAAACGTTGTTGCAAAACTATAACGCGTTTAAAAGGTCCTTTTTGTCCGATTTTCTCGTTTTCTCTCAAAATTAACAACGAAAAACGTTATTGCAAAACTATCACGCGTTTGAAAGGTCCCTTTTTGTCCGATCTTCTCGTTTTCACTCAAAATTAACAACGAAAAACGTTGTTGCAAAACTATAACGCGTTTAAAATGTCCCTTTTTGTCTGATCTTCTCGTTTTCACACAAAATAAACAATGAAAAACGTTATTGCAAAACTATAACGCGTTTGGTCCCTTTTTGTCCGATCTTCTCGTTTTCACTCAAAATAAACAACGATAAATGTTGTTGCAAAACTATAACGCGTTGAAAAGGTCCTTTTTTGTCCGATCTTCTCGTTTTCACTCAAAATAAACAACGAAAAACGTTGTTGCAAAACTATAACGAGTTTAAAAGATCCCTTTATGTCCGATCTTCTCGTTTTCACTCAAAATAAACAACGAAAAACGTTGTTGCAAATTTTATAACGCGTTTAAAAGGTCCCATTTTGTCCGATCTTCTAGTTTTCACTCAAAATTAACAACGAAAATCGTTGTTACAAAACTATAACGCGCTTAAAAGGCCCCTTTTTGTCCGATATCCTCGTTTTCATACAAAATAAACAACGAAAAACGTTATTGCAAAACTATAACGCGTTTGAAAGGTCCCTTTTTTCCGATCTTCTCGTTTTCACTCAAAATAAACAACGAAAAACGTTGTTGCAAAACTATAATGCGTTTAAAAGGTCCCTTTATGTCCGATCTTCTCGTTTTCACTCAAAATAAACAACGAAACACGTTCTTGCAAAATTATAACGCGTTTAAAACGTCCCTTTTTTGTCCGATCTTCTCGTTTTCACTCAAAATAAACAACGAAAAACGTTGTTGCAAAACTATAACGCGTTTAAAAGGTCCCTTTTTGTCCGATCTTCTCGTTTTCACTCAAAATAAACAACGAAAAACGTTGTTGCAAAACTAAAACGCGTTTAAAAGGTCCCTTTTGTCCGATCTTCTCATTTTCACTCCAAATAAACAACGAAAAACGTTGTTGCAAAACTATAACGCGTTTAAAATGTCCCTTTTTATCCGATTTTCTCGTTTTCCCTCAAAATTAACAACGAAAAACGTTGTTACAAAACTATAACGCGTTTAAAAGGTCCCTTTTTGTCCGATCTTCTCGTTTTCACACAAAATAAACAACGAAAAACGTTATTGCAAAACTATCACGCGTTTGAAAGGTCCGTTTTTGTCCGATCTTGTTTTCACTCAAAATTAACAACGAAAAACGTTGTTGCAAAACTATAACGCGTTTAAAAGGTCCCTTTTTGTCTGATCTTCTCGTTTTCACACAAAATAAACAATGAAAACGTTATTGCAAAACTATAACGCGTTTGAAAGGTCCCTTTTTGTCCGATCTTCTCGTTTTCACTCAAAACAAACAACGAAAAATGTTGTTGCAAAACTATAACGCGTTGAAAAGGTCCCTTTTTGTCCGATCTTCTCGTTTTCACTCAAAATAAACAACGAAAAACATTGTTGCAAAACTATAACGCGTTTAAAAGGCCCCTTTATGTCCGATCTTCTCGTTTTCACTCAAAATAAACAACGAAAAACGTTGTTGCAGATTTTATAACGCGTTTAAAAGGTCCCATTTTGTCCGATCTTCTAGTTTTCACTCAAAATTAACAAAGAAAATCGTTGTTGCAAAACTATAACGCGTTTAAAAGGTCCCTTTTTGTCCGATCTTCTCGTTTTCACTCAAAATAAACAACGAAAAACATTGTTGCAAAACTATAACGCATTTAAAACGTCCCTTTTTTGTCCGATCTTCTCGTTTTCACTCAAAATAAACAACGAAAAACGTTGTTGCAAAACTATAACGCGTTTAAAAGGTCCGTTTTGTCCGATCTTCTCATTTTCACTCCAAATAAACAACGAAAAACGTTGTTGCAAAACTATAACGCGTTTAAAATGTCCCTTTTTGTCCGATTTTCTCGTTTTCACACAAAATTAACAACGAAAAACGTTGTTGCAAAACTATAACGCGTTTAAAAGGTCCCTTTTTGTCCGATCTTCTCGTTTTCACACAAAATAAACAACGAAAAACGTTATTGCAAAACTATCACGCGTTTGAAAGGTCCCTTTTTGTCCGATCTTCTCGTTTTCACTCAAAATTAACAACGAAAAACGTTGTTGCAAAACTATAACGCGTTTAAAATGTCCCTTTTTGTCCGATCTTCTCGTTTTCATACAAAATAAACAACGAAAAACGTTATTGCAAAACTATAACGCGTTTAAAAGGTCCCTTTTTGTCCGATCTTCTCATTTTCACTCCAAATAAACAACGAAAAACGTTGTTGCAAAACAATAACGCGTTTAAAAGGTCCCTTTTTGTCCGATCTTCTGGTTTTCACTCAAAATTAACAACGAAAAACGTTGTTGCAAAACTATAACGCGTTTAAAAGGTCCCTTTTGGTCCGATCTTCTCGTTTTCACACAAAATAAACAACGAAAAACGTTATTGAAAAACTATTACGCGTTTGAAAAGTCCCTTTTTGTCCGATCTTCTCGTTTACACTCAAAATTAACAACGAAAAATGTTGTTGCAAAACTATAACGCGTTTAAAAGGTCCCTTTTTGTCTGATCTTCTCGTTTTCACACAAAATAAACAACGAAAAACGTTATTGCAAAACTATAACGCGTTAAAAAGGTCCTTTTTGTCCGATTTCCTCGTTTTCATATAAAATAAACAACGAAAAACATTATTGCAAAACTATAACGCGTTCAAAAGGTCCCTTTTTGTCCGATCTTCTCGTTTTCACTCAAAATAAACAACTAAAAACGTTGTTGCAAAACTATAACACGTTAAAAAGGTCCCTTTATGTCCGATCTTCTCGTTTTCACTCAAAATAAACAACGAAAAACGTTATTACAAAACTATAACGCGTTTAAAAGGTCCCATTTTGTCCGATCTTCTCGTTTTCACTCAAAATTAACAACGAAAAACGTTGTTGCAAAACTATAACGCGTTTAAAAGGACATTTTTTGTCCGATCTTCTCGTTTTCACACAAAATAAACAAAGAGAAACGTTATTGAAAAACTATAACACGTTTAAAAGGTCCCTTTTTATCCGATCTTCTCGTTATCACTCAAAATAAACAACGAAAAACGTTGTTCCAAAACTATAACGCGTTTAAAACGTCCCCTTTTTGTCCGATATTCTCGTTTTCACTCAAAATAAACAACGAAAAACGTTGTTGCAAAACTATAACGCGTTTAAAAGGTCCCTTTTTGTCCGATCTTCTCGTTTTCACACAAAATAAACAACGAAAAACGTTATTGTAAAATTATAACGCGTTTGAAAGGTCCCTTTTTGTCCGATCTTCTAGTTTTCACACAAAATTAACAACGAAAATCGTTGTTGCAAAACTATAACGCGTTTAAAAGGTCCCTTTTTGTCCGATCTTCTCGTTTTCATACAAAATAAACAACGAAAAACGTTATTGCAAAACTATAACGCGTTTGAAAGGTCCCTTTTTCCGATCTTCTCGTTTTCACTCAAAATAAACAACGAAAAACGTTGTTGCAAAACTATAACGCGTTTAAAAGGTCCATTTATGTCCGATCTTCTCGTTTTCACTCAAAATAAACAACGAAAAACGTTTTTGCAAAACTATAACGCGTTTAAAAAGTCCCAATTTGTCCGATCTTCTCGTTTTCACTCAAAATTAACAAGGAAAAACGTTGTTGCAAAATTATAACGCGTTTAAAAGGTCCCTTTTTGTCCGATCTTCTCGTTTTCACACAAAATAAACAACGAAAAACGTTATTGCAAAACTATAACGCGTTTGAAAGGTCCCTTTTTGTCCGATCTTCTCGTTTTCACTTAAAATAAACAACGAAAAACGTTGTTGCAAAACTATAACGCGTTTAAAAGGTCCTTTTTTGTCCGATTTTCTCGTTTTCTCTCAAAATTAACAACGAAAAACGTTATTGCAAAACTATCACGCGTTTGAAAGGTCCCTTTTTGTCCGATCTTCTCGTTTTCACTCAAAATTAACAACGAAAAACGTTGTTGCAAAACTATAACGCGTTTAAAATGTCCCTTTTTGTCTGATCTTCTCGTTTTCACACAAAATAAACAATGAAAAACGTTATTGCAAAACTATAACGTGTTTGGTCCCTTTTTGTCCGATCTTCTCGTTTTCACTCAAAATAAACAACGAAAAATGTTGTTGCAAAACTATAACGCGTTGAAAAGGTCCCTTTTTGTCCGATCTTCTCGTTTTCACTCAAAATAAACAACGAAAAACGTTGTTGCAAATTTTATAACGCGTTTAAAAGGTCCCATTTTGTCCGATCTTCTAGTTTTCACTCAAAATTAACTACGAAAATCGTTGTTACAAAACTATAACGCGTTTAAAAGGCCCTTTTTGTCCGATATCCTCGTTTTCATACAAAATAAACAACGAAAAACGTTATTGCAAAACTATAACGCGTTTGAAAGGTCCCATTTTTCCGATCTTCTCGTTTTCACTCAAAATAAACAACGAAAAACGTTGTTGCAAAACTATAATGCGTTTAAAAGGTCCTTTATGTCTGATCTTCTCGTTTTCACTCAAAATAAACAACGAAACACGTTCTTGCAAAATTATAACGCGTTTAAAAGGTCCCATTTTGTCCGATCTTCTAGTTTTCACTCAAAATTAACAACGAAAATCGTTGTTACAAAACTATAACGCGTTTAAAAGGCCCCTTTTTGTCCGATATCCGCGTTTTCATACAAAATAAACAACGATAAACGTTATTGAAAAACTATAACGCGTTTGAAAGGTCCCATTTTTCCGATCTTCTCGTTTTCACTCAAAATAAACAACGAAAAACGTTGTTGCAAAACTATAATGCGTTTAAAAGGTCCCTTTATGTCTGATCTTCTCGTTTTCACTCAAAATAAACAACGAAACACGTTCTTGCAAAATTATAACGCGTTTAAAACGTCCCTTTTTTGTCCGATCTTCTCGTTTTCACTCAAAATAAACAACGAAAAACGTTGTTGCAAAACTATAACGCATTTAAAAGGTCCCTTTTTGTCCGATCTTCTCGTTTTCACTCAAAATAAACAACGAAAAACGTTGTTGCAAAACTAAAACGCGTTTAAAAGGTCCCTTTTTGTCCGATCTTCTCGTTTTCACACAAAATTAACAACGAAAAACGTTATTGCAAAACTATCACGCGTTTGAAAGGTCCCTTTTTGTCCGATCTTGTTTTCACTCAAAATTAACAACGAAAAACGTTGTTGCAAAACTATAACGCGTTTAAAAGGTCCCTTTTTGTCTGATCTTCTCGTTTTCACACAAAATAAACAATGAAAACGTTATTGCAAAACTATAACGCGTTTGAAAGATCCCTTTTTGTCCGATCTTCTCGTTTTCACTCAAAACAAACAACGAAAAATGTTGTTGCAAAACTATAACGCGTTGAAAAGGTCCCTTTTTTCCGATCTTCTCGTTTTCACTCAAAATAAACAACGAAAAACGTTGTTGCAAAACTACAACGCGTTTAAAAGGTCCCTTTATGTCCGATCTTCTCGTTTTCACTCAAAATAAACAACGAAAAAGGTTGTTGCAAATTTTATAACGCGTTTAAAAGGTCCCATTTTGTCCGATCTTCTAGTTTTCACTCAAAATTAACAAAGAAAATCGTTGTTGCAAAACTATAACGCGTTTAAAAGGTCCTTTTTTGTCCGATCTTCTCGTTTTCATACAAAATAAAAAATGAAAAACGTTATTGCAAAACTATAACGCGTTTGAAAGGTCCCTTTTTTCCGATCTTCTCGTTTTCACTCAAAATAAACAACGAAAAACGTTGTTGCAAAACTATAATGCGTTTAAAAGGTCCCTCTATGTCCGATCTTCTCGTTTTCACTCAAAATAAACAACGAAAAACGTTCTTGCAAAATTATAACGCGTTTAAAAGGTCCCATTTTTTCCGATCTTCTAGTTTTCAGTCAAAATTAACAACGAAAATCGTTGTTGCAAAACTATAACGCGTTTAAAATGTCCCTTTTTGTCCGATCTTCTTGTTTTCATACAAAATAAACAACGAAAAACGTTATTGCAAAACTATAACGCGTTTAAAAGGTCCTTTTTTCCGATCTTCTCGTTTTCACTCAAAATAAACAACGGAAAACGTTGTTGCAAAACTATAACGCATTTAAAAGGTCCCTTTATGTCCGATCTTATCGTTTTCACTCAAAATAAACAACGAAAAACGTTATTACAAAACTATAACGCGTTTAAAAGGTCCCATTTTGTCCGATCTTCTCGTTTTCACTCAAAATTAACAACGAAAAACGTTGTTGCAAAACTATAACGCGTTTAAAAGGACATTTTTTGTCCGATCTTCTCGTTTTCACACAAAATAAACAAAGAGAAACGTTATTGAAAAACTATAACACGTTTAAAAGGTCCCTTTTTATCCGATCTTCTCGTTATCACTCAAAATAAACAACGAAAAACGTTGTTCCAAAACTATAACGCGTTTAAAACGTCCCTTTTTTGTCCGATATTCTCGTTTTCACTCAAAATAAACAACGAAAAACGTTGTTGCAAAACTATAACGCGTTTAAAAGGTCCCTTTTTGTCCGATCTTCTCGTTTTCACACAAAATAAACAACGAAAAACGTTATTGCAAAATTATAACGCGTTTGAAAGGTCCCTTTTTGTCCGATCTTCTAGTTTTCACACAAAATTAACAACGAAAATCGTTGTTGCAAAACTATAACGCGTTTAAAAGGTCCCTTTTTGTCCGATCTTCTCGTTTTCATACAAAATAAACAACGAAAAACGTTATTGCAAAACTATAACGCGTTTGAAAGGTCCCTTTTTCCGATCTTCTCGTTTTCACTCAAAATAAACAACGAAAAACGTTGTTGCAAAACTATAACGCGTTTAAAAGGTCCATTTATGTCCGATCTTCTCGTTTTCACTCAAAATAAACAACGAAAAACGTTTTTGCAAAACTATAACGCGTTTAAAAAGTCCCAATTTGTCCGATCTTCTCGTTTTCACTCAAAATTAACAAGGAAAAACGTTGTTGCAAAACTATAACGCGTTTAAAAGGTCCCTTTTTGTCCGATCTTCTCGTTTTCACACAAAATAAACAACGAAAAACGTTATTGCAAAACTATAACGCGTTGGAAGGTCCCTTTTTGTCCGATCTTCTCGTTTTCACTTAAAATAAACAACGAAAAACGTTGTTGCAAAACTATAACGCGTTTAAAAGGTCCTTTTTTGTCCGATTTTCTCGTTTTCTCTCAAAATTAACAACGAAAAACGTTATTGCAAAACTATCACGCGTTTGAAAGGTCCCTTTTTGTCCGATCTTCTCGTTTTCACTCAAAATTAACAACGAAAAACGTTGTTGCAAAACTATAACGCGTTTAAAATGTCCCTTTTTGTCTGATCTTCTCGTTTTCACACAAAATAAACAATGAAAAACGTTATTGCAAAACTATAACGTGTTTGGTCCCTTTTTGTCCGATCTTCTCGTTTTCACTCAAAATAAACAACGAAAAATGTTGTTGCAAAACTATAACGCGTTGAAAAGGTCCCTTTTTGTCCGATCTTCTCGTTTTCACTCAAAATAAACAACGAAAAACGTTGTTGCAAATTTTATAACGCGTTTAAAAGGTCCCATTTTGTCCGATCTTCTAGTTTTCACTCAAAATTAACAACGAAAATCGTTGTTACAAAACTATAACGCGTTTAAAAGGCCCCTTTTTGTCCGATATCCTCGTTTTCATACAAAATAAACAACGAAAAACGTTATTGCAAAACTATAACGCGTTTGAAAGGTCCCATTTTTCCGATCTTCTCGTTTTCACTCAAAATAAACAACGAAAAACGTTGTTGCAAAACTATAATGCGTTTAAAAGGTCCTTTATGTCTGATCTTCTCGTTTTCACTCAAAATAAACAACGAAACACGTTCTTGCAAAATTATAACGCGTTTAAAAGGTCCCATTTTGTCCGATCTTCTAGTTTTCACTCAAAATTAACAACGAAAATCGTTGTTACAAAACTATAACGCGTTTAAAAGGCCCCTTTTTGTCCGATATCCGCGTTTTCATACAAAATAAACAACGAAAAACGTTATTGCAAAACTATAACGCGTTTGAAAGGTCCCATTTTTCCGATCTTCTCGTTTTCACTCAAAATAAACAACGAAAAACGTTGTTGCAAAACTATAATGCGTTTAAAAGGTCCCTTTATGTCTGATCTTCTCGTTTTCACTCAAAATAAACAACGAAACACGTTCTTGCAAAATTATAACGCGTTTAAAACGTCCCTTTTTTGTCCGATCTTCTCGTTTTCACTCAAAATAAACAACGAAAAACGTTGTTGCAAAACTATAACGCGTTTAAAAGGTCCCTTTTTGTCCGATCTTCTCGTTTTCACTCAAAATAAACAACGAAAAACGTTGTTGCAAAACTAAAACGCGTTTAAAAGGTCCCTTTTTGTCCGATCTTCTCGTTTTCACACAAAATTAACAACGAAAAACGTTATTGCAAAACTACCACGCGTTTGAAAGGTCCCTTTTTGTCCGATCTTGTTTTCACTCAAAATTAACAACGAAAAACGTTGTTGCAAAACTATAACGCGTTTAAAAGGTCCCTTTTTGTCTGATCTTCTCGTTTTCACACAAAATAAACAATGAAAACGTTATTGCAAAACTATAACGCGTTTGAAAGGTCCCTTTTTGTCCGATCTTCTCGTTTTCACTCAAAACAAACAACGAAAAATGTTGTTGCAAAACTATAACGCGTTGAAAAGGTCCCTTTTTTCCGATCTTCTCGTTTTCACTCAAAATAAACAACGAAAAACGTTGTTGCAAAACTACAACGCGTTTAAAAGGTCCCTTTATGTCCGATCTTCTTGTTTTCACTCAAAATAAACAACGAAAAAGGTTGTTGCAAATTTTATAACGCGTTTAAAAGGTCCCATTTTGTCCGATCTTCTAGTTTTCACTCAAAATTAACAAAGAAAATCGTTGTTGCAAAACTATAACGCGTTTAAAAGGTCCCTTTTTGTCCGATCTTCTCGTTTTCATACAAAATAAAAAATGAAAAACGTTATTGCAAAACTATAACGCGTTTGAAAGGTCCCTTTTTTCCGATCTTCTCGTTTTCACTCAAAATAAACAACGAAAAACGTTGTTGCAAAACTATAATGCGTTTAAAAGGTCCCTCTATGTCCGATCTTCTCGTTTTCACTCAAAATAAACAACGAAAAACGTTCTTGCAAAATTATAACGCGTTTAAAAGGTCCCATTTTTTCCGATCTTCTAGTTTTCAGTCAAAATTAACAACGAAAATCGTTGTTGCAAAACTATAACGCGTTTAAAATGTCCCTTTTTGTCCGATCTTCTCGTTTTCATACAAAATAAACAACGAAAAACGTTATTGCAAAACTATAACGCGTTTAAAAGGTCCTTTTTTCCGATCTTCTCGTTTTCACTCAAAATAAACAACGAAAAACGTTGTTGCAAAACTATAACGCATTTAAAAGGTCCCTTTATGTCCGATCTTCTCGTTTTCACTCAAAATAAACAACGAAAAACGTTATTACAAAACTATAACGCGTTTAAAAGGTCCCATTTTTTCCGATCTTCTCGTTTTCACTCAAAATTAACAACGAAAAACGTTGTTGCAAAACTATAACGCGTTTAAAAGGACATTTTTTGTCCGATCTTCTCGTTTTCACACAAAATAAACAAAGAGAAACGTTATTGAAAAACTATAACACGTTTAAAAGGTCCCTTTTTATCCGATCTTCTCGTTATCACTCAAAATAAACAACGAAAAACGTTGTTCCAAAACTATAACGCGTTTAAAACGTCCCTTTTTTGTCCGATATTCTCGTTTTCACTCAAAATAAACAACGAAAAACGTTGTTGCAAAACTATAACGCGTTTAAAAGGTCCCTTTTTGTCCGATCTTCTCGTTTTCACACAAAATAAACAACGAAAAACGTTATTGCAAAATTATAACGCGTTTGAAAGGTCCCTTTTTGTCCGATCTTCTAGTTTTCACACAAAATTAACAACGAAAATCGTTGTTGCAAAACTATAACGCGTTTAAAAGGTCCCTTTTTGTCCGATCTTCTCGTTTTCATACAAAATAAACAACGAAAAACGTTATTGCAAAACTATAACGCGTTTGAAAGGTCCCTTTTTCCGATCTTCTCGTTTTCACTCAAAATAAACAACGAAAAACGTTGTTGCAAAACTATAACGCGTTTAAAAGGTCCATTTATGTCCGATCTTCTCGTTTTCACTCAAAATAAACAACGAAAAACGTTTTTGCAAAACTATAACGCGTTTAAAAAGTCCCAATTTGTCCGATCTTCTCGTTTTCACTCAAAATTAACAAGAAAAAACGTTGTTGCAAAACTATAACGCGTTTAAAAGGTCCCTTTTTGTCCGATCTTCTCGTTTTCACACAAAATAAACAACGAAAAACGTTATTGCAAAACTATAACGCGTTTGAAAGGTCCCTTTTTGTCCGATCTTCTCGTTTTCACTTAAAATAAACAACGAAAAACGTTGTTGCAAAACTATAACGCGTTTAAAAGGTCCTTTTTTGTCCGATTTTCTCGTTTTCTCTCAAAATTAACAACGAAAAACGTTATTGCAAAACTATCACGCGTTTGAAAGGTCCCTTTTTGTCCGATCTTCTCGTTTTCACTCAAAATTAACAACGAAAAACGTTGTTGCAAAACTATAACGCGTTTAAAATGTCCCTTTTTGTCTGATCTTCTCGTTTTCACACAAAATAAACAATGAAAAACGTTATTGCAAAACTATAACGTGTTTGGTCCCTTTTTGTCCGATCTTCTCGTTTTCACTCAAAATAAACAACGAAAAATGTTGTTGCAAAACTATAACGCGTTGAAAAGGTCCCTTTTTGTCCGATCTTCTAGTTTTCACTCAAAATAAACAACGAAAAACGTTGTTGCAAATTTTATAACGCGTTTAAAAGGTCCCATTTTGTCCGATCTTCTAGTTTTCACTCAAAATTAACAACGAAAATCGTTGTTACAAAACTATAACGCGTTTAAAAGGCCCCTTTTTGTCCGATATCCTCGTTTTCATACAAAATAAACAACGAAAAACGTTATTGCAAAACTATAACGCGTTTGAAAGGTCCCATTTTTCCGATCTTCTCGTTTTCACTCAAAATAAACAACGAAAAACGTTGTTGCAAAACTATAATGCGTTTAAAAGGTCCTTTATGTCTGATCTTCTCGTTTTCACTCAAAATAAACAACGAAACACGTTCTTGCAAAATTATAACGCGTTTAAAAGGTCCCATTTTGTCCGATCTTCTAGTTTTCACTCAAAATTAACAACGAAAATCGTTGTTACAAAACTATAACGCGTTTAAAAGGCCCCTTTTTGTCCGATATCCGCGTTTTCATACAAAATAAACAACGAAAAACGTTATTGCAAAACTATAACGCGTTTGAAAGGTCCCATTTTTCCGATCTTCTCGTTTTCACTCAAAATAAACAACGAAAAACGTTGTTGCAAAACTATAATGCGTTTAAAAGGTCCCTTTATGTCTGATCTTCTCGTTTTCACTCAAAATAAACAACGAAACACGTTCTTGCAAAATTATAACGCGTTTAAAACGTCCCTTTTTTGTCCGATCTTCTCGTTTTCACTCAAAATAAACAACGAAAAACGTTGTTGCAAAACTATAACGCGTTTAAAAGGTCCCTTTTTGTCCGATCTTCTCGTTTTCACTCAAAATAAACAACGAAAAACGATGTTGCAAAACTAAAACGCGTTTAAAAGGTCCCTTTTTGTCCGATCTTCTCGTTTTCACACAAAATTAACAACGAAAAACGTTATTGCAAAACTATCACGCGTTTGAAAGGTCCCTTTTTGTCCGATCTTGTTTTCACTCAAAATTAACAACGAAAAACGTTGTTGCAAAACTATAACGCGTTTAAAAGGTCCCTTTTTGTCTGATCTTCTCGTTTTCACACAAAATAAACAATGAAAACGTTATTGCAAAACTATAACGCGTTTGAAAGGTCCCTTTTTGTCCGATCTTCTCGTTTTCATTCAAAACAAACAACGAAAAATGTTGTTGCAAAACTATAACGCGTTGAAAAGGTCCCTTTTTGTCCGATCTTCTCGTTTTCACTCAAAATAAACAACGAAAAACGTTGTTGCAAAACTATAACGCGTTTAAAAGGTCCCTTTATGTCCGATCTTCTCGTTTTCACTCAAAATAAACAACGAAAAAGGTTGTTGCAAATTTTATAACGCGTTTAAAAGGTCCCATTTTGTCCGATCTTCTAGTTTTCACTCAAAATTAACAAAGAAAATCGTTGTTGCAAAACTATAACGCGTTTAAAAGGTCCCTTTTTGTCCGATCTTCTCGTTTTCATACAAAATAAACAATGAAAAACGTTATTGCAAAACTATAACGCGTTTGAAAGGTCCCTTTTTCCGATCTTCTCGTTTTCACTCAAAATAAACAACGAAAAACGTTGTTGCAAAACTATAATGCGTTTAAAAGGTCCCTCTATGTCCGATCTTCTCGTTTTCACTCAAAATAAACAACGAAAAACGTTCTTGCAAAATTATAACGCGTTTAAAAGGTCCCATTTTTTCCGATCTTCTAGTTTTCAGTCAAAATTAACAACGAAAATCGTTGTTGCAAAACTATAACGCGTTTAAAATGTCCCTTTTTGTCCGATCTTCTCGTTTTCATACAAAATAAACAACGAAAAACGTTATTGCAAAACTATAACGCGTTTAAAAGGTCCTTTTTTCTGATCTTCTCGTTTTCACTCAAAATAAACAACGAAAAACGTTGTTGCAAAACTATAACGCATTTAAAAGGTCCCTTTATGTCCGATCTTCTCGTTTTCACTCAAAATAAACAACGAAAAACGTTGTTGCAAAACTATAACGCGTTTAAAAGGTCCCATTTTGTCCGATCTTCTCGTTTTCACTCAAAATTAACAACGAAAAACGTTGTTGCAAAACTATAACGCGTTTAAAAGGACATTTTTTGTCCGATCTTCTCGTTTTCACACAAAATAAACAAAGAGAAACGTTATTGAAAAACTATAACGCGTTTAAAAGGTCCCTTTTTATCCGATCTTCTCGTTATCACTCAAAATAAACAACGAAAAACGTTGTTGCAAAACTATAACGCGTTTAAAACGTCCCTTTTTTGTCCGATATTCTCGTTTTCACTCAAAATAAACAACGAAAAACGTTGTTGCAAAACTATAACGCGTTTAAAAGGTCCCTTTTTGTCCGATCTTCTCGTTTTCACACAAAATAAACAACGAAAAACGTTATTGCAAAATTATAACGCGTTTGAAAGGTCCCTTTTTGTCCGATCTTCTAGTTTTCACACAAAATTAACAACGAAAATCGTTGTTGCAAAACTATAACGCGTTTAAAAGGTCCCTTTTTGTCTGATCTTCTCGTTTTCATACAAAATAAACAACGAAAAATGTTATTGCAAAACTATAACGCGTTTGAAAGGTCCCTTTTTCCGATCTTCTCGTTTTCACTCAAAATAAACAACGAAAAACGTTGTTGCAAAACTATAACGCGTTTAAAAGGTCCATTTATGTCCGATCTTCTCGTTTTCACTCAAAATAAACAACGAAAAACGTTTTTGCAAAACTATAACGCGTTTAAAAAGTCCCAATTTGTGCGATCTTCTCGTTTTCACTCAAAATTAACAAGGAAAAACGTTGTTGCAAAACTATAACGCGTTTAAAAGGTCCCTTTTTGTCCGATCTTCTCGTTTTCACACAAAATAAAAAACGAAAAACGTTATTGCAAAACTATAACGCGTTTGAAAGGTCCCTTTTTGTCCGATCTTCTCGTTTTCACTTAAAATAAACAACGAAAAACGTTGTTGCAAAACTATAACGCGTTTAAAAGGTCCTTTTTTGTCCGATTTTCTCGTTTTCTCTCAAAATTAACAACGAAAAACGTTATTGCAAAACTATCACGCGTTTGAAAGGTCCCTTTTTGTCCGATCTTCTCGTTTTCACTCAAAATTAACAACGAAAAACGTTGTTGCAAAACTATAACGCGTTTAAAATGTCCCTTTTTGTCTGATCTTCTCGTTTTCACACAAAATAAACAATGAAAAACGTTATTGCAAAACTATAACGCGTTTGGTCCCTTTTTGTCCGATCTTCTCGTTTTCACTCAAAATAAACAACGAAAAATGTTGTTGCAAAACTATAACGCGTTGAAAAGGTCCATTTTTGTCCGATCTTCTCGTTTTCACTCAAAATAAACAACGAAAAACGTTGTTGCAAATTTATAACGCGTTTAAAAGGTCCCATTTTGTCCGATCTTATAGTTTTCACTCAAAATTAACAACGAAAATCGTTGTTACAAAACTATAACGCGTTTAAAAGGCCCCTTTTTGTCCGATATCCTCGTTTACATACAAAATAAACAACGAAAAACGTTATTGCAAAACTATAACGCGTTTGAAAGGTCCCATTTTTCCGATCTTCTCGTTTTCACTCAAAATAAACAACGAAAAACGTTGTTGCAAAACTATAATGCGTTTAAAAGGTCCTTTATGTCTGATCTTCTCGTTTTCACTCAAAATAAACAACGAAACACGTTCTTGCAAAATTATAACGCGTTTAAAAGGTCCCATTTTGTCCGATCTTCTGGTTTTCACTCAAAATTAACAACGAAAATCGTTGTTACAAAACTATAACGCGTTTAAAAGGCCCCTTTTTGTCCGATATCCTCGTTTTCATACAAAATAAACAAAGAAAAACGTTATTGCAAAACTATAACGCGTTTGAAAGGTCCCATTTTTCCGATCTTCTCGTTTTCACTCAAAATAAACAACGAAAAACGTTGTTGCAAAACTATAATGCGTTTAAAAGGTCCCTTTATGTCTGATCTTCTCGTTTTCACTCAAAATAAACAACGAAACACGTTCTTGCAAAATTATAACGGGTTTAAAACGTCCTTTTTTTGTCCGATCTTCTCGTTTTCACTCAAAATAAACAACGAAAAACGTTGTTGCAAAACTATAACGCGTTTAAAAGGTCCTTTTTTGTCCGATCTTCTCGTTTTCACTCAAAATAAACAACGAAAAACGTTGTTGCAAAACTAAAACGCGTTTAAAAGGTCCCTTTTTGTCCGATCTTCTCGTTTTCACACAAAATAAACAACGAAAAACGTTATTGCAAAACTATCACGCGTTTGAAAGGTCCCTTTTTGTCCGATCTTGTTTTCACTCAAAATTAACAACGAAAAACGTTGTTGCAAAACTATAACGCGTTTAAAAGGTCCCTTTTTGTCTGATCTTCTCGTTTTCACACAAAATAAACAATGAAAACGTTATTGCAAAACTATAACGCGTTTGAAAGGTCCCTTTTTGTCCGATCTTCTCGTTTTCACTCAAAATAAACAACGAAAAAGGTTGTTGCAAATTTTATAACGCGTTTAAAAGGTCCCATTTTGTCCGATCTTCTAGTTTTCACTCAAAATTAACAAAGAAAATCGTTGTTGCAAAACTATAACGCGTTTAAAAGGTCCCTTTTTGTCCGATCTTCTCGTTTTCATACAAAATAAACAATGAAAAACGTTATTGCAAAACTATAACGCGTTTGAAAGGTCCCTTTTTGCCGATCTTCTCGTTTTCACTCAAAATAAACAACGAAAAACGTTGTTGCAAAACTATAATGCGTTTAAAAGGTCCCTCTATGTCCGATCTTCTCGTTTTCACTCAAAATAGACAACGAAAAACGTTCTTGCAAAATTATAACGCGTTTAAAAGGTCCCATTTTTTCCGATCTTCTAGTTTTCAGTCAAAATTAACAACGAAAATCGTTGTTGCAAAACTATAACGCGTTTAAAAGGTCCCTTTTTGTCCGATCTTCTCGTTTTCATACAAAATAAACAACGAAAAACGTTATTGCAAAACTATAACGCGTTTAAAAGGTCCTTTTTTCCGATCTTCTCGTTTTCACTCAAAATAAACAACGAAAAACGTTGTTGCAAAACTATAACACATTTAAAAGGTCCCTTTATGTCCGATCTTCTCGTTTTCACTCAAAATAAACAACGAAAAACGTTGTTGCAAAACTATAATGCGTTTAAAAAGTCCCATTTTGTCCGATCTTCTCGTTTTCACTCAAAATTAACAACGAAAAATGTTGTTGCAAAACTATAACGCGTTTAAAAGGTCCCTTTTTGTCCGATCTTCTCGTTTTCACACAAAATAAACAATGAAAAACGTTATTGCAAAACTATAACGCGTTTGAAAGGTCACTTTTTGTCCGATCTTCTCGTTTTCACTCAAAATAAACAACGAAAAACGTTGTTGCAAAACTATAACGCGTTTAAAACGTCCCTTTTTTGTCCGATATTCTCGTTTTCACTCAAAATAAACAACGAAAAACGTTGTTGCAAAACTATAACGCATTTAAAAGGTCCGTTTTGTCCGATCTTCTCATTTTAAATCCAAATAAACAATGAAAAACATTTTTGCAAAACTATAACGCGTTTAAAATGTCCCTTTTTGTCCGATTTTCTCGTTTTCACTCAAAAGTAACAACGAAAAACGTTGTTGCAAAACTATAACGCGTTTAAAAGGTTCCTTTTTGTCTGATCTTCTCGTTTTCACACAAAATAAACAACGAAAAACGTTATTGCAAAACTATCACGCGTTTGAAAGGTCCCTTTTTGTCCGATCTTCTCGTTTTCACTCAAAATTAACAACGAAAAACGTTGTTGCAAAACTATAACGCGTTTAAAAGGTCCCTTTTTGTCCGATCTTCTCGTTTTCATACAAAATAAACAACAAAAAACGTTATTGCAAAACTATAACGCGTTTGAAAGGTCCTTTTTTCCGATCTTCTCGTTTTCACTCAAAATAAACAACGAAAAACGTTGTTGCAAAACTATAACGCGTTTAAAAGGTCCCTTTATGTCCGATCTTCTCGTTTTCACACAAAATAAACAACGAAAAATGTTGTTGCAAAACTATAACGTGT
This sequence comes from Rutidosis leptorrhynchoides, assembly GCF_046630445.1. Taxonomy (NCBI): domain Eukaryota; kingdom Viridiplantae; phylum Streptophyta; class Magnoliopsida; order Asterales; family Asteraceae; genus Rutidosis; species Rutidosis leptorrhynchoides. The sequence goes on from NC_092337.1 coordinate 263,513,447, forward strand.
TTAAAAGGTTCCTTTATGTCCGATCTTCTAGTTTTCACTCAAAATAAACAACGAAAAACGTTGTTGCAAAACTATAACACGTTTAAAAGGTCCCATTTTGTCCGATCTTCTCGTTTTCACTCAAAATTAACAACGAAAAACGTTGTTGCAAAACTATAACGCGTTTAAAAGGTCGCATTTTGTCCGATCTTCTCGTTTTCACTCAAAATTTACAACGAAAAACGTTGTTGCAAAACTATAACGCGTTTAAAAGGTCCATTTTTGTCCGATTTCCTCGTTTTCATATAAAATAAACAATGAAAAACGTTATTACAAAACTATAACGCGTTTGAAAGGCCCCTTTTTTCCGATCTTCTCGTTTTCACTCAAAATAAACAACGAAAAACGTTGTTGCAAAACTATAATGCGTTTAAAAGGTCCCTTTATTTCCGACCTTCTCGTTTTCACTCAAAATAAACAACGAAAAACGTTCTTGCAAAATTATAACGCATTTAAAAGGTCCCATTTTGTCCGATCTTCTAGTTTTCACTCAAAATTAACAACGAAAATCGTTGTTGCAAAACTATAACGCGTTTAAAAGGTCCCTTTTTGTCCGATCTTCTCGTTTTCACACAAAATAAACAACGAAAAACGTTATTGCAAAACTATAACGCGTTTAAAAGGTCCCTTTTTGTCCGATCGTCTCGTTTTCACTCAAAATAAACAACGAAAAACGTTGTTGCAAAACTATAACGCGTTTAAAACGTCCCTTTTTTGTCCGATCTTCTCGTTTTCACTCAAAATAAACAACGAAAAACGTTGTTGCAAAACTATAACGCGTTTAAAAGGTCCCATTTTGTCCGATCTTCTAGTTTTCACTCAAAATTAACAACGAAAATCGTTGTTACAAAACTATAACGCGTTTAAAAGGCCCCTTTTTGTCCGATATCCTCGTTTACATACAAAATAAACAACGAAAAACGTTATTGCAAAACTATAACGCGTTTGAAAGGTCCCATTTTTCCGATCTTCTCGTTTTCACTCAAAATAAACAACGAAAAACGTTGTTGCAAAACTATAATGCGTTTAAAAGGTCCTTTATGTCTGATCTTCTCGTTTTCACTCAAAATAAACAACGAAACACGTTCTTGCAAAACTATAACGCGTTTAAAAGGTCCCATTTTGTCCGATCTTCTAGTTTTCACTCAAAATTAACAACGAAAATCGTTGTTACAAAACTATAACGCGTTTAAAAGGCCCCTTTTTGTCCGATATCCTCGTTTACATACAAAATAAACAACGAAAAACGTTATTGCAAAACTATAACGCGTTTGAAAGGTCCCATTTTTCCGATCTTCTCGTTTTCACTCAAAATAAACAACGAAAAACGTTGTTGCAAAACTATAATGCGTTTAAAAGGTCCTTTATGTCTGATCTTCTCGTTTTCACTCAAAATAAACAACGAAACACGTTCTTGCAAAATTATAACGCGTTTAAAAGGTCCCATTTTGTCCGATCTTCTAGTTTTCACTCAAAATTAACAACGAAAATCGTTGTTACAAAACTATAACGCGTTTAAAAGGCCCCTTTTTGTCCGATATCCTCGTTTTCATACAAAATAAACAAAGAAAAACGTTATTGCAAAACTATAACGCGTTTGAAAGGTCCCATTTTTCCGATCTTCTCGTTTTCACTCAAAATAAACAACGAAAAACGTTGTTGCAAAACTATAATGCGTTTAAAAGGTCCCTTTATGTCTGATCTTCTCGTTTTCACTCAAAATAAACAACGAAACACGTTCTTGCAAAATTATAACGGGTTTAAAACGTCCTTTTTTTGTCCGATCTTCTCGTTTTCACTCAAAATAAACAACGAAAAACGTTGTTGCAAAACTATAACGCGTTTAAAAGGTCCCTTTTTGTCCGATCTTCTCGTTTTCACTCAAAATAAACAACGAAAAACGTTGTTGCAAAACTAAAACGCGTTTAAAAGGTCCCTTTTTGTCCGATCTTCTCGTTTTCACACAAAATAAACAACGAAAAACGTTATTGCAAAACTATCACGCGTTTGAAAGGTCCCTTTTTGTCCGATCTTGTTTTCACTCAAAATTAACAACGAAAAACGTTGTTGCAAAACTATAACGCGTTTAAAAGGTCCCTTTTTGTCTGATCTTCTCGTTTTCACACAAAATAAACAATGAAAACGTTATTGCAAAACTATAACGCGTTTGAAAGGTCCCTTTTTGTCCGATCTTCTCGTTTTCACTCAAAATAAACAACGAAAAAGGTTGTTGCAAATTTTATAACGCGTTTAAAAGGTCCCATTTTGTCCGATCTTCTAGTTTTCACTCAAAATTAACAAAGAAAATCGTTGTTGCAAAACTATAACGCGTTTAAAAGGTCCCTTTTTGTCCGATCTTCTCGTTTTCATACAAAATAAACAATGAAAAACGTTATTGCAAAACTATAACGCGTTTGAAAGGTCCCTTTTTTCCGATCTTCTCGTTTTCACTCAAAATAAACAACGAAAAACGTTGTTGCAAAACTATAATGCGTTTAAAAGGTCCCTCTATGTCCGATCTTCTCGTTTTCACTCAAAATAGACAACGAAAAACGTTCTTGCAAAATTATAACGCGTTTAAAAGGTCCCATTTTTTCCGATCTTCTAGTTTTCAGTCAAAATTAACAACGAAAATCGTTGTTGCAAAACTATAACGCGTTTAAAAGGTCCCTTTTTGTCCGATCTTCTCGTTTTCATACAAAATAAACAACGAAAAACGTTATTGCAAAACTATAACGCGTTTAAAAGGTCCTTTTTTCCGATCTTCTCGTTTTCACTCAAAATAAACAACGAAAAACGTTGTTGCAAAACTATGACGCATTTAAAAGGTCCCTTTATGTCCGATCTTCTCGTTTTCACTCAAAATAAACAACGAAAAACGTTGTTGCAAAACTATAATGCGTTTAAAAAGTCCCATTTTGTCCGATCTTCTCGTTTTCACTCAAAATTAACAACGAAAAATGTTGTTGCAAAACTATAACGCGTTTAAAAGGTCCCTTTTTGTCCGATCTTCTCGTTTTCACACAAAATAAACAATGAAAAACGTTATTGCAAAACTATAACGCGTTTGAAAGGTCACTTTTTGTCCGATCTTCTCGTTTTCACTCAAAATAAACAACGAAAAACGTTGTTGCAAAACTATAACGCGTTTAAAATGTCCCTTTTTTGTCCGATATTCTCGTTTTCACTCAAAATAAACAACGAAAAACGTTGTTGCAAAACTATAACGCATTTAAAAGGTCCGTTTTGTCCGATCTTCTCATTTTCACTCCAAATAAACAATGAAAAACATTTTTGCAAAACTATAACGCGTTTAAAATGTCCCTTTTTGTCCGATTTTCTCGTTTTCACTCAAAAGTAACAACGAAAAACGTTGTTGCAATACTATAACGCGTTTAAAAGGTTCCTTTTTGTCTGATCTTCTCGTTTTCACACAAAATAAACAACGAAAAACGTTATTGCAAAACTATCACGCGTTTGAAAGGTCCCTTTTTGTCCGATCTTCTCGTTTTCACTCAAAATTAACAACGAAAAACGTTGTTGCAAAACTATAACGCGTTTAAAAGGTCCCTTTTTGTCCGATCTTCTCGTTTTCATACAAAATAAACAACAAAAAACGTTATTGCAAAACTATAACGCGTTTGAAAGGTCCTTTTTTCCGATCTTCTCGTTTTCACTCAAAATAAACAACGAAAAACGTTGTTGCAAAACTATAACGCGTTTAAAAGGTCCCTTTATGTCCGATCTTCTCGTTTTCACACAAAATAAACAACGAAAAATGTTGTTGCAAAACTATAACGTGTTTAAAAGGTTCCTTTATGTCCGATCTTCTAGTTTTCACTCAAAATAAATAACGAAAAACGTTGTTGCAAAACTATAACACGTTTAAAAGGTCCCATTTTGTCCGATCTTCTCGTTTTCACTCAAAATTAACAACGAAAAACGTTGTTGCAAAACTATAACGCGTTTAAAAGGTCGCATTTTGTCCGATCTTCTCGTTTTCACTCAAAATTTACAACGAAAAACGTTGTTGCAAAACTATAACGCGTTTAAAAGGTCCATTTTTGTCCGATTTCCTCGTTTTCATATAAAATAAACAATGAAAAACGTTATTACAAAACTATAACGCGTTTGAAAGGCCCCTTTTTTCCGATCTTCTCGTTTTCACTCAAAATAAACAACGAAAAACGTTGTTGCAAAACTATAATGCGTTTAAAAGGTCCCTTTATTTCCGACCTTCTCGTTTTCACTCAAAATAAACAACGAAAAACGTTCTTGCAAAATTATAACGCATTTAAAAGGTCCCATTTTGTCCGATCTTCTAGTTTTCACTCAAAATTAACAACGAAAATCGTTGTTGCAAAACTATAACGCGTTTAAAAGGTCCCTTTTTGTCCGATCTTCTCGTTTTCACACAAAATAAACAACGAAAAACGTTATTGCAAAACTATAACGCGTTTAAAAGGTCCCTTTTTGTCCGATCGTCTCGTTTTCACTCAAAATAAACAACGAAAAACGTTGTTGCAAAACTATAACGCGTTTAAAACGTCCCTTTTTTGTCCGATCTTCTCGTTTTCACTCAAAATAAACAACGAAAAACGTTGTTGCAAAACTATAACGCGTTTAAAAGGTCCCTTCTTGTCCGATCTTCTCGTTTTCACTCCAAATAAACAACGAAAAACGTTGTTGCAAAACTATAACGCGTTTGAAAGGTCCCTTTTTGTCCGAACTTCTCGTTTTCACTCAAAATTAACAACGAAAAACGTTGTTACAAAACTATAACGCGTTTAAAAGGTCCCTTTTTGTCCGATCTTCTCGTTTTCACTCAAAATTAACAACGAAAAACGTTGTTGCAAAACTATAACCCGTTTAAAAGGTCCCTTTTTGTCCGATCTTCTCGTTTTCATACAAAATAAATAACAAAAAACGTTATTGCAAAACTATAACGCGTTTGAAAGGTCCTTTTTTCCGATCTTCTCGTTTTCACTCAAAATAAACAACGAAAAACGTTGTTGCAAAACTATAACGCGTTTAAAAGGTCCCTTTATGTCCGATCTTCTCGTTTTCACTCAAAATAAACAACGAAAAATGTTGTTGCAAAACTATAACGTGTTTAAAAGGTTCCTTTATGTCCGATCTTCTAGTTTTCACTCAAAATAAACAACGAAAAACGTTGTTGCAAAACTATAACGCGTTTAAAAGGTCCCATTTTGTCCGATCTTCTCGTTTTCACTCAAAATTAACAACGAAAAACGTTGTTGCAAAACTATAACGCGTTTAAAAGGTCGCATTTTGTCCGATCTTCTCGTTTTCACTCAAAATTAACAACGAAAAACGTTGTTGCAAAACTATAACGCGTTTAAAAGGTCCATTTTTGTCCGATTTCCTCGTTTTCATATAAAATAAACAATGAAAAACGTTGTTGCAAAACTATAACGCGTTTGAAAGGTCCCTTTTTTCCGATCTTCTCGTTTTCACTCAAAATAAACAACGAAAAACGTTGTTGCAAAACTATAATGCGTTTAAAAGGTCCCTTTATGTCCGATCTTCTCGTTTTCACTCAAAATAAACAACGAAAAACGTTCTTGCAAAATTATAACGCATTTAAAAGGTCCCATTTTGTTCGATCTTCTAGTTTTCACTCAAAATTAACAACGAAAATCGTTGTTGCAAAACTATAACGCGTTTAAAAGGTCCCTTTTTGTCCGATCTTCTCGTTTTCACACAAAATAAACAACGAAAAACGTTATTGCAAAACTATAACGCGTTTAAAAGGTCCCTTTTTGTCCGATCTTCTCGTTTTCACTCAAAATAAACAACGAAAAACGTTGTTGCAAAACTATAACGCGTTTAAAACGTCCCTTTTTTGTCCGATCTTCTCGTTTTCACTCAAAATAAACAACGAAAAACGTTGTTGCAAAACTATAACGCGTTTAAAAGGTCCCTTTTTGCCCGATCTTCTCGTTTTCACTCCAAATAAACAACGAAAAACGTTGTTGCAAAACTATAACGCGTTTGAAAGGTCCTTTTTGTCCGAACTTCTCGTTTTCATTCAAAATTAACAACGAAAAACGTTGTTGCAAAACTATAACGCGTTTAAAAGGTCCCTTTTTGTCCGATCTTCTCGTTTTCACTCAAAATTTACAACGAAAAACGTTGTTGCAAAACTATAACGTGTTTAAAAGGTCCCTTTTTGTCTGATCTTCTCGTTTTCACACAAAATAAGCAACGAAAAACGTTATTGCAAAACTATAACGCGTTTGAAAGCTCCCTTTTTGTCCGATCTTCAAGTTTTCACTCAAAATAAACAACGCAAAAAATTGTTGGAAAACTATAACGCGTTTAAAAGGTCCCTTTTTGTCCGATCTTCTCATTTTCACTCAAAATTAACAACGAAAAACGTTGTTGCAAAACTATAACGCGTTTAAAAGGTCCCTTTTTGTCCGATCTTCTCGTTTTCACTCAAAATAAACAACGAAAAACGTTGTTGTAAAACTATTACGCGTTTGAAAGGTCCCTTTTTGTCCGATCTTCTCGTTTTCACTCAAAATAAACAACGAAAAACGTTGTTGCAAAACTATAACGCGTTTAAAAGGTCCCTTTATGTCCGATCTTCTCTTTTTCACACAAAATAAACAACGAAAAACGTTATTGCAAAACTATAACGCGTTTGAAAGGTCTCTTTTTGTCCGATCTTCTCGTTTTCACTCAAAATAAACAACGAAAAACGTTGTTGCAAAACTATAACGCGTTTAAAACGTCCCTTTTTGTCCGATCTTCTCGTTTTCACTCAAAATAAACAACGAAAAACGTTGTTGCAAAACTATAACGCGTTTAAAAGGTCCGTTTTGTCCGATCTTCTCATTTTCACTCCAAATAAACAACGAAAAACGTTGTTGCAAAACTATAACGCGTTTAAAATGTCCCTTTTTGTCCGATTTTCTCGTTTTCACTCAAAATTAACAACGAAAAACGTTGTTGCAAAACTATAACGCGTTTAAAAGGTCCCTTTTTGTCCGATCTTCTCGTTTTCACACAAAATAAACAACGAAAAACGTTATTGCAAAACTATCACGCGTTTGAAAGGTCCCTTTTGTCCGATCTTCTCGTTTTCACTCAAAATTAACAACGAAAAACGTTGTTGCAAAACTATAACGCGTTTAAAAGGTCCCTTTTTGTCTGATCTTCTCGTTTTCACACAACATAAACAATGAAAAACGTTATTGCAAAACTATAACGCGTTTGAAAAGTCCCTTTTTGTCCGATCTTCTCGTTTTCACTCAAAATAAACAACACAAAACGTTGTTGCAAAACTATAACGCGTTTAAAAGGTCCCTTTTTGTCCGATCTTCTCGTTTTCACTCAAAATAAACAACGAAAAACGTTGTTGCAAAACTATAAAGTGTTTAAAAGGTTCCTTTATGTCCGATCTTCTAGTTTTCACTCAAAATAAACAACGAAAAACGTTATTGCAAAACTATAACGCGTTTAAAAGGTCCCATTTTGTCCGATCTTCTCGTTTTCACTCAAAATTAACAACGAAAAACGTTGTTGCAAAACTATAACGCGTTTAAAAGGTCCCATTTTGTCCGATCTTCTCGTTTTCACTCAAAATTAACAACGAAAAACGTTGTTGCAAAACTATAACGCGTTTAAAAGGTCCATTTTTGTCCGATTTCCTCGTTTTCATATAAAATAAACAACGAAAAACGTTATCGCAAAACTATAACGCGTTTGAAAGGTCACTTTTTTCCGATCTTCTCGTTTTCACTCAAAATAAACAACGAAAAACGTTGTTGCAAAACTATAATGCGTTTAAAAGGTCCCTTTATGTCCGATCTTCTCGTTTTCACTCAAAATAAACAAAGAAAAACGTTCTTGCAAAATTATAACGCATTTAAAAGGTCCCATTTTTCCGATCTTCTAGTTTTCACTCAAAATTAACAACGAAAATCGTTGTTGCAAAACTATAACGCGTTTAAAAGGTCCCTTTTTGTCCGATCTTCTCGTTTTCACACAAAATAAACAACGAAAAACGTTATTGCAAAACTATAACGCGTTTAAAAGGTCCCTTTTTGTCCGATCTTCTCGTTTTCACTCAAAATAAACAACGAAAAACGTTGTTGCAAAACTATAACGCTTTTAAAACGTCCATTTTTTTCCGATCTTCTCGTTTTCACTCAAAATAAACAACGAAAAACGTTGTTGCAAAACTATAACGCGTTTAAAAGGTCCCTTTTTGTCCGATCTTCTCGTTTTCACTCAAAATAAACAACGAAAAACGTTGTTACAAAACTATAACGCGTTTAAAAGGTCCATTTTTGTCAGATCTTCTCATTTTCACTCCAAATAAACAGCGAAAAACGTTGTTGCAAAACTATAACGCGTTTGAAAGGTCCCTTTTTGTCCGAACTTCTCGTTTTCACTCAAAATTAACAACGAAAAACGTTGTTGCAAAACTATAACGCGTTTAAAAGGTCCCTTTTTGTCCGATCTTATCGTTTTCACTCAAAATAAACAACGAAAAACGTTGTTGCAAAACTATAACGCATTTAAAAGGTCTCATTTTGTTCGATCTTCTCGTTTTCACTCAAAATTAACAACGAAAAACGTTGTTGCAAAACTATAACGCGTTTAAAAGGTCCTTTTTGTCCGATCTTCTCGTTTTCACACAAAATAAACAACGAAAAACGTTATTACAAAACTATAACGCGTTTGAAAGGTCCCTTTTTGTCCGATCTTCTCGTTTTCACTCAAAATTAACAACGAAAAACGTTATTGCAAAATTATAACGCGTTTAAAATGTCCCTTTTTGTCTGATCTTCTCGTTTTCACACAACATAAACAATGAAAAACGTTATTGCAAAACTATAACGCGTTTGAAAGGTCCCCTTTTGTCCGATCTTCTCGTTTTCACTCAAAATAAACAACGAAAAACGTTGTTGCAAAACTATAACGCGTTTAAAAGGTCCCTTTTTGTCCGATCTTCTCGTTTTCACTCAAAATAAACAACGAAAAACGTTGTTGCAAAACTAAAACGCGTTTAAAAGGTCCCTTTTGTCCGATCTTCTCACTTTCACTCCAAATAAACAACGAAAAACGTTGTTGCAAAACTATAACGCGTTTAAAAGGTCCCTTTTTATCTGATCTTCTCGTTTTCACACAAAATAAACAACGAAAAACGTTATTGCAAAACTATAACGCGTTTGAAAGCTCCATTTTTGTCCGATCTTCATGTTTTCACTCAAAATAAACAACGCAAAACATTGTTGGAAAACTATAACGCGTTTAAAAGGTCCCTTTTTGTCCGAACTTCTCATTTTCACTCAAAATTAACAACGAAAAACGTTGTTGCAAAACTATAACGCGTTTAAAAGGTCCCTTTTTGTCCGATCTTCTCGTTTTCACTCAAAATAAACAACGAAAAACGTTGTTGTAAAACTATTACGCGTTTGAAAGGTCCATTTTTGTCCGATCTTCTCGTTTTCACTCAAAATAAACAACGAAAAACGTTGTTGCAAAACTATAACGCGTTTAAAAGGTCCCTTTATGTCCGATCTTCTCTTTTTCACACAAAATAAACAACGAAAAACGTTATTGCAAAACTATAACGCGTTTGAAAGGTCTCTTTTTGTCCGATCTTCTCGTTTTCACTCAAAATAAACAACGAAAAACGTTGTTGCAAAACTATAACGCGTTTAAAACGTCCCTTTTTTGTCCGATCTTCTCGTTTTCACTCAAAATAAACAACGAAAAACGTTGTTGCAAAACTATAACGCGTTTAAAAGGTCCGTTTTGTCCGATCTTCTCATTTTCACTCCAAATAAACAACGAAAAACGTTGTTGCAAAACTACAACGCGTTTAAAATGTCCCTTTTTGTCCGATTTTCTCGTTTTCACTCAAAATTAACAACGAAAAACGTTGTTGCAAAACTATAACGCGTTTAAAAGGTCCCTTTTTGTCCGATCATCTCGTTTTCACACAAAATAAACAACGAAAAACGTTATTGCAAAACTATCACGCGTTTGAAAGGTCCCTTTTTGTCCGATCTTCTCGTTTTCACTCAAAATTAACAACGAAAAACGTTGTTGCAAAACTATAACGCGTTTAAAAGGTCCCTTTTTGTCTGATCTTCTCGTTTTCACACAACATAAACAATGAAAAACGTTATTGCAAAACTATAACGCGTTTGAAAAGTCCCTTTTTGTCCGATCTTCTCGTTTTCACTCAAAATAAACAACACAAAACGTTGTTGCAAAACTATAACGCGTTTAAAAGGTCCCTTTTTGTCCGATCTTCTCGTTTTCACTCAAAATAAACAACGAAAAACGTTGTTGCAAAACTATAAAGTGTTTAAAAGGTTCCTTTATGTCCGATCTTCTAGTTTTCACTCAAAATAAACAACGAAAAACGTTATTGCAAAACTATAACGCGTTTAAAAGGTCCCATTTTGTCCGATCTTCTCGTTTTCACTCAAAATTAACAACGAAAAACGTTGTTGCAAAACTATAACGCGTTTAAAAGGTCCCATTTTGTCCGATCTTCTCGTTTTCACTCAAAATTAACAACGAAAAACGTTGTTGCAAAACTATAACGCGTTTAAAAGGTCCATTTTTGTCCGATTTCCTCGTTTTCATATAAAATAAACAACGAAAAACGTTATCGCAAAACTATAACGCGTTTGAAAGGTCCCTTTTTTCCGATCTTCTCGTTTTCACTCAAAATAAACAACGAAAAACGTTGTTGCAAAACTATAATGCGTTTAAAAGGTCCCTTTATGTCCGATCTTCTCGTTTTCACTCAAAATAAACAAAGAAAAACGTTCTTGCAAAATTATAACGCATTTAAAAGGTCCCATTTTGTCCGATCTTCTCGTTTTCACACAAAATAAACAACGAAAAACGTTGTTGCAAAACTATAACGCGTTTAAAAGGTCCCTTCTTGTCCGATCTTCTCGTTTTCACTCCAAATAAACAACGAAAAACGTTGTTGCAAAACTATAACGCGTTTGAAAGGTCCCTATTTGTCCGAACTTCTCGTTTTCACTCAAAATTAACAACGAAAAACGTTGTTGCAAAACTATAACGCGTTTAAAAGGTCCCTTTTTGTCCGATCTTCTCGTTTTCACTCAAAATTAACAACGAAAAACGTTGTTGCAAAACTATAACCCGTTTAAAAGGTCCCTTTTTGTCCGATCTTCTCGTTTTCATAAAAAATAAATAACAAAAAACGTTATTGCAAAACTATAACGCGTTTGAAAGGTCCTTTTTTCCGATCTTCTCGTTTTCACTCAAAATAAACAACGAAAAACGTTGTTGCAAAACTATAACGCGTTTAAAAGGTCCCTTTATGTCCGATCTTCTCGTTTTCACTCAAAATAAACAACGAAAAATGTTGTTGCAAAACTATAACGTGTTTAAAAGGTTCCTTTATGTCCGATCTTCTAGTTTTCACTCAAAATAAACAACGAAAAACGTTGTTGCAAAACTATAACGCGTTTAAAAGGTCCCATTTTGTCCGATCTTCTCGTTTTCACTCAAAATTAACAACGAAAAACGTTGTTGCAAAACTATAACGCGTTTAAAAGGTCGCATTTTGTCCGATCTTCTCGTTTTCACTCAAAATTAACAACGAAAAACGTTGTTGCAAAACTATAACGCGTTTAAAAGGTCCATTTTTGTCCGATTTCCTCGTTTTCATATAAAATAAACAATGAAAAACGTTATTACAAAACTATAACGCGTTTGAAAGGCCCCTTTATTCCGATCTTCTCGTTTTCACTCAAAATTAACAACGAAAAACGTTCTTGCAAAATTATAACGCATTTAAAAGGTCCCATTTTGTCCGATCTTCTAGTTTTCACTCAAAATTAACAACGAAAATCGTTGTTGCAAAACTATAACGCGTTTAAAAGGTCCCTTTTTGTCCGATCTTCTCGTTTTCACACAAAATAAACAACGAAAAACGTTATTGCAAAACTATAACGCGTTTAAAAGGTCCCTTTTTGTCCGATCTTCTCGTTTTCACTCAAAATAAACAACGAAAAACGTTGTTGCAAAACTATAACGCGTTTAAAACGTCCCTTTTTTGTCCGATCTTCTCGTTTTCACTCAAAATTAACAACGAAAATCGTTGTTGCAAAACTATAACGCGTTTAAAAGGTCCCTTTTTGTCCGATCTTCTCGTTTTCACACAAAATAAACAACGAAAAACGTTATTGCAAAACTATAACGCGTTTAAAAGGTCCCTTTTTGTCCGATCTTCTCGTTTTCACTCAAAATAAACAACGAAAAACGTTGTTGCAAAACTATAACGCGTTTAAAAGGTCCCTTTTTGTCCGATCTTCTCGTTTTCACTCAAAATTAACAACGAAAAACGTTGTTGCAAAACTATAACGCGTTTAAAAGGTCCCTTTTTGTCTGATCTTCTCGTTTTCACACATAATAAACAACGAAAAACGTTATTGCAAAACTATAACGCGTTTAAAAGCTCCCTTTTTGTCCGATCTTCAAGTTTTCACTCAAAATAAACAACGCAAAACATTGTTGGAAAACTATAACGCGTTTAAAAGGTCCCTTTTTGTCCGATCTTCTCATTTTCACTCAAAATTAACAACGAAAAACGTTGTTGCAAAACTATAACGCGTTTAAAAGGTCCCTTTTTGTCCGATCTTCTCGTTTTCACTCAAAATAAACAACGAAAAACGTTGTTGTAAAACTATTACGCGTTTGAAAGGTCCTTTTTGTCCGATCTTCTCGTTTTCACTCAAAATAAATAACGAAAAACGTTGTTGCAAAACTATAACGCGTTTAAAAAGTCCCTTTATGTCCGATCTTCTCTTTTTCACACAAAATAAACAACGAAAAACGTTATTGCAAAACTATAACGCGTTTGAAAGGTCTCTTTTTGTCCGATCTTCTCGTTTTCACTCAAAATAAACAACGAAAAACGTTGTTGCAAAACTATAACGCGTTTAAAACGTCCCTTTTTTGTCCGATCTTCTCGTTTTCACTCAAAATAAACAACGAAAAACGTTGTTGCAAAACTATAACGCGTTTAAAAGGTCCGTTTTGTCCGATCTTCTCATTTTCACTCCAAATAAACAACGAAAAACGTTGTTGCAAAACTATAACGAGTTTAAAATGTCCCTTTTTGTCCGATTTTCTCGTTTTCACTCAAAATTAACAACGAAAAACGTTGTTGCAAAACTATAACGCGTTTAAAAGGTCCCTTTTTGTCCGATCATCTCGTTTTCACACAAAATAAACAACGAAAAACGTTATTGCAAAACTATCACGCGTTTGAAAGGTCCCTTTTTGTCCGATCTTCTCGTTTTCACTCAAAATTAACAACGAAAAACGTTGTTGCAAAACTATAACGCGTTTAAAAGGTCCCTTTTTGTCTGATCTTCTCGTTTTCACACAACATAAACAATGAAAAACGTTATTGCAAAACTATAACGCGTTTGAAAAGTCCCTTTTTGTCCGATCTTCTCGTTTTCACTCAAAATAAACAACACAAAACGTTGTTGCAAAACTATAACGCGTTTAAAAGGTCCCTTTTTGTCCGATCTTCTCGTTTTCACTCAAAATAAACAACGAAAAACGTTGTTGCAAAACTATAAAGTGTTTAAAAGGTTCCTTTATGTCCGATCTTCTAGTTTTCACTCAAAATAAACAACGAAAAACGTTATTGCAAAACTATAACGCGTTTAAAAGGTCCCATTTTGTCCGATCTTCTCGTTTTCACTCAAAATTAACAACGAAAAACGTTGTTGCAAAACTATAACGCGTTTAAAAGGTCCCATTTTGTCCGATCTTCTCGTTTTCACTCAAAATTAACAACGAAAAACGTTGTTGCAAAACTATAACGCGTTTAAAAGGTCCATTTTTGTCCGATTTCCTCGTTTTCATATAAAATAAACAACGAAAAACGTTATCGCAAAACTATAACGCGTTTGAAAGGTCCCTTTTTTCCGATCTTCTCGTTTTCACTCAAAATAAACAACGAAAAACGTTGTTGCAAAACTATAATGCGTTTAAAAGGTCCCTTTATGTCCGATCTTCTCGTTTTCACTCAAAATAAACAAAGAAAAACGTTCTTGCAAAATTATAACGCATTTAAAAGGTCCCATTTTGTCCGATCTTCTCGTTTTCACACAAAATAAACAACGAAAAACGTTGTTGCAAAACTATAACGCGTTTAAAAGGTCCCTTCTTGTCCGATCTTCTCGTTTTCACTCCAAATAAACAACGAAAAACGTTGTTGCAAAACTATAACGCGTTTGAAAGGTCCCTATTTGTCCGAACTTCTCGTTTTCACTCAAAATTAACAACGAAAAACGTTGTTGCAAAACTATAACGCGTTTAAAAGGTCCCTTTTTGTCCGATCTTCTCGTTTTCACTCAAAATTAACAACGAAAAACGTTGTTGCAAAACTATAACCCGTTTAAAAGGTCCCTTTTTGTCCGATCTTCTCGTTTTCATAAAAAATAAATAACAAAAAACGTTATTGCAAAACTATAACGCGTTTGAAAGGTCCTTTTTTCCGATCTTCTCGTTTTCACTCAAAATAAACAACGAAAAACGTTGTTGCAAAACTATAACGCGTTTAAAAGGTCCCTTTATGTCCGATCTTCTCGTTTTCACTCAAAATAAACAACGAAAAATGTTGTTGCAAAACTATAACGTGTTTAAAAGGTTCCTTTATGTCCGATCTTCTAGTTTTCACTCAAAATAAACAACGAAAAACGTTGTTGCAAAACTATAACGCGTTTAAAAGGTCCCATTTTGTCCGATCTTCTCGTTTTCACTCAAAATTAACAACGAAAAACGTTGTTGCAAAACTATAACGCGTTTAAAAGGTCGCATTTTGTCCGATCTTCTCGTTTTCACTCAAAATTAACAACGAAAAACGTTGTTGCAAAACTATAACGCGTTTAAAAGGTCCATTTTTGTCCGATTTCCTCGTTTTCATATAAAATAAACAATGAAAAACGTTATTACAAAACTATAACGCGTTTGAAAGGCCCCTTTATTCCGATCTTCTCGTTTTCACTCAAAATAAACAACGAAAAACGTTGTTGCAAAACTATAATGCGTTTAAAAGGTCCCTTTATGTCCGATCTTCTCGTTTTCACTCAAAATAAACAACGAAAAACGTTCTTGCAAAATTATAACGCATTTAAAAGGTCCCATTTTGTCCGATCTTCTAGTTTTCACTCAAAATTAACAACGAAAATCGTTGTTGCAAAACTATAACGCGTTTAAAAGGTCCCTTTTTGTCCGATCTTCTCGTTTTCACACAAAATAAACAACGAAAAACGTTATTGCAAAACTATAACGCGTTTAAAAGGTCCCTTTTTGTCCGATCTTCTCGTTTTCACTCAAAATAAACAACGAAAAACGTTGTTGCAAAACTATAACGCGTTTAAAACGTCCCTTTTTTGTCCGATCTTCTCGTTTTCACTCAAAATTAACAACGAAAATCGTTGTTGCAAAACTATAACGCGTTTAAAAGGTCCCTTTTTGTCCGATCTTCTCGTTTTCACACAAAATAAACAACGAAAAACGTTATTGCAAAACTATAACGCGTTTAAAAGGTCCCTTTTTGTCCGATCTTCTCGTTTTCACTCAAAATAAACAACGAAAAACGTTGTTGCAAAACTATAACGCGTTTAAAAGGTCCCTTTTTGTCCGATCTTCTCGTTTTCACTCAAAATTAACAACGAAAAACGTTGTTGCAAAACTATAACGCGTTTAAAAGGTCCCTTTTTGTCTGATCTTCTCGTTTTCACACATAATAAACAACGAAAAACGTTATTGCAAAACTATAACGCGTTTAAAAGCTCCCTTTTTGTCCGATCTTCAAGTTTTCACTCAAAATAAACAAAGCAAAACATTGTTGGAAAACTATAACGCGTTTAAAAGGTCCCTTTTTGTCCGATCTTCTCATTTTCACTCAAAATTAACAACGAAAAACGTTGTTGCAAAACTATAACGCGTTTAAAAGGTCCCTTTTTGTCCGATCTTCTCGTTTTCACTCAAAATAAACAACGAAAAACGTTGTTGTAAAACTATTACGCGTTTGAAAGGTCCTTTTTGTCCGATCTTCTCGTTTTCACTCAAAATAAATAACGAAAAACGTTGTTGCAAAACTATAACGCGTTTAAAAAGTCCCTTTATGTCCGATCTTCTCTTTTTCACACAAAATAAACAACGAAAAACGTTATTGCAAAACTATAACGCGTTTGAAAGGTCTCTTTTTGTCCGATCTTCTCGTTTTCACTCAAAATAAACAACGAAAAACGTTGTTGCAAAACTATAACGCGTTTAAAACGTCCCTTTTTTGTCCGATCTTCTCGTTTTCACTCAAAATAAACAACGAAAAACGTTGTTGCAAAACTATAACGCGTTTAAAAGGTCCGTTTTGTCCGATCTTCTCATTTTCACTCCAAATAAACAACGAAAAACGTTGTTGCAAAACTATAACGAGTTTAAAATGTCCCTTTTTGTCCGATTTTCTCGTTTTCACTCAAAATTAACAACGAAAAACGTTGTTGCAAAACTATAACGCGTTTAAAAGGTCCCTTTTTGTCCGATCTTCTCGTTTTCACACAAAATAAACAACGAAAAACGTTATTGCAAAACTATCACGCGTTTGAAAGGTCCCTTTTTGTCCGATCTTCTCGTTTTCACTCAAAATTAACAACGAAAAACGTTGTTGCAAAACTATAACGCGTTTAAAAGGTCCCTTTTTGTCTGATCTTCTCGTTTTCACACAACATAAACAATGAAAAACGTTATTGCAAAACTATAACGCGTTTGAAAAGTCCCTTTCTGTCCGATCTTCTCGTTTTCACTCAAAATAAACAACACAAAACGTTGTTGCAAAACTATAACGCGTTTGAAAGGTCCCTTTTTTCCGATCTTCTCGTTTTCACTCAAAATAAACAACGAAAAACGTTGTTGCAAAACTATAATGCGTTTAAAAGGTCCCTTTATGTCCGATCTTCTCGTTTTCACTCAAAATAAACAACGAAAAACGTTCTTGCAAAATTATAACGCATTTAAAAGGTCCCATTTTGTCCGATCTTCTAGTTTTCACTCAAAATTAACAACGAAAATCGTTGTTGCAAAACTATAACGCGTTTAAAAGGTCCCTTTTTGTCCGATCTTCTCGTTTTCACACAAAATAAACAACGAAAAACGTTATTGCAAAACTATAACGCGTTTAAAAGGTCCCTTTTTGTCCGATCTTCTCGTTTTCACTCAAAATAAACAACGAAAAACGTTGTTGCAAAACTATAACGCGTTTAAAACGTCCCTTTTTTGTCCGATCTTCTCGTTTTCACTCAAAATAAACAACGAAAAACGTTGTTGCAAAACTATAACGCGTTTAAAAGGTCCCTTTTTGTCCGATCTTCTCGTTTTCACTCCAAATAAACAACGAAAAACGTTGTTGCAAAACTATAACGCGTTTGAAAGGTCCTTTTTGTCCGAACTTCTCGTTTTCACTCAAAATTAACAACGAAAAACGTTGTTGCAAAACTATAACGCGTTTAAAAGGTCCCTTTTTGTCCGATCTTCTCGTTTTCACTCAAAATTAACAACGAAAAACGTTGTTGCAAAACTATAACGTGTTTAAAAGGTCCCTTTTTGTCTGATCTTCTCGTTTTCACACAAAATAAGCAACGAAAAACGTTATTGCAAAACTATAACGCGTTTGAAAGCTCCCTTTTTGTCCGATCTTCAAGTTTTCACTCAAAATAAACAACGCAAAACATTGTTGGAAAACTATAACGCGTTTAAAAGGTCCCTTTTTGTCCGATCTTCTCATTTTCACTCAAAATTAACAACGAAAAACGTTGTTGCAAAACTATAACGCGTTTAAAAGGTCCCTTTTTGTCCGATCTTCTCGTTTTCACTCAAAATAAACAACGAAAAACGTTGTTGTAAAATTATTACGCGTTTGAAAGGTCCCTTTTTGTCCGATCTTCTCGTTTTCACTCAAAATAAACAACGAAAAACGTTGTTGCAAAACTATAACGCGTTTAAAAGGTCCCTTTATGTCCGATCTTCTCTTTTTCACACAAAATAAACAACGAAAAACGTTATTGCAAAACTATAACGCGTTTGAAAGGTCTCTTTTTGTCCGATCTTCTCGTTTTCACTCAAAATAAACAACGAAAAACGTTGTTGCAAAACTATAACGCGTTTAAAACGTCCCTTTTTTGTCCGATCTTCTCGTTTTCACTCAAAATAAACAACGAAAAACGTTGTTGCAAAACTATAACGCGTTTAAAAGGTCCGTTTTGTCCGATCTTCTCATTTTCACTCCAAATAAACAACGAAAAACGTTGTTGCAAAACTATAACGCGTTTAAAATGTCCCTTTTTGTCCGATTTTCTCGTTTTCACTCAAAATTAACAACGAAAAACGTTGTTGCAAAACTATAACGCGTTTAAAAGGTCCCTTTTTGTCCGATCTTCTCGTTTTCACACAAAATAAACAACGAAAAACGTTATTGCAAAACTATCACGCGTTTGAAAGGTCCCTTTTTGTCCGATCTTCTCGTTTTCACTCAAAATTAACAACGAAAAACGTTGTTGCAAAACTATAACGCGTTTAAAAGGTCCCTTTTTGTCTGATCTTCTCGTTTTCACACAACATAAACAATGAAAAACGTTATTGCAAAACTATAACGCGTTTGAAAGGTCCCTTTTTGTCCGATCTTCTCGTTTTCACTCAAAATAAACAACGAAAAACGTTGTTGTAAAACTATAACGCGTTTGAAAGGTCCCTTTTTCCGATCTTCTCGTTTTCACTCAAAATAAAAAACGAAAAACGTTGTTGCAAAACTATAATGCGTTTAAAAGGTCCCTTTATGTCCGATCTTCTCGTTTTCACTCAAAATAAACAACGAAAAACGTTATTGCAAAACTATAATGCGTTTAAAAGGTCCCTTTTTGTCCGATCTTCTCGTTTTCACTCAAAATAAACAACGAAAAACGTTGTTGCAAAACTATAAAGTGTTTAAAAGGTTCCTTTATGTCCGATCTTCTAGTTTTCACTCAAAATAAACAACGAAAAACGTTATTGCAAAACTATAACGCGTTTAAAAGGTCCCATTTTGTCCGATCTTCTCGTTTTCACTCAAAATTAACAACGAAAAACGTTGTTGCAAAACTATAACGCGTTTAAAAGGTCCCATTTTGTCCGATCTTCTCGTTTTCACTCAAAATTAACAACGAAAAACGTTGTTGCAAAACTATAACGCGTTTAAAAGGTCCATTTTTGTCCGATTTCCTCGTTTTCATATAAAATAAACAACGAAAAACGTTATCGCAAAACTATAACGCGTTTGAAAGGTCCCTTTTTTCCGATCTTCTCGTTTTCACTCAAAATAAACAACGAAAAACGTTGTTGCAAAACTATAATGCGTTTAAAAGGTCCCTTTATGTCCGATCTTCTCGTTTTCACTCAAAATAAACAAAGAAAAACGTTCTTGCAAAATTATAACGCATTTAAAAGGTCCCATTTTGTCCGATCTTCTAGTTTTCACTCAAAATTAACAACGAAAATCGTTGTTGCAAAACTATAACGCGTTTAAAAGGTCCCTTTTTGTCCGATCTTCTCGTTTTCACACAAAATAAACAACGAAAAACGTTGTTGCAAAACTATAACGCGTTTAAAAGGTCCCTTCTTGTCCGATCTTCTCGTTTTCACTCCAAATAAACAACGAAAAACGTTGTTGCAAAACTATAACGCGTTTAAAAGGTCCCTTTATGTCCGATCTTCTCGTTTTCACTCAAAATAAACAACGAAAAATGTTGTTGCAAAACTATAACGTGTTTAAAAGGTTCCTTTATGTCCGATCTTCTAGTTTTCACTCAAAATAAACAACGAAAAACGTTGTTGCAAAACTATAACGCGTTTAAAAGGTCCCATTTTGTCCGATCTTCTCGTTTTCACTCAAAATTAACAACGAAAAACGTTGTTGCAAAACTATAACGCGTTTAAAAGGTCACATTTTGTCCGATCTTCTCGTTTTCACACAAAATTAACAACGAAAAACGTTGCTGCAAAACTATAACGCGTTTAAAAGGTCCATTTTTGTCCGATTTCCTCGTTTTCATATAAAATAAACAATGAAAAACGTTATTACAAAACTATAACGCGTTTGAAAGGCCCCTTTATTCCGATCTTCTCGTTTTCACTCAAAATAAACAACGAAAAACGTTGTTGCAAAACTATAATGCGTTTAAAAGGTCCCTTTATGTCCGATCTTCTCGTTTTCACTCAAAATAAACAACGAAAAACGTTCTTGCAAAATTATAACGCATTTAAAAGGTCCCATTTTGTCCGATCTTCTAGTTTTCACTCAAAATTAACAACGAAAATCGTTGTTGCAAAACTATAACGCGTTTAAAAGGTCCCTTTTTGTCCGATCTTCTCGTTTTCACACAAAATAAACGACGAAAAACGTTATTGCAAAACTATAACGCGTTTAAAAGGTCCCTTTTTGTCCGATCTTCTCGTTTTCACTCAAAATAAACAACGAAAAACGTTGTTGCAAAACTATAACGCGTTTAAAACGTCCCTTTTTTGTCCGATCTTCTCGTTTTCACTCAAAATAAACAACGAAAAACGTTGTTGCAAAACTATAACGCGTTTAAAAGGTCCCTTCTTGTCCGATCTTCTCGTTTTCACTCCAAATAAACAACGAAAAACGTTGTTGCAAAACTATAACGCGTTTGAAAGGTCCCTTTTTGTCCGAACTTCTCGTTTTCACTCAAAATTAACAACGAAAAACGTTGTTGCAAAACTATAACGCGTTTAAAAGGTCCCTTTTTGTCCGATCTTCTCGTTTTCACTCAAAATTAACAACGAAAAACGATGTTGCAAAACTATAACGCGTTTAAAAGGTCCCTTTTTGTCTGATCTTCTCGTTTTCACACATAATAAACAACGAAAAACGTTATTGCAAAACTATAACGCGTTTAAAAGCTCTCTTTTTGTCCGATCTTCAAGTTTTCACTCAAAATAAACAACGCAAAACATTGTTGGAAAACTATAACGCGTTTAAAAGGTCCCTTTTTGTCCGATCTTCTCATTTTCACTCAAAATTAACAACGAAAAACGTTGTTGTAAAACTATAACGCGTTTAAAAGGTCCCTTTTTGTCCGATCTTCTCGTTTTCACTCAAAATAAACAACGAAAAACGTTGTTGTAAAACTATTACGCGTTTGAAAGGTCCCTTTTTGTCCGATCTTCTCGTTTTCACTCAAAATAAACAACGAAAAACGTTGTTGCAAAACTATAACGCGTTTAAAAGGTCCCTTTATGTCCGATCTTCTCTTTTTCACACAAAATAAACAACGAAAAACGTTATTGCAAAACTATAACGCGTTTGAAAGGTCTCTTTTTGTCCGATCTTCTCGTTTTCACTCAAAATAAACAACGAAAAACGTTGTTGCAAAACTATAACGCGTTTAAAACGTCCCTTTTTTGCCCGATCTTCTCGTTTTCACTCAAAATAAACAACGAAAAACGTTGTTGCAAAACTATAACGCGTTTAAAAGGTCCGTTTTGTCCGATCTTCTCATTTTCACTCCAAATAAACAACGAAAAACGTTGTTGCAAAACTATAACGCGTTTAAAATGTCCCTTTTTGTCCGATTTTCTCGTTTTCACTCAAAATTAACAACGAAAAATGTTGTTGCAAAACTATAACGCGTTTAAAAGGTCCCTTTTTGTCCGATCTTCTCGTTTTCACACAAAATAAACAACGAAAAACGTTATTGCAAAACTATCACGCGTTTGAAAGGTCCCTTTTTGTCCGATCTTCTCGTTTTCACTCAAAATTAACAACGAAAAACGTTGTTGCAAAACTATAACGCGTTTAAAAGGTCCCTTTTGTCTGATCTTCTCGTTTTCACACAACATAAACAATGAAAAACGTTATTGCAAAACTATAACGCGTTTGAAAAGTCCCTTTCTGTCCGATCTTCTCGTTTTCACTCAAAATAAACAACACAAAACGTTGTTGCAAAACTATAACGCGTTTGAAAGGTCCCTTTTTTCCGATCTTCTCGTTTTCACTCAAAATAAACAACGAAAAACGTTGTTGCAAAACTATAATGCGTTTAAAAGGTCCCTTTATGTCCGATCTTCTCGTTTTCACTCAAAATAAACAACGAAAAACGTTCTTTTAAAATTATAACGCATTTAAAAGGTCCCATTTTGTCCGATCTTCTAGTTTTCACTCAAAATTAACAACGAAAATCGTTGTTGCAAAACTATAACGCGTTTAAAAGGTCCCTTTTTGTCCGATCTTCTCGTTTTCACACAAAATAAACAACGAAAAACGTTATTGCAAAACTATAACGCGTTTAAAAGGTCCCTTTTTGTCCGATCTTCTCGTTTTCACTCAAAATAAACAACGAAAAACGTTGTTGCAAAACTATAACGCGTTTAAAACGTCCCTTTTTTGTCCGATCTTCTCGTTTTCACTCAAAATAAACAACGAAAAACGTTGTTGCAAAACTATAACGCGTTTAAAAGGTCCCTTTTTGTCCGATCTTCTCGTTTTCACTCCAAATAAACAACGAAAAACGTTGTTGCAAAACTATAACGCGTTTGAAAGGTCCTTTTTGTCCGAACTTCTCGTTTTCACTCAAAATTAACAACGAAAAACGTTGTTACAAAACTATAACGCGTTTAAAAGGTCCCTTTTTGTCCGATCTTCTCGTTTTCACTCAAAATTAACAACGAAAAACGTTGTTGCAAAACTATAACGTGTTTAAAAGGTCCCTTTTTGTCTGATCTTCTCGTTTTCACACAAAATAAGCAACGAAAAACGTTATTGCAAAACTATAACGCGTTTGAAAGCTCCCTTTTTGTCCGATCTTCAAGTTTTCACTCAAAATAAACAACGCAAAACATTGTTGGAAAACTATAACGCGTTTAAAAGGTCCCTTTTTGTCCGATCTTCTCATTTTCACTCAAAATTAACAACGAAAAACGTTGTTGCAAAACTATAACGCGTTTAAAAGGTCCCTTTTTGTCCGATCTTCTCGTTTTCACTCAAAATAAACAACGAAAAACGTTGTTGTAAAACTATTACGCGTTTGAAAGGTCCCTTTTTGTCCGATCTTCTCGTTTTCACTCAAAATAAACAACGAAAAATGTTGTTGCAAAACTATAACGCGTTTAAAAGGTCCCTTTATGTCCGATCTTCTCTTTTTCACACAAAATAAACAACGAAAAACGTTATTGCAAAACTATAACGCGTTTGAAAGGTCTCTTTTTGTCCGATCTTCTCGTTTTCACTCAAAATAAACAACGAAAAACGTTGTTGCAAAACAATAACGCGTTTAAAACGTCCCTTTTTTGTCCGATCTTCTCGTTTTCACTCAAAATAAACAACGAAAAACGTTGTTGCAAAACTATAACGCGTTTAAAAGGTCCGTTTTGTCCGATCTTCTCATTTTCACTCCAAATAAACAACGAAAAACGTTGTTGCAAAACTATAACGCGTTTAAAATGTCCCTTTTTGTCCGATTTTCTCGTTTTCACTCAAAATTAACAACGAAAAACGTTGTTGCAAAACTATAACGCGTTTAAAAGGTCCCTTTTTGTCCGATCTTCTCGTTTTCACACAAAATAAACAACGAAAAACGTTATTGCAAAACTATCACGCGTTTGAAAGGTCCCTTTTTGTCCGATCTTCTCGTTTTCACTCAAAATTAACAACGAAAAACGTTGTTGCAAAACTATAACGCGTTTAAAAGGTCCCTTTTTGTCTGATCTTCTCGTTTTCACACAACATAAACAATGAAAAACGTTATTGCAAAACTATAACGCGTTTGAAAAGTCCCTTTTTGTCCGATCTTCTCGTTTTCACTCAAAATAAACAACACAAAACGTTGTTGCAAAACTATAACGCGTTTAAAAGGTCCCTTTTTGTCCGATATTCTCGTTTTCACTCAAAATAAACAACGAAAAACGTTGTTGCAAAACTATAAAGTGTTTAAAAGGTTCCTTTATGTCCGATCTTCTAGTTTTCACTCAAAATAAACAACGAAAAACGTTATTGCAAAACTATAACGCGTTTAAAAGGTCCCATTTTGTCCGATCTTCTCGTTTTCACTCAAAATTAACAACGAAAAACGTTGTTGCAAAACTATAACGCGTTTAAAAGGTCCCATTTTGTCCGATCTTCTCGTTTTCACTCAAAATTAACAACGAAAAACGTTGTTGCAAAACTATAACGCGTTTAAAAGGTCCATTTTTGTCCGATTTCCTCGTTTTCATATAAAATAAACAACGAAAAACGTTATCGCAAAACTATAACGCGTTTGAAAGGTCCCTTTTTTCCGATCTTCTCGTTTTCACTCAAAATAAACAACGAAAAACGTTGTTGCAAAACTATAATGCGTTTAAAAGGTCCCTTTATGTCCGATCTTCTCGTTTTCACTCAAAATAAACAAAGAAAAACGTTCTTGCAAAATTATAACGCATTTAAAAGGTCCCATTTTGTCCGATCTTCTAGTTTTCACTCAAAATTAACAACGAAAATCGTTGTTGCAAAACTATAACGCGTTTAAAAGGTCCCTTTTTGTCCGATCTTCTCGTTTTCACACAAAATAAACAACGAAAAACGTTATTGCAAAACTATAACGCGTTTAAAAGGTCCCTTTTTGTCCGATCTTCTCGTTTTCACTCAAAATAAACAACGAAAAATGTTGTTGCAAAACTATAACGCTTTTAAAACGTCCATTTTTTTCCGATCTTCTCGTTTTCACTCAAAATAAACAACGAAAAACGTTGTTGCAAAACTATAACGCGTTTAAAAGGTCCCTTTTTGTCCGATCTTCTCGTTTTCACTCAAAATAAACAACGAAAAACGTTGTTACAAAACTATAACGCGTTTAAAAGGTCCATTTTTGTCAGATCTTCTCATTTTCACTCCAAATAAACAGCGAAAAACGTTGTTGCAAAACTATAACGCGTTTGAAAGGTCCCTTTTTGTCCGAACTTCTCGTTTTCACTCAAAATTAACAACGAAAAACGTTGTTGCAAAACTATAATGCGTTTAAAAGGTCCCTTTTTGTCCGATCTTATCGTTTTCACTCAAAATAAACACCGAAAAACGTTGTTGCAAAACTATAACGCATTTAAAAGGTCTCATTTTGTCCGATCTTCTCGTTTTCACTCAAAATTAACAACGAAAAACGTTGTTGCAAAACTATAACGCGTTTAAAAGGTCCTTTTTGTCCGATCTTCTCGTTTTCACACAAAATAAACAACGAAAAACGTTATTACAAAACTATAACGCGTTTGAAAGGTCCCTTTTTGTCCGATCTTCTCGTTTTCACTCAAAATTAACAACGAAAAACGTTATTGCAAAATTATAACGCGTTTAAAATGTCCCTTTTTGTCTGATCTTCTCGTTTTCCCACAACATAAACAATGAAAAACGTTATTGCAAAACTATAACGCGTTTGAAAGGTCCCCTTTTGTCCGATCTTCTCGTTTTCACTCAAAATAAACAACGAAAAACGTTGTTGCAAAACTATAACGCGTTTAAAAGGTCCCTTTTTGTCCGATCTTCTCGTTTTCACTCAAAATAAACAACGAAAAACGTTGTTGCAAAACTAAAACGCGTTTAAAAGGTCCCTTTTGTCCGATCTTCTCATTTTCACTCCAAATAAACAACGAAAAACGTTGTTGCAAAACTATAACGCGTTTAAAAGGTCCCTTTTTATCTGATCTTCTCGTTTTCACACAAAATAAACAACGAAAAACGTTATTGCAAAACTATAACGCGTTTGAAAGCTCCTTTTTTGTCCGATCTTCATGTTTTCACTCAAAATAAACAACGCAAAACATTGTTGGAAAACTATAACGCGTTTAAAAGGTCCCTTTTTGTCCGATCTTCTCTTTTTCACTCAAAATTAACAACGAAAAACGTTGTTGCAAAACTATAACGCGTTTAAAAGGTCCCTTTTTGTCCGATCTTCTCGTTTTCACTCAAAATAAACAACGAAAAACGTTGTTGTAAAACTATTACGCGTTTGAAAGGTCCCTTTTTGTCCGATCTTCTCGTTTTCACTCAAAATAAACAACGAAAAACGTTGTTGCAAAACTATAACGCGTTTAAAAGGTCCCTTTATGTCCGATCTTCTCTTTTTCACACAAAATAAACAACGAAAAACGTTATTGCAAAACTATAACGCGTTTGAAAGGTCTCTTTTTGTCCGATCTTCTCGTTTTCACTCAAAATAAACAACGAAAAACGTTGTTGCAAAACTATAACGCGTTTAAAACGTCCCTTTTTTGTCCGATCTTCTCGTTTTCACTCAAAATAAACAACGAAAAACGTTGTTGCAAAACTATAACGCGTTTAAAAGGTCCGTTTTGTCCGATCTTCTCATTTTCACTCCAAATAAACAACGAAAAACGTTGTTGCAAAACTATAACGCGTTTAAAATGTCCCTTTTTGTCCGATTTTCTCGTTTTCACTCAAAATTAACAACGAAAAACGTTGTTGCAAAACTATAACGCGTTTAAAAGGTCCCTTTTTGTCCGATCTTCTCGTTTTCACACAAAATAAACAACGAAAAACGTTATTGCAAAACTATCACGCGTTTGAAAGGTCCCTTTTTGTCCGATCTTCTCGTTTTCACTCAAAATTAACAACGAAAAACGTTGTTGCAAAACTATAACGCGTTTAAAAGGTCCCTTTTTGTCTGATCTTCTCGTTTTCACACAACATAAACAATGAAAAACGTTATTGCAAAACTATAACGCGTTTGAAAAGTCCCTTTTTGTCCGATCTTCTCGTTTTCACTCAAAATAAACAACACAAAACGTTGTTGCAAAACTATAACGCGTTTAAAAGGTCCCTTTTTGTCCGATCTTCTCGTTTTCACTCAAAATAAACAACGAAAAACGTTGTTGCAAAACTATAAAGTGTTTAAAAGGTTCCTTTATGTCCGATCTTCTAGTTTTCACTCAAAATAAACAACGAAAAACGTTATTGCAAAACTATAACGCGTTTAAAAGGTCCCATTGATGGATTTCAATACATAAACAAAGTCACAAACCCATTTTGTTACATATAAATTCGTGTGTATATGTATATATAAAGCGGAAGCAATTTCAAGTTTATGCATGTAAAGTTTAACCCTTTTAAATTTGAAATCCATTAAAGATCTAGTCTTGAAAATACACTTAAATGTAAATAGAGCTAGTTAGATGTTTATACCTACTCCAAAATGGAGGTGAAGAACTAGGATGAAGAAGATGATGTAGATGAAGAAAACTTCTAACTTGAAGCCTCAAATCTTTGATACCCACAAGCAATAATCAACACCCAAGACTTGGTTAGGATTTTAGACACTTAATTACTTGCAAAAATCAACCAAAGGAAATTGCAAGTATTATTTTCAAAATGCTAGAGTCAAAGAGTGTGTAAAAAGTTGCACCAATGCATGTGTATTAGTCATAATTATATGGAGTAATCAAGGAAGGGTGGTTGGCACCTAGGAGCCTTCAAAAAAAATGGCCCCCCACCCCTTCCATTTATTTTATATTTTATTACATATTTATAAAACATACATGCATTTAGTTGTAAGTATTTTATTTTATAAGCCTTTTATAAAATAAAATGCAACACACATATGTTACATACACTTTATATTATTTATAACCTATATAAATAATATACAACATGTAGTAACTTATAATTATCCAAATAATTATATCTAGCATTTATTTTAGAAAACCAATTTCTAAAATTCAAGTGTCGTGTATTTGCTTTAATGATCCGATTGTCAAAACAAATACATAAAGTGTTGATAGCTTGTTATTGGGTATGACCCGACTTGGATCACAACATGTAAGCCACATTAATTTATTATGTCTCTCGGGCACAAGAAAATCCATCAATCTCCCACTTGCACGAGAAACATAAGGAATTAATGCAAGTGACAGATACCACCTAACGACCGTCCATCACCCCCAACATGTTATGACTTAGTGCCATTCAATAACATCATCCCTTTCGAGTTTCCATTTCGAATATGATTTAGGTGAATCTTTCAATATATCCTTTTGCCCTAGATGTCATGTTAAATCCAAGAGACATAGAATGATCACTCTCTTATAGATTTAACTTTGTCAGGCCTTAGACATCTGACTCTCAACGAATAAGAGGGACAAATTCCATCTTGACTACATACGTCCTAGACATTACACTTCGTACCATACCTGAAACCTCCCTTATGTACTACCATGTTTCAGAATAGCGAAGGAAAGAATCAAGGCACAATATTCGGTGAATATCTGAACCCAATATGTGTCTCAGGTCAGAGGATATAATGATATTCTCCTTTACTCAAGATTACATGTGATCAACCACAAAGGTTCCATATAGTAATCTTGAGAGCGGGTCTTCCAATATTTGTGTCCCACAAATATCTATGAACCTTGGTTGCAACCTTGCCCTACATTCACCATTTGAATGTTAACCAATCCAAGTTCATAATAGTCTAGACCTCACACTTGTTCCCACAAATGTGATCAACTACGGAATTTAGAATAATAATTTATTCATGGATAAAATATGCTAAATTTGAACATGACTCATAATTTAAATTAATACCATAATTATATTAATGAGTTTGAACTAATTCGTTCCGTTACAATACATAAAGTAGATCAATTCCAATCACTAGAATGTCGAAGCCCTAATGCACAAACATGTCCCTCATGTTTTGGCCCATGTAAAAGCTTCGTGAGTGGATCCGCAACATTTTGATCTGTGTGAACTTTGTGAATACATATCTTTCCCTTTTCAACCTCATCCCTAATGTAGTTGAATCTCCGCTCAATGTGACGAGTCTTTTGATGAGCACGAGGTTCCTTGATTTGAGCAATCGCACCCTCGTTGTCACAAAAGATCTCAAGAGGGTCCTGAATGGAAGGGACCACTCCTAAGTCGTCGATGAATTTCTTCATCCATGCAGCTTCCTGAGCTGCCAATGAGGCGGCAATGTACTCCGACTCTGTAGTGGATAACGCAACAACTTCCTGTTTCGCACTCTTCCAAGAGACCGCACCACCATTTAACATGAATACATAACCGGATTGTGACCGAGAGTCATCTCGATCAGTTTGGAAACTCGCGTCCACGTAACCTTTTACAACGAGTTCCTCCTCACCAGACCCATATATTAGAAACATATCCTTAGTCCTTCTAAGGTATTTCAATATACATTTAACCGCAGTCCAATGACTATTTCCTGGGTTATTCTGGTATCTACTTGTCAAGCTTAGAGCGCATGACACATCCGGTCTAGTACATATCATTGCATACATGATAGACCCAATAGCAGATGCGTATGGGACTTTCTTCATTCTCTCTTGTTCATCTTTCGTGGTAGGACACTGAGATGAACTGAGAACGGTTCCTCTTTGAATAGGTACCAAACCTTTCTTAGAGTTTTCCATCTTGAACCTTTTCAAGACCTTATCAATGTATGTACTTTGACTTAAGCCTATCAATCTCTTGGATCTATTCCTATAGATTCCAATCCCCAATATATATTGTGCTTCTCCAAGATCCTTAATGGAGAAGCAACTTTTTAACCAAGTTTTGACCTCTTGCATTGTGGTTATATCATTCCCAAATAATAATACGTCATCCACATATAGCACAAGGAACATTATGGAGCTCCCACTAGCCTTCTTGTATACACAAGCTTCATCACCATTTTTAATAAAGCCAAATTTCTTTGCCTCTTCATTAAAACGATGATTCTACATTCTCGATGCTTGTTTCAACCCATAGATTGATTTCTTTAACTTGCATACTTTTTTAGGATTTTTCGGATCGACAAAACCTTCGGGCTGTGCCATATAGACATCTTCCTCAAGATATCCATTTAGGAAAGCGGTTTTGACATCCATTTGCCAAATTTCGTAATCATAATGAGCAGCGATGGCAAATAATATCCTAATAGACTTTAGCATTGCCACAGGCGAGAAGGTCTCATCATAGTCAACCCCTTGAGTTTGAGTGAAACCCTTTGCTACAAGTCTAGCTTTGTATGTATCCAAGTTTCCATGTATGTCGGTTTTCATCTTGAAAATCCACTTGCAATCAACTAGCTTAGAGCTAGGAGGTTGCTCAACAAGTTCCCAAACTTGGTTTTCATACATGGATTGCATCTCGGCGTTCATGGCTTCCTGCCATTTATCTTTATCTATCCTTGATAAAGCATCTTTGTAGTTTGTCGGTTCATCCAAATCAACCGTATAGTAACCATCCACGAGAAACCCATATCTCTCGGGAGGATTACTAATCCTACTAGATCTTCGAACGTCTTGTGTACCTTGATCATCCACTTGATCATTTTCAGCATCCTCATGTTGAGTGCTAGTGTCAACCAATTGTGTATCATCGGCTTGATCTTGTACCTCTACAAGATCTATTTTTCTTTCACCATCACCTTCCATAAGGAACTTGGTTTCAAGGAATTCCGCTTTCCGAGCTACAAATACCGTTTGCTCGGATGGATCATAGAAGTAATATCCCATGTCATCTTTGGGATATCCTATGAAGATACACTTTGTGGATCGAGCATGTAGCTTATTTGCTACATAACGCTTAGGATAAGCTTCACATCCCCATACTTTCAAGTATGAAAGAGAAGGAGGTTTTCCAAACCACATCTCATGAGGAGTTCGTTCCACTTTCTTGGTTGGGGCCATATTTAAAATACGAGCCGCGGAGCTTAGACAATAACCCCAAAATGATAGAGGTAACGAGCTTCTAGCCATCATAGATCGAACCATATCCATTAGGGTTCGGTTCCTCCTTTCGGATACTCCATTAAGTTGGGGTGTTCCGGGTGGAGTAAGTTGTGAGATGATCCCACAACTCCTAAGATGATCTTGGAAGGCATCGCTTAGGTATTCACCTCCTCTATCGGTACGAAGTACCTTGATTGTCCTATTGAGTTGATTTTGTACTTCGTTTTGATATTCTTTGAATGCTTTAAACGTTTCGTCCTTGTGTCTTAGTAAATAGACATATCCGAAACGACTAAAGTCATCAATGAAAGTAACAAAGTATCTTTCACCATTCCTAGTTATGGGTTTAAAGGGTCCACATACATCCGAATGTATTAAACCCAATAAATCTTTAGCCCTTTCATGAGTGCCTTTGAAAGGTGCTTTAGTCATCTTGCCTTGTAAACAAGATTCACATACATCAAACGAATCCATTTCATTTGATTTCAAAAGTCCATTCCTTTGAAGTGTATGCATTCGGTTCTTGTTTATATGTCCAAGGCGACAATGCCATAAATAGGAATCACTCAAATCCCTTTTGAGTTTCTTGGTGCTAGTATGGTATATTGAGCTATTAGATGATGCATCATCATGAACCAATTCATAAATTCCATTTGAAGGCGTAGCCTTGAAATAGAATATATCATCTTTAGAAAAATGGATATCATTATCAATAAAATTAACATTGAAACCACATTGTCTTAAGCGAGAAATAGAAATAATGTTTCGACATAAATCCGGTGCATACAAAACATTTTCTAAAATAAGCTCCAATCCACTTGGAAGCTTCAAAACAAATTCTCCTTGAGCTTTAACATGCACCTTTGCACCATTGCCCATATAGAGACTTGATGTTCCCGCTTTATGATCACTTCTTTTGAACCCCTGCAAAGAATTGCAAATATGAGTTCCACATCCCGTGTCTAATACCCATGTATTAGAAGAAGTAATACTAAGCTCTATATATACCATATATATATTACCTGAGGTTTGCCCTGCATCCCTCTTGTCCTTCAACTCTTTAAGATAGACCGGACAGTTTCGTTTCCAATGACCCATCTCACCGCAACCGAAACATGGGTCTTCCTTGGGGTTTGCCTTCTCGGCTACCTTTTGCTTCTTGGCCTTGTTGATGGTTGGGGTAACCATCTTCCCCTTCCCTTTGCCTTGATGGACGGGTCCTTTTCTCTTAGCCACCTTTGGCTTAGAGGTGTTACCTTTAGACCCACCTTGATCGATTGCTAACACGGGTAAAGCTCTTTTACCCATGCTTGTTTCCGCCGTCCTAAGCATACCATGAAGCTCACCTATGCTCTTATCCATCCCATTCATGTTGTAATTAATTACAAATTGATCAAACCTCTTTGATAGGGAGTTAAGGATAAGATCGGTGGCTAACTCATTAGATATGTTAAGGTTGAGACGGTTAGCACGATCGATAAGGCTTTTCATCTTAAGTACATAAGATGAAACCGATTGGGATTCGTCCATACGACAAGCATGAAGCGCCCGAACCGTTTCGAAACGCTCAACACGTGCTTGTTGGAGAAACATCTCCTTCAATTGTGTTATCATGTCGTAAGCGCTATGATGCTCGAAATCCTTTTGGAGTTCGGGTATCATAGTCCCAAGCATTAAGCATGAGACTTGAAGGGAGTCGTGGCAATACTTATCGTAAGAGGCCATTGCCTCCACATCACTCTCATCCGGTTGGTCGGGAATGGGGTCCTCAAGCACATACATTTTATCCTCTTGTTTGAGGACAATCCGAAGATTGCGGAACCAATCCATAAAATTTGTATGGTTGAGTTTGTCTTTCTCGAGGAGAGACCGTAACGATAGGTTGTTAAAGTTAAGTGGTGCGTTGTTCATGTTGTTGTTGTTATTAGCGGCCATCTACAAAATTCAACAAAGTTCTTTTAAGTATCGATTTGGATTTAATAAACAATACCCTTTTAATTTGTTTTATTAAATATTAGAATCCAACGGTAAATCAAATTTCGGTTAGGTGACCTTTATCCCGTCATTTGATTTAGCTAGGTAGTCATAATGACAATTGCAATCCTTTTGCAACTTCTAAGTTATGGGATCATGCAATCCTTTTGCATGGCATATTAATCCCATCAACGCCTATTTGTTCCTCATGCTTCGGTGACCCTAAGTTCATGATTCCCAAATCAAGTCGTCCTACTTGTGTAGACATGTAGACTTAACATACAAGTGGTTAGGTGACCTTTATCCCACAAGCATGCAAAGTGTACTTTATTCATATTAGTTCACTCATGACGGTTAGGTGACCTTTATCCCATCATGAGATTCCTAATATGTCTAAGTGTTTCCACAAAAAGGATGGCGTTTAACTTGTTTATCTTGTATTAGTAAAGGGATTTTAGGTTTTCTACATTCTAGTTTAGAAAACAAAGTGCTATACACCAACATGCATTTGGTGTGTAGTATGTTTATGAAAAACCCATTTTCATGTGCCTTTTAGTAACCAATTACTAGTTTTAACCATTTCATTACCTTTTTAAATAAACCATTTTATTCAAGTCTAATAACCAATTATTAGTGTCATTTTGTTATGTTTTATTATAACCATTTTATAATGTATTATGCAAGTGTAATCATGTGATGATCTTGTAGCAACCAAACATACAAATATACACAAACATGCATAGCAAAGTGTTCACAATCAAGAGCCATTTTGGTAGACATTTGTTTAGCCAATAAACAAATGTCACCTAAGGGGTTAAACCAAAGTAAGAGATTTTACCAAAATCTCCCACTTAATCTTGTAATCTTCAAAACTTCATCTTGTAATCTTCTTCATGAATCTTCACTTTCATTTTACAAAATCATATCCTAATACAATTTTTCTAGAAAATGAAATAACAACCTATTCTATTTTACAAACCAAAATAGAACAAATTACATACAAAATACAAGATTAATTACAACTTTTACAAACCAAAATTACAAAATAATTACAAGCCATATGAATGAATATTACACCCATGAATAATCACCAAATCAATCAACCAAACAAACACATGGCCTAGGCTCGATTGTGAACAACAACATAACATCAAACATGGCCAAAACTTGAAATCCCAAACCCATTTTTGGGACCAAATATTTCGGCCATCACCATACACCCACCAAAACTCAATATTTTTACATTCTACTTTCATGCATGTTGGTAGATTGTAAAGAAAGTGAGTTTACTAGCCAAAAACAAGAAGCATATTAACAAGACTTTGGCTCTAGATACCATTGATGGATTTCAATACATAAACAAAGTCACAAACCCATTTTGTTACATATAAATTCGTGTGTATATGTATATATAAAGCGGAAGCAATTTCAAGTTTATGCATGTAAAGTTTAACCCTTTTAAATTTGAAATCCATTAAAGATCTAGTCTTGAAAATACACTTAAATGTAAATAGAGCTAGTTAGATGTTTATACCTACTCCAAAATGGAGGTGAAGAACTAGGATGAAGAAGATGATGTAGATGAAGAAAACTTCTAACTTGAAGCCTCAAATCTTTGATACCCACAAGCAATAATCAACACCCAAGACTTGGTTAGGATTTTAGACACTTAATTACTTGCAAAAATCAACCAAAGGAAATTGCAAGTATTATTTTCAAAATGCTAGAGTCAAAGAGTGTGTAAAAAGTTGCACCAATGCATGTGTATTAGTCATAATTATATGGAGTAATCAAGGAAGGGTGGTTGGCACCTAGGAGCCTTCAAAAAAAATGGCCCCCCACCCCTTCCATTTATTTTATATTTTATTACATATTTATAAAACATACATGCATTTAGTTGTAAGTATTTTATTTTATAAGCCTTTTATAAAATAAAATGCAACACACATATGTTACATACACTTTATATTATTTATAACCTATATAAATAATATACAACATGTAGTAACTTATAATTATCCAAATAATTATATCTAGCATTTATTTTAGAAAACCAATTTCTAAAATTCAAGTGTCGTGTATTTGCTTTAATGATCCGATTGTCAAAACAAATACATAAAGTGTTGATAGCTTGTTATTGGGTATGACCCGACTTGGATCACAACATGTAAGCCACATTAATTTATTATGTCTCTCGGGCACAAGAAAATCCATCACCCATTTTGTCCGATCTTCTCGTTTTCACTCAAAATTAACAACGAAAAACGTTGTTGCAAAACTATAACGCGTTTAAAAGGTCCCATTTTGTCCGATCTTCTCGTTTTCACTCAAAATTAACAACGAAAAACGTTGTTACAAAACTATAACGCGTTTAAAAAGTCCATTTTTGTCCGATTTCCTCGTTTTCATATAAAATAAACAACGAAAAACGTTATCGCAAAACTATAATGCGTTTGAAAGGTCCCTTTTTTCCGATCTTCTCGTTTTCACTCAAAATAAACAACGAAAAACGTTGTTGCAAAACTATAATGCGTTTAAAAGGTCCCTTTATGTCCGATCTTCTCGTTTTCACTCAAAATAAACAAAGAAAAACGTTCTTGCAAAATTATAACGCATTTAAAAGGTCCCATTTTGTCCGATCTTCTAGTTTTCACTCAAAATTAACAACGAAAATCGTTGTTGCAAAACTATAACGCGTTTAAAAGGTCCCTTTTTGTCCGATCTTCTCGTTTTCACACAAAATAAACAACGAAAAACGTTATTGCAGAACTATAACGCGTTTAAAAGGTCCCTTTTTGTCCGATCTTCTCGTTTTCACTCAAAATAAACAACGAAAAACGTAGTTGCAAAACTATAACACGTTTAAAACGTCCCTTTTTTCCGATCTTCTCGTTTTACTCAAAATAAACAACGAAAAACGTTGTTGCAAAACTATAACGCGTTTAAAAGGTCCCTTTTTGTCCGATCTTCTCGTTTTCACTCAAAATAAACAACGAAAAACGTTGTTGCAAAACTATAACGCGTTTAAAAGGTCCATTTTTGTCAGATCTTCTCATTTTCACTCCAAATAAACAACGAAAAACGTTGTTGCAAAACTATAACGCGTTTGAAAGGTCCCTTTTTGTCCGAACTTCTAGTTTTCACTCAAAATTAACAACGAAAATTGTTGTTGCAAAACTATAACGCGTTTAAAAGGTCCCTTTTTGTCCGATCTTCTCGTTTTCACACAAAATAAACAACGAAAAACGTTATTGCAAAACTATAACGCGTTTAAAAGGTCCCTTTTTGTCCGATCTTCTCGTTTTCACTCAAAATAAACAACGAAAAACGTTGTTGCAAAACTATAACGCGTTTAAAACGTCCCTTTTTTGTCCGATCTTCTCGTTTTCACTCAAAATAAACAACGAAAAACGTTGTTGCAAAACTATAACGCGTTTAAAAGGTCCCTTTTTGTCCGATCTTCTTGTTTTCACTCCAAATAAACAACGAAAAACGTTGTTGCAAAACTATAACGCGTTTGAAAGGTCCTTTTTGTCCGAACTTCTCGTTTTCACTCAAAATTAACAACGAAAAACGTTGTTGCAAAACTATAACGCGTTTAAAAGGTCCCTTTTTATCCGATCTTCTCGTTTTCACTCAAAATTAACAACGAAAAACGTTGTTGCAAAACTATAACGTGTTTAAAAGGTCCCTTTTTGTCTGATCTTCTCGTTTTCACACAAAATAAGCAACGAAAAACGTTATTGCAAAACTATAACGCGTTTGAAAGCTCCCTTTTTGTCCGATCTTCAAGTTTTCACTCAAAATAAACAACGCAAAACATTGTTGGAAAACTATAACGCGTTTAAAAGGTCCCTTTTTGTCCGATCTTCTCATTTTCACTCAAAATTAACAACGAAAAACGTTGTTGCAAAACTATAACGCGTTTAAAAGGTCCCTTTTTGTCCGATCTTCTCGTTTTCACTCAAAATAAACAACGAAAAACGTTGTTGTAAAACTATTACGCGTTTGAAAGGTCTCTTTTTGTCCGATCTTCTCGTTTTCACTCAAAATAAACAACGAAAAACGTTGTTGCAAAACAATAACGCGTTTAAAACGTCCCTTTTTTGTCCGATCTTCTCGTTTTCACTCAAAATAAACAACGAAAAACGTTGTTGCAAAACTATAACGCGTTTAAAAGGTCCGTTTTGTCCGATCTTCTCATTTTCACTCCAAATAAACAACGAAAAACGTTGTTGCAAAACTATAACGCGTTTAAAATGTCCCTTTTTGTCCGATTTTCTCGTTTTCACTCAAAATTAACAACGAAAAACGTTGTTGCAAAACTATAACGCGTTTAAAAGGTCCCTTTTTGTCCGATCTTCTCGTTTTCACACAAAATAAACAACGAAAAACGTTATTGCAAAACTATCACGCGTTTGAAAGGTCCCTTTTTGTCCGATCTTCTCGTTTTCACTCAAAATTAACAACGAAAAACGTTGTTGCAAAACTATAACGCGTTTAAAAGGTCCCTTTTTGTCTGATCTTCTCGTTTTCACACAACATAAACAATGAAAAACGTTATTGCAAAACTATAACGCGTTTGAAAAGTCCCTTTTTGTCCGATCTTCTCGTTTTCACTCAAAATAAACAACACAAAACGTTGTTGCAAAACTATAACGCGTTTAAAAGGTCCCTTTTTGTCCGATATTCTCGTTTTCACTCAAAATAAACAACGAAAAACGTTGTTGCAAAACTATAAAGTGTTTAAAAGGTTCCTTTATGTCCGATCTTCTAGTTTTCACTCAAAATAAACAACGAAAAACGTTATTGCAAAACTATAACGCGTTTAAAAGGTCCCATTTTGTCCGATCTTCTCGTTTTCACTCAAAATTAACAACGAAAAACGTTGTTGCAAAACTATAACGCGTTTAAAAGGTCCCATTTTGTCCGATCTTCTCGTTTTCACTCAAAATTAACAACGAAAAACGTTGTTGCAAAACTATAACGCGTTTAAAAGGTCCATTTTTGTCCGATTTCCTCGTTTTCATATAAAATAAACAACGAAAAACGTTATCGCAAAACTATAACGCGTTTGAAAGGTCCCTTTTTTCCGATCTTCTCGTTTTCACTCAAAATAAACAACGAAAAACGTTGTTGCAAAACTATAATGCGTTTAAAAGGTCCCTTTATGTCCGATCTTCTCGTTTTCACTCAAAATAAACAAAGAAAAACGTTCTTGCAAAATTATAACGCATTTAAAAGGTCCCATTTTGTCCGATCTTCTAGTTTTCACTCAAAATTAACAACGAAAATCGTTGTTGCAAAACTATAACGCGTTTAAAAGGTCCCTTTTTGTCCGATCTTCTCGTTTTCACACAAAAATAAACAACGAAAAACGTTATTGCAAAACTATAACGCGTTTAAAAGGTCCCTTTTTGTCCGATCTTCTCGTTTTCACTCAAAATAAACAACGAAAAATGTTGTTGCAAAACTATAACGCTTTTAAAACGTCCATTTTTTTCCGATCTTCTCGTTTTCACTCAAAATAAACAACGAAAAACGTTGTTGCAAAACTATAACGCGTTTAAAAGGTCCCTTTTTGTCCGATCTTCTCGTTTTCACTCAAAATAAACAACGAAAAACGTTGTTACAAAACTATAACGCGTTTAAAAGGTCCATTTTTGTCAGATCTTCTCATTTTCACTCCAAATAAACAGCGAAAAACGTTGTTGCAAAACTATAACGCGTTTGAAAGGTCCCTTTTTGTCCGAACTTCTCGTTTTCACTCAAAATTAACAACGAAAAACGTTGTTGCAAAACTATAATGCGTTTAAAAGGTCCCTTTTTGTCCGATCTTATCGTTTTCACTCAAAATAAACACCGAAAAACGTTGTTGCAAAACTATAACGCATTTAAAAGGTCTCATTTTGTCCGATCTTCTCGTTTTCACTCAAAATTAACAACGAAAAACGTTGTTGCAAA
Organism: Rutidosis leptorrhynchoides; assembly: GCF_046630445.1. Classification (NCBI taxonomy): domain Eukaryota; kingdom Viridiplantae; phylum Streptophyta; class Magnoliopsida; order Asterales; family Asteraceae; genus Rutidosis; species Rutidosis leptorrhynchoides. The sequence goes on from NC_092337.1 coordinate 263,552,249, forward strand.
ACTATAACGCGTTTAAAAGGTCCTTTTTGTCCGATCTTCTCGTTTTCACACAAAATAAACAACGAAAAACGTTATTACAAAACTATAACGCGTTTGAAAGGTCCCTTTTTGTCCGATCTTCTCGTTTTCACTCAAAATTAACAACGAAAAACGTTATTGCAAAATTATAACGCGTTTAAAATGTCCCTTTTTGTCTGATCTTCTCGTTTTCCCACAACATAAACAATGAAAAACGTTATTGCAAAACTATAACGCGTTTGAAAGGTCCCCTTTTGTCCGATCTTCTCGTTTTCACTCAAAATAAACAACGAAAAACGTTGTTGCAAAACTATAACGCGTTTAAAAGGTCCCTTTTTGTCCGATCTTCTCGTTTTCACTCAAAATAAACAACGAAAAACGTTGTTGCAAAACTAAAACGCGTTTAAAAGGTCCCTTTTGTCCGATCTTCTCATTTTCACTCCAAATAAACAACGAAAAACGTTGTTGCAAAACTATAACGCGTTTAAAAGGTCCCTTTTTATCTGATCTTCTCGTTTTCACACAAAATAAACAACGAAAAACGTTATTGCAAAACTATAACGCGTTTGAAAGCTCCTTTTTTGTCCGATCTTCATGTTTTCACTCAAAATAAACAAAGCAAAACATTGTTGGAAAACTATAACGCGTTTAAAAGGTCCCTTTTTGTCCGATCTTCTCTTTTTCACTCAAAATTAACAACGAAAAACGTTGTTGCAAAACTATAACGCGTTTAAAAGGTCCCTTTTTGTCCGATCTTCTCGTTTTCACTCAAAATAAACAACGAAAAACGTTGTTGTAAAACTATTACGCGTTTGAAAGGTCCCTTTTTGTCCGATCTTCTCGTTTTCACTCAAAATAAACAACGAAAAACGTTGTTGCAAAACTATAACGCGTTTAAAAGGTCCCTTTATGTCCGATCTTCTCTTTTTCACACAAAATAAACAACGAAAAACGTTATTGCAAAACTATAACGCGTTTGAAAGGTCTCTTTTTGTCCGATCTTCTCGTTTTCACTCAAAATAAACAACGAAAAACGTTGTTGCAAAACTATAACGCGTTTAAAACGTCCCTTTTTTGTCCGATCTTCTCGTTTTCACTCAAAATAAACAACGAAAAACGTTGTTGCAAAACTATAACGCGTTTAAAAGGTCCGTTTTGTCCGATCTTCTCATTTTCACTCCAAATAAACAACGAAAAACGTTGTTGCAAAACTATAACGCGTTTAAAATGTCCCTTTTTGTCCGATTTTCTCGTTTTCACTCAAAATTAACAACGAAAAACGTTGTTGCAAAACTATAACGCGTTTAAAAGGTCCCTTTTTGTCCGATCTTCTCGTTTTCACACAAAATAAACAACGAAAAACGTTATTGCAAAACTATCACGCGTTTGAAAGGTCCCTTTTTGTCCGATCTTCTCGTTTTCACTCAAAATTAACAACGAAAAACGTTGTTGCAAAACTATAACGCGTTTAAAAGGTCCCTTTTTGTCTGATCTTCTCGTTTTCACACAACATAAACAATGAAAAACGTTATTGCAAAACTATAACGCGTTTGAAAAGTCCCTTTTTGTCCGATCTTCTCGTTTTCACTCAAAATAAACAACACAAAACGTTGTTGCAAAACTATAACGCGTTTAAAAGGTCCCTTTTTGTCCGATCTTCTCGTTTTCACTCAAAATAAACAACGAAAAACGTTGTTGCAAAACTATAAAGTGTTTAAAAGGTTCCTTTATGTCCGATCTTCTAGTTTTCACTCAAAATAAACAACGAAAAACGTTATTGCAAAACTATAACGCGTTTAAAAGGTCCCATTTTGTCCGATCTTCTCGTTTTCACTCAAAATTAACAACGAAAAACGTTGTTGCAAAACTATAACGCGTTTAAAAGGTCCCATTTTGTCCGATCTTCTCGTTTTCACTCAAAATTAACAACGAAAAACGTTGTTGCAAAACTATAACGCGTTTAAAAAGTCCATTTTTGTCCGATTTCCTCGTTTTCATATAAAATAAACAACGAAAAACGTTATCGCAAAACTATAATGCGTTTGAAAGGTCCCTTTTTTCCGATCTTCTCGTTTTCACTCAAAATAAACAACGAAAAACGTTGTTGCAAAACTATAATGCGTTTAAAAGGTCCCTTTATGTCCGATCTTCTCGTTTTCACTCAAAATAAACAAAGAAAAACGTTCTTGCAAAATTATAACGCATTTAAAAGGTCCCATTTTGTCCGATCTTCTAGTTTTCACTCAAAATTAACAACGAAAATCGTTGTTGCAAAACTATAACGCGTTTAAAAGGTCCCTTTTTGTCCGATCTTCTCGTTTTCACACAAAATAAACAACGAAAAACGTTATTGCAAAACTATAACGCGTTTAAAAGGTCCCTTTTTGTCCGATCTTCTCGTTTTCACTCAAAATAAACAACGAAAAACGTAGTTGCAAAACTATAACGCGTTTAAAACGTCCCTTTTTTTCCGATCTTCTCGTTTTACTCAAAATAAACAACGAAAAACGTTGTTGCAAAACTATAACGCGTTTAAAAGGTCCCTTTTTGTCCGATCTTCTCGTTTTCACTCAAAATAAACAACGAAAAACGTTGTTGCAAAACTATAACGCGTTTAAAAGGTCCATTTTTGTCAGATCTTCTCATTTTCACTCCAAATAAACAACGAAAAACGTTGTTGCAAAACTATAACGCGTTTGAAAGGTCCCTTTTTGTCCGAACTTCTAGTTTTCACTCAAAATTAACAACGAAAATCGTTGTTGCAAAACTATAACGCGTTTAAAAGGTCCCTTTTTGTCCGATCTTCTCGTTTTCACACAAAATAAACAACGAAAAACGTTATTGTAAAACTATAACGCGTTTAAAAGGTCCCTTTTTGTCCGATCTTCTCGTTTTCACTCAAAATAAACAACGAAAAACGTTGTTGCAAAACTATAACGCGTTTAAAACGTCCCTTTTTTGTCCGATCTTCTCGTTTTCACTCAAAATAAACAACGAAAAACGTTGTTGCAAAACTATAACGCGTTTAAAAGTTCCTTTTTGTCCGATCTTCTCGTTTTCACTCCAAATAAACAACGAAAAACGTTGTTGCAAAACTATAACGCGTTTGAAAGGTCCTTTTTGTCCGAACTTCTCGTTTTCACTCAAAATTAACAACGAAAAACGTTGTTGCAAAACTATAACGCGTTTAAAAGGTCCCTTTTTATCCGATCTTCTCGTTTTCACTCAAAATTAACAACGAAAAACGTTGTTGCAAAACTATAACGTGTTTAAAAGGTCCCTTTTTGTCTGATCTTCTCGTTTTCACACAAAATAAGCAACGAAAAACGTTATTGCAAAACTATAACGCGTTTGAAAGCTCCCTTTTTGTCCGATCTTCAAGTTTTCACTCAAAATAAACAACGCAAAACATTGTTGGAAAACTATAACGCGTTTAAAAGGTCCCTTTTTGTCCGATCTTCTCATTTTCACTCAAAATTAACAACGAAAAACGTTGTTGCAAAACTATAACGCGTTTAAAAGGTCCCTTTTTGTCCGATCTTCTCGTTTTCACTCAAAATAAACAACGAAAAACGTTGTTGTAAAACTATTACGCGTTTGAAAGGTCCCTTTTTGTCCGATCTTCTCGTTTTCACTCAAAATAAACAACGAAAAACGTTGTTGCAAAACTATAACGCGTTTAAAAGGTCCCTTTATGTCCGATCTTCTCTTTTTCACACAAAATAAACAACGAAAAACGTTATTGCAAAACTATAACGCGTTTGAAAGGTCTCTTTTTGTCCGATCTTCTCGTTTTCACTCAAAATAAACAACGAAAAACGTTGTTGCAAAACTATAACGCGTTTAAAACGTCCCTTTTTTGTCCGATCTTCTCGTTTTCACTCAAAATAAACAACGAAAAACGTTGTTGCAAAACTATAACGCGTTTAAAAGGTCCGTTTTGTCCGATCTTCTCATTTTCACTCCAAATAAACAACGAAAAACGTTGTTGCAAAACTATAACGCGTTTAAAATGTCCCTTTTTGTCCGATTTTCTCGTTTTCACTCAAAATTAACAACGAAAAACGTTGTTGCAAAACTATAACGCGTTTAAAAGGTCCCTTTTTGTCCGATCTTCTCGTTTTCACACAAAATAAACAACGAAAAACGTTATTGCAAAACTATCACGCGTTTGAAAGGTCCCTTTTTGTCCGATCTTCTCGTTTTCACTCAAAATTAACAACGAAAAACGTTGTTGCAAAACTATAACGCGTTTAAAAGGTCCCTTTTTGTCTGATCTTCTCGTTTTCACACAACATAAACAATGAAAAACGTTATTGCAAAACTATAACGCGTTTGAAAAGTCCCTTTTTGTCCGATCTTCTCGTTTTCACTCAAAATAAACAACACAAAACGTTGTTGCAAAACTATAACGCGTTTAAAAGGTCCCTTTTTGTCCGATCTTCTCGTTTTCACTCAAAATAAACAACGAAAAACGTTGTTGCAAAACTATAAAGTGTTTAAAAGGTTCCTTTATGTCCGATCTTCTAGTTTTCACTCAAAATAAACAACGAAAAACGTTATTGCAAAACTATAACGCGTTTAAAAGGTCCCATTTTGTCCGATCTTCTCGTTTTCACTCAAAATTAACAACGAAAAACGTTGTTGCAAAACTATAACGCGTTTAAAAGGTCCCATTTTGTCCGATCTTCTCGTTTTCACTCAAAATTAACAACGAAAAACGTTGTTGCAAAACTATAACGCGTTTAAAAGGTCCATTTTTGTCCGATTTCCTCGTTTTCATATAAAATAAACAACGAAAAACGTTATCGCAAAACTATAACGCGTTTGAAAGGTCCCTTTTTTCCGATCTTCTCGTTTTCACTCAAAATAAACAACGAAAAACGTTGTTGCAAAACTATAATGCGTTTAAAAGGTCCCTTTATGTCCGATCTTCTCGTTTTCACTCAAAATAAACAAAGAAAAACGTTCTTGCAAAATTATAACGCATTTAAAAGGTCCCATTTTGTCCGATCTTCTAGTTTTCACTCAAAATTAACAACGAAAATCGTTGTTACAAAACTATAACGCGTTTAAAAGGTCCCTTTTTGTCCGATCTTCTCGTTTTCACACAAAATAAACAACGAAAAACGTTATTGCAAAACTATAACGCGTTTAAAAGGTCCCTTTTTGTCCGATCTTCTCGTTTTCACTCAAAATAAACAACGAAAAACGTTGTTGCAAAACTATAACGCTTTTAAAACGTCCATTTTTTTCCGATCTTCTCGTTTTCACTCAAAATAAACAACGAAAAACGTTGTTGCAAAACTATAACGCGTTTAAAAGGTCCCTTTTTGTCCGATCTTCTCGTTTTCACTCAAAATAAACAACGAAAAACGTTGTTACAAAACTATAACGCGTTTAAAAGGTCCATTTTTGTCAGATCTTCTCATTTTCACTCCAAATAAACAGCGAAAAACGTTGTTGCAAAACTATAACGCGTTTGAAAGGTCCCTTTTTGTCCGAACTTCTCGTTTTCACTCAAAATTAACAACGAAAAACGTTGTTGCAAAACTATAATGCGTTTAAAAGGTCCCTTTTTGTCCGATCTTATCGTTTTCACTCAAAATAAACAACGAAAAACGTTGTTGCAAAACTATAACGCATTTAAAAGGTCTCATTTTGTCCGATCTTCTCGTTTTCACTCAAAATTAACAACGAAAAACGTTGTTGCAAAACTATAACGCGTTTAAAAGGTCCTTTTTGTCCGATCTTCTCGTTTTCACACAAAATAAACAACGAAAAACGTTATTACAAAACTATAACGCGTTTGAAAGGTCCCTTTTTGTCCGATCTTCTCGTTTTCACTCAAAATTAACAACGAAAAACGTTATTGCAAAATTATAACGCGTTTAAAATGTCCCTTTTTGTCTGATCTTCTCGTTTTCCCACAACATAAACAATGAAAAACGTTATTGCAAAACTATAACGCGTTTGAAAGGTCCCCTTTTGTCCGATCTTCTCGTTTTCACTCAAAATAAACAACGAAAAACGTTGTTGCAAAACTATAACGCGTTTAAAAGGTCCCTTTTTGTCCGATCTTCTCGTTTTCACACAAAATAAACAACGAAAAACGTTATTGCAAAACTATCACGCGTTTGAAAGGTCCCTTTTTGTCCGATCTTCTCGTTTTCACTCAAAATTAACAACGAAAAACGTTGTTGCAAAACTATAACGCGTTTAAAAGGTCCCTTTTTGTCTGATCTTCTCGTTTTCACACAACATAAACAATGAAAAACGTTATTGCAAAACTATAACGCGTTTGAAAGGTCCCTTTTTGTCCGATCTTCTCGTTTTCACTCAAAATAAACAACGAAAAACGTTGTTGTAAAACTATAACGCGTTTGAAAGGTCCCTTTTTTCCGATCTTCTCGTTTTCACTCAAAATAAAAAACGAAAAACGTTGTTGCAAAACTATAATGCGTTTAAAAGGTCCCTTTATGTCCGATCTTCTCGTTTTCACTCAAAATAAACAACGAAAAACGTTATTGCAAAACTATAATGCGTTTAAAAGGTCCCTTTTTGTCCGATCTTCTCGTTTTCACTCAAAATAAACAACGAAAAACGTTGTTGCAAAACTATAAAGTGTTTAAAAGGTTCCTTTATGTCCGATCTTCTAGTTTTCACTCAAAATAAACAACGAAAAACGTTATTGCAAAACTATAACGCGTTTAAAAGGTCCCATTTTGTCCGATCTTCTCGTTTTCACTCAAAATTAACAACGAAAAACGTTGTTGCAAAACTATAACGCGTTTAAAAGGTCCCATTTTGTCCGATCTTCTCGTTTTCACTCAAAATTAACAACGAAAAACGTTGTTGCAAAACTATAACGCGTTTAAAAGGTCCATTTTTGTCCGATTTCCTCGTTTTCATATAAAATAAACAACGAAAAACGTTATCGCAAAACTATAACGCGTTTGAAAGGTCCCTTTTTTCCGATCTTCTCGTTTTCACTCAAAATAAACAACGAAAAACGTTGTTGAAAAACTATAATGCGTTTAAAAGGTCCCTTTATGTCCGATCTTCTCATTTTCACTCAAAATAAACAAAGAAAAACGTTCTTGCAAAATTATAACGCATTTAAAAGGTCCCATTTTGTCCGATCTTCTAGTTTTCACTCAAAATTAACAACGAAAATCGTTGTTGCAAAACTATAACGCGTTTAAAAGGTCCCTTTTTGTCCGATCTTCTCGTTTTCACACAAAATAAACAACGAAAAACGTTGTTGCAAAACTATAACGCGTTTAAAAGGTCCCTTCTTGTCCGATCTTCTCGTTTTCACTCCAAATAAACAACGAAAAACATTGTTGCAAAACTATAACGCGTTTAAAAGGTCCCTTTATGTCCGATCTTCTCGTTTTCACTCAAAATAAACAACGAAAAATGTTGTTGCAAAACTATAACGTGTTTAAAAGGTTCCTTTATGTCCGATCTTCTAGTTTTCACTCAAAATAAACAACGAAAAACGTTGTTGCAAAACTACAAAGTGTTTAAAAGGTTCCTTTATGTCCGATCTTCTAGTTTTCACTCAAAATAAACAACGAAAAACGTTATTGCAAAACTATAACGCGTTTAAAAGGTCCCATTTTGTCCGATCTTCTCGTTTTCACTCAAAATTAACAACGAAAAACGTTGTTGCAAAACTATAACGCGTTTAAAAGGTCCCATTTTGTCCGATCTTCTCGTTTTCACTCAAAATTAACAACGAAAAACGTTGTTGCAAAACTATAACGCGTTTAAAAGGTCCATTTTTGTCCGATTTCCTCGTTTTCATATAAAATAAACAACGAAAAACGTTATCGCAAAACTATAACGCGTTTGAAAGGTCCCTTTTTTCCGATCTTCTCGTTTTCACTCAAAATAAACAACGAAAAACGTTGTTGCAAAACTATAATGCGTTTAAAAGGTCCCTTTATGTCCGATCTTCTCGTTTTCACTCAAAATAAACAAAGAAAAACGTTCTTGCAAAATTATAACGCATTTAAAAGGTCCCATTTTGTCCGATCTTCTAGTTTTCACTCAAAATTAACAACGAAAATCGTTGTTGCAAAACTATAACGCGTTTAAAAGGTCCCTTTTTGTCCGATCTTCTCGTTTTCACACAAAATAAACAACGAAAAACGTTATTGCAAAACTATAACGCGTTTAAAAGGTCCCTTTTTGTCCGATCTTCTCGTTTTCACTCAAAATAAACAACGAAAAACGTTGTTGCAAAACTATAACGCTTTTAAAACGTCCATTTTTTTCCGATCTTCTCGTTTTCACTCAAAATAAACAACGAAAAACGTTGTTGCAAAACTATAACGCGTTTAAAAGGTCCCTTTTTGTCCGATCTTCTCGTTTTTACTCAAAATAAACAACGAAAAACGTTGTTACAAAACTATAACGCGTTTAAAAGGTCCATTTTTGTCAGATCTTCTCATTTTCACTCCAAATAAACAGCGAAAAACGTTGTTGCAAAACTATAACGCGTTTGAAAGGTCCCTTTTTGTCCGAACTTCTCGTTTTCACTCAAAATTAACAACGAAAAACGTTGTTGCAAAACTATAATGCGTTTAAAAGGTCCCTTTTTGTCCGATCTTATCGTTTTCACTCAAAATAAACAACGAAAAACGTTGTTGCAAAACTATAACGCATTTAAAAGGTCTCATTTTGTCCGATCTTCTCGTTTTCACTCAAAATTAACAACGAAAAACGTTGTTGCAAAACTATAACGCGTTTAAAAGGTCCTTTTTGTCCGATCTTCTCGTTTTCACACAAAATAAACAACGAAAAACGTTATTACAAAACTATAACGCGTTTGAAAGGTCCCTTTTTGTCCGATCTTCTCGTTTTCACTCAAAATTAACAACGAAAAACGTTATTGCAAAATTATAACGCGTTTAAAATGTCCCTTTTTGTCTGATCTTCTCGTTTTCCCACAACATAAACAATGAAAAACGTTATTGCAAAACTATAACGCGTTTGAAAGGTCCCCTTTTGTCCGATCTTCTCGTTTTCACTCAAAATAAACAACGAAAAACGTTGTTGCAAAACTATAACGCGTTTAAAAGGTCCCTTTTTGTCCGATCTTCTCGTTTTCACACAAAATAAACAACGAAAAACGTTATTGCAAAACTATCACGCGTTTGAAAGGTCCCTTTTTGTCCGATCTTCTCGTTTTCACTCAAAATTAACAACGAAAAACGTTGTTGCAAAACTATAACGCGTTTAAAAGGTCCCTTTTTGTCTGATCTTCTCGTTTTCACACAACATAAACAATGAAAAACGTTATTGCAAAACTATAACGCGTTTGAAAGGTCCCTTTTTGTCCGATCTTCTCGTTTTCACTCAAAATAAACAACGAAAAACGTTGTTGTAAAACTATAACGCGTTTGAAAGGTCCCTTTTTTCCGATCTTCTCGTTTTCACTCAAAATAAAAAACGAAAAACGTTGTTGCAAAACTATAATGCGTTTAAAAGGTCCCTTTATGTCCGATCTTCTCGTTTTCACTCAAAATAAACAACGAAAAACGTTATTGCAAAACTATAATGCGTTTAAAAGGTCCCTTTTTGTCCGATCTTCTCGTTTTCACTCAAAATAAACAACGAAAAACGTTGTTGCAAAACTATAAAGTGTTTAAAAGGTTCCTTTATGTCCGATCTTCTAGTTTTCACTCAAAATAAACAACGAAAAACGTTATTGCAAAACTATAACGCGTTTAAAAGGTCCCATTTTGTCCGATCTTCTCGTTTTCACTCAAAATTAACAACGAAAAACGTTGTTGCAAAACTATAACGCGTTTAAAAGGTCCCATTTTGTCCGATCTTCTCGTTTTCACTCAAAATTAACAACGAAAAACGTTGTTGCAAAACTATAACGCGTTTAAAAGGTCCATTTTTGTCCGATTTCCTCGTTTTCATATAAAATAAACAACGAAAAACGTTATCGCAAAACTATAACGCGTTTGAAAGGTCCCTTTTTTCCGATCTTCTCGTTTTCACTCAAAATAAACAACGAAAAACGTTGTTGAAAAACTATAATGCGTTTAAAAGGTCCCTTTATGTCCGATCTTCTCGTTTTCACTCAAAATAAACAAAGAAAAACGTTCTTGCAAAATTATAACGCATTTAAAAGGTCCCATTTTGTCCGATCTTCTAGTTTTCACTCAAAATTAACAACGAAAATCGTTGTTGCAAAACTATAACACGTTTAAAAGGTCCCTTTTTGTCCGATCTTCTCGTTTTCACACAAAATAAACAACGAAAAACGTTGTTGCAAAACTATAACGCGTTTAAAAGGTCCCTTCTTGTCCGATCTTCTCGTTTTCACTCCAAATAAACAACGAAAAACGTTGTTGCAAAACTATAACGCGTTTAAAAGGTCCCTTTATGTCCGATCTTCTCGTTTTCACTCAAAATAAACAACGAAAAATGTTGTTGCAAACCTATAACGTGTTTAAAAGGTTCCTTTATGTCCGATCTTCTAGTTTTCACTCAAAATAAACAACGAAAAACGTTGTTGCAAAACTATAACGCGTTTAAAAGGTCCCATTTTGTCCGATCTTCTCGTTTTCACTCAAAATTAACAACGAAAAACGTTGTTGCAAAACTATAACGCGTTTAAAAGGTCACATTTTGTCCGATCTTCTCGTTTTCACACAAAATTAACAACGAAAAACGTTGCTGCAAAACTATAACGCGTTTAAAAGGTCCATTTTTGTCCGATTTCCTCGTTTTCATATAAAATAAACAATGAAAAACGTTATTACAAAACTATAACGCGTTTGAAAGGCCCCTTTATTCCGATCTTCTCGTTTTCACTCAAAATAAACAACGAAAAACGTTGTTGCAAAACTATAATGCGTTTAAAAGGTCCCTTTATGTCCGATCTTCTCGTTTTCACTCAAAATAAACAACGAAAAACGTTCTTGCAAAATTATAACGCATTTAAAAGGTCCCATTTTGTCCGATCTTCTAGTTTTCACTCAAAATTAACAACGAAAATCGTTGTTGCAAAACTATAACGCGTTTAAAAGGTCCCTTTTTGTCCGATCTTCTCGTTTTCACACAAAATAAACGACGAAAAACGTTATTGCAAAACTATAACGCGTTTAAAAGGTCCCTTTTTGTCCGATCTTCTCGTTTTCACTCAAAATAAACAACGAAAAACGTTGTTGCAAAACTATAACGCGTTTAAAACGTCCCTTTTTTGTCCGATCTTCTCGTTTTCACTCAAAATAAACAACGAAAAACGTTGTTGCAAAACTATAACGCGTTTAAAAGGTCCCTTCTTGTCCGATCTTCTCGTTTTCACTCCAAATAAACAACGAAAAACGTTGTTGCAAAACTATAACGCGTTTGAAAGGTCCCTTTTTGTCCGAACTTCTCGTTTTCACTCAAAATTAACAACGAAAAACGTTGTTGCAAAACTATAACGCGTTTAAAAGGTCCCTTTTTGTCCGATCTTCTCGTTTTCACTCAAAATTAACAACGAAAAACGATGTTGCAAAACTATAACGCGTTTAAAAGGTCCCTTTTTGTCTGATCTTCTCGTTTTCACACATAATAAACAACGAAAAACGTTATTGCAAAACTATAACGCGTTTAAAAGCTCCCTTTTTGTCCGATCTTCAAGTTTTCACTCAAAATAAACAACGCAAAACATTGTTGGAAAACTATAACGCGTTTAAAAGGTCCCTTTTTGTCCGATCTTCTCATTTTCACTCAAAATTAACAACGAAAAACGTTGTTGTAAAACTATAACGCGTTTAAAAGGTCCCTTTTTGTCCGATCTTCTCGTTTTCACTCAAAATAAACAACGAAAAACGTTGTTGTAAAACTATTACGCGTTTGAAAGGTCCCTTTTTGTCCGATCTTCTCGTTTTCACTCAAAATAAACAACGAAAAACGTTGTTGCAAAACTATAACGCGTTTAAAAGGTCCCTTTATGTCCGATCTTCTCTTTTTCACACAAAATAAACAACGAAAAACGTTATTGCAAAACTATAACGCGTTTGAAAGGTCTCTTTTTGTCCGATCTTCTCGTTTTCACTCAAAATAAACAACGAAAAACGTTGTTGCAAAACTATAACGCGTTTAAAACGTCCCTTTTTTGCCCGATCTTCTCGTTTTCACTCAAAATAAACAACGAAAAACGTTGTTGCAAAACTATAACGCGTTTAAAAGGTCCGTTTTGTCCGATCTTCTCATTTTCACTCCAAATAAACAACGAAAAACGTTGTTGCAAAACTATAACGCGTTTAAAATGTCCCTTTTTGTCCGATTTTCTCGTTTTCACTCAAAATTAACAACGAAAAATGTTGTTGCAAAACTATAACGCGTTTAAAAGGTCCCTTTTTGTCCGATCTTCTCGTTTTCACACAAAATAAACAACGAAAAACGTTATTGCAAAACTATCACGCGTTTGAAAGGTCCCTTTTTGTCCGATCTTCTCGTTTTCACTCAAAATTAACAACGAAAAACGTTGTTGCAAAACTATAACGCGTTTAAAAGGTCCCTTTTGTCTGATCTTCTCGTTTTCACACAACATAAACAATGAAAAACGTTATTGCAAAACTATAACGCGTTTGAAAAGTCCCTTTCTGTCCGATCTTCTCGTTTTCACTCAAAATAAACAACACAAAACGTTGTTGCAAAACTATAACGCGTTTGAAAGGTCCCTTTTTCCGATCTTCTCGTTTTCACTCAAAATAAACAACGAAAAACGTTGTTGCAAAACTATAATGCGTTTAAAAGGTCCCTTTATGTCCGATCTTCTCGTTTTCACTCAAAATAAACAACGAAAAACGTTCTTTTAAAATTATAACGCATTTAAAAGGTCCCATTTTGTCCGATCTTCTAGTTTTCACTCAAAATTAACAACGAAAATCGTTGTTGCAAAACTATAACGCGTTTAAAAGGTCCCTTTTTGTCCGATCTTCTCGTTTTCACACAAAATAAACAACGAACAACGTTATTGCAAAACTATAACGCGTTTAAAAGGTCCCTTTTTGTCCGATCTTCTCGTTTTCACTCAAAATAAACAACGAAAAACGTTGTTGCAAAACTATAACGCGTTTAAAACGTCCCTTTTTTGTCCGATCTTCTCGTTTTCACTCAAAATAAACAACGAAAAACGTTGTTGCAAAACTATAACGCGTTTAAAAGGTCCCTTTTTGTCCGATCTTCTCGTTTTCACTCCAAATAAACAACGAAAAACGTTGTTGCAAAACTATAACGCGTTTGAAAGGTCCTTTTTGTCCGAACTTCTCGTTTTCACTCAAAATTAACAACGAAAAACGTTGTTGCAAAACTATAACGCGTTTAAAAGGTCCCTTTTTGTCCGATCTTCTCGTTTTCACTCAAAATTAACAACGAAAAACGTTGTTGCAAAACTATAACGTGTTTAAAAGGTCCCTTTTTGTCTGATCTTCTCGTTTTCACACAAAATAAGCAACGAAAAACGTTATTGCAAAACTATAACGCGTTTGAAAGCTCCCTTTTTGTCCGATCTTCAAGTTTTCACTCAAAATAAACAACGCAAAACATTGTTGGAAAACTATAACGCGTTTAAAAGGTCCCTTTTTGTCCGATCTTCTCATTTTCACTCAAAATTAACAACGAAAAACGTTGTTGCAAAACTATAACGCGTTTAAAAGGTCCCTTTTTGTCCGATCTTCTCGTTTTCACTCAAAATAAACAACGAAAAACGTTGTTGTAAAACTATTACGCGTTTGAAAGGTCCCTTTTTGTCCGATCTTCTCGTTTTCACTCAAAATAAACAACGAAAAACGTTGTTGCAAAACTATAACGCGTTTAAAAGGTCCCTTTATGTCCGATCTTCTCTTTTTCACACAAAATAAACAACGAAAAACGTTATTGCAAAACTATAACGCGTTTGAAAGGTCTCTTTTTGTCCGATCTTCTCGTTTTCACTCAAAATAAACAATGAAAAACGTTGTTGCAAAACAATAACGCGTTTAAAACGTCCCTTTTTTGTCCGATCTTCTCGTTTTCACTCAAAATAAACAACGAAAAACGTTGTTGCAAAACTATAACGCGTTTAAAAGGTCCGTTTTGTCCGATCTTCTCATTTTCACTCCAAATAAACAACGAAAAACGTTGTTGCAAAACTATAACGCGTTTAAAATGTCCCTTTTTGTCCGATTTTCTCGTTTTCACTCAAAATTAACAACGAAAAACGTTGTTGCAAAACTATAACGCGTTTAAAAGGTCCCTTTTTGTCCGATCTTCTCGTTTTCACACAAAATAAACAACGAAAAACGTTATTGCAAAACTATCACGCGTTTGAAAGGTCCCTTTTTGTCCGATCTTCTCGTTTTCACTCAAAATTAACAACGAAAAACGTTGTTGCAAAACTATAACGCGTTTAAAAGGTCCCTTTTTGTCTGATCTTCTCGTTTTCACACAACATAAACAATGAAAAACGTTATTGCAAAACTATAACGCGTTTGAAAAGTCCCTTTTTGTCCGATCTTCTCGTTTTCACTCAAAATAAACAACACAAAACGTTGTTGCAAAACTATAACGCGTTTAAAAGGTCCCTTTTTGTCCGATATTCTCGTTTTCACTCAAAATAAACAACGAAAAACGTTGTTGCAAAACTATAAAGTGTTTAAAAGGTTCCTTTATGTCCGATCTTCTAGTTTTCACTCAAAATAAACAACGAAAAACGTTATTGCAAAACTATAACGCGTTTAAAAGGTCCCATTTTGTCCGATCTTCTCGTTTTCACTCAAAATTAACAACGAAAAACGTTGTTGCAAAACTATAACGCGTTTAAAAGGTCCCATTTTGTCCGATCTTCTCGTTTTCACTCAAAATTAACAACGAAAAACGTTGTTGCAAAACTATAACGCGTTTAAAAGGTCCATTTTTGTCCGATTTCCTCGTTTTCATATAAAATAAACAACGAAAAACGTTATCGCAAAACTATAACGCGTTTGAAAGGTCCCTTTTTTCCGATCTTCTCGTTTTCACTCAAAATAAACAACGAAAAACGTTGTTGCAAAACTATAATGCGTTTAAAAGGTCCCTTTATGTCCGATCTTCTCGTTTTCACTCAAAATAAACAAAGAAAAACGCTCTTGCAAAATTATAACGCATTTAAAAGGTCCCATTTTGTCCGATCTTCTAGTTTTCACTCAAAATTAACAACGAAAATCGTTGTTGCAAAACTATAACGCGTTTAAAAGGTCCCTTTTTGTCCGATCTTCTCGTTTTCACACAAAATAAACAACGAAAAACGTTATTGCAAAACTATAACGCGTTTAAAAGGTCCCTTTTTGTCCGATCTTCTCGTTTTCACTCAAAATAAACAACGAAAAATGTTGTTGCAAAACTATAACGCTTTTAAAACGTCCATTTTTTTCCGATCTTCTCGTTTTCACTCAAAATAAACAACGAAAAACGTTGTTGCAAAACTATAACGCGTTTAAAAGGTCCCTTTTTGTCCGATCTTCTCGTTTTCACTCAAAATAAACAACGAAAAACGTTATTACAAAACTATAACGCGTTTAAAAGGTCCATTTTTGTCAGATCTTCTCATTTTCACTCCAAATAAACAGCGAAAAACGTTGTTGCAAAACTATAACGCGTTTGAAAGGTCCCTTTTTGTCCGAACTTCTCGTTTTCACTCAAAATTAACAACGAAAAACGTTGTTGCAAAACTATAATGCGTTTAAAAGGTCCCTTTTTGTCCGATCTTATCGTTTTCACTCAAAATAAACACCGAAAAACGTTGTTGCAAAACTATAACGCATTTAAAAGGTCTCATTTTGTCCGATCTTCTCGTTTTCACTCAAAATTAACAACGAAAAACGTTGTTGCAAAACTATAACGCGTTTAAAAGGTCCTTTTTGTCCGATCTTCTCGTTTTCACACAAAATAAACAACGAAAAACGTTATTACAAAACTATAACGCGTTTGAAAGGTCCCTTTTTGTCCGATCTTCTCGTTTTCACTCAAAATTAACAACGAAAAACGTTATTGCAAAATTATAACGCGTTTAAAATGTCCCTTTTTGTCTGATCTTCTCGTTTTCCCACAACATAAACAATGAAAAACGTTATTGCAAAACTATAACGCGTTTGAAAGGTCCCCTTTTGTCCGATCTTCTCGTTTTCACTCAAAATAAACAACGAAAAACGTTGTTGCAAAACTATAACGCGTTTAAAAGGTCCCTTTTTGTCCGATCTTCTCGTTTTCACTCAAAATAAACAACGAAAAACGTTGTTGCAAAACTAAAACGCGTTTAAAAGGTCCCTTTTGTCCGATCTTCTCATTTTCACTCCAAATAAACAACGAAAAACGTTGTTGCAAAACTATAACGCGTTTAAAAGGTCCCTTTTTATCTGATCTTCTCGTTTTCACACAAAATAAACAACGAAAAACGTTATTGCAAAACTATAACGCGTTTGAAAGCTCCTTTTTTGTCCGATCTTCATGTTTTCACTCAAAATAAACAACGCAAAACATTGTTGGAAAACTATAACGCGTTTAAAAGGTCCCTTTTTGTCCGATCTTCTCTTTTTCACTCAAAATTAACAACGAAAAACGTTGTTGCAAAACTATAACGCGTTTAAAAGGTCCCTTTTTGTCCGATCTTCTCGTTTTCACTCAAAATAAACAACGAAAAACGTTGTTGTAAAACTATTACGCGTTTGAAAGGTCCCTTTTTGTCCGATCTTCTCGTTTTCACTCAAAATAAACAACGAAAAACGTTGTTGCAAAACTATAACGCGTTTAAAAGGTCCCTTTATGTCCGATCTTCTCTTTTTCACACAAAATAAACAACGAAAAACGTTATTGCAAAACTATAACGCGTTTGAAAGGTCTCTTTTTGTCCGATCTTCTCGTTTTCACTCAAAATAAACAACGAAAAACGTTGTTGCAAAACTATAACGCGTTTAAAACGTCCCTTTTTTGTCCGATCTTCTCGTTTTCACTCAAAATAAACAACGAAAAACGTTGTTGCAAAACTATAACGCGTTTCGTTTTCACTCAAAATAAACAACGAAAAACGTTGTTGCAAAACTATAACGCGTTTAAAAGGTCCGTTTTGTCCGATCTTCTCATTTTCACTCCAAATAAACAACGAAAAACGTTGTTGCAAAACTATAACGCGTTTAAAATGTCCCTTTTTGTCCGATTTTCTCGTTTTCACTCAAAATTAACAACGAAAAACGTTGTTGCAAAACTATAACGCGTTTAAAAGGTCCCTTTTTGTCCGATCTTCTCGTTTTCACACAAAATAAACAACGAAAAACGTTATTGCAAAACTATCACGCGTTTGAAAGGTCCCTTTTTGTCCGATCTTCTCGTTTTCACTCAAAATTAACAACGAAAAACGTTGTTGCAAAACTATAACGCGTTTAAAAGGTCCCTTTTTGTCTGATCTTCTCGTTTTCACACAACATAAACAATGAAAAACGTTATTGCAAAACTATAACGCGTTTGAAAAGTCCCTTTTTGTCCGATCTTCTCGTTTTCACTCAAAATAAACAACACAAAACGTTGTTGCAAAACTATAACGCGTTTAAAAGGTCCCTTTTTGTCCGATCTTCTCGTTTTCACTCAAAATAAACAACGAAAAACGTTGTTGCAAAACTATAAAGTGTTTAAAAGGTTCCTTTATGTCCGATCTTCTAGTTTTCACTCAAAATAAACAACGAAAAACGTTATTGCAAAACTATAACGCGTTTAAAAGGTCCCATTTTGTCCGATCTTCTCGTTTTCACTCAAAATTAACAACGAAAAACGTTGTTGCAAAACTATAACGCGTTTAAAAGGTCCCATTTTGTCCGATCTTCTCGTTTTCACTCAAAATTAACAACGAAAAACGTTGTTGCAAAACTATAACGCGTTTAAAAGGTCCATTTTTGTCCGATTTCCTCGTTTTCATATAAAATAAACAACGAAAAACGTTATCGCAAAACTATAACGCGTTTGAAAGGTCCCTTTTTTCCGATCTTCTCGTTTTCACTCAAAATAAACAACGAAAAACGTTGTTGCAAAACTATAATGCGTTTAAAAGGTCCCTTTATGTCCGATCTTCTCGTTTTCACTCAAAATAAACAAAGAAAAACGTTCTTGCAAAATTATAACGCATTTAAAAGGTCCCATTTTGTCCGATCTTCTAGTTTTCACTCAAAATTAACAACGAAAATCGTTGTTGCAAAACTATAACGCGTTTAAAAGGTCCCTTTTTGTCCGATCTTCTCGTTTTCACACAAAATAAACAACGAAAAACGTTATTGCAAAACTATAACGCGTTTAAAAGGTCCCTTTTTGTCCGATCTTCTCGTTTTCACTCAAAATAAACAACGAAAAACGTAGTTGCAAAACTATAACGCGTTTAAAACGTCCCTTTTTTTCCGATCTTCTCGTTTTACTCAAAATAAACAACGAAAAACGTTGTTGCAAAACTATAACGCGTTTAAAAGGTCCCTTTTTGTCCGATCTTCTCGTTTTCACTCAAAATAAACAACGAAAAACGTTGTTGCAAAACTATAACTCGTTTAAAAGGTCCATTTTTGTCAGATCTTCTCATTTTCACTCCAAATAAACAACGAAAAACGTTGTTGCAAAACTATAACGCGTTTGAAAGGTCCCTTTTTGTCCGAACTTCTAGTTTTCACTCAAAATTAACAACGAAAATCGTTGTTGCAAAACTATAACGCGTTTAAAAGGTCCCTTTTTGTCCGATCTTCTCGTTTTCACACAAAATAAACAACGAAAAACGTTATTGCAAAACTATAACGCGTTTAAAAGGTCCCTTTTTGTCCGATCTTCTCGTTTTCACTCAAAATAAACAACGAAAAACGTTGTTGCAAAACTATAACGCGTTTAAAACGTCCCTTTTTTGTCCGATCTTCTCGTTTTCACTCAAAATAAACAACGAAAAACGTTGTTGCAAAACTATAACGCGTTTAAAAGGTCCCTTTTTGTCCGATCTTCTCGTTTTCACTCCAAATAAACAACGAAAAACGTTGTTGCAAAACTATAACGCGTTTGAAAGGTCCTTTTTGTCCGAACTTCTCGTTTTCACTCAAAATTAACAACGAAAAACGTTGTTGCAAAACTATAACGCGTTTAAAAGGTCCCTTTTTATCCGATCTTCTCGTTTTCACTCAAAATTAACAACGAAAAACGTTGTTGCAAAACTATAACGTGTTTAAAAGGTCCCTTTTTGTCTGATCTTCTCGTTTTCACACAAAATAAGCAACGAAAAACGTTATTGCAAAACTATAACGCGTTTGAAAGCTCCCTTTTTGTCCGATCTTCAAGTTTTCACTCAAAATAAACAACGCAAAACATTGTTGGAAAACTATAACGCGTTTGAAAGGTCTCTTTTTGTCCGATCTTCTCGTTTTCACTCAAAATAAACAATGAAAAACGTTGTTGCAAAACAATAACGCGTTTAAAACGTCCCTTTTTTGTCCGATCTTCTCGTTTTCACTCAAAATAAACAACGAAAAACGTTGTTGCAAAACTATAACGCGTTTAAAAGGTCCGTTTTGTCCGATCTTCTCATTTTCACTCCAAATAAACAACGAAAAACGTTGTTGCAAAACTATAACGCGTTTAAAATGTCCCTTTTTGTCCGATTTTCTCGTTTTCACTCAAAATTAACAACGAAAAACGTTGTTGCAAAACTATAACGCGTTTAAAAGGTCCCTTTTTGTCCGATCTTCTCGTTTTCACACAAAATAAACAACGAAAAACGTTATTGCAAAACTATCACGCGTTTGAAAGGTCCCTTTTTGTCCGATCTTCTCGTTTTCACTCAAAATTAACAACGAAAAACGTTGTTGCAAAACTATAACGCGTTTAAAAGGTCCCTTTTTGTCTGATCTTCTCGTTTTCACACAACATAAACAATGAAAAACGTTATTGCAAAACTATAACGCGTTTGAAAAGTCCCTTTTTGTCCGATCTTCTCGTTTTCACTCAAAATAAACAACACAAAACGTTGTTGCAAAACTATAACGCGTTTAAAAGGTCCCTTTTTGTCCGATATTCTCGTTTTCACTCAAAATAAACAACGAAAAACGTTGTTGCAAAACTATAAAGTGTTTAAAAGGTTCCTTTATGTCCGATCTTCTAGTTTTCACTCAAAATAAACAACGAAAAACGTTATTGCAAAACTATAACGCGTTTAAAAGGTCCCATTTTGTCCGATCTTCTCGTTTTCACTCAAAATTAACAACGAAAAACGTTGTTGCAAAACTATAACGCGTTTAAAAGGTCCCATTTTGTCCGATCTTCTCGTTTTCACTCAAAATTAACAACGAAAAACGTTGTTGCAAAACTATAACGCGTTTAAAAGGTCCATTTTTGTCCGATTTCCTCGTTTTCATATAAAATAAACAACGAAAAACGTTATCGCAAAACTATAACGCGTTTGAAAGGTCCCTTTTTTCCGATCTTCTCGTTTTCACTCAAAATAAACAACGAAAAACGTTGTTGCAAAACTATAATGCGTTTAAAAGGTCCCTTTATGTCCGATCTTCTCGTTTTCACTCAAAATAAACAAAGAAAAACGCTCTTGCAAAATTATAACGCATTTAAAAGGTCCCATTTTGTCCGATCTTCTAGTTTTCACTCAAAATTAACAACGAAAATCGTTGTTGCAAAACTATAACGCGTTTAAAAGGTCCCTTTTTGTCCGATCTTCTCGTTTTCACACAAAATAAACAACGAAAAACGTTATTGCAAAACTATAACGCGTTTAAAAGGTCCCTTTTTGTCCGATCTTCTCGTTTTCACTCAAAATAAACAACGAAAAATGTTGTTGCAAAACTATAACGCTTTTAAAACGTCCATTTTTTTCCGATCTTCTCGTTTTCACTCAAAATAAACAACGAAAAACGTTGTTGCAAAACTATAACGCGTTTAAAAGGTCCCTTTTTGTCCGATCTTCTCGTTTTCACTCAAAATAAACAACGAAAAACGTTGTTACAAAACTATAACGCGTTTAAAAGGTCCATTTTTGTCAGATCTTCTCATTTTCACTCCAAATAAACAGCGAAAAACGTTGTTGCAAAACTATAACGCGTTTGAAAGGTCCCTTTTTGTCCGAACTTCTCGTTTTCACTCAAAATTAACAACGAAAAACGTTGTTGCAAAACTATAATGCGTTTAAAAGGTCCCTTTTTGTCCGATCTTATCGTTTTCACTCAAAATAAACACCGAAAAACGTTGTTGCAAAACTATAACGCATTTAAAAGGTCTCATTTTGTCCGATCTTCTCGTTTTCACTCAAAATTAACAACGAAAAACGTTGTTGCAAAACTATAACGCGTTTAAAAGGTCCTTTTTGTCCGATCTTCTCGTTTTCACACAAAATAAACAACGAAAAACGTTATTACAAAACTATAACGCGTTTGAAAGGTCCCTTTTTGTCCGATCTTCTCGTTTTCACTCAAAATTAACAACGAAAAACGTTATTGCAAAATTATAACGCGTTTAAAATGTCCCTTTTTGTCTGATCTTCTCGTTTTCCCACAACATAAACAATGAAAAACGTTATTGCAAAACTATAACGCGTTTGAAAGGTCCCCTTTTGTCCGATCTTCTCGTTTTCACTCAAAATAAACAACGAAAAACGTTGTTGCAAAACTATAACGCGTTTAAAAGGTCCCTTTTTGTCCGATCTTCTCGTTTTCACTCAAAATAAACAACGAAAAACGTTGTTGCAAAACTAAAACGCGTTTAAAAGGTCCCTTTTGTCCGATCTTCTCATTTTCACTCCAAATAAACAACGAAAAACGTTGTTGCAAAACTATAACGCGTTTAAAAGGTCCCTTTTTATCTGATCTTCTCGTTTTCACACAAAATAAACAACGAAAAACGTTATTGCAAAACTATAACGCGTTTGAAAGCTCCTTTTTTGTCCGATCTTCATGTTTTCACTCAAAATAAACAACGCAAAACATTGTTGGAAAACTATAACGCGTTTAAAAGGTCCCTTTTTGTCCGATCTTCTCTTTTTCACTCAAAATTAACAACGAAAAACGTTGTTGCAAAACTATAACGCGTTTAAAAGGTCCCTTTTTGTCCGATCTTCTCGTTTTCACTCAAAATAAACAACGAAAAACGTTGTTGTAAAACTATTACGCGTTTGAAAGGTCCCTTTTTGTCCGATCTTCTCGTTTTCACTCAAAATAAACAACGAAAAACGTTGTTGCAAAACTATAACGCGTTTAAAAGGTCCCTTTATGTCCGATCTTCTCTTTTTCACACAAAATAAACAACGAAAAACGTTATTGCAAAACTATAACGCGTTTGAAAGGTCTCTTTTTGTCCGATCTTCTCGTTTTCACTCAAAATAAACAACGAAAAACGTTGTTGCAAAACTATAACGCGTTTAAAACGTCCCTTTTTTGTCCGATCTTCTCGTTTTCACTCAAAATAAACAACGAAAAACGTTGTTGCAAAACTATAACGCGTTTAAAAGGTCCGTTTTGTCCGATCTTCTCATTTTCACTCCAAATAAACAACGAAAAACGTTGTTGCAAAACTATAACGCGTTTAAAATGTCCCTTTTTGTCCGATTTTCTCGTTTTCACTCAAAATTAACAACGAAAAACGTTGTTGCAAAACTATAACGCGTTTAAAAGGTCCCTTTTTGTCCGATCTTCTCGTTTTCACACAAAATAAACAACGAAAAACGTTATTGCAAAACTATCACGCGTTTGAAAGGTCCCTTTTTGTCCGATCTTCTCGTTTTCACTCAAAATTAACAACGAAAAACGTTGTTGCAAAACTATAACGCGTTTAAAAGGTCCCTTTTTGTCTGATCTTCTCGTTTTCACACAACATAAACAATGAAAAACGTTATTGCAAAACTATAACGCGTTTGAAAAGTCCCTTTTTGTCCGATCTTCTCGTTTTCACTCAAAATAAACAACACAAAACGTTGTTGCAAAACTATAACGCGTTTAAAAGGTCCCTTTTTGTCCGATCTTCTCGTTTTCACTCAAAATAAACAACGAAAAACGTTGTTGCAAAACTATAAAGTGTTTAAAAGGTTCCTTTATGTCCGATCTTCTAGTTTTCACTCAAAATAAACAACGAAAAACGTTATTGCAAAACTATAACGCGTTTAAAAGGTCCCATTTTGTCCGATCTTCTCGTTTTCACTCAAAATTAACAACGAAAAACGTTGTTGCAAAACTATAACGCGTTTAAAAGGTCCCATTTTGTCCGATCTTCTCGTTTTCACTCAAAATTAACAACGAAAAACGTTGTTGCAAAACTATAACGCGTTTAAAAGGTCCATTTTTGTCCGATTTCCTCGTTTTCATATAAAATAAACAACGAAAAACGTTATCGCAAAACTATAACGCGTTTGAAAGGTCCCTTTTTTCCGATCTTCTCGTTTTCACTCAAAATAAACAACGAAAAACGTTGTTGCAAAACTATAATGCGTTTAAAAGGTCCCTTTATGTCCGATCTTCTCGTTTTCACTCAAAATAAACAAAGAAAAACGTTCTTGCAAAATTATAACGCATTTAAAAGGTCCCATTTTGTCCGATCTTCTAGTTTTCACTCAAAATTAACAACGAAAATCGTTGTTGCAAAACTATAACGCGTTTAAAAGGTCCCTTTTTGTCCGATCTTCTCGTTTTCACACAAAATAAACAACGAAAAACGTTATTGCAAAACTATAACGCGTTTAAAATGTCCCTTTTTGTCCGATCTTCTCGTTTTCACTCAAAATAAACAACGAAAAACGTAGTTGCAAAACTATAACGCGTTTAAAACGTCCCTTTTTTTCCGATCTTCTCGTTTTACTCAAAATAAACAACGAAAAACGTTGTTGCAAAACTATAACGCGTTTAAAAGGTCCCTTTTTGTCCGATCTTCTCGTTTTCACTCAAAATAAACAACGAAAAACGTTGTTGCAAAACTATAACTCGTTTAAAAGGTCCATTTTTGTCAGATCTTCTCATTTTCACTCCAAATAAACAACGAAAAACGTTGTTGCAAAACTATAACGCGTTTGAAAGGTCCCTTTTTGTCCGAACTTCTAGTTTTCACTCAAAATTAACAACGAAAATCGTTGTTGCAAAACTATAACGCGTTTAAAAGGTCCCTTTTTGTCCGATCTTCTCGTTTTCACACAAAATAAACAACGAAAAACGTTATTGCAAAACTATAACGCGTTTAAAAGGTCCCTTTTTGTCCGATCTTCTCGTTTTCACTCAAAATAAACAACGAAAAACGTTGTTGCAAAACTATAACGCGTTTAAAACGTCCCTTTTTTGTCCGATCTTCTCGTTTTCACTCAAAATAAACAACGAAAAACGTTGTTGCAAAACTATAACGCGTTTAAAAGGTCCCTTTTTGTCCGATCTTCTCGTTTTCACTCCAAATAAACAACGAAAAACGTTGTTGCAAAACTATAACGCGTTTGAAAGGTCCTTTTTGTCCGAACTTCTCGTTTTCACTCAAAATTAACAACGAAAAACGTTGTTGCAAAACTATAACGCGTTTAAAAGGTCCCTTTTTATCCGATCTTCTCGTTTTCACTCAAAATTAACAACGAAAAACGTTGTTGCAAAACTATAACGTGTTTAAAAGGTCCCTTTTTGTCTGATCTTCTCGTTTTCACACAAAATAAGCAACGAAAAACGTTATTGCAAAACTATAACGCGTTTGAAAGCTCCCTTTTTGTCCGATCTTCAAGTTTTCACTCAAAATAAACAACGCAAAACATTGTTGGAAAACTATAACGCGTTTAAAAGGTCCCTTTTTGTCCGATCTTCTCATTTTCACTCAAAATTAACAACGAAAAACGTTGTTGCAAAACTATAACGCGTTTAAAAGGTCCCTTTTTGTCCGATCTTCTCGTTTTCACTCAAAATAAACAACGAAAAACGTTGTTGTAAAACTATTACGCGTTTGAAAGGTCCCTTTTTGTCCGATCTTCTCGTTTTCACTCAAAATAAACAACGAAAAACGTTGTTGCAAAACTATAACGCGTTTAAAAGGTCCCTTTATGTCCGATCTTCTCTTTTTCACACAAAATAAACAACGAAAAACGTTATTGCAAAACTATAACGCGTTTGAAAGGTCTCTTTTTGTCCGATCTTCTCGTTTTCACTCAAAATAAACAACGAAAAACGTTGTTGCAAAACTATAACGCGTTTAAAACGTCCCTTTTTTGTCCGATCTTCTCGTTTTCACTCAAAATAAACAACGAAAAACGTTGTTGCAAAACTATAACGCGTTTAAAAGGTCCGTTTTGTCCGATCTTCTCATTTTCACTCCAAATAAACAACGAAAAACATTGTTGCAAAACTATAACGCGTTTAAAATGTCCCTTTTTGTCCGATTTTCTCGTTTTCACTCAAAATTAACAACGAAAAACGTTGTTGCAAAACTATAACGCGTTTAAAAGGTCCCTTTTTGTCCGATCTTCTCGTTTTCACACAAAATAAACAACGAAAAACGTTATTGCAAAACTATCACGCGTTTGAAAGGTCCCTTTTTGTCCGATCTTCTCGTTTTCACTCAAAATTAACAACGAAAAACGTTGTTGCAAAACTATAACGCGTTTAAAAGGTCCCTTTTTGTCTGATCTTCTCGTTTTCACACAACATAAACAATGAAAAACGTTATTGCAAAACTATAACGCGTTTGAAAAGTCCCTTTTTGTCCGATCTTCTCGTTTTCACTCAAAATAAACAACACAAAACGTTGTTGCAAAACTATAACGCGTTTAAAAGGTCCCTTTTTGTCCGATCTTCTCGTTTTCACTCAAAATAAACAACGAAAAACGTTGTTGCAAAACTATAAAGTGTTTAAAAGGTTCCTTTATGTCCGATCTTCTAGTTTTCACTCAAAATAAACAACGAAAAACGTTATTGCAAAACTATAACGCGTTTAAAAGGTCCCATTTTGTCCGATCTTCTCGTTTTCACTCAAAATTAACAACGAAAAACGTTGTTGCAAAACTATAACGCGTTTAAAAGGTCCCATTTTGTCCGATCTTCTCGTTTTCACTCAAAATTAACAACGAAAAACGTTGTTGCAAAACTATAACGCGTTTAAAAGGTCCATTTTTGTCCGATTTCCTCGTTTTCATATAAAATAAACAACGAAAAACGTTATCGCAAAACTATAACGCGTTTGAAAGGTCCCTTTTTTCCGATCTTCTCGTTTTCACTCAAAATAAACAACGAAAAACGTTGTTGCAAAACTATAATGCGTTTAAAAGGTCCCTTTATGTCCGATCTTCTCGTTTTCACTCAAAATAAACAAAGAAAAACGTTCTTGCAAAATTATAACGCATTTAAAAGGTCCCATTTTGTCCGATCTTCTAGTTTTCACTCAAAATTAACAACGAAAATCGTTGTTGCAAAACTATAACGCGTTTAAAAGGTCCCTTTTTGTCCGATCTTCTCGTTTTCACACAAAATAAACAACGAAAAACGTTATTGCAAAACTATAACGCGTTTAAAAGGTCCCTTTTTGTCCGATCTTCTCGTTTTCACTCAAAATAAACAACGAAAAACGTTGTTGCAAAACTATAACGCTTTTAAAACGTCCATTTTTTTCCGATCTTCTCGTTTTCACTCAAAATAAACAACGAAAAACGTTGTTGCAAAACTATAACGCGTTTAAAAGGTCCCTTTTTGTCCGATCTTCTCGTTTTCACTCAAAATAAACAACGAAAAACGTTGTTACAAAACTATAACGCGTTTAAAAGGTCCATTTTTGTCAGATCTTCTCATTTTCACTCCAAATAAACAGCGAAAAACGTTGTTGCAAAACTATAACGCGTTTGAAAGGTCCCTTTTTGTCCGAACTTCTCGTTTTCACTCAAAATTAACAACGAAAAACGTTGTTGCAAAACTATAACGCGTTTAAAAGGTCCCATTTTGTCCGATCTTCTCGTTTTCACTCAAAATAAACAACGAAAAACGTTGTTGCAAAACTATAACGCATTTAAAAGGTCTCATTTTGTCCGATCTTCTCGTTTTCACTCAAAATTAACAACGAAAAACGTTGTTGCAAAACTATAACGCGTTTAAAAGGTCCCATTTTGTCCGATCTTCTCGTTTTCACTCAAAATTAACAACGAAAAACGTTGTTGCAAAACTATAACGCGTTTAAAAGGTCCCATTTTGTCCGATCTTCTCGTTTTCACACAAAATAAACAACGAAAAACGTTGTTACAAAACTATAACGCGTTTAAAAGGTCCATTTTTGTCAGATCTTCTCATTTTCACTCCAAATAAACAGCGAAAAACGTTATTGCAAAACTATAACGCGTTTAAAAGGTCCCATTTTGTCCGATCTTCTCGTTTTCACTCAAAATTAACAACGAAAAACGTTGTTGCAAAACTATAACGCGTTTAAAAGGTCCCATTTTGTCCGATCTTCTCGTTTTCACTCAAAATTAACAACGAAAAACGTTGTTGCAAAACTATAACGCGTTTAAAAGGTCCATTTTTGTCCGATTTCCTCGTTTTCATATAAAATAAACAACGAAAAACGTTATCGCAAAACTATAACGCGTTTGAAAGGTCCCTTTTTTCCGATCTTCTCGTTTTCACTCAAAATAAACAACGAAAAACGTTGTTGCAAAACTATAATGCGTTTAAAAGGTCCCTTTATGTCCGATCTTCTCGTTTT
Source organism: Rutidosis leptorrhynchoides (assembly GCF_046630445.1). Classification (NCBI taxonomy): domain Eukaryota; kingdom Viridiplantae; phylum Streptophyta; class Magnoliopsida; order Asterales; family Asteraceae; genus Rutidosis; species Rutidosis leptorrhynchoides. The sequence goes on from NC_092337.1 coordinate 263,579,957, forward strand.
CACTCAAAATAAACAAAGAAAAACGTTCTTGCAAAATTATAACGCATTTAAAAGGTCCCATTTTGTCCGATCTTCTAGTTTTCACTCAAAATTAACAACGAAAATCGTTGTTGCAAAACTATAACGCGTTTAAAAGGTCCCTTTTTGTCCGATCTTCTCGTTTTCACACAAAATAAACAACGAAAAACGTTATTGCAAAACTATAACGCGTTTAAAAGGTCCCTTTTTGTCCGATCTTCTCGTTTTCACTCAAAATAAACAACGAAAAACGTTGTTGCAAAACTATAACGCTTTTAAAACGTCCATTTTTTTCCGATCTTCTCGTTTTCACTCAAAATAAACAACGAAAAACGTTGTTGCAAAACTATAACGCGTTTAAAAGGTCCCTTTTTGTCCGATCTTCTCGTTTTCACTCAAAATAAACAACGAAAAACGTTGTTACAAAACTATAACGCGTTTAAAAGGTCCATTTTTGTCAGATCTTCTCATTTTCACTCCAAATAAACAGCGAAAAACGTTGTTGCAAAACTATAACGCGTTTGAAAGGTCCCTTTTTGTCCGAACTTCTCGTTTTCACTCAAAATTAACAACGAAAAACGTTGTTGCAAAACTATAATGCGTTTAAAAGGTCCCTTTTTGTCCGATCTTATCGTTTTCACTCAAAATAAACAACGAAAAACGTTGTTGCAAAACTATAACGCATTTAAAAGGTCTCATTTTGTCCGATCTTCTCGTTTTCACTCAAAATTAACAACGAAAAACGTTGTTGCAAAACTATAACGCGTTTAAAAGGTCCTTTTTGTCCGATCTTCTCGTTTTCACAAAAAATAAACAACGAAAAACGTTATTACAAAACTATAACGCGTTTGAAAGGTCCCTTTTTGTCCGATCTTCTCGTTTTCACTCAAAATTAACAACGAAAAACGTTATTGCAAAATTATAACGCGTTTAAAATGTCCCTTTTTGTCTGATCTTCTCGTTTTCCCACAACATAAACAATGAAAAACGTTATTGCAAAACTATAACGCGTTTGAAAGGTCCCCTTTTGTCCGATCTTCTCGTTTTCACTCAAAATAAACAACGAAAAACGTTGTTGCAAAACTATTACGCGTTTAAAAGGTCCCTTTTTGTCCGATCTTCTCGTTTTCACTCAAAATAAACAACGAAAAACGTTGTTGCAAAACTAAAACGCGTTTAAAAGGTCCCTTTTGTCCGATCTTCTCATTTTCACTCCAAATAAACAACGAAAAACGTTGTTGCAAAACTATAACGCGTTTAAAAGGTCCCTTTTTATCTGATCTTCTCGTTTTCACACAAAATAAACAACGAAAAACGTTATTGCAAAACTATAACGCGTTTGAAAGCTCCTTTTTTGTCCGATCTTCATGTTTTCACTCAAAATAAACAACGCAAAACATTGTTGGAAAACTATAACGCGTTTAAAAGGTCCCTTTTTGTCCGATCTTCTCATTTTCACTCAAAATTAACAACGAAAAACGTTGTTGCAAAACTATAACGCGTTTAAAAGGTCCCTTTTTGTCCGATCTTCTCGTTTTCACTCAAAATAAACAACGAAAAACGTTGTTGTAAAACTATTACGCGTTTGAAAGGTCCCTTTTTGTCCGATCTTCTCGTTTTCACTCAAAATAAACAACGAAAAACGTTGTTGCAAAACTATAACGCGTTTAAAAGGTCCCTTTATGTCCGATCTTCTCTTTTTCACACAAAATAAACAACGAAAAACGTTATTGCAAAACTATAACGCGTTTGAAAGGTCTCTTTTTGTCCGATCTTCTCGGTTTCACTCAAAATAAACAACGAAAAACGTTGTTGCAAAACTATAACGCGTTTAAAACGTCCCTTTTTTGTCCGATCTTCTCGTTTTCACTCAAAATAAACAACGAAAAACGTTGTTGCAAAACTATAACGCGTTTAAAAGGTCCGTTTTGTCCGATCTTCTCATTTTCACTCCAAATAAACAACGAAAAACGTTGTTGCAAAACTATAACGCGTTTAAAATGTCCCTTTTTGTCCGATTTTCTCGTTTTCACTCAAAATTAACAACGAAAAACGTTGTTGCAAAACTATAACGCGTTTAAAAGGTCTCTTTTTGTCCGATCTTCTCGTTTTCACACAAAATAAACAACGAAAAACGTTATTGCAAAACTATCACGCGTTTGAAAGGTCCCTTTTTGTCCGATCTTCTCGTTTTCACTCAAAATTAACAACGAAAAACGTTGTTGCAAAACTATAACGCGTTTAAAAGGTCCCTTTTTGTCTGATCTTCTCGTTTTCACACAACATAAACAATGAAAAACGTTATTGCAAAACTATAACGCGTTTGAAAAGTCCCTTTTTGTCCGATCTTCTCGTTTTCACTCAAAATAAACAACACAAAACGTTATTGCAAAACTATAACGCGTTTAAAAGGTCCCATTTTGTCCGATCTTCTCGTTTTCACTCAAAATTAACAACGAAAAACGTTGTTGCAAAACTATAACGCGTTTAAAAGGTCCCATTTTGTCCGATCTTCTCGTTTTCACTCAAAATTAACAACGAAAAACGTTGTTGCAAAACTATAACGCGTTTAAAAGGTCCATTTTTGTCCGATTTCCTCGTTTTCATATAAAATAAACAACGAAAAACGTTATCGCAAAACTATAACGCGTTTGAAAGGTCCCTTTTTTCCGATCTTCTCGTTTTCACTCAAAATAAACAACGAAAAACGTTGTTGCAAAACTATAATGCGTTTAAAAGGTCCCTTTATGTCCGATCTTCTCGTTTTCACTCAAAATAAACAAAGAAAAACGTTCTTGCAAAATTATAACGCATTTAAAAGGTCCCATTTTGTCCGATCTTCTAGTTTTCACTCAAAATTAACAACGAAAATCGTTGTTGCAAAACTATAACGCGTTTAAAAGGTCCCTTTTTGTCCGATCTTCTCGTTATCACACAAAATAAACAACGAAAAACGTTATTGCAAAACTATAACGCGTTTAAAAGGTCCCTTTTTGTCCGATCTTCTCGTTTTCACTCAAAATAAACAACGAAAAACGTTGTTGCAAAACTATAACGCGTTTAAAACGTCCCTTTTTTCCGATCTTCTCGTTTTCACTCAAAATAAACAACGAAAAACGTTGTTGCAAAACTATAACGCGTTTAAAAGGTCCCTTTTTGTCCGATCTTCTCGTTTTCACTCAAAATAAACAACGAAAAAGGTTGTTGCAAAACTATAACGCGTTTAAAAGGTCCATTTTTGTCAGATCTTCTCATTTTCACTCCAAATAAACAACGAAAAACGTTGTTGCAAAACTATAACGCGTTTGAAAGGTCCCTTTTTGTCCGAACTTCTCGTTTTCACTCAAAATTAACAACGAAAAACGTTGTTGCAAAACTATAACGCGTTTAAAAGGTCCCTTTTTGTCCGATCTTTTCGTTTTCACTCAAAATTAACAACGAAAAACGTTGTTGCAAAACTACAACGCGTTTAAAAGGTCCCTTTTTGTCTGATCTTCTCGTTTTCACACAAAATAAACAACGAAAAACGTTATTGCAAAACTATAACGCGTTTGAAAGCTCCTTTTTTGTCCGATCTTCATGTTTTCACTCAAAATAAACAACGCAAAACATTGTTGGAAAACTATAACGCGTTTAAAAGGTCCCTTTTTGTCCGATCTTCTCATTTTCACTCAAAATTAACAACGAAAAACGTTGTTGCAAAACTATAACGCGTTTAAAAGGTCCCTTTTTGTCCGATCTTCTCGTTTTCACTCAAAATAAACAACGAAAAACGTTGTTGTAAAACTATTACGCGTTTGAAAGGTCCCTTTTTGTCTGATCTTCTCGTTTTCACTCAAAATAAACAACGAAAAACGTTGTTGCAAAACTATAACGCGTTTAAAAGGTCCCTTTATGTGCGATCTTCTCGTTTTCACTCAAAATAAACAACGAAAAACGTTGTTGCAAAACTATAACGCATTTAAAAGGTCCCATTTTGTCCGATCTTCTCGTTTTCACTCAAAATTAACAACGAAAAACGTTGTTGCAAAACTATAACGCGTTTAAAAGGTCCCTTTTTGTCCGATCTTCTCGTTTTCACACAAAATAAACAACGAAAAACGTTATTACAAAACTATAACGCGTTTGAAAGGTCCCTTTTTGTCCGATCTTCTCGTTTTCACTCAAAATTAACAACGAAAAACGTTATTGCAAAATTATAACGCGTTTAAAATGTCCCTTTTTGTCTGATCTTCTCGTTTTCACACAACATAAACAATGAAAAACGTTATTGCAAAACTATAACGCGTTTGAAAGGTCCACTTTTTTCCGATCTTCTCGTTTTCACTCAAAATAAACAACGAAAAACGTTGTTGCAAAACTATAACGCGTTTAAAAGGTCCCTTTTTGTCCGATCTTCTCGTTTTCACTCAAAATAAACAACGAAAAACGTTGTTGCAAAACTAAAACGCGTTTAAAAGGTCCCTTTTGTCCGATCTTCTCATTTTCACTCCAAATAAACAACGAAAAACGTTGTTGCAAAACTATAACGCGTTTAAAATGCCCCTTTTTATCCGATTTTCTCGTTTTCACTCAAAATTAACAACGAAAAACGTTGTTACAAAACTATAACGCGGTTAAAAGGTCCCTTTTTGTCCGATCTTCTCGTTTTCACACAAAATAAACAACGAAAAACGTTATTGCAAAACTATCACGCGTTTGAAAGGTCCCTTTTTGTCCGATCTTGTTTTCACTCAAAATTAACAACGAAAAACGTTGTTGCAAAACTATAACGCGTTTAAAAGGTCCCTTTTTGTCCGATCTTCTCGTTTTCACACAAAATAAACAATGAAAACGTTATTGCAAAACTATAACGCGTTTGAAAAGTCCCTTTTTGTCCGATCTTCTCGTTTTCACTCAAAACAAACAACGAAAAATGTTGTTGCAAAACTATAACGCGTTGAAAAGGTCCCTTTTTGTCCGATCTTCTCGTTTTTACTCAAAATAAACAACGAAAAACATTGTTGGAAAACTACAACGCGTTTAAAAGGTCCCTTTATGTCCGATCTTCTCGTTTTCACTCAAAATAAACAACGAAAAACGTTGTTGCAGATTTTATAACGCGTTTAAAAGGTCCCTTTTTGTCCGATCTTCTCGTTTTCATACAAAATAAACAATGAAAAACGTTATTGCAAAACTATAACGCGTTTGAAAGGTCCCTTTTTCCGATCTTCTCGTTTTCACTCAAAATAAACAACGAAAAACGTTCTTGCAAAATTATAACGCGTTTAAAAGGTCCCATTTTTTCCGATCTTCTAGTTTTCAGTCAAAATTAACAACGAAAATCGTTGTTGCATAACTATAACGCGTTTAAAAGGTCCCTTTTTGTCCGATCTTCTCGTTTTCATACAAAATAAACAACGAAAAATGTTATTGCAAAAGTATAACGCGTTTGAAAGGTCCTTTTTTCCGATCTTCTCGTTTTCACTCAAAATAAACAACGAAAAACTTTGTTGCAAAACTATAACGCATTTAAAAGGTCCCTTTATGTCCGATCTTCTCGTTTTCACTCAAAATAAACAACGAAAAACGTTGTTGCAAAACTATAACGCGTTTAAAAAGTCCCATTTTGTCCGATCTTCTCGTTTTCACTCAAAATTAACAACGAAAAATGTTGTTGCAAAACTATAACGCGTTTAAAAGGTCCCTTTTTGTCCGATCTTCTCGTTTTCACACAAAATAAACAATGAAATCGTTATTGCAAAACTATAACGCGTTTGAAAGGTCCCTTTTTGTCCGATCTTCTCGTTTTCACTCAAAATAAACAACGAAAAACGTTGTTGCAAAACTATAACGCGTTTAAAACGTCCCTTTTTTGTCCGATCTTCTCGTTTTCACTCAAATTAAACAACGAAAAACGTTGTTGCAAAACTATAACGCGTTTAAAAGGTCCGTTTTGTCCGATCTTCTCATTTTCACTCCAAATTAACAACGAAAAACGTTGTTGCAAAACTATAACGCGTTTAAAAGGTCCCTTTTTGTCCGATCTTCTCGTTTTCACACAAAATAAACAACGAAAAACGTTTTTGCAAAACTATCACGCGTTTGAAAGGTCCCTGTTTGTCCGATCTTCTCGTTTTCACTCAAAATTAACAACGAAAAACGTTGTTGCAAAACTATAACGCGTTTAAAAGGTCCCTTTTTGTCCGATCTTCTCGTTTTCATACAAAATAAACAACGAAAAACGTTATTGCAAAACTATAACGCGTTTGAAAGGTCCTTTTTTCCGATCTTCTCGTTTTCACTCAAAATAAACAACGAAAAACGTTGTTGCAAAACTATAACGCGTTTAAAAGGTCCCTTTATGTCCGATCTTCTCGTTTTCACTCCAAATAAACAACGAAAAACGTTGTTGCAAAACTATAACGTGTTTAAAAGGTTCCTTTATGTCCGATCTTCTAGTTTTCACTCAAAATAAACAACGAAAAACGTTATTGCAAAACTATAACGCGTTTAAAAGGTCCCATTTTGTCCGATCTTCTCGTTTTCACTCAAAATTAACAACGAAAAACGTTGTTGCAAAACTATAACGCGTTTAAAAGGTCCCATTTTGTCCGATCTTCTCGTTTTCACTCAAAATTAACAACGAAAAACGTTGTTGCAAAACTATAAAGCGTTTAATAGGTCCATTTTTGTCCGATTTCCTCGTTTTCATATAAAATAAACAACGAAAAACGTTATTGCAAAACTATAACGCGTTGAAAGGTCCCTTTTTCTGATCTTCTCGTTTTCACTCAAAATAAACAACGAAAAACTTTGTTGCAAAACTATAATGCGTTTAAAAGGTCCTTTATGTCCGATCTTCTCGTTTTCACTCAAAATAAACAACGAAAAACGTTCTTGCAAAATTATAACGCATTTAAAAGGTCCCATTTTGTCCGATCTTCTAGTTTTCACTCAAAATTAACAACGAAAATCGTTGTTGCAAAACTATAACGCGTTTAAAAGGTCCCTTTTTGTCCGATCTTCTCGTTTTCACTCAAAATAAACAACGAAAAACGTTGTTGCAAAACTATAACGCGTTTAAAACGTCCCTTTTTTGTCTGATCTTCTCGTTTTCACTCAAAATAAACAACGAAAAACGTTGTTGCAAAACTATAACGCGTTTAAAAGGTCCCTTTTTGTCCGATCTTCTCGTTTTCACTCCAAATAAACAACGAAAAACGTTGTTGCAAAACTATAACGCGTTTGAAAGGTCCCTTTTTGTCCGATCTTCTCGTTTTCACTCAAAATAAACAACGCAAAACATTGTTGGAAAACTATAACGCGTTTAAAAGGTCCCTTTTTGTCCGATCTTCTCGTTTTCACACAAAATAAACAACGAAAAACGTTATTGCAAAATTATAACGCGTTTGAAAGCTCATTTTTTGTCCGATCTTCTCGTTTTCACTCAAAATAAACAACGAAAAACGTTGTTGTAAAACTATTACGCGTTTGAAAGGTCCCTTTTTGTCCGATCTTCTCGTTTTCACTCAAAATAAACAACGAAAAATGTTGTTGCAAAACTATAACGCGTTCAAAAGGTCCCTTTATGTCCGATCTTCTCGTTTTCACACAAAATAAACAACGAAAAACGTTATTGCAAAACTATAACGCGTTTGAAAGGTCCCTTTTTGTCCGATCTTCTCGTTTTCACTCAAAATAAACAACGAAAAACGTTGTTGCAAAACTATAACGCGTTTAAAACGTCCCTTTTTTGTCCGATCTTCTCGTTTTCACTCAAAATAAACAACGAAAAACGTAGTTGCAAAACTATAACGCGTTTAAAAGGTCCGTTTTGTCCGATCTTCTCATTTTCACTCCAAATAAACAACGAAAAACGTTGTTGCAAAACTATAACGCGTTTAAAATGTCCCTTTTTGTCCGATTTTCTCGTTTTCACTCAAAATTAACAACGAAAAACGTTGTTTTAAAACTATAACGCGTTTAAAAGGTCCCTTTTTGTCCGATCTTCTCGTTTTCACACAAAATAAACAACGAAAAACGTTATTGCAAAACCATCACGCGTTTGAAAGGTCCCTATTTGTCCGATCTTCTCGTTTTCACTCAAAATTAACAACGAAAAACGTTGTTGCAAAACTATAACGCGTTTAAAAGGTCCCTTTTTGTCTGATCTTCTCGTTTTCACACAACATAAATAATGAAAAACGTTATTGCAAAACTATAACGCGTTTGAAAGGTCCCTTTTTGTCCAATCTTCTCGTTTTCACTCAAAATAAACAACACAAAACGTTGTTGCAAAACTATAACGCGTTTAAAAGGTCCCTTTTTGTCCGATCTTCTCGTTTTCACTCAAAATAAACAATGAAAAACGTTGTTGCAAAACTATAACGTGTTTAAAAGGTTCCTTTATGTCCGATCTTCTAGTTTTCACTCCAAATAAACAACGAAAAACGTTATTGCAAAACTATAACGCGTTTAAAAGGTCCCATTTTGTCCGATCTTCTCGTTTTCACTCAAAATTAACAACGAAAAACGTTGTTGCAAAACTATAACGCGTTTAAAAGGTCGCATTTTGTCCGATCTTCTCGTTTTCACTCAAAATTAACAACGAAAAACGTTGTTGCAAAACTATAACGCGTTTAAAAGGTCCATTTTTGTCCGATTTCCTCGTTTTCATATAAAATAAACAACGAAAAACGTTATTGCAAAACTATAACGCGTTTGAAAGGTCCCTTTTTTCCGATCTTCTCGTTTTCACTCAAAATAAACAACGAAAAACGTTGTTGCAAAACTATAATGCTTTTAAAAGGTCCCTTTATGCCCGATCTTCTCGTTTTCACTCAAAATAAACAACGAAAAACGTTCTTGCAAAATTATAACGCATTTAAAAGGTCCCATTTTGTCCGACCTTCTAGTTTTCACTCAAAATTAACAACAAAAATCGTTGTTGCAAAACTATAACGTGTTTAAAAGGTCCCTTTTTGTCCGATCTTCTCGTTTTCACACAAAATAAACAACGAAAAACGGTATTGCAAAACTATAACGCGTTTAAAAGATCCCTTTTTGTCCGATCTTCTCGTTTTCACTCAAAATAAACAACGAAAAACGTTGTTGCAAAACTATAACGCGTTTAAAAGGTCCCTTTTTTGGGTGATCTTCTCGTTTTCACTCAAAATAAACAACGAAAAACGTTGTTGCAAAACTATAACGCGTTTAAAAGGTCCCTTTTTGTCCGATCTTCTCGTTTTCACTCAAAATAAACAACGAAAAACGTTGTTGCAAAACTATAACGCGTTTAAAAGGTCCCTTTTTGTCAGATCTTCTCATTTTCACTCCAAATAAACAACGAAAAACGTTGTTGCAAAACTATAACGCGTTTGAAAGGTCCCTTTTTGTCCGATCTTCTCGTTTTCACTCAAAATAAACAACGAAAAACGTTGTTGCAAAACTATAACGCGTTTAAAAGTTCCCTTTTTGTCCGATCTTCTCGTTTTCACTCAAAATTAACAACGAAAAACGATGTTGCAAAACTATAACGCGTTTAAAAGGTCCCTTTTTGTCTGATCTTCTCGTTTTCACACAAAATAAACAACGAAAAACGTTATTGCAAAACTATAACGCGTTTCAAAGCTCATTTTTTGTCCGATCTTCAAGTTTTCACTCAAAATAAACAACGCAAAACATTGTTGGAAAACTATAACTCGTTTAAAAGGTCCCTTTTTGTCCGATCTTCTCATTTTCACTCAAAATTAACAACGAAAAACGTTGTTGCAAAACTATAACGCGTTTAAAAGGTCCCTTTTTGTCCGATCTTCTCGTTTTCACTCAAAATAAACAACGAAAAACGTTGTTGTAAAACTATTACGCGTTTGAAAGGTCCCTTTTTGTCCGATCTTCTCGTTTTCACTCAAAATAAACAACGAAAAACGTTGTTGCAAAACTATAACGCGTTTAAAAGGTCCCTTTATGTCCGATCTTCTCGTTTTCACACAAAATAAACAACGAAAAACGTTATTGCAAAACTATAACGCGTTTGAAAGGTCCCTTTTTGTCCGATCTTCTCGTTTTCACTCAAAATAAACAACGAAAAACGTTGTTGCAAAACTATAACGCGTTTAAAACGTCCCTTTTTTGTCCGATCTTCTCGTTTTCACTCAAAATAAACAACGAAAAACGTTGTTGCAAAACTATAACGCGTTTAAAAGGTCCGTTTTGTCCGATCTTCTCATTTTCACTCCAAATAAACAACGAAAAACGTTGTTGCAAAACTATAACGCGTTTAAAATGTCCCTTTTTGTCCGATTTTCTCGTTTTCACTCAAAATTAACAACGAAAAACGTTGTTGCAAAACTATAACGCGTTTAAAAGGTCCCTTTTTGTCCGATCTTCTCGTTTTCACTCAAAATTAACAACGAAAAACGTTGTTGCAAAACTATAACGCGTTTAAAAGGTCCCTTTTTGTCTGATCTTCTCGTTTTCACACAACATAAACAATGAAAAACGTTATTGCAAAACTATAACGCGTTTGAAAGGTCCCTTTTTGTCCGATCTTCTCGTTTTCACTCAAAATAAACAACACAAAACGTTGTTGCAAAACTATAACGCGTTTAAAAGGTCCCTTTTTGTCTGATCTTCTCGTATTCACTCAAAATAAACAATGAAAAACGTTGTTGCAAAACTATAACGTGTTTAAAAGGTTCCTTTATGTCCGATCTTCTAGTTTTCACTCAAAATAAACAACGAAAAACGTTATTGCAAAACTATAACGCGTTTAAAAGGTCCCATTTTATCCGATCTTCTCGTTTTCACTCAAAATTAACAACGAAAAACGTTGTTGCAAAACTATAACGCGTTTAAAAGGTCCATTTTTGTCCGATTTCCTCGTTTTCATATAAAATAAACAACGAAAAACGTTATTGCAAAACTATAACGCGTTTGAAAGGTCCATTTTTTCCGATCTTCTCGTTTTCACTCAAAATAAACAACGAAAAACGTTGTTGCAAAACTATAATGCGTTTAAAAGGTCCCTTTATGTCCGATCTTCTCGTTTTCACTCAAAATAAACAACGAAAAATGTTCTTGCAAAATTATAACGCATTTAAAAGGTCCCATTTTGTCCGATCTTCTAGTTTTCACTCAAAATTAACAACGAAAATCGTTGTTTCAAAACTATAACGCGTTTAAAAGGTCCCTTTTTGTCCGATCTTCTCTTTTTCACACAAAATAAACAACGAAAAACGTTATTGCAAAACTATAACGCGTTTAAAAGGTCCCTTTTTGCCCGATCTTCTAGTTTTCACTCAAAATAAACAACGAAAAACGTTGTTGTAAAACTATAACGCGATTAAAAGGTCCCTTTTTTGTCCGATCTTCTCGTTTTCACACAAAATAAACAACGAAAAACGTTGTTGCAAAACTATAACGCGTTTAAAAGGTCCCTTTTTGTCCGATCTTCTCGTTTTCACTCAAAATAAACAACGAAAAACGTTGTTGCAAAACTATAACGCGTTTAAAAGGTCTCTTTTTGTCAGATCTTCTCATTTTCACTCCAAATAAACAACGAAAAACGTTGTTGCAAAACTATAACGAGTTTGAAAGGTCCCTTTTTGTCCGAACTTCTCGTTTTCACTCAAAATTAACAACGAAAAACGTTGTTACAAAACTATAACGCGTTTAAAAGGTCCTTTTTTGTCCGATCTTCTCGTTTTCACTCAAAATTAACAACGAAAAACGTTATTGAAAACTATAACGCGTTTAAAAGGTCCCTTTTTGTCTGATCTTCTCGTTTTCACACAAAATAAACAACGAAAAACGTTATTGCAAAACTATAACGCGTTTGAAAGCTCCCTTTTTATCCGATCTTCACGTTTTCACTCAAAATAAACAACGCAAAACATTGTTGGAAAACTATAACGCGTTTAAAAGGTCCCTTTTTGTCCGATCTTCTCATTTTCACTCAAAATTAACAACGAAAAACGTTGTTGCAAAACTATAACGCGTTTAAAAGGTCCCTTTTTGTCCGATCTTCTCGTTTTCACTCAAAATAAACAACGAAAAACGTTGTTGTAAAACTATTACGCATTTGAAAGGTCCCTTTTTGTCCGATCTTCTCGTTTTCACTCAAAATAAACAACGCAAAACGTTGTTGCAAAACTATAACGAGTTTAAAAGGTCCCTTTATGTGCGATCTTCTCGTTTTCACTCAAAATAAACAACGAAAAACGTTGTTGCAAAACTATAACGCATATAAATGGTCCCATTTTGTCCGATCTTCTCGTTTTCACTCAAAATTAACAACGAAAAACGTTGTTGCAAAACTATAATGCGTTTAAAAGGTCCCTTTTTGTCCGATCTTCTCGTTTTCACACAAAATAAACAACGAAAAACGTTATTGCAAAACTATAACGCGTTTGAAAGGTCCCTTTTTGTCCGATCTTCTCGTTTTCACTCAAAATTAACAACGAAAAACGTTATTGCAAAACTATAACGCGTTTAAAATGTCCCTTTTTGTCTGATCTTCTCGTTTTCACACAACATAAACAATGAAAAACGTTATTGCAAAACTATAACGCGTTTGAAAGGTCCCCTTTTGTCCGATCTTCTCGTTTTCACTCAAAATAAACAACACAAAACGTTGTTGCAAAACTATAACGCGTTTAAAAGGTCCCTTTTTGTCGGATCTTCTCGTTTTCACTCAAAATAAACAACGAAAAACGTTGTTGCAAAACTATAACGTGTTTAAAAGGTTCCTTTATGTCCGATCTTCTAGTTTTCACTCAAAATAAACAACGAAAAACGTTATTGCAAAACTATAACGCGTTTAAAAGGTCCCATTTTGTCCGATCTTCTCGTTTTCACTCAAAATTAACAACGAAAAACGTTGTTGCAAAACTATAACGCGTTTAAAAGGTCCCATTTTGTCCGATCTTCTCGTTTTCACTCAAAATTAACAACGAAAAACGTTGTTGCAAAACTATAACGCGTTTAAAAGGTCCATTTTTGTCCGATTTCCTCGTTTTCATATAAAATAAACAACGAAAAACGTTATTGCAAAACTATAACGCGTTTGAAAGGTCCCTTTATTCCGATCTTCTCGTTTTCACTCAAAATAAACAACGAAAAACGTTGTTTCAAAACTATAATGCGTTTAAAAGGTCCCTTTATGTCCGATCTTCTCGTTTTCACTCAAAATAAACAACGAAAAACGTTCTTGCAAAATTATAACGCATTTAAAAGGTCCCATTTTGTCCGATCTTCTAGTTTTCACTCAAAATTAACAACGAAAATCGTTGTTGCAAAACTATAACGCGTTTAAAAGGTCCCTTTTGTCCGATCTTCTCGTTTTCACACAAAATAAACAACGAAAAACGTTATTGCAAAACTATAACGCGTTTAAAAGGTCCCTTTTTGTCCGATCTTCCCGTTTTCAATCAAAATTAACAACGAAAAATGTTGTTGCAAAACTATAACGCGTTTAAAAGGTCCCTTTTTGTCAGATCTTCTCATTTTCACTCCAAATAAACAACGAAAAACGTTGTTGCAAAACTTTAACGCGTTTGAAAGGTCCCTTTTTGTCCGAACTTCTCGTTTTCACTCAAAATTAAAAACGAAAAACGTTGTTGCAAAACTATAACGCGTTTAAAAGGTCCCTTTTTGTCCGATCTTCTCGTTTTCACTCAAAATTAACAACGAAAAACGTTGTTGCAAAACTATAACGCGTTTAAAAGGTCCCTTTTTGTCTTATCTTCTCGTTTTCACACAAAATAAACAACGAAAAACGTTATTGCAAAACTATAACGCGTTTGAAAGCTCCCTTTTTGTCCGATCTTCACGTTTTCACTCAAAATAAACAACGCAAAACATTGTTGGAAAACTATAACGCTTTTAAAAGGTCCCTTTTTGTCCGATCTTCTCATTTTCACTCAAAATTAACAATGAAAAACGTTGTTGCAAAACTATAACGCGTTTAAAAGGTCCCTTTTTGTCCGATCTTCTCGTTTTCACTCAAAATAAACAACGAAAAACGTTGTTGTAAAACTATTACGCGTTTGAAAGGTCCCTTTTTGTCCGATCTTCTCGTTTTCACTCAAAATAAACAACGAAAAACGTTGTTGCAAAACTATAACGCGTTTAAAAGGTCCCTTTATGTGCGATCTTCTCGTTTTCACTCAAAATAAACAACGAAAAACGTTGTTGCAAAACTATAACGCATTTAAAAGGTCCCATTTTGTCCGATCTTCTCGTTTTCACTCAAAATTTGCAAAACTATAACGCGTTTAAAAGGTCCCTTTTTGTCCGATCTTCTCGTTTTCACACAAAATAAACAACGAAAAACGTTATTGCAAAACTATAACGCGTTTGAAAGGTCCCTTTTTGTCCGATCTTCTCGTTTTCACTCAAAATAAACAACGAAAAACGTTGTTGCAAAATTATAACGCGTTTAAAACGTCCCTTTTTATCCAATCTTCTCGTTTTCACTAAAAATAAACAACGAAAAACGTTGTTGCAAAACTATAACGCGTTTAAAAGGTCCCTTTTTGTCCGATCTTCTCGTTTTCACTCAAAATAAACAACGAAAAACGTTGTTGCAAAACTATAACGCGTTTAAAAGGTCCCTTTCTGTCCGATTTTCTCATTTTCACACCAAATACACAACGAAAAACTTTGTTGCAAAACCATAACGCGTTTAAAAGGTCCCTTTTTGTCCGATCTTCCCGTTTTCACTCAAAATTAACAACGAAAAACGTTGTTGCAAAACTATAACGCGTTTAAAAGGTCCTTTTTGTCTTATCTTCTCGTTTTCACACAAAATAAACAACGAAAAACGTTATTGCAAAACTATCACGCGTTTGAAAGGTCCCTTTTTGTCCGATCTTCTCGTTTTAACTCTAAATTAACAACGAAAAACGTTGTTGCAAAACTATAACGCGTTTAAAAGGTCCCTTTTTGTCCGATCTTCTCGTTTTCACACAAAATAAACAACGAAAAACGTTATTGCAAAATTATAACGCGTTTGAAAGGTCCCTTTTTGTCCGATCTTCTCGTTTTCACTCAAAATTAACAACGAAAAACGTTATTGCAAAACTATAACGCGTTTAAAATGTCCCTTTTTGTCTGATCTTCTCGTTTTCACACAACATAAACAATGAAAAACGTTATTGCAAAACTATAACGCGTTTGAAAGGTCCCCTTTTGTCCGATCTTCTCGTTTTCACTCAAAATAAACAACACAAAACGTTGTTGCAAAACTATAACGCGTTTGAAAGCTCCCTTTTTGTCCGATCTTCACGTTTTCACTCAAAATAAACAACGCAAAACATTGTTGGAAAACTATAACGCTTTTGAAAGGTCCCTTTTTGTCCGATCTTCTCATTTTCACTCAAAATTAACAACGAAAAACGTTGTTGCAAAACTATAACGCGTTTAAAAGGTCCCTTTTTGTCCGATCTTCTCGTTTTCACTCAAAATAAACAACGAAAAACGTTGTTGTAAAACTATTACGCGTTTGAAAGGTCCCTTTTTGTCTGATCTTCTCGTTTTCACTCAAAATAAACAACGAAAAACGTTGTTGCAAAACTATAACGCGTTTAAAAGGTCCCTTTATGTGCGATCTTCTCGTTTTCACTCAAAATAAACAACGAAAAACGTTGTTGCAAAACTATAACGCATTTAAAAGGTCCCATTTTGTCCGATCTTCTCGTTTTCACTCAAAATTAACAACGAAAAACGTTGTTGCAAAACTATAACGCGTTTAAAAGGTCCCATTTTGTCCGATCTTCTCGTTTTCACTCAAAATTAACAACGAAAAACGTTGTTGCAAAACTATAACGCGTTTAAAAGGTCCATTTTTGTCCGATTTCCTCGTTTTCATATAAAATAAACAACGAAAAACGTTATTGCAAAACTATAACGCGTTTGAAAGGTCCCTTTTTTCCGATCTTCTCGTTTTCACTCAAAATAAACAACGAAAAACGTTGTTTCAAAACTATAATGCGTTTAAAAGGTCCCTTTATGTCCGATCTTCTCGTTTTCACTCAAAATAAACAACGAAAAACGTTCTTGCAAAATTATAACGCATTTAAAAGGTCCCATTTTGTCCGATCTTCTAGTTTTCACTCAAAATTAACAACGAAAATCGTTGTTGCAAAACTATAACGCGTTTAAAAGGTCCCTTTTGTCCGATCTTCTCGTTTTCACACAAAATAAACAACGAAAAACGTTATTGCAAAACTATAACGCGTTTAAAAGGTCCCTTTTTGTCCGATCTTCCCGTTTTCAATCAAAATTAACAACGAAAAATGTTGTTGCAAAACTATAACGCGTTTAAAAGGTCCCTTTTTGTCAGATCTTCTCATTTTCACTCCAAATAAACAACGAAAAACGTTGTTGCAAAACTTTAACGCGTTTGAAAGGTCCCTTTTTGTTCGAACTTCTCGTTTTCACTCAAAATTAAAAACGAAAAACGTTGTTGCAAAACTATAACGCGTTTAAAAGGTCCCTTTTTGTCCGATCTTCTCGTTTTCACTCAAAATTAACAACGAAAAACGTTGTTGCAAAACTATAACGCGTTTAAAAGGTCCCTTTTTGTCTTATCTTCTCGTTTTCACACAAAATAAACAACGAAAAACGTTATTGCAAAACTATAACGCGTTTGAAAGCTCCCTTTTTGTCCGATCTTCACGTTTTCACTCAAAATAAACAACGCAAAACATTGTTGGAAAACTATAACGCTTTTAAAAGGTCCCTTTTTGTCCGATCTTCTCATTTTCACTCAAAATTAACAATGAAAAACGTTGTTGCAAAACTATAACGCGTTTAAAAGGTCCCTTTTTGTCCGATCTTCTCGTTTTCACTCAAAATAAACAACGAAAAACGTTGTTGTAAAACTATTACGCGTTTGAAAGGTCCCTTTTTGTCCGATCTTCTCGTTTTCACTCAAAATAAACAACGAAAAACGTTGTTGCAAAACTATAACGCGTTTAAAAGGTCCCTTTATGTGCGATCTTCTCGTTTTCACTCAAAATAAACAACGAAAAACGTTGTTGCAAAACTATAACGCATTTAAAAGGTCCCATTTTGTCCGATCTTCTCGTTTTCACTCAAAATTTGCAAAACTATAACGCGTTTAAAAGGTCCCTTTTTGTCCGATCTTCTCGTTTTCACACAAAATAAACAACGAAAAACGTTATTGCAAAACTATAACGCGTTTGAAAGGTCCCTTTTTGTCCGATCTTCTCGTTTTCACTCAAAATAAACAACGAAAAACGTTGTTGCAAAATTATAACGCGTTTAAAACGTCCCTTTTTATCCAATCTTCTCGTTTTCACTAAAAATAAACAACGAAAAACGTTGTTGCAAAACTATAACGCGTTTAAAAGGTCCCTTTTTGTCCGATCTTCTCGTTTTCACTCAAAATAAACAACGAAAAACGTTGTTGCAAAACTATAACGCGTTTAAAAGGTCCCTTTCTGTCCGATTTTCTCATTTTCACACCAAATACACAACGAAAAACTTTGTTGCAAAACCATAACGCGTTTAAAAGGTCCCTTTTTGTCCGATCTTCCCGTTTTCACTCAAAATTAACAACGAAAAACGTTGTTGCAAAACTATAACGCGTTTAAAAGGTCCTTTTTGTCTTATCTTCTCGTTTTCACACAAAATAAACAACGAAAAACGTTATTGCAAAACTATCACGCGTTTGAAAGGTCCCTTTTTGTCCGATCTTCTCGTTTTAACTCTAAATTAACAACGAAAAACGTTGTTGCAAAACTATAACGCGTTTAAAAGGTCCCTTTTTGTCCGATCTTCTCGTTTTCACACAAAATAAACAACGAAAAACGTTATTGCAAAATTATAACGCGTTTGAAAGGTCCCTTTTTGTCCGATCTTCTCGTTTTCACTCAAAATTAACAACGAAAAACGTTATTGCAAAACTATAACGCGTTTAAAATGTCCCTTTTTGTCTGATCTTCTCGTTTTCACACAACATAAACAATGAAAAACGTTATTGCAAAACTATAACGCGTTTGAAAGGTCCCCTTTTGTCCGATCTTCTCGTTTTCACTCAAAATAAACAACACAAAACGTTGTTGCAAAACTATAACGCGTTTGAAAGCTCCCTTTTTGTCCGATCTTCACGTTTTCACTCAAAATAAACAACGCAAAACATTGTTGGAAAACTATAACGCTTTTGAAAGGTCCCTTTTTGTCCGATCTTCTCATTTTCACTCAAAATTAACAACGAAAAACGTTGTTGCAAAACTATAACGCGTTTAAAAGGTCCCTTTTTGTCCGATCTTCTCGTTTTCACTCAAAATAAACAACGAAAAACGTTGTTGTAAAACTATTACGCGTTTGAAAGGTCCCTTTTTGTCTGATCTTCTCGTTTTCACTCAAAATAAACAACGAAAAACGTTGTTGCAAAACTATAACGCGTTTAAAAGGTCCCTTTATGTGCGATCTTCTCGTTTTCACTCAAAATAAACAACGAAAAACGTTGTTGCAAAACTATAACGCATTTAAAAGGTCCCATTTTGTCCGATCTTCTCGTTTTCACTCAAAATTAACAACGAAAAACGTTGTTGCAAAACTATAACGCTTTTAAAAGGTCCCTTTTTGTCCGATCTTCTCGTTTTCACACAAAATTAACAACGAAAAACGTTATTGCAAAACTATAACGCGTTTTAAATGTCCCTTTTTGTCTGATCTTCTCGTTTTCACACATCATAAACAATGAAAA
Organism: Rutidosis leptorrhynchoides; assembly: GCF_046630445.1. Classification (NCBI taxonomy): domain Eukaryota; kingdom Viridiplantae; phylum Streptophyta; class Magnoliopsida; order Asterales; family Asteraceae; genus Rutidosis; species Rutidosis leptorrhynchoides. The sequence continues at coordinate 263,598,696 of NC_092337.1, forward strand.
ACGTTATTGCAAAACTATAACGCGTTTGAAAGGTCCCCTTTTGTCCGATCTTCTCGTTTTCACTCAAAATAAACAACACAAAACGTTGTTGCAAAACTATAACGCGTTTAAAAGGTCCCTTTTTGTCCGATCTTCTCGTTTTCACTCAAAATAAACAACGAAAAACGTTGTTGCAAAACTTTAACGTGTTTAAAAGGTTCCTTTATGTCCGATCTTCTAGTTTTCACTCAAAATAAACAACGAAAAACGTTATTGCAAAACTATAACGCGTTTAAAAGGTCCCATTTTGTCTGATCTTCTCGTTTTCACTCAAAATTAACAACGAAAAACGTTGTTGCAAAACTATATCGCGTTTAAAAGGTCCCATTTTGTCCGATCTTCTCGTTTTCACTCAAAATTAACAACAAAAAACGTTGTTGCAAAACTATAACGCGTTTAAAAGGTCCATTTTTGTCCGATTTCCTCGTTTTCATATAAAATAAACAACGAAAAACGTTATTGCAAAACTATAACGCGTTTGAAAGGTCCCTTTTTTCCGATCTTCTCGTTTTCACTCAAAATAAACAACGAAAAACGTTGTTGCAAAACTATAATGCGTTTAAAAGGTCCCTTTATGTCCGATCTTCTCGTTTTCACTCAAAATAAACAACGAAAAACGTTATTGCAAAATTATAACGCATTTAAAAGGTCCCATTTTGTCCGATCTTCTAGTTTTCACTCAAAATTAACAACGAAAATCGTTGTTGCAAAACTATAACGCGTTTAAAAGGTCCCTTTTTGTCCGATCTTCTCGTTTTCACACAAAATAAACAACGAAAAACGTTATTACAAAACTATAACGCGTTTAAAAGGTCCCTTTTTGTCCGATCTTCTCGTTTTCACTCAAAATTAACAACGAAAAACGTTGTTGCAAAACTATAACGCGTTTAAAAGGTCCCTTTTTGTCAGATCTTCTCATTTTCACTCCAAATAAACAACGAAAAACGTTGTTGCAAAACTTTAACGCGTTTGAAAGGTCCCTTTTTGTCCGAACTTCTCGTTTTCACTCAAAATTAACAACGAAAAACGTTGTTGCAAAACTTAACGCGTTTAAAAGGTCCCTTTTTGTCCGATGTTCTCGTTTTCACTCAAAATTAACAACGAAAAACGTTGTTGCAAAACTATAACGCGTTTAAAAGGTCCCTTTTTGTCTGATCTTCTCGTTTTCACACAAAATAAACAACGAAAAACTTTATTGCAAAACTATAACGCGTTTGAAAGCTCCCTTTTTATCCGATCTTCACGTTTTCACTCAAAATAAACAACGCAAAACATTGTTGGAAAACTATAACGCTTTTAAAAGGTCCCTTTTTGTCCGATCTTCTCATTTTCACTCAAAATTATAAACAAAAAACGTTGTTGCAAAACTATAACGCGTTTAAAAGGTCCCTTTTTGTCCGATCTTCTCGTTTGCACTCAAAATAAACAACGAAAAACGTTGTTGTAAAACTATTACGCGTTTGAAAGGTCCCTTTTTGTCCGATCTTCTCGTTTTCAGTCAAAATAAACAAAGAAAAACGTTGTTGCAAAACTATAACGCGTTTAAAAGGTCCCTTTATGTGCGATCTTCTCGTTTTCACTCAAAATAAACAACGAAAAACGTTGTTGCAAAACTATAACGCATTTAAAAGGTCCCATTTTGTCCGATCTTCTCGTTTTCACTCAAAATTTGCAAAACTATAACGCGTTTAAAAGGTCCCTTTCTGTCCGATTTTCTCATTTTCACTCCAAATACACAACGAAAAACTTTGTTGCAAAACCATAACGCGTTTAAAAGGTCCCTTTTTGTCCGATCTTCCCGTTTTCACTCAAAATTAACAACGAAAAACGTTGTTGCAAAACTATAACGCGTTTAAAAGCTTTTTGTCTTATCTTCTCGTTTTCACTCAAAATAAACATCAAAAAACGTTATTGCAAAACTATCACGCGTTTGAAAGGTCCCTTTTTGTCCGATCTTCTCGTTTTCACTCTAAATTAACAACGAAAAACGTTGTTGCAAAACTATAACGCGTTTAAAAGGTCCCTTTTTGTCCGATCTTCTCGTTTTCACTCTAAATTAACAACGAAAAACGTTGTTGCAAAACTATAACGCGTTTAAAAGGTCCCTTTTTGTCCGATCTTCTCGTTTTCACACAAAATAAACAACGAAAAACGTTATTGCAAAACTATAACGCGTTTGAAAGGTCCCTTTTTGTCCGATCTTCTCATTTTCACTCAAAATAAACAACGAAAAACGTTGTTGCAAAATTATAACGCGTTTAAAACGTCCCTTTTTATCCAATCTTCTCGTTTTCACTAAAAATAAACAACGAAAATCGTTGTTGCAAAACTATAACGCGTTTAAAAAGTCCCTTTTTGTCCGATCTTCTCGTTTTCACTCAAAATAAACAACGAAAAACGTTGTTGCAAAACTATAACGCGTTTAAAAGGTCCCTTTCTGTCCGATTTTCTCATTTTCACTCCAAATACACAACGAAAAACTTTGTTGCAAAACCATAACGCGTTTAAAAGGTCCCTTTTTGTCCGATCTTCCCGTTTTCACTCAAAATTAACAACGAAAAACGTTGTTGCAAAACTATAACGCGTTTAAAAGCTTTTTGTCTTATCTTCTCGTTTTCACACAAAATAAACATCAAAAAACGTTATTGCAAAACTATCACGCGTTTGAAAGGTCCCTTTTTCTCCAATCTTCTCGTTTTCACTCTAAATTAACAACGAAAAACGTTGTTGCAAAACTATAACGCGTTTAAAAGGTCCCTTTTTGTCCGATCTTCTCGTTTTCACACAAAATAAACAACGAAAAACGTTATTGCAAAACTATAACGCCTTTGAAAGGTCTCCTTTTGTCCGATCTTCTCGTTTTCACTCAAAATAAACAACACAAAACGTTGTTGCAAAACTATAACGCGTTTAAAAGGTCCCTTTTTGTCCGATCTTCTCGTTTTCACTCAAAATAAACAACGAAAAACGTTGTTGCAAAACTATAACGTGTTTAAAAGGTTCCTTTATGTTCGATCTTCTAGTTTTCACTCAAAATAAACAACGAAAAACGTTCTTGCAAAACTATAATGCGTTTAAAATGTCCCATTTTGTCCGATCTTCTCGTTTTCACTCAAAATTAACAAAGAAAAACGTTGTTGCAAAACTATAACGCGTTTAAAAGGTCCCATTTTGTCCGATCTTCTCGTTTTCACTCAAAATTAACAACGAAAAACGTTGTTGCAAAACTATAACGCGTTTAAAAGGTCCATTTTTGTCCGATTTCCTCGTTTTCATATAAAATAAACAACGAAAAACGTTATTGCAAAACTATAACGCGTTTGAAAGGTCCATTTTTTCCGATCTTCTCGTTTTCACTCAAAATAAACAACGAAAAACGTTGTTGCAAAACTATAATGCGTTTAAAAGGTCCCTTTATGTCCGATCTTCTCGTTTTCACTCAAAATAAACAACGAAAAACGTTCTTGCAAAATTATAACGCATTTAAAAAGTGCCCATTTTCTCCGATCTTCTAGTTTTCACTCAAAATTAACAACGAAAATCGTTGTTGCAAAACTATAACGCGTTTAAAAGGTCCCTTTTTGTCCGATCTTCCCGTTTTCACACAAAATAAACAACGAAAAACGTTATTGCAAAACTATAACGCGTTTAAAAGGTCTCTTTTTGTCCGATCTTCTCGTTTTCACTCAAAATAAACAACGAAAAACGTTGTTGCAAAACAATAACGCGTTTAAAACGTCCTTTTTTTGTCCGATCTTCTCGTTTTCACTCAAAATAAACAACGAAAAACGTTGTTGCAAAACTATAACGCGTTTAAAAGGTCCCTTTTTGTCCGATCTTCTCGTTTTCACTCAAAATAAACAACGAAAAACGTTGTTGCAAAACTATAACGCGTTTAAAAGGTCCCTTTTTGTCAGATCTTCTCATTTTCACTCCAAATAAACAACGAAAAACGTTGTTGCAAAACTTTAACGCGTTTGAAAGGTCCCTTTTTGTCCGAACTTCTCGTTTTCACTCAAAATTAACAACGAAAAACGTTGTTGCAAAACTATAACGTGTTTAAAAGGTCCCTTTTTGTCCGATCTTCTCGTTTTCACTCAAAATTAACAACGAAAAACGTTGTTGCAAAACTATAACGCGTTTAAAAGGTCCTTTTTTGTCTGATCTTCTCGTTTTCACACAAAATAAACAACGAAAAACGTTATTGCAAAACTATAACGCGTTTGAAAGCTCCCTTTTTGTCCGATCTTCACGTTTTCACTCAAAATAAACAACAAAACATTGTTGGAAAACTATAACGCGTTTAAAAGGTCCGTTTTGTCCGAACTTCTCATTTTCACTCAAAATTAACAACGAAAAACGTTGTTGCAAAACTATAACGCGTTTAAAAGGTCCCTTTTTGTCTGATCTTCTCGTTTTCACACAAAATAAACAACGAAAAACGTTATTGCAAAACTATAACGCGTTTGAAAGGTCCCTTTTTGTCCGATCTTCTCGTTTTCACACAAAATAAACAACGAAAAACGTTATTACAAAACTATAACGCGTTTAAAAGGTCCCTTTTTGTCCGATCTTCTCGTTTTCACTCAAAATAAACAACGAAAAACGTTGTTGCAAAACTATAACGAGTTTAAAACGTCCCTTTTTTGTTCGATATTCTCGTTTTCACTCCAAATAAACAACGAAAAATGTTGTTGCAAAACTATAACGCGTTTAAAAGGTCCCTTTTTGTCCGATCTTCTCGTTTTCACTCAAAATAAACAACGAAAAACGTTGTTGCAAAACTATAACGCGTTTAAAAGGTCCCTTTTTTGTCCGATCTTCTCGTTTTCACTCAAAATAAACAACGAAAAACGTTGTTGTAAAACTATTACGCGTTTGAAAGGTCCCTTTTTGTCCGATCTTCTCGTTTTCACTCAAAATAAACAACGAAAAACGTTGTTGCAAAACTATAACGCGTTTAAAAGGTCCCTTTATGTCCGATCTTCTCGTTTTCACACAAAATAAACAACGAAAAACGTTATTGCAAAACTATAACGCGTTTGAAAGGTCCCTTTTTGTCCGATCTTCTCGTTTTCACACAAAATAAACAACGAAAAACGTTATTGCAAAACTATAACGCGTTTAAAAGGTCCCTTTATGTCCGATCTTCTCGTTTTCACTCAAAATAAACAACGAAAAACGTTGTTCCAAAACTATAACGCGTTTAAAACGTCCCTTTTTTGTTCGATCTTCTCGTTTTCACTCCAAATAAACAACGAAAAACGTTGTTGCAAAACTATAACGCGTTTAAAATGTCCCTTTTTGTCCGATTTTCTCGTTTTCACTCAAAATAAACAACGAAAAACGTTGTTGCAAAACTATAACGCGTTTAAAAGGTCCCTTTTTGTCCGATCTTCTCGTTTTCACACAAAATAAACAACGAAAAACGTTATTGCAAAACTATCATGCGTTTGAAAGGTCCCTTTTTGTCCGATCTTCTCGTTTTCACTCTAAATTAACAACGAAAAACGTTGTTGCAAAACTATAACGCGTTTAAAAGGTCCCTTTTTGTCTGATCTTCTCGTTTTCACACAACATAAACAATGAAAAACGTTATTGCAAAACTATAACGCTTTTGAAAGGTCCCTTTTTGTCCGATCTTCTCGTTTTCACTCAAAATAAACAACACAAAACGTTGTTGCAAAACTAAAACGCGTTTAAAAGGTCCCTTTTTGTCCGATCTTCTAGTTTTCACTCAAAATAAAAAACGAAAAACGTTATTGCAAAACTATAACGCGTTTAAAAGTTCCCATTTTGTCCGATCTTCTCGTTTTCACTCAAAATTAACAACGAAAAACGTTGTTGCAAAACTATAACGCGTTTAAAAGGTCCCATTTTGTCCGATCTTCTCGTTTTCACTCAAAATTAACAACGAAAAACGTTGTTGCAAAACTATAACGCGTTTAAAAGGTCCATTTTTGTCCGATTTCCTCGTTTTCATATAAAATAAACAACGCAAAACGTTATTGCAAAATTATAACGCGTTTGAAAGGTCCCTTTTTTCCGATCTTCTCGTTTTCACTCAAAATAAACAATGAAAAACGTTGTTGCAAAACTATAATGCGTTTAAAAGGTCCCTTTATGTCCGATCTTCTCGTTTTCACTCAAAATAAACAACGAAAAACGTTGTTGCAAAATTATAACGCATTTAAAAGGTCACATTTTGTCCGATCTTCTAGTTTTCACTCAAAATTAACAACGAAAATCGTTGTTACAAAACTATAACGCGTTTAAAAGGTCCCTTTTTGTCCGATCTTCTCATTTTCACTCCAAATAAACAACGAAAAACGTTATTGCAAAACTATAACGCGTTTAAAAGGTCCCTTTTTGTCCGATCTTCTCGTTTTCACTCATAATAAACAACGAAAAACGTTGTTGCAAAACTATAACGCGTTTAAAACGTCCCTTTTTGTCCGATCTTCTCGTTTTCACTCAAAATAAACAACGAAAAACGTTGTTGTAAAACTATAACGCGTTTAAAAGGTCCCTTTTTGTCTGATCTTCTCGTTTTCACACAAAATAAACAACGAAAAACGTTATTGCAAAACTATAACGCGTTTGAAAGCTCCCTTTTTGTCAGATCTTCTCATTTTCACTCCAAATAAACAACGAAAAACGTTGTTGCAAAACTATAACGCGTTTGAAAGGTCCCTTTTTGTCCGAACTTCTCGTTTTCACTCAAAATTAACAACGAAAAACGTTGTTGCAAAACTATAACGCGTTTAAAAGGTCCCTTTTTGTCCGATCGTTTCGTTTTCACTCAAAATTAACAACGAAAAACGTTGTTGCAAAACTATAACGCGTTTAAAAGGTCCCTTTTTGTCTGATCTTCTCGTTTTCACACAAAATAAACAACGAAAAACGTTATTGCAAAACTATAACGCGTTTGAAAGCTCCCTTTTTGTCCGATCTTCACGTTTTCACTCAAAATAAACAACGAAAAACGTTGTTGCAAAACTATAACGCGTTTAAAAGGTTCCTTTTTGTCCGATCTTCTCGTTTTCACTCAAAATAAACAACGAAAAACGTTGTTGCAAAACTATAACGCGTTTAAAAGGTGCCTTTTTGTCAGATCTTCTCATTTTCACTCCAAATAAACAACGAAAAACGTTGTTGCAAAACTATAACGCGTTTGAAAGGTCCCTTTTTGTCCGAACTTCTCGTTTTCACTCAAAATTAACAACGAAAAACGTTGTTGCAAAACTATAACGCGTTTAAAAGGTCCCTTTTTGTCCGATCTTCTCATTTTCACTCAAAATTAACAACGAAAAACGTTGTTGCAAAACTATAACGCGTTTAAAAGGTCCATTTTTGTCCGATTTCCTCGTTTTCATATAAAATAAACAACGCAAAACGTTATTGCAAAATTATAACGCGTTTGAAAGGTCCCTTTTTTCCGATCTTCTCGTTTTCACTCAAAATAAACAACGAAAAACGTTGTTGCAAAACTATAATGCGTTTAAAAGGTCCCTTTATGTCCGATCTTCTCGTTTTCACTCAAAATAAACAACGAAAAACGTTGTTGCAAAATTATAACGCATTTAAAAGGTCACATTTTGTCCGATCTTCTAGTTTTCACTCAAAATTAACAACGAAAATCGTTGTTACAAAACTATAACGCGTTTAAAAGGTCCCTTTTTGTCCGATCTTCTCGTTTTCACTCAAAATAAACAACGAAAAACGTTATTGCAAAACTATAACGCGTTTAAAAGGTCCCTTTTTGTCCGATCTTCTCGTTTTCACTCATAATAAACAACGAAAAACGTTGTTGCAAAACTATAACGCGTTTAAAAGGTCCCTTTTTGTCCGATCGTCTCGTTTTCACTCAAAATTAACAACGAAAAACGTTGTTGCAAAACTATAACGCGTTTAAAAGGTCCCTTTTTGTCTGATCTTCTCGTTTTCACACAAAATAAACAACGAAAAACGTTATTGCAAAACTATAACGCGTTTGAAAGCTCCCTTTTTGTCCGATCTTCACGTTTTCACTCAAAATAAACAACGAAAAACGTTGTTGCAAAACTATAACGCGTTTAAAAGGTTCCTTTTTGTCCGATCTTCTCGTTTTCACTCAAAATAAACAACGAAAAACGTTGTTGCAAAACTATAACGCGTTTAAAAGGTGCCTTTTTGTCAGATCTTCTCATTTTCACTCCAAATAAACAACGAAAAACGTTGTTGCAAAACTATAACGCGTTTGAAAGGTCCCTTTTTGTCCGAACTTCTCGTTTTCACTCAAAATTAACAACGAAAAACGTTGTTGCAAAACTATAACGCGTTTAAAAGGTCCCTTTTTGTCCGATCTTCTCATTTTCACTCAAAATTAACAACGAAAAACGTTGTTGCAAAACTATAACGCGTTTAAAAGGTCCCTTTTTGTCCGATCTTCTCATTTTCACTCAAAATTAACAACGAAAAACGTTATTGCAAAACTATAACGCGTTTAAAATGTCCCTTTTTGTCTGATCTTCTCGTTTTCACACAACATAAACAATGAAAAACGTTATTGCAAAACTATAACGCGTTTGAAAGGTCTCCTTTTGTCCGATCTTCTCGTTTTCACTCAAAATAAACAACACAAAACGTTGTTGCAAAACTATAACGCGTTTAAAAGGTCCCTTTTTGTCCGATCTTCTAGTTTTCACTCAAAATTAACAACGAAAAACGTTGTTGCAAAACTATAACGCGTTTAAAAGGTCCCATGTTGTCCGATCTTCTAGTTTTCACTCAAAATTAACAACGAAAAACGTTGTTGCAAAACTATAACGCGTTTAAAAGGTCCCATGTTGTCCGATCTTCTCGTTTTCACTCAAAATTAACAACGAAAAACGTTGTTGCAAAACTAAAACGCGTTTAAAAGGTCCATTTTTGTCCGATTTCCTCGTTTTCATATAAAATAAACAACGAAAAACGTTATTGCAAAACTATAACGCGTTTGAAAGGTCCATTTTTTCCGATCTTCTCGTTTTCACTCAAAATAAACAACGAAAAACGTTGTTGCAAAACTATAATGCGTTTAAAAGGTCCCTTTATGTCCGATCTTCTCGTTTTCACTCAAAATAAACAACGAAAAACGTTATTGCAAAATTATAACGCATTTAAAAGGTCCCATTTTGTCCGATCTTCTAGTTTTCACTCAAAATTAACAACGAAAATCGTTGTTGCAAAACTATAACGCGTTTAAAAGGTTCTTTTTTGTCCGATCTTCTCGTTTTCACACAAAATAAACAACGAAAAACGTTATTGCAAAACTATAACGCGTTTAAAAGGTCCCTTTTTGTCCGATCTTCTCGTTTTCACACAAAATAAACAACGAAAAACGTTATTGCAAAACTATAAGGCGTTTGAAAGGTCCCTTTTTTCCGATCTTCTCGTTTTCACTCAAAATAAACAACGAAAAACGTTGTTGCAAAACTATAATGCGTTTAAAAGGTCCCTTTATGTCCGATCTTCTCGTTTTCACTCAAAATAAACAATGAAAAACGTTATTGCAAAATTATAACGCATTTAAAAGGTCCCATTTTGTCCGATCTTCTAGTTTTCACTCAAAATTAACAACGAAAAACGTTGTTGCAAAACTATAACGCGTTTAAAAGGTCCCTTTTTGTCAGATCTTCTCATTTTCACTCCAAATAACCAACGAAAAACGTTGTTGCAAAACTTTAACGCGTTTGAAAGGTCCCTTTTTGTCCGAACTTCTCGTTTTCACTCAAAATTAACAACGAAAAACGTTGTTGCAAAACTATAACGCGTTTAAAAGGTCCCTTTTTGTCCGATCTTCTCGTTTTCACTCAAAATTAACAACGAAAAACGTTGTTGCAAAACTATAACGCGTTTAAAAGGTCCCTTTTTGTCTGATCTTCTCGTTTTCACACAAAATAAACAACGAAAAACTTTATTGCAAAACTATAACGCGTTTGAAAGCTCCCTTTTTGTCCGATCTTCACGTTTTCACTCAAAATAAACAACGCAAAACATTGTTGGAAAACTATAACGCTTTTAAAAGGTCCCTTTTTGTCCGATCTTCTCATTTTCACTCAAAATTATAAACAAAAAACGTTGTTGCAAAACTATAACGCGTTTAAAAGGTCCCTTTTTGTCCGATCTTCTCGTTTTCACTCAAAATAAACAACGAAAAACGTTGTTGTAAAACTATTACGCGTTTGAAAGGTCCCTTTTTGTCCGATCTTCTCGTTTTCACTCAAAATAAACAACGAAAAACGTTGTTGCAAAACTATAACGCGTTTAAAAGGTCCCTTTATGTGCGATCTTCTCGTTTTCACTCAAAATAAACGAAAAACGTTGTTGCAATACTATAACGCATTTAAAAGGTCCCATTTTGTCCGATCTTCTCGTTTTCACTCAAAATTTGCAAAACTATAACGCGTTTGAAAGGTCCCTTTTTGTCCGATCTTCTCGTTTTCACTCAAAATAAACAACGAAAAACGTTGTTGCAAAACTATAACGCGTTTAAAAAGTCTCTATTTGTCCGATCTTCTCGTTTTCACTCAAAATAAACAACGAAAAACGTTGCTGCAAAACTATAACGCGTTTAAAAGGTCCCTTTCTGTCCGATTTTCTCATTTTCACTCCAAATACACAACGAAAAACTTTGTTGCAAAACCATAACGCGTTTAAAAGGTCCCTTTTTGTCCGATCTTCCCGTTTTCACTCAAAATTAACAACGAAAAACGTTGTTGCAAAACTATAACGCGTTTAAAAGCTTTTTGTCTTATCTTCTCGTTTTCACACAAAATAAACAACAAAAAACGTTATTGCAAAACTATCACGCGTTTGAAAGGTCCCTTTTTGTCCAATCTTCTCGTTTTCACTCTACATTAACAACGAAAAACGTTGTTGCAAAACTATAACGCGTTTAAAAGCTCCCTTTTTGTCCGATCTTCTCATTTTCACACAAAATAAACAACGAAAAACGTTATTGCAAAACTATAACGCGTTTGAAAGGTCCCTTTTTGTCCGATCTTCTCGTTTTCACTCAAAATTAATAACGAAAAACGTTATTGCAAAACTATAACGCGTTTAAAATGTCCCTTTTTGTCTGATCTTCTCGTTTTCACACAACATAAACAATGAAAAACGTTATTGCAAAACTATAACGCCTTTGAAAGGTCCCCTTTTGTCCGATCTTCTCGTTTTCACTCAAAATAAACAACACAAAACGTTGTTGCAAAACTATAACGCGTTTAAAAGGTCCCTTTTTGTCCGATCTTCTCGTTTTCACTTAAAATAAACAACGAAAAACGTTGTTGCAAAACTATAACGTGTTTAAAAGGTTCTTTTATGTCCGATCTTCTAGTTTTCACTCAAAATAAACAACGAAAAACGTTATTGCAAAACTATAACGCGTTTAAAAGGTCCCATTTTGTCCGATCTTCTCGTTTTCACTCAAAATTAACAACGAAAAACGTTGTTGCAAAACTATAACGCGTTTAAAAGGTCCCATTTTCTCCGATCTTCTCGTTTTCACTCAAAATTAACAACGAAAAACGTTGTTGCAAAACTATAACGCGTTTAAAAGGTCCATTTTTGTCCGATTTCCTCGTTTTCATATAAAATAAACAACGAAAAACGTTATTGCAAAACTATAACGCGTTTGAAAGGTCCATTTTTTCCGATCTTCTCGTTTTCACTCAAAATAAACAACGAAAAAAGTTGTTGCAAAACTATAATGCGTTTAAAAGGTCCCTTGATGTCCGATCTTCTCATTTTCACTCAAAATAAACAACGAAAAACGTTCTTGCAAAATTATAACGCATTTAAAAGGTCCCATTTTGTCCGATCTTCTAGTTTTCACTCAAAATTAACAACGAAAATCGTTGTTGCAAAACTATAACGCGTTTAAAAGGTCCCTTTTTGTCCGATCTTCTCGTTTTCACACAAAATAAACAACGAAAAACGTTATTGCAAAACTATAACGCGTTTAAAAGGTCCCTTTTTGTCCGATCTTCTCGTTTTCACTCAAAATAAACAACGAAAAACGTTGTTGCAAAACAATAACGCGTTTAAAACGTCCTTTTTTTGTCCGATCTTCTCGTTTTCACTCAAAATAAACAACGAAAAACGTTGTTGCAAAACTATAACGCGTTTAAAAGGTCCCTTTTTGTCCGATCTTCTCGTTTTCACTCAAAATAAACAACGAAAAACGTTGTTGCAAAACTGTAACGCGTTTAAAAGGTCCCTTTTTGTCATATCTTCTCATTTTCACTCCAAATAAACAACGAAAAACGTTGTTGCAAAACTTTAACGCGTTTGAAAGGTCCCTTTTTGTCCGAACTTCTCGTTTTCACTCAAAATTAACAACGAAAAACGTTGTTGCAAAACTATAACGCGTTTAAAAGGTCCCTTTTTGTCCGATCTTCTCGTTTTCACTCAAAATTAACAACGAAAAACGTTTTTGCAAAACTATAACGCGTTTAAAAGGTCCTTTTTTGTCTGATCTTCTCGTTTTCACACAAAATAAACAACGAAAAACGTTTTTGCAAAACTATAACGCGTTTGAAAGCTCCCTTTTTGTCCGATCTTCACGTTTTCACTCAAAATAAACAACAAAACATTGTTGGAAAACTATAATGCGTTTAAAAGGTCCCGTTTTGTCTGATCTTCTCATTTTCACTCAAAATTAACAACGAAAAATGTTGTTGCAAAACTATAACGCGTATAAAAGGTCCCTTTTTGTCCGATCTTCTCGTTTTCACACAAAATAAACAACGAAAAACGTTATTGCAAAACTATAACGCGTTTAAAAAGTCCCTTTTTGTCCGATCTTCTCGTTTTCACTCAAAATAAACAACGAAAAACGTTGTTGCAAAACAATAACGCGTTTAAAACGTCCTTTTTTTGTCCGATCTTCTCGTTTTCACTCAAAATAAACAACGAAAAACGTTGTTGCAAAACTATAACGCGTTTAAAAGGTCCCTTTTTGTCCGATCTTCTCGTTTTCACTCAAAATAAACAACGAAAAACGTTGTTGCAAAACTATAACGCGTTTAAAAGGTCCCTTTTTGTCATATCTTCTCATTTTCACTCCAAATAAACAACGAAAAACGTTGTTGCAAAACTTTAACGCGTTTGAAAGGTCCCTTTTTGTCCGAACTTCTCGTTTTCACTCAAAATTAACAACGAAAAACGTTGTTGCAAAACTATAACGCGTTTAAAAGGTCCCTTTTTGTCCGATCTTCTCGTTTTCACTCAAAATTAACAACGAAAAACTTTGTTGCAAAACTATAACGCGTTTAAAAGGTCCTTTTTTGTCTGATCTTCTCGTTTTCACACAAAATAAACAACGAAAAACGTTTTTGCAAAACTATAACGCGTTTGAAAGCTCCCTTTTTGTCCGATCTTCACGTTTTCACTCAAAATAAACAACAAAACATTGTTGGAAAACTATAATGCGTTTAAAAGGTCCTGTTTTGTCCGATCTTCTCATTTTCACTCAAAATTAACAACGAAAAATGTTGTTGCAAAACTATAACGCGTATAAAAGGTCCCTTTTTGTCCGATCTTCTCGTTTTCACACAAAATAAACAACGAAAAACGTTATTGCAAAACTATAACGCGTTTAAAAGGTCCCTTTTTGTCCGATCTTCTCGTTTTCACTCAAAATAAACAACGAAAAACGTTGTTGCAAAACAATAACGCGTTTAAAACGTCCTTTTTTTGTCCGATCTTCTCGTTTTCACTCAAAATAAACAACGAAAAACGTTGTTGCAAAACTATAACGCGTTTAAAAGGTCCCTTTTTGTCCGATCTTCTCGTTTTCACTCAAAATAAACAACGAAAAACGTTGTTGCAAAACTATAACGCGTTTAAAAGGTCCCTTTTTGTCATATCTTCTCATTTTCACTCCAAATAAACAACGAAAAACGTTGTTGCAAAACTTTAACGCGTTTGAAAGGTCCCTTTTTGTCCGAACTTCTCGTTTTCACTCAAAATTAACAACGAAAAACGTTGTTGCAAAACTATAACGCGTTTAAAAGGTCCCTTTTTGTCCGATCTTCTCGTTTTCACTCAAAATTAACAACGAAAAACGTTGTTGCAAAACTATAACCCGTTTAAAAGGTCCTTTTTTGTCTGATCTTCTCGTTTTCACACAAAATAAACAACGAAAAACGTTTTTGCAAAACTATAACGCGTTTGAAAGCTCCCTTTTTGTCCGATCTTCACGTTTTCACTCAAAATAAACAACAAAACATTGTTGGAAAACTATAATGCGTTTAAAAGGTCCCGTTTTGTCCGATCTTCTCATTTTCACTCAAAATTAACAACGAAAAATGTTGTTGCAAAACTATAACGCGTATAAAAGGTCCCTTTTTGTCTGATCTTCTCGTTTTCACTCAAAATAAACAACGAAAAACGTTGTTGTAAAACTATTACGCGTTTGAAAGGTCACTTTTTGTCCGATCTTCTCGTTTTCACTCAAAATAAACAACGAAAAACGTTGTTGCAAAACTATAACGCGTTTAAAAGGTCCCTTTATGTCCGATCTTCTCGTTTTCACACAAAATAAACAACGAAAAACGTTATTGCAAAACTATAACGCCTTTGAAAGGTCTCCTTTTGTCCGATCTTCTCGTTTTCACTCAAAATAAACAACACAAAACGTTGTTGCAAAACTATAACGCGTTTAAAAGGTCCCTTTTTGTCCGATCTTCTCGTTTTCACTCAAAATAAACAACGAAAAACGTTGTTGCAAAACTATAACGTGTTTAAAAGGTTCCTTTATGTTCGATCTTCTAGTTTTCACTCAAAATAAACAACGAAAAACGTTCTTGCAAAACTATAACGCGTTTAAAAGGTCCCATTTTGTCCGATCTTCTCGTTTTCACTCAAAATTAACAACGAAAAACGTTGTTGCAAAACTATAACGCGTTTAAAAGGTCCCATTTTGTCCGATCTTCTCGTTTTCACTCAAAATTAACAACGAAAAACGTTGTTGCAAAACTATAACGCGTTTAAAAGGTCCATTTTTGTCCGATTTCCTCGTTTTCATATAAAATAAACAACGAAAAACGTTATTGCAAAACTATAACGCGTTTGAAAAGTCCATTTTTTCCGATCTTCTCGTTTTCACTCAAAATAAACAACGAAAAACGTTGTTGCAAAACTATAATGCGTTTAAAAGGTCCCTTTATGTCCGATCTTCTCGTTTTCACTCAAAATAAACAACGAAAAACGTTCTTGCAAAATTATAACGCATTTAAAAAGTGCCCATTTTGTCCGATCTTCTAGTTTTCACTCAAAATTAACAACGAAAATCGTTGTTGCAAAACTATAACGCGTTTAAAAGGTCCCTTTTTGTCCGATCTTCCCGTTTTCACACAAAATAAACAACGAAAAACGTTATTGCAAAACTATAACGCGTTTAAAAGGTCCCTTTTTGTCCGATCTTCTCGTTTTCACTCAAAATAAACAACGAAAAACGTTGTTGCAAAACAATAACGCGTTTAAAACGTCCTTTTTTTGTCCGATCTTCTCGTTTTCACTCAAAATAAACAACGAAAAACGTTGTTGCAAAACTATAACGCGTTTAAAAGGTCCCTTTTTGTCCGATCTTCTCGTTTTCACTCAAAATAAACAACGAAAAACGTTGTTACAAAACTATAACGCGTTTAAAAGGTCCCTTTTTGTCAGATCTTCTCATTTTCACTCCAAATAAACAACGAAAAACGTTGTTGCAAAACTTTAACGCGTTTGAAAGGTCCCTTTTTGTCCGAACTTCTCGTTTTCACTCAAAATTAACAACGAAAAACGTTGTTGCAAAACTATAACGCGTTTAAAAGGTCCCTTTTTGTCCGATCTTCTCGTTTTCACTCAAAATTAACAACGAAAAACGTTGTTGCAAAACTATAACGCGTTTAAAAGGTCCTTTTTTGTCTGATCTTCTCGTTTTCACACAAAATAAACAACGAAAAACGTTATTGCAAAACTATAACGCGTTTGAAAGCTCCCTTTTTGTCCGATCTTCACGTTTTCACTCAAAATAAACGACAAAACATTGATGGAAAACTATAACGCGTTTAAAAGGTCCCGTTTTGTCCGATCTTATCATTTTCACTCAAAATTAACAACGAAAAACGTTGTTGCAAAACTATAACGCGTTTAAAAGGTCCCTTTTTGTCTGATCTTCTCGTTTTCACACAAAATAAACAACGAAAAACGTTATTGCAAAACTATAACGCGTTTGAAAGGTCCCTTTTTGTCCGATCTTCTCGTTTTCACACAAAATAAACAACGAAAAACGTTATTGCAAAACTATAACGCGTTTAAAAGGTCCCTTTTTGTCCGATCTTCTCGTTTTCACTCAAAATAAACAACGAAAAACGTTGTTGCAAAACTATAACGAGTTTAAAAAGTCCCTTTTTTGTTCGATATTCTCGTTTTCACTCCAAATAAACAACGAAAAACGTTGTTGCAAAACTATAACGCGTTTAAAAGGTCCCTTTTTGTCCGATCTTCTCGTTTTCACTCAAAATAAACAACGAAAAACGTTGTTGCAAAAATATAACGCGTTTAAAAGGTCCCTTTTTTGTCCGATCTTCTCGTTTTCACTCAAAATAAACAACGAAAAACGTTGTTGTAAAACTATTACGCGTTTGAAAGGTCCCTTTTTGTCCGATCTTCTCGTTTTCACTCAAAATAAACAACGAAAAACGTTGTTGCAAAACTATAACGCGTTTAAAACGTCCCTTTATGTCCGATCTTCTCGTTTTCACACAAAATAAACAACGAAAAACGTTATTGCAAAACTATAACGCGTTTGAAAGGTCCCTTTTTGTCCGATCTTCTCGTTTTCACACAAAATAAACAACGAAAAACGTTATTGCAAAACTATAACGCGTTTAAAAGGTCCCTTTATGTCCGATCTTCTCGTTTTCACTCAAAATAAACAACGAAAAACGTTGTTCCAAAACTATAACGCGTTTAAAACGTCCCTTTTTTGTTCGATCTTCTCGTTTTCACTCCAAATAAATAACGAAAAACGTTGTTGCAAAATTATAACGCGTTTAAAATGTCCCTTTTTGTCCGATTTTCTCGTTTTCACTCAAAATAAACAACGAAAAACGTTGTTGCAAAACTATAACGCGTTTAAAAGGTCCCTTTTTGTCCGATCTTCTCGTTTTCACACAAAATAAACAACGAAAAACATTATTGCAAAACTATCATGCGTTTGAAAGGTCCCTTTTTGTCCGATCTTCTCGTTTTCACTCTAAATTAACAACGAAAAACGTTGTTGCAAAACTATAACGCGTTTAAAAGGTCCCTTTTTGTCTGATCTTCTCGTTTTCACACAACATAAACAATGAAAAACGTTATTGCAAAACTATAACGCGTTTGAAAGGTCCCTTTTTGTCCGATCTTCTCGTTTTCACTCAAAATAAACAACACAAAACGTTGTTGCAAAACTAAAACGCGTTTAAAAGGTCCCTTTTTGTCCGATCTTCTAGTTTTCACTCAAAATAAACAACGAAAAACGTTATTGCAAAACTATAACGCGTTTAAAAGTTCCCATTTTGTCCGATCTTCTCGTTTTCACTCAAAATTAACAACGAAAAACGTTGTTGCAAAACTATAACGCGTTTAAAAGGTCCCATTTTGTCCGATCTTCTCGTTTTCACTCAAAATTAACAACGAAAAACGTTGTTGCAAAACTATAACGCGTTTAAAAGGTCCATTTTTGTCCGATTTCCTCGTTTTCATATAAAATAAACAACGCAAAACGTTATTGCAAAATTATAACGCGTTTGAAAGGTCCCTTTTTCCGATCTTCTCGTTTTCACTCAAAATAAACAACGAAAAACGTTGTTGCAAAACTATAATGCGTTTAAAAGGTCCCTTTATGTCCGATCTTCTCGTTTTCACTCAAAATAAACAACGAAAAACGTTGTTGCAAAATTATAACGCATTTAAAAGGTCACATTTTGTCCGATCTTCTAGTTTTCACTCAAAATTAACAACGAAAATCGTTGTTGCAAAACTATAACGCGTTTAAAAGGTCCCTTTTTGTCCGATCTTCTCGTTTTCATACAAAATAAACAACGAAAAACGTTATTGCAAAACTATAACGCGTTTAAAAGGTCCCTTTTTGTCCGATCTTCTCGTTTTCACTCATAATAAACAACGAAAAACGTTGTTGCAAAACTATAACGCGTTTAAAACGTCCCTTTTTGTCCGATCTTCTCGTTTTCACTCAAAATAAACAACGAAAAACGTTGTTGCAAAACTATAACGCGTTTAAAAGGTTCCTTTTTGTCCGATCTTCTCGTTTTCACTCAAAATAAACAACGAAAAACGTTGTTGCAAAACTATAACGCGTTTAAAAGGTGCCTTTTTGTCAGATCTTCTCATTTTCACTCCAAATAAACAACAAAAAACGTTGTTGCAAAACTATAATTCGTTTGAAGGGTCCCTTTTTGTCCGAACTTCTCGTTTTCACTCAAAATTAACAACGAAAAACGTTGTTGTCAAAACTATAACGCGTTTAAAAGGTCCTTTTTTGTCCGATCTTCTCGTTTTCACTCAAAATTAACAACGAAAAACGTTGTTGCAAAACTATAACGCTTTTAAAAGGTCCCTTTTTGTCTGATCTTCTCATTTTCACTCCAAATAAACAACGAAAAACGTTGTTGCAAAACTTTAACGCGTTTGAAAGGTCCCTTTTTGTCCGAACTTCTCGTTTTCACTCAAAATTAACAACGAAAAACGTTGTTGCAAAACTATAACGCGTTTAAAAGGTCCCTTTTTGTCCGATCTTCTCGTTTTCACTCAAAATTAACAACGAAAAACGTTGTTGCAAAACTATAACGCGTTTAAAAGGTCCTTTTTTGTCTGATCTTCTCGTTTTCACACAAAATAAACAACGAAAAACGTTATTGCAAAACTATAACGCGTTTGAAAGCTCCCTTTTTGTCCGATCTTCACGTTTTCACTCAAAATAAACAACAAAACATTGTTGGAAAACTATAACGCGTTAAAAAGGTCCCGTTTTGTCCGATCTTCTCATTTTCACTCAAAATTAACAACGAAAAACGTTGTTGCAAAACTATAACACGTTTAAAAGGTCCCTTTTTGTCTGATCTTCTCGTTTTCACACAAAATAAACAACGAAAAACGTTATTGCAAAACTATAACGCGTTTGAAAGGTCCCTTTTTGTCCGATCTTCTCGTTTTCACACAAAATAAACAACGAAAAACGTTATTGCAAAACTATAACGCGTTTAAAAGGTCCCTTTTTGTCCGATCTTCTCGTTTTCACTCAAAATAAACAACGAAAAACGTTGTTGCAAAACTATAACGAGTTTAAAACGTCCCTTTTTTGTTCGATATTCTCGTTTTCACTCCAAATAAACAACGAAAAACGTTGTTGCAAAACTATAACGCGTTTAAAAGGTCCCTTTTTGTCCGATCTTCTCGTTTTCACTCAAAATAAACAACGAAAAACGTTGTTGCAAAACTATAACGCGTTTAAAAGGTCCCTTTTTTGTCCGATCTTCTCGTTTTCACTCAAAATAAACAACGAAAAACGTTGTTGTAAAACTATTACGCGTTTGAAAGGTCCCTTTTTGTCCGATCTTCTCGTTTTCACTCAAAATAAACAACGAAAAACGTTGTTGCAAAACTATAACGCGTTTAAAAGGTCCCTTTATGTCCGATCTTCTCGTTTTCACACAAAATAAACAACGAAAAACGTTATTGCAAAACTATAACGCGTTTGAAAGGTCCCTTTTTGTCCGATCTTCTCGTTTTCACACAAAATAAACAACGAAAAACGTTATTGCAAAACTATAACGCGTTTAAAAGGTCCCTTTATGTCCGATCTTCTCGTTTTCACTCAAAATAAACAACGAAAAACGTTGTTCCAAAACTATAACGCGTTTAAAAGGTCCCTTTTTGTCCGATCTTCTCGTTTTCACTCCAAATAAACAACGAAAAACGTTGTTGCAAAACTATAACGCGTTTAAAATGTCCCTTTTTGTCCGATTTTCTCGTTTTCACTCAAAATAAACAACGAAAAACGTTGTTGCAAAACTATAACGCGTTTAAAAGGTCCCTTTTTGTCCGATCTTCTCGTTTTCACACAAAATAAACAACGAAAAACGTTATTGCAAAACTATCATGCGTTTGAAAGGTCCCTTTTTGTCCGATCTTCTCGTTTTCACTCTAAATTAACAACGAAAAACGTTGTTGCAAAACTATAACGCGTTTAAAAGGTCCCTTTTTGTCTGATCTTCTCGTTTTCACACAACATAAACAATGAAAAACGTTAGTGCAAAACTATAACGCGTTTGAAAGGTCCCTTTTTGTCCGATCTTCTCGTTTTCACTCAAAATAAACAACACAAAACGTTGTTGCAAAACTAAAACGCGTTTAAAAGGTCCCTTTTTGTCCGATCTTCTAGTTTTCACTCAAAATAAACAACGAAAAACGTTATTGCAAAACTATAACGCGTTAAAAGTTCCCATTTTGTCCGATCTTCTCATTTTCACTCAAAATTAACAACGAAAAACGTTGTTGCAAAACTATAACGCGTTTAAAAGGTCCCATTTTGTCCGATCTTCTCGTTTTCACTCAAAATTAACAACGAAAAAGTTGTTGCAAAACTATAACGCGTTTAAAAGGTCCATTTTTGTCCGATTTCCTCGTTTTCATATAAAATAAACAACGCAAAACGTTATTGCAAAATTATAACGCGTTTGAAAGGTCCCTTTTTTCCGATCTTCTCGTTTTCACTCAAAATAAACAACGAAAAACGTTGTTGCAAAACTATAATGCGTTTAAAAGGTCCCTTTATGTCCGATCTTCTCGTTTTCACTCAAAATAAACAACGAAAAACGTTGTTGCAAAATTATAACGCATTTAAAAGGTCACATTTTGTCCGATCTTCTAGTTTTCACTCAAAATTAACAACGAAAATCGTTGTTGCAAAACTATAACGCGTTTAAAAGGTCCCTTTTTGTCCGATCTTCTCGTTTTCATACAAAATAAACAACGAAAAACGTTATTGCAAAACTATAACGCGTTTAAAAGGTCCCTTTTTGTCCGATCTTCTCGTTTTCACTCATAATAAACAACGAAAAACGTTGTTGCAAAACTATAACGCGTTTAAAACGTCCCTTTTTGTCCGATCTTCTCGTTTTCACTCAAAATAAACAACGAAAAACGTTGTTGCAAAACTATAACGCGTTTAAAAGGTTCCTTTTTGTCCGATCTTCTCGTTTTCACTCAAAATAAACAACGAAAAACGTTGTTGCAAAACTATAACGCGTTTAAAAGGTGCCTTTTTGTCAGATCTTCTCATTTTCACTCCAAATAAACAACGAAAAACGTTGTTGCAAAACTATAACGCGTTTGAAAGGTCCCTTTTTGTCCGAACTTCTCGTTTTCACTCAAAATTAACAACGAAAAACGTTGTTGCAAAACTATAACGCGTTTAAAAGGTCCCTTTTTGTCCGATCTTCTCGTTTTCACTCAAAATTAACAACGAAAAACGTTGTTGCAAAACTATAACGCGTTTAAAAGGTCCCTTTTTGTCTGATCTTCTCGTTTTCACACAAAATAAACAACGAAAAACGTTATTGCAAAACTATAACGCGTTTGAAAGCTCCCTTTTTGTCCGATCTTCACGTTTTCACTCAAAATAAACAACGCAAAACATTGTTGGAAAACTATAACGCGTTTAAAAGGTCCCTTTTTGTCCGATCTTCTCATTTTCACTCAAAATTAACAACGAAAAACGTTGTTGCAAAACTATAACGCGTTTAAAAGGTCCCTTTTTGTCCGATCTTCTCATTTTCACTCAAAATAAACAACGAAAAACATTGTTGTAAAACTATTACGCGTTTGAAAGGTCCCTTTTTGTCCGATCTTCTCGTTTTCATTCAAAATAAACAACGAAAAACGTTGTTGCAAAACTATAACGCGTTTAAAAGGTCCCTTTATGTGCGATCTTCTCGTTTTCACTCAAAATAAACAACGAAAAACGTTGTTGCAAAACTATAACGCATTTAAAAGGTCCCATTTTGTCCGATCTTCTCGTTTTCACTCAAAATTTGCAAAACTATAACGTGTTTAAAAGGTCCCTTTTTGTCCGATCTTCTCGTTTTCACACAAAATAAACAACGAAAAACGTTATTGTAAAACTATAACGCGTTTGAAAGGTCCCTTTTTGTCCGATCTTCTCGTTTTCACTCAAAATAAACAACGAAAAACGTTGTTGCAAAATTATAACGCGTTTAAAAGGTCCCTTTTTGTCCGATCTTCTCGTTTTCACACAAAATAAACAACGAAAAACGTTATTGCAAAACTATCATGCGTTTGAAAGGTCCCTTTTTGTCCGATCTTCTCGTTTTCACTCTAAATTAACAACGAAAAACGTTGTTGCAAAACTATAACGCGTTTAAAAGGTCCCTTTTTGTCTGATCTTCTCGTTTTCACACAACATAAACAATGAAAAACGTTAGTGCAAAACTATAACGCGTTTGAAAGGTCCCTTTTTGTCCGATCTTCTCGTTTTCACTCAAAATAAACAACACAAAACGTTGTTGCAAAACTAAAACGCGTTTAAAAGGTCCCTTTTTGTCCGATCTTCTAGTTTTCACTCAAAATAAACAACGAAAAACGTTATTGCAAAACTATAACGCGTTAAAAGTTCCCATTTTGTCCGATCTTCTCATTTTCACTCAAAATTAACAACGAAAAACGTTGTTGCAAAACTATAACGCGTTTAAAAGGTCCCATTTTGTCCGATCTTCTCGTTTTCACTCAAAATTAACAACGAAAAAGTTGTTGCAAAACTATAACGCGTTTAAAAGGTCCATTTTTGTCCGATTTCCTCGTTTTCATATAAAATAAACAACGCAAAACGTTATTGCAAAATTATAACGCGTTTGAAAGGTCCCTTTTTTCCGATCTTCTCGTTTTCACTCAAAATAAACAACGAAAAACGTTGTTGCAAAACTATAATGCGTTTACAAGGTCCCTTTATGTCCGATCTTCTCGTTTTCACTCAAAATAAACAACGAAAAACGTTGTTGCAAAATTATAACGCATTTAAAAGGTCACATTTTGTCCGATCTTCTAGTTTTCACTCAAAATTAACAACGAAAATCGTTGTTGCAAAACTATAACGCGTTTAAAAGGTCCCTTTTTGTCCGATCTTCTCGTTTTCATACAAAATAAACAACGAAAAACGTTATTGCAAAACTATAACGCGTTTAAAAGGTTCCTTTTTGTCCGATCTTCTCGTTTTCACTCATAATAAACAACGAAAAACGTTGTTGCAAAACTATAACGCGTTTAAAACGTCCCTTTTTGTCCGATCTTCTCGTTTTCACTCAAAATAAACAACGAAAAACGTTGTTGCAAAACTATAACGCGTTTAAAAGGTTCCTTTTTGTCCGATCTTCTCGTTTTCACTCAAAATAAACAACGAAAAACGTTGTTGCAAAACTATAACGCGTTTAAAAGGTGCCTTTTTGTCAGATCTTCTCATTTTCACTCCAAATAAACAACGAAAAACGTTGTTGCAAAACTATAACGCGTTTGAAAGGTCCCTTTTTGTCCGAACTTCTCGTTTTCACTCAAAATTAACAACGAAAAACGTTGTTGCAAAACTATAACGCGTTTAAAAGGTCCCTTTTTGTCCGATCTTCTCGTTTTCACTCAAAATTAACAACGAAAAACGTTGTTGCAAAACTATAACGCGTTTAAAAGGTCCCTTTTTGTCTGATCTTCTCGTTTTCACACAAAATAAACAACGAAAAACGTTATTGCAAAACTATAACGCGTTTGAAAGCTCCCTTTTTGTCCGATCTTCACGTTTTCACTCAAAATAAACAACGCAAAACATTGTTGGAAAACTATAACGCGTTTAAAAGGTCCCTTTTTGTCCGATCTTCTCATTTTCACTCAAAATTAACAACGAAAAACGTTGTTGCAAAACTATAACGCGTTTAAAAGGTCCCTTTTTGTCCGATCTTCTCATTTTCACTCAAAATAAACAACGAAAAACATTGTTGTAAAACTATTACGCGTTTGAAAGGTCCCTTTTTGTCCGATCTTCTCGTTTTCATTCAAAATAAACAACGAAAAACGTTGTTGCAAAACTATAACGCGTTTAAAAGGTCCCTTTATGTGCGATCTTCTCGTTTTCACTCAAAATAAACAACGAAAAACGTTGTTGCAAAACTATAACGCATTTAAAAGGTCCCATTTTGTCCGATCTTCTCGTTTTCACTCAAAATTTGCAAAACTATAACGTGTTTAAAAGGTCCCTTTTTGTCCGATCTTCTCGTTTTCACACAAAATAAACAACGAAAAACGTTATTGTAAAACTATAACGCGTTTGAAAGGTCCCTTTTTGTCCGATCTTCTCGTTTTCACTCAAAATAAACAACGAAAAACGTTGTTGCAAAATTATAACGCGTTTAAAAGGTCCCTTTTTGTCCAATCTTCTCGTTTTCACTAAAAATAAACAACGAAAAACGTTGTTGCAAAACTATAACGCGTTTAAAAGGTCCCTTTTTGTCCGATCTTCTCGTTTTCACTCAAAATAAACAACGAAAAACGTTGTTGCAAAACTATAACGCGTTTAAAAGGTCCCTTTCTGTCCGATTTTCTCATTTTCACCCCAAATACACAACGAAAAACTTTGTTGCAAAACCATAACGCGTTTAAAAGGTCCCTTTTTGTCCGATCTTCCCGTTTTCACTCAAAATTAACAACGAAAAACGTTGTTGCAAAACTATAACGCGTTTAAAAGGTCCTTTTTGTCTTATCTTCTCGTTTTCACACAAAATAAACAACGAAAAACGTTATTGCAAAACTATCACGCGTTTGAAAGGTCCCTTTTTGTCCGATCTTCTCGTTTTAACTCTAAATTAACAACGAAAAACGTTGTTGCAAAACTATAACGCGTTTAAAAGGTCCCTTTTTGTCCGATCTTCTCGTTTTCACACAAAATAAACAACGAAAAACGTTATTGCAAAACTATCACGCGTTTGAAAGGTCCCTTTTTGTCCTATCTTCTCGTTTTCACTCAAAATTAACAACGAAAAACGTTATTGCAAAACTATAACGCGTTTAAAATGTCCCTTTTTGTCTGATCTTCTCGTTTTCACACAACATAAACAATGAAAAACGTTATTGCAAAACTATAACGCGTTTGAAAGGTCCCCTTTTGTCCGATCTTCTCGTTTTCACTCAAAATAAACAACACAAAACGTTGTTGCAAAACTATAACGCGTTTAAAAGGTCCCTTTTTGTCCGATCTTCTCGTTTTCACTCAAAATAAACAACGAAAAACGTTGTTGTAAAACTATTACGCGTTTGAAAGGTCCCTTTTTGTCCGATCTTCTCATTTTCACTCAAAATTAACAACGAAAAACGTTGTTGCAAAACTATAACGCGTTTAAAAGGTCCCTTTTTGTCCGATCTTCTCGTTTTCACTCAAAATAAACAACAAAAAACGTTGTTGTAAAACTATTACGCGTTTGAAAGGTCCCTTTTTGTCCGATCTTCTCGTTTTCACTCAAAATAAACAACGAAAAACGTTGTTGCAAAACTATAACGCGTTTAAAAGGTCCCTTTATGTGCGATCTTCTCGTTTTCACTCAAAATAAACAACGAAAAACGTTGTTGCAAAACTATAACGCATTTAAAAGGTCCCATTTTGTCCGATCTTCTCGTTTTCACTCAAAATTAACAACGAAAAACGTTGTTGCAAAACTATAACGCATTTAAAAGGTCCCTTTTTGTCCGATCTTCTCGTTTTCACACAAAATAAACAACGAAAAACGTTATTGCAAAACTATAACGCGTTTGAAAGGTCCCTTTTTGTCCGATCTTCTCGTTTTCACTCAAAATTAACAACGAAAAACGTTATTGCAAAACTATAACGCGTTTAAAATGTCCCTTTTTGTCTGATCTTCTCGTTTTCACACAACATAAACAATGAAAAACGTTATTGCAAAACTATAACGCCTTTGAAAGGTCCCCTTTTGTCCGATCTTCTCGTTTTCACTCAAAATAAACAACACAAAACGTTGTTGCATAACTATAACGCGTTTAAAAGGTCCCTTTTTGTCCGATCTTCTCGTTTTCACTCAAAATAAACAACGAAAAACGTTGTTGCAAAACTATAACGTGTTTAAAAGGTTCCTTTATGTCCGATCTTCTAGTTTTCACTCAAAATAAACAACGAAAAACGTTATTGCAAAACTATAACGCGTTTAAAAGGTCCCATTTTGTCCGATCTTCTAGTTTTCACTCAAAATTAACAACGAAAAACGTTGTTGCAAAACTATAACGCGTTTAAAAGGTCCCATTTTGTCCGATCTTCTCCTTTTCACTCAAAATTAACAACGAAAAACGATGTTGCAAAACTATAACGCGTTTAAAAGGTCCATTTTTGTCCGATTTCCTCGTTTTCATATAAAATAAACAACGAAAAACGTTATTGCAAAACTATAACGCGTTTGAAAGGTCCCTTTTTTCCGATCTTCTCGTTTTCACTCAAAATAAACAAAGAAAAACGTTGTAGTAAAACTATAATGCGTTTAAAAGGTCCCTTTATGTCCGATCTTCTCGTTTTCACTCAAAATAAACAACGAAAAACGTTATTGCAAAATTATAACGCATTTAAAAGGTCCCATTTTGTCCGATCTTCTAGTTTTCACTCAAAATTAACAACGAAAATCGTTGTTGCAAAACTATAACGCGTTTAAAAGGTCCCTTTTTGTCCGATCTTCTCGTTTTCACACAAAATAAACAACGAAAAACGTTATTGCAAAACTATAACGCGTTTAAAAGGTCCCTTTTTGTCCGATCTTCTCGTTTTCACTCAAAATTAACAACGAAAAACGTTGTTGCAAAACTATAACGCGTTTAAAAGGTCCCTTTTTGTCAGATCTTCTCATTTTCACTCCAAATAAACAACGAAAAACGTTGTTGCAAAACTTTAACGTGTTTGAAAGGTCCCTTTTTGTCCGAACTTCTCGTTTTCACTCAAAATTAACAACGAAAAACGTTGTTGCAAAACTATAACGCGTTTAAAAGGTCCCTTTTTGTCCGATCTTCTCGTTTTCACTCAAAATTAACAACGAAAAACGTTGTTACAAAACTATAACGCGTTTAAAAGGTCCCTTTTTGTCTGATCTTCTCGTTTTCACACAAAATAAACAACGAAAAACTTTATTGCAAAACTATAACGCGTTTGAAAGCTCCCTTTTTGTCCGATCTTCACGTTTTCACTCAAAATAAACAACGCAAAACATTGTTGGAAAACTATAACGCTTTTAAAAGGTCCCTTTTTGTCCGATCTTCTCATTTTCACTCAAAATTATAAACAAAAAACGTTGTTGCAAAACTATAACGCGTTTAAAAGGTCCCTTTTTGTCCGATCTTCTCGTTTTCACTCAAAATAAACAACGAAAAACGTTGTTGTAAAACTATTACGCGTTTGAAAGGTCCCTTTTTGTCCGATCTTCTCGTTTTCACTCAAAATAAACAACGAAAAACGTTGTTGCAAAACTATAACGCGTTTAAAAGGTCCCTTTATGTGCGATCTTCTCGTTTTCACTCAAAATAAACAACGAAAAACGTTGTTGCAATACTATAACGCATTTAAAAGGTCCCATTTTGTCCGATCTTCTCGTTTTCACTCAAAATTTGCAAAACTATAACGCGTTTAAAAGGTCCCTTTTTGTCCGATCTTCTCGTTTTCACACAAAATAAACAACGAAAAACGTTATTGCAAAATTATAACGCGTTTGAAAGGTCCCTTTTTGTCCGATCTTCTCGTTTTCACTCAAAATAAACAACGAAAAACGTTGTTGCAAAATTATAACGCGTTTAAAACGTCCCTTTTTATCCAATCTTCTCGTTTTCACTAAAAATAAACAACGAAAATCGTTGTTGCAAAACTATAACGCGTTTAAAAAGTCTCTATTTGTCCGATCTTCTCGTTTTCACTCAAAATAAACAACGAAAAACGTTGTTGCAAAACTATAACGCGTTTAAAAGGTCCCTTTCTGTCCGATTTTCTCATTTTCACTCCAAATACACAACGAAAAACTTTGTTGCAAAACCATAACGCGTTTAAAAGGTCCCTTTTTGTCCGATCTTCCCGTTTTCACTCAAAATTAACAACGAAAAACGTTGTTGCAAAACTATAACGCGTTTAAAAGCTTTTTGTCTTATCTTCTCGTTTTCACACAAAATAAACAACAAAAAACGTTATTGCAAAACTATCACGCGTTTGAAAGGTCCCTTTTTGTCCAATCTTCTCGTTTTCAC
This sequence comes from Rutidosis leptorrhynchoides, assembly GCF_046630445.1. Classification (NCBI taxonomy): domain Eukaryota; kingdom Viridiplantae; phylum Streptophyta; class Magnoliopsida; order Asterales; family Asteraceae; genus Rutidosis; species Rutidosis leptorrhynchoides. The sequence goes on from NC_092337.1 coordinate 263,627,088, forward strand.
TCTACATTAACAACGAAAAACGTTGTTGCAAAACTATAACGCGTTTAAAAGGTCCCTTTTTGTCCGATCTTCTCGTTTTCACACAAAATAAACAACGAAAAACGTTATTGCAAAACTATAACGCGTTTGAAAGGTCCCTTTTTGTCCGATCTTCTCGTTTTCACTCAAAATTAACAACGAAAAACGTTATTGCAAAACTATAACGCGTTTAAAATATCCCTTTTTGTCTGATCTTCTCGTTTTCACACAACATAAATAATGAAAAACGTTATTGCAAAACTATAACGCTTTTGAAAGGTCCCCTTTTGTCCGATCTTCTCGTTTTCACTCAAAATAAACAACACAAAACGTTGTTGCAAAACTATAACGCGTTTAAAAGGTCCCTTTTTGTCCGATCTTCTCGTTTTCACTTAAAATAAACAACGAAAAACGTTGTTGCAAAACTATAACGTGTTTAAAAGGTTCCTTTATGTCCGATCTTCTAGTTTTCACTCAAAATAAACAACGAAAAACGTTATTGCAAAACTATAACGCGTTTAAAAGGTCCCATTTTGTCCGATCTTCTAGTTTTCACTCAAAATTAACAACGAAAAACGTTGTTGCAAAACTATAACGCGTTTAAAAGGTCCCATTTTGTCCGATCTTCTCGTTTTCACTCAAAATTAACAACGAAAAACGTTGTTGCAAAACTATAACGCGTTTAAAAGGTCCATTTTTGTTCGATTTCCTCGTTTTCATATAAAATAAACAACGAAAAACGTTATTGCAAAACTATAACGCGTTTGAAAGGTCCCTTTTTTCCGATCTTCTCGTTTTCACTCAAAATAAACAACGAAAAACGTTGTTGCAAAACTATAATGCGTTTAAAAGGTCCCTTTATGTCCGATCTTCTCGTTTTCACTCAAAATAAACAACGAAAAACGTTATTGCAAAATTATAACGCATTTAAAAGGTCCCATTTTGTCCGATCTTCTAGTTTTCACTCAAAATTAACAACGAAAATCGTTGTTGCAAAACTATAATGCGTTTAAAAGGTCCCTTTTTGTCCGATCTTCTCGTTTTCACACAAAATAAACAACGAAAAACGTTATTGCAAAACTATAACGCGTTTAAAAGGTCCCTTTTTGTCCGATCTTCTCGTTTTCACTCAAAATTAACAACGAAAAACGTTGTTGCAAAACTATAACGCGTTTAAAAGGTCCCTTTTTGTCCGATCTTCTCGTTTTCACACAAAATAAACAACGAAAAACGTTATTGCAAAACTATAACGCGTTTGAAAGGTCCCTTTTTGTCCGATCCTCTCGTTTTCACTCAAAATTAACAACGAAAAACGTTATTGCAAAACTATAACGCGTTTAAAATGTCCCTTTTTGTCTGATCTTCTCATTTTCAATCCAAATAAACAACGAAAAACGTTGTTGCAAAACTTTAACGCGTTTGAAAGGTCCCTTTTTGTCCGAACTTCTCGTTTTCACTCAAAATTAACAACGAAAAACGTTGTTGCAAAACTATAACGCGTTTAAAAGGTCCCTTTTTGTCCGATCTTCTCGTTTTCACTCAAAATTAACAACGAAAAACGTTGTTGCAAAACTATAACGCGTTTAAAAGGTCCTTTTTTGTCTGATCTTCTCGTTTTCACACAAAATAAACAACGAAAAACGTTTTTGCAAAACTATAACGCGTTTGAAAGCTCCCTTTTTGTCCGATCTTCACGTTTTCACTCAAAATAAACAACAAAACATTGTTGGAAAACTATAATGCGTTTAAAAGGTCCCGTTTTGTCCGATCTTCTCATTTTCACTCAAAATTAACAACGAAAAATGTTGTTGCAAAACTATAACGCGTATAAAAGGTCCCTTTTTGTCTGATCTTCTCGTTTTCACTCAAAATAAACAACGAAAAAGGTAGTTGTAAAACTATTACGCGTTTGAAAGGTCCCTTTTTGTCCGATCTTCTCGTTTTCACTCAAAATAAACAACGAAAAACGTTGTTGCAAAACTATAACGCGTTTAAAAGGTCCCTTTATGTCCGATCTTCTCGTTTTCACACAAAATAAACAACGAAAAACGTTATTGCAAAACTATAACGCGTTTGAAAGGTCCCTTTTTGTCCGATCTTCTCGTTTTCACACAAAATAAACAACGAAAAACGTTATTGCAAAACTATAACGCGTTTAAAAGGTCCCTTTTTGTCCGATCTTCTCGTTTTCACTCAAAATAAACAACGAAAAACGTTGTTGCAAAACTATAACGCGTTTAAAACGTCCCTTTTTTGTTCGATCTTCTCGTTTTCACTCCAAATAAACAACGAAAAACGTTGTTGCAAAACTATAACGCGTTTAAAATGTCCCTTTTTGTCCGATTTTCTCGTTTTCACTCAAAATTAACAACGAAAAACGTTGTTGCAAAACTATAACGCGTTTAAAAGGTCCCTTTTTGTCCGATCTTCTCGTTTTCACACAAAATAAACAACGAAAAACGTTATTGTAAAACTATCATGCGTTTGAAAGGTCCCTTTTTGTCCGATCTTCTCGTTTTCACTCTAAATTAACAACGAAAAACGTTGTTGCAAAACTATAACGCGTTTAAAAGGTCCCTTTTTGTCTGATCTTCTCGTTTTCACACAACATAAACAATGAAAAACGTTATTGCAAAACTATAACGCGTTTGAAAGGTCCTTTTTTGTCCGATATTCTCGTTTTCACTCAAAATAAACAACACAAAACGTTATTGCAAAACTATAACGCGTTTAAAAGGTCCCTTTTTGTCCGATCTTCTAGTTTTCACTCAAAATAAACAACGAAAAACGTTATTGCAAAACTATAACGCGTTTAAAAGGTCCATTTTTGTCCGATTTCCTCGTTTTCATATAAAATAAACAACGAAAAACGTTATTGCAAAATTATAACGCGTTTGAAAGGTCCCTTTTTTCCGATCTTCTCGTTTTCACTCAAAATAAACAACGAAAAACGTTGTTGCAAAACTATAACGCGTTTAAAAGGTCCCTTTTTGTCCGATCTTCTCGTTTTCACTCAAAATAAACAACGAAAAACGTTTTTGCAAAATTATAACTCATTTAAAAGGTCCCATTTTGTCCGATCTTCTAGTTTTCACTCAAAATTAACAACGAAAATCGTTGTTGCAAAACTATAACGCGTTTAAAAGGTCCCTTTTTGTCCGATCTTCTCGTTTTCATACAAAATAAACAACGAAAAACGTTATTGCAAAACAATAACGCGTTTAAAAGGGCCATTTTTGTCCGACCTTCTCGTTTTCACTCATAATAAACAACGAAAAACGTTGTTGCAAAACTATAACGCGTTTAAAACGTCCCTTTTTTGTCCGATCTTCTCGTTTTCATTCAAAATAAACAACGAAAAACGTTGTTGCAAAACTATAACGCGTTTAAAAGTTCCTTTTTTGTCCGATCTTCTCGTTTTCACTCAAAATAAACAAAGAAAAATGTTGTTGCAAAACTATAACGCGTTTAAAAGGTCCCTTTTTGTCAGATCTTCTCATTTTCACTCCAAATAAACAACGAAAAACGTTGTTGCAAAACTATAACGCGTTTGAAAGGTCCCTTTTTGTCCGAACTTCTCGTTTTCACTCAAAATTAACAACGAAAAACGTTGTTGCAAAACTATAACGCGTTTAAAAGGTCCCTTTTTGTCCGATCTTCTCGTTTTCACTCAAAATTAACAACGAAAAACGTTGTTGCAAAACTATAACGCGTTTAAAAGGTCCCTTTTTGTCTGATCTTCTCGTTTTCACACAAAATAAACAACGAAAAACGTTATTGCAAAACTATAACGCGTTTGAAAGCTCCCTTTTTGTCCGATCTTCACGTTTTCACTCAAAATAAACAACGCAAAACATTGTTGGAAAACTATAACGCGTTTAAAAGGTCCCTTTTTGTCCGATCTTCTCATTTTCACTCAAAATTAACAACGAAAAACGTTGTTGCAAAACTATAACGCGTTTAAAAGGTCCCTTTTTGTCCGATCTTCTCGTTTTCACTCAAAATAAACAACGAAAAACGTTGTTGTAAAACTATTACGTGTTTGAAAGGTCCCTTTTTGTCCGATCTTCTCGTTTTCACTCAAAATAAACAACGAAAAACGTTGTTGCAAAACTATAACGCGTTTAAAAGGTCCCTTTATGTGCGATCTTCTCGTTTTCACTCAAAATAAACAACGAAAAACGTTGTTGCAAAACTATAACGCATTTAAAAGGTCCCATTTTGTCCGATCTTCTCGTTTTCACTCAAAATTTGCAAAACTATAACGCGTTTAAAAGGTCCCTTTTTGTCCGATCTTCTCGTTTTCACACAAAATAAACAACGAAAAACGTTATTGCAAAACTATAACGCGTTTGAAAGGTCCCTTTTTGTCCGATCTTCTCGTTTTCACTCAAAATAAACAACGAAAAACGTTGTTGCAAAATTATAACGCGTTTAAAAGGTCCCTTTTTGTCCAATCTTCTCGTTTTCACTAAAAATAAACAACGAAAAACGTTGTTGCAAAACTATAACGCGTTTAAAAGGTCCCTTTTTGTCCGATCTTCTCGTTTTCACTCAAAATTAACAACGAAAAACGTTGTTGCAAAACTATAACGCGTTTAAAAGGTCCTTTTTTGTCTGATCTTCTCGTTTTCACACAAAATAAACAACGAAAAACGTTATTGCAAAACTATAACGCGTTTGAAAGCTCCCTTTTTGTCCGATCTTCACGTTTTCACTCAAAATAAACAACAAAACATTGTTGGAAAACTATAATGCGTTTAAAAGGTCCCGTTTTGTCCGATCTTCTCATTTTCACTCAAAATTAACAACGAAAAACGTTGTTGCAAAACTATAACGCGTTTAAAAGGTCCCTTTTTGTCTGATCTTCTCGTTTTCACTCAAAATAAACAACGAAAAACGTTGTTGCAAAACTATAACGAGTTTGAAAGGTCCCTTTTTGTCCTATCTTCTCGTTTTCACACAAAATAAACAACGAAAAACGTTATTGCAAAACTATAACGCGTTTAAAAGGTCCCTTTTTGTTCGATCTTCTCGTTTTCACTCAATATAAACAACGAAAAACGTTGTTGCAAAACTATAACGCGTTTAAAACGTCCCTTTTTTGTTCGATCTTCTCGTTTTCACTCCAAATAAACAACGAAAAACGTTGTTGCAAAACTATAACGCGTTTAAAATGTCCCTTTTTGTCCGATTTTCTCGTTTTCACTCAAAATTAACAACGAAAAACGTTGTTGCAAAACTATAACGCGTTTAAAAGGTCCCTTTTTGTCCGATCTTCTCATTTTCACACAAAATAAACAACGAAAAACGTTATTGCAAAACTATCATGCGTTTGAAAGGTCCCTTTTTGTCCGATCTTCTCGTTTTCACTCTAAATTAACAACGAAAAACGTTGTTGCAAAACTATAACGCGTTTAAAAGGTCCCTTTTTGTCTGATCTTCTCGTTTTCACACAACATAAACAATGAAAAACGTTATTGCAAAACTATAACGCGTTTGAAAGGTCCTTTTTTGTCCGATATTCTCGTTTTCACTCAAAATAAACAACACAAAACGTTGTTGCAAAACTATAACGCGTTTAAAAGGTCCCTTTTTGTCCGATCTTCTAGTTTTCACTCAAAATAAACAACGAAAAACGTTATTGCAAAACTATTACGCGTTTAAAAGTTCCCATTTTGTCCGATCTTCTCGTTTTCACTCAAAATTAACAACGAAAAACGTTGTTGCAAAACTATAACGCGTTTAAAAGGTCTCATTTTGTCCGATCTTCTCGTTTTCACTCAAAATTAACAACGAAAAACGTTGTTGCAAAACTATAACGCGTTTAAAAGGTCCATTTTTGTCCGATTTCCTCGTTTTCATATAAAATAAACAACGAAAAACGTTATTGCAAAATTATAACGCGTTTGAAAGGTCCCTTTTTTCCGATCTTCTCGTTTTCACTCAAAATAAACAACGAAAAACGTTGTTGCAAAACTATAACGCGTTTAAAAGGTCCCTTTTTGTCCGATCTTTTCGTTTTCACTCAAAATAAACAACGAAAAACGTTTTTGCAAAATTATAACTCATTTAAAAGGTCCCATTTTGTCCGATCTTCTAGTTTTCACTCAAAATTAACAACAAAAATCGTTGTTGCAAAACTATAACGCGTTTAAAAGGTCCCTTTTTGTCCGATCTTCTCGTTTTCATACAAAATAAACAACGAAAAACGTTATTGCAAAACAATAACGCGTTTAAAAGGGCCATTTTTGTCCGACCTTCTCGTTTTCACTCATAATAAACAACGAAAAACGTTGTTGCAAAACTATAACGCGTTTAAAACGTCCCTTTTTTGTCCGATCTTCTCGTTTTCATTCAAAATAAACAACGAAAAACGTTGTTGCAAAACTATAACGCGTTTAAAAGTTCCTTTTTTGTCCGATCTTCTCGTTTTCACTCAAAATAAACAACGAAAAATGTTGTTGCAAAACTATAACGCGTTTAAAAGGTCCCTTTTTGTCAGATCTTCTCATTTTCACTCCAAATAAACAACGAAAAACGTTGTTGCAAAACTATAACGCGTTTGAAAGGTCCCTTTTTGTCCGAACTTCTCGTTTTCACTCAAAATTAACAACGAAAAACGTTGTTGCAAAACTATAACGCGTTTAAAAGGTCCCTTTTTGTCCGATCTTCTCGTTTTCACTCAAAATTAACAACGAAAAACGTTGTTGCAAAACTATAACGCGTTTAAAAGGTCCCTTTTTGTCTGATCTTCTCGTTTTCACACAAAATAAACAACGAAAAACGTTATTGCAAAACTATAACGCGTTTGAAAGCTCCCTTTTTGTCCGATCTTCACGTTTTCACTCAAAATAAACAACGCAAAACATTGTTGGAAAACTATAACGCGTTTAAAAGGTCCCTTTTTGTCCGATCTTCTCATTTTCACTCAAAATTAACAACGAAAAACGTTGTTGCAAAACTATAACGCGTTTAAAAGGTCCCTTTTTGTCCGATCTTCTCGTTTTCACTCAAAATAAACAACGAAAAACGTTGTTGTAAAACTATTACGTGTTTGAAAGGTCCCTTTTTGTCCGATCTTCTCGTTTTCACTCAAAATAAACAACGAAAAACGTTGTTGCAAAACTATAACGCGTTTAAAAGGTCCCTTTATGTGCGATCTTCTCGTTTTCACTCAAAATAAACAACGAAAAACGTTGTTGCAAAACTATAACGCATTTAAAAGGTCCCATTTTGTCCGATCTTCTCGTTTTCACTCAAAATTTGCAAAACTATAACGCGTTTAAAAGGTCCCTTTTTGTCCGATCTTCTCGTTTTCACACAAAATAAACAACGAAAAACGTTATTGCAAAACTATAACGCGTTTGAAAGGTCCCTTTTTGTCCGATCTTCTCGTTTTCACTCAAAATAAACAACGAAAAACGTTGTTGCAAAATTATAACGCGTTTAAAAGGTCCCTTTTTGTCCAATCTTCTCGTTTTCACTAAAAATAAACAACGAAAAACGTTGTTGCAAAACTATAAAGCGTTTAAAAGGTCCCTTTTTGTCCGATCTTCTCGTTTTCACTCAAAATTAACAACGAAAAACGTTGTTGCAAAACTATAACGCGTTTAAAATGTAGTGACCCGAACTTTTCCATGTTTATATATATTAATTGAGATTGATGTTTACATGATTAAATGTTTCCAACATGTTAAGCAATCAAACTTGTTAAGACTTGATTAATTGAAATAGGTTTCATATAGACAATTGACCACCCAAGTTGACCGGTGATTCACGAACGTTAAAACTTGTAAAAAAACTATATGATGACATATATATGGTTATATATATAGTTAACATGATATTATGATAAGTAAACATATCATTAATTATATTAACAATGAACTACATATGTAAAAACAAGACTACTAACTTAATGATTTTGAAACGAGACATATATGTAACGTTTATCGTTGTAACGACATTTAATGTATATATATCATATTAAGAGATATTCGTACATCATAATATCATGATAATATAATAATTTAAAATCTCTTTTGATATTATAAACATTGGGTTAACAACATTTAACAAGATCGTTAACCTAAAGGTTTCAAAACAACACTTACATGTAACGACTAACGATGACTTAACGACTCAGTTAAAATGTATATACATGTAGTGTTTTAATATGTATTTATACACTTTTGAAAGACTTCAATACACTTATCAAAATACTTCTACTTAACAAAAATGCTTACAATTACATTCTCGTTCAGTTTCATCAACAATTCTACTCGTATGCACCCGTATTCGTACTCGTACAATACACAGCTTTTAGATGTATGTACTATTGGTATATACACTCCAATGATCAGCTCTTAGCAGCCCATGTGAGTCACCTAACACATGTGGGAACCATCATTTGGCAACTAGCATGAAATATCTCATAAGATTACAAAAATATGAGTAATCATTCATGACTTATTTACATGAAAACAAAATTACATATCCTTTATATCTAATCCATACACCAACGACCAAAAACACCTACAAACACTTTCATTCTTCAATTTTCTTCATCTAATTGAACTCTCTCAAGTTCTATCTTCAAGTTCTAAGTGTTCTTCATAAATTCCAAAAGTTCTAGTTTCATAAAATCAAGAATACTTTCAAGTTTGCTAGCTCACTTCCAATCTTGTAAGGTGATCATCCAACCTCAAGAAATCTTTGTTTCTTACAGTAGGTTATCATTCTAATACAAGGTAATAATCATATTCAAACTTTGGTTCAATTTCTATAACTATAACAATCTTATTTCAAGTGATGATCTTACTTGAACTTGTTTTCGTGTCATGATTTTACTTCAAGAACTTTGAGCCATCCAAGGATCCATTGAAGCTAGATCCATTTTTCTATTTTCCAGTAGGTTCATCCAAGGAACTTAAGGTAGTAATGATGTTCATAACATCATTCGATTCATACATATAAAGCTATCTTATTCGAAGGTTTAAACTTGTAATCACTAGAACATAGTTTAGTTAATTCTAAACTTGTTCGCAAACAAAAGTTAATCCTTCTAACTTGACTTTTAAAATCAACTAAACACATGTTCTATATCTATATGATATGCTAACTTAATGATTTAAAACCTGGAAACACGAAAAACACCGTAAAACCGGATTTACGCCGTCGTAGTAACACCGCGGGCTGTTTTGGGTTAGTTAATTAAAAACTATGATAAACTTTGATTTAAAAGTTGTTATTCTGAGAAAATGATTTTTATTATGAACATGAAACTATATCCAAAAATTATGGTTAAACTCAAAGTGGAAGTATGTTTTCTAAAATGGTCATCTAGACGTCGTTCTTTCGACTGAAATGACTACCTTTACAAAAACGACTTGTAACCTATTTTTCCGACTAGAAACCTATACTTTTTTTGTTTAGATTCATAAAATAGAGTTCAATATGAAACCATAGCAATTTGATTCACTCAAAACGGATTTAAAATGAAGAAGTTATGGGTAAAACAAGATTGGATAATTTTTCTCATTTTAGCTACGTGAAAATTGGTAACAAATCTATTCCAACCATAACTTAATCAACTTGTATTATATATTATGTAATCTTGAGATACCATAGACACGTATACAATGTTTCGACCTATCATGTCGACACATCTATATATATTTCGGAACAACCATAGACACTCTATATGTGAATGTTGGAGTTAGCTATACAGGGTTGAGGTTGATTCCAAAATATATATAGTTTGAGTTGTGATCAATACTGAGATACGTATACACTGGGTCGTGGATTGATTCAAGATAATATTTATCGATTTATTTCTGTACATCTAACTGTGGACAACTAGTTGTAGGTTACTAACGAGGACAGCTGACTTAATAAACTTAAAACATCAAAATATATTAAAAGTGTTGTAAATATATTTTGAACATACTTTGATATATATGTATATATTGTTATAGGTTCGTGAATCAACCAGTGGCCAAGTCTTACTTCCCGACGAAGTAAAAATCTGTGAAAGTGAGTTATAGTCCCACTTTTAAAATCTAATATTTTTGGGATGAGAATACATGCAGGTTTTATAAATGATTTACAAAATAGACACAAGTACGTGAAACTACATTCTATGGTTGAATTATCGAAATCGAATATGCCCCTTTTTATTAAGTCTGGTAATCTAAGAATTAGGGAACAGACACCCTAATTGACGCGAATCCTAAAGATAGATCTATTGGGCCTAACAAACCCCATCCAAAGTACCGGATGCTTTAGTACTTCGAAATTTATATCATATCCGAAGGGTGTCCCGGAATGATGGGGATATTCTTATATATGCATCTTGTTATTGTCGGTTACCAGGTGTTCACCATATGAATGATTTTTATCTCTATGTATGGGATGTGTATTGAAATATGAAATCTTGTGGTCTATTGTTACGATTTGATATATATAGGTTAAACCTATAACTCACCAACATTTTTGTTGATGTTTTAAGCATGTTTATTCTCAGGTGATTATTAAGAGCTTCCGCTGTCGCATACTTAAATAAGGACAAGATTTGGAGTCCATGCTTGTATGATATTGTGTAAAAACTGCATTCAAGAAACTTATTTTGTTGTAACATATTTGTATTGTAAACCATTATGTAATGGTCGTGTGTAAACAGGATATTTTAGATTATCATTATTTGATAATCTACGTAAAGCTTTTTAAACCTTTATTGATGAAATAAAGGCTATGGTTTGTTTAAAAATGAATGCAGTCTTTGAAAAACGTCTCATATAGAGGTCAAAACCTCGCAACGAAATCAATTAATATGGAACGTTTTTAATCAATAAGAACGGGACATTTCAGTTGCTATCCGAGCGTTGGTCTTAGAGAACCAGAAAATTTGCATTAGTGTGTCTTATCGAGTTTGTTAGGATGCATTAGTGAGTCTGGACTTCGACCGTGTTTTCTTTAAAAATGATTGCTTAACATTTTTGTTGGAAACTATATATTTTTAACATATGAATATTATGTGATATATTAATCTCTTAACGTGTTTGATATTATGTGATAGATGTCTACCTCTAGAACAAGTCCCATTGACTCACCTAATAATAATGAAGAGTCAAATGTAAATTGGAATGATTTGTGGACTGATTCACAAGTTCCCGAAGAGGAACCGGAAGAAGAGTCGGAACCGGAAGAAGAATCGGAACCGGAAGAAGAATCGGAACCGGATGAAGAAATAGAACCGGTGGGGGAAATAATAAAACGGTTAAGTAAAAGAAAATCCTCAACCAACCGACCAAAGTTAATTATGGTCAATGGTGTTTCCGCCAAGGAAGCAAAATATTGGGAGGATTACCAATTCTCCGATGAATCGGATTTCGACGAGAATTCCGATGATGTTATAGAAATTACCCCAACTGAATTTAAAAAGGCAAAAGAAAATAATAAGGGAAAGGGCATAAAAATAGAGAAATCTAATTCCAACCCCGATGAACTTTATATGTATCGTCAACCCCCGAAGTCCTTAAGTTGTAACAATGACCCGGGAACCTCTAAACCACCAGGTTTTTCTAAACCAATGTGGACAACGACGGCTCGTATTAGGGGAACATCATATATCCCTAGAAACTTGGCAAAACGAACCAAAACCGAAGAAGAAGAAACGAGCGAGTCAGAATAAGATAGTTGTATTCGTGTGGTGTAATATATGGAATATAGTGTTCTTATGCTTTATGATATATGTAAAAATTGCTTGTATTAATAAGTATTTTTTTTATGAATCTAACTCTTGTCTATTTTACAGTTTAAAAACACAAAATGGATAGACAACCCAATATTTTAAGAGACCTACCCGGAGACATGATTGATGAAATCTTGTCTAAAGTCGGCCAGAATTCTTCGGCACAACTATTTAAGGCGAGATCAGTTTGTAAGACATTCGAAGAACGTTCCAAGAATGTCTTGGTTTATAAGAGACTTTCGTTTGAAAGATGGGGGATATCACATTGGGAAACCCATAAGTTACGATGTGTTTACTTTGACGCATATATTGCGGGGAACCCAAATGCTATTTTACGCAACGGGTTAAGAAATTATTTTGACTCAATATATCCGAATATTGGACTTCGTGATTTAGAAAAAGCGGCTAACATGCAACATAAAGAAGCATGTTATGCTTACGGATTAGTAATGTTCGCTTCTCACCAAAGTGAGAACAAGAACATCGGGCTACAACTATTAAACAAAACGTTTCCACAAGTGACGGAGTCGGTAATTGGGGTAAGAAATGAGGTTTTTAGATTATTACGGGACTGTTGGACATTACGTAACCCTCGTCCCTTTGATGACGTTACAACACGCTGTCTTATCAACGGCCATAACGGTTATGTTGCACAAGACCAAGGATGGGAAGTAGTCCTAGTAAAACCAGAATGCATGACTTGTTTCTGGACGTATGAATTACGTGTCTTTATTGCCTTTGCCGAACGACTTGTGTACTAGCTAGAATTGTCTTCACAGCTATCTTGTATCAAAGTTATTGTGTGCTATATTTCATGCTTTATGTAAAATAAGCGGTATTGTAAGTTTGTAAAATATTGTATAAAAGTTTGAACGCGAAATATTATTACAATCAGTTTTTCATATAGAATTGTAGTAGTTGAATTGTATATTAGCTACTAAGTATGAACTTAACGGGTAGGTACTACCCGAATTTAAACTTATAAAACGCTAATATGAAGAAAAAGCTTTTATAAATGAGTTCATATTATGCTACGAAATACTATTAACTACTCTTAATATTCTGTATGATTAACTTGTTCCATTTAACTATTTTGAAGGAAATGGCACCGACTACTTGACACACCGTGAATATGAATGAAGAGGAATTCCGTACTTTTCTAGCTTCAAACATAGCCGCAGTACAGGCTGCGCTACATACCAACAATAACCTTGGATCTAGCAGTACAGGAAATCGTGTAGGATGCACCTACAAAGAATTCACTGCCTGCAAACCTTTGGAATTTGATGGAACCGAAGGACCGATCGGATTGAAACGGTGGACCGAGAAGGTTGAATCGGTGTTTGCCATAAGTAAGTGTACTGAAGAGGACAAAGTGAAGTACGCTACGCATACCTTCACAGGTTCTGCATTAACATGGTGGAATACCTATCTAGAGCAAGTGGGACAAGATGATGCGTACGCACTACCGTGGTCAGCATTCAAGCACTTGATGAACGAGAAGTACCGTCCCAGAACTGAGGTCAATAAGCTCAAGACAGAACTTAGAGGGTTAAGAACCCAAGGATTTGATATTACCACGTACGAAAGACGATTCACAGAATTGTGCCTATTGTGTCCGGGAGCATTCGAAGATGAGGAAGAGAAGATCGACGCGTTTGTGAAAGGATTACCGGAAAGAATCCAAGAAGATATAAGTTCACACGAGCCCGCCTCCATACAACAGGCATGTAGAATGGCTCACAAACTAGTGAACCAGATTGAAGAAAGAATTAAAGAACAGACTCCTGAAGAGGCCAATGTGAAGCAAGTCAAAAGAAAGTGGGAGGAAAACGGTGATAAGAATCACCAATACAACAACAACAGCAATTACAACAATAATCGCAACAATTATCCCAACAATCGCAACATCAATCGCAACTACAATAAACGGCCCAACAACAACAATAACAACAACAACAACAACAGCAACTACAACAATCATCCCAACAACAATAATAACCGCAACAACAACAACAATCAGAAGCAACTATGCCAAAGGTGTGAAAAGAATCACTCGGGGTTCTGCACCAAATTTTGCAACAAGTGTAAAAGAAATGGTCATAGCGCGGCGAAGTGTGAGGTCTACGGACCAGGGGTTAATAGAACGAAAGGAACAAATGGTGTCGGAACGAGTAATGGCGGAGCAAGTAGTGTCGGAGCAAGTTATGCCAATGTAGTTTGTTATAAATGTGGAAAACCAGGCCACATTATTAGAAATTGCCCGAACCAGGAGAACACGAATGGACAAGGCCGTGGAAGAGTTTTCAATATTAATGCGGTAGAGGCACAGGAAGACCCGGAGCTTGTTACGGGTACGTTTCTTATTGACAATAAATCTGCTTACGTTTTATTTGATTCGGGTGCGGATAGAAGCTATATGAGTAGAGATTTTTGTGCTAAATTAAGTTGTCCATTGACGCCTTTGGATAGTAAATTTTTACTCGAATTAGCAAATGGTAAATTAATTTCAGCAGATAATATATGTCGGAATCGAGAAATTAAACTGGTTAGCGAAACATTTAAGATTGATTTGATACCAGTAGAGTTAGGGAGTTTTGATGTGATAATCGGTATGGACTGGTTAAAAGAAGTGAAAGCGGAGATCGTTTGTTACAAAAATGCAATTCGCATTATACGAGAAAAAGGAAAACCCTTAATGGTGTACGGAGAAAAGGGCAACACGAAGCTACATCTTATTAGTAATTTGAAGGCACAAAAACTAATAAGAAAAGGTTGCTATGCTGTTCTAGCACACGTCGAGAAAGTACAAACTGAAGAAAAGAGCATCAATGATGTTCCCATTGCAAAAGAATTTCCCGATGTATTTCCGAAAGAATTACCGGGATTACCCCCACATCGATCCGTTGAATTTCAAATAGATCTTGTACCAGGAGCTGCACCAATAGCTCGTGCTCCTTACAGACTCGCACCCAGCGAGATGAAAGAACTGCAAAGCCAATTACAAGAACTTTTAGAGCGTGGTTTCATTCGACCAAGCACATCACCGTGGGGAGCTCCTGTTTTGTTTGTCAAGAAGAAAGATGGTACATTCAGGTTGTGTATCGACTACCGAGAGTTGAACAAACTTACCATCAAGAACCGCTACCCACTACCGAGAATCGACGACTTATTTGATCAACTACAAGGCTCGTCTGTTTATTCAAAGATTGACTTACGTTCCGGGTATCATCAAATGCGGGTGAAAGAAGATGATATTCCAAAGACTGCTTTCAGAACACGTTACGGTCATTACGAGTTTATGGTCATGCCGTTTGGTTTAACTAATGCACCAGCTGTGTTCATGGACCTTATGAACCGAGTGTGTGGACCATACCTTGACAAGTTTGTCATTGTTTTCATTGATGACATACTTATTTACTCAAAGAATGACCAAGAACACGGTCAACATTTGAGAAAGGTGTTAGAAGTATTGAGGAAGGAAGAATTGTACGCTAAGTTTTCAAAGTGTGCATTTTGGTTGGAAGAAGTTCAATTCCTCGGTCACATAGTGAACAAAGAAGGTATTAAGGTGGATCCGGCAAAGATAGAAACTGTTGAAAAGTGGGAAACCCCGAAAACTCCGAAACACATACGCCAGTTTTTAGGACTAGCTGGTTACTACAGAAGGTTCATCCAAGACTTTTCCAGAATAGCAAAACCCTTGACTGCATTAACGCATAAAGGGAAGAAATTTGAATGGAATGATGAACAAGAGAAAGCGTTTCAGTTATTGAAGAAAAAGCTAACTACAGCACCTATATTGTCATTGCCTGAAGGGAATGATGATTTTGTGATTTATTGTGACGCATCAAAGCAAGGTCTCGGTTGTGTATTAATGCAACGAACGAAGGTGATTGCTTATGCGTCTAGACAATTGAAGATTCACGAACAAAATTATACGACGCATGATTTGGAATTAGGCGCGGTTGTTTTTGCATTAAAGACTTGGAGGCACTACTTATATGGGGTCAAAAGTATTATATATACCGACCACAAAAGTCTTCAACACATATTTAATCAGAAACAACTGAATATGAGGCAGCGTAGGTGGATTGAATTATTGAATGATTACGATTTTGAGATTCGTTACCACCCGGGGAAGGCAAATGTGGTAGCCGATGCCTTGAGCAGGAAGGATAGAGAACCCATTCGAGTAAAATCTATGAATATAATGATTCATAATAACATTACTACTCAAATAAAGGAGGCGCAACAAGGAGTTTTAAAAGAGGGAAATTTAAAGGATGAAATACCCAAAGGATCGGAGAAGCATCTTAATATTCGGGAAGACGGAACCCGGTATAGGGCTGAAAGGATTTGGGTACCAAAATTTGGAGATATGAGAGAAATGGTACTTAGAGAAACTCATAAAACCAGATACTCAATACATCCTGGAACGGGGAAGATGTACAAGGATCTCAAGAAACATTTTTGGTGGCCGGGTATGAAAGCCGATGTTGCTAAATATGTAGGAGAATGTTTGACGTGTTCTAAGGTCAAAGCTGAGCATCAGAAACCATCAGGTCTACTTCAACAACCCGAAATCCCGGAATGGAAATGGGAAAACATTACCATGGATTTCATCACTAAATTGCCAAGGACTGCAAGTGGTTTTGATACTATTTGGGTAATAGTTGATCGTCTCACCAAATCAGCACACTTCCTACCAATAAGAGAAGATGACAAGATGGAGAAGTTAGCACGACTGTATTTGAAGGAAGTCGTCTCCAGACATGGAATACCAATCTCTATTATCTCTGATAGGGATGGCAGATTTATTTCAAGATTCTGGCAGACATTACAGCAAGCATTAGGAACTCGTCTAGACATGAGTACTGCCTATCATCCACAAACTGATGGGCAGAGCGAAAGGACGATACAAACGCTTGAAGACATGCTACGAGCATGTGTTATTGATTTCGGAAACAGTTGGGATCGACATCTACCGTTAGCAGAATTTTCCTACAACAACAGCTACCATTCAAGCATTGAGATGGCGCCTTTTGAAGCACTTTATGGTAGAAAGTGCAGGTCTCCGATTTGTTGGAGTGAGGTGGGGGATAGACAGATTACGGGTCCGGAGATTATACAAGAAACTACCGAGAAGATCATCCAAATTCAACAACGGTTAAAAACCGCCCAAAGTCGACAAAAGAGCTACGCTGACATTAAAAGAAAAGATATAGAATTTGAAATTGGAGAGATGGTCATGCTTAAAGTTTCACCTTGGAAAGGCGTTGTTCGATTTGGTAAACGAGGGAAATTAAATCCAAGGTATATTGGACCATTCAAGATTATTGATCGTGTCGGACCAGTATGAAATGTCCCGTTCTTATTGATTAAAAACGTTCCATATTAATTGATTTCGTTGCGAGGTTTTGACCTCTATATGAGACGTTTTTCAAAGACTGCATTCATTTTTAAACAAACCATAACCTTTATTTCATCAATAAAGGTTTAAAAAGCTTTACGTAGATTATCAAATAATGATAATCTAATATATCCTGTTTACACACGACCATTACATAATGGTTTACAATACAAATATGTTACAACAAAATAAGTTTCTTGAATGCAGTTTTTACACAATATCATACAAGCATGGACTCCAAATCTTGTCCTTATTTAAGTATGCGACAGCGGAAGCTCTTAATAATCACCTGAGAATAAACATGCTTAAAACGTCAACAAAAATGTTGGTGAGTTATAGGTTTAACCTATATATATCAAATCGTAACAATAGACCACAAGATTTCATATTTCAATACACATCCCATACATAGAGATAAAAATCATTCATATGGTGAACACCTGGTAACCGACATTAACAAGATGCATATATAAGAATATCCCCATCATTCCGGGACACCCTTCGGATATGATATAAATTTCGAAGTACTAAAGCATCCGGTACTTTGGATGGGGTTTGTTAGGCCCAATAGATCTATCTTTAGGATTCGCGTCAATTAGGGTGTCTGTTCCCTAATTCTTAGATTACCAGACTTAATAAAAAGGGGCATATTCGGTTTAATAATCCAACCATAGAATGTAGTTTCACGTACTTGTGTCTATTTCGTAAAACAGTTATAAAAGCAGCGCATGTATTCTCAGCCCAAAAATATAAAGGGTAAAAAGGCAAATGAAACTCACTTTCACAGATTTTTACTTCGTCGGGAAGTAAGACTTGGCCACTGGTTGATTTACGAACCTATAACAATATATACATATATATCAAAGTATGTTCAAAATATATTTACAACACTTTTAATATATTTTGATGTTTTAAGTTTATTAAGTCAGCTGTCCTCGTTAGTAACCTACAACTAGTTGTCCACAGTTAGATGTACAGAAATAAATCGATAAATATTATCTTGAATCAATCCACGACCCAGTGTATACGTATCTCAGTATTGATCACAACTCAAACTATATATATTTTGGAATCAACCTCAACCCTGTATAGCTAACTCCAACATTCACATATAGAGTGTCTATAGTTGTTCCGAAATATATATAGATGTGTCGACATGATAGGTCGAAACATTGTATACGTGTCTATGGTATCTCAAGATTACATAATATACAATACAAGTTGATTAAGTTATGGTTGGAATAGATTTGTTACCAATTTTCACGTAGCTAAAATGAGAAAAATTATCCAATCTTGTTTTACCCATAACTTCTTCATTTTAAATCCGTTTTGAGTGAATCAAATTGCTATGGTTTCATATTGAACTCTATTTTATGAATCTAAACAGAAAAGTATAGGTTTATAGTCGAAAAAATAAGTTACAAGTCGTTTTTGTAAAGGTAGTCATTTCAGTCGAAAGAACGACGTCTAGATGACCATTTTAGAAAACATACTTCCACTTTGAGTTTAGTCATAATTTTTGGATATAGTTTCATGTTCATAATAAAAATCATTTTCTCAGAATAACAACTTTTAAATCAAAGTTTATCATAGTTTTTAATTAACTAACCCAAAACAGCCCGCGGTGTTACTACGACGGCGTAAATCCGGTTTTACGGTGTTTTTCGTGTTTCCAGGTTTTAAATCATTAAGTTAGCATATCATATAGATATAGAACATGTGTTTAGTTGATTTTAAAAGTCAAGTTAGAAGGATTAACTTTTATTTGCGAACAAGTTTAGAATTAACTAAACTATGTTCTAGTGATTACAAGTTTAAACCTTCGAATAAGATAGCTTTATATGTATGAATCGAATGATGTTATGAATATCATTACTACCTTAATTTCCTTGGATAAACCTACTGGAAAATAGAAAAATGGATCTAGCTTCAACGGATCCTTGGATGGCTCGAAGTTCTTGAAGCAGAATCATGACACGAAAACAAGTTCAAGTAAGATCATCACTTGAAATAAGATTGTTATAGTTATAGAAATTGAACCAAAGTTTGAATATGATTATTACCTTGTATTAGAATGATAACCTACTGTAAGAAACAAAGATTTCTTGAGGTTGGATGATCACCTTACAAGATTGGAAGTGAGCTAGCAAACTTGAAAGTATTCTTGATTTTATGAAACTAGAACTTTTGAAATTTATGAAGAACACTTAGAACTTGAAGATAGAACTTGAGAGAGATCAATTAGATGAAGAAAATTGAAGAATGAAAGTGTTTGTAGGTGTTTTTGGTCGTTGGTGTATGGATTAGATATAAAGGATATGTAATTTTGTTTTCATGTAAATAAGTCATGAATGATTACTCATATTTTTGTAATTTTATGAGATATTTCATGCTAGTTGCCAAATGATGGTTCCCACATGTGTTAGGTGACTCACATGGGCTGCTAAGAGCTGATCATTGGAGTGTATATACCAATAGTACATACATCTAAAAGCTGTGTATTGTACGAGTACGAATACGGGTGCATACGAGTAGAATTGTTGATGAAACTGAACGAGGATGTAATTGTAAGCATTTTTGTTAAGTAGAAGTATTTTGATAAGTGTATTGAAGTCTTTCAAAAGTGTATAAATACATATTAAAACACTACATGTATATACATTTTAACTGAGTCGTTAAGTCATCGTTAGTCGTTACATGTAAATGTTGTTTTGAAACCTTTAGGTTAACGATCTTGTTAAATGTTGTTAACCCAATGTTTATAATATCAAAAGAGATTTTAAATTATTATATTATCATGATATTATGATGTACGAATATCTCTTAATATGATATATATATACATTAAATGTCATTACAACGATAATCGTTACATATATGTCTCGTTTCAAAATCATTAAGTTAGTAGTCTTGTTTTTACATATGTAGTTCATTGTTAATATAATTAATGATATGTTTACTTATCATAATATCATGTTAACTATATATATAACCATATATATGTCATCATATAGTTTTTACAAGTTTTAACGTTCGTTAATCACCGGTCAACTTGGGTGGTCAATTGTCTATATGAAACCTATTTCAATTAATCAAATCTTAACAAGTTTGATTGCTTAACATGTTGGAAATATTTAATCATGTAAATACCAATCTCAATTAATATATATAAACATGGAAAAGTTCGGGTCACTACAGTACCTACCCGTTAAATAAATTTCGTCCCGAAATTTTAAGCTGTTGAAGGTGTTGACGAATCTTCTGGAAATAGATGCGGGTATTTCTTCTTCATCTGATCTTCACGCTCCCAGGTGAACTCGGGTCCTCTACGAGCATTCCATCGAACCTTAACAATTTGTATCTTGTTTTGCTTAAGTCTTTTAACCTCACGATCCATTATTTCGACGGGTTCTTCGATGAATTGAAGTTTTTCGTTGATTTGGATTTCATCTAACGGAATAGTGAGATCTTCTTTAGCAAAACATTTCTTTAAATTCGAGACGTGTAAAGTGTTATGTACAGCCGCGAGTTGTTGAGGTAACTCTAGTCGGTAAGCTACTGGTCCGACACGATCAATAATCTTGAATGGTCCAATATATCTTGGATTTAATTTCCCTCGTTTACCAAATCAAACAATGCCTTTCCAAGGTGCAACTTTAAGCATGACCATCTCTCCAATTTCAAATTCTATATCTTTTCTTTTAATGTCAGCGTAGCTCTTTTATCGACTTTGGGCGGTTTTCAACCGTTGTTGAATTTGGATGATCTTCTCGGTAGTTTCTTGTATAATCTCCGGACCCGTAATCTGTCTATCCCCCACTTCACTCCAACAAATCGGAGACCTGCACTTTCTACCATAAAGTGCTTCAAACGGCGCCATCTCAATGCTTGAATGGTAGCTGTTGTTGTAGGAAAATTCTGCTAACGGTAGATGTCGATCCCAACTGTTTCCGAAATCAA
Organism: Rutidosis leptorrhynchoides; assembly: GCF_046630445.1. Classification (NCBI taxonomy): domain Eukaryota; kingdom Viridiplantae; phylum Streptophyta; class Magnoliopsida; order Asterales; family Asteraceae; genus Rutidosis; species Rutidosis leptorrhynchoides. The sequence continues at coordinate 263,648,234 of NC_092337.1, forward strand.
TAACACATGCTCGTAGCATGTCTTCAAGCGTTTGTATCGTCCTTTCGCTCTGCCCATCAGTTTGTGGATGATAGGCAGTACTCATGTCTAGACGAGTTCCTAATGCTTGCTGTAATGTCTGCCAGAATCTTGAAATAAATCTTCCATCCCTATCAGAGATAATAGAGATTGGTATTCCATGTCTGGAGATGACTTCCTTCAAATACAGTCGTGCTAACTTCTCCATCTTGTCATCTTCTCTTATTGGCAATAAGTGTGCTGATTTGGTGAGATGGTCAACTATTACCCAAATAGTATCAAAACCACTTGCAGTCCTTGGCAATTTAGTGATGAAATCCATGGTAATGTTTTCCCATTTCCATTCCGGGATTTCGGGTTGTTGAAGTAGACCTGATGGTTTCTGATGCTCAGCTTTGACCTTAGAACACGTCAAACATTCTCCTACGTATTTAGCAACATCGGCTTTCATACCCGGCCACCAAAAATGTTTCTTGAGATCCTTGTACATCTTCCCCCTTCCAGGATGTATTGAGTATCTGGTTTTATGAGCTTCTCTAAGTACCATTTCTCTCATATCTCCAAATTTTGGTACCCAAATCCTTTCAGCCCTATACTGGGTTCCGTCTTCCCGAATATTAAGATGCTTCTCCGATCCTTTGGGTATTTCATCCTTTAAATTTCCCTCTTTTAAAACTCCTTGTTGCGCCTCCTTTATTTGAGTAGTAATGTTATATTCATAGATTTTACTCGAATGGGTTCTCTGTCCTTCCTGCTCAAGGCATCAGCTACCACATTTGCCTTCCCCGGGTGGTAACGAATCTCAAAGTCGTAATCATTCAATAATTCAATCCACCTACGCTGCCTCATATTCAGTTGTTTCTGATTAAATATGTGTTGAAGACTTTTGTGGTCGGTATATATAATACTTTTGACCCCATATAAGTAGTGCCTCCAAGTCTTTAATGCAAAAACAACCGCGCCTAATTCCAAATCATGCGTCGTATAATTTTGTTCGTGAATCTTTAATTGTCTAGACGCATAAGCAATCACCTTCGTTCGTTGCATTAATACACAACCGAGACCTTGCTTTGATGCATCACAATAAATCACAAAATCATCATTCCCTTCAGGCAATGACAATATAGGTGCCGTAGTTAGCTTTTTCTTCAATAACTGAAACGCTTTCTCTTGTTCATCATTCCATTCAAATTTCTTCCCTTTATGCGTTAATGCAGTCAAGGGTTTTGCTATTCTGGAAAAGTCTTGGATGAACCTTCTGTAGTAACCAGCTAGTCCTAAAAACTGGCGTATGTGTTTCGGAGTTTTCGGGGTTTCCCACTTTTCAACAGTTTCTATCTTTGCCGGATCCACCTTAATACCTTCTTTGTTCACTATGTGACCGAGGAATTGAACTTCTTCCAACTAAAATGCACACTTTGAAAACTTAGCGTACAATTCTTCCTTCCTCAATACTTCTAACACCTTTCTCAAATGTTCACCGTGTTCTTGGTCATTCTTTGAGTAAATAAGTATGTCATCAATGAAAACAATGACAAACTTGTCAAGGTATGGTCCACACACTCGGTTCATAAGGTCCATGAACACAGCTGGTGCATTAGTTAAACCAAACGGCATGACCATAAACTCGTAATGACCGTAACGTGTTCTGAAAGCAGTCTTTGGAATATCATCTTCTTTCACCCGCATTTGATGATACCCGGAACGTAAGTCAATCTTTGAATAAACAGACGAGCCTTGTAATTGATCAAATAAGTCATCGATTCTCGGTAGTGGGTAGCGCTTCTTGATGGTAAGTTTGTTCAACTCTCGGTAGTCGATACACAACCTGAATGTACCATCTTTCTTCTTGACAAACAAAACAGGAGCTCCCCACGGTGATGTGCTTGGTCGAATGAAACCACGCTCTAAAAGTTCTTGTAATTGGCTTTGTAGTTCTTTCATCTCGCTGGGTGCGAGTCTGTAAGGAGCACGAGCTATTGGTGCAGCTCCTGGTACAAGATCTATTTGAAATTCAACGGATCGATGTGGGGGTAATCCCGGTAATTCTTTCGGAAATACATCAGGAAATTCTTTTGCGACGGGAACATCATTAATGCTCTTTTCTTCAGTTTGTACTTTCTCGACGTGTGCTAGAATAGCATAGCAACCTTTTCTTATTAGTTTTTGTGCCTTCAAATTACTAATAAGATGTAGCTTCGTGTTGCCCTTTTCTCCGTACACCATTAAGGGTTTTCCTTTTTCTCGTATAATGCGAATTGCATTTTTGTAACAAACGATCTCCGCTTTCACTTCTTTCAACCAGTCCATACCGATTATCACATCAAAACTCCCTAACCCTACTGGTATCAAATCAATCTTAAATGTTTCGCTAACCAGTTTAATTTCTCGATTCCGACATATATTATCTGCTGAAATTAATTTACCATTTGCTAATTCGAGTAAAAATTTACTATCCAAAGGCGTCAATGGACAACTTAATTTAGCACAAAATTCTCTACTCATATAGCTTCTATCCGCACCCGAATCAAATAAAACGTAAGCAGATTTATTGTCAATAAGAAACGTACCCGTAACAAGCTCCGGGTCTTCCTGTGCCTCTGCCGCATTAATATTGAAAACTCTTCCACGGCCTTGTCCATTCGTGTTCTCCTGGTTCGGGCAATTTCTAATAATGTGGCCTGGTTTTCCACATTTATAACAAACTACATTGGCATAACTTGCTCCGACACTACTTGCTCCGCCATTACTCGTTCCGACACCATTTGTTCCTTTCGTTCTATTAACCCCTGGTCCGTAGACCTCACACTTCGCCACGCTATGACCATTTCTTTTACACTTGATGCAAAATTTGGTGCAGAACCCCGAGTGATTCTTTTCACACCTTTGGCATAGCTGCTTCTGATTGTTGTTGTTGTTGCGGTTATTATTGTTGTTGGGATGATTGTTGTAGTTGCTGTTGTTGTTGTTGTTGTTGGGCCGTTTGTTGTAGTTGCGGTTGATGTTGCGATTGTTGGGATAATTGTTGCGATTATTGTTGTAATTGTTGTTGTTGTTGTATTGGTGATTCTTATCACCGTTTTCCTCCCACTTTCTTTTGACTTGCTTCACATTGGCCTCTTCAGCAGTCTGTTCTTTAATTCTTTCTTCAATCTGGTTCACTAGTTTGTGAGCCATTCTACATGCCTGTTGTATGGAGGCGGGCTCGTGTGAACTTATATCTTCTTGGATTCTTTCCGGTAATCCTTTCACAAACGCGTCGATCTTCTCTTCCTCATCTTCGAATGCTCCCGGACACAATAGGCACAATTCTGTGAATCGTCTTTCGTACGTGGTAATATCAAATCCTTGGGTTCGTAACCCTCTAAGTTCTGTCTTGAGCTTATTGACCTCGGTTCTGGGACGGTACTTCTCGTTCATCAAGTGCTTGAATGCTGACCACGGTAGTGCGTACGCATCATCTTGTCCCACTTGCTCTAGATAGGTATTCCACCATGTTAACGCAGAACCTGTGAAGGTATGCGTAGCGTACTTCACTTTGTCCTCTTCAGTACACTTACTTATGGCAAACACCGATTCAACCTTCTCGGTCCACCGTTTCAATCCGATCGGTCCTTCGGTTCCATCAAATTCCAAAGGTTTGCAGGCAGTGAATTCTTTGTAGGTGCATCCTACACGATTTCCTGTACTGCTAGATCCAAGGTTATTGTTGGTATGTAGCGCAGCCTGTACTGCGGCTATGTTTGAAGCTAGAAAAGTACGGAATTCCTCTTCATTCATATTCACGGTGTGTCGAGTAGTCGGTGCCATTTCCTTCAAAATAGTTAAATGGAACAAGTTAATCATACAGAATATTAAGAGTAGTTAATAGTATTTCGTAGCATAATATGAACTCATTTATAAAAGCTTTTTCTTCATATTAGCGTTTTATAAGTTTAAATTCGGGTAGTACCTACCCGTTAAGTTCATACTTAGTAGCTAATATACAATTCAACTACTACAATTCTATATGAAAAACTGATTATAATAATATTTCGCGTTCAAACTTTTATACAATATTTTACAAACTTACAATACCGCTTATTTTACATAAAGCATGAAATATAGCACACAATAACTTTGATACAAGATAGTTGTGAAGACAATTCTAGCTAGTACACAAGTCGTTCAGCAAAGGCAATAAAGACACGTAATTCATACGTCCAGAAACAAGTCATGCATTCTGGTTTTACTAGGACTACTTCCCATCCTTGGTCTTGTGCAACATAACCGTTATGGCCGTTGATAAGACAGCGTGTTGTAACGTCATCAAAGGGACGAGGGTTACGTAATGTCCAACAGTCCCGTAATAATCTAAAAACCTCATTTCTTACCCCAATTACCGACTCCGTCACTTGTGGAAACGTTTTGTTTAATAGTTGTAGCCCGATGTTCTTGTTCTCACTTTGGTGAGAAGCGAACATTACTAATCCGTAAGCATAACATGCTTCTTTATGTTGCATGTTAGCCGCTTTTTCTAAATCACGAAGTCCAATATTCGGATATATTGAGTCAAAATAATTTCTTAACCCGTTGCGTAAAATAGCATTTGGGTTCCCCGCAATATATGCGTCAAAGTAAACACATCGTAACTTATGGGTTTCCCAATGTGATATCCCCCATCTTTCAAACGAAAGCCTCTTATAAACCAAGACATTCTTGGAACGTTCTTCGAATGTCTTACAAACTGATCTCGCCTTAAATAGTTGTGCCGAAGAATTCTGGCCGACTCTAGACAAGATTTCATCAATCATGTCTCCGGGTAGGTCTCTTAAAATATTGGGTTGTCTATCCATTTTGTGTTTTTAAACTGTAAAATAGACAAGAGTTAAATTCATAAAAAAAATACTTATTAATACAAGTAATTTTTACATATATCATAAAGCATAAGAACACTATATTACATATATTACACCACACGAATACAACTATCTTATTCCGACTCGCTCGTTTCTTCTTCTTCGGTTTTGGTTCGTTTTGCCAAGTTTCTAGGGATATATGATGTTCCCCTAATACGAGCCGTCGTTGTCCACATTGGTTTAGAAAAACCTGGTGGTTTAGAGGTTCCCGGGTCATTGTTACAACTTAAGGACTTCGGGGGTTGACGATACATATAAAGTTCATCGGGGTTGGAATTAGATTTCTCTATTTTTATGCCCTTTCCCTTATTATTTTCTTTTGCCTTTTTAAATTCAGTTGGGGTAATTTCTATAACATCATCGGAATTCTCGTCGGAATCCGATTCATCGGAGAATTGGTAATCCTCCCAATATTTTGCTTCCTTGGCGGAAACACCATTGACCATAATTAACTTTGGTCGGTTGGTTGAGGATTTTCTTTTACTTAACCGTTTTATTATTTCCCCCACCGGTTCTATTTCTTCATCCGGTTCCGATTCTTCTTCCGGTTCCGATTCTTCTTCCGGTTCCGACTCTTCTTCCGGTTCCTCTTCGAGAACTTGTGAATCAGTCCACGAATCATTCCAATTTACATTTGACTCTTCATTATTATTAGGTGAGTCAATAGGACTTGTTCTAGAGGTAGACATCTATCACATAATATCAAACGCGTTAAGAGATTAATATATCACATAATATTCACATGTTAAAAATATATAGTTTCCAACAAAAATGTTAAGCAATCATTTTTAAAGAAAACACGGTCGAAGTCCAGACTCACTAATGCATCCTAACAAACTCGATAAGACACACTAATGCAAATTTTCTGGTTCTCTAAGACCAACGCTCGGATACCAACTGAAATGTCCCGTTCTTATTGATTAAAAACGTTCCATATTAATTGATTTCGTTGCGAGGTTTTGACCTCTATATGAGACGTTTTTCAAAGACTGCATTCATTTTTAAACAAACCATAACCTTTATTACATCAATAAAGGTTTAAAAAGCTTTACGTAGATTATCAAATAATGATAATCTAATATATCCTGTTTACACACGACCATTACATAATGGTTTACAATACAAATATGTTACAACAAAATAAGTTTCTTGAATGCAGTTTTTACACAATATCATACAAGCATGGACTCCAAATCTTGTCCTTATTTAAGTATGCGACAGCGGAAGCTCTTAATAATCACCTGAGAATAAACATGCTTAAAACGTCAACAAAAATGTTGGTGAGTTATAGGTTTAACCTATATATATCAAATCGTAACAATAGACCACAAGATTTCATATTTCAATACACATCCCATACATAGAGATAAAAATCATTCATATGGTGAACACCTGGTAACCGACATTAACAAGATGCATATATAAGAATATCCCCATCATTCCGGGACACCCTTCGGATATGATATAAATTTCGAAGTACTAAAGCATCCGGTACTTTGGATGGGGTTTGTTAGGCCCAATAGATCTATCTTTAGGATTCGCGTCAATTAGGGTGTCTGTTCCCTAATTCTTAGATTACCAGACTTAATAAAAAGGGGCATATTCGGTTTAATAATCCAACCATAGAATGTAGTTTCACGTACTTGTGTCTATTTCGTAAAACAGTTATAAAAGCAGCGCATGTATTCTCAGCCCAAAAATATAAAGGGTAAAAAGGCAAATGAAACTCACTTTCACAGATTTTTACTTCGTCGGGAAGTAAGACTTGGCCACTGGTTGATTCACGAACCTATAACAATATATACATATATATCAAAGTATGTTCAAAATATATTTACAACACTTTTAATATATTTTGATGTTTTAAGTTTATTAAGTCAGCTGTCCTCGTTAGTAACCTACAACTAGTTGTCCACAGTTAGATGTACAGAAATAAATCGATAAATATTATCTTGAATCAATCCACGACCCAGTGTATACGTATCTCAGTATTGATCACAACTCAAACTATATATATTTTGGAATCAACCTCAACCCTGTATAGCTAACTCCAACATTCACATATAGAGTGTCTATGGTTGTTCCGAAATATATATAGATGTGTCGACATGATAGGTCGAAACATTGTATACGTGTCTATGGTATCTCAAGATTACATAATATACAATACAAGTTGATTAAGTTATGGTTGGAATAGATTTGTTACCAATTTTCACGTAGCTAAAATGAGAAAAATTATCCAATCTTGTTTTACCCATAACTTCTTCATTTTAAATCCGTTTTGAGTGAATCAAATTGCTATGGTTTCATATTGAACTCTATTTTATGAATCTAAACAGAAAAGTATAGGTTTATAGTCGAAAAAATAAGTTACAAGTCGTTTTTGTAAAGGTAGTCATTTCAGTCGAAAGAACGACGTCTAGATGACCATTTTAGAAAACATACTTCCACTTTGAGTTTAGTCATAATTTTTGGATATAGTTTCATGTTCATAATAAAAATCATTTTCTCAGAATAACAACTTTTAAATCAAAGTTTATCATAGTTTTTAATTAACTAACCCAAAACAGCCCGCGGTGTTACTACGACGGCGTAAATCCGGTTTTACGGTGTTTTTCGTGTTTCCAGGTTTTAAATCATTAAGTTAGCATATCATATAGATATAGAACATGTGTTTAGTTGATTTTAAAAGTCAAGTTAGAAGGATTAACTTTTATTTGCGAACAAGTTTAGAATTAACTAAACTATGTTCTAGTGATTACAAGTTTAAACCTTCGAATAAGATAGCTTTATATGTATGAATCGAATGATGTTATGAATATCATTACTACCTTAATTTCCTTGGATAAACCTACTGGAAAATAGAAAAATGGATCTAGCTTCAACGGATCCTTGGATGGCTCGAAGTTCTTGAAGCAGAATCATGACACGAAAACAAGTTCAAGTAAGATCATCACTTGAAATAAGATTGTTATAGTTATAGAAATTGAACCAAAGTTTGAATATGATTATTACCTTGTATTAGAATGATAACCTACTGTAAGAAACAAAGATTTCTTGAGGTTGGATGATCACCTTACAAGATTGGAAGTGAGCTAGCAAACTTGAAAGTATTCTTGATTTTATGAAACTAGAACTTTTGAAATTTATGAAGAACACTTAGAACTTGAAGATAGAACTTGAGAGAGATCAATTAGATGAAGAAAATTGAAGAATGAAAGTGTTTGTAGGTGTTTTTGGTCGTTGGTGTATGGATTAGATATAAAGGATATGTAAATTTGTTTTCATGTAAATAAGTCATGAATGATTACTCATATTTTTGTAATTTTATGAGATATTTCATGCTAGTTGCCAAATGATGGTTCCCACATGTGTTAGGTGACTCACATGGGCTGCTAAGAGCTGATCATTGGAGTGTATATACCAATAGTACATACATCTAAAAGCTGTGTATTGTACGAGTACGAATACGGGTGCATACGAGTAGAATTGTTGATGAAACTGAACGAGGATGTAATTGTAAGCATTTTTGTTAAGTAGAAGTATTTTGATAAGTGTATTGAAGTCTTTCAAAAGTGTATAAATACATATTAAAACACTACATGTATATACATTTTAACTGAGTCGTTAAGTCATCGTTAGTCGTTACATGTAAATGTTGTTTTGAAACCTTTAGGTTAACGATCTTGTTAAATGTTGTTAACCCAATGTTTATAATATCAAAAGAGATTTTAAATTATTATATTATCATGATATTATGATGTACGAATATCTCTTAATATGATATATATATACATTAAATGTCATTACAACGATAATCGTTACATATATGTCTCGTTTCAAAATCATTAAGTTAGTAGTCTTGTTTTTACATATGTAGTTCATTGTTAATATAATTAATGATATGTTTACTTATCATAATATCATGTTAACTATATATATAACCATATATATGTCATCATATAGTTTTTACAAGTTTTAACGTTCGTTAATCACCGGTCAACTTGGGTGGTCAATTGTCTATATGAAACCTATTTCAATTAATCAAATCTTAACAAGTTTGATTGCTTAACATGTTGGAAATATTTAATCATGTAAATACCAATCTCAATTAATATATATAAACATGGAAAAGTTCGGGTCACTACACAGTAGCTTACCGACTTGAGTTACCTCAACAACTCGCGGCTGTACATAACACTTTCCACGTCTCGAATTTGAAGAAATGTTTTGCTAAAGAAGATCTCACTATTCCGTTAGATGAAATCCAAATCAACGAAAAACTCCAATTCATCGAAGAACCCGTCGAAATAATGGATCGTGAGGTTAAAAGACTTAAGCAAAACAAGATACCAATTATTAAGGTTCGATGGAATGCTCGTAGAGGACCCGAGTTCACCTGGGAGCGTGAAGATCAGATGAAGAAGAAATACCCGCATCTATTTCCAGAAGATTCGTCAACACCTTCAACAGCTTAAAATTTCGGGACGAAATTTATTTAACGGGTAGGTACTGTAGTGACCCGAACTTTTCCATGTTTATATATATTAATTGAGATTGATGTTTACATGATTAAATGTTTCCAACATGTTAAGCAATCAAACTTGTTAAGACTTGATTAATTGAAATAGGTTTCATATAGACAATTGACCACCCAAGTTGACCGGTGATTCACGAACGTTAAAACTTGTAAAAAAACTATATGATGACATATATATGGTTATATATATAGTTAACATGATATTATGATAAGTAAACATATCATTAATTATATTAACAATGAACTACATATGTAAAAACAAGACTACTAACTTAATGATTTTGAAACGAGACATATATGTAACGTTTATCGTTGTAACGACATTTAATGTATATATATCATATTAAGAGATATTCGTACATCATAATATCATGATAATATAATAATTTAAAATCTCTTTTGATATTATAAACATTGGGTTAACAACATTTAACAAGATCGTTAACCTAAAGGTTTCAAAACAACACTTACATGTAACGACTAACGATGACTTAACGACTCAGTTAAAATGTATATACATGTAGTGTTTTAATATGTATTTATACACTTTTGAAAGACTTCAATACACTTATCAAAATACTTCTACTTAACAAAAATGCTTACAATTACATTCTCGTTCAGTTTCATCAACAATTCTACTCGTATGCACCCGTATTCGTACTCGTACAATACACAGCTTTTAGATGTATGTACTATTGGTATATACACTCCAATGATCAGCTCTTAGCAGCCCATGTGAGTCACCTAACACATGTGGGAACCATCATTTGGAAACTAGCATGAAATATCTCATAAGATTACAAAAATATGAGTAATCATTCATGACTTATTTACATGAAAACAAAATTACATATCCTTTATATCTAATCCATACACCAACGACCAAAAACACCTACAAACACTTTCATTCTTCAATTTTCTTCATCTAATTGAACTCTCTCAAGTTCTATCTTCAAGTTCTAAGTGTTCTTCATAAATTCCAAAAGTTCTAGTTTCATAAAATCAAGAATACTTTCAAGTTTGCTAGCTCACTTCCAATCTTGTAAGGTGATCATCCAACCTCAAGAAATCTTTGTTTCTTACAGTAGGTTATCATTCTAATACAAGGTAATAATCATATTCAAACTTTGGTTCAATTTCTATAACTATAACAATCTTATTTCAAGTGATGATCTTACTTGAACTTGTTTTCGTGTCATGATTTTGCTTCAAGAACTTTGAGCCATCCAAGGATCCATTGAAGCTAGATCCATTTTTCTATTTTCCAGTAGGTTCATCCAAGGAACTTAAGGTAGTAATGATGTTCATAACATCATTCGATTCATACATATAAAGCTATCTTATTCGAAGGTTTAAACTTGTAATCACTAGAACATAGTTTAGTTAATTCTAAACTTGTTCGCAAACAAAAGTTAATCCTTCTAACTTGACTTTTAAAATCAACTAAACACATGTTCTATATCTATATGATATGCTAACTTAATGATTTAAAACCTGGAAACACGAAAAACACCGTAAAACCGGATTTACGCCGTCGTAGTAACACCGCGGGCTGTTTTGGGTTAGTTAATTAAAAACTATGATAAACTTTGATTTAAAAGTTGTTATTCTGAGAAAATGATTTTTATTATGAACATGAAACTATATCCAAAAATTATGGTTAAACTCAAAGTGGAAGTATGTTTTCTAAAATGGTCATCTAGACGTCGTTCTTTCGACTGAAATGACTACCTTTACAAAAACGACTTGTAACCTATTTTTCCGACTAGAAACCTATACTTTTTTTGTTTAGATTCATAAAATAGAGTTCAATATGAAACCATAGCAATTTGATTCACTCAAAACGGATTTAAAATGAAGAAGTTATGGGTAAAACAAGATTGGATAATTTTTCTCATTTTAGCTACGTGAAAATTGGTAACAAATCTATTCCAACCATAACTTAATCAACTTGTATTATATATTATGTAATCTTGAGATACCATAGACACGTATACAATGTTTCGACCTATCATGTCGACACATCTATATATATTTCGGAACAACCATAGACACTCTATATGTGAATGTTGGAGTTAGCTATACAGGGTTGAGGTTGATTCCAAAATATATATAGTTTGAGTTGTGATCAATACTGAGATACGTATACACTGGGTCGTGGATTGATTCAAGATAATATTTATCGATTTATTTCTGTACATCTAACTGTGGACAACTAGTTGTAGGTTACTAACGAGGACAGCTGACTTAATAAACTTAAAACATCAAAATATATTAAAAGTGTTGTAAATATATTTTGAACATACTTTGATATATATGTATATATTGTTATAGGTTCGTGAATCAACCAGTGGCCAAGTCTTACTTCCCGACGAAGTAAAAATCTGTGAAAGTGAGTTATAGTCCCACTTTTAAAATCTAATATTTTTGGGATGAGAATACATGCAGGTTTTATAAATGATTTACAAAATAGACACAAGTACGTGAAACTACATTCTATGGTTGAATTATCGAAATCGAATATGCCCCTTTTTATTAAGTCTGGTAATCTAAGAATTAGGGAACAGACACCCTAATTGACGCGAATCCTAAAGATAGATCTATTGGGCCTAACAAACCCCATCCAAAGTACCGGATGCTTTAGTACTTCGAAATTTATATCATATCCGAAGGGTGTCCCGGAATGATGGGGATATTCTTATATATGCATCTTGTTATTGTCGGTTACCAGGTGTTCACCATATGAATGATTTTTATCTCTATGTATGGGATGTGTATTGAAATATGAAATCTTGTGGTCTATTGTTACGATTTGATATATATAGGTTAAACCTATAACTCACCAACATTTTTGTTGACGTTTTAAGCATGTTTATTCTCAGGTGATTATTAAGAGCTTCCGCTGTCGCATACTTAAATAAGGACAAGATTTGGAGTCCATGCTTGTATGATATTGTGTAAAAACTGCATTCAAGAAACTTATTTTGTTGTAACATATTTGTATTGTAAACCATTATGTAATGGTCGTGTGTAAACAGGATATTTTAGATTATCATTATTTGATAATCTACGTAAAGCTTTTTAAACCTTTATTGATGAAATAAAGGCTATGGTTTGTTTAAAAATGAATGCAGTCTTTGAAAAACGTCTCATATAGAGGTCAAAACCTCGCAACGAAATCAATTAATATGGAACGTTTTTAATCAATAAGAACGGGACATTTCATAAAAGGTCCTTTTTTGTCTGATCTTCTCGTTTTCACACAAAATAAACAACGAAAAACGTTATTGCAAAACTATAACGCGTTTGAAAGCTCCCTTTTTGTCCGATCTTCACGTTTTCACTCAAAATAAACAACAAAACATTGTTGGAAAACTATAATGCGTTTAAAAGGTCCCGTTTTGTCCGATCTTCTCATTTTCACTCAAAATTAACAACGAAAAACGTTGTTGCAAAACTATAACGCGTTTAAAAGGTCCCTTTTTGCCTGATCTTCTCGTTTTCACTCAAAATAAACAACGAAAAACGTTGTTGCAAAACTATAACGAGTTTGAAAGGTCCCTTTTTGTCCTATCTTCTCGTTTTCACACAAAATAAACAACGAAAAACGTTATTGCAAAACTATAACGCGTTTAAAAGGTCCCTTTTTGTCCGATCTTCTCGTTTTCACTCAATATAAACAACGAAAAACGTTGTTGCAAAACTATAACGCGTTTAAAACGTCCCTTTTTTGTTCGATCTTCTCGTTTTCACTCCAAATAAACAACGAAAAACGTTGTTGCAAAACTATAACGCGTTTAAAATGTCCCTTTTTGTCCGATTTTCTCGTTTTCACTCAAAATTAACAACGAAAAACGTTGTTGCAAAACTATAACGCGTTTAAAAGGTCCCTTTTTGTCCGATCTTCTCGTTTTCACACAAAATAAACAACGAAAAACGTTATTGCAAAACTATCATGCGTTTGAAAGGTCCCTTTTTGTCCGATCTTCTCGTTTTCACTCTAAATTAACAACGAAAAACGTTGTTGCAAAACTATAACGCGTTTAAAAGGTCCCTTTTTGTCTGATCTTCTCGTTTTCACACAACATAAACAATGAAAAACGTTATTGCAAAACTATAACGCGTTTGAAAGGTCCTTTTTTGTCCGATATTCTCGTTTTCACTCAAAATAAACAACACAAAACGTTGTTGCAAAACTATAACGCGTTTAAAAGGTCCCTTTTTGTCCGATCTTCTAGTTTTCACTCAAAATAAACAACGAAAAACGTTATTGCAAAACTATAACGCGTTTAAAAGTTCCCATTTTGTCCGATCTTCTCGTTTTCACTCAAAATTAACAACGAAAAACGTTGTTGCAAAACTATAACGCGTTTAAAAGGTCTCATTTTGTCCGATCTTCTCGTTTTCACTCAAAATTAACAACGAAAAACGTTGTTGCAAAACTATAACGCGTTTAAAAGGTCCATTTTTGTCCGATTTCCTCGTTTTCATATAAAATAAACAACGAAAAACGTTATTGCAAAATTATAACGCGTTTGAAAGGTCCCTTTTTTCCGATCTTCTCGTTTTCACTCAAAATATACAACGAAAAACGTTGTTGCAAAACTATAACGCGTTTAAAAGGTCCCTTTTTGTCCGATCTTCTCGTTTTCACTCAAAATAAACAACGAAAAACGTTTTTGCAAAATTATAACTCATTTAAAAGGTCCCATTTTGTCCGATCTTCTAGTTTTCACTCAAAATTAACAACGAAAATCGTTGTTGCAAAACTATAACGCGTTTAAAAGGTCCCTTTTTGTCCGATCTTCTCGTTTTCATACAAAATAAACAACGAAAAACGTTATTGCAAAACAATAACGCGTTTAAAAGGGCCATTTTTGTCCGACCTTCTCGTTTTCACTCATAATAAACAACGAAAAACGTTGTTGCAAAACTATAACGCGTTTAAAACGTCCCTTTTTTGTCCGATCTTCTCGTTTTCATTCAAAATAAACAACGAAAAACGTTGTTGCAAAACTATAACGCGTTTAAAAGTTCCTTTTTTGTCCGATCTTCTCGTTTTCACTCAAAATAAACAACGAAAAATGTTGTTGCAAAACTATAACGCGTTTAAAAGGTCCCTTTTTGTCAGATCTTCTCATTTTCACTCCAAATAAACAACGAAAAACGTTGTTGCAAAACTATAACGCGTTTGAAAGGTCCCTTTTTGTCCGAACTTCTCGTTTTCACTCAAAATTAACAACGAAAAACGTTGTTGCAAAACTATAACGCGTTTAAAAGGTCCCTTTTTGTCCGATCTTCTCGTTTTCACTCAAAATTAACAACGAAAAACGTTGTTGCAAAACTATAACGCGTTTAAAAGGTCCCTTTTTGTCTGATCTTCTCGTTTTCACACAAAATAAACAACGAAAAACGTTATTGCAAAACTATAACGCGTTTGAAAGCTCCCTTTTTGTCCGATCTTCACGTTTTCACTCAAAATAAACAACGCAAAACATTGTTGGAAAACTATAACGCGTTTAAAAGGTCCCTTTTTGTCCGATCTTCTCATTTTCACTCAAAATTAACAACGAAAAACGTTGTTGCAAAACTATAACGCGTTTAAAAGGTCCCTTTTTGTCCGATCTTCTCGTTTTCACTCAAAATAAACAACGAAAAACGTTGTTGTAAAACTATTACGTGTTTGAAAGGTCCCTTTTTGTCCGATCTTCTCGTTTTCACTCAAAATAAACAACGAAAAACGTTGTTGCAAAACTATAACGCGTTTAAAAGGTCCCTTTATGTGCGATCTTCTCGTTTTCACTCAAAATAAACAACGAAAAACGTTGTTGCAAAACTATAACGCATTTAAAAGGTCCCATTTTGTCCGATCTTCTCGTTTTCACTCAAAATTTGCAAAACTATAACGCGTTTAAAAGGTCCCTTTTTGTCCGAACTTCTCGTTTTCACACAAAATAAACAACGAAAAACGTTATTGCAAAACTATAACGCGTTTGAAAGGTCCCTTTTTGTCCGATCTTCTCGTTTTCACTCAAAATAAACAACGAAAAACGTTGTTGCAAAATTATAACGCGTTTAAAAGGTCCCTTTTTGTCCAATCTTCTCGTTTTCACTAAAAATAAACAACGAAAAACGTTGTTGCAAAACTATAACGCGTTTAAAAGGTCCCTTTTTGTCCGATCTTCTCGTTTTCACTCAAAATTAACAACGAAAAACGTTGTTGCAAAACTATAACGCGTTTAAAAGGTCCTTTTTTGTCTGATCTTCTCGTTTTCACACAAAATAAACAACGAAAAACGTTATTGCAAAACTATAACGCGTTTGAAAGCTCCCTTTTTGTCCGATCTTCACGTTTTCACTCAAAATAAACAACAAAACATTGTTGGAAAACTATAATGCGTTTAAAAGGTCCCGTTTTGTCCGATCTTCTCATTTTCACTCAAAATTAACAACGAAAAACGTTGTTGCAAAACTATAACGCGTTTAAAAGGTCCCTTTTTGTCTGATCTTCTCGTTTTCACTCAAAATAAACAACGAAAAACGTTGTTGCAAAACTATAACGAGTTTGAAAGGTCCCTTTTTGTCCTATCTTCTCGTTTTCACACAAAATAAACAACGAAAAACGTTATTGCAAAACTATAACGCGTTTAAAAGGTCCCTTTTTGTCCGATCTTCTCGTTTTCACTCAATATAAACAACGAAAAACGTTGTTGCAAAACTATAACGCGTTTAAAACGTCCCTTTTTTGTTCGATCTTCTCGTTTTCACTCCAAATAAACAACGAAAAACGTTGTTGCAAAACTATAACGCGTTTAAAATGTCCCTTTTTGTCCGATTTTCTCGTTTTCACTCAAAATTAACAACGAAAAACGTTGTTGCAAAACTATAACGCGTTTAAAAGGTCCCTTTTTGTCCGATCTTCTCGTTTTCACACAAAATAAACAACGAAAAACGTTATTGCAAAACTATCATGCGTTTGAAAGGTCCCTTTTTGTCCGATCTTCTCGTTTTCACTCTAAATTAACAACGAAAAACGTTGTTGCAAAACTATAACGCGTTTAAAAGGTCCCTTTTTGTCTGATCTTCTCGTTTTCACACAACATAAACAATGAAAAACGTTATTGCAAAACTATAACGCGTTTGAAAGGTAACTTTTTGTCCGATATTCTCGTTTTCACTCAAAATAAACAACACAAAACGTTGTTGCAAAACTATAACGCGTTTAAAAGGTCCCTTTTTGTCCGATCTTCTAGTTTTCACTCAAAATAAACAACGAAAAACGTTATTGCAAAACTATAACGCGTTTAAAAGTTCCCATTTTGTCCGATCTTCTCGTTTTCACTCAAAATTAACAACGAAAAACGTTGTTGCAAAACTATAACGCGTTTAAAAGGTCCCATTTTGTCCGATCTTCTCGTTTTCACTCAAAATTAACAACGAAAAACGTTGTTGCAAAACTATAACGCGTTTAAAAGGTCCATTTTTGTCCGATTTCCTCGTTTTCATATAAAATAAACAACGAAAAACGTTATTGCAAAATTATAACGCGTTTGAAAGGTCCCTTTTTTCCGATCTTCTCTTTTTCACTCAAAATAAACAACGAAAAACGTTGTTGCAAAACTATAACGCGTTTAAAAGGTCCCTTTTTGTCCGATCTTCTCGTTTTCACTCAAAATAAACAACGAAAAACGTTTTTGCAAAATTATAACTCATTTAAAAGGTCCCATTTTGTCCGATCTTCTAGTTTTCACTCAAAATTAACAACGAAAATCGTTGTTGCAAAACTATAACGCGTTTAAAAGGTCCCTTTTTGTCCGATCTTCTCGTTTTCATACAAAATAAACAACGAAAAACGTTATTGCAAAACAATAACGCGTTTAAAAGGTCCCTTTTTGTCCGACCTTCTCGTTTTCACTCATAATAAACAACGAAAAACGTTGTTGCAAAACTATAACGCGTTTAAAACGTCCCTTTTTTGTCCGATCTTCTCGTTTTCACTCAAAATAAACAACGAAAAACGTTGTTGCAAAACTATAACGCGTTTAAAAGGTCCTTTTTTGTCCGATCTTCTCGTTTTCACTCAAAATAAACAACGAAAAATGTTGTTGCAAAACTATAACGCGTTTAAAAGGTCCCTTTTTGTCAGATCTTCTCATTTTCACTCCAAATAAACAACGAAAAACGTTGTTGCAAAACTATAACGCGTTTGAAAGGTCCCTTTTTGTCCGAACTTCTCGTTTTCACTCAAAATTAACAACGAAAAACGTTGTTGCAAAACTATAACGCGTTTAAAAGGTCCCTTTTTGTCCGATCTTCTCGTTTTCACTCAAAATTAACAACGTAAAACGTTGTTGCAAAACTATAACGCGTTTAAAAGGTCCCTTTTTGTCTGATCTTCTCGTTTTCACACAAAATAAATAACGAAAAACGTTATTGCAAAACTATAACGCGTTTGAAAGCTCCCTTTTTGTCCGATCTTCACGTTTTCACTCAAAATAAACAACGCAAAACATTGTTGGAAAACTATAACGCGTTTAAAAGGTCCCTTTTTGTCCGATCTTCTCATTTTCACTCAAAATTAACAACGAAAAACGTTGTTGCAAAACTATAACGCGTTTAAAAGGTCCCTTTTTGTCCGATCTTCTCGTTTTCACTCAAAATAAACAACGAAAAACGTTGTTGTAAAACTATTACGTGTTTGAAAGGTCCCTTTTTGTCCGATCTTCTCGTTTTCACTCAAAATAAACAACGAAAAACGTTGTTGCAAAACTATAACGCGTTTAAAAGGTCCCTTTATGTGCGATCTTCTCGTTTTCACTCAAAATAAACAACGAAAAACGTTGTTGCAAAACTATAACGCATTTAAAAGGTCCCATTTTGTCCGATCTTCTCGTTTTCACTCAAAATTTGCAAAACTATAACGCGTTTAAAAGGTCCCTTTTTGTCCGATCTTCTCGTTTTCACACAAAATAAACAACGAAAAACGTTATTGCAAAACTATAACGCGTTTGAAAGGTCCCTTTTTGTCCGATCTTCTCGTTTTCACTCAAAATAAACAACGAAAAACGTTGTTGCAAAATTACAACGCGTTTAAAAGGTCCCTTTTTGTCCAATCTTCTCGTTTTCACTAAAAATAAACAACGAAAAACGTTGTTGCAAAACTATAACGCGTTTAAAAGGTCCCTTTTTGTCCGATCTTCTCGTTTTCACTCAAAATTAACAACGAAAAACGTTGTTGCAAAACTATAACGCGTTTAAAAGGTCCTTTTTTGTCTGATCTTCTCGTTTTCACACAAAATAAACAACGAAAAACGTTATTGCAAAACTATAACGCGTTTGAAAGCTCCCTTTTTGTCCGATCTTCACGTTTTCACTCAAAATAAACAACAAAACATTGTTGGAAAACTATAATGCGTTTAAAAGGTCCCGTTTTGTCCGATCTTCTCATTTTCACTCAAAATTAACAACGAAAAACGTTGTTGCAAAACTATAACGCGTTTAAAAGGTCCCTTTTTGTCTGATCTTCTCGTTTTCACTCAAAATAAACAACGAAAAACGTTGTTGCAAAACTATAACGCGTTTGAAAGGTCCCTTTTTGTCCTATCTTCTCGTTTTCACACAAAATAAACAACGAAAAACGTTATTGCAAAACTATAACGCGTTTAAAAGGTCCCTTTTTGTCCGATCTTCTCGTTTTCACTCAAAATAAACAACGAAAAACGTTGTTGCAAAACTATAACGCGTTTAAAACGTCCCTTTTTTGTTCGATCTTCTCGTTTTCACTCCAAATAAACAACGAAAAACGTTGTTGCAAAACTATAACGCGTTTAAAATGTCCCTTTTTGTCCGATTTTCTCGTTTTCACTCAAAATTAACAACGAAAAACGTTGTTGCAAAACTATAACGCGTTTAAAAGGTCCCTTTTTGTCCGATCTTCTCGTTTTCACACAAAATAAACAACGAAAAACGTTATTGCAAAACTATCATGCGTTTGAAAGGTCCCTTTTTGTCCGATCTTCTCGTTTTCACTCTAAATTAACAACGAAAAACGTTGTTGCAAAACTATAACGCGTTTAAAAGGTCCCTTTTTGTCTGATCTTCTCGTTTTCACACAACATAAACAATGAAAAACGTTATTGCAAAACTATAACGCGTTTGAAAGGTCCCTTTTTGTCCGATATTCTCGTTTTCACTCAAAATAAACAACACAAAACGTTGTTGCAAAACTATAACGCGTTTAAAAGGTCCCTTTTTGTCCGATCTTCTAGTTTTCACTCAAAATAAACAACGAAAAACGTTATTGCAAAACTATAACGCGTTTAAAAGTTCCCATTTTGTCCGATCTTCTCGTTTTCACTCAAAATTAACAACGAAAAACGTTGTTGCAAAACTATAACGCGTTTAAAAGGTCCCATTTTGTCCGATCTTCTCGTTTTCACTCAAAATTAACAACGAAAAACGTTGTTGCAAAACTATAACGCGTTTAAAAGGTCCATTTTTGTCCGATTTCCTCGTTTTCATATAAAATAAACAACGAAAAACGTTATTGCAAAATTATAACACGTTTGAAAGGTCCCTTTTTTCCGATCTTCTCGTTTTCACTCAAAATAAACAACGAAAAACGTTGTTGCAAAACTATAATGCGTTTAAAAGGTCCCTTTATGTCCGATCTTCTCGTTTTCACTCAAAATAAACAACGAAAAACGTTTTTGCAAAATTATAACTCATTTAAAAGGTCCCATTTTGTCCGATCTTCTAGTTTTCACTCAAAATTAACAACGAAAATCGTTGTTGCAAAACTATAACGCGTTTAAAAGGTCCCTTTTTGTCCGATCTTCTCGTTTTCATACAAAATAAACAACGAAAAACGTTATTGCAAAACAATAACGCGTTTAAAAGGTCCCTTTTTGTCCGACCTTCTCGTTTTCACTCATAATAAACAACGAAAAACGTTGTTGCAAAACTATAACGCGTTTAAAACGTCCCTTTTTTGTCCGATCTTCTCGTTTTCACTCAAAATAAACAACGAAAAACGTTGTTGCAAAACTATAACGCGTTTAAAAGGTCCCTTTTTGTCCGATCTTCTCGTTTTCACTCAAAATAAACAACGAAAAATGTTGTTGCAAAACTATAACGCGTTTAAAAGGTCCCTTTTTGTCAGATCTTCTCATTTTCACTCCAAATAAACAACGAAAAACGTTGTTGCAAAACTATAACGCGTTTGAAAGGTTCCTTTTTGTCCTAACTTCTCGTTTTCACTCAAAATTAACAACGAAAAACGTTGTTGCAAAACTATAACGCGTTTAAAAGGTCCTTTTTTGTCCGATCTTCTCGTTTTCACTCAAAATTAACAACGAAAAACGTTGTTGCAAAACTATAACGCGTTTAAAAGGTCCCTTTTTGTCTGATCTTCTCGTTTTCACACAAAATAAACAACGAAAAACGTTATTGCAAAACTATAACGCGTTTGAAAGCTCCCTTTTTGTCCGATCTTCACGTTTTCACTCAAAATAAACAACGCAAAACATTCTTGGAAAACTATAACGCGTTTAAAAGGTCCCTTTTTGTCCGATCTTCTCATTTTCACTCAAAATTAACAACGAAAAACGTTGTTGCAAAACTATAACGCGTTTAAAAGGTCCCTTTTTGTCCGATCTTCTCGTTTTCACTCAAAATAAACAACGAAAAACGTTGTTGTAAAACTATTACGCGTTTGAAAGGTCCCTTTTTGTCCGATCTTCTCGTTTTCACTCAAAATAAACAACGAAAAACGTTGTTGCAAAACTATAACGCGTTTAAAAGGTCCCTTTATGTGCGATCTTCTCGTTTTCACTCAAAATAAACAACGAAAAACGTTGTTGCAAAACTATAACGCATTTAAAAGGTCCCATTTTGTCCGATCTTCTCGTTTTCACTCAAAATTTGCAAAACTATAACGCGTTTAAAAGGTCTTTTTTGTCCGATCTTCTCGTTTTCACACAAAATAAACAACGAAAAACGTTATTGCAAAACTATAACGCGTTTGAAAGGTCCCTTTTTGTCCGATCTTCTCGTTTTCACTCAAATAAACAACGAAAAACGTTGTTGCAAAATTATAACGCGTTTAAATGGTCCCTTTTTGTCCAATCTTCTCGTTTTCACTAAAAATAAACAACGAAAAACGTTGTTGCAAAACTATAACGCGTTTAAAAAGTCCCTTTTTGTCCGATCTTCTCGTTTTCACTCAAAATAAACAACGAAAAACGTTGTTGCAAAACTATAACGCGTTTAAAAGGTCCCTTTCTGTCCGATCTTCTCATTTTCACTACAAATACACAACGAAAAACTTTGTTGCAAAACTATAACGCGTTTAAAAGGTCCCTTTTTGTCCGATCTTCCCGTTTTCACTCAAAATTAACAACGAAAAACGTTGTTGCAAAACTATAACGCGTTTAAAAGGTCCTTTTTGTCTTATCTTCTCGTTTTCACACAAAATAAACAACGAAAAACGTTATTGCAAAACTATCACGCGTTTGAAAGGTCCCTTTTTGTCCGATCTTCTCGTTTTCACTCAAAATTAACAACGAAAAACGTTGTTGCAAAACTATAACGCGTTTAAAAGGTCCCTTTTTGTCTGATCTTCTCGTTTTCACACAAAATAAACAACGAAAAACGTTATTACAAAACTATAACGCGTTTGAAAGCTCCCTTTTTGTCCGATCTTCTCGTTTTCACTCAAAATAAACAAAGCAAAACATTGTTGCAAAACTATAACGCGTTTTAAAGGTCCTTTTTTGTCCGATCTTCTCGTTTTCACTCATAATAAACAACGAAAAACGTTGTTGCAAAACTATAACGCGTTTAAATGGTCCCTTTATGTCCGATCTTCTCGTTTTCACTCAAAATAAACAATGAAAAATGTTGTTGCAAAACTATAACGCGTTTAAAAGGTCCCATTTTGTCCCAGCTTCTCGTTTTCACTCAAAATTAACAACGAAAAACGTTGTTGCAAAACTATAACGCGTTTAAAAGGTCCCATTTTGTCCGATCTTCTCGTTTTCACTCAAAATTAACAACGAAAAACGTTGTTGCAAAACTATAACGCGTTTAATAGGTCCATTTTTGTCCGATTTCCTCGTTTTCATATAAAATAAACAACGAAAAACGTTATTGCAAAACTATAATGCGTTTAAAAGGTCCCTTTATGTCCGATCTTCTCGTTTTCACTCAAAATAAACAACGAAAAACGTTGTTGCAAAACTATAATGCGTTTAAAAGGTCCCTTTATGTCCGATCTTCTCGTTTTCACTCAAAATAAACAACGAAAAACGTTCTTGCAAAATTATAACGCATTTAAAAGGTCCCATTTTGTCCGATCTTCTAGTTTTCACTCAAAATTAACAACGAAAATCGTTGTTGCAAAACTATAACGCGTTTAAAAGGTCTCTTTTTGTCCGATCTTCTCGTTTTCACACAAAATAAACAACGAAAAACGTTATTGCAAAACTATAACGCGTTTAAAAGGTCCCTTTTTGTCCGATCTTCTCGTTTTCACTCATAATAAACAACGAAAAACGTTGTTGCAAAACTATAACGCGTTTAAAACGTCCCTTTTTTGTCCGATCTTCTCGTTTTCACTCAAAATAAACAACGAAAAACGTTGTTGCAAAACTATAACGCGTTTAAAAGGTCCCTTTTTGTCCGATCTTCTCGTTTTCACTCAAAATAAACAACGAAAAACGTTGTTGCAAAACTATAACGCGTTTAAAAGGTCCCTTTTTGTCCGAACTTCTCGTTTTCACTCAAAATTAACAACGAAAAACGTTGTTGCAAAACTATAACGCGTTTACAAGGTCCCTTTTTGTCCGATCTTCTCGTTTTCACTCAAAATTAACAACGAAAAACGTTGTTGCAAAACTATAACGCGTTTAAAAGGTCCCTTTTTGTCTGATCTTCTCGTTTTCACTCAAAATAAACAACGAAAAACGTTATTGCAAAACTATAACGAGTTTGAAAGCTCCCTTTTTGTCCGATCTTCACGTTTTCACTCAAAATAAACAACGCAAAACATTGTTGGAAAACTATAACGCGTTTAAAAGGTCCCTTTTTGTCCGATCTTCTCATTTTCACTCAAAATTAACAACGAAAAACGTTGGTGCAAAACTATAACGCATTTAAATGGTCCCTTTTTGTCCGATCTTGTCGTTTTCACTCAAAATAAACAACGAAAAACGTTGTTGTAAAACTATTACGCGTTTGAAAGGTCCCTTTTTGTCCGATCTTCTCGTTTTCACTCAAAATAAACAACGAAAAACGTTGTTGCAAAAATATAACGCGTTTAAAAGGTCCCTTTATGTGCGATCTTCTCGTTTTCACTCAAAATAAACAACGAAAAACGTTGTTGCAAAACTATAACGCATTTAAAAGGTCCCATTTTGTCCGATCTTCTCGTTTTACTCAAAATTTGCAAAACTATAACGCGTTTAAAAGGTCCCTTTTTGTCCGATCTTCTCGTTTTCACACAAAATAAACAACGAAAAACGTTATTGCAAAACTATAACGCGTTTGAAAGGTCCCTTTTTGTCCGATCTTCTCGTTTTCACTCAAAATAAACAACGAAAAACGTTGTTGCAGAATTATAACGCGTTTAAAACGTCCCTTTTTATCCAATCTTCTCGTTTTCACTAAAAATAAACAACGAAAAACGTTGTTGCAAAACTATAACGCGTTTAAAAAGTCCCTTTTTGTCCGATCTTCTCGTTTTCACTCAAAATAAACAAAGAAAAACTTTGTTGCAAAACTATAACGCGTTTAAAAGGTCCCTTTTTGTCCGATCTTCCCGTTTTCACTCAAAATTAACAACGAAAAACGTTGTTGCAAAACTATAACGCGTTTAAAAGGTCCTTTTTGTCTTATCTTCTCGTTTTCACACAAAATAAACAACGAAAAACGTTATTGCAAAACTATCACGCGTTTGAAAGGTCCCTTTTTGT
The DNA here is from genome assembly GCF_046630445.1 of Rutidosis leptorrhynchoides. NCBI lineage: Eukaryota > Viridiplantae > Streptophyta > Magnoliopsida > Asterales > Asteraceae > Rutidosis > Rutidosis leptorrhynchoides. The sequence continues at coordinate 263,672,662 of NC_092337.1, forward strand.
CCGATCTTCTCGTTTTCACTCTAAATTAACAATGAAAAACGTTGTTGCAAAACTATAACGCGTTTAAAAGGTCCCTTTTTGTCCGATCTTCTCGTTTTCACACAAAATAAACAACGAAAAACGTTATTGCAAAACTATAACGCGTTTGAAAGGTCCCTTTTTGTCCGATCTTCTCGTTTTCACTCAAAATTAACAACGAAAAACGTTATTGCAAAACTATAACGCGTTTAAAATGTCCCTTTTTGTCTGATCTTCTCGTTTTCACACAACATAAACAATGAAAAACGTTATTGTAAAACTATAACGCGTTTGAAAGGTCCCCTTCTGTCCGATCTTCTCGTTTTCACTCAAAATAAAAAACACAAAACGTTGTTGCCAAACTATAACGCGTTTAAAAGGTCCCTTTTTGTCCGATCTTCTCGTTTTCACTCAAAATAAACAACGAAAAACGTTGTTGCAAAACTATAACGTGTTTAAAAGGTTCCTTTATGTCCGATCTTCTAGTTTTCACTCAAAATAAATAACGAAAAACGTTATTGCAAAACTATAACGCCTTTAAAAGGTCCCATTTTGTCCGATCTTCTCGTTTTCACTCAAAATTAACAACGAAAAACGTTGTTGCAAAACTATAACGCGTTTAAAAGGTCCCATTTTGTCCGATCTTCTCGTTTTCACTCAAAATTAACATCGAAAAACGTTGTTGCAAAACTATAACGCGTTTGAAAGGTCCCTTTCTCGTTTTCACTCAAAATAAACAACGAAAAACGTTGTTGCAAAACTATAATGCGTTTAAAAGGTCCCTTTATGTCCGATCTTCTCGTTTTCACTCAAAATAAACAACGAAAAACGTTCTTGCAAAATTATAACGCATTTAAAAGGTCCCATTTTGTCCGATTTCCTCGTTTTCATATAAAATAAACAACGAAAAACGTTATTGCAAAACTATAACTCGTTTGAAAGGTCCCTTTTTTCCGTTCTTCTCGTTTTCACTCAAAATAAACAACGAAAAACGTTGTTGCAAAACTATAATGCGTTTAAAAGGTCCCTTTATGTCCGATCTTCTCGTTTTCACTCAAAATAAACAACGAAAAACGTTCTTGCAAAATTATAACGCATTTAAAAGGTCCCATTTTGTCCGATCTTCTAGTTTTCACTCAAAATTAACAACGAAAATCGTTGTTGCAAAACTATAACGCGTTTAAAAGGTCCCTTTTTGTCCGATCTTCTCGTTTTCACACAAAATAAACAACGAAAAACGTTATTGCAAAACTATAACGCGTTTAAAAGGTCCCTTTTTGTCCGATCTTCTCGTTTTCACTCAAAATAAACAACGAAAAACGTTGTTGCAAAACTATAACGCGTTTAAAACGTCCCTTTTTTGTCCGATCTTCTCGTTTTCACTCAAAATAAACAACGAAAAACGTTTTTGCAAAACTATAACGCGTTTAAAAGGTCCCTTTTTGTCCGATCTTCTCGTTTTCACTCAAAATAAACAACGAAAAACGTTGTTGCAAAACTATAACGCGTTTAAAAGGTCCCTTTTTGTCAGATCTTCTCATTTTCACTCCAAATAAACAACGAAAAACGTTGTTGCAAAACTTTAACGCGTTTGAAAGGTCCCTTTTTGTCCGAACTTCTCGTTTTCACTCAAAATTAACAACGAAAAACGTTGTTGCAAAACTATAACGCGTTTAAAAGGTCCCTTTTTGTCCGATCTTCTCGTTTTCACTAAAAATTAACAACGAAAAACGTTGTTGCAAAACTATAACGCGTTTAAAAGGTCCTTTTTTGTCTGATCTTCTCGTTTTCACACAAAATAAACAACGAAAAACGTTATTGCAAAACTATAACGCGTTTGAAAGCTCCCTTTTTGTCCGATCTTCACGTTTTCACTCAAAATAAACAACGCAAAACATTGTTGGAAAACTATAACGCGTTTAAAAGGTCCCGTTTTGTCCGATCTTCTCATTTTCACTCAAAATTAACAACGAAAAACGTTGTTGCAAAACTATAACGCGTTTAAAAGGTCCCTTTTTGTCCGATCTTCTCGTTTTCACTCAAAATAAACAACGAAAAACGTTGTTGTAAAACTATTACGCGTTTGAAAGGTCTCTTTTTGTTCAATCTTCTCGTTTTCACTCAAAATAAGCAACGAAAAACGTTGTTGCAAAACTATAACGCGTTTGAAAGGTCCCTTTTTTCTGATCTTCTCGTTTTCACTCAAAATAAACAACGAAAAACGTTGTTGCAAAACTATAATGCGTTTAAAAGGTCCCTTTATGTCCGATCTTCTCGTTTTCACTCAAAATAAACAACGAAAAACGTTCTTGCAAAATTATAACGCATTTAAAAGGTCCCATTTTGTCCGATCTTCTAGTTTTCACTCAAAATTAACAACGAAAATCGTTGTTGCAAAACTATAATGCGTTTAAAAGGTCCCTTTTTGTCCGATCTTCTCGTTTTCACACAAAATAAACAACGAAAAACGTTATTGCAAAACTATAACGCGTTTAAAAGGTCCCTTTTTGTCCGATCTTCTCGTTTTCACTCAAAATTAACAACGAAAAACGTTGTTGCAAAACTATAACGCGTTTAAAAGGTCCCTTTTTGTCCGATCTTCTCGTTTTCACACAAAATAAACAACGAAAAACGTTATTGCAAAACTATAACGCGTTTGAAAGGTCCCTTTTTGTCCAATCTTCTCGTTTTCACACAAAATTAACAACGAAAAACGTTATTGCAAAACTATAACGCGTTTAAAAGGTCCCATTTTGTCCGATCTTCTAGTTTTCACTCAAAATTAACAACGAAAAACGTTGTTGCAAAACTATAACGCGTTTAAAAGGTCCCATTTTGTCCGATCTTCTCGTTTTCACTCAAAATTAACAACGAAAAACGTTGTTGCAAAACTATAACGCGTTTAAAAGGTCCATTTTTGTTCGATTTCCTCGTTTTCATATAAAATAAACAACGAAAAACGTTATTGCAAAACTATAACGCGTTTGAAAGGTCCCTTTTTTCCGATCTTCTCGTTTTCACTCAAAATAAACAACGAAAAACGTTGTTGCAAAACTATAATGCGTTTAAAAGGTCCCTTTATGTCCGATCTTCTCGTTTTCACTCAAAATAAACAACGAAAAACGTTATTGCAAAATTATAACGCATTTAAAAGGTCCCATTTTGTCCGATCTTCTAGTTTTCACTCAAAATTAACAACGAAAATCGTTGTTGCAAAACTATAATGCGTTTAAAAGGTCCCTTTTTGTCCGATCTTCTCGTTTTCACACAAAATAAACAACGAAAAACGTTATTGCAAAACTATAACGCGTTTAAAAGGTCCCTTTTTGTCCGATCTTCTCGTTTTCACTCAAAATTAACAACGAAAAACGTTGTTGCAAAACTATAACGCGTTTAAAAGGTCCCTTTTTGTCCGATCTTCTCGTTTTCACACAAAATAAACAACGAAAAACGTTATTGCAAAACTATAACGCGTTTGAAAGGTCCCTTTTTGTCCGATCTTCTCGTTTTCACTCAAAATTAACAACGAAAAACGTTATTGCAAAACTATAACGTGTTTAAAATGTCCCTTTTTGTCTGATCTTCTCATTTTCAATCCAAATAAACAACGAAAAACGTTGTTGCAAAACTTTAACGCGTTTGAAAGGTCCCTTTTTGTCCGAACTTCTCGTTTTCACTCAAAATTAACAACGAAAAACGTTGTTGCAAAACTATAACGCGTTTAAAAGGTCCCTTTTTGTCCGATCTTCTCGTTTTCACTCAAAATTAACAACGAAAAACGTTGTTGCAAAACTATAACGCGTTTAAAAGGTCCTTTTTTGTCTGATCTTCTCGTTTTCACACAAAATAAACAACGAAAAACGTTTTTGCAAAACTATAACGCGTTTGAAAGCTCCCTTTTTGTCCGATCTTCACGTTTTCACTCAAAATAAACAACAAAACATTGTTGGAAAACTATAATACGTTTAAAAGGTCCCGTTTTGTCCGATCTTCTCATTTTCACTCAAAATTAACAACGAAAAATGTTGTTGCAAAACTATAACGCGTATAAAAGGTCCCTTTTTGTCTGATCTTCTCGTTTTCACTCAAAATAAACAACGAAAAAGGTTGTTGTAAAACTATTACGCGTTTGAAAGGTCCCTTTTTGTCCGATCTTCTCGTTTTCACTCAAAATAAACAACGAAAAACGTTGTTGCAAAACTATAACGCGTTTAAAAGGTCCCTTTATGTCCGATCTTCTCGTTTTCACACAAAATAAACAACGAAAAACGTTATTGTAAAACTATAACGCGTTTGAAAGGTCCCTTTTTGTCCGATCTTCTCGTTTTCACACAAAATAAACAACGAAAAACGTTATTGCAAAACTATAACGCGTTTAAAAGGTCCCTTTTTGTCCGATCTTCTCGTTTTCACTCAAAATAAACAACGAAAAATGTTGTTGCAAAACTATAACGCGTTTAAAACGTCCCTTTTTTGTTCGATCTTCTCGTTTTCACTCCAAATAAACAACGAAAAACGTTGTTGCAAAACTATAACGCGTTTAAAATGTCCCTTTTTGTCCGATTTTATCGTTTTCACTCAAAATTAACAACGAAAAACGTTGTTGCAAAACTATAACGCGTTTAAAAGGTCCCTTTTTGTCCGATCTTCTCGTTTTCACACAAAATAAACAACGAAAAACGTTATTGCAAAACTATCATGCGTTTGAAAGGTCCCTTTTTGTCCGATCTTCTCGTTTTCACTCTAAATTAACAACGAAAAACGTTGTTGCAAAACTATAACGCGTTTAAAAGGTCCCTTTTTGTCTGATCTTCTCGTTTTCACACAACATAAACAATGAAAAACGTTATTGCAAAACTATAACGCGTTTGAAAGGTCCTTTTTTGTCCGATATTCTCGTTTTCACTCAAAATAAACAACACAAAACGTTGTTGCAAAACTATAACGCGTTTAAAAGGTCCCTTTTTGTCCGATCTTCTAGTTTTCACTCAAAATAAACAACGAAAAACGTTATTGCAAAACTATAACGCGTTTAAAAGTTCCCATTTTGTCCGATCTTCTCGTTTTCACTCAAAATTAACAACGAAAAACGTTGTTGCAAAACTATAACGCGTTTAAAAGGTCCCATTTTGTCCGATCTTCTCGTTTTCACTCAAAATTAACAACGAAAAACGTTGTTGCAAAACTATAACGCGTTTAAAAGGTCCATTTTTGTCCGATTTCCTCGTTTTCATATAAAATAAACAACGAAAAACGTTATTGCAAAATTATAACGCGTTTGAAAGGTCCCTTTTTTCCGATCTTCTCGTTTTCACTCAAAATAAACAACGAAAAACGTTGTTGCAAAACTATAACGCGTTTAAAAGGTCCCTTTTTGTCCGATCTTCTCGTTTTCACTCAAAATAAACAACGAAAAACGTTTTTGCAAAATTATAACTCATTTAAAAGGTCCCATTTTGTCCGATCTTCTAGTTTTCACTCAAAATTAACAACGAAAATCGTTGTTGCAAAACTATAACGCGTTTAAAAGGTCCCTTTTTGTCCGATCTTCTCGTTTTCATACAAAATAAACAACGAAAAACGTTATTGCAAAACAATAACGCGTTTAAAAGGTCCCTTTTTGTCCGACCTTCTCGTTTTCACTCATAATAAACAACGAAAAACGTTGTTGCAAAACTATAACGCGTTTAAAACGTCCCTTTTTTGTCCGATCTTCTCGTTTTCATTCAAAATAAACAACGAAAAACGTTGTTGCAAAACTATAACGCGTTTAAAAGTTCCTTTTTTGTCCGATCTTCTCGTTTTCACTCAAAATAAACAACGAAAAATGTTGTTGCAAAACTATAACGCGTTTAAAAGGTCCCTTTTTGTCAGATCTTCTCATTTTCACTCCAAATAAACAACGAAAAACGTTGTTGCAAAACTATAACGCGTTTGAAAGGTCCCTTTTTGTCCGAACTTCTCGTTTTCACTCAAAATTAACAACGAAAAACGTTGTTGCAAAACTATAACGCGTTTAAAAGGTCCCTTTTTGTCCGATCTTCTCGTTTTCACTCAAAATTAACAACGAAAAACGTTGTTGCAAAACTATAACGCGTTTAAAAGGTCCCTTTTTGTCTGATCTTCTCGTTTTCACACAAAATAAACAACGAAAAACGTTATTGCAAAACTATAACGCGTTTGAAAGCTCCCTTTTTGTCCGATCTTCACGTTTTCACTCAAAATAAACAACGCAAAACATTGTTGGAAAACTATAACGCGTTTAAAAGGTCCCTTTTTGTCCGATCTTCTCATTTTCACTCAAAATTAACAACGAAAAACGTTGTTGCAAAACTATAACGCGTTTAAAAGGTCCCTTTTTGTCCGATCTTCTCGTTTTCACTCAAAATAAACAACGAAAAACGTTGTTGTAAAACTATTACGTGTTTGAAAGGTCCCTTTTTGTCCGATCTTCTCGTTTTCACTCAAAATAAACAACGAAAAACGTTGTTGCAAAACTATAACGCGTTTAAAAGGTCCCTTTATGTGCGATCTTCTCGTTTTCACTCAAAATAAACAACGAAAAACGTTGTTGCAAAACTATAACGCATTTAAAAGGTCCCATTTTGTCCGATCTTCTCGTTTTCACTCAAAATTTGCAAAACTATAACGCGTTTAAAAGGTCCCTTTTTGTCCGATCTTCTCGTTTTCACACAAAATAAACAACGAAAAACGTTATTGCAAAACTATAACGCGTTTGAAAGGTCCCTTTTTGTCCGATCTTCTCGTTTTCACTCAAAATAAACAACGAAAAACGTTGTTGCAAAATTATAACGCGTTTAAAAGGTCCCTTTTTGTCCAATCTTCTCGTTTTCACTAAAAATAAACAACGAAAAACGTTGTTGCAAAACTATAACGCGTTTAAAAGGTCCCTTTTTGTCCGATCTTCTCGTTTTCACTCAAAATTAACAACGAAAAACGTTGTTGCAAAACTATAACGCGTTTAAAAGGTCCTTTTTTGTCTGATCTTCTCGTTTTCACACAAAATAAACAACGAAAAACGTTATTACAAAACTATAACGCGTTTGAAAGCTCCCTTTTTGTCCGATCTTCACGTTTTCACTCAAAATAAACAACAAAACATTGTTGGAAAACTATAATGCGTTTAAAAGGTCCCGTTTTGTCCGATCTTCTCATTTTCACTCAAAATTAACAACGAAAAACGTTGTTGCAAAACTATAACGCGTTTAAAAGGTCCCTTTTTGTCTGATCTTCTCGTTTTCACTCAAAATAAACAACGAAAAACGTTGTTGCAAAACTATAACGAGTTTGAAAGGTCCCTTTTTGTCCTATCTTCTCGTTTTCACACAAAATAAACAACGAAAAACGTTATTGCAAAACTATAACGCGTTTAAAAGGTCCCTTTTTGTCCGATCTTCTCGTTTTCACTCAATATAAACAACGAAAACGTTGTTGCAAAACTATAACGCGTTTAAAACGTCCCTTTTTTGTTCGATCTTCTCGTTTTCACTCCAAATAAACAACGAAAAACGTTGTTGCAAAACTATAACGCGTTTAAAATGTCCCTTTTTGTCCGATTTTCTCGTTTTCACTCAAAATTAACAACGAAAAACGTTGTTGCAAAACTATAACGCGTTTAAAAGGTCCCTTTTTGTCCGATCTTCTCGTTTTCACACAAAATAAACAACGAAAAACGTTATTGCAAAACTATCATGCCTTTGAAAGGTCCCTTTTTGTCCGATCTTCTCGTTTTCACTCTAAATTAACAACGAAAAACGTTGTTGCAAAACTATAACGCGTTTAAAAGGTCCCTTTTTGTCTGATCTTCTCGTTTTCACACAACATAAACAATGAAAAACGTTATTGCAAAACTATAACGCGTTTGAAAGGTAACTTTTTGTCCGATATTCTCGTTTTCACTCAAAATAAACAACACAAAACGTTGTTGCAAAACTATAACGCGTTTAAAAGGTCCCTTTTTGTCCGATCTTCTAGTTTTCACTCAAAATAAACAACGAAAAACGTTATTGCAAAACTATAACGCGTTTAAAAGTTCCCATTTTGTCCGATCTTCTCGTTTTCACTCAAAATTAACAACGAAAAACGTTGTTGCAAAACTATAACGCGTTTAAAAGGTCCCATTTTGTCCGATCTTCTCGTTTTCACTCAAAATTAACAACGAAAAACGTTGTTGCAAAACTATAACGCGTTTAAAAGGTCCATTTTTGTCCGATTTCCTCGTTTTCATATAAAATAAACAACGAAAAACGTTATTGCAAAATTATAACGCGTTTGAAAGGTCCCTTTTTTCCGATCTTCTCTTTTTCACTCAAAATAAACAACGAAAAACGTTGTTGCAAAACTATAACGCGTTTAAAAGGTCCCTTTTTGTCCGATCTTCTCGTTTTCACTCAAAATAAACAACGAAAAACGTTTTTGCAAAATTATAACTCATTTAAAAGGTCCCATTTTGTCCGATCTTCTAGTTTTCACTCAAAATTAACAACGAAAATCGTTGTTGCAAAACTATAACGCGTTTAAAAGGTCCCTTTTTGTCCGATCTTCTCGTTTTCATACAAAATAAACAACGAAAAACGTTATTGCAAAACAATAACGCGTTTAAAAGGTCCCTTTTTGTCCGACCTTCTCGTTTTCACTCATAATAAACAACGAAAAACGTTGTTGCAAAACTATAACGCGTTTAAAACGTCCCTTTTTTGTCCGATCTTCTCGTTTTCACTCAAAATAAACAACGAAAAACGTTGTTGCAAAACTATAACGCGTTTAAAAGGTCCTTTTTTGTCCGATCTTCTCGTTTTCACTCAAAATAAACAACGAAAAATGTTGTTGCAAAACTATAACGCGTTTAAAAGGTCCCTTTTTGTCAGATCTTCTCATTTTCACTCCAAATAAACAACGAAAAACGTTGTTGCAAAACTATAACGCGTTTGAAAGGTCCCTTTTTGTCCGAACTTCTCGTTTTCACTCAAAATTAACAACGAAAAACGTTGTTGCAAAACTATAACGCGTTTAAAAGGTCCCTTTTTGTCCGATCTTCTCGTTTTCACTCAAAATTAACAACGTAAAACGTTGTTGCAAAACTATAACGCGTTTAAAAGGTCCCTTTTTGTCTGATCTTCTCGTTTTCACACAAAATAAATAACGAAAAACGTTATTGCAAAATTATAACGCGTTTGAAAGCTCCCTTTTTGTCCGATCTTCACGTTTTCACTCAAAATAAACAACGCAAAACATTGTTGGAAAACTATAACGCGTTTAAAAGGTCCCTTTTTGTCCGATCTTCTCATTTTCACTCAAAATTAACAACGAAAAACGTTGTTGCAAAACTATAACGCGTTTAAAAGGTCCCTTTTTGTCCGATCTTCTCGTTTTCACTCAAAATAAACAACGAAAAACGTTGTTGTAAAACTATTACGTGTTTGAAAGTTCCCTTTTTGTCCGATCTTCTCGTTTTCACTCAAAATAAACAACGAAAAACGTTGTTGCAAAACTATAACGCGTTTAAAAGGTCCCTTTATGTGCGATCTTCTCGTTTTCACTCAAAATAAACAACGAAAAACGTTGTTGCAAAACTATAACGCATTTAAAAGGTCCCATTTTGTCCGATCTTCTCGTTTTCACTCAAAATTTGCAAAACTATAACGCGTTTAAAAGGTCCCTTTTTGTCCGATCTTCTCGTTTTCACACAAAATAAACAACGAAAAACGTTATTGCAAAACTATAACGCGTTTGAAAGGTCCCTTTTTGTCCGATCTTCTCGTTTTCACTCAAAATAAACAACGAAAAACGTTGTTGCAAAATTATAACGCGTTTAAAAGGTCCCTTTTTGTCCAATCTTCTCGTTTTCACTAAAAAGTTATAGTTTAAAAGGTCCCTTTTTGTCCGATCTTCTCGTTTCCACTCAAAATTAACAACGAAAAACGTTGTTGCAAAACTATAACGCGTTTAAGAGGTCCCTTTTTGTCCGATCTTCTCGTTTTCACTCAAAATTAACAACGAAAAACGTTATTGCAAAACTATAACGCGTTTGAAAGCTCCCTTTTTGTCCGATCTTCACGTTTTCACTCAAAATAAACAACAAAACATTGTTGGAAAACTATAATGCGTTTAAAAGGTCCCGTTTTGTCCGATCTTCTCATTTTCACTCAAAATTAACAACGAAAAACGTTGTTGCAAAACTATAACGCGTTTAAAAGGTCCCTTTTTGTCTGATCTTCTCGTTTTCACTCAAAATAAACAACGAAAAACGTTGTTGCAAAACTATAACGCGTTTGAAAGGTCCCTTTTTGTCCTATCTTCTCGTTTTCACACAAAATAAACAACGAAAAACGTTATTGCAAAACTATAACGCGTTTAAAAGGTCCCTTTTTGTCCGATCTTCTCGTTTTCACTCAAAATAAACAACGAAAAACGTTGTTGCAAAACTATAACGCGTTTAAAACGTCCCTTTTTTGTTCGATCTTCTCGTTTTCACTCCAAATAAACAACGAAAAACGTTGTTGCAAAACTATAACGCGTTTAAAATGTCCCTTTTTGTCCGATTGTCTCGTTTTCACTTAAAATTAACAACGAAAAACGTTGTTGCAAAACTATAACGCGTTTAAAAGGTCCCTTTTTGTCCGATCTTCTCGTTTTCACACAAAATAAACAACGAAAAACGTTATTGCAAAACTATCATGCGTTTGAAATGTCCCTTTTTGTCCGATCTTCTCGTTTTCACTCTAAATTAACAACGAAAAACGTTGTTGCAAAACTATAACGCGTTTAAAAGGTCCCTTTTTGTCTGATCTTCTCGTTTTCACACAACATAAACAATGAAAAACATTATTGCAAAACTATAACGCGTTTGAAAGGTAACTTTTTGTCCGATATTCTCGTTTTCACTCAAAATAAACAACACAAAACGTTGTTGCAAAACTATAACGCGTTTAAAAGGTCCCTTTTTGTCCGATCTTCTAGTTTTCACTCAAAATAAACAACGAAAAACGTTATTGCAAAACTATAACGCGTTTAAAAGTTCCCATTTTGTCCGATCTTCTCGTTTTCACTCAAAATTAACAACGAAAAACGTTGTTGCAAAACTATAACGCGTTTAAAAGGTCCCATTTTGTCCGATCTTCTCGTTTTCACTCAAAATTAACAACGAAAAACGTTGTTGCAAAACTATAACGCGTTTAAAAGGTCCATTTTTGTCCGATTTCCTCGTTTTCATATAAAATAAACAACAAAAAACGTTATTGCAAAATTATAACGCGTTTGAAAGGTCCCTTTTTTCCGATCTTCTCTTTTTCACTCAAAATAAACAACGAAAAACGTTGTTGCAAAACTATAACGCGTTTAAAAGGTCCCTTTTTGTCCGATCTTCTCGTTTTCACTCAAAATAAACAACGAAAAACGTTTTTGCAAAATTATAACTCATTTAAAAGGTCCCATTTTGTCCGATCTTCTAGTTTTCACTCAAAATTAACAACGAAAATCGTTGTTGCAAAACTATAACGCGTTTAAAAGGTCCCTTTTTGTCCGATCTTCTCGTTTTCATACAAAATAAACAACGAAAAACGTTATTGCAAAACAATAACGCGTTTAAAAGGTCCCTTTTTGTCCGACCTTCTCGTTTTCACTCATAATAAACAACGAAAAACGTTGTTGCAAAACTATAACGCGTTTAAAACGTCCCTTTTTTGTCCGATCTTCTCGTTTTCACTCAAAATAAACAACGAAAAACGTTGTTGCAAAACTATAACGCGTTTAAAAGGTCCCTTTTTGTCCGATCTTCTCGTTTTCACTCAAAATAAACAACGAAAAATGTTGTTGCAAAACTATAACGCGTTTAAAAGGTCCCTTTTTGTCAGATCTTCTCATTTTCACTCCAAATAAACAACGAAAAACGTTGTTGCAAAACTATAACGCGTTTGAAAGGTCCCTTTTTGTCCGAACTTCTCGTTTTCACTCAAAATTAACAACGAAAAACGTTGTTGCAAAACTATAACGCGTTTAAAAGGTCCCTTTTTGTCCGATCTTCTCGTTTTCACTCAAAATTAACAACGTAAAACGTTGTTGCAAAACTATAACGCGTTTAAAAGGTCCCTTTTTGTCTGATCTTCTCGTTTTCACACAAAATAAACAACGAAAAACGTTATTGCAAAACTATAACGCGTTTGAAAGCTCCCTTTTTGTCCGATCTTCACGTTTTCACTCAAAATAAACAACGCAAAACATTGTTGGAAAACTATAACGCGTTTAAAAGGTCTCTTTTTGTCCGATCTTCTCATTTTCACTCAAAATTAACAACGAAAAACGTTGTTGCAAAACTATAACGCGTTTAAAAGGTCCCTTTTTGTCCGATCTTCTCGTTTTCACTCAAAATAAACAACGAAAAACGTTGTTGTAAAACTATTACGCTTTTGAAAGGTCCCTTTTTGTCCGATCTTCTCGTTTTCACTCAAAATAAACAACGAAAAACGTTGTTGCAAAACTATAACGCGTTTAAAAGGTCCCTTTATGTGCGATCTTCTCGTTTTCACTCAAAATAAACAACGAAAAACGTTGTTGCAAAACTATAACGCATTTAAAAGGACCCATTTTGTCCGATCTTCTCGTTTTCACTCAAAATTTGCAAAACTATAACGCGTTTAAAAGGTCTTTTTTGTCCGATCTTCTCGTTTTCACACAAAATAAACAACGAAAAACGTTATTGCAAAACTTTAACGCGTTTGAAAGGTCCCTTTTTGTCCGATCTTCTCGTTTTCACTCAAATAAACAACGAAAAACGTTGTTGCAAAATTATAACGCGTTTAAATGGTCCCTTTTTGTCCAATCTTCTCGTTTTCACTAAAAATAAACAACGAAAAACGTTGTTGCAAAACTATAACGCGTTTAAAAAGTCCCTTTTTGTCCGATCTTCTCGTTTTCACTCAAAATAAACAACGAAAAACGTTGTTGCAAAACTATAACGCGTTTAAAAGGTCCCTTTCTGTTCGATCTTCTCATTTTCACTACAAATACACAACGAAAAACTTTGTTGCAAAACTATAACGCGTTTAAAAGGTCCCTTTTTGTCCGATCTTCCCGTTTTCACTCAAAATTAACAACGAAAAATGTTGTTGCAAAACTATAACGCGTTTAAAAGGTCCTTTTTGTCTTATCTTCTCGTTTTCACACAAAATAAACAACGAAAAACGTTATTGCAAAACTATCACGCGTTTGAAAGGTCCCTTTTTGTCCGATCTTCTCGTTTTCACTCAAAATTAACAACGAAAAACGTTGTTGCAAAACTATAACGCGTTTAAAAGGTCCCTTTTTGTCTGATCTTCTCGTTTTCACACAAAATAAACAACGAAAAACGTTATTACAAAACTATAACGCGTTTGAAAGCTCCCTTTTTGTCCGATCTTCTCGTTTTCACTCAAAATAAACAAAGCAAAACATTGTTGCAAAACTATAACGCGTTTTAAAGGTCCTTTTTTGTCCGATCTTCTCGTTTTCACTCATAATAAACAACGAAAAACGTTGTTGCAAAACTATAACGCGTTTAAATGGTCCCTTTATGTCCGATCTTCTCGTTTTCACTCAAAATAAACAATGAAAAATGTTGTTGCAAAACTATAACGCGTTTAAAAGGTCCCATTTTGTCCCAGCTTCTCGTTTTCACTCAAAATTAACAACGAAAAACGTTGTTGCAAAACTATAACGCGTTTAAAAGGTCCCATTTTGTCCGATCTTCTCGTTTTCACTCAAAATTAACAACGAAAAACGTTGTTGCAAAACTATAACGCGTTTAATAGGTCCATTTTTGTCCGATTTCCTCGTTTTCATATAAAATAAACAACGAAAAATGTTATTGCAAAACTATTACGCGTTTGAAAGGTCCCTTTTTTCCGATCTTCTCGTTTTCACTCAAAATAAACAACGAAAAACGTTGTTGCAAAACTATAATGCGTTTAAAAGGTCCCTTTATGTCCGATCTTCTCGTTTTCACTCAAAATAAACAACGAAAAACGTTCTTGCAAAATTATAACGCATTTAAAAGGTCCCATTTTGTCCGATCTTCTAGTTTTCACTCAAAATTAACAACGAAAATCGTTGTTGCAAAACTATAACGCGTTTAAAAGGTCCCTTTTTGTCCGATCTTCTCGTTTTCACACAAAATAAACAACGAAAAACGTTATTGCAAAACTATAACGCGTTTAAAAGGTCCCTTTTTGTCCGATCTTCTCGTTTTCACTCATAATAAACAACGAAAAACGTTGTTGCAAAACTATAACGCGTTTAAAACGTCCCTTTTTTGTCCGATCTTCTCGTTTTCACTCAAAATAAACAACGAAAAACGTTGTTGCAAAACTATAACGCGTTTAAAAGGTCCCTTTTTGTCCGATCTTCTCGTTTTCACTCAAAATAAACAACGAAAAACGTTGTTGCAAAACTATAACGCGTTTAAAAGGTCCCTTTTTGTCCGAACTTCTCGTTTTCACTCAAAATTAACAACGAAAAACGTTGTTGCAAAACTATAACGCGTTTACAAGGTCCCTTTTTGTCCGATCTTCTCGTTTTCACTCAAAATTAACAACGAAAAACGTTGTTGCAAAACTATAACGCGTTTAAAAGGTCCCTTTTTGTCTGATCTTCTCGTTTTCACTCAAAATAAACAACGAAAAACGTTATTGCAAAACTATAACGCGTTTGAAAGGTAACTTTTTGTCCGATCTTCACGTTTTCACTCAAAATAAACAACGCAAAACGTTGTTGGAAAACTATAACGCGTTTAAAAGGTCCCTTTTTGTCCGATCTTCTCATTTTCACTCAAAATTAACAACGAAAAACGTTGGTGCAAAACTATAACGCGTTTAAATGGTCCCTTTTTGTCCGATCTTGTCGTTTTCACTCAAAATAAACAACGAAAAACGTTGTTGTAAAACTATTACGCGTTTGAAAGGTCCCTTTTTGTCCGATCTTCTCGTTTTCACTCAAAATAAACAACGAAAAACGTTGTTGCAAAAATATAACGCGTTTAAAAGGTCCCTTTATGTGCGATCTTCTCGTTTTCACTCAAAATAAACAACGAAAAACGTTGTTGCAAAACTATAACGCATTTAAAAGGTCCCATTTTGTCCGATCTTCTCGTTTTACTCAAAATTTGCAAAACTATAACGCGTTTAAAAGGTCCCTTTTTGTCCGATCTTCTCGTTTTCACACAAAATAAACAACGAAAAACGTTATTGCAAAACTATAACGCGTTTGAAAGGTCCCTTTTTGTCCGATCTTCTCGTTTTCACTCAAAATAAACAACGAAAAACGTTGTTGCAGAATTATAACGCGTTTAAAACGTCCCTTTTTATCCAATCTTCTCGTTTTCACTAAAAATAAACAACGAAAAACGTTGTTGCAAAACTATAACGCGTTTAAAAAGTCCCTTTTTGTCCGATCTTCTCGTTTTCACTCAAAATAAACAAAGAAAAACTTTGTTGCAAAACTATAACGCGTTTAAAAGGTCCCTTTTTGTCCGATCTTCCCGTTTTCACTCAAAATTAACAACGAAAAACGTTGTTGCAAAACTATAACGCGTTTAAAAGGTCCTTTTTGTCTTATCTTCTCGTTTTCACACAAAATAAACAACGAAAAACGTTATTGCAAAACTATCACGCGTTTGAAAGGTCCCTTTTTGTCCGATCTTCTCGTTTTCACTCTAAATTAACAATGAAAAACGTTGTTGCAAAACTATAACGCGTTTAAAAGGTCCCTTTTTGTCCGATCTTCTCGTTTTCACACAAAATAAACAACGAAAAACGTTATTGCAAAACTATAACGCGTTTGAAAGGTCCCTTTTTGTCCGATCTTCTCGTTTTCACTCAAAATTAACAACGAAAAACGTTATTGCAAAACTATAACGCGTTTAAAATGTCCCTTTTTGTCTGATCTTCTCGTTTTCACACAACATAAACAATGAAAAACGTTATTGTAAAACTATAACGCGTTTGAAAGGTCCCCTTCTGTCCGATCTTCTCGTTTTCACTCAAAATAAAAAACACAAAACGTTGTTGCAAAACTATAACGCGTTTAAAAGGTCCCTTTTTGTCCGATCTTCTCGTTTTCACTCAAAATAAACAACGAAAAACGTTGTTGCAAAACTATAACGTGTTTAAAAGGTTCCTTTATGTCCGATCTTCTAGTTTTCACTCAAAATAAATAACGAAAAACGTTATTGCAAAACTATAACGCCTTTAAAAGGTCCCATTTTGTCCGATCTTCTCGTTTTCACTCAAAATTAACAACGAAAAACGTTGTTGCAAAACTATAACGCGTTTAAAAGGTCCCATTTTGTCCGATCTTCTCGTTTTCACTCAAAATTAACATCGAAAAACGTTGTTGCAAAACTATAACGCGTTTGAAAGGTCCCTTTCTCGTTTTCACTCAAAATAAACAACGAAAAACGTTGTTGCAAAACTATAATGCGTTTAAAAGGTCCCTTTATGTCCGATCTTCTCGTTTTCACTCAAAATAAACAACGAAAAACGTTCTTGCAAAATTATAACGCATTTAAAAGGTCCCATTTTGTCCGATTTCCTCGTTTTCATATAAAATATACAACGAAAAACGTTATTGCAAAACTATAACGCGTTTGAAAGGTCCCTTTTTTCCGATCTTCTCGTTTTCACTCAAAATAAACAACGAAAAACGTTGTTGCAAAACTATAATGCGTTTAAAAGGTCCCTTTATGTCCGATCTTCTCGTTTTCACTCAAAATAAACAACGAAAAACGTTCTTGCAAAATTATAACGCATTTAAAAGGTCCCATTTTGTCCGATCTTCTAGTTTTCACTCAAAATTAACAACGAAAATCGTTGTTGCAAAACTATAACGCGTTTAAAAGGTCCCTTTTTGTCCGATCTTCTCGTTTTCACACAAAATAAACAACGAAAAACGTTATTGCAAAACTATAACGCGTTTAAAAGGTCCCTTTTTGTCCGATCTTCTCGTTTTCACTCAAAATAAACAACGAAAAACGTTGTTGCAAAACTATAACGCGTTTAAAACGTCCCTTTTTTGTCCGATCTTCTCGTTTTCACTCAAAATAAACAACGAAAAACATTTTTGCAAAACTATAACGCGTTTAAAAGGTCCCTTTTTGTCCGATCTTCTCGTTTTCACTCAAAATAAACAACGAAAAATGTTGTTGCAAAACTATAACGCGTTTAAAAGGTCCCTTTTTGTCAGATCTTCTCATTTTCACTCCAAATAAACAACGAAAAACGTTGTTGCAAAACTTTAACGCGTTTGAAAGGTCCCTTTTTGTCCGAACTTCTCGTTTTCACTCAAAATTAACAACGAAAAACGTTGTTGCAAAACTATAACGCGTTTAAAAGGTCCCTTTTTGTCCGATCTTCTCGTTTTCACTAAAAATTAACAACGAAAAACGTTGTTGCAAAACTATAACGCGTTTAAAAGGTCCTTTTTTGTCTGATCTTCTCGTTTTCACACAAAATAAACAACGAAAAACGTTATTGCAAAACTATAACGCGTTTGAAAGCTCCCTTTTTGTCCGATCTTCACGTTTTCACTCAAAATAAACAACGCAAAACATTGTTGGAAAACTATAACGCGTTTAAAAGGTCCCGTTTTGTCCGATCTTCTCATTTTCACTCAAAATTAACAACGAAAAACGTTGTTGCAAAACTATAACGCGTTTAAAAGGTCCCTTTTTGTCCGATCTTCTCGTTTTCACTCAAAATAAACAACGAAAAACGTTGTTGTAAAACTATTACGCGTTTGAAAGGTCTCTTTTTGTTCAATCTTCTCGTTTTCACTCAAAATAAGCAACGAAAAACGTTGTTGCAAAACTATAACGCGTTTGAAAGGTCCCTTTTTTCTGATCTTCTCGTTTTCACTCAAAATAAACAACGAAAAACGTTGTTGCAAAACTATAATGCGTTAAAAAGGTCCCTTTATGTCCGATCTTCTCGTTTTCACTCAAAATAAACAACGAAAAACGTTCTTGCAAAATTATAACGCATTTAAAAGGTCCCATTTTGTCCGATTTCCTCGTTTTCATATAAAATAAACAACGAAAAACGTTATTGCAAAACTATAACGCGTTTGAAAGGTCCCTTTTTTCCGATCTTCTCGTTTTCACTCAAAATAAACAACGAAAAACGTTGTTGCAAACCTATAATGCGTTTAAAAGGTCCCTTTATGTCCGATCTTCTCGTTTTCACTCAAAATAAACAACGAAAAACGTTCTTGCAAAATTATAACTCATTTAAAAGGTCCCATTTTGTCCGATCTTCTAGTTTTCACTCAAAATTAACAACGAAAATCGTTGTTGCAAAACTATAACGCTTTTAAAAGGTCCCTTTTTGTCCGATCTTCTCGTTTTCACACAAAATAAACAACGAAAAACGTTATTGCAAAACTATAACGCGTTTAAAAGGTCCCTTTTTGTCCGATCTTCTCGTTTTCACTCAAAATAAACAACGAAAAACGTTGTTGCAAAACTATAACGCGTTTAAAACGTCCCTTTTTTGTCCGATCTTCTCGTTTTCACTCAAAATAAGCAACGAAAAACGTTTTTGCAAAACTATAACGCGTTTAAAAGGTCCCTTTTTGTCCGATCTTCTCGTTTTCACTCAAAATAAACAACGAAAAACGTTGTTGCAAAACTATAACGCGTTTAAAAGGTCCCTTTTTGTCAGATCTTCTCATTTTCACTCCAAATAAACAACGAAAAACGCTATTGCAAAACTTTAACGCGTTTGAAAGGTCCCTTTTTGTCCGAACTTCTCGTTTTCACTCAAAATTAACAACGAAAAACGTTGTTGCAAAACTATAACCCGTTTAAAAGGTCCCTTTTTGTCATATCTTCTCGTTTTCACTAAAAATTAACAACGAAAAACGTTGTTGCAAAACTATAACGCGTTTAAAAGGTCCTTTTTTGTCTGATCTTCTCGTTTTCACACAAAATAAACAACGAAAAACGTTATTGCAAAACTATAACGCGTTTGAAAGCTCCCTTTTTGTCCGATCTTCACGTTTTCACTCAAAATAAACAACGCAAAACATTGTTGGAAAACTATAACGCGTTTAAAAGGTCCCGTTTTGTCCGATCTTCTCATTTTCACTCAAAATTAACAACGAAAAACGTTGTTGCAAAACTATAACGCGTTTAAAAGGTCCCTTTTTGTCCGATCTTCTCGTTTTCACTCAAAATAAACAACGAAAAACGTTGTTGTAAAACTATTACGCGTTTGAAAGGTCTCTTTTTGTTCAATCTTCTCGTTTTCACTCAAAATAAACAACGAAAAACGTTGTTGCAAAACTATAACGCGTTTAAAAGGTCCCTTTATGTCCGATCTTCTCGTTTTCACACAAAATAAACAACGAAAAACGTTATTGCAAAACTATAACGCGTTTGAAAGGTCCCTTTTTGTCCGATCTTCTCGTTTTCACACAAAATAAACAACGAAAAACGTTATTGCAAAACTATAACGCGTTTAAAAGGTCCCTTTTTGTCCGATCTTCTCGTTTTCACTCAAAATAAACAACGAAAAACGTTGTTGCAAAACTATAACGCGTTTAAAACGTCCCTTTTTTGTCCGATCTTCTCGTTTTCACTCCAAATAAACAACGAAAAACGTTGTTGCAAAACTATAACGCGTTTAAAATGTCCATTTTTTTCCGATTTTCTCGTTTTCACTCAAAATTAATAACGAAAAACGTTATTGCAAAACTATAACGCGTTTAAAAGGTCCCTTTTTGTCCGATCTTCTCGTTTTCACACAAAATAAACAACGAAAAACGTTATTGCAAAACTATCACGCGTTTGAAAGGTCCCTTTTTGTCCGATCTTCTCGTTTTCACTCTAAATTAACAACGAAAAACGTTGTTGCAAAACTATAACGCGTTTAAAAGGTCCCTTTTTGTCCGATCTTCTCGTTTTCACTCAAAATAAACAACGAAAAACGTTGTTGCAAAACTATAACGCGTTTAAAACATCCCTTTTTTGTCCGATCTTCTCGTTTTCACTCAAAATAAACAACGAAAAACGTTTTTGCAAAACTATAACGCGTTTAAAAAGTCCCTTTTTGTCCGATCTTCTCGTTTTCACTCAAAATAAACAACGAAAAACGTTATTGCAAAACTATAACGCGTTTAAAAGGTCCCTTTTTGTCAGATCTTCTCATTTTCACTCCAAATAAACAACGAAAAACGTTGTTGCAAAACTTTAACGCGTTTGAAAGGTCCCTTTTTGTCCGAACTTCTCGTTTTCACTCAAAATTAACAACGAAAAACGTTGTTGCAAAACTATAACGCGTTTAAAAGGTCCCTTTTTGTCTGATCTTCTCGTTTTCACTAAAAATTAACAACGAAAAACGTTGTTGCAAAACTATAACGCGTTTAAAAGGTCCTTTTTTGTCTGATCTTCTCGTTTTCACACAAAATAAACAACGAAAAACGTTATTGCAAAACTATAACGCGTTTGAAAGCTCCCTTTTTGTCCGATCTTCACGTTTTCACTCAAAATAAACAACGCAAAACATTGTTGGAAAACTATAACGCGTTTAAAAGGTCCCGTTTTGTCCGATCTTCTCATTTTCACTCAAAATTAACAACGAAAAACGTTGTTGCAAAACTATAACGCGTTTAAAAGGTCCCTTTCTGTCCGATCTTCTCGTTTTCACTCAAAATAAACAACGAAAAACGTTGTTGTAAAACTATTACGCGTTTGAAAGGTCTCTTTTTGTTCAATCTTCTCGTTTTCACTCAAAATAAACAACGAAAAACGTTGTTGCAAAACTATAACCCGTTTGAAAGGTCCCTTTTTTCTGATCTTCTCGTTTTCACTCAAAATAAACAACGAAAAACGTTGTTGCAAAACTATAATGCGTTTAAAAGGTCCCTTTATGTCCGATCTTCTCGTTTTCACTCAAAATAAACAACGAAAAACGTTCTTGCAAAATTATAACGCATTTAAAAGGTCCCATTTTGTCCGATTTCCTCGTTTTCATATAAAATAAACAACGAAAAACGTTATTGCAAAACTATAACGCGTTTGAAAGGTCCCTTTTTTCCGATCTTCTCGTTTTCACTCAAAATAAACAACGAAAAACGTTGTTGCAAAACTATAATGCGTTTAAAAGGTCCCTTTATGTCCGATCTTCTCGTTTTCACTCAAAATAAACAACGAAAAACGTTCTTGCAAAATTATAACGCATTTAAAAGGTCCATTTTGTCCGATCTTCTAGTTTTCACTCAAAATAAACAACGAAAATCGTTGTTGCAAAACTATAACGCGTTTAAAAGGTCCCTTTTTGTCCGATCTTCTCGTTTTCACACAAAATAAACAACGAAAAACGTTATTGCAAAACTATAACGCGTTTAAAAGGTCCCTTTTTGTCCGATCTTCTCGTTTTCACTCAAAATAAACAACGAAAAACGTTGTTGCAAAACTATAACGCGTTTAAAACGTCCCTTTTTTGTCCGATCTTCTCGTTTTCACTCAAAATAAACAACGAAAAACGTTTTTGCAAAACTATAACGCGTTTAAAAGGTCCCTTTTTGTCCGATCTTCTCGTTTTCACTCAAAATAAACAACGAAAAACGTTGTTGCAAAACTATAACGCGTTTAAAAGGTCCCTTTTTGTCAGATCTTCTCATTTTCACTCCAAATAAACAACGAAAAACGTTGTTGCAAAACTTTAACGCGTTTGAAAGGTCCTTTTTTGTCCGAACTTCTCGTTTACACTCAAAATTAACAACGAAAAACGTTGTTGCAAAACTATAACGCGTTTAAAAGGTCCCTTTTTGTCCGATCTTCTCGTTTTCACTAAAAATTAACAACGATAAACGTTGTTGCAAAACTATAACGCGTTTAAAAGGTCCTTTTTTGTCTGATCTTCTCGTTTTCACACAAAATAAACAACGAAAAACGTTATTGCAAAACTATAACGCGTTTGAAAGCTCCTTTTTGTCCGATCTTCACGTTTTCACTCAAAATAAACAACGCAAAACATTGTTGGAAAACTATAACGCGTTTAAAAGGTCCCGTTTTGTCCGATCTTCTCATTTTCACTCAAAATTAACAACGAAAAACGTTGTTGCAAAACTATAACGCGTTTAAAAGGTCCCTTTTTGTCCGATCTTCTCGGTTTCACTCAAAATAAACAACGAAAAACGTTGTTGTAAAACTATTACGCGTTTGAAAGGTCTCTTTTTGTTCAATCTTCTCGTTTTCACTCAAAATAAACAACGAAAAACGTTGTTGCAAAACTATAACGCGTTTAAAAGGTCCCTTTATGTCCGATCTTCTCGTTTTCACACAAAATAAACAACGAAAAACGTTATTGCAAAACTATAACGCGTTTGAAAGGTCCCTTTTTGTCCGATCTTCTCGTTTTCACACAAAATAAACAACGAAAAACGTTATTGCAAAACTATAACGCGTTTAAAAGGTCCCTTTTTGTCCGATCTTCTCGTTTTCACTCAAAATAAACAACGAAAAACGTTGTTGCAAAACTATAACGCGTTTAAAACGTCCCTTTTTTGTCCGATCTTCTCGTTTTCACTCCAAATAAACAACGAAAAACGTTGTTGCAAAACTATAACGCGTTTAAAATGTCCATTTTTTCCGATTTTCTCGTTTTCACTCAAAATTAACAACGAAAAACGTTGTTGCAAAACTATAACGCGTTTAAAAGGTCCCTTTTTGTCCGATCTTCTCGTTTTCACACAAAATAAACAACGAAAAACGGTATTGCAAAACTATCACGCGTTTGAAAGGTCCCTTTTTGTCCGATCTTCTCGTTTTCACTCTAAATTAACAACGAAAAACGTTGTTGCAAAACTATAACGCGTTTAAAAGGTCCCTTTTTGTCTGATCTTCTCGTTTTCACACAACATAAACAATGAAAAACGTTATTGCAAAACTATAACGCGTTTGAAAGGTCCCTTTTTGTCCGATCTTCTCGTTTTCACTCAAAATAAACAACACAAAACGTTGTTGCAAAACTATAACGAGTTTAAAAGGTCCCTTTTTGTCCGATCTTCTAGTTTTCACTCAAAATAAACAACGAAAAACGTTATTGAAAAACTATAACGCGTTTAAAAGGTCCCATTTTGTCCGATCTTCTCGTTTTCACTCAAAATTAACAACGAAAAACGTTGTTGCAAAACTATAACGCGTTTAAAAGGTCCCATTTTTTTCGATCTTCTCGTTTTCACTCAAAATTAACAACGAAAAACGTTGTTGCAAAACTATAACGCGTTTAAAAGGTCCATTTTTGTCCGATTTCCTCGTTTTCATATAAAATAAACAACGAAAAACGTTATTGCAAAACTATAACGCGTTTGAAAGGTCCCTTTTTTCCGATCTTCTCGTTTTCACTCAAAATAAACAACGAAAAACGTTGTTTCAAAACTATAATGCGTTTAAAAGGTCCCTTTATGTCCGATCTTCTCGTTTTCACTCAAAATAAACAACGTAAAACATTCTTGCAAAATTATAACGCATTTAAAAGGTCTCATTTTGTCCGATCTTCTAGTTTTCACACAAAATTAACAACGAAAATCGTTGTTGTAAAACTATAACGCGTTTAAAAGGTCCCTTTTTGTCCGATCTTCTCGTTTTCACACAAAATAAACAACGAAAAACGTTATTGCAAAACTATAACGCGTTTAAAAGGTCCCTTTTTGTCCGATCTTCTCGTTTTCACTCATAGTAAACAACGAAAAACGTTGTTGCAAAACTATAACGCGTTTAAAACGTCCATTTTTTGTCCGATCTTCTCGTTTTCACTCAAAATAAACAACGAAAAACGTTGTTGCAAAACTATAACGCGCTTAAAAGGTCCCTTTTTGTCCGATCTTCTCGTTTTCACTCAAAATAAACAACGAAAAACGTTGTTGCAAAACTATAACGCGTTTAAAAGGTCCCTTTTTTGTCAGATCTTCTCATTTTCACTCCAAATAAACAACGAAAAACGTTGTTGCAAAACTATAACGCGTTTGAAAGGTCCCTTTTTGTCCGAACTTCTCGTTTTCACTCAAAATTAACAACGAAAAACGTTGTTGCAAAACTATAACGCGTTTATAAGGTCCCTTTTTGTCCGATCTTCTCGTTTTCACTCAAAATTAACAACGAAAAACGTTGTTGCAAAACTATAACTTGTTTAAAAGGTCCCTTTGGACACAAAAAAAAAACACGACACAAAAAAAAAAATTCTGTGACTGCCCATCTGGACGGCGTTCAGAAATCGGGACGGCGTCCAGCCTTTACAACTGGGACGGCGTCCAAGGATTTGGGACGGCGTCCCAATGAACTAAAAAGTACTGATCAGTTTTTGTTTACACGCGAGCGAAAAACTCGCTCCCCGACACTTTTCAACGAAACCATTTTCACAATATGACATATTAAGTAAAACTAAGATATTGCCACCATAAAAACAAGTTTTACAACCCCGGGCTCACAATGACCTGTTTTACAAATAAAGTAGCAGTTTCGACCCATTTATCTCTTTAGATGGATTAGAACTCTACAACCCAACCCGATACCAAGAGCATAATCCCGGGGACTACTAAAACCCCCATCCACGTCCAATTATCCGAAAGCTACCCCATCAAGCCCAACCGCTCCTGCACGTCTAGTCTAACAACTAGCTAGCATCAATAACACAATACCTGTAAAAAGGTAAACAACGAGAGGGGTAAGCCGAGGCTTAGTGAATGCAATAATTATACACATACATATATAATATACCTACTTGCAAACACTTACTCACATACCGCATACATGCTAGCAACACAATTAGCTTATCATCACAATTACAAGCTATAACCTCCAATAATCAAGCTAGCATAACAAAAGCATATATAATATGAACAAATATAATATGCTTACGCTACAACACAAATAACCATGGTTAACCAATAGTACAAGGGAACGGCGCTCGCGAAAACGCCATCGGTGTTCACAACATCCGTTAGGGCACTTAACACCTCGCACCACTAACCCCTAGGGTGGCACCTTAACACCTTGGCACATCACCCCGAGTGGCATCTTAACACCTCGATGCAACACTCATTATTTTACGGAGTGGTGTCTTAACACCTCGACACTACACTCCTAGGTGGCATCTTAACACCTCGATGCTACACCCGAGTGGCATCTTAACACCTCGATGCTACACTCTTCACGTGAAACATGGTGTCTTAGCACCTTGACACTACACATTTCACGCTACAACAAATAGATACATTATATACCTACACATATAATTATTCCACTCACCTTATCACGTCGGTGGTGATTTAGCACTTCCGTATGCTTCGAGCAAGGTACCTAATACATAAGTACACATTCAATACACAACTTGTGGAATTAACCACAATACTCACTCACACTCAAAACCGCCCATAAAATATCCAAGACTCATCTTTAATTACTAAAACTAGTGATGTAAGTCTACTAACACCAATTAGCACAAACTTAGGGTGTTTCATACCCATTTCACCCAATTAGGTCAACCTTAACTGATTTGACCCATTTCAACACTTATACATACCATTTTAGCCAAACATGACCCATTTACAATTCTTCCATCATTTACAAGTGTATTAATGACTAATCAACACAATTTAACACTTACAACTTCAATTCACATGGCTAAACCTTAGATCATAGCTATTAGGGTTTTCCTTATCTCAACATAACCCAAATTCACCCATTTTACCCCCAAATGGGTCTTACAAGTTCGAACACTCCTAAAATCACTAATACTAGTGATTATACCCCACTTACAAACCTTAAACATGCTTAAATCATTAACCAACCCAAAACCCGCAAAATATCAAAATAGTGGGTTTCCATAAACCCTCTTCATCATCTAAAAGGGTTTTACAAATAACAAGCTCAAACCCTAAATGTACATAAGAATCTTAACAATGAAATTCGGAGTTGAGACTTACCAATACTACCAAAATGTAGCCGTGAATGAAAGGAACAACTTTAACTCTCGAGCTTTGACCCGAAATGCTCATCTTCTTCACCAAACCAAGCTTTCTCACTCTAAATTAACCCTCTCTCTCTAAAATAAGATGAGAGTGTTTTGTGTGGGTGAGAATGAGCTCCAAATGGAGTTCTAGATCATTTTTGATGATCCCAAACCGACCCCAAGTGAAAAGACCCAAATACCCCTTTTAATTTGAGTAAAATAGAGCTGCTGGCCCGTCAGGCCTTCTGGACGGCGTCCAAAAAGCTTGGACGGCGTCCGGACCTTCATTGTTGGACGGCGTCCCAAAGTCTAGACGGAGTCCCAATGAACTGAGTCTGAAACTGAACTTGTTTTGGTCGTAACTTTCAAACCGTAACTCCATTTTCGACGAATCAAATATCGTTGGAAACGTAATGAGATTTACTATCCAATGGTAAGGTTTTAGAACATCAACTCCAACTTTATTTGGGATCCAAATATACACTTACATGCCTCGTATTTTGAATGTCGTTCGAAATAACTCGTAACTGAAAACGGGTGTTACAACTCTCCCCCACTTAAATTGGATCACGTCCTCGTGATCCGCACAAACACTAGAAGTTAAGCACTTCTCCCACGAACATTTCCGCTTCTAACGCGGAGTCACACAAGTAGTAAACTCATCCGAATCCTCGCTTCGTGCACTAACGCATCATAATACAACAACCGTACTTCACAATCGTCCTAAAAGAAGGACAATTCACCGGCAACCATCGTCGTCACACCTCACGATTCCTACAAAACACAACAAAGCCCGTCATCCATAACATCATCCGTGAATTCTAAGATCCCACCACACGCTAATGATCACTAGCGTGCACTACCGCAATAAACGATATCTCATACACTCAACGTCCAGAATTTCCATTTAAGAAATACGAAAAATACCACATTTTCCTTCAAGTTCTCACGGCTGCAACACGCAACAAGCGTCATCCATAACTATATCGCCCTATGCGATCTTCTAAATTCACTACGCCGCGAACCAAGTCTTACATTAATCCAAATCGAGAAGGATTCATGCTTCCTTAAAATTTCGTACTCATTCGGTTCATAACCGTACTACTCGACCAATCATTCCTGAATATTCTTTAGGCCAAGAACCAAACTCCCTCCGGCTCTACACCGGATCATTCCTTCAACGAAAAAAAAAATTTTAGTAACCCCGCAATAACACTTAAGAAGCACCACTTTCCCGCCGATCGATCCACACACGACTATACGTCACTGGATTAATCCAGGACGACAATAATACACCACGAATTAGACGAAACATCAACACATCGTCATAGGGTTTCTCCTCTGAACCATACAATACGGCTTCCTAGTACTAGCATAGAAGCTATTCGTATACCAAAATCCCGTCAACGGCGAATCATCATCACAAAATTTCCGCAATTCGCCACACGACTCACAAAATATTCACCACGCCGGGTGAAGTTTCCTACCTAGACCGTCCGTTAAGGATGGTCTCAACATTTCAATGCAACTAACAGTCGCATCACTAGGGAGCACACTCTCGCAAACAACAACATCTGCGTGTCTCGATGTGAGACAGTCAAAATCGACACTCTCCGCCTCACATTCGTCCATAAAGTGGAATAATCCACTGACAATCTTCGCGATTGCGTTTCCCGACAGGGAAAATACGATATTCGCCACGATATCGAACTCGTTCTCATTCAATTATACTGTCCGGGTTTCACGACAACCCAGATTTTTCACTACGGGAGAACCCGCAACGACAACTTCATTCTCTCTCTCCGGGATCTCAAACTTCACATTTGGTCTCATACCGCACATTGGTACTACACGACCACCTTACATAGGAAGTCTTACACTTCCTTCGATCCCATCATCCCAATCTTCACGCATAACATTCTCGAGTTGTAACTCACAATCGTAAAGCACGATCTCGAGTCGACATTAGCAACCCGTCACTCTTCCTCGTTAGGAGCTCCGAATACCCATTGAGGCTTAGCATGGTACGCTCCAACATTTCACTATACATAACACCACTGGAGTTTTCCTTGGGCGGCAGTAAAAACTCCCCCACTTAGGATTTATCTCCCTATTCTCACCGCCAAGATGATAACATCCCGCGGAATTGTAATTCCACGTCACACCTGACCATTCTCACCGTTGGTCATAAACATCAATTCACCGCAAATTCGCTTTAGGCTCTCAGAGCCGACATGCACAATCACTTGAGACGTCGTACACGCGATGAAATCGCACCTTCATACCACACTTCACAACTAACTACCTTAATCGTTCGAAAAGCAAACTCCACCAAAGTCTTACATATGCCTCTAAGCCTAGGCATATGTCACGCCGCTTACTTAGTCGTGATTCTCAGTCGAGATCACCCGACCTTCCACTTGACGAATCGTTATCAACAATTGCTCACTCTCATAGAGAAGAGTGACCAATTCTGACACCATAATTGCGTCCACCACAATATCAACACTTCATCAAATCCTTCGGACTAACCGACCATTTAGTTCATCACCGGCTCACCGGTCATCTCTACCCGTCTATCACTTAAGAGCAACAAGATTCGCTCACCCGTCACTTCATAAGAAGTATTCGTCACAATGCTCTTAAACTTCGACTTTCGCAACCGTCGAATTACCATCACCCGTCGATCACTATTATAATCTCCGATGCTTCCAAGGGTATCTCACGGGCACCCTAAGCACAAAGTGATCACACCACTACCGGAGTTGAACATTACACTAGCAGGTATAAAAAAAGGCACCTGACACAGTGTCATGCAGACTCCCACCACAATCAAATGAATTTTAGAAAATCGATCTTTAGGTTCCATACACCCGATGTCACCCATCTCTCTATAATAATGACCCGAAGTCATACCTACCCGACAACCTTACGGTTTATTGTCTAATCGAAAGTTCCTAGCGATCACACGCTACCCGCAGTTTCCACAAGGCCAAACGATATAGCCTAATGAGGCCCTTCATCTAACACAAGGAGATGCTCGGGGATACCAAGTCTTACACCCTTCTACATCTCGATAAAACCACTACTACAAGGGATATTCCATTAGGAATGTTGCCCTATAATCTACAACACACTAACGCAATCAACATTACACGGGTCCCACTCCCATGATTTTAACGACCCGAAGACTCCTCGATTCGCCAATTCTAAGGCGACTCACAACAAGAATCCTAACACGATCCTCTAACCACACACTCTACCGAGTGTAACTCAAAACTACAATCATTAGACTCGTCGCATTCCATTACAGAATTCAAGTCCTCGTGGCACACACGCAAACGTAAATCGATCTTCCTAGTTACGATGGGTAACTAAAACCAATAACAATCTCGATAATGCACCCACTACTTAGGGTGGCTAAGCACGCACCAAACTTGTGAGTTGGCTTACTCACTTAACTAACCGAATCCATCGTAACACTTCACGACTCGCAACGAACCTGATGTGGTAGCAAGCACATCACTCGAGACTACTATATCCTAGGAACCAATAAAAGATTCCTAATTCGTCCCGTTCTACCCCAACCATGCCACGTCTCCTCCGTTCGGTACTTGTCATGTCATGCTTGATGTCAAGATACACTTTCGTAATAATGGTGATCGGTCACTATTACAAATGCATACCTTACCATTTCCACATGGTCACGCAAAGTACTTTACCCGGACTGACGCAACATTCACACAAAATAACACGCGATAACTCCTAGTACCCGAATGACCAAAGTCCTTACCGTGAACTTGATCACTCAAAACCGCCAAACCTTTGAATCTCTCCAATAGATTCATCTCTAAGACAACGCACCAATTAGATACCTGTATATATATATACACCAATATACAATAGTAATAAACGTACACAAGTACACAACAACGACAAGTCAACCTACAACCTAGGTGACTATCACTAAGACAACGTCCAAGTTCGCCTACTTACCTTAGGAACTAGCAATCTAAGGCACTAATTTACACGCGAAATAAGGCCCCACATCATCACACTTTGGACAAAAACAAGTCCTAGTTAGTCACCTACTCTAAGGCACTAACAAATCTCAATCCGACCCGTAATCCTACAAGTCCCGCAAATAACGCACAACCGCCAATAAGTCTAAGACTAGGCACCTATTCCAAGGTCACCTAATTCCCTTAGACTATGCTCTGATACCACTTGTAACAACCCAACATTGATTTACCAAAAACAAGACACAAAAAAAAAAAATTCTGTGACTGCCCATCTGGACGGCGTCCAGAAATCGGGACGGCATCCAGCCTTTACAACTGGGACGGCGTCCAAGGATTTGGGACGGCGTCCCAATGAACTAAAAAGTACTGATCAGTTTTTGTTTACACGCGAGCGAAAAACTCGCTCCCCGACACTTTTCAACGAAACCATTTTCACAATATGACATATTAAGTAAAACTAAGATATTGCCACCATAAAAATAAGTTTTGCAACCCCGGGCTCACAATGACCCGTTTTACAAATAAAGTAGCAGTTTCGACCCATTTATCTCTTTAGACGGATTAGAACTCTACAACCCAACCCGATACCAAGAGCATAATCCCGGGGACTACTAAAACCCCCATCCACGTCCAATTATCCGAAAGCTACCCCATCAAGCCCAACCGCTCATGCACGTCTAGTCTAACAACTAGCTAGCATCAATAACACAATACCTGTAAAAAGGTAAACAACGAGAGGGGTAAGCCGAGGCTTAGTAAATGCAATAATTATACACATACATATATAATATACCTACTTGCAAACACTTACTCACATACCGCATACATGCTAGCAACACAATTAGCTTATCATCACAATTACAAGCTATAACCTCCAATAATCAAGCTAGCATAACAAAAGCATATATAATATGAACAAATATAATATGCTTACGCTACAACACAAATAACCATGGTTAACCAATAGTACAAGGGAACGGCGCTCGCGAAAACGCCATCGGTGTTCACAACATCCGTTAGGGCACTTAACACCTCGCACCACTAACCCCTAGGGTGGCACCTTAACACCTCGGCACATCACCCCGAGTGGCATCTTAACACCTCGATGCAACACTCATTATTTTACGGAGTGGTGTCTTAACACCTCGACACTACACTCCTAGGTGGCATCTTAACACCTCGATGCTACACCCGAGTGGCATCTTAACACCTTGATGCTACACTCTTCACGTGAAACATGGTGTCTTAGCACCTCGACACTACACATTTCACGCTACAACAAATAGATACATTATATACCTACACATATAATTATTCCACTCACCTTATCACGTCGGTGGTGATTTAGCACTTCCGTATGCTTCGAGCAAGGTACCTAATACATAAGTACACATTCGATACACAACTTGTGGAATTAACCACAATACTCACTCACACCCAAAACCGCCCATAAAATGGCCAAGACTCATCTTTAATTACTAAAACAAGTGATGTAAGTCTACTAACACCAATTAGCACAAACTTAGGGTGTTTCATACCCATTTCACCCAATTAGGTCAACCTTAACTCATTTGACCCATTTCAACACTTATACATACCATTTTAGCCAAACATGACCCATTTACAATTCTTCCATCATTTACAAGTGTATTAATGACTAATCAACACAATTTAACACTTACAACTTCAATTCACATGGCCAAACCCTAGATCATAGCTATTAGGGTTTTCCTTATCTCAACATAACCCAAATTCACCCATTTTACCCCCAAATGGGTCTTACAAGTTCGAACACTCCTAAAATCACTAATACTAGTGATTATACTCCACTTACAAACCTTAAACATGCTTAAATCATTAACCAACCCAAAACCCGCAAAATATCAAAATAGTGGGTTTCCATAAACCCTCTTCATCATCTAAAAGGGTTTTACAAATAACAAGCTCAAACCCTAAATGTACACAAGAATCTTAACAATGAAATTCGGAGTTGAGACTTACCAATACTACCAAAATGTAGCCGTGAATGAAAGGAACAACTTTAACTCTCGAGCTTTAACCCGAAATGCTCATCTTCTTCACCAAACCAAGCTTTCTCACTCTAAATTAACCTTCTCTCTCTAAAATAAGATGAGAGTGTTTTGTGTGGGTGAGAATGTGCTCCAAATGGAGTTCTAGATCATTTTTCATGATCCCAAACCGACCCCAAGTGAAAAGACCCAAATACCCCTTTTAATTTGAGTAAAATAGAGCTGCTGGCCCGTCAGGCCTTCTGGACGGCGTCCAAAAAGCTTGGACGGCGTCCTGACCTTCATTGTTGGACGGCGTCCCAAAGTCTGGACGGAGTCCCAATGAACTGAGTCTGAAACTGAACTTGTTTTGGTCGTAACTTTCAAACCGTAACTCCGTTTTCAACGAATCAAATATCGTTGGAAACGTAATGAGATTTACTATCCAATGGTAAGGTTTTAGAACATCAACTCCAACTTTATTTGGGATCCAAATATACACTTACATGCCTCGTATTTCGAATGTCGTTCGAAATAACTCGTAACTGAAAACGGGTGTTACATCACACAAAATAAACAACGAAAAACGTTATTGCAAAACTATAAAGCGTTTGAAAGGTCCCTTTTTGTCCGATCTTCTCGTTTTCACTCAAAATAAACAACGAAAAACGTTGTTGCAAAACTATAACGCGTTTAAAACGTCCCTTTTATCCGATCTTCTAGTTTTCACTAAAAATAAACAACGAAAAACTCTTTGCAAAACTACAACGCGTTAAAAAAGTCCCTTTTTGTCCGATCTTCTCGTTTTCACTCAAAATAAACAACGAAAAACGTTGTTGCAAAACTATAACGCATTTAAAAGGTCTCTTTTTGTCCGATCTTCTCATTTTCACTCCAAATAAACAACGAAAAACTTTGTTGCAAAACTATAACGCGTTTAAAAGGTCCCTTTTTGTCCGATATTCTCGTTTTCACTCAAAATTAACAACGAAAAACGTTGTTGCAAAACTATAACGCGTTTAAAAGGTACCTTTTTGTCCGATCTTCTCGTTTTCACAAAAAATAAACAACGAAAAACGTTATTGCAAAACTATCACGCGTTTGAAAGGTCCCTTTTTGTCCGATCTTCTCGTTTTCACTCAAAATTAACAACGAAAAACGTTGTTGCAAAACTATAACGCGTTTAAAAGGTCCCTTTTTGTCTGATCTTCTCGTTTTCACACAAAATAAACAACGAAAAACGTTATTGCAAAACTATAACTTGTTTGAAAGGTCCCTTTTTGTCCGATCAACTCGTTTTCACTCAAAATAGACAACGCAAAACATTGTTGCAAAACTATAACGCGTTTAAAAGTTCCTTTTTGTCCGATCTTCTCTTTTTCACTCATAATAAACAATGAAAAACGTTGTTGCAAAACTGTAACGCGTTTAAAAGGTCCCTTTATGTCCGATCTTCTCGTTTTCACTCAAAATAAACAACGAAAAATGTTGTTGCAAAACTATAACACGTTTAAAAGGTCTCATTTTGTCCGATCTTCTCGTTTTCACTCAAAATTAACAACGAAAAACGTTGTTGCAAAACTATAACGCGTTTAAAAAGTCCCTTTTTTGTCCGATCTTCTCGTTTTCACTCAAAATAAACAACGAAAAACGTTGTTGCAAAACTATAACGCGCTGAAAAGGTCCCTTTCTGTCCGATCTTCTCATTTTCACTCCAAATACACAACGAAAAACTTTGTTGCGAAACTATAACGCGTTTAAAAGGTCCCTTTTTGTCCGATCTTCCCGTTTTCACTCAAAATTAACAACGAAAAATGTTGTTGCAAAACTATAACGCGTTTAAAAGGTCCTTTTTGTCCGATCTTCTCGTTTTCACACAAAATAAACAACGAAAAACGTTATTGCAAAACTATCACGCGTTTGAAAGGTCCCTTTTTGTCCGATCTTCTCGTTTTCACTCAAAATTAACAACGAAAAACGTTGTTGCAAAACTATAACGCGTTTAAAAGGTCCCTTTTTGTCTGATATTCTCGTTTTCACACAAAATAAACAACGAAAAACGTTATTGCAAAACTATAAGGCGTTTGGAAGCTCCCTTTTTGTCCGATCTTCTCGTTTTCATTCAAAATAAACAAAGCAAAACATTGTTGCAAAACTATAACGCGTTTGAAAGGTCCTTTTTTGTCCGATCTTCTCGTTTTCACTCATAATAAACAACGAAAAACGTTGTTACAAAACTATAACACGTTTAAAAGGTCCCTTTATGTCCGATCTTCTCGTTTTCACTCAAAATAAACAACGAAAAATGTTGTTGCAAAACTATAACGCGTTTAAAAGGTCCCATTTTGTCCCAGCTTCTCGTTTTCACTCAAAATTAACAAGAGAAAAACGTTGTTGCAAAACTATAACGCGTTTAAAATGTCCCTTTTTGTCCGATCTTCTCGTTTTCACAAAAAATAAACAACGAAATACGTTATTGCAAAACTAAAACGTTTTTGAAAGGTCCCTTTTTGTCCGATCTTCTCGTTTTCACTCAAAATAAACAACGAAAAACGTTGTTGCAAAACTATAACGCGTTTAAAAAGTCCCTTTTAGTCCGATCTTCTCGTTTTCACTCAAAATAAACAACGAAAAACGTTGTTGCAAAACTATAACGCGTTTAAAAGGTCCCTTTTTGTCCGATCTTCTCGTTTTCACTCAAAATTAACAACGAAAAACGTTGTTGCAAAACTATAACGCGTTTAAAAGGTCCCTTTTTGTCCGATCTTCTCATTTTCACTCCAAATAAACAACGAAAAATGTTGTTGCAAAACTATAACGCGTTTGAAAGGTCCCTTTTTGTTCGATCTTCTTGTTTTCACTCAAAATTAACAACGAAAAACGTTGTTGCAAAACTATAACGCGTTTAAAAGGTCCCTTTTTGTCCGATCTTCTCGTTTTCACTCAAAATAAACAACGAAAAACGTTGTTGCAAAACTATAACTTGTTTGAAAGGTCCCTTTTTGTCCGATCAACTCGTTTTCACTCAAAATTAATAACGAAAAACGTTGTTGCAAAACTATAACGCGTTTAAAAGGTCCCTTTTTGTCCGATCTTCTCTTTTTCACTAATAATAAACAACGAAAAACGTTGTTGCAAAACTATAACTTGTTTGAAAGGTCCCTTTTTGTCCGATCTTCTCGTTTTCACTCAAAATAAACAACGCAAAACATTGTAGCAAAACTATAACGCGTTTAAAAGGTCCCTTTTTGTCCGATCTTCTCATTTTCACTCAAAATTAACAACGAAAAACGTTGTTGCAAAACTATAACGCGTTTAAAAGGTCCTTTTTTGTCCGATCTTCTCGTTTTCACTCAAAATAAACAACGAAAAACGTTGTTGCAACACTATAACGCGTTTAAAAGGTCCCTTTTTGTTCGATCTTCTCGTTTTCACACAAAATAAACAACGAAAAACGTTATTGCAAAACTATAAAGCGTTTGAAAGGTCCCTTTTTATCCGATCTTCTCGTTTTCACTCAAAATAAACAACGAAAAACGTTGTTGCAAAGCTATAACGCGTTTAAAACGTCCCTTTTTATCCGATCTTCTCGTTTTCACTAAAAATAAACAACGAAAAACTCTTTGCAAAACTACAACGGGTTAAAAAGGTCCCTTTTTGTCCGATCTTCTCGTTTTCACTCAAAATAAACAACGAAAAACGTTGTTGCAAAACTATAACGCATTTAAAAGGTCGCTTTTTGTTCGATCTTCTCATTTTCACTCCAAATAAACAACGAAAAACTTTGTTGCAAAGCTATAACGCGTTTAAAAGGTCCCTTTTTGTCCGATCTTCTCGTTTTCACTCAAAATTAACAACGAAAAACGTTGTTGCGAAACTATAACGCGTTTAAAAGGTACCTTTTTGTCCGATCTTCTCGTTTTCACAAAAAATAAACAACGAAAAACGTTATTGCAAAACTATCACGCGTTTGAAAGGTCCCTTTTTGTCCGATCTTCTCGTTTTCACTCAAAATTAACAACGAAAAACGTTGTTGCAAAACTATAACGCGTTTAAAAGGTCCCTTTTTGTCTGATCTTCTCGTTTTCACACAAAATAAACAACGAAAAACGTTATTGCAAAACTATAACTTGTTTGAAAGGTCCCTTTTTGTCCGATCAACTCTTTTTCACTCAAAATAAACAACGCAAAACATTGTTGCAAAACTATAACGCGTTTAAAAGGTCCCTTTTTGTCCGATCTTCTCTTTTTCACTCATAATAAACAACGAAAAACGTTGTTGCAAAACTGTAACGCGTTTAAGAGGTCCCTTTTTGTCTGATCTTCTCGTTTTCACTCAAAATAAACAGCGAAAAATGTTGTTACAAAACTATAACACGTTTAAAAGGTCTCATTTTGTCCGATCTTCTCGTTTTCACTCAAAATTAACAACGAAAAACGTTGTTGCAAAACTATAACGCGTTTAAAAAGTCCCTTTTTTGTCCGATCTTCTCGTTTTCACTCAAAATAAACAACGAAAAACGTTGTTGCAAAACTATAACGCGTTTAAAAGGTCCCTTTCTGTCCGATCTTCTCATTTTCACTCCAAATACACTACGAAAAACTTTGTTGCAAAACTATAACGCGTTTAAAAGGTCCCTTTTTGTCCGATCTTCCCGTTTTCACTCAAAATTAACAACGAAAAACGTTGTTGCAAAACTATAACGCGTTTAAAAGGTCCCTTTTTGTCTGATCTTCTCGTTTTCACACAAAATAAACAACGAAAAACGTTATTGCAAAACTATAACTTGTTTGAAAGGTCCCTTTTTGTCCGATCAACTCGTTTTCACTCAAAATAAACAACGCAAAACATTGTTGCAAAACTATAACGCGTTTAAAAGGTCCCTTTTTGTCCGATCTTCTCTTTTTCACTCATAATAAACAACGAAAAACGTTGTTGCAAAACTGTAACGCGTTTAAGAGGTCCCTTTTTGTCTGATCTTCTCGTTTTCACTCAAAATAAACAACGAAAAATGTTGTTACAAAACTATAACACGTTTAAAAGGTCTCATTTTGTCCGATCTTCTCGTTTTCACTCAAAATTAACAACGAAAAACGTTGTTGCAAAACTATAACGCGTTTAAAAAGTCCCTTTTTTGTCCGATCTTCTCGTTTTCACTCAAAATAAACAACGAAAAACGTTGTTGCAAAACTATAACGCGTTTAAAAGGTCCCTTTCTGTCCGATCTTCTCATTTTCACTCCAAATACACTACGAAAAACTTTGTTGCAAAACTATAACTCGTTTAAAAGGTCCCTTTTTGTCCGATCTTCCCGTTTTCACTCAAAATTAACAACGAAAAACGTTGTTGCAAAACTATAACGCGTTTAAAAGGTCCCTTTTTGTCCGATCTTCTCATTTTCACTCCAAATAAACAACGAAAAACTTTGTTGCAAAACTATAACGCGTTTAAAAGGTCCCTTTTTGTCCGATCTTCTCGTTTTCACAAAAAATAAACAACGAAAAACGTTATTGCAAAACTATCACGCGTTTGAAAGGTCCCTTTTTGTCCGATCTTCTCGTTTTCACTCAAAATTAACAACGAAAAACGTTGTTGCAAAACTATAACGCGTTTAAAAGGTCCCTTTTTGTCTGATCTTCTCGTTTTCACACAAAATAAACAACGAAAAACGTTATTGCAAAACTATAACTTGTTTGAAAGGTCCCTTTTTGTCCGATCAACTCGTTTTCACTCAAAATAAACAACGCAAAACATTGTTGCAAAACTATAACGCGTTTAAAAGGTCCCTTTTTGTCCGATCTTCTCTTTTTCACTCATAATAAACAACGAAAAACGTTGTTGCAAAACTGTAACGCGTTTAAGAGGTCCCTTTTTGTCTGATCTTCTCGTTTTCACTCAAAATAAACAACGAAAAATGTTGTTACAAAACTATAACACGTTTAAAAGGTCTCATTTTGTCCGATCTTCTCGTTTTCACTCAAAATTAACAACGAAAAACGTTGTTGCAAAACTATAACGCGTTTAAAAAGTCCCTTTTTTGTCCGATCTTCTCGTTTTCACTCAAAATAAACAACGAAAAACGTTGTTGCAAAACTATAACGCGTTTAAAAGGTCCCTTTCTGTCCGATCTTCTCATTTTCACTCCAAATACACTACGAAAAACTTTGTTGCAAAACTATAACGCGTTTAAAAGGTCCCTTTTTGTCCGATCTTCCCGTTTTCACTCAAAATTAACAACGAAAAACGTTGTTGCAAAACTATAACGCGTTTAAAAGGTCCCTTTTTGTCTGATCTTCTCGTTTTCACACAAAATAAACAACGAAAAATGTTATTGCAAAACTATAACGTGTTTGAAAGCTCCCTTTTTGTCCGATCTTCTCGTTTTCACTCAAAATAAACAAAGCAAAACATTGTTGCAAAACTATAACGCGTTTAAAAGGTCCTTTTTTGTCCGATCTTCTCGTTTTCACTCATAATAAACAACGAAAAACGTTGTTGCAAAACTATAACGCGTTTAAAAGGTCCCTTTATGTCCGATCTTCTCGTTTTCACTCAAAATAAACAACGAAAAATGTTGTTGCAAAACTATAACGCGTTTAAAAGGTCCCATTTTGTCCCAGCTTCTCGTTTTCACTCAAAATTAACAACGAAAAACGTTGTTGCAAAACTATAACGCGTTTAAAATGTCCCTTTTTGTCCGATCTTCTCGTTTTTACACAAAATAAACAACGAAATACGTTATTGCAAAACTATAACGTGTTTGAAAGGTCCCTTTTTGTCCGATCTTCTCGTTTTCACTCAAAATAAACAACGAAAAACGTTGTTGCAAAACTATAACGCTTTTAAAAAGTCCCTTTTAGTCCGATCTTCTCGTTTTCACTCAAAATAAACAACGAAAAACGTTTTTGTAAAACTATAACGCGTTTAAAAGGTCCCTTTTTGTCCAATCTTCTCGTTTTCACTCAAAATAAACAACGAAAAACGTTGTTGCAAAACTATATCGCGTTTAAAAGGTCCTTTTTTGTCCGATCTTCTCATTTTCACTCCAAATAAACAACGAAAAACGTTGTTGCAAAACTATAACGCGTTTGAAAGGTCCCTTTTTGTTCGATCTTCTTGTTTTCACTCAAAATTAACAACGAAAAACGTTGTTCCAAAACTATAACGCGTTTAAAAGGTCCCTTTTTGTCCGATCTTCTCGTTTTCACTCAAAATAAACAACGAAAAACGTTGTTGCAAAACTATAACGCTTTTGAAAGGTCCCTTTTTGTCCGATATTCTCGTTTTCTCTCAAAATTAATAATGAAAAACGTTGTTGCAAAACTATAACGCGTTTAAAAGGTCCCTTTTTGTCTGATCTTCTCGTTTTCACACAAAATAAACAACGAAAAACGTTATTGCAAAACTATAACTTGTTTGAAAGGTCCCTTTTTGTCCGATCTTCTCGTTTTCACTCAAAATAAACAACGCAAAATATTGTTGCAAAACTATAACGCGTTTAAAAGGTCCCTTTTTGTACGATCTTCTCATTTTCACTCAAAATTAACTACGAAAAACTTTGTTGCAAAACTATAACGCGTTTAAAAGGTCCCTTTTTGTCCGATCTTCTCGTTTTCACTCAAAATAAACAACGAAAAACGTTGTTGCAAAACTATTACGCGTTTGAAAGGTCCCTTTTTGTCCGATCCTCTCGTTTTCACTCAAAATTAATAAACGAAAAACGTTGTTGCAACACTATAACGCGTTTAAAAGGTCCCTTTTTGTTCGATCTTTTCGTTTTCACACAAAATAAACAACGAAAAACGTTATTGCAAAACTATAAAGCGTTTGAAAGGTCCCTTTTTGTCCGATCTTCTCGTTTTCACTCAAAATAAACAACGAAAAACGTTGTTGCAAAACTATAACGCGTTTAAAACCTCCCTTTTTATCCGATCTTCTCGTTTTCACTAAAAATAAACAATGAAAAACTCTTTGCAAAACTACAAAACGTTAAAAAGGTCCCTTTTTGTCCGATCTTCTCGTTTTCACTCAAAATAAACAACGAAAAACGTTGTTGCAAAACTATAACGCGTTTAAAAGGTCCATTTTTGTCCAATCTTCTCATTTTCACTCCAAATAAACAACGAAAAACTTTGTTGCAAAACTATAACGCGTTTAAAAGGTCCCTTTTTGTCCGATCTTCTCGTTTTCACTCAAAATTTACAACGAAAAACGTTGTTGCAAAAGTATAACGCGTTTAAAAGGTACCTTTTTGTCCGATCTTCTCGTTTTCACAAAAAATAAACAACGAAAAACGTTATTGCAAAACTATCACGCGTTTGAAAGGTCCCTTTTTGTCCGATCTTCTCGTTTTCACTCAAAATTAACAACGAAAAACGTTGTTGCAAAACTATAACGCGTTTAAAAGGTCCCTTTTTGTTCGATCTTCTCGTTTTCACACAAAATAAACAAAGAAAAACGTTATTGCAAAACTATAAAGCGTTTGAAAGGTTACTTTTTGTCCGATCAACTCGTTTTCACTCAAAATAAACAACGAAAAACGTTGTTGCAAAACTATAACGCGTTTAAAACGTCTCTTTTTATCCGATCTTCTCGTTTTCACTAAAAATAAACAACGAAAAACTCTTTGCAAAACTACAACGCGTTAAAAAGGTCCCTTTTTGTCTGATCTTCTCGTTTTCACTCAAAATAAACAACGAAAAACGTTGTTGCAAAACTATAACGCATTTAAAAGGTCGCTTTTTGTCCGATCTTCTAATTTTCACTCCAAATAAACAACGAAAAAATTTGTTGCAAAACTATAACGCGTTTAAAAGGTCCCTTTTTGTCCGATCTTCTCGTTTTCACTCAAAATTAACAACGAAAAACGTTGTTGCGAAACTATAACGCATTTAAAAGGTACCTTTTTGTCCGATCTTCTCGTTTTCACAAAAAATAAACAACGAAAAACGTTATTGCAAAACTATCACGTGTTTGAAAGGTCCCTTTTTGTCCGATCTTCTCGTTTTCACTCAAAATTAACAACGAAAAACGTTGTTGCAGAACTATAACGCGTTTAAAAGGTCCCTTTTTGTCTGATCTTCTCGTTTTCACACAAAATAAACAACGAAAAACGTTATTGCAAAACTATAACTTGTTTGAAAGGTCCCTTTTTGTCCGATCAACTCGTTTTCACTCAAAATAAAAAACGCAAAACATTGTTGCAAAACTATAACGCGTTTAAAAGGTCCCTTTTTGTCCGATCTTCTCTTTTTCACTCATAATAAACAACGAAAAACATTGTTGCAAAACTGTAACGCGTTTAAAAGGTCCCTTTATGTCTGATCTTCTCGTTTTCACTCAAAATAAACAACGAAAAATGTTGTTGCAAAACTATAACACGTTTAAAAGGTCTCATTTTGTCCGATCTTCTCGTTTTCACTCAAAATTAACAACGAAAAACGTTGTTGCAAAACTATAACGCGTTTAAAAGGTCCCTTTTGTCTGATCTTCTCGTTTTCACACAAAATAAACAACGAAAAACGTTATTGCAAAACTATAACTTGTTTGAAAGTTCCCTTTTTGTCCGATCAACTCGTTTTCACTCAAAATAAACAACGCAAAACATTGTTGCAAAACTATAACGCGTTTAAAAGGTCCCTTTTTGTCCGATCTTCTCTTTTTCACTCATAATAAACAACGAAAAACATTGTTGCAAAACTGTAACGCGTTTAAAAGGTCCCTTTATGTCTGATCTTCTCGTTTTCACTCAAAATAAACAACGAAAAATGTTGTTGCAAAACTATAACACGTTTAAAAGGTCTCATTTTGTCCGATCTTCTCGTTTTCACTCAAAATTAACAACGGAAAACGTTGTTGCAAAACTATAACGCGTTTAAAAAGTCCCTTTTTTGTCCGATCTTCTCGTTTTCACTCAAAATAAACAACGAAAAACGTTGTTGCAAAACTATAACGCGTTTAAAAGGTCCCTTTCTGTCCGATCTTCTCATTTTCACTCCAAATACACAACGAAAAACTTTGTTACAAAACTATAACACGTTTAAAAGGTCCTTTTTTGTCCGATCTTCCCGTTTTCACTCAAAATTAACAACGAAAAACGTTGTTGCAAAACTATAACGCGTTTAAAAGGTCCTTTTTGTCCGATCTTCTCGTTTTCACATAAAATAAACAACGAAA
This sequence comes from Rutidosis leptorrhynchoides, assembly GCF_046630445.1. Classification (NCBI taxonomy): domain Eukaryota; kingdom Viridiplantae; phylum Streptophyta; class Magnoliopsida; order Asterales; family Asteraceae; genus Rutidosis; species Rutidosis leptorrhynchoides. Next base: position 263,714,888 of record NC_092337.1, read on the forward strand.
AACGTTATTGCAAAACTATCACGCGTTTGAAAGGTCCCTTTTTGTCCGATCTTCTCGTTTTCACTCAAGATTAACAACGAAAAACGTTGTTGCAAAACTCTAACGCGTTTAAAAGGTCCCTTTTTGTCTGATCTTCTCGTTTTCACACAAAATAAACAACGAAAAACGTTATTGCAAAACTAGAACGCGTTTGAAAGCTCCCTTTTTGTCCGATCTTCTCGTTTTCACTCAAAATAAACAAAGCAAAACATTGTTGCAAAACTATATCGAGTTTAAAAGGTCCTTTTTTGTCCGATCTTCTCGTTTTCACTCATAATAAACAACGAAAAACGTTGTTGCAAAACTATAACGCGTTTAAAAGGTCCCTTTATGTCCGATCTTCTCGTTTTCACTCAAAATAAACAACGAAAAATGTTGTTGCAAAACTATAACGCGTTTAAAAGGTCCCATTTTGTCCCAGCTTCTCGTTTTCACTCAAAATTAACAACGAAAAACGTTGTTGCAAAACTATAACGCGTTAAAAATGTCCCTTTTTGTCCGATCTTCTCGTTTTCACACAAAATAAACAACGAAATACGTTATTGCAAAACTATAACGTGTTTGAGAGGTCCCTTTTTGTCCGATCTTCTCGTTTTCACTCAAAATAAACAACGAAAAACGTTGTTGCAAAACTATAACGCGTTTAAAAAGTCCCTTTTAGTCCGATCTTCTCGTTTTCACTCAAAATAAACAACGAAAAACGTTTTTGCAAAACTATAACGCGTTTAAAAGGTCCCTTTTTGTCCAATCTTCTCGTTTTCACTCAAAATAAACAACGAAAAACGTTGTTGCAAAACTATATCGCGTTTAAAAGGTCCCTTTTTGTCCGATCTTCTCATTTTCACTCCAAATAAACAACGAAAAACGTTGTTGCAAAACTATAACGCGTTTGAAAGGTCCCTTTTTGTTCGATCTTCTTGTTTTCACTCAAAATTAACAACGAAAAACGTTGTTGCAAAACTATAACGCGTTTAAAAGGTCCCTTTTTGTCCGATCTTCTCGTTTTCACTCAAAATAAACAACGAAAAACGTTGTTGCAAAACTATAACGCGTTTGAAAGGTCCCTTTTTGTCCGATCTTCTCGTTTTCACTCAAAATTAATAACGAAAAACGTTGTTGCAAAACTATAACGCGTTTAAAAGGTCCCTTTTTGTCTGATCTTCTCGTTTTCACACAAAATAAACAACGAAAAACGTTATTGCAAAACTATAACTTGTTTGAAAGGTCCCTTTTTGTCCCATTTTCTCGTTTTCACTCAAAATAAACAACGCAAAACATTGTTGCAAAACTATTACGCGTTTAAAAGGTCCCTTTTTGTCCGATCTTCTCATTTTCACTCAAAATTAACAACGAAAAACGTTGTTGCAAAACTATAACGCGTTTAAAAGGTCCCTTTTTGTCCGATCTTCTCGTTTTCACTCAAAATAAACAACGAAAAACGTTGTTGCAAAACTATTACGCGTTTGAAAGGTCCCTTTTTGTCCGATCTTCTCGTTTTCACTCAAAATAAACAACGAAAAACGTTGTTGCAAAACTATAACGCGTTTAAAACGTCCCTTTTTATCCGATCTTCTCGTTTTCACTAAAAATAAACAACGAAAAACTCTTTTCAAAACTACAACGCGTTAAAAAGGTCCCTTTTTGTCCGATCTTCTCGTTTTCACTCAAAATAAACAACGAAAAACGTTGTTGCAAAACTATAACGCATTTAAAAGGTCGCTTTTTGTTCGATCTTCTCATTTTCACTCCAAATAAACAACGAAAAACTTTGTTGCAAAACTATAACGCGTTTAAAAGGTCCCTTTTTGTCCGATCTTCTCGTTTTCACTCAAAATTAACAACGAAAAACCTTGTTGCGGAACTATAACGCGTTTTAAAGGTACCTTTTTGTCCGATCTTCTCGTTTTCACAAAAAATAAACAACGAAAAACGTTATTGCAAAACTATCACGCGTTTGAAAGGTCCCTTTTTGTCCGATCTTCTCGTTTTCACTCAAAATTAACAACGAAAAACGTTGTTGCAAAACTATAACGCGTTTAAAAGGTCCCTTTTTGTCTGATCTTCTCGTTTTCACACAAAATAAACAACGAAAAACGTTATTGCAAAACTATAACTTGTTTGAAAGGTCCCTTTTTGTCCGATCAACTCGTTTTCACTCAAAATAAACAACGCAAAACATTGTTGCAAAACTATAACGCGTTTAAAAGGTCCCTTTTTGTCCGATCTTCTCTTTTTCACTCATAATAAACAACGAAAAACGTTGTTGCAAAACTGTAACGCGTTTAAAAGGTCCCTTTATGTCCGATCTTCTCGTTTTCACTCAAAATAAACAACGAAAAATGTTGTTACAAAACTATAACACGTTTAAAAGGTCTCATTTTGTCCGATCTTCTCGTTTTCACTCAAAATTAACAACGAAAAACGTTATTGCAAAACTATAACGCGTTTAAAAAGTCCCTTTTTTGTCCGATCTTCTCGTTTTCACTCAAAATAAACAACGAAAAACGTTGTTGCAAAACTATAACACGTTTAAAAGGTCCCTTTCTGTCCGATCTTCTCATTTTCACTCCAAATACACAACGAAAAACTTTGTTGCAAAACTATAACGCGTTTAAAAGGTCCTTTTTTGTCCGATCTTCCCGTTTTCACTCAAAATTAACAACGAAAAACGTTGTTGCAAAACTATAACGCGTTTAAAAGGTCCTTTTTGTCCGATCTTCTCGTTTTCACACAAAATAAACAACCAAAAACGTTATTGCAAAACTATCACGCGTTTGAAAGGTCCCTTTTTGTCCGATCTTCTCGTTTTCACTCAAGATTAACAACGAAAAACGTTGTTGCAAAACTATAACGCGTTTAAAAGGTCCCTTTTTGTCTGATCTTCTCGTTTTCACACAAAATAAACAACGAAAAATGTTATTGCAAAACTATAACGCGTTTGAAAGCTCCCTTTTTGTCCGATCTTCTCGTTTTCACTCAAAATAAACAAAGCAAAACATTGTTGCAAAACTATAACGCGTTTAAAAGGTCCTTTTTTGTCCGATCTTCTCGTTTTCACTCATAATAAACAACGAAAAACGTTGTTGCAAAACTATAACGCGTTTAAAAGGTCCCTTTATGTCCGATCTTCTCGTTTTCACTCAAAATAAACAACGAAAAATGTTGTTGCAAAACTATAACGCGTTTAAAAGGTCCCATTTTGTCCCAGCTTCTCGTTTTCACTCAAAATTAACAACGAAAAACGTTGTTGCAAAACTATAACGCGTTTAAAATGTCCCTTTTTGTCCGATCTTCTCGTTTTTACACAAAATAAACAACGAAATACGTTATTGCAAAACTATAACGTGTTTGAAAGGTCCCTTTTTGTCCGATCTTCTCGTTTTCACTCAAAATAAACAACGAAAAACGTTGTTGCAAAACTATAACGCTTTTAAAAAGTCCCTTTTAGTCCGATCTTCTCGTTTTCACTCAAAATAAACAACGAAAAACGTTTTTGTAAAACTATAACGCGTTTAAAAGGTCCCTTTTTGTCCAATCTTCTCGTTTTCACTCAAAATAAACAACGAAAAACGTTGTTGCAAAACTATATCGCGTTTAAAAGGTCCTTTTTTGTCCGATCTTCTCATTTTCACTCCAAATAAACAACGAAAAACGTTGTTGCAAAACTATAACGCGTTTGAAAGGTCCCTTTTTGTTCGATCTTCTTGTTTTCACTCAAAATTAACAACGAAAAACGTTGTTCCAAAACTATAACGCGTTTAAAAGGTCCCTTTTTGTCCGATCTTCTCGTTTTCACTCAAAATAAACAACGAAAAACGTTGTTGCAAAACTATAACGCTTTTGAAAGGTCCCTTTTTGTCCGATATTCTCGTTTTCTCTCAAAATTAATAATGAAAAACGTTGTTGCAAAACTATAACGCGTTTAAAAGGTCCCTTTTTGTCTGATCTTCTCGTTTTCACACAAAATAAACAACGAAAAACGTTATTGCAAAACTATAACTTGTTTGAAAGGTCCCTTTTTGTCCGATCTTCTCGTTTTCACTCAAAATAAACAACGCAAAATATTGTTGCAAAACTATAACGCGTTTAAAAGGTCCCTTTTTGTACGATCTTCTCATTTTCACTCAAAATTAACTACGAAAAACTTTGTTGCAAAACTATAACGCATTTAAAAGGTCCCTTTTTGTCCGATCTTCTCGTTTTCACTCAAAATAAACAACGAAAAACGTTGTTGCAAAACTATTACGCGTTTGAAAGGTCCCTTTTTGTCCGATCCTCTCGTTTTCACTCAAAATTAATAAACGAAAAACGTTGTTGCAACACTATAACGCGTTTAAAAGGTCCCTTTTTGTTCGATCTTTTCGTTTTCACACAAAATAAACAACGAAAAACGTTATTGCAAAACTATAAAGCGTTTGAAAGGTCCCTTTTTGTCCGATCTTCTCGTTTTCACTCAAAATAAACAACGAAAAACGTTGTTGCAAAACTATAACGCGTTTAAAACGTCCCTTTTTATCCGATCTTCTCGTTTTCACTAAAAATAAACAATGAAAAACTCTTTGCAAAACTACAAAACGTTAAAAAGGTCCCTTTTTGTCCGATCTTCTCGTTTTCACTCAAAATAAACAACGAAAAACGTTGTTGCAAAACTATAACGCGTTTAAAAGGTCCATTTTTGTCCAATCTTCTCATTTTCACTCCAAATAAACAACGAAAAACTTTGTTGCAAAACTATAACGCGTTTAAAAGGTCCCTTTTTGTCCGATCTTCTCGTTTTCACTCAAAATTTACAACGAAAAACGTTGTTGCAAAAGTATAACGCGTTTAAAAGGTACCTTTTTGTCCGATCTTCTCGTTTTCACAAAAAATAAACAACGAAAAACGTTATTGCAAAACTATCACGCGTTTGAAAGGTCCCTTTTTGTCCGATCTTCTCGTTTTCACTCAAAATTAACAACGAAAAACGTTGTTGCAAAACTATAACGCGTTTAAAAGGTCCCTTTTTGTTCGATCTTCTCGTTTTCACACAAAATAAACAAAGAAAAACGTTATTGCAAAACTATAAAGCGTTTGAAAGGTTACTTTTTGTCCGATCAACTCGTTTTCACTCAAAATAAACAACGAAAAACGTTGTTGCAAAACTATAACGCGTTTAAAACGTCCCTTTTTATCCGATCTTCTCGTTTTCACTAAAAATAAACAACGAAAAACTCTTTGCAAAACTACAACGCGTTAAAAAGGTCCCTTTTTGTCTGATCTTCTCGTTTTCACTCAAAATAAACAACGAAAAACGTTGTTGCAAAACTATAACGCATTTAAAAGGTCGCTTTTTGTCCGATCTTCTAATTTTCACTCCAAATAAACAACGAAAAAATTTGTTGCAAAACTATAACGCGTTTAAAAGGTCCCTTTTTGTCCGATCTTCTCGTTTTCACTCAAAATTAACAACGAAAAACGTTGTTGCGAAACTATAACGCATTTAAAAGGTACCTTTTTGTCCGATCTTCTCGTTTTCACAAAAAATAAACAACGAAAAACGTTATTGCAAAACTATCACGTGTTTGAAAGGTCCCTTTTTGTCCGATCTTCTCGTTTTCACTCAAAATTAACAACGAAAAACGTTGTTGCAGAACTATAACGCGTTTAAAAGGTCCCTTTTTGTCTGATCTTCTCGTTTTCACACAAAATAAACAACGAAAAACGTTATTGCAAAACTATAACTTGTTTGAAAGGTCCCTTTTTGTCCGATCAACTCGTTTTCACTCAAAATAAAAAACGCAAAACATTGTTGCAAAACTATAACGCGTTTAAAAGGTCCCTTTTTGTCCGATCTTCTCTTTTTCACTCATAATAAACAACGAAAAACATTGTTGCAAAACTGTAACGCGTTTAAAAGGTCCCTTTATGTCTGATCTTCTCGTTTTCACTCAAAATAAACAACGAAAAATGTTGTTGCAAAACTATAACACGTTTAAAAGGTCTCATTTTGTCCGATCTTCTCGTTTTCACTCAAAATTAACAACGAAAAACGTTGTTGCAAAACTATAACGCGTTTAAAAGGTCCCTTTTGTCTGATCTTCTCGTTTTCACACAAAATAAACAACGAAAAACGTTATTGCAAAACTATAACTTGTTTGAAAGTTCCCTTTTTGTCCGATCAACTCGTTTTCACTCAAAATAAACAACGCAAAACATTGTTGCAAAACTATAACGCGTTTAAAAGGTCCCTTTTTGTCCGATCTTCTCTTTTTCACTCATAATAAACAACGAAAAACATTGTTGCAAAACTGTAACGCGTTTAAAAGGTCCCTTTATGTCTGATCTTCTCGTTTTCACTCAAAATAAACAACAAAAAATGTTGTTGCAAAACTATAACACGTTTAAAAGGTCTCATTTTGTCCGATCTTCTCGTTTTCACTCAAAATTAACAACGGAAAACGTTGTTGCAAAACTATAACGCGTTTAAAAAGTCCCTTTTTTGTCCGATCTTCTCGTTTTCACTCAAAATAAACAACGAAAAACGTTGTTGCAAAACTATAACGCGTTTAAAAGGTCCCTTTCTGTCCGATCTTCTCATTTTCACTCCAAATACACAACGAAAAACTTTGTTACAAAACTATAACACGTTTAAAAGGTCCTTTTTTGTCCGATCTTCCCGTTTTCACTCAAAATTAACAACGAAAAACGTTGTTGCAAAACTATAACGCGTTTAAAAGGTCCTTTTTGTCCGATCTTCTCGTTTTCACATAAAATAAACAACGAAAAACGTTATTGCAAAACTATCACGCGTTTGAAAGGTCCCTTTTTGTCCGATCTTCTCGTTTTCACTCAAGATTAACAACGAAAAACGTTGTTGCAAAACTCTAACGCGTTTAAAAGGTCCCTTTTTGTCTGATCTTCTCGTTTTCACACAAAATAAACAACGAAAAACGTTATTGCAAAACTAGAACGCGTTTGAAAGCTCCCTTTTTGTCCGATCTTCTCGTTTTCACTCAAAATAAACAAAGCAAAACATTGTTGCAAAACTATATCGAGTTTAAAAGGTCCTTTTTTGTCCGATCTTCTCGTTTTCACTCATAATAAACAACGAAAAACGTTGTTGCAAAACTATAACGCGTTTAAAAGGTCCCTTTATGTCCGATCTTCTCGTTTTCACTCAAAATAAACAACGAAAAATGTTGTTGCAAAACTATAACGCGTTTAAAAGGTCCCATTTTGTCCCAGCTTCTCGTTTTCACTCAAAATTAACAACGAAAAACGTTGTTGCAAAACTATAACGCGTTAAAAATGTCCCTTTTTGTCCGATCTTCTCGTTTTCACACAAAATAAACAACGAAATACGTTATTGCAAAACTATAACGTGTTTGAGAGGTCCCTTTTTGTCCGATCTTCTCGTTTTCACTCAAAATAAACAACGAAAAACGTTGTTGCAAAACTATAACGCGTTTAAAAAGTCCCTTTTAGTCCGATCTTCTCGTTTTCACTCAAAATAAACAACGAAAAACGTTTTTGCAAAACTATAACGCGTTTAAAAGGTCCCTTTTTGTCCAATCTTCTCGTTTTCACTCAAAATAAACAACGAAAAACGTTGTTGCAAAACTATATCGCGTTTAAAAGGTCCCTTTTTGTCCGATCTTCTCATTTTCACTCCAAATAAACAACGAAAAACGTTGTTGCAAAACTATAACGCGTTTGAAAGGTCCCTTTTTGTTCGATCTTCTTGTTTTCACTCAAAATTAACAACGAAAAACGTTGTTGCAAAACTATAACGCGTTTAAAAGGTCCCTTTTTGTCCGATCTTCTCGTTTTCACTCAAAATAAACAACGAAAAACGTTGTTGCAAAACTATAACGCGTTTGAAAGGTCCCTTTTTGTCCGATCTTCTCGTTTTCACTCAAAATTAATAACGAAAAACGTTGTTGCAAAACTATAACGCGTTTAAAAGGTCCCTTTTTGTCTGATCTTCTCGTTTTCACACAAAATAAACAACGAAAAACGTTATTGCAAAACTATAACTTGTTTGAAAGGTCCCTTTTTGTCCCATTTTCTCGTTTTCACTCAAAATAAACAACGCAAAACATTGTTGCAAAACTATTACGCGTTTAAAAGGTCCCTTTTTGTCCGATCTTCTCATTTTCACTCAAAATTAACAACGAAAAACGTTGTTGCAAAACTATAACGCGTTTAAAAGGTCCCTTTTTGTCCGATCTTCTCGTTTTCACTCAAAATAAACAACGAAAAACGTTGTTGCAAAACTATTACGCGTTTGAAAGGTCCCTTTTTGTCCGATCTTCTCGTTTTCACTCAAAATAAACAACGAAAAACGTTGTTGCAAAACTATAACGCGTTTAAAACGTCCCTTTTTATCCGATCTTCTCGTTTTCACTAAAAATAAACAACGAAAAACTCTTTGCAAAACTACAACGCGTTAAAAAGGTCCCTTTTTGTCCGATCTTCTCGTTTTCACTCAAAATAAACAACGAAAAACATTGTTGCAAAACTATAACGCATTTAAAAGGTCGCTTTTTGTTCGATCTTCTCATTTTCACTCCAAATAAACAACGAAAAACTTTGTTGCAAAACTATAACGCGTTTAAAAGGTCCCTTTTTGTCCGATCTTCTCGTTTTCACTCAAAATTAACAACGAAAAACCTTGTTGCGGAACTATAACGCGTTTTAAAGGTACCTTTTTGTCCGATCTTCTCGTTTTCACAAAAAATAAACAAGGAAAAACGTTATTGCAAAACTATCACGCGTTTGAAAGGTCCCTTTTTGTCCGATCTTCTCGTTTTCACTCAAAATTAACAACGAAAAACGTTGTTGCAAAACTATAACGCGTTTAAAAGGTCCCTTTTTGTCTGATCTTCTCGTTTTCACACAAAATAAACAACGAAAAACGTTATTGCAAAACTATAACTTGTTTGAAAGGTCCCTTTTTGTCCGATCAACTCGTTTTCACTCAAAATAAACAACGCAAAACATTGTTGCAAAACTATAACGCGTTTAAAAGGTCCCTTTTTGTCCGATCTTCTCTTTTTCACTCATAATAAACAACGAAAAACGTTGTTGCAAAACTGTAACGCGTTTAAAAGGTCCCTTTATGTCTGATCTTCTCGTTTTCACTCAAAATAAACAACGAAAAATGTTGTTACAAAACTATAACACGTTTAAAAGGTCTCATTTTGTCCGATCTTCTCGTTTTCACTCAAAATTAACAACGAAAAACGTTATTGCAAAACTATAACGCGTTTAAAAAGTCCCTTTTTTGTCCGATCTTCTCGTTTTCACTCAAAATAAACAACGAAAAACGTTGTTGCAAAACTATAACGCGTTTAAAAGGTCCCTTTCTGTCCGATCTTCTCATTTTCACTCCAAATACACAACGAAAAACTTTGTTGCAAAACTATAACGCGTTTAAAAGGTCCTTTTTTGTCCGATCTTCCCGTTTTCACTCAAAATTAACAACGAAAAACGTTGTTGCAAAACTATAACGCGTTTAAAAGGTCCTTTTTGTCCGATCTTCTCGTTTTCACACAAAATAAACAACCAAAAACGTTATTGCAAAACTATCACGCGTTTGAAAGGTCCCTTTTTGTCCGATCTTCTCGTTTTCACTCAAGATTAACAACGAAAAACGTTGTTGCAAAACTATAACGCGTTTAAAAGGTCCCTTTTTGTCTGATCTTCTCGTTTTCACACAAAATAAACAACGAAAAATGTTATTGCAAAACTATAACGCGTTTGAAAGCTCCCTTTTTGTCCGATCTTCTCGTTTTCACTCAAAATAAACAAAGCAAAACATTGTTGCAAAACTATAACGCGTTTAAAAGGTCCTTTTTTGTCCGATCTTCTCGTTTTCACTCATAATAAACAACGAAAAACGTTGTTGCAAAACTATAACGCGTTTAAAAGGTCCCTTTATGTCCGATCTTCTCGTTTTCACTCAAAATAAACAACGAAAAATGTTGTTGCAAAACTATAACGCGTTTAAAAGGTCCCATTTTGTCCCAGCTTCTCGTTTTCACTCAAAATTAACAATGAAAAACGTTGTTGCAAAACTATAACGCGTTTAAAATGTCCCTTTTTGTCCGATCTTCTCGTTTTCACACAAAATAAACAACGAAATACGTTATTGCAAAACTATAACGTGTTTGAAAGGTCCCTTTTTGTCCGATCTTCCCGTTTTCACTCCAAATACACAACGAAAAACTTTGTTGCAAAACTATAACGCGTTTAAAAGGTCCCTTTTTGTCCGATCTTCTCGTTTTCACTCAAAATAAACAACGAAAAATGTTTTTGTAAAACTATAACGCGTTTAAAAGGTCCCTTTTTGTCCAATCTTCTCGTTTTCACTCAAAATAAACAACGAAAAACGTTGTTGCAAAACTATATCGCGTTTAAAAGGTCCTTTTTTGTCCGATCTTCTCATTTTCACTCCAAATAAACAACGAAAAACGTTGTTGCAAAACTATAACGCGTTTGAAAGGTCCCTTTTTGTTCGATCTTCTTGTTTTCACTCAAAATTAACAACGAAAAACTTTGTTGCAAAACTATAACGCGTTTAAAAGGTCCTTTTTTGTCCGATCTTCTCGTTTTCACTCAAAATAAACAACGAAAAACGTTGTTGCAAAACTATAACGCGTTTGAAAGGTCCCTTTTTGTCCGATATTCTCGTTTTCACTTAAAATTAATAACGAAAAACGTTGTTGCAAAACTATAACGCGTTTAAAAGGTCCCTTTTTGTCTGATCTTCTCGTTTTCACACAAAATAAACAACGAAAAACGTTATTGCAAAACTATAACTTGTTTGAAAGGTCCCTTTTTGTCCGATCTTCTCGTTTTCACTCAAAATAAACAACGCAAAATATTGTTGCAAAACTATAACGCGTTTAAAAGGTCCCTTTTTGTACGATCTTCTCATTTTCACTCAAAATTAACAACGAAAAACGTTGTTGCAAAACTATAACGCGTTTAAAAGGTCCCTTTTTGTCCGATCTTCTCGTTTTCACTCAAAATAAACAACGAAAAACGTTGTTGCAAAACTATTACGCGTTTGAAAGGTCCCTTTTTGTCCGATCCTCTCGTTTTCACTCAAAATTAATAAACGAAAAACGTTGTTGCAACACTATAACGCGTTTAAAAGGTCCCTTTTTGTTCGATCTTTTCGTTTTCACACAAAATAAACAACGAAAAACGTTATTGCAAAACTATAAAGCGTTTGAAAGGTCCCTTTTTGTCCGATCTTCTCGTTTTCACTCAAAATAAACAACGAAAAACGTTGTTGCAAAACTATAACGCGTTTAAAACGTCCCTTTTTATCCGATCTTCTCGTTTTCACTAAAAATAAACAACGAAAAACTCTTTGCAAAACTACAACGCGTTAAAAAGGTCCCTTTTTGTCGGATCTTCTCGTTTTCACTCAAAATAAACAACGAAAAACGTTGTTGCAAAACTATAACGCGTTTAAAAGGTCCATTTTTGTCCAATCTTCTCATTTTCACTCCAAATAAACAACGAAAAACTTTGTTGCAAAACTATAACGCGTTTAAAAGGTCCCTTTTTGTCCGATCTTCTCGTTTTCACTCAAAATTTACAACGAAAAACGTTGTTGCAAAAGTATAACGCGTTTAAAAGGTACCTTTTTGTCCGATCTTCTCGTTTTCACAAAAAATAAACAACGAAAAACGTTATTGCAAAACTATCACGCGTTTGAAAGGTCCCTTTTTGTCCGATCTTCTCGTTTTCACTCAAAATTAACAACGAAAAACGTTGTTGCAAACCTATAACGCGTTTAAAAGGTCCCTTTTTGTTCGATCTTCTCGTTTTCACACAAAATAAACAAAGAAAAACGTTATTGCAAAACTATAAAGCGTTTGAAAGGTCCCTTTTTGTCCGATCAACACGTTTTCACTCAAAATAAACAACGAAAAACGTTGTTGCAAAACTATAACGCGTTTAAAACGTCTCTTTTTATCCGATCTTCTCGTTTTCACTAAAAATAAACAACGAAAAACTCTTTGCAAAACTACAACGCGTTAAAAAGGTCCCTTTTTGTCTGATCTTCTCGTTTTCACTCAAAATAAACAACGAAAAACGTTGTTGCAAAACTATAACGCATTTAAAAGGTCGCTTTTTGTCCGAGCTTCTAATTTTCACTCCAAATAAACAACGAAAAACTTTGTTGCAAAACTATAACGCGTTTAAAAGGTCCCTTTTTGTCCGATCTTCTCGTTTTCACTCAAAATTAACAACGAAAAACGTTGTTGCAAAACTATAACGCATTTAAAAGGTACCTTTTTGTCCGATCTTCTCGTTTTCACAAAAAATAAACAACGAAAAACGTTATTTCAAAACTATCACGTGTTTGAAAGGTCCCTTTTTGTCCGATCTTCTCGTTTTCACTCAAAATTAACAACGAAAAACGTTGTTGCAAAACTATAACGAGTTTAAAAGGTCCCTTTTTGTCTGATCTTCTCGTTTTCACACAAAATAAACAACGAAAAACGTTATTGCAAAACTATAACTTGTTTGAAAGGTCCTTTTTTGTCCGATCAACTCGTTTTCACTCAAAATAAACAACGCAAAACATTGTTCCAAAACTATAACGCGTTTAAAAGGTCCTTTTTGTCCGATCTTCTCTTTTTCACTCATAATAAACAACGAAAAACATTGTTGCAAAACTGTAACGCGTTTAAAAGGTCCCTTTATGTCTGATCTTCTCGTTTTCACTCAAAATAAACAACGAAAAATGTTGTTGCAAAACTATAACACGTTTAAAAGGTCTCATTTTGTCCGATCTTCTCGTTTTCACTCAAAATTAACAACGAAAAAATTTGTTGCAAAACTATAACGCGTTTAAAAGGTCCCTTTTTGTCTGATCTTCTCGTTTTCACACAAAATAAACAACGAAAAACGTTATTGCAAAACTATAACTTGTTTGAAAGTTCCCTTTTTGTCCGATCAACTCGTTTTCACTCAAAATAAACAACGCAAAACATTGTTGCAAAACTATAACGCGTTTAAAAGGTCCCTTTTTGTCCGATCTTCTCTTTTTCACTCATAATAAACAACGAAAAACATTGTTGCAAAACTGTAACGCGTTTAAAAGGTCCCTTTATGTCTGATCTTCTCGTTTTCACTCAAAATAAACAACGAAAAATGTTGTTGCAAAACTATAACACGTTTAAAAGGTCTCATTTTGTCCGATCTTCTCGTTTTCACTCAAAATTAACAACGAAAAACGTTGTTGCAAAACTATAACGCGTTTAAAAAGTCCCTTTTTTGTCCGATCTTCTCGTTTTCACTCAAAATAAACAACGAAAAACGTTGTTGCAAAACTATAACGCGTTTAAAAGGTCCCTTTCTGTCCGATCTTCTCATTTTCACTCCAAATACACAACGAAAAACTTTGTTACAAAACTATAACGCGTTTAAAAGGTCCCTTTTTGTCCGATCTTCCCGTTTTCACTCAAAATTAACAACGAAAAACGTTATTGCAAAACTATCACGCGTTTGAAAGGTCCCTTTTTGTCCGATCTTCTCGTTTTCACTCAAGATTAACAACGAAAAACGTTGTTGCAAAACTATAACGCGTTTAAAAGGTCCCTTTTTGTCCGATCTTCTCGATTTCACTCAAAATTAACAACGAAAAACGTTGTTGCAAAACTATAACGCGTTTAAAAGGTCCCTTTTTGTCTGATCTTCTCGTTTTCACACAAAATAAACAACGAAAAACGTTATTGCAAAACTATAACTTGTTTGAAAGGTCCTTTTTTGTCCGATCAACTCGTTTTCACTCAAAATAAACAACGCAAAACATTGTTGCAAAACTATAACGCGTTTAAAAGGTCCTTTTTGTCCGATCTTCTCTTTTTCACTCATAATAAACAACGAAAAACATTGTTGGAAAACTGTAACGCGTTTAAAAGGTCCCTTTATGTCTGATCTTCTCGTTTTCACTCAAAATAAACAACGAAAAATGTTGTTGCAAAACTATAACACGTTTAAAAGGTCTCATTTTGTCCGATTTTTTCTCGTTTTCAATCAAAATTAACAACGAAAAAATTTGTTGCAAAACTATAACGCGTTTAAAAGGTCCCTTTTTGTCTGATCTTCTCGTTTTCACACAAAATAAACAACGAAAAACGTTATTGCAAAACTATAACTTGTTTGAAAGTTCCCTTTTTGTCCGATCAACTCGTTTTCACTCAAAATAAACAACGCAAAACATTGTTGCAAAACTATAACGCGTTTAAAAGGTCCCTTTTTGTCCGATCTTCTCTTTTTCACTCATAATAAACAACGAAAAACATTGTTGCAAAACTGTAACGCGTTTAAAAGGTCCCTTTATGTCTGATCTTCTCGTTTTCACTCAAAATAAACAACGAAAAATGTTGTTGCAAAACTATAACACGTTTAAAAGGTCTCATTTTGTCCGATCTTCTCGTTTTCACTCAAAATAAACAACGAAAAACGTTGTTGCAAAACTATAACGCGTTTAAAAGGTCCCTTTCTGTCCGATCTTCTCATTTTCACTCCAAATACACAACGAAAAACTTTGTTACAAAACTATAACGCGTTTAAAAGGTCCCTTTTTGTCCGATCTTCCCGTTTTCACTCAAAATTAACAACGAAAAACGTTATTGCAAAACTATCACGCGTTTGAAAGGTCCCTTTTTGTCCGATCTTCTCGTTTTCACTCAAGATTAACAACGAAAAACGTTGTTGCAAAACTATAACGCGTTTAAAAGGTCCTTTTTGTCAGAACTTCCCGTTTTCACTCAAAATTAACAACGAAAAACGTTATTGCAAAACTATCACGCGTTTGAAAGGTCCCTTTTTGTCCGATCTTCTCGTTTTCACTCAAGATTAACAACGAAAAACGTTGTTGCAAAACTATAACGCGTTTAAAAGGTCCCTTTTTGTCTGATCTTCTCGTTTTCACACAAAATAAACAACGAAAAACGTTATTGCAAAACTAGAACGCGTTTGAAAGCTCCCTTTTTGTCCGATCTTCTCGTTTTCACTCAAAATAAACAAAGCAAAACATTGTTGCAAAACTATAACGCGTTTAAAAGGTCCTTTTTTGTCCGATCTTCTCGTTTTCACTCATAATAAACAACGAAAAACGTTGTTGCAAAACTATAACGCGTTTAAAAGGTCCCTTTATGTCCGATCTTCTCGTTTTCACTCAAAATAAACAACGAAAAATGTTGTTGCAAAACTATAACGCGTTTAAAAGGTCCCATTTTGTCCCAGCTTCTCGTTTTCACTCAAAATTAACAACGAAAAACGTTGTTGCAAAACTATAACGCGTTAAAAATGTCCCTTTTTGTCCGATCTTCTCGTTTTCACACAAAATAAACAACGAAATACGTTATTGCAAAACTATAACGTGTTTGAAAGGTCCCTTTTTGTCCGATCTTCTCGTTTTCATCCAAAATAAACAACGAAAAACGTTGTTGCAAAACTATAACGCGTTTAAAAAGTCCCTTTTAGTCCGATCTTCTCGTTTTCACTCAAAATAAACAACGAAAAACGTTTTTGCAAAACTATAACGCGTTTAAAAGGTCCCTTTTTGTCCAATCTTCTCGTTTTCACTCAAAATAAACAACGAAAAACGTTGTTGCAAAACTATATCGCGTTTAAAAGGTCCCTTTTTGTCCGATCTTCTCATTTTCACTCCAAATAAACAACGAAAAACGTTGTTGCAAAACTATAACGCGTTTGAAAGGTCCCTTTTTGTTCGATCTTCTTGTTTTCACTCAAAATTAACAACGAAAAACGTTGTTGCAAAACTATAACGTGTTTAAAAGGTCCCTTTTTGTCCGATCTTCTCGTTTTCACTCAAAATAAACAACGAAAAACGTTGTTGCAAAACTATAACGCGTTTGAAAGGTCCCTTTTTGTCCGATCTTCTCGTTTTCACTCAAAATTAATAACGAAAAACGTTGTTGCAAAACTATAACGCGTTTAAAAGGTCCCTTTTTGTCTGATCTTCTCGTTTTCACACAAAATAAACAACGAAAAACGTTATTGCAAAACTATAACTTGTTTGAAAGGTCCCTTTTTGTCCCATTTTCTCGTTTTCACTCAAAATAAACAACGCAAAACATTGTTGCAAAACTATTACGCGTTTAAAAGGTCCCTTTTTGTCCGATCTTCTCATTTTCACTCAAAATTAACAACGAAAAACGTTGTTGCAAAACTATAACGCGTTTAAAAGGTCCCTTTTTGTCCGATCTTCTCGTTTTCACTCAAAATTGTTGGGATTTAACAAGTTTAAAACACTTAAACCAATTTAAGAATTATATCAAAGCGGAAGCATGTAATTACCTTTTAAAGCTAGTTAACAAATAACCAATTTCAAGTTAAATCCCGCAAGGATCAAGTTGTGAAATATTCTTACAAACTACAAGAGAGTTTAGATGTTATACCTTCTCCTAGTTAGGAGGTTAAAATGATGATGAAGAGGATGAACAAGTGTGCTAAAACCCCAAGCTTATGATGCACCAACACCACCTTTGAACTTGATTGTGTTTTAGACACCTAATCACCTTAAACCAAGCTAGAAAACCACTTCCTTTGGACCCAAAATTCTGGACAGCAGTAGCTAAGAAAATGATGTGAATGCAAGCTTCAAAATAATGAAACCTCAAGTGATTATACCCCAAACTTATAACCAACACCCTTAGTTTTGGTTAGGATTTGTTTAACACTTGTATAGAGCCTCAAGATCACTCAAAAACACTTTCTTTTTCTCTTAAATTTTCGGCCAGCAGCAGCTCACCAAAGGAAGAGAATGTTTTTCTTGTTTTTGTGATCTTTTTATGCATGTAGTCTTGTATTACTTGAGTCAAAGCATGGGAAGATTAAATAAACATATGTATGTGATATTGTGCATCTTGAAAGTAGAATTAACAAGCATGGTTGGACACATTGGTCCTCACAAAACCGTCCCCCATGAGGTTTTTATAAAATTGTAGCCTTTAAATTTTATAAAACTTGTTCCATTTTAATTTCCATGTATTTGTTACTTACATTTTATAAGCTCTTTTATAAAAGTATCACAACATAACTATTTAATCTTGCAAATAATTAAATGCTTATCACATAAATTATCCATATAATTTATTTCAAGTAATGATATCTTAGAAAACCGATTTTCTAAAATCCAAGTGTTGCGTATTCACTTAATGATCCATTCATTAAGAATAAATACGATTAAGGTGTCGGTAAGCTTGTTATTGGGTATGACCCGACTTGGATCAAAACATATTAGCCACATTAATTTAATATGTCTCTCGGGCATACGAAAACCTTCAATCTCCCACTTGCACGAGAAACATAAGAAATTAATGCAAGTGATGGATACCACCTAACGACCGTCCATCACCCCCAATATGTTATGACTTTGTGCCATTCAATAACATCATCCCTTTCGAGTTCCCATCTCGAATATGAATAGGTGAATCTTTCATTATATCCTTTCATCCTAGATGTCATGTTAAATCCAAGAGATACAGAATGATCACTCTCTTTTAGATTTAACTTTATCAGGCCTTAGACATCTGACTCTTAACGAATAAGAGGGACAAATTTCATCTTGACTACATACGTCCTAGATACACACTTTTGTATTATACCTGAGCTCTTCCTTATGTACTACCATATTTCAGAATAGCGAAGGAAAGAATCAAGGCATAATACTCGGTGAATATTAGGACCCAATATGTATCTCAGGTCAGAGGATACGATGATATTCGCCTTTACTCAAGATTACATGTGATCAACCACAAAGGCTCCATACAGTAAGTCTTGAGAGCGGGTCTTCCAATATTTGTATCCCACAAATATCTATGAACCTTGGTAGCAACCTTGCCCCACATTCAGTCCGTGAATGTATACCAATCCAAGTTCATAATAGTCTAAACCTCACATTCATTCCCACAAATGTGATTGACTACGGAATTTAGAATAATAGCTTATTCATGGATAACCAATATTTGTATCCCACAAATATCTATGAACCTTGGTAGCAACCTTGCCCCACATTCAGTCCGTGAATGTATACCAATCCAAGTTCATAATAGTCTAAACCTCACATTTGCTCCCACAAATGTGATCGACTACGGAATTTAGAATAATAACTTATTCATGGATAAAATATGCAAAATAGGAACTTAACTCAAAATAAATTAAACCATAATTATATTAATGAGTTTGAACCACTTCGTTCCGTCACAATACTTAAAACAGACCATATCCAATCACTAGAATATCGAAGCCCTAATGCACTAACATTCCCTTGATGTTTTGCACCATGTAAGAGCTTCGTGAGTGGGTCCGCTATATTAAGATCTGTGTGAACTTTGCGAATACATATCTTTCCCTTTTCAACTTCATCCCTAATGTATTTGAATCTCTGCTCAATGTGACGGGTCTTTTGGTGAGCACGAGGTTCCTTGATTTGAGCAATCACACCCTCGTCATCACAAAAGATCTCAAGAGAGTCCTGAATGGAAGGGACCACTCCTAAGTTGTCGATGAATTTCTTCATCCATGCAGCTTCCTTAGCTGCCAATGAGGCGGCGATGTACTCTGATTGTTGTAGTGGATAAAGCAACAACGTTCTGTTTTAAACTCTTCCAAGAGACCGCACCTCCATTTAAAATGAAGACATAACCGGATTGTGATAGAGAATCATCTCGATCAGTTTGGAAGCTCGCGTCCACGTAACCTTTTACAGCGAGTTCCTCCTTACCAGGCCCGTATATTAGAAACATATCCTTAATCCTTTTAAGGTATTTCAACATACTTTTAACCGCAGTCCCATGACTGTTTCCCTGGTTATTCTGGTATCTCCTTGTCATGCGAAGAGAACATTACATATCCGGTCTAGTGCATTTCATCGCATACATGATTGACCCAATAGCAGACGCATATGGGGCATTTTTATGCATTCTTGTTCATCTTTTGTGGTGGGGCACTGAGATGAACTGAGAAGCGTTCCTCTTTGAAAAGGTACCAAACCTTTCTTAGAGTTTTCCATCTTGAACCTTTTCAAGTCTTTTCAATGTATGCACTTTGATTCAAACCTATCAATTTCTTGGATCTATCCCTGTAGATCCTTATCCCCAAAATGTATTGTGCTTCTCCAAGATCCTAAATGGAGAAGCAGCTACTTAGCCAAGTTTTTAACTCCTTGCATTTGCGGAATATTATTTCCAAATAATAATATATCATCCACATATAGTACAAGGAACATGATAGTGCTCCCACTAGCTTTCTTGTATACATAATTTTTATCACCGTTATTAATGAAGTCAAAATTTTTGACTTCCTCATTAAAACGATGATTCCACATTCTTGATGCTTGTTTCAATCCGTAGATTGATTTCTTTAACTTGCATGCTTTATATATGTATCCAAGTTTCCATGTATCTTGGTTTTCTCCTTGAAAGGCCATTTACAATCAACTAACTTGGAGTTAGTAGGTTGTGTAACCAATTCCCAAACTTGGTTGTCATACATGGATTGCATCTCAACGTTCATGGCTTCCTGCCATTTATCTTTATCAGACCTTGATAAAGCATCTTGGTAGTGGGTTGGTTCATCTAAATGAACCACATAGCAACCATCCATGAGAATCCAAATCTCTCAGGAGAATTACTAATCCTACCAGATCTACGAACGTTTTGTATACTTTGATCATCCATTTGATCATTCTCAACATTTTCATGTTGAGTGCTAGTGTCAACCAATTGGGTATCATCTCCTTGATCTTGAACCTATTCAAGATCTATCTTCCTTTTACTATTACCTTCCATAAGGAACTTAGTTTTAAGGAATTCATCCTTTCGAGCAATAAAATTATACTGCTCGGTTGGATTATAGAAATAGTATCCCATGTCATCCTTGGGATATCCTATGTAGATACACTTCGTGGATCGAGCATTCAACTTATTAGGGATGTAGTGCTTAGGATACGCTTCACATCCCCATACCTTTATGTATGATAGAGATGGAGGTTTTCCAAACCACATCTCATGAGGAGTTCGTTCCACTTTCTTGGTTGGGGCCATATTTAGAATACGAGCCGCGGAGCATAGACAATAACCCCAAAATGATAGAGGTAACGAGCTTCTTGCCATCATAGATCGAACCATATCCATTAGGGTTCGGTTTCTCCTTTCGGACACTCCATTAAGCTGGGGTGTTCCGGGTGGAGTAAGTTGTGAGATAATCCCACAATTTCTAAGATGATCCTGGAAGGCATCGCTGAGGTATTCACCTCCTCTATCGGTACGAAGTACCTTAATTGTCTTGTTGAGTTGATTTTGTACTTCGTTTTGATATTCTTTGAATGCATCAAAAGTTTCATCCTTAATGTCCTAATAAGTAGACATATCCGAAACGACTGAAGTCATCAATGAAAGTAACGAAGTATCTTTCACCATTCCTAGCTATGGGCTTAAAGGGTCCATATACATCCGAATGTATTAATCCTAATAAGTCATTAGCCCTTTCATAGGTCCCTTTGAAAGGTGCTTTAGTCATTTTGCCTTGTAAACAAGATTCACACACATCAAACGAGTCCAGTTCATTTGATTTCAAAAGGCCATTCTTTTAAAGTGTATGCATTCGATTCTTGTTTATGTGACCAAGGCGACAATGCCATAAGTAGGAATCACTCAAATCCATTTTGAGCTTCTTGGTGCTTGCTTGGTATATTGAGCTATCGAATGATGTGTTATCATGAACCAATTCATAAATACCATTCAAAGGCAAGGCCTTAAAATAGAACATATCATTCAAAAAGACATGGATATCATCATTAAGATTAAAACCACAATGTCTTAAACGGGAAACAGAAATAATGTTTCGTGTTAAATCAGGTGCATACAAAACATTTTTCAATATAAGCTCCAAACCACTTGGTAGCTTTAAAACAAAGTCTCCTTGAGCTTTTACGTGCACCTTTGCACCATTTCCCATGTAGAGACTTGTTGTTCCCGCATTTAGTTTACTTCTTATGAACCCTTGCAATCAATTGCAAATATGAGTTCCACATCCTGTGTCTAATACCCATGTATTAGAAGAAGTAATACTAAGCTCAACGTATATCATGTATACATTACTTGAGGTTTGCCCTGCATCCCTCTTTGCATTCAACTCCTTTAGGTAGACCGGGCAGTTGCGTTTCCAGTGACCTATCACACCGCAACCAAAGCACGGATCTTCCTTGGGGTTTGCTTGTCTGGCAACCTTATGCCATTTAGTGTTGTTGGTTGGGGCAACCATCTTCCCTTTTCTTTTGCCCTTGTAGGTGGGTCCTTTCTTCTTAGCCACCCTTGGTTTGGAAGAGGATTCATCCTTGGATCCACCTTCTTTGATCATGAGCATGGGTGAAGCCTTTTTACCCATGCTTGATTCATCCGTCCTTAGCATGACATGTAATTCGCCAATGCATTTATCCCAATCATTCATGCTGTAATTCAACACGCATGTGTCAAACCTTTTGACAAAGAGTTGAGGATAAGGTCCGTGGTTAATTCATTAGACACGGGACTGTTGAGACGGTGCAATCGATCAATGAGGCTTTTCATCTTTAGTACATTAGATGAAACGGATTGGGAGTTTTTTTTTTTCTTTTTCGAGGATGGACCTCAATGATAGGTTATTGAAGTTGATTGGTGCGTTTGGAATGTTGTTGTTATTGGCGGCCATCTACAAAATTTAACAAAGTTCGTTTAAGTAATAATTTTAATTTAACATTCAATACCCTTTTAATCCAATTGATATATTAAATTTTAGAATCCAACGGTAAACCAAATTTCGGTTAGGTGACCTTTATCCCGTTATTTGATTTAGCTAGGTAGTCATTATATGACAATTGCAATCCTTTTGCAACTTCTAATGTATGGGATCATGCAATCCTTTTGCATGGCATATTTATCCCATCAACGCCTATTTGTTCCTCATGCTTCGGTGACCCTAAGTTCATGATTTCCAAATCAAGTCGTCCTACTTGTGTAAACGTGTAAACTTAACATACAAGTGGTTAGGTGACCTTTATCCCACAAGCATGCGAAATTCACCTTAATCATATTAGTTTCCCCATAATGGTTAGGTGACCTTTATCCCATCATGAGTTCCCTAATATGCCTAAGTGTCACACAAAAGGATGGCGTTTAACTTGTTTTCCTTGTTTATAAAAGGGATTTTTAAGTTTTCATTATTCTAGTTTAAGAAAACTTGTATGCCATACACCAACATGCATTTAGTGTATGGTACTTATGAAAAACCAATTTCATGTCTTGTAATTAAGTCAATTACTTGATATAAACCATTTTATATATGTGATTTCAATAACCATTTATTATAATCCTTTTGTGTTCTTAATAACCATTTATTAATGTCCTTTTGCCACTTTTAATTTAACCAATTAAATTGTGGTTTTGCATGTCGTTAATAATGTCTAATTTAACCAATTAAATTGCCATTTTAGTTTGTTGTTAACTTGTGTGATTAACTTGTAGCATACAAACATACAATCCACAATCATACAAAACAATCACGCATGCAAAACAATTATGTTCACAATCAAGCCTTTTGGTAAGCATTTTGTTTAGCCGAAAACAAAATGCCACCGGGTAAAGGGTCATAACACAAAGTAGGAGATTTTACCACTCCCACTTAATCTTGCATCCAAGTAGATTCCTTTTGTGTTCTTCCTTTGACTCCATCTTTTGCATCTTCATTTTTACAAAAAAAATATATCCTAATACATTTTTCTAAAATTGAAAATGCAACCTAATCTATTTTACATACCAAATATAAAATAAATTACATAACCAAAATTAATATTACATACCAAATGAATAATTAATTTTACAAACCAAATTGAATGAATATTACAACCATATCAAAATAATAAATCAACCAAACAAATATCCATTCAAACACATGGTCTTGGCTAGATTGTGAACAATGACATACAACCAAAATATGACCAAAATTGAAGAACCCAAACCCATTTTTGGGTCTCAAAATTTCGGCCAATAACTCATACCCATGCAAACCCATGAATTTTTTTGCAATCTACTTTCATGCATGTAGATAAATTGCAAATATGGTGGGTTTATAACAACATCTTGAAGCATATTTCAACAACTTCGGCTCTAGATACCATTGTTGGGATTTAACAAGTTCAAAACACTTAAACCAATTTAAGAATTATATCAAAGCGGAAGCATGTAATTACCTTTTAAAGCTAGTTAACAAATAACCAATTTCAAGTTAAATCCCACAAGGATCAAGTTGTGAAATATTCTTACAAACTACAAGAGAGTTTAGATGTTATACCTTCTCCTAGTTAGGAGGTTAAAATGATGATGAAGAGGATGAACAAGTGTGCTAAAACCCCAAGCTTATGATGCACCAACACCACCTTTGAACTTGATTGTGTTTTAGACACCTAATCACCTTAAACCAAGCTAGAAAACCACTTCCTTTGGACCAAAAATTCTGGACAGCAGTAGCTAAGAAAATGATGTGAATGCAAGCTTCAAAACAATGAAACCTCAAGTGATTATACCCCAAACTTATAACCAACACCCTTAGTTTTGGTTAGGATTTGTTTAACACTTGTATAGAGCCTCAAGATCACTCAAAAACACTTTCTTTTTCTCTTAAATTTTCGGCCAGCAGCAGCTCACCAAAGGAAGAGAATGTTTTTCTTGTTTTTGTGATCTTTTTATGCATGTAGTCTTGTATTACTTGAGTCAAAGCATGGGAAGATTAAATAAACATATGTATGTGATATTGTGCATCTTGAAAGTAGAATTAACAAGCATGGTTGGACACATTGGTCCTCACAAAACCGTCCCCCATGGGGTTTTTATAAAATTGTAGCCTTTAAATTTTATAAAACTTGTTCCATTTTAATTTCCATGTATTTGTTACTTACATTTTATAAGCTCTTTTATAAAAGTATCACAACATAACTATTTAATCTTGCAAATAATTAAATGCTTATCACATAAATTATCCATATAATTTATTTCAAGTAATGATATCTTAGAAAACCGATTTTCTAAAATCCAAGTGTTGCGTATTCACTTAATGATCCATTCATTAAGAATAAATACGATTAAGGTGTCGGTAAGCTTGTTATTGGGTATGACCCGACTTGGATCAAAACATATTAGCCACATTAATTTAATATGTCTCTCGGGCATACGAAAACCTTCAAAAATAAACAACGAAAAACGTTGTTGTAAAACTATTACGCGTTTGAAAGGTCCCATTTTGTCCGATCTTCTCGTTTTCACTCAAAATTAATAAACGAAAAACGTTGTTGCAACACTATAACGCGTTTAAAAGGTCCCTTTTTGTTCGATCTTCTCGTTTTCACACAAAATAAACAACGAAAAACGGTATTGCAAAACTATAAAGCGTTTGAAAGGTCCCTTTTTGTCCGATCTTCTCGTTTTCACTCAAAATAAACAACGAAAAACGTTGTTGCAAAACTATAACGCGTTTAAAACGTCCCTTTTTATCCGATCTTCTCGTTTTCACTAAAAATAAACAACGAAAAATTCTTTGCAAAACTACAACGCGTTAAAAAGGTCCCTTTTTGTCCGATCTTCTCGTTTTCACTCAAAATAAACAACGAAAAACGTTGTTGCAAAACTATAACGCGTTTAAAAGGTCCCTTTTTGTCCGATCTTCTCATTTTCACTCCAAATAAACAACGAAAAACTTTGTTGCAAAACTATAACGCGTTTAAAAGGTCCCTTTTTGTCCGATCTTCTCGTTTTCACTCAAAATTAACAACGAAAAACGTTGTTGCAAAACTATAACGCGTTTAAAAGGTACCTTTTTGTCCGATCTTCTCGTTTTCACAAAAAATAAACAACGAAAAACGTTATTGCAAAACTATCACGCGTTTGAAAGGTCCCTTTTTGTCCGATCTTCTCGTTTTCACTCGAAATTAACAACGAAAAACGTTGTTGCAAAACTATAACGCGTTTAAAAGGTCCCTTTTTCTCTGATCTTCTCGTTTTCACACAAAATAAACAACGAAAAACGTTATTGCAAAACTATAACTTGTTTGAAAGATCCCTTTTTGTCCGATCAACTCGTTTTCACTCAAAATAAACAACGCAAAACATTGTTGCAAAACTATAACGCGTTTAAAAGGTCCCTTTTTGTCCGATCTTCTCTTTTTCACTCATAATAAACAACGAAAAACGTTGTTGCAAAACTGTAACGCGTTTAAAAGGTCCCTTTATGTCCGATCTTCTCGTTTTCACTCAAAATAAACAACGAAAAATGTTGTTACAAAACTATAACACGTTTAAAAGGTCTCATTTTGTCCGATCTTCTCGTTTTCACTCAAAATTAACAACGAAAAACGTTGTTGCAAAACTATAACGCGTTTAAAAAGTCCCTTTTTTGTCCGATCTTCTCGTTTTCACTCAAAATAAACAACGAAAAACGTTGTTGCAAAAATATAACGCGTTTAAAAGGTCCCTTTCAGTCCGATCTTCTCATTTTCACTCCAAATACACAACGAAAAACTTTGTTGCAAAACTATAACGCGGTTAAAAGGTCCCTTTTTGTCCGATCTTCCCGTTTTCACTCAAAATTAACAACGAAAAACGTTGTTGCAAAACTATAACGCGTTTAAAAGGTCCTTTTTGTCCGATCTTCTCGTTTTCACACAAAATAAACAACCAAAAACGTTATGGCAAAACTATCATGCGTTTGAAAGGTCCCTTTTTGTCCGATCTTCTCGTTTTCACTCAAGATTAACAGCGAAAAACGTTGTTGCAAAACTATAACGCGTTTAAAAGGTCCCTTTTTGTCTGATCTTCTCGTTTTCACACAAAATAAACAACGAAAAATGTTATTGCAAAACTATAACGCGTTTGAAAGCTCCCTTTTTGTCCGATCTTCTCGTTTTCACTCAAAATAAACAAAGCAAAACATTGTTGCAAAACTATAACGCGTTTAAAAGGTTCTTTTTTGTCTGATCTTCTCGTTTTCACTCATAATAAACAACGAAAAACGTTGTTGCAAAACTATAACGCGTTTAAAAGGTCCCTTTATGTCCGATCTTCTCGTTTTCACTCAAAATAAACAACGAAAAATGTTGTTGCAAAACTATAACGCGTTTAAAAGGTCCCATTTTGTCCCAGCTTCTCGTTTTCACTCAAAATTAACAACGAAAAACGTTGTTGCAAAACTATAACGCGTTTAAAATATCCCTTTTTGTCCGATCTTCTCGTTTTCACACAAAATAAACAACGAAATACGTTATTGCAAAACTATAACGTGTTTGAAAGGTCCCTTTTTGTCCGATCTTCTCGTTTTCACTCAAAATAAACAACGAAAAACGTTGTTGCAAAACTATAACGCTTTTAAAAAGTCCCTTTTAGTCCGATCTTCTCGTTTTCACTCATAATAAACAATGAAAAACGTTTTTGCAAAACTATAACGCGTTTAAAAGGTCCCTTTTTGTCCAATCTTCTCGTTTTCACTCAAAATAAACAACGAAAAACGTTGTTGCAAAACTATATCGCGTTTAAAAGGTCCTTTTTTGTCCGATCTTCTCATTTTCACTCCAAATAATCAACGAAAAACGTTGTTGCAAAACTATAACGCGTTTGAAAGGTCCCTTTTTGTTCGATCTTCTTGTTTTCACTCAAAATTAACAACGAAAAACGTTGTTGCAAAACTATAACGCGTTTAAAAGGTCCTTTTTTGTCCGATCTTCTCGTTTTCACTCAAAATAAACAACGAAAAACGTTGTTGCAAAACTATAACGCGTTTGAAAGGTCCCTTTTTGTCCGATATTCTCGTTTTCACTCAAAATTAATAACGAAAAACGTTGTTGCAAAACTATAACGCGTTTAAAAGGTCCCTTTTTGTCTGATCTTCTCTTTTCACACAAAATAAACAACGAAAAACGTTATTGCAAAACTATAACTTGTTTGAAAGGTCCCTTTTTGTCCGATCTTCTCGTTTTCACTCAAAATAAACAACGCAAAATATTGTTGCAAAACTATAACGCGTTTAAAAGGTCCCTTTTTGTACGATCTTCTCATTTTCACTCAAAATTAACTACGAAAAACGTTGTTGCAAAACTATAACGCGTTTAAAAGGTCCCTTTTTGTCCGATCTTCTCGTTTTCACTCAAAATAAACAACGAAAAACGTTGTTGCAAAACTATTACGCGTTTGAAAGGTCCCTTTTTGTCCGATCCTCTCGTTTTCACTCAAAATTAATAAACGAAAAACGTTGTTGCAACACTATAACGCGTTTAAAAGGTCCCTTTTTGTTCGATCTTTTCGTTTTCACACAAAATAAACAACGAAAAACGTTATTGCAAAACTATAAAGCGTTTGAAAGGTCCCTTTTTGTCCGATCTTCTCGTTTTCACTCAAAATAAACAACGAAAAACGTTGTTGCAAAACTATAACGCGTTTAAAACGTCCCTTTTTATCCGATCTTCTCGTTTTCACTAAAAATAAACAACGAAAAACTCTTTGCAAAACTACAACGCGTTAAAAAGGTCCCTTTTTGTCCGATCTTCTCGTTTTCACTCAAAATAAACAACGAAAAACGTTGTTGCAAAACTATAACGCGTTTAAAAGGTCCATTTTTGTCCAATCTTCTCATTTTCACTCCAAATAAACAACGAAAAACTTTGTTGCAAAACTATAACGCGTTTAAAAGGTCCCTTTATGTCCGATCTTCTCGTTTTCACTCAAAATTAACAACGAAAAACGTTGTTGCAAAAGTATAACGCGTTTAAAAGGTACCTTTTTGTCCGATCTTCTCGTTTTCACAAAAAATAAACAACGAAAAACGTTATTGCAAAACTATCACGCGTTTGAAAGGTCCCTTTTTGTCCGATCTTCTCGTTTTTACTCAAAATTAACAACGAAAAACGTTGTTGCAAAACTATAACGCGTTTAAAAGGTCCCTTTTTGTTCGATCTTCTCGTTTTCACACAAAATAAACAAAGAAAAACGTTATTGCAAAACTATAAAGCGTTTGAAAGGTCCCTTTTTGTCCGATCAACTCGTTTTCACTCAAAATAAACAACGAAAAACGTTGTTGCAAAACTATAACGCGTTTAAAACGTCTCTTTTTATCCGATCTTCTCGTTTTCACTAAAAATAAACAACGAAAAACTCTTTGCAAAACTACAACGTGTTAAAAAGGTCCCTTTTTGTCTGATCTTCTCGTTTTCACTCAAAATAAACAACGAAAAACGTTGTTGCAAAACTATAACGCATTTAAAAGGTCGCTTTTTGTCCGATCTTCTCGTTTTCATTGCAAAATAAACAACGAAAAACTCTTTGCAAAACTACAACGCGTTAAAAAGGTCCCTTTTTGTCCGATCTTCTCGTTTTCACTCAAAATAAACAACGAAAAACGTTGTTGCAAAACTATAACGCGTTTAAAAGGTCCCTTTTTGTCCGATCTTCTCATTTTCACTCCAAATAAACAACGAAAAACTTTGTTGCAAAACTATAACGCGTTTAAAAGGTCCCTTTTTGTCCGATCTTCTCGTTTTCACTCAAAATTAACAACGAAAAACGTTGTTGCAAAACTATAACGCGTTTAAAAGGTACCTTTTTGTCCTATCTTCTCGTTTTCACAAAAACTAAACAACGAAAAACGTTATTACAAAACTATCACGTGTTTGAAAGGTCCCTTTTTGTCCGATCTTCTCGTTTTCACTCAAAATTAACAACGAAAAACGTTGTTGCAAAACTATAACGCGTTTAAAAGGTCCCTTTTTGTCTGATCTTCTCGTTTTCACACAAAATAAACAACGAAAAACGTTATTGCAAAACTATAACTTGTTTGAAAGGTCCCTTTTTGTCCGATCAACTCGTTTTCACTCAAAATAAACAACGCAAAACATTGTTGCAAAACTATAACACGTTTAAAAGGTCCCTTTTTGTCCGATCTTCTCTTTTTCACTCATAATAAACAAAGAAAAACGTTGTTGCAAAACTGTAACGCGTTTAAAAGGTCCCTTTATGTCCGATCTTCTCGTTTTCACTCAAAATAAACAACGAAAAATGTTGTTGCAAAACTATAACACGTTTAAAAGGTCTCATTTTGTCCGATCTTCTCGTTTTCACTCAAAATTAACAACGAAAAACGTTGTTAAAAAACTATAACGCGTTTAAAATGTCCCTTTTTGTCCGATCTTCTCGTTTTCACACAAAATAAACAACAAAATACGTTATTGCAAAACTATAACGCGTTTGAAAGGTCTCTTTTTGTCCGATCTTCTCATTTTCACTCAAAATAAACAACGAAAAACGTTGTTGCAAAACTATAACGCGTTTAAAAGGTCCCTTTATGTCTGATCTTCTCTTTTTCACTCAAAATAAACAACGAAAAACGTTGTTGCAAAACTATAACGCGTTTAAAAGATCCCATTTTGTCCGATCTTCTCGTTTTCACTCAAAATTAACAACGAAAAACGTTGTTGCAAAACTATAACGCGTTTAAAAGGTCCATTTTGTCCGATCTTCTCGTTTTCATACAAAATAAACAACGAAAAATATTATTGCAAAACTATAACGCGTTTGAAAGGTCCCTTTTTGTCCGATCTTCTGGTTTTCACTCAAAATAAACAACGCAAAACATTGTTGCAAAACTATAACGCGTTTAAAAGGTCCTTTTCTGTCCGATCTTCGAGTTTTCACTCATAATAAACAACGAAAAACGTTGTTGCAAAACTATAACGCGTTTAAAAGATCCCTTTATGTCCGATCTTCTCGTTTTCACTCAAAATAAACAACGAAAAATGTTGTTGCAAAACTATAACGCGTTTAAAAGGTCCCATTTTGTCCCAGCTTCTCATTTTCACTCAAAATTAACAACGAAAAACGTTGTTGCGAAACTATAACGCGTTTAAAATGTCTTTTTTTGTCCGATCTTCTTGTTTTCACACAAAATAAACAGCGAAATACGTTATTGCAAAACTATAACGCGTTTGAAAGGTCCCTTTTTGTCCGATCTTCTCATTTTCACCCAAAATAAACAACGAAAAACGTTGTTGCAAAACTATAACGCGTTTAAAAAGTCCCTTTTAGTCCGATCTTCTCGTTTTCACTCAAAATAAACAACGAAAAACGTTGTTGCAAAACTAAGACGCGTTAAAAAGTCCCTTTTTGTCCAATCTTCTCTTTTTCACTCAAAATAAACAACGAAAAACGTTGTTGCAAAACTATATCGCGTTTAAAAGGTCCCTTTTTGTCCGATCTTCTCATTTTCACTCCAAATAAACAACGAAAAACGTTGTTGCAAAACTATAACGCGTTTGAAAGGTCCCTTTTTGTTCGATCTTCTTGTTTTCACTCAAAATTAACAACGAAAAACGTTGTTGCAAAACTATAACGTGTTTAAAAGGTCCCTTTGTGTCCGATCTTCTCGTTTTCACTCAAAATAAACAACGAAAAACGTTGTTGCAAAACTATAACGCGTTTGAAAGGTCCTTTTTTGTCCGATATTCTCGTTTTCACTCAAAATTAATAACGAAAAACGTTGTTGTAAAACTATAACGCGTTTAAAAGGTCCTTTTTGTCCGATCTTCTCGTTTTCACACAAAATAAACAACGAAAAACGTTATTGCAAAACTATCACGCGTTTGAAAGGTCCCTTTTTGTCCGATCTTCTCGTTTTCACTCAAAATTAACAACGAAAAACGTTGTTACAAAACTATAACGCGTTTAAAAGGTCCCTTTTTGTCTGATCTTCTCGTTTTCACACAAAATAAACAACGAAAAACGTTATTGCAAAACTATAACGCGTTTGAAAGCTCCCTTTTTGTCCGATCTTCTCGTTTTCACTCAAAATAAACAAAGCAAAACATTGTTGCAAAACTATAACGCGTTTAAAAGGTCTTTTTTTGTCCGATCTTCTCGTTTTCACTCATAATAAACAACGAAAAACGTTGTTGCAAAACTATAACGCGTTTAAAAGGTCCCTTTATGTCCGATCTTCTCGTTTTCACTCAAAATAAACTAAGAAAAATGTTGTTGCAAAACTATAACGCGTTTAAAAGGTCCCATTTTGTCCCAGCTTCTCGTTTTCACTCAAAATTAACAACGAAAAACGTTGTTGCAAAACTATAACGCGTTTAAAATGTCCCTTTTTGTCCCATCTTCTCGTTTTCACGCAAAATAAACAACGAAATATGTTATTGCAAAACTATAACGTGTTTGAAAGGTCCCTTTTTGTCCGATCTTCTCGTTTTCACTAAAAATAAACAACGAAAAACGTTATTGCAAAACTATAACGCGTTTAAAAAGTCCCTTTTAGTCCGATCTTCTCGTTTTCACTCAAAATAAACAACGAAAAACGTTGTTGCAAAACTATAACGCGTTTAAAAGGTCCCTTTTTGTCCAATCTTCTCGTTTTCACTCAAAATTAACAACGCAAAATGTTGTTGCAAAACTATAACGCGTTTAAAAGGTCCCTTTTTGTCCGATCTTCTCGTTTTCACTCAAAATAAACAACGAAAAACGTTGTTGCAAAACTATAACGCGTTTGAAAGGTCCCTTTTTGTCCGATCTTCTCGTTTTCACTCAAAATTAACAACGAAAAACGTTGTTGCAAAACTATAACGCGTTTAAAAGGTCCCTTTTTGTCTGATCTTCTCGTTTTCACACAAAATAAACAACGAAAAATGTTATTGCAAAACTATAACGCGTTTGAAAGCTCCCTTTTTGTCCGATCTTCTCGTTTTCACTCAAAATAAACAAAGCAAAACATTGTTGCAAAACTATAACGCGTTTAAAAGGTCTTTTTTTGTCCGATCTTCTCGTTTTCACTCATAATAAACAACGAAAAACGTTGTTGCAAAACTATAACGCGTTTAAAAGGTCCCTTTATGTCCGATCTTCTCGTTTTCACTCAAAATAAACTAAGAAAAATGTTGTTGCAAAACTATAACGCGTTTAAAAGGTCCCATTTTGTCCCAGCTTCTCGTTTTCACTCAAAATTAACAACGAAAAACGTTGTTGCAAAACTATAACGCGTTTAAAATGTCTCTTTTTGTCCCATCTTCTCGTTTTCACACAAAATAAACAACGAAATATGTTATTGCAAAACTATAACGTGTTTGAAAGGTCCCTTTTTGTCCGATCTTCTCGTTTTCACTAAAAATAAACAACGAAAAACGTTATTGCAAAACTATAACGCGTTTAAAAAGTCCCTTTTAGTCCGATCTTCTCGTTTTCACTCAAAATAAACAACGAAAAACGTTGTTGCAAAACTATAACGCGTTTAAAAGGTCCCTTTTTGTCCAATCTTCTCGTTTTCACTCAAAATTAACAACGAAAAATGTTGTTGCAAAACTATAACGCGTTTAAAAGGTCCCTTTTTGTCCGATCTTCTCGTTTTCACTCAAAATAAACAACGAAAAACGTTGTTGCAAAACTATAACGCGTTTGAAAGGTCCCTTTTTGTCCGATCTTCTCGTTTTCACTCAAAATTAATAACGAAAAACGTTGTTGCAAAACTATAACGCGTTTAAATGGTCCTTTTTGTCCGATCTTCTCGTTTTCAAACAAAATAAACAACGAAAAACGTTATTGCAAAACTATCACGCGTTTGAAAGGTCCCTTTTTGTCCGATCTTCTCGTTTTCACTCAAAATTAACAACGAAAAACGTTGTTGCAAAACTATAACGCGTTTAAAAGGTCCCTTTTTGTCTGATCTTCTCGTTTTCACACAAAATAAACAACGAAAAACGTTATTGCAAAACTATAACGCGTTTGAAAGCTCCCTTTTTGTCCGATCTTCTCGTTTTCACTCAAAATAAACAAAGCAAAACTTTGTTGCAAAACTATAACGCGTTTAAAAGGTCCTTTTTTGTCCGATGTTCTCGTTTTCACTCATAATAAACAACGAAAAACGTTTCTTCAAAACTATAACGCGTTTAAAAGGTCCCTTTATGTCCGATCTTCTCGTTTTCACTCAAAATAAACAACGAAAAAGGTTGTTGCAAAACTATAACGCGTTTAAAAGGTCCCATTTTGTCCCAACTTCTCGTTTTCACTCAAAATTAACAACGAAAAACGTTGTTGCAAAACTATAACGCGTTTAAAATGTCCCTTTTTGTCCGATCTTCTCGTTTTCACACAAAATAAACAACGAAATACGTTATTGCAAAACTATAACGTGTTTGAAAGGTCCCTTTTTGTCCGATCTTGTCGTTTTCACTCAAAATAAACAACTTAAAACGTTATTGCAAAACTATAAAGCGTTTAAAAAGTCTCTTTTAGTCCGATCTTCTCGTTTTCACTCAAAATAAACAACGAAAAACGTTGTTTCAAAACTATAACGCGTTTAAAAGGTCCCTTTTTGTCCAATCTTCTCGTTTTCACTCAAAATAAACAACGAAAAACGTTGTTGCAAAACTATATCGCGTTTAAAAGGTCCCTTTTTGTCCGATCCTCTCATTTTCACTCCAAATAAACAACGAAAAACGTTGTTGCAAAACTATAACGCGGTTGAAAGGTCCCTTTTTGTTCGATTTTCTTGTTTTCACTCAAAATTAACAACGAAAAACGTTGTTGCAAAACTATAACGTGTTTAAAAGGTCCCTTTTTGTCCGATCTTCTTTTCACTCAAAATAAACAACGAAAAACGTTGTTGCAAAACTATAACGAATTTTAAAGGTCCCTTTTTGTCCGATCTTCTCGTTTTCACTCAAAATTAATAACGAAAAACGATGTTGCAAAACTATAACGCGTTTAAAAGGTCCCTTTTTGTCCGATCTTCTCATTTTCACTCAAAATTAACAACGAAAAACGTTGTTGCAAAACTATAACGCGTTTAAAAGGTCCCTTTTTCTCCGATCTTCTCGTTTTCACTCAAAATAAACAACGAAAAACGTTGTTGCAAAACTATTACGCGTTTAAAAGGTCCCTTTTTGTCCGATCTTCTCGTTTTCACTCAAAATTAATAAACGAAAAACGTTGTTGCAGCACTATAACGCGTTTAAAAGGTCCCTTTTTGTTCGATCTTCTCGTTTCACACAAAATAAACAACGAAAAACGTTATTGCAAAACTATAAAGCGTTTGAAAGGTCCCTTTTTGTACGATCTTCTCGTTTTCACTCAAAATAAACAACGAAAAACGTTGTTGCAAAACTATAACGCGTTTAAAACGTCCCTTTTTATCCGATCTTCTCGTTTTCACTAAAAATAAACAACGAAAAACTCTTTGCAAATCTACAACGCATTAAAAAGGTCCCTTTTTGTCCGATCTTCTCGTTTTCACTCAAAATAAACAACGAAAAACGTTGTTTCAAAACTATAACGCGTTTAAAAGGTCCCTTTTTATCCGATCTTCTCATTTTCACTCCAAATAAACAACGAAAAACTTTGTTGCAAAACTATAACGCGTTTAAAAGGTCCCTTTTTGTCCGATCTTCTCGTTTTCACTCAAAATTAACAACGAAAAACGGTGTTGCAAAACTATAACACGTTTAAAAGGTACCTTTTTGTCCGATCTTCTCGTTTTCACAAAAAATAAACAACAAAAAACGTTATTGCAAAACTATCACGCGTTTGAAAGGTCCCTTTTTGTCCGATCTTCTCGTTTTCCCTCAAAATTAACAACGAAAAACGTTGTTGCAAAACTATAACGCGTTTAAAAGGTCCCTTTTTGTCTGATCTTCTCGTTTTCACACAAAATAAACAAAGAAAAAACGTTATTGCAAAACTATAACTTGTTTGAAAGGTCCCTTTTGTCCGATCAACTCGTTTTCACTCAAAATAAACAACGCAAAACATTGTTGCAAAACTATAACGCGTTTAAAAGGTCCCTTTTTGTCCGATCTTCTCTGTTTCACTCATAATAAACAACGAAAAACGTTGTTGCAAAACTGTAACGCGTTTAAAAGATCCCTTTATGTCCGATCTTCTCGTTTTCACTCAAAATAAACAACGAAAAATGTTGTTACACGACTATAACACGTTTAAAAGGTCTCATATTGTCCGATCTTCTCGTTTTCACTCAAAATTAACAACGAAAAACGTTGTTGCAAAACTATAAAGCGTTTAAAATGTCCCTTTTTGTCCGATCTTCTCGTTTTCACACAAAATAAACAACAAAATACGTTATTGCAAAACTATAACGCGTTTGAAAGGTCCCTTTTTGTCCGATCTTCTCATTTTCACTCAAAATAAACAACGAAAAACGTTGTTGCAAAACTATAACGCGTTTAAAAGGTCCCTTTATGTCTGATCTTCTCTTTTTCACTCAAAATAAACAACGAAAAACGTTGTTGCAAAACTATAACGCGTTTAAAAGGTCCCATTTTGTCCGATCTTCTCGTTTTCACTCAAAATTAACAACGAAAAACGTTGTTGCAATACTATAATGGGTTTAAAAGGTCCATTTTTGTCCGATCTTCTCGTTTTCATACAAAATAAACAACGAAAAATATTATTGCAAAACTATAACGCGTTTGAAAGGTCCCTTTTTGTCCGATCTTCTCGTTATCACTCAAAATAAACAACGCAAAACATTGTTGCAAAAGTATAACGCGTTTAAAAGGTCCTTTTTTGTCCGATCTTCGAGATTTCACTCATAATAAACAACGAAAAACGTTGTTGCAAAACTATAACGCGTTTAAAAGGTCCCTTTATGTCCGATCTTCTCGTTTTCACTCAAAATAAACAACGAAAAATGTTGTTGCAAAACTATAACGCGTTTAAAAGGTCCCATTTTATCCCAGCTTCTCGTTTTCACTCAAAATAAACAACGAAAAACGTTGTTGCAAAACTATAACGCATTTAAAATGTCCCTTTTTGTCCGATCTTCTCGTTTTCACTCAAAATTAACAACAAAAAACGTTGTTGCAAAACTATAACGCGTTTGAAAGGTCCCTTTTTGTCCTATCTTCTCGTTTTCACCCAAAATAAACAACGAAAAACGTTGTTGCAAAACTAAAACGCGTTTAAAAAGTCCCTTTTAGTCCGATCTTCTCGTTTTCACTCAAAATAAACAACGAAAAACGTTGTTGCAAAACTATGACGCGTTAAAAGGTCCCTTTTGTCCAATCTTCTCGTTTTCACTCAAAATAAACAACGAAAAACGTTGTTGTAAAACTATATCGCGTTTAAATGGTCCCTTTTTGTCCGATCTTCTCATTTTCTCTCCAAATAAACAACGAAAAACGTTGTTGCAAAACTATAACGCGTTTGAAAGGTCCCTTTTTGTTCGATCTTCTCATTTTCACTCAAAATTAACAACGAAAAACGTTGTTGCAAAACTATAACGCGTTTAAAAAGTCCCTTTTAGTCCGATCTTCTCGTTTTCACTCAAAATAAACAACGAAAAACGTTGTTGCAAAACTATGACGCGTTAAAAGGTCCCTTTTTGTCCAATCTTCTCGTTTTCACTCAAAATAAACAACGAAAAACGTTGTTGCAAAACTATATCGCGTTGAAAAGGTCCCTTTTTGTCCGATCTTCTCATTTTCACTCCAAATAAACAACGAAAAACGTTGTTGCAAAACTATAACGCGTTTGAAAGGTCCCTTTTTGTTCGATCTTCTTGTTTTCACTCAAAATTAACAACGAAAAACGTTGTTGCAAAACTATAACGCGTTTAAAAGGTCCCTTTTTGTCCGATCTTCTCGTTTTCACTCAAAATAAACAACGAAAAACGTTGTTGCAAAACTATAACGCGTTTGAAAGGTCCCTTTTTGTCCGATCTTCTCATTTTCACTCAAAATTAATAACGAAAAACGTTGTTGCAAAACTATAACGCGTTTAAAAAGTCCCTTTTTTTCTGATCTTCTCGTTTTCACACAAAATAAACAACGAAAAACGTTATTGCAAAACTATAACTTGTTTGAAAGGTCCCTTTTTGTCCGATCTTCTCGTTTTCACTCAAAATAAACAACGCAAAATATTGTTGCAAAACTATAACGCGTTTAAAAGGTCCCTTTTTGTCCGATCTTCTAATTTTCACTCAAAATTAACAACGAAAAACTTTGTTGCAAAACTATAACGCGTTTAAAAGGTCCCTTTTTGTCCGATCTTCTCGTTTTCACTCAAAATAAACAACGAAAAACGTTGTTGCAAAACTATTACGCGTTTGAAAGGTCCCTTTTTGTCCGATCTTCTCCTTTCCACTCAAAATTAATAAACGAAAAACGTTGTTGCAACACTATAACGCGTTTAAAAGGTACCTTTTTGTTCGATCTTCTCGTTTTCACACAAAATAAACAACGAAAAACGTTATTGCAAAACTATAAAGCGTTTGAAAGGTCCCTTTTTGTCCGATCTTCTCGTTTTCACTCAAAATAAACAACGAAAAACGTTGTTGCAAAACTATAACGCGTTTAAAACGTCCCTTTTTATCCGATCTTCTCGTTTTCACTAAAAATAAACAACGAAAAACACTTTGCAAAACTACAACGCGTTAAAAAGGTCCCTTTTTGTCCGATCTTCTCGTTTTCACTCAAAATAAACAACGAAAAACTTTGTTGCAAAACTATAACGCGTTTAAAAGGTCCCTTTTTGTCCGATCTTCTCATTTTCACTCCAAATAAACAACGAAAAACGTTGTTGCAAAACTATGACGCGTTAAAAGGTCCCTTTTTGTCCAATCTTCTCGTTTTCACTCAAAATAAACAACGAAAAACGTTGTTGCAAAACTATAACGCGTTTAAAAGGTACCTTTTTGTATGATCTTCTCGTTTTCACAAAAAATAAACAACGAAAAACGTTATTGCAAAACTATCACGCGTTTGAAAGGTCCGTTTTTGTCCGATCTTCTCGTTTTCACTCAAAATTAACAACGAAAAACGTTGTTGCAAAACTATAACGCGTTTAAAAGGTCCCTTTTTGTCTGATCTTCTCGTTTTCACACAAAATAAACAACGAAAAACGTTATTGCAAAACTTAACTTGTTTGAAAGGTCCCTTTTTGTCCGATCAACTAGTTTTCACTAAAAATAAACAACGCAAAACATTGTTGCAAAACTATAACGCGTTTAAAAGGTCCCTTTATGTCCGATCTTCTCGTTTTCACTAAAAATAAACAACGAAAAATGTTGTTACAAAACTATAACACGTTTAAAAGGTCTCATTTTGTCCGATCTTCTCGTTTTCACTCAAAATTAACAACGAAAAACGTTGTTACAAAACTATAACACGTTTAAAAGGTCTCATTTTGTCCGATCTTCTCGTTTTCACTCAAAATTAACAACGAAAAACGTTGTTTCAAAACTATAACGCGTTTAAAATATCCCTTTTTGTCCGATCTTCTCATTTTCACACAAAATAAACAACAAAATACGTTATTGCAAAACTATAACGCGTTTGAAAGGTCCCTTTATGTCTGATCTTCTCTTTTTCACTCAAAATAAACAACGAAAAACGTTGTTGCAAAACTATAACGCGTTTAAAAGGTCCCATTTTGTCCGATCTTCTCGTTTTCACTCAAAATTAACAACGAAAAACGTTGTTGCAAAACTATAACGCGTTTAAAAGGTCCATTTTTGTTCGATCTTCTCGTTTTCATACAAAATAAACAACGAAAAATATTATTGCAAAACTATAACGCGTTTGAAAGGTCTCTTTTTGTCCGATCTTCGAGTTTTCACTCAAAATAAACAACGCAAAACATTCTTGCAAAACTATAACGCGTTTAAAAGGTCCCTTTTTGTCCGATCTTCTCGTTTTCACTCATAATTAACAACGAAAAATGTTGTTGAAAAAC
The DNA here is from genome assembly GCF_046630445.1 of Rutidosis leptorrhynchoides. Lineage (NCBI taxonomy): Eukaryota > Viridiplantae > Streptophyta > Magnoliopsida > Asterales > Asteraceae > Rutidosis > Rutidosis leptorrhynchoides. The sequence continues at coordinate 263,753,713 of NC_092337.1, forward strand.
TATAACGCGTTTAATAGGTCCCATTTTGTCCCAGCTTCTCGTTTTCACTCAAAATTAACAACGAAAAACGTTGTTGCAATACCATAACGCGTTTAAAATGTCCCTTTTTGTCCGATCTTCTCGTTTTCACACAAAATAAACAACGAAATACGTTATTGCAAAACTATAACGCGTTTGAAAGGTCCCTTTTTGTCCGATCTTCTCATTTTCACTCAAAATAAACAACGAAAAACGTTGTTGCAAAACTATAACGCGTTTAAAAGGTCCCTTTATGTCTGATCTTCTCTTTTTCACTCAAAATAAACAACGAAAAACGTTGTTGCAAAACTATAACGCGTTTAAAAGGTCCCTTTTTGTCCAATCTGCTCGTTTTCACTCAAAATAAACAGCGAAAAACGTTGTTGCAAAACTATATCGCGTTTAAAAGGTCCTTTTTTGTCCGATCTTCTCATTTTCACTCCAAATAAACAACGAAAAACGTTGTTGCAAAACTATAACGCGTTTGAAAGGTCCCTTTTTATTCGATCTTCTTGTTTTCACTCAAAATTAACAACGAAAAACGTTGTTGCAAAACTATAACGCGTTTAAAAGGTCCCTTTTTGTCCGATCTTCTCGTTTTCACTCAAAATAAATAACGAAAAACGTTGTTGCAAAACTATAACGCGTTTGAAAGGTCCCTTTTTGTCCGATCTTCTCGTTTTCACTCAAAATTAATAACGAAAAACGTTGTTGCAAAACTATAACGCGTTTAAAAGGTCCCTTTTTGCCTGATCTTCTCGTTTTCACACAAAATAAACAACGAAAAACGTTATTGCAAAACTATAACTTGTTTGAAAGGTTCCTTTTTGTCCAATCTTCTCGTTTTCACTCAAAATAAACAACGCAAAACATTGTTGCAAAACTATAACGCGTTTAAAAGGTCCCTTTTTGTCCGATCTTCTCATTTTCACTCAAAATTAACAACGAAAAACGTTGTTGCAAAGCTATAACGCGTTTAAAAGGTCCCTTTTTGTCCGATCTTCTCGTTTTCACTCAAAATAAACAACGAAAAACGTTGTTGCAAAACTATTACGCGTTTGAAAGGTCCCTTTTTGTCCGATCTTCTCGTTTTCACTCAAAATTAATAAACAAAAAACGTTGTTGCAACAATATAACGCGTTTAAAAGGTCCCTTTTTGTTCGATCTTCTCGTTTTCACACAAAATAAACAACGAAAAACGTTATTGCAAAACTATAAAGCGTTTGAAAGGTCCCTTTTTGTCCGATCTTCTCGTTTTCACTCAAAATAAACAACGAAAAACGTTGTTGCAAAACTATAACGCGTTTAAAACGTCCCTTTTTATCCGATCTTCTCGTTTTCACTAAAAATAAACAACGAAAAACACTTTGCAAAACTACAACGCGTTAAAAAGGTCCCTTTTTGTCCAATCTTCTCGTTTTCACTCAAAATAAACAACGAAAAACGTTGTTGCAAAACTATAACGCGTTTAAAAGTTCCCTTTTTGTCCGATCTTCTCATTTTCACTCCAAATAAACAACGAAAAACTTTGTTGCAAAACTATAACGCGTTTAAAATGTCCCTTTTTGTCCGATCTTCTCGTTTTCACTCAAAATTAACAACGAAAAACGTTGTTGCAAAACTATAACGCGTTTAAAAGGTACCTTTTTGTCCGATCTTCTCGTTTTCACAAAAAATAAACAACGAAAAACGTAATTGCAAAACTATAACGCGTTTAAAATGTCCCTTTTTGTCCGATCTTCTCATTTTCACACAAAATAAACAACAAAATACGTTATTGCAAAACTATAACGCGTTTGAAAGGTCCCTTTTTGTCCGATCTTCTCATTTTCACTCAAAATAAACAACGAAAAACGTTGTTGCAAAACTATAACGCGTTTAAAAGGTCCCTTTATGTCTGATCTTCTCTTTTTCACTCAAAATAAACAACGAAAAACGTTGTTGCAAAACTATAACGCGTTTAAAAGGTCCCATTTTGTCCGATCTTCTCGTTTTCACTCAAAATTAACAACGAAAAACGTTGTTGCAAAACTATAACGCGTTTAAAAGGTCCATTTTTGTCCGATCTTCTCGTTTTCATACAAAATAAACAAGGAAAAATATTATTGCAAAACTATAACGCGTTTGAAAGGTCCATTTTTGTCCGATCTTCGAGTTTTCACTCAAAATAAACAACGCAAAACATTGTTGCAAAACTGTAACGCGTTTAAAAGGTCCCTTTTTGTCCGATCTTCTCGTTTTCACTCATAATTAACAACGAAAAATGTTGTTACAAAACTATAACGCGTTTAATAGGTCCCATTTTGTCCCAGCTTCTCGTTTTCACTCAAAATTAACAACGAAAAACGTTGTTGCAATACTATAACGAGTTTAAATGTCCCTTTTTGTCCGATCTTCTCGTTTTCACACAAAATAAACAACGAAATACGTTATTGCAAAACTATAACGCGTTTGAAAGGTCCCTTTTTGTCGGATCTTCTCGTTTTCACCCAAAATAAACAACAAAAACGTTGTTGCAAAACTATAACGCGTTTAAAAAGTCCCTTTTAGTCCGATCTTCTCGTTTTCACTCAAAATAAACAACGAAAAACGTTGTTGCAAAACTATAACGAGTTTAAAAGGTCCCTTTTTGTCCAATCTTCTCGTTTTCACTCAAAATAAACAACGAAAAACGTTGTTGCAAAACTATATCGCGTTTAAAAGGTCCCTTTTTGTCCGATCTTCTCATTTTCACTCCAAATAAACAACGAAAAACGTTGTTGCAAAACTATAACGCGTTTGAAAGGTCCCTTTTTATTCGATCTTCTTGTTTTCACTCAAAATTAACAACGAAAAACGTTGTTGCAAAACTATAACGAGTTTAAAAGGTCCCTTTTTGTCCGATCTTCTCGTTTTCACTCAAAATAAACAACGAAAAACGTTGTTGCAAAACTATAACGCGTTTGAAAGGTCCCTTTTTGTCCGATCTTCTCGTTTTCACTCAAAATTAATAACGAAAAACGTTGTTGCAAAACTATAACGCGTTTAAAAGGTCCCTTTTTGTCTGATCTTCTCGTTTTCACACAAAATAAACAACGAAAAACGTTATTGCAAAACTAGAACTTGTTTGAAAGGTTCATTTTTGTCCGATCTTCTAGTTTTCACTCAAAATAAACAACGCAAAACATTGTTGCAAAACTATAACACGTTTAAAAGGTCCCTTTTTGTCCGATCTTCTCATTTTCACTCAAAATTAACAACGAAAAACGTTGTTGCAAAACTATAACGCGTTTAAAAGGTCCCTTTTTGTCCGATCTTCTCGTTTTCACTCAAAATAAACAACGAAAAACGTTGTTGCAAAACTATTACGCGTTTGAAAGGTCCCTTTTTTGTCCGATCTTCTCGTTTTCACTCAAAATTAATAAACGAAAAACGTTGTTGCAATAATATAACGCGTTTAAAAGGTCCCTTTTTGTTCGATCTTCTCATTTTCACACAAAATAAACAACGAAAAACGTTATTGCAAAAGTATAAAGCGTTTGAAATGTCCCTTTTTGTCCGATCTTCTCGTTTTCACTCAAAATAAACAACGAAAAACGTTGTTGCAAAACTATAACGCGTTTAAAACGTCCCTTTTTATCGATCTTCTCGTTTTCACTAAAAATAAACAACGAAAAACTCTTTGCAAAACTACAACGCGTAAAAAAGGTCCCTTTTTGTCCGATCTTCTCTTTTTCACTCAAAATAAACAACGAAAAACGTTGTTGCAAAACTATAACGCGTTTAAAAGGTCCTTTTTTGTCCAATCTTCTCATTTTCACTCCAAATAAACAACGAAAAACTTTGTTGCAAAACTATAACGCGTTTAAAAGGTCCCTTTTTGTCCGATCTTCTCGTTTTCACTCAAAATTAACAACGAAAAACGTTGTTGCAAAACTATAACGCGTTTGAAAGGTCCCTTTTTGTTTGATCTTCTCGTTTTCACACAAAATAAACAAGGAAAAACGTTATTGCAAAACTATAACTTGTTTGAAAGGTCCCTTTTTATCCGATCAACTCGTTTTCACTCAAAATAAACAACGCAAACATTGTTGCAAAACTATAACGCGTTTAAAAGGTCCCTTTTTGTCCGATCTTCTCTTTTTCACTCATAATAAACAACGAAAAACGTTGTTGCAAAACTGTAACGCGTTTAAAAGGTCCCTTTATGTCCGATCTTCTCGTTTTCACTCAAAATAAACAACGAAAAATGTTGTTGCAAAACTATAACACGTTTAAAAGGTCTCATTTTGTCCGATCTTCTCGTTTTCACTCAAAATTAACAACGAAAAACGTTGTTGCAAAACTATAACGCGTTTAAAATGTCCCTTTTTGTCCGATCTTCTCGTTTTCACACAAAATAAACAACGAAAAACGTTGTTGCAAAACTATGACGCGTTAAAAGGTCCCTTTTGTCCAATCTTCTCGTTTTCACTCAAAATAAACAACGAAAAACGTTGTTGTAAAACTATATCGCGTTTAAAAGATCCCTTTTTGTCCGATCTTCTCATTTTCACTCCAAATAAACAACGAAAAACGTTGTTGCAAAACTATAACGCGTTTGAAAGGTCCCTTTTTGTTCGATCTTCTCATTTTCACTCAAAATTAACAACGAAAAACGTTGTTGCAAAACTATAACGCGTTTAAAAAGTCCCTTTTAGTCCGATCTTCTCGTTTTCACTCAAAATAAACAACGAAAAACGTTGTTGCAAAACTATGACGCGTTAAAAGGTCCCTTTTTGTCCAATCTTCTCGTTTTCACTCAAAATAAACAACGAAAAACGTTGTTGCAAAACTATATCGCGTTGAAAAGGTCCCTTTTTGTCCGATCTTCTCATTTTCACTCCAAATAAACAACGAAAAACGTTGTTGCAAAACTATAACGCGTTTGAAAGGTCCCTTTTTGTTCGATCTTCTTGTTTTCACTCAAAATTAACAACGAAAAACGTTGTTGCAAAACTATAACGCGTTTAAAAGGTCCCTTTTTGTCCGATCTTCTCGTTTTCACTCAAAATAAACAACGAAAAACGTTGTTGCAAAACTATAACGCGTTTGAAAGGTCCCTTTTTGTCCGATCTTCTCATTTTCACTCAAAATTAATAACGAAAAACGTTGTTGCAAAACTATAACGCGTTTAAAAAGTCCCTTTTTGTCTGATCTTCTCGTTTTCACACAAAATAAACAACGAAAAACGTTATTGCAAAACTATAACTTGTTTGAAAGGTCCCTTTTTGTCCGATCTTCTCGTTTTCACTCAAAATAAACAACGCAAAACATTGTTGCAAAACTATAACGCGTTTAAAAGGTCCCTTTTTGTCCGATCTTCTCATTTTCACTCAAAATTAACAACGAAAAACTTTGTTGCAAAACTATAACGCGTTTAAAAGGTCCCTTTTTGTCCGATCTTCTCGTTTTCACTCAAAATAAACAACGAAAAACGTTGTTGCAAAACTATTACGCGTTTGAAAGGTCCCTTTTTGTCCGATCTTCTCCTTTTCACTCAAAATTAATAAACGAAAAACGTTGTTGCAACACTATAACGCGTTTAAAAGGTACCTTTTTGTTCGATCTTCTCGTTTTCACACAAAATAAACAACGAAAAACGTTATTGCAAAACTATAAAGCGTTTGAAAGGTCCCTTTTTGTCCGATCTTCTCGTTTTCACTCAAAATAAACAACGAAAAACGTTGTTGCAAAACTATAACGCGTTTAAAACGTCCCTTTTTATCCGATCTTCTCGTTTTCACTAAAAATAAACAACGAAAAACATTTGCAAAACTACAACGCGTTAAAAAGGTCCCTTTTTGTCCGATCTTCTCGTTTTCACTCAAAATAAACAACGAAAAACGTTGTTGCAAAACTATAACGCGTTTAAAAGGTCCCTTTTTGTCCGATCTTCTCATTTTCACTCCAAATAAACAACGAAAAACTTTGTTGCAAAACTATAACGCGTTTAAAATGTCCCTTTTTGTCCGATCTTCTCGTTTTCACTCAAAATTAACAACGAAAAACGTTGTTGCAAAACTATAACGCGTTTAAAAGGTACCTTTTTGTATGATCTTCTCGTTTTCACAAAAAATAAACAACGAAAAACGTTATTGCAAAACTATCACGCGTTTGAAAGGTCCGTTTTTGTCCGATCTTCTCGTTTTCACTCAAAATTAACAACGAAAAACGTTGTTGCAAAACTATAACGCGTTTAAAAGGTCCCTTTTTGTCTGATCTTCTCGTTTTCACACAAAATAAACAACGAAAAACGTTATTGCAAAACTTAACTTGTTTGAAAGGTCCCTTTTTGTCCGATCAACTAGTTTTCACTCAAAATAAACAACGCAAAACATTGTTGCAAAACTATAACGCGTTTAAAAGGTCCCTTTATGTCCGATCTTCTCGTTTTCACTAAAAATAAACAACGAAAAATGTTGTTACAAAACTATAACACGTTTAAAAGGTCTCATTTTGTCCGATCTTCTCGTTTTCACTCAAAATTAACAACGAAAAACGTTGTTACAAAACTATAACACGTTTAAAAGGTCTCATTTTGTCCGATCTTCTCGTTTTCACTCAAAATTAACAACGAAAAACGTTGTTTCAAAACTATAACGCGTTTAAAATGTCCCTTTTTGTCCGATCTTCTCATTTTCACACAAAATAAACAACAAAATACGTTATTGCAAAACTATAACGCGTTTGAAAGGTCCCTTTATGTCCGATCTTCTCTTTTTCACTCAAAATAAACAACGAAAAACGTTGTTGCAAAACTATAACGCGTTTAAAAGGTCCCATTTTGTCCGATCTTCTCGTTTTCACTCAAAATTAACAACGAAAAACGTTGTTGCAAAACTATAACGCGTTTAAAAGGTCCATTTTTGTTCGATCTTCTCGTTTTCATACAAAATAAACAACGAAAAATATTATTGCAAAACTATAACGCGTTTGAAAGGTCCCTTTTTGTCCGATCTTCGAGTTTTCACTCAAAATAAACAACGCAAAACATTCTTGCAAAACTATAACGCGTTTAAAAGGTCCCTTTTTGTCCGATCTTCTCGTTTTCACTCATAATTAACAACGAAAAATGTTGTTGCAAAACTATAACGCGTTTAAAAGGTCCCTTTTTGTTCGATCTTCTCGTTTCACACAAAATAAACAACGAAAAACGTTATTGCAAAACTATAAAGCGTTTGAAAGGTCCCTTTTTGTACGATCTTCTCGTTTTCACTCAAAATAAACAACGAAAAACGTTGTTGCAAAACTATAACGCGTTTAAAACGTCCCTTTTTATCCGATCTTCTCGTTTTCACTAAAAATAAACAACGAAAAACTCTTTGCAAATCTACAACGCATTAAAAAGGTCCCTTTTTGTCCGATCTTCTCGTTTTCACTCAAAATAAACAACGAAAAACGTTGTTTCAAAACTATAACGCGTTTAAAAGGTCCCTTTTTATCCGATCTTCTCATTTTCACTCCAAATAAACAACGAAAAACTTTGTTGCAAAACTATAACGCGTTTAAAAGGTCCCTTTTTGTCCGATCTTCTCGTTTTCACTCAAAATTAACAACGAAAAACGGTGTTGCAAAACTATAACACGTTTAAAAGGTACCTTTTTGTCCGATCTTCTCGTTTTCACAAAAAATAAACAACAAAAAACGTTATTGCAAAACTATCACGCGTTTGAAAGGTCCCTTTTTGTCCGATCTTCTCGTTTTCCCTCAAAATTAACAACGAAAAACGTTGTTGCAAAACTATAACGCGTTTAAAAGGTCCCTTTTTGTCTGATCTTCTCGTTTTCACACAAAATAAACAAAGAAAAAACGTTATTGCAAAACTATAACTTGTTTGAAAGGTCCCTTTTGTCCGATCAACTCGTTTTCACTCAAAATAAACAACGCAAAACATTGTTGCAAAACTATAACGCGTTTAAAAGGTCCCTTTTTGTCCGATCTTCTCTGTTTCACTCATAATAAACAACGAAAAACGTTGTTGCAAAACTGTAACGCGTTTAAAAGATCCCTTTATGTCCGATCTTCTCGTTTTCACTCAAAATAAACAACGAAAAATGTTGTTACACGACTATAACACGTTTAAAAGGTCTCATATTGTCCGATCTTCTCGTTTTCACTCAAAATTAACAACGAAAAACGTTGTTGCAAAACTATAAAGCGTTTAAAATGTCCCTTTTTGTCCGATCTTCTCGTTTTCACACAAAATAAACAACAAAATACGTTATTGCAAAACTATAACGCGTTTGAAAGGTCCCTTTTTGTCCGATCTTCTCATTTTCACTCAAAATAAACAACGAAAAACGTTGTTGCAAAACTATAACGCGTTTAAAAGGTCCCTTTATGTCTGATCTTCTCTTTTTCACTCAAAATAAACAACGAAAAACGTTGTTGCAAAACTATAACGCGTTTAAAAGGTCCCATTTTGTCCGATCTTCTCGTTTTCACTCAAAATTAACAACGAAAAACGTTGTTGCAATACTATAATGGGTTTAAAAGGTCCATTTTTGTCCGATCTTCTCGTTTTCATACAAAATAAACAACGAAAAATATTATTGCAAAACTATAACGCGTTTGAAAGGTCCCTTTTTGTCCGATCTTCTCGTTATCACTCAAAATAAACAACGCAAAACATTGTTGCAAAAGTATAACGCGTTTAAAAGGTCCTTTTTTGTCCGATCTTCGAGATTTCACTCATAATAAACAACGAAAAACGTTGTTGCAAAACTATAACGCGTTTAAAAGGTCCCTTTATGTCCGATCTTCTCGTTTTCACTCAAAATAAACAACGAAAAATGTTGTTGCAAAACTATAACGCGTTTAAAAGGTCCCATTTTATCCCAGCTTCTCGTTTTCACTCAAAATAAACAACGAAAAACGTTGTTGCAAAACTATAACGCATTTAAAATGTCCCTTTTTGTCCGATCTTCTCGTTTTCACTCAAAATTAACAACAAAAAACGTTGTTGCAAAACTATAACGCGTTTGAAAGGTCCCTTTTTGTCCTATCTTCTCGTTTTCACCCAAAATAAACAACGAAAAACGTTGTTGCAAAACTAAAACGCGTTTAAAAAGTCCCTTTTAGTCCGATCTTCTCGTTTTCACTCAAAATAAACAACGAAAAACGTTGTTGCAAAACTATGACGCGTTAAAAGGTCCCTTTTGTCCAATCTTCTCGTTTTCACTCAAAATAAACAACGAAAAACGTTGTTGTAAAACTATATCGCGTTTAAATGGTCCCTTTTTGTCCGATCTTCTCATTTTCTCTCCAAATAAACAACGAAAAACGTTGTTGCAAAACTATAACGCGTTTGAAAGGTCCCTTTTTGTTCGATCTTCTCATTTTCACTCAAAATTAACAACGAAAAACGTTGTTGCAAAACTATAACGCGTTTAAAAAGTCCCTTTTAGTCCGATCTTCTCGTTTTCACTCAAAATAAACAACGAAAAACGTTGTTGCAAAACTATGACGCGTTAAAAGGTCCCTTTTTGTCCAATCTTCTCGTTTTCACTCAAAATAAACAACGAAAAACGTTGTTGCAAAACTATATCGCGTTGAAAAGGTCCCTTTTTGTCCGATCTTCTCATTTTCACTCCAAATAAACAACGAAAAACGTTGTTGCAAAACTATAACGCGTTTGAAAGGTCCCTTTTTGTTCGATCTTCTTGTTTTCACTCAAAATTAACAACGAAAAACGTTGTTGCAAAACTATAACGCGTTTAAAAGGTCCCTTTTTGTCCGATCTTCTCGTTTTCACTCAAAATAAACAACGAAAAACGTTGTTGCAAAACTATAACGCGTTTGAAAGGTCCCTTTTTGTCCGATCTTCTCATTTTCACTCAAAATTAATAACGAAAAACGTTGTTGCAAAACTATAACGCGTTTAAAAAGTCCCTTTTTTTCTGATCTTCTCGTTTTCACACAAAATAAACAACGAAAAACGTTATTGCAAAACTATAACTTGTTTGAAAGGTCCCTTTTTGTCCGATCTTCTCGTTTTCACTCAAAATAAACAACGCAAAATATTGTTGCAAAACTATAACGCGTTTAAAAGGTCCCTTTTTGTCCGATCTTCTAATTTTCACTCAAAATTAACAACGAAAAACTTTGTTGCAAAACTATAACGCGTTTAAAAGGTCCCTTTTTGTCCGATCTTCTCGTTTTCACTCAAAATAAACAACGAAAAACGTTGTTGCAAAACTATTACGCGTTTGAAAGGTCCCTTTTTGTCCGATCTTCTCCTTTCCACTCAAAATTAATAAACGAAAAACGTTGTTGCAACACTATAACGCGTTTAAAAGGTACCTTTTTGTTCGATCTTCTCGTTTTCACACAAAATAAACAACGAAAAACGTTATTGCAAAACTATAAAGCGTTTGAAAGGTCCCTTTTTGTCCGATCTTCTCGTTTTCACTCAAAATAAACAACGAAAAACGTTGTTGCAAAACTATAACGCGTTTAAAACGTCCCTTTTTATCCGATCTTCTCGTTTTCACTAAAAATAAACAACGAAAAACACTTTGCAAAACTACAACGCGTTAAAAAGGTCCCTTTTTGTCCGATCTTCTCGTTTTCACTCAAAATAAACAACGAAAAACTTTGTTGCAAAACTATAACGCGTTTAAAAGGTCCCTTTTTGTCCGATCTTCTCATTTTCACTCCAAATAAACAACGAAAAACGTTGTTGCAAAACTATGACGCGTTAAAAGGTCCCTTTTTGTCCAATCTTCTCGTTTTCACTCAAAATAAACAACGAAAAACGTTGTTGCAAAACTATAACGCGTTTAAAAGGTACCTTTTTGTATGATCTTCTCGTTTTCACAAAAAATAAACAACGAAAAACGTTATTGCAAAACTATCACGCGTTTGAAAGGTCCGTTTTTGTCCGATCTTCTCGTTTTCACTCAAAATTAACAACGAAAAACGTTGTTGCAAAACTATAACGCGTTTAAAAGGTCCCTTTTTGTCTGATCTTCTCGTTTTCACACAAAATAAACAACGAAAAACGTTATTGCAAAACTTAACTTGTTTGAAAGGTCCCTTTTTGTCCGATCAACTAGTTTTCACTAAAAATAAACAACGCAAAACATTGTTGCAAAACTATAACGCGTTTAAAAGGTCCCTTTATGTCCGATCTTCTCGTTTTCACTAAAAATAAACAACGAAAAATGTTGTTACAAAACTATAACACGTTTAAAAGGTCTCATTTTGTCCGATCTTCTCGTTTTCACTCAAAATTAACAACGAAAAACGTTGTTACAAAACTATAACACGTTTAAAAGGTCTCATTTTGTCCGATCTTCTCGTTTTCACTCAAAATTAACAACGAAAAACGTTGTTTCAAAACTATAACGCGTTTAAAATATCCCTTTTTGTCCGATCTTCTCATTTTCACACAAAATAAACAACAAAATACGTTATTGCAAAACTATAACGCGTTTGAAAGGTCCCTTTATGTCTGATCTTCTCTTTTTCACTCAAAATAAACAACGAAAAACGTTGTTGCAAAACTATAACGCGTTTAAAAGGTCCCATTTTGTCCGATCTTCTCGTTTTCACTCAAAATTAACAACGAAAAACGTTGTTGCAAAACTATAACGCGTTTAAAAGGTCCATTTTTGTTCGATCTTCTCGTTTTCATACAAAATAAACAACGAAAAATATTATTGCAAAACTATAACGCGTTTGAAAGGTCTCTTTTTGTCCGATCTTCGAGTTTTCACTCAAAATAAACAACGCAAAACATTCTTGCAAAACTATAACGCGTTTAAAAGGTCCCTTTTTGTCCGATCTTCTCGTTTTCACTCATAATTAACAACGAAAAATGTTGTTGAAAAACTATAACGCGTTTAATAGGTCCCATTTTGTCCCAGCTTCTCGTTTTCACTCAAAATTAACAACGAAAAACGTTGTTGCAATACCATAACGCGTTTAAAATGTCCCTTTTTGTCCGATCTTCTCGTTTTCACACAAAATAAACAACGAAATACGTTATTGCAAAACTATAACGCGTTTGAAAGGTCCCTTTTTGTCCGATCTTCTCATTTTCACTCAAAATAAACAACGAAAAACGTTGTTGCAAAACTATAACGCGTTTAAAAGGTCCCTTTATGTCTGATCTTCTCTTTTTCACTCAAAATAAACAACGAAAAACGTTGTTGCAAAACTATAACGCGTTTAAAAGGTCCCTTTTTGTCCAATCTGCTCGTTTTCACTCAAAATAAACAGCGAAAAACGTTGTTGCAAAACTATATCGCGTTTAAAAGGTCCTTTTTTGTCCGATCTTCTCATTTTCACTCCAAATAAACAACGAAAAACGTTGTTGCAAAACTATAACGCGTTTGAAAGGTCCCTTTTTATTCGATCTTCTTGTTTTCACTCAAAATTAACAACGAAAAACGTTGTTGCAAAACTATAACGCGTTTAAAAGGTCCCTTTTTGTCCGATCTTCTCGTTTTCACTCAAAATAAATAACGAAAAACGTTGTTGCAAAACTATAACGCGTTTGAAAGGTCCCTTTTTGTCCGATCTTCTCGTTTTCACTCAAAATTAATAACGAAAAACGTTGTTGCAAAACTATAACGCGTTTAAAAGGTCCCTTTTTGCCTGATCTTCTCGTTTTCACACAAAATAAACAACGAAAAACGTTATTGCAAAACTATAACTTGTTTGAAAGGTTCCTTTTTGTCCAATCTTCTCGTTTTCACTCAAAATAAACAACGCAAAACATTGTTGCAAAACTATAACGCGTTTAAAAGGTCCCTTTTTGTCCGATCTTCTCATTTTCACTCAAAATTAACAACGAAAAACGTTGTTGCAAAGCTATAACGCGTTTAAAAGGTCCCTTTTTGTCCGATCTTCTCGTTTTCACTCAAAATAAACAACGAAAAACGTTGTTGCAAAACTATTACGCGTTTGAAAGGTCCCTTTTTGTCCGATCTTCTCGTTTTCACTCAAAATTAATAAACAAAAAACGTTGTTGCAACAATATAACGCGTTTAAAAGGTCCCTTTTTGTTCGATCTTCTCGTTTTCACACAAAATAAACAACGAAAAACGTTATTGCAAAACTATAAAGCGTTTGAAAGGTCCCTTTTTGTCCGATCTTCTCGTTTTCACTCAAAATAAACAACGAAAAACGTTGTTGCAAAACTATAACGCGTTTAAAACGTCCCTTTTTATCCGATCTTCTCGTTTTCACTAAAAATAAACAACGAAAAACACTTTGCAAAACTACAACGCGTTAAAAAGGTCCCTTTTTGTCCAATCTTCTCGTTTTCACTCAAAATAAACAACGAAAAACGTTGTTACAAAACTATAACGCGTTTAAAAGTTCCCTTTTTGTCCGATCTTCTCATTTTCACTCCAAATAAACAACGAAAAACTTTGTTGCAAAACTATAACGCGTTTAAAATGTCCCTTTTTGTCCGATCTTCTCGTTTTCACTCAAAATTAACAACGAAAAACGTTGTTGCAAAACTATAACGCGTTTAAAAGGTACCTTTTTGTCCGATCTTCTCGTTTTCACAAAAAATAAACAACGAAAAACGTAATTGCAAAACTATAACGCGTTTAAAATGTCCCTTTTTGTCCGATCTTCTCATTTTCACACAAAATAAACAACAAAATACGTTATTGCAAAACTATAACGCGTTTGAAAGGTCCCTTTTTGTCCGATCTTCTCATTTTCACTCAAAATAAACAACGAAAAACGTTGTTGCAAAACTATAACGCGTTTAAAAGGTCCCTTTATGTCTGATCTTCTCTTTTTCACTCAAAATAAACAACGAAAAACGTTGTTGCAAAACTATAACGCGTTTAAAAGGTCCCATTTTGTCCGATCTTCTCGTTTTCACTCAAAATTAACAACGAAAAACGTTGTTGCAAAACTATAACGCGTTTAAAAGGTCCATTTTTGTCCGATCTTCTCGTTTTCATACAAAATAAACAAGGAAAAATATTATTGCAAAACTATAACGCGTTTGAAAGGTCCATTTTTGTCCGATCTTCGAGTTTTCACTCAAAATAAACAACGCAAAACATTGTTGCAAAACTGTAACGCGTTTAAAAGGTCCCTTTTTGTCCGATCTTCTCGTTTTCACTCATAATTAACAACGAAAAATGTTGTTACAAAACTATAACGCGTTTAATAGGTCCCATTTTGTCCCAGCTTCTCGTTTTCACTCAAAATTAACAACGAAAAACGTTGTTGCAATACTATAACGAGTTTAAATGTCCCTTTTTGTCCGATCTTCTCGTTTTCACACAAAATAAACAACGAAATACGTTATTGCAAAACTATAACGCGTTTGAAAGGTCCCTTTTTGTCGGATCTTCTCGTTTTCACCCAAAATAAACAACAAAAACGTTGTTGCAAAACTATAACGCGTTTAAAAAGTCCCTTTTAGTCCGATCTTCTCGTTTTCACTCAAAATAAACAACGAAAAACGTTGTTGCAAAACTATAACGAGTTTAAAAGGTCCCTTTTTGTCCAATCTTCTCGTTTTCACTCAAAATAAACAACGAAAAACGTTGTTGCAAAACTATATCGCGTTTAAAAGGTCCCTTTTTGTCCGATCTTCTCATTTTCACTCCAAATAAACAACGAAAAACGTTGTTGCAAAACTATAACGCGTTTGAAAGGTCCCTTTTTATTCGATCTTCTTGTTTTCACTCAAAATTAACAACGAAAAACGTTGTTGCAAAACTATAACGAGTTTAAAAGGTCCCTTTTTGTCCGATCTTCTCGTTTTCACTCAAAATAAACAACGAAAAACGTTGTTGCAAAACTATAACGCGTTTGAAAGGTCCCTTTTTGTCCGATCTTCTCGTTTTCACTCAAAATTAATAACGAAAAACGTTGTTGCAAAACTATAACGCGTTTAAAAGGTCCCTTTTTGTCTGATCTTCTCGTTTTCACACAAAATAAACAACGAAAAACGTTATTGCAAAACTAGAACTTGTTTGAAAGGTTCATTTTTGTCCGATCTTCTAGTTTTCACTCAAAATAAACAACGCAAAACATTGTTGCAAAACTATAACACGTTTAAAAGGTCCCTTTTTGTCCGATCTTCTCATTTTCACTCAAAATTAACAACGAAAAACGTTGTTGCAAAACTATAACGCGTTTAAAAGGTCCCTTTTTGTCCGATCTTCTCGTTTTCACTCAAAATAAACAACGAAAAACGTTGTTGCAAAACTATTACGCGTTTGAAAGGTCCCTTTTTTGTCCGATCTTCTCGTTTTCACTCAAAATTAATAAACGAAAAACGTTGTTGCAATAATATAACGCGTTTAAAAGGTCCCTTTTTGTTCGATCTTCTCATTTTCACACAAAATAAACAACGAAAAACGTTATTGCAAAAGTATAAAGCGTTTGAAATGTCCCTTTTTGTCCGATCTTCTCGTTTTCACTCAAAATAAACAACGAAAAACGTTGTTGCAAAACTATAACGCGTTTAAAACGTCCCTTTTTATCGATCTTCTCGTTTTCACTAAAAATAAACAACGAAAAACTCTTTGCAAAACTACAACGCGTAAAAAAGGTCCCTTTTTGTCCGATCTTCTCTTTTTCACTCAAAATAAACAACGAAAAACGTTGTTGCAAAACTATAACGCGTTTAAAAGGTCCTTTTTTGTCCAATCTTCTCATTTTCACTCCAAATAAACAACGAAAAACTTTGTTGCAAAACTATAACGCGTTTAAAAGGTCCCTTTTTGTCCGATCTTCTCGTTTTCACTCAAAATTAACAACGAAAAACGTTGTTGCAAAACTATAACGCGTTTGAAAGGTCCCTTTTTGTTTGATCTTCTCGTTTTCACACAAAATAAACAAGGAAAAACGTTATTGCAAAACTATAACTTGTTTGAAAGGTCCCTTTTTATCCGATCAACTCGTTTTCACTCAAAATAAACAACGCAAACATTGTTGCAAAACTATAACGCGTTTAAAAGGTCCCTTTTTGTCCGATCTTCTCTTTTTCACTCATAATAAACAACGAAAAACGTTGTTGCAAAACTGTAACGCGTTTAAAAGGTCCCTTTATGTCCGATCTTCTCGTTTTCACTCAAAATAAACAACGAAAAATGTTGTTGCAAAACTATAACACGTTTAAAAGGTCTCATTTTGTCCGATCTTCTCGTTTTCACTCAAAATTAACAACGAAAAACGTTGTTGCAAAACTATAACGCGTTTAAAATGTCCCTTTTTGTCCGATCTTCTCGTTTTCACACAAAATAAACAACGAAAAACGTTGTTGCAAAACTATGACGCGTTAAAAGGTCCCTTTTGTCCAATCTTCTCGTTTTCACTCAAAATAAACAACGAAAAACGTTGTTGTAAAACTATATCGCGTTTAAAAGGTCCCTTTTTGTCCGATCTTCTCATTTTCACTCCAAATAAACAACGAAAAACGTTGTTGCAAAACTATAACGCGTTTGAAAGGTCCCTTTTTGTTCGATCTTCTCATTTTCACTCAAAATTAACAACGAAAAACGTTGTTGCAAAACTATAACGCGTTTAAAAAGTCCCTTTTAGTCCGATCTTCTCGTTTTCACTCAAAATAAACAACGAAAAACGTTGTTGCAAAACTATGACGCGTTAAAAGGTCCCTTTTTGTCCAATCTTCTCGTTTTCACTCAAAATAAACAACGAAAAACGTTGTTGCAAAACTATATCGCGTTGAAAAGGTCCCTTTTTGTCCGATCTTCTCATTTTCACTCCAAATAAACAACGAAAAACGTTGTTGCAAAACTATAACGCGTTTGAAAGGTCCCTTTTTGTTCGATCTTCTTGTTTTCACTCAAAATTAACAACGAAAAACGTTGTTGCAAAACTATAACGCGTTTAAAAGGTCCCTTTTTGTCCGATCTTCTCGTTTTCACTCAAAATAAACAACGAAAAACGTTGTTGCAAAACTATAACGCGTTTGAAAGGTCCCTTTTTGTCCGATCTTCTCATTTTCACTCAAAATTAATAACGAAAAACGTTGTTGCAAAACTATAACGCGTTTAAAAAGTCCCTTTTTGTCTGATCTTCTCGTTTTCACACAAAATAAACAACGAAAAACGTTATTGCAAAACTATAACTTGTTTGAAAGGTCCCTTTTTGTCCGATCTTCTCGTTTTCACTCAAAATAAACAACGCAAAACATTGTTGCAAAACTATAACGCGTTTAAAAGGTCCCTTTTTGTCCGATCTTCTCATTTTCACTCAAAATTAACAACGAAAAACTTTGTTGCAAAACTATAACGCGTTTAAAAGGTCCCTTTTTGTCCGATCTTCTCGTTTTCACTCAAAATAAACAACGAAAAACGTTGTTGCAAAACTATTACGCGTTTGAAAGGTCCCTTTTTGTCCGATCTTCTCCTTTTCACTCAAAATTAATAAACGAAAAACGTTGTTGCAACACTATAACGCGTTTAAAAGGTACCTTTTTGTTCGATCTTCTCGTTTTCACACAAAATAAACAACGAAAAACGTTATTGCAAAACTATAAAGCGTTTGAAAGGTCCCTTTTTGTCCGATCTTCTCGTTTTCACTCAAAATAAACAACGAAAAACGTTGTTGCAAAACTATAACGCGTTTAAAACGTCCCTTTTTATCCGATCTTCTCGTTTTCACTAAAAATAAACAACGAAAAACATTTGCAAAACTACAACGCGTTAAAAAGGTCCCTTTTTGTCCGATCTTCTCGTTTTCACTCAAAATAAACAACGAAAAACGTTGTTGCAAAACTATAACGCGTTTAAAAGGTCCCTTTTTGTCCGATCTTCTCATTTTCACTCCAAATAAACAACGAAAAACTTTGTTGCAAAACTATAACGCGTTTAAAATGTCCCTTTTTGTCCGATCTTCTCGTTTTCACTCAAAATTAACAACGAAAAACGTTGTTGCAAAACTATAACGCGTTTAAAAGGTACCTTTTTGTATGATCTTCTCGTTTTCACAAAAAATAAACAACGAAAAATGTTATTGCAAAACTATCACGCGTTTGAAAGGTCCGTTTTTGTCCGATCTTCTCGTTTTCACTCAAAATTAACAACGAAAAACGTTGTTGCAAAACTATAACGCGTTTAAAAGGTCCCTTTTTGTCTGATCTTCTCGTTTTCACACAAAATAAACAACGAAAAACGTTATTGCAAAACTTAACTTGTTTGAAAGGTCCCTTTTTGTCCGATCAACTAGTTTTCACTCAAAATAAACAACGCAAAACATTGTTGCAAAACTATAACGCGTTTAAAAGGTCCCTTTATGTCCGATCTTCTCGTTTTCACTAAAAATAAACAACGAAAAATGTTGTTACAAAACTATAACACGTTTAAAAGGTCTCATTTTGTCCGATCTTCTCGTTTTCACTCAAAATTAACAACGAAAAACGTTGTTACAAAACTATAACACGTTTAAAAGGTCTCATTTTGTCCGATCTTCTCGTTTTCACTCAAAATTAACAACGAAAAACGTTGTTTCAAAACTATAACGCGTTTAAAATGTCCCTTTTTGTCCGATCTTCTCATTTTCACACAAAATAAACAACAAAATACGTTATTGCAAAACTATAACGCGTTTGAAAGGTCCCTTTATGTCCGATCTTCTCTTTTTCACTCAAAATAAACAACGAAAAACGTTGTTGCAAAACTATAACGCGTTTAAAAGGTCCCATTTTGTCCGATCTTCTCGTTTTCACTCAAAATTAACAACGAAAAACGTTGTTGCAAAACTATAACGCGTTTAAAAGGTCCATTTTTGTTCGATCTTCTCGTTTTCATACAAAATAAACAACGAAAAATATTATTGCAAAACTATAACGCGTTTGAAAGGTCCCTTTTTGTCCGATCTTCGAGTTTTCACTCAAAATAAACAACGCAAAACATTCTTGCAAAACTATAACGCGTTTAAAAGGTCCCTTTTTGTCCGATCTTCTCGTTTTCACTCATAATTAACAACGAAAAATGTTGTTGCAAAACTATAACGCGTTTAATAGGTCCCATTTTGTCCCAGCTTCTCGTTTTCACTCAAAATTAACAACGAAAAACGTTGTTGCAATACCATAACGCGTTTAAAATGTCCCTTTTTGTCCGATCTTCTCGTTTTCACACAAAATAAACAACGAAATACGTTATTGCAAAACTATAACGCGTTTGAAAGGTCCCTTTTTGTCCGATCTTCTCATTTTCACTCAAAATAAACAACGAAAAACGTTGTTGCAAAACTATAACGCGTTTAAAAGGTCCCTTTATGTCTGATCTTCTCTTTTTCACTCAAAATAAACAACGAAAAACGTTGTTGCAAAACTATAACGCGTTTAAAAGGTCCCTTTTTGTCCAATCTGCTCGTTTTCACTCAAAATAAACAGCGAAAAACGTTGTTGCAAAACTATATCGCGTTTAAAAGGTCCTTTTTTGTCCGATCTTCTCATTTTCACTCCAAATAAACAACGAAAAACGTTGTTGCAAAACTATAACGCGTTTGAAAGGTCCCTTTTTATTCGATCTTCTTGTTTTCACTCAAAATTAACAACGAAAACCGTTGTTGCAAAACTATAACGCGTTTAAAAGGTCCCTTTTTGTCCGATCTTCTCGTTTTCACTCAAAATAAATAACGAAAAACGTTGTTGCAAAACTATAACGCGTTTGAAAGGTCCCTTTTTGTCCGATCTTCTCGTTTTCACTCAAAATTAATAACGAAAAACGTTGTTGCAAAACTATAACGCGTTTAAAAGGTCCCTTTTTGCCTGATCTTCTCGTTTTCACACAAAATAAACAACGAAAAACGTTATTGCAAAACTATAACTTGTTTGAAAGGTTCCTTTTTGTCCGATCTTCTCGTTTTCACTCAAAATAAACAACGCAAAACATTGTTGCAAAAACTATAACGCGTTTAAAAGGTCCCTTTTTGTCCGATCTTCTCATTTTCACTCAAAATTAACAACGAAAAACGTTGTTGCAAAGCTATAACGCGTTTAAAAGGTCCCTTTTTGTCCGATCTTCTCGTTTTCACTCAAAATAAACAACGAAAAACGTTGTTGCAAAACTATTATGCGTTTGAAAGGTCCCTTTTTGTCCGATCTTCTCGTTTTCACTCAAAATTAATAAACAAAAAACGTTGTTGCAACAATATAACGCGTTTAAAAGGTCCCTTTTTGTTCGATCTTCTCGTTTTCACACAAAATAAACAACGAAAAACGTTATTGCAAAACTATAAAGCGTTTGAAAGGTCCCTTTTTGTCCGATCTTCTCGTTTTCACTCAAAATAAACAACGAAAAACGTTGTTGCAAAACTATAACGCGTTTAAAACGTCCCTTTTTATCCGATCTTCTCGTTTTCACTAAAAATAAACAACGAAAAACACTTTGCAAAACTACAACGCGTTAAAAAGGTCCCTTTTTGTCCAATCTTCTCGTTTTCACTCAAAATAAACAACGAAAAACGTTGTTGCAAAACTATAACGCGTTTAAAAGTTCCCTTTTTGTCCGATCTTCTCATTTTCACTCCAAATAAACAACGAAAAACTTTGTTGCAAAACTATAACGCGTTTAAAATGTCCCTTTTTGTCCGATCTTCTCGTTTTCACTCAAAATTAACAACGAAAAACGTTGTTGCAAAACTATAACGCGTTTAAAAGGTACCTTTTTGTCCGATCTTCTCGTTTTCACAAAAAATAAACAACGAAAAACGTAATTGCAAAACTATAACGCGTTTAAAATGTCCCTTTTTGTCCGATCTTCTCATTTTCACACAAAATAAACAACAAAATACGTTATTGCAAAACTATAACGCGTTTGAAAGGTCCCTTTTTGTCCGATCTTCTCATTTTCACTCAAAATAAACAACGAAAAACGTTGTTGCAAAACTATAACGCGTTTAAAAGGTCCCTTTATGTCTGATCTTCTCTTTTTCACTCAAAATAAACAACGAAAAACGTTGTTGCAAAACTATAACGCGTTTAAAAGGTCCCATTTTGTCCGATCTTCTCGTTTTCACTCAAAATTAACAACGAAAAACGTTGTTGCAAAACTATAACGCGTTTAAAAGGTCCATTTTTGTCCGATCTTCTCGTTTTCATACAAAATAAACAAGGAAAAATATTATTGCAAAACTATAACGCGTTTGAAAGGTCCATTTTTGTCCGATCTTCGAGTTTTCACTCAAAATAAACAACGCAAAACATTGTTGCAAAACTGTAACGCGTTTAAAAGGTCCCTTTTTGTCCGATCTTCTCGTTTTCACTCATAATTAACAACGAAAAATGTTGTTGCAAAACTATAACGCGTTTAATAGGTCCCATTTTGTCCCAGCTTCTCGTTTTCACTCAAAATTAACAACGAAAAACGTTGTTGCAATACTATAACGAGTTTAAATGTCCCTTTTTGTCCGATCTTCTCGTTTTCACACAAAATAAACAACGAAATACGTTATTGCAAAACTATAACGCGTTTGAAAGGTCCCTTTTTGTCGGATCTTCTCGTTTTCACCCAAAATAAACAACAAAAACGTTGTTGCAAAACTATAACGCGTTTAAAAAGTCCCTTTTAGTCCGATCTTCTCGTTTTCACTCAAAATAAACAACGAAAAACGTTGTTGCAAAACTATAACGCGTTTAAAAGGTCCCTTTTTGTCCAATCTTCTCGTTTTCACTCAAAATAAACAACGAAAAACGTTGTTGCAAAACTATATCGCGTTTAAAAGGTCCCTTTTTGTCCGATCTTCTCATTTTCACTCCAAATAAACAACGAAAAACGTTGTTGCAAAACTATAACGCGTTTGAAAGGTCCCTTTTTATTCGATCTTCTTGTTTTCACTCAAAATTAACAACGAAAAACGTTGTTGCAAAACTATAACGCGTTTAAAAGGTCCCTTTTTGTCCGATCTTCTCGTTTTCACTCAAAATAAACAACGAAAAACGTTGTTGCAAAACTATAACGCGTTTGAAAGGTCCCTTTTTGTCCGATCTTCTCGTTTTCACTCAAAATTAATAACGAAAAACGTTGTTGCAAAACTATAACGCGTTTAAAAGGTCCCTTTTTGTCTGATCTTCTCGTTTTCACACAAAATAAACAACGAAAAACGTTATTGCAAAACTATAACTTGTTTGAAAGGTTCATTTTTGTCCGATCTTCTAGTTTTCACTCAAAATAAACAACGCAAAACATTGTTGCAAAACTATAACGCGTTTAAAAGGTCCCTTTTTGTCCGATCTTCTCATTTTCACTCAAAATTAACAACGAAAAACGTTGTTGCAAAACTATAACGCGTTTAAAAGGTCCCTTTTTGTCCGATCTTCTCGTTTTCACTCAAAATAAACAACGAAAAACGTTGTTGCAAAACTATTACGCGTTTGAAAGGTCCCTTTTTTGTCCGATCTTCTCGTTTTCACTCAAAATTAATAAACGAAAAACGTTGTTGCAATAATATAACGCGTTTAAAAGGTCCCTTTTTGTTCGATCTTCTCATTTTCACACAAAATAAACAACGAAAAACGTTATTGCAAAAGTATAAAGCGTTTGAAAGGTCCCTTTTTGTCCGATCTTCTCGTTTTCACTCAAAATAAACAACGAAAAACGTTGTTGCAAAACTATAACGCGTTTAAAACGTCCCTTTTTATCGATCTTCTCGTTTTCACTAAAAATAAACAACGAAAAACTCTTTGCAAAACTACAACGCGTTAAAAAGGTCCCTTTTTGTCCGATCTTCTCTTTTTCACTCAAAATAAACAACGAAAAACGTTGTTGCAAAACTATAACGCGTTTAAAAGGTCCTTTTTTGTCCGATCTTCTCATTTTCACTCCAAATAAACAACGAAAAACTTTGTTGCAAAACTATAACGCGTTTAAAAGGTCCCTTTTTGTCCGATCTTCTCGTTTTCACTCAAAATTAACAACGAAAAACGTTGTTGCAAAACTATAACGCGTTTAAAAGGTCCCTTTTTGTCTGATCTTCTCGTTTTCACACAAAATAAACAACGAAAAACGTTATTGCAAAACTATAACTTGTTTGAAAGGTCCCTTTTTATCCGATCAACTCGTTTTCACTCAAAATAAACAACGCAAACATTGTTGCAAAACTATAACGCGTTTAAAAGGTCCCTTTTTGTCCGATCTTCTCTTTTTCACTCATAATAAACAACGAAAAACGTTGTTGCAAAACTGTAACGCGTTTAAAAGGTCCCTTTATGTCCGATCTTCTCGTTTTCACTCAAAATAAACAACGAAAAATGTTGTTGCAAAACTATAACACGTTTAAAAGGTCTCATTTTGTCCGATCTTCTCGTTTTCACTCAAAATTAACAACGAAAAACGTTGTTGCAAAACTATAACGCGTTTAAAATGTCCCTTTTTGTCCGATCTTCTCGTTTTCACACAAAATAAACAACAAAATACGTTATTGCAAAACTATAACGCGTTTGAAAGGTCCCTTTTTGTCCGATCTTCTCATTTTCACTCAAAATAAACAACGAAAAACGTTGTTGCAAAACTATAACGCGTTTAAAAGGTCCCTTTATGTCTGATCTTCTCTTTTTCACTCAAAATAAACAACGAAAAACGTTGTTGCAAAACTATAACGCGTTTAAAAGGTCCCATTTTGTCCGATCTTCTCGTTTTCACTCAAAATTAACAACGAAAAACGTTGTTGCAAAACTATAACGCGTTTGAAAGGTCCATTTTTGTCCGATCTTCTCGTTTTCATACAAAATAAACAACGAAAAATATTATTGCAAAACTATAACGCGTTTGAAAGGTCCCTTTTTGTCCGATCTTCTCGTTTTCACTCAAAATAAACAACGCAAAACATTGTTGCAAAACTATAACGCGTTTAAAAGGTCCTTTTTTGTCCGATCTTCGAGTTTTCACTCATAATAAACAACGAAAAACGTTGTTGCAAAACTATAACGCGTTTAAAAGGTCCCTTTATGTCCGATCTTCTCGTTTTCACTCAAAATAAACAACGAAAAATGTTGTTGCAAAACTATAACGCGTTTAAAAGGTCCCATTTTGTCCCAGCTTCTCGTTTTCACTCAAAATTAACAACGAAAAACGTTGTTGCAAAACTATAACGCGTTTAAAATGTCCCTTTTTGTCCGATCTTCTCGTTTTCACACAAAATAAACAACGAAATACGTTATTGCAAAACTATAACGCGTTTAAAAGGTCCCTTTTTGTCCGATCTTCTCGTTTTCACCCAAAATAAACAACGAAAAACGTTGTTGCAAAACTATAACTCGTTTAAAAAGTCCCTTTTAGTCCGATCTTCTCGTTTTCACTCAAAATAAACAACGAAAAACGTTGTTGCAAAACTATGACGCGTTAAAAGGTCCCTTTTTGTCCAATCTTCTCGTTTTCACTCAAAATAAACAACGAAAAACGTTGTTGCAAAACTATATCGCGTTTAAAAGGTCCCTTTTTGTCCGATCTTCTCATTTTCACTCCAAATAAACAACGGAAAACGTTGTTGCAAAACTATAACGCGTTTGAAAGGTCCATTTTTGTTCGATCTTCTTGTTTTCACTCAAAATTAACAACGAAAAACGTTGTTGCAAAACTATAACGCGTTTAAAAGGTCCCTTTTTGTCCGGTCTTCTCGTTTTCACTCAAAATAAACAACGAAAAACGTTGTTGCAAAACTATAACGCTTTTGAAAGGTCCCTTTTTGTCCGATCTTCTCGTTTTCACTCAAAATTAATAACGAAAAACGTTGTTGCAAAACTATAACGCGTTTAAAAGGTCCCTTTTTGTCTGATCTTCTCGTTTTCACACAAAATAAACAATGAAAAACGTTATTGCAAAACTATAACTTGTTTGAAAGGTCCCTTTTTGTCCGATCTTCTCGTTTTCACTCAAAATAAACAACACAAAACATTGTTGCAAAACTATAACGCGTTTAAAAGGTCCCTTTTTGTCCGAACTTCTCATTTTCACTCAAAATTAACAACGAAAAACGTTGTTGCAAAACTATAACGCGTTTAAAAGGTCCCTTTTTGTCCGATCTTCTCGTTTTCACTCAAAATAAACAACGAAAAACGTTGTTGCAAAACTATTACGCGTTTGAAAGGTCCCTTTTTGTCCGATCTTCTCGTTTTCACTCAAAATTAATAAACGAAAAACGTTGTTGCAACACTATAACGCGTTTAAAAGGTCCCTTTTTGTTCGATCTTCTCGTTTTCACACAAAATAAACAACGAAAAACGTTATTGCAAAACTATAAAGCGTTTGAAAGGTCCCTTTTTGTTCGATCTTCTCGTTTTCACTCAAAATAAACAACGAAAAACGTTGTTGCAAAACTATAACGCGTTTAAAACGTCCCTTTTTATCCGATCTTCTCGTTTTCACTAAAAATAAACAACGAAAAACTCTTTGCAAAACTACAACGCGTTAAAAAGGTTCCTTTTTGTCC
This sequence comes from Rutidosis leptorrhynchoides, assembly GCF_046630445.1. Classification (NCBI taxonomy): domain Eukaryota; kingdom Viridiplantae; phylum Streptophyta; class Magnoliopsida; order Asterales; family Asteraceae; genus Rutidosis; species Rutidosis leptorrhynchoides. Next base: position 263,779,138 of record NC_092337.1, read on the forward strand.
GATCTTCTCGTTTTCACTCAAAATAAACAACGAAAAACGTTGTTGCAAAACTATAACGCGTTTAAAAGGTCCCTTTTTATCCGATCTTCTCATTTTCACTCCAAATAAACAACGAAAAACTTTGTTGCAAAACTATAACGCGTTTAAAATGTCCCTTTTTGTCCGATCTTCTCGTTTTCACTCAAAATTAACAACGAAAAACGTTGTTGCAAAACTATAACGCTTTTAAAAGGTACCTTTTTGTCCGATCTTCTCGTTTTCACAAAAAATAAACAACGAAAAACGTTATTGCAAAACTATCACGCGTTTGAAAGGTCCCTTTTTGTTCGATCTTCTCGTTTTCACTCAAAATTAACAACGAAAAACGTTGTTGCAAAACTATAACGCGTTTAAAAGGTCCCTTTTTGTCTGATCTTCTCGTTTTCACACAAAATAAACAACGAAAAACGTTATTGCAAAACTATAACTTGTATGAAAGGTCCCTTTTTGTTCGATCTTCTCGTTTTCACTCAAAATAAACAACACAAAACATTGTTGCAAAACTATAACGCGTTTGAAAGGTCCCTTTTTGTTCGATCTTCTCGTTTTCACTCAAAATTAACAACGAAAAACGTTGTTGCAAAACTATAACGCGTTTAAAAGGTCCCTTTTTGTCTGATCTTCTCGTTTTCACACAAAATAAACAACGAAAAACGTTATTGCAAAACTATAACTTGTTTGAAAGGTCCCTTTTTGTCCGATCAACTCGTTTTCACTCAAAATAAACAACGCAAAACATTGTTGCAAAACTATAACGCGTTTAAAAGGTCCCTTTATGTCCGATCTTCTCGTTTTCACTCAAAATAAACAACGAAAAATGTTGTTGCAAAACTATAACACGTTTAAAAGGTCTCATTTTGTCCGATCTTCTCGTTTTCACTCAAAATTAACAACGAAAAACGTTGTTGCAAAACTATAACGCCTTTAAAATGTCCCTTTTTGTCCGATCTTCTCGTTTTCACACAAAATAAACAACAAAATACGTTATTGCAAAACTATAACGCGTTTGAAAGGTCCCTTTTTGTCCGATCTTCTCATTTTCACTCAAAATAAACAACGAAAAACGTTGTTGCAAAACTATAACGCGTTTAAAAGGTCCCTTTATGTCTGATCTTCTCTTTTTCACTCAAAATAAACAACGAAAAACGTTGTTGCAAAACTATAACGCGTTTAAAAGGTCCCATTTTGTCCGATCTTCTCGTTTTCACTCAAAATTAACAACGAAAAACGTTGTTGCAAAACTATAACGCGTTTGAAAGGTCCATTTTTGTCCGATCTTCTCGTTTTCATACAAAATAAACAACGAAAAATATTATTGCAAAACTATAACGCGTTTGAAAGGTCCCTTTTTGTCCGATCTTCTCGTTTTCACTCAAAATAAACAACGTAAAACATTGTTGCAAAAATATAACGCGTTTAAAAGGTCCTTTTTTGTCCGATCTTCGAGTTTTCACTCATAATAAACAACCAAAAACGTTGTTGCAAAACTATAACGCGTTTAAAAGGTCCCTTTTTGTCCGATCTTCTCGTTTTCACAAAAAATAAACAACGAAAAACGTAATTGCAAAACTATAACGCGTTTAAAATGTCCCTTTTTGTCCGATCTTCTCATTTTCACACAAAATAAACAACAAAATACGTTATTGCAAAACTATAACGCGTTTGAAAGGTCCCTTTTTGTCCGATCTTCTCATTTTCACTCAAAATAAACAACGAAAAACGTTGTTGCAAAACTATAACGCGTTTAAAAGGTCCCTTTATGTCTGATCTTCTCTTTTTCACTCAAAATAAACAACGAAAAACGTTGTTGCAAAACTATAACGCGTTTAAAAGGTCCCATTTTGTCCGATCTTCTCGTTTTCACTCAAAATTAACAACGAAAAACGTTGTTGCAAAACTATAACGCGTTTAAAAGGTCCATTTTTGTCCGATCTTCTCGTTTTCATACAAAATAAACAAGGAAAAATATTATTGCAAAACTATAACGCGTTTGAAAGGTCCATTTTTGTCCGATCTTCGAGTTTTCACTCAAAATAAACAACGCAAAACATTGTTGCAAAACTGTAACGCGTTTAAAAGGTCCCTTTTTGTCCGATCTTCTCGTTTTCACTCATAATTAACAACGAAAAATGTTGTTGCAAAACTATAACGCGTTTAATAGGTCCCATTTTGTCCCAGCTTCTCGTTTTCACTCAAAATTAACAACGAAAAACGTTGTTTTAATACTATAACGAGTTTAAATGTCCCTTTTTGTCCGATCTTCTCGTTTTCACACAAAATAAACAACGAAATACGTTATTGCAAAACTATAACGCGTTTGAAAGGTCCCTTTTTGTCGGATCTTCTCGTTTTCACCCAAAATAAACAACAAAAACGTTGTTGCAAAACTATAACGCGTTTAAAAAGTCCCTTTTAGTCCGATCTTCTCGTTTTCACTCAAAATAAACAACGAAAAACGTTGTTGCAAAACTATAACGCGTTTAAAAGGTCCCTTTTTGTCCAATCTTCTCGTTTTCACTCAAAATAAACAACGAAAAACGTTGTTGCAAAACTATATCGCGTTTAAAAGGTCCCTTTTTGTCCGATCTTCTCATTTTCACTCCAAATAAACAACGAAAAACGTTGTTGCAAAACTATAACGCGTTTGAAAGGTCCCTTTTTATTCGATCTTCTTGTTTTCACTCAAAATTAACAACGAAAAACGTTGTTGCAAAACTATAACGCGTTTAAAAGGTCCCTTTTTGTCCGATCTTCTCGTTTTCACTCAAAATAAACAACGAAAAACGTTGTTGCAAAACTATAACGCGTTTGAAAGGTCCCTTTTTGTCCGATCTTCTCGTTTTCACTCAAAATTAATAACGAAAAACGTTGTTGCAAAACTATAACGCGTTTAAAAGGTCCCTTTTTGTCTGATCTTCTCGTTTTCACACAAAATAAACAACGAAAAACGTTATTGCAAAACTATAACTTGTTTGAAAGGTTCATTTTTGTCCGATCTTCTAGTTTTCACTCAAAATAAACAACGCAAAACATTGTTGCAAAACTATAACGCGTTTAAAAGGTCCCTTTTTGTCCGATCTTCTCATTTTCACTCAAAATTAACAACGAAAAACGTTGTTGCAAAACTATAACGCGTTTAAAAGGTCCCTTTTTGTCCGATCTTCTCGTTTTCACTCAAAATAAACAACGAAAAACGTTGTTGCAAAACTATTACGCGTTTGAAAGGTCCCTTTTTTGTCCGATCTTCTCGTTTTCACTCAAAATTAATAAACGAAAAACGTTGTTGCAATAATATAACGCGTTTAAAAGGTCCCTTTTTGTTCGATCTTCTCATTTTCACACAAAATAAACAACGAAAAACGTTATTGCAAAAGTATAAAGCGTTTGAAAGGTCCCTTTTTGTCCGATCTTCTCGTTTTCACTCAAAATAAACAACGAAAAACGTTGTTGCAAAACTATAACGCGTTTAAAACGTCCCTTTTTATCGATCTTCTCGTTTTCACTAAAAATAAACAACGAAAAACTCTTTGCAAAACTACAACGCGTTAAAAAGGTCCCTTTTTGTCCGATCTTCTCTTTTTCACTCAAAATAAACAACGAAAAACGTTGTTGCAAAACTATAACGCGTTTAAAAGGTCCTTTTTTGTCCGATCTTCTCATTTTCACTCCAAATAAACAACGAAAAACTTTGTTGCAAAACTATAACGCGTTTAAAAGGTCCCTTTTTGTCCGATCTTCTCGTTTTCACTCAAAATTAACAACGAAAAACGTTGTTGCAAAACTATAACGCGTTTAAAAGGTCCCTTTTTGTCTGATCTTCTCGTTTTCACACAAAATAAACAACGAAAAACGTTATTGCAAAACTATAACTTGTTTGAAAGGTCCCTTTTTATCCGATCAACTCGTTTTCACTCAAAATAAACAACGCAAACATTGTTGCAAAACTATAACGCGTTTAAAAGGTCCCTTTTTGTCCGATCTTCTCTTTTTCACTCATAATAAACAACGAAAAACGTTGTTGCAAAACTGTAACGCGTTTAAAAGGTCCCTTTATGTCCGATCTTCTCGTTTTCACTCAAAATAAACAACGAAAAATGTTGTTGCAAAACTATAACACGTTTAAAAGGTCTCATTTTGTCCGATCTTCTCGTTTTCACTCAAAATTAACAACGAAAAACGTTGTTGCAAAACTATAACGCGTTTAAAATGTCCCTTTTTGTCCGATCTTCTCGTTTTCACACAAAATAAACAACAAAATACGTTATTGCAAAACTATAACGCGTTTGAAAGGTCCCTTTTTGTCCGATCTTCTCATTTTCACTCAAAATAAACAACGAAAAACGTTGTTGCAAAACTATAACGCGTTTAAAAGGTCCCTTTATGTCTGATCTTCTCTTTTTCACTCAAAATAAACAACGAAAAACGTTGTTGCAAAACTATAACGCGTTTAAAAGGTCCCATTTTGTCCGATCTTCTCGTTTTCACTCAAAATTAACAACGAAAAACGTTGTTGCAAAACTATAACGCGTTTGAAAGGTCCATTTTTGTCCGATCTTCTCGTTTTCATACAAAATAAACAACGAAAAATATTATTGCAAAACTATAACGCGTTTGAAAGGTCCCTTTTTGTCCGATCTTCTCGTTTTCACTCAAAATAAACAACGCAAAACATTGTTGCAAAACTATAACGCGTTTAAAAGGTCCTTTTTTGTCCGATCTTCGAGTTTTCACTCATAATAAACAACGAAAAACGTTGTTGCAAAACTATAACGCGTTTAAAAGGTCCCTTTATGTCCGATCTTCTCGTTTTCACTCAAAATAAACAACGAAAAATGTTGTTGCAAAACTATAACGCGTTTAAAAGGTCCCATTTTGTCCCAGCTTCTCGTTTTCACTCAAAATTAACAACGAAAAACGTTGTTGCAAAACTATTACGCGTTTAAAATGTCCCTTTTTGTCCGATCTTCTCGTTTTCACACAAAATAAACAACGAAATACGTTATTGCAAAACTATAACGCGTTTAAAAGGTCCCTTTTTGTCCGATCTTCTCGTTTTCACCCAAAATAAACAACGAAAAACGTTGTTGCAAAACTATAACTCGTTTAAAAAGTCCCTTTTAGTCCGATCTTCTCGTTTTCACTCAAAATAAACAACGAAAAACGTTGTTGCAAAACTATGACGCGTTAAAAGGTCCCTTTTTGTCCAATCTTCTCGTTTTCACTCAAAATAAACAACGAAAAACGTTGTTGCAAAACTATATCGCGTTTAAAAGGTCCCTTTTTGTCCGATCTTCTCATTTTCACTCCAAATAAACAACGGAAAACGTTGTTGCAAAACTATAACGCGTTTGAAAGGTCCATTTTTGTTCGATCTTCTTGTTTTCACTCAAAATTAACAACGAAAAACGTTGTTGCAAAACTATAACGCGTTTAAAAGGTCCCTTTTTGTCCGGTCTTCTCGTTTTCACTCAAAATAAACAACGAAAAACGTTGTTGCAAAACTATAACGCTTTTGAAAGGTCCCTTTTTGTCCGATCTTCTCGTTTTCACTCAAAATTAATAACGAAAAACGTTGTTGCAAAACTATAACGCGTTTAAAAGGTCCCTTTTTGTCTGATCTTCTCGTTTTCACACAAAATAAACAATGAAAAACGTTATTGCAAAACTATAACTTGTTTGAAAGGTCCCTTTTTGTCCGATCTTCTCGTTTTCACTCAAAATAAACAACACAAAACATTGTTGCAAAACTATAACGCGTTTAAAAGGTCCCTTTTTGTCCGAACTTCTCATTTTCACTCAAAATTAACAACGAAAAACGTTGTTGCAAAACTATAACGCGTTTAAAAGGTCCCTTTTTGTCCGATCTTCTCGTTTTCACTCAAAATAAACAACGAAAAACGTTGTTGCAAAACTATTACGCGTTTGAAAGGTCCCTTTTTGTCCGATCTTCTCGTTTTCACTCAAAATTAATAAACGAAAAACGTTGTTGCAACACTATAACGCGTTTAAAAGGTCCCTTTTTGTTCGATCTTCTCGTTTTCACACAAAATAAACAACGAAAAACGTTATTGCAAAACTATAAAGCGTTTGAAAGGTCCCTTTTTGTTCGATCTTCTCGTTTTCACTCAAAATAAACAACGAAAAACGTTGTTGCAAAACTATAACGCGTTTAAAACGTCCCTTTTTATCCGATCTTCTCGTTTTCACTAAAAATAAACAACGAAAAACTCTTTGCAAAACTACAACGCGTTAAAAAGGTTCCTTTTTGTCCGATCTTCTCGTTTTCACTCAAAATAAACAACGAAAAACGTTGTTGCAAAACTATAACGCGTTTAAAAGGTCCCTTTTTATCCGATCTTCTCATTTTCACTCCAAATAAACAACGAAAAACTTTGTTGCAAAACTATAACGCGTTTAAAATGTCCCTTTTTGTCCGATCTTCTCGTTTTCACTCAAAATTAACAACGAAAAACGTTGTTGCAAAACTATAACGCTTTTAAAAGGTACCTTTTTGTCCGATCTTCTCGTTTTCACAAAAAATAAACAACGAAAAACGTTATTGCAAAACTATCACGCGTTTGAAAGGTCCCTTTTTGTTCGATCTTCTCGTTTTCACTCAAAATTAACAACGAAAAACGTTGTTGCAAAACTATAACGCGTTTAAAAGGTCCCTTTTTGTCTGATCTTCTCGTTTTCACACAAAATAAACAACGAAAAACGTTATTGCAAAACTATAACTTGTATGAAAGGTCCCTTTTTGTTCGATCTTCTCGTTTTCACTCAAAATAAACAACACAAAACATTGTTGCAAAACTATAACGCGTTTGAAAGGTCCCTTTTTGTTCGATCTTCTCGTTTTCACTCAAAATTAACAACGAAAAACGTTGTTGCAAAACTATAACGCGTTTAAAAGGTCCCTTTTTGTCTGATCTTCTCGTTTTCACACAAAATAAACAACGAAAAACGTTATTGCAAAACTATAACTTGTTTGAAAGGTCCCTTTTTGTCCGATCAACTCGTTTTCACTCAAAATAAACAACGCAAAACATTGTTGCAAAACTATAACGCGTTTAAAAGGTCCCTTTATGTCCGATCTTCTCGTTTTCACTCAAAATAAACAACGAAAAATGTTGTTGCAAAACTATAACACGTTTAAAAGGTCTCATTTTGTCCGATCTTCTCGTTTTCACTCAAAATTAACAACGAAAAACGTTGTTGCAAAACTATAACGCCTTTAAAATGTCCCTTTTTGTCCGATCTTCTCGTTTTCACACAAAATAAACAACAAAATACGTTATTGCAAAACTATAACGCGTTTGAAAGGTCCCTTTTTGTCCGATCTTCTCATTTTCACTCAAAATAAACAACGAAAAACGTTGTTGCAAAACTATAACGCGTTTAAAAGGTCCCTTTATGTCTGATCTTCTCTTTTTCACTCAAAATAAACAACGAAAAACGTTGTTGCAAAACTATAACGCGTTTAAAAGGTCCCATTTTGTCCGATCTTCTCGTTTTCACTCAAAATTAACAACGAAAAACGTTGTTGCAAAACTATAACGCGTTTGAAAGGTCCATTTTTGTCCGATCTTCTCGTTTTCATACAAAATAAACAACGAAAAATATTATTGCAAAACTATAACGCGTTTGAAAGGTCCCTTTTTGTCCGATCTTCTCGTTTTCACTCAAAATAAACAACGTAAAACATTGTTGCAAAAATATAACGCGTTTAAAAGGTCCTTTTTTGTCCGATCTTCGAGTTTTCACTCATAATAAACAACCAAAAACGTTGTTGCAAAACTATAACGCGTTTAAAAGGTCCCTTTATGTCCGATCTTCTCGTTTTCACTCAAAATAAACAACGAAAAATGTTGTTGCAAAACTATAACGCGTTTAAAAGGTCCCATTTTGTCCCAGCTTCTCGTTTTCACTCAAAATTAACAACGAAAAACGTTGTTGCAAAACTATAACGCGTTTAAAATGTCCCTTTTTGTCCGATCTTCTCGTTTTAACACAAAATAAACAACGAAATACGTTATTGCAAAACTATAACGCGTTTAAAAGGTCCCTTTTTGTCCGATCTTCTCGTTTTCACCCAAAATAAGCAACGAAAAACGTTGTTGCAAAACTATAACGCATTTAAAAAGTCCCTTTTAGTCCGATCTTCTCGTTTTCACTCAAAATAAACAACGAAAAACGTTGTTGCAAAACTATGACGCGTTAAAAGGTCCCTTTTTGTCCAATCTTCTCGTTTTCACTCAAAATAAACAACGAAAAACGTTGTTGCAAAACTATATCGCGTTTAAAAGGTCCCTTTTTGTTCGATCTTCTCATTTTCACTCCAAATAAACAACGGAAAACGTTGTTGCAAAACTATAACGCGTTTGAAAGGTCCATTTTTGTTCGATCTTCTTGTTTTCACTCAAAATTAACAACGAAAAACGTTGTTGCAAAACTATAACGCGTTTAAAAGGTCCCTTTTTGTCCGATCTTCTCGTTTTCACTCAAAATAAACAACGAAAAACGTTGTTGCAAAACTATAACGCGTTTGAAAGGTCCCTTTTTGTCCGATCTTCTCGTTTTCACTCAAAATTAATAACGAAAAACATTGTTGCAAAACTATAACGCGTTTAAAAGGTCCCTTTTTGTCTGATCTTCTCGTTTTCACACAAAATAAACAATGAAAAACGTTATTGCAAAACTATAACTTGTTTGAAAGGTCCCTTTTTGTCCGATCTTCTCGTTTTCACTCAAAATAAACAACACAAAACATTGTTGCAAAACTATAACGCGTTTAAAAGGTCCCTTTTTGTCCGAACTTCTCATTTTCACTCAAAATTAACAACGAAAAACGTTGTTGCAAAACTATAACGCGTTTAAAAGGTCCCTTTTTGTCAGATCTTCTCGTTTTCACTCAAAATAAACAACGAAAAACGTTGTTGCAAAACTATTACGCGTTTGAAAGGTCCCTTTTTGTCCGATCTTCTCGTTTTCACTCAAAATTAATAAACGAAAAACGTTGTTGCAACACTATAACGCGTTTAAAAGGTCCCTTTTTGTTCGATCTTCTCGTTTTCTCACAAAATAAACAACGAAAAACGTTATTGCAAAACTATAAAGCGTTTGAAAGGTCCCTTTTTGTTCGATCTTCTCGTTTTCACTCAAAATAAACAACGAAAAACGTTGTTGCAAAACTATAACGCGTTTAAAACGTCCCTTTTTATCCGATCTTCTCGTTTTCACTAAAAATAAACAACGGAAAACTCTTTGCAAAACTACAACGCGTTAAAAAGGTCCCTTTTTGTCCGATCTTCTCGTTTTCACTCAAAATAAACAACGAAACACGTTGTTGCAAAACTATAACGCGTTTAAAAGGTCCCTTTTTATCCAATCTTCTCATTTTCACTCCAAATAAACAACGAAAAACTTTGTTGCAAAACTATAACGCGTTTAAAAGGTCCCTTTTTGTCCGATCTTCTCGTTTTCACTCAAAATTAACAACGAAAAACGTTGTTGCAAAACTATAACGCTTTTAAAAGGTATCTTTTTGTCCGATCTTCTCGTTTTCACAAAAAATAAACAACGAAAAACGTTATTGCAAAACTATCACGCGTTTGAAAGGTCCCTTTTTGTTCGATCTTCTCGTTTTCACTCAAAATTAACAACGAAAAACGTTGTTGCAAAACTATAACGCGTTTAAAAGGTCCCTTTTTGTCTGATCTTCTCGTTTTCACACAAAATAAACAACGAAAAACGTTATTGCAAAACTATAACTTGTATGAAAGGTCCCTTTTTGTCCGATCAACTCGTTTTCACTCAAAATAAACAACGCAAAACATTGTTGCAAAACTATAACGCGTTTAAAGGTCCCTTTTTGTCTGATCTTCTCTTTTTCACTCATAATAAACAACGAAAAACGTTGTTGCAAAACTGTAACGCGTTTAAAAGGTCCCTTTATGTCCGATCTTCTGGTTTTCACTCAAAATAAACAACGAAAAATGTTGTTGCAAAACTATAACACGTTTAAAAGGTCTCATTTTGTCCGATCTTCTCGTTTTCACTCAAAATTAACAACTAAAAACGTTGTTGCAAAACTATAACGCGTTTAAAATGTCCCTTTTTGTCCGATCTTCTCGTTTTCACACAAAATAAACAACAAAATACGTTATTGCAAAACTATAACGCGTTTGAAAGGTCCTTTTTTGTCCGATCTTCTCATTTTCACTCAAAATAAACAACGAAAAACGTTGTTGCAAAACTATAACGCGTTTAAAAGGTCCCTTTATGTCCGATCTTCTCTTTTTCACTGAAAATAAACAACGAAAAACGTTGTTGCAAAACTATAACGCGTTTAAAAGGTCCCATTTTGTCCGATCTTCTCGTTTTCACTCAAAATTAACAACGAAAAACGTTGTTGCAAAACTATAACGCGTTTAAAAGGTCCATTTTTGTCCGATCTTCTAGTTTTCATACAAAATTAACAACGAAAAACATTATTGCAAAACTATAACGCGTTTGAAACGTCCTTTTTTGTCCGATCTTCTCGTTTTCACTCAAAATAAACAACGCAAAACGTTGTTGCAAAACTATAACGAATTTAAAAGGTACCTTTTTGTCCGATCTTCTCTTTTTTCACTCATAATAAACAACGAAAAACGTTGTTGCAAAATTATAACGCGTTTAAAAGGTCCCTTTATGTCCGATCTTCTCGTTTTAACTCAAAATTAACAACGAAAAACGTTGTTGCAAAACTATAACGCGTTTAAAAGGTCCATTTTTGTCCGATCTTCTCGTTTTCATACAAAATAAACAACGAAAATATTATTGCAAAACTATAACGCGTTTGAAAGGTCCCTTTTTGTCCGATCTTCTCGTTTTCACTCAAAATAAACAACGCAAAACATTGTTGCAAAAGTATAACGCGTTTAAAAGGTCCTTTTTTGTCCGATCTTCGAGATTTCACTCTTAATAAACAACGAAAAACGTTGTTGCAAAACTATAACGCGTTTAAAAGGTCCCTTTATGTCCTATCTTCTCGTTTTCACTCAAAATAAACAACGAAAAATGTTGTTGCAAAACTATAACGCGTTTAAAATGTCCCATTTAATCCCAGCTTCTCGTTTTCACTCAAAATAAACAACGAAAAACATTGTTGCAAAACTATAACGCGTTTAAAATGTCCCTTTTTGTCCGATCTTCTCGTTTTCACTCAAAATTAACAACGAAAAACGTTGTTGCAAAACTATAACGCGTTTGAAAGGTACCTTTTTGTCCTATCTTCTCGTTTTCACGCAAAATAAACAACGAAAAACGTTGTTGCAAAACTATAACGCGTTTAAAAAGTCCCTTTTAGTCCGATCTTCTCGTTTTCACTCAAAATAAACAACGAAAAACGTTGTTGCAAAACTATGACGCGTTAAAAGGTCCCTTTTGTCCAATCTTCTCGTTTTCACTCAAAATAAACAACGAAAAACGTTGTTGCAAAACTATATCGCTTTTAAAAGGTCCCTTTTTGTTCGATCTTTTCATTTTCACTCCAAATAAACAACGAAAAACGTTGTTGCAAAACTATAACGCGTTTGAAAGGTCCCTTTTTGTTCGATCTTCTTGTTTTCACTCAAAATTAACAACGAAAAACGTTGTTGCAAAACTATAACGCGTTTAAAAGGTCCCTTTTTGTCCGATCTTCTCGTTTTCACTCAAAATAAACAACGAAAAACGTTGTTGCAAAACTATATCGCGTTTGAAAGGTCCCTTTTTGTTCGATCTTCTCGTTTTCACTCAAAATTAATAACGAAAAACGTTGTTGCAAAACTATAACGCGTTTAAAAAGTCCCTTTTTGTCTGATCTTCTCGTTTTCACACAAAATAAACAACGAAAAACGTTATTGCAAAATTATAACTTGTTTGAAAGGTCCCTTTTTGTCCGATCTTCTCGTTTTCACTCAAAATAAACAACGCAAAACATTGTTGCAAAACTATAACGCGTTTAAAAGGTCCCTTTTTGTCCGATCTTCTCATTTTCACTCAAAATTAACAACGAAAAACTTTGTTGCAAAACTATAACGCGTTTAAAAGGTCCCTTTTTGTCCGATCTTCTCATTTTCACTCAAAATAAACAACGAAAAACGTTGTTGCAAAACTATTACGCGTTTGAAAGGTCCCTTTTTGTCCGATCTTCTCGTTTTCACTCAAAATTAATAAACGAAAAACGTTGTTGCAACACTATAACGCGTTTAAAAGGTCCCTTTTTGTTCGATCTTCTAGTTTTCACACAAAATAAACAACGAAAAACACTTTACAAAACTACAACGCGTTAAAAAGGTCCCTTTTTGTCCGATCTTCTCGTTTTCACTCAAAATAAACAACGAAAAACGTTGTTGCAAAACTATAACGCGTTTAAAACGTCTCTTTTTATCCGATCATCTCGTTTTCACACAAAATAAACAACGAAAAACGTTATTGCAAAACTATAAAGCGTTTGAAAGGTCCCTATTTGTCCACTCTTCTCGTTTTCACTCAAAATAAACAACGAAAAACGTTGTTGCAAAACTATAACGCGTTTAAAACGTCCCTTTTTATCCGATCTTCTCGTTTTCACTAAAAATAAACAACGAAAAACACTTTGCAAAACTACAACGCGTTAAAAAGGTCCCTTTTTGTCCGATCTTCTCGTTTTCACTCAAAATAAACAACGAAAAACGTTGTTGCAAAACTATAACGCGTTTAAAAGGTCCCTTTTTGTCCGATCTTCTCATTTTCACTCCAAATAAACAACGAAAAACTTTGTTGCAAAACTATAACGCGTTTAAAATGTCCCTTTTTGTCCGATCTTTTCGTTTTCACTCAAAATTAACAACGAAAAACGTTGTTGCAAAATTTTAACGCGTTTAAAAGGTACCTTTTTGTATGATCTTCTCGTTTTCACAAAAAATAAACAACGAAAAACGTTATTGCAAAACTATCACCCGTTTGAAAGGTCGCTTTTTGTCCGATCTTCTCGTTTTCACTCAAAATAAACAACGAAAAACGTTGTTGCAAAACTATAACGCGTTTAAAACGTCCCTTTTTATCCGATCTTCTCGTTTTCACTAAAAATAAACAACGAAAAACTCTTTGCAAAACTACAACGCGTTAAAAAGGTCCCTTTTTGTCCGATCTTCTCGTTTTCACTCAAAATAAACAACGAAAAACGTTGTTGCAAAACTATAACGCGTTTAAAAGGTCCCTTTTTATCCAATCTTCTCATTTTCACTCCAAATAAACAACGAAAAACTTTGTTGCAAAACTATAACGCGTTTAAAAGGTCCCTTTTTGTCCGATCTTCTCGTTTTCACTCAAAATTAACAACGAAAAACGTTGTTGCAAAACTATAACGCTTTTAAAAGGTATCTTTTTGTCCGATCTTCTCGTTTTCACAAAAAATAAACAACGAAAAACGTTATTGCAAAACTATCACGCGTTTGAAAGGTCACTTTTTGTTCGATCTTCTCGTTTTCACTCAAAATTAACAACGAAAAACGTTGTTGCAAAACTATAACGCGTTTAAAAGGTCCCTTTTTGTCTGATCTTCTCGTTTTCACACAAAATAAACAACGAAAAATGTTATTGCAAAACTATAACTTGTATGAAAGGTCCCTTTTTGTCCGATCAACTCGTTTTCACTCAAAATAAACAACGCAAAACATTGTTGCAAAACTATAACGCGTTTAAAGGTCCCTTTTTGTCTGATCTTCTCTTTTTCACTCATAATAAACAACGAAAAACGTTGTTGCAAAACTGTAACGCGTTTAAAAGGTCCCTTTATGTCCGATCTTCTGGTTTTCACTCAAAATAAACAACGAAAAATGTTGTTGCAAAACTATAACACGTTTAAAAGGTCTCATTTTGTCCGATCTTCTCGTTTTCACTCAAAATTAACAACTAAAAACGTTGTTGCAAAACTATAACGCGTTTAAAATGTCCCTTTTTGTCCGATCTTCTCGTTTTCACACAAAATAAACAACAAAATACGTTATTGCAAAACTATAACGCGTTTGAAAGGTCCTTTTTTGTCCGATCTTCTCATTTTCACTCAAAATAAACAACGAAAAACGTTGTTGCAAAACTATAACGCGTTTAAAAGGTCCCTTTATGTCCGATCTTCTCTTTTTCACTGAAAATAAACAACGAAAAACGTTGTTGCAAAACTATAACGCGTTTAAAAGGTCCCATTTTGTCCGATCTTCTCGTTTTCACTCAAAATTAACAACGAAAAACGTTGTTGCAAAACTATAACGCGTTTAAAAGGTCCATTTTTGTCCGATCTTCTAGTTTTCATACAAAATTAACAACGAAAAACATTATTGCAAAACTATAACGCGTTTGAAACGTCCTTTTTTGTCCGATCTTCTCGTTTTCACTCAAAATAAACAACGCAAAACGTTGTTGCAAAACTATAACGAATTTAAAAGGTACCTTTTTGTCCGATCTTCTCTTTTTTCACTCATAATAAACAACGAAAAACGTTGTTGCAAAATTATAACGCGTTTAAAAGGTCCCTTTATGTCCGATCTTCTCGTTTTCACTCAAAATTAACAACGAAAAACGTTGTTGCAAAACTATAACGCGTTTAAAAGGTCCATTTTTGTCCGATCTTCTCGTTTTCATACAAAATAAACAACGAAAATATTATTGCAAAACTATAACGCGTTTGAAAGGTCCCTTTTTGTCCGATCTTCTCGTTTTCACTCAAAATAAACAACGCAAAACATTGTTGCAAAAGTATAACGCGTTTAAAAGGTCCTTTTTTGTCCGATCTTCGAGATTTCACTCTTAATAAACAACGAAAAACGTTGTTGCAAAACTATAACGCGTTTAAAAGGTCCCTTTATGTCCTATCTTCTCGTTTTCACTCAAAATAAACAACGAAAAATGTTGTTGCAAAACTATAACGCGTTTAAAATGTCCCATTTAATCCCAGCTTCTCGTTTTCACTCAAAATAAACAACGAAAAACATTGTTGCAAAACTATAACGCGTTTAAAATGTCCCTTTTTGTCCGATCTTCTCGTTTTCACTCAAAATTAACAACGAAAAACGTTGTTGCAAAACTATAACGCGTTTGAAAGGTACCTTTTTGTCCTATCTTCTCGTTTTCACGCAAAATAAACAACGAAAAACGTTGTTGCAAAACTATAACGCGTTTAAAAAGTCCCTTTTAGTCCGATCTTCTCGTTTTCACTCAAAATAAACAACGAAAAACGTTGTTGCAAAACTATGACGCGTTAAAAGGTCCCTTTTGTCCAATCTTCTCGTTTTCACTCAAAATAAACAACGAAAAACGTTGTTGCAAAACTATATCGCTTTTAAAAGGTCCCTTTTTGTTCGATCTTTTCATTTTCACTCCAAATAAACAACGAAAAACGTTGTTGCAAAACTATAACGCGTTTGAAAGGTCCCTTTTTGTTCGATCTTCTTGTTTTCACTCAAAATTAACAACGAAAAACGTTGTTGCAAAACTATAACGCGTTTAAAAGGTCCCTTTTTGTCCGATCTTCTCGTTTTCACTCAAAATAAACAACGAAAAACGTTGTTGCAAAACTATATCGCGTTTGAAAGGTCCCTTTTTGTTCGATCTTCTCGTTTTCACTCAAAATTAATAACGAAAAACGTTGTTGCAAAACTATAACGCGTTTAAAAAGTCCCTTTTTGTCTGATCTTCTCGTTTTCACACAAAATAAACAACGAAAAACGTTATTGCAAAATTATAACTTGTTTGAAAGGTCCCTTTTTGTCCGATCTTCTAGTTTTCACTCAAAATAAACAACGCAAAACATTGTTGCAAAACTATAACGCGTTTAAAAGGTCCCTTTTTGTCCGATCTTCTCATTTTCACTCAAAATTAACAACGAAAAACTTTGTTGCAAAACTATAACGCGTTTAAAAGGTCCCTTTTTGTCCGATCTTCTCGTTTTCACTCAAAATAAACAACGAAAAACGTTGTTGCAAAACTATTACGCGTTTGAAAGGTCCCTTTTTGTCCGATCTTCTCGTTTTCACTCAAAATTAATAAACGAAAAACGTTGTTGCAACACTATAACGCGTTTAAAAGGTCCCTTTTTGTTCGATCTTCTAGTTTTCACACAAAATAAACAACGAAAAACACTTTACAAAACTACAACGCGTTAAAAAGGTCCCTTTTTGTCCGATCTTCTCGTTTTCACTCAAAATAAACAACGAAAAACGTTGTTGCAAAACTATAACGCGTTTAAAACGTCTCTTTTTATCCGATCATCTCGTTTTCACACAAAATAAACAACGAAAAACGTTATTGCAAAACTATAAAGCGTTTGAAAGGTCCCTATTTGTCCACTCTTCTCGTTTTCACTCAAAATAAACAACGAAAAACGTTGTTGCAAAACTATAACGCGTTTAAAACGTCCCTTTTTATCCGATCTTCTCGTTTTCACTAAAAATAAACAACGAAAAACACTTTGCAAAACTACAACGCGTTAAAAAGGTCCCTTTTTGTCCGATCTTCTCGTTTTCACTCAAAATAAACAACGAAAAACGTTGTTGCAAAACTATAACGCGTTTAAAAGGTCCCTTTTTGTCCGATCTTCTCATTTTCACTCCAAATAAACAACGAAAAACTTTGTTGCAAAACTATAACGCGTTTAAAATGTCCCTT
The DNA here is from genome assembly GCF_046630445.1 of Rutidosis leptorrhynchoides. Classification (NCBI taxonomy): domain Eukaryota; kingdom Viridiplantae; phylum Streptophyta; class Magnoliopsida; order Asterales; family Asteraceae; genus Rutidosis; species Rutidosis leptorrhynchoides. The sequence continues at coordinate 263,795,845 of NC_092337.1, forward strand.
TTTGTCCGATCTTTTCGTTTTCACTCAAAATTAACAACGAAAAACGTTGTTGCAAAATTTTAACGCGTTTAAAAGGTACCTTTTTGTATGATCTTCTCGTTTTCACAAAAAATAAACAACGAAAAACGTTATTGCAAAACTATCACCCGTTTGAAAGGTCGCTTTTTGTCCGATCTTCTCGTTTTCACTCAAAATTAACAACGAAAAACGTTGTTGCAAAACTATAACGCGTTTAAAAGGTCTCTTTTTGTCTGATCTTCTCGTTTTCACACAAAATAAACAACGAAAAACGTTATTGCAAAACTTAACTTGTTTGAAAGGTCCCTTTTTGTCCGATCAACTAGTTTTCACTCAAAATAAACAACGCAAAACATTGTTGCAAAACTATAACGCGTTTAAAAGGTCCCTTTATGTCCGGTCTTCTCGTTTTCACTCAAAATAAACAACGAAAAATGTTGTTACAAAACTATAACACGTTTAAAAGGTCTCATTTTGTCCGATCTTCTCGTTTTCACTCAAAATTAACAACGAAAAACGTTGTTACAAAACTATAGCGCGTTTAAAATGTCCCTTTTTGTCCGATCTTCTCATTTTCACACAAAATAAACAACAAAATACGTTATTGCAAAACTATAACGCGTTTGAAAGGTCCCTTTTTGTCCGATCTTCTCATTTTCACTCAAAATAAACAACGAAAAACGTTGTTGCAAAACTATAACGCGTTTAAAAGGTCCCTTTATGTCTGATCTTCTCTTTTTCACTCAAAATAAACAACGAAAAACGTTGTTGCAAAACTATAACGCGTTTAAAAGGTCCCATTTTGTCCGATCTTCTCGTTTTCACTCAAAATTAACAACGAAAAACGTTGTTGCAAAACTATAACGCGTTTAAAAGGTCCATTTTTGTTCGATCTTCTCGTTTTCATACAAAATAAACAACGAAAAATATTATTGCAAAACTATAACGCGTTTGAAAGGTCCCTTTTTGTCCGATCTTCGAGTTTTCACTCAAAATAAACAACGCAAAACATTGTTGCAAAACTATAACGCGTTTAAAAGGTCCCTTTTTGTCCGATCTTCTCGTTTTCACTCATAATTAACAACGAAAAATGTTGTTGCAAAACTATAACGCGTTTAATAGGTCCCATTTTGTCCCAGCTTCTCGTTTTCACTCAAAATTAACAACGAAAAATGTTGTTGCAATACTATAACGCGTTTAAAATGTCCCTTTTTGTCCGATTTTCTCGTTTTCACACAAAATAAACAACAAAATACGTTATTGCAAAACTATAACGCGTTTGAAAGGTCCCTTTTTGTCCGATCTTCTCATTTTCAATCAAAATAAACAACGAAAAACGTTGTTGCAAAACTATAACGCGTTTAAAAGGTCCCTTTATGTCTGATCTTCTCTTTTTCACTCAAAATAAACAACGAAAAACGATGTTGCAAAACTATAACGCGTTTAAAAGGTCCCTTTTTGTCCAATCTTCTCGTTTTCACTCAAAATAAACAACGAAAAACGTTGTTGCAAAACTATATCGCGTTTAAAAGGTCCCTTTTTGTCCGATCTTCTCATTTTCACTCCAAATAAACAACGAAAAACGTTGTTGCAAAACTATAACGCGTTTAAAAGGTCCCTTTTTGTCCGATCTTCTCGTTTTCACTCAAAATAAATAACGAAAAACGTTGTTGCAAAACTATAACGCGTTTGAAAGGTCCCTTTTTGTCCGATCTTCTCGTTTTCACTCAAAATTAATAACGAAAAACGTTGTTGCAAAACTATAACGCGTGTAAAAGGTCCCCTTTTGTCTGATCTTCTCGTTTTCACACAAAATAAACAACGAAAAACGTTATTGCAAAACTATAACTTGTTTGAAAGGTTCCTTTTTGTCCGATCTTCTCGTTTTCACTCAAAATAAACAACGCAAAACATTGTTGCAAAACTATAACGCGTTTAAAAGGTCCCTTTTTGTCCGATCTTCTCATTTTCACTCAAAATTAACAACGAAAAACGTTGTTGCAAAACTATAACGCGTTTAAAAGGTCCCTTTTTGTCCGATCTTCTCGTTTTCACTTAAAATAAACAACGAAAAACGTTGTTGCAAAACTATTACGCGTTTGAAAGGTCCCTTTTTGTCCGATCTTCTCGTTTTCACTCAAAATTAATAAACGAAAAACGTTGTTGCAACAATATAACGCGTTTAAAAGGTCCCTTTTTGTTCGATCTTCTCGTTTTCACACAAAATAAGCAACGAAAAACGTTATTGCAAAACTATAAAGCGTTTGAAAGGTCCCTTTTTGTCCGATCTTCTCGTTTTCACTCAAAATAAATAACGAAAAACGTTGTTGCAAAACTATAACGCGTTTAAAACGTCCCTTTTTATCCGATCTTCTCGTTTTCACTAAAAATAAACAACGAAAAACACTTTGCAAAACTACAACGCGTTAAAAAGGTCCCTTTTTGTCCGATCTTCTCGTTTTCACTCAAAATAAACAACGAAAAACGTTGTTGCAAAACTATAACGCGTTTAAAAGGTCCCTTTTTGTCCGATCTTCTCATTTTCACTCTAAATAAACAACGAAAAACTTTGTTGCAAAACTATAACGCGTTTAAAATGTCCCTTTATGTCCGATCTTCTCGTTTTCACTCAAAATTAACAACGAAAAACGTTGTTGCAAAACTATAACGCGTTTAAAAGGTACCTTTTTGCCCGATCTTCTCGTTTTCACAAAAAATAAACAACGAAAAACGTTGTTGCAAAACTATAACGCGTTTAAAAGGTCCCTTTTTGTCCGATCTTCTCGTTTTCACTCAAAATAAACAACGAAAAACGTTGTTGCAAAACTATATCGCGTTTGAAAGGTCCCTTTTTGTCCGATCTTCTCGTTTTCACTCAAAATTAATAACGAAAAACGTTGTTGCAAAACTATAACGCGTTTAAAAAGTCCCTTTTTGTCTGATCTTCTCGTTTTCACACAAAATAAACAACGAAAAACGTTATTGCAAAACTATAACTTGTTTGAAAGGTCCCTTTTTGTCCGATCTTCTCGTTTTCACTCAAAATAAACAACGCAAAACATTGTTGCAAAACTATAACGCGTTTAAAAGGTCCCTTTTTGTCCGATCTTCTCATTTTCACTCAAAATTAACAACGAAAAACTTTGTTGCAAAACTATAACGCGTTTAAAAGGTCCCTTTTTGTCCGATCTTCTCGTTTTCACTCAAAATAAACAACGAAAAACGTTGTTGCAAAACTATTACGCGTTTGAAAGGTCCCTTTTTGTCCGATCTTCTCGTTTTCACTCAAAATTAATAAACGAAAAACGTTGTTGCAACACTATAACGCGTTTAAAAGGTCCCTTTTTGTTCGATCTTCTAGTTTTCACACAAAATAAACAACGAAAAACACTTTGCAAAACTACAACGCGTTAAAAAGGTCCCTTTTTGTCCGATCTTCTCGTTTTCACTCAAAATAAACAACGAAAAACGTTGTTGCAAAACTATAACGCGTTTAAAACGTCCCTTTTTATCCGATCATCTCGTTTTCACACAAAATAAACAACGAAAAACGTTATTGCAAAACTATAAAGCGTTTGAAAGGTCCCTATTTGTCCGCTCTTCTCGTTTTCACTCAAAATAAACAACGAAAAACGTTGTTGCAAAACTATAACGCGTTTAAAACGTCCCTTTTTATCCGATCTTCTCGTTTTCACTAAAAATAAACAACGAAAAACACTTTGCAAAACTACAAAGCGTTAAAAAGGTCCCTTTTTGTCCGATCTTCTCGTTTTCACTCAAAATAAACAACGAAAAACGTTGTTGCAAAACTATAACGCGTTTAAAAGGTCCCTTTTTGTCCGATCTTCTCATTTTCACTCCAAATAAACAACGAAAACCTTTGTTGCAAAATTATAACGCGTTTAAAATGTCCCTTTTTGTCCGATCTTTTCGTTTTCACTCAAAATTAACAACGAAAAACGTTGTTGCAAAATTTTAACGCGTTTAAAAGGTACCTTTTTGTATGATCTTCTCGTTTTCACAAAAAATAAACAACGAAAAACGTTATTGCAAAACTATCACCCGTTTGAAAGGTCCCTTTTTGTCCGATCTTCTCGTTTTCACTCAAAATTAACAACGAAAAACGTTGTTGCAAAACTATAACGCGTTTAAAAGGTCTCTTTTTGTCTGATCTTCTCGTTTTCACACAAAATAAACAACGAAAAACGTTATTGCAAAACTTAACTTGTTTGAAAGGTCCCTTTTTGTCCGATCAACTAGTTTTCACTCAAAATAAACAACGCAAAACATTGTTGCAAAACTATAACGCGTTTAAAAGGTCCCTTTATGTCCGATCTTCTCGTTTTCACTCAAAATAAACAACGAAAAATGTTGTTACAAAACTATAACACGTTTAAAAGGTCTCATTTTGTCCGATCTTCTCGTTTTCACTCAAAATTAACAACGAAAAACGTTGTTACAAAACTATAGCGCGTTTAAAATGTCCCTTTTTGTCCGATCTTCTCATTTTCACACAAAATAAACAACAAAATACGTTATTGCAAAACTATAACGCGTTTGAAAGGTCCCTTTTTGTCCGATCTTCTCATTTTCACTCAAAATAAACAACGAAAAACGTTGTTGCAAAACTATAACGCGTTTAAAAAGTCCCTTTATGTCTGATCTTCTCTTTTTCACTCAAAATAAACAACGAAAAACGTTGTTGCAAAACTATAACGCGTTTAAAAGGTCCCATTTTGTCCGATCTTCTCGTTTTCACTCAAAATTAACAACGAAAAACGTTGTTGCAAAACTATAACGCGTTTAAAAGGTCCATTTTTGTTCGATCTTCTCGTTTTCATACAAAATAAACAACGAAAAATATTATTGCAAAACTATAACGCGTTTGAAAGGTCCCTTTTTGTCCGATCTTCGAGTTTTCACTCAAAATAAACAACGCAAAACATTGTTGCAAAACTATAACGCGTTTAAAAGGTCCCTTTTTGTCCGATCTTCTCGTTTTCACTCATAATTAACAACGAAAAATGTTGTTGCAAAACTATGACGCGTTTAATAGGTCCCATTTTGTCCCAGCTTCTCGTTTTCACTCAAAATTAACAACGAAAAATGTTGTTGCAATACTATAACGCATTTAAAATGTCCCTTTTTGTCCGATTTTCTCGTTTTCACACAAAATAAACAACAAAATACGTTATTGCAAAACTATAACGCGTTTGAAAGGTCCCTTTTTGTCCGATCTTCTCATTTTCAATCAAAATAAACAACGAAAAACGTTGTTGCAAAACTATAACGCGTTTAAAAGGTCCCTTTATGTCTGATCTTCTCTTTTTCACTCAAAATAAACAACGAAAAACGTTGTTGCAAAACTATAACGCGTTTAAAAGGTCCCTTTTTGTCCAATCTTCTCGTTTTCACTCAAAATAAACAACGAAAAACGTTGTTGCAAAACTATATCGCGTTTAAAAGGTCCCTTTTTGTCCGATCTTCTCATTTTCACTCCAAATAAACAACGAAAAACGTTGTTGCAAAACTATAACGCGTTTGAAAGGTCCCTTTTTATCCGATCTTCTTGTTTTCACTCAAAATTAACTACGAAAAACGTTGTTGCAAAACTATAACGCGTTTAAAAGGTCCCTTTTTGTCCGATCTTCTCGTTTTCACTCAAAATAAATAACGAAAAACGTTGTTGCAAAACTATAACGCGTTTGAAAGGTCCCTTTTTGTCCGATCTTCTCGTTTTCACTCAAAATTAATAACGAAAAACGTTGTTGCAAAACTATAACGCGTGTAAAAGGTCCCCTTTTGTCTGATCTTCTCGTTTTCACACAAAATAAACAACGAAAAACGTTATTGCAAAACTATAACTTGTTTGAAAGGTTCCTTTTTGTCCGATCTTCTCGTTTTCACTCAAAATAAACAACGCAAAACATTGTTGCAAAACTATAACGCGTTTAAAAGGTCCCTTTTTGTCCGATCTTCTCATTTTCACTCAAAATTAACAACGAAAAACGTTGTTGCAAAACTATAACGCGTTTAAAAGGTCCCTTTTTGTCCGATCTTCTCGTTTTCACTCAAAATAAACAACGAAAAACGTTGTTGCAAAACTATTACGCGTTTGAAAGGTCCCTTTTTGTCCGATCTTCTCATTTTCACTCAAAATTAATAAACGAAAAACATTGTTGCAACAATATAACGCGTTTAAAAGGTCCCTTTTTGTTCGATCTTCTCGTTTTCACACAAAATAAGCAACGAAAAACGCTATTGCAAAACTATAAAGCGTTTGAAAGGTCCCTTTTTGTCCGATCTTCTCGTTTTCACTCAAAATAAATAACGAAAAACGTTGTTGCAAAACTATAACGCGTTTAAAACGTCCCTTTTTATCCGATCTTCTCGTTTTCACTAAAAATAAACAACGAAAAACACTTTGCAAAACTACAACGCGTTAAAAAGGTCCCTTTTTGTCCGATCTTCTCGTTTTCACTCAAAATAAACAACGAAAAACGTTGTTGCAAAACTATAACGCGTTTAAAAGGTCCCTTTTTGTCCGATCTTCTCATTTTCACTCTAAATAAACAACGAAAAACTTTGTTGCAAAACTATAACGCGTTTAAAATGTCCCTTTATGTCCGATCTTCTCGTTTTCACTCAAAATTAACAACGAAAAACGTTGTTGCAAAACTATAACGCGTTTAAAAGGTACCTTTTTGTCCGATCTTCTCGTTTTCACAAAAAATAAACAACGAAAAACGTTATTGCAAAACTATCACGCGTTTGAAAGGTCCCTTTTTGTCCGATCTTCTCGTTTTCACTCAAAATTAACAACGAAAAACGTTGTTGCAAAACTATAACGCGTTTAAAAGGTCCCTTTTTCTCTGATCTTCTCGTTTTCACACAAAATAAATAACGAAAAACGTTATTGCAAAACTTAACTTGTTTGAAAGGTCCCTTTTTGTCCGATCAACTAGTTTTCACTCAAAATAAACAACGCAAAACATTGTTGCAAAACTATAACGCGTTTAAAAGGTCCTTTTTTGTCCGATCTTCTCTTTTTCACTCATAATAAACAACGAAAAACGTTGTTACAAAACTGTAACGCGTTTAAAAGGTCCCTTTATGTCCGATCTTCTCGTTTTCACTCAAAATAAACAACGAAAAATGTAGTTGCAAAACTATAACACGTTTAAAAGGACTCATTTTGTCCGATCTTCTCGTTTTCACTCAAAATTAACAACGAAAAACGTTGTTGCAAAACTATAACGCGTTTAAAATGTCCCTTTTTGTCCGATCTTCTCATTTTCACACAAAATAAACAACAAAATACGTTATTGCAAAACTATAACGCGTTTGAAAGGTCCCTTTTTGTCCGATCTTCTCATTTTCACTCAAAATAAACAACGAAAAACGGTGTTGCAAAACTATAACGCGTTTAAAAGGTCCCTTTATGTCTGATCTTCTCTTTTTCACTCAAAATAAACAACGAAAAACGTTGTTGCAAAACTATAACGCGTTTAAAAGGTCCCATTTTGTCCGATCTTCTCGTTTTCACTCAAAATTAACAACGAAAAACGTTGTTGCAAAACTATAACGCGTTTAAAAGGTCCATTTTTGTCCGATCTTCTCGTTTTCATACAAAATAAACAACGAAAAATATTATTGCAAAACTATAACGCGTTTGAAAGGTCCATTGTTGTCCGATCTTCGAGTTTTCACTAAAAATAAACAACGCAAAACATTGTTGCAAAAGTATAACGCGTTTAAAAGGTCCCTTTTTGTCCGATCTTCTCGTTTTCACTCATAATTAACAACGAAAAATGTTGTTGCAAAACTATAACGCGTTTAATAGGTCCCATTTTGTCCCAGCTTCTCGTTTTCACTCAAAATTAACAACGAAAAACGTTGTTGCAATACTATAAAGACTTTAAAATGTCCCTTTTTGTCCCATTTTCTCGTTTTCACACAAAATAAACAACGAAATACGTTATTGCAAAACTATAACGCGTTTGAAAGGTCCCTTTTTGTCCGATCTTCTCGTTTTCACCCAAAATAAACAACAAAAACGTTGTTGCAAAACTATAACGCGTTTAAAAAGTCCCTTTTAGTCCGATCTTCTCGTTTTCACTCAAAATAAACAACGAAAAATGTTGTTGCAAAACTATAACGCGTTTAAAAGGTCCCTTTTTGTCCAATCTTCTCGTTTTCACTCAAAATAAACAACGAAAAACGTTGTTGCAAAACTATATCGCGTTTAAAAGGTCCCTTTTTGTCCGATCTTCTCATTTTCACTCCAAATAAACAACGAAAAACGTTGTTGCAAAACTATAACGCGTTTGAAAGGTCCCTTTTTATTCGATCTTCTTGTTTTCACTCAAAATTAACAACGAAAAACGTTGTTGCAAAACTATAACGCGTTTAAAAGGTCCCTTTTTGTCCGATCTTCTCGTTTTCACTCAAAATAAACAACGAAAAACGTTGTTGCAAAACTATAACGCATTTGAAAGGTCCCTTTTTGTCCGATCTTCTCGTTTTCACTCAAAATTAATAACGAAAAACGTTGTTGCAAAACTATAACGCGTTTAAAAGGTTCCTTTTTGTCCGTTCTTCTCGTTTTCACACAAAATAAACAACGAAAAACGTTATTGCAAAACTATAACTTGTTTGAAAGGTTCCTTTTTGTCCGATCTTCTCGTTTTCACTCAAAATAAACAACGCAAAACATTGTTGCAAAACTATAACGCGTTTAAAAGGTTCCTTTTTGTCCGATCTTCTCATTTTCACTCAAAAGTAACAACGAAAAACGTTGTTGCAAAACTATAACGCGTTTAAAAGGTCCCTTTTTGTCCGATCTTCTCGTTTTCACTCAAAATAAACAACGAAAAACGTTGTTGCAAAACTATTACGCGTTTGAAAGGTCCCTTTTTGTCCGATCTTCTCGTTTTCACTCAAAATTAATAAACGAAAAACGTTGTTGCAACAATATAACGCGTTTAAAAGGTCCCTTTTTGTTCGATCTTCTCATTTTCAAACAAAATAAACAACGAAAAACGTTATTGCAAAACTATAAAGCGTTTGAAAGGTCCCTTTTTGTCCGATCTTCTCGTTTTCACTCAAAATAAACAACGAAAAACGTTGTTGCAAAACTATAACGCGTTTAAAACGTCCCTTTTTATCGATCTTCTCGTTTTCACTAAAAATAAACAACGAAAAACTCTTTGCAAAACTACAACGCGTTAAAAAGGTCCCTTTTTGTCCGATCTTCTCGTTTTCACTCAAAATAAACAACGAAAAACGTTGTTGCAAAACTATAACGCGTTTAAAAGGTCCCTTTTTGTCCGATCTTCTCATTTTCACTCCAAATAAACAACGAAAAACTTTGTTGCAAAACTATAACGCGTTTAAAAGGTCCCTTTTTGTCCGATCTTCTCGTTTTCACTCAAAATTAACAACGAAAAACGTTGTTGCAAAACTATAACGCGTTTAAAAGGTACCTTTTTGTCCGATCTTCTGGTTTTCACAAAAAATAAACAACGAAAAACGTTATTGCAAAACTATCACGCGTTTGAAAGGTCCCTTTTTGTCCGATCTTCTCATTTTCACTCAAAATTAACAACGAAAAACGTTGTTGCAAAACTATAACGCGTTTAAAAGGTCCCTTTTTGTCTGATCTTCTCGTTTTCACACAAAATAAACAACGAAAAACGTTATTGCAAAACTATAACTTGTTTGAAAGGTCCCTTTTTGTCCGATCAACTCGTTTTCACTAAAAATAAACAACGCAAACATTGTTGCAAAACTATAACGCGTTTAAAAGGTCCCTTTTTGTCCGATCTTCTCTTTTTCACTCATAATAAACAACGAAAAACGTTGTTGCAAAACTGTAACGCGTTTAAAAGGTCCCTTTATGTCCGATCTTCTCGTTTTCACTCAAAATAAACAACGAAAAATGTTGTTGCAAAACTATAACACGTTTAAAAGGTCTCATTTTGTCCGATCTTCTCGTTTTCACTCAAAATTAACAACGAAAAACGTTGTTGCAAAACTATAACGCGTTTAAAATGTCCCTTTTTATCCGATCTTCTCGTTTTCACACAAAATAAACAACAAAATATGTTATTGCAAAACTATAACGCGTTTGAAAGGTCCCTTTTTATCCGATCTTCTCATTTTCACTCAAAATAAACAACGAAAAACGTTGTTGCAAAACTATAACGCGTTTAAAAGGTCCCTTTATGTCTGATCTTCTCTTTTTCACTCAAAATAAACAACGAAAAACGTTGTTGCAAAACTATAACGCGTTTAAAAGGTCCCATTTTGTCCGATCTTCTCGTTTTCACTCAAAATTAACAAAGAAAAACGTTGTTGGAAAACTATAACGCGTTTGAAAGGTCCATTTTTGTCCGATCTTCTCGTTTTCATACAAAATAAACAACGAAAAATATTATTGCAAAACTATAACGCGTTTGAAAGGTCCCTTTTTGTCCGATCTTCTCGTTTTCACTCAAAATAAACAACGCAAAACATTGTTGCAAAACTATAACGCGTTTAAAAGGTCCTTTTTTGTCCGATCTTCGAGTTTTCACTCATAATAAACAACGAAAAACGTTGTTGCAAAACTATAACGCGTTTAAAAGGTCCCTTTATGTCCGATCTTCTCGTTTTCACTCAAAATAAACAACGAAAAATGTTGTTGCAAAACTATAACGCGTTTAAAAGGTCCCATTTTGTCCCAGCTTCTCGTTTTCACTCAAAATTAACAACGAAAAACGTTGTTGCAAAACTATAACGCGTTTAAAATGTCCCTTTTTGTCCGATCTTCTCGTTTTCACACAAAATAAACAACGAAATACGTTATTGCAAAACTATAACGCGTTTAAAAGGTCCCTTTTTGTCCTATCTTCTCGTTTTCACCCAAAATTAACAACGAAAAACGTTGTTGCAAAACTATAACGCGTTTAAAATGTCCCTTTTTGTCCGATCTTCTCGTTTTCACACAAAATAAACAACAAAATACGTTATTGCAAAACTATAACGCGTTTGAAAGGTCCCTTTTTGTCCGATCTTCTCGTTTTCACACAAAATAAACAACAAAATACGTTATTGCAAAACTATAACGCGTTTGAAAGGTCCCTTTTTGTCCGATCTTCTCACTTTCACTCAAAATAAACAACGAAAAACGTTGTTGCAAAACTATAACGCGTTTAAAAGGTCCCTTTATGTCTGATCTTCTCTTTTTCACTCAAAATAAACAACGAAAAACGTTGTTGCAAAACTATAACGCGTTTAAAAGGTCCCATTTTGTCCGATCTTCTCATTTTCACTCAAAATTAACAACGAAAAACGTTGTTGGAAAACTATAACGCGTTTGAAAGGTCCATTTTTGTCCGATCTTCTCGTTTTCATACAAAATAAACAACAAAAAATATTATTGCAAAACTATAACGCGTTTGAAAGGTCCCTTTTTGTCCGATCTTCTCGTTTTCACTCAAAATAAACAACGCAAAACATTGTTGCAAAACTATAACGCGTTTAAAAGGTCCTTTTTTGTCCGATCTTCGAGTTTTCACTCATAATAAACAACGAAAAACGTTGTTGCAAAACTATAACGCGTTTAAAAGGTCCCTTTATGTCCGATCTTCTCGTTTTCACTCAAAATAAACAACGAAAAATGTTGTTGCAAAACTATAACGCGTTTAAAAGGTCCCATTTTGTCCCAGCTTCTCGTTTTCACTCAAAATTAACAACGAAAAACGTTGTTGCAAAACTATAACGCGTTTAAAATGTCCCTTTTTCTCCGATCTTCTCGTTTTCACACAAAATAAACAACGAAATACGTTATTGCAAAACTATAACGCGTTTAAAAGGTCCCTTTTTGTCCGATCTTCTCGTTTTCACCCAAAATAAACAACGAAAAACGTTGTTGCAAAACTATAACGCGTTTAAAAAGTCCCTTTTAGTCCGATCTTCTCGTTTTCACTCAAAATAAACAACGAAAAACGTTGTTGCAAAACTATGACGCGTTAAAAGGTCCCTTTTTGTCCAATCTTCTCGTTTTCACTCAAAATAAACAACGAAAAACGTTGTTGCAAAACTATATCGCGTTTAAAAGGTCCCTTTTTGTCCGATCTTCTCATTTTCACTCTAAATAAACAACGAAAAACGTTGTTGCAAAACTATAACGCGTTTGAAAGGTCCCTTTTTGTTCGATCTTCTTGTTTTCACTCAAAATTAACATACAAAAACGTTGTTGCAAAACTATAACGCGTTTAAAAGGTCCCTTTTTGTCCGATCTTCTCGTTTTCACTCAAAATAAACAACGAAAAACGTTGTTGCAAAACTATAACGCGTTTGAAAGGTCCCTTTTTGTCCGATCTTCTCGTTTTCACTCAAAATTAATAACGAAAAACGTTGTTGCAAAACTATAACGCGTTTAAAAGGTCCCTTTTTGTCTAATCTTCTCGTTTTCACACAAAATAAACAATGAAAAACGTTATTGCAAAACTATAACTTGTTTGAAAGGTCCCTTTTTGTCCGATCTTCTCGTTTTCACTCAAAATAAACAACGCAAAACATTGTTGCAAAACTATAACGCGTTTAAAAGGTCCCTTTTTGTCCGAACGTCCCATTTTCACTCAAAATTAACAACGAAAAACGTTGTTGCAAAACTATAACGCGTTTAAAAGGTCCCTTTTTGTCCGATCTTCTCGTTTTCACTCAAAATAAACAACGAAAAACGTTGTTGCAAAACTATCACGCGTTTGAAAGGTCCCTTTTTGTCCGATCTTCTCGTTTTCACTCAAAATTAATAAACGAAAAACGTTGTTGCAACACTATAACGCGTTTAAAAGGTCCCTTTTTGTCCGATCTTCTCGTTTTCACACAAAATAAACAACGAAATACGTTATTGCAAAACTATAACGCGTTTAAAAGGTCCCTTTTTGTCCTATCTTCTCGTTTTCACCCAAAATTAACAACGAAAAACGTTGTTGCAAAACTATAACGCGTTTAAAATGTCCCTTTTTGTCCGATCTTCTCGTTTTCACACAAAATAAACAACAAAATACGTTATTGCAAAACTATAACGCGTTTGAAAGGTCCCTTTTTGTCCGATCTTCTCGTTTTCACACAAAATAAACAACAAAATACGTTATTGCAAAACTATAACGCGTTTGAAAGGTCCCTTTTTGTCCGATCTTCTCACTTTCACTCAAAATAAACAACGAAAAACGTTGTTGCAAAACTATAACGCGTTTAAAAGGTCCCTTTATGTCTGATCTTCTCTTTTTCACTCAAAATAAACAAAGAAAAACGTTGTTGCAAAACTATAACGCGTTTAAAAGGTCCCATTTTGTCCGATCTTCTCATTTTCACTCAAAATTAACAACGAAAAACGTTGTTGGAAAACTATAACGCGTTTGAAAGGTCCATTTTTGTCCGATCTTCTCGTTTTCATACAAAATAAACAACAAAAAATATTATTGCAAAACTATAACGCGTTTGAAAGGTCCCTTTTTGTCCGATCTTCTCGTTTTCACTCAAAATAAACAACGCAAAATATTGTTGCAAAACTATAACGCGTTTAAAAGGTCCTTTTTTATCCGATCTTCGAGTTTTCACTCATAATAAACAACGAAAAACTTTGTTGCAAAACTATAACGCGTTTAAAAGGTCCCTTTATGTCCGATCTTCTCGTTTTCACTCAAAATAAACAACGAAAAATGTTGTTGCAAAACTATAACGCGTTTAAAAGGTCCCATTTTGTCCCAGCTTCTCGTTTTCACTCAAAATTAACAACGAAAAACGTTGTTGCAAAACTATAACGCGTTTAAAATGTCCCTTTTTGTCCGATCTTCTCGTTTTCACACAAAATAAACAACGAAATACGTTATTGCAAAACTATAACGCGTTTAAAAGGTCCCTTTTTGTCCGATCTTCTCGTTTTCACCCAAAATAAACAACGAAAAACGTTGTTGCAAAACTATAACGCGTTTAAAAAGTCCCTTTTAGTCCGATCTTCTCGTTTTCACTCAAAATAAACAACGAAAAACGTTGTTGCAAAACTATGACGCGTTAAAAGGTCCCTTTTTGTCCAATCTTCTCGTTTTCACTCAAAATAAACAACGAAAAACGTTGTTGCAAAACTATATCGCGTTTAAAAGGTCCCTTTTTGTCCGATCTTCTCATTTTCACTCCAAATAAACAACGAAAAACGTTGTTGCAAAACTATAACGCGTTTGAAAGGTCCCTTTTTGTTCGATCTTCTTGTTTTCACTCAAAATTAACATACAAAAACGTTGTTGCAAAACTATAACGCGTTTAAAAGGTCCCTTTTTGTCCGATCTTCTCGTTTTCACTCAAAATAAACAACGAAAAACGTTGTTGCAAAACTATAACGCGTTTGAAAGGTCCCTTTTTGTCCGATCTTCTCGTTTTCACTCAAAATTAATAACGAAAAACGTTGTTGCAAAACTATAACGCGTTTAAAAGGTCCCTTTTTGTCTGATCTTCTCGTTTTCACACAAAATAAACAATGAAAAACGTTATTGCAAAACTATAACTTGTTTGAAAGGTCCCTTTTTGTCCGATCTTCTCGTTTTCACTCAAAATAAACAACGCAAAACATTGTTGCAAAACTATAACGCGTTTAAAAGGTCCCTTTTTGTCCGAACGTCCCATTTTCACTCAAAATTAACAACGAAAAACGTTGTTGCAAAACTATAACGCGTTTAAAAGGTCCCTTTTTGTCCGATCTTCTCGTTTTCACTCAAAATAAACAACGAAAAACGTTGTTGCAAAACTATTACGCGTTTGAAAGGTCCCTTTTTGTCCGATCTTCTCGTTTTCACTCAAAATTAATAAACGAAAAACGTTGTTGCAAAACTATAACGCGTTTAAAAGGTCCCTTTTTGTTCGATCTTCTCGTTTTCACACAAAATAAACAACGAAAAACGTTATTGCAAAACTATAAAGCGTTTGAAAGGTCCCTTTTTGTTCGATCTTCTCGTTTTCACTCAAAATAAACAACGAAAAACGTTGTTGCAAAACTATAACGCGTTTAAAACGTCCCTTTTTATCCGATCTTCTCGTTTTCACTAAAAATAAACAACGAAAAACTCTTTGCAAAACTACAACGCGTTAAAAAGGTCCTTTTTTGTCCGATCTTCTCGTTTTCACTCAAAATAAACAACGAAAAACGTTGTTGCAAAACTATAACGCGTTTAAAAGGTCCCTTTTTATCCGATCTTCTCATTTTCACTCCAAATAAACAACGAAAAACTTTGTTGCAAAACTATAACGCGTTTAAAAGGTCCTTTTTTGTCCGATCTTCTCGTTTTCACTCAAAATAAACAACGCAAAACATTGTTGCAAAACTATAACGCGTTTAAAAGGTCCCTTTTTGTCCGAACGTCCCATTTTCACTCAAAATTAACAACGAAAAACGTTGTTGCAAAACTATAACGCGTTTAAAAGGTCCCTTTTTGTCCGATCTTCTCGTTTTCACTCAAAATAAACAACGAAAAACGTTGTTGCAAAACTATCACGCGTTTGAAAGGTCCCTTTTTGTCCGATCTTCTCGTTTTCACTCAAAATTAATAAACGAAAAACGTTGTTGCAACACTATAACGCGTTTAAAAGGTCCCTTTTTGTCCGATCTTCTCGTTTTCACACAAAATAAACAACGAAATACGTTATTGCAAAACTATAACGCGTTTAAAAGGTCCCTTTTTGTCCTATCTTCTCGTTTTCACCCAAAATTAACAACGAAAAACGTTGTTGCAAAACTATAACGCGTTTAAAATGTCCCTTTTTGTCCGATCTTCTCGTTTTCACACAAAATAAACAACAAAATACGTTATTGCAAAACTATAACGCGTTTGAAAGGTCCCTTTTTGTCCGATCTTCTCGTTTTCACACAAAATAAACAACAAAATACGTTATTGCAAAACTATAACGCGTTTGAAAGGTCCCTTTTTGTCCGATCTTCTCACTTTCACTCAAAATAAACAACGAAAAACGTTGTTGCAAAACTATAACGCGTTTAAAAGGTCCCTTTATGTCTGATCTTCTCTTTTTCACTCAAAATAAACAACGAAAAACGTTGTTGCAAAACTATAACGCGTTTAAAAGGTCCCATTTTGTCCGATCTTCTCATTTTCACTCAAAATTAACAACGAAAAACGTTGTTGGAAAACTATAACGCTTTTGAAAGGTCCATTTTTGTCCGATCTTCTCGTTTTCATACAAAATAAACAACAAAAAATATTATTGCAAAACTATAACGCGTTTGAAAGGTCCCTTTTTGTCCGATCTTCTCGTTTTCACTCAAAATAAACAACGCAAAACATTGTTGCAAAACTATAACGCGTTTAAAAGGTCCTTTTTTATCCGATCTTCGAGTTTTCACTCATAATAAACAACGAAAAACGTTGTTGCAAAACTATAACGCGTTTAAAAGGTCCCTTTATGTCCGATCTTCTCGTTTTCACTCAAAATAAACAACGAAAAATGTTGTTGCAAAACTATAACGCGTTTAAAAGGTCCCATTTTGTCCCAGCTTCTCGTTTTCACTCAAAATTAACAACGAAAAACGTTGTTGCAAAACTATAACGCGTTTAAAATGTCCCTTTTTGTCCGATCTTCTCGTTTTCACACAAAATAAACAACGAAATACGTTATTGCAAAACTATAACGCGTTTAAAAGGTCCCTTTTTGTCCGATCTTCTCGTTTTCACCCAAAATAAACAACGAAAAACGTTGTTGCAAAACTATAACGCGTTTAAAAAGTCCCTTTTAGTCCGATCTTCTCGTTTTCACTCAAAATAAACAACGAAAAACGTTGTTGCAAAACTATGACGCGTTAAAAGGTCCCTTTTTGTCCAATCTTCTCGTTTTCACTCAAAATAAACAACGAAAAACGTTGTTGCAAAACTATATCGCGTTTAAAAGGTCCCTTTTTGTCCGATCTTCTCATTTTCACTCCAAATAAACAACGAAAAACGTTGTTGCAAAACTATAACGCGTTTGAAAGGTCCCTTTTTGTTCGATCTTCTTGTTTTCACTCAAAATTAACATACAAAAACGTTGTTGCAAAACTATAACGCGTTTAAAAGGTCCCTTTTTGTCCGATCTTCTCGTTTTCACTCAAAATAAACAACGAAAAACGTTGTTGCAAAACTATAACGCGTTTGAAAGGTCCCTTTTTGTCCGATCTTCTCGTTTTCACTCAAAATTAATAACGAAAAACGTTGTTGCAAAACTATAACGCGTTTAAAAGGTCCCTTTTTGTCTGATCTTCTCGTTTTCACACAAAATAAACAATGAAAAACGTTATTGCAAAACTATAACTTGTTTGAAAGGTCCCTTTTTGTCCGATCTTCTCGTTTTCACTCAAAATAAACAACGCAAAACATTGTTGCAAAACTATAACGCGTTTAAAAGGTCCCTTTTTGTCCGAACGTCCCATTTTCACTCAAAATTAACAACGAAAAACGTTGTTGCAAAACTATAACGCGTTTAAAAGGTCCCTTTTTGTCCGATCTTCTCGTTTTCACTCAAAATAAACAACGAAAAACGTTGTTGCAAAACTATTACGCGTTTGAAAGGTCCCTTTTTGTCCGATCTTCTCGTTTTCACTCAAAATTAATAAACGAAAAACGTTGTTGCAACACTATAACGCGTTTAAAAGGTCTCTTTTTGTTCGATCTTCTCGTTTTCACACAAAATAAACAACGAAAAACGTTATTGCAAAACTATAAAGCGTTTGAAAGGTCCCTTTTTGTTCGATCTTCTCGTTTTCACTCAAAATAAACAACGAAAAACGTTGTTGCAAAACTATAACGCGTTTAAAACGTCCCTTTTTATCCGATCTTCTCGTTTTCACTAAAAATAAACAACGAAAAACTCTTTGCAAAACTACAACGCGTTAAAAAGGTCCTTTTTTGTCCGATCTTCTCGTTTTCACTCAAAATAAACAACGAAAAACGTTGTTGCAAAACTATAACGCGTTTAAAAGGTCCCTTTTTATCCGATCTTCTCATTTTCACTCCAAATAAACAACGAAAAACTTTGTTGCAAAACTATAACGCGTTTAAAAGGTCCCTTTTTGTCCGATCTTCTCGTTTTCACCCAAAATAAACAACAAAAACGTTGTTGCAAAACTATAACGCGTTTA
Organism: Rutidosis leptorrhynchoides; assembly: GCF_046630445.1. Classification (NCBI taxonomy): domain Eukaryota; kingdom Viridiplantae; phylum Streptophyta; class Magnoliopsida; order Asterales; family Asteraceae; genus Rutidosis; species Rutidosis leptorrhynchoides. The sequence goes on from NC_092337.1 coordinate 263,814,029, forward strand.
AAAAGTCCCTTTTAGTCCGATCTTCTCGTTTTCACTCAAAATAAACAACGAAAAACGTTGTTGCAAAACTATAACGCGTTTAAAAGGTCCCTTTTTGTCCAATCTTCTCGTTTTCACTCAAAATAAACAACGAAAAACGTTATTGCAAAACTATATCGCGTTTAAAAGGTCCCTTTTTGTCCGATCTTCTCATTTTCACTCCAAATAAACAACGAAAAACGTTGTTGCAAAACTATAACGCGTTTGAAAGGTCCCTTTTTATTCGATCTTCTTGTTTTCACTCAAAATTAACAACGAAAAATGTTGTTGCAAAACTATAACGCGTTTAAAAGGTCCCTTTTTGTCCGATCTTCTCGTTTTCACTCAAAATAAACAACGAAAAACGTTGTTGCAAAACTATAACGCATTTGAAAGGTCCCTTTTTGTCCGATCTTCTCGTTTTCACTCAAAATTAATAACGAAAAACGTTGTTGCAAAACTATAACGCGTTTAAAAGGTCCCTTTTTGTCCGATCTTCTCGTTTTCACACAAAATAAACAACGAAAAACGTTATTGCAAAACTATAACTTGTTTGAAAGGTTCCTTTTTGTCCGATCTTCTCGTTTTCACTCAAAATAAACAACGCAAAACATTGTTGCAAAACTATAACGCGTTTAAAAGGTCCCTTTTTGTCCGATCTTCTCATTTTCACTCAAAAGTAACAACGAAAAACGTTGTTGCAAAACTATAACGCGTTTAAAAGGTCCCTTTTTGTCCGATCTTCTAGTTTTCACTCAAAATAAACAACGAAAAACGTTGTTGCAAAACTATTACGCGTTTGAAAGGTCCCTTTTTGTCCGATCTTCTCGTTTTCACTCAAAATTAATAAACGAAAAACGTTGTTGCAACAATATAACGCGTTTAAAAGGTCCCTTTTTGTTCGATCTTCTCATTTTCACACAAAATAAACAACGAAAAACGTTATTGCAAAACTATAAAGCGTTTGAAAGGTCCCTTTTTGTCCGATCTTCTTGTTTTCACTCAAAATAAACAACGAAAAACGTTGTTGCAAAACTATAACGCATTTAAAACGTCCCTTTTTATCGATATTCTCGTTTTCACTAAAAATAAACAACGAAAAACCCTTTGCAAAACTACAACGCGTTAAAAAGGTCCCTTTTTGTCCGATCTTCTCGTTTTCACTCAAAATAAACAACGAAAAACGTTGTTGCAAAACTATAACGCGTTTAAAAGGTCCCTTTTTGTCCGATCTTCTCATTTTCACTCCAAATAAACAACGAAAAACTTTGTTGCAAAACTATAACGCGTTTAAAAGGTCCCTTTTTGTCCGATCTTCTCGTTTTCACTCAAAATTAACAACGAAAAACGTTGTTGCAAAACTATAACGCGTTTAAAAGGTACCTTTTTGTCCGATCTTCTGGTTTTCACAAAAAATAAACAACGAAAAACGTTATTGCAAAACTATCACGCGTTTGAAAGGTCCCTTTTTGTCCGATCTTCTCGTTTTCACTCAAAATTAACAACGAAAAACGTTGTTGCAAAACTATAACGCGTTTAAAAGGTCCCTTTTTGTCTGATCTTCTCGTTTTCACACAAAATAAACAACGAAAAACGTTATTGCAAAACTATAACTTGTTTGAAAGGTCCCTTTTTGTCCGATCAACTCGTTTTCACTCAAAATAAACAACGCAAACATTGTTACAAAACTATAACGCGTTTAAAAGGTCCCTTTTTGTCCGATCTTCTCTTTTTCACTCATAATAAACAACGAAAAACGTTGTTGCAAAACTGTAACGCGTTTAAAAGGTCCCTTTATGTCCGATCTTCTCGTTTTCACTCAAAATAAACAACGAAAAATGTTGTTGCAAAACTATAACACGTTTAAAAGGTCTCATTTTGTCCGATCTTCTCGTTTTCACTCAAAATTAACAACGAAAAACGTTGTTGCAAAACTATAACGCGTTTAAAATGTCCCTTTTTATCCGATCTTCTCGTTTTCACACAAAATAAACAACAAAATATGTTATTGCAAAACTATAACGCGTTTGAAAGGTCCCTTTTTGTCCGATCTTCTCATTTTCACTCAAAATAAACAACGAAAAACGTTGTTGCAAAACTATAACGCGTTTAAAAAGTCCCTTTATGTCTGATCTTCTCTTTTTCACTCAAAATAAACAACGAAAAACGTTGTTGCAAAACTATAACGCGTTTAAAAGATCTCATTTTGTCCGATCTTCTCGTTTTCACTCAAAATTAACAAAGAAAAACGTTGTTGGAAAACTATAACGCGTTTGAAAGGTCCATTTTTGTCCGATCTTCTCGTTTTCATACAAAATAAACAACGAAAAATATTATTGCAAAACTATAACGCGTTTGAAAGGTCCCTTTTTGTCCGATCTTCTCGTTTTCACTCAAAATAAACAACGCAAAACATTGTTGCAAAACTATAACGCGTTTAAAAGGTCCTTTTTTGTCCGATCTTCGAGTTTTCACTCATAATAAACAACGAAAAACGTTGTTGCAAAACTATAACGCGTTTAAAAAGTCCCTTTATGTCCGATCTTCTCGTTTTCACTCAAAATAAACAACGAAAAATGTTGTTGCAAAACTATAACGCGTTTAAAAGGTCCCATTTTGTCCCAGCTTCTCGTTTTCACTCAAAATTAACAACAAAAAACGTTGTTGCAAAACTATAACGCGTTTAAAATGTCCCTTTTTGTCCGATCTTCTCGTTTTCACACAAAATAAACAACGAAATAAGTTATGCAAAACTATAACGCGTTTAAAAGGTCCCTTTTTGTCCTATCTTCTCGTTTTCACCCAAAATTAACAACGAAAAACGTTGTTGCAAAACTATAACGCGTTTAAAATGTCCCTTTTTGTCCGATCTTCTCGTTTTCACACAAAATAAACAACAAAATACGTTATTGCAAAACTATAACGCGTTTGAAAGGTCCCTTTTTGTCCGATCTTCTCGTTTTCACACAAAATAAACAACAAAATACGTTATTGCAAAACTATAACGCGTTTGAAAGGTCCCTTTTTGTCCGATCTTCTCATTTTCACTCAAAATAAACAACGAAAAACGTTGTTGCAAAACTATAACGCGTTTAAAAGGTCCCTTTATGTCTGATCTTCTCTTTTTCACTCAAAATAAACAACGAAAAACGTGGTTGCAAAACTATAACGCGTTTAAAAGGTCCCATTTTGTCCGATCTTCTCATTTTCACTCAAAATTAACAACGAAAAACGTTGTTGGAAAACTATAACGCGTTTGAAAGGTCCATTTTTGTCCGATCTTTTCGTTTTCATACAAAATAAACAACAAAAAATATTATTGCAAAACTATAACGCGTTTGAAAGGTCCCTTTTTGTCCGATCTTCTCGTTTTCACTCAAAATAAACAACGCAAAACATTGTTGCAAAACTATAACGCGTTTAAAAGGTCCTTTTTTGTCCGATCTTCGAGTTTTCACTCATAATAAACAACGAAAAACATTGTTGCAAAACTATAACGCGTTTAAAAGGTCCCTTTATGTCCGATCTTCTCGTTTTCACTCAAAATAAACAACGAAAAATGTTGTTGCAAAACTATAACGCGTTTAAAAGGTCCCATTTTGTCCCAGCTTCTCGTTTTCACTCAAAATTAACAACGAAAAACGTTGTTGCAAAACTATAACGCGTTTAAAATGTCCCTTTTTGTCCGATCTTCTCGTTTTCACCCAAAATAAACAACGAAAAATGTTGTTGCAAAACTATAACGCGTTTAAAAAGTCCCTTTTAGTCCGATCTTCTCGTTTTCACTCAAAATAAACAACGAAAAACGTTGTTGCAAAACTATGACGCGTTAAAAGGTCCCTTTTTGTCCAATCTTCTCGTTTTCACTCAAAATAAACAACGAAAACCGTTGTTGCAAAACTATATCGCGTTTAAAAGGTCCCTTTTTGTCCGATCTTCTCATTTTCACTCCAAATAAACAACGAAAAACGTTGTTGCAAAACTATAACGCGTTTGAAAGGTCCCTTTTTGTTCAATCTTCTTGTTTTCACTCAAAATTAACATACAAAAACGTTGTTGCAAAACTATAACGCGTTTAAAAGGTCCCTTTTTGTCCGATCTTCTCGTTTTCACTCAAAATAAACAACGAAAAACGTTGTTGCATAACTATAACGCGTTTGAAAGGTCCCTTTTTGTCCGATCTTCTCGTTTTCACTCAAAATTAATAACGAAAAATGTTGTTGCAAAACTATAACGCGTTTAAAAGGTCCCTTTTTGTCTGATCTTCTCGTTTTCACACAAAATAAACAATGAAAAACGTTATTGCAAAACTATAACTTGTTTGAAAGGTCCCTTTTTGTCCGATCTTCTCGTTTTCACTCAAAATAAACAACGCAAAACATTGTTGCAAAACTATAACGCGTTTAAAAGGTCCCTTTTTGTCCGAACTTCCCATTTTCACTCAAAATTAACAACGAAAAACGTTGTTGCAAAACTATAACGCGTTTAAAAGGTCCCTTTTTGTCCGATCTTCTCGTTTTCACTCAAAATAAACAACGAAAAACGTTGTTGCAAAACTATTACGCGTTTGAAAGGTCCCTTTTTGTCCGATCTTCTCGTTTTCACTCAAAATTAATAAACGAAAAACGTTGTTGCAACACTATAACGCGTTTAAAAGGTCCCTTTTTGTTCGATCTTCTCGTTTTCACACAAAATAAACAACGAAAAACGTTATTGCAAAACTATAAAGCGTTTGAAAGGTCCCTTTTTGTTCGATCTTCTCGTTTTCACTCAAAATAAACAACGAAAAACGTTGTTGCAAAACTATAACGCGTTTAAAAGGTCCCTTTTTGTCCGATCTTCTCGTTTTCACTCAAAATTAACAACGAAAAACGTTGTTGCAAAACTATAACGCTTTTAAAAGGTACCTTTTTGTCCGATCTTCTCGTTTTCACAAAAAATAAACAACGAAAAACGTTATTGCAAAACTATCACGCGTTTGAAAGGTCCCTTTTTGTCCGATCTTCTCGTTTTCACTCAAAATTAACAACGAAAAACGTTGTTGCAAAACTATAACGCGTTTAAAAGGTCCCTTTTTGTCTGATCTTCTCGTTTTCACACAAAATAAACAACGAAAAACGTTATTGCAAAACTATAACTTGTTTGAAAGGTCCCTTTTTGTCCGATCAACTCGTTTTCACTCAAAATAAACAACGCAAAACATTGTTGCAAAACTATAACGCGTTTAAAAGGTCCCTTTTTGTCCGATCTTCTCTTTTTCACTCATAATAAACAACGAAAAACGTTGTTGCAAAACTGTAACGCGTTTAAAAGGTCCCTTTATGTCCGATCTTCTGGTTTTCACTCAAAATAAACAACGAAAAATGTTGTTGCAAAACTATAACACGTTTAAAAGGTCTCATTTTGTCCGATCTTCTCGTTTTCACTCAAAATTAACAACGAAAAAAGTTTTTGCAAAACTATAACGCGTTTAAAATGTCCCTTTTTGTCCGATCTTCTCGTTTTCACACAAAATAAACAACAAAATACGTTATTGCAAAACTATAACGCGTTTGAAAGGTCCTTTTTTGTCCGTTCTTCTCATTTTCACTCAAAATAAACAACGAAAAACGTTGTTGCAAAACTATAACGCGTTTAAAAGGTCCCTTTATGTCCGATCTTCTCTTTTTCACTGAAAATATACAACGAAAAACGTTGTTGCAAAACTATAACGCGTTTAAAAGGTCCCATTTTGCCCGATCTTCTCGTTTTCACTCAAAATTAACAACGAAAAACGTTGTTGCAAAACTATAACGCGTTTAAAAGGTCCATTTTTGTCCGATCTTCTAGTTTTCATACAAAATTAACAACGAAAAACATTATTGCAAAACTATAACACGTTTGAAAGGTCCCTTTTTGTCCGATCTTCTCGTTTTCACTCAAAATAAACAACGCAAAACGTTGTTGCAAAACTATAACGAATTTAAAAGGTACCTTTTTGTCCGATCTTCTCTTTTTTCACTCATAATAAACAACGAAAAACGTTGTTGCAAAATTATAACGCGTTTAAAAGGTCCCTTTATGTCCGATCTTCTCGTTTTCACTCAAAATAAACAACGAAAAATGTTGTTGCAAAACTATAACGCGTTTAAAAGGTCCCATTTTGTCCGATCTTCTCGTTTTCACTCAAAATTAACAACGAAAAATATTGTTACAAAACTATAACGCGTTTGAAAGGTCCCTTTTTGTCCGATCTTCTCATTTTCACTCTAAATAAACAACGAAAAACGTTGTTGCAAAACTATAACGCGTTTAAAAGGTCCCTTTATGTCCGATCTTCTCTTTTTCACTCAAAATAAACAACGAAAAATGTTGTTGCAAACCTATAAGGCGTTTAAAAGGTCCCATTTTGTCCGATCTTCTCGTTTTCACTCAAAATTAACAACGAAAAACGTTGTTGCAAAACTATAACGCGTTTAAAAGGTCCATTTTTGTCCGATATTCTCGTTTTCATACAAAATAAACAACGAAAAACATTATTGCAAAACTATAACGCGTTTGAAAGGTCCCTTTTTGTCCGATCTTCTCGTTTTCACTCAAAATAAACAACGCAAAACATTGTTGCAAAACTATAACGCATTTAAAAGGTCCCTTTTTGTCCGATCTTCTCTTTTTCACTCATAATAAACAACGAAAAACGTTGTTGCAAACCTATAACGCGTTTAAAAGGTCCCTTTATGTCCGATCTTCTCGTTTTCACTCAAAATAAACAACGAAAAATGTTGTTGCAAAACTATAACGCGTTTAATAGGTCCCATTTTGTCCGATCTTCTCGTTTTCACTCAAAATTAACAACGAAAAACGTTGTTACAAAACTATAACGCGTTTAAAATGTCCCTTTTTGTCCGATCTTCTCGTTTTCCCACAAAATAAACAACGAAATACGTTATTACAAAACTAAAACGCGTTTGAAAGGTCCCTTTTTGTCCGATCTTCTCGTTTTCACTCAAAATAAACAACGAAAATCGTTGTTGCAAAACTATAACGCGTTTAAAAGGTCCCATTTTGTCCGATCTTCTCGTTTTCACTCAAAATTAACAACGAAAAAGGTTGTTGCAAAACTATATCGTGTTTAAAAGGTCCATTTTTGTCCGATCTTCTCATTTTCATACAAAATAAACAACGAAAAACATTATTGCAAAACTATAACGCGTTTGAAAGGTCCCTTTTTGTCCTATCTTCTCGTTTTCACCCAAAATTAACAACGAAAAACGTTGTTGCAAAACTATAACGCGTTTAAAATGTCCCTTTTTGTCCGATCTTCTCGTTTTCACACAAAATAAACAACAAAATACGTTATTACAAAACTATAACGCGTTTGAAAGGTCCCTTTTTGTCCGATCTTCTCGTTTTCACACAAAATAAACAACAAAATACGTTATTGCAAAACTATAACGCGTTTGAAAGGTCCCTTTTTGTCCGATCTTCTCATTTTCACTCAAAATAAACAACGAAAAACGTTGTTGCAAAACTATAACGCGTTTAAAAGGTCCCTTTATGTCTGATCTTCTCTTTTTCACTAAAAATAAACAACGAAAAACGTTGTTACAAAACTATAACGCGTTTAAAAGGTCCCATTTTGTCCGATCTTCTCATTTTCACTCAAAATTAACAACGAAAAACGTTGTTGGAAAACTATAACGCGTTTGAAAGGTCCATTTTTGTCCGATCTTCTCGTTTTCATACAAAATAAACAACAAAAAATATTATTGCAAAACTATAACGCGTTTGAAAGGTCCCTTTTTGTCCGATCTTCTTGTTTTCACTCAAAATAAACAACGCAAAACATTGTTCCAAAACTATAACGCGTTTAAAAGGTCCTTTTTTGTCCGATCTTCGAGTTTTCACTCATAATAAACAACGAAAAACGTTGTTGCAAAACTATAACGCGTTTAAAAGGTCCCTTTTTGTCCGATCTTCGAGTTTTCACTCATAATAAACAACGCAAAACATTGTTGCAAAACTATAACGCCTTTAAAAGGTCCCATTTTGTCCCAGCTTCTCGTTTTCACTCAAAATTAACAACGAAACACGTTATTGCAAAACTATAACGCGTTTAAAAGGTCCCTTTTTGTCCGATCTTCTCGTTTTCACCCAAAATAAACAACGAAAAACGTTGTTGCAAAACTATGACGCGTTTAAAAAGTCCCTTTTTTTCCGATCTTCTCGTTTTCACTCAAAATAAACAACGAAAAATGTTGTTGCAAAACTATGACGCGTTAAAAGGTCCCTTTTTGTCCAATCTTCTCGTTTTCACTCAAAATAAACAACGAAAAACGTTGTTGCAAAATATATCGCGTTTAAAAGGTCCCTTTTTGTCCGATCTTCTCATTTTCACTCCAAATAAACAACGAAAAACGTTGTTGCAAAACTATAACGCGTTTGAAAGGTCCCTTTTTGTTCGATCTTCTTGTTTTCACTCAAAATTAACATACCAAAACGTTGTTGCAAAACTATAACGCGTTTAAAAGGTCCCTTTTTGTCCGATCTTCTCGTTTTCACTCAAAATAAACAACGAAAAACGTTGTTGCAAAACTATAACGCGTTTGAAAGGTCCCTTTTTGTCCGATCTTCTCGTTTTCACTCAAAATTAATAACGAAAAACGTTGTTGCAAAACTATAACGCGTTTAAAAGGTCCCTTTTTGTCTGATCTTCTCGTTTTCACACAAAATAAACAATGAAAAACGTTATTGCAAAACTATAACTTGTTTGAAAGGTCCCTTTTTGTCCGATCTTCTCGTTTTCACTCAAAATAAACAACGCAAAACATTGTTGCAAAACTATAACGCGTTTAAAAGGTCCCTTTTTGTCCGAACTTCCCATTTTCACTCAAAATTAACAACGAAAAACGTTGTTGCAAAACTATAACGCGTTTAAAAGGTCCCTTTTTGTCCGATCTTCTCGTTTTCACTCAAAATAAACAACGAAAAACGTTGTTGCAAAACTATTACGCGTTTGAAAGGTCCCTTTTTGTCCGATCTTCTCGTTTTCACTCAAAATTAATAAACGAAAAACGTTGTTGCAACACTATAACGCGTTTAAAAGGTCCCTTTTTGTTCGATCTTCTCGTTTTCACACAAAATAAACAACGAAAAACGTTATTGCAAAACTATAAAGCGTTTGAAAGGTCCCTTTTTGTTCGATCTTCTCGTTTTCACTCAAAATAAACAACGAAAAACGTTGTTGCAAAACTATAACGCGTTTAAAACGTCCCTTTTTATCCGATCTTCTCGTTTTCACTAAAAATAAACAACGAAAAACTCTTTGCAAAACTACAACGCGTTAAAAAGGTCCTTTTTTGTCCGATCTTCTCGTTTTCACTCAAAATAAACAACGAAAAACGTTGTTGTAAAACTATAACGCGTTTAAAAGGTCCCTTTTTATCCGATCTTCTCATTTTCACTCCAAATAAACAACGAAAAACTTTGTTGCAAAACTATAACGCGTTTAAAAGGTCCCTTTTTGTCCGATCTTCTCGTTTTCACTCAAAATTAACAACGAAAAACGTTGTTGCAAAACTATAACGCTTTTAAAAGGTACCTTTTTGTCCGATCTTCTCGTTTTCACAAAATATAAACAACGAAAAACGTTATTGCAAAACTATCACGCGTTTGAAAGGTCCTTTTTTGTCCGATCTTCTCGTTTTCACTCAAAATTAACAACGAAAAACGTTGTTGCAAAACTATAACGCGTTTAAAAGGTCCCTTTTTGTCTGATCTTCTCGTTTTCACACAAAATAAACAACAAAAAACGTTATTGCAAAACTATAACTTGTTTGAAAGGTCCCTTTTTGTCCGATCAACTCGTTTTCACTCAAAATAAACAACGCAAAACATTGTTGCAAAACTATAACGCGTTTAAAAGGTCCCTTTTTGTCCGATCTTCTTTTTTTCACTCATAATAAACAACGAAAAACGTTGTTGCAAAACTGTAACGCGTTTAAAAGGTCCCTTTATGTCCGATCTTCTGGTTTTCACTCAAAATAAACAACGAAAAATGTTGTTGCAAAACTATAACGCGTTTAAAAGGTCTCATTTTGTCCGATCTTCTCGTTTTCACTCAAAATTAACAACGAAAAACGTTGTTGCAAAACTATAACGCGTTTAAAATGTCCCTTTTTGTCCGATCTTCTCGTTTTCACACAAAATAAACAACAAAATACGTTATTGCAAAACTATAACGCGTTTGAAAGGTCCTTTTTTGTCCGATCTTCTCATTTTCACTCAAAATAAACAACGAAAAACGTTGTTGCAAAACTATAACGCGTTTAAAAGGTCCCTTTATGTCCGATCTTCTCTTTTTCACTGAAAATAAACAACGAAAAACGTTGTTGCAAAACTATAACGCGTTTAAAAGGTCCCATTTTGCCCGATCTTCTCGTTTTCACTCAAAATTAACAACGAAAAACGTTGTTGCAAAACTATAACGCGTTTAAAAGGTCCATTTTTGTCCGATCTTCTAGTTTTCATACAAAATTAACAACGAAAAACATTATTGCAAAACTATAACGCGTTTGAAAGGTCCCTTTTTGTCCGATCTTCTCGTTTTCACTCAAAATAAACAACGCAAAACGTTGTTGCAAAACTATAACGAATTTAAAAGGTACCTTTTTGTCCGATCTTCTCTTTTTTCACTCATAATAAACAACGAAAAACGTTGTTGCAAAATTATAACGCGTTTAAAAGGTCCCTTTATGTCCGATCTTCTCGTTTTCACTCAAAATAAACAACGAAAAATGTTGTTGCAAAACTATAACGCGTTTAAAAGGTCCCATTTTGTCCGATCTTCTCGTTTTCACTCAAAATTAACAACGAAAAATGTTGTTACAAAACTATAACGCGTTTGAAAGGTCCCTTTTTGTCCGATCTTCTCATTTTCACTCTAAATAAACAACGAAAAACGTTGTTGCAAAACTATAACGCGTTTAAAAGGTCCCTTTATGTCCGATCTTCTCTTTTTCACTCAAAATAAACAACGAAAAACGTTGTTGCAAAACTATAAGGCGTTTAAAAGGTCCCATTTTGTCCGATCTTCTCGTTTTCACTCAAAATTAACAACGAAAAACGTTGTTGCAAAACTATAACGCGTTTAAAAGGTCCATTTTTGTCCGATATTCTCGTTTTCATACAAAATAAACAACGAAAAACATTATTGCAAAACTATAACGCGTTTGAAAGGTCCCTTTTTGTCCGATCTTCTCGTTTTCACTCAAAATAAACAACGCAAAACATTGTTGCAAAACTATAACGCATTTAAAAGGTCCCTTTTTGTCCGATCTTCTCTTTTTCACTCATAATAAACAACGAAAAACGTTGTTGCAAACCTATAACTCGTTTAAAAGGTCCCTTTATGTCCGATCTTCTCGTTTTCACTCAAAATAAACAACGAAAAATGTTGTTGCAAAACTATAACGCGTTTAATAGGTCCCATTTTGTCCGATCTTCTCGTTTTCACTCAAAATTAACAACGAAAAACGTTGTTACAAAACTATAACGCGTTTAAAATGTCCCTTTTTGTCCGATCTTCTCGTTTTCCCACAAAATAAACAACGAAATACGTTATTGCAAAACTAAAACGCGTTTGAAAGGTCCCTTTTTGTCCGATCTTCTCGTTTTCACTCAAAATAAACAACGAAAAACGTTGTTGCAAAACTATAACGCGTTTAAAAGGTCCCATTTTGTCCGATCTTCTCGTTTTCACTCAAAATTAACAACGAAAAAGGTTGTTGCAAAACTATATCGTGTTTAAAAGGTCCATTTTTGTCCGATCTTCTCATTTTCATACAAAATAAACAACGAAAAATATTATTGCAAAACTATAACGCGTTTGAAAGGTCCCTTTTTGTCCGATCTTCTCGTTTTCACTCAAAATATGAAAGGACCTGTTCTAATCCATCCGGATGAATACATTACATTTGGTTACATTGCGTGGTACTTTACCTCTATATGATACATTTTACAAACATTGCATTCGTTTTTAAAAGACAAACTTTCATTACATCAAAAGTTGACGGCATGCATACCATTTCCTAATATATCCAACTATAAATGACTTGATAATAATCTTGATGAACTCAATGACTCGAATGCAACATCTTTTGAAATATGTCATGAATGACTCCAAGTAATATCTCTAAAATGAGCAAATGCATAGCGGAAGATTTCTTTCATACCTGAGAATAAACATGCTTTCAAGTGTCAACCAAAAGGTTGGTGAGTTCATAGGTTTATCATAAAACAATAAAATTCATCATTTTGATAGACCACAAGATTTAAATGCTGCATGGTACAAATGGGCCCAAATCCTATACCCACCTGTAATGTACATGCGATATCTTTTAAATACAGTACACCTTTCTCGTGTACGAAATCATCTTTCATAAATCTTAGTAACCGTACACATATCTTGTGCATAAAAATAACATACACATAACCTGTGTATAAAATCATTCTCTCGATACATAACATTCACTTTTCATTGCTTTCATTGCTTGGCTTGGTAACCGACCTTAACATATAATGCGCATAATAATATCCCCAAAACAGAACATCTCGTCTGTATAATAATCATATAAACTTTGAAGTACTAAACACCACGCCCACTAGCCCTTCCGTCTAGTGAACATTCTGGGTGGGGGTGTTAAACTCGGTAGCTACCTTTAGGATTCGCGTCAATTAGGCGTGCACTAATTCTCAAAATTAGTAATGTTCCCTAATTCTTAGGTTACCAAGCAATAATAATCAGGGAGAAAATATTCATATCAATTGAAGCAATTATCACGTCCACATAATTCAATGGTGGGAATTATCACGTCCACATAATTCATTCGAGGAATGATCAATCCTTAATTAATGATGTTACTTAATTACGGATTGAGTGCAATAAGATTATAATGGAGGATGGAATGTTTGATGATTATTTTGGGCCCCGATGATCGTCTTTCACTTTAACTATCAAGTGATCAACCACCCCGACCCGGTCTTGATTGTTAATTAGAATATTTCACCTTTGCGCGGTATAAAAATCCCTTGGGCAAGATCACAAGTGGAAATTACAAAGGCTTAGGCAAAATGGCAGAGAATCAACCACCTCTAAATGAGAGGCCAAGCTCCCTATTTATAGGATTCAAAATATCCGCGGTCTGCGAATTACTTAACTATCTGCGGAAACTCAGCGGATTAAACCGCGGTCTTGCATTAATGCGAAAACATAACCGCTGTACTAATTTTCAGTGAATATTGCATAGCTTTGCCTTATAATTCGCGTAGTTCTGCCTTTGGCTTTTAGGAAATAAAATATACATATACAATGCCATGTATATGATCAAGTTCCCCAGTTTATTATGATACATATTGCGAAACAAATGTATCATGATAAACTCTAAAAATTCGCAGTTATCGCAGCCAATATTCGCATTAACCTAGTTACCGTTATAGGAAAAAGTTACCGTTTTTATCCATTACAGCCTATATTACCATTTGAGTTGTCACAACGGATAATTACTGCAACCGATTACCGTCCTTATTTCCCCTATATATGTCGTGCCTCATAATCACTTAATTCTCCACCTGCTTTCCTCACCACAATTCGCAATTTCATACCTTCACGCTTAACCCGTACGAATTCTTCAATCACAACCTCTCTACTTTAATTAAAAATGAAGATTGACGAAGTCGATCGCAAGGTGGACCCCAAGGCCTTGATTAACAGATTGCTAACTACTCCGGAGGCTAAATCGGTGACATCCTCCGGTCATCAAATCAAATAGGAGAAACAGGCCATTCCCCTTGTTGATTTGATGACAAAGTCACCATCATCACAAACAGGCTCTGCAAAACGACCATTGCAAACACCGCCATCAACGCAGAGCAAGAAGCTCAAGCAAAGCACTCTGTTAACACCTAATTCCTTATGAGGTAAGGCTTAGTATGTCAACAAGATACTAGAAGTAATCTAGCTTTAGGAGGGCGGAGTGTTGCCGATTGATTTTTACCCTCAGGAAATAATCCCTGCAGACCCGGATCACAAGTGTAGAAACTTGTGGGGTGGCTTAATCAATCTGTCGTCTGTAGAGCGTAAAAGTGCTAGCTGGATGACTTCTAGTAAGAGAAAGTAGAGAGAGAGAAGTGAAGTCTCAGCTCTCAAAGTTATCAGAATATCTGAACTCTGTAAAATGACGACCCAAGGGGTCTATTTATAGTGTCAGATCCACCAGATTGTTTGGGGACATGTGTCAGATGATGATACGTTCTGTTATTCGTGATCCGAAATTTATGCTGAAAGGGCCGTTCTCCGGCGAGGGCTTACACGCTAGGCGGCCTTCAGGGCTTACGCATGACCGAGCAGCCTGTGCAACGGATAACGCTGGACGATTAACTCCACAAAATTGTTGTTTCCAGCCTTCCTGATGCTACTTTTATGCAACCATTATGCCTTTTATGCGTGTATTCGATAGGATACACCATTAAGTCCCCCCATTTTAATGACTTAAGCATTTGAAAATTGATTAAGTTGTTAGACTTGAAATAACGCATGCCAACCAAGTCTTCACGTTTTCCTTTTGCATTGGGAAGCACATCACAGGCATTAAATGATAGGTGAATTTTACTGACATTGTGATGATTTCTTTTTGCACAGCTAAAATATCGCACGCGCCTCTGGCTGTAAAAGGACTTCTCGATGTACTCACCTTTTTATCTTGTCCTTACACGTGTGTGGCTGAAAACAAAACCCCCAAAATCACCACTGATTACAGCTGTTATATCTTTTTGCTTTTTAACCACCATAAACCCTAACCGATCATTTACTTTTACAACTTTCTTCTACAGTATTCATCTTCTTCCATCAATACCTTCGTTACCTCCTGTTTCATTTAGAACATTAATGGCAGCCATAAAGGATGTTGCAGCTATTCCCAGCAGAGTAAATGAGAGATATTTAAGCGAGCTACTGCAACATTTTCCTAGATTAGCTGGCGTTGAACCAGTGATTCCTGCAATTAATGCCAGAGCCTGCTCACCGCCCGCTGGCAAGGTTGCTATTTATGGCCATTCAATCTTCAAATTTTGCTTACGTCTGCCATTTACACCATTCTTCTTAAAAGTTTGCAAATTTTACTGAAAAGACCCGTTCATATACATTATAAATGATTCACAATAGTTGATTACATTGTGAGGTATTTGACCTCTATATGATACATTTTACAAACATTGCATTCGTTTTTAAAAGACAATCTTTCTTTACATCGAAAATTGACAGGCATGCATACCATTTCATAATATCCACTATCCAACTATAAATTGATTTAATAATAATCTTTGATGAACTCAATGACTCGAATGCAACGTTCTTCGAAATATGCTATGAAAGGCTCCAAGTAATATCTTTAAAATGAGCAAATGCACAGCGAAAGATTTCTTTAACACCTGAGAATAAACATGCTTTAAAGTGTCAACCATCAACCAAAAGGTTGGTGAGTTCATTAGTTTATCATAATCATTTATTTCCATCATTTTAATAGACCACAAGAATTTCATTTCCAGTTCTCATAAATATACGTCTCATGCATAGAGACAAAAATAATCATTCATATGGTGAACACCTGGTAACCGACATTAACTAGATACATATAAGAATATCCCCTATCATTCCGGGATCCTCCTTCGGACATGATATAAATTTTGAAGTACTAAAGCATCCGGTACTTTGGATGGGTTTTGTTAGGCCCAATAGATCTATCTTTAGGATTCGCGTCAATTAGGGTGTTTGTTCCCTAATTCTTAGATTACCAGACTTTAATAAAAAGGGGCATATTCGATTTCGATAATTCAACCATAGAATGTAGTTTCAATTACTTTTGTCTATTTCGTCAAGCATTTATAAAAGCGCATGTATTCTCAGTCCCAAAAATATAAAGGGTAAAAAGGCAAATGAAACTCACCATACTGTATTTCGTAGTAAAAATACATATAACGTCATTGAACAAGTGCACGGTTGGCCTCGGATTCACGAACCTAAATTAATTATATATATTTATGTGTTGGTCAATATTTGTCTAACAAATTAGGTCAAGTCATAGTGTACCACAATCCTAATGCTCGAGACTAATATGCAAAAGTCAACAAAAGTAAATTTGACTCAAAATATTTTCCAAAATTTATACATGATTATTACATAGTTTAAATATCGTCGTTGATATTAAATATTTTTTTAATATATTTAAAAGATTTATTAGAGTAAATAATATAATTCATGTATTAATAAGTAAAATTTTATATTAACATTTATATAATAACATATACTTATATATATTGAGTAATAAAATTTATAAAGTTTATTTGATATCATCAAGATAATATAATAGGTATTATTAATGTAATTTATTACACATAGTAAAATATGTTTGTATCACATATTTATTTGATAAAATAATATCTATAATAATAGTAAGTAAAAGTTGTATTATTTTGTAATAATAATTATTATTATCCTATTAATAAAATATTAATATTTAAATTTACTAAGAATGATAATATGATAACATGATAATGATACTTTATTATTTACAATACTTCTTAATATTAACTTTAAAATAATAATTTTATTTAATATGATAATAATAATAATATTTTATAATAACAATGACAAATGATAATTTTTGTTAAAATGATAGTTTTCATACTAACGATACTTTTAATAATAATAGTAATAATAATAAAAAAATAATTTCTAATGATAATACTTTTTATTTGATAATGATAATAATAATAATAATGATAATAATAATAATAATAATAATAATAATAATAATAATAATAATAATAATTAAGTATAAACTAGAACGACGATAATAACAACGATAAAAATGATCATTTTTAATATTGATATCAAAAATTCAATTGACTATAACTTCTAATCCGTTCATCGAATCCATTCGACATCTAAATGAAAAGTTCTTAATTTTTCGCTAGCTTTCCAACGACATGCATATCTTATACCTTATCTCAATCGCAGGTGTAACTAATTCGAGATTCAACATAACCTAACTCAGGGCAACATCAAAAGTACAAGCATGCATAATCCTAAATATTCGAGCATTAGTCAGGGATACACTATTAGTATGTAAAAATTTATTTACGAGTACTCACGTATCAAAATTGAGATTCAATATTGCAGGAAAGGTACGTAGACGCAATGAAGACGATAAACACTAGATTGACCTCACGAGCATACCCATGAACCATACCCATGAACCATACCCATCACCTCCATAGCTATAACCCATAATTTCCTTAGCCCTATCCTACTCATAAAATCCATTTTTGAAATAACCTGCCCATGACTTCGTCGTAGTATTTTATGTATAAATACTAATAACGCTTTCTAATAATACTAATACCCATAATAATAAGATTAATAATAATAATTTTAATATTAATAATAATAAATATAATTTATAAATATATAGAGAGATTCGAGAGAGAATAGATGGAAGAGTGAAACAGAAGTTTGTTCATTTTATAGAGGTATCCAGCCACCGACACTATCGCATGCCTTCTTTTTCCACGTTTATAATCACAATCTTGATACTTAATTTATATTATTTAATATATAATATATTAAATCTTTAGAATTAATTAAATATTATATTATATTTACGCTCATGGTAAAAATATAATTTTTACAAAAATGACACGGTCGTGGTCTCACGACTCATGTACCACTTTCAGTTTTTCGAGCGCACTCTCGTACATTTAGAAAACTAGCCTTTTTCGTTATGCGACGTGTACTTTTAATAATAATTTGACTTTTTTTATCAAAAATTTACTTTGTGAAAATGTATCTTATAAAATTTGAGTGTTGTGGTCATTTGCTTCTATAAATCAGAGACTCGTTGTTTACCAAAATATATTATTTTAAATTAGGACGTTTCATGACTAATTAAAAATATATAGTTACATATTTAGAAATATAAGTGTGTATCCAAAAACTTTTATTTAATAGTATAACATTTAGTTTTTCAAAACTATTTATTTTTCAAAGTTTATTTTTATTTTGTTTAGAAAGATAGTTTAACGCGTAACGTTTTCAAGTTAATATATTTATACATAAACATATCTAATCATATACGTTCATTTAGTGGTTCGTGAATCATTGAAATTTAGTCGAGGTTAAATGCATATATGAATATAGTTTCAAATCCTTGAGACTTAACATAACAAATTTTGCTTATCGTGTCAGATTAATATAAAGATAAAGTTTAAATTTGGACGAAAATTGCCGGGTTGTCACAGTACCTACCCGTTAAAGAAATTTCGTCCCGAAATTTGAGTGAGGTCGTCATGGCTAACAATAAAAAATGTTTTCATGACGAATATGGGTCAATAATTAAAGTTTTATTACCATCAGGTGATTTGAATAAAACAACTCGATTATTCGAAGCGTACGAGTGAAGTTATCACAAAAGAGTGAAATGAATAATTGAAGTTTCGTTTTAACTTTTGACGTTGCCTTGGTTGAATTTAGAAAATAAGGTGCGTCTTAAATTTTGACAGAGTCAGGGTTGAATTCCGGAATTCAAGGGATTAAAGAAAATCTTTGAAATCTAAAAGATTTGATTCTTCGGCGAATAAGGGAATTAAGATATCTATAATTAAATCGGTGATCTGTCTCGATTACTCCGTCTGATATTTTCATTATAAATTAAACTCTTCCGTTCCATTATCCTCACCATTCCCATACTTTCCTTCTTGTTTCATACATCCAAAAGATTCTGAAAATGCTTAATCTAGTTCTGATCCTTGTCCTCATCCTTACTATCGCAACAATCATTCTCCTTTTCCAACTTCCACCAGACGAATCTGCTTTCTTCTACTTTGCCCTTGGGATTATAATGTTTTTAATTCTCCCGTGTCTTTATGTTGTGATAAACATTTATATATACGGTTTGTAATTTATGTGTTGTTATCGGGCTTTATATTCTCCCTTATATTTCAAAGCTCTATGCTTTTGTTTTCTCTTCCTGACTTCAAGCCAAGCGAATACTGGTCCAGAATTTGTAGATATAGAGTTTCGAATGATTATAATGTTCTAAGTAGGAAGGAATCGTGATAGTACGATTTGATTTTCAAATTTATCAACATCACGGAAGATAGAACCATCAAGAATACATTTTCTTGATATGTTCAGGAGTTAAGTAGAATGAAAAAGTTATGTAACATGACACATGATGATGGTATGATCTACTGTGAACCATCATCACGTTTCATTAGAAACTCAGCATGACTTACTGTAATATAATCATGTTGATCAAGTGTCATTATATTATACTAACCCATGCTTCAGTTCCCAACATTACTTCAATAACATTCATATTTTAAGCTTGAAAGTTTACAGAATATAGAAACTAACAGTTTCTATATGATGTAACACTGATAGCATGAAGAGATTAATAATTTCAGATAAGAATAGTTATGAAAATATCTTCAGAAATATGGAGGATATTTATAATGAAAGATACGATGATATCTTGGAATTTCTAATATCGATGGTTGATGAAGAAAGATTTTTCGCAAGATTTTAACATGAGTTCGGAGTAAGATATACGTTGAAGGTTTCATTGGATCCAGAATTACCTGGATTCTTTGAATATATGGTATGGTCCTTGTATTTGTCCTTGGTCTCCTTCGTGGTTAGCTCAATCCTTTTTCCAGTTCCAATTTTTCTGAGCTTTTCCAACATACTATTCTTTATCATCAAACTTTCGATGATTAAGGTCGTTTGTCTACGGTTTCTGCTGCTTCATTCAGCTTTTTCAACATTCAGAGTATTGATTTGTAGACTGAGTGCTTTTCAGAATTTCAGAATGAAAGATCATAATTGTAAGAGATAAATGTCATACATATAACTGTTGATGTAGATATGCTGTGAGTTTTCAAAGTACTGATTGCTGATTCCCGGTAATTGGTATGGCAGTTCTCGTTACAAAATGCAGATGAGTATATGATAGGGTTTCAATGAATAAATATAATGATTTATCAGAGAGATTTAAGCCAAGAAGCAACGAGATTGCTGGTATATCTGTTGGTAATATGATAGAATATAAAAGGTTCCCCGGTAACAATAAAAGAGCATGCATATATAACCAGGTTATAATAAGGTTGTTTTGAATGAAAAGTCGAAGTTGACTTGCTGGAGCTGTGACAAAATTTGCTACTTGAAAAAGAACTGCAAAGTTATTTTGGGTAAAATAACACTAAAGAAATTAGCACAGCTATGTGTTAAACGTTTACTCAGTTTCTGAGAGTTTTTCAGGTGCATAACCATATGCATCAAAAATTATTATTATTTTTTTTTTCCGTAGGTAAAGTGCGGTTGGTTCATCCTTTCGATTTAGGTGTTTTTAGAATCATGAAAGGTTTGAACGCGGATTATAATCGTCAAGATACAAACTAGGTTTAAGATGAAATCAAGTGGCAAACTTGAAGAATTATTTAGTTTCATATGTTATAATCTATATTTTAATTCATTTTAATTGTCCAATGTTGGTAGTCCTTAGTGGATAGTCCACAATTAGCAATTCAATAATTCATATATAGTTTAATATACAATATTCGAATTAATTAATACGTATCATGACCCGTGTACATGTCTCAGACTCGATCACAACTCAAACTATATATATTATTATAGAATCAACCTCAACCCTGTATAGAGAACTCATTCATTACTGCATATAGAGTGTCTATGGTTATTCCAAATAATATATATAAAATCGTCGATATGATATGTCAAAACCTTGTATACGTTTCCCGATATTTAAAGTGTGTAAAATAAATAACAGAAATTAAATAACGATAAATAAAATTGCGAGAATTAAAATTGCGATAAATAAAATGCGATAAATAATATGTAATACGGAATTAACAGTTAGCTAGGAACAGTTAGCTAGGATCTTGTTAGCGTGATTTCTTAACAAAATTTCATATTGTTAATTAGTCTGTTTCTAATCAATTTTTATTGTGTCAATTAATTCTTCATTATGCCACTTATTGGATTCTGATAGGTCAAAATCCAAATATGAAATTGAATGTAAATGGTTATTTTGTGGTGAATAAATTCGTATAGCTGTGGTTGCAAGTAGGATAGTAAATGACTGTTGAATCAGATTCGATGAATGTATAGTGTAACTTATTAATGCGAAATCTAAATATTCCTCGGGTATTACCTACCCGTTAAAATATTTTCACCACTAACAGTTTGTACAATAAATTTTTAATTACAATCTTTATGAAAACATATATACATATATATTTTCTTCAGACGTAATTATGGATTTAATGAGTCAATGTGATATTAAACTCATCAGATTTATGGCTAGAACTAGAGTACATAATCTCTAAAACATTAGAGGTTACATAATCGCCATGAAGGACGAAGATAATTTATGTAGAACGATTCGTAGAATGATGATTATGCTTGAGGTATAGATTGCGAGGTTGAGATGTGTGGTGATGTTGTTGTTGTTGGTACTCGTTATGCTGCTGGTGCTGCTGATGGTGGTACTATTGCTGTCGGTGCTACAAGTGTTGTTGGTGCTAAGGTTGGTGATGATGTTGGTGTAGTAAGTATAGCTTGTAAACCACGCACCATTCTTGTCAGGTTTTCTATCCTACCCTCTATCATTTCTATCCATCCTCTCATCTGATTCGATAGATCTTGATTATCAATTCGAAGTTCCCTAACTTCTTCTAATATTCCCCTTCGATTGGTATTTGGAAGTAGAGGTTGAATATTTTCTGAGATTGCAGTAATGCGACCTTCGAGGTGGAAAACTTTAGCAAGAAGGGTGAATACAGTGTTGCGCATAGGTTCATCGGTGAGTACATCATTTTCTCCGATGTTAGGAGGTAAATTGGGTTTGCGGTAGGGCTCGCCTTCTTCATTTATCCATCGAGTGAATAAGTCTCGGACCCACCCCCATCTCCTCCAGAAAGAATAATAACTAAATGGTTGAGGCACTTCTGGTTCATTGACTTCGGAGTCTGCTTCAATATATATCTCGAAATTGCTTCCGGAACTAATGGAATCCAAGCTAGGTGTAGGATCCATTTCTCACGATCAGTTAAAGGGTTTTGATATGAAATGATTTTTAAATATCGAATGATATTCTAATTATATATAGAATATCTATACATACTTCCAAAGATCCCATGAATTACAGAGAAAATTAAGGAAACGTGTCAGATAAAGTCTACAGTGACAGATACGCTAAGATATGGATTAGTAGATATGCTAAGATATGAATTTTGTCTATACACTATTCATGCAATCATTGAAGTAAGATGTGTCTAGACTAAGAATGATAAGAAGGTAATTTCCTAAGGATGATAAACTGATGATTTCCGACAAAAATGATAAGCAAAATTTTGACATGCAGACACGGTCGAAGTCCAGACTCACTAATGCATCCTAACGACTTATCAGTTATACACACTAATGCAGACCTGGTTCGCTAAGACCACCGCTCTGATACCAACTAAAAGGACCCGTTCATATACATTATAAATGATTCACAATAGTTGATTACATTGTGAGGTATTTGACCTCTATATGATACATTTTACAAACATTGCATTCGTTTTTAAAAGACAATCTTTCTTTACATCGAAAATTGACAGGCATGCATACCATTTCATAATATCCACTATCCAACTATAAATTGATTTAATAATAATCTTTGATGAACTCAATGACTCGAATGCAACGTTCTTCGAAATATGCTATGAAAGGCTCCAAGTAATATCTTTAAAATGAGCAAATGCACAGCGAAAGATTTCTTTAATACCTGAGAATAAACATGCTTTAAAGTGTCAACCAAAAGGTTGGTGAGTTCATTAGTTTATCATAATCATTTATTTCCATCATTTTAATAGACCACAAGAATTTCATTTCCAGTTCTCATAAATATACGTCCCATGCATAGAGACAAAAATAATCATTCATATGGTGAACACCTGGTAACCGACATTAAATAGATACATATAAGAATATCCCCTATCATTCCAGGATCCTCCTTCGGACATGATATAAATTTCGAAGTACTAAAGCATCCGGTACTTTGGATGGGGTTTGTTAGGCCCAATAGAACTATCTTTAGGATTCGCGTCAATTAGGGTGTCTGTTCCCTAATTCTTTGATTACCAGACTTTAATAAAAAGGGGCATATTCGATTTCGAAAATTCAACCATAGAATGTAGTTTCAATTACTTTTGTCTATTTCGTCAAGCATTTATAAAAGCGCATGTATTCTCAGTCCCAAAAATATAAAGGGTAAAAAGGCAAATGAAACTCACCATACTGTATTTCGTAGTAAAAATACATATAACGTCATTGAACAAGTGCAAGGTTGGCCTCGGATTCACGAACCTAAATTAATTATATATATTTATGTGTTGGTCAATATTTGTCTAACAAATTAGGTCAAGTCATAGTGTACCACAATCCTAATGCTCGAGACTAATATGCAAAAGTCAACAAAAGTAAATTTGACTCAAAATGTTTTCCAAAATTTATACATGATTATTACATAGTTTAAATATCGTCATTGATATTATATATATATATTTTTAATATATTTAAAAGATTTATTAGAGTAAATAATATAATTCATGTATTAATAAGTAAAATTTTATATTAACATTTATATAATAACATATACTTATATATATTGAGTAATAAAATTTATAAAGTTTATTTGATATCATCAAGATAATATAATAGGTATTATTAATGTAATTTATTACACATAGTAAAATATGTTTGTATCACATATTTATTTGATAAAATAATATCTATAATAATAGTAAGTAAAAGTTATATTATTTTGTAATAATAATTATTATTATCCTATTAATAAAATATTAATATTTAAATTTACTAAGAATGATAATATGATAACATGATAATGATACTTTATTATTTATAATACTTCTTAATATTAACTTTAAAATAATAATTTTATTTAATATGATAATAATAATAATAATATTTTATAATAACAATGACAAATGATAATTTTTGTTAAAATGATAGTTTTCATACTAACTATACTTTTAATAATAATAGTAATAATAATAAAAAAATAATTTCTAATGATAATACTTTTTATTTGATAATGATAATAATAATAATAATAATAATAATGATAATGATAATGATAATAATAATAATAATAATAATAATAATAATAATAATAATAATAATAATAATAATAATAATAATAATAATAATAATTAAGTATTAAACTAGAACGACGATAATAACGACGATAAAAATAATCATTTTTAATAATGATATCAAAAATTCAATTGACTATAACTTCTAATCCGTTCATCGAATCCATTCGACATCTAAATGAAAAGTTCTTAATTTTTCGCTAGCTTTCCAACGACATGCATATCTTATACCTTATCTCAATCGCAGGTGTAACTAATTCGAGATTCAACATAACCTAACTCAGGGCAACATCAAAAGTACAAGCATGCATAATCCTAAATATTCGAGCATTAGTCAGGGATACACTATTAGTATGTAAAAATTTATTTACGAGTACTCACGTATCAATATTGAGATTCAATATTGCAGGAAAGGTACGTAGACGCAACGAAGACGATAAACACTAGATTGACCTCACGAGCATACCCATAAACCATACCCATGAACCATACCCATCACCTCCATAGCTATAACCCATAATTTCCTTAGCCCTATCCTACTCATAAAATCCATTTTTGAAATAACCTGATCATGACTTCGTCGTAGTATTTTATGTATAAATACTAATAACGCTTTCTAATAATACTAATACCAATAATAATAAGATTAATAATAATAATTTTAATTTTAATAATAATAAATATAATTTATAAATATATAGAGAGATTCGAGAGAGAATAGATGGAAGAGTGAACCAGAAGTTTGTTCATTTTATAGAGGTATCCAGCCACCGACACTATCGCATGCCTTCTTTTTCCACGTTTATAATCACAATCTTGATACTTAATTTATATTATTTAATATATAATATATTAAATCTTTAGAATTAATTAAATATTATATTATATTTACGCTCATGGTAAAAATATAATTTTTACAAAAATGACACGGTCGTGGTCTCACGACTCATGTACCACTTTCAGTTTTTCGAGCGCACTCTCGTACATTTAGAAAACTAGCCTTTTTCGTTATGCGACGTGTACTTTTAATAATAATTTGACTTTTTTTTATCAAAAATTTACTTTGTGAAAATGTATCTTATAAAATTTGAGTGTTGTGGTCATTTGCTTCTATAAATCAGAGACTCGTTGTTTACCAAAATATATTATTTTAAATTAGGACGTTTCATGACTAAGTAAAAATATATAGTTACATATTTAGAAATATAAGTTTGTATCCAAAATCTTTTATTTAATAGTATAACATTTAGTTTTTCAAAACTATTTATTTTTCAAAGTTTATTTTTATTTTGTTTAGAAAGATAGTTTAACGCGTAACGTTTTCAAGTTAATATATTTATACATAAACATATCTAATCATATACGTTCATTTAGTGGTTCGTGAATCATTGAAATTTAGTCGAGGTTAAATGCATATATGAATAGAGTTTCAAATCCTTGAGACTTAACATAACAAACTTTGCTTATCGTGTCGGATTAATATAAAGATAAAGTTTAAATTTGGTCAAAAATTGCCGGGTTGTCACATTTACGGTGTTGCTGTTGGTCAATTCGAACCAGCATCAATTCGAAAGATCTTGATTTTTGAAATGTATTGTCACGCAAGGAGCATTGAACCATAAATTCGGATATTTTGCCATTTGGTACGTATAGCACGCCATGAAAATGGTTGGTTCACTTTCAATAAAGGTCATGGGTTTCTGAAACCTGCACTTGATCATCCTGGCGACAACTGGTATGCTTCATTTATCTTTATTAATGAAGATGCAATTGATAAACAATACTCAGCTACTCGAGTATGGCGCAAATACTCGCATACCGTATCTGTTACCTTTCCAAAACTCGTCACCAAAGAAAACCTTTTGTTTAAGAGAATTAAAGCTGAAGAAATCAATGACATTAAATATGGGGAACATATGCTTTCGCTGACATCCATGAGCCAAGATTGGGATATCTCACAAGGCTATGCCAGTGTTCTTGCTGGGAAAAAGAGTAAGCATTTACTTTTGCTACATATGCTTAAATAAAATGTTCTTCTTTATTTATCCATTTAATCATTGTGACTTTTTAATTTTTGCAGAAATTACTCCGCTTACCTCCATGCGGTCATCGGTTTTTTCGCAGCTTACCTTTACTACCGAGAAAATTATTGATGATACCCCCAAAACAGATGTAATGAGGGAGGATGAAGATGAAGAAGAAGAAGAAGAAGAAGAAGAAGAAGACATAGGTATGAATCGAGTTGCCTCTAGAGAACGTCGTACCTCGGGTAATGAAAATGACAACACTGAATTATGCAAAATTCCATACCAAAACCTGTACTTGTTTTCTTACATACCCAGTATGTGACAACCCGGAAATTTCCAACCAAATTTAAACTTTAATCTTTATATGTTTCCGACACGATAAGCAATATTTGTTATGTTAAATTTCAAGAATTTTAAACTATGTTCATACATTCATTCAACCTCGACCAAGTTCCAACGATTCACGAACCATTAAACGAATATGATTATATATGCATATGTGTATATATTATAACTTGAAATGTAAACAAAAATATTAGATTAAATACTTTATATGATTGTATCTGTTTCAAAATGTTTATCAATGGAATTAGAAGATAAGCTCAAATGATTGAATTATCAGATATATTGAATTATGATTACAAGTCTCTGTTGAAAGGCCCACGTTGATTTGAGAAATCTTTCCATTTTAACAATATTCGGAAAATGGTAAAGTGATTTATAAATAAGAATAAATTGTGAATCATTGAGAACTAGACAAAGGATAGTGGAAGATTGAATCTCATAAAGACTCGATTGATCTATTTAGTTTCAAACGTACAAAAACGTTTTCAGTTTAAAAAGAACTTTATTATTAAAACGTATATAAATATCTAGAACCACTTTTGACAACTCATTACTTAACTAATATGATAAAGATAACGATATTTATATTTTATTTTATACGTACATAGTTTTATACTTTTACTATACTTAAACTTTACCTTTACTTTATTTTTACTTTACTTTAACTTTAATAATTCACTTTAATAATTCATACTTTAATAATTCACTTTAATAATTCATACTTTAATAATTCACTTTAATAATTCATACTTTAATAATTCACTTTAATAATTCATAGTTTAATAATTCACTTTAATAATTCATACTTTAATAATTCACTTTAATAATTCAAAAATCTATTATAAATAGAATTCAATAGGTTTCATTATTTCATAGAAACTTGAAAATATTTTTCTCTAAACTCTCTCAATCGATTTACATATATATATTTACTCCGTATTATTTCAAGATATTATTAGTATACATAAAATATTACGACGGAGTGCTGTCCGAGTGATTTTGAAGTTGTTTTTCGAGTGGGATAGGATTAAGGAAATTATGGGTTATAGCTATGGAGGTGATTGAGTATGCTTCATGGGTATGCTCGTGAGGTCAATATAGTGTTTATCATTTCCGTTGCGTCTACGTACCTTTCCTGCAATATTAAATCTCAATATTGATACGTGAGTACTCATAATTTAACTTTTACATACTAATAGTGTATCCCTGACTAGTGCTCGAGTATTTAGGATTATGCATGCTTGTACTTTGATATTGCCCTTAGACAGGTTAGGTTGAATCTTGAATTTGTTACACTTGCGGTTGAGATAAGGTATAAGATATGCATGTCCTTGGAAAGCAAGCGAAAAATTAAGAACTTTTCCTTTAGATATCGAATGGTTTCGATGAACGGATTAGAAATTATAATCAATTGAATTTTCGATATTTTTATTAAAAAAATGATTATTATTATCGTCATTTTTATCGTCGTTCTAGTTTTATCTTATTATTATCATTATTATTATCTTTATCAATAAAAGGGATTTATCATTAAAAATGTTATTTTTATTTTATTTTATTATTACTATCGTTATTATCGTTAAAGTTATAATTAGTATTATTATTATTATCCAATTATTATTATTATTATTATTATTATTATTATTGGTATTATTATTATTATTATCATTATTAATATATATCATTATTTAAAAATGGTTATTGTTATTGTTATTATTATTATTACTATATTATCATTAAGATAATTATTAGTATTATCGTTAATAATGTCATAGTAACTATCATTATTAATATTAGTGTAATTAAAACAAATATTTGTAACACCTAATTATTTGGATTACTATTATTATCATTATTATGAACACGATATAAAAGACGATTAAAAGCTATTAAACGAAACGATTATGAAATAATGGGTAAGAGTATCATGATGAAATTAAAATATTATATGATATTGATTTAGATAAAATTATCATTCTTAATATTTTTATCATTACTATTATTATTAAAAGTATTGTTAGTATTAAAATTATCATTTTAACAAAAATTATCATTTTAATAGAAATATCATTATTACTATAAAATATCATTATCATTATTATTATTTTAAATAGAATTATTATTTTAAAGATAATATTAAAAATTATTGTAAATATTAAAGTTATCATAATTAGAATTATCGTTTTATCATAATGTCATCTTGGTAATTATAAATATTGATATTTTTATAATAATAATTATTATTACAAAATAATACAACTTTTACTTACTAACATTATAGATATTATTTTATCAAATAAATATGTGATACAAACATATTTTACTATGTGTAATAACTTACTTTAATAATACCTATCATATTATCTTTATGATATTAAATGAACCCTATAAATTTTATTACTTAATATATATAAACGTATATTTTATTATATAAATTTAATATAAAACATTATTTATTAATAAATAAATTATATTATTTACTCTATTAAATCTTTTTAAAATATTTAAAAATATAAAACGACGATATTTAAACTATATATTAATCATGTATAGATTTTTGGAAATTATTTTGAGTCAAATTTACTTTTGTTGACTTTTGCATATTAGTCTCGAGCATTAGGATTGTGGTACACTATGACTTGACCTAATTTGTTAGACAAATATTGACCAACACATAAATATATATAATTAATTTAGGTTCGTGAATTCGAGGCCAACCTTGCACTTGTTCAATGACGTTATATGTATTTTTACTACAAAATACAGTATGGTGAGTTTCATTTACCTTTTTACCCTTTATATTTTTGGGACTGAGAATACATGCGCTTTTATAAATGTTTGACGAAATAGACACAAGTAATTGAAACTACATTATATGGTTGAATTATTGAAATCGAATATGCCCCTTTTTATTAAAGTCTGGTAATCTAAGAATTATGGAACATACACCCTAATTGACGCGAATCCTAAAGATAGATCTATTGGGCCTAACAAACCCCATCCAAAGTACCGGATGCTTTATACTTCGAAATGTATATCATGTCCGAAGGAGGATCCCGGAATGATAGGGGATATTCTTATATGTATCTAGTTAATGTCGGTTACCAGGTGTTCACCATATGAATGATTATTTTTGTCTCTATGCATGGGACTTATATTTATGAGAACTGGAAATGAAATTCTTGTGGTCTATTAAAATGATGGAAATAAATGATTATGATAAACTAATGAACTCACCAACCTTTTGGTTGACACTTTAAAGCATGTTTATTCTCAGGTGTTAAAGAAATCTTCCACTGTGCATTTGCTCATTTTAAAGATATTAGTTGGAGTCTTTCATAGCATATTTCGAAGAACGTTGCATTCGAGTCATTGAGTTCATCAAAGATTATTATTAAATCAATTTATAGTTGGATAGTGGAAATTATGAAATGGTATGCATGCCAGTCAATTTTCGATGTAAAGAAAGATTGTCTTTTAAAAACGAATGCAATGTTTGTATAATGTATCATATAGAGGTCAAATACCTCGCAATGTAATCAACTATTGTGAATCGTTTATAATGTATATGAACGGGTCCTTTCACAGTACTGGTGGATTTTATAATCCAAACCCTTCCTTATACTTTATGCCACCTTTGAAATGTTGTGAAGCATATTGAAGGTATTTCGTATGCCCGAGAGACATATTTAATTAATGTGTCTAATATATTTTGATCCAAGTCGGGTCATACCCAATAACAAGCTTACCGACACCTTATACGTATTTGATCTTAACGATTGGATCATTAAACAAATACGCGAAACTTGGATTTTAGAAAATCGGGTTTCTAAAATATTATCACTTGAGATAAATTATTTGGATAATTTATATATATAATTGTTTATAGGTTTAAATGATTATATTGTGTTATATTTTATAAAAGGTTTTATAAAATATATAAGTAACAAAATAATACATAAGTTTATAATAAGTTTATAAACTTTTATAAACTTACAAGTATTATTATTTAACATGAAGTGTGGCAGAATTTTAGTCTCCAAGAAAGACCACACTTGCTTGTTTTTGTTACTTTTAATACTACACAACTCCTCATAAATATGTCTAACACTTTCACCAAGGTTTGACTCAATTCTCTCAAGTGATACATGCATAAAACATCAAAGAAAAACTGCATTTTCAGCTGATTATTTGCTGCTACTGCCGTGGCCTTTTTGGTGCAAAGAAGGCTTCATAATTTGATTTTTGCAAGCTAATTTCAAGTGTAAATAAATCCTAACCAAAAGCTAGGGTGTTGGTGCAAAGTTTGGGGTATTATCTCTTGAGGTTTCATAGTTTTGAGACTCCATTCACCATCATCTTTTGACAAGCTGCTGTCCAGAATTTTGGGTTCAAAGGAAGTGAGTTACAAGCTTGGTTTAAAGGTGATTAAGTGTCTAAAACATAACTAAGTTCAAGGGTGGTGTTGGTGCATTAAAAGCTTGGAGTTTTAACACACTTGTTCATCATCTTCTTGTATCAAACAACCCTCAACTAGCTTGAGGAGGTATTGAATCTTACTTCCTTGTTAATTATATGTAAGCTTATTTTCATGACTTGATACATACATGGAATTCACTTAAAAATGGTTTAAGATATAAACTTGTTTTCTTAATCATCATGCTTCCGCTTACTTTAACTTACATAAAATTGGTTTTGTAATTATGTTAACATTAAGAACATGTTGTTATATTGAATTCCATCAATGGTATCTAGAGCCGAAGTCTATGAAATATGCTTCTTATATATGGTCTTTAAAACCCACCGACTTTGCATTCTATGTACATGCATGAAAGTAGAATATAAAAATATTTGGGTTTGGGTGGGTTCATGATTTTGGCCGAATTTTAAGGGTTCCAAAAGTGGGTTTGGAACTTGCAAATTGGTCATATTTGTTGTATGTTGTTGTTCACAATCAAGCCTTGACCTTGTGGTTGTATGCATGTGTGTTTGAACGATTATTAATAATTCATTTGGTATGTAATATTAATTCATTCATTTGGTTTGTAATAGTATTATTTTGATTATATAATTTATTTTATATTTGGTATGTAAAATAGATTAGGTTGTATTTTCATTTTCTAGAAAAATGTATTAGGATATGTTTTTTTTTGTAAAAATGAAGATACAAGATGAAGACTTGGAAGATACATTTGGATGCAAGATTAAGTGGGAGATTTTGAAATCTCCTACTTAGTGTTATAACCCTTAACCGGCGACATTTGTTTTCGGCTAAACAAATGTCTACCAAATTGGCTTGATTGTGAACACATTTGTTTGCATGCGTGGTTGTTATATTTCTTGTATGATTGTGGATTGTGTATGTTACTACAACAAGTTATCACTCAAGTTAACAATAAGCATAACTACAATTTAATTGGTTAAATTATTAACGACATGCAAAACGTCAATTTAAATGGCTAAATTAAAAACGGCTAAAAGGACATTAATAAACGGTTATTAAGAACATGATAAGGATCATATATATAAAATGGTTTATATCAAGTAATTGGCTAAAATTACAAGACTTGAAAATGGATTTCAAATGAACCATACACTAAATGCATGTTGGTGTATGGCATAAATGTTTTCTTAAACTAGAATTAACGAAAACTTAAAATCCCTTAATCGACAAGGCAAACAAGTTAAACGCCATCCTTTTGTGTGACACTTGAAAATATTAGGGAACTCATAATGGGATAAAGGTCACCTAACCGTTGTGAGCAAACTAATATGATTGAGGTAAATTTCGCACACTTGTGGGATAAAGGTCACCTAACCACTTGGATGTTAAATTTACATGTTTACATAAGTAGGACGACTTGATTTGGGAATCATGAACTTAGGGTCACCGAAGCATGAGGAACAAATAGGCGTTGATGGGATGAATATGCCATGCAAAAGGATTGCATGATCCCATAATTTAGAAGTTGCAAAAGGATTGCAATTGTCATATAAATGACTACCTAGCTAAATCAAATAACGGGATAAAGGTCACCTAACCGAAATTTGATTTACCGTTGGATTCTAATATTTAATAAGTCAATTAAAATTTAAAAGGGTATTGTTTATTAAATTTAAAATCGATACTTAAATGAACTTTGTTAAATTTTGTAGATGGCCGCCAATAACAACAACATGCAAAACGCACCTATTAACTTGACCAACCTATCGTTAAGGTCTCTCCTCGAGAAAGACAAACACAACCATACGAACTTTATGGATTGGTTCCGCAATCTTAGGATTGTCCTCAAACTTGAGGATAAGGCGTATGTGTTGGAAGACCCCATTCCCGATCAACCCGACGAAGATGATACGGAAGGCATGGCTTATTGGGATAAGTATTGCGCCGATTCGGTGCAAGTCACTTGCCTAATGCTTGGGACTATGATACCTGAACTCCAAAAGGATTTCGAGCTACTACATACGACATGATCACGCAATTGAAGGAGATGTTCCTTTAACAAGCACATGTCGAGCGCTTCGAGACCGTTCAAGCGCTTCATGCATGTCGTATGGACGACTCTCAATCCATTTCATCTTATGTCCTTAAGATGAAAAGCCTCATTGATAGCGCAAACCGTCTTAATCTCAACATATCTAATGAGCTAGCCACGGATCTTATCCTAAACTCCTTGTTAAAGAGGTTTGACCAATTTGTAATTAATTACAATATGAATGGGATAGATAAGATGAAAGGACCCGTTCATATACATTATAAACGATTCACAATAGTTGATTACATCGCAAGGTATTTGACCTCTATATGATACATTTTACAAACATTGCATTCGTTTTTAAAAGACAAACTTTCTTTACAACGAAAGTTGACGGCATGCACACCATTTCATAATACATCCAACTATAATTGGCTTAATAATAATCTTGATGAACTCAATGACTCGAATGCAACGTCTTTCAAAATATGCCATGAATGACTCCAAGTAATATCCTTAAAATGAGCTAATGCACAGCGGAAGATTTCTTTAATACCTGAGAATAAACATGCTTTAAAGTGTCAACCAAAAGGTTGGTGAGTTCATAGGTTTATCATAACAATCATTTCAATATATTAATAGACCACAAGATTTCCGTTTATAAACATATGTACACTCGCAAGTGTATAAAAGTATTCTATAAGTTGTAGGCACCCGGTAACAAGCCTTAACGTTCATGTTTTACCCTCTGAAGTACACCAGATCAGGTGTGTTTAAAATAACCTCGAAGTACTAAAGCATCCCATAGTCAGGATGAGGTTTGTCAGGCCCAATAGATCTATCTTTAGGATTCGCACCTACCGTACATAGACAAGTAGTTTAATGTTACCAAGCTAAGGGTATATTTCTGGTTTAAACCCACGTAGAATTAGTTTTAGTACTTGTGCCTATTTCGTAAAACATTTATAAAACAGCGCATGTATTCTCAGCCCAAAAATATATATTGCAAAAGCAATTAAAAAGGGAGCAAATGAAACTCACAATACTGTATTTCGTAGTAAAAATACATATAACGTCATTTAACAAGTGAAAGGTTGGACTCGGATTCACGAACGTATCAATATTGAGATTCAATATTGCAGGAAAGTACGTAGACGCAACGGAGATGATAAACACTAGATTGACCTCACGAGCATACCCATGAACCATACCCATCACCTCCATAGCTATAACCCATAATTTCCTTAGCTTCGACTCATTCAAAAAAACTATTTTGAAATCACCCGGACAGCACTCCATCGTAATATTTTATGTATACTAATAATATCTTGAAATAATACAAAGAAAATATATATATATATATTTATATATATATATATATATATATATATATATATATATATATATATATATGTAATTCGATTGAGAGAGTTTAGAGAAATATATTTTCAAGTTTCTATGAAATAATGAAACCTATTGAATTCTATTTATAACAGATTTTTGAATTATTAAAGTGAATTACTAAAATATGAATTATTAAAGTGAATTATTAAAGTATGAATTATTAAAGTATGAATTATTAAAGTGAATTATTAAAGTATGAATTATTAAAGTGAATTATTAAAGTGAATTATTAAAGTATGAATTATTAAAGTGAATTATTAAAGTATGAATTATTAAATTGAATTATTAAAGTATGAATTATTAAAGTTAAAGTAAAATAAAAGTAAAGTAAAGGTAAAGTTAAAGTATAGTAAAAGTATAAAACTATATACATATAATACGCGTATAAGTATATATAATATTAATTTAAATCGTTATATATATTTAATAAAATAAAATATAAATATCGTTATCTTTATCATACTGGTTAAGTAATGAGTTGTCAAAAGTGGTTCTAGATATTTATAAAAGATATATACGTTTTAATAATAAAGTTCTTTTTAAACTGAAAACGTTTTTTGTACTTTTGAAACAAAATTAATAGAATATTATGGAAACCAATTCTCCACTAACTTTTGTCTAACTTTCGTAAATGACACTTTTTGTTTTTATTTATAAATAGCTTTACAAATTATTCTGAATATCGTTAAGAGGAATAGATTTTCTCAAATCATAGTGGACCTCTCAACAGAGACTTGTAATCATAATTCAATGTTTCTGATAATTCAATCATTTAATATATTTTTTTAATTTCATCGAAAATCATATTGAAACAAATACGTTCGTGTAAGGTATTATACATTTAATACTTTATTAATATTCTCAAGTTATAATATATATATACATATACATATCTATTTATATATAACGGTTCGTGAATCGTCGAAATTTGGTCGAGGTTATAATGAATGTATGAACACAGTTTAAAATTCTTGAGATTTAACTTAACAAACTTTGCTTATCGTGTTGGAATAATATAAAGATTAAAGTTTAAATTTGGTCGGAAATTTCCGGGTCGTCACAGTACCTACCCGTTAAAGAAATTTCGTCCCCGAAATTTGATAGAGGTCGTCATGACTAACAATGAGAATGTTATTATAATGATTATAGAGTTTTATCATGTTCAAGAAGAATGGATAAAATAATTCGATTAATAGAAACGTGTGAGTGAAGTTATCGTAAATGAATGAAATAAGATAATATTGATTCGTCGTATCTTTTGACGTCATCACGATTGATCTCTGAAAAGAAAATCTTTGTAATCTATATTGAATTTGATTATTCGGTAATTACGGAAATTATGATCCTCTTCGAATTAATGCGATAATCCATTTTGATTTCTCTGTCGGATATTTCACTATAAATCCACCTCATTTGTTTTCTTACAACTCACACCTTCTCAACTCATATTTTAAAGTATTTGTCAATATGCTTCATCCAGTGCTGATTCTTGATATACTCCTCACTTTCATATCTGTCGCTCTTTATTTTCATCTGCCTCCGAAAGAATCTATTTACTTCTACTATACTCTTGGTTTTATAGTGTTTTTAGTTCTCCCGTGTCTTTATATTGCTATATGCATTGATATATACGATTTTTGATTTCTGGGTTGTTGTTGGGTTTTATATCTTCCCTTATAATTCAAAGTCCTTGCTTCTTCTATAATCATTGTCATCCCCAATTAATGCTCTCTTTTATTTGCTGCGATTTATACCCCAATTTCTATTTTGGAGTTTTGTCCTTTCATTAAGCACCGCTTGTAATGGTCCAGAATTCGCATATATGAATTTCGGAATGAACATTGTTAATGTTCTAAGAAGGAAATTGTAATGGCACGATCTTGACTTGTCAAATTACTAGAATACCTCAAAAAAGGCCGAATCATCAAGAAATGTTTTCTTGATATTTTAGAGGTTAAAGAGAATACAAGAGTCGTGTAACATAGCACATGATGACGTTATGATCTGTGAATCATCACGTTCCATTTAGAAACTCAGAATGACTTACTGTAATATAATCACGTTGATCAAGTGTCATTATATTATACTAGTTCATGCTTCAGTTCACAACACTACTTCAAAAATATTCCTATTTTAAATTCGAAAGTTTCAGAATTTAGAAACTAAAATAGTTTCTTTTATGATGTAATACAGACAGCACGAAGAGGTAAATGATTTCAGATAAGAATAATTATGGAAATATCTTCAGAAATATGGAGGATATTTATAATGAAAGATACGATGATATCTTAAAATTTTTAATATCAGAGGATGATGAAGAATATTGTCCGTAAGGGTTTAGAGTCAGGAGCAAGGTATTTGATAATGACTTCAGCAGACACGGAATCATTTGGATTCTTTGAAGGTAGATTTCGTCCTTGTGATTTATCCACAGCCTTCTTCATGGTTTGCTCAATCCGTATTTTTTAGTACCAAATATTCTCTTTTTCTGAGCTTTGCCAACACCTACTCTTTATCATCAAACTTTTTACTGTTAAGGTCGTTTATAGTTTTTGCTGCTTCATCAGTATTTCGAGAACTAGTTCGCAGTTTAGGGTGTTTTTCAGAAACTTCACATTCAAAGTATATAAGTCCAGAAGATAGACACATATAATTGTTGGCGTAGACATGCTACGAGATTTCAAAATACTGATTGCTAATTTCCGATGATTCGTATGGCAATTCTCGTTACAAGATGCAGATGAGTAAATGATGGGGTTTTGATAAATATAAAGATTTTTCGGAAAGTCAAAGATCAATGAAGTTATTAATAAGTTTACTGCTAATGTGGCGAGATATGAAAGGTTCCCGGTAATATTTATGAAGAGGTAATCATTATAATAAGGCTTATTCGATTGAACAATTGAAGTTGGTTTGCTGGAGCTGTGACAAAACCGTCTATTTTTAGAAGGGATTGAAAAGTTATTTTAGCTAGTAAATGCCAAAAGGTCTGACATGGATACATGTTAAATTATGACTTTGGTTTCAAGAGTTTTTCAGGTACGTAACTGTGGATAACATGTGGTTGGATCATCATCTCGATTGTTCATTATTTGAAGTCTCTTCAGGTATTTCGAAGGGCTTGAACACAGATTATAATCGTTAATATACATACGATGTTCTAACACAGTTTTGAAGTTAAAGTATAGCTTTGAAAGATGTAAGAATCTAAGAGTGATGATACCGGTTATAACTTGAATTGAATTCGGCGATTTCAAAATCAGAATATGTAATTAGATTTTTGAATGAGTATGGTTGTTTTGATTTCTATAAAAGAATGTATATTGTTGTGAAAGTAGGGAGTATAATGGATGATTTACTGAATCAGATTCGAAGAATGTAACATATTAATTGTGAATTTATATATCTCTCGGGTATTACCTACCCGTTAAAAAAAATTGTCACAATTAATATTTTGTACAAAAGAATTTTATTACAGTCTTTATGGAAATATATGTGTATATTTCTTCAGATGTAATATTGATTTAATGAGTTAATATTAAATTAAACTCACTTAATTTATGGTTAAGGCTAGGATGGATAATTTCTAAACTTTAGAAATTACATAATCGTCATAGAATGTTTTCCCAATGAAGTTATGAATCAATACTTCATCGTTGTGGTATTCCTTAGTATCTACCAGGCGTATGACGTCGATGCTCATAGGACAGATTGTGAAGTTGAGGTTTGCGATGTGGTTGTTGTTGGTGGTGGTAATGGTACTGTTGATGTTGTTGATGGTGGTACTGGTTGTGTTGTTGGTGCTGCTGCTGGTGTTTGTAACCTTTGCACCATATTCTCCAAAGCCACTACCCGAGCGCGAAGCTCGTTGACTTCTTCTATTACACCGAGTTGATTGTCGGTTCGGACGAGCGGATAAATAAGATCTAGAATTTGGTGTAGTATATAATCATGACGAGATACTCTGGAAATGAGAGAGAAAATGGTGTTTCGAATAGGTTCGCTGGTAAGTGCTTCAGGTTCTTCGCCAAGAGGGCAATGTGGTGGATGGAAGGGATCACCTTCTTCTTGTCTCCAATGATTAAGGAGGCTACGAACCCATCCCCAATTCATCCAGAATAGATGATGACTAATTGGTTGATCCATTCCGGTCACACTGCTTTCGGAACTTGAGTGTGATTCCATTTCAGAATCCGAGGGACTTGAACTAATGACGAATTCCATTTCGTACGATTGAATAAAGAATTTTTCGATATGAAATGATTTTCCGGCTATCAGGTGGTATTCTAATTATATAGAGCAAAAGGTTTCGTAGATTACGGAGGAATTTACGGAATATGTCTGGCAAAGTTTACAGTAACAGATACGCTAAGATATGAATTAGCAGATACGCTAAGATATGAATTTTGTCTATACACTATTCATGCAATCAATGCAATAAGATGTGTCTAGACTAAGAATGATAAGCAGATAATTTCTGACAAAAATGATGAGCAAAACTTTTGACATGTAGACACGGTCGAAGTCCAGACTCACTAATGCATCCTAACGACTATCTGTTAGACACACTAATGCAGACCTGGTTCGCTAAGAAACTTCACATTCAAAGTATATAAGTCCAGAAGATAGACACATATAATTGTTGGCGTAGACATGCTACGAGATTTCAAAATACTGATTGCTAATTTCCGATGATTTGTATGGCAATTCTCGTTACAAGATGCAGATGAGTAAATGATGGGGTTTTGATAAATATAAAGATTTTTCGGAAAGTCAAAGATCAATGAAGTTATTAATAACTTTACTGCTAATGTGGCGAGATATGAAAGGTTCCCCGGTAATATTTATGAAGAGGTAATCATTATAATAAGGCTTATTCGATTGAACAATTGAAGTTGGTTTGCTGGAGCTGTGACAAAACCGTCTATTTTTAGAAGGGATTGAAAAGTTATTTTAGCTAGTAAATGCCAAAAGGTCTGACATGGATACATGTTAAATTATGACTTTGGTTTCAAGATTTTTTCAGGTACGTAACTGTGGATAACATGTGGTTGGATCATCATCTCGATTGTTCATTATTTGAAGTCTCTTCAGGTATTTCGAAGGGCTTGAACACAGATTATAATCGTTAATATACATACGATGTTCTAACACAGTTTTGAAGTTAAAGTATAGCTTTGAAAGATGTAAGAATCTAAGAGTGATGATACCGGTTATAACTTGAATTGAATTCGGCGATTTCAAAATCAGAATATGTAATTAGATTTTTGAATGAGTATGGTTGTTTTGATTTCTATAAAAGAATGTATATTGTTGTGAAAGTAGGGAGTATAATGGATGATTTACTGAATCAGATTCGAAGAATGTAACATATTAATTGTGAATTTATATATCTCTCGGGTATTACCTACCCGTTAAAAAAAATTGTCACAATTAATATTTTGTACAAAAGAATTTTATTACAGTCTTTATGGAAATATATGTGTATATTTCTTCAGATGTAATATTGATTTAATGAGTTAATATTAAATTAAACTCACTTAATTTATGGTTAAGGCTAGGATGGATAATTTCTAAACTTTAGAAATTACATAATCGTCATAGAATGTTTTCCCAATGAAGTTATGAATCAATACTTCATCGTTGTGGTATTCCTTAGTATCTACAGGGCGTATGACGTCGATGCTCATAGGACAGATTGTGAAGTTGAGGTCTGCGATGCGGTTGTTGTTGGTGGTGGTAATGGTACTGTTGATGTTGTTGATGGTGGTACTGGTTATGTTGTTGGTGCTGCTGCTGGTGTTTGTAACCTTTGCACCATATTCTCCAAAGCCACTACCCGAGCGCGAAGCTCGTTGACTTCTTCTATTACACCGAGGTGATTGTCGGTTCAGACGAGCGGATAAATAAGATCTAGAATTTGGTGTAGTATATAATCATGACGAGATACTCTGGAAATGAGAGAGAAAATGGTGTTTCGAATAGGTTCGCCGGTAAGTGCTTCAGGTTCTTCGCCAAGAGGGCAATGTGGTGGATGGAAGGGATCACCTTCTTCTTGTCTCCAATGATTAAGGAGGCTACGAACCCATCCCCAATTCATCCAGAATAGATGATGACTAATTGGTTGATCCATTCCGGTCACACTGCTTTCGGAACTTGAGTGTGATTCCATTTCGGAATCCGAGGGACTTGAACTAATGACGAATTCCATTTCGTACGATTGAATAAAGAATTTTTCGATATGAAATGATTTTCCGGCTATCAGGTGGTATTCTAATTATATAGAGCAAAAGGTTTCGTAGATTACGGAGGAATTTACGGAATATGTCTGGCAAAGTTTACAGTAACAGATACGCTAAGATATGAATTAGCAGATACGCTAAGATATGAATTTTGTCTATACACTATTCATGCAATCAATGCAATAAGATGTGTCTAGACTAAGAATGATAAGCAGATAATTTCTGACAAAAATGATGAGCAAAACTTTTGACATGTAGACACGGTCGAAGTCCAGACTCACTAATGCATCCTAACGACTATCTGTTAGACACACTAATGCAGACCTGGTTCGCTAAGACCACCGCTCTGATACCAACTGAAAGGACCCGTTCATATACATTATAAACGATTCACAATAGTTGATTACATCGCAAGGTATTTGACCTCTATATGATACATTTTACAAACATTGCATTCGTTTTTAAAAGACAAACTTTCTTTACAACGAAAGTTGACGGCATGCACACCATTTCATAATACATCCAACTATAATTGGCTTAATAATAATCTTGATGAACTCAATGACTCGAATGCAACGTCTTTCAAAATATGCCATGAATGACTCCAAGTAATATCCTTAAAATGAGCTAATGCACAGCGGAAGATTTCTTTAATACCTGAGAATAAACATGCTTTAAAGTGTCAACCAAAAGGTTGGTGAGTTCATAGGTTTATCATAACAATCATTTCAATATATTAATAGACCACAAGATTTTCGTTTATAAATATATGTACACTCGCAAGTGTATAAAAGTATTCTATAAGTTGTAGGCACCCGGTAACAAGCCTTAACGTTCATGTTTTACCCTCTGAAGTACACCAGATCAGGTGTGTTTAAAATAACCTCGAAGTACTAAAGCATCCCATAGTCAGGATGAGGTTTGTCAGGCCCAATAGATCTATCTTTAGGATTCGCGCCTACCGTACATAGACAAGTAGTTTAATGTTACCAAGCTAAGGGTATATTTCTGGTTTAAACCCACGTAGAATTAGTTTTAGTACTTGTGCCTATTTCGTAAAACATTTATAAAACAGCGCATGTATTCTCAGCCCAAAAATATATATTGCAAAAGCAATTAAAAAGGGAGCAAATGAAACTCACAATACTGTATTTCGTAGTAAAAATACATATAACGTCATTTAACAAGTGAAAGGTTGGACTCGGATTCACGAACGTATCAATATTGAGATTCAATATTGCAGGAAAGTACGTAGACGCAACGGAGATGATAAACACTAGATTGACCTAACGAGCATACCCATGAACCATACCCATCACCTCCATAGCTATAACCCATAATTTCCTTAGCTTCGACTCATTCAAAAAAACTATTTTGAAATCACCCGGACAGAACTCCGTCGTAATATTTTATGTATACTAATAATATCTTGAAATAATACAAAGAAAATATATATATATATATATATATATATATATATATATATATATATATATATATATATATATATGTGTAATTCGATTGAGAGAGTTTAGAGAAATATATTTTCAAGTTTCTATGAAATAATGAAACCTATTAAATTCTATTTATAACAGATTTTTGAATTATTAAAGTGAATTATTAAAATATGAATTATTAAAGTGAATTATTAAAGTATGAATTATTAAAGTATGAATTATTAAAGTGAATTA
Source organism: Rutidosis leptorrhynchoides (assembly GCF_046630445.1). Taxonomy (NCBI): domain Eukaryota; kingdom Viridiplantae; phylum Streptophyta; class Magnoliopsida; order Asterales; family Asteraceae; genus Rutidosis; species Rutidosis leptorrhynchoides. The sequence continues at coordinate 263,856,508 of NC_092337.1, forward strand.
TTAAAGTATGAATTATTAAAGTGAATTATTAAAGTGAATTATTAAAGTATGAATTATTAAAGTGAATTATTAAAGTATGAATTATTAAAGTGAATTATTAAAGTATGAATTATTAAAGTGAATTATTAAAGTATGAATTATTAAATTGAATTATTAAAGTATGAATTATTAAAGTTAAAGTAAAATAAAAGTAAAGTAAAGGTAAAGTTAAAGTATAGTAAAAGTATAAAACTATATACATATAATACGCGTATAAGTATATATAATATTAATTTAAATCGTTATATATATTTAATAAAATAAAATATAAATATCGTTATCTTTATCATACTGGTTAAGTAATGAGTTGTCAAAAGTGGTTCTAGATATTTATAAAAGATATATACGTTTTAATAATAAAGTTCTTTTTAAACTGAAAACGTTTTTTGTACTTTTAAAACTAAATTAATAGAATATTATGGAAACCAATTCTCCACTAACTTTTGTCTAACTTTCGTAAATGACACTTTTTGTTTTTATTTATAAATTGCTTTACAAATTATTCTGAATATCGTTAAGAGGAATAGATTTTCTCAAATCATAGTGGACCTCTCAACAGAGACTTGTAATCATAATTCAATGTTTCTGATAATTCAATCATTTAATATATTTTTTTAATTTCATCGAAAATCATATTGAAACAAATACGTTCGTGTAAGGTATTATACATTTAATACTTTATTAATATTCTCAAGTTATAATATATATATACATATACATATCTATTTATATATAACGGTTCGTGAATCGTCGGAATTTGGTCGAGGTTATAATGAATGTATGAACACAGTTTAAAATTCTTGAGATTTAACTTAACAAACTTTGCTTATCGTGTTGGAATAATATAAAGATTAAAGTTTAAATTTGGTCGGAAATTTCCGGGTCGTCACATAAGACCATTGGCGAACTTCATGGCATGCTTAGGACGGCAGAAACTAGCAAGGGTAAGAGGGCTTTACCCGTGCTAATGATCAATGATGGTGGGTCCAAAGGTAATAACACCTCTAAGCCAAAGGCGGCTAAGAGGAAAGGACCCACCCATCAAGGCAAGGGAAAGGGGAGGATGGTTACCCCAACCAAAAACAAGAACAAGAAGCAAAAGGTTGCCGGACAAGCAAACCCCAAGGAAGACCCGTGCTTCGGTTACGGCGAAATGGGTCACTGGAAACGCAACTTCCCGGTCTACCTTAAGGAGTTGAAGGAAAAGAGGGATGCAGGGCAAACCTCAAGTAATATATATATGGTATATATAGAGCTTAGTATTACTTCTTCTAATACATGGGTATTAGACACTGGATGTGGAACTCACATTTGCAATTCTTTACAGGGGTTCAAAAGAAGTACAAGCAAACGGGAACATCAAGTCTCTTTATGGGTAATGGAGCCAAAGTGCAAGTGAAGGCTCAATGAGACTTTGTATTAAAGCTTCCAAGTGGTTTGGAACTTATTTTTAACAATGTTTTGTATGCACCGGATTTATGTCGAAACATTATTTCAGTTTCCCATTTAAAACAATGTAGTTTTTATCTTAATTTTGTTAATGATGATATCCACGTTTATTTAGATAATGTATTCTATTTTAAGGCTTCGCCTTCAAATGGAATTTATGAATTGGTTCATGATGACACATCATCTAGTAGCTCAATATACCATACTAGCACCAAGAAACTCAAAAGGGATTTGAGTGATTCTTACTTATGGCATTGTCGCCTTGGTCACATAAACAAGAATCAAATGCATACACTTCAAAAGAATGGCCTTTTGAAATCAAATGAACTAGACTCGTTTGATGTATGTGAATCTTGTTTACAAGGAAAAATGACTAAAGCACCTTTCAAAGGGACCTACGAAAGGGCTAAGGACTTATTGGGATTAATACATTCGGATGTAAGTGGACCCTTTAAGCCCATAACTAGGAATGGTGAAAGATACTTCGTTACTTTCATTGATGACTTCAGTCGTTTCGGATATGTCTACTTGTTAAGACATAAGGACGAAACTTTTGAAGCATTCAAAGAGTATCAAAACGAAGTACAAAATCAACTCAATAAGATAATCAAGGTACTTCGTACCGATAGAGGAGGTGAGTACCTAAGCGATGCTTTCCAAGATCATCTTAGAAGTTGTGGGATTATCTCGCAACTCACTCCTCCTGGAACACCCCAACTGAATGGAGTTTCCGAAAGGAGGAACCGAACCCTAATGGATATGGTTCGATCTATGATGGCTAGAAGCTCGTTACCTCTATCATTTTGGGGTTATTGTCTATACTCCGGGCTCGTATTTTAAATATGGCCCCAACCAAGAAAGTGGAACGAACACCTCATGAGATGTGGTTTGGAAAACCTCCATCTCTATCATACTTAAAGGTATGAGGATGTGAAGCTTACCCTAAGCGTTACGTCCCTAATAAGTTAAATTCTCGCTCCATAAAGTGTATCTTCATAGGATATCCCAAGGATAATATGGGATATTATTTCTATGATCCCTCCGAACAGAATGTATTCGTTGCTCGGAAGGCTGAATTCCTTGAAACTAAGTTCCTGATGGAAGGTGATAGTGAAAGGAAGATAGATCTTGAGGAGGTTCGAGATCAAGTAGATGATACACATTTGGTTGATACTAGCACTCAACATGAAAATGATGAGAATGATCAAATGGATGATCAAAATACACAAGACGTTCGCAGATCTGGTAGAATTAGTAATCCTCCTGAGAGATATGGGTTTCTCATGGATGGTTGCTATGTGGTTGATTTGGATGAACCAGCAAACTACCAAGATGCTTTATCGAAGATTGATAAGGATAAATGGCAGGAAGCCACGAACGCTGAGATGCAACCATGTATGACAACCAAGTTTCGGAACTTGTTGCACAACCTGCTGGCTCTAGGCTAGTTGATTGTAAATGGCTTTTCAAAATGAAAACCAACATACATGGAAACTTGGATACATATAAAGCTAAACTTGTAGCAAAAGGTTTCACTCAAACTCAAGGGGTTGACTATGATGAAACTTTTTCGCCTGTGGCAATGCTAAAGTCTATCAGGATATTATTTTCCATTGCTGCTCATTATGATTATGAAATATGGCAAATGGATGTCAAGACCGCTTTCCTAAATGGATATCTTGTGGAAGATATCTATATGGTTCAGCCTAAAGGTTTTGTTGATCCGAAATATCCTAAAAAGGTATGCAAGTTAAAGCAGTCAATCTACGGATTGAAACAAGCATCTAGAATGTGGAATCATCATTTTAATGAGGAGGCCGAGAAATTTGGCTTCATCAAAAATGGTGATGAAGCTTGTGTGTACAAGAAAGCTAGTGGGAGCACTATCATGTTCCTTGTACTATATGTGGATGATATATTGTAATTTGGAAATGATATTCCGGCAATGCAAGGAGTTAAAACTTGGCTAAGTAAATGCTTCTCCATTAAGGATCTTGGAGAAGCACAATACGTTTTGGGGATTGGGATCTACAAGAATAGATCCAAGAAACTGATAGGTTTGAATCAAAGTGCGTACATTAAAAAGGTCTTGAAAAGGTTCAAGATGGAGAACTCTAAGAGTGGTTTGGTACCTATTCAAAGAGGAACGCCTCTCAGTTCATCTCAGTGCCCTACCACGAAAGATGAACAAGAGAGAATGAAGAGAGTCCCTTATGCATCTGCTATTGGGTCAATCATGTATGCAATGATATGCACTAGACCGGATGTGTCATGCGCCCTAAGCTTGACAAGTAGATACCATAATAACCCAGGAAACAGTCATTGGATTGCGGTTAAAAGTATATTAAAATACCTTAGGAGGACTAAGGATATGTTTCTAATATATGGATCTGGTGAGGAGGAACTTGCTGTAAAGGGTTACGTGGACGCGAGTTTCCAAACTGATCGAGATGATTCTCGATCACAATCTGGTTATGTCTTCACTTAAATGGAGGTGCGGTCTCTTGAAAGAGTTCAAAACAGGATGTTGTTGCATTATCCACTACAGAGTCGGAGTACATCGCCGCATCATTGGCAGCTCAGGAAGCTGCATGGATGAAGAAATTCATCGACGACTTAGGAGTAGTCCCTTCCATTCAGGACCCTCTTGAGATCTTTTGTGACAATGAGGGTGCGATTGCTCAAATCAAGGAACCTCGTGCTAACCAAAATACCCGTCATATTGAGCGGAGATTCAACTACATAAGGGATGAAGTTGAAAAAGGAAAGATATGTATTCGCAAAGTTCATACAGATCTTAATATAGCGGATCCTCTCATGAAGCTCTTACATGGAGCAAAACATATTGGACATGTTTGTGCATTAGGGATTCGATATTCTAGTGATTGGTCATGATCTATTTTAAGTATTGTATCGGAACGAAATTGTTCAAACTCATTAATATAATTATGGAATTAATTTATTTTGAGTTATGTTCCTATTTTGCATATTTTATCCATGAATAAGTAATTATTCTAAATTCCGTAGTCGATCACATTTGTGGGAACAAGTGTGAGGTTTAGACTATTATGAACTTGGATTGGTTTACATTCACGGGATGAATGTGGGGCAAGGTTGCAACCAAGGTTCATAGATATTTGTGGGATACAAATATTGGAAGACCCGCCCTCAAGATTTACTAAATGGAGCCTTTGTGGTTGATAACATGTAATCTTGAGTAAAGGCGAATATCATTGTGTCCTCTGACCTGAGATACATATTGGATTCGGATATCTACCAAGTATTGTGCCTTGATTCTTTCCTTCGCTATTCTGAAATATGGTAGTTCATAAGGAGGAGCTCAGGTATAATGCAAGGTATATATTAAGGACGTATGTAGTCAAGATGGAATTTGTCCCTCTTATTCGTTGAGAGTCAGATGTCTAAGGCCTGATAAAGTTAAATCTAAAGGAGAGTGATCACTCTATATCTCTTGGATTTAACATGACATCTAGGACGAAAGGATATAATGAAAAGATTCACCAATTTATATTCGAGATGGGAACTCGAAAGGGATGATGTTATTGAATGGCATAAAGTCATAACATATTGGGGGTGATGGACGGTCTTTAGGTGGTATCCATCACTTACATTAATTTCTTATGTTTCTCGTGCAAGTGGGAGATTGAAGGTATTTCGTATGCCCGAGAGACATATTTAATTAATGTGGCTAATATGTTTTGATCCAAGTCGAGTCATACCCAATAACAAGCTTACCGACACCTTATACGTATTTGATCTTAACGATTGGATCATTAAACAAATACGCGACACTTGGATTTTAGAAAATCGGGTTTCTAAAATATTATCACTTGAGATAAATTATTTGGATAATTTATATATATAATTGTTTATAGGTTTAAATGATTATATTGTGTTATATTTTATAAAAGGTTTTATAAAATATATAAGTAACAAAATAATACATAAGTTTATAATGAGTTTATAAACTTTTATAAACTTACAAGTATTATTATTTAACATGAAGTGTGGCAGAATTTTAGTCTCCAAGAAAGACCACACTTGCTTGTTTTTGTTACTTTTAATACTACACAACTCCTCATAAATATGTCTAACACTTCCACCAAGGTTTGACTCAATTCTCTCAAGTGATACATGCATAAAACATCAAAGAAAAACTGCATTTTCAGCTGATTATTTGCTGCTACTGCCATGGCCTTTTTGGTGCAAAGAAGGCTTCATAATTTGATTTTTGCAAGCTAATTTCAAGTATAAATAAATCCTAACCAAAAGCTAGGGTGTTGGTGCAAAGTTTGGGGTATTATCTCTTGAGGTTTCATAGTTTTGAGACTCCATTCACCATCATCTTTTGACAAGCTGCTATCCAGAATTTTAGGTTCAAAGGAAGTGGGTTACAAGCTTGGTTTAAAGGTGATTAAGTGTCTAAAACATAACTAAGTTCAAGGGTGGTGTTGGTGCATCAAAAGTTTGGAGTTTTAACACACTTGTTCATCATCTTCTTGTATCAAACAACCCTCAACTAGCTTGAGGAGGTATTGAATCTTACTTCCTTGTTAATTATATGTAAGCTTATTTTCATGACTTGATACATACATGGAATTCACTTAAAAATGGTTTAAGATATAAACTTGTTTTCTTAATCATCATGCTTCCGCTTACTTTAACTATCATAAAATTGGTTTTGTGATTATGTTAACATTAAGAACATGTTGTTATATTGAATTCCATCACATATTGGAACTCTTTTATAAATAACAATTTTCCTTTATCTCCAACAGTTAGTGCAGCACATCAAGACACTACATTAACAACTCTTACGCCTTCCGCCAAGAGGAGAAGAACTGGTCAAATTCCTCCGTCATCCGCTCAACAAGGACCTGGCCCTAGTTCTTCTCAACAACAAATTACACTTCCCAATCTTGACACAAACATGCTTTCCTCCATTTTAAAAGGACCACCACACTCGTACGAAGATTTCGTGACTTTTTTGAATGCCATGGTGTGTCCTTCACTAGCCCAATTCTTTAGCAATTTATCTGATGCAGATGCCAAGAAGGTTAAGGCACAAAGTATCATTATGAACATTGCTTCTGGTCTAAATGACCTTCAACACCTATCTGACTTGCAAAATAGTGAAGTCGCTACAAATAAGGAGCTATCTGCTGAAAAGGAGAAAGTGGCCAAGACTGAATGAATAGCCACAGAGATAAAGAGGGAATACGAGACAATGAAGAGGCACTATGAAAATTGTAACAGTCAGAGGGCAGAGTATAAGGAGCAAGTCAAAGAACTATCTTTCAGAGAAAAGCGGCATCTGAGCAAAATTGATGAACTAGTAAAGGAGAACGAAAAAATGCTTGAGCAAAATAACATGTTGAAAGAACAGCTTAAAGCCAAAGAGGAGAACGAAAGACGAATGATAACTGGCATTCCTGTGCTTGTAGAGCTTATCTTTAACTGTCAGGCACTATCTCACAGAATCCGTGAGTTTGTCCGCCTTGCCAAATCTGTTGAACGGTTAAAGTTTTTCAATTTTATGAAAAGAAAACTACCAGAACTTCCAAATCCTCTGCCTGAGGTAATCACATCAAATATTAATGAAAATGCTGATTTAAAAGCTGATGCAGCCGGTGCCTCAATAGAAAATATGAGGTTTTCTGATCTTGAAAATCTTTGTAAAAGGCCAGATGTAACAATAGATGATGTATTGAATTATACTCCACAGGATGAATGAAACACTATGTTGTTATACATCAGCTTTTACATAATACTTAATATTGCACTTGGTTATGTATATTATAAATATATGCTGTAACTTAGTAAGATTGTTGTAATGAACAATGCTCAAGATATTGAGATTGTACTTTGCAATCATTATAGTTATGAATATCAAAATCATATTCCCCTTCATACGCCTTCCGTCATGAAACTCATGAGGAAAAGTTATGAATTACTTTCGCCTTTAAATATTTTGCTGGACACTAAGATCCGTTTTCCGTTGTGCTCTGCATTTTGTGTATATAAGTTGTGTCATGACATTTTTTTGTAGATTCGTTTCATCGCTTCGATGATTTAGTGAGTTCTACATGTCTCACTATCGATACAACCATTTTGAGTATGATTGTACATCTACCACTGAAAGGCTTTCTTTCTTTCTGCGGGTAGGGATGACACACAGCTATGTGACACCTGGGCTAAATAATCCTTGGCCGGATAAAATTTGTGAAAAATATTGCCATAAGAATAATTGCTATTATTCATATTCTTAAAGAAACTTTTACATTTATGACTATATCTCATACATTTGACAGTTGATCAAGCTGTCCATGCATATAGTGCTACGCATAAAATTTCTTTAAATTCATTGCACTCCAAGCTATTTCATATTGCTCGCCAGAAGGCACAGCAAGCATGTGTGATTCATTCTGATTTACTTTCGTGACCTTATAAGGTCCTTCCCATTTTGGGGCTAGCTTTCCAAATTTGATTTGCCTGCTTGCCTCATTATCACGTAGTACTAAATCACCTACTTCAAACTGCACATGCTGCACTTTCTTGTTATAATATTTTGCCATTTTATGCTTGTGATCTGCTTGCCGGATGGCGGCCATCAACCTTCTTTCCTCCAACAAGTTGAGATTCTCCCTTAACGCCTCAGAATTAGCCTCAACATCAAATGCCATAATGCGTTGTGTTGGCACACATATTTCAGCCGGTATCTGTAGTGACCCGAACTTTTCCATGTTTATATATATTAAATGAAATTGATATTTACATGATATTTACATGATTAAGTGTTTCCAACATGTTAAGCAATCAAACTTATTAAGACTTGATTAATTGGAATAGGTTTCATATAGACAAATGACCATCCAAATTAACCGGTGATTCACGAACGTTAAAACTTGTAAAAACTATACGATGACATATATATGGTTATATATATATAGTTAACATGATTTTATTATAAGTATGTTTCTCATTAGGTATTTTAACAATGAGTTATATACATAAAAATGAGACTATTAAATTAAGAAACTCGAAAACGATATATATAACGATTATTGTTATAACGTCTTACTAGGTACATATGAATCATATTAAGATATTGATACACTTGGTTAATTATGTTAAATGATAAGTAAATATATCATTAAGTGTATTAAGAATGAACTACATATGTAAAAATAAGACTACTAACTTAATGATTTTGAAACGAGACATATATGTAACGATTATCGTTGTAACGACATTTAATGTATATAGATCATATTAAGAGATATTCGTACATCATAATATCATGATAATATAATAATTTAAAATCTCATTTGATATTATAAACAACATTTAACAAGATCGTTAACCTAAAGGTTTCAAAACAACATTTACATGTAACGACTAACGATGACTTAACGACTCAGTTGAAATGTATATACATGTAGTGTTTTAGTATGTATTCATACACATTTAAAAGACTTCAAGACACTTATCAAAATACTTCTACTTAACAAAAATGCTTACAATTACATCATCATTCAGTTTCATCAACAAATCTACTCGTATGCACCCGTATTCGTACTCGTACAATACACAGCTTTTAGATGTATGTACTATTGGTATATACACTCCAATGATCAGCTCTTAGCAGCCCATGTGAGTCACCTAACACATGTTGGAACCATCATTTGGCAACTAGCATGAAATATCTCATAAAATTACAAAAATATGAGTAATCATTCATGACTTATTTACATGAAAACAAAATTACATATCCTTTATATCTAATCCATACACCAACGACCAAAAACACCTACAAACACTTTCATTCTTCAATTTTCTTCATCTAATTAATCTCTCTCAAGTTCTATCTTCAAGTTCTAAGTGTTCTTCATAAATTCCAAAAGTTCTAGTTTCATAAAATCAAGAATACTTCCAAGATTGCAAGTTTACTTCCAAGTTTTCTAAATCCATTCCAAGTAATCATCCAAGATCAAGAAACCTTTGTTACTTACAGTAGTTTATCTTTCTAATACAAGGTAATAATCATATTCAAACTTTAATTCAATTTCTATAACTATAACAATCTTATTTCGAGTGGAAATCTTACTTGAAATTGTTTTCGTGTCATGATTCTGCTTCAAGAACTTTCAAGCCATCCAAGGATACTTTGAAGCTAGATCCATTTTTCTCATTTCCAGTAGGTTTATCCAAGGAACTTGAGGTAGTAATGATGTTCATAACATCATTCGATTCATACATAAAAAGCTGTCTTATTCAACATTATAAACTTGTAATCACTAGAACATAGTTTAGTTAATTCTAAACTTGTTTGCAAATAAAGTTAATCCTTCTAACTAGACTTTTAAAATCAAATAAACACATGTTCTATATCTATATGATATGCTAACTTAATGATTTAAAACCCGGAAACACGATAAACACCATTAAACTGGATATACGCCGTCGTAGTAAAACCGGGGGCTGTTTTGGTTGGGATAATTAAAAGCTAAGAAGAACTTTGATTTAAAAGCTATACTTCTGGAAAAATTATTTTTATTATGAACATGAAACTATATCTAAAAATCATGGTTAAACTCAAAGTGAAAGAATGTTTTTCAAAATGGTCATCAAGATGTCGTTCTTTCGACGGAAATGACTACCTCTTTCAAAAATGACTTGTAACTTGTATGTTCCGACTATAAACTTATACTTTTTCTTTTTAGATTCATAACGTTAAGTTCAATACGAAACCGTGGCCACTGGAATCACTCAAAACGGATTAGAAACGAAGAAATGGCGAGTAACACAAGATTGATAAAAACTACTCATTTTACCTACGTGAAAGTTAGTAATAAATCTATTCCAACCATAACCTAATCAACTTATATTGTATATTATGTAATCTTGAGATACCATAGACACGTATATAATGTTTCGACCTATCATGTCGACCCATCTATATATATATATTCCAGAACAACCATAGACACTCTATATGTGAATGTTGGAGTTAGCTATACAGGGTTGAGGTTGATTCCAAAATATATATATAGTTTGAGTTGTGATCAATACTGAGATACGTATACACTGGGTCGTGGATTGATTCAAGATAATATTTATCGATTTATTTCTGTACATCTAACTGTGGACAACTAGTTGTAGGTTACTAACGAGGACAGCTGACTTAATAAACTTAAAACATCAAAATGTATTAAAATTATTGTAAATATATTTTGAACATACTTTGATATATATGTATATATTGTTATAGGTTCGTGAATCAACCAGTGGCCAAGTCTTACTTCCCGACGAAGTAAAAATCTGTGAAAGTGAGTTATAGTCCCACTTTTAAAATCTAATATTTTTGGGATGAGAATAAATGCAGGTTTTATAAATGATTTACAAAATAGACACAAGTACGTGAAACTACATTCTATGGTTGAATTATCGAAATCGAATATGCCCCTTTTTATTTAGTCTGGTAATCTAAGAATTAGGGAACAGACACCCTAGTTGACGCGAATCCTAAAGATAGATCTATTGGGCCTAACAAACCCCATCCAAAGTACCGGATGCTTTATTACTTCGAAATTTATATCATATCCGAAGGGTGTCCCGGAATGATGGGGATATTCTTATATATGCATCTTTTTAATGTCGGTTACCAGGTGTTCACCATATGAATGATTTTTATCTCTATGTATGGGATGTGTATTGAAATATGAAATCTTGTGGTCTATTGTTACGATTTGATATATATAGGTTAAACCTATAACTCACCAACATTTTTGTTGACGTTTAAAGCATGTTTATTCTCAGGTGAATACTAAGAGCTTCCGCTGTTGCATACTAAAATAAGGACAAGATTTGGAGTCCATGTTTGTATGATATTGTGTAAAAACTGCATTCAAGAAACTGATTTCGATGTAACATATTTGTATTGTAAACCATTATGTAATGGTCGTGTGTAAACAGGATATTTTAGATTATCATTATTTGATAATCTACGTAAAGCTTTTTAAACCTTTATTTATGAAATAAAGGTTATGGTTTGTTTTAAAAATGAATGCAGTCTTTCAAAAAACGTCTCATATAGAGGTCAAAACCTCGCAACGAAATCAATTAATATGGAACGTTTTTAATCAATAAGAACGGGACATTTCAGTATCACTGCCTCTGTTCCATACACCAGACTAAAATGTGTTTCCCCCGTGCTCCGCTTTGGCGTCGTCCGGTGTGCCCACAATACATTTGGCAGCTCATCCACCCATCCAGTTTGACTTAGACCCAACCGTGCCTTAATGCCAGCAATGATTTCCTTGTTGGTAACCTCCACTTGTCCGTTCGCTTGAGGATGAGCAACAGATGTAAAGTTTTGATTTATGCCCAGCTCTTCACACCAACTCTGAAATGGATTTTCTGCAAATTGCTTGCTGTTGTCGCTGACTATTTCATTTGGCACCCCATAACGGCATACAATATCATGCCAAACAAACTTCTTGACATTTTCTCCTGTGATTTTTGCTAAAGCCTTTGCTTCAACCCATTTCATGAAAAAATCGATCGCTACCACCAAGAACTTAGCATTACCAATGCTCCTATTGAATGGCCCCACAATATCAATAGCCCATTTACAGAACGACCAAGCGGATGACACCGGTATCAAGTCATACTTTGGAAGACGCTGAATTGTACCATGCCTCTGACAATTCTCACATGTTTTTATGATTTCTGCGACATCCTGATAAAGGGAAGGCCAAAAATACCCTTGTCGTATGATCCGTGATGCCAGAGTACGGAAACCGGAGTGTTGAGAACAAACCCCTTCATGCATTTCTTTGACCACTTTTAACGCTTCATCATCGGTTAAACATCTTAACAACGGACCATTGTATGACTTTCGATAAAGGACACCACTAACAATCTCATACATTGGTGCAGTCACTCTTATTCTTCTTGCTTCCGCCTTATCAACAGGTAACCATCCGTAATGCAAATATCTCAAATACGGAGTCATCCAAGTTTTCTTAGCTCCTTCAACTATTGTAATAATTGGTTTTCCATGTATTGATTTATCCTTAAGTTCTTCAACCAACACTCGTTTGTGCAAATGATCAAAGGTTGAAGTAGCTAACTTGCTCAAGACGTCAGCTTTTTTGTTCTTATTTCGAGGGATTTGTACGACTTCAAGGTTATCAAATTTCTTTGAAATTGCTTCCACCAACTTTACATATTGCCTCATGGATGTATCCCTTGCATCGAACGTTCCATTAACCTACTGGGCGACAATTTGAGAATCAACATATGCTCGTAAATTTGTTATCCCCATTTCTACCGCTATGCGGAGGCCGGAGAGTAATGCCTCATACTCTGCTTCATTGTTTGAAGCATAAAAACAGAATTTCAATGCATAAGTATACTCTTCACCGTCTGGACTTGTTAAAACTGGCCCTGCACCTGTTCCCTCTTCACTGGATGCCCCATCAGTGTGCAACTCCCACTCATGTTGTGATGGTGCCATTTTGTTGTCATACTCTACTTTTTCATTTGTCTCCAAGAGGAAATCTGCCAAAATTTGTCCTTTAACTGCATTTCGTGGAGCAAAATTGATTTCATACTCCCCCAACTCGATGGCCCATTTTGCTAAATGGCCAGATGATTATGGACGTCGGAGTATTTGCTTCAACGGTTGATCTGTTAACACTAAGATGGGATGACCTTGAAAATATCTTCATAAACGTCGTGCAGTATGCACAAGGGCATAAACCATATGGTGAAGTGGTGGATAATTTGTTTCACTAAGCTGCAATACCTTGCTAACAAAATATATAGGCATTTGCACACCGTTCTGTTCTGCGATTAGGACAGAACTTATTGCTTCCGTTGAGACAGCTAAGTATAAAATTAGGGTTTCCCCCTCTTTTGGTGCTGTTAATGTAGGTAATGTTTTTAACAACTGCTTGATCTCTTGGAATGCATATTCGGCTTCCGCCGTCCACACAAAATCTTTTTTATTCAAACAGCCCTTTAACACCTTCATGAATGGAAGTGACTTTTCAGCTGCTCTGGACAAGAATCTTGTTAATGCTGCTAGACATCCATGTAATCGTTGAACATCCTTCTTGCTAGTTGGTGACTTCATATCTTCAATTGCTTGAATTTTCTTAGGATTAGCCTTAATTCCACGTTCTGTGACAATATGACCTAAGAATTTTCGCTCTTCCACACGAAACGTGCACTTCTTGGGATTTAATTTCATGTTAATTTTTTGCAGAGATGCAAAAGTTTCCTTTATATCTCGTAATATCTTTTCTTCAGTATGACTTTTGATGACAATGTCATCAACATAAGCTTCTAAGTTTTACCCAATTTGATCCTTAAATGCCATATCAATAAATCGTTGATATGTTGCTCCTGCATTCTTCAAACCAAAAGGCATTTTCATGTAACAGAATATGCCCTCCGTCGTGTGAAAAGCCATTTTGTCTTCATCTTTTAAAGCCATTGGGATTAGATGATATCCCTTAGTAGCATCTACCATGTACAGTTGACGTTACAGCTCCAAACGTCATTAAAGCAGTTCTTCCCAAAATTATGTTGTACTGTGAATTTGCTTTAACCACCAAGAACTCAATGTTGGATGTGCATCTTAGGGGTGGCTTGCCCAAGGTTACTTCAAGCAAAATACATCCTTCAGACCAGGATGGCTCACTTGTAAAACTTGCCAACGGCACATATGTTTCCTTCATTTTTTCTTGTACATCTTTGGGTAGCTGTATGAAGCAATGTTCATACATAATGTCTGCTCCAGCTCCTGCGTCAGTGTAAATGTTGCGTATTAAGCAATTAACAACTCGTGCTTCTATAACTACTGGACCATCAGATGGATTTGTGTTACACATAGAAGGAAAGGATATTAATTGCTCTTCCTAATCTTCTAATACTTCTGCCTTCCTCCGTTGTCCAGCTTTCCATGGGTGTATCATGCCCACTTCTATGGGTATGAATTCGTTATCTTCGCCATCTTTATCAGTGTTGGTGAGATGATTCATCTTAATAATGGATGGCGCCATTGTTAACACCTAATTCCTTATGAGGTAAGGCTTAGTATGTCAACAAGATACTAGAAGTAATCTAGCTTTAGGAGGGCGGAGTGTTGTCGATTGATTTTTACCCTCGGGAAATAATCCCTGCAGACCCGGATCACAAGTGTAGAAACTTGTGGGGTGGCTTAATCAATCTGTCGTCCGTAGAGCGTAAAAGTGCTAGCCGGATGACTTCTAGTGAGAGAAAGTAGAGAGAGAAGTGAAGTCTCAGCTCTCAAAGTTATCAGAATATCTGAACTCTGTAAAATGATGACCCAAGGGGTTTATTTATAGTGTCAGATCCACCAGATTGTTTGGGGACACGTGTCAGATGATGATACGTTCTGTTATTCATGATCCGAAATTTATACTGAAAGGGCCGTTCTCCGGCGAGGGCTTACACGCTAGGCGGCCTTCAGGGCTTACGCATGACGGAGCAGCCTGTGCAACGGAGAACGCTGGACGGTTAACTCCACAAAACTGTTATTTCCAGCCTTCCTGATGCTACTTTTATGCAACCATTATGCCTTTTATGAGTGTATTCGATAGGATACACCATTACACTCCTTTATACGATAATCCGGTCATAACGGATTATGAAGGAGGCCAGCAAACTGGTATGAATCAATCATGTTTAGCGCATATCATTTTATGAGATATGTACGTTTATTGATATAACATTTGCATTTTTTTTTGCAGGAGACTCGCCCTTCAATCCTGTGTTTCCTAGCCCAGATTCTGCGGCACAAATCACCGAGCTACTCCGCACTCCCCCTGATTCTTATAGAGTGCGGATTGACGGTCTATCTGGTTATACCTATGCATCTGCTAGCGCTGCTCTGGATCAGTGTCAGCAAATGAAATTAGAAATTCCCGGTGAGCGTCGCC
The DNA here is from genome assembly GCF_046630445.1 of Rutidosis leptorrhynchoides. Lineage (NCBI taxonomy): Eukaryota > Viridiplantae > Streptophyta > Magnoliopsida > Asterales > Asteraceae > Rutidosis > Rutidosis leptorrhynchoides. Next base: position 263,871,990 of record NC_092337.1, read on the forward strand.
GCGAATGCTCTAAACTTTCTGCGCTTGATGCGCACAACAGTTTCGTGCAAAACTTCTATATGTACTTCAACTCGGCGTACGATATGATATGCCGGCAAGAACAATTTTTCAATGTGCTTGGAGCTGAACAACAGAAGTACAATGCTGAGAGAATCAAGGCTGAAAACAGCGAGAAACACTGTGTTGATCTCTCCTATGAGCTCACTGCGCTAAAACCGCGGTAGATGAATTGAAGCTACAGGTGTCTACTACAGCTGACAAAGAAAAAAGTTTTGAAACCACAATCTCTTCTTTGCAAGAGGAGTTTTCAAAGCTTACTGCAGAGAGAGACACTGCTGTGGCCGCAACAGCTTCCGCGAAGCTTGAGTTCACTCAACTCCGCCAACACCTACCGGAGTTTGCTAAAAAGGTTCTCAATTCACGTCCCGTGAATGTTCTGTTTTCCACTTATGCAGCTGCTTTACGACTGCGCGAGAGGGTAGAGTTTCTGGATGAAATTGCTCCACATTGCACCATACCAGATCCACTACCTCCCGCCATTGGAGATCGCGTTTGTTCACTTGCAGATGCACGCGAAGCAGCTGCTACCGCACAAGCAAGATTAGCGAATATTCCAATCGACAAAGTTACAGCAATAAGTCAACAAGATGATGCCACTTTCAAAGACATCTTTGAGCTTGACTTATCTAAGCTAGAATAGAATATTGTAGAAATTAACGCGCAACTATCTCTGCGTCATTATCAATGAAACTTTACTTTTTCATATTTATTCGCGAGTACTCTTTATTTATATAGCGCTTTTATCAACAATATTCATAACACAAACTTGTCCTTTGCAATTTCTAGCTCTTATTATTGTGCACATAATAAGCGCGTACTTTCGCGAAACAATTTGTATGCGTATATGCGTATACATTATGAATCTTCTAAGTCCGCCGAAATGATCCTTAGGATATTAATTAGCATTGCGAAGCATCTAAATATTGGCAAGATCAAATATTCAGGATATATCACTCCTTTCGCAATAATTTGCATGCTAAAGTGGGCAATTTCATCACTTTGCTTTTTTAAACACTGCGAAATACTATAACATTATGAAACAGACTGCAAAACGTTACATAACTATTCGCATTTCATATATAAGCTTTTCGCATACTTTTATAAGTGTTTACTTTTGAAATTTCGTCAAGTGTGATCAAGACTTGCAAAAAATTAAAAACTAGAACACTTAATAAGTATATATCCGATAGTTTCCACAAAACTATGCATAATATCGCTTTAACAAAACAGCATGCCATGCATTAGGTAAAGTTCGCCCTTCCATATCTGCGAGCTTATATGATCCTGCCGCATTAATTGCCACAATCTGATAAGGGCCTTCCCAATTAGGACCCAATTTACCAGGCTTTTCTGCTCTGCTTGCTTCATTATTTCGCAGCACCCATTCACCTATAGCGAAGGATAAAGCACGCACTCTTTTATTATAATATTTAGCGATTTGCTGTTTATTATTCGCTTCTCTGATAGCCGCCATTAATCTCCGCTCTTCTATGAAATTTAGATTTTTGCTCAACGAAGCGTCATTTGCTTCGTCATCAAAGTTAGCAATTCGATGCGTTGGTACCAGAATTTCTGCGGGGATTACTGCCTCATAACCATACACCAAACTAAAAGGTGTTTCACCTGTACTCTTTTTGAAAGTAGTGCGATGTGCCAATAACACATTGGGTAATTCATCTACCCAACCATTTCGCCTTTCACATAACCTCTTTTTAATACCGATGACAATATCGCGGTTGGTTACTTCGCACAGTCCATTGGCTTGCGGGTGCGCCACTGACGTAAACTTTTGTATTATATTTAGATCAGCGCACCATGTATTGAAAGGATCTTTCGCTATTTGTGCACCGTTATCGCTAACCAATTCCCGCTGAATACCAAACCTGCAAACAATGTACTCCCAAACAAAATTTCGCACTTGCACACCAGTAATAGTGCGAACCGCATTATCTTCAACCCATTTGGTAAAATAATTGATTGCAACGATGAGAAATTTAACATTGTCGGGCCCTGCAGGAAATGGCCCTACAATGTCAATAGCCCATTTATTAAATGGCCACGGCGAATTAACGGGGATCATGTCATGTCGCGGCATTCGATTCTGCGGAGCATGCCGTTGGCAACTTTTACAGCGTTTAATAATTTTAGCTACATCGCGGTATAGGGATGGCCAAAAGTATCCCATCCGCGTAATTTTTGCTGCGATAGTTTTGTAACCAGAATGCAGTGCACAAGTACCATTATGTACTTCTTCAACAATCATTTCTGCCTCGATTGGGCTAACACATCGCATCATTGGTTCGCAGTATGATTTGCGATATAAGATATCATCTTGAATGATATACATTGGCGCTCGCTCTCGCACTAAACGAGCTTCGCGACTATCCTCTGGCAGAATATTACTGCGGATATATTGTAGGATTGGCTCCATCCAGTTTGGCTGTACTTCTGTAACAGATGCGACCATCAAGTCACTTTCTATCGACTTACTTGGTAATTCTTCGACCCATACTTTTTTTTGAAAATGTGAAAAAGTTAAAGCGGCTACAGTTTCCTTTAATAGGTGCAAGTACTTTTGCATAGAAGGGTCATGTGCTTCAAAAGATCTGCTAAACTGATTTGCTACTAGCTGCGAATCCGTAAATGCACGCAACTTAACAATATTCATTTTTCGCGCAATATTTAAGCCTGCGAGCAATGCCTCATACTCCGCCTCATTGTTTGTCACGTCAAAATTAAACCGCAGAGCATAAGTATGCTCCTCACCGCTTGAACTTGCCAAAACCAAACCCGCACCTGCACCTTCTGTACACGAAGAACCATCAGTAAATAAATCCCAAGTTTTGCCGTGTTCAGGTTTTAGTGCGGTTCGCTCATTAATCACCTCCAACTCTCCAGACAGTTCAGCGAGAAAATCCGCCATAACTTGTCCTTTTTCAGCACTATGAGGAAGGTAAGATATTTGATAAGCACCTAATTCTACCACTCATAATGCGAGTCTACCAGATATCTCTGGCTTTGTTAAGACTTGCCTGATTGGCAGATTAGTTAATACATGCACCGGATGCCCTTGAAAATATCTCCGTAGCCTTCGCGTTGTTAAAATGAGCGCATACACAAACTTTTCAATCGGCGCATAGTTTATTTCACTTCCCGTAAGAGCTTTACTAACAAAATACACTGGCTTTTGTATTTTGTTCCTTTTCGCGATCAAAACTGAGCCAAAAGCTTCGTTTGCTACTGAGATATAAAGATAAAGAGTTTCGCCATGAACCGGCGCTGTTAGTGTAGGCAAAGCTTTTTAACAACTTTTTCATCTCTTGAAACGCAGATTCTGCTTCGCTGGACCAAACAAGATTCTTTTGCTTCAAGTAACCTTTTAGGGTTTTGAAAAATGGCAACTGCCTTTCAGCGGCTTTAGACAAGAAACGCGTTAATGCTGCTAATTTGCCCGTCAAACTTTGCACTTCCTTAACTGTTTTCGGTGCGGTCATATTTTCTATGGCCGCAATATTTTTTGGATTAGCTTGAATACCTTGTTCTGTAACAAGATATCCCAAAAATTTCCCCTCCGTTTTGCCAAAACTACATTTTAGCGGATTAAGCTTCATGTTTATTTTCCGCAACTTGTCAAATGTTTCGCGCATATCTTCAATTATTTGCTCTTGCGTCATGCTTTTGATGACTAAATCATCTAAATAAGCTTCAAGATTACGCCCTATTTGTTTATCAAACGCGGTATCAATCAACCGTTGATATGTCGCACCCGCATTGATTAAACCAAAAGGCATCATTATATAGCAATATATGCCTTTGCCCGTATGAAATGCGGTTTTATCTGTGTCTTCTTGCGCCATAGGAATCTGATGATAACCTCTTGCCGCGTCCAGAAAACATTTATATGGAAAAGCATGTAAAGATTCTACTTTTAAATCGATTTCTGGAAGCGGATAGTTATCTTTGGGGCACACTTTATTCAAATCTTTGTAATCAATACACATTCTCCAGGAACCATCAGGTTTTTTCACCAACACTGGATTCGCAATCCAAGATTGGTATTGGACTTCAAAATTCCAGCTCACACCAATTTTGTGACTTCTGCACACATCCATGTTACGCGTTCTGGAGCCATACCCCTTCGCTTTTGCACCACAGGCTTTAGAGCCGGATTTACATTGAGCCTGTGTTCCGCAATATGGCGCGGAACACCAGTCATATAGTTTTCGCACCAGGCAAAAACATCCATATACTGACAAGTAATTGTACAATTTGCTTCCTAGTATCTGCGCTAACATTGCGTCCCATTTTGATTTTCTGCTCTGGATATGCGGGATTAATTATTTCCATAGCATCCGCACCATCAACAGGTTCTTGCCCTGCGGTTTTTACGTTAACAGCTGCACAAATAGGCATTATGCTCATTGAACATATTGTGGCAACTCCCTTATATGTTGGAAACTTAATCATGCCATGAATTGTGGACGGGACAATTCCAAATTTACTTATAGCGGTTCTTCCTAGCAACATGTTATAGCGAGATGAGGCTCGCATAACATAAAAATCTAATCGCGCTTGTCGCACCAAAGCGCCATCATTAACATCAGCTAACTCGATGTCTAATGGCAAAACACCTATAGGTAATGAAGATTCTCCTGCAAAACCGGTTAGCGAAACTGCGGTTGTTTGCAGGTTTGTTTTAATACTTTCTGGCAATTGAGCGAAGCATTGTTCGTAAATAATATCGACGCTATTGCCATTGTCAACATGAACTTTCATGACTGTAATGTCAGCGTCCGCGATTTTGCACGATACTACTATCGGCATTTCAGAAAAATCATCGCTCTGCATTTTTGGGAAACTAATTGGCGCAAATTGCCAATTATGATACATTTTAGCGGACTTTCGCTTTCTTCCTCTTTTTTGGGCATTCGCTCGCACAGCAACTACTACATCACTATTATTTCCAATATTACTCATTATTCTAAGTAATCAAGCAATTCACCGCCGATTTTAGATGTATGCACTTGCAAATCATCACAACAAAAACACGACTGAAATTAAACCGACAAATTAATTGTTTGATGGCACGAAACAAAAAAAATTCAGTTTAATTTGTAAAACGTGTCCCACGGATGGCTCCAATTGATCAATCCTTAATTAGTGATGTTACTTAATTACGGATTGAGTGCAATAAGATTATAATGGAGGATGGAATGTTTGATGATTATTTTGGGCCCCGATGATCGTCTTTCACTTTAACTATCAAGTGATCAACCACCCCGACCCGGTCTTGATTGTTAATTAGAATATTTCACCTTTGCGCGGTGTAAAAATCCCTTGGGCAAGATCACAAGTGGAAATTACAAAGGCTTAGGCAAAATGGCAGAGAATCAACCACCTCTAAATGAGAGGCCAAGCTCCCTATTTATAGGATTCAAAATATCCGCGGTCTGCGAATTACTTAACTATCCGCGGAAACTCAGCGGATTAAACCGCGGTCTTGCATTAATGCGAAAACATAACCGCTGTACTAATTTTCAGCGAATATTGCATAGCTTTGCCTTATAATTCAGGTAGTTCTGCCTTTGGCTTTTAGCAAATAAAATATACATATACAATGCCATGTATATGATCAAGGAATGTTTTGCTTGTGTCTATCTCGTCAAACATTTATAAAAGCATTTCATGTATTCGCAGTTCAAAAATATATTTCAAAAGCATTTAATAAAGCAGTTGTAAAAGTAGCGCATGTATTCTCAGTCCTAAAAATGTAAAGAGTAAAAGGGAATCAAATGAACTCACAATCCAATATTTTGTAGTAAAAATATTCATACGACTGAACTGAACAATTGCAGGGTTTGCCTCGGATTCACGAACCTATATCATTTATATATATATTAACACATATAATAATATTTAAACAAGTTTTATATATTAATATTAATATACTTCATAATTTGTATATTATATTAATAAATAATTTAATTATAACTATTTTAAATAATTGTATATATGATTATATTAAAATGTATTTATCTATTATTTATAACTTAATTAATATTTTATAATAATAACAATTAAGTTAAATCAATATGTAATATTAATATAGTTAGGATATATGTAAAAATATATTTTTATATAAATATCATTTGTTTATTATAATATTACTAAAATAATGATAATACTAATAATAATAATAATGATAATTCTAACTCTAATGGTAATAATAATTATGCTACTTAATGATATTACTAGTAATGATAATAATATTAGTAATAATAATAATTATAATTGTAATTGTAATTATAATCATAAATGATAACTAATATATATATTAGTAGTAGTAGTAATAATAATAATAATAATAATAATAATAATAATAATAATAATAATAATAATAATAATAATAATAATTATAGAATACAACCTTTGAAGAGACAAGCATTTAAAAGAAACGCCATTGCCCGAGCTCGAACTCAAGACCTCTTGGTAAACACCCATACTACCAACCATTGAACTACCATGATACATTCTGAATAAAAGCCCAGATTTAATTCTTTTATCATATGGAAACTTGAAGTCCAATTCAATAAGTTTATTAAGTCCACCAAGCCCAAAACTAATCTATATCTTTTTAATCCCCACGGCCCAATTAGTTTAAGTTGATCCATGAAATGTCCCGTTCATATTGATTATAAACGTTCCATATTAATTGATTTCGTTGCGAGGTTTTGACCTCTATATGAGATGTTTTTCAAAGACTGCATTCATTTTTATTACAACCATAAATTAATAAATATTACATAAATTTTATTACATAAATTTTATTACATAAATTCTGGTTATATAAAATCTGATTCTATCTATATTACATAAATTTTATTACATCTGAATATGTATTTATATATGTAGTTATATATAATTTAAATCTAGTTAATATTAATAATTATCAATATATTAATGATGATAATATTAATTATAATAATAGGTTTGTTAATATTAATAATAATAAATGATAATAATAAAATAGTGATAATAATATCATTACTAAATATGATAGGTTACATAATTCAAATAGGAATACAATTAATAATTTTTAATAACACTGATATAATAGTAATAATACTAATTATAATACTAGTGACCATAATCATATTTGTAATATTAATACTATAACAATAAAATTTATAGTTATAGATTATATACATTTTTAAGTTAGTATTTATGCAAAAAAAAAATTCTAAAATAGTTTGTACAAACAAATTTCTTATTTGTATCATAATCGTATTAATATTGGTATTTATTTTAGATAACAATGAAAGTAATATCTATTAATATAATAACTATATTTTAACTTGTAATTATCTTTAATATATTAGTATGTAATATTCATATAACATGTTCGAATATTTAATACAATATACATAGTATATTAATTTTTGTATATATATATATATATATATATATATATATATATATATATATATATATATATATATTCTTTTGTTTATGTTTATATATGTATATAGATATATATACACACACTTAATTATATAACTATATTTATTTATTTGTAACTAATAGTTCGTGAATCGTCGGTAATGAAATGTCCCGTTCTTATTGATTAAAAACGTTCCATATTAATTGATTTCGTTGCGAGGTTTTGACCTCTATATGAGACGTTTTTCAAAGACTGCATTCATTTTTAAAACAAACCATAACCTTTATTTCATAAATAAAGGTTTAAAAAGCTTTACGTAGATTATCAAATAATGATAATCTAAAATATCCTATTTACACACGACCATTACATAATGGTTTACAATACAAATATGTTACATCGAAATCAGTTTCTTGAATGCAGTTTTTACACAATATCATACAAACATGAACTCCAAATCTTGTCCTTATTTTAGTATGCAACAGCGGAAGCTCTTAATATTCACCTGAGAATAAACATGCTTTAAACGTCAACAAAAATGTTGGTGAGTTATAGGTTTAACCTATATATATCAAATCGTAACAATAGACCACAAGATTTCATATTTCAATACACATCCCATACATAGAGATAAAAATTATTCATATGGTGAACACCTGGTAACCGACATTAAAAAGATGCATATATAAGAATATCCCATCATTCCGGGACACCCTTCGGATATGATATAAATTTCGAAGTACTAAAGCATCCGGTACTTTGGATGGGGTTTGTTAGGCCCAATAGATCTATCTTTAGGATTCGCATCAATTAGGGTGTCTGTTCCCTAATTCTTAGATTACCAGACTTAATAAAAAGGGGCATATTCGATTTCGATAATTCAACCATAGAATGTAGTTTCACGTACTTGTGTCTATTTTGTAAATCATTTATAAAACCTGCATGTATTCTCATCCCAAAAATATTAGATTTTAAAAGTGGGACTATAACTCACTTTCACAGATTTTTACTTCGTCGAGAAGTAAGACTTGGCCATTGTTGATTCACGAACCTATAACAATATATACATATATATTAAAGTATGTTCAAAATATATTTACAACACATTTAATATATTTTGATGTTTTAAGTTTATTAAGTCAGCTGTCCTCGTTAGTAACCTACAACTAGTTGTCCACAGTTAGATGTACAGAAATAAATCGATAAATATTATCTTGAATCAATCCACGACCCAGTGTATACGTATCTCAGTATTGATCACAACTCAAACTATATATATTTTGGAATCAACCTCAACCCTGTATAGCTAACTCCAACATTCACATATAGAGTGTTTATGGTTGTTCCGAAATATATATAGATGTGTCGACATGATAGGTCGAAACATTGTATACGTGTCTATGGTATCTCAAGATTACATAATATACAATACAAGTTGATTAAGTTATGGTTGGAATAGATTTGTTACCAATTTTCACGTAGCTAAAATGAGAAAAATTATCCAATCTTGTTTTACCCATAACTTCTTCATTTTAAATCCGTTTTGAGTGAATCAAATTGCTATTGTTTCATATTGAACTCTATTTTATGAATCTAAACAGAAAAAGTATAGGTTTATAGTCGGAAAAATAAGTTACAAGTCGTTTTTGTAAAGGTAGTCATTTCAGTCCAAAGAACGACGTCTAGATGACCATTTTAGAAAACATACTTCCACTTTGAGTTTAACCATAATTTTTGGATATAGTTTCATGTTCATAATAAAAATCTTTTTCTCAGAATAACAACTTTTAAATCAAAGTTTATCATAGTTTTTAATTAACTAACCCAAAACAGCCCGCGGTGTTACTACGACGGCGTAAATCCGGTTTTACGGTGTTTTTCGTGTTTCCAGGTTTTAAATAATTAAGTTAGCATATCATATAGATATAGAACATGTGTTTAGTTAATTTTAAAAGTCAAGTTAGAAGGATTAACTTTTGTTTGCGAACAAGTTTAGAATTAACTAAACTATGTTCTAGTGATTACGAGTTTAAACCTTCGAATAAGATAGTTTTATATATATGAATCGTATGATGTTATGAACATCATTACTACCTCAAGTTTAGTAGGTAAACCTACTGGAAGTGACAAGAAATGATCTAGCTTCAAAGGATCTTGGATGGATTGAAAGTTCTTGAAGTAGGATCATGACACAAAAACAAGTTCAAGTAAGATTTTTACTCGAATTAAGATAGTTTATAGTTATAGAAATTGAATCAAAGTTTGAATATGAATATTACCTTGAATAAGAAATATAACCTACTGTATATAACAAAGGTTTCTTGATCTTAGATGATTACTTGGAATGGATTAGAAAGCTTGGAAGTAAATTAGTAAACTTGAAGGGATTTTTGAAGTGTTCTTCCTATGATGATTATAGCTTGATTCTTGAAGTGATTTTTGATGAAGATGATGATTAACTACTGGAAAAATACGTTCATAATAGTGTGTGTGTGTGTGTGTGTGTGTTGAGAGAGAATTAGAAAGAGAATTGGAAGTGAAATGGAGTGAATGATGAGTGGTAATTGGTGAGTGGTGAGTGGGGTTAAAAGGAGTTCTAGTTAGTTGACTAGCTCATGGTAGAAGTTAAAATTGATTAGTCATACATGACATAATCAAGAGTGGAATCCCATGTTAGTTCCTATTGGTATATACCCATAGTAAGTACGTTTTGAAGCTGTGTATAATACGGGTAAGAATACGACTAGAATTCTTGATGAAAGAAAAGAATGGGAAAGTAACTGTAACCATTCTCGTTAAGTATGAGTGTTTTGATATATGTCTTGAAGTCTTCCAAAAGTATTTTAATACATCTAAATACACTACATGTATATACATTTTAACTGAGTCGTTAAGTCATCGTTAGTCGTTACATGTAAGTGTTGTTTTGAAACCTTTAAGTTAACGATCTCAATTAATGTTGTTAACCCATTGTTTATTATCTCTAATGAGATGTTAAATTATTATATTATCATGATATTATGATATATTAATATATCTTAATATGATATATATACATTTAAATGTCGTTACAACGATAATCGTTACATATATGTCTCGTTTCGAAATCCTTAAGTTACTAGTCTTGTTTATATGTATATAACTCATTGTTAATATACTTATGGAGATACTTACTTATCATAATCTCATGTTAACCATATATATATATCCATATATATATCGTCATGTCATTTTTACAAGTTTTAACGTTCGTGAATCGCCGGTCAACTTGGGTGGTCAATTGTCTATATGAAACATATTTCAATTAATCAAGTCTTAACAAGTTTGATTGCTTAACATGTTGGAAACATTTAATCATGTAAATATCAATCTCAATTAATATATATAAACATGGAAAAGTTCGGGTCACTACAGTACCTACCCATTAAATAAATTTCGTGCCGAAATTTTAAGCTGTTGAAGGTGTTGACGAATCTTCTGGAAATAGATGCGGGTATTTCTTCTTCATCTGATCTTCATGCTCCCAGGTGAAATCAGGTCCTCTACGAGCATTCCATCGAACCTTAACAATTAGTATCTTGTTTTGCTTAAGTCTTTTAACCTCACGATCCATTATTACGGGTTCTTCGATGAATTGGAGTTTTTCGTTGATTTGGATTTCATCTAACGGAATAATGAGATCTTCTTTAGCAAAACATTTCTTCAAATTCGAGACGTGGAAAGTGTTATGTACAGCCGCGAGTTGTTGAGGTAACTCAAGTCGGTAAGCTACTGGTCCGACTCGATCAATAATCTTGAATGGTCCAATATACCTTGGATTTAATTTCCCTCGTTTACCAAATCGAACAACGCCTTTCCAAGGTGCAACTTTAAGCATGACCATCTCTCCAATTTCAAATTCTATATCTTTTCTTTTAATGTCAGCGTAGCTCTTTTGTCGACTTTGGGCGGTTTTCAACCGTTGTTGAATTTGGATGATCTTCTCGGTAGTTTCTTGTATAATCTCCGGACCCGTAATCTGTCTATCCCCCACTTCACTCCAACAAATCGGAGACCTGCACTTTCTACCATAAAGTGCTTCAAACGGCGCCATCTCAATGCTTGAATGGTAGCTGTTGTTGTAGGAAAATTCTGCTAACGGTAGATGTCGATCCCAACTGTTTCCGAAATCAATAACACATGCTCGTAGCATGTCTTCAAGCGTTTGTATCGTCCTTTCGCTCTGCCCATCAGTTTGTGGATGATAGGCAGTACTCATATCTAGACGAGTTCCTAATGCTTGCTGTAATGTCTGCCAGAATCTTGAAATAAATCTGCCATCCCTATCAGAGATAATAGAGATTGGTATTCCATGTCTGGAGACGACTTCCTTCAAATACAGTCGTGCTAACTTCTCCATCTTGTCATCTTCTCTTATTGGCAGGAAGTGTGCTGATTTGGTGAGACGATCAACTATTACCCAAATAGTATCAAAACCACTTGCAGTCCTTGGCAATTTAGTGATGAAATCCATGGTAATGTTTTCCCATTTCCATTCTGGGATTTCGGGTTGTTGAAGTAGACCTGATGGTTTCTGATGCTCAGCTTTGACCTTAGAACATGTCAAACATTCTCCTACGTATTTAGCAACATCGGCTTTCATACCCGGCCACCAAAAATGTTTCTTGAGATCCTTGTACATCTTCCCCGTTCCAGGATGTATTGAGTATCTGGTTTTATGAGCTTCTCTAAGTACCATTTCCCTCATATCTCCAAATTTTGGTACCCAAATCCTTTCAGCCCTATACCGAGTTCTGTCTTCCCGAATATTAAGATGCTTCTCCGATCCTTTGGGTATTTCATCCTTTAAATTTCCCTCTTTTAAAACTCCTTGTTGTGCCTCCTTTATTTGAGTAGTAATGTTATTATGAATCATTATATTCATAGATTTTACTCGAATGGGTTCTCTGTCCTTCCTGCTCAAGGCATCGGCTACCACATTTGCCTTCCCCGGGTGGTAACGAATCTCAAAGTCGTAATCATTCAATAATTCAATCCACCTACGCTGCCTCATATTCAGTTGTTTCTGATTAAATATGTGTTGAAGACTTTTGTGGTCGGTATATATAATACTTTTGACCCCATATAAGTAGTGCCTCCAAGTCTTTAATGCAAAAACAACCGCGCCTAATTCCAAATCATGCGTCGTATAATTTTGTTCGTGAATCTTCAATTGTCTAGACGCATAAGCAATCACCTTCGTTCGTTGCATTAATACACAACCAAGACCTTGCTTTGATGCGTCACAATAAATCACAAAATCATCATTCCCTTCAGGCAATGACAATATAGGTGCCGTAGTTAGCTTTTTCTTCAATAACTGAAACGCTTTCTCTTGTTCATCATTCCATTCAAATTTCTCCCCTTTATGCGTTAATGCAGTCAAGGGTTTTGCTATTCTGGAAAAGTCTTGGATGAACCTTCTGTAGTAACCAGCTAGTCCTAAAAATTGGCGTATGTGTTTCGGAGTTTTCGGGGTTTCCCACTTTTCAACAGTTTCTATCTTTGCCGGATCCACCTTAATACCTTCTTTGTTCACTATGTGACCGAGGAATTGAACTTCTTCCAAACAAAATGCACACTTTGAAAACTTAGCGTACAATTCTTCCTTCCTCAATACTTCTAACACTTTTCTCAAATGTTCACCGTGTTCTTGGTCATTCTTTGAGTAAATAAGTATGTCATCAATGAAAACAATGACAAACTTGTCAAGGTATGGTCCACATACTCGGTTCATAAGGTCCATGAACACAGCTGGTGCATTAGTTAAACCAAACGGCATGACCATAAACTCGTAATGACCGTAACGTGTTCTGAAAGCAGTCTTTGGAATATCATCTTCTTTCACCCGCATTTGATGATACCCGGAACGTAAGTCAATCTTTGAATAAACAGACGAGCCTTGTAGTTGATCAAATAAGTCATCGATTCTCGGTAGTGGGTAGCGGTTCTTGATGGTAAGTTTGTTCAACTCTCGGTAGTCGATACACAACCTGAATGTACCATCTTTCTTCTTGACAAACAAAACAGGAGCTCCCCACGGTGATGTGCTTGGTCGAATGAAACCACGCTCTAAAAGTTCTTGTAATTGGCTTTGCAGTTCTTTCATCTCGCTGGGTGCGAGTCTGTAAGGAGCACGAGCTATTGGTGCAGCTCCTGGTACAAGATCTATTTGAAATTCAACGGATCGATGTGGGGGTAATCCCGGTAATTCTTTCGGAAATACATCGGGAAATTCTTTTGCGACGGGAACATCATTGATGCTCTTTTCTTCAGTTTGTACTTTCTCGATGTGTGCTAGAACAGCATAGCAACCTTTTCTTATTAGTTTTTGTGCCTTCAAATTAATAATAAGATGTAGCTTCGTGTTGCCCTTTTCTCCGTACACCATTAAGGGTTTTCCTTTTTCTCGTATAATGCGAATTGCATTTTTGTAACAAACGATCTCTGCTTTCACTTCTTTCAACCAGTCCATACCGATTATCACATCAAAACTCCCTAACTCTACTGGTATCAAATCAATCTTAAATGTTTCGCTAACCAGTTTAATTTCTCGATTCCGACATATATTATCTGCTGAAATTAATTTACCATTTGCTAATTCGAGTAAAAATTTACTATCCAAAGGCGTCAATGGACAACTTAATTTAGCACAAAAATCTCTACTCATATAGCTTCTATCCGCACCCGAATCAAATAAAACGTAAGCAGATTTATTGTCAATAAGAAACGTACCCGTAACAAGCTCCGGGTCTTCCTGTGCCTCTGCCGCATTAATATTGAAAACTCTTCCGCGGCCTTGTCCATTCGTGTTCTCCTGGTTCGGGCAATTTCTAATAATGTGGCCCGGTTTTCCACATTTATAACAAACTACATTGGCATAACTTGCTCCGACACTACTTGCTCCGCCATTACTCGCTCCGACACCATTTGTTCCTTTCGTTCTGTTAACCCCTGGTCTGTAGACATCACACTTCGCCGCGCTATGACCATTTCTTTTACACTTGTTGCAAAATTTGGTGCAGAACCCCGAGTGATACTTTTCACACCTTTGGCATAGCTGCTTCTGATTGTTGTTGTTGTTGTTGTTGGGCCGTTTGTTGTAGTTGCGATTGATGTTGCGATTGTTAGGATAGTTGTTGCGATTATTGTTATAATTGCTGTTGTTATTGTATTGGTGATTCTTATCACCGTTTTCCTCCCACTTTCTTTTGACTTGCTTCACATTGGCCTCTTCAGCAGTCTGTTCTTTAATTCTTTCTTCAATCTGGTTCACTAGTTTGTGAGCCATTCTACATGCCTGTTGTATGGAGGCGGGCTCGTGTGAACTTATATATTCTTGGATTCTTTCCGGTAATCCTTTCACAAACGCGTCGATCTTCTCTTCCTCATCTTCGAATGCTCCCGGACACAATAGGCACAATTCTGTGAATCGTCTTTCGTACGTGGTAATATCAAATCCTTGGGTTCGTAACCCTCTAAGTTCTGTCTTGAGCTTATTGACCTCGGTTCTGGGACGGTACTTCTCGTTCATCAAGTGCTTGAATGCTGACCACGGTAGTGCGTACGCATCGTCTTGTCCCACTTGCTCTAGATAGGTATTCCACCATGTTAACGCAGAACCTGTGAAGGTATGCGTAGCGTACTTTACTTTGTCCTCTTTAGTACACTTACTTATGGCAAACACCAATTCGACCTTCTCGGTCCACCGTTTCAATCCGATCGGTCCTTCGGTTCCATCAAATTCTAAAGGTTTGCAGGCAGTGAATTCTTTGTAGGTGCATCCTACACGATTTCCTGTACTGCTAGATCCAAGGTTATTGTTGGTATGTAGCGCAGCCTGTACTGCGGCTATGTTTGAAGCTAGAAAAGTACGGAATTCCTCTTCATTCATATTCACGGTGTGTCGAGTAGTCGGTGCCATTTCCTTCAAAATAGTTAAATGGAACAAGTTAATCATACAGAATATTAAGAGTAGTTAATAGTATTTCGTAGCATAATATGAACTCATTTATAAAAGCTTTTTCTTCATATTAGCGTTTTATAAGTTTAAATTCGGGTAGTACCTACCCGTTAAGTTCATACTTAGTAGCTAATATACAATTCAACTACTACAATTCTATATGAAAAACTGATTATAATAATATTTCGCGTTCAAACTTTTACACAATATTTTACAAACTTACAATACCGCTTATTTTACATATAGCATGAAATATAGCACACAATAAATTTGATACAAGATGGTTGTGAAGATAATTCTAGCTAGTACACAAGTCGTTCAGCAAAGGCAATAAAGACACGTAATTCATACGTCCAGAAACAAGTCATGCATTCTGGTTTTACTAGGATTACTTCCCATCCTTGTCTTGTGGAACATAACCGTTATGGCCGTTGATAAGACAGCGTGTTGTAACGTCGTCAAAGGGACGAGGGTTACGTAATGTCCAACAGTCCCGTAACAATCTAAAAACCTCATTTCTTACCCCAATTACCGACTCCATCACTTGTGGAAACGTTTTGTTTAATAGTTGTAGCCCGATGTTCTTGTTCTCACTTTGGTGAGAAGCGAACATTACTAATCCGTAAGCATAACATGCTTCTTTATGTTGCATGTTAGCCGCTTTTTCTTAATCACGAAGTCCAATATTCGGATATATTGAGTCAAAATAATTTCTTAACCCATTGCGTAAAATAGCATTTGGGTTCCCCGCAATATATGCGTCAAAGTAAACACATCGTAACTTATGGATTTCCCAATGTGATATCCCCCATCTTTCGAACAAAAGCCTTTTATAAACTAAGGTATTCTTGGAACGTTCTTCGAATGTCTTACAAACTGATCTCGCCTTAAATAGTTGTGCCGAAGAATTCTGACCAACTCTAGACAAGATTTTATCAATCATGTCTCCGGGTAGGTCTCTTAAAATATTGGGTTGTCTATCCATTTTGTGTTTTTATACTGTAAAATAGACAAGAGTTAGATTCATAAAAAAATACTTATTAATACAAGCAATTTTTACATATATCATAAAGCATAAGCACACTATATTACATATATTACACCACACGAATACAACTATCTTATTCCGACTCGCTTGTTTCTTCTTCTTTGGTTTTGGTTCGTTTTCCCAAGTTTCTAGGGATATATGATGTTCCCCTAATACGAGCCGTTATTTTCCACATTGGTTTAGAAAAACCTGGTGGTTTAGAGGTTCCCGGGTCATTGTTACAACTTAAGGACTTCGGGGGTTGACGATACATATAAAGTTCATCGGGGTTGGAATTAGATTTCTCTATTTTTATGCCCTTTCCCTTATTATTTTCTTTTGCCTTTTTAAATTCAGTTGGGGTAATTTCTATAACATCATCGGAATTCTCGTCGAAATCCGATTCATCGGAGAATTGGTAATCCTCCCAATATTTTGCTTCCTTAGCGGAAACACCATTGACCATAATTAACCTTGGTCGGTTGGTTGAGGATTTTCTTTTACTTAACCGTTTTATTATTTCCCCCACCGGTTCTATTTCTTCATCCGGTTCCGATTCTTCTTCCGGTTCCGATTCTTCTTCTGGTTCCGACTCTTCTTCCGGTTCCTCTTCGGGAACTTGTGAATCAGTCCACGAATCATTCCAAATTACATTTGACTCTTCATTATTATTAGGTGAGTCAATGGGACTTGTTCTAGAGGTAGACATCTATCACATAATATCAAACGCGTTAAGAGATTAATATATCACATAATATTCACATGTTAAAAATATATAGTTTCCAACATAATTTGTTAAGCAATCATTTTTCAAGTAAACACGGTCGAAGTCCAGACTCACTAATGCATCCTAACAAACTAGATAAGACACACTAATGCAAAATTCTGGTTCTCTAAGACCAACGCTCTGATACCAACTGAAATGTCCCGTTCTTATTGATTAAAAACGTTCCATATTAATTGATTTCGTTGCGAGGTTTTGACCTCTATATGAGACGTTTTTCAAATATTGCATTCATTTTTAAAATAAACCATAACCTTTATTTCATAAATAAAGGTTTAAAAAGTTTTACGTAGATTATCAAATAATGATAATCTAAAATATCCTGTTTACACACGACCATTACATAATGGTTTACAATACAAATATGTTACATCGAAATCAGTTTCTTGAATGCAGTTTCTACACAATATCGTATAAACATGGACTCCAAATCTTGTCCTTATTTTAGTATGCAATAGCGGAAGCTCTTAATATTCACCTGAGAATAAACATGCTTTAAACGTCAACAAAAATGTTGGTGAGTTATAGGTTTAACCTATATATATCAAATCGTAACAATAGACCACAAGATTTCATATTTCAATACACATCCCATACATAGAGATAAAAATCATTCATATGGTGAACACCTGGTAACCAACGTTAACAAGATGCATATATAAGAATATCCCCATCATTCCGGGACACCCTTCGGATATGATATAAATTTCGAAGTACTAAAGCATCCGGTACTTTGGATGGGGTTTGTTAGGCCCAATAGATCTATCTTTAGGATTCGCGTCAATTAGGGTGTCTGTTCCCTAATTCTTAGATTACCAGACTTAATAAAAAGGGGCATATTCGATTTCGATAATTCAACCATAGAATGTAGTTTCACGTACTTGTGTCTATTTTGTAAATCATTTATAAAACCTGCATGTATTCTCATCCCAAAAATATTAGATTTTAAAAGTGGGACTATAACTCACTTTCACAGATTTTTACTTCGTCGGGAAGTAAGACTTGGCCACTTGTTGATTCACGAACCTATAACAATATATACATATATATCAAAGTATGTTCAAAATATATTTACAACACTTTTAATATATTTTGATGTTTTAAGTTTATTAAGTCAGCTGTCCTCGTTAGTAACCTACAACTAGTTGTCCACAGTTAGATATACAGAAATAAATCGATAAATATTATCTTGAATCAATCCACGACCCAGTGTATACGTATCTCAGTATTGATCACAACTCAAACTATACATATTTTGGAATCAACCTCAACCCTGTATAGCTAACTCCAACATTCACATATAGTGTCTATGGTTGTTCCGAAATATATATAGATGTGTCGACATGATAGGTCGAAACATTGTATACGTGTCTATGGTATCTCAAGATTACATAATATATAATACAAGTTGATTAAGTTATGGTTGGAATATATTTGTTACCAATTTTCACGTAGCTAAAATGAGAAAAATTATCCAATCTTGTTTTACCCATAACTTCTTCATTTTAAATCCGTTTTGAGTGAATCAAATTGCTATGGTTTCATATTGAACTCTATTTTATGAATCTAAACAGAAAAAGTATAGGTTTATAGTCGGAAAAATAAGTTACAAGTCGTTTTTGTAAAGGTAGTCATTTCAGTCGAAAGAACGACGTCTAGATGACCATTTTAGAAAACATACTTCCACTTTGAGTTTAACTATAATTTTTGGATATAGTTTCATGTTCATAATAAAAATCATTTTCTCAGAATAACAACTTTTAAATCAAAGTTTATCATAGTTTTTAATTAACTAACCCAAAACAGCCCGCGGTGTTACTACGACGGCGTAAATCCGGTTTTACGGTGTTTTTCGTGTTTCCAGGTTTTAAATCATTAAGTTAGCATATCATATAGATATAGAACATGTGTTTAGTTAATTTTAAAAGTCAAGTTAGAAGGATTAACTTTTGTTTGCGAACAAGTTTAGAATTAACTAAACTATGTTCTAGTGATTACGAGTTTAAAACTTCGAATAAGATAGTTTTATATATATGAATCGAATGATGTTATGAACATCATTACTACCTCAAGTTTAGTAGGTAAACCTACTGGAAGTGACAAGAAATGATCTAGCTTCAAAGGATCTTGGATGGCTTGAAAGTTCTTGAAATAGGATCATGACACAAAAACAAGTTCAAGTAAGATTTTTGCTCGAATTAAGATAGTTTATAGTTATAGAAATTGAATCAAAGTTTGAATATGAATATTACCTTGAATAAGAAAGATAACCTACTGTATATAACAAAGGTTTCTTGATCTTAGATGATTACTTGGAATGGATTAGAAAGCTTGGAAGTAAATTAGTAAACTTGAAGGGATTTTTGAAGTATTCTTGAAGTGTTCTTCCTATGATGATTATAGCTTGATTCTTGAAGTGATTTTTGATGAAGATGATGATTAACTACTGGAAAAATACGTTCATAATAGTGTGGGTGTGTTGAGAGAGAATTAGAAAGAGATTTGGAAGTGAAATGGAGTGAATGATGAGTGTTAATTGGTGAGTGGTGAGTGGGGTTAAAAGGAGTTCTAGTTAGTTGACTAGCTCATGGTAGAAGTTAAAATTGATTAGTCATACATGACATAATCAAGAGTGGAATCCCATGCTAGTTCCTATTGGTATATACCCATAGTAAGTACGTTTTGAAGCTGTGTATAATACGGGTAAGAATACGACTAGAATTCTTGATGAAAGAAAAGAATGGGAAAGTAACTGTAACCATTTTCGTTAAGTATGAGTGTTTTGATATATGTCTTGAAGTCTTCCAAAAGTATTTTAATACATCTAAATACACTACATGTATATACATTTTAACGGAGTCGTTAAGTCATCGTTAGTCGTTACATGTAAGTGTTGTTTTGAAACCTTTAAGTTAACGATCTCAATTAATATTGTTAACCCATTGTTTATTATATCTAATGAGATGTTAAATTATTATATTATCATGATATTATGATATATTAATATATCTTAATATGATATATATACATTTAAATGTCGTTACAACGATAATCGTTACATATATGTCTCATTTCGAAATCCTTAAGTTAGTAGTCTTGTTTATATGTATATAACTCATTGTTAATATACTTATGGAGATACTTACTTATCATAATCTCATGTTAACCATATGTATATCCATATATATATCATCATGTCGTTTTTACAAGTTTTAACGTTCGTGAATCGCCGGTCAACTTGGGTGGTCAATTGTCTATATGAAACATATTTCAATTAATCAAGTCTTAACAAGTTTGATTGCTTAACATATTGGAAACATTTAATCATGTAAATATCAATCTCAATTAATATATATAAACATGGAAAAGTTCGGGTCACTACACATAAGGTCCATGAACACAGCTGGTGCATTAGTTAAACCAAATGGCATGACCATAAACTCGTAATGACCGTAACGTGTTCTGAAAGCAGTCTTTGGAATATCATCTTCTTTCACCCGCATTTGATGATACCCGGAACGTAAGTCAATCTTTGAATAAACAGACGAGCCTTGTAGTTGATCAAATAAGTCGTCGATTCTCGGTAGTGGGTAGCGGTTCTTGATGGTAAGTTTGTTCAACTCTCGGTAGTCGATACACAACCTGAATGTACCATCTTTCTTCTTGACAAACAAAACAGGAGCTCCCCACGGTGATGTGCTTGGTCGAATGAAACCATGCTCTAAAAGTTCCTGTAATTGGCTTTGCAGTTCTTTCATCTCGCTGGGTGCGAGTCTGTAAGGAGCACGAGCTATTGGTGCAGCTCCTGGTACAAGATTTATTTGAAATTCAACGAATCGATGTGGGGGTAATCCCGGTAATTCTTTCGGAAATACATCGGGAAATTCTTTTGCAACGGAAACATCATTGATGCTCTTTTCTTCAGTTTGTACTTTCTCGACGTGTGCTAGAACAGCATAGCAACCTTTTCTTATTAGTTTTTGTGCCTGCAAATTACTAATAAGATGTAGCTTCGTGTTGCCCTTTTCTCCGTACACCATTAAGGGTTTTCCTTTTTCTCGTATAATGCGAATTGCATTTTTGTAACAAACGATCTCTGCTTTCACTTCTTTCAACCAGTCCATACCGATTATCACATCAAAACTCCCTAACTCTGCTGGTATCAAGTCAATCTTAAATGTTTCGCTAACCAGTTTAATTTCTCGATTCCGACATATATTATCTGCTGAAATTAATTTACCATTTGCTAATTCGAGTAAAAATTTACTATCCAAAGGCGTCAATGGACAACTTAATTTAGCACAAAAATCTCTACTCATATAGCTTTTATCCGCACCCGAATCAAATAAAACGTAAGCAGATTTATTGTCAATAAGAAACGTACCCGTAACAAGCTCCGGGTCTTCCTGTGCCTCTGCCGCATTAATATTGAAAACTCTTCCGCGGCCTTGTCCATTCGTGTTCTCCTGGTTCGGGCAATTTCTAATAATGTGGCCCGGTTTTCCACATTTATAACAAACTACATTGGCATAACTTGCTCCGACACTACTTGCTTCGCCATTACTCGTTCCAACACCATTTGTTCCTTTCGTTCTATTAACCCCTGGTCCGTAGACCTCACACTTCACCGCGCTATGACCATTTCTTTTACACTTGTTGCAAAATTTGGTGCAGAACCCCGAGTGATACTTTTCACACCTTTGACATAGCTGCTTCTGATTGTTGTTGTTGTTGTTATTGTTGTTGTTGTTGTTGTTGTTGTTGTTGTTGTTGTTGTTGTTGTTGTTGTTGGGCCGTTTGTTGTAGTTGCGATTGATGTTGCGATTGTTGGGATAATTGTTGTGATTATTGTTGTAATTGCTGTTGTTGTTGTATTGGTGATTCTTATCACCGTTTTCCTCCCACTTTCTTTTGACTTGCTTCACATTGGCCTCTTCAGCAGTCTGTTCTTTAATTCTTTCTTCAATCTGGTTCACTAGTTTGTGAGCCATTCTACATGCCTGTTGTATGGAGGCGGGCTCGTGTGAACTTATATCTTCTTGGATTCTTTCCGGTAATCCTTTCACAAACGCGTCGATCTTCTCTTCCTCATCTTCGAATGCTCCCGGACACAATAGGCCCAATTCTGTGAATCGTCTTTTGTACGTGGTAATATCAAATCCTTGGGTTCGTAACCCTCTAAGTTCTGTCTTGAGCTTATTGACCTCGGTTCTAGGACGGTACTTCTCGTTCATCAAGTGCTTGAATGCTGACCACGGTAGTGCGTACGCATCGTCTTGTCCCACTTGCTCTAGATAGGTATTCCACCATGTTAACGCAGAACCTGTGAAGGTATGCGTAGCGTACTTTACTTTGTCCTCTTCAGTACACTTACTTATGGCAAACACCGATTCGACCTTCTCGGTCCACCGTTTCAATCCGATCGGTCCTTCGGTTCCATCAAATTCCAAAGGTTTGCAGGCAGTGAATTCTTTGTAGGTGCATCCTACACGATTTCCTGTACTGCTAGATCCAAGGTTATTGTTGGTATGTAGCGCAGCCTGTACTGCGGCTATGTTTGAAGCTAGAAAAGTACGGAATTCCTCTTCATTCATATTCACGGTGTGTCGAGTAGTCGGTGCCATTTCCTTCAAAATAGTCAAATGGAACAAGTTAATCATACAGAATATTAAGAGTAGTTAATAGTATTTCGTAGCATAATATGAACTTATTTATAAAAGCTTTTTCTTCATATTAGCGTTTTATAAGTTAAAATTCGGGTAGCACCTACCCGTTAAGTTCATACTTAGTAGCTAATATACAATTCAACTACTACAATTCTATATGAAAAACTGATTATAATAATATTTCGCGTTCAAACTTTTATACAATATTTTACAAACTTACAATATCGCTTATTTTACATAAAGCATGAAATATTGAAAGGACCCGTTCATATACATTATAAACGATTCACAATAGTTGATTACATCGCGAGGTATTTGACCTCTATATGATACATTTTACAAACATTGCATTCGTTTTTAAAAGACAAACTTTCTTTACAACGAAAGTTGACGGCATGCACACCATTTCATAATACATCCAACTATAATTGGCTTAATAAAAATCTTGATGAACTCAATAACTCGAATGCAACGTCTTTCAAAATATGCCATGAATGACTCCAAGTAATATCCTTAAAATGAGCTAATGCACAGCGAAAGATTTCTTTAATACCTGAGAATAAACATGCTTTAAAGTGTCAACCAAAAGGTTGGTGAGTTCATAGGTTTATCATAACAATCATTTCAATATATTAATAGACCACAAGATTTCCGTTTATAAATATATGTACACTAGCAAGTGTATAAAAGTATTCTATAAGTTATAGGCACCCGGTAACAAGCCTTAACGTTCATGTTTTATCCTCTGAAGTACACCAGATCAGGTGTGTTTAAAATAACCTCGAAGTACTAAAGCATCCCATAGTCAGGATGGGGTTTGTCAGGCCCAATAGATCTATCTTTAGGATTCGCGCCTACCGTACATAGACAAGTAGTTTAATATTACCAAGCTAAGGGTATATTTTTGGTTTAAACCCACATAGAATTAGTTTTAGTACTTGTGCCTATTTCGTAAAACATTTATAAAACAGCGCATGTATTCTCAGCCCAAAAATATATATAAAAAGGGAGTAATGAAACTCACCATACTGTATTTCATAGTAAAAATACATATAATGTCATTTAACAAGTGCAAGGTTGGCTCGGATTCACGAACGTATCAATATTGAGATTCAATATTGCAGGAAAGTACGTAGACGCAACGGAGATGATAAACACTAGATTGACCTCACGAGCATACCCATGAAGCATACCCATCACCTCCATAGCTATAACCCATAATTTCCTTAGCTTCGACTCATTCAAAAAAACTATTTTGAAATCACTCGGGCATCGCTCCGTCGTAATATTTTATGTATACTAATAATATCTTGAAATAATACAGAGCAAATATATATATATATATATATATATATATATATATATATATATATATATATATATATATATATATAATCGATTGAGAGAGTTTAGAGAAATATATTTTCAAGTTTCTATGAAATAATGAAACCTATTGAATTCTATTTATAATAGATTTTTGAATTATTAAAGTGAATTATTAAAGTATGAATTATTAAAGTGAATTATTAAAGTATGAATTATTAAAGTGAATTATTAAAGTATGAATTATTAAAGTGAATTATTAAAGTATGAATTATTAAAGTGAATTATTAAAGTATGAATTATTAAAGTGAATTATTAAAGTTAAAGTAAAGTAAAAGTGAAAGTAAAGTAAAGGTATAGTTAAAGTATAGTAAAAGTATAAAAACCATGTATGTATAATACGCGTATAAATATATATAATATTAATTTAAATCGTTATATATATTTAATGAAATAAAATATAAATATCGTTATATTTATTATACTGGTTAAGTATTGAGTTGTTAAAAGTGATTCTAGATATTTATAAAAGTTATATATGTTTTAATAATAAAGTTCTTTTTAAACTGAAAACGTCTTTGTACGTTTGAAAATAGATTAATAGAATATTATGGAAACCAATTCCCCACTAACTTTTGTCTAACTTTCGTAAATGACACTTTTTGTTTTTATTTATAAATAGCTTTACAAATTATTCTGAATATCGTTAAGAGGAATAGATTTTCTCAAATCATAGTGGACCTCTCAACAGAGACTTGTAATCATAATTCAATGTTTCTGATAATTCAATCATTTAATATATTTTTTTTTAATTTCGTGGAAAATCATATTGAAACAAATACGTTCGTGTAAAGTATTATACGTTTAATACTTTATTAATATACTCAAGTTATAATATATATACACATAACATATCTATTTATATATAACGGTTCGTGAATCGTCGGAATTTGGTCGAGGTTATAATGAATGTATGAACACAGTTTAAAATTTTTGAGATTTAACTTAACAAACTTTGCTTATCGTGTCAGAATAATATAAAGATTAAAGTTTAAATTTGGTCGGAAATTTTCGGGTCGTCACAGTACCTACCCGTTAAAGAAATTTCGTCCTGAAATTTGATCGAGGTCGTCATGGCTAACTATAAAAATGTTTTCATGACGAATATGAGTTGATAAATAGAGTTTTATCATCATTGAGTAATATAGATAAAACAATTTGATTACGCGAAGAGTATAAGTGAAGCTATCGCAAGAGAGTGAAATGAGTAAACGTATATTTATTTTAACCGATGACGTAGTTATGATTGATTTCCAGAATTCATTGGATTTAAAGAAAATCTTTGCAATAAGATTTGGTTCTTCGGCGATTAAGAAAATCATGACCTTCTTTGATTAAATGCGATAATCTGTCTCGATTTCTCTGTCTGATATTTTACTATAAATCCACCCCCTTCGTTTCTTTATTTCCACAGCTCACACCTTCTAGTCTTTCTCCCCAATTCATACATTAAAGCATTCATTAATATGCTTCATCAAGTATTGATTCTTGATATACTCTTAACTTTCATATCTGTCATTCTTCTTTTTCATCTACCACCGGAGGAAGTTATTTTCTTCTACCATTACCTTGGGGTTATTGTGTTTTTCATTCTCCCGTGTCTTTATATTGCTATACGCATTGATATACACGGTTTGTAATTTCGAGGTTGTTATCGGGCTTTATATTCTCCATTATATTTCGGAGCTTCATGCTTTCATTTTCTCTTCCCAGCCTTAAGTCAAGCGGATAATGGTCCAGAATTCGTAGATATGAATTTTTGGATGAACATAGTTAATGTTCCATGAAGAAAATCGTAATGGCACGATCTTAATTTGGCAACTTACCAGAATATCTGAAAATATAGAGCTATCAAGATGATATGTTCTTAATATGTTTGGAAATTGGGTAGAATGTAAGAGCCGTGTAAATAGTATATGATGACGGTATGTTCTATGAATCATCACGTTCCATTAGAAACTCAGCATGACTTACTGTAATATAATCACGTTGATCAAGTGTCATTATATTATACTAACTCATGTTTCAGTTCCCAACACTGCTTTAAAAACATTCCTATTTTAAATTCGAATTTTTTTCTTCTTCAGAATTTAGAAACTAACACAGTTTCTTTTTATGTTGTAACGCTGATATTGCGAAGAGATAAAAGATTTCGGATAAGAATAGTTGTGAAAATATCTTCAGGAATATCGAAGATATTTATAATAAAAGATACGATAATATCTTAGAATTCTTAACATAGATGGATGATGATGAAGATTTGTCTGTGAAGGTTTGAATAAGAAGTAAGGTGTTTGCTAACGATTTCAGTAGACACTGAAACATTTGGATCCTTTGAAGGCAGGTTTAGTCTTTGTGATTTGTCCACAGCCTCCTTCATGGTCTGCTCAATCCATTTTCCAGTTTCAAACCTTCTCTTTTTCTCAGCTTTACCACCATACTATTCTTTATCATCAAACTTTTGACTGTTAAAGTCGTTTACAGTTTTTGCTGCTTCATCAGCATTTTTCCAATTTCGGAGAACTAGTTCATAGTTTGGGATGTTTTTCAGAAAATTCACATTCGAAGTATGTAAGTCTAGGAGATAGACATTATATGTATACATATAACTTTTAACGTAAAATTGTCGCGAAATTCAAAATACTGATTGCTAATTCCCAGTAGTTGGTGTGACAATTATTGTTACAGGATGTAGATGAGTACATGATGGGGTTTTAATGAATAAGTATAGTGGATTTTCGAAGAGGCTTAAGTCGAAGGTTAATGAAGTTGTTGATAAGTTTACTGCTAATGTGACGAGATATCAAAGGTTCCCCGGTAACCATGATGAAGGGTTTATTCGTATAAACAAATGAAGGTGATTTGCGGGAGCTGTGACAAAACTGTCTATTTTGGAAAGAGATTGAAAAATTATATTTGGTAATAAATATCAAAGGATCTGACATGGATACATGTTAAACTATAACTTTGGTTTCGAGAGCTTTTCAGGTGCATGACAGTGGGTAATGTGTGGTTGGATAATCATCTCGCATGTCTTTAGGAATTTCAAAGTGTTTGAACACATATTGTAATTGTTAATATACATACGATGTTCTAAGATTTTGAATGATACAAATATTTTTGTGAGTTCCATGAATAGAAATGAGGTTCTAGGACAGTTTTGAAGTCAAAGTATAGTTTTGAAAGATGTAGGAATCTAAGAGTGATGATTTCGGTTATATCTTGAATCGAATTCTGAGATTTTAAAATCAGAATATGTAATTAGATTTTGAATGAGTATGGTTGTTTTGATTTCTATAAAAGAATGTATATTGTTGTGAAAGTGGGGAGTATAATGGATGACTTGCTGAATCAGATTCGAAGAATGTAACATATTAATTGTGAATTTATATATCTCTCGGGTATTACCTACCCGTTAAAAAAAAATTCACAATTAATATTTTATACAAAAGAATTTTATTACAGTCTTTATGGAAATATATATGTGTATATTTCTTCAGATGTAATATAGATTTAATGAGTTAATATTAAGTTAAACTCATTTGATTTATGGTTAAGGCTAGAATAGATAATTTCTAAACTTTAAAAATTACATAATCGCCGTAGAATGTTTCCCCAATGAAGTTATGAGTCAATACTTAATCGTTGTGGTATTCCTTGGTATCTACATGGCGTATGACGTCGATGCTCGTGGGATAGATTGTGAAGTTGAGGTTTGCGATGCGGTTGTTGTTGGTGGTGGTAATGGTACTGTTGATGTTGTTGATGGTGGTACTGGTTATGCTGCTGGTGCTGCTGCTGGTGTTTGTAACCTTTGCACCATATTCTCCAAAGCCACTACCCGAGCGCGAAGCTCGTTGACTTCTTCTATTACACCGGGGTGATTGTCGGTTCGGACGAGTGGATAAATAAGATCTAGAATTTGGTGTAGTATATAATCATGACGAGATACTCTGGAAATGAGAGAGAAAATGGTGTTTCGGACAGGTTCGCCAGTAAGTGCTTCAGGTTCATTGCCAAGAGGGCAATGTGGTGGATGAAAGGGATCACCTTCTTCTTGTCTCCAATGGTTAAGTAGATTACGAACCCATCCCCAATTCATCCAGAATAGATGATGGCTAATTGGTTGATCCATTCCGGTCACACTACTTTTGGAGCTTGAGTAGGATTCCATATCAAAATTCGAGAGACTTGAACTAATGACGAATTCCATTTCGTTCGAGTGAATAAAGGATTTTTCGATATGAAATGATTTTCTGGCTATCGAGTGGTATTCTAATTACATAGAATATCTATATATATAGCGCAAAAGATTTCGTAGATTACGGAGGAATTTACGGGATATGTCAGGCAAATTTTACAGTAACAGATACGCTAAGATATAGATTAGCAGATACTCTAAGATATGAATTTTGTCTATACACTATTCATGTAATCAATGCAGTAAAACGTGTCTAGACTAAGAATGATAAGCAGGCAATTTCCGACAAAAATGATAAGCAAAACTTTTGACATGCATGAAGGTATTTCATATGCCCGAGAGACATATTAAATTAACGTGGCTAATATGTTTTGATCCAAGTCGGGTCATACCCAATAACAAACTTACCGACACCTTATTCGTATTTGATCTTAGTGATTGAATCATTGATTAAATACGCGACACTTGAATTCAAGAAAATGGTTTCTAAAATAATAACACTTGATATGTAAATATAAATTATGGGATAATTTATATGATATGGTTTTAATTATTTATAGGCTAAATAATTAATCATGTTATGTTACATTTTATAAATGCATTTGTAAATAATGTACACATACATAATTAAATAAAATGGAAGTTTTATAAAATTTAATTTTATAAAATAAAACCAATTTTATTTAAAAGACATAGTAGTGGCATTGGGAGTTGAATGACACATGTTCAAAGATTCCATCTTTTGGTCAATACTTCCCATTTCCACAAGTATATGTCTAGCACTCTTGGAGACTAAAATGCATGCAATTTACATATCAAAAAAAGCAAAAAAAAAGCTCCCAAAAACTGCTGCTGTTGCCGTGAGCTTAGGGAGGGAGAGAAGGCTTCTTCAAGTTTTTTTTAGCTTATTTTCAAGTGTCAATTATATCCTAACCAAAGTACAAGGTGTTGGTGCAAAGTTTGGGGTATTACAAGCTTGAGGTTTCAAGTTAGAAACTTGCTAGTTCATCATATTCATCATCTTCATCTTCATCCATTTATTACCTCCTAACTTGGAGTAGGTATAACTCTAAACTAGCTCTCTTACTTTGTAAGCATATTATCTTGACTTGATCTATTTTGGGATTCATGTTTAAGTGGTTAAACTTGGTAAAGATTAAAATCAAAATGCTTCCGCTTTCTATGTTAACTAAATTGATTTTAGACATAAACATATATGTATATGGAAACTTGGTAATCTTTTGAATCCTTACAATGGTATCAAGAGCCAAAGTCATAGGAATATGCTTCTTGTTTTTGGCTAGAAAACTCATTTATTTTACAATCTACTAACATGCATGAAAGTAGAATGTAAAAATTTTGAGTTTTGGTGGGGTTTATGGTGTAGGCCGAATTTTTGGAGCTCCAAAAGTGGGTTTGGACTTCAAGTTTGGCCAAGATTATTGTTATGTTGTTGTTCACAATCGAGCCTAGACCGTGTGTTTGTTTGGTTGAATGATTTGGTGATTATTCTTGATTTGTAATATTCATTCTTATGGTTGTAATAATTTTGTAATTTTTGGTTTGGAAAGGTTGTAATTAATCTTGTAATTTTGTATGTAATTTGTTCTATTTTGGTTTGTAAAATAGAATAGGTTGTTATTTCATTTTCTAGAAAAATTGTATTAGGATATGATTTTGTAAAATGAAAGTGAAGATTCATGAAGAAGATTACAAGATGAAGTTTTGAAGATTACAAGATTAAGTGGGAGATTTTGGTAAAATCTCTTACTTTGGTTTAACCCCTTAGGTGACATTTGTTTATTGGCTAAACAAATGTCTACCAAAATGGCTCTTGATTGTGAACACTTTGCTATGCATGTTTGTGTATGTTTGTATGTTTGGTTGCTACAAGATCATCACATGATTACACTTGCATAATACATTATAAAATGGTTATAATAAAACATAACAAAATGACACTAATAATTGGTTATTAGACTTGAATAAAATGGTTTATTTAAAAAGGTAATGAAATGGTTAAAACTAGTAATTGGTTACTAAAAGGCACATGAAAATGGGTTTTTCATAAACATACTACACACCAAATGCATGTTGGTGTATAGCACTTTGTTTTCTAAACTAGAATGTAGAAAACCTAAAATCCCTTTACTAATACAAGATAAACAAGTTAAACGCCATCCTTTTGTGGAAACACTTAGACATATTAGGAATCTCATGATGGGATAAAGGTCACCTAACCGTCATGAGTGAACTAATATGAATAAAGTACACTTTGCATGCTTGTGGGATAAAGGTCACCTAACCACTTGTATGTTAAGTCTACATGTCTACACAAGTAGGACGACTTGATTTGGGAATCATGAACTTAGGGTCACCGAAGCATGAGGAACAAATAGGCGTTGATGGGATTAATATGCCATGCAAAAGGATTGCATGATCCCATAACTTAGAAGTTGCAAAAGGATTGCAATTGTCATTATGACTACCTAGCTAAATCAAATGACGGGATAAAGGTCACCTAACCGAAATTTGATTTACCGTTGGATTCTAATATTTAATAAAACAAATTAAAAGGGCATTGTTTATTAAATCCAAATCGATACTTAAAAGAACTTTGTTGAATTTTGTAGATGGCCGCTAATAACAACAACAACATGAACAACGCACCACTTAACTTTAACAACCTATCGTTACGGTCTCTCCTCGAGAAAGACAAACTCAACCATACAAATTTTATGGATTGGTTCCGCAATCTTCGGATTGTCCTCAAACAAGAGGATAAAATGTATGTGCTTGAGGACCCCATTCCCGATCAACCGGATGAGAGTGATGTGGAGGCAATGGCCTCTTACGATAAGTATTGCCACGACTCCCTTCAAGTCTCATGCTTAATGCTTGGGACTATGATACCCGAACTCCAAAAGGATTTCGAGCATCATAGCGCATACGACATGATAACACAATTGAAGGAGATGTTTCTCCAACAAGCACGTGTTGAGCGTTTCGAAACGGTTCGGGCGCTTCATGCTTGTCGTATGGACGATACCCAATCGGTTTCATCTTATGTACTTAAGATGAAGAGCCTTATCGATCGTGCTAACCGTCTTAACCTTAACATATCTAATGAGTTAGCCACCGATCTTATCCTTAACTCCCTATCAAAGAGGTTTGATCAATTTGTAATTAATTACAACATGAATGGGATGGATAAGAGCATAGGTGAGCTTCATGGTATGCTTAGGACGGCGGAAACAAGCATGGGTAAAAGGACTTTACCCGTGTTAGCAATCGATCAAGGTGGGTCTAAAGGTAACACCTCTAAGCCAAAAGTGGCTAAGAGAAAAGGACCCGCCCATCAAGGCAAAGGGAAGGGGAAGATGATTACCCCAACCATCAACAAGGCTAAGAAGCAAAAGGTAGCCGAGAAGGCAAACCCCAAGGAAGACCCATGTTTCGGTTGCGGTGAGATGGGTCATTGGAAACGAAACTGTCCGGTCTATCTTAAAGAGTTGAAGGACAAGAGGGATGCAGGGCAAACCTCAGGTAATATATATATGGTATATATAGAGCTAAGTATTACTTCTTCTAATACGTGGGTATTAGACACTGGATGTGGAACTCATATTTGCAATTCTTTGCAGGGGTTCAAAAGAAGTGATCATAAGGCGGGAACATCAAGTCTCTACATGGGCAATGGTGCAAAGGTGCATGTTAAAGCTCAAGGAGATTTTATATTAAAGCTTCCAAGCGGATTGGAACTTATTTTAGAAAATGTTTTGTATGCTCCGGATTTGTGTAGAAACATTATTTCTATTTCTCGCTTAAAACAATGTGGTTACGTTGTTAATTTTATTGATGATGATATTCATGTTTCTAAAGATAATGTATTCTATTTCAAGGCTTCGCCTTCAAATGGAATTTATGAATTGGTTCATGATGACACATCATCTAGTAGCTCAATGTACCATACAAGCACCAAGAAACTCAAAAGGGATTTGAGTGATTCCTACTTATGGCATTGTCGCCTTGGTCACATAAACAAGAACCGAATACATACACTTCAAAAGAATGGACTTTTGAAATCAATTGAAATGGATTCGTTTGAAGTATGTGAATCTTGTTTACAAGGCAAGATGACTAAAGCACCTTTCAAAGGGACCTATGAAAGGGCTAAAGATTTATTGGGATTAATACATTCGGATGTATGTGGACCCTTTAAACCCATGACTAGGAAAGGTGAAAGATACTTTGTTACTTTCATTGATGACTTTAGTCGTTTCGGATATGTCTACTTATTAAGACACAAGGACGAAACGTTTGAAGCATTCAAAGAATATCAAAACGAAGTACAAAATCAACTCAATAAGACAATTAAGGTACTACGTACAGATAGAGGAGGTGAATACCTAAGCGATGCCTTCCAAGATCATCTTAGGAGTTGTGGGATTATCTCACAACTTACTCCACCCGGAACACCCCAACTTAATGGAGTTTCCGAAAGGAGGAACCGAACCCTAATGGATATGGTTCGATCTATGATGGCAAGAAGCTCGCTACCTCTATCATTTTGGGGTTATTGTCTAAGCTCCGCGGCTCGTATTTTAAATATGGCCCCAACCAAGAAGGTGGAACGAACTCCTCATGAGATGTGGTTTGGAAAACCTCCTTCTCTTTCATACTTAAAAGTATGGGGATGTGAAGCTTATCCTAAGCGTTATGTAGCAAATAAGCTACATGCTCGATCCACAAAGTGTATCTTCATAGGATATCCCAAAGATGACATGGGATATTACTTCTATGATCCATCCGAGCAAACCGTATTTGTTGCTCGGAAAGCGGAATTCCTTGAAACCAAGTTCCTTATGGAAGGTGATGGTGAAAGGAAGATAGATCTTGTAGAGGTACAAGATCAAGCCGATGATACACAATTGGTTGACACTAGTACTCAACATGAGGATGTTGAAAATGATCAAGTGGATGATCAAGGTACACAAGACGTTCGAAGATCTAGTAGGATTAGTAATCCTCCCGAGAGATATGGGTTTCTCATAGATGGTTGCTATACGGTTGATTTGGATGAACCGACAAACTACAAAGATGCTTTATCAAGAATTGATAAAGATAAATGGCAGGAAGCCATGAACGCCGAGATGCAATCCATGTACGAAAACCAAGTTTGGGAACTTGTTGTGCAACCTCCTAGCTCCAAGCTAGTTGATTGCAAATGGCTTTTCAAAATGAAAACCGACATACATGGAAACTTGGATACATATAAAGCTAGACTTGTTGCAAAAGGTTTCACTCAAACTCAAGGGGTTGATTATGATGAAACTTTCTCGCCAGTGGCAATGCTAAAGTCTATTAGGATATTATTTGCCATTGCTGCTCACTACGACTATGAAATATGGCAAATGGATGTCAAAACCGCTTTCCTGAATGGATATCTTGAGGAAGATGTCTATATGGTACAGCCCGAAGGTTTTGTTGATCCGAAAAATCCTAAAATGGTATGCAAGTTAAAGAAATCAATCTACGGATTGAAACAAGCATCTAGAATGTGGAATCATCGTTTTAATGAAGAGGCAAAGAAATTTGGCTTTATTAAAAATGGTGATGAAGCTTGTGTATATAAGAAAGCTAGTGGGAGCACTATCATGTTCCTTGTACTATATGTGGATGATATATTATTATTTGGGAATGATATTACCACAATGCAAGGAGTCAAAACTTGGCTAAAGAGTTGCTTCTCCATTAAGGATCTTGGAGACGCACAATACATATTGGGGATAGGGATCTATAGGAATAGATCCAAGAAATTGATAGGTTTAAGTCAAAGTACATACATTGATAAAATCTTGAAAAGGTTCAAGATGGAAAACTCTAAGAAAGGTTTGGTACCTATTCAAAGAGGAACCGTTCTCAGTTCATCTCAGTGTCCTACCACGAAAGATGAACAAGAGAGAATGAAGAAAGTCCCATATGCATCCGCTATTGGGTCTATCATGTATGCAATGATATGTACTAGACCGGATGTGTCATGCGCTCTAAGCTTGACAAGTAGATACCAGAACAACCCAGGAAACAGTCATTGGATTGCTGTTAAAAGTATATTGAAATACCTTAGGAGAACTAAGGATATGTTTCTAATATACGGGTCTGGTGAGGAGGAACTCGCCATAAAAGGTTACGTGGACGCGAGTTTCCAAACTGATCGAGATGACTCTCGATCACAATCCGGTTATGTCTTCATGTTAAATGGTGGTGCGGTCTCTTGGAAGAGTGCGAAACAGGAAGTTGTTGCGTTATCCACTACAGAGTCGGAGTACATTGCCGCCTCACTGGCAGCTCAGGAAGCTGCATGGATGAAGAAATTCATCGACGAGTTAGGAGTGGTCCCTTCCATTCAGGACCCTCTTGAGATCTTTTGTGACAACGAGGGTGCGATTGCTCAAATCAAGGAACCTCGTGCTCATCAAAAGACTCGTCACATTGAGCGGAGATTCAACTACATCAGGGATGAGGTTGAAAAGGGAAAGATATGTATTCACAAAGTTCACACAGATCATAATGTTGCGGATCCACTCACGAAGCTTTTACATGGGCCAAAACATGAGGGACATGTTTGTGCGTTAGGGCTTCGATATTCTAGTGATTGGAATTGATCTACTTTATGTATTGTAACGGAACGAATTAGTTCAAACTCATTAATATGATTATGGCATTAATTTATTTATGAGTCATGTTCCAATTTTGCATATTTTATCCATGAATAAACTATTATTCGAAATTCCGTAGTTGATCACATTTGTGGGAACAAGTGTGAGGTTTAGGCTATTATGAACTTGGATTGGTTAACATTCAAATGGTGAATGTAGGGCAAGGTTGCGACCAAGGTTCATAGATATTTGTGGGACACAAATATTGGAAGACCCGCTCTCAAGATTTACTATATGGAGCCTTTATGGTTGATCACATGTAATCTTGAGTAAAGGAGAATATCATTATATCCTCAGACCTGAGACACATATTGGGTTCAGATATTCACCGAATATTGTGCCTTGATTCTGAAATGTCCCGTTCTTATTGATTAAAAACGTTCCATGTTAATTGATTTCGTTGCGAGGTTTTGACCTCTATATGAGACGTTTTTCAAAGACTGCATTCATTTTTAAACAAACCATAACCTTTATTTCATCAATAAAGGTTTAAAAAGCTTTACGTAGATTATCAAATAATGATAATCTAAAATATCCTGTTTACACACGACCATTACATAATGGTTTACAATACAAATATGTTACAACAAAATAAGTTTCTTGAATGCAGTTTTTACACAATATCATACAAGCATGGACTCCAAATCTTGTCCTTATTTAAGTATGCGACAGCGGAAGCTCTTAATAATCACCTGAGAATAAACATGCTTAAAACGTCAACAAAAATGTTGGTGAGTTATAGGTTTAACCTATATATATCAAATCGTAACAATAGACCACAAGATTTCATATTTCAATACACATCCCATACATAGAGATAAAAATCATTCATATGGTGAACACCTGGTAACCGACAATAACAAGATGCATATATAAGAATATCCCCATCATTCCGGGACACCCTTCGGATATGATATAAATTTCGAAGTACTAAAGCATCCGGTACTTTGGATGGGGTTTGTTAGGCCCAATAGATCTATCTTTAGGATTCGCGTCAATTAGGGTGTCTGTTCCCTAATTCTTAGATTACCAGACTTAATAAAAAGGGGCATATTCGATTTCGATAATTCAACCATAGAATGTAGTTTCACGTACTTGTGTCTATTTTGTAAATCATTTATAAAACCTGCATGTATTCTCATCCCAAAAATATTAGATTTTAAAAGTGGGACTATAACTCACTTTCACAGATTTTTACTTCGTCGGGAAGTAAGACTTGGCCACTGGTTGATTCACGAACCTATAACAATATATACATATATATCAAAGTATGTTCAAAATATATTTATAACACTTTTAATATATTTTGATGTTTTAAGTTTATTAAGTCAGCTGTCCTCGTTAGTAACCTACAACTAGTTGTCCACAGTTAGATGTACAGAAATAAATCGATAAATATTATCTTGAATCAATCCACGACCCAGTGTATACGTATCTCAGTATTGATCACAACTCAAACTATATATATTTTGGAATCAACCTCAACCCTGTATAGCTAACTCCAACATTCACATATAGAGTGTCTATGGTTGTTCCGAAATATATATAGATGTGTCGACATGATAGGTCGAAACATTGTATACGTGTCTATGGTATCTCAAGATTACATAATATATAATACAAGTTGATTAAGTTATGGTTGGAATAGATTTGTTACCAATTTTCACGTAGCTAAAATGAGAAAAATTATCCAATCTTGTTTTACCCATAACTTCTTCATTTTAAATCCGTTTTGAGTGAATCAAATTGCTATGGTTTCATATTGAACTCTATTTTATGAATCTAAACAAAAAAATTATAGGTTTCTAGTCGGAAAAATAAGTTACAAGTCGTTTTTGTAAAGGTAGTCATTTCAGTCGAAAGAACGACGTCTAGATGACCATTTTAGAAAACATACTTCCACTTTGAGTTTAACCATAATTTTTGGATATAGTTTCATGTTCATAATAAAAATCATTTTCTCAGAATAACAACTTTTAAATCAAAGTTTATCATAGTTTTTAATTAACTAACCCAAAACAGCCCGCGGTGTTACTACGACGGCGTAAATCCGGTTTTACGGTGTTTTTCGTGTTTCCAGGTTTTAAATCATTAAGTTAGCATATCATATAGATATAGAACATGTGTTTAGTTGATTTTAAAAGTCAAGTTAGAAGGATTAACTTTTGTTTGCGAACAAGTTTAGAATTAATTAAACTATGTTCTAGTGATTACAAGTTTAAACCTTCGAATAAGATAGCTTTATATGTATGAATCGAATGATGTTATGAACATCATTACTACCTTAAGTTCCTTGGATGAACCTACTGGAAAAGAGAAAAATGGATCTAGCTTCAATGGATCCTTGGATGGCTCAAAGTTCTTGAAGCAAAATCATGACACGAAAACAAGTTCAAGTAAGATCATCACTTGAAATAAGATTGTTATAGTTATAGAAATTGAACCAAAGTTTGAATATGATTATTACCTTGTATTAGAATGATAACCTACTGTAAGAAACAAAGATTTCTTGAGGTTGGATGATCACCTTACAAGATTGGAAGTGAGCTAGCAAACTTGAAAGTATTCTTGATTTTATGAAACTAGAACTTTTGGAATTTATGAAGAACACTTAGAACTTGAAGATAGAACTTGAGAGAGTTCAATTAGATGAAGAAAATTGAAGAATGAAAGTGTTTGTAGGTGTTTTTGGTCGTTGGTGTATGGATTAGATATAAAGGATATGTAATTTTGTTTTCATGTAAATAAGTCATGAATGATTACTCATATTTTTGTAATCTTATGAGATATTTCATGCTAGTTGCCAAATGATGGTTCCCACATGTGTTAGGTGACTCACATGGGCTGCTAAGAGCTGATCATTGGAGTGTATATACCAATAGTACATACATCTAAAAGCTGTGTATTGTACGAGTACGAATACGGGTGCATACGAGTAGAATTGTTGATGAAACTGAACGAGAATGTAATTGTAAGCATTTTTGTTAAGTAGAAGTATTTTGATAAGTGTATTGAAGTCTTTCAAAAGTGTATAAATACATATTAAAACACTACATGTATATACATTTTAACTGAGTCGTTAAGTCATCGTTAGTCGTTACATGTAAGTGTTGTTTTGAAACCTTTAGGTTAACGATCTTGTTAAATGTTGTTAACCCAATGTTTATAATAACAAAAGAGATTTTAAATTATTATATTATCATGATATTATGATGTACGAATATCTCTTAATATGATATATATACATTAAATGTCGTTACAACGATAAACGTTACATATATGTCTCGTTTCAAAATCATTAAGTTAGTAGTCTTGTTTTTACATATGTAGTTCATTGTTAATATAATTAATGATATGTTTACTTATCATAATATCATGTTAACTATATATATAACCATATATATGTCATCATATAGTTTTTTACAAGTTTTAACGTTCGTGAATCACCGGTCAACTTGGGTGGTCAATTGTCTATATGAAACCTATTTCAATTAATCAAGTCTTAACAAGTTTGATTGCTTAACATGTTGGAAACATTTAATCATGTAAACATCAATCTCAATTAATATATATAAACATGGAAAAGTTCGGGTCACTACAGTACCTACCCGTTAAATAAATTTCGTCCCGAAATTTTAAGCTGTTGAAGGTGTTGACGAATCTTCTGGAAATAGATGCGGGTATTTCTTCTTCATCTGATCTTCACACTCCCAGGTGAACTCAGGTCCTCTACGAGCATTCCATCGAACCTTAACAATTGGTATCTTGTTTTGCTTAAGTCTTTTAACCTCACGATCCATTATTTCGACGGGTTCTTCGATGAATTGGAGTTTTTCGTTGATTTGGATTTCATCTAACGGAATAGTGAGATCTTCTTTAGCAAAACATTTCTTCAAATTCGAGACGTGGAAAGTGTTATGTACAGCCGCGAGTTGTTGAGGTAACTCAAGTCGGTAAGCTACTGGTCCGACACGATCAATAATCTTGAATGGTCCAATATACCTTGGATTTAATTTCCCTCGTTTACCAAATCGAACAACGCCTTTCCAAGGTGAAACTTTAAGCATGACCATCTCTCCAATTTCAAATTCTATATCTTTTCTTTTAATGTCAGCGTAGCTCTTTTGTCGACTTTGGGCGGTTTTCAACCGTTGTTGAATTTGGATGATCTTCTCAGTAGTTTCTTGTATAATCTCCGGACCCGTAATCTGTCTATCCCCCACTTCACTCCAACAAATCGGAGACCTGCACTTTCTACCATAAAGTGCTTCAAACGGCGCCATCTCAATGCTTGAATGGTAGCTGTTGTTGTAGGAAAATTCTGCTAAAGGTAGATGTCGATCCCAACTGTTTCCGAAATCAATAACACATGCTCGTAGCATGTCTTCAAGCGTTTGTATCGTCCTTTCGCTCTGCCCATCAGTTTGTGGATGATAGGCAGTACTCATGTCTAGACGAGTTCCTAATGCTTGCTGTAATGTCTGCCAGAATCTTGAAATAAATCTGCCATCCCTATCAGAGATAATAGAGATTGGTATTCCATGTCTGGAGATGACTTCCTTCAAATACAGTCGTGCTAACTTCTCCATCTTGTCATCTTCTCTTATTGGTAGAAAGTGTGCGGATTTGGTGAGACGATCAACTATTACCCAAATAGTATCAAAACCACTTGCAGTCCTTGGCAATTTAGTGATGAAATCCATGGTAATGTTTTCCCATTTCCATTCCGGGATTTCGGGTTGTTGAAGTAGACCTGATGGTTTCTGATGCTCAGCTTTGACCTTAGAACACGTCAAACATTCTCCTACGTATTTAGCAACATCGGCTTTCATACCCGGCCACCAAAAATGTTTCTTGAGATCCTTGTACATCTTCCCCGTTCCAGGATGTATTGAGTATCTGGTTTTATGAGCTTCTCTAAGTACCATTTCTCTCATATCTCCAAATTTTGGTACCCAAATCCTTTCAGCCCTATACCGGGTTCCGTCTTCCCGAATATTAAGATGCTTCTCCGATCCTTTGGGTATTTCATCCTTTAAATTTCCCTCTTTTAAAACTCCTTGTTGCGCCTCCTTTATTTGAGTAGTAATGTTATTATGAATCATTATATTCATAGATTTTACTCGAATGGGTTCTCTGTCCTTCCTGCTCAAGGCATCGGCTACCACATTTGCCTTCCCCGGGTGGTAACGAATCTCAAAGTCGTAATCATTCAATAATTCAATCCACCTACGCTGCCTCATATTCAGTTGTTTCTGATTAAATATGTGTTGAAGACTTTTGTGGTCGGTATATATAATACTTTTGACCCCATATAAGTAGTGCCTCCAAGTCTTTAATGCAAAAACAACCGCGCCTAATTCCAAATCATGCGTCGTATAATTTTGTTCGTGAATCTTCAATTGTCTAGACGCATAAGCAATCACCTTCGTTCGTTGCATTAATACACAACCGAGACCTTGCTTTGATGCGTCACAATAAATCACAAAATCATCATTCCCTTCAGGCAATGACAATATAGGTGCCGTAGTTAGCTTTTTCTTCAATAACTGAAACGCTTTCTCTTGTTCATCATTCCATTCAAATTTCTTCCCTTTATGCGTTAATGCAGTCAAGGGTTTTGCTATTCTGGAAAAGTCTTGGATGAACCTTCTGTAGTAACCAGCTAGTCCTAAAAACTGGCGTATGTGTTTCGGAGT
The DNA here is from genome assembly GCF_046630445.1 of Rutidosis leptorrhynchoides. Taxonomy (NCBI): domain Eukaryota; kingdom Viridiplantae; phylum Streptophyta; class Magnoliopsida; order Asterales; family Asteraceae; genus Rutidosis; species Rutidosis leptorrhynchoides. The sequence goes on from NC_092337.1 coordinate 263,912,972, forward strand.
TTTCGGGGTTTCCCACTTTTCAACAGTTTCTATCTTTGCCGGATCCACCTTAATACCTTCTTTGTTCACTATGTGACCGAGGAATTGAACTTCTTCCAACCAAAATGCACACTTTGAAAACTTAGCGTACAATTCTTCCTTCCTCAATACTTCTAACACCTTTCTCAAATGTTCACCGTGTTCTTGGTCATTCTTTGAGTAAATAAGTATGTCATCAATGAAAACAATGACAAACTTGTCAAGGTATGGTCCACACACTCGGTTCATAAGGTCCATGAACACAGCTGGTGCATTAGTTAAACCAAACGGCATGACCATAAACTCGTAATGACCGTAACGTGTTCTGAAAGCAGTCTTTGGAATATCATCTTCTTTCACCCGCATTTGATGATACCCGGAACGTAAGTCAATCTTTGAATAAACAGACGAGCCTTGTAGTTGATCAAATAAGTCGTCGATTCTCGGTAGTGGGTAGCGGTTCTTGATGGTAAGTTTGTTCAACTCTCGGTAGTCGATACACAACCTGAATGTACCATCTTTCTTCTTGACAAACAAAACAGGAGCTCCCCACGGTGATGTGCTTGGTCGAATGAAACCACGCTCTAAAAGTTCTTGTAATTGGCTTTGCAGTTCTTTCATCTCGCTGGGTGCGAGTCTGTAAGGAGCACGAGCTATTGGTGCAGCTCCTGGTACAAGATCTATTTGAAATTCAACGGATCGATGTGGGGGTAATCCCGGTAATTCTTTCGGAAATACATCGGGAAATTCTTTTGCAATGGGAACATCATTGATGCTCTTTTCTTCAGTTTGTACTTTCTCGACGTGTGCTAGAACAGCATAGCAACCTTTTCTTATTAGTTTTTGTGCCTTCAAATTACTAATAAGATGTAGCTTCGTGTTGCCCTTTTCTCCGTACACCATTAAGGGTTTTCCTTTTTCTCGTATAATGCGAATTGCATTTTTGTAACAAACGATCTCCGCTTTCACTTCTTTCAACCAGTCCATACCGATTATCACATCAAAACTCCCTAACTCTACTGGAATCAAATCAATCTTAAATGTTTCGCTAACCAGTTTAATTTCTCGATTCCGACATATATTATCTGCTGAAATTAATTTACCATTTGCTAATTCGAGTAAAAATTTACTATCCAAAGGCGTCAATGGACAACTTAATTTAGCACAAAAATCTCTACTCATATAGCTTCTATCCGCACCCGAATCAAATAAAACGTAAGCAGATTTATTGTCAATAAGAAACGTACCCGTAACAAGCTCCGGGTCTTCCTGTGCCTCTACCGCATTAATATTGAAAACTCTTCCACGGCCTTGTCCATTCGTGTTCTCCTGGTTCGGGCAATTTCTAATAATGTGGCCTGGTTTTCCACATTTATAACAAACTACATTGGCATAACTTGCTCCGACACTACTTGCTCCGCCATTACTCGTTCCGACACCATTTGTTCCTTTCGTTCTATTAACCCCTGGTCCGTAGACCTCACACTTCGTCGCGCTATGACCATTTCTTTTACACTTGTTGCAAAATTTGGTGCAGAACCCCGAGTGATTCTTTTCACACCTTTGGCATAGTTGCTTCTGATTGTTGTTGTTGTTGCGGTTATTATTGTTGTTGGGATGATTGTTGTAGTTGCTGTTGTTGTTGTTGTTGTTGTTGTTGTTGGGCCGTTTGTTGTAGTTGCGATTGATGTTGCGATTGTTGTTGTTGTATTGGTGATTCTTATCACCGTTTTCCTCCCACTTTCTTTTGACTTGCTTCACATTGGCCTCTTCAGCAGTCTGTTCTTTAATTCTTTCTTCAATCTGGTTCACTAGTTTGTGAGCCATTCTACATGCCTGTTGTATGGAGGCGGGCTCGTGTGAACTTATATCTTCTTGGATTCTTTCCGGTAATCCTTTCACAAACGCGTCGATCTTCTCTTCCTCATCTTCGAATGCTCCCGGACACAATAGGCACAATTCTGTGAATCGTCTTTCGTACGTGGTAATATCAAATCCTTGGGTTCGTAACCCTCTAAGTTCTGTCTTGAGCTTATTGACCTCGGTTCTGGGACGGTACTTCTCGTTCATCAAGTGCTTGAATGCTGACCACGGTAGTGCGTACGCATCATCTTGTCCCACTTGCTCTAGATAGGTATTCCACCATGTTAACGCAGAACCTGTGAAGGTATGCGTAGCGTACTTCACTTTGTCCTCTTCAGTACACTTACTTATGGCAAACACCGATTCAACCTTCTCGGTCCACCGTTTCAATCCGATCGGTCCTTCGGTTCCATCAAATTCCAAAGGTTTGCAGGCAGTGAATTCTTTGTAGGTGCATCCTACACGATTTCCTGTACTGCTAGATCCAAGGTTATTGTTGGTATGTAGCGCAGCCTGTACTGCGGCTATGTTTGAAGCTAGAAAAGTACGGAATTCCTCTTCATTCATATTCACGGTGTGTCGAGTAGTCGGTGCCATTTCCTTCAAAATAGTTAAATGGAACAAGTTAATCATACAGAATATTAAGAGTAGTTAATAGTATTTCGTAGCATAATATGAACTCATTTATAAAAGCTTTTTCTTCATATTAGCGTTTTATAAGTTTAAATTCGGGTAGTACCTACCCGTTAAGTTCATACTTAGTAGCTAATATACAATTCAACTACTACAATTCTATATGAAAAACTTATGTAATAATATTTCGCGTTCAAACTTTTATACAATATTTTACAAACTTACAATACCGCTTATTTTACATAAAGCATGAAATATAGCACACAATAACTTTGATACAAGATAGTTGTGAAGACAATTCTAGCTAGTACACAAGTCGTTCAGCAAAGGCAATAAAGACACGTAATTCATACGTCCAGAAACAAGTCATGCATTCTGGTTTTACTAGGACTACTTCCCATCCTTGGTCTTGTGCAACATAACCGTTATGGCCGTTGATAAGACAGCGTGTTGTAACGTCATCAAAGGGACGAGGGTTACGTAATGTCCAACAGTCCCGTAATAATCTAAAAACCTCATTTCTTACCCCAATTACCGACTCCGTCACTTGTGGAAACGTTTTGTTTAATAGTTGTAGCCCGATGTTCTTGTTCTCACTTTGGTGAGAAGCGAACATTACTAATCCGTAAGCATAACATGCTTCTTTATGTTGCATGTTAGCCGCTTTTTCTAAATCACGAAGTCCAATATTCGGATATATTGAGTCAAAATAATTTCTTAACCCGTTGCGTAAAATAGCATTTGGGTTCCCCGCAATATATGCGTCAAAGTAAACACATCGTAACTTATGGGTTTCCCAATGTGATATCCCCCATCTTTCAAACGAAAGTCTCTTATAAACCAAGACATTCTTGGAACGTTCTTCGAATGTCTTACAAACTGATCTCGCCTTAAATAGTTGTGCCGAAGAATTCTGGCCGACTCTAGACAAGATTTCATCAATCATGTCTCCGGGTAGGTCTCTTAAAATATTGGGTTGTCTATCCATTTTGTGTTTTTAAACTGTAAAATAGACAAGAGTTAGATTCATAAAAAAAAATACTTATTAATACAAGCAATTTTTACATATATCATAAAGCATAAGAACACTATATTACATATATTACACCACACGAATACAACTATCTTATTCCGACTCGCTCGTTTCTTCTTCTTCGGTTTTGGTTCGTTTTGCCAAGTTTCTAGGGATATATGATGTTCCCCTAATACGAGCCGTCGTTGTCCACATTGGTTTAGAAAAACCTGGTGGTTTAGAGGTTCCCGGGTCATTGTTACAACTTAAGGACTTCGGGGGTTGACGATACATATAAAGTTCATCGGGGTTGGAATTAGATTTCTCTATTTTTATGCCCTTTCCCTTATTATTTTCTTTTGCCTTTTTAAATTCAGTTGGGGTAATTTCTATAACATCATCGGAATTCTCGTCGGAATCCGATTCATCGGAGAATTGGTAATCCTCCCAATATTTTGCTTCCTTGGCGGAAACACCATTGACCATAATTAACTTTGGTCGATTGGTTGAGGATTTTCTTTTACTTAACCGTTTTATTATTTCCCCCACCGGTTCTATTTCTTCATCCGGTTCCGATTCTTCTTCCGGTTCCGATTCTTCTTCCGGTTCCGACTCTTCTTCCGGTTCCTCTTCGGGAACTTGTGAATCAGTCCACAAATCATTCCAATTTACATTTGACTCTTCATTATTATTAGGTGAGTCAATGGGACTTGTTCTAGAGGTAGACATCTATCACATAATATCAAACACGTTAAGAGATTAATATATCACATAATATTCATATGTTAAAAATATATAGTTTCCAACAAAAATGTTAAGCAATCATTTTTAAAGAAAACACGGTCGAAGTCCAGACTCGCTAATGCATCCTAACAAACTCGATAAGACACACTAATGCAAATTTTCTGGTTCTCTAAGACCAACGCTCGGATACCAACTGAAATGTCCCGTTCTTATTGATTAAAAACGTTCCATGTTAATTGATTTCGTTGCGAGGTTTTGACCTCTATATGAGACGTTTTTCAAAGACTGCATTCATTTTTAAACAAACCATAACCTTTATTTCATCAATAAAGGTTTAAAAAGCTTTACGTAGATTATCAAATAATGATAATCTAAAATATCCTGTTTACACACGACCATTACATAATGGTTTACAATACAAATATGTTACAACAAAATAAGTTTCTTGAATGCAGTTTTTACACAATATCATACAAGCATGGACTCCAAATCTTGTCCTTATTTAAGTATGCGACAGCGGAAGCTCTTAATAATCACCTGAGAATAAACATGCTTAAAACGTCAACAAAAATGTTGGTGAGTTATAGGTTTAACCTATATATATCAAATCGTAACAATAGACCACAAGATTTCATATTTCAATACACATCCCATACATAGAGATAAAAATCATTCATATGGTGAACACCTGGTAACCGACAATAACAAGATGCATATATAAGAATATCCCCATCATTCCGGGACACCCTTCGGATATGATATAAATTTCGAAGTACTAAAGCATCCGGTACTTTGGATGGGGTTTGTTAGGCCCAATAGATCTATCTTTAGGATTCGCGTCAATTAGGGTGTCTGTTCCCTAATTCTTAGATTACCAGACTTAATAAAAAGGGGCATATTCGATTTCGATAATTCAACCATAGAATGTAGTTTCACGTACTTGTGTCTATTTTGTAAATCATTTATAAAACCTGCATGTATTCTCATCCCAAAAATATTAGATTTTAAAAGTGGGACTATAACTCACTTTCACAGATTTTTACTTCGTCGGGAAGTAAGACTTGGCCACTGGTTGATTCACGAACCTATAACAATATATACATATATATCAAAGTATGTTCAAAATATATTTATAACACTTTTAATATATTTTGATGTTTTAAGTTTATTAAGTCAGCTGTCCTCGTTAGTAACCTACAACTAGTTGTCCACAGTTAGATGTACAGAAATAAATCGATAAATATTATCTTGAATCAATCCACGACCCAGTGTATACGTATCTCAGTATTGATCACAACTCAAACTATATATATTTTGGAATCAACCTCAACCCTGTATAGCTAACTCCAACATTCACATATAGAGTGTCTATGGTTGTTCCGAAATATATATAGATGTGTCGACATGATAGGTCGAAACATTGTATACGTGTCTATGGTATCTCAAGATTACATAATATATAATACAAGTTGATTAAGTTATGGTTGGAATAGATTTGTTACCAATTTTCACGTAGCTAAAATGAGAAAAATTATCCAATCTTGTTTTACCCATAACTTCTTCATTTTAAATCCGTTTTGAGTGAATCAAATTGCTATGGTTTCATATTGAACTCTATTTTATGAATCTAAACAAAAAAATTATAGGTTTCTAGTCGGAAAAATAAGTTACAAGTCGTTTTTGTAAAGGTAGTCATTTCAGTCGAAAGAACGACGTCTAGATGACCATTTTAGAAAACATACTTCCACTTTGAGTTTAACCATAATTTTTGGATATAGTTTCATGTTCATAATAAAAATCATTTTCTCAGAATAACAACTTTTAAATCAAAGTTTATCATAGTTTTTAATTAACTAACCCAAAACAGCCCGCGGTGTTACTACGACGGCGTAAATCCGGTTTTACGGTGTTTTTCGTGTTTCCAGGTTTTAAATCATTAAGTTAGCATATCATATAGATATAGAACATGTGTTTAGTTGATTTTAAAAGTCAAGTTAGAAGGATTAACTTTTGTTTGCGAACAAGTTTAGAATTAATTAAACTATGTTCTAGTGATTACAAGTTTAAACCTTCGAATAAGATAGCTTTATATGTATGAATCGAATGATGTTATGAACATCATTACTACCTTAAGTTCCTTGGATGAACCTACTGGAAAAGAGAAAAATGGATCTAGCTTCAATGGATCCTTGGATGGCTCAAAGTTCTTGAAGCAAAATCATGACACGAAAACAAGTTCAAGTAAGATCATCACTTGAAATAAGATTGTTATAGTTATAGAAATTGAACCAAAGTTTGAATATGATTATTACCTTGTATTAGAATGATAACCTACTGTAAGAAACAAAGATTTCTTGAGGTTGGATGATCACCTTACAAGATTGGAAGTGAGCTAGCAAACTTGAAAGTATTCTTGATTTTATGAAACTAGAACTTTTGGAATTTATGAAGAACACTTAGAACTTGAAGATAGAACTTGAGAGAGTTCAATTAGATGAAGAAAATTGAAGAATGAAAGTGTTTGTAGGTGTTTTTGGTCGTTGGTGTATGGATTAGATATAAAGGATATGTAATTTTGTTTTCATGTAAATAAGTCATGAATGATTACTCATATTTTTGTAATCTTATGAGATATTTCATGCTAGTTGCCAAATGATGGTTCCCACATGTGTTAGGTGACTCACATGGGCTGCTAAGAGCTGATCATTGGAGTGTATATACCAATAGTACATACATCTAAAAGCTGTGTATTGTACGAGTACGAATACGGGTGCATACGAGTAGAATTGTTGATGAAACTGAACGAGAATGTAATTGTAAGCATTTTTGTTAAGTAGAAGTATTTTGATAAGTGTATTGAAGTCTTTCAAAAGTGTATAAATACATATTAAAACACTACATGTATATACATTTTAACTGAGTCGTTAAGTCATCGTTAGTCGTTACATGTAAGTGTTGTTTTGAAACCTTTAGGTTAACGATCTTGTTAAATGTTGTTAACCCAATGTTTATAATAACAAAAGAGATTTTAAATTATTATATTATCATGATATTATGATGTACGAATATCTCTTAATATGATATATATACATTAAATGTCGTTACAACGATAAACGTTACATATATGTCTCGTTTCAAAATCATTAAGTTAGTAGTCTTGTTTTTACATATGTAGTTCATTGTTAATATAATTAATGATATGTTTACTTATCATAATATCATGTTAACTATATATATAACCATATATATGTCATCATATAGTTTTTTACAAGTTTTAACGTTCGTGAATCACCGGTCAACTTGGGTGGTCAATTGTCTATATGAAACCTATTTCAATTAATCAAGTCTTAACAAGTTTGATTGCTTAACATGTTGGAAACATTTAATCATGTAAACATCAATCTCAATTAATATATATAAACATGGAAAAGTTCGGGTCACTACAGATTCTTTCCTTCGCTATTCTGAAACATGGTAGTACATAAGGGAGGCTTCAGGTATGGTACTAGGTGTAGTGTCTAGGACGTATGTAGTCAAGATGGAATTTGTCCCTCTTATTCGTTGAGAGTCAGATGTCTAAGGCCTGACAAAGTTAAATCTATAAGAGAGTGATCATTCTATGTCTCTTGGATTTAACATGACATCTAGGATAAAAGGATATATTGAAAGATTCACCTAAATCATATTCGAGATGGGAACTCGAAAGGGATGATGTTATTGAATGGCACAAAGTCATAACATATTAGGGGTGATGGACGGTGTGTTAGGCTGTATCCATCACTTGCATTAATTTCTTATGTTTCTCGTGCAAGTGGGAGATTGAAGGTATTTCATATGCCCGAGAGACATATTAAATTAACGTGGCTAATATGTTTTGATCCAAGTCGGGTCATACCCAATAACAAACTTACCGACACCTTATTCGTATTTGATCTTAGTGATTGAATCATTGATTAAATACGCGACACTTGAATTCAAGAAAATGGTTTCTAAAATAATAACACTTGATATGTAAATATAAATTATGGGATAATTTATATGATATGGTTTTAATTATTTATAGGCTAAATAATTAATCATGTTATGTTACATTTTATAAATGCATTTGTAAATAATGTACACATACATAATTAAATAAAATGGAAGTTTTATAAAATTTAATTTTATAAAATAAAACCAATTTTATTTAAAAGACATAGTAGTGGCATTGGGAGTTGAATGACACATGTTCAAAGATTCCATCTTTTGGTCAATACTTCCCATTTCCACAAGTATATGTCTAGCACTCTTGGAGACTAAAATGCATGCAATTTACATATCAAAAAAAGCAAAAAAAAGCTCCCAAAAACTGCTGCTGTTGCCGTGAGCTTAGGGAGGGAGAGAAGGCTTCTTCAAGTTTTTTTAGCTTATTTTCAAGTGTCAATTATATCCTAACCAAAGTACAAGGTGTTGGTGCAAAGTTTGGGGTATTACAAGCTTGAGGTTTCAAGTTAGAAACTTGCTAGTTCATCATATTCATCATCTTCATCTTCATCCATTTATTACCTCCTAACTTGGAGTAGGTATAACTCTAAACTAGCTCTCTTACTTTGTAAGCATATTATCTTGACTTGATCTATTTTGGGATTCATGTTTAAGTGGTTAAACTTGGTAAAGATTAAAATCAAAATGCTTCCGCTTTCTATGTTAACTAAATTGATTTTAGACATAAACATATATGTATATGGAAACTTGGTAATCTTTTGAATCCTTACAATGCAGACACGGTCGAAGTTCAGGCTCACTAATGCATCCTAACGACTATCATTAGACACACTAATGCAAACCTAGTTCGCTAAGACCACCGCTCTGATACCAACTGAAAGGACCCGTTCATATACATTATAAACGATTCACAATAGTTGATTACATCGCGAGGTATTTGACCTCTATATGATACATTTTACAAACATTGCATTCGTTTTTAAAAGACAAACTTTCTTTACAACGAAAGTTGACGGCATGCACACCATTTCATAATACATCCAACTATAATTGGCTTAATAAAAATCTTGATGAACTCAATAACTCGAATGCAACGTCTTTCAAAATATGCCATGAATGACTCCAAGTAATATCCCTAAAATGAGCTAATGCACAGCGGAAGATTTCTTTAATACTTGAGAATAAACATGCTTTAAAGTGTCAACCAAAAGGTTGGTGAGTTCATAGGTTTATCATAACAATCATTTCAATATATTAATAGACCACAAGATTTCCGTTTATAAATATATGTACACTAGCAAGTGTATAAAAATATTCTATAAGTTGTAGGCACCCGGTAACAAGCCTTAACGTTCATGTTTTACCCTCTGAAGTACACCAGATCAGGTGTGTTTAAAATAACCTCGAAGTACTAAAGCATCCCATAGTCAGGATGGGGTTTGTCAGGCCCAATAGATCTATCTTTAGGATTCGCGCCTACCGTACATAGACAAGTAGTTTAATGTTACCAAGCTAAGGGTATATTTTTGGTTTAAACCCACATAGAATTAGTTTTAGTACTTGTGCCTATTTCGTAAAACATTTATAAAACAGCGCATGTATTCTCAGCCCAAAAATATATATAAAAAGGGAGTAATGAAACTCACCATACTGTATTTCATAGTAAAAATACATATAACGTCATTTAACAAGTGCAAGGTTGGCCTCGGATTCACGAACGTATCAATATTGAGATTCAATATTGCAGGAAAGTACATAGACGCAACGGAGATGATAAACACTAGATTGAAGGTATTTCGTATGCCCGAGAGACATATTAAATTAACGTGGCTGACGTGTTATGATCCAAGTCGGGTCATACCCAATAACAAACTTACCAACACCTTATATGTATTTAATCTTAACGAATGGGTCGTTGAATAAATACGCGACACTTGAATTTTAGAAAATCGGTTTTCTAAAATATTATTACTTGAGATAAATTATTAGGATAATTTATATGATAAGCATTCAAATATTTACAAGTTAAAGTAAGTTATATTGTGATACATTTCATAATTGTTTTATAAAATGTAAGTAATAAAAGGGCATGACATGATATGTAACAAGTTTTATTAAATAATGTAAGTTACATAATTTTGTAACATTTCCCCATGGGGGACGGTTTTGTTGAGACCAAGGGGGTCTCACCCATGCTTATTTTACTACTTTTAATGTGGCACAATATAATATACACATGCTTAACTTGTATTCCCATGCTTTGACTCAAGTAATTTTCAAGACATGCATTCAAACATAACCACAACAAGAAAAACACTCTCATGCCTTGGTGAGCTGCATTCTGGCCGAAACTTTCAGCTAGAGGAGAGGGTTCTTGAGCTTGTTTGAAAGCTTGTTTTCAAGTGACAATAAATCCTAACCATAGCATTAGGTGTTGGGTAAAAGTTTGGAGTATTATCTCTTGAGGTTTCACCATTAGAAGCTAGCATTCATCATCATCTTTTGTTGTTGCTGCTGGCCAAAATTTCCAGCTCAAAGAAGTGGGTTCCAAGCTAGATTAACAAGGGTGTTGAGGTTATAAAGTCTAGCTAAAATAGGGGTGTTGTTGGAGGATCAAAAGCTTGAAGTTCTACACTTTTGTTCATCATCCTACTACCATTTTGGACAGCCCTTAAACTTAGTTTAAGGAGGTATTGAAACTCTATCTTTTCTTGTTAATTGGTAAGCTTATGTTCACAACTTGATCCAATTGGGATTTAACTTTAAATTGGTTTAAAGATTAACAAGTTAATTGGTAATTACACGCTTCCGGTTTTATGATTCTTAAAAGGTTTTAAGATATATGAACTTGTTAAATCCCAACAATGGTATCAGAGCCGAAGTTGTTGAAATATGCTTCGAATTGTTGTTTAAAACCCACTATATTTGCAATCTACTAACATGCATGAATGTAGATTGCAAAAACAAATGGGTTTGGGTGGGTTTGTAAGCTTGGCCGAATTTGAAAGAGGTTCCAAGAGGGTTTGGAACTTGCAAATTGGTCATATTTGTTGTATGTAAAGTTCACAATCCTAGCCTTGACCTTGTGTTGATTGCATGCTATATTTGGTTGATTTGTTATATTCATTTGGTATGTAATATTATTCATTCAATTGGCATGTAATAATTATTATTTTGGCTATGTAATTTGTTTTACATTTGATATGTAAAATAGAATAGGTTATATTTCATTTTCTAGATAAAATGTATTAGGATACATATTTTGTAAAATGAAGATACAAGATGATGAAGACTTGAAGAACATAAGGAGCATATGGATGCAAGATTAAGTGGGAGATTTGAAATCTCCTACTTTGTATGATTAACCCTTACCCGGTGACATTTGTTTTCGGCTAAACAAATGTCCACCAAAATGGCTAGATTGTGAACATACTAATTTTGCATGTGTGGTTGTTTGTATGATTATTGTTTTGTATGTTTGGTTGATACAATTAATCACAAGATAACAACAAACAAAACGACAATTTAATTGGTTAAATTAGACGTTCTAAGTACATGCAAAACGGCAATTTAAATGGTTAAATTAAAATAGCAACCAAAACCCTTAATAATGGTTATTAAGAACAAAAAAAAAAGGGTTAACGTATATAAAATGGTTTATATCAAGTAATTGGCTCAATTACAAAACATGAAATTGGTTTTTCATAAGTACCATACACTAAATGCATGTTGGTGTATGGCATAAAAGTTTTCTCAAACTAGAATTAAACGAAAACTTAAAATCCCTTTTACAAACAAGGCAACAAGTTTAACGCCATCCTTTTGTGTGACACTTGAACATATTAGGGAACTCATGATAGGATAAAGGTCACCTAACCGTCATGAACAAACTAATGTGGTTAAGGTGAATTTGACATACTTGTGGGATAAAGGTCACCTAACCATTTGTATGTTAAGTTTACACGTTTACACAAGTAGGACGACTTGATTTGGGAATCATGAACTTAGGGTCACCGAAGCATGAGGAACAAATAGGCGTTGATGGGATAAATATGCCATGCAAAAGGATTTCATGATCCCATACATTAGAAGTTGCAAAAGGATTGCAATTGTCATATAATGACTACCTAGCTAGATCAAATAATGGGATAAAGGTCACCTAACCGAAATTTGGTTTACCGTTGGATTCTAAAATTTAATATATCAATTGGATTAAAAGGGTATTGAATGTTAAATTAAAATCAATACTTAAATGAACTTTGTTAAATTTTGTAGATGGCCGCCAATAACAACAACATTCCACACGCACCAATCAACTTTAATAACCTATCATTGAGGTCCATCCTCGAAAAGGAAAATAACTCCCAATCCGTTTCATCTAATGTACTAAAGATGAAAAGCCTCATTGATCGATTGCACCGTTTCAACAGTCCCGTGTCTAATGAATTAACAACGGACCTTATCCTCAACTCTTTGTCAAATAGGTTTGACACATGCGTGTTGAATTACAGCATGAATGATTGGGATAAGAGCATTGACGAACTACATGTCATGCTAAGGACGGATGAATCAAGCATGGGTAAAGAGGCTTCACCCATGCTCATGATCAGAGAAGGTGGATCCAAGGATGAATCCTCTTCCAAGCCAAAGGTGGCTAAGAAGAAAGGACCCACCTACAAGGGCAAAGGAAAAGGGAAGATGGTTGATCCAACCAACAACACTAAATGGCAAAAGGGTGCCAGACAAGTAAACCCCAAGAAAGATCCGTGCTTTTGTTGCGGTGTGATAGGTCACTGGAAACGCAACTGTCCGGTCTACCTAAAGGAGTTGAATGCAAAGAGGGATGCAGGGCAAACCTCAGGTAATGTATACATGATATACGTTGAGCTTAGTATTACTTCTTCTAATACATGGGTATTAGACACAGGATGTGGAACTCATATTTGCAATTCATTGCAAGGGTTCATAAGAAGTAAACTGAATGCGGGAACAACAAGTCTCTACATGGGAAATGGTGCAAAGGTGCACGTAAAAGCTCAAGGAGACTTTGTTTTAAAGCTTCCAAGTGGTTTGGAGCTTTTATTGAAAAATGTTTTGTATGCACCTGATTTAACACGAAACATTATTTCTGTTTCCCGTTTAAAACAATGTGGTTTTGATCTTAATTTTATCAATGATGATATCCATGTTTTCTTGAATGATATGTTCTATTTTAAGGCTTCGCCTTTGAATGGTATTTATGAATTGGTTCATGATAACACATCATTCGATAGCTCAATATACCAAGCAAGCACCAAGAAGCTCAAAATGGATTTGAGTGATTCCTACTTATGGCATTGTCGCCTTGGTCACATAAACAAGAATCGAATACATACACTTCAAAAGAATGGACTTTTGAAATCAAATGAACTTGACTCATTTGATGTATGTGAATCTTGTTTGCAGGGTAAAATGACTAAAGCACCTTTCAAAGGGACCTATGAAAGGGCTAAGGACTTATTGGAGTTAATACATTCGGATGTATGTAGACCCTTTAAGCCCATAGCTAGGAATGGTGAAAGATACTTCGTTACTTTCAATGATGACTTCAGTCGTTTCGGATATGTCTACTTATTAAGACACAAGGACGAAACTTTTGAAGCATTCAAGGAATATCAAAACGAAGTACAAAATCAACTCAATAAGAAAATTAAGGTACTTCGTACCGATAGAGGAGGTGAATACCTAAGCGATGCCTTCCAAGATCATCTTAGGAGTTGTGGGATTATCTCACAACTTACTCCACCAGGAACACCCCAACTTAATGGAGTGTCCGAAAGGAGAAACCGAACCCTAATGGATATGGTTCGATCTATGATGGCAAGAAGCTCGTTACCTCTATCATTTTGGGGTTATTGTCTATGCTCCGCGGCTCGTATTTTAAATATGGCCCCAACCAAGAAAGTGGAACGAACACTTCATGAGATATGGTTTGGTAAACCTCCATCTCTATCATACTTAAAGGTATGGGGATGTGAAGCTTATCCTAAGCGTAACGTCCCTAATAAGTTGAATGCTCGATCCACGAAGTGTATCTTCATACGATATCCCAAGGATGATATGGGATATTATTTCTATGATCCATCCGAGCAGAATGTATTTGTTGCTCGGAAGGCTGAATTCCTTGAAACTAAGTTCCTTCTGGAAGGAAATAGTGAAAGGAAGATAGATCTTGAAGAGGTTCAAGATCAAGTAGATGATACACAATTTCTTGACACTAGCACTCAACATGAAAATGTTGAGAATGATCACATGGGTGATCAAGGTATACAAAACATTCGTAGATATGGTAGAATTAGTAACCCTCCTGAGAGATATGGGTATCTCATAGATGGTTGCTATACGGTTGATTTGGATGAACCAACAAACTACCAAGATGCTTTATCACGGATTGATAAAGATAAATGGCAGGAAGCCATGAAAGCTGAAATGCAATCCATGTATGACAACCAAGTTTGGGAATTGGTTATACAACCTACTAGCTCCAAGTTAGTTGATTGTAAATGGATTTTCAAGAAGAAAACTGACATACATGGAAACTTAGATACATACAAAGCTAGACTTGTAGCAAAAGGTTTCACTCAAACTCAAGGGGTTGATTATGATGAAACTTTTTCACCTGTAGTAATGCTAAAGTCTATCAGGATATTATTTGCCATTGCTGCACATTATGATTATGAGATATGGCAATTGGATGTCAAAACCGCTTTCCTAAATGGATATCTTGAGGAAGATGTCTATATGGTACAGCCTGAAGGTTTTGTTGATCCAAAACATCCTGACAAAGTATGTAAACTAAAGAAGTCAATCTACGGACTGAAACAAGCTTCTAGAATGTGGAATCATCGTTTTAATGAGGAAGCCAAGAAATTTGGCTTCATTAAAAATGGAGATGAAGCTTGTGTATACAAGAAAGCTAGTGGGAGCTCTGTCATATTCCTTGTACTATATGTGGATGATATATTATTATTTGGAAATGATATTCCGCAAATGCAAGGAGTTAAGACTTGGCTAAAAAGTTGCTTCTCCATTAAGGATAATGGAGATGCAAAATACATTTTGGGGATTGGGATCTCCAGGGATAGATCCAAGAAATTGATAGGTTTGAGTCAAAGCGCATACATTGAAAAGGTCTTGAAAAGGTTCAAGATGGAGAACTCTAAGAAGGGTTTGGTACCTATTCAAAGAGGAACACTTCTCAGTTCATCTCAGTGCCCCACCATAAAAGATGAACAGGAGAGAATGAAGAATGCCCCATACGCGTCAGCTATTGGGTCAATCATGTATGCAATGATATGTACTAGACCGGATGTGTCATGCGCTCTTAGCTTGACAAGTAGATACCAGAAAAACCCAGGAAACAGTCATTGGATTGCTGTTAAAAGTATATTGAAATACCCTAGAAGGACTAAGGATATGTTTCTTATATACGGGTCTGGTAAGGAGGAACTCGCTGTAAAAGGTTACGTGGACGCGAGCTTCCAAACTGATCGAGATGATTCTCGATCACAATCCGGTTATGTCTTTACATTAAATGGAGGTGCGGTCTCTTGGAAGAGTTCAAAACAAGATGTTGTTGCATTATCCACTACAGAATCGGAGTACATTGCCGCCTCATTGGCAGCTCAGGAAGCTGCATGGATGAAGAAATTCATCGACGACTTAGGAGTGGTCCCTACCATTCAAGACCCTCTTGAGATCTTTTATGACAACGAAGGTGCGATTGCTCAAATCAAGGAACCTCGTGCTCACCAAAAGACCCGTCACATTGAGCGGAGATTCAACTACATTAGGGATGAAGTTGAAAAGGGAAAGATATGTATTCGCAAAGTTCACACAGATCATAACATAGCGGATCCACTCACGAAACTCTTATATGGAGCAAAACATGAAGGACATGTTTGTGCATTAGGGCTTCGATATTCTAGTGATTGGTCATGATCTGTTTCAAGTATCGTAACGGAACGAAGTGGTTCAAACTCATTAATATAATTATGGTTTAATTTATTTTGAGTTAAGTTCCTATTTTGCATATTTTATCCATGAATAAGTTATTATTCTAAATTCCGTAGTCGATCACATTTGTGGGAACAAGTGTGAGGTTTAGACTATTATGAACTTGGATTGGTATACGTTCATAGGTTGAATGTGGGGCAAGGTTGCTACCAAGGTTCATAGATATTTGTGGGATACAAATATTGGAAGACCCGCTCTCAAGATTTACTGTATGGAGCTTTTGTGGTTGATCACATGTAATCTTGAGTAAAGGAGAATATCACTGTATCCTCTGACCTGAGATACATATTGGGTTCAGATATTCACTGAATATCGTACCTTGATTCTTTCCTTCGCTATTCTGAGAAGGTAGCTCATAAGGGAGGCTTCAGGTGTGGTACAAGGTGTAGTGTCTAGGACGTATGTAGTCAAGATGGAATTTGTCCCTCTTATTCGTTGAGAGTCAGATGTCTAAGGCCTGATAAAGTTAAATCTATAAGAGAGTGATCACTCTATATCTCTTGGATTTAACATGACATCTAGGACAAAAGGATATAATGAAAGATTCACCTAATCATAATCGAGATGGGAACTCGAAAGGGATGATGTTATTGAATGGCACAAAGTCATAACATATTAGGGGTGATGGACGGTGTGTTAGGCTGTATCCATCACTTGCATTAATTTCTTATGTTTCTCGTGCAAGTGGGAGATTGAAGGTATTTCGTATGCCCGAGAGACATATTAAATTAACGTGGCTGACGTGTTATGATCCAAGTCGGGTCATACCCAATAACAAACTTACCAACACCTTATATGTATTTAATCTTAACGAATGGGTCGTTGAATAAATACGCGACACTTGAATTTTAGAAAATCGGTTTTCTAAAATATTATTACTTGAGATAAATTATTAGGATAATTTATATGATAAGCATTCAAATATTTACAAGTTAAAGTAAGTTATATTGTGATACATTTCATAATTGTTTTATAAAATGTAAGTAATAAAAGGGCATGACATGATATGTAACAAGTTTTATTAAATAATGCAAGTTACATAATTTTGTAACATTTCCCCATGGGGGACGGTTTTGTTGAGACCAAGGGGGTCTCACCCATGATTATTTTACTACTTTTAATGTGGCACAATATAATATACACATGCTTAACTTGTATACCCATGCTTTGACTCAAGTAATTTTCAAGACATGCATTCAAACATAACCACAACAAGAAAAACACTCTCATGCCTTGGTGAGCTGCATTCTGGCCGAAACTTTCAGCTAGAGGAGAGGGTTCTTGAGCTTGTTTGAAAGCTTGTTTTCAAGTGACAATAAATCCTAACCATAGCATTAGGTGTTGGGTAAAAGTTTGGGGTATTATCTCTTGAGGTTTCACCATTAGAAGCTAGCATTCATCATCATCTTTTGTTGTTGCTGCTGGCCAAAATTTCCAGCTCAAAGAAGTGGGTTCCAAGCTAGATTAACAAAGGTGTTGAGGTTATAAAGTCTAGCTAAAATAGGGGTGTTGTTGGAGGATCAAAAGCTTGAAGTTCTACACTTTTGTTCATCATCCTACTACCATTTTGGACAGCCCTTAAACTTAGTTTAAGGAGGTATTGAAACTCTATCTTTTCTTGTTAATTTGTAAGCTTATGTTCACAACTTGATCCAATTGGGATTTAACTTTAAATTGGTTTAAAGATTAACAAGTTAATTGGTAATTACACGCTTCCAGTTTTATGATTCTTAAAAGGTTTTAAGATATATGAACTTGTTAAATCCCAACATAGATTGACCTCACGAGCATACCCATGAACCATACCCATCACCTCCATAGCTATAACCCATAATTTCCTTAGCTTCGACTCATTCAAAAAAACTATTTTGAAATCACTCGGACATCGCTCCGTCGTAATATTTTATGTATACTAATAATATCTTGAAATAATACAGAGCAAATATATATATATGTATATGTAAATCGATTGAGAGAGTTTAGAGAAATATATTTTCAAGTTTCTATGAAATAATGAAACCTATTGAATTCTATTTATAATAGATTTTTGAATTATTAAAGTGAATTATTAAAGTATGAATTATTAAAGTGAATTATTAAAGTATGAATTATTAAAGTGAATTATTAAAGTATGAATTATTAAAGTGAATTATTAAAGTATGAATTATTAAAGTGAATTATTAAAGTATGAATTATTAAAGTGAATTATTAAAGTATGAATTATTAAAGTGAATTATTAAAGTATGAATTATTAAAGTGAATTATTAAAGTATGAATTATTAAAGTAAATTATTAAAGTATGAATTATTAAAGTGAATTATTAAAGTTAAAGTAAAGTAAAAGTAAAAGTAAAGTAAAGGTATAGTTAAAGTATAGTAAAAATATAAAAACCATGTATGTATAATACGCGTATAAATATATATAATATTAATTTAAATCGTTATATATATTTAATGAAATAAAATATAAATATCGTTATATTTATTATACTGGTTAAGTAATGAGTTGTTAAAAGTGATTATAGATATTTATAAAAGTTATATACGTTTTAATAATAAAGTTCTTTTTAAACTGAAAACGTCTTTGTACGTTTGAAAATAGATTAATAGAATATTATGGAAACCAATTCCCCACTAACTTTTGTCTAACTTTCGTAAATGACACTTTTTGTTTTTATTTATAAATAGCTTTACAAATTATTCTGAATATCGTTAAGAGGAATAGATTTTCTCAAATCATAGTGGACCTCTCAACAGAGACTTGTAATCATAATTCAATGTTTCTGATAATTCAATCATTTAATATATTTTTTTTATTTCGTGGAAAATCATATTGAAACAAATACGTTCGTGTAAAGTATTATACGTTTAATACTTTATTAATATACTCAAGTTATAATATATATACACATAACATATCTATTTATATATAACGGTTCGTGAATCGTCGGAATTTGGTCGAGGTTATAATGAATGTATGAACACAGTTTAAAATTTTTGAGATTTAACTTAACAAACTTTGCTTATCGTGTCGGAATAATATAAAGATTAAAGTTTAAATTTGGTCGGAAATTTTCGGGTCGTCACAAATATAGCACACAATAACTTTGATACAAGATAGTTGTGAAGATAATTCTAGCTAGTACACAAGTCGTTCAGCAGAGGCAATAAAGACACGTAATTCATATGTCCAGAAACAAGTCATGCATTCTGGTTTTACTAGGACTACTTCCCATCCTTGGTCTTGTGGAACATAACCGTTATGGACGTTGATAAGACAGCGTGTTGTAACGTCGTCAAAGGGACGAGGGTTACGTAATGTCCAACAGTCCCGTAACAATCTAAAAACCTCATTTCTTACCCCAATTACCGACTCCGTCACTTGTGGGAACGTTTTGTTTAATAGTTGTAGGCCGATGTTCTTGTTCTCACTTTGGTGAGAAGCGAACATTACTAATCCGTAAGTATAACATGCTTCTTTATGTTGCATGTTAGCCGCTTTTTCTAAATCACGAAGTCCAATATTCGGATATATTGAGTCAAAATAATTTCTTAACCCATTGCGTAAAATAGCATTTGGGTTCCCCGCAATATATGCGTCAAAGTAAACACATCGTAACTTATGGATTTCCCAATGTGATATCCCCCATCTTTCGAACGAAAGCCTTTTATAAACCAAGGCATTCTTGGAACGTTCTTCGAATGTCTTACAAACTGATCTCGCCTTAAATAGTTGTGCCGAAGAATTCTGACCGACTCTAGACAAGATTTCATCAATCATGTCTCCGGGTAGGTCTCTTAAAATATTGGGTTGTCTATCCATTTTGTGTTTTTATACTGTAAAATAGACAAGAGTTAGATTCATAAAAAAAATACTTATTAATACAAGCAATTTTTACATATATCATAAAGCATAAGCACACTATATTACATATATTACACCACACGAATACAACTATCTTATTCCGACTCGCTTGTTTCTTCTTCTTCGGTTTTGGTTCGTTTTGCCAAGTTTCTAGGGATATATGATGTTCCCCTAATACGAGCCGTCGTTTTCCACATTGGTTTAGAAAAACCTGGTGGTTTAGAGGTTCCCGGGTCATTGTTACAACTTAAGGACTTCGGGGGTTGACGATACATATACAGTTCATCGGGGTTGGAATTAGATTTCTCTATTTTTATGCCCTTTCCCTTATTATTTTCTTTTGCCTTTTTAAATTCAGTTGGGGTAATTTCTATAACATCATCGAAATTCTCGTCAGAATCTGATTCATCGGAGAATTGATAATCCTCCCAATATTTTGCTTCCTTAGCAGAAACACCATTGACCATAATTAACCTTGGTCGGTTGGTTGAGGATTTTCTTTTACTTAACCGTTTTATTATTTCCCCCACCGGTTCTATTTCTTCATCCGGTTCCGATTCTTCTTCTGGTTCCGACTCTTCTTCCGGTTCCTCTTCGGGAACTTGTGAATCAGTCCACGAATCATTCCAATTTACATTTGACTCTTCATTATTATTAGGTGAGTCAATGGGACTTGTTCTAGAGGTAGACATCTATCACATAATATCAAACGCGTTAAGAGATTAATATATCACATAATATTCACATGTTAAAAATATATAGTTTCTAACAAAATTTATTAAGTAATCATTTTTCAAGTAAACACGGTCGAAGTCCAGACTCACTAATGCATCCTAACAAACTCGATAAGACACACTAATGCAAAATTCTGGTTCTCTAAGACAAACGCTCGGATACCAACTGAAATGTCCCGTTCTTATTGATTAAAAACGTTCCATATTAATTAATTTCGTTGCGAGGTTTTGACCTCTATATGAGACGTTTTTCAAAGACTGCATTCATTTTTAAAACAAACCATAACCTTTATTTCATAAATAAAGGTTTAAAAAGCTTTACGTAGATTATCAAATAATGATAATCTAAAATATCCTGTTTACACACGACCATTACATAATGGTTTACAATACAAATATGTTACATCGAAATCAGTTTCTTGAATGCAGTTTTTACACAATATCATACAAACATGGACTCCAAATCTTGTCCTTATTTTAGTATGCAACAGCGGAAGCTCTTAATATTCACCTGAGAATAAACATGCTTTAAACGTCAACAAAAATGTTGGTGAGTTATAGGTTTAACCTATATATATCAAATCGTAACAATAGACCACAAGATTTCATATTTCAATACACATCCCATACATAGAGATAAAAATCATTCATATGGTGAACACCTGGTAACCGACATTAACAAGATGCATATATAAGAATATCCCATCATTTCGGGACACCCTTCGGATATGATATAAATTTCGAAGTACTAAAGCATCCGGTACTTTGGATGGGGTTTGTTAGGCCCAATAGATCTATCTTTAGGATTCGCATCAATTAGGGTGTCTGTTCCCTAATTCTTAGATTACCAGACTTAATAAAAAGGGGCATATTCGATTTCGATAATTCAACCATAGAATGTAGTTTCACGTACTTGTGTCTATTTTGTAAATCATTTATAAAACCTGCATGTATTCTCATCCCAAAAATATTAGATTTTAAAAGTGGGACTATAACTCACTTTCACAGATTTTTACTTCGCCGAGAAGTAAGACTTGGCCACTGTTGATTCACGAACCTATAACAATATATACATATATATTAAAGTATGTTCAAAATATATTTACAACACATTTAATATATTTTGATGTTTTAAGTTTATTAAGTCAGCTGTCCTCGTTAGTAACCTACAACTAGTTGTCCACAGTTAGATGTACAGAAATAAATCGATAAATATTATCTTGAATCAATCCACGACCCAGTGTATACGTATCTCAGTATTGATCACAACTCAAACTATATATATTTTGGAATCAACCTCAACCCTGTATAGCTAACTCCAACATTCACATATAGAGTGTCTATGGTTGTTCCGAAATATATATAGATGTGTCGACATGATAGGTCGAAACATTGTATACGTGTCTATGGTATCTCAAGATTACATAATATACAATACAAGTTGATTAAGTTATGGTTGGAATAGATTTGTTACCAATTTTCACGTAGCTAAAATGAGAAAAATTATCCAATCTTGTTTTACCCATAACTTCTTCATTTTAAATCCGTTTTGAGTGAATCAAATTGCTATGGTTTCATATTGAACTCTATTTTATGAATCTAAACATAAAAAGTATAGGTTTATAGTCGGAAAAATAAGTTACAAGTCGTTTTTGTAAAGGTAGTCATTTCAGTCGAAAGAACGACGTCTAGATGACCATTTTAGAAAACATACTTCCACTTTGAGTTTAACCATAATTTTTGGATATAGTTTCATGTTCATAATAAAAATCTTTTTCTCAGAATAACAACTTTTAAATCAAAGTTTATCATAGTTTTTAATTAACTAACCCAAAACAGCCCGCGGTGTTACTACGACGGCGTAAATCCGGTTTTACGGTGTTTTTCGTGTTTCCAGGTTTTAAATCATTAAGTTAGCATATCATATAGATACAGAACATGTGTTTAGTTAATTTTAAAAGTCAAGTTAGAAGGATTAACTTTTGTTTGCGAACAAGTTTAGAATTAACTAAACTATGTTCTAGTGATTACGAGTTTAAACCTTCGAATAAGATAGTTTTATATATATGAATCATATGATGTTATGAACATCATTACTACCTCAAGTTTAGTAGGTAAACCTACTATAAGTGACAAGAAATGATCTAGCTTCAAAGGATCTTGGATGGCTTAAAAGTTCTTGAAGTAGGATCATGACACAAAAACAAGTTCAAGTAAGATTTTTACTCGAATTAAGATAGTTTATAGTTATAGAAATTGAATCAAAGTTTGAATATGAATATTACCTTGAATAAGAAATATAACCTACTGTATATAACAAAGGTTTCTTGATTTTAGATGATTACTTGGAGTGAATTAGAAAGCTTGGAAGTAAATTAGTAAACTTGAAGGGATTTTTGAAGTGTTCTTGAAGTGTTCTTCCTATGATGATTATAGCTTGATTCTTGAAGTGATTTTTGATGAAGATGATGATTAACTACTGGAAAAATACGTTCATAATAGTGTGTGTGTGTGTTGAGAGAGAATTAGAAAGAGAATTGGAAGTGAAATGGAGTGAATGATGAGTGGTAATTGGTGAGTGGTGAGTGGGGTTAAAAGGAGTTCTAGTTAGTTGACTAGCTCATGGTAGAAGTTAAAATTGATTAGTCATACATGACATAATCAAGAGTGGAATCCCATGCTAGTTCCTATTGGTATATACCCATAGTAAGTACGTTTTGAAGCTGTGTATAATACGGGTAAGAATACGACTAGAATTCTTGATGAAAGAAAAGAATGGGAAAGTAACTATAACCATTCTCGTTAAGTATGAGTGTTTTGATATATGTCTTGAAGTCTTCCAAAAGTATTTTAATACATCTAAATACACTACATGTATATACATATTAACTGAGTCGTTAAGTCATCGTTAGTCGTTACATGTAAGTGTTGTTTTGAAACCTTTAAGTTAACGATCTCAATTAATGTTGTTAACCCATTATTTATTATATCTAATGAGATGTTAAATTATTATATTATCATGATATTATGATATATTAATATATCTTAATATGATATATATACATTTAAATGTCGTTACAACGATAATCGTTACATATATGTCTCGTTTCGAAATCCTTAAGTTAGTAGTCTTGTTTATATGTATATAACTCATTGTTAATATAATTATGGAGATACTTACTTATCATAATCTCATGTTAACCATATGTATATCCATATATATATCGTCATGTCATTTTTACAAGTTTTAACGTTCGTGAATCGCCGGTCAACTTGGGTGGTCAATTGTCTATATGAAACATATTTCAACTAATCAAGTCTTAACAAGTTTGATTGCTTAACATGTTGGAAACATTTAATCATGTAAATATCAATCTCAATTAATATATATAAACATGGAAAAGTTCGGGTCACTACAGGTAATGGTCGAAGTCAAATGAATGTACGAAAACAATTTAAAAATTTTGAGATTTACCTTAACAAACTTTGCTTGTCGTGTCGGAATAATATAAAAATAAAATTTAAATTTGGTCAGAAATTCCCGGGTCATCACACCTCCGGCTGCTGCCAGACACCGTGCTGATCAACCGGAGATCAATAATCCTGTTCACTACTACTTTTTCACCCTTACCCATATGAACAGGGCTTACAATGAAGTGACGTGTATTAATGCTCTCAGTGATTGTATGCGTACTCTGCCACATAACGAGATGATGGACCAGATTCGAGCTAGTATGGATTCGTTTGTTAGCTTCAAGAACAATGTTGGGATCGAGAGTCGTAAGCGTAACCGTGAAGTTGACGCTAGGTTCGAGGCTCTCGAGAGCATAGTTCGTGTTTTGAAGGAAGAGTTGGAAGAAGTGAAAGGAAAGTTGCGGAAGTATGAGCCACCTGCTGAGACTCATGCTGGCCCAGCTTATCACACCCGCTCTAAGCAGATGTGATATGATGATTCATGATTGATAATTTATTTCATAAGACTTAATGTCCTTTCATACATACATTTTTGGGTTATGTACGGAGTTTTGCCGAGGATTTTATTAAGATTTTGTTATGGGATGTTTTTCAGTATGTATGGATGGTTATTTTTATGACATCTATTATCATTATCACATTTTATTTCTGATGTTGCGACTCTTGGCATGTTATATTATGCGTAATGTAGATCATGTATGTTAGGTGCTATGTATGTTGTATGATGTTATCATAAAATATGTATGAATGTGGTGGTTATTTCTATAACAATCATAACTGTCATGTTATTACTCATAGTGGTTACTGACTATTATTTTAATGGTTAATCTTTTCGTGTTCGATCTATTCCTTTATAACACTGGTATTATTCTTAGTACTAACGATTGTGTTATTCTGTTTTGAAGATCATGCCTCCTAGAGAGTCCAACGAAGCCCGTATCCAACATCTTGTTACCGAAGGGATAGCTGCTGCTATGGCAGCGAATGCTAATGCAAATGCTAATGCGAACAACAATCAGGTGGGATGCTCCCACAAAACGTTTATGGAAATTCGCCCACAGGAATTCATTGGTACAGAATGACCCATAGGACTTACCCGCTGGTTCGAGAAAATCGAGTCTATTTTCAGGGTTAGTCGAGTCCGAGAGGAAGACAAGGTTAGTTTTGCTAGCTGCACTTTGAAGGATAGTGCATTGACCTGGTGGAACAACTTGGTTAACAGTTTGGGAAATGATGTGGCTTATGGGTTAACTTGGAATAATTTCAAGGAAAGAATGATCACCCGCTACCGACCTAGGGGTGAGCTTAAGAAGTTAGAGGTTGAACTTAAAAACTTGAAAATGAAGGGCACCGAATTAGATGCCTACGAGCAGAGATTCTTTGAGTTGACTTTATTGTGCCCTAATGTTATGCCGATGAGAATCTTAAGATTGAAGCTTACATTGATGGGCTATCCGAGAAAATTGAACATGGAGTTGAATCTAGTGAGCCCCAGACTATTGAGGCAGCGATGTCGATGGCTCATAAGTTGAATGATAAAATCTTAAGAAGAAGCAAGGCTGCTGTAACCGAACCAGTGAAGAGGCTGTTATGAAAGCTGATAATGGGAAGAGAAAGTGGGATAATAACCGCAATCAAAACCAGAATCAGCAGAAAAAGCAGGATACTTCTGGTTCGAATAACCACAATTAGCGTGTGTGTCTACGTCGTTACAAGGCTCATGATGGTTTCTGTACCGTGACTTACAAGAGGTGTTCCAAATAGGGACACATTGCTAAGGATTGTACGGTGCTTCTGCCGAGTTCTACTGCTCCTACCGCAGGTGGTAATAATGCTGGTAATAGAGGTGGTAATGGTAATGGCAATGGAAAGTCTAATAATGGTGGTAATCCGAGAGTTTGTTACGAGTGTGGGAACCCGGGGCATTTCCGTGATGCCTGTCCCAACAAGAAGACTGCAGAGACTGCGCGTAGTAGAGCGTTCAACATTAACGCCAGGGATGCTGAGGAAGATCCTAAACTTGTTACTGGTACGTTCTCGGTCAACGATTTATCAGTTTATGTACTATTTAATTCAGGGGCTGATTTGAGTTTTGTGTCGAGTAAATTAAGTCCAAAAATCAAAACACCGTTAACTCCTTTAGACAATACTTATGTTGTTGAAATAGCTAATGGTAAGGTACTCACTGCTAAGACTGTGCATCGTAAGTGTAACATTAGTTTAGCTGGTAGAGATTTTGAGATAGATTTGGTACCGATTGAACTTGGTCGTTTTGATGTTGTTATTGGGATGGATTGGTTATCTGCGAATCGTGCTGAGATTGTGTGTTATGATAAAGCTATTCGTATTACTAATGTGGTTGGAGAGCCGTTGATGGTTTTTGGAGATAAGAGGTGCCGACAGTTAAATCTTATTAGCTGTTTGAAAGTTCTTAAACATCTTCGCAAAGAGTGTCATGCTATTCTAGCCCATGTTGTTGATTCCGAAAGAGAAACGAAGAGTGTTGGAGATGTTCATGTTGTTAGAGATTTTCCCGAGGTATTTTCCGAAGATTTACCTGGCCTTCTGCCGCAACGCGCGGTAGAATTTCAAATTGATCTTATTCCCGGTGCTGCTCCCGTAACACGTGCTCCTTATCGTCTTGCGCCTTCTGAACTTCAAGAATTGTCAAGTCAACTCCGTGAGTTGTTAGACAAAGTTTTTATTCGTCCTAGTCCGTCCCCTTGGGGAGCTCCTGTTCTGTTTGTTAAGAAGAAGGATGGTTCTTTCCTTTTGTGCATTGATTATCGTGAGTTGAACAAGCTTACTATTAAAAATCGTTATCCTCTTCCGAGAATTGATGATCTGTTCGATCAACTTCAGGGTTCATCTATTTATTCAAAAATCGATCTTCATTCCGGCTATCATCAGTTGCGTGTTAAAGAATCTGATGTTTTGAAAACTGCTTTTCGCACCCGTTACGGTCACTTTGAGTTTCTTGTTATGCCGTTCGGATTGACGAATGCACCTGCTGTGTTCATGGACCTCATGAACCGTGTGTGTAGACCCTATCTGGACAAGTTCGTTATTGTGTTCATCGACGACATCCTTATTTATTCGAAGAGTGATGAAGAGCACGAGGAACATTTGAAGTTAGTGCTTGATCTGTTGAGGAAAAAAGAGTTGTACGCTAAGTTCTCTAAGTGTGCATTTTGGTTACGAGAAGTTCAATTCCTTGGACATATTGTTAGTAAGCAAGGGATTCAAGTTGATCCTGCTAAGATTGAGGCGATCGAAAAGTGGGAAACTCTGAAAACTCCTACTCGGATTCGTCTGTTCCTAGGATTGGCAGGTTACTATCGAAGGTTCATTCAAGATTTCTCTCGTATCGCAAAACCCTTGACTGCTTTAACGCATAAGGGGAAGAAGTACGAGTGGAAGGATGAACAAGAGACTGCTTTTCAGATTTTAAAGAAGAAGTTGACTTCCGCTCCGATATTGTCACTACTTGAGGGTAATGATGATTTTGTTGTTTATTGTGATGCTTCGCGTCAAGGCTTTGGTTGTGTTTTGATGCAATGAAAGAAATTTATTGCGTACGCATCACGTCAGTTGAAGATTCACGAGCAGAACTATACAACTCATGATTTAGAGTTGGGGGCCGTTGTTTTTGCACTTAAGATTTGGAAACATTATTTGTATGGGGTCAAGAGTGCTGTGTACATAGATCACAAAAGTCTTCAACATATCCTCGATCAGAAACAGTTGAACATGAGACAACGAAGATGATTGAGACGCTGAATGATTACGATTGTGAACTTTTGTATCATCCGGGTAAGGCCAATGTTGTGGCTGATGTGTTGAGTAGTAAAGAAAGGGCTGAACCTCGCAGGTTTAGGGCCTTGAATATGACAACTAGAACAAACCTCGCAAGGCAGATTCTTGAGGCACAACAAGAAGCCTTAAACCAAGAGAATTTTGTGAAAGAGAACGTAAGAGGTATGGCTAAGAAATTTGAGATTCGAGCAGATGGTACTTAGTACTTTGCAGGACGTCTTTGGGTTCTGAAGTTTGGTGAACTGCGACAACTTGTTTTGGATGAGGCTCATAAGTCTAGGTACTCTATTCATCCTGGTTCAGGAAAGATGTATCATGATCTTAAGGAGCTGTATTGGTGGCCTAATCTGAAAGGTGAAGTGGCTACGTATGTGGCTAAGTGTTTGACCTGTGCTAAGGTTAAAGCTGAACATCAAAAACCGTCTGGACTGTTGGTACAACTCGAGATTCCCGAGTGAAAGTGGGAAGGAATTACGATGGATTTTATTACTAAGTTACCGAGAGTTGCGGGTGGCTATGACACTATTTGGGTGATTGTAGATCGACTCACTAAGTCATCTCACTTTTTGCCGATCAGGGAAACAGATTCAATGGAGAAGCTTACTCGTTTGTACTTGAAGGAGATTGTTTCTAGGCATGGTGTTCCTGTATCCATTATTTCAGACCTAGACAGTCGATTTGTATCGAGGTTTTGGCGATCTTTACAGGAAGTCTTGGGAACTAGGTTAGATATGAGCACCGCTTATCATCCCCAAATGGATGGTCACAGTGAAAGGACCATTCAGACGTTGGAGGATATGTTACGAGCGTGTGTTATTGATTTTGGAAATGGGTGGGATAAATATTTGCCGCTAGCTGAATTTTCTTATAACAACAGTTATCACGTAAGTATTCAAGCCGCACCGTTTGAAGCTCTGTACGGTAGGAAGTGTAGGTCTCCTGTCTGTTGGAATGAGGTTGGGGATGCTCAACTCACAGGTCCAGAAATTATTCACGAGACTACCGAGAAGATTGTACAGATTCAGGAAAGGTTGAGAACCGCTAAAAGTCGGCAAAAGAGTTATGCCGATAGGGGAAGGAAAGATGTGGAATTTCAAGTTGGCAATCGTGTTATGTTAAAGGTTTCACCTTGGAAGGGTGTCATCCATTTTGGTAAAAGGGGAAAGCTAAGTTCTCGCTTTGTAGGACCGTTTGAGATTGTTGAGAGAGTTGGACCGGCGGCTTATCGTTTGAAGTTGCCACAAGAACTCAGTGCTGTTCACGATGTTTTTCATGTATCGAACTTAAAGAAGTGTTTGGCTGAAGCCGACAAGACTATTCCTTTGGAAGAACTTCATGTTGATAAGCAACTACACTTTATTGAGGAACCTATTGAAATTATGGATCGAGAAGTTAAGACTCTTAAGGAAAGCCGAATTCCTATTGTCCGGGTTAGATGGAACGCCAGACGCGGTCTCGAGTTCACTTGGGAGCGTGAAGATCAGATGAAGCAGAAGTACCCGCATTTGTTCCCAGATGCTGAGTCAACCCCTGCACCTGCTTAATTTTCGGGATGAAATTTCCGTAACGGGAAAGTACTGTCACGACCCTACTCTTTCCGTTATCTTTAACCGTTAATTATTTAACGACCGTTAACTATTAATTGTGTTACGTCATTTCATGACCTATATTATTATTTTAGTAATAATATATTAATTATTATGTGTTATGTGAATATATGTATTCATATTTTAAATCGTACGTGTATACGAATCGCGGATTTCTATCCGGCGAATCTTTTCGGTTTTTAAACCAACAGACGCGTTTTTGGGATATTTAAATCGTATTTATTTTAAATATGATATTTTAAGGTCA
Organism: Rutidosis leptorrhynchoides; assembly: GCF_046630445.1. Taxonomy (NCBI): domain Eukaryota; kingdom Viridiplantae; phylum Streptophyta; class Magnoliopsida; order Asterales; family Asteraceae; genus Rutidosis; species Rutidosis leptorrhynchoides. Next base: position 263,943,023 of record NC_092337.1, read on the forward strand.
TATAATTATATAGTGTATTTATATTTATTTTTCCGTCGCGTGTTTGTTATCTTTCCGAATTTTTAATCGCGTAAGTGCGTTTTCGCGTTTCGAGTTTCGTTCGGGCATTCGGGCCACAAGGTTTCTTCCATTTATCAACTTGGCCCACCATGGGGACCACCCCATCCTAATTTTGGCTGAAACCAAGGGGGGAGGGAGAATACTCCCCAGATTTCTTTTTTTTGGCAATTTATTTTATCACTTCCTCATTTATCTAAACCTAAATTCTATTTTGCTCTCTTCTCCTCTTCCCTTGCCCCCTAGCCATCGCCTACCACCACCATAACATCATCATCTTCATCAATTTTCATAGCTTGTATCAAGGATTGTTATACATCAACGCGTTCCTCGTTCCGTTCTCTACGCGATTATACTTCTCGTTTCTTGATTAGGGTATAAACCCTAACCCTAGAACTTTTAATTTTTCCTTACTTTTCTGTATTTTGATGATTTACTAATAGTATGATGATTATTAGTTGTTGTAATGTTGATTGTATGCGTAGAATTGCTCGTTTACATATGTTTTCGGTTTGATATAATTTGGACAGCAGCTTTTTCGTGTGTTTCTGACTTTGTAACTGATATAAAAGTTAAAATAAAGTATATAAATGAGTTCCTCTCATCAAGTCATTAATTTTAGACACCAGATTCATGTCGTTTCGATTCCCGGAACCCTAGTTATGATCAAAGTGGTATTTTGTTAAGATTGAATGTGATTTTGGTATGAACCAGGTTTAGTCCGACTTTGTGACCATATTTGGTGACTTTAGGGTGTGTTAGGACTGATGGTGGGGCGAACTTTCATGTTCGGGTCATCTCAATCCGAGCCACGAATCACCCGTTACGTCCAAAACACGTTTTTGATTGAATTGATACGACTCGATGAACTTTTGATTTAAAACTTTTGACTGCACGAACTGGTACCAGATTCTTGTAATATTAAATGAAGTTCAAGGGCAATTTGGTCATTTCACGATTGAGCCAGATTTGAGGCTTTAACCTCATCCACTCATTCATTTTCCTAATTTCATTTTCCTTTTCTTTTCATTTTTCTCTCAAAACTCAAACACCCATTTGATTTCAAAGGGATTTTTGGAAAGGAAGAAGCGGGATTTGATGTAGTTGACAAGGTTGTTCTCCTCGTTCTTAGCTACACGGTGATACTAGTGGTAAGCTCTAACTCCGAAATTCATTTTCGTGTTCATCATTCAAATTTGGGGCTATTGATTGTATGATTCATAGATGGAACCCATTTAGTTGTTAATTGAAGATTAACACCAAGATTCGGGTTTATAAGTGTTAAAGGCTGGTTTTGGGTTGGTTAATGATTTAACCATGTTTAAGACTTGAGAATGGTGTATAATCACTAGTATTAGTGATTATTGGTGCTTTGGAGACCTTTAGGATTCTTGTGGTTGACTAACTTTGACTAGAGTCGAAATTAGGGTTTGTTGAGGATTATAACCCGAATGTCGATTCGTTGAGGTTTATAAACTTGAAATGGATTAAGTTGATGTATGAAATCGAGTTAAACATGTTTTGGTGTCAAAACTTGTAAATGGTGAGATTTTGACCTTATGGGTCAAAATTAGGGTTTATGGGCGATTTTAAGAACGATAAATGTTTAACACTTGTGTTCGGGTTTAATTGGCATATTAGGACCATTATCACTTGTGTTAGTGATTATTGGTTAGTTTGGGCGCGGTTTGTCCTTGGAAGTGCATTTGGGTCGAAATTGCACTAAGTGTCGAATTGGGTTGGTTTGTAGATACAATCTAAGTGTGTTGTTGAATTTGTGATAATGGAATAGGTACTTTCCATTGACGAGTTGCAGATTACTTGGAAGCATTCTTCAAGGCGACAGGTGAGTGTTAATATCCTATATGCATATGTATGTGTAGGATGGGTGCGGGTCGGGTGAAGTGGTTCTCGGTCATTAGAGCTCACTTCACATATAGGTGGATTGATGGACTTGTGTATAGGTCCAATTGGCACGTTTGTGCGTTTTGGTTGACCACCTTTGGTGAGGTACACACTTGTGTGTACGTTATCACGCGTGGTTGTGATTTGGATGTTATAACCCCAATGGCGAAGGGTTGATATTGTTGTGAAGTGGATGTCCCCGATGTGGTGGATTTTATAATCCCGTGACCGTGGGTTTTGATGTTGAGAAGTGAATCGCGTGTAGTTCAAATTCACGATGACGCGTGTAGTTCGGTCATCTTATTGGAAGTGAGTCTCGTGTAGTTCGGACTCATGATGACGCGTGTATTTCGGTCATCTTATTGAGGTAGTGATATCGTGTGTTTTCGGATTCACTAAGGCTCGTGTAGTTCGGCCAACCTCGATGTTGTGAAGATAGTAATCTCGTGTGGTTTCGGATTACTAAGGCTCGTGTAGTTCGGCCAATCTTCATTGTGGCGTTTGGTATTCGGTAATGGGTTAAGGGGTTAACCTTATTCATTTTATATTGTTATATATATTAATGTAATGTTGTGTTGTAGCTAACCCTCCGGGTGTAGCTTATTGGCGTTGTTCACATCGTCGTTGGTGAACTTATACTTTGTTGATATCTTTAGCTTGTTGCTTAGAGATCGTACGGTATACTTAGTATAGTTGCCTTATACATGGATGCTTTGGTATGCGGTATTTGATATTTGTGTGGCGTGTCCATTTTATACATATATGTGTATGTAGTATATTATCATTCACTAAGCGTTAGCTTACCCTCTCGTTGTTGATATTTTTATAGGTTCGCATGCTTGGCGGCTCGGGTAAGCTTGGGGATTAGAGATATTGGCTAGGTTGCTAAGAAGATCTTGCTTTTGTATTCTATTAGGATTTGGGTAGCGTAGTCCCAAATCACCATGCTCGGTTTTGGTTGGAAACTAAACTAGTCGGGTCGTGTATGTCCGTTTGGACAATTAATCAATGTATTAAATGTTTTAAGGTTTATTAAACCTCCTATTGTATTAAAGATGTTTATGGAAAAACAATTAGGATCTAAAGTATTATTTAACGCGTATTAAAAGGAAAAAATTTTATGGGCCGGTTTTAATACGGGTTGGGTCGTTACACTCCGGCAATGTATAAGCAACGCTTAGCGCAGCCCGCTGTCCGTGCTGTGGCCGTGGACAATTTCTTTGCCCTTATTACTGGAGAGCAAGCCACCAAGCCACCAGCCATGGCTGAATCTACACAGTGTTTCATTGATCGAATTGCTAATTATCCATTGCCCAGAAATCTTGCTATACCAACAATTGGAGTTTATGATGGCACAATGGATCCGGAAGATTTTCTGACTATGTTTGAAGGTGTTATGAGGTTGCAGCATTGGGAGGATGAAACTGCGTGCCATATGTTTCCTATGGTACTACAGAAAATGGCACGCGAATGGTTTGCTAGTTTGCCACCAAGGAGTATTACCAGTTTTCTTGATTTGAGAGCAAAATTTGTGATGCAATACCAAAATCTACGGAGCTGTACTTTGACACATCTTGATGCACACGAGATCACAATGCATCATAACGAATCTTTGAGCAATTTTATGAAGCGTTATACACTTGAAGCACAGAAGATTCCTGATTGTCCAGAATCACAGCTTGTATCTGGTTTCATTTTCTGTTTGGACCAGCGATGGTTTAGTGCACTTGTTCATGCATTACGGTATGACTTGCCAAAAACATTGCATCAGACATTGGAGGTTGCACAGAGGCATGTTCGAGCTGGTGAGCGTGGGTTGAACAAGTTTGATACTGGCAGTAGTAGCAAGCCGCACAACGGAGGACGGTATTTTGACAGAAATCAGAGAAGGAATGACAATTCAAATGGAGGATGGAGAGGAAACAATCACCCTAATGATTTTCACCACAACAGGAGGCCAATAGAAAGGCACCCGTTGATAATGGCGCTTACCAAAACTCCGAAGGAAATCCTCTTCACTGAACCAATTCGAACCACTTTCAATGCTCCAGCACCTGTGGAGGAAAGGGAGGGTCCAAAGAGTGAGTTGTGGTGCGATTTCCATGAGGCTTGGGGCCATGATACGGACAATTGCAAATCTTTGATGAGATAAATTATAGCGAAAATCAAGGCAGGAGAACTGAATCATTTGTTGCCTGGAAAACAGTACAGGAGGAATGATCCTCACAGGAAATTTGCGTGGCAAAGGAATGATGGTAACAGAGGATGCCGTGGAGAGAACAGAAGAGAGCAGCATGATGGAAGAGATAATCGAAACCAACCGCAGTATGGAGACCGGATCACAGGGCGCGAGACAACTCCAGAAGTTGTAATCAGGATGGTTTGGATCAACGACAGTCATTATGAAGAAGGTGAATCATCAAACAGAAATTTGGACAGCTGGAGATATGCTCTAATTATTTTTCAGCCAATTCAGAATTTGGCGTTGTCCATCCAACCGGTGATCATTTCAGCAGAAATAGCAAACAAGTTTGTCAACTGTATCTACACAGATACAGGAAGTGAAGCTGACATCATTTACTAGCATTGCTTGAAGACTTTTCCAAGGCATGTGCAGGGCAAATCTAGACAAACGAGGTTGAAAGTTTCTGGATTAACGGGAGCACCGGTAAATGCCATGGGGCAGATTCGTTTGGAAGTTGTTATGGGCACATTCCCATTGTTGAGAACAGAAACAATCGATTTCACAATCATAGATGGCAATTCTTGATTTAATGTCCTTTTTGGAAGGGCATCGTTGGCTAAATTTGGAGCGATAACATCAACAGCTCATGCAGAGATCAGGTTCCCAACTCCTAATGGAGTAGCCGCCATACATTCACAGTATGTGGCACCGGCTAGGGAGAGATCTACATTTGTGAACTTACCAGAAGGCAACGTAAACTGGAGAAAGCATGATCGGTTGTTTAGTGATGATGAAGTTCAGGAGTTTTTCATTCCATAATCAAGTGTGTAGGCCAGATAGCGCTGGACGCTCGGCGTATGAAGAAGCAAATCTCAGCATGTTATCAAGAACAAAAGTTTATTATCAGAGCAGTTTTTTAGCATTGTCTTTTACATCATTGTATTCATGCCAAAATACACATGTTTGGCATTTGAAGAACATATTTTCGCATTATATGAAGAGCAACGTTTATCAATTTACTGTGAACCATTGTGGTTATTTTACAATGCATATGTTAGCAATTGCATACATTAAACATTCATGGCATACTAATTAGGCTTGATCCACCTAAATTTGTCATCAATCGTTTATGTACTGCACAGTACCGAACAATAAATTTTATATTTTTCTTAAACAAAGTGCTGCCCGTGACAAATGTAAAACATTACATTTATAACCTGCCCACAGAAGGAGTGTATTTTTAAAATACCTCCGATGGCAGAAGCTTTTGTGCCGGCCAGTAAAGGCACAAGGGATCGGCTAGAAAACGTTTAAGTTTTACTAGAACGCACCGAGGCATGATACAAAACTCAGATACTTGTCATGACAAACATTATAAAAAACTTACTTCACAGAACGAAGTTCTATATTTTATGTATGAAGGCAAAATAATTAGCAATTCTTCCCCATATACTTTATGACGGAAGGCGTAAGACGGAGAGTCTATTGATTTATAATCATTCTTCTAAAACACTTCATAATTCTTCCTCATTAATTTTATGACGGAAAGCGTGTAACAGAATTCAGACATCATATTCATTTAGCAAAACTTAATACTACAAGGCGTCTACATATGAATTACCTTATACACTTTTCAAAATGATTTTCCCAATTATACACTACACAATTGTGTATAGAAATTTTATGCTCAGGTGCATAATCGATTGGTTTTAAAGCATTAAGCATCAAAATATTTGCAACAAGCATGTAAACACACGTAGTCATCACAATAAAGTCAGTATGTATATAATGTCAAGGTCAGAAGGAAATTTATTACAAAACATTGTTTGACATTTTTACAAATATCAATCAAACTGCACGCTAAGCACATCTTGAGCAGATGAATCTTCTTTGCTGCCTACTTCATCATAAACGTTTATCTTCAAATTTATCAATTTGTCTTTAGTCTCATCAACCTTTTCCAAAGTACCAGGAGGCATAATTTTGGTAATAGCAGCAGAAGGGGTCTGGTTGGGAGCAAGGCATTTAAACAGCTTGCCGGTCACATCAGCAATAGCATGGGTGCAGGCAGCATCAACATAATCATTGTAGGGATTCCCTACAAGACTAGATCCAAGTACCTTAGCTATCAGACCTGGTATAACCTTCTTAAGCTCAGCAAAATTACCTTCGCCTTTCTCCGCCCTCCGGAGAAGCTCAGCAGACTTTTCCCTCTCTGCATTCAGCTGCTTCTCCAGCTCACCCACTTTCACCTGCTCCTCTTCAAGTCTTTTCTTCTCAGCATCCCTTTCCCCTTGCAGAACAACGGCGACATCTTGAGCACTTTTTAGTTCAACTTCTTTAGCCTTTATTATTTTCTGCACATCACTTAAGGCACGCTCAGCATCAGCAGCTCTTTTACGAGCATTTGCTGAAGGTATTTCGTATGCCCGAGAGACATATTAAATTAATGTGGCTAATGTGTTATGATCCAAGTCGTGTCATACCCAATAACAAGCTTACCGACACTTTACAAGTATTTAATCTTAACGTTTGGATCGTTAAATAAATACGCGACACTTGAACTTTAGAAAATCGGTTTTCTAAAATATTATCACTTGAGATAAATTATTTGGATAATTTATATATGTTAAGGTTTTAATTATTTATAGGTTTAAATAATTATGTTGTGTTGTGATTTATAAATTGGTTTATAAATATGCAAGTAACTTAATTAAATGCATGGGTTTTATCTTGTTTTATAAAAGAATTTCATCTTGTTTAATACCCCTAAAAGGTGGACGGTTTTGAGGGACACAAGACACTCACCCATGCTAAATTTAGTTACTTTTAAGGCTACACAACACTTAAGAAAGATGCCTACTAGAAAACCAAGACTTTGACTCATGATATACATGCAAGACATAAAAAAGAACAAGAAAAAATTCTGCTGTTTACTCTCTTGCTGGCCGAACTGTTTTAGCTACAAGGGAGAGTTCTTTTTCTTGTTTGCAAGTTTGTTTTCAAGTGGTAATTAAATCCTAACCAAAGGCTAAGTGTTGGTGACAAGTTTGGGGTATTATCTCTTGAGGTTTCATAGTTTTGGAGCTTGCTTTCATCACCATCTTCCCAACTTGCTGCTGTCCAAATTCAGCACTTAATCCATCATTAAGGAGGTATAAACACTCCCCCTTTCTTGTTATATATGTAAGCATTTATCCAAGACTTGATATTATCATGGAATTTAACTAAAAGGATGAACATTTAAACATGAACTTTACATAATGCTTCCGCTTTATTTAACTACATTAAATTGGTTTAATGATCATGTAAAATATATGAACATGTTGTTTATCAAACTTGTTAAATTCCATCATTGGTATCTAGAGCCGAAGTCTATGGATTATGCTTCATATATTGCCTTTAAACCCACTATATTTGCATTCCAAGTACATGCATGAAAATGGAATACAAATATTTTCGAGTTTGGGAGGGTAGGTGATGTAGGCCGAATTTTGGACACCCAAAATGGGTTTTGGGTTGCTCCATTTTGGTCATTTTGTTGATATATTAATGTTCACAATCAATGCCGAGACCTTGTGGTTGTTTGGTTGCATGTTTGATGTTTATTTATTATTCATTTGGTTTGTAATAATATTTATTCAATTGGTTTGTAATATTATTATTTTGGCTATGTAATTTGTTTTACATTTGGTATGTAAAATAGAATAGGTTGTATTTTCATTTTCTAGATAAAAATGTATTAGGATACATATTTTGTAAAATGAAGATACAAGATGATGAAGAACACAAGGAACATATGGATGCAAGGTTAAGTGGGAGATTTGAAATCTCCTACTTTGTATTATTACCCCTTAACCCGGTGACATTTGTTTTTGGCTAAACAAATGTCCACCTAAATGGCTAGATTGTGAACATACTTGTTTTGCATGTGTGGTTGTTTGTTTGTTTATTGTATTGTATGTTTGGTTGATACAATTAATCACAAGATAACAACAAGCAAAACGACAATTTAATTGGTTAAATTAGACGTATTAATAACATGCAAGACGACAATTTAATTGGTTAAATTAAAAGCAACTAAAGACCTAAATAAATGGTTATTAAGAACAAGAAAAGGATCACATATATATAAAATAGTTTATATCAAGTAATTGGCAAATTACAAGACTTGAAAATGGATTTCAAATGAACCATACACTAAATGCATGTTGGTGTATGGCATAAATATTTTCTTAAACTAGAATTAACGAAAACTTAAAATCCCTTAATCGACAAGGTAAACATGTTTAACGCCATCCTTTTGTGGGACACTTAAACATAGTAGGGAACTCATAATGGGATAAAGGTCACCTAACCGTTATGAGCTAACTAATATGGTTAAGGTAAAATTCGCATGCTTGTGGGATAAAGGTCACCTAACCACTTGTATGTTAATTTTACATGTTTACACAAGTAGGACGACTTGATTTGGGAATCATGAACTTAGGGTCACCAAAGCATGAGGAACAAATAGGCGTTGATGGGATAAATATGCCATGCAAAAGGATTGCATGATCCCATAATTTAGAAGTTGCAAAAGGATTGCTATTGTCATATAAATGACTACCTAGCTAAATCAAATAACGGGATAAAGGTCACCTAACCGAAATTTGATTTACCGTTAGATTCTAATATTTAATAAAACAATTATATATAAAAGGGTATTATTTATTAAATTTAAAATCGATACTTAAATGAACTTTGTTAATTTTGTAGATGGCCGCAAATAACAACAACATGCAAAATGCACCACTTAACCTAAACAACCTATCATTAAGGTCTCTCCTCGAGAAAGACAAACTCAACCATACGAACTTTATGGATTGGTTCCGCAATCTTAGAATTGTCCTCAAACTTGAGGATAAGGCGTATGTGTTGGAAGACCCCATTCCCGATCAACCCGACGAGGATGATACGGAAGGCATGGCTTATTGGGATAAGTATTGCGCCGATTCGGTGCAAGTCGCTTGCCTAATGCTTGGGACTATGATACCCGAACTCCAAAAGGATTTCGAACATCATAGTGCATATGACATGATTACGCAATTGAAGGAGATGTTCCTTCAACAAGCACGTGTCGAGCGCTTCGAAACGGTTCGAGCGTTACATGCATGTCGTATGGATGACACCCAATCCGTATCCTCTTATGTCCTCAAAATGAAAAGCCTTATTGATCGTGCAAACCGCCTTAATCTCAACATATCTAATGAGTTAGCCACTGATCTTATCCTAAACTCCCTGTCAAAGAGGATTGACCAATTTGTAATTAATTACAATATGAATGGGATGGATAAGACCATTGGTGAACTTCATGGCATGTTAAGGACGGCCGAAACTAGCATGGGTAAGAGGGCTTCACCCGTGCTAATGATCAATGATGGTGGGTCCAAAGGTAATAACTCCTCTAAGCCAAAGGCGGCTAAGAGGAAAGGACCCGCCAATCAAGGCAAGGGAAAGGGGAGGATGGTTACCCCAACTAAAAACAAGAATAAGAAGCAAAAGGTTGTCGGACAAGCAAACCCCAAGGAAGACCCGTGCTTCGGTTGCGGTGAAATGGGTCACTGGAAACGCAATTGCCCGGTCTACCTTAAGGAGTTGAAGGAAAAGAGGGATGCGGGGCAATCCTCAGGTAACATATATATGGTATATATAGAGCTTAGTATTACTTCTTCTAATACATGGGTATTAGACACTGGATGTGGAACTCACATTTGCAATTCTTTGTAGGGGTTCAAAAGAAGTAGCAAGCAAACGGGAACATCAAGTCTCTTTATGGGTAATGGAGCCAAAGTGCAAGTGAAGGCTCAAGGAGACTTTGTATTAAAACTTCCAAGTGGTTTGGAACTTTTTTTGAACAATGTTTTGTATGCACCGGATTTATGTCGAAACATTATTTCAGTTTCCCGTTTAAAACAATGTGGTTTTTATCTTAATTTTGTTAATGATGATATCCATGTTTATTTAGATAATGTATTTTATTTTAAGGCTTCGCCTTCAAATGGAATTTATGAATTGGTTCATGATGACACATCATCTAGTAGCTCAATATACCATACTAGCACCAAGAAACTCAAAAGGGATTTGAGTGATTCCTACTTATGGCATTGTCGCCTTGGTCACATAAACAAGAATCGAATGCATACACTCCAAAAGAATGGTCTTTTGAAATCAAATGAACTAGACTCGTTTGATGTATGTGAATCTTGTTTACAAGGCAAAATGACTAAAGCACCTTTCAAAGGGACCTACGAAAGGGCTAAGGACTTATTGGGATTAATACATTCGGATGTATGTGGACCCTTTAAGCCCATAGCTAGGAATGGTGAAAGATACTTCGTTACTTTCATTGATGACTTCAGTCGTTTCGGATATGTCTACTTGTTAAGACATAAGGACGAAACTTTTGAAGCATTCAAAGAGTATCAAAACGAAGTACAAAATCAACTCAATAAGACTATTAAGGTACTTCGAACCGATAGAGGAGGTGAATACCTAAGCGATGCCTTCCAAGATCATCTTAGAAGTTGTGGGATTATCTCGCAACTTACTCCACCCGGGACACCACAGCTTAATGGTGTGTCCGAAAGGAGGAACCGAACCCTAATGGATATGGTTCGATCTATGATGGCTAGAAGCTCGTTACCTCTATCATTCTGGGGTTATTGTCTATGCTCAGCGGCTCGTATTTTAAATATGGCCCCAACCAAGAAAGTGGAACGAACACCTCATGAGATGTGGTTTGGAAAACCTCCATCTCTATCATACTTAAAGGTATGGGGATGTGAAGCTTACCCTAAGCGTTACGTCCCTAATAAGTTGAATGCTCGATCCACGAAGTGTATCTTCATAGGATATCCCAAGGATGATATGGGATACTATTTCTATGATCCTTCCGAGCAGAATGTATTTGTTGCTCGGAAGGCTGAATTCCTTGAAACTAAGTTCCTAATGGAAGGCAAAAGTGAAAGGAAGATAGATCTTGAAGAGGTTCAAGATCAAGTAGATGATACACGATTGGCTGACACTAGCACTCAACATGAAAATGTTGAGAGTGATCAGATGGATGATCAAAATACACAAGACGTTCGCAGATCTGGTAGGATTAGTAATCCTCCTGAGAGATATGGGTTTCTCATGGATGGTTGCTATGTGGTTGATTTGGATGAACCAATAAACTACCAAGATGCTTTATCAAGGATTGATAAAGATAAATGGCAGGAAGTCATGAATGCTGAGATGCAATCCATGTATGACAACCAAGTTTGGGAACTTGTTGCGCAACCTCCTGGCTCTAGGCTAGTTGATTGTAAATGGCTGTTCAAAATGAAAACTGACATACATGGAAACTTGGATACATATAAAGCTAGACTTGTAGCAAAAGGTTTCACTCAAACTCAAGGGGTTGACTATGATGAAACTTTTTCGCCTGTGGCAATGCTAAAGTCTATTAGGATATTACTTGCCATTGATGCTCATTATGATTATGAAATATGGCAGATGGATGTCAAGACCGCTTTCCTAAACGGACATCTTGAAGAAGATGTCTATATGGTTCAGCCTGAGGGTTTTGTTGATCCGAAATATCCTAAAAAGGTATGCAAGTTAAAGAAGTCAATCTACGGATTGAAACAAGCATCTAGAATGTGGAATCATCATTTTAATGAGGAGGCCAAGAAATTTGGCTTCATTAAAAATGGTGATGAAGCTTGTGTATACAAGAAAGCTAGTGGGAGCACTATCATGTTCCTTGTACTATATGTGGATGATATATTGTTATTTGGAAATGATATTCCGGCAATGCAAGGTGTTAAAACTTGGTTAGGCAAATGCTTCTCCATTAAGGATCTTGGAGAAGCACAATACGTTTTGGGGATTGGGATCTACAGGGATAGATCCAAGAAACTGATAGGTTTAAATCAAAGTGCATACATTGAAAAGATCTTAAAAAGGTTCAAGATGGAGAACTCTAAGAAAGGTTTGGTACCTATTCAAAAGGGAACACTTCTCAGTTCATCTCAGTGCCCCACCACAAAAGATGAACAGGAGAGAATGAAGAAAGTCCCATATGCTTCTGCCATTGGGTCAATCATGTATGCAATGATATGCACTAGACCGGATGTGTCATGCGCTTTTAGCCTGACAAGTAGATACCAGAATAACCCAGGAAACAGTCATTGGATTGCTGTTAAAAGTATATTGAAATACCTTAGGAAGACTAAGGATATGTTTCTGATATATGGGTCTGGTGAGGAGGAACTCGCTGTAAAGGGTTACGTAGACGCGAGTTTCCAAACTGATCGAGATGATTCTCAATCACAATCCGGTTATGTCTTCACATTAAATGAAGGTGCGGTCTCTTGGAAGAGTTCAAAACAGGATGTTGTTGCATTATCCACTACAGAGTCAGAGTACATTGCCGCCTCATTGGCAGCTCAGGAAGCTGCATGGATGAAGAAATTCATCGACGACTTAGGAGTGGTCCTTACCATTCAAGACCCTCTTGAGATCTTTTGTGACAACGAAGGTGCGATTGCTCAAATCAAGGAACCTCGTGCTCACCAAAAGACCCGTCACATTGAGCGGAGATTCAACTACATAAGGGATGAAGTTGAAAAAGGAAAGATATGTATTCGCAAAGTTCACACAGATCTTAATATAGCGGATCCTCTCACGAAGCTCTTACATGGATCAAAACATGCAGGACATGTTTGTGCATTAGGGCTTCGATATTCTAGTGATTGGTAATGATCTGTTTTAAGTATTGTAACGGAACGAAATTGTTCAAACTCACTAAATATAATTATGGTATTAATTTATTTTAAGTTATGTTCCTATTTTGCATATTTTATCCATGAATAAGTAATTATTCTAAATTCCATAGTCGATCACGTTTGTGGGAGCAAATGTGAGGTTTATACTATTATGAACTCGGATTGGTATACATTCACGGGATGAATGTGGTGCAAGGTTGCAACCAAGGTTTATAGATATTTGTGAGATACAAATATTGGAAGACCCGCCCTCAAGACTTACTAAATGGAGCCTTTGTGGTTGATCACATGTAATCTTGAGTAAAGGTGAATATCATTGTATCCTCTGACCTGAGATACATATTGGGTTCAGATATTTACCAAGTATTGTGCCTTGATTCTTTCCTTCGCTATTCTGAAATATGGTAGTTCATAAGAAAGAGCTCAGGTACAATGCAAGGTACATATTTAGTGTAGTGACCCGAACTTTTCCATGTTTATATATATTAATTGAGATTGATGTTTACATGATTAAATGTTTCCAACATGTTAAGCAATCAAACTTGTTAAGACTTGATTAATTGAAATAGGTTTCATATAGACAATTGACCACCCAAGTTGACCGGTGATTCGCGAACGTTAAAACTTGTAAAAAAACTATATGATGACATATATATGGTTATATATATAGTTAACATGATATTATGATAAGTAAACATATCATTAATTATATTAACAATGAACTACATATGTAAAAACAAGACTACTAACTTAATGATTTTGAAACGAGACATATATGTAACGTTTATCGTTGTAACGACATTTAATGTATATATATCATATTAAGAGATATTCGTACATCATAATATCATGATAATATAATAATTTAAAATCTCTTTTGATATTATAAACATTGGGTTAACAACATTTAACAAGATCGTTAACCTAAAGGTTTCAAAACAACACTTACATGTAACGACTAACGATGACTTAACGACTCAGTTAAAATGTATATACATGTAGTGTTTTAATATGTATTTATACACTTTTGAAAGACTTCAATACACTTATCAAAATACTTCTACTTAACAAAAATGCTTACAATTACATTCTCGTTCAGTTTCATCAACAATTCTACTCGTATGCACCCGTATTCGTACTCGTACAATACACAGCTTTTAGATGTATGTACTATTGGTATATACACTCCAATGATCAGCTCTTAGCAGCCCATGTGAGTCACCTAACACATGTGGGAACCATCATTTGGCAACTAGCATGAAATATCTCATAAGATTACAAAAATATGAGTAATCATTCATGACTTATTTACATGAAAACAAAATTACATATCCTTTATATCTAATCCATACACCAACGACCAAAAACACCTACAAACACCTTAATTCTTCAATTTTCTTCATCTAATTGAACTCTCTCAAGTTCTATCTTCAAGTTCTAAGTGTTCTTCATAAATTCCAAAAGTTCTAGTTTCATAAAATCAAGAATACTTTCAAGTTTGCTAGCTCACTTCCAATCTTGTAAGGTGATCATCCAACCTCAAGAAATCTTTGTTTCTTACAGTAGGTTATCATTCTAATACAAGGTAATAATCATATTCAAACTTTGGTTCAATTTCTATAACTATAACAATCTTATTTCAAGTGATGATCTTACTTGAACTTGTTTTCGTGTCATGATTTTGCTTCAAGAACTTTGAGCCATCCAAGGATCCATTGAAGCTAGATCCATTTTTCTCTTTTCCAGTAGGTTCATCCAAGGAACTTAAGGTAGTAATGATATTCATAACATCATTCGATTCATACATATAAAGCTATCTTATTCGAAGGTTTAAACTTGTAATCACTAGAACATAGTTTAGTTAATTCTAAACTTGTTCACAAACAAAAGTTAATCCTTCTAACTTGACTTTTAAAATCAACTAAACACATGTTCTATATCTATATGATATGCTAACTTAATGATTTAAAACCTGGAAACACGAAAAACACCGTAAAACCGGATTTACGCCGTCGTAGTAACACCGCGGGCTGTTTTGGGTTAGTTAATTAAAAACTATGATAAACTTTGATTTAAAAGTTGTTATTCTGAGAAAATGATTTTTATTATGAACATGAAACTATATCCAAAAATTATGGTTAAACTCAAAGTGGAAGTATGTTTTCTAAAATGGTCATCTAGACGTCGTTCTTTCGACTGAAATGACTACCTTTACAAAAACGACTTGTAACTTATTTTTCCGACTAGAAACCTATATTTTTTTTGTTTAGATTCATAAAATAGAGTTCAATATGAAACCATAGCAATTTGATTCACTCAAAACGGATTTAAAATGAAGAAGTTATGGGTAAAACAAGATTGGATAATTTTTCTCATTTTAGCTACGTGAAAATTGGTAACAAATTTATTCCAACCATAACTTAATCAACTTGTATTATATATTATGTAATCTTGAGATACCATAGACACGTATACAATGTTTCGACCTATCATGTCGACACATCTATATATATTTCGGAACAACCATAGACACTCTATATGTGAATGTTGGAGTTAGCTATACAGGGTTGAGGTTGATTCCAAAATATATATAGTTTGAGTTGTGATCAATACTGAGATACGTATACACTGGGTCGTGGATTGATTCAAGATAATATTTATCGATTTATTTCTGTACATCTAACTGTGGACAACTAGTTGTAGGTTACTAACGAGGACAGCTGACTTAATAAACTTAAAACATCAAAATATATTAAAAGTGTTGTAAATATATTTTGAACATACTTTGATATATATGTATATATTGTTATAGGTTCGTGAATCAACCAGTGGCCAAGTCTTACTTCCCGACGAAGTAAAAATCTGTGAAAGTGAGTTATAGTCCCACTTTTAAAATCTAATATTTTTGGGATGAGAATACATGCAGGTTTTATAAATGATTTACAAAATAGACACAAGTACGTGAAACTACATTCTATGGTTGAATTATCGAAATCGAATATGCCCCTTTTTATTAAGTCTGGTAATCTAAGAATTAGGGAACAGACACCCTAATTGACGCGAATCCTAAAGATAGATCTATTGGGCCTAACAAACCCCATCCAAAGTACCGGATGCTTTAGTACTTCGAAATTTATATCATATCCGAAGGGTGTCCCGGAATGATGGGGATATTCTTATATATGCATCTTGTTATTGTCGGTTACCAGGTGTTCACCATATGAATGATTTTTATCTCTATGTATGGGATGTGTATTGAAATATGAAATCTTGTGGTCTATTGTTACGATTTGATATATATAGGTTAAACCTATAACTCACCAACATTTTTGTTGACGTTTTAAGCATGTTTATTCTCAGGTGATTATTAAGAGCTTCCGCTGTTGCATACTTAAATAAGGACAAGATTTGGAGTCCATGCTTGTATGATATTGTGTAAAAACTGCATTCAAGAAACTTATTTTGTTGTAACATATTTGTATTGTAAACCATTATGTAATGGTCGCGTGTAAACAGGATATTTTAGATTATCATTATTTGATAATCTACGTAAAGCTTTTTAAACCTTTATTTATGAAATGAAGGTTATGGTTTGTTTAAAAATGAATGCAGTCTTTGAAAAACGTCTCATATAGAGGTCAAAACCTCGCAACGAAATCAACTAATATGGAACGTTTTTAATCAATAAGAACGGGACATTTCAGTTGGTATCAGAGCGTTGGTCTTAGAGAACCAGAAAATTTGCATTAGTGTGTCTTATCGAGTTTGTTAGGATGCATTAGTGAGTCTGGACTTCGACCGTGTTTTCTTTAAAAATGATTGCTTAACATTTTTGTTGGAAACTATATATTTTTAACATATGAATATTATGTGATATATTAATCTCTTAACGTGTTTGATATTATGTGATAGATGTCTACCTCTAGAACAAGTCCCATTGACTCACCTAATAATAATGAAGAGTCAAATGTAAATTGGAATGATTTGTGGACTGATTCACAAGTTCCCGAAGAGGAACCGGAAGAAGAGTCGGAACCGGAAGAAGAGTCGGAACCGGAAGAAGAATCGGAACCGGATGAAGAAATAGAACCGGTGGGGGAAATAATAAAACGGTTAAGTAAAAGAAAATCCTCAACCAACCGACCAAAGTTAATTATGGTCAATGGTGTTTCCGCCAAGGAAGCAAAATATTGGGAGGATTACCAATTCTCCGATGAATCGGATTCCGACGAGAATTCCGATGATGTTATAGAAATTACCCCAACTGAATTTAAAAAGGCAAAAGAAAATAATAAGGGAAAGGGCATAAAAATAGAGAAATCTAATTCCAACCCCGATGAACTTTATATGTATCGTCAACCCCCGAAGTCCTTAAGTTGTAACAATGACCCGGGAACCTCTAAACCACCAGGTTTTTATAAACCAATGTGGACAACGACGGCTCGTATTAGGGGAACATCATATATCCCTAGAAACTTGGCAAAACGAACCAAAACCGAAGAAGAAGAAACGAGCGAGTCGGAATAAGATAGTTGTATTCGTGTGGTGTAATATATGGAATATAGTGTTCTTATGCTTTATGATATATGTAAAAATTGCTTGTATTAATAAGTATTTTTTTTATGAATCTAACTCTTGTCTATTTTACAGTTTAAAAACACAAAATGGATAGACAACCCAATATTTTAAGAGACCTACCCGGAGACATGATTGATGAAATCTTGTCTAGAGTCGGCCAGAATTCTTCGGCACAACTATTTAAGGCGAGATCAGTTTGTAAGACATTCGAAGAACGTTCCAAGAATGTCTTGGTTTATAAGAGACTTTCATTTGAAAGATGGGGGATATCACATTGGGAAACCCATAAGTTACGATGTGTTTACTTTGACGCATATATTGCGGGGAACCCAAATGCTATTTTACGCAACGGGTTAAGAAATTATTTTGACTCAATATATCCGAATATTGGACTTCGTGATTTAGAAAAAGCGGCGAACATGCAACATAAAGAAGCATGGTATGCTTACGGATTAGTAATGTTCGCTTCTCACCAAAGTGAGAACAAGAACATCGGGCTACAACTATTAAACAAAACGTTTCCACAAGTGACGGAGTCGGTAATTGGGGTAAGAAATGAGGTTTTTAGATTATTACGGGACTGTTGGACATTACGTAACCCTCGTCCCTTTGATGACGTTACAACACGCTGTCTTATCAACGGCCATAACGGTTATGTTGCACAAGACCAAGGATGGGAAGTAGTCCTAGTAAAACCAGAATGCATGACTTGTTTCTGGACGTATGAATTACGTGTCTTTATTGCCTTTGCTGAACGACTTGTGTACTAGCTAGAATTGTCTTCACAACTATCTTGTATCAAAGTTATTGTGTGCTATATTTCATGCTTTATGTAAAATAAGCGGTATTGTAAGTTTGTAAAATATTGTATAAAAGTTTGAACGCGAAATATTATTATAATCAGTTTTTCATATAGAATTGTAGTAGTTGAATTGTATATTAGCTACTAAGTATGAACTTAACGGGTAGGTACTACCCGAATTTAAACTTATAAAACGCTAATATGAAGAAAAAGCTTTTATAAATGAGTTCATATTATGCTACGAAATACTATTAACTACTCTTAATATTCTGTATGATTAACTTGTTCCATTTAACTATTTTGAAGGAAATGGCACCGACTACTCGACACACCATGAATATGAATGAAGAGGAATTCCGTACTTTTCTAGCTTCAAACATAGCCGCAGTACAGGCTGCGCTACATACCAACAATAACCTTGGATCTAGCAGTACAGGAAATCGTGTAGGATGCACCTACAAAGAATTCACTGCCTGCAAACCTTTGGAATTTGATGGAACCGAAGGACCGATCGGATTGAAACGGTGGACCGAGAAGGTTGAATCGGTGTTTGCCATAAGTAAGTGTACTGAAGAGGACAAAGTGAAGTACGCTACGCATACCTTCACAGGTTCTGCGTTAACATGGTGGAATACCTATCTAGAGCAAGTGGGACAAGATGATGCGTACGCACTACCGTGGTCAGCATTCAAGCACTTGATGAACGAGAAGTACCGTCCCAGAACCGAGGTCAATAAGCTCAAGACAGAACTTAGAGGGTTACGAACCCAAGGATTTGATATTACCACGTACGAAAGACGATTCACAGAATTGTGCCTATTGTGTCCGGGAGCATTCGAAGATGAGGAAGAGAAGATCGACGCGTTTGTGAAAGGATTACCGGAAAGAATCCAAGAAGATATAAGTTCACACGAGCCCGCCTCAATACAACAGGCATGTAGAATGGCTCACAAACTAGTGAACCAGATTGAAGAAAGAATTAAAGAACAGACTGCTGAAGAGGCCAATGTGAAGCAAGTCAAAAGAAAGTGGGAGGAAAACGGTGATAAGAATCACCAATACAACAACAACAGCAATTACAACAATAATCGCAACAATTATCCCAACAATCGCAACATCAATCGCAACTACAACAAACGGCCCAACAACAACAACAACAACAACAACAACAGCAACTACAACAATCATCCCAACAACAATAATAACCGCAACAACAACAACAATCAGAAGCAACTATGCCAAAGGTGTGAAAAGAATCACTCGGGGTTCTGCACCAAATTTTGCAACAAGTGTAAAAGAAATGGTCATAGCGCGGCGAAGTGTGAGGTCTACGGACCAGGGGTTAATAGAACGAAAGGAACAAATGGTGTCGGAACGAGTAATGGAGGAGCAAGTAGTGTCGGAGCAAGTTATGCCAATGTAGTTTGTTATAAATGTGGAAAACCAGGCCACATTATTAGAAATTGCCCGAACCAGGAGAACACGAATGGACAAGGCCGTGGAAGAGTTTTCAATATTAATGCGGTAGAGGCACAGGAAGACCCGGAGCTTGTTACGGGTACGTTTCTTATTGACAATAAATCTGCTTACGTTTTATTTGATTCGGGTGCGGATAGAAGCTATATGAGTAGAGATTTTTGTGCTAAATTAAGTTGTCCATTGACGCCTTTGGATAGTAAATTTTTACTCGAATTAGCAAATGGTAAATTAATTTCAGCAGATAATATATGTCGGAATCGAGAAATTAAACTGGTTAGCGAAACATTTAAGATTGATTTGATACCAGTAGAGTTAGGGAGTTTTGATGTGATAATCGGTATGGACTGGTTGAAAGAAGTGAAAGCGGAGATCGTTTGTTACAAAAATGCAATTCGCATTATACGAGAAAAAGGAAAACCCTTAATGGTGTACGGAGAAAAGGGCAACACGAAGCTACATCTTATTAGTAATTTGAAGGCACAAAAACTAATAAGAAAAGGTTGCTATGCTGTTCTAGCACACGTCGAGAAAGTACAAATTGAAGAAAAGAGCATCAATGATGTTCCCATTGCAAAAGAATTTCCCGATGTATTTCCGAAAGAATTACCGGGATTACCCCCACATCGATCCGTTGAATTTCAAATAGATCTTGTACCAGGAGCTGCACCAATAGCTCGTACTCCTTACAGACTCGCACCCAGCGAGATGAAAGAACTGCAAAGCCAATTACAAGAACTCTTAGAGCGTGGTTTCATTCGACCAAGCACATCACCGTGGGGAGCTCCTGTTTTGTATGTCAAGAAGAAAGATGGTACATTCAGGTTGTGTATCGACTACCGAGAGTTGAACAAACTTACCATCAAGAACCGCTACCCACTACCGAGAATCGACGACTTATTTGATCAACTACAAGGCTCGTCTGTTTATTCAAAGATTGACTTACGTTCCGGGTATCATCAAATGCGGGTGAAAGAAGATGATATTCCAAAGACTGCTTTCAGAACACGTTACGGTCATTACGAGTTTATGGTCATGCCGTTTGGTTTAACTAATGCACCAGCTGTGTTCATGGACCTTATGAACCGAGTGTGTGGACCATACCTTGACAAGTTTGTCATTGTTTTCATTGATGACATACTTATTTACTCAAAGAATGACCAAGAACACGGTGAACATTTGAGAAAGGTGTTAGAAGTATTGAGGAAGGAAGAATTGTACGCTAAGTTTTCAAAGTGTGCATTTTGGTTGGAAGAAGTTCAATTCCTCGGTCACATAGTGAACAAAGAAGGTATTAAGGTGGATCCGGCAAAGATAGAAACTGTTGAAAAGTGGGAAACCCCGAAAACTCCGAAACACATACGCCAGTTTTTAGGACTAGCTGGTTACTACAGAAGGTTCATCCAAGACTTTTCCAGAATAGCAAAACCCTTGACTGCATTAACGCATAAAGGGAAGAAATTTGAATGGAATGATGAACAAGAGAAAGCGTTTCAGTTATTGAAGAAAAAGCTAACTACGGCACCTATATTGTCATTGCCTGAAGGGAATGATGATTTTGTGATTTATTGTGACGCATCAAAGCAAGGTCTCGGTTGTGTATTAATGCAACGAACGAAGGTGATTGCTTATGCGTCTAGACAATTGAAGATTCACGAACAAAATTATACGACGCATGATTTGGAATTAGGCGCGGTTGTTTTTGCATTAAAGACTTGGAGGCACTACTTATATGGGGTCAAAAGTATTATATATACCGACCACAAAAGTCTTCAACACATATTTAATCAGAAACAACTGAATATGAGGCAGCGTAGGTGGATTGAATTATTGAATGATTACGATTTTGAGATTCGTTACCACCCGGGGAAGGCAAATGTGGTAGCCGATGCCTTGAGCAGGAAGGATAGAGAACCCATTCGAGTAAAATCTATGAATATAATGATTCATAATAACATTACTACTCAAATAAAGGAGGCGCAACAAGGAGTTTTAAAAGAGGGAAATTTAAAGGATGAAATACCCAAAGGATCGGAGAAGCATCTTAATATTCGGGAAGACGGAACCCGGTATAGGGCTGAAAGGATTTGGGTACCAAAATTTGGAGATATGAGAGAAATGGTACTTAGAGAAGCTCATAAAACCAGATACTCAATACATCCTGGAACGGGGAAGATGTACAAGGATCTCAAGAAACATTTTTGGTGGCCGGGTATGAAAGCCGATGTTGCTAAATACGTAGGAGAATGTTTGACGTGTTCTAAGGTCAAAGCTGAGCATCAGAAACCATCAGGTCTACTTCAACAACCCGAAATCCCGGAATGGAAATGGGAAAACATTACCATGGATTTCATCACTAAATTGCCAAGGACTGCAAGTGGTTTTGATACTATTTGGGTAATAGTTGATCGTCTCACCAAATCAGCACACTTCCTACCAATAAGAGAAGATGACAAGATGGAGAAGTTAGCACGACTGTATTTGAAGGAAGTCGTCTCCAGACATGGAATACCAATCTCTATTATCTCTGATAGGGATGGCAGATTTATTTCAAGATTCTGGCAGACATTACAGCAAGCATTAGGAACTCGTCTAGACATGAGTACTGCCTATCATCCACAAACTGATGGGCAGAGCGAAAGGACGATACAAACACTTGAAGACATGCTACGAGCATGTGTTATTGATTTCGGAAACAGTTGGGATCGACATCTACCGTTAGCAGAATTTTCCTACAACAACAGCTACCATTCAAGCATTGAGATGGCGCCGTTTGAAGCACTTTATGGTAGAAAGTGCAGGTCTCCGATTTGTTGGAGTGAGGTGGGGGATAGACAGATTACGGGTCCGGAGATTATACAAGAAACTACCGAGAAGATCATCCAAATTCAACAACGGTTGAAAACCGCCCAAAGTCGACAAAAGAGCTACGCTGACATTAAAAGAAAAGATATAGAATTTGAAATTGGAGAGATGGTCATGCTTAAAGTTTCACCTTGGAAAGGCGTTGTTCGATTTGGTAAACGAGGGAAATTAAATCCAAGGTATATTGGACCATTCAAGATTATTGATCGTGTCGGACCAGTAGCTTACCGACTTGAGTTACCTCAACAACTCGCGGCTGTACATAACACATTCCACGTCTCGAATTTGAAGAAATGTTTTGCTAAAGAAGATCTCACTATTCCGTTAGATGAAATCCAAATCAACGAAAAACTCCAATTCATCGAAGAACCCGTCGAAATAATGGATCGTGAGGTTAAAAGACTTAAGCAAAACAAGATACCAATTGTTAAGGTTCGATGGAATGCTCGTAGAGGACCCGAGTTCACCTGGGAGCGTGAAGATCAGATGAAGAAGAAATACCCGCATCTATTTCCAGAAGATTCGTCAACACCTTCAACAGCTTAAAATTTCGGGACGAAATTTATTTAACGGGTAGGTACTGTAGTGACCCGAACTTTTCCATGTTTATATATATTAATTGAGATTGATGTTTACATGATTAAATGTTTCCAACATGTTAAGCAATCAAACTTGTTAAGACTTGATTAATTGAAATAGGTTTCATATAGACAATTGACCACCCAAGTTGACCGGTGATTCGCGAACGTTAAAACTTGTAAAAAAACTATATGATGACATATATATGGTTATATATATAGTTAACATGATATTATGATAAGTAAACATATCATTAATTATATTAACAATGAACTACATATGTAAAAACAAGACTACTAACTTAATGATTTTGAAACGAGACATATATGTAACGTTTATCGTTGTAACGACATTTAATGTATATATATCATATTAAGAGATATTCGTACATCATAATATCATGATAATATAATAATTTAAAATCTCTTTTGATATTATAAACATTGGGTTAACAACATTTAACAAGATCGTTAACCTAAAGGTTTCAAAACAACACTTACATGTAACGACTAACGATGACTTAACGACTCAGTTAAAATGTATATACATGTAGTGTTTTAATATGTATTTATACACTTTTGAAAGACTTCAATACACTTATCAAAATACTTCTACTTAACAAAAATGCTTACAATTACATTCTCGTTCAGTTTCATCAACAATTCTACTCGTATGCACCCGTATTCGTACTCGTACAATACACAGCTTTTAGATGTATGTACTATTGGTATATACACTCCAATGATCAGCTCTTAGCAGCCCATGTGAGTCACCTAACACATGTGGGAACCATCATTTGGCAACTAGCATGAAATATCTCATAAGATTACAAAAATATGAGTAATCATTCATGACTTATTTACATGAAAACAAAATTACATATCCTTTATATCTAATCCATACACCAACGACCAAAAACACCTACAAACACCTTAATTCTTCAATTTTCTTCATCTAATTGAACTCTCTCAAGTTCTATCTTCAAGTTCTAAGTGTTCTTCATAAATTCCAAAAGTTCTAGTTTCATAAAATCAAGAATACTTTCAAGTTTGCTAGCTCACTTCCAATCTTGTAAGGTGATCATCCAACCTCAAGAAATCTTTGTTTCTTACAGTAGGTTATCATTCTAATACAAGGTAATAATCATATTCAAACTTTGGTTCAATTTCTATAACTATAACAATCTTATTTCAAGTGATGATCTTACTTGAACTTGTTTTCGTGTCATGATTTTGCTTCAAGAACTTTGAGCCATCCAAGGATCCATTGAAGCTAGATCCATTTTTCTCTTTTCCAGTAGGTTCATCCAAGGAACTTAAGGTAGTAATGATGTTCATAACATCATTCGATTCATACATATAAAGCTATCTTATTCGAAGGTTTAAACTTGTAATCACTAGAACATAGTTTAGTTAATTCTAAACTTGTTCACAAACAAAAGTTAATCCTTCTAACTTGACTTTTAAAATCAACTAAACACATGTTCTATATCTATATGATATGCTAACTTAATGATTTAAAACCTGGAAACACGAAAAACACCGTAAAACCGGATTTACGCCGTCGTAGTAACACCGCGGGCTGTTTTGGGTTAGTTAATTAAAAACTATGATAAACTTTGATTTAAAAGTTGTTATTCTGAGAAAATGATTTTTATTATGAACATGAAACTATATCCAAAAATTATGGTTAAACTCAAAGTGGAAGTATGTTTTCTAAAATGGTCATCTAGACGTCGTTCTTTCGACTGAAATGACTACCTTTACAAAAACGACTTGTAACTTATTTTTCCGACTAGAAACCTATATTTTTTTTGTTTAGATTCATAAAATAGAGTTCAATATGAAACCATAGCAATTTGATTCACTCAAAACGGATTTAAAATGAAGAAGTTATGGGTAAAACAAGATTGGATAATTTTTCTCATTTTAGCTACGTGAAAATTGGTAACAAATTTATTCCAACCATAACTTAATCAACTTGTATTATATATTATGTAATCTTGAGATACCATAGACACGTATACAATGTTTCGACCTATCATGTCGACACATCTATATATATTTCGGAACAACCATAGACACTCTATATGTGAATGTTGGAGTTAGCTATACAGGGTTGAGGTTGATTCCAAAATATATATAGTTTGAGTTGTGATCAATACTGAGATACGTATACACTGGGTCGTGGATTGATTCAAGATAATATTTATCGATTTATTTCTGTACATCTAACTGTGGACAACTAGTTGTAGGTTACTAACGAGGACAGCTGACTTAATAAACTTAAAACATCAAAATATATTAAAAGTGTTGTAAATATATTTTGAACATACTTTGATATATATGTATATATTGTTATAGGTTCGTGAATCAACCAGTGGCCAAGTCTTACTTCCCGACGAAGTAAAAATCTGTGAAAGTGAGTTATAGTCCCACTTTTAAAATCTAATATTTTTGGGATGAGAATACATGCAGGTTTTATAAATGATTTACAAAATAGACACAAGTACGTGAAACTACATTCTATGGTTGAATTATCGAAATCGAATATGCCCCTTTTTATTAAGTCTGGTAATCTAAGAATTAGGGAACAGACACCCTAATTGACGCGAATCCTAAAGATAGATCTATTGGGCCTAACAAACCCCATCCAAAGTACCGGATGCTTTAGTACTTCGAAATTTATATCATATCCGAAGGGTGTCCCGGAATGATGGGGATATTCTTATATATGCATCTTGTTATTGTCGGTTACCAGGTGTTCACCATATGAATGATTTTTATCTCTATGTATGGGATGTGTATTGAAATATGAAATCTTGTGGTCTATTGTTACGATTTGATATATATAGGTTAAACCTATAACTCACCAACATTTTTGTTGACGTTTTAAGCATGTTTATTCTCAGGTGATTATTAAGAGCTTCCGCTGTCGCATACTTAAATAAGGACAAGATTTGGAGTCCATGCTTGTATGATATTGTGTAAAAACTGCATTCAAGAAACTTATTTTGTTGTAACATATTTGTATTGTAAACCATTATGTAATGGTCGCGTGTAAACAGGATATTTTAGATTATCATTATTTGATAATCTACGTAAAGCTTTTTAAACCTTTACTGATGAAATGAAGGTTATGGTTTGTTTAAAAATGAATGCAGTCTTTGAAAAACGTCTCATATAGAGGTCAAAACCTCGCAACGAAATCAACTAATATGGAACGTTTTTAATCAATAAGAACGGGACATTTCATTTAGGACGTATGTAGTCAAGATGAAATTTGTCCCTCTTATTCGTTGAGAGTCAGATGTCTAAGGCCTGATAAAGTTAAATCTAGAAAGAGAGTGATCACTCTGTGTCTCTTGGATTTAACATGACATCTAGGACGAAAGGAAATAATGAAAGATTCACCTATTCATATTCGAGATGGAAACTCGAAGATGATGATGTTATTGAATGGCACAAAGTCATAACATATTGGGGGTAATGGACAGTCGTTAGGTGGTATCCATCACTTGCATTAATTTCTTATGTTTCTCGTGCAAGTGGGAGATTGAAGGTATTTCGTATGCCCGAGAGACATATTAAATTAATGTGGCTAATGTGTTATGATCCAAGTCGGGTCATACCCAATAACAAGCTTACCGACACTTTACAAGTATTTAATCTTAACGTTTGGATCGTTAAATAAATACGCGACACTTGAACTTTAGAAAATCGGTTTTCTAAAATATTATCACTTGAGATAAATTATTTGGATAATTTATATATATTAAGGTTTTAATTATTTATAGGTTTAAATAATTATGTTGTGTTGTGATTTATAAATTGGTTTATAAATATGCAAGTAACTTAATTAAATGCATGGGTTTTATCTTGTTTTATAAAAGAATTTCATTTTGTTTAATACCCCTAAAAGGTGGACGGTTTTGAGGGACACAAGACACTCACCCATGCTAAATTTAGTTACTTTTAAGGCTACACAACACTTAAGAAAGATGCCTACTAGAAAACCAAGACTTTGACTCATGATATACATGCAAGACATAAAAAAGAACAAGAAAAAATTCTGCTGTTTACTCTCTTGCTGGCCGAACTGTTTTAGCTACAAGGGAGAGTTCTTTTTCTTGTTTGCAAGTTTTTTTTCAAGTGGCAATTAAATCCTAACCAAAGGCTAAGTGTTGGTGACAAGTTTGGGGTATTATCTCTTGAGGTTTCATAGTTTTGGAGCTTGCTTTCATCACCATCTTCCCAACTTGCTGCTGTCCAAATTCAGCACTTAATCCATCATTAAGGAGGTATAAACACTCCCCCTTTCTTGTTATATATGTAAGCATTTATCCAAGACTTGATATTATCATGGAATTTAACTAAAAGGATGAACATTTAAACATGAACTTTACATAATGCTTCCGCTTTATTTAACTACATTAAATTGGTTTAATGATCATGTAAAATATATGAACATGTTGTTTATCAAACTTGTTAAATTCCATCATTTGCACCTTCAGTTATGTCTTTACGGGCTATAGCAAGAATAGACTCCTGATGCTTCTGCAGTTGCAGCACAGAGTCCAGATGATTGATTAGCAATACATGAGCTGCCATAGTTGATTCCCTGAGTTGATCAGAGTGGAGAGCAGTGAATTGGGGTTTCAGCTCAGGGATAACACAACCCTGTACAAGAAAAAAATTTATGAGTAATTTCAGGCAACTCACATCAATAAATTACAAGCATATACATGCAGATGGTCTTATCATTCATACCTGAAGAAGAGTTGCAAATTCTGTATCCTTAATAGCAGGGTTTGCAATGATGGCCTGCAATGCCCTCACATGAGCAGGAAGAGTTGGCTCTTGAACATTGGAGGATGTGATAGCTGGGTTAGTGATATTCGAAGGAGGAGAATGATAAGCAGAGTTGCCTTCCTGCCTATCTTCATGAAATTCAGATTCCTCGAATGGTGTAAAGTTTGGATCAGGAGTTTTCAGGCCCTTCTCTCCTTCACTTTCAAGATTCTCCTCCGACCTCCGTTCCCCGCCCTCCACGGCCTTCCCTTGGCTATCATCCGACTCTGCTAAAATTACTAACAAAAACAAATTAGCATTATGAACAAACATAACTGTTATAAGCAAAAACATGTGCATTTTCAAGAAAGAGCAGAATGGACATACTTCTCCTGCGTTTCTGCTTTTTGCCCTCCTCTCTACTCTTCACCCTTTTAGAACCTATGCTCTTCTTTCTTGTCTTTTAGGTTAGAGGAGGAGTGGGGTTAGTTTCACCCATGATGTCAACTGACCCTGATGTTTGTTGATCGGCGGTGGTGGTATCATCCGCTGTCCGCTCAGTGTCTGTATGTTCAGACCCGGATTCACTGTCTGAGCTGCTCACAGCAATTTCTTTCCCCTTTTCAGCAGCAGCAGCATCAGTAGCAGTTTTAGTTTCAGCTGAAACTCTCTTCGCCTCTAGCTCTTCAGCAGTTTTGTCACGAGCAGTGACCTCTACATCATCATCAAGATCAGCGAATAAAAGAGCAGAGCGAACCTGCATCACGGAGTTGGCTGCAAAAAATACACATAAACAGCAAATATAAGTAAACATGACAAACAATAGACACAAATCTATATATATATAATAGGATGATCATATCACATCCTACCCTGGTTTTTCTCACGAAGTACTGGCACAGAATTGCTTGGCCATTCTTGACTCACTTTGCACAGCACAAGAATTCCCTCATACCTTTCGTATGATCTGGGAGGAAGGCGGAGCTCTTTCAAGCTATTTACTATCCGCTGCTCTGCGGGAGAAATCTTAACACCCTTTCCTATGCCAGCATCAATAGCACCCCATTCCCAGACAACGGAGTATTCCTCCGGAATAACAGTTTCATCAACAAAGAAAAATGGACTTTTCCAGTCCTTCAAATTTGAAACTCTATTCGTACCAACAAAATGAGCATTTTTCTTACTATCAATAGTAAGCCAGCAGTCACTAATTGTGCGAATTCTAAACAAAGAGATTAAAACTTTAATGTGAGGCTTTATATTAATAGCATTGCAGTACATCTCAAAAAGGATGATTTTTTGAAGGCCATGGGGATGCATCTGACTAAGACAGGCCTTATAATATTTAAGAAGGCGAAGAAGAAAGTTAGTAAGGGGAACATGGAGGTAGCCGTGGGTAATTTGTAAGGCGTATAAAGTAATTTTCCCCTCAGGAGGGTTGTCAGCAGTTTGTCTATTGGTGGGAAGAACAGGGTTGTATTGATTGAGATGGCGGAAGGCAATCTTTAAGCCATCTAAATATTCACTTGTTAATGATGAAGCCATCGTGCTAACTTCTGGAATGTCAGTGGTATTTGACGAAGAAGGCTTAGCGTGCTCTTGGCCAGTACTCCGTGTAGAAGCCATGATAATACAGTAAAAGATATCAACAAAAAGAAAATAGCAGTAAGATGAAGTGTACTGACCTTGGAAGACGGTAAACCTTAAAAAGTTGAAGATTGAAGAAGGCGATGAAGATTTGAGGGAGAAATATGCTTTTTAGATCTTGGCAAAAGTAAAAATTGATGGTAACAGGGTTATGACGGTTTTTATAGGGGTTCATCGGTGCAATTTTTATGGCCATGATTGAGACACGTGTATGGGTGAGTTTAAACGAAGGGTACGAAATAACACTTTTTACAGCTCGAGGAGCGTGGATGATCTCAGCCGTAAAAAATTAATCATAACAGCGTCAGTAAAATTCGTCTGCATTTAATGCCTAAAATGTTTTCCCCGATGCAAGTGGGCAATGAACAGGCTGGTTTGGCATGCATTTTCAAAAGTTTAAAGACTTAATCATTCTTCAAATGCTTAAGTCATTAAACTGGGGGGACTTAATGGTGTATCCTATCGTATACACACATAAAAGGCATAATGGTTGCATAGAAGTAGCATCAGGAAGGCTGGAAACAACAGTTTTGTGGAGTTGTCCATCTAGCGTTCTCCGCTGTACAGGCTGCTCCGTCATGCGTAAGCCCTGAAGGCCGCCTAGAGCGTAAGCCCTGGCCGGAGAACGCCACCTTCAGCGTAAATTTCGGATCACAAGTAACAGAACGTATCATCATCTGACATGTGTCCCCAAGCAATCTGGTGGATCTGACACTATAAATAGACCCCTTGGGTCATCATTTTACATAGTTCAGATATTCTGATAACTTTGAGAGCTGAGACTTCACTTCTCTCTCTCTACTTTCTCTCACTAGAAGTCATCCGGCTAACACTTTTACGCTCTACGGACGACAGATTGATTAAGCCACCCCACAAGTTTTTACACTTGTGAGCCGGGTCTGCAGGGATTATTTACCGAGGGTAAAAATCAATCGGCAACACTCCGCCCTCCTAAAGCTAGATTACTTCTAGTATCTTGTTGGCACACTAAGCCTTACCTCATAAGGAAATAGGTGTTAACAGTTATGAACATCATTACTACCCCAAGTTTTCTGGATAAAACTACTGGAAATGAGAAAAATGGATCTAGCTTCAAAGGATCCTTGGATGGCTTGAAAGTTCTTGAAGCAGAATCATGACACGAAAATAGTTCAAGTAAGATTTTCACTCGAAATAAGATTGTTATAGTTGTATAAATTGAATCAAAGTTTGAATATGAATATTACCTTGAATTAGAAAGATAACCTACTGTAAATAACAAAGGTTCCTTGATCTTAGATGATTACTTGGAATGGATTAGAAAGCTTGGAAGTAGACTTTCAAACTTGAAAGTATTCTTGATTTTTATGAAACTATACTTATGGAATTTATGAAGAACACTTAGAACTTGAAGATGGAACTTGAGAGAGATTAATTAGATGAATAAAATTGAAGAATGAAAGTGTTTGTAGGTGTTTTTGGTCGTTGGTATATGGATTAGATATAAAGGATGTGTAATTTTGTTTTCATGTAAATAAGTCATGAATGATTACTCATATTTTTTGTAATTTTATGAGATATTTCATGCTAGTTGCCAAATGATGGTTCCCACATGTGTTAGATGACTCACATGGGCTACTAAGAGCTAATCATTGGAGTGTATATACCAATAGTACATACATCTAAAAGCTGTGTATTGTACGAGTACGAATACGGGTGCATACGAGTAGAATTGTTGATGAAACTGAACGAGGATGTAATTGTAAGCATTTTTGTTAAGTAGAAGTATTTTGATAAGTGTCTTGAAGTCTTTCAAAAGTGTATGAATACATATTAAAACACTACATGTATATACATTTTAACTGAGTCGTTAAGTCATCGTTAGTCGTTACATGTAAATGTTGATTTGAAACCTTTAAGTTAACGATCTTGTTAAACATTGTTAGCCCAATGTTTATTATATTTAATGATATGTTAAATTATTATATTATCATGATATTATGATATATTAATATATCTTAATATGATATATATACATTTAAATGTCGTTACAACGATAATCGTTACATATATGTCTCGTTTCGAAATCATTAAGTTAGTAGTCTTGTTTTTACATATGTAGTTCATTGTTAACACACTTAATGATATATTTAAATATCATTTTATCATGTTAAATAAAGTGTATCAATATCTTAATATGATACATATGTATTTAGTAGACGTTATCATAACGATAATCGTTATATATATATCATTTCGAGTTTCTTAACTTAGTAATCTCATTTCTTATGTATATCACACATTCTTAATATACTTAGTGAGATACTTACTCATCATAATCTCATGTCAACCATATATATATGTCTATAAATACCACAACATGTAGTTTTTACAAATTTGTAACGTTCGTGAATCGCCGGTCAACTTGGGTGATCAATTGTCTATATGAAACTTATTTCATTTAATCAAGTCTTAACAAGTTTGATTGCTTAACACGTTGGAAATATTTAGTCATGTAAATATCAATCTCAATTAATATATATAAACATGTAAAAGTTCGGGTCACTACAGTACCTACCCGTTAAATAAATTTCGTCCCGAAATTTTAAGCTGTTGAAGGTGTTGACGAATCTTCTGGAAATAGATGCGGGTATTTCTTCTTCATCTGATCTTCACACTCCCAGGTGAACTCGGGTCCTCTACGAGCATTCCATCGAACCTTAACAATCGGTATCTTGTTTTGCTTAAGTCTCTTAACCTCACGATCCATTATTTCGACGGGTTCTTCAATGAATTGAAGTTTTTCATTGATTTGGATTTCGTCCAACGGAATAGTGAGATCTTCTTTAGCAAACATTTCTTCAAATTCGAGACGTGGAAAGTGTTATGTACAGCCGCGAGTTGTTGAGGTAGCTCTAGTTGGTAACCTACTGGTCCGACACGATCTATAATCTTGAATGGTCCAATGTACCTTGGATTTAGTTTCCCCCGTTTACCAAATCGAACAATGCCTTTCCAAGGTGAAACCTTAAGCATGACCATTTCTCCAATTTCAAACTCTATATCTTTTCTTTTATTGTCCGCGTAGCTCTTTTGTCGACTCTGGACGGTTTTCAATCGTTGTTTAATTTGGATGATTTTATCGGTAGTTTCTTGTATTATCTCAGGACCCGTAATCTGTCTATCCCCCACTTCATTCCAACAAATCGGAGACTTGCACTTTCTACCATAAAGTGCCTCAAACGGCACCATCTCAATACTAGAATGATAGCTGTTGTTGTAGGAAAATTCTGCTAATGGTAGGTGTCGATCCCAACGGTTTCCGAAATCAATAACACATGCTCGTAGCATGTCTTCAAGCGTTTGTATCATCCTTTCGCTCTGCCCATTAGTTTGTGGATGATAGGCAGTACTCATGTCTAGACGAGTCCCCAATGCTTGTTGCAACATCTGCCAGAACCTTGAAACAAATCTACCATCCCTATCAGAGATAATAGAGACGGGAATTCCATGTCTAGAGACAACCTCCTTCAAATACAATCGCGCCAACTTCTCCATTTTGTCATCTCCTCTCATTGGCAGGAAGTGTGCTGACTTGGTGAGACGATCAACTATTACCCAAATAGTATCATAACCACTTGCAGTCCTTGGTAATTTAGTAATGAAATCCATGGTAATGTTTTCCCATTTCCATTCCGGGATTTCAGGTTGTTGTAGTAGACCTGATGGTTTCTGATGTTCAGCTTTGACCTTAGAACACGTCAAACATTCTCCTACATATTTAGCAATATCGGCTTTCATACCGGCCACCAAAAGTGTTTCTTGAGATCTTTATACATCTTCCCAACTCCGGGATGTATTGAATATCTGGTTTTATGTGCTTCCTTAAGTACCATTTCTCTCACATCTCCAAACCTTGGTACCCAAATTCTATCAGCCCTATATCGGGTTCCGTCTTCCCGAATATTAAGATGTTTCTCTGATCCTTTGGGTATCTCATTCTTCAACTTTCCTTCTTTTACAACCCCCTGTTGCGCCTCCTATATTTATAGCTTTTACCCGTATAGGTTCTCTATCCTTTCTACTCAAAGCGTCGGCTACCACATTCGCCTTCCCCATGTGGTATCGAATCACAAAATCATAATCATTCAACAGTTCAATCCACCTGCGTTGTTTCATATTCAGTTGCTTCTGATTAAATATATGTTGGAGACTTTTGTGGTCGGTATATATAATACTTTTGACTCCATATAAATAATGCCTCCAAGTCTTTAATGCAAAAACAACAGCACCCAATTCCAAATCGTGGGTTGTATAATTTTGCTCGTGAATCTTCAATTGTCTAGACGCATAAGAAATCACCTTCGTTCGTTGCATCAACACACAACCGAGACCTTGCTTTGATGCATCACAATAAATCACAAAATCATCATTCCCTTCAGGAAATGACAATATAGGTGCCGTAGTTAGATTTTTATTCAATAATTGAAACGCCTTCTCTTATTCATCCTTCCATTCAAATTTCTTCCTTTTATGCATTAATGCAGTCAAGGGTTTTGCTATTTTGGAGAAATCTTGGATGAATCTTCTGTAGTAACCAGCTAATCCTAAAAATTGACGTATATGATTTGGAGTTTTTGGGGTTTCCCACTCTTCAACGGTTTCGATCTTTGCCAGGTCCACCTGGATACCTTCTTTGTTCACTATGTGACCGAGGAATTGAACTTCTTCCAACTAAAATGCACACTTTGAAAACTTAGCGTAGAGTTTTTCTTTCCTCAATACTTCTAGTACTTTTCTCAAATGTTCTTCGTGCTCTTGATCATTCTTTGAGTAAATAAGTATGTCATCGATGAAAACAATGAAAAACTTGTCAAGATATGGCCCACACACTCGGTTCATAAGGTCCATGAACACAACTGGTGCGTTAGACAATCCAAACGGCATAACCATAAACTCGTAATGACCATAACACGTCCTAAAAGCAGTTTTTGGAATATCATCCTCCTTTACTCGCATTTGATGATATCCAGAACGTAAATCGATTTTTGAATAAACCGAAGAGTCTTGTGGTTGATCAAATAAGTTGTCAATTCTCGGCAGTGGATAACGGTTTTTGATGGTAAGTTTATTCAACTCTCTGTAGTCAATACACAACCTAAATGTACCATCCTTCTTCTTGACAAACAAAACAGGAGCTCCCCATGGTGATGTACTTGGTCAAATGAAACCACATTCTAATAGTTCTTACAGTTGGCTTTGCAGTTCTTTCATCTCGCTGGGTGCGAGTCTATAAGGAGTACGAGCTATTGGTGCAGCTACTGGTACAAGATCTATTTGAAATTCAACAGATCGATGTGGAGGTAGTCCAGGTAATTCTTTCAGAAATACATCGGGAAATTCTTTTGCGATGGGAATATCATTGATGCTCTTTTCTTCAGTTTGTACTTTCTCGACGTGTGCTAGAATAGCATAGCAACCTTTTCTTATTAGTTTTTGTGCCTTCAAATTACTAATAAGATGTAGCTTCATGTTGCCCTTTTCTCCGTACACCATTAAGGGTTCTCCTTCTTCTCGTACAATGCGAATTGCATTTTTGTAACATACGATCTCTGCTTTCATCTCCTTCAGCCAGTCCATGCCAACTATTACATCAAAACTCCCTAACTCTACTGGTATCAAATCAATCTTAAATATTTCGCTACCTAGTTTAATTTCTCGATTCCGGCATATATAATCTGCTGAAATTAATTTACCGTTTGCTAATTCGAGTAAAAATTTACTATCCAACAGCGTCAATGGACAACTTAATTTAGCACAAAAATCTCTACTCATATAGCTTCTATCCGCACCCGAATCAAATAAAACGTAAGCAGATTTATTGTCAATAAGAAACTTACCCGTAACAAGCTCTGGGTCTTCCTGTGCCTCTGCCGCATTAATATTGAAAACTCTTCCGCGGCCTTGTCCATTCATGTTCTCCTGGTTCGGGCAATTTCTAATAATGTGGCCCGGTTTTTCACATTTATAACAAACTACATTGGCATAACTTGCTCCGATACTACTTGTTCCACCATTAGTCGTTCCGACACCATTTGTTCCTTTCGTTCTGTTAACCCCTGGTCCGTAGACCTCACACATCGCCGCTCTATGACCATTTCTTTTACACTTGTTGCAAAATTTGGTGCAGAACCCCGAGTGATACTTTTCACACCTTTGGAATAGCTGCTTCTAATTGTTGTTGTTGTTGCAGTTGTTATTGTTGTTGGGATGATTGTTGTAGTAGTTGTTGTTGTTGTTATTGTTATGTCGTTTGTTGTAGTTGCGATTGATGTTGCGATTGTTGGGATAGTTGTTATTGTTTTGGTGACTCTTATCACCGTTTTCCTCCCACTTTCTTTTGACTAGCTTCACGTTGGCCTCTTAGGCCACATGTTCTTTAATTCTTCCCTCAATCTGGTTCATGAAATGTCCCGTTCTTATTGATTAAAAACGTTCCATATTAATTGATTTCGTTGCGAGGTTTTGACCTCTATATGAGACTTTTTTTCAAAGACTGCATTCATTTTAAAACAAACCATAACCTTTATTTTATCAATAAAGGTTTAAAAAGCTTTACGTAGATTATCAAATAATGATAATCTAAAATATCATGTTTACACACGACCATTACATAATGGTTTACAATACAAATATGTTACAACGAAATAAGTTTCTTGAATGCAGTTTTTACACAATATCATACAAGCATTGACTCCAAATCTTGTCCTTATTTAAGTATGATACAGCGGAAGCTCTTAATAATCACCTGAGAATAAACATGCTTAAAAGGTCAACAAAAATGTTGGTGAGTTATAGGTTTAACCTATGTAGCGACCCCGACAAATCGTCAAATGACGGCGTCATCTACGTATGGTCCCATTACATGGTCGTAAGTCTTTATAACAAAGTTTGACCGAAAAGTATGTCGCATTCATTTCATAAATAAGGGTGTTTCAAAGTTTACAAAAGT
Organism: Rutidosis leptorrhynchoides; assembly: GCF_046630445.1. Lineage (NCBI taxonomy): Eukaryota > Viridiplantae > Streptophyta > Magnoliopsida > Asterales > Asteraceae > Rutidosis > Rutidosis leptorrhynchoides. Next base: position 263,979,711 of record NC_092337.1, read on the forward strand.
AGTTTCCATAACAAGTACATAACAATGTTTAAAGTTTGTATGAAACACATGCGACACGATTAAAAGTAGTCAAAAAGACGCTCCACGTATGCAAGTATACTCGACATCCAATGCAAGTATCAAATAGTATGAGCGGAAGCATGTATCACCTAAGTTCAAGGACCTGAGAAAAACATAGAGAAACTGTCAACGAAAACGTTGGTGAAATCATAGGTTTAAATAAGTAAATGAGTAGTAGTAAGTTGAACCACAAGATTTGCAACATCGATAAAGCCATAGTACATTCTAAAAGTTAATATTCACGAGCACCCAATTATCAAAGCTTAACGTTCCGTCCGTTGAATACCCCATCAATTAGTGCTAGAACAACACTGTTCCCGAAAATATATTTCATTCGTAAACGGTAGCGAACCGTTTGAATGAGGGTTTGTCAAACCCATATGGCCATATAACATAAGTTCTCGCTTACACCATCTGATGTAACTAATGATAATCGGATTGAGGATTTTCGTTCTAAACTCGTATGTAGAATGTTTGTTTTCCCGTTCTTGTGTTCACTTAGTTCAAAAGAATCGTTTATGTTTTCTCATCCCAAAAGTAAGTTTAAAAGAGTAAAGTGGGACTATGATCTCACCTTGTATGCACGAACCAAAAAGTACTTCGACAAGTAACGTGTGCAAAGAACAATGCTAGTCTTGACCTAAACAAATAGGTTGTATTAATAACGATAGTCACGAAGGGTCAAAGATGTTCAATTAGTCCTATGGCTCAATACGACTCGATTAATATAGCATGTGAATCAAATCATCAAGTTTCATGCAAGACACAAGTATAAAAGCATGTTAGAAAGATTGCATAATTTATTGGTTAAGTTTGACAAAAAGTCAAACTTGGTCGGTCAAAGTCAACGAAAAAGTCAACACGTTCGGGTCGTGTCCCGAACTATTTTTCTGAGGTTTTTAATCATGTATGAGCATGTTAGGACAAGTTACATGTGAATCGGAGGTGCGTAGCATAGCAAACATTATTCAAAAATTGACCAAGTTGGACAGAATCTGGCCAGGTGATTCTGCGCGCCGCGCGGGGATGGGGCGCGCCGCGCCACTACCTGGGCAGAGAATCCTGGTCAGTTTTTCAAAGTGTGCACGAACCAAAACCTTTTCTAACACAACTCTTGACCCGCAAACACTTATAACGCCTATCATACATCGTTGGAAATGTATTTTGACGAGTAAAACAACTAAACACATATCATCAATCAAACTTCCACTTGCAACAACCAAAAACCGCAATTAATGTTCCTCATTCAATGCATACAAGTCATAAATGCAATTTAATGATTTGGCAACCAAATTACATGAACGGTATGCCGTTTCGAAGGTAATTAAGCATACAACACAACCTAACACTTACAATTAACATTATCAAGCATTTAATGCATCAAGATTCAATTTACTTCTATCAAACCCTAACCCAAAATCACAAATTCAACAATCATGATTATGAAACTAATCCATGTCAACCTACATACCAATTTGAAGCTAGTGATGTTAGGAACACAATTTAAACATGAACTTTCATCATCAAACAACATATGATCATCCAAAATTCAAGAACAACACACCAAAATTCAAGTTCATGCTAGTTACACTAAAACAACGAGATCGAGCATACAAATCATATATTCATGTTAGACTTGAGCCATAGACACTAATTAACACTTTTATAAGTTAAAAACATCAAGAACACAAAATCTAGTGATTTTAGAAAGTTACCCAAATGAGATGAAGTTGGTATGGAATTGAAGAGGAGATCACGAGGAGTTCAAATATGTAATTTGTTTGGCAAGATGACCGCTAGCTCGATTTTGGATGATGAATCTTTGTATGGAAGTTGAGAGAAAAGTTGAAGTAGTAAGAGTGAAAGAGATGGGATTGAATGGATGAGGATGAGGGTTGACTCTTTGACCTAGTCAAAAGTTTCAACCCTTGGCAAGTTTTTTCCCTTAACTTTAAAACGGGTGTGGGAATTACCTAAACAAGATAATTCAAACACGTATCAACGAGACGTGTTATAAACATATAACGGAACATAAATAGTTAAACGGAAAAGTTGACGGAAAAAGGCGGGATGTTACATTACCTACACCTTAAAAGAAATTTCGTCCCGAAATTTAAGTAGGCGTAGTAGTCGTTGTTTCTTCCTCGAGATCTTGCGTTTCCGAATTCACGAATAGATGAGGATACTTCCTTTGCATTTGATCTTGTCTTTCCCAAGTAAACTCGGGTCCTCTTTTGGCATTCCAACGAACCTTAACAATCGGGATTCGGCTTTGTTTCAATGTCTTGACGGAGGTGTCCACAATTTCAACCGGTTCCTCCACAAAATGAAGTTTGTCATCGATAGTAAGTTCTTCGAGAGGGATGACGATATCAGGTTCGGCAAGACACTTTTTCAAGTTAGATACATGGAAGGTAGGATGAACGGAGTTCAATTGAGGCGGAAGATCTAAACGATAAGCAACGGTTCCAATACGCTCCAAGATTTCGAAAGGACCAATATACCGCGGATTTAGCTTCCCGCGTTTCCCAAAACGGATTACACCCTTCCAAGGTGCGACTTTTAACATTACTCGGTCACCGACTTGAAATTCAAGATCGTTGCGTCGTTTGTCGGTATAGCTCTTTTGACGACTTCGGGCCGTCCTAAGCCTATCTCGGATTTGAACGATTTTCTCGGTGGTTTCGTGAATGAGTTCGGGTCCGGTGATTTGCACGTCGCCTACCTCGGCCCAACAAAGAGGTGAACGACATTTGCGGCCATATAGCGCTTCAAAAGGTGCGGCTTTAATACTCGCGTGATAACTATTGTTGTAAGAGAACTCGGCGAGAGGTAAGTGCTTGTCCCAAGCTTTCCCGAAATCAACCACGCAAGCTCGTAACATGTCCTCTAAGGTTTGAATTGTACGTTCGCTTTGTCCATCGGTTTGAGGATGATATGCGGTGCTCATGTCTAAACGCGTTCCCAACGCTTCTTGCAATGTACGCCAAAATCTAGAAACGAAACGGCCATCTCGGTCGGAGATAATCGATAAAGGTACACCGTGTCGGGCTACGATCTCCTTAATGTAAAGTTGTGCAAGTTTCTCCATTTTGTCCGTTTCTTTCATGGCAAGGAAGTGTGCGGATTTGGTGAGACGGTCAACAATAACCCAAATGGTATCATAACCGCCCGTCGTTTTTGGTAGCTTGGTGATAAAATCCATCGTTATCCTTTCCCACTTCCATTGCGGGATCTCGGGTTGTTGAAGTAGTCCGGACGGTCTTTGGTGTTCGGCTTTGACTTTGGAACATGTCAAACACTTGGAAACATAAGTAGCTACGTCCCTTTTGATGTTCGGCCACCAATATAGTTGTTTAAGGTCGTGGTACATCTTATTGGTACCGGGGTGAATCGAGTATCGTGACTTATGGGCTTCATCTAAAATAAGGCTTCGTAGGTCCCCATAACTAGGCACCCAAATCCTTCCGGCGTAATATCGGAGTCCGGTCTCCCTAATTTCGAATCGAGAGACGAGAATGTTCAAGAGCTCGTGTGAAAGGTTTTCATCCTTGAGAGCCTCATCTTGGGCTACCCGAATTTGGCTATTAAGGTTTGTGTGGATGGTGATGTTTAAGGCTCGGACACGAAGAGGCACCGCTCTTTCTTTTCGACTTAAAGCATCGGCTACTACATTTGCCTTCCCGGGATGGTAACGAAGCTCGCAATCGTAATCGTTTAAGGTTTCAATCCACCTTCGTTGTCTCATGTTTAGTTGCTTTTGATCGAAAATGTGTTGGAGGCTTTTGTGGTCGGTAAAGATAGTACTCTTGGTCCCATAAAGATAGTGTCTCCACATTTTAAGTGCAAAGACAACGGCTCCGAGTTCGAGATCATGTGTCGTATAGTTTCGTTCATGAATTTTGAGTTGTCGAGAAGCATAAGCAATGACTTTCGTTCGTTGCATCAATACACACCCAAAACCATGTTTCGAGGCATCACAATATACAACAAAGTCATCATTGCCTTCGGGAAGTGACAAGATAGGAGCGGTGGTTAGCTTCGTTTTCAAGATTTGGAATGCGGATTCATGTTCGGTCGCCCAAATGAATTTCTTTCCCTTGTGAGTCAAGGCGGTTAGAGGACGTGCAACCAAAGAGAAGTTTTCGATGAATCTACGATAGTACCCGGCGAGACCCAAAAATTGACGAATGTGAGTAGGAGTAGTAGGAGTCTCCCATTTGCTAATGGCTTCGATTTTCGTTGGATCGACTTTAATACCTTGGTCACTTACAACATGACCAAGAAATTGAACTTCCTTTAACCAAAATTCACACTTGGAGAATTTGGCATAGAGTTGTTCTTGTCTTAAAAGTTCAAGCACAAGTCGGAGATGTTGTTCGTGCTCTTCTTCATTTTTAGAATAGATCAATATGTCATCGATGAACACAATAACGAATTTATCGAGATACGGTTTGCACACGCGGTTCATAAGATCCATGAACACCGCCGGTGCGTTAGTGAGACCAAATGGCATGACAAGGAATTCATAACTACCATAACGAGTTCGGAAAGCATTTTTGGAGACATCTTCCCCCTTAACCCTCAATTGATGATAACCCGAGCGGAGATCAATTTTCGAATATACACAAGACCCTTGTAGTTGATCAAAGAGGTCATCGATGCGAGGAAGAGGATATCGGTTCTTAACCGTCAATTTATTTAGTTCACGATAATCAATGCACATTCGTAGGGATCCGTCTTTCTTTTTAACAAACAAAATCGGAGCGCCCCAAGGTGAATGGCTAGGTTGGATAAAACCACGATCAAGTAGTTCTTGGATTTGACTTTGCAATTCTTGCATTTCAGATGGAGCGAGTCTATATGGTGCACGCGCTACGGGTGTGGCTCCTGGAATAAGATCGATTTGAAATTCAACCGGTCGATGAGGTGGAAGACCCGGTAATTCGTCGGGAAATACATCGGAATAGTCACTAACAATTGGCACATCATCGATGTGCTTCTCATCGGACTCGACTTTCTTAACGTGAGCAAGGATCGCAAAACAACCCTTACGGAGTAGTTTTCTAACTTTAATACTCGAAACGAGGTTGAGTCCGGTGCAACTCTTATCGCCATAGACGATCAAAGGTTCACCATTCTCGATAGGAATTCGGATTGCGTTAAGATCACAAAGAATGTGAGATTTCGTTTTGACTAACCAATTCATACCGATTATTACATCAAAGCTTCCTAGTTCCATGGGTATCAAGTCAATTTCAAATTCCTTACCCAAAATGTTCAAAGTACACCCCCGGTAATATGTGTCGGCACTTAAGAGTTTTCCGTCGGCCACTTCGATGGAATAAGTAGTATCTAAAGGGTGTGGTGGAGTGCAAAGGGTAGGAGCTAAAGTCTTGGACACAAAACATTTATCGGCACCCGAATCGAATAAGCAAGTAACATGAGAGTTGTTGAGAAGAAACGTACCCGTGACTAGTTCATTGTCATCTCGGGCTTCCTCGGTGTTGATGTTAAAGGCTCGGCCTCGGTTGTTGGGGTTGGCTTTCTTTTTCGGGCATTCGTTCTTATAATGGCCCGTTTGGCCACATTCATAACAAGTGACCGTCCTTGGAGGATTGGGCCCCTTTCGAGCGACGGGGGCGGTGCTTGTGCAATTGTTGGCCCTATGACCAACTCCTTGGCAACGGTGACAAATTAGCTTGTTACATTCGCCGTAATGATGTTTGTGGCACTTGTTGCACAAAGGTAAGTTTCCGACATAACCTTTCTTGCCGTCGTTGTTGAAGGGCTTTTTGGTGAAGGTGTTGTTGTTGTAGTTGGTTGATGGAGTGGCTTCCCATTTCCTTTTGTTGCCACCCGACTTGTCCTCGGCCTTAGGAGCCGGCACTACGATTTCGTCAACCGTTTCAATTAGTTGGTGAGCCATGTTCATAGCGGCTTGATGAGTAGTGGGTTTGGATGACATCACCCCTTGTTTGATGCTTTTTGGAAGACCGAGCATGTAGAGCTCAATCCTTTGAGATTCGGGGTTAACAAGATTAGGACACATCAAGGATAGTTCGGCGAAGCGTTGATTATAAGCTTTAAGATCGTTTCCAACCGCTTTCAAAGCTCTTAGTTCTTCTTCAAGCTTTCGGGTTTCTTCGCGCGGAAAATATTCGACAATCATCTTTTCCTTCAAATCGGTCCAAGAGAGGGCATGAGCTTCATCGGTACCCACCGATTGAACATAGGTGTTCCACCAAGTGAGAGCAACACCGGAGAACGTGTGGGTGGAGTATTTGACCTTGTCTTGATCCCGACAACCGCTTATGCTAAAGACGGCCTCGGTTTGTTCAAACCAACGAGTAAGCACAACCGGTCCACCGGTTCCATCATAAGTGTGAGGTTTGCACCCCATGAAAGCTTTGTAGGAGCATCCCTCGTTTGAGTTACCGGCCCCATTGTTGTTGTTGTTGTTGTGGTTGTTGTTATTGTTATTGTTGTTGGAAGAGTGACCGGCCATGGCCGCATCTACGGCGGTAGCTATCATCCGTTCGAGAGCTTGTTCGGGAGTTTCATTGCGGCGTACACGACGAGGAGCCATTGTTCCTTCAAAACAAAAGAATACCGTTGGTTAGTATTCTAAATGATACTAACCGTGATATGGGATAAAGATAGAGAGAAAATTATCCTTGACCCGCCTTAAATTCTTTATGTCATAATGTCGGTATGTTCATATGAGTCACTGTAATATAATTTCCGGGAATTATATTACCCTAATTCATATGTGCATTCGACATTACATCATATAGTCAAGGTGGCGTGTCAATTAAATTATACAACGCAAGATTTAGATAGGATAAGAGTAGGTATGAGTAAGAGAGTTCGAGTATAAATGCACAAATAGTCAAGTAATTCCTACGTCAAGTCTATATGCCGGTTGTAGTCTAGACTCACCAATGTACCCTAAGACTCGGGGTTGACACCAATGAACTCTAAATCCCTACAACCAAAGCTCTGATACCACTTGTAGCGACCCCGACAAATCGTCAAATGACGGCGTCATCTACGTATGGTCCCATTACATGGTCGTAAGTCTTTATAACAAAGTTTAACCGAAAAGTATGTCGCATTCATTTCATAAATAAGGGTGTTTCAAAGTTTACAAAAGTAGTTTCCATAACAAGTACATAACAATGTTTAAAGTTTGTATGAAACACATGCGACACGATTAAAAGTAGTCAAAAAGACGCTCCACGTATGCAAGTATACTCGACATCCAATGCAAGTATCAAATAGTATGAGCGGAAGCATGTATCACCTAAGTTCAAGGACCTGAGAAAAACATAGAGAAACTGTCAACGAAAACGTTGGTGAAATCATAGGTTTAAATAAGTAAATGAGTAGTAGTAAGTTGAACCACAAGATTTGCAACATCGATAAAGCCATAGTACATTCTAAAAGTTAATATTCACGAGCACCCAATTATCAAAGCTTAACGTTCCGTCCGTTGAATACCCCATCAATTAGTGCTAGAACAACACTGTTCCCGAAAATATATTTCATTCGTAAACGGTAGCGAACCATTTGAATGAGGGTTTGTCAAACCCATATGGCCATATAACATAAGTTCTCGCTTACACCATCTGATGTAACTAATGATAATCGGATTGAGGATTTTCGTTCTAAACTCGTATGTAGAATGTTTGTTTTCCCGTTCTTGTGTTCACTTAGTTCAAAAGAATCGTTTATGTTTTCTCATCCCAAAAGTAAGTTTAAAAGAGTAAAGTGGGACTATGATCTCACCTTGTATGCACGAACCAAAAAGTACTTCGACAAGTAACGTGTGCAAAGAACAATGCTAGTCTTGACCTAAACAAATAGGTTGTATTAATAACGATAGTCACGAAGGGTCAAAGATGTTCAATTAGTCCTATGGCTCAATACGACTCGATTAATATAGCATGTGAATCAAATCATCAAGTTTCATGCAAGACACAAGTATAAAAGCATGTTAGAAAGATTGCATAATTTATTGGTTAAGTTTGACAAAAAGTCAAACTTGGTCGGTCAAAGTCAACGAAAAAGTCAACACGTTCGGGTCGTGTCCCGAACTATTTTTCTGAGGTTTTTAATCATGTATGAGCATGTTAGGACAAGTTACATGTGAATCGGAGGTGCGTAGCATAGCAAACATTATTCAAAAATTGACCAAGTTGGACAGAATCTGGCCAGGTGATTCTGCGCGCCGCGCGGGGATGGGGCGCGCCGCGCCACTACCTGGGCAGAGAATCCTGGTCAGTTTTTCAAAGTGTGCACGAACCAAAACCTTTTCTAACACAACTCTTGACCCGCAAACACTTATAACGCCTATCATACATCGTTGGAAATGTATTTTGACGAGTAAAACAACTAAACACATATCATCAATTAAACTTCCACTTGCAACAACCAAAAACCGCAATTAATGTTCCTCATTCAATGCATACAAGTCATAAATGCAATTTAATGATTTGGCAACCAAATTACATGAACGGTATGCCGTTTCGAAGGTAATTAAGCATACAACACAACCTAACACTTACAATTAACATTATCAAGCATTTAATGCATCAAGATTCAATTTACTTCTATCAAACCCTAACCCAAAATCACAAATTCAACAATCATGATTATGAAACTAATCCATGTCAACCTACATACCAATTTGAAGCTAGTGATGTTAGGAACACAATTTAAACATGAACTTTCATCATCAAACAACATATGATCATCCAAAATTCAAGAACAACACACCAAAATTCAAGTTCATGCTAGTTACACTAAAACAACGAGATCGAGCATATAAATCATATATTCATGTTAGACTTGAGCCATAGACACTAATTAACACTTTTATAAGTTAAAAACATCAAGAACACAAAATCTAGTGATTTTAGAAAGTTACCCAAATGAGATGAAGTTGGTATGGAATTGAAGAGGAGATCACGAGGAGTTCAAATATGTAATTTGTTTGGCAAGATGACCGCTAGCTCGATTTTGGATGATGAATCTTTGTATGGAAGTTGAGAGAAAAGTTGAAGTAGTAAGAGTGAAAGAGATGGGATTGAATGGATGAGGATGAGGGTTGACTCTTTGACCTAGTCAAAAGTTTCAACCCTTGGCAAGTTTGGTCCCTTAACTTTAAAACGGGTGTGGGAATTACCTAAACAAGATAATTCAAACACGTATCAACGAGACGTGTTATAAACATATAACGGAACATAAATAGTTAAACGGAAAAGTTGACGGAAAAAGGCGGGATGTTACAACCTATATATTATCAAATCATAATAATAGACCACAAGATTTCATATTTCAATATACATCCCATACATAGAGATAAAATTCATTCATATGGTGAACACCTGGTAACCGACATTAACAAGATGCATATATAAGAATATCCCCATCATTCCGGGACACCCTTCGGATATGATATAAATTTCGAAGTACTAAAGCATCCTGTACTTTGGATGGGGTTTGTTAGGCCCAATAGATCTATCTTTAGGATTCGCGTCAATTAAGGTGTCTGTTCCCTAATTCTTAGATTACCAGACTTAATAAAAAGGGGCATATTTGATTTCGATAATTCAACCATAGAATGTAGTTTCACGTACTTGTGTCTATTTTGTAAATCATTTATAAAACCTGCATGTATTCTCATCCCAAAAATATTAGATTTTAGAAGTGGGACAATAACTCACTTTCACAGATTTTTACTTCGTCGGGAAGTAAGACTTGGCCACTGGTCGATTCACGAACCTATAACAAATATGTACATATATATCAAAGTATATTCAAAATATATTTACAACACTTTTAATACATTTTGTTGTTTTAAGTTTATTAAGTCAGCTGTCCTAGTTAGTAACCTACAACTAGTTGTCCAACGTTAGATGTACAGAAAAAAATTGATATATATTATCTTGAATCAATCCACGACCCAGTGTATACACATCTCAGGCTAGATCACAACTCAAAGTATATATATTTTTGGAATCAACCTCAACCCTGTATAGCTAACTCCCACATTAATATAGAGTGTCTATGGTTGTTCCAAATAATATATACACATGGGTCAATATGATATGTCAAAACATTTGCATACATGTCTATGGTATCCCAAGATTACATAATATATTAGAATACATGTATAATACAATATAAGTTAGCTAGGATATAATTAATATAGATTTGTTACCAATTTTCACGTTGCTACAACAAGAAAAATTGTCCAATCTTGTTTTACCCATAACTTCTTCATTTTAAATCCGTTTTGAGTGAATCAAATTGCTATGGTTTCATATTGAACTCTATTTTATGAATCTTAATAGAAAAATTATAGGTTTATAGTCAGAAATATAAGTTACAAGTCATTTTTGTAAAGGTAGTCATTTTAGTCGAAAGAACGACGTCTAGATGACCATTTTAGAAAACATACTTCCACTTTGAGTTTAACCATGATTTTTGGATATAGTTTCATGTTCATAAGAAAAATCATTTTCCCATAAGAACAACTTTTAAATCAAAGTTTATCATAGTTTTTAATTAACTAATCCAAAACAGCCCGCGGTGTTACTACGACGGCGTATGTCCAGTTTTACGGTGTTTTTCGTGTTTCCAGGTTTTAAATCATTAAGTTAGCATATCATATAGATATAAAACATGTGTTTAGTTGATTTTAAAAGTCAAGTTAGAAGGATTAACTTTTGTTTGCGAACAAGTTTAGAATTAACTAAACTATGTTCTAGTGATTTCAAGTTAAAACCTTCGAATAAGATAGCTTTATATGTATGAATCGAATGATGTTATGAACATCATTACTACCTCAAGTTTTGTGGATAAACCTACTAGAAAAGTGACAAATAGATCTAGCTTCAAAGGATCTTGGATGGCTTGAAAGTTCTTGAAGTAGAATCATGACACGAAAACAAGTTCAAGTAAGATTTCCACTCGAAATAAGATTGTTATAGTTATAGAAATTGAATCAAAGTTTGAATATGAGTATTACCTTATATTAGAAAGATATATTACTGTAAATAAGACAGATTTCTTGAGGTTGGATGATCATTCTACACGATTGGAAGTAAGCTAGCAAACTTAGAAGTATTCTTGATTTTATGAAACTAGAACTTGTAGAATTTATGAAGAACACTTAGAACTTGAAGATAGAACTTGAGAGAGATCAATTAGATGAAGAAAATTGAAGAATGAAAGTGTTTGTAGGTGTTTTTGGTCATTGGTGTATGGATTAGATATAAAGGATATGTAATTTTGTTTTCATGGAAATAAGTCATGAATGATTACTCATATTTTTGTAATTTTATGAGATATTTCATGCTAGTTACCAAATGATGGTTCCCACATGTGTTAGGTGACTCACATGGGCTACTAAGAGCTGATCATTGGAGTGTATATACCAATAGTACATACATCTAAAAGCTGTGTATTGCACGAGTACGAATACGGGTGCATACGAGTAGAATTGTTGATGAAACTGAACGAGGATGTATTTGTAAGCATTTTTGTTAAGTAGAAGTATTTTGATAAGTGTCTTGAAGTCTTTCAAAAGTGTATGAATACATATTAAAACACTACATGTATATACATTTTAACTGAGTCGTTAGGTCATCGTTAGTCGTTACATGTAAGTGTTGTTTTGAAACCTTTAGGTTAACGATCTTGTTAAATGTTGTTAACCCATTGTTTATTAAATCAAATGAGATGTTAAATTATTACATTATCATGATATCATGATGTATTAATATATCTTAATATGATATATATACATTAAATGTCGTTACAATGATAATCGTTACATATATGTCTCGTTTTAAAATCATTAAGTTAGTAGTCTTGTTTTTACATATGTAGTTCATTGTTAATATACTTAATGATATGTTTACTTATAATAATATCATGTTAACTATATATATATATATATATATATATACACATATATATATATATATATATATATATATATATATATATATATCCATATATATGTCATCATATAGTTTTTACAAGTTTTAACGTTCGTGAATCGCCGGTCAACTTGGGTGGTCAATTGTCTATATGAAACCTATTTCAATTAATCAAGTCTTAACAAGTTTGATTGCTTAACATGTTGGAAGCATTTAATCATGTAAATATCAATTTCATTTAATATATAAAAAAATGGAAAAGTTCGGGTCACTACAGTACCTACCCGTTAAATAAATTTCGTCCCGAAATTTTATGTTGTTGAAAGTGTTGACGAATCTTTTGGAAATAGATGCGGGTATTTCTTCTTCATCTGATCTCCACGCTCCTAGGTGAACTCGGGTCCTCTACGAGCATTCCATCGAACCTTAGTGAGATCTTCTTTAGCAAAACATTTCTTCAAATTCGAGACATGGAAAGTGTTATGTACATTCGCAAGTTGTTGAGGTAACTCAAGTCGGTAAGCTACTGGTCCGACACGATCAATAATCTTGAATGGTCCAAAATACCTTGGATTTAATTTCCCCCGTTTACCAAATCGAACAACACCTTTCCAAGGTGCAACCTTAAGCATGACCATTTCTCCAATTTCAAATTCTATGTCTTTTCTTTTAATGTCGGCGTAGCTCTTTTGTCGACTTTGGGCGGTTTTCAACCGTTGCTGAATTTGGATGATCTTCTCGGTAGTTTCTTGTATTATCTCTGGACCCGTAATCTGTCTATCCCCCACTTCACTCCAACAAATCGGAGACCTGTACTTTCTACCATAAAGCGCTTCAAACGGCGCCATCTCAATGCTTGAATGATAGCTGTTGTTGTAGGAAAATTCTGCTAATGGTAGATGTCGATCCCAACTGTTTTCGAAATCAATAACACATGCTCGTAGCATGTCTTCAAGTGTTTGTATCGTCCTTTCGCTCTGCCCATCAGTTTGTGGATGATAGGCAGTACTCATATCTACACGAGTTCCTAATGCTTGCTGTAATGTCTGCGAGAATCTTGAAATAAATCTGCCATCCCTATCAGAGATAATAGAGATTGGTATTCCATGTCTGGAGACGAATTCCTTCAAATACAGTCGTGCTAACTTCTCCATCTTGTCATCTTCTCTTATTGGCAGAAAGTGTGCTGACTTGGTGAGACGATAAACTATTACCCAAATAGTATCATAACCACTTGCAGTCCTTGACAATTTAGTAATGAAATCCATGATAATGTTTTCCCATTTCCATTTCGGGATTTCAGGTTGTTGTAGTAGACCTGATGGTTTCTGATGTTCAGCTTTGTCCTTAGAACACGTCAAACATTCTTCTACATATTTAGCAATATCGGCTTTCATACCTGGCCACCAAAAATGTTTCTTAAGATCCTTGTACATCTTCCCCGTTCCAGGATTTATTGAGTATCTGGTTTTATGAGCTTCTCTAAGTACCATTTCTCTCATATATCCAAATTTTGGTACCCAAATTCTTTCAGCCCTATACCGGGTTCCGTCTTCCCGAATATTAAGATGCTTCTCCGATCCTTTGGGTATTTCATCCTTTAAATTTCTCTCTTTTAAAACTCCTTGTTGCGCCTCCTTTATTTGAGTAGTAAGGTTAGTGTGAATCATTATATTCATAGATTTTACTCGAATGGGTTCTCTGTCCTTTCTGTTCAAGGCGTCGGCTACCACATTTGCCTTCCCTGGGTGATAACGAATCTCAAAGTCGTAATCATTCAACAATTCAATCCACCTACGCTGCCTCATATTCAGTTGTTTCTGATTAAATATGTGTTGAAGACTTTTGTGGTCAGTATATATAATACTTTTGACCCCATATAAGTAGTGCCTCCAAGTCTTTAATGCAAAAACAACCGCGCCTAATTCCAAATCATGTGTCGTATAATTTTGCCCGTGAATCTTCAATTGTCTAGACGCATAAGCAATCACCTTCGTCCGTTGCATTAATACACAACCGAGACCTTGCTTTGATGCGTCACAATAAATCACAAAATCATCATTCCCTTCAGGCAATGACAATATAGGTGCCGTAGTTAGCTTTTTCTTCAATAATTGAAACGCCTTCTCTTGTTCATCCTTCCATTCAAATTTCTTCCCTTTATGCGTTAATGCAGTCAAGGGTTTTGCTATTTTGGAGAAATCTTGGATGAATCTTCTGTAGTAACCAGCCAATCCTAAAAATTGACGTATATGATTCAGAGTTTTTGGGGTTTCCCACTTTTCAACGGTTTCGATCTTTGCCGGGTCCACCTGGATACCTTCTTAATTCACTAAGTGACCGAGGAATTGAACTTCTTCCAACCAAAATGCACACTTTGAAAACTTAGCGTATAGTTTTTCTTTCCTCAATACTTCTAGCACTTTTCTCAAATGTTCTTCGTGCTCTTGATCATTCTTCTAGTAAATAAGTATGTCATCGATGAAAACAATGACAAACTTGTCAAGATATGGCCCACACACTCGGTTCATAAGGTCTATGAACACAGATGGTGCGTTAGTCAATCCAAACGGCATAACCATAAACTCGTAATGAACATAACGCGTCCTAAAAGCAGTTTTTGGAATATCATCCTCCTTTACTTGCATTTGATGATATCCAGAACGTAAATCGATTTTTGAATAAACCGACGAGCCTTGTAGTTGATCAAATAAGTCGTCAATTCTCGGCAGTGGATAATGATTTTTGATGGTAAGTTTGTTCAACTCTCTGTAGTCAATACACAACCTAAATGTACCATCCTTCTTCTTGACAAACAAAACAGGAGCTCCCCATGGTGATGTACTGGGTCGAATGAAACCACGTTCTAATAGTTCTTGCAGTTCGCTTTGCAGTTCTTTCATCTCGCTGGGTGCGAGTCTATAAGGAGCACGAGCTATTGGTGCAGCTCCTGGTACAAGATCTATTTGAAATTCAACAGATCGATGTGGAGGTAGTCCCGGTAATTCTTTTGGAAATATATCGGGAAATTCTTTTGCGACGGGAATGTTAACACCTATTTCCTTATGAAGTAAGGCTAGTGTGCCAACAAGATACTAGAAGTAATCTAGCTTTAGGAGGGCGGAATGTTGCCGATTGATTTTTACCCTCGGGAAATAATCCCTGGAGACCCAGTTCACAAATGTAGAAACTTGTGGGGTGGCTTAATCAATCTGTCGTCCGTAGAGCGTAAGAATGCTAGCCGGATGAACACTAGTGAGAGAAAGTAGAGAGAGAAAGAGAAGTGAAGTCTCAGCTCTCAAAGTTGTCAGAATGTCTGAATTGTGTAAAATGACGACCCAAGGGGTCTATTTATAGTGTCAGATCCACCAGATTGCTTGGGGACACGTGTCAAATGATGATACGTTCTGTTACTTGTGATCCAAAATTTATGCTGAAGGTGGCGTTCTTCGGCCAGGGCTTACGCATGACGGAGAAGCCTGTACAACGGAGAACGCTGGACGGTTAACTCCACAAAACTGTTGTTTCCAGCCTTCCTGATGCTACTTTCATGCAACCGTTATGCCTTTTATGTGTGTATACGATAGGATACACCATTAAGTCCCCCCAGTTTAATGACTTAAGCATTTGAAGAATGATTAAGTCGTTAAACTTTTGAAAAACGCATGCCAAACCAGCCTGTTCATTGCCCACTTGCATCGGGGAAAACATTTTAGGCATTAAATGCAGACGAGTTTTACTGACACTGTTATGATTAATTTTTTACGGCTGAGATCGTCCACATGCCTCCAGCTGTAAAAAGTGCTATTTCGTACCTTTCGTTTAAACTCACCCCTACACGTGTCTTAATCGTGGCCATAAAAATTGCATCGATGAAATCCTATAAAAACCGTCATAACCCTGTTACCATCACTTTTTTACTTTTGCTAAGATCTAAAAAGCATATTTCTCCCCCAAATCTTCATAGCCTTCTTCAATCTTCAACTTTTTAAGGTTTACCGTCTTCCAAGGTCAGTACACTTCATATTACTGCTATTTTCTTCTTGTTGATATCTTTTACTGTATTATCATGGCTTCTTCACGGAGTACTGGCCAAGATCACGTCAAGCCTTCTTCATCAAATACCGCTGACATTCCAGAAGTTAGCACGATGGCTTCATCATTAACCAGTGAATATTTATATGGCTTAAAGATTGCCTTTCGCCATCTCAATCAATACAACCCTGTTCTTCCCACAATCGGACAAACTGCTGACAACCCTCCTGAGGGGAAAATTACTTTATACGCTTTACAAATTACCCACGGCAACCTCCGTGTTCCCCTTACTAACTTTCTTCTTCGCCTTCTTAGATATTATGGTGCCTGTCTTAGTCAGATGCATCCCCATGGCCTTCAAAAAATCATCCTTTTTGAAATGTATTGCAATGCTATTAATATAAAGCCTCGCATTAATGTTTTTATCTCTTTATTTAGAATCCGCACAATTAGCGATTGCTGACTTACTATTTATAGTAAGAAAAATAATTATTTTGTTGGTCTAAATAGAGTTTCAAACTTGAAGGACTGGAAAAGTCCATTTTTCTTTGTTGATGAAACTGTTATTCCGGAGGAATACTCCGTTGTCCGGGAGTGGGGTGCTATTGATGCTGGCATAGGAAAGGATGTTAAGATTTCTCCCGCAGAACAGCGGATAGTAAACAGTTTGAACGGACTCCGTCTTCTGCCCAGATCGTACGAAAGGTATGAGGGAATTCTTGTGCTGTGCAAAGTGAGCCAAGAATGGTCGAGCAATTCTGTGCCAGTACTTCGTGGGAAAAAACAGGGTAGGATGTGATATGATCATCCTATTATATATATATATATATATATATATATATATATATATATATATATATATATATATATATATATATATATATATATATATATATATATATATATATATATATATATATATTGATTTGTGTCTAGTGTTTGTCATGTGTACTTATATTGCTATTCATGTGTAACTTTTGCAGGCAACTCCGTGATGCAGGTTCGCTCTGCTCTTTTATCCACTGATCATGATGATGATGTAGAGGTTACTGCTCGTGACAAAACTGCTGAAGAGCTAGAGGCGGAGAGAGTTGCAGCTGAAACTAAAGCTGCTACTGATGCCGAAAAGGGAAAAGAAATTGCTGTGAGCAGCTCAGATAGCGAATCCGGGTCTGAACATACAGACACTGAGCGGACAACAAATGATACCACCACCGCCGATCAGCAAACATCGGCATCAATTGACATCACGGGTGAAACTAACCCTACTCCTCCTCCAACCCAAAAGACAAGAAAGAAGAGCATAGGCTCTAAAAGGGCGAAGAGTACAGAGGAGGGTAATAAGCAGAAACGCAGGAGAAATATGTTCATTCTGCTCTTTCTTGAAAATGCACATGTCTTTGCTTATAACTGTTATGTTTGTTCATAATGCTAATTTGTTTTTGTTTGTAATTTTAGCAGAGTCGGATGATAGCCAAGGGAAGGCTACGGAGGGCGGTGACCGGAGGCCAGAGGGGAATCTTGAAAGTGAAGGAGAGAAGGGCCTGAAAATGCCTGACCCAGACTTTGCTCCCTTCGATGAATCTGAATTTCAAGAAGATAGACCGGAAGGCAACTCTGCTTATGATTCTCCTCTTCCTAATATCACTAACCCTGCTGTCACCTCCTCCAATGTTCAAGAGCCAACTCTTCCTGCTCATGTGAGGGCTTTGCAGGCCATCATTGCAAACCCTGCCACTAAGGATAAATAATTTGCAACTCTTTTTCAGGAATGAATGATAAGACCATCTACATGCATATGCTTGTAAGTTATTGATGTGAGTTGCCTGAATTTACTCATAAAATTTTATTTTGTACAGGGTTGTGTTATCCCTGAGCTGAAACCCCAATTCACTGCTCTCCGTTCTGATCAACTCAGGGAATCAACTATGGCAGCTCATGTACTGCTAACCAACCACCTGGACTCTGTGCTGCAACTGCAAGAGCATCAAGAGTCTATTTTACTTTAGCTCGTAAGGACATAACTGAAGGTGCAAATGCTCGCAAAAGAGCTGCTGATGCTGAGTGTGCCTTAAGTGATGCACAGAAAATAATAAAGGCTAGAGAAGTTGAGCTAAAAAGTGCTCAAGATGTTGCTGCTGTTCTGCAAGGGGAAAGGGATGCTGAGAAGAAGAGATTGGAAGAGGAACAGGTGAAAGTTGGTGAGCTGGAGAAACAGCTAAATGTAGAGAGAGAAAAGTCTGCTATGAAATGTCCCGTTCTTATTGATTAAAAACGTTCCATATTAATTGATTTCGTTGCGAGGTTTTGACCTCTATATGAGACGTTTTTCAAAGACTGCATTCATTTTAAAATAAACTATAACCTTTATTTCATCAATAAAGGTTTAAAAAGCTTTTCGTAGATTATCAAATAATGATAATCTAAAATATCCTGTTTACACACGACCATTACATAATGGTTTACAATACAAATATGTTACAACAAAATAAGTTTCTTGAATGCAGTTTTTACACAATATCATACAAGCATGGACTCCAAATCTCGTCCTTATTTAAGTATGCAACAGCGGAAGCTCTTAATAATCACCTGAGAATAAACATGCTTAAAACGTCAACAAAAATGTTGGTGAGTTATATGTTTAACCTATATATATCAAATCATAATAATAGACCACAAGATTTCATATTTCAATACACATCTCATACATAGAGATAAAAATCATTCATATGGTGAACACCTGGTAACCGACATTAACAAGATGCATATATAAGAAAATCCCCATCATTCCGGGACACCCTTCGGATATGATATAAATTTCGAAGTACTAAAGCATCCGATACTTTGGATGGGGTTTGTTAGGCCCAATAGATCTATCTTTAGGATTCGCGTCAATTAGGGTGTTTGTTCCCTAATTCTTAGATTACCAGACTTAATAAAAAGGGGCATATTCGATTTCGATAATTCAACCATAGAATGTAGTTTCACGTACTTGTGTCTATTTTGTAAATCATTTATAAAACCTGCATTTATTCTCATTCCAAAAATATTAGATTTTAAAAGTGAGACTATAACTCACTTTCACAGATTTTTACTTCGTCGAGAAGTAAGACTTGGCCACTGTTGATTCACGAACCTATAACAATATATACATGTATATTAAAGTATGTTCAAAATATATTTACAACACTTTTAATATATTTTGATGTTTTAAGTTTATTAAGTCAGCTGTCCTCGTTAGTAACCTACAACTAGTTGTCCACAATTAGATGTACAGAAATAAATCGATAAATATTATCTTGAATAAATCCACGACCCAGTGTATACGTATCTCAATATTGATCACAACTCAAACTATATATATTTTGGAATCAACCTCAACCCTGTATAGCTAACTCCAACATTCACATATAGAGTGTCTATGGTTGTTCCGAAATATATATAGATGTGTCGATATGATAGGTCGAAACATTGTATACGTGTCTATGGTATCTCAAGATTACATAATATACAATACAAGTTGATTAAGTTATGGTTGGAATAGATTTGTTACCAATTTTCACGTAGCTAAAATGAGAAAAATTATCCAATCTTGTTTTACCCATAACTTCTTCATTTTAAATCCGTTTTGAGTGAATCAAATTGCTATGGTTTCATATTGAACTCTATTTTATGAATCTAAACAAAAAAAGTATAGGTTTATAGTCAGAAAAATAAGTTACAAGTCGTTTTTGTAAAGGTAGTCATTTCAGTCGAAAGAACGACGTCTAGATGACCATTTTAGAAAACATACTTCCACTTTGAGTTTAACCATAATTTTTGGATATAGTTTCATGTTCATAATAAAAATCATTTTCACAGAATAACAACTTTTAAATCAAAGTTTATCATAGTTTTTAATTAACTAACCCAAAACAGCCCGCGGTGTTACTACTACGGCGTAAATCCGGTTTTACGGTGTTTTTCGTGTTTACAGGTTTTAAATCATTAAGTTAGTATATCATATAGATATAGAACATGTGTTTAGTTAATTTTAAAAGTTAAGTTAGAAGGATTAACTTTTGTTTGCGAACAAGTTTAGAATTAACTAAACTATGTTCTAGTGATTACGAGTTTAAACCTTCGAATAAGATAGTTTTATATATATGAATCGAATGATGTTATGAACATCATTACTACCTCAAGTTTAGTAGGTAAACCTACTAGAAGTGACAAGAAATGATCTAGCTTCAAAGGATCTTGGATGGCTTGAAAGTTCTTGAAGTAGGATCATGACACAAAAACAAGTTCAAGTAAGATTTTTACTCGAATTAAGATAGTTTATAGTTATAGAAATTGAATTAAAGTTTGAATATGAATATTACCTTGAATAAGAAAGATAACCTACTTTATATAATAAAGATTTCTTGATCTTAGATGATTACTTGGAATGGATTAGAAAGCTTGGAAGTAAATTAGTAAACTTGAAGGGATTTTTGAAGTGTTCTTGAAGCGTTCTTCCTATGATGATTATAGCTTGATTCTTGAAGTGATTTTTAATGAAGATGATGATTAACTACTGGAAAAATACGTTCATAATAGTGTGTGTGTGTGTGTTGAGAGAGAATTAGAAAGAGAATTGGAAGTGAAATGGAGTGAATGATGAGTGGTAATTGGTGAGTGGTGAGTGGGGTTAAAAGGAGTTCTAGTTAGTTGACTAGCTCATGGTAGAAGTTAAAATTGATTAGTCATACATGACATAATCAAGAGTGGAATCCCATGCTAGTTCCTATTGGTATATACCCATAGTAAGTACGTTTTGAAGCTGTGTATAATACGGGTAAGAATACGACTAGAATTCTTGATGAAAGAAAAGAATGGGAAAGTAACTGTAACCATTTTTGTTAAGTATGAGTGTTTTAATATATGTCTTGAAGTCTTCCAAAAGTATTTTAATACATCTAAATACACTACATGTATATACATTTTAACTGAGTCGTTAAGTCATCGTTAGTCGTTACATGTAAGTGTTGTTTTGAAACCTTTAAGTTAACGATCTCAATTAATGTTGTTAACCCATTGTTTATTATATCTAATGAGATGTTAAATTATTATATTATCATGATATTATGATATATTAATATATCTTAATATGATATATATACATTTAAATGTCATTACAACGATAATCGTTACATATATGTCTCGTTTCGAAATCCTTAAGTTAGTAGTCTTGTTTATATGTATATAACTCATTGTTAATATACTTATGGAGATACTTACTTATCATAATCTCATGTTAACCAAATGTATATCCATATATATATCGTCATGTCGTTCTTACAAGTTTTAACGTTCGTGAATCACCGGTCAACTTGGGTGGTCAATTGTCTATATGAAACATATTTCAATTAATCAAGCCTTAACAAGTTTGATTGCTTAACATGTTGGAAACATTTAATCATGTAAATATCAATCTCAATTAATATATATAAACATGGAAAAGTTCGGGTCACTACAGTACCTACCCGTTAAATAAATTTCGTCCCGAAATTTTAAGCTGTTGAAGGTGTTGACGAATCTTCTAGAAATAGATGCGGGTATTTCTTCTTCATCTGATCTTCACGCTCCCAGGTGAACTCGGGTCCTCTACGAGTATTCCATCGAACCTTAACAATTGGTATCTTGTTTTGCTTAAGTCTTTTAACCTCACGATCCATTATTTCGACGGGTTCTTCGATGAATTGAAGTTTTTCGTTGATTTGGATTTCATCTAACGGAATAGTGAGATCTTCTTTAGCAAAACATTTCTTCAAATTCGAGACGTGGAAAGTGTTATGTACAGTCGCGAGTTGTTGAGGTAACTCAAGTCGGTAAGCTACTGGTCCGACACGATCAATAATCTTGAATGGTCCAATATACCTTGGATTTAATTTCCCTCGTTTACCAAATCAAACAACGCCTTTCCAAGGTGCAACTTTAAGCATAACCATCTCTCCAATTTCAAATTCTATATCTTTTCTTTTAATGTCAGCGTAGCTCTTTTGTCGACTTTGGGCGGTTTTCAACCGTTGTTGAATTTGGATGATCTTCTCGGTAGTTTCTTGTATAATCTCCGGACCCGTAATTTTTCTATCCCCCACTTCACTCCAACAAATCGAAGACCTGCTCTTTCTACCATAAAGTGCTTCAAACGGCGCCATCTCAATGCTTGAATGGTAGCTGTTGTTGTAGGAAAATTCTGCTAACGGTAGATGTTGATCCCAACTGTTTCCAAAATCAATAACACATGCTCGTAGCATGTCTTCAAGCGTTTGTATCGTCCTTTCGCTCTGCCCATCAGTTTGTGGATGATAGGCAGTACTCATGTCTAGACGAGTTCCTAATGCTTGCTGTAATGTCTGCCAGAATCTTGAAATAAATCTACCATCCCTATCAGAGATAATAGAGACTGGTATTCCTTGTCTGGAGACGACTTCCTTCAAATACAGTCGTGCTAACTTCTCCATCTTGTCATCTTCTCTTATTGGCAGGAAGTGTGCTGATTTGGTGAGACGATCAACTATTACCCAAATAGTATCAAAACCACTTGCAGTCCTTGGCAATTTAGTGATGAAATCCATGGTAATATTTTCCCATTTACATTCTGGGATTTCGGGTTGTTGAAGTAGACCTGATGGTTTCTGATGCTCAGATTTGACCTTAGAACACGTCAAACATTCTCCTACATATTCAGCAACATCGGCTTTCATACCCGGCCACCAAAAATGTTTCTTGAGATCCTTGTACATCTTCCCCGTTCCAGGATGTATTGAGTATCTGGTTTTATGAGCTTCTCTAAGTACCATTTCTCTCATATCTCCAAATTTTGGTACCCAAATCCTTTCAGCCCTATACCGGGTTCCGTCTTCCCGAATATTAAGATGCTGCTCCGATCCTTTGGGTATTTCATCCTTTAAATTTCCTTCTTTTTAAACTCCTTGTTGCGCCTCCTTTATTTGAGTAGTAAGGTCATTATGAATCATTATATTCATAGATTTTACTCGAATGGGTTCTCTGTCCTTCCTGCTCAAGGCATCGGCTACCACATTTGCCTTCCCCGGGTGGTAACGAATCTTAAAGTCGTAATCATTCAACAATTCAATCCACCTACGCTGCCTCATATTCAGTTGTTTCTGATTAAATATGTGTTGAAGACTTTTGTGGTCGGTATATATAATACTTTTGACCCCATATAAGTAGTGCCTCCAAGTCTTTAATGCAAAAACAACCGCGCCTAATTCTAAATCATGTGTCGTATAATTTTGTTCGTGAATCTTCAATTGTCTAGACGTATAAGCAATCACCTTCGTTCGTTGCATTAATACACAACCGAGACCTTGCTTTGATGCGTCACAATATAGGTGCCGTAGTTAGCTTTTTCTTCAATAACTGAAACGCTTTCTCTTGTTCATCATTCCATTCAAATTTCTTCCCTTTATGCGTTAATGCAGTCAAGGGTTTTGCTATTCTGGAAAAGTCTTGGATGAACCTTCTGTAGTAACCAGCTAGTCCTAAAAACTGGCGTATGTGTTTCGGAGTTTTTGGGGTTTCCCACTTTTTGACAGTTTCTATCTTTGCCGGATCCACCTTAATACCTTCTTTGTTCACTATGTGACCGAGGAATTGAACTTCTTCCAACCAAAATGCACACTTTGAAAACTTAGCGTACAATTCTTCCTTCCTCAATACTTCTAACACCTTTCTCAAATGTTCACCGTGTTCTTGGTCATTCTTTGAGTAAATAAGTATGTCATCAATGAAAACAATGACAAACTTGTCAAGGTATGGTCCACACACTCGGTTCATAAGGTCCATGAACACAGCTGGTGCATTAGTTAAACCAAACGGCATGACCATAAATTCGTAATGACCGTAACGCGTTCTGAAAGCAGTCTTTGGAATATCATCTTCTTTCACCCGCATTTGATGATACCCGGAACGTAAGTCAATCTTTGAATAAACAGACGAGCCTTGTAGTTGATCAAATAAGTCGTCGATTCTCGGTAGTGGGTAGCGGTTCTTGATGGTAAGTTTGTTCAACTCTCGGTAGTCGATACACAACCTGAATGTACCATCTTTCTTCTTGACAAACAAAACAGGAGCTCCCCACAGTGATGTGCTTGGTCGAATGAAACCATGCTCTAAAAGTTCTTGTAATTGGCTTTGCAGTTCTTTCATCTCGATGGGTGCAAGTCTGTAAGGAGCACGAGCTATTGGTGCAGCTCCTGGTACAAGATCTATTTGAAATTCAACGGATCGATGTGGGGGTAATCCTGGTAATTCTTTCGGAAATACATCGGGAAATTCTTTTGCGACGGGAACATCATTGATGCTCTTTTCTTCAGTTTGTACTTTCTCGACGTGTGCTAGAACAGCATAGCAACCTTTTCTTATTAGTTTTTGTGCCTTCAAATTACTAATAAGATGTAGCTTCGTGTTGCCCTTTTCTCCGTACACCATTAAGGGTTTTCCTTTTTCTCGTATAATGTGAATTGCATTTTTGTAACAAACGATCTCTGCTTTCACTTCTTTCAACCAGTCCATACCGATTATCACATCAAAACTCCCTAACTCTACTGGTATCAAATCAATCTTAAATGTTTCGCTAACCAGTTTAATTTCTCGAGTCCGACATATATTATCTGCTGAAATTAATTTACCATTTGCTAATTCGAGTAAAAATTTACTATCCAAAGGCGTCAATGGACAACTTAATTTAGCACAAAAATCTCTACTCATATAGCTTCTATCCGCACCCGAATCAAATAAAACGTAAACAGATTTATTGTCAATAAGAAACGTACTCGTAACAAGCTTCGGGTCTTCCTGTGCCTCTGCCGCATTAATATTGAAAACTCTTCCGCAGCCTTGTCCATTCATGTTCTCCTGGTTCGGGCAATTTCTAATAATGTGGCCCGGTTTTCCACATTTATAACAAACTACATTGGCATAACTTGCTCTGACACTACTTGCTCCGCCATTACTCGTTTCGACACCATTTATTCCTTTCGTTCTATTAACCCCTGGTCCGCAGACCTCACACTTCGCCGCGCTATGACCATTTCTTTTACACTTGTTGCAAAATTTGGTGCAGAACCCCGAGTGATACTTTTCACACCTTTGGCATAGCTGCTTCTGATTGTTGTTGTTGTTGCGGTTATTATTGTTGTTGGGATAATTGTTGTAGTTGCTGTTGTTGTTGTTGTTGTTGTTGTTGGGCCGTTTGTTGTAGTTGCGATTGATGTTGCGATTGTTGGGATAATTGTTGCGATTATTGTTGTAATTGCTGTTGTTGTTGTTGTATTGGTGATTCTTATCACCGTTTTCCTCCCACTTTCTTTTGACTTGCTTCACATTGGCCTCTTCAGCAGTCTGTTCTTTAATTCTTTCTTCAATCTGGTTCACTAGTTTGTGAGCCATTCTACATGCTTGTTGTATGGAGGCGGGCTCGTGTGAACTTATATCTTCTTGGATTCTTTCCGGTAATCCTTTCACAAACGCGTCGATCTTCTCTTCCTCATCTTCGAATGCTCCCGGACACAATAGGCACAATTCTGTGAATCGTCTTTCATACGTGGTAATATCAAATCCTTGGGTTCGTAACCCTCTAAGTTCTGTCTTGAGCTTATTGACCTCGGTTCTGGGACGGTACTTCTCGTTCATCAAGTGCTTGAATGCTTACCACGGTAGTGCGTACGCATCGTCTTGTCCCACTTGCTCTAGATAGGTATTCCACCATGTTAACGCAGAACCTGTGAAGGTATGCGTAGCTTACTTCACTTTGTCCTCTTCAGTACACTTACTTATGGTAAACACCGATTCTACCTTCTCGGTCCACCGTTTCAATCCGATCGGTCCTTCGGTTCCATCAAATTCCAAAGGTTTGCAGGCAGTGAATTCTTTGTAGGTGCATCCTACACGATTTCCTGTACTGCTAGATCCAAGGTTATTGTTGGTATGTAGCGCAGCCTGTACTGCGGCTATGTTTGAAGCTAGAAAAGTACGGAATTCCTCTTCATTCATATTCACGGTGTGTCGAGTAGTCAGTGCCATTTCCTTCAAAATAGTCAAATGGAACAAGTTAATCATACAGAATATTAAGAGTAGTTAATAGTATTTCGTAGCATAATATGAACTCATTTATAAAAGCTTTTTCTTCATATTAGCGTTTTATAAGTTTAAATTCGGGTAGTACCTACCCGTTAAGTTCATACTTAGTAGCTAATATACAATTCAACTACTACAATTCTATATGAAAAACTGATTATAATAATATTTCGCGTTCAAACTTTTATACAATATTTTACAAACTTACAATACTACTTATTTTACATAAAGCATGAAATATAGCCCACAATAACTTTGATACAAGATAGTTGTGAAGATAATTCTAGCTAGTACACAAGTCGTTCAGCAAAGGCAATAAAGACACGTAATTCATACGTCCAGAAACAAGTCATGCATTCTGGTTTTACTAGGACTACTTCCCATCCTTGGTCTTGTGGAACAGAACCATTATGGCCGTTGATAAGACAGCGTGTTGTAACGTCGTCAAAGGGACGAGGGTTACGTAATGTCCAACAGTCCCGTAACAATCTAAAAACCTCATTTCTTACCCCAATTACCGACTCCGTCACTTGTGGGAACGTTTTGTTTAATAGTTGTAGGCCGATGTTCTTGTTCTCACTTTGGTGAAAAGCGAACATTACTAATCCGTAAGCATAACATGCTTCTTTATGTTGCATGTTTGCCGCTTTTTCTAAATCACGAAGTCCAATATTCGGATATATTGAGTCAAAATAATTTCTTAACCCATTGCGTAAAATAGCATTTGGGTTCCCCGCAATATATGCGTCAAAGTAAACACATCTTAACTTATGGATTTCCCAATGTGATATCCCCCATCTTTGGAACGAAAACCATTAATAAACCAAGGCATTCTTGGAACGTTCTTCGAATGTCTTACAAACTGATCTCGCCTTAAATAGTTGTGCCGAAGAATTCTGACCGACTCTAGACAAGATTTCATCAATCATGTCTCCGGGTAGGTCTCTTAAAATATTGGGTTGTCTATCCATTTTGTGTTTTTATACTGTAAAATAGACAAGAGTTAGATTCATAAAAAAAAATACTTATTAATACAAGCAATTTTTACATATATCATAAAGCAAAAGCACACTATATTACATATATTACACCACACGAATACAACTATCTTATTCCGACTCGCTTGTTTCTTCTTCTTCGGTTTTGGTTCGTTTTGCCAAGTTTCTAGGGATATATGATGTTCCCCTAATACGAGCCGTCGTTTTCCACATTGGTTTAGAAAAACCTGGTGGTTTAGAGGTTCCCGGGTCATTGTTACAACTTAAGGACTTCGGGGGTTGACGATACATATAAAGTTCATCGGGGTTGGAATTAGATTTCTCTATTTTTATGCCCTTTCCCTTATTATTTTCTTTTGCCTTTTTAAATTCAGTTGGGGTAATTTCTATAACATCATCGGAATTCTTGTCAGAATCCGATTCATCGGAGAATTGGTAATCCTCCCAATATTTTGATTCCTTAGCGGAAACACCATTGACCATAATTAACCTTGGTCGGTTGGTTGAGGATTTTCTTTTACTTAACCGTTTTATTATTTCCCCCACCGGTTCTATTTCTTCATCCGGTTCCGATTCTTCTTCCGGTTCCGATTCTTCTTCTGGTTCCGACTCTTCTTCCGGTTCCTCTTCGGGAACTTGTGAATCAGTCCACGAATCATTCCAATTTACATTTGACTCTTCATTATTATTAGGTGAGTCAATGTGACTTGTTCTAGAGGTAGACATCTATCACATAATATCAAACGCGTTAAGAGATTAATATATCACATAATATTCACATGTTAAAAATATATAGTTTCCAACAAAATTTGTTAAGCAATCATTTTTCAAGTAAACACGGTCGAAGTCCAGACTCACTAATGCATCCTAACAAACTCGATAAGACACACTAATGCAAAATTCTGGTTCCCTAAGACCAACGCTCGGATACCAACTGAAATGTCCCGTTCTTATTGATTAAAAACGTTCCATATTAATTGATTTCGTTGCGAGGTTTTGACCTCTATATGAGACGTTTTTCAAAGACTGCATTCATTTTAAAATAAACTATAACCTTTATTTCATCAATAAAGGTTTAAAAAGCTTTTCGTAGATTATCAAATAATGATAATCTAAAATATCCTGTTTACACACGACCATTACATAATGGTTTACAATACAAATATGTTACAACAAAATAAGTTTCTTGAATGCAGTTTTTACACAATATCATACAAGCATGGACTCCAAATCTCGTCCTTATTTAAGTATGCGACAGCGGAAGCTCTTAATAATCACTTGAGAATAAACATGCTTAAAACGTCAACAAAAATGTTGGTGAGTTATAGGTTTAACCTATATATATCAAATCATAATAATAGACCACAAGATTTCATATTTCAATACACATCCCATACATAGAGATAAAAATCATTCATATGGTGAACACCTGGTAACCGACATTAACAAGATGCATATATAAGAAAATCCCCATCATTCTGGGACAACCTTCGGATATGATATAAATTTCGAAGTACTAAAGCATCCGATACTTTGGATGGGGTTTGTTAGGCCCAATAGATCTATCTTTAGGATTCGCGTCAATTAGGGTGTCTGTTCCCTAATTCTTAGATTACCAGACTTAATAAAAAGGGGCATATTCGATTTCGATAATTCAACCATAGAATGTATTTTCACGTACTTGTGTGTATTTTGTAAATCATTTATAAAACCTGCATGTATTCTCATCCCAAAAATATTAGATTTTAAAAGTGGGACTATAACTCACTTTCACAGATTTTTACTTCGTCGAGAAGTAAGACTTGGCCACTGTTGATTCACGAACCTATAACAATATATTCATGTATATTAAAGCATGTTCAAAATATATTTACAACACTTTTAATATATTTTGATGTTTTAAGTTTATTAAGTCAGCTGTCCTCGTTAGTAACCTACAACTAGTTGTCCACAGTTAGATGTACAGAAATAAATCGATAAATATTATCTTGAATCAATCCACGACCCAGTGTATACGTATCTCAGTATTGATCACAACTCAAACTATATATATTTTGGAATCAACCTCAACCCTGTATAGCTAACTCCAACATTCACATATAGAGTGTCTATGGTTGTTCCAAAATATATATAGATGTGTCGACATGATAGGTCGAAACATTGTATACGTGTCTATAGTATCTCAAGATTACATAATATACAATACAAGTTGATTACGGTATGGTTGGAATAGATTTGTTACCAATTTTCACGTAGCTAAAATGAGAAAAATTATCCAATCTTGTTTTACCCATAACTTCTTCATTTTAAATCCGTTTTGAGTGAATCAAATTGCTATGGTTTCATATTGAACTCTATTTTATGAATCTAAACAGAAAAAGTATAGGTTTATAGTCGGAAAAATAAGTTACAAGTCATTTTTGTAAAGGTAGTCATTTCAGTCGAAAGAACGACGTCTAGATGACCATTTTAGAAAACATACTTCCACTTTGAGTTTAATCATAATTTTTGGATATAGTTTCATGTTCATAATAAAAATCATTTTCTCAGAATAACAATTTTTAAATCAAAGTTTATCATAGTTTTTAATTAACTAACCCAAAACAGCCCGCGGTGTTACTACGACGGCGTTAATCCGGTTTTACGGTGTTTTTCGTGTTTCCAGGTTTTAAATCATTAAGTTAGCATATCATATAAATATAGAACATGTGTTTAGTTAATTTTAAAAGTCAAGTTAGAAGGATTAACTTTTGTTTGCGAACAAGTTTAGAATTAACTAAACTATGTTCTAGTGATTACGAGTTTAAACCTTCGAATAAGATAGTTTTATATATATGAATCGAATGATGTTATGAACATCATTACTACCTCAAGTTTAGTAGGTAAACCTACTGGAAGTGACAAGAAATGATCTAGCTTCAAAGGATCTTGGATGGCTTGAAAGTTCTTGAAGTAGGATCATGACACAAAAACAAGTTCAAGTAAGATTTTTACTCGAATTAAGATAGTTTATAGTTATAGAAATTGAATCAAAGTTTAAATATGAATATTACCTTGAATAAGAAAGATAACCTACTGTATATAACAAAGGTTTCTTGATCTTAGATGATTACTTGGAATGGATTAGAAAGCTTGGAAGTAAATTAGTAAACTTGAAGGGATTTTTGAAGTGTTCTTGAAGTGTTCTTCCTATGATGATTATAGCTTGATTTTTGAAGTGATTTTTGATGAAGATGATGATTAACTACTGGAAAAATACGTTCATAATAGTGTGTGTGTGTGTGTTGAGAGAGAATTAGAAAGAGAATTGGAAGTGAAATGGAGTGAATGATGAGTGGTAATTGGTGAGTGGTGAGTGGGGTTAAAAGAAGTTCTAGTTAGTTGACTAGCTCATGGTAGAAGTTAAAATTGATTAGTCATACATGACGTAATCAAGAGTGGAATCTCATGCTAGTTCCTATTGGTATATACCCATAGTAAGTACGTTTTGAAGCTGTGTATAATACGGGTAAGAATACGACTAGAATTCTTGATGAAAGAAAAGAATGGGAAAGTAACTGTAACCATTTTTGTTAAGTATGAGTGTTTTAATATATGTCTTGAAGTCTTCCAAAAGTATTTTAATACATCTAAATACACTACATGTATATACATTTTAACTGAGTCGTTAAGTCATCGTTAGTCGTTACATGTAAGTGTTGTTTTGAAACCTTTAAGTTAACGATCTCAATTAATATTGTTAACCCATTGTTTATTATATCTAATGAGATGTTAAATTATTATATTATCATGATATTATGATATATTAATATATTTTAATATGATATTTATACATTTAAATGTCGTTACAACGATAATCGTTACATATATGTCTCGTTTCGAAATCCTTAAGTTAGTAGTCTTGTTTATATGTATATAACTCATTGTTAATATACTTATGGAGATACTTACTTATCGTAATCTCATGTTAACCATATGTATATCCATATATATATCGTCATGTCGTTCTTACAAGTTTTAACGTTCGTGAATCTCCGGTCAACTTGGGTGGTCAATTGTCTATATGAAACATATTTCAATTAATCAAGTATTAACAAGTTTGATTGCTTAACATGTTGGAAACATTTAATCATGTAAATATCAATCTCAATTAATATATATAAACATGGAAAAGTTCGGGTCACTACATGCTAAGCTTCTCCGGAGGGTGGAGAAAGGCGAGGGCAATTTTGCTGAGCTTAAGAAGGGTGTACCAGGTCTGATAGCTAAGGTGCTTGGATCCAATCTTGTAGGGAATCCCTACAATGATTATGTTGATGCTGCCTGCGCCCATGCTATTGCTGATGTGACCGGCAAGCTGTTCAAACGCCTTGCTCCCAATCAAACCCCTTCTGCTGCTATTGCCAAACTTATGCCCCCTGGTACTCAAGAAAAAGTTGATGAGGCCAAGAAAAAATTGATAAATTTGAAGATAAATGTTTTTGACGAAGTATGCAGCAAAGATGATTCATCTGCTCAAGATGTGCTTAGCGTGCAGTTTGATTGATCTTTGTAAAAATATCAAACAATGTTTGGTAATAATTTTCCATCTGATTTTGACATTATATATATATACTGACTTTATTGTGATGACTATGTTTGTTTACATGCTTGTTGCAAATATTTTGATGCTTAACACTTTAAAACCAATTGATTATGCACCTGAGCATAAAATTTCTATACACAATTGTGCAGTGTATAATTGAGCAAATCATTTTGAAAAGTGTATAAGGTAATTCATATTTAGACGCCTTGTAGTATTAAGTTTTGCTAAATTATTATGATGTCTAAATTCTGTTAAACACTTTCCGTCATAAAATTAATGAGGAAGAATAGAAAGTGTTTTAGAAGAATGATTACAAATCAATAAACTCCCCGTGTTACACCTTCCATCATAAAGTATATGAGGAAGAATAGAAAGTGTTTTAGAAGAATGATTACAAATCAATAAACTCTCCGTCTTACGCCTTCCGCCATAAAGTATATGAGGAAGAATTGCTAATTATTTTTCCTTCATACATAAAATATAGAACTTCGTTCTGTGAAGTAAGTTTTTTATAATGTTTGTCATGACAAGTATCTGAGTTTTGTATCATGCCTCCGTGCGTTCTAGTAAAAATTAAACGTTTTCTAGCCGATCCCTTGTGCCTTTACTGGCCGGCATAAAAGCTTCCGCCATCGGAGGTATTTTAAAAATACACTCCTTCTGAAGGTTATAAATGTAATGTTTTACATTTGTCACGGGCAGCACTTTGTTTAAAAATATATAATATTTTGTTCGGTACTGTGCAGTACATAAACGATTGATGACGAATTTAGGTGGATCAAGCCTAATTAGTACGCCATGAATGTTTAATGTATGCAATTGCTAATATATGCACTGTAAAATTAGCACAATGGCTCACAGTAAATTGATAAACGCTGCTCTTCATTATAATGCGAAAATATGTTCTTTAAATGCCAAACATGTGTATTTTGGCATGAATACAACGATTGTAGAAGGCAATGCCTTCATAAAAATGCTAAAAAACTGCTCTTGATATTAAACTCCTGCTCTTGATAACATGCTAAGATTTGCTTCTTCACACACCGAGCGCCCAGCGCTATCCGGCCTTCACACTTGATTATGGAATGAAAAACTCCTGAACTTCATCATCACTAAACAACCGATCATGCTTTCTCCAGTTTACGTTGCCTTTTGGTAAATTCACAAATGTGGATCTCTCCCTAGCCGGTGCCACATACTGTGAATGTATGGCAGCTACTCCGTTAGGAGTTGGGAACCTGATCTCTGCATGAGCTGTCGATGTTATTGCTCCGAATTTAGCCAACGCTGCCCTTCCAAAAAGGACGTTAAACCGAGAATTTCCATCTATAATTGTGAAATCGATTGTTTCTGTTCTCAACAATGGGAATGTGCCCATAACAACTTCCAAACGAATCTGCCCCATGGAATTTACCGGTGCTCCCGTTAATCCAGAAACTTTCAATCTCGTTTGCCTAGCTCTGTCCTGCACATGCCTTGGAAAAGTCTTCAAGCAATGCCAGTAAATGATGTCAGCTTCACTTCCCATATCTGTGTAGATACAGTTGACAAACTTATTGGCTATCTCTGCTGAAATGATCACTGGCTGAACGGACAATGCCCAATTCTGAATTGGCTGAAAGATAATTGGAGCATATCTCCAGCTGTCCAAATTGCTATTTGGTGATTCACCTTCTGCATAATAACTGTCGTTGATCTAAACCATCCTAATTACAACTTCTGGAGTTGTCTCACGCTCTGTGACCCGGTCTCCGTACTGCGGTTGGTTCCGATTATCTCTTCCGCCATGCTGCTCTCTTCTGTTCTCTCCACGGCGTCCTCTGTTACCATCATTCCTTTGCCACGCAAATTTCCTGCGAGGATCATTCCTCCTGTACTGTTTGCCAGGCAACAAATGATTCAATTCTCCTGCCTTGATTTTCCCTATGATTTCCCTCATCAAAGATTTGCAATTGTCCGTATCATGGCCCCATACCTCATGGAAATCGCACCACAACTCACTCTTTGGACCCTCCCTTTCTTCCATAGGTGCTGGAGCATTGAAAGTGGTCCTAATTGGTTCAGTGAAGAGGATCTCTTTCGGAGTTTTGGTAAGCGCCATAATCAACGGGTGCCTTTCTATTGGCTTTCTATTGTGGTGAAAATCATTAGGGTGATTGTTTCCTCTCCATCCTCCATTTGAATTGTCATTCCTTCTCTGATTTCTGTCAAAATACCGTGCGGCTTGCTACTACTGCCAGTATCAAACTTGTTCAACCCACACTCACCAGCTCGAACATGCCTTTGTGCAACCTCCAACGCTTGATGCAATGTTTTTGGCAAGTCATACCGTAATGCATGAACAAGTGCACTAAACCGTCGTTGGTCCAAACAGAAAATGAAGCCAGACACAAGCTGTGATTCTAGACAATCAGGAATCTTCTGTGCTTCAAGTGTATAACGCTTCATAAAATTGCTCAAAGATTCGTTATGATGCATTGTGATCTCGTGTGCATCAAGATGTGTCAGAGTACAGCTCCGAAGATTTTGGTATTGCATCACAAATTTTGCTCTCAAATCAAGAAAACTGGTAATACTCCTTGGCGGCAAACTAGCAAACCATTCGCGTGCCATTATCTGCAATATCATAGGAAACATATGGCATGCAGTTTCATCCTCCCAATGCTGCAACCTCATAACACCTTCAAACATAGTCAGAAAATCTTCCGGATCCGTTGTAACATCATAAACTCCAATTGCTGGTATAGCAAGATTTCTAGGCAATGGATAATTAGCAATTCGATCAAGGAAACACTGTGTAAATTCTGCCATGGCCGGTGGCTTGGTGGCTTGCTCTCTAGTAATGAGGGCAAAGAAATTGTCCACGGCCACAGCACGGACGGCGGGCTGCGCTAAGCGTTGCTTATATTTTGCCGGAGCTGTCTGCTTAAGAATGTCATTCAAAACCAACACTGCCTACTTCTCTGACATGAACTCATCTTTGTCAGTTTCATCATCAGAGTCATTATTATCATAGCTCAGGTCGTTATCATCCCCAGAATCATCAATAAGACTGCCCAGCTTGTCGAGTAGCCTAGATAACTTGTATTTTGATACAGATTGCCTTTTCATTATTTGCTTGTCTCTGCCATCCGCCATCCGCCAAAGAGGTATAAATGATGGACATCGCCGTGGTTGCATCAATGGTCGTCGTTCTGGATTAGTAACGAAATTTGAAAGTCTTTCTGCACTTCTGGCTGTCGTTTCTTCGATTACTGGCCTTTTCTCCGAATTAGTTGCCAAATGTTTAAGCCTTTCTGCAGTTTCAGCAACTGTTTCTTTAATCGTACCATCTAGTGGCTGGACGGGTACATCTTCAACAGTTATCATGTCATCAGTTGATGGATTGTTGACTGCTTCAAGTACAAATGGAGCTTCAGTTGTTTTTGTTCCTTTTTCGTTTCGTGTGTTCTTTGCATTAGTGGATGGCGCCATTGTTAACACCTATTTCCTTATGAGGTAAGGCTTAGTGTGCCAATAAGATACTAGAAGTAATCTAGCTTTAGGAGGGTGGAGTGTTGCCGATTGATTTTTACCCTCGGGAAATAATCCCTGCAGACCCGGTTCACAAGTGTAGAAACTTGTGGGGTGGCTTAATCAATCTGTCATCCATAGAGCGTAAGAATGCTAGCCGGATGACCTCTAGTGAGAGAAAGTAGAGAGAGAAAGAGAAGTGAAGTCTCAGCTCTCAAAGTTATCAGAATGTCTGAACTGTGTAAAATGACAACCTAAGGGGTCTATTTATAGTGTCAGATCCACCAGATTGCTTGAGGACACATGTCAGATGATGATACGTTCTGTTACTTGTGATCCGAAATTTATGCTGAAGGTGGCGTTCTCCGGCCAGGGCTTACGCATGACGGAGAAGCCTGTACAACGGAGAACGCTGGACGATTAACTCCACAAAACTGTTGTTTCCAGCCTTCCTGATGCTACTTTCATGCAACCGTTATGCCTTTTATGTGTGTATACGATAGGATACACCATTAGGGAACATCATTGATGCTCTTTTCTTCAGATTGTACTTTCTCGACGTGTGCTAGAATAGCATAGCAACCTTTTCTTATTAGTTTTTGTGCCTTCAAATTACTAATAAGATGTAGCTTCGTGTTTCCCTTTTCTCCGTACACCATTAAGGGTTTTCCTTCTTCTCGTACAATGCGAATTGCATTTTTATAACATACGATCTCTGCTTTCACCTTCTTCAGCCAGTCCATGCCAACTATTACATCAAAACTACCTAACTCTACGGGTATCAAATCAATCTTAAATATTTTGCTACCCAGTTTAATTTCTCGATTTCGGCATATATAATCTGCTGAAATTAATTTACCGTTTGCTAATTCGAGTAAAAATTTACTATCCAATGGCGTCAATGGACAACTTAATTTAGCACAAAAATCTCTACTCATATAGCTTCTATCCGCACCCGAATCAAATAAAACGTAAGCAGATTTATTGTCAATAAGAAACGTACCCGTAACAAGCTCCGGGTCTTCCTGTGCCTCTGTCGCATTAATATTGAAAATTCTTCCACGGCCTTGTCCATTCGTGTTCTCCTGGTTCGGGCAATTTCTAATAATGTGGCCCAGTTTTCCACATTTATAACAAACTACATTGGCATAACTTGCTCCGACACTACTTGCTCCGCCATTACTCGTTCCGACACCATTTGTTCCTTTCGTTCTGTTAACCCCTGGTCAGTAGACCTCACACTTTGCCGCGCTATGACCATTTCTTTTACACTTGTTGCAAAATTTGGTGCAGAACCCCGAGTGATACTTTTCACACCTTTGGCATAGCTGCTTCTAATTGTTGTTGTTGTTGTGGTTGTTATTGTTGTTGGGATGATTGTTGTAGTTGTTGTTGTTGTTTTTGTTGTTGTTGTTGTTGGGCCGTTTGTTGTAGTTGCGATTGATGTTGCGATTGTTGGGATAGTTGTTGCGGTTATTGTTGTAATTGTTGTTGTTGTTGTATTGGTGATTCTTATCACCGTTTTCCTCCCACTTTCTTTTGACTTGCTTTACATTGGCCTCTTCAGCCGCCTGTTCTTTAATTCTTTCCTCAATCTGGTTCACTAGTTTGTGAGCCATTCTACATGCATGTTGTATGGAGGCGGGCTCGTGTGAACTTATATCTTCTTGGATTCTTTCCGGTAATCCTTTCATAAATGGGTCGATCTTCTCTTCCTCATCTTCGAACGCTCTCAGACACAATAGGCACAATTCTGTGAATCGTCTTTCGTACGTGGTAATATCAAATCCTTGGGTTCGTAACCCTCTAAGTTCTGTCTTGAGCTTATTGACCTCGGTTCTGGGATGGTACTTCTCGTTCATCAAGTGCTTGAATGCTGACCACGGTAGTGCGTAAGCATCATCTTGTCCCACTTGCTCTAGATAGGTATTCCACCATGTTAACGCAGTACCTGTAAAGGTATGCGTAGCGTACTTCACTTTGTTATCTTCAGTACAATTACTTATGGCGAACACCGATTCAACCTTCTCGGTCCACCATTTCAATCCAATCGGTCCTTCGGTTCCATCAAATTCCAAAGGTTTGCAGGCAGTGAATTCTTTGTAGGTGCATCCTACACGATTTCTTGCGCCGTTAGCTGCATTGCTAGATTCGGAGTTATTGTTGGTGTGTAGCGCAGCCTGTACTATGGCTATGTTTGAAGCAAGAAAGGCACGAAATTCGTCTTCGCTCATATTCAAGGTGTGTCGAGTAGTCGGTGCCATTTCCTTCAAAATAGTCAAATGAAATGAGTTAATAATATAGAATATCAAGAGTAGTCAATAGTATTTCATAGCGTAATATGAACTTATTTATAAAAGCTCTTTCTTCATATTAGCGTTTTATACTCTTTAATTCGGGTAGTACCTACTCGTTAAGTTCATACTTAGTAGCTAACATACCATTTCAACTACTACAATTCTATATGAAAAACTAATCACAAAAAAAAAAAAATATCATATTCAAACCTTTATACAATAACTTGCAAACTTACAATACCGCTTTTTTTTTACATATAGCATGAAATATAGCACATAAAATTTTGATACAAAGTAGTTGCGAAGATAATTCTAGTTAATAAATAAGGCGTTCAGCAAAGGCAATAAAGACACGTAATTCATACGTCCAGAAACAAGTCATGCATTCTGGTTTTACTAATACCACTTACCATCCTTGGTTTAGTGGAACATAACCGTTGTGACCGATAGTAAGACAATGTGTTGTAACGTCGTCAAAAGGATGAAGGTTACGTAATGACCAACAGTCTCGTAATAACCTAAAAACCTCATTTCTTACCCCAATTACCGACTCCGTCACTTGTGGGAACATTTTGTTTAATAGTTGTAGCCCGATGTTCTTGTTCTCACTTTGGTGAGAAGCGAACATTACTAACCCGTAAGCATAACATGCTTCTTTATGTTGCATGTTAGCCGCTTTTTCTAAATCATGAAGTCCTATATTCGGATATATTGAGTCAAAATAATTTCTTAACCCGTTGCGTAAAATAGCATTTGGGTTCCCCGCAATATATGCGTCAAAGTAAACACATCGTAACTTATGGATTTCTCAATGTGATATCCCCCATCTTTCGAACAAAAGCCTTTTATAAATCAAGGCATTCTTGGAACGTTCTTCGAATGTCTTACAAACTGATCTCGCCTTAAATAGTTGTGCCGAGAAATTCTGACCGACTCTAGACAAGATTTCATCAATCATGTCTCCGGGTAGGTCTCTTAAAATATTGGGTTGTCTATCCATTTTGTGTTTTTATACTGTAAAATAGACAAGAGTTAGATTCATAAAAAAATACTTATTAATACAAGCAATTTTTACATATATCATAAAGCATAAGCACACTATATTACATATATTACACCACACGAATACAACTATCTTATTCCGACTCGCTCGTTTCTTCTTCTTCGATTTTGGTTCGTTTTGCCAAGTTTCTAGGGATATATGATGTTCCCCTAATACGAGTCGTCGTTTTCCACATTGGTTTAGAAAAACCTGGTGGTTTAGAGGTTCCCGGGTTATTGTCATAACTTAAGAAATACGGGTGTTGACGATACATATAAAGTTTATCGTGTTTGGAATCAAATTTCTCTATTTTTATGCCCTTTCCCTTATTGTTCTCTTTTGCCTTATTAAATTATGTTGGGGTAATTTCTATAACATCATCGGAATCCTTGTCGGGATCCGATTCATCGAAGAATTGGTAATCCTCCCAATACTTTGCTTCCTTGGGTGAAACACCATTGACCATAATTAACTTTGGTCGGTTGGTTGAGGATTTTCTTCTACTTAACCATTTTATTATTTCCCCACTGGTTCTATTTCTTCTTCCGGTTCCGATTCTTCTTCCGGTTCCGATTCTTCTTCCGGTTCCTCTTCGGGAACTTGTGAATCAGTCCACGAATCATTCCAATTTACATTTGACTCTTCATTATCATTAGGTGAGTCAATGGGACTTGTTCTAGAGGTAGACATCTATCACATAATATCAAACACGTTAAGAGATTAATATATCACATAATATTCACATGTTAAAAATATATAGTTTCCAACAAAAATGTTAAGCAATCATTTTT
Organism: Rutidosis leptorrhynchoides; assembly: GCF_046630445.1. Classification (NCBI taxonomy): domain Eukaryota; kingdom Viridiplantae; phylum Streptophyta; class Magnoliopsida; order Asterales; family Asteraceae; genus Rutidosis; species Rutidosis leptorrhynchoides. Next base: position 264,019,114 of record NC_092337.1, read on the forward strand.
AAAGAAAACACGGTCGAAGTCCAGACTCACTAATGCATCCTAACAAACTCGATAAGACACACTAATGCAAATTTTCTGGTTCTCTAAGACCAACGCTCGGATACCAACTGAAATGTCCCGTTCTTATTGATTAAAAACGTTCCATATTAATTGATTTCGTTGCGAGGTTTTGACCTCTATATGAGACTTTTTTTCAAAGACTACATTCATTTTAAAACAAACCATAACCTTTATTTCATCAATAAAGGTTTAAAAAGCTTTACGTAGATTATCAAATAATGATAATCTAAAATATCTTGTTTACACACGACCATTACATAATGGTTTACAATACAAATATGTTACAACAAGATAAGTTTCTTGAATGCAGTTTTTACACAATATCATACAAGCATGGACTCCAAATCTTGTCCTTATTTAAGTATGCGACAGCGGAAGCTCTTAATAATCACCTGAGAATAAACATGCTTAAAACGTCAACAAAAATGTTGGTGAGTTATAGGTTTAACCTATATATTATCAAATCATAATAATAGACCACAAGATTTCATATTTCAATATACATCCCATACATAGAGATAAAATTCATTCATATGGTGAACACCTGGTAACCGACATTAACAAGATGCATATATAATAATATCCCCATCATTCCGGGACACCCTTCGGATATGATATAAATTTCGAAGTACTAAAGCATCCGGTACTTTGGATGGGGTTTGTTAGGCCCAATAGATCTATCTTTAGGATTCGCGTCAATTAGGGTGTCTGTTCCCTAATTCTTAGATTACCAGACTTAATAAAAAGGGGCATATTTGATTTCGATAATTCAACCATAGAATGTAGTTTCACGTACTTGTGTCTATTTTGTAAATCATTTATAAAACCTGCATGTATTCTCATCCCAAAAATATTAGATTTTAAAAGTGGGACTATAACTCACTTTCACAGATTTTTACTTAGTCGGGAAGTAAGACTTGGCCACTGGTCGATTCACGAACCTATAACAAATATGTACATATATATCAAAGTATATTCAAAATATATTTACAACACTTTTAATACATTTTGATGATTTAAGTTTATTAAGTCAGTTGTCCTCGTTAGTAACCTACAACTAGTTGTCCAACGTTAGATGTACAGAAAAAAATTGATATATATTATCTTGAATCAATCCATGACCCAGTGTATACACGTCTTAGGCTAGATCACAACTCAAAGTATATATATATTTTTGGAATCAACCTCAACCCTGTATAGCTAACTCCCACATTACTGCATATAGAGTGTCTATGGTTGTTCCAAATAATATATACACATGGGTCGATATGATATGTAAAAACATTTGCATACGTGTCTATAGTATCCCAAGATTACATAATATATTAGAATATATGTATAATACAATATAAGTTAGCTAGAATATGATTAATATAGATTTGTTACCAATTTTCACGTTGCTACAACAAGAAAAATTATCCAATCTTGTTTTACCCATAACTTCTTCATTTTAAATCCGTTTTGAGTGAATCAAATTGCTATGGTTTCATATTGAACTCTATTTTATAAATCTAAACAGAAAAAGTATAGGTTTATTGTCAGAAATATAAGTTACAAGTCGTTTTTGTAAAGGTAGTCATTTCAGTCGAAAGAACGACGTCTAGATGACCATTTTAGAAAACATACTTCCACTTTGAGTTTAACCATGATTTTTGGATATAGTTTCATGTTCATAAGAAAAATCATTTTTCCTGAAGAACAACTTTTAAATAAAAGTTTATCATAGTTTTTAATTAACTAATCCAAAACAGCCCGCGGTGTTACTACGACGGCGTATGTCCAGTTTTACGGTGTTTTTCGTGTTTCCAGGTTTTAAATCATTAAGTTAGCATATCATATAGATATAGAACATGTGTTAAGTTGATTTTAAAAGTCAAGTTAGAAGGATTAACTTTTGTTTGCGAACAAGTTTAGAATTAACTAAACTATGTTCTAGTAATTTCAAGTTTAAACCTTCGAATAAGATAGCTTTATATGTATGAATCGAATGATGTTATGAACATCATTACTACCTCAAGTTTTGTGGATAAACCTACTGGAAAAGAGACAAATGGATCTAGCTTCAAAGGATCTTGGATGGCTTGAAAGTTCTTGAAGTAGAATCATGACACGAAAACAAGTTCAAGTAAGATTTCCACTCGAAATAAGATTGTTATAGTTATAGAAATTGAATCAAAGTTTGAATATGAGTATTACCTTATATTAGAAAGATATCGTACTATAAATAAGAAAGATTTCTTGAGGTTGTATGATCACTCTACAAGATTGGAAGTAAGCTAGCAAACTTGGAAGTATTCTTGATTTTATGAAACTAGAACTTGTAGAATTTATGAAGAAAACTTAGAACTTGAAGATAGAACTTGAGAGAGATCAATTAGATGAAGAAAATTGAAGAATAAAAGTGTTTGTAGGTATTTTTGGTCGTTGGTGTATGGATTAGATATAAAGGATATGTAATTTTGTTTTCATGTAAATAAGTCATGAATGATTACTCATATTTTTATAATTTTATGAGATATTTCATGCTAGTTGCCAAATGATGGTTCCCACATGTGTTAGGTGACTCACATGGGCTGCTAAGAGCTGATCATTGGAGTGTATATACCAAGAGTACATACATCTAAAAGCTGTGTATTGTACGAGTACAAATACGGGTGCATACGAGTAGAATTGTTGATGAAACTGAACGAGGATGTAATTGTAAGCATTTTTGTTAAGTAGAAGTATTTTGATAAGTGTCTTGAAGTCTTTCAAAATTGTATGAATACATATTAAAACACTACATGTATATACATTTTAACTGAGTCGTTAAGTCATCGTTAGTCGTTACATGTAAGTGTTGTTTTGAAACCTTTAGGTTAACGATCTTGTTAAATGTTGTTAACCCATTGTTTATTAAATCAAATGAGATGTTAAATTATTACATTATCATGATATCATGATGTATTAATATATCTTAATATGATATATATACATTAAATGTCGTTACAACGATAATCGTTACATATATGTCTCGTTTCAAAATCATTAAGTTAGTAGTCTTGTTTTTACATATGTAGTTCATTGTTAATATACTTAATGATATGTTTACTTATCATAATATCATATTAACTATATATATATCCATATATATATGTCATCATATAGTTTTTACAAGTTTTAACGTTCGTGAATCGCCGGTCAACTTGGGTGGTTAATTGTCTATATGAAACCTATTTCAATTAATCAAGTCTTAACAAGTTTGATTACTTAACATGTTGGAAACATTTAATCATGTAAATATCAATTTCATTTAATATATAAAAACATGGAAAAGTTCGGGTCACTACAGTTCACTAGTTTGTGAGCCATTCTACATGCCTTTTGTAAGGAGGCAGGCTCGTGTGAACTTATATCTTCTTGGATTCTCTCCGGTAACCCTTTCACAAATGCGTTGATCTTCTCTTCCTCATCTTCGAACACTCTCGGACACAATAGGTGATGTTATGCGAGGTGTATATGAAATAGCTTTATTTTTACAACTAAATACTATTAAATATGCTATAATTTTACACAAGTTATTTATTTATTTATCGAGTGGATATACTTAAACCTTGCTACAACACTTATAGGCAGTGTACCTAATCGTACAGTAGTGTAGTTTTTAGTAAGTCCGGTTCGTCCACAGGGAATCTGTTTAAATAAAGCTTAACGCTATATTAGTTTTAATTTATAAAAATACAAATATATATAAGTAATATTATTATTATAAAAAGGGGGTTTTTACCGTTTAATGACCGGTTTGTCGATTTTAAAACTTAGTCGCAGTTAAAACCTAATGTAAAATATTAAAAATAAATATAACTTAATTTAAAGCGTAAAGTAAATAACGATAATGAAATTGCGATAAATAAAAGTGCGATAAACTAAAATTGCGATAATTAAAAAGTACGATAATTAAAATTGCAATTAAATACAATAACAATAAATAAAAGTGCGATAATTAGAAGTGCAATTAAATATAAAATAAAGGAAATTAAATATGAAATAAAATAATTATGCTTATTTAAACTTCCGTAATCATGATGTTTGACGTGTTGATTTTAGTTTTATACCCATGGGTTAATTGTCCTTTGTCCTGGATTATTCAATATGTCCTTCTGGTTTTTGTCCATAACACTCCATCAGTCATAAATATAAAGTGCGAGTATCCTCGTCAAATTATCCTTATACCCGAAGTTAAATATTCCAACTAATTGGGGACTTAAACTGTAATAAGGTTTTAATACTTTGTTTAATAATTACACCAGGTTATCGACTGCGTGTAACCCAAGGTTTTAATACTTTGTTATCAATTATGCCAAGTGTCCTTGTACATAATTTCACCCCTGTTTTAATAATTCTAGTGACTATTAATCCATTCCCGTGTCCGGTTAAATGAACGATTATTCGTACATATAAATATCCTGCCCATCATGTCCGATCGAGTGTATATGGTTATTTATAGGTACATCCAATTGTAAATATTTATATTTAAATTAACAAACTATCATTTAGTTAAAAAAAATATAAAGTCCATTAATAGCCCATAGTCTAATTTCCACAAGTGTCGTTCTTTTGTCCAAACCCCAATTATGGTGCAAAGCCTAATTACCCAATTTTAATATTTTTAGCCCAACATCATGATTACATCGTCTTAAATAAGCATAATAATAATTTAGCTACGAGACATTAATGTAAAAAGGTTGAACATAACTTACAATGATTAAAAATAGCGTAGCGTTACACGGACAGAATTTCGACTTACACCCTTACAACATTCGCTAACATACCCTTATTATTAGGATTTAAAATTAAAATTAAAATTAAAATAAATATATATATATATATATATATATATATATATATATATATATATATATATATATATATATATATATATATATATATATATATATATATATATATACGTTTACATATAGATAGAGAGATTGATATATGATATTTAAAACGATCAAAATGCGTTTCCTTTTATAGCAGATTTGGTTTTGAGTGCTCCGCGAGTCGCGGTGAATTTACCCTTCAAACTCCGCGAGTCGCGGAGTTTGAATTTCCAGCTCAATCCAATTTGGATCTTAGCTTTGCCGACGGATTTTAATAATATAAATATAATATAAATATATAATTTATATAATTAATTAATTATATATTATATTATATTTATATACATAATTAATTTGTAACTTTCGGTCCGTTGCGTCGAGCGTTGAGAGTTGACTCATGTCCCGGTTCTGGATTTTCGAACGTCCTTGCGTACTATTTAATATCTTGTACATTGCGTTTTGAATCTTGTACTCTTGTAATTTCAAGACGTTTCTTATCAATAATTGGAACCACTTTGATTGTATCTTGTACTTTTGAGCTTTTTGGTCGTTTGCGTCTTTAATTCGTCGAATCTGTCTTTTATCTTCACCTTTTATTATTTAAACGAATATTACTTGTAAATAGGACAATTTCAACTAAAAGCTTGTCTTTCTTGAGGGATAATGCTATGAAATATATGTTCGTTTTTAGCATTATCAAATATTCCCACACTTGAGCGTTACTTGTCCTCAAGCAATATAGTCTTGAAATACTAGAATCACTTCTTTATTCTTCACACTTTGTACATCAGTGATTTCTATACGGTGGTATAAACAATGGTAGTAACGTTATGGTTTACAGTCTCACAAGACTATAAAAATTTAAATCCATTAAGGAAATTGGATCTTTATGAAAACATTTGATCTTTTGAAAATTAAATCTAGCTGTTACCTTAGATAAGTTTTCCAGAATAACCCTTCACCGGTGTTTGCAAATTCTTTTTGTGGGTTTGGTGGGTTTCATATTTGAAATTTTTAGCTCAAACTTGCGGTTTTGTGTCACCCACTTGCTAACCTTGTATTGGGAAAGCAACACGTCCAGTATACTTGCTCCGTATATTACCTTTCGATAAACTACCGTCCGGTTGTAAAGGAAAGCGTTGAACAAGCAACTGTTAAGGCAATGTCCCCTGACATGCTTTTAATTATGGTCTATAACATGTCGGATGCAATTACTATCCTTGGTAGGAGCAATAGTAAAGCTCACCCTTATAATTTTTTGGTCTGGCACAAGGTCCTGTCTTTGACCATGCTATGCAACCACCGTTCTTACGGTTGACACCCGAATTGGTTCAGGTGACCTAATGAATTCCAGGTGAATTCCTAGGATTTTACGTTCAAAGGTAATGAACGCATTGAAAATGGGTTTTTAGAAAACAAATCGGTTTGTAATTTTGATCAAAATATTTTCTCGTTCAAGCTCGAGTTTAGATATCATTGAATTCCATGAGTTTGAATTCTCAATCTTTAAGGTCAATCTCAAGGATTGAGTAATATCAGTCTTAAAAGCTGATTTTTGATCTTTTAAGGAGATTATCCTTTCTGGGGATCTGATTCATTAGTCTTATCAAGCTAATTTGCACGGTGCCCCCCATTGTACGAGATAAATTCTTCTCATGGTTAGGATAAATCTGACCACTTGGCGACCCTGTTTGATGCTGAGGTCCGTGGATTTCCTGCTGATTTTAGTGATGACTTTTCTAGATTTTTCGTCAACCTACAGCTGGTCTGGACGACAACTTCCTGACCTAAATCAAGAAGCGCGTGTCTTTTTCGGAAGACTTTACTTCCTTTTAATGATGGAATTGATTCATCGTGTAGATCCATCTTTCTTACAGTAAATCGGGTAAAACTTTTTAGTTTAGTCCAAAGCAAAAGTATTTTCAGTTATTTGTACAAAAATATGTGATATATGTTTTGAATAACTTGATAAAAAATTTCCCACACTTGGCTTTTATTTTCCTTTTTATTGTCCTCTATTCCATTTTAATTGAATTTTAACATTTTGGTTTGTTTCTCAATTTATGTCCTTTCCAAGGTAACAATAATTTCGGTGTTAACACCTAGTTTTATCGTTCATAAATATGTATAAGCATGATTTTGAGTTCATTTAATTGAAAATTTTGAAAATTTTTACTAGAATTGGGTAGTCAGTATATAAGACTAGGGCTGTTCTTTATTATCAGAGAGCACTAGATTCTAATACAACTACTGCGTTACTAGTATTTTTAATGGTAACCAAGTGTTTAAGTCAAAAATTTTTTAAAATTCGAAAGAATTTAACCCCTTCCCACACTTAAGATTTTGCAATGCCCTCATTTGCAAGAAATCAGTAACAATTTAAATTATTGAGGGTGTTTAGCGTAGAATAATGATTAAATTTTACCAAAGTTTCCAACATATTGTTGTTTTGTTGAATGATAAATGGTGCACATCATTTGTTCATTCCGTCTTGTTGTTATTTCACATATATTTTGCATCTTGTCGTCAAAATTGGTTGCTTTTGCTGAACTTAATGCCAGTCTTTGAAAATGCGTTGTTTTACCCTGTTGTGTACATAAGATAAACTGCAAACATATATACATATTTTTGAAGTTTGGTATATTACCCCACATTCAAAAATTATTAAAATCTAATAATAAAAGTTAGAAAATTATAAAAACTATTACAATATCAACATAAGTGCTAATTGTAGTAACATTACAAAAATAAAATAAATAAAACTAAATAAACTAGGGTTGATACTGATACCAGTAGGGGTTCCATGCATAACCGCATATGTTATAAAATGCTTCAGCTGGGTTATAATTAGAATATGGTGGTTGGATTTCTATAGACTAGGGAGGAAATATGGGCTTTGGAGTAGGAATATAGTTTCTACCGACATGTTGGCAATGAGCTATGATGTGGTTTTGATGAACTTGCCAATCTTCAAATGCTCGATGTCTAGCATTTTCATATTCTTGTGAAGCTATAAACCTTTGCATTTCTTTCATTTCATTTCCCCCTCCCACATTACCTGGCTGTTGATTTCTTTCAACCTGTGGATGTCTTCCATTATATGCTACTGCGGCGTTATTTCGCCTCTTCAAAACCTTAGCACCATGATATATATTTAAACCAATTGTATCGTGGGGTTCTGGTTCTTCGATTAATAATCCCCCCGACTTATATCCACATCTAGATACTCAGCAATTAATGTAATAAATATACCACCTCCTATTATACTGTGCGGTCTCATCCCCCTAACCATAGCCGATAAATAATAACCCACACAATAAGGTATACTTACAGCGCTTTGTGGGTCTCGAATACACATGTGGTAAAATAAATCTTGCTCATTTACCTTTTCCTTATTTTTACCTCGCTGTGTAATCGAGTTCGCTAGAAACCTGTAAATTACTCTTAACTCAGCTCTATCTATATCCGTATAAGTGTAATTTCCCCCTTTAAATCGGTGATGGCTAGTCATTTGACTCCATACACCATGCGTATCAAAATTTTCATCAATATTCCTACCATTTAATATCAACCCTTTACAATCGGCAGATGCTATGTGAAGACCCGGAAATTTCTGACCAAATTTAAACTTTAATCTTTATATTATTCCGACACGATAAGCAAAGTTTGTTAAGTTAAATCTCAAGAATTTTAAACTGTGTTCATACATTCATTATAACCTCGACCAAATTCCGACGATTCACGAACCGTTATATATAAATAGATATGTTATGTATATATATATTATAACTTGAGAATATTAATAAAGTATTAAACGTATAATACTTTACACGAACGTATTTGTTTCAATATGATTTTCCACGAAATTAAAAAAAAATATATTAAATGATTGAATTATCAGAAACATTGAATTATGATTACAAGTCTCTGTTGAGAGGTCCACTATGATTTGAGAAAATCTATTCCTCTTAACGATATTCAAAATAATTTGTAAAGCTATTTATAAATAAAAACAAAAAGTGTCATTTACGAAAGTTAGACAAAAGTTAGTGGAGAATTGGTTTCCATAATATTCTATTAATCTATTTTCAAACGTACAAAGACGTTTTCAGTTTAAAAAGAACTTTATTATTAAAACGTATATAACTTTTATAAATATCTAGAATCACTTTTGACAACTCATTACTTAACCAGTATAATAAATATAACGATATTTATATTTTATTTCATTAAATATATATAACGATTTAAATTAATATTATATATATTTATACGCGTATTATACATACATAGTTTTTATACTTTTACTATACTTTAACTATACCTTTACTTTACTTTTACTTTTACTTTACTTTAACTTTAATAATTCACTTTAATAATTCATACTTTAATAATTCACTTTAATAATTCATACTTTAATAATTCACTTTAATAATTCACATTAATAATTCATACTTTAATAATTCACTTTAATAATTCATACTTTAATAATTTACTTTAATAATTCATACTTTAATAATTCACTTTAATAATTCATACTTTAATAATTCACTTTAATAATTCATAATTTAATAATTCACTTTAATAATTCATACTTTAATAATTCACTTTAATAATTCAAAAATCTATTATAAATAGAATTCAATAGGTTTCATTATTTTATAGAAACTTGAAAATATATTCTCTAAACTCTATCAATTGATTTATGTATATATATATATATATATATACACATATATATATATATATTTGCTTTGTATTATTTCAAGATATTATTAGTATACATAAAATATTACGACGGAGTGCTGTCCGAGTGATTTCAAAATAGTTTTTTTGAATGAGTCGAAGCTAAGGAAATTATGGGTTATAGCTATGGAGGTGATGGGTATGGTTCATGGGTATGCTTGTGAGGTCAATCTAGTATTTATCATCTCCGTTGCGTCTACGTACTTTCCTGCAATATTGAATCTCAATATTGATACGTTCGTGAATCCGAGGCCAACCTTGCACTTGTTAAATGACGTTATATGTATTTTTACTACGAAATACAGTATTGTGAGTTTCATTTGCTCCCTTTTATATATATTTTTGGGACTGAGAATACATGCGCTGTTTTTATAAATGTTTTACGAAATAGGCACAAGTACTAAAACTAATTCTACGTGGGTTTAAACTAGAAATATACCCTTAGCTTGGTAACATTAAACTACTTGTCTATGTACGGTAGGCGCGAATCCTAAAGATAGATATATTGGGCCTGACAAACCCCATCCTGACTATGGGATGCTTTAGTACTTCGAGGTTATTTTAAACACACCTGATCTGGTGTACTTCAGATGGTAAAACATGAACGTTAAGGCTTGTTACCGGGTGCCTACAACTTATAGAATACTTTTATACACTTGCGAGTGTACATATATTTATAAACGGAAATCTTGTGGTCTATTAATATATTGAAATGATTGTTATGATAAACCTATGAACTCACCAACCTTTTGGTTGACACTTTAAAGCATGTTTATTCTCAGGTATTAAAGAAATCTTCCGCTGTGCATTAGCTCATTTTAAGGATATTACTTGGAGTCATTCATGGCATATTTTGAAAGACGTTGCATTCGAGTTATTGAGTTCATCAAGATTATTATTAAGCCAATTATAGTTGGATGTATTATGAAATGGTTTGCATGCCGTCAACTTTCGTTGTAAAGAAAGTTTGTCTTTTAAAAACGAATGCAATGTTTGTAAAATGTATCATATAGAGGTCAAATACCTCGCGATGTAATCAACTATTGTGAATCGTTTATAATGTATATGAACGGGTCCTTTCAGTTGGTATCAGAGCGGTGGTCTTAGCGAACCAGGTCTGCATTAGTGAAATGTCCCGTTCTTATTGATTAAAAACGTTCCATATTAATTGATTTCGTTGCGAGGTTTTGACCTCTATATGAGACGTTTTTCAAAGACTGCATTCATTTTTAAAACAAACCATAACCTTTATTTCATAAATAAAGGTTTAAAAAGCTTTACGTAGATTATCAAATAATGATAATCTAAAATATCCTGTTTACACACGACCATTACATAATGGTTTACAATACAAATATGTTACATCGAAATCAGTTTCTTGAATGCAGTTTTTACACAATATCATACAAACATGGACTCCAAATCTTGTCCTTATTTTAGTATGCAACAGCGGAAGCTCTTAATATTCACCTGAGAATAAACATGCTTTAAACGTCAACAAAAATGTTGGTGAGTTATAGATTTAACCTATATATATCAAATCGTAACAATAGACCACAAGATTTCATATTTCAATACACATCCCATACATAGAGATAAAAATCATTCATATGGTGAACACCTGGTAATCGACAATAACAAGATGCATATATAAGAATATCCCCATCATTCCGGGACACCCTTCGGATATGATATAAATTTCGAAGTACTAAAGCATCCGGTACTTTGGATGGGGTTTGTTAGGCCCAATAGATCTATCTTTAGGATTCGCGTCAATTAGGGTGTCTGTTCCCTAATTCTTAGATTACCAGACTTAATAAAAAGGGGCATATTCGATTTCGATTATTCAACCATAGAATGTAGTTTCACGTACTTGTGTCTATTTTGTAAATCATTTATAAAACCTGCATGTATTCGCATCCCAAAAATATTAGATTTTAAAAGTGGGACTATAACTCACTTTCACAGATTTTTACTTCGTCGGGAAGTAAGACTTGGCCACTGTTGATTCACGAACCTATAACAATATATACATATATATTAAAGTATGTTCAAAATATATTTACAACACTTTTAATATATTTTGATGTTTTAAGTTCATTAAGTCAGCTGTCCTCGTTAGTAACCTATAACTAGTTGTCCACAGTTAGATGTACAGAAATAAATCGATAAATATTATCTTGAATCAATCCACGACCCAGTGTATACGTATCTCAGTATTGATCACAACTCAAACTATATATATTTTGGAATCAACCTCAACCCTGTATAGCTAACTCCAACATTCACATATAGAGTGTCTATGGTTGTTCCGAAATATATATAGATGTGTCGACATGATAGGTAGAAACATTGTATACGTGTCTATGGTATCTCAAGATTACATAATATACAATACAAGTTGATTAAGTTATGGTTGGAATAGATTTGTTACCAATTTTCACGTAGCTAAAATGAGAAAAATTATCCAATCTTGTTTTACCCATAACTTCTTCATTTTAAATCCGTTTTGAGTGAATCAAATTGCTATGGTTTCATATTGAACTCTATTTTATGAATCTAAACAGAAAAAGTATAGGTTTATAGTCAGAAAAATAAGTTACAAGTCGTTTTTGTAAAGGTAGTCATTTCAGTCGAAAGAACGACGTCTAGATGACCATTTTAGAAAACATACTTCCACTTTGAGTTTAACCATAATTTTTGGATATAGTTTCATGTTCATAATAAAAATCATTTTCTCAGAATAACAACTTTTAAATCAAAGTTTATCATAGTTTTTAATTAACTAACCCAAAACAGCCCGCGGTGTTACTACGACGGCGTAAATCCGGTTTTACGGTGTTTTTCGTGTTTCCAGGTTTTAAATCATTAAGTTAGCATATCATATAGATATAGAACATGTGTTTAGTTGATTTTAAAAGTCAATTTAGAAGGATTAACTTTTGTTTGCGAACAAGTTTAGAATTAACTAAACTATGTTCTAGTGATTACAAGTTTAAACCTTCGAATAAGATAGCTTTATATGTATGAATCGAATGATGTTATGAACATCATTACTACCTTAAGTTCCTTGGATAAACCTACTGGAAAAGAGAAAAATGGATCTAGCTTCAACAGATCCTTGGATGGCTCGAAGTTCTTGAAGCAGAATCATGACACGAAAACAAGTTCAAGTAAGATCATCACTTGAAATAAGATTGTTATAGTTATAGAAATTGAACCAAAGTTTGAATATGATTATTACCTTGTATTAGAATGATAACCTACTGTAAGAAACAAAGATTTCTTGAGGTTGGATGATCACCTTACAAGATTGGAAGTGAGCTAGCAAACTTGAAAGTATTCTTGATTTTATGAAACTAGAACTTTTGAAATTTATGAAGAACACTTAGAACTTGAAGATAGAACTTGAGAGAGATCAATTAGATGAAGAAAATTGAAGAATGAAAGTGTTTGTAGGTGTTTTTGGTCGTTGGTGTATGGATTAGATATAAAGGATATGTAATTTTGTTTTCATGTAAATAAGTCATGAATGATTACTCATATTTTTGTAATTTTATGAGATATTTCATGCTAGTTGCCAAATGATGGTTCCCACATGTGTTAGGTGACTCACATGGGCTGCTAAGAGCTGATCATTGGAGTGTATATACCAATAGTACATACATCTAAAAGCTGTGTATTGTACGAGTACGAATACGGGTGCATACGAGTAGAATTGTTGATGAAACTGAACGAGGATGTAATTGTAAGCATTTTTGTTAAGTAGAAGTATTTTGATAAGTGTATTGAAGTCTTTTAAAAGTGTATAAATACATATTAAAACACTACATGTATATACATTTTAACTGAGTCGTTAAGTCATCGTTAGTCGTTACATGTAAGTGTTGTTTTGAAACCTTTAGGTTAACGATCTTGTTAAATGTTGTTAACCCAATGTTTATAATATCAAATGAGATTTTAAATTATTATATTATCATGATATTATCATGTATGAATATCTCTTAATATGATATATATACATTAAATGTCTTTACAACGATAATCGTTACATATATGTCTCGTTTAAAAATCATTAAGTTAGTAGTCTTGTTTTTACATATGTAGTTCATTGTTAATATACTTTATGATATGTTTTCTTATCATAGTATCATGTTAACTATATATATATATCCATATATATGTCATCATATAGTTTTTACAAGTTTTAACGTTCGTGAATCACCGATCAACTTGGGTGGTCAATTGTCTATATGAAACATATTTCAATTAATCAAGTCTTAACAAGTTTGATTGCTTAACATGTTGGAAACATTTAATCATGTAAATATCAATCTCAATTAATATATATAAACATGGAAAAGTTCGGGTCACTACAGTACCTACCCGTTAAATAAATTTCGTCCCGAAATTTTAAGCTGTTGAAGGTGTTGACGAATCTTCTGGAAATAGATGCGGGTATTTCTTCTTCATCTGATCTTCACGCTCCCAGGTGAACTCGGGTCCTCTACGAGCATTCCATCGAACCTTAACAATTGGTATCTTGTTTTGCTTAAGTCTTTTAACCTCACGATCCATTATTTCGACGGGTTCTTCGATGAATTGGAGTTTTTCGTTGAGTTGGATTTCATCTAGCGGAATAGTGAGATCTTCTTTAGCAAAACATTTCTTCAAATTCGAGACGTGGAAAGTGTTATGTACAGCCGCGAGTTGTTGAGGTAACTCAAGTCGGTAAGCTACTGGTCCGACACGATCAATAATCTTGAATGGTCCAATATACCTTGGATTTAATTTCCCTCGTTTACCAAATCGAACAACGCCTTTCCAAGGTGCAACTTTAAGCATGACCATCTCTCCAATTTCAAATTCTATATCTTTTCTTTTAATGTCAGCGTAGCTCTTTTGTCGACTTTGGGCGGTTTTCAATCGTTGTTGAATTTGGATGATCTTCTCGGTAGTTTCTTGTATAATCTCCGGACCCGTAATCTGTCTATCCCCCACTTCACTCCAACAAATCGGAGACCTGCACTTTCTACCATAAAGTGCTTCAAACGGCGCCATCTCAATGCTTGAATGGTAGCTGTTGTTGTAGGAAAATTCTGCTAATGGTAGATGTCGATCCCAACTGTTTCCGAAATCAATAACACATGCTCGTAGCATGTCTTCAAGTGTTTGTATCGTCCTTTCGCTCTGCCCATCAGTTTGTGGATGATAGGCAGTACTCATGTCTAGACGAGTTCCTAATGCTTGCTGTAATGTCTGCCAGAATCTTGAAATAAATCTGCCATCCCTATCAGAGATAATAGAGATTGGTATTCCATGTCTGGAGATGACTTCCTTCAAATACAGTCGTGCTAACTTCTCCATCTTGTCATCTTCTCTTATTGGCAGGAAGTGTGCTGATTTGGTGAGACGATCAACTATTACCCAAATAGTATCAAAACCACTTGCAGTCCTTGGCAATTTAGTGATGAAATCCATGGTAATGTTTTCCCATTTCCATTCTGGGATTTCGGGTTGTTGAAGTAGACCTGATGGTTTCTGATGCTCAGCTTTGACCTTAGAACACGTCAAACATTCTCCTACGTATTTAGCAACATCGGCTTTCATACCCGGCCACCAAAAATGTTTCTTGAGATCCTTGTACATCTTCCCCGTTCCAGGATGTATTGAGTATCTGGTTTTATGAGCTTCTCTAAGTACCATTTCTCTCATATCTCCAAATTTTGGTACCCAAATCCTTTCAGCCCTATACCGGGTTCCGTCTTCCCGAATATTAAGATGCTTCTCCGATCCTTTGGGTATTTCATCCTTTAAATTTCCCTCTTTTAAAACTCCTTGTTGCCCCTCCTTTATTTGAGTAGTAATGTTATTATGAATCATTATATTCATAGATTTTACTCGAATGGGTTCTCTGTCCTTCCTGCTCAAGGCATCGGCTACCACATTTGCCTTCCCCGGGTGGTAACGAATCTCAAATTCGTAATCATTCAATAATTCAATCCACCTACGCTACCTCATATTCAGTTGTTTCTGATTAAATATGTGTTGAAGACTTTTGTGGTCGGTATATATAATACTTTTGACCCCATATAAGTAGTGCCTCCAAGTCTTTAATGCAAAAACAACCGCGCCTAATTCCAAATCATGCGTCGTATAATTTTGTTCGCGAATCTTCAATTGTCTAGACGCATAAGCAATCACCTTCGTTCGTTGCATTAATACACAACCGAGACCTTGCTTTGATGCATCACAATAAATCACAAAATCATCATTCCCTTCAGGCAATGACAATATAGGTGCCGTAGTTAGCTTTTTCTTCAATAACTGAAACGCTTTCTCTTGTTCATCATTCCATTCAAATTTCTTCCCTTTATGCGTTAATGCAGTCAAGGGTTTTGCTATTCTGGAAAAGTCTTGGATGAATCTTCTGTAGTAACCAGCTAGTCCTAAAAACTGGCGTATGTGTTTCGGAGTTTTCGGGGTTTCCCACTTTTCAACAGTTTCTATCTTTGCCGGATCCACCTTAATACCTTCCTTGTTCACTATGTGACCGAGGAATTGAACTTCTTCCAACCAAAATGCACACTTTGAAAACTTAGCGTACAATTCTTCCTTCCTCAATACTTCTAACACCTTTCTCAAATGTTCACCGTGTTCTTGGTCATTCTTTGAGTAAATAAGTATGTCATCAATGAAAACAATGACAAACTTGTCAAGGTATGGTCCACACACTCGGTTCATAAGGTCCATGAACACAGCTGGTGCATTAGTTAAACCAAACGGCATGACCATAAACTCGTAATGACCGTAACGTGTTCTGAAAGCAGTCTTTGGAATATCATCTTCTTTCACCCGCATTTGATGATACCCGGAACGTAAGTCAATCTTTGAATAAACAGACGAGCCTTGTAGTTGATCAAATAAGTCGTCGATTCTCGGTAGTGGGTAGCGGTTCTTGATGGTAAGTTTGTTCAACTCTCGGTAGTCGATACACAACCTGAATGTACCATCTTTCTTCTTGACAAACAAAACAGGAGCTCCCCACGGTGATGTGCTTGGTCGAATGAAACCACGCTCTAAAAGTTCTTGTAATTGGCTTTGCAGTTCTTTCATCTCGCTGGGTGCGAGTCTGTAAGGAGCACGAGCTATTGGTGCAGCTCCTGGTACAAGATCTATTTGAAATTCAACGGATCGATGTGGGGGTAATCCCGGTAATTCTTTCGGAAATACATCGGGAAATTCTTTTGCAATGGGAACATCATTGATGCTCTTTTCTTCAGTTTGTACTTTCTCGACGTGTGCTAGAACAGCATAGCAACCTTTTCTTATTAGTTTTTGTGCCTTCAAATTACTAATAAGATGTAGCTTCGTGTTGCCCTTTTCTCCGTACACCATTAAGGGTTTTCCTTTTTCTCGTATAATGCGAATTGCATTTTTGTAACAAACGATCTCCGCTTTCACTTCTTTCAACCAGTCCATACCGATTATCACATCAAAACTCCCTAACTCTACTGGTATCAAATCAATCTTAAATGTTTCGCTAACCAGTTTAATTTCTCGATTCCGACATATATTATCTGCTGAAATTAATTTACCATTTGCTAATTCGAGTAAAAATTTACTATCCAAAGGCGTCAATGGACAACTTAATTTAGCACAAAAATCTCTACTCATATAGCTTCTATCCGCACCCGAATCAAATAAAACGTAAGCAGATTTATTGTCAATAAGAAACGTACCCGTAACAAGCTCCGGGTCTTCCTGTGCCTCTACCGCATTAATATTGAAAACTCTTCCACGGCCTTGTCCATTCGTGTTCTCCTGGTTCGGGCAATTTCTAATAATGTGGCCTGGTTTTCCACATTTATAACAAACTACATTGGCATAACTTGCTCCGACACTACTTGCTCCGCCATTACTCGTTCCGACACCATTTGTTCCTTTCGTTCTATTAACCCCTGGTCCGTAGACCTCACACTTCGTCGCGCTATGACCATTTCTTTTACACTTGTTGCAAAATTTGGTGCAGAACCCCGAGTGATTCTTTTCACACCTTTGGCATAGCTGCTTCTGATTGTTGTTGTTGTTGCGGTTATTATTGTTGTTGGGATGATTGTTGTAGTTGCTGTTGTTGTTGTTGTTGTTGTTGTTGTTGTTATTGTTGGGCCGTTTGTTGTAGTTGCGATTGATGTTGCGATTGTTGGGATAATTGTTGCGATTATTGTTGTAATTGCTGTTGTTGTTGTATTGGTGATTCTTATCACCGTTTTCCTCCCACTTTCTTTTGACTTGCTTCATATTGGCCTCTTCAGCAGTCTGTTCTTTAATTCTTTCTTCAATCTGGTTCACTAGTTTGTGAGCCATTCTACATGCCTGTTGTATGGAGGCGGGCTCGTGTGAACTTATATCTTCTTGGATTCTTTCCGGTAATCCTTTCACAAACGCGTCGATCTTCTCTTCCTCATCTTCGAATGCTCCCGGACACAATAGGCACAATTATGTGAATCGTCTTTCGTACGTGGTAATATCAAATCCTTGGGTTCGTAACCCTCTAAGTTCTGTCTTGAGCTTATTGACCTCGGTTCTGGGACGGTACTTCTCGTTCATCAAGTGCTTGAATGCTGACCACGGTAGTGCGTACGCATCATCTTGTCCCACTTGCTCTAGATAGGTATTCCACCATGTTAACGCAGAACCTGTGAAGGTATGCGTAGCGTACTTCACTTTGTCCTCTTCAGTACACTTACTTATGGCAAACACCGATTCAACCTTCTCGGTCCACCGTTTCAATCCGATCGGTCCTTCGGTTCCATCAAATTCCAAAGGTTTGCAGGCAGTGAATTCTTTGTAGGTGCATCCTACACGATTTCCTGTACTGCTAGATCCAAGGTTATTGTTGGTATGTAGCGCAGCCTGTACTGCGGCTATGTTTGAAGCTAGAAAAGTACGGAATTCCTCTTCATTCATATTCACGGTGTGTCGAGTAGTCGGTGCCATTTCCTTCAAAATAGTTAAATGGAACAAGTTAATCATACAGAATATTAAGAGTAGTTAATAGTATTTCGTAGCATAATATGAACTCATTTATAAAAGCTTTTTCTTCATATTAGCGTTTTATAAGTTTAAATTCGGGTAGTACCTACCCGTTAAGTTCATACTTAGTAGCTAATATACAATTCAACTACTACAATTCTATATGAAAAACTGATTAAAATAATATTTCGCGTTTAAACTTTTATACAATATTTTACAAACTTACAATACCGCTTATTTTACATAAAGCATGAAATATAGCACACAATAACTTTGATACAAGATAGTTGTGAAGACAATTCTAGCTAGTACACAAGTCGTTCAGCAAAGGCAATAAAGACACGTAATTCATACGTCCAGAAACAAGTCATGCATTCTGGTTTTACTAGGACTACTTCCCATCCTTGGTCTTGTGCAACATAACCGTTATGGCCGTTGATAAGACAGCGCGTTGTAACGTCATCAAAGGGACGAGGGTTACGTAATGTCCAACAGTCCCGTAATAATCTAAAAACCTCATTTCTTACCCCAATTACCGACTCCGTCACTTGTGGAAACGTTTTGTTTAATAGTTGTAGCCCGATGTTCTTGTTCTCACTTTGGTGAGAAGCGAACATTACTAATCCGTAAGCATAACATGCTTCTTTATGTTGCATGTTAGCCGCTTTTTCTAAATCACGAAGTCCAATATTCGGATATATTGAGTCAAAATAATTTCTTAACCCGTTGCGTAAAATAGCATTTGGGTTCCCCGCAATATATGCGTCAAAGTAAACACATCGTAACTTATGGGTTTCCCAATGTGATATCCCCCATCTTTCAAACGAAAGTCTCTTATAAACCAAGACATTCTTGGAACGTTCTTCGAATGTCTTACAAACTGATCTCGCCTTAAATAGTTGTGCCGAAGAATTCTGGCCGACTCTAGACAAGATTTCATCAATCATGTCTCCGGGTAGGTCTCTTAAAATATTGGGTTGTCTATCCATTTTGTGTTTTTAAACTGTAAAATAGACAAGAGTTAGATTCATAAAAAAATACTTATTAATACAAGCAATTTTTACATATATCATAAAGCATAAGAACACTATATTACATATATTACACCACACGAATACAACTATCTTATTCCGACTCGCTTGTTTCTTCTTCTTCGGTTTTGGTTCGTTTTGCCAAGTTTCTAGGGATATATGATGTTCCCCTAATACGAGCCGTCGTGATCCACATTGGTTTAGAAAAACCTGGTGGTTTAGAGGTTCCCGGGTCATTGTTACAACTTAAGGACTTCGGGGGTTGACGATACATATAAAGTTCATCGGGGTTGGAATTAGATTTCTCTATTTTTATGCCCTTTCCCTTATTATTTTCTTTTGCCTTTTTAAATTCAGTTGGGGTAATTTCTATAACATCATCGGAATTCTCGTCGGAATCCGATTCATCGGAGAATTGGTAATCCTCCCAATATTTTGCTTCCTTGGCGGAAACACCATTGACCATAATTAACTTTGGTCGGTTGTTTGAGGATTTTCTTTTACTTAACCGTTTTATTATTTCCCCCACCGGTTCTATTTCTTCATCCTGTTCCGATTCTTCTTCCGGTTCCGATTCTTCTTCCGGTTCCGACTCTTCTTCCGGTTCCTCTTCGGGAACTTGTGAATCAGTCCACAAATCATTCCAATTTACATTTGACTCTTCATTATTATTAGGTGAGTCAATGGGACTTGTTCTAGAGGTAGACATCTATCACATAATATCAAACACGTTAAGAGATTAATATATCACATAATATTCATATGTTAAAAATATATAGTTTCCAACAAAAATGTTAAGCAATCATTTTTAAAGAAAACACGGTCGAAGTCCAGACTCACTAATGCATCCTAACAAACTCGATAAGACACACTAATGCAAATTTTCTGGTTCTCTAAGACCAACGCTCGGATACCAACTGAAATGTCCCGTTCTTATTGATTAAAAACGTTCCATATTAATTGATTTCGTTGCGAGGTTTTGACCTCTATATGAGACGTTTTTCAAAGACTGCATTCATTTTTAAAACAAACCATAACCTTTATTTCATAAATAAAGGTTTAAAAAGCTTTACGTAGATTATCAAATAATGATAATCTAAAATATCCTGTTTACACACGACCATTACATAATGGTTTACAATACAAATATGTTACATCGAAATCAGTTTCTTGAATGCAGTTTTTACACAATATCATACAAACATGGACTCCAAATCTTGTCCTTATTTTAGTATGCAACAGCGGAAGCTCTTAATATTCACCTGAGAATAAACATGCTTTAAACGTCAACAAAAATGTTGGTGAGTTATAGATTTAACCTATATATATCAAATCGTAACAATAGACCACAAGATTTCATATTTCAATACACATCCCATACATAGAGATAAAAATCATTCATATGGTGAACACCTGGTAATCGACAATAACAAGATGCATATATAAGAATATCCCCATCATTCCGGGACACCCTTCGGATATGATATAAATTTCGAAGTACTAAAGCATCCGGTACTTTGGATGGGGTTTGTTAGGCCCAATAGATCTATCTTTAGGATTCGCGTCAATTAGGGTGTCTGTTCCCTAATTCTTAGATTACCAGACTTAATAAAAAGGGGCATATTCGATTTCGATAATTCAACCATAGAATGTAGTTTCACGTACTTGTGTCTATTTTGTAAATCATTTATAAAACCTGCATGTATTCGCATCCCAAAAATATTAGATTTTAAAAGTGGGACTATAACTCACTTTCACAGATTTTTACTTCGTCGGGAAGTAAGACTTGGCCACTGTTGATTCACGAACCTATAACAATATATACATATATATTAAAGTATGTTCAAAATATATTTACAACACTTTTAATATATTTTGATGTTTTAAGTTCATTAAGTCAGCTGTCCTCGTTAGTAACCTATAACTAGTTGTCCACAGTTAGATGTACAGAAATAAATCGATAAATATTATCTTGAATCAATCCACGACCCAGTGTATACGTATCTCAGTATTGATCACAACTCAAACTATATATATTTTGGAATCAACCTCAACCCTGTATAGCTAACTCCAACATTCACATATAGAGTGTCTATGGTTGTTCCGAAATATATATAGATGTGTCGACATGATAGGTCGAAACATTGTATACGTGTCTATGGTATCTCAAGATTACATAATATACAATACAAGTTGATTAAGTTATGGTTGGAATAGATTTGTTACCAATTTTCACGTAGCTAAAATGAGAAAAATTATCCAATCTTGTTTTACCCATAACTTCTTCATTTTAAATCCGTTTTGAGTGAATCAAATTGCTATGGTTTCATATTGAACTCTATTTTATGAATCTAAACAGAAAAAGTATAGGTTTATAGTCAGAAAAATAAGTTACAAGTCATTTTTGTAAAGGTAGTCATTTCAGTCGAAAGAACGACGTCTAGATGACCATTTTAGAAAACATACTTCCACTTTGAGTTTAACCATAATTTTTGGATATAGTTTCATGTTCATAATAAAAATCATTTTCTCAGAATAACAACTTTTAAATCAAAGTTTATCATAGTTTTTAATTAACTAACCCAAAACAGCCCGCGGTGTTACTACGACGGCGTAAATCCGGTTTTACGGTGTTTTTCGTGTTTCCAGGTTTTAAATCATTAAGTTAGCATATCATATAGATATAGAACATGTGTTTAGTTGATTTTAAAAGTCAAGTTAGAAGGATTAACTTTTGTTTGCGAACAAGTTTAGAATTAACTAAACTATGTTCTAGTGATTACAAGTTTAAACCTTCGAATAAGATAGCTTTATATGTATGAATCGAATGATGTTATGAACATCATTACTACCTTAAGTTCCTTGGATAAACCTACTGGAAAAGAGAAAAATGGATCTAGCTTCAACGGATCCTTGGATGGCTCGAAGTTCTTGAAGCAGAATCATGACACGAAAACAAGTTCAAGTAAGATCATCACTTGAAATAAGATTGTTATAGTTATAGAAATTGAACCAAAGTTTGAATATGATTATTACCTTGCATTAGAATGATAACCTACTGTAAGAAACAAAGATTTCTTGAGGTTGGATGATCACCTTACAAGATTGGAAGTGAGCTAGCAAACTTGAAAGTATTCTTGATTTTATGAAACTAGAACTTTTGAAATTTATGAAGAACACTTAGAACTTGAAGATAGAACTTGAGAGAGATCAATTAGATGAAGAAAATTGAAGAATGAAAGTGTTTGTAGGTGTTTTTGGTCGTTGGTGTATGGATTAGATATAAAGGATATGTAATTTTGTTTTCATGTAAATAAGTCATGAATGATTACTCATATTTTTGTAATTTTATGAGATATTTCATGCTAGTTGCCAAATGATGGTTCCCACATGTGTTAGGTGACTCACATGGGCTGCTAAGAGCTGATCATTGGAGTGTATATACCAATAGTACATACATCTAAAAGCTGTGTATTGTACGAGTACGAATACGGGTGCATACGAGTAGAATTGTTGATGAAACTGAACGAGGATGTAATTGTAAGCATTTTTGTTAAGTAGAAGTATTTTGATAAGTGTATTGAAGTCTTTCAAAAGTGTATAAATACATATTAAAACACTACATGTATATACATTTTAACTGAGTCGTTAAGTCATCGTTAGTCGTTACATGTAAGTGTTGTTTTGAAACCTTTAGGTTAACGATCTTGTTAAATGTTGTTAACCCAATGTTTATAATATCAAATGAGATTTTAAATTATTATATTATCATGATATTATCATGTATGAATATCTCTTAATATGATATATATACATTAAATGTCTTTACAACGATAATCGTTACATATATGTCTCGTTTAAAAATCATTAAGTTAGTAGTCTTGTTTTTACATATGTAGTTCATTGTTAATATACTTTATGATATGTTTTCTTATCATAGTATCATGTTAACTATATATATATATCCATATATATGTCATCATATAGTTTTTACAAGTTTTAACGTTCGTGAATCACCGATCAACTTGGGTGGTCAATTGTCTATATGAAACATATTTCAATTAATCAAGTCTTAACAAGTTTGATTGCTTAACATGTTGGAAACATTTAATCATGTAAATATCAATCTCAATTAATATATATAAACATGGAAAAGTTCGGGTCACTACAATTAGTGTGTCTAACTGATAGTCGTTAGGATGCATTAGTGAGTGTGGACTTCGACCGTGACTGCATTTCAAAAGTTTTGCTCATCATTCTTGTCGAAAATTACCTGCTTATCATTCTTAGTCTAGACACATCTTATTGCATTGATTGCATGAATAGTGTATAGACAAAATTCATATCTTAGCGTATCTGCTAATTCATATCTTAGCGTATCTGTTACTGTAAACTTTGCCTGACATATTCCGTAAATTCCTCCGTAATCTACGAAACCTTTTGCTCTATATAATTAGAATACCACCCGATAGCCGAAAAATCATTTCATATCGAAAAATTCTTTATTCAATCGTACGAAATGGAATTCGTCATTAGTTCAAGTCCCTTGGATTCCAAAATGGAATCCCACTCAAGTTTCAAAAGCAGTGTGACCGGAATGGATCAACCAATTAGTCACCATCTATTCTGGATGAATTGAGGATGGGTTCGTAGCCTCCTTAATCGTTGGAGACAAGAAGAAGGTGATCCCTTCCATCCACCACATTGCCCTCTTGGCGAAAAACCTGAAGCACTTACCGACGAACCTATCCGAAACACCATTTTCTCTCTTATTTCTAGAGTATCTCGTCACGATTACATACTACACCAAATTCTAGATTTTATTTATCCGCTCGTCCGAACCGATAATCACCCCGGTATAATAGAAGAAGTGAACGAGCTTCGCGCTCGATAGTGGCTTTGGAGAATATGGTGCAAAGGTTACAAACACCAGCAGCAGCACCAGCAGCATAAACAGTACCACCATCAGCAACACCAACAGTACCATCACCACCACCAATAACAACATCCACATCCCACACCGCAACATCACAATCTGTATCTCAAACATCAACGTCATACCCCCTGTAAATATCCAGGAATATCAACAACAACAAACGATGAAGTATTAATTCATAAACTTCATTGAAGAGATATCTCTGCGGCAGTTATGTAATCTCCAAAATCTTAGAGATTATTTAATTCTGACCGTAAATCGGATGAGTGAACGGAGATGGTAGAGTAGAAACTTTGATCGAAAATGGTGTACGATTTACAAGCTAGATTTGTTTTACCAACAGCATCAACAGGACCGTAGCATCATCAACACAGTCAGTGCCGTCAGTATCGTCAGAATCAACAGCACCTGTAACATCACAAAATCTGTCAGTTCAAGAATCATTGTGGACATCATTATGAATCAACAACAAATATATTGTATCAACGAGTTATGAAGTATTAACTCATTTCCAATCGAAAGATTTATATGTATATTTTATATGTATAAATTTTTAAACCATAATAAATCTTCCCGTACTAAGCTATTATGTGTGAATCTTAACTACTCAGTTAATTCATATTACAAATATGCAATGATGTACGTCCTTCGTTCGCAACTTAACCATCGTTAATTACAATCTCTGTCTCAATTCAATAAAAATCCAATTCATAATAAATCAAGTGTATTATTCGAATATATGTTTGATTTTACACTTTCATCATCGATGTACTCGAAACTTTTCAAATAACATCATTCGTACCTTGCGAAGTTCACAAGAATTTCACGAAAACCAACAAATAACAAAGTAATGATTCATAATTTCAATATTATTGAAGAAATACTTATGCAATTTATAAAGTTTTAGGGATTACTCAATTCTAGTTCCAACCATAAAACAAATGAGTTTAATTTAATATTAACTCATTAAATCTATATTACATCTAAAGAAAATATACACATATATTTTCATAAAGACTGTAATAAACTTCTTTTGTACAAAATATTAATTGTGAAAAATTTTTAACGGGTAGGTAATACCCGAGAGATATATAAATTCACAATTAATATATTACATTTTTTGAAACTGATTCAGCAATCATCAACTATACTCCCTACTTTCATAACAATATCCATTCTTTCATATAAATCAAAACAATCATACTCATTCAAATTCAATTACATATTCTGATTTTGAAATCGCATAATTCAATTCGAAATATAACCAGTATCATCACTCTTAGATTCCTATATCTTTCAAAGCTATACTTTGACTTCAAAAATGTGTTAGAACATCATATGTATTAACGATTACAATATGTGCTCAAACCCTTCGAAATTTCTGAAGACACTTCAACTAAGGAACAATCGAGATGATGATCCAACCACATGTTACCCACAGTTATACACCTGAAAAACTCTCAAAACCCAAGTCACAGTTCGACACGTATCCGTGTTAGACCCTTTGGCACTTACCGAGGAATCGTTTATATTCACCACATTAGCAATAAACTTACCAACAACTTCACTGATCTTTGACTTTCAAAAAAAAATCATTATAATTATCGAAACCCTATCATATACTCATTTGTACCTTATAACAAGAATTGCCATACCAATTATTGAGAATCAGCAACCAGTATTTTGAAACCACGCAGCATGTCTACATCAACAATTACATATACACACAACGTCTACCTCCAAGACTTACATTCTTTGAATGAGAAATTTCTGAAAAACACCCTAAACTGCGAACCAGTTCTCAAAATTTTGAAAAATGCTGATGAAGCAGCAAAAACTGTAAACGACCTTAACAGTAAAAAGTTGGATGATAAAGGATAGTATATTGGCAAAGCTCAGAAAAAGAGAAGCTTTGGAACTGGATAACGGATTGAGCAAAGTATGAAGGAGGCTGTGGACAAATCACAAAGGCTGAACCTGCCTTCAAAGAATCCAAATGATTCAGTACTTGCTGAAGTCATTAACGAATACCTTGCTCCTGACTCTAAATCCCTGCGAATAATATCCTTCATCATCCTCTGATATTAGACATTTTAAGATATCATCGTATCTTTCATTATAAATATCATCCATACTTCTGAAGATATTTTTATAATTATTCTTATCTGAAATCATTTACCTCTTCGCGCTATCTGTATTATATCATAAAAGAAACTATTTTAGTTTCTAAATTCTGAAACATTCGAGTTTAAAATAGGAATATTCTTGAAGAAGTGTTGGGAGTTGAAGCATGAGTTAGTATAATATAATGACACTTGATCAACGTGATTATATTACAGTAATTCATGCTGAGTTTCTAAATGGAACATGATGATTCACAGATCATAACGTCATCATGTGCTATGTTACACGACTCTTGTATTCTCTTTGATCTCTAAATATCAAGAAAATATTTCTTGATGATTCGGCCTTTTTCGGGGTATTCTGGTAATTTGACAAGTCAAGATCGTGTCATTACAATTTCCTTCCTAGAACATTAACAATGTTCATTCCGAAATTTATATCTGCAATTCTGGACCATTACAAGCGGTGCTTAATCGCAAGAACAAGAAACGGAAGGACAAAGCTCCGAACTAGAAATGGGAGTATAAATCATAGCAAATAGAAGAGAGCATTAACTGTGGATGACAATGATTATAGAAGAAGCAAGGACTTTGAAATATAAGGGAAGATATAAAACCCAACAACAGCCCAGAAATCACAAACCGTATATATCAATGCATATAGCAATATAAAGACACGGGAGAACTAAAAATACTATAAAACCAAGAGTATAGTAGAAGTAAATAGATTCTTCCGGAGGCAGATGAAAAAGAAGAGCGACAGATATGAAAGTGAGGAGTATATCAAGAATCAGCACTGGATGAAGCATATTGACAAATACTTTAAAATATGAGTTGAGAAGGTGTGAGTTGTAAGAAAACAAATGAGGTGGATTTATAGTGAAATATCCGACAGAGAAATCAAAATAGATTATCGCATTAATTCGAAGAGGATCATAATTTCCTTAATCGCTAAATAATCAAATCCAATATAGATTACAAAGATTTTCTTTTCGGAGATCAATCGTGATGACGTTAAAAGATACAACGAATCACTATTATCTTATTTCATTCATTTACGATAACTTCACTCACACGCTTCGAGTAATCGAATTATTTTATCCATTCTTCTTGAACATGATAAAACTCTATAATCGTTATAATAACATTCTCATTGTTAGTCATGACGACCTCTATCAAATTTCGGGGACGAAATTTCTTTAACGGGTAGGTACTGTGACGACCCGGAAATTTCTGACCAAATTTAAACTTTAATCTTTATATTATTCCGACACGATAAGCAAAGTTTGTTAAGTTAAATCTCAAGAATTTTAAACTGTGTTCATACATTCATTATAACCTCGACCAAATTCCGACGATTCATGAACCGTTATATATAAATAGATATGTTATGTATATATATATTATAACTTGAGAATATTAATAAAGTATTAAACGTATAATACTTTACACGAACGTATTTGTTTCAATATGATTTTCCACGAAATTAAAAAAAATATATTAAATGATTGAATTATCAGAAACATTGAATTATGATTACAAGTCTCTGTTGAGAGGTCCACTATGATTTAAGAAAATCTATTTCTCTTAACGATATTCAGAATAATTTGTAAAGCTATTTATAAATAAAAACAAAAAGTGTCATTTACGAAAGTTAGATAAAAGTCAGTGGAGAATTGGTTTCCACAATATTCTATTAATCTATTTTCAAACGTACAAAGTCGTTTTCAGTTTAAAAAGAACTTTATTATTAAAACGTATATAACTTTTATAAATATCTAGAATCACTTTTGACAACTCATTACTTAACCAGTATAATAAATATAACGATATTTATATTTTATTTCATTAAATATATATAACGATTTAAATTAATATTATATATATTTATACGCGTATTATACATACATAGTTTTTATACTTTTACTATACTTTAACTATACCTTTACTTTACTTTTACTTTTACTTTACTTTAACTTTAATAATTCACTTTAATAATTCATACTTTAATAATTCACTTTAATAATTCATACTTTAATAATTCACTTTAATAATTTACATTAATAATTCATACTTTAATAATTCACTTTAATAATTCATACTTTAATAATTCACTTTAATAATTCATACTTTAATAATTCACTTTAATAATTCATACTTTAATAATTCACTTTAATAATTCATACTTTAATAATTCACTTTAATAATTCATACTTTAATAATTCACTTTAATAATTCAAAAATCTATTATAAATAGAATTCAATAGATTTCATTATTTCATAGAAACTTGAAAATATATTTCTCTAAACTCTATCAATCGATTTATGTATATATATATATATATATATATATATATATATATATATATATATATATATATATATATATATATATATATATATATATATATATATATATATATATATATATATATATATATATATATATTGCTTTGTATTATTTCAAGATATTATTAGTATACATAAAATATTACGACGGAGTGCTGTCCGAGTGATTTCAAAATAGTTTTTTTCAATGAGTCGAAGCTAAGGAGATTATGGGTTATAGCTATGGAGGTGATGGGTATGGTTCATGGGTATGCTTGTGAGGTCAATCTAGTGTTTATCATCTCCGTTGCGTCTACGTACTTTCCTGCAATATTGAATCTCAATATTGATACGTTCGTAAATTCGAGGCCAACCTTGCACTTGTTAAATGACGTTATATGTATTTTTACTACGAAATACAGTATTGTGAGTTTTATTTGCTCCCTTTTATATATATTTTTGGGACTGAGAATACATGCGCTGTTTTTATAAATGTTTTACGAAATAGGCACAAGTACTAAAACTAATTCTATGTGGGTTTAAACCAGAAATATACCCTTAGCTTGGTAACATTAAACTACTTGTCTATGTACGGTAGGCGCGAATCCTAAAGATAGATCTACTGGGCCTGACAAACCCCATCCTGACTATGGGATGCTTTAGCACTTCGAGGTTATTTTAAACACACCTGATCTGGTGTACTTC
Source organism: Rutidosis leptorrhynchoides (assembly GCF_046630445.1). Taxonomy (NCBI): domain Eukaryota; kingdom Viridiplantae; phylum Streptophyta; class Magnoliopsida; order Asterales; family Asteraceae; genus Rutidosis; species Rutidosis leptorrhynchoides. The sequence continues at coordinate 264,048,941 of NC_092337.1, forward strand.
AGAGGGTAAAACATGAACGTTAAGGCTTGTTACCGGGTGCCTACAACTTATAGAATACTTTTATACACTTGCGAGTGTACATATATTTATAAACGGAAATCTTGTGGTCTATTAATATATTGAAATGATTGTTATGATAAACCTGTGAACTCACCAACCTTTTGTTTGACACTTTAAAGCATGTTTATTCTCAGGTATTAAAGAAATCTTCCGCTGTGCATTAGCTCATTTTAAGGATATTACTTGGAGTCATTCATGGCATATTTTGAAAGACGTTGCATTCGAGTTATTGAGTTCATCAAGATTATTATTAAGCCAATTATAGTTGGATGTATTATGAAATGGTGTGCATGCCGTCAACTTTCGTTGTAAAGAAAGTTTGTCTTTTAAAAACGAATGCAATGTTTGTAAAATGTATCATATATAGGTCAAATACCTCGCGATGTAATCAACTATTGTGAATCGTTTATAATGTATATGAACGGGTCCTTTCATGCTAGCTCCTCAGGCGTATATATACTGTAATATCCTATAAAACTAAAACAATATAAAACACATAATTAATGTTTATTCACTTACTACTTACAAATTATTATAGCTCAAATTTAAATAAATAAGAAATGTAAGACTAATACATAAGTGATTAGTAGTATAAGTAAAATTAGTAAATTATTTAACATAACATCTTAGCTAGTAATTGTAAGGTACGTAAAATATAAATGGTACAAACTTAACTTGAAAAGATACTAGAAGTATATTAGTTAAGGCTAACAAGTACTTGTCACTTGTACTAATATGGAAACTTAATTACATAATTCAACACTTCAACACTAACTGATAGATAGAAATCCATCGGTCCCATAGGAATTTGTTTGGCCACAATAAATGAAAGGGATATGTGAGTCATACATTAAAATTATATATATCCTATATGCATATCGTTTGACCCTCTGTTTGCTAAGACAAAAGAAATGAAGTGATCACCAACCAACTTGATAGTTTATTTATTTTATATTTTCTCTACAATCTATCATAATTTGAAGAGCAAGAGAATAGAAAATTTAAAGAAGATACAAAGTGTTTGCGGGTCTATTTTCGGTCCTAACTCAATCACGTTTTAGAGGTAACTACTAATCATCCTCCTTATTATTGATGTATAAATTTTATTGGCTATCTTAATCAACTTATTGGTTTAGATTGACTACATATCACTTTGATTATAATGAAGATGAGTTGTTAAGATTTTGGGTACAAATGAGTATCTTTTGTAAATATTGTCTTGAGCAAATTGTAGCCATATATCTAATAATGGAGTATTCAAAAATCTCTATGTAACTAGTACATCAAATCTATAACATGAATGAATTTAAATGCACAATTTTGTGCTACTGATTATGTTTTTTTCTTAAATATTAAAATTAGTATTTATAAAAATTATAACTAATGAGAATGGGATTTAGAAATGGATATGACAGAGAGTTAGAAAATGGGACTCAACATGTCCCATGTGTTTTGATCGACTACAAGAATATCATGTAACCATTATTAATGTTAACTCATAAATCTTTATAAAACGTAATTTACTAAACAATGAATTTAAATGTGAAACAGTAATATAAACTTAGGTGGATATATATTTGTGAAATATGGGATAGAGATTGATGTTTGGAGCCCATATTTTTGATTAACATATAACCTTAAAATATGTAAGTTACTAATAATTTCGAAAATGATTGTCATAATAATATATGATAACATAAGTATATCATTAATATAAGATACATGAAAGTATTTAAATAAAAGTAAAGTTATAATGTAAGGATATTACATACTCCCTACTTGAATGTATTTTGTGCTTATACGTGCGTGTTCATTAGATTCGGCTCGGTGAACGCATCCCTTGGTGGTGTTTGGTTGTCCTTGGAATTTTGTCATTCAACATAAGGTACGGATATTCTAGGTGGTTTTAGGATCGCTTCGGTAAATCTTTCCTCTCAAAACTTTGTTTCGAATCATATAATTATTATTGTATGACATGCTTGTTTAAAATGTTTGTTTATTAGTCTTTGAAATGTGTTATGTGTTCCTCATTTTGATGTACTAACGAGGTTGCTAATTATGTTTGTTAATTGAGGAATCATAATACTTTGGTGTTTGTAAATTGTGCCAAAACCGTGTCTTAAAACCTCAACCAAAACAGTCTAGAATTCAGCCCAAAATTCAGCTCAGTAACTGTCGCGAATTAGCCTGAAACTGTCGCAAAACATGCTGAAACTGTCACTAAACATTCCAGAAAGTGTCGCTAAAAGTCAGTCCCGAAACTGCTGTAATTTCAGTCCCTAAAACAGTCCCGGACAACCCGAAAACAGCCCCGAAAAGGTTGGAAACATCCCGGTAAAGAACGTGTGTGTGTGTGTGTGTGATGAGTGGTACGGTGATTCGTATCGAGTGTCCCTCATTCCACGTGGCTTTACATGTCCCGTTTTGTCCCGTTTAAGTTGTTAATATGTAAAGGGCTAAAGTATTATGTAACATGACTCGTGACAAAAGTTAGACCGAATGGTTGGGTTGACACGTGATTTTAAAATAATACGACATACAATGTTATATACATTTTAAGTGTTTGGTCAAGCGTAAAATATTTAAGTCAACTCGTTATTTCTTTTAAAACATATTTTAAAGTCCATTAGTCACTTTAAAAGTATTTGGACATTTATAATTAATAAGTCAGTTAAAACGGTTTCTTAAAATATGCATAAGAGTAACCTATCCATGGAGGTCTCGTGGGCGCATTATTGTGACACTGATAATGTGGCATCGACCGTAGCGATGTATTTGTTTATATCTGCGGCGTCTCCTTTTGATTACCCGGTAGTTGGTACGAGCTCATTATTATTATATTTTGATAGGAGGTGTATGGATCGATCCTAGGATTTTGTTTTGACGGTGTACGTTCATCGTAGTGTCATACGAAACGTCACCGATATGGATGATTAGTATAGTAGCTACCATATGATTTCATTTTGATACTTTGTACATATTTGTTTTGACTCTTAGTGCATTATTTTATGAAATTTGCATCATGACATATGGTATTGTGGATCTATACATATTCGCACTTTATTTTGCAACTAAGTTATTTTGAAAATAAGTTCATTTTGAAATTAAATTTTTGCATGTCATACTATACTCCGTTCTTTGTTATATCCGTTCACTGGGCTTTGGCTCAGTCGTATTCTTTGTTTTCCTTCTTATACGACAGGTAATCAAGGGGGCGTCGGGAACGAGGGAAGAGTGTAGAGTGGAGTGAACTTAGCACCTTGCCTTAGAGATTTTCTTCAAGATTTAGTAGCTTATTTTGGTTTAGTAGTACTTTTGAATAAGTTTGTCAACTTTGGTTTGAACTATGGTTTGAATTCGAATAAGAATAATGCTCATTTATCTTTTAAGTTACCTTTATTTATATGTATTGGCATTCGTAAGATTAGGGTCTTTACAGATGGTATCAGAGCTTAGGTTCTTTACTGTAGAAACTTTAGTCCTAAGTTATGGCCTGTGAGATTTGGGTAGACTTTTGGGTTAGGATTTTCCTTCCGCTATATTATTCTAATTCCACTTTGAATATTCTCTTTTATTCTTCATACTAATCATAACCGTTATATCCTCATCTCGTTCTTAGATGGCACCGAAAAGAAAAGGAATGTCTGAGGAAGAAGTAGAAAACAAGATTAGCCAAACTATCAGGAATTTGATACCCAACATTGTAGCTCAAGCTATTGACGCGATGCGTAAGAAAGGTGGCGAGACTTTTAAGCATGAAGAAGAGGATGAATATAAGGAAGATAAAACTGTAACGGGAGATGCTATTCATGTTTGGCTAGGATGGTTTCAAAAACAACGTCCTTTGTCATTCAGCACTGCTAGTACTCCTGTTGAAGCTGAGAATTGGATCACTCACATTGAGAAGATTTACCGAGTGCTTGGTTGTGAAGAGAGATTTTGGGTTCCATTGGCTGTTTATAAACTAGAGGGGGATGCTCAGCGTTGGTGGATTGCTTTGAGATAAGCGAAAGGGGGTATCGAATTTGAGGATTCATTAGATTGGGTCAATTTCAAGGAGTTGTTTTTCCGTCAGTACTTTTCTGAGGCGGAGAACGAGGCTGTGATTCGGGAGTATGCGAATATTAAGCAAGGGAATGATGAGTCTATTAATGATTTCACTAAGAGGTTTTTGAGAGTTGTGGGTTTGATTGGGGCTGCTGCGGGGTCTGCTGAGGACCAAGCCCGTAAGTATAAATGGGATGTTCTTGGGCGCTACCGCTCAAAAATGATTAATCTGAAATGTTTCGATGTCGCTGAGGCAGCCGATTATGCTCGGAATTTGGAGATGGAGCGAGCCGAGTATTTGGCTACTAAAAATGATGATGGTAAGAACAAGAGGGTTAAGATTGCACAACCACTACGATCTGTGCCTGCACCGATTACCAAACAGGGTCAACAATCTGGGAACCAAGGGTATCGTAGTAATAATTGGAATAATAGAGGAAATCAGCAAAGGAGTGACAGCGGGCCAAATAATAATAACCGTGGTCAACTACAAGTGTACCGTCCCCAAGGGTAGCAAAGGAGTAATGGAAGTGGTGGTGTTAATGCCAATGCACCTTGTGGGACTTGTGGAAAGAATCATCCGGGAAGAGTTTGTTATCGTAGTGCGGGTTCATGTTTTGCTTGTGGAGAGGTTGGTCACTTAGCTAAGGATTGTAAGAATCCTAGACCTGGGTTTGTTCCAAGGGTTCCTCCGCCAGCTCCTGGTGGACGCGTCTTTGCCATGATTGTTGCTCAGGCTGCTGACGCTACAGGTATATTTCGATCCCTATTCATTTTAAAAATATTTCCTTCGAGTTATTTGTTCATTCATTCTTGATGTTATTAGGTACTATTACTGGTCATGTATTTGTACACCATCGCGCCCTCTTCATTCTGTTTGATTCTGGCTCTACGCACTCGATTGTGTCTGTTAAGAGCTCGAAATATTTGAAAGTGTCTCCAACTTGGTTGTCTACTCCATTTACGATCTCTACCCCAATGGGTAGTGTTGAAACTATAGATCGCGTGTATCAAAACTGCCATTTGGAATTCAATGATTGCATGTTTCCTGCAAATCTCTTTCGTATGACCATGCATGACTTTGACATTATTCTTGGCATGGATTGGTTATCTCGCCATCATGCGAATATCGATTGTTATTCTAAGAGGATTTTGTTTGGAAATCATTCTATACCCGATTGTTTCTTTAATGGCGATCTTCCTGTAAAGTCTATCAAGGTTATCTCAGCGCTTAAGGCGCAAAAGCTCATTTCACATGGTTATTTAGCTTCAATTCAGAATTTGTCTATCGAGAGTCCTTCACTTGAAAATATCGATGTTGTTCGAGAGTTTCCCGATGTATTTCCTGACAAATTACAGGGTTTGCCTCCAGTTCGTGAAGTTGAATTTTCGATTGATTTGATTCCGGGTTCCCAACCGATATCAAAAGCTCCTTATCGTATGGCACCACTCGAGTTGCAAGAACTCAAGGAGCAATTGCAAGAGTTGATAGATTGTGGTTTTATTCGGCCAAGTGTGTCACCTTGGGGTGCGCCGGTTTTATTTGTTAAGAAGAAGGATGGTAGCATGAGACTTTGCATTGGTTATCGCGAGTTAAATCGTATTACTATTCGAAACCATTATCCGCTTCCACGTATTGATGATTTTTTTGATTAACTTCAAGGTTCAAAGTATTTTTCTAAAATCGATCTTAGGTCTGGGTATCATCAGCTCCGTGTTAAAGAAGAAGATATCCCTAAGACTGCTTTCCGCACTCGTTATGGGCACTATGAGTTTTTAGTGATGCTGTTTGGATTAACTAATGCTCCTGCGGTTTTCATGGATCTAATGAACCGTGTGTTCCATGAGTATTTGGATAAGTTTGTGATCGTATTCATTGATGATATCTTGGTATTCTCAAAGAGTAAAGAAGAACATGAGAATCATCTTCGTGTTGTACTTGAAACCCTCCGAAGTAAGAAATTGTTTGCGAAGTTCTCTAAATGTGAATTATGGTTGCAAAGAGTTGCCTTTCTGGGTCATGTTGTATCGGCTGAGGGTATAATGATGGATCCAGCGAAAATTGAGGCTATTATAAATTGGTCAAGACCTACTTCTGTTGTTGAGGTTCGAAGTTTTCTTGGTTTAGCTGGTTATTATTGACGATTTGTTGAAGGTTTTTCGACGATTGCTTTGCCGCTTACCAAGTTATTGAGGAAAGGGGAAAATTTTGTGTGGACCGAGGAACGACAAAAGAGTTTCGATGAGTTAAAGAAAAGACTTGTATCAGCTCCTATTCTTGCATTGCCATCAGGGAGTGGGGGTTTTCAAATCTATAGTGATGCTTCTAAGCATGGTTTGGGTTGCGTTTTGATGCAGCATGGTAAGGTAATTGCTTATGCCTCGAGGCAGTTGAAACCCTATGAGGTTAATTACCCTACTCATGATTTGGAGTTAGCTGTTGTGATCTTTGCGTTGAAAATATGGAGGCATTATCTTTACGGAGAAACTTGTCATATTTTCACCGATCACAAGAGTCTCAAATACATATTCACGCAAAAAGAGATAAATATGAGACAACGAAGGTGGCTCGAGTTATTGAAGGATTATGATGCAAACATTCAATACCATCCTGGAAAAGCGAATGTGGTAGCCGACGCATTGAGTAGAAAGTCATTTGGTAGTATCTCATGTTTGGTTACTCACATTCGAGAATTCGAAAGACTTGATATGGGATTGAGTAAAAGAGGAGCATCGGGGATGTTGGCAAATCTAAAATTCGAGTCTGATTTAATTACTAGAATAAAAGGGGCTCAATTGGATGATGGTGATTTGTGGACAGTGTTTCAAAATTTGGAAGAGGGTAAAGTGAAAGAGTTCAGAGAAGATGATGATGGGGTTATTTGGTGTGGGAATCGATTATGTGTTCCTAATGATGATGCTATTCATGAGGCTCTGTTGTCTGAGGCTCACAGCTCACCTTTTTCTATACATCCTGGTTCGACCAAAATGTATCAGGATTTAAAGCAGCACTTTTGGTGGAGTGGTATGAAGAAAGATGTTGCTAGATATGTTGGGAAGTGCCTTACTTGTCAACAAGTAAAGATCGAGCACCAACGTGCTAGTGGTTTGTTACAGCCTTTGGACATTCCCGTGTGGAAGTGGGATGATATCTCAATGGATTTCATCTGTGGTTTACCAAAGACTGTGAAAAGGCATGATGCTATTTGGGTGGTGATTGATAGATTAACCAAATCGGCACATTTCTTGCCCATTCGTATGGATTATTCGGTAAGTAAGCTATCCGAGCTTTTTCAGCAGGAAATTGTGAGATTACACGGGGTTCCTTCTTCCATCATATCCGATCATGATCCTCGGTTTACATCTAGATTTTGGAAGGGGTTACACAAAGCTTGGGGTACGCAATTGAAGCTTAGTACTGCTTTTCATCCACAAACTGATGGACAGTCTGAGCGTACAATACATATCTTGGAAGATATGCTTCGAGCTTGTGCCCTAGATTGGAAGGGAAATTGGGATGAGTATTTATGTTTGGTGGAATTCGCCTATAATAATAGTTGGCAGGCAAGTATCGGTATGGCGCCATTTGAGATGCTTTATGGTCGAAAGTGTAGAGCGCCAGTTTGTTGGAATGAAGCGGGTGAAAAATTGATTGAAGGACCTAAGTTGGTTAGAGTGACTAATGAAAAGGTCGCTATAGCTACGAATCGACTGAAGGAAGCCCAATCGAGACAGAAAGTGTATGCCGATAAACACCGACGTTCGTTAGAGTTTGTGGTTGGTGATAAGGTGTTTTTAAAGGTGTCACCTTGGAAGGGTATACGATGTTTTGGTTTGAAAGGAAAGCTCAGTCCTCGATATATTGGACCGTTTGAGATATTTGATCGAGTTGGTGAAGTATCTTATCGTTTAGCATTACCGCCACAGTTATCTCATGTTCATAACGTATTTCACGTATCTCAGTTGCGGGGTTACAACTATCATCCATTGCACGTGGTGCAATATCCTTTTTCTGAAATTCGAGCTGATCTTTCTTATGTTGAAGAGCCCGAAGCTATCATAGAACGCGAGGAGAGAGTAACTCGTAAAAGCTCCACCCCTTTTGTTAAATTTCAATGGAAGAATCATCCTGCTAGCGAGGCCACTTGGGAACTCGAGGAAACCATGCGGGCCGAGCACCCTCATTTGTTTGCTACTTGGTACGTTTTCAATTCTATAACTTCTTTCAATTTCGAGGACGAAATTTTTTTTTTAAGTAGGTGGAGATGTAATATCCTATAAAACTAAAACAATATAAAACACATAATTAATGTTTATTCACTTACTACTTACGAATTATTATAGCTCAAATTTAAATAAATAAGAAATGTAAGACTAATACATAAGTGATTAGTAGTATAAGTAAAATTAGTAAATTATTTAACATAACATCTTAGCTAGTAATTGTAAGGTACGTAAAATATAAATGGTACAAACTTAACTTGAAAAGATACTAGAAGTATATTAGTTAAGGCTAACAAGTACTTGTCACTTGTACTAATATGGAAACTTAATTACATAATTCAACACTTCAACACTAACTGATAGATAGAAATCCATCGGTCCCATAGGAATTTGTTTGGCCACAATAAATGAAAGGGATATGTGAGTCATACATTAAAATTATATATATCCTATATGCATATAGTTTGACCCTCTGTTTGCTAAGACAAAAGAAATGAAGTGATCATCAACCAACTTGATAGTTTATTTATTTTATATTTTCTCTACAATCTATCATAATTTGAAGAGCAAGAGAATAGAAAATTTAAAGAAGATACAAAGTGTTTGCGGGTCTATTTTCGGTCCTAACTCAATCACGTTTTAAAGGTAACCACTAATCATCCTCCTTATTATTGATGTATAAATTTTATTGGCTATCTTAATCAACTTATTGGTTTAGATTGACTACATATCACTTTGATTATAATGAAGATGAGTTGTTAAGATTTTGGGTACAAATGAGTATCTTTTGTAAATATTGTCTTGCGCAAATTGTAGACATATATCTAATAATGGAGTATTCAAAAATCTCTATGTAACTTGTACATCAAATCTATATAACATGAATGAATTTAAATGCACAATTTTGTGCTACTGATTATGTTTTTTTCTTAAATATTAAAATTAGTATATTTAAAAATTATAACTAATGAGAATGGGATTTAGAAATGGATATGACAGAGAGTTAGAAAATGGGACTCAACATGTCCCATGTGTTTTGATCGACTACAAGAATATCATGTAACCATTATTAATGTTAACTCATAAATCATTATAAAACGTAATTTACTAAACAATGAATTTAAATGTGAAACAATAATATAAACTTAGGTGGATATATATTTGTGAAATATGGGATAGAGATTGATGTTTGGAGCCCATATTTTTGATTAACATATAACCTTAAAATATGTAAGTTACTAATAATTTCGAAAATGATTGTCATAATAATATATGATAACATAAGTATATCATTAATATAAGATACATGAAAGTATTTAAATAAAAGTAAAGTTATAATGTAAGGATATTACATACTCCCTACTTGAATGTATTTTGTGCTTATACGTGCGTGTTCATTAGATTCGGCTCGGTGAACGCATACCTTGGTGGTGTTTGGTTGTCCTTGGAATTTCATCATTCAACATAAGGTACGAATATTCTAGGTGGTTTTAAGATCGCTTCGGTAAATCTTTCCTCTCAAAACTTTGTTTCGAATCGTATAATTATTATTGTATGACATGCTTGTTTAAAATGTTTGTTTATTAGTCTTTGAAATGTGTTATGTGTTCCTCATTTTGATGTACTAACGAGGTTGCTAATTATGTTTGTTAATTGAGGAATCATAATACTTTGGTGTTTGTAAATTGTGCCAAAACCGTGTCTTAAAACCTCAACCAAAACAGTCTAGAATTCAGCCCAAAATTCAGCTCAGTAACTGTCGTGAATTAGCCTGAAACTGTCGCAAAACATGCTGAAACTGTCACTAAACATTCCAGAAAGTGTCGCTAAAAGTCAGTCCCGAAACTGCTGTAATTTCAGTCCCTAAAACAGTCCCGGACAACCCGAAAACAGCCCCGAAAAGGTTGGAAACATCCCGGTAAAGAATATGTGTGTGTGTGTGACGAGTGGTACGGTGATTCGTATCGAGTGTCCCTCATTCTACGTGGCTTTACATGTCCCGTTTTGTCCCGTTTAAGTTGTTAATATGTAAAGGGCTAAAGTATTATGTAACATGACTCGTGACAAAAGTTAGACCGAATGGTTGGGTTGACACGTGATTTTAAAATAATACGACATACAATGTTATATACATTTTAAGTGTTTGGTCAAGCGTAAAATATTTAAGTCAACTCGTTATTTCTTTTAAAACATATTTTAAAGTCCATTAGTCACTTTAAAAGTATTTGGACATTTATAATTAATAAGTCAGTTAAAACGGTTTCTTAAAATATGCATAAGAGTAACCTATCCATGGAGGTCCCGTGGGCACATTATTGTGACACCGATAATGTGGCATCGACCGTAGCGATGTATTTGTTTATATCTGCGGCGTCTCCTTTTGATTACCCGGTAGTTGGTACGAGCTCATTATTATTATATTTTGATAGGAGGCGTATGGATCGATCCTAGGATTTTGTTTTGACGGTGTACGTTCATCGTAGTGTCATACGAAACGTCACCGATATGGATGATTAGTGGAGTAGCTACCATATGATTTGATTTTGATACTTTGTACATATTTGTTTTGACTCTTAGTGCATTATTTTATGAAATTTGCATCATGACATATGGTATTGTGGATCTATACATATTCACACTTTGTTTTGCAACTAAGTTATTTTGAAAATAAGTTCGTTTTGAAATTAAATTTTTGCATGTCATACTATACTCCGTTCTTTGTTATATCCGTTCACTGGGCTTTGGCTCAGTCGTATTCTTTGTTTTCCTTCTTATACGACAGGTAATCAAGGGGGCGTCAGGAACGAGGGAAGAGTGTAGAGTGGAGTGAACTTAGCACCTTGCCTTAGAGATTTCCTTCAAGATTTAGTAGCTTATTTTGGTTTAGTAGTACTTTTGAATAAGTTTGTCAACTTTGGTTTGAACTATGGTTTGAATTCGAATAAGAATAACGCTCATTTATCTTTTAAGTTACCTTTATTTATATGTATTGGCATTCGTAAGATTAGGGTCTTTACATATACATAAGGCCTGAGCCATGTCTAGTAGAGACATGTGGCGCATCGAACCTCCTAACAAAAATCTAATAAAAGTTCGATCGGTTAAAGTAGCTACCCGATCATTTATTTCTATACTACACAATAATTCTTCACACCATACTTTATATACAGGTCTACGCATGTTGAATAATCGTACCCAATCGTTAAAAGTAGAATTACCATACCTCTGTGTAAGTAATTCTCTAATCCGTTCGCCTAATCCTACGGCTTCTAACGGTTCCCATTCTATTACCCTAGGTACTTCAACAGCTTTAGAATGAAGAGTGTGCAAGCTCCTTTGGTATTTTGGATAATCTATCCAACATCTGTCTAATCTCAAGTTCGGGTGCAAATCTTCCACGTGCATATCTGAAAATGTCATAACTGGATGAGGTATATCTTGTTTGTAATAGTTATCAACATCCTGTTGTTCCGCATTCTCAGGAGGAGCAATGCGAGCTTGGGATGAAGATTCACCCCTTTCAGTCTGCAAAACACATCAAACACAATTTTTGTGCATCCAAATATGTATTAGTGTCAGCAAAATCATCAATCAAAATAATTACAATGACATGTTCAATTTATATCAAACTTATGCTCATTTTCATATTTTTATCAAATCTACACTTTTTCAAATAAAGACAAATCCATTATTAAGACGAATCATCTCATCAACACTGATAAAGACGGCGAAGATAACGAATTCATACCCATAGAAGTGGGCATGATACACCCATGGAAAGCTGGACAACGGAGGAAGGCAGAAGTATTAGAAGATTGGGAAGAACAATTAATATCTTTTCCTTTTATGTGTAACACAAATCCATCCGATGGTCTAGTAGTTATAGAAGCGCGAGTTGCTAATTGCTTAATACGCAACATTTACACTGGCACAGGAGCTGGAGCAGACATTATGTATGAACATTGCTTCATACAGCTACCCAAAGATGTACAAGAAAAAATGAAGGAAACATATGTGCTGTTGGCAAGTTTTACAAGTGAGCCGTCCTGGTCTGAAGGAAGTATTTTGCTTGACGTAACCTTGGGTAAGTCACCTCTAAGATGCACAGCCAACATTGAGTTCTTGGTGGTTAAAGCAAATTCACAGTACAACATAATTTTGGGAAGAACTGCTTTAATGACGTTTGGAGCTGTAACGTCAACTGTACATGGTATGATGAAGTTTCCAACGATAGGCGGAGTAGCAACGTTATATGCAGAACAGCAGAAGTCAATTGAGTGTTCCCAAGTAACAAAGGCAGTAATTAAGCCAATCATACACGATGATGGGTCAATTTCACCAAATCTTAAATTTCCAGATCAGAAAATCATAATTGGGCACACGTTGTCCGCCGAATGTAAAGAAAAATTATACAATATTTTGACAACAAATCTAGACGTTTTTGCATGGCAGCCGTCTGATATGACCGGTGTTCCAAGGGCAATTGCAGAGCATAGGCTGAACGTGAATCCCAACATATATCCTGTTTGTCAGAAAAAGCGTGACATGGCGCCAGAAAGAAGCAAATTCCTCCGTGATGAGGTATGAAGTTTGGTGGATGCTGGGATCTTGCGAGAGGTCAAATATCAAACATGGGTAGCTAATCCGGTCATGGGTAGGAAGCCGGACAACTCATGGCGGATGTGTGTGGATTTCACGGATATCAATAAAGCATGTCCAAAGGACAATTATCCTTTACCTGAAATTGATTGGAAGGTTGAATCATTGGCAGGATATCGATTCAAATGTTTCCTAGATGCTGCTAAGGGATATCATCAAATCCCAATGGCTTTAAAAGATGAAGACAAAACGGCTTTTCACACGACGGAAGGCATATTCTGTTACATGAAAATGCCTTTTGGTTTGAAGAATGCAGGATCAACATATCAACGACTTATTGATATGGCATTTAAGGATCAAATTGGGCGAAACTTAGAAGCTTATGTTGATGACATTGTCATCAAAAGTCATACTGAAGAAAAGATGTTACGAGATATACAGGAAACTTTTGCATCTCTACGAAAAATTAACATGAAATTAAATCCCAAGAAGTGCACGTTTGATGTAGAAGAAGGAAAATTCTTAGGTCATATTGTAACAGAACGTGGAATTAAAGCTAATCCTAAGAAAATTCAAGCAATTGAAGATATGAAGTCACCAACTAGCAAAAAGGATGTTCAGCGTCTGCATGGATGTCTAGCAGCATTAACAAGATTCTTGTCTAGAGCAGCTGAAAAGTCACTTCCATTCATGAAGGTGTTAAAGGGCTGTTTAAATAAAAAAGATTTTGTGTGGACGGCGGAAGCAGAAAATGCATTCCAAGATATCAAGCAGTTGTTAAAAACATTACCTACATTAACAGCACCAAAAGAGGGGGAAACCCTAATTTTATATTTAGCTTTCTCAAAGGAAGCAATAAGTTCTGTCCTAATTGCAGAACGGAACGGCGTGCAAATGCCTATATATTTTGTTAGCAAGGTGTTGCAGCTTAGTGAAACAAATTATCCACCACTTCACCGCATGGTTTATGCCCTTGTGCATACTGCACGACGTTTACGAAGATATTTTCAAGGTCATCCCATCTTGGTGTTAACAGATCAACCATTGAAGCAAATACTCCAGCGTCCAGAATCATCTGGCCGTTTAGCAAAATGGGCCATCGAGTTGGGGGAGTATGAAATCAATTTTGCTCCCCGAAATGCAGTTAAAGGACAAATTTTGGCAGATTTCCTCTTGGAGACAAATGAAAAAGTAGAGTATGACAACAAAGTGGAACCATCACAGCATGAGTAGGAGTTACACACTGATGGGGCATCCAGTGAAGAGGGAACAGGTGCAGGGCTAGTTTTAACAAGTCCAGACGGTGAAGAGTACACTTATGCATTGAAATTCTGTTTTTATGCTTCAAACAATGAAGCCGAGTATGAGGCATTACTCTCCGGCCTCCGCATAGCGGTAGAAATGGGGATAACAAATTTACGAGCATATGTTGGTTCTCAAATTGTCGCCCATCAGGTTAATGGAACGTTCGATGCAAGGGATACATCCATGAGGCAATATGTAAAGTTGGTGGTAGCAATTTCAAAGAAATTTGATAACCTTGAAGTCGTGCAAATCCCTCGAAATAAGAACAAGAAAGCTGACGTCTTGAGCAAGTTAGCTACTTTAACCTTCGATCATTTTCACAAACGAGTGTTGGTTAAAGAACTTAAGGAGAAATCAATACATGGAAAACCAATTATTGCAATAGTTGAAGAAGCTAAGGAAACTTGGATGACTCCGTATTTGAGATATTTGCATGACGGCTGGTTACCTGTTGATAAGGCGGAAGCAAGAAGAATAAGAGTGACTGCACCAACGTATGAGATTGTTAGTGGTGTCCTTTATCGAAAGTCATACAATGGTCCATTGTTAAGATGTTTAACCGATGATGAAGCGATAAAAGTGGTCAAAGAAATGCATAAAGGAGTTTGTTCTCAACACTCCGGTTTCTGTACTGTGGCATCACGGATCATGCGACAAGGGTATTTTTGGCCTTCCCTTTATCGGGATGTCGCAGAAATCATAAAAACATGTGAGAATTGTCAGAGGCATGGTACAATTCAATGTCTTCCAAAGTATGATTTGATACCGGTGTCATCCGCTTGGCCGTTCTGTAAATGGGCTATTGATATTGTGGGGCCATTCAATAGGAGCACTGGTAATGCTAAGTTCTTGGTGGTAGCGATCGATTTTTTCACAAAATGGGTTGAATCAAAGGCTTTAGCAAAAATCACAGGAGAAAATGTCAAAAAGTTTGTTTGGCATGATATTGTATGCCGTTATGGGGTGCCAAATGAAATAGTCAGCGATAACGGCAAGCAATTTGCAGAAAATCCATTTCGGAGTTGGTGTGAAGAGCTAGGCATAAAGCAAAACTTTACATCTATTGCTCATCCTCAAGTGAACGGATAAGTAGAGGTTACCAACAAGGAAATCGTTGCTGGCATTAAGGCACGGTTGGGTCTGAGTCAAACTGGATGGGTGGATGAGCTGTCAAATGTATTGTGGGCACACCGGACGATGCCAAAGTGGAGCACGGGGGAAACACCTTTCAGTTTGGTGTATGGAACAGAGGCAGTGATACCGGCTGAAATATGTGTGCCAACGCAACTGATAATGCTAAAAACGAACATATATTTCATAGCATTATTCCTCAAGAAAGACAAGCTTTTAGTTGCAATTGTTCTATTTACAAGTGATATTCGTTTAAATAATAAAAGGTGAAGACAAAAGACAGATTCGACGAATTGAAGACGCAAACGACCAAAAAGCTCAAAAGTACAAAGTACAATCAAAGAGGTTCCAATTATTGATAAGAAACGTCTCGAAATTACAAGAGTACAAGATTCAAAACGCAAAGTACAAGATATTAAATTGTACGCAAGGACGTTCGAAAATCCGAAAACGGGACCAGAGTCAACTCTCAACGCTCGACGCAACGGACTAAAAATTACAAGTTAACTATGCACATAAATATAATATAATATTTAAATAATTCTTATAATTATTTAATATATTATATTTATTTAAAACCGTCGGTAAACAAAGAGCCAAACTCCTCTGAGCTGTAAAAGCAAACTCCGCGACTCGCGGAGTTTGAAGGCCAAAAATGCCGCGAGTCGCGGAGCCCCAAGTTTTGAAAGTCCCTATAAAAGCAACCGAATTCTGAGCATTTTTCATCATCTTTTTCTTCTTCTCTCATAATACTACGTAAATATTTATATTTATATTTTAATTTTAATTTTAATTTTAATTATAATTCTAATAATAAGGGTATGTTAGCGAATATTGTAAGGGTGTAAGTCGAAATTCTGTCCGTGTAACGCTACGCTATTTTTAATCATTGTAAGTTATGTTCAACCTTTTTAAATTAATGTCTCGTAGCTAAGTTATTATTATGCTTATTTAAAACGAAGTAATCATGATGTTGGGCTAATTACTAATATTGGGTAATTGGGCTTTGTACCATAATTGGGGTTTGGACAAAAGAACGACACTTGTGGAAATTAGACTATGAGCTATTAATGGGCTTTATATTTGTTTAACTAAATGATAGTTTGTTAATGTTAATATAAAGATTTACAATTGGGCGTCCCTATAAATTACCATATACACTCAATCGGACACGATGGGTGGGGTATTTATATGTACGAATAATCGTTCATTTAACCGGACACGGGAATGGATTAATAGCCACTAGAATTGTAGTGACCCGAACTTTTCCATGTTTATATATATTAATTGAGATTGATATTTACATGATTAAATTTTTCCAACATGTTAAGCAATCAAACTTGTTAAGACTTGATTAATTGAAATATGTTTCATATAGACAATTGACCACCCAAGTTGACCGGTGATTCACGAACGTTAAAACTTGTAAAAACTATATGATGACATATATATGGAGATATATATAGTTAACATGATACTATGATAAGTAAACATATCATTAAGTATATTAACAATGAACTACATATGTAAAAACAAGACTACTAACTTAATGATTTTTAAACGAGACATATATGTAACGATTATCGTTGTAAAGACATTTAATGTATATATATCATATTAAGAGATATTCATACATGATAATATCATGATAATATAATAATTTAAAATCTCATTTGATATTATAAACATTGGGTTAACAACATTTAACAAGATCGTTAACCTAAAGGTTTCAAAACAACACTTACATGTAACGACTAACGATGACTTAACGACTCAGTTAAAATGTATATACATGTAGTGTTTTAATATGTATTTATACACTTTTGAAAGACTTCAATACACTTATCAAAATACTTCTACTTAACAAAAATGCTTACAATTACATCCTCGTTCAGTTTCATCAACAATTCTACTCGTATGCACCCGTATTCGTACTCGTACAATACACAGCTTTTAGATGTATGTACTATTGGTATATACACTCCAATGATCAGCTCTTAGCAGCCCATGTGAGTCACCTAACACATGTGGGAATCATCATTTGGCAACTAGCATGAAATATCTCATAAAATTACAAAAATATGAGTAATCATTCATGACTTATTTACATGAAAACAAAATTACATATCCTTTATATCTAATCCATACACCAACGACCAAAAACACCTACAAACACTTTCATTCTTCAATTTTCTTCATCTAATTGATCTCTCTCAAGTTCTATCTTCAAGTTCTAAGTGTTCTTCATATATTCTACAAGTTCTAGTTACATAAAATCAAGAATACTTTCAAGTTTGCTAGCTCACTTCCAATCTTGTAAGGTGATCATCCAACCTCAAGAAATCTTTGTTTCTTATAGTAGGTTATCATTCTAATACAAGGTAATAATCATATTCAAACTTTGGTTCAATTTCTATAACTATAACAATCTTATTTCAAGTGATGATCTTACTTGAACTTGTTTTCGTGTCATGATTCTGCTTCAAGAACTTCGAGCCATCCAAGGATCCGTTGAAGCTAGATCCATTTTTCACTTTTCCAATAGGTTTATCCAAGGAACTTAAGGTAGTAATGATGTTCATAACATCATTCAATTCATACATATAAAGCTATCTTATTCGAAGGTTTAAACTTGTAATCACTAGAACATAGTTTAGTTAATTCTAAACTTGTTCGCAAACAAAAGTTAATCCTTCTAACTTGACTTTTAAAATAGACTAAACACATGTTCTATATCTATATGATATGCTAACTTAATGATTTAAAACCTGGAGACACGAAAAACACCGTAAAATCGGATTTACGCCGTCGTAGTAACACCGCGGGCTGTTTTGGGTTAGTTAATTAAAAACTATGATAAACTTTGATTTAAAAGTTGTTATTCTGAGAAAATTATTTTTATTATGAACATGAAACTATATCCAAAAATTATGGTTAAACTCAAAGTGGAAGTATGTTTTCTAAAATGGTCATCTAGACGTCGTTCTTTCGACTGAAATGACTACCTTTACAAAAACGACTTGTAACTTATTTTTCTGACTATAAACCTATACTTTTTCTGTTTAGATTCATAAAATAGAGTTCAATATGAAATCATAGCAATTTGATTCACTCAAAACGGATTTAAAATGAAGAAGTTATGGGTAAAACAAGATTGGATAATTTTTCTCATTTTAGCTACGTGAAAATTTGTAACAAATATATTCCAACCATAACTTAATCAACTTGTATTGTATATTATGTAATCTTGAGATACCATAGACACGTATACAATGTTTCGACCTATCATGTCGACACATCTATATATATTTCGAAACAACCATAGACACTCGATATGTGAATGTTGGAGTTAGCTATACAGGGTTGAGGTTGATTCCAAAATATATATAGTTTGAGTTGTGATCAATACTGAGATACGTATACACTGGGTCGTGGATTGATTCAAGATAATATTTATCGATTTATTTCTGTACATCTAACTGTGGACAACTAGTTGTAGGTTACTAACGAGGACAGCTGACTTAATAAACTTAAAACATCAAAATATATTAAAAGTGTTGTAAATATATTTTGAACATACTTTGATATATATGTATATATTGTTATAGGTTCGTGAATCAACCAGTGGCCAAGTCTTACTTCCCGACGAAGTAAAAATCTGTGAAAGTGAGTTATAGTCCCACTTTTAAAATCTAATATTTTTGGGATGAGAATACATGCAGGTTTTATAAATGATTTACAAAATAGACACAAGTACGTGAAACTACATTCTATGGTTGAATTATCGAAATCGAATATGCCCCTTTTTATTAAGTCTGGTAATCTAAGAATTAGGGAACAGACACCCTAATTGACGCGAATCCTAAAGATAGATCTATTGGGCCTAACAAACCCCATCCAAAGTACTGGATGCTTTAGTACTTCGAAATTTATATCATATCCGAAGGGTGTCCCGGAATGATGGGGATATTCTTATATATGCATCTTGTTAATGTCGGTTACCAGGTGTTCACCATATGAATGATTTTTATCTCTATGTATAGGGTGTGTATTGAAATATGAAATCTTGTGGTCTATTATTATGATTTGATATATATAGGTTAAACCTATAACTCACCAACATTTTTGTTGACGTTTTAAGCATGTTTATTCTCAGGTGATTATTAAGAGCTTCCGCTGTCGCATACTTAAATAAGGACGAGATTTGGAGTCCATGCTTGTATGATATTATGTAAAAACTGCATTCAAGAAACTTATTTTGTTGTAACATATTTGTATTGTAAACCATTATGTAATGGTCGTGTGTAAACAGGATATTTTAGATTATCATTATTTGATAATCTACGTAAAGCTTTTTAAACCTTTATTGATGAAATAAAGGTTATGGTTTGTTTTAAAATGAATGCAGTCTTTGAAAAACGTCTCATATAGAGGTCAAAACCTCGCAACGAAATCAATTAATATGGAACGTTTTTAATCAATAAGAACGGGACATTTCAGTTGGTATCCGAGCGTTGGTCTTAGAGAACCAGAATTTTTCATTAGTGTGTCTTATCGAGTTTGTTAGGATGCATTAGTGAGTCTGGACTTCGACCGTGTTTACTTGAAAAATGATTGCTTAACAAATTTTGTTGGAAACTATATATTTTTAACATGTGAATATTATGTGATATATTAATCTCTTAACGCGTTTGATATTATGTGATAGATGTCTACCTCTAGAACATGTCCCATTGACTCACCTAATAATAATGAAGAGTCAAATGTAAATTGGAATGATTCGTGGACTGATTCACAAGTTCCCGAAGAGGAACCGGAAGAAGAGTCGGAACCAGAAGAAGAATCAGAACCGGAAGAAGAATCGGAACCGGATGAAGAAATAGAACCGGTGGGGGAAATAATAAAACGGTTAAGTAAAAGAAAATCCTCAACCAACCGACCAAGGTAAATTATGGTCAATGGTGTTTCCGCCAAGGAAGCAAAATATTGGGAGGATTACCAATTCTCCGATGAATCGGATTCCGACGAGAATTCCGATGATGTTATAGAAATTACCCCAACTGAATTTAAAAAGGCAAAAGAAAATAATAAGGGAAAGGGCATAAAAATAGAGAAATCTAATTGCAACCCCGATGAACTATATATGTATCGTCAACCCCCGAAGTCCTTAAGTTGTAACAATGACCCGGGAACCTCTAAACCACCAGGTTTTTCTAAACCAATGTGGATAACGACGGCTCGTATTAGGGGAACATCATATATCCCTAGAAACTTGGCAAAACGAACCAAAACCGAAGAAGAAGAAACAAGCGAGTCAGAATAAGATAGCTGTATTCGTGTGGTGTAATATATGTAATATAGTGTGCTTATGCTTTATGATATATGTAAAAATTGCTTGTATTAATAAGTATTTTTTTTATGAATCTAACTCTTGTCTATTTTACAGTATAAAAACACAAAATGGATAGACAACCCAATATTTTAAGAGACCTACCCGGAGACATGATTGATGAAATCTTGTCTAGAGTCGGTCAGAATTCTTCGGCACAACTATTTAAGGCGAGATCAGTTTGTAAGACATTCGAAGAACGTTCCAAGAATGCCTTGGTTTATAAAAGGCTTTCGTTCGAAAGATGGGGGATATCACATTGGGAAATCCATAAGTTACGATGTGTTTACTTTGACGCATATATTGCGGGGAACCCAAATGCTATTTTACGCAATGGGTTAAGAAATTATTTTGACTCAATATATCTGAAAATTGGACTTCGTGATTTAGAAAAAGCGGCTAACATGCAACATAAAGAAGCATGTTATGCTTACGGATTAGTAATGTTCGCTTCTCACCAAAGTGAGAACAAGAACATCGGCCTACAACTATTAAACAAAACGTTCCCACAAGTGACGGAGTCGGTAATTGGGGTAAGAAATGAGGTTTTTAGATTGTTACGGGACTGTTGGACATTACGTAACCCTCGTCCCTTTGACGACGTTACAACACGCTGTCTTATCAACGGCCATAACGGTTATGTTCCACAAGACCAAGGATGGGAAGTAGTCCTAGTAAAACCAGAATGCATGACTTGTTTCTGGACGTATGAATTACGTGTCTTTATTGCCTTTGCTGAACGACTTGTGTACTAGCTAGAATTATCTTCACAACTATCTTGTATCAAAGTTATTGTGTGCTATATTTCATGCTTTATGTAAAATAAGCGGTATTGTAAGTTTGTAAAATATTGTATAAAAGTTTGAACGCGAAATATTATTATAATCAGTTTTTCATATAGAATTGTAGTAGTTGAATTGTATATTAGCTACTAAGTATGAACTTAACGGGTAGGTACAACCCGAATTTAAACTTATAAAACGCTAATATGAAGAAAAAGCTTTTATAAATGAGTTCATATTATGCTACGAAATACTATTAACTACTCTTAATATTCTGTATGATTAACTTGTTCCATTTGACTATTTTGAAGGAAATGGCACCGACTACTCGACACACCGTGAATATGAATGAAGAGGAATTCCGTACTTTTCTAGCTTCAAACATAGCCGCAGTACAGGCTGCGCCACATACTAACAATAACCTTGGATCGAGCAGTACAGGAAATCGTGTAGGATGCACCTACAAAGAATTCACTGCCTGCAAACCTTTGGAATTTGATGGAACCGAAGGACCAATCGGATTGAAACGGTGGACCGAGAAGGTCGAATCGGTGTTTGCCATAAGTAAGTGAACTGAAGAGGACAAAGTGAAGTACGCTACGCATACCTTCACAGGTTCTGCGTTAACATGGTGGAATACCTATCTAGAGCAAGTGGGACAAGACGATGCGTACGCACTACCGTGGTCAGCATTCAAGCACTTGATGAACGAGAAGTACCGTCCCAGAACCGAGGTCAATAAGCTCAAGACAGAACTTAGAGGGTTACGAACCCAAGGATTTGATATTACCACGTATGAAAGACGATTCACAGAATTGTGCCTATTGTGTCCGGGAGCGTTCGAAGATGAGGAAGAGAAGATCGACGCATTTGTGAAAGGATTACCGGAAAGAATCCAAGAAGATATAAGTTCACACGAGCCCGCCTCCATACAACAGGCATGTAGAATGGCTCACAAGCTAGTGAACCAGATTGAAGAAAGAATTAAAGAACAGACTGCTGAAGAGGCCAATGTGAAGCAAGTCAAAAGAAAGTGGGAGGAAAACGGTGATAAGAATCACCAATATAACAACAACAGCAATT
The DNA here is from genome assembly GCF_046630445.1 of Rutidosis leptorrhynchoides. Lineage (NCBI taxonomy): Eukaryota > Viridiplantae > Streptophyta > Magnoliopsida > Asterales > Asteraceae > Rutidosis > Rutidosis leptorrhynchoides. The sequence goes on from NC_092337.1 coordinate 264,071,561, forward strand.
ACAACAATAATCGCAACAATTATCCCAACAATCGCAACATCAATCGCAACTACAACAAACGGCCCAACAACAACAACAACAACAACTACAACAATCATCCCAACAACAATAATAACCGCAACAACAACAACAATCAGAAGCAGCTATGCCAAAGGTGTGAAAAGTATCACTCGGGGTTCTGCACCAAATTTTGCAATAAGTGTAAAAGAAATGGTCATAGCGCGGCAAAGTGTGAGGTCTACGGACCAGGGGTTAATAGAACGAAAGGAACAAATGGTGTCGGAACGAGTAATGGTGGAGCAAGTAGTGTCGGAGCAAGTTATGCCAATGTAGTTTGTTATAAATGTGGAAAACCGGGCCACATTATTAGAAATTGCCCGAACCAGGAGAACACGAATGGACAAGGCCGCGGAAGAGTTTTCAATATTAATGCGGCAGAGGCACAGGAAGACCCGGAGCTTGTTACGGGTACGTTTCTTATTGACAATAAATCTGCTTACGTTTTATTTGATTCGGGTGCAGATAGAAGCTATATGAGTAGAGATTTTTGTGCTAAATTAAGTTGTCCATTGACGCCTTTGGATAGTAAATTTTTACTCGAATTAGCAAATGGTAAATTAATTTCAGCAGATAATATATGTCGGAATCGAGAAATTAAACTGGTTAGCGAAACATTTAAGATTGACTTGATACCAGTAGAGTTAGGGAGTTTTGATGTGATAATCGGTATGGACTGGTTGAAAGAAGTGAAAGCAGAGATCGTTTGTTACAAAAATGCAATTCGCATTATACGAGAAAAAGGAAAACCCTTAATGGTGTACGGAGAAAAGGGCAACACGAAGCTACATCTTATTAGTAATTTGAAGGCACAAAAACTAATAAAAAAAGGTTGCTATGCTGTTCTAGCACACGTCAAGAAAGTACAAACTAAAGAAAAGAGCATCAATGATGTTCCCGTCGCAAAAGAATTTCCCGATGTATTTCCGAAAGAATTACCGGGATTACGCCCACATCGATCCGTTGAATTTCAAATAGATCTTGTGCCAGGAGCTGCACCAATAGCTCGTGCTCCTTACAGACTCGCACCCAGCGAGATGAAAGAACTGCAAAGCCAATTACAAGAACTTTTAGAGCGTGGTTTCATTCGACCAAGCACATCACCGTGGGGAGCTCCTGTTTTGTTTGTCAAGAAGAAAGATGGTACATTCAGGTTGTGTATCGACTACCGAGAGTTGAACAAACTTACCATCAAGAACCGCTACCCACTACCGAGAATCGATGACTTATTTGATCAACTACAAGGCTCGTCTGTTTATTCAAAGATTGATTTACGTTCCGGGTATCATCAAATGCGGGTGAAAGAAGATGATATTCCAAAGACTGCTTTCAGAACACGTTACGGTCATTACGAGTTTATGGTCATGCCGTTTGGTTTAACTAATGCACCAGCTGTGTTCATGGACCTTATGAACCGAGTGTGTGGACCATACCTTGACAAGTTTGTCATTGTTTTCATTGATGACATACTTATTTACTCAAAGAATGACCAAGAACACGGTGAACATTTGAGAAAGGTGTTAGAAGTATTGAGGAAGGAAGAATTGTACGCTAAGTTTTCAAAGTGTGCATTTTGGTTGGAAGAAGTTCAATTCCTCGGTCACATAGTGAACAAAGAAGGTATTAAGGTGGATCCGGCAAAGATAGAAACTGTTGAAAAGTGGGAAACCCCGAAAACTCCGAAACACATACGCCAGTTTTTAGGACTAGCTGGTTACTACAGAAGGGTCATCCAAGATTTTTCCAGAATAGCAAAACCCTTGACTGCATTAACGCATAAAGGGAAGAAATTTGAATGGAATGATGAACAAGAGAAAGCGTTTCAGTTATTGAAGAAAAAGCTAACTACGGCACCTATATTGTCATTGCTTGAAGGGAATGATGATTTTGTGATTTATTGTGACGCATCAAAGCAAGGTCTCGGTTGTGTATTAATGCAACAAACGATGGTGATTGCTTATGCGTCTAGACAATTGAAGATTCACGAACAAAATTATACGACGCATGATTTGGAATTAGGCGCGGTTGTTTTTGCATTAAAGACTTGGAGGCACTACTTATATGGGGTCAAAAGTATTATATATACCGACCACAAAAGTCTTCAACACATATTTAATCAGAAACAATTGAATATGAGGCAGCGTAGGTGGATTGAATTGTTGAATGATTACGACTTGGAGATTCGTTACCACCCGGGGAAGGCAAATGTGGTAGCCGATGCCTTGAGCAGGAAGGACAGAGAACCCATTCGAGTAAAATCTATGAATATAATGATTCATAATAACCTTACTACTCAAATAAAGGAGGCGCAACAAGGAGTTTTAAAAGAGGGAAATTTAAAGGATGAAATACCCAAGGGATCGGAGAAGCATCTTAATATTCGGGAAGACGGAACCCGGTATAGGGCTGAAAGGATTTGGGTACCAAAATTTGGAGATATGAGAGAAATGGTACTTAGAGAAGCTCATAAAACCAGATACTCAATACATCCTGGAACGGGGAAGATGTACAAGGATCTCAAGAAACATTTTTGGTGGCCGGGTATGAAAGCCGATGTTGCTAAATATGTAGGAGAATGTTTGACGTGTTCTAAGGTCAAAGCTGAGCATCAGAAACCATCAAGTCTACTTCAACAACCCAAAATCCCGGAATGGAAATGGGAAAACATTACCATGGATTTCATCACTAAATTGCCAAGGACTGCAAGTGGTTTTGATACTATTTGGGTAATAGTTGATCGTCTCACTAAATCAGCACACTTCCTGCCAATAAGAGAAGATGACAAGATGGAGAAGTTAGCACGACTGTATTTGAAGGAAGTCGTCTCCAGACATGGAATACCAATCTCTATTATCTCTGATAGGGATGGTAGATTTATTTCAAGATTCTGGCAGACATTACAGCAAGCATTAGGAACTCGTCTAGACATGAGTACTGCCTATCATCCACAAACTGATGGGCAGAGCGAAAGGATGATACAAACGCTTGAAGACATGCTACGAGCATGTGTTATTGATTTCGGAAACAGTTGGGATCGACATCTACCGTTAGCAGAATTTTTCTACAACAACAGCTACCATTCAAGCATTGAGATGGCGCCGTTTGAAGCACTTTATGGTAGAAAGTGCAGGTCTCCGATTTGTTGGAGTGAAGTGGGGGATAGACAGATTACGGGTCCGGAGATTATACAAGAAACTACCGAGAAGATCATCCAAATTCAACAACGGTTGAAAACCGCCCAAAGTCGACAAAAGAGCTACGCTGACATTAAAAGAAAAGATATAGAATTTAAAATTGGAGAGATGGTCATGCTTAAAGTTGCACCTTGGAAAGGCGTTGTTCGATTTGGTAAACGAGGGAAATTAAATCCAAGGTATATTGGACCATTCAAGATTATTGATCGTGTCGAACAAGTAACTTACCGACTTGAGTTACCTCAACAACTCGCGGCTATACATAACACTTTCCATGTCTCGAATTTGAAGAAATGTTTTGCTAAAGAAGATCTCACTATTCCGTTAGATGAAATCCAAATCAACGAAAAACTTCAATTCATCGAAGAACCCGTCGAAATAATGGATCGTGAGGTTAAAATACTTAAGCAAAACAAGATACTAATTGTTAAGGTTCGATGGAATGCTCGTAGAGGACCCGAGTTCACCTGGGAGCGTGAAGATCAGATGAAGAAGAAATACCCGCATCTATTTCTAGAAGATTCGTCAACACCTTCAACTGTTTAAAATTTCGGGACGAAATTTATTTAACGGGTAGGTACTGTAGTGACCCGAACTTTTCCATGTTTATATATATTAATTGAGATTAATATTTACATGATTAAATGTTTCCAACATGTTAAGCAATCAAACTTGTTAAGACTTGATTAATTGAAATATGTTTCATATAGACAATTGACCACCCAAGTTGACCGGTGATTCACGAACGTTAAAACTTGTAAAAACTATATGATGACATATATATGGATATATATATAGTTAACATGATACTATGATAAGTAAACATATCATTAAGTATATTAACAATGAACTACATATGTAAAAACAAGACTACTAACTTAATGATTTTTAAACGAGACATATATGTAACGATTATCGTTGTAAAGACATTTAATGTATATATATCATATTAAGAGATATTCATACATGATAATATCATGATAATATAATAATTTAAAATCTCATTTGATATTATAAACATTGGGTTAACAACATTTAACAAGATCGTTAACCTAAAGGTTTCAAAACAACACTTACATGTAACGACTAACGATGACTTAACGACTCAGTTAAAATGTATATACATGTAGTGTTTTAATATGTATTTATACACTTTTGAAAGACTTCAATACACTTATCAAAATACTTCTACTTAACAAAAATGCTTACAATTACATCCTCGTTCAGTTTCATCAACAATTCTACTCGTATGCACCCGTATTCGTACTCGTACAATACACAGCTTTTAGATGTATGTACTATTGGTATATACACTCCAATGATCAGCTCTTAGCAGCCCATGTGAGTCACCTAACACATGTGGGAACCATCATTTGGCAACTAGCATGAAATATCTCATAAAATTACAAAAATATGAGTAATCATTCATGACTTATTTACATGAAAACAAAATTACATATCCTTTATATCTAATCCATACACCAACGACCAAAAACACCTACAAATACTTTAATTCTTCAATTTTCTTCATCTAATTGATCTCTCTCAAGTTCTATCTTCAAGTTCTAAGTGTTCTTCATATATTCTACAAGTTCTAGTTACATAAAATCAAGAATACTTTCAAGTTTGCTAGCTCACTTCCAATCTTGTAAGGTGATCATCCAACCTCAAGAAATCTTTGTTTCTTATAGTAGGTTATCATTCTAATACAAGGTAATAATCATATTCAAACTTTGGTTCAATTTCTATAACTATAACAATCTTATTTCAAGTGATGATCTTACTTGAACTTGTTTTCGTGTCATGATTCTGCTTCAAGAACTTCGAGCCATCCAAGGATCCGTTGAAGCTAGATCCATTTTTCACTTTTCCAATAGGTTTATCCAAGGAACTTAAGGTAGTAATGATGTTCATAACATCATTCAATTCATACATATAAAGCTATCTTATTCGAAGGTTTAAACTTGTAATCACTAGAACATAGTTTAGTTAATTCTAAACTTGTTCGCAAACAAAAGTTAATCCTTCTAACTTGACTTTTAAAATCAACTAAACACATGTTCTATATCTATATGATATGCTAACTTAATGATTTAAAACCTGGAGACACGAAAAACACCGTAAAATCGGATTTACGCCGTCGTAGTAACACCGCGGGCTGTTTTGGGTTAGTTAATTAAAAACTATGATAAACTTTGATTTAAAAGTTGTTATTCTGAGAAAATGATTTTTATTATGAACATGAAACTATATCCAAAAATTATGGTTAAACTCAAAGTGGAAGTATGTTTTTAAAATGGTCATCTAGACGTCGTTCTTTCGACTGAATTGACTACCTTTACAAAAACGACTTGTAACTTATTTTTCTGACTATAAACCTATACTTTTTCTGTTTAGATTCATAAAATAGAGTTCAATATGAAATCATAGCAATTTGATTCACTCAAAACGGATTTAAAATGAAGAAGTTATGGGTAAAACAAGATTGGATAATTTTTCTCATTTTAGCTACGTGAAAATTTGTAACAAATATATTCCAACCATAACTTAATCAACTTGTATTGTATATTATGTAATCTTGAGATACCATAGACACGTATACAATGTTTCGACCTATCATGTCGACACATCTATATATATTTCGGAACAACCATAGACACTCTATATGTGAATGTTGGAGTTAGCTATACAGGGTTGAGGTTGATTCCAAAATATATATAGTTTGAGTTGTGATCAATACTGAGATACGTATACACTGGGTCGTGGATTGATTCAAGATAATATTTATCGATTTATTTCTGTACATCTAACTGTGGACAACTAGTTGTAGGTTACTAACGAGGACAGCTGACTTAATAAACTTAAAACATCAAAATATATTAAAAGTGTTGTAAATATATTTTGAACATACTTTGATATATATATATATATATATATATATTGTTATAGGTTCGTGAATCAACCAGGGGCCAAGTCTTACTTCCCGACGAAGTAAAAATCTGTGAAAGTGAGTTATAGTCCCACTTTTAAAATCTAATATTTTTGGGATGAGAATACATGCAGGTTTTATAAATGATTTACAAAATAGACACAAGTACGTGAAACTACATTCTATGGTTGAATTATCGAAATCGAATATGCCCCTTTTTATTAAGTCTGGTAATCTAAGAATTAGGGAACAGACACCCTAATTGACGCGAATCCTAAAGATAGATCTATTGGGCCTAACAAACCCCATCCAAAGTACCGGATGCTTTAGTACTTCAAAATTTATATCATATCCGAAGGGTGTCCCGGAATGATGGGGATATTCTTATATATGCATCTTGTTAATGTCGGTTACCAGGTGTTCACCATATGAATGATTTTTATCTCTATGTATGGGGTGTGTATTGAAATATGAAATCTTGTGGTCTATTATTATGATTTGATATATATAGGTTAAACCTATAACTCACCAACATTTTTGTTGACGTTTTAAGCATGTTTATTCTCAGGTGATTATTAAGAGCTTCCGCTGTCGCATACTTAAATAAGGACGAGATTTGGAGTCCATGCTTTTATGATATTATGTAAAAACTGCATTCAAGAAACTTATTTTGTTGTAACATATTTGTATTGTAAACCATTATGTAATGGTCGTGTGTAAACAGGATATTTTAGATTATCATTATTTGATAATCTACGTAAAGCTTTTTAAACCTTTATTGATGAAATAAAGGTTATGGTTTGTTTTAAAATGAATGCAGTATTTGAAAAACGTCTCATACAGAGGTCAAAACCTCGCAACGAAATCAATTAATATGGAATATTTTTAATCAATAAGAACGGGACATTTCAAGAATAATTAAAACAGGGGTGAAATTATGTACAAGGACACTTGGTATAATTGATAACAAAATATTAAAACCTTGGGTTACACTCAGTCGACATCCTGGTGTAATTATTAAACAAAGTATTAAAATCTTGTTACAGTTTAAGTCCCCAATTAGTTGGAATATTTAACTTCGGGTATAAGGATAATTTGACGAGGACACTCGCACTTTATATTTATGACTGATGGACTGTTATGGACAAAAACCAGACGGACATATTAAATAATCCAGGACAAAGGACAATTAACCCATGGGCATAATACTAAAATCAACACGTCAAACATCATGATTACGGAAGTTTAAATAAGCATAATTATTTTATTTCATATTTAATTTCCTTTATTTTATATTTAATTGCACTTCTAATTATCGCATTTTTATTGTTATTTTATTTAATTGCACTTTTAATTATTGTACTTTTTAATTATCGCAAGTTTATTTTATCGCACTTTTATTATTCGCAATTTCATTATCGTTATTTACTTTATGCTTTAATTTAAGTCTTGTATTTATTTTTAATATTTTACATTTGGTTTTAACTGCGACTAAAGTTTTAAAATCGACAAACCGGTCATTAAACGGTAAAAACCCCCCTTTATAATAATAATATTACTTATATATATATATATTTGTATTTTTATAAAAGTAAACTAATATAGCGTTAAGCTTTGTTTAAAAAGATTCCCTGTGGAACGAACCGGACTTACTAAAAACTACACTACTGTATGATTAGGTACACTGCCTATAAGTGTTGTAGCAAGGTTTAAGTATATCCATTCTATAAATAAATAAATATCTTGTGTAAAATTGTATCGTATTTAATAGTATTTCCTGTAAAAATATAAGCTATTTTATATACTACTCTGCTAAAACATCAAGTATTTTTTGGCGCCGCTGCCGGGGAGTCTCTTAAAAGCCGGAAGCGCAACGCTAATATAGGAAAAAAAAAATTATGTATTTTTAAGATTTTGTTAAATATTTAAGTTTTATAAGTTTCTTTATTTTTATTTTAGTTTATAAAGATATAAAGTTTTATTTAAATATCTTTTATTTATATAGAAACAGAAAAATTAAAAACAGAAAGAAAAAAAATAAATAAAGAAAAACGCGTCGAATTTAAATAAGCTGTCATCTGAATTTCTGAACCCCGCGACTCGCGGGGTTTGATGCACTAAATACCGCAACTCGCGGAGTAATCCTGACACGCTGACAGAAACCCTAAACTGAATTAATTACGGGGTAATTAATTATTATTATTATTATTTAACCCTAATTATTATTATTATTATAATTAGTTTTATTTTAACTTTTACTTTTTATTTAATTTATGTATTTAGTATTAATTAGTTTTATTAAATTGTAAAATTAATAGTTTTAATAAATAAATAATATAAAAATAATATTTTTATAAAAATTGTAATTTTTACAACTTTTTGTATATTTTTATATTTTGTCCCTTTTTAATCGTTGTAGCGTAATATTTGTATATTTAGCTCATATTTAGTTTTAAACTTAGTTTTTGCCATAGTTATTTTTACTTCTAGATTTTTAGGCTTTGCCGTAGAATTCCTTAAGTGCTTTTTCTTTAGACTAAGATTTAGGTGCTTTAGAATTTTGCGACGCCTTTTTAAGTTTTAGTTTCTTTTTAAGTTATTTTCATTTGGGATTTAGTTTTTCCTGTAAGCTTTAATATTTTTAGACGACTTTTATCTATGTATCAATTATCATTCCAATTAGTAATCTCAATTTGCGATTATAATTTTAAGTTAGTTGTAGTAATAAGGTTAGGTTAGTCAAGTACTTTTAAGTTTTATAAGTTTCTTTAATTTTTCCGTCACCTTTTATTTTTCAACCATTTTTCTTTTTCGATCTTTTTCCGACGAACTCTTTTTCTTTCTTATTTCTCGCTATTCTAGTTTTTAGGACATAGATTTTTATTCTACTTCTTATCTAATTTTCTTAAAATTACGAAAATTTATTTTAAGTGGTTAAATTGATAGACATCAAAATTTTCTGGTTCGTAGTAATAGTTGGATTTGTACGTGGACCGGGTTATTGGAGCCAAACAGTCCTCAATTATATTGAGACCAAACGAATCCTGCCCCTCTACTGCATCTTTTGGCTATTCAAAACGTGGGCAAAATCAGAAAAGTCTATTAATTGGATAACTTATTATAATTTTTCTTTCCTTTTAAAAACTAATAGGATATTCAGTGAATGCACCGAGCAAGACGATCACCACCTTTTGTACGTTCACCACCTGTAACTAGATCAAGACATTTAGCAAATATAACCGCCGTTGATTTTTCTTTAGAATCGTCATCCAGTCGACCAAGTACTTCAGTTCAAATTTTCGATAATCCATTTTTTGAACCCGACCTCACAATTGAGAATCAGGAGAGTATTCAGGAACGGTTCGTAGATCCTGAACCATTAAACTTTCCTCCGAAACCACCAATCATTCAAACAGAGATTGTTGAGGAACGAACCATTAAATCAGAATCCTCTAGTGATTCCGATTCAACAAATTCAATTATGGAGAATCTGGAACCTTTAAGTATGGAAGACCGAATGAGAGCTAAACGCACTGGCCAAGGTCACGCAATTACTCATCCAGACATTAATGCGCCAGATTATGAAATCAAAGGACAAATTCTACACATGGTGACTAATCAATGCCAATTTAGTGGTGCGCCGAAGGAAGATCCAAATGAACATCTACGTACCTTTAATAGGATCTGCACACTATTTAAAATCCGAGAAGTGGAGGATGAACAGATATATCTCATGTTATTTCCCTGGACTTTAAAGGGAGAACCCAAAGATTGGTTGGAATCGTTACCTGAAGGGGCGATCGATACATGGGATGTTTTAGTTGACAAATTTCTTAAACAATTCTTTCCTGCATCTAAAGCCGTAAGACTTCAAGCAGAAATTGTTACGTTTACACAGAAACCGAATGAAACTCTATATGAGGCATGGACTAGATATGGAAAGTTGTTAAGAGGATGTTCGCAACATGGTTTAGACACATGTCAAATAGTACAAATATTCTACCAAGGATGAGACATCACTACAAGGAAAGACATAGATATAGCAACTGGTGGTTCTATTATGAAGAAAACCGAAACTGATGCTTACAAAATTATTGATAACATTGCTTCCCACTCACATGAGTGGCACCAAGAAAAAGATATCGTTAGATCATCTAAAGCAGCTAGAGCCGATTCTAGCCATGACTTAGATTCCATTTCCGCAAAGATAGATGCTGTGGAGAGACGAATGGAAAAGATGACTAAAGATATTCACTCAATACGAATTAGTTGTGAGCAGTGTGGAGGACCACATTTGACAAAAGATTGTCTCAGTATTGAATTAACAATGGAACAAAGAGAGAATATTTCATACATAAACCAAAGGCCTGGAAATAATTATCAGAATAATTATCAACCGCCAAGACCAATTTACAATCAAAACCAGAATTATAACCGAAATATTCCATACAACAACCAACAAGGTCCTAGCAATCAACAAGTATCCAATAATACTTACAATCAGCAAAGACCTAATTTTCAAAACAAACCACCACAACAAACCGATGATAAAAAGCCGAATTTAGAAGATATGATGATGAAGCTAGTTGAAACTCAAACGCAGTTTTTCACATCTCAAAAACAAACCAATGAACAAAATGCTCAAGCATTTAGAAATCAACAAGCTTCTATTCAAAATCTGGAACAAGAAGTAAGTAACCTAGCAAGGTTAATAGGTGAAAGAAAACCGGGAAGTCTACCTAGTGATACAAATGCTAACCCCCGGAATGAAACAGCTAAAGCTATTACCACAAGAAGTGGTACAACACTTAAACCACCTGAAATACCTGTAACTTCTGATGAAGCTATTCCTACTCCACAAGAACCACAACCTGATCAAGATAAGGAAAAAGAACCGGTAGTTGAAAAGGTTAATGAAGATAACACAGTTAAGGCTAAACCTTATGTTAAACCATACCAACCACCACTTCCTTACCCGAGTAAAATGAAGAAAGAGAAACTTGAAGCCGAGCAATCCAAATTCTTGGATATGTTTAAACAGATAAATGTAAATCTTCCTTTCATTGATGTGATTTCAGGAATGCCTAGATATGCTAAATTCTTGAAAGATCTAATTTCAAATAGAAAGAAAATGGAAGAACTCTCAGCTGTTACTATGAATGCTAATTGTTCAGCAGTGCTGTTGAATAAGATACCAGAAAAACTATCTGATCCAGGAAGTTTCACAATTCCATGTTTTCTGGGTAGTCTTAGTTCAATAGAAGCATTGGCAGACTTAGGTGCTGGTATAAATATAATGTCGTATTCACTATACACTAAACTAGACCATGGAGAATTGAAACCAACCAGAATAAGCATACAACTAGCCGATAGATCAATAAAATATCCTAGAGGGATAATGGAGAACATGCTAGTTAAAGTTGGTACTTTAGTATTTCCAGTAGATTTTGTTGTTCTAGACATGGAAGAAGATTCTCAAGTTCCTCTCATATTAGGAAGACCATTCTTAAACACGGCTAAAGAAATGATAGATGTGTTCGGAAAGAAATTGACCCTAAGTATAGAGGATGAGAGTGTTACCTTTTCAGTTGATAGAGCAATGCAACAACCACAATCTGCAGATGATACATGTTATTATATTCAAACTATAGATGCACATGCAGAATTATTAGAAGAATTTCCAGAATTACAAGGAACAGGAGAATGTTCTTTAGGAGAAGGTAATGAACCAATTGATGAAGCTGAAATGTTAGCTACACTTATAGCTAATGGATATGAACCAACAACAGAAGAAATTCAAATGCTAAAAGAAGAAGACAAATATCGATATAAATCATCGATAGAAGAACCTCCGAAATTAGAGTTAAAGCCACTTCCAAACCATTTGGAATACGCTTATTTACATGGTGAATCTGAATTACCTGTAATAATATCGTCTTCTCTTACTGAAAATGAGAAATCACAACTCATTTCTGTGTTGAAAGCTCATAAACCAGCCATTGCATGGAAGATTCATGATATTAAAGGAATAAGTCCTTCGTATTGCACACATAAAATCCTTATTGAAGAAGGTCATAAAACGTATGTGCAACGCCAACGAAGACTAAATCCTAATATGCAAGATGTAGTTAAGAAAGAGATTATTAAACTGCTAGATGCAGGTCTAATTTATCCAATCTCTGATAGTCCATGGGTAAGCCCAGTTCAATGCGTACCTAAGAAGGGTGGCATGACTGTCATTACAAATGAGAAAAATGAGCTTATTCCTACTAGGACTATAACAGGATGGCGTGTATGTATTGATTATAGAAAATTAAATGACGCCACCAGAAAAGATCACTTTCCCTTACCTTTCATAGATCAAATGTTGGAAAGATTAGCCGGAAATAGTTACTATTGTTTTCTAGATGGATTTTCCGGATATTTTCAAATTCCAATAGCACCCGAAGATCAAGAGAAAACCACATTCACGTACCCTTATGGTACTTTTGCTTACAAACGCATGCCATTTGGACTTTGCAACGCCCCTGCAACCTTTCAAAGGTGTATGATGGCGATTTTTCACGACATGATAGAAGAATGCATGGAAGTTTTCATGGATGACTTTTCAGTCTTCGGTGATACATTTGAATCATGTCTAGTTAATCTGGAACGAATGCTTCTTAGATGCGAACAATCAAATCTAGTACTTAATTGGGAGAAATGCCATTTCATGGTTAAAGAAGGCATCGTTCTTGGACAACGAAGTTAATCACAATTTCGACACCACAGCTAACTAAGTATGGGGAGAATCAAGTCTTTAAAGGATAATATGTATTTCTGTTAGAGTTAGATTGTCTTTTTTCATGTAGTTCTCGAAAATGGAACCCGAATGGTCTTTCCCTAGCAGACCCTAAAGAACTAGTCTTCTTCCCCCATTCTGAATTTTTATTTTTTTTAGGTTTTTACAAAATGAAGACTGCCTATGAACTAAACCATGGTCTAATGCTACACGCTTTGATCACTAAACGTAATAATGACATACTACCGAGTGAATTAGTATCAGTAATCAGAGAAAGAATGGACGGAGTTAGAAAAGAATCCAGATGCGAAGATAATAAGTTACAATTTGGTAAAGGAAAATCAAAATCCGCAGCAAAAAGAAGAGCACGACACCTAGAACGATGTCACAAATACGGAAAATGGTCACATGAAGGTAAATGTTCAAATAATCAAACCTATTCAAATACCGAATTTGTTACTTTATGCAGATACGGACCGTTCATATGTTTAGAAGAAAAGACACTGAATGCTCGAGGTTACGCCTATGTAGCCATGGAAAACCAATTAAACCGACTATCTTATGAATGGGATAGATCATATAACTAAGAAATCTATTTCACAGGTAAGTCTGTACAGTTTTTATTTTTATTATTTTTAACCTTTTGATAATAAACGCTAATTTGTTCGCTATAAAGTATTAAATTGGTATTAAATAAAATTAGGTTTGGCGACCGAAATTATTGATATCATTCAAAAATTTATTACATCACTGCGAAATTTAACGTTTATTCTTAAGGTATAAATATCTTTAATCAATCAACCCAAAATATTTCAAAAATTCGTCATGAGTTAAATTAGGTCTTGGAACCGAAATTACTTTACCGAAAAGAGGGGCGCATATTTTTGATAATATTTGATTGATTAAAGTGGGATAAAAGGCCAAAAAGATTTTTAATTTTATTTTTACCATGTTTTTAAAATTAATATATAAATCTTAAATTAATATTGTAAACTTTGTAAAAACAATATATTTAAAATTATAAATATTTGAAAAATTAATATAAGTTTGGTGTGAATTTATAATATAAATTTTTAAACTAAGTTTGGTGTGAATTTTTAATTTTTAAAATATGAATTTTAAATTTTATGCATTTCAAATTTTAAGTTTGGTGTGAATTTTTAATATTAATTTTGAATTTTATATTTAAATTGTGTGAATTTAAAAAAAAAACAAAAAAAAAAACAAAAATTTATTTTATCTCATTAAGTTAAAAATATGATTTTTAAAATTCGTCGTAAGTTGAAGACTAGGTCGTTGAACCGAAATTGCTTTACCCGAGGGAGGGATGAGAACTTTTATTATCATTATTTTTAATCTTATTGAATTAAAGTATGCCAAAAACATTAAAAAAAAAAAAAAACCAAAAATCTTAGCTTTTAAAACAATCGCTACAAAAAGACAAATTTTAAAATTTTGTCGAAGGACGGACTAGGACATCGATCCGAAACGACCTCGTCCTAAATAACAAGGGAAACAAAATTTTAAAATTAATTACTTAATTGTTTTATAAATTAAAGATTATAAAAAAAAAAAAATTAGCAAACTTCGCGACTCGCGGAGTTTGAAGGGTCCAAACACCGCGAGTCGCGGGAGGACCAAAATACAGAAAAAAAAATATAAACGCACAAACTGATCAGTCCACACCCCCAAAACAGAAAACACTGCGAAATACTCCGAAAAAACACCCAAAAACACCCCCAAAATCACAATTTTTAACCGTTAATCACCAAATCTTTTACTAAAATCATGTTGAGAAGGATGCTATCTAGGAATTACTCAAGAAAAACGGTAAATTTCTACACCTAAACACCATTTAATCCGAAATTAGTGTTCTTGAGCAATTTTTTCCCCAATTTGATTTTGATGCTTTTTAGTGTAATTAGGGTTAAATTGTTTATGTATTATGCTTGTATAACCTAGATTGATGCTATTTAACATGATTAGAAGCCTTAAACTTCAAATTTTGAGTAATCTAGGGTTTGTGTTCTTGAGCAAATTTGGGGCTTTTTGATATAAACAGGTTATGGCCGATTTTTGTCATGAATTGTTGCTAAATTAAGTAGTGTAACATGTTTAGGTAGTTAAATGATCCAAACTTTGAGCCTAAACATGATTTTGAGAATTAAAGTGGACTTTTTCAAGTCTAAAATTCATGAACTTGATTTTTGAAAGATAATGCCATTTGAAACTTGTTTAATTGCTAGTAATGATTATTTTGACATGTTATTTGAGTTGAATGCTTATGAACTTGGCGAACATTTTCGTATATGTTTATTTGAAAAAATGTAGATTTGATGAAAATATGAAAATAAGCTTAAGTTTGATATAAATTGATCATGTCATTGTAATTATTTTGATTGATGATTTTGCTGACACTAATGCATATTTGGATGCACAAAAATTGTGTTTGATGTGTTTTGCAGACTGAAAGGGGTGAATCTTCATTCCAGGCTCGCAATGCTCCTGCTGAGAATGCGGAACAACAGGAGGTGGATAACTACTACAAGCAGGATATACCTCATCCGGTCATGACATTTTCTGATATGCACTTGGAAGAGTTGCACCCGAACCTGAGATTTGACAGACTTTGAATAGATTATCCAAAATACCAAAGGGGTTTGCATACTCTTCATTCTAAGGTTGTTGAGGTACCGAGGGTCATAGAATGGGGACCCTTAGAAGCTGTAGAATTGGCCGGGCCAATTAGGGAATTACTTGTACAGAGGTATGGTAATTCTACTTTTAATGACTGGGTACGTTTATTCACCATGCGTAGACCTGTATATAAAGTATGGTGTGAAGAATTGTTGTGTAGTATAGAGTTGAATGATCGGGTAGCTAGTTTAACCGATCGTTCTTTCATTAGATTTTTGTTAGGCGGTTCGATGCGCCACATGTCTTTACTGGACATGGCTCAGGCTTTACGTATATATACGCCTGAGGAGTTAGCATCTGCCGATTGTAGAGGGTTGATACTAAACGGTAGAAAGATAGATGAAAATTTTGATACACACGGTGTGTGGAGTCAAATGACAAGCCATCACCATTTCAAAGGGGGAAATTACTCTTATTTGGATATAGATAGAGCCGAATTAAGAGTGATTCATAGGTTTTTAGCTAATTCGATTACACAAAGGGGTAAGAACAAGGAAAAGGTAAATGAACAGGATTTGTTTTACCATATGTGTATTCGAGACCCACAAAGCGCTGTAAGTATACTGTATTGTGTGGGTTATTATTTATCAGCTATGGTTCGGGGGATGAGGCCGCATAGCATAATAGGAGGTGGTATTTTTATTACTTTGATTGCTGAATATCTCGGTGTGGATATAAGTCGGGGGGGATTATTAGTCGAAGAACCAGAACCCCGCGATACTATAGGTTTAAATGTATACCATGGTGCGAAAGTTTTGAAGAGGCGAAATAACGCTGCAGTACCATACCATGGTAGACATCCACAGGTTGAGAGAAACCAACAGCAAGGTAATATAGGAGGGGGAAATGAGATGCAAGAAATGCAAAGGTTTATAGCTTCACAGGAGTACGAAAATCCTAGACAGAGAGCATTTGAAGATTGGCAAGTTCATCAGAACCAAATCATAGCTCATTGCCAACATATAGGTAGAAACTATATTCCTACACCGAAACCCATCTTCCCTCCCTGGTCTATAGAGATGCAACCACCTTATCCTACGTATAACCCTGCCGAAGCATTCTATAGCACCTATGGTTATGCCTGGAACCCCTATTGGTACCAGTATCATCCCTAGTCTACTTAGTTTTATTTATTTTGTAATTTGTAATGATTGATACGTTTAATACTTTTGTTAATATTGTAATAGTTTTTATAATTGTCTAACTTTTATTCTTAGATTTTAATAATTTTTGAATGTGGGGTAATATACCAAACTTCAAAAATATGTATATATGTTTGCAGTTTATCTTATGTACACAACAGGGTAAAACAACGCATTTTCAAAGACTGGCATTAAGTTCAGCAAAAGCAACTAATTTTGATGACAAGATGCAAAATATATGTGAAATAACAACAAGACGGAATGAACAAATGATGTGCACCATTTATCATTCAGCAAACAAACGCCAATATATTTGGAAACTTTGGTAAAAATTTAATCATTTTCACACAAATCACCCTCAATAATTTAAATTATTACTGATTTCTTGCAAATGAGGGCATTGCAAGATCTTAAGTGTGGGAAGGGGTTAAATTCTTTCGGATTTTAAAATTTTATACACTTGGTTACCATTAAAAATACTAGTAAAGCAGTAGTTGTATTAGAATCTAGTGCTCTCTGATAATAAAGAACAGCCCTAGTCTTATATACTGACTACCCAATTCTAGTAAAATTTTAAAAAATTTTCAATTAAATGAACTCAAATTCATGTTTATACATATTTATGAACGATAAAACTAGGTGTTAACACCGAAATTATTGTTACCTCGGAAAGGACATAAATTGAGAAACAAACGAAAATGTTAAAATTCATTTAAAATGGAATAGAGGACGATAAAAAGGAAAATAAAAGCCAAGTGTGGAAAAATTTACCAAGTTATCTTAAACATATGTCACATATATCTGTAACAAATAACTGAAAATACTTTTGCTTTGGACTAAACTAAACTGTTTTACCTGATTTACTGTAAGAAAGATGGATCTACACGATGAATCAATTCCATCATTAAAAGGAAGTAAAGTCTTCCGAAAAAGACACGCGCTTCTTGATTTAGGTCATAAAGTTGTCGTCCAGACCAGCTGTAGGTTGATGAAAAATCTAGAAAAGTCATCACTAAAATCAGCAGGAAATCCACGGACCTTAGCATTAAACAGGGTCGCCAAGTGGTCAGATTTATCCTAACCATGAGAAGGATTTATCTTGTAAAATGGGGGGGCACCATGCAAATTAGCTGGATAAGACTAATGAATCAGATCCCCAGAAAGGATATTCTCCTTAAAGATTAAAAATCAGCTTTTAAGACTGATATTACTCAATCCTAGAGATTGACCTTAAAGATTGAGAATTCAAACTCATGGAATTCAATGATATCTAAACTCGAGCTTGAACGAGAAAATATTTTGATCAAAATTACAAACCGATTTGTTTTCTGAAAACCCTATTTTCAATGCGTTCATTACCATTGAACGTGAAATCCTAGGAATTCACCTGGAATTCATTAGGTCACCTGAACTAAATCGGGTGTCAACCGTAAGAACAGTGGTTGCATAGCATGGTCAAAGACAAGACCTTGTGCCAGACCAAAAAATTATAAGGGTGAGCTTTACTATTGCTCCTACCAAGGATAGTAATTGCGTCCGACACGTTATAGACCATAATCAAATACATGTCATTAGACATTGCCTTAACAGTTGCTTGTTCAACGCTTTCCTTTACAACCAGACGGTAGTTTACCGAAAGGTAATATACGGGACAAGTAAACTGGACGTGTTGCTTTCCAAATACAAGGTTAGCAAGTGGGTGACACAAAACCGCAAGTTTTGAGCTAAAATTTTCAAATCTGAAACCCACCAAACCCACAAAAAAATATTTTGCAAACACCGGTAAAGGGTTATTCCGAAAAACTTATCTAGGGTAAAAACTAGATTTAATTTTCAAAAGATCAAATGTTTTCATAAAGATCCAGTTTCCTTAATGGATCTAAATTTTTATAGTCATGTGGGACTGTAAACCATATCGTTACTACCATTGTTTATACCGCCGTAAATAAATCACTGATGTACAAAGTGTGAAGAATAAAGAAGTGATTCTAGTATTTCAAGACGATATTGCTTGAGGACAAGCAACGCTCAAGTGTGGGAATATTTGGATGTCAAAGCTAAGGTATACGAAATAGTTTATATTTTACTAGGAAAAACTATTAAATACGATACAATTTTACACAAGATATTTATTTATTTATAGAATGGATATACTTAAACCTTGCTACAACACTTATAGGCAGTGTACCTAATCGTACTGTAGTGTAGTTTTTAGTAAGTCCGGTTCGTTCCACAGGGACGCAGTGAAGTTTAACACTATATTTTTATAAAACTATATTTTTACAAACATATATAATATAAGTAGTATTATTATTATAAAGGGGGGTTTTTACCGTTTAATGACCGGTTTGTCGATTTTAAAACTTTAGTCGCAGTTAAAACCTAATGTACAATATTAAATAAATAAAAGACTTAAATTAAAGCATAAAGTAAATAACGATAATGAAATTGCGAATAATAAAAGTGCGATAAAATAAACTTGCGATAATTAAAAAGGACGATAATTAAAAGTGCAATTAAATAACAATAACAATAAAAGTGCGATAATTAGAAGTGCAATTAAATATAAAATAAAGAAAATTAAATATGAAATAAAAGAATTATGCTTATTTAAACTTCCGTAATCATGATGTTTGACGTGTTGATTTTAGTTTTATGCCCATGGGTTAATTGTCCTTTGTCCTGGATTATTTAATATGTCCGTCTGGTTTTTGTCCATAACAGTCCATCAGTCATAAATATAAAATGCGAGTGCCCTCGTCAAATTATTATTATACCCGAAGTTAAATATTCCAACTAATTGGGGATTCGAATTGTAACAAGGTTTTAATACTTTGTTTAATGAATACACCAGGTTATCGACTGCGTGTAAACCAAGGTTTTACTACTTTGTTAACAATTACACCAATTACCCTTGAATGTAATTTCACCCCTGTTTTAATTATTCTAGTGGCTATTAATCCATTCCCGTGTCCGGTTAAATGAACGATTATTCGTACATATAAATACCCCGCCCATCGTGTCCGATCGAGTGTATATGGTAATTTATAGGGACGCCCAATTGTAAATCTTTATATTAACATTAACAAACTATCATTTAGTTAAACAAATATAAAGCCATTAATAGCTCATAGTCTAATTTCCACAAGTGTCGTTCTTTTGTCCAAACCCCAATTATGGTACAAAGCCCAATTACCCATTTTTCGTAATTAGCCCAACATCATGATTACTTCGTTTTAAATAAGCATAATAATAACTTAGCTACGAGACATTAATGTAAAAAGGTTGAACATAACTTACAATGATTAAAAATAGCGTAGCGTTACACTGACAGAATTTCGACTTATACACTCAAAACACTCCTTAACATAACCTTATTATTATTATTAATTAAAATTAAAATTATAATTAAATTTATTTATGTATTACAAAAGAGAGATAGAAAGATATATTATGGTGTACATAAAATGGATCACGAACTCGCTTTAAATAGAATGTGGCCTGGAAAAGCCCCTCATGCGAGTCGCATGAAAATGGGCATAGGGCCATGCGAGTCGCATGGCCATGAATTCCAGCTCACATTCGTTTGGCTCCTAGCTTGTCGACATAATTTAATAATAATAAATATATAAATAATTTTAATAATTATTTATATATTTATATTATATTTATATGCATAGTTGAGTAGATAATTTTAGTCCGTTACGTCGGGCGTTTCTTCTAGGCTCAGGTCCCGGTTCCAGATTTTCGGACGTCCTCGCGTACTATTTTATATCGTGTACTTTGTGTCTTGTAACTTGTACTCTTGTTATTTTGAGACGTTCCTCATCAATAATTTGAACCTTTTTGATTGAATCTTGTACTTTTTAGCTTTTTGGACCTTTCCGTCTTCAATTTGTCGAATCTGCCTTTTATCTTCACTTTTTAATATTTAAACGAATAGTGCTTGTAAATCGAACAATATCAACTAAAATCTTGTCTTTCTTGGGGGATTTTGCTATGAAATATATGTTCCTTTTTAGCCTTATCAATATCCCCACACTTGAGCGTTGCTTGTCCTCAAGCAATACAGTCTTGAAATAATATAAAACATCACACGAATCACTTCTTTATTCTTCACACTTTGTACATCAGTGATTTTGATAGAGCGGTACAAACAATGATATTAACAATAGAACCATGGTTAAAGGTGGGTGTGTCATCCACAGTTGCCTTGGGTTTAGGTCAACGACACTTGCAATCAAATAGCCGATTTACTTTCGGTTTCCAAAGCAAAGTGCACATTTGAAAGGCGGTTTACAGTCCCACATGACTATAAAAATTTAGATCCTTAAGGAAATTGGATCTTTATGAAAACATTTGATCTTTTGAAAATTCATTCTAGATTTTACCCTAGATAAGTTTTCTGATTTGATCCACCATCGGTGTTGCAAAATATATTTGTGGATCAATATTTTGGCTAAAAACTTTTAGGCTCGTGTAATCCACTACTATCCCTGTATCGGAAAGCACACATCCAGTTTACTTGTTCCGTATATTACCTTTCGGCAAACTACCGTCCGGTTGTAAAGGAAAGCGATGAACAAGAAACTGTTAAGGCAATGTCTAATGACATGCATTTGTTTATGGTCTTTTTAACGTGTCGGATGCTAGAACTATCCTTGGTAGGAGCAATAGTAAAGATCATCCTATAATTTTTCGGTCTGGCACAAGGTCCTGTCTCCGACCATGCTATGCAACCACCGTTCTTACGGTTGACACCCGATTTGGTTCAGGTGACCTAATAAATTCCAGGTGAATTCCTAGGATTTTACGTTCAATGGTAATGAATGCATTGAAAATGGGTTTTCAGAAAACAAATTGGTTTGTAATTTTTATCAAAATATTTTCTCGTTCAAGCTCGAGTTTAGATATCATCGAATTCCATGAGTTTGAATTCTCAATCTTTAAGGTCAATCTCAAGGATTGAGTAATATCAGGCTTAAAAGCTGATTTTTGATCTTTAAAGGAGATTATCCTTTCTGGGGATCTGATTCATTAGTCTTATCAAGCTAATTTGCACGGTGCCCCCCCCCCATTGTACGAGATAAATCCTTCTCATGGTTAGGATAAATCTGACCACTTGGCGACCCTGTTTTATGCTGAGGTCCGTGGATTTCCTGCTGATTTTAGAGATGACTTTTCTAGATTTTTCGTCAACCTACAGCTGGTCTGGACGACAACTTCATGACCTAAATCAAGAAGCGCGTGTCTTTTTCGGAAGACTATACTTCCTTTTAATGATGGAATTGATTCATCGTGTAGATCCATCTCTTCTTTTAAATATATTACAGTAAATTGGGTAAAACTGATTAGTATCGTCCAAAGCAAAAGTACCTGCAATAATTCTTATACAAAAATGTGATAGATAGTTTTTAATTGAATAACTTGGTACATTCTCCCCACACTTAGCTTTTATTTATTCTTTTCTTTGCCTTTTTATTCTCTTCTATCCCATTTTAAATGAATTCAAGCGTTTTGGGTTGTTTCTCAATTTATGTCCTTTTCGAGGTAACGATAATTTCGGTATTATCACCTAGTTTTCACCGTTCATAAATATGTATAAACATGATTTTAAATTCATTTAGTTGAAAATTTTTCAAATTTTCACAAAATTTGGCAAATAAACTAAGTGTAAACCCGAGAGAATTTATAACCCTTCCCCACACTTGAGATCATGCAATGCCCTCATTTGCATGAAATTAGAAAAAATTTAAATTCATGAGGGTGATTAGTGTAGAAAAATGATTAAAAATACCGAGTTTGCAAACATATTGTTGTTATTTCACATTTGATATTTTGTTTCTTGTCGTCAAAATTAGTACCTTTTTCTGAACTTAATGACAGTCTTTGAAAGTGCGTTATTTTACCCTGTTTTGTATATAACATAAAATACAAACATACATAATTTTGAAGTTGGGTATATTACCCCACGTTCAAAAATTTATAAAATCTAATATATTTTTTTTTTGCATACTTTAAATCAATTAAATTAAAAATAATGATAACAAAATTTGTCGCCCCGCCCTCGGGTAAAGTAATTTCGGTTCAACTACCTAATCTTCAACTCACGACAAATTTTAGAAATCATTTTTTTACTTAATGAAATAAAGTAAATTTTGTTTTTTTTTTTAAATCACAATAAAACATAAATTAAAATGTATATTAATTTCAAATAAAACCTAAAAAAAAATAAAAATTCAGAATGGAGGGAGAAAACTAGTTCTTTAGTGTCTGCTAGCGGAAAAGACCAATCGGATTCCATTCTCGGAACTACACGAGAACAGAACAAATAACTTTAGACAGCATTATCTTTTTAGAACATTCGAATCTCCCCACACTTAGGTAGCTGTGGTGTTGAAATTGTGATTAACTTCATTGTCAATTTCTCTTGGTCCATAATCAACTTGCCTATCTGTGACTTTTTCTTTAAGCCATTGGTCGGATTCCTGTGTAATATCTACAATTTCAACTAGTTTCTCCTTTTCTTTAGGTGATAGATTGGATACTAACCGGTTACATAACTTAAAGTTCCCCTTGGTTCTAGCATCGCGAATCCGTTTAATAAGTTTCTTCATTGAACTATTAATAACGGGATCATTTAATTTCGTATCAACAACGGGGTTCTTTGTTATCATGTCATCATTAGGTGTTACTTCATTTTCCCCACACTTAGGTGTTTCATTATTGCTAAGTATTACCGTTGGAGTTGGTAAAACCACATGGTTCTTACCAATTGTTTTTACTGGTTCAACGGTTTTGGCTGGTGGAGATTTAGACTTTCGAATCATAAAGGTGATCGATTTGTCACCACTTTTAAGTGTCATTCTTCCATTTCCTACATCAAATAACGCCTTGGTGGACGCTAAGAATGGCCGACCTAAAATTAGAGGAATGTTTGGGTCCTCTTCTATGTCAATGACAATAAATTCGACTAGAAAGGTTAAATTGCCTACTTGAACGGGTAGGTTGTCAGCAATTCCAACTGGGTGCTTAATGGTTTGATCAAAGAGTCGAACACTCATATCCGTTGGACTTAACTTACCTACACCTAATCTCTTATATAAGGAAAGAGGCATAACACTTACACTTGCACCTAAATCTGCTAGTGCATCATACATGACACAATCACTAAGTAGACAAGGAACAATAAATTCACCCGGATCACCTACCCTAGGTGGAGGTTTTGGTGGAACTGTCTTCACCGGGTTTATATTTACGGCTTTTGTTTCTTGCACTTTCTTATTCTTTTTCTTCTTCTTCTTTCCAGAGGTATCACAATCTTTATTACCTATCACTTGCTCATACTCAACTCCTTTTCTTGGAAACGGGATGGGTGGTTTGTATGGTGCCACCACTGGCTTTACATACTCGGGTGGTGGTGGTGTAACTTCTTCATTGTTACTCTCATCTAAAACCTTCCCATCTTCTGGTGCTGGTTTTTCAGAATTCGTTGAAACCATATTAACATTCTCATTCCGAGGATTTACTTCAGTATTACTCGGTAGCTTTCCTTGTTTCCTCTCACTCATCATGCTAGCAAGAGTACCTACGTGTTTTTCTAGATTCAAAATGGAAGCTTGTTGAGTTCTTAATGACTGATCAAATCTCTCGTTCGTTTGGGTTTGAGTTTCAATAAATTGTGTTTGAGATTCAACTAGCTTGAATACCACGTCTTCCATATTTGACTTTTTCTCTTCGGTTTGTTGTTGTGGTTTATATAAGCCAGGTCTTTGTTGATTGAAAGTGTTGTTTTGAGTTGGTTGGTTATTCGGACCTTGTTGGTTATACCAGTTATTTTCGGGTCCTTTTGGATTGTAAAGAATGTTTTGATTTCGATTGAAGTTTAGCTTTGGCGGTTGATAATTATTTTGATAATTATTTCCCGGCCTTTGGTTCATATAGAAAACATTCTCTCGTTGTTCCATGGTTTGTTCAATGTGACAATCTTTCAATAAGTGTGGTCCACCGCATAGCTCACAACTGATTCGTATTGCGTGAATATCTTTATTCATCTTTTCCATTCTTCTTTCGAAAGCATCTATTTTTGCGGAAACAAAATCAAAGTCATGGCTAGAATCGGCTCTAGCCACTTTAGATGATCGAAAGATATCTTTTTCTTGGTGCCACTCATGTGAGTGGGAGGCTGTATTATCAATAATTTTGTAAGCTTCAGTTGCGGTTTTCTTCATGATGGAACCACCAGCTGTTATGTCGATGTCTTTTCTTGTAGCGATGTCTACGCCTTTATAGAAGATTTGCACTATTTGAAAAGTATCTAATCCGTGTTGAGGACATCCTCTCAACATCCTTCCGAATCTTGTCCACGCCTCATATAATGTTTCATTTGGATTTTGCGGGAACGTAACAATTTCTCCTTGAAGTCTCACGACTTTGGATGTCGGAAAGAATTGTTTAAGAAATTTTTCAACTAAAACATCCCATGTGTCAATCGCCCCTTCAGGTAACGATTCTAACCAATCTTTGGCTTCTCCCTTTAAAGTCCAGGGAAATAACATGAGATAGATTTGTTCATCCTCCACTTCTCGGATTTTGAATAGTGTACAGATCCTATTGAACGTACGAAGATGTTCATTTGGGTCTTCATTCGGCGTACCACTATATTGGCACTAATTAGTTACCATGTGTAGGATTTGTCCTTTGATTTCATAATCTGGAGCATTAACTTCTGGCTTAATAATGGCGTGACCTTGGCCAGTGCGTTTAGCTCTCATTCGATCTTCCATACTTAGAGGTTCTAGATTTTTCATAATTGAATTCGTTGAATACGAATCACTAGAGGACTCTGATTTAACGGTTTGTGGTTCAGGAAAAATAATTAGTGGTTCAGGATCTTGGAATTGTCCTTGAATATCCTCCGGGTTCTCAGTTGTGAAATCGGGTTCAAAAGATGGATTATCGGAAATTTGAGTTGGAGTTCTTGTTTGATTAGATGATGATTCTAAAGAAAAATCAACGGCGACAATATTGGCTAAATGCCTTGATCGAGTTACAGGCGGTGATCATATGACAGGCGGTGAACGTCTTGCTCGGTGCATTCACAGAATATCCTATTAGTTATAAAAATAATAAGAAAAACTTAAATAAGCTATCCAATTAATAGACTTTTCTGATTTTTGCCCACATTTCGAATAGCCAAAAGATGCAGCAGAGGGGCAGGATTCGTTTGGTCTCAATATAATTGAGGACTGTTTGGCTCCAACAACCCGGTCCACGTACAAATCCAACTATTACTACGAACCAGAAAAATGTCAACGTCTATTAACTTAACCGCTTAAATAATTTCTCTTTCCGTTTAAGAAATATTAGATTAGATGTAGATAAAATTCTATGTCCTATAACTAGAATGACGAGAAATAAGGAAGAAATAGATTGCGCGTCGAAAAGTGTCGAAAAACGAAAAAGGCGAAGAGTGACTTATAAGACTTTAAAAACACGCGATTAATCCAACCTTATAACTATCACTATCTTAAAATTAAAACTACAAATAGAGATTACTAATTGGAATTGTAATTGATACATAGGTAAAAGGCGTCGAAAAATAAAAATAAGAAAATAACTATGGCAAAACTAAACTTAATACTAAAAGTTGCGACTATAGTCTAAAAATCTAAAGGTAATAAAACTAAAAAAAAACATTTTTTTTTTATAGACAAAATCTTAAAAAAATATATATTTTTTTTTTATAATTTTTTTTTTTTTTTATATACAGGCTCAAAATGGGAGTGCAGATTCAAAATTGAATGCAAGTTCAAAAGCTGATGCAGGTTCAAAACTGATGCAGATTCAAAACTATGCAGGCTCAAAACTGATGCAGATTCAAAACTCGTGTTTTTTTTTTTTTTTTACGTTTTTTTTTTTTTTTTACGTTTTTTTTTTTTTTAAGAAAAACGATAGTGGGAACAAAGATAGTGGTTTTTTTTTTTTTTTAAAAAAAAAAAAACTAGTACAACAAAAGAGGGACAAAGCGTGTCATTTTTTTTTCTTTTTTTTTTTTACAAATATAAATTAAAAATATAGTGTTTCGCCGAGTTCCCCGGCAGCGGCGCCAAAAATACTTGATGTCAAAGCTAAGGTATACGAAATAGTTTATATTTTACTAGGAAAAACTATTAAATACGATACAATTTTACACAAGATATTTATTTATTTATAGAATGGATATACTTAAACCTTGCTACAACACTTATAGGCAGTGTAACTAATCGTACTGTAGTGTAGTTTTTAGTAAGTCCGGTTCGTTCCACAGGGACGCAGTGAAGTTTAACACTATATTTTTATAAAACTATATTTTTACAAACATATATAATATAAGTAGTATTATTATTATAAATGGGGGTTTTTACCGTTTAATGACCGGTTTGTCGATTTTAAAACTTTAGTCGCAGTTAAAACCTAATGTACAATATTAAATAAATAAAAGACTTAAATTAAAGCATAAAGTAAATAACGATAATGAAATTGCGAATAATAAAAGTGCGATAAAATAAACTTGCGATAATTAAAAAGGACGATAATTAAAAGTGCAATTAAATAACAATAACAATAAAAGTGCGATAATTAGAAGTGCAATTAAATATAAAATAAAGAAAATTAAATATGAAATAAAAGAATTATGCTTATTTAAACTTCCGTAATCATGATGTTTGACGTGTTGATTTTAGTTTTATGCCCATGGGTTAATTGTCCTTTGTCCTGGATTATTTAATATGTCCGTCTGGTTTTTGTCCATAACAGTCCATCAGTCATAAATATAAAATGCGAGTGCCCTCGTCAAATTATTATTATACCCGAAGTTAAATATTCCAACTAATTGGGGATTCGAATTGTAACAAGGTTTTAATACTTTGTTTAATGAATACACCAGGTTATCGACTGCGTGTAAACCAAGGTTTTACTACTTTGTTAACAATTACACCAATTACCCTTGAATGTAATTTCACCCCTGTTTTAATTATTATAGTGGCTATTAATCCATTCCCGTGTCCGGTTAAATGAACGATTATTCGTACATATAAATACCCCGCCCATCGTGTCCGATCGAGTGTATATGGTAATTTATAGGGACGCCCAATTGTAAATCTTTATATTAACATTAACAAACTATCATTTAGTTAAACAAATATAAAGCCCATTAATAGCTCATAGTCTAATTTCCACAAGTGTCGTTCTTTTGTCCAAACCCCAATTATGGTACAAAGCCCAATTACCCATTTTTAGTAATTAGCCCAACATCATGATTACTTCGTTTTAAATAAGCATAATAATAACTTAGCTACGAGACATTAATGTAAAAAGGTTGAACATAACTTACAATGATTAAAAATAGCGTAGCGTTACACGGACAGAATTTCGACTTATACACTCAAAACACTCCTTAACATAACCTTATTATTATTATTAATTAAAATTAAAATTATAATTAAATTTATTTATGTATTACAAAAGAGAGATAGAAAGATATATTATGGTGTACATAAAATGGATCACGAACTCGCTTTAAATAGAATGTGGCCTGGAAAAGCCCCTCATGCGAGTCGCATGAAAATGGGCATAGGGTCATGCGAGTCGCATGGCCATGAATTCCAGCTCACATTCGTTTGGCTCCTAGCTTGTCGA
Source organism: Rutidosis leptorrhynchoides (assembly GCF_046630445.1). Classification (NCBI taxonomy): domain Eukaryota; kingdom Viridiplantae; phylum Streptophyta; class Magnoliopsida; order Asterales; family Asteraceae; genus Rutidosis; species Rutidosis leptorrhynchoides. The sequence continues at coordinate 264,100,040 of NC_092337.1, forward strand.
CATAATTTAATAATAATAAATATTTAAATAATTTTAATAATTATTTATATATTTATATTATATTTATATGCATAGTTGAGTAGATAATTTTAGTCCGTTACGTCGGGCGTTTCTTCTAGGCTCAGGTCCCGGTTCCGGATTTTCAGACGTCCTCGCGTACTATTTTATATCGTGTACTTTGCGTCTTGTAACTTGTACTCTTGTTATTTTGAGACGTTCCTCATCAATAATTTGAACCTTTTTGATTGAATCTTGTACTTTTTAGCTTTTTGGACCTTTCCGTCTTCAATTTGTCGAATTTGCCTTTTATCTTCACTTTTTAATATTTAAACGAATAGTGCTTGTAAATCGAACAATATCAACTAAAATCTTGTCTTTCTTGGGGGATTTTGCTATAAAATATATGTTCCTTTTTAGCCTTATCAATAATGCTAAAAACGAACATATATTTCATAGCATTATTCCTCAAGAAAGACAAGCTTTTAGTTGCAATTGTTCTATTTACAAGTGATATTCGTTTAAATAATAAAAGGTGAAGACAAAAGACAGATTCGACGAATTGAAAACGCAAACGACCAAAAAGCTCAAAAGTACAAAGTACAATCAAAGAGGTTCCAATTATTGATAAGAAACGTCTCGAAATTACAAGAGTACAAGATTCAAAACGCAAAGTACAAGATATTAAATTGTACGCAAGGACGTTCGAAAATCCGGAAACGGGACCAGAGTCAACTCTCAACGCTCGATGCAACGGACTAAAAATTACAAGTTAACTATGCACATAAATATAATATAATATTTAAATAATTCTTATAATTATTTAATATATTATATTTATTTAAAACTGTCGGTAAACAAAGAGCCAAACTCCTCTGAGCTGTAAAAGCAAACTCCGCGACTCGCGGAGTTTGAAGGCCAAAAATGCCGCGAGTCGCGGAGCCCCAAGTTTTGAAAGTCCCTATAAAAGCAACCGAATTCTGAGCATTTTTCATCATCTTTTTCTTCTTCTCTCATAATACTACGTAAATATTTATATTTATATTTTAATTTTAATTTTAATTTTAATTATAATTCTAATAATAAGGGTATGTTAGCGAATATTGTAAGGGTGTAAGTCGAAATTCTGTCCGTGTAACGCTACGCTATTTTTAATCATTGTAAGTTATGTTCAACCTTTTTACATTAATGTCTCGTAGCTAAGTTATTATTATGCTTATTTAAAATGAAGTAATCATGAGGTTGGGCTAATTACTAAAATTGGGTAATTGGGCTTTGTACCATAATTGGGGTTTGGACAAAAGAACGACACTTGTGGAAATTAGACTATGAGCTATTAATGGGCTTTATATTTGTTTAACTAAATGATAGTTTGTTAATGTTAATATAAAGATTTACAATTGGGCGTCCCTATAAATTACCATATACACTCAATCGGACACGATGGGCGGGGTATTTATATGTACGAATAATCGTTCATTTAACCGGACACGGGAATGGATTAATAGCCACTAGAATAATTAAAACAGGGGTGAAATTATGTACAAGGACACTTGGTATAATTGATAACAAAATATTAAAACCTTGGGTTACACTTAGTCGACATCCTGGTGTAATTATTAAACAAAGTATTAAAATCTTGTTACATTTTAAGTCCCCAATTAGTTGGAATATTTAACTTCGGGTATAAGGATAATTTGACGAGGACACTCGCACTTTATATTTATGACCGATGGACTGTTATGGACAAAAACCAGACGGACATATTAAATAATCCAGGACAAAGGACAATTAACCCATGGGCATAATACTAAAATCAACACGTCAAACATCATGATTACGGAAGTTTAAATAAGCATAATTATTTTATTTCATATTTAATTTCCTTTATTTTATATTTAATTGCACTTCTAATTATCGCATTTTTATTGTTATTTTATTTAATTGCACTTTTAATTATTGTACTTTTTAATTATCGCAAGTTTATTTTATCGCACTTTTATTATTCGCAATTTCATTATCGTTATTTACTTTATGCGTTAATTTAAGTCTTGTATTTATTTTTAATATTTTACATTTGGTTTTAACTGCGACTAAAGTTTTAAAATCGACAAACCGGTCATTAAACGGTAAAAACCCCCCTTTATAATAATAATATTACTTATATATATATATATATATATATATATATATATATATATATATATATATATATATATATATATATATATATATATTTGTATTTTTATAAAAGTAAACTAATATAGCGTTAAGCTTTGTTTAAAAAGATTCCCTGTGGAACGAACCAGACTTACTAAAAACTACACTACTGTACGATTAGGTACACTGCCTATAAGTGTTGTAGCAAGGTTTAAGTATATCCATTCTATAAATAAATAAATATCTTGTGTAAAATTGTATCGTATTTAATAGTATTTCCTGTAAAAATATAAGCTATTTTATATACTACTCTGCTAAAACATCAGCAACGCATTATGGCATTTGATGTTAAGGCTAATTCTGAGGCGTTAAGAGAGAATCTCAATTTTTTGGAGGAAAGAAGGTGGATGGCCGCCATCCGGCAAGCAGATCACAAGCATAAAATGGCAAAATATTATAACAAGAAAGTACTGCATGTGCATTTTGAAATAGGTGATTTAGTGCTACGTGATAATGTGGCAAGCAGGCAAATCAAATTTGGAAAGCTAGCCCCAAAATGGGAAGGACCTTATATGGTTACGAAAGTAAATCAGAATGGATCATACAAGCTTGCTGCGCTTTCCGACGAGCAATATGAAAGAGCTTGGAATGCAATGAATTTAAAGAAATTTTATGCGTAGCACTATATGCATGGACAGCTTGATCAACTGTCAAATGCATGAGATATAGTCATAAATGTAAAAATTTCTTTAAGAATATGAATAATAGCAATTATTCTTATGGCAATATTTTTCACAAATTTTATCCGGCCAAGGATTTTTTAGCCCAGGTGTCACATAGCTGTGTGTCATCCCTACCCACAGAAAGAAAGAAAGCCTTTCGGTGGTAGAAGTACAATCATACTCAAAATGGTTGTATCGATAGTGAGACATGTAGAACTTACTAAAGCATCGAAGCGATGAAACGAATCTACAAAAAATGTCATGACACAATTTACACAAAATGCAGAGCACAACGGAAAACGGATCTTAGTGTCCAGCAAAATACTTAAAGGTGAAAGTAATTCATAACTTTTCCTCATGAGTTTCATGACAGAAGGCGTATGACAGAGAATATGATTTTGATATTCATAACTATGATGATTGCAAAGTACAATCTCAATATCTTGAGCATTGTTCATTACAACAATCTTACTAAGTTAAAGCATATATTTCTAATATACATAACCAAGTGCAATATTAAGTATTATGTAAAAGTATAACAACATAGTGTTTCATTCATCCTGTGGAGTATAATTTAATACTTCATCTATTGTTACATCTGGCCTTTTACAAAGATTTTCAAGATCAGAAAACCTCATATTTTCTATTGAGGCATCGGCTGCATCAGCTTCTAAATCAGCATTTTCATTAATCTTTGATGTGATTACCTCAGGCAGAGGATTTGGAAGTTCTGGTAGTTTTCTTTTCATAAAATTGAAAAACTTTAACTGTTCAACAGATTTGGCAAGGCGGACAAACTCACGGATTCTGTGAGATAGTGCCAGACAGTTAAAGATACGCTCTACAAGCGCAGGAATGCCAGTTATCATTCGTGTTTCGTTCTCCTCTTTGGCTTTAAGCTGTTCTTTCAACATGTTATTTTGCTCAAGCATTTTTTCGTTCTCCTTTACTAGTTCATCAATTTTGCTCAGATGCTGTTTTTCTCTGAAAGATAGTTCTTTGACTTGCTCCTTATACTCCGCCCTCTGACTGTTGCAATTTTCATAGTGCCTCTTCATTGTCTCGTATTCCCTCTTTATCTCTGTGGCTATTCGTTCAGTCTTGGCTACTTTCTCCTTTTCAGCAGAAAGCTCCTTATTTGTAGTGACTTCACTGTTTTGCAAGTCAAATAGGCGTTGAAGGTCATTCAAACCACAAGCAATGTTCAGAATAATACTTTGTGCCTTAACCTTCTTGGCATCTGCATCAGATAAATTGCTGAAGAATTGGGCTAGTGAAGGACACACCATGGCATTCAAAAAAGTCACGAAATCTTCGTACGAGTGTGGTGGTCCTTTTAAAAGGGAGAAAAGCATGTTTGTGTCAAGATTGGGAAGTGTAATTTGTTGTTGAGAAGAACTAGGGCCAGCTCCTTGTTGAGCGAATGACGGAGGAATTTGACCAGTTCTTCTCCTCTTGGCGGAAGGCGGAAGAGTTGTTAATGTAGTATCTTGATGTGCTGCACTAGATGTTGGAGATAAAGGAAAATTGTTATTTATAAAAGAGTTCCAATATGCTTCACAACATTTCAAAGGTGGCATAAAGTATAACGAAGGGTTTGGATTATAAAATCCACCAGTACTGGGTATATAAGAAAACAAGTACAGGTTTTGGTAATATACCAAACTTCAAAAATATGTATATATGTTTGCAGTTTATCTTATGTACACAACAGGGTAAAACAACGCATTTTCAAAGACTGGCATTAAGTTCAGCAAAAGCAACTAATTTTGATGACAAGATGCAAAATATATGTGAAATAACAACAAGACGGAATGAACAAATGATGTGCACCATTTATCATTCAGCAAACAAACGCCAATATATTTGGAAACTTTGGTAAAAATTTAATCATTTTCACACAAATCACCCTCAATAATTTAAATTATTACTGATTTCTTGCAAATGAGGGCATTGCAAGATCTTAAGTGTGGGAAGGGGTTAAATTCTTTCGGATTTTAAAATTTTATACACTTGGTTACCATTAAAAATACTAGTAAAGCAGTAGTTGTATTAGAATCTAGTGCTCTCTGATAATAAAGAACAGCCCTAGTCTTATATACTGACTACCCAATTCTAGTAAAATTTTAAAAAATTTTCAATTAAATGAACTCAAATTCATGTTTATACATATTTATGAACGATAAAACTAGGTGTTAACACCGAAATTATTGTTACCTCGGAAAGGACATAAATTGAGAAACAAACGAAAATGTTAAAATTCATTTAAAATGGAATAGAGGACGATAAAAAGGAAAATAAAAGCCAAGTGTGGAAAAATTTACCAAGTTATCTTAAACATATGTCACATATATCTGTAACAAATAACTGAAAATACTTTTGCTTTGGACTAAACTAAACTGTTTTACCTGATTTACTGTAAGAAAGATGGATCTACACGATGAATCAATTCCATCATTAAAAGGAAGTAAAGTCTTCCGAAAAAGACACGCGCTTCTTGATTTAGGTCATAAAGTTGTCGTCCAGACCAGCTGTAGGTTGATGAAAAATCTAGAAAAGTCATCACTAAAATCAGCAGGAAATCCACGGACCTTAGCATTAAACAGGGTCGCCAAGTGGTCAGATTTATCCTAACCATGAGAAGGATTTATCTTGTAAAATGGGGGGGCACCATGCAAATTAGCTGGATAAGACTAATGAATCAGATCCCCAGAAAGGATATTCTCCTTAAAGATTAAAAATCAGCTTTTAAGACTGATATTACTCAATCCTAGAGATTGACCTTAAAGATTGAGAATTCAAACTCATGGAATTCAATGATATCTAAACTCGAGCTTGAACGAGAAAATATTTTGATCAAAATTACAAACCGATTTGTTTTCTGAAAACCCTATTTTCAATGCGTTCATTACCATTGAACGTGAAATCCTAGGAATTCACCTGGAATTCATTAGGTCACCTGAACTAAATCGGGTGTCAACCGTAAGAACAGTGGTTGCATAGCATGGTCAAAGACAAGACCTTGTGCCAGACCAAAAAATTATAAGGGTGAGCTTTACTATTGCTCCTACCAAGGATAGTAATTGCGTCCGACACGTTATAGACCATAATCAAATACATGTCATTAGACATTGCCTTAACAGTTGCTTGTTCAACGCTTTCCTTTACAACCAGACGGTAGTTTACCGAAAGGTAATATACGGGACAAGTAAACTGGACGTGTTGCTTTCCAAATACAAGGTTAGCAAGTGGGTGACACAAAACCGCAAGTTTTGAGCTAAAATTTTCAAATCTGAAACCCACCAAACCCACAAAAAAATATTTTGCAAACACCGGTAAAGGGTTATTCCGGAAAACTTATCTAGGGTAAAAACTAGATTTAATTTTCAAAAGATCAAATGTTTTCATAAAGATCCAGTTTCCTTAATGGATCTAAATTTTTATAGTCATGTGGGACTGTAAACCATATCGTTACTACCATTGTTTATACCGCCGTAAATAAATCACTGATGTACAAAGTGTGAAGAATAAAGAAGTGATTCTAGTATTTCAAGACGATATTGCTTGAGGACAAGCAACGCTCAAGTGTGGGAATATTTGGATGTCAAAGCTAAGGTATACGAAATAGTTTATATTTTACTAGGAAAAACTATTAAATACGATACAATTTTACACAAGATATTTATTTATTTATAGAATGGATATACTTAAACCTTGCTACAACACTTATAGGCAGTGTACCTAATCGTACTGTAGTGTAGTTTTTAGTAAGTCCGGTTCGTTCCACAGGGACGCAGTGAAGTTTAACACTATATTTTTATAAAACTATATTTTTACAAACATATATAATATAAGTAGTATTATTATTATAAAGGGGGGTTTTTACCGTTTAATGACCGGTTTGTCGATTTTAAAACTTTAGTCGCAGTTAAAACCTAATGTACAATATTAAATAAATAAAAGACTTAAATTAAAGCATAAAGTAAATAACGATAATGAAATTGCGAATAATAAAAGTGCGATAAAATAAACTTGCGATAATTAAAAAGGACGATAATTAAAAGTGCAATTAAATAACAATAACAATAAAAGTGCGATAATTAGAAGTGCAATTAAATATAAAATAAAGAAAATTAAATATGAAATAAAAGAATTATGCTTATTTAAACTTCCGTAATCATGATGTTTGACGTGTTGATTTTAGTTTTATGCCCATGGGTTAATTGTCCTTTGTCCTGGATTATTTAATATGTCCGTCTGGTTTTTGTCCATAACAGTCCATCAGTCATAAATATAAAATGCGAGTGCCCTCGTCAAATTATTATTATACCCGAAGTTAAATATTCCAACTAATTGGGGATTCGAATTGTAACAAGGTTTTAATACTTTGTTTAATGAATACACCAGGTTATCGACTGCGTGTAAACCAAGGTTTTACTACTTTGTTAACAATTACACCAATTACCCTTGAATGTAATTTCACCCCTGTTTTAATTATTCTAGTGGCTATTAATCCATTCCCGTGTCCGGTTAAATGAACGATTATTCGTACATATAAATACCCCGCCCATCGTGTCCGATCGAGTGTATATGGTAATTTATAGGGACGCCCAATTGTAAATCTTTATATTAACATTAAAAACTATCATTTAGTTAAACAAATATAAAGCCATTAATAGCTCATAGTCTAATTTCCACAAGTGTCGTTCTTTTGTCCAAACCCCAATTATGGTACAAAGCCCAATTACCCATTTTTCGTAATTAGCCCAACATCATGATTACTTCGTTTTAAATAAGCATAATAATAACTTAGCTACGAGACATTAATGTAAAAAGGTTGAACATAACTTACAATGATTAAAAATAGCGTAGCGTTACACTGACAGAATTTCGACTTATACACTCAAAACACTCCTTAACATAACCTTATTATTATTATTAATTAAAATTAAAATTATAATTAAATTTATTTATGTATTACAAAAGAGAGATAGAAAGATATATTATGGTGTACATAAAATGGATCACGAACTCGCTTTAAATAGAATGTGGCCTGGAAAAGCCCCTCATGCGAGTCGCATGAAAATGGGCATAGGGCCATGCGAGTCGCATGGCCATGAATTCCAGCTCACATTCGTTTGGCTCCTAGCTTGTCGACATAATTTAATAATAATAAATATATAAATAATTTTAATAATTATTTATATATTTATATTATATTTATATGCATAGTTGAGTAGATAATTTTAGTCCGTTACGTCGGGCGTTTCTTCTAGGCTCAGGTCCCGGTTCCAGATTTTCGGACCTTCTCGCGTACTATTTTATATCGTGTACTTTGCGTCTTGTAACTTGTACTCTTGTTATTTTGAGACGTTCCTCATCAATAATTTGAACCTTTATGATTGAATCTTGTACTTTTTAGCTTTTTGGACCTTTCCGTCTTCAATTTGTCGAATCTGCCTTTTATCTTCACTTTTTAATATTTAAACGAATAGTGCTTGTAAATCGAACAATATCAACTAAAATCTTGTCTTTCTTGGGGGATTTTGCTATGAAATATATGTTCCTTTTTAGCCTTATCAATATCCCCACACTTGAGCGTTGCTTGTCCTCAAGCAATACAGTCTTGAAATAATATAAAACATCACACGAATCACTTCTTTATTCTTCACACTTTGTACATCAGTGATTTTGATAGAGCGGTACAAACAATGATATTAACAATAGAACCATGGTTAAAGGTGGGTGTGTCATCCACAGTTGCCTTGGGTTTAGGTCAACGACACTTGCAATCAAATAGCCGATTTACTTTCGGTTTCCAAAGCAAAGTGCACATTTGAAAGGCGGTTTACAGTCCCACATGACTATAAAAATTTAGATCCTTAAGGAAATTGGATCTTTATGAAAACATTTGATCTTTTGAAAATTCATTCTAGATTTTACCCTAGATAAGTTTTCTGATTTGATCCACCATCGGTGTTGCAAAATATATTTGTGGATCAATATTTTGGCTAAAAACTTTTAGGCTCGTGTAATCCACTACTATCCCTGTATCGGAAAGCACACATCCAGTTTACTTGTTCCGTATATTACCTTTCGGCAAACTACCGTCCGGTTGTAAAGGAAAGCGATGAACAAGAAACTGTTAAGGCAATGTCTAATGACATGCATTTGTTTATGGTCTTTTTAACGTGTCGGATGCTAGAACTATCCTTGGTAGGAGCAATAGTAAAGATCATCCTATAATTTTTCGGTCTGGCACAAGGTCCTGTCTCCGACCATGCTATGCAACCACCGTTCTTACGGTTGACACCCGATTTGGTTCAGGTGACCTAATAAATTCCAGGTGAATTCCTAGGATTTTACGTTCAATGGTAATGAATGCATTGAAAATGGGTTTTCAGAAAACAAATCGGTTTGTAATTTTTATCAAAATATTTTCTCGTTCAAGCTCGAGTTTAGATATCATCGAATTCCATGAGTTTGAATTCTCAATCTTTAAGGTCAATCTCAAGGATTGAGTAATATCAGGCTTAAAAGCTGATTTTTGATCTTTAAAGGAGATTATCCTTTCTGGGGATCTGATTCATTAGTCTTATCAAGCTAATTTGCACGGTGCCCCCCCCATTGTACGAGATAAATCCTTCTCATTGTTAGGATAAATCTGACCACTTGGCGACCCTGTTTTATGCCGAGGTCCGTGGATTTCCTGCTGATTTTAGAGATGACTTTTCTAGATTTTTCGTCAACCTACAGCTGGTCTGGACGACAACTTCATGACCTAAATCAAGAAGCGCGTGTCTTTTTCGGAAGACTTTACTTCCTTTTAATGATGGAATTGATTCATCGTGTAGATCCATCTCTTCTTTTAAATATATTACAGTAAATTGGGTAAAACTGATTAGTATCGTCCAAAGCAAAAGTACCTGCAATAATTCTTATACAAAAATGTGATAGATAGTTTTTAATTGAATAACTTGGTACATTCTCCCCACACTTAGCTTTTATTTATTCTTTTCTTTGCCTTTTTATTCTCTTCTATCCCATTTTAAATGAATTCAAGCGTTTTGGGTTGTTTCTCAATTTATGTCCTTTTCGAGGTAACGATAATTTCGGTATTATCACCTAGTTTTCACCGTTCATAAATATGTATAAACATGATTTTAAATTCATTTAGTTGAAAATTTTTCAAATTTTCACAAAATTTGGCAAATAAACTAAGTGTAAACCCGAGAGAATTTATAACCCTTCCCCACACTTGAGATCATGCAATGCCCTCATTTGCATGAAATTAGAAAAAATTTAAATTCATGAGGGTGATTAGTGTAGAAAAATGATTAAAAATACCGAGTTTGCAAACATATTGTTGTTATTTCACATTTGATATTTTGTTTCTTGTCGTCAAAATTAGTACCTTTTTCTGAACTTAATGACAGTCTTTGAAAGTGCGTTATTTTACCCTGTTTTGTATATAACATAAAATACAAACATACATAATTTTGAAGTTGGGTATATTACCCCACGTTCAAAAATTTATAAAATCTAATATATTTTTTTTTTGCATACTTTAAATCAATTAAATTAAAAATAATGATAACAAAATTTGTCGCCCCGCCCTCGGGTAAAGTAATTTCGGTTCAACTACCTAATCTTCAACTCACGACAAATTTTAGAAATCATTTTTTTACTTAATGAAATAAAGTAAATTTTGTTTTTTTTTTAAATCACAATAAAACATAAATTAAAATGCATATTAATTTCAAATAAAACCTAAAAAAAAATAAAAATTCAGAATGGAGGGAGAAAACTAGTTCTTTAGTGTCTGCTAGCGGAAAAGACCAATCGGATTCCATTCTCGGAACTACACGAGAACAGAACAAATAACTTTAGACAGTATTATCTTTTTAGAACATTCGAATCTCCCCACACTTAGGTAGCTGTGGTGTTGAAATTGTGATTAACTTCATTGTCAATTTCTCTTGGTCCATAATCAACTTGCCTATCTGTGACTTTTTCTTTAAGCCATTGGTCGGATTCCTGTGTAATATCTACAATTTCAACTAGTTTCTCCTTTTCTTTAGGTGATAGATTGGATACTAACCGGTTACATAACTTAAAGTTCCCCTTGGTTCTAGCATCGCGAATCCGTTTAATAAGTTTCTTCATTGAACTATTAATAACGGGATCATTTAATTTCGTATCAACAACGGGGTTCTTTGTTATCATGTCATCATTAGGTGTTACTTCATTTTCCCCACACTTAGGTGTTTCATTATTGCTAAGTATTACCGTTGGAGTTGGTAAAACCACATGGTTCTTACCAATTATTTTTACTGGTTCAACGGTTTTGGCTGGTGGAGATTTAGACTTTCGAATCATAAAGGTGATCGATTTGTCACCACTTTTAAGTGTCATTCTTCCATTTCCTACATCAAATAACGCCTTGGTGGACGCTAAGAATGGCCGACCTAAAATTAGAGGAATGTTTGGGTCCTCTTCTATGTCAATGACAATAAATTCGACTAGAAAGGTTAAATTGCCTACTTGAACGGGTAGGTTGTCAGCAATTCAAACTGGGTGCTTAATGGTTTGATCAAAGAGTCGAACACTCATATCCGTTGGACTTAACTTACCTACACCTAATCTCTTATATAAGGAAAGAGGCATAACACTTACACTTGCACCTAAATCTGCTAGTGCATCATACATGACACAATCACTAAGTAGACAAGGAACAATAAATTCACCCGGATCACCTACCCTAGGTGGAGGTTTTGGTGGAACTGTCTTCACCGGGTTTATATTTACGGCTTTTGTTTCTTGCACTTTCTTATTCTTTTTCTTCTTCTTCTTTCCAGAGGTATCACAATCTTTATTACCTATCACTTGCTCATACTCAACTCCTTTTCTTGGAAACGGGATGAGTGGTTTGTATGGTGCCACCACTGGCTTTACATACTCGGGTGGTGGTGGTGTAACTTCTTCATTGTTACTCTCATCTAAAACCTTCCCATCTTCTGGTGCTGGTTTTTCAGAATTCGTTGAAACCATATTAACATTCTCATTCCGAGGATTTACTTCAGTATTACTCGGTAGCTTTCCTTGTTTCCTCTCACTCATCATGCTAGCAAGAGTACCTACGTGTTTTTCTAGATTCAAAATGGAAGCTTGTTGAGTTCTTAATGACTGATCAAATCTCTCGTTCGTTTGGGTTTGAGTTTCAATAAATTGTGTTTGAGATTCAACTAGCTTGAATACCACGTCTTCCATATTTGACTTTTTCTCTTCGGTTTGTTGTTGTGGTTTATATAAGCCAGGTCTTTGTTGATTGAAAGTGTTGTTTTGAGTTGGTTGGTTATTCGGACCTTGTTGGTTATACCAGTTATTTTCGGGTCCTTTTGGATTGTAAAGAATGTTTTGATTTCGATTGAAGTTTAGCTTTGGCGGTTGATAATTATTTTGATAATTATTTCCCGGCCTTTGATTCATATAGAAAACATTCTCTCGTTGTTCCATGGTTTGTTCAATGTGACAATCTTTCAATAAGTGTGGTCCACCGCATAGCTCACAACTGATTCGTATTGCGTGAATATCTTTATTCATCTTTTCCATTCTTCTTTCGAAAGCATCTATTTTTGCGGAAACAAAATCAAAGTCATGGCTAGAATCGGCTCTAGCCACTTTAGATGATCGAAAGATATCTTTTTCTTGGTGCCACTCATGTGAGTGGGAGGCTGTATTATCAATAATTTTGTAAGCTTCAGTTGCGGTTTTCTTCATGATGGAACCACCAGCTGTTATGTCGATGTCTTTTCTTGTAGCGACGTCTACGCCTTTATAGAAGATTTGCACTATTTGAAAAGTATCTAATCCGTGTTGAGGACATCCTCTCAACATCCTTCCGAATCTTGTCCACGCCTCATATAATGTTTCATTTGGATTTTGCGGGAACGTAACAATTTCTCCTTGAAGTCTCACGACTTTGGATGCCGGAAAGAATTGTTTAAGAAATTTTTCAACTAAAACATCCCATGTGTCAATCGCCCCTTCAGGTAACGATTCTAACCAATCTTTGGCTTCTCCCTTTAAAGTCCAGGGAAATAACATGAGATAGATTTGTTCATCCTCCACTTCTCGGATTTTGAATAGTGTACAGATCCTATTGAACGTACGAAGATGTTCATTTGGGTCTTCATTCGGCGTACCACTATATTGGCACTGATTAGTTACCATGTGTAGGATTTGTCCTTTGATTTCATAATCTGGAGCATTAACTTCTGGCTTAATAATGGCGTGACCTTGGCCAGTGCGTTTAGCTCTCATTCGATCTTCCATACTTAGAGGTTCTAGATTTTTCATAATTGAATTCGTTGAATACGAATCACTAGAGGACTCTGATTTAACGGTTTGTGGTTCAGGAGGAATAATTAGTGGTTCAGGATCTTGGAATTGTCCTTGAATATCCTCCGGGTTCTCAGTTGTGAAATCGGGTTCAAAAGATGGATTATCGGAAATTTGAGTTGGAGTTCTTGTTTGATTAGATGATGATTCTAAAGAAAAATCAACGGCGACAATATTGGCTAAATGCCTTGATCGAGTTACAGGCGGTGATCATATGACAGGCGGTGAACGTCTTGCTCGGTGCATTCACAGAATATCCTATTAGTTATAAAAATAATAAGAAAAACTTAAATAAGCTATCCAATTAATAGACTTTTCTGATTTTTGCCCACATTTCGAATAGCCAAAAGATGCAGCAGAGGGGCAGGATTCGTTTGGTCTCAATATAATTGAGGACTGTTTGGCTCCAACAACCCGGTCCACGTACAAATCCAACTATTACTACGAACCAGAAAAATGTCAACGTCTATTAACTTAACCGCTTAAATAATTTCTCTTTCCGTTTAAGAAATATTAGATTAGATGTAGATAAAATTCTATGTCCTATAACTAGAATGACGAGAAATAAGGAAGAAATAGATTGCGCGTCGAAAAGTGTCGAAAAACGAAAAAGGCGAAGAGTGGCTTATAAGACTTTAAAAACACGCGATTAATCCAACCTTATAACTATCACTATCTTAAAATTAAAACTACAAATAGAGATTACTAATTGGAATTGTAATTGATACATAGGTAAAAGGCGTCGAAAAATAAAAATAAGAAAATAACTATGGCAAAACTAAACTTAATACTAAAAGTTGCGACTATAGTCTAAAAATCTAAAGGTAATAAAACTAAAAAAAAACATTTTTTTTTTTATAGACAAAATCTTAAAAAAAAATATATTTTTTTTTTATAATTTTTTTTTTTTTTTTTATATACAGGCTCAAAATGGGAGTGCAGATTCAAAATTGAATGCAAGTTCAAAAGCTGATGCAGGTTCAAAACTGATGCAGATTCAAAACTATGCAGGCTCAAAACTGATGCAGATTCAAAACTCGTGTTTTTTTTTTTTTACGTTTTTTTTTTTTTTTACGTTTTTTTTTTTTTTTACGTTTTTTTTTTTTAAGAAAAACGATAGTGGGAACAAAGATAGTGGTTTTTTTTTTTTTTTTTTTAAAAAAAAAAACTAGTACAACAAAAGAGGGACAAAGCGTGTCATTTTTTTTTCTTTTTTTTTTACAAATATAAATTAAAAATATAGTGTTTCGCCGAGTTCCCCGGCAGCGGCGCCAAAAATACTTGATGTCAAAGCTAAGGTATACGAAATAGTTTATATTTTACTAGGAAAAACTATTAAATACGATACAATTTTACACAAGATATTTATTTATTTATAGAATGGATATACTTAAACCTTGCTACAACACTTATAGGCAGTGTAACTAATCGTACTGTAGTGTAGTTTTTAGTAAGTCCGGTTCGTTCCACAGGGACGCAGTGAAGTTTAACACTATATTTTTATAAAACTATATTTTTACAAACATATATAATATAAGTAGTATTATTATTATAAATGGGGGTTTTTACCGTTTAATGACCGGTTTGTCGATTTTAAAACTTTAGTCGCAGTTAAAACCTAATGTACAATATTAAATAAATAAAAGACTTAAATTAAAGCATAAAGTAAATAACGATAATGAAATTGCGAATAATAAAAGTGCGATAAAATAAACTTGCGATAATTAAAAAGGACGATAATTAAAAGTGCAATTAAATAACAATAACAATAAAAGTGCGATAATTAGAAGTGCAATTAAATATAAAATAAAGAAAATTAAATATGAAATAAAAGAATTATGCTTATTTAAACTTCCGTAATCATGATGTTTGACGTGTTGATTTTAGTTTTATGCCCATGGGTTAATTGTCCTTTGTCCTGGATTATTTAATATGTCCGTCTGGTTTTTGTCCATAACAGTCCATCAGTCATAAATATAAAATGCGAGTGCCCTCGTCAAATTATTATTATACCCGAAGTTAAATATTCAAACTAATTGGGGATTCGAATTGTAACAAGGTTTTAATACTTTGTTTAATGAATACACCAGGTTATCGACTGCGTGTAAACCAAGGTTTTACTACTTTGTTAACAATTACACCAATTACCCTTGAATGTAATTTCACCACTGTTTTAATTATTATAGTGGCTATTAATCCATTCCCGTGTCCGGTTAAATGAACGATTATTCGTACATATAAATACCCCGCCCATCGTGTCCGATCGAGTGTATATGGTAATTTATAGGGACGCCCAATTGTAAATCTTTATATTAACATTAACAAACTATCATTTAGTTAAACAAATATAAAGCCCATTAATAGCTCATAGTCTAATTTCCACAAGTGTCGTTCTTTTGTCCAAACCCCAATTATGGTACAAAGCCCAATTACCCATTTTTAGTAATTAGCCCAACATCATGATTACTTCGTTTTAAATAAGCATAATAATAACTTAGCTACGAGACATTAATGTAAAAAGGTTGAACATAACTTACAATGATTAAAAATAGCGTAGCGTTACACGGACAGAATTTCGACTTATACACTCAAAACACTCCTTAACATAACCTTATTATTATTATTAATTAAAATTAAAATTATAATTAAATTTATTTATGTATTACAAAAGAGAGATATAAAGATATATTATGGTGTACATAAAATGGATCACGAACTCGCTTTAAATAGAATGTGGCCTGGAAAAGCCCCTCATGCGAGTCGCATGAAAATGGGCATAGGGCCATGCGAGTCGCATGGCCATGAATTCCAGCTCACATTCGTTTGGCTCCTAGCTTGTCGACATAATTTAATAATAATAAATATATAAATAATTTTAATAATTATTTATATATTTATATTATATTTATATGCATAGTTGAGTAGATAATTTTAGTCCGTTACGTCGGGCGTTTCTTCTAGGCTCAGGTCCCGGTTCCGGATTTTCAGACGTCCTCGCGTACTATTTTATATCGTGTACTTTGCGTCTTGTAACTTGTACTCTTGTTATTTTGAGACGTTCCTCATCAATAATTTGAACCTTTTTGATTGAATCTTGTACTTTTTAGCTTTTTGGACCTTTCCGTCTTCAATTTGTCGAATTTGCCTTTTATCTTCACTTTTTAATATTTAAACGAATAGTGCTTGTAAATCGAACAATATCAACTAAAATCTTGTCTTTCTTGGGGGATTTTGCTATAAAATATATGTTCCTTTTTAGCCTTATCAATAATGCTAAAAACGAACATATATTTCATAGCATTATTCCTCAAGAAAGACAAGCTTTTAGTTGCAATTGTTCTATTTACAAGTGATATTCGTTTAAATAATAAAAGGTGAAGACAAAAGACAGATTCGACGAATTGAAAACGCAAACGACCAAAAAGCTCAAAAGTACAAAGTACAATCAAAGAGGTTCCAATTATTGATAAGAAACGTCTCGAAATTACAAGAGTACAAGATTCAAAACGCAAAGTACAAGATATTAAATTGTACGCAAGGACGTTCGAAAATCCGGAAACGGGACCAGAGTCAACTCTCAACGCTCGACGCAACGGACTAAAAATTACAAGTTAACTATGCACATAAATATAATATAATATTTAAATAATTCTTATAATTATTTAATATATTATATTTATTTAAAACTGTCGGTAAACAAAGAGCCAAACTCCTCTGAGCTGTAAAAGCAAACTCCGCGACTCGCGGAGTTTGAAGGCCAAAAATGCCGCGAGTCGCGGAGCCCCAAGTTTTGAAAGTCCCTATAAAAGCAACCGAATTCTGAGCATTTTTCATCATCTTTTTCTTCTTCTCTCATAATACTACGTAAATATTTATATTTATATTTTAATTTTAATTTTAATTTTAATTATAATTCTAATAATAAGGGTATGTTAGCGAATATTGTAAGGGTGTAAGTCGAAATTCTGTCCGTGTAACGCTACGCTATTTTTAATCATTGTAAGTTATGTTCAACCTTTTTACATTAATGTCTCGTAGCTAAGTTATTATTATGCTTATTTAAAATGAAGTAATCATGAGGTTGGGCTAATTACTAAAATTGGGTAATTGGGCTTTGTACCATAATTGGGGTTTGGACAAAAGAACGACACTTGTGGAAATTAGACTATGAGCTATTAATGGGCTTTATATTTGTTTAACTAAATGATAGTTTGTTAATGTTAATATAAAGATTTACAATTGGGCGTCCCTATAAATTACCATATACACTCAATCGGACACGATGGTCGGGGTATTTATATGTACGAATAATCGTTCATTTAACCGGACACGGGAATGGATTAATAGCCACTAGAATAATTAAAACAGGGGTGAAATTATGTACAAGGACACTTGGTATAATTGATAACAAAATATTAAAACCTTGGGTTACACTTAGTCGACATCCTGGTGTAATTATTAAACAAAGTATTAAAATCTTGTTACATTTTAAGTCCCCAATTAGTTGGAATATTTAACTTCGGGTATAAGGATAATTTGACGAGGACACTCGCACTTTATATTTATGACCGATGGACTGTTATGGACAAAAACCAGACGGACATATTAAATAATCCAGGACAAAGGACAATTAACCCATGGGCATAATACTAAAATCAACACGTCAAACATCATGATTACGGAAGTTTAAATAAGCATAATTATTTTATTTCATATTTAATTTCCTTTATTTTATATTTAATTGCACTTCTAATTATCGCATTTTTATTGTTATTTTATTTAATTGCACTTTTAATTATTGTACTTTTTAATTATCGCAAGTTTATTTTATCGCACTTTTATTATTCGCAATTTCATTATCGTTATTTACTTTATGCGTTAATTTAAGTCTTGTATTTATTTTTAATATTTTACATTTGGTTTTAACTGCGACTAAAGTTTTAAAATCGACAAACCGGTCATTAAACGGTAAAAACCCCCCTTTATAATAATAATATTACTTATATATATATATATATATATATATATATATATATATATATATATATATATATATATATATATTTGTATTTTTATAAAAGTAAACTAATATAGCGTTAAGCTTTGTTTAAAAAGATTCCCTATGGAACGAACCAGACTTACTAAAAACTACACTACTGTAGGATTAGGTACACTGCCTATAAGTGTTGTAGCAAGGTTTAAGTATATCCATTCTATAAATAAATAAATATCTTGTGTAAAATTGTATCGTATTTAATAGTATTTCCTGTAAAAATATAAGCTATTTTATATACTACTCTGCTAAAACATCAGCAACGCATTATGGCATTTGATGTTAAGGCTAATTCTGAGGCGTTAAGAGAGAATCTCAATTTTTTGGAGGAAAGAAGGTGGATGGCCGCCATCCGGCAAGCAGATCACAAGCATAAAATGGCAAAATATTATAACAAGAAAGTACTGCATGTGCATTTTGAAATAGGTGATTTAGTGCTACGTGATAATGTGGCAAGCAGGCAAATCAAATTTGGAAAGCTAGCCCCAAAATGGGAAGGACCTTATATGGTTACGAAAGTAAATCAGAATGGATCATACAAGCTTGCTGCGCTTTCCGACGAGCAATATGAAAGAGCTTGGAATGCAATGAATTTAAAGAAATTTTATGCGTAGCACTATATGCATGGACAGCTTGATCAACTGTCAAATGCATGAGATATAGTCATAAATGTAAAAATTTCTTTAAGAATATGAATAATAGCAATTATTCTTATGGCAATATTTTTCACAAATTTTATCCGGCCAAGGATTTTTTAGCCCAGGTGTCACATAGCTGTGTGTCATCCCTACCCACAGAAAGAAAGAAAGCCTTTCGGTGGTAGAAGTACAATCATACTCAAAATGGTTGTATCGATAGTGAGACATGTAGAACTTACTAAAGCATCGAAGCGATGAAACGAATCTACAAAAAATGTCATGACACAATTTACACAAAATGCAGAGCACAACGGAAAACGGATCTTAGTGTCCAGCAAAATACTTAAAGGTGAAAGTAATTCATAACTTTTCCTCATGAGTTTCATGACAGAAGGCGTATGACAGAGAATATGATTTTGATATTCATAACTATGATGATTGCAAAGTACAATCTCAATATCTTGAGCATTGTTCATTACAACAATCTTACTAAGTTAAAGCATATATTTCTAATATACATAACCAAGTGCAATATTAAGTATTATGTAAAAGTATAACAACATAGTGTTTCATTCATCCTGTGGAGTATAATTTAATACTTCATCTATTGTTACATCTGGCCTTTTACAAAGATTTTCAAGATCAGAAAACCTCATATTTTCTATTGAGGCATCGGCTGCATCAGCTTCTAAATCAGCATTTTCATTAATCTTTGATGTGATTACCTCAGGCAGAGGATTTGGAAGTTCTGGTAGTTTTCTTTTCATAAAATTGAAAAACTTTAACTGTTCAACAGATTTGGCAAGGCGGACAAACTCACGGATTCTGTGAGATAGTGCCAGACAGTTAAAGATACGCTCTACAAGCGCAGGAATGCCAGTTATCATTCGTGTTTCGTTCTCCTCTTTGGCTTTAAGCTGTTCTTTCAACATGTTATTTTGCTCAAGCATTTTTTCGTTCTCCTTTACTAGTTCATCAATTTTGCTCAGATGCTGTTTTTCTCTGAAAGATAGTTCTTTGACTTGCTCCTTATACTCCGCCCTCTGACTGTTGCAATTTTCATAGTGCCTCTTCATTGTCTCGTATTCCCTCTTTATCTCTGTGGCTATTCGTTCAGTCTTGGCTACTTTCTCCTTTTCAGCAGAAAGCTCCTTATTTGTAGTGACTTCACTGTTTTGCAAGTCAAATAGGCGTTGAAGGTCATTCAAACCACAAGCAATGTTCAGAATAATACTTTGTGCCTTAACCTTCTTGGCATCTGCATCAGATAAATTGCTGAAGAATTGGGCTAGTGAAGGACACACCATGGCATTCAAAAAAGTCACGAAATCTTCGTACGAGTGTGGTGGTCCTTTTAAAAGGGAGAAAAGCATGTTTGTGTCAAGATTGGGAAGTGTAATTTGTTGTTGAGAAGAACTAGGGCCAGCTCCTTGTTGAGCGAATGACGGAGGAATTTGACCAGTTCTTCTCCTCTTGGCGGAAGGCGGAAGAGTTGTTAATGTAGTATCTTGATGTGCTGCACTAGATGTTGGAGATAAAGGAAAATTGTTATTTATAAAAGAGTTCCAATATGCTTCACAACATTTCAAAGGTGGCATAAAGTATAACGAAGGGTTTGGATTATAAAATCCACCAGTACTGGGTATATAAGAAAACAAGTACAGGTTTTGGTATGGAATTTTGCATAATTCAGTGTTGTCATTTTCATTACCCGAGGTACGACGTTCTCTAGAGGCAACTCGATTCATACCTATGTCTTCTTCTTCTTCTTCTTCTTCATTTTCCTTCTCCCTCATTACATCTATTTTGGGGGTATCATCAATAATTTTCTCGGTGGAAAAGGTGAGCTGTGAATACGATGATGATCGCATGGCGGTAAACAGAGTA
The DNA here is from genome assembly GCF_046630445.1 of Rutidosis leptorrhynchoides. Lineage (NCBI taxonomy): Eukaryota > Viridiplantae > Streptophyta > Magnoliopsida > Asterales > Asteraceae > Rutidosis > Rutidosis leptorrhynchoides. The sequence goes on from NC_092337.1 coordinate 264,120,898, forward strand.
ATTTTTGCAAAAATTAAAAAGTTACAGTGATTAAATGGTTAAATAAAGAAGAACATTTTATTTAAGTATATGTAGCAAAAGTACATGCTTACTCTTTTTCCCAGCAAGAACACAGGCATAGCCTTGTGTGATATCCCAATCTTGGCTCATGGATGTCAACGAAAGCATGTGTTCTTCATATTTAATGTCATTGATTTCTTCAGCTTTAATCCTTTTAAACAAATGGTTTTCTTTGGTGACGAGTTTTGGAAAGGTAACAGATACGGTATGCGAGTATTTGCGCCATACTAGAGTAGCTGAGTATTGTTTATCAATGGCATCTTCATTAATAAAGATAAATGAAGCATACCAATTGTCGCCAGGATGATCAAGTGCAGGTTTCAGAAACGCATGAACATTATTGAATGTGAACCAACCATTTTCATGGCGTGCTATACGTACCAAATGGCAAAATATCCGAATTGATGTTTCAATGCTCCTTGCGTGACAATACATTTCAAAAATCAAGATCTTTCGAATTGATGCTGGTTCGAATTGACCAACAGCAACACCGTAAAATTTGCAAACTTCTAAGAAGAAGGGTGTAAATGGCAGACGTAAGCAAAATTTGAAGAATGAATGGCCATAAATAGCAACCTTGCCAGGGGTGGTGAGCAGGCGCTGGCATTAATTGCAGGAATCACTGGTTCAACACCAGCTAATCTAGGAAAATGTTGCAGTAGCTCGCTTAAATATCTCTCATTTACTCTGCTAGGAATAGCTGCAACATCCTTTATGGCTGCCATTAATGTTCTAATGAAACAGGAGGTAACGAAGGTATTGATGGAAGAAGATGAATACTGAAGGAGAAAGTTGTAAAAGTAAATGATCAGTTAGGGTTTATGGTGGTTAAAAAGCAAAAGATATAACAGCTGTAATCAGTGGTGATTTTGGGGATTTTGTTTTCAGCCGCACATGTGTAAGAACAAGATAAAAAGGTGAGTACATCGAAAGGTCTTTTTACAGCTAGAGGCGCGTGCGATATAAGCAATCATCATAATGTCAGTAAAATTCGCCTATCATTTAATGCCTGTGTTGTGCTTCCCAATGCAAAAAGGAAACGTGAAGACTTGGTTGGTATGCGTTATTCTAAGTTTAATAACTTAATCAATTTTCAAATGCTTAAGTCATTAAACTGGGGGGGACTTAATGGTGTATCCTATCGTATACACACAAAAAAGGCATAACGGTTGCATAAAAGTAGCATCAGGAAGGCTGGAAACAACAGTTTTGTGGAGTTAACCGTCCAGCGTTCTCCGCTGTACAGGCTGATCCGTCATGCGTAAGCCCTGAAGGCCGCCTAGCGCGTAAGCCCTGGCCGGAGAACGCCACCTTCAGCATAAATTTCGGATCACGAATAACAGAACGTATCATCATCTGACACGTGTCCCCAAGCAATCTGGTGGGACTAACACTATAAATAGACCCCTTGGGGTCGTCATTTTACACAGTTCAGATATTCTGACAACTTTGAGAGCTGAGACTTCACTTCTCTTTTTCTCTCTACTTTCTCTCACTAGAAGTCATCCGGCTAGAATTTTTACGCTCTACGGACGACAGATTGATTAAGCCACCCCACAAGTTTCTACACTTGTGAATCGGGTCTGCAGGGATTATTTTCCGAGGGTAAAAATCAATTGGCAACACTCCGCCCTCCTCAAGCTAGATTACTTCTAGTATCTTGTTGACACACTAAGCCTTACCTCATAAGGAAATAGGTGTTAACAATAAGCATATACAAAAATGTTCGCCAAGTTCATAAGCATTCAACTCAAATAACATGTCAAAATAATCATTATTAGCAATTAAACAAGTTTCAAATGGCATTATCTCTCAAAAATCAAGTTCATGAATTTTAGACTTGAAAAAGTCCACTTTAATTCTCAAAAATCATGTTTAGGCTCAAAGTTTGGATCATTTAACTTACCTAAACATGTTACACTACTTAATTTAGCAATAATTCATGATAAAAATCGTCCATAACCTGTTTATATCAAAAAGCCCCAAATTGCTCAAGAACACAAACCCTAGATTACTCAAAATTTGAATTTTAAGGCTTCTAATCATGTTAAATAGCATCAATCTAGGTTATACAAGCATAATATATAAGCAATTTAAGCATAATTACACTAAAAATCATCAAAATCGAATTGGGTATAAATTTGTTCAAGAACACTAAATATTCAGATTAAAGGGTGTTTTGATGTAGAAATTTACCGTTTTCCTTGAGTAATTCCTTGATAGCATTCTTCTCAACATGATTTTGCGAAAGATTTGATGAAAAATGGTGAAAAAACTCGGATTTGTGTGTGTTTTTGGGAGTGTTTTCCCAGTTTTGTGGGTGTTGTTATGCTGGGGACTGGTCTGTTCCTGTGTTTATTTTTTTTCTGTAATTTACAAACTCCGCGAATTGCGGTATTTTCCTTTTACAAACTCCGCGACTCGCGGAGTCTTTTTTTTTTTTTTTTTTTTTTTTTTTATAAAAACCTTAACTTATAAAACAATTAATTAATTAATTTTAAAATTTTGTTTCCCTTGTTATTTAGGACGAGGTCGTTTCGGAACGATGTCCTAGTCCGTCCCTCGACAAAATTTTAAAATTTGTCAATTTAAAGCGCGGTTTTAAAAGCAAAGATTTTTGGGTTTTTTTTAATGTTTTTGGCATACTTTAATTCAATAAGATTAAAAATAATGATAATAAAAGTTCTCGTCCCTTCCTCGGGTAAATCAATTTCGGTTCAACGACCTAGTCTTCAACTTACGACGAATTTTTAAAAATCATATTTTTAACTTAGGAAAATAAAGTAAATTTTTGTTTTTTTAAATTCACACCAAACTTAAATTTAAAATGCATAAAATTAAAAATTCATATTATTAAAATTCACACCAAACTTAAATTATATTTTTGTTTTTATACATACAAACTTATATTAATTTTTCAAATATTTACAATTTTAAATAAGTTTACAATATTAAATTAATATTTATATATTAATTTTAAAAAAATGGTAAAAATAAAATTAAAAATCTTTTTGGTCTTTTATCCCACTTTAATCAATCAAATATTATCAAAAATATACGCCCCTCTTTTCGGTAAAGTAATTTCGGTTCCATGACTTAATTTAACTCATGACGAATTTTTGAAATATTTTGAGTTGATTGATTAAAGATATTTATACCTTAAGAATAAACGTTAAATTTCGCAGTGATGTAATAAATTTTTGTATGATATCAATAATTTCGGTCGCAAGACCTAATTTTATTGAATACCAATTTAATACTTTATAGCGAACAAATTAGCGTTTATTATCAAAAGGTTAAAAATAAAAATAAAAATAAAAACTGTACAAACTTACTTGTGAAATAGTATTCTTAGTGATATGCTCTAGCCCACTCATAAGATAGTCGTACTAATTAATTTTCCATGGCTACATAGGCGTAACCTCGAGCATTCAATGTTTTTTCTTCTAAACATATGAACGGTCCATCTCTGCATAAAGTAACAAATTCGGTGTTTGAATAGGTTTGATTATTTGAACATTTACCTTCGAGTGACCATTTTCCGCATTTGTGACATCTTTCAAGGTGTCGTGCTCTTCTTTTCGCTGCGGATTTTGATTTTCCTTTACCAAATTGTAACTTATTATCTTCGCATCTGGATTCTTTTCTTACTCCGTCCAATTTACCTCTTATTAATGATACCAATTCACTCGGAAGTGTGTCATTATTACGTTTACTAATCAAAGCGTGTAGCATTAGACTATGGTTTAGTTCACAGGAAGTCTTCATTTCGAAAAAACCTAAAAAAAATAAAAATTCAGAATGGGGGGAGAAGACTAGTAGTTCTTTAGGGTCTGCTAGGGAAAGACCATTCGGGTTCCATTTTCGAGAACTACACGAAAACAGAAAATCTAACTCTAACAGAAATACATATTATCCTTTAAAGACTTGATTCTCCCCACACTTAGTTAGCTGAGGTATCGAAATTGTGATTAACTTCGTTGTCGACTTCCATCGGACTATCTATGTAGTGTTTAACTCTGTGACCATTAACTTTAAATTCAATCCCATTTGAATTTATTAATTCTACTGTTCCGTATGGGAAAACTCTTTTGACTATGAATGGTCCAGACCATCTTGATTTCAATTTTCCAGGAAATAGCTTGAATCGTGAATTGAAAAGAAGAACTCTGTCTCCTTCTTTAAATTCTTTTGAACTTCTGATTCTTTTATCATGCCATTTCTTCCTTCTTTTTTTATAGATTAACGAATTTTCGTATGCTTCATGTCTTAATTCTTCTAATTCGTTTAATTGACTTAATCGTAGACGTCCAGTTTCATGTAAATCAAGATTACATGTCTTCAAAGCCCAAAATGCTTTGTGTTCAATTTCTACTGGAAGATGACATGCTTTTCCATAAACGAGTCTAAAAGGTGTGGTTCCAATTGGAGTATTGTAGGCTGTTCTAAAAGCCCAGAGTGCATCCTCCAATTTAATGGACCATTCCTTCGGATTTGATCCTACGGTTTTTTCTAGAATACGTTTTAAAGCTCGGTTGGTATTTTCAACTTGTCCACTTGTTTGTGGATGATATGCGGTAGAGATTTTATACTCTACTCCATATCTTTTAAGAACTTTCTCAAGTTGATTATTACAGAAATGAGTACCCCGATCACTTATTAAAGCTTTCAGTGTTCTAAACCTTGCAAAAAGACGTTTTAAAAAGTTGACTACAACTCGTGCATCGTTAGTTGGGAGAGCTTGTGCTTCCGCCCATTTAGATACATAATCAATGGCTACGAGAATATAGAGATTATTATGAGATTTTGGAAATGGACCCATAAGGTCAATACCCCAAATGTCAAATACTTCACATACTTGAATGACATTTTGTGGCATTTCATCATGTTGACTTATTTTTCCAGCCCTTTGACAAGAATCACAGGATTTGCAAAGAAGGTGTGCGTCTTTGTAAATTGTAGGCCAATAGAATCCAGCATCATAAACTTTTCTTGCTGTGAGTTGAGGCCCATAATGTCCTCCTGTTGGTCCTGTGTGACAATGGTTTAAGATTTTACTAGCTTCATCTCCGAATACACATCGGTGTATTATTCCATCGGGACAACTTTTAAACAAATGTGGATCTTCCCAGAAATAGTGTTTTATATCACTGAAGAATTTCTTTCGTTTTTGGTACGATAATCCTTTTTCAAGGAATCCACATACTAAGTAGTTTTCATAGTCTGCAAACCATGGAATTTCATTATAATCTATCTTCAATAGATATTCATCAGGAAAGTTGTCTTGTATGGCCGATTCATTTAGAACTTCTAATTAAGGATTTTCAAGACGAGAAAGATGATCAACGGCGAGATTTTCTGCTCCTCTTTTATCTCGGATTTCAATATCGAACTCTTGTAAGAGTAAGATCTAACGGATTAATCTTGGTTTAGCATCTTGTTTCGAAAATAGGTATCTAAGAGCAGAATGGTCAGTATAGACCACTGTTTTAGCTAGAACGAGATATGATCGAAATTTGTCAAAAGCAAAGACAATAGCAAGGAGTTCTTTTTCAGTAGTTGTGTAATTTGTTTGTACTCCTTGTAACGTCTTACTAGCATAATATATAGGTTGAAATCGTTTTTCAATCCTTTGTCCTAAAACTGCTCCCATTGCAAAATCACTTGCATCGCACATTAGTTCAAACGGTAAATTCCAATTTGGAGTTATCATGATTGGCGCATTAGTGAGTTTTTGTTTAAGAATATTAAAAGATTTGATACATTCATCTGAAAAGATGAATGGAGCATCCTTTTCTAGGAGTTTATTCAAAGGAGTGGCAATTTTAGAAAAATCTTTAATGAAACGTCGGTAAAAACTGGCATGCCCTAGAAAACTCCTAACTCCTCTAACATTGGTGGGATGTGGAAGTTTAGCAATTACATCTACTTTAGCTCTATCCACTTCAATTCCTTCCTTTGAAATTTTATGACCCAAAACGATGCCTTCTTTAACCATGAAATGTGATGACCCGGTAATTTCCGACCAAATTTAAACTTAATCTTATATGATTTCGACAAGATAAGCAAAGTCTGTAATATTGAGTCTTAAAATTTTTGAACTATTTTCTTTATGAATGCATTCGACCTTTGACTATTCCCGAGGATTCACGAACAAGTGATTATAAATAAATGTAGGTATATATCATAAATTAAAATAAAAAGATACAACTTGATAATTTAGATTAAGTATGTAAAATAATATTAATATACAAAATAATAAGTAGATATTAAAAACAAAGCTATATATAGATGTATTCATATAATATATGATATAATTATTAATGAATGTAATTGCAAGTTGTATTAGTAATATATATATATATATATATATATATATATATATATATATATATATATATATATATATATATATATATATATATATATATATATATATATATTAAAAATGACATATGTAAAAGTTATTATATTAAATATAAATACAAGTTTAGATATAGTAATACATAAATATTATTATTATTATTATTACTTTCATTACTATTATTAATATTAAAATTAACATTAGAATATATATTAATATCAGTATTAAAAAGTTTGTTATTTTTGTTAGTTATGAAATTTAATGCATGTAAATTATTACATCATTATGATTATTACTTTTATAATTATTATTGTATTTATCATTAAAATCAGTATTTTTATTATAATTATCATTAGTATTGATTATTATCAAACTTATTATTTTTATAAAGAAATCATTAATGTCATTATTAAAATGTTCATATTATTATTTATTATTATTAGTATTTTCATTATAAGTAATAATATTATCAAGATTACTATTATTAATACATTTATTAATATATATGGTCAATTAAATATAAACTAAAAGTTGAGAGTCTGTACAAAATTCGTTATATATCTTTATCTGCTTTCCAAATTTTGTCGACTCCTTCAGGGAAAACAAAACAAAACTGAGTTGAAATTAATAACAAATAAATTGTACGAATTTATTTGAAAAGATATACCTACTCATGAAATTCCCTTTTGCTGTTTCAAATTGGTACAACTGGTCGGTTTATTAAAACTACAAGACAATAGCTAATTGATTCGATTACATGGTATTAATATCTACTAACCTCTTTGTAATACTTTGAAATTACAAATCAATCAAAAATCAGAAAAAAAAATCAAATTATAATTTCAAGTAAAAAAGTCATGATACCCTCTCTTCTTTTCTTTCTCTCTTTTGTCCGATGACTATCAAACACCACCACCGAAACCCATTTACTTTTGAGACTCAAAGTACTGTTTTTTTGGTTCCATCTTCAAACCATCTTCATCATACAATTGATAATCACCTTTGAAACAACAAAACCACAATCGATTACTACTATAATCCTTGTTACTTTCGGATCAACAAAAATTCCAATACAATACCTAAACTATCCTATTACTACTCGATTAATGCTGCATCAGTTTCTGTTTCAGTTTAGATCAAACATCAACGCCACAATATCACCAACTCATTTAACCACCCTCATCACGAACTCGATCACCACCACCTCTTTATTTCTTTCTTAATCCTTTTAGTGAAAACGCCACAACCATACACTTAGGGTAGTTGAGATTGACGAGTCGTACACTAAACCATCATCATCAATCTATCTATTACTCTCCTTGCTTCTTCAAATACAAACGAACACCAACACCTTCATCATGTCATATCACTCATACGATTGTTGTTTTCTGCTTATACTCGAATCACCACAGTCGAACACCAACCATAATTCACCATAAACCGTCAACCTACTACCACTTCTTTATTTTGCTGCCGTAACAGTAAATCAACCATCACTGTCAACCTCCACAACCAACGACTACCCACTCCATAAAACCGTCACCATTATCATTGTTGCTTTTCAAAGAACGATGGATGAAGATGAATGAGGATTCACAAGTACAGATGGTGAACCTTGACGATGTTGATCGAAGCTCTTGATCGAGATATTTTAAGTTTTATATTTTTTTTTCTAATTCGAGAACTCTATCACACAGCACTTTATATATTAAATGTGCAGTCTACAAAAAAGTTAAAGTTCAAGGCTGCAGCATGATTGCTTTTTCGATGGTGGACGACAACTGTAATCAGATTATCAAATTTATTTTGTTTTCTTTTGTTTAAACTCCTGCTAATGATCGAAGGGTTCCAGACCCCAAACCCACTTAAAGTCTGTTGGTTTGGGTTGTTAACATGCCAAGATCCAATCACTATCCTTTTGGGTCGAAACATTTAGTGGACTGCCATACTCTTTTGGGCTGAAATATACACGGGCCATTATTGTAATGACCAACGTTTTTTTTTTCCTGGTTCCTAGTCATAACACGAACACTCAGCTTTTAATTAGATGATGATGGTTAAGTATGAGAATGATGGTGAAGAACTCATGAAGAAGCTGATAAAAACTGTTTTGCGTATGTTAAATATATAAGCGTACGAGTTATATTAGAAAGATTACAGAAAGAGCATTGGTTAGAAGTGTGGTTATTGATCGAGAGATCGCGGGTTCGAGCTTAGGCAGGGACATTTTTTTTAGCTCTTTTCTTAAAGGTAGCATTTTTATTATTTTTTATCATTATTATTATTATTATTATTATTATTATTATTATTATTATTATTATTATTATTATTATTATTATTATTATTAGAAAAAGTATTATTATTATTAATATCATTAACATTATTATTATCACAAATATTATTATTATTATTAACATATGAGTTTTTATTTATTTTTAGTAGTATTATCTTTATTATTAATATAACTATATGTATAAATATTAAATTACAAAATAATTATATATAACTTTTAAAATAACAAATATATGACTAAACTAAATAAATAAAATATATATAAACTAGTTTGATTATTATTACATGATAATTATATGTTTTAATATATATAAATGATATAGGTTCGTGAATTCGAGGCCAACCCTGCATTGTTCAATGTCGTCATATTTATTTTTACTACAAAATACAGTCTTGTGAGTTTCATTATTCCCTTTTTATATATTTTTGGGCTGAGAATACATGCAAATGCTTTATTAACTGCTTTACAATATTTATATGCGTGAGTTTCATTATTCCCTTTTTATATATTTTTGGGCTGAGAATACATGCAAATGCTTTATTAACTGTTTTACAATATTTATATGCGTGAGTTTCATTACTCCCTTTTAAATGCTTTTGCAATATATATTTTTGGGACTGAGAATACATGCGCTGTTTTTATAACTGTTTTACGAAATAGACACAAGTAATTGAAACTACATTATATGGTTGAATGATCGAAATCTAATATGCCCCTTTTAGTCTGGTAATCTAAGAATTAGGGAACAGACACCCTAATTGACGCGAATCCTAAAGATAGATCTATCGGGCCCAACAAGCCCCATCCAAAGTACCGGATGCTTTAGTACTTCGAAATTTATATCATGTCCGAAGGAGGATCCTGGAATAATGGGGATATTCTTATATGCATATTGTGAATGTCGGTTACCAGGTGTTCAACCCATATGAATGATAATTTTGTCTCTATGCATGGGACGTTTATTTATGAGAAATGAAAATCTTGTGGTCTATTAAAATGATGGAAATGATTATTTATGTTAAACTAATGAACTCACCAACCTTTTGGTTGACACTTTAAAGCATGTTTATTCTCAGGTACGAAAGAAATCTTCCGCTGTGCATTTGATTATTTTAAAGATATTACTTGGAGTCATTCATGACATATTTCAAAAGACGTCGCATTCGAGTCGTTGAGTTTATTAAGATCATTATTTAGTCAATTATAGTTGGATATATTATGAAATAGTATGCATGTCTGTCAACTTCAGATGTAATGAAAGATTGTCTTTTCAAAACGAATGCAATGTTTGTAAAATGTATCATATAGAGGTCAAGTACCTCGCGATGTAATCAACTGTTGTGAATCGTTTATAATTGATATGGACTTCGTCCGGATGAATTAGGACGGGTCCTTTCAGTTGGTATCAGAGCGGTGGTCTTAGCGAACCAGGTCTTGCATTTGTGTGTCTAACTGATAGTTGTTTAAATGCATTAGTGAGTCTGGACTTCGGCCGTGTCTACATGTCAAAAGTTTTGCTTATCATTTTGTGTCGAAAATTACCTGCTTATCATTCTTAGGGAATCACTTGATTATCATTCTTAGTCTAGATACATGTTACTGCATTAATTGCATGATTAGTGTATAGACAAATTCATATCTTAGCGTATCTGTTACTTCATATCTTTGCGTATCTGTTACTGTAACTTTGCCTGATAACTTCCGTAGATTCCTCAGTAATTTATGGGATTTTAGTATTATATATGCATATGTAAATTATGTATTGCAGGGTACTAATCTACACCCTATAATCCATTTCTTATCAAAAAAGCCTTCATCTGATCGTACGAGATGAATCCTGCAACCAGTTCGAGTCCCTCAGATTCCGATAGCTATTCCGATAGTTATTCCGACAGCTATTCCGACATAGATGTTCACCTAAGCTCTGAAAACAGCGTCATCAGCATGAATCAACCAATCAGCCATTATTAATTCCTCTGATGAGTTTGTAGTTGACTTAATTAATGGAAACGCGCAGAAGGCAATCCCTTCCATCAACCGAATTCACCTCTTGACAATGAACCTGAAGCGTTTACCGGCGAACCTGTTCGAGACACCATTTTCAGTCTCATTTCCAGGGTAACTCGACAAGATTATATTCTATCCACAATTCTGAACCCTATTCATCCGCTCGTTCCGACCGACAATCATCCTGGAGTAATAAGTCAACGAACTTCGCGCTCGAATAATCAATTCGGAGAATATGGTGCAAAATGTACCAGCTTCAGCAACATCACCGGCACCAACAGTACAATCAATAACAGCACCAGTACCATCAACAATCCATGCTTCAATATCATCATATGTACTTTGAGTATGATCTTCGTTCTACGTATCGTTCTACCTCATTTATCTTCGTTCGACATGGCGAATATGTAATCTCTAAAGTTTTAGAGATTATTTATTCTAGTTCCAACCGAAAAGCAAATGAGTTTAATATCATATTAACTCATTAAATCCATGAATACATTTGAAGAAAATATATATGTACATATGTTTTCATAAAGATTGTAATTAAAAATTCTCTTGTACAAACTGTTAATGGTGAAAATATTTTAACGGGTAGGTAATACCCGAGGACTATTTAAATTTCATATTAATAAGTTACATTGTACGTTCTTTGAATCTGTTTCAACAGTCATATACTATCCTACTTACATCCACCAATATACAAATCCGTTCACCACAGAATAACCATATTCATCCAATTACATATTTGGATTTTGACCTATCAGAATCCAACAAGTGGCATAATGAAGAAATAATGGAGATAATAAAAATTGATTAGAAACAGATTAATTAACGATATGAAATTCTATTAAGAATCCACGCTAACAAAATCCTAGCTAACTGATCCTAGCTAATTGTTAATTCCGTATTACCATTTAATTATCGCAATTTATTTATCGCAGTTTATTTATCGCAATTTACATTCTCGCAATTTTATTTATCGTTATTTAATTTTTGTTATTTACTTTACGCATTTTATTTATCGTTATTTAATTTTTGTTATTTACTTTACGCATTTTAAATATCGGGACACGTATACAAGGTTTTGACATATCATATCGACGCATTTATATATATTATTTGGAATAACCATAGACACTCTATATGCAGTAATGAACGAGTTCTCTATACAGGGTTGAGGTTGATTCTACAATAATATATATAATTTGAGTTGTGATCGAGTCTGAGACATGTACACGGGTCACGAAACATATAAATTAATTCGAATATTATATAGTAAACTATATATGAATTATTATTTGTACACCGCTAACTGAGGACTATCAAGTGAGGACTATCAACATTGGACAAATAAAAAAAAATGAATTAAAATATTGATCATAACATATGAAACTAAACATATCTTCAAGTTTGCCACTTGATTTCATCTTAAACACCATTTGTATTTTGAAAAATCTAATCTGCGTTCAAACCTTTTATGATTCTTGAAAACACCTCAATTGAAAGGATGAACCAACCGCACTTCATCTATGGAAGAAAAGATTGACGCATATAGTTATGCACCTGAAAACTCCCGGACCCTAAGTAAAGGTTTAACACGTGTCTGTGTTAGCTCCTTTTGTAGTGACCCGAACTTTTCCAAGTTTATATATATTAATTGAGATTGATGTTTACATGATTAAATGTTTCCAACATATTAAGCAATCAAACTTGTTAAGACTTGATTAATTGAAATAGGTTTCATATAGACAATTGACCACCCAAGTTGACCGGTGATTCACGAACGTTAAAACTTGTAAAAAAACTATATGATGACATATATATGGTTATATATATAGTTAACATGATATTATGATAAGTAAACATATCATTAATTATATTAACAATGAACTACATATGTAAAAACAAGACTACTAACTTAATGATTTTGAAACGAGACATATATGTAACGTTTATCGTTGTAACGACATTTAATGTATATATATCATATTAAGAGATATTCGTACATAATAATATCATGATAATATAATAATTTAAAATCTCTTTTGATATTATAAACATTGGGTTAACAACATTTAACAAGATCGTTAACCTAAAGGTTTCAAAACAACACTTACATGTAACGACTAACGATGACTTAACGACTCAGTTAAAATGTATATACATGTAGTGTTTTAATATGTATTTATACACTTTTTAAAGACTTCAATACACTTATCAAAATACTTCTACTTAACAAAAATGCTTACAATTACATTCTCGTTCAGTTTCATCAACAATTCTACTCGTATGCACCCGTATTCGTACTCGTACAATACACAGCTTTTAGATGTATGTACTATTGGTATATACACTCCAATGATCAGCTCTTAGCAGCCCATGTGAGTCACCTAACACATGTAGGAACCATCATTTGGCAACTAGCATGAAATATCTCATAAGATTACAAAAATATGAGTAATCATTCATGACTTATTTACATGAAAACAAAATTACATATCCTTTATATCTAATCCATACACCAACGACCAAAAACACCTACAAACACTTTCATTCTTCAATTTTCTTCATCTAATTGAACTCTCTCAAGTTCTATCTTCAAGTTCTAAGTGTTCTTCATAAATTCCAAAAGTTCTAGTTTCATAAAATCAAGAATACTTTCAAGTTTGCTAGCTCACTTCCAATCTTGTAAGGTGATCATCCAACCTCAAGAAATCTTTGTTTCTTACAGTAGGTTATCATTCTAATACAAGGTAATAATCATATTCAAACTTTGGTTCAATTTCTATAACTATAACAATCTTATTTCAAGTGATGATCTTACTTGAACTTGTTTTCGTGTCATGATTTTGCTTCAAGAACTTTGAGCCATCCAAGGATCCATTGAAGCTAGATCCATTTTTCTCTTTTCCAGTAGGTTCATCCAAGGAACTTAAGGTAGTAATGATGTTCATAACATCATTCGATTCATACATATAAAGCTATCTTATTCGAAGGTTTAAACTTGTAATCACTAGAACATAGTTTAGTTAATTCTAAACTTGTTCGCAAACAAAAGTTAATCCTTCTAACTTGACTTTTAAAATCAACTAAACACATGTTCTATATCTATATGATATGCTAACTTAATGATTTAAAACCTGGAAACACGAAAAAACACCGTAAAACCGGATTTACGCCGTCGTAGTAACACCGCGGGCTGTTTTGGGTTAGTTAATTAAAAACTATGATAAACTTTGATTTAAAAGTTGTTATTCTGAGAAAATGATTTTTATTATGAACATGAAACTATATCCAAAAATTATGGTTAAACTCAAAGTGGAAGTATGATTTCTAAAATGGTCATCTAGACGTCGTTCTTTCGACTGAAATGACTACCTTTACAAAAACGACTTGTAACTTATTTTTCAGACTAGAAACCTATACTTTTTTTGTTTAGATTCATAAAATAGAGTTCAATATGAAACCATAGCAATTTGATTCACTCAAAACGGATTTAAAATGAAGAAGTTATGGGTAAAACAAGATTGGATAATTTTTCTCATTTTAGCTACGTGAAAATTGGTAACAAATCTATTCCAACCATAACTTAATCAACTTGTATTATATATTATGTAATCTTGAGATACCATAGACACGTATACAATGTTTCGACCTATCATGTCGACACATCTATATATATTTCGGAACAACCATAGACACTCTATATGTGAATGTTGGAGTTAGCTATACAGGGTTGAGGTTGATTCCAAAATATATATAGTTTGAGTTGTGATCAATACTGAGATACGTATACACTGGGTCGTGGATTGATTCAAGATAATATTTATCGATTTATTTCTGTACATCTAACTGTGGACAACTAGTTGTAGGTTACTAACGAGGACAGCTGACTTAATAAACTTAAAACATCAAAATATATTAAAAGTGTTGTAAATATATTTTGAACATACTTTGATATATATGTATATATTGTTATAGGTTCGTGAATCAACCAGTGGCCAAGTCTTACTTCCCGACGAAGTAAAAATCTGTGAAAGTGAGTTATAGTCCCACTTTTAAAATCTAATATTTTTGGGATGAGAATACATGCAGGTTTTATAAATGATTTACAAAATAGACACAAGTACGTGAAACTACATTCTATGGTTGAATTATCGAAATCGAATATGCCCCTTTTTATTAAGTCTGGTAATCTAAGAATTAGGGAACAGACACCCTAATTGACGCGAATCCTAAAGATAGATCTATTGGGCCTAACAAACCCCATCCAAAGTACCGGATGCTTTAGTACTTCGAAATTTATATCATATCCGAAGGGTGTCCCGGAATGATGGGGATATTCTTATATATGCATCTTGTTATTGTCGGTTACCAGGTGTTCACCATATGAATGATTTTTATCTCTATGTATGGGATGTGTATTGAAATATGAAATCTTGTGGTCTATTGTTACGATTTGATATATATAGGTTAAACCTATAACTCACCAACATTTTTGTTGACGTTTTAAGCATGTTTATTCTCAGGTGATTATTAAGAGCTTCCGCTGTCGCATACTTAAATAAGGACAAGATTTGGAGTCCATGCTTGTATGATATTGTGTAAAAACTGCATTCAAGAAACTTATTTTATTGTAACATATTTGTATTGTAAACCATTATGTAATGGTCGTGTGTAAACAGGATATTTTAGATTATCATTATTTGATAATCTACGTAAAGCTTTTTAAACCTTTATTGATGAAATAAAGGTTATGGTTTGTTTAAAAATGAATGCAGTCTTTGAAAAACGTCTCATATAGAGGTCAAAACCTCGCAACGAAATCAATTAATATGGAACGTTTTTAATCAATAAGAACGGGACATTTCAGTTGGTATCCGAGCGTTGGTCTTAGAGAACCAGAAAATTTGCATTAGTGTGTCTTATCGAGTTTGTTAGGATACATTAGTGAGTCTGGACTTCGACCGTGTTTTCTTTAAAAATGATTGCTTAACATTTTTGTTGGAAACTATATATTTTTAACATATGAATATTATGTGATATATTAATCTCTTAACGTGTTTGATATTATGTGATAGATGTCTACCTCTAGAACAAGTCCCATTGACTCACCTAATAATAATGAAGAGTCAAATGTAAATTGGAATGATTTGTGGACTGATTCACAAGTTCCCGAAGAGGAACCGGAAGAAGAGTCGGAACCGGAAGAAGAATCGGAACCGGAAGAAGAATCGGAACCGGATGAAGAAATAGAACCGGTGGGGGAAATAATAAAACGGTTAAGTAAAAGAAAATCCTCAACCAACCGACCAAAGTTAATTATGGTCAATGGTGTTTCAGCCAAGGAAGCAAAATATTGGGAGGATTACCAATTCTCCGATGAATCGGATTCCGACGAGAATTTCGATGATGTTATAGAAATTACCCCAACTGAATTTAAAAAGGCAAAAGAAAATAATAAGGGAAAGGGCATAAAAATAGGGAAATCTAATTCCAACCCCGATGAACTTTATATGTATCGTCAACCCCCGAAGTCCTTAAGTTGTAACAATGACCCGGGAACCTCTAAACCACCAGGTTTTTCTAAACCAATGTGGACAACGACGGCTCGTATTAGGGGAACATCATATATCGCTAGAAACTTGGCAAAACGAACCAAAACCGAAGAAGAAGAAACGAGCGAGTCGGAATAAGATAGTTGTATTCGTGTGGTGTAATATATGGAATATAGTGTTCTTATGCTTTATGATATATGTAAAAATTGCTTGCATTAATAAGTATTTTTTTTATGAATCTAACTCTTGTCTATTTTACAGTTTAAAAACACAAAATGGATAGACAACCCAATATTTTAAGAGACCTACCCGGAGACATGATTGATGAAATCTTGTCTAGAGTCGGCCAGAATTCTTCGGCACAACTATTTAAGGCGAGATCAGTTTGTAAGACATTCGAAGAACGTTCCAAGAATGTCTTGGTTTATAAGAGACTTTCGTTTGAAAGATGGGGGATATCACATTGGGAAACCCATAAGTTACGATGTGTTTACTTTGACGCATATATTGCGGGGAACCCAAATGCTATTTTACGCAACGGGTTAAGAAATTATTTTGACTCAATATATCCGAATATTGGACTTCGTGATTTAGAAAAAGCGGCTAACATGCAACATAAAGAAGCATGTTATGCTTACGGATTAGTAATGTTCGCTTCTCACCAAAGTGAGAACAAGAACATCGGGCTACAACTATTAAACAAAACGTTTCCACAAGTGACGGAGTCGGTAATTGGGGTAAGAAATGAGGTTTTTAGATTATTACGGGACTGTTGGACATTACGTAACCCTCGTCCCTTTGATGACGTTACAACACGCTGTCTTATCAACGGCCATAACGGTTATGTTGCACAAGACCAAGGATGGGAAGTAGTCCTAGTAAAACCAGAATGCATGACTTGTTTCTGGACGTATGAATTACGTGTCTTTATTGCCTTTGCTGAACGACTTGTGTACTAGCTAGAATTGTCTTCACAACTATCTTGTATCAAAGTTATTGTGTGCTATATTTCATGCTTTATGTAAAATAAGCGGTATTGTAAGTTTGTAAAATATTGTATAAAAGTTTGAACGCGAAATATTATTATAATCAGTTTTTCATATAGAATTGTAGTAGTTGAATTGTATATTAGCTACTAAGTATGAACTTAACGGGTAGGTACTACCCGAATTTAAACTTATAAAACGCTAATATGAAGAAAAAGCTTTTATAAATGAGTTCATATTATGCTACGAAATACTATTAACTACTCTTAATATTCTGTATGATTAACTTGTTCCATTTAACTATTTTGAAGGAAATGGCACCGACTACTCGACACACCGTGAATATGAATGAAGAGGAATTCCGTACTTTTCTAGCTTCAAACATAGCCGCAGTACAGGCTGCGCTACATACCAACAATAACCTTGGATCTAGCAGTACAGGAAATCGTGTAGGATGCACCTACAAAGAATTCACTGCCTGCAAACCTTCGGAATTTGATGGAACTGAAGGACCGATCGGATTGAAACGGTGGACCGAGAAGGTTGAATCGGTGTTTGCCATAAGTAAGTGTACTGAAGAGGACAAAGTGAAGTACGCTACGCATACCTTCACAGGTTCTGCGTTAACATGGTGGAATACCTATCTAGAGCAAGTGGGACAAGATGATGCGTACGCACTACCGTGGTCAGCATTCAAGCACTTGATGAACGAGAAGTACCGTCCCAGAACCGAGGTCAATAAGCTCAAGACAGAACTTAGAGGGTTACGAACCCAAGGATTTGATATTACCACGTACGAAAGACGATTCACAGAATTGTGCCTATTGTGTCCGGGAGCATTCGAAGATGAGGAAGAGAAGATCGACGCGTTTGTGAAAGGATTACCGGAAAGAATCCAAGAAGATATAAGTTCACACGAGCCCGCCTCCATACAACAGGCATGTAGAATGGCTCACAAACTAGTGAACCAGATTGAAGAAAGAATTAAAGAACAGACTGCTGAAGAGGCCAATGTGAAGCAAGTCAAAAGAAAGTGGGAGGAAAACGGTGATAAGAATCACCAATACAACAACAACAGCAATTACAACAATAATCGCAACAATTATCCCAACAATCGCAACATCAATCGCAACTACAACAAACGGCCCAACAACAACAACAACAACAACAACAACAGCAACTACAACAATCATCCCAACAACAATAATAACCGCAACAACAACAACAATCAGAAGCAACTATGCCAAAGGTGTGAAAAGAATCACTCGGGGTTCTGCACCAAATTTTGCAACAAGTGTAAAAGAAATGGTCATAGCGCGGCGAAGTGTGAGGTCTACGGACCAGGGGTTAATAGAACGAAAGGAACAAATGGTGTCGGAACGAGTAATGGCGGAGCAAGTAGTGTCGGAGCAAGTTATGCCAATGTAGTTTGTTATAAATGTGGAAAACCAGGCCACATTATTAGAAATTGCCCGAACCAGGAGAACACGAATGGACAAGGCCGTGGAAGAGTTTTCAATATTAATGCGGTAGAGGCACAGGAAGACCCGGAGCTTGTTACGGGTACGTTTCTTATTGACAATAAATCTGCTTACGTTTTATTTGATTCGGGTGCGGATAGAAGCTATATGAGTAGAGATTTTTGTGCTAAATTAAGTTGTCCATTGACGCCTTTGGATAGTAAATTTTTACTCGAATTAGCAAATGGTAAATTAATTTCAGCAGATAATATATGTCGGAATCGAAAAATTAAACTGGTTAGCGAAACATTTAAGATTGATTTGATACCAGTAGAGTTAGGGAGTTTTGATGTGATAATCGGTATGGAATGGTTGAAAGAAGTGAAAGCGGAGATCGTTTGTTACAAAAATGCAATTCGCATTATACGAGAAAAAGGAAAACCCTTAATGGTGTACGGAGAAAAGGGCAACACGAAGCTACATCTTATTAGTAATTTGAAGGCACAAAAACTAATAAGAAAAGGTTGCTATGCTGTTCTAGCACACGTCGAGAAAGTACAAACTGAAGAAAAGAGCATCAATGATGTTCCCATTGCAAAAGAATTTCCCGATGTATTTCCGAAAGAATTACCGGGATTACCCCCACATCGATCCGTTGAATTTCAAATAGATCTTGTACCAGGAGCTGCACCAATAGCTCGTGCTCCTTACAGACTCGCACCCAGCGAGATGAAAGAACTGCAAAGCCAATTACAAGAACTTTTAGAGCGTGGTTTCATTCGACCAAGCACATCACCGTGGGGAGCTCCTGTTTTGTTTGTCAAGAAGAAAGATGGTACATTCAGGTTGTGTATCGACTACCGAGAGTTGAACAAACTTACCATCAAGAACCGCTACCCACTACCGAGAATCGACGACTTATTTGATCAACTACAAGGCTCGTCTGTTTATTCAAAGATTGACTTACGTTCCGGGTATCATCAAATGCGGGTGAAAGAAGATGATATTCCAAAGACTGCTTTCAGAACACGTTACGGTCATTACGAGTTTATGGTCATGCCGTTTGGTTTAACTAATGCACCAGCTGTGTTCATGGACCTTATGAACCGAGTGTGTGGACCATACCTTGATAAGTTTGTCATTGTTTTCATTGATGACATACTTATTTACTCAAAGAATGACCAAGAACACGGTGAACATTTGAGAAAGGTGTTAGAAGTATTGAGGAAGGAAGAATTGTACGCTAAGTTCTCAAAGTGTGCATTTTGGTTGGAAGAAGTTCAATTCCTCGGTCACATAGTGAACAAAGAAGGTATTAAGGTGGATCCGGCAAAGATAGAAACTGTTGAAAAGTGGGAAACCCCGAAAACTCCGAAACACATACGCCAGTTTTTAGGACTAGCTGGTTACTACAGAAGGTTCATCCAAGACTTTTCCAGAATAGCAAAACCCTTGACTGCATTAACGCATAAAGGGAAGAAATTTGAATGGAATGATGAACAAGAGAAAGCGTTTCAGTTATTGAAGAAAAAGCTAACTACGGCACCTATATTGTCATTGCCTGAAGGGAATGATGATTTTGTGATTTATTGTGATGCATCGAAGCAAGGTCTCGGTTGTGTATTAATGCAACGAACGAAGGTGATTGCTTATGCGTCTAGACAATTGAAGATTCACGAACAAAATTATACGACGCATGATTTGGAATTAGGCGCGGTTGTTTTTGCATTAAAGACTTGGAGGCACTACTTATATGGGGTCAAAAGTATTATATATACCGACCACAAAAGTCTTCAACACATATTTAATCAGAAACAACTGAATATGAGGCAGCGTAGGTGGATTGAATTATTGAATGATTACGATTTTGAGATTCGTTACCACCCGGGGAAGGCAAATGTGGTAGCCGATGCCTTGAGCAGGAAGGATAGAGAACCCATTCGAGTAAAATCTATGAATATAATGATTCATAATAACATTACTACTCAAATAAAGGAGGCGCAACAAGGAGTTTTAAAAGAGGGAAATTTAAAGGATGAAATACCCAAAGGATCGGAGAAGCATCTTAATATTCGGGAAGACGGAACCCGGTATAGGGCTGAAAGGATTTGGGTACCAAAATTTGGAGATATGAGAGAAATGGTACTTAGAGAAGCTCATAAAACCAGATACTCAATACATCCTGGAACGGGGAAGATGTACAAGGATCTCAAGAAACATTTTTGGTGGCCGGGTATGAAAGCCGATGTTGCTAAATACGTAGGAGAATGTTTGACGTGTTCTAAGGTCAAAGCTGAGCATCAGAAACCATCAGGTCTACTTCAACAACCCAAAATCCCGGAATGGAAATGGGAAAACATTACCATGGATTTCATCACTAAATTGCCAAGGACTGCAAGTGGTTTTGATACTATTTGGGTAATAGTTGATCGTCTCACCAAATCAGCACACTTCCTACCAATAAGAGAAGATGACAAGATGGAGAAGTTAGCACGACTGTATTTGAAGGAAGTCGTCTCCAGACATGGAATACCAATCTCTATTATCTCTGATAGGGATGGCAGATTTATTTCAAGATTCTGGCAGACATTACAGCAAGCATTAGGAACTCGTCTAGACATGAGTACTGCCTATCATCCACAAACTGATGGACAGAGCGAAAGGACAATACAAACGCTTGAAGACATGCTACGAGCATGTGTTATTGATTTCGGAAACAGTTGGGATCGACATCTACCGTTAGCAGAATTTTCCTACAACAACAGCTACCATTCAAGCATTGAGATGGCGCCGTTTGAAGCACTTTATGGTAGAAAGTGCAGGTCTCCGATTTGTTGGAGTGAGGTGGGGGATAGACAGATTACGGGTCCGGAGATTATACAAGAAACTACCGAGAAGATCATCCAAATTCAACAACGGTTGAAAACCGCCCAAAGTCGACAAAAGAGCTACGATGACATTAAAAGAAAAGATATAGAATTTGAAATTGGAGAGATGGTCATGCTTAAAGTATCACCTTGGAAAGGCGTTGTTCGATTTGGTAAACGAGGGAAATTAAATCCAAGGTATATTGGACCATTCAAGATTATTGATCGTGTCGGACCAGTAGCTTACCGACTTGAGTTACCTCAACAACTCGCGGCTGTACATAACACTTTCCATGTCTCGAATTTGAAGAAATGTTTTGCTAAAGAAGATCTCACTATTCCGTTAGATGAAATCCAAATCAACGAAAAACTCCAATTCATCGAAGAACCCGTCGAAATAATGGATCGTGAGGTTAAAAGACTTAAGCAAAACAAGATACCAATTGTTAAGGTTCGATGGAATGCTCGTAGAGGACCCGAGTTCACCTGGGAGCATGAAGATCAGATGAAGAAGAAATACCCGCATCTATTTCCAGAAGATTCGTCAACACCTTCAACAGCTTAAAATTTCGGGACGAAATTTATTTAACGGGTAGGTACTGTAGTGACCCGAACTTTTCCAAGTTTATATATATTAATTGAGATTGATGTTTACATGATTAAATGTTTCCAACATGTTAAGCAATCAAACTTGTTAAGACTTGATTAATTGAAATAGGTTTCATATAGACAATTGACCACCCAAGTTGACCGGTGATTCACGAACGTTAAAACTTGTAAAAAAACTATATGATGACATATATATGGTTATATATATAGTTAACATGATATTATGATAAGTAAACATATCATTAATTATATTAACAATGAACTACATATGTAAAAACAAGACTACTAACTTAATGATTTTGAAACGAGACATATATGTAACGTTTATCGTTGTAACGACATTTAATGTATATATATCATATTAAGAGATATTCGTACATAATAATATCATGATAATATAATAATTTAAAATCTCTTTTGATATTATAAACATTGGGTTAACAACATTTAACAAGATCGTTAACCTAAAGGTTTCAAAACAACACTTACATGTAACGACTAACGATGACTTAACGACTCAGTTAAAATGTATATACATGTAGTGTTTTAATATGTATTTATACACTTTTTAAAGACTTCAATACACTTATCAAAATACTTCTACTTAACAAAAATGCTTACAATTACATTCTCGTTCAGTTTCATCAACAATTCTACTCGTATGCACCCGTATTCGTACTCGTACAATACACAGCTTTTAGATGTATGTACTATTGGTATATACACTCCAATGATCAGCTCTTAGCAGCCCATGTGAGTCACCTAACACATGTAGGAACCATCATTTGGCAACTAGCATGAAATATCTCATAAGATTACAAAAATATGAGTAATCATTCATGACTTATTTACATGAAAACAAAATTACATATCCTTTATATCTAATCCATACACCAACGACCAAAAACACCTACAAACACTTTCATTCTTCAATTTTCTTCATCTAATTGAACTCTCTCAAGTTCTATCTTCAAGTTCTAAGTGTTCTTCATAAATTCCAAAAGTTCTAGTTTCATAAAATCAAGAATACTTTCAAGTTTGCTAGCTCACTTCCAATCTTGTAAGGTGATCATCCAACCTCAAGAAATCTTTGTTTATTACAGTAGGTTATCATTCTAATACAAGGTAATAATCATATTCAAACTTTGGTTCAATTTCTATAACTATAACAATCTTATTTCAAGTGATGATCTTACTTGAACTTGTTTTCGTGTCATGATTTTGCTTCAAGAACTTTGAGCCATCCAAGGATCCATTGAAGCTAGATCCATTTTTCTCTTTTCCAGTAGGTTCATCCAAGGAACTTAAGGTAGTAATGATGTTCATAACATCATTCGATTCATACATATAAAGCTATCTTATTCGAAGGTTTAAACTTGTAATCACTAGAACATAGTTTAGTTAATTCTAAACTTGTTCGCAAACAAAAGTTAATCCTTCTAACTTGACTTTTAAAATCAACTAAACACATGTTCTATATCTATATGATATGCTAACTTAATGATTTAAAACCTGGAAACACGAAAAAACACCGTAAAACCGGATTTACGCCGTCGTAGTAACACCGCGGGCTGTTTTGGGTTAGTTAATTAAAAACTATGATAAACTTTGATTTAAAAGTTGTTATTCTGAGAAAATGATTTTTATTATGAACATGAAACTATATCCAAAAATTATGGTTAAACTCAAAGTGGAAGTATGATTTCTAAAATGGTCATCTAGACGTCGTTCTTTCGACTGAAATGACTACCTTTACAAAAACGACTTGTAACTTATTTTTCCGACTAGAAACCTATACTTTTTTTGTTTAGATTCATAAAATAGAGTTCAATATGAAACCATAGCAATTTGATTCACTCAAAACGGATTTAAAATGAAGAAGTTATGGGTAAAACAAGATTGGATAATTTTTCTCATTTTAGCTACGTGAAAATTGGTAACAAATCTATTCCAACCATAACTTAATCAACTTGTATTATATATTATGTAATCTTGAGATACCATAGACACGTATACAATGTTTCGACCTATCATGTCGACACATCTATATATATTTCGGAACAACCATAGACACTCTATATGTGAATGTTGGAGTTAGCTATACAGGGTTGAGGTTGATTCCAAAATATATATAGTTTGAGTTGTGATCAATACTGAGATACGTATACACTGGGTCGTGGATTGATTCAAGATAATATTTATCGATTTATTTCTGTACATCTAACTGTGGACAACTAGTTGTAGGTTACTAACGAGGACAGCTGACTTAATAAACTTAAAACATCAAAATATATTAAAAGTGTTGTAAATATATTTTGAACATACTTTGATATATATGTATATATTGTTATAGGTTCGTGAATCAACCAGTGGCCAAGTCTTACTTCCCGACGAAGTAAAAATCTGTGAAAGTGAGTTATAGTCCCACTTTTAAAATCTAATATTTTTGGGATGAGAATACATGCAGGTTTTATAAATGATTTACAAAATAGACACAAGTACGTGAAACTACATTCTATGGTTGAATTATCGAAATCGAATATGCCCCTTTTTATTAAGTCTGGTAATCTAAGAATTAGGGAACAGACATCCTAATTGACGCGAATCCTAAAGATAGATCTATTGGGCCTAACAAACCCCATCCAAAGTACCGGATGCTTTAGTACTTCGAAATTTATATCATATCCGAAGGGTGTCCCGGAATGATGGGGATATTCTTATATATGCATCTTGTTATTGTCGGTTACCAGGTGTTCACCATATGAATGATTTTTATCTCTATGTATGGGATGTGTATTGAAATATGAAATCTTGTGGTCTATTGTTACGATTTGATATATATAGGTTAAACCTATAACTCACCAACATTTTTGTTGACGTTTTAAGCATGTTTATTCTCAGGTGATTATTAAGAGCTTCCGCTGTCGCATACTTAAATAAGGACAAGATTTGGAGTCCATGCTTGTATGATATTGTGTAAAAACTGCATTCAAGAAACTTATTTTATTGTAACATATTTGTATTGTAAACCATTATGTAATGGTCGTGTGTAAACAGGATATTTTAGATTATCATTATTTGATAATCTACGTAAAGCTTTTTAAACCTTTATTGATGAAATAAAGGTTATGGTTTGTTTAAAAATGAATGCAGTCTTTGAAAAACGTCTCATATAGAGGTCAAAACCTCGCAACGAAATCAATTAATATGGAACGTTTTTAATCAATAAGAACGGGACATTTCACCTTTGGCATTGTTATTACCGAAAATAACATTGCAACTCTTTTTCAAATTAGCCAATTTTATCACTGCTTCAACAAATCAACTACAACTTCCATTCGAATTAGCCTTATTATAACCTCGATATATAAGTTTGCCTGTCGTCATCGTTACCGGAGAACCGTTTATATTTCACCACATTAGCAGTAAAATTACCAGCAACTTCAATGAATTTGAACTTTTCAAAAAATCATTATATTTATTGAAACCCCATCTTGTATTCATCTATACCCTGTAACAATAATTGCCATACCAATTACCGGGAATCAGCAATCAGTATTTCGAATCTTGTAGCATTTCTACATCAATAGTTATATGTATACATATAACAATTATCTCCTAGAATTACGATTTTCAATTCTGAAATTTTGAAAAGGCACCCAGTTTACGAATCGATACTCTGAATGTTGAAAAAGCTTAATGAAGTAGCAGAAACTGTAGACAACCGTAAACGACCTTAGTCGTCGGAAGTTTGATGATAAAGAATAATATGTTGGAAAAGCTCAGAAACGTTGGAACTGAAAAAAAAACGGATAGAGTTAACCATGAAGGAGACCAAGGGCAAATACAAGAACCATACCCTATATTCAAAGAATCCAGGTAATTCTGGATCCGTTGAAATCTTTAGAGAATATCTTGCTCCGGAGTCATGTTAAAATTTTGCGGAAAATCTTTCTCCATCAACCATCGAACTTAGAAATTCCAAAATATCATCATCAATATCTTCGCTATTTCTGAGGATATTTTCATAAATATTCTCGTCCGAAATTATATACCTCTTCGTGCTTCCTGTGTGTCATTATATTGGAAACATTCAATAGAAAAATGTAGTACCGAAAAGCATATTATGCGAAACTATGAAGAAAGCCGTGGAAAAATCGCAAAGAATAAGTTTGACTTCAAAGAATCCAAATGATTCAATGTCTGTTAAAGTCTTTAGTGAATATCATGCTCCTTACTCTAAACCCTTGCGGACAATAGTTTCTATCATCCTCTGATCTTAGATATTCCGAGATATTATCGTATCTTTCATTATAAATATCCTTGATATTTCTGAATATATTTTCATAACTAATCTTATCTGAAATCATTAATCTCTTCGTGCTATCAGTGTTACATCATATAGAAACTGTTAGTTTCTATATTCTGTAAACTTTCGAATTTAAAATATGAATGTTTTTGAAGTAGTGTTGGGAACTGATGCATGAGTTAGTATAATGTAATGACACTTGATCAACGTGATTATATTATAGTAAGTCATGCTGAGTTCTAATGGGACATGATGGTTCACAGTAGATCATACCACCATCATGTGTCATGTTACATAACTCTTTCATTCTAATTAACTTCTGAACATATCAAGAAAGTATATTCTTGATAGCTCTACTCTCAATGATTCTGGTAATTTGACTAATCAAATCGTGCTATTACGTTCTTTCTTGATTATAACATTAAATTCATTCGAACTCCATACTTACAAATTCTAGACCATTACTCGTTTTACTAGAGATCGAGAGGAGATTAAAAAGACGAAGAGCTCCGAAACATAAAGGAAGATATAAAACTCGACAACAATACTGAAATTACAATAATTAAAAATTAAAACATCACGACAATTAAAAATTAAAAGATTACAATCAAACTACTCGTCGTCGTCAATTGTCATCTGCAAAGTAGCGTTCACCAGTCATTTCACCATCCATGAGGTACTCTGGAGACATCGGTATTTCTCTTGTTGCCTCAACTGCTGCTTCAGTTGATTCATCGAGGTAACGATAACCCAACGTCTCTTCATCTTCAAGAACCGTATACAAAGAAATGCGTTTACCACGATCTTCAATGGTATCTTTTATAAAGTACCATTGATCATCGGTATACAGAAAACTTGCCCTACAATCCGCATCATAATCGTCTTTATAAAAGAACACAGACGTGAATTCACAAGGGACTTTTTCCTTCAGAAAGGATAGCAAGTCTTGTAAACCTGTTGGGATTTAACAAGTTTCATGATACTTAAAACCTTTTAAGAAACTTATCAAAGCGGAAGCAAGTTAGTTACATTTTATCTTGTTAAACTTTAAACCAATTTAAAGCTAAATCCCATTTGGATCAAGTTGTGAACATATGCTTACTAATTAAAAGGAAGGGAGTGATTTAATACCTCCTCAAAACAAGTTTGAGGGTTCTTTAAAATGAGCAGAAAGTTTGAAGGAGAATGGTGATGAAATAGCCTTCAACTTGAACCTTCAAGTGTTGTAAACTCCAACCCTTTGATGCTCCAACACCACCCTTGAACTTGTTAAAGTTTAAGACCCTTAAACACTTTGTAATCAAGCTAGAAACCAAGTTGTTGTTGCTGAGAATTCGAACAGCAGGTAGTTTAATTTGATGGTGAATGCAAGCCTCAAAACAATGAGACCTCAAGGGATTATACCCCAAGCCTTTACCCAACACCTAATACAATGGTTAGGATTTAATGACACTTGAAGCTAAGCTTTCAAACAAGCTCAAGAACACTTTCTTTACCCTAAATATTTCGGCCAGACTGCCCAGCAGAAAATTGAGAGAGTGTTGTCTCTTTTTCTTAGTGTTTGAATGCTTGTATATCTTCTCTTACTTGAGTCAAAACATTGGTAGAAATGTTAAGCATGCACATGAGGAGTTGTGTACTCTTGAAAGTCCCAAACAAGCATGGGTGAGTCCAATTTTTTTATGCAAAACCTTTACCCATCAAGCAATATAAAAAAATATGTAATTTTTATATAAAACTTGTTATTTGTTTGGTTACTTTCATTTTATAAACCATTTTATAAAATATAACACAACTTAATTATTTAAAACCTATAAATAATTAAATCCTTATCATATATAAATTATCCAAATAATTTATCTCAAGTGATTATATTTTAGAAAACCGATTTTCTAAAATCCAAGTGTCGCGTATTCATTTAATGATCCATTCATTAAGATTAAATACGATTAAGGTGTCGGTAAGCTTGTTATTGGGTATGACCCGACTTGGATCATAACACGTCAGCCACGTTAATTTAATATGTCTCTCGGGCATACGAAATACCTTCAATCTCCCACTTGCACGAGAAACATAAGAAATTAATGCAAGTGATGGATACAGCCTAACACACCGTCCATCACCCCTAATATGTTATGACTTTGTGCCATTCAATAACATCATCCCTTTCGAGTTCCCATCTCGAATATGATTAGGTGAATCTTTCATTATTTCCTTTCGTCCTAGATGTCATGTTAAATCCAAGAGATACAGAGTGATCACTCTCTTATGGATTTAACTTTTCAGGCCTTAGACATCTGACTCTCAACGAATAAGAGGGACAAATTCCATCTTGACTACATACGTCATAGATATACACTTTGTAATATACCTGAGTTCTTCCTTATGTACTACCATGTTTCAGAATAGCGAAGGAAAGAATCAAGGCACAGTACTTGGTGAATATCCGAACCCAATATGTATCTCAGGTCAGAGGATACAATGATATTCGCCTTTACTCAAGATTACATGTGATCAACCACAAAGGCTCTATACAGTAATTCTTGAGAGCGGGTCTTCCAATATTTGTTTCCCACAAATATCTATGAACCTTGGTTGCAACCTTGCCCCACATTCAACCTATGAATGTATACCAATCCAAGTTCATAATAGTCTAAACCTCACACTTGTTCCCACAAATGTGATCGACTACGGAAATTTAGAATAGTTGCTTATTCATGGATGAAATATGCAAAATAGGAACATGACTCATAATTAAATTAATACCATAATTATATTAATGAGTTTGAACTAATTCGTTCCGTTACAATACATAAAGTAGATCAATTCCAATCACTAGAATATCGAAGCCCTAACGCACAAACATGTCCCTCATGTTTTGGCCCATGTAAAAGCTTCGTGAGTGGATCCGCAACATTATGATCTGTGTGAACTTTGTGAATACATATCTTTCCCTTTTCAACCTCATCCCTGATGTAGTTGAATCTCCGCTCAATGTGACGAGTCTTTTGATGAGCACGAGGTTCCTTGATTTGAGCAATCGCACCCTCGTTGTCACAAAAGATCTCAAGAGGGTCCTGAATGGAAGGGACCACTCCTAAGTCGTCGATGAATTTCTTCATCCATGCAGCTTCCTGAGCTGCCAGTGAGGCGGCAATGTACTCCGACTCTGTAGTGGATAACGCAACAACCTCCTGTTTCGAACTCTTCCAAGAGACCGCACCACCATTTAACATGAAGACATAACCGGATTGTGATCGAGAGTCATCTCGATCAGTTTGGAAACTCGCGTCCACGTAACCTTTTACGGCGAGTTCCTCCTCACCAGACCCGTATATTAGAAACATATCCTTAGTCCTCCTAAGGTATTTCAGTATACTTTTAACAGCAATCCAATGACTGTTTCCTGGGTTGTTCTGGTATCTACTTGTCAAGCTTAGAGCGCATGACACATCCGGTCTAGTACATATCATTGCATACATGATAGATCCAATAGCAGATGCGTATGGGACTTTCTTCATTCTCTCTTGTTCATCTTTCGTGGCAGGACACTGAGATGAACTGAGAACGGTTCCCTTTTGAATAGGTACCAAACCTCTCTTAGAGTTTTCCATCTTGAACCTTTTCAAGATTTTATCAATGTATGTACTTTGACTTAAACCTATCAATCTCTTGGATCTATTTCTATAGATCCCTATCCCCAATATGTATTGTGCATCTCCAAGATCCTTAATGGAGAAGCAACTCTTTAGCCAAGTTTTGACTCCTTGCATTGTGGTAATATCATTCCCAAATAATAATATATCATCCACATATAGTACAAGGAACATGATGGTGCTCCCACTATCTTTCTTATATACACAAGCTTCATCACCATTTTTAATGAAGCCAAATTTCTCAGCTTCCTCATTAAAACGATGATTCCACATTCTAGATGCTTGTTTCAATCCGTAGATTGACTTCTTTAACTTGCATACACTTTTAGGATATTTTGGATCAACAAAACCTTCAGGCTGGACCATATAGACATCTTCCATAAGATATCCATTTAGGAAAGCGGTTTTGACATCCATTTGTCATATTTCATAGTCGTAGTGAGCAGCAATGGCAAATAATATCCTAATAGACTTTAGCATTGCCACAGGCGAGAAAGTTTCATCATAGTCAACCCCTTGAGTTTGAGTGAAACCTTTTGCAACAAGTCTAGCTTTATATGTATCCAAGTTTCCATGTATGTCGGTTTTCATTTTGAAAAGCCATTTGCAATCAACTAGCTTAGAGCTAGGAGGTTGCTCAACAAGTTCCCACACTTGGTTTTCATACATGGATTGCATCTCGGCGTTCATGGCTTCCTGCCATTTATCTTTATCAATCCTTGATAAAGCATCTTGGTAGTTTGTTGGTTCATCCAAATCAACCGTATAGCAACCATCTATGAGAAACCCATATCTCTCAGGAGGATTGCTAATCCTACCAGATCTACGAATGTCTTGTGTATTTTGATCATCCATTTGATCACTATCAACATTTTCATGTTGAGTGCTAGTGTCAACCAATTGTGTATCATCTACTTGATCTTGAACCTCTTCAAGATCTATCTTCCTTTCACTATTTCCTTCCATTAGGAACTTAGTTTCAAGGAATTCCGCCTTCCGAGCAATAAATACATTCTGCTCGGATGGATCATAGAAATAGTATCCCATATCATCCTTGGGATATCCTATGAAGATACACTTCGTGGATCGAGCATTCAACTTATTAGGGACGTAACGCTTAGGATAAGCTTCACATCCCCATACTTTTAAGTATGATAGAGATGGAGGTTTACCAAACCACATCTCGTGAGGAGTTCGTTCCACTTTCTTGGTTGGGGCCATATTTAAAATACGAGCCGCGGAGCTTAGACAATAACCCCAAAATGATAGAGGCAACGAGCTTCTTGCCATCATAGATCGAACCATATCCATTAGGGTTCGGTTCCTCCTTTCGGAAACTCCATTAAGTTGGGGTGTTCCGGGTGGAGTAAGTTGTGAGATAATCCCACAACTCCTAAGATGATCTTGGAAGGCATCGCTTAGGTATTCACCTCCTCTATCGGTACGTAGTACCTTAATTGTCCTATTGAGTTGATTTTGTACTTCGTTTTGATATTCTTTGAATGCTTCAAACGTTTCGTCCTTGTGTCTTAATAAGTAGACATATCCGAAACGACTAAAGTCATCAATGAAAGTAACAAAGTATCTTTCACCTTTCCTTGTCATGGGTTTAAAGGGTCCACATACATCCGAATGTATTAATCCCAATAAATCTTTAGCCCTTTCATAGGTCCCTTTGAAAGGTGCTTTAGTCATCTTGCCTTGTAAACAAGATTCACATACTTCAAACGAATCCATTTCATTTGATTTCAAAAGTCCATTCTTTTGAAGTGTATGTATTCGGTTCTTGTTTATGTGACCAAGGCGACAATGCCATAAGTAGGAATCACTCAAATCCCTTTTGAGTTTTTTGGTGCTTGTATGGTACATTGAGCTACTAGATGATGTGTCATCATGAACCAATTCATAAATTCCATTTGAAGGCGAAGCCTTGAAATAGAATACATTATCTTTAGAAACATGAATATCATCATCAATAAAATTAACAACGTAACCACATTGTTTTAAGCGAGAAATAGAAATAATGTTTCTACACAAATCCGGAGCATACAAAACATTTTCTAAAATAAGTTCCAATCCGCTTGGAAGCTTCAAAATAAAATCTCCTTGAGCTTTAACATGCACCTTTGCACCATTGCCCATATAGAGACTTGATGTTCCCGCCTCATGATCACTTCTTTTGAACCCCTGCAAAGAATTGCAAATATGAGTTCCACATCCAGTGTCTAATACCCATGTATTAGAAGAAGTAATACTTAGCTCTATATATACCATATATATATTACCTGAGGTTTGCCCTGCATCCCTCTTATCCTTCAACTCCTTAAGATAGATCGGACAGTTTCGTTTCCAATGACCCATTTCACCGCAACCGAAACATGGGTCTTCCTTGGGGTTTGCCTTCTCGGCTACCTTTTGCTTCTTAGCCTTGTTGATGGTTGGGGTAACCATCTTCCCTTTCCCTTTGCCTTGGTAAGCGGGTCCTTTTCTCTTAGCCACCTTTGGCTTAGAGGTCTTACCTTTGGACCCACCTTGATCGATTGCTAACACGGGTAAAGCCCTTTTACCCATGCTAGTTTCCGCCGTTCTAAGCATACCGTGAAGCTCACCTATGCTCTTATCCATCCCATTCATATTGTAATTAATTACAAATTGATCAAACCTTTTTGATAGGGAGTTTAGGATAAGATCGGTGGCTAACTCATTAGATATGTTTAGGTTAAGACGGTTAGCACGATCGATAAGGCTTTTCATCTTAAGTACATAAGATGAAACCGATTGGGTATCGTCCATACGACAAGCATGTAGCGCTCGAACCGTTTCGAAGCGTTCGACACGCGCTTGTTGAAGGAACATCTCCTTCAATTGCGTTATCATGTCGTATGCACTATGATGTTCGAAATCCTTTTGGAGTTCGGGTATCATAGTCCCAAGCATTAAGCATGAGACTTGAAGGGAGTCGTGGCAATACTTATCGTAAGAGGCCATTGCCTCCACATCATTCTCATCCGGTTGATCGGGAATGGGGTCCTCAAGTACATACGCTTTATCCTCTTGTTTGAGGACAATCCGAAGATTGCGGAACCAATCCATAAAGTTGGTATGGTTGAGTTTGTCTTTCTCTAAGAGAGACCTTAATGATAGGTGGTTTAGGTTAAGTGGTGCGTTTTGCATGTTGTTGTTGTTATTGGCGGCCATCTACAAAATTCAACAAAGTTCTTTTAAGTATCGATTTTAAATTTAATAAACAATACCCTCTTATTTTTAATTGTTTTATTAAATCTTAGAATCCAACGGTAAATCAAATTTCAGTTAGGTGACCTTTATCCCGTCATTTGATTTAGCTAGGTAGTCATTTATGTGACAATTGCAATCCTTTTGCAACTTCTAAGTTATGGGATCATGCAATCCTTTTGCATGGCATATTTATCCCATCAACGCCTATTTGTTCCTCATGCTTCGGTGACCCTAAGTTCATGATTCCTAAATCAAGTCGTCCTACTTGTGTAAACATGTAGACTTAACATACAAGTGGTTAGGTGACCTTTATCCCACATGTATGCGAAGTGTACCTTATTCATATTAGTTCACTCATGACGGTTAGGTGACCTTTATCCCATCAAGAGATTCCTAATATGTCTAAGTGTTTTCACAAAAGGATGGCGTTTAACTTGTTTACCTTGTATTTGTAAAGGGATTTTAAGTTTTCATAAATTCTAGTTTAAGAAAACATTTTGCTATACACCAACATGCATTTAGTGTATGGTACTTATGAAATCCATTTTCATGTCTTGTAATTAAACCAATTACATGATGTAAACCATTTTATATATATGATCCTCATCATGATCTTAATAACCGTTTATTAATGTCCTTTTAGCCATTTCAATTTAACCATTTTAAATTGTCGTTTTGCATGTGATTAATAACGTCTAATTTAACCAATTAAATTTTAGTTTTGTTTGTTGTTAACTTGTGTGATTAACTTGTAGCATACAAACACACAATCCACAATCATACAAGAAATTAAAACAACCACGCATGCAAAACAAAGATGTTCACAATCTAGCCATTTTGGTAGGCATTTGTTTAGCCGAAAACAAATGCCACCGGTTAAGGGGTTATAACTCAAAGTTAGAGATTTAAAATCTCCCACTCAATCTTGCATCCAAATGCTTCTTCTTGTGTTCTTCATCTTGCATCTTCATCTTTTACAAAAAAATATATCCTAATACATTTTTCTCTAAAAAATGAAAATACAACCTAATCTATTTTACATACCAAATATAAAATAAATTACATAACCAAATGAATTATTACATGCCAAATGAATAAATATTATTACAAACCAATTGAATAAATATCAATCAACCATGCATGCAACCAAACACAAGGTCAAGGCTTAGATTGTGAACATCATCAACATAAGTGATAGGCAATACAGAATCACAAGTGATTGGCAATACAGAATCACAAGTGATCGGCAACACAGAATCACAAGTGATCTGCAACACAGAATCACAAGTGATTGGCAATACAGAATCACAAGTGATCGGCAACACAGAATCACAAGTGATTGGCAGTACAGAATCACAAGTGATTTGCAGTACAGAATGCAGAATCACAAGTGATTTTGGCCAAAATGACAACCACCCAAAACCGAAAATTTTACATTCTACTTCATGCATGTTCATAGAATGCAAAATTATAGTGGGTTTAATAACCATCTCGAAGCATATTTCAACAACTTCGGCTCTAGATACCATTGTTGGGATTTAACAAGTTTCATGATACTTAAAACCTTTTAAGAAACTTATCAAAGCGGAAGCAAGTTAGTTACATTTTATCTTGTTAAACTTTAAACCAATTTAAAGCTAAATCCCATTTGGATCAAGTTGTGAACATATGCTTACTAATTAAAAGGAAGGGAGTGATTTAATACCTCCTCAAAACAAGTTTGAGGGTTCTTTAAAATGAGCAGAAAGTTTGAAGGAGAATGGTGATGAAATAGCCTTCAACTTGAACCTTCAAGTGTTGTAAACTCCAACCCTTTGATGCTCCAACACCACCCTTGAACTTGTTAAAGTTTAAGACCCTTAAACACTTTGTAATCAAGCTAGAAACCAAGTTGTTGTTGCTGAGAATTCGAACAGCAGGTAGTTTAATTTGATGGTGAATGCAAGCCTCAAAACAATGAGACCTCAAGGGATTATACCCCAAGCCTTTACCCAACACCTAATACAATGGTTAGGATTTAATGACACTTGAAGCTAAGCTTTCAAACAAGCTCAAGAACACTTTCTTTACCCTAAATATTTCGGCCAGACTGCCCAGCAGAAAATTGAGAGAGTGTTGTCTCTTTTTCTTAGTGTTTGAATGCTTGTATATCTTCTCTTACTTGAGTCAAAACATTGGTAGAAATGTTAAGCATGCACATGAGGAGTTGTGTACTCTTGAAAGTCCCAAACAAGCATGGGTGAGTCCAATTTTTTTATGCAAAACCTTTACCCATCAAGCAATATAAAA
Organism: Rutidosis leptorrhynchoides; assembly: GCF_046630445.1. Classification (NCBI taxonomy): domain Eukaryota; kingdom Viridiplantae; phylum Streptophyta; class Magnoliopsida; order Asterales; family Asteraceae; genus Rutidosis; species Rutidosis leptorrhynchoides. The sequence goes on from NC_092337.1 coordinate 264,156,596, forward strand.
AAATATGTAATTTTTATATAAAACTTGTTATTTGTTTGGTTACTTTCATTTTATAAACCATTTTATAAAATATAACACAACTTAATTATTTAAAACCTATAAATAATTAAATCCTTATCATATATAAATTATCCAAATAATTTATCTCAAGTGATTATATTTTAGAAAACCGATTTTCTAAAATCCAAGTGTCGCGTATTCATTTAATGATCCATTCATTAAGATTAAATACGATTAAGGTGTCGGTAAGCTTGTTATTGGGTATGACCCGACTTGGATCATAACACGTCAGCCACGTTAATTTAATATGTCTCTCGGGCATACGAAATACCTTAAAAACCAACATCACGAATGTCAATATCTTCAAACGAAATAGTGTCGCACCACTTATATTCCTTCATTTGATTACGAAAATCACCTCCGTAATGAACATCGAATGAAACAATCATTGGGGGAAGTGTTAACATTTTGCAGTTTGGGAGTGTTTGATTTTGATTTTGAGAAAGGTGGAAATGTAAAAGAAATATATGTTTGAGTGTATAAAATGAAGTATATGGTTGGTGTTTTTATAGGGTAAAAGTGACCGTTGGGATAGCCGTTGGAATTTTTTTATTTTATTTTACTAACGGCTAAAAATTTGGGCAAGTTTTTGGGCGAAGGTGGACGATGCCCGTTGGGACCTCTCTCATAATAGTTTCATTCGTGCTCTTCGAATAATCGAATTATTTTATCTGTATTACTCAATGATGATAAAACTCTATTTATCAACTCATATTCGTCATGAAAATATATTTATTATTAGCCATGACCACATCACTCAAATTTCGGGACGAAATTTCTTTAACGGGTAGGTACTGTGATGACCCGGTAATTTCCGACCAAATTTAAACTTAATCTTATATGATTTCGACAAGATAAGCAAAGTCTGTAATATTGAGTCTTAAAATTTTTGAACTATTTTCTTTATGAATGCATTCGACCTTTGACTATTCCCGACGATTCACGAACAAGTGATTATAAATAAATGTAGGTATATATCATAAATTAAAATAATAAGATACAACTTGATAATTTAGATTAAGTATGTAAAATAATATTAATATACAAAATAATAAGTAGATATTAAAAACAAAGCTATATATAGATGTATTCATATAATATATGATATAATTATTAATGAATGTAATTGCAAGTTGTATTAGTAATATATATATATATATATATATATATATATATATATATATATATATATATATATATATATATATATATATATTAAATGACATATGTAATACTATTATTTTGTATTACTATATCTAAACTTGTATTTATATTTAATATAATAACTTTTACATATGTCATTTTTAATATATATATATATATATATATATATATATATATATATATATATATATATATATATATATATATTTCATTTAATATATATATATATATATATATATATATATTAAATGACATATATATATAATAATATTTATGTATTACTATATCTAAACTTATATTTATAATTAATATAATAACTTTTACATATGTCATTTTTAATATATATATATATATATATATATTAAAAATGACATATGTAAAAGTTATTATATTAAATATAAATACAAGTTTAGATATAGTAATACATAAATATTATTATTATTATTATTATTACTTTCATTACTATTATTAATATTAAAATTAACATTAGAATATATATTAATATCAGTATTAAAAAGTTTGTTATTTTTGTTAGTTATGAAATTTAATGCATGTAAATTATTACATCATTATGATTATTACTTTTATAATTATTATTGTATTTATCATTAAAATCAGTATTTTTATTATAATTATCATTAGTATTGATTATTATCAAACTTATTATTTTTATAAAGAAATCATTAATGTCATTATTAAAATGTTCATATTATTATTTATTATTATTAGTATTTTCATTATAAGTAATAATATTATCAAGATTACTATTATTAATACATTTATTAATATATATGGTCAATTAAATATAAACTAAAAGTTGAGAGTCTGTATAAAATTTGTTATATATCTTTATCTGCTTTCCAAATTTTGTCGACTCCTTCAGGGAAAACAAAACAAAACTGAGTTGAAATTAATAACAAATAAATTGTACGAATTTATTTGAAAAGATATACCTGCTCATGAAATTCCCTTTTGCTGTTTCAAATTGGTACAACTGGTTGGTTTATTAAAACTACAAGACAATAGCTAATTGATTCGATTACATGGTATTAATATCTACTAACCTCTTTGTAATACTTTGAAATTACAAATCAATCAAAAATCAGAAAAAAAATCAAATTATAATTTCAAGTAAAAAAGTCATGATACCCTCTCTTCTTTTCTTTCTCTCTTTTGTCCGATGACTATCAAACACCACCACCGAAACCCATTTACTTTTGAGACTCAAAGTACTATTTTTTTGGTTCCATCTTCAAACCATCTTCATCATACAATTGAAAATCACCTTTGAAACAACAAAACCACAATCGATTACTACTATAATCCTTGTTACTTTTGGATCAACAAAAATTCCAATACAACACCTAAACTATCCTATTACTACTCGATTAATGCTGCATCAGTTTCTGTTTCAGTTTAGATCAAACATCAACGCCACAATATCACCAACTCATTTAACCACCCTCATCACGAACTCGATCACCACCACCTCTTTATTTCTTTCTTAATCCTTTTAGTGAAAACGCCACAACCATACACTTAGGGTAGTTGAGATTGACGAGTCGTACACTAAACCATCATCATCAATCTATCTATTACTCTCCTTGCTTCTTCAAATACAAACGAACACCAACACCTTCATCATGTCATATCACTCATACGATTGTTGTTTTCTGCTTATACTCGAATCACCACAGTCGAACACCAACCATAATTCACCATAAACCGCCAACCTACTACCACTTCTTTATTTTGCTGCCGTAACAGTAAATCAACCATCACTGTCAACCTCCACAACCAACGACTAACCATTCCATAAAACCGTCACCATTATCATTGTTGCTTTTCAAAGAACGATGGATGAAGATGAATGAGGATTCACAAGTACAGATGGTGAACCTTGACGATGTTGATCGAAGCTCTTGATCGAGATATTTTAAGTTTTATATTTTTTTCTAATTCGAGAACTCTATCACACATCACTTTATATAATAAATGTGCAGTCTACAAAAAAGTTAAAGTTCAAGGCTGCTGCATGATTGCTTTTTCGATGGTGGACGACAACTGTAATCAGATTATCAAATTTATTTTGTTTTCTTTTGTTTAAACTCCTGCTAATGATCGAAGGGTTCCAGACCCCAAACCCACTTAAAGTCTGTTGGTTTGGGTTGTTAACATGCCAAGATCCAATCACTATCCTTTTGGGCCGAAACATTCAGTGGACTGCCATACTCTTTTGGGCTGAAATATACACGGGCCATTATTGTAATGACCAACGTTTTTTTTTCCTGGTTCCTAGTCATAACACGAACACTCAGCTTTTAATTAGATGATGATGGTTAAGTATGAGAATGATGGTGAAGAACTCATTAAGAAGCTGATAAAAACTGTTTTGCGTATGTTAAATATATAAGCGTACGAGTTATATTAGAAAGATAACAGACAGAGCATTGGTTAGAAGTGTGGTTATTGATCGAGAGGTCGCGGGTTCGAGCTTAGGCAGGGACATTTTTTTTAGCTCTTTTCTTAAAGGTAGCATTTTTATTATTTTTTATCATTATTATTATTATAATTATTATCATTATTATTATTATAATTATTATTATTATTATTATTATTATTATTATTATTATTATTATTATTATTATTATTATTATTATTATTATTATTATTATTAGAAAAAGTATTATTATTATTAATATCATTAACATTATTATTATCACAAATATTATTATTATTATTAACATATGAGTTTTTATTTATTTTTAGTAGTATTATCTTTATTATTAATATAACTATATGTATAAATATTAAATTACAAAATAATTATATATAACTTTTAAAATAACAAATATATGACTAAACTAAATAAATAAAATATATATAAACTAGTTTGATTATTATTACATGATAATTATATGTTTTAATATATATAAATGATATAGGTTCGTAAATTCGAGGCCAACCCTGCATTGTTCAATGTCGTCATATGTATTTTTACTACAAAATACAGTCTTGTGAGTTTCATTATTCCCTTTTTATATATTTTTTGGCTGAGAATACATGCAAATGCTTTATTAACTGTTTTACAATATTTATATGCGTGAGTTTCATTATTCCCTTTTTATATATTTTTGGGCTGAGAATACATGCAAATGCTTTATTAACTGTTTTACAATATTTATATGCGTGAGTTTCATTACTCCCTTTTAAATCCTTTTGCAATATATATTTTTGGGACTGAGAATACATCCGCTGTTTTTATAACTGTTTTACGAAATAGACACAAGTAATTGAAACTACATTATATGGTTGAATGATCGAAATCGAATATGCCCCTTTTAGTCTGGTAATCTAAGAATTAGGGAACAGTGTCATAACCCGTCCTTAACCGTATGAACGTGTTAGATAACGTATGATTTCATTGCGAGGTATTGACCTCTATATGCGACATTTTTAAAAGAAAAACTGCATATATTATACATTACAAACCATGATTCTTATTTTTGATACAAGCTTTGGACGAAATAAAGATGATTATCGTTTAGCGATAATCTTCGACTTACAAACTTTACAAATGATGATAACAACACGATTTCTAGCATATTTTACAACACAAGTTCTTGGATATGCAGTCTTATTTTTGACACAAATATGCGTACGCAAGATCCTGCTCAAATTCAACATAATGCAGCGGAAGCTTTTAGAAATCACCTGAGAATAGACATGTTTTAAAAGGTCAACATAAAGTTGGTGAGATATAGGTTTAGTGCCGGCAGCAATATATATATAGACCACAAGATTTCGTATATAAACAGTTTAATAAAAATATTCTAAGTGGTTGAGCACTTGATAACCATACTTAACAATTAATCACGTCGCATGTTCCCTTTAATATGAAATCTTACTACACCGTACCAAGTGTAGTCACAAAACGAAGTACTGTGCAACCGTTGAATACTGGTCGTCCAGTCCGGTTGGGGTTGTCAGGCCCGATAGATCTATCAACAGGATTCGCGTTTACAATACCACTGTAAATATTAGTTACCAAGCTACAGGGAAGTATGCCAGTGGTACAACTCAACGTAGAATATATTTTTCAGTTACTTGTGTCCATAACGTAAAACATAAAATACATGTATTCTCATCCCGAAATATTTAGAGTTTAAAAGTGGGACTATATACTCACTTTCGTCTTGAAAATATATATAATTTGACTTGGTCTCCGGTTGATATCACGAACCTATCCATATATAATATATCAATACCTTTTCTTTTTAAACAAACGTCACATATATATACTTGTTATACTTTTAATAATTCCTTAGTCCGTAGTTAGCAGTTCGTTGTTAGTAATTCAGTTTTAATGGTTCATTTTTAGATGTTTAATATACCCGTAATGAAATAAATAAAACCCCCAACGAAATAAATAAAACCCCATCGTATATGTATTGGTCGAGATTAATCTTGACCCACGGTACCGGTGTTGTCAAATGACGTGTTGCGTACATAAAGTACCGGTGTTGTCAAATGACGTGTTGCGTACAATCATGGGATCTTATGATTAATCTTCTCGTGTTGTTTACGGGTGATCCTGAACCATATAAAATTGAATTATAAGTACATATATATAAAATATCATGTTATCTTAGAAAGATGTGATTTTATTTAATTTTTCCCAATTAATCCCGAAGTTAAACAAGTCTTGGATAACCAATTTTGTTTCGGTCATAGTTTCTTCGTTACAAATCCGTTTTCGTTGATTCAACTTGCCATCTCCTTGGATCGAGTCCCTCTTTAAGACTATGAATTGAAAATACCTTGGTTTGTATTAAAAATCACACGGCATAGGTGAAACTTTAGTGAAACTTATGAAGTTAAACATTTTCCTTTATGTAAACAACCTTAAATGATTATTTTTCTAAAAATACTTATACTTTGAATTAAATCATGAAATTTTTATGTGTTATCATATCCATAGTAAAAATCATTTTTCCAGAACATAAACCTCCAATTCAAAGTTTAAGATAGTTTTTAATTATCCAACCCAAAACAGTCCCCGGTGGCACTCCGACGTCGTAAAAACAGTTTTTAAGATAATCTTTGAAAAACCAAGTTATACCTTGTTAAATTAGCATATATTTAAGTTATATTACAGGTCTTGGAGTATTTTAAAAGTTAAGTTAGAAGGATCTATTTAGTTTGCAAACAAGTTTGAAAACATTCAAACTATGTTCTTGTTGTTAAAATTTTATACCACAAAATAAGATAGCTATATATATATGAATCGAATAAGGTTATGAACATAGATTCTACCTCAAGTTCCTTGGACAAGGTTGCTGTAAAATAGGAGTAAGAACCTAGAACCAAAAGGGTGATGGAAGTGGATGAAAGATTGGAAGTAAGTTGGTGTTCTTGGAAGGTTTTCTTGAAGTATTTTTGTAAGGGTTTTCTTATGATGATTAAGTGATGTTTTGAAGCTAAAAACTTATGAGGACCTTGAAGAACACTTGAAGGTTGAAGATAAGAGAGTTTAGAAGATCATTTAACTTGAAAGAAATTTGCTATGAAAGTGTATGTGTGTGTATATAGGCGTATATATGTATATGTATATATAGACTTTATTTTTTTGATTTTTAGCTTAAAAGTCTTCATACATGATCCCACATGTATTGACTAATCAAAGGCTGCTAAGATCATATAATTGAGGTCTAATAATTGGTATTTTTCAATAGTAAAACTTCTAGAAACTGCGTATTTATACAGGTACATATACCCTAAGTATACGTGTAGAAATCTTGTGAAAACGGAACGAGGATTCAAATATAGCTATCTTTTGTGAATATACTTATATGGTTTTATGTATTTAAGTCCTTAAAAGTGATTAAATACATTACTTGTACGATATATGTATAAACATTATAGGTTATAAGTATTTATGTCAAATAACGTTACGTATGGTTATCGTTTTGAAAACTTAAGTTAGTAGTTTCAAAATATACTTATAACTTATTGTTATTAATACAAAATGAGATATTAAAACATTCTTAGATCATGTTAAATATGTATATATACATATATATACACAAACGTATAATTATCATATATTGTATAGTTCGTGATATCATCGGTCAAACTAGACGGTCAAACGTTGTGTAAAACTCTTTTCAAACACATAAGTCTCAACAATTTGGATTTCTTATCATGTTGGTAAGGTTTAATTTATGTAAATATTAATCTTATAAGTATAGAACGATCGAAAAAGTGCGGGTCATTACAGTACCTACCCGTTAAATAAATTTCGTCCCGAAATTTTAAAATTGTACCTATTTTGCGTCATCGAGAAACAAGTGTGGATACTTTTGTTTCATTTGATCCTCTTGTTCCCAAGTAAACTCGGGACCCCTTCGAGCATTCCAACGAACTTTAACGATCGGTATGTTGCTCTGCTTGAGCTGTTTAACTTCACGGTCCATGATTTCGATTGGTTCTTCGACGAATTGTAGTTTCTCGTCGACATGGATTTCTTCAAGAGGAATGGTGAAATCTTCCTTTGCAAGACACTTCTTAAGGTTTGAGACGTGAAAGGTATTATGTACTCCGGCGAGTTGTTGCGGTAACTCGAGTCGATAAGCTACCGGTCCAATGCGTTCGATGATCTTGAACGGGCCTACATATCTTGGGTTCAGCTTACCCCTTTTGCCGAAACGTATTACACCTTTCCAAGGTGACACCTTTAACATAACCATGTCACCGATCTGAAACTCTAATGGTTTCCTTCGAACATCGGCGTAGCTCTTTTGGCGACTACGGGCTGTTTTCAATCTCTCCTTGATTTGTACTATCTTCTCAGTCGTTTCGTGTATGATCTCGGGACCAGTTAATTGTCGATCTCCTACTTCATTCCAACAGATAGGAGATCTACACTTCCTTTCGTACAATGCTTCGAATGGTGCAGCTTTAATGCTCGCATGATAACTATTATTATACGAGAATTCTGCTAATGGTAGATACTTATCCCATCCGTTTCCAAAATCGATCACACATGCCCTGAGCATGTCTTCAGGAGTCTGAATTGTTCTTTCACTCTGCCCGTCCATTTGCGGATGATATGCGGTACTCATATCTAAACGAGTTCCTAGTGCCTCCTGTAGTGCTTGCCAGAACTTTGAGGTAAATCTACTATCACGATCGGATATAATGGAAATAGGTATTCCATGCATTGAAACAACTTCCTTTATATACAATCGTAATAGTTTCTGCATTCTATCCGTTTCCTTTATAGGCAAGAAATGTGCAGACTTGGTGAGACGATCAACAATCACCCAAATGGTGTCGTATCCCCAGGCAGTCTTTGGTAACTTCGTGATGAAATCCATGGTAATACCGTCCCATTTCCATTCTGGAATTTCTGGTTGTTGAAGTAACCCTAACGGCTTCTGGTGTTCTGCTTTGACTTTGGAACAAGTTAAACATTCCCCAACATATGTTGCAACGTCTGTCTTCAAATTAGGCCACCAATAATGCGTCTTAAGATCTTGGTACATCTTTCCAACTCCAGGATGTATCGAGTATCTTGTCTTATGTGCCTCATTCAATATTAACTTCCTTAATCCACCCAACTTTGGTACCCAAATACGGTTTGCAAAATATCGAATTCCATCTTCCCGCATAATGAGTTGTTTCCCATACTTCTTCATTATTTCATTTCCTATGTTTTCTTTAGTAAGAGCTTCTCGTTGAGCCTCTTTGATTTGTGAGTTGAGATTCATGCGAATTTTTATGTTCATTGCTCGTACTCGAATTGGTTCTCGTTCCTTTCTGCTTAAAGCGTCAGCCACCACATTCGCTTTCCCGGGATGATAACGAATTTCACAATCATAGTCGTTTATTAACTCGACCCACCTACGTTGCCTCATGTTCAGCTATTTTTGATCGAAAATATGTTGAAGGCTTTTATGATCAGTAAACACAGTGCATTTAACCCCATACAAGTAGTGTCTCCATATCTTCAATGCAAACACGACTGCTCCCAGTTCTAGATCATGCGTCGTATAATTCCGCTCGTGAATCTTTAATTGTCGGGATGCGTATGCAATAACTTTCTTCCGTTGCATAAGAACGCAACCAAAACCTTGTCGCGAAGCGTCACAATATATTTCAAAATCATCGTTCCCTTCTGGTAACGATAAAATAGGCGCCGTAGTTAACTTCTTCTTTAGTAATTGGAATGCACTCTCATGCTCAGATGTCCATTCATATTTCTTCCCTTTTTGCGTTAACGCTGTCAACGGCTTAGCTATTCGGGAAAAATCTTGAATAAACCTTCTATAATAACCGGCTAAACCCAAAAATTGGCGTATCTGCATTGGTGTCTTAAGAGTCTCCCATTTTTCAATGGCTTCAATTTTTGCTGGATCAACCTGAATTCCTTTGCTACTAACAACGTGGCCAAGAAATTGCACTTCTTTCAACCAGAAAGCACATTTAGAAAATTTAGCATATAGCTGTTCTTTTTTTAACAACTCTAATATCAACCTTAAATGCTGCTCATGCTCTTGCTCACTCTTGGAATAGATAAGAATATCATCAATGAAAACAATAACAAACTTATCTAGATATGGACTACAAACTCGATTCATGAGGTCCATGAATACAGCTGGCGCATTCGTCAATCCAAACGGCATGACCAAAAATTCGTAATGACCGTAGCGTGTCCGAAAAGCAGTTTTCGGTATATCTTCTTCTTTGACGCGTAGTTGATGATAGCCCGATCTTAGGTCGATTTTCGAATAAACACATGATCCTTGGAGTTGATCAAATAAGTCGTCAATTCTTGGTAGTGGATACCGATTCTTGATAGTTAACTTATTTAATTCACGATAATCTATACACATCCTAAAAGATCCATCTTTCTTTTTAACAAATAGAATCGGAGCTCCCCACGGTGAAGTACTTGGTCGTATGAATCCATGATCCAGTAATTCTTTTAACTGACTCTGAAGTTCTTTTAACTCGGACGGTGCAAGTCTATATGGAGCACGAGCCACTGGTGCAGCTCCTGGTACTAAATCTATTTGAAATTCTACAGATCTAAATGGAGGTAATCCCGGCAACTCTTCCGGAAAGACTTCAGGAAAATCTCTTGCCACAGGCACGTCATTGATGCTCTTCACTTTTTCCTTCATTTCGACTTTATTAACATGTGCTAAGATAGCATAGCACCCTTTCTTCAAGCACTTTTGAGCTTTCAAATAACTAATGAGTTTTAGCTTTGAGTTACCCTTCTCTCCATAAATCATTACTGGCATTTTATCCTTACGAGGAATGCGAATTGCCTTCTTGGCACACACAACTTCAGCTCCTATTTTGGACATCCAGTCCATGCCGACTATTACATCAAAACTTCCTAATTCTACGGGTATTAAGTCAATTTTAAACGTTTCTCCGGCTAAATTTATTTTACAATCACGGCAAATTTTATCGGCTTTAATTAGTTTACCATTAGCTAACTCAATCATGTACTTAGCATCTAGAGGTAATGATGAACAATTCAATTTAGCGTGAAAGTCTCTACACACGTAACTTCTATCAGCACCAGTATCAAATATAATAGATGCCGATAAGTTATTAATGGTAAACGTACCCGTAACAAGCTCCGGGTCTTCACACGCCTCTCTAGCATTAATAACAAATGCTCTCCCTCGTGCAGGTCCGATATTCTTCTCTGGATTCGGGCACTGGCTCTTATAGTGACCTTGTTTTCCACACCCACAAAAAGTAATGGTAGCCAAAGCAGTTCAATTTGCATTGGTGGCAGGAGTCTTGGTACCATTTGTATTTGTAACGAGAGCCCTACAATCTTCAGCAAGATGACCCTTTCGATTACATTTGTTGCATACCACATTACAGTAACCAGAGTGATGTTTGTGGCATCGGTTGCATAAAGGATTTTGTCCTTTATAACCAAAGCTTAAACCACTACCCGCACCTTGCGTGTTTTCTTGTTTCTTAAAAGATTGTTGTTGGTTACCTCGATCATAATTTCCATTCCACTTTCTTTTGTTACCTGATACCTTCACATCAGTATTGGATACTTTCTTATCCATGATGACCTGATCCATTAGCTCGTTTGCCATAGTTATAGCTTCATGAATTGTCTTAGGTTTCGATGCTGTAACATTTGCCTTGACCTTTTTGGGCAAACCATCTTTGTACATTTCAATTTTCCGTTCTTCGGTTGGAACCAATTCAGGACATAGCAAAACTAATTCCATGAATCGCTGATTGTAGTTGGTGATTTCAGTACCAATAACCTTCAGACTTCGTAATTCATCTTCCAACTTCCTAACCTCGTTCCTTGGACAATATTCGTTGATAAACATTGTTTTGAATTCTTCCCACGGAGTATCATAAGCTACATCTCCTCCTACAGCCTTCACATAATTTTTCCACCACGTGAGTGCACTATCTTGTAAAGTGCACGATGCATACTTGGTCATGTCCTTTTCAACACAGCCACTGATTTTAAACACAGTCTCCATCTTTTCTATCCACCGGGTTAAACCGATCGGTCCTTCTGTTCCACTGAATGATGAGGGCTTGCAAGCTTGAAAAGTTTTGTAAGTGCACCCCACACGAGGATTTGGGTTAACTGCAGCACCTCTTGCAGCCTCGACCCATAACATTCTGTCGTTCACTCGCTGATTGATGAGTTCCTGGATTTCTTGTTCCGTCATTCGGTTCAATCGCGCCATATTCTTCTATAAGAATGAAAAGAAAATAATTATTCACATGGAATATTATAGATGTAGTGTATATTTACAGTACATTATAGCTTATTAATAATATGAACCAGGTATTATTATAAAAGCCTTTTCTTCTTATTAGCGTTTTATAATTATATCTAGGGTAGTACCTACCCGTTAATGTCCATACTTAATAGCTTAGTACAGAATCAATTACTACCATCTAAATAATACTTAACCATGGAAAATTATTGCATTTCACACTTCACTATTTTACATATGCTTATCTTACATCGAACATTAAGCAAACCACACTAATAATATTATACAAAACATTATATGATCCCATGGTTTAATACGGCAGCGCATCGTTTGGTCTATTTTCTAGGACGTTTAGGTTCAAAGAATCGCTTAACGCTTATCCTGGCTGTCTGCCTATATTTTGGCTGTGGGACTGAAGAACTGGATGCCGAGATAGAACGAATAGGAATAGCGGGAGTAGGGGTGGTAGTGTCTAGTGGAGTTGGTGCCACATCATCCTTACTAAACTCGGGATTTGAATTTTCTAATTCATTAGCCTTTCGTTTCTTTCCTAGTTCGAACTCATCTTTTGCAATTTCCTGTATTTCTTCCTCGGGTTCACTTTCCTCCTCGGGTTCACTTTCCTCCTCGGGTTCACTTTCCGGGTTCTCTATAGTCGGTTCATCCGGAATTTGTGAGTCTTCCCCAAAGATATTATTTTCGTCATCGGATAGGTTAATGACTGGAACACCATCTGAAGATTCTGGTTCGGAGTCACTGAACGTGATGACAAGTTTTGAGCCCGACATCTATCACACAACAACTAACCCATTAGTACTACATAATATTTACATATAAATTTTAACCAACAATGATAAGCAATGGTTTTTAAATCAGACCCGGTCAAAGTCCAGACTTACTAATGTATCCTAACGACTTATCAGTTAGCCACACTAATGCAAACCTGGTTGGCTAAGACCACCGCTCTGATACCACATGTCATAACCCGTAATTAACCGTATGAACGTGTTAGATAACGTATGATTTCATTGCGAGGTATTGACCTCTATATGCGACATTTTTAAAAGAAAAACTGCATATATTATACATTACAAACCATGATTCTTATTTTTGATACAAGCTTTGGACGAAATAAAGATGATTATCGTTTAGCGATAATCTTCGACTTACAAACTTTACAAATGATGATAACAACACGATTTCTAGCATATTTTACAACACAAGTTCTTGGATATGCAGTCTTATTTTTGACACAAATATGCGTACGCAAGATCCTGCTCAAATTCAATATAATGCAGCGGAAGCTTTTAGAAATCACCTGAGAATAGACATGTTTTAAAAGGTCAACATAAAGTTGGTGAGATATAGGTTTAGTGCTGGCAGCAATATATATATAGACCACAAGATTTCGTATATAAACAGTTTAATAAAAATATTCTAAGTGGTTGAGCACTTGATAACCATACTTAACAATTAATCACGTCGCATATTCCCTTTAATATGAAATCTTACTACACCGTACCAAGTGTAGTCACAAAACGAAGTACTGTGCAACCGTTGAATACTGGTTGTCCAGTCCGGTTGGGGTTGTCAGGCCCGATAGATCTATCAACAGGATTCGCGTTTACAATACCACTGTAAATATTAGTTACCAAGCTACAGGGAAGTATGCCAGTGGTACAACTCAACGTAGAATATATTTTTCAGTTACTTGTGTCCATAACGTAAAACATAAAATACATGTATTCTCATCCCGAAATATTTAGAGTTTAAAAGTGGGACTATATACTCACTTTCGTCTTGAAAATATATATAATTTGAGTTGGTCTCCGGTTGATATCACGAACCTATCCATATATAATATATCAATACCTTTTCTTTTTAAACAAACGTCACATATATATACTTGTTATACTTTTAATACTTTTAATAATTCCTTAGTCCGTAGTTAGCAGTTCGTTGTTAGTAATTCAGTTTTAATGGTTCATTTTTAGATGTTTAATATACCCGTAATGAAATAAATAAAACCCCCAACGAAATAAATAAAACCCCATCGTATATGTATTGGTCGAGATTAATCTTGACCCACGGTACCGGTGTTGTCAAATGACGTGTTGCGTACATAAAGTACCGGTGTTGTCAAATGACGTGTTGCGTACAATCATGGGATCTTATGATTAATCTTCTCGTGTTGTTTACGGGTGATCCTGAACCATATAAAATTGAATTATAAGTACATATATATAAAATATCATGTTATCTTAGAAAGATGTGATTTTATTTAATTTTTCCCAATTAATCCCGAAGTTAAACAAGTCTTGGATAACCAATTTTGTTTCGGTCATAGTTTCTTCGTTACAAATCCGTTTTCGTTGATTCAACTTGCCATCTCCTTGGATCGAGTCCCTCTTTAAGACTATGAACTGAAAATACCTTGGTTTGTATTCAAAATCACACGGCATAGGTGAAACTTTAGTGAAACTTATGAAGTTAAACATTTTCCTTTATGTAAACAACCTTAAATGATTATTTTTCTAAAAATACTTATACTTTGAATTAAATCATGGAATTTTTATGTGTTATCATATCCATAGTAAAAATCATTTTTCCAGAACATAAACCTCCAATTCAAAGTTTAAGATAGTTTTTAATTATCCAACCCAAAACAGTCCCCGGTGGCACTCCGACGTCGTAAAAACAGTTTTTAAGATAATCTTTGAAAAACCAAGTTATACCTTGTTAAATTAGCATATATTTAAGTTATATTACAGGTCTTGGAGTATTTTAAAAGTTAAGTTAGAAGGATCTATTTAGTTTGCAAACAAGTTTGAAAACATTCAAACTATGTTCTTGTTGTTAAAATTTTATACCACAAAATAATATAGCTATATATATATGAATCGAATAAGGTTATGAACATAGATTCTACCTCAAGTTCCTTGGACAAGGTTGCTATAAAAGAGGAGTAAGAACCTAGAACCAAAAGGGTGATGGAAGTGGATGAAAGATTGGAAGTAAGTTGGTGTTCTTGGAAGGTTTTCTTGAAGTATTTTTGTAAGGGTTTTCTTATGATGATTAAGTGATGTTTTGAAGCTAAAAACTTATGAGGACCTTGAAGAACACTTGAAGGTTGAAGATAAGAGAGTTTAGAAGATCATTTAACTTGAAAGAAATTTGCTATGAAAGTGTATGTGTGTGTATATAGGCGTATATATGTATATGTATATATAGACTTTATTTTTTTGATTTTTAGCTTAAAAGTCTTCATACATGATCCCACATGTATTGACTAATCAAAGGCTGCTAAGATCATATAATTGAGGTCTAATAATTGGTATTTTTCAATAGTAAAACTTCTAGAAACTGCGTATTTATACAGGTACATATACCCTAAGTATACGTGTAGAAATCTTGTGAAAACGGAACGAGGATTCAAATATAGCTATCTTTTGTGAATATACTTATATGGTTTTATGTATTTAAGTCCTTAAAAGTGATTAAATACATTACTTGTACGATATATGTATAAACATTATAGGTTATAAGTATTTATGTCAAATAACGTTACGTATGGTTATCGTTTTGAAAACTTAAGTTAGTAGTTTCAAAATATACTTAAAACTTATTGTTATTAATACAAAATGAGATATTAAAACATTCTTAGATCATGTTAAATATGTATATATACATATATATACACAAACGTATAATTATCATATATTGTATAGTTCGTGATATCATCGGTCAAACTAGACGGTCAAACGTTGTGTAAAACTCTTTTCAAACACATAAGTCTCAACAATTTGGATTGCTTATCATGTTGGTAAGGTTTAATTTATGTAAATATTAATCTTATAAGTATAGAACGATCGAAAAAGTGCGGGTCATTACAAACAGACACCCTAATTGACGCGAATCCTAAAGATAGATCTATCGGGCCCAACAAGCCCCATCCAAAGTACCGGATGCTTTAGTACTTCGAAATTTATATCATGTTCGAAGGAGGATCCCGGAATGATGGGGATATTCTTATATGCATATTGTGAATGTCGGTTACCAGGTGTTCAACCCATATGAATGATAATTTTGTCTCTATGCATGGGACGTTTATTTATGAGAAATGAAAATCTTGTGGTCTATTAAAATGATGGAAATGATTATTTATGTTAAACTAATGAACTCACCAACCTTTTGGTTGACACTTTAAAGCATGTTTATTCTCAGGTACGAAAGAAATCTTCCGCTGTGCATTTGATTATTTTAAAGATATTACTTGGAGTCATTCATGACATATTTCAAAAGACGTCGCATTCGAGTCGTTGATTTATTAAGATCATTATTTAGTCAATTATAGTTGGATATATTATGAAATAGTATGCATGTCTGTCAACTTCAGATGTAATGAAAGATTGTCTTTTTAAAACGAATGCAATGTTTGTAAAATGTATCATATAGAGGTCAAGTACTATAACGACCCTCATTTTTCCATTCTATATTTTTTCAATATTAAATGCCCAAACAATATAATTAAAACTTAATGATCAAACTTTAATCAACAATTGTTAAGTGTTAAGAGTTAGAAAACATATTAATTAACTTTGTGCAATAATTGACAAGTTAATAAAAGATGAAAATAATAAACTGTTAGTCGACACTCACTGCTAATTAAAATTTATGCATTTATGTAATATTATAACTAATAACCTATAAGTAATAAATAAAAATTGACATTTATATAAATAATAAAACAATTGGGAACTAAATATATACAAGTCATGAATTAGTAAAAAGAAATAATACTTATCATGTAGTAAATGTAAAAATAATAATAGTAATAATAGTAATAATAATGAGACTAAAGAATCTTAAACAATTACATCCTTATGTTGACTAAAAATTAAAATAAAATATATATATAAACTAGTACCACCTATTGTTGACTAAAAATTATAAAACAAAATAAAATCATTAATTAGAACATCCTTATGTTGACTAACACTCTAATACTTGCACTATATAAACTCCTAGTTTCTCATTCACAAATCACACCAAAATCCTCTCAAAAACAATCTCTCCCTCTCCCTCTCTTGTGGTATTCGGATCTTCAAGCTTGTTCTTCGTGTTCTTCAAGAATCTTCAAGGAGTTCTTCAAGATTTTTAAGGCTTTGATCTTCCATCTTCATCGTGTTCATCTTTTCTTTGTTAATTATCTTGAATCTTCAAAGGTATAACATAAACCCTAAACTATTTACATAAACTTTAATCCTTGTTAATTCATATTCATATTATAAACTTGTTATCCATAAACACACCTAGATTTATATATACATATATACATGTAAAAAAATATATATATATTTTTATATATACATATACATATTAAAACCTTAAACCCTAATACTACTTATACTAGTACTTAACATGTATATACTATTACTATTACTAGCACCTATAACCTACTACTTATATTGTAGCACACAAACATTTTGGGATATGTATTAGAGATGTATAGATCTTCGAACTTTCTTGACGAATGGTTTCTACGAGATTCTAGGCAGAGGGTTTGGACTTCCGATTTAAAGGGTCCTATGGCTCAAGCCCCTAGATCTAAATTAGCCATTCGAAGGGAAAGGGGTGATTGGAAGCTTATCTAATACGGCAAGTATCCTAAAATGGAAACACTCATAAAAGTAGAAACTCTCTAGTCATAGAAACTTAGTAAAATAAGAAACTTTCTAAAAATAGAAACTTTATAAAAATAGTAACTTACTAGGAATAGAAACTTAGTAAAACAAACTATACTTAAACACATACTTAAACTTAAACATGGGCAAAACACTTAACTACTCTTAAATGTCAATAGGTTGACTTTCTTGCTCACTCGTTCAACTCTCTATTCTGAGGAATAACTCTCTCTACTTACTAAGGTGAATTCATAGCCCCACTCTTTATTGCTAGCAAACTTATTTAATTTATTTGGGGTGAGACACATGCTGCTTTTACTATTTACAATTTAGACACAAGTACCAACTGCTAAAACTATGCTATACCCGGCTATGTCCGACTAAGTCCCTACAGTGATATTTTTAAGTGCTGCGGCATGCTTATTTATTGGGGGTAGGCCTATCGGGAGTAACGTCCCCGATACATTTGACTCAGTCTTTGTATTACTTGATAATGAAATTTAAACCGACAAGGACAGACACAACTTGTCATGGGGCAAACTTGAACGTTTAGTCTAAATATCACGCACTGGCATAACTTTTTGATCCTGCGGGAGATCAACCTTACAAATTAAATCTTGTGGTCTAAAACAAACGGTCAAACTTATTTGTTAAACCTATGAACTTCACTCAACCTTTTGGTTGACACTTTAGCATGTTTTGTCTCAGGTGCTGTTTGATTCAAGCTCTTATACTTACTGCTTATGTGATGCTACTTGGACATAGGATCAAGAGATATCGCATTTATTACTTCTGCATGTGAACATTTCCATTATTGTTACTCCTATCATTGTAACTACGTTTCATTTTCCGCTGCGTGCTCAATAAAGTTTGTTTTATCATTTAGTATTGTTCTCGTATATTATAATATGTTGGTTGATTTGATATTAAGTCACATTTCACCCAGGCCCTAACTGGGGGTGTGACAGATTGGTATCAGAGCAAACCAGGCTGTTATAGAGAACCAGGATTGCATTTTTATGTGTGCCTTACTTGTTAGCTAGGGTGCCTTAGCAATCTAGGAAACTATAACCTTTCCTGCCTTAGACTTAAAGCACTTAGGATTGTCGTATAATCTTAACAATTATGCTTTAATAAACTTGACTCAAAGATTCTAATCAAGGTCTCTTTCCTAATGATAGGATGTCAAGCTCAAACGTTAACAAGCCCAACAAAGCAACTCACAACCCTACCACCGAAGTAGGTGTTGGACACTCTTCAACTTCGAGACCAGTTCGAAGTCCTCTTTATAGTCCTGCTTCACCACCGCTGAATTATAGCCCGAATACTATTTTAGATTCACATGGGTCTCCTCAATACTACCCAACTCCGAGAACCCAAGATAAGGGAAAACGGCATGAAGAAGTTGGTCCATCAAGGAAGAGAGCCCGATCTCCTTTTTATGATGGTCCTAAGTATGAAATCATGAGATTACGAAATGATACCGAGAGAAACATTGGAGGTCTACTTCGCCACATGGAAAGAGTGGATCGTCGAATGAAGAAACTTATGAAAGAAAACGTCGAGCTAAGAAAGGAGTTGCTGATGCTAAAGTGCGAGGAAGAACGCAACACTCGCTGGGGAAAGCAATCACTTGCTTACCTCAAGGAGGATGTTGATGTCCGAATGAAAATGGAGAAAGGTCGAGTCGACGAACAACTTGCCATAAGAGAGTACAACACTAATGCCGTAAACAGTCGTGTTACCAACCTTTATGACAACTTCGAGTATCTCTATGAGAAACAAAAGACGAAAAATGAGAAAGTTGAGGAGTTTATGAAGAAGGTTGGAGACGAAATATGAAGACTACTTCAATCTTAATATTTCCTAGTTATTTTTCCTATTTTCCATCTATGTAAAGGCTGTGCCTTAAACAATTTCTATTTCCGAATCATGTAATAAAGGCTTATTTAATGCCTCGTTCTAATAATATAAAGTGTTTTATTAATATCATGCGATATCAATACTTTAGTTTATTCATACTTGTGATTACTCAAACTTATAACTTGTTAAACTTATCAAACATATGTTCACTTTTATGTAGTGACATCATGGTTCGTCCAGCTGCACCTACCGTTAACAACGTTGTGTTAACTACTGAGCAATTCCAACAGTTACTCGCTGCTGCCCAAGGCAACGCCCAAGCTAATCATGCTAATACTCAACCAAAACCTTGTTCCTACAAGGACTTTACAAACTGTCACCCTCCCGCTTTTAAGGGAAACGAAGAAGCTGTCGAACTAGTTCGTTGGTTCGAAAAGATGGAATCTATTTTCCGTATTTGCAACTGTGGTGATGATGATCGAGTAAAGTATGCCACTAGCTCGTTGGGTGGTAATGCTTTAACTTGGTGGACTGCTTATGCCAAGTCCGTAGGAATTGATAATGCTAATGCAATTCCATGGGACGAACTCAAAAGTATGATGGTCAACAAATTCTGCCCAAGGAGTCAAGTTCAGAAGCTTGAAGCTGAGTTCTGGGAACTCAGGGTCAAGGGTACTGACATTGAGAATTATACCAATCGTTATCTGGAGCTTTCTACTCTATGTCCTGAAATGTTTCCTACTGAAGCTAGAAGAATTGAGCGGTATATTGAAGGTCTTCCCGAGGATGTTCAAGGGAATATTATTGCTGCTGAGAAGGTTACTTTGGATGCTGTGATTCTCATGGCACAAAATCTCATGTTGGCCAAGAGAAGAAGGGCGTCGGCCAATAAGCAAGTTGAAACCAAGGGTAATGATGGTAAGAGGAAGTTTGAGCCGTCTCAAGGTTCAACTCAGAATGTTAGTAAAAAGCTTATGGATAGTACAAGGACGAATTATAGGGGCACTTATCCTTTTTGTGTTCGTTGTGAAAGGCATCACCCGGGACAGTGCACTGCCACTTGTTCGTTGTGTAAGAAAGTGGGACACGTAGCTAAGACGTGTAGGACTCCTCCAAAGAATAAATCTATTGTTCCTGCCAAAGCTCCTCCTACTTGTTATACTTGTGGGGAAAAGGGACACATTAGTCCAAATTGCCCTAAGAAGAGAGATAATCCTGCTACTGGAGCCAATACTACTGCTGCAAAGGGTCGTGCATTTGTTATTACTGCTGCTGAAGCCCGAGATGAAGATGAGGTCATCACGGGTACGTATCTCGTCAATAATTGCTACGCAACTATTTTATTCGATACTGGTGCCGACCGAAGTTACGTATCTAATGAATTTTGTACCCTATTTACTGAAAAGCCTCAACCCTTAGAAACTAAACGATTAGTAGAAGTAGCCAATGGAAAGATCATGAAAGTTGATAAAATTTATAAAAACTGCAACCTAATCTTAGCCAGCAAAGAATTTAAGATAGACCTTTTGCCGGTCGAGCTAGGAAGTTTCGATGTCGTAGTTGGAATGGATTGGTTACGTCCATTAAGAGCTGCGATCATGTGTTACGATAAAACCGTTCATGTTCCATTAGGAAATGGAGAGACTCTTATTATCCAAGGTGAAAAGAGTGGTTCCAATCTCAATATTATCTCCTGTATTAAAACCCGCAAATACCTTATGAAAGGTTATCCAGCTATTCTAGCCCACGTTAATCTGATTGAATCGAAAGAGAAGCGAATTGAAGATGTACCAGTAGTTAAAGACTTTCCCGATGTGTTTCCCGAAGATCTTCCGGGTATTCCACCTCCTCGACAAGTTGAATTCCAAATTGATTTAACTCCTGGTGCTGCTCCTATTGCTAAAGCACCATACCGTTTAGCACCTTCCGAAATGAAGGAATTATCCAACCAACTCCAAGAACTATTGGATAAAGGTTTCATTCGTCCAAGCTCGTCCCCTTGGGGAGCTCCTATTCTGTTTGTTAAAAAGAAGGATGGTACATTAAGGATGTGCATTGATTACCGCGAACTTAACAAGCTTACTATCAAGAACCGTTATCCGTTGCCACGTATTGATGATCTATTTGACCAACTTCAAGGGTCAAGTGTTTATTCAAAGATTGATTTAAGATCCGGTTATCACCAACTCAAGGTCAAGGAATCCGATATTCCTAAGACTGCTTTTCGCACTCGTTATGGGCACTATGAATTCTGTGTCATGCCTTTTGGTTTAACTAATGCTCCTGCCGTGTTCATGGACCTCATGAATCGTGTTTGTAAACCGTATCTTGACAAATTTGTCATCGTATTCATTGACGACATCTTGATCTATTCGAAGAATGAGAAAGAGCATGAGCAACATTTGCGCATGATTCTTGAACTCTTACGAAAGGAACAACTTTATGCTAAATTTTCTAAGTGCGAGTTTTGGCTCAAAACCGTACAATTTCTCGGACATGTTGTTGATAGAAACGGAATACATGTCGATCCAGCTAAGATTACTGCTATTCAGAACTGGGAGATACCAAAGACTGCAAAGCATATTCGTCAATTTTTGGGACTTGCCGGTTACTATCGAAGGTTTATAAAAGATTTTTCTCTCATTGCCAAACCTCTTACAAAGCTGACTCAAAAAGGGAAGAAATTTGAGTGGTCCGAAGAACAGGAATCTGCTTTCAAGATTCTGAAGGAGAAGTTGACCACAGCCCCGATTCTTTCTTTACCTGAAGGTACCGACGACTTTGTTGTTTACTGCGATGCCTCAAAGCATGGCTTTGGTTGTGTTTTAATGCAACGAGAGAAGGTTATCGCCTATGCATCTAGACAGTTGAAGAAACATGAAGTAAACTATACCACACATGACCTAGAGTTAGGTGCCGTGGTATTTGCATTAAAGATATGGAGACATTATCTCTATGGTAATCACTTTACGGTGTACACTGACCATAAAAGTCTTCGACACATCTTTGATCAAAAACAGCTGAATATGAGGCAAAGTCGATGGCTCGAGACATTGAACGATTATTATTGTGAGCTGAAATATCATCCTGGCAAGGCGAATGTAGTTGCCGATGCCCTTAGTCGAAAAGATGATATTAAACGTGTTCGTGCTTTAAACCTAAAAATCAAATCGAATCTTATTTCACGAATCTGTGAAGCTCAATTGGAAGCTATTAGACCGACACTTATCGAAGGTGAAGGACCTATTGGTTTTGAGAACCAACTTCAAGTGAAAGCTAATGGTACACGGTACTTTGGCAATAGAATCTGGGTTCCTCGTTTTGGTAATCTTCGCGAACTAGTCTTGGATGAAGCACATAAGACTAGATATTCTATCCATCCCGGTTCCAGTAAGATGTATCACGATGTGAAGGAATTCTACTGGTGGCCTAACATGAAAGCCGATATTGCTACTTATGTTAGTAAGTGTCTCACTTGTTTGAAAGTCAAGGCCGAACATCAAAAGCCTTCTGGTCTGTTGACACAACCCGACATTCCGCAGTGGAAGTGGGAAGGTATCACTATGGACTTCGTTACTAAGTTACCTAAGACTTCGAACGGTAACGATACTATTTGGGTCGTAGTTGATCGTCTTACTAAATCTTCACATTTCATACCGATCAAGGAAACTGACAAGATGGAGAGATTAGCACAGCTTTATATTAAAGAAATCGTCTCACGTCATGGTGTTCCTATCTCGATCATTTCTGATCGCGATAGTCGATTTGTTTCTAGATTTTGGAAAACTTTACAATCTGCTCTTGGAACTCAACTCGACATGAGTACAGCTTATCATCCGCAAACCGATGGTCAAAGTGAACGAACCATTCAAACTATGGAGGATATGCTACGTGCTTGTGCAATCGATTTCGGCAAAGGATGGGATAGACATCTACCTTTGGTTGAATTTTCTTATAATAACAGTTATCACTCCAGCATTAAGGCTGCACCTTTTGAAGCTTTATATGGACGGAAGTGTAGATCCCCTTTGTGTTGGGATGAACTTGAGGACAGACATTTAACTGGTCCTGAAATTATTCACGAAACTACCGAAAAGATCGTTCAAATCAAGCAACGTTTAGAAACTGCCCGTAGCCGACAGAAAAGCTATGCCAATAAGAAACGAAAAGACATCGAATACCAAGTTGGAGATAAAGTCATGTTGAAAGTATCCCCTTGGAAAGGTGTTGTCCGCTTCGGTAAGCGAAGTAAACTCAGTCCACGATATGTTGGACCATTCACAATCACTGAAAGAGTCGGTCCCGTGGCATACCGATTAGAACTGCCAACCGAACTTAGTCAAGTACATGATGTGTTTCATGTCTCAAATCTTAAACGGTGTCTTGCCGATGACACACTCGTTATTCCTCTGGATGATGTCCGCATTGATGAGCAAATGCACTTCGTTGAAGAACCTATAGAAATCATGGAAGGAGAGGTCAAACAAACGCGTAAAAGCAATATACCTATCGTTAAAGTCCGGTGGAATTCGCGTAGAGGCCCCGAATATACCTGGGAACGCAAAGACCATATGAAACGGAAATATCCCCATCTCTTCTCAACTGCTGATGCAAACGAGAAAACTACCTAAAAACTTCGGGACGAAGTTTTCAATAACGGGGAGGTACTATAACGACCCTCATTTTTCCATTCTATATTTTTTCAATATTAAATGCCCAAACAATATAATTAAAACTTAATGATCAAACTTTAATCAACAATTGTTAAGTGTTAAGAGTTAGAAAACATATTAATTAACTTTGTGCAATAATTGACAAGTTAATAAAAGATGAAAATAATAAACTGTTAGTCGACACTCACTGCTAATTAAAATTTATGCATTTATGTAATATTATAACTAATAACCTATAAGTAATAAATAAAAATTGACATTTATATAAATAATAAAACAATTGGGAACTAAATATATACAAGTCATGAATTAGTAAAAAGAAATAATACTTATCATGTAGTAAATGTAAAAATAATAATAGTAATAATAGTAATAATAATGAGACTAAAGAATCTTAAACAATTACATCCTTATGTTGACTAAAAATTAAAATAAAATATATATATAAACTAGTACCACCTATTGTTGACTAAAAATTATAAAACAAAATAAAATCATTAATTAGAACATCCTTATGTTGACTAACACTCTAATACTTGCACTATATAAACTCCTAGTTTCTCATTCACAAATCACACCAAAATCCTCTCAAAAACAATCTCTCCCTCTCCCTCTCTTGTGGTATTCGGATCTTCAAGCTTGTTCTTCGTGTTCTTCAAGAATCTTCAAGGAGTTCTTCAAGATTTTTAAGGCTTTGATCTTCCATCTTCATCGTGTTCATCTTTTCTTTGTTAATTATCTTGAATCTTCAAAGGTATAACATAAACCCTAAACTATTTACATAAACTTTAATCCTTGTTAATTCATATTCATATTATAAACTTGTTATCCATAAACACACCTAGATTTATATATACATATATACATGTAAAAAAATATATATATATTTTTATATATACATATACATATTAAAACCTTAAACCCTAATACTACTTATACTAGTACTTAACATGTATATACTATTACTATTACTAGCACCTATAACCTACTACTTATATTGTAGCACACAAACATTTTGGGATATGTATTAGAGATGTATAGATCTTCGAACTTTCTTGACGAATGGTTTCTACGAGATTCTAGGCAGAGGGTTTGGACTTCCGATTTAAAGGGTCCTATGGCTCAAGCCCCTAGATCTAAATTAGCCATTCGAAGGGAAAGGGGTGATTGGAAGCTTATCTAATACGGCAAGTATCCTAAAATGGAAACACTCATAAAAGTAGAAACTCTCTAGTCATAGAAACTTAGTAAAATAAGAAACTTTCTAAAAATAGAAACTTTATAAAAATAGTAACTTACTAGGAATAGAAACTTAGTAAAACAAACTATACTTAAACACATACTTAAACTTAAACATGGGCAAAACACTTAACTACTCTTAAATGTCAATAGGTTGACTTTCTTGCTCACTCGTTCAACTCTCTATTCTGAGGAATAACTCTCTCTACTTACTAAGGTGAATTCATAGCCCCACTCTTTATTGCTAGCAAACTTATTTAATTTATTTGGGGTGAGACACATGCTGCTTTTACTATTTACAATTTAGACACAAGTACCAACTGCTAAAACTATGCTATACCCGGCTATGTCCGACTAAGTCCCTACAGTGATATTTTTAAGTGCTGCGGCATGCTTATTTATTGGGGGTAGGCCTATCGGGAGTAACGTCCCCGATACATTTGACTCAGTCTTTGTATTACTTGATAATGAAATTTAAACCGACAAGGACAGACACAACTTGTCATGGGGCAAACTTGAACGTTTAGTCTAAATATCACGCACTGGCATAACTTTTTGATCCTGCGGGAGATCAACCTTACAAATTAAATCTTGTGGTCTAAAACAAACGGTCAAACTTATTTGTTAAACCTATGAACTTCACTCAACCTTTTGGTTGACACTTTAGCATGTTTTGTCTCAGGTGCTGTTTGATTCAAGCTCTTATACTTACTGCTTATGTGATGCTACTTGGACATAGGATCAAGAGATATCGCATTTATTACTTCTGCATGTGAACATTTCCATTATTGTTACTCCTATCATTGTAACTACGTTTCATTTTCCGCTGCGTGCTCAATAAAGTTTGTTTTATCATTTAGTATTGTTCTCGTATATTATAATATGTTGGTTGATTTGATATTAAGTCACATTTCACCCAGGCCCTAACTGGGGGTGTGACAAGTACCTCGCGATGTAATCAACTGTTGTGAATCGTTTATTATCGATATGGACTTCGTCCGGATGGATTAGGACGGGTCCTTTCATGAAATGGCATTTCTCCCAATTAAGTACTAGATTTGATTGTTCGCATCTAATAAGCATTCGTTCAAGATTAACTTAACATGATTCAAATGTATCACCAAAGACTGAAAAGTCATCCATGAAAACTTCCATGCATTCTTCTATCATGTCATGAAAAATCATCATCATGCACATTTGAAAGGTTGCAGGGGCGTTGGAAAGTCCAAATGGCATGCATTTGTAAGCAAAAGTACCATAAGGGCACGTGAACGTGGTTTTCTCTTGATCTTCGGGTGCTATTGGAATTTGAAAATATCCGGAAAATACATCAAGAAAACAATAGTAACTGTTTCTGGCTAATCTTTCCAACATTTGATCAATAAAAGGTAAGGGAAAGTGATCTTTTCTGGTGGCGTCATTTAATTTTCTATAATCAATACATACACGCCATCCTGTTACAGTCCTAGTAGGAATAAGCTCATTTTTCTCATTTGTGATGACAGTCATGCCACCCTTCTTAGGTACGCATTGAACTGGGCTTACCCATGGACTATTAGAAATTAGATAAATTAAACCTGCATCAAGAAGTTTAATAATTTCTTTCTTAACTACATCTTGCATATTAAGATTTAGTCTTCGTTGGCGTTGCACATACGTTTTATGACCTTCTTCCATAAGGATTTTATGTGTGCAATACGAAGGACTTATTCCTTTAATATCATGAATCTTCCATGCAATGGATGGTTTATGAGCTTTCAACATAGAAATGAGTTGTGATTTCTCATTTTCGGTAAGAGAAGACGATATTATTACAGGTAATTCAGATTCACCATGTAAATAAGCATATTCCAAATGGTTTGGAAGTAGCTTTAACTCTAGTGTCGGAGGTTCTTCTATCGATGATTTATATCGATATCTGTCTTCTTCTTTTAGCATTTGAATTTCTTCTGTTGTTGGTTCATATCCATTAGCTATTAGTGTAGCTAACATTTCAGTTTCATCAATTGGTTCAGTACCTTCTCCTAAAGAACATTCTCCCGTTCCTTGTAATTCTGGAAATTCTTCTAACAATTCTGTATGTGAATCTATAGTTTGAATATAATAACATGTATCATCTGCAGATTGCGGTTGTTGCATTGCTCTATCAACTGAAAAGGTAACACTCTCGTCTTCTATACTTAGGGTCAGTTTCTTACCGAACACGTCTATCATTGCTTTAGCCGTGTTTAAGAATGGTCTTCCTAATATGAGAGGAACTTGAGAATCTTCTTCCATGTCTAGAACAACAAAATCTACTGGAAATACTAAAGTACCAACTTTAACTAGCATGTTCTCCATTATCCCTCTAAGATATTTTATTGATCTATCGGCTAGTTGTATGCTTATTCGTGTTGGTTTCAATTCTCCAAGGTCTAGTTTAGCGTATAGTGAATACGGAATTAAATTTATACTAGCACCTAAGTCTGCCAATGCTTCTATTGAACTAAGACTACCCAGAAAACATGGAATTGTGAAACTTCCTGGATCTGATAATTTTTCTGGTATCTTATTCAACAGCACTGCTGAACAATTAGCATTCATAGTAACAGCCGAGAGTTCTTCCATTTTCTTTCTATTCGAGATTAGATCTTTCAGAAATTTAGCATATCTAGGCATTCCTGAAATCACATCAATGAAAGGAAGATTGACATTTATTTGTTTAAACATATCCAAGAATTTGGATTGCTCGGCTTCGAGTCTCTCTTTTTTCATTTTACTCGGGTAAGGAAGTGATGGTTGGTATGGTTTAACATAAAGTTTATTCTTAACTGTGTTATCTTCATTAACCTTTTCAACTACCGGTTCTTTTTCCTTATCTTGTTCAGGTTGTGATTCTTGTAGAGTAGGAATAGCTTCATCAGAAATTACAGGTATTTCAGGTAGTTTAAGTGTAATACCACTTCTTGTGGTAATGGCTTTAGCTGTTTCATTCCGGGGGTTAGCATTTGTATCACTAGGTAAACTTCCCGGTTTTCTTTCACCTATTAACCTTGCTAGGTTACTTACTTCTTGTTCCAAATTTTGAATAGAAGCTTGTTTATTTCTAAATGCTTGAGCATTTTGTTCATTAGTTTGTTTCTGAGATGTGAAAAACTGCGTTTGAGTTTCAACTAGCTTCGTCATCATATCTTCTAAATTCGGCTTTTTATCATCGGTTTGTGGTGGTTTGTTTTGAAAATTAGGTCTTTGCTGGTTGTAAGTATTATTGGATACTTGTTGATTACTAGGACCTTGTTGATTGTTGTATGGAACATTTCGGTTATAATTCTGGTTTTGATTGTAAATCGGTCTTGGCAGTTGATAATTATTCTGATAATTATTTCCAGGCCTTTGGCTTAGATATGAAACATTCTCTCTTTGTTCCATTGTTAGCTCAATACTGAGACAATCTTTTGTCAAATGTGGTCCTCCACACTGCTCACAACTAATTCGTATTGAGTGAATATCTTTAGTCATCTTTTCCATTCGTCTCTCGACAACGTCTATCTTTGCGGAAATGGAATCTAAGTCATGGCTAGAATCGGCTCTAGCTGCTTTAGATGATCTAACGATATCTTTTTCTTGGTGCCACTCATGTGAGTGGGAAGCAGTGTTATCAATAATTTTGTAAGCATCAGTTTCGGTTTTCTTCATAATAGAACCACCAGCTGCTATATCGATGTCTTTCCTTGTAGTGATGTCGCATCCTTGTTAGAATATTTGTACTATTTGACAGGTGTCTAAACCATGTTGCGGACATCCTCTTAATAACTTTCCAAATCTGGTCCATGCCTCATATAGAGTTTCATTCGGTTTCTGTGTGAACGTAACAATTTCTCCTTGAAGTCTTACGGCTTTAGATGCTGGAAAGAATTGTTTAAGAAAATTTTCAACTAAAACGTCCCATGTATCAATCGCCCCTTCAGGTAACGATTCCAACCAATCTTTGGCTTCTCCCTTTAAAGTCCAGGGAAATAACATGAGATATATCTGTTCATTTTCAACTTCTCTTATTTTGAATAAAGTACAGATCCTATTAAAGGTACGAAGATGTTCATTTGGATCTTCCTTCGGCGCACCACTAAATTGGCATTGATTTGTTACCATGTGTACAATTTGTCCTTTGATTTCATAATCTGGCGCATTAATGTCTGGATGAGTAATTGCATGACCTTGGCCAGTGTGTTTAGCTCTCATTCGGTCTTCCATACTTAAAGGTTCCAGATTTTCCATAATTGAATTTGTTGAATCTGAATCACTAGAGGATTCTGATTTAATGGTTCGTTCCTCAACAATCTCTGTTTGAATGATTGGTGGTTCCGGAGAAAAAATTAATGGTTCAGGATCTATGAATTGTCCCTGAATATTCTCCGGATTCTCAATTGTGAGGTTGGGTTCAAAAAATGGATTATCGGAAATTTGAATTGGAGTACTTGGTCGACTGGATGACGATTCTAAAGAAAAATCAACGGCGACAATATTTGCTAGATATCTTGATCTGGTTACAGGTAGTGAATGTACAAAAGGTGGTGAACGTCTTGCTCAGTGCATTCACTGAATATCCTATTAGTTTTTAAAAGGAAAGAAAAATTATATAAGTTATCCAATTAATAGACTTTTCTGATTTTGCCCACATTTCGAATAGCCAAAAGATGCAGCAGAGGGGCAGGATTCGTTGGTCTCAATATAATTGAGTACTGTTTGGCTCCAATAACCCGGTCCACGTACAAATCCAACTATTACTACGAACCAGAAAATTTTGATGTCTATCAATTTAACCACTTAAAATAAATTTTCGTAATTTTAAGAAGTTTAGAGAAGAAGTAGAAAAATTCTAAGTCCTAAAAACTAGAATGGCGAGAAATAAGAAAGAAAGAGAGTGCGTCGGAAAACGTCGAAAAAGAAAAGGGTTGAAAAATAAAAGGCGTCGAAAAATAAGAAAGAAAAAGAGTGACTTATAAAACTTTAAAACACTCGACTAACCCAACCTTATTACTATCACTAACTTAAAATTAAAATTGCAAATTGAGATTACTAATTGGAGTGATAATTGATACATAGGTAAAAGGTGTCGAAAAATAAAAATAAGAAAGTAGCGCGTTGAAACGGCGTCGCAAAATTCTAAAGCACCTAAATCTTAGTCTAAGGAATAAGCACTTAAGGGATTTTATGGCAAAGCCTAAAAATCTAGAAATAATAATAAGCTACGGCAAAAACTAGAACTTAAAATTAGATACGAGCGAAAAATATAAATATTACGAATAAACGATTAAAAAGTTACAAAAATAAAAATAGGCTTAAAATTGATAAAGAGTACAATTTTTATAAAAATATTATTTTTATATTATTTATTTTATAAAAGTATTAATTTTTTATATACAAATAAAACTAATTATAATTTAATATTATTAATTAATTTAAAAAACTTAAACTAAATAATAATAATAATTAAACTAATTTAGGGTTTATTAATAATAATAATTAATAATACTTCGTAATTAATGCGATTAGGGTTATGTGGCCTGTCTGTCAGGGAGGCTCCGCGAGTTGCGGTGAACCCAGTTCAAAAACTCCGCGGGTCGCGGAGGGTGCAGTTTCAGTTCAGAAACAGGCTCAAATTCGGACAGGTTTTTTTTATGTTTTAAATAAATACGAAATATTTAAATAAAACTTATATTTTTTTAACACTAAAATAAAAATAAAGAAACTTTATAAAACTTTTAACAAACTCTTAAAAATATATAAATTTTTGTTTTTCTTTTTATATTTTTGAATTTTTAAAACGTATTTTTACAAAAGCGTATTTTTTTATAAAAGTAAACTAAAAATAAAATTTTTTTTATATAGCGTTGCGCTTCCGGCTTTTAAGCTAGATTGTTCCCCGGCAGCGGCGCCAAAAATACTTGATGTTATGCGAGGTGTATATGAAATAGCTTTATTTTTACAACTAAATACTATTAAATATGCTACAATTTTACACAAGTTATTTATTTATTTATCAAGTGGATATACTTAAACCTTGCTACAACACTTATAGGTAGTGTACCTAATCGTACAGTAGTGTAGTTTTTAGTAAGTCCGGTTCGTCCACAGGGAATCTCTTTAAATAAAGCTTAACGCTATATTAGTTTTAATTTATAAAAATACAAATATATATAAGTAATATTATTATTATAAAAAGGGGGTTTTTACCGTTTAATGACCGGTTTGTCAATTTTAAAACTTAGTCGCAGTTAAAACCTAATGTAAAATATTAAAAATAAATATAACTTAATTTAAAGCGTAAAGTAAATAACGATAATGAAATTGCGATAAATAAAAGTGCGATAAAATAAAATTGCGATAATTAAAAAGTACGATAATTAAAAGTGCAATTAAATACAATAACAATAAATAAAAGTGTGATAATTACAAGTGCAATTAAATATAAAATAAAGGAAATTAAATATGAAATAAAATAATTATGCTTATTTAAACTTCCGTAATCATGATGTTTGACGTGTTGATTTTAGTTTTATACCCATGGATTAATTGTCCTTTGTCCTGGATTATTCAATATGTCCGTCTGGTTTTTGTCCATAACAGTCCATCAGTCATAAATATAAAGTACGAGTATCCTCGGCAAATTATCCTTATACCCGAAGTTAAATATTCCAACTAATTGGGGACTTAAACTGTAACAAGGTTTTAATACTTTGTTTAATAATTACACCAGGTTATCGAGTGCGTGTAACCCAAGGTTTTAACACTTTGTTATCAATTATGCCAAGTGTCCTTGTACATAATTTCACCCCTGTTTTAATAATTCTAGTGACTATTAATCCATTCCCGTGTCCGGTTAAATGAACGATTATTCGTACATATAAATATCCCGCCCATCGTGTCCGATCGAGTGTATATGGTTATTTATAGGTACATCCAATTGTAAATATTTATATTAAAATTAACAAACTATCATTTAGTTAAACAAATATAAAGCCCATTAATAGCCCATAGTCTAATTTCCACAAGTGTCGTTCTTTTGTCCAAACCCCAATTATGGTACAAAGCCCAATTACCCAATTTTAATATTTTTAGCCCAACATCATGATTACTTCGTCTTAAATAAGCATAATAATAATTTAGCTACGAGACATTAATGTAAAAAGGTTGAACATAACTTACAATGATTAAAAATAACGTAGCGTTACACGGACAGAATTTCAACTTACACCCTTACAACATTCGCTAACATACCCTTATTATTAGGATTTAAAATTAAAATTAAAATTAACATATAAATATATATATATATATATATATATATATATATATATATATATATATATATATATATATATATATATATATATATACGTTTACATATAGATAGAGAGATTGATATATGATATTTAAAACGATCAAAATGCGTTTCCTTTTATAGCAGATTTGGTTTTGAGTGCTCCGTGAGTCGCGGTGAATTTACCCTTCAAACTCCGCGAGTCGCGGAGTTTGAATTTCCAGCTCACTCCAATTTATATCTTAGCTTTGCCGACGGATTTTAATAATATAAATATAATATAAATATATAATTTATATAATTAATTATATATTATATTATATTTATATACATAATTAATTTGTAACTTTCGGTCCGTTGCGTCGAGCGTTGAGAGTTGACTCATGTCCCGGTTCCGGATTTTCGAACGTCCTTGCGTACAATTTAATATCTTGTACTTTGCGTTTTGAATCTTGTACTCTTGTAATTTCGAGACGTTTCTTATCAATAATTGGAACCACTTTGATTGAATTTGGACTTTTGAGCTTTTTGGTCGTTTGCGTCTTCAATTCGTCGAATCTGTCTTTTGTCTTCACCTTTTATTATTTAAACGAATATTACTTGTAAATAGGACAATTTCAACTAAAAGCTTGTCTTTCTTGAGGGATAATGCTATGAAATATATGTTCGTTTTTAGCATTATCAATAGGCACAATTCTGTGAATCGTCTTTCGTACGAAGTAATATCGAATCCCTGTGTTAGTAACCCTCTAAGTTCTGACTTGAGCTTATTGACCTCGGTTCTGGGACGGTACTTCTCGTTCATCAAGTGCTTGAATGCTGACCACAGTAGCGCGTAAGCATCATCTTGTCCCACTTGCTCTAGATAGGTATTCCACAATGTTAACGCAATACCTGTGAAGGTATGCGTAGTGATAGTACGTATTTTCTCTACTAGAGAGTAAGCGTATACGTACTAGTGCAAAGTAAAATGAACCATGTGAGGAGTAGTTTTCCGATTGACGTCTAAAACCATGGCGTGGCTTAAGTCAATCTTAAAATAGGGGTTACATATGTTCTGCCTGTATACTTGGTGCTGGGCGGAAGAAGTCATGCCTTGGAGCTGGGAGGAAGAGGTCATGCCTTGGAGCTAGGCAGATGAAGTCATGCCTTGGAGCTGGGCGGATGAAGTCATGCCTTGGAGCTGGGCGGATGAAGTCATGCCTTGGAGCCGGGCGGATGAAGTCATGCCTTGGAGCTGGGCGGATGAAGTCATGCCTTGGAGCTGGGCGGATGAAGTCATGCCTTGGAGCTGGGAGGAAGAAGTCATGCCTTGGAGCTGGGCGGATGACAGTCGAAGTCTAGAGAGAGAAAGCATGTATGAGAGAGAAAGTCTAGAGAAAGAGTAGTATGCTGTCCAGAAATTGGGACCCGAAGTCATGGAGAGTGGAGAGTGGAGAGTGGAGAGTGGAGAGTGGAGGGTGGAGAGTGGAGAATGGAGAATGGAGAGTGGAGGGAAGTGTGTGAGAGAGAAAGTGAAATGGCTGTCCCTCTTTTCTTGTGTCAAATGAGGTGGGGAGCTCTTCTATTTATAGGCAAAGTTTGGGCTAGTAGGAAGCTTCTTGAGCTTAATTAATGGGAAAGCCCAATAACTTGCACGTCTTCACTAATTTGGGCATAACTTTCTCATACGAACTCCGATTGAGGTGATTCAAAAGCCAAAACGTCCGTAACTCAGAGCTCCACATCTTTCATTTTATGCGTGTAAACCATAATGTACACCATTAAGTCCCCCCAGTTTGATGACTTTAGTTTTGCGAAAAAAATGAAGTCATTAAACTATAAAAAAGAAATCAAGTGCCTCCCTGCCTTAGGAACATATAGTTGCTGTTATCTGCCACTGAAATGATATATTTTCTAATGATTCTCCAAATAACTTGATTTTGATTATTTAGCCTGTTTTAGAATGTTTGAAAATCTTGCCATGTATATATTAGTCATGTTATAATTGTTTGACTTCATGCGAAGATTATGTGATTAAACTTTTGCTTTTTACGGACGTAGCATGTGTGATGCTCACGAAATTTGTATAAGGGGTTAAGCATAGAAAGCTGCCTTCAGGGCTTACGCATAACGGAGAGCGGCCTGATTGATGTCTTAGATTGCTTGTGTTAGCCGGAAAACTCTGAACATGTATATATTAACATTTCCACGATGCTCCTGTTCATTGTGTATTTTGCACTTATGCATTGTGCGGCTTAAAAAGTTGTACTTTGAATTATTGACAAAGCTTTATTTGCTCGACCTTAAGTCGAAAGAACTAGTTCTTGTAATTTGATTTATCGTCGACATTCCGTAGGTTCTAAACTACGATCACTTTGCCGGCTATGTGACGGTGGTTAAACCGTTACCTTTTCAACCCTTTGTTTACGATTAAACTTCTGCCAGCGAGACTAGATATCTCTTAGGAGGGCAGGGATGACACACAGCTATGTGACACCTGGGCTAAAAAATCCTTGGTAGGATAAAAATATGAATATTTTGCCGTAAGAATAATTGTTTTATTTCTTACTCTTAAAGAAATTTTTACATTTACGACCGTATCTCATGTTCTAGATAGTTGATCGGGCTATCTGAACATACAGTACTACGCATAAAATTTCTTTAAATTTATTACCTTTCAAAGTCTTCTCAGTTCTTTTCCGGTTGGCGTTGAGAGCATATATAATCCATTATCATTTGCCTTTACTGTTCGATATGATCTTTCCCATCATGGTCTTAATCTTGAATATTTAGTAAATATCTTGCATATGATGTGATGGGCTTACGCAAATGCGGCCATATGGGCTTATGCAAGAAGCGGCCATGAATATATAATGACGAGCCATGGATCAACGAATGTGACCACGAACTTATAATGTGTCTTCTCAAAAAATATCCTTTTGATAAATACTGCATGAAGTTTTGATATTGTACCTTGTACTTGATATGATAAGTCATGTTGCATATTGTTGATAAATATAGACAGATGTTAAGCTTTTTGTAATTCCTTATGCGTCCTTCCACCATGCTTCTTTATTTTGATGTTATACGTATGTGATGCTATGCACTTTGCTCTTTATGCTTTATTTTTTACCGTGTGAATTGCATATCTTTTTCTTCTGCTTGAGGTGTTACATGGTTAATTGATATAATGCTTGTTTTGTGTAAATGTGTACTTTGAAGGTTGAATTTGTATCACCGTGCACGCATGCTATGTCTTTGAAATTTGCATCCAACACTTTTGCCTTCGCATGTGCCTATTTTGCTTATGTATTATTTGACGTGACCACACCTTATCTTAACTCCACTTTTACGAATGACGTTTGATCTTTTAGCGTTTCGAAATGAATATTGAGTTTCACATTTTGAGACCGAAAATGTTTCAATTCCGTGACTGGCAGACGAGACTGAATATACAATAAGGTATTATGTATGAAACTGCTCAGGAATACGTCCATATTTCTTCTAATTTTATGTTGTCAAGCCAAATGTCAATTCTTGGTACAATCCCTTTCTTGAAAAATGTAATTGTACTTTGCTACACGGATGCCGTTTTGCGAAAATGTACTTTGACATTGTATAGATTGTCAAAATGTTATATCGTGGTGAAATGATGGTCTGGAGAGAAGCTTGATTTGTAACCGACCCATTGTGTAACTCTGGTATTCGCTACTTTGTGTTTAGTGTGGATCCCCATTCAATATACACTTTCCATTATTGTGCCTTGTAGTAGCTTTGACGATACTCCCACATTTAATTATCATGAACGTATAAATCTCAAATACTGTTGGCGTTCAACTTGCAACCAGTCATGATTACTCGTTTTCGTGATGCATCCAAATAGTTTATTTAATGATGAAGTCTTCCAAATATTCTTGATCGCATGATGTTCTTGTTGTTGATGAAGTGATATCTGTAATATTCCTTTCTTTCTGTTCAAACGATGATTGCATTTTGTTTGCTAAATGCTAGCCGGATGTAGATGAATTTCTTCAGAGTCCAACGCCTTGAAAATCTATTCCACCAACTGAGATACTCATCCAAATGATAATATGCTTTGAATGTATGATGGAATACAAAATAGAATTTCGTAGTAGAATATATGTATTTTGAGCGATGACCCTTCTTGTACTTTGTTACTTTTTTTTATATGCTTGTAGACAGAACTTGAGTATAAGATTATATTGCATTGGAAACAACTTTGATAACTTTGATAACAATGATGCTGGACGATTTCGGCATTTCCTGGACCATAATATTTTTCTGACAAGTAGTCGTTTTAAAATTGACGTACTCAAGTCAATGAGTAAGACGGAACACGGCATGCTATCTTTCAATAATACTTTATCAATGTTGTAGTTGGAAATAATCTTCGTAATTGATGACTAGACGGTGGTGACCGGATTTCGAAAGACGGAAGTTCTTTTTAGGCGTAACACGTAGATAATGTGCAACACTCAAATGACTTCAAGAATGGACGTCGGTGTTCGTATTACAACAATTGCCCCTAGTTGATGACCGGATAACGGATTACGGGTTACTTGTACCAATGTTGGCTTCATATTATATAGATCGTGCTCCTGTTTATAATGTGTGAATAATTGCTTCCCAAAGTGTTGTGTTCAAATAACTTGTCTGGATTAGAAGTTTGCTATCCTTGTAGACATTAACGGACTCTTTTTATGCGAACGGATTCTCAGCACCTCAAAGTACCCCATAGTTATACTCAAACAAAACTAGCCTCAATAAATGTTCAAATTTCTTCCTAGAATCATGACCAAATATAACTTACAAGACGTAGATCGGATGCGAATATCGATAGCGATTTATCATTTTGTATACTAAACGCTTGTCGAATTGTAGATTAATTTCCTTGGAGTACGTCTAAAGTCTAGAAGTTATATCTCACCATCTAGCATGCTTAGTTCAAATGAGAATTTGTCTTGGTGGCTAATGGAGTACGGATGAGTATTCCGCTATAATTCTGCAATAAATTTCTTTTGTGCCAGATGTTAACACCTATTTCCTTATGAGGTAAGGCTTAGTGTGCCAACAAAATACTAGAAGTAATCTAGCTTTAGGAGGGCGGAGTGTTGCCGATTGATTTTTAACCTCGGGAAATAATCCCTGCAGACCCGGTTCACAAGTGTAGAAACTTGTGGGGTGGCTTAATCAATCTGTCATCCGTAGAGCGTAAGAGTGCTAGCTGGATGACTTCTAGTGAGAGAAAATAGAGAGAGAAAGAGAAGTGAAGTCTCAGCTCTCAAAGTTGTCAGAATCTCTGAACTGTGTAAAATGACGACCCAAGGGGTCTATTTATAGTGTCAGATCCACCAGATTGCTCGGGGACACGTGTCAGATGATGATACGTTCTGTTATTCGTGATCCGTAATTTACGCTGAAGGTGGCGTTCTCCGGCCAGGTCTTACGCGCTAGGCGGCCTTCAGGGCTTACGCATGACGGAGCAACCTGTACAGAGGAGAACGCTGGACGGATAATTCCACAAGACTGTTGTTTCCAGCCTTCCTGAGGCTACTTTTATGTAACCATTATGCCTTTTATGTGTGTATACAATAGGATACACCATTAAGTCCCCCCAGTTTAATGACTTAAGCATTTGAAGAATGATTAAGTCATTAAACTTAGAATAACGCATGCCAACCAAGTCTTCACGCTTCCTTTTTGCATTGGGAAGCACATCACAGGCATTAAATGATAGGCGAATTTTACTAACATTATGATGATTGCTTATATCGCACGCGCCTCTAGCTGTAAAAAGACCTATTGATGTACTCACCTTTTTACCTTGTCTTTACACGTGTGTGGCTGAAAACAAAACCGCCAAAATCACCACTGATTACAGCTGTTATATCTTTTGCTTTTTATCCACCATAAACCCTAACCGATCATTTACTTTTACAACTTTCTCCTACAGTATTCATCTTCTTCCATCAATAACTTCGTTACCACCTGTTTCATTAGAACATTAATGGCAGCCATAAAGGATGTTGCAGCTATTCCTAGCAGAGTAAATGAGTGATATTTAAGCGAGCTACTGCAACATTTTCCTAGATTAGCTGGTGTTGAACCAGTGATTCCTGCAAGTAATGCCAGAGCCTGCTCACCGCCCCCTGGCAAGGTTGCTATTTATGGCCATTCATTCTTCAAATTTTGCTTACGTCTGCCATTTACACCCTTCTTCTTAGAAGTTTGCAAATTTTACGATGTTGCTGTTGGTCAATTCGAACCAGCATCAATTCGAAAGATCTTGATTTTTGAAATGTATTATCACGCAACGAGCATTGAACCATCAATTCGGATATTTTGCCATTTGGTACGTATAGCACGCCATGAAAATGGTTGGTTCACTTTTAATAAAGTTCATGGGTTTCTGAAACCTGCACTTGATCATCCTGGCGACAACTGGTATGCTTCATTTATCTTTATTAATGAAGATGCAATTGATAAACAATACTCAGCTACTTGAGTATGGCGCAAATACTCGCATACCGTATCTGTTACCTTTCCAAAACTCGTCACCAAAGAAAACCTTTTGTTTAAAAGGATTAAAGCTGAAGAAATCAATGACATTAAATATGGAGAACACATGCTTTCGCTGACATCCATGAGCCAAGATTGGGATATCTCACAAGGCTATGCCTGTATTCTTGCTGGGAAAAAGAGTAAGCACTTACGTTTGCTACATATGCTTAAATAAAATGCTCTTCTTTATTTATTCATTTAATCACTGTGACTTTTTAATTTTTGCAGAAATTACTCCGCTTACCGCCATGCGGTCATCGGTTTATTCACAGCTTACCTTTACTACCGAGAAAATTATTGATGATACCCCCAAAATAGATGTAATGAGAGATGAGGAAAATGAAGAAGAAGAAGAAGAAGAAGACATAGGTATGAATCGAGTTTCCTCTAGAGAACGTCGTACCTCGGGTAATGAAAATGACAACACTGAATTATGCAAAATTCCATACCAAAACCTGTACTTGTTTTCTTGCATACCCAGTACTGGTGGATTTTATAATCCAAACCCTTCCTTATACTTTATGCCACATTTGAAATGTTGCGAAGCATATTGGAACTCTTTTATAAATAACAATTTTCCTTTATCTCCAGAAGCAAGTGCATCACATCAAGATACTACATTAACAACTCTTCCGCCTTCCGCCAAGAGGAGAAGAACTGGTCAAATTCCTCCGTCATCCGCTCAATAAGGCGTTGGCCTTAGTTCTTCTCAACAACAAATTACACTTCCCAATCTTGACACAAACATGCTTTCCTCCCTTTT
Source organism: Rutidosis leptorrhynchoides (assembly GCF_046630445.1). Taxonomy (NCBI): domain Eukaryota; kingdom Viridiplantae; phylum Streptophyta; class Magnoliopsida; order Asterales; family Asteraceae; genus Rutidosis; species Rutidosis leptorrhynchoides. The sequence continues at coordinate 264,196,696 of NC_092337.1, forward strand.
AAAAGGACCACCACACTCGTACGAAGATTTCGTGACTTTTTTGAATGCCATGGTGTGTCCTTCACTAGCCCAATTCTTCAGCAATTTATCTGATACAGATGCCAAGAAGGTTAAGGCACAAAGTATCATCCTGAACATTGCTTCTGGTTTGAATGACCTTCAATGCCTATCTGACTTGCAAAACAGGAAGTCACTACAAATAAGGAGCTTTCTGCTGAAAAGGAGAAAGTAGCTAAGACTGAACGAATAGCCACAGAGATAACGAGGGAATACGAGACAATGAAGAGGCACTATGAAAATTGCAACAGTCAGAGGTCGGAGTATAAGGAGCAAGTAAAAGAACTATCTTTCAGAGAAAAGCGGCATCTGAGCAAAATTGATGAACTAGTAAAGGAGAACGAAAAAATGCTTGAACAAAATAACATGTTGAAAGAACAGCTTAAAGCCAAAGAGGAGAATGAAAGACGAATGATAACTGGCATTCCTGCGCTTGTAGAGCGTATCTTTAACTGTCAAGCATTATCTCACAGAATCTGTGAGTTTGTCCGCCTTGCCAAATCTGTTGAACGGTTAAAGTTTTTCAATTTTATGAAAAGAAAACTACTGGAACTTCCAAATCCTTTGCCTGAGGTAATCACATCAAATATTAATGAAAATGCCGATTTAGAAGCTAATGCAGCCGGTACCTCAATAGAAAATATGAGGTTTTCTGATCTTGAAAATCTTTGTAAAAGGCCAGATGTAACAATAGATGATGTATTAAATTATACTCCACAGGATGAATGAAACACTATGTTGTTATACATCTGCTTTTACATAATACTTAATATTGCACTTGGTTATGTATATTAGAAATATATGCTGTAACTTAGTAAGATTGTTGTAATGAACAATGTTCAAGATATTGAGATTGTACTTTTCAATCATTATAGTTATGAATATCAAAATCATATTCTCCGTCATACGCCTTCCGTCATGAAACTCATGAGGAAAAGTTATGAATTACTTTTTCCTTTATATATTTTGCTGGACACTAAGTTCCATTTTCCGTTGTGCTATGCATTTTGTGTATATAAGTTGTGTCATGACATTTTTTGTAGATTCGTTTCATTGCTTCGATGCTTTAGTGAGTTCTACATGTCTCACTATCGATACAACCATTTTGAGTATGATTGTACTTCTACCACCGAAAGGCTTTCTTTCTTTCTGCGGGTAGGGATGACACACAGCTATGTGACACCTGGGCTAAAAAATCCTTGGCCGGATAAAATTTGTGAAAAATATTGCCATAAGAATAATTGCTATTATTCATATTCTTAAAGAAACTTTTACATTTATGACTATATCTCATGCATTTGACAGTTGATCAAGCTGTCCATGCATATAGTGCTACGCATAAAATTTCTTTAAATTCATTGCATTCTAAGCTCTTTCATATTGCTCGCCGGAAGGCGCAGCAAGCATGTATGATCCATTCTGATTTACTTTCGTGACCTTATATGGTCCTTCCCATTTTGGGGCTAGCTTTCCAAATTTGATTTGCCTGCTTGCCTCATTATCACGCAGTACTAAATCACCTACTTCAAACTGCACATGCTGCACTTTCTTTTTATAATATTTTGCCATTTTATGCTTGTGATCTGCTTGCCGGATGGCGGCCATCAACCTTCTTTCCTCCAACAAGTTGAGATTCTCCCTTAATGCCTCAAAATTAGCCTCAACATCAAATGCCATAATGCGTTGCGTTGGCACACATATTTCAGCCGGTATCACTGCCTCTGTTCCATACACTAGACTGAAAGGTGTTTCCCCCGTGCTCCACTTTGGCGTCGTCCGGTGTGCCCACAATACATTTGGCAGCTCATCCACCCATCCAGTTTGACTTAGACCCAACCGTGCCTTAATGCCAGCAACGATTTCCTTGTTGGTAACCTCTACTTGTCCGTTCACTTGAGGATGAGCAACAGATGTAAAGTTTTGCTTTATGCCTAGCTCTTCACACCAACTCCGAAATGGATTTTCTGCAAATTGCTTGCCGTTATCGCTGACTATTTCATTTGGCACCCCATAACGGCATACAATATCATGCCAAACAAATTTTTTGACATTTTCTCCTGTGATTTTTGCTAAAGCCTTTGCTTCAACCCACTTTGTGAAAAAATCGATCGCTACCACCAAGAACTTAGCATTACCAGTGCTCCTATTGAATGGCCCCACAATGTCAATAGCCCATTTACAGAACGGCCAAGCGGATGACACCGGTATCAAATCATACTTTGGAAGACGCTGAATTGTACCATGCCTCTGACAATTCTCACATGTTTTTATGATTTCAGCGACATCCCGATAAAGGGAAGGCCAAAAATACCCTTGTCGCATGATCCGTGATGCCATAGTACGGAAATCGGAGTGTTGAGAACAAACTCCTTCATGCATTTCTTTGACCACTTTTATCGCTTCATCATCGGTTAAACATCTTAACAACGGACCATTGTATGACTTTCGATAAAGGACACCACTAACAATCTCATACATTGGTGCAGTCACTCTTATTCTTCTTGCTTCCGCCTTATCAACAGGTAACCATCCGTCATGCAAATATCTCAAATACGGAGTCATCCAAGTTTCCTTAGCTTCTTCAACTATTGCAATAATTGGTTTTCCATGTATTGATTTCTCCTTAAGTTCTTCAACCAACACTCGTTTGTGCAAATGATCAAAGGTTAAAGTAGCTAACTTGCTCAAGACATCAGCTTTCTTGTTCTTATTTCGAGGGATTTGCACGACTTCAAGGTTATCAAATTTCTTTGAAATTTCTTCCACCAACTTTACATATTGCCTCATGGATGTATCTCTTGCATCGAACGTTCCATTAACCTGCTGGGCGACAATTTGAGAATCAACATATTCTCGTAAATTTGTTATCCCCATTTCTACCGCTATGCAGAGGCCGGAGAGTAATGCCTCATACTCTGCTTCATTGTTTGAATCATAAAAACAGAATTTCAATGCATAAGTGTACTCTTCACCATCTGGACTTGTTAAAACTAGTCCTGCACCTGTTCCCTCTTCACTAGATGTCCCATCAGTGTGTAACTCCCACTCATGCTGTGACGGTTCCACTTTGTTGTCATACTCTACTTTTTCATTTGTCTCCAAGAGGAAATCTGCCAAAATTTGTCCTTTAACTGCATTTCGGGGAGCAAAATTGATTTCATACTCCCCCAACTCAATGGCCCATTTTGCTAAACGGCCAGATGATTCTGGACGCCGGAGTGTTTGCTTCAATGGTTGATCTTTTAACACTAAGATTTTATAACCTTGAAAATATCTTCGTAAACGTCGTGCAGTATGCACAAGGGCATAAACCATGCGGTGAAGTGGTGGATAATTTGTTTCACTAAGCTGCAACACCTTACTAACAAAATAAATAGGCATTTGCATGCCGTTCTGTTATGCGATTAGAACAGAACTTATTGCTTCCTTTGAGATAGCTAAGTATAAAATTAGGGTTTCCCCCTCTTTTGGTGCTGTTAACGTAGGTAATGTTTTTAACAACTGCTTGATCTCTTGGAATGCATTTTCGGCTTCCGCCGTCCACACAAAATCTTTTTTATTTAAACAGCCCTTTAACACCTTCATGAATGGAAGTGACTTTTCAGCTACTCTGGACAAGAATCTTGTTAATGCTGCTACACATCCATGTAGCCGTTGACCATCCTTTTTGCTAGTTGGTGACTTCATATCTTCAATTGCTTCAATTTTCTTAGGATTAGCTTTAATTCCACGTTCTGTTACAATATGACCTAAGAATTTTCCCTCTTCCACACCAAACGTGCACTTCTTGGGATTTAATTACATGTTAATTAGGATTTAATTTTCCCTCTGCAATTTCCCTTGGAACACCGGTCATATCAGACGGCTGCCATACAAAAACGTCTAGATTTGTTGTCAAAATATTGTATAATTTATCTTTACATTCGACGGACAACGTGTGCCCAATTATGATTTTTTGATCTGGAAATTTAAGATTTGGTGAAATTGACCCATCATCGTGTATGATTGGCTTAATTACTGCCTTTGTTACTTGGGAACACTCAATTGACTTCTGTCGTTCTGCATATAACGTTGCTACTCCGCTTGGCGTTGGAAACTTCATCATACCATGTATAGTTGACGTTACAGCTCCAAACGTCATTAAAGCAGTTCTTCCCAAAATTATGTTGTACTGTGAATTTGCTTTAACCACCAAGAACTCAATGTTGGCTGTGCGTCTTAGGGGTGGCTTGCCCAAGGTTACGTCAAGCAAAATACTTCCTTCCGACCAGGACGGCTCACTTGTAAAACTTGCCAACGGCACATATGTTTCCTTCATTTTTTTTTGTACATCTTTGGGTAGCTGTATGAAGTAATGTTCATACATAATGTCTGCTCCAGCTCCTGTGTCAGTGTAAATGTTGCGTATTAAGCAATTAGCAACTCGCGCTTCTATAACTACTGGTCCATCGGATGGATTTGTGTTACACATAGAAGGAAAGGATATTAATTGCTCTTCCCAATCTTCTAATACTTCTGCCTTCCTCCGTTGTCCAGCTTTCCATGGGTGTATCATGCCCACTTCTATGGGTATGAATTCGTTATCTTCGCCGTCTTTATCAGTGTTGGTGAGATGATTCGTCTTAATAATGGATGGCGCCATTGTTAACACCTATTTCCTTATGAGGTAAGGCTTAGTGTGCCAACAAGATACTAGAAGTAATCTAGCTTTAGGAGGGCGGAGTGTTGCCGATTGATTTTTACCCTCGGGAAATAATCCCTGCAGACCTGGTTCACAAGTGTAGAAACTTGTGGGGTGGCTTAATCAATCTGTCATCCGTAGAGCGTAAGAGTGCTAGCCGGATGACTTCTAGTGAGAGAAAATAGAGAGAGAAAGAGAAGTGAAGTCTCAGCTCTCAAAGTTGTCAGTATCTCTGAACTGTGTAAAATGACGACCCAAGGGGTCTATTTATAGTGTCAGATCCACCAGATTGCTTGGGGACACGTGTCAGATGATGATACGTTCTGTTATTCGTGATCCGTAATTTACGCTGAAGGTGGCGTTCTCCGGCCAGGTCTTACGCGCTAGGCGACCTTCAGGGCTTACGCATGACGGAGCAGCCTGTACAGAGGAGAACGCTGGACGGATAATTCCACAAGACTGTTATTTCCAGCCTTCCTGACGCTACTTTTATGCAACCATTATGCCTTTTATGTGTGTATACGATAGGATACACCATTACCAGACATAAAATGGAATTCGGCTGACTTTGTTACTTGAAAACACTATTTGAATGTGTAACAGATAACCACTGAATTTGTTGTCTTTATGAATGCAGACCGGATATCGCTAGAAGGAGCTCGGGTCTAGCGAAATGGAGAACGGATGTCGGATCTCATGAGACGGAACTTGTCTTGATTAAATGTTCTTTAAGTTTGTTTCCAGCTGCTGGAGATTGGGGCTTGGTCCGGATCTATATATGATCTGATGCTTTCTTGTACACAAAATAAAAATGGTGACCTTTTAAATAATTCCTCATGACTGACAAGTGAGATTATTATATTCACAAATTAAAAGATCTTTCTGTGGAATAGTGAAAACTGTAGAGCATGCATGTAAATCCCTATTGTAATTTCGTTTGACGTTTCACTTGTTGATAACAGCTCTTTGATGAGGTATAGGAGTTGTTGATGCGGGTGTGCTGGCAATGTAACCAGCAACACAGCAAGCTCGAGCTCAAAAGATGTTACACCCGAATCAGGCCAAGCAATGGTCGTTTTGCCATCTATTTCGTATAATCTAAGTATTTTTGGAGCTGGTTCAAGAAGCTCAGGGGTGATCCTACTTCAGTCCTTAAACTGAAGTAGTTATGTTTTCATGAATAAAGTTTTTGATAGTTGAAGGCAAGCCAGCAACGAAGAAGAACCAGCTAGCCGGACCAGCAAATGAGTTTAGTTCAGCCAGTAAAGCTTTAATTCACTCAGCCGGGTAACCAGCAAATCAAACCAGCAAAGTTATGGTTAGGCGAACCAGCTAGTTCAACCAGCTAAAGAATTTTAGTTCAATCAGCACACGAAACTCTAGTACAACCAGCACGCGATGCTATTTTCTGTCTGAATGGCCAACTTGCTGATACAATTCAAAGTTTACTTATGCTTTTCAATAAACCGGTCAGGTCATGTGCTTAACACGTGTGTGGCTGTTCTAGAAGAATGTTAGCTGTCCAAGGAAGACTCTCATTTATCATTGGATGCTTTTATCATGGGAAGGAGAACTAACAAATGGCAGGCTTTTTGCAGATTGTGTCCTTTATTCTTATTGGCTAATTTGTAATTGTTTGTCCTTTTTTGTCTCCATTTCCTTTTTATGTTTTTGTCTTTTTTAGAAAATAGCTGTTAAGCTTCTACTATAAATAGAGAGCTCTTGTAATTGTAAAACTTGGTTGAGGATTGAATGAAAAGTTTGATAGAGCTTATCTATTTACAAAATCTCCGTGTCTTTACGAATCTTTGATTCCGGTGGCTAAGAGTGGTTTCTTTATCAGTGTTTGTGGTGTTACTTTATCAAACATTGTGGTGAAATCCAAATCTTCATATCTGATATTATAGTTGTGGTGGAATCTTTATCAGCTGTAGTTGAAGATTTGGAGTGTTTCTAGATCTCTAATTGTGGTGGTATCTTTATCAATTTGGAGTTTAGATTCTTCTATCCTTGTGTTCTTATTTCAGAGTTTTATACTCTGTTTTTAGGGCTGTTACTGTTACAAATTTGGGGGTTGTGTTCAGATCTGTTTAAGTGAAGAAAGCTTGTTCTAAATTGCGTTTTTTAAAGTCATAATCACGCATCAAAGTGGTATCAGAGCTTAGGTTGTTCAAATCGAAGCTTTCTTATCATTTTTATTGCTGTTTCAGTTCCTACTCTGTTTTAGAGCTGTTAAGCTTTATTTCAGATCTGGGTTTCTATTTTTTGCTAAAGGTCTATTTCAGATCTGATATTTGAAATGGCTGATATTCCAAGGAATATGACTCTTGAAGAAGCTCATAATCTTAGAAGAGATAGAGCTATTGAAGCTCTACAACATTAGATGGAAAGAATGGTTAACTTGTTGGAAGATGGTGTTCCAAAAAGAAATAGAATTAGATCTGAAAATGGAGATACAACTATTGTGTCTTCTAGTACTGAATCTGAGGATGGTAGCCAATCTACTGATGGATCTCATGCTTCTTCACAAAGAAGAAGAAGGCATAGGAAAAAGGCTGATGATTTGAAAGATATCAAGATAGACCCACCTGATTTTGAAGGATCCTCTAATCCTGAAGATTACTTTGAATGGGTTCAGGCCATGGATAGAATTATGGAGGTTAAAGGTTTTGATGATAAAAAGGCCTTTAAAGTTGCTGTAATTAGATTGAAGAACTATGCTTCAATGTGGTATGATAATCTAAAAAAAGAAAGGCAATATGAAGGAATCAAAACCTGGTCCAAGTTAAAAGAGTGTATGCAAAAGAGGTTTATTCCTCAAGCTTACAAGCAAGTGCTGTATATCCAGATGAATACACTCAAGCAAGGCAGCATGAATGTTGTTGATTACATCAGAGAGTTTGAGCAGCTCAAGATTCGTACAAATGTTAAAGAAGCTAAAGAACACACTATAGCAAGATTCGTTGGAGGCTTAAATGCTTCTATTGCTGATCAAGTTGAAATGCAGCCTCTATGGACTTTTGAGAGTGCTTGCAAGCTGGCTATTCAAGTAGAGAAAAAACAAAGAAGAAAATTAATTTTAAGCCTTATTCCAAGCCAGCTGTGCTGTCTATGAAGGGTCAATCATCTATGCTGCCTAGGCATAATGAGGCAGCACCCAAAGTATCTAAAGGTAAAGAGCAGGTTGTAGCTGGTCCTAAAGATGATAGAAGGAAATGCTTCAAGTGCCTTGGATTTGGGCATTTTCAAGCTCAATGTCCTAACTAGTGTGCTCTTACACTAAAGGAGATTGAAGATTTGAAAGGGGGTTTTGAAACTGAGCCAGCATATGATGAATCTGATAGTGAAGAGTTTGTTGCTGCTGATATTGGAGAGTTTCTAATGATTCGAAGGGTAATGCACTCAGCTGAAACTATTAAAGATAAGAGCCAGCGTGAAAACATCTTTCATTCAAGATGCACAGTCAAAGGCAAAGTGTGCAGCCTGATTGTTGATGGGGGCAGCTGTGCAAACGCAGCATCTGCTCACATGGTGGAAAAACTTGAGCTGGTTACAAAGAAGCATCCACATCCATACAAACTTCAATGGCTTAACCAAGGTAGCGAGGTAAAGGTTACTCGCCAAGTTACTGTTCCATTTTCAATTGGTACTGTTTATCAAGATGAGATCACTTATGATGTTATTCCTATGGATGCTTGTCATTTGCTGCTTGGTAGACCTTGGTTGTTTGATAAGTATGTCTATCATAATGGACATCAAAACACTTACTCGCTGTATGTGAATGGAAAGAAGATCACCTTCACTTCTTTAAAGCCTAGTGAAATACCTAGAGCTGACCCTACTGTTAAGAATGATAAAACTTTGTTTATGACTCAAGCTGAAGTTGATACTAAGTTAAAGGGTGGTGCTGATGCTTATTTATTGCTGATGGTTGAAAGTGATGAGTTGAACCAGCATGATGAAATACCAGCTAGGGTAAAGCCATTGTTATCCGAATTTGCTGATGTGTTTCCTACTGAGTTACCTACTGGTTTACCACCAATCAGAGGTATTGAACATCAAATTGATCTTGTACCTGGATCTGTTCTTACTAATAAAGCAGCTTATCGATGTTCTCCTCATGAAGCAAAAGAATTAGAAAAGCAAGTTAATGAGCTGGTTGCCAAGGGATATGTTAGAAGCAGCATGAGTCCTTGTTCAGTACCAGTTTTACTGGTTCCAAAGAAAGTTGGTTCTATGAGAATGTGTGTAGACAGCCGAGCTATTAACAACATCACCATCAAGTATAGGTATCCCATACCTAGATTAGATGATATGCTAGATGAGCTGCATGGTTCTTGTGTGTTTTCCAAAGTTGATCTTAGAAGTGGGTATCATCAGATTCGAATGAAAGAAGGAGATGAATGGAAGACAGCTTTCAAGATCAAAGGTGGATTATTCAAGTGGTTGGTTATGCCTTTTGGGTTATCTAATGCACCCAGCACATTCATGAGGCTTATGAATGAAGTGCTCAGGCCACTTATTGGTCAGTTTGTGGTTGTTTACTTTGATAACATCCTAGTGTACTCAAAAACTAAAGAAGAACACTTGGATCATCTGAAGAAAGTATTTGAGCTATTAAGGCAGAATCAGTTATATGCAAAGCTGGAGAAGTGTGATTTATTTGTCAGCAAAGTAGTGTTTCTTGGATATGTGGTTTCTGAAGAAGGCATTTCAATGGATCCATCTAAGGTGGAAGCAATCAAATCATGGCCTAGTCCTTCTACCATTACTGAAGTCAGAAGTTTTCATGGTTTAGCTTCATTTTATAGAAGATTTATCAAAGACTTCTCCACAATTGTTGCTCCAATTACTGACTGTATGAAGAAAGGGGTATTTGAATGGTCTAGTTCTGCCCAATCAGCATTTGAATCATTGAAATAAAAGCTAAGTTCAGCACCTATACTTGCTTTACCTAATTTTGATATGCTATTTGAACTTGAATGTGATGCAAGTGGTGTTGGCATTGGAGCTGTGCTAGTGCAAGGAAAAAGACCAGTAGCTTATTTTAGTGAAAAGCTAAATGGGTCAAAGCTGAATTATAGCACTTATGATAAAGAGTTTTATGCCATCATTCGAGCTGTTGATCATTGGTCACATTATTTGAAGCCAAGGCAGTTTGTTCTCTTTTCTGATCGTGAAGCATTAAAATACATTAATGGGCAGCACAAATTAAATCCAAGGCATGCAAAATGGGTTGAATTCTTGCAGATGTACTCCTTTGTGTCTAAACACAAGGCTGGTACTTCTAATGTTGTTGCTGATGCTCTTTCAAGAAGATATTCTTTGTTGTCAATTCTGGAAGCTAGAGTTCTTGGATTTTCATTTGTTAGGGAGTTATATGAAGCTGATCCAGACTTTGCTCCTATTTTGAACTGTTCTCCTACTGAGTCCAAAAGAGATTATGTTGAGCAAGATGGTTTTCGATTCAAGGGCAGCAGATTGTGCATCCCAAAAGATTCAATCAGGGAGTTGCTGATTAGAGAAGCACATGGAGGTGGTTTAGCTGGTCATTTTCGGATTAACAAGACATTGGATATCCTAAGTGAACACTTCTACTAGCCATGTATGGATAAAGATGTCAAAGCAGTGATTAATCGTTGTGCTACCTGCTGTCAAGCTAAGTCAACTTTTCACAAGGGTTTATATACTCCTCTTCCTGTTCCCAACCAGCCATGGGAAGATTTGAGCATGGATTTCATTGTTGCTTTACCAAGGACTCAGCGAGGCAAAGATTCTATTATGGTTGTTGTTGACAGGTTTTCAAAGATGGCTCATTTCATAGCCTGCAACAAAACCAATGATGCTACTGTTGTTGCTACTTTATTCTTCAAAGAAATTGTTCGTCTTCATGGAGTTCCCAAAATCATTGTGTCTGATTGAGATACAAAGTTCTTAAGCTATTTTTGGAAGACATTATGGAAGCTGCTTGGAACAAAGCTTTTATTCAGCACTTCTCACCATCCCCAAACTGATGGTCAAACTGAAGTTACCAATAGAACTGTGGGAATGTTGCTAAGGGCACTTGTGAAGAAAAGTTTGAAGGAGTGGGATTTGAAGCTTGCTCAAGCTGAATTTGCTTTAAAAGAGCACCTAATTACTCTACAGGAAAATCACCATTTGAAATCTGCTATGGTGCAAATCCACTCACACCCATTGATCTGATTCCTTTTGCAATTGAGCCTAAGGTAAGTGTTGATGCAGTAGCAAAGGCCAAAGAAATGAAGAAGCTGTATGAGCAAGTGAGGGCCAAAATTGAAAAGACCAACCAGCAATACAAGGCTAAAGTTAACCAGCACAGAAAGCAGCCCACTTTTGTTCCTGGTGATCTTGTTTGGATTCATCTAAGGAAGGAAAGGTTCATAGCAAAAAGGAAGAACGAGCTGATGCCAAGAGCTGAGGGTCCATTTAAAGTGTTGGAAAAAGTTGGTGATAATGCTAACAAGGTCGAGCTGCCTGGTGATACTGCTGTGTCTAGCACTTTTAATGTTGGTAATTTGATGCCCTACTTAGAAGATGACAACCTCAAGAACTTGAGGTCAAGTTCCTTTTTAGAGGGGGAGGATGATGCGGGTGTGCTGGGCAATGTAACCAGCAACACAGCCAGCTCGAGCTCAAAAGATGTTACACCCGAATCAGGCCAAGCAATGGTCGTTTTGCCATCTATTTCATATCATCTAAGTGTTTTTGAAGCTGGTTCAAGAAGCTCAGGGGTGACCCTACTTCAGTCCTTAAACTTGGGGGTTAGATTCTTCTATCGTTGTGTTCTTATTTCAGAGTTTTATACTCTGTTTTTGAGGCTGTTACTGTTACAAATTTGGGGGTTGTGTTCAGATCTGTTTAAGTGAAGAAAGCTTGTTCTAAATTGCGTTTTTTAAAGTCATAATCACGCATCAGTTGTACACGTCATTAATGAACTCGATGATTTGTTTAGCAATACGGAACACGGATAACATATATGAGGTTGCTGCACGTGTATAACCCTTTCCATGCTTAACTATATGCCTTTATATTTTTATTTTGGGAATGGAGTACGACCCATACTCATTGAAATGTGTGAGTAAAACCCCAACATTAGTTGCAAATCGGATCACGGATAACAGAATTTTGTTGAATATTGCTGAGTGGAACACGAAAGACAGAACAAGGAACAATTCTTTTTTATCGTCTCAAATCAAACTTGGTACCCGTTTGATGAATCTTAGCTTTATCCTCTTGAGCTTAAATCAATTTTTGGTTTTTTTTTTTTAACGTATGTTGATCGATTTTGCACAATACTTTGTAAATTGATGTCGGCAGGTGTTGCTCTTGGATACCAATGTATTTTAATAGACAGTAGTGCGCCTGAGATACCATCACCGATCATTTTATCTCTTTAGTTTGCACAATAGAGTTTAAATCGTCAAATGTACACCAAATTAACCCTCTAGCTTGGTTCACATCATGGGTATCAGGATGTGCCTATACTCAAAATGGTTGCTGGATGCGTCTTCATTACGGGTATCGGGATGCGCCTTTATTATGTGTTGCAGGAAATGATTCAGGATCATCCTATCTTGGTATTGATGGCTATGAAAGACAGTTCAGATCCTCATGCGTTTCTTTCAGTGGTATCTTGTGCTGTCATGGAAATAATTTTGATAGTTGGTTGGCGAACAGCGGCATCGGAGATCGGTTGTCCAGAGAACGGAAGACAGATCTCATTATACGGAACTTACCTTAAATAAATAAGCTGAGGTCTGTTGCTGGGAGCCGTAGAACGGAGAACAGATAGCGTCTTCATGAACGTTAACTTCTGTTATTGTAAATGGATTTGTCACCGGAAGACGGACCACGGTGGAAATGATGCATCTTTTATGCCTTAGAAATTGATTGTTGAACGGCTTCATTTTATTGTTGTAAAACAAAGGTAGAACTGCCATCTTTGTTCGGAGCACCGTATTAAACTTGAAACTTTAAATGCATCTTGGACGGCGGCCTGGAGTTTGGCTATACTTTAAAAGTGGGTGTAGTTGTGAAGTACTAGTTCTTAATATTTCTTAAGAAAAGAACATATTATTTCTGGTATAGAATATAGATGGAGGTGATGATCCCTTAATATTGAAAAATACACATTTTCTAGATGCTTTATCCTCATCCACACAACTTATGTGGATGACATCAAGCCAACGACAAATATCAATATACCGGACCAATTGTGTGGTCTAGCTTGGAGTTGCCCACTACCTTGCTTGTGGGTCCAATTCAGTATATCATATTTGTTGTGTACCTTAGGCTTATCAAAATAATCTTCAAGATAATACGGGTAACTTCACAATTTGAGTAGAGACTATGCAAGTCAAATCTGAGCAGGTGAATATAGGCACGTAGGTATAGTCTCAGTTGTAATTCCTTAATTTCCCTTCTTCTCCCCCTTTTTTTTTATTTACACGAGGCATCAAAATTTTTCTTTTTGTTAATCTCCGAATCTTCACATTTTTGTGATTTTGTCCCAGGCATTCTGAACGAAAATGGTGGAATAAAGTTGACGGTGGTTGTTGAATGGAACCAGTGTGTTTCTGAACGGAACACCAATGATGAATAAATGTTTATAAGTCAGTAACAATTTTAGCGATCCGAATGATGGACACTTTATTGTGCATTCTAACTTTTTTTTGCTTCTAGTCATAGAATCGGATGGCGCCATATGATAGTACGTATTTTCTCTACTAGAGAGTAAGCGTATACGTACTAGTGCAAAGTAAAATGAACCATGTGAGGAGTAGTTTGCCGATTGACGTTTTCCCCCAGGACGAATCCCTGCAGACGCGGATCATGGTCTAAAACCATGGCGTGGCTTAAGTCAATCTTAAAATAGGGCTTACATATGTTCTGCCTGTATACTTGGTGCTGGGTGGAAGAAGTCATGCCTTGGAGCTGGGAGGAACAGGTCATGCCTTGGAGCTGGGCAGATGAAGTCATGCCTTGGAGCTGGGCGGATGAAGTCATGCCTTGGAGCTGGGCGGATGAAGTCATGCCTTGGAGCTGGGCGGATGAAGTCATGCCTTGGAGCTGGGTGGATGAAGTCATTCCTTGGAGCTGGGCGGATGACAGTCGAAGTCTAGAGAGAGAAAGCATGTATGAGAGAGAAAGTCTAGATAAAGAGTAGTATGCTGTCCAGAAATTGGGACCCGAAGTCATGGAGAGTGGAGAGTGGAGAGTGTAGAGTGGAGGGTGGAGAGTGGAGAATGGAGAGTGGAGAGTGGAGGGAAGTGTGTGAGAGAGAAAGTGAAATGGCTGTCCCTCTTTTCTTGTGTCAAATGAGGTGGGGAGCTCTTCTATTTATAGGCAAAGTTTGGGCTAGTAGGAAGCTTCTTGGGCTTAATTAATGGAAAAGCCCAATAACTTGCACGTCTTCACTAATTTGGGCATAACTTTCTCATACAAACTCCGATTGAGGTGATTCAAAAGCCAAAACGTCCGTAACTCAGAGCTCCACATCTTTCATTTTATGCGTGTAAACCATAAGGTACACCATTACGTAGCGTACTTCACTTTGTCTCCTTCAGCACACTTACTTATGGTAAACACCGATTCAACTTTCTCGGTCCACCGTTTCAATCCGATTGGTCCTTCGGTCCCATCAAATTCTGAAGGTTTGCAGGCAGTGAATTCCTTGTAGGAGCATCCTACACAATTTCTTGTGCCGTTAGCTGTATTGCTAGATTCAGAGTTATTGTTGGTATGTAGCGCGGCCTGTACTGTGGCTATGTTTGAAGCAAGAAAGGCACGAAATTCCTCTTCGCTCATATTCAAGGTGTGTCGAGTAGTCGGTGCCATTTCTTTCAAAATAGTCAAATGAAACAAGTTAATCATACAGAATATTAAGAGTAGTCAATAGTATCTCGTAGCATAATATGAACTCATTTATAAAAGCTTTTTCTTCATATTAGCGTTTTATAAGGTTAAATTCGGGTACTACCTACCCGTTAAGTTCATACTTAGTAGCTAATATACAATTCAACTACTACAATTCTATATGAAAAACTGATTATAATAATATATCACATACAAATATTCTTCAAACTTACAACTTCGCTATATTACATATAACATGAAATATAGTACACTATGATACAGGACAGTTTTGAAGATAAATCTAGTTAATACGCAAGTTGTTCAGCAAAGACAATAAAGACACGTAATTCGTAAGTCTAGAAACAAGTCATGCATTCTGGTTTTACTGAGACGACTTCCCATCCTTGGTCTTGTGGAAAATAACCGTTATGACCATTGGCTAGGCAGCATGTTGTAATGTCGTCAAAAGGACGAGGGTTTCGTAATGTCCAACAGCCCCGTAATAATCTAAAAACCTTGTTTCTCACCCCAACTAAGTTTTATTTAAAAGCTGCAATCCGATGTTCTTTTTCTCACTTTGGTAAGAAGCGAACATCACTAACCCGTAAGCATAACATGCTTCTTTATGTTGCATGTTAGAAGCTCTTTCTAATTCACGAAATCCTATGTTGGGATATGTTGAGTCAAAATAGGTTCTTAACCCGTAGCGTAAAATTGCATTTGGGTTCCCCGCATTTAACGCTTTAAAGAAAACACGGCGTAACTTAAAGTCTTCCCAATGTGATATACCCCACCTATCAAAGGAAAGCCTTTTATAAACTAAGGCATTTCTGGAAAGTCTTTCAAATGTTTGAGAAGTTAATTTCGCCATAACTAAATGTGCTGATTAATTCTGACCGACTCTAGATAAGATTTCCTCAATCATATCCTCTGGTAGGTCTTCTAAAATATTCGGTTGTCTACCCTTAACGTCCATTTTGTTTTTATACTGTAAAATAGACAAGGATTAGATTCGTAATAACAAACAATACAAGCAATTTTTACATAGAACATAAAAGTACAAGCACACTACAATACATTTATTACACAACATGCTCACACCCCTCTAATCTGAATCACTGGTTTCTTCTTCTTCGGACTTGGTTCTTTTTCCTAATCTTCTAGGGATATATGATGTTCCTCTAATATGATTCGTCGTTTTCCACATTGGTTTAGAAAAACCTGGTGGTTTAGAGGTTCCCAGGTTATTGTCACGATATTGAAAATACGGGTGTTGACGGTACATATAAAGTTCATCGGGGTCAGAATCAGATTTCTCTATTTTGATGCCTTTTCCGTTTTTATTTTCTTTTGCCTCATTAAATTGGGTCGGGGTAATTTCTATAACATCATCGGAATCCTCATCAGGATACGATTCATCAGAAAATTGGTAATTTTCCCAATATTTTGCTTCCTTAACGGAAACACCATTGACCATTATTAACTTTGGTCCATTGGTTGAGGATTTTCTATTATTTGACCGGTTTTCTGTGGTTCCTACTATTCCCCCCTCCGGAACCTCTTCTTCTTCTTCCGGTTCCTCTTCTTCCGGTTCCTCTTCTTCCGGTTCCGTTTCCTCTTCCGGTTCCGTTTCCTCTTCTTCCGGTTCTTCAGGAACTTGTGAATCTTGCCAATATATATTCGACACTTCGTTATTATTAGGTGAGTCAATGGGATTTGTGTAGTGACCCGAACTTTTCCATGTTTATATATATATTAAATGAAATTGTTATTTACATGATTAAGTGTTTCCAACATGTTAAGCAATCAAACTTGTTAAGACTTGATTAATTGAAATAGGTTTCATATAGACATTTGACCATCCAAGTTGACCGGTGATTCACGAACGTTAAAACTTGTAAAAACTATATGATGACATATATATGATTATATATATAGTTAACATGATATTATGATAAGTAAGTATCTCATTAGGTATTTTAACAATGAGTTATATACATAAAATTGAGTTTATTGAATTAAGAAACTCGAAAAGATATATATAACGATTATCGTTATAACAACTTCTTACTAAATACATCTGAATCATATTAAGATATTGATACACTATGTTTAATCATGATAAATGATAAGTAAATATGTCATTAAGTGTATTAACAATGAACTACATATGTAAAAACAAGACTACTAACTTAATGATTTCGAAACGAGACATATATGTAATGATTATCGTTGTATCGACATTTAAATGTATATATATCATATTACGATATATTAATATATCATAATATCATGATAATATAATAATTTAACATCTTATTAGATATAATAAACATTGGGTTAACAACATTTAACAAGATTGTTAACTTAAAGGTTTCAAATCAACATTTACATGTAACGACTAGCGATGACTTAACGACTCAGTTAAAATGTATATACATGTAGTGTTTTAATATGTATTCATACACTTTTGAAAGACTTCAAGAAACTTATCAAAATACTTCTACTTAACAAAAATGCTTACAATTACATCCTCGTTCAGTTTCATCAACAATTCTACTCGTATGCACCCGTATTCATACTCATACAATACACAACTTTTAGATGTATGTACTATTGGTATATACACTCCAATGATTAGCTCTTAGCAGCTCATGTGAGTCACCTAACACATGTGGGAACCATCATTTGGCAACTAGCATGAAATATCTCATAAAATTACATAAATATGAGTAATCATTCATGACTTATTTACATGTAAACAAAATTACACATCCTTTATATCTAATCCATATACCAACGACTAAAAACACCTAAAAACACTTTCATTCTTCAATTTTATTCATCTAATTGATCTCTCTCAAGTTCTATCTTCAAGTTCTAAGTGTTCTTCATAAATTCGACAAGTTCTAGTTTCATAAAATCAAGAATACTTCCAAGTTTGCTAGCTTACTTCCAATCTTGTAGAGTGATCATCCAACCTCAAAAAATCTTTCTTATTTACAGTAAGATATCTTTCTAATACAAGGTAATACTCATATTCAAACTTTGATTCAATTTCTATAACTATAACAATCTTATTTCGAGTGGAAATCTTACTTGAACTTGTTTTCGTGTCATGATTCTACTTCAAGAACTTTCAAGCCATCCAAGATCCTTTGAAGCTAGATCCATTTGTCTCTTTTCCAGTAGGTTTATCCACAAAACTTGATGTAGTAATGATGTTCATAACATCATTCGATTCATACATATAACGCTATCTTATTCGAAGGTTTAAACTTGAAATTACTAGAACATAGTTTAGTTAATTCTAAACTTGTTCGCAAACAAAAGTTAATCCTTCTAACTTGACTTTTAAAATTAACTAAACACATGTTCTATATCTATATTATATGCTAACTTAATGATTTAAAACCTGGAAATACGAAAAACACCGTAAAATCGGACATACGCCGTCGTAGTAACACCGCGGGCTGTTTTGGGTTTGATAATTAAAAATTATGATAAACTTTGATTTAAAAGTTGTTCTTCTGGGAAAATGATTTTTCTTATGAACATGAAACTATATCCAAAAATCAAGGTTAAACTCAAAGTGGAAGTATGTTTTTCAAAATGGTCATCAAGACGTCGTTCTTTCGACTGAAATGACTACCTCTTAGAAAAACGACTTGTAACTTATATTTCCGACTATAAACCTATACATTTTCTGTTTAGATTCATAAAATAGAGTTCAATATGAAACCATAGCAATTTGGTTCACTCAAAACGGATTTAAAATGAAGAAGTTATAGGTAAAACAAGATTGGATATTTTTTTGATTTTTGTAGCTACGGGAAATATTAACAATTCTATACAAATCATATCCTAGCTAACTTATATTGTATTATACATATATTCTAATATATTATGTAATCTTGGGATACCATAGACACGTATGTAAATATTTTGACATATCATATCGACCCATGTATATATATTATTTGGAACAACCATAGACACTCTATATGCAGTAATGTTGGAGTTAGCTATACAGGGTTGAGGTTGATTCCAAAAATATATATACTTTGAGTTGTGATCTATCCTGAGACGTGTATACACTGGGTCATGGATTGATTCAAGATAATATATATATATCGATTTATTTCTGTACATCTAACTGTGGACAACTAGTTGTAGGTTACTAACGAGGACAGCTGACTTAATACACTCAAATCTTTAAAACATAATAAAAATGGTTGTAATTATATTTTGATCATACTTTGATATATATGTACATATTTGTATAGGTTCGTGAATCGATCCGTGGCCAAGTCTTATTTCCGAGGAAGGAAATATCTGTGAAAGTGAGTTATAGTCCCACTTTTAAAATCTAATATTTTGAGATGAGAATACATGCAGTTTTATAAATGTTTTACGAAATAGACACAAGTAATTGAAACTACATTATATGGGTGAATGATCGAAGCCGAATATGCCCCTTTTGCTTGGTAACCTAAGAATTAGTAAACCGATCTACTAATTGACGCGAATCCTAAAGATAGATATATTGGGCCTAACGAACCTCATCCAAAGTACCGGATGCTTTAGTACTTCGAATTCGTTTTTATCATGTCCGAAGGATTTCCCGAAATGATAGGGGATATTCTTATATGCATCTTGTTAATGTCGGTTACCAGGTGTTCACCATATAAATGAATTTTATCTCTATGTATGGGATGTATATTGAAATATGAAATCTTGTGGTCTATTATTATGATTTGATAATATATAGGATAAACCTATAACTCACCAACATTTTTGTTGACGTTTTAAGCATGTTTATTCTCAGGTGATTATTAAGAGTTTCCGCTGTTGCATACTTAAATAAGGACAAGATTTGGAGTCCATGCTTGTATGATATTATGTAAAAACTGCATTCAAGAAACTTATTTTTGATGTAATATGTTCTTATTGTAAACCATTATGTAATGGTCGTGTGTAAACGGTATATTTTAGATTATCATTATTTGATAATCTACGTAATGCTTTTTAAACCTTTATCGATAAAATAAAGGTTATGGTTGTTTTAAAAATGAATGCAGTCTTTGAAAAACGTCTCATATAGAGGTCAAAACCTCGCGATGAAATCAATTAATATGGAACGTTTATAATCAATATGAACGAGACATTTCAATTTGTGCTAGAGGTAGACATCTATCACACAATATCAAAAATGTTAAGAGATTAATATATCACATAATATTTACATGTTAATAATATATAGTTTCCAACAAAAATGTTAAGCAATCATTTTTAAAGAAAACACGGTCGAAGTCCAGACTCACTAATGCATCCTAGCAAACTCGATAAGACACACTAATGCAAATTTTCTGGTTCTCTAAGACCAACGCTCAGATACCAACTGAAATTTCCCGTTCATATTGATTATAAACGTTCCATATTAATTGATTTCGTTGTGAGCTTTTGATCTCTATATGAGACGTTTTTCAAAGACTGCATTCATTTTTAAAACAACCATAACCTTTATTTTATCAATAAAGGTTTTAAAAATGTTACGTAGATTATCAAATAATGATAATCTAAAATATACTGTTTACACACAACCATTACATAATGGTTTAAAATAGAAATATATTACATCAACATATGTTTCTTGAATGCAGTTTTTATACAATATCATATAAACATGGACTCCAAATCTTGTCCTTATTTTAGTATGCAACAGCGGAAGCTCTTAGTATTCACCTGAGAATAAACATGCTTTAAACGTCAACAAAAATGTTGGTGAGTTATAGGTTTAACATATATATATCAAATCGTAACAATAGACCACAAGATTTCATATTTCAATACACATCCCATACATAGAGATAAAAATCATTCATATGGTGAACACCTGGTAACCGACATTAACAAGATGCATATATAAGAATATCCCCATCATTCCGGGACACCCTTCGGATATGATATAAATTTTGAAGTACTAAAGCATCCGGTACTTTGGATGGGATTTGTTAGGCCCAATAGATCTATCTTTAGGATTCGCGTCAATTAGGGTGTCTGTTCCCTAATTCTTAGATTACCAGACTTAATAAAAAGGGGCATATTCGATTTCGATAATTCAACCATAGAATGTAGTTTCACATACTTGTGTCTATTTTGTAAATCATTTATAAAACCTGCATGTATTCTCATCTCAAAAATATTAGATTTTAAAAGTGGGACTATAACTCACTTTCACATATATTTCCTTCCTCGGAAATAAGACTTGGCCATGGATCGATTCACGAACCTATACAAATATGTACATATATATCAAAGTATGATCAAAATATAATTACAACAATTTTTAATATGTTTTAAAGATTTGAGTGTATTAAGTCAGCTTTCCTCGTTAGTAACCTACAACTAGTTGTCCACAGTTAGATGTACAGAAATAAATCGATATATATTATCTTGATTCAATCCACGACCCAGTGTATACATGTCTCAGGCTAAATCACAACTCAAAGTATATATATTTTTGGAATCAACCTCAAGCCTGTATAGCTAACTCCAACATTACTACACATAGAGTGTCTATGGTTGTTCCAAATAATATATATACATGGGTCGATATGATATGTCAAAACATTTGCATACGTGTCTATGGTATCCCAAGATTACATAATATATTAGAATACATGTATAATACAATATAAGTTAGCTAGGATATGATTTGTATAGATTTATTAAACATTTCCTGTAGCTAAAAAGATCAAAAATATCCAATCTTGTTTTACCCATAACTTCTTCATTTTAAATCCGTTTTGAGTGAATCAAATTGCTATGGTTTAATATTGAACTCTAATTTAAGAATCCAAACAGAAAAAGTATAGGTTTTGATCAATCCTTAATTAGCGATGTTACTTAATTACGGATTGAGTGCAATAAGATTGTAATGGAGGATGGAATGTTTGATGATTATTTTGGGCCCCGATGATCGTCTTTCACTTTAACTATCAAGTGATCAACCACCCCGACCCGGTTTTGATTGTTAATTAGCTTAATTCACCTTTTCGCAATGTCAAAATCCCTTGGGCTAGATCACAAGTGGAAATTACAAAGGCTTAGGCAAAATGACAGAGAATCAACAACCCCTAAATGAGAGGCCAAGCTCTCTATTTATAGGTTTCGAGATATCCGCGGTCCGCGAGTACCTTAACTATCCACGGAAACTCAGCGGATTAAACCGCAGTCTTTGTATCAATGCGAAAACATGACCGCTGTGCTTATTTTCAGCGAATATTGCATAGCTTTGCCTTATAATTCGCGCAGTTCAGCCTTTGGCTTTTAGCAAATAAAATATACATATACATTGCTATGTATATGATCAAGTCCCCCCAGTTTATTATGATACATATTGCGAAACAAATGTATCATGATAAACTCTAAAAATTCGCAGTTATCGCAGCCAATATTCGCATGGAATCATTTCGCATTAACCAAGTTACCGTTATAGGAAAAAGTTACCGTTTGAGTTATCACAACGGTTAATTAACATAATTAACCCCGTTGCCTATATATAGTGTGACCTGAAATCACAAATTCACTACTCATTTTTCCAAAATATCAAAGAATTACCCAATTCATCAATCCATCGTTATCATTTTAATCATTTTTTGCAGCTCTCTTTTAATTTGCAATGAAGATTAACGAGTTAGATAGGAAAGCTGATCCAAAAACTCTGATCACTAAACTGTTAATGAGCCCGGAGGCTAAATCATCATCATCGAAAGAAAAGCAGCCCATTCCAATCGTTGATTTAACCTCTAAATCTCCTTATTCAAAGCCGAGTACTACCAAGCGACCGTTACAAACACCGCCATCTTCGCAAAGCAAAAAACATAAACAACAGGAAACCGCTCCTCACGACGATCCATTTATACCAGAACACGAAGGGGAACAGCAAACTGGTATATTGCGAATTGCCATTGAACATGTAAAATATATATTATTTTTATTTCGCCGCCTAACCAACGACGTTATTTTGCAGGCGATTCTTCTGGTGATCCTATCTTTGCAAGTCCGAACACTCTTGATCAAATCACCGAATTGTTCCGCACTCCACCTGACTCTTATGGAGTGCGAATTGATGGTTTAGCAGGATATACTTACGCTTCAGCTGCCGCTGCTTTGGATCAGTGCCAACAGATGAAGTTAGCAATCCCCGGGGAGCTTCGCCGCGAGTTCTCTAAACTCTCTGTGCTGGACGCGCATAATAGTTTTGTTCAAAATTTCTACATGTGCTTTAATTCAGCATATGATGTTATATGCCGTCAAGAACAATTTTTCAATGTTCTTGAAGCTGAACAACTAAAGTATAATGCGGAAAAGATCAAAGCTGAAAATAGCGAAAAACGCTGTATTGATCTCTCCTATGAGTTAACCGCAGCAAAAACCACCGTTGATGACTTGAAACAACAGGTTACTGCTGCGAATGAGAAAGAAAAGCAACTGCAGGACACTATTAAAACACTGTCAGAGAATGTGACGAAGCTAACGACAGAGCGAGACAACGCTCTTGCTGCTAAAGCCTCTGCGGAACTTGAGTTCACCAAGGTCCGCCAACATCTCCCTGAACTGGCTATAAAGATCCTTAATTCCAAGCCTGTTTCTGTAAATTTTTCAACATTTGCCTCCGCATTAAGGCTACGCGAGATGGTTGAATTTATGGATGAGATTGTTATTCGCTGCCCACTGCTAGACCCACTACCAGCTGCATTAGCTGACCGCCTTTGCTCACTGGAAGATGCGAAGTCAGCATATGCGGTCGCTCAACAGGGCATAGCCGAAATTCCCCTCCCCAAGATAACCGCGATAAGTAAGCAAGAAGATGCCACTGCAGATGACATCATCAAGCTTGACTTAACCAATGATTAATACTCACTTTGTATAATCAGCACGCAGCTGCTTCTGCGATTTTATTAATAAAATTTCACTTTTTCATATTTTTGCAAGTACTTCTATTTTTATAGCGCTGTCATTGTCAATATTCATAACACAAACTTGTCCTTTGCAATTTCCAACATATATTATTGTGCACATAATAAATGTGTACTTTTACGAAACAATCTGTATGCATATATGCTTATACGTTATGAATCTTCTAAGTCCTCCAAAACGATCCTTAGGCAACTAATTAGCATTGCGAAGCATCTTAGCATTGGCAAAATCAAACACTTAGGATTTAAAATTCCTTTCGCAATAATTCGCATGCAAAAGTGGGCAATTTCATCACTTTGCTTATTTAAACATTTCATAACTATTCGTATTTCATATATAAGCTTTTCGCATACTTTTACAAGTGTTTATTTTTGAAATTTCGTCAAGTGTGATCAAGACTTGCAAAAAATTAAAAACAAGAACACTTAATAAGTACATTAGCCGTATGCCTTGTATCCCATTTCGCACGTTATACATATATATCTGATAGTTTCCGCAAAACTATGCATAATATCGCTTTTGCAAAATAGCATGCCACGCATTAGGTAAAACCTTCCCTTCCATATCTGCAAGCTTATATGAACCTGCGGCATTAATTGCCACGATTTGATAAGGGCCTTCCCAATTAGGACCCAACTTGCCAAGCTTTTCTGCTCTGCTTGCTTCATTGTTTCGCAGAACCCATTCGCCTATAGCGAAAGACAAAGCATGCAATCTTTTGTTATAATACTTAGCAATTTGTTGTTTATTATTCGCTTCTCTAATAGCAGCCATTAATCTCCGCTCTTCTATGAAATTTAGATTTTCGCTCAACGCAGCATCATTTGCTTCATCATCAAAGTTAGCAATTCGATGCGTTGGTACCAAAATTTCTGCGGGGATTACTGCCTCAGAACCATACACCAAACTAAAAGGTGATTCGCCTTTACTTTTTTTAAAAGTAGTACGATGTGCCCATAATACATTCGGTAATTCATCTACCCAACCAGTTCGCCTTTCACACAACCTCTTTTTAATACCACTGACAATAGCGCGGTTGGTTACTTCGCACAGTCCATTGGCTTGCGGGTGCGCCACGGACGTAAACTTTTGTATTATATTTAGATCAGCGCACCATGTCTTGAAAGGATCTTTCGCTATTTGTGCACCGTTATCGCTAACCAATTCTCGCGAAATGCCAAATCGGCAAACAATGTATTCCCATACAAAATTTCGCACTTGTACACCAATAATAGTGCGAACCGCCTTAGCTTCAACCCATTTGGTAAAGTAATCAATCGCGACAATCAGGAATTTAACATTTCCAGGGCCTGCAGGGAATGGCCCTACAATGTCAATAGCCCATTTATTAAACGGCCATGGTGAATTAACAGGAATCATATCGTGCCACGGCATTCGATTCTGCGGAGCATGCCTTTGGCAACTTTTACAGCGTTTAATAATTTTGGCCACATCGCGATATAGGGATGGCCAAAAGTATCCCATTTGCATAATTTTCGCTGCAATAGTTTTATAGCCTGAATGCAGTGCACAAGTACCATTATGCACTTCTTCTATAATCATTTCTGCCTCTTTGGGCCAACACATCGCATCATTGGTCTGCAGTATGATTTACGATATAAGATATCATCTTGAATGATATACATCGGTGCTCGCTCTCGCACTAAACGGGCTTCTCGACCATCATCTGGCAGAATATCACTGCGGATATATTGTAGAATTGGATCCATCCAATTTTGCTGTTCTTCTGTAACAGATGCAACCATTAAGTCACTATCTATTGATTTATTCGGTAATTCCTCAACCCATACTTGTTTTTGAAAGTGCAAGAATGTTAAAGCAGCCAATTTGTTCAACGCATCCGCCTTTTTGTTTTGGCTTCTTGGCACTTGCGCGAGTTCGAAATGCTCAAATCGCGCTGCCATTTCTTTCAACAACTGCAAGTATTTCTGCATAGAGGGATCATGCGCATCAAAAGAACCATTAAACTGATTCACTACTAACTGCGAATCCGTAAATGCACGCAACTTAACAATATTCATTTTTCGCGCAATATTTATACCTGCAAGCAATGCCTCATACTCTGCCTCATTGTTAATTACATCAAAATTAAACTGCAGAGCATAAGTATGCTCTTCACCGCTTGAACTTGCCAAAACTAACCCCGCACCTGCACCTTCTGCGCACGAAGCACCATCAGTAAATAAATCCCAAGTTTCACCGTGTTCAGGTTTTAGTGCGGTTCTCTCGTTAATCACCTCCAATTCTCCAGACAGTTCAGCAAGATAATCCGCCATAACTTGCCCTTTTTCAGCGCTACGCGGAAGGTAAGATATTTGATAAGCACCTAATTCTACCGCCCATAATGCGAGTCTACCAGATATCTCTGGCTTTGTTAAGACTTGCCTGATTGGTAGATTAGTTAAGACATGCACGGGATGCCCTTGAGAATATCGTCGTAGCCTTCACGTTGTTAAAAGGAGCGCATACACAAACTTTTCAATAGGCGCATAGTTTATTTCACTTCCCGTAAGTGCTTTACTAACAAAATACACAGGCTTTTGTATTTTGTTTCTTTCTGCGATCAAAACTGAGCCAAAAGCTTCGTTTGCTACCGAGATATAAAGATAAAGAGTTTCGCCATTAACCGGCGCGGTTAGTGTAGGCAAAGTTTTTAGCAACTTTTTCATCTCTTGAAACGCAGATTCTGCTTCGCTGGACCAAACAAAATTCTTTTGCTTCAAGCACCCTTTCAGAGTTTTGAAAAATGGCAACTACCTTTCGGCAGCTTTAGACAAGAAGCGCGTTAATGCGGCTAGTTTTCCCGTCAAACTTTGCACTTCTTTGATCGTTTTCGGCGCGGTCATATTTTCTATAGCCGCGATCTTTTTCGGATTAGCTTGAATACCTTGTTCTGTAACAAGATATCCCAAAAATTTTCCTTCAGTTTCGCCAAAACTACATTTTAGCGGATTAAGCTTCATGTTTATTTTTCGCAGTCTGTCAAATGTTTCGCGCATATCTTCAATGATTCGCTCTTGTGTCGCGCTTTTGATGACTAAATCATCTACATAAGCTTCAAGATTACGCCCTATTTGCTTATCAAACGCGGTGTCAATCAACCGTTGATATGTCGCACCTGCATTGATTAAACCAAAAGGCATCATGATATAGCAATATATGCCTTTGCCCGTATGAAATGCGGTTTTATCTGCGTCTTCTTGTGCCATAGGAATCTGATGATATCCTCTTGCCGCGTCCAAAAAACATTTATATGGGAAAGCATGTAAATATTCCACTTTCATATCAATTTCTGGAAGCGGATAGTTATCCTTGGGGCACGCTTTATTTAGATCTTTGTAATCAATACACATTCTCCAAGAACCATCAGGTTTTTTCACCAATACTGGATTCGCAATCCATGATTGGTATTGGACTTCGCGCAAAATGCCGGATCTCACCAATTTTGTTACTTCTTCGCACAACCATTTTACGCGATCTGGGGCCATACCCCTTCGCTTTTGTACTACGGGTTTCAGAGCTGGATTCACATTTAGCCTGTGTTCTGCAATATGACGCGGAACACCAGTCATATCGTTTTCGCACCAGGCAAAAACATCCATATATTGGACGAGTAATTGCACGATTTGCTTTCTAGTATTCGCACTAACATTGCGTCCTACTTTGATTTTCTGTTCTGGATATGCAGGATTAATTATTTCCATAGCATCCGCACCATCAACAGGTTCTTGCCCTGTGATTTTTATGTTGACAGCCGTACAAATAGGCACAATGCTCATTGAACATATTGTGGCAATTCCCTTATACGTTGGAAACTTAATCATGCCATGAATTGTAGACGGGACAATCCCAAATTTACTTATAGCGGTTCTTCCCAACAGTATGTTATAGTGAGAAGAGGCTCGCATAACATAAAAATCTAATCGCGCTTGCCGCACCAAAGCGTCATCATTAACATCAGCTAACTCGATGTTTAATGAAAAAACACCTATAGGTAATGAAGATTCTCCTGCAAAACGAGTTAGCGAGACTGCGGTTGTTTGCAGGTTTGCTTTAATACTTTATAGCAATTGAGCGAAGCATTGTTCGTAAATAACATCAACGCTACTGTCATTGTCGACATGGACTTTCATGACTGTGATATCAGCTTCCGTGATTTTGCACGATATCATTATCGGCATTTCAGAAAAATCATCGCTCTGCATTTTCGGGAAACTAATTGGCGCAAATTGCCAATTATGATGCATTTTAGCGAATTTTCGCTTTTTTCTCTTTTTTGGGCATTCGCTCGCACATCGACCACTGTATCACTATCGTTTCCAATATTACTCATAATTCTAAGCAATCGAGCAATTCACCACCTATTTTAGATGTATGCACCTACAAATCACCACAACAAAAACATGATCGAAATTAAACCGTCGAATTAATTGCTTAACGGCGTAAAACAAAAAATTTTCAGTTTAATTTGTAAAACGTGTCCCACGGATGGCGCCAATTGATCAATCCTTAATTAGCGATGTTACTTAATTACGGATTGAGTGCAATAAGATTGTAATGGAGGATGGAATGTTTGATGATTATTTTGGGCCCCGATGATCGTCTTTCACTTTAACTATCAAGTGATCAACCACCCCGACCCGGTCTTGATTGTTAATTAGTTTAATTCACCTTTTCGCAATGTCAAAATCCCTTGGGCTAGATCACAAGTGGAAATTACAAAGGCTTAGGAAAAATGGCAGAGAATCAACAACCCCTAAATGAGAGGCCAATCTCTCTATTTATAGGTTTCGAGATATCCGCGGTCCGCGAGTACCTTAACTATTCGCGGAAACTCAGCGGATTAAACCGCAGTCTTTGTATCAATGCGAAAACATGACCGCTGTGCTTATTTTCAGCGAATATTGCATAGCTTTGCCTTATAATTCGCGCAGTTCAGCCTTTGGCTTTTAGCAAATAAAATATTCATATACAATGCTATGTATATGATCAGGTTTATAGTCGAAAATTTAAGTTACATGTCAATTACTAAAGAGGTAGTCATTTCCGTCGAAAGAACGACATCTTGATGACCATTTTGAAAAACATAATTTCACTTTGAGTTTAACCAAGATTTTTGGATATAGTTTCATGTTCATATGAAAAATTATTTTCCCAAAAGAACAACTTTTAAATCAAAGTTTATCATAGTTTTTAATTATCCAAACCAAAACAGCCACCGGTTTCACTACGACGGCGTATATCCGATTTTATGGTGTTCATTGTGTTTCCAGGTTTTAAATCATTAAGTTAGCATATCATATATGAAATGTCCCGTTCTTATTGATTAAAAACGTTCCATATTAATTGATTTCGTTGCGAGGTTTTCACCTCTATATGAGACGTTTTTCAAAGACTGCATTCATTTTTAAAACAAACCATAACCTTTATTTCATAAATAAAGGTTTAAAAAGCTTTACGTAGATTATCAAATACTGATAATCTAAAATATCCTGTTTACACACGACCATTACATAATGGTTTACAATACAAATATGTTACATCGAAATCAATTTCTTGAATGCAGTTTTTACACAATATCATACAAACATGGACTCCAAATCTTGTCCTTATTTTAGTATGCAACAGCGGAAGCTCTTAGTATTCACCTGAGAATAAACATGCTTTAAACGTCAACAAAAATGTTGGTGAGTTATAGGTTTAACCTATATATATCAAATCGTAACAATAGACCACAAGATTTCATATTTCAATACACATCTCATACATAGAGATAAAAATCATTCATATGGTGAACACCTGGTAATCGACATTAACAAGATGCATATATAAGAATATCCCCATCATTCCGGGACACCCTTCGGATATGATATAAATTTCAAAGTACTAAAGCATCCGGTACTTTGGATGGGGTTTGTTAGGCCCAATAGATCTATCTTTAGGATTCGCGTCAATTAGGGTGTCTGTTCCCTAATTCTTAGATTACCAGACTTAATAAAAAGGAGCATATTCGATTTTGATAATTCAACCATAGAATGTAGTTTCACGTACTTGTGTCTATTTTGTAAATCATTTATAAAACCTGCATGTATTCTCATCCCAAAAATATTAGATTTTAAAAGTGGGACTATAACTCACTTTCACAGATTTTTACTTCGTCGGGAAGTAAGACTTGGCCACTGGTTGATTCACGAACCTATAACAATATATACATATATATCAAAGTATGTTCAAAATATATTTACAACACTTTTAATATATTTTGATGTTTTAAGTTTATTAAGTCAGCTGTCCTCGTTAGTAACCTACAACTAGTTGTCCACAGTTAGATGTACAGAAATAAATGGATAAATATTATCTTGAATCAATCCACGACCCAGTGTATACGTATCTCAGTATTGATCACAACTCAAACTATATATATTTTGGAATCAACCTCAACCCTATATAGCTAACTCCAACATTCACATATAGAGTGTCTATGGTTGTTCCGAAATATATATAGATGTGTCGACATGATAGGTCGAAATATTGTATACGTGTCTATGGTATCTCAAGATTACATAATATACAATACTAGTTGATTAAGTTATGGTTGGAATAGATTTGTTACCAATTTTCACGTAGCTAAAATGAGAAAAATTATCCAATCTTGTTTTACCCATAACTTCTTCATTTTAAATCCGTTTTGAGTGAATAAAATTGCTATGGTTTCATATTGAACTCTATTTTATGAATCTAAACAGAAAAAGTATAGGTTTATAGTCGGAAAAATAAGTTACAAGTCGTTTTTGTAAAGGTAGTCATTTCAGTCGAAAGAACGACGTCTAGATGACCATTTTAGAAAACATACTTTCACTTTGAGTTTAACCATAATTTTTGGAGATAGTTTCATGTTCATAATAAAAATCATTTTCCTAGAATAACAACTTTTAAATCAAAGTTTATCATAGTTTTTAATTAACTAACCCAAAACAGCCCGCGGTGTTACTACGACGGCGTAAATCCGATTTAACGGTGTTTTTCGTTTTTTCAGGTTTTAAATCATTAAGTTAGCATATCATATAGATATAGAACATGTGTTTAGTTGATTTTAAAATTCAAGTTAGAAGGATTAACTTTTGTTTGCGAACAAGTTTAGAATTAACTAAACTATGTTCTAGTGATTACAAGTTTAAACCTTCGAATAAGATAGCTTTATATGTATGAATCGAATGATGTTATGAACATCATTACTACCTTAAGTTCCTTGGATAAACCTACTGGAAAAGAGAAAAATGGATCTAGCTTCAACGGTGAAATGTCCCGTTCTTATTGAATAAAAACGTTCCATATTAATTGATTTCGTTGCGAGGTTTTGACCTCTATATGAGACGTTTTTCAAAGACTGCATTCATTTTTAAAACAAACCATAACCTTTATTTCATAAATAAAGGTTTAAAAAGCTTTACGTAGATTATCAAATAATGATAATCTAAAATATCCTATTTACACACGACCATTACATAATGGTTTACAATACAAATATGTTACATCGAAATCAGTTTCTTGAATGCAGTTTTTACACAATATCATACAAACATGGACTCCAAATCTTGTCCTTATTTTAGTATGCAACAGCGGAAGCTCTTAATATTCACCTGAGAATAAACATGCTTTAAACGTCAACAAAAATGTTGGTGAGTTATAGGTTTAACCTATATATATCAAATCGTAACAATAGACCACAAGATTTCATATTTCAATACACATCCCATACATAGAGATAAAAATCATTCATATGGTGAACACCTGGTAATTGACATTAACAAGATGCATATATAAGAATATCCCCATCATTCCGGGACACCCTTCGGATATGATATAAATTTCGAAGTACTAAAGCATCCGGTACTTTGGATGGGGTTTGTTAGGCCCAATAGATCTATCTTTAGGATTCGCGTCAATTAGGGTGTCTGTTCCCTAATTCTTAGATTTCCAGACTTAATAAAAAGGGGCATATTCGATTTTGATAATTCAACCATATAATGTAGTTTCACGTACTTGTGTCTATTTTGTAAATCATTTATAAAACCTGCATGTATTCTCATCCCAAAAATATTAGATTTTAAAAGTGGGACTATAACTCACTTTCACAGATTTTTTACTTCGTCGGGAAGTAAGACTTGGCCACTGGTTGATTCACGAACCTATAACAATATATACATATATATCAAAGTATGTTCAAAATATATTTACAACACTTTTAATTTATTTTGATGTTTTAAGTTTATTAAGTCAGCTGTCCTCGTTAGTAACCTACAACTAGTTGTCCACAGTTAGATGTACAGAAATAAATCGATAAATATTATCTTGAATCAATCCACGACCCAGTGTATACGTATCTCAGTATTGCTCACAACTCAAACTATATATATTTTGGAATCAACCTCAACCCTGTATAGCTAACTCCAACATTCACATATAGAGTGTCTATGGTTGTTCCGAAATATATATAGATGTGTCGACATGATAGGTCGAAACATTGTATACGTGTCTATGGTATCTCAAGATTACATAATATACAATACAAGTTGATTAAGTTATGGTTGGAATAGATTTGTTACCAATTTTCACGTAGCTAAAATGAGAAAAATTATCCAATCTTGTTTTACCCATAACTTCTTCATTTTAAATCCGTTTTGAGTGAATCAAATTGCTATGGTTTCATATTGAACTCTATTTTATGAATTCAAACAGAAAAAGTATAGGTTTATAGTCAAAAAAATAAGTTACAAGTCGTTTTTGTAAAGGTAGTCATTTCAGTCGAAAGAACGACGTCTAGATGACCATTTTAGAAAACATACTTCCACTTTGAGTTTAACCATAATTTTTGGATATAGTTTCATGTTCATAATAAAAATCATTTTCTCAGAATAACAACTTTTAAATCAAAGTTTATCATAGTTTTTAATTAACTAACCCAAAACAGCCCGCGGTGTTACTACGACAGCGTAAATCCGGTTTTACGGTGTTTTTCGTGTTTCCAGGTTTTAAATCATTAAGTTAGCATATCATATAGATATAGAACATGTGTTTAGTTAATTTTAAAAGTCAAGTTAGAAGGATTAACTTTTGTTTGCGAACAAGTTTAGAATTAACTAAACTATGTTCTAGTGATTACGAGTTTAAACCTTCGAATAAGATAGTTTTATATATGTGAATCGAATGATGTTATGAACATCATTACTACCTCAAGTTTAGTAGGTAAACCTACTGGAAGTGACAAGAAATGATCTAGCTTCAAAGGATCTTGGATGGCTTGAAAGTTCTTGAAGTAGGATCATGACACAAAAACAAGTTCAAGTAAGATTTTTACTCGAATTAAGATAGTTTATAGTTATAGAAATTGAATCAAAGTTTGAATATGAATATTACCTTGAATAAGAAAGATAACCTACTGTATATAACAAAGGTTTCTTGATCTTAGATGATTACTTGGAATGGATTAGAAAGCTTGGAAGTAAATTAGTAAACTTAAAGGGATTTTTGAAGTGTTCTTGAAGTGTTCTTCCGATGATGATTATAGCTTGATTCTTGAAGTGATTTTTGATGAAGATGATGATTAACTACTGGAAAAATACGTTCATAATAGTGTGTGTGTGTTGAGAGAGAATTAGAAAGAGAATTGGAAGTGAAATGGAGTGAATGATGAGTGGTAATTGGTGAGTGGTGAGTGGGGTTAAAAGGAGTTCTAGTTAGTTGACTAGCTCATGGTAGAAGTTAAAATTGATTAGTCATACATGACATAATCAAGAGTGGAATCCCATGCTAGTTCCTATTGGTATATACCCATAGTAAGTACGTTTTGAAGCTGTGTATAATACGGGTAAGAATACGACTAGAATTCTTGATGAAAGAAAAGAATGGGAAAGTAACTGTAACCATTTTTGTTAAGTATGAGTGTTTTGATATATGTCTTGAAGTCTCCCAAAAGTATTTTAATACATCTAAATACACTACATGTATATATATTTTAACTGAGTCGTTAAGTCATCGTTAGTCGTTACATGTAAGTGTTGTTTTGAAACCTTTAAGTTAACGATCTCAATTAATGTTGTTAACCCATTGTTTATTATATCTAATGAGATGTTAAATTATTATATTATCATGATATTATGATATATTAATATATCTTAATATGATATATATACATTTAAATGTCGTTACAACGATAATCGTTACATATATGTCTCGTTTCGAAATCCTTAAGTTAGTAGTCTTGTTTATATGTATATAACTCATTGTTAATATACTTATGGAGATACTTACTTATCATAATCTCATGTTAACCATATGTATATCCATATATATATCGTCATGTCATTTTTACAAGTTTTAACGTTCGTGAATCGCCGGTCAACTTGGGTGGTCAATTGTCTATATGAAACATATTTCAATTAATCAAGTCTTAACAAGTTTGATTGCTTAACATGTTGGAAACATTTAATCATGTAAATATCAATCTCAATTAATATATATAAACATGGAAAAGTTCGGGTCACTACAGTACCTACCCGTTAAATAAATTTCGTCCCGAAATTTTAAGCTGTTGAAGGTGTTGACGAATCTTCTGGAAATAGATGCGGGTATTTCTTCTTCATTTGATCTTCATGCTCCCAGGTGAACTCGGGTCCTCTACGAGCATTCCATCGAACCTTAACAATTGGTATCTTGTTTTGCTTAAGTCTTTTAACCTCACGATCCATTATTTCGACGGGTTCTTCGATGAATTGGAGTTTTTCGTTGATTTGGATTTCATCTAACGGAATAGTGAGATCTTCTTTAGCAAAACATTTCTTCAAATTCGAGACGTGGAAATTGTTATGTACAGCCGCGAGTTGTTGAGGTAACTCAAGTCGGTAAGCTACTGGTCCGACACGATCAATAATCTTGAATGGTCCAATATACCTTGGATTTAATTTCCCTCGTTTAGCAAATCGAACAACGCCTTTCCAAGGTGCAACTTTAAGCATGACCATCTCTCCAATTTCAAATTCTATATCTTTTCTTTTAATGTCAGCGTAGCTCTTTTGTCGACTTTGGGCGGTTTTCAACCGTTGTTGAATTTGGATGATCTTCTCGGTAGTTTCTTGTATAATCTCCGGACCCGTAATCTGTCTATCCCCCACTTCACTCCAACAAATCGGAGACCAGCACTTTCTACCATAAAGTACTTCAAACGGCGCCATCTCAATGCTTGAATGGTAGCTGTTGTTGTAGGAAAATTCTGCTAACGGTAGATGTCGATCCCAACTATTTCCGAAATCAATAACACATGCTCGTAGCATGTCTTCAAGCGTTTGTATCGTCCTTTCGCTCTGCCCATCAGTTTGTGGATGATAGGCAGTACTCATGTCTAGACGAGTTCCTAATGCTTGCTGTAATGTCTGCCAGAATCTTGAAATAAATCTGCCATCCCTATCAGAGATAATAGAGATTGGTATTCCATGTCTGGAGATGACTTCCTTCAAATACAGTCGTGCTAACTTCTCCATCTTGTCATCTTCTCTTATTGGCAGGAAGTGTGCTGATTTGGTGAGACGATCAACTATTACCCAAATAGTATCAAAACCACTTGCAGTCCTTGGCAATTTAGTGATGAAATCCATGGTAATGTTTTCCCATTTCCATTCTGGGATTTCGGGTTGTTGAAGTAGACCTGATGGTTTCTGATGCTCATCTTTGACCTTAGAACACGTCAAACATTCTCCTACGTATTTAGAAACATCGGCTTTCATACCCGGCCACCAAAAATGTTTCTTGAGATCCTTGTACATCTTTCCCGTTCCAGGATGTATTGAGTATCTGGTTTTATGAGCTTCTCTAAGTACCATTTCTCTCATATCTCCAAATTTTGGTACCCAAATCCTTTCAGCCCTATACCGGGTTCCGTCTTCCCGAATATTAAGATGCTTCTCCGATCCTTTGGGTATTTCATCCTTTAAATTTCACTCTTTTAAAACTCCTTATTGCGCCTCCTTTATTTGAGTAGTAAGGTTATTATGAATCATTATATTCATAGATTTTACTCGAATGGGTTCTCTGTCCTTCCTGCTCAAGGCATCGGCTACCACATTTGCCTTCCCCGGGTGGTAACGAATCTCAAAGTCGTAATTATTCAATAATTCAATCCACCTACGTTGCCTCATATTCAGTTGTTTCTGATTAAATATGTGTTGAAGACTTTTGTGGTCGGTATATATAATACTTTTGACCCCATATAAGTAGTGCCTCCAAGTCTTTAATGCAAAAACAACCGCGCGTAATTCCAAATCATGCGTCGTATAATTTTGTTCGTGAATCTTCAATTGTCTAGACGCATAAGCAATCACCTTCATTCGTTGCATTAATACACAACCGAGACCTTGCTTTGATGCGTCACAATAAATCACAAAATCATCATTCCCTTCAGGCAATGACAATATAGGTGCCGTAGTTAGCTTTTTCTTCAATAACTGAAACGCTTTCTCTTGTTCATCATTCCATTCAAATTTCTTCCCTTTATGCGTTAATGCAGTCAAGGGTTTTGCTATTCTGGAAAAGTCTTGGATGAACCTTCTGTAGTAACCAGCTAGTCCTAAAAACTGGCGTATGTGTTTCGGAGTTTTTGGGGTTTCCCACTTTTCAACAGTTTCTATCTTTGTCAGATCCACCTTAATACCTTCTTTGTTCACTATGTGACCGAGGAATTGAACTTCTTCCAACCAAAATGCACACTTTGAAAACTTAGCGTACAATTCTTCCTTCCTCAATACTTCTAACACCTTTCTCAAATGTTCACCGTGTTCTTGGTCATTCTTTGAGTAAATAAGTATGTCATCAATGAAAACAATGACAAACTTGTCAAGGTATGGTCCACACACTCGGTTCATAAGGTCCATGAACACAGCTGGTGCATTAGTTAAACCAAATGGCATGACCATAAACTTGTAATGACCGTGACATGTTCTGAAAGCAGTCTTTGGAATATCATCTTCTTTCACCCGCATTTGATGATACCCGGAACGTAAGTCAATCTTTGAATAAACAGACGTGCCTTGTAGTTGATCAAATAAGTAGTCGATTCTCGGTAGTGGGTAGCGGTTCTTGATGGTAAGTTTGTTCAACTCTCGGTATTCGATACACAACCTGAATGTACCATCTTTCTTCTTGACAAACAAAACAGGAGCTCCCCACGGTGATGTGCTTGGTCGAATGAAACCACGCTCTAAAAGTTCTTGTAATTGGCTTTGCAGTTCTTTCATCTCACTGGGTGCGAGTCTATAAGGAGCACGAGCTATTGGTGCAGCTCCTGGTACAAGATCTATTTGAAATTCAACGGATCGATGTGGGGGTAATCCCGGTAATTCTTTCGGAAATACATCGGGAAATTCTTTTGCGACGGGAACATCATTGATGCTCTTTTCTTCAGTTTGTACTTTCTTGACGTGTGCTAGAATATCATAGCAACCTTTTCTTATTAGTTTTTGTGCCTTCAAATTACTAATAAGATGTAGCTTCGTGTTGCCCTTTTCTCCGTACACCATTAAGGGTTTTCCTTTTTCTCGTATAATGCGAATTGCATTTTTGTAACAAACGATCTCTGATTTCACTTCTTTCAACCAGTCCATACCGATTATCACATCAAAACTCCCTAACTCTACTGGTATCAAGTCAATCTTAAATGTTTCGCTAACCAGTTTAATTTCTCGATTCCGACATATATTATCTGCTGAAATTAATTTACCATTTGCTAATTCGAGTAAAAATTTACTATCCAAAGGCGTCAATGGACAACTTAATTTAGCGCAAAAATCTCTACTCATATAGCTTCTATCCGCACCCGAATCAAATAAATCGTAAGCAGGTTTATTGTCAATAAGAAACGTACCCGTAACAAGCTCCGGGTCTTCCTGTGCCTCTGCCGCATTAATATTGAAAACTCTTCCGCGGCCTTGTCCATTCGTGTTCTCCTGGTTCGGGCAATTTCTAATAATGTGGCCCGGTTTTCCACATTTATAACAAACTACATTGGCATAACTTGCTCCGACACTACTTGCTCCGCCATTACTCATTCCGACACCATTTGTTCCTTTCGTTCTATTAACCCCTGGTCCGTAGACCTCACACTTCGCCGCGCTATGACCATTTCTTTTACACTTGTTGCAAAATTTGGTGCAGAACCCCGAGTGATACTTTTCACACCTTTGGCATAGTTGCTTCTGATTGTTGTTGTTGTTGTGGTTATTATTGTTGTTGGGATAATTGTTGTAGTTGCTGTTATTGTTGTTGTTGTTGTTGTTGTTGGGCC
Source organism: Rutidosis leptorrhynchoides (assembly GCF_046630445.1). NCBI lineage: Eukaryota > Viridiplantae > Streptophyta > Magnoliopsida > Asterales > Asteraceae > Rutidosis > Rutidosis leptorrhynchoides. The sequence continues at coordinate 264,234,648 of NC_092337.1, forward strand.
ATTTGTTGTAGTTGCGATTGATGTTGCGATTGGTGGGATAATTGTTGCGATTATTGTTGTAATTGCTGTTGTTGTTGTATTGGTGATTCTTATCACCGTTTTCCTCCCACTTTCTTTTGACTTGCTTCACATTGGCCTCTTCAGCAGTCTGTTCTTTAATTCTTTCTTCAATCTGGTTCACTAGTTTGTGAGCCATTCTACATGCCTGTTGTATGGAGGCGGGCTCGTGTGAACTTATATCTTCTTGGATTCTTTCCGGTAATCCTTTCACAAACGCGTCGATCTTCTCTTCCTCATCTTCGAATGCTTCCGGACACAATAGGCACAATTCTGTGAATCGTCTTTCGTACGTGGTAGTATCAAATCCTTGGGTTCGTAACCCTCTAAGTTCTGTCTTGAGCTTATTGACCTCGGTTCTGGGACGGTACTTCTCGTTCATCAAGTGCTTGAATGCTGACCACGGTAGTGCGTACGCATCGTCTTGTCCCACTTGCTCTAGATAGGTATTCCACCATGTTAACGCAGAACCTGTGAAGGTATGCGTAGCGTACTTTACTTTGTCCTCTTCAGTACACTTACTTATGGCAAACACCGATTCGACCTTCTCGGTCCACCGTTTCCATCCGATCGGTCCTTCGGTTCCATCAAATTCCAAAGGTTTGCAGGCAGTGAATTCTTTGTAGGTGCATCCTACACGATTTCCTGTACTGCTAGATCCAAGGTTATTGTTGGTATGTAGCGCAGCCTGTACTGTGGCTATGTTTGAAGCTATAAAAGTACGGAATTCCTCTTCATTCATATTCACGGTGTGTCGAGTAGTCGGTGCCATTTCCTTCAAAATAGTCAAATGGAACAAGTTAATCATACAGAATATTAAGAGTAGTTAATAGTATTTCGTAGCATAATATGAACTCATTTATAAAAGCTTTTTCTTCATATTAGCGTTTTTTAAGTTTAAATTCGGGTAGTACCTACCCGTTAAGTTCATACTTAGTAGCTAATATACAATTCAACTACTACAATTCTGTATGAAAAACTGATTATAATAATATTTCACGTTCAAACTTTTACACAATATTTTACAAACTTACAATACCGCTTATTTTACATATAGCATGAAATATAGCACACAATAAATTATATACAAGATGGTTGTGAAGATAATTCTAGCTAGTACACAAGTCGTTCAGCAAAGGCAATAAAGACACGTAATTCATACGTCCAGAAACAAGTCATGCATTCTGGTTTTACTAGGATTACTTCCCATCCTTGGTCTTGTGGAACATAACCGTTATGGCCGTTGATAAGACATCGTGTTGTAACGTCGTCAAAGGGACGAGGGTTATGTAATGTCCAACAGTCCCGTAACAATCTAAAAACCTTATTTCTTACCCCAATTACCGACTCCGTCACTTATGGGAACGTTTTGTTTAATAGTTGTAGCCCGATGTTCTTGTTCTCACTTTGGTGAGAAGCGAACATTACTAATCCGTAAGCATAACATGCTTCTTTATGTTGCATGTTAGCCGCTTTTTCTAAATCACGAAGTCCAATATTCGGATATATTGAGTCAAAATAATTTCTTAACCCATTGCGTAAAATAGCATTTGGGTTCCCCGCAATATATGCGTCAAAGTAAACACATCGTAACTTATGGATTTCCCAATGTGATATCCCCCATCTTTCGAACGAAAGCCTTTTATAAACCAAGGCATTCTTGGAACGTTCTTCGAATGTCTTACAAACTGATCTCGCCTTAAATAGTTGTGCCGAAGAATTCTGACCGACTCTAGACAAGATTTCATCAATCATGTCTCCGGGTAGGTCTCTTAAAATATTGGGTTGTCTATCCATTTTGTGTTTTTATACTGTAAAATAGACAAGAGTTAGATTCATAAAAAAAAAATACTTATTAATACAAGCAATTTTTACATATATCATAAAGCATAAGCACCCTATATTACATATATTACAGCACGCGAATACAACTATCTTATTCCGACTCGCTTGTTTCTTCTTCTTCGGTTTTGGTTCGTTTTGCCAAGTTTCTAGGGATATATGATGTTCCCCTAATACGAGCCATCGTTTTCCACATTGGTTTAGAAAAACCTGGTGGTTTAGAAGTTCCCGGGTCATTGTTACAACTTAAGGACTTCTGGGGTTGACGATACATATAAAGTTCATTGGGGTTGGAATTAGATTTCTCTATTTTTATGCCCTTTATCTTATTATTTTCTTTTGCCTTTTTAAATTCAGTTGGGGTAATTTCTATAACATCATCGGAATTCTCGTCAGAATCCGATTCATCGGAGAATTGGTAATCCTCCCAATATTTTGCTTCCTTAGCGGAAATACCATTGACCATAATTAACCTTGGTCGGTTGGTTGAGGATTATCTTTTACTTAACTGTTTTATTATTTCCCCCACCGGTTCTATTTCTTCATCCGGTTCCGATTCTTCTTCCGGTTCCAATTCTTCTTCTGGTTCCGACTCTTCTTCCGGTTCCTCTTCGGGAACTTGTGAATCAGTCCACGAATCATTCCAATTTACATTTGACTCTTCATTATTATTAGGTGACTCAATGAGACTTGTTCTAGGGGTAGATATCTATCACATAATATCAAACGCGTTAAGAGATTAATATATCACATAATATTCACATGTTAAAAATATATAGTTTCCAACAAAATTTGTTAAGCAATCATTTTTCAAGTAAACACGGTCGAAGTCCAGACTCACTAATGCATCCTAACAAACTCAATAAGACACACTAATGCAAAATTCTGGTTCTCTAAGACCAACGCTCGGATACCAACTGAAATGTCCCGTTCTTATTGATTAAAAACGTTCCATATTAATTGATTTCGTTGCAAGGTTTTGACCTCTATATGAGACGTTTTTCAAAGACTGCATTCATTTTTAAAACAAACCATAACCTTTATTTCATAAATAAAGGTTTAAAAAGCTTTACGTAGATTATCAAATAATGATAATCTAAAATATCCTATTTACACACGACCATTACATAATGGTTTACAATACAAATATGTTACATCGAAATCAGTTTCTTGAATGCAGTTTTTACACAATATCATACAAACATGGACTCCAAATCTTGTCCTTATTTTAGTATGCAACAGCGGAAGCTCTTAATATTCACCTGAGAATAAACATGCTTTAAACATCAACAAAAATGTTGGTGAGTTATAGGTTTAACCTATATATATCAAATCGTAACAATAGACCACAAGATTTCATATTTCAATACACATCCCATACATAGAGATAAAAATCATTCATATGGTGAACACCTGGTAACCGACATTAACAAGATGCATATATAAGAATATCCCCATCATTCCGGGACACCCTTCGGATATGATATAAATTTCGAAGTACTAAAGCATCCGGTACTTTGGATGGGGTTTGTTAGGCCCAATAGATCTATCTGTAGGATTCGCGTCAATTAGGGTGTCTGTTCCCTAATTCTTAGATTACCAGACTTAATAAAAAGGGGCATATTCGATTTTGATAATTCAACCATAGAATGTAGTTTCACGTACTTGTGTCTATTTTGTAAATCATTTATAAAACCTGCATGTATTCTCATTCCAAAAATATTAGATTTTAAAAGTGGGACTATAACTCACTTTCACAGATTTTTTACTTCGTCGGGAAGTAAGACTTGGCCACTGGTTGATTCACGAACCTATAACAATATATACATATATATCAAAGTATGTTCAAAATATATTTATAACACTTTTAATTTATTTTGATGTTTTAAGTTTATTAAGTCAGCTGTCCTCGTTAGTAACCTACAACTAGTTGTCCACAGTTAGATGTACAGAAATAAATCGATAAATATTATCTTGAATCAATCCACCACCCAATGTATACGTATCTCAGTATTGATCACAACTCAAACTATATATATTTTGGAATCAACCTCAACCCTGTATAGCTAACTCCAACATTCACATATAGAGTGTCTATGGTTGTTCCGAAATATATATAGATGTGTCGACATGATAGGTTGAAACATTGTATACGTGTCTATGGTATCTCAAGATTACATAATATACAATACAAGTTGATTAAGTTATGGTTGGAATAGATTTGTTACCAATTTTCACGTAGCTAAAATGAGAAAAATTATCCAATCTTGTTTTACCCATAACTTCTTCATTTTAAATCCGTTTTGAGTGAATCAAATTTCTATGGTTTCATATTGAACTCTATTTTATGAATCAAAACAGAAAAACTATAGGTTTATAGTCGGAAAAATAAGTTACAAGTCGTTTTTGTAAAGGTAGTCATTTCAGTCGAAAGAACGACGTCTAGATGGCCATTTTAGAAAACATACTTCCACTTTGAGTTTAACCATAATTTTTGGATATAGTTTCATGTTCATAATAAAAATCATTTTCTCAGAATAACAACTTTTAAATCAAAGTTTATCATAGTTTTTAATTAACTAACCCAAAACAGCCTGCGGTGTTACTACGACGGCGTAAATCCGGTTTTACGGTATTTTTCGTGTTTCCAGGTTTTAAATCATTAATTTAGCATATCATATAGATATAGAACATGTGTTTAGTTAATTTTAAAAGTCAAGTTAGAAGGATTAACTTTTGTTTGCGAACAAGTTTAGAATTAACTAAACTATGTTCTAGTGATTACGAGTTTAAACCTTCGAATAAGATAGTTTTATATATATGAATCGAATGATGTTATGAACATCATTACTACCTCAAGTTTAGTAGGTAAACCTACTGGAAGTGACAAGAAATGATCTAGCTTCAAAGGATCTTGGATGGCTTGAAAGTTCTTGAAGTAGGATCATGACACAAAAACAAGTTCAAGTAAGATTTTTACTCGAATTAAGATAGTTTATAGTTATAGAAATTGAATCAAAGTTTGAATATGAATATTAGCTTGAATAAGAAAGATAACCTACTGTATATAACAAAGGTTTCTTGATCTTAGATGATTACTTGGAATGGATTAGAAAGCTTGGAAGTAAATTAGTAAACTTGAAGGGATTTTTGAAGTGTTCTTGAAGTGTTCTTCCTATGATGATTATAGCTTGATTCTTGAAGTGATTTTTGATGAAGATGATGATTAACTACTAGAAAAATACGTTCATAATAGTGTGTGTGTGTGTTGAGATAGAATTAGAAAGAGAATTGGAAGTGAAATGGAGTGAATGATGAGTGGTGAGTGGGGTTAAAAGGAGTTCTAGTTAGTTGACTAGCTCATGGTAGAAGTTAAAATTGATTACTCATACATGACATAATCAAGAGTGGAATCCCATGCTAGTTCCTATTGGTATATACCCATAGTAAGTACGTTTTGAAGCTGTGTATAATACGGGTAAGAATACGACTAGAATTCTTGATGAAAGAAAAGAATGGGAAAGTAACTGTAACCATTTTCGTTAAGTATGAGTGTTTTGATATATGTCTTGAAGTCTTCCAAAAGTATTTTAATACATCTAAATACACTACATGTATATATATTTTAACTGAGTCGTTAAGTCATCGTTAGTCGTTGCATGTAAGTGTTGTTTTGAAACCTTTAAGTTAACGATCTCAATTAATGTTGTTAACCCATTGTTTATTATATCTAATGAGATGTTAAATTATTATATTATCATGATATTATGATATATTAATATATCTTAATATGATATATATACATTTAAATGTCGTTACAATGATAATCGTTACATATATGTCTCGTTTCGAAATCCTTAAGTTAGTAGTCTTGTTTATATGTATATAACTCATTGTTAATATACTTATGGAGATACTTACTTATCATAATCTTATGTTAACCATATGTATATCCATATATAGATCGTCATGTCGTTTTTACAAGTTTTAACGTTCGTGAATCGCCGGTCAACTTGGGTGGTCAATTGTCTATATGAAACATATTTTAATTAATCAAGTCTTAACAAGTTTGATTGCTTAACATGTTGGAAACATTTAATCATGTAAATATCAATCTCAATTAATATATATAAACATGGAAAAGTTCGGGTCACTACAAACGGATCCTTGGATGGCTCGAAGTTCTTGAAGCAGAATCATGACACGAAAACAAGTTCAAGTAAGATCATCACTTGAAATAAGATTGTTATAGTTATAGAAATTGAAACAAAGTTTGAATATGATTATTACCTTGTATTAGAATGATAACCTACTGTAAGAAACAAAGATTTCTTGAGGTTGGATGATCACCTTACAAGATTGGAAGTGAGCTAGCAAACTTGAAAGTATTCTTGATTTTATGTAACTAGAACTTGTAGAATATATGAAGAACACTTAGAACTTGAAGATAGAACTTGAGAGAGATCAATTAGATGAAGAAAATTGAAGAATGAAAGTGTTTGTAGGTGTTTTTGGTCGTTGGTGTATGGATTAGATATAAAGGATATGTAATTTTGTTTTCATGTAAATAAGTCATGAATGATTACTCATATTTTTGTAATTTTATGAGATATTTCATGCTAGTTGCCAAATGATGGTTCCCACATGTGTTAGGTGACTCACATGGGCTGCTAAGAGCTGATCATTGGAGTGTATATACCAATAGTACATACATCTAAAAGCTGTGTATTGTACGAGTACGAATACGGGTGCATACGAGTAGAATTGTTGATGAAACTGAACGAGGATGTAATTGTAAGAATTTTTGTTAAGTAGAAGTATTTTGATAAGTGTATTGAAGTCTTTCAAAAGTGTATAAATACATATTAAAATACTACATGTATATACATTTTAACTGAGTCGTTAAGTCATCGTTAGTCGTTACATGTAAGTGTTGTTTTGAAACCTTTAGGTTAACGATCTTGTTAAATGTTGTTAACCCAATGTTTATAATATCAAATGAGATTTTAAATTATTATATTATCATGATATTATCATGTATGAATATCTCTTAATATGATATATATACATTAAATGTCTTTACAACGATAATCGTTACATATATGTCTCGTTTAAAAATCATTAAGTTAGTAGTCTTGTTTTTACATATGTAGTTCATTGTTAATATACTTAATGATATGTTTTCTTATCATAGTATCATGTTAACTACATATATATCCATATATATGTCATCATATAGTTTTTACAAGTTTTAACGTTCGTGAATCACCGGTCAACTTGGGTGGTCAATTGTCTATATGAAACATATTTCAATTAATCAAGTCTTAACAAGTTTGATTGCTTAACATGTTGGAAACATTTAATCATGTAAATATCAATCTCAATTAATATATATAAACATGGAAAAGTTCGGGTCACTACAGTACCTACCCGTTAAATAAATTTCGTCCCGAAATTTTAAGCTGTTGAAGGTGTTGACGAATCTTCTGGAAATAGATGCGGGTATTTCTTCTTCATCTGATCTTCATGCTCCCAGGTGAACTCGGGTCCTCTACGAGCATTCCAACAAACCTTAACAATTGGTATCTTGTTTTGCTTAAGTCTTTTAACCTCACGATCCATTATTTCGACGGGTTCTTCGATGAATTGAAGTTTTTCGTTGATTTGGATTTCATCTAATGGAATAGTGAGATCTTATTTAGCAAAACATTTCTTCAAATTCGAGACATGGAAAGTGTTATGTACAGTCGCGAGTTGTTGAGGTAACTCAAGTCGGTAAGCTACTGGTCCGACACGATCAATAATCTTGAATGGTCCAATATACCTTGGATTTAATTTCCCTCGTTTACCAAATCGAACAATGCCTTTCCAAGGTGCAACTTTAAGCATGACCATATCTCCAATTTCAAATTCTATATCTTTTCTTTTAATGTCAGCGTAGCTCTTTTGTCGACTTTGGGCGGTTTTCAACCGTTGTTGAATTTGGATGATCTTCTCGGTAGTTTCTTGTATAATCTCCGGAACCGTAATCTGTCTATCCCCCACTTCACTCCAACAAATCGGAGACCTGCACTTTCAACCATAAAGTGCTTCAAACGGCGCCATCTCAATGCTTGAATGGTAGCTGTTGTTGTAGGAAAATTCTGCTAACGGTAGATGTCGATCCCAACTGTTTCCGAAATCAATAACACATGCTCGTAGCATGTCTTCAAGCGTTTGTATCGTCCTTTCGCTCTGCCCATCAGTTTGTGGATGATAGGCAGTACTCATGTCTAAACGAGTTCCTAATGCTTGCTGTAATGTCTGCCAGAATCTTGAAATAAATCTGCCATCCCTATCAGAGATAATAGAGATTGGTATTCCATGTCTGGAGACGACTTCCTTCAAATACAGTCGTGCTAATTTCTCCATCTTGTCATCTTCTCTTATTGGCAGGAAGTGTGCTGATTTGGTGAGACGATCAACTATTACCCAAATAGTATCAAAACCACTTGCAGTCCTTGGCAATTTAGTGATGAAATCCATGGTAATGTTTTCCCATTTCCATTCCGGGATTTCGGGTTGTTGAAGTAGACCTGATGGTTTCTGATGCTCAGCTTTGACCTTAGAACACGTCAAACATTCTCCTACGTATTTAGCAACATCGAATTTCATACCCGGCCACCAAAAATGTTTCTTGAGATCCTTGAACATCTTCCCCGTTCCAGGATGTATTGAGTATCTGGTTTTATGAGCTTCTCTAAGTACCATTTCTCTCATATCTCCAAATTTTGGTACCCAAATCCTTTCAGCCCTATACCGGGTTCTGTCTTCCCGAATATTAAGATGCTTCTCCGATCCTTTGGGTATTTCATCCTTTAAATTTCCCTCTTTTAAAACTCCTTGTTGCGCCTCCTTTATTTGAGTAGTAACGTTATTATGAATCATTATATTCATAGATTTTACTCGAATGGGTTCTCTGTCCTTCCTGCTCAAGGCATCGGCTACCACATTTGCCTTCCCCGGGTGGTAACGAATCTCAAAGTCGTAATCATTCAATAATTCAATCCACCTACGCTGCCTCATGTTCAGTTGTTTCTGATTAAATATGTGTTGAAGACATTTGTGGTCGGTATATATAATACTTTTGACCCCATATAAGTAGTGCCTCCAAGTCTTTAATGCAAAAACAACCGCGCCTAATTCCAAATCATGCGTCGTATAATTTTGTTCGTGAATCTTCAATTGTCTAGATGCATAAGCAATCACCTTCATTCGTTGCATTAATACACAACCGAGACCTTGCTTTGATGCGTCACAATAAATCACAAAATCATCATTCCCTTCAGGCAATGACAATATAGGTGCTGTAGTTAGCTTTTTCTTCAATAACTGAAACGCTTTCTCTTGTTCATCATTCCATTCAAATTTCTTCCCTTTATGCGTTAATGCAGTCAAGGGTTTTGCTATTCTGGAAAAGTCTTGGATGAACCTTCTGTAGTAACCAGCTAGTCCTAAAAACTGGCGTATGTGTTTCGGAGTTTTCGGGGTTTTCCACTTTTCAACAGTTTCTATCTTTGCCGGATCCACCTTAATACCTTCTTTGTTCACTATGTGACCGAGGAATTGAACTTATTCCAACCAAAATGCACACTTTGAAAACTTAGCGTACAATTCTTCCTTCCTCAATACTTCTAACACCTTTCTCAAATGTTCACCGTGTTCTTGGTCATTCTTTGAGTAAATAAGTATGTCATCAATGAAAACAATGACAAACTTGTCAAGGTATGGTCCACACACTCGGTTCATAAGGTCCATGAACACAGCTGGTGCATTAGTTAAACCAAACGGCATGACCATAAATTCGTAATGACCGTAACGTGTTCTAAAAGTAGTCTTTGGAATATCATCTTCTTTCACCCGCATTTGATGATACCCGGAACGTAAGTCAATCTTTGAATAAACAGACGAGCCTTGTAGTTGATCAAATAAGTCATCGATTCTCGGTAGTGGGTAGCGGTTCTTGATGGTAAGTTTGTTCAACTCTCGGTAGTCGATACTGATAATGCTAAAAACGAACATATAATTCATAGCATTATTCCTCAAGAAAGACAAGCTTTTAATTGCAATTGTTCTATTTACAAGTGATATTCGTTTAAATAATAAAAGGTGAAGACCAAAGACAGATTCGACGAATTGAAGACGCAAACGACCAAAAAGCTCAAAAGTACAAAAGACAATCAAAAAGGTTCCAATTATTGATAAGAAACGTCTCGAAATTACAAGAGTACAAGATTCAAAACGCAAAGTACAAGATATTAAATTATACGCAAGGACGTTCGAAAATCCGGAACCGGGACATGAGTCAACTCTCAACGCTCGACGCAACGGACTAAAAATTACAAATCAACTATGCACATAAATATAATATAATATTTAAATAATTCTTATAATTATTTAATATATTATATATATTTATAAATCCGTCGGCAAGAAAGACTCCAAAGTATCTGAGCTGTAATTTCAAACTCCGCGACTCGCGGAGTTTGAAGGCAAAATATGCCGCGAGTCGCGGAGCCCCAAAAGTCGAAAATCCCTATAAAAGCAAACGAATTCTGATCGCAAATCATCTTCTTTTTTTTTCTTCTTCTCCTCATACGTAAAATATATATATATATTTATAATTTATATTTTAATTTTAATTATAATTCTAATAATAAGGGTATGTTAGCGAATGTTGTAAGGGTGTAAGTCGAAATTCTGTCCGTGTAACGCTACGCTATTTTTAATCATTGTAAGTTATGTTCAACCTTTTTACATTAATGTCTCGTAGCTAAGTTATTATTATGCTTATTTAAAACGAAGTAATCATGATGTTGGGCTAATTACTAAAATTGGGTAATTGAGCTTTGTACCATAATTGGGGTTTGGACAAAAGAACGACACTTGTGGAAATTAGACTATGGGCTATTAATGGGCTTTATATTTGTTTAACTAAATGATAGTTTGTTAATGTTAATATAAAGATTTACAATTGGGCGTCCCTATAAATTACCATATACACTCAATCGGACACGATGGGCGGGGTATTTATATGTACGAATAATCGTTCATCTAACCGGACACGGGAATGGATTAATAGCCACTAGAATAATTAAAACAGGGGTGAAATTATGTACAAGGACACTTGGTATAATTGATAACAAAATATTAAAACCTTGGGTTACACTCAGTCGACATCCTGGTGTAATTATTAAACAAAGTATTAAAATCTTGTTACAGTTTAAGTCCCCAATTAGTTGGAATATTTAACTTCGGGTATAAGGATAATTTGACGAGGACACTCGCACTTTATATTTATGACTGATGGACTGTTATGGACAAAAACAAGACGGACATATTAAATAATCCAGGACAAAGGACAATTAACCCATGGGTATAAAACTAAAATCAACACGTCAAACATCATGATTACGGAAGTTTAAATAAGCATAATTCTTTTATTTCTTATTTAATTTCCTTTATTTTATATTTAATTTCACTTCTAATTATCGCATTTTTATTATTATTGTATTTAATTGCACTTTTAATTATCGTACTTTTTAATTATCGCAAGTTTATTTTATCGCACTTTTATTATTCGCAATTTCATTATCGTTATTTACTTTATGCTTTAATTTAAGTCTTGTATTCATTTTTAATATTTTACATTTGGTTTTAACTGCGACTAAAGTTTTAAAATCGACAAACCGGTCATTAAACGGTAAAAACCCCCCTTTATAATAATAATATTACTTATATATATATATATATATATATATATATATATTTGTATTTTTATAAAAGTAAACTAATATAGCGTTAAGCTTTGTTTAAAAAGATTCCCTGTGAAACGAACCGGACTTACTACAAACTACACTACTGTACGATTAGGTACACTGCGTATAAGTGTTGTAGCACGGTTTAAGTATATCCGTTCTCTAAATAAATAAATATCTTGTGTAAAATTGTATCGTATTTAATAGTATTTTCTGCTAAAATTAATAACTATTTTATACCACTCCGCTACCACATCAAGTATTTTTGGCGCCGCTGCCGGGGAACTCTCTTAAACGCCGAAAGCGCAACGCTAATATATAAAATAAAAAAAAAAGATTTTTTGTTTACTTTTATTAAAATTCGCTTTTGTAAAAATACGTTTTGAATATTCGAAAATATAAAAAGAAAAACAAAAATTTATATATTTTTAAGAGTTTGTTAAAAGTTTTATAAGTTTCTTTATTTTTATTTTAGTTTATAAAAATATAAGTTTTATTTAAATATCTTTTATTTATATTAAAACAGAAAATTAGAAAACATAAAAAAAAAACGCGTAAATTTCCTGTTCCAGGGTTGAATTTTGGGACCCCGCGACTCGCGGGGTTTGATGTTTGAAATACCGCGACTCGCGGAGCTTTTTCTGACACGCCTGCCAGAAACCCTAACTGCATTTATTACGGAGTAATAATTATTATTATTAATTAATTAAGATTTAGGTTTTAATTAAATTAATATTTAATTTTAATTATTTAGTTATATTAAGTTTTAATTAGTTTTATTTATATATTTAAATTAATACTTTTATAAAATAATATAAAAATAATATTTTTATAAAAATTGTAATTTGTACAACTTTTTGTATATTTTTATATTTTGTCCCTTTTTAATCGCTTTAGCGTAACTTTTGTATTTTTAGCTCATATTTAGTTTTAAACTTAGTTTTTGTCATAGTTATTTTTACTTCTAGATTTTTAGGCTTTGCCGTAGAATTCCTTAAGTGCTTTTTCTTTAGACTAAGATTTAGGTGCTTTAGAATTTTGCGACGCCTTTTTAAGTTTTAGTTTCTTTTTAAGTTAATTCCATTTGGGATTTAGTTTTTCTTGTAAGCTTTAATATTTTTAGACGACTTTTACCTATGTATCAAATATCATTCCAATTAGTAATCTCAATTTGCGAGTATAATTTTAAGTTAGTTGTAGTAATAAGGTTAGGTTAGTCAAGTATTTTTAAGTTTTTATAAGTTTCTTTTATTTTTCCGTCACCTTTTATTTTTCAACCTTTTTTTCTTTTTCAATTTTTTTTTCCGACGAACTCTTTTTCTTTCTTATTTCTCGCTATTCTAGTTTTAGGACATAGATTTTTATTCTACTTCTTATCTAAATTTCTTAAAATTACGAAAATTTATTTTAAGTGGTTAAATTAATAGACATCAAAATTTTCTGGTTCGTAGTAATAGTTGGATTTGTACGTGGACCGGGTTATTGGAGCCAAACAGTCCTCAATTATATTGAGACCAAACGAATCCTGCCCCTCTGCTGCATCTTTTGGCTATTCGAAACGTGGGCAAAATCAGAAAAGTCTATTGGTTGGATAACTTATTATAATTTTTCTTTCCTTTTAAAAACTAATAGGATATTCAGTGAATGCACCGAGCAAGACGTTCACCACCTTTTGTACGTTCACCACCTGTAACTAGATCAAGACATTTAGCAAATATAACCGCCATTGATTTTTCTTTAGAATCGTCATCCAGTCGACCAAGTACTTCAGTTCAAATTTCCGATAATCCATTTTTTGAACCCGACCTCACAATTGAGAATCCGGAGAATATTCAGGAACGGTTCGTAGATCCTGAACCACTAAACTTTCCTCCGGAACTACCAATCATTCAAACAGAGATTGTTGAGGAACGAACCATTAAATCAGAATCCTCTAGTGATTCCGATTCAACAAATTCAATTATGGAAAATCTGGAACCTTTAAGTATGGAAGACCGAATGAGAGCTAAACGCACTGGCCAAGGTCACGCAATTACTCATCCAGACATTAATGCGCCAGATTATGAAATCAAAGGACAAATTCTACACATGGTGACTAATCAATGCCAATTTAGTAGTGCACCGAAGGAAGATCTAAATGAACATCTACGTACCTTTAATAGGATCTGCACACTATTTAAAATCCGAGAAGTGGAGGATGAACAGATATATCTCATGTTATTTCCCTAGACTTTAAAGGGAGAAGCCAAAGATTGGTTGGAATCGTTACCTGAAGGGGCGATCGATACATGGGACGTTTTAGTTGAAAAATTTCTTAAACAATTCTTTCCTGCATCTAAAGCCGTAAGACTTCAAGCAGAAATTGTTACGTTTACACAGAAACCGAATGAAACTCTATATGAGGCATGGACAAGATATGGAAAGTTGTTAAGAGGATGTCCGCAACATTGTTTAGACACCTGTCAAATAGTACAAATATTCTACCAAGGATGCGACATCACTACAAGAAAAGACATAGATATAGCAGCTGGTGGTTCTATTATGAAGAAAACCGAAACTGATGCTTACAAAATTATTGATAACACTGCTTCCCACTCACATGAGTGGCACCAAGAAAAAGATATCGTTAGATCATCTAAAGCAGCTAGAGCCGATTCTAGCCATGACTTAGATTCCATTTCCGCAAAGATAGATGCTGTGGAGAGACGAATGGAAAAGATGACTAAGGATATTCACTCAATACGAATTAGTTGTGAGCAGTGTGGAGGACCACATTTGACAAAAGATTGTCTCAGTATTGAATTAACAATGGAACAAAGAGAGAATATTTCATACATAAACCAAAGGCCTGGAAATAATTATCAGAATAATTATCAACCGCCAAGACCGATTTACAATTAAAACCAGAATTATAACCGAAATATTCCATACAACAACCAACAAGGTCCTAGCAATCAACAAGTATCCAATAATACTTACAATCAGCAAAGACCAAATTTTCAAAACAAACTACCACAACAAACCGATGATAAAAAGCCGAATTTAGAAGATATGATGACGAAGCTAGTTGAAACTCAAACGCAGTTTTTCACATCTCAAAAACAAACCAATGAACAAAATGCTCAAGCATTTAGAAATCAACAAGCTTCTATTCAAAATCTGGAACAAGAAGTAAGTAACCTAGCAAGGTTAATAGGTGAAAGAAAACTGGGAAGTCTACCTAGTGATACAAATGCTAACCCCCGGAATGAAACAGCTAAAGCCATTACCACAAGAAGTGGTACAACACTTAAACCACCTGAAATACCTGTAACTTCTGATGAAGCCATTCCTACTCCACAAGAACCACAACCTGATCAAGATAAGGAAAAAGAACCGGTAGTTGAAAAGGTTAATGAAGATAACATAGCTAAGGCTAAACCTTATGTTAAACCATACCAACCACCACTTCCTTACCCGAGTAAAATGAAGAAAGAGAAACTTGAAGCCGAGCAATCCAAATTCTTGGATATGTTTAAACAGATAAATGTAAATCTTCCTTTCATTGATGTGATTTCAGGAATGCCTAGATATGCTAAATTCTGGAAAGATCTAATCTCAAATAGAAAGAAAATGGAAGAACTCTCGGCTGTTACTATGAATGCTAATTGTTCAACAGTGCTGTTGAATAAGATACCAGAAAAACTATCTGATCCAGGAAGTTTCACAATTCCATGTTTTCTGGGTAGTCTTAGTTCAATAGAAGCATTGGCAGACTTAGGTGCTAGTATAAATCTAATGCCGTATTCACTATACGCTAAACTAGACCTTGGAGAATTAAAACCAACCAGAATAAGCATACAACTAGCCGATAGATCAATAAAATATCCTAGAGGGATAATGGAGAACATGCTAGTTAAAGTTGGTACTTTAGTATTTCCAGTAGATTTTGTTGTTCTGGACATGGAAGAAGATTCTCAAGTTCCTCTCATATTAGGAAGACCATTCTTAAACACGGCTAAAGCAATGATAGACGTGTTCGGTAAGAAACTGACCCTAAGTATAGAGGATGAGAGTGTTACCTTTTCAGTTGATAGAGCAATGCAACAACCACAATCTGCAGATGATACATGTTATTATATTCAAACTATAGATGCAGATGCAGAATTATTAGAAGAATTTCCAGAATTACAAAGAACAGGAGAATGTTCTTTAGGAGAAGGTAATGAACCAATTGATGAAGCTGAAATGTTAGCTACACTTATAGCTAATGGATATGAACCAACAACAGAAGAAATTCAAATGCTAAAAGAAGAAGACAGATATCGATATAAATCATCGATAGAAGAACCTCCAAAATTAGAGTTAAAGCCACTTCCAAACCATTTGGAATACGCTTATTTACATGGTGAATCTGAATTACCTGTAATAATATCGTCTTCTCTTACTGAAAATGAGAAATCACAACTCATTTCTGTGTTGAAAGCTCATAAACCAGCCATTGCATGGAAGATTCATGATATTAAAGGAATAAGTCCTTCGTATTGCACACATAAAATCCTTATGGAAGAAGGTCATAAAACGTATGTGCAACGCCAACGAAGACTAAATCCTAATATGTAAGATGTAGTTAAGAAAGAGATTATTAAACTGCTAGATGCAGGTCTAATTTATCCAATCTCTGATAGTCCATGGGTAAGCCCAGTTCAATGCGTACCTAAGAAGGGTGGCATGACTGTCATTACAAATGAGAAAAATGAGCTTATTCCTACTAGGACTGTAACAGGATGGCGTGTGTGTATTGATTATAGAAAATTAAATGACGCCACCAGAAAAGATCACTTTCCCTTACCTTTCATAGATCAAATGTTGGAAAGATTAGCCGGAAATAGTTACTATTGTTTTCTAGATGGATTTTCCGGATATTTTCAAATTCCAATAGCACCCGAAGATCAAGAGAAAACCACATTCACGTGCCCTTATGGTACTTTTTCTTACAAACGCATGCCATTTGGACTTTGCAACTCCCCTGCAACCTTTCAAAGGTGTATGATGGCGATTTTTCACGACATGATAGAAGAATGCATGGAAGTTTTCATGGATGACTTTTCAGTCTTCGGTGATACATTTGAATCATGTCTAGCTAATCTTGAACGAATGCTTCTTAGATGCGAACAATCAAATCTAGTACTTAATTGGGAGAAATGCCATTTCATGGTTAAAGAAGGCATCGTTCTTGGACATAAAATTTTAAAAGAAGGAATTGAGGTGGATAGAGCTAAAGTAGATGTAATTGCTAAACTTCCACATCCCACCAATGTTAGAAGAGTTAGGAGTTTTCTAGGGCATGCCGGTTTTTACAGACGTTTCATAAAAGATTTTTCTAAAATTGCCACTCCTATGAATAAACTCCTAGAAAAGGATGCGCCATTCATCTTTTCAGATGAGTGTATCAAATCTTTTAATATTCTTAAAGAGAAACTCACTAATGCGTCGATCATGATAACACCAAATTGGAATCTACCATTTGAACTAATGTGCGATGCAAGTGATTTTGCAATGGAGGCCATTTTAGGACAAAGGATTGAAAAACGATTTCAACCTATATATTATGCTAGTAAGACGTTACAAGGAGCACAAACGAACTATACAACTACTGAAAAAGAACTCCTTGCTATTGTCTTTGCTTTTGACAAATTTCGATCATATCTCGTTCTAGCAAAAACGGTGGTCTATACCGACCATTCTGCTCTTAGATACCTATTTTTGAAATAAGATGCTAAACCAAGATTAATCCGTTGGATCTTACTCTTACAAGAGTTTGATATTGAAATCCGAGATAAAAGAGGAGCAGAAAATCTCGCCGCTGATCATCTTTCTCGTCTTGAAAATCCTGAGTTAGAAGTTCTAAATGAATCGGCCATACAAGACAACTTTCCTGATGAATATCTATTGAACATAGATTATAAAGAAATCCCATGGTTTGCAGACTATGCAAACTACTTAGTTTGTGGATTCCTTGAAAAAGGATTATCGTACCAAAGACGAAAGAAATTCTTCAGTGATATAAAATACTATTTCTGGGAAGATCCACATCTGTTTAAAAGTTGTCCCGATGGAATAATACGCCGATGTGTATTTGGAGATGAAGCTAGTAAAATATTAAACCATTGTCACACAGGACCAACAGGAGGGCATTATGGGCCTCAACTAACAGCAAGAAAAGTTTATGATGCTGGATTCTATTGGCCTACAATTTACAAAGATGCACACCTACTTTGCAAATCCTGTGATGCTTGTCAAAGGGCCGGAAAAATAAGTCAACGTGATGAAATGCCACAAAATGTCATCCAAGTATGTGAAGTATTTGACATTTGGGGTATTGACTTTATGGGTCCATTTCCAAAATCTCATAATAATCTATATATACTCGTAGCCATTGATTATGTATCTAAATGGGCGGAAGCACAAGCTCTCCCAACTAACGATGCACGAGTTGTAGTCAACTTTTTAAAACGTCTTTTTGCAAGGTTTGGAACACCGAAAGCTTTAATAAGTGATCGGGGTACTCATTTCTGTAATAATCAACTTGAGAAAGTTCTTAAAAGATATGGAGTAACTCATAAAATCTCCACCGCATATCATCCACAAACAAGTGGACAAGTTGAAAATACCAACCGAGCTTTAAAACGTATTCTAGAGAAAATCGTAGGATCAAATCCGAAGGAATGGTCCATTAAATTGGAGGATGCACTCTGGGCTTTTAGAACAGCCTACAAAACTCCAATTGGAACCACACCTTTTAGACTTGTTTATGGAAAAGCATGTCATCTTCCAGTAGAAA
The DNA here is from genome assembly GCF_046630445.1 of Rutidosis leptorrhynchoides. NCBI lineage: Eukaryota > Viridiplantae > Streptophyta > Magnoliopsida > Asterales > Asteraceae > Rutidosis > Rutidosis leptorrhynchoides. Next base: position 264,253,167 of record NC_092337.1, read on the forward strand.
TTGAACACAAAGCATTTTGGGCTTTGAAATCATGTAATCTTGATTTACATGAAGCTGGACGTCTACGATTAAGTCAACTAAACGAATTAGAAGAATTAAGACATGAAGCATACGAAAATTCGTTAATCTATAAAGAAAGAACGAAGAAATGGCATGATAAAAGAATCAGAAGTTCAAAAGAATTTAAAGAAGGAGACAGAGTTCTTCTTTTCAATTCACGATTCAAGCTATTTCCTGGAAAATTGAAATCAAGATGGTCTGGACCATTCATAGTCAAAAGAGTTTTCCCATACGGAACGATAGAATTAATAAATTCAAATGGGATTGAATTTAAAGTTAATGGTCACAGAGTTAAACATTACATACATGGTCCGATGGAAGTCGACAACGAAGTTAATCACAATTTCGACACCACAGCTAACTAAGTGTGGGGAGAATCAAGTCTTTAAAGGATACTATGTATTTCTGTTAGAGTTAGATTGTCTGTTTTCGTGTAGTTCTCAAAAATGGAACCCGAATGGTCTTTCCCTAGCAGACCCTAAAGAACTAGTCTTCTCCCCCCATTCTGAATTTTTATTTTTTTTAGGTTTTTACGAAATGAAGACTGCCTGTGAACTAAACCATGGTCTAATGCTACACGCTTTGATCACTAAACGTAATAATGACATACTACCAAGTGAATTAGTATCAGTAATCAGAGAAAGAATGGACGGAGTTAGAAAATAATCCAGATGCGAAGATAATAAGTTACAATTTGGTAAAGGAAAATCAAAATCCGCAGCGAAAAGAAGAGCACGACACCTAGAAAGATGTCACAAATGCGGAAAATGGTCACATGGAGGTAAATGTTCAAATAATCAAACCTATTCAAATACCGAATTTGTTACTTTATGCAGAGACGGACCGTTCATATGTTTAGAAGAAAAGACACTGAATGCTCGAGGTTACGCCTATGTAGCTATGGAAAACCAATTAAACCGACTATCTTATGAATGGGATAGATCATATAACTAAGAAATCTATTTCACAGGTATGTCTGTACTGTTTTTATTTTTATTTTTATTTTTAACCTTTTGATAATAAACGCTAATTTGTTCGCTAAAAAGTATTAAATTGGTATTGAATAAAATTAGGTTTGGCGACCGAAATTATTGATATCATTCAAAAATTTATTACATCACTGCGAAATTTAACGTTTATTCTTAAGGTATAAATATCTTTAATCAATCAACCCAAAATATTTCAAAAATTCGCCATGAGTTAAATTAGGTCTTGGAACCGAAATTACTTTACCGAAAAGAGGGGCGCATATTTTTGATAATATTTGATTGATTAAAGTGGGATAAAAAGCCAAAAAGATTTTTAATTTTATTTTTACCATGTTTTTAAAATTAATATATAAATCTTAAATTAATATTGTAAACTTTGTAAAAACAATATTTTCAAAATTGTAAATATTTGAAAAATTAATATAAGTTTGGTGTGAATTTATAATATGAATTTTTAATTTAAAATGGTGTGAATTTTTAATTATTAAAATATGAATTTTTAATTTTATTCATTTTAAATTGTAAGTTTGGTGTGAATTTTTAATATTAATTTTGAATTTTATATTTAAATTGTGTGAATTTAAAAACAAAAATTTACTTAATCTCATTAAGTTAAAAATATGATATTTAAAATTCGTCGTGAGTTGAAGACTAGGTCTTTAAACCGAAATTGCTTTACCCGAGGGAGGGACGAGAACTTTTATTACCATTATTTTTAATCTTATTGAATTAAAGTATGCCAAAAACATTGAAAAAACCCAAAAATCTTAGCTTTTAAAACAATCGCTACAAAAAGACGAATTTTAAAATTTTGTCGAGGGACGGACTAGGACATCGATCCGAAACGACCTCGTCCTAAATAACAAGGGAAACAAAATTTTAAAATTAAGTACTTACTTGTTTTATAAGTTAATGATTATAAAAAAAAAAAAAAAATATCAAACTCCGCGACTCGCGGAGTTTGAAGGGTTATTCACCGCGAGTCGCGGAGGGACTAAAAATCAGAAAAAAATATAACCGCAGAACAGATCAGTCCCCAACCCACAAAAACTAAAAACCTGCGAAAATACTGCCGAAAATAAACGAAAAAACACCCCCAAAATCACAATTTTTAACCGTTAATCACCAAATCTTTTACTAAAATCATGTTGAGAAGGATGCTATCTAGGAATTACTCAAGAAAAATGGTAAATTTCTACACCTAAACACCATTTAATCCGAAATTTGGTGTTCTTGAGCAATTTTTTTCCCCAATTTGATTTTGATGCTTTTTAGTGTAATTATGCTTAAATTGTTTATGTATTATGCTTGTATAACCGAGATTGATGCTGTTTAACATGATTAGAAGCCTTAAACTTCAAATTTTGAGTAATCTAGGGTTTGTGTTCTTGAGCAAATTTGGGGCTTTTTGATATAAACAGGTTATGGCCGATTTTTGTCATGAATTGTTGCTAAATTAAGTAGTGTAACATGTCTAGGTAGTTAAATGATCCAAACTTTGAGCCTAAACATGATTTTGAGAATTAAAGTGGACTTTTTCAAGTCTAAAATTCATGAACTTGATTTTTGAAAGATAATGCCATTTGAAACTTGTTTAATTGCTAGTAATGATTATTTTGACATGTTATTTGAGTTGAATGCTTATGAACTTGGCGAACATTTTCGTATATGCTTATTTGAAAAAGTGTAGATTTGATAAAAATGTGAAAATGAGCTTAAGTTTGATATAAATTGATCATGTCATTGTAATTATTTTGATTGATGATTTTGCTGACACTAATGCATATTTGGATGCACAAAAATTGTGTTTGATGTGTTTTGCAGACTGAAAGGGGTGAATCTTCATCACAAGCCCGCAATGCTCCTGCTGAGAATGCGGAACAACAGGAGGTGGATAACTACTACAAGCAAGATATACCTCATCCAGTCATGACCTTTTCTGATATGCACTTGGAAGAGTTGCACCCGAACCTGAGATTTGACAGACTTTGGATAGATTATCTAAAATATCAAAGGGGTTTGCATACTCTTCATTCTAAGGTTGTTGAGGTACCGAGGGTCATAGAATGGGGGCCCTTAGAAGCTGTAGAATTGGCCGGGCCAATTAGGGAATTACTTGTACAGAGGTATGGTAATTCTACTTTTAATGACTGGGTACGTTTATTCACCATGCGTAGACCTGTATATAAAGTATTGTGTGAAGAATTGTTGTGTAGTATAGAGTTGAATGATCGGGTAGCTAGTTTAACCGATCGTTCTTTTATTAGATTTTTGTTAGGCGGTTCGATGCGCCACATGTCTTTACTGGACATGGCTCAGGCTTTACGTATATATACGCCTGAGGAGTTAGCATCTGCCGATTGTAGAGGGTTGATACTAAATGGTAGAAAGATAGATGAAAATTTTGATACACACGGTGTGTGGAGTCAAATGACAAGCCATCACCGTTTCAAAGGGGGAAATTACTCTTATTTGGATATAGATAGAGCCAAATTAAGAGTGATTCATAGGTTTTTAGCTAATTCGATTACACAAAGGGGTAAGAACAAGGAAAAGGTAAATGAACAGGATTTGTTTTACCATATGTGTATTCGAGACCCACAAAGCGCTGTAAGTATACCGTATTGTGTGGGTTATTATTTATCAGCTATGGTTCGGGGGATGAGACCGCATAGCATAATAGGAGGTGGTATTTTTATTACTTTGATTGGTGAATATCTCGGTGTGGATATAAGTCGGGGGGGATTATTAGTAGAAGAACCAGAACCCCGCGATACTATAGGTTTAAATGTATACCATGGTGCGAAAGTTTTGAAAAGGCGAAATAACGCCTCAGTACTATACCATGGTAGACATCCACAGGTTGAGAGAAACCAACAGCAAGGTAATGTAGGAGGGGGGAATGAGATGCAAGAAATGCAAAGGTTTATAGCTTCTCAGGAGTACGAAAATGCTAGACAGAGTGCATTTGAAGATTGGCAAGTTCATCAGAACCAAATCATAGCTCATTGCCAACATATAGGTAGAAACTATATTCCTACACCGAAACCCATCTTCCCTCCCTGGTCTATAGAGATGCAGCCACCGTATCCTACGTATGACCCTGCCGAAGCATTCTATAGCACCTATGGTTATGCCTGGAACCCCTATTGGTACCAGTATCATCCCTAGTATACTTAGTTTTATTTATTTTGTAATTTGTAATGATTGATACGTTTAATACTTTTGTTAATATTGTAATAGTTTTTATAATTGTCTAACTTTTATTCTTAGATTTTAATAATTTTTGAATGTGGGGTAATATACCAAACTTCAAAAATATGTATATATGTTTGCAGTTTATCTTATGTACACAACAGGGTAAAACAACGCATTTTCAAAGACTGGCATTAAGTTCAGCAAAAGCAACTAATTTTGACGACAAGATGCAAAATATATGTGAAATAACAACAAGACGGAATGAACAAATGATGTGCACCATTTATCATTCAGCAAACAAACGCCAATATATTTGGAAACTTTGGTAAAAATTTAATCATTTTCACACAAATCACCCTCAATAATTTAAATTATTCCTGATTTCTTGCAAATGAGGGCATTGCAAGATCTTAAGTGTGGGAAGGGGTTAAATTCTTTCGGATTTTAAAATTTTTTACTTTATACACTTGGTTACCATTAAAAATACTAGTAAAGCAGTAGTTGTATTAGAATCTAGTGCTCTCTGATAATAAAGAACAGCCCTAGTCTTATATACTGACTACCCAATTCTAGTAAAATTTTTCAAAATTTTCAATTAAATGAACTCAAAATCATGTTTATACATATTTATGAACGATAAAACTAGGTTTTAACACCGAAATTATTGTTACCTCGGAAAGGACATAAATTGATAAACAAACCAAAATGTTAAAATTCATTTAAAATGGAATAGAGGACGATAAAAAGGAAAATAAAAGCCAAGTGTGGGAAAATTTACCAAGTTATCTTAAACATATGTCACATATATCTGTAACAAATAACTGAAAATACTTTTGCTTTGGACTAAACTAAACTGTTTTACCCGATGAAAGAAAAGAAGAGATGGATCTACACGATGAATCAATTCCATCATTAAAAGGAAGTAAAGTCTTCCGAAAAAGAAACGCGCTTCTTGATTTAGGTCATGAAGTTGTCATCCAGGCCAGCTGTAGGTTGACGAAAAATCCAGAAAAGTCATCACTAAAATCAGCAGGAAATCCACGGACCTCAGCATTAAACAGGGTCGCCAAGTGGTCAGATTTATCCTAACCATGAGAAGGATTTATCTCGTACAATGGGGGGGCACCATGCAAATTAGCTGGATAAGACTAATGAATCAGATCCCCAGAAAGGATAATCTCCTTAAAGATTAAAATTCAGCTTTTAAGACTGATATTATTCAATCCTAGAGATTGACCTTAAAGATTGAGAATTCAAACTCATGGAATTCAATGATATCTAAACTCGAGCTTGAACGAGAAAATATTTTGATCAAAATTACAAACCGATTTGTTTTCTGAAAACCCTATTTTTAATGCGTTCATTACCATTGAACGTAAAATCCTAGGAATTCACCTGGAATTCATTAGGTCACCTGAACTAAAACGGGTGTTAACCGTAAGAACGGTGGTTGCATAGTGGTCAAAGACAGGACCTTGTGCCATACCGAAAAATTATAAGGGTGAGCTTTACTATTGCTCCTACCAAGGATAGTAATTGCGTCCGACACGTTATAGACCATGATTAAAAGCATGTCAGGGGACATTGCCTTAACAGTTGCTTGTTCAACGCTTTCCTTTACAACCGGACGGTAGTTTACCGCCAAACCCACAAAAATATTTTGCAAACACCGGTAAAGGGTTATTCCGGAAAACTTATCTAGGGTAAAAACTAGATTTAATTTTTAAAAGATCAAATGTTTTCATAAAGATCCAGTTTCCTTAATGGATCTAAATTTTTATAGTCATGTGGGACTGTAAACCATATCGTTACTACCATTGTTTATACCGCCGTAAAGAAATCACTGATGTACAAAGTGTGAAGAATAAAGAAGTGATTCTAGTATTTCAAGACGATATTGCTTGAGGACAAGCAACGCTCAAGTGTGGGAATATTTGATAATGCTAAAAACGAACATATAATTCATAGCATTATTCCTCAAGAAAGACAAGCTTTTAATTGCAATTGTTCTATTTACAAGTGATATTCGTTTAAATAATAAAAGGTGAAGACAAAAGACAGATTCGACGAATTGAAGACGCAAACGACCAAAAAGCTCAAAAGTACAAAAGACAATCAAAAAGGTTCCAATTATTGATAAGAAACGTCTCGAAATTACAAGAGTACAAGATTCAAAACGCAAAGTACAAGATATTAAATTGTACGCAAGGACGTTCGAAAATCCGGAACCGGGACATGAGTCAACTCTCAACGCTCGACGCAACGGACTAAAAATTACAAATCAACTATGCACATAAATATAATATAATATTTAAATAATTCTTATAATTATTTAATATATTATATATATTTATAAATCCGTCGGCAAGAAAGACTCCAAAGTATCTGAGCTGTAATTTCAAACTCCGCTACTCGCGGAGTTTGAAGGAAAAATATGCCGCGAGTCGCGGAGCCCCAAAAGTCGAAAATTCCTATAAAAGCAAACGAATTCTGATCGCAAATCATCTTCTTTTTTTTTCTTCTTCTCCTCATACGTAAAATATATATATATATATATATATATTTATAATTTATATTTTAATTTTAATTATAATTCTAATAATTAGGGTATGTTAGCGAATGTTATAAGGGTGTAAGTCGAAATTCTGTCCGTGTAACGCTACGCTATTTTTAATCATTGTAAGTTATGTTCAACCTTTTTACATTAATGTCTCGTAGCTAAGTTATTATTATGCTTATTTAAAACGAAGTAATCATGATGTTGGGCTAATTACTAAAATTGGGTAATTGGGCTTTGTACCATAATTGGGGTTTGGACAAAAGAACGACACTTGTGGAAATTAGACTATGGGCTATTAATGGGCTTTATATTTGTTTAACTAAATTATAGTTTGTTAATGTTAATATAAAGATTTACAATTGGGCGTCCCTATAAATTACCATATACACTCAATCGGACACGATGGGCGGGGTATTTATATGTACGAATAATCGTTCATCTAACCGGACACGGGAATGGATTAATAGCCACTAGAATAATTAAAACAGGGGTGAAATTATGTACAAGGACACTTGGTATAATTGATAACAAAATATTAAAACCTTGGGTTACACTCAGTCGACATCCTGGTGTAATTATTAAACAAAGTATTAAAATCTTGTTACAGTTTAAGTCCCCAATTAGTTGGAATATTTAACTTCGGGTATAAGGATAATTTGACGAGGACACTCGCACTTTATATTTATGACTGATGGACTGTTATGGACAAAAACCAGACGGACATATTAAATAATCCAGGACAATTAACCCATGGGCATAAAATTAAAATCAACACGTCAAACATCATGATTACGGAAGTTTAAATAAGCATAATTCTTTTATTTCATATTTAATTTCCTTTATTTTATATTTAATTGCACTTCTAATTATCGCATTTTTATTATTATTGTATTTAATTGCACTTTTAATTATCGTACTTTTTAATTATCGCAAGTTTATTTTATCGCACTTTTATTATTCGCAATTTCATTATCGTTATTTACTTTATGCTTTAATTTAAGTCTTGTATTCATTTTTAATATTTTACATTTGGTTTTAACTGCGACTAAAGTTTTAAAATTGACAAACCGGTCATTAAACGGTAAAAACCCCCCTTTATAATAATAATATTACTTATATATATATATATATTTGTATTTTTATAAAAGTAAACTAATATAGCGTTAAGCTTTGTTTAAAAAGATTCCCTGTGGAACGAACCGGACTTACTACAAACTACACTACTGTACGATTAGGTACACTGCCTATAAGTGTTGTAGCAAGGTTTAAGTATATCCGTTCTCTAAATAAATAAATATCTTGTGTAAAATTGTATCGTATTTAATAGTATTTTCTGCTAAAATTAATAACTATTTTATACCACTCCGCTACCACATCAGATACACAACCTGAATATTCCATCTTTCTTCTTGACAAACAAAACAGGAGCTCCCCACGGTGATGTGCTTGGTCGAATGAAACCACGCTCTAAAAGTTCTTGTAATTGGCTTTGCAGTTCTTTCATCTCGCTGGGTGCGAGTCTGTAAGGAGCACGAGCTATTGGTGCAGATCCTGGTACAAGATCTCTTTGAAATTCAACGGATCGATGTTGGGGTAATCCCGGTAATTCTTTCGGAAATACATCGGGAAATTCTTTTGCAATGGGAACATCATTGATGCTCTTTTCTTCAGTTTGTACTTTCTCGACGTGTGCTAGAACAGCATAGCAACCTTTTCTTATTAGTTTTTGTGCCTTCAAATTACTAATAAGATGTAGCTTCGTGTTTCCCTTTTCTCCGTACACCATTAAGGGTTTTCCTTTTTCTCGTATAATGCGAATTGCATTTTTGTAAGATACGATCTCTGCTTTCACTTCTTTCAACCAGTCCATACCGATTATTACATCAAAACTCCCTAACTCTACTGGTATCAAATCAATCTTAAATATTTCGCTAACCAGTTTAATTTCTCGATTCAGACATATATTATCTGCTGAAATTAATTTACATTTGCTAATTCGAGTAAAAATTTACTATCCAAAGGCGTCAATGGACAACTTAATTTAGCACAAAAATCTCTACTCATATAGCTTCTATCCGCACCCGAATCAAATAAAACGTAAGCAGATTTATTGTCAATAAGAAACGTACCCGTAACAAGCTCCGGGTCTTCCTGTGCCTCTGCCGCATTAATATTGAAAACTCTTCCGCGGTCTTATCCATTCGTGTTCTCCTGGTTCGGGCAATTTCTAATAATGTGGCCCGGTTTTCCACATTTATAACAAACTACATTGGCATAACTTTCTCCGACACTACTTGCTCCGTCATTACTCGTTCCGACACCATTTGTTCCTTTCGTTCTATTAACCCCTGGTCTGTAGACCTCACACTTCGCCACGCTATGACCATTTCTTTTACACTTGTTGCAAAATTTGGTGCAGAACCCCGAGTGATACTTTTCACACCTTTGGTATAGCTGCTTCTGATTGTTGTTGTTGTTGTTGTTGCAGTTATTATTGTTGTTGGGATGATTGTTGTAGTTGCTGTTGTTGTTGTTGTTGTTGTTGTTGTTGTTGTTGTTGTTGTTGTTGTTGTTGTTGTTGTTGTTGTTGTTGTTGTTGTTGTTGTTAGGCCGTTTGTTGTAGTTGCGATTGATGTTGCGATTGTTGGGATAATGGTTGCGATTATTGTTGTAATTGCTGTTGTTGTTGTATTGGTGATTCTTATCACCGTTTTCCTCCCACTTTCTTTTGACTTGCTTCACATTGACCTCTTCAGCAGTATGTTCTTTAATTCTTTCTTCAATCTGGTTCACTAGTTTGTGAGCCATTCTACATGCCTGTTGTATGGAGGCGGGCTCGTGTGAACTTATATCTTCTTGGATTCTTTCCGGTAATCCTTTCACAAACGCGTCGATCTTCTTTTCCTCATCTTCGAATGCTCCCGGACACAATAGGCACAATTCTGTGAATCGTCTTTCGTACGTGGTAATATCAAATCCTTGGGTTCGTAACCCTCTAAGTTCTGTCTTACAATACCGCATGAAAAACTGATTATAATAATATTTCGCGTTCAAACTTTTACACAATATTTTACAAACTTACAATACCGCTTATTTTACATATAGCATGAAATATAGCACACAATAAATTTGATACAAGATGGTTGTGAAGATAATTCTAGCTAGTACACAAGTCGTTCAGCAAAGGCAATAAAGACATGTAATTCATACGTCCAGAAACAAGTCATGCATTCTGGTTTTACTAGGATTACTTCCCATCCTTGGTCTTGTGGAACATAACCGTTATGGCCGTTGATAAGACAGCGTGTTGTAACGTCGTCAAAGGGACGAGGGTTACGTAATGTCCAACAGTCCCGTAACAATCTAAAAACCTCATTTCTTACCCCAATTACCGACTCCGTCACTTGTGAGAACGTTTTGTTTAATAGTTGTAGCCCGATGTTCTTGTTCTCACTTTGGTGAGAAGCGAACATTACTAATCCGTAAGCATAACATGCTTCTTTATGTTGCATGTTAGCCGCTTTTTCTAAATCACGAAGTCCAATATTCGGATATATTGAGTCAAAATAATTTCTTAACCCATTGCGTAAAATAGCATTTGGGTTCCCCGCAATATATCCGTCAAAGTAAACACATCGTAACTTATGGATTTCCCAATGTGATATCCCCCATCTTTCGAACGAAAGCCTTTTATATACCAAGGCATTCTTGGAACGTTCTTCGAATGTCTTACAAACTGATCTCGCCTTAAATAGTTGTGCCGAAGAATTCTGACCGACTCTAGACAAGATTTCATCAATCATGTCTCCGGGTAGGTCTCTTAAAATATTGGGTTGTCTATCCATTTTGTGTTTTTATACTGTAAAATAGACAAGAGTTAGATTCATAAAAAAAATACTTATTAATACAAGCAATTTTTACATATATCATAAAGCATAAGCACACTATATTACATATATTACACCACACGAATACAACTATCTTATTCCGACTCGCTTGTTTCTTCTTCTTCGGTTTTGGTTCGTTTTGCCAAGTTTCTAGGGATATATGATGTTCCCCTAATACGAGCCGTCGTTTTCCACATTGGTTTAGAAAAACCTGGTGGTTTAGAGGTTCCCGGGTCATTGTAACAACTTAAGGACTTCGGGGGTTGACGATACATATAAAGTTCATCGGGGTTGGAATTTGATTTCTCTATTTTTATGCCCTTTCCCTTATTATTTTCTTTTGCCTTTTTAAACTCAGTTGGGGTAATTTCTATAACATCATCAGAATTCTCGTCGGAATCCGATTCATCGGAGAATTGGTAATCCTCCCAATATTTTGCTTCCTTGGCGGAAACACCATTGACCATAATTAACCTTGGTCGGTTGGTTGGGGATTTTTTTTTACTTAACCGTTTTATTATTTCCCCCACCGGTTCTATTTCTTCATCCGGTTCCGATTCTTCTTCCGATTCCGATTCTTCTTCCGGTTCCGACTCTTCTTCCGGTTCCTCTTCGGGAACTTGTGAATCAGTCCACGAATCATTCTAATTTACATTTGACTCTTCATTATTATTAGGTGAGTTAATGGGACTTGTTCTAGAGGTAGACATCTATCACATAATATCAAACGCGTTAAGAGATTAATATATCACATAATATTCACATGTTAAAAATATATAGTTTCCAACAAAATTTGTTAAGCAATCATTTTTCAAGTAAACACGGTTAAAGTCCAGACTCACTAATGCATCCTAACAAACTCGATAAGACACACTAATGCAAAATTCTGGTTCTCTAAGACCAACGCTCGGATACCAACTGAAATGTCCCCTTCTTATTGATTAAAAACGTTCCATTTTAATTGATTTCGTTGCGAGGTTTTGACCTCTATATGAGACGTTTTTCAAAGACTGCATTCATTTTTAAAACAAACCATAACCTTTATTTCATAAATAAAGGTTTAAAAAGCTTTACGTAGATTATCAAATAATGATAATCTAAAATATCCTGTTTACACACGACCATTACATAATGGTTTACAATACAAATATGTTACATCGAAATCAGTTTCTTGAATGCAGTTTTTACACAATATCATACAAACATGGACTCCAAATCTTGTCCTTATTTTAGTATGCAACAGCGGAAGCTCTTAGTATTCACCTGAGAATAAACATGCTTTAAAGGTCAACAAAAATGTTGGTGAGTTATAGGTTTAACCTATATATATCAAATCGTAACAATAGACCACAAGATTTCATATTTCAATACAGATCCCATACATAGAGATAAAAATCATTCATATGGTGAACACCTGGTAATCGACATTAACAAGATGCATATATATGAATATCCCCATCATTTCGGGACACCCTTCGGATATGATATAAATTTCGAAGTACTAAAGCATCCGGTACTTTGGATGGGGTTTGTTAGGCCCAATAGATCTATCTTTAGGATTCGCGTCAATTAGGGTGTTTGTTCCCTAATTCTTAGATTACCAGACTTAATAAAAAGGGGCATATTCGATTTTGATAATTCAACCATAGAATGTAGTTTCACGTACTTGTGTCTATTTTGTAAATCATTTATAAAACCTGCATGTATTCTCATCCCAAAAATATTAGATTTTAAAAGTGGGACTATAACTCACTTTCACAGATTTTTACTTCGTCGGGAAGTAAGACTTGGCCACTGGTTGATTCACGAACTTATAACAATATATACATATATATCAAAGTATGTTCAAAATATATTTACAACACTTTTAATATATTTTGATGTTTTAAGTTTATTAAGTCAGCTGTCCTCGTTAGTAACCTACAACTAGTTGTCCACAGGTAGATGTACAGAAATAAATCGATAAATATTATCTTGAATCAATCCACGACCCAGTGTATACGTATCTCAGTATTGATCACAACTCAAACTATATATATTTTGGAATCAACCTCAACCCTGTATAGCTAACTCCAACATTCACATATAGAGTGTCTATGGTTGTTCCGAAATATATATAGATGTGTCGACATGATAGGTCGAAACATTGTATACGTGTCTATGGTATCTCAAGATTACATAATATACAATACAAGTTGATTAAGTTATGGTTGGAATAGATTTGTTACCAATTTTCACGTAGCTAAAATGAGAAAAATTATCCAATCTTGTTTTACCCATAACTTCTTCATTTTAAATCCGTTTTGAGTGAATCAAATTGCTATGGTTTCATATTGAACTCTATTTTATGAATCTAAACAGAAAAAGTATAGGTTTATAGTCAGAAAAATAAGTTACAAGTCATTTTTGTAAAGGTAGTAATTTCAGTCGAAAGAACGACGTCTAGATGACCATTTTAGAAAACATACTTCCACTTTGAGTTTAACCATAATTTTTGGAGATAGTTTCATGTTCATAATAAAAATCATTTTCCCAGAATAACAACTTTTAAATCAAAGTTTATCATAGTTTTTAATTAACTAACCCAAAACAGCCCGCGGTGTTACTACGACGGCATAAATCCGATTTTACGGTGTTTTTCGTGTTTTCAGGTTTTAAATCATTAAGTTAGCATATCATATAGATATAGAACATGTGTTTAGTTGATTTTAAAAGTCATGTTAGAAGGATTAACTTTTGTTTGCGAACAAGTTTAGAATTAACTAAACTATGTTCTAGTGATTACAAGTTTAAACCTTCGAATAAGATAGCTTTATATGTATGAATCGAATGATGTTATGAACATCATTACTACCTTAATTTCCTTGGATAAACCTACTGGAAAAGATAAAAATGGATCTAGCTTCAACGGATCCTTGGATGGCTCGAAGTTCTTGAAGCAGAATCATGACACGAAAACAAGTTCAAGTAAGATCATCACTTGAAATAAGATTGTTATAGTTATAGAAATTGAACCAAAGTTTGAATATGATTATTACCTTGTATTAGAATGATAACCTACTGTAAGAAACAAAGATTTCTTGAGATTGGATGATCACCTTACAAGATTGGAAGTGAGCTAGCAAACTTGAAAGTATTCTTGATTTTATGTAACTAGAACTTGTAGAATATATGAAGAACACTTAGAACTTGAAGATAGAACTTGAGAGAGATCAATTAGATGAAGAAAATTGAAGAATGAAAGTGTTTGTAGGTGTTTTTGGTTGTTGGTGTATGGATTAGATATAAAGGATATGTAATTTTGTTTTCATGTAAATAAGTCATGAATGATTACTCATATTTTTGTAATTTTATGAGATATTTCATGCTAGTTGCCAAATGATGGTTTCCAAATGTGTTAGGTGACTCACATGGGCTGCTAAGAGCTGATCATTGGAGTGTATATACCAATAGTACATACATCTAAAAGCTGTGTATTGTACGAGTACGAATACGGGTGCATACGAGTAGAATTGTTGATGAAACTGAACGAGGATGTAATTGTAAGCATTTTTGTTAAGTAGAAGTATTTTGATAAGTGTATTGAAGTCTTTTAAAAGTGTATAAATACATATTAAAACACTACATGTATATACATTTTAACTGAGTCGTTAAGTCATCGTTAGTCGTTACATGTAAGTGTTGTTTTGAAACCTTTAGGTTAACGATCTTGTTAAATGTTATTAACCCAATGTTTATAATATCAAATGAGATTTTAAATTATTATATTATCATGATATTATCATGTATGAATATCTCTTAATATGATATATATACATTAAATGTCTTTACAACGATAATCGTTACATATATGTCTCGTTTAAAAATCATTAAGTTAGTAGTCTTGTTTTTACATATGTAGTTCATTGTTAATATACTTAATGATATGTTTACTTATCATAGTATCATGTTAACTACATATATATCCATATATATGTCATCATATAGTTTTTACAAGTTTTAACGTTCGTGAATCACCGGTCAACTTGGGTGGTCAATTGTCTATATGAAACATATTTCAATTAATCAAGTCTTAACAAGTTTGATTGCTTAACATGTTGGAAACATTTAATCATGTAAATATCAATCTCAATTAATATATATAAACATGGAAAAGTTCGGGTCACTACAATATAGATATAGAACATGTGTTTAATTGATTTTAAAAGTCAAGTTAGAAGGATTAACTTTTGTTTGCGAACAAGCTTAGAATTAACTAAACTATGTTCTAGTGATTTCAAGTTTAAACCTTCGAATATGATAGCTTTATATGTATGAATCGAATGATGTTATGAACATCATTACTACCTCAAGTTTTCTGGATAAAACTACCGGAAATGAGAAAAATGGATCTAGCTTCAAAGGATCCTTGGATGGCTTGAAAGTTCTTGAAGCAGAATCATGACACGAAAACAGTTCAAGTAAGATTTTCACACAAAATAAGATTGTTATAGTTGTAGAAATTGAATCAAAGTTTGAATAACAAAGGTTCCTTGATCTTAGATGATTACTTGGAATGGATTAGAAAGCTTGGAAGTAGACTTGCAAACTTGGAAGTATTCTTGATTTTTATGAAACTATACTTATGGAATTTATGAAGAACACTTAGAACTTGAAGATGGAACTTGAGAGAGATTAATTAGATGAAGAAAATTGAAGAATTAAAGTGTTTGTAGGTGTTTTTGGTCGTTGGTATATGGATTAGATATAAAGGATGTGTAATTTTGTTTTCATGTAAATAAGTCATGAATGATTACTCATATTTTTGTAATTTTATGAGATATTTCATGCTAATTGCCAAATGATGGTTCCCACATGTGTTAGGTGACTCACATGGGCTACTAAGAGCTGATCATTGGAGTGTATATACCAATAGTACATACATCTAAAAGCTGTATATTGTACGAGTACGAATACAGGTGCATACGAGTAGAATTGTTGATGAAACTGAACGAGGATGTAATTGTAAGCATTTTTGTTAAGTAGAAGTATTTTGATAAGTTTCTTGAAGTCTTTCAAAAGTTTATGAATACATATTAAAACACTACATGTATATACATTTTAACTTAGTCGTTAAGTCATCGTTAGTCGTTACATGTAAATGTTGATTTGAAACCTTTAAGTTAACGATCTTGTTAAATGTTGTTAACCCAATGTTTATTATATCTAATGAGATGTTAAATTATTATATTATCATGATATTATGATATATTAATATATCTTAATATGATATATATACATTTAAATGTCGTTACAACGATAATCGTTACATATATGTCTCGTTTCGAAATCATTAAGTTAGTAGTCTTGTTTTTACATATGTAGTTCATTATTAACACACTTAATGATATATTTAAATATCATTTTATCATGTTAAATAAAGTGTATCAATATCTTAATATGATACATATGTATTTAGTAGACGTTATCATAACGATAATCGTTATATATATATCATTTCGAGTTTCTTAACTTAGTAATCTCATTTCTTATGTATATCACACATTGTTAATATACTTAGTGAGATACTTACTCATCATAATCTCATGTCAACCATATATATATGTCTATATATACCACAACATGTAGTTTTTACAAATTTGTAACGTTCTTGAATCGCCGGTCAACTTGGGTGATCAATTGTCTATATGAAACTTATTTCATTTAATCAAGTCTTAACAAGTTTGATTGCTTAACACGTTGGAAACATTTAGTCATGTAAATATCAATCTCAATTAATATATATAAACATGGAAAAGTTCGGGTCACTACAATCCAGCATTCAATAATCACACAAAAGGGCTCGGTTAGAAAGAAAAGGAAAACACGAAGCATCAAAAACAGTTACTTCCATGATCCTCGTAGAGTAAGAAACAGGAATAGATCGAATAGCAACCGATCACAGAAGGTTAATCTGTATGAGTTTAATTGATATAAATATGATAACCATCATAAACATGATCATCATCGTTATCATCATCTCTCATCATCTAATTATCATATAGCATCGCCGTAGTCGTAATCCACCCTCAATCTTCGATGTAACAGAAAAATAAAAGCAACCGAAACAATGGAATAGCAGCGTTTCTTTTGTGGGTTCTGTTGGGTGGCGGGTTTCGAAAAGAAAACAGAAACACAAGATAATAGTAATAGTTGCAGGTTATGGTGTTTGGTGTGGTGGGTTCATAATCGAATAGAAATATTAGTTGTGGGTGGTTAATCATTATCTTCATCATCATCATAACCATATATCATCATCGTCAATATCAGGATATCATAATCATTTTCAAAACAGCAACAATTAGCAATTGTATCACCTTGGTTCTTGGGGTTCATTCGAAAAACAAAACAGGAGCAAGAGTTTATTTTACCGAATGGTTTCCTTGAGTTGGTTCTTGGGCCATCAAAAGCCCAAATGATCAAAAGGCCTAACATTTACATATATTGAAACCTATTACTTGGTTCGTGAAATGGTATTAACAAAACAGAATCCAATAGCAGCCCATATAGTATTAAATAACAAAAGGATTTACGGTTTCTTTTCTTTCCTGTCATAGTCTCAATCCATCCCAGAGTAACCCTACCAAATTTAAGTGGGTTGATTTGTTTAATTGTTGTCTGCCACAATGGAAAGAGAGCACGCACTAGTATATAAAACAATACTATCATCTTTTCAACGTTGCTCGTGAAACAAAAACAAGAAAAAAAATTACTGCATTTTTGATTGAAATAAATAGAAAGTAATAGCAGGTGCAGTCGGGTTCAAGCTTAAAGTAGCTACAATAGCTGTACATAAAACGAAGGGTAATAAGGAGGGTTTTCATGGTGTTTTACGGTGATAAGGTTGTTGTTAATCGAATTTGAAATAGAAAATAATCGAAGGTGGTTGGATGGTGATTTAGGGCTGTGGTGGTCGTAGGGTTATTCACAAGAAGAGGGGGAATAAAAATATATGTGAAAAGGTGACGGTTTTGTAAGGAAACAGAAAACGGAAAAATGGATGACGGTAGTGGTGTTTACTAGATGGGTGATAATAGTAAATGGGTGTTGTGTTTGGGTGATTAATCGAACACACTCAAATAGGAAGGTCAAGCAGGAAAAATTTAACATCTTGGTGGTGGTGTGGCCGATTAGAAAAAGAAGGATTCATAGTTGGTGTCGATGGTACACAGGAGCATTGAGCAGCAACAGCTGCATTCGATTTAGTAGGTAGAAATAATTAGAAGTAATAAGATGATGGTTGATGGTTGTTGGAGTTGGCGGGTTGTCATGGTAATTTACAGCCGAAATTAGTAGTTTAAAATGAAGTGTTGGGTGGTTCCCGGACGTACAAGAGATATGGAGTGATTAAGGTGGTGGCCGTTATGGTTCTTAAACATATAGTGAACAATAATTAGACGAGTTGTAGTTGAGTCCTTAAGTGGGTTTCTGAGTCGATAGACATCACAAGGGAAAAAGTATTATGATAGTAGGTTATAGTTTATCGATGGTGTGTTCTTGGTTTGGGTTTTTAATCAAACTAAAAGTCGATGGTTTTGATTGTTATGATGATGATAGTTTGTTTGTTGAGTAGAAAAGAAAAGAGAGAGATGGAGAGAGATGAAAGGTGAAGGAGGTTGCTCACGGTGGTTATGGCTCCTGTGGTGTAACATCCCGCCTTTTTCCATTTACTTTTCCGTTATACTAATATAAAGTCCGTTATATGTTTATAACATCTCCCGTTGATACGCGTTTTAAATTATCTCGTTTAGGTAATTCCCGCACCCGAACGAAAGTTGAGGGACTAAACTTGACAAGGGATCAAACCCTTGACTAGGTCAAAGGGTCAAACCCCTTTCACCCATTCATTATCATCTCCATCTCTCTCTCTTTCTCTCTAGCAAGAACACACACCCATTTACCAAATTCATTCAATCATCATCTAAATTCGATCTAGGAGGCTTACAACAAAATAAACTACATATTTGTGATCCTCTCTTCATCCTCTTCATTTTGGTACCAACTTCATCTCATTTGGGTAACTTTCTAAAATCACTAGATTTTGTGTTCTTGATGTTTTTAACTTATAAAAGTGTTAATTAGTGTCTATGGCTCAAGTCTAACATGAATATATGATTTATATGCTCGATCTCGTTGTTTTAGTGTAACTAGCATGAACTTGAATTTTGGTGTGTTGTTCTTGAATTTTGGATGATCATATGTTGTTAGATGTTAAAAGTTCATGTTCTAATTGTGTTCCTAGTATCACTAGCTTCAATTTGATGTGTAGGTTGCTTTAGAAAAGTTCATGAACTTGATTTATGATTTTGGTGAATTTGGGTTAGGGTTGATGAACTTGAAATGGACTTTTGATGCATTGAATGCCATGGATTATTATTGGTAAGTGTTTAGTTGGATTGTATGCTTGATTACCTTCGAAACGGCATATCATTCATGTAAATTGGTTGCCCGAATCATTGAATTGCATTTATGAACTTGTATGCGGTTAATGTTAAGCATTAGATGCGGTTTTGGTTGTTGTATTAGGTAGATTGATTGATGAAATGTGTTTAGTTGTTTTCCTCGTCAAATTACCTTCCCAACAGTATAAGATACTTGTCTTGATTGTTTGCGGATCATAAATGGTGATTGTTTAAGGTTAGGTTCGTGCATAAAACTTAAAAACTGCCAGAATTCTCTGCACAGGTAATGGCGCGGCGCGCCATATACCCGCGCGGCGCGCCAAAGTGGTCTGTCCAACTTTGTCAATTTTCGAATAATGTTTGCTATGCTACGCACCTCCGATTCACATGTAACTTGTTCTAACATGCTCATACATGATTAAAAACCTCAGAAAAATAGTTCGGGACCCGACCCGAACGTGTTGACTTTTTCGTTGACTTTGACCGACCAAAGTTTGACTTTTTGACAAACTTAACCAATTGATTATGCAACCTTCCTAACTTGTTTATATACTTGTACCTTGCATGAAACTTGACAATTTGATTTCACATGCTACATAATCGAGTCGTAACGAGCCATAGGACTAATTGAACATCTTTGACCTATCGTGTTTACCGTTATTGATACGACCTATTTGTTTCGGTCAAGACTAGCACTATCCTTCGCACACGTTATTTTGTGAAGTACTTTTCGTACGTGCACTCAAGGTGAGATCATAGTCCCACTTTTACTCTTTTTGAACTTACATTTGGGATGAGAAAACATAAACATTTCTTTACTAAGTGAACACAAGTACAGGAAAACAAACATTCTACATACGAGTTTAGAACAAAATCCTCAATTCGATTATCATTAGTTACACTTGCCGGGTGTAAGCGAGAACTTATGTTGTATGGATCCATATGGGTTTGACAAACCCTCATTCAAATGGTTCGCTACCGTTTACGAATGAAATATATTTTCGAGAAACAGTGTATGTTCTAGCACTAAGTGATGGGGTTCAATGGAAGGAATGTTAAGCATTGATAATTGGGTGCTCGTGAAACAAACTTTTGGAATGTATTACTATTATCTCGTTGTTGCAAATCTTGTGGTTCACTTGTACTTACTTACTTAAACCTATGATTTCACCAACGTTTTCGTTGACAGATTTCTATGTTTTTCTCAGGTCCTTGAACGATACATGATACATGCTTCCGCTCATTATTTTGATACTTGCATTGGATGTCGAGTATATATGCATACATGGAGCGTCTTTTGGCTACTTTTAAATTGTGTCGCATAAGTTTCATTTGTACTTAAAACTTTGTATCGTAACTTGTGGTGGAACTATTCTTGTAAACTTTGAAAAATCTTTACATTTGAAATGAATGCGACATATCTTTAGGTCAAACGTTGTTTTAAAGACTTATGACCACGTAACGGGACCTAAGTAGACGGCGCCGTCAAACATGATTTGGTCGGGTCGCTACAGATGGTATCAGAGCTGGTTTAACCTTAGCCGTAAAGGTAGTCACGCGCGCCGGCTGTCAGGCCGGGCACCCATACGGACTATGCTTTTTGGTGGGTTAATCGTAGAGGGGGTTCTCACAGTGTTACCTGTGACGAAGCATTGGCTCTTACCCCTTGCGATCCCTTGGAATTTGAGGGTTGGCAGTTTGGCAGAAATGCGGGCCGTAAAATCAGTGTTTGAGGTACACTCAGTGGTCACCAAGCGGTTAGCTGGAAAGGCACTGGGTGGGTTTCTACCCCATCTGTAGCTACTTGCAGGGTCGCTACAGATGGTATCAGAGCGTTGGTTGTAGGGATTTAGAGTTTATTGGTGTCAACCTCGAGTCATAGGGTACATTGGTGAGTCTAGACTACAACCGGCATATAGACTTGAAGTAGGAATTTCTTGACTACTTGTGCATTTATACTCGAACGCTTCTACTCATATCTACTCTTAGTTCATCTTAATCTCACGTTGGTTAATTTGATTGACACGCCACCTTGACTTTATAGAATAATGTCGAATGCACATATGAATCAGGGTAATATAATTGCCGGGATTATATTACGGTGACTCATATGAACGTTCCGACATTATGACATAAAGAATTTAAGGCGAGTCGAGGAAAAATTTCTCTTTATCTTTATTCTATATCACGGTTAGTATTATTGAGAATACTAATCAATGATATTCTTGTGTCTTGAAGGAACAATGGCTCCTCGTCGTGTACGCCGCAATGAAACTCCCGAACAAGCTCTCGAACGGATGATAGCTACCGCCGTAGATGCGGCCATGGCCGGTCACTCATCCAACAACAACAACAATAATAACAACAACCACAACAACAACAACAATGGAGCTGGTAACTCAAACGAGGGATGCTCCTATAAAGCTTTCATGGGGTACAAACCTCACACTTTCGATGGAACTGGGGGACCGGTCGTGCTCACCCGATGGTTTGAGCAAACGGAAGCCGTCTTTAGCATAAGCGGTTGTCGGGACCAAGACAAGGTCAAATACTCCACTCACACCTTCGCCAGTGTCGCTCTTACATGGTGGAATACTTATGTACAATCGGTGGGTACCGATGAAGCTCACGCCCTCTCTTGGGCCGACTTGAGGGAAAATATGATTGTCGAATATTTCCCTCGTGAAGAAACCCGAAGGCTCGAACAAGAGCTAAGAACTTTAAAGGCGATCGGAAATGATCTCAAGGCTTATAATCAACGATTTTCCGAACTAGCCTTGATGTGCCCAAATCTTGTGAACCCCGAAGCTTTAAGGGTTGAACTTTACATGGATGGTCTTCCAAAGAGTATCAAACACGGAGTAATGTCATCCAAACCCACTAATCATCAAGAAGCTTTAAACATGGCCTGCAAATTGATAGAAACGGTTGACGAAATCGTAGTTCCGGCACCTAAGGCCGAGGATAAATCAGGCGGCAACAAAAGAAAGTGGGAACCCTCCCAATAAAGCAACAACAACTTTGCTAAGAAGCCTTACACCTCCGACGACAAGAAGGGTTATGCCGGGAACCTACCTCTTTGCAACAAATGCAACAAACATCACTTTGGTGAATGTGGCAAGTTAATTTGCCACCGGTGCCAAGGAGTTGGTCATAAGGCCAACGATTGTAAAAGTGCCACTCCCGTTGCTCGAAAGTGGCCCAATGCACCAAAGACGGGCACTTGTTACGAATGTGGTCAAACGGGTCATTATAGAAATGCATGCCCAAAGAAGAAAGATAACCCCAACACGCGCAGCCGAGCTTTCAACATCAACACCGAGGAAGCCCGGGATGACACTGAACTAGTCACGGGAACGTTTCTTCTCAACAATTCTTATGTCTCTTGCTTATTCGATTCAGGTGCCGATAAATGCTTTGTATCCAAGAGTTTGACTCATTCTTTTAGCACTCCACCTCTTCCATTAGATACCACTTATACCATTAAAGTGGCTAACGGGAAACTATTAAGTGCCGACACATATTACCGGGGGTGTACGATAAACATTTTGGGTAAAGAATTTGAAATTGACTTGATACCCATGGAACTAGGAAGCTTTGATGTAATAATCGGTATGAATTGGTTAGTCAAAACGAAATCTCACATCCTTTGTGATCTTAACGCAATCCGAATTCCTATCGAGAATGGTGAACCTTTGATTGTTTATGGTGATAAGAGTTGCACCAGACTCAACCTCGTTTCGTGCCTTAAAGTTAGAAAACTACTCCGTAAGGGTTGTTTTGCGATCCTTGCCCACGTTAAGAAAGTCGAGCCCGATGATAAGCATATCGATGATGTGCCAATTGTTAGTGACTTTTCCGATGTATTTCCCGACGAATTGCCGGGTCTTCCACCTCATCGACCGGTAGAATTCCAAATCGATCTTATTCCGGGAGCCGCACCCGTAGCACGTGCACCATATAGACTCGCTCCATCCGAAATGCAAGAATTGCAAAGTCAAATCCAAGAACTACTTGATCGTGGTTTTATCCAACCTAGCCATTCACCTTGGGGCGCTCCGATTTTGTTTGTTAAAAAGAAAGACGGATCCCTACGAATGTGCATTGATTATCGTGAACTAAATAAATTGACAGTTAAGAACCGATATCCTCTTCCTCGCATCGATGACCTCTTTGATCAACTACAAGGGTCTTGTGTATATTCGAAAATTGATCTCCGCTCGGGTTATCATCAATTAAGGGTTAAGGGGGAAGATGTCTCCAAAACCGCTTTTCGAACTCGTTATGGTAGTTATGAATTTCTTGTAATGCCATTTGGTCTCACTAACGCACCGGCGGTGTTCATGGATCTTATGAACCGCGTGTGCAAACCGTATCTTGACAAATTCGTTATCGTGTTCATCGATGATATTTTAGTCTATTCAAAAAGCGAAGAAGAACACGAGGAACACCTCCGACTTGTGCTTGAACTTTTAAGACAAGAACAACTCTATGCCAAATTCTCCAAGTGTGAATTTTGGTTAAAGGAAGTTCAATTTCTTGGTCATGTTGTAAGTGATCAAGGTATTAAAGTTGATCCCACGAAAATCGAAGCCATTAGTAAATGGGAGACTCCTACTACTCCTACTCACATTCGTGAATTCTTGGGTCTCGCCGGGTACAATCGTAGATTCATTGAAAACTTCTCTTTGGTTGCACGTCCTCTAACCGCATTGACTCACAAGGGAAAGAAATTCATTTGGGCGACCGAACATGAATCCGCATTCCAAATCTTGAAAACGAAGCTAACCACCGCTCCTATCTTGTCACTTCCCGAAGGCAATGATGACTTTGTTGTATATTGCGATACCTCGAAACATGGTTTTGGGTGTGTATTGATGCAACGAATGAAAGTCATTGCTTATGCTTCTCGACAACTCAAAATTCATGAACGAAACTATACGACACATGATCTCGAACTCGGAGCCGTTGTCTTTGCA
Organism: Rutidosis leptorrhynchoides; assembly: GCF_046630445.1. Classification (NCBI taxonomy): domain Eukaryota; kingdom Viridiplantae; phylum Streptophyta; class Magnoliopsida; order Asterales; family Asteraceae; genus Rutidosis; species Rutidosis leptorrhynchoides. The sequence continues at coordinate 264,277,281 of NC_092337.1, forward strand.
CTTAAAATGTGGAGACACTATCTTTATGGAACCAAGAGTACTATCTTCACCGATCACAAAAGCCTTCAACACATCTTCGATCAAAAGCAACTAAACATGAGACAACGACGGTGGATTGAAACTTTGAACGATTACGATTGCGAGCTTCGTTACCATCCCGGGAAGGCAAACGTAGTAGCCGATGCCTTAAGTTGAAAAGAAAGTGCGGTGCCTCTTCGTGTCTGAGCTTTAAACATCACCATTCACACCAACCTTAATAGCCAAATTCGGGTAGCCCAAGATGAGGCTCTCAAGGATGAAAACCTTTCACACGAGCTCTTGAACATTCTCGTCTCTCGATTCGAAATTAGGGAGACCGGACTCCGATATTACGCCGGAAGGATTTGGGTGCCTAGTTATGGGGACATACGAAGCCTTATTTTAGATGAAGCCCATAAGTCACGATACTCGATTCACCCCGATGCCAATAAGATGTACCACGACCTTAAACAACTATATTGGTGGCCGAACATCAAAAGGGACGTAGCCACTTATGTTTCCAAGTGTTTGACATGTTCCAAAGTCAAAGCCGAACACCAAAGACCGTCCGGACTACTTCAACAACCCGAGATCCCGCAATGGAAGTGGGAAAGGATAACGAGATCCCGCAATGGAAGTGGGAAAGGATAACGATGTTGACCTTCTCACCAAATCCGCACACTTCCTTGCCATGAAAGAAACGGACAAAATGGAGAAACTTGCACAACTTTACATTAAGGAGATCGTAGCCCGACACGGTGTACCTTTATCGATTATCTCCGACCGAGATGGCCGTTTCGTTTCTAGATTTTGGCGTACTTTGCAGGAAGCATTGGGAACGCGTTTAGACATGAGCACCGCATATCATCCTCAAACCGATGGACAAAGCGAACGTACAATTCAAACCTTAGAGGACATGTTACGAGCTTGCGTGGTTGATTTCGGAAAAACTTGGGACAAGCACTTACCTCTCGCCGAGTTCTCTTACAACAATAGTTATCACGCGAGTATAGAGGCCGCACCTTTTGAAGCGCTATATGGCTGAAAATGTCGTTCACCTCTTTGTTGGGCCTAGGTAGGCGATGTGCAAATCACCGGACCCGAACTCATTCACGAAACCACCGAGAAAATCGTTCAAATCCGAGATAGGCTTAGGACGGCCCGAAGTCGTCAAAAGTGCTATACCGACAAAAGACGCAACGACCTTGAATTTCAAGTCGGTGACCGAGTAATGTTAAAAGTCGCACCTTGGAAAGGTGTAATCCGTTTTGGGAAACGCGGGAAGCTAAATCCGCGGTATATCGGTCCTTTCGAAATCTTGGAGCGTATTGGAACTGTTGCTTATCGTTTAGATCTTCCGCCTCAATTGAACTCCGTTCATCCTACCTTCCATGTATCTAACTTGAAAAAGTGTCTTGCCGAACCCGATATCGTCATCCCTCTCGAAGAACTTACTATTGATGACAAACTTCATTTTGTGGAGGAACCGGTTGAAATTGTGGACACCTCCGTCAAGACATTGAAACAAAGCCGAATCCCGATTGTCAAGGTTCAAATGCAAAGGAAGTATCCTCATCTATTCGTGAATTCGGAAACGCAAGATCTCGAGGAAGAAACAACGACTACTACGCCTACTTAAATTTCGGGACGAAATTTCTTTTAAGGAGTGGGTAATGTAACATCCCGCCTTTTTCCATTTACTTTTCCGTTATACTAATATAAAGTCCGTTATATGTTTATAACATCTCCCGTTGATACGCGTTTTAAATTATCTCGTTTTGGTAATTCCCGCACCCGAACGAAAGTTGAGGGACTAAACTTGACAAGGGATCAAACCCTTGACTAGGTCAAAGGGTCAAACCCCTTTCACCCATTCATTATCATCTCCATCTCTCTCTCTTTCTCTCTAGCAAGAACACACACCCATTTACCAAATTCATTCAATCATCATCTAAATTCGATCTAGGAGGCTTACAACAAAATAAACTACATATTTGTGATCCTCTCTTCATCCTCTTCATTTTGGTACCAACTTCATCTCATTTGGGTAACTTTTTAAAATCACTAGATTTTGTGTTCTTGATGTTTTTAACTTATAAAAGTGTTAATTAGTGTCTATGGCTCAAGTCTAACAAGAATATATGATTTATATGCTCGATCTCGTTGTTTTAGTGTAACTAGCATGAACTTGAATTTTGGTGTGTTGTTCTTGAATTTTGGATGATCATATGTTGTTAGATGTTAAAAGTTCATGTTCTAATTGTGTTCCTAGTATCACTAGCTTCAATTTGATGTGTAGGTTGCTTTAGAAAAGTTCATGAACTTGATTTATGATTTTGGTGAATTTGGGTTAGGGTTGATGAACTTGAAATGGACTTTTGATGCATTGAATGCCATGGATTATTATTGGTAAGTGTTTAGTTGGATTGTATGCTTGATTACCTTCGAAACGGCATATCATTCATGTAAATTGGTTGCCCGAATCATTGAATTGCATTTATGAACTTGTATGCGGTTAATGTTAAGCATTAGATGCGGTTTTGGTTGTTGTATTAGGTAGATTGATTGATGAAATGTGTTTAGTTGTTTTCCTCGTCAAATTACCTTCCCAACAGTATAAGATACTTGTCTTGATTGTTTGCGGATCATAAATGGTGATTGTTTGAGGTTAGGTTCGTGCATAAAACTTAAAAACTGCCAGAATTCTCTGCACAGGTAATGGCGCGGCGCGCCATATACCCGCGCGGCGCGCCAAAGTGGTGTGTCCAACTTTGTCAATTTTCGAATAATGTTTGCTATGCTACGCACCTCCGATTCACATGTAACTTGTTCTAACATGCTCATACATGATTAAAAACCTCAGAAAAATAGTTCGGGACCCGACCCGAACGTGTTGACTTTTCGTTGACTTTGACCGACCAAAGTTTGACTTTTTGACAAACTTAACCAAATGATTATGCAACCTTCCTAACTTGTTTATATACTTGTACCTTGCATGAAACTTGACAATTTGATTTCACATGCTACATAATCGAGTCGTAACGAGCCATAGGACTAATTGAACATCTTTGACCTATCGTGTTTACCGTTATTGATACGACCTATTTGTTTAGGTCAAGACTAGCACTATCCTTCGCACATGTTATTTTGTGAATTACTTTTCGTACGTGCACTCAAGGTGAGATCATAGTCCCACTTTTACTCTTTTTGAACTTACATTTGGGATGAGAAAACATAAACATTTCTTTACTAAGTGAACACAAGTACAGGAAAACAAACATTCTACATACGAGTTTAGAACAAAATCCTCAATTTGATTATCATTAGTTACACTTGCCGGGTGTAAGCGAGAACTTATGTTGTTTGGATCCATATGGGTTTGACAAACCCTCATTCAAACGGTTCGCTACCGTTTATGAATGAAATATATTTTCGAGAAACAGTGTATGTTCTAGCACTAAGTGATGGGGTTCAATGGAAGGAATGTTAAGCATTGATAATTGGGTGCTCGTGAAACAAACTTTTGGAATGTATTACTATTATCTCGTTGTTGCAAATCTTGTGGTTCACTTGTACTTACTTACTTAAACCTATGATTTCACCAACGTTTTCGTTGACAGATTTCTATGTTTTTCTCAGGTCCTTGAACGATACATGATACATGCTTCCGCTCATTATTTTGATACTTGCATTGGATGTCGAGTATATATGCATACATGGAGCGTCTTTTGGCTACTTTTAAATTGTGTCGCATAAGTTTCATTTGTACTTAAAACTTTGTATCGTAACTTGTGGTGGAACTATTCTTGTAAACTTTGAACAATCTTTACATTTGAAATGAATGCGACATATCTTTAGGTCAAACGTTGTTTTAAAGACTTATGACCACGTAACGGGACCTAAGTAGACGGCGCCGTCAAACATGATTTGGTCGGGTCGCTACATGTGGTGTTTCAACAAAAGTGATGAAGTCATAGTGGCAGCCGGCAGAGGTGGTGGTGAGGATGGTGTAGAGGTGGCGAGGAAGGGTAGGGGTGATGGGTGATTGTTAATATAGAAAAAAAATTAGATGATGGTTTTTGTTTATATCTATCATGTATATGTATAATACAGTATATAAGTAAGAATGATGATAAAAAATGCGAAGACAGTAACCAGGAAAATATCTCATTATAATAGTGAAGCCATCAAAGGTTTTTCTGATATACCGACACTTTCACGGGGTAAAATATTGTGCTCCGTTGTTTACTCAGTGGCGAATAAAAGGGTTCAGAAATATCTCATATTTTTTTAAATTAACAATATTTATTTATTTTGGTCATTATGGTATAAAATTTGATCATAACTTATTAAACAAAAATTAACTCACTGTCCACGCCCGATCCTGGGTAAAATATAAAAAGTGTTGAAATTTACTAATTAGTTTCTAAATATATTTTTAATAAGCCTAAAATTCATATAACTTGTTTTCGGATCACCGTTATTTTAAAATTACAAAAGTTTGAATTTAACTGCTTAATATCAATCAAAACATCAAACGAGTATTACAATCATTTAATATTTATTTTTAATATACCTTATTTATATATAGAGATATATTTTAAATAATATTTATTATAATATCGTATTTTTATTTTATTAATTTTTAATAACAATAACATATAATACCTCAAATTATATTTCGGATTAATATTTATATATACATACACACATATCTGTTTACAATTAATTGTTCGTGAATCAACGGGCATAGTCAAAGGCCAATTGAATATATGAAACAATTCAAACTTTTTGAGACTCAATCTTACAGACTTTGCTTATTGTGTCGGAAACATATAAAGATTAAGTTTAAATTTGGTCAGAAATTTCCGGGTCATCACAGTACCTACCCGTTAAAGAAATTTCGTCCCAAATTTGAGTGGGATGGTCATGGTTGACAATAAGTATGTTTTCATGAAGCATATAAGCTAAAAATTAGAGCTTTTTCATCATTGAGTAATATAGATAAAAACCATTTGATTTTTGTGAAGAGTACGAGTGAAGTTATCACAAAAGAGTGAAATGGGTAAATGCAAATTCGTCTTAACCAGTGACGTAGTCACGGTTGATTTTCAAAATTCAAGAAATTTAAAGAAAATCTTTGAAATCTATAAGATCTGATTTTACGGTAAATAAGGAAATTAAGATTTCTTTAATTAAATGCGATCGTCTGCTTTGATTGCTTTATCCGATATTTTACTATAAATCCACCCTCTTCGTTTCCATTAAATTTTGGAGTTCCATCCTTTTATTTTCTCTTCCCAACTTTAAATAAAGCAAGTAATGGTTCAGAATTCATAGGTATGGAGTTTTCGAATGAACATGACTAATGTTCTAAGAGAGAGATTATAATAGCACGATCTTGATTGGTTAATTTACCAGAATTTAAGAGAAAAGATAGGACTATCAAGAAAATATGTTCTTGGTATATTTATAGATTAGATAGAATGTAAGAGTCATGTAACATGGCACATGGTGACGGTAGGATCTGTGAATCATCACGTTCCATTAGAAACTCAGCATGAATTACTGTAATATAATCCCGTTGATCAAGTGTCATTATATTATACTAACTCATGCATCAGTTCCCAACACTACTTTAAAAACATTCATACTTTAAGTTCGAATTTTAAAGAAATTTTAGAAACCAAAATGGTTTCCTTTATGATTTAATATAGATAGCACGAAGAGATAAATAATTTCGGACGAGAATATTTATGAAAATATCTTCAGAAATATCGAAGATATTTATGATGATATTTTTGAATTTCTAAGTTCGATGGTTGATGAAGAAATATTTTTCCGCAAGATAATAACATGGGTACGGAGTAAGATATTCGTTGAAGGTTTCATCAAATCCATAATTACTTGGTTTCTTTGAGTATATGGTATGGTCCTTGTATTTGGCCTTGGTCTCCTTCATGGTTTGCTCAATCTGTTTTTCAGTATTAAATTTTCTATCGAGCGTTCCTAACACTCCCTTATTTATCATCAAACTTTTGGCCGTTTAAACCATCTACAATTTTTCTGTTTCCTCTGCATTTAATGCTATGATATCTGAATCATCGGGTATCAATCCGAGGTGGTTTCAGGAGAATTGTGTTTTTAGATGATTAAACGCTGATGGTAATATGGTGGAATATAAAAGGTTCTCCGGTAACAATAAAAGAGCACGCATATATATCAAGGTTATAGTAAGGCTAGTCCGACTGAAAAGTCGAAGTTGACTTGCTGGAGCTGTGATAAATTTGGCTAATTTGGAAAGAGGTTGCAAAGTTATTTTTGATAATAACAATGCCAAGGAATTATAAGTTCATTTTAAACTTCTACTTAGCTTCCAAGAGTTTTACAGGTGCATGCCCATATGCATAAGTTCTTCCTTTCATAGGTATCGTGTGGTTGGATCATCCTTTCGATTGAGGTATTTTCTGGAATCATGAAAGGTTTTGAACGCAGATTGTAATCATCAAGATACAAATGAGGTTTAAGATGAAATCAACTGGCAAAGTTGAAGAATTGTTTAGTTTCATATGTTATAATCAATATTTTAATTCATTTTAATAGTCCAATGTTGGTAGTCCACGATCGATAGTCCACAGTTAACAGTCCAATAATTCATATGTAGTTTAATATGTAATATTCGAATTGATTAATACGTATCGTGACCCTCGTACCTGTCTTAGACTCGATCACAACTCAAAGTATATATATTATTATAGAATCAACCTCAACCCTGTATAGCTAACTCCAGCATTACTGCATATAGAGTGTCTATGGTTATTCCAAATAATATATATAGATGCATCGATATGATATGTCAAAACCTTGTATACGTGTCTCGATATTTAAAGTGCGTAAAATAAATAACAGAAATTAAATGACGATAAATACAATTGCAAGAATATAAATTGCGATAAATAAATTGCAATAAATAAAATGTAATCAGTTAGCTAGGAACAGTTAGCGTGAATTCTTAACAAATTTTTTTTTATCATAGTTAATTTGTTTGTTTCTAACAAATTTTATTTTGTCCAATTTTTCTTCATTATGCCACTTGTTGGATTCTGATAAGTCAAAATCCAAATATGAAATTGAATGAAAATGGTTATTCCGTGGTGAATAGATTCGTATATCTGTGGATGTTAGTAGGATAGTAAATGACTGTTGAATTAGATTTGAAAGAATGTACAGTGTACTTATTAATGTGAAATCTAAATATTCCTTGGGTATTACCCACCCGTTAAAATATTTTCACCATTAACAGTTTGTATAAAAGAATTTTTAATTACAATCTTTATGAAAACATATATACATATATATTTTCTTCAGATGTAATTATGGATTTAATGAGTCAATATGATATTAAACTCATTTGATTTATTGTTAGAATAAGAATATATAATCTCTAAAACATTAGAGATTACAAAATCGTCATGCAGAACGAAGATAAATGATGTAGAACGATACGTAGAACGATGATTATACTCGAGGTGCATAATGAGATGTTGAGGCGCGTTGATGCGTAATTATGACTTTAAAAATGCAATTTAGAACAAGCTTTCTTCACTTAAACAGATCAGAACACAAACCCCCAAATTGTAACAGCAACAACCCCAAAATAGAGTATAAAACTCTGAAATAAGAACACAAAGGATAGAGAATCTAAACCCTTAATTGATAAAGATACCACCACAATTAGAGATCTAGAAACACTCCAAATCTTCAACTACAGCTGATAAAGATTCCACCACAACTATAATATCAGATATGAAGATTTGGATTTCACCACAATGTTTGATAAAGTAACACCACAAACACTGATAAAGAAATGTAGCGACCCGACAAAATCGTCATTGACGGCGCCGTCTACTTAGGTCCCGTTACGTGGTCATAAGTCTTTAAAACAACGTTTGACCAAAAGATATGTCGCATTCATTTCAAATGTAAAGATTGTTCAAAGTTTACAAGAATAGTTCCACCACAAGTTACGTTACAAAGTTATAAGTACAAATGAAACTTATGCGACACAATTTAAAAGTAACCAAAAGACGCTCCATGTATGCATATATACTCGACATCCAATGCAAGTATCAAAATAATGAGCGGAAGCATGTATCATGTATCGTTCAAGGACCTGAGAAAAACATAGAAATCTATCAACGAAAACGTTGGTGAAATCATAGGTTTAAGTAAGTAAGTACAAATGAACCACAAGATTTGTAACATTGATATAATAGTAATACATTCCAAAAGTTTGTTTCACGAGCACCCAATTATCAATGCTTAACTTTCCTTCCATAGAACCCCATCATAATAGTGTTAGAACATACACTGTTTCACGAAAATATATTTCATTCGTAAACGGTAGCGAACCGTTTGAATGAGGGTTTGTCAAACCCATATGGATCCATACAACATAAGTTCTCGCTTACACCCGGCAAGTGTAACTAATGATAATCGAATTGAGGATTTTGTTCTAAACTCGTATGTAGAATGTTTGTTTTCCTGTACTTGTGTTCACTTAGTAAAAGAAATGTTTATGTTTTCTCATCCCAAATGTAAGTTCAAAAAGAGTAAAAGTGGGACTATGATCTCACCTTGAGTGCACGAGTAGTAAAGTACTTCAACAAGTAAACATGTGCAAAGAACAATGCTAGTCTTGACCTAAACAAATAGGTTGTATCAATAACGATAGTCACGATTGGTCAAAGATGTTCAATTAGTCCTATGGCTTGTTACGACTCGATTATGTAGCATGTGAAATCAAATTGTCAAGTTTCATGCAAGATACAAGTATATAAACAAGTTAGGAAGGTTGCATAATCATTTGGTTAAGTTTGACAAAAAGTCAAACTTTGGTCGGTCAAAGTCAACGAAAAAGTCAACACGTTCGGGTCGGGTCCCGAACTATTTTTCTGAGGTTTTTAATCATGTATGAGCATGTTAGAACAAGTTACGTGTGAATCGGAGGTGCGTAGCATAGCAAACATTATTCGAAAATTGACAAAGTTGGACAGACCATTTTGGCGCGCCGCGCGGGTATATGGCGCGCCGCGCCATTACCTGTACAGAGAAATCTGACAGTTTTTAAGTTTTATGCACGAACCTAACTTCAAACAATCACCATTTATGACCCGCAAACAACCAAAACATGTATCTTATATCATCGGAAAGGTATTTTGACAAGGAAAACAACTAAACACATTTCAACAATCACATTTACTTTTACAACAACCAAAATCACATTCAAGGCTCCTCATTAAATGCATTCAAGTTCATAAATGAAATTTGATGATTCGGCAACCAATTTACATGAATGATATGCCGTTTCGAAGGTGATCAAGCATACAATACAACCTAACACTTACAAATAACATTTCATGTCATTCAAAGCATTAAATGTTCACATTAAATTCTATCAAACCCTAACCAACAACATCAAAATCACTAATCATGTTTATGAAGTTTTTTAAAACAACCTACACATCAAATTGAAGCTAGTGATACTAGGAACACATTTAATACAAGCATTTATCACTTTTAACAACATTCAAACAACCAAATCACCAAATCAAACACACCAAAGTTCATATTCAAACTAGTTACTTCAAATAACGAAATCGAACATATAAATCATATATTCATGTTAGACTTGAGCCATAGACACTAATTAACAACTTTATAAGTTAAAAACATCAAGAACACAAAATCTAGTGATTTTAGAAAGTTACCCAAACTTGATGAAATCGGTATGGAATCGAAGAGGAAGATGAGAGGATTCCGAATATGCAATTTGTTTAGATGGATGCTTGCCCGATTTGATTTGGATGATGAATCCTTGAAGTGGTGTTTGAGAGATTTGGTGAAAGTGTTAGAGAAAAAGGAAAAAGAAAAAGAATTAATGAATGGATGAGAGTGAAGGGTTGACTAGTTGACCTAGTCACCTCTTTGCTCTCTTGGCAACAATGGTCCATCTAGTTCGGTTGCGGGTGCGTGAATTACCTAAACGAGATATTTTAAAACGCGTATTAACGAGGGATGCCATAATCATATAACGGACTTTAAATAGTTAAACGGAAAAGTAAACGGAAAAAGGTGGGATGTTACATTACCTACTCCTTAAAAGAAATTTCGTCCCGAAATTTAAGTAGGCGTAGTAGTTGTTGTTTCTTCCTCGAAATTTTGCGTTTCCGGAATCGGGAATAAGTGAGGGTATTTCTTTTGCATTTGATCTTGCCTTTCCCAAGTAAACTCGGGTCCTCTTTTGGCATTCCAACGAACCTTGACAATCGGGATTCGGCTTTGTTTCAATGTCTTGACGGAGGTGTCCACAATTTCAACCGGTTCCTCCACAAAATGAAGTTTGTCATCAATAGTAAGTTCTTCAAGAGAGATGATGATATCGGGTTCGGCATGACACTTTTTCAAGTTAGATACATGGAAGGTAGGATGAACGGAGTTCAATTGAGGCGGAAGATCTAAACGATAAGCAACGGTTCCAATACGCTCCAAGATTTCGAAAGGACCAATATACCGCGGATTTAGCTTCCCGCATTTCCCAAAACGAATTACACCTTTCCACGGCGCGACTTTTAACATTACTCGGTCACCGACTTGAAATTCGAGGTCGTTGCGTCATTTGTCGGTATAACTCTTTTGACGACTCCGGGCCGTCCGAAGCCTATCTCGAATTTGAACGATCTTCTCGGTTGTTTCATGAATAAGTTCGGGACCGGTGATTTGTTTGTCGCCTACTTCGGCCCAACAAAGAGGAGAACGATATTTTCGGCCATATAATGCTTCGAATGGTGCGGCGTTAATACTCGCGTGATAACTATTGTTGTAGGAGAATTCGGCGAGAGGCAAGTGCTTATCCCAAGCTTTTCCAAAGTCGACAACGCAAGCTCGTAGCATGTCTTCCAAGGTTTGAATTGTGTGTTCGCTTTGTCCGTCGGTTTGTGGATGATATGTGGTGCTCATGTCTAAACGCGTTCCCAATGCTTCTTGCAAAGTACGCCAAAATCTAGAAACGAAACGGCCATCTCGGTCGGAGATAATCGATAAAGGTACACCGTGTCGGGCTACGATCTCCTTAATGTAAAGTTGTGCAAGTTTCCCCATTTTGTCCGTTTCTTTCATGGCAAGGAAGTGTGCGGATTTGGTGAGACGGTCAACAATAACCCAAATGGTATCATAACCGCCCGTCGTTTTTGGTAGCTTGGTGATAAAATCCATCGTTATACTTTCCCACTTCCATTGCGGAATCTCGGGTTGTTGAAGTAGTCCGGACGGTCTTTGGTGTTCGGCTTTGACTTTGGAACATGTCAAACACTTGGAAACATAAGTAGCTACGTCCCTTTTGATGTTCGGCCACCAATATAGTTGTTTAAGGTCGTGGTACATCTTATTGGCACCGGGGTGAATCGAGTATCGTGACTTATGGGCTTCATCTAAAATAAGGCTTCGTAGGTTCCCATAACTAGGCACCCAAATCCTTCCGGCGTAATATCGGAGTCCGGTCTCCCTAATTTCGAATCGAGAGACGAGAATGTTCAAGAGCTCGTGTGAAAGGTTTTCATCCTTGAGAGCCTCATCTTGGGCTACCCGAATTTGGCTATTAAGGTTTGTGTGGATGGTGATGTTTAAGGCTCGGACACGAAGAGACACCGCTCTTTCTTTTCGACTTAAGGCATCGGCTACTACGTTTGCCTTCCCGGGATGGTAACGAAGCTCGCAATCGTAATCGTTCAAAGTTTCAATCCACCCTCATTGTCTCATGTTTAGTTGCTTTTGATCGAAGATGTGTTGAAGGCTTTTGTGATCGGTGAAGATAGTACTCTTGGTTCCATAAAGATAGTGTCTCCACATTTTAAGTGCAAAGACAACGGCTCCAAGTTCAAGATCATGAGTCGTGTAATTCCGTTCATGAATTTTTAGTTGTCGAGAGGCATAAGCAATGACTTTCTTCCGTTGCATCAATACACGCCCAAAACCATGTTTCGAGGCATCGCAATATACAACAAAATCATCATTGCCTTCGGGAAGTGACAAGATAGGAGCGGTGGTTAGTTTTGTCTTCAAGATTTGAAACGCGGATTCTTGCTCGGTCGCCCAAATGAATTTCTTTCCCTAGTGAGTTAATGCGGTTAGAGGACGTGCAACCAAAGAGAAGTTTTCGATGAATCTACGATAGTACCCGGCGAGACCCAAGAATTGACGAATGTGAGTAGGAGTAGTAGGAGTCTCCCATTTACTAATGGCTTCGATTTTCGTGGAATCGACTTTAATACCTTGATCACTTACAACATGACCAAGAAATTGAACTTCCTTCAACCAAAATTCACACTTGGAGAATTTGGCATAAAGTCGTTCTTGTCTCAAGAGTTCAAGCACAAGTCGGAGATGTTGTTCGTGCTCTTCTTCATTTTTAGAATAGATCAATATGTCATCGATGAACACAATAACGAATTTAACGAGATACGGTTTGCACACGCGGTTCATAAGATCCATGAACACCGCCGGTGCGTTAGTGAGACCAAATGGCATGACAAGGAATTCATAACTATCATAACGAGTTCGGAAAGCGATTTTGGAGACATCTTCCCCCTTAACCCTCAATTGATGATAACCCGAGCGGAGATCGATTTTCGAATATACACAAGACCCTTGTAGTTGATCAAAGAGGTCATCGATGCGAGGAAGAGGATATCGGTTCTTTACCGTCAATTTGTTTAGTTCACGATAGTCAATGCACATTCGTAGGGATCCGTCTTTCTTTTTAACAAACAAAATCGGAGCGCCCCAAGGTGAATGGCTAGGTTGAATAAAACCACGATCAAGTAGTTCTTAGATTTGACTTTGCAATTCTTGCATTCCGGATGGAGCGAGTCTATATGGTGCACGTGCTACGGGTGCGGCTCCCGGAATAAGATCGATTTGGAATTCAACCGGTCGACGAGGTGGAAGACCCGGCAATTCATCGGGAAATACATCGGAATAGTCACTAACAATTGGCACATCATCGATGTGCTTCTCATCGGACTCGACTTTCTTAACGTGAGCAAGGATCGCAAAACAACCCTTACGGAGTAGTTTTCTAACTTTAATACATGAAACGAGGTTGAGTCCGGTGCAACTCTTATCGCCATAGACGATCAAAGGTTCAACATTCTCGATAGGGATTCGGATTGCGTTAAGATCACAAAGGATGTGAGATTTCGTTTTGGCTAGCCAATTCATACCGATTATTACATCGAAGCTTCCTAGTTCTATGGGTATCAAGTCAATTTCAAACTCATTACCCAAAATGTTTAACGTACACCCCCGGTAATATGTGTCGGCACTCAATAGTTTTCCGTTGTCCACTTCAATGGTATAAGTGGTATCTAGTGGATGTGGTGGAGTATTAAAAGAATGAGTCAAAGTCTTGGATACAAAACTCTTATCGGCACCCGAATCGAATAAACAAGTAACGTAAGTGTTGTTGAGAAGAAACGTACCCGTAACCAATTCATTATCATCTCGGGCTTCCTCGGTGTTGATGTTGAAAGCTCGACCGCGCGTATTGGTGTTATCTTTCCTTTTTGGGCATGCATTTCTATAATGGCCCGTTTGGCCACATTCATAACAAGTGCCCGTTTTTGGTGCATTGGGCCCCTTTCGAGCGATGGGGGCAACACTTTTACACTCATTGGCCTTATGACCAACTCCTTGGCACCGGTGGCAAATTAACTTGCCACATTCACCAAAGTGATGTTTGTTGCATTTGTTGCAAAGAGGTAGGTTCCCGGCATAACCCTTCTTGCCGTCGAAGGTGTAAGGCTTCTTAGCAAAGTTGTTGTTGCTTGATTGGGAGGGTTCCCACTTTCTTTTGTTGCCGCCCGATTTATCCTCGGCCTTAGGTGCCGGAACTACGATTTCGTCAACCGTTTCTATCAATTTGCGGGCCATGTTCAAAGCTTCTTGATGATTAGTGGGTTTGGATGACATTACTCCGTGTTTGTTACTCTTTGGAAGGCCATCCATGTAAAGTTCAACCCTTAAAGCTTCGGGGTTCACAAGATTTGGGTACATCAAGGCTAGTTCGGAAAATCGTTGATTATAAGCCTTGAGATCGTTTCCGATCGCCTTTAAAGTTCTTAGCTCTTGTTCGAGCCTTCGGGTTTCTTCACGAGGGAAATATTCGACAATCATCTTTTCCCTCAAGTCGGCCCAAGAGAGGGCGTGAGCTTCATCGGTACCCACCGATTATACATAAGTATTCCACCATGTAAGAGCGACACCGGTGAAGGTGTGAGTGGAGTATTTGACCTTGTCTTGGTCCCGACAACCGCTTATGCTAAATACGGCTTCCGTTTGCTCAAACCATCAGGTGAGCACGGCCGGTTCCCCGGTTCCATCAAAAGTGTGAGGTTTGCACCCCATGAAGGATTTGTAGGAGCACCCTTCGTTTGAGTTACCGGCTCCATTGTTGTTGTTGTTGTGATTGTTGTTATTGTTATTGTTGTTGGAAGAGTGACCGGCCATGGCCGCATCCACGGCGGTGGCTATCATTCGTTGTAGAGCTTGTTCGGGAGTTTCGGGAGGAGCGCGTCGACGAGCCATTGTTCCTTCAAGACACAAGAATACCGTTGGTTAGTATTCTAAATAACACTAACCGTGATATGGAATAAAGATAGAGAGAAAATTTTCCTTGACTCGCCTTAAATTCTTTATGCCACAATGTCGGAACGTTCATATGAGTCACCGTAATATAATCCCGGAAATTATATTACCCTGATTCATATGTGCATTCGACATCATTTCATATAGTCAAGGTGGCGTGTCAATCAAATTAAACAACGTGAGATTAAGTTGAACTAAGAGTAGATATGAGTAGAAGCGTTCGAGTATAAATGCACAAGTAGTCAAGTAATTCCTACTTCAAGTCTATATGCCGGTTGTAGTCTAGACTCACCAATGTACCCTATGACTCGAGGTTGACACCAATGAACTCTAAATCCCTACAACCAACGCTCTGATACCATCTGTAGCGACCCGACAAAATCGTCATTGACGGCGCCGTCTACTTAGGTCCCGTTACGTGGTCATAAGTTTTTAAAACAACGTTTGACCAAAAGATATGTCGCATTCATTTCAAATGTAAAGATTGTTCAAAGTTTACAAGAATAGTTCCACCACAAGTTACGTTACAAAGTTATAAGTACAAATGAAACTTATGCGACACAATTTAAAAGTAGCCAAAAGACGCTCCATGTATGCATATATACTCGACATCCAATGCAAGTATCAAAATAATGAGCGGAAGCATGTATCATGTATCGTTCAAGGACCTGAGAAAAACATAGAAATCTGTCAACGAAAACGTTGGTGAAATCATAGGTTTAAGTAAGTAAGTACAAATGAACCACAAGATTTGTAACATTGATATAATAGTAATACATTCCAAAAGTTTGTTTCACGAGCACCCAATTATCAATGCTTAACTTTCCTTCCATAGAACCCCATCATAATAGTGTTAGAACATACACTGTTTCACGAAAATATATTTCATTCGTAAACGATAGCGAACCGTTTGAATGAGGGTTTGTCAAACCTATATGGATCCATACAACATAAGTTCTCGCTTACACCCGGCAAGTGTAACTAATGATAATCGAATTGAGGATTTTGTTCTAAACTCGTATGTAGAATGTTTGTTTTCCTGTACTTGTGTTCACTTAGTAAAAGAAATGTTTATGTTTTCTCATCCCAAATGTAAGTTCAAAAAGAGTAAAAGTGGGACTATGATCTCACCTTGAGTGCACGAGTAGTAAAGTACTTCAACAAGTAAACGTGTGCAAAGAACAATGCTAGTCTTGACCTAAACAAATAGGTTGTATCAATAACGATAGTCACGATTGGTCAAAGATGTTCAATTAGTCCTATGGCTCGTTACGACTCGATTATGTAGCATGTGAAATCAAATTGTCAAGTTTCATGCAAGATACAAGTATATAAACAAGTTAGGAAGGTTGCATAATCATTTGGTTAAGTTTGACAAAAAGTCAAACTTTGGTCGGTCAAAATCAACGAAAAAGTCAACACGTTCGGGTCGGGTCCCGAACTATTTTTCTGAGGTTTTTAATCATGTATGAGCATGTTAGAACAAGTTACGTGTGAATCGGAGGTGCGTAGCATAGCAAACATTATTCGAAAATTGACAAAGTTGGACAGACCATTTTGGCGCGCCGCGCGGGTATATGGCGCGCCGCGCCATTACCTGTACAGAGAAATCTGACAGTTTTTAAGTTTTATGCACGAACCTAACTTCAAACAATCACCATTTATGACCCGCAAACAACCAAAACATGTATCTTATATCATCGGAAAGGTATTTTGACAAGGAAAACAACTAAACACATTTCAACAATCACATTTACTTTTACAACAACCAAAATCACATTCAAGGCTCCTCATTAAATGCATTCAAGTTCATAAATGAAATTTGATGATTCGGCAACCAATTTACATGAATGATATGCTGTTTCGAAGGTGATCAAGCATACAATACAACCTAACACTTACAAATAACATTTCATGTCATTCAAAGCATTAAATGTTCACATTAAATTCTATCAAACCCTAACCAACAACATCAAAATCACTAATCATGTTTATGAAGTTTTTTAAAACAACCTACACATCAAATTGAAGCTAGTGATACTAGGAACACATCTAATACATGCATTTATCACTTTTAACAACATTCAAACAACCAAATCACCAAATCAAACACACCAAAGTTCATATTCAAACTAGTTACTTCAAATAACGAAATCGAACATATAAATCATATATTCATGTTAGACTTGAGCCATAGACACTAATTAACAACTTTATAAGTTAAAAACATCAAGAACACAAAATCTAGTGATTTTAGAAAGTTACCCAAACTTGATGAAATCGGTATGGAATCGAAGAGGAAGATGAGAGGATTCCGAATATGCAATTTGTTTAGATGGATGCTTGCTCGATTTGATTTGGATGATGAATCCTTGAAGTGGTGTTTGAGAGATTTGGTGAAAGTGTTAGAGAAAAAGGAAAAAGAAAAAGAATTAATGAATGGATGAGAGTGAAGGGTTGACTAGTTGACCTAGTCACCTCTTTGCTCTCTTGGCAACAATGGTCCATCTAGTTCGGTTGCGGGTGCGTGAATTACCTAAACGAGATATTTTAAAACGCGTATTAACGAGGGATGTCATAATCATATAACGGACTTTAAATAGTTAAACGGAAAAGTAAACGGAAAAAGGTGGGATGTTACAAGAAACCACTCTTAGCCACCGGAATCAAAGATTCGTAAAGACACAGAGATTTTGTAAATAGATAAGCTCTATCAAACTTTTCATTCAATCATCAACCAAGTTTTACAATTACAAGAGCTCTCTATTTATAGAAGAAGCTTAACAGCTATTTTCTAAATAAGACAAAAATATAAAAAGGAAATGGAGACAAAAAAGGACAAACAATTACAAATTAGCCAATAAGAATAAAGGACACAATCTGCAAAAAGCCTGCCATTTGTTAGTGCTCCTTGATCATATACATACCTATGTATATGTATATATTTAGTGCGAAAGGCCATTTGAAGGTGAAAGCACAAGACAACTGAACCGCAGTGTGAATGCGGTGGGATTGCGCAGAACATTAAAGAGTGCGAAGGCTTCTCGCAGTGTTTATGCGGAATGTCTAAGTGCCCGCACAACTTACTTCCGCGTAACTCCTAGACCTATAAATAGGGAGCTTGGCCTCTCATTTTAGGTTGTTGATTCTAGAAGGTTGCCCTAGCCATATTGATTTCTCTCGTGACTTTGCCCGAGACTAAATCATTATTTGGTTAAGGTAATTTACGAAGACCGGGACATGGTTGTTGATCGTTTAGCACTTAACGAAATATGACAATAAGGTCCCAAAACCATAATCGACATCCATTATACCCCCTCATTGCACTCAATCCTTGATTAACCATAATTGGATAATCTAGGATTGATCAATTGACTTTCAAGGTCATCCAATACATGTTTTAACTGATTTGCCGGTTAAAAATGTGTTGAATAAACCTGCGGTATCTGGAAGACTTGCCCAATGGGCGATTGAGCTTGGAGCATTTGAAATATCATATATACCGCGTACATCCGTGAAGGGGCAAGTTTTGGCAGATTACCTCGCAGAAATGACGGGTGAATTAGAGGTGATCCATGAAAGAACGCAATTAACGCCACCTTCGCATGAAATCTGGGATTTATATACAGACGGTGCCTCATGTGTTGAAGGGGCAGGTGTGGGGCTAGTGTTGACAAATCCAAGTGGCGAAGAGCACACGTACGCACTACGCTTTGATTTTGATGTGACAAACAATGAGGCTGAATATGAAGCATTGCTTGCGGGATTGAATTTGGCATGTAAGATGAATATAACGCAGCTGCGCGCATATGTTGATTCACAACTGGTGGCAAATCAATTCAATGGCTCTTTTGAAGCGCATGAGTTGTCCATGCAGAAGTATTTGAAACTTATGAAGGAATCTGCAGAAAAGTTTGAGTTCTTTGAATTATCACAAGTGTCGAGAAGTCAAAATAAAAAAGCAGAGGCATTAAGCAAACTTGCTGCATTAGCGTTTTCACACTTTCAGAAACAGGTGTGGGTGGAAGAACTTCCTAATAAGTCCATTGATGGAAATTTATTTGTTGCGGTTATAGAAGAAGTTGGACCAAATTGGATGGATCCTATTGTCAATTATCTGCGAAATGGTACGTTGCCAGAAGATAAAAAGGAGGCTCATTTGGTACGCGAAAGAGCACCCATGTATGTACTTGAAAATAATATGTTATATCGTAAATCATATTTGGGACCATTAATGCGGTGTGTGGGACCTGCAGAAGCTGCAACCATTGTTGAAGAGGTGCATAGTGGATCTTGTGCTCTTCACTCAGGATATAAAACTATTGCTGGCAAGATAATGCGCATGGGCTATTTCTGGCCTACTCTATATTGTGATGTTGCGCAAATTGTTAAGCGGTGTAAAAGTTGTCAAAGACATGCACCGTAGAATCGCAAACCAAGACATGATATGATTCCAATTGATTCACCATGGCCATTTTATAAATGGGCCATTGATATTATGGGACCCTTTCCAGCAGGTGCAGGAAATGTAAAGTTCCTGATTGTACCTATTGATTATTTCACTAAATGGGTGGAGGTAAAGGCCTTACGCACAATTACTGGAGTGCAAGTGCGAAATTTTATATGGGAATACATTGTATGTAGATTTGGTATTCCGCGGGAACTTGTAAGTGATAATGGAGCGCAGATTGCAAAAGATCCATTTTTAAGTTGGTGTGTGGAACTAAATATAATTCAAAGATTCACATCTGTGGCACATCCGCAAGCAAATGGATTATGCGAAGTCACTAACCGCGACATTGTTAGCGGTATTAAAAAACGTTTGAATGAAAAGCGGATTGGATGGGTTGATGAACTTTCAAATGTACTATGGGCTCATCGCACTACTTTCAAGAAAAGTACAGGCGAAACACCTTTTAGCCTAGTATATGGTTCCGAAGCAATGATCCCCGCAGAAATCTTTGTTGAAACGCACAGAGTTGCTAATTTTTATGAAAGTGCGAATGCGAAAGGCATTTGTGAAAATCTAAATTTCATTGAAGAACGCAGGCTTATGGCCGCAATACGTGAGGCAAATAATAAGCAGCAAATTGCTAAGTATTATAACAAGAAGGTGCGCGCGTTAGCCTTTGATGTTGGAGAATGGGTTTTGCGTAATAATGAAGCAAGTCGTGCTGAGAAACAAGGGAAGTTGGGACCCAAATGGGAGGGACCATACCATATAGTGGGAATTAATGCAGCAGGCTCTTAAACTCCAAGACATTGAAGGGTGCAACATACCTAACGCGTGGCATGCTACTTTGTTGAAACGATATTATATGTAAATAACAAAAGTATGCGAAATTTTATGTGCATTCTAGTGATTCATGTTAATGTGTGTAGCAAATGAGTTTGCAATATTCTGTAAAATGAATAAAACTAAAGGTTTTTGTTCATCATAATGATTGTATGTCTATGCGTAATTTCAAAGTACAACGCGTTTAATACAACCATAAATGAAATCAAACAAGTGATGGAGAAGACCACTTGATCCTAAATGAAAACAATTTGACGTGTATGCGAAAGGAATTCAGTTTGTTAACTTTCTCCCAAAGTATTAGATCTAGCCATACTTGGATGCTTCGCAATAAACACAAATTTTTTCCTAAGGATCGTTTCGGCGGACTTAGAAGATTCATAATGTGCATAATAGCACGTGCATACAGGTTGTTTCGCATAAATTAGTTGTTTGTTATGTGCACAATAATAAAAAATGAAATTGCAAAGGACAATGCTAGTAATTATGAATGATATAATCAAAGCGCTATATAAATAAAGGCAATTGCAATTGATAAATAAAATTTTATTATAAGTTCCGCGGAAGGTACAGCAAATCATATCATTAAAACGCGCTTATAAAAGCGTTTACATAATGTGAAAGCCTATTCCTGGGTAGTTAAGTCTAAACCAATGATGTCTTCGACGGGAGCATCCTTGTTTTGACTTATAGCTTCTAATATTGGAATAGGGATAACGCGGATTCCTTCCCTAGCCAATGTGACCATATCTTCTGCCTCTTCAATAGGGCAAATTAATTTCTCAATATACTCTGGCATTGGCTCCGGAAGAATAGCAATCTTTCCAACCTCTTGAAGAAATTTTACTCGTTCAAGTTGTTGTAGCGCAGTCACATAAGTATCAAATTTCTGCGAAACGTCCGCAGAATCCATGATTTTTTGCCCAAGTTCAAGCAAATGTTCGCGGAGTTTCGTAAAGCTAGATTCCGCTGTTGCTTTTGCGGATAAGGCTGCGGTTAGTTCAGTTTGGGTTTGCAAGAGTTTGTTTTTCATTGTGTCATGCGCGACTTGAAGGTTGTCCATTTCAATTGCTTTTTCAGACAGTTGCTTTTTTAAATCATCCACGCAATTTTTTGTTGTTTGCAATTCCGTGGTGATGGAAGAGAGTTAGGACTGTGTGATTGCGTGCTTGGTGTGTTCTTTCTTCAAAACTTCAGCAAACTTCACTTGTCAGGACATTGCATCGTATGCAGATGCAAGTGTCATATAGAAGTTCTGCGCGAAACAGTTGAATGAGTCGCTGTATGAAAGTTTGCTAAGTTCAGAGCATAGATCATGGGGAAGAGCAAGCTTCATATGTTGCCTTTGGTCCAGTGCAGCTTCTGGAGAGGCGCATAGATAACCTTGCAGGCCATCTATTTTGATTGACTTTACTGCGCTGGGAGGAGTGCGCCAGATGTCTTCATATTTGGATAAGTCGAAGGTTGGTGGAGAACTAGCCTGTGTAGATGGTGGTGGAGTAATGGATGTCTCTGCTGCAACACGTACAAGGAATATAAACGAAGAAAGAAATATTAAAATGACAGAACACTATAGGTGTTATTGGAAATACAAATTATAATATGTGACGATTCGCATTACCAGTCTCAGAAGCAGGTGGAACAACTGAGCTAGACCGCGTAAACCTCTTCGCGTATCCTGTAAGTGGAGAGGTAGCGGGACTTTTGCTGGGAGTCCTTGTTGTTTGTTGAGCACTGGTGGTAGGAGATTTTTGTGCAGCCTTTGATGATGATTTTGACTCGGGGCTCTTAAGCGTCTCTGCGAGAAATGCTTTTGTGTCATCTTTCTTTTCGATTTCAGAAACCCACATGATGCTGATGATGAGTAAATGTGAAAGTTGTTTGTGTGAATGAATCAATATAACAGAGAGAGAAAGTATGATGGAAAAATGATAATCAACTTCTATATATATGGAGGAAATTATAATTTCAACAGTATAATCCCTTAACGGCTATATACGCAGATAAAAAACTCTGCAAATACAACAATAGCCGTTGTGGAAAAATAATAATACTTTTATGCCTCACTATAGTGCGTGCATCATATGCGCAAAAGGACAAACTATAACTTTTTCTTTTTTAAGAGTTTATTGTCTTACTTTTTCTACGAAAATGTAACACAATAAACTGGGGGGACTTGATCATATACATACTTATGTATATGTATATATTTAGTGCGAAAGGCCATTTGAAGGTGAAAGCACAAGACAACTGAACCGCAGTGTGAATGCGGTGGGATTTCGCAGAACATTAAAGAGTGCGAAGGCTTCTCGCAGTGTTTATGCGGAATGTCTAAGTGCCCGCACAACTTACTTCTGCGTAACTCCTAGACCTACAAATAGGGAGCTTGACATCCCATTTTAGGTTGTTGATTCTGGAAGGTTGCCCTAGCCATATTGATTTCTCTCGTGACTTTGCCCGAGACTAAATCATTATTTAGTTAAGGTAATTTACGAAGACCGGGACATGGTTGTTGATCATTTAGCACTTAACGAAATATGAAAATAAGGTCTCAAAACCATAATCGACATCCATTATACCCCCTCATTGCACTCAATCCTTGATTAACCATAATTGGATAATCTAGGATTGATCACTCCTTCCCATGATAAAAGCATCCAATGATAAATGGGAATCTTCCTTGGACAGCTAACATTCTTCTAGAACAGCCACGCACGTGTTAAGCACATGACCTGACCGGTTTATTGAAAAGCATAAGATAAACTTTGAAACGTATCAGCAAGCTGGCCCTTTAGAAAGAAAATAGCGTCGCCTTCTGGTTGAACTAAGTCTCGTGTGCTGGTTGAACTTAAAATTCTTCAGCTGGTTGAACTAGCTGGCTCGTCTAAGTATATCTTTGCTGGTTCGATTTTCTGGTTACCTGGCTGAGTGAATTAAAGCTTTACTGACTAAACTAAATCTTATTTGCTATTCCGGCTAGCTGGTTCTTCTTAATTGCTGGCTTGCCTTCAACTATCAAAAACTTTATTCATCAAAACATAACTACTTCAGTTTAAGGACTGAAGTAGGGTCACCCCTGAGATTCTTGAACCAGCTCCAAAAACACTTAGATGAAACGAAATAGATGGCAACACGACCATTGCTTGGCCTGATTCGGGTGTAACATCTTTTGAGCTCGTGCTGGCTATGTTGCTGGTTACATTGCCCAGCTCACCCGCATCATCCTCCCCCTCTAAAAAGGAACTTGACCTCAAGTTCTCGAGGTTGTCATCTTCCAAGTAGGGCATTAAATCACCAACATTAAAAGTGCTAGACACAGCAGTATCACTAGGTAGCTCGACCTTGTAAGCATTATCACCAACCTTTTCCAACACTTTGAATGGACCCTCAGCTCTTGGCATCAGCTTGTTCTTCCTTTTTGCTGGGAACATTTCCTTCCTTAGATGAATCCAAACAAGATCACCAGGAATAAAAGTGGGCTGCTTTCTATGTTGGTTAGCTTTAGCCTTGTATTGCTAGTTGGTCTTCTCAATTTTGGCCCTCACTTGCTCATACAGTTTCTTCATTTCTTTGGCCTTTGCTACCGCATCAACACTTTCCTTAGGCTCAATTGCAAAAGGAATCAGATCAATGGGTGTGAGTGGATTTGCACCATAGCATAATTCAAATGGTGATTTTCCTGTGGAGTAACTAGGTGCTCTATTAAAAGCAAATTCAGCTTGAGCAAACTTCAAATCCCACTCCTTCAAACTTTTCTTCACAAGTGCTCTCAGCAGCATTCCCACAGTTCTATTGGTAACTTTAGTTTGACCATCGGTTTAGGGATGGTGAGAAGTGCTGAATAAAAGCTTTGTTCCAAGCAGCTTCCATAATGTCTTCCAAAAATAGCTTAAGAACTTTGTATCTCGATCAAACACAATGGTTTTGGGAACTCCATGAAGACGAACAATTTCTTTGAAGAATAAATTAGCAACAATAGTAGCATCATTGGTTTTGTTGCAGGCTATGAAATGAGCCATCTTTGAAAACCTGTCAACAACAACCATAATAGAATCTTTGCCTCGCTGAGTCCTTGGCAATGAAACAATGAAATCCATGCTCAAATCTTCCCATGGCTGGTTGGGGACAGGAAGAGGAGTATACAAACCCTTGTGAAATGCTGACTTAGCTTGAAAGCATGTAGCACAGTGATTAATCACAGCTTTGACATCTTTATCCATACATGGCTAGTAGAAGTGTTCATTTAGGATCTCCAATGTCTTGTTAATTCCAAAATGACCGGCTAAACCACCTCCATGTGCTTCTCTAATCAGCAACTCCCTGATTGAATCTTTTGGGATGCACAATCTGCTGCCTTTGAATAGAAAACCATCTTGCTCAACATAATCTCTTTTGGACTCAGCAGGAGAACAGTTCAAAATAGGAGCAATGTCTGGATCAGCTTCATATAACTCCTTATCAAATGAAAATCCAAGAACTCTAGCTTCCAGAATTGACAACAAAGAATATCTTCTTGAAAGAGCATCAACAACAACATTAGAAGTACCAGCCTTGTGTTTTGACACAAAGGAGTACATATGCAAGAATTCAACCCATTTTGCATGCCTTGGATTTAGTTTGTGCTGACCATTAATGTACTTCAAAGCTTCATGATCAGAAAAGAGGACAAACTGCCTTGGCTTCAAATAATGAGACCAGTGATCAACAGCTCGAATGATGGCATAAAATTCTTTATCATAGGTGCTATAATTTAGCTTGGACCCACTTAACTTTTCACTGAAATAAGCTACTTGTCGTTTTCCTTGCACTAGCACAGCTCCAATGCCAACACCACTTGCATCACATTCATGTTCAAATAGCATATCAAAATTAGGCAAAGCAAGTATAGGTGCTAAACTTAACTTTTCTTTCAATGATTCCAATGCCAATTGAGCATAACTAGACCATTCAAACACCCCTTTCTTCATACAATCAGTAATTGGAGCAACAAGTGTGGAGAAGTCCTTGATAAATCTTCTATAAATTGAAGCTAAACCATGAAAACTTCTGACTTCAGTGATGGAAGAAGGACTAGGCCATGATCTAATTGCTTCCACCTTAGATTGATCCATTGAAATGCCTTCTTCAGAAACCACATATCCAAGAAACACTACTTTGCTGACAAAGAAATCACACTTCTCCAGCTTTGCATATAACTGATTCTGCCTTAACAGCTCAAATACTTTCCTCGGATGATCCAAGTGTTCTTCTTTAGTTTTCGAGTACACTAGGATGTCATCAAAGTAAACAATCACAAACTGACCAATAAGTGGCCTGAGCACTTCATTCATAAGTCTCATGAATGTGCTGGGTGCATTAGACAACCCAAAAGGCATAACCAACCACTCGAATAATCTACCTTTGATCTTGAAAGCTGTCTTCCATTCATCTCCTTCTTTCATTCGAATCTGATGATACCCACTTCTAAAATCAACTTTGGAGAATACACAAGAACCATGCAGCTCATCTAGCATATCATCTAATCTAGGTAAGGGATACCTATATTTGATGGTGATGTTGTTAATAGCTCTGCTGTCTACACACATTCTCATAGAACCATCTTTCTTTGGAACCAACAAAGCTGGTACTGAACAAGGACTCATGCTGGTTCTAACATACTCCTTTGCAACCAGCTCATTAAGTTGCTTTTCTATTTCTTTTGCTTCATGAGGAGAACATCGATAAGCTGCCTTGTTAGGAAGAACAGATCCAGGTACAAGATCAATTTGATGTTCAATACCCCTGATTGGTGGCAAACTAGTAGGTAACTCAGTAGGAAACACATCAGCAAATTCAAATAACAAATGCTTTACCCTAGCTGGTATTTCATCATGCTGGTTCAACTCATCACTTTCAACCATCAGCAATAAATAAGCACCAGCACCACCCTTTAACTCAGTATCAACTTCAGCTTGAGTCATAAACAAAGCTTTATCATTCTTAACAGTAGGATCAGCTCTAGGTATTTCACTAGGCTTTAAAGAAGTGAGGGTGATCTTCTTTCCATTCACATACATTGAATAAGTATTTTGGTGTCCATTATGATAGACATACTTATCAAATAACCAAGGTCTATCTAGTTGCAAATGACAACCATCCATAGGAATAACATCACAAGTAATCTTATCCTGATAAATAGTACCAATTGAAAATGGAACAGTAACTTGGCGAGTAACCTTTACCTCGCTGCCTTGGTTAAGCCATTAAAGTTTGTATAGATGAGGATGCTTCTTTGTAACCAGCTCAAGTTTTTCCACCATGTGAGTAGATGCTGCGTTTGCACAGCTGCCCCCATCAACAATTAGGCTGCACACTTTGCCTTTGACTGTGCATCTTGAATGAAAGATGTTTTTACACTGGCTCTTATCTTCAATAGTTTCAGCTGAGTGCATTACCCTTCAAATCATTAGAAGCTCTCCAATATCAGCAGCAACAAACTCTTCACTATCATATTCATCATATGCTGGTTCAGTTTCAAAACCCCCTTCTAAATCTTCAATCTCCTTTAGTGTAAGAGCACGCTGGTTAGGACATTGAGCTTGAAAATGCCCAAATCCATGGCACTTGAAGCATTTCCTCCTATCATCTTTAGGACTAGCTACAACCTGCTCTTTGCCTTTAGATACTTTGGATGCTACCTCGTTATGCCTAGGAAGCATAGATGATTGACCCTTCATAGGCAGCACAGCTGGCTTGGAATAAGACTTAAAATTAATTTTCTTCTTTGCTTGTTTCTCTACTTGAATAGCCAGCTTGCAAGCACTCTCAAAAGTCCATAGAGGCTGCATTTCAACTTGATTAGCAATAGAAGCATTTAAGCCTCCAACGAATCTCGCTATAGTGTGTTCTTCAGCTTCTTTAACATTTGTACGAATCTTGAGCTGCTCAAACTCTCTGATGTAATCAACAACATTCATGCTGCCTTGCTTGAATGTATTCATCTGGATATACAGCTCTTGCTTGTAAGCTTGAGGAACAAACCTCTTTTACATACACTCTTTTAACTTGGACCAGGTTTTGATTGTTTTCTTCCCTTCATATTGCCTTTCTTTTTTTTAGATTATCATACCACATTGAAGCATACTTCTTTAATCTGATTGCAGCAACTTTAAAGGCCTTTTTATCATCGTAGCCTTTAACCTCCATAATTCTATCCATGGCCTGAACCCATTCAAAGTAATCTTCAGGATTAGAAGACCCTTCAAAATCAGGTGGATCTATCTTGATATCTTTCAAATCATCAGCTTTTTTCCTATGCCTTCTTCTTCTTTGTGAAGAAGCATGAGATCCATCAGTAGATCCATGGCTACCACCTTCAGATTCAGTACTAGAAGACACAATAGTTGTATCTCCATTTTCAGATCTAATTCTAATTCTTCTTGGAACACCATCTTCCAACAAGTTAACCATTCTTTCCATCTGATGTTGTAGAGCTTCAATAGCTCTATCTCTTCTAAGATTATGAGCTTCTTTAAGAGTCATATTCCTTGGAATATCAGCCATTTCAAATATCAGATCTGAAATAGACCTTCAGCAACAAATAGAAACCCAGATCTGAAATAAAGCTTAACAGCTCTAAAACAGAGTATGAACTGAAACAACAATAAAAATGATAAGAAAGCTTCGATTTGAACAACCTAAGCTCTGATACCACTTTGATGCGTAATTATGACTTTAAAAACATAATTTAGAATAAGCTTTCTTCACTTAAACAGATCTGAACACAAACCCCCAAATTGTAACAGCAACAACCCCAAAACAGAGTATAAAACTCTGAAATAAGAACACAAAGGATAGAGAATCTAAACCCTTGATAAAGATACCACCACAATTAGAGATCTAGAAACACTCCAAATCTTCAACTACAGCTGATAAAGATTTCACCACAACTATAATATCAGATATGAAGATTTGGATTTCACTACAATGTTTGATAAAGTAACACCACAAACACTGATAAAGAAACCACTCTTAGCCACCGGAATCAAAGATTCATAAATACACATAGATTTTGTAAATAGATAAGCTCTACCAAACTTTTCATTCAATCATCAACCAAGTTTTACAATTACAAGAGCTCTCTATTTATAGAAGAAGCTTAACAGCTATTTTCTAAATAAGACAAAAACATAAAAAGGAAATGGAGACAAAAAAGGACAAACAATTACAAATTAGCCAATAAGAATAAAGGACACAATCTGCAAAAAGCCTGCCATTTGTTAGTGCTCCTTCCCATGATAAAAGCATCCAATGATAAATGGGAATCTTCCTTGGACAGCTAACATTCTTCTAGAACAGCCACGCACGTGTTAAGCACATGACCTGACCAGTTTATTGAAAAGCATAAGATAAACTTTGAAACATATCAGCAAGCTGGCCCTTTAGAAAGAAAATAGCGTCGCCTGCTGGTTGAACTAAGTCTCGTGTGCTGGTTGAACTTAAATTTCTTCAGCTGGTTGAACTAGCTGGCTCATCTAAGTATAACTTTGCTGGTTCGATTTGCTGGTTGCCTAGCTGAGTGAATTAAAGCTTTACTGACTAAACTAAAGCTCATTTACTTGTCCGGCTAGCTGGTTCTTCTTAATTGGTGGCTTGTCTTCAACTATCAAAAACTTATTCATCAAAACATAACTACTTCAGTTTAAGGACTGAAGTAGGGTCACCCCTGAGCTTCTTGAACCAGCTCCAAAAACAATTAGATGATACGAAATAGATGGCAACACGACCATTGCTTGGCTTGATTCGCGTGTAACATCTTTTGAGCTCGTGCTGGCTATGTTGCTGGTTACATTGCCCAGCTCACCCACATCATGCGTGATGTTAAAACTTGGGTTGTTGGTGGTACTGTTGGTGCCGGTGATGTTGCTGAAGCTGGTACGTTTTGCACCATATTTTCCAAGGCTACAATTCAGGCGCGAAGCTCGTTGACTTCTGCTATTACTCCGGGATGATTGGCGGTTGAAACAAGCGGATGAATAAGGTTCAGAATTTGGGACATCATATAACCGTTGTGAGATATCCTGGTAATGAGAGTGAATATGGTGTTTCGTACAGGTTCGCCGGTAAGTGTTTCAGGTTCTCCACCAATAGGTGAATTCGGTTGGTGGAAGGAATCGCATTCTACGCATCTCCATTGATTAAGTTGACTACGAACCCATCTCCAATTCATCCAGAATTGGTGATGACTGATTTGTTGATCCATTCCGGTTATATTGCATTCGGAGCTCAAGTGTGTTTCCATATCGGAATAGCTGTCGGAATCCGAGGAATTCGAACTGGTTGAGGGATTCATCTCGTACGATCAGATGAAGGATTTTCGATAAGAAATAGATTATAGGATGTAGATTAGTACCATGCAATACATAATTTACATATGTATATATAATACTAAAATCCCATAAGTTACGGAGGAATCTACGTAATGGTGTATCCTATCGTATACACGCATAAAAGGCATAATGGTTGCATAAAAGTAGCATCAGGAAGGCTGGAAACAACAGTTTTGTGGAGTTATCCGTCCAGCGTTCTCCGCTATACAGGCTGCTCCGTCATGCGTAAGCCCTGAAGGCCGCCTAGCGCGTAATCCCTGGCCGGAGAACGCCACCTTCAGTGTAAATTTCGGATCACAAATAACAGAACGTATCAACATCTGACACGTGTCCCTGAGCAATCTGGTGGATCTAACACTATAAATAGACCCCTTGGATCGTCATTTTACACAGTTCAGACATTCTGACAACTTTGAGAGCTGAGACTTCACTTCTCTTTCTCTCTCTACTTTCTCTCACTAGAAGTCATCCGGCTAGCACTTTTATGCTCTACGGATGACAGATTGATTAAGCTACCCCACAAGTTTCTACACTTGTGAACCGGGTCTGTAGGGATTATTTTCCAAGGGTAAAAATCAATCGACAGCACTCCGCCCTCCTAAAGCTAGATTACTTCTAGTATCTTATTGACACACTAAGCCTTACCTTATAAGGAAATAGGTGTTAACAATGGCACCATCCACTAATGCAAAGAACACACGAAACGGAAAAGGAACAAAAACAACTGAAGCTCCATTTGTACTTGAAGCAGGCAACAATCCATCAACAGACGACATGATAACTGTTGAAGATGAACCTGTTCTGCCACTAGATGGTACGATTGAAGAAACAGTTGCTGAAACTGCAGAAAGGCTTAAGCATTTGGCAACTAACTCGGAGAAAAGGCCAGTAATCGAAGAAACGACAACCAAAAGTGCAGAAAGACTTCCAAATTTTGTTACTAATCCAGAGCGATGACCATTGATGCAACCACGGTGATGTCCATCATTTATACCTTTTCGGAGGATGGCGGATGGCAAAGACAAGCAAATCATGAAAAGGCAATCTATATCAAAATACAGGTTATCCGGATAACTCCTCAAAACTGTTGTTTCCAGCCTTCCTGACGCTATTTTTATGCAACCATTATGCCTTTTTATGCGTGTATACGAGAGGATACACCATTAATACGCTTTAAAAATTACCCACGGCAACCTCCGTGTTCCCCTTACTAACTTTCTTCTTCGTCTTCCTAGATATTATAAGGCCTGTCTTAGTCAGATGCATCCCCATGGCCTTCAAAAAATCATCCTTTTTGAAATGTACTGCAATGCTACTAATATAAAGCCTCGCATTAAAGTTTTTATCTCCTTGTTTATAATTCGCACAATTAGTGACTGCTGGCTTACTATTGATAGTAAGCGAAATACTCATTTTGTTGGTACAAATAGAGTTTCAAATTTGAAGGACTGGAAAAGTCCATTTTTCTTTGTTGATGAGACTGTTATTCCGGAGGAGTACTCCGTTGTCCGGGAATGGGGTGCTATTGATGCTGGTGTAGAAAAGGGTGTTAAGATTTCTGTCGCAGAGCAGCGGATAGTAAATAACTTGAAAGAGCTCCGCCTTCCGCCCAGATCATACGAGAGGTATGAGGGAATTCTTGTGCTGTGCAAAGTGAGTCAAGAATGGCCGAGCACTTCTGTGCCAGTACTTTGTGAGAAAAACCAGGGTAGGATGCGATATTATCATCCTATTATATATATAAATACATTTCTACTGCTTGTCATGTTTGCTTATATTGCTGTTCATGTTCAATTTTTGCAGCCAACTCCATGATGCAGGTTCGTTCTGCTCTTTTATCCGTTGATCTTGATGATGAAGTGGAGGTCACTGCTCATGACAAAACTGCTGAAGAGCTAGAGGCGGAGAGAGCTGCAGCTGAGGCTAAAGCTGCTGCTGATGCTGTTGCTGCTGAAAAGGGGGAAGAAATTGTTGTTAGCAGCTCGGATAGTGAATCTGGGTCTGAACAGACAGACACTGAGAGGACAGCGGATGACACCACCACCGCCGAGTAGCAGACATCTGGTTCAGTTGATATCACGGGTGAAACAAACCCCACCCCCCTCCAACCCAAAATACAAGGAATAAGAGCATAGGCTCTAAGAGGGTGAAAAGTACAGGGGGGGCAAAAGCAGAAACGCAGAAGAAGTATGTCCATTCTGCTCTTTCTTGATAATGCACATGTTTTTGCTTATAACTGTTATGTTTGTTCATAATGCTAAGTTGTTCTTGTTAGTGATTTTAGCAGAATCTGATGATAGCCAAGGGAAGGCTACTGAGGGCGGTGAACGGGTGCTGGAGAAAAACTGTGAGAGTGAAGGAGATAAAACACTAAAAACTCCGGACTACAACTTCACTCCCTTTAATGAATCTGAGTTTGAACAGAGGACGGAGGACGATGCCTCTTATCATTCTCCTCCTCCCAACACTGGCAACCCTGCTATCACATCATCAAATGTGCAAGTTCCACAAGTTCCTGCTCATGTTAGTACGTTACAGGCACTCATTGATTATCCTGCTACTAAGAGCAAAGGTTTTGCAACTGCTCTTCAGGTATTAACGATTAAATCATCTGTATGCCTGTACTTGCAATTTATTTATGTAATCTTGCAATATTTAATCATAATATTTTGCTGTTGCAGGGTTGTGCTATCCCTGAGTTGAAACCTCATTTAAACGCTCTCCATTCTGAACAACTCAGGGAATCAACTGCTGCTACTCACTTGCTACTAACCAATCACCTGGAGTCCATCCTGCAACTGCAGGAGCATCAGGAGTCTATTCTTGTTATAGCTCGTAAAGATATAGCTGAAGATGCAAATGCTCATAAGAGAGCTGCTGATGCTGAGCGTGCCTTGAGTGATGCTTTGAAAACAATAAAAGCTAAGGAGACGGAGCTAAAAAATGCTCTAGATGCTGCTACTGCCCTGCAAGAGGAGAAAGACAAGTTGGTGGATGCTGAGAAGAAAAGGGTTGAGGAGTTGTAGGTGAAAGTAAGCGAGCTGGAGAAGCAGCTGAATGCAGAGAGGGAAAAATCTGCTGGTCTTCTCCAGAGGGCGGAGAAGGGTGAGAGCAACTTTGCTGAGCTTAAGAAGGGTATTCCGGGTTTGATAGCGAAGGTGCTTGGATCCTGTCTTGTGGGGAATCCCTACAATGATTATGTTGATACTATACGCACCCATGCTATTGCTGATGTGACAGACAAATTGACCAGACGCCTTGCTCCAAACAAGTCTCTCCCTGCTGCTATTACGAATCTGATGCCTCCTAGAACCCTAGAGAAGGTTGATGAAGCTAGAGATAGATTGATTAATCTGAAGATAGATGTTTATGATGAAGTATGCAGCAGAGAGGAGTCCTCTGCTGAGGATGTGCTCAATGTTGAATTTTCATAAATTCAACCGTTTGTAATAAACATTGATAACTTGAATGCCACAAATATACGCTTACTGTAGTGATTATGCTTTGCTTGTGTGCTTGCACCAAATACTTTAATGTTTGTTATGTATAACGCATCTGCTATGCACGAAGCATATCATAAAATTTTATGTACAACTGTGTATTGTACAACTGAACAGATCATTTTTAAAGTAATTCGATTTTGAACGTTTTGCACTGTGAACTTCTGCCAAAGGAATAACACATGCAAAATTGAAATCCCACTTTACAAATATTATGCCTTCAAACAATTAATAGGATATTTAAAGTATGTTACACGCCTTCCATCATCAAATTGATGAGGAGTAGTTATGGAGTGTTCTTTGAAGACTGATTATAAAATAATCTTTCCGCCGTACGCCTTCCGTCATAAAGTATATGAGGAAGAATTGCTAAGTATTTTTGCCTTCATATAAAATATAGAACTTCGTTCTGTGAAGTAAGTTTTTTATAATGTTTGTCATGACAAGTATCTGAGTTTTGTATCATGCCTCGGTGCGTTCTAGTAAAACTTAAACGTTTTCTAGCCGATCCCTTGTGCCTTTTGCTGGCCGGCACAAAAGCTTTCGCCATCGGAGGTATAAAAATACACTCCTTCTGTGGACAGGATATAAATGCAATGTTCTACATTTGTCACGGGTAGCACTTTGTTTAAGAAAAATATAAAATTTATTGATCAGTACTGAGCAATACATAAACGATTGATGATGAATTTAGGTGGATCAAGCCTAATTAGTACATCATGAATGTTTAGTGTATGCTTATTGCGAATACATGCACTGTAAAAATGACCACAATGGTCTACAGTAAATTGATACACGTTGCTCTTCAGAAAATGCTAATAAACTGCTTTTATTGAAATGATAAATTCTGCTATTGATAAAAATGTTAACAAATTGCTTCTTCACACGCCGAGCGCCCAGCGCTGTCCGGCCCGAACACTTGATTATGAAATGAAAAACTCCTGAACCTCATCTTCCCGGAACAACCGATTTCTCCTCCTTTGATTCATATTGCCTTCTGGTATGTTTGCAAATGTGGATCGTTCCCTTGTTGGTGCCACATACTGTGAGTGTATGGCGGCTATTCCATTAGGAGTTGGGAATCTGATCTCTGCATGGGCCGTTGATGTTATCGCTCCAAATTTTGCTAACGCTGCCCGTCCAAAAAGGACATTGAATCGTGAATTACCATCCAAGATAGTGAAATCGATTGTTTCGGTTCTTAATAGTGGAAATGTTCCCAAAATGACCTCCAAACGAACTCTTCCCATTGCATTCACTGGCGCTCCTGTTAGCCCTGAAACCTTCAAACTCGTCTGCCTAGCTCTTACCTGCACATGCCTTGGAAAATCCTTGAAACAATGCCAATAAATGATGTCAGCCTCACTGCCTGTATCTATGTAAATTTGGCTGATGAACTTGTTTGCAATTTCTGCTGAAATGACCACTGGCTGAACGGACAAAGCCCAATTTTGAATTGGTTGAAAAATAATTGGAGCATATCTCCAGCTATCAACATTGTTATCCGACTGCTCACCGTCCTCATAGTGACTTCCATTCAACCACACCATTTTGATTACAACATCTGGAGTTGACTCACGCTCCGTGATCCGGTTTTCGTACTGATTTCTGTTATCTCCTCCGCCATGC
Source organism: Rutidosis leptorrhynchoides (assembly GCF_046630445.1). NCBI lineage: Eukaryota > Viridiplantae > Streptophyta > Magnoliopsida > Asterales > Asteraceae > Rutidosis > Rutidosis leptorrhynchoides. The sequence goes on from NC_092337.1 coordinate 264,311,795, forward strand.
TCTTCCCTTCTTCTGTTATCTCCTCGACGACCTCTTCCACCATCATTCCTTTACGATCCAAATTTCCTACGAGGATCATTCCTCCTGTATTGTTTGCCTGGTAACAAGTGATTTAACTCTCCTGCTTTGATCTTTGCGATGATCTCTCTCATCGGGGATTTTCAATTATCTATATCATGACCCCATGTGATCAATCCTTAATTAATAATGTTACTTAATTGCGGATTGAGTGCAATAAGATTATAATGGAGGATGGAATGTTTGATGATTGTTTTGGGCCTCGATGATCGTCTTTCACTTTAACTATCAAGTGATCAACCACCCCGACCCGGTCTTGATTGTTAATTAGCATATTTCACCTTTGCGCGATGTAAAAATCCCTTGGGCAAGATCACAAGTGGAAATTACAAAGGCCTGGGAAAAATGGCAGAGAATCAACAACCTATAAATGAGAGGCCACGCTCCCTATTTATAGTATTCAAGATATCCGCGGTCTACGAATTACCTAACCATCCGCGGAAACTCAGCGGATTAAACCGCAGTCTCTTATTAACGCAAAAACATAACTGCTGCACTTTATTTTCAGCGAATATTGCATATCTTGGCTTTAGGGTCCGCGTAATTCTGCTCTTGGCCTGTAGCAAATAAAATATACATATACAACGCTATGTATATGATCAAGTCCCACCAGTTTATTATGATACATTTTCGCGAAGCAAATGTATCATGATAAACTCTAAAAATAAAGAAGTGCTTATTAAAATATTTCACAAGCAATATTTTATAATTTTTACCGTCCAATTATTACCGTTGTTTTTATTAGGCCCAACGCGTAATTACAACGGTAACTTTCGCCATTCTGTCAAATCAATACGCTGTAACGGTAAGAAATTTACCATTTACACGTTGTGGTAATTTCAGCCGTTTAAATGTAATGATTACCCTTTCCACTTGCTCGCCCTAATTCCAATTATAAATAGCTGAATAATCCACATAAAAACTTTACGCTTTCTCGCTCGATTTCATTTTCAATCAAATTCATCTAATCACAATCGTACAAAGCAATTAATGAATCCAACCTTTAATTTCTTCAATTCCAACTTCCGATTTATTTTCCTTATTACAAACGGCGTCGTCTTCATCTATGCATACTATTGGGGGTTATGTTTCGTATATGACGGAATCAAAACTCAGAACCCTACAAGAGTGGTATCCGCCACTTGCCCAATTTGTTCCTACCGCACCCGCAGCTGAACAACGGGCTGACACTCCCCCTAAGGGGATGATTTCTGTTTATGAGGCTGCCATCTCACAGGGCAACCTACGATTTCCACTGACTCAATTCTTCCGCAGTGTAAGTGAGTATTATAAGATTGCTGTGGCACAATTGCATCCGAATGCGGTTAATAAAATTGTGCTGTTCGAGATGTACTGCAATGCCACCAACGTATAACCGCTGCTAAACGTGTTTCGCACGTTTAACAGTCTGATTTTATACGATGTGGGATGGTTTTCATTCCGCAGCAAACTGAGTACAATGATTTCGCCAAAAGACTCAATCGGCAACTGGCACGGTTCTTTCTTTTATATTAACGACACCGCGAATGTGGACAGCAACATACCAAAAACATGGTGTACAGAACTTGATCCCAATCTCAATGAGAAACCTGTACTTGATGATCTTGACCATGATATTCTCAAGACACTAAATAACGCAGGCCTAATTCTGCCAGCTTATTCGAATGTACCGCTGTACATCGGCAGAGTTTCAATTCAATGGTCATGGAGCGACTATGACGCGCTTTTGGTTGACCAGGCAAAAAATGGTATTTCGCTTAAACTTATCGCATAATACTTTTCATACTTTTCGCAGTATATTTTTTCTTCACATAACACTATATGTTCATATTTTCACAGTGATTGCTCTTGACCTTATCATGAGGTCTGCCAATATCAACAGGATCAGCCCTGCTCGTCGCCTAAAAAATGGCGACGGCGAGATTATACTTATTAATGAGCCAATCATCAATACATGTTATATTACTGGTGGCGAGGACCGCGGCAAACGAAAAGTTGTGGAAGGTGCCCCCACTCCACGCAAAAGACGACTACGGTCTCTTTCTGAACAAGAAACAAGTAAGCGATTGCTAAGTTCGCAGTATTCATTCATTATGCGCTTTGTTATTTTCGCAAAGATTCACTACATTTGTTTATCTGGTTATAGTTATTCTTTCAGAGTCATCCGCTAAAACCATCCCGCTCTACAACATCAGAGGGAGCATCCCTACAGATGTTCTTGTAGAGCCTGATTGCGAAAATTTATCACTTCCTTCGGATGCAGAAGCATCTAATCGAGAAGAGGAAGCAGAAGATGACGCGGAAGAAACCGCAGCAGCAGAACTGGCCAATCAACTATACCGCAAACTTTACAAATTTATCCCAAAGGATATAAAAGAGCAATACCGCAATTTATCATACCCTGAAGCTGCAAGGCAATGATTGCATAATTGCTATAACGCAATTTGTCTTACTGTAGACAGTATGGAGCGTTACACCGAAATGTCTGATGAATATGATAATGTTGTGAAGATTGCCAATGTAGCGAGAGAAAAGCGCAAAGGGCTGAGGCGTGGTTAAAAAAGGCTGCGGAAGAGAACGCCATTCTCAAAAAGAGGGCGGAAACTGCGGAACAAAATTTTGCACAGCTGGTCAAGTATCTCCCAACTTTCGCAGATAAAGTGATGGACTCCAATCCAGTCACTGAAAAATTTCAAGCGTATGCCCAAGCAGCAAAACTTGCCACCCGCTGTGAGTGGTACGATTTATTATGCAAGCTTGGCGATCTTTCTCAACCTCTACCTTCTGACATGGCGAAAGAAATATGTGCCACAGATGATGCTCGCGAAGCACTCGAGAGAGCGAAGAAGTAGGTCGAGAAAGTTAGTATACCTGCCCTGGAGGAACTTTGTCAGCGCGAGAGCGTTTCATTCGCAGATATTGAAGCATTAGAGCTTTATATTAGGCATAGCTAGCTTTTGAATGTATTTTCACAATCTTGAATTGCGTTATTTGTAATGACCCGCATTGTTTACATGCTTAATATTAATGACTTACTAACAATTCACAGTTGCAACTTTTTTTATTTATATAGCGCTTTACATTATCGTATATTCATAATTCAGACTTGCCCTTTGCAATTTCTGCATTCGTTATTGTGCACATAACAAAGCGTACTTTATGCGAAACAATCTTTTAACCATTATGAATCTTCTAAGTCCGACAAATCGATCCTTAAGTAAATTTAGCATTGCAAAGCATCTAAGTATTGGCAAGATCAAATACTTAGGAAATTTTATCATTTCGCAATTATTAACACAAGTGGGCAATTTCATCACTTTGTTTTTAACAAATTATTTCGCAATGCATTTTTGCATTATTATAACATTTAAGTAGGCCATGTTTAGCGAAGACCATGCCACTTTACTTAAAGTATCCGCAGATAAAACATTAACTTGGTGTTATAAAAGATAAGTAATTGTATTCTGCGAACTTATCACTACGTGTGGCCACACGCAATGCATTCGCTTTGTTAAAGAAATAACTACTAACACTGAAACTAACTTTGCCTCATTCATTATTGTTTCGCATTACAAGGTTTAAAAATAAACGCAACAATCATATTCACATTATTGTATCACACATTGATGAAGTTTGCCTTAGCATCTCATTATAACTTTTAAGATTTTGCACTTATTCAAGATTAACTGAATGTCCTTCAAGACCCATATTCGCATTTGCCATGATCATAGCACAGAATGGCTCCATCTCCGCAGAAATTAGCGTGCCAATTCCTTTATTTGCAGAAAATTTAACCATGCCATGTATAGTAGAAGGAATAGCGCCAAACATGCGCAGAGCAGTGCGCCCCATTATCATATTGAATCGCGATTGATTTCGCATTATGTATAGATTCAATAAAGCTTGGAGCCTTAGCGACACATCGCTGTCATCAACTAGCTCCATTTGCAATTCCAACTGGCCAACAGGCCAGGATGACTCTCCTGAGAACCCAACAAGTGAAACTGCAGTAGGTTTCATCAAAGCTTGAATGTTCGCGGGCAGCTTGCTAAAACATTGTTCGTACATGACATCGACACTGCTACCAGTATCCACATGTACCTTCATTATCATTATATCAGTGTTCACAATGCAGCATGAAACCACTACAGGTTTATCAACATCCGCGGTCAAGCTTGCAGGAGGAAAAGTAATGGAGGGGCACCTCCAACTTACAATTTGCTCAGAGATTTGAAGTACTGACAGTTCGCCCTGCACTTCTACTACATTAATTACTTGAATTCCGCGCTGATTTTCTTTCTTATTCACCATCTTTACCCCCAGATTTCTTACTGCGGGAGCCTTTCGCTCAACCGCATTTGATGCATTTGAGGTGTTTGCTTCTGTAGGCATTATAATCGCATTTGCAGTGTTCTGTGCGATTAAATGGTTCAGCTTGCCTTGCTCGTATGCTTCTGCAATGAATTCCGATAAATCTCTACAGCGATTAGTGTCATGACCATAATCATCATGGAAAACACAAAACATTGACCGACCGCGCCTGCTATTCTCTCCCAAAGGCTGCGGATCAGGGAAAGACTTAGCGACTCTTTCTTGTAACAAAATTTCCTTAGGCGTTTTTGTTAGCATCTGAATGATATTGAAAGATTCATTGTTCTACTTTCGCGTAGAATAGAGATCACGACGGCAATACCCATGGTTATCATTTTGCCCTTGAAACCTGTCATTTCGCGGGTACGCACTGCCGCTATTTTTCGCGGAAAACTTGGTCCACGATAATTGTCACTGTTACCATCACGAAAAGAATCATTGTCATCTCGCCAACTTTTGTCTCTACCCCACCCACATGCAGGGGTTATAGTGCTATCCTCTCCACCACGGAGATAATCTTATGTTTCCTGTTGAACTTTAGCAAAAGTGTGCGGGACAACTCTTCGCAGCCTTCGCATCAGAGTTGGATGTCGCTGCGGATTAATATCATGCAAAAATCCAGAGATTTTTTGATCTTCATGCAGGCTTGGAATCTTTTGACATTCGTAGATGTACCGCGTAAGTAATGCATTCAAGGTTTCCTTATTGCCTTGTTTAATATCGTGACATTCGATATGCGTCTTTTTCTGTAGTAGTAGATTCTAGAATTGTAACAAGAATTTTTTGCGAAGATCAACAAAGCCAATAATACTGCGAGATTGCAGACTATGAAACCACTCCCTTGCTGATGGGGAACACTCTACACGCAACTGGTTCATCCCAGTTATAGGTGCTTACCACCCCTTCAAAGCGTTGCAGAAAATCTAAAGGATCGGTTAAACCCGAATAGACTCCCAGAGTTGTCGGCACGATCGGCGGAGAAACTATCGGATAGTCAGAAATATGCTAGGCAAACTTGTCCGCAGCAGTAGTGATTTCTGTTGCCTTCTTTGTGCGAGTATCTGCATTCTCCGCACAAAACTTGGTAATCATGTCTTGCAAAAAATTTGGCTGGTCAAACTTATGTTGCATTGATTTTGGCGCAATGCCTCTGAAAGCATCCGCCAAAAAATTTTGAGCATTTTCTCTGCGGGCAGCATCATATGCTTCACCTTCTTCTCCATAACGAGGGAAAGGTGTTGGTGGGCGTTTTCGCTTAATATGTGGAACTTTAACAAATTCTTCCACACTATCCGAATCATCAGAAAATTCGCTTTCCTCTCTTGGCGCCTTAGCCATTTTTGAGTTATATGCAGAATTCAAATTAACGCGCTCTTCTACATTATCACTATCACTATCGTTTCGCTCAATAACTAGGCGATCGACCTGTGATCCTGAATCATTTAACGGCCATAGGTAAGTTCGCGGTATGCGGGACTCGCGACTACATTTAGCATCTTTTTTAGCTTGTTCAATGGAGGTGCCACCAATTTTTTCAGTTCGCAGATTAGATTTTCCAGCCAAAGCCCTCATTAGCTTTCCTTCAGTAATTGTTTCATCTCGATTTTGCAGCAAAGTTCTGCGCGCAATCATTTTCTCAGCAGCGATTTCTGGCTGCGAATCACTAGCGTTGTTTAAAGTGGATGTTTTAGCAATCGGTTCCTGAACTGATTTTCCCGCGGTTATACTAGCATTTGTTTGCAACGGAAATATCATGACGTTCTGCGAATCGCCGGGCAGTTCATCAGCATTCGCAGAAAAGCCAGTTTGCTTTGCATTTGTCATCGTGACTGTCAAGCAGATCAACTGATTGTGTATTCAAAAATTACCTGTAAATCATCACAACAAAAACACGATTGAAATTAAACTGACGAATTAGTTGTTTGATGGCTTGAAACAAAAAATTTTCAGTTTAATTTGTAAAACGTGTCCCACGAATGGCACCAAATGATCAATCCTTAATTAATAATGTTACTTAATTGCGGATTGAGTGCTGATGTTGCGAAACGTAACCTTTATTTATGAACGGATTTGAGTTGTTTTGTTACACGAATTGATTTATTGTATATGTGGTATTTTATTGAATTCAGGTTGATTTCACACATATATAGGCAACTAGTCCTATCCGTGTAGTTTAGTTTGTCGGTAAATCCGATTCGTTCCACAGGGAGATGGAGTGTTTAATGGTTTTTAATAGTCTTTGATGTCAGACTTAATTAAAGGGGGTTTTGGATTAGGAATTTATAAAATAATAGTAAAAGAAAATAACTTAAACTAATTTACTAAATAAAATTACAAGATTACAATAATTAACTTAAAAAGGAACTAAATGAAATTATACTAATTATGATGTATTAATTATATTACTAAATGGTAATTAGTAAAATAGTAACTTTTAATAAAACTATATGTTTAAAATTTTGTTTTGAGCAATTATAATATAAACTTATTTAAATTAACTAAATGACATGTTTAAAAAGATTAATACAAATTAAAAGGAATTAAAATGATTAACTAATTGTAAACTAATTTCTAATTATAAAGTATTATAATTAACACTAATTATTAGGATTTAACATGTATTAAAGTATTTTATAAGAACTAATATAAATTATATAGTAATAACCTAAATATAATAGTAAAAAGGCTAAAACCCTAATTTTAAACTAATTAAATAATTAAAACCCTAATTTTAACCCTACTGGTACTGTAGTCGGGTTTAAGGCTTACGCGTTTCGCGTATACATACGCGATTCGCGTATGTGTAATACGATGTGACAAAACTAACTGATACAGATTCGAGTATTTTTATGTATTTTTTTTTATATTTTATACTAATAATTCGTAAATAATGATAATAATAAGTTTACAAGAAATAATAATGGGATAAATGGGAGTGTTTACTTAAATGTGTCACCCCTAGGTCCATGGATTGTTTTGAGTTTTAAGCCCTATTAAAATGTTTTAGTAATAAACTTTATATTTTTCTTTCGAATAAATATAAGGTTACGACTAACTAAATAAAATCTAATTTTCATCGGATTCTTTTTTTTAGATAGCTACTATTCCCTAAGTATTTAAATTGAGACCTAGCCTACTTTTGACTTTCGCCAATACCCAAATCATAACGGTTTCCCTTTTTATAATTTCACTATCATATAATTATTGATATTACCCAAACCACCGAAGTTTATTTCTAAATTGGTGTTAATAACTTATCCATAAATTCGTCTAGATCATTTTAATGTTGAAGCTTAATTTATGTAAATAAAAACAACTTTCGTTATTTAAATTTAATAAATTAAGTGGCAAGGGTTAAATACCTAATTACACAATAATGGTTCTTTTAACTAGGCTCAATATTAAAAATACTAAAGTTACATTTTAACTTTTACAAATGATAACAATCCATTTCACTAGGGGCTCTACATCTAAGCAAACACTAAGGTAATTTAGCTATTCATTACACTAAGGTAAACATAAAAATATAGATATGCAAACATAATAACAACGATAATTTTAACAGAGTAAACTTACTAAAAATTCTTCACTTTCATTAACTTCAAATGGTAGAAAATTACAATAATAACACCCTTTTCACGCGTACAATAACACCCTTAATCATGAACAGTACACCTTTACTATTTGAAACTAATCCTAATATTGGAACTTTGAAACTGAAATGAAAATAATACAGATAATAATAATGACAATAGTATGTGTATAGTAATAATATGTTGTCATTTGTGTCTCTGCACACTACTCCGTATTTAACATGTATCATTTAGTAGTAGGTGAACTGTTGAATCCTTGCTGTATTACATTGAGCTAAAAAGAATTGTTTTTAAAACCAAAAAGCAGCCGCCCCATTCTTGTGTTCTGGAAACTTGTCTGGCCTAACATTACGCGTTTCGTGTATGCCTACACGATTCGCGTAAGAACAAACTACTACGCGTTTCGTGTAAGCCTACACGATTCGCGTATGAGTTAACAGCAGTTTCTTTATTTTTATTTTCTCGTTTGTTCTTTTGTTGATCCCGTGTTGACGTGTATTGACTTGGACCTTTCCATTTGAATTCTTTTCTTCAATTATCTTGTACTTTCATTCGGATAAACGTTTCTTGATATAAATTTGGTTAAAACCATCGTTTTATCGTCGTTTCTTCAAATAGCAAGCTCTTGTCCACTTTTGTCGTTTTTCTTGAATATTATACATTGAATGTCTTTGTAAATGATAAAAGCTGATGAAATATAACTGATATTGCGTCGAATAATATGTATGTTTGGACCAATATCAAAATACCCCACACTGGAACATTGCTTGTCCTCAAGCAATTACATCTTTTAACAGAATTAGAACATTATATATATCTTTCTTATCGAACATTAGATCACACAACACACACTACACGAAATGAAACACACGCTATATGGAATAAGTTTAGAAACACTACACAATTTTTATTGAATCACACGCACACCACACGAAACGAAATTCTGACAACAGAAACAAACATGAAACTCGTGATTAGGGTTTAAAAATTTGGATCCTTAGGAAAAATTGGACCTTGCGAAAACGTTTTATGATTTTATAAAATGTCATGCTAGCTTTTACACTAGACACGTTTTCCGATTTTAACCTCAAATTCTGGTTGAGGGTAACTGAAAACCGAAGTCTCAGTCGGCGATTAGCAAGCTATTCGCCCCCATGATTGTAGTATCATGGAACTTGAAGTCGAATGTCCAAAAAATGGTTTTACACAAATATAATTCATAAAATAGCATAAGTTTTAGAACAAAATTATATCGTGTCCAAATATCATCGGTGAACCATGAGTTTGCACACCTCAATTTGTTATGGCATATGTATGTTGACCGCGGTCAAACATAGATGCGGTTAATCTTTACGGAGATCATCCATCTGGGGATTAGATTCATTAGTCTTAAAAGCTAATTTGCATTGTGCCCCCCCATTGTACGAGACAGATCCATCTCATGGTTAGGATAAGTCTGACCACCAAAAACCCTGTTTGATGCTGAGGTTAGGTGGATTTCCAGCCGATTTTAGGGATGACTTTACAAGATTTTTCGTCAACCTACAGCTGTTCTGGACTACATCTTCTAACATAAGTTAGCAAGTGTGTCAATTTGGAAGACTTTACTTCCTTACGGGATGGACTTGATTCATCCTCTATTACTCGTAATAATGGAGTGTTCAGATTTATACGTTCCAAAGCAATGATATCTGCAATAACTTCATAGAAACATGTGATATATGGTTCTCAACATATGGTTTTATAAATTCTTGTTATACTTGGTTTTCTTTTATAGGTTTTAAACAAATAAACTTATGCGTTTTTAATGTATTGAGACGATAATTTCGGTTTTTGACACCTATGCTTTAATCGCTCGTAATTACCTTAAAAATTTATTTGATAAATTTGTTTAAAAATTTTATAAACTTTGATAAAAATCACCAAATTATAAGTTCTCGAGAATTTATATATTCCCACCCCACACTTAAGATTATGTAATGCCCTCATTACATAAAATCAGATAATAATGTATAAATTTGAGAGAACAAAAGGTGTAAAGTATTTGGAACTTCCTTTGTTAACCGATTTGGATTTTCAAATTGTTTTACCTATGATTATATCCAACGTTTTGTATCACAATGTAATTCGATTTTTCGTTTCGTCTAATTGCATTTTCTTCTGTACCAGTCAAGACCATGTAAAAAACACACAAAACATGGGGTTGTACTTCAATCGTATGAAACAATTTTACCCCACACTACTTTCTTGCTAATATATAATAAAACATAAGAAACATAAAAAGTATATCAATACACACCATACAATTATGTTATTACAAACCAAAAAAAAAAAATGTTTTAAAGAATAGAACTAGTTAAATGGATTCCAAAATGGGCCTCCCTGTTCGCCTTCTTCCTGTTACTGTCGCTGCCGTTGTTCGTTTAGGCATTGTTCCTCGTAGAAACGCCTATATGCATCCTGACTTGCGGCTATGGCGGCGTTATGGTCATATGGTGGAGGTAGATGGTTATTGGGTGTCTGCCATTGGGGGTATGAAGGATAGGCTGAGGGTGCGTAATTCTGCGGGTTAGACGCGTATAAATATGCCTGATGATGCGCCCACTCTAATTGTGCTCCCTGACCCCTCTGATCGTATCGGATGTTAGACAGAATATTATACTGATCTAGTTGGGTATGCCTAATATCCCCCAATTATCGAGACAAAGCAGTATACTGGTCTTCTGATCTCACTCCCCAGTTTTGATATGAGTTACGTACATCTAAACTCAATGCGTTAAAAGAATTTTGGAGCATATCAAAATCAGAAGTACCTGTATGAGACGAGCTAGCCTGATCTGTCTCTCTGCGTCTCCTCCTAGCTTCCCTCGCGGGTTCATCATCCTCCTCCATAGGTGTGTGAGCAGCAACTTCCTGTTGCCTTAAACTACGTACCCCACCCCTCACACGTATAGCCTTAGCTGTCTTATACACCTCCAATCCTAAAGTACGAACCCGTTGATCTATCGGCTGGATTGGAGGATCTAATTCGTTCGGGTTGAGACCGAACCAGGCTGCCAAACACGTGACATAGTGACCCTCCGACATGTCACTGGATCCTCGAGCACCCTTACCTATATGGGCCAAAAAGTAGGCCACTCCATAGGGTATACTAATAAATGTATCCCTATCTCTGATTGCATCTAAATACCAAAGGTCAACATAATTAATCTTATCTGTATTAAGGAATGCCCTTTGGTTAATTGTGTTCGCTATAAATTTATGAATTAGTCGATAGCGAACATCAGTGATCTTAAGGTATGATTCTTGGCCTGCTACATATGTATTCTTTTAGGAAAAATAACGCCAGACGCTCAAAGAATCATAATCTCCTGTATACCTAGCTCCTGTAAAAATATATTCCCAAAAACCTGGAGCATTTATCTCATTACCGTCGTAAATCCCTAAAGCCAAAGTCATGTCGCCTAGGGACATTACTCTATCTACCCCACCCAGTCGAAATTGTAGAAATCTAGTATCTTCGATATTTTTAGGGTGTATATTCATCCTGACGGTAGAATAGAATTCCAAACACAATTCTCTATATACAAGAGAATTCAACCTAAACAATCTCTCAAAGTCATTATAATACGTAATTACCCCAAATTCATCCGTGAAACTTTGGGTTAAAATTTCCCTTATCGGTGTATCTAGGTTGACTGGGTCTCATAGGGGAGCCCAATCAACAACGTAAACTGGAGAGATGGTTCTATTTACCAGAATGAGCAAATCCTTAACCTTTTGTACCCTTTGATGTAATTCGTTAGGAAATTCCAGGATCGGGTGTAGGTTCAAGAGTTGTTGTTCCATTTCGGGTGTAACCTGATTTTCTGCTTGTTGTTGGTTAAATGCCCTCATTCTAATTGGTCCCTGCATAACATTTTAAATCAAGAAAATCATCCCAATAGGATGTGTTAATGTTAGCAAAGAGTCTAAATTCAACATACAAGCTTGTTTTCAATCAACACAAGAATCAACTTATTTCAACAACTTTGGAAGTTTTAGTTCTATGATTCAAAACAAAACAGAAATAAATCAAAAATCATAAATCAAAAATCAAGTTTCATATGCAAAGTTTAATTCACAAGTGAAAACACGCAATTTATCTAAGTGAATCTAATTCAATTCAATCACATTGCGTGTATTTCAGCTTCTAAACAATCCTTAATAGCATTAAAGTTCATACTTGATTCATTAAAATGACAAAAACTATCAAAATCATACTAAAATTAAAAATTACAAAATCAAACAAACAAAATCATGTTCAAGAGTTCTAACTACTGACAAAACACTTAAAAACATCTAATTACAACCAAAATAACACACCTCAGTAGCAATTTCTCAATTATCCCCAATTTGTATAAACCCTAATTTTTCAATAACCAATTAAACATCAATTTTTCATGCTAATCGGGTTTATTATCTTACTAACAACATAGATATAGCAATAATCAAGCAAAAATCAACAAGAACATGCATATAATTCGGATTAAAGCCATAAAGAAATATAATGAAAAATTTGAAGAACATGAGGTAAAATGGGTTTAGGACCCTTACCAATCTAGACATGTTGAAAGATTGAAGAATTGGAGAAGATTGGAAGTGTTAATTTAAGTTTTTTGGGTGTGATTTTCGGGTTTTTGTGTTGGGTTTTCGTCACAGCAGCAGAAATAAAAAAAATGGGAGTGTGAAAACTGTCTGCTGCTCGATCTGATATGTCCAGCTATTTTTGACCTTACGCGTTTCGTGTAGGTCTACACGATTCGCGTAAGGCTTAAATCCAGCTAATTTTTTTTTTTTTTTTTTTTGTATAACTTAAAATCAATTAAATTTTTAAAATATCTTTTATAAATTTATATATGTAACGGAAATTCGGTTGTTACACCTGATCTTAATCCGTTTATAAATTTGTAATTTCAATTTATAAAATTCAATCCATTAAAAGTTAAAGTTTTTAATCTTTTTCGAAAACAAATTTAAAATAAAATAAAAACAATCTATTTTTTTGTGTTAAAAATATTAACATTTTTAATTTTTAGAACAAGTACATGAAAAATAAAAATTACACAAATTAAAATACACTCTATTTTTTTGTATACCCCTAAATCAACTAATTTTCAAACTTAAAACTTTGTTTCCTATCGATTAGGTAGAGATAAATTCGGTCGTCAAACCTATCATTATCCACGACAAAGATTTACAAGTTATATATTTTTACGGTTATTGATAAAAAGGTATATTTTGCAATCTACTGTAGACTTTTAGAATTTAACAAAAAAATTTGTGCAATTTGAAGAATGAAAATTCAGTTGTGACACCTAAACATTTTCATTTTTAAAGAAACAAGTTAAACTCAAGGCGTTTCACCTTCAATTTAGTAGAAAGGATTTTTTTTAAAATTTTTATTTTGTTTTCGTGGTTTACTGTTTAACAGATATCTTATGAATCCAACAAGAAATTTCGTGCAATTTGAAAAACGATAATTCAGTTGTAACACTTAACATTTATCATTTTCAATGAAAACATATTGAACTCAAGGTTCATCACTTTTAAATAGTAGACCGTTTTAATAGAACATACAACAAACAAAAACAAACCAAACACACCAAAACATTACACACAAAAATGCACAAACACACAATTGGCGAGAAAAAGATTTAAAGAGTGAAGCCTCGTTGGCTCGCCTCGTAGTGGAGTCGCATTATTTCGCTCCCCATTGCTTCGTAGGCGTAACCTCGCTAGTTTAAGAGGTTTTCTTCTGCACATTTTAAAGGCCCTTCTAGGCATAAGGTTACGTACTCGTAATTAGAGTCCGTTTGGTTCTTTGGGCAATCTCCGGAGTGAGTCGGTTTTCCACATTTCACACATTTACCCAAATGACGTGCTCGACGCCTTTTAGCTGATTTAGATTTTCCTCTTGCATAGTTTGTCTCATTTAGTTTCTGTCTTTCTTCTTTCCTCGCCTTATCGCATCTTTTCTTAATATCTAACACCACATCCCTCGGTAAAATCTTATCGCACTTTAAAATGAAATGGTTGTAGATATACTGACTGCGCATCTTGAAATTACACAATAAAAACAAAAAGAAATTAAAAAGGTAGAATGGAGGGAGAAGACTAGTTCTTTAGGGTCTGCTAGGGAAAGACCAATCTAACCCCACTCTTAAAGATAAGAATAAAAATCGAGAATGGAGTTTAAAACCTTAGAGTTACCCTGAATTTATTTGTCCTTAGGGTAGAAGGTGATTTCGTCTCTTTCCGTAGTATTGATTTCTTCAAAGTATAACTTGAGTCTGTGTCCGTTCACTTTGAAAGTTCCACCGTCTTTACCATACAACTCTGCATATCGAGATGGAAAAACCTGTTTTATTATATATGGCCCAGTCCATCGGGATCTAAGTTTACCAGGTGAAAACTTGAAACGTGATTGGAATACCAATACTTTATCCCCTTGTTCAAATTCTTTCTTTTTTAATCGTGCATCGTGCCATACTTTAGTTTTTTCTTTATATGTTTTAGAATTTTCGTAGGCTTGTAATCTTAATTCATCTAGTTCGTTAAGTTGTAATAACCTATTTTCTCCGGCTTGTACAAGGTCAGTATTACATTCTCTCATAGCCCAGTATGCCTTGTGTTCAACTTCAACAGGTAGATGACACGCTTTACCGTATACAAGTCTAAATGGTGTGGTACCTATTGGTGTTTTATACGCAGTCCTAAAAGCCCACAACGCGTCATCTAACTTGCGTTGCCAGATTTTAGGGTTGTTATTAACCGTCTTCTCAAGTATGCGTTTTAAGGCACGATTCGTGTTCTCCACTTGACCACTTGTTTGCGGGTGGTACGGAGTAGAGAAACGATGAGTTACGCCATACTTCTTCAACACCTTTTCAAGAAGGTTGTTGGTAAAATGTGTTCCTCGGTCGGATATGAGTGCTTTTGGGATTCCAAAGCGTGAGAAGAGATTTTTCAAGAAGTTTACCACCACCCTAGCATCATTTGTAGGCAAAGCTTTTGCTTCAGCCCACTTGGATACATAATCAACGGCTACTAGTATGTACTTGCACTTATGTGAACTTGGAAATGGTCCCATGAAATCTATTCCCCAAATGTCAAAGATTTCACAAACTTGGATGCCGGTTTGAGTCATCTCATCCTTTTTCGTGATGTTACCCGTTCGTTGACATGCATTACAAGTCCGAACGAAATTATGGGCATCTTTAAAGATCGTGGGCCAATAAAAGCCCGAATCAAGGATTTTTATTGCAGTGTGGTTTGGTCCGAAATGACCGCCGGTTGGACCTTGATGGCAATGCTCAAGAATTTGTTGAGCTTCTTGTCCGTACACACAACGGCGAATTATTTGATCCGCACCAACACGAAATAGGTCTGGGTATTCCCAAAAATATGACTTCAAATCTGCAAAGAATTTCTTCTTTTGCTGATAAGTAAGTCCTTTTTGTAGAATGTCTGAAGCAAGATAGTTTGCAAAATGGGCAAACCATGGGATTTCAGATTCTTTTTCAACCCTCATTAGAGATTCGTCAGGAAATGTATCTTTGATGATTGTATCATCAACTTTATCTAATTCGGGGTTTTCAAGTCGGGATAAATGATCGACAGCTAGATTCTCAGCTCCTTTCTTGTCACGTATCTCAATGTCAAATTCTTGAAGTAAAAGAACCCAATGTATGAGACGATGTTTTGCATCTAGTTTCGAGAATAGGTATCTAAGTGCCGAATGGTCCGTGTAAACAATGGTCTTGGACAACACCAAATATGACCGAAATTTATCGAATGCATAAACAACCGCTAGGAGTTCTTTTTCCGTGATGGTATAATTAATTTGGGCTCCTGTTAGAGTTTTACTTGCATAATAAATCGGTAGAAAATGATTATCTTGACGTTGTCCTAAAACAGCACCTAAGGCATAATCGCTTGCGTCACACATTAGCTCAAATGGCATACTCCAATCTGGAGATACCATAATGGGAGCTTGTGTGAGTTTTGACTTAAGAATCGAGAATGCATTCTCGCAATTAGTGTCAAAGTCAAATGGAGCATCCTTTTCAAGAAGTTTGGTCAATGGGCGGGCGATTTTAGAAAAATCTTTGATAAATCGCCTATAGAATCCTGCGTGACCAAGAAAGCTTCTAATGGCTTTAACATTTGATGGTTTAGGTAGCTTAGAGATAACTTCAATTTTAGCTTTATCTACCTCTATTCCTGCACGAGATATTTTATGACCAAGTACAATGCCCTCTTTCACCATGAAGTGGCATTTTTCCCAATTTAGGACCAAGTTTGCTTTCTCACATCGGATAAGCATACGTTCAAGGTTGAAAAGACACGATTCAAAGGAGTCTCCAAATACGGAAAAGTCATCCATGAAGACTTCCATACAATCCTCTACCATATCATCAAAGATTGCCATCATGCACCTTTGAAAGGTTCCCGGTGCATTGCATAAACCAAACGGCATGCGGCGATAGGCAAAGGTACCGAAAGGACAAGTGAATGTGGTCTTTTCTTGGTCGTTGGGATCAATTGGAATTTGGAAGTAACCGGAGAAACCGTCTAGAAAGCAATAATATTCTTTTCCCGCTAATCGTTCAAGTATTTGATCAATAAAAGGTAACGGGAAATGATCCTTTCTAGTGGCATCATTTAGACGTCTGTAATCAATACAGACTCTCCAGCCGGTAACTGTTCTAGTTGGGACGAGTTCGTCCTTTTCATTTAATATAACGGTTGTACCCCCCCTTTTTGGGTACTACTTGTACTGGACTAACCCATGGACTATCGGAGATGGGGTAGATTAACCCGGTGTCAAGAAGCTTGACGACCTCCTTTTTAACAACCTCTTTCATGTTGGAATTTAGCCTGCGTTTTCTTTGTACTACGGGTTTGTAGTCATTCTCAAGGAGAATTTTATGTGTACAATAAGACGGGTTTATTCCCGGAATGTCGGTTGTTTTCCAGGCTATAGCCTTTTTATGGGTTTTTAATACAGAAATTAGCTTATCCTTCTAATTATCTGAAAGATGTGAAGCAATAATTACTGGTAATTGAGATGTACCTTCGAGATAAGCATACTCCAAGTGTTTGGGTAGCTCTTTAAGCTCTAGTACGGGTGGTTCTTCTAAAGAATTTTTTATACGAAATCTATCTTCATTTTTGATTTCCTCAAACGATTCCTCTTCCTTGGGAATTTCTTCTATTATGGTCTCGTCATCCGTGACCACCTTCATCAACTCATCAAAATCTTTATCAATATTGAAGTATTCATTCTCACTTACCGGGGCTAACCCCGGGATATCAATTTCAAGTAGCTCCTTTAATTCATTCTCGACACAAAGATCTATAACATCAATTTGAAAACAAGAGTCATCGGTAGAAGTGGGTCTTTTCATGGCTTTGTCAATGTGACAAATTATTCTCTCGTTTCCCACACCTAGACTTAATTGTTCTTTTTGGACATTAATGATAGCATCTGCAGTGTTTAGGAAAGGACGTCCTAAAATGATAGGAACTTTTGTGTCCTCTTGCATTTCTAGAATAACAAAGTCGACGGGAAAGATAAGTGAGCCAACTTTTACAAGTATATCCTCGGCTATACCTATGGGAGTATCAAATAATTGGTTTGCTAATCGAATACCCATCCGGGTTGGTTTTAAGTCTCCTAAGTCAAGTTTTAAATATAATGAGTAAGGCATTAGGTTAACACTTGCACCTAGGTCGGCTAGTGCATCGTACACCACCGAATCACCCATCACACATGGTATGATAAAACTACCAGGGTCTCCTAATTTTGGAGGTACATTTTGTTTCTTTAAGATGGCCGAACATTCCTCATGAAGGAATGTGGCAGAAACATCGTGGTATTTACCCTTCGAGGATATGAGATCCTTTAAAAACTTCCCATAATTGGGCATATCCCTAAGAACCTCCGCGAGTGGCATGTTAATGCTAATTTGCTTAATCATGTCCGCAAATTTCTCATATCGCCTCGCGAGTCTGTCTTTCTTTAATGCTTTTGGGTATGGAATAGGTTCCTTATGCACCTTTACTGTTGGTTCTTCACTTTTCTTTGGTATGACCTCAGGTGGATCATCTTTCTCTTGTTCTTTATCAACTTGCTCATTTTCATCAACCGGTATTTGTAAAACAGAAGGACATAAAGGAACTTCCGAGGACTTAAGAGTCTCCGGTTTAGTAGTTAAACCACTTCTAGTAGTTATAGCATTTACATGCTCGTTCCTTGTTTGGGGGTTGTTGGGATTCACTTGAGTATTTGAGGGGAGAGTACCTGGTGGTCTCTCTGATAGTAACTGTGATATCCTTCCAACATCCCTTTCTAAGTTTTGTATTGTGGCTTGTTGATTTCGGATTTACTGAGTTTGGAGCTCTGCATTTTGCTCGTGCTTAACCATAAAATCTCTTAAGAGATCTTCTAAACCAGATTTCCTCTCAGGTTGAGGTTGCATAATTGCTAATGGTTGTGGTTGCATAAGTGCTAGTGGTTGTGGTTGATTGTGTTGGAAATTATTTTGATAATTTCTTTGAGGTTGATTTCGGTTATTATAACCTGGTGGCGGATTTCTATGATTTTGATTTGGGAAATTCCGGTTATTTTGGTAACCTGGATTTCCTCCTTGATAGTTATTATTATTTTGATAGTTATTATTATTTGATCCTGAAGGTCCTCCTACTTGATAGCTGTTTATAGGAGGATATTTTCGGTTGTTTGCTTCTATAGCTGGAAAATCACTGAAGTTCATTTCACCTTTTCGTAAGTAACCTAAGAAATTTGCTTGCTCTTCCATTGTACTTTGATCACAATCTCTAGTAAGATGGGGACCTTGGCATAGTTCACATCCTACTCTGATAGCATGCATTTCCTTGGTTACTTTCTCGATTTGCCTTGCTTGATTTGCTATTTGAACTTTTAAAGAAGCAATTTCATCATTGCTTTCAATACTAGAAACATTTGATGATCTAGAGAATTCCATTTCTTGATGCCAATTATGGGAATGGGAAGCTAAATCAGCAATGATTGTGTGGGTGTCTTCAGGTGTTTTCTTCATGACCGAACCTCCGGCTGGAACATCTATATCTTTTCTAGTAGCTATATTTACTCCTTTATAAAATACACAAACTTTTTGAAATGTACTCAACCCGTGTTGAGGACATATTCGAAGCATTTTATTGAATCGGGTCCAAGCTTCATAAAGAGTTTCATTAGGCTTTTGTTTAAAGTGATTTATATCACTTTGCAATTTTGCTGCTTTTGAAGCAGGAAAGAATTCTGACAAAAACTTGTCCATCATATTATTCCAGTCTTCAATATAACCTTCTGGTAATGAGTCTAGCCAATCTCTAGCTTCATCCTTTAATGACCATGGAAAGATTTTTAAACATGCGACATCATCGGTGACATCCTTAATTTTGAATAGTTTGCAAATGCTTACAAACTTACGAAGATGCTCGTTAGCATCCTCATTTGGAGCTCCACCGAATTGGCATGTATTAGTTACCATGTGTAAAAATTGACCTTTTATTTCAAAGCCATCAGTCATCGTGGGTTGGATGATTACGTGGCCTTGACCTTTCCTTGTTGCCTTCATTAATGCTTCCATCGTTAAATTTGTATCAGCCATTTCTTCTTCTTCTTTAATAATCGGCTCTATGATTGGTTGAATAATTGGTTCAGAGTCGGATTCTAAGGAAAGTGACTCTAAATTCTTAGCAAGAGATTCTACTTCTTGGGCTCTTAAGCGTTCGTGGAATTTTCTTTCGGGTTCAGGATGTGAAGGAGTTAATTCAGCGTTGGAGGAACGTAAGTTCATACATTAATTTCTATTATGAGATCACTTCACTAAAGGTTTATCTAGGGTTACCTACTTGTTTCTCTTTTTTTTTAGTGTTTTTTTTTTCGGTGTTTTAAAATTACTAGTACTTCCTATTTCTTTTTGTTGTTTTTGTCCTTTATTAATTCTTTGAGGTTCCGGATTAAGTTTAACGAGTTTAGGATTGAACGGATCATACAATTTGGGAAATTGTACAAAGAACTAAAGGATTTATTCAAAAACTTTGAACTTTCTTGGAAATGAATTTCCTCGAGAGGATCGAATAACATAAAAACAATGATAAAAACCTTTAAACAAACAGATTATCCTTCTAATTTGGCCCACGTTTCGAATAGCCAAAAGATGCAGCAGAGGGGCAGGATCCTTCAAAGACCAATAAAATTGGTGATCCAACAACCCGGTCCACGTACAAATCCAACTATTACTACGAACCAAAAAAAAATTATCTATTTATTTAACTGCCAACTCCCCGGCAGCGGCGCCAAAAAGTTGATGTTGCGAAACGTAACCTTTATTTATGAACGGATTTGAGTTGTTTTGTTACACGAATTGATTTATTGTATATGTGGTATTTTATTGAATTCAGGTTGATTTCACATATATATAGGCAACTAGTCCTATCTGTGTAGTTTAGTTTGTCGGTAAATCCGATTCGTTCCACAGGGAGATGGAGTGTTTAATGGTTTTTAATAGTCTTTGATGTCAAACTTAATTAAAGGGGGTTTTGGATTAGGAATTTATAAAATAATAGTAAAAGAAAATAACTTAAACTAATTTACTAAATAAAATTACAAGATTACAATAATTAACTTAAAAAGGAACTAAATGAAATTATACTAATTATGATGTATTAATTATATTACTAAATGGTAATTAGTAAAATAGTAACTTTTAATAAAACTATATGTTTAAAATTTTGTTTTGAGCAATTATAATATAAACTTATTTAAATTAACTAAATGACATGTTTAAAAAGATTAATACAAATTAAAAGGAATTAAAATGATTAACTAATTGTAAACTAATTTCTAATTATAAAGTATTATAATTAACACTAATTATTAGGATTTAACATGTATTAAAGTATTTTATAAGAACTAATATAAATTATATAGTAATAACCTAAATATAATAGTAAAAAGGCTAAAACCCTAATTTTAAACTAATTAAATAATTAAAACCCTAATTTTAACCCTACTGGTACTGTAGCCGGGTTTAAGGCTTACGCGTTTCGCGTATACATACGCGATTCGCGTATGTGTAATACGATGTGACAAAACTAACTGATACAGATTCGAGTATTTTTATGTATTTTTTTTTATATTTTATACTAATAATTCGTAAATAATGATAATAATAAGTTTACAAGAAATAATAATGGGATAAATGGGAGTGTTTACTTAAATGTGTCACCCCTAGGTCCATGGATTGTTTTGAGTTTTAAGCCCTATTAAAATGTTTTAGTAATAAACTTTATATTTTTCTTTCGAATAAATATAAGGTTACGACTAACTAAATAAAATCTAATTTTCATCAGATTCTTTTTTTTTTTAGATAGCTACTATTCTCTAAGTATTTAAATTGAGACCTAGCCTAGTTTTGACTTTCGCCAATACCCAAATCATAACGGTTTCCCTTTTTATAATTTCACTATCATATAATTATTGATATTACCCAAACCACCGAAGTTTATTTCTAAATTGGTGTTAATAACTTATCCATAAATTCGTCTAGATCATTTTAATGTTGAAGCTTAATTTATGTAAATAAAAACAACTTTCGTTATTTAAATTTAATAAATTAAGTGGCAAGGGTTAAATACCTAATTACACAATAATGGTTCTTTTAACTAGGCTCAATATTAAAAATACTAAAGTTACATTTTAACTTTTACAAATGATAACAATCCATTTCACTAGGGGCTCTACATCTAAGCAAACACTAAGGTAATTTAGCTATTCATTACACTAAGGTAAACATAAAAATATAGATATGCAAACATAATAACAACGATAATTTTAACAGAGTAAACTTACTAAAAATTCTTCACTTTTATTAACTTCAAATGGTAGAAAATTACAATAATAACACCCTTTTCACGCGTACAATAACACCCTTAATCACGAACAGTACACCTTTACTATTTGAAACTAATCCTAATATTTGAACTTTGAAACTGAAATGAAAATAATACAGATAATAATAATGACAATAGTATGTGTATAGTAATAATATGTTGTCATTTGTGTCTCTGCACACTACTCCGTATTTAACATGTATCATTTAGTAGTAGGTGAACTGTTGAATCCTTGCTGTATTACATTGAGCTAAAAAGAATTGTTTTTAAAACCAAAAAGCAGCCGCCCCATTCTTGCGTTCTGGAAACTTGTCTGGCCTAACATTACGCGTTTCGTGTATGCCTACACGATTCACTTAAGAACAAACTACTACGCGTTTCGTGTAAGCCTACACGATTTGCGTATGAGTTAACAGCAGTTTCTTTATTTTTATTTTCTCGTTTGTTCTTTTGTTGATCCCGTGTTGACGTGTATTGACTTGGACCTTTCCATTTGAATTCTTTTCTTCAATTATCTTGTACTTTCATTCGGATAAACGTTTCTTGATATAAATTTGGTTAAAACCATCGTTTTATCGTCGTTTCTTCAAATAGCAAGCTCTTGTCCACTTTTGTCGTTTTTCTTGAATATTATACATTGAATGTCTTTGTAAATGATAAAAGCTGATGAAATATAACTGATATTGCGTCGAATAATATGTATGTTTGGAGCAATATCAAGTGCAATAAGATTATAATGGAGGATGGAATGTTTGATGATTGTTTTGGGCCCCGATGATCGTCTTTCACTTTAACTATCAAGTGATCAACCACCCCGACCCGGTCTTGATTGTTAATTAGCATATTTCACCTTTGCGCGATGTAAAAATCCGTTGGGCAAGATCACAAGTGGAAATTACAAAGGCCTGGGAAAAATGGCAGAGAATCAACAACCTATAAATGAGAGGCCACGCTCCCTATTTATAGTATTCAAGATATCCGCGGTCTGCGAATTACCTAACCATCCGCGGAAACTTAGCGGATTAAACCGCAGTCTCTTATTAACGCGGAAACATAACTGCTGCACTTTATTTTCAGCGAATATTGCATATCTTAGCTTTAGGGTCCGCGTAATTCTGCTCTTGGCCTGTAGCAAATAAAATATACATATACAACGCTATGTATATGATCACCATGCTTCATGAAAGTCACATCATAGTTCACTTTTTGGACCTTCTCTTTCTTCCATGGGTGCCTGCGGATTGAAAGTGGTCAGGATTGATTCAGTGAAAAGAATCTCTTTTGGAGTTTTAGTTAGTGCCATTATCAACGGATGCCTCTCTATTGGCCTTCTATTGTGATGAAAATCATTGGGATGGTTGTTGCCTCTCCATCCGCCATTGGAATTGTCATTCCTCCTCTGATTTCTGTCAAAGTACCGCCCTCCGTTGTGCGGTTTTCTACTGCTGCTGCCATCAAACTTATTCATCCCCCGCTCACCGGCTCGAACATGCTTCTGTGCAACTTCCAACGCCTGATGTAGAGTCTTTGGCAAGTCATACCTTAACGCATGAACAAGTGCACTAAACCGTCGCTGATCCAGACAAAAAATAAAACCAGATACTAGCTGAGATTCTGGATAATCAGGTATCTTCTGTGCTTCAAGTGTGTATCGCTTCATGAAATTACTCAAGGATTCATTGTGATGCATTGTGATCTCATGTACATCAAGATGTGTCAAAGTACAGCTTCGAAGGTTTTGATACTGCATAACAAACGTTGCACGGAGGTCCAAATAACTGGTAATGCTTCTTGGCGGCAAGCTAGCAAACCATTCCCTTGCCATTTTCTGCAGCACCATTGGAAACATATGACAAGCTACCTCGTCATCCCAATGATGCAACCTCATAGCGCCTTCAAACATGGTGAGGAAATCCTCAGGATCTGTTGTACCATCATAAACTCCAATTGCCGGTATGCCAAGATTCCTGGGCAACGAATAGTTGGCAATTCGATCAATGAAACATTGAGTGGATTCTACCATAGCTGGTGGCTTTGTAGCTTGTTCTCCAGTAATGAGGGCAAAGAAATTATCTACAGCCACAGTACGGACGGTGGGCTGCGCTAAGCGTTGCTTATATTTTGCCGGAGCTGTCTGCTTAAGGATGTCATTTAAAAGCAACACTACCTGCTTCTCTGACATGAACTCATCTTTGTCAATTTCATCATCAGAGTCATTATTATCATAGCTCAGGTCGTTATCATCCTCAGAATCTTAAACATAGTGTATCAAAATCTTATTATGATTCATATGTATTTAGTAAGACGTTGTTATAACGATAATCGTTATATATATCGTTTTCGAGTTTCTTAGTTCAATAGTCTCATTTTTATGTATATAACTCATTGTTAAAATACCTAATGAGATACTTACTTATCATAATATCATGTTAACTATATATATAACCATATATATGTCATCATATAGTTTTTACAAGTTTTAACATTCGTGAATCACCGGTCAACTTGGGTGGTCAATTGTCTATATAAAACCTATTTCAATTGATCAAGTCTTAACAAGTTTGATTGCTTAACATGTTGGAAATACTTAATCATGTAAATATCAATTTCATTTAATATAGATAAACATGGAAAAGTTCGGGTCACTACATTAGTGAGTCTGGACTTTGACCGTGTTTTCTTCAGAAACGATTGCTTAACACTTTTTGTTGGAAACTATATATTATTAACATGTAAATATTATGTGATATATTAATCTCTTAACGTGTTTGATATTGTGTGATAGATGTCTACTTCTTGTACAAATCCCATCGACTCACCTAATAATAATGAAGAGTCGAATATATTTTGAGAAGATTCACAAAATCTCGAGGAGGAACCGGAAGAGGAGGAACCGGAAAAAGAGGAACCGGAAGAGGAGGAACCGGAAGAAGAATAGGTTTCGAAGGAAGAAATATTAATACCTACAGTTAAATGATTAAATAAAAGAAAATCCTCAACCAACGGACCAAAGTTAATAATGGTCAATGGTGTTTCCGCCGAGGAAACAAAATATTGGGAAAATTACCAATTTTCTGATGAATCGGATCCCGACGAGGATTCCGATGATGTTATAGAAATTACTTCGACCCAATTTGAAAAAGCAAAAGAAAACAATAAGGGAAAAGGTATCAAAATAGAGAAACCTGATTACAACCCCGATGAACGTTATATATATCGTAAACACCCATACTTCTTAAATTTTAACAATAACCCGAGAACCTCTAAGCCACCAGGTTTTTCTAAGCTATTTGTGAAAATGACGGCTCGTATTAGGGGAGCACCATATATCCCTAGGAAATTAGCGAAACAAACCAAGTCCGAAGAAGAAGAAATAAGTGAGTCGGAATAAAGAGTTGTAATCATGTGATGTAATATATGTAATATAGTGTGCTTTTGCTTTTGTGATAAATGTAAAAATTGCTTGTATTATTTTTTAAGTATCTTTTATGAATCTAACCCTCGTCTATTTTTACAGTATAAAAACACAAAATGGATGTTAAGGATAGACAACCAAAAATTTTAGAAGACCTACCCGGGGACATGATTGATGAAATCTTGTCTAGAGTCGGTCAGAATTCATCAGCACAATTGTTTACGACAAAATTAGTTTGTAGAACATTTGAAGAACGTTCCAGGCATGCCTTAGTTTATAAAAGGCTTTCTTTTGAAAGATAGGGTATATCACATTGGCGAGACCTTATGAAATGTCCCGTTCATATTGATTATAAACATTCCATATTAATTGATTTCGTTGCGAGGTTTTGACCTCTATATGAGACGTTTTTCAAAGACTGCATTCATTTTTAAAACAACCATAACCTTTATTTTATCGATAAAGGTTTAAAAGCATTACGTAGATTATCAAATAATGATAATCTAAAATATACCGTTTACACACGACCATTACATAATGGTTTACAATAAGTATATATTACATCAAAAATAAGTTTCTTGAATGCAGTTTTTACATAATATCATACAAGCATGGACTCCAAATCTTGTCCTTATTTTAGTATGCAACAGCGGAAGCTCTTAATAATCACCTGAGAATAAACATGCTTAAAAACGTTAACAAAAATGTTGGTGAGTTATAGGTTTAACCTATATATTATCAAATCATAATAATAGACCACAAGATTTCATATTTCAATATACATCCCATACATAGAGATAAAAATCATTCATATGGTGAACACCTGGTAACCGACATTAACAAGATGCATATATAAGAATATCCCCATCATTCCGAGACACCCTTCGGATATGATATAAATTTCGAAGTACTGAAGCATCCGGTACTTTGGATGGGGTTTGTTAGGCCCAATAGATCTATCTTTAGGATTCGCGTCAATTAGGGTGTCTGTTCCCTAATTCTTAGATTACCAGACTTAATAAAAAGGGGCATATTCGATTTCTATAATTCAACCATAGAATGTAGTTTCATGTACTTGTGTCTATTTTATAAATCATTTATAAAACCTGCATGTATTCTCATCCCAAAAATATTAGATTTTAAAAGTGGGACTATAACTCACTTTCACAGATTTTTACTTCGTCGGGAAGTAAGACTTGGCCACTGGTCGATTCACGAACCTATAACAAATATGTACATATATATCAAAGTATGTTCAAAATATATTTACAACATTTTTAATACGTTTTACTGTTTTAAGTTTATTAAGTCAGCTGTCCTTGTTAGTAACCTACAACTAGTTGTCCATAATTAGATGTACAGAAATAAATCGATATATATTATCTTGAATCAATCCACGACCCAGTGTATACACGTCTCAGGCTAGATCACAACTCAAACTATATATATTTTTGGAATCAACCTCAACCCTGTATAGCTAACTCCATCATTACTGCATATAGAGTGTCTATGGTTGTTCCAAATAATATATATAGATGGGTCGATATGATATGTCAAAACATTTGCATACGTATCTATGGTATCCCAAGATTACATAATATATTAGAATACATGTATAATACAATATAAGTTAGCTAGGATATGATTAATATAGATTTGTTACCAATTTTCACGTAGCTACAACAAGCAAAAATAACCAATCTTGTTTTACCCATAACTTCTTCATTTTAAATCCGTTTTGAGTGAATAAAATTGCTATGGTTTCATATTGAACTTAACTTTATGAATCTATACAGAAAAGGTATAAGTTTATAGTCAGAATTACAGGTTACAAGTCTTTTTTGTAAAGGTAGTCATTTCAGTCGAAAGAACGACGTCTAGATGACCATTTTGGAAAACATACTTCCACTTTGAGTTTAACCATGATTTTTGGATATAGTTTCATGTTCATAAGAAAAATCATTTTCCCAGAAGAACAACTTTTAAATCAAAGTTTATCATAGTTTTTAATTATCCAAACCAAAACAGCCCCCGGTTTCACTACGACGGCGTATATCCGATTTTATGGTGTTCATCGTGTTTCCAGGTTTTAAATCATTAAGTTAGCATATAATATATATATATATATATAGAATATGTGTTTAGTTGATTTTAAAAGTCAAGTTAGAAGGATTAACTTTTGTTTGCGAACAAGTTTAGAATTAACTAAACTATGTTCTAGTGATTACAAGTTTAAACCTTCGAATAAGATAGCTTTATATGTATGAATCAAATGATGTTATGAACATCATTACTACCTCAAGTTTTCTGGATAAAACCACTGGAAATGAGAAAAATGGATCTAGCTTCAGAGGATCCTTGGATGGCTTGAAAGTTCTTGAAACGAATCATGACACGAAAACAGTTCAAGTAAGATTTTCACTCGAAATAAGATTGTTATAGTTGTAGAAATTGAATCAAAGTTTGAATATGAATATTACCTTGAATTAGAAAGATAACCTACTATAAATAACAAAGGCTCCTTGATCTTAGATGATTATTTGGAATGGATTAGAAAGCTTGGAAGTAGACTTGCAAACTTGGAAGTATTCTTGATTTTTATGAAACTATACTTATGGAATTTATGAAGAACACTTAGAACTTGAAGATAGAACTTGAGAGAGATCAGTTAGATGAAGAAAGTTGAAGAATGAAAGTGTTTGTAGGTGTTTTTGGTGTTGGTATATGGATTAGATATAAAGGATGTGTAATTTTGTTTTCATGTAAATAAGTCATGAATGATTACTCATATTTTTGTAATTTTATGAGATATTTCATGCTAGTTGCCAAATGATGGTTCCCACATGTGTTAAGTGACTCACATGGGCTTCTAAGAGCTGATCATTGGAGTGTATATACCAATAGTACATACATCTAAAAGCTGTGTATTGTACGAGTATGAATACGGGTGCATACGAGTAGAATTGTTGATGAAACTGAACGAGGATGTAATTGTAAGCATTTTTGTTAAGTAGAAGTATTTTGATATGTGTCTTGAAGTCTTTCAAAAGTGTAAGAATACATATCAAAACACAACATGTATATACATTCTAATGGAGTCGTTAAGTCTTCGTTAGTCGTTACATGTAAGTGTTGTTTTGAAACCTTTAAGTTAACGATCTCAATTAATGTTGTCAACCTAATGTTTATTATATCAAATAAGATGTTAAATTATTATATTATCATGATATTATGATGTATGAATATCTCTTAATATGATATATATACATTAAAATATCGTTACAACGATAATCGTTACATATAAGTCTCGTTTCGTAATTCTTGGGTTAGTCTTCTTGTTTTTACATATGTAGTTCATTGTTAACACACTTAATGATATATTTAAATATCATTTTATCATGTTAAATATAGTGTATCAATATCTTAATATGATACATATGTATTTAGTAGACGTTATCATAACGATAATCGTTATATATATTATTTCGAGTTTCTTAACTTAGTAATCTCATTTCTTATGTATATCACACATTGTTAATATACTTAGTGCGATATGTACTCATCATAATCTTATGTCAACCATATATATATGTCTATAGATATACCACAACATGTAGTTTTTACAATTTTGTAACGTTCGTGAATCGCCGGTCAACATGGGTGATCAATTGTCTATATGAAACTTATTTCATTTAATCAAGTCTTAACAAGTTTGATTGCTTAACACATTGGAAACATTTAGTCATGTAAATATCAATCTCAATTAATATATATAAACATGGAAAAGTTTGGGTCACTACAGTACCTACCCGTTAAATAAATTTCGTCCCCAAATTTTAAGCTGTTGAAGGTGTTGACGAATCTTCTGGAAATAGATGCGGGTATTTCTTCTTCATCTGATCTTCACACTCCCAGGTGAACTCGGGTCCTCTACGAGCATTCCATCGAATCTTAACAATCGGTATCTTGTTTTGCTTAAGTCTCTTAACCTCACGAACTATTATTTCGACGGGTTCTTCAATGAATTGAAGTTTTTCATTGATTTGGATTTCGTCCAACAGAATAAGGAGATCTTCTTTAGCAAAACATTTCTTCAAATTCGAGACATGGAAAGTGTTATGTACAGCCGCGAGTTGTTGAGGTAGCTCCAGTTGGTAAGCTGCTGGTCTAACACGATCTATAATCTTGAATGGTCCAATGTACCTTGGATTTAGTTTCCCCCGTTTACCAAATCGAACAACGCCTTTCCAAGGTGAAACCTTAAGCATGACCATTTATCCAATTTCAAACTCTATATCTTTTCTTTTACTGTTCGCGTAGCTCTTTTGTCGACTCTGGGCGGTTTTCAATCGTTGTTGAATTTGGAAGATTTTCTCGGTAGTTTCTTGTATTATCTCCGGACCCGTAATCTGTCTATCCCCCACTTCATTCCAACAAATCGGAGACCTGCACTTTCTACCATAAAGTGCCTCAAACGGCGCCATCTCAATACTAGAATGATAACTATTGTTATAGGAAAATTCTGCTAACGGTAGGTGTCGATCCCAACTGTTTCCGAAATCAATAACACATGCTCGTAGCATGTCTTCAAGCGTTTGTATCGTCCTTTCGCTCTGCCCATCAGTTTGTGGATGATAGGCAGTACTCATATCTAGACGAGTTCCTAATGCTTGCTGTAATGTCTGCCAGAATCTTGAAATAATTCTGTCATCCCTATCAGAGATAATAGAGATTGGTATTCCATGTCTGGAGACGACTTCCGTCAAATACAGTCGTGCTAACTTCTCCATCTTGTCATCTTCTCTTATTGGCAGGAAGTGTGCAGATTTGGTGAGACGATCAACTATTACCCAAATAGTATCAAAACCACTTGCAGTCCATGGCAATTTAGTGATGAAATCCATGGTAATGTTTTCCCATTTCCATTCTGGGATTTCGGATTATTGAAGTAGACCTGATGGTTTCTGATGCTCCACTTTGACCTTAGAACACGTCAAACATTCCCCTACGTATTTAGCAACATCGGCTTTCACACCTGGCCACCAAAAATGTTTCTTGAGATCCTTGTACATCTTCCCCGTTCCAGGATGTATTGATTATCTGGTTTTATGAGCTTCTCTAAGTACCATTTCTCTCATATCTCCAAATTTTGGTACCCAAATTCTTTCAGCCCTATACCGGGTTCCATCTTCCCGAATATTAAGATGCTTCTCCGATCCTTTGGGTATTTCATCCTTTAAATTTCCCTCTTTTAAAACTCCTTGTTGCGCCTCCTTTATTTGAGTAGTAAGGTTAGTGTGAATCATTATATTCATAGCTTTTACTCGAATGGGTTATCTGTCCTTTCTGCTCAAGGCATCGGCTACCACATTTACCTTCCCCGGGTGGTAACGAATCTCAAATTCGTAATCATTCAACAATTCAATCCACCTACGCTGCCTCATATTCAGTTGTTTCTGATTAAATATGTGTTGAAGACTTTTGTGGTCGGTATATATAATACTTTTGACCCCAGTGCCTCCAAGTATTTAATGCAAAAACAACCGCAACTAATTCCAAATCATGCGTCGTATAATTCTGTTCGTGAATCTTTAATTGTCTAGACGCATAAGCAATTACTTTCGTTCGTTGCATTAATACACAACCGAGACCTTGCTTTGAGGCATCACAATATATCACAAAATCATCATTCCCTTCAGGTAATGGCAATATAGGTGTCGTGGTTAACTTTTTCTTTAACAATTGAAACGCTTTCTCTTGCTCATCTTTCCATTCAAATTTCTTCCCTTTATGCGTTAATGCAGTTAAGGGTTTTGCTATTCTGGAAAAGTCTTAGATGAACCTTCTGTAGTAACCAGCTAGTCCTAAAAACTGGCGTATGTGTTTCAGAGTTTTCGGGGTTTCTCACTTTTCAACGGTTTCGATCTTTGCCGGGTCCACCTGGATACCTTCTTTTTTCACTATGTGACCAAGGAATTGAACTTCTTTCAACCAAAATGCACACTTTTAAAACTTAGCATACAGTTTTTCTTTCCTCAATACTTCTAGCACTTTTCTCAAATATTCTTCGTGCTCTTGATCATTCTTTGAGTAAATAAGTATGTCATCGATGAAAACAATGATAAACTTGTCAAGATATGGCCCACACACTCGGTTCATAGGGTCCATGAACACAACTGGTGCGTTAGTCAATCCAAAGGGCATAACCATAAACTCGTAATGACCATAACGTGTCCTTAAAGCAGTTTTTGGAATATCATCCTCATTTACTCGCATTTGATGATATCCAGAACGTAAATCGATCTTTGAATAAACAGACGAGCCTTGTAGTTGATCAAATAAGTCGTCGATTCTCGGTAGTGGGTAGCAGTTCTTAATGGTAAGTTTGTTCAACTCTCGGTAGTCGATACACAACCTGAATGTACCATCTTTCTTCTTCACAAACAGAACAGGAGCTCCCCATGGTGATGTACTTGGTCAAATGAAACCACGCTCTAAAAGTTCCTGTAACTGACTTTGTAATTCTTTCATTTCGCTGGGTGCGAGTCTGTATGGAGCACGAGCTATTGGTGTAGCTCCTAGTACAAGGTCTATTTGAAATTCAACGGATCGATGTGGGGGTAATCCCGGTAATTCTTTCGAAAATACATCGGGAAATTCTTTTGTGACGGGAACATCACTGATGCTCTTTTCTTCAGTTTGTACTTTCTCGACGTGTGCTAGAACAGCATAGCAACCTTTTCTTATTAGTTTTTGTGCCTTCAAATTACTAATAAGATGTAGCTCTTCATATATGTCGCTCTTTTTTTTCATCTGCCTCAGGAAGAATCTATTTACTTCTAAAATACTCTTGGTTTTATAGTGTTTCTAGTTCTCCCGTGTCTTTATATTACTATATGCATCGATATATATGGTTTATAATTTCTGGTTTGTCGTTGGGCTTTATATGTTCCCTTATATTTCAAAGTCTTTGCTTATGTCTTCTATATTCATTATCATTCACAGTTAATGCTCTCTTTTATTTACTGCAATTTATACCCCAATTTCTATTTCGGAGTTTTGTCCTTTTGTTTCTTCTTCTTGCGATTAAGCACCGCTTGTAATGGTCCAAAATTCACAGATATGAATTTTGGAATGAACATTGTTAATGTTCTAGGAAGGAAATTGCGATGGCACGATCTTGGCTTGTCAAATTACTAGAATTCCTTGAAAAATGCCGAATCATCAAGAAATATTTTCTTGATATTTTAGAGGTTAAATAGAATACAAGAGTCGTATAACATGGCACATGATGATGTTGTGATCTGTGAATCATCACGTTCCATTTAGAAACTCAGCATGACTTACTGTAATATAATCACATTGATCAAGTGTCATTATATTATACTAATTCATGCTTTAGTTCCCAACACTACTTCAAAATATTCCTATTTTAAACTTGAATGTTTCAGAATTTAGAAACTAAAATAGTTTCTTTTATGATATAATACAGATAGCGCGAAGAGGTAAATGATTTCAGATAAGAATAATTATAAAAATATCTTAGAATGTCTAATATCAGAGGATGATGAAGGATATTGTCCGCAGGGGTTTAGAGTCAGGAGCAAGGTATTGGTTAATGACTTCAGCAAGTACTGAATCATTTGGATTCTTTGAAGGCAGGTTCAGCCTTTGTGATTTGTCCACAGCCTCCTTTATACTTTGCTCAATCCGTTTTCCAGTTCCAAAGCTTCTCTTTTTCTGAGCTTTGCCAATATACTATCCTTTATCATCCAACTTTTTGCTGTTAAGGTCATTTGCAGTTTTTGCTGCTTCATCAGCATTTTTCAAAATTTCGAGAACTGGTTCGCAGTTTAGGGTGTTTTTCAGAAATTTCTCATTCAAAGAATGTAAGTCTTGGAGGTAGACGTTGTGTGTATATGTAATTGTTGATGTAGACATGCTGCGAGGTTTCAAAATACTGATTGCCGATTCTCAATAATTGGTATGGAAATTCTTGTTATACGGTACGAATAAGTATATGATAGGGTTTCGATAATTATAATGATTT
The DNA here is from genome assembly GCF_046630445.1 of Rutidosis leptorrhynchoides. Lineage (NCBI taxonomy): Eukaryota > Viridiplantae > Streptophyta > Magnoliopsida > Asterales > Asteraceae > Rutidosis > Rutidosis leptorrhynchoides. Next base: position 264,345,288 of record NC_092337.1, read on the forward strand.
TTTTTTTTGGAAAGTCAAAGATCAGTGAAGTTGTTGGTAAGTTTATTGCTAATGTGGTGAATATAAACGATTCCCCGGTAACGTTGGCGAAAGGGCAACGTATCTATCGAGGTTATAATAAGACTGTTTTGATTGAGAAGTCGAAGTTGACTTGCTGGAGCTGTGACAAAACTGTCTATTTTGAAACGGAATTGAAAAGTTATTTTAGCTAGTAAATGCCAAAGGGTCTAACACGGATACATGTCGAACTATGACTTGGATTTTGAGAGTTTTTCAGGTGTATAACTGTGGGTAACATGTGGTTGGATCATCATCTCGATTGTTCCTTAGTTGAAGTGTCTTCAGGAATTTCGAAGGGTTTGAGCACATATTGTAATCGTTAATACATATGATGTTCTAACACAGTTTTGAAGTCAAAGTATAGCTTTAAAAGATATAGGAATCTAAGAGTGATGATACTAGTTATATTTCGAATTGAATTATGCGATTTCAAAATCAGAATATGTAATTGAATTTGAATGAGTATGATTGTTTTGATTTATATGAAAGAATGGATATTGTTGTGAAAGTAGGGAGTATAGTTGATGATTGCTGAATCAGTTTCGAAAAATGTAATATATTAATTGTGAATTTATATATCTCTCGGGTATTACCTACCCGTTAAAAAAAATTTCACAATTAATATTTTGTACAAAAGAAGTTTATTACAGTCTTTATGAAAATATATGTGTATATTTTCTTTAGATGTAATATAGATTTAATGAGTTAATATTAAATTAAACTCATTTGTTTTATGGTTGGAACTAGAATTGAGTAATCCCTAAAACTTTATAAATTGCATAAGTATTTCTTCAATAATATTGAAATTATGAATCATTACTTTGTTATTTGTTGGTTTTAGTGAAATTCTTGTGAACTTCGCAAGGTACGAATGATGTTATTTGAAAAGTTTCGAGTACATCGATGATGAAAGTGTAAAATCAAACATATATTCGAATAATACACTTGATTAATTATGAATTGGATTTTTATTGAATTGAGACAGAGATTGTAATTAACGATGGTTAAGTTGCGGACGAAGGACGTACATCATTGCATATTTTTAATATGAATTAACTGAGTAGTTAAGATTCACACATAATAGCTTAGTATGGTTTAAAAATTTATACATATAAAATATACATATAAATCTTTCGATTGGAAATGAGTTAATACTTCATAACTCGTTGATACAATATATTTGTTGTTGATTCGTAATGATGTCCACAATGATTCTTGAGCTGACAGTGTTTGTGATGTTAAGGTGCTATTGATTCTGACGATACTGACGGCACTGACTGTGTTGATGATGCTACGGTCCTGTTGATGCTGTTGGTAAAACAATTCTAGCTTGTAAATCGTACACCATTTTCGATCAAAGTTTCTACTCTACCATCTCCGTTCACTCATCCGATTTACGGTCAGAATTAAATAATCTCTAAGATTTTGGAGATTACATAACTGCCGCAGAGATATCTCTTCAATGAAGTTTATGAATTAATACTTCATCGTTTGTTGTTGTTGATATTCCTGGATATTTACAGGGCGTATGACGTTGATGTTTGAGATACAGATTGTGATGTTGCGGTATGGGATGTGGATGTTGTTGTTGGTGGTGGTGATGGTACTGTTGGTGTTGCTGATGGTGGTACTATTTATGCTGCTGGTGCTGCTGCTGGTGTTTGTAACCTTTGCACCATATTCTCCAAAGCCACTACCCGAGCGCAAAGCTCGTTGACTTCTTCTATTACACCGGGGTGATTGTCGGTTCGGACGAGCGGATAAATAAAATCTAGAATTTGGTGTAGTATGTAATCGTGACGAGATACTCTAGAAATACGAGAGAAAATGGTGTTTCGGATAGGTTCGCCGGTAAGTGCTTCAGGTTCTTCGCCAAGAGGACAATGTGGTGGATGGAAGGGATCACCTTCTTCTTGTCTCCAATGATTAATGAAGCTACGAACCCATCCCCAATTCATCCAGAATAGATGATGACTAATTGGTTGATTCATTCCGGTCACACTGCTTTCGGAACTTGAGTGGGATTCCATTTCGGAATCCGAGGGACTTGAACTAATGACAAATTCCATTTCGTACGATTGAATAAAGAATTTTTCGATATAAAATGATTTTTCAGCTATCAGGTGCTATTCTAATTATATAGAGCAAAAGTTTTCGTAGATTACGGAGGAATTTACGAAATATGTCAGGCAAAGTTTACAGTAACAGATACGCTAAGATATGAATTTTGTCTATACACTATTCATGCAATCATTGCAATAAGATGTGTCTAGACTAAGAATGATAGGCAGGTAATTTCCGACAAAAATGATGAGCAAAACTTTTGACATGCAGACACGGTCGAAGTCCAGACTCACTAATGCATCCTAACGACTATCAGTTAGACACACTAATGCAGACCTGGTTCGCTAAGACCACGGCTCTGATACCAACTGAAAGGACCCGTTCATATACATTATAAACGATTCACAATAGTTGATTACATTGCGAGGTATTTGACCTCTATATGATACATTTTACAAACATTGCATTTGTTTTTAAAAGACAAACTTTCTTTACATCGAAAATTGACAGGCATGCATACCATTTCATAATATCCACTATCAAACTATAAATTGATTTAATAATAATCTTTGATGAACTCAATGACTCGAATGCAACGTTCTTCGAAATATGCTATGAAAGACTCCAAGTAATATCTTTAAAATGAGCAAATGCACAGCGGAAGATTTCTTTAACACCTGAGAATAAACATGCTTTAAAGTGTCAACCAAAAGGTTGGTGAGTTCATTAGTTTATCTTAATCATTTATTTTCATCATTTTAATAGACCACAAGAAAATTATTTTTTAGTTCTCATAAATATACGTCCCATGCATAGAGAAAAAAATAATCATTCATATGGTGAACATCTGGTAACCGACATTAACTAGATACATATAAGAATATCCCCTATCATTCCGGGATCCTCCTTCGGACATGATATAAATTTCGAAGTACTAAAGTATCCGGTACTTTGGATGGGGTTTGTTAGGCCCAATAGATCTATCTTTAAGATTCGCGTCAATTAGGTTGTCTGTTCCCTAATTCTTAGATTACCAGACTTTAATAAAAAGGGGCATATTCGATTTTGATAATTCAACCATAGAATGTAGTTTCAATTACTTGTGTCTATTTCGTCAAATATTTATAAAAGCGCATGTATTCCCAGTCCCAAAAATATAAAGGGTAAATAGGCAAATGAAACTCACCATACTGTATTTCGTAGTAAAAATACATATAACGTCATTGAACAAGTGCAAGGTTGGCCTCGGATTCACGAACGTATCAATATTGAGATTCAATATTGCAGGAAAGTACGTAGACGCAACGGAGATGATAAACACTAGATTGACCTCACGAGCATACCCATGAACCATACCCATCACCCCCATAGCGATAACCCATAATTTTCTTAGCTTCGACTCATTCAAAAAAACTATTTTGAAATCACTCGGACAGCACTCCGTCGTAATATTTTATATATACTAATAATATCTTGAAATAATACAGAGCAAATATATATATATATATATATATATATATATATATATATATATATATATATATATATATATATATATATAAATCGATTGAGAGAGTTTAGAGAAATATATTTTCAAGTTTCTATGAAATAATGAAACCTATTGAATTCTATTTATAATAGATTTTTGAATTGTTAAAGTGAATTATTAAAGTATAAATTATTAAAGTGAATTATTAAAGTATGAATTATTAAAGTGAATTATTAAAGTATGAATTATTAAAGTGAATTATTAAAGTATGAATTATTAAAGTAAATTATTAAAGTTAATTATTAAAGTATGAATTATTAAAGTGAATTATTAAAGTATGAATTATTAAAGTGAATTATTAAAGTATGAATTATTAAAGTATGAATTATTAAAGTGAATTATTAAAGTTAAAGTTAAAGTAAAGTAAAAGTAAAGTAAAGGTAAAGTTAAAGTATAGTAATAATATAAAAACTATGTATGTATAATACGCGTATAAATATATATAATATTAATTTAAATCGTTATATATATTTAATGAAATAAAATTTAAATATCGTTATATTTATTATACTGGTTAAGTAATGAGTTGTCAATAGTGATTCTAGATATTTATAAAAGTTATATACGTTTTAATAATAAAGTTCTTTTTTAAACTGAAAACGTCTTTGTACGTTTGAAAATAGATTAATAGAATATTATGGAAACCAATTCTCCACTAACTTTTGTCTAACTTTCGTAAATGACACTTTTTGTTTTTATTTATAAATAGCTTTACAAATTATTCTGAATATCGTTAAGAGGAATAGATTTTCTCAAATCATAGTGGACCTCTCAACAGAGACTTGTAATCATAATTCAATGTTTCTGATAATTCAATCATTTAATATTTTTTTTTTTCGTCAAAAATCTTATTGAAACAAATACGTTCGTGTAAAGTATTATACGTTTAATACTTTATTAATATTCTCAAGTTATAATATATGTATATATACATATACATATCTATTTATATATAACGGTTCATGAATCATCGGAATTTGGTCGAGGTTATAATGAATGTATGAACACAGTTTAAAATTCTTGAGATTTAACTTAACAAACTTTTCTTATCGTGTCGGAATAATATAAAGTTTAAAGTTTAAATTTGGTCAGAAATTTCAGGGTCGTCACACTCGGCGTGTGAAGAAGCAAATCTCAGCATGTTATCAAGAACGAAAGTTTATTATCAGAGCAGTTTTTTAGCATTTTTATGAAGACATAGCCTTTTACAATCATTGTATTCATGCCAAAATACACATTTTTGGCATTTGAAGAACATATTTTCGCATTATATGAAGAGCAACGTTTATCAATTTACTGTGAACCATTGTGGTTATTTTACAGTGCATATGTTAGCAATTTGTAATGACCCGCACTTTTTCGATCGTTCTATACTTATAAGATTAATATTTACATAAATTAAACCTTACCAACATGATAAGCAATCCAAATTATTGAGACTTATGTTTTTGAAATGAGTTTTACACAACGTTTGACCGTCTAGTTTGACCGATGATATCACGAACTATATAACATATGATAATTATACGTTTGTGTATATATATGTATATATACATATTTAACATGATCTAAGGATGTTTTAATATCTCATTTTGTATTAATAACAATAAGTTATAAGTATATTTTGAAACTACTAACTTAAGTTTTCAAAACGATAACCATACGTAACGTTATTTGACATAAATACTTATAACATATAATGTTTATACATATATCGTATATGTAATGTATTTAATCACTTTTAAAAACTTAAATACATAAAACAATATAAGTATATTCACAAAAGATAGCTATATTTGAATTCTCATTCCATTTTTCACAAGATTTTCTATACGTATATCTAGAGTATATGTACTCGTATCATACCTAGCTTCTATACGTATTTACTATTGGTATATACACATCAAATTACCACCAACCAGCCCTTGTTCATGCCTTATGTATAAGGTAACTCTCTTGTTCATGCCTTATGTATAAGGTAACTACTTTTGATGTTTAGTATGACTAATTACATAAAAATACAACATGAAATTTTGTCCATGTTTTTCCATTAATCATGTTTTTATGGCCTTAAATACATCTTCCATTTTCAAATTTTATTACCTCATTTCTTTAACCAAAAACACACTCTTAAGAAACTCCATAACCATTCAGCTAGTATCCATGAAGATCTAGCCATAAAAACATCACTTAAACACCATAAGAAAAACCTTACAAAAACACTTCAAGAATCCTTTCAAGAACACAAGTTTACTTCCAATCTTTCATCCAACTCCATCACTCTTTTGGTTCTAGATTTTTACTTCTCTTTTACAGCAATCTTGTCCAAGTAACTTGAGGTAGTAACTTTGTTCATAACCTTATTCGATTCATATATATATAGCTATCTTATTTTGTGGTATAAAATTTTAACAACAAGAACATAGTTTGAATGTTTTCAAACTTGTTTGCAAACTAAATAGATCCTTCTAACTTAACTTTTAAAATACTTCAAGACCTGTAATATAACTTAAATATATGCTAATTTAACAAGGTATAACTTGGTTTTTCAAAGAACACCTTAAAAACTGTTTTTACGACGTCGGAGTGCAACCGGGGGCTGTTTTGGGTTGGATAATTAAAAACCATCTTGAACTTTGAATTGGAGGTTTATATTCTGGAAAAATGATATTTCTTATGAATATGATGACACATAAAAATTTTATGATTTAATTCAAAGTATAAGTATTTTTAGAAAAATGGTCATTAAATGATATTTTTGTAACAAAAATGATTAACTTCATAAGTTTCACTAAAGTTTGACCTATGACCTGTGATTTCGAATACAAACTAAGGTATTTACAGTTCATAGTCTTAAAGAGGGACTCGATCCAAGGAAGTGGCAAGTTGAATTAACGAAAACGGAGTTGTAACGAAGAAACTATGACCAAAACGAGATCGGATATCTAAGACTAGTTTAGCTACGAAAATAATTGGAGAAAATTAAATAAATCACATCTTTTTAAAATAACATGATATTTTATATATATGTACTCATAATTTAATTTTATATGGTTCAGGATCACCAGTAAACAATACGAGAAGATTAATCATAAGATCCCATGATTGTACGCAACACGTCATTTGACAACACCGGTACTTTATGTACGCAACACGTCATTTGACAACACCGGTACCGTGGGTCAAGATTAATCTCGACCAATACATATACGATGGGGGTTTTTATTTATTTCATTGGGGGTTTATTAAACACCTAAAAATGAACCATTAAAATTGAATTACTAACATCGGACTGCTAACTACGGACTAAGGAATTATTAAAAGTATTAAAAGTATTATAAGTATATATATGTGACGTTTGTTTAAAAAGAAAAGGTATTGATATATTATATATGGATAGGTTTGTGATATCAATCGGAGACCAAGTCAAAATTTCATATCTTCAAGACGAAAGTGAGTATATAGTCCCACTTTTAAACTCTAAATATTTCGGGATGAGAATACATGCATTTTATGATTTACGTTATGGATACAAGTGATTAAAAATATATATTCTACGTTGAGTTGTACCACTGGCATACTTCCCTGTAGCTTGGTAACTACTATTTACATGGGTATTGTAAACGCGAATCCTGTTGATAGATCTATCGGGCCTGACAACCCCAACCGGACTGGACGACCAGTATTCAACGGTTGCACAGTACTTCGTTTCGGTGACTACACTTGGTACGGTGTAGTAAGATTTCATAATAAAGGGAATATGCGACGTTGATTAAATGTTAAGTATGGTTATCAAGTGCTCAACAACTTAGAATATTTTTATTAAAACGTTTATATATGAAATCTTGTGGTCTATATATATATATTGCTGCCGGCATTAACCCTATATCTCACCAACTTTATGTTGACGTTTTAAGCATGTCTATTCTCAGGTGATAATTAGAAGCTTCCGCTGCAACATGTTGAATTTAAGCAGGATCTTGCGTACTCATATTTGTGTCAAAAATAAAACTGCATATCCGAGGATTTGTATTGTAAAATATGCTAGAAATTGTGTTGTTATCATCATTTGTAAAGTTTGTAAGTCTAAGATTATAGCTAAACGATAATCATCTTTATTTTGTCTAAAGCTTGTATCAAAATAAGAATTATGGTTTGTAATGTAAAATATATGCAGTTGTTCTTTTAAAAATGTCGCATATAGAGGTCAATACCTCGCAATGAAATCATACGTTATCTAACACGTTCTTATGGTTAAGGTCGAGTTATGACATGTGGTATCAGAGCGGTGGTTTTAGCGAACCAGGTTTGCATTAGTGTGCCTAACTGATAAGTCGTTAGGATACATTAGTAAGTCTGGACTTTGACCGGATCTGATTTAACAACCATTGCTTATCATTGTTGGTTAAAATTTATATGTAAATATTATGTAGTACTAATGGGTTAGTTGTTGTGTGATAGATGTCGGGCTCAAAACTTGTTATCACATTCAGCGACTCCGAACCAGAATCTTCAGATGGTGTTCCAGTCATTAACCTATCCGATGACGAAAATAATATCTTTGGGGAAGACTCACAAATTCTTGATGAACCAACAATAAAGAACCCGGAAAGTGAACCCGAGGAGGAAAGTGAACCCGAGGAGGAAAGTGAACCCGAGGAAGAAATACAGGAAATTACAAAAGACAAGTTCGAACTAGGAAAGAAACGAAAGGCTAATGAATTAGAAAATTCAAATCCCGAGTTTAGTAAGGATGATGTGGCACCAAATCCACTAAACACTACCACCCCTATTCCCGCTATACCTATTCGTTCTATCCCGGCATCCAGTTCTTCAGCCCCACCGCCAAAATATAGGCAGACAGCTAGGATAAACGTTAGGCCATTCCTTGAACCTAAAAGTCCTAGAAAATAGACCAAACGATGCGCTGCCGTATTAAACCATGGGATCATATAATGTTTTGTATAATATTATTAGTGTGGTTTGCTTAATGTTCGATGTAAGATAAGCATATGTAAAGTAGTGAAGTATGAAATGCAATAATTTTCCATGGTTAAGTATTATTTAGATTGTAGTAATTGGTTCTGTACTAAGCTATTAAGTATGAACATTAACGGGTAGGTACTACCCTAGATATAATTATAAAATGCTAATAAGAAGAATAGGCTTTTATAATAATACCTAGTTCATATTATTAACAAGCTATAATGTACTATAAATACACACTACATCTATAATATTCCATGTGAATAATTATTTTCTTTCATTAGGAAATGGCGCGATTGAATCGAATGACGGAACAAGAAGTCGAGGAATTCATCAACCAGCGAGTCAATGACAGAATGTTATGGGTCGAAGCTGCAAGAGCTGCTGCAGTTAACCCAAATCCTCGTGTAGGATGCACCTACAAGACGTTTCAAGCTTGCAAGCCCTCATCATTCAGTGGAACGGAAGGACCGATCGGTTTAACCCGGTGGATAGAAAAGATGGAGACTGTGTTTAAAATCAGTGGTTGTGTTGAAAAGGACATGACCAAGTATGCATCGTGCACTTTACAAGATAGTGCACTCACGTGGTGGAAAAATTATGTGAAGGCTGTAGGAGGAGATGTAGCTTATGATACTCCATGGGAAGAATTCAAAACAATGTTAATCAACGAATATTGTCCAAGGAACGAGGTTAGGAAGTTGGAAGATGAATTACGAAGCCTGAAGGTTGTTGGTACTGAAATCACCAACTACAATCAGCGATTCATGGAATTAGTTTTGCTATGTCCTGAATTGGTTCCAACCGAAGAACGGAAGATTGAAATGTACAAAGATGGTTTGCCCACAAAGGTCAAGGCAAACGTTACAGCATCGAGACCTAAGACAATTCATGAAGCTATAACCATGGCAAACGAGCTAATGGATCAGGTCATCTTGGATAAGAAATCATCCAATACTGATGTGAAGGTATTGGGTAACAAAAGAAAGTGGAATGGAAATTATGATCGAGGTAACCAACAACAATCTTTTAAGAAACAAGAAACCACGAAAGGTGCGGGTAGTGGTTCAGGTTTTGGTTACAAAGGACAAAGTCCTTTATGCAACCGATGCCACAAACATCATTTTGGTTACTGTAGTGTGGTATGCAACAAGTGTAATCGACAGGGTCATCTTGCTGAAGATTGTAGGGCTCTCGTTACAAATACAAATGGTACCAAGACTCCTGCCACCAATGCAAATAGAACTGCTTTGGCTACCGTTACTTGTTTTGGGTGTGGAAAACAAGGTCACTATAAGAGCCAGTGCCCGAATCCAGAGAAGAATGTCGGACCTGCACGTGGGAGAGCATTTATTATTAATGCTAGAGAGGCACGTGAAGACCCGGAGCTTGTTACGGGTACGTTTACCATTAATAACTTATCAGCGTCTATTATATTTGATACTGGTGCCGATAGAAGTTACGTGTGTAGAAATTTTTACACTAAATTGAATTGTTCATCATTACCTCTAGATGCTAAGTACATGATTGAGTTAGCTAATGGTAAACTAATTAAAGCCGATAAAATTTGTCGTGATTGTGAAATAAATTTAGCCGGAGAAACGTTTAAAATTGACTTAATACCCGTAGAATTAGGAAGTTTTGATGTAATAGTCGGCATGGACTGGATGTCCAAAGTAGGAGCTGAAGTTGTGTGTGCCAAGAAGGCAATTCGCATTCCTAGTAAGGATAAAATGCCGGTGATGATTTATGGAGAGAAGGGTAATTCAAAGCTAAAACTCATTAGCTGTTTGAAAGCCAAGAAGTGTTTAGAAAAGGGATGTTATGCTATTCTAGCACATGTTAATAAAGTCGAAAAGAAAGAAAAAGAGAAGTGCATTAACGATGTGCCTGTGGCAAGAGATTTTCCTGAAGTTTTTCCGTAAGAGTTGCCGGGATTACCTCCATTTAGATCTGTGGAATTTCAAATAGATTTAGTACCAGGAGCTGCACCAGTGGCTCGTGCTCCATATAGACTTGCACCGTCCGAATTAAAAGAACTTCAAAGTCAGTTAAAAGAATTACTAGACCGTGGATTCATACGACCAAGCACTTCACCGTGGGGAGCTCCAATTTTGTTTGTTAAGAAGAAAGATGGATCTTTTAGGATGTGTATAGATTATCGTGAATTAAATAAGTTAACTATCAAGAATCGGTATCCACTACCGAGAATTGATGACTTATTTGATCAACTGCAAGGATCATGTGTTTATTCGAAAATCGACCTAAGATCGGGTTATCATCAATTACGTGTCAAAGAAGAGGACATTCCGAAAACTGCTTTTCGGACACGTTATGGTCATTACGAATTTTTGGTCATGCCGTTTGGATTGACGAATGCGCCAGCTGTATTCATGGACCTCATGAATCGAGTTTGTAGTCCATATTTAGATAAGTTTGTTATCGTTTTCATTGATGATATTCTTATCTATTCCAAGAGTGAGCAAGAGCATGAACAGCATTTAAGGTTGATATTAGAGTTGTTGAGAAAAGAACAGCTATATGCTAAATTTTCTAAATGTGCTTTCTGGTTGAAAGAAGTGCAATTTCTTGGCCACGTTGTTAGTAGCAAAGGAATTCAGGTTGATCCAGCTAAAATTGAGGCCATTGAAAAATGGGAGACTCCTAAAACACCAATGCAGATACGCCAATTTTTGGGTTTAGCCGGTTATTATAGAAGGTTTATTCAAGATTTTTCCCGAATAGCTAAGCCGTTGACAGCATTAACGCAAAAAGGGAAGAAATACGAATGGACCTCGGAGCAGGAGAACGCATTTCAATTACTAAAGAAGAAGTTAACTACGGCGCCTATTTTATCGTTACCAGAAGGGAACGATGATTTTGAAATATATTGTGACGCTTCGCGACAAGGTTTTGGTTGCGTTCTTATGCAACGGAAGAAAGTTATTGCATACGCATCCCGACAATTGAAGATTCACGAGCGGAATTATACGACGCATGATCTAGGACTGGGAGCAGTCGTGTTTGCATTGAAGATATGGAGACACTACTTGTATGGGGTTAAATGCACTGTGTTTACTGATCATAAAAGTCTTCAACATATTTTTGATCAAAAACAGTTGAACATGAGGCAACGTAGGTGGGTCGAGCTGATAAACGACTATGATTGTGAAATTCGTTATCATCCCGGGAAGGCGAACGTGGTGGCCGATGCTTTAAGCAGAAAGGAACGAGAACCAATTCGAGTTCGAGCGATGAACATAAAAATTCGCATGAATCTCAACTCACAAATCAAAGAGGCTCAACGAAAAGCACTTACTAAAGAAAATATAGGAAATGAAATAATGAAGAAGTATGAGAAGCAACTCGTTATGCGGGAAGATGGAACTCGATATTTTGCAAATCGTATTTGGGTACCGAAGTTGGGTGGATTAAGGAAGTTGATATTGAACGAGGCACATAAGACAAGATACTCGATACATCCTGGAGTTGGAAAGATGTACCAAGATCTTAAGACACATTATTGGTGGCCTAATTTAAAGACAGACGTTGCAACATATGTTGGGGAGTGTTTAACTTGTTCTAAGGTCAAAGCAGAACACCAGAAGCCGTCAGGGTTACTTCAACAACCAGAAATCCCAGAATGGAAATGGGATGGTATTACCATGGATTTCATCACGAAGTTACCAAAGACTGCCTGGGGATACGACACCATTTGGGTGATTGTGGATCGTCTCACCAAGTCTGCACATTTCTTGCCTATAAAGGAAACGGATAGGATGGAGAAACTATTACGATTGTATATAAAGGAAATTGTTTCAAGGCATGGAATACCTATTTCCATTATATCTGATCGTGATAGTAGATTTACCTCAAAGTTCTGGCAATCACTACAGGAGGCACTAGGAACTCGTTTGGATATGAGTACCGCATATCATACGCAAACGGACGGGCAGAGTGAAAGAACAATTCAGACTCTTGAAGACATGCTCAGGGCATGTGTGATCGATTTTGGAAACGGATGGGATAAGTATCTACCATTAGCAGAATTCTCGTATAATAATAGTTATCATGCGAGCATTAAAGCTGCACCATTCGAAGCATTGTATGGAAGGAAGTGTAGATCTCCTATCTGTTGGAATGAAGTAGGAGATCGACAATTAACTGGTCCCGAGATCATACATGAAACTACTGAAAAGATAGTACAAATCAAGGAGAGATTGAAAACAGCCCGTAGTCGCCAAAAGAGCTACGCCGATGTCCGAAGGAAACCATTAGAGTTTCAGATCGGTGACATGGTTATGTTAAAGGTGTCACCATGGAAAGGTGTAATACGTTTTGGAAAAAGGGGTAAACTGAACCCAAGATATGTAGGCCCGTTCAAGATCATCGAACGCATTGGACCGGTAGCTTATCGACTCGAGTTACCGCAACAACTCGCCGGAGTACATAATACCTTTCACGTCTCAAACCTTAAGAAGTGTCTTGCAAAGGAAGATTTCACCATTCCTCTTGAAGAAATCCATGTCGACGAGAAACTACAATTCGTCGAAGAACCAATCGAAATCATGGACCTTGAAGTTAAACAGCTCAAGCAGAGCAACATACCGATCGTTAAGGTTCGTTGGAATGCTCGAAGGGGTCCCAAGTTTACTTGGGAACGAGAGGATCAGATGAAACAAAAGTATCCACACTTGTTTCTCGATGACGCAAAATAGGTACAATTTTAAAATTTCGGGACGAAATTTATTTAACGGGTAGGTACTGTAATGACCCGCACTTTTTCGATCGTTCTATACTTATAAGATTAATATTTACATAAATTAAACCTTATCAACATGATAAGCAATCCAAATTGTTGAGACTTATGTTTTTGAAATGAGTTTTACACAACGTTTGACCGTCTAGTTTGACCGATGATATCACGAACTATATAACATATGATAATTATACGTTTGTGTATATATATGTATATATACATATTTAACATGATCTAAGGATGTTTTAATATCTCATTTTGTATTAATAACAATAAGTTATAAGTATATTTTGAAACTACTAACTTAAGTTTTCAAAACGATAACCATACGTAACGTTATTTGACATAAATACTTATAACATATAATGTTTATACATATATCGTATATGTAATGTATTTAATCACTTTTAAAGACTTAAATACATAAAACAATATAAGTATATTCACAAAAGATAGCTATATTTGAATTCTCATTCCATTTTTCACAAGATTTTCTATACGTATATCTAGAGTATATGTACTCGTATCATACCTAGCTTCTATACGTATTTACTATTGGTATATACACATCAAATCACCATCAACCAGCCCTTGTTCATGCCTTATGTATAAGGTAACTCTCTTGTTCATGCCTTATGTATAAGGTAACTACTTTTGATGTTTAGTATGACTAATTACATAAAAATACAACATGAAATTTTGTCCATGTTTTTCCATTAATCATGTTTTTATGGCCTTAAATACATCTTCCATTTTCAAATTTTATTACCTCATTTCTTTAACCAAAAACACACTCTTAAGAAACTCCATAACCATTTAGCTAGTATCCATGAAGATCTAGCCATAAAAACATCACTTAAACACCATAAGAAAAACCTTACAAAAACACTTCAAGAATCCTTTCAAGAACACAAGTTTACTTCCAATCTTTCATCCAACTCCATCACTCTTTTGGTTCTAGATTTTTACTTCTCTTTTACAGAAATCTTGTCCAAGTTACTTGAGGTAGTAACTTTGTTCATAACCTTATTCGATTCATATATATATAGCTATCTTATTTTGTGGTATAAAATTTTAACAACAAGAACATAGTTTGAATGTTTTCAAACTTGTTTGCAAACTAAATAGATCCTTCTAACTTAACTTTTAAAATACTTCAAGACCTATAATATAACTTAAATATATGCTAATTTAACAAGGTATAACTTGGTTTTTCAAAGAACACCTTAAAAACTGTTTTTACGACGTCGGAGTGCAACCGGGGGCTGTTTTGGGTTGGATAATTAAAAACCATCTTGAACTTTGAATTGGAGGTTTATATTCTGGAAAAATGATATTTCTTATGAATATGATGACACATAAAAATTTTATGATTTAATTCAAAGTATAAGTATTTTTAGAAAAATGGTCATTAAATGATATTTTTGTAACAAAAATGATTAACTTCATAAGTTTCACTAAAGTTTGACCTATGACCTGTGATTTCAAATACAAACTAAGGTATTTACAGTTCATAGTCTTAAAGAGGGACTCGATCCAAGGAAGTGGCAAGTTGAATCAACGAAAACGGAGTTGTAACGAAGAAACTATGACCAAAACGAGATCGGATATCTAAGACTAGTTTAGCTACGAAAATAATTGGAGAAAATTAAATAAATCACATCTTTTTAAAATAACATGATATTTTATATATATGTACTCATAATTTAATTTTATATGGTTCAGGATCACCCGTAAACAATACGAGAAGATTAATCATAAGATCCCATGATTGTACGCAACACGTCATTTGACAACACCGGTACTTTATGTACGCAACACGTTATTTGACAACACCGGTACCGTGGGTCAAGATTAATCTCGACCAATACATATACGATGGGGGTTTTTATTTATTTCATTGGGGGTTTATTAAACACCTAAAAATGAACCATTAAAATTGAATTACTAACATCGGACTGCTAACTACGGACTAAGGAATTATTAAAAGTATTAAAAGTATTATAAGTATATATATGTGACGTTTGTTTAAAAAGAAAAGGTATTGATATATTATATATGGATAGGTTCGTGATATCAATCGGAGACCAAGTCAAAATTTCATATCTTCAAGACGAAAGTGAGTATATAGTCCCACTTTTAAACTCTAAATATTTCGGGATGTGAATACATGCATTTTATGATTTACGTTATGGACACAAGTGATTAAAAATATATATTCTACGTTGAGTTGTACCACTGGCATACTTCCCTGTAGCTTGGTAACTACTATTTACATGGGTATTGTAAACGCGAATCCTGTTGATAGATCTATCGGGCCTTACAACCCCAACCGGACTGGACGACCAGTATTCAACGGTTGCACAGTACTTCGTTTCGGTGACTACACTTGGTACGGTGTAGTAAGATTTCATAATAAAGGGAATATGCAACATTGATTAAATGTTAAGTATGGTTATCAAGTGCTCAACAACTTAGAATATTTTTATTAAAACGTTTATATATGAAATCTTGTGGTCTATATATATATATTGCTGCCGGCATTAAACCTATATCTCACCAACTTTATGTTGACGTTTTAAGCATGTCTATTCTCAGGTGATAATTAGAAGCTTCCGCTGCAACATGTTGAATTTAAGCAGGATCTTGCGTACTCATATTTGTGTCAAAAATAAAACTGCATATCCGAGGATTTGTATTGTAAAATATGCTAGAAATCGTGTTGTTATCATCATTTGTAAAGTTTGTAAGTCTAAGATTATCGCTAAACGATAATCATCTTTATTTTGTCTAAAGCTTGTATCAAAATAAGAATTATGGTTTGTAATGTAAAATATATGCAGTTGTTCTTTTAAAAATGTCGCATATAGAGGTCAATACCTCGCAATGAAATCATACGTTATCTAACACGTTCTTATGGTTAAGGTCGGGTTATGACACAATTGCATACATTAAACATTCATGGCGTACTAATTAGGCTTGATCCACCTAAATTCGTCATCAATCGTTTATGTACTGCACAGTACCGAACAAAATATTATATATTTTTCTTAAACAAAGTGCTGCCCGTGACAAATGTAAAACATTACATTTATAACCTGCCCACAGAAGGAGTGTTTTTTTAAAATACCTCCGATAGCGGAAGCTTTTGTGTCGGCCAGTAAAGGCACAAGGGATCGGCTAGAAAACGTTTAAGTTTTACTAGAACGCACCGAGGCATGATACAAAACTCAGATACTTGTCATGACAAACATTATAAAAAACTTACTTCACAGAACGAAGTTCTATATTTTATGTATGAAGGCAAACTAATTAGCAATTCTTCCTCATATACTTTATGACGGAAGACGTAAGACGGAGAGTTTATTGATTTGTAATCATTCTTCTAAAACACTCCACAATTCTTCCTCATATACTTTATGACGGAAGGCGTAAGACGGAGAGTTTATTGATTTGTAATCATTCTTCTAAAACACTTCATAATTCTTCCTCATTAATTTTATGACGGAAAGCGTGTAACAGAATTCAGACATCATATTCATTTAGCAAAACTTGATATTGCAAAGCGTCTACATATGAATTACCTTATACACTTTTCAAAATGATTTGCTCAATTATACACTGCACAATTGTGTATAGAAATGTTATGCTCAGGTGCATAATCGATTGGTTTTAAAGCATTAAGCATCAAAATATTTGCAACAAGCATGTAAACACACGTAGTGATCACAATAAAGTCAGTATGTATATAATGTCAAGGTCAGAAGGAAATTTATTACAAAGCATTGTTTAATATTTTTACAACGATCAATCAAATTGCACGCTAAGCACATCTTGAGCAGATGAGTTTTCTTTGCTGCATACCTCATCATAAACATTTATCTTCAAATTTATCAATTTGTCTTTAGTCTCATCAACCTTTTCCTGAGTACCAGGAGGCATAAGTTTGGAAATAGCAGCAGAAGGGGTCTGGTTGGGAGTAAGGCGTTTAAACAGCTTACCGGTCACATCAGCAATAGAATGGGTGCAGGCAGCATTAACATAATCATTGTAGGGATTCCCTACAAGACTGGATCCAAGCACCTTAGCTATCAGACCTGGTATACCCTTCTTAAGCTCAGCAAAATTACCTTCGCCTTTCTCCGCCCTCCAGAGAAGCTCAGCAGACTTTTCTCTCTCTACATTCAGCTGCTTCTCCAGCTCACCCACTTTCACCTGCTCCTCTTCAACTCTTTTCTTTTCAGTATCCTTTTCCCATTGCAGAACAGCAGCAGCATCTTGAGCACTTTTTAGCTCAACTTCTTTAGCCTTTATTATTTTCTGCGCATCACTTAAGGCACGCTCAGCACACGAGCATTTGCACCTTCAGCTATGTCTTTACGGGCTATAGCAAGAATAGACTCTTGATGCTTCTGCAGTTGCAGCACAGAGTCCAGATGATTGGTTAGCAGTACATGAGCTTCCATAGTTGAATCTCTGAGTTGATCAGAACGGAGAGCGGTAAATTGGGGTTTCAGCTCAGGGATAACACAACCCTGTACAAGAAAAAATTTTATGAGTAATTTCAGGCAACTCACATCAATAAGTTACAAACGTATACATGCAGAAGGTCTTATCATTCATACCTGAAGAAGAGTTGCAAATTCTTTATCCTTCGTGGCAGGGTTTGCAATGATGGCCTGCAATGCCTTCACAGGAGCAGGAAGAGTTGGCTCTTGCACATTAGACGATGTGATAGCTGGGTTAGTGATATTAGGAGGAGGAGAATGATAAGCAGAGTTGCCTTCCAGCCTATCTTCATGAAATTGAGATTCATCAAATGGAGTAAAGTTTGGGTCAGGCGTTTTCAGGCCCTTCTCTCCTTCACTTTCAAGATTCTCCTCCGTCCTCCGTTCACCGCCCTCCGAGGCCTTCCCCTGGCTATCATCTGACTCTGCTAAAATCACTAACAAGAACAAATTAGCATTATGAACAAATATAACGGTTGTAAGGAAAAACATGTGCATTTTCAAGAAAGCACAGATTAGACATACTTCTCCTGCATTTCTGCTTTTTGCCCTTCTTTGTACTCTTCGCCCTTTTAGAGCCTATGCTCTTCTTTCTTGTCTTTAGGGTTGGAGGAGGAGTGGGGTTAGTTTCACCTGTGATGTCGACTGATCCCGATGTTTGTTGATCGGCAGTGGTGGTATCATCCACTGTCCGCTCAGTGTCTGTATGCTCAGACCCAGATTCACTGTCTGAGCTGTTCACAGCAATTTCTTTCCCCTTTTCAGCAGTAGCAGCAGCATCAACAGCAGCTTTAGTTTCAGCTGCAATTCTCTCCGCCTCTAGCTCTTCAACAGTTTTGTCACGAACAGTGACCTCTACGTCATCATCAAGATCAACGGATAAAAGGGTAGAGCGGACCTGCATCACGGCGTTGGCTGCAAAAATTACACATGAACAGTAATATAAGTAAACATGTCAAACAATAGACACGAATCTATATATAATAGGATGATCATATCACATCCTACCCTGTTTTTTCTCACGAAGTATTGGCACAGAATTGCTCGGCCATTCTTGACTCACTTTGCAAAGCACAAGAATTCCCTCATACCTTTCGTATGATCTGGGCGGAAGGCGGAGCCCTTTCAAACTATTTACTATCCGCTGCTCTGCGGGAGAAATCTTAACACCCTTTCCTATACCAGCATCAATAGAACCCCATTCCCAGACAACGGAATACTCTTCCGGAATAACGGTCTCATCACCAAAGAAAAATGGACTTTTCCAGTCCTTCAGATTTGAAACTCTATTCGGGCCAACAAAATGATTATTTTTCTTACTATCAATAGTAAGCCAGCAGTCACTAATTGTGAGAATTCTAAATAAAGAGATAAAAACGTTAATATGAGGCTTTATGTTAATAGCATTGCAGTACATTTCAAAAAGGATGATTTTTTGAAGGCCGTGGGGATGTATTTGACTAAGACAGGCCTTATAATATCTAAGAAGGCGAAGAAGAAAGTTAGTAAGGGGAACACGGAGGTTGCCGTGGGTAATTTATAAGGCGTATAAAGTAATTTTCCCCTCAGGAGGGTTGTCAGCAGTTTGTCTATTTGTGGGAAGAACAGGGTTGTATTGATTGAGATGGCGGAAGGCAATCTTTAAGCCATCTAAATATTCACTTGTCGATGATGAAGCCATCGTGCTAACTTCTGGGATGTCAGCGGTATTTGACGACGAAGGCTTAGCGTGCTCTTGGCCAGTACTCCGTGTAGAAGCCATGATAATACAGTAAAAGATATCAACAAGAAGAAAATAGCAGTAAGATGAAGTGTACTGACCTTGGAAGATGGTAAACCTTAAAAAGTTGAATATTGAAGAAGGCGATGAAGATTTGGGGGAGAAATATGCTTTTTAGATCTTGGCAAAAGTAAAAAGTGATGGTAACAGGGTTATGCCGGTTTTTATCGGATTTCATCGATGCAATTTTTATGGCCACTATTAAGACACGTGAAGGGGTGAGTTTAAATGAAGGGTACGAAATAACACTTTTTACAGCTGGAGGCGCGTGGACGATCTCAGCCGTAAAAAATTAATCATAACAGCGTCAGTAAAACTCGTCTGCATTTAATGCCTAAAATATTTTCCCCGATGCAAGTGGGCAATGAACAGGCTGGTTTGGCATGCGTTTTTAAAAGTTTAACGACTTAATCATTCTTCAAATGCTTAAGTCATTAAACTGGGGGGACTTAATGGTGTATCCTATTGTATACACACATAAAAGGCATAATGGTTGTATAAAAGTAGCATCAGGAAGGCTGGAAACAACAATTCTGTGAATTTTTCCGTTCAGCGTTCTACGCTGTACAGGCTGCTCCGTCATGCGTAAGCCCTGAAGGCCGCCTAGCGTGTAAGCCCTGACCGGAGAGCGCCACCTTCATCATAAATTTCGTATCACGAATAACAGAACGTATCATCATTTGACACGTGTCCCCGATCAATTTGGTGGATCTGATACTATAAATAGACCCCTTGGGTCGATATTTTACACAGTTCAGTTATTCTGACAACTTTGAGAGCTGAGACTTCACTTCTCTTTCTATCTCTACTTTCTCTCACTAGAAGTCATCCGGCTAGCACTCTTACACTCTACGGACGACAGATTGATTAAGCCACCCCACAAGTTTCTACACTTGTGAACCGGGTCTGCAGGGATTATTTCCCGAGGGTAAAAATCAATCGGCAACACTCCGCCCTCCTAAAGCTAGATTACTTCTAGTATCTTGTTGACACACTAAGCCTTACCTCATAAGGAAATATGTGTTAACAATAAAAAGAGGCATATTCGATTTCGATAATTCAACCATAGAATGTATTTTCATGTACTTGTGTCTATTTTGTAAATCATTTATAAAACCTGCATGTATTCTCATCCCAAAAATATTAGATTTTAAAAGTGGGACTATAACTCACTTTCACAGATTTTTACTTAGTCGGGAAGTAAGACTTGGCTACTGGTCGATTCACGAACCTATAACAAATATGTACATATATATCAAAGTATGTTCAAAATATATTTACAACATTTTTAATACATTTTACTGTTTTAAGTTTATTAAGTCAGCTGTCCTTGTTAGTAACCTACAACTAGTTGTCCATAATTAGATGTACAGAAATAAATCGATATATATTATCTTGAATCAATCCATGACCTAGTGTATACATGTCTCAGGCTAGATCACAACTCAAACTATATATATATATTTGGAATCAACCTCAACCCTGTATAGCTAACTCCAACATTACTGCATATAGAGTGTCTATGGTTGTTCCAAATAATATATATATATGGGTCGATATGATATGTCAAAACATTTGCATACGTGTCTATGGTATCCCAAGATTACATAATATATTAGAATACATGTATAATACAATATAAGTTATCTAGGATATGATTAATATAGATTTGTTACCAATTTTCACGTATCTACAACAAGCAAAAATAACCAATCTTGTTTTACCCATAACTTCTTCATTTTAAATCCATTTTGAGTGAATCAAATTGCTATGTTTTCATATTGAACTTAAATTTATGAATCTATACAGAAAAAGTATAAGTTTATAGTCGGAATTACAGGTTACAAGTCATTTTTGTAAAGATAGTCATTTCAGTCGAAATAACGACGTCTAGATGACCATTTTGGAAAACATACTTCCACTTTGAGTTTAACCATGATTTTTGGATATAGTTTCATGTTCATATGAAAAATCATTTTCCCAAAAGAACAACTTTTAAATCAAAGTTTATCATAGTTTTTAATTATCCAAACCAAAACAGCCCCCGGTTTCACTACGACGGCGTATATCCGATTTTATGGTGTCCATCGTGTTTCCAGGTTTTAAATCATTAAGTTATCATATCATATAGATATAGAACACGTGTTTAGTTGATTTTAAAAGTCAAGTTAGAAGGATTAACTTTTATTTGCGAACAAGTTTAGAATTAACTAAACTGTGTTCTAGTGATTACAAGTTTTAACCTTCGAATAAGATAGTTTTATATGTATGAATCGAATGATGTTATGAACATCATTACTATCTCAAGTTTTCTGGATAAAACCACTGGAAATGAGAAAAATGGATCTAGCTTCAAAGGATCCTTGGATGGCTTGAAAGTTCTTGAAACAGAATCATGACACGAAAACAGTTCAAGTAAGATTTTCACTCGAAATAAGATTGTTATAGTTGTAGAATTGAATCAAAGTTTGAATATGAATATTACCTTGAATTAGAAAGATAACCTACTGTAAATGAAAAAGGTTCCTTGATCTTAGATGATTACTCGGAATGGATTAGAAAGCTTGGAAGTAGACTTGCAAACTTGGAAGTATTCTTGATTTTTATGAAACTATACTTATGGAATTTATGAAGAACACTTAGAACTTGAAGATAGAACTTGAGAGAGATCACTTAGATGAAGAAAATTGAAGAATGAAAGTGTTTGTAGGTGTTTTTGGTCATTGGTATATGGATTAGATATAAAGGATGTGTAATTTTGTTTTCATGTAAATAAGTCATGAAT
This sequence comes from Rutidosis leptorrhynchoides, assembly GCF_046630445.1. NCBI lineage: Eukaryota > Viridiplantae > Streptophyta > Magnoliopsida > Asterales > Asteraceae > Rutidosis > Rutidosis leptorrhynchoides. Next base: position 264,367,779 of record NC_092337.1, read on the forward strand.
GATTACTCATATTTTTGTAATTTTATGAGATATTTCATGCTAGTTGCCAAATGATGGTTCCCATATGTGTTAGGTGACTCGCATGGGCTGCTAAGAGCTGATCATTGGAGTGTATATACCAATAGTACATACATCTAAAAGCTGTGTATTGTACGAGTATGAATACGGGTGCATACGAGTAGAATTGTTGATGAAACTGAATGAGGATGTAATTGTAAGCATTTTTGTTAAGTAGAAGTATTTTTATATGTGTCTTGAAGTCTTTCAAAAGTGTAAGAATACATATCAAAACACAACATGTATATACATTCTAATGGAGTTGTTAAGTCTTCGTTAGTCGTTACATGTAAGTGTTGTTTTGAAACCTTTAAGTTAACGATCTCAATTAATGTTGTTAACCCAATGTTTATTATATCAAATGAGATGTTAAATTATTATATTATCATGATATTATGATGTCTGAATATATAACGACCCTCATTTTTCCATTCTATATTTTTCCAATATTAAATGCACAAACAATATAATCAAAACTTAATGATTAAACTTTAATCAACAATTGTTAAGTATTAAGAGTTAGAAAACATATTAATTAACTTTGTGCAATAATTGACAAGTTAATAAAAGATGAAAATAATAAACTGTTAGTCGACACTCACTGCTAATTAAAATTTATGCATTTATGTAATATTATAACTGATAACCTATAAGTAATAAATAAAAATTGACATTTATATAAATAATAAAACAATTGAGAACTAAATATATACAAGTCATGAATTAGTAAAAAGAAAATAATACTTATCATGTAGTAAATGTAAAAAATAATAATAGTAATAATAGTAATAATAATGAGACTAAAGAATCTTAAACAATTACATCCTTATGTTGACTAAAAATTAAAATAATATATATATAAACTAGTACCACCTATTGTTGACTAAAAATTATAAAATAAAATAAAATCATTAATTAGAACATCCTTATGTTGACTAACACTCTAATACTTGCACTATATAAACTCCTAGTTTCTCATTCACAAATCACACCAAAATCCTCTCTCAAAAACAATCTCTCCCTCTCCCTCTCTTGTGGTATTCGGATCTTCAAGCTTGTTCTTCGTGTTCTTCAAGAATCTTCAAGGAGTTCTTCAAGATTTTTAAGGCTTTGATCTTCCATCTTCATCGTGTTCATCTTTTCTTTGTTAATTATCTTGAATCTTCAAAGGTATAACATAAACCCTAAACTATTTACATAAACTTTAATCTTTGTTAATTCATATTCATATTATAAACTTGTTATTCATAAGTATATACATAAACACTCCTAGATTTATATATACATATATACATGTAAAAAAAATATTTTTATGTATATATACGAATTATATATACATATACATATTAAAACCTTAAACCCTAATACTACTTATACTAGTACTTAACATGTATACACTATTACTATTACTAGCACCTATAACCTACTACTTATATTGTAGCACAAAAATATTTTGGGATATGTATTAGAGATGTATAGATCTTCGAACTTTCTTGACGAATGGTTTCTACGAGATTCTAGGCAGAGGGTTTGGATTTCCGATTTAAAGGGTCCTATGGCTCAAGCCCCTAGATCTAAATTAGCCATTCGAAGGGAAAGGGGTGATTGGAAGCTTATCTAATACGGCAAGTATCCTAAAATGAAAAACACTCATAAAAGTAGAAACTCTATAGTCATAGAAACTTAGTAAAATAAGAAACTTTCTAAAAATGGAAACATTATAAAAATAGTAACTTACTAGGAATAGAAACTTAGTAAAACAAACTATACTTAAACACATACTTAAACTTAAACATGGGCAAAACACTTAACTACTCTTAAATGTCAATAGGTTGACTTTCCTGCTCACTCGTTCAACTCTTTATTCCGAGGAATAACTCTCTCTCTACTTACTAAGGTGACTTTCATAGCCCCACTCTTATTGCTATAGCACTTTTTATACTTACTGGGGTGAGACACATGCTGCTTTTACTATTTACAATTTAGACACAAGTACCAACTAAAACTATGCTATACCCGGCTATGTCCGACTAAGTCCCTACAGTGATATTTTTAGGTGCTGCGGCATGCTTAGTTATTGGGGGTAGGCCTATCGGGAGTAACGTCCCCGATACATTTGATGTTATCGTTGTATTGCTTGATAATGAAATTAAACCGACAAGTAGAACTAACTTGTCATGGGGCAAACTTGAACGTTTAGTCTAAATATCACGCACTGGCATAACTTTTTGATCCTGCGGGAGATCAACCTTACAAATTAAATCTTGTGGTCTAAAACAAACGGTCAAACTTATTTGTTAAACCTATGAACTTCACTCAACCTTTTGGTTGACACTTTAGCATGTTTTGTCTCAGGTGCTGTTTGATTCAAGCTCTTATACTTACTGCTTATGTGATGCTACTTGGACATAGGATCAAGAGATATCGCATTTATTACTTCTGCATGTGAACATTTCCATTATTGTTATTCCTATCATTGTAACTACGTTTCATTTTCCGCTGCGTGCTCAATAAAGTTTGTTTTATCATTTAGTATTGTTCTCGTATATTATAATATGTTGGTTGATTTGATATTAAGTCACATTTCACCCAGGCCCTAACTGGGGGTGTGACAGATTGGTATCAGAGCAAACCAGGCTGTTATAGAGAACCAGGATTGCATTTTTATGTGTGCCTTACTTGTTAGCTAGGGTGCCTTAGCAATCTAGGAAACTATAACCTTTCCTGCCTTGGACTTAAAGCACTTAGGATTGTCGTATAATCTTAACAATTATGCTTTAATAAACTTGACTCAAAGATTCTAATCAAGATCTCTTTCCTAATGATAGGATGTCAAGCTCAAGCGTTAACAAGCCCAACAAAGCAACTCACAACCCTACCACCGAAGTAGGTGTTGGACACTCTTCAACTTCGAGACCAATTCGAAGTCCTCTTTATAGTCCTGCTTCACCACCGCTGAATTATAGCCCGAATACTATTTTAGATTCACATGGGTCTCCTCAATACTACCCAACTCCGAGAACCCAAGATAAGGGAAAACGGCATGAAGAAGTTGGTCCATCAAGGAAGAGAGCCCGATCTCCTTTTTATGATGGTCCTAAGTATGAAATCATGAGATTACGAAACGATACCGAGAGAAACATTGGAGGTCTACTTCGCCACATGGAAAGAGTGGATCGTCGAATGAAGAAACTTATGAAAGAAAACGTCGAGCTAAGAAAGGAGTTGCTGATGCTAAAGTGCGAGGAAGAACGCAACACTCGCTGGGGAAAGCAATCACTTGCTTACCTCAAGGAGGATGTTGATGTCCGAATGAAAATGGAGAAAGGTCGAGTCGACGAACAACTTGCCATAAGAGAGTACAACACTAATGCCGTAAACAGTCGTGTTACCAACCTTTATGACAACTTCGAGTATCTCTATGAGAAACAAAAGTCGAAAAATGAGAAAGTTGAGGAGTTTATGAAGAAGGTTGGAGACGAAATATGAAGACTACTTCAATCTTAATATTTCCTAGTTATTTTTCCTATTTTCCATCTATGTAAAGGCTGTGCCTTAAACAATTTCTATTTCCGAATCGTGTAATAAAGGCTTATTTAATGCCTCGTTCTAATAATATAAAGTGTTTTATTAATATCATGCGATATCAATACTTTAGTTTATTCATACTTGTGATTACTCAAACTTATAACTTGTTAAACTTATCAAACATATGTTCACTTTTATGTAGTGACATCATGGTTCGTTCAGCTGCACCTACCGTTAACAACGTTGTGTTAACTACTGAGCAATTCCAACAGTTACTCGCTGCTGCCCAAGGCAACGCCCAAGCTAATCATGCTAATACTCAACCAAAACCTTGTTCCTACAAGGACTTTACAAACTGTCACCCTCCCGCTTTTAAGGGAAACGAAGAAGCTGTCGAACTAGTTCGTTGGTTCGAAAAGATGGAATCTATTTTCCGTATTTGCAACTGCGGTGATGATGATCGAGTAAAGTATGCCACTAGCTCGTTGGGTGGTAATGCTTTAACTTGGTGGACTGCTTATGCCAAGTCCGTAGGAATTGATAATGCTAATGCAATTCCATGGGACGAACTCAAAAGTATGATGGTCAACAAATTCTGCCCAAGGAGTCAAGTTCAGAAGCTTGAAGCTGAGTTCTGGGAACTCAGGGTCAAGGGTACTGACATTGAGAATTATACCAATCGTTATCTGGAGCTTTCTACTCTATGTCCTGAAATGTTTCCTACTGAAGCTAGAAGAATTGAGCGGTATATTGAAGGTCTTCCCGAGGATGTTCAAGGGAATGTTATTGCTGCTGAGAAGGTTACTTTGGATGCTGTGATTCTCATGGCACAAAATCTCATGTTGGCCAAGAGAAGAAGGGCGTCGGCCAATAAGCAAGTTGAAACCAAGGGTAATGATGGTAAGAGGAAGTTTGAGCCGTCTCAAGGTTCAACTCAGAATGTTAGTAAAAAGCTTATGGATAGTACAAGGACGAATTATAAGGGCACTTATCCTTTTTGTGTTCGTTGTGAAAGGCATCACCCGGGGCAGTGCACTGCCACTTGTTCGTTGTGTAAGAAAGTGGGACACGTAGCTAAGAAGTGTAGGACTCCTCTAAAGAATAAATCTATTGTTCCTGCCAAAGCTCCTCCTACTTGTTATACTTGTGGGGAAAAGGGACACATTAGTCCAAATTGCCCTAAGAAGAGAGATAATCCTGCTACTGGAGCCAATACTACTGCTGCAAAGGGTCGTGCATTTGTTATTACTGCTGCTGAAGCCCGAGATGAAGATGAGGTCATCACGGGTACGTATCTCGTCAATAATTGCTACGCAACTATTTTATTCGATACTGGTGCTGACCGAAGTTACGTATCTAATGAATTTTGTACCCTATTTACTGAAAAGCCTCAACCCTTAGAAACTAAACGATTAGTAGAAGTAGCCAATGGAAAGATCATGAAAGTTGATAAAATTTATAAAAACTGCAACCTAATCTTAGCCAGCAAAGAATTTAAGATAGACCTTTTGCCGGTCGAGCTAGGAAGTTTCGATGTCGTAGTTGGAATGGATTGGTTACGTCCATTAAGAGCTGCGATCATGTGTTACGATAAAACCGTTCATGTTCCATTAGGAAATGGAGAGACTCTTATTATCCAAGGTGAAAAGAGTGGTTCCAATCTCAATATTATCTCCTGTATTAAAACCCGCAAATACCTTATGAAAGGTTATCCAGCTATTCTAGCCCACGTTAATCTGATTGAATCGAAAGAGAAGCGAATTGAAGATGTACCAGTAGTTAAAGACTTTCCCGATGTGTTTCCCGAAGATCTTCCGGGTATTCCACCTCCTCGACAAGTTGAATTCCAAATTGATTTAACTCCTGGTGCTGCTCCTGTTGCTAAAGCACCATACCGTTTAGCACCTTCCGAAATGAAGGAATTATCCAACCAACTCCAAGAACTATTGGATAAAGGTTTCATTCGTCCAAGCTCGTCCCCTTGGGGAGCTCCTATTCTGTTTGTTAAAAAGAAGGATGGTACATTAAGGATGTGCATTGATTACCGCGAACTTAACAAGCTTACTATCAAGAACCGTTATCCGTTGCCACGTATTGATGATCTATTTGACCAACTTCAAGGGTCAAGTGTTTATTCAAAGATTGATTTAAGATCCGGTTATCACCAACTCAAGGTCAAGGAATCCGATATTCCTAAGACTGCTTTTCGCACTCGTTATGGGCACTATGAATTCTGTGTCATGCCTTTTGGTTTAACTAATGCTCCTGCCGTGTTCATGGACCTCATGAATCGTGTTTGTAAACCGTATCTTGACAAATTTGTCATCGTATTCATTGACGACATCTTGATCTATTCGAAGAATGAGAAAGAGCATGAGCAACATTTGCGCATGATTCTTGAACTCTTACGAAAGGAACAACTTTATGCTAAATTTTCTAAGTGCGAGTTTTGGCTCAAAACCGTACAATTTCTCGGACATGTTGTTGATAGAAACGGAATACATGTCGATCCAGCTAAGATTACTGCTATTCAGAACTGGGAGATACCAAAGACTGCAAAGCATATTCGTCAATTTTTGGGACTTGCCGGTTACTATCGAAGGTTTATAAAAGATTTTTCTCTCATTGCCAAACCTCTTACAAAGCTGACTCAAAAAGGGAAGAAATTTGAGTGGTCCGAAGAACAGGAATCTGCTTTCAAGATTCTGAAGGAGAAGTTGACCACAGCCCCGATTCTTTCTTTACCTGAAGGTACCGACGACTTTGTTGTTTACTGCGATGCCTCAAAGCATGGCTTTGGTTGTGTTTTAATGCAACGAGAGAAGGTTATCGCCTATGCATCTAGACAGTTGAAGAAACATGAAGTAAACTATACCACACATGACCTAGAGTTAGGTGCCGTGGTATTTGCATTAAAGATATGGAGACATTATCTCTATGGTAATCACTTTACGGTGTACACTGACCATAAAAGTCTTCGACACATCTTTGATCAAAAACAGCTGAATATGAGGCAAAGTCGATGGCTCGAGACATTGAACGATTATTATTGTGAGCTGAAATATCATCCTGGCAAGGCGAATGTAGTTGCCGATGCCCTTAGTCGAAAAGACGATATTAAACGTGTTCGTGCTTTAAACCTAAAAATCAAATCGAATCTTATTTCACGAATCTGTGAAGCTCAATTGGAAGCTATTAGACCGACACTTATCGAAGGTGAAGGACCTATTGGTTTTGAGAACCAACTTCAAGTGAAAGCTAATGGTACACGGTACTTTGGCAATAGAATCTGGGTTCCTCGTTTTGGTAATCTTCGCGAACTAGTCTTGGATGAAGCACATAAGACTAGATATTCTATCCATCCCGGTTCCAGTAAGATGTATCACGATGTGAAGGAATTCTACTGGTGGCCTAACATGAAAGCCGATATTGCTACTTATGTTAGTAAGTGTCTCACTTGTTTGAAAGTCAAGGCCGAACATCAAAAGCCTTCTGGTCTGTTGACACAACCCGACATTCCGCAGTGGAAGTGGGAAGGTATCACTATGGACTTCGTTACTAAGTTACCTAAGACTTCGAACGGTAACGATACTATTTGGGTCGTAGTTGATCGTCTTACTAAATCTGCACATTTCATACCAATCAAGGAAACCGACAAGATGGAGAGATTAGCACAGCTTTATATTAAAGAAATCGTCTCACGTCATGGTGTTCCTATCTCGATCATTTCTGATCGCGATAGTCGATTTGTTTCTAGATTTTGGAAAACTTTACAATCTGCTCTTGGAACTCAACTCGACATGAGTACAGCTTATCATCCGCAAACCGATGGTCAAAGTGAACGAACTATTCAAACTATGGAGGATATGCTACGTGCTTGTGCAATCGATTTCGGCAAAGGATGGGATAGACATCTACCTTTGGTTGAATTTTCTTATAATAACAGTTATCACTCCAGCATTAAGGCTGCACCTTTTGAAGCTTTATATGGACGGAAGTGTAGATCCCCTTTGTGTTGGGATGAACTTGAGGACAGACATTTAACTGGTCCTGAAATTATTCATGAAACTACCGAAAAGATCGTTCAAATCAAGCAACGTTTAGAAACTGCCCGTAGCCGACAGAAAAGCTATGCCAATAAGAAACGAAAAGACATCGAATACCAAGTTGGAGATAAAGTCATGTTGAAAGTATCCCCTTGGAAAGGTGTTGTCCGCTTCGGTAAGCGAAGTAAACTCAGTCCACGATATGTTGGACCATTCACAATCACTGAAAGAGTCGGTCCCGTGGCATACCGATTAGAACTGCCAACCGAACTTAGTCAAGTACATGATGTGTTTCATGTCTCAAATCTTAAACGGTGTCTTGCCGATGACACACTCGTTATTCCTCTGGATGATGTCCGCATTGATGAGCAAATGCACTTCGTTGAAGAACCTATAGAAATCATGGAAGGAGAGGTCAAACAAACGCGTAAAAGCAATATACCTATCGTTAAAGTCCGGTGGAATTCGCGTAGAGGCCCCGAATATACCTGGGAACGCAAAGACCATATGAAACGGAAATATCCCCATCTCTTCTCAACTGCTGATGCAAACGAGAAAACTACCTAAAAACTTCGGGACGAAGTTTTCAATAACGGGGAGGTACTATAACGACCCTCATTTTTCCATTCTATATTTTTCCAATATTAAATGCACAAACAATATAATCAAAACTTAATGATTAAACTTTAATCAACAATTGTTAAGTATTAAGAGTTAGAAAACATATTAATTAACTTTGTGCAATAATTGACAAGTTAATAAAAGATGAAAATAATAAACTGTTAGTCGACACTCACTGCTAATTAAAATTTATGCATTTATGTAATATTATAACTGATAACCTATAAGTAATAAATAAAAATTGACATTTATATAAATAATAAAACAATTGAGAACTAAATATATACAAGTCATGAATTAGTAAAAAGAAAATAATACTTATCATGTAGTAAATGTAAAAAATAATAATAGTAATAATAGTAATAATAATGAGACTAAAGAATCTTAAACAATTACATCCTTATGTTGACTAAAAATTAAAATAATATATATATAAACTAGTACCACCTATTGTTGACTAAAAATTATAAAATAAAATAAAATCATTAATTAGAACATCCTTATGTTGACTAACACTCTAATACTTGCACTATATAAACTCCTAGTTTCTCATTCACAAATCACACCAAAATCCTCTCTCAAAAACAATCTCTCCCTCTCCCTCTCTTGTGGTATTCGGATCTTCAAGCTTGTTCTTCGTGTTCTTCAAGAATCTTCAAGGAGTTCTTCAAGATTTTTAAGGCTTTGATCTTCCATCTTCATCGTGTTCATCTTTTCTTTGTTAATTATCTTGAATCTTCAAAGGTATAACATAAACCCTAAACTATTTACATAAACTTTAATCTTTGTTAATTCATATTCATATTATAAACTTGTTATTCATAAGTATATACATAAACACTCCTAGATTTATATATACATATATACATGTAAAAAAAATATTTTTATGTATATATACGAATTATATATACATATACATATTAAAACCTTAAACCCTAATACTACTTATACTAGTACTTAACATGTATACACTATTACTATTACTAGCACCTATAACCTACTACTTATATTGTAGCACAAAAATATTTTGGGATATGTATTAGAGATGTATAGATCTTCGAACTTTCTTGACGAATGGTTTCTACGAGATTCTAGGCAGAGGGTTTGGATTTCCGATTTAAAGGGTCCTATGGCTCAAGCCCCTAGATCTAAATTAGCCATTCGAAGGGAAAGGGGTGATTGGAAGCTTATCTAATACGGCAAGTATCCTAAAATGAAAAACACTCATAAAAGTAGAAACTCTATAGTCATAGAAACTTAGTAAAATAAGAAACTTTCTAAAAATGGAAACATTATAAAAATAGTAACTTACTAGGAATAGAAACTTAGTAAAACAAACTATACTTAAACACATACTTAAACTTAAACATGGGCAAAACACTTAACTACTCTTAAATGTCAATAGGTTGACTTTCCTGCTCACTCGTTCAACTCTTTATTCCGAGGAATAACTCTCTCTCTACTTACTAAGGTGACTTTCATAGCCCCACTCTTATTGCTATAGCACTTTTTATACTTACTGGGGTGAGACACATGCTGCTTTTACTATTTACAATTTAGACACAAGTACCAACTAAAACTATGCTATACCCGGCTATGTCCGACTAAGTCCCTACAGTGATATTTTTAGGTGCTGCGGCATGCTTAGTTATTGGGGGTAGGCCTATCGGGAGTAACGTCCCCGATACATTTGATGTTATCGTTGTATTGCTTGATAATGAAATTAAACCGACAAGTAGAACTAACTTGTCATGGGGCAAACTTGAACGTTTAGTCTAAATATCACGCACTGGCATAACTTTTTGATCCTGCGGGAGATCAACCTTACAAATTAAATCTTGTGGTCTAAAACAAACGGTCAAACTTATTTGTTAAACCTATGAACTTCACTCAACCTTTTGGTTGACACTTTAGCATGTTTTGTCTCAGGTGCTGTTTGATTCAAGCTCTTATACTTACTGCTTATGTGATGCTACTTGGACATAGGATCAAGAGATATCGCATTTATTACTTCTGCATGTGAACATTTCCATTATTGTTATTCCTATCATTGTAACTACGTTTCATTTTCCGCTGCGTGCTCAATAAAGTTTGTTTTATCATTTAGTATTGTTCTCGTATATTATAATATGTTGGTTGATTTGATATTAAGTCACATTTCACCCAGGCCCTAACTGGGGGTGTGACAGAATATCTCTTAATATTATATATACATTAAAATATCGTTACAACGATAATCGTTACATATAAGTCTCGTTTCGTAATTCTTGGGTTAGTAGTCTTGTTTTTACATATGTAGTTCATTGTTAACACACTTAATGATATATTTAAATATCATTTTATCATGTTAAATATAGTGTATCAATATCTTAATATGATACATATGTATTTAGTAGACGTTATCATAACGATAATCGTTATATATATTAGTTCGAGTTTCTTAACTTAATAATCACATTTCTTATGTATATCACACATTGTTAATATACTTAGTGCAATACTTACTCATCATAATCTTATGTCAACCATATATATGTCTATATATATACCACAACATGTAGTTTTTACAATTTTGTAACATTCGTGAATCGTCGGTCAGCATGGGTGATCAATTGTCTATATGAAACTTATTTCATTTAATCAAGTCCTAACAAGTTTGATTGCTTAACACGTTGGAAACATTTAGTCATGTAAATATCAATCTCAATTAATATATATAAACATGGAAAAGTTTGGGTCAGTACACCTTAAGTTACGCCGTGTTTTCTTTAAAGCGTTAAATGCGGGGAACCCAAGTGCAATTTTATGCTACGGGTTAAGAACCTATTTTGACTCAACATATCCCAACATAGGACTTCGTGCTTTAGAAATGTGACAACCCAGAAATTTTCGACCAAATTTAAACTTTTATTTTTTATGATTCCGACACGATAAGAAAAGTTTGTAAGTTGAATCTCAAGAATTTTAAACTGTGTTCATACATTCATTTAAACTCGACCAAATTCCGACGATCACGAACCATTACATAATTGAATATGAATATGTATATGTATGTATATGTATATATATTATAACTTGAGAACGTTAATAAAGTATTAAACATATAATACTTTACTTGAACGTATTTGTTTCAATATGATTATCGATGGAATTAGAAGATAAGATCAAATGAATGATTTATCAGATACATTGTATGATTACGAGTCTCTGTTGAGAGGTCCACTTTGATTTAGGAAACTTTTCCTTTTTAACGGTATTCGGAATAAATGGTAAAGTGATTACAAGTAAGAACATAGTGTCACTTAGCAAGAGTTAGACAAAAGTTAGTGGAGATTCTTGTTTGATTTCCAATACATGCTTTATTATATTTCTCTCGTGACTTTTGTTAAGATAACGATTTAGTTTTCATATTATTTAACGTGAAAGTGAAATTAGGGAATGTAAATAACTTAGAAAATAGATATTGACAAGTTAAATAGATCGACATTTTACATTAAGATGATTCCTTACGTTTGATTTTTCCTTTAGACTTAATCCTACGAGTCATGATTAAAATGGAAATTAAACCTTGAAACCTGATATGATTCATATATGATTTTACTTTCTTAAACGGAAACGTCTTTTTGATATAATAGACTTTTATTATTAAAAATGTCTTATGACATAACAACTTCTACTATCATAACCTTTGTAATAAAATGATTTTTGAATATAAAATAATTTGGTTATTAAAATGTTTTATGAACGTTTGTATATAAATGAACTATATCAATTTTAAAATTTAAAATACAAATGTTATGAAATAGTAATTCTTAATATTTAAACGATTTCTAAATATATAAGTTTTGAATGACATTAGTTTTGAAAAACTATATTAAGTAAATAATTCAAATTTATATTTCGAAATGAAAATATAAATATATATAAATTAGTCATAAAACGTCCTGATTTAAAATAATATATTTTGATAAACAATGAGTCACTGATTTATAGAAGCAAATGACCACAGCGCTCAATTTTATAAGTTACTTTTTTTATAAGGTAATTCATTGATGAGTAAGTCAAATTATTAATAAGGGTACACGTCGCGTAATGTAAAAGCTAGTTTCCTAAACGTACGAAAGTGCGTTCGAAAAACCGAAAGTGGTACATGAGTCGAGTAACAACGTACAAGTCATTTGAACAAAAATTACATTTTTACTACGCATGTAAATATAATATAATATTTAATTAATTCTAAAGATTAAATATATTATATATTAAATATTATAAAAAAAGGTGTCGGTAGCAAAATGTGCATATGTGCGATGTATATGGAGCTCATGCACTTGCATGAGAATCCTCTCACAAACTCATGCAAGTGCATGAGGGGGTTAGGTGAGTAAAACATACATATAAACTGATCGAATTCGCATTTTGTTAACACAATTCATTTATCTATATCTCGAGTCCTCTACATATATAAATATATATATATATATATATATATATATATATATATATATATATATACATATATATATATATATATATATATATATATATATATATATATATATATATATATATTTATATATATATATATATATATATATATATATATTATTATTATTATTAAGATTAATATTATTATTATAAATCTTATTATTATTATTATTATTAAACTTAATATTATTATTAGTAGGATTAATATTATTATTTATACATAAGATACTATGACAAGGACATGTGCAAATTATTTCAAGATGGGTTTTTCTAGTAGGATAGGGCTAAGGAGATTATGGGTTATAGCTATGGAAGTTATGGGTATGGATCATGGGTATAGCTCGTAAGGTTCATCTAGTGTTTATCGTCTCCATTGCGTCTACGTACTTTTCCTGCAATATTGAATCTCAATATTGATACGTGAGCACTCATAACTTAACTTTTATATATTATTAGTGCATCCATGACTAGTGCTCGAGTATATAGGATTGTGCATGCTTGTATGTTTAATATTGTGTTAGATAGGTTATGTTGAATCCTGAATTAGATACATATGCTACTGAGATAAGGTATATGATATGCATGTCGTTAGAAAGCTAGCGAAAAATTAAGAACTTTGTATTTAGAACTCGTGTGATTTCGATGAATGGATTAGAAGTTATAGTCAACTGAATTTTAGTATTGTTGTTAAAATGATTATTATTACTATCGTCGTTATTATCGTCGTTATTATTATTATCTAATTATTATTATTATTATTATTATTATTATTATTATTATTATTATTATTATTATTATTATTATTATTATTATTATTATTATTATTATTATTATTATTATTATTATTATTATTATTATTATTATTATTATTATTATTATTATTATTATTAATATTATCATTATTAATATAAGTATTATTATTAAAAATTGTTATTTTCATTATTATTATTATTATTGTTATTATCAATAAAAATTATTATTTATATTATCATTATTATTATAATTATTAGTATTATCATAAATATTATTATAATACTTATTAGTATCATTATCATTAAAACTAATATTAGTATCATCTAATTATTATGATTACTATTATTATCATTATTATGAATGCGATATGAAAGAGTACTAAAAGCTATTAAACAAATCGATTAGGAAATAATGAGTATGAGTATCATGATGAAATTAAAATGTTGTAAGATATTGATTTAGATAAAAAAATTATTGTTCTTATTATTTTTATCATTATTATTATTATTATTAAAAGTATTATTAATATTAAAACTATCATATTTACTAAAATTATTATTTTTAATAGAAATATATTTGTTATTATAAATTATCATTTTATCATAATTAATATCATTTTTAGTAAATATAAATATTTTTATTTTTATTAGTAGAATAATAGTAATTATTATTATTACAAGATAATACAACTTTTACTTATTATTGTTATTATCAATATTATTTTAACAAATAAATATGTGATACAAAGATATTTTTACCATATGTAATATAACTACATTAATATTACATACCACTATATTTTTATGATATTAAGTGAACTTTATAAATTTTATTATTTAAGATATACAAAAGTATATTTTATCATATATAGATTTTAAATATAATTTTATTAACAAATGACTTTTATTATTTACTTTAATAAAATCTGATAAATATATTTAAATATATATAAAACGACTATTTGTAAGTTATATAATAATCATGTATAGATTTTGGAATTCATTTTGAGTCAAATTGATTTTTGTTGACTTTTGCATATTAGTCTCGAGCATTAGGATGGTGATACACTACGGTTTAAACTAAATTGTTAGATAAATATTGACCAACATATAAATGTATATAATTAATTTAGGTTCGTGAATTCGAGGCCAACCTTGCACTTGTTCAATGATGTTATATGTATTTTTACTACAAAATACAGTATGGTGAGTTTCATTTGCCTTTTTACCCTTTATATTTTTGGGATGAGAATACATGCGCAAATTTTATAAATGTTTTACGAAATAGACACAAGTAACTAAAACTACATTATATGGGTGAATGATCGAAGCCGAATATGCCCCTTTTTAGCTTGGTAGCCTAAGAATTTGGGAACAGACCCCCAAATTAACGCGAATCCTAAAGATAGATCTATCGGGCCCAACAAGCCCCATTCTGGAATTTGGAATGCTTTAGTACTTCGATTTTAACATGTCCGATGGGTGTCCCGGAATGATGGGGATATTCTCTATGCATCTTGTTAATGTCGGTTACCAGGTGTTCACCATATGAATGATTTTTATCTCTATGCAGTTTGTGAAATGCCTAATACGAGATGTGTATTTATGGAAAAATTGAAATCTTGTGGTCTATTAAAATTTATGAAAATGATTGATTACGATAAACTAATGAACTCACCAATCTTTTGGTTGACACTTTAAAGCATGTTTATTCTCAGGTATTAAAGAAATCTTCCGCTGTGCATTTGCTCATTTTAAAGATATTACTTGGAGTCTTTCATGGCATATTTCAAAGAATGTTGCATTCGAGTCATTGAGTTCATCATAGATTATTATTAAGTCAATTTATAGTGAAATGGTATGCATGCCAGTCAATTTTCGATGTAAAGAAAGTTTGTCTTTCAAAAATGAATGCAATGTTGGTAAAATGTATCATATAGAGGTCAAATACCTCGCGATGTAATCAACTATTGTGAATCGTTTATAATGTATATGAACGGGTCCTTTCAGTTGGTATCAGAGCGGTGGTCTTAGTGAACCAGGTCTGCATTAGTGTGTCTAACCGATAAGTCGTTAGGATGAATTAGTGAGTCTGGACTTCGACCGTGTCTGCATGTCAAAAGTTTTGCTTATCATTTTTAGTCGGAAATCATCTGCTTATCATCCTTATGAAATTACCTGCTTATCATTTTTTAGTCTAGACACGTCTTGCTACAATAATTGCATGAGTAGTGTATAGACAAAATTCATATCTTAGCGTATCTGCTAAATCATATCTTATCGTATCTGTTGTTTTAAACTTTGTCTGATATATTCCGTAAATACCTCCGTAATCTACGAAATCTTTTGCTCTATATATATAGATATCCTATGTAAATAGAATACCACCCGATAGCCAGAAAATCATTTTATATCGAAAAATCCTTTATCCAAACGTACGAAATGGAATTTGTCATCAGTTCAAGTCATTCGAATTCCGAAATGGAATCCCACTCAAGCTCCGAAAGCAGTGTGACTGGAATGGATCAACCAATCAGTCATCATCTATTCTGGATGAATTAGGGATGGGTTTGTAGCCTCCTCAATCATTGGAGATAAGAAGAAGGTGATCCCTTCCATCCACCACATTACCCTCTTGACGAAGAAGCTGAAGCACTTACCGGCGAACCTGTCCGAAACACCATTTTCTCTCTCATTTCCAGAGTATCTCGTTACGATTATATATTACATCAAATTTTAGATTTTATTTATCCCCTTGTCCGAACCGATAATCACCCCGGTGTAATAGAAGAAGTCAACGAGCTTCGTGCTCGGGTAGTGGCTTTGGAGAATATGGTGCAGAGATTACAAACACCCGCAGCAGCACCAGCAGCATAACCAGTACCACCATCATCAACGCCAACAGTACCATTACCACCTCAAACCACAACCGCGTCGTAAACCTCAACTTCACAATCTGTCCCACGAGCATCAACGTCATACGCACCATAGATATTAAGAAGTACCAACAACAATAACTGACGAAGTATTAACTCATAACTTCATTGGAGAAACATTCCGCGGTGATTATGTAATCTCTAAAGTCTTAGAGATTATCTAATCTAGCCTTAACCATAAATCAGTTAAGCGAACCAAAATGATAGAAGGAAGAGTGGAGACTCTGACAAAAATGATGTGTGATTAACAAGCTAAACTTGTTTTACCAACAGCATCAACAGTACCATCAGCGTCACCAGCATCTCCAGTACAGTCAACATCAGAATCAACAACACCTATAACGTCACAAACTCCGTCAGTTCAAGAATCACTGTGGACATCATTACGAATCAATAACGCGTATATTGTATCAACAAGTTACGAAGAATTAACTCATTCCCTCTGAAGAAATTATATGTATATTTTATATATATATTTTGAAATAAAAATAAATCCTTCCGTGCTAAGCTATTGTGTGTGAATCTTAACTACTCAGTTAATTCATATTACAAATATGCAATAATGTACGTCCCTCGCCCTCGACTTAACCATCGTTAACTACAATCTCTATCTCAATTCAACAAATTCCAATTCCTAATAAATCAAGTATATATTTGATTTTACACTTCATCATTGATGTAACCAAAACTTTTTAGATAACATCATTCGTAATTTGCGAAGTTCACAAAAATTTAACGAAAACCAACATCATATCTCAACAAATAACGAAGTATTGATTCATAATTTCATTGTTATTAAAGAAATACTTATGTAATCTCTAAAGCCTTCAAGAGATTAATCAATTCTAATTCAAACCGTAAATCGAATGAGTTTAATTTAGTATTGACTCATTGAAATCTATGTTACATCTGAAGAGAATATATATATATATATATATATATATATATATATATATATATATATATATATATATATATATATATTCATAAAGACTGTAATAAAATTCTTTTGTACAAAATATTAATTGTGAAATTTTTTAACAGGTAGGTAATACCCGAGATATATATATATATATATTAACAATTAATATGTTACATTCTCCGAATCTGATTAAGCAAATTATCAACTATACTTCCTACTTTCACAATAATATACATTCTTTCATAGAAATCAAAACAACCATACTCATTCAAACCCAATTACATATTCTGATTTTGAAACCTCAGAATTCAATTCGAGATATAACTGGTACCATCACTTTTAGATTCCTACATCTTTCATAGCTATACTTTGGCTTCAAAACTGTGTTAGAACACCAAATGTATATTAACGATTACAATCTGTGTTCAAACCCTTCGAGAATTTTTAAAGACACTTCAAATAATGAGCAATCGAGATGATGTGTCACACCCCCAGTTAGGGCCTGGGTGAAATGTGACTTAATATCAAATCAACCAACATATTATAATATACGAGAACAATACTAAATGATAAAACAAACTTTATTGAGCACGCAGCGGAAAATGAAACGTAGTTACAATGATAGGAATAACAATAATGGAAATGTTCACATGCAGAAGTAATAAATGCGATATCTCTTGATCCTATGTCCAAGTAGCATCACATAAGCAGTAAGTATAAGAGCTTGAATCAAACAGCACCTGAGACAAAACATGCTAAAGTGTCAACCAAAAGGTTGAGTGAAGTTCATAGGTTTAACAAATAAGTTTGACCGTTTGTTTTAGACCACAAGATTTAATTTGTAAGGTTGATCTCCCGCAGGATCAAAAAGTTATGCCAGTGCGTGATATTTAGACTAAACGTTCAAGTTTGCCCCATGACAAGTTGTGTCTGTCCTTGTCGGTTTAATTTCATTATCAAGTAATACAAAGACTTAGTCAAATGTATCGGGGACGTTACTCCCGATAGGCCTACCCCCAATAAATAAGCATGCCGCAACACTTAAAAATATCACTGTAGGGACTTAGTCGGACATAGCCGGGTATAGCATAGTTTTAGCAGTTGGTACTTGTGTCTAAATTGTAAATAGTAAAAGCAGCATGTGTCTCACCCCAAATAAGTTAAATAAGTTTGCTAGCAATAAAGAGTGGGGCTATGAATTCACCTTAGTAAGTAGAGAGAGAGTTATTCCTCGGAATAAAGAGTTGAACGAGTGAGCAGGAAAGTCAACCTATTGACATTTAAGAGTAGTTAAGTGTTTTGCCCATGTTTAAGTTTAAGTATGTGTTTAAGTATAGTTTGTTTTACTAAGTTTCTATTCCTAGTAAGTTACTATTTTTATAATGTTTCCATTTTTAGAAAGTTTCTTATTTTACTAAGTTTCTATGGCTATAGAGTTTCTACTTTTATGAGTGTTTTTCATTTTAGGATACTTGCCGTATTAGATAAGCTTCCAATCACCCCTTTCCCTTCGAATGGCTAATTTAGATCTAGGGGCTTGAGCCATAGGACCCTTTAAATCGGAAGTCCAAACCCTCTGCCTAGAATCTCGTAGAAACCATTCGTCAAGAAAGTTCGAAGATCTATACATCTCTAATACATATCCCAAAATATTTTTGTGCTACAATATAAGTAGTAGGTTATAGGTGCTAGTAATAGTAATAGTGTATACATGTTAAGTACTAGTATAAGTAGTATTAGGGTTTAAGGTTTTAATATGTATATGTATATATAATTCGTATATATACATAAAAATATTTTTTTTACATGTATATATGTATATATAAATCTAGGAGTGTTTATGTATATACTTATGAATAACAAGTTTATAATATGAATATGAATTAACAAAGATTAAAGTTTATGTAAATAGTTTAGGGTTTATGTTATACCTTTGAAGATTCAAGATAATTAACAAAGAAAAGATGAACACGATGAAGATGGAAGATCAAAGCCTTAAAAATCTTGAAGAACTCCTTGAAGATTCTTGAAGAACACGAAGAACAAGCTTGAAGATCCGAATACCACAAGAGAGGGAGAGGGAGAGATTGTTTTTGAGAGAGGATTTTGGTGTGATTTGTGAATGAGAAACTAGGAGTTTATATAGTGCAAGTATTAGAGTGTTAGTCAACATAAGGATGTTCTAATTAATGATTTTATTTTATTTTATAATTTTTAGTCAACAATAGGTGGTACTAGTTTATATATATATTATTTTAATTTTTAGTCAACATAAGGATGTAATTGTTTAAGATTCTTTAGTCTCATTATTATTACTATTATTACTATTATTATTTTTTACATTTACTACATGATAAGTATTATTTTCTTTTTACTAATTCATGACTTGTATATATTTAGTTCTCAATTGTTTTATTTATATAAATGTCAATTTTTATTTATTACTTATAGGTTATCAGTTATAATATTACATAAATGCATAAATTTTAATTAGCAGTGAGTGTCGACTAACAGTTTATTATTTTCATCTTTTATTAACTTATCAATTATTGTACAAAGTTAATTAATATGTTTTCTAACTCTTAATACTTAACAATTGTTGATTAAAGTTTAATCATTAAGTTTTGATTATATTGTTTGGGCATTTAATATTGGAAAAATATATAATGGAAAAATGAGGGTCGTTATAGTACCTCCCCGTTATTGAAAACTTCGTCCCGAAGTTTTTAGGTAGTTTTCTCGTTTGCATCAGCAGTTGAGAAGAGATGGGGATATTTCCGTTTCATATGGTCTTTGCGTTCCCAGGTATATTCGGGGCCTCTACGCGAATTCCACCGGACTTTAACGATAGGTATATTGCTTTTACGCGTTTGTTTGACCTCTCCTTCCATGATTTCTATAGGTTCTTCAACGAAGTGCATTTGCTCATCAATGCGGACATCATCCAGAGGAATAACGAGTGTGTCATCGGCAAGACACCGTTTAAGATTTGAGACATGAAACACATCATGTACTTGACTAAGTTCGGTTGGCAGTTCTAATCGGTATGCCACGGGACCGACTCTTTTAGTGATTGTGAATGGTCCAACATATCGTGGACTGAGTTTACTTCGCTTACCGAAGCGGACAACACCTTTCCAAGGGGATACTTTCAACATGACTTTATCTCCAACTTGGTATTCGATGTCTTTTCGTTTCTTATTGGCATAGCTTTTCTGTCGGCTACGGGCAGTTTCTAAACGTTGCTTGATTTGAACGATCTTTTCGGTAGTTTCGTGAATAATTTCAGGACCAGTTAAATGTCTGTCCTCAAGTTCATCCCAACACAAAGGGGATCTACACTTCCGTCCATATAAAGCTTCAAAAGGTGCAGCCTTAATGCTGGAGTGATAACTGTTATTATAAGAAAATTCAACCAAAGGTAGATGTCTATCCCATCCTTTGCCGAAATCGATTGCACAAGCACGTAGCATATCCTCCATAGTTTGAATAGTTCGTTCACTTTGACCATCGGTTTGCGGATGATAAGCTGTACTCATGTCGAGTTGAGTTCCAAGAGCAGATTGTAAAGTTTTCCAAAATCTAGAAACAAATCGACTATCGCGATCAGAAATGATCGAGATAGGAACACCATGACGTGAGACGATTTCTTTAATATAAAGCTGTGCTAATCTCTCCATCTTGTCGGTTTCCTTGATTGGTATGAAATGTGCAGATTTAGTAAGACGATCAACTACGACCCAAATAGTATCGTTACCGTTCGAAGTCTTAGGTAACTTAGTAACGAAGTCCATAGTGATACCTTCCCACTTCCACTGCGGAATGTCGGGTTGTGTCAATAGACCAGAAGGCTTTTGATGTTCGGCCTTGACTTTCAAACAAGTGAGACACTTACTAACATAAGTAGCAATATCGGCTTTCATGTTAGGCCACCAGTAGAATTCCTTCACATCGTGATACATCTTACTGGAACCGGGATGGATAGAATATCTAGTCTTATGTGCTTCATCCAAGACTAGTTCGCGAAGATTACCAAAACGAGGAACCCAGATTCTATTGCCAAAGTACCGTGTACCATTAGCTTTCACTTGAAGTTGGTTCTCAAAACCAATAGGTCCTTCACCTTCGATAAGTGTCGGTCTAATAGCTTCCAATTGAGCTTCACAGATTCGTGAAATAAGATTCGATTTGATTTTTAGGTTTAAAGCACGAACACGTTTAATATCGTCTTTTCGACTAAGGGCATCGGCAACTACATTCGCCTTGCCAGGATGATATTTCAGCTCACAATAATAATCGTTCAATGTCTCGAGCCATCGACTTTGCCTCATATTCAGCTGTTTTTGATCAAAGATGTGTCGAAGACTTTTATGGTCAGTGTACACCGTAAAGTGATTACCATAGAGATAATGTCTCCATATCTTTAATGCAAATACCACGGCACCTAACTCTAGGTCATGTGTGGTATAGTTTACTTCATGTTTCTTCAACTGTCTAGATGCATAGGCGATAACCTTCTCTCGTTGCATTAAAACACAACCAAAGCCATGCTTTGAGGCATCGCAGTAAACAACAAAGTCGTCGGTACCTTCAGGTAAAGAAAGAATCGGGGCTGTGGTCAACTTCTCCTTCAGAATCTTGAAAGCAGATTCCTGTTCTTCGGACCACTCAAATTTCTTCCCTTTTTGAGTCAGCTTTGTAAGAGGTTTGGCAATGAGAGAAAAATCTTTTATAAACCTTCGATAGTAACCGGCAAGTCCCAAAAATTGACGAATATGCTTTGCAGTCTTTGGTATCTCCCAGTTCTGAATAGCAGTAATCTTAGCTGGATCGACATGTATTCCGTTTCTATCAACAACATGTCCGAGAAATTGTACGGTTTTGAGCCAAAACTCGCACTTAGAAAATTTAGCATAAAGTTGTTCCTTTCGTAAGAGTTCAAGAATCATGCGCAAATGTTGCTCATGCTCTTTCTCATTCTTCGAATAGATCAAGATGTCGTCAATGAATACGATGACAAATTTGTCAAGATACGGTTTACAAACACGATTCATGAGGTCCATGAACACGGCAGGAGCATTAGTTAAACCAAAAGGCATGACACAGAATTCATAGTGCCCATAACGAGTGCGAAAAGCAGTCTTAGGAATATCGGATTCCTTGACCTTGAGTTGGTGATAACCGGATCTTAAATCAATCTTTGAATAAACACTTGACCCTTGAAGTTGGTCAAATAGATCATCAATACGTGGCAACGGATAACGGTTCTTGATAGTAAGCTTGTTAAGTTCGCGGTAATCAATGCACATCCTTAATGTACCATCCTTCTTTTTAACAAACAGAATAGGAGCTCCCCAAGGGGACGAGCTTGGACGAATGAAACCTTTATCCAATAGTTCTTGGAGTTGGTTGGATAATTCCTTCATTTCGGAAGGTGCTAAACGGTATGGTGCTTTAGCAACAGGAGCAGCACCAGGAGTTAAATCAATTTGGAATTCAACTTGTCGAGGAGGTGGAATACCCGGAAGATCTTCGGGAAACACATCGGGAAAGTCTTTAACTACTGGTACATCTTCAATTCGCTTCTCTTTCGATTCAATCAGATTAACGTGGGCTAGAATAGCTGGATAACCTTTCATAAGGTATTTGCGGGTTTTAATACAGGAGATAATATTGAGATTGGAACCACTCTTTTCACCTTGGATAATAAGAGTCTCTCCATTTCCTAATGGAACATGAACGGTTTTATCGTAACACATGATCGCAGCTCTTAATGGACGTAACCAATCCATTCCAACTACGACATCGAAACTTCCTAGCTCGACCGGCAAAAGGTCTATCTTAAATTCTTTGCTGGCTAAGATTAGGTTGCAGTTTTTATAAATTTTATCAACTTTCATGATCTTTCCATTGGCTACTTCTACTAATCGTTTAGTTTCTAAGGGTTGAGGCTTTTCAGTAAATAGGGTACAAAATTCATTAGATACGTAACTTCGGTCGGCACCAGTATCGAATAAAATAGTTGCGTAGCAATTATTGACGAGATACGTACCCGTGATGACCTCATCTTCATCTCGGGCTTCAGCAGCAGTAATAACAAATGCACGACCCTTTGCAGCAGTAGTATTGGCTCCAGTAGCAGGATTATCTCTCTTCTTAGGGCAATTTGGACTAATGTGTCCCTTTTCCCCACAAGTATAACAAGTAGGAGGAGCTTTGGCAGGAACAATAGATTTATTCTTTGGAGGAGTCCTACACGTCTTAGCTACGTGTCCCACTTTCTTACACAACGAACAAGTGGCAGTGCACTGCCCCGGGTGATGCCTTTCACAACGAACACAAAAAGGATAAGTGCCCTTATAATTCGTCCTTGTACTATCCATAAGCTTTTTACTAACATTCTGAGTTGAACCTTGAGACGGCTCAAACTTCCTCTTACCATCATTACCCTTGGTTTCAACTTGCTTATTGGCCGACGCCCTTCTTCTCTTGGCCAACATGAGATTTTGTGCCATGAGAATCACAGCATCCAAAGTAACCTTCTCAGCAGCAATAACATTCCCTTGAACATCCTCGGGAAGACCTTCAATATACCGCTCAATTCTTCTAGCTTCAGTAGGAAACATTTCAGGACATAGAGTAGAAAGCTCCAGATAACGATTGGTATAATTCTCAATGTCAGTACCCTTGACCCTGAGTTCCCAGAACTCAGCTTCAAGCTTCTGAACTTGACTCCTTGGGCAGAATTTGTTGACCATCATACTTTTGAGTTCGTCCCATGGAATTGCATTAGCATTATCAATTCCTACGGACTTGGCATAAGCAGTCCACCAAGTTAAAGCATTACCACCCAACGAGCTAGTGGCATACTTTACTCGATCATCATCACCACAGTTGCAAATACGGAAAATAGATTCCATCTTTTCGAACCAACGAACTAGTTCGACAGCTTCTTCGTTTCCCTTAAAAGCGGGAGGGTGACAGTTTGTAAAGTCCTTGTAGGAACAAGGTTTTGGTTGAGTATTAGCATGATTAGCTTGGGCGTTGCCTTGGGCAGCAGCGAGTAACTGTTGGAATTGCTCAGTAGTTAACACAACGTTGTTAACGGTAGGTGCAGCTGGACGAACCATGATGTCACTACATAAAAGTGAACATATATTTGATAAGTTTAACAAGTTATAAGTTTGAGTAAGTATGAATAAACTAAAGTATTGATATCGCATGATATTAATAAAACACTTTATATTATTAGAACGAGGCATTAAATAAGCCTTTATTACACGATTCGGAAATAGAAATTGTTTAAGGCACAGCCTTTACATAGATGGAAAATAGGAAAAATAACTAGGAAATATTAAGATTGAAGTAGTCTTCATATTTCGTCTCCAACCTTCTTCATAAACTCCTCAACTTTCTCATTTTTCGACTTTTGTTTCTCATAGAGATACTCGAAGTTGTCATAAAGGTTGGTAACACGACTGTTTACGGCATTAGTGTTGTACTCTCTTATGGCAAGTTGTTCGTCGACTCGACCTTTCTCCATTTTCATTCGGACATCAACATCCTCCTTGAGGTAAGCAAGTGATTGCTTTCCCCAGCGAGTGTTGCGTTCTTCCTCGCACTTTAGCATCAGCAACTCCTTTCTTAGCTAGACGTTTTCTTTCATAAGTTTCTTCATTCGACGATCCGCTCTTTCCATGTGGCGAAGTAGATCTCCAATGTTTCTCTCGGTATCGTTTCGTAATCTCATGATTTCATACTTAGGACCATCATAAAAAGGAGATCGGGC
This sequence comes from Rutidosis leptorrhynchoides, assembly GCF_046630445.1. NCBI lineage: Eukaryota > Viridiplantae > Streptophyta > Magnoliopsida > Asterales > Asteraceae > Rutidosis > Rutidosis leptorrhynchoides. Next base: position 264,392,915 of record NC_092337.1, read on the forward strand.
TCTCTTCCTTGATGGACCAACTTCTTCATGCTGTTTTCCCTTATCTTGGGTTCTCGGAGTTGGGTAGTATTGAGGAGACCCATGTGAATCTAAAATAGTATTCGGGCTATAATTCAGCGGTGGTGAAGCAGGATTATAAAGAGGACTTCGAACTGGTCTCGAAGTTGAAGAGTGTCCAACACCTACTTCGGTGGTAGGGTTGTGAGTTGCTTTGTTGGACTTGTTAACGCTTGAGCTTGACATCCTATCATTAGGAAAGAGACCTTGATTAGAATCTTTGAGTCAAGTTTATTAAAGCATAATTGTTAAGATTATACGACAATCCTAAGTGCTTTAAGTCCAAGGCAGGAAAGGTTATAGTTTCCTAGATTGCTAAGGCACCCTAGCTAACAAGTAAGGCACACATAAAAATGCAATCCTGGTTCTCTATAACAGCCTGGTTTGCTCTGATACCAATCTGTCACACCCCCAGTTAGGGCCTGGGTGAAATGTGACTTAATATCAAATCAACCAACATATTATAATATACGAGAACAATACTAAATGATAAAACAAACTTTATTGAGCACGCAGCGGAAAATGAAACGTAGTTACAATGATAGGAATAACAATAATGGAAATGTTCACATGCAGAAGTAATAAATGCGATATCTCTTGATCCTATGTCCAAGTAGCATCACATAAGCAGTAAGTATAAGAGCTTGAATCAAACAGCACCTGAGACAAAACATGCTAAAGTGTCAACCAAAAGGTTGAGTGAAGTTCATAGGTTTAACAAATAAGTTTGACCGTTTGTTTTAGACCACAAGATTTAATTTGTAAGGTTGATCTCCCGCAGGATCAAAAAGTTATGCCAGTGCGTGATATTTAGACTAAACGTTCAAGTTTGCCCCATGACAAGTTGTGTCTGTCCTTGTCGGTTTAATTTCATTATCAAGTAATACAAAGACTTAGTCAAATGTATCGGGGACGTTACTCCCGATAGGCCTACCCCCAATAAATAAGCATGCCGCAGCACTTAAAAATATCACTGTAGGGACTTAGTCGGACATAGCCGGGTATAGCATAGTTTTAGCAGTTGGTACTTGTGTCTAAATTGTAAATAGTAAAAGCAGCATGTGTCTCACCCCAAATAAGTTAAATAAGTTTGCTAGCAATAAAGAGTGGGGCTATGAATTCACCTTAGTAAGTAGAGAGAGAGTTATTCCTCGGAATAAAGAGTTGAACGAGTGAGCAGGAAAGTCAACCTATTGACATTTAAGAGTAGTTAAGTGTTTTGCCCATGTTTAAGTTTAAGTATGTGTTTAAGTATAGTTTGTTTTACTAAGTTTCTATTCCTAGTAAGTTACTATTTTTATAATGTTTCCATTTTTAGAAAGTTTCTTATTTTACTAAGTTTCTATGGCTATAGAGTTTCTACTTTTATGAGTGTTTTTCATTTTAGGATACTTGCCGTATTAGATAAGCTTCCAATCACCCCTTTCCCTTCGAATGGCTAATTTAGATCTAGGGGCTTGAGCCATAGGACCCTTTAAATCGGAAGTCCAAACCCTCTGCCTAGAATCTCGTAGAAACCATTCGTCAAGAAAGTTCGAAGATCTATACATCTCTAATACATATCCCAAAATATTTTTGTGCTACAATATAAGTAGTAGGTTATAGGTGCTAGTAATAGTAATAGTGTATACATGTTAAGTACTAGTATAAGTAGTATTAGGGTTTAAGGTTTTAATATGTATATGTATATATAATTCGTATATATACATAAAAATATTTTTTTTACATGTATATATGTATATATAAATCTAGGAGTGTTTATGTATATACTTATGAATAACAAGTTTATAATATGAATATGAATTAACAAAGATTAAAGTTTATGTAAATAGTTTAGGGTTTATGTTATACCTTTGAAGATTCAAGATAATTAACAAAGAAAAGATGAACACGATGAAGATGGAAGATCAAAGCCTTAAAAATCTTGAAGAACTCCTTGAAGATTCTTGAAGAACACGAAGAACAAGCTTGAAGATCCGAATACCACAAGAGAGGGAGAGGGAGAGATTGTTTTTGAGAGAGGATTTTGGTGTGATTTGTGAATGAGAAACTAGGAGTTTATATAGTGCAAGTATTAGAGTGTTAGTCAACATAAGGATGTTCTAATTAATGATTTTATTTTATTTTATAATTTTTAGTCAACAATAGGTGGTACTAGTTTATATATATATATTATTTTAATTTTTAGTCAACATAAGGATGTAATTGTTTAAGATTCTTTAGTCTCATTATTATTACTATTATTACTATTATTATTTTTTACATTTACTACATGATAAGTATTATTTTCTTTTTACTAATTCATGACTTGTATATATTTAGTTCTCAATTGTTTTATTTATATAAATGTCAATTTTGATTTATTACTTATAGGTTATCAGTTATAATATTACATAAATGCATAAATTTTAATTAGCAGTGAGTGTCGACTAACAGTTTATTATTTTCATCTTTTATTAACTTATCAATTATTGTACAAAGTTAATTAATATGTTTTCTAACTCTTAATACTTAACAATTGTTGATTAAAGTTTAATCATTAAGTTTTGATTATATTGTTTGGGCATTTAATATTGGAAAAATATATAATGGAAAAATGAGGGTCGTTATATGATGATCCAACCACATATTATCCACAGTTATGTACTTAAAAAGCTCTTGAAACCAAAGTCAAAATTCAACACATATCTGTGTCAGATCCTTTGGCATTTATTAGCAAAAATGACTTAGCAAATCCTTCTCAAAGTAGCAAATTCTATCATAGCTCCAGCAAAACAACTTCGATTTTTCATTCGGAGTAGCCTTATCATAATCTTGATATATATGGTTACCCTTTTATTACCGGAGAACCTTTCATATTCCACCACATTAGCAATAAACTTATTCACAACTTCACTGATCTTTGACCATCCGAAGAATCATTATATTTATCGAAACCCCATCATTTACTCATTCGCATCTTGTAACGAGAATTGCTATACGAATCATCAGGAATTAGCAATCAGTATTTTGAAATCTTGCAGCATGTCTACGCCAACAGTTATATATGTACGTACAATGTCTATCTCCTGGACTTACATACTTTGAATGTGAAATTTCTGAAAAAAACCTTGAACTGTGAACTAGTTATTGAAATGCTGACGAAGCAGCAACAACTGTAAACGATCTTAACAGTAAAAAGTTTGATGATAAAGAATAGTGTATTGGCAAAGCTCAGAAAAAGAGAAGTGTTGGAACTGAAAAACGGATTGAGCAAAGTATGAAAGAGGCTGTGGACAAATCACAAGGACGAAACCTACATTCAAAGAATCCAAATGATTCAGTATCTGCTGAAGTCATTAATAAATATCTTACTCCTTATCATAAACCCCTGCGGACAATATTCTTCATCATCCTCTGATATTCGAAATTCTAAGATATTATCGTATCTTTCATTATAAATATCCTCCATATTTCTGAATATATTTTCTTAATTATTCTTATCTAAAATCATTTACCTCTTCGCGCTATCTGTATTACATCATAAAAGAAACTATTTTAGTTTCTAAATTCTGAAACCTTCGAGTTTAAAATAAGAATATTTTTGAAGTAGTGTTGGGAACTGAAACATGAATTAGTATAATATAATTACACTTGATCAACGTGATTATATTACAGTAAGTCATGTTGAGTTTCTAATGAAACATGATGATTCACAGACCATACCGTCATCATGTGCCATGTTACACGACTCTAGTATTCTACATAACCTCTAAAATATCAAGAAAATATTTCTTGATGATTCGACTTTTTCCAAGGTATTCTGGTAATTTGACAAGTCAAGATTGTGCCATTACAATTTCCTTCCTAGAACATTAACAATGTTCATTCCGAAATTCATATCTGCGAATTCTGTACCAATACAAGCGGTGCTTAATCGCAAGAAGAAGAAACGAAAGGACAAAGCTCCGAAACAGAAATTGGGGTATAAATCGTAGCAAATAAAAGAAAGCATTAACTGGAGATGACAATGTTTATGGGAAATAGAAGCAGGGACATTTAAATATAAGAGAAGATATAAAACCCAACAACCACCTAGAAATTATAAACCGTATATATCAATACATATAGCAATATAAAGACAACACTATAAAACCAAGTGTATAGTAGAATTAAATAGATTCTTCCGGCGGTAAATGAAAAAGAAGAATGACAGATATGAAGGTAAGGAGTATATCAAGAATCAGAACTGGATGGAGCATATTAATAAATATTTTAAAGTATGAGCTGAGGGAGAAATAAGAGAAGGTGTGAATTGTAAGGAAACAAATGGAATGGATTTATAGTAAAATATCCGACAGAGCAATCAAAATGGATGATCGCATTGTGCAATCCTTGTGCAATGCGTGAGGTAGTGCTTTGCGCACTATCAAGTCCCCCAAGTTCGGTATTATATATATTAAATATATAATGTCGAACTTGTAAGTATGCAATCATAGGGAATATAGCAATATACACACTATCAAGTCCCCCTAGTTTGATATTATAAATTGAAAGTATATGATGTCGAACTCTAAGTGTACAATATGCTTTGTTCGTGAAGTTATGCACAACTCATGGCACTTTTTTATCAAAGAGAATATCATGTTGCAACGTGTATTTATATAGCGCTTTGTTATATATTCATAATTTCTAGACTTTTCCTTTGCAATTTTCATATTCGTTATTGTGCACATAACAAACACTTACTTATGCGAAACAATCTTTTATATATTATGAATCTTCTAAGTCCGTTGAAACGATCATTAGGCAAAATATGTGTTTTTTGCGAAGCATCTAAGCATGGCTAGATCAAATACTTAGGAAAAATGTCACAAGTTCCAACTTTTTGCAAACACTTGTAATTTTATGTTATTCATCCAAGCGGGCTTTCTTCGAAGCTTAGGCATTCATTGCGTATTTACACGCCAAGTTGGTTTCATTTGCAAAATCAAAGTACGCATCCGCACTTGATAAAATTTGATCACGATTCATTTTTGGTCTCACGCATTTTTAGTATTTTTTTGAGAAATTTGCTCGAAGCATATATGAAGCAAGTCAATTGAAGCTTATGTTAATATAACATATAGCACATCCCATATTTTAAGCCTATCTTGCCAATGTGCATTTTTATTATACGAACATATTGTTTTAGCCTTCATGACCTCATGCATCGTGTGCAAAATCAATCAATAATTCGGCCATGCTTTTAAGCAATGTAACCACGTGCTTTTAGCACAAACAATAGTGTTGCCACGGCCAAATACTCGCGGACTTAAACAATTTTGCAACGTGCGTATCGCACAAATGATGATATTGCCATGGCCATATGCTCATGGATTTAAGTAATGTTGCGCAAAAAATAACGCAAAAATTAGTGCCTTCAAGGCAATGCTCAAAAGTTTGCGCAACGTATTGCATGAAATTCAATTATGCAGCGCAAAGCTTGCATTAAGTCTTGCAATGTGCAGCCTTGCACAAAATTTTGCCATTTTGTATAAAATCTTGCAAACTTGCATAAAATCTTCCAATATGCAAAAAAATCATTATTGCACAAAAAATTTATTGTTGCACAAAATATTGCACTGTAAAGCGCTTAGCATGCACAAAATCTTCATTGTGCAATCTTTTCTGATTGCACAAAATCATAAATCCGCAAAAACTTCATTTTTGCAAAAAATCATCGTTTTGTGCAAACTTTATTTTTTGCACAAAATCTTGCAATGTGCAGCGCTTAGCATGCACTAAATCTCCGTTGTACAATCTTTTCTGATTGCACAAAATCTTAAATCCGCAAAAACTTCATTTTTGCAAAAAATCTTCATTTTGTGCAAACTTTATTTTTTGCACAAAATCTTGCAATGTGCATCGCTTAGCATGCACTAAATCTTCGTTGTGCAATCTTTTCTGATTGCACAAAATCTTAAATTTGCAAAAACTTCATTTTTGCAAAAAATCTTCATTTTATGCAAACTTTATTTTTTGCACAAAATCTTTCAATGTGCAGCGCTTAGCATGCTTCCAATCTTCATTGCGCAGCGCTTAGCATGCGCAAAATCTTGCAATATGCAACTTTTAGGTTGCAAAAAATCATCTTTGTGCAGCGCATATCATGCACAAAATCTTCAATGTGCAAACTTTTAGTTTGCAAAAAACTCCATTGCACAACTTTTAATTTGTACAATCTTCATTGTGCAGTGCTTAGCATGCACAAAATATTGAATGCGCAAACTTTTAGTTTGCAAAAAACTTCATTGCACAACTTTTAATTTGTGCAATCTTCATTGTGCATCGCTTAACATGCACAAAATCTTTTAGTTTGCAAAAAACTTCGTTGTGCAAAAACTTTATTTTTGCATAAAATCTTGCAATGTGCAGCGCTTAGCATGCACTAAATCTTCGTTATGCAATCTTTTCTGATTGCACAAAATCTTAAATCCGCAAAAACTTCATTTTTGCAAAAAATCTTCATTTTGTGCAAACTTTATTTTTTGCACAAAATCTTACAATGTGCAGCGCTTAACATGCACTAAATCTTCGTTGTGCAATCTAATCTGGTTGCACAAAATTATAAATCCGCAAAAACTTCATTTTTGCAAAAAATCATCGTTTTGTGCAAACTTTATTTTTTGCACAAAATCTTGCAATGTGCAGCGCTTAGCATGCACTAAATCTTCGTTGTGCAATTTTTCTGATTGCACAAAATCATAAATCCGCAAAAACTTATCCGCATTTAACGCTTTAAAGAAAACACGGCGTAACTTACGGTCTCCCCAATGTGATATACCCCACCTATCAAAGGAAAGCCTTTTATAAACTAAGGCATTTCTGGAAAGTCTTTCAAATGTTTGACAAGTTAATTTCGCCATAACTAAATGTGCTGATTAATTCTGACCGACTCTAGACAAGATTTCCTCAATCATATCCTATGGTAGGTCTTCTAAAATATTCGGTTGTCTACCCTTAACGTTCATTTTGTTTTTATACTGTAAAATAGGCAAGTATTAGATTCGTAAAAGATAACTAACAAACAAAACAAGCAATTTTTATATAAAACATAAAAGGACAAGCACACTACATTACATATAACACACAACATGATTACAACCCTCTAATCTGAATCACTGGTTTCTTCTTCTTCGGACTTGGTTGGTTTTCCTAATTTTCTAGGGATATATGGTGTTCCTCTAATAAGAGCCGTCGTTTTCCACAATGGTTTAGAAAAACCTGGTGGTTTAGAGGTTCTCGGGTTATTGTTACAATTTAGAAAATACAGACGTTGTCGATACATATAAAGTTCATCGGAGTTGGAATCAGGTTTCTCTATTTTTATATCTTTTCCCTTATTATTTTCTTTTGTTTTATTAAATTGGGTCGGGGTAATTTCTATAACATCATCGGAATCCTCATCGGGATCCGATTCATTGAAAAATTGGTAATCTTCCCAATATTTTGCTTCCTTGGTGGAAACACCATTGACTTTCATTGACCTTGGTCCGTTGGTTGAGAATTTTCTTTTATTTAATCGATTTACAGTAGGTATCAATATTTCTTCCTTCGGAACCTCTTCTTCTTCCGGTTCCTCCTCTTCCGGTTCCTCCTCTTCCGGTTCCTCTTCTTCCGGTTCCTCCTCTTCCGATTCATCCTCTTCCGGTTCCTCTTTGGGAATTTGTGAATTTTCCCAAAGTATATTCGACTCTTCATTATTATTAGGTGAGTCGATGGGATTTGTACTAGTAGTAGACATTTATCACACAATATCAAACACATTAAGAGGTTAATATATCACATAATATTTACATGTTAACAATATATAGTTTCCAACAAAAGTGTTAAGCAATCATTTTTAAAGAAAACACGGTCGAAGTCCAGACTCACTAATGTATCCTAACAAACTCGATAAGACACACTAATGCAAATTTTTGGTTCTCTAAGACCAACGCTCGGATACCAACTGAAATGTCCCGTTCATATTGATTATAAACGTTCCATATTAATTGATTTCGTTGCGAGGTTTTGACCTCTATATGAGACGTTTTTCAAAGACTGCATTCGTTTTTAAAACAAACATAACCTTTATTTTATCGACAAGGTTGAAAGGGCGCCACCTAGATTATCAGAAATGATAATCTAAAAATAGCACACTTACCATATTGGTTTACAATATTAATATGTTACAACAAAGTAAATTTCGAATGCAGTTTTAAACAATATTATACAAGCATGCTGACTCCAAATCTTGTCCATATATTAGCATGCAACAGCGGAAGTTCTTAATAATCACCTGAGAATAAACATGCTTTGAACGTCAACAAAAATGTTGGTGAGTTATAGGTTTAACCTATATATTTATCAAATCATAATAATAGACCACAAGATTTCATATTTCAATACACATCCCATACATAGAGATAAAAATCATTCATATGGTGAACACCTGGTAACCGACATTAACAAGATGCATATAAGAATATCCCCATCAATCCGGGACATCCATCGAACATGATATAAAACTCGAAGTACTAAAGCATCCGCTACAACGGATGGGGTTCGTTGAGCCCAATAGATCTATCTTTAGGATTCGCGTCAATTAGTTGACTGGTTTACTAATTCTTAGGTTACCAAGTAAAAAGGAGCATATTCGGCTTCGATCGTTCAACCATAGAAAGTAGTTTCATGTAATTGTGTCTATTTTGTAAATCATTTATAAAGCTGCATGTATTCTCATCCCAAAATATTAGATTTTAAAAGTGGGACTATAACTCACTTTCACAGATTTTTACTTCGTCGGGAAATAATACTTGGCCACTGGTCGATTCACGAACATATAACAAATATGTACATATATATCAAAGTATGTTCAAAATATATTTACAACATTTTTAATACATTTTAATGTTTTGAGTTTATTAAGTCAGCTGTCCTCGTTAGTAACCTACAACTAGTTGTCCAGAGTTAGATGTACAGAAATAAATTGATATATATTATCTTGAATCAAACCACGACCCAGTGTATACATGTCTCAGGCTAGATCACAACTCAAAGTATATATATTTTTGGAATCAACCTCACCCTGTATAGCTAACTCAAACATTACTGCATATAGAGTGTCTATGGTTGTTCCAAATAATATATATAGATGGGTCGATATGATATGTCAAAACATTTGCATATGTGTCTATGGTATCCTAAGATTACATAATTAGAATACATGTATAATACAATATAAGTTAGCTAGGATATGATTAATATAGATTTGTTACCAATTTTCACGTAGCTACAACAAGAAAAAGTATTCAATCTTGTTTTACCCATAACTTCTTCGTATTAAATCCGTTTTGAGTGATTCAAGTTACTATGGTTTCATATTGAGCTTAAGTTTATGAATCTAAATAGAAAAATATAAGTTTATAGTCGGAAATACAGGTTACAAGTTGTTTTTGTAAATGTAGTCATTTCGGTCGAAAGAACGACGTCTAGATGACCATTTTGGAAAATATACTTTCACTGTGAGTTTAACCATGATTTTTGAATATAGTTTCATGTTCATAAGAAAAATCATTTTCCCAGAAGAACAACTTTTAAATCAAAGTTTATCATAGTTTTTAATTAACTAACCCAAAACAGCCCGCGGTGTTACTACGACGGCGTATATCCGGTTTTACGTTACTTTTCGTGTTTTCAGGTTTTAAATTATTATCTTAGCATATCATAAAGATATATAACATGTGTTTAGTTGATTTTAAAAGTCAAGTTAGAAGGATTAACTTTTGTTTGCGAACAAGTTTAGAATTAACTAAACTATGTTCTAGTGATTACAAGTTTAAACCTTCGAATAAGGTAGTTTTATATATATGAATTGATTGATGTTATGAACATCATTAATACCTCAAGTTTTGTGGATAAATCTACTTTAAATGAGAAAAATAGATCTAGCTTCAAAGGATCCTTGGATGGCTTGAAAGTTCTTGAAGTATAATCATGACACGAAAACAAATTCAAGTAAGATTTTCACTCAAAATAAGATTGTTAAAGTTATAGAAATTGAATAAAAGTTTGAATATGAGTATTACCTTATATTAGAAAGATATCTTACTGTAAATAAGAAATATTTCTTGAGGTTGGATGATCACTCAAAGTGGATTTGCAAGATTGGAAGTAAGCTAACAAACTTGGAAGTGTTGTTGGTGTGTTCTTGAGTAGTTGTTTTATAACTTGGTTCATGTATGGATTTATGAACTAGATTGAGCTATATTTTGATGAAGATGATGAAGAACACTTAGAACATGTAAGAACACTTGAGAGAGAATAGTTTGATGCATGTAAGTTGAAAAATGAAAGTGTTTGTGGACTTCCTCATTCACGTGAATATGGATGTATCATATAGGCTCCATTAGTTTGTTATTTTGTGAGATATTTCATACTAGATGTTAAATTATGGTTCCCACATGGTTAGGTGACTCACATGGGCTGCTAAGAGCTGATAATTGGAGTGTATATACCAATAGTAAATATATTTAGAAGCTGTGTATTGTACGAGTACAAATATGAGTGCATACGAGTAGAATTGTTGATGAAAATGAATGAGGATGTAATTGTAAGCATTTTTGTTAAGTAGAAGTACTTTGATAAGTGTCTTGAAGTCTTTCAAAAGTGTATGAATACATATTAAAACACTACATTTATATACATTTTAACTGAGTCGTTAAGTCATCGTTAGTCGTTACATGTAAGTGTTGTTTTGAAACCTTTAGGTTAACGATCTTGTTAAATGTTGTTAACCCATTGTTTATTATATCTAAAGAGATGTTAAATTATTACATTATCATGATAATTTGATGTATTAATATATCTTAATATGATATATATACAGTTAAATATTGTTACAACGATAATCATTACATATATGTCTCATTTCGAAATCATGAAGTTAGTAGTCTTGTTTTTACATATGTAGTTCATTGTTAATACACTCAATGACATGTTTACTCATCATTTATCATGATTAAACATAGTGTATCAATATCTTATTATGATTCATATGTATTTAGTAAGACGTTGTTATAACGATAATCGTTATATATATATCGTTTTCGAGTTTCTTAGTTCAATAGCCTCATTTTTATGTATATAACTCATTGTTAAAATACCTAATGAGATACTTACTTATCATAATATCATGTTAACTATATATATAACCATATATATGTCATCATATAGTTTTTACAAGTTTTAACGTTCGTGAATCACCGGTCAACTTGGGTGGTCAATTGTCTATATAAAACCTATATCAATTAATCAAGTCTTAACAAGTTTGATTGCTTAACATGTTGGAAATACTTAATCATGTAAATATCAATTTCATTTAATATATATAAACATGGAAAAGTTCGGGTCACTACATTAGTGAGTCTGGACTTCGACCGTGTTTTCTTCAAAAACGATTGCTTAACACTTTTTGTTAGAAACTATATATTATTAACATGTAAATATTATGTGATATATTAATCTCTTAACGTGTTTGATATTGTGTGATAGATTTCTACTTCTAGTACAAATCTCATCGACTCACCTAATAATAATGAAGAGTCGAATATATTTTGGGAAGATTCACAAAATCCTGAGGAGGAACCGGAAGAGGAGGAATCGGAAGAAGAGGAATCGGAAGAGGAGGAACCGGAAGAAGAAGAGGTTTCAGAGGAAGAAATATTAATACCTACAGTTAAACCATTAAATAAAAGAAAATCCTCAACCAACGGACCAAAGTTAATAATGGTCAATGGTGTTTCCGCCGAGGAAACAAAATATTGGGAAAATTACCAATTTTCTGATGAATCGGATCCCGCCGAGGATTCCGATGATGTAATAGAAATTACCTCGACCCAATTTGAAAAAGCAAAAGAAAATAATAAGGGAAAAGGTATCAAAATAGAGAAACCTGATTACAACCCCGATGAACTTTATATATATCGTAAACACCCATACTTCTTAAATTTTAACAATAACCCGAGAACCTCTAAGCCACCAGGTTTTTCTAAACTATTTGTGAAAATGACGGCTCGTATTAGGGGAGCACCATATATCCCTAGGTAATTAGCGAAACAAACCAAGTCCGAAGAAGAAGAAATAAGTGAGTCGGAATAAAGAGTTGTAATCATGCGATGTGATATATGTAATATAGTGTGCTTGTGCTTTTGTGATAAATGTAAAAATTGCTTGTATTATTTTTTAAGTTTCTTTTATGAATCTAACCCTCGTCTATTTTTACAGTATAAAAACACAAAATGGATGTTAAGGATAGACAACCAAAAATTTTAGATGACCTACCCGGGGACATGATTGATGAAATCTTGTTTAGAGTCGGTCAGAATTCATCGGCACAATTGTTTACGGCAAAATTAGTTTGTAGAACATTTGAACAACGTTCCAGGAATGCCTTAGTTTATAAAAGGCTTTCTTTTGAAAGATGGGGTATATCACATTGGCGAGACCTTAAGTTACGCCGTGTTTTCTTTAAAGCGTTAAATGCAGGGAACCCAAGTGCAATTTTACGCTACGGGTTAAGAACCTATTTTGACTCAACATATCCCAATATAGGACTTCGTGCTTTAGAAATGTGACAACCCGGAATTTTCCGACCAAATTTAAACTTTTATTTTTTTATGATTCTGACACGATAAGCAAAGTTTGTAAGTTGAATCTCAAGAATTTTAAACTGTGTTCATACATGCATTTAAACTCGACCAAATTCCGACTATTCACGAACCATTATATAATTGAATATGAATATGTATATGTATGTATATGTATATATATTATAACTTGAAAACGTTAACAAAGTAGTAAATGTATAATACTTTACTTGAATGTATTTTTTTCAATATGATTATCGATGGAATTAGAAGATAAGATCAAATGATTGATTTATCAGATACATTGTATGATTACGAGTCTCTGTTGAGAGGTCCACTTTGATTTAGGAAACTTTTCCTTTTTAACGGTATTCGGAATAAATGGTAAAGTGATTACAAGTAAGAACATAGTGTCACTTAACAAGAGTTAGATAAAAGTTAGTGGAGATTCTTGTTTGATTTCCAATACATGCTTTATTATATTTCACTCGTGACTTTTGTTAAGATAACGATTTAGTTTTCATATTATTTAATGTGAAAGTGAAATTAGGGAATGTAAATAACTTAGAAAATAGATATTGACAAGTTAAATAGATCGACATTTTACATTAAGATGATTCCTTACGTTTGATTTTTCCTTTAGACTTAATCCTACGAGACATGATTAAAATAGAAATTAAAACCTTGAAACCTGATATAATTCATATATGATTTTACTTTCTTAAACGGAAACGTCTTTTCGATACAATAGACTTTTATTATTAAAAATGTCTTATGACATAACAACTTCTACTATTATAACCTTTGTAATAAAATGATTTTTGAATATAAAATAATTTGGTTATTAAAATGTTTTATGAACGTTTGTATATAAATTAACTATATCAATTTTAAACTTTAAAATACAAATGTTACGAAATAGTAATTCTTAATATTTAAACGATTTCTAAATATATAAGTTTTGAATGACATTAGTTTTAAAAAACTATAGTAAGTAAATAATTCAAATTTATATTTCGAAATGAAAATAAAAATATATATAAATTAGTCATAAAACGTCCTGATTTAAAATAATATATTTTGATAAACAATGAGTCGCTGATTTATAGAAGCAAATGACCACAACGCTCAATTTTATAAGTTACTTTTTTTTATAAGGTAATTTATTTATGAGTAAGTCAAATTATTAATAAGGGTACACGTCGCGTAACGTAAAAAGCTAGTTTTCTAAATGTACGAAAGTGCGTTCGAAAAACCAAAAGTGGTACATGAGTCGAGTAACAACGTACGAGTCATTTGAACAAAAATTACATTTTTACTACGCATGTAAATATAATATAATATTTAATTAATTCTAAAGATTAAATATATTATATATTAAATATTATAAAAAAAGGGTGTAGGTAGCAAAATGTGCATATGTGCGATGTATATGGAGCTCATGCACTTGCATGAGAATCCTCTCACAAACTCATGCAAGTACATGAGGGGGTTAGGTGAGTGAAACATACATATAAACGGATCGAATTCGCATTTTGGTAACATAATTCATTTATCTATATCTCGAGTCCTATATATATATATATATATATATATATATATATATATATATATATATATATATATATATATATATATATATATATATATATATATATATTATTAAGATTAATATTATTATTATAAATCTTATTATTATTATTATTATTAAACTTAATATTATTATTAGTAGGATTAATGTTATTATTTATACATAAAATACTATGAAGAGGACATGAGCGAATTATTTCAAGACGAGTTTTTCGAGTAGGATAGGGCTAAGGAGATTATGGGTTATAGCTATGGAGGTTATGGCTATGGATCAGGGGTATAGCTCGTAAGGTTCATCTAGTGTTTATCGTCTCCATTGCGTCTACGTACTTTTCCTGCAATATTGAATCTCAATATTGATATGTGAGCACTCATAACTTAACTTTTATATATTATTAGTGTATCCATGACTAGTGCTCCAGTATATAGGATTGTGCATGCTTGTATGATTAATATTGTTTTAGATAGGTTATGTTGAATCCTGAATTAGATACATATGCTACTGAGATAAGGTATATGATATGCATGTCATTAGAAAGCTAGCGAAAAATTAAGAACTTTGTATTTAGAACTCGTGTGATTTCGATGAACGGATTAGAAGTTATAGTCAACTGAATTTTAGTATTGTTGTTAAAATGATTATTATTACTATCATCGTTATTATCGTCGTTATTATTATTATCTAATTATTATTATTATTATTATTATTATTATTATTATTATTATTATTATTATTATTATTATTATTATTATTATTATTATTATTATTATTATTATTATTATTATTATTAGTATTAATATTATCATTATTAATATAAGTATTATTATTAAAAATTGTTATTTTCATTATTATTATTATTGTTATTATCAATAAAAAATATTATTTATATTATCATTATTATTATAATTATTAGTATTATCATAAATATTATTATAATACTTATTAGTATCATTATCATTAAAACTAATATTAGTATCATCTAATTATTATGATTACTATTATTATCATTATTATGAATGCGATATGAAAGAGTGCTAAAAGCTATTAAACAAATCGATTAGGAAATAATGAGTATGAGTATCATGATGAAATTAAAATTTTGTAAGATATTGATTTAGATAAAAATTATCGTTCTTATTATTTTTATCATTATTATTATTATTAAAAGTATTATTAATATTAAAACTATCATATTTACTAAAATTATTATTTTTAATAGAAATATATTTGTTATTATAAATTATCATTTTATCATAAATAATATGATTTTTAGTAAATATAAATATTATTATTTTTATTAGTAGAATAATAATTATTATTATTATTATTACAAGATAATACAACTTTTATTTATTATTGTTATTATCAATATTATTTTAACAAATAAATATGTGATACAAAAATATTTTTGCCATATGTAATATAACTACATTAATATTACATACCACTATATTTTTATGATATTAAGTGAACTTTATAAATTTTATTATTTAAGATATACAAAAGTATATTTTTATCATATATAGATTTTAAATATAATTTTATTAACAAATGGTTTTTATTATTTACTTTAATAAAATCTGATAAATATATTTAAATATATATAAAACGACTATATTTAAGTTATATAATAATCATGTATAGATTTTGGAATTCATTTTGAGTCAAATTGATTTTTGTTGACTTTTGCATATTAGTCTCGAGCATTAGGATTGCGATACACTACGGTTTAAACTAAATTGTTAGACAAATATTGACCAACATATAAATGTATATAATTAATTTAGGTTCGTGAATTCGAGCCCAACCTTGCACTTGTTCAATGATGTTATATGTATTTTTACTACGAAATACAGTATGGTGAGTTTCATTTGCCTTTTTACCCTTTATATTTTTGGGCTGAGAATACATGCGCAAATTTTATAAATGTTTTACAAAATAGACACAAGTAACTGAAACTACATTATATGGGTGAATGATCGAAGCCGAATATGCCCCTTTTTAGCTTGGTAGCCTAAGAATTTGGAAACAGACCCCCAAAATGACGCGAATCCTAAAGATAGATCTATCGGGCCCAACAAGCCCCATTCTGGAATTTGGAATGCTTTAGTACTTCGATTTTATCATGTTCGATAGGTGTCCCGGAACGATGGGGATATTCTATATGCATCTTGTTAATGTCGGTTACCAGGTGTTCACCATATGAATGAATTTTATCTCTATGCAGTTTGTGAAATGCCTGATACGAGATGTGTATTTATGGAAAAATTGAAATCTTGTGGTCTATTAAAATTTATGGAAATGATTGATTACGATAAACTAATAAACTCATCAACCTTTTGGTTGACACTTTAAAGCATGTTTATTCTCAGGTATTAAAGAAATCTTCCGCTATGCATTTGCTTATTTTAAAGATATTACTTGGAGTCTTTCATGCATATTTCAAAGAATGTTGCATTCTAGTCATTGAGTTCATCAAAGATTATTATTAAGTCAATTTATAGTTGGATAGTGGATATTATGAAATGGTATGCATGCCAGTCAATTTTCGATGTAAAGAAAGTTTGTCTTTTAAAAATGAATGAAATGTTGGTAAAATGTATCTTATAGAGGTCAAATACCTCGCGATGTAATCAACTATTGTGAATCGTTTATAATGTATATGAATGGGTCCTTTCAGTTGGTATCAGAGCGGTGGTCTTGGCGAACCAGGTCTGCATTATTGTGTCTAACTAATAAGTCGTTAGGATGAATTAGTGAGTCTAGACTTCGACCGTGTCTGCATGTCAAAAGTTTTGCTTATCATTTCTAGTCGGAAATCATCTACTTATTATCCTTAGGAAATTACCTGCTTATCATTTTTTAGTCTAGACACATCTTGCTACAATAATTTCATGAGTAGTGTATAAACAAAATTCATATCTTAGCGTTTCTGCTAAATCATATCTTATCGTATCTGTTGCTTTAAACTTTGTCTGATATATTCCGTAAATTCCTCCGTAATCTACGAAATCTTTTGCTCTATATATATAGATATCCTATTTAAATAGAATACCACCTGATAGCCGGAAAATCATTTTATATCGAAAAATCCTTTATCCAAACGTACGAAATGGAATTTGTCATCAGTTCAAGTCATTCGGATTCCGAAATGGAATCCCACTCAAGCTCCGAAAGCAGTGTGACTGGAATGGATCAACCAATCAGTCATCATCTATTCTGGATGAATTAGGGATGGGTTCGTAGCCTCCTCAATCGTTGGAGACAAGAAGAAGGTGATCCCTTCCATCCACCACATTGCCCTCTTGATGAAGAACCTGAAGCACTTACCCGCGAACCTGTCTGAAACAACATTTTCTTTCTCATTTCCAGAGTATCTCGTCATGATTATATATTACATCAAATTTTAGATTTTATTTATCCGCTCGTTCGAACCGATAATCACCCCGGTGTAATAGAAGAAGTCAACGAGCTTCGCGCTCGGGTAGTGGCTTTGGAGAATATGGTGCGGAGATTACAAACACCAGCAGCAGCACCAGCAGCATAACCAGTACCACCATCATCAACGCCAATAGTACCATTACCACCTCCAACCACAACCGCGTCGTAAACCTCAACTTCACAATCTGTCCCACGAGCATCAACGTCATACGTACCATAGATATTAAGAAGTACCAACAACGATAACTGACGAAGTATTAACTCATAACTTCATTGGAGAAACATTCCGAGGCGATTATGTAATCTCTAAAGTCTTAGAGATTATCTAATCTAGCCTTAACCATAAATCAGTTAAGCGAACCAAAATGATAGAAGGAAGATGGAGACTCTGACAAAAATGATGTGTGATTAACAAGCTAAACTTGTTTTACCAATAGCATCAACAGTACCCTCAGCGTCACCAGCATCGCCAGTACAGTCAACATCAGAATCAACAACACCTATAATGTCACAAACTCTGTCAGTTCAAGAATCGATGTGGACATCATTACGAATTAATAACGCGTATATTGTATCAACAAGTTATGAAGAATTAACTCATTCCCTCTGAAGAAATTATATGTATATTATATATATATATATTTTGAAATAAAAATAAATCCTTCCGTGCTAAGCTATTGTGTGTGAATCTTAACTACTCAGTTAATTCATATTACAAATATGCAATAATGTACGTCCCTCACCCGCGACTTAACCATCGTTAACTACAATCTTTGTCTCAATTCAACAAATTCCAATTCCTAATAAATCAAGTATATATTTGATTTTACACTTCATCATTGATGTAACCAAAACTTTTCAGATAACATCATTCGTACTTTGCGAAGTTCACACAAATTTAACGAAAACCAACATCATATCTCAACAAATAATGAATTATTGATTCATAATTTCATTATTATTAAAGAAATACTTATGTAATCTCTAAAGCCTTCAAGGGATTAATCAATTCTAATTCCAACCGTAAATCGAATGAGTTTAATTTAGTATTGACTCATTGAAATCTATGTTACATCTGAAGAGAATATATATATATATATATATATATATATATATATATATATATATATATATATATATATATATATATATATATATATATATATATATATTCATAAAGACTGTAATAAAATTCTTTTGTACAAAATATTAATTGTGAAATTTTTTAACGGGTAGGTAATACCTGAGATATATATATATATATATATATATATATATATATATATATATATATATATATATATATATATATATATCACAATTAATATGTTACATTCTCCGAATCTGATTAAGCAAATTATCAACTATACTTCCTACTTTCACAATAATATACATTCTTTCATAGAAATCAAAACAACCATACTCATTCAAACCCAATTACATATTCTGATTTTGAAACCTCAGAATTCAATTCGAGATATAACTGGTACCATCACTTTTAGATTCCTACATCTTTCAAAGCTATACTTTGACTTCAAAACTGTGTTAGAACACCAAATGTATATTAACGATTACAATCTGTGTTCAAACCCTTCGAGAATTTCTGAAGACACTTCAAATAATGAGCAATCGAGATGATGATCCAACCACATATTACCCACAGTTATGTACTTAAAAAGCTCTCGAAACCAAAGTCAAAATTCAACACATATCTGTGTCAGATCCTTTGGCATTTATTAGCAAAAATGACTTTGCAAATCCTTCTCAAAGTAACAAATTCTATCATAGCTCCAGCAAAACAACTTCGATTTTTCATTCGGAGTAGCCTTATCATAATCTTGATATATATGGTTACCCTTTTGTTACCGGAGAACCTTTCATATTCCACCACATTAGCAATAAACTTATTCACAACTTCACTGATCTTTGACCTTCTGAAGAATCATTATATTTATCGAAACCCCATCATTTACTCATTTGCATCTTGTAACGAGAATTGCTATACGAATCATCGGGAATTAGCAATCAGTATTTTGAAATCTCGCAGCATGTCTACGCCAACAGTTATATGTGTACGTACAACGTCTATCTCCTGGACTTACATACTTTGAATGTGAAATTTCTGAAAAACACCTTGAATTGCGAACTAGTTATTGAAATGATGACGAAGCAGCAACAACTGTAAACGATCTTAACAGTAAAAAGTTTGATGATAAAGAATAGTGTATTGGCAAAGCTCTGAAAAAGAGAAGTTTTGGAACTGGAAAACGGATTGAGCAAAGTATGAAAGAGGCTGTGGACAAATCACAAGGACAAAACCTACATTCAAAGAATCCAAATGATTCAGTATCTGCTGAAGTCATTAACAAATATCTTACTCTTGATCATAAACCCCTGCGGACAATATTCTTCATCATCCTCTGATATTAGAAATTCTAAGATATTATCGTATCTTTCATTATAAATATCCTCCATATTTCTGAATATATTTTCTTAATTATTCTTATCTGAAATCATTTACCTCTTCGCGCTATCTGTATTACATCATAAAAGAAACTATTTTAGTTTCTAAAATCTGAAACCTTCGAGTTTAAAATAAGAATATTTTTGAAGTAGTGTTGGGAACTGAAGCATGAATTAGTATAATATAATTACACTTGATCAACATGATTATATTACAGTAAGTCATGTTGAGTTTCTAATGAAACATGATGATTCACAGACCATACCGTCATCATGTGTCATGTTACACGACTCTAGTATTCTACATAACCTCTAAAATATCAAGAAAATATTTCTTGATGATTCGACTTTTTCCAAGGTATTCTGGTAATTTGACAAGTCAAGATCGTGCCATTACAATTTCCTTCCTAGAACATTAACAATGTTCATTCAGAAATTCATATCTGCGAATTCTGTACCATTACAGGCGGTGCTTAATCGCAAGAAGAAGAAACGAAAGGACAAAGCTCTAAAGCAGAAAATGGGGTATAAATCATAGCAAATAAAAGAAAGCATTAACTGGAGATGACAATGTTTATGGGAAACAGAAGCAGGGACATTGAAATATAAGAGAAGATATAAAACCCAACAGCCACCTAGAAATTATAAACCGTATATATCAATACATATAGCAATATAAAGACACGGGAGAACTAAAAACACTATAAAACCAAGTGTATAGTAGAAGTAAATAGATTCTTCCGGCGGCAGATGAAAAAGAAGAATGACATATATGAAGGTAAGGAGTATATCAAGAATCGGAACTGGATGGAGCATATTAATAAATATTTTAAAGTATGAGCTGAGGGAGAAAGAAGAGAAGGTGTGAATTGTAAGGAAACGAAGGGAATGGATTTATAGCAAAATATTCGACAGAGCAATCAAAATGGATGATCGCATTTAAAGCAGATCCTAAATTTCCTTAATCAAATCCTATTACGAAGATTTTCTCCAAATCTATTGAACTTGGAAATCCACCATATCTACGTCAAAAGATATGACGAATCTATACATACTCATCTCACTCTTTTGGTAATAGCTTCACTCGTACTCTTCACAAAATCAAATGGTTTTATCCATATTACTAATTGATGATAAAACCCTAATCTTCAGCTTATATGCGTCATGAAAACATACTTATTATCAGCCATGACCATCCCAATCAAATTTCGGGACAAAATTTCTTTAACGGGTAGGTACTGTGACAACCCAAAAATTTTCGACCAAATTTAAACTTTTATTTTTTATGATTCCGACACGATAAGAAAAGTTTGTAAGTTGAATCTCAAGAATTTTAAACTGTGTTCATACATTCATTTAAACTCGACCAAATTCCGACGATTCACGAACCATTATATAATTGAATATGAATATGTATATGTATGTATATGTATATATATTATAACTTGAGAACGTTAACAAAGTATTAAACGTATAATACTTTACTTGAACGTATTTGTTTCAATATGATTATCGATGAAATTAGAAGATAAGATCAAATGATTGATTTATCAGATACATTGTATGATTACGAGTCTCTCTTGAGAGGTCCACTTTGATTTAGGAAACTTTTCCTTTTTAACGGTATTCGGAATAAATGGTAAAGTGATTACAAGTAAGAACATAGTGTCACTTAACAAGAGTTAGACAAAAGTTAGTGGAGATTCTTGTTTGATTTCCAATACATGCTTTATTATATTTCACTCGTGACTTTTGTTAAGATAACGATTTAATTTTCATATTATTTAACGTGAAAGTGAAATTAGGGAATGTAAATAACTTAGAAAATAGATATTGACAAGTTAAATAGATCGACATTTTACATTAAGATGATTCCTTACGTTTGATTTTTCCTTTACGAGTCATGATTAAAATGGAAATTAAAACCTTGAAACCTGATATGATTCATATATGATTTTACTTTCTTAAACGGAAACGTCTTTTCGATATAATAGACTTTTATTATTAAAAACGTCTTATGACATAACAACTTCTACTATTATAACCTTTGTAATAAAATGATTTTTGAATATAAAATAATTTGGTTATTAAAATGTTGATAGTGCTCCAAATGAACATATATTTAGTAGCAATATCCTCCCAACATGTAAATTATTTAGTTGTAATTGTCCTATTTTAAGTTGTATTCGTTTATATTAAATAAGTGCGAAGACAAAAGGCGAAAACGAAGATTTGAAGACACAAACGTCCAAAAAGCTCAAATGTACAAGATACAATCCAAAAGGTTCAATTTATTGATAAGAAACGTCTAAAAATAATAAGAGTACAAGTTGCGGAACGCAAAGTACAAGATATTAAATTATACGAAAGGACGTTCGAAAATCCGGAACCGGGACATGAGTCAACTATCAACGCCCGACGTAACGGACTAAAAATTACAAGTCTACTATGCACAAGAATATAATATAATATATAAATAATTATATTAATTATTTATATTTTATATTTATATATAAATTATGTCGACAAGCTAGGAGCCAAAAGTTTGTGAGCTGAATTTTCAAACTCCACGACTCGCGGAGTTTGAAGGCCAAAAACTCCACGACTCGCGGAGCTGCCAAATTCCAAAATGTCTATAAAAGGTCACGAATTCTGCGAGTAAAAATAACATAATAATAATAATACTCCATAGTATAATATAAATAAATATAATATATATATATATATATATATATATATATATATATATATATATATATATAATATAGATTAGTGTTATATTAGATTAGTTCGGGTTATGTAAAGGTTATTTTACGGGTTTTGAAGTCGAAATTCTGTCCGTGTACCACTACGCGATAAATAATCAATGTAAGCTATGTTCTCCTTTTTAAATTAATGTCTCGTACTTAAGTTATTATTATGCTTATTTAAGACGAAGTAATCATGATGTTGGGCTAAAATACTAAAATTGGGTAATTGGGCTTTGTACCATAATTGGGGTTTGGACAAAAGAACGACACTTGTGAAAATTAGACTATGGGTTATTAATGGGCTTTATATTTGTTTAACTAAATGATAGTTTGTTAATTTTAATATAAAGATTTACAATTGGATGTACCTATAAATAACCATATACACTCGATCGGACACGATGGGCGGGGTATTTATATGTACGAATAATCGTTCATTTAACCGGACACGGAAATGGATTAATAGTCTATGGAATTATTAAAACAGGGGTGAAATTATGTACAAAGACACTTGGCATAATTGATAACAAAGTATTAAAACCTTGGGTTACACGCAGTCGATATCCTGGTGTAATTATTAAACAAAGTATTAAAACCTTGTTACAGTTTAAGTCCCCAATTAGTTGGAATATTTGACTTCGGGTATAAGAATAAATTGACGAGGACACTCGCACTTTAAATTTATGACCGATGGACTGTTATGGACAAAAACCAGACGGACATATTAAATAATCCAGGACAAAGGACAATTAACCCATGGGCATAAAACTAAAATCAACACGTCAACCATCATGGTTACGGAAGCTTAAATAAGCATAATATATTTTATTTCATTTTTCCTCGTACTTTTATTTATTGTCATTTTAATTATTGTTATTTATTTTATATTGTTAGTTAAATATCGTCATTTACTTTACGCTTCGTTTAAAATATAAAATCGACAAACCGGTCATTAAACGGTAAAACCCCCTTTTATATATTATTAATATAATATATTTTGTACGAATATAATTATTTAAAATATAGTGTGAAATAAGCCAGCTCCCTGTGGAACGAACCGGACTTACTAAAAACTATACTACTCTACGATTAGGTACACTGCCTATAGTGTTGTAGCAAGGTTTAGGTATATCCTTATTGTAAATAAATAATTAAAACTTGTGTAATTTGTATCGCTTTTTGTATCAAAAATATATAGTATTTCACGTACACCTCGCACGACATCAAGTTTTTGGCGCCGCTACCGGGGAACCTCTTAAAAGCCGGAAGCGCAACGCTAATATAAAAAAAAAAATTTAGTTTACTTTTATTAAAATTCGTTTTTATAAAAATACGTTTTAAATATTTGAAAATATAAAAAGAAAAACAAAAATATAAATATTTTTAGGAGTTTGATAAATATTTAAGTTTTATAAATTTTCTTTAGTTTGTAAAAATATAAGTTTTATTTAATTTATTTTATAAATATATTTTATAAATATAAAAAACCGAAAAAAAAAAAATAATCAAATATAAATCTATTTTTTAGAATGTTATTTATAAAATTATAAAGTATTTTATTTTTATCTTAGTTTTTAAGAAAAGTCTTATTTAACTTATATAAATATATTAATTAAATTAAAAACAGAAAATATAAAAAAAAAAAAACGCGTCAGTTTTAAACTGTTCCAGGGTTGAATTTTGAAACCCCGCGACTCGCGGGGTTTGCTGCTTGGAATACCGCAAGTCTCGGAGTAACTCTGACACTGACAGAAACCCTAACTGCAATTAATTACGAGTAATTAATTATTATTATTATTATTATTTAACCCTAATTATTATTATTATTATTATAATTAGTTTTATTTTAAGTTTTACTTTTTATTTATTTTAGTTTTTATTAATATTTAGTTAAATTAGTTTAATTAAATTGTCAAATTAATAGTTTTAATAAATAAATAATATAAAAATAATATTTTTATAAAAATTGTATTTTTTACAACTTTTTGTATATTTTTATATTTTATCCCTTTTTAATCGTTTTAGCGTAATATTTGTATTTTTAGCTCATATTTAGTTTTAAACTTAGTTTTTACCATAGTTA
Organism: Rutidosis leptorrhynchoides; assembly: GCF_046630445.1. Lineage (NCBI taxonomy): Eukaryota > Viridiplantae > Streptophyta > Magnoliopsida > Asterales > Asteraceae > Rutidosis > Rutidosis leptorrhynchoides. Next base: position 264,417,950 of record NC_092337.1, read on the forward strand.
TTTTTACTTCTAGATTTTTAGGCTTTGCCGTAAAATCCCTTAAGTGCTTTTTCTTTAGACTAAGATTTAGGTGCTTTAGAATTTTGCGACGCCTTTTTAAGTTTTAGTTTCTTTTTAAGTTATTTCCATTTGGGATTTAGTTTTTCCTGTAAGCTTTAATATTTTTAGACGACTTTTACCTATGTATCAATTATCATTCCAATTAGTAATCTCAATTTGCGATTATAATTTTAAGTTAGTTGTAGTAATAAGGTTAGGTTAGTCAAATGTTTTTAAGTTTTATAAGTTTCTTTTATTTTTCCGTCACCTTTTATTTTTCAACCATTTTTCTTTTTCGACCTTTTTCCGACGAACTCTTTTTCTTTCTTATTTCTCGCTATTCTAGTTTTAGGACATAGATTTTTATTCTACTTCTTATCTAAATTTCTTAAAATTACGAAAATTTATTTTAAGTGGTTAAATTGATAGACATCAAAATTTTCTGGTTCGTAGTAATAGTTGGATTTGTAAGTGGACCGGGTTATTGGAGCCAAACAGTCCTTAATTATATTGAGACCAAACGAATCCTGCCCCTCTGCTGCATCTTTTGGCTATTCGAAATGTGGGCAAAATCAGAAAAGTCTATTGATTGAGTAACTTATTATAATTTTTCTTTCCTTTTAAAAACTAATAGGATATTCAGTGAATGCACCGAGCAAGACGTTCACCACCTTTTGTACGTTCACCACCTGTAACTAGATCAAGACATTTAGCAAATATTACTGCCGTTTATTTTTCTTTAGAATCTTCATCCAGTCGACCAAGTACTCCAGTTCAAATTTCCGATAATCCATTTTTTTGAACCCGACCTCACAATTGAGAATCCGGAAAATATTCAGGAACGATTCGTAGATCCTGAACCACTAAATTTTCCTCCGGAACCACTAATCATTCAAACAGAGATTGTTGAGGAACGAACCATTAAATCAGAATCCTCTAGTGATTTCGTTTCAACAAATTCAATTATGGAGAATCTGGAACCTTTAAGTATGGAAGACCGAATGAGAGCTAAACGCACTGGCCAAGGTCACGCAATTACTCATCCAGACATTAATGCGCCAGATTATGAAATCAAAGGACAAATTCTACACATGGTGACTAATCAATGCCAATTTAGTGGTGCGCCGAAGGAAGATCCAAATGAACATCTACGTACCTTTAATAGGATCTGCACACTATTTAAAATCCGAGAAGTGGAGGATGAACAGATATATCTCATGTTATTTCCCTGGACTTTAAAGGGAGAAGCCAAAGATTGGTTGGAATCGTTACCTGAAGGGGTGATTGAGACATGGGATGTTTTAGTTGAAAAATTTCTTAAACAATTCTTTCCTGCATCTAAAGCCGTAAGACTTCAAGCAGAAATTGTTACGTTTACACAGAAGCCAAATGAAACTCTATATGAGGCGTGGACAAGATATGGAAAGTTGTTAAGAGGATGTCCGCAACATGGTTTAGACACCTGTCAAATAGTACAAATATTCTACCAAGGATGCGACATCACTACAAGGAAAGACATAGATATAGCAGCTGGTGGTTCTATTATGAAGAAAACCGAAACTGATGCTTACAAAATTATTGATAACACTGCTTCCCACTCACATGAGTGGCATCAAGAAAAAGATTTCGTTAGATCATCTAAAGCAGCTAGAGCCGATTCTAGCCATGACTTAGATTCCATTTACTCAAAGATAGATGCTGTTGAGAGACGAATGAAAAAGATGACTAAAGATATTCACTCAATACGAATTAGTTGTGAACAGTGTGGAGGACCACATTTGACAAAAGATTGTCTTAGTATTGAATTAACAATGGAACAAAGAGAGAATATTTCATACATAAACCAAAGGCCTGGAAATAATTATCAGAATAATTATCAACCGCCAAGACCGATTTACAATCAAAACCAGAACTATAACCGAAATATTCCATACAACAACCAACAAGGTCCTAGCAATCAACAAGTATCCAATAATACTTACAATCAGCAAAGACCTAATTTTCAAAACAAACCACCACAACAAACCGATGATAAAAAGCCGAATTTAGAAGATATGATGACGAAGCTAGTTGAAACTCAAACGCAGTTTTTCACATCTCAAAAACAAACCAATGAACAAAATACTCAAGCATTTAGAAATCAAAAAGCTTCTATTCAAAATCTGGAACAAGAAGTAAGTAACCTAGCAAGGTTAATAGGTGAAAGAAAACCGGGAAGTCTACCTAGTGATACAAATGCTAACCCCCAGAATGAAACAGCTAAAGCCATTACCACAATAAGTGGTACAACACTTAAACCACCTGAAATACCTGTAACTTCTGATGAAACTATTCCTACTCCACAAGAACCACAACCTAATCAAGATAAGGAAAAAGAACCGGTAGTTGAAAAGGTTAATGAAGATAATACAGTTAAGGCTAAACCTTATGTTAAACCATACCAACCACCACTTCCTTACCCGAGTAAAATGAAGAAAGAGAAACTTGAAGCCGAGCAATCCAAATTCTTGGATATGTTTAAACAGATAAATGTAAATCTTCCTTTCATTGATGTGATTTCAGGAATGCCTAGATATGCTAAATTCTTGAAAGATCTAATCTCAAATAGAAAGAAAATGGAAGAACTCTCGGCTGTTACCATGAATGCTAATTGTTCAGCAGTGCTGTTGAATAAGATACCAGAAAAACTATCTGATCCAGGAAGTTTCACAATTCCATGTTTTCTGGGTAGTCTTAGTTCAATAGAAGCATTGGCAGACTTAGGTGCTAGTATAAATCTAATGCCGTATTCACTATACGCTAAACTAGACCTTGGAGAATTGAAACCAACCAGAATAAGCATACAACTAGCCGATCGATCAATAAAATATCCTAGAGGGATAATGGAGAACATGCTAGTTAAAGTTGGTACTTTAGTATTTCCAGTAGATTTTGTTGTTCTGGACATGGAAGAAGATTCTCAAGTTCCTCTCATATTAGGAAGACCATTCTTAAATACGGCTAAAGCAATGATAGACGTGTTCGGTAAAAAATTGACCCTAAGTATAGAGGACGAGAGTGTTACCTTTTCAGTTGATAGAGCAATGCAACAACCACAATCTACAGATGATACATGTTATTATATTCAAACTATAGATGCACATGCAGAATTATTAGAAGAATTTCCTGAATTACAAGGAACAGGAGAATGTTCTTTAGGAGAAGGAACAGAACAAATTGATGAAGCTGAAATGTTAGCTACACTTATAGCTAATGGATATGAACCAACAACAGAAGAAATTCAAATGCTAAAAGAAGAAGACAGATATCGATATAAATCATCGATAGAAGAACCTCCGAAATTAGAATTAAAGCCACTTCCAAACCATTTGGAATACGCTTATTTACATGGTGAATCTGAATTACCTGTAATAATATCGTCTTCTCTTACTGAAAATGAGAAATCACAACTCATTTCTGTGTTGAAAGCTCATAAACCAGCCATTGCATGGAAGATTCATGATATTAAAGGAATAAGTCCTTTGTATTGCACACATAAAATCCTTTTGGAAGAAGGTCATAAAACGTATGTGCAACGCCAACGAAGACTAAATCCTAATATGCAAGATGTAGTTAAAAAAGAAATTATTAAACTGCTAGACGCACGTCTAATTTATCCAATCTCTGATAGTCCATGGGTAAGCCCAGTTCAATGCGTGCCTAAGAAGGGTGGCATGACTGTCAATACAAATGAGAAAAATGAGCTTATTCCTACTAGGACTGTAACAGGATGGCGTGTGTGTATTGATTATAGAAAATTAAATGACGCCACCAGAAAAGATCACTTTCCCTTACCTTTCATAGATCAAATGTTGGAAAGATTAGCCGGAAATAGTTACTATTATTTTCTAGATGGATTTTCCGGATATTTTCAAATTCCAATAGCACCCGAAGATCAAGAGAAAACCACATTCACATGCCCTTATGGTACTTTTGCTTACAAACGCATGCCATTTGGACTTTGCAACGCCCCTGGAACCTTTCAAAGGTGTATGATGGCGATTTTTCACGACATGATAGAAGAATGCATTTAAGTATTCATGGATGACTTTTCAGTCTTCGGTGATACATTTGAATCATGTCTAGTTAATCTGGAACGAATGCTAATTAGATGCGAACAATCAAATCTAGTACTTAATTGGGAGAAATGCCATTTCATGGTTAAAGAAGGCATCGTTCTTGGACATAAAATTTCAAAATAAGGAATTGAAGTGGATAGAGCTAAATTATATGTAATTGCTAAACTTCCACATCCCACCAATGTTAGAGGAGTTAGGAGTTTTCTAGGGCATGCCGGTTTTTACCGACGTTTCATAAAAGATTTTTCTAAAATTGCCACTCCTATGAATAAACTCCTAGAAAAGGATGTTCCATTCATCTTTTCAGATGAGTGTATCAAATCTTTTAATATTATTAAAGAGAAACTCACTAATGCGCCGATCATGATAATACCAAATTGGAATCTACCATTTGAACTAATGTGCGATGCAAGTGATTTTGCAATGGGAGCCGTTTTAGGACAAAGGATTGAAAAACGATTTCAACCTATATATTATGCTAGTAAGACGTTACAAGGAGCATAAACAAACTATACAACTACTGAAAAAGAACTCCTTGCTATTGTCTTTGCTTTTGATAAATTTCGATCATATCTCGTTCTAGCAAAAACGGTGGTCTATACCGACCATTCTGCTCTTAGATACCTATTTTCGAAACAAGATGCTAAACCAAGATTAATCCATTGGATCTTACTCTTACAAGAGTTTGATATTGAAATCCGAGATAAAAGAGGAGCAGAAAATCTCGCCGCTGATCATCTTTCTCGTCTTGAAAATCCTGAATTAGAAGTTCTAAATGAATCGGCCATACAAGACAACTTTCCTGATGAATATCTATTGAAGATAGATTATAAAGAAATTCCATGGTTTTCAGACTATGCAAACTACTTAGTTTGTGGATTCCTTGAAAAAGGATTATCGTACCAAAGACGAAAGAAATTCTTCAGTGATATAAAACACTATTTTTTGCAAGATCCACATCTGTTTAAAAGTTGTCCCGATGGAATAATACGCCGATGTGTATTTGGAGATGAAGCTAGTAAAATATTAAACCATTGTCACACAGGACCAACAGGAGGGCATTATGGGCCTCAACTAACAGCAAGAAAAGTTTATGATGCTGGATTCTATTGGCCTACAATTTACAAAGACGCACACCTTCTTTGCAAATCCTGTGATGCTTGTCAAAGGGCCAGAAAAATAAGTCAACGTGATGAAATGCCATAAAATGTCATACAAGTGTGTGAATTATTTGACATTTGGGGTATTGACTTTATGGGTCCATTTCCAAAATCTCATAATAATCTGTATATACTCGTAGCCATTGATTATGTATCTAAATGGGCGGAAGCACAAGCTCTCCCAACTAACGATGCACGAGTTGTAGTCAACTTTTTAAAACGTCTTTTTGCAAGGTTCGGAACACCGAAAGCTTTAATAAGTGATCGGGGTACTCATTTCTGTAATAATCAACTTGAGAAAGTTCTTAAAAGATATGGAGTAACTCATAAAATCTCCACCGCATATCATCCACAAACAAGTGGACAAGTTGAAAATACCAACCGAGCTTTAAAACGTATTCTAGAGAAAACCGTAGGATCAAATCCGAAAGAATGGTCCATTAAATTGGAGGATGCACTCTGGGCTTTTAGAACAGCCTACAAAACTCCAATTGGAACCACACCTTTTAGACTTGTTTATGGAAAAGCATGTCATCTTCCAGTAGAAATTGAACACAAAGCATTTTGGGCTTTGAAGACATGTAATCTTGATTTACATGAAGCCGGACGTCTACGATTAAGTCAACTAAACGAATTAGAAGAATTAAGACATGAAGCATACGAGAATTCGTTAATCTATAAAGAAAGAACGAAGAAATGGCATGATAAAAGAATCAGAAGTTCAAAAGAATTTAAGGAAGGAGACAGAGTTCTTCTTTTCAATTCACGATTCAAGCTATTTCCTGGAAAATTGAAATCAAGATGGTCTGGACCATTCATAGTCAAAAGAGTTTTCCCATACGGAATAGTAGAATTGATAAATTCAAATGGGATTGAATTTAAAGTTAATGGTCACAGAGTTAAACACTACATACATGGTCCGATGGAAGTTGACAACGAAGTTAATCACAATTTCGACACCACAGCTAACTAAGTGTGGGGAGAATCAAGGGGTTTATGTATTTCTGTTAGAGTTAGATTGTCTGTTTTCGTGTAGTTCTCGAAAATGGAACCCGAATGGTCTTTCCCTAGCAGACCCTAAAGAACTAGTCTTCTCCCCCCATTCTGAATTTTTATTTTTTTAGGTTTTTACAAAATGAAGACTGCCTGTGAACTAAACCATGGTCTAATGCTACAAGCTTTGATCACTAAACGTAATAATGACACACTTCCGAGTGAAATAGTATCAGTAATCAGAGAAAGAATGGACGGAGTTAGAAAAGAATCCAGATGCGAAGATAATAAGTTACAGTTTGGTAAAGGAAAATCAAAATCCGCAGCAAAAAGAAGAGCACGACACCTAGAAAGATGTCACAAATGCGGAAAAAGGTCACATGAAGGTAAATGTTCAAATAATCAAACCTATTCAAATACCGAATTTGTTACTTTATGCAGAGACGGACCGTTCATATGTTTAGAAGAAAAGACACTGAATGCTCAAGGTTACACCTATGTAGCTATGGAAAACCAATTAAACCGACTATCTTATGAATGGGATAGATCATATAACTAAGAAATCTATTTCACAGGTAAGTCTGTACAGTTTTTATTTTTTATTTTTATTTTTAACCTTTTGATAATAAACGCTAATTTGTTCGCTATAAAGTATTAAATTAGTATTGAATAAAATTAGGTTTGGCGACCGAAATTATTGATATCATTCAAAAATTTATTACATCACTGCAAAATTTAACGTTTATTCTTAAGGTATAAATATCTTTAAACAATCAACCCAAAATATTTCAAAAATTCGTCATGAGTTAAATTAGGTCTTGGAACCGAAATTACTTTACCGAAAAGAGGGGCGCATATTTTTGATAATATTTGATTGATTAAAGTGGGATAAAAAGCCAAAAAGATTTTTAATTTTATTTTTACCATGTTTTTAAAATTAATATTTAAATCTTAAATTAATATTGTAAACTTTGTAAAAATAATATTTTTAAAATTGTAAATATTTGAAAAATTAATATAAGTTTGATGTGAATTTATAATATGAATTTTTAAATTAAGTTTGGTGTGAATTTTTAATTTTTAAAATATGAATTTTTAATTTTATGCATTTTAAATTGTAAGTTTGGTGTGAAATTTTTTTAATATTAATTTTGAATTTTATATTTAAATTGTGTTAATTTAAAAACAAAAATTTACTTTATCTCATTAAGTTAAAAATATGATTTTTAAAATTCGTTGTAAGTTGAAGACTAGGTCTTTGAACCGAAATTGCTTTACCCGCGGGAGGGACGAGAACTTTTATTATCATTATTTTTAATCTTATTGAATTAAAGTATGCCAAAAATATTAAAAACCCAAAAACCTTAGCTTTTAAAACAATCGCTACAAAAAGACAAATTTTAAAATTTTGTCGAAGGACGGACTAGGACATCGATCCGAAACGACCACGTCCTAAATAACAAGGGAAACAAAATTTTAAAATTAATTACTTAATTGTTTTAATTATCATTATGCTAAAAAAAAAAAAAAAAAAAAAAAAAAAAAAACCAAACTCCGCGACTCGCGGAGTTTGAAGGCTTAACCCCCGCGACTCGCGGAGGGATCGGATTACAGAAAAAATTAAAAGGAGCTGAAACAGCTCAGTTGCACACCACAACTCATACAAACTGCGAAAAATACTGCACGAAAAACCCGAAAAATACACCCCAAATTCACAATTTTTGACCGTTAATCACCAAATCTTTTACTAAAATCATGTTGAGAAGGATGCTATCTAGGAATTACTCAAGAAAAACGGTAAATTTCTACACCTAAACACCATTTAATCCGAAATTAGTGTTCTTGAGCAATTTTTTCCCCAATTCGATTTTGATGCTTTTTAGTGTAATTATTCTTAAATTGTTTATGTATTATGCTTGTATTGAAAGGACCCGTCCTAATCTATCCGGACGAAGTCCATATCAATTATAAACGATTCACAACAGTTGATTACATCGCGAGGTACTTGACCTCTATATGATACATTTTACAAACATTGCATTCGTTTTGAAAAGACAATCTTTCATTTACATCTGAAGTTGACAGACATGCATACCATTTCATAATATATCCAACTATAATTGACTTAATAATGATCTTGATAAACTCAACGAATCGAATGCAACGTCTTTTGAAATATGTCATGAATGACTCCAAGTAATATCATTAAAATGATCAAATGCACAGCGGAAGATTTCTTTCGTACCTGAGAATAAACATGCTTTCAAGTGTCAACCAAAAGGTTGGTGAGTTCATTAGTTTATCATAAATAATCATTTCATAATTTTAATAGACCACAAGATTTCATATTTCCATTTCTCATAACATACGTCCCATGCATAGAGACAAAAATATCATTCATATGGATTGAACACCTGGTAACCGACATTAACAAGATGCATATAAGAATATCCCCATCATTCCGGGATCCTCCTTTGGACATGATATAAATTTTGAAGTACTAAAGCATCCGGTACTTTGGATGGGGTTTGTTAGGCCCAATAGATCTATCTTTAGAGTTCGCGTCAATTAGGGTGTCTGTTCCCTAATTCTTAGATTACCAGACTTAATAAAAAGGGGCATATTCGATTTCGATAATTCAACCATAGAATGTAGTTTCACATACTTGTGTCTATTTCGTAAAACATTTATAAAAGCATTTCATGTATTCGCAGTTCAAAATGTATATCAAAAGCATTTAATAAAGCAGTTGTAAAAGTAGCGCATGTATTCTCAGTCCCAAAAATGTAAAGAGTAAAAGGGAATCAAATGAAACTCACACATATAAATATTGAAAAATAGTTATTAAAACATTGCATGTATTCTCAGCCCAAAAATATATATAAAAGGGGAATAATGAAACTCACCTACTGTATTTTGTAGTAAAAATACATATGACGACACTGAACAAATGTAGGGTTGGCCTCAGATTCACGAACCTATATCATTTATATATATTAATACATGTAAACACATAATTCCATTTATTATTCATATGATATTTATTTAAGTATTTTAATTATATAATATGTAGGTATTTCATATGCCCGAGAGACATATTAAATTAACGTGGCCACTATGTTATGATCCAAGTCGGGTCATACCCAATAACAAGCTTACCAACACCTTATAAGTATTTAATCTTAACGATAGGTTCGTTAAATAAATACGCGACACTTGGATTTTAGAAAATGGGTTTTCTAAAATATAACCACTTGAGATAAATTACTTGGATAATTTATATTTAATTATTTATAGGTTTAAATAAATATGTTGTGTAATATTTTATAAATTGGTTTGTAAAATGCAAGTAACTTAGCAATTACAAATTTTATATAACAAGTTTTATATAAATACAAAGGTATTTTATACAAGATATAAAAAATAACAATCTTGTTATAAAAAAGGGATGGGGGACGGTTTTGTTTTGACCAAGCAGTCTCCCATACTTGCTTTTGTTTACTTTAAAGAACACACATTTATCAAGTGCATGCTAGAGTTCATATACCAAGTAATTTGACTCAAGTATTCAACCAAGAAGCAAAAAAAAACTCTCTCACTCATTTCATACAGCTGCTGGCCGAAATTTTTATCAAAAGGGAGAGGGTTTTGAGCTTGGTAATTTAGTTCATTAAGTGTCAAAATCCTAACCAAAGTAAAGGTGGTATTGGTGCACAAAAGGCTTGGGGTATGCAACACTTGAGGCTTCAAGTTAGAGGCTAAGTTCATCAACTTTCTGCTCAAATCAGTGTTGCTGCTGATTGGTTTATTCAAGTGCAAAAGAAGTGGTTTCAAGCTTCGATAGCAAGGTTATAAAGGCTTAAAGGTTCAACCAAATCAAGGGTGTGTTGAAGCATTATTTCTTCATCATCTTCTTGCATCAAAACAGCCCTTAAACTTAGTTTAAGGAGGTATAAAACACTCTTCCTTCTCTTGTTAATATGTAAGCATAATGTTCACAACTTGATCCATGGGATTTAGCTTTAAATTGGTTAAAGTTTAACAAGTAAAACTTGATAATTACACGCTTCCGTTTATAATGATTCTTAAAAGGTTTTAAGATATATCAAACTTGTTAAATCCCAACAATGGTATCTAGAGCCGAAGTTGTTGAAATATGCTTCGAATTGTTGTTTTAAAACCCATCAACTTTGCATTCTAAGTACATGCATGAAAGAAGAATGCAAAAATCATGGGTTTTGGGAGGGTGTTTGATGAATGCCGAATTGTTAGGGCTCCAAAATTGGGTTTGGGCTCTTGCATTTTGGTCACAATTGGTTGCATGTTGATGTTCACAATCCTAGCCTTGACCGTGTGTTGATTGCATGCTATATTTGGTTGATTTATGATTCATTTGGTTTGTAATAATAATTATTCAATGGCATGTAATATTTGTTCAATTGGTATATAATAATTCATTCATAAGGCTATGTAATTTTATTTTATATTTGGTATGTAAAATAGATTAGGTTGTATTTTCATTTTCTAGAAAAATGTATTAGGATACATATTTTGTAAAATGAAGATACAAGATGATGAAGACTTGAAGAACACAAGGTGCATATGGATGCAAGATTAAGTGGGAGATTTGAAATCTCCTACTTTGTATGATTAACCCCTTAACCGGTGACATTTGTTTTCGGCTAAACAAATGTCCACCAAAATGGCTAGATTGTGAACACACTTATTTTGCATGTGTGGTTGTTTGTATGATTATTGTTTTGTATGTTTGGTTGATACAATTAATCACAAGATAACAACAAACAAAATGACAATTTAATTGGTTAAATTAGACGTACTAAGTACATGCAAAATGGTAATTTAAATGGTTGAATTAAAATTGCAACCAAAAACCTTAATAAATGGTTATTAAGAACAAGAAAAGGATAACGTATATAAAATGGTTTATATCAAGTAATTGGCTCAATTACAAGACATGAAATTGGTTTTTCATAAGTACCATACACTAAATGCATGTTGGTGTATGGCATAAAAGTTTTCTCAAACTAGAATTAATGAAAACTTAAAATCCCTTTTTTAAACAAGGTAAACAAGTTTAACGCCATCCTATTGTGTGACACTTAAAAGTATTAGGGAACTCATGATGGGATAAAGGTCACCTAACCGTTATGAGCAAACTAATATGATTAAGGTAAATTTCGCATGCTTGTGGGATAAAGGTCACCTAACCACTTGTATGTTAAATTTACAAGTCTATACAAATAGGACGACTTGATTTGGGAATCATGAACTTAGGGTCACCGAAGCATGAGGAACAAATAGGCGTTGATGGGATAAATATGCCATGCAAAAGGATTGCATGATCCCATACTCTAGAAGTTGCAAATGGATTGCAATTGTCATTTATTGACTACCTAGCTAAATCAAATTGCGGGATAAAGGTCACCTAACCGAAATTTGGTTTACCGTTGGATTCTAGAATTTAATAATTCAATTTGATTTAAAGGGTATTGAATGTTAAATTAAAATCGATACTTAAATGAACTTTGTTAATTTTGTAGATGGCCGCCAATAACAACAACAACATTCCAAACGCACCTATTAACTTGAACAACCTATCGTTAAGGTCTCTCCTCGAGAAAGACAAACTCAACCATACGAACTTTATGGATTGGTTCCGCAATCTTAGGATTGTCCTCAAACTTGAGGATAAGGCGTATGTGTTGGAAGACCCCATTCCGGATCAACCCGACGAGGATGATACGGAAGGCATGGCTTATTGGGATAAGTATTGCGCCGATTCGGTGCAAGTCGCTTGCCTAATGCTTGGGACTATGATACCCGAACTCCAAAAGGATTTCGAACATCATAGTGCATATGACATGATTACGCAATTGAAGGAGATGTTCCTTCAACAAGCACGTGTCGAGCGCTTCGAAACGGTTCGAGCGTTACATGCATGTCGTATGGATGACACCTAATCCGTATCCTCTTATGTCCTCAAAATGAAAAGCCTTATTGATCGCGCAAACCGTCTTAATCTCAACATATCTAATGAGTTAGCCACCGATCTTATCCTTAACTCCCTATCAAAAAGGTTTGATCAATTTGTAATTAATTACAATATGAATGGGATGGATAAGAGCATAGGTGAGCTTCACGGTATGCTTAGAACGGCGGAAACTAGCATGGGTAAAAGGGCTTTACCTGTGTTAGCAATCGATCAAGGTGGATCCAAAGGTAACACCTCTAAGTCTAAGGTGGCTAAGAGAAAAGGACCCGCCCATCAAGGCAAGGGAAAGGGGAGGATGGTTACCCCAACCAAAAACAAGAACAAGAAGCAAAAGGTTGCCGGACAAGCAAACCCCAAGGAAGACCCGTGCTTCGGTTGCGGTGAAATGGGTCACTGGAAACGCAATTGCCCGGTCTACCTTAAGGAGTTGAAGGAAAAGAGGGATGCGGGGTAATCCTCAGGTAACATATATATGGTATATATAGAGCTTAGTATTACTTCTTCTAATACATGGGTATTAGACACTGGATGTGGAACTCACATTTGCAATTCTTTGCAGGGGTTCAAAAGAAGTAGCAAGCAAATGGGAACATCAAGTCTCTATATGGGTAATGGAGCCAAAGTGCAAGTGAAGGCTCAAGGAGACTTTGTATTAAAGCTTCCAAGTGGTTTGGAACTTATTTTGAACAATGTTTTGTATGCACCGGATTTATGTCGAAACATTATTTCAGTTTCCTGTTTAAAACAATGTGATTTTTATCTTAATTTTGTTAATGATGATGTCCACGTTTATTTAGATAATGTATTTTATTTTAAGGCTTCGCCTTCAAATGGAATTTATGAATTGGTTCACGATGACACATCATCTAGTAGCTCAATATACCATACTAGCACCAAGAAACTCAAAAGGGATTTGAGTGATTCCTACTTATGGCATTGTCGCCTTGGTCACATAAACAAGAATCGAATGCATACACTCCAAAAGAATGGCCTTTTGAAATCAAATGAACTAGAATCGTTTGATGTATGTGAATCTTGTTTACAAGGCAAAATGACTAAAGCACCTTTCAAAGGGACCTATGAAAGGGCTAAGGACTTATTGGGATTAATACATTCGGATGTATGTGGACCCTTTAAGCCCATAACTAGGAATGGTGAAAGATACTTCGTTACTTTCATTGATGACTTCAGCCGTTTCGGATATGTCTACTTGTTAAAACATAAGGACGAAACTTTTGAAGCATTCAAAGAGTATCAAAATGAAGTACAAAATCAACTCAATAAGACAATCAAGGTACTTCGTACCGATAGAGGAGGTGAATACCTAAGCGATGCTTTCCAAGATCATCTTAGAAGTTGTGGGATTATATCACAACTCACTCCTCCTGGAACACCCCAACTTAATGGACTTTCCGAAAGGAGGAACCGAACCCTAATGGATATGGTTCGATCTATGATGGCAAGAAGCTCGTTACCTCTATCATTTTGGGGTTATTGTCTATGCTCCGCGGCTCGTATTCTAAATATGGCCCCTACCAAGAAAGTGGAACGAACTCCTCATGAGATGTGGTTTGGAAAACCTCCATCTCTATCATACTTAAAGGTATGGGGATGTGAAGCTTATCCTAAGCGTTACGTCCCTAATAAGTTGGATGCTCGATCCACGAAGTGTATCTTCATAGGATATCCCAAGGATGATATGGGATATTATTTCTATGATCCATCCGAGCAGAATGTATTTGTTGCTCGGAAGGCAGAATTCCTTGAAACTAAGTTCCTAATGGAAGGAAATAGTGAAAGGAAGATAGATCTTGAGGAGGTTCAAGATCAAGTAGATGATACACAATTGGTTGACACTAGCACTCAACATGAAAATGTTGAGAATGATCAAATGGATGATCAAAATACACAAGACGTTCGCAGATCTGGTAGGATTAGTAATCCTCCTGAGAGATATGGGTTTCTCATGGATGGTTGCTATGTGGTTGATTTGGATGAACCAATAAACTACCAAGATGCTTTATCAAGGATTGATAAAGATAAATGGCAGGAAGCCATGAACGCTGAGATGCAATCCATGTATGACAACCAAGTTTGGGAACTTGTTGCGCAACCTCCTGGCTCTAGGCTAGTTGATTGTAAATGGCTTTTCAAAAGGAAAACCGACATACATGGAAACTTGGATACATATAAAGCTAGACTTGTAGCAAAAGGTTTCACTCAAACTCAAGGGGTTGAATATGATGAAACTTTTTCGCCTGTGGCGATGCTAAAGTCTATTAGGATATTACTTGCCATTGCTGCTCATTATGATTATGAAATATGGCAGATGGATGTCAAGACCGCTTTCCTAAACGGACATCTTGAGGAAGATGTCTATATGGTTCAGCCTGAGGGTTTTGTTGATCCGAAATATCCTAAAAAGGTATGCAAGTTAAAGAAGTCAATCTACGGATTGAAACAAGCATCTAGAATGTGGAATCATCGTTTTAATGAGGAGGCCAAGAAATTTGGCTTCATTAAAAATGGTGATGAAGCTTGTGTATACAAGAAAGCTAGTGGGAGCACTATCATGTTCCTTGTACTATATGTGGATGATATATTGTTATTTGGAAATGATATTCCGAAAATGCAAGGTGTTAAAACTTGGTTAAGCAAATGCTTCTCCATTAAGGATCTTGGAGAAGCACAATACGTTTTGGGGATTGGGATCTACAGGGATAGATCCAAGAAACTGATAGGTTTAAATCAAAGTGCATACATTGAAAAGATCTTGAAAAGGTTCAAGATGGAGAACTCTAAGAAAGGTTTGGTACCTATTCAAAAGGGAACGCTCCTTAGTTCATCTCAGTGCCCCACCACGAAAGATGAACAGGAGAGAATGAAGAAAGTCCCATATGCTTCTGCCATTGGGTCAATCATGTATGCAATGATATGCACTAGACCGGATGTCCCATGCGCTCTTAGCTTGACAAGTAGATACCAGAATAACCCAGGAAACAGTCATTGGATTGCTGTTAAAAGTATATTGAAATACCTTAGGAGGACTAAGGATATGTTTCTGATATATGGGTCTGGTGAGGAGGAACTCGCTGTAAAGGGTTACGTAGACGCGAGTTTCCAAACTGATCGAGATGATTCTCGATCACAATCCGGTTATGTCTTCACGTTAAATGGAGGTGCGGTCTCTTGGAAGAGTTCAAAACAGGATGTTGTTGCTTTATCCACTACAGAATCGGAGTACATCGCCGCCTCATTGGCAGCTCAGGAAGCTGCATGGATGAAGAAATTCATCGACGACTTAGGAGTAGTCCCTTCCATTCAGGACCCTCTTGAGATCTTTTGTGATAACGAGGGTGCGATTGCTCAAATCAAGGAACCTCGTGCTCACCAAAAGACCCGTCACATTGAGCGGAGATTCAACTACATAAGGGATGAAGTTGAAAAAGGAAAGATATGTATTCGCAAAGTTCACACAGATCTTAACATAGTGGATCCACTCACGAAGCTCTTACATGGATCAAAACATACAGGACATGTTTGTGCATTAGGGCTTCGATATTCTAGTGATTGGTCATGATCTGTTTTAAGTATTATAACGGAACGATATTGTTCAAACTCATTAATATAATTATGGCATTAATTTATTTTGAGTTATGTTCCTATTTTGCATATTTTATCCATGAATAAGTAATTATTCTAAATTCCGTAGTCGATCACATTTGTGGGAACAAGTGTGAGGTTTAGACTATTATGAACTTGGATTGGTATACATTCACGGGATGAATGTGAGGCAGGGTTGCAACCAAGGTTCATAGATATTTGTGGGAAACAAATATTGGAAGACCCGCTCTCAAGATTTACTAAATGGAGCCTTTGTGGTTGATCACATGTAATCTTGAGTAAAGGTGAATATCATTGTATCCTCTGACCTGAGATACATATTGGGTTCAGATATTTACCAAGTATTGTGCCTTGATTCTTTCCTTCGCTATTCTGAAATATGGTAGTACATAAGGAAGAGCTCAGGTATAATACAAAGTGTGTATCTAGGACGTATGTAGTCAAGATGGAATTTGTCCCTCTTATTCGTTGAGAGTCAGATGTCTAAGGCCTGATAAAGTTAAATCTATAAGAGAGTGATCACTCTGTATCTCTTGGATTTAACATGACATCTAGGATGAAAGGATATAATGAAAGATTCACCTATTCATATTCGAGATGGGAACTCGAAAGGGATGATGTTATTGAATGGCACAAAGTCATAACATATTTGGGGTGATGGACGGTCGTTAGGTGGTATCCATCACTTGCATTAATTTCTTATGTTTCTCGTGCAAGTGAGAGATTGTAGGTATTTCATATGCCCGAGAGACATATTAAATTAACGTCGCCACTATGTTATGATCCAAGTCGGGTCATACCCAATAACAAGCTTACCAACACCTTATAAGTATTTAATCTTAACGATAGGTTCGTTAAATAAATACGCGACACTTGGATTTTAGAAAATGGGTTTTCTAAAATATAACCACTTGAGATAAATTACTTGGATAATTTATATTTAATTATTTATAGGTTTAAATAATTATGTTGTGTAATATTTTATAAATTGGTTTGTAAAATGCAAGTAACTTAGCAATTACAAATTTTATATAACAAGTTTTATATAAATACAAAGGTATTTTATACAAGATATAAAAAATAACAATCTTGTTATAAAAAGGGGATGGGGGACGGTTTTGTTTTGACCAAGGAGTCTCCCATACTTTCTTTTGTTTACTTTCAAGAACACACATTTATCAAGTGCATGCTAGAGTTCATATACCAAGTAATTTGACTCAAGTATTCAACCAAGAAGCAAAAAAAAACTCTCTCACTCATTTCATACAGCTGCTGGCCGAAATTTTTATCAAAAGGGAGAGGGTTTTGAGCTTGGTAATTTAGTTCATTAAGTGTCAAAATCCTAACCAAAGTAAAGGTGGTATTGGTGCACAAAAGGCTTGGGGTATGCAACACTTGAGGCTTCAAGTTAGAGGCTAAGTTCATCAATAAGTTCATCAATTTTCTGCTCAAATCAGTGTTGCTGCTGATTGGTTTATTCAAGTGCAAAAGAAGTGGTTTCAAGCTTGGATAGCAAGGTTATAAAGGCTTAAAGGTTCAACCAACTCAAGGGTGTGTTGAAGCATTATTTCTTCATCATCTTCTTGCATCAAAACAGCCCTTAAACTTAGTTTAAGGAGGTATAAAACACTCTTCCTTCTCTTGTTAATATGTAAGCATAATGTTCACAACTTGATCCATGGGATTTAGCTTTAAATTGGTTAAAGTTTAACAAGTAAAACTTGATAATTATACGCTTCCGTTTATAATGATTCTTAAAAGGTTTTAAGATATATCAAACTTGTTAAATCCCAACATAATAATCATACTAAATTCTATTTAACATATATATATATATATATATATATATATATATATATATATATATATATATATATATATATATATATATATATATATATACTTTACTTATATATTATATGTTCATTTATGTGTTACATATATTTATTAATATAGTTATATTATATATATATATATATATATATATATATATATATATATATATATATATATATATATATATATATAAGTAGTTAGTATAATATCAAAAATCAGTAATTTGTTATAGGTAATATTTATATAATTAATGTCAATATGTTCATTCTAATATCTTATGTAATATTAATATAATTATATTATGTATCAAATATATTTTTATGTATCCAATATGTATTTGATAAAATAATGTTAATAATAATAATAATAATAATAATAATAATAATAATAATAATAATAATAATAATAATAATAATAATAATAATAATAATAATAATAATAATAATAATAATAATCATGTTAATGATAAAAATAGTAATAATAATGTTAATTTTAATATTAATACTAATAATCTTAATGATTTTAATAAAAAGATACTTATAATGATGTTAGTAATAATAATAATAATAATTATAATAATAACAATAATAATACTAATAATAAAAATAAAGATGAACTACCTTAAGAGTATATTCTCCCAAAATAAAATAAAACTGTCTCCACCAAGACTCGAACCCGAGACCTATCGTTAACCCGACATAACCCCAACCAACCTGATCTAGTCTACTTTTTCTTGATTCAATACCCAAAATAGTTATATTATCCCGTATTCTGTTTTGAGCCCGAACAGCCTAGCCACTCTTGGCCCAACAGCCCAATCACTCTTAGTCCAACCTGTGCAGCTATTTATTGAAAAAAATAAACTGCAGCAGCCTAGGCTTGAACCCATGACCTCCTGCTTGAACAAACACACTCTTAAACCACTGAACCATCTAATCCTTTCTATTTAATATGCGGCATAATTTTTATTTATCCAATCTCTACTGTTTTGCCTATTTCTTCTTCTTTACAAAACCAAACTTAATCATCATCATCATAATTATCATCATAGATTATTATTTCGTAGCAACCTACCATTGTTTTTTTTTTTTCAACTAAAATCAATTATCATCTATCTACTTTGGGCTTCTGTTCAAATAACAAACCGACCCACTAGTTTACATTGACCAAATGTTACGGCCCATTACAGTTTCTTAAGCCCAACCTCAGGTAAGTCTATGAAGCAATTACCAAGCCTAATCTGAGAATTAAATGGTACGGCCCAAATCCTATCAATTAATAAAGGATTCGGTAACTAACTGCACTAAAAAAGAATAGTGGCCGATAATATGAAAGCCCTTTTATTTCATCCTTTTCTTTTCTTGTTTATGCTAAAGTAACATGACATCAACACCCTTGTTACCTTTTAAGCCAAAAAAAAAAAATATAGAAAACTTCAGCTGCAGGTGCAGCTATTCAGCGACGTAGAAACACAGAAAAAAAAAATAGCGAAAATGGCAGTTGAGGTGGTAGTCTTTGTGTAACGGCTGTAAAAAAAAATAGTAGCAACAGTGGTAATATAGCAGCAGCACACTAAGTGGGTTTGATTCGATTCCGAATATAAATGAAGGATGATGATTATGTTGAACCAAAAATAGAACGTAATAAATGATGTTGATTGTGGTGGGTTTATTCGCCAACAACAATAATCATCGATGGTTTTGAAGGTTAGGGTGGTGATTTATGGTGGAGTGGGTTTACGAAGATGGGGGTGAAAAACGTGGTCTAGGGTAACTGTTGGTTTTGTTCAATGCAAACAGTAACATAAATAGGGCTGTAGAAGAAACCACAAAAAGAAAATAGAAGAAGGAAAGAAAAAAAATATATAGCAGCACTCATCTTTACAACGGTTTGGTTTGATCCGCTGCCTCCTGCTTCTTGTCTCCCACCTTCAAACCCTTCATGAGATGAGGTTAAAACTTTTCATCTTTTCAGTTTACGGTGGGAGAATCATCTCTTAAACTTGCATCCTTGATTCGATTGATCCAACAATGAAGAATAAAGGTGACAGAATAGAGTGATTGAGTAGATAAACTGTGTGAATCGGTTGTGTGTGATCTTGAGGTGTGATTAATTTCTTTGTCACCGGTCCGAAATAAGTGAGGTGGTGGTCTGGTTTGAGTTGAACCGTTGCAAGGAAGAAGGAAGGGAAGCAATGAAAGTGTTATTTTTATTTATCATATAACCATGTACTATGTATACATAATAATATTAAGTAATGATTAAAAGAGACAATAACAGTGATATGGTACAGTAATAGACTTTAATCATTTTGTGTTATTTAAGTCACGAATTACAAACAATAATTTAACTTTATATTAATATAATAATAATTGAAAATTAAATCGTGCAATTACTTAGCCGACACCTATTACAGACTAAATTTCGTACTCCGTTGTTGATTCAGTGGCGGATAAAAGTCTTCGGAAAAATCCCAAATTTTTATATTAATTTTCTTTAATTACATTAGTCATTATGGTATAAAATTCGATCATTAACTATTAAATAAAAATTACATTAATTATTCACTCCCAACTACAAGTAAAATGTAAAAAGTTTTAAAATTTAATAAATAGCTCCTAAATACATTTTTACTAACCCTAAAATTTATAGAACTCATTTTCGTATCACCGTTTATTTTAAAATTACATAAGTTTGAATTTAACTTGCTTAATATCAATCGAAACATCAAACGGGTATTAAAATCATTTAATATTTATTTTTAATATACTTTATTTATATATAGAGATATATTTTAAATAATAATTATTATAATATCCTATTTTTATTTTATTAATTTTTAATAACAACAACATATTATACTTCAAATTATATTTCGAATTATTATTTATATATACATACACACATATCTATTTACAATTAATTGTTCGTGAATCTTCGAGAGCAGTCGAAGGTCAATTGAATATATAAACATCGTTTCAAAAATTTTCTAGACTCAACATTACATACTTTGCTTATCGTATCGAAATCATATAAAGATTAAGTTTAAATTTGGTCGAAAATTTCCGGGTCGTCACAGTACCTACCCGTTAAAGAAATTTCGTCCCGAAATTTGAGTGAGGTGGTCATGGCTAACAATAAAAATGTTTTCATGACGAATATGAGTTGGTAAATAGAATTTTATCATCATTGAGTAATATGGATAAAACTATTCGATTGTTCGAAGAGTACGAATGAAGCTATCACAAAAAAAGTGAAATGAATAAATGTAGATTTGTCTTAACTGGTGACGTAGTCATTGTTGGTTTCCGGGAATCAAGGAGATTTATAGGAAATTTTCGTAATACGATTTGGTTCTTCGATAATTCAGGGAATTAAGATCTTCTTTGGTTAAATGCGATAATCTGTTTCGATTGCTCTGCTGGATATTTCTCTATAAATGAACTTCTTCCATTCCATTATTATCACCATTCCTATACTTTCTTTCTTAGTTCACACATCCAAAAGATTGTGAAAAAAAACTTAATCCCGTTCTAATCCTTGATATTTTCCTAATTATCATTTCTGTCATTCTTCTTTTCAATCTCCCATCAGAAAAATCTGTTTACTTCAACTATTACCTTGGGGTGATACTATTCTTAATTCTACCGTGTCTTTGTATTGCTATTCGTATTAATATATACGGTTTGTAATTTCGGTGTTGTCATTGGGCTTTATATTTTCCCTTATATATCGGAGCTTCATGCTCTTGTTTTCTCTTCCCGACTTTTAAGTCAAGTGAGTAATGGTCCAGAATTCTTAGGTATGTAATTTCAGATGAACATAACAAATGTTCTAAGAGAGATATTGTAATAGCACGATCTTGATTGGTTAAGTCACCAAATTTCAGGAGAAAAGATAGAACTATCAAGAATTTATGTTCTTGATATATTTGTATATTAGATAGAATGTAAGAGTCGTGTAACATGGCACATAATGACGTTATTGTCTGTGAATCATCATATTTCATTAGAAACTCAGCATGACTTACTGTAATATAATCACGTTGATCAAGTGTCATTATATTATACTAATTCATGCATCAGTTCCCAATATTACTTCAATAACATTCATATTTTAAGCTCGAAAGTTTACAGAATATAGAAACTAACAGTTTCTATATGATGTTGAAATGTCCCGTTCTTATTGATTAAAAACGTTCCATATTAATTGATTTCGTTGCGAGGTTTTGACCTCTATATGAGACGTTTTTCAAAGACTGCATTCATTTTTAAAACAAACCATAACCTTTATTTCATAAATAAAGGTTTAAAAAGCTTTACGTAGATTATCAAATAATGATAATCTAAAATATCCTGTTTACACACGACCATTACATAATGGTTTACAATAAAAATATGTTACATCGAAATCAGTTTCTTGAATGCAGTTTTTACACAATATCATACAAACATGGACTCCAAATCTTGTCCTTATTTTAGTATGCAACAGCGGAAGCTCTTAGTATTCACCTGAGAATAAACATGCTTTAAACGTCAACAAAAATGTTGGTGAGTTATAGGTTTAAACTATATATATCAAATCGTAACAATAGACCACAAGATTTCATATTTCAATACACATCCCATACATAGAGATAAAAATCATTCATATGGTGAACACCTGGTAACCGACAATAACAAGATGCATATATAAGAATATCCCCATCATTCCGGGACACCCTTCGGATATGATATAAATTTCGAAGTACTAAAGCATCCGGTACTTTGGATGGGGTTTGTTAGGCCCAATAGATCTATCTTTAGGATTCGCGTCAATTAGGGTGTCTGTTCCCTAATTCTTAGATTACCAGACTTAATAAAAAGGGGCATATTCGATTTCGATAATTCAACCATAGAATGTAGTTTCACGTACTTGTGTCTATTTTGTAAATCATTTATAAAACCTGCATGTATTCTCATCCCAAAAATATTAGATTTTAAAAGTGGGACTATAACTCACTTTCACAGATTTTTACTTCGTCGGGAAGTAAGACATGGCCACTGGTTGATTCACGAACCTATAACAATATATACATATATATCAAAGTATGTTCAAAATATATTTACAACACTTTTAATATATTTTGATGTTTTAAGTTTATTAAGTCAGCTGTCCTCGTTAGTAACCTACAACTAGTTGTCCACAGTTAGATGTACAGAAATAAATCGATAAATATTATCTTGAATCAATCCACGACCCAGTGTATACGTATCTCAGTATTGATCACAACTCAAACTATATATATTTTGGAATCAACCTCAACCCTGTATAGCTAACTCCAACATTCACATATAGAGTGTCTATGGTTGTTCCGAAATATATATAGATGTGTCGACATGATAGGTCGAAACATTGTATACGTGTCTATGGTATCTCAAGATTACATAATATACAATACAAGTTGATTAAGTTATGGTTGGAATAGATTTGTTACCAATTTTCACGTAGCTAAAATGAGAAAAATTATCCAATCTTGTTTTACCCATAACTTCTTCATTTTAAATCCGTTTTGAGTGAATCAAATTGCTATGGTTTCATATTGAACTCTATTTTATGAATCTAAACAGAAAAAGTATAGGTTTATAGTCAGAAAAATAAGTTACAAGTCGTTTTTGTAAAGGTAGTCATTTCAGTCGAAAGAACGACGTCTAGATGACCATTTTAGAAAACATACTTCCACTTTGAGTTTAACCATAATTTTTGGATATAGTTTCATGTTCATAATAAAAATCATTTTCTCAGAATAACAACTTTTAAATCAAAGTTTATCATAGTTTTTAATTAACTAACCCAAAACAGCCCGCGGTGTTACTACGACGGCGTAAATCCGGTTTTACGGTGTTTTTCGTGTTTCCAGGTTTTAAATCATTAAGTTAGCATATCATATAGATATAGAACATGTGTTTAGTTGATTTTAAAAGTCAAGTTAGAAGGATTAACTTTTGTTTGCGAACAAGTTTAGAATTAACTAAACTATGTTCTAGTGATTACAAGTTTAAACCTTCGAATAAGATAGCTTTATATGTATAAATCGAATGATGTTATGAACATAATTACTACCTTAAGTTCCTTGGATAAACCTACTGGAAAAGAGAAAAATGGATCTAGCTTCAACGGATCCTTGGATGGCTCGAAGTTCTTGAAGCAGAATCATGACACGAAAACAAGTTCAAGTAAGATCATCACTTGAAATAAGATTGTTATAGTTATAGAAATTGAATCAAAGTTTGAATATGATTATTACCTTGTATTAGAATGATAACCTACTGTAAGAAACAAAGATTTCTTGAGGTTGGATGATCACCTTACAAGATTGGAAGTGAGCTAGCAAACTTGAAAGTATTCTTGATTTTATGAAACTAGAACTTTTGGAATTTATGAAGAACACTTAGAACTTGAAGATAGAACTTGAGAGAGATCAATTAGATGAAGAAAATTGAAGAATGAAAGTGTTTGTAGGTGTTTTTGGTCGTTGGTGTATGGATTAGATATAAAGGATATGTAATTTTGTTTTCATGTAAATAAGTCATGAATGATTACTCAAATTTTTGTAATTTTATGAGATATTTCATGCTAGTTGCCAAATGATGGTTCCCACATGTGTTAGGTGACTCACATGGGCTGCTAAGAGCTGATCATTGGAGTGTATATACCAATAGTACATACATCTAAAAGCTGTGTATTGTACGAGTACGATAACAGGTGCATACGAGTAGAATTGTTGATGAAACTGAACGAGGATGTAATTGTAAGCATTTTTGTTAAGTAGAAGTATTTTGATAAGTGTATTTAAGTCTTTAAAAAGTGTATAAATACATATTAAAACACTACATGTATATACATTTTAACTGAGTCGTTAAGTCATCGTTAGTCGTTACATGTAAATGTTGTTTTGAAACCTTTAGGTTAACGATCTTGTTAAATGTTGTTAACCCAATGTTTATAATATCAAAAGAGATTTTAAATTATTATATTATCATGATATTATGATGTACGAATATCTCTTAATATAATATATATACATTAAATGTCATTACAACGATAATCGTTACATATATGTCTCGTTTCAAAATCATTAAGTTAGTAGTCTTGTTTTTACATATGTAGTTCATTGTTAATATACTTAATGATATTTTTAATTATCATAATATAATGTTAACTATATATATAACCATATATATGTCATCATATAGTTTTTACAAGTTTTAACGTTCGTGAATCACCGGTCAACTTGGGTGGTCAATTGTCTATATGAAACCTATTTCAATTAATCAAGTCTTAACAAGTTTGATTGCTTAACATGTTGGAAACATTTAATCATGTAAATATCAATCTCAATTAATATATATAAACATGGAAAAGTTCGGGTCACTACAGTACCTACCCGTTAAATAAATTTCGTCCCGAAATTTTAAGCTGTTGCAGGTGTTGACGAATCTTCTGGAAATAGATGCGGGTATTTCTTCTTCATCTGATCTTCATGCTCCCAGGTGAACTTGGGTCCTCTACGAGCATTCCATCGAACCTTAACAATTGGTATCTTGTTTTGCTTAAGTCTTTTAACCTCACGATCCATTATTTCGACGGGTTCTTCGATGAATTGGAGTTTTTCGTTGATTTGGATTTCATCTAATGGAATAGTGAGATCTTCTTTAGCAAAACATTTCTTCAAATTCGAGACGTGGAAAGTGTTATGTACAGCCGCGAGTTGTTGAGGTAACTCAAGTCGGTAAGCTACTGGTCCGACACGATCAATAATCTTGAATGGTCCAATATACCTTGGATTTAATTTCCCTCGTTTACCAAATCTAACAACGCCTTTCCAAGGTGCAACTTTAAGCATGACCATCTCTCCAATTTCAAATTCTATATCTTTTCTTTTAATGTCAGCGTAGCTCTTTTGTCGACTTTGGGCGGTTTTCAACCGTTGTTGAATTTGGATGATCTTCTCGGTAGTTTCTTGTATAATCTCTGGACCCGTAATCTGTCTATCCCCCACTTCATTCCAACAAATCGGAGACCTGCACTTTCTACCATAAAGTGCTTCAAACAGCGCCATCTCAATGCTTGAATGGTAGCTGTTGTTGTAGGAAAATTCTGCTAATGGTGGATGTCGATCCCAACTGTTTCCGAAATCAATAACACATGCTCGTAGCATGTCTTCAAGCGTTTGTATCGTCCTTTCACTCTGCCCATCAGTTTGTGGATGATAGGCAGTACTCATGTCTAGACGAGTTCCTAATGCTTGTTGTAATGTCTGCCAGAATCTTGAAATAAATCTGCCATCCCTATCAGAGATAATAGAGATTGGTATTCCATGTCTGGAGACGACTTCCTTCAAATACAGTCGTGCTAACTTCTCCATCTTGTCATCTTCTCTTATTGGCAGGAAGTGTGCTGATTTGGTGAGACGATCAACTATTACCCAAATAGTATCAAAACCACTTGCAGTCCTTGGCAATTTAGTGATGAAATCCATGGTAATGTTTTCCCATTTCCATTCCGGGATTTCGGGTTGTTGAAGTAGACCTGATGGTTTCTGATGCTCAGCTTTGACCTTAGAACACGTCAAACATTCTCCTACGTATTTAGCAACATCGGCTTTCATACCCGGCCACCAAAAATGTTTCTTGAGATCCTTGTACATCTTCCCCGTTCCAGGATGTATTGAGTATCTGGTTTTATGAGCTTCTCTAAGTACCATTTCTCTCATATCTCTAAATTTTGGTACCCAAATCCTTTCAGCCCTATACCGGGTTCCGTCTTCTCGAATATTAAGATGCTTCTCCGATCCTTTGGGTATTTCATCCTTTAAATTTCCCTCTTTTAAAACTCCTTGTTGCGCCTCCTTTATTTGAGTAGTAAGGTTATTATGAATCATTATATTCATAGATTTTACTCGAATGGGTTCTCTGTCCTTCCTGCTCAAGGCATCGGCTACCACATTTGCCTTCCCTGGGTGGTAACGAATCTCAAAGTCGTAATCATTCAATAATTCAATCCACCTACACTGCCTCATATTCAGTTGTTTCTGATTAAATATGTGTTGAAGACTTTTGTGGTCGGTATATATAATACTTTTGACCCCATATAAGTAGTGCCTCCAAGTCTTTAATGCAAAAACAACCGCGCCTAATTCCAAATCATGCGTCGTATAATTTTGTTCGTGAATCTTCAATTGTCTAGACGCATAAGCAATCACCTTCGTCCGTTGCATTAATACACAACCGAGACCTTGCTTTGATGCGTCACAATAAATCACAAAATCATCATTCCCTTCAGGCAATGACAATATAGGTGCCGTAGTTAGCTTTTTCTTCAATAACTGAAATGCTTTCTCTTGTTCATCATTCCATTCAAATTTCTTCCCTTTATGCGTTAATGCAGTCAAGGGTTTTGCTATTCTGGAAAAGTCTTGGATGAACCTTCTGTAGTAACCAGCTAGTCCTAAAAACTGGCGTATGTGTTTCGGAGTTTTCGGGGTTTCCCACTTTTCAACAGTTTCTATCTTTGCCGGATCCACCTTAATACCTTCTTTGTTCACTATGTGACCGAGGAATTGAACTTCTTCCAACCAAAATGCACACTTTGAAAACTTAGCGTACAATTCTTCCTTCCTCAATACTTCTAACACCTTTCTCAAATGTTCACCGTGTTCTTGGTCATTCTTTGAGTAAATAAGTATGTCATCAATGAAAACAATGACAAACTTGTCAAGGTATGGTCCACACACTCGGTTCATAAGGTCCATGAACACAGCTGGTGCATTAGTTAAACCAAACGGCATGACCATAAACTCGTAATGACCGTAACGTGTTCTAAAAGCAGTCTTTGGAATATCATCTTCTTTCACCCGCATTTGATGATACCCGGAACGTAAGTCAATCTTTGAATAAACAGACGAGCCTTGTAGTTGATCAAATAAGTCGTCGATTCTCGGTAGTGGGTAGCGGTTCTTGATGGTAAGTTTGTTCAACTCTCGGTAGTCGATACACAACCTGAATGTACCATCTTTCTTCTTGACAAACAAAACAGGAGCTCCCCACGGTGATGTGCTTGGTCGAATGAAACCAAGCTCTAAAAGTTCTTGTAATTGACTTTGCAGTTCTTTCATCTCACTGGGTGCGAGTCTGTAAGGAGCACGAGCTATTGGTGCAGTTCCTGGTAAAAGATCTATTTGAAATTCAACGGATCGATGTGGGGGTAATCCCGGTAATTCTTTCGGAAATACATCGGGAAATTCTTTTGCGACGGGAACATCATTGATGCTCTTTTCTTCAGTTTGTACTTTCTCGACGTGTGCTAGAACAGCATAGCAACCTTTTCTTATTAGTTTTTGTGCCTTCAAATTACTAATAAAATGTAGCTTCGTGTTGCCCTTTTCTCCATACACCATTAAGGGTTTTCCTTTTTCTCGTATAATGCGAATTGCATTTTTGTAACAAACGATCTCTGCTTTCACTTCTTTCAACCAGTCCATACCGATTATCACATCAAAACTCCCTAACTCTACTGGTATCAAATCAATCTTAAATGTTTCGCTAACCAGTTTAATTTCTCGATTCTGACATATATTATCTGCTGAAATTAATTTACCATTTGCTAATTCGAGTAAAAATTTACTATCCAAAGGCGTCAATGGACAACTTAATTTAGCACAAAAATCTCTACTCATATAGCTTCTATCCGCACCCGAATCAAATAAAACGTAAGCAGATTTATTGTCAATAAGAAACGTACCCGTAACAAGCTCCGGGTCTTCCTGTGCCTCTGCCGCATTAATATTGAAAACTCTTCCGCGGCCTTGTCCATTCGTGTTCTCCTGGTTCGGGCAATTTCTAATAATGTGGCCCGGTTTTCCACATTTATAACAAACTACATTGGCATAACTTGCTCCGACACTACTTGCTCCGCCATTACTCGTTCCGACACCATTTGTTCCTTTCGTTCTATTAACCCCTGGTCCGTAGACCTCACACTTCGCCGCGCTATGACCATTTCTTTTACACTTGTTGCAAAATTTGGTGCAGAACCCCGAGTGATACTTTTCACACCTTTGGCATAGCTGCTTCTGATTGTTGTTGTTGTTGCGGTTATTATTGTTGTTGGGATGATTGTTGTAGTTGCTGTTGTTGTTGTTGTTGTTGTTGTTGGGCCGTTTGTTGTAGTTGCGATTGATGTTGCGATTGTTGCGATTATTGTTGTAATTGCTGCTGTTGTTGTATTGCTGATTCTTATCACCATTTTCCTCCCACTTTCTTTTGACTTGCTTCACATTGGCCTCTTCAGCAGTCTGTTCTTTAATTCTTTCTTCAATCTGGTTCACTAATTTGTGAGCCATTCTACATGCCTGTTGTATGGAGGCGGGCTCGTGTGAACTTATATCTTCTTGGATTCTTTCCGGTAATCCTTTCACAAACGCGTCGATCTTCTCTTCCTCATCTTCGAATGCTCCCGGACATAATAGGCACAATTATGTGAATCGTCTTTAGTACGTGGTAATATCAAATCCTTGGGTTCGTAACCCTCTAAGTTCTGTCTTGAGCTTATTGACCTCGGTTCTGGGACGGTACTTCTCGTTCATCAAGTGCTTGAATACTGACCACGGTAGTGCGTACGCATCATCTTGTCCTACTTGCTCTAGATAGGTATTCCACCATGTTAACGCAGAACCTGTGAAGGTATGCATAGCGTACTTTACTTTGTCCTCTTTAGTACACTTACTTATGGTAAACACCGATTCGACCTTCTCGGTCCACCGTTTCAATCCGATCGGTCCTTCGGTTCCATCAAATTCCAAAGGTTTGCAGGCAGTGAATTCTTTGTAGGTGCATCCTACACGATTTCCTGTACTGCGAGATCCAAGGTTATTGTTGGTATGTAGCGCAGCCTGTACTGCGGCTATGTTTGAAGCTAGAAAAGTACGTAATTCCTCTTCATTCATATTCACGGTGTGTCGAGTAGTCGGTGCCATTTCCTTCAAAATAGTCAAATGGAACAAGTTAATCATACAGAATATTAAGAGTAGTTAATAGTATTTCGTAGCATAATATGAACTCATTTATAAAAGCTTTTTCTTCATATTAGCGTTTTATAAGTTTAAATTCGGGTAGTACCTACCCGTTAAGTTTATACTTAGTAGCTAATATACAATTCAACTACTACAATTCTATATGAAAAACTGATTATAATAATATTTCGCGTTCAAACTTTTACACAATATTTTACAAACTTACAATACCGCTTATTTTACATATAGCATGAAATATAGCACACAATAAATTTGATACAAGATGGTTGTGAAGATAATTCTAGCTAGTACACAAGTCGTTCAGCAAAGGCAATAAAGACACGTAATTCATACGTCCAGAAACAAGTCATGCATTCTGGTTTTACTAGGATTACTTCCCATCCTTGGTCTTGTGGAACATAACCGTTATGGCCGTTGATAAGACAGTGTGTTGTAACGTCGTCAAAGGGACGAGGGTTACGTAATGACCAACAGTCTCGTAATAACCTAAAAACCTCATTTCTTACCCCAATTACCGACTCCGTCACTTGTGGGAACGTTTTGTTTAATAGTTGTAGCCCGATGTTCTTGTTCTCACTTTGGTGAGAAGCGAACATTACTAACCCGTAAGCATAACATGCTTCTTTATGTTGCATGTTAGCCGCTTTTTCTAAATCACGAAGTCCAATATTCGGATATATTGAGTCAAAATAATTTCTTAACCCGTTGCGTAAAATAGCATTTGGGTTCCCCGCAATATATGCGTCAAAGTAAACACATCGTAACTTATGGGTTTCCCAATGTGATATCCCCCATCTTTCAAACGAAAGTCTCTTATAAACCAAGACATTCTTGGAACGTTCTTCGAATGTCTTACAAACTGATCTCGCCTTAAATAGTTGTGCCGAGGAATTCTGGCCGACTCTAGACAAGATTTCATCAATCATGTCTCCGGGTAGGTCTCTTAAAATATTGGGTTGTCTATCCATTTTGTGTTTTTAAACTGTAAAATAGACAAGAGTTAGATTCATAAAAAAAATACTTATTAATGCAAGCAATTTTTACATATATCATAAAGCATAAGAACACTATATTACATATATTACACCACACGAATACAACTATCTTATTCCGACTCGCTCGTTTCTTCTTCTTCGGTTTTGGTTCGTTTTGCCAAGTTTCTAGGGATATATGATGTTCCCCTAATACTAACTGTCGTTTTCCACAACGGTTTAGAAAAACCTGGTGGTTTAGAGGTTCCCGGGTCATTGTTACAACTTAAGGACTTCGGGGGTTGACGATACATATAAAGTTCATCGGGGTTGGAATTAGATTTCTCTATTTTTATGCCCTTTCCCTTATTATTTTCTTTTGCCTTTTTAAATTCAGTTGGGGTAATTTCTATAACATCATCGGAATTCTCGTCGGAATCCGATTCATCGGAGAATTGGTAATCCTCCCAATATTTTGCTTCCTTGGCGGAAACACCATTGACCATAATTAACCTTGGTCGGTTGGTTGAGGATTCTCTTTTACTTAATCGTTTTATTATTTCCCCCACCGGTTCTATTTCTTCTTCCGGTTCCGATTCTTCTTTCGGTTCCGATTCTTCTTCCGGTTCCGACTCTTCTTCCGGTTCCGACTCTTCTTCCGGTTCCTCTTCGGGAACTTGTGAATCAGTCTACGAATCATTCCAATTTACATTTGACTCTTCATTATTATTAGGTGAGTCAATGGGACTTGTTCTAGAGGTAGACATCTATCACATAATATCAAACACGATAAGAGATTAATATATCACATAATATTCATATGTTAAAAATATATAGTTTCCAACAAAAATGTTAAGCAATCATTTTTAAAGAAAACACGGTCGAAGTCCAGACTCACTAATGCATCCTAACAAACTCGATAAGACACACTAATGCAAATTTTCTGGTTCTCTAAGACCAACGCTCGGATACCAACTGAAATGTCCCGTTCTTATTGATTAAAAACGTTCCATATTAATTGATTTCGTTGCGAGGTTTTGACCTCTATATGAGACGTTTTTCAAAGACTGCATTCATTTTTAAAACAAACCATAACCTTTATTTCATAAATAAAGGTTTAAAAAGCTTTACGTAGATTATCAAATAATGATAATCTAAAATATCCTGTTTACACACGACCATTACATAATGGTTTACAATACAAATATGTTACATCGAAATCAGTTTCTTGAATGCAGTTTTTACACAATATCATACAAACATGGACTCCAAATCTTGTCCTTATTTTAGTATGCAACAGCGGAAGCTCTTAGTATTCACCTGAGAATAAACATGCTTTAAACGTCAACAAAAATGTTGGTGAGTTATAGGTTTAACCTATATATATCAAATCGTAACAATAGACCACAAGATTTCATATTTCAATACACATCCCATACATAGAGATAAAAATCATTCATATGGTGAACACCTGGTAACCGACAATAACAAGATGCATATATAAGAATATCCCCATCATTCCGGGACACCCTTCGGATATGATATAAATTTCGAAGTACTAAAGCATCCGGTACTTTGGATGGGGTTTGTTAGGCCCAATAGATCTATCTTTAGGATTCGCGTCAATTAGGGTGTCTGTTCCCTAATTCTTAGATTACCAGACTTAATAAAAAGGGGCATATTCGATTTCGATAATTCAACCATAGAATGTAGTTTCACGTACTTGTGTCTATTTTGTAAATCATTTATAAAACCTGCATGTATTCTCATCCCAAAAATATTAGATTTTAAAAGTGGGACTATAACTCACTTTCACAGATTTTTACTTCGTCGGGAAGTAAGACTTGGCCACTGGTTGATTCACGAACCTATAACAATATATACATATATATCAAAGTATGTTCAAAATATATTTACAACACTTTTAATATATTTTGATGTTTTAAGTTTATTAAGTCAGCTGTCCTCGTTAGTAACCTACAACTAGTTGTCCACAGTTAGATGTACAGAAATAAATCGATAAATATTATCTTGAATCAATCCACGACCCAGTGTATACGTATCTCAGTATTGATCACAACTCAAACTATATATATTTTGGAATCAACCTCAACCCTGTATAGCTAACTCCAACATTCACATATAGAGTGTCTATGGTTGTTCCGAAATATATATAGATGTGTCGACATGATAGGTCGAAACATTGTATACGTGTCTATGGTATCTCAAGATTACATAATATACAATACAAGTTGATTAAGTTATGGTTGGAATAGATTTGTTACCAATTTTCACGTAGCTAAAATGAGAAAAATTATCCAATCTTGTTTTACCCATAACTTCTTCATTTTAAATCCGTTTTGAGTGAATCAAATTGCTATGGTTTCATATTGAACTCTATTTTATGAATCTAAACAGAAAAAGTATAGGTTTATAGTCAGAAAAATAATTACAAGTCGTTTTTGTAAAGGTAGTCATTTCAGTCGAAAGAACGACGTCTAGATGACCATTTTAGAAAACATACTTCCACTTTGAGTTTAACCATAATTTTTGGATATAGTTTCATGTTCATAATAAAAATCATTTTCTCAGAATAACAACTTTTAAATCAAAGTTTATCATAGTTTTTAATTAACTAACCCAAAACAGCCCGCGGTGTTACTACGACGGCGTAAATCCGGTTTTACGGTGTTTTTCGTGTTTCCAGGTTTTAAATCATTAAGTTAGCATATCATATAGATATAGAACATGTGTTTAGTTGATTTTAAAAGTCAAGTTAGAAGGATTAACTTTTGTTTGCGAACAAGTTTAGAATTAACTAAACTATGTTCTAGTGATTACAAGTTTAAACCTTCGAATAAGATAGCTTTATATGTATAAATCGAATGATGTTATGAACATCATTACTACCTTAAGTTCCTTGGATAAACCTACTGGAAAAGAGAAAAATGGATCTAGCTTCAACGGATCCTTGGATGGCTCGAAGTTCTTGAAGCAGAATCATGACACGAAAACAAGTTCAAGTAAGATCATCACTTGAAATAAGATTGTTATAGTTATAGAAATTGAATCAAAGTTTGAATATGATTATTACCTTGTAT
Source organism: Rutidosis leptorrhynchoides (assembly GCF_046630445.1). Classification (NCBI taxonomy): domain Eukaryota; kingdom Viridiplantae; phylum Streptophyta; class Magnoliopsida; order Asterales; family Asteraceae; genus Rutidosis; species Rutidosis leptorrhynchoides. The sequence goes on from NC_092337.1 coordinate 264,451,878, forward strand.
TAGAATGATAACCTACTGTAAGAAACAAAGATTTCTTGAGGTTGGATGATCACCTTACAAGATTGGAAGTGAGCTAGCAAACTTGAAAGTATTCTTGATTTTATGAAACTAGAACTTTTAGAATTTATGAAGAACACTTAGAACTTGAAGATAGAACTTGAGAGAGATCAATCAGATGAAGAAAATTTAAGAATGAAAGTGTTTGTAGGTGTTTTTGGTCGTTGGTGTATGGATTAGATATAAAGGATATGTAATTTTGTTTTCATGTAAATAAGTCATGAATGATTACTCATATTTTTGTAATTTTATGAGATATTTCATGCTAGTTGCCAAATGATGGTTCCTACATGTGTTAGGTGACTCACATGGGCTGCTAAGAGCTGATCATTGGAGTGTATATACCAATAGTACATACATCTAAAAGCTGTGTATTGTACGAGTACGAATACGGGTGCATACGAGTAGAATTGTTGATGAAACTGAACGAGGATGTAATTGTAAGCATTTTTGTTAAGTAGAAGTATTTTGATAAGTGTATTGAAGTCTTTCAAAAGTGTATAAATACATATTAAAACACTACATGTATATACATTTTAACTGAGTCGTTAAGTCATCGTTAGTCGTTACATGTAAATGTTGTTTTGAAACCTTTAGGTTAACGATCTTGTTAAATGTTGTTAACCCAATGTTTATAATATCAAAAGAGATTTTAAATTATTATATTATCATGATATTATGATGTACGAATATCTCTTAATATGATATATATACATTAAATGTCATTACAACGATAATCGTTACATATATGTCTCGTTTCAAAATCATTAAGTTAGTAGTCTTGTTTTTACATATGTAGTTCATTGTTAATATACTTAATGATATTTTTAATTATCATAATATAATGTTAACTATATATATAACCATATATATGTCATCATATAGTTTTTACAAGTTTTAACGTTCGTGAATCACCGGTCAACTTGGGTGGTCAATTGTCTATATGAAACCTATTTCAATTAATCAAGTCTTAACAAGTTTGATTGCTTAACATGTTGGAAACATTTAATCATGTAAATATCAATCTCAATTAATATATATAAACATGGAAAAGTTCGGGTCACTACAGATGTAACACTGATAGCACGAAGAGATTAATGATTTCATATAAGAATAGTTATAAAAATATCTTCAGAAATATGGAGGATATTTATAATGAAAGATACGATGATATCTTGGAATTTCTAATATCGAAGGATGGTGAAGAAAATTTGTCCGCAAGAGTTTGGAGTCGGAATCAAGGTATTCGCTAAAGATTTCATCAGAAACAGAATCATCAGGATTCTTAATGTACAAGTTTAGTCCTTGTGATTTGTTCAGAGACCCCTTCGTAGTTTGCTCAATCAGTTTTTTTTTTGTTTTTTTTTGTTTTTTTTCAGTTTCAAACTTTTCCTGAGCTTTGCCAACATACAATTCTTTATCATCAACTTTTGGCTGTTGAGGTCGTTTACAGTTTTTGTTGCTTCATTCAACTTTCCAAAATTCATAGTATTACTTCGCAGACTGGGTGCTTTTCAGAATTTTAGAATGGAAGATCATAGTTCTAAGAGATGAATGTTATATGGATACATATAACTGTTGTTGTGGAAACGTTGCGAGACTCACAATACAGATTTGTGGATTTCTGGTAATTGGTATGACAATTCTTGTTACAAGATGCGGATGAGTACATGATGAGACTTCAATAGATAAATATAGTGATTTGTCGGAGAGATTTAAACCAAAGAGCAACGAAGATGCTAGTACGTCTGCTGGTAATCAGATGGAATATAAAAAGTTCCCCGATAATAATAAAAGAGCACGCATATATATCAAGATTGTAATAAGGTTGTTTCGAACGAAAAGTCGAAGTTGATTTGCTGGAGCTGTGACAAAATTTGCTAATTTGAAAGAAATTACCAAGTTATTTTGGGTAATAATAACGCTAAAAGAATTAGCACAGCAACATGTTAAATGTTTACTCAGTTTCTGAGAGTTTTTCAGGTGCATAACTATATGCATCAAACTTTTCTTCCGTAGATGAAGTGCGGTTGGTTCATCCTCTCGATTGAGGTGTTGTCAAGAATCATGAAAGGTTTGAACGCAGATTGTAATCGTCAAGATACAAATGAGGTTTAAGATGAAATCAAGTGGCAAACTTGAAGAATTGTTTAGTTTCATATGTTATAATCAATATTTTAATTCATTTTAATTGTCCAATGTTATTAGTCCTCAGTCGATATTCCACAGTTGACAGTCCAATAATTCATATATAGTTTAATATATAATATTCGAATTAATTAATACATATCGTGACCCGTGTACATGTCTCAGACTCGATCACAACTCAAAGTATATATATTATTTGAGAATCAACCTCAACCCTGTATAGAGAACTCGATCATTACTGCATATAGAGTGTCTATGGTGATTCCAAATAATATATATAGGTGCGTCGATATGATATGTCAAAACCTTGTATACATGTCCCGATATTTAAAGTGCGTAAAATAAATACAGAAATTAAATGACGATAAATAAAGTGCGTAAAGTAAATAACAGAAATTAAATGACGATAAATAAAATTGCGAGAATGTAAATTGCGATAAGTAAATTGCGATAACTAAATGGTAATACGGAATTAACAGTTAGCTAGGAACAGTTAGCTAGGATTTTGTTAGCGTGGATTCTTATTAGAATTTCATATTGTTAATTAATCTGTTTCTAATCAATTTTTATTGTGTCCATTATTTCTTCATTATGCCACTTGTTGGATTCAGATAGGTCAAAATCCAAATATGTATTTGGATGAATATGGTTATTCTGTGGTGAACGGATTTGTATATCGGTGGATGTAAGTAGGATAGTATATGACTGTTGAAACAGATTCGAAGAACGTACAATGTAACTTATTAATGTGAAATTTAAATAGTCCTCGGGTATTACCTACCCGTTAAAATATTTTCACCATTAACAGTTTGTACAATAAAAATTTTAATTACAATCTTTATGAAAACATATATATACATATATATTTTCTTCAGACGTAATTATGGATTTAATGAGTCAATGTGATATTAAACTCATTAGATTTACGGCTAGAACTAGAGTACATAATCTCTAAAACATTTAGAGATTATTTAATCGTTATGAAGAACGAAGATAATCAATGTAGAACGATACGTAGAACGATACGTAGAACGATGATTATACTCTGGGTACAGAATGAGATGTTGAGGCATGGATTGTTGAGACTTGGGTTATTGGTGGTACTGATGCCGTTGGTGCTGAGGCTGGGGATGTTACTGGTGTTGGTGATACTGCTGGTGCTTGCAAATTGTGTACCATGCTCTCTAAAGTTAATACTCGAGCTCGAGTTCTCTAACTTCTTCTACTAACCCTGGTTGGTTATCAGTGTGAGGTAGAGGTCGGATATCTCCTCTATTTCCGTTAATGGTAGCCTCAAGACAAAAAATTCTTGCAAAAAGGATATAAACGGTGTTGCGAACGGGTTCGCCGGTGAGCGGGTCAAGTACTCCAAGATTAGGTGGTAGATTCGGTTCATGATATGGAGTACCTTCTTCCCTTCTCCATAGGGTGAGTATGTCGCGAACCCACCCCCATTTTCTCCAGTAATCACGATAGTTGATTGGTTGGTGTGCTCCTGTCACGCTGTCTTCGGAGTCAGGGGAACTTGGTCGATTCATAGAGGCCATCTTATGCGATCTCAGAAAGGATTCTTGGTATGAAGAGTTTAGTGACAGCAATTGATAGTTGGATGGTATTCTTAATGTATAATATGCATAGATATATATATATATATATATATATATGGAACCCGGATCCCTTAAATTACGGAGAAATTTACGAGAGATATCAGACAAGGTCTACAGTAACAGATACACTAAGATATGAATTGTCAGATACGCTAAGATATGAATATTTGTCTATACACTATTCATGCAATCATTGCAGTAAGATGTGTCTAGACTAAGAATGATAAGCAGGTAATTTCCTAAGGATGGTAAACAGATGATTTTCGACAAAAATGATAAGCAAAACTTTTGACATGCAGACACGGTCGAAGTCCAGACTCACTAATGCATCCTAACGACTTATCAGTTAGACACACTAATGCAGACCCGGTTCACTAAGACCACCGCTCTGATACCAACTGAAAGGACCCGTCCTAATCTATCCGGACGAAGTCCATATCGATTATAAACGATTCACAACAGTTGATTACATCGCGAGGTACTTGACCTCTATATGATACATTTTACAAACATTGCATTCGTTTTGAAAAGACAATCTTTCATTTACATCTGAAGTTGACAGACATGCATACCATTTCATAATATATCCAACTATAATTGACTTAATAATGATCTTGATAAACTCAACGAATCGAATGCAACGTCTTTTGAAATATGTCATGAATGACTCCAAGTAATATCATTAAAATGATCAAATGCACAGCGGAAGATTTCTTTCGTACCTGAGAATAAACATGCTTTCAAGTGTCAACCAAAAGGTTGGTGAGTTCATTAGTTTATCATAAATAATCATTTCATAATTTTAATAGACCACAAGATTTCATATTTCCATTTCTCATAACATACGTCCCATGCATAGAGACAAAAATATCATTCATATGGATTGAACACCTGGTAACCGACATTAACAAGATGCATATAAGAATATCCCCATCATTCCGGGATCCTCCTTCGGACATGATATAAATTTCGAAGTACTAAAGCATCCAGTACTTTGGATGGGGTTTGTTAGGCCCAATAGATCTATCTTTAGAGTTCGCGTCAATTATGTTGTCTGTTCCCTAATTCTTAGATTACCAGACTTAATAAAAAGGGGCATATTCGATTTCGATAATTCAACCATAGAATGTAGTTTCACATACTTGTGTCTATTTCGTAAAACATTTATAAAAAGCATTTCATGTATTCGCAGTTCAAAATGTATATCAAAAGCATTTAATAAAGCAGTTGTAAAAGTAGCGCATGTATTCTCAGTCCCAAAAATGTAAAGAGTAAAAGGGAATCAAATGAAACTCACACATATAAATATTGAAAAATAGTTATTAAAACATTGCATGTATTCTCAGCCCAAAAATATATATAAAAAGGGAATAATGAAACTCACCTACTGTATTTTGTAGTAAAAATACATATGACGACACTGAACAAATGTAGGGTTGGCCTCAGATTCACGAACCTATATCATTTATATATATTAATACATGTAAACACATAATTCCATTTATTATTCATATGATATTTATTTAAGTATTTTAATTATATAATAATCATACTAAATTCTATTTAACATATATATATGTATATATATATATATATATATATATATATATATATTTATATATATACTTTACTTATATATTATATGTTCATTTATGTGTTACATATATTTATTAATATTTATACATATAGTTATATTATATATATATATATATATATATATATATATATATATATATATATATATCTATATATATATATATATATATATATATATATATAATATATATATATATATATATATATATATATATATATATATATATATATATATATATATATATATATATATATATATATATAAGTAGTTAGTATAATATCAAAAATCAGTAATTTGTTATAGGTAATATTTATATAATTAATGTCAATATGTTCATTCTAATATCTTATGTAATATTAATATAATTATATTATGTATCAAATATATTTTTATGTATCCAATATGTATTTGATAAAATAATGTTAATAATAATAATAATAATAATAATAATAATAATAATAATAATAATAATAATAATAATAACAATAATAATAATAATAATAATAATAATAATAATAATAATAATAATAATAATAATAATAATAATAATAATAATAATAATAATATAATAATAATAATAATAATAATAATAATAATAATAATAATAATCATGTTAATGATAAAAATAGTAATAATAATGTTAATTTTAATATTAATACTAATAATCTTAATGATTTTAATAAAAAGATACTTATAATGATGTTAGTAATAATAATAATAATAATTATAATAATAACAATAATAATACTAATAATAAAAATAAAGATGAACTACCTTAAGAGTATAATCTCCCAAAATAAAATAAAACTGTCTCCACCAAGACTCGAACCCGAGACCTATCGTTAACCCGACATAACCCCAACCACCTGATCTAGTCTGCTTTTTCTTGATTCAATACCCAAAATAGTTATATTATCCCGTATTCTGTTTTGAGCCCGAACAGCCTAGCCACTCTTGGCCCAACAGCCCAATCACTCTTAGTCCAACCTGTGCAGCTATTTATTGAAAAAAAATAAACTGCAGCAGCCTAGGCTTGAACCCATGACCTCCTGCTTCAACAAACACACTCTTAAATCACTGAACCATCTAATCCTTTCTATTTAATATGCGGCATAATTTTTATTTATCCAATCTCTACTGTTTTGCCTATTTCTTCTTCTTTACAAAACCAAACTTAATCATCATCATCATAATTATCATCATAGATTATTATTTCGTAGCAAACCACCATTGTTTTTTTTTTTTCAACTAAAATCAACTATCATCTATCTACTTTGGGCTTCGGTTCAAATAACAAACCGACCCACTAGTTTACATGGACCAAATGTTACGGCCCATTACAGTTTCTTAAGCCCAACCTCAGGTAAGTCTATGAAGCAATTACCAAGCCTAATCTGAGAATTAAATGGTACGGCCCAAATCCTATCAATTAATAAAGGATTCGGTAACTAACTGCACTAAAAAAGAATAGTGGCCGATAATATGAAAGCCCTTTTATTTCATCCTTTTCTTTTCTTGTTTATGCTAAAGTAACATGACATCAACACCCTTGTTACCTTTTAAGCCAAAAAAAAAATATAGAAAACTTCAGCTGCAGGTGCAGCTATTCAGCGACGTAGAAACACAGAAAAAAAAAATAGCGAAAATGGCAGTTGAGGTGGTAGTCTTTGTGTAACGGCTGTAAAAAAAAATAGTAGCAACAGTGGTAATATAGCAGCAGCACACTAAGTGGGTTTGATTCGATTCCGAATATAAATGAAGGATGATGATTATGTTGAACCAAAAATAGAACGTAATAAATGATGTTGATTGTGGTGGGTTTATTCGCTAACAACAATAATCATCGATGGTTTTGAAGGTTAGGGTGGTGATTTATGGTGGAGTGGGTTTACGAAGATGGGGGTGAAGAACGTGGTCTAGGGTGACTGTTGGTTTTGTTCAATGCAAATAGTAACATAAATAGGGATGTAGAAGAAACCACAAAAAGAAAATAGAAGAAGGAAAGAAAAAAAAATATATAGCAGCACTCATCTTTACAACGGTTTGGTTTGATCCGCTGCCTCCTGCTTCTTGTCTCCCACCTTCAAACCCTTCATGAGATGAGGTTAAAACTTTTCATCTTTTCAGTTTACGGTGGGAGAATCATCTCTTAAACTTGCATCCTTGATTCGATTGATCCAACAATGAAGAATAAAGGTGACAGAATAGAGTGATTGAGTAGATAAACTGTGTGAATCGGTTGTGTGTGATCTTGAGGTGTGATTAATTTCTTTGTCACCGGTCCGAAATAAGTGAGGTGGTGGTCTGGTTTGAGTTGAACTGTTGCAAGGAAGAAGGAAGGGAAGCAATGAAAGTGTTATTTTTATTTATCATATAACCATGTACTATGTATACATAATAATATTAAGTAATGATTAAAAGAGACAATAACAGTGATATGGTACAGTAATAGACTTTAATCATTTTGTGTTATTTAAGTCACGAATTACAAACAATAATTTAACTTTATATTAATATAATAATAATTGAAAATTAAATCGTGCAATTACTTAGCCGACACCTATTACGGACTAAATTTCGTACTCCGTTGTTGATTCAGTGGCGGATAAAAGTCTTCGGAAAAATCCCAAATTTTTATATTAATTTTCTTTAATTACATTAGTCATTATGGTATAAAATTCGATCATTAACTATTAAATAAAAATTACATTAATTATTCACTCCCAACTACAAGTAAAATGTAAAAAGTTTTAAAATTTAATAAATAGCTCCTAAATACATTTTTACTAACCCTAAAATTTATAGAACTCATTTTCGTATCACCGTTTATTTTAAAATTACATAAGTTTGAATTTAACTTGCTTAATATCAATCGAAACATCAAACGGGTATTACAATCATTTAATATTTATTTTTAATATACTTTATTTATATATAGAGATATATTTTAAATAATAATTATTATAATATCCTATTTTTATTTTATTAATTTTTAATAACAACAACATATTATACTTCAAATTATATTTCGAATTATTATTTATATATACATACACACATATCTATTTACAATTAATTGTTCGTGAATCATCGAGAGCAGTCGAAGGTCAATTGAATATATAAACATCGTTTCAAAAAATTTCTAGACTCAACATTACATACTTTGCTTATCGTATCGAAATCATATAAAGATTAAGTTTAAATTTGGTCGAAAATTTCCGGGTTGTCACATGTATAACCTAGATTGATGCTGTTTAACATGATTAGAAGCCTTAAACTTCAAATTTTGAGTAATCTAGGGTTTGTGTTCTTGAGCAAATTTGGGGCTTTTTGATATAAACAGGTTATGGCCGATTTTTGTCATGAATTGTTGCTAAATTAAGTAGTGTAACATGTTTAGGTAGTTAAATGATCCAAACTTTGAGACTAAACATGATTTTGAGAATTAAAGTGGACTTTTTCAAGTTTAAAAATTCATGAACTTGATTTTTGAGAGATAATGCCATTTGAAACTTGTTTAAGTGCTAGTAATAATTATTTTGACATGTTATTTGAGTTAAATGCTTATGAACTTGGCAAACATTTTCGTATATGCTTATTTGAAAAAGTGTAGATTAGATAAAAATGTGAAAATAAGCTTAAGTTTGATATAAATTGATCATGTCATTGTAATTATGTTGATTGATGATTTGCTGACACTAATGCATATTTGGATGCACAAAAATTGTGTTTGATGTGTTTTGCAGACTGAAAGGGGTGAATCTTCATCCCAAGCTCGCAATGCTCCTGCTGAGAATGCGGAACAATAGGAGGTGGATAACTACTACAAGCAAGATATACCTCATCCAGTCATGACATTTTCTGATATGCACTTGGAAGATTTGCACCCGAACCTGAGATTTGACAGACTTTGGATAGATTATCCAAAATACCAAAGGGGTTTGCATACTCTTCATTCTAAAGTTGTTGAGGTACCGAGGGTCATAGAATGGGGACCATTAGAAGCTGTAGAATTGGCCGGGCCAATTAGGGAATTACTTGTACAGAGGTATGGTAATTCTACTTTTAATGACTAGGTACGTTTATACACCATGCATAGACCTGTATATAAAGTATGGTGTGAAGAATTGTTGTGTAGTATAGAATTAAATGATCGGGTAGCTAGTTTAACCGATCGATCTTTTATTAGATTTTTGTTAGGAGGTTCGATGCGCCACATGTCTTTACTAGACATGGCTCAGGCTTTATGTATATATACGCCTGAGGAGTTAGCATCTGCCGATTGTAGAGGGTTGATACTAAATGGTAGAAAGATAGATGAAAATTTTAATACACACGGTGTATGGAGTCAAATGACAAGCCATCACCGATTCAAAGGGGGAAATTACTCTTATTTGGATATAGATAGAGCAGAATTAAGAGTGATTCATAGGTTTTTAGCTAATTCGATTACACAAAGAGGTAAGAACAAGGAAAAGGTAAATGAACAGGATTTGTTTTACCATATGTGTATTCGAGACCCACAAAGCGCTGTAAGTATACCTTATTGTGTGGGTTATTATTTATCAGCTATGGTTAGGGGGATGAGACCGCATAGCATAATAGGAGGTGGTATTTTTATTACTTTGATTGCTGAATATCTCGGTGTGTATATAAGTCGGGGGGGATTATTAGTCGAAGAACCAGAACCCCGCGATACTATAGGTTTAAATGTATACCATGGTGCGAAAGTTTTGAAGAGGCGAAATAACGCCGCAGTACAATACCATGGTAGACATCCACAGGTTGAGAGAAACCAACAGCAAGGTAATGTAGGAGGGGGAAATGAGATGCAAGAAATGCAAAGGTTTATAGCTGCACAGGAGTACGAAAATGCTAGACAGAGAGCATTTGAAGATTGGCAAGTTCATCAAAACCAAATCATAGCTTATTGCCAACATATAGGTAGAAACTATATTCCTACTCCGAAACCCATCTTCCCTCCCTGGTCTATAGAGATGCAACCACCGTATCCTACGTATAACCCTGCCGAAGCATTCTATAGCACCTATGGTTATACTTGGAACCCCTATTGGTACCAGTATCATCCCTAGTCTACTTAGTTTTATTTATTTTGTAATTTGTAATGTAGATATGTTTAATACTTATGATAATATTGTAATAGTTTTTATAATTTTCTAACTTTTATTCTTAGATTTTAATAATTTTGAATGTGGGGTAATATACCAAACTTCAAAAATATGTATATATGTTTGCAGTTTATCTTATGTACACAACAGGGTAAAACAACGCATTTTCAAAGACTAGCATTAAGTTCAGCAAAAGCAACTAATTTTGACGACAAGATGCAAAATATATGTGAAATAACAACAAGACGGAATGAACAAATGATGTGCACCATTTATCATTCAGCAAACAAACGCCAATATGTTTGGAAACTTTGGTAAAAATTTAATCATTTTCACACAAATCACCCTCAATAATTTAAATTGTTACTGATTTCTTGCAAATGAGGGCATTGCAAGATCTTAAGTGTGGGAAGGGGTTAAATTCTTTCGGATTTTAAAATTTTTACTTTATACACTTGGTTACCATTAAAAATACTAGTAAAGCAGTAGTTGTATTAGAATCTAGTGCTCTCTGATAATAAAGAACAGCCCTAGTCTTATATACTGACTACCCAATTCTAGTAAAATTTTTAAAAATTTTCAATTAAATGAACTCAAAATCATGTTTATACATATTTATGAACAATAAAACTAGGTTTTAACACCGAAATTATTGTTACCTCAGAAAGGACATAAATTGAGAAACAAACCAAAATGTTAAAATTCATTTAAAATGGAATAGAGGACGATAAAAAGGGAAATAAAAGCCAAGTGTGGAAAAATTTACCAAGTTATCTTAAACATATGTCACATATATCTGTAACAAATAACTGAAAATACTTTTGCTTTGGACTAAACTAAACTGTTTTACCCAATGAAAGAAAAGAAGAGATGGATCTACATGATGAATCAATTTCATCATTAAAAGGAAGTAAAGTCTTCCGAAAAAGACACGCGCTTCTTGATTTAGGTCATGAAGTTGTCGTCCAGACCAGCTGTAGGTTGACGAAAAATCTAGAAAAGTCATCACTAAAATCAGCAGGAAATCCACGGACCTCAGCATAAAACAGGGTCGCCAAGTGGTCAGATTTATCCTAACCATGAGAAGGATTTATCTCGTACAATGGGGGGGCACCGTGCAAATTAGCTGGATAAGACTAATAAATCAGATCCCCAGAAAGGATAATCTCCTTAAAAGATCAAAAATCAGCTTTTAAGCCTGATATTACTCAATCCTTGAGATTGACCTTAAAGATTGGGAATTACAAACTCATGGAATTCAATGATATCTAAACTCGAGCTTGAACGAGAAAATATTTTGATCAAAATTACAAACCGATTTGTTTTCTGAAAACCCTATTTTCAATGCGTTCATTACCATTGAACGTAAAATCCTAGGAATTCACCTGGAATTCATTAGGTCACCTGAACCAAATCGGGTGTCAACCGTAAGAACGGTGGTTGCATAGCATGGTCAAAGACAGGACCTTGTGCCAGACCGAAAAATTATAAGGGTGAGCTTTACTATTGCTCCTACCAAGGATAGTAATTGCGTCCGACACGTTATAGACCATAATTAAAAGCATGTCAGGGGACATTGCCTTAACAGTTGCTTGTTCAACGCTTTCCTTTACAACCGGACGGTAGTTTACCGAAAGGTAATATACGGGACAAGTAAACTGGATGTGTTGCTTTCCAAATACAAGGTTAGCAAGTGGGTGACACAAAACCATAAGTTTTGAGCTAAAATTTTCAAATCTGAAACCCACCAAACTCACAAAAATATTTTGCAAACACCGGTGAAGGGTTATTCCGGAAAATTTATCTAGGGTAAAAACTAGATTTAATTTTTAAAAGATCAAATGTTTTCATAAAGATCCAATTTCCTTAATGGATCTAAATTTTTATAGTCATGTGGGACTGTAAACCATATCGTTACTACCATTGTTTATACCACCGTATAGAAATCACTGATGTACAAAGTGTGAAGAATAAAGAAGTGATTCTAGTATTTCAAGACGATATTGCTTGAGGACAAGCAACGCTCAAGTGTGGGAATATTTGATAATGCTAAAAACGGACATATATTTCATAGCATTATTCCTCAAGAAAGACAAGCTTTTAGTTGCAATTGTTCTATTTACAAGTGATATTCGTTTAAATAATAAAAGGTGAAGACAAAAGACAGATTCGACGAATTGAAGACGCAAACGACCAAAAAGCTCAAAAGTACAAAAGACAATCAAAGAGATTCCAATTATTGATAAGAAACGTCTCGAAATTACAAGAGTACAATATTCAAAACGCAAAGTACAAGATATTAAATTGTACGCAAGGACGTTCGAAAATCCGGAACCGGGACATGAGTCAACTCTCAACGCTCGACGCAACGGACTAAAAATTACAAGTTAGCTATGTATATAAATATAATATAATATATAATTAATTATATTAATTATATATATATTATATTTATAAATAAATCGTCGGCAAGAAAGACTCCAAAAGCTGGTGAGCTGTATTTACAAACTCCGCGACTCGCGGAGTTTGAAGGCCAAAAATGCCGCGAGTCGCGGAGCCCCAATTTCTGAAAGTCCCTATAAAAGCAACCGAATTCTGAGCATTTTTAATCCATCATATATCCATCTCTCTATCTATATACGTAAAATATATATATAATTAATATTTTAATTTTAATTTTAATTTTAATCCTAATAATAAGGGTATGTTAGCGAATATTGTAAGGGTGTAAGTTAAAATTCTGTCCGTGTAACGCTACGCTATTTTTAATCATTGTAAGTTATGTTCAACCTTTTTATATTAATGTCTCGTAGCTAAGTTATTATTATGCTTATTTAATCCGAAGTAATCATGATGTTGGGCTAATTACTAAAATTGGGTAATTGGGCTTTGTACCATAATTGGGGTTTGGACAAAAGAACGACACTTGTGGAAATTAGACTATGGGCTATTAATGGGTTTTATATTAACTAAACAATACCTTGTTAATTTAATATACAAACTTATAATTTGACGTATTTATATATAACCACATACGCTTAACTGGGTACGGTGGGCGGGATATCTATGAATACCAATAATTATTCATTTTACCGGACACGGAACTGGATTAATAGTTAATAGACTTGTTGAAACAGGGGTGAATTACATTCAAGGGTAATTGGTGTAATTGTTAACAAAGTAGTAAAACCTTGGTTTACACGCAGTCGATAACCTGGTGTATTTATTAAACAAAGTATTAAAACCTTGTTACAATTCGAATCCCCAATTAGTTGGAATATTTGACTTCGGGAATAAGAATAATTTGACGAAGGCTTTCGCTCTTTATATTTATGACTGATGGACTATTATGGACAAAATTCGTATGGACATATTAAATAATCCAGGACAAAGGACAATTAACCCATGGGCATAAAATTAAAATCAACACGTCAAACATCATGATTACGGAAGTTTAAATAAGCATAATTCTTTTATTTCATATTTAACTTCCTTTATTTTATATTTAATTGCACTTCTAATTATTGCATTTTTATTTATTGTTATTGTATTTAATTGCACTTTTAATTATCGTACTTTTTAATTATCGCAAGTTTATTTTATCGCACTTTTATTATTCGAAATTTCATTATCGTTATTTACTTTACGCTTTAATTTAAGTCTTGTATTTATTATTTTACATTTGGTTTTAACTGCGACTAAAGTTTTAAAATCGACAAACCGGTCATTAAACGGTAAAAACCCCCCTTTATAATAATAATATTACTTATATATATATTTGTATTTTTATAAAAGTAAACTAATATAGCGTTAAGCTTTGTTTAAAAAGATTCCCTGTGGAACGAACGGGACTTACTAAAAACTACACTACTCTACGATTAGGTACACTGCCTATAACTGTTGTAGCAAGGTTTAAGTATATCCATTCTATAAATAAATAAATATCTTGTGTAAAATTGTATCGTATTTAATAGTATTTTCTGCTAAAATTTAATAGTATTTAATGTACTCCAGTTTTTGTCGCGCATTCTTTTTCTTTCTTATTTCTCGACGCTCTAGTTTTTAGGACTTAGAATTTTCTCTATTTCTTCTCTATAATTTCTTTAAAATTTCAACGAAAAATTATTTTAAGCGGTTAAATTGATAGACATCTAAATTTTCTGCTTCGTAGTAATAGTTGGATTTGTTAGTGGCTGAGTTGTGAGCTTCCGATTTAAAGGGTTCTGGCTCCCTGCTGCATCTATTGGCTATTCGAAACGTGGGCAAAAGCAGAAAAGTCTATTAATTTGATAACTTATATAATTTTTTTTATTTTATTTATAACTAATAGGATAATTAGTGAATGCACCACATTGTAGCTAAAATTTGGCCATCGCAATAAAACGGAAAATTTTGAAAACAAGGCCTTGGAAACTCTTTTTGAACTCCAAAATCAATTTCATCAATACTCTCAAACAGGTGTTGATGACAATTCATTCGGTCAAGCTTGGATCACGAATGACGAAACAATAACTGGTTGTGAAATCTGTGGAGATTATCACTCAACATGGGAATGTTATTATAATGTTCCTATGGAAAATTATGCACCCATGGAACCTGAATGGAATGATTATGAGGAATACAATTCTAATTGGGATTATTCACAAGAATATTTCCAAACTCAACAACCAGAAGACGAGGAAAATTATGTGCCTAAAAATTCTTTAGATTATATGAAAATCAAACTAGAAGAACTTGATGCTCAAAATGAACAAATGAGAGAGTTTGTAAATCGGCAAGCTGAAACCCTATCAGATTACACACCTGTTGATCTGAGGAGTATTGTGCAAGAAAATCTCATATCATCGAATTTTGATGAATTCGAGAGCTCCGAAATTACCAACTATCCCGATGATACTTTTTATTCAGTCTTACCAATTTCACAACATATCGACACATTAGCCTCTACCGACGAAATCATCGATCCATCAATGGATAAAGAATAAGTAAGGGTGACAAATTGGTACTCTTGGGAAAACGATAACGTTGAAAATTTTACCCCCGAGACCAAAATGGTGAGACCAATAAGTACCGTTAATGAAGAAGAATCTACTACAATCCCGAAATTCACCATTCCACAACCTTCCAACCCAATATTCTCAATAGATGAGTCATCTACCGAAGATGAACTACGAGCTGTAATAGATAATGACACCTTGAATTTCACCCAATTGGGTAATAGAGGTGAAAACTTTGATCCTGAGAATAAAAGGAAGGAAATATTAGGAATTGTCCACCCTATAGAAATAAGTATGTCGGTGTATATCGATCCATTTGACCAAGAACCAGAAAAGAGACATATCCATTTACTAAAAGCTACACTTAAAAAAGAATTAAGTAGTGATGATCGGGTGAGTCTAAACTTTAAACCCATTGATATATTATACACCACCCGAGATGTAAATAACTGGCTCACTATTTTAATTCGTGGAACTTATTCTACCGACTTCACATGTCGTCAGCTAAGTGTGGGGAAGTCTAACCCCACTTAACGTTAAATTAGGGGTTCGGGTTAGTGCATAACTCGTTAATAAACATGCATAATAAATTAGGGTAAAAGACGCATTTTTAAAGATTAGCAAACAGTTCAGAAAAGCAACCATTTTTGAAGAAAAACATGTGTGATAAAAACAAGAAGGAATGAACGATGAGGTGTGCCATCTAGCATTCGACGAGCTTTGTAATTACAAACTGGGTATTTTTAATCACTTTTCTACAATTATCACCCTCGTGAATTTATAATTAAAGTCTGATTTTATGCAAATGAGGGCATTGCATGATCTCAAGTGTGGGGAAGGGTTATAAATTCTCTCGGGTTTATACTTGGTTTATTTGCCAAATTTTGTGAAAATTTTAAAAATTTTCAACTAAATGAATTTAAAATCATGTTTATATATATTTATGAACGGTGAAAACTAGGTGTTAATACCGAAATTATCGTTACCTCGGAAAGGACATAAATTGAGAAACACCCTAAAACGATTGAATTCATTTAAAATGAAATAAAGGAGAATAAAAAGGCAAAGAAAGAAACTAAGTGTGGGGAGAATGTATGAAGTTATTCAATTAAAAACTATCTATCACATGTTTCTGTAAAGTTATTGCAGGTACTTTTGTTTTGGACGATTTTAATCAGTTTTACCCGATTTACTGTAATATATTTGAAAGAAAAGATGGATCTACACGATGAATCAATTCCATCATTAAAAGGAAGTAAAGTCTTCCGAAAAAGACACGCGCTTCTTGATTTAGGTCAGGAAGTTGTCGTCCAGACCAGCTGTAGGTTGATGAAAAATCTAGAAAAGTCATCACTAAAATCAGCAAGAAATCCATGGACCTCAGCATCAAACAGGGTCGCCAAGTGGTCAGACTTATCTTAACCATGAGAGGATCTGTCTCGTAAAATGGGGAGGGCCCCCCTGCAAATTAGCTTGATAAGACTAATGAATCAGATCCCCAGAAAGGATAATCTCCTTAAAAGATCAAAAATCAGCTTTTAAGCCTGATATTACTCAATCCTTGAGATTGACCTTAAAGATTGAGAATTCAAACTCATGGAATTCAATGATATCTAAACTCGAGCTTGAACGAAAAAATATTTTGATCAATTTATAAACAGATTTGTTTTCTGAAAACCCATTTTCAATGCGTTCATTACCATCGAACGTAAAATCCTAGGAATTCACCTTGAATTCATTAGGTCACCTGAACCAAATCGGGTGTCAACCGTAAGAACGGTGGTTGCATAGCATGGTCGAATACAGGACCTTGTGCCAGACCAAAAAATTATAAGGGTGAGCTTTACTATTGCTCCTACAAAGGATAGTAATTTCGTCCGACACGTTATAGACCATAATTAAAAGCATGTCAGGGGACATTGCCTTAACAGTTGCTTGTTCAACGCTTTCCTTTACAACCGGACGGTAGTTTACCGAAAGGTAATATATAGAGCAAGTATACTGGACGTGTTGCTTTCCTAATACAAGGTTAGCAAGTGGGTGACACAAAACCATAAGTTTTGAGATAAAATTTTTAAATCTGAAACCCACAAAACCCACAAATACATTTTGCAAACACCTGTGAAGGGTTATTCCGGAAAACTTATCTAGGATAAAAGCTAGAATGAATTTTCAAAAGATCAAATATTATCATAAAGATCCAATTTCCTAAAGGATCTAAATTTTTATAGTCATGTGGGACTGTAAACCACATCGTTACTACCATTGTTCATACCGCCATCTCAAAATCACTAATGTATAAATTGTGAAGAATAAAGAAGTGATTCGTGTGATGTATTATATTTCAAGTTCTGTATTGCTTGAGGACAAGCAACGTTCAAGTGTGGGGATATTTGATAGTGCTCCAAATGAACATATATTTAGTAGCAATATCCTCCCAACATGTAAATTATTTAGTTGTAATTGTCCTATTTTAAGTTGTAATCGTTTATATTAAATAAGTGCGAAGACAAAAGGCGAAAACGAAGATTTGAAGACACAAACGTCCAAAAAGCTCAAATGTACAAGATACAATCCAAAAGGTTCAATTTATTGATAAGAAACGTCTAAAAATGATAAGAGTACAAGTTGCAGAACGCAAAGTACAAGATATTAAATTATACGAAAGGGCGTTCGAAAATCTGGAACCGGGACATGAGTCAACTATCAACGCCCGACGCAACGGACCAAAAATTACAAGTCTACTATGCACAAGAATATAATATAATATATAAATAATTATATTAATTATTTATATTTTATATTTATATATAAATTATGTCGACAAGCTAGGAGCCAAAAGTTTGTGAGCTGAATTTTCAAACTCCACGACTCGCGGAGTTTGAAGGCCAAAAACTCCACGACTCGCGGAGCTGCCAAATTCCAAAATGTCTATAAAAGGTCACGAATTCTGCGAGTAAAAATAACATAATAATAATAATACTCCATAGTATAATATAAATAAATATATATAATATATATATATATATATACAATATAGATTAGTGTTATATTAGATTAGTTCGGGTTATGTAAAGGTTATTTTACGGGTTTTGAAGTCGAAATTCTGTCCGTGTACCACTACGCGATAAATAATCAATGTAAGCTATGTTCTCCTTTTTAAATTAATGTCTCGTACTTAAGTTATTATTATGCTTATATAAGACGAAGTAATCATGATGTTGGGATAAAATACTAAAATTGGGTAATTGGGCTTTGTACCATAATTGGGGTTTGGACAAAAGAACGACACTTGTGAAAATTAGACTATGGGTTATTAATGGGCTTTATATTTGTTTAACTAAATGATAGTTTGTTAATTTTAATATAAAGATTTACAATTGGATGTACCTATAAATAACCATATACACTCGATCGGACACGATGGGCAGGGTATTTATATGTACGAATAATCGTTTATTTAACCGGACACGGGAATGGATTAATAGTCTATGGAATTATTAAAACAGGGGTGAAATTATGTACAAGGACACTTGGCATAATTGATAACAAAGTATTAAAACCTTGGGTTACACGCAGTCGATATCCTAGTGTAATTATTAAACAAAGTATTAAAACCTTGTTACAGTTTAAGTCCCCAATTAGTTGGAATATTTGACTTCGGGTATAAGAATAAATTGACAAGGACACTCGCACTTTAAATTTATGACCGATGGACTGTTATGGACAAAAACCAGACGGACATATTAAATAATCCAGGACAAAGGACAATTAACCCATGGGCATAAAACTAAAATCAACACGTCAACCATCATGGTTACGGAAGCTTAAATAAGCATAATATATTTTATTTCATTTTTCCTCGTACTTTTATTTATTGTCATTTTAATTATTGTTATTTATTTTATATTGTTAGTTAAATATCGTCATTTACTTTACGCTTCGTTTAAAATATAAAATCGACAAACCGGTCATTAAACGGTAAAACCCCCTTTTATATATTATTAATATAATATATTTTGTACGAATATAATTGTTTAAAATATAGTGTGAAATAAGCCAGCTCCCTGTGGAACGAACCGGACTTACTAAAAACTATACTACTCTACGATTAGGTACACTGCCTATAGTGTTGTAGCAAGGTTTAGGTATATCCCATTTGTAAATAAATAATTAAAACTTGTGTAATTTGTATCGCTTTTCGTATCAAAAATATATAGTATTTCACGTACACCTCGCACGACATCAAATGATTTATGAACATTTGTATATAAATTAACTATATCAATTTTAAACTTTAAAATACAAATGTTGCGAAATAGTAATTCTTAATATTTAAACGATTTCTAAATATATAAGTTTTGAATGACATTAATTTTGAAAAACTATATTAAGTAAATAATTCAAATTTATATTTCGAAATGAAAATATAAATATATATAACTTTGTCATAAAATGTCCTGATTTAAAATAATATATTTGATAAACAATGAGTCGCTGATTTATAGAAGCAAATGACCACAACGCTCAATTTTATAAGTTATTTTTTTTATAAGGTAATTTATTGATGAGTAAGTCAAATTATTAATAAGGCTACATGTCACGTAACGTAAAAGGCTAGTTTTCTAAACGTACGAAAGTGCGTTCGAAAAACCGAAAGTGGTACATGATTCGAGTAACAATGTACGAGTCATTTGGACAAAAATTACATTTTTACTACGCATGTAAATATAATATAATATTTAATTAATTATAAAGATTAAATATATTATTTATTAAATATTATAAAAAAGGGTGTCGGTAGCAAAATGTGCATATGTGCGATGTATATGGTGTAGTGACCCGAACTTTTCCATGTTTATATATATTAATTGAGATTGATATTTACATGATTAAATGTTTCCAACATGTTAAGCAATCAAACTTGTTAAGACTTGATTAATTGAAATATGTTTCATATAGACAATTGACCACCCAAGTTGACCGGTGATTCACGAACGTTAAAACTTGTAAAAACTATACGATGACATATATAAGGTTATATATATAGTTAACATGTTTTTATTATAAGTATGTATCTCATTAGGTATTTTAACAATGAGTTATATACATAAAAATGAGACTATTAATTTAAGAAACTCGAAAACGATATATATAACGATTATCGTTATAACAACGTCTTACTAGGTACATATGAATCATATTAAGATATTGATACACTTGGTTAATTATGTTAAATGATAAGTAAATATATTATTAAGTGTATTAACAATGAAATACATATGTAAAAATAAGACTACTAACTTAATGATTTCGAAACGAGACATATATGTAACGATTATCGTTGTAACGACATTTAACGGTATATACATCATACTGAGATATATTATATATCATAATATCATGATAATATAACAATTTAACATCTCATTTGTTATAATAAACAATGGGTTAACAACATTCAACAAGATCGTTAACCTAAAGGTTTCAAAACAACATTTACATGTAACGACTAACGATGACTTAACGACTCAGTTAAAATGTATATACATGTAGTGTTTTAATATGTATTCATACACTTTTGAAAGACTTAAAGACACTTATCAAAATACTTCTACTTAACAAAAATGCTTACAATTACATCCTCGTTCAGTTTCATCAACAATTCTACTCGTATGCACCCGTATTCGTACTCGTACAATACACAGCTTTTAGATGTATGTACTATTGGTATATACACTCCAATGATCAGCTCTTAGCAGCCCATGTGAGTCACCTAACACATGTGGGAACCATCATTTGGCAACTAGCATGAAATATCTCATAAAATTACAAATATATGAGTAATCATTCATGACTTATTTACATGAAAACAAAATTACATATCCTTTATATCTAATCCATACACCAACGACCAAAAACACCTACAAACACTTTCATTCTTCAATTTTCTTCATCTAATTGATCTCTCTCAAGTTCTATCTTCAAGTTCTAAGTGTTCTTCATATATTTTACAAGTTCTAGTTACATAAAATCAAGAATACTTTCAAGTTTGCTAGCTCACTTCCAATCTTGTAAGGTGATCATCCAACCTCAAGAAATCTTTGTTTCTTACAGTAGGTTATCATTCTAATACAAGGTAATAATCATATTCAAACTTTGGTTCAATTTCTATAACTATAACAATCTTATTTCAAGTGATGATCTTACTTGAACTTGTTTTCGTGTCATGATTCTGCTTCAAGAACTTCGAGCCATCCAAGGATCCGTTGAAGCTAGATCCATTTTTCTCTTTTCCAGTAGGTTTATCCAAGGAACTTAAGGTAGTAATGATGTTCATAACATCATTCGATTCATACATATAAAGCTATCTTATTCGAAGGTTTAAACTTGTAATCACTAGAACATAGTTTAGTTAATTCTAAACTTGTTCGCAAACAAAAGTTAATCCTTCTAACTTGACTTTTAAAATCAACTAAACACATGTTCTATATCTATATGATATGCTAACTTAATGATTTAAAACCTGGAAACACGAAAAACACCGTAAAACCGGATTTACGCCGTCGTAGTAACACCGCGGGCTGTTTTGGGTTAGTTAATTAAAAACTATGATAAACTTTGATTTAAAAGTTGTTATTCTGAGAAAATGATTTTTATTATGAACATGAAACTATATCCAAAAATTATGGTTAAACTCAAAGTGGAAGTATGTTTTCTAAAATGGTCATCTAGACGTCGTTCTTTCGACTGAAATGACTACCTTTACAAAAACGACTTGTAACTTATTTTTCTGACTATAAACCTATACTTTTTCTGTTTATATTCATAAAATAGAGTTCAATATGAAACCATAGCAATTTGATTCACTCAAAACGGATTTAAAATGAAGAAGTTATGGGTAAAACAAGATTGGATAATTTTTCTCATTTTAGCTACGTGAAAATTGGTAACAAATCTATTCCAACCATAACTTAATCAACTTGTATTGTATATTATGTAATCTTGAGATACCATAGACACGTATACAATGTTTCGACCTATCATGTCGACACATCTATATATATTTCGGAACAACCATAGACACTCTATATGTGAATGTTGGAGTTAGCTATACAGGGTTGAGGTTGATTCCAAAATATATATAGTTTGAGTTGTGATCAATACTGAGATACGTATACACTGGGTCGTGGATTGATTCAAGATAATATTTATCGATTTATTTCTGTACATCTAACTGTGGACAACTAGTTGTAGGTTACTAACGAGGACAGCTGACTTAATAAACTTAAAACATCAAAATATATTAAAAGTGTTGTAAATATATTTTGAACATACTTTGATATATATGTATATATTGTTATAGGTTCGTGAATCAACCAGTGGCCAAGTCTTACTTCCCGACGAAGTAAAAATCTGTGAAAGTGAGTTATAGTCCCACTTTTAAAATCTAATATTTTTGGGATGAGAATACATGCAGGTTTTATAAATGATTTACAAAATAGACACAAGTACGTGAAACTACATTCTATGGTTGAATTATCGAAATCGAATATGCCCCTTTTTATTAAGTCTGGTAATCTAAGAATTAGGGAACAGACACCCTAATTGACGCGAATCCTAAAGATAGATCTATTGGGCCTAACAAACCCCATCCAAAGTACCGGATGCTTTAGTACTTCGAAATTTATATCATATCCGAAGGGTGTCCCGGAATGATGGGGATATTCTTATATATGCATCTTGTTAATGTCGGTTACCAGGTGTTCACCATATGAATGATTTTTATCTCTATGTATGGGATGTGTATTGAAATATGAAATCTTGTGGTCTATTGTTACGATTTGATATATATAGGTTAAACCTATAACTCACCAACATTTTTGTTGACGTTTAAAGCATGTTTATTCTCAGGTGAATATTAAGAGCTTCCGCTGTTGCATACTAAAATAAGGACAAGATTTGGAGTCCATGTTTGTATGATATTGTGTAAAAACTGCATTCAAGAAACTGATTTCGATGTAACATATTTGTATTGTAAACCATTATGTAATGGTCGTGTGTAAACATGATATTTTAGATTATCATTATTTGATAATCTATGTAAAGCTTTTTAAACCTTTATTTATGAAATAAAGGTTATGGTTTGTTTTAAAAATGAATGCAGCCTTTGAAAAATGTCTCATATAGAGGTCAAAACCTCGCAACGAAATCAATTAATATGGAACGTTTTTAATCAATAAGAACGGGACATTTCAGTTGGTATCCGAGCGTTGGTCTTAGAGAACCAGAATTTTTCATTAGTGTGTCTTATCGAGTTTGTTAGGATGCATTAGTGAGTCTGGACTTCGACCGTGTTTACTTGAAAAATGATTGCTTAACAAATTTTGTTGGAAACTATATATTTTTAACATGTGAATATTATGTGATATATTAATCTCTTAACGCATTTGATATTATGTGATAGATGTCTACCTCTAGAACAAGTCCCATTGACTCACCTAATAATAATGAAGAGTCAAATGTAAATTGGAATGATTCGTGGACTGATTCACAAGTTCCCGAAGAGGAACCGGAAGAAGAGTCGGAACCGGAAGAAGAATCGGAACCGGAAGAAGAATCGGAACCGGATGAAGAAATAGAAATGGTGGGGGAAATAATAAAACGGTTAAGTAAAAGAAAATCCTCAACCAACCGACCAAGGTTAATTATGGTCAATGGTGTTTCCGCCAAGGAAGCAAAATATTGGGAGGATTACCAATTCTCCGATGAATCGGATTTCGAAGAGAATTCCGATGATGTTATAGAAATTACCCCAACTGAATTTAAAAAGGCAAAAGAAAATAATAAGGGAAAGGGCATAAAAATAGAGAAATCTAATTCCAACCCCGATGAACTTTATATGTATCGTCAACGCCCGAAGTCCTTAAGTTGTAACAATGACCCGGGAACCTCTAAACCACCAGGTTTTTCTAAACCAATGTGGACAACGACGGCTCGTATTAGGGGAACATCATATATCCCTAGAAACTTGGCAAAACGAACCAAAACCGAAGAAGAAGAAACGAGCGAGTCGGAATAAGATAGTTGTATTTGTGTGGTGTAATATATGTAATATAGTGTTCTTATGCTTTATGATATATGTAAAAATTGCTTGTATTAATAAGTATTTTTTTATGAATCTAACTCTTGTCTATTTTACAGTTTAAAAACACAAAATGGATAGACAACCCAATATCTTAAGAGACCTACCCGGAGACATGATTGATGAAATCTTGTCTAGAGTCGGCCAGAATTCCTCGGCACAACTATTTAAGGCGAGATCAGTTTGTAAGACATTCGAAGAACGTTCCAAGAATGTATTGGTTTATAAGAGACTTTCGTTTGAAAGATGGGGGATATCACATTGGGAAACCCATAAGTTACGATGTGTTTACTTTGACGCATATATTGCGGGGAACCCAAATGCTATTTTACGCAACGGGTTAAGAAATTATTTTGACTCAATATATCCGAATATTGGACTTCGTGATTTAGAAAAAGCGGCTAACATGCAACATAAAGAAGCATGTTATGCTTACGGATTAGTAATGTTCGCTTCTCACCAAAGTGAGAACAAGAACATCGGGCTACAACTATTAAACAAAACGTTTCCACAAGTGACGGAGTCGGTAATTGGGGTAAGAAATGAGGTTTTTAGATTATTACGGGACTGTTGGACATTACGTAACCCTCGTCCCTTTGACGACGTTACAACACGCTGTCTTATCAACGGCCATAACGGTTATGTTGCACAAGACCAAGGATGGGAAGTAGTCCTAGTAAAACCAGAATGCATGACTTGTTTCTGGACGTATGAATTACGTGTCTTTATTGCCTTTGCTGAACGACTTGTGTACTAGCTAGAATTCTCTTCACAACTATCTTGTATCAAAGTTATTGTGTGCTATATTTCATGCTTTATGTAAAATAAGCGGTATTGTAAGTTTGTAAAATATTGTATAAAAGTTTGAACGCGAAATATTATTATAATCAGTTTTTCATATAGAATTGTAGTAGTTGAATTGTATATTAGCTACCAAGTATGAACTTAACGGGTAGGTACTACCCGAATTTAAACTTATAAAACGCTAATATGAAGAAAAAGCTTTTATAAATGAGTTCATATTATGCTACGAAATACTATTAACTACTCTTAATATTCTGTATGATTAACTTGTTCCATTTAACTATTTTGAAGGAAATGGCACCGACTACTCGACACACCGTGAATATGAATGAAGAGGAATTCCGTACTTTTCTAGCTTCAAACATAGCCGCAGTACAGGCTGCGCTACATACCAACAATAACCTTGGATCTAGCAGTACAGGAAATCGTGTAGGATGCACCTACAAAGAATTCACTGCCTGCAAACCTTTGGAATTTGATGGAACCGAAGGACCGATCGGATTGAAACGGTGGACCGAGAAGGTCGAATCGGTGTTTGCCATAAGTAAGTGTACTGAAGAGGACAAAGTAAAGTACGCTACGCATACCTTCACAGGTTCTGCGTTAACATGGTGGAATACCTATCTAGAGCAAGTGGGACAAGACGATGCGTACGCACTACCGTGGTCAGCATTCAAGCACTTGATGAACGAGAAGTACCGTCCCAGAACCGAGGTCAATAAGCTCAAGACAGAACTTAGAGGGTTACGAACCCAAGGATTTGATATTACCACGTACGAAAGACGATTCACAGAATTGTGCCTATTGTGTCCGGGAGCATTCGAAGATGAGGAAGAGAAGATCGACGCGTTTGTGAAAGGATTACCGGAAAGAATCCAAGAAGATATAAGTTCACACGAGCCCGCCTCCATACAACAGGCATGTAGAATGGCTCACAAACTCGTGAACCAGATTGAAGAAAGAATTAAAGAACAGACTGCTGAAGAGGCCAATGTGAAGGAAGTCAAAAGAAAGTGGGAGGAAAACGGTGATAAGAATCACCAATACAACAACAACAGCAATTACAACAATAATCGCAACAATTATCCCAACAATCGCAACATCAATCGTAACTATAACAAACGGCCCAACAACAACAACAACAACAACAACAACAACAGCAACTACAACAATCATCCCAACAACAATAATAACCGCAACAACAACAACAATCAGAAGCAGCTATGCCAAAGGTGTGAAAAGAATCACTCGGGGTTCTGCACCAAATTTTGCAACAAGTGTAAAAGAAATGGTCATAGCGCGGCGAAGTGTGAGGTCTACGGACCAGGGGTTAATAGAACGAAAGGAACAAATGGTGTCGGAACGAGTAATGGCGGAGCAAGTAGTGTCGGAGCAAGTTATGCCAATGTAGTTTGTTATAAATGTGGAAAACCGGGCCACATTATTAGAAATTGCCCGAACCAGGAGAACACGAATGGACAAGGCCGTGGAAGAGTTTTCAATATTAATGCGGCAGAGGCACAGGAAGACCCGGAGCTTGTTACGGGTACGTTTCTTATTGACAATAAATCTGCTTACGTTTTATTTGATTCAGGTGCGGATAGAAGCTATATGAGTAGAGATTTTTGTGCTAAATTAAGTTGTCCATTGACGCCTTTGGATAGTAAATTTTTACTCGAATTAGCAAATGGTAAATTAATTTCAGCAGATAATATATGTCGGAATCGAGAAATTAAACTGGTTAGTGAAACATTTAAGATTGATTTGATACCAGTAGAGTTAGGGAGTTTTGATGTGATAATCGGTATGGACTGGTTGAAAGAAGTGAAAGCGGAGATCGTTTGTTACAAAAATGCAATTCGCATTATACGAGAAAAAGGAAAACCCTTAATGGTGTACGGAGAAAAGGGCAACACGAAGCTACATCTTATTAGTAATTTGAAGGCACAAAAACTAATAAGAAAAGGTTGCTATGCTGTTCTAGCACACGTCGAGAAAGTACAAACTGAAGAAAAGAGCATCAATGATGTTCCCGTCGCAAAAGAATTTCCTGATGTATTTCCGAAAGAATTACCGGGATTACCCCCACATCGATCCGTTGAATTTCAAATAGATCTTGTACCAGGAGCTGCACCAATAGCTCGTGCTCCTTACAGACTCGCACCCAGCGAGATGAAAGAACTACAAAGCCAATTACAAGAACTTTTAGAGCGTGGTTTCATTCGACCAAGCACATCACCGTGGGGAGCTCCTGTTTTGTTTGTCAAGAAGAAAGATGGTACATTCAGGTTGTGTATCGACTACCGAGAGTTGAACAAACTTACCATCAAGAACCGCTACCCACTACCGAGAATCGATGACTTATTTGATCAACTACAAGGCTCGTCTGTTTATTCAAAGATTGACTTACGTTCCGGGTATCATCAAATGCGGGTGAAAGAAGATGATATTCCAAAGACTGCTTTCAGAACACGTTACGGTCATTACGAGTTTATGGTCATGCCGTTTGGTTTAACTAATGCACCAGCTGTGTTCATGGACCTTATGAACCGAGTGTGTGGACCATACCTTGAAAAGTTTTTCATTGTTTTCATTGATGACATACTTATTTACTCAAAGAATGACCAAGAACACGGTGAACATTTGAGAAAGGTGTTAGAAGTATTGAGGAAGGAAGAATTGTACGCTAAGTTTTCAAAGTGTGCATTTTGGTTGGAAGAAGTTCAATTCCTCGGTCACATAGTGAACAAAGAAGGTATTAAGGTGGATCCGGCAAAGATAGAAACTGTTGAAAAGTGGGAAACCCCAAAAAACTCCGAAACACATACGCCAGTTTTTAGGACTAGCTGGTTACTACAGAAGGTTCATCCAAGACTTTTCCAGAATAGCAAAACCCTTGACTGCATTAACGCATAAAGGGAAGAAATTTGAATGGAATGATGAACAAGAGAAAGCGTTTCAGTTATTGAAGAAAAAGCTAACTACGGCACCTATATTGTCATTGCCTGAAGGGAATGATGATTTTGTGATTTATTGTGATGCATCAATGCAAGGTCTCGGTTGTGTATTAATGCAACGAACGAAGGTGATTGCTTATGCATCTAGACAATTGAAGATTCACGAACAAAATTATACGACGCATGATTTGGAATTAGGCGCGGTTGTTTTTGCATTAAAGACTTGGAGGCACTACTTATATGGGGTCAAAAGTATTATATATACCGACCACAAAAGTCTTCAACACATATTTAATCAGAAACAACTGAATATGAGGCAGCGTAGGTGGATTGAATTATTGAATGATTACGACTTTGAGATTCGTTACCACCCGGGGAAGGCAAATGTGGTAGCCGATGCCTTGAGCAGGAAGGATAGAGAACCCATTCGAGTAAAATCTATGAATATAATGATTCATAATAACATTACTACTCAAATAAAGGAGGCGCAACAAGGAGTTTTAAAAGAGGGAAATTTAAAGGATGAAATACCCAAAGGATCAGAGAAGCATCTTAATATTCGGGAAGACGGAACCCGGTATAGGGCTGAAAGGATTTGGGTACCAAAATTTAGAGATATGAGGGAAATGGTACTTAGAGAAGCTCATAAAATCAGATACTCAATACATCCTGGAACGGGGAAGATGTACAAGGATCTCAAGAAACATTTTTGGTGGCCGGGTATGAAAGTCGATGTTGCTAAATACGTAGGAGAATGTTTGACGTGTTCTAAGGTCAAAGCTGAGCATCAGAAACCATCAGGTCTACTTCAACAACCCGAAATCCCTGAATGGAAATGGGAAAACATTACCATGGATTTCATCACTAAATTGCCAAGGACTGCAAGTGGTTTTGATACTATTTGGGTAATAGTTGATCGTCTCACCAAATCAGCACACTTCCTGCCAATAAGATAAGATGACAAGATGGAGAAGTTAGCACGACTGTATTTGAAGGAAGTCGTCTCCAGACATGGAATACCAATCTCTATTATCTCTGATAGGGATGGCAGATTTATTTCAAGATTCTGGCAGACATTACAGCAAGCATTAGGAACTCGTCTAGACATGAGTACTGCCTATCATCCACAAACTGATGGGCAGAGCGAAAGGACAATACAAACACTTGATGACATGCTACGAGCATGTGTTATTGATTTCGGAAACAGTTGGGATCGACATCTACCGTTAGCAGAATTTTCCTACAACAACAGCAACCATTCAAGCATTGAGATGGCGCCGTTTGAAGCACTTTATGGTAGAAAGTGCAGGTCTCCGATTTGTTGGAGTGAAGTGGGGGATAGACAGATTACGGGTCCGGAGATTATACAAGAAACTACCGAGAAGATCATCCAAATTCAACAACGGTTGAAAACCGCCCAAAGTCAACAAAAGAGCTACGCTGACATTAAAAGAAAAGATATAGAATTTGAAATTGGAGAGATGGTCATGCTTAAAGTTGCACCTTGGAAAGGCGTTGTTCGATTTGGTAAACGAGGGAAATTAAATCCAAGGTTTATTGGACCATTCAAGATTATTGATCGTGTCGGACCAGTAGCTTACCGACTTGAGTTACCTCAACAACTCGCGGCTGTACATAACACTTTCCACGTCTCGAATTTAAAGAAATGTTTTGCTAAAGAAGATCTCACTATTCTGTTAGATGAAATCCAAATCAACGAAAAACTTCAATTCATCGAAGAACCCGTCGAAATAATGGATCGTGAGGTTAAAAGACTTAAGCAAAACAAGATACCAATTGTTAAGGTTCGATGGAATGCTCGTAGAGGACCCGAGTTCACCTGGGAGCGTGAAGATCAGATGAAGAAGAAATACCCGCATCTATTTCCAGAAGATTCGTCAACACCTTCAACAGCTTAAAATTTCGGGACGAAATTTATTTAACGGGTAGGTACTGTAGTGACCCGAACTTTTCCATGTTTATATATATTAATTGAGATTGATATTTACATGATTAAATGTTTCCAACATGTTAAGCAATCAAACTTGTTAAGACTTGATTAATTGAAATATGTTTCATATAGACAATTGACCACCCAAGTTGACCGGTGATTCACGAACGTTAAAACTTGTAAAAACTATACGATGACATATATAAGGTTATATATATAGTTAACATGTTTTTATTATAAGTATGTATCTCATTAGGTATTTTAACAATGAGTTATATACATAAAAATGAGACTATTAATTTAAGAAACTCGAAAACGATATATATAACGATTATCGTTATAACAACGTCTTACTAGGTACATATGAATCATATTAAGATATTGATACACTTGGTTAATTATGTTAAATGATAAGTAAATATATTATTAAGTGTATTAACAATGAAATACATATGTAAAAATAAGACTACTAACTTAATGATTTCGAAACGAGACATATATGTAACGATTATCGTTGTAACGACATTTAACGGTATATACATCATACTGAGATATATTATATATCATAATATCATGATAATATAACAATTTAACATCTCATTTGTTATAATAAACAATGGGTTAACAACATTCAACAAGATCGTTAACCTAAAGGTTTCAAAACAACATTTACATGTAACGACTAACGATGACTTAACGACTCAGTTAAAATGTATATACATGTAGTGTTTTAATATGTATTCATACACTTTTGAAAGACTTAAAGACACTTATCAAAATACTTCTACTTAACAAAAATGCTTACAATTACATCCTCGTTCAGTTTCATCAACAATTCTACTCGTATGCACCCGTATTCGTACTCGTACAATACACAGCTTTTAGATGTATGTACTATTGGTATATACACTCCAATGATCAGCTCTTAGCAGCCCATGTGAGTCACCTAACACATGTGGGAACCATCATTTGGCAACTAGCATGAAATATCTCATAAAATTACAAATATATGAGTAATCATTCATGACTTATTTACATGAAAACAAAATTACATATCCTTTATATCTAATCCATACACCAACGACCAAAAACACCTACAAACACTTTCATTCTTCAATTTTCTTCATCTAATTGATCTCTCTCAAGTTCTATCTTCAAGTTCTAAGTGTTCTTCATATATTTTACAAGTTCTAGTTACATAAAATCAAGAATACTTTCAAGTTTGCTAGCTCACTTCCAATCTTGTAAGGTGATCATCCAACCTCAAGAAATCTTTGTTTCTTACAGTAGGTTATCATTCTAATACAAGGTAATAATCATATTCAAACTTTGGTTCAATT
Organism: Rutidosis leptorrhynchoides; assembly: GCF_046630445.1. NCBI lineage: Eukaryota > Viridiplantae > Streptophyta > Magnoliopsida > Asterales > Asteraceae > Rutidosis > Rutidosis leptorrhynchoides. The sequence goes on from NC_092337.1 coordinate 264,483,610, forward strand.
TCTATAACTATAACAATCTTATTTCAAGTGATGATCTTACTTGAACTTGTTTTCGTGTCATGATTCTGCTTCAAGAACTTCGAGCCATCCAAGGATCCGTTGAAGCTAGATCCATTTTTCTCTTTTCCAGTAGGTTTATCCAAGGAACTTAAGGTAGTAATGATGTTCATAACATCATTCGATTCATACATATAAAGCTATCTTATTCGAAGGTTTAAACTTGTAATCACTAGAACATAGTTTAGTTAATTCTAAACTTGTTCGCAAACAAAAGTTAATCCTTCTAACTTGACTTTTAAAATCAACTAAACACATGTTCTATATCTATATGATATGCTAACTTAATGATTTAAAACCTGGAAACACGAAAAACACCGTAAAACCGGATTTACGCCGTCGTAGTAACACCGCGGGCTGTTTTGGGTTAGTTAATTAAAAACTATGATAAACTTTGATTTAAAAGTTGTTATTCTGAGAAAATGATTTTTATTATGAACATGAAACTATATCCAAAAATTATGGTTAAACTCAAAGTGGAAGTATGTTTTCTAAAATGGTCATCTAGACGTCGTTCTTTCGACTGAAATGACTACCTTTACAAAAACGACTTGTAACTTATTTTTCTGACTATAAACCTATACTTTTTCTGTTTATATTCATAAAATAGAGTTCAATATGAAACCATAGCAATTTGATTCACTCAAAACGGATTTAAAATGAAGAAGTTATGGGTAAAACAAGATTGGATAATTTTTCTCATTTTAGCTACGTGAAAATTGGTAACAAATCTATTCCAACCATAACTTAATCAACTTGTATTGTATATTATGTAATCTTGAGATACCATAGACACGTATACAATGTTTCGACCTATCATGTCGACACATCTATATATATTTCGGAACAACCATAGACACTCTATATGTGAATGTTGGAGTTAGCTATACAGGGTTGAGGTTGATTCCAAAATATATATAGTTTGAGTTGTGATCAATACTGAGATACGTATACACTGGGTCGTGGATTGATTCAAGATAATATTTATCGATTTATTTCTGTACATCTAACTGTGGACAACTAGTTGTAGGTTACTAACGAGGACAGCTGACTTAATAAACTTAAAACATCAAAATATATTAAAAGTGTTGTAAATATATTTTGAACATACTTTGATATATATGTATATATTGTTATAGGTTCGTGAATCAACCAGTGGCCAAGTCTTACTTCCCGACGAAGTAAAAATCTGTGAAAGTGAGTTATAGTCCCACTTTTAAAATCTAATATTTTTGGGATGAGAATACATGCAGGTTTTATAAATGATTTACAAAATAGACACAAGTACGTGAAACTACATTCTATGGTTGAATTATCGAAATCGAATATGCCCCTTTTTATTAAGTCTGGTAATCTAAGAATTAGGGAACAGACACCCTAATTGACGCGAATCCTAAAGATAGATCTATTGGGCCTAACAAACCCCATCCAAAGTACCGGATGCTTTAGTACTTCGAAATTTATATCATATCCGAAGGGTGTCCCGGAATGATGGGGATATTCTTATATATGCATCTTGTTAATGTCGGTTACCAGGTGTTCACCATATGAATGATTTTTATCTCTATGTATGGGATGTGTATTGAAATATGAAATCTTGTGGTCTATTGTTACGATTTGATATATATAGGTTAAACCTATAACTCACCAACATTTTTGTTGACGTTTAAAGCATGTTTATTCTCAGGTGAATATTAAGAGCTTCCGCTGTTGCATACTAAAATAAGGACAAGATTTGGAGTCCATGTTTGTATGATATTGTGTAAAAACTGCATTCAAGAAACTGATTTCGATGTAACATATTTGTATTGTAAACCATTATGTAATGGTCGTGTGTAAACATGATATTTTAGATTATCATTATTTGATAATCTATGTAAAGCTTTTTAAACCTTTATTTATGAAATAAAGGTTATGGTTTGTTTTAAAAATGAATGCAGCCTTTGAAAAATGTCTCATATAGAGGTCAAAACCTCGCAACGAAATCAATTAATATGGAACGTTTTTAATCAATAAGAACGGGACATTTCATATGGAGCTCATGCACTTGCATGAGAATCCTCTCACAAACTCATGCAAGTGCATGAGGGGGTTAGGTGAGTGAAACATACATATAAACGGATAGAATTTGCATTTTGGTAACACAATTCATTTATCTATATCTCGAGTCCTATATATATATATATATATATATATATATATATATATATATATATTATTAAGATTAATATTATTATTATTAATCTTATTATTATTATTATTAAACTTAATATTATTATTAGTAGGATTAATATTATTATTTATACATAAAATACTACGACGAGGACATGAGCGAATTCTTTCAAGACGGGTTTTTCGAGTAGGATAGGGCTAAGGAGATTATGGGTTATAGCTATGGAGATTATAGGTATGGATCAGGGGGTATAGCTAGTAAGGTTCATCTAGTGTTTATCATCTCCATTGCGTCTACGTACCTTTCCTGCAATATTGAATCTCAATATTGATACATGAGCACTCATAACTTAACTTTTATATATTATTAGTGTATCCATGACTAGTGCTCGAGTATATAGGATTGTGCATGCTTGTATGTTTAATATTGTCGTTAGATAGATTATGTTGAATCCTGAATTAGATACATATGCTACTGAGATAAGGTATATCATATGCATGTCGTTGGAAAGCTAGCGAAAAATTAAGAACTTTTCATTTAGAACTCATGTGATTTCGATGAACGGATTAGAAGTTATAGTCAACTACATTTTTGTATTGTTGTTAAAATGATTATTATTACTATCATCGTTATTATCGTAGTTATTATTATTATCTAATTATTATTATTATTATTATTATTATTATTATTATTATTATTATTATTATTATTATTATTATTATTATTATTATTATTATTATTATTAATATTATCATTATTAATATAAGTATTATTATTAAAAATTGTTATTTTCATTATTATTATTATTGTTATTATCAATAAAAATTATTATTTATATTATCATTATTATTATAATTATTAGTATTATCATAAATATTATTATAATACTTATTAGTATCATTATCATTAAAACTAATATTAGTATCATCTAATTATTATGATTACTATTATTATCATTATTATGATTGCGATATGAAAGAGTACTAAAAGCTATTAAACAAATCGATTAGGAAATAATGAGTATGAGTATCATGATGAAATTAAAATATTGTAAGATATTGATTTAGATAAAAATTATCGTTCTTATTATTATTATTATTACTATTATTATTATTATTATTATTATTATTATTATTATTATTATTAAAAGTATTATTAATATTAAAACTATCATATTTACTAAAATTATTATTTTTAATAGAAATATATTTGTTATTATAAATTATCATTTTATCATAATTAATATCATTTTTAGTAAATATAAATATTGTTATTTTTAGTAGTAGAATAATAATAATTATTATTATTACAAGATAATACAACTTTTACTTATTATTGTTATTATCAATATTATTTTAACAAATAAATATGTGATACAAAGATATTTTTACCACATGTAATATAACTACATTAATATTACATACACTATATTTTTATGATATTAAGTGAACTTTATAAATTTTATTATTTAAGATATACAAAAGTATATTTTTATCATATATAGATTTTAAATATAATTTTATTAACAAATGACTTTTATTATTTACTTTAATAAAATCTGATAAATATATTTAAATATATATAAAATGACTATATTTAAGTTATATAATAATCATGTATAGATTTTGAAATTCATTTTGAGTCAAATTGATTTTTGTTGACTTTTGCATATTAGTCTCAAGCATTAGGATTGTGATACACTACGGTTTAAACTAAATTGTTAGACAAATATTGACCAACATATAAATGTATATAATTAATTTAGGTTCGTGAATTCGAGGCCAACCATGCACTTGTTCAATGATGTTATATGTATTTTTACTACGAAATACAGTATGGTGAGTTTCATTTGCCTTTTTACCCTTTATATTTTTGGGCTGAGAATACATGCGTAAATTTTATAAATGTTTTACGAAATAGACACAAGTAACTGAAACTACATTATATAGGTAAATGATCGAAGCCGAATATGCCCCTTTTTAGCTTTGGTAGCCTAAGAATTTGGGAACAGACCCCCAAATTGACGCGAATCCTAAAGATAGATCGATCGGGCCCAACAAGCCCCATTCTGGAATTTGGAATGCTTTAGTACTTCGATTTTATCATGTCCGATGGGTGTCCCGGAATGATGGGGATATTCTATATGCATCTTGTTAATGTCGGTTACCAGGTGTTCACCATATGAGTGATTTTTATCTCTATGCAGTTTGCGAAATACCTGATACGAGATGTGTATTTATGGAAAAATTGAAATCTTGTGGTCTATTAAAATTTATGGAAATGATTGATTACGATAAACTAATGAACTCACCAACCTTTTGGTTGACACTTTAAAGCATGTTTATTCTCAGGTATTAAAGAAATCTTCCGCTATGTATTTGCTCATTTTAAAGATATTACTTGGAGTCTTTCATTGCATATTTCAAAGAACGTTGCATTCGAGTCATTGAGTTCATCAAAGATTATTATTAAGTCAATTTATAGTTGGATAGTGGATATTATGAAATGGTATGCATGCCAGTCAATTTTCGATGTAAAGAAAGTTTGTCTTTCAAAAATGAATGCAATGTTGGTAAAATGTATCATATAGAGGTCAAATACCTCGCGATGTAATCAACTATTTTGAATCGTTTATAATGTATATGAACGCGTCCTTTCAAGAAAGAGCTTCTAACATGCAACATAAAGAAGCATGTTATGCTTACGGGTTATTGATGTTCGCTTCTCACAAAAGTGAGAAAAAGAACATCGGATTACAAATTTTAAATAAAACCATCCCACAAGTGACAGATTCGGTAGTTGGGGTGAGAAACAAGGTTTTTAGATTGTTACGGGGCTGTTGGGCATTACGAAACCCTCGTCCTTTTGATGACGTTACAACATGCTGCCTAGCTAACGGTCATAATGGTTATCTGCCATATAACCTAGTATGGGAAATAATATTAGTACAACCAGAATGCATGACTTGTTTCTGGACTTATGAATTACGTGTTTTTATTACCTTTGCTGAACGACTTGGTCATTAACTAGGATTGTTGTCACAACTATTTTGTATCAAAATTATTGTGTGCTATATTTTATGCTATATGTAAAATAGCGGTATTATAAATTTGTAAAATATTGTATAAGAGTTTGAACGTGAAATTTATTGTAATCAGTTTTTCATATAGAATTGTAGTAGTTAAATTGTACGTTGGCTACTAAGTATGAACTTAACGTGTAGGTACTACCCGAATTAAAACTTATAAAATGCTAATATGAAGAAAAAACTTTTATAAATAAGTTCATATTATGCTACGAAATACTATTGACTACTCTTAATATTCTATATGATTAACTTAATTCTTTTGGCTATTTTTGAAGGAAATGGCACCGACTACTCGCCAGAACTTGAACATGAGCGAGGAAGACTTCCGTGTTTTCCTTGCTACGAACATAGCCGCAGTGCAGGCTGCAATGCAAAATAACAACAATAACTCTAGTTCTAGAAGTGGAACTAATTCCACAAGAAATCGTGTAGGATGCTCCTACAAAGAATTCACTGCCTGCAAACCTTTGGAATTTGATGGAACCGAGGGTCCAATCGGATTGAAATGGTGGACCGAGAAGGTTGAATCGGTGTTTACCATAAGTAAATGTACTGAAGAAGACAAAGTAAAGTACGCTACACATACCTTCACAGGTACTGCGTTAACATGGTGGAATACCTATCTCGAGCAGGTGGGACAACATACTGCCTACGCGTTACCGTGGTCAGCATTCAAGCACTTGATGAACGAGCAGTATCGTCCCAGAAACGAGGTTAATAAGCTCAAGGTAGAGCTTAGAGAGTTACGAACACAAGGATTCCACATTACCACGTATGAACGACGATTCACAGAGTTGTGCCTATTGTGTACGGGAGCGTTCGAAGATGAAGAAGAGAAGATCGACGCGTTTGTAAAAGGGTTACCAGAAAGGATTCAAGAAGATGTGAGTTAACACGAGCCCGCTTTCATACAAAAGGCAAGTTGAATGGCTCATAAACTCATAAATCAGATTGAGGAAAGAATTAAAGAGCAGGCGGCCGAAGAAGCCAACATGAAACAACTCAAGAGGAAGTGGGAGGAAAACGGTGACAAGAGTCACCAGTACAACAACAACAACAACAACAACAACAACAACAACAACAACAACAACAACAACAACCACAACAACAACAATTACAACCACAATCGCAACAACTATCCCAACAACCGCAGCAACAATTGCAACAATAACTTCAATCCTAACAATAACTACAACAAACGTCCCAACAACAACCACAACAACAACCATCCCAACAATAATAACAAAAGGCAAAAACCATGTCAGAGGTGTGAAGGATACCATCCGACTGGTTTCTGCACGACAACGTGTGCTAAGTGTAAGAGAGGTGGTCATAGCGCGACAAAGTGTGAAATCTACTGACCGGTAATTAACAAAAATAATGCAACGAGTAATGTCGGGACAAGTAATGCCACCTTTATTTGTTATGGATGTGGAAAACCGGGCCACGTCAAGAGTAAATGCACAAACCAAGGAAATACAAATGGGCAAAGCTGTGGAAGAGTCTTCAACATTAATTCGGCAGAAGCGCAGGAAGACCCGGAGCTTGTTACGGGTACGTTTCTCATTGACAATAAATCTGCTTATGTTTTATTTGATTCGCGTGCGGATAGAAGCTATATGAGTAGAGATTTTTGCGCTAAATTAATTGGTCCATTGACGCCTATGAATAATAAATTTTTACTCGAATTAGCAAACGGTAAATTAATTTCGGCAGATAAAATATGTCGAAATCGAGAAATTAAACTAGTTAGCGAAATGTTTAAGATTGATTTGATACCAGTAGAGTTAGGGAGTTTTGATGTGATAATTGGCATGGACTAGGTGAAAAAGGAGAGAGCAGAGATCGTATGTTACAAAAATGCAATTCGCATTGTACGAGAAGAAGGAAAACCCTTAATGGTGTACGGAGAAAAGAGCAACGCGAACCTAAATCTTATTAGTAATTTGAAGGCACAAAAGCTAATAAGAAAAGGTTGCTATGCTATTTTAGCACATGTAGAGAAAGTACAAACCGAAGAAAAGAACAACAATGATGTTACCGTCGCAAAAGAATTTCCTGATGTATTTCCGAAAGAATTACCGGGACTACCTCCACACCGATCCGTTGAATTCCAAATAGATCTTGTACCAGGAGCTGCACCAATAGCTCGTGCTCCATACAGACTCGTACCCAGTGAAATGAAGGAACGCCAAAGCCAACTACAAGAAATTTTAGAGCGTGGTTTTATACATCCAAGTACATCACCATGGGGAGCTCCTGTTTTGTTTGTCAAAAAGAAGGATGGTACATTCAGGTTGTGTATCGACTACCGAGAGTTGAACAAACTTACCATCAAGAACCGTTATCCACTACTGAGAATCGACGACTTATTTGATCAACTACAAGGCTCGTCAGTTTATTCGAAGATTAATTTACGTTCTAGGTATCATCAAATGCGGGTGAAGGAGGATGATGTTCCGAAGACTGCTTTCAGAATGCGCTACGGTCATTACGAGTTTATGGTTATGCCGTTTGGGTTGACTAACGCACCAGTTGTGTTCATGGACCTCATGAACCGAGAGTGTGGACCATACCTTGACAAGTTTGTCATTGTTTTCATCGATGACATACTTATTTACTCAAAGAATGATCAAGAGCACGAAGAACATTTGAGAAAAGTGCTAGAGTTGTTGAGGAAAGAAAAACTGTACGCTAAATTTTCAAAGTGTGCATTTTGGTTGGAAGAAGTTCAATTCCTCGGTCACATAATGAACAAAGAAGGTAATCAGGTGGATCCGGCAAAGATTGAAACCGTTGAAAAGTGGGAAACCCCGAAAACTCCGAAGCATATACGTCAATTTTTAGGATTGGCTAGTTACTACAGAAGATTCATCTAAGATTTTTCCAAAATAGAAAAACACTTGACTGCATTAACGCATAAAGGGAAGAAATTTGAATGGAAAGATGAGCAGGAGAAAGCGTTTCAATTGTTGAAGAAAAAGTTAACTACGGCACCAATATTGTCATTGCCTGAAGGGAATAATGATTTTATGATATATTGTGACGCCTCAAAGCAAGGCCTCGGCTGTGTATTAATGCAACGAACGAAGGTAATTGCTTATGCGTCCATACAATTGAAGATTCACGAGCAAAATTATACGACTCACGATTTAGAATTGGGCGCTGTTGTTTTTGCATTAAAGACTTGGAGGCACTACTTATATGGGGTCAAAAGTATTATATATACCGACCACAAAAGTCTCCAACATATATTTAATCAGAAAAAACTGAACATGAGACAGTGTAGGTGGATTGAACTGTTGAATGATTACGACTTTGAGATTCGTTACCACCCGGGGAAGGCAAATGTGGTAGCCGACGCCTTGCGTAGAAAGGACGGAGAACCTATACGGGTAAAAGCTATGAATATAATTATTCGTACTAACATTACTACTCAAATAAAGGAGGCGCAACAGGGAGTTTTAAAAGAGGGAAATTTGAAGAATGAAATACCCAAAGGATCGGAGAAACATCTTAATATTCGGGAAGATGAAACCTGGTATAGGGCTAAAAGAATTTGGGTACCAAAGTTTGGAGATGTGAGAGAAATGGTACTTAAGGAAGCACATAAAACCAGATACTCAATACATCCCGGAGCGGGAAAGATGTACAAAGATCTCAAGAAGCACTTTTGGTGGCTGGGTATGAAAACCGATATTGCTAGATATGTGGTAGAATGTTTGACATGTTCTAAGGTCAAAGCTGAACATAAAAAACCATCAGGTCTACTTCAACAACCTGAAATCCTGAATTAGAAATGGAAAAACATTACCATGGATTTCATTACTAAATTGCCAAGGACTGCAAGTGGTTATTATACTATTTGGGTAATAGTCGATCGTCTCACCAAATCAGCACATTTTCTGCCAATGAGACAAGATGACAAAATGGAGAAGTTACCGCGATTACACTTGAAAGAAGTTACAGCAAGCATTGGGAACTCGTCTAGACATGAGTACTGCATATCATCCACAAACTGATGGGCCGAGCGAAAGGATGATACAAACACTTAAAGACATGCTACGAGCATGTGTTATCGATTTCGGAAACAGCTGGGATCGACATCTACCGTTAGCAGAATTTTCCTACAACAATAGCTACCATTCGAGCATTGAGATGGCGCCATTTGAAGCACTTTATGGTAGAAAGTGCAGGTCTCCGACTTGTTGGAGTGAAGTGGGGGATAGACAGATTACGGGTCCGGAGATAATTCAAGAAACTACCGAAAAGATCATCCAAATTCAACAACGGTTAAAACCGCCCAAAGCCGACAAAAGAGCTACGCTGACATTAAAAGAAAAGATATATAATTTGAAATTGGAGAGATGGTCATGCTTAAAGTTGTACCTTGGAAAGGCGTTGTTCGATTTGGTAAATGAGGGAAATTAAATCCAAGGTATATTGGACCATTCAAGATTATTGATCGTGTCGGACCAGTAGCTTACCGACTTGAGTTACCTCAACAACTCGTGGCTGTACATAACACTTTCCACGTCTCGAATTTGAAGAAATGTTTTGCTAAAGAAGATCTCACTATTTCGTTAGACGAAATCCAAATCAACGAAAAACTTCAATTCATCGAAGAACCCGTCGAAATAATGGATCGTGAGGTTAAAGGACTTAAGCAAAACAAGATACCAATTGTTAAGGTTCGATGGAATGCTCGTAGAGGACCCGAGTTCACCTGGGAGTGTGAAGATCAGATGAAGACAAAATACCCGCACCTATTTCCAGAAGAATCGTCAACACCTTCAACAGCTTAAAATTTCGGGACGAAATTTATTTAACGGGTAGGTACTGTAGTGACCCAAACTTTTCCATATTTATATATATTAAATGAAATTAATATTTACATGATTAAATTTTTCCAATATGTTAAGCAATCAAAATTGTTAAGACTTTATTAATTGAAATAGGTTTCATATAGACAATTGACCACCCAAATTGACCGGAGATTCACGAACGTTACAAATTCGTAAAAACTACATGATGTTATATATATAGACATATATATGGTTAACATGAAATTATGATAAGTAAGTATCTTACTAAGTGTATTAACAATGAGTGATATACATAAAAATGAGATTATTGAATTAAGAAACTCGAAACGATATGTATAACGATTATCGTTATAACAACGTCTTACTAAATACATATGAATCATATTAAGATATAGATACACTATGTTTAACATGATAAAATGATAATTAAGTATATCATTAAGTGTGTTAACAATGAACTACATATGTAAAAACAAGACTACTAACTTAAGGATTTCGAAATGAGATATATATGTAACGATTATCGTTGTAACGACATTTTAATGTATATATATCATATTAAGATATATTCATACATCATAATATCATTATAATGTAATAATTTAACATCTCATTAGATATAATAAATAATGGGTTAACAACATTCAATAAGATCGTTAACCTAAAGGTTTCAAAACAACACTTACATGTAACGACTAACGATGACTTAACGACTCAGTTAAAATGTATATACATGTAGTGTTTTAATATGTATTCATACACTTTTGAAAGACTTCAAGACACATATCAAAGTACTTCTACTTAACAAAAATTCTTACAATTACATCCTCGTTCATTTTCATCAACAATTCGACTCGTATGCACCCGTATTCGTACTCGTACAATACACAGCTTTTAGATGTATATACTATTAGTATATACACTTCAATGATCAGCTCCTTAGCAGACCAAGTGAGTCATTAAACATGTGAGAACCATCATTTGGCAACTAGCATGAAATATCTCATAAAATTACAAAAAATATTATAAATCATTCATGAATTATTTACATGAACACAAACTTACACATCCTTTATATCTAATCCATATACCAACGACCAAAAACACCTACAAGCACTTTCATTCTTCAATTTTCTTCATCTAATTGATCTCTCTCTCAAGTTCTATCTTCAAGTTCTAAGTGTTCTTCATAAATTCTATAAGTTCTAGTTTCATAAAATCAAGAATACTCTTAAGTTTACAAGTCTACTTCCAAGCTTTCTAATCCATTTCAAGTGATCATCCAATCTCAAGAAATCTTTCTTATTTACAATAAGATATATTTCTAATTCAAGGTAATACTCATATTCAAACTTTGGTTCAATTTCTATAACTATAACAATCTTATTTCGAGTGATAATCTTACTTGAACTTGTTTTCGTGTCATGATTCTACTTCAAGGACTTTCAAGCCATCCAAGAATCCTTTGAAGTTAGATCAATTTTTGTCAATTCCAGTAGGTTTACCTACTAAACTTGAGGTAGTAATGATATTCATAACATCATTCGATTCATATATATATAACTATCTTATTCGAAGATTTGAACATGTAATCACTAGAACATAGTTTAGTTAATTCTAAACTTGTTCGCAAATAAAGTTAATCCTTCTAACTTGACTTTTAAAATCAACTAAACACATTTTATATATCTATATGATATGCTAACTTAATGATTTAAAACCTGGAAATACGAAAAACACCGTAAAACCGGACATACGCCGTTATAGTAACACCGCGGGCTGTTTTGGGTTTGATAATTAAAAACTATGATAAACTTTGATTTAAAAGCTATTCTTCTGGGAAAATGATTTTTCTTATGAACATGAAACTATATCCAAAAATCATGGTTAAACTCAAAGTGGAAGTATGTTTTCCAAAATGGTCATCCTGACGTCGTTGTTTCGACTAAAATGACTACCTTTACCAAAACGACTTGTAACCTGTATTTATGACTATAAACTTATACTTTTTCTATTTAGATTCATAAACTTAAGTTCAATATTAAACCATAGCAACTTGTAGCTACGTGAAATTTGTAACAAATTTATACAAATCATAAATTAACTAACTTATATTGTATTATACATGTATTCTAACATATATTATGTAATATTGTGATACCATAGACACGAATACAATGTTTTGACATATCATATCGACCCATCTATATATATATTTCGGAACAACCATAGACACTCTATATGCAGTAATGTTGGAGTTAGCTATACATGGTTGAGGTTGATTCCAAAATATTATATATACTTTGAATTGTGATCTAGCCTGAGACTTGTATACATGAGGTCGTGGATTGATTCGAGATAATATATATTGCTTTATTTCTGTACATCTAACTGTGGACAACTAGTTATAGGTTACTAACGAGGACTGTTGACTTAACAAACTCAAATCATTAAAACGTAATAAAAAATGTTGTAATTATATTTTGATCATACTTTGATACATATGTACATATTTGTTATAGGTTCGTGAATCGACCAGTGGCCAAGTCTTATTTCCGGCAAAGTAAAAACCTGTGAAAGTGAGTTATAGTCCCACTTTTAAATCTAATATTTTTGGGATGAGAATACATGCAATTTTGTAAATGTTTTACAAAATAGATACAAGTACTTGAAATTACATTCTATGTTGGATTATGAATACCGAATATCACCCTTTTAGCTTGGTAGCCTAAGAATTAGGGAACAGACACCCTAATTGACGCAATCCTAAAGGTAGATCTACGGGCACTAACTCCCCCATACTGGAAAATGGTATGCTTTAGTACTTCGAGTTATTAATACAGATGGATTTCTGTTTTGGGGATATTCTATATGCATTTTGTTAATGTTGGTTACCAGGTGTTCAACATATGAATGATTTTTATACAGATTGTATGTTATTGAAAGATGAAATCTTGTGGTCTATTATTACGATTTGATATATAGGTTATGTAACACCCCAGCTTTACATGACCACAATATTGTCCGCTTTGCCCGCAGGCGCACGGCTTTTTCTTGGCGACCACACACGAGAAGCACTTTCCCAGGAGGTCACCCATCCTGGTTGTACTCTCGCCCGAGCACGCTTAACCACAATGTACTCGCACTTCTACTCAACCTGTGATCCCAAAACGCGTTTTGTCATTTAAGCGTGAGTATTACCTTATAATCCCATGATCACTCATGTTCGTGGGCGATGTTGGATTTGCCTAGGGTGTTACATTCACCCCCCCTTAGGGACTCATCGTCCTCGATGAGGTTTGCCCCACCACCCCCAACGGCACATGAGTGGCTCTGATACCATTCTGTAACACCCCAGCTTAACATGACCACAATATTGTCCGCTTTACCCGCAGGCGCACGGCTTTTTCTTGGCGACCACACACGAGAAGCACTTTCCCAGGAGGTCACCCATCCTGGTAGTACTCTCGCCCGAGCACGCTTAACCACAATGTACTCGCACTTCTACTCAACCTGTGATCCCAAAACGCGTTGTGTCATTTAAGCGTGAGTATTACCTTATAATCCCATGATCACTCATGTTCGTGGGCGATGTGGGATTTGCCTAGGGTGTTACATTAAGTTGTAAGACCCGAATATTCGTAGTGTACATAGGTGTATATGAGTTACTCAAGTTTGGGGTTTTTGTTGCACATAATTAAAAAGACAAAAGATGCTGAACTGGGAGGGTCGCGCGCCGCGCGGCTAGGTGGCGCGCCGCGCCATCTGTCTGCGACAGATTCCCTTTTCTTTTTAATTAGATATTTTGAGGGCATTTTGGTAAAATCACCTTAGGGTCCGAATTTAATGCCTTAGGATCAGTTTGGTGAGCTCATTACTCCATTTCTCAACCACCAAACATCATCCATTCATTCTAGAGAGAGAGGGGGTGGTTAAGTGTGAGAAAGCTTAAATCGGGGAAGGAGAAGCTCATTTCGGGTTAGAACTCGGGAGTTAAAGTTGTTCATCTCCTCCTTAGCTATGTTTTGATTGTTGTGGTAAGCGCTAAACTTGATTACCTTAGTTTAATGTGTTTAAGGGTTAGGGTTTGGGTTAGTGATGCACACAAAACCCACTTGCTAGTAATTTGGAGGTTTTGGGTGAATTTGGGTCATGTAGACTCAAAGGTAACTAATTAGGGTTTCAAAGTGTAAATTTATGTTTATGAACCTAATTAGTTAGTAAAAGTACTAGAACACTTCTATGATATGTAAATGGGTGTTAATTGGGCATGGATGACCCAAATGGGTGTGTTGACCTTGAAATGGGTCAAATGGGTCTTTAATGACCTAAGTGGCCTAGCAATTATGAAAACAAGTTAGCTTTGTGACCTAAATGTGTGTTAAACCCATCTTGATGAATTATTAGGGTTTTGGTGTGTGTTGACCCAATTTAGGGTTAAGGGTGCAAATGGGTTGAAATTGCACCTTGGGTCAAAATGGCTTAGAATGGTGAAAGGGATGGTTGACCGACTTGAGTTTGCGTTTGATAATATGTAAAATGTGATAGGTACGTTACTTTGAGGTTTTGCAAGCTCGGGTATCTTTTCACAAGACTTTGAGGTGAGTGGAATAATTATATGCGTATGTATATAATGTATCTATTTGTTGTAGCGTGAAAGGTGTAGTGTCGAGGTGTTAAGACACCACGTTTCACGTGAAGAGTGTAGCATCGAGGTGTTAAGATGCCACTCGGGTGTAGCATCGAGGTGTTAAGATGCCACCTAGGAGTGTAGTGTCGAGGTGTTAAGACACCACTCCGTAAATTAATGAGTGAAGCATCGAGGTGTTAAGATGCCACTCGGGGTGAAGTGCCGAGGTGTTAAGGTGCCACCCTAGGGGTTAGTGGTGCGAGGTGTTAAGTGCCCTAACGGATGTTATGAACACCGATGGCGTTTTCGCGAGCGCCGTTCCCTTGTACTATTGGTCGACCATGGTTATTTGTGTTGAAAGCATATTACATTATTCGAGCTATATTTATATGCGGATGTTATGCTAGCTTGGGGGTATTGGTGATTTATAGCTTGTTATTGCGACGATAAGCTAATGTTGTTTGCTAGCATGTTTGCGGTTGTGAAAGTGTATGCAAGTAGGTATAATTATATATGTATTCGTATAATTATTGCATTCACTAAGCTTTGCTTACCCTCTCGTTGTTTACCATTTTATAGGTTCGGTTTTGGACAAGGGTAAGGGCATCGTTTTGGACTAGAGATCCCGCTTGATGCTAAGGGACGCTTTTGGCTTTAGTAGCTCTTGGAGTTTGACCGATAGTTGGGTAGTTTAATCCCAAACGCCATGCTCATTGTGTAGTTTGGAACTTAAACTTTTTGGTGGTCGAAACTCGTAAATAGTATTAAACTCGTAAAACGGCCGATGTGGGCCCCGCCTGTAAAACATTGATTTTATATTTGAAACAAGTTAGTTTTACATATTTGGATGTATGGTAAAAAGCGTTTTGTCTAAAACTGCCGGGAACTAGTCAATCTTTTCGCGGTTAAAAGTCCCGGGGACAGCCAGATATGGCGCGGCGCGCGGGACATATGGCGCGGCGCGCCGATGGTCTGTAACAGAAATTTTTTTTTTATTTTGTATTTTCGCGTGGTTTGGTCGAGGGTTGGCCTGGGTTGTTACAAGTGGTATCAGAGCATGGTCTAAGGGATTTAGGTGACTTGAGATAGGCGCCTAGACTTAGACTTTTTGTGTGTGCGCTATGCGGGACTTGTAGGACTTTGGGTCGGATCGGGATTGGTTTGTGCATAGGTTTATGTAAACTAATCATGTGCTATTTATTATGTATGTTTAGCGAGCATCGAGCGAGATGGACGTTGTACTAGCAAGTTAATGCGACGTGCTCGCGTAACAATGATTAGCTACCATTGTTACGGGTTCAAATCGTGTCAAACAAGCGATGTACGACGATTGTTGAGAAAGATGGGGTAGTGTGGTGTATATGTATATACTTATGTGTTAAATCCTTTTCGTCTCGTTGTCTAATCTATTCCGTCTTATAGAATGAAGATGAGAAACGGGCATGATATCAATGGCGGAGGTACTAGTGAAGAAGTCGAGTTTACGGCCAAGGTTGAGGCCATTTTGAAAAGGCATCATGAGGCTTTTCTCGAGGACGTTAAGAAGATGTTCCTAGATACGATTGACGAGCAATTAGTCAATGTGGTAAAGAAACAAGTTAAGGCCGTTCTTCGCGAAGATAATGTGGGAAGACGGGACTTTTTCTATAAGAATTTCAAGGACTCTCAACCTCCCTCTTTTGATGGTGAAAGAGATCCTCTTAAGAGCGCCCGTTGGATCTCCGATATGGAGGGGGCCTTCCGTACTTGTGAATGTCCTCTCGATAAGAGGACAAGGTACGGGTGTAGTATGTTGAGGGGCGATGCCAAGTTGTGGTGGGACGCAAAGCTCCAAGTTTATGGTGAAGAGCAATGCATGGAATTCACTTGGGATGAATTCGTGTCCGAATTTTTCAAGGAATACCGAACTTCGGCTGATCTTACTAGGCTTAAGGACGAGTTACGTTCCTTGAGGCAAGGGTCGATGGATTTGAACACTCTCAAATCCGTGTTTTTGTCCAAGACCCAATTTTGCCCGGAGTACGTCGGGAATGATAAAATGTTGAAGGAAGATTTCTATCGAACCTTGAACGACAACTATCAAGATAAGATTAGTGTGAACATAGTGAAAAGCTTTGATGAGTTGTTTGACATGGCCAAAGGTTTCGAGTCGCTCATCTTAAGAAAGAGTGGTTTTACTTTTGGCAAGAGAAAAAGTGAAGGTTCGAGCTATTCAAACTTTTCGAACAAAAAGAACAAGAAAAGTTCCGAAAGTGTCAATAGCGTGAAGAAGGGCACTACCGGCAGGTTTTCTTATACGTGCTACAATTGTGGGCAACCGGGTCATATGGCTCGTGAGTGTCCGAAACCACGTTCCGGGAACAAAGTCACTTGTTTTAATTGCGGCAAAGAAGGGCATAAGAAGCCGGAGTGTCCCGATTTGCGAAATGATAATGTGAAGCGGTTAGAGAAGGCGGCGGGTACGGCTAGGGGTCGCAACTATTTGATGACCAATGATGAAGCCAAACAATCGCACGAAGTTGTCTCAGGTACTTACATGGTTAATTCTAATCCGGCAAGGATTCTTTTCGATAGCGGTGCAAATTTGTCGTTTGTGTCTTCTAAATTTGTGCCTAAACTTAATAGACCGTTAGCTAAGTTAAGTCGTCCGATAGAAGTCGAAATAGCGGATGGCATGACGGTGCTAGTGGTTGATGTGTGTGAAAATTGTGATGTTGTTTTTGGCGTCGAAACCTTTAAAATTGATCTTATTCCAATGACCTTGGGTGACTTTGATATTGTCATTGGTATGGATTGGCTCGATCGTTATAGAGCCGATATTGCATGCCATGATAAGTTTATTCGTGTGAAGACCCTAATTGGGGGAGAGTTAATTATTCATGGTGATAAGCGAAGGAGACCGGTGCCGATATGCACTTTTGCACGGGCACGTCGTTTTGTTGTTACCGGTGGCATGGCTTTCCTTGCTCATGTTGTTGATACTCGCAATGAGCCACCACCTATTCGTGAAATTCCGGTTGTTAGTGAATTCGAAGACGTTTTTCCAGACGAATTACCGGGTGTTCCGGCGGAAAGACGAGTTGAGTTTCGTATTGAGTTGGTTCCGGGAGCTACTCCCATTGCTAAAACTCCTTATCGTTTAGCACCAATGGAAATGCAAGAGTTGTTAAATCAAACCCAAGAGTTGCTCGAGAAGGGTTTTATTCGACCGAGTGCTTCGCCATGGGGCGCTCCGGTGTTAGAAGAAAGATGGTAGTATGCGTATGTGCATTGATTACCGTGAGTTGAATAAAGTGACGATCAAGAATCGTTATCCATTACCTAGGATTGATGATTTATTTTATCAACTTCAAGGTGCAACGTATTTCTCTAAGATCGACCTACGGTCCGGCTATCACCAAATGCGGGTCCGTGAGGAAGACATAGAGAAAACGGCTTTTCGAACGCGTTACGGGCATTATGAGTTTGTAGTTATGCCCTTTGGTCTTACGAATGCACCGGCGGCATTCATGGATCTTATGAACCGAGTGTGCCAACCTATGTTGGACAAGTCGGTAATAGTGTTCATTGACGACATACTAGTCTACTCGAAAAGTATGAACGAACATGAACATCAATTGCGTGAAGTATTGAAGACGCTACGAAAGGAGAAGTTGTATGCAAAGTTCTCCAAATGTGAATTTTGGCTAAGGGAAGTTCAATTCCTTGGTCATATCGTGAACGAAAACGGTATTCAAGTAGATCCAGGGAAGATCGAAACGGTGAAGAGTTGGGGACGACCGACTACGCCTACGGAAATACGAAGTTTTCTCGGATTGGCCGGTTATTATCGTCGGTTTATCCAAGACTTTTCCAAGATTGCTTCTCCATAACGAAGTTGACGAGAAAGAATGCTAAGTTTAATTGGGAGAACGAGCAAGAAATTGCTTTTCAATTGTTAAAAGAGAAGTTGTGTCAAGCTCCGGTGTTAGTATTACCGGAAGGTGTCAAAGATATGACGGTTTATTGTGATGCTTCCTTAAATGGTCTCGGGTGTGTTCTAATGCAAAGAGGTAAGGTTATCGCTTATGCCTCTCGACAATTAAAGGAACATGAAATGAGGTATCCGACTCATGATCTTGAGTTGGCGGCGGTAGTGCATGCGTTGAAAATTTGGCGCCATTACTTGTATGGTGTTAAGTGTACGATTTATTCGGATCATAAGAGTTTGAAACATCTCTTTAATAAACGAGATTTGAATTATCGCCAACGTAGGTGGATGGATGTGGTGAAAGACTACGATTGTGAAATACTTTATCATCCGGGTAAGGCGAATGTGGTCGCGGATGCGTTGAGTCGAAAGAGTCAACATCCGGCGATAAAAGTGGGGTCGTTACATTTGATTATTACCAATGATTTTCTTGAAAAGCTTGGTGAGATCCAAATAGAGGCTTATGTTCACAACAAGCATACGGAGCGAATCGTGGGCCAATCGGAGTTTATTACTATGGGTCCGCGTGGGTTGTTGTCCTTTCAAGGAAGGGTGTGGGTGCCTAAGATGGGTGATTACCGACGAGTGCTACTTGATGAAGCACATAAGTCAAAATACTCCATTCATCCGGGCGCGACGAAAATGTACCTTGACTTGAAGAAAGATTATTGGTGGCCGGGCATGAAACGTGAGGTTGTGAAGTATGTTGAGCAATGTGTCATGTCTTTACAAGTAAAAGCCGAACACCAAAAGCCGTATGGTAAGTTGCAACCATTAGAAATCCCGAAATGGAAATGGGAGCACATTACCATGGATTTCATTACAAAGTTACCTAAAACGGCAAGAACCCAATTCGATTCGATTTGGGTTATAGTTGACCGATTGACAAAAAGCGCTTTGTTTCTTCCCATTAAAGAAGCGATATCGTCGGAGACCTTGGCTAAGTTGTTTATCAAGGAAGTGGTCTCGCGACATGGGGTTCCTATATCTATTATTTCGGATCGAGATACCCGTTTTACATCTCGGTTTTGGGAAAAGTTTCATGAAGATATGGGTACGCAATTGAAGTTGAGCACGGCGTATCATCCTCAAACGGACGGTCAAACCTAACGTACGAATCAAACTTTGGAAGATATGCTACGAGCGTGCATCATTGACTTCGGAGGTAGTTGGGATGAGCATTTGCCTTTGGTGGAATTCTCGTACAATAATAGTTATCATACTAGTATCGGGATGCCACCTTACGAAATGCTTTATGGGCGTAGGTGTCGAACTCCCGTTTGTTGGGGAGAAGTGGGTCAAAGAGAGATCGGGAGTACCGATTTGGTTTTAGAGACCAATAGCAAGATCAATTTGATTCGGGAACATTTGAAGAAGGCTCAAGATAGGCAAAAGTCGTATGCCGATAGACGTAGGCGATCGATTAAGTTCCAAGAAGGCGATATGGTGATGCTTAAGGTTTCGCCATGGAAGGGTATTATCCGATTTCGAAAACGGGGAAAGTTAGCTCCTCGGTTTATTGGGCCATTCAAGGTTTTAGCTCGTTTTGGTGAAGTTGCATATCGATTGAAATTACCCGAAGAGCTTGCGGGGATCCATAATACATTTCATGTTTCTCACCTCCGTAAGTGTCTTGCGGATGATTCCTCATGGATGCCTTTAGACGAGATCGAGCTAAACAACAAGTTAGAATATGTCGAGGAACCAATTGCTATCCTTGACGAGAAGGTGAAATTGTTGAGAAATAAAGAGGTGAGAACTTTCAAGGTTCAATGGCGACGAAGTAAAGGTTCCGAGTTCACTTGGGAACCCGAAGAGTTCGTGTTGGTTTATCTTCCCTCGTGTCATGCGGCTTGGATTGCGAGGACGCAATTCGAATAAGTGGGGGAGAGTTGTAAGACCCGAATATTCGTAGTGTACATAGGTGTATATGAGTTACTCAAGTTTGGGGTTTTTGTTGCACATAATTAAAAAGACAAAAGATGCTGAACTGGGAGGGTCGCGCGCCGCGTGGCTAGGTGGCGCGCCGCGCCATCTGTCTGCGACAGATTCCCTTTTCTTTTTAATTAGATATTTTGAGGGCATTTTGGTAAAATCACCTTAGGGTCCGAATTTAATGCCTTAGGATCAGTTTGGTGAGCTCATTAATCCATTTCTCAACCACCAAACATCATCCATTCATTCTAGAGAGAGAGGGGGTGGTTAAGTGTGAGAAAGCTTAAATCGGGGAAGGAGAAGCTCATTTCGGGTTAGAACTCGGGAGTTAAAGTTGTTCATCTCCTCCTTAGCTACGTTTTGATTGTTGTGGTAAGCCCTAAACTTGATTACCTTAGTTTAATGTGTTTAAGGGTTAGGGTTTGGGTTAGTGATGCACACAAAACCCACTTGCTAGTAATTTGGAGGTTTTGGGTGAATTTGGGTCATGTAGACTCAAAGGTAACTAATTAGGGTTTCAAAGTGTAAATTTATGTTTATGAACCTAATTAGTTAGTAAAAGTACTAGAACACTTCTATGATATGTAAATGGGTGTTAATTGGGCATGGATGACCCAAATGGGTGTGTTGACCTTGAAATGGGTCAAATGGGTCTTTAATGACCTAAGTGGCCTAGCAATTATGAAAACGAGTTAGCCTTGTGACCTAAATGTGTGTTAAACCCATCTTGACGAATGATTAGGGTTTTGGTGTGTGTTGACCCAATTTAGGGTTAAGGGTGCAAATGGGTTGAAATTGCACCTTGGGTCAAAATGGCTTAGAATGGTGAAAGGGATGGTTGACCGACTTGAGTTTGCGTTTGATAATATGTAAAATGTGATAGGTACGTTACTTTGAGGTTTTGCAAGCTCGGGTATCTTTTCACAAGACTTTGAGGTGAGTGGAATAATTATATGCGTATGTATATAATGTATCTATTTGTTGTAGCGTGAAAGGTGTAGTGTCGAGGTGTTAAGACACCACGTTTCACGTGAAGAGTGTAGCATCGAGGTGTTAAGATGCCACTCGGGTGTAGCATCGAGGTGTTAAGATGCCACCTAGGAGTGTAGTGTCGAGGTGTTAAGACACCACTCCGTAAAATAATGAGTGAAGCATCGAGGTGTTAAGATGCCACTCGGGGTGAAGTGCCGAGGTGTTAAGGTGCCACCCTAGGGGTTAGTGGTGCGAGGTGTTAAGTGCCCTAACGGATGTTATGAACACCGATGGCGTTTTCGCGAGCGCCGTTCCCTTGTACTATTGGTCGACCATGGTTATTTGTGTTGAAAGCATATTACATTATTCGAGCTATATTTATATGCGGATGTTATGCTAGCTTGGGGGTATTGGTGATTTATAGCTTGTTATTGCAACGATAAGCTAATGTTGTTTGCTAGCATGTTTGCGGTTGTGAAAGTGTATGCAAGTAGGTATAATTATATATGTATTCGTATAATTATTGCATTCACTAAGCTTTGCTTACCCTCTCGTTGTTTACCATTTTATAGGTTCGGTTTTGGACAAGGGTAAGGGCATCGTTTTGGACTAGAGATCCCGCTTGATGCTAAGGGACGCTTTTGGCTTTAGTAGCTCTTGGAGTTTGACCGATAGTTGGGTAGTTTAATCCCAAACGCCATGCTCATTGTGTAGTTTGGAACTTAAACTTTTTGGTGGTCGAAACTCGTAAATAGTATTAAACTCGTAAAACGGCCGATGTGGGCCCCGCCTGTAAAACATTGATTTTATATTTGAAACAAGTTAGTTTTACATATTTGGATGTATGGTAAAAAGCGTTTTGTCTAAAAGTGCCGGGAACTAGTCAATCTTTTCGCGGTTAAAAGTCCCGGGGACAGCCAGATATGGCGCGGCGCGCGGGACATATGGCGCGGCGCGCCGATGGTCTGTAACAGAAATTTTTTTTTTATTTTGTATTTTTGCGTGGTTTGGTCGAGGGTTGGCCTGGGTTGTTACAGGTTAAACCTATAACTCACCAACATTTTTGTTGACGTTTAAAGCATGTTTATTCTCAGGTGATTATTAAGAGCTTCCGCTATTGCATACTAAAATTAGGACAAGATTTGGAGTCCATGATTGTATGATATTGTGTAAAAACTGCATTCAAGAAACTTATTTCGATGTAATATATTTTTATTGTAAACCATTATGTAATGGTCGTGTGTAAACGGTATATTTTAGATTATCATTATTTGATAATCTACGTAATGTTTTTTAAAAAAAACCTTTATCGATAAAATAAAGGTTATGGTTGTTTTAAAAATGAATGCAGTCTTTGAAAAACGTCTCATATAGAGGTCAAAACCTCGCAACGAAATCAATTAATATGGAACGTCAATAATCAATATGAACGGGACATTTCACGAACCTATATCATTTATATATATATTAAAACATATAATGAAAATCAAATAATTCCATCTATTATTTATTTAGTATTTATATATTTAGTGTTATGGTTTATATATAATTTGTACTAAATTCTAATACATATTATATCTTAAATAACATGTTTTATATGTATTTATTTTGTATATACATAATAGAAATGTTAATATTTTTAATATATAATTATAGGTATTATTTATATAATTATAGTATAAGTATATTTTTATATACAAAATATTTATATGTTATAATAATATAATAATAATAATGATAATGAAATTTTAAATAAAAGGTAGTTTTAATAATAATGATAATTTTTATAATAATGATACTAAAAATTGATAATGATAATAAAAATGATAATACTAGTAATATTAATGAAAATAAAAATTTTAATAAAAATGATAATTTTTAAAATAATGGTTCTTTTAATAATAACAATAATAATTATGATAATATTAAAAATGGTAACAATAATGATTCTAATAATGATACTTATATTAATAATAATACTAATATTACTTATATTAATAATAATACTAATAATAATAATGCTAATAATAATAATAATAATAATAATAATAATAATAATAATAATAATAATAATAATAATAATAATAATAATAATAATAATAATAATAATAATAATAATAATAATAATAATAATAATAATAATAATAATAATAACTACCTTAAGAGTATAATCTCCCAAAAAAATAAAACCGTCTCTGCCAGGACTCGAACCCACGACCTCCCGCTAACCCAACAACACCCCTAACCATCTCTCTGTTCCTGCTTTCTCTGTTTTAATTCCTGTTTTATTTTATTTAACCCTTCTTCGTGGGTTCATTAAAAAAAAGGCCCATTAATAGGAACCGTATCAAAGTCCAACAACAATTGAATTTTTGGCCCAACTCGTTAAGTGATCCATCGATTATTGATCCAGTAAAAAATATATCCTAAACTAGTAATAGCCGTCGAGGAACAACAGGAAGTCTGTTCGTGTCATCATCGTATTATAATCGTTTATAAACAGAAAGAAGAAGAAAAAAAATGAACGAAGTAGCTGCACAAGTATCATTCGATGGTGGTTATGGTTGTGAGTTGATCGGAATAGTAGTGATCGAATATAATTGTGATTGAAGGTCCGGTTTACGGTTAAAAAAACATGAACGGAATGATGGTGATTTGGGTGACGTTCACGCTACAAAACAGGAGACGAAACTGAACCATTATCATCTTCTTCGTATCATCGTTCATAATGTCACCATCTTCATCCTAAACTATCATTATCATTATTATAAATGTAACCATCATCGATCTTATTTTCATCATGCTTAACATCTTTAACCTTCTCACCATCATTCTTATAATCATAATCGCCATCATTACTGTATTGTTTCATCGCGTTTAAGTGGTGGTGTTGTGTGATAACTGGTAGTGGTTGAAGGTGAGGATAAGATGGTTTGTGATCGAGCTTGGTGAAAGGTGGTTGAGGATGGCGATGATGGTTGATCATAGGGTTTACAAGGTGGTGATAGCTACTGTTAAGGGTGGTGGTTATTGGCCGATGATGGCTGAGGTGTTTGTTCAGCCTACGACTAGAAACGTTTTATGGCTGACCAAAAATAGAAGTAAGCAGCAGTCGTGTACTGCTAATTCAGCGAAAGAAAAAAAAATAAAAACTAAAAGGTGGTTCAATCGTTGAGTGGTGATGGTTCACTTAAGAAAAATAAGAAGATGTATAAGTATATAACTAGTATCCATGTTATTTATTGATATGGACTGAAAGAATAATCAAGGACAAACACAGTATTTTAATAATTCAATTCACTCACGGGAGCATTATAATTAAATACCTGCCGACACTTTAACACGGGTAGTGTATCGTACTCCGTTGCTAACCAGTGGCGGACAAAAGTGTTCAGAAAAATCTCATATTTTTAAATTAATTATATTTATTTATTTTGGTCATTATGGTATAAAATTCAGTCATTAATTTAATAATTAAAAATTACATCAACTGTCCCTCTCATTTATGGGTAAAATATAAAAAGTGTTAAAATTAAATAATTAGGTCCTAAATATACTTTTAATAAGCCCACAACTTATATAACTCATTTTCGTATCACCGTTTATTTTAAAATCACATAAGTTCCTTTTTAACTCATTTACTATTAATCGAATTACAATTGAGCGTTACCGTTATTTACTAAATAACTTTGAAATCACAAAATATATTTAATATACTTTTTATGTACATATATATATTTATTTTATATAATATATTTTATTATCTCTTATATTATTTTATAATTTAAATCATATATTAAATCAACTATATTTCAAAGTATTATATATATTTATATATTTAAATATATATGTATTTATTTATTTATATGTAATAGTTCGTGAATCGTCGGAAATGGTCGAAGTTAATTTGATTGTATGAAAACAGTTCAAAATTTTGAGACTCAACATTACAGACTTTGCTTATCGTATCTGAAACATATAAAGATTAAGTTTAAATTTGGTCAGAAATTCCCGGGTCGTCACAGTGCGTCTAGCCCAATGGCCATGCTCGTTAGGGAAAGGACCGTCTCCATTCCCCTAGGGATCACAGTACCACCGGAATGGTGTTGTGGCCCCGGGAGTTTAGGGCTGGGTGGAGCTGAAATCTCCTCTGGATCCTCATCTCCGCCTGAGATGACCGTTAGGTCAGGTGCGTGGCTACTGTCCCCAGAGGACGAATCGCCAGAGTCGTCGGAGGGTAGCGATGACGGGATCTGTGAGTCAGCAACAATCATAGGCAAGGTAGCAGATGAATCTGAGTCACTCTCCAAATCAATGATAATGGGCGGTATGCCCGACATCTGAGCAAGGAAAAATAACGTTTTCCATGTCAGTAAGAAATATAGCAAGCACGTAATAAGGCAAAATATCTACAGCAGCCTAGATCATCTACAGCAGTACATAGCTTGGCAATAATAACAATATCATACTGAAGTAACATGAAATCAAAAGCAGATAGTAGCATGTAGTAGCGAGAATAATCAGTAGCATATGGCAAGTCCATATAGCAGTAAAAGTAAGCAGTAGCATGCAGCAAGTTCCGCAGAAATAAGTAAACAAGTAAGTAATAGATTAGTCCTATTAGAGAATCCTACTCGGCTCGGTCAAGACTCACTAATGCAACCTAATTCCCTACAACCAATGCTCTGATACCAAATGTGATGCCCCGTACAAAATTAACGTGTACGGATCACCAACAACAGGTCCATTACACAGTTACAATACTATATACTATTTTAAAACAAGTTTGCATTAATAAAAAGATAATGTTTTACAAAAGATAGTGTGCTTCTATGAATGGAAAGCATTAACATAAGTGCGTGACACAAAGGTCATTACAAAGCCATTGTTAAAATGTAACATAAGTTATGAATGCAAAGTAAAAGTTTCGTAATTGAGACATCTCTAGCAAAGCAGCGAAAGTCTATCACCGAGAGTCTAATACAGTGGTAGCAACATACGTCTAAGCATCTGAGAAATAACATGCTTTAAAATGTCAACACGAATGTTGATGAGCTATAGTTTAGTTGTAACAGTAATATAATGTAGGCCACGAGATTTCGTATTCAAAACAGTATGAAAAGTATATGATTAACCGTGGGCACTTGGTAACTAACTTAACGTAAGTATCACCCCCTAAAAGTACACTTGGCGAGTGCGTAAGTTTACGAAGTATTAAACACCCGTTAAATGCTAGTGCGACTAGCCCGAGTGGGGATGTCAAACCCTATGGATTCATATCTAAGATTCGCGTTCACCGGTTTAAAAACCAATGACTAAATGTTACCGAGCTAAGGGGAAAGTTTATGCCGTTATATCACCCACACATATATAAAGTTTAAGTACTCGTTCCTAGTAAGTAAAACATAAAAAACGCATGTATTCTCAGTCTCAAAAATAGTTGAAGTAAAAAGGGAGCTATAACTCACAGTGAAAGTGCGGTAAAAGTCGATATGAGGTAAGTAAGCAAGTAAGTCGGTCCGAAAGGTCCTTAACCTAAGTCAAAGGTTACTAAGTCAGTAAATCTTTTCAAAAGGGTTTAAAAGTACGTAATTTAAGTCTTAAGTGTCATCATCATCAACATCATACGTAAAAAGTGAAGTAAGTTTTCAATCAAGAATAGAGATTGAAACAAAGGCTAATTTCGTTCAGAAGCTACGATCTCTATACAAACTGAAATGATGTGAGACCAGTGGTCAAAGCTCCATATGTAAGTCCTCTAACTGCTGACCAATTTTCAGAACCATACTCGTCTTCGTTTGACCATGGCGATGGTTTAAGTGCGAGTAGGTCAGAATTTTTCAGCACAACGTTACAAAGGCGTAGTGACTTTCGGAAGGCTATAAATCCTAAACCGTATATCGGATTTAGGCGAGTCTTAAATGAAAAGTCATCTAATTGAACCGAAATATCTGGAAATAAACTTTTCCAGAAGCCCAGAATCCTGATCAGACCCTGAAATACAGAAAGAAAGTGCTCTAGTGGGTTCCTTGGTGTTTGACGCTCATCATGGTTCTCATCCTTGATGCGTATAAGCCTCAAGTGTACAACTCTTGACGTTTTAGTATCATTTTAACCAAGGTTTAACCATCAACACACAAAGTTAAGACTAAGAAATAAAACACAACTCATGTGAGAGTTTTTGCAAGGTGATGAACCAAAGTTACATCAATTAGTTTCAACACAAGTACAAGTTCTATTAGCTATAAACTTTGTATCAAACTAAATAAGCAAGATCTTAAGTCATGGAACTTAGATCTGTAAAGACCCGTCCTAATCCATAAGAACAAATACAATAACATATGATTACATCGCGAGGTATTTGACCTCTATATGATACATTTTACAAACATTGCATTCGTTTTAAAAGAAAAACTTTCATTTCATCGAAAGTTGATAGGCATGCATACCATTTCGTAATATACATCTATAAATGATCTAATCTTTCATTTACTTAATCATAATCTTTACTAATCTCAACGACTTGAATGCAACGTCTTTTGAAATATGCCATGAATGATTTCATTTACTTAATCATAAATATACGTCCCATGCATAGAGACAAAAATCATTCATATGGATTGAACACCTGGTAACCGATATTAACAAGATGCATATAAGAATATCCCCATCATTCCGGGACATCCATTGGACATGATATAAAAACTCGAAGTACTAAAGCATCTGGTACTTTGGATGGGGTTTGTTAGGCCTGATAGATCTATCTTTAGGATTCGAGTCAATTAGGGGTGCACTAATTCTCAAAATTAGTGATGTTCCCTAATTCTTAGGCTACCAAGCAATAGGGGTATATTCGGCTTCGATCATTCAACCATATAATGTAGTTTCGATTACTTGTGTCTATTTCGTAAAACATTTATAAAAATTCGCATGTATTCTCAGCCCAAAAATATAAAGGGTAAAAAGGCAAATGAAACTCACCATACTGTATTTCGTAGTAAAAATACAAATAACGTCATTGAACAAGTGCAAGGTTGGCCTCGGATTCACGAACCTAAATTAACTATATACATATGTGTTGGTCAATATATGTACAGCAATTTAGGTCAGGTCATAGTGTACCACAATCCTAATGCTCGAGACTAATATGCAAAAGTCAACAAAAGTCAAATTGACTCAAACTGATTTCCAAAATTTATACATGATTATTATATAGTTTAAATATCATCGTTAAATATTTTTAAAAGTTTATATTAGAGTAAATAATATAATTAATTTATTATTAAAATTTATATAATAAAAATATACTTTTATATATCTTAAGTAATAAAATTTATAAAGTTCATTTAATATAATATGATAGATAGTATTAACGTAATTATTTTACACATAGTAAAATATCTTTGTATTACATATTTATTTGATAAAATAACATTGATAATAATAACAAGTAAAAGTTGTATTATTTTGTAATAATAATTATTATTACTCTATTAATAAAAATATCAATATTTATATTTGCTAAAAGTGATATTATGATAAAACAATAATTCTAATTATGATAACTTTAATATTTACGATACTTTTTAATATTAACTTTAAAATAATAATTTTATTTAAAATGGTAATAATAATGATATTTTATAATAATAATGACATTTCATTTAAAATGATAATTTTTGTTAAAATGATAGTTTTAATTCTAACGATACATTTAATAATAGTAATGATAAAAATAATAAGAACGATAATTTTATTTAAATCAATATCTTACCATATTTTAATTTCATCATGATACTCATACTCAATATTTCTTAATCGATTCGTTTAATAGCTTTTAATCGTCTTTTATATCACGTTCATTTTAATGATAATAAAAGTAATCATAATAATTACTAATATTAGTTTTAATTATAATTATACTAATAATAATAAATATTATGATATTATTACTTGATAACACTAATAACTATTTTTAATGATAATAATAATAATACTAATTATAACTTTATCGATAATAATGATAGTAATAATAATAACAATAACAATTTTTAATGATAATACCTTTTATTGATAATGATAATAATACTAATAATAACAATAACAACAACAACAATAATAATAATAATAATAATAATAATAATAATAATAATAATAATAATAATAATAATAATAATAATAATAATAATAATTAGATAAAACTTAGAACGACGATAATGACGACGATAATAATAATCATTTTTAATAATAATACAAAAATTCAATTGACTATAACTTCTAATCCGTTCATCGAAACCATTCGATATCTAAATGAAAAGTTCTTAATTTTTTGCTAGCTTTCCAATGACATGCATATCTTATACCTTATCTAAACCACATATGTAACTAATTCAAGATTCAACATAACCTATCTAATGGTAATATCAAAAGTACAAGCATGCATAACCCTATATACTCGAGCACTAGTCAGGGATACACTATTAATATATAAAAGTTAATTTATGAGTACTCACGTATCAATATTGAGATTCAATATTGCAGGAAAGGTACGTAGACGCAACGAAGACGATAAACACTAGATTGACCTCACGAGCATACCCATGAACCATACCCATCACCTCCATAGCTATAACCCGTAATTCCCTTAGCCCTATCCTACTCGAAAACCAGTTTTGAAGATAACCCACTCATGACCTTGTCGTAGTATTTTAGGTATAAGTAATATTAATACTACTAATAATAATAATAATCTTAATAATACTAATATTAATAATAATAATAATAATAATAATAATATAAATAATAAAATTAATAAGAACAGAGGGAGTAATATATTAAATGTATATGTGTGTGTGTAAACTGATCGAGCTCGCAAGCTTTATGCACATTTTCTGATTCCAGCATCCATGCGATCGCATGGTGTATGTGAGGGAAGGCCATGCGATCGCATGGCTCCCATTTACAGTTAATATGCACGATCAAATATCTTGCCGACGGTTTATAATAATATTTTATATATAATATATTTAATTTATATAATTACTTATATATTATATTATATTTACGTGCATAGTTAAATTGTAATTTTTTATCCAAAGTCTCGTACATTGTTACTCAACTAATGTCTGGGTTTCAGTTTCTCAAACGCTCGTTCGTACGTTTAGATAACTAACCTTTTACGTTTATGCGACGTGTACCCTTATTAATAATTTGACTTACTCATCAAAAAATTACCTTATGATAAATGTAACTTATAAATTTGAGCGTTGTGGTCATTTGCTTCTATAACTCAGAGTCTCGTAGTTTAACAAAATGTATCATTTTTAATCATCTGTTTAATATTATATTTTGTCACTTGTATTATATATATATATATATATATATATATATATATATATATATATATATATATATATATATATATATATATATATATATATATATATGTATATCCTTATTTAAAATATATATTTGTTCATATTGAAATATGTAATAATACAATATTTAGTTTTTCAAAACTAATTATATTTTTAAAGTTTATTTTGGAATCATTTAGAAAAATATTATATCAATCACGTTTACATTTTTGAAATGCTTTATCTACTTCTAATTTATAATATAAACTTTATTTAAATTCTTCATAAGTCATTTACAAATTATCCTATAAAACGTCCTAATTAATAAAGTTCTTTTTAAACTTAAACGTTTTTATACATTTAAATCAAATATGATAACTTTGTTTTTCTAAAACTAAATATATAAAATAATCATTTTATTAAAAGGTTAAAATAGAAGAAGTTGTTATATCGTAAAATGTTTTCGAAAAGTAAGATTAAATATACTTTTAATAGATTTCAAGTTTTTAACGTTTGTTGGTGCAACGTGATATAAAGTTTAAAGGTTAGATAAACGTATAAAATCATTTTAATGTAAAACGTTAATTTACTTAACTTGTCGATATCCATCTTCTAAGTTATCTATATTCTACAATTTTACTACAACGTTAATTAATATACAAGTTTAATAGTTTATCTTATCAAAAGTCACGAGACAATTATTGTAAAGCATAAATTGAAAATCAAACGGGAATCTCCACTAACCCTTGTCTAGTTCCCGTTAATTGACACTTTTGTTCCTTCTGGTAAATCACTTTACCAATTATTCCGAATACCGTTAAAAAGAATAGATTTCTCAAATCATAGTGAACCTCTTAACAGAGACTCGTAATTATAATTCAATGTATTTGATAAATCAATCATTTGATATCATCTTTTAATTCCATTAATAACTATTAGAATAAATTTTTTAACAAATACATTTATATAAAGTATTATACGTCTAATACTTTGTTAATGTTTTCAAGTTATAATATATACACATATACATATATAATCATATTCGTTCATATAATGGTTCGTGAATCATTGGAATTTGGTCGAGGTTAAATGAGTGTATCAACACAGTTTAAAATTCTTGAGATTCAACTTACAAACTTTTCTTATTGTGTCGGGAATATATAAAGATTAAAGTTTAAATTTGGTCGGAAATTTCCAGGTCGTCACAGTACCTACCCGTTAAAGAAATTTCGTCCCAAAATTAGGTTGAGATGGTCATGGCTGACAATAAGTATGTTTTCATGATGCATATAAGCTGAAGATTAGGGTTTTATCATCATTGAGTAATATGGATAAAATCATTTGATTTTTGTGAAGAGTACGAGTGAAGCTATCACCAAAAGAGTGAGATGAGTAGGCATAGATTCGTCATATCTTTTGACGTAGATAGGATTGATTTCCAAGTTCAAGAGATTTGGAGAAAATTTTCGTAATAGGATTTGATTCTTCGATAATCAAGGGAATTAGGATCTGCTTTAAATGCTATCATCTATTTTGATTTCTCTGTCGGATATTTTACTATAAATCCACCTCCTTCGTTTCCTTTTAACTCACACCTTCCATTATTTCTAACTCATACTTTAAAGCGTTCATCAATATGCTCCATTCAGTTCTGCTTCTTGATATATTCCTAACCTTCATATCGGTCATTCTTCTTTTTCATCTACCGCCGGAAGAATCTATTTACTTCTACTATACGATGAGTTTTATAGTGTTATTAGTTCTCCCGTGTCTTTATATTGCTATATGTATTTATATATACGGTTTATAATTTTTGGGTGGTTGTTGGTTTTTATATCTTCTCTTATATTTCGATGTCCCTGCTTCTGTCTCCCATAATCATTGTCATCTCCAGTTAATACTTTCTTTTATTTGCTGCGATTTATACCCCAATTTCTGTTTCGGAGCTTTGTCCTTTCGTTTCTTCTTCTTGTGATTAAGCACCGCTTGTAATGGTCCAGAATTCACAGATATGAATTTCGGAATGAACATTGTTAATGTTCTAGGAAGGAAATTGTAATGGCACGATCTTGACTTGTCAAATTACCAGAATATCTTGAAAAAGGCCGAATCATCAAGAAATATTTTCTTGATATTTTAGAGGTTAAATAGAATACAAGAGTCATATAACATGGCACATGATGATGTTATGATCTGTGAATCATCACATTCCATTTAGAAACTCAACATGACTTACTGTAATATAATCACGTTGATCAAGTGTCATTATATTATACTAACTCATACTTCAGCTCCCAACACTACTTCAAAAATATTCCTATTTTAAACTCGAATGTTTCAGAATTTAGAAACTAAAATAGTTTCTTTTATGATGTAATACAGATAGCGCGAAGAGGTAAATGATTTCAGATAAGAATAATTATGAAAATATCTTCAGAAATATGGAGGAAATTTATAATGAAAGATACGATGATATCTTAGAATTTCTAATATCAAAGGATGATGAAGAATATTGTTCGCAGGGGTTTAGAGTCAGGAGCTAGGTATTCGTTAATGACTTCAGCAGGTACTGAATCATTTGGATTTTTTTTAAAGTCAGATTCAGTCTTTGTGATTTATCCACAACCTCCTTCATACTTTGCTCAATCCGGTTTCCAGTTCCAAGACTTCTCTTTTTCTGCGCTTTGCCAGCACACTTATTCACTATCATCAAACTTTTACGCTTAAAGTCGTTTATAGTTTTTGCTGCTTCATCATCATTTTTCCATTTTCGGAGAACCAATACGTACTACGGAGTGTTTTTCAGAAACTTCACATTCAAATTAAGTCCAGAAGATAGACGTTATATATACACATATAACTATTGGCGTAGACATGCTGTGAGATTTCAAAATACTGATTGCTAATTCCTGATGATTCGTATGGAAATTCTCGTTACAAGATGCGAATGAGTAAATGATGGGGTTTTGGTAAATATAATGATTCTTCGGAAGGTCAAAGATCAGTGAAGTTGTGAATAAGTTTATTGCTAATGTTGTGGAACATGAAAGGTTCTTCGGTAACAAAAGGGTAATCATATATATCAAGATTATGATAAGGCTACTCCGAATGAAAAATTGAAGTTGTCTTGCTGGAGTTGTGATAGAATTTGGAACTTTGAAAAGGAATTGCAAAGTTATTTTTGCTAATAAATGTCAAAGGATCTGACACATAAATGTGTTGAATTATGACTTTGGTTTCCACAGCTTTTTAAGTACATAACTGTGGGTAATATGTGGTTGGATCATCATCTCGATTGCTCATTATTTGAAGTGTCTTCAAAAATTTTCGAAAGGTTTGAACATAGATTGTAATCGTTAATATACATTTGATGTTTTAACACAGTTTTGAAGTCAAAGTATAGCTTTGAAAGATGTAGGAATCTAAAAGTGATGGTACCGGTTATATCTCGAATTGAATTCTGAGGTTTCAAAATCAGAATACGTAATTGAGTTTGAATGAGTATGGTTGTTTTGATTTGTATGAAAGAATGCATATTATTGTGAAAATAGGAAGTATAGTTGATAATTTGCTTAATCAGATTCGAAGAATGTAAGATATTAATTGTGAATATATATATATATATATATATATATATATATACCCGGTATTACCTAACCGTTAAAAAAAATTCACAATTAATATTTTGTACAAAAGAATTTTATTACAGTCTTTATGAAAATATATATATGTATATATTCTCTTCAGATGTAACATAGATTTTAATGAGTTAATACTAAATTAAACTCACTCGATTTACGGTTGGAACTAGAATTGAATAATCCCTTGAAGGCTTTAGGGATTACATAAGTATTTCTTCAATAATATTGAAATTATGAATCAATACTTCGTTATTTGTTGAGGCGTGATGTTGGTTTTCGTTAAATTCTTGTGAACTTCGCAAAGTACGAACGATGTTATCTGAAAAGTTTCGGGTACATCGATGATGAAAGTGTAAAATCAAATATATACTTGATTTATTATGAATTGAAATTTGTTGAATTGAGACATAGATTATAGTTAACGATGGTTAAGTTGCAGTCGAAGGACGTACATTATTGCATATTTGTAATATGAATTAACCGAGTAGTTAAGATTCTCATACAATAGCTTAGCACGGAAAGATTTATTTTTATTTCAAAATATATATATATATATATATATATATATATATATATATATATATATATATATATATATATATATATATATATATATATATATATATATATATATACATATAATTTCTTCACAGGGAATGAGTTAATTCTTCATAACTCGTTGATACAATATACGCGTTATTGATTCGTAATGATATCCACAGTGATTCTTGAACTGACGGAGTTTGTGATGTTATAGGTGTTGTTGATTCTGATGCTGACTGCACTGACGATGCTGGTGACGCCAATGGTACTGATGATGCTGTTGGTAAAACAAGTTTAGCTTGTTAACCACACACCATTTTTGTCAGGGTTTCTACTCTTCCTTCTATCATTTTGGTTCGCTTAACTGATTTATGGTTAAGGCTAGATTAGATAATCTCTAAGACTTTAGAGATTGCGTAATCGCCGCGGAATGTTTCTCCAATGAAGTTATGAATTAATACTTCGTCAGTTATTGTTGTTGGTACTCCTTGGTATCCATGGTGCGTATGACGTTGATGCTCGTGGGACAGATTTGAGGTTTACGACGCGGTTGTGGTTGGAGGTGGTAATGGTACTGTTGGCGTTGATGATGGTGGTACTGGTTATGCTGCTGGTGCTGCTGCTGGTGTTTGTAATCTTTACACCATATTCTCCAAAGCCACTACATGAGCGCTGTAACAACCCAAACCAACCCGCGAACAAACCACGTGAAAATACAAAATAAAAAAAAAATTGCTGCACAGTGAACTGGCGCGGCGCGCCAGGATGGCCGCGCGGCGCGCCATTCGAGTCTGTCCGGAAAGTCTCAAAATGCGAAAAAGATTGACTAGTTCCCGACACTTTTAGACGAAACGCTTTTTACCATACCTCCAAATATGTAAAACTAACCTGTTTCAAATATAAAATCAATGTTTTACAAGCGGGGCCCACATCGGCAGTTTTACGAGTTTAATACAATTTACGAGTTTCGACCACCAAAAAGTTTAAGTTCCAAACTACACAATGAGCATGGCGTTTGGGATTAAACTACCCAACTATCGGTCAAACTCCAAGAGCTACTAAAGCCAAAAGCGTCCCCTAGCATCAAGCGGGATCTCTAGTCCAAAACGATGCCCTTACCCTTGTCCAAAACCGAACCTATAAAAATAGTAAACAACGAGAGGGTAAGCAAAGCTTAGTGAATGCAATAATTATACGAATACATATATAATTATACCTACTTGCATACACTTACACACCAAACCGCAAACACGCTAGCATACACATTTAGCTTATCGTCACAATAACAAGCTATAAATCTCCAATACCACAAGCTAGCATAACAACCGCATATGAATATAACTCGAATAATATAATACGCTTACAACACAAATAACCATGGTTAACCAATAGTATAAGGGGACGGCGCTCGCGAAAACGCCATCGGTGTTCATAACATCCGTTAGGGCACTTAACACCTCGCACCACTAACCCCTAGGGTGGCACCTTAACGCCTCGGCACATCACCCTGAGTGGCATCTTAACACCTCGATGCATCACTCATTATTTTTATGGAGTGGTGTCTTAACACCTCAACACTACACTCCTAGGTGGCATCTTAACACCTCGATGCTACACCCGAGTGGCATCTTAACACCTCGATGCTACACTCTTCACGTGAAACGTGGTGTCTTAACACCTCGACACTACACATTTCACGCTACAACAAATAGATACATTATATACATACACATATAATTATTCCACTCACCTTGTCGCCTTGAAGAATGCTACCGAATAATCTGCAACTCGTCAATGGAAAGTACCTATTCCATTATCACAAATTCAACAACACACTTAGATTGGATTTACAAACCAACCCAATTTAACACTTAGTGCAAATTTGACCCAAATGCACTTCCAAGTACAAACCGCGTTCAAAATTAACCAATAATCACTAACACAAGTGAGAATGGTCTTAATACGCCAATTAAACCCAATCATAGGTGTTAAACACCTATCTTTCCCATAAAGACACTTAAACCTTAATTTGACCCATAAGAAGTCAATAACACGCCATTAGCAAGTTTTGACACCAAAACATATTTAACTCGGTTTTATACTTCAACTTAATCCATTTTAAGTTTATAAACCTTACTAAATCGACAATTGGGTCATAACCGTCACCAAACCCTAATTTTGACCCATAGTCAAAATTAGTCAACCAAATAACCCTAAATGGGTTCCAATACTTCCATAATCACTAAACCTAGTGATTAAACCCAAATTTAAGTTCTAAACATAACCAATTTGTTCACCAACCCAAAATCCACCAACACTAACAATAAACCCGATTACTAGCATCACTAAACCCACTTCATGAGTCTAAATGGGTTTATCAACAAATCAAGTTCAAACCCTAACTTTGAATAGCAAAATCAACAATGAAATTCGGAGTTAGAATTTACCAATACCGCCAAAATGATGCCGTTGACGAGTAGAACAACTTTAATGCTTGAGGTTTGACCCGAAACAACCTCCTTCTTCTCCAAATGGAGTTCTCTCTCACTAGAACTCAATCTCTCTCTAGGGTTTGAGGATGGGAGTGTTTGTGTGGGTGAGAAATGAGCTCCAATGGAGTTCTAGGTCAGTCTTGATGACCCCAAACCGACCCTAATTGAAAAGACCAAAGTACCCCTCATTTAAACCTTTTAAAAAGGCTGAAAATTGCCTCTGCAGCAATCGGCGCGCCGCGCCAGAAGGTGGAGCGCCGCTCCAAATAACTGGAAATTGTGGTCGAGCCCAAAACAGGTTTCAGCAACTTGTTTTGGCCATAACTTTTCGATCGTAACTCCGTTTTCGATGAATCAAATATCGTTGGGAACGTAATAAGATATTCTATCCAATGGTAAGGCTTTGGAACATCAACTCAAACTTTATTTGGGGTTGAAAAGATACGTACACACCTTGTCACTTCAGACAACGTCCAGTTTCCTTCGACGTTCGAGCAAGCAACACGTACACTTCATACACGCATCGTACACCATAAATACATTATGTACAATAAATATTTGGGTCTTACAACTCTCCCCCACTTAAACTCGATCACGTCCTCGTGATCTTCTCCACTTAACCAATTCAGAACTACTCAACGGTCCTCAATTATAAGTCCCAATCCGACTTTTCTAAGCAATTCTTCCCAATGAATCGCCTTTAACAACTAAAAT
Source organism: Rutidosis leptorrhynchoides (assembly GCF_046630445.1). Classification (NCBI taxonomy): domain Eukaryota; kingdom Viridiplantae; phylum Streptophyta; class Magnoliopsida; order Asterales; family Asteraceae; genus Rutidosis; species Rutidosis leptorrhynchoides. The sequence goes on from NC_092337.1 coordinate 264,522,007, forward strand.
CGTCACCCGCGATTTTATCGAAACTAAAATCCGAGCACTAAAACCTGCTCAATCCCCCATACATCAGGAAAACTCAACCGATCTCGTACCGAGATATCAACCCTATAGTGTACCCTTTCCAAGTACAATGCTAAAAACAACCAAATATCGACCTAAGGTCAACAACCCAAACGATGAAGACCAAGTAAAGACGAATCCTTACGGATAACACTTACCATCTAACACCCTTAGTAGTGCGCAAACATAGCTAATACGCAACTACCCAATTACGTGAGCAAAATACGGCTATTACATCACTAATCACACAACATGGTCCTTATGACCGAACCATCAGAGCTTAAAACAACCAGTGGTTCTCAAGTCCAACAACGCGAAGGTTAGTTCACACGAAACCCATGGTGTACAAAAACGGCTATCGTGATATATCCGTAGTGTGCAAAAACGGCTATTGCAACACTACCAACCATATGTGAGCGAAACACGGCTATCGCATCACTATTTATCAACGTGTGAGTAAAAATCAGCTATCACTCACAACCACGAGTGGTTAACGAAGAGCTAATCCTTCCGGATATCCCTCGTCACCTATCTTAAGTCAAACGCGGTCAACATAGAGATAACCCCAAATAAACACCACATAATCACCTTGTAGTTCACAAAATGGCTATTGTGTAACTACCACCCAAAGTATATGATAATGAGGCATCGTAACCTTTCTCAAAGTCCCATTACTCTATTCCCAAAGGTAACCACACGGCTATCACAATCGAGCCAAGAACCACCCACATTACTCATAGACACAACAATAATTCCCTAGAAGAGAATCCGACATACACATCCCTTTACCGAGGGATCTCACCTTGCTCGTCGAACACGTAAATTATCTCCCAATGAGATTTACCACCTTACCACCGCGGTGATAATTTAAATCCAAAAACCGTAAGTATAATTTATTCCAAATCGTACTTTTACCACAATCGACCAATGTAGGTCTCAACACTAGCTTCGAATCCCTACGAGCATCGTCCAAATATCACTACAATAGAACACCTTCGTTCAAGAGTACAAACTCCCCCACTTAGGGCTCCGCTTCGTAACCACATCATCGAATAATAGCATCCCGTGGAATGACCACTAACCTAACAACTAATGCGCCAAATCGCATTACCGTAACTCCTATGAGAGAGACGAGGTTCACCCTTCTTGCATCTCTTAATACGCACGTTACCATAATCTTGCTCCAACCTTGAGCATACGAAGGAATTTAACCTATCCTTAAACTCTTTGAACGAAGAGTCTACCACAATTTACACAAACCTTACACTTGCAATAATCCAATTGCTATAGTTTGTCAAATTTCCACCTAGTCACTCATGTACCTAAGGGTTTCTATCCGGTACCCTAAGTATAATGTAGCCGCAACACCATCGGAGTCGAATACCACGCTAGTAGGTATGAAAGAGGCACCTAACGTTGCGTCCCGTAGACTCCATTTCCAACATACATCGAGACCCAAAACACTCGATCTCAAGGGTTCTATCCACCCGTCGAACCTCATGGTTCAACAACTTCAACACGAAAGAAAAACGCTCTAATAATCGAACACCAATGCACATACCTATGGCTTGGTAGAAACATTTCCTAACACTAAAGAATGCTTGGTTGCACCAAGTCTTACGCCCTTCTCCCGACAACCAAACGTCATCATAGGGTGTTTCCATTAGGAATGCCACCCATACTAATACTACGTATTACCGCCATGCATTCGTCCCCAGGGCGCATTTCCACGAGTCAACGACTCAAAAGCTACCCCGGTGCACTATCATCAAAATCGCTAACAAATCGAATCTTCACCGAGTTCACTAATCCCGCACCCTTATGGGTACCTTTGAAACATACACTCACTTGAGACTAATTAGACCACGAAACAAAGTTTAAGTCTCTAATACATACATGAATCCATCGGCACACAATAAACAATAATAAGGCATATTTGTACCAAAGACGAAAATACCTGAAACATCATCGTTGGACTTTTGTGCTTCACTATCCATCGAATACTCGTGCTCTAACCTCTTAACTCGATCGGAGAACGATTTGGAACACTCCGACCTTTTGTGTCCCTCCTTCCGGCAATTATAGTACATGATCGTACTTGAAGGCATAATTGCACAATCGCGTGTCATATAACCTCGTTGTAGATGATCATAACCCGTAGGCGCGAAATCCCCCAACTTACAATCTCTTTTAGCAATCAATTTAGGACACTTTGGCTTTTGGTGCCCTTCCTTCCAACAGTAAAAACATAACTTCTTGCCCGACGGGCACTCGCGAGCCTTATGTCCCCTTTGCCCACATTTGTAACACTTCAACCCACAGGGGCCCGACGCTCCCTTCTTCATGCTACTAGCCGCCTCAATTACACCTCTACTTTGATTATTAAACAACTCGGGACACTCCGACTTCCGGTGTCCCTTTCTTCGACACTTGAAGCATATGTCGTCTTTAGGAGGCGCAAGCGTGCAATCACGCGACAGGTGACCCTTTTCAGCACAATTATAACACGTAGGTACATGACCTCCCTTACTCCTCTTCTTCACGTTTCCGACGCCTTCAGGCGCACTTCTTGTCCTCTTACCAGTAGCACTTGGCTCCAATCTTGCAAGTACATCCTCATTACTACTACCTCGAGGTTTAGAAAACCTCTTCTCAAACTCTTCCCTTACAACCTTAGTCACTTGGTCTCGGACCATTTCGGTTACTCGTCCTTCGATTGACTCTTTAACTACTTGACCAACTCCGTTGGCGAAACCCAAGACGCATTGCTCAATCGCGGCGTCAACCATTACCGCTAACTCTCCCTTCCTTTCATGAGTAGGCCCTCCGTTCCGTATTCATCTCCCGTCTTCATTCTTAAGAAATGAAATAGATTAACCAATGGAACGAAAAGATATAACACGTATGTATATATATATATATATATATATATATATATATATATATATATATATATATATATATATATATATATATATATACACCACACTACCCCATCTTGCTCAACAATCGTTGTACATTGCTTGTTTGACATGATTTGCACCCGTAACAACGGTAGCTAGTCGTTGTTACGCGAGCACGTCGTGTTAACTCGCTAGTACAACGTCTATCTCGCTTGATGATTGCTAAACTCAACACAAACAATTAGTACATGATTAGTTCACATAAACCTATGCACTAACCAATCCCGTTTCGACTCAAAGTCCTACAAGTCCCGCATAACGCGCACACAAAAAGTCTAAGTCTAGGCGCCTATCTCAAGTCACCTAAATCCCTTAGACCATACTCTGATACCACTTGTAACAACCCAAACCAACCCGCGAACAAACCACGTGAAAATACAAAATAAAAAAAAAATTGCTGCACAGTGAACTGGCGCGGCGCGCCAGGATGGCCGCGCGGCGTGCCATTCGGGTCTGTCCGGAAAGTCTCAAAATGCGAAAAAGATTGACTAGTTCCCAACACTTTTAGACGAAACGCTTTTTACCATACCTCCAAATATGTAAAACAAACCTGTTTCAAATATAAAATCAATGTTTTACAAGCAGGGCCCACATCGGCCGTTTTACGAGTTTAATACAATTTACGAGTTTCGACCACCAAAAAGTTTAAGTTCCAAACTACACAATGAGCATGGCGTTTGGGATTAAACTACCCAACTATCGGTCAAACTCCAAGAGCTACTAAAGCCAAAAGCGTCCCCTAGCATCAAGCGGGATCTCTAGTCCAAAACGATGCCCTTACCCTTGTCCAAAACCGAACCTATAAAAATAGTAAACAACGAGAGGGTAAGCAAAGCTTAGTGAATGCAATAATTATACGAATACATATATAATTATACCTACTTGCATACACTTACACACCAAACCGCAAACACGCTAGCATACACATTTAGCTTATCGTCACAATAACAAGCTATAAATCTCCAATACCACAAGCTAGCATAACAACCGCATATGAATATAACTAGAATAATATAATACGCTTACAACACAAATAACCATGGTTAACCAATAGTACAAGGGAACGGCGCTCGCGAAAACGCCATCTGTGTTCATAACATCCGTTAGGGCACTTAACACCTCACACTACTAACCCCTAGGGTGGCACCTTAACGCCTCGACACATCACCCTGAGTGGCATCTTAACACCTCGATGCATCACTCATTATTTTTATGGAGTGGTGTCTTAACACCTCGACACTACACTCCTAGATGGCATCTTAACACCTCGATCCTACACCCGAGTGGCATCTTAACACCTCGATGCTACACTCTTCACGTGAAATGTGGTGTCTTAACACCTCGACACTACACATTTCACGCTACAACAAATAGATACATTATATACCTACACATATAATTATTCCACTCACCTTGTCACCTTGAAGAATGCTACCGAATAATCTGTAACTCGTCAATGGAAAGTACCTATTCCATTATCACAAATTCAACAACACACTTAGATTGGATTTACAAACCAACCCAATTTGACACTTAGTGCAAATTTGACCCAAATGCACTTCCAAGTACAAACCGCGTTCAAAATTAACCAATAATCACTAACACAAGTGAGAATGGTCTTAATACGCCAATTAAACCCAATCATAGGTGTTAAACACCTATCTTTCCCATAAAGACACTTAAACCCTAATTTGACCCATAAGAAGTCAATAACACGCCATTAGCAAGTTTTGACACCAAAACATATTTAACTCGGTTTTATACTTCAACTTAATCCATTTTAAGTTTATAAACCTTACTAAATCGACAATTGGGTCATAACCGTCACCAAACCCTAATTTTGACCCATAGTCAAAATTAGTCAACCAAATAACCCTAAATGTGTTCCAATACTTCCATAATCACTAAACCTAGTGATTAAACCCAAATTCAAGTTCTAAACATAACCAATTTGTTCACCAACCCAAAATCCACCAACACTAACAATAAACCCGATTACTAGCATCACTAAACCCACTTCATGAGTCTAAATGGGTTTATCAACAAATCAAGTTCAAACCCTAACTTTGAATAGCAAAATCAACAATGAAATTCGGAGTTAGAATTTACCAATACTGCCAAAATGATGCCGTTGACGAGTAGAACAACTTTAATGCTTGAGGTTTGACCCGAAACAACCTCCTTCTTCTCCAAATGGAGTTCTCTCTCACTAGAACTCAATCTCTCTCTAGGGTTTGAGGATGGGAGTGTTTGTGTGGGTGAGAAATGAGCTCCAATGGAGTTCTAGGTTAGTCTTGATGACCCCAAACCGACCCTAATTGAAAAGACCAAAGTACCCCTCATTTAAACCTTTTAAAAAGGCTGAAAATTGCCTCGACAGCAATCGGCGCGCCGTGCCAGAAGGTGGAGCGCCGCTCCAAATAACTGGAAATTGTGGTCGAGCCCAAAACAGGTTTCAGCAACTTGTTTTGGCCATAACTTTTCGACCGTAACTCCGTTTTCGATGAATCAAATATCGTTGGAAACGTAAGAAGATATTCTATCCAATGGTAAGGCTTTGGAACATCAACTCAAATTTATTTGGGGTTGAAAAGATACGTACACACCTTGTCACTTTGGACAACGTCCAGTTTCCTTCGACGTTCGAGCAAGCAACACGTACACTTCATACACGCATCGTACACCATAAATACATTATGTACAATAAATATTTGGGTCTTACAAGCACGAAGCTCGTTGACTTCTTCTATTACACCGGGGTGATTGTCGGTTCAGACGAGTGGATGAATAAAATCTAGAATTTGATGTAGTGTATAATCGTGACGAGATACTCTAGAAATGAGAGAGAAAATGGTGTTTCGGATTAGTTCACCGGTAAGTGCTTCAGGTTCTTCGTCAAGAGGGCAATGTGGTGGATGGAAGGGATCACCTTCTTCTTGTCTCCAATGATTGAGGAGGCTACGAACCCATCCCCAATTCATCCAGAATAGATGATGGCTGATTGGTTGATCCATTCCGGTCACACTACTTTCGGACCTGGAGTGGGATTCCATTTCGGAATCCGAGGAACTTGAATTAATGATGAATTCCATTTTGTACGATTGAATAAAGGATTTTTCGATATGAAATGATTTTTCGGCTATCGGATGGTATTCTAATTATATAGAATATCTATATATATAGAACAAAAGATTTCGGAGGAATATACGGAATATGACAGATAAAGTTTACAATAATAGATACGATAAGATATGATTTAGCAGATGCGCTAAGATATGAATTTTGTCTGTACACTATTCATGCAATCAATGCAGCAAGACGTGTCTAGACTTAAGAATGATAAGCATGTAATTTTCTACGTATGATAAGTAGATGATTTCCGACACAAAATGATAAGCAAAACTTTTGACATGCAGACACGGTCGAAGTCCAGACTCACTAATGTGTAGTGACCCGAACTTTTCCATGTTTATATATATTAATTGAGATTGATATTTACATGATTAAATGTTTCCAACATGTTAAGCAATCAAACTTGTTAAGACTTGATTAATTGAAATATGTTTCATATAGACAATTAACCACCCAAGTTGACTGGTGATTCACGAACGTTAAAACTTGTAAAAACTATATGATGACATATATATGGATATATATATAGTTAACATGATACTATGATAAGTAAACATATCATTAAGTATATTAACAATGAACTACATATGTAAAAACAAGACTACTAACTTAATGATTTTTAAACGAGACATATATGTAACGATTATCGTTGTAAAGACATTTAATGTATATATATCATATTAAGAGATATTCATACATGATAATATCATGATAATATAATAATTTAAAATCTCATTTGATATTATAAACATTGGGTTAACAACATTTAACAAGATCGTTAACCTAAAGGTTTCAAAACAACACTTACATGTAACGACTAACGATGACTTAACGACTCAGTTAAAATGTATATACATGTAGTGTTTTAATATGTATTTATACACTTTTGAAAGACTTCAATACACTTATCAAAATACTTCTACTTAAAAAAAATGCTTACAATTACATCCTCGTTCAGTTTCATCAACAATTCTACTCGTATGCACCCGTATTCGTACTCGTACAATACACAGCTTTTAGATGTATGTTCTATTGGTATATACACTCCAATGATCAGCTCTTAGCAGCCCATGTGAGTCACCTAACACATGTGGGAACCATCATTTGGAAACTAGCATGAAATATCTCATAAAATTTCAAAAATATGAGTAATCATTCATGACTTATTTACATGAAAACAAAATTACATATCCTTTATATCTAATCCATACACCAACGACCAAAAACACCTACAAACACTTTCATTCTTCAATTTTCTTCATCTAATTGATCTCTCTCAAGTTTTATCTTCAAGTTCTAATTGTTCTTCATAAATTCTACAAGTTCTAGCTACATAAAATCAAGAATAATTTCAAGTTTGCTAGCTCACTTTCAATCTTGTAAGGTGATCATCCAACCTCAAGAAATCTTTGTTTCTTACAGTAGGTTATCATTCTAATACAAGGTAATAATCATATTCAAACTTTGGTTCAATTTCTATAACTATAACAATCTTATTTCAAGTGATGATCTTACTTGAACTTGTTTTCGTGTCATGATTCTGCTTCAAGAACTTCGAGCCATCCAAGTATCCGTTGAAGCTAGATCCATTTTTCTCTTTTCCAGTAGGTTTATCCAAGGAACTTAAGGTAGTAATGATGTTCATAACATCATTTGATTCATACATATAAAGCTATCTTATTCGAAGGTTTAAACTTGTAATCACTAGAACATAGTTTAGTTAATTCTAAACTTGTTTGCAAACAAAAGTTAATCCTTCTAACTTGACTTTTAAAATCAACTAAACACATGTTCTATATCTATATGATATGCTAACTTAATGATTTAAAACCTGGAAAAACGAAAAACACCGTAAAACCGGATTTACGACGTCGTAGTAACACCGCGGGCTGTTTTGGGTTAGTTAATTAAAAACTATGATAAACTTTGATTTAAAAGTTATTATTCTGAGAAAATGATTTTTATTATGAACATGAAACTATATCCAAAAATTATGGTTAAACTCAAAGTGGAAGTATGTTTTCTAAAATGGTCATCTAGACGTCGTTCTTTCGACTGAAATGACTACCTTTACAAAAACGACTTGTAACTTATTTTTCCGACTATAAACCTATACTTTTTTCTGCTTAGATTCATAAAATAGAGTTCAATATGAAACCATAGCAATTTGATTCACTCAAAACGGATTTAAAATGAAGAAGTTATGGGTAAAACAAGATTGGATAATTTTTCTCAATTTAGCTACGTGAAAATTGGTAACAAATCTATTCCAACCATAACTTAATCAACTTGTATTGTATATTATGTAATCTTGAGATGCCATAGACAGGTATACAATGTTTCGACCTATCATGTCGACACATCTATATATATTTCGGAACAACCATAGACACTCTATATGTGAATGTTGGAGTTAGCTATACAGGGTTGAGGTTGATTCCAAAATATATATAGTTTGAGTTGTGATCAATACTGAGATACGTATACACTGGGTCGTGGATTGATTCAAGATAATATTTATCGATTTATTTCTGTACATCTAACTGTGGACAACTAGTTGTAGGTTACTAACGAGGACAGCTAACTTAATAAACTTAAAACATCAAAATATATTAAAAGTGTTGTAAATATATTTTGAACATACTTTGATATATATGTATATATTGTTATAGGTTCGTGAATCAACCAGTGGCCAAGTCTTACTTCCCGACGAAGTAAAAAATCTGTGAAAGTGAGTTATAGTCCCACTTTTAAAATCTAATATTTTTGGGATGAGAATACATGCAGGTTTTATAAATGATTTACAAAATAGACTCAAGTACGTGAAACTACATTCTATGGTTGAATTATCGAAATCGAATATGCCCCTTTTTATTAAGTCTGGTAATCTAAGAATTAGGGAACAGACACCCTAATTGACGCGAATCCTAAAGTTAGATCTATTGGGCATAACAAACCCCATCCAAAGTACCGGATGCTTTAGTACTTTGAAATTTATATCATATCCGAAGGGTATCCCGGAATGATGGGGATATTCTTATATATGCATCTTGTTAATGTCGGTTACCAGGTGTTCACCATATGAATGATTTCTATCTCTATGTATGGGATGTGTATTGAAATATGAAATCTTGTGGTCTATTGTTACGATTTGATATATATAGGTTAAACCTATAACTCACCAACATTTTTGTTGACGTTTAAAGCATGTTTATTCTCAGGTGAATACTAAGAGCTTCCGCTGTTGCATACTAAAATAAGGACAAGATTTAGAGTCCATGTTTGTATGATATTGTGTAAAAACTGCATTCAAGAAACTGATTTCGATGTAACATATTTGTATTATAAACCATTATGTTATGGTCGTGTGTAAACAGGATATTTTAGATTATCATTATTTGATAATCTACATAAAGCTTTTTAAACCTTTATTTATGAAATAAAGGTTATAGTTTGTTTTAAAATGAATGCAGTCTTTGAAAAACGTCTCATATAGAGGTCAAAACCTCGCAACGAAATCAATTAATATGGAACGTTTTTAATCAATAAGAACGGGACATTTCAGTTGGTATCAGAGCGTTGGTCTTAGAGAACCAGAATTTTGCATTAGTATGTCTTATCGAGTTTGTTAGGATGCATTAGTGAGTCTGGACTTCGACCGTGTTTACTTGAAAAATGATTGCTTAACAAATTTTGTTGGAAACTATATATTTTTAACATGTGAATATTATGTGATATATTAATCTCTTAACGCGTTTGATATTATGTGATAGATGTCTACCTCTAGAACAAGTCCCATTGACTCACCTAATAATAATGAAGAGTCAAATGTAAATTGGAATGATTCATGGACTGATTCACAAGTTCTCGAAGAGGAACCGGAAGAAGAGTCGGAACCGGAAGAAGAATCGGAACCGGATGAAGAAATAGAACCGGTGGGGGAAATAATAAAACGGTTAAGTAAAAGAAAATCCTCAACCAACCGACCAAGGTTAATTATGGTCAATGGTGTTTCCGCCAAGGAAGCAAAATATTGGGAGGATTACCAATTCTCCGATGAATCGGATTCCGACGAGAATTCCGATGATGTTATAGAAATTACCCCAACTGAATATAAAAAGGCAAAAGAAAATAATAAGGGAAAGGGCATAAAAATAGAGAAATCTAATTCCAACCCCGATGAACTTTATATGTATCGTCAACCCCCGAAGTCCTTAAGTTGTGACAATGACCCGGGAACCTCTAAACCACCAGGTTTTTCTAAACCAATGTGGAAAACGACGGCTCGTATTAGGGGAACATCATATATCCCTAGAAACTTGGCAAAACGAACCAAAACCGAAGAAGAAGAAACAAGCGAGTCGGAATAAGATAGTTGTATTCGTGTGGTGTAATATATGTAATATAGTGTGCTTATGCTTAATGATATATGTAAAAATTGCTTGTATTAATAAGTATTTTTTTATGAATCTAACTCTTGTCTATTTTACAGTATAAAAACACAAAATGGATAGACAACCCAATATTTTAAGAGACCTACCCGGAGACATGATTGATGAAATCTTGTCTAGAGTCGGTCAGAATTCTTCGGCACAACTATTTAAGACGAGATCAGTTTATAAGACATTCGAAGAACGTTCCAAGAATGTCTTGGTTTATAAAAGGCTTTCGTTCGAAAGATGGGTGATATCACATTGGGAAATCCATAAGTTACGATGTGTTTACTTTGACGCATATATTGCGGGGAACCCAAATGCTATTTTACTCAATGGGTTAAGAAATTATTTTGACTCAATATATCCGAATATTGGACTTCGTGATTTAGAAAAAGCGGCTAACATGCAACATAAAGAAGCATGTTATGCTTACGGATTAGTAATGTTCGCTTCTCACCAAAGTGAGAACAAGAACATCGGGCTACAACTATTAAACAAAACGTTTCCACAAGTGACGGAGTCGGTAATTGGGGTAAGAAATGAGGTTTTTAGATTGTTACGGGACTGTTGGACATTACGTAACCCTCGTCCCTTTGACGATGTTACAACACGCTGTCTTATCAACGGCCATAACGGTTATGTTCCACAAGACCAAGGATGGGAAGTAATCCTAGTAAAACCAGAATGCATGACTTGTTTCTGGACGTATGAATTACGTGTCTTTATTGCCTTTGCTGAACGACTTGTGTACTAGCTAGAATTATCTTCACAACCATCTTGTATCAAATTTATTATGTGCTATATTTCATGCTATATGTAAAATAAGCGGTATTGTAAGTTTGTAAAATATTGTGTAAAAGTTTGAACGCGAAATATTATTATAATCAGTTTTTCATATAGAATTGTAGTAGTTGAATTGTATATTAGCTACTAAGTATGAACTTAACGGGTAGGTACTACCCAAATTTAAACTTATAAAACGCTAATATGAAGAAAAAGCTTTTATAAATGATTTCATATTATGCTACGAAAATACTATTAACTACTCTTAATATTCTGTATGATTAACTTGTTCCATTTGACTATTTTGAAGGAAATGGCACCGACTACTCGACACACCGTGAATATGAATGAAGAGGAATTCCGTACTTTTCTAGCTTCAAACATAGCCGCAGTACAGGCTGCGCTACATACCAACAATAACCTTGGATCTAGCAGTACAGGAAATCATGTAGGATGCACCTATAAAGAATTCACTGCCTGCAAACCTTTGGAATTTGATGGAACCGAAGGACCGATCGGATTGAAACGGTGGACCGAGAAGGTCGAATCGGTGTTTGCCATAAGTAAGTGTACTGAGGAGGACAAAGTGAAGTACGCTACGCATACCTTCACAGGTTCTGCGTTAACATGGTGGAATACCTATCTAGAGCAAGTGGGACAAGATGATGCTTACGCACTACCGTGGTCAGCATTCAAGCACTTGATGAACGAGAAGTACTGTAGTGACCCGAACTTTTCCATGTTTATATATATTAATGGAGATTGATATTTACATGATTAAATGTTTCCAACATGTTAAGCAATCAAACTTGTTAAGACTTGATTAATTGAAATAGGTTTCATATAGACAATTGACCACCCAAGTTGACCGGTGATTCACGAACGTTAAAACTTGTAAAAACTATATGATGACATATATATGGTTATATATATAGTTAACATGATATTATGATAAGTAAACATATCATTAAGTATATTAACAATGAACTACATATGTAAAAACAAGACTACTAACTTAATGATTTTGAAACGAGACATATATGTAACGATTATCGTTGTAACGACATTTAATGTATATATATCATATTAAGAGATATTCGTACATCATAATATCATGGTAATATAATAATTTAAAATCTCTTTTGATATTATAAAAATTGGGTTAACAACATTTAACAAGATCGTTAACCTAAAGGTTTCAAAACAACATTTACATGTAACGACTAACGATGACTTAACGACTCAGTTAAAATGTATATACATGTAGTGTTTTAATATGTATTCATACACTTTTGAAAGACTTCAAGACACTTATCAAAATACTTCTACTTAACAAAAATGCTTACAATTACATCCTCGTTCAGTTTCATCAACAATTCTACTCGTATGCACCCGTATTCGTACTCGTACAATACACAGCTTTTAGATGTATGTACTATTGGTATATACACTCCAATGATCAGCTCTTAGCAGCCCATGTGAGTCACTTAACACATGTGGGAACCATCATTTGGCAACTAGCATGAAATATCTCATAAAATTACAAAAATATGAGTAATCATTCATGACTTATTTACATGAAAACAAAATTACATATCCTTTATATCTAATCCATACACCAACGACCAAAAACACCTACAAACACTTTAATTCTTCAATTTTCTTCATCTAATTGATCTCTCTCAAGTTCTATCTTCAAGTTCTAAGTGTTCTTCATAAATTCCAAAAGTTCTAGTTTCATAAAATCAAGAATACTTTCAAGTTTGCTAGCTCACTTCCAATCTTGTAAGGTGATCATCCAACCTCAAGAAATCTTTGTTTCTTACAGTAGGTTATCATTCTAATACAAGGTAATAATCATATTCAAACTTTGGTTCAATTTCTATAACTATAACAATCTTATTTCAAGTGATGATCTTACTTGAACTTGTTTTCGTGTCATGATTCTGCTTCAAGAACTTCGAGCCATCCAAGGATCCATTGAAGCTAGATCCATTTTTCCCTTTTCCAGTAGGTTTATCCAAGGAAGTTAAGGTAGTAATGATGTTCATAACATCATTCGATTCATACATATAAAGCTATCTTATTCGAAGGTTTAAACTTGTAATCACTAGAACATAGTTTAGTTAATTCTAAACTTGTTCACAAACAAAAGTTAATCCTTCTAACTTGACTTTTAAAATCAACTAAACACATGTTCTATATCTGTATGATATGCTAACTTAATGATTTAAAACCTGGAAACACGAAAAACACCGTAAAACCGGATTTACGCCGTCGTAGTAACACCGCGGGCTGTTTTGGGTTAGTTAATTAAAAACTATGATAAACTTTGATTTAAAAGTTGTTATTCTTAGAAAATGATTTTTATTATGAACATGAAACTATATCCAAAAATTATGGTTAAACTCAAAGTGGAAGTATGTTTTCTAAAATGGTCATCTAGACGTCGTTCTTTCGACTGAAATGACTACCTTTACAAAATCGACTTGTAACTTATTTTTCCGACTATAAACCTATACTTTTTCTGTTTAGATTTATAAAATAGAGTTCAATATGAAACCATAGCAATTTGATTCACTCAAAACGGATTTAAAATGAAGAAGTTATGGGTAAAACAAGATTGGATAATTTTTCTCATTTTAGCTACGTGAAAATTGGTAACAAATCTATTCCAACCATAACTTAATCAACTTGTATTGTATATTATGTAATCTTGAGATACCATAGACACGTATACAATGTTTCGACCTATCATGTCGACACATCTATATATATTTCGGAACAACCATAGACACTCTATATGTGAATGTTGGAGTTAGCTATACAGGGTTGAGGTTGATTCCAAAATATATATAGTTTGAGTTGTGATCAATACTGAGATACGTATACACTGGGTCGTGGATTGATTCAAGATAATATTTATCGATTTATTTCTGTACATCTAACTGTGGACAATTAGTTGTAGGTTACTAACGAGGACAGCTGACTTAATAAACTTAAAACATCAAAATATATTAAAAGTGTTGTAAATATATTTTGAACATACTTTGATATATATGTATATATTGTTATAGGTTCGTGAATCAACCAGTGACCAAGTCTTACTTCCCGACGAAGTAAAAATCTGTGAAAGTGAGTTATAGTCCCACTTTTAAAATCTAATATTTTTGGGATGAGAATACATGCAGGTTTTATAAATGATTTACAAAATAGACACAAGTACGTGAAACTACATTCTATGGTTGAATTATCGAAATCGAATATGCCCCTTTTTATTAAGTCTGGTAATCTAAGAATTAGGGAACAGACACCCTAATTGACGCGAATCCTAAAGATAGATCTATCGGGCCCAACAAGCCCCATCCAAAGTACCGGATGCTTTAGTACTTCGAAATTTATATCATATCCGAAGGGTGTCCCGGAATGATGGGGATATTCTTATATATGCATCTTGTTAATGTCGGTTACCAGGTGTTCATCATATGAATGATTTTTATCTCTATGTATGGGATGTGTATTGAAATATGAAATCTTGTGGTCTATTGTTACGATTTGATATATATAGGTTAAACCTATAACTCACCAACATTTTTGTTGACGTTTAAAGCATGTTTATTCTCAGGTGAATATTAAGAGCTTCCGCTGTTGCATACTAAAATAAGGACAAGATTTGGAGTCCATGTTTGTATGATATTGTGTAAAAACTGCATTCAAGAAACTGATTTCGATGTAACATATTTGTATTTTAAACCATTATGTAATGGTCGTGTGTAAACAGGATATTTTAGATTATCATTATTTGATAATCTACGTAAAGCTTTTTAAACCTTTATTTATGAAATAAAGGTTATGGTTTGTTTTAAAAAGGAATGCAGTCTTTGAAAAACGTCTCATATAGAGGTCAAAACCTCGCAACGAAATCAATTAATATGGAACGTTTTTAATCAATAAGAACGGGACATTTCAGTTGGTATCCGAGCGTTGGTCTTAGAGAACCATAATTTTGCATTAGTGTGTCTTATCGAGTTTGTTAGGATGCATTAGTGAGTCTGGACTTCGACCGTGTTTACTTGAAAAATGATTGCTTAACAAATTTTGTTGGAAACTATATATTTTTAACATGTGAATATTATGTGATATATTAATCTCTAGAACAAGTCCCATTGACTCACCTAATAATAATGAAGAGTCAAATGTAAATTGGAATGATTCGTGGACTGATTCACAAGTTCCCGAAGAGGAACCGGAAGAAGAGTCGGAACCGGAAGAAGAGTCGGAACCGGAAGAAGAATCGGAACCGGATGAAGAAATAGAACCGGTGGGGGAAATAATAAAACGGTTAAGTAAAAGAAAATCCTCAACCAACCGACCAAGGTTAATTATGGTCAATGGTGTTTCCGCCAAGGAAGCAAAATATTGGGAGGATTACCAATTCTCCGATGAAACGGATTCCGACGAGAATTCCGATGATGTTATAGAAATTACCCCAACTGAATTTAAAAAGGCAAAAGAAAATAATAAGGGAAAGGGTATAAAAATAGAGAAATATAATTACGACCCTGATGAACTTTATATGTATCGTCAACCCCCGAAGTCCTTAAGTTGTAACAATGACCCGGGAACCTCTAAACCACCAGGTTTTTCTAAACCAATGTGGAAAATGACGGCTCGTATTAGGGGAACATCATATATCCCTAGAAACTTGGCAAAACGAACCAAAACCGAAAAAGAAGAAACAAGCGAGTCGGAATAAGATAGTTGTATTCATGTGATGTAATATATGTAATATAGTGTGCTTATGCTTTATGATATATGTAAAAATTGCTTGTATTAATAAGTATTTTTTTTTTATGAATCTAACTCTTGTCTATTTTACAGTATAAAAACACAAAATGGATAGACAAACTAATATTTTAAGAGACCTACCCGGAGACATGATTGATGAAATCTTGTCTAGAGTCGGTCAGAATTCTTCGGCACAACTATTTAAGGCGAGATCAGTTTGTAAGACATTTGAAGAACGTTCCAAGAATGCCTTGGTTTATAAAAGGATTTCGTTCGAAAGATGGGGGATATCACATTGGGAAATCCATAAGTTACGATGTGTTTACTTTGACGCATATATTGCGGGGAACCCAAATGCTATTTTACGCAATGGGTTAAGAAATTATTTTGACTCAATATATCCGAATATTGGACTTCGTGATTTAGAAAAAGCGGCTAACATGCAACATAAAGAAGCATGTTATGCTTACGGATTAGTAATGTTCGCTTCTCACCAAAGTGAGAACAAGAACATCGGGCTACAACTATTAAACAAAACGTTCCCACAAGTGATGGAGTCAGTAATTGGGGTAAGAAATGAGGTTTTTAGATTGTTACGGGACTGTTGAACATTACGTAACCCTCGTCCCTTTGACGACGTTAAAACACGCTGTCTTATCAACGGCCATAACGGTTATGTTTCACAAGACCAAGGATGGGAAGTAATCCTAGTAAAACCAGAATGCATGACTTGTTTCTGGACGTATGAATTACGTGTCTTTATTGCCTTTGCTGAACGACTTGTGTACTAGCTAGAATTATCTTCACAACCATCTTGTATCAAATTTATTGTGTGCTATATTTCATGCTATATGTAAAATAAGCGGTATTGTAAGTTTGTAAAATATTGTGTAAAAGTTTGAACGCGAAATATTATTATAATCAGTTTTTCATATAGAATTGTAGTAGTTGAATTGTATATTAGCTACTAAGTATGAACTTAACGGGTAGGTACTACCCGAATTTAAACTTATAAAACGCTAATATGAAGAAAAAGCTTTTATAAATGAGTTCATATTATGCTACGAAATACTATTAACTACTCTTAATATTCTGTATGATTAACTTGTTCCATTTGACTATTTTGAAGGAAATGGCACCGACTACTCGACACACCGTGAATATGAATGAAGAGGAATTCCGTACTTTTCTAGCTTCAAACATAGCCGTAGTACAGGCTGCGCTACATACCAATAATAACCTTGGATCTAGCAGTACAGGAAATCTTGTAGGATGCACCTACAAAGAATTCACTGCCTGCAAACCTTTGGAATTTGATGGAACCGAAGGACCGATCGGATTGAAACGGTAGACCGAGAAGGTCGAATCGGTGTTTGCCATAAGTAAGTGTACTGAAGAGGACAAAGTGAAGTACGCTACGCATACCTTCACAGGTTCTACGTTAACATGGTGGAATACCTATCTAGAGCAAGTGGGACAAGATGATGCTTACGCACTACCGTGGTCAGCATTCAAGCACTTAATGAACGAGAAGTACCGTCCCAGAACTGAGGTCAATAAGCTCAAGACAGAACTTAGAGGGTTACGAACCCAAGGATTTGATATTACCACGTATGAAAGACGATTCACAGAATTGTGCCTATTGTGTCCGGGAGCATTCGAAGATGAGGAAGAGAAGATCGACGCGTTTGTGAAAGGATTACCGGAAAGAATCCAAGAAGATATAAGTTCACACGAGCCCGCCTCCATACAACAGGCATGTAGAATGGCTCACAAACTAGTGAACCATATTGAAGAAAGAATTAAAGAACAGACTGCTGAAGAGGCCAATGTGAAGCAAGTCAAAAGAAAGTGGGAGGAAAACGGTGATAAGAATCACCAATACAACAACAACAGCAATTACAACAATAATCGCAACAATTATCCCAACAATCGCAACATCAATCGCAACAACAACAAACGGTCCAACAACAACAACAACAGCAGCAACTACAACAATCATCCCAACAACAATAATAACCGAAACAACAACAACAATCAGAAGCAGCTATGCCAAAGGTTTGAAAAGTATCACTCGGGGTTCTGCACCAAATTTTGTAACAAGTGTAAAATAAATGGTCATAGCGCGGCAAAGTGTGAGGTCTACGGACCAGGGGATAATTGAACGAAAGGAACAAATGGTGTCGGAACGAGTAATGGCGGAGCAAGTAGTGTCGGAGCAAGTTATGCCAATGTAGTTTGTTATAAATGTGGAAAACCGGGCCACATTATTAGAAATTGCCCGAACCAGGAGAACACGAATGGACAAGGCCGCGGAAGAGTTTTCAATA
Organism: Rutidosis leptorrhynchoides; assembly: GCF_046630445.1. Lineage (NCBI taxonomy): Eukaryota > Viridiplantae > Streptophyta > Magnoliopsida > Asterales > Asteraceae > Rutidosis > Rutidosis leptorrhynchoides. The sequence goes on from NC_092337.1 coordinate 264,540,496, forward strand.
TTAATGTGGCAGAGGCACAGGAAGACCCGGAGCTTGTTACGGGTACGTTTCTTATTGACAATAAATCTGCTTACGTTTTATTTGATTCGGGTGCGGATAGAAGCTATATGAGTAGAGATTTTTGTGCTAAATTAAGTTGTCCATTGATGCCTTTGGATAGTAAATTTTTACTCGAATTAGCAAATGGTAAATTAATTTCAGCAGATAATATATGTCGGAATCGAGAAATTAAACTGGTTAGCGAAACATTTAAGATTGATTTGATACCAGTAGAGTTAGGGAGTTTTGATTTGATAATCGGTATGGACTGGTTGAAAGAAGTGAAAGCAGAGATCGTTTGTTACAAAAATGCAATTCGCATTATACGAGAAAAAGGAAAACCCTTAATGGTGTACGGAGAAAAGGGCAACACGAAGCTACATCTTATTAGTAATTTGAAGGCATAAAAACTAATAAGAAAAGGTTGCTATGCTGTTCTAGCACACGTCGAGAAAGTACAAACTGAAGAAAAGAGCATCAATGATGTTCCCGTCACAAAAGAATTTCCCGATGTATTTCCGAAAGAATTACCGGGATTACCCCCACATCGATCCGTTGAATTTCAAATAGATCTTGTACCAGGAGCTGCACCAATAGCTCATGCTCCTTACAGACTCGCACCCAAAGAGATGAAAGAACTGCAAAGCCAATTACAAGAACTTTTAGAGCGTGGTTTCATTCGACCAAGCACATCACCGTGGGGAGCTCCTGTTTTGTTTGTCAAGAAGAAAGATGGTACATTCAGGTTGTGTATCGACTACCGAGAGTTGAACAAACTTACCATCAAGAATCGCTACCCACTACCGAGAATCGACGACTTATTTGATCAACTACAAGGCTCGTCTGTTTATTCAAAGATTGACTTACGTTCCGGGTACCATCAAATGCAGGTGAAAGAAGATGATATTCCAAAGACTGCTTTCAGAACACGTTATGGTCATTACGAGTTTATGGTCATGCCGTTTGGTTTAACTAATGCACCAGCTGTGTTCATGGACCTTATGAACCGAGTGTGTGGACCATACCTTGACAAGTTTGTCATTGTTTTCATTGATGACATACTTATTTACTCAAAGAATGACCAAGAACACGGTGAACATTTGAGAAAGGTGTTAGAAGTATTGAGGAAGGAAGAATTGTACGCTAAGTTTTCAAAGTGTGCATTTTGGTTGGAAGAAGTTCAATTCCTCGGTCACATAGTGAACAAAGAAGGTATTAAGGTGGATCCGGCAAAGATAGAAACTGTTGAAAAGTGGGAAACCCCGAAAACTCCGAAACACATACGCCAGTTTTTAGGACTAGCTGGTTACTACAGAAGGTTCATCCAAGACTTTTCCAGAATAGCAAAACCCTTGACTGCATTAACGCATAAAGGGAAGAAATTTGAATGGAATGATGAACAAGAGAAAACGTTTCAGTTATTGAAGAAAAAGCTAACTACGGCACCTATATTGTCATTGCCTGAAGGGAATGATGATTTTGTGATTTATTGTGACGTATCAAAGCAAGGTCTCAGTTGTGTATTAATGCAACGAACGAAGGTGATTGCTTATGCGTCTAGACAATTGAGGATTCACGAACAAAATTATACGACGCATGATTTGGAATTAGGTGTGGTTGTTTTTGCATTAAAGACTTGGAGGCACTACTTATATGGGGTCAAAAGTATTATATATACCGACCATAAAAGTCTTCAACACATATTTAATCAGAAACAACTGAATATGAGGCAGCGTAGGTGGATTGAATTATTGAATGATTACGACTTTAAGATTCGTTACCACCCGGGGAAGGCAAATGTGGTAGCCGATGCCTTGAGCAGGAAGGACAGAGAACCCATTCGAGTAAAATCTATGAATATAATGATTCATAATAACCTTACTACTCAAATAAAGGAGGCACAACAAGGAGTTTTAAAAGAGGGAAATTTAAAGGATGAAATACCCAAAGGATCGGAGAAGCATCTTAATATTCGGGAAGACGGAACCCGGTATAGGGCTGAAAGGATTTGGGTACCAAAATTTGGAGATATGAGAGAAATGGTACTTAGAGAAGCTCATAAAACCAGATACTCAATACATCCTGGAACGGGGAAGATGTACAAGGATCTCAAGAAACATTTTTGGTGGCCGGATATGAAAGCCGATGTTGCTAAATACGTAGGAGAATGTTTGACGTGTTCTAAGGTCAAAGCTGAGCATCAGAAACCATCAGGTCTACTTCAACAACCCGAAATCCCGGAATGGAAATGGGAAAACATTACCATGGATTTCATCACTAAATTGCCAAGGACTGCAAGTGGTTTTGATACTATTTGGGTAATAGTTGATCGTCTCACTAAATCAGCACACTTCCTACCAATAAGAGAAGATGACAAGATGGAGAAGTTAGCACGACTGTATTTGAAGGAAGTCATCTCCAGACATGGAATACCAATCTCTATTATCTCTGATAGGGATGGCAGATTTATTTCAAGATTCTGGCAGACATTACAGTAAGCATTAGGAACTCGTCTAGACATGAGTACTGCCTATCATCCACAAACTGATGGGCAGAGCGAAAGGACGATACAAACGCTTGAAGACATGCTACGAGCATGTGTTATTGATTTCGGAAACAGTTGGGATCGACATCTACCGTTAGCAGAATTTTCCTACAACAACAGCTACCATTCAAGCATTGAGATGGCGCCGTTTGAAGCACTTTATGGTAGAAAGTGCAGGTCTCCGATTTGTTGGAGTGAAGTGGGGGATAGACAGATTACGGGTCCAGAGATTATACAAGAAACTACCGAGAAGATCATCCAAATTCAACAACGATTGAAAACCGCCCAAAGTCGACAAAAGAGCTACGCTGACATTAAAAGAAAAGATATAGAATTTGAAATTGGAGAGATGGTCATGCTTAAAGTTGCACCTTGGAAAGGCGTTGTTCGATTTGGTAAACGAGGGAAATTAAATCCAAGGTATATTGGACCATTCAAGATTATTGATCGTGTCGGACCAGTAGCTTACCGACTTGAGTTACCTCAACAACTCGCGGCTGTACATAACACTTTCCACGTCTCGAATTTAAAGAAATGTTTTGCTAAAGAAGATCTCACTATTCCGTTAGATGAAATCCAAATCAACGAAAAACTTCAATTCATCGAAGAACCCGTCGAAATAATGGATCGTGAGGTTAAAAGACTTAAGCAAAACAAGATACCAATTGTTAAGGTTCGATGGAATGCTCGTAGAGGACTCGAGTTCACCTGGGAGCATGAAGATCAGATGAAGAAGAAATACCCGCATCTATTTCCAGAAGATTCGTCAACACCTTCAACAGCTTAAAATTTCGGGACGAAATTTATTTAACGGGTAGGTACTGTAGTGACCCGAACTTTTCCATGTTTATATATATTAATGGAGATTGATATTTACATGATTAAATGTTTCCAACATGTTAAGCAATCAAACTTGTTAAGACTTGATTAATTGAAATAGGTTTCATATAGACAATTGACCACCCAAGTTGACCGGTGATTCACGAACGTTAAAACTTGTAAAAACTATATGATGACATATATATGGTTATATATATAGTTAACATGATATTATGATAAGTAAACATATCATTAAGTATATTAACAATGAACTACATATGTAAAAACAAGACTACTAACTTAATGATTTTGAAACGAGACATATATGTAACGATTATCGTTGTAACGACATTTAATGTATATATATCATATTAAGAGATATTCGTACATCATAATATCATGGTAATATAATAATTTAAAATCTCTTTTGATATTATAAACATTGGGTTAACAACATTTAACAAGATCGTTAACCTAAAGGTTTCAAAACAACATTTACATGTAACGACTAACGATGACTTAACGACTCAGTTAAAATGTATATACATGTAGTGTTTTAATATGTATTCATACACTTTTGAAAGACTTCAAGACACTTATCAAAATACTTCTACTTAACAAAAATGCTTACAATTATATCCTCGTTCAGTTTCATCAACAATTCTACTCGTATGCACCCGTATTCGTACTCGTACAATACACAGCTTTTAGATGTATGTACTATTGGTATATACACTCCAATGATCAGATCTTAGTAGCCCATGTGAGTCACCTAACACATGTGGGAACCATCATTTGGCAACTAGCATGAAATATCTCATAAAATTACAAAAATATGAGTAATCATTCATGACTTATTTACATGAAAACAAAATTACATATCCTTTATATCTAATCCATACACCAACGACCAAAAACACATAAAAACACTTTAATTCTTCAATTTTCTTCATCTAATTGATCTCTCTCAAGTTCTATCTTCAAGTTCTAAGTGTTCTTCATAAATTCCAAAAGTTCTAGTTTCATAAAATCAAGAATACTTTCAAGTTTGCTAGCTCACTTCCAATCTTGTAAGGTGATCATCCAACCTCAAGAAATCTTTGTTTCTTACAGTAGGTTATCATTCTAATACAAGGTAATAATCATATTCAAACTTTGGTTCAATTTCTATAACTATAACAATCTTATTTCAAGTGATGATCTTACTTGAACTTGTTTTCGTGTCATGATTCTGCTTCAAGAACTTCGAGCCATCCAAGGATCCATTGAAGCTAGATCCATTTTTCCCTTTTCCAGTAGGTTTATCCAAGGAACTTAAGGTAGTAATGATGTTCATAACATCATTCGATTCATACATATAAAGCTATCTTATTCGAAGGTTTAAACTTGTAATCACTAGAACATAGTTTAGTTATTTCTAAACTTGTTCACAAACAAAAGTTAATCCTTCTAACTTGACTTTTAAAATCAACTAAACACATGTTCTATATCTGTATGATATGATAACTTAATGATTTAAAACCTGGAAACACGAAAAACACCGTAAAACCGGATTTACGCCGTCGTAGTAACACCGCGGGCTGTTTTGGGTTAGTTAATTAAAAACTATGATAAACTTTGATTTAAAAGTTGTTATTCTTAGAAAATGATTTTTATTATGAACATGAAACTATATCCAAAAATTATGGTTAAACTCAAAGTGGAAGTATGTTTTCTAAAATGGTCATCTAGACGTCGTTCTTTCGACTGAAATGACTACCTTTACAAAATCGGATTGTAACTTATTTTTCCGACAATAAACCTATACTTTTTCTGTTTAGATTTATAAAATAGAGTTCAATATGAAACCATAGCAATTTGATTCACTCAAAACGGATTTAAAATGAAGAAGTTATGGGTAAAACAAGATTGGATAATTTTTCTCATTTTAGCTACGTGAAAATTGGTAACAAATCTATTCCAACCATAACTTAATCAACTTGTATTGTATATTATGTAATCTTGAGATACCATAGACACGTATACAATGTTTCGACCTATCATGTCGACACATCTATTTATATTTCGGAACAACCATAGACACTCTATATGTGAATGTTGGAGTTAGCTATACAGGGTTGAGGTTGATTCCAAAATATATATAGTTTGAGTTGTGATCAATACTGAGATACGTATACACTGGGTCGTGGATTGATTCAAGATAATATTTATCGATTTATTTCTGTACATCTAACTGTGGACAATTAGTTGTAGGTTACTAACGAGGACAGCTGACTTAATAAACTTAAAACATCAAAATATATTAAAAGTGTTGTAAATATAATTTGAACATACTTTGATATATATGTATATATTGTTATAGGTTCGTGAATCAACCAGTGGCCAAGTCTTACTTCCCGACGAAGTAAAAATCTGTGAAAGTGAGTTATAGTCCCACTTTTAAAATCTAATATTTTTGGGATGAGAATACATGTAGGTTTTATAAATGATTTACAAAATAGACACAAGTACGTGAAACTACATTCTATGGTTGAATTATCGAAATCGAATATGCCCCTTTTTATTAAGTCTGGTAATCTAAGAATTAGGGAACAGACACCCTAATTGACGCGAATCCTAAAGATAGATCTATCGGGACCAACAAGCCCCATCCAAAGTACCGGATGCTTTAGTACTTCGAAATTTATATCATATCCGAAGGGTGTCCCGGAATGATGGGGATATTCTTATATATGCATCTTGTTAATGTCGGTTACCAGGTGTTCATCATATGAATGATTTTTATCTCTATGTATGGGATGTGTATTGAAATATGAAATCTTGTGGTCTATTGTTACGATTTGATATATATAGGTTAAACCTATAACTCACCAACATTTTTGTTGACGTTTAAAGCATGTTTATTCTCAGGTGAATATTAAGAGCTTCCGCTGTTGCATACTAAAATAAGGACAAGATTTGGAGTCCATGTTTGTATGATATTGTGTAAAAACTGCATTCAAGAAACTGATTTCGATGTAACATATTTGTATTGTAAACCATTATGTAATGGTCGTGTGTAAACAGGATATTTTAGATTATCATTCTTTGATAATCTACGTAAAGCTTTTTAAACCTTTATTTATGAAATAAAGGTTATGGTTTGTTTTAAAAAGGAATGCAGTCTTTGAAAAACGTCTCATATAGAGGTCAAAACCTCGCAACGAAATCAATTAATATGGAACGTTTTTAATCAATAAGAACGGGACATTTCAAGTACCGTCCCAGAACCGAGGTCAATAAGCTCAAGACAGAACTTAGAGGGTTACGAACCCAAGGATTTGATATTACCACGTACGAAAGATGATTCACAGAATTATGCCTATTGTGTCCGGGAGCGTTCGAAGATGAGGAAAAGAAGATAGACGCGTTTGTGAAAGGATTACCGGAAAGAATCCAAGAAGATATAAGTTCACACGAGCCCGCCTCCATACAACAGGCATGTAGAATGGCTCACAAACTAGTGAACCAGATTGTAGGTTACTAACGAGGACAGCTTACTTAATAAACTTAAAACAACAAAATATATTAAAAGTGTTGTAAATATATTTTGAACATACTTTGATATATATGTATATATTGTTATAGGTTGATGAATCAACCAGTGGCCAAGTCTTACTTCCCGACGAAGTAAAAAATCTGTGAAAGTGAGTTATAGTCCCACTTTTAAAATCTAATATTTTTGGGATGAGAATACATGCAGGTTTTATAAATGATTTACAAAATAGACAAAAGTACGTGAAACTACATTCTATGGTTGAATTATCGAAATCGAATATGCCCCTTTTTATTAAGTCTGGTAATCTAAGAATTAGGGAACAGACACCCTAATTGACGCGAATCCTAAAGATAGATCTATTGGGCCTAACAAACCCCATCCAAAGTACCGGATGCTTTAGTACTTCGAAATTTATATCATATCCGAAGGGTGTCCCGGAATGATGGGGATATTCTTATATATGCATCTTGTTAATGTCGGTTACCAGGTGTTCACCATATGAATGATTTTTATCTCTATGTATGGGATGTGTATTGAAATATGAAATCTTGTGGTCTATTGTTACGATTTGATATATATAGGTTAAACCTATAACTCACCAACATTTTTTTTGACGTTTAAATCATGTTTATTCTCAGGTGAATACTAAGAGCTTCCGCTATTGCATACTAAAATAAGGACAAGATTTAGAGTCCATGTTTGTATGATATTGTGTAAAAACTGCATTCAAGAAACTGATTTCGATGTAACATATTTGTATTGTAAACCATTATGTAATGGTCGTGTGTAAACATGTTATTTTAGATTATCATTATTTGATAATCTACATAAAGCTTTTTAAACCTTTATTTATGAAATAAAGGTTATGGTTTGTTTTAAAATGAAATCAATTAATATGGAACGTTTTTAATATGGAGCGTCTTTGAAACAATGCAGTCTTTGAAAAACGTCTCATATAGAGGTCAAAACCTCGCAACGAAATCAATTAATATGGAACATTTTTAATCAATAAGAACGGGACATTTCATAATGCATCCTAACGACTTATCAGTTAGACACATTAATGCAGACCTGGTTCGCTAAGACCACTGCTCTGATGCCACATGTAAAGACCCGTCCTAATCCATAAGAACGAATACAATAACATATGATTACATCGCGAGGTATTTGGCCTCTATATGATACATTTTACAAACAATGAATTTGTTTTAAAAGACAAACTTTCATTTCATCGAAAGTTGACAGGCATGCATACCATTTCATAATATCCATCTATAAATGATCTAATCTTTCATTTACTTAATCATAATCTTTACTGATCTCAACGACTTAAATGCAACGTCTTTTGAAATATGCCATGAATGATTCCAAGTAATATCTTTAAAATGAGCTAATGCACAGCGGAAGATTTCTTTAATACATGAGAATAAACATGCTTTAAAGTGTCAACCAAAAGGTTGGTGAGTTCATTAGTTTATCATAATCATTCATTTCCATCATTTTAATTGACCACAAGAATTTCATTTCCAGTTTCTCATAAATATACGTCCCATGCATAGTAATAAAAATCATTCATATGGATTGAACACCTGATAACCGACATTAACAAGATGCATATAAGAATATCCCCATCATTCCGGGACATCCATCGGACATGATATAAAAACTCGAAGTACTAAAGAATCCGGTACTTTGGATGGGGTTTGTTAGGCCCGATAGATATATCTTTAGGATTCGCGTCAATTAGGGGTACACTAATTCTCAAAATTAGTGATGTTCCCTAATTCTTAGGCTACCAAGCAAAAGGGGCATATTCGGCTTCGATCATTCAACCATATAAAGTAGTTTCGATTACTTGTGTCTATTTCGTAAAACATTTATAAAAATTCGCATGTATTCTCAGCCCAAAAATATAAAGGGTAAAAAGGCAAATGAAACTCACCATACTGTATTTCGTAGTAAAAATACATATAACGTCATTGAACAAGTGCAAGGTTGGCCTCGGATTCACGGACCTAAATTATATATATATATATATATATATATATATATATATATATATATATATATATATATATATATATATATATATGTGTGTGTGTGTGTGTGTGTGTGTGTGTGTGTGTGTGTGTGTGTGTTAGTCAATATATGTATAGCAATTTAGGTCAGGTCATAGTGTACCACAATCCTAATGCTCGAGACTAATATGCAAAAGTCAACAAAAGTCAAATTGACTCAAACTGATTTCAAAATTTACACATGATTATTATATAGTTTAAATATCGTCATTTTAATTTTTAAATATTTTTAAAAGTTTATATTAGAGTAAATAATATAATTCATTTATTATTAAAATTTATATAATAAAAATATACTTTTATATATCTTAAGTAATAAAATTTATAAAGTTCATTTAATATAATATGATAGATAGTATTAACGTAATTATTTTACACATAGTAAAATATCTTTGTATTACATATTTATTTGATAAAATAACATTGATAATAATAACAAGTAAAAGTTGTATTATTTTGTAATAATAATTATTATTACTCTATTAATAAAAATATCAATATTTATATTTGCTAAAAGTGATATTATGATAAAACGATAATTCTAATTATGATAACTTTAATATTTACGATACTTTTTAATATTAACTTTAAAATAATAATTTTATTTAAAATGGTAATAATAATGATATTTTATAATAATAATGACATTTCATTTAAAATGATAATTTTACTTAAAATGATAGTTTTAATTCTAACGATACATTTAATAATAGTAATGATAAAAATAATAAGAACGGTAATTTTATTTAAATCAATATCTTACCATATTTTAATTCCATCATGATACTCATACTCAATATTTCTTAATCGATTCGTTTAATAGCTTTTAATCGTCTTTTATATCGCGTTCATTTTAATGATAATAAAAGTAATCATAATAATTACTAATATTAGTTTTAATTATAATTATACTAATAATAATAAATATTATGATATTATTACTTGATAATACTAATAACTATTTTTAATGATAATAATAATAATAATAATAATACTAATTATAACTTTATCGATAATAACGACAGTAATAATAATAACAATAACAATTTTTAATGATAATACCTTTTATTGATAATGATAATAATAATAATAATAATATTAATAATATTAATAATAATAATAATAATAATAATAATAATAATAATAATAATAATAATAATAATAACAATAACAACAATAATAATAATGATAATTAGATAAAACTTAGAACGATGATAATAATAATAATCATTTTTAATAATAATACAAAAATTCAATTGACTATAACTTCTAATCCGTTCATCGAAATCATTTGATATCTAAATGAAAAGTTCTTAATTTTTCGCTAGCTTTCCAATGGCATGCATATCTTATACCTTATCTCAACCTCATATGTAACTAATTCAAGATTCAACATAACCTATCTAATGGCAATATTAAAAGTACAAGCATGCATAACCCTATATACTCGAGCACTAGTCAGGGATACACTATTAATATATAAAAGTTAATTTATGAGTACTCACGTATCAATATTGAGATTCAATATTGCAGGAATGGTACGTAGATGCAACTGAGACGATAAACACTAGATTGACCTCATGAGCATACCCATGAACCATACCCATCACCTCCATAGCTATAACCCATAATTCTCTTAGCCCTATCCTACTCGAAAACCAGTTTTGAAGATAACCCACTCATGACCTCGTCATAGTATTTTAGGTATAAGTAATATTAAATAATAATATTAATCTTAATAATACTAATATTAATAATAATAATAATAATAATAATAATAATAATAATAATAATAATAATAATAATAATAATAATAATAATAATATAAATAATAAAATTAATAAGAACAGAAGGAGTAATATATTCAATGTATATGTGTGTGTGTAAACTGATCGAGCTCGCAAGCTTTATGCAAGTTTTCTGATTCCAACATCCATGCAATCGCTTGGTGTATGTGAGGGAAGGCCATGCGATCGCATGGCTCCCATTTAAAGTTAATAATATTTTATATATAATATATTTAATTTATATAATTACTTATATATTATATTATATTACATTTACGTGCGTAGTTAAATTGTAATTTTTGTTCCAAAGTCTCGTACTTTGTTACTCGACTAATATCTCTGTTTCGGTTTCTCGAACGCTCGTTCGTACGTTTAGATAACTAACCTTTTACGTTTATGCGACGTGTACCCTTATTAATAATTTGACTTACTCATCAAAAAATTACCTTATGATAAATGTAACTTATAAAATTGAGCGTTGTGGTCATTTGCTTCTATAACTCAGAGTCTCGTAGTTTATCAAAATGTATCATTTTAAATCATCTGTTAAATATTATATTTTGTCACTTGTATAATACATATATATATATATATATATATATATATATATATATATATATATATATATATATATATATATATATATATATATATATATATATATATATATATATTTTATATGTATATCCTTATTTAATAATACAACATTTAGTTTTTCAAAACTAATTATATTTTTAAAGTTTATTTTGGAATAGTTTAGTTAGTAGAAAAATATTATATCAATCACGTTTACATTTTTGAAACGCTTTATCTACTTGTAATTTATAATATAAACTTTATTTAAATTCTTTAAAAGTCATATACAATTATCCTATAAAACGTACTAATTAATAAAGTTCTTTTTAAACTAAAACGTTTTTAATACATTTAAATCAAATATGATAACTTTGTTTTTCTAAAAATAAATATATAAAATAATCATTTTATTAAAAGGTTAAAATAGAAGAAGTTGTTATATCGTAAAATGTTTTACAAAAGTAAGATTAAATATACTTTTAATAGATTTCAAGTTTTTAACGTTTGTTGGTGCAACGTGATATAAAGTCTAAAGGTTAGATAAACGTATAAAATCATTTTAATGTAAAATGTTAATTTACTTAACTTGTCGATATCCATCTTCTAAGTTATCTATATTCTACAATTTTACTTCCATGTTAATTAATATACAAGTTTAATAGTTTATCTTATCAAAAGTCACGAGACAATTATTGTAAAGCATAAATTGAAAATCAAACGTGAATCTCCACTAACCCTTGTCTAGTTCCCGTTAATTGACACCTTTGTTCCTTCTGATAAATCACTTTACCAATTATTTCGAATACCGTTAAAAATAATAGCTTTCTCAAATCATAGTAGACCTCTTAACATAGACTCGTAATTATAATTTAATGTATTTGATAAATCAATCATTTCATATCATCTTTTAATTCCATCGATAACTATTATAATATATTTTGAAACAAATACGTTTATATAAAGTATTATACGTCTAATACTTTGTTAATGTTTTCAAGTTATAATATATACACATATACATATATAATCATATTCGGTCATATAATGGTTCGTGAATCATTGGAATTTGGTCGAGGTTAAATGAGTGTATGAACACAGTTTAAAATTCTTGAGATTCAACTTACAAACTTTGCTTATCGTGTTGGGAATATATAAAGATTAAAGTTTAAATTTGGTCAGAAATTTCCGGGTCGTCACAAGATCAAACAAAAAAATGAAACCCTAAGTTACTTATGAGATCTCAAGCTAGTAACCTTGTATCTTTTGTTTAATGAAACACAAGTCACAAATCTAAAGTACAACAAACTAAAGAAGATCATAAGTTAGTAAACTTTTGATCTTTACTAACTTTTTGTAGAAACTTCAAGCTAGTAAGCTTGTATTTCAAACTTTCTTGAAGATCCATAAAGTAAAGTGTTGTCTCTACAAGTTACATGAAGATCATAAACATAGGTTTTGATCTTTAAACATAAATTAAGAGATCTTAAGTTAATAAACTTAGATCTAACAAGATTATCAAGATTCAAAGCTAAAAAGCTTGAATTCTTCATGTTCTTGAAAACTTTTCAAAACAAAGTTTAAATCAACAAAAGTTATGAAGATTCAAGTTACAAAACTTGAATCTTTGTTCATGATGATGATGATTTATGAATTAAAGTAAGAAAAGAGAGAAAAAGAAGGCAAGAAATTACAAGTTCTTCAAAGTTTTATTGTGAGAAACTAGAGAGAGATTTGAGAGAAAATGTGTGTGTGTTTGAATGAAATGAAATGAGAATGAAATGAGCTTTTAAAAAAAAATAAAGTGGTGGTGAGGTGGTGATGGTGGCCGATGGTTTGGGGGGGGGGGACCATTTTGGTCTCATGTGGTGGTGGCATGGTGTGGTCCATGGTAGTGGTACAAAGTTGTGTTGGTTGGTTGGGTGGCATGCAACATGTTGTAAGTATTTGGTACATAAGCATGCAAGTTACTTGTCTTATATTTTCATGGGCTAGTTATTAATTACATGGGCTAATTAATCCACTAATTAGTCCACTAAGTTGATTAGGTTGGGCCATGGAAGTCCATTAAGGTGTGTTAAGTCCATTAAGGTAACTAGTAAGTGAAAGGACCCGTTCATATACATTATAAACGACTCACAATAGTTGATTACATCGCGAGGTGTTTGACCTCTATATGATACATTTTACAAACATTGCATTCGTTTTAAATGACAAACTTTCTTTACATCGAAATTTGACAAGCATGCATACCATTTCGTAATAACCACTATCCAACTATAAGTTGACTTAATAATAATCTTTGATGAACTCAATGACTCGAATTCAACGTTCTTCGAAATATGCCATGAAAGACTCCAAGTAATATCTTTAAAATGAGCAAACACACAGTGGAAGATTTCTTTAATACCTGAGAATAAACATGCTTTAAAGTGTCAACCAAACGGTTGGTGAGTTCATTAGTTTATCATAATCATTCATTTTCATCATTTTAATAGACTACAAGAATTTCATTTCCAGTTCTCATAAATATACGTCCCATGCACAGAGACAAAAATCATTCATATGGTGAACACCTGGTAACCGACATTAACAAGATGCATATAAGAATAACCCCTATCATTCCGGGAAATCCTTCGGACATGATAAAAACAAATTCGAAGTACTAAAGTATCCGGTACTTTGGATGGGGTTCGTTAGGCCCAATAGATCTATCTTTAGGATTTGCGTCAATTAGTAGATCGATTTACTAATTCTTAGGCTACCAAGCAAAGGGGGCATATTCGGCTTCGATCATTCACCCATATAATGTAGTTTCAATTACTTGTGTCTATTTCGTAAAACATTTATAAAAATTGCGCATGTATTCTCAGCCTAAAAATATAAAGGCTAAAAAGGCAAATGAAACTCACCTAATGTATTTTGTAGTAAAAATACATATGACTATATTGAACAATGCAGGGTTGGCCTCGGATTCACGAACCTATATCATTTGTGTATATATTAACACACATATTTGTAATCAAACAAATTTATATTTTATATCTTAAAAAATATACTTTATATATATTTAGTTTTTATATTCATTTATAATAATTAATATTTAGATAGTTTTATATATATATGTGATTAGTATTATGTTGAAAATCAATAAGTTGTTATATGTAAATATTCATATAATTAATGTTAATATGCTTATTCTTTAATTTTATGTAATACTAATATATTATGTATCAAATATATTTTTATATATCTAATATTTCTTTGATAAAATGATGTTAATAATAATAATAATAATAATAATAATAATAATAATAATAATAATAATAATAATATTAATAATAATAATAATAATAATAATAATAATATCAATCACAATAATAATCACATTAAGAATAATGATAATAAAATCAATAAAATGATAAGATTTATACCCTCGTGTATTATTATCGTATAACGACATCGTTAACATTATTGCTATCATATCATGCCATCATTATAATCATCTCTTTCACATCATCATCATTATATCGTGATCATTATCACCATGATCATCCGTAACCATCATCTCGAACATTTCCTGGTACACGTTCATCACTCACACCCGTTTTATGTTTTACTTCATTATTACGAGTTACAAAATCAACACCCACATCAATCATCATTACAATCATCCACTCATCATCATCTATCTTAACATCATCTATGTTGCCATCATCGACTTCATAATACCGTTTATCATTATCATCATGCATAATCCTATCATATCCTTATATTGCATCGTCCAAACGAAATAGCAGTATGGCAGTAACAAGTCGATCAAGGTAGTATTTAACATGGCCCTACAGCAGCTCATTTGATAACCCAATACTTTACTCAATGGCAGCCCATTTAGAAACTGAATATAGTAGCCTAATAAAGGCCCAATATTTGTATAAATAAAACTCACAAGATTAATCGGCCAAAGGTTTAAAGAACCAACTTTGCTTCTCTCTTTTTCCTTGGATTACTTCACCGATTTAGAGGACATAAACAGGTTCATTCGTAACAGCTGGCACTCTTTTTCTTTGCACAACAAATACGTCATCATCAATTGATTCATTATCCTAATCCTTATTTTAATCATCTAGTGGGAGTTGGTTTGGTACTTTTGGCTAAAAAGAAAAAGTAGTAGCACTAGCATTTGTACGTCTATATTAACACGACTCCACAGCTTCATGGTTTTTGATGGATTAATATAATCTAAAGTATTATAAGTGGGTTATTTATTCCATGGGTGTTGGCTACTAAGGAAACAAAAGTAATACAAAGTGGTTGGGTTTAAATTTTGATTCAATACAAAAGGAACACATATCAGCCTCATCAAGTTTTATTTAATCATTAACATTCCAATCAATATTCAAAACATCTTGGAACAAGAAACAGAAAAACGCAGAAGTGAACATAGGGTTGTTGGTGTATTGTGACATAGAAATCAGGAATGAAAGTGGGAAAATTGCAGTAGCAGATCGATAGTTACAGCAGGTGATAATAAGGTGGTTCATGGTGTTTTGTCTTCAAACAGGAAACGAGAAGATGCAATATTAAATAACGAGTGAAAGTGAGAGAAGATGAGAGAGAGGATTTGTAGAGGTTGTGGTGGCTTGCAAGGTGGTGGTTAAGATTGCAAAAATAGAAGAATGGTTTGAGTTATCGAGCTAAAGGCTGCTGGATGGGTTTTGATTATAAACCGGATAGTAACATGAATATAGCAAAGTGGGTTTGTTATTGCTTCGAATTAACACAGGAAAATGATTATATGTTCACTAATATGAAGAGGATAGAGAGAAGAGAGATGGTGGTTGATGGCATTCGATGATGGTGTTTATTAATTATCAAAGGAAATCAATTAGGTTCTTGGTGGTTCCGGTGATGGTTGATGAGAGGAATATAGATGGTTAAAGAAATATATAGGTATGTATATTCTTATTTGTGCATATTTTTATCAATGTGTATGTACATGTAAGTACATATATTGTTATTGATGGTAATCGAATAATGATTTTAACTATATCCACTTGTTTTGCAGTGAAAGAAATTGACACAGGTGGAGTAATGAATAGAGAATGGAAGATAAAGTTGATCTTGATATCTCATTGAGTTTGTTTGTATCTATGGTTTGATGTTAACATGTAACAAACTGGAGACATGAACAAATTTGATTACAGAGTTGGATGTATATATGCAACTGAATCGTACATCTTTTGTCTGAAATCCTGATTTGAATTGTGATTTGATTCGTTTATGTAATAGATTTAGGGACAAAGACAAAATGATTACAGTAATGGTACGTGAAACAGATTCTAAAACTAATTCGTGGAGATATGATTTTATGTAAATAATACAATTAATTAATAATTATAATTATATTAAAATACACAAAATATTAATAATAATAATAATATTAATATTAATAATAATAATAATAATAAGTGTAATATTAATAATATGATGATATCACATATACTTAATAATAATAATCTTAATAAGTTTAATCTTAATTAATAATAATGATAATAATAATAAAAATAAAAATGGTAATAATAATATTATTAATGATACTAATAATTTTAGTTATAATAATATTAATAATATTAGTGATAATAATAACATTAATAATAAATATAATACAATTCAAATTTATATATTAACAGTAACTTAATTATTCTAATTGTTATTTTACATTTTAATTCTAACGATTCATTTATATTTTATTATTTCTAATACTTATAATTATTTACATATACATATATATTTGTATTTTATTTGCAACAATTGTTCGTGAATCGTTGGAAATAGTCATAGGGCAAATGAACTTATGTAACCTGTTTCAAAAATTTTGTGACTCAACATTACAGACTTTGCTTATCGTGTCGAAATCATTTAAAGATTAAGTTTAAATTTAGTCGGAAATTCCCGGGTCATCACAGTACCTACCCGTTAAAGAAATTTTGTCCCGAAATTTGAGTGAGGTCGTCATGGCTAACAATAAGAATGTTTTCATGACAAATATGAGCTGATAAATAGAGTTTTATCATTAGTGAGTAATATGGATAAAACAATTCGTTTACTCGAAGCGTATGGTTGAAGCTATTATAACAGAGTGAAATGAGGGAATAGGAATTCGTCTTACCCGGTGACGTAATCATGGTTGGTTTTAGTAAATAAGGTGCGTCTTAACTTTTGACGTTGTCTTGGTTGAATTCCGGAATTCAAGGAATTTAAAGAAAATCTTCGAAATCTAAAAGATTTGATTCTTCGGCGAGTAAGGAAATTAAGATCTCTATAATTAAATACGGTGATCTGCCTCGATTACTCTGTCTGATATTTCCATTATAAATTAAACTCTTCCATTCCATTATTCTCACCATTCCTATACTTTCTTTCTTAGTTCATACTTCCAAAAGATTGTGAAAATGTTTAATCCGGTTCTAATCCTTGATATTTTTCCTAATTATCATTTCTGTTATCCTTCTTTTCAATCTTCCACCATAAAAATTTGTTTACTTCTACTATTACCTTAGGGTGATACTATTCTTAATTATACCGTGTCTTTATATTGCTATTCGTATTAATATCCACGGTTTGTAACCTACGTGTTTTTATTGGGCCTTATATTTTCTCTTATATTTCGATGTCCATGCTTCTGTCTCCTATATTCATTATCATTCACAGTTAATGTTTTCTCCTATTTGCTGCGATTTATACCCCCATTTACACTTCGAAGTTTTATGATGTGTTTTCTCTTCTTTCCATTAAGCACATTAAGTAATAGTTCAGAATTCGTGGATATGGAGTTTCGAATGAACTTAAGGTTCTAAACAAGAAAGAACGTAATAGCACGATTTGATTTGTCAAATTACCAGAATCACTGAGAATAGAACTGTCAAGAATATATTTTCTTGATATGTTCAGAAGTTAAGCAGAATGAAGGAGTTATGTAACATGGCACATGATGACGTTATGATCTGTGAATCATCACGTCCCGTTAAAAAATTAGCATGACTTATTGTAATATAATCACGTTGATCAAATGTCATTATATTATACTAACTCATGCTTCAGTTCCCAACACTACTTCAAAATCATTCATATTTTAAACTCGAAGGTTTTAGAATTTAGAAACTAAAATAGTTTCTTTTATGATGTAACACAGATAGCATGAAGAGATAACTAATTTCGGATAAGAAGAGTTATGAAAATATCCTCAGAAATATCGAAGATATTTATGATGATATTTTGGAATTTCCAAGTTCGGAAGTTGATTAAGAAAATTTTTTTGCAAAATTTTAACATGACTTCAGAGTAAGATATTCTCTAAAGATTTCAATGGATCCAGAATTACCTGGATTCTTTGAATATAGGGTATGGTCCTTGTATTTTTCCTTGGTCTCCTTCGTGGTTAGCTCAATCCGTTTTTCAGTTCCAACTTTTCTGAGCTTTTCCAATATACTATTCTTTATCATCAACTTCTGACGATTAAGGTCATTTACGGTTTCCTACAGTTTCTGCTGCTTCATTCAGCTTTTTCAAAGTCCAATGTATTGATTCGTAGGCTGGGTGCTTTTCAAAATTTCAGAATTGAAGATCGTAATTCTAGGAGATAATTGTTATATGTATACATATAACTATTGATGTAGAAATGCTACTAAATTCGAAATACTGATTGCTGATTCTTGGTAATTGGTATGGTAATTATTGTTACAGGGTATAGATGAATACACGATGGGGTTTCAAAGAATATAATGATTTTTCTAAAAGTCCAAATTCATTGAAGTTGCTGGTAAGTTTATTGCTAATGTGGTGGAATATAAACGGTTCCCCGGTAACTATGACGACAGGAAAACTTATATATCGAGGTTATAATAAGTCTAATTCGAATGGAAGTCGAAGTTGACTTGCTGTAGCTGTGACAAAATTGGCTAATTTGAAGAGGGATTGTAAAGTTATTTTCGGTAATAACGCCGCCAAAGGTACTAGCACAGATACGTGCTAAACGTTTTCTCAGATTTTCAAGAGTTTTTCAGGTGCATAACTATATGTATAAATCTTTCCTTCCGTAGCTGAAGTGTGGTTGGTTCATCCTTTCGATTAAGGTGTTTTCAAGAATCATGAAAGGTTTGAACGCAAATTGTAATCGTCGAGATACAAACGAGGTTTAAGATGAAATCAAGTGGCAAACTTGAAGAATTGTTTAGTTTCATATGTTATAATCAATATTTTAATTCATTTTAATTGTCCAATGTTTGTAGTCCTCAGTTGATAGTCCACAGTTTGCAATTCAATAATTCATATATAGTTTAATATATAATATTCAAATTAATTAATACGTATTGCGACCCGTGTACATGTTTCAGACTCGATCACAACTCAAAGTATATATATTATTGTAGAATCAACCTCAAACCTGTATAGAGGACTCGATCATTACTGCATATAGAGTGTCTATGGTTATTCCAAATAATATATATAGATGCGTCGATATGATATGTCAAAACCTTGTATACGTGTCCCGGTATTTAAAGTGCGTAAAATAAATAGCAGAAATTAAATGACGATAAATAAAGTGCGTAAAGTAAATAACAGAAATTAAATGACAATAAATAAAATTGCGAGAATTAAATTGCGATAAAATAAATTGCGATAATTAAAATGTAATAAGGAATTAGCAGTTAGCTAGGAACAGTTAGCTAGGATTTTGTTAGCGTGGATTCTTAACAAAATTTCTCATAGTTAATTTGTTTGTTTCTAACAAATTTTATTTTTGTCCAATGTTTTCTTCATTATGCCACTTGTTGGATTCTTATAGGTCAAAATCCAAATATGAAATTGAATGAAAATGGTTATTCTGCGGTGAATGGATACGTATATCTGTAGATGTAAGTAGGATAGTAAATTACTGTTGAATCAGCTTGGAAGAATGCACAGTGTAACTTATTAATGTGAAATTTAAATATTTCTAGGGTATTACCTACCCGTTAAAATATTTTCACCATTAACAGTTTGTACAAAAGAATTTTTAATTACACTCTTATGAAAAGATATATACATATATATTTTCTTCAGATGTAATCATGGATTTAATGAGCTATTATGATATTAAACTCATTTGATTTATCATTAGAACAAGAATTTATAATCTCCAAAACATTAGAGATTACATAATAGCCATGTCAAACGAAGATAAATAATGTAGGACGATTCGTAGAACGTTGATTATGCTCGAGGTACATAATGAGATGTTGAGGCATGTGATGTTGAAACTTGGGTTGTTGGTGGTACTATTGGTGCCGGTGATGTTGCTGAAGCTGGTAAGTTTTGCACCATGTTTTCTAAATTGATTACTCGAGCGTGAAGCTCGTTGACTTCTTCCATTATTCAGGGATGATTGTTTGTCAGAACGAGCGGATGAATAAGGTTTAGAATTGTGGATAGAATATAATCGTGACGAGCTACCCTGGAAATGAGGCTGAAAATGGTGTTTCGGATAGGTTCGCCAGTAAGTGCTTCAGGTTCTTCACCAAGAGGGAAATTCGGTGGGTGGAAAGAATCACCTTCTTCTTGTCTCCAATGATTAAGTAGATCACGAATCCATCAGATGAATTAGGGATGGATGATTGGTTGATTCATACTAGTGACGCTGCTTCCGGAGCTTAGGTGAATATCCTTGTCGGAATAACTGTCGGAATCTGAGGAATTCGAACTGGTTGAGGGATCCATATAGTACGAACAAATGAAGGATTTTCGATAAGAAATAGATTATATGATGTAGATTAGTACCCTGCAATACATAATTTACATATGCATATATAATACTAAAATCCCATAAGTTACGGAGGAATCTACGGAAGCTGTAAGGCAAAGGTAACAATAACAGATACGCTAAGATATGAATTTATCCATATACTGTCTATGCAATAGAGGATGTAAGACGTGTCTAGACTTTAAGGATGATAAGCAAATAATTTTTTACACTAAATGATAAGCAAAACTTTTGACATGCAGACACGGTCGAAGTCAAGACTCACTAATGTATCTAAACAACTATCAGTTAGACACACTAATGCAAGACCTGGTTCGCTAAGACCACTACTCTGATACCTGAAGGTATTTCATATGCCCGAGAGACATAATTAATTAATGTGGCCAATATGTTATGATCCAAGTCGGGTCATACCCAATAACAAACCGTCAACACTCTATGTATTTGTTTTAATGAGTGGATCTTTAAAATAAATATTTGACACTTAGACTTTAGAAATTGGTTTTCTAAAGATAAAATGCAAGAAATAATTATTTGAATAATTATAGGTGCAAGTTTAATTATTTATGATTAAACTTATATGTGTGTGTGTTATAATTTTATAAAGTGATTTATAAAATTATATATATATATATATATATATATATATATATATATATATATATATATACATGTGCAAGTTATATATTTATCTTTGTAATTGGTTTATAAAGATAAAAACAAGTAACATGTATTTATATTTATAAAGTGCAAGTATCATGAAAGAATTACAAGTTATTTAAAGTTTAGCAAAAAAAAAAAAAAAAAAAAAAAAAAGGGAGAGAAAGGGTGGGACGGTTTTGGGAGTCCCAAAACTCCCCCCATGCTTGCTTTAACTAGGGGTTTACTCCACCTAATTGTAATTAAGACTTGCACCTTCCAAAACACACTCTTACACTTGCAAATTCAAACTAGCAAAATCCTCTTCTTCCTTCTTCCTCCTTGGCCGAAATTTTAGGCAATTACAAGGGTTCTTTAGTTGATTTTTGCTAGCACATTTGTGTCTTAAATCCTAACCAAGAAAAGGGTGTTGATTCAAGGTTTGTGGGTATCAAAGGTTTGAGGTTTCAAGTTAGAAACTTGACATTCTTCATCTTCATCTTCATCTTGCTTCAACCTCCATATTTGGAGAAGGTATAAACCCTAACTAGTTCTATTTACATTTTAGTATATTTTCAAGACTAGATCTATAAATGGAATTCATGTTTAAAAGGTTAAACTACACATGCAAACTTGAAATTGCTTCCGCTTGATATATACATATACACACGAATTTATATATATATATATAAAATGGGTTTTGTGAATTTGTTTATGTGATGAATTCCATCAATGGTATCTAGAGCCAAAGTCTTGTTAATATGCTTCTTGTTTTTTGCTAGTAAACTCATCTATTTTACAATCTACCAACATGCATGAAAGTAGAATGGAAAAATCTTGAGTTATGGTGGGGTTTTTGGTTTTGGCCGAATTTTTTGAACCCCAAAAATGGGTTTGGGACTTCAAGTTTGGCCAAGATTTGTTGTTGTTTTGGTTCACAATCATGCCTTGACCTTGTGGTTGGATTTGTGTGTGATTTGGTTGATTATTCATTCTTATGGTTTGTAATAATTATTCATTCATTTTGGTTTGTAAAAGTTGTAATTAATCTTGTAATTTCTTGATGTAATTTATTCTATTTGGTTTGTAAAATAGAATAGGTTGTTATTTCATTTTCTAGAAAAGAAATGTATTAGGATATAATTTTGTAAAGAGAAAATGAAGATTCATGAAGAAGATTACAAGTTGGAACTTTGAAGATTACAAGATTAAGTGGGAGATTTTGTTTAAAATCTCTTACTTGTTTAACCCTTTAGGTAACACTTGTTTTGGCTAAACAAGTGCTTACCACTTTGGCATGATTGTGGACTTTTATTTTGCATGCTTGTATGTTTTTTGTATGTGTTTGGTTGATACAAAATCTCTTGGAACAACTTGCAAAAATGACATTATAATTGGTTATAATTATAACAACATGACACTAATAAATGGTTATTAGGTACTAGATGAAATTGTAAATAAAATGGTTTATTTAAAAGGTAATGAATTGGTAATTGGTTTACTAAAAGGACATGAAAATAGGTTTTTCATAAAACACTACACACCAAATGCATGTTGGTGTATAGTATTTTGTTTTCTAAACTAGAATGTAGAAAACATAAAATCCCTTTAACTAATACAAGGTAAACAAGTTAAACACCATCCTTTTGTATGAACACTTAGACATATTAGGAATCTCTTGATGGGATAAAGGTCACCTAACCATCATGAGTGAACTAATATGAATAAGGTACACTTCGCATACATGTGGGATAAAGGTCACCTAACCACTTGTAGGATAAGTCTACATGTTTACACAAGTAGGACGACTTGATTTGGGAATCATGAACTTAGGGTCACCGAAGCATGAGGAACAAATAGGCGTTGATGGGATTAATATGCCATGCAAAAGGATTGCATGATCCCATAACTTAGAAATTGCAAAAGGATTGCAATTGTCATTATGACTACCTAGCTAAATCAAATGACGGGATAAAGGTCACCTAACCGAAATTTGATTTACCGTTGGATTCTAATATTTAATAAAACGAATTAAAAGGGTATTGTTTATTAAATCTAAAATCGATACTTAAAATGAACTTTGTTGAATTTTGTAGATGGCCGCTAATAACAACAAGAACATGCAAAACGCACCACTTAACATGAACAACCTATCGTTACGGTCTCTCCTCGAGAAAGACAAACTCAACCATACCAACTTTATGGATTGGTTCCGCAATCTTCAGATTGTCCTCAAACAAGAGGATAAAGCGTATGTACTTGAGGACCCCATTCCCGATCAACCGGATGAGAATGATGTGGAGGCAATGGCCTCTTACAATAAGTATTGCCACGACTCCCTTCAAGTCTCATGCTTAATGCTTGGGACTATGATACCCGAACTCCAAAAGGATTTCGAGCACCATAGTGCATACGACATGATAACGCAATTGAAGGAGATTTTCCTTCAACAAGCGCGTGTCGAGCGCTTTGAAACGGTTCGGGCGCTACATGCTTGTCGTATGGACGATACCCAATCGGTTTCATCTTATGTACTTAAGATGAAAAGCCTTATCGATCGTGCTAACCGTCTTAACCTAAACATATCTAATGAGTTAGCCACCGATCTTATCCTTAACTCCCTATCAAAAAGGTTTGATCAATTTGTAATTAATTACAATATGAATGGGATGGATAAGAGCATAGGTGAGCTTCACGGTATGCTTAGAACAGCGGAAACTAGCATGGGTAAAAGGGCTTTACCCGTGTTAGCAATCGATCAAGGTGGATCCAAAGGTAACACCTCTAAGCCTAAGGTGGCTAAGAGAAAAGGACCCGCCCATCAAGGAAAAGGGAAGGGGAAGATGGTTACCCCAACCATCAACAAGGCTAAGAAGCAAAAGGTAGCCGAGAAGGCAAACCCCAAGGAAGACCCATGTTTCGGTTGCGGTGAGATGGGTCATTGGAAACGAAACTGTCCGGTCTACCTTAAGGAGTTGAAGGACAAGAGGGATGCAGGGCAAACCTCAGGTAATATATATATGGTATATATAGAGCTTAGTATTACTTCTTCTAATACATGGGTATTAGACACTGGATGTGGAACTCATATTTGCAATTCTTTGCAGGGGTTCAAAAGAAGTGATCATAAGGCGGGAACATCAAGTCTCTATATGGGCAATGGTGCAAAGGTGCATGTTAAAGCTCAAGGAGATTTTATTTTGAAGCTTCCAAGTGGATTGGAACTTATTTTAGAAAATGTTTTGTATGCTCCGGATCTGTGTAGAAACATTATTTCTATTTCTCGCTTAAAACAATGTGGTTACGTTGTTAATTTTATTGATGATGATATTCATGTTTCTAAAGATAATGTATTCTATTTCAAGGCTTCGCCTTCAAATGGAATTTATGAATTGGTTCATGATGACGCATCATCGAGCTCTATATACCATACTAGCACCAAGAAACTCAAAAGGGATTTGAGTGATTCCTATTTATGGCATTGTCGCCTTGGTCACATAAACAAGAACCGAATGCATACACTTCAAAAGAATGGACTTTTGAAATCAAATGAAATGGATTCGTTTGATGTATGTGAATCTTGTTTACAAGGCAAGATGACTAAAGCACCTTTCAAAGGGACTTATGAAAGGGCTAAGGATTTATTGGGATTAATACATTCGGATGTATGTGGACCCTTTAAACCCATGACTAGGAATGGTGAAAGATACTTTGTTACTTTCATTGATGACTTTAGTCGTTTCGGATATGTCTACTTATTAAAACACAAGGACGAAACGTTTGAAGCATTCAAAGAATATCAAAACGAAGTACAAAATCAACTCAATAGGACAATTAAGGTACTTCGTACCGATAGAGGAGGTGAATACCTAAGCAATGCCTTCCAAGATCATCTTAGGAGTTGTGGGATTATCTCACAACTTACTCCACCCGGAACACCCCAACTTAATGGAGTTTCCGAAAGGAGGAACCGAACCCTAATGGATATGGTTCGATCTATGATGGCAAGAAGCTCATTACCTCTATCATTTTGGGGTTATTGTCTAAGCTTCGCGGCTCGTATTTTAAATATGGCCCCAACCAAGAAAGTGGAACGAACTCCTCATGAGATGTGGTTTGGAAAACCTCCTTCTCTTTCATATTTGAAAGTATGGGGATGTGAAGCTTATCCTAAGCGTCATGTAGCAAATAAGCTACATGCTCGATCCACAAAGTGTATCTTCATAAGATATCCCAAAGATGACATGGGATATTACTTCTATGATCCATCCGAGCAAACGGTATTTGTTGCTCGAAAGGCGGAATTCCTAGAAACCAAGTTCCTTATGGAAGGTCATGGTGAAAGGAAGATAGATCTTGTAGAGGTACAAGATCAAATCGATGATACACAATTGGTTGGCACTAGTACTCAACATGAGGATGTTGAAAATGATCAAGTGGATGATCAAAGTACACAAGACGTTCGAAGATCTAGTAGGATTAGTAATCCTCCCGAGAGATATGGGTTTCTTGTGGATGGTTGCTATACGGTTGATTTGGATGAACCGACAAACTACAAAGATGCTTTATCAAGGATTGATAAAGATAAATGGCAGGAAGCCATGAACGCCGAGATGCAATCCATGTATGAAAACCAAGTTTGGAAACTTGTTGTGCAACCTCCTAGCTCCAAGCTAGTTGATTGCAAATGGCTTTTCAAGAAGAAAACCGACATACATGGAAACTTGGATACGTACAAAGCTAGACTTGTAGCAAAAGGTTTCACTAAAACTCAAGGGGTTGATTATGATGAAACTTTCTCGCCAGTGGCAATGCTAAAGTCTATTAGGATATTATTTGCCATTGCTGCTCACTATGACTATGAAATATGGCAAATGGATGTCAAAACCGCTTTCCTAAATGGATATCTTGAGGAAGATGTCTATATGGTACAGCCCGAAGGTTTTGTTGATCCGAAAAATCCTAAAAAGGTATGCAAGTTAAAAAAGTCAATCTACGGATTGAAACAAGCATCTAGAATGTGGAATCATCGCTTTAATGAAGAGGCAAAGAAATTTGGCTTCATTAAAAATGGTGATGAAGCTTGTGTGTACAAGAAGGCTAGTGGGAACTCTATAATGTTCCTTGTGCTATATGTGGATGATATATTATTGTTTGGGAATGATATTACCACAATGCAAGAAGTCAAAACTTGGCTAAAGAATTGCTTCTCCATTAAGGATCTTGGAGAAGCACAATACATATTGGGGATTGGGATCTATAGGAATAGATCCAAGAGATTGATAGGTTTAAGTCAAAGTACATACATTGATAAAATCTTGAAGAGGTTCAAGATGGAAAACTCTAAGAAAGGTTTGGTACCTATTCAAAAGGGAACCGTTCTCAGTTCATCTCAGTGTCCTACCACGAAAGATGAACAAGAGAGAATGAAGAAAGTCCCATACGCATCTGCTATTGGGTCTATCATGTATGCAATGATATGTACTAGACCGGATGTGTCATGCGCTTTAAGCTTGACAAGTAGATACCAGAATAACCCAGGAAATAGTCATTGGAATGCGGTTAAATGTATATTGAAATACCTTAGAAGGACTAAGGATATGTTTCTAATATATGGGTCTGGTGAGGAGGAACTCGCTGTAAAAGGTTACGTGGATGCGAGTTTCCAAACTGATCGAGATGACTCTCGATCACAATCCGGTTATGTCTTCATGTTGAATGGTGGTGCGGTCTCTTGGAAGAGCTCAAAACAGGAAGTTGTTGCATTATCCACTACAGAGTCGGAGTACATTGCCGCCTCATTGGCAGCCCAGGAAGCTGCATGGATGAAGAAATTCATCGACGACTTAGGAGTGGTCCCTTCCATTCAGGACCCTCTTGAGATCTTTTGTGACAACGAGGGTGCGATTGCTCAAATCAAGGAACCTCGTGCTCATCAAAAGACTCGTCACATTGAGCAGAGATTCCACTACATTAGGGATGAGGTTGAAAAGGGAAAGATATGTATTCACAAAGTTCACACAGATCATAATGTTGCGGATCCACTCACGAAGCTTTTACATGGGCCAAAACATGAGGGACATGTTTGTGCATTAGGGCTTCGATATTCTAGTGATTGGAAATGATCTATTTTATGTATTGTAACGGAACAAATTAGTTCAAACTCATTAATATAATTATGGTATTAATTTATTTATGAGTCATGTTCCAATTTTGCATATTTTATCCATGAATAAACTATTATTCTGAATTCCGTAGTTGATCACATTTGTGGGAACAAGTGTGAGGTCTAGACTATTATGAACTTGGATTGGTTAGCATTCAAATGGTGAATGTGGGGCAAGGTTGCGACCAAGGTTCATAGATATTTGTGGGACACAAATATCGGATGACCTGCTCTCAAGGTTTACTATATGGAGCCTTTGTGGTTGATCACATGTAATCTTGAGTAAAGGAGAATATCATTATATCCTCTGACCTGAGACACATATTGGGTTCAGACATTCACCGAATATTGTGCCTTGATTCTTTCCTTCGCTATTCTGAAACATGGTAGTACATAATGGAGGCTTCAGGTATGGTGCGAAGTGTAGTGTCTAGGACGTATGTAGTCAAGATGGAATTTGTCCCTCTTATTCGTTGAGAGTCGGATGTCTAAGGCCTGATAAAGTTAGATCTATAAGAGAGTGATCACTCTATGTCTCTTGGATTTGACATGACATCTAGGACAAAAGGATATATTGAAAGATTCACCTAAAATCATATTTGAGATGGGAACTCTAAAGGGATGATGTTATTGAATGGCACTAAGCCATAACACATTGGGGGTGGTGGACGGTCGTTAGGTGGTATCCGTCACTTGCATTAATTCTTTATGTTTCTCGTGCAAGTGGGAGATTGAAGGTATTTCATATGCCCGAAAGACATAATTAATTAATGTGGCCAATATGTTATGATCCAAGTCGGGTCATACCCAATAACAAACCGTCAACACTCTATGTATTTGTTTTAATGAGTGGATCTTTAAAATAAATATTTGACACTTAGACTTTAGAAATTGGTTTTCTAAAGATAAAATGCAAGAAATAATTATTTGGATAATTATAGGTGCAAGTTTAATTATTTATGATTAAACTTATATGTGTGTGTTATAATTTTATAAAGTGATTTATAAAATTATATATATATATATATATATATATATATATATATATATATATATATATATATATATATATATATACATGTGCAAGTTATATATTTATCTTTGTAATTGGTTTATAAAGATAAAAACAAGTAACATGTATTTATATTTATAAAGTGCAAGTATCATGAAAGAATTACAAGTTATTTGAAGTTTAGCAAAAAAAAAAAAAAAAAAAAAAAAAAAAAGGGAGAGAAAGGGTGGGATGGTTTTGGGAGTCCCAAAACTCCCCCCATGCTTGCTTTAACTAGGGGTTTACTCCACCTAATTGTAATTAAGACTTGCACCTTCCAAAACACACTCTTACACTTGCAAATTCAAACTAGCAAAATCCTCTTCTTCCTTCTTCCTCCTTGGCCGAAATTTTGGGCAATTACAAGGGTTCTTTAGTTGATTTTTGCTAGTACATTTGTGTCTTAAATCCTAACCAAGAAAAGGGTGTTGATTCAAGGTTTGTGGGTATCAAAGGTTTGAGGTTTCAAGTTAGAAACTTGACATTCTTCATCTTCATCTTCATCTTGCTTCAACCTCCATATTTGGAGAAGGTATAAACCCTAACTAGTTCTATTTACATTTTAGTATATTTTCAAGACTAGATCTATAAATGGAATTCATGTTTAAAAGGTTAAACTACACATGCAAACTTGAAATTGCTTTCGCTTGATATATACATATACACACGAATTTATATATATATATAAAATGGGTTTTGTGAATTTGTTTATGTGATGAATTCCATCAATACCAACTGAAAGGATCCGTTTATATACATTATAAACGACTCACAATAGTTGATTACATCGCGAGGTATTTGACCTCTGTATGATACATTTTACAAACATTACATTCATTTTTAAAAGACAAATTTTCTTTACATCAAAATTTGACAGGCATGCATACCATTTTGTAATATCCAATATCCAACTATAAGTTGACTTAATAATAATCTTTGATGAACTCAATGACTCGAATGCAATGTTCTTCGAAATATGCCATCAAAGACTCCAAGTAATATCTTTAAAATGAGCAAACACACAGCGGAAGATTTCTTTAATACCTGAGAATAAACATGGTTTAAAGTGTCAACCAAACGGTTGGTAAGTTCATTAGTTTATCATAATCATTTATTTTCATCATTTTAATAGACCACAAGAATTTCATTTCTAGTTCTCATAAATATATGTCCCATGCATAGTGACTAAAATCATTCATATGGTGAACACCTGGTAACCGACATTAACAAGATGCATATAAGAATATCCCATATCATTCCGGGAAATCCTTCGGACATGATAAAAATGAATTCGAAGTACTAAAGCATTCGGTACTTTGGATGGGGTTCGTTAGGCCCAATAGATCTATCTTTTGGATTCGCGTCAATTAGTAGATCGGTTTACTAATTCTTAGGCTACCAAGCAAAAGGGGCATATTCGGCTTCGATCATTCACCCATATAATGTAGTTTCAATTACTTGTGTCTATTTCGTAAAACATTTATAAAAATTGCGCATGTATTCTCAGCCCAAAAATATAAAGGGTAAAAAGGCAAATGAAACTCACCTAATGTATTTTGTAGTAAAAATACATATGACTATATTGAACAATGCAGG
Organism: Rutidosis leptorrhynchoides; assembly: GCF_046630445.1. NCBI lineage: Eukaryota > Viridiplantae > Streptophyta > Magnoliopsida > Asterales > Asteraceae > Rutidosis > Rutidosis leptorrhynchoides. The sequence goes on from NC_092337.1 coordinate 264,571,129, forward strand.
GTTGGCCTCGGATTCACGAACCTATATCATTTGTGTATATATTAACACACATATTTGCAATCAAACAAATTTATATTTTATATCTTAAATTATATACTTTATATATATTTAGTTTGTATACTCATTTATAATAATTAATATTTAGATAGTTTTATATATATATGTGATTAGTATTATGTTGAAAATCAATAAGTTGTTATATGTAAATATTCATATAATTAATGTTAATATGCTTATTCTTTAATTTTATGTAATACTAATATATTATGTATCTAATATTTCTTTGATAAAATGATGTTAATAATAATAATAATAATAATAATAATAATAATAATAATAATAATAATAATAATAATAATAATAATAATAATAATAATAATAATAATAATCACATTAAGAATAATGATAATAAAATCAATAAAATGATAACATTTATACCCTCGCGTATTAATATCGTATATCGACATCGTTAACATTATTGCTATCATATCATGCCATCTTTATAATCATCTCGTTCACATCATCATCATTATATCGTTATCATTATCACCATGATCATCCGTAACCATCATCTCAAACATTTCCTGGTACACGTTCATCACTCACACCCGTTTCATGTTTTACTTCGTTATTACGAGTTACAAAATCAACACCCACATCGATCATCATTACAATCATCCACTCGTCATCATCTATCTTAACATCATCTATGTTGCCATCATCGACTTCATAATACCGTTCATCATTATCATCATGCATAATCCTATCATATCCTTATATTGCATCGTCCAAACAAAATAGCAGTATGGCAGTAACAAGTCGATCAAGGTAGTATTTAACATGGCCCTACAGCAGCTCATTTGATAACCCAATACTTTACTCAATGGCAGCCCATTTAGAAACTGAATATAGCAGCCTAATAAAGGCCCAATATTTGTATAAATAAAACTCACAAGATTAATCGGCCAAAGGTTTAAACAACCAACTTTGCTTCTCTCTTTTTCCTTAGATAACTTCACCGATTTAGAGGACATAAACAGGTTCGTTCGTAACAGCTGGCACTCTTTTTCTTTGGACAACAAATACGTCATCATCAATTGATTCATTATCCTAATCCTTATTTTAATCATCTAGTGGGAGTTGGTTTGGTACTTTTGGCTAAAAAGAAAAAGTAGTAGCACTATTATTTGTACGTCCATATTAACACGGCTCCACAGCTTCATGGTTTTTGATGGATTAATATTATCTAAAGTATTGTAAGTGGGTTATTTATTCCATGGGTGTTGGCTACTAAGGAAACAAAAGTAATACAAAGTGGTTGGGTTTAAATTTCGGTTCAATACAAAAGGAACACATAGCAGCCTCATCAAGTTTTATTTAATCATTAACATTCCAATCAATATTCAAAACGTCTTGGAACGAGAAACAGAAAAACGCAGAAGTGAACATAGGGTTGTAGGTGTATTATGACATAGAAATCGGGAACGAAAGTGGGAAAATTATAGTAGCAGATCGATAGTTACAGCAGGTAATAATAAGGTGGTTCATGGTGTTTTGTCTTCAAACAAGAAACGAGAAGATGCAATATTAAATAATGAATGAAAGTGAGAGAAGATGAGAGAGAGGATTTGTAGAGGTTGTGGTGGTTTGCAAGGTAGTGGTTAAGATTGCAAAAACAGAAGAATGGTTTGAGTTATCAAGCTAAAGGCTGCTGGATGGGTTTTGATTGTAAACCGGATAGTAACATGAATATAGCGAAGTGGGTTTGTTATTGCTTCGAATTAACACAGGAAAATGATTGTATGTTCACTAATATGAAGAGGATAGAGAGAAGAGAGATGGTGGTTGATGGCATTCGATGATGGTGTTTATTAATTATCAAAGGAAATCAATTGGGTTCTTGGTGGTTCCGGTGATGGTTGATGAGAGGAATATAGATGGTTAAAGAAAGATATAGGTATGTATATTCTTATTTGTGCATATTTTTATGAATGTGTATGTACATGTAAGTACATATATTGTTATTGATGGTAATCGAATAATCGATTTTAACTATATCCCCTTGTTTTGCAGTGAAAGAAATTGACACAGGTGGAGTAATGAATAGAGAATGGAAGATAAAGTTGATCTTGATATCTCATTGAGTTTGTTTGTTTCTATGGTTTGATGTTAATATGTAACAAACTGGAGACAGGAACAAATTTGATTACAGTGTTGGATGTATATATGCAACTGAATCGTACATCTTTTGTTTGAAATCCTGATTTGAATTGTGATTTGATTCGTTTATGTAATAGATTTAGGGACAAAGACAAATTGATTACAGTAATGGTACGTGAAACAGATTCTAAAACTAATCCGTGGAGATATGATTTTATGTAAATAATACAATTAATTAATAATTATAATTATATTAAAATACACAAAATATTAATAATTATAATAATAATAATAATAATAATAATAATAATAATAATAATAATAATAATAATAATAATAATAATAATAATAATAATAATAATAATAATAATAATAATAATAATAATAATAATAATAATAAGAGTAATATTAATAATATGATGATATCACATATACTTAATATTAATAATCTTAATAAGTTTAATCTTAATTAATAATAATGATAATAATAATAAAAATGGTAATAATAATATTATTAATGATACTTATAATTTTAGTTATAATAATATTAATATTATTAGTGATAATAATAACATTAATAATAATAATAATACAATTCAAATTTATATATTAACAGTAACTTAATTATTCTAATTGTTATTTTACATTTTAATTCTAACGATTCATTTATATTTTATTATTTCTAATACTTATAATTATTTACATATACATATATATTTATATTTTATTTGCAACAATTATTCGTGAATCGTCGGAAATAGTCATAGGGCAAATGAATTTATGTAACATGTTTCAAAAATTTTGTGACTCAACATTACAGACTTTGCTTATCGTGTCGAAATCATTTAAAGATTAAGTATAAATTTAGTCAAAAATTCCCGGGTCGTCACAGTAAGCATTAGTAAACACTAAGCATAATTAAATAAGCCATTAAGCCAAGTAATTGTTATAATAAATAACAATTAAGTTTGCATAGTCATAATATTCCAATTATGACAAAAGTTTAACGTGTACCAAGTCCGTAGCTCGTTTTAAACAATAAGTGACACTAACGGTCGTAAATGCAATCAAGGATCATGTTAAGCGATTAATCACTTAAAAACACGTTGTAAGATATTAACGAAAGTAATCAACATAATTAACGATCCTAGAATAAAATCTAAATCAGTACGCACAAATACGCAGTTTCGTGAAAGTAATAAATATAAATAAAAGTCAAAAAAGTCGGGTCGTTACATAAGTATTGCAACGTAAAGACATGGGAGAACTAAAAACACTATAAAACCAAGAGTATAGCAGAAGTGAATAGATTACTCCGACGGCAGATGAAAAAGAAAAATGATAGATATGAAAGTTAGGAGTATATAAAGAATCAGAACTGGATGAAGCATATTGACAAATGATTCCAAGTAATTAAAGGAGAAAGAATAGAATGTGTGAATTGTAAGGAAATGAAGGGGGTGGATTTATAGTAAAATATCCGACAGAGCAATCAAAACAGATTATCGTATTTAAAGCGAATCTTAAATTTCTTGATTACCGATGAATCAAATCTTATTATGAAGATTTTCTCCAAATTCCTTGAACTCTGGAAATCAATCATATCTACGTCAAAAGATATGACGAATCTACATTTACTCATTTTACTCTTTTGTTATAGCTTCACTCGTACTTTTCACAAAATCAAATGGTTTTATCTATATTACTAAATGATGATAAAACTCTAATTTTCAGCTTGTATGCGTCATGAAAATATACTTATTGTCAACCATGACAATCCCAATCAAATTTCGGGACGAAATTTCTTTAACGGGTAGGTACTGTGACAACCCGAAAATTCTGATCAAATTTAAACTTAATCTTTAAATGATTTAATATTTCCAACACGATAAGCAAAGTCTGTAATGTTGAAATCTCAAAAACTTTGAACTATGTTCATGTATTCATTTACCTTTCAATTGCTCTCGATTATTCACGAACAATTATGTGTAAATAGATATGTATGAATATATACATATGTGTGATTATTAAATTGAGAAATATTAATAAAACATTTAACGGTTTGGTTAATATGAAAATAAGTTATGAAGTCTATTATATGACTTGAGAATGTTAATAAAGTGTTAGATGAATAATACTTTACATGAGTGTAATTATTTCAATATATTTTTCAACGGAATTAAAAGATAATATCAAATGATTGAATTATCAGATACATTAAAATATGAGTACAGGTCTCTATTGGGAGGTCCACATTGATTTGAGAAATCGTTTCTCTTTAACGGTATTCGGAATAAATGGTAAAGTGATTTACATGTAAGAACAAAAGTGTCAATTAACGGGAACTAGATAAGGGTTAGTGGAAATTCCTGTTTGATTTTCAATTCATGCTTTACAATATTTTCTTCGTGACTTTGATAAGATAACTTATATGTTGGGTACTGACTTTCATGACCCGTCCTATTCCATCTGGACGAATACATTATATTTGGTTACATCGCGAGGTACTTGACCTCTATATGATTCATTTTACAAACATTGCATTCGTTTTTAAAAAAGACAAACTTTCATTTCATCGAAAGTTGATGGCATGCATACCATATCATAATATCTCCAACTATAATTGATTTAATAATAATCTTGATGAACTCAATGACTCGAATGCAACGTCTTTTGAAATATGTCATGAATGACTCCAAATAATATCTCTAAAATGAGCAAATGCACAGCGGAAGATTTCTTTCATACCTGAGAATAAACATGCTTTCAAGTGTCAACCAAAAGGTTGGTGAGTTCATTAATTTATCATAAACAATCATTTCCATTAATTAAATAGACCACAAGATTTTCATTTCATTTCTCATAAATATCATGCATCTGCATAAAAATCATTCATATGGATTGAACACCTGGTAACCGACATTAACAAAATGCATCTAGAATATCCCCAAACATATAAACATTGAAGTACTAAAGCAGTTCAAATTCTCTGACTGGGGCTTGTCAAGGCCCATAGATCTATCTTTAGGATTCACGTCAATTGGTGGCAATTATAATAAACACCAATTCTTAGGTTACCAAGTTCAACAAGGGCAATATCCGGTATAATGATTCAATCATAGAATGTAGTTTTGATTAATTGTGTCTATTTCGTAAAGCATTTATAAAAGCGCATGTATTCTCAGTCCCAAAAATACATATACATATATATATATATATATATTGCAAAAGCATTTAAAAAGGGAGCAAATGAACTCACTATACTGTATCTTGTAGTAAAAATACATATGATGGCATTGAACAACTGAAAAATGCAGGGTTGGCCTTGGAATCACGAACCTATATCATTTATATATATATATATATATATATATATATATATATATATATATATATATATATATATATATATATATATATATATATATATATATATATATATATATATATATATATATATATATATATATATATATATATATATTAAAACAAATAATCGTAATCAAACAAATGTATACATATTATTTTATGTATTAAGATTAATATTCTCATATATATATAATTTTATTAATACTTATATTACATTATGATATTTATTTGATATTTAATTAAGGTTATTAGTTAAAGCGAAATTTTTATGTAGTCTTAGTATACTTTATATATATATATATATTTATATATATATATATATATATATATATATATATATATATATATATATATATATATATATATATATATATATATATATATATATATATATTGTTTTGTAAAATTATTATTTGTAGTAATACTAGTTTAAGGATAATAATACTGATAGTAGTACCTTTAATATAAATGGTAATTTTATTAATAATGATAAAATAAAAATAATAGTTTTTAGCAAAAATAGTATTTTAGTAGTAATGGTAAGTTTAATAATAACTATCGTCTTAATAGAAATTTTAATAATCATATAATTAATAATACTAAAATTAATGTTAAATGGTACTTCTAATACTAATATCAATAATAATGATACCTAATGATATTAATGATAATAATAACTATACATATGATAATAATGCTAATATTAATGATATAACAATTTGCATAATGATACTAATAATACTTTATAATCTTACTTAGTAATAACTATAATGATATTAATACTAATTATATTATTGATAGTAATAATAATAATAATATCTCTATAACACTTAACTAATAACAATAAATGATAATAATAATAATAAGTAATAATAATAATAATAATAATAACAATACAATAATGATAATACTAATACTAATAATAATAATAATGTTAGTTATGATAATACTAATAACTTTTAAAGGTAATACTTGTAATAATAATCTTAATAATATAAGTTTTTATTAACAAGAGTAATTATTATGTTATTATTATTAGTAATGACAAGGTTATCAACATAATATCAATAATTATAAATAATACTAGCAATAATAACAATAATAATAAACATGTTAATAACTAATAATAATAATAATAGAATTAAAAATAAGAGTGTATACCCCTTTCCAAGCTTTTTATAAAAATAATGCACGAAACGGGACTTGAACCTACGACCTCCCGATCACCATCTAACACCCTTAACACTCTTCAAATTCTATTTTTCTGGAATATAACAGATTCGAAATCATTTATCCTATTTCTTGATATCTTCTTTTTCTTCTTCAATTTATCAATCAATCAACCAAAAATCAATACCCTCACCATTCATATTTAACTGATTTAGATTATTCATTATATTATAATTAATCATTGTTATTTGTTTGTATTTATAAAAGCGAGAAAAAAAATAAAAAAATATAGCAGCACATAGTCTGCTGTTCGACGGGTAGAAACAAAAAAAAAATGATTTTGAGTTTCAGATCTTTTTAAAGGAATATTATATCATAAATTGTGTTTCAATTGCTTCATATAAACATTATAAATTATCAATTTAACTTCATTTGAAACAGATAATTCAAATTTGATCAGGGAATAATTTTTGACTTTTTGATTTATAACCTTTGACTCGAAAATTCCAACTCAACTAAACGAATTGGAACTTCAAATTTTGCAGAAAGTTTGCGTGAATGATTCTTAACAAAACTACATTAATATATTTTTTTAAGATTCATTCAAATTAAAGTAAATGATTATCACAGTCAAGAACATAATAAACTTGAAATTGAATTTTAAGTTTTTGAATGTTTTAGATAATAATTTCAACAAGAATTATGCTCTAAATCATTCTTGGAAACTATATGAATCCTTAATTGATCCAGAAATATCAATATGAATTCGAATTTTAAGATGAACAATTTAGTTGACTTTTTGAAATTAAGCTTTGACTCGAAAATTTGAATTCAATATGAAGAATTGAAGCATGAAAACTTACAGAGAGTTTAATTAAATCATTCCTAACAACTTTGCATTAATAGATTTTGAAATTTCATTCAAAGTCGACCTTTTGTTAAATTGAACCAAGAACAGAGAGTATTAAGCTTTATTTTAATTATTTTCAGTTTTAAATCGATTACCAGTTGCAGTGTATGAATTATATATTGTGGTAATTGCTGTTTTCAATTGTGACAGAATACGATTTGTAACAAATTCGACAAAACAAAAATCACTTACAGTGATTCGTACCAATCCTTGTTTCCTTTTTCTTTTATTTATAATTTATAATTAAATTTTTAATAAGAATAAATATATACAGATATTAGGCGTAATTGATCATATTATTTGCATTATATATCAGTATTTATTTATATACATATATTTGTAATATATCAGTATTTATTTATATTCATATATTTATATTTATAATATCTACATTTATGTCATAAACAATCTTATAATAATAATACAATAAATATAAAAATAACAAAAATTTATGATCATATCATAGTAATAATAATAATAATAATAATATTAATGATAATGATAATAATAACTATAAGATTTATAACAATAATATTATTAATATTAATACTAATACTAATTATAATAATATTAATATGATAATAATAATATTAATAATAATAATAGTATAACAATTTATACATGTCAAATTTCATATTTATATCATGATATTATTGTTATTTATTTTAGTATATATAGTGAAAGTAATAATATTATTATAACAACTATGTATATATTATTACTTATGTAATTTTTTTAATACTCATATAATATATTATTTAATGACTTTTATTAAAGATTTATTATTTATACATTTTATATAATACAAAATTATAATATCCATACATATTTATATAAAGCTTCATTTCAAATTACACTTAATTATTTTATTTCTTATTTTACATATTTAACTCAAATGTTTAAATTATAATTTATAATTTAAAATTAATATATACACTTGTATTTATATATATACATATTTATTTACAAACAATTGTTCGTGAATCCTCGGGAACAGTCGAAGGTTGAATGTTTTCCATATAAACAGTTCAAGAATTTTGAAACTTGGTTTAAAAGACTTTGCTTATCGTGTCGAAATCATTTAAAGATAAAGTTTAAATTTGGTCGGAAATTTCTGGGTTGTCACACCGACAAGTTAAGTAAACAGACATTTTACATTAAGATGATTTCATACGTTTATTTAACCTTTGGACTTTATCCCGTGCTTCACCAACAAACTATAAATTTAAACACTTGAAACCTATTATGAATATACATAACTTTACTTTTCTAAAATAGTTTATGATATAATGATTTCCATTATGATTCTTAAATGTATTTAGTTTTGAAAAACAAAATTTTCATATTTATTTGATTGAATTTCAAACGTACAAAAACATTTTCAGTTTAAAAAGAACTTTATTATTAAAATGTTTTATAAGATAAATTGTATATGAATTTTGAAGGTTTTAATTAAAGCATATATTGTAAATTACAAGTATATATATATATATATATATATATATATATATATATATATATATATATATATATATATATATATATATATATATATATATATATATATTCAAAAACGTGAACGTGATACGACATAATATTTTTCTATTATTTAAATGATTATAAATGAACGTTGAAATATAATTACTTTTGAAAACTAAACGAATATTCAGAATATATATTTCGAAATGAATATATATTTTACAAAGTAATAAGATATAGTAATAACTTAAGTTATAAAATGGGATTGGGTATTGTGGGATTGGGTATTGTTGTTGTTGTGTGTTGTTGTATAAGTTATAAAATGTTTTGTCTTAAAATAATATATTATGGTAAACAACGAAACATTGATTTATAGAAGCAAATGACCACAACACTCAAATGAAGAGATTATACTTTGGGTAATATAGTCTATCGATGATTAAGTCTAATTATTGTTAAAGGTACACGTCGCGTAACGTAAAGTGTTAGTTTTCTAAGCGTACGAACATTAGTCGAGTGACAACGTCCAAGTCAATGGAACTAATTTTACAAGTTAACTATGCATGTAAATATTATATAATATATAATTAATTGTATAGATTATTAATTAATTAATTATATTTGTTATTTAAATGAGTGTCGGCAAATATTATTGGGCGAAGAAGGCTGGCCAAGGGAACCCAAGCGATCGCATGGCCCCAAGGCACCCATACCATACGATCGCATGGCAGGTTAGGTGAGGCCATATCTCTTTAAAAGCGAAAGAATTCTGTGTTTCTAATTCATTTTTCATTTCTGCCTCTCGTAATCTTTTCTCTCTTTATATATAATTATAATTATTATTAATATTATTATTAATATTAAGATTAATATTAATATAAATCTTAATTATTAGTATTAAGGTTATTATTATTAGTATTACATAAAATACTACGACGAGGTTCTGCTCGCATGTTTTCAAAATGGGTTTTTCGAGAGGGATAGAGCTAAGGAAATTATGGGTTATAGCTAAGAAGGTTATGGGTATGGTTCAGGGGTATAGCTTGTGAGGTCTGTAGTGACCCGAACTTTTCCATGTTTATATATATATTAAATTAAATTGTTATTTACATGATTAAGTGTTTCTAACATGTTAAGCAATCAAACTTGTTAAGACTTGATTAATTGAAATAGGTTTCATATAGACAATTGACCACCCAAGTTGACCGGTGATTCACAAACGTTAAAACTTGTAAAAACTATATGATGACATATATATGAATATATATATATATATATATATATATATATATATATATATATATATATATATATATATATATATATATATATATATATATATATATATATATATATATAGTTAACATGATATTATGATAAGTAAACATATCATTAAGTATATTACATATGTAAAAGCAAGACTACTAACTTAATGATTTTGAAACGAGACATATATGTAACGATTATCGTTGTAACGACATTTAATGTATATATATCATATTAAGAGATATTCATACATCATATTATCATGATAATATAATAATTTAAAATATCATTTGATATTATAAACATTGGGTTAACAACATTTAACAAGATCGTTAACCTAAAGGTTTCAAAACAACACTTACATGTAACGACTAACGATGACTTAACGACTCAGTTAAAATGTATATACATGTAGTGTTTTAATATGTATTCATACACTTTTGAAAGACTTCAAGACACTTATCAAAATACTTCTACTTAACAAAAATGCTTACAATTACATCCTCGTTCAGTTTCATCAACAATTCTACTCGTATGCACCCGTATTCGTACTCGTACAATACACAGCTTTTAGATGTATGTACTATTGGTATATACACTCCAATGATCAGCTCTTAGCAGCCCATGTGAGTCACCTAACACATGTGGGAACCATCATTTGGCAACTAGCATGAAATATCTCATAAAATTACAAAAATATGAGTAATCATTCATGACTTATTTACATGAAAACAAAATTACATATTCTTTATATCTAATCCATACACCAACGACCAAAAACACCTACAAACACTTTCATTCTTCAATTTTCTTCACCTAATTGATCTCTCTCAAGTTCTATCTTCAAGTTCTAAGTGTTCTTCATAAATTCTACAAGTTCTAGTTTCATAAAATCAAGAATACCTCCAAGTTTGCTAGCTTACTTCCAATCTTGTAGAGTGATCATCCAACCTCAAGAAATCTTTCTTATTTACAGTAAGATATCTTTCTAATACAAGGTAATACTCATATTCAAACTTTGATTCAATTTCTATAACTATAACAATCTTATTTCGAGTGGAAATCTTACTTGAACTTGTTTTTCGTGTCATGATTCTGCTTCAAGAACTTTCAAGCCATCCAAGGATCCTTTGAAGCTAGATCCATTTTTCTCATTTCCAGTAGCTTTATCCAGAAAACTTGAGGTAGTAATGATGTTCATAACATCATTCTATTCATATATATAAAGCTATCTTATTCGAAGGTTTAAACTTGTAATCACAAGAACATAGTTTAGTTAATTCTAAACTTGTTCGCAAACAAAAGTTAATCCTTCTAACTTGACTTTTAAAATCAACTAAACACATGTTCTATATCTATATGATATGCTAACTTAATGATTTAAAACCTGGAAACACGAAGAACACTGTAAAACCGGACATACGCCGTCGTAGTAACACCGCGGGCTGTTTTGGGTTAGTTAATTAAAAACAATGATAAACTTTAATTTAAAAGTTGTTCTTCTGGGAAAATAATTTTTCTTATGAACATGAAACTATATCCAAAAATCATGGTTAAACTCAAAGTGGAAGTATGTTTTCTAAAATGGTCATCTAGACGTCGTTCTTTCGACTGAAATGAATACTTTTACAAAAATGACTTGTAACTTATATTTCCGATTATAAACCTATAATTTTTCTATTTAAATTAATAAAATAGAGTTCAATATGAAACCATAGCAATTTGATTCACTCAAAACGGATTTAAAATGAAGAAGTTATGGGTAAAACAAGATTGGATAATTTTTCTTGTTGTAGCAACGTGAAAATTGGTAACAAATCTATATTAATCATATCCTAGCTAACTTATATTGTATTATACATGTATTCTAATATATTATTTAATCTTAGGATACCATAGACACGTATGCAAATGTTTTGACATATCATATCGACCCATGTGTATATATTATTTGGAACAACCATAGACACTCTATATGCAGTAATATGGGAGTTAGCTATACAGGGTTGAGGTTTATTCCAAAAATATATATACTTTGAGTTGTGATCTAGCCTGAGACGTGTATACACTGGGTCGTGGATTGATTCAAGATAATATATATCAATTTTTTTCTGTACATCTAACATTGGACAACTAGCTGTAGGTTACTAACGAGGACAGCTGACTTAATAAACTTAAAACATCAAAATGTATTAAAAGTGTTGTAAATATATTTTGAATATATTTTGATATATATGTACATATTTGTTATAGGTTCGTGAATCGACCAGTGGCCAAGTCTTACTTCCCGACGAAGTAAAAATCTGTGAAAGTGAGTTATAGTCCCACTTTTAAAATCTAATATTATTGGGATGAGAATAAATGCAGGTTTTATAAATGATTTACAAAATAGACACAAGTATGTGAAACTACATTCTATGGTTGAATTATCGAAATCGAATATGCCCCTTTTATTAAGTCTGGTAATCTAAGAATTAGGGAACAGACACCCTAATTGACGCGAATACTAAAGATAGATCTATTGGGCCTAACAAACCCCATCCAAAGTACCGGATGCTTTAGTACTTCGAAATTTATATCATGTTCGAAGGAGGATCCCGGAATGATGGGGAATATTCTTGAATATGCATCTTGTTAATGTCGGTTACCAGGTGTTCACCATATGAATAATTTTTATCTCTATGTATGGGATGTGTATTGAAATATGAAATCTTGTGGTCTATTGTTACGATTTGATATATATAGGTTAAACCTATAACTCACCAACATTTTTGTTGACGTTTAAAGCATGTTTATTCTCAGGTGAATACTAAGAGCTTCCGCTGTTGCATACTAAAATAAGGACAAGATTTGGAGTCCATGTTTGTATGATATTGTGTAAAAACTGCATTCAAGAAACTGATTTTGATGTAACATATTTGTATTGTAAACCATTATGTAATGGTCGTGTGTAAACAGGATGTTTTAGATTATCATTATTTGATAATCTACGTAAAGATTTTTAAACCTTTATTTATGAAATAAAGGTTATGGTTTGTTTTAAAAATGAATGCAGTCTTTGAAAAACGTCGAATATAGAGGTCAAAACCTCGCAACGAAATCAATTAATATGGAATGTTTTTAATCAACAAGAACGGGACATTTCAGTTGGTATCCGAGCATTGGTCTTAGAGAACCAGAATTTTGCATTAGTGTGTCTTATCGAGTTTGTTAGGATGCATTAGTGAGTCTGGACTTCGACCGTGTTTACTTGAAAAATGATTTCTTAACAAATTTTGTTGGAAACTATATATTTTTAACATGTGAATATTATGTGATATATTAATCTCTTAACGTGTTTGATATTATGTGATAGATGTATACCTCTAGAACAAGTCCCATTGACTCACCTAATAATAATGAAGAGTCAAATGTAAATTGGAATGATTCGTGGACTGATTCACAAGTTCCTGAAGAGGAACCGGAAGAAGAGTCGGAACCGGAAGAAGAATCGGAACCGGAAGAAGAATCGGAACTGGAAGAAGAAATAGAACCAGTGGGGGAAATAATAACACGGTTAAGTAGAAGAAAATCCTCAACCAACCGACCAAAGTTAATTATGGTCAATGGTGTTTTCGCCAAGGAATCAAAGTATTGGGAGGATTACCAATTCTCCGATGAATCGGATCCCGACAAGGATTCTGATGATGTTATAGAAATTACCCTAACACAATTTAATAAGGAAAAAGAGAACAATAAGGGAAAGGGCATAAAAATAGAGAAATTTGATTCCAAACCCGATGAACTTTATATGTATCGTCAACACCCGTATTTCTTAAGTTGTGACAATAACCCGGGAACCTCTAAACCACCAGGTTATTCTAAATCAATGTGGAAAACGACGGCTCGTATTAGGGGAAAATCATATATCCCTAGAAACTTGGCAAACCGAACCAAAACCGAAGAAAAAGAAACGAGCGAGTCGGAATAAGATAGTTGTATTCGTGTGGTGTAATATATGTAATATAGTGTGCTTATGCTTTATGATATATGTAAAAATTGCTTGTATTAATAAGTATTTTTTTATGAATCTAACTCTTGTCTATTTTACAGTATAAAAACACAAAATGGATAGACAACCCAATATTTTAAGAGACCTACCCGGAGACATGATTGATGAAATCTTGTCTAGAGTCGGTCAGAATTCCTCGGCACAACTATTTAAGGCGAGATCAGTTTGTAAGACATTCGAAGAACGTTCCAAGAATGCCTTGGTTTATAAAAGGCTTTCGTTCGAAATATGGGGGATATCACATTGGGAAATCCATAAGTTACGATGTGTTTACTTTGACGCATATATTGCGGGGAACCCAAATGCTATTTTACGCAACGGGTTAAGAAATTATTTTGACTCAATATATCCGAATATAGGACTTCGTGATTTAGAAAAAGCGGCTAACATGCAACATAAAGAAGCATGTTATGCTTACGGGTTAGTAATGTTCGCTTCTCACCAAAGTGAGAACAAGAACATCGGGCTACAACTATTAAACAAAACATTCCCACAAGTGACGGAGTCGGTAATTGGGGTAAGAAATGAGGTTTTTAGGTTATTATGAGACTGTTGGTCATTACGTAACCTTCATCCTTTTGATGATGTTACAACACATTGTCTTACTATCGGTCACAACGGTTATGTTCCACAAAACCAAGGATGGGAAGTGGTATTAGTAAAACCAGAATGCATGACTTGTTTCTGGACGTATGAATTACGTGTCTTTATTGCCTTTGCTGAACGCCTTATTTATTAACTAGAATTATCTTCGCAACTACTTTGTATCAAAGTTTTATGTGCTATATTTCATGCTATATGTAAAATAGCGGTATTGTAAGTTTGCAAGTTATTGTATAAAGGTTTGAATATGATATATATTTTTTTTGTGATTAGTTTTTCATATAGAATTGTAGTAGTTGAAATGGTATGTTAGCTACTAAGTATGAACTTAACGGGTAGGTACTACCCGAATTAAAGAGTATAAAACGCTAATATGAAGAAAGATCTTTTATAAATAAGTTCATATTACGCTACGAAATACTATTGACTACTCTTGATATTCTATATGATTAACTCGTTTCATTTGACTATTTTGAAGGAAATGGCACCGACTACTCGACACACCTTGAATATGAGTGAAGAGGAATTTCGTGCCTTTCTTGCTTCAAACATAGCCACAGTACAGGCCGCGCTACATACCAACAATTACCTTGGATCTAGCAGTACAGGAAATCGTGTAGGATGCACCTACAAAGAATTCAATGCCTGCAAACCTTTGGAATTTGATGGAACTGAAGGACCGATCGGATTGAAACGGTGGACCGAGAAGGTCGAATCGGTGTTTGCCATAAGTAAGTGTACTGAAGAGGACAAAGTGAAGTACGCTACGCATACCTTCACAGGTACTGCGTTAACATGGTGGAATACCTATCTAGAGCAAGTGGGACAAGATGATGCTTACGCACTACCGTGGTCAGCATTCAAGCACTTGATGAAAGAGAAGTATCGTCCCAGAACCGAGGTCAATAAGCTCAAGACAGAACTTAGAGGGTTACGAACCCAAGGATTTGATATTACCATGTACGAAAGACGATTCACAGAATTGTGCCTATTGTGTCCGGGAGCGTTCGAAGATGAGGAAGAGAAGATCGACGCGTTTTTGAAAGGATTACCGGAAAGAATCCAAGAAGATATAAGTTCACACGAGCCCGCCTCCATACAACAGGCATGTAGAATGGCTCACAAACTAGTGAACCAGATTGAGGAAAAACTAAAGAACAGATGGCTGAAGAGGCCAATGTGAAGCAAGTCAAAAGAAAGTGGGGGGAAAACGGTGATAAGAATCACCAATACAACAACAACAGCAATTACAACAAGAATCGCAACAACTATGCCAACAATCGCAACATCAATTGCAACTACAAAAAACTGCCCAACAATAACAAAAACAACAACAACAACAGCAACTACAACAATCATCCCAATAGCAATAACACCCGTAACAACAACAACAATCAGAAGCAGCTATGCCAAAGGTGTGAAAAGTATCACTCGGGGTTCTGCACCAAATTTTGCAACAAGTGTAAAAGAAATGGTCATAGCGCGGCGAAGTGTGAGGTCTACGGACCAGGGGTTAACAGAACGAAAGGAACAAATGGTGTCGGAACGAGTAATGGCGGAGTAAGTAGTGTCGGAGCAAGTTATGCCAATGTAGTTTGTTATAAATGTGGAAAACCGGGACACATTATTAGAAATTGCCCAAACCAGGAGAACACGAATGGACAAGGCCACGGAAGAGTATTCAATATTAATGCGGCAGAGGCACAGGAAGACCCGGAGCTTGTTACGGGTACATTTCTTATTGACAATAAATCTGCTTACGTTTTATTTGATTCGGGTGCGGATAGAAGCTATATGAGTAGAGATTTTTGCGCTAAATTAAGTTGTCCATTGACACCTTTGGATAGTAAATTTTTACTCGAATTAGCAAATGGTAAATTAATTTCAGCAGATAATATATGTCGGAATCGAGAAATTAAACTGGTTAGCGAAACATTTAAGATTGACTTGATACCAGTAGAGTTAGGGAGTTTTGATGTGATAATCGGTATGGACTGGTTGAAAGAAGTGAAAGCAGAGATCGTTTGTTACAAAAATGCAATTCGCATTATACGAGAAAAAGGAAAACCCTTAATGGTGTACGGAGAAAAGGGAAACACGAAGCTACATCTTATTAGTAATTTGAAGGCACAAAAACTAATAAGAAAAGGTTGCTATGCTGTTCTAGCACACGTCGAGAAAGTACAAACTGAAGAAAAGAGCATCAATGATGTTCCCGTCGCAAAAGAATTTCCCGATGTATTTTTGAAAGAATTACCGGGATTACCCCCACATCGATCCGTTGAATTTCAAATAGATCTTGTACCAGGAGCTGCACCAATAGCTCGTGCTCCTTACAGACTCGCACCCAGCGAGATGAAAGAACTGCAAAGCCAACTACAAGAACTATTAGAACGTGGTTTCATTTGACCAAGCACATCACCATGGGGGGCTCCTGTTTTGTTTGTCAAGAAGAACGATGGCACATTTAGGTTGTGTATTGACTAAAGAGAGTTGAACAAACTTACCATCAAAAACCGTTATCCACTGCCGAGAATTGATGACTTATTTGATCAACTACAAGGCTCGTCGGTTTATTTGAAAATTTATTTACGTTCTGGATATCATCAAATCCGAGTAAAGGAGGATGATATTGCAAAAACTGCTTTTAGGACGCGTTATGGTCATTATGAGTTTATGGTTATGCTGTTTGGATTGACTAACGCACCAGCTGTGTTCATGGACCTTATGAACCGAGTGTGTGGGTCATATCTTGACAAGTTTGTCATTGTTTTCATCGATGACATACTTATTTACTCAAAGAATGATCAAGAGCACGAAGAACATTTGAGAAAAGTGCTAGAAGTATTGAGGAAAGAAAAACTGTACGCTAAGTTTTCAAAGTGTGCATTTTGGTTAGAAGAAGTTCAATTCCTCGGTCACATAGTGAACAAAGAAGGTATCCAAGTGGACCCGGCAAAGATCGAAATCGTTGAAAAGTGGGAAACCCCAAAAACTCCGAAGCATATACGTCAATTTTTAGGATTGGCTGGTTACTACAGAAGATTCATCCAAGATTTCTCCAAAATAGCAAAACCCTTGACTGCATTAACGCATAAAGGGAAGAAATTTGAATGGAAGAATGAACAAGAGAAGGCGTTTCAATTATTGAAGAAAAAGCTAACTACGGTACCTATATTGTCATTGCCTGAAGGGAATGATGATTTTGTGATTTATTGTGACGCATCAAAGCAAGGTCTCGGTTGTGTATTCATGCAACGGACGAAGGTGATTGCTTATGCGTCTAGACAATTGAAGATTCATGAGCAAAATTATACGACGCATGATTTGGAATTAAGCGCGGTTGTTTTTGCATTAAAGACTTGGAGGCACTACTTATATGGGGTCAAAAGTATTATATATACCGACCACAAAAGTCTACAACACATATTTAATCAGAAACAACTGAATATGAGGCAGCGTAGGTTGATTGAATTGTTGATTGATTACGACTTTGAGATTCGTTACCACCCGGGGAAGGCAAATGTGGTAGCCGACGCCTTGAGCAGAATGGACAGAGAACCCATTCGAGTAAAATCTATGAACATAATGATTCACACAAACCTTACTACTCAAATAAAGGAGGCGCAACAAGGATTTTTAAAAGAGGGAAATTTAAAGGATGAAATACCCAAAGGATCGGAGAAGCATCTTAATATTCGGGAAGACGGAACCCGGTATAGGGCTGAAAGAATTTGGGTACCAAAATTTGGAGATATGAGAGAAATTGTACTTAGAGAAGCTCATAAAACCAGATACTCAATACATCCTGGAACGGGGAAGATGTACAAGGATCTTAAGAAACATTTTTGTTGGCCAGGTATGAAAGCGGATATTGCTAAATATGTAGGAGAATGTTTGACGTGTTCTAAGGTCAAAGCTGAACATCAGAAACCATCAGGTCTACTACAACAACCAGAAATCCCGGAATGGAAATGGGAAAACATTACCATGGATTTCATTACTAAATTGCCAAGGACACAAGTGGTTATGATACTATTTGGGTAATAGTTGATCGTCTCACCAAGTCAGCACACTTTCTGCCAATAAGAGAAGATGACAAGATGGAGAAGTTAGCACGACTGTATTTGAAGGAAGTCGTCTCCAGACATGGAATACCAATCTTTATTATCTCTAATAGGGATGGCAGATTTATTTCAAGATTCTGGCAGACATTACAGCAAGCATTAGGAACTCGTCTAGACATGAGTACTGCCTAACATCCACAAACTGATGGGCAGAGCGAAAGAATGATACAAACGCTTGAAGACATGCTATGAATATGTGTTATTGATTTCGGAAACAGTTGGGATCGACATCTACCGTTAGCAGAATTTTCCTACAACGACAGCTATCATTCAAGCATTGAGATGGCGCCGTTTGAAGCACTTTATGGTAGAAAGTGTAGGTCTCCGATTTGTTGGAGTGAAGTGGGGGATAGACAGATTACGGGTCCGGAGATAATACAAGAAACTACCGAGAAGATCATCCAAATTCAACAACGGTTAAAAACCGCCCAAAGTCGACAAAAGAGCTACGCCGACATTAAAAGAAAAGACATAGAATTTGAAATTGGAGAGATGGTCATGCTTAAGGTTGTACCTTGGAAAGGTGTTGTTCTATTTGGTAAACGAGGGAAATTAAATCCAAGGTATATTGGACCATTTAAGATTATTGATCGTGTCGGACCAGTAGCTTACCGACTTGAGTTACCTCAACACTTGCGAATGTACATAACACTTTCCACATCTCGAATTTTAATAAATGTTTTGCTAAAGAAGATCTCACTATTTCGTTAGACGAAATCCAAATCAATGAAAAACTTCAATTCATTGAAGAACCCGTCGAAATAATGGATCGTGAGGTTAAGAGACTTAAACAAAACAAGATACAGATTGTTAAGGTTCGATGAAATGCTCATAGAGGACCCGAGTTCACCTGGGAGCGTGAAGATCAGATGAAGAAGAAATACCCGCATTTATTTCCAGAAGATACGTCAACACCTCCAACTGCTTAAAATTTTGGGACGAAATTTATTTAACGGGTAGGTACTGTAGTGACCCGAACTTTTCCATGTTTATATATATATTAAATGAAATTGTTATTTACATGATTAAGTGTTTCCAATATGTTAAGCAATCAAACTTGTTAAGACTTGATTAATTGAAATAGGTTTCATATAGACAATTGACCACCCAAGTTGACCGGTGATTCACGAACGTTAAAACTTGTAAAAACTATATGATGACATATATATGGATATATATATATAGTTAACATGATATTATGATAATTAAACATATCATTAAGTATATTAACAATGAACTACATATGTAAAAGCAAGACTACTAACTTAATGATTTTGAAACGAGACATATATGTAACGATTATCGTTGTAACGACATTTAATGTATATATATCATATTAAGAGATATTCATACATCATATTATCATGATAATATAATAATTTAAAATCTCATTTGATATTATAAACATTGGGTTAACAACATTTAACAAGATCGTTAACCTAAAGGTTTCAAAACAACACTTACATGTAACGACTAACGATGACTTAACGACTCAGTTAAAATGTATATGTAGCGACCCCGACAAATCGTCAAGTGACGGCGTCGGCTACGTGGGTCCCATTACCTGATTATAAGTCTTTAAGATAACGTTTGACCAAAATATGTCGCCTTCATTTCAAAATAAAGATTGTTTCAAAGTTTACAAGAATTGTTCAACCAAAAGTTAAGTTACAACGTTATAGATACGATTGAAATCTAGGCGACACGGTTTAAAGTAAAGTCAAAAGACGCTCCATGAAATGCATGTATACTCGACATCGGATGCAAGTATCAAATAGTAAGCGGAAGCATGTTTCACATATCGTGCAAGACCTGAGAAAAACATAGAAATCTGTCAACGAAAACGTTGGTGAAATCATAGGTTTAAGTAAGTAAGTACAAGTGAACCACAAGATTTGCATCAATGAAATAATAGTAATACATTCCAAAAGTTTGTTTCACGAGCACCCAATTATCAAAGCTTAACATTCCTTCCATTGTATACCCCATCCATAGTGCTAGAACAAACACTGATTCTCGAAAATATATTTCTTCCGTAGACGGTAGCGAACCGTCAAGGATGAGGGTTGTCAACCCATATGGCCATATAACATAAGTTCTCGCTTACACCCGGCAAGTGTAACTAATGATAATCGAATTGAGGATTTTTGTTCTAAACTCGTATGTAGAATGTTTGTTTTCCCGTTCTTGTGTTCACTTAGTTCAAAAGAATCGTTTATGTTTTCTCATCCCAAATATAAGTTCAAAAAGAGTAAAAGTGGGACTATGATCTCACCTTTGATTGCAAGAGTGAAATAGTACTTCAACAAGTAAACGTGCAAAGAACAATGCTAATCTCGACCTAAACAAGTAGGTTGTATCAATAACGATAGTCACGAAGGGTCAAAGTTGTTCAATTAGTCCTATGGCTCGACACGACTCGATTATGTAGCATGTGAAGAAAATTGTCAAGTTTCATGCAAGATACAAGTATAGAATCATGTTAGAAAGATTGCATAATTAATTGGTTAAGTTTGACAAAAAGTCAAACTTGGTCGGGTCAAAGTCAACGAAAAAGTCAACATGTTCGGGTCGGGTCCCGGACTATTTTTCTATGCTAATTATTCATATACAAGTATATTAGAACAAGTTTCATGTGAATCGGAGGTCGGTAGCTAGTCAAACATTTCACGTGAAATGGGACAAAGAGGTCAGAATCTGACCAGGCCAATCCGCGCGCCGCGCGGGGATGGGGCGCGCCGCGCCACCATCTGGGCAGAGAATTCTGGTCAGTTTTTCAAAGTATGCACGAACCAAAACCTTTTCCAACCCAACTCTTGACCCGCAAACACTTATAATGCCTATCATATATCGTTGGAAAGGTATTTTGACGAGGAATACAACTAAACACATATCATCAATCAAACTTTCACTTTAAACAACCAAAAACCGCATTAAACGTTCATAATCAAAGTTTCAAGTTCTAAAAACGCATTTCATGATTCGGGCAACCAATTTACATGTATGATATGCCGTTTCGAAGGTAATCAAACACACATTGAAACTAAACACTTATCAACAACAATTCATAGCATTTGATGCACCAAAAGTTCATATAAAGCTTATCAACCCTAATCCAAAATCACCAAAATCACTAATCAAGTTTATGAAGTTTTACAAATCAACCTACACATCAAAACGAAGCTAGTGATACTAGTAACACTTTTAAAACATGCACTTTAACAATCTAACAACATTTGATCATCCAAAATCAAGGATTAAGCATACACTTTTCATTTTCAAGCTAGTTACACCAAAACATCAAGATCGAGCATACAAATCATATATTCATGTTATACACGAGCCATAGACACTAACTAACAACATATCAAGTCAAAAACATGAATTTGAGAAATCTAGAGTTTTAGAGATGTTACCCAAAATCGGTGTAGTTAGTATCAAATCGTAGAGGATGACGAGAGGATTAAGAATATGTAGTCGGATTTGTTGTGAGCTTCCAAGATCAAAATTAGATGATGAATTTTGTGTTTGTGTTCTTGAGAGAAAAGGAAGAAAGAAAAAGAGGAAGAAGATGGTGAAATGAAGTGTGTGGTGGTGAGGAGTCACTAGTTAGCCAAGTTTACCCGAGTGGCGAGATTAGTCCCTCAAGTTTGTTGTCGGGTGCGGGAAATAACCAAACGAATATTTTTAAAACTCAAGTTAACGAGAGATGTTATAATCGAGTAACGGGATTATCATGAACACTAGTTAACGAAGTGCACGAGTATAGGTGACGAGGGATGTAATTTTTTAAAAAAAAAAGACGGTGTTAAAATAATTTAACGGAAAAACGCGGGATGTTACATTATCCACACCTTAAAAGAAATTTCGTCCCGAAATTTAGTTGGAAGTAATAGTCGATGTGTCTTACTCGAGACCTAGTGTAGTAACTCTACGAATGATTGAAGGTACTTTCTTGGACATTCCACGAATCCGGATAGTCGGGGTGTTACGTTGTATTAGGGCTTGGTTTTACGATTCACAAGTTCAGCCGGTTTTTCCTATGAGGAGGAGTTTGTCATCAATAGTTGGTGCATCTATAAGGATTGCACGTTCCTGTTCCGCAGGACACGTTTCTAAGTTTGTTACACGAAATGTAGGGTAAACGGAAACTTAATTGAGTCGGAAGTTCTAAACGATAGGAAGCGGTTCCAATACGCCCCAAGGTTTCAAAAGGTTCGATATTGCGGATATAGCCTTTCTCGATTTCCCAAAATGGATTACACCTTTCCAAGGTGCGGTTTCTCAATATTACGCGGTTACACACTGGGATTTGTGAGGTTTTCATCTAAGTTTGGTATGACTCTTTTGGGCGACTACGGGTCGTCTCGAGCCCTTCTCGGACTTGGATTATCTCAATTGTTGTTTCTTGGATGAGTTAAGATTCGGTGTTTTGTTTGCCACATGCTTTGGTCCAACGAATAGGGGTATGACATTAGCGGTCATATAGGATTTCGGAAAGTGCGTGTGAACACACGAGTGGTAACTACTGTTGTAAGAGGGATCTACTAAAAGCGACCATGCAAGTTTGAAACATGTCTTTCGAAGACGTAAATCGTTCGTTTGTTCGGTTCATCTGTTTATGGGTGGTACGCGGTACTCATGTCTAAGCGGGTCTCCAAGGTTTCTTGTAAAACTAGAAGTGAAACGAGTATTTCGATACGGAATAATTGACAAAGATACACCGTATTGGAATAGAATCTCTTAAGATACGTTTGAACAAGTTAGTTAGGGTTCGAAAAATGTTCGTTAGGACTATTCACCCTCGTGGCGAATACTTATGTAATATGAGGAGTTTCTCTATCCATGGAGAAATGTTACAAGGAGTTTCTTTAAACGGAAATGCGAACGGTAAAGATAGTAGTGAAATGAGGACTTAGAATAGGATGAGTTTACATCTCGAGGTTGCCATAACGTGCCTCTAGTTGTCAAAAGTTGAAGTCTGAAAGAGAAACGAGGTAGTACACGTAGTTGTATAGTTCGGGGTTGAATAATAGTTGACCGATTATCAGAAACACAAGGGCGTTAAGTCAAAGAAAAGTGAAGTATCGTTGGATTGTGTGTTATCTTAAATCCCAGTAATATCAGACGGTGACGGTGAAATAACAGAGGTAGGTAGTGTGGTACGGGATGACGAGAAAATTGATCGGATCCACAATTTAGTATTCGAATTCTTCGTGCAAAATAACGAATTTCCGTTCCGTTGATTTCGAGTCGAGGGAGTATGCCTTTCGGCGTCCAACTAGAAATATTTCCATATTTGAGTCCCATCTGGTGTTGTACGAATTTAGCTAGAAATGTTGGTGTGAAGAATCACGCTCAAGGTTCGAACACGGAGAGGTTTAAAGTTTTCCCTTAGTGAGTTAACGAGTTTAAAAGTCGGGTAACACGAGAAAAGTCAGAAATGAATCTTTGGTAATAACAGACGAGATCTAAGAATTTTTTTTTTTTTTTTTTTTTTTTTTTTTTTTTTTTTTTACGAATACAAGTCCGAGTTGGTAGAGTTTCCTGATTACATGTGGCTTGATTTCGAGATTGATTGTAATGCCTTGACCATTAACATCATGGTCTAGAAAATTGGACTTCGTTCAACAGAAATTCTCACTCGGAGAATTTGGTATAGAGTTGCTCTTTTCTCAAAAGTTCGAGCGTAAGATGGTGATGTTGTTCGTTTTCCTTCTTTACTTAAATAAGTTAAGATGTCATCCATAAATACGATAACAGATTTGTCTAGATAAGTTGCATACGTGGTTTAGGAGGTTCATGAATACGGACGGAGTCCTAAATAAATCAAACGGTACTAAGAGAGATTTACAACTAACGTTGCGAGTTCGGAAGATGGCTTAGGAGACATCGTCTCACTTAACCCCCAATTGATGATAACCGGAACGGAGGTCGATTTGGAACATACGAGATTCGTGCAAATAATCATGAGGTCATGGATGCGAGGGAGAGGGTATCGGTTTCCAACCGAAAATTTCTTAGTTCACAATAATCTATACATAAATGTAGGGTAACAATTTCTCCTTAATGAATAGGTTTTGAGTTCCTTAGTTCTATTGGTGTCGAGTTCAATTTCTTAACGTATATCCTCCGATAATATTTATAGGCATACAATATTTTTCCGTTGGTCGCTTAAATCGCCTAAATAGTATCTAGGGAGAAAAGAAAAAAAAATGGAAGGTAATGAGTACAAGTCAAAGTCTTGGTTGTAAAACGTCTAGCGGTAATCGAATCGAACAAGTATGAAATATACGGTTTGTTGTGAAGAAACGTACCCGTTACTAGTCCATCGTCGTTCCGGGCATCCTTGGTGTCGATGTCGAAGGTTCAACGGCGTGCGTTGGGGTTGATTTTCTTATTTGGGCACACATTCCTAAAATGACCCAGTTGGCCACATTCGAAGCAAGCACCCGTTCTGTGTGCGTTGGGCATCTTTCGAGCGACGGGTCCTTGGTGCCGGTGGCGAAACCTGCCACATCCTTCAAAGTGATGCTTGTGGCATTCGTTACAAAAAGGTAGTTTTCCGGTATAGCCTTTCTTGTCGTTGGAGGCGAAAGGCTTCTTGGAGAGGTTGTTGTGGTTGTGGTTGCTTGATTGAGAGGCTTCCCATGTTCTTTTATTGCCGCTAGATTGGTTTTCGACCATTGGTGCCGGCGTTTCCATTTCATTCGCCGTGTCTAAAGTATGGCGGGCCATTGTTAAAGCCTCTTGTAGGTTAGTGGGTTGGGATGCCATTACCCCGTGTTGAATGCTCTTAGGGAGGCTATCCATGTAAAGTTCGACTCTTAGGGATTCGGGAGTCATGAGAATTGGACACATCGAGACTAGTTCGGTAAACCGTTGATTATAAGCCTTGAGGTCATTTCCGGCCGTTTTTAAATTCCTTAGACCCTGTTCGAGCCTTCGAGTCTCGTCGCGTGGGAAGTATTCGGTGATCATTCTTTCTCTTAATTCGGTCCAAGAGAGTGTGTGGGCTTCATCGCTTCCCACTAATTGTACATACGTGTTCCACCATGAGAGAGCAATACCGGTGAAAGTGAGGGTGGAAAACTTGACCTTATCTTGGTCTCGACAACCGCTTGTGTTAAAAACGGTCTCCATTTGTTCAAACCATCGGGTGAGAGTAACCGGTCCCCCGGTTCCATCGAAAGTGGGAGGATTGTACTTCATGAAGTTCTTGTAGGAGCAACCTTCGATTGAATTACCGGCTCCATGATTGTTGTTGTTAGAAAAGTGATCGGCCACGGCCGTACCCACGGCGGTGGTTATCATTCGTTGAAGAGCTTGTTCTAGAGTTTCGAGAGGAGTATTGTGTTGACCTTGGTGAGCCATTGTTCCTTCATGAGACAAGAATATCGTTGGTTAGTATTTTCAACAATACTAACCGTGGCATGGAATAAGGATAGAGAGAAAATTTTCCTTGACTCGCCTTAAATTCTCTATGTCATAATGTCGGAACGTCCATGTGAATCACCGTAATATAATCCCGGAAATTATATTACCCTGATTCTCATGTGCATTTAACATTACTTCATAAAGTCAAGGTGGCGCACCAACAAAATTTATCAACGTAAGATCAAGATCGAATACGAGTTAGATATGATAGAAAAGTTCGAGTATAAATGCACAAATAGTCAAGTAATTCCTACTTCAGTCTATATGCCGGTTGTAGTCTAGATTCACCTATGTACCCTATGACTCGGGGTGGACACAAATGAACTCTAAATCCCTACAACCAAGGCTCTGATACCACCTGTAGCGACCCCGACAAATCGTCAAGTGACGGCGTCGGCTACGTGGGTCCCATTACCTGATTATAAGTCTTTAAGATAACGTTTGACCAAAATATGTCGCCTTCATTTCAAAATAAAGATTGTTTCAAAGTTTACAAGAATTGTTCAACCAAAAGTTAAGTTACAACGTTATAGATACGATTGAAATCTAGGCGACACGGTTTAAAGTAAAGTCAAAAGACGCTCCATGAAATGCATGTATACTCGACATCGGATGCAAGTATCAAATAGTAAGCGGAAGCATGTTTCACATATCGTGCAAGACCTGAGAAAAACATAGAAATCTGTCAACGAAAACGTTGGTGAAATCATAGGTTTAAGTAAGTAAGTACAAGTGAACCACAAGATTTGCATCAATGAAATAATAGTAATACATTCCAAAAGTTTGTTTCACGAGCACCCAATTATCAAAGCTTAACATTCCTTCCATTGTATACCCCATCCATAGTGCTAGAACAAACACTGATTCTCGAAAATATATTTCATCCGTAGACGGTAGCGAACCGTCAAGGATGAGGGTTGTCAACCCATATGGCCATATAACATAAGTTCTCGCTTACACCCGGCAAGTGTAACTAATGATAATCGAATTGAGGATTTTTGTTCTAAACTCGTATGTAGAATGTTTGTTTTCCCGTTCTTGTGTTCACTTAGTTCAAAAGAATCGTTTATGTTTTCTCATCCCAAATATAAGTTCAAAAAGAGTAAAAGTGGGACTATGATCTCACCTTTGATTGCAAGAGTGAAATAGTACTTCAACAAGTAAACGTGCAAAGAACAATGCTAATCTCGACCTAAACAAGTAGGTTGTATCAATAACGATAGTCACGAAGGGTCAAAGTTGTTCAATTAGTCCTATGGCTCGACACGACTCGATTATGTAGCATGTGAAGAAAATTGTCAAGTTTCATGCAAGATACAAGTATAGAATCATGTTAGAAAGATTGCATAATTAATTGGTTAAGTTTGACAAAAAGTCAAACTTGGTCGGGTCAAAGTCAACGAAAAAGTCAACATGTTCGGGTCGGGTCCCGGACTATTTTTCTATGCTAATTATTCATATACAAGTATATTAGAACAAGTTTCATGTGAATCGGAGGTCGGTAGCTAGTCAAACATTTCACGTGAAATGGGACAAAGAGGTCAGAATCTGACCAGGCCAATCCGCGCGCCGCGCGGGGATGGGGCGCGCCGCGCACCATCTGGGCAGAGAATTCTGGTCAGTTTTTCAAAGTATGCACGAACCAAAACCTTTTCCAACCCAACTCTTGACCCGCAAACACTTATAATGCCTATCATATATCGTTGGAAAGGTATTTTGACGAGGAATACAACTAAACACATATCATCAATCAAACTTTCACTTTAAACAACCAAAAACCGCATTAAACGTTCATAATCAAAGTTTCAAGTTCTAAAAACGCATTTCATGATTCGGGCAACCAATTTACATGTATGATATGCCGTTTCGAAGGTAATCAAACACACATTGAAACTAAACACTTATCAACAACAATTCATAGCATTTGATGCACCAAAAGTTCATATAAAGCTTATCAAACCCTAATCCAAAATCACCAAAATCACTAATCAAGTTTATGAAGTTTTACAAATCAACCTACACATCAAAACGAAGCTAGTGATACTAGTAACACTTTTAAAACATGCACTTTAACAATCTAACAACATTTGATCATCCAAAATCAAGGATTAAGCATACACTTTTCATTTTCAAGCTAGTTACACCAAAACATCAAGATCGAGCATACAAATCATATATTCATGTTATACACGAGCCATAGACACTAACTAACAACATATCAAGTCAAAAACATGAATTTGAGAAATCTAGAGTTTTAGAGATGTTACCCAAAATCGGTGTAGTTAGTATCAAATCGTAGAGGATGACGAGAGGATTAAGAATATGTAGTCGGATTTGTTGTGAGCTTCCAAGATCAAAATTAGATGATGAATTTTGTGTTTGTGTTCTTGAGAGAAAAGGAAGAAAGAAAAAGAGGAAGAAGATGGTGAAATGAAGTGTGTGGTGGTGAGGAGTCACTAGTTAGTCAAGTTTACCCGAGTGGCGAGATTAGTCCCTCAAGTTTGTTGTCGGGTGCGGGAAATAACCAAACGAATATTTTTAAAACTCAAGTTAACGAGAGATGTTATAATCGAGTAACGGGATTATCATGAACACTAGTTAACGAAGTGCACGAGTATAGGTGACGAGGGATGTTATTTTTTTAAAAAAAAAGACGGTGTTAAAATAATTTAACGGAAAAACGCGGGATGTTACAGTATATACATGTAGTGTTTTAATATGTATTCATACACTTTTGAAAGACTTCAAGACACTTATCAAAATACTTCTACTTAACAAAAATACTTACAATTACATCCTCGTTCAGTTTCATCAACAATTCTACTCGTATGCACCCGTATTCATACTCGTACAATACACAGCTTTTAGATGTATGTACTATTGGTATATACACTCTAATGATCAGCTTTTTGCAGCCCATGTGAGTCACCTAACACATGTGGGAACCATCATTTGGCAACTAGCATGAAATATCTCATAAAATTACAAAAATATGAGTAATCATTAATGACTTATTTACATGAAAACAAAATTACATATCCTTTATATCTAATCCATACACCAACGATCAAAAACACCTACAAATACTTTCATTCTTCAATTTTCTTCATCTAATTGATCTCTCTCAAGTTCTATCTTCAAGTTCTAAGTGTTCTTCATAAATTCTACAAGTTCTAGTTTCATAAAATCAAGAATACTTCCAAGTTTGCTAGCTTACTTCCAATCTTGTAGAGTGATCATCCAACCTCAAGAAATCTTTCTTATTTACAGTAAGATATCTTTATAATACAAGGTAATACTCATATTCAAACTTTGATTCAATTTCTATAACTATAACAATCTTATTTCGAGTGGAAATCTTACTTGAACTTGTTTTTCGTGTCATGATTCTGCTTCAAGAACTTTCAAGCCATCCAAGGATCCTTTGAAGCTAGATCTATTTTTCTCATTTCCAGTAGCTTTATCCAGAAAACTTGAGGTAGTAATTATGTTCATAACATCATTCAATTCATATATATAAAGCTATCTTATTCGAAGGTTTAAACTTGTAATTACTAGAACATAGTTTAGTTAATTCTAAACTTGTTCGCAAACAAAAGTTAATCCTTCTAACTTGACTTTTAAAATCAACTAAACACATTTTCTATATCTATATGATATGCTAACTTAATGATTTAAAACCTGGAAACACGAAGAACACTGTAAAACCGGACATACGCCGTCGTAGTAACACCGCGGGCTGTTTTGGGTTAGTTAATTAAAAAAAATGATAAACTTTGATTTAAAAGTTGTTATTCTGGGAAAATGATTTTTCTTATGAACATGAAACTATATCCAAAAATCATGGTTAAACTCAAAGTGGAAGTATGTTTTCTAAAATGGTCATCTAGACGTCGTTCTTTCGACTGAAATGACTACTTTTACAAAAATGACTTGTAACTTATATTTCTCATTATAAACCTATAGTTTTTCTGTTTAGATTAATAAAATAGAGTTCAATATTAAACCATAGCAATTTGATTCACTCAAAACGGATTTAAAATGAAGAAGTTATGGGTAAAACAAGATTGGATAATTTTTCTTGTTGTAGCAACGTGAAAATTGGTAACAAATCTATATTAATCATATCCTAGCTAACTTATATTGTATTATACATGTATTTTAATATATTATGTAATCTTGGGATACCATAGACACGTATGCAAATGTTTGGACATATCATATCGACCCATGTATATATATTATTTGGAACAACCATAGACACTCTATATGTAGTAATGTGGGAGTTAGCTATACAGGGTTGAGGTTGATTCCAAAAATATATATACTTTGAGTTGTGATCTAGCCTGAGACGTGTATACACTGGGTCGTGGATTGATTCAAGATAATATATATCAATTTTTTTCTGTACATATAACGTTGGACAACTAGTTGTAGGTTACTAACGAGGACAGCTGACTTAATAAACTTAAAACATCAAAATGTATTAAAAGTGTTGTAAATATATTTTGAATATACTTTGATATATATGTACATATTTGTTATAGGTTCATGAATCGACTAGTGGCCAAGTCTTACTTCCCGACGAAGTAAAAATCTGTGAAAGTGAGTTATAGTCCCACTTTTAAAATCTAATATTATTGGGATGAGAATACATGCAGGTTTTATAAATGATTTACAAAATAGACACAAGTACGTGAAACTACATTCTATGGTTGAATTATCGAAATCGAATATGCCCCTTTTTATTAAGTCTGGTAATCTAAGAATTAGGGAACAGACACCCTAATTGACGCGAATCCTAAAGATAGATCTATTGGGCCTAACAAACCCCATCCAAAGTACCGGATGCTTTAGTAGTTCGAAATTTATATCATGTCCGAAGGAGGATCCAGGAATGATGGGGATATTCTTGAATATGCATCTTGTTAATGTCGGTTACCAGGTGTTCACCATATGAATAATTTTTATCTCTATGTATGTGATGTGTATTGAAATATGAAATCTTGTGGTCTATTGTTACGATTTGATATATATAGGTTAAACCTATAACTCACCAACATTTTTGTTGACGTTTAAAGCATGTTTATTCTCAGGTGAATACTAAGAGCTTCCGATGTTGCATACTAAAATAAGGACAAGATTTGGAGTCCATGTTTGTATGATATTGTGTAAAAACTACATTCAAGAAACTGATTTCGATGTAACATATTTGTATTGTAAACCATTATGTAATGGTCGTGTGTAAACAAGATGTTTTAGATTATCATTATTTGATAATCTACGTAAAGCTTTTTAAACCTTTATTTATGAAATAAAGGTTATGGTTTGTTTTAAAAATGAATGCAGTCTTTGAAAAACGTCGATTATAGAGGTCAAAACCTCGCAACGAAATCAATTAATATGGAACGTTTTTAATCAATAAGAACGGGACATTTCAAGGTCAACCTAGTATTTATCATCTTCGTTGCGTCTACGTACTTTCCTGCAATATTCAATCTCAATATTGATACGTGAGCATTAATATCTTAATTATCTTTTATATATTAATAGTGTATCCCTGACTAGTGCTCGAGTATATTTGATTATGCATGCTTGTATATTTAATTTTACCGTTAGGTAGTATATAATGAATCACGAATTTAATACATATGCTACTGATATAATGTATATGATATGCATGTCGTTGGAAAGCTGGCGAAAAATTAATAACTTTTCAATTAGAAAACGTATGGTTTCGATGAACGGATTAAACGATATCGTCAGCTGAATTATCATTAATTTTAGTATCATTATTGAAAATGATTATTATTATTACTATCGTCGTTATTATCGTCGTTATTATTATTATCTAATTATTATTATTATTATCATTATAGTTATCAATATAAATATTATCATTAAAAATTGTTATTATTAAATCTATTGTTATTTTCACTAAGGTTATTATTAATATTATCATTATTATTATTATTACAATTATAATTATTAGTATCATTATCATTAAAACTAATTTTAGTATCATCTAATTATTATAATTATCATTATTATGAATGCGATATAAGAGGAGTAAAAGCTATTAAACAAATCGATTAGGAAATAATGAGTATAAGTATCATGATGAAATTAAAATACTGTAGTATATTAATTTAGATAAAAATATCATTTTCATTATTTTTATCATTATTATTATTATTAAAATTATTATTAATATTAAAACTATCATTTTCACTAAAATTATCATTTTTAATTGAAATATCATTGTTATTATAAAAATCATTATTATTATCATTTTAGTATAATTATTATTAAAAGTTATCATTTTAAATAGAATTATTATTTTTATAAATTATTATTATTATTATTGTTAATATTAAAAAGTATCGTTATTATTAAAATTATCATGATTAGAATTATCATTTTATCATAATTAATATCATTATTAGTAAATATAATAATTATTATTATTATTAGTAGAATAATAATTATTATTATTATTACAAAATAATACAACTTTTACTTATTATTAATATTATCAATATTATTTTATCAAATGAATATGCGATACAAAGATATTTTACCACATGTAATATAATTATGTTAATAATAATACATATCACTATATTTTTATGATATTAAGTGAACTTTATCACTTAAGATATATAAAGGTATATTTTTTTTATATAATTTTTAATATAAATTTTTATTTATTAATAAATGATTTATATTATTTACCCTAATAAAATCTGTTAAATATATTTAAATATATAAAACGACTATATTCAAGTTACATAATAATCATGTATAGATTTTGAAAGTCATTTTAGGATAAATTGACTTTTGTTGACTTTTGCATATCAGTCTCGAGCATTATAATTGCGATACACTATGACCTGACCTAAATTGTTAGACAGATATTGACCAACATATGAATATATATACTTAATATAGGTTCGTGAATCCGAGGTCAACCCTACACTTGTTCAATGACTTCATATGTATTTTTACTACAAAATACAGTATTGTGAGTTTCATTTGCTCCCTTTTTAAATGCTTTTGCAATATATATTTCTGTGACTGAGAATACATGCGCTTTTATAAATGTTTGAAGAAATAGACACAAGTAATTGAAACTACATTCTATGGTTGAATGATAGAAATCGAATATGCCATTTTTTAGTCTGGTAATCTAAGAATTAGGGAACAGACACCCTAATTGACGTGAATCCTAAAGATAGATCTATCGGGCCCAACAAGCCCATCCAAAGTACCGGATGCTTTAGTACTTCGAATTTATCATGTCCGATGTATCACACCAACTATTAGGGCCTGGGCGAAATGTGACTTAATATTAAATAAACCAACGTATTATAATATACGAGAATAATACTAAATGATAAAATAAACTTTATTGAGAGTACGCAGCGGAAAATGAAATGTCGTTACAATGATGGAATTAACAATAATGTAAATGTTCAAATGAAAAAGTTAATAATGCGATATCTCTTGATCCTATGTCCAAGTAGCATCACATAAGTAGTAAGTAAGAAAGCTTGAATCAATCAGCACCTGAGACAAAATACGCTAAAGTGTCAACCAAAAAGGTTGAGTGAAGTTCATAGGTTTAACAAATAAGTTTGACCGTTGTTTTAGACCACAAGATTTAGTTTGTAAAGTTGATCTCCCACAGGATCAAAAAGTTATGCCAGTGCGTGATATTTAGACTAAGCGTTCAAGTTTGCCCCAAAGACAAGTTGTAGTTTATAGTTGTCGGTTTAATTTCATTATTAAGTAATACAATGACTTAGTCAAATGTATTTGGGACGTTACTCCCGATAGGCCTACACCCAATAATTAAGCATGCAATCAACGAGCAATTAAAAATATCACTGTAGAGACTTAGTCGGACATAGCCGAGTATAGCATAGTTTAGCAGTTGGTACTTGTGTCTAAATTATAAATATTAAAAGCAGCATGTGTCTCACCCCGTAAAGTAAATAAGTTGTGCACAAAGTAAAGTGGGGCTATGAATTCACCTTAGTAAGTAGAGAGTGAGTTATTCCTCGAAATAGAAAGTTGGATGAGTGAGTAGAAAAGTCAACCTATTGACATTTAAGAGTAGTAAGTGTTTTTGCCCAAGTTTAAGTAGATGTTTAAGTATGATAGTGTTGTAAGTATAGTTCATTTTACTAAGTTTCCTTTCCTAGTAAGTTTCTATTTTTAGAAAGTTTCCACTTTTAGTAGATTTCTTATCTTAGTAAGTTTCTATAACTAGAAAGTTTCTACTTTAAGAGTGTTTTCCATTTTAGGATAATTGTCGTATTAGATAAGCTTCCAATCACCCATTTCCCTTCGAATGGCCATTTCAGGTCTAGGGGCTTGAGCTATATGATCCTTTAAATCGGAAATCCAAACCCTTTAGCCTAGAGTTTCGTAGAAATCATTCGTCAAGAAAGTTCGAAGATCTATACATCTCTAATACATATCCCAAAATGTTTTTATGTGTTATAATATATGTAGTAGGTTATAGGTGTTAGTAATAGTAATAGTGTATACATGTTAATTAATAGTATAAGTAGTATTAGGGTTTCATTAATTATTGTTAGTTAATTAAAGTAGTATTTTAATGATTAGGGTTTAGGGTTTTGAGGATCTAAATAATATGAATGTTAAGATCATGCACAAATATGATTATGAATATAAACATGAATTGAAAGAAAGATTTAAAAGTTTTAAGATTTTGGATCATACCTTGTTAATGATGATGAAGATTAACAAGAAACAAGAAGAAAACTTGGTGATGAAGATCAAATAACCTAAATAATGAAGAACACGCTTGAAAATCTTGATGAACACGAAGAACAAGCTTGAAGATCCGAATACCACAAGAGAGGGAGAGGGAGAGATTGTTTTTGAGAGAGGATTTTGGTGTGATTTGTAAATGAGAAACTAGGAGTCTAGGGGTGTTTATATAGTGCAAGTATTAGAGTGTTAGTCAACATAAGGATGTTCTAATTAATGATTTTATTTTATTTTATAATTTTTATTCAACAATAGGTGGTACTAGTTAATATATATATTTTATTTTATTTTTTTAGTCAACATAAGGATGTAATTGTTTAAGATTCTTTAGTCTCATTATTATTATTATTATTATTATTATTATTATTATTATTATTATTATTATTATTATTATTATTATTATTATTATTATTATTATTATTATTATTATTATTATTATTATTATTATTATTATTATTATTTTTATTATTATTATTATTATTATTATTATTATTATTATTATTATTATTATTATTATTATTATTATATTTTTTTTTTACATTTACTACATGATAAGTATTATTTTCTTTTTACTAATTCATGACTTGTATATATATATATATTTTTTTTATTTAGTTCCCAATCGTTTTATTATTTATATAAATGTCACTTTTTATTTATTACTTATAGGTTATTAGTTATAATATTACATAAATGCATAAATTTTAATTAGCAGTGAGTGTTGACTAACAGTTTATTATTTTCATCTTTTATTAACTTGTCAATTATTGCACAAAGTTAATTAATATGTTTTATAACTCTTAGCACTTAACAATTGTTGATTAGAGTTTAATCATTAAGTTTTAATTATATTGTTTGGTCATTTAATATTGGAAAAAAATATAGAATTGAAAAATGAGGGTCGTTATAGTACCTCCCCGTTATTAGAAATTTCGTCCCGAAGTTTTAAGTAGATTTCTCGTTTGCATCAGCAGTTGAGAAGAGATGGGGATATTTTCGTATCATTTGGTCTTTGCGTTCCCAGGTATATTCGGGGCTTCTACGCGAATTCCAACGGACTTTAATGATTGGTATGTTGCTTTTACGCGTTTGTTTGACCTCTCCTTCCATGATTTCTATAGGTTCTTCAATGAAGTGCATTTGTTCATCATTGCGGATATCATCCAAAGGAATAACAAGTGTGTCATCAGCAAGACACCTTTTAAGATTCGAGACATGAAACACATCATGTACTTGGCTAAGTTCAGTTGGTAGTTCTAATCGGTACGCCACGGGACCAACTCTTTGAGTGATCGTGAAAGGTCCAACATATCGTGGACTGAGTTTGCTTCGTTACCGAAACGGATAACACCTTTCTAAGGGGATACTTTCAACATGACTTTATCTCCAACTTGGTATTCTATATCCTTTTGTTTCTTATCGGCATAGCTCTTTTGTCGGCTACGGGCAGTTTCTAATCGTTGCTTAATCTGAGCGATCTTTTCGGTAGTTTCATGAATGATTTCGGGACCAGTTAAAGGTCTGTCCTCGAGTTCGTCCTAACATAAAGGGGATCTACATTTCCGTCCATATAAAGCTTCAAAAGGTGCAGCTTTAATGCTGGAGTGATAACTGTTGTTGTAAGAAAATTCGACCAAAGGTAGATGTCTATCCCAACCTTTGCCGAAATCGATTGCATAAGCACGTAGCATATCCTCCATGGTTTGGATTGTTCGTTCACTCTGACCATCATTTTGCGGTTGATAGGCTGTACTCATGTCGGGTTGAGTTCCAAGAGCAGATTGTAAAGTTTTCCAGAATCTTGAAACGAATCGACTGTCGCGATCATAAATAATCGAGACAGGAACTCCATGACGTGAGACAATTTCTTTAATATAAAGCTGTGATAATTTCTCCATCTTGTCGGTTTCCTTGATCGGTATGAAATGTGCAGATTTAGTAAGACGATCAACTACGACCTAAATAGTATCGTTACCGTTCGAAGTCTTAGGTAACTTAGTAACGAAGTCCATAGTGATGCACTCCCACTTCCACTGCGGAATACCAGGTTGTGTCAATAGACCAGAAGGCTTTTGATGTTCGGCCTTGACTTTCAAACAAGTGAGACACTTGCTAACATAAGTAGCAATGTCGACTTTCATATTAGGCCACCAGTAGAATTGCTTCACATCGTGATACATCTTACTGGAACCGGGATGAATATAGTACCTAGTCTTATGTGCTTCATTCAAGACTAGTTCACGGAGATTTTTGAAGCGAGGAACCCAAATTCTATTGCCAAAGTACCGTGTACCATCAGCTTTCACTTGAAGTTGGTTCTCAAAACCTATAGGTCCTTCACCTTCGATAAGTGTCGATTTAATAGCTTCCAATTGAGCTTCACAGATTCGTGATATAAGATTCGATTTGATTTTCAGATTTAGAGCACGAACGCGTTTAACATCATCGTTTCGACTAAGAGCATCGGCCACTACATTTGCCTTGCCGGGATGATATTTTAGCCCACAGTGATAATCGTTTAGTAACTCGAGCCATTGGCTTTGCCTCATATTCAGCTGTTTTTGATCAAAGATGTGTCGAAGACTTTTATGGTCAGTGTACACCGTAAAGTGAGTACCATATAGATAATGTCTCCATATCTTCAATGCAAGTACCACGACATCTAACTCAAGGTCATGTGTGGTATAGTTCTCTTCATGTTTCTTCAACTGTCTAGATGCGTAGGCAATAACCTTTTCACGTTGCATTAAAACACAACCAACGCCTTGCTTTGAGGCATCGCAGTAAACAACGAAGTCGTCAGTACCTTCAGGTAAAGATAGAATCGGGGCTGTGGTCAACTTCTCCTTCAGAATCTTGAAAGTAGATTTCTGTTCTTCGGACCACTCAAATTTCTTCCCTTTTTGAGTCAGCTTTGTAAGAGGTTTTGCAATGAGAGAAAAATCTTTTATGAACCTTCGATAGTAACCGGCAAGTCCCAAAAATTGATGAATATGCTTAGCAGTCTTTGGTATCTCCCAGTTCTAAATAGCAGAAATCTTAGCTGGATCGACATGTATTCCATTTCTATCAACAACATGTCCAAGGAATTGTACGGTTTTGAGCCAAAACTCGCACTTAGAAAATTTAGCATAAAGTTGTTCCTTTCGTAAGAGTTCAAGAATCATGCGCAAATGTTGCTCATGCTCTTTCTCACTGTTCGAATAGATCAAGATGTCGTCAATGAACACGATGAAAAATTTGTCAAGATATGTTTTACAAACATGATTCATGAGATCCATGAACACGGCAGGAGCATTAGTTAAACCGAAAGGCATGACACAGAATTCATAGTGCCCATAACGAGTGTGGAAAGCAGTCTTAGGAATATCGGATTCCTTGACTTTAAGTTGGTGATAACCGGACCTTAAATCAATCTTTGAATAAACACTTGACCCTTGAAGTTGGTCAAATAGATCATCAATACGTGGCAATGGATAACGGTTCTTGATAGTAAGCTTGTTATGTTCGCGGTAATCAATGCACATCCTTAAAGTACCATCCTTCTTTTTAACAAACAAAATAGGAGCTCCGCATGGGAATGAGCTTGGATGAATGAAACCTTTATCCAATAGTTCTTGGAGCTGATTGGAAAGTTCCTTCATTTCGGAAGGTGCTAAATGGTATGATGGTTTAGCAACAGGTGTAGCACCGGGAGTTAAATTAATTTGAAATTCAATTTATCGAGGAGGTGGAAGACCAGAAAGATCTTCGAGAAACACATCGGGATAGTCTCTAACCACTGGTACATCTTTAATGCACTTCTCTTTCGATTCAATCATCTTAATGTGGGCTAGAATAGCTGGATAACCTTTTATAAGGTATTTGCGGGTTTTGATACATGAGATAATTTTGAGATTGGAACCACTCTTTTCACCTTGGATGATGAGAGTCTTTCCATTTCCCAATGGAACATGAACAGTTTTATCGTAACCCATGATATACATAATATACTTTATATTATTAAGGAACGAGGCGTTAAATAAGCCTTTTAATACATGATTCGGAAATAGAAATAGTTTAAGGCATAGCCTTTACATCTATAGAAAATGGAAAAATAACTAAGAAATATTAAGATTGAAGTAGTCTTCATATTTCTTCTTCTCGTCCTCAAACTACTTCATCACTTTTTCCATGTTATCCTTCACAAGTTTCTCTAGCCTTTCGATTTGAGAGTCGATAGACTCTTTCATAAACTTCTCATATCGCTCGTTCTTTTCTTTTTGCTTTTTGTAGAGGTACTCGAGATTGTCGTAAAGGTTGGTAACATGACTGTTAACGGTATTGGTGTCGTACTCTCTTAAAGCAAGCTGTTTATCGACTCGAATTCTCTCCATTTTCATTCGGACGTCAATATCCCCCTTGAGGTAAGCAAGGGATTGCTTCCCCCAACAGGTGTTGCGTTCTTCTTCATACCTTAGCATCATTAACTCTTTTCTTAGCTTGACGTTTTCTTCCATAAGTTTCTCCATTTTAACCTCCACGCTCGGAAGCAAACCTCCAATGTTCCTCTCGGTATTATTTCGTAGACTCATGATTTCATACTTAGCACCATCATAAAAAGGAGATCGGGCTCTCCTTCTTGACGGACCAACCTCTTCATGACGTTTTTCTTTATCTTCGATTCTCGGAGTTGGGTAGTATTGAGTAGACCCATTCGGAATAATATTTGGGCTATAGTTTGGTGACGGTGAGGCAGGGCTGTAGAAAGGACTTCGAACAGGTCTCGAAGTTGAAGAGTGTCCAACACCTACTTCAATGGTAGGGTTGTGAGTTGCCTTGTTGGGCTTGTTAACACTTGACCTTGGCATCCTATCATTAGGAAAGAGACTTTGATTAGAATCTTTAAGTCAAGTTTAGTAAAGCATAAGTGTTAAGATTATAGGGCAATCCCAAGTGCTTTAAGTCTAAGGCAGGAAAGGTTATAGTTTCCTAGATTGCTAAGGCACCCTAGCTAACAAGTAAGGCACACATAAAAATGTAATCCTGGTTCTCTATAACAGCCTGGTTATGCTCTGATACCAATCTATCACACCCCAAGTTAGGGCATGGGCGAAATGTGACTTAATATCAAATAAACCAACGTATTATAATATACGAGAACAATACTGAATGATAAAATAAACTTTATTCAAAGTACGCAGCGGAAAATGAAATGTCGTTACAATGATGGAATTAACAATAATGTAAATGTTCAAATGCAAAAGTAAATAATGCGATATCTCTTGATCCTATGTACAAGTAGCATCACACAAGTAGTAAGTAAGAAAACTTGAATCAAACAGCACCTGAGACAAAACATGCTAAAGTGTCAACCAAAAAGGTTGTGTGAAGTTCGTAGGTTTAACAAATAAGTTTGACCGTTGTTTTAGACCACAAGATTTAGTTTGTAAAGTTGATCTCCCACAGGATCAAAAAGTTATGCCAGTGCGTGATATTTAGACTAAACGTTTAAGTTTGCCCCAAAGACAAGTTGTAGTTTATACTTATCGGTTTAATTTCATTATTAAGTAATACAATGACTTAGTCAAATGTATCAGGGACGTTGCTCCCGATAGGCCTACCCCCAATAATTAAGCATGCAATCAACGAGCAATTAAAAATATCACTGTAGGGACTTAGTCGGACATAGCCGGGTATAGCATAGTTTAGCAGTTGGTAGTTGTGTCTAAATTGTAAATATTAAAAGCAGCATGTGTCTCACCCCGTAAAGTAAATAAGTTGTGCATAAAGTAAAGTGGGGCTATGAATTCACCTTAGTAAGTAGAGAGAGATAGTTAATACTCGGAATAGAAAGTTGGATGAGTGAGCAGAAAAGTCAACCTATTGACATTTAAGAGTAGTAAGTATTTTTGCCCAAGTTTAAGTAGATGTTTAAGTATGATAGTGTTGTAAGTATAGTTCGTTTTACTAAGTTTCCTTTCCTAGTAAGTTTCTATTTTTAGAAAGTTTCCACTTTTAGTAGATTTCTTATCTTAGTAAGTTTCTATAACTAGAAAGTTTCTACTTTAAGAGTGTTTTCGATTTTAGGATACTTGCCGTATTAGATAAGCTTCCAATCACCCATTTCCCTTCGAATGGCCATTTCAGGTCTAGGGGCTTGACCTATAGGATCCTTTAAATCGGAAATCCAAACCCTTTCACCTAGAGTTTCGTAGAAACCATTCGTCAAGAAAGTTTGAAGATCTATACATCTCTAATACATATCCCAAAATGTTTTTATGTGTTATAATATAAGTAGTAGGTTATAGGTGTTAGTAATAGTAATAGTTTATACATGTTAATTAATAGTATAAGTAGTATTAGGGTTTCATTAATTAGGGTTAGTTAATTAAAGTAGTATTTTAATGATTAGGGTTTAGGGTTTTGAGGATCTAAATAAATGAATGTTAAGATCATGCACGAATATGATTATGAATATAAACATGAATTGAAAGAAAGATTTAAAAGTTTTAATATTTTAGATCATACCTT
The DNA here is from genome assembly GCF_046630445.1 of Rutidosis leptorrhynchoides. Classification (NCBI taxonomy): domain Eukaryota; kingdom Viridiplantae; phylum Streptophyta; class Magnoliopsida; order Asterales; family Asteraceae; genus Rutidosis; species Rutidosis leptorrhynchoides. Next base: position 264,613,016 of record NC_092337.1, read on the forward strand.
GTTAATGATGATGAAGATTAACAAGAAACAAGAAGAAAACTTGGTGATGAAGATCAAATAACCCAAATAATGAAGAACACGCTTGAAAATCTTGATGAACATGAAGAACAAGCTTGAAGATCTGAATACCACAAGAGAGGGAGAGGGAGAGATTGTTTTTGAGAGAGGATTTTGGTGTGATTTGTGAATGAGAAACTAGGAGTCTAGGGGTGTTTATATAGTGCAAGTATTAGAGTGTTAGTCAACATAAGGATGTTCTAATTAATGATTTTATTTTATTTTATAATTTTTAGTCAACAATAGGTGGTACTAGTTTATATATATATATATATACATATATATATATATATATATATATATATATATATATATATATATATATATATATATATATATATATATATATTTTAGTCAACATAATGATGTAATTGTTTAAGATTCTTTAGTCTCATTATTATTATTATTATTATTATTATTATTATTATTATTATTATTATTATTATTATTATTATTATTATTATTATTATTATTATTATTTACATTTACTACATAATAAGTATTATTTTCTTTTTACTAATTCATGACTTGTATATATATATATATATATTTATTTAGTTCCCAATTGTTTTATTATTTATATAAATGTCACTTTTTATTTATTACTTATAGGTTATTAGTTATAATATTACATAAATGCATAAATTTTAATTAGCAGTGAGTGTCGACTAAAAGTTTATTATTTTCATCTTTTATTAACTTGTCAATTATTGCACAAAGTTAATCAATATGTTTTATAACTCTTAACACTTAACAATTGTTGATTAAAGTTTAATCATTAAGTTTTAATTATATTGTTTGGGCATTTAATATTGAAAAAAAAATATAGAATGGAAAAATGAGGGTCGTTATTTCATGACCCGTCCAAATCCATCAGGACGAATACATTACATTTGGTTACATCGCGAGGTACTTGACCTCTATATGATACATTTTACAAACATTGCATTCGCTTTTAAAAGACAAACTTTCATTACATCGAAATTTGATGGCATGCATACCATTTCATAATATATCCAACTATAATTGACTTAATAATAATCTTGATGAACTCAATGACTCGAATGCAACGTCTTTTGAAATATGTCATGAATGACTCCAAGTAACATCTCTAAAATGAGCAAATGCACAGCGGAAGATTTCTTTCATACCTGAGAATAAACATGCTTTAAAGTGTCAACCAAAAGGTTGGTGAGTTCATTAGTTTATCATAAATATTCATTTCCATCATTTTAATAGACCACACGATTTTCATTTCTCATAAAAATACGTCCCATGGATAGAGACAAAAATAATCATTCATATGGATTGAACACCTGGTAACCGACATTAACAAGATGCATATAGAATATCCCCATCATTCCAGGACATCCATCGGACATGATAATTTCAAAGTACTAAAGCATTCCAAATTCCAGAATGGGGCTTGTTGGGCCCGATAGATCTATCTTTAGGATTCGCGTCAATTAGGGGGTCTGTTCCCTAATTCTTAGGCTACCAAGTTTAAAAGGGGCATATTCGTCTTCGATCCATTCAACCATATAATTTAGTTTCAATTACTTGTGTCTATTTCGTAAAACAGTTATAAAAATAGCGCATGTATTCTCAGTCCCAAAAATATATATTGCAAAAACATTTAAAAAGGGAGCAAATGAAACTCACTCTACAATATTTTGTAGTAAAAATATTCATACGATGAAACTGAACAATGCAAGGTTAGTGTCAGATTCACGAACCTATATCAGTAGTATATATATATTAACACATATCCCATTTAACCAACTAAGTTTGCTTATATTTTATAATTTATTAAAATTTGTATCTTTAAATATAATTATACTTATAATAAATATACGATATATAATTTAATTAAAGTTTTATCAATATAAATGGTAATATATTAGTTAAAAACATATTAGTATGTAATATTAGTTGACTTTCAATATATTTTTATATAGATACATTTGTTTTTTTTTTAAATAATAATTATAATAATACTAAAATAATAATAGTAATGATATTAATAAAAATGATAATATTTTTAATAATAATGATAATACTAATAATAAAATGATAAAAAAATGTTATATGTTAATAATACTAATTTCAAAAATGATAATTTTAAGGAATACTAATAATAAAATAATATTGTTAATAATGATACATTTGTTTAATAATATAATAATAATAATACTAATAATAGTAAAAATGTAGTGACCCGAACTTTTCCATGTTTATATATATCAAATGAAATTGTTATTTACATGATTAAGTGTTTCCAACATGTTAAGCAATCAAACTTGTTAAGACTTGATTAATTGAAATAGGTTTCATATAGACAATTGACCACCCAAGTTGACCGGTGATTCACGAACGTTAAAACTTGTAAAAACTATATGATGACATATATATGATTATATATATAGTTAACATGATATTATGATAAGTAAGTATCTCATTAGGTATTTTAACAATGAGTTATATACATAAAATTGAGTTTATTGAATTAAGAAACTCGAAACGGTATATATAACGATTATCGTTATAACAACGTCTTAATAAATACATATGAATCATATTAAAATATTGATACACTATGTTTAATCATGATAAATGATAAGTAAACATGTCATTAAGTGTAATAACAATGAACTACATATGTAAAAACAAGACTACTAACTTAATGATTTCGAAACGAGACATATATGTAACGATTATCGTTGTAACAACATTTAACTGTATATATATCATACTAAGATATATTAATATATCATAATATCATGATAATGTAATAATTTAACATCTCATTAGATATAATAAACATTGGGTTAACAACATTTAACATGATCGTTAACTTAAAGGTTTCAAATCGACATTTACATGTAACGACTAACGATGACTTAACGACTCAGTTCAAATGTATATACATGTAGTGTTTTAATATTTATTCATACACTTTTGAAAGACTTCAAGACACTTATAAAAATACTTCTACTTAACAAAAATGCTTACAATTACATCCTCGTTCAGTTTCATCAACAATTCTACTCGAATGCACCCGTATTCGTACTCGTACAATACACAGCTTTTAGATGTATGTACTATTGGTATATAAACTCCAATGATCAGCTCTTAGCAGCCCATGTGAGTCACCTAACATATGTGGGAACCATCATTTGGCAACTAGCATGAAATATCTCATAAAATTACAAAAATATTAGTAATCATTCATGACTTATTTACATGTAAATAAAATTACACATCCTTTATATCTAATCCATATACCAAAGACCAAAAACACCTATAAATACTTTAATTCTTCAATTTTATTCATCTAATTGATCTCTCTCAAGTTCTATCTTCAAGTTCTAAGTGTTCTTCATAAATTCTATAAGTTCTAGTTTAATAAAATCAAGAATACTTCCAAGTTTGCTAGCTTACTTCCAATCCTGTAAAGTGATCATCCAACCTCAAGAAATATTTCTTATTTACAGTAAGATATCTTTCTAATACAAGGTAATACTCATATTCAAACTTTGATTCAATTTCTATAACTATAACAATCTTATTTCGAGTGGAAATTGTACTTGAACTTGTTTTCGTGTCATGATTCTGCTTCAAGAACTTTCAAGCCATCCAAGGATCCTTTGAAGTTAGATCTATTTTTCTCATTTCCAGTAGTTTTATCCACAAAACCTGAGGTAGTAATGATGTTCATAACATCATTCGATTCATATATATAAAACTACCTTATTCGAAGGTTTAAACTTGAAATCACTAGAACATAGTTTAGTTAATTCTAAACTTGTTCCCAAACAAAAGTTAATCCTTCTAACTTGACTTTTAAAATCAACTAAATACATGTTCTATATCAATATGATATGCTAACTTAATGATTTAAAACCTGGAAACACGAAAAATACCGTAAAACCGGACATACGCCGTAGTAGTAACACCGTGGGCTGTTTTGGGTTTGATAATTAAAAACTATGATAAACTTTGATTTAAAAGTTGTTATTCTTGGAAAATGATTTTTCTTATGAACATGAAACTATATCCAAAAATCATGGTTAAACTCAAAGTGGAAGTATGTTTTTCAAAATGGTCATCAAGACGTCGTTCTTTCGACTGAAATGACTACCTCTTACAAAAACGACTTGTAACTTATATTTTTGACTATAAACCTATACTTTTTCTGTTTAGATTCATAAATAGAGTTCAATATGAAACCATAGCAATTTGATTCACTCAAAACGGATTTAAAACGAAGAAGTTATGGGTAAAACAAGATTTGATATTTTTTGATTGTTGTAGCTACGGAAAATATTTAACAATTCTATACAAATCATATCCTAGCTAACTTATATTATATTATACATGTATTCTAATATATTATGTAATCTTGGGATACCATAGACACGTATGCAAATGTTTTGACATATCATATAGACCCATGTATATATATTATTTGGAACAACCATAGACACTCTATATGTAGTAATGTTGGAGTTAGCTATACAGGGTTGAGGTTGATTCTAAAAATATATATACTTTGAGTTGTGATCTAGCCTGAGACGTGTATACACTAGGTCGTGGATTGATTCAAGATAATATATATCAATTTATTTCTGTACATTTAACTATGGACAACTAGTTGTAGGTTACTAACGAGGACAGCTGACTTAATAAACTTAAAACATCAAAATGTATTAAAAGTGTTGTAAATATATTTTAAACATACTTTGATATATATGTACATATTTGTTATAGGTCCGTGAATCGACCAGTAGCCAAGTCTTACTTCCCGACGAAGTAAAAATCTGTGAAAGTGAGTTATAGTCCCACTTTTAAAATCTAATATTTTGGGATGAGAATACATGCAGTTTTATAAATGTTTTATGAAATAGACACAAGTAAATGAAACTACATTATATGGGTGAATGATCGAAGCTGAATATGCCCCTTTTGCTTGGTAACCTAAGAATTAGTAAACCGATTTACTAATTGACGCGAATCCTAAAGATAGATCTATTGGGCCTAACGAACCCCATCCAAAGTACCGGATGCTTTAGTACTTCGAATTCATTTTTATCATGTCCGAAGGATTTCCCGGAATGATAGGGGATATTCTTATATGCATCTTGTTAATGTCGGTTACTAGGTGTTCACCATATGAATGATTTTTATCTCTATGTATGGGATGTATATTGAAATATGAAATCTTGTGGTCTATTAGTATGATTTGATAATATATAGGTTAAACCTATAACTCACCAACATTTTTGTTGACGTTTTAAGCATGTTAATTCTTAGGTGATTATTAAGAGCTTCCGCTGTTGCATACTAAATAAGGACAAGATTTGGAGTCCATGCTTGTATGATATTATGTAAAAACTGCATTCAAGAAACTTATTTTGTATGTAATATATTCTTATTGTAAACCATTATATAATGGTCGTGTGTAAATGGTATATTTTAGATTATCATTATTTGATAATCTACGTAATGCTTTTTAAACCTTTATAGATAAAATAAAGGTTATGGTTGTTTTAAAAATGAATGCAGTCTTTGAAAAACATCTCATATAGAGGTCAAAACCTCGCGAAGAAATCAATTAATATGGAACGTTTATAATCAATATGAACGGGACGTTTCAGTTGGCATCAGAGCTGGTATAACGCCGTCCATGTGTGGCGGGTTAGTCGTAAAGGAGGTTCACAATGTTTCCTGTAACGAAGCATTGGCTCTTACTCCTTGCTATCCCTTACGAGGGTTGGCAATAGCTGAGAGGCAGGCCCTAAAATCAGTATCTGAGGTACACTCAGTGGTCACCAGGCGGTTAGCTGGGAAGGCAAAAGTGCGAGACGTGTGGTGTCCCCAACTGAGATTTCAGTTGGTATCCAAGCGTTGGTCTTAGAGAACCAGAAATTTGCATTAGTGTGTCTTATCGAGTTTGTTAGGATACATTAGTGAGTCTGGACTTCGACCGTGTTTTCTTTAAAAACGATTGCCTAACACTTTTGTTGGAAACTATATGTTATTAACATGTAAATATTATGTGATATATTAACCTCTTAATGTGTTTGATATTGTGTGATAGATGTCTACCACTAGTACAAATTTCATCGACTCACCTAATAATAATGAAGAGTCGAATATACTTTGGGAAGATTCACAAATTCCCGAAGAGGAACCGGAAGAAGAGGAACCGGAAGAAGAGGAACCGGAAGAAGAGGAACCAGAAGAGGAGGAACCGGAAGAGGAGGAACCGGAAGAAGAAGAGGTTCCAGAGGAAGAAATATTGATACCTATAGTAAATCGATTAAATAAAAGAAAATCCTCAACTAACGGACCAAAGTTAATAATGGTCAATGGTGTTTCCGCCGAGGAAGCAAAATATTAGGAAGATTACCAATTTTTCGATGAATCGGATCCCAATGAGGATTCCGATGATGTTATAGAAATTACCTCGACCGAATTTAATAAAGCGAAAGAAAATAATAAGGGAAAAGGTATAAAAATAGAGAAACCCGATTCCAACCCCGATGAATTTTATTTGTATCGGCAGCATCCGTATTTCCTAAAATGTAACAATGACCCAGGAACCTCTAAACCACCAGGTTTTTCTAAACCATTGTGGAAAACGACGGCTCGTATTAGAGGAACACCATATATTCCTAGAAAATTAGGGAAACGAACCAAGTCCGAAGAAGAAGAAACCAGTGATTCAGATTAGAGGGTTGTAATCATGTTGTATATTATATGTATTGTAGTGTGCTTGTACTTTTATGTTCTATGTAAAAATTGCTTGTATTGTTTGTTAATTATCTTTTACGAATCTAATCCTTGTCTATTTTATAGTATAAAAACAAAATGGACGTTAAGGGTAGACAACCGAATATTTTAGAAGATCTACTAGAGGATATGATTGAGGAAATCTTGTCTAGAGTCGGTCAGAATTCATCAGCACAATTAATTATGGCAAAATTAACTTTTCATACATTTGAAAGACTTTCTAGAAATGCCTTAGTTTATAAAAGGCTTTCCTTTGATAGGTGGGGTATATCACATTGGGGAGACCATAAGTTACGCCGTGTTTTCTTTAAAGCGTTAAATGCGGGGAACCCAAATGCAATTTTACGCTACGGGTTAAGTGTAGTGACCAGAACTTTTCCATGTTTATATATATTAAACGAAATTGATATTTATATGATTAAGTGTTTCCAACATGTTAAGCAATCAAACTTGTTAAGACTTGATTAATTGAAATAGGTTTTATATAGACAATTGACCACCCAAGTTGACCGGTGATTCACGAACGTTAAAACTTGTAAAAACTATATGATGTCATATATATGTATATATATATATAGTTAACATACTATTATGATAAGTAAACATATCATTAAGTATATTAACAATGAACTACATATGTAAAAACAAGACTACTAACTTAATGATTTCGAAACGAGACATATATGTAACGATTATCGTTGTAACGACATTTAATGTATATATATATCATATTACGATATATTAATACATCATGATATCATGATAATGTAATAATTTTACATCTCATTTGTTATAATAAACAATGGGTTAACAGCATTTAACAAGATCGTTAAACTAAAGGTTTCAAAACAACATTTACATGTAACGACTAACGATGACTTAACGACTCAGTTAAAATGTATATACATGTAGTGTTTTAATATGTATTCATACACTTTTGAAAGAGTTCAAGACACTTATCAAAATACTTCTACTTAACAAAAATGCTTACAATTACATCCTCTTTCAGTTTCATCAACAATTCTACTTGTATGCACCCGTATTGGTACTCGCACAATACACAGCTTTTAGATGTATGTAATATTGGTATATACACTCCAATGATCAGATCTTAGCAGCCCATGTGAGTCACATAACACATGTGGGAACCATCATTTGGCAACTAGCATGAAATATCTCATAAAATTATAAAAATATTAGTAATCATTCATGACTTATTTACATGTAAACAAAATTACACATCCTTTATATCTAATCCATATACCAACGACCAAAAATACCTACAAACACTTTTATTCTTCAATTTTATTCATCTAATTGATCTCTCTCAAGTTCTGTCTTCAAGTTCTAAGTGTTCTTCATAAATTCTATAAGTTCTAGTTTCATAAAATCAAGAATACTTTCAAGTTTGCTAGCTTACTTCCAATCTTGTAAAGTGATCATCCAACCTCAAGAAATCTTTCTTATTTATAGTAAGATATCTTTAAAATACAAGGTAATACTCATATTTAAACTTTGATTCAATTTCTATAACTATAACAATCTTATTTCGAGTGGAAATCTTACTTGAACTTGTTTTCATGTCATGATTCTGCTTCAAGAACTTTCAAGCCATCCAAGGATCCTTTGAAGCTAGATCTATTTTTCTCATTTCCAGTAGGATTAACCACAAAACCTGAGGTAGTAATGATGTTCATAACATCATTCGATTCATATATATAAAACTACCTTATTCGAAGGTTTAAACTTCTAATCACTAGAACATAGTTTAGTTAATTCTAAACTTGTTCGCAAACAAAAGTTAATCCTTCTAACTTGACTTTTAAAATCAATTAGACACATGTTCTATATATATATGATATGCTAAATTAATGATTTAAAACCTGAAAATACGAAAAACACAGTAAAACCGGATATACGCTGACGTAGTAACACCGCGGGGCTATTTTGGGTTAGTTAATTAAAAACTATGATAAACTTTGATTTAAAAGTTGTTGTTCTGGGAAAATGATTTTCTTATGAACATGAAACTATATCCAAAAATCATGGGTAAACTCAAAGTGGAAGTATGTTTTCCAAAATGGTCATCTAGACGTCGTTCTTTCGACTGAAATGACTACCTTTACAAAAACAACTTGTAACCTGTATTTTTCACTATAAATCTATACTTTTTCTGTTTAGATTCATAAAATAGAGTTCAATATGAAACCATAGCAATTTGATTCACTCAAAATGGGTTTAATATGAAAGAATTACCGGGATTACCCCCACATTGATCCGTTGAATTTCAAATAGACCTTGTACCAGGAGCTGCACTAATAGCTCGTGCTCCATACAGACTCGCACCCAGCGAAATGAAAGAATTAAAAAGTCAGTTACAGGAACTTTTAGAGCGTGGCTTCATTCGACCAAGCACATCACCATGGGGAGCTCCAGTTTTGTTTGTTAAGAAGAAGGATGGTACATTTAGGTTGTGTATCGACTACCGAGAGTTGAACAAACTTACCATCAAGAACCGTTACCCACTACCGAGAATCGATGACTTATTTGATCAACTACAAGGCTCGTCGGTTTATTCGAAAATTGATTTACATTCTGGGTATCATCAAATGCGGGTGAAGGAGGATGATATTCCAAAGACTAATTTTAGGACGCGTTACGGTCATTACGAGTTTATGGTTATGCCATTTGGGTTGACTAACGCACCAGCTGTGTTCATGGACCTCATGAACCGAGTGTGTGGACCATACCTTGACAAGTTTGTCATTGTTTTCATCGATGACATACTTATTTACTCAAAGAACGACCAAGAGCATGAAGAACATTTGAGAAAAGTGCTAGAGTTGTTAAGAAAGGAAAAACTGTACGCTAAGTTTTCAAAGTGTGCATTTTGGTTGGAAGAAGTTCAATTCCTCGGTCACATAGTGAACAAAGAAGGTATTCAGGTGGATCCAGCAAAGATTGAAACTGTTGAAAAGTGGGAAACCCCAAAAACTCCGAAGCACATACGCCAATTTTTAGGGCTGGCTGGTTATTACAGGAGATTCATCCAAGATTTTTTCAAAATAGCAAAACCCTTGACTGCATTAACGCATAAAGGGAAGAAATTTGAATGGAAGGATGAACAAGAGAAAGCGTTTCAATTGTTGAAGAAAAACTTAACTACAGCAACTATATTGTCATTACCTGAAGGGAATGATGATTTTGTGATATATTGTGATGCTACAAAGCAAGGTCTCAATTGTGTATTAATGCAATGAATGAAGGTAATTGCTTATGCGTCTAGACAATTGAAGATTCATGAGCAGAATTATACGACGCATGATTTGGAATTAGGCGCGGTTGTTTTTGCATTAAAGACTTGGAGGCACTACTTATATGGGGTTAAAAGTATTATATATACCGACCACAAAAGTCTTCAACACATATTTAATCAGAAACAACTGAACATGAGGCAGCGCAGATGGATTGAATTGTTGAATGATTACGACTTTGAGATTCATTACCACCCGGGGAAAGAAAATATGGTAGCCGATGCCTTGAGCAGAAAGGATAGAGAACCTATTAAAGTAAAAGCTATGAATATAATGATTCACACTAACCTTACTACTCAAATAAAGGAGGCGCAAAAAGGAGTTTTAAAAGAGGGAAACTTAAGGGATGAAATACCCAAAGGATCGGAAAAGCATCTTAATATTCGGGAAGACGGAAAGGGCTGAAAGAATTTGGGTACCAAAATTTGGAGGTATGAGAGAAATGGTACTTAGAGAAGCTCATAAAACCAGATACTCAATACATCCTGGAACGGGAAAGACGTACAAAGATCTCAAGAAACATTTCTGGTGGTCGGGTATGAAAGTCGATGTTGCTAAATACGTAGGGGAATGTTTGACGTATTCTAAGGTCAAAGCTGAACATCCGAAACCATCAGGCCTACTTCAACAACCCGAAATCCCGGAATGGAAATGGGAAAACATTACCATGGATTTCATCACTAAATTGCCAAGGACTGCAAGTGGTTTTGATACTATTTGGGTAATAGTTGATCGTCTCACCAAATCAGCACACTTCCTGCCAATAAGAGAAGATGACATGATGGAGAAGTTAGCACGATTGTATTTGAAGGAATTCGTCTCTAGTCATGGAATACCAATCTCTATTATCTCTGATAGGGATGGCAGATTTATTTCAAGATTCTGGCAGACATTACAGCAAGCATTAGGAACTCGTGTAGACTTGAGTACTGCCTATCAACCACAAACTGATGGGCAGAGCAAAAGGACGATACAAACACTTGAAGACATGCTACGAGCATGTGTTATTGATTTTGGAAACAGTTGGGATCGACACCTACCGTTAGCAGAATTTTCCTACAACAACAACTACCATTCAAGCATTGAGATGGCGCCGTTTGAAGCACTTTATGGTAGAAAGTGCAGGTCTCCGATTTGTTAGAGTGAAGTGGGGGATAGACAGATTACGGGTCCGGAGATAATACAAGAAACTACCGAGAAGATCATCCAAATTCAACAACGGTTGAAAACCGCCCAAAGTCGACAAAAGAGCTACGCTGACATTAAAAAAAAAGATATAGAATTTGAAATTGAAATTGGAGAGATGTTCATGCTTAAAGTTGCACCTTGGAAAGGTGTTATTCGATTTGGTAAACGGGGAAAATTAAATCCAAGGTATATTGGACCATTCAAGATTATTGATCATGTCGGACCAGTTGCTTACCGACTTGAATTACCACAACAACTCGCGGCTGTACATAACACTTTCCACGTCTTAAATTTGAAGAAATGTTTTGCTAAAGAAGATCTCACTATTCCGTTAGACGATATCCAAATCAACGAAAAACTTCAATTCATCGAAGAACCCGTCGAAATAATGGATCGTGAGGTTAAAACCCTTAAGCAAAACAAGATACCAATTGTTAAAGTTTGATGGAATGCTTGTAGAGGACCTGAGTTCACCTGGGAATAAGAAGATCAGATGAAGAAGAAATACCCACACTTATTTCCAGAAGATACGTCAACACCTCCAACTGCTTAAAATTTCGGGACGAAATTTATTTAACGGGTAGGTACTGCAGTGACCCGAACTTTTACATATTTATATATATTAAATAAAATTGATATTTATATGATTAAGTGTTTCCAACATGTTAAGCAATCAAACTTGTTAAGACTTGATTAATTGAAATAGGTTTATATGGACAATTGACCACCCAAGTTGACTGGTGATTCAAAAATGTTTAAACTTGTAAAAACTATATGATGTCATATATATGGATATATATATATAGTTAACATACTATTATGATAACTAAACATATCATTAAGTATATTAACAATGAACTACATATGTAAAAACAATACTACTAAGTTAATGATTTCGAAACGAGACATATTTGTAACGATTATCGTTGTAACGACATTTACTGTATATATCATATTAAGATATATTAATACATCATGATATCATGATAATGTAATAATTTAACATCTCATTTGTTATAATAAACAATGGGTTAACAACATTTAACAAGATTGTTAAACTAAATGTTTCAAAATAACACTTACAAGTAACGACTAACGATGATTTAACGACTCACTTAAAATGTATATACATGTAGTGTTTTAATATGTATTCATACACTTTTTAAAGACTTCAATATACTTATCAAAATACTTCTACTTAACAAAAATGCTTACAATTACATCCTCGTTCAGTTTCATCAACAATTCTACTCGTATGCACCCGAATTCGTACTCGTACAATACACAGCTTTTAGATGTATGTACTATTGGTATATACACTCCAATTATTAGCTCTTAGCAGCTCATGTGAGTCACCTAATACATGTGGGAACCATCATTTGGCAACTAGCATGAAATATCTCATAAAATTACAAAAATATTAGTAATCATTCATGACTTATTTACATGTAAACAAAATTACACATTCTTTATATCTAATCCATATACCTACGACCAAAAACACCTACAAACACTTTCATTCTTCAATTTTCTTCATCTAATTGATCTCTCTCAAGTTCTATCTTCAATTTCTAAATGTTCTTCATAAATTCTATAAGTTCTAGTTTCATAAAATCAAGAATACCTCCAAGTTTGCTAGCTTACTTCCAATCTTGTAAAGTGATCATCCAGCCTCAAGAAATCTTTCTTATTTATAGTAAGATATCTTTATAATACAAGGTAATACTCATATTCATACTTTGATTCAATTTCTATAACTATAACAATCTTATTTCGAGTGGAAATCTTACTTGAACTTGTTTTCATGTCATGATTCTGCTTCAAGAACTTTCAAGCCATCCAAGGATCCTTTGAAGCTAGATCTATTTTTCTCATTTCCAGTAGGTTTATCTACAAAACCTGAGGTAGTAATGATGTTCATAACATCATTCGATTCATATATATAAAACTACCTTATTCGAAGGTTTAAACTTGTAATCACTAGAACATACTTTAGTTAATTCTAAACTTGTTTACAAACAAAAGTTAATCCTTCTAACTTGAAATTTAAAATTAACTAGACACATGTTCTCTATCTATATGATATGCTAACTTAATGATTTAAAACCTGAAAACATGAAAAACACCGTAAAACCGGATATACGCCGTCGTAGTAACACCGTGGGCTATTTTGGGTTAGTTAATTAAAAACTATGATAAACTTTGATTTAAAAGTTGTTCTACTGGGAAAATGATTTTTCTTATGAACATGAAACTATATCCAAAAATCATGGGTAAACTCAAAGTGGAAGTATGTTTTCCAAAATGGTCATCTAGACGTCGTTCTTTCGACTGAAATGACTACCTTTACAATAATGACTTGTAACCTGTATTTCCGACTATAAACCTATACTTTTTCTGTTTAGATTCATAAAATAGAGTTCAATATGAAACCATATCAATTTGATTCACTCAAAACGGTTTTAAAACGAAGAAGTTATGGGTAAAACAAGAATGAATATTTTTTGATTGTTGTAGCTACGGGAAATATTGTAACAATTCTATACAAACCGTATCCTAGCTAACTTATATTGTATTATACATGTATTCTAATATATTATGTAATCTTGGGATACCATAGACACGTATGCAAATGTTTTGACATATCATATCGACCCATGTATATATATTATTTGGAACAACCATAGACACTCTATATGCAGTAATGTTGGAGTTAGCTATATACAGGGTTGAGGTTGATTCCAAAAACATATATACTTTGAGTTGTGATCTAGCCTGAGATGTGTATACACTGGGTCGTGGATTGATCCAAGATAATATATATCGATTTATTTCTGTACATCTAACTATGGATAACTAGTTGTAGGTTACTAACGAGGACAGCTGACTTAATAAACTTAAAACATTAAAACGTATTAAAAATGTTGTAAATATATTTTGAACATACTTTGATATATATGTACATATTTGTTATAGGTTCGTGAATCGACCAGTGGCCAAGTCTTACTTCCCGACGAAGTAAAAATCTGTGAAAGTGAGTTATAGTCCCACTTATAAAATCTAATATTTTGGGATGAGAATACATGCAATTTTATAAATGTTTTACGAAATACACACAAGTAAATCAAACTACTTTATATGGGTGAATGATCGAAGCCGAATATGCCCCTTTTTAGCTTGGTAGCCTAAGAATTTGGGAACAGACCCCCAAATTGACGCGAATCCTAAAGATAGATCTATCGGGCCCAACAAGCCCCATTCTGGAATTTGGAATGCTTTAGTACTTCAAAATTATCATGTCCGATGGGTGTCCCGGAATTATGGGGATATTCTATATGCATCTTGTTAATGTCGGTTACCAGGTGTTCACCGTATGAATGATTTTTATCTCTATGTATGGGATGTATTGAAATATGAAATCTTGTGGTCTATTATAATGAATTGATAATATATAGGTTAAACCTATAACTCACCAACATTTTGTTGACGTTTTAAGCATGTTTATTCTCAGGTGATTATTAAGAGCTTCCGCTATTGCATACTAAAATAAGGACAAGATTTGGAATCCATACTTGTATGATATTATGTAAAAACTGCATTCAAGAAACTTATTTTTGATGTAATATATTCTTATTGTAAACCATTATGTAATGGTCGTGTGTAAACGGTATATTTTAGATTATCCTTGTCTGATAATCTACGTAATGCTTTTTAAACCTTTATCGATAGAATAAAAGTTATGGTTGTTTTAAAAATGAATGCAGTCTTCGAAAAATGTCTCATATAGAGGTCAAAACCTCGCGACGAAATCAATTAATATGAAACGTTTATAATCAATATGAACGGGACATTTCATTAAAAACCTATTTTGACTCAACATATCCCAACATAGGATTTCGTGAATTGGAAAGAGCTTCTAACATGCAACATAAAGAAATGGGTTAGTGATGTTCACTTCTTATCAAAGTGAGAAAAAGAACATCAGATTGCAACTTTTAAATAAAACCTTCCCATAAGTGACGGATTCAGTAGTTGGGGTGAGAAACAAGGTTTTTAGATTAATACGGGGCTGTTTGACATTACAAAACCCTCGTCCTTTTGACGACATTACAAGATGCTGCCTAGCCAATGGTCATAAGGGTTATTTTCCACAAGACCAAGGATGGGAAGTCGTCTTAGTAAAACCAGAATGCATGACTTGTTTCTGGACTTATGAACTACATGTCTTTATTTCCTTTGCTGAACAACTTGGGTATTAACTAGGTTTATCTTCAAAAACTATCTTGTATCAAAGTGTACTATATTTCATGTTATATATAATATAGAGAAGTTGTAAGTTTGAAGAATATTTGTATGTGATATATTATTATAATCAGTTTTTCATATGGAATTGTAGTAGTGTAATTGTATATTAGCTACTAAGTATGAACTTAACGGGTAGGTAGTACCCGAATTTAAACTTATAAAACGCTAATATGAAGAAAAAGCTTTTATAAATGAGTTCATATTATGCTACGAAATACTATTGACTACTCTTAATATTCTGTATGATTAACTCGATTCAGTTGGCTATTTTGAAGGAAATGGCACCGACTACTCGAGACACCATGAATATGAGCGAAGAGGAATTTCGTACCTTTCTTGCTGCAAACATAGCCGCAGTACAGGCTGCGCTACATACCAACAATAACTCTGAATCTAGCAATGTAGCTAACGGCGCAAGAAATCGTGTAGGATGCTCCTACAAAGAATTCACAGCCTGCAAATGTAGTGACCCGAACTTTTCCATGTTTATATATATATTAAATTAAATTGTTATTTACATGATTAAGTGTTTCCAACATATTAAGCAATCAAACTTGTTAAGACTTGATTAATTGAAATAGGTTTCATATAGACAATTGACCACCCAAGTTGACCGGTGATTCACGAACGTTAAAACTTGTAAAAACTATATGATGACATATATATGGTTATATATATAGTTAACATGATATTATGATAAGTAAACATATCATTAAGTATATTAATAATGAACTACATATGTAAAAACAAGACTACTAACTTAATGATTTTGAAACGAGACATATATGTAACGATTATCGTTGTAACGACATTTAATGTATATATATCATATTAAGAGATATTCGTACATCATAATATCATGATAATATAATAATTTAAAATCTCATTTGATATTATAAACATTGGGTTAACAACATTTAACAAGATCGTTAACCTAAAGGTTTCAAAACAACACTTACATGTAACGACTAACGATGACTTAACGACTCAGTTAAAATGTATATACATGTAGTGTTTTAATATGTATTCACACATTTTTGAAAGACTTCAAGACACTTATCAAAATACTTCTACTTAACAAAAATGCTTACAATTACATCCTCGTTCAGTTTCATCAACAATTCTACTCGTATGCACCCGTATTCGTACTCGTACAATACACAGCTTTTAGATGTATGTACTATTGGTATATACACTCCAATGATCAGCTCTTAGCAGCCCATGTGAGTCACCTAACACATGTGGGAACCATCATTTGGCAACTAGCAAGAAATATCTCATAAAATTACAAAAATATGAGTAATCATTCATGACTTATTTACATGAAAACAAAATTACATATCCTTTATATCTAATCCATACATCAACGACCAAAAATACCTACAAACACTTTCATTCTTCAATTTTCTTCATCTAATTGATCTCTCTCAAGTTCTATCTTCAAGTTCTAAGTGTTCTTCATAAATTCTACAAGTTCTAGTTTCATAAAATCAAGAATACTTCCAAGTTTGCTAGCTTACTTCCAATCTTGTAGAGTGATCATCCAACCTCAAAAAATATTTCTTATTTATAGTAAGATATCTTTCTAATACAAGGTAATACTCATATTCAAACTTTGATTCAATTTCTATAACTATAACAATCTTATTTCGAGTGAAAATCTTACTTGAACTGTTTTCGTGTCATGATTCTGCTTCAAGAACTTTCAAGCCATCCAAGGATCCTTTGAAGCTAGATCTATTTTTCTTATTTTGCAGTAGCTTTATCCAGAAAACTTGAGGTAGTAATGATGTTCATAACATCATTCGATTCATACATATAAAGCTATCTTATTCGAAGGTTTAAACTTGTAATCACTAGAACATAGTTTAGTTAATTCTAAACTTGTTCGCAAACAAAAGTTAATCCTTCTAACTTGACTTTTAAAATCAACTAAACACATGTTCTATATCTATATGATATGCTAACTTAAGGATTTAAAACTTGGAAACACGAAAAACACCGTAAAACCGGATTTACGTCGTCGTAGTAACACTGCAGGCTGTTTTGGGTTAGTTAATTAAAAACTATGATAAACTTTGATTTAAAATTTGTTATTCTGGGAAAATGATTTTTCTTATGAACATGAAACTATATCCAAAAATCATGGTTAAACTCAAAGTGGAAGTATGTTTTCTAAAATGGTCATCTAGATGTCGTTCTTTCGACTGAAATGACTACCTTTACAAAAACGACTTATAACTTATATTTCCGACTATAAACCTATACTTTTTTTTGTTTAGATTCAAAAAATAGAGTTCAATATGAAACCATAGCAATTTGATTCACTAAAAACGCATTTAAAATGAAGAAGTTATGGGTAAAACAAGATTGGATAATTTTTCTTGTTGTAGCAACGTGAAAATTGGTAACAAATCTATATTAATCATATCCTAGCTAAATTATATTGTATTATACATGTATTCTAATATATTATGTAATCTTGGGATACCATAGACACGTATGCAAATGTTTTGACATATCATATCGACCCATGTGTATATATTATTTGGAACAACCATAGACACTCTATATGCAGTAATGTGGGAGTTAGCTATACAGGGTTGAGGTTGATTACAAAAATATATATACTTTGAGTTGTGATCTAGCCTGAGACGTGTATACACTGGGTCGTGGATTGATTCAAGATAATATATATTAATTTTTTCTGTACATCTAACGTTGGACAACTAGTTGTAGGTTACTAACGAGGACAGCTGACTTAATAAACTTAAAACATCAAAATGTATTAAAAGTGTTGTAAATATATTTTGAATATACTTTGATATATATGTACATATTTGTTATAGGTTCGTGAATCGACCAGTGGCCAAGTCTTACTTCCCAACGAAGTAAAAATCTGTGAAAGTGAGTTATAGTCCCACTTTTAAAATCTAATATTTTTGGGATGAGAATACATGCAGGTTTTATAAATGATTTACAAAATAGACACAAGTACGTGAAACTACATTCTATGGTTGAATTATCAAAATCAAATATGCCCCTTTTTATTAAGTCTGGTAATCTAAGAATTAGGGAACAGACACCCTAATTGACGCGAATCCTAAAGATAGATCTATTGGGCCTAACCAACCCCATCCAAAGTACCGGATGCTTTAGTACTTTGAAAGTTATATCATATCTGAAGGGTGTCCCAGAATGATGGAGATATTCTTATATATGCATCTTTTTAATGTCAGTTACCAGGTGTTCACCATATGAATGATTTTTATCTCTATGTATGGGATGTATATTGAAATATGAAATCTTGTGGTCTATTGTTACGATTTGATATATATAGGTTAAACCTATAACTCACCAACATTTTTGTTGACGTTTAAAGCATGTTTATTCTCAGGTGAATATTAAGAGCTTCCGCTGTTGCATAGTAAAATAAGGACAAGATTTGGAGTCCATGTTTGTATGATATTATTTAAAAACTGCATTCAAGAAACATATGTCGATGTAATATATTTCTATTGTAAACCATTATGTAATGGTCGTGTGTAAACAGTATATTTTAGATTATCATTATTTGATAATCTACGTAATGCTTTTGAAACCTTTATTGATAAAATAAAGGTTATGGTTGTTTTAAAAATGAATGAAGTCTTTGAAAAACATCTCATATAGAGGTCAAAACCTCGCAACGAAATCAATTAATATGGAACGTTTATAATCAATATGACCGGGACATTTCAGTTGGTATCCGAGCGTTGGTCTTAGAGAACCAGAATTTTGCATTAGTGTGTCTTATCGAGTTTGTTAGGATGCATTAGTGAGTCTGGACTTCGACCGTGTTTACTTGAAAAATGATTGCTTAACAAATTTTGTTGAAAATTATATATTTTTAACATGTGAATATTATGTGATATATTAATCTCTTAACGCGTTTGATATTATGTGATAGATGTCTATCTCTAGAACAAGTCCCATTGACTCACCTAATAATAATGAAGAGTCAAATGTAAATTGGAATGATTCGTGGACTGATTCACAAATTCCCGAAGAGGAACCAGAAGAAGAGTCGGAACCGGAAGAAGAATCGGAACCGGAAGAAGAATCAGAATCGAAAGAAAAAATAGAACCAGTGGGAGAAATAATAAAACGGTTAAGTAGAAGAAAATCCTCAACCAACCGACCAAAGTTAATTATGGTCAATGATGTTTTCGCCAAGGAAGCAAAGTATTGGGAGGATTACCAATTCTCCGATGAATCGGATCATGACAAGGATTTCGATGATGTTATAGAAATTACCCCAACACAATTTAATAAGGCAAAAGAGAACAATAAGGGAAAGGGCATAAAAATAGAGAAATTTGATTCCAAACCCGATGAACTTTATACGTATCGTCAACACCCTTATTTCTTAAGTTGTGACAATAACCCGAGAACCTCTAAACCACCAGGTTTTTCTAAACCAATGTAGAAAACGACGGCTCGTATTAGGGGAACATCATATATCCCTAGAAACTTGGCAAAACAAACCAAAACCGAAGAAGAAGAAACGAGCGAGTCGGAATAAGATAGTTGTATTCGTGTGGTGTAATATATGTAATATAGTGTTTTTATGCTTTATGATATATGTAAAAATTGTTTGTATTAATAAGTATTTTTTTTATGAATCTAACTCTTGTCTATTTTACAGTATAAAAAATCAAAATGGATAGACAACCCAATATTTTAAGAGACCTACCCGGAGACATGATTGATGAAATCTTGTCTAGAGTCGGTCAGAATTCCTCAGCATAACTATTTAAGGCGAGATCAGTTTGTAAGACATTCGAAGAACGTTCCAAGAATGCCTTGATTTATAAAAGGCTTTCGTTCGAAAGATGGGGGATATCACATTGGGAAATCCATAAGTTACGATGTGTTTACTTTGACGCATATATTACGGGGAACCCAAATGCTATTTTACGCAACGAGTTAAGAAATTATTTTGACTCAATATATCCGAATATAGGACTTCGTGATTAAGAAAAAGTGGCTAACATGCAACATAAAGAAGCATGCTATGCTTACGGGTTAGTAATGTTCGCTTCTCACCAAAGTGAGAACAAGAACATCAGGCTACAACTATTAAACAAAACGTTCCCACAAGTGACGGAGTCGGTAATTGGGGTAAGAAATGAGGTTTTTAGGTTATTACGAGACTGTTGGTCATTAGGTAATCTTCATCCTTTTGACGACGTTACAACACATTGTCTTACTATCGGTCACAACGGTTATGTTCCACAAAACCAAGGATGGGAAGTGGTATTAGTAAAACCAGAATGCATGACTTGTTTCTAGACGTATGAATTACGTGTCTTTATTGCCTTTACTGAACGCCTTATTTATTAACTAGAATTATCTTCGCAACTACTTTGTATCAAAGTTTTATGTGCTATATTTCATGCTATATGTAAAAAAAAAATGCGGTATTGTAAGTTTGCAAGTTATTGTATAAAGGTTTGAATATGAATTTTTTTTTTTTTTTTGTGATTAGTTTTTTATATAGAATTGTAGTAGTTGAAATGGTATGTTAGCTACTAAGTATGAACTTAACGGGTAGGTACTACCCGAATTAAAGAGTATAAAATGCTAATATGAAGAAAGATCTTTTATAAATAAGTTCATATTACGCTACGAAATACTATTGACTACTCTTGATATTCTATATGATTAACTCGTTTCATTTGACTATTTTGAAGGAAATGGCACCGACTACTCGACACACCTTGAATATGAGCGAAGAGGAATTTCGTGCCTTTCTTGCTTCAAACATAGCCGCAGTACAGGCTGCGCTACTTACCAACAATAACCTTGAATCTAGCAGTACAGGAAATCGTGTAGGATGCACCTACAAAGAATTCACTGCCTGCAAACCTTTGGAATTTGATGGAACCGAAGGACCGATCGGATTGAAATGGTGGACCGAGAAGGTCGAATCGGTGTTTGCCATAAGTAAGTGTACTGAAGAGGACAAAGTGAAGTACGCTACGCATACCTTCACAGGTTCTGCGTTAACATGGTGGAATACCTATCTAGAGCAAGTGGGACAAGATGATGCTTACGCACTACCGTGGTCAGCATTCAAGCACTTGATGAACGAGAATTACCGTCCCAGAACCGAGGTCAATAAGCTCAAGACAGAACTTAGAGGGTTACGAACCCAAGGATTTGATATTACCACGTACGAAAGACGATTCAAAGAATTATGCCTATTGTGTCCGGGAGCATTCGAAGATGAGGAAGAGAAGATCGACGCATTTGTGAAAGGATTACCGGAAAGAATCCAAGAAGATATAAGTTCACACGAGCCCGCCTCCATACAACAGGCATGTAGAATGGCTCACAAACTAGTGAATCAGATTGAAGAAAGAATTAAAGAACAGACTGCTGAAGAGGCCAATGTGAAGTAAGTCAAAAGAAAGTGGGAGGAAAACGGTGATAAGAATCACCAATACAACAACAACAGCAATTACAACAATAATCGCAACAACTATCCCAACAATCGCAACATCAATCGCAACTACAAAAAACTTCCCAACAACAACAACAACAACAATAGTAACTACAACAATCATCCCAACAACAATAATAACCGCAACAACAACAACAATCAGAAGCAGCTATGCCAAAGGTGTGAAAAGTATCACTCGGGGTTCTGCACCAAATTTTACAACAAGTGTAAAAGAAATGGTCATAGCGCGGCGAAGTGTGAGGTCTACGGACCAGGGGTTAACAGAACGAAAGGAACAAATGGTGTCGGAACGAGTAATGGCGGAGCAAGTAGTGTCGGAGCAAGTTATGCCAATGTAGTTTGTTATAAATGTGGAAAACCGCGCCACATTATTAGAAATTGCCCGAACCAGGAGAATACGAATGGACAAGGCCGCGGAAGAGTTATCAATATTAATGCGGCAGAGGCACAGGAAGACCCTGCTTGTTACGGGTACGTTTTTTATTGACAATAAATCTACTTACGTTTTATTTGATTCGGGTGCGGATAGAAGCTATATGAGTAGAGATTTTTGTGCTAAATTAAGTTGTCCATTGACACCTTTGGATAGTAAATTTTTACTCGAATTAGCAAATGGTAAATTAATTTCAGCAGATAATATATGTCGGAATCGAGAAATTAAACTGGTTAGCGAAACATTTAAGATTGACTTGATACCAGTAGAGTTAGGGAGTTTTGATGTGATAATCGGTATGTACTGGTTGAAAGAAGTGAAAGCAGAGATCATTTGTTACAAAAATGCAATTCGCATTATACGAGAAAAAGGAAAACCCTTAGTGGTGTACGGAGAAAAGGGCAACATGAAGCTACATCTTATTAGTAATTTGAAGGCACAAAAACTAATAAGAAAAGTTGCTATGCTGTTCGAGCACACGTCGAGAAAGTACAAACTGAAGAAAAGAGCATCAATGATGTTCCCGTCGCAAAAGAATTTCCCGATGTATTTCCGAAAGAATTACCGGGATTACCCCCACATCGATCCGTTGAATTTCAAATAGATCTTGTACCAGGAGCTGCACCAATAGCTCGTGCTCCTTACAGACTCGCACCCAGCGAGATGAAAGAACTGCAAAGCCAATTACAAGAACTTTTAGAGCGTGGTTTCATTCGACCAAGCACATCACCGTGGGGAGCTCCTATTTTGTTTGTCAAGAAGAAAGATGGTACATTCAGGTTATGTATCGACTACCGAGAGTTGAACAAACTTACCATCAAGAATCGCTACCCACTACCAAGAATTGACGACTTATTTGATCAACTACAAGGCTCGTCTGTTTATTCAAAGATTGACTTACGTTCCGGGTATCATCAAATGCGGGTGAAATAAGATGATATTCCAAAGACTGCTTTCAGAACACGTTATGGTCATTGCGAGTTTATGTTATGCCGTTTGGTTTAACTAATGCACCAGCTGTGTTCATGGACCTTATGAACCGAGTGTGTGGACTATACCTTGACAAGTTTGTCATTGTTTTCATTGATGACATACTTATTTACTCAAAGAATGACCAAGAACACGGTGAACATTTGAGAAAGGTGTTAGAAGTATTGAGGAAGGAAGAATTGTACGCTAAGTTTTCAAAGTGTGCATTTTGGTTGGAAGAAGTTCAATTCCTCGGTCACATAGTGAACAAAGAAGGTATTAAGGTGGATCAGGCAAAGATAGAAACTGTTGAAAAGTGGGAAACCCTGAAAACTCTGAAACACATACGCCAGTTTTTAGGACTAGCTGGTGACTACAGAAGGTTCATCCAAGACTTTTCCAGAATAGCAAAACCCTTGACTGCATTAACGCATAAAGGGAAGAAATTTGAATGGAAGGATGAACAAGAGAAAGTGTTTCAGTTATTGAAGAAAAAGCTAACTACGGCACCTATATTGTCATTGCCTGAAGGGAATGATGATTTTGTGATTTATTGTAACGCATCAAAGCAAGGTCTCGGTTGTGTATTGATGCAACGAACGAAGGTGATTGCTTATGCGTCTAGACAATTGAAGATTCACGAACAAAATTATATGACGCATGATTTGGAATTAGGCGCGGTTGTTTTTGCATTAAAGACTTGGAGGCACTACTTATATGGGGTCAAAAGTATTATATATACCGACCACAAAAGTCTTCAACACATATTTAATCAGAAACAACTGAATATGAGGCAGCGTAGGTGGATTGAATTGTTGAATGATTACGACTTTGACATTTGTTACCACCCGGGGAAGGCAAATGTGGTAGCCAACGTCTTGAGCAGGAAGGACAGAGAACCCATTCGAGTAAAATCTATGAATATAATGATTCACAATAACCTTACTACTCAAATAAAGGAGACGCAACAAGGAGTTTTAAAAGAGGGAAATTTAAAGGATGAAATACCCAAAGGATCGGAGAAGCATCTTAATATTCGGGAAGACGGAACCCGGTATAGGGCTGAAAGGATTTGGGTACCAAAATTTGGAGATATGAGAGAAATGGTACTTAGAGAAGCTCATAAAACCAGATATTCAATACATCCTGGAACGGGGAAGATGTACAAGGATCTCAAGAAACCTTTTTGGTGGCCGGGTATGAAAGCCGATGTTGCTAAATACGTAGGAGAATGTTTGACGTGTTCTAAGGTCAAAGCTGAGCATCAGAAACCATCAGGTCTACTTCAACAACCCGAAATCCCGGAATGGAAATGGGAAAACATTACCATGGATTTCATCACTAAATTGCCAAGGACTGCAAGTGGTTTTGATACTATTTGGGTAATAGTTGATCATCTCACCAAATCAGCATACTTCCTGCCAATAAGAGAAGATGACAAGATGGAGAAGTTAGCACGACTGTATTTGAAGGAAGTCGTCTCCAGACATGTAATACCAATCTCTATTATCTCTGATAGGGATGGCAGATTTATTTCAAGATTCTGGCAGACATTACAGCAAGCATTAGGAACTCGTCTAGACATGAGTACTGCCTATCATCCACAAACTGATGGGCAGAGTGAAAGGACGATACAAATGCTTGAAGACATGCTACGAGCATGTGTTATTGATTTCAGAAACAGTTGGGATCGACATCTACCGTTAGCAGAATTTTCCTACAACAACAGCTACCATTCAAGCATTGAGATGGCGCCATTTGAAGCACTTTATGGTAGAAAGTGCAGGTCTCCAATTTGTTAGAGTGAAGTGGGGGATAGACAGATTACGGGTCCGGAGATAATACAAGAAACTATCGAGAAGATCATCCAAATTCAACAACGGTTGAAAATCGCCCAAAGTCGGCAAAAGAGCTACACTTACATTAAAAGAAAAGATATAGAATTTGAAATTGGAGAGATGGTCATGCTTAAAGTTGCACCTTGGAAAGGTGTTGTTCAATTTGGTAAACGAAGGAAATTAAATCCAAGGTATATCGGACCATTCAAGATTATTGATCGTGTCGGACCAGTAGCTTACCGACTTGAGTTACCTCAACAACTCGCGGCTGTACATAACACTTTCCACGTCTCGAATTTGAAGAAATGTTTTGCTAAAGAAGATCTCACTATTCCGTTAGATAAAATCCAAATCAATTAAAAACTTTAATTCATCGAAGAACCCGTCGAAATAATGGATCGTGAGGTTAAAAGACTTAAGCAAAACAAGATACCAATTGTTAAGGTTCGATGGAATGCTCGTAGAGGACCCGAGTTCACCTGGGAACGAGAAGATCAGATGAAGAAGAAATACCCGCATTTATTTCCAGAAGATACGTCAACACCTCCAACTGCTTAAAATTTCGGGACGAAATTTATTTAACTGGTAGGTACTGTAGTGACCCGAACTTTTCCATGTTTATATATATATTAAATGAAATTGTTATTTACATGATTAAGTATTTCCAACATATTAAGCAATCAAACTTGTTAAGACTTGATTAATTGAAATAGATTTCATATAGACAATTGACCACCCAAGTTGACCGGTGATTCACGAACGTTAAAACTTGTAAAAACTATATGATGACATATATATGGTTATATATATAGATAACATGATATTATGATAAGTAAACATATCATTAAGTATATTAATAATGAACTACATATGTAAAAACAAGACTACTAACTTAATGATTTTGAAACGAGACATATATGTAACGATTATCGTTGTAACGACATTTAATATATATATATATCATATTAAGAGATATTCGTACATCATAATATCATGATAATATAATAATTTAAAATCTCATTTGATATTATAAACATTGGGTTAACAACATTTAAGAAGATCGTTAACCTAAAGGTTTCAAAACAACACTTACATGTAACGACTAACGATGACTTAACGACTCAGTTAAAATGTATATACATGTAGTGTTTTAATATGTATTCATACATTTTTGAAAGACTTTAAGACACTTATCAAAATACTTCTACTTAACAAAAATGCTTACAATTACATCCTCGTTCAGTTTCATCAACAATTCTACTCGTATGCACCCGTATTCGTACTCGTACAATACACAGCTTTTAGATGTATGTACTATTGGTATATACACTCCAATGATTAGCTCTTAGCAGCCCATGTGAGTCACCTAACACATGTGGGAACCATCATTGGGCAACTAGCAAGAAATATCTCATAAAATTACAAAAATATGAGTAATCATTCATGACTTATTTACATGAAAACAAAATTACATATCCTTTATATCTAATCCATACCCCAACGATCAAAAACACCTACAAACACTTTCATTCTTCAATTTTATTCATCTAATTGATCTCTCTCAAGTTCTATCTTCAAGTTCTAAGTGTTCTTCATAAATTCTACAAGTTCTAAGTGTTCTTCATAAATTCTACAAGTTCTAATTTCATAAAATCAAGAATACTTCCAAGTTTGCTAGCTTACTTCCAATCTTGTAGAGTGATCATCCAACCTCAAGAAATCTTTCTTATTTACAGTAAGATATCTTTCTAATACAAGGTAATACTCATATTCAAACTTTGTTTCAATTTCTATAACTATAACAATCTTATTTCGAGTGAAAATCTTACTTGAACTATTTTCGTGTCATGATTCTGCTTCAAGAACTTTCAAGCCATTCAAGGATCCTTTGAAGCTAGATCCATTTTTCTCATTTCTAGTAGCTTTATCCAGAAAACTTGAGGTAGTAATGATGTTCATAACATCATTCGATTCATACGTATAAAGCTATCTTATTCGATGGTTTAAACTTGTAATCACTAGAACATAGTTTAGTTAATTCTAAACTTGTTCGCAAACAAAAGTTAATCCTTCTAACTTGACTTTTAAAATCAACTAAAAACATGTTCTATATCTATATGATATGCTAACTTAATGATTTAAAACCTGGAAACACGAAAAACACCGTAAAACCGGATTTACGCCGTTGTAGTAACACCGCGGGCTGTTTTGGGTTAGTTAATTAAAAACTATGATAAACTTTGATTTAAAATTTGTTCTTCTATGAGAATTATTTTTCTTATGAACATGAAACTATATCCAAAAATCATGGTTAAACTCAAAGTGGAAGTATGTTTTCTAAAATGGTCATCTAGACGTCGTTCTTTCGACTGAAATGACTACCTTTACAAAAATGACTTGTAACATATATTTCCGACTATAAACCTATAATTTTTTTGTTTAGATTCATAAAATATAGTTCAATATGAAACCATAGCAATTTGATTCACTCAAAACGGATTTAAAATGAAGTTAAGGGTAAAACAAGATTGGAAAATTTTTCTTGTTGTAGCAACGTGAAAATTGGTAACAAATCTATATTAATCATATCCTAGCTAAATTATATTGTATTATACATGTATTCTAAAATATTATGTAATCTTGGGATACCATAGACACGTATGCAAATATTTTGACATATCATATCGACCCATGTGTATATATTATTTGGAACAACCATAGACACTCTATATGCAGTAATGTGGGAGTTAGCTATACAGGGTTGAGGTTGATTCCAAAAATATATATACTTTGAGTTGTGATCTAGCCTGAGACGTGTATACACTGGGTCGTGGATTGATTCAAGATAATATATATCAATTTTTTTCTGTACATCTAACGTTGGACAACTAGTTGTAGGTTACTAACGAGGACAGCTGACTTAATAAACTTAAAACATCAAAATGTATTAAAAGTGTTGTAAATATATTTTGAATATAATTTGATATATATGTACGTATTTGTTATAGGTTCGTGAATCGACCAGTGGCCAAGTCTTACTTCCCGACGAAGTAAAAATATGTGAAAGTGAGTTATAGTCCCACTTTTAAAATCTAATATTTTTGGGATGAGAATACATGCAGGTTTTATAAATGATTTACAAAATAGACACAAGTACGTGAAACTACATTCTATGGTTGAATTATCGAAATCGAATATGCCCCTTTTTATTAAGTCTGGTAATCTAAGAATTAGGGAACACACACCCTAATTGACGCGAATCCTAAAGATAGATCTATTGGGCCTAACAAACCCCATCCAAAGTACCGGATGCTTTAGTACTTCGAAATTTATATCATATCTGAAGGGTGTCCCGGAATGATGGGGATATTCTTATATATGCATCTTGTTAATGTCGGTTACCAGGTATTCACCATATGAATGATTTTTATCTCTATGTATGGGATGTATATTAAAATATGAAATCTTGTGGTCTATTGTTACGATTTGATATATATAGGTTAAACCTATAACTCACCAACATTTTTGTTGACGTTTAAAGCATGTTTATTCTCAGGTGAATATTAAGAGCTTCCGCTGTTGCATACAAAAATAAGGACAAGATTTGGAGTCCATATTTGTATGATATTATGTAAAAACTGCATTCAAGAAACATATGTCGATGTAATATATTTCTATTGTAAACCATTATGTAATGGTCGTGTGTAAACAATATATTTTAGATTATCATTATTTGATAATCTACGTAATGCTTTTGAAACCTTTATTGATAAAATAAAGGTTATGGTTGTTTTAAAAATGAATGCAGTGTTTGAAAAACGTCTCATATAGAGGTCAAAACCTCGCAACGAAATCAATTAATATGGAACGTTTATAATCAATATGAATGGGACATTTTAGCAAACCTTTGGAATTTGATGGAACCGAAGGACAAATTGGATTGAAACGGTGGACCGAGAAAGTCGAATCGGTGTTTGCCATAAGTAAGTGTACTAAAGAGGACAAAGTTAAGTACGCTACACATACCTTCACAGGTACTGCGTTAACGTGATGGAACACCTATCTTGAACAGGTAGGACAAAATGCTGTTACGCACTACCGTGGTCGGCATTCAAGCAATTGATGAACGAGCAGTACCGTCCTAGAAACGAAGTCAATAAACTCAAGGCAGAACTTAGAGAGTTACGAACACAAGGGTTCGACGTTACCACATATGAACGACGATTCACAGAGTTGTACCTATTGTGTCCGGGAGCATTCGAACATGAAGAAGAGAAGATCGACGCATTTGTAAAAGGGTTATCAGTAAGGATTTAAGAATATGTGAGTTCACACGAACCTGTTTCTATACAGAAGGCAAGTCGAATGGCTCATAAACTCATAAATCGGATTAAGGGAAGAATTAAAGAGCAGGCGGCTGAAGAAGCCAACATGAAACAACTCAAGAGGAAGTGGGAGGAAAACAGTGACAAGAGTCACCAGTACAACAACAACAACAATTACAACCACAATCGCAACAACTATCCCAACAACCGCAACAATAATCGCAACAATAACCGCAATCCTAACAATAACTACAACAAACATCCCAACAACAACAACAACTACAACAACCGTTTCAACAACAATAACAACCCCAACTACAACCTCAATAACAACAACGGCAACAAAAATCAAAAACAGCCATGTCATAGGTATGAAGAAAATCATCAGGGGTTTTTCAACACATTTTTACAACATGTGTAAAAGAAATGGTCATACCACGACAAAGTGTGAGGTACATGGACCAAAGTTTAACAGAACTAAAGGAACAAATAATGTCGGAACAAGTAATGCCGAAACGAATAGTGTCAGAGCAAGTAATACCAACGCTGTTTGTTATAAATGTAGAAAACCGGGCCACATTATTAGAAATTGCCCAAATCAGGTGAATACTAATGGGCAGGGCCGTGGAAGAGTTTTCAATATTAATGCGGCAGAAGCACGGGAAGACCCGAAGCTTGTTACGGGTACGTTTCTTATTGACGATAAATCTGCTTATGTTTTATTTGATTCGGGTGCGGATAGAAGCTATATGAGTATAGAATTTTGCGCTAAATTAAGTTACCCATTGACGCCTTTGGATAATAAATTTTTACTCGAATTAGCAAATGGTAAATTAATTTCAGCAGATAATATATGTCGGGATAGAGAAATTAAACTGGGTGATGAAACGTTTAAGATTGATTTAATACCAGTCTAGTTAGGGAGTTTTGATGTAATATTTGGCATGGACTGGTTGAAGAAGGTGAGAGCAGAGGTCGTTTGTTACAAAAATGCGATTCGCATTATGCGTGAAAAGGGAAAACCTTTAATGGTGTACGGAGAAAAGAACAACGCGAAATCAAACCTTATTAGTAGTTTGAAGGCGCAAAAACTAATAAGAAAAGGTTGTTACGTCATTCTAGCACACATCGAGGAAGTTAAACCTGAAGAAAAGAACATCAGTGATGTTCCCATCGCAAAAGAATTTCCCGATGTATTTCCGAAAGAATTACTGGGATTACCCCCACATTGATCCGTTGAATTTCAAATAGACCTTGTACCAGGAGCTGCACCAATAGCTCGTGCTCCATACAGACTCGCACCCAGTGAAATGAAAGAATTACAAAGTCAGTTACAGGAACTTTTAGAGCGTGGTTTCATTTAACCAAGCACATCACCATTGGGAGCTCCTGTTTTGTTTGTCAAGAAGAAAGATGGTACATTCAGGTTGTGTATCGACTACCGAGAGTTGAACAAACTTACCATCAAGAACCGCTACCCACTACCGAGAATCGATGACTTATTTGATCAACTACAAGGCTCGTCTGTTTATTCGAAGATCGATTTACGTTCTGGATATCATCAAATGCAGGTGAAGGAGGATAATATTCCAATGACTACTTTTAGGAAGCGTTACGGTCATTACGAGTTTATGGTTATGCCATTTTCATCGATGATATACTTATTTACTCGAAGAATGATCAAGAGCACGAAGAACATTTGAGAAAAGTGCTAGAGTTACTGAGAAAAGAAAAACTATACGCTAAGTTTTCAAAGTGTGTATTTTGGTTGGAAGAAGTTCAATTCCTCGGTCATATAGTGAACAAAGAAGGTATTCAGGTGGATCCAGCAAAGATTGAAACCGTTGAAAAGTGGGAAACCCCGAAAACCCCGAAACACATACGCCAATTTTTAGGGCTAGCTGGTTATTACAGGAGATTCATCCAAGATTTTTCTAAAATAGCAAAACTCTTGACTGCATTAACGCATAAAGGGAGGAAATTTGAATGGAAGGATTAAAAAGAAAAAGCGTTTCAATTGTTGAAGAAAAAGTTAACTACGGCACCTATATTGTCATTACCTGAAGGGAATGATGATTTTGTGATATATTGTGATGCCTCAAAGCAAGGTCTCGGTTGTGTATTAATACAAAGAACGAAATTAATTGCTTATGTGTCTAGACAATTGAAGATTTACGAGCAGAATTATACGACACATGATTTGGAATTAGGCGCGGTTGATTTTGCATTAAAGACTTGGAGGCACTACTTAAATGGGGTTAAAAGTAATATATATACCGACCACAAAAGTCTTCAACACATATTTAATCAGAAACAACTGAACATGAGGCAGCACAGATGGATTGAATAGTTGAATGATTATGACTTTGAGATTCGTTACCACCCAGGGAAGGCAAATGTGGTAGCCAACGCCTTGAGCAGAAAGGATAGAGAACCCATTCGTGTAAAATCTATGAATATAATGATTCACACTAACCTTACTACTCAAATAAAGGTGGCGCAACAAGGAGTTTTAAAAGAGGGAAACTTAAAGGATGAAATACCCAAAGGATCAGAAAAGCATCTTAATATTTGGGAAGACGGATCCCGGTATAGGGCTGAAAGAATTTGGGTACCAAACTTTGGAGATATGAGAGAAATGGTACTTAGAGAAGCTCATAAAACCAGATACTCAATACATCCTAGAATGGGGAAGATGTACAAGGATCTCAAGAAACATTGTTGGTGGCCAGGTATGAAAGCCGATGTTGCTAAATACGTAGGGGAATGTTTGACGTGTTCTAAGGTCAAAGCGGAACATCAGAAACCATCAAGTCTACTTCAACAACCAGAAATCCCAGAATGGAAATGGGAAAACATTACCATGGATTTCATCACTAACTTGCCAAGGACTGCAAGTGATTTTGATAATATTTGGGTAATAGTTGATCGTCTCACCAAATCAGCACACTTCCTGCCAATAAGAGAAGATGACAAGATGGAGAAGTTAGCACGACTGTATATGAAGGAAGTCATCTCCAGACATGGAATACCAATCTCTATTATCTCTGATACGGATGGCAAGTTTATTTCAAGATTCTGGCAGACATTACAGCAAGCATTAGGAACTCGTCTAGACATGAGTACTGCCTATCATCCACAAACTGATGGGCAGAGTGAAAGAACAATACAAACGCTTGAAGACATACTACGAGCATGTGTTATTGATTTCAGAAACAGTTGGGATCGACATCTACCATTAGCAGAATTTTCCTACAACAACAGCTACCATTCAAGCACTGAGATGGCATCGTTTGAAGCACTTTATGGTAGAAAGTGCAGGTCTCTAATTTGTTGGAGTGAAGTGGGGGATAGACAGATTATGGGTCCGAAGATAATACAAGAAACTACCGAGAAGATCATCTAAATTCAACAACGGTTGAAAACCGCCCAAAGTCGACAAAAGAGCTACGCCGACATTAAAAGAAAAGATATAGAATTTGAAATTGGAGAGATGGTCATGATTAAGGTTTCACCTTGGAAAGGCGTTGTTCGATTTGGTAAACGAGGGAAATTAAATCCAAGGTATATATGACCATTCAAGATTATTGATCGTGCCAGACCAGTAGCTTACCGACTTGAATTACCACAACAACTCGCGGCTGTACATAACACTTTCCACGTCTCAAATTTGAAGAAATGTTTTGCTAAAGAAGATCTCACTATTCCATTAGATGAAATCCAAATCAACGAAAAACTTCAATTCGTCGAAGAACCCGTTGAAATAATGGATCGTGAGGTTAAAAGACTTAAGGAAAACAAGATACCAATTGTTAAAGTTTGATGGAATGCTCGTAGAGGACCCGAGTTCACCTGGGAATGAGAAGATCAGATGAAGAAGAAATACCCGCACTTATTTCTAGAAGTTACGTCAACACCTCCAACTGCTTAAAATTTCGGGACGAAATTTATTTAACGGGTAGGTACTGTAGTGACCCAAACTTTTCCATGTTTATATATATTAAATGAAATTATTATTTATATGATTAAGTGTTTCCAACATGTTAAGCAATCAAACTTGTTAAGACTTGATTAATTGAAATAGGTTTCATATAGACAATTGACCACCCAAGTTGACCTGTGATGCACGAATGTTAAAACTTGTAAAAACTATATGATGACATATATATGATTATATATATAGTTAACATGATATTATGATAATTAAGTATCTCATTAGGTATTTTAACGATGAGTTATATACATAAAATTGAGTTTATTGAATTAAGAAACTCGAAACGGTATATATAACGATTATCGTTATAACAACGTCTTACTAAATACATATGAATCATATTAAAATATTGATACACTATGTTTAATCATGATAAATGATAAGTAAACATGTCATTAAGTGTATTAACAATGAACTACGTATGTAAAAACAAGACTACTAACTTAATGATTTTGAAACGAGACATATATGTAACGATTATCGTTGTAACAACATTTAACTGTATATATATCATACTAAGATATATTAATATATCATAATATTATGATAATGTAATAATTTAACATCTCATTAGATATAATAAACATTGGGTTAACAACATTTAACATGATCGTTAACTTAAAGGTTTCAAATCAACATTTACATGTAATGACTAACGATGACTTAACGACTCAGTCAAAATGTATATACATGTAGTATTTTAATATGTATTCATACACTTTTGAAAGACTTCAAGACACTTATCAAAATACTTCTACTTAACAAAAATGCTTACAATTACATCCTCGTTCAGTTTCATCAACAATTCTACTAGTATGCACCAGTATTCGTACTCGTACAATACACAGCTTTTAGATGTATGTACTATTGGTATATACAATCCAATGATCAGCTCTTAGCAGCCCATGTGAGTCACCTAACATATGTGGGAACTATAATTTGGCAACTAGCATGAAATATCTCATAAAATTACAAAAATATTAGTAATCATTCATGACTTATTTACATGTAAACAAAATTACACATCCTTTATATCTAATCCATATACCAACGATCAAAAACACCTAAAAAAACTTTCATTCTTCAATTTTATTCATCTAATTGATCTCTCTCAAGTTCTATCTTAAAGTTCTAAGTGTTCTTCATAAATTCTATAAGTTCTAGTTTCATAAAATTAAGAATACTTCCAAGTTGGCTAGCTTACTTCCAATCCTGTAAAGTGATCATCCAACCTCAAGAAATCTTTCTTATTTACAGTAAGATATCTTTCTAATACAAGGTAATACTCATATTCAAACTTTGATTCAATTTCTATAACTATAACAATCTTATTTCGAGTGGAAATCTTACTTGAACTTATTTTCGTGTCATGATTCTGCTTCAAGAACTTTCAAGCCATCCAAGGATCCTTTGAAGCTAGATCTATTTTTCTCATTTCCAGTAGGTTTATCCACAAAACCTGAGGTATTAATGATGTTTATAACATCATTCGTTTCATAGATATAAAACTACCTTATTCGAAGGTTTAAACTTGAAATCACTAGAACATAGTTTAGTTAATTCTAAACTGTAGCGACCCCGACAAATCGTCAAGTGACGGCGTCGACTACGTAGGTCCCATTTCCTGGTCATAAGTCTTTAAAACAGACGTTTGACCCAAAATATGTCGCATCCATTCAAGTGTAAAGATTATTTCAAAGTTTACAAAGACAATTGACCACAAGTTAAGTTACAACGTTATAAGTACAAATGAAAACTATGCGACACAGTTTAAATAAGTTCAAAAGATGCTCCAAAATGCATGTATACTCGACATCCAAGCAAGTATCAAAAGAGTGCGGAAGCATGTATCACTAAGCATTCAAAACCTGAGAAAACATAGAAGAATCTGTCAACGAAAACGTTGGTGAAATCATAGGTTTAGTAAGTATTAAACGTTGTTTTTGAACCACAAGATTTTGTATTTCCATAACGTAGATTATCCAAATCATTTGCATTCCAAAAGTGTTGTTATACGCGAGCACTCAATTATCAAAACTTAACCAACGTTACCCCATCACACAGTGCTAGAACCCACACTAAAACACAAAAATATATTTCATCCGCATAACGGTAGCGAACCGTCCGAATGAGGGTTTGTTAAACCCGTATGGCCACACAATATAAGTTCTCGCTTACACCCTGCAAGTGTAACTAATGATAATCGAATTGAGGCATTTTTGTTCTAACTCGCACGTGGAATGTTTGTTTTCACACTTGTGTTCAAAACATAAAAGTAAGTAGTACAAGATGTAACAAAGTATATGTTTTCTCAGCCCACGATTTAAAAGTATAAAAGTTGTTGAAAAGGTGGGACTATGATCTCACCTTGAGCGCGAGAGTTAATAAAGTACTTCAACAAGTAAACGCGTGCAAAGACAAAGCTAGTCTTGACCTAAACATATAGGTTATATCAATATCGGTAAGCACAAACGGTCAAAGATGTTCAATTAGTCCTATGGCTCGTTACGACTCGATTATATTAACATGTGAATCAACTAGTCAAGTTTCATGCAAGTTACAAGTAAATAATCATGTTAGAAAGGTTGCATAAGTATTTGGTTAAGTTTGACAAAAAGTCAAACTTGGTCGGGTCAAAGTCAACGGAAAAGTCAACGGGGTCGGGTTGGGTATCCGACAATTTTTCTAAGTTATATAATCATATATGAGCATGTTGGCTAAGTTTCATGTTAATCGGAGGTCCGTAGCATAGCAAACATTTTACGTCAAAAGATCAAAGCAAACAGCCCATTTTAGTGTATCAGGACGGTGTCCCAAAAATCAGGACGGTGTCCTGATATGAAGAGTGGGACGGCGTCCCAATTGTCAGGACGGCGTCCCAATATGAAGGGTGGGACGGCGTCTAGGAGGTTGGGACGGCGTCCCAAAAGGCTTACAGGTCCTGTTTGCAGAAAACACAAGGCACGAGCCAAACTTCAATCAATCCTAGTTTATGATCCGCAAACAATCAAGACATGTATTTTATATCACCGGAAAGTTCTTTCGACAAGGAACACAACTAGATACATTTCCTAAATCAAATTTATCATTTTAGACAACAAAAATCTCGTCGAAAGTTCGTTAAACGTCCAAAATCAAAGTTTCAAGTTCATCAAGATGCATTTCAAGTTCCGGGAATCCAATTTACATGTATGATATGCCGTTTTGAAGGTAATGAAACATGTAATACAACTAAACACTTATCAATAACATTAACAAGCATTCAACGCATCAAAAGTTCGTTTTAAAGCTATCAAACCCTAACCAAAAGTTCACAAAATCAATAATCGCGTTTATGAAGTTTCTTTAATCAATCTATACATCAAAATGAAGCTAATGATACTAGTAACACTTTTAAAACATGCACATTAACAATCTAATAACATTTGATCATCCAAAATCAAGGATTTAGCAAGTAATTTTCATAATGAACTAGTTACACCAAAAACAACAAATCGAGCATACAAATTACATACACGACATCACAATGAGCCATAGACACTAATTAACATACTTTTAAGTCAAGAACACAAATTTAAAGAAAACTAGTGTTTTTAGAAAGTTACCCAAACTTGATGATATTGGTATCAAAATGTAGAGGATGAAGAGAGGATCACGAAAATGTAATTTGTTTTGATGTTTGCTTCTCCAATCGGATTTAGATGATGATTTTATGTTTGAGGGTTTTGAGTTCAAAAATAGGAAGTAGAGAGAAAGAGGAGGATGAAGGTGGGAGGTGGAGATGAAATGAATGGATGTGGTAAGTGGGTTGACTAGTTGACCTAGTCAACTAGTTTGCCCATTTGGCAATCTCGGTCCCTCGAGTTTCAAAGCGGGTGCGGGAATTAACCCAACGAATATTTTAAAAACGTTCGAGTAACGGATGACGTTATAATTAGATAACGAGAATATTATGAACGTTAGTTAACGAAAGATACAAATTTGAATAACGAAAGATATTATAAAAAAAAGACGGTGTTAAAATAAATTTAACGGAAAATCACGGGATGTTACATTATCCACACCTCAAAAGAAATTTCGTCCCGAAATTTAGTTGGAAGTAGTAGTCGATGTCTCTTACTCGAGACCTAGCGTTGTTCTATCTACGGAGCAGTGAAGATACATCCTTAGGCATTTCCACGAATCTGAATAGTCGGGGTGTTACGTAGTAGTAAGGTTTGGTTTTACGATCTACAAGTTCAGCCGGTTTTCCTATGAAGAGTAGTTTGTCATCAATAGTTGGTGCATCTAGAAGGATTGCAAGTTCCTGTTCCGCAGGACACGTTTCTAAGTTTGTTACACGAAATGTAAGGTAAACGGAAACTTAATTGAGTCGGCAGTTCTAAATGGTAGGAAGCGGCTCCAATACGCCCCAAGGTTTCAAAAGGTTCAATATTGCGGATATAACCTTCCTCGATTTCCCAAAATGAATTACACCTTTCCAAGGTACGGTTTCTTAATACTACGCGATCACACACTGGGATTTTGCGAGGTTTTCATCTAAGTTTGGTATAACTCTTTTGGCGACTACGGGTCGTCTCGAGCCCTTCTCGAACTTGAATGATCTCAATTGTTGTTTCTTGAACGGGTTAAGATTCGGTGTTTGTTTGCCACATGCGTTGGCCCAACGAATAGGGGTATGACATTTGCGGTCATATAGGATTTCGGAAGTGCGGCGTTGGTACACGAATGGTAACTATCGTAGTATGAGGGATCAACTAAAAGCGTCAATGAAAGATCGAAACATGTCTTTCCAAGATGTAAATCGTTCGTTTGCTCGGTTCATCGATTTGTGGGTGGTACGCGGTACTCATGTCTAAGCGGGTTCCCAAGGTTTCTTGCAAAACTAGAAGCGATACGAGTATTGATTCGAGGTAATTGGCAATGGTACACCGTATTGGAAAAAGAATTCCTTAAGTTATGTTTGAACGAGTTAGTTAGGGCTCAAAATGTTCGTTAGGACTATTCACCCTCGTGGCGAATACTAATGTAATGTGAGGAGTTTCTCTATCCATGGAGAAATGTTATAAGGAGTTTCCTTAAACGAAAATGCGAGCGATAAAGATAGGAGTGAAATGAGGACTTAGATAGGATGAGTTTACATCTCGAGGTTGCCATATTGTGTATCCAGTTGTTAAAAGTTGAAGTTTGAAAGAGAAACGAGATAGTACACGTAGTTGTATAGTTCGGGGTCGAATAGTAGTGGGTCGTTTATCGGAAACACAAGGACGTTAAGTCGAAGAAGAGTGAAGTATCTTTGGATTGTGGGTTACCTTAAGTTCCAGTAACATCAGACGGTAACGGTGGGATAACAGAGGTATTCGAATTCTTCGTGCGAAGTAGTAAATCTCAGTTACATTGATTTTGAGTCGAGAGGGTATGCCTTTCGGCGTTCAAGTAGAAATATCTCCATATTTGGGTTCCATATAGTGCTATACGAATTTAGCTAGTAATGTTGGTGTGAAAAATCACGCTCAAGGTTCGGGCACGGAGGGGTTTAAATTTTCCTTCAATGAGTTAACGAGGTTAGAAGTCGTGTAACACGAGAAAAGTCAGAAATGAATCTTCGGTAATAACCGGCGAGATCTAAGATTTTTACGAATACAAGTCTGAGTGGGGAGAGTTTCCTGATTACGTGCGGCTTGATTTCGAGATTGATTGTAATGCCTTGACCATTAACATCATGGTCGAGAAAAATTGGACTTCGTTCAACAAAAATTCCCACTTGGAGAATTTGGTATGGAGTTGCTCTTTTCTCAACAGTTCGAGCGTAAGACGGTAAAGTTGTTCGTTTTCCTTCTTTACTTGAATAGGTTAAGATATCATCAATAAATACGATAACGGATTTGTCTAGATAAGTTTGCATACGTCGTTTAGGAGGTTCATGAATACGGACGGAGTCCTAAATAAATCAAACGGTACTAAGAGGGATTTACAACTAACGTTGCGAGCTCGGAAAATGGCTTAGGAGACATCGTCTCCCTTAACCCCCAATTGACGATAACCAGAACGGAGGTCGATTTGGAATACACGGGATCCACGCAAATAATCATGAGGTAATGGATACGAGGAAGAGAGTATTGGTTTCCAACCAAAAGTTACTTAGTTCATAATAATCTATACATAAATGTAGGGCAACAA
The DNA here is from genome assembly GCF_046630445.1 of Rutidosis leptorrhynchoides. Taxonomy (NCBI): domain Eukaryota; kingdom Viridiplantae; phylum Streptophyta; class Magnoliopsida; order Asterales; family Asteraceae; genus Rutidosis; species Rutidosis leptorrhynchoides. The sequence continues at coordinate 264,652,922 of NC_092337.1, forward strand.
TTTCTCCTTAATGAATAGGTTTTGAGTTCCTTAGTTCTATAGGTGTCGAGTCCAATTTCTTAACGCATATCCTCCGATAAAATTTATAGGCATTCAATATTTTCCGTCGGTCACTTAAATCGTCTAAGTAGTATCTGGGGGAAAGAGGTGGAATATAAAGAGCACGAGTCAAATCCTTGGTTATAAAACGTCTAACGGTACTCGAATCGAATAAGTATGAAATATACGGTTTATTGTGAAGGAACGTACCCGTGACTAGTCCATCATCGTCTCGGGCATCCTAGGTGTCGATGTTGTAAGTTCAACGGCGCGCGTTGGTTTTTGCTTTATTCTTTGGGCATTCATTCCTAAAATGACCCGATTGGCCACATTTGTAGCAAATACTCGGCTTTGGTGCGTCGGGCCCCTTTTGAGTGACGGGGGCGGTACTTCCACAATACTTGGCAATATGACCACTACCTTGGCACCGATGGCAAATTAGCTTGCCACATTCACCAAAATGATGCTTGTGGCATTTGCTGCAAAAAGGTCGTGTCCCGGCATAACTTTTCTTGCCGACGGGGGTGAGAGGTTCCTTGGCAAAGTTGTTGTTGTAGTTGCTCGATTAGGGGGCTTCCCATTTTCTTTTGTTGTCACCCGACTCATCCTCGGCTTTAGGTGCCGGCACTTCAATCTCGTCTACCGTTTCGATCAATTGACGGGCCATATTCAGGGCCTCTTGGTGATTACTGGGTTTGGATGACATTACTCCTTGTTTGATGCTCTTGGGAAGACCATCCATGTAAAGTTCAACCCTTAGAGGTTCGGGGGTCACGAGGTTTGGGCACATCAAGGATAGCTCAGAAAATCGTTGATTATATGCCTTTAGGTCATTCCCGACCGCTTTTAAAGTTCTTAGTTCGTGTTCGAGCTTACGGGTCTCTTCGCGCGGGAAGTATTCGGTGATCATCTTTTTCTTTAAGTCGGCCCATGAGAGAGTGTGAGCTTCATCGATACCCACCGACAGCACATACGTATTCCACCATGTGAGGGCGATACCGGCGAAAGTGTGGGTGGAATATTTGACGTTGTCTTGGTCCCGACAACCGCTTATGCTAAAAACGGCTTCTGTTTGCTCAAACCATCGGGTGAGCACAACCGGTCCTCCGGTCCCATCGAAGGTGTGAGGTTTGCACCCCATGAAAGTTTTGTAGGAGCAACCCTCGTTTGAATTACCGACTCTATGGTTGTTGTGGTTATGGTTGTTATTGATGTCGGAGGAGATACTAGCCATAGCCGCACCTATGGCGGTGGCTATCATGCGTTGAAAAGCTTGTTCGGAAGTTTCATTACGTGGCCCGCGACGGGGAGGCATTGTTCCTTCAAGACACAAGAATATCGTTGATTAGTATTCTCAATAATACTAATCATGATAGGGAATGATGATGTAGAGAAAATTTTCCTTGACTCGCCTTAAATTCTTTATGTCATAATGTCGGAATGTCCATATGAATCACCGTAATATAATCCCGGAAATTATATTACCCTGATTCTCATGTGCATTTAACATTACTTCATAAAGTCAAGGTGGCGCGTCAACAAAATTTATCAACGTAAGATCAAGATCGAATACGAGTTAGATATGATAGAAGAGTTCGAGTATAGATGCACAAATAGTCAAGTAATTCCTACTTCAGTCTATATGCCAGTTGTAGTCTAGGTTCACCTATGTACCCTATGACTCGGGGTGGACACAAATGAACTCTAAATCCCTACAACCAAGGCTCTGATACCACTTGTAGCGACCCCGACAAATCGTCAAGTGACGGCGTCGACTACGTAGGTCCCATTTCCTGGTCATAAGTCTTTAAAACAGACGTTTGACCCAAAATATGTCGCATCCATGCAAGTGTAAAGATTATTTCAAAGTTTACAAAGATAATTGACCACAAGTTAAGTTACAACGTTATAAGTACAAATGAAAACTATGCGACACAGTTTAAATAAGTTCAAAAGATGCTCCAAAATGCATGTATACTCGACATCCAAGCAAGTATCAAAAGAGTGCGGAAGCATGTATCACTAAGCATTCAAAACCTGAGAAAACATAGAAGAATCTGTCAACGAAAACGTTGGTGAAATCATAGGTTTAGTAAGTATTAAACGTTGTTTTTGAACCACAAGATTTTGTATTTCCATAACGTAGATTATCCAAATCATTTGCATTCCAAAAGTGTTGTTATACGCGAGCACTCAATTATCAAAACTTAACCAACGTTACCCCATCACACAGTGCTAGAACCCACACTAAAACACAAAAATATATTTCATCCGCATAACGGTAGCGAACCGTCCGAATGAGGGTTTGTTAAACCCGTATGGCCACACAATATAATTTCTCGCTTACACCCTGCAAGTGTAACTAATGATAATCGAATTGAGGCATTTTTGTTCTAACTCGCACGTGGAATGTTTGTTTTCACACTTGTGTTCAAAACATAAAAGTAAGTAGTACAAGATGTAACAAAGTATATGTTTTCTCAGCCCACGATTTAAAAGTATAAAAGTTGTTGAAAAGGTGGGACTATGATCTCACCTTGAGCGCGAGAGTTAATAAAGTACTTCAACAAGTAAACGCGTGCAAAGACAAAGCTAGTCTTGACCTAAACATATAGGTTATATCAATATCGGTAAGCACAAACGGTCAAAGATGTTCAATTAGTCCTATGGCTCGTTACGACTCGATTATATTAACATGTGAATCAACTAGTCAAGTTTCATGCAAGTTACAAGTAAATAATCATGTTAGAAAGGTTGCATAAGTATTTGGTTAAGTTTGACAAAAAGTCAAACTTGGTCGGGTCAAAGTCAACGGAAAAGTCAACGGGATCGGGTTGGGTATCCGACAATTTTTCTAAGTTATATAATCATATATGAGCATGTTGGCCAAGTTTCATGTTAATCGGAGGTCCGTAGCATAGCAAACATTTTACGTCAAAAGATCAAAGCAAACAGCCCATTTTAGTGTATCAGGACGGTGTCCCAAAAATCAGGACGGTGTCCTGATATGAAGAGTGGGACGGCATCCCAATTGTCAGGACGGCGTCCCAATATGAAGGGTGGGATGGCGTCTAGGAGGTTGGGACGGCGTCCCAAAAGGCTTACAGGTCCTGTTTGCAGAAAACACAAGGCACGAGCCAAACTTCAATCAATCCTAGTTTATGATCCGCAAACAATCAAGACATGTATTTTATATCACCGGAAAGCTCTTTCGACAAGGAACACAACTAGATACATTTCCTAAATCAAATTTATCATTTTAGACAACAAAAATCTCGTCGAAAGTTCGTTAAACGTCCAAAATCAAAGTTTCAAGTTCATCAAGATGCATTTCAAGTTCCGGGAATCCAATTTACATGTATGATATGCCGTTTTGAAGGTAATGAAACATGTAATACAACTAAACACTTATCAATAACATTAACAAGCATTCAATGCATCAAAAGTTCGTTTTAAAGCTATCAAACCCTAACCAAAAGTTCACAAAATCAATAATCGCGTTTATGAAGTTTCTTTAATCAATCTATACATCAAAATGAAGCTAATGATACTAGTAACACTTTTAAAACATGCACATTAACAATCTAATAACATTTGATCATCCAAAATCAAGGATTTAGCAAGTAATTTTCATAATGAACTAGTTACACCAAAAACAACAAATCGAGCATACAAATTACATACACGACATCACAATGAGCCATAGACACTAATTAACATACTTTTAAGTCAAGAACACAAATTTAAAGAAAACTAGTGTTTTTAGAAAGTTACCCAAACTTGATGATATTGGTATCAAAATGTAGAGGATGAAGAGAGGATCACGAAAATGTAATTTGTTTTGATGTTTGCTTCTCCAATCGGATTTAGATGATGATTTTATGTTTGAGGGTTTTGAGTTCAAAAATGGGAAGTAGAGAGAAAGAGGAGGATGAAGGTGGGAGGTGGAGATGAAATGAATGGATGTGGTAAGTGGGTTGACTAGTTGACCTAGTCAACTAGTTAGCCCATTTGGCAATCTCGGTCCCTAGAGTTTCAAAGCGGGTGCGGGAATTAACCCAACGAATATTTTAAAAACGTTCGAGTAACGGATGACGTTATAATTAGATAACGAGAATATTATGAACGTTAGTTAACGAAAGATACAAATTTGAATAACGAAAGATATTATAAAAAAAAGACGGTGTTAAAATAAATTTAACGGAAAATCACGGGATGTTACATAAACTTGTTCGCAAACAAGAGTTAATCCTTCTAACTTGACATTTAAAATCAACTAAACACATGTTCTATATCTATATGATATGCGAACTTAATGATTTAAAACCTGAAAACATGAAAAACACCGTAAAATCGGACATACGCCGTCGTAGTAACACCGCTGGCTGTTTTGGGTTTGATAATTAAAACTATGATAAACTTTGATTTAAAAGTTGTTCTTCTGGGAAAATGATTTTTCTTATGAACATGAAACTATATCAAAAAAATCATGGTTAAACTCAAAGTGGAAGTATGTTTTTCAAAATGGTCATCAAGACGTCGTTCTTTCGACTGAAATGACTACCTCTTACAAAAACGACTTGTAACTTATATTTCCAATTATAAACCTATACTTTTTCTGTTTAGATTCATAAAATAGAGTTCAATATGAAACCATAGCAATTTGATTCACTCAAAACGGATTTAAAACGAAGACGTTATGGGTAAAACACGATTGGATATTTTTGATTGTTGTAGCTACGGGAAATATTGTAACAATTCTATACAAATCATATCCTAGCTAACTTATATTGTATTATACATGTATTCTAATATATTATGTAATCTTGGGATACCATAGACACGTATGCAAATGTTTTGACATATCATATCGACCCATCTATATATATTATTTGGAACAACCATAGACACTCTATATGCAGTAATGTTGGAGTTAGCTATACATGGTTGAGGTTGATTCCAAAAATATATATACTTTGAGTTGTGATCTAGCCTGAGACGTGTGTACACTGGGTCTTGGATTGATTCAAGATAATATATATCAATTTATTTCTGTATATTTAACTATGGACAACTAGATGTAGGTTACTAACGAGGACAGCTGACTTAATAAACTTAAAACATTAAAATGTATTAAAAGTGTTGTAAATATATTTTGAACATACTTTGATATATATGTACATATTTGTTATAGGTTCGTGAATTGACCAGTGGCCAAGTCTTACTTCCCGACGAAGTAAAAATCTGTGAAAGTGAGTTATAGTCCCACTTTTAAAATCTAATATTTTAGGATGAGAATTCATGCAGTTTTATAAATGTTTTAGGAAATAGATACAAGTAAATGAAACTACATTATATGGGTGAATGATCGAAGCCGAATATGCCCCTTTTGCTTGACCTAAGAATTAGTAAACCGATCTACTGATTGACGCGAATCCTAAAGATAGATCTATTGGGCCTAATGAACCCCATCCAAAGTACCGGATGCTTTAGTACTTCGAATTCATTTTTATCATGTCCGAAGGATTTCCCGGATTGATAGGGGATATTCTTATATGCATCTTGTTAATGTCGGTTACCAGGTGTTCACCATATGAATGATTTTTATCTCTATGTATGGGATGAATATTGAAATATGAAATCTTGTGGTTTATTATTATGATTTGATAATATATAGGTTAAACCTATAACTCACCAACATTTTTGTTGATGTTTTAAACATGTTTATTCTTAGGTGATTATTAAGAGCTTCCGCTGTTGCATACTAAAATAAGGACAATATTTGGAGTCCATGCTTGTATGATATTATGTAAAAACTGCATTCAAGAAACTTATTTTTGATATAATATATTCTTATTGAAAACCATTATGTAATGGTCGTGTGTAAATGGTATATTTTAGATTATCATTATTTGATAATCCACGTAATGCTTTTTAAACCTTTCTAGATAAAATAAAGGTTATGGTTGTTTTAAAAATGAATGCAGTCTTTGAAAAACGTCTCATATAGAGGTCAAAACCTCGCGACGAAATCAATTAATATGGAACATTTATAATCAATATGAACGGGACATTTCAGTTGGTATCCGAGCGTTGGTCTTAGAGAACCAGAAATTTGCATTAGTGTGTCTTATCGAGTTTGTTAGGATACATTAGTGTGTCTTATCGTGTTTTCTTTAGAAACTAAAGTAGTTTCCTTTTGATATAGATAGCACGAAGAGATAAATAATTTCGGATGAGAATATTTAAGAAAATATCTTCAGAAATATCGAAGATATTTATGATGATATTTTGGAATTTCTAAGTTCAATGGTTGATGAAGAAAGATTTTCCGCAAGATTTTAACATGAGTACGAAGCAAGATATTCGTTAAAGGTTTTATCGGATCCACAATTATCTGGTTTCTTTGAATATATGGTATGGTCCTTGTATTTGGCCTTGGTCTCCTTCATGGTTTGCTCAATCTGTTTTTCAGTACCAAATTTTCTATCGAGCGTTCCTAACACTCCTTTCTTTATCATCAAACTTTTAGCCGTTTAGACCATCTACAATTTTTCTGTTTCTTCTGCATTTAATGTTACGATATCTGAATCATCGGTTATCAATCCGAGGTGGTTTCAGGAGAATTGTGTTTTTAGATAATTAAACACTGATGGTAATATGGTGAAATATAAAAGGTTCCCCGATAGCAATAAAAGAGCTCACATATATATATCAAGGTGTTAATAAGGTTGTTTCGAACGAAGAGTCGAAGTTTACTTGCTGGAGCTGTGACAAAATTGGCTACTTTGAAAAGGGATTGCAAAGTTATTTTCGGTAATAACAACACCAAAGGAGCTAACACAGATACGTGTTAAACGTTTACTCAGGTTCCGTGTGTTTTCAGGTGCATAACTATATGCATCAATCTTTTCTTTCGTATATGAAGTGCGGTTGGTTCATCCTCTGGATTGAGGTGTTTTCAAGAATCATGAAAGGTTTGAACGGAGATTGTAATCGTCAAGATACAAATGAGGTTTAAGATGAAATCAAGTGGCAAACTCAAAGAATGTTTTAGTTTCATATGTTATAATCAATATTTTAATTCATTTTAATTGTCCAATCATAATAGTCCACAGTTAGCAGTCCACAATCACTAACTCAATAATTCATATATAGTTTATAATATTCGAATTAATTAATACGTATCGTGACCCGGGTACGTCTCAGACTCGATCATAACTCAAAGTATATATATTATTGTAGAATCAACCTCAACCCTGTATAGCTAACTCCAGCATTACTGCATATAGAGTGTCTATGGTTATTCCAAATAATATATATAGATGCGTCGATATGATATGTCAAAACCTTGTATACGTGTCCCGATATTTAAAGTGCGTAAAATAAATAACAGAAATTAAATGACGATAAATAAAATTGCGAGAATATAAATTGTGATAGATAAATTATGATAAATAAAATGTAATTAGTTAGCTAGGAACAGTTAGCTAGGAACAGTTAGCGTGGATTCTTAACAAAATTTCTCATAATTAATTTGTCTGTTTCTAACAAATTTTATTTTTGTCCAATGTTTTCTTCATTATGCCACTTGTTGGATTCTGATAAGTCGAAACCCAAATATGAAATTGAATGAAAATGGTTATTCTGTGATGAACGGATTCGTATATCTGTGGTTGTAAGTAGGATAGTAAATGACTGTTGAATTAGATTCGAAGAATGTACAGTGTAACTTATTAATGCGAAATCTAAATATTCCTCGGGTATTACCTACCCGTTAAAATATTTTTAACATTAACAGTTTGTACAATAAAAATTTTAATTACAATCTTTATGAAAACATATATACATATATATTTTCTTCAGACGTAATCATGGATTTAATGAGTCAATGTGATATTAAACTCATCAGATTTACGGTTAGAACTAGAATACATAATCTCTAAAACATTAGAGATTACATAATCTCCATGTAGAACGAAGATAAATGATGTAGAACGATATGTAAAACGAAAATAATCAATGTAGAACAAGATGTAGAACGATGATTATGATTGAGGTATAGATTGCGAGGTTGAGGCGTGTGATGCAGATGTTGTTGTTGGTAGTATTAGTGCTATCGGTACTGATTTTGGTGGTACTGTTGGTGCCAGTGATGTTGCTGAAGTTGGTAGATTTTGCACCATGTTTTCTAAATTGATTACTTGAGCGCGAAGTTCGTTGACTTCTTCTATTATTCCAGGATGACTGTCGGTCAGAACGAGCGGATAATAAGATCTAGAATCTATGATAGTATATAATCATGATGAGATACTCTGGAAATGAGAGAGAAAATGGTGTTTCGGATTGGTTCGCTGGTGAGCGCTTCATGTTCATCGCCAAGAGGGGAATGTGGTGGATGGAAAGGATCACCTTCTTCTTGTCTCTAATGATTAAGTAGGCTACGAACCCATCAGATGAATTAGAGATGGCTGATTGGTTGATTCATTCTGGTGACGCTGCTTCCGGAGTTTAGGTGAACATCCATGTCGAAATAGTTGTCGGGTTCCGAATAACTTGAACTAGTGACATGTTCCATTTCGTACGATAGAGTAAAGGATTTTTCTATATGAAATGATTTCCAGCTCTTAGATGGTATCCTAAATACATAGAATATATATATATATATATATATATATATATATATATATATATATATATATATATATATATATATATATATATATATATATATATATATATATATATAGAACAAAAGATTTCATAGATTACGGAGGAAGTTACGGAATATGTAAGGCAAAGTCTACAGTAACAGATATGCTAAGATATGAATTAGCAGATACGCTAGATATGAATTTTGTCTATACACTATTCATGCAATCAATGCAGTAAGATGTGTCTAGACTAAGAATGATAAGCAGGTAATTTTCGACAAGAAATGATAAGCAAAACTTTTGTCATGCAGACACGGTCAAAGTCCAGACTCACTATTGCATCTAAATAACTATCAGTTAGACACACTAATGCAAGACCTGGTCTACTAAGACCACTGTTCTGATATCAGCTTTCATGACCCGTCCTAATCCATCAGGACGAATACATTACATTTGGTTACATCGCGAGGTACTTGACCTCTATATGATACATTTTACAAACATTGCATTCGTTTTTAAAAGACAAACTTTCATTACATCGAAAGTTGACGGCATGCATACCATTTCATAATATATCAAACTATAATTGACTTAATAATAATCTTAATGAACTCAATGACTCGAATGCAACGTCTTTGGAAATATTTCATGAATGACTCCAAGTAACATCTCTAAAATGAGCAAATGCACAGCGGAAGATTTCTTTCATACATGAGAATAAACATGCTTTAAAGTGTCAACCAAAAGGTTGGTGAGTTCATTAGTTTATCATAAATATTCATTTCCATCATTTTAATAGACCACAAGATTTTCATTTCTCATAAATATATGTCCCATGCATAGAGACAAAAATAATCATTCATATGGATTGAACACCTGGTAACCGACATTAACAAGATGCATATAGAATATCCCCATCATTCCGGGACACTCATCGGACATGATAATTTCAAAATACTAAAGCATTCTAAATTCCAGAATGGGGCTTGTTGGGCCCGATAGATCTATCTTTAGGATTCGCGTAAATTAGGGGGTCTGTTCCCTAATTCTTAGGCTACCAAGTTTAAAAGGGGGATATTCGGCTTCGATCCATTCAACCATATAATGTAGTTTCAATTACTTGTGTCTATTTCGTAAAACAGTTATAAAAATAGCGCATGTATTCTCGGTTCCAAAAATATATATTGCAAAAGCATTTAAAAATGGAGCAAATGAAAGTCACTCTACAATATTTTGTAGTAAAAATATTCATACGACGAAACGGAACAATGCAAGGTTGGCCTCGGATTCATGAACCTATATCAGTAGTATATATATATATTAACACATATCCCATTTAACCAACTAAGTTTACTTATATTTTATAATTTATTAAAATTAATATCTTTAAATATAATTATACTTATAATAAATATACGATATATAATTTAATTAAAATTTTATCAATATAAATGGTAATATATTAGTTAAAAACATATTAGTATGTAATATTAGTTGACTTTCAATATATTTTTATATAGATACATTTGTTTTTAAAAAAAATAATAATTATAATAATACTAAAATAATAATAGTAATGATATTAATAAAAATGATAATATTTTTAATAATAATGATAATACTAATAATAAAATGATAAAAAAAATGTTATATTTTAATAATACTAATTTCAAAAATGATAATTTTAAGGAATACTAATAATAAAATGATATTGTTAATAATGATACATATGTTTAATAATATAATAATAATAATAATAATAATAATAATAATAATAATAGTAAAAATGATACTAATACTAATGTTAATGATGATAATTTGTATTGTTTTCAAAATAATAATAATAATAATCATCGTAATCATAATAATAATAATCATAATGCCTATTTTAATAATAATAATAATATTAATAATACTCCTAATACTTAATGATAATACTTAGTAGTAACAATAATGATAATAATATTAATAATACTAATATTCATGTTATTAATGTTAGTAATAATAGTAATTAACTTAATAACAACAACAATTAATAATAATAATAACAATAAAAATAATAATACTTGAAACTACCTTTAAAAACTTTTTCCCTAAAAAGAATGCCTCGGATAGGGCTCGAACTCAAGATCTCCCGCTAACCCAACAAATCCTTAAACCATTGCTCCATCTGTTTCTATTCGATATAATTTGCACCATTAATTCTTTTAACATATACTATCGACATCCTAATCTTTATCATTATAATCATAATAACATCAACACCATGATTATCTTAATCATCTTTATTGATATTATTTTCATACAGTAATTGTCATCATCAATCAATTATCTATCTTAATTGTCATCATCTTCAACTGCATATTTATCATCATCGTATCATCAATATCATTGTATTATCATTATCGTATCATAATTATCATTCATCATCATCATTCACTTATTATTATCATTGTAGCATCCTACAATCATCATCATATCGTGAAAGGACCCGTTCATATACATTATAAACGATTCACAATAGTTGATTACATTGCGAGGTATTTGACCTCTATATGATACATTTTACAAATATTGCATTCGTTTTTAAAAGACAATCTTTCTTTACATCAAAAATTGACAGGCATGCATACCATTTCATAATATCCACTATCCAACTATAAATTGATTTAATAATAATCTTTGATGAACTCAATGACTCGAATGCAACGTTCTTCGAAATATGCTATGAAAGACTCCAAGTAATATCTTTAAAATGAGCAAATGCACAGCGGAAGATTTCTTTAACACCTGAGAATAAACATGCTTTAAAATGTCAACCAAAAGGTTGGTGAGTTCATTAGTTTATCATAATCATTTATTTCTATCATTTTAATAGACCACAAGAATTTCATTTCCAGTTCTCATAAATATACGTCCCATGCATAGAGACAAAAAAATAATCATTCATATGGTGAACACCTGGTAACCGACATTAACTAGATACATATAAGAATATCCCCTATCATTCCGGGATCCTCCTTCGGACATGATATAATTTCGAAGTACTAAAGCATTCGGTACTTTGGATGGGGTTTGTTAGGCCCAATAGATCTATCTTTAGGATTCGCGTCAATTAGGGTGTCTGTTCCCTAATTCTTAGATTACCAGACTTTAATAAAAAGGGGCATATTCAATTTCGATAATTCAACCATAGAATGTAGTTTCAATTACTTGTGTCTATTTCGTCAAACATTTATAAAAGCGCATGTATTCTCAGTCCCAAAAATATAAAGGGTAAAAAGGCAAATGAAACTCACCATACTGTATTTCATAGTAAAAATACATATAACGTCATTGAACAAGTGCAAGGTTGGCCTCGGATTCACGAACCTAAATTAATTATATATATTTATGTGTTGGTCAATATTTGTCTAACAAATTAGGTCAAGTCATAGTGTACCACAATCCTAATGCTCGAGACTAATATGCAAAAGTCAACAAAAGTAAATTTGACTCAAAATAATTTCCAAAAATTTATACATGATTAATATATAGTTTAAATATCGTCGTTTTATATTTTTAAATATTTTTAAAAGATTTATTAGAGTAAATAATATAATTAATTTATTAATAAATAAAATTTTATATTATATTTATATAATAAAATATACTTTTATATATATTAAGTAATAAAATTTATAGGGTTCATTTAATATTATAAAGATAATATGATACGTATTATTAAAGTAAGTTATTACACGTAGTAAAATATGTTTGTATCAAATATTTATTTGATAAAATAATATCTATAATGATAGTAAGTAAAAGTTGTATTATTTTGTAATAATAATTATTATTATAAAAATATCAATATTTAAAATTACTAAGATGACATTATGATAAAACGATAATTCTAATTATGATAACTTTAATATTTATGATAATTTTTAATATTATCTTTAAAATAATAATTCTATTTAAAATAATAATAATAATAATGATATTTTATAGTAATAATGACATTTATATTAAAATGATAATTTTTGTTAAAATGATAGTTTTAATACTAACGATAATTTTAATAATAATAGTAATGATAAAAATAATAAGAACGATAATTTTATCTAAATCAATATCTTATAATATTTTAATTTCATCATGATACTCTTACCCATTATTTCCTAATCGTTTCGTTTAATAGCTTTTAATCGTCTTTTATATCGTGTTCGTAATAATGATAATAATAGTAATCAAAATAATTAGGTGTTACAAATATTTGTTTTAATTACACTAATATTAATAATGATAGTTACTATAACATTATTAACGATAATACTAATAATTATCTTAATGATAATATAGTAATAATAATAATAACAATAACAATAACTATTTTTAAATAATGATATATATATATATTAATAATGATAATAATAATAATAATACCAATAATAATAATAATAATAATAATAATAATAATAATAATAATAATAATAATAATAATAATAATAATAATAATAATAATAATAATAATAATAATAATAATTGGATAATAATAATAATACTAATTATAACTTTAACGATAATAACGATAGTAATAATAAAAAAAATAACAATTTTTAATGATAAATCCTTTTATTGATAAAGATAATAATAATAATAATAAGCTAAAACTAGAACGACGATAATAACGACGATAATAATAATCATTTTTAATAATAATACAAAAATTCGATGGACTATAACTTCAAATCCGTTCATCGAAATCATTCGATGTCTAAATGAAAAGTTCTTAATTTTTCGCTAGGTTTCCAACGACATGCATATCTTATACCTTATCTCAGTCGCATATATAACTAATTCAGGATTCAACATAACCTAACTAAAGGCAATATCAAAAGTACAAACATGCATAATCCTATATACTCGAGCACTAGTCAGGGATACACTATTAGTATGTAAAAGTTAAATTATGAGTACTCACGTATCAATATTGAGATTCAATATTGCAGGAAAGGTACGTAGACGCAACGGAGATGATAAACACTATATTGACCTCACGAGCATACCCATGAACCATACCAATCACCTCCATAGCTATAACCCATAATTTCCTTAATCCAATCCCACTCGAAAAACAATTTCGAAATCACTCGGACAACACTCTGACGTAATATTTTATGTATACTAATAATATCTTGAAATAATACGGAGTAAATATATATATGTAAATTGATTGAGAGAGTTTAGAGAAAAATATTTTCAAGTTTCTATTAAATAATGAAACCTATTGAATTCTATTTATAATAGTTTTTGAATTATTAAAGTATGAATTATTAAAGTGAATTATTAAAGTATGAATTATTAAAGTGAATTATTAAAGTTTGAATTATTAAAGTGAATTATTAAAGTATGAATTATTAAAGTGAATTACTAAAGTATGAATTATTAAAGTGAATTATTAAAGTTAAAGTAAAGTAAAAATAAAATAAAGGTAAAGTTTAAGTATAGTAAAAGTATAAAACTATGTACGTATAATACGCGTATAAATATATATAATATTAATTTAAATCGTTATATATATTTAATAAAATAAAATATAAATATCGTTATCTTTATCATACTGGTTAAGTAATGAGTTGTCAAAAGTGGTTCTAGATATTTATAAAAGTTATATACGTTTTAATAATAAAGTTCTTTTTAAACTGAAAACGTTTTTGTACGTTTGAAACTAAATCAAATAAATATAATAATTTTGTTTTCCAAAACCAAATATATTTTTAAGAATCATTTGGTTTAAAGGTTAAAATAATGGAAATCGTTATATCATAAAATGTTTTAAAAAAGTAGAATCATATATATTCATAATAGGTTTCAAGTTTTTAAATTACAGTTTGTTGGTGAAGCATGTGATAAAGTTCAAAGGTTAAATAAACGTATGAAATCATCTTAATGAAAAATGTCGAGTTACTTAACTTGTCGATATCCAACATCTAAGTTATTTACACTTCACGTTCTTTCTTATAAATCACTTTACCATTTTCCGAATGTTGTCAAAAAGAATAGATTTCTTAAATCACAGTGGACCTCATAACATAGACCCGTAATCATATCATAATGTATCTGATAAATCAACAATTTGATATTATCTTCTAATTCCATCGATAAACATATTGAAATAAATACGATCATGTAAAGTATTATACGTTTAATACTTTATTAATATTCTCAAGTTATAATATATATATACATATATATACATATTTATTTATATATAACGGTTCGTGAATCGTCTGAATTTGGTTGAGGTTATAATGAATGTATGAACACAATTTAAAATTCTTGAGATTTAACTTAACAAACTTTGCTTATCGTGTCGGAATAATATAAAGATAAAGTTTAAATTTGATTGGAAATTTCTGGGTTGTCACAGTACCTACCCGTTAAAGAAATTTCGTCCCGAAATTTGAGTGGAAAGGTCGTGAATGATAATAAGTATGTTTTCATGATGCATACAGGCTGAAAATTAGAGTTTTATCATCAGTGAATAATTTGGATAAACAATCCATTTATATGAAGAGTACGAATGAAGCTAACATAGAAGAGTGAAATGAGTAAGTGTAGATTCATCTTATCATTTGACGTAGATATGATTGATTTCCAGATTTCAAGGGATCTGAAGAAAATCTTTGTAATAAGATTTGATTCTCCGGTAACAAAAGGAATTAGGATTCGGCTTTAAATGCGATCGTCCATTTTAATTGTTCTGTCGGAGATTTTATTATAAATTCACCTCCTTCCTTTTCTTACAACTCACACATTCTGTTGATGCATTTTATGCAAGTCCCTAGACATCTACCCACGTCCATTGCAGGTACAACAGTTTATAGGCCACCATGATCGTTCGTTATTATCCTATCCGTGTTTGTATGTGGTTACAGTAACTGTAGGAACGAGATGTGGATGTTTGACTATGTTAGACTTAGTCAGACGTCCAAGTGAAGCCTCACTCGTACGGCTGACAGGCTCATACGCACGATTGATGCTGAGCTAAGTCACAATTACAACCTAAATGAGAAGACACGAGTGAGTGATCACCCGTACGGCTGATGAAGCCAACTCGTATGTGTGATGGATGAATCATACGGGTGAGTCAACATCAGGGGTATATAAAGTCTTATGTTCTTCATTTTTAGGTTAAGCCTCTCATTTGTTACACACACTCAGATCTGGTGAGCTCCTCCGATTCTCTCTCAACCCAAATCACCCAGGTGGTGAATAATAGCTCTAGGTGTTGATCTAATCACACTTGATTTAGTTGTGGTATAACTAAATTAATCACAAAAAGCTTAACCTATTCACTAGAGGGTTTGATTCACTTATTCCGTCATTGTGTGAGTTAAATCTGTTGATTTCTAAGTTCCTAGTCATGTTTCATCCCCTTCTATTCTTTCCCCCTCAACTCATATTTTAAAGTATTCATCAATATGCTCCATCCAGTTCTGATTCTCGACATACTTATAACTTTCATATCGGTCATTCTTCTTTTTCATCTACCACCGGAAGAATCTATTTACTTCTACTATACTCTTGGGTTTATAGTGTTTCTAGTTCTCCCGTGTCTTTATATTGCTATATGCATCGATATATATGGTTTATAATTTTTGGTTTGTCGTTGGGCTTTATATCTTCCCTTATATTTCAAAGTCTC
This sequence comes from Rutidosis leptorrhynchoides, assembly GCF_046630445.1. Taxonomy (NCBI): domain Eukaryota; kingdom Viridiplantae; phylum Streptophyta; class Magnoliopsida; order Asterales; family Asteraceae; genus Rutidosis; species Rutidosis leptorrhynchoides. The sequence goes on from NC_092337.1 coordinate 264,669,308, forward strand.
TGTTTCTATCTTCTATAATCATTGTCATCCACAGTTAATGCTCTCTTTTATTTGCTGCAATTTATACCCCAATTTCTATTTCGGAGTTTTGTCCTTTCGTTTCTTCTTCTTGCGATTAAGCACCGCTTGTAATGGTCCAGAATTCACAAATATGATTTTCGGAATGAACATTGTTAATGTTCTAGGAAGGAAATTGTGATGGCACGATCTAGACTTGTCAAATTACTAGAATACCTTGGAAAAGGCCGAATCATCAAGAAATATTTTCTTGATATTTTAGAGGTTAAATAGAATACAAGAGTCGTATAACATGGCACATGATGATGTTATGATCTGTGAATCATCACGTTCCATTTAGAAACTCAGCATGAATTACTGTAATATAATCACGTTGATCAAGTGTCATTATATTATACTAACTCATGCTTCAGTTTCCAACACTACTTCAAAAACATTCATATTTTAAACTCAAAGGTTTACAGAGTATAGGAACTAAACAGTTTCCTTTTTGATGTAATACAGATAGCGCAAAGAGATAAATGATTCCAGATAAGAATATTTATGGAAATATCTTCAGAAATATGGAGGATATTTATAATGAAAGATACGATGATATCTTAGAATTTCTAATATCAGAGGATGATGAAGAATATTGTCTGTAAGGGTTTAGTGTCAGGAGCAAGGTATTCATTAATGACTTCAGCAGACACTGAATCATTTGGATTCTTTGAAGGCAGGTTCAGTCTTTGTGATTTGTCCTCAGCCTTCTTCATACTTTGCTCAATCCGTTTTCCAGTTCCAAAACTTCTCTATTTCTGAGCTTTGTTAATACACTAATCTTTATCATCAAACTTTTTACTGCTAAGGTCGTTTACAGTTTTTGTTGCTTCATCAGCATTTCGAGAACTAGTTCGCGGTTCAGAGTGTTTTTCAGAAACTTCACATTCGAAGTATGTAAGCCTTGGAAATAGACGTTATGTATAACTGTTGGCGTCAACGTGCTGTGAGATTTCAAAATACTGATTGCTAAATCCTAATGATTCGTATGACAATTCTCGTTACAAGAGGCAGATGAGTAAATGATGAGGTTTCGATAAATATAAAGATTCTTCGAAATGCCCAAGATCAGTGAAGTTGTTGGTAAGTTTATTGCTAATGTGGTGGAATATGAAAGGTTCTCCGGTAACAAAAGGGTAATCACATATATCAAAATTATGATAAGGCTACTCCGAATGAAAAAATTGAAGTTATCTTGTTGGAGCTGTGATATAATTTGCTACTTTGCAAAGGAATTGCAAGGTTATTTTTGCTAATAAATGCCAAAAGATCTGACATAGATATGTGTTGAATTATGACTTTGGTTTCGAGAGCTTTTTAAGTACATAACTGTGGGTAATATGTGGTTGGATCATCATCTCGATTGCTCATTATTTGAAGTGTCTTCAGAGATTTTCGAAGGGTTTGAACATAGATTGTAATCGTTTGTATACATTTGATGTTCTAACACACTTTTGAAGTCAAAGTATAGCTTTGAAAGATGTAGGAATCTAAAAGTAATGGTACCGGTTATATCTCGAATTGAATTCTGAGATTTTAAAATCAGAATACTTAATTGGGTTTGAATGAGTATGGTTGTTTTGATTTCTATGAAAGAATGTATATTATTGTGAAAGTAGGAAGTATAATTGATAATTTCTTAATCCGATTCGAAGAATGTAACATATTAATTGTGAATTTATATATATCTCTCGAGTATTACCTACCCGTTAAAAAATTTTCACAATTAATATTTTGTACATAAGAATTTTATTACAGTCTTTATGAAAATATATATGTATGTATTCTCCTCAGATGTAACATAGATTTTAATGAGTTAATACTAAATTAAACTCATTCGATTTACGGTTGGAACTAGAATTGAATAATTCCTTGAAGGTTTAGAGGTTACATAAGTATTTCTTCAATAATATTGAAATTATGAATCAATACTTCGTTATTTGTTGAGATGTGATGTTGGTTTTCGTTAAATTCTTGTGAACTTCGCAAAGTACGAATGATGTTATCTGAAAAGTTTCGGTTACATCAATGATGAAGTGTAAAATCAAATATATATACTTGATTTATTAGGAATTGGAATTTGTTGAATTGAGACAGAGATTGTAGTTAACGATGGTTAAGTCGCGGGTGAGGGACGTACATTATTGCATATTTGTAATATGAATTAACTGAGTAGTTAAGATTCACAGACAATAGCTTAGCACGGAAAGATTTATTTTTTATTTCAAAATATATATATATATATATATATATATATATATATATATATATATATATATATATATATATATATATATATATATATATATATAATTTCTTCAGAGGGAATGAGTTAATTCTTCATAACTTGTTGATACAATATACACGTTATTGATTCGTAATGATGTCCACAGTGATTCTTGAACTGATGGAGTTTGTGATGTTATAGGTGTTGTTGATTCTGATGTTGAATGTACTGACGATGCTGGTGACGTTGACGGTACTGTTGATGCTGTTGGTAAAACAAGTTTAACTTGTTAATCACACACCATTTTTGTCAGGGTTTCTACTCTTCCTTCTATCATTTTGGTTCGCTTAACTGATTTATGGTTGGGGCTAGATTAGATAATCTCTAAGACTTTAGAGATTATATAATCGCCGCGGAATGTTTCTCCAATGAAGTTATGAATTAATACTTCATCAGTTATTGTTGTTGGTACTCCTTGGTATCTATGGTGCGTATGACGTTGATGCTCGTGGGACAGATTGTGAAGTTGAGGTTTACAACGCGGTTGTGGTTGGAGGTGGTAATGGTACTGTTGGCGTTGATGATGGTGGTACTGGTTATGCTGCTGGTGCTGCTGCTGGTGTTTGTAATCTCTGCACCATATTCTCCAAAGCGACTACCCGAGCGCGAAGTTCGTTGACTTCTTCTATTATTCCAGGATGATTGTCGGTCGGAATGAGCGGATAAATAAAATCTAGAATTTGATGTAGTATATAATCGTGACGAGATACCCTGGAAATGAGAGAGAAAATGGTGTCTCGAACAGGTTCGCCGGTAAGTGCTTCAGGTTCTTCGCCAAGAGGGCAATGTGGTGGATGGAAAGGATCGCCTTCTTCTTGTTTCCAATGATTGAGGAGGCTACGAACCCATCCCCAATTCATCCAGAATAGGTGATGACTGATTGGTTGATCCATTCCGGTCACACTGCTTTTGGAGCTTGAGTGAGATTTCGTTTCAGAATCCGAGTGACTTGAACTGATGACAAATTCCATTTCGTACGATTGGATAAAGGGTTTTCGATATAAAAATGATTTTTCGGCTATCGGGTGGTATTCTATTTACATAGGATAACTATATATAGAGATCAAAAGATTTCATAGATTACGGAGGAATTTGCGGGGTATGTCAGGTAAAGTTTAAAGTAACAGATACGATAAGATATGATTTAGCAGATACGCTAAGATATGAAATTTGTCTATATACTACTCATGCAATTAATGTAGCAAGACGTGTCTAGACTAATAATGATAAGCAGGTAATTTCCTATGGATGATAAGCAGATGATTTCCGACTAGAAATGATAAGCAAAACTTTTGACATGCAGACACGGTCGAAGTCCAGACTCACTAATGCATCCTAACGACTTATCAGTTAGACACACTAATGCAGACCTGGTTCGCTAAGACCACCGCTCTGATACCAAATGAAAGGACCCGTTCATATACATTATAAACGATTCACAATAGTAGATTACATTGCGAGGTATTTGACCTCTATATGATACATTTTACAAACATTGCATTCATTTTTAAAAGACAATCTTTCTTTACATCAAAAATTGACAGGCATGCATACCATTTCATAATATCCACTATCCAACTATAAATTGATTTAATAATAATCTTTGATGAACTCAATGACTCGAATGCAACATTCTTCGAAATATGCTATGAAAGACTCCAAGTAATATCTTTAAAATGAGCAAATGCACAGCGGAAGATTTCTTTAACACCTGAGAATAAACATGCTTTAAAGTGTCAACCAAAAGGTTGGTGAGTTCATTAGTTTATCATAATCATTTATTTCCATCATTTTAATAGACCACAAGAATTTCATTTCCAGTTCTCATAAATATACGTCCCATGCATAGAGACAAAAAAATAATCATTCATATGGTGAACACCTGGTAACTGACATTAACTAGATACATATAAGAATATCCCCTATCATTCCGGGATCCTCCTTCGGACATGATATAATTTCGAAGTACTAAAGCATCCGGTACTTTGGATGGGGTTTGTTAGGCCCAATAGATCTATCTTTAGGATTCGCGTCAATTAGGGTGTCTGTTCCCTAATTCTTAGATTACCAGACTTTAATAAAAAGGGGCATATTCGATTTCGATAATTCAACCATAGAATGTAGTTTCAATTACTTGTGTCTATTTCGTCAAACATTTATAAAAGTGCATGTATTCTCAGTCCCAAAAATATAAAGGGTAAAAAGGCAAATGAAACTCACCATACTGTATTTCGTAGTAAAAATACATATAACGTCATTGAACAAGTGCAAGGTTGGCCTCGGATTCACGAACCTAAATTAATTATATATATTTATGTGTTGGTCAATATTTGTCTAACAAATTAGGTCAAGTCATAGTGTACCACAATCCTAATGCTCGAGACTAATATGCAAAAGTCAACAAAAGTAAATTTGACTCAAAATAATTTCCAAAAATTTATACATGATTAATATATAGTTTAAATATCGTCGTTTTATATTTTTAAATATTTTTAAAAGATTTATTAGAGTAAATAATATAATTTATTTATTAATAAATAAAATTTTATATTATATTTATATAATAAAATATACTTTTATATATATTAAGTAATAAAATTTATAGGGTTCATTTAATATTATAAAGATAATATGATACGTATTATTAAAGTAAGTTATTACACGTAGTAAAATATGTTTGTATCAAATATTTATTTGATAAAATAATATCTATAATGATAGTAAGTAAAAGTTGTATTATTTTGTAATAATAATTATTATTATAAAAATATCAATATTTATAATTACTAAGATGACATTATGATAAAACGATAATTCTAATTATGATAACTTTAATATTTATGATAATTTTTAATATTATCTTTAAAATAATAATTCTATTTAAAATAATAATAATAATAATAATAATGATATTTTATAGTAATAATGACATTTCTATTAAAATGATAATTTTTGTTAAAATGATAGTTTTAATACTAACGATAATTTTAATAATAATAGTAATGATAAAAATAATAAGAACGATAATTTTATCTAAATCAATATCTTATAATATTTTAATTTCATCATGATACTCTTACCCATTATTTCCTAATCGTTTCGTTTAATAGCTTTTAATCGTCTTTTATATCGTGTTCGTAATAATGATAATAATAGTAATCAAAATAATTAGGTGTTACAAATATTTGTTTTAATTACACTAATATTAATAATGATAGTTACTATAACATTATTAACGATAATACTAATAATTATCTTAATGATAATATAGTAATAATAATAATAACAATAACAATAACAATAACCATTTTTAAATAATGATATATATATATATATTAATAATGATAATAATAATAATAATACCAATAATAATAATAATAATAATAATAATAATAATAATAATAATAATAATAATAATAATAATAATAATAATAATAATAATAATAATAATAATTGGATAATAATAATAATACTAATTATAACTTTAACGATAATAACGATAGTAATAATAAAAAAAATAACAATTTTTAATGATAAATCCTTTTATTGATAAAGATAATAATAATAATAATAAGATAAAACTAGAACGACGATAATAATAATCATTTTTAATAATAATACAAAAATTCGATGGACTATAACTTCAAATCCGTTCATCGAAATCATTCGATATCTAAATGAAAAGTTCTTAATTTTTCGCTAGCTTTCTAACGACATGCATATCTTATACCTTATCTCAGTCACATATATAACTAATTCAGGATTCAACATAACCTAACTAAAGGCAATATCAAAAGTACAAACATGCATAATCCTATATACTCGAGCACTAGTCAGGGATACACTATTAGTATGTAAAAGTTAAATTATGAGTACTCACTTATCAATATTGAGATTCAATATTGCAGGAAAGGTACGTAGACGCAACGGAGATGATAAACACTATATTGACCTCACGAGCATACCCATGAACCATACCAATCACCTCCATAGCTATAACCCATAATTTCCTTAATCCAATCCCACTCGAAAAACAATTTCGAAATCACTCGGACAGCACTCTGACGTAATATTTTATGTATACTAATAATATCTTGAAATAATACGGAGTAAATATATATATGTAAATTGATTGAGAGAGTTTAGAGAAAAATATTTTCAAGTTTCTATGAAATAATGAAACCTATTGAATTCTATTTATAATAGATTTTTGAATTATTAAAGTATGAATTATTAAAGTGAATTATTAAAGTATGAATTATTAAAGTGAATTATTAAAGTTTGAATTATTAAAGTGAATTATTAAAATATGAATTATTAAAGTGAATTATTAAAGTATGAATTATTAAAGTGAATTATTAAAGTTAAAGTAAAGTAAAAATAAAGTAAAGGTAAAGTTTAAGTATAGTAAAAGTATAAAACTATGTACGTATAATACGCGTATAAATATATATAATATTAATTTAAATCGTTATATATATTTAATAAAATAAAATATAAATATCGTTATCTTTATCATACTGGTTAAGTAATGAGTTGTCAAAAGTGGTTCTAGATATTTATAAAAGTTATATACGTTTTAATAATAAAGTTCTTTTTAAACTGAAAACGTTTTTGTACGTTTGAAACTAAATCAAATAAATATAATAAATTTGTTTTCCAAAACCAAATATATTTTTAAGAATCATTTGGTTTAAAGGTTAAAATAATGGAAATCGTTATATCATAAAATGTTTTAAAAAAGTAGAATCATATATATTCATAATAGGTTTCAAGTTTTTAAATTACAGTTTGTTGGTGAAGCATGGGATAAAGTTCAAAGGTTAAATAAACGTATGAAATCATCTTAATGAAAAATGTCGAGTTACTTAACTTGTCGATATCCAACATCTAAGTTATTTACACTTCACGTTCTTACTTATAAATCACTTTACCATTTTCTGAATGTTGTCAAAAAGAATAGATTTCTTAAATCACAGTGGACCTCATAACATAGACCCGTAATCATATCATAATGTATCTGATAAATCAACAATTTGATATTATCTTCTAATTCCATCGATAAACATATTGAAATAAATACGATCATGTAAAGTATTATACGTTTAATACTTTATTAATATTCTCAAGTTATAATATATATATATATATATACATATATATACATATTTATTTATATATAACGGTTCGTGAATCTTCTGAATTTGGTCGAGGTTATAATGAATGTATGAACACAATTTAAAATTGTTGAGATTTAACTTAACAAACTTTGCTTATCGTGTCGGAATAATATAAAGATAAAGTTTAAATTTGATTGGAAATTTCTGGGTTGTCACATATCGCCTATATAATCATCATCTCTTGTACGTACATCACAGAATCACGATATCATTATCACCATCTTCCTCACATCATTTAATTATCTTCCTCGTTACCATCACTTTCATTGCCATGGCCCAAGTTATTGAACTCTAGCCTAACAACCGGCCCAATTACACAAACAATGAGACGGTTCAAAAAGAAGAGGAAACGGGTGGCCCAAGAAGTAATATAAAGGGATTCGTTTATTACCACCTCATCATATTTCTTGTATCACTAACGCGTTTAATAAATAAAAAAATTAACATAGAACTTCTTGTTGTTATCGACCGTCGCCATACCTTTCCCATCATATTTTCACTTGCATCCCACTTAGTAATTTATAAAGTTTAAGTGGGGTACTTAGCTTGTCGGCCAGTAGCATTCTCAACCCAAAAGAAATAATAATTCACAAGTGGCTTTGATTAAACAAGTAATACCTCGGTTCTTCTTATCCTTTATTGTAGTAAGTAGATCGACACAGGAAGCAAAACAGTCTCTGATTATGGTGGTGGTGCTTCTCGTTCAGGAAGAAAAGAAAGGAAGGAATTAAAGATAAAAATTGTGGTGGTGATGATAGGATGGTGTTGTTGATGAAGATGGTTATCGACAGAAGCAACAGTAAGAAACAAAATATTTAATCGAACAGAACTAGTTGGGTGTTGATGGTCGATAATAGTAATAGAAAACTTGAAGGTGCAGCTGTAGCATTAATAGTTGATGACGGTTGCAGGTGGTGTTTTGGGTGAAGGTGGTTCTCGGACAGGATAGTAGCAACAACACAAGTAATCGTATGTAGTGATCGATGAAGATGGTGAGGCTATAACTGTAGCAAAAATAGAAGATGATCGATGATGGTTCTGAAGGGTGTCTCGAGTAGCAATATAAGTGGGTTTGATCGAAAACAAGAAGCCGTTGTAGTAATTCGCAGGTGGTGATGATTTGATGATTATGGGGTTGGTTTAATCATCGAAACTGAAACAGAAAGATGGTGTTGTCTAGTGGTTGATCAAGGAGGTGGTGTTTGTTACCAGTCGAACGGAACAGAAGTAGAAACAAATTGGGTATGAGTACCCCTTACTCAAGTATTGATGATGGTTAGGGTGTTTTGTGTTGATCAATCACTAAACCAAAATCATGTAGCAAGCAACAAGGAGGCAGTGTTCAAAGTGGTTTTGTGATGGTAGTTTACGACTATAAACAACAAACTTAAAAGGGGTTCGATGAGCTTGTGCTCGATGGTTTAGAAAAGAAAGACAAACGGTGGTGGTGAAGATGATTGTTCTCGAGTGTGCAACTCGTAGAGAGAAGGAAGAAACACAAGTTATGCGTGGTGGACTCATGGTAATTTCAAAATGGTGTTGTGCCTCAATCGTAGAAAGGGAAACAGGAAACAGTTTTGAGAGAAAAAGGGTGACGGTTGGTGGTGAATGTCGATTGATCTTCCACAATGCAATACATATATAGTATTATAAATAATATAATAACATACTAATGATAATCAATCAATTGATAACAGTATCGCAGCCATGAACTTGTAATCTTATTATCGACACTTATTCACATGTGTTATATGATAATAGAGTAATAATTGATAGTGTAAGTGGAAGATAGTTGACACCATCAATTTAGTCTTAAATAAAGGAAATCACATTTTGTAATCATGTGTAAATGTAACTTATGGTTATCACAATTTATAAATAACGTATCATAAATGTTATTAATTATATCTATATACAAATAAAATATATAGATATCAATAACTATATATTGTAAAATATATGTATAAATCATTAGTTATATATAGAGTATTAAATTAAACTAATATAAATATCTAGAACATATGTTTTATTTTATAAACTTGATATATTTAAATATATAGTGTAATAATTAATTATAAGAGTATATTAATACACTAAATATATAAATATACCTACTTTTAATATATAAATAGAAATATTAATATATTGTTATTGTTACAAATAAACTAAAAATGGGTTGACCTATTTTGGTTAATTATGTTGTAACATATTTCATATATATATGTATAAATATCTTTATATAAGTTGTTGTTCGTGAATCGTCGAAAGTAATCAAAGGTTAAATGCGTATATGAAAACAGTTTAAAATTTTGAAACTCAGGATAACAGACTTTGCTTATCGTGTCGAAATCATATAAAGATTAAGTTTAAATTTGATCAGAAATTTTCGGGTCGTCACACATTATACGATGGGAGTCCCGGAATGATGGAGATATTCTATATGCATCTTGTTAAGGTCGATTACCAGGTGTTAACCATATGAATGATTTTTATCTCTATGTATGGGATGTATATTTATGAGAAATGAAAATGAAAATCTTGTGGTCTATTAAATTGATGGAAATGAATGTTTATAACAAACTAATGAACTCACCAACCTTTTGGTTGACACTTGAAAGCATGTTTATTCTCATGTATTAAAGAAATCTTCCGCTGTGCATTTGCTCATTTTAAAGATATTACTTGGAGTCATTCATAGCATATTTCAAAGACGTTGTATTCAACTTGTTAAGTTCATTAAAGATTATGATTAAGCAAATGACAGATTAGGTCATTTATAGTTGGATATTATGAAATGGCATGCATGCCTATCAACTTTCAATGAAATGAAAGTTTGTCTTTCATGTAGACAATTGACCACCCGAGTTGACCGGCGATTCATGAACGTTAAAACTTGTAAAAACTATATGATATATATATATATATATATATATATATATATATATATATATATATATATATATATATATATATATAGTTAACATGATATTATGATACTTAAGTATCTCACTAGGTATATTAACAATGAGTTAAATACATAAAAATGAGATTACTAAGTTAAGAAACTCGAAACGATATATATAACGATTATCGTTATAACAACGTCTTACTAAATACATATGTATCATATTAAGGTATTGTTACACTATATTTAACATGATAAAATGATAATTATATATATCATTATGTATGTTAACAATGAACTACATATGTAAAACAAGACTACTAACTTAAGAATAAACGAGGCATATATATAACGATTATCGTTGTACCGATATTTTAATGTATATATATCATATTAAGATATACTCATACATCATAATATCATGATAATGTAATAATTTAACATCTCATTATATATAATAACAATGGGTTAACAACTTAAATGAGATCGTTAACTTAAAGGTTTCAAAACAACACTTACATGTAACGACTAACGATGACTTAACGACTCAGTTAAAATGTATATACATGTAGTATCTTAAGAAGTATTAGTACACTTTTGAAAGACTTCAAGACACATATCAAAGTACTTCTACTTAACAAAAATTCTTACAATTGCATTCTCATTCATTTTCATCAACAATTCTACTCGTATGCAACCGTATTCATAATCGTACAATACCCAGCTCCTAGACGTATATACTATTGGAATATACACATAATAATTCAGCTATTATCAGACCTAAATAGTCAACAAACATGTGGAACTAACCATTTGGCAACTAGCATGAAATATCTCACAAAATTACAAACTAATGGAGGCTATATGTCAAGCCTCCATTCACATTTTCAACCATCACCAATAACACTTTCATTTTGCAACTTACATGCATTAAACTACTCTCTCTTAAGTTCTCTCATATTGTTCTAAGTGTTCTTTATCATTTTCTTCATAATCTAGCTCAATCTAGCTCATAAATCCTAACATAGATCAACATACAAAACAACAACTCAAGAACACATCAAAAACACTTTCAAGTTTACTAACTTACTTCCAATCTTGCAAATCCATTTCAAGTGATCATCCAATCTCAAGAAATCTTTTTTATTTACAGTAGGTTATCTTTCTAAATCAAGGTAATACTCATATTCAAACTTTGATTCGATTTCTATAACTATAAACTATCTTAATTCGAGTAATAATCTTACTTGAAATTATTTTCGTGTCATGATTCTGCTTCAAGAACTTCCAAGCCATCAAAGATCCATTCAAGCTCAAGATTATTTTTGTCATTTCCAGTAGGTTTACCTACTATATTTGAGGTAGTAATGATGTTCATAACATCATTCGATTCATATATATATATAACTATCTTATTCGAAGATTTGAACATGTAATCACTAGAACATAGTTTAGTTAATTCTAAACTTGTTCGCAAACAAAGTTAATCCTTCTAACTTAACTTTAAAACTCAACTAAACACATGTTCTATATCTTTATGATATGCTAATTTAATGATTTAAAACCTGAAAACACAAAAAACACCGTAAAACTGGACATACGCCGTCGTAGTGAAACCGGGGGCTGTTTTGGGTTAGATAATTAAAAACTATGATAAACTTTGATTTAAAAGTTTTCCTTCTGGGAAAATGATTTTTCTTATGAACATGAAACTATATCCAAAAATCATGGTTAAACTCAAAGTGGAAGTATGTTTTTCATAATGGTCATCAAGACGTCGTTTTTTCGACTGAAATGACTACCTCTTACAAAAATGACTTGTAACCTGTATTTCTAACTATAAACATATACTTTTTCTGTTTAGTTTCATAAATTTCAGTTCATTATGAAACCATAGCAACTTGAATCACTCAAAACGGATTTAAAACGAAGAAGTTATGGGTAAAACAAAATTGGATATTTTTGCTTGTTGTAGCTACGTGAAATTTGTAACAAATCTATTCTAACAATAACTTAACTAACTTATATTGTATTATACATGTACTCTAACATATTATGTAATCTTGATAGACCATAGACACGTATACAATGTTTTGACATATCATATCGACGTCATCTATATATATTATTTGGAACAACCATATACACTCTATATTATATGCTATAATATGCTAGAGTTCGCTATACAGGGTTGAGGTTGATTCCAAAATATATATACTTTGAGTTGTGATCTAGCCTGAGACTTATATACACTGGGTCGTGGATTGATTCGAAATAATATATATTGATTTATTTCTGTACTATTAGTTATGGACAATTAGTTCTAGATTACTAACGATGGACTGCTAACATAACAAACTTAAATCATTAAAACTTAATAAAAATGTTGTGAATATATTTCGATCATACTTTGATATATATGTATATATTTGTTATAGGTTCGTGAATCGACCAGTGGCCAAGTCTTATTTCCGGCAACGTAAAAATCTGTGAAAGTGAGTTATAGTCCCACTTTTAAAAATCTATTATTTTTGGGATGAGAATACATGCAGTTTTATAAATGTTTTACAAAATAGACACAAGTAATCAAAAATACTTTCTATGTTGGATTATCGAACCGAGTATGCCCCTTTTTAGCTTGGTAGCCTAATAATTAGAGAAATGGCCACTAATTGACGCGAATCCTAAAGATAGATCTATTTGGCCCAACAAGCCTCATCCGAGTTACGAATGCTTTAGTACTTCGATTTATCATATCCGATGAGAGTCCCAGAATAATGGGGATATACTATATGCATCTTGTTAAGGTCGGTTACCAGGTGTCCAACATTTGAATGAATTTTATCTCTATGCAGTTTGCGAAATGCCTGATATGAGATGTATATTTATGGAAGAAAAAAATGAAATCTTGTGGTCTATTGTTACAATTTGATAAATATATAGGTTAAACCTATAACACACCAACATTTTTATTGACGTTTTAAGCATGTTTATTCTCAGGTGATTATTAAGAGCTTCCGCTATTGCATGCTAATGCATGGACAAGTGTTGGAGTCAGCATGCTTGTATAATATTGTTTAAAAACTGCATTCGAAGACTTAAGTTGATGTGTAATATTATTGTAAACCATTATGTAATAGTTGTGTGAAAATGCTATATTTTAGATTATCATTATTTGATAATCGTCGTAATATTTTTAAACCTTTATCGATAAAATAAAGGTTATGGTTTTTTTTAAAATCGAATGCAGTTTTGAAAAAGTCTCATATAGAGGTCAAAACCTCGCAACGAAATCAATTAATATGGAACGTTTATAATCGATATCAACGGGACATTTCAGTTGGTATCCGAGCGTTGGTCTTAGAGAACCAGAAATTTGCATTAGTGTGTCTTATCGAGTTCGTTAGGATGCATTAGTGAGTCTGGACTTCGACCGTGTTTACTTGAAAAACGATTGCTTAACATTTTTTGTTCGAAACTATATATTGTTAACATGTAAATATTATGTGATATATTAATCTCTTAACGTGTTTGATATTGTGTGATAGATGTCTACCTCTAGTACAAATCTTATCGACTCACCTAATAATAATGAAGAGTCGAATATATATTGGGAAGATTTACAAATTCCCGAAGAGGAACCGGGAGAGGAGGAACCGGAAGAAGAGGAATCGGAAGAAGAGATTCCGGAGGGGGAAATATTAGGAACCACAGAAAAATAGATAAATAAAAGAAAATCCTCAACCAATGGACCAAAGTTAATAATGGTCAATGGTGTTTCAGCCAAGGAAGCAAAATATTGGGAAAATTACCAGTTTTCTGATGAATCGGATCTCGATGAGGATTCCGATGATGTTATAGAAATTACTTCGACCCAATTTAAAAAAGCAAAAGAAAACAATAAGGGAAAAGGCATCAAAATAGAAAAAACCGATCCCAAAACCGATGAACTTTATGTTAACATGAAGTACCCTGATGGGGTGTACCGTAAACACCCTATTTCTTAAACTTTCACTATAACCCGGAAACATCTAAGCCACCAGGTTTTTCTAGACCATTTGAGAAAAGAATGGCTCATATTAGGGGAGCACCATATATACCTAGGAAATTAGCGAAACGAACCAAGTCCGAAGAGGAAGAAACGAGTGAGTTGGAATAAAGAGTTGTAATCATGTTGTGTAATATATGTATTGTAGTGTGCTTATATTTTCATGTTATATGTAAAAATTGCTTGTATTGTTTGTTAATTATCTTTTACGAATCTAAGCCTCGTCTATTTTACAGTATAAAAAAAACACACAATGTATGTTAAGGTGAAAGGACCCGTTCATATACATTATAAACGAATCACAATAGTTGATTACATCGCGCGGTATTTGACCTCTATATGATACATTTTACAAACATTGCATTCGTTTTTAAAAGACAAACTTTCTTTACAACGAAAATTGACGGTATGCACACCATTTCATAATACATCCAACTATAATTGACTTAATAATAATCTTGATGAACACAATGACTCGAATGCAACGTCTTTCAAAATATGCCATGAATGACTCCAAGTAATATCCTTAAAATGAGCTAATGCACAGTAGAAGATTTCTTTAATACCTGAGAATAAACATGCTTTAAAGTGTCAACCAAAAGGTTGGTGAGTTCATAGGTTTATCATAACAATCATTTCAATATATAAATAGACTACAAGATTTCCGTTTATAAATATATGTACACTCGCAAGTGTATAAAAGTATTCTATAAGTTGTAGGCACCCGGTAACAAGACTTAACGTTCATGTTTTACCCTCTGAAATACACCAGATCAGATGTGTTTAAAAAAACCTCGAAGTACCAAAGCATCCCATAGTCAGGATGGGGTTTGTCAGGCCCAATAGATCTATCTTTAGGATTCACACCTACCGTACATAGACAAGTAGTTTAATGTTACCAAGCTACGGGTATATTTTTGGTTTAAACCCACGTAGAATTAGTTTTAGTACTTGTGCCTATTTCGTAAAACATTTATAAAAATAGCGCATGTATTCTCAGTCCCAAAAATATATATAAAAGGGAGCAAATGAAACTCACCATACTGTATTTCGTAGTAAAAATACATATAACATCATTTAACAAGTGCAAGGTTGGCCTCGGATTCACGAACCTATATTAATTATATATATTTATATATTGGTCAATATTTGTCTAGCAATTTTTGGTCAAGTCATTGTGTACCACAATCCTAATGCTCGAGACTAATATGCAAAAGTCAACAAAAGTCAACTTGACCCAAAATGACTTCTAAAATTTATACGTGTTTATTATATAACTTAACTATAGTCGTTTTATATATTTAAATATATTTATAATAATAAAAGTCATTTATATATGAAAATTTATATTAACGTTTATATATGATAAAATATACTTTTATATATCTTAAGTAGTAAAATTTATAAAGTTCACTTAATATCGTAAAACTATAGTGGTAAGTATTATTAATGTAATTATATTACGCGTGGTGAAAAATATCTTTGTATCCCCTATTTATTTGATAAAATAATATTGATCATAATAATAATAAGTAAAAGTTGTATTATTTTGTAATAATAATTATTATTATTCTATAAAAAAAATAACAATATTTATATTTACTAAAAATGTTATTATGATAATACTAACATAATAGTAATAATGATATTTTATAATAACAATGATATTTCCATTAAAATAATAATGACGATAGTAATAATGATCATTTTCACAATAATACTAAAATTCAGTTGACTATAACTTCTAATCCGTTCATCGAAACCATTCGATATCTAAATGAAAAGTTCATAATTTTTCACTAGCTTTCCAACAACATGCATATCATATACCCTATCTCAGTAGCATATGTATCTAATTCAGGATTCAACAAACCTATCTAAGGACATTATCGAATGTACAAGTATGCATAATTCTATATACTCGAGCACTAGTCAGGGATACACTATTGATATATAAAAGTTAAGTTATGAGTGCTCACGTATCAATATTGAGATTCAATATTGCAGGAAAGTACGTAGACACAACGGAGATGATAAACACTAGATTGACCTCACGAGCATACCCATGAACCATACCCATCACCTCCATAGCTATAACCCATAATTTCCTTAGCTTCGACTCATTCAAAAAAAAACTATTTTGAAATCACTCGGACAGCACTCCGTCGTAATATTTTATGTATACTAATAATATCTTGAAATAATACAGAGCAAATATATATATATATATAAATCGATTGAGAGAGTTTAGAGAAATATATTTTCAAGTTTCTATGAAATAATGAAACCTATTGAATTCTATTTATAATAGATTTTTGAATTATTAAAGTGAATTATTAAAGTATGAATTATTAAAGTGAATTATTAAAGTATGAATTATTGGCATAGCCTGGATGGTCACTGAGCTATCCCCATGATAGCATCCACCCGGGTTCGAGTTTGAGTTCCGCCTCGGCTTGTTCAAAAAGGGAGATGACTGGAGGGATGTCGAAAGACAATTCACCCGGTAGCAGGTTTGGCACTCAGCGGGCTCGTTCTCCCAGGTTTACCCTCTGCGGGGGAGTCAAAATATTCGTTCGTAGGGGGGTTCCTGAGTAACCAAAAAAAAAAAATAAAGTGAATTATTAAAGTATGAATTATTAAAGTGAATTATTAAAGTATGAATTATTAAAGTGAATTATTAAAGTATGAATTATTAAAGTATGAATTATTAAAGTATGAATTATTAAAGTTAAAGTAAAGTAAAAGTAAATTAAAGGTAAAGTTAAAGTATAGTAAAAGTATAAAAACTATGTATGTATAATACGCGTATAAATATATATAATATTAATTTAAATCGTTATATATATTTAATGAAATAAAATATAAATATCGTTATATTTATTATACTGGTTAAGTAATGAGTTGTCAAAAGTGATTCTAGATATTTATAAAAGTTATATATGTTTTAATAATAAAGTTCTTTTTAAACTGAAAACGTCTTTGTACATTTGAAAATAGATTAATAGAATATTATGGAAACTGATTCTCCACTAACTTTTGTCTAACTTTCGTAAATGACACTTTTTGTTTTTATTTATAAATAGCTTTACAAATTATTCCGAATATCGTTAAGAGGAATAGATTTTCTCAAGTCATAGTGGACCTCTCAACAGAGACTTGTAATAATAATTCAATGTTTCTGATAATTCAATCATTTAATATATATTTTTTCTAATTTCGTCGATAATCATATTGAAACAAATACGTTCATATAAAGCATTATACGTTTAAATACTTTGTTGACATTTTCAATTTATAATATATACACATATACATACATATTCATATATGTTCATTTATTGGTTCGTGAATCATTGGAATTTGATCGAGGTTTAAACGAATGTATAAACATAGTTTAAAATCCTTGAGATTTAACTTAACAAACATTGCTTATCGTGTCAGAATAATATAAAGATAAAGTTTAAATTTACTCAGAAATTTCCAGGTCGTCACAGTACCTACCCGTTAAAGAAATTTCGTCCCCGAAATTTGATAGAGGTCGTCATGGCTAACAATGAGAATGTTATTATGACAATTATAAAGTTTTATAATGTCTAAGAAGTATGGATAAATAATTCGATTACTCGAAGCGTATGAGGGAAGTTTTCGTAAATGAAGGAAATAAGATTATAGTGATTCGTCATATCTTTTGACGTCATCACAATTGATCTCCGAATTTAAAGAAAATCTTTGTAATCTATATTGGATTTGATGCTTCGGTGATTAAGGAGATTATGATTCTCTTCGAATTAATACGATAATCCATCTTGATTTCTCTGTCGGGTATTTCACTATAAATCCACCTCCTTCGTTTCCTTACAACTCACACCTTCTATTCTTTCTCCCTCAACTCATATTTTAAAGTATTTGTCAATATGCTTCATCCAGTACTGATTCTCGATATACTCCTCACTTTCATATCTGTCGTTCTTCTTTTTCATCTGCCTCCAAAAGAATCTATTTACTTCTACTATACTCTCAGTTTTATAGTGTTTTTAGTTCTTCCGTGTCTTTATATTGCTATATGCATCGATATATACGGTTTATAATTTTTGGGTGGTTGGTAGGTTTTATATTTTCCCTTATATTTCAAAGTCCGTGCTTCTGTCTTCTATAATCATTGTCATCCACAGTTAATACTCCCTCCTATTTGCTGCGATTTATACTCCAATTTCTATTTTGGAGCTTTGTCCTTTCGTTTCTTCTTCTTGCGATTAAGCATCGCTTGTAATGGTCCCTAATTCACAGATATAAATTTCCGAATGAACATTGTTAATGTTCTAAGAAGGAAATGGTAATGGCACGGTCTTGATTTGTTAAATTACCAGAATACCTTGGAAAAGACCAAATCATCAAGAAATATTTTCTTGATATTTTAGAGGTTAAATAGAATACAAAAGTCGTGTAACATGGCACATGATGATGTTATGATCTGTGAATCATCACGTTTCATTTAAAAACTCAGCATGACTTACTGTAATATAATCACGTTGATCAAGTGTCATTATATTATACTAACTCATGCTTCAGTTCCCAACACTACTTCAAAACATTCATACTTTATACTCGAAGGTTTCAGAATTTAGAAACTAAAACAGTTTCCTTTATGATGTGATACAGATAACGCGAGGGGATAAATGATTTCAGATAAGAATGATTATGAAAATATCTTCAGAAATATGGAGGATATTTATAATGGAAGATACGATGATATCTTAGAATATTTAAGATAAGAGGATGATGAAGAATATTGTCCGCAAAGGTTTTAAAGCAAGAAGCAAGGTATTTGTTAAGGATTTCAGCAGACACTGAATCATTTAGATTCTTTGAAGGTAGATTTCATCCTTGTGATTTGTCCACAACCTCTTTCATACTTTGCTCAATCCGTTTTTCAGTTTCAAACCTTCTCTTTTTCTCAGCTTTACCACCTTACTATTCTTTGTCATCAAACTTTTTACTGTTAAGATCGTTTACAGTTTTTGATGATTCGTCAGCATTTCAAGAACTAGTTTGCAGTTCAAAATATTTTTTAGAACTTCACATTCAAAGTATGTAAGTCCAGGAGATAGACGTTTTACGTACACATATAACTGTTGGCGTATACATGCTGCAAGATTTCAAAATACTGTTTACTGATTTCTGATGATTCGTATGACAATTTTCGTTACAAGATGTGAATGAGTAAATGATGTGATTTCAATAAATATAATGATTTTTTGAAAAGTAAAAGATAATTGAAGTGGTTGGTAAGTTTATTGTAAGGTGACGAGATATGAAAGGTTCCCCAATAACGATGACGAAAGGGCAACGTATCTATCGAGGTTATAATAAGACTAGTCTGACTGAAAAGTCGAAGTTGACTTGCTGGAGCTGTGACAAAACTGGCTACTTTGAAAAGGAATTGAAAAGTCATTTTAGCTAATAAATGCCAAAGGGTCTGACACGGATACTGATAGTGTTCCAAATGAACATATATTTAGTAGCAATATCGTTCCAATATGTAAAGTTTTTAAATGTAATTTCCTTATTTTTAGTTGTAATAGTTAAATAAATAAGTGCGAAGACGAAAGACGCAAATCGCTCGAAAATGAAGATTTAAAGACAAAAACGAAGATTTGAAAGACCAAAACGTCCAAAAAGCTCAAATGTACAAGATACAATTCAAAAGGTTCAATTTATTGATGAAGAACGTCTAAAAATGACAAGAGTACAAGTTACAAAACGCAAAGTACACGATATAAAATTGTACGAAAGGACGTTCGAAAATTCGGAACCAGGACATGAACCAACTCTCAACGCTCGACGCAACGGTGTAAAAATTACGAGTCAACTATGCACAAGAATAAAATATAATATTTAAATAAATCATAATAAGAATAATATTAAATAATAAAAAGTTGTTAATTGAGCATAGTTCAGGGGTCGTAAATGAAAATTCAATTTATAATTTCGCCTATAAAAGGAACGATATGTAACGATGAAGGAGGAAGACTTTTTTTTCGATCTCTTTTTTTTCTTCTATCTTTTTCTTATTTTTCTATCTATCAATATCAATATCTATATTCTATATCTCTATCATAATGTTAACTTAATAAGATATAACAATAATCTTAATTTTAATTTTAAATTATGATAATAATAAGATTTATGATAGAGATCGTTTGAGTGTGTAAGTCGAAATTCTGTCCGTGTAACGCTACGCTATTTTTAATCATTGTAAGTTATGTTCAACCTTTTTACATTAATGTCTCGTAGCTAAGTCGTTATTATGCTTATTTAAAATGAAGTACTCATGATGTTGGGCTAATTACTAAAATTGGGTTATTGAACTTTGGACCATAATTAAGGTTTGGGCAAAAGACCGACACTTGTGGAAATTGGATTATTGACTATTAATAGATGGGGGGTATTGTCTAATTGAGTGACAACTCATTGGAGTCTGTCGAACCTATCTTCAAATTAATTAACCTAATAATTAATAATGATTATGGTTGTCCTATTTAGTGACGTTCATATGGAATCTGTTATAATCATTTAATTAATCAATTGGGTTGGGTAATTGATTATTCATTCTGATCAAGTGGATGAATTAATATTCATAAACTAATTAAAACAGGGGTGGATTACATACATTGATAACTGGTGTAATTGTTGACAGAAGTGATAACTGCGTCACAGTTTAAATCCTTAATCAGTTGGAATATTTGACTTCGGGTATAAGGGTAATTTGACGAGGATACTCGCACTTTATATTTATGACCGATGGACTATTATGGACAAAAACCAGATAGACGTATCAAATAAACCAGGACAAAGGACAATTAACCCATGGTAATAAATTAAAATCAACACGTCAAACATCATGATTACGGAAGTTTAAATAAGCATAATTCTTTTATTATATTTCTCATCGTATCTTTATTTACTGTCATTTTATTACTCGCAATTTTATTTACTGTCATTTTATTTATTGTCATTATTTTACGCACTTTAATTATCGTCATTTATCTTTACGCTTAAAATATAGAATCGACAAACCGGTCATTAAACGGTAAAACCCCCCTTTTATAATAATATTACTACTTATATAATTATATATATTTTGTATAAATATAGTTGTTAAAAATATAGTAAGTATCACCAGCTCCCTGTGGAACGAACCGGACTTACTAAAAACTACACTACTCTACGATTAGGTACACTGCCTATAGTGTTGTAGCAAGGTTTAGGTATATCTCATCCGTAAATTAATAAAACTTGTGTCATATTTTGTAGTATTTCCTAGTAAAAATAATAGTATTTCGTACCCTCACGCTACATCATCAAGTTTTTGGCGCCGCTGCCGGGGAGCGCTAAAACGCTATATTTTTAATTATAATAATATTGAAATAAAATATAATAATATAATAATATTGAAATAGAATATAATAATATAATAATATTGAAATAGAATATAATAATATAATAATATTTAAGAATAAAAAATATACGTAAATTTTAAAAAAAGTCGTATTTATTAAATACTTCAGGGGTATATTATGTAACTTATAATTAATAATTGCTATCATGTCGCTTTCATGTGAATAGTAAATTAATTAATTTATTTTCATTTACTATTCATGAATAGTAAATGAATAAAAAAAAAAAATCGTTTTTTTTAAAAAAAAAAAAAAAAAAAAATCGTTTTTAAAAAAAAAAAAAAAAAAAAAAAAAATTTGTGTAAAAAAAAAATCGTTTTTTTTTAAAAGAAAAAAAATTCGTTTTAAAAAAAAAAAAAAAAAAAAATTTGTAAAAAAAAAAAAAAAAATCGTTTTTTTTTTAAAATTTTTTTTAAAAAAAAAAAAAAAAAAAAAACGTAAAAAAAAAAAACGTAAAAAAAAAAAAAAAAAAAAAATAATGTTTTTTTTAGTTTTATTACCTTTAGATTTTTAGACTATAGTCGCAACTTTTAGTATTAAGTTTAGTTTTGCCATAGTTATTTTTACTTCTAGAATTTTTAGGCTTTGCCGTAAAATCCCTTAAGTGCTTATTCCTTAGACTAAGTTTTAGGTGCTTTAGAATTTTACGACGCCGTATTTCGCACTACTTTCTTATTTTTATTTTTCGACGCCTATTTTTCGACCTTTTATTTTTCGATCTTTTTCGACGAACTCTTTTTCTTTCTTATTTCTCGCTATTCTAGTTTTAGGACATAGATTTTTATTCTACTTCTTATCTAAATTTCTTAAAATTACGAAAATTTATTTTAAGTGGTTAAATTAATAGACATCAAAATTTTCTGGTTCGTAGTAATAGTTGGATTTGTACGTGGACCGGGTTATTGGAGCCAAACAGTACTCAATTATATTGAGACCAAACGAATCCTGCCCCTCTGCTGCATCTTTTGGCTATTCGAAACGTGGGCAAAATCAGAAAAGTCTATTAATTGGATAACTTATATAATTTTTCTTTCCTTTTAAAAACTAATAGGATATTCAGTGAATGCACCGAGTAAAACGTTCACCACCTTTCATACGTTCACCACCTGTAACTCGATCAAGACATTTAGCAAATATTGTCGCCGTTGATTTTTCTTTAGAATCGTCATCTAGTCGAACAAGAACTCCAACTCAAATTTCCGATAATCCATCTTTTGAACCCGGCTTCACAATTAAGAACCCGGAGCATATTCAAGGACAATTCCAAGATCCTGAACCACAAACCGTTAAATCAGAGTCCTCTAGTGATTCGTATTCAACGAATTCAATTATGGAAGTAACGGAACCTCTAAGTATGGAAGATCGAATGAGAGCCACACGCACGGGCCAAGGTCACGCCATTATTAAACCAGAAGTTAATGCTCCAGATTATGAAATTAAAGGACAAATCCTACACATGGTAACTAACCAATGCCAATTCAGTGGTGCACCGAATGAAGATCCTAACGAACACCTTCGTACGTTTAAAAGAATTTGTACACTATTCAAAATCCGAGAAGTGGAAGATGAGCAGATCTATCTCATGTTGTTTCCCTGGACTTTAAAGGGAGAAGCCAAAGATTGGTTAGAATCGTTACCTGAAGGGGCGATTGACACATGGGATGTTTTAGTTGAAAAATTTCTTAAACGATTCTTTCCGGCATCCAAAGCCGTGAGACTTCAAGGAGAAATTGTTACGTTCGCGCAAAATCCAAATGAAACATTATATGAGGCGTGGACAAGATTCGGAAGGATGTTGAGAGGATGTCCTCAACACGGATTAGATACTTTTCAAATAGTACAAATCTTCTATAAAGGCGTAGACATCGCCACACGAAAAGACATCGAACATTTGAAATTAGTTTATAAAAGGCTTTCGTTTGAAAGATGGGGTATATCACATTGGGGAGACTTTAATTTACGTCGTGTTTACTTTAAAGCATTAAATGCGGGGAACCCAAATGCAATTTTCCGCAACGGGTTGAGAGCCTATTTTGACTCCACATATCCCAACATAGGACTTCGTGCATTAGAAAGAGCTTCAAACATGCTACATAAAGAAGCATGTTATGTTTACGGGTTAGTGATGTTCGCCTCTCACCAAATTGAGAAAAAGAACATCGGGTTGCAATTTTTAAATAAAACCTTTCCACAAGTGACGGATTCGGTAGTTGGGGTGAGAAACAAGGTTTTTAGATTGCTACGGGGTTGTTAGGCATTACGAAACCCTCGTCCTTTTGACGACATTACAACATCCTGCCTAGCCAACGGTCATAACAGTTATTTTCCACAAGACCAAAGATGGGAAGTAGTCTTAGTAAAACCAGAATGCATGACTTGTTTCTGGACTTATGAATTACATGTCTTTATTGCCTTTGCTGAACGACTTGCGTACTAACTCGAATTATCTTCACAACTACCTTGTATCAAAGTTATTATGTGCTATATTTCATGCTATATGTAAAATAGCGGTATTGTAAGTTTGTAAAATATTGTATAAAAATTTGAACGTGAAATATTATTATAATCGGTTTTTCATATAGAATTGTAGTTGTTGATTTGTATGTTAGCTACTAAGTATGAACTTAACGGGTAGGTACTACCCGAATTAAAACTTATAAAATGCTAATATGAAGAAAAAGCTTTTATAAATAAGTTCATATTATGCTACGGAATACTATCGACCACTCTTAATATTCTATAAGATTAACTTAATTCTTTTGGCTATTTTTGAAGGAAATGGCACCGATTACTCGTCAGAACTTGAACATGAGTGAGGAAGACTTCCGTGTTTTTCTTGCTGCCAACATAGCCGCAGTACAGGCTGCAATGCAAGACAACAATAATAACTCTGAATCTAGCAATGAAACTAATGCCACAAGAAATCGTGTAGGATGCTCCTACAAAGAATTTACTGCCTGCAAACCTTTGGAATTTGATGGAACCGAAGGACCAATCGGATTGAAACGGTGGACCGAGAAGGTCGAATCGGTGTTTGCCATAAGTAAATGTACTGAAGAAGATAGGGTGAAGTATGCCACGCATACTTTCACAGGTACTGCGTTAACATGGTGGAATACCTATCTAGAACAAGTGGGACAAGATGCTGCTTACGCACTACCGTGGTCAGCATTCAAGCACTTGATGAACGAGCAGTACCGTCCCAGAAACGAGGTCAATAAGCTCAAGGTAGAGCTTAGAGGATTAAGAACACAAGGTTTCAACATCACCTTGTACGAATAAAGATTCACAGAGTTGTGCCTATTGTGTACAAGAGCGTTCGAAGATGAAGAAGAGAAGATCAACGGGTTTGTAAAAGAGTTACCAGAAAGGATTCAAGAAGATGTGAGTTCACACGAGCCCGCCTTCATACAAAAGGCGAGTTGAATGGCTCATAAACTCATAAATTAAATTGAGGAAAGAATTAAAGAACAGGCGGCCGAAGAAGCCAACATAAAAGAAGTCAAAAGAAAGTGGGAAGAAACCAGTGACAAGGGTCACCAATATAACAACAACAGTAACTATCGATTCAACAATCACAACCACAATTGCACCGTTTTTCGCAACAACAAATGCAACAACAACCATCCCAACAACAACAACTATAACAATCATCCCAACAACAATACCAACCGCAACAACAACAATCCCAACAACAATCTCAATAACCACACTGGCAATCAAAACCAGAAAATTCCGTGCCTAAGGTGTGAAGGGTACCATCCAACTACTTTTTGTTCGGAATCATGTATCAAATGTAATAGAAAGGGGCATGATGCAACGAAGTGCAAAATTTATGGACCAGTGGGTAAAGGAACAAGTAATGCCCACATTATTTGTTATGGATGCGGGAAGAAGGGCCACTACAAAACTACGGGCCCAAACCAGGGAAATAATAATGGGCAAAGCTGTGGGAGAGGATTTAACATTAATACAGAAGAAGCGCATGAAGACCCGGAACTTATTACAGGTACGTTTCTTATCGATGAAAAACCTGCTTATGTTTTATTTGATTCGGGTGCGGATAGAAGCTATATGAGTAGAGATTTTTGTGCTAAATTAAGTGGTCCATTGACGCCTATTAATAATAAATTTTTACTCGAATTAGCAAACGGTAAATTAATTTCGGCAGATAAAATATGTCGGAATCGAGAAATTAAACTGATTAGCGAAACGTTTAAGATTGATTTGATACCAGTAGATTTAGGGAGTTTTGGCATGGACTGGTTGAAAAAGGAGAGAGCAGAGATCGTATGTTACAAAAATGCAATTCGGATTGTACGAGAAGAAGGAAAACACTTAATGGTGTACGAAGAAAAGAGCAACGCGAAGCCAAATCTTATTAGTAATTTGTAGGCGCAAAAGCTAACAAGAAAAGGTTGCTATGCTGTGCTAGCACATGTCGAGAAAGTACAAACCGAAGAAAAGAACATCAATGATGTCATATATATATATATATATATATATATATATATATATATATATATATATATATATATATATATTAATTCGAAATATAATTTGAAATATTATATTCTTTAGTTATTAGAATTAACTTTGTAAATGGATGATATAATAAAATTTATTATTAAAGTAAATCTTCTATGTAAATATATAAATATGTATATGTATATATATGTAAAGTATATCGAATATACATATATTGTTTCGAATTTATTTAGTAAACGATAATAACACACATCCATTATTTCGATTGATATTATAAAAGTTGCGAGCTTGTGAGAGTAATAAAATAAATAATAGATGAGCCTACTCGATCATGTTTCGCATATTTTATGACTAAAATAAATACATGAAATTAATTTAAAATTGAGATTTTTTTTTCAGTATACTTTTATCCGCAACTATTTATCAACGGGGCAAGATAGCACACTGCGAATAAATTGTCGACATACAAATAGATTAATTAGAACACGTTGAAATTAAAAAATGTAATTATAATATATAAAGGGATACTGTGTTTGTCTTACACATTTACACTTATATGATGATACATGTACATGGATTACAGCTCATCCCAACGATTAATTGAATGTTTGCTTTTACATATCCTATTCTTAATTTATAACTATAATTATTATTAGTGTATATATATTAGGATGATATGTATCCTCCTTTCATAAAACATCACAACCGAATCCTAAGTAACCAATTTTTCTGCTATCCTACAACCGGTCACCTATGCTGCCAACTACCACCCTAAATCACCACTCCAACACCTCTATGAGAAACGACCACCACCGTAACTACCATCATAATCTCTAATTGAATCACTTCATTTCTACTTAGATATTACCGTTTCTACATAATGAAAACCCTCATTTCCACAAACCACGTTCGAACACCACCAAAACATGCGAACTGCTACTTCTCTCCATCTCTCTCTTTGTGAACTACCCACACCATATCAACACCCGCTGCTATCGTTGTTTAACCAACACCACAGCCACCATGTTTAACCACCAAAAACCATCCCAACGTGAATACACCATGACAATTTCACTCTTTTTTTTCCTGATCAAATAGTCGCTATAAACCACCATCATGATCTTGAAACCGCTACCTCTTCACTTTCTTTTTCTTATTCGTGACCGACCCAAAATACCACCCTCTAAACCATCACAAACTACACCATCTAAAACCCACCTTCACCGCCACCTTTCCTCAATATCTTCTCTCTTTCTCTCGTTTTATTTTACAATCAGACTCATGAATCCCACCACCACCTCTCCATCGAAACCCACTGTTTTTGTTTTCTTTATGATTCCTTGTTAATAACACAAGAGACCACCGGGAACACCACAACACTTTGAGAGTTCGAGTAAAAGTATAAACGATGTATTTCATTTAAAGGAGGTCCCGATATGGAGCACAAATATGATTATGATCATATAGATGATGATGGGTTAAAAAGGAGAATGAAAACTGGTTAGGATTGAGGCGAAAATTTTTCTTGGATTCTAATAAAAAAAAAAGAAAATTCTACTTGCAAGTAACCAACTTTATTTTATACATTGAACATGTCATAAAGTGAACTGAACTTTGCTTTATAATAAGCCAATCACGTTTAAAAGCAATTACAATATCAATTATATATTGTTGGATATCGATATTGGTAGACAAAAGCTGGTCCCTTTTCACGTGCCAATCTATGGCTTTATTATGCAAACAATTTAAAACTAGACTTAATTCTTTGAATTCAGGCCGCAGGCCCTTAATTTCTGTGATGGGCCAGTTTCATGTGGATTAGTGGACATATTATTGTTGTGGGCCGAGACCTCAACACAGATTGGGCTGCAATTTATTTTTTTATTTCGGGCCGAGAGATATGGGTACCAGGAGGGAGTGAAAACGGGATACCTAAAAATTGTTAATAAAATGAATTCCATTTATTGATGATGGTAAGTTAGTTTGATGATATATGATCATACACGATAGTGATAGATGTTATAAATATACATGAAGATGATATGGGTATGTGATCCTAATGACGATTAGGATAGTGAGGAATGATGGAAGTTGATGATGAGATTAGATTGTTAAGATTTAGATGATGATGATTTAAGATGGAAAGTAATAATGATTATGATGATGGTTTAATTATGACATTAAGGAAGATGGGGTAATATTGATGATACATAATGATGTTAGAATAGGTTAAGAAAATGTTTAGTTTTAGATGATGATTATGTTCATGATTAGAGGACAATTATGATTAAGGTTAATGAAATTATGAAGTGATGATGAAGGTTGTAATGTTGTTGTTGACGAAGGAGAAGACGAAATGATTTATTATGGGTTACATAAATTCTAATTCGGTATAAGATAGAAATGGAAGTACAAAGGAATGGGTTGGATGTTATCGGGTTAGCGGGACGTCGCGGGTTCAAATCCGAACTTGAGCATTCTTTTAAGAATTACTTCGTTAAGGTAGTTACTTATTTATTATTATTGTTAACTTATAATTATTATCATTTTAAAATTTTCGATTATTATTAAAATTATTATTTTTACTAAAATTATCTTTATATTATCATAAAAACTATTATTATTATTATTAGAATTATCATTATTATTATTATTATTTTCATTATCATTATTATTACTAGTTTAACATTAATATTATTATATTATTTAATAAAAACTATATTAATATTTTTATAATAAATATTAATTGGTTATTTAAATGCATATAAAATAAATACCTTAATTAAATTATTAGCAAAACATATAATCTATTAAGATAACGAGTATATCACTAATGATATATAAATTCGTTCGATTACGACTATATGTGTTTTAATATATATAAATGATATAGGTTCGTGAATCCGAGGCCAACCCTGCATTATTCAGTTGTTCAATATAGTCATATGTATTTTTACTACAAAATACATTAGGTGAGTTTCATTTGATCCCTTTTACTCTTTACCTTTTTGGGCTGAGAATACATGCGATATTTTATAAATGTTTTACGAAATAGGCACAAGTACTAAAACTAATTCTATATGGGTTTGAATCAAAAATCCCCTAGCTTGGTAACTTTAACTATTGGTTTATGAACTGGTAGGCGCGAATCCTAAAGATAGATCTATCGGGTTTTACACCCCCACCCAGATGTTGTTCTAGTCACTACTAAACTAGAAGAACGGGTGTTTAGTACTTCGAGGTTAACGGAACACACTTGATTCAGTGCACATATTATTATAACTCAGGGGTACACACTCTTGTTAAGGCTAGTTACCGGGTGCCCACTACTTAGAATGCTTTACATACACTTGCGAGTGTATTATGTTTATGATTATGAAATCTTGTGGTCTATTAACATATTGAAATGATTGTTATGATAAACCTATGAACTCACCAACCTTTTGGTTGACACTTTTAAGCATGTTTATTCTCAGGTACAAATTAAGTCTTCCGCTGTGCATTTGCTCATTTTAAGGACATTACTTGGAGTCGATCAACGTAATGGGACCAGATGTTGATGATTTCGTCCAGGAGGTTAAGGACGGGTTGTGACATGTGGTATCAGAGCGTTGGTCTTAGCGAACCAGGTCTTGCATTAGTGTGTCTAACTGATAGTTGTTAGGATGCATTAGCGAGTCTGGACTTCGACCTTAGCTGCATATTATAAGTATTGTTTGTCGTTCTTAGTGGAAAATTACTTGCTTATCATTCCTAAATCTAGACACGACTTCCTACACTTATTTGATAGATAGTGTACAGATAAATTCATATCTTAGCGTATATGTTACTGTAGACTTTATCTGACACGTTTCCTTAATTCTCTCCGTCATCTACGAGATCTTCTGTACTATGCATAGATATTCTATGTAATTAGAATATCATTCGATATCCGAAATTCATTTCATACCAAAAACTCTTTATCCAACCGAGCAAAATGGAACTCACAATTAGTTCAAGCCTCTCGGATTCCGATATGGAGTCCCACTCCAGAAGCAGCATCACCAGAATAAATCAACCAATCAGCCGTCCCCAATTCATCTGATGGGTTCGTAGTCGACTTAATCAATGGAGACACAAAGAAGGCGATCCTTTCCACCAACCGTATTCACCTCTGGGTGAAGAACCTGAAGCACTTACCGGCGAACCTGTCCGAAACACCATTTAGCCTCATCTCCAGGATAACTCGTCACGATTATCTTCTATCTAAAATTCTAAACCTTATTCATCCACTCGTTTCGACCGACAATCATCCCGGAATAATAGAAGAAGTCAACGAACTTCGCGCTCGAGTCGTAGCTTTGGAGAATATGGTGCAAAGTTTACAAGCACCAGCAGCATCACCGACACCAATAGTACCACCAGCATCGGCACCAGTATCATCAATAACACAAGCCTCAACATCACACACCTCAATATCACCATCTAAACTTCAAGTATGATCTCCGTTCTACATATCGTTCTACATCGATTATCTTCGATCTACGTATCGTTCTACCTCATTAATCTTCGTTCGACATGATGATTATGTAATCTCTAATGTTTTAGAGATCATGTAATCTATTACTAACGATAAATCAAATGAGTTTAATATCTTATTGACTCATTAAATCCATGATTACGTCTGAAGAAAATATATATGTAAGTATATTTTCATAAAGATTGTAACTAAAAATTCTTTTGTACAAACTGTTAATCGTGAAAATATTTTAACGGGTAGGTAATACCCGAGAAATATTTAGATTTCACATTAATAAGTTACACTGTACATTCTTCAAATCTGATTCAACAGTCATTTACTATCCTACTTACATCTACAAAGATACGAATCCGTTCACTTCAGAATAATCATTTTCATTCAATTTCATATTTGGATTTTGACCTATCAGAATCCAACAAGTGGCATAATGAAGAAAACATTGGACAAAATAAAAAGTGTTAGAAACAAACAAATTAACTATGAGAAATTTCGTTAAGTATCCACGCTAACTGTTTCTAGCTAATTATTCCCAGCTAACTGTTAATTCCGTAGTACATCGCAATTTACATTCTCGCAATTTACATTCTCGCAATTTTATTTATCGTCATTTAATTGCTGTTATCTACTTTTACGCACTTTATATCGGGACACATGTACACAATACGTCGGATTAATTCTGAGACAATATGTTGTACACGGGTCACGATACGTATTAATTAATTCGAATATTATATATATTAAATTATATATGAATGCATTGGACTATTGGACAATTGGACTATTAGACTGCTAACTTTGGACAATTAAAATGAATTAAAATATTGATTATAACATATGAAACTAAACAATTCTTCAAGTTTGCCACTTGATTTCATCTTAAACCTCATTCGAATCTTGACGATTCCAATCCATGTTCAAATTTTTCATGATTCTTGAAAACTCCTCGATCGAGAGGATGAACCAGCCGCACTTCATCTACGGAAGAAAAGATTGATGCATATAGTTACGCACCTGAAAAACTCTCGAAAACTAAGTAAACGTTTGACACGTAGCTGTGCTAATTCCTTTAGCGTTATTATTACCCAAAATAACTTTACAATCCCTTCTCAAGGTAGCTAATTTTGTCACAGCTCCAGCCAGTTAACTTCGACTCTTCGTTTGAAACAACATTATTGTTACCGAGGAACCTTTTATATTCTACCATATTACCATCAACGTTTAATCAGTTAAAAACATAATTCTCCTGAAACCACCTCGGTTTGATAACCAATGATCCAGATCCGCTAACTTTGAAAGTGTTGACGAAGCAGCATGTTGTAGATGGTCTTAATGGCCAAAAGTTGATGATAAAGAATGAAGTGTTGGAAACGCTCAACAGAAAATTGATACTTGAAAACAAATGGAGCAAACCATGAAGGAGACTGTGGAAAAATCACAAGGAGTAAACATGTACTTAACGAATACCAGA
Source organism: Rutidosis leptorrhynchoides (assembly GCF_046630445.1). Classification (NCBI taxonomy): domain Eukaryota; kingdom Viridiplantae; phylum Streptophyta; class Magnoliopsida; order Asterales; family Asteraceae; genus Rutidosis; species Rutidosis leptorrhynchoides. The sequence goes on from NC_092337.1 coordinate 264,701,720, forward strand.
CGATTCAATACCTGACGAAATCTCCAGCGACTATCTTGCTTCCTACCTATTTCAATTCTTTGCAGAAAAAGTTTCTGCATCACCATTAAATTTCAAGTACTTTAGAAATTCTAAGATATCATCGTATCTTCCGTTATAAATATCTTCGATATTTCCGAGGATATTTTCATAAATATTTTTGTCCGAAATTATCCACCACTTCGTGTTTTCAGTATTCCATTATATTGGAAACTTCTGTAAAATCCGAGTATAAATTATGAATGAATTAGGAAGAAGTGTAGGGAATTGAAGCATGAGTTAGTATAATATAATGACGCCGGGCCAACGTGGTTATATTACAGTAAGTCATGCTAAAATTTCTAATGGAACGTGATGATGGTTCACAGATCATACCCTCATCAGGTGCAATGTTACACGACTCTTTCATTCTACTTAATATCACGGAAATATTCCCTTGATATTTATGTTCTTCCGTAACACCGACAATCTGCTAATAAATCGTGTGATTACATTTTCTATCTGATTAGAAGATTTCTTTAAATTCCTTGAATTCCGGAAATCCACCATGACTACGTCAAAAGTTAAGACGAAACTTTTCACTCTTTTGTGATAGCTTCACTCGTACGCCTCACATAATCAAATCGTTTTATCTATATTAATCAATAATGATAAAATTCTAGTTATCAACTCTTATCCGTCATGAAAACGTTTTTAGTGATAGCCATGACGACCTCGATCAAATTTCGGGGACGAAATTTATTTAACGGGTAGGTACTGTCACGACCCGGAAAATTCCGACTAATTTTAAACGAAACTCTCGATACGATTTAATATTCTTGACACGATAAGAGAAATCTGTTAGGTTGAGTCTCAAAAATTTTGAAGTGTTTCATATATTGATTTGACCTTCGACCATTCCTGACGATTCACGAACCACTATTTGTAAATTGATACATATATGTTTAAATATATATATATATATATATATATATATATATATATATATATATATATATATATATATATATATATATATATATATATATATATATATATATATATATATATTAATTCGAAATATAATTTGAAATATTATATTCTTTAGTTATTAGAATTAACTTTGTAAATGGATGATATAATAAAATTTATTATTAAAGTAAATCTTCTATGTAAATATATAAATATGTATATGTATATATATGTAAAGTATATCAAATATACATATATTGTTTCGAATTTATTTAGTAAACGATAATAACACACATCCATTATTTCGATTGATATTATAAAAGTTGCGAGCTTGTGAGAGTAATAAAATAAATAATAGATGAGCCTACTCGATCATGTTTCGCATATTTTATGACTAAAATAAATACATGAAATTAATTTAAAATTGAGATTTTTTTTTTCAGTATACTTTTATCCGCAACTATTTATCAACGGGGCAAGATAGCACACTGCGAATAAATTGTCGACATACAAATAGATTAATTAGAACACGTTGAAATTAAAAAATGTAATTATAATATATAAAGGGATACTGTGTTTGTCTTACACATTTACACTTATATGATGATACATGTACATGGATTACAGCTCATCCCAACGATTAATTGAATGTTTGCTTTTACATATCCTATTCTTAATTTATAACTATAATTATTATTAGTGTATATATATTAGGATGATATGTATCCTCCTTTCATAAAACATCACAACCGAATCCTAAGTAACCAATTTTTCTGCTATCCTACAACCGGTCACCTATGCCGCCAACTTTCACCCTAAATCACCACTCCAACACCTCTATGAGAAACGACCACCACCGTAACTACCATCATAATCTCTAATTGAATCACTTCATTTCTACTTAGATATTACCGTTTCTACATAATGAAAACCCTCATTTCCACAAACCACGTTCGAACACCACCAAAACATGCGAACTGCTACTTCTCTCCATCTCTCTCTTCGTGAACTACCCACACCATATCAACACCCGCTGCTATCGTTGTTTAACCAACACCACAGCCACCATGTTTAACCACCAAAAACCATCCCAACGTGAATACACCATGACAATTTCACTCTTTTTTTTCCTGATCAAATAGTCGCTATAAACCACCATCATGATCTTGAAACCGCTACCTCTTCACTTTCTTTTTCTTATTCGTGTCCGACCCAAAATACCACCCTCTAAACCATCACAAACTACACCATCTAAAACCCACCTTCACCGCCACCTTTCCTCAATATCTTCTCTCTTTCTCTCGTTTTATTTTACAATCAGACTCATGAATCCCACCACCACCTCTCCATCGAAACCCACTGTTTTTGTTTTCTTTATGATTCCTTGTTAATAACACAAGAGACCACCGGGAACACCACAACACTTTGAGAGTTCGAGTAAAAGTATAAACGATGTATTTCATTTAAAGGAGGTCCCGATATGGAGCACAAATATGATTATGATCATATAGATGATGATGGGTTAAAAAGGAGAATGAAAACTGGTTAGGATTGAGGCGAAAATTTTTCTTGGATTCTAATAAAAAAAAAAAAGAAAATTCCACTTGCAAGTAACCAACTTTATTTTATACATTGAACATGTCATAAAGTGAACTGAACTTTGCTTTATAATAAGCCAATCACGTTTAAAAGCAATTACAATATCAATTATATATTGTTGGATATCGATATTGGTAGACAAAAGCTGGTCCCTTTTCACGTGCCAATCTATGGCTTTATTATGCAAACAATTTATAACTAGACTTAATTCTTTGAATTCAGGCCGCAGGCCCTTAATTTCTGTGACGGGCCAGTTTCATGTGGATTAGTGGACATATTATTGTTGTGGGCCGAGACCTCAACACAGATTGGGCTGCAATTTATTTTTTTATTTCGGGCCGAGAGATATGGGTACCAGGAGGGAGTGAAAACGGGATACCTAAAAATTGTTAATAAAATGAATTCCATTTATTGATGATGGTAAGTTAGTTTGATGATATATGATCATACACGATAGTGATAGATGTTATAAATATACATGAAGATGATACGGGTATGTGATCCTAATGACGATTAGGATAGTGAGGAATGATGGAAGTTGATGATGAGATTAGATTGTTAAGATTTAGATGATGATGATTTAAGATGGAAAGTAATAATGATTATGATGATGGTTTAATTATGACATTAAGGAAGATGGGGTAATATTGATGATACATAATGATGTTAGAATAGGTTAAGAAAATGTTTAGTTTTAGATGATGATTATGTTCATGATTAGAGGACAATTATGATTAAGGTTAATGAAATTATGAAGTGATGATGAAGGTTGTAATGTTGTTGTTGACGAAGGAGAAGACGAAACGATTTATTATGGGTTACATAAATTCTAATTCGGTATAAGATAGAAATGGAAGTACAAAGGAATGGGTTGGATGTTATCGGGTTAGCGGGACGTCGCGGGTTCAAATCCGAACTTGAGCATTCTTTTAAGAATTACTTCGTTAAGGTAGTTACTTATTTATTATTATTGTTAACTTATAATTATTATCATTTTAAAATTTTCGATTATTATTAAAATTATTATTTTTACTAAAATTATCTTTATATTATCATAAAAACTATTATTATTATTATTAGAATTATCATTATTATTATTATTATTATTTTCATTATCATTATTATTACTAGTTTAACATTAATATTATTATATTATTTAATAAAAACAATATTAATATTTTTATAATAAATATTAATTGGTTATTTAAATGCATATAAAATAAATACCTTAATTAAATTATTAGCAAAACATATAATCTATTAAGATAACGAGTATATCACTAATGATATATAAATTCGTTCGATTACGACTATATGTGTTTTAATATATATAAATGATATAGGTTCGTGAATCCGAGGCCAACCCTGCATTATTCAGTTGTTCAATATAGTCATATGTATTTTTACTACAAAATACATTAGGTGAGTTTCATTTGATCCCTTTTACTCTTTACCTTTTTGGGCTGAGAATACATGCGATATTTTATAAATGTTTTACGAAATAGGCACAAGTACTAAAACTAATTCTATATGGGTTTGAATCAAAAATCCCCTAGCTTGGTAACTTTAACTATTGGTTTATGAACTGGTAGGCGCGAATCCTAAAGATAGATCTATCGGGTTTTACACCCCCACCCAGATGTTGTTCTAGTCACTACTAAACTAGAAGAACGGGTGTTTAGTACTTCGAGGTTAACGGAACACACTTGATTCGGTGCACATATTATTATAACTCAGGGGTACACACTCTTGTTAAGGCTAGTTACCGGGTGCCCACTACTTAGAATGCTTTACATACACTTGCGAGTGTATTATGTTTATGATTATGAAATCTTGTGGTCTATTAACATATTGAAATGATTGTTATGATAAACCTATGAACTCACCAACCTTTTGGTTGACACTTTTAAGCATGTTTATTCTCAGGTACAAATTAAGTCTTCCGCTGTGCATTTGCTCATTTTAAGGACATTACTTGGAGTCGATCAACGTAATGGGACCAGATGTTGATGATTTCGTCCAGGAGGATAAGGACGGGTTGTGACAATAGGGGACGCTTTTGGATGTGTTAGCTTTTGAAATTTGACCGAGAGTTGGGTAGTTTAACCCCCAAACATCATGCTCTAGTGTCATTTGGAATTTAAACTAATTCGGTTGAAACTTATATATTTTGTACGAAACTCGTATTTCGGCCATATGTGGGCCCGGGATCGTTAAACTTGTTTTATCATTGAAATGTGTTAGTTTTACATATTTGAACATGTTGTGAAAAGTGTTTCGTCTAAATACGTCGAGAAGTTGGAGATCTTTATTTGAAAAATGACAAAACCGGACAGAAGCTGAATTGGCTTGTGCGCGCCGCGCACTCATGGGGCTGCGCGCCGTGCACCCCATCTGTAAAAAAATAAAAATTTCGCGTATTCGTTTGGATATTGGGTTGGGTTGTTATAGCGTGGGTTTGATAACAGTTAACAAAGGCAACAACATGGTTGGCTGGGCAATAATCACCCGAATGATAATTACTAACATCGAAAACCGTTAGACAGGCATCCACTTATCATGGCTTTAACAAAAATGCCAAAAGAGATCCTATTCATTGAACCAATTAAAGAAACCTTCAACCCTCCACCACCAATGGAGGAACGACAAGGACCACAGAGTGATAGGTGGTGTGATTTTCACGAGGCATACGGACATGATACTGATAATTGCAAGTAATTGATGAGCGAGATTATTGCTAAGATCCAAGTAGGAGAACTGAACCACTTATTACAAGGAAAGAAATACAGGATGAATGATCCAAATAAGGGTTTTGCATGGCAAGGAAAGGTGCGTCACGGTAGACAGCGTGATTGGAACAGAAGAGATGAGAGAAAAGATGAAAGGGATCCAACTCCTAAAAAACACATCAAGGTTATTTGGAATGAGGGGAATGAGTGTGAGTCAGACGGAGAGCGCAGGATGGAGCAATGGATGTATGCTCCTATTATATTTCACACCATCCCAAATTGGCGACTATCAGAGGAGCCTGTGATTATCTCAGTTGTAATTGCAAACACGCGCTTTACCAGAATCTATACTAATACAGGTAGTGAAGCAGACATCTTATATTTGGATTATTTCATAAATTATCCGTTCAGCGTGAAGGGCAGATTACACTACATAAGGAATAACATAGGAACATAAGGATTGATTCATTGTTTATTTCAAAATTTGATTTCAAATATTCAAAACATCTTTACAGATAAATCTTCTTACGCAACACGGAGAACGAAAAACATATTGATACATCCGTCATACGAAAATAATCAAGGCATATATGTTTTATTGACAAGCTGATGTAAAAATTATGACATATCATATAACCTTGATAAATCATATAATAGCAATCATATACATTATGGCATATCATAGAAAAAAATTATTGTCTTGATAAGTCTATCAATATAACCTTTACAGATACTCAATAACCTTTGGCGCAAAGCGGATAACGGATGAAAATACAAAGCATATGTCAAGTCAAAAACAATAAGTTATGAATTATTTTCAAATGGGAACATCCAAAATGTCCTTAATAAAATCATCTTCCTTCCCACATATCTCCTCCAAAGAAACAATTTTTAATGCAGACACTTCATCAGTTGTCACCTGCAGTTTGGTATTTGCATCAGGTTTAATGTGTTTTGAGATCAAAGGTGGTAGACGATCAGGCTTGTCAGGAAGAGCATTCAAAATCTCTTCAACGACATCAGAAATGTCCTTCTCAGTTGAAGCTACAAGATATTTGTCAAAGGTTCGCCCAACAAAGTCAGAATTTAATATTCTCTACACAAGGGCAGGAAGGCCAACCTTCAAATCAATGAAGTTCTTTTCTGAAGTAGTAGCAGCAACAGTCTTCTCTTCAGTAATACACCTTTCTTCCTCCAACATCTTCTTTAACTCTTCATTCTCCTTTAACATTTTTTCCTTTTCCTCCATCAACTTCACCTTCTCTACCCTCTCTGAAACACACTTAACTTCCACCAGATGCATGGTTTCATCCTTCTTTGCCAGATCTACTGCAGTTTTCAACTTTATATTAGCATCTTGTAAATTAATTTCCAGCCTCTTTAATCTGGTAGCATTGTGAACAGCATTGGCACAATAGTCTCTTGAGCCTCCTGCATTTTCAGACCATGTACTACATGTTGACCAAGTAAAACCATAGCTGCAGCAGTAGATTGACAGCTTTGTTTATATGTCATGGTGGACAGAGAGGAAGAAAGATCAGCAATTTTGTTTGCCTGCATAATAAACATATATTTATGATCTGCAAATAACTATGTATTAGGAAAATAGTAGTTGTGTTCCATGGAACAAGTTACAAAATTTACCTTTAGAAAGTTAACAAAACTATCAGATTTGTTAACAGGATCCTCAAGAAAGCTTCTCCAGCCGGCCAGTGGCACAACGGAAGGTGGTTGAGAAGAAGAAGAAGATTGTGTTGTGCAAGTTTCCTTAGAAACTAATGGATTGTTGAAGGGTGGAGTCTCAAAAGTATCATCATCGTGTATATCATCATCATTGGTTTCAACATCATCCTCATCATCATCATCTTCAACAACAACATCTTTATTACTTTCATCCTTATCACCACCAGCAGTGGTTTCATCATCATCTTCTGGAAAAATCATTTCTATGAAATGAGGAGACAAATGAGCATACAATTAGCTTTATAACGTTTTATGAAAATTATTAAAAAGGCATAAGTGGGAGGCATATGAAACAACCCAACCCGTATTCAACCCGAATAAATTTTTTTTATATATATAAACCAATAGCACGCCACTTTAATTGGTTATGATATCAACCGTCTCATGCAAAGCGTTTTACATTCGACAAGTTAAAGTTACATGATAGGCACGAAGGCCCTTAATCAAAAGTATTACAAGTTCGACCTTAAAATGATAGTTTTAAAACAAACGACACACCAGCATGGTTTGGGGCTAAACTACCCGAAACAATAGGCCGTCTTCCAAAAGCTATGCCTACATAATCATCACGGGAATATCTAATTCCCGGCAACCCCTTTTTCCATCTCCAAACTTGTACCTAAAAAGTAAAGAACGAGTGGAGTAAGCAAAACTCTTAGTGAATGCAATAATTATACACATACATATATAACCTACTTACTTGCAATCGCATACACAATTACCTCATACACGCTAGCTATTTAAATAGCATACCATCGCAAAGTATAACGCTAAATCTCCAATACCACAAGCTAGCACAATAATAGCATATATAACCTAAACAATATAATATGCTACACTACAACACATAACCACGGTTAACCAAAATCCAAAGGGAACAATTCTCTCGAACGATTCTTGAGTGGTATCAAACGCCCAAACTTTAAACCCACCCATCACGTGAAATGTGGTATCGATCACCCGAACTGAAAACCCACACTTCATGCCCACACGCACACATGATGATATGGTATCGAATGCCCGAACTTTAAACCCATATCACATGTCAACACGATGTGGTATCGCATACCCGAACTTAAAACCCACATTGCATTTCGCACAAGTAAATACATTACATACACACATGTATAATTATTCCACTCACCTTATCGCTTCAGTGATGATTAAACACTTTCGCAAGCTTCAAAGCAAAGTACCTAATACATTAAGTACACAATCAACACACAAACTAGTTGGGCTAACCACCAACACATAACTTGAAGCGACCCGTCCTAATTCATAAGGAAAAATACAATAACATATGGTTACATTGCGAGGTATTTGACCTCTATATGATACATTTTTACAAACATTGCATTCGTTTTAAAAGACAAACTTTCATTTCATTGAAAGTTAACAGGCATACATACCATTTCATAATATCCAAACTATAAATGACCTAATATGTCATTTACTTAATAATAATCTTTATTGAACTCAACAATCTTGAATGCAACGTCTTTTGAAATATGCCATGAATGACTCCAAGTAATATCTTTAAAATGAGTAAATGCACAGCGGAAGATTTCTTTCAATCATGACAATAAACATGCTTTCAAGTGTCAACCAAAAGGTTGGTGAGTTCATTAGTTTATCGTAATCAATCATTTCCATAATTTTAATAGACCACAAGATTTCCTTTATTCAATAATCATACACTCGCAAGTGTTTAAAAATCATTCATATGGATTGAACACCTGGTAACTGACATTAACATAATTCATATAGAATATCCCCAAATAGAAACTCGTCTGTATAATATAAACTTGAAGTACTAAAGCATACCATTTTCCAGTATGTGGGGTGTTAGTGCCTGTAGATCTACCTTTAGGATTCGCGTCAATTAGGGTGTCTGTTCCCTAATTCTTAGGCTGCCAAGCTAAAAGGGTGATATTCGATTCGATAATCCAACCATAGAATGTAATTTTTGAGTACTTATGTCTATTTCGTCAAACATTTAAAAAACAGTGTATGTATTCTCAGTCCCAAAAATATATATTGCAAAAGCATTTAAAAAGGGAGTAATGAAACTCACAATACTGTATTTTGTAGTAAAAATACATATGACGAAACTGAACAATGCAAGGTTGGCCTCAGATTCACGAATCTATATCATTTGTATATTTATTAATATACATAGTTGTAATCGAACAATTATATATATAAATTTATTAGTTATATCCTTTTTATATTAATGACATATATATGTTTCATATATTCATTTTGTATATAAAAATATTAATTTTCGTTATGTTATATATATTAATTATATCTCTAATATATATATATATATATATATATATATATATATATATATATATATATATATATATATATATATATATATCATTTGTATATTAATAATAGTAGTTATAATAATACCAAAATAATATTAATAGTGGTAAAAATGATAATAATTATAATACATAATATTACTAATACGACAACAATGTTAATAATTCTATTAATGATAATAATAATGATATTAATAATTTATAATTGTAAAAAAATAATTTTATTGTTAAAGACAGTTTTGATAATGATTTTGATAATTATATAATAATCATACTCCTTATAATTTTAATAATAATACTTATAATGATAGTAATAATAATAGTGATTATGTTACTTGTAACTGTGATAATAACAATAATAATTATAATACTAGTACTAATAATAATAATAATACTAATAATTATAAAATGATACAAGTATTAATTTTTAAGAAAATAATATTAAATTTTATTATTTTCATAATAATAATAATAATAATAATAATAATGATAATAATAATAATAATAACAATAATAATAATAGTAATAATCATAATAATCATCATTTTTTTATAACAATAATAATAACTAAAATCATAACAATGATAATAATTATAATTTTAGTAATGATAATAATAATAACAATAATAATAATAATAATAATAATAATAATAATAATAATAATAATAATAATAATAATAATAATAATAATAATAATAATAATTATTATTATTATTATTATTATTATTATTATTATTATTATTATTATTATTATTATTATTATTATTATTATTATTATTATTATTATTTTTGGTATGGAGAACTACCTTCCAAAGTCCTTTTAAAAAATATACGCCCCGAACCGGGCTTGAACCCGTGACCTCTCACTCACTGCTAACACTCTAAACCTTTGGGCTGTTGCCCATTTTCTGTATTAATACCAAAACCATTTATATATAACGTATCCTTCTGCGTATACCTTCTTCTTCCCCATTGAATAAATCGACTGGAACAAATCATCTTCATAAAAGCTAAATCACGTTTGTTTTAGAGTATATAATCAAAATAGAATACTCCTTCATGTGCTATTTTCATTGACAGAAAAGAATTTAATTAAAAAAAATTTGTTTCTGATATGAAGAACACGACACGACTCAAACATCAAAATCGAATTTTAAGACGTTTTTGATCACGACTCCAGAATGAAATAAATTCTAAATCCTTCCTGGAAACTTTCTCGATCCTCAATTTTACTTAAAACATAAAAACGTGTTCAAATTTTGTGAAGATCAAAACATTTGACTTTTTTTAAAATTTACTTTGACTCAAAAATTGGAACACAATAGAAAGAATTGGGGTTTAAAAACTTGTAGTTAGATTAAATGGACGATTCCTAACAAGACTGCACTCCTATATTTTGAAATACAAATCGAATTCGTGCTTTTTGTAATTTCACTCAAGAACAGAGGAAACGAGCCTGGAACTTTTTAATTTTCCCCTTTTTAATTTGATTTTCAGTAGTGGCTTATAAGGAGTGATTAAATACATATTATAGCTACTATAATTGATCATAACTGCTAAGTGAAATTGACATGTAACCAAAAGCAGACATGAAGGACATGGAATAAGATAAAAATACAAATTCTGAATGCAACTGCTAACAATTTTTTTTGGCTGTTATTGGGATCTTAGAGTCGTGATTTGTACTAATATCAATTAGAAACAGGAAATGAATCTCCTACAATTTGATTTATATTTGGAACTGAATCTTGTGATTTTATAAAATTTATATTAATAATTAATGTATATATAATTATATTAATAATAATAATAATTCTATTAGTAATAACTAATAAAAATACTGAATTTTATAATAACAACATAATAATAATTCTATTAATAATAATTATCCTAATAATAACAATTTTTAGAATAATAACACTAATAGTTATAATAATGTTCATAATAATATTATTAATACTAATATTAATAAATTGTATTATTTTTATGATAATAATAATAATAATATTTATATTAGTATGTAATACTGATTCTTAATAATTTAAATGATAATTTTGATAATGTTAAAGTTAATAAGAATACTGAAGACATAATAAGTTACATGTTTATATAATGATATTAATATTACATGTTCATATTAAAAAAAAAATAGTACAAATATTAATGTTAATATTAATAGTTATAATACAAGTAATAATAACATTGTTAATATAATATTTATGTTTTAACTTGTAATTACATTTAATATTACAATTTATTAGTTATGTAATAACATATAATTAATATTTAATATTTATACAATATAATATGTATACTAATAATAATAACAATCAATTTAATAATATTATTGATAATATTGCTTAATAATAATACTAGTAATGATAATATATATATATATATATATATATATATATATATATATATATATATATATATATATATATATATATATATATATATATATATATATATATATATATATATATAAACAATTATTCGTGAATCGTCGGACACAGTCAAAGGGTAATTGATTACATGAACACAGTTCAAAGTTTTTGAGATTTCAACATTACTGACTTTGCTTATCATGTCGGAAACATTGAATCCTATAAATATTAAGTTTAAATTTTGTCGGAAATTTCCGGGTCATCACAGTACCTACCCGTTAAAGAAACTACGTCCCCAAAATTTGATCGAGGTTGTCATGGATAACAATAAGAATGTTTTCATGACTTATATGAGTTGGAAATTAGAGTTTTATCATCATTGAGTAATATGGATAAAACAATTTGAGTATGCGAAGAGTATAAGTGAAGCTATCACAAAAGGTTGAGATAGGATTTGACTTTTGACGTGGTCACGGTGAATTTCTGGAATTCAAGGGATTTAGAGAAAATCTTCTTAATAAGATTTGATTCTTAAGAAAATTAGAATCCTCTTTGATTAAATGCGATGATCTGTTTCGATTGCTCTGTCAGATATTTCACTATAAATCCACTCTTGTGAAGCCCCGTACAAAATTAACGTGTACGGACCATCAACAACATGATCATTACAAGGTCAAACACTATCTGCTGTTTTAAAATAAGTTTGCATTCATAAGAAAAGGTGACGTCATAACCAACGTCAAATGTTTAACATACGATAGCGTGCTTCTACGAATAGAAGGAAAAAATAATAGTACGTGACCCAATGGTCATTACAAATTCATTGTTTCAAAAGTAACATAGTTTGAATGCAAAATAAATGTTTCATGCGGAGACATCTCTAACAGAAGCAGCGAGTGTCTACACAGCAATACTACAACAGCGGAAGCAATCAAACCTCTAAGCACCTGAGAAAACATGCTTAAAAATGTCAACACGAATGTTGGTGAGCTATAGTTTAAGTTTAACAGTAATGTAAGGTAGGCCACGAGATTTCAGTATTCAAAACAGTATGAAAAGTATATATTCAACCTTGGGCACTTGGTAACTAACTTAACGAAATAACACCCCCTAAAAGTACACTTGGCGAGTGTGTAAGTTTACGAAGTATTAAACACCCGTTAAATGCTAGCGCTACTAGCCCGAGTGGGGATGTCAAACCCTATGGATCCATATCTAAGATTCGCGTTCATCGGTTCAAAGACCAATGACTAAACGTTATCGAGTTAAGGGGAAAGTTTATGCCGTTGTATAACCCACATATATATAAAGTTTAAGTACTCGTTCCTAGTATGTAAAACGTAAAACGCGCATGAATTCTCATTCCCAAAATAGTTAAAGTAAAAAGGGATGCTATAACTCACAGTGAAAAATAGTAAAGTCGGTACGAGATAAGTAAGCAAGTAGTTGGTCCGAAAGGTCCTCAACCTAAGACAAAAGTTACTAAGTCAGTAAATCGTTCCCAAAGGTTTAAAAGTATGTAAATTAGGTCTTAAGTATCATCATCATTCATCATAAGTTAAAAAGTGTAAAGTAAGTTTTCAATCAAGAATAGAGTTCCAAACAAAGGCTGACTTCGTTCAGTCGCCACGACCTCTATACAAACTGAAATGAGGTGAGACCTGTGGCCATGGCTCCGTATATGAGTCCCCTAGTTGTTGAAAAATTTCCAAAACCAAACTCGTCTTCGTTTGACCGTGGAGATGGTTTAAGTGCGAGTAGGTCAGAAATTTTAGCACAACATTAAAAGGGTGTAGTGACTTTCGGAAGGCTATAAATCCTAAACCGTAACTCGGATTAAGACGAGGCCTAAATGGAAAATCATATAATCGAACCGAACTAACTGAAAATAAACTTTCCAGTAGCCCAGGTGACCTGATAAGACCCAGAAAACAGTAAGCAAAGTGTTCCGATGGGTTCTTGGTGCTTGATGCTCATCACGGTTCTCATCCTTGATGCTTATAGCTTCAAGTGTACAACTCGTTGATGTGTTTGCATCATCTTTACCAAGTTTCGACCATCATGACACTAGTGTATGTGTAAGATATGTAGCACAACTCATTTAAGGGTTGTATGAGGTTGATGAACCAAAGTTACATCAAGATCTTAGATCCGACACATACATGAGTTCTAGTAGTAATATTAAGCTATAAACTTGAAAGTAAATTAAATAAACAAGATCTTAAGTTATAGAACTTAGATCTTAGTTAGATCTTGAAGATCCTAGACTAAAAAGTCTAGATCTAGTGTTCTTAAGTTAAATCCTAAGTTATAGAACTTGGATCTTTACTTTAATGAAACTCTAAGTTATGAAACTTAGATTTTCATCTTGAAAATGTATGTAAGCTTATAAGCTCTTGTTTTACACAAAATTGGAAGACCATAAGCTATGGAAACTTAGATCCAACATAAGTGTATGAAGTTATAACTAGAAAGTTAAACTTCCATGTTCTTGAACTTACAAAGTTTAATCTTTAGTTTCAAGAAAAAATGAGATCAAGTTTAACTAGTAATACTTGACCAAATTAACAACATCACAACTTTAAATAAATAAAATGAAGAAATAAACTAAAGTTACAAGTATTAAGTTCATGTTTGTTTAATACGTAAGAAGATTCAAGCCAAAACTTGGATCTTTAAGAAAATAAACCTTAAGTTCACAAAACAAGAACACTAGTAAGATCTCAAAGCTTATGAGCTTTAGATCTTTATAACATCTTAAGTGTAGAACCATAAGTTATAGAAACTTAGATCCTTGTTCTTGATTTCTCATCAAACAAAGATGGAAGAAACAAGATTACATGAAGATACAAACTAGAGAGTTTGATCTTTAACAACAAAAACAAACAAGTAACAAATGATGATGATAGTTTCGGTTTCAAGGAAGAAAAAAGAAAGAAAATAAAGTTTATTACTTACAAAGTTTGAGAGAAAAGTTGGGAGAAAAGAAGGTGTAAGTATGTTGTGTGTGAAATGAGGTTGTAAGCTAGCATATAAGTATCAAAACAAAGAAAATGGAACTCTCCTCCTCACCATTCTAGGCTGACAGTTTCAAGGTGTCAAAAGGGGAAGTCAAAACTCAACTTTCATGTATTGGAAGGTGGTGAATGCTAGTATGAGGTATAAGGTTAAATGTATGGGAAAGAGGTCTTGGATGCTTGAGACATTCTTGTCTCCTCATTAACTTAATTAACCTTGCTTATCATTAATATATCACTAACATAAAAGTGGGCTTACTAATAGTCCATTAAGAAAAGTAGGGTGGGCTTCCAAGTCCAATAATATAAGCCCAAGTCCATGTATGTAACAATTAAATAAAAGCCCAAGTAATTAACTACTTACACTAGTTAATTAGATATAATTAATAATAATTAATCATGTACGTAAATAATATTCGAAATATTATTAGTGAAAAGCGTGTGTCACAAAGACAAGTCGGGGCATTGTAAAGTCAAATACGGTAACCAGTAAAATGTATAAGAATACATTTATTAAAGCGCAAGTATTAATAATAAATATTAATAATATAAGTTGGAAAAATCCAGGGTCGTTACAACTCTCTTCGTTTTCTTACAATTCACACCTCTTATCCTTTCTTCTTTAATTCATACTCTAAATCATTCGTCAATATGCTCCATCTGGTTCTACTTCTTGATATATTCCTAACTTTCATATATGTCATTCTTCTCTTTCATCTACCACCAGAGGAATCTATTTACTTCTACTACACTCTTGGTTTTATAGTGTTTTTAGTTCTTCCGTGTCTTTATATTGCTATATGCATCGATATATATGGTTTGTAATTTCTGTGTTGTTGTTGGGCTTTATATCTTCTCTTACATTTCAAAGTCCCTACTTCTTTCTCTTTATGATCGTCGGCATCCACAGTTAATGTTCTCTCTTATTTGCTGCTATTTATACTCCCATTTCTATTTCGGAGTTTCATTCTTTTGTTTCCTCTTCTTGCGATTAAGCACCGTATGTAATGGTCCAGAATTCTTAGATATGAATTTTGTAATGAACATAGTTAATGTTCTAAGAAGGGAATGGTAATGGCACAATCTTGATTTGTCAAATTACCAGAATACCACGAAAAAGACCGAATCATCAAGAAAATATTTTCTTGATATTTTTATAGATTAAATAGAATACAAGAGTCGTGTAACATGGTACATGATGACATTATGATCTGTGAATCATCACGTTCCATTTAGAAACTCAGCATGACTTACTGTAATATAATCACATTGATCAAGTGTCATTATATTATACTAACTCATGCTTCAGTTCCCAACACTACTTCAAAACATTCATATTTTAAACTCGAAGGTTTCAGAATTTAGAAACTTAAATAGTTTCTTTTTATGATGTAACACAGATAGCGCGAAGAGGTAATGGTTTCAGATAAGAATGGTTATGAAAATATCTTCAGAATATGGAGGATATTTATAATGAGAGATACGATGATATCTTAGAATATTTAAGATAAGATGATGATGAAGAATATTGTCTGCAAGGTTTTAGAGTAAGGAGTAAGGTATTTGCTAAGGATTTCAGCAGATACTGAATCATTTGGATTCTTTGAAGGTAGATTTCGTCTTTATAATTTGTCCATAGCCTCCTTCATAGTTTTTTTAATTCTTTTCAGTACCAAATCTTCTCTTTTTCTTAGCTTTGCCAACACACTATTCTTTATCATCAAACTTTTTACTGTTAAGGTCGTTTACAGTTTTTGCTGCTTCATCAGCATTTCGAGAACTAGTTCTCAGTTCAGGGTGTTTTTCAAAAACATCACATTCAAAGTATGTAAGTCTAGAAGATAGATGTTATATGTACACATATTATTGTCGGCGTAGACATGCTGCAAGATTTCAAAATACTGATTGCTGATTCTCAGTAATTGGCATGACAATTCTTGAGTAAATGATGGGGTTTCGATAAATATAATGATTTTTTGAAACGTCAAAGATCAGTGAAGTTGTTGGTAAGTTTATTGCTAATGTGGTGGAACATAAACGGCTCCCCGGTAACGATGGCGAAAGGGCAACGTATATATAGATGTTATAATAAGACTGTTTCAACTGAAAATTCGAAGTTGACTCGCTGGAGCTGTGACAAAATTGGCTACTTTGAAAAGGATTCGTAAAGTTATTTTTGCTAATAAATGCCAAAGGATTTGACGCGGATACGTGTTAAACTATGACTTTGGTTTCGAGAGTTTTTCAAGTACATAACTGTGGGTAACATGTGGTTGGATCATCATCTCGATTGTTCATTATCTGAAGTGTCTTCAGGAATTTCGAAGGGTTTGAACACCGATTGTAATCGTTAATATACATATGATGTTCTAGCACAGTTTTGAAGTCAAAATATAGCTTTGAAAGATGTAGAAATCTAAGAGTGATGTCTTCTGTTAAATCTTGACTTGGATTTTGATTTGTCAAAATCAGAATATGTAATCAAATTTGGATGAGAATGGTTGTTTTGATTTCTATAAAAGAATGTATTTTTTTGTGAAAGTAGTGAGTACAGTTGGTGATTGCTGAACCAGATTCGAAGAATGTAACATATTAATTGTGAATTTATATATCTCTCGGGTATTACCTACCCGTTAAAAAAATTTCACAGTTAATATTTTGTACCAAAATTTCATTACAGTCTTTATGAAAATATATAGGTGTATATTTTCTTCAGATGTAACATAGATTTAATGAGTTAATATTAAATTAAACTCATTTGATTTACGGTTGAAATTAGAATTCAATAATCCCTAAAACTTTAGAAATTAAATAACTTTTTCGAAGTATTTCTTCAATGAAATTGAAATTATGAATCAATACTTCGTTATTTGTTGATGCATGATGTTGGTGTTCGTGGATTTCTTGTGAACTTCGCAAAGTACGAATGATGTTATCTGAAAAGTTTCGAGTACATCGATGATGAAAGTGAAAAATCAATCCTACATTTGAATAGTACACTTGATTTATTATGAAATGGAATTCATTGAATTGAAACATAGATCGTAGTTAATGATGGTTAAGTTGTTAAGGAAGGATGTACCTCATAGCATATTAGTAATATGAATTTAACTGAGTAATATCTACCCTTATTTAATTCATACACAATAGCTTAGTACGAAAAGATTTATTTTGATCTCAAAATTCATATGTATATAAATAAAATATACCTATAATTTCTTCAGAGGGAATGAGTTAATAATTCATAACTCATTGATACAATATACTTCGTTGTTGATTTGTAATGATGTCCACGGTGATTCTTGAACTGGCGAAGCTTGTGATATTATAGGTGCTGTTGGTACTGACAGTGCTGGTGATGTTGACGATATTGTTGGTGCTGTTGGTAAAATGAGTCTAGCTTGTAAATCATGCACCATTCCGATCAGGTTTCTACTCTACTGTCTCTGTTCACTCATCTGTTGACGTTGATGATGGTGGTACTGTTGATGCCGGTGTTGCTGCTGGTGCTTGTAACCTTTGCACCTTATTCTCCAAAGCCACTACTAGAGCGCGAAGCTCGTTGGTTTCTTCTACTATACCGGGATGATTGGCGGTTCGGACGAGCGGATGAATAAGATCTAGAATCTGGGATAGTATATAATCATGATGGGATACGCTGGAAATGAGAGAGAAAATGGTGTCTCGAGCAGGTTCACCGGTAAGTGCTTCAGGTTCTTCGTCAA
The DNA here is from genome assembly GCF_046630445.1 of Rutidosis leptorrhynchoides. Taxonomy (NCBI): domain Eukaryota; kingdom Viridiplantae; phylum Streptophyta; class Magnoliopsida; order Asterales; family Asteraceae; genus Rutidosis; species Rutidosis leptorrhynchoides. The sequence continues at coordinate 264,720,222 of NC_092337.1, forward strand.
GAGGGCAATGTGGTGGATGGAAAGGATCGCCTTCTTCTTGTCTCCAATGATTAAGGAGGCTACGAACCCATCCCCAATTCATCCAGAATAGATGATGGCTGATTGGTTGGTCCATTACGGTCACACTGCTTTCGGAGCTTGAGTGAAACTCCATATCGGAATTCGAGGGACTTGAACTAGTAGAGAGTTCCATTTCGTACGATTGAATAAAAGATTTTTCGATATGAAATGATTCCTGGCTATCGGGTGGTATTCTACTTACATGAAATATCTATATATATAGAATAAAAGATATCGTAGATTAAGGAGAAATTTATGGAATATGTCAGGCAAAGTTTACAGTAACAGATACGCTAAGATATGAATTAGCAGATACGCTAAGATATGAATTTTGTCTATACACTATCTACGCAATCAATGCAGTAAGATGTTTCTAGACTTAAGAATGATAAGCAGGTAATTTCCGATAACAAATGATAAGTAAAACTTTTGACTTGCAGACACGGTCGAAGTCCAGACTCATTAATGCATCCTAACAACTACCAGTTAGACACACTAATGCAATACCTGGTTCGCTAAGAGCACCGCTCTGATACCACATGAAGCGACCCGTCCTAATCCATAAGGACGAATACAATAACATATGGTTACATTGCGAGGTATTTGACCTCTATATGATACATTTTTACAAACGTTGCATTCGTTTTAAAAGACAAACTTTCATTTCATCGAAAGTTGACAGACATACATACCATTTCATAATATCCAAACTATAAATGACCTAATATGTCATTTACTTAATAATAATCTTTATTGAACTCAACAATCTTGAATGCAAAGTCTTTTGAAATATATCATGAATGACTCCAAGTAATATCTTTAAAATGAGTAAATGCACCTTGGAAGATTTCTTTCAATCCTGAGAATAAACATGCTTTCAAGTGTCAACCAAAAGGTTGGTGAGTTCATTAGTTTATCGTAATCAATCATTTCCATAATGTTAATAGACCACAAGATTTCCTTTATTCAATAATCATACACTCGCAAGTGTTTAAAAATCATTCATATGGATTGAACACTTGGTAACTGACATTAACATAATTCATATAGAATATCCCCAAACAGAAACTCATCTGCATAATATAAACTCGAAGTACTAAAGCATACCATTATCCAGTATGGGGGGTGTTAGTGCCCGTAGATCTACCTTTAGGATTCACGTCAATTAGGGTGTCTATTCCCTAATTCTTAGGCTACCAAGCTAAAAGGGTGATATTCGATTCGATAATCCAACCATAGAATGTAATTTTCGAGTACTTGTGTCTATTTCGTCAAACATTTATAAAACAGCGCATGTATTCTTAGTCCCAAAAATATATATTGCAAAAGCATTTAAAAAGGAAGTAATAAAACTCACAATACTGTATTTTGTAGTAAAAATACATATAACGAAACTAAACAATGCAAGGTTGGCCTCGGATTCACGAACCTATATCATTTGTATATTTATTAATATACATAGTTGTAATCGAACAATTATATGTATAAATTTATTAGTTATATCCTTTTTATATTAATGATATATATATATATATATATATATATATATATATATATATATATATATATATATATATATATATATATATGTTTCATATATTCATTTTGTATATAAAAATATTAATTTTCGTTATGTTATATATATTAATTATATCTTTAATATATATATATATATATATATATATATATATCATTTGTATATTAATAATAGTAGTTATAATAATACCAAAATAATATTAATAGTGGTAAAAATGATAATAATTATAATACTTAATATTACTAATAAGACAATAATGTTAATAATTCTATTAATGATAATAATAATGATATAATAACTTATAATTGTAAAAATATTAATTTTATTGTTAAAGACAGTTTTGATAATGATTTTGATAATTATATAATAATCATACTCCTGATAATTTTAATAATAATACTTATAATGAAAATAATAATAATAATAGGGATTATGTTACTTGTTACTGTGATAATAACAATAATAATTATAATACTAGTACTAATAATAATAATACTAATAATTATAAAATGATACAAGTATTGATTTTTATGAAAATAATATTAAATTTTATTATTTTCATGATAATAATAATAATAATAATAATAATAATAATAATAATAATAATAATAATAATAATAATAATAATAATAATAATAATAATCATCATCATCATCATTTTTTATAACAATAATAATAATTAAAATCATAACAATGATAATAATTATAATTTTAGTAATGATAATAATAATAACAATAATAATAACAATAATAATAATAATAATAATAATAATAATAATAATAATAATAATAATAATAATAATAATTATTGTTATTATTATTATTATTATTATTATTATTATTATTATTATTATTATTATGATTATTATTATTATTATTATTATTATTATTATTATTATTATTATTATTATTATTATTATTATTTTTGGTATGGAGAACTACCTTCCAAAGTCCTTTTAAAAAAAAGATACGCCTCGAACCGGGCTCGAACCCGTGACCTCTCGCTCACTGCTAACACTCTAAACCTTTGGACTGTTGCCCATTTTCTGTATTAATACCGAAACCATTTATATATAACGCATCCTTCTGTGTATACCTTCTTCTTCCCCATTGAATAAATCGACCGGAATAAATCATCTTCATAAAAGCTAAATCACGTTTGTTTTAGAGTATATAATCGAAACAGAATACTCCTTCATGTGCTATTTTCATTGACAGAAAAGAATTTAATTAAAAAAATCTGTTTCTGATATGAAAAACACGACACGACTCAAACATCAAAATCGAATTTTAAGACGTTTTAGATCACGACTCCAGAATGAAATAAATTCTAAATCCTTCCTGGAAACTTTCTCGATCCTCAATTTTACTTAAAACATAAAAACGTGTTCAAATTTTGTGAAGATCAAAACGTTTGACTTTTTTGAAAATTTACTTTGACTCAGAAATTGGAACACGATAGAAAGAATTGGGGTTTGAAAACTTGTAGTTAGATTAAATGGACGATTCCTAACAAGACTGCACTCCTATATTTTGAAATACAAATCGAATTCGTGCTTTTTGTAATTTCACTCAAGAACAGAGGAAACGAGCCTGGAACTTTTTAATTTTTCCCTTTTTAATTTGATTTGCAGTAGTGGCTTATAAGGAGTGATTAAATACATATCGTAGCTACTATAATTGATCACAACTGCTAAGTGAAATCGACGTGTAACCAAAAGCAGACATGAAGGATAGGGAATAAGATAAAAATACAAAGTCTGAATGCAACTGCTAACAAATTTTTTTGTGTGATGACCGGGAATTTCTGACCAAATTTAAACTTGAATCTTATTTGATTTCGATACGATAAGCAAAGTCTGTAATATTGAAATCTCAAAAAAAAAAAAAAAAAAACTTTGAATCTGTATTCATGTAATCAATTACCCTTTGACTATGCTCGACGATTCACGAACATTTATGTGTATATAGATATGTAAATATAATATATACTTATTAATTGAAAACGATAACAAAGTATTAGATATATAATACTTTACGTGAACATATTTTGTTTCAATATAAGTTTATTATATTTATCGATAAGATTAAAAGATATTTACTGTAGTGACCGGGAAAATTTCGACTAATTTTAAACCAAACTCTCGGTACGATTTAATATTGTTGACACGATAAGCAAAGTCTGTAATGTTGAGTTTCAAAATTTTTGAACTGATTCATATATTCAATTGACCTTCGATAACTCTCGACGATTCACAAACAATTAATTGTAAATACATATGTGTGTATGTATATATAAATAATAATTCGAAATATAAATTGAAGTATTATATGTTGTTGTTATTGAGAATTAATAAAATAAAATAAAAAAAATTATAATATTTATTATTTAAAATATATCTCTAGATATAAATAAAATATATTAAAAATAAATATTAAATATTTTAATACTCGTTTGTTGTTTCGATTGATATTAAGTAAGTTAAATTCAAACTAATGTAATTTTAAAATAAACGGTGGTACGAAAATGAGTTTTATAAATTTTAGGCTTACTAAAAATGTATTTAGGATCTAGATATTAATTTTTAAAACTTTTTATATTTTACCTGGGATTGGGACTGAATAATTAATGTAATTTTTATTTAATAATTAATGACCAAATTTTATTTCATAATGATCAAAATAAATAAAGATAATTACTGTGAAAGTTTAGGATTTTTCTGAAGACTTTTAATGCACCACTTATTAACAACGGAACACGAAATACTCGTAATAGCTTGATGTCGAAAATAAACATCCAAAAATTGAGGCTGCTAACTATTTAACTCGTGGTTGACCATTCTTGCATCCACTAACATGTTTTAATTATTATAAATTATAAATATATTATATTAACTTTATAAGATATATACATATAGATACATGTAGGAGTTTTTAACACAATTTGTCCTCCTTCAATTAAACCCATCAAACACAACAATCTTCACCTCAACTTTCACCTTCCACCATCACCTCCTACGACCACCAACCTCGCCACCACCATGCTCACATTGCAATCTCCACAACTAACCCGTTTTGATTGAATTACATATAAACCGAATACTTCTTTGCTCTATTCTTCAGTTTTAATCACCCGACATTACACTACTTAATTTTCTTCAAAATATTTGACTAACACCATCACCCCATAACCGCCACCCATCACCATTCATAATAATCGATCACCTTGTGTCTCTTCTTCGAATCAACCACCACGGCTACCACAAGCAACCACCCTCGTCATCACTCCAAACATCACCTTTATAGTTCATCATCTTCATGTTTCCAATTAATTCGCAAGTCACCACAACTCATTCTACCTTGAACCTACCATCGATCTACATCTCCACCTATTCTTCCTTTTGTTATGTTTTTCGAACCCCACTTCCAGACTACCCACCATCATCCGTTAATTACTGTTACTGTGACGTTTCTGTTGTTTTCAATCGAACGATAATGGCCATCACCAACCATTTAAACTACTGCTACAAAACGATGTACCTGATTAGTATATTTTTTTATTCTTTCTTCTGTTTATTCGTTTCAGGTGCAACTGCTACAGCTTCTATTCTTCTTCTAGATCATTTTAAAAATTCGCAAACCTGTAAGATCCTATTTTCTTTTGGCCTGGATGCCGTCCAAAAATCTGGGACGCCGTCCCATTATGAAGGCCTGGACGCCGTCCAGAAATCTGGACGCCGTCCAGATGAGCTGTCGAGCCAGATTTGGGTTTTTAAATATTTTAGATGGGTAAATTGGTAATTTCACTTGGTGGACGAATTAAAGGCCCTAGATCAGTTTGGTTGAGCCTCATTACTCCATTCCTAACCACCAAACTTCATCCACTTAAATCCTAGTGAGAGATTGTGATTCAAGTGTGAGAAAGCTCAAATCGGAGAAGAAGAAGCTTGTTTCGGGTTTTAGCTCGAGCATTAAAGTTGTTCATCTCCTCGTTAGCTTCGTTTTGATTGTTGTGGTAAGCCCTAAACTTGATTACCTTAGTTTAATGTGTTTAAGGGTTAGGGTTTGGGTTAGTATTGCACATAAAACCCATTTGTGAGTAATTTAGGGTTTTGGGTAAGTTTGGGTCATGAAGACCCAAATGGTGACTAACCTAGGGTTTTGAAAGGGTAAATGGTGTAAATGGGTCTTAAAGACCTAAGTAAATACTAATACACTTATAGTTAATGTTAGTGGGTGTGATTTGGGTTGTGGGTGACCCAAATGGGTGTGTTGACCTAGAAATGGGTCAAATGGGTCTTTGATGACCTAGGTTATCTTGCATGTATGAAAATGAGTTAACTTTGTGGTTAAAAGTGTGTTAATACCTTAATTGGCTAAAGTTAGGGTTTTTGGTGAAGTTAACCCATTATTAGGTTCAAAGGTGCAAAATGGGTCGGGATTGCACTTAGGGTCAAAAGACTCTAGATTGTTAAGTGAGTTGCTTGACCGACTTGAGTTGTGAATTGATTATGTGCAAAAATGTAATAGGTACGTTACATTGACGTTGCAAGTTCGGTTATCTTACACGAAGACTTTGAGGTGAGTGGAATAATTATATGTGTAGGTATATAATGTATCTATTTGTTGTAGCGTGAAATGTGTAGTGTCGAGGTGTTAAGACACCACGTTTCACGTGAAGAGTGTAGCATCGAGGTGTTAAGATGCCACTCGGGTGTAGCATCGAGGTGTTAAGATGCCACCTAGGAGTGTAGTGTCGAGGTGTTAAGACACCACTCCGTAAAAATAATGAGTGATGCATCGAGGTGTTAAGATGCCACTCAGGGTGATGTGCCGAGGTGTTAAGGTGCCACCCTAGGGGTTAGTGGTGCGAGGTGTTAAGTGCCCTAACGGATGTTACGAACACCGATGGCATTTTCGCGAGCGCCGTTCCCTTGTACTATTGGTTAACCATGGTTATTTGTGTTGTAAGCATATTATATTATTCGAGTTATATTTATATGCGGATGTTGTGCTAGCTTGGGGGTATTGGTGAATTATGGCTTGTTATTGCGATGATAAGCTAATGTTGTTTGCTAGCATGTTTGCGGTTGTGTAAGTGTATGCAAGTAGGTATAATTATATATGTATTCGTATAATTATTGCATTCACTAAGCTTTGCTTACCCTCTCGTTGTTTACCTTTTTTATAGGCTCGGGCGTTGACAAGGGTAAGAGCGTTCAATTGGATTAGTGATCTCCCGCTTGTTTTGTTAGGGGATGCTTTTGGGTGTTAGCTTTTGGAGTTCGACCGAGATTGGGTAGTTTAACCCCAAACACCATGCTCTAGTGTCGTTTGGAACTTAAACTTATATTTGGTCGAAACTTTTATTTTAGAACGAAACTCGTAAAATGGGCGATGTGGACCCGTTGATGTAAAACTTGATTTGATGATGAAAATCTCTTAGTTTCACTTATATTGACTTGTGGTAAAAAGGTTTTCGTTTGAAAGTGTCGGGAAGCGGGTTTTCCGCTCGTGTGAGTTGGACCCGTGATCAGTAGCTGGAAGGCCATTGGGACGCCGTCCCAATTGCTTGGATGCCGTCCCAGTTGTTTGAGCTAGACGCCGTCCCAAACTCTGGACGCCGTCCCACCCTTCTGAGCTGGACGCCGTCCAGGATTCTGGACGCCGTCCAGATGCACTGCCTTAAAAAAAAAATTTTTGGTACGCGTTTTTGGGTTTATGAAGTCGGGTTGTTACAAGTGGTATCAGAGCATGGTCTAATGGATTTAGGCGACTTGAGATAGGTGCCTAGACTTAGACTTTATTGTTAGAGCGCCTTATGCGAGACTTGTAGGACTTTGGGTTTAATCGGGAATTGTTAGTACTTTGGTTTATGAGAATTAACCTTGTGCTAATTGTTTTGGTCTGTGTTTAGCAATCATCAAGCAAGACGGACGTTGTACTAGCAAGTGAATGCGACGTGCTCACGTAACAACGAGTAGCTACCGTTTTTTCTGGTGCAAATCGTGTTAAACAAGCAATGTATGACGATTGTTGAGCGAGATGGAGTAGTGTGGCATATATGTATATACATATGTAATTTGTCCTTTCGTTTTTGTGGTTTAACCTATTTCGTTTTATAGAATGAAGACGAGAAACGGTCCCGATCATGATAACGGAAGTACAAGCGAGGACGCCGAGTTTTCGGCCAAGGTTGAGGCCGTCTTTAAAAAGTTAAAAGCGGATTTTCTTACGGACGTCCGAAAGGTCTTTCAAGATTCGGTCGATGGGCAGGTGACCGATTTGATAAATGAACGAATGAAGGCCACTATCGAAGGGGCCCTTGATGCTAGAAACATTTATCCTCGTAGTGAAGGAGGTGAAGGAAGGCGGGACTTCCACTACAAGAATTTCAAGGACTCTCAACCCCCGATGTTTAATGGGGTACGAGATCCTTTAAAAAGTACATGTTGGATCTCCGACATCGAGGGAGCTTTCCGTACCTCGGAATGTCCTCCCGAGAAGAAGGCGAAGTATGGCTCTAGCATGCTACGAGAAGAGGCTAAGTTATGGTGGGATGATAAAATCAACTTGTATGGTGAGGAACAATGTATGGGCTTGACGTGGGAAGAGTTTTAGAAGGAGTTTTTCAAGGAATACCGAACTTCTTCCGATCTCGATAGAATCCGGGACGAGTTGCACCATTTGCAACAAGGCTCAATGGACTTAGTTACTCTTAAGTCTACATTCTTGGCAAAGACTCGTTTTTGCCCGGAATATGTTGGTGATGATCATAAGCTCATGAAGGATTTCTACCTTACTTTTAATGATGAGTACAAGGGGAAGATTAGTCGGGGTATGGCTAAGTCTTTTGATGAATTATTCGAGTTGGCTCGGGGTTTTGAGCCGGAGGTTCCAAGAAAGAGTAATTTCATGTTTTCCAAAAGAAAATTTGAAGGTTTTAGTTACTCTAACGCCTCAAGCAAGAAGAGCAAGAGGGGGGCCGAAAGTGTCAATAGTGCAAAGAAGGGCACTACCGGCGGGTTTTCTTATACGTGCTACAATTGTGGGCAACCGGGTCATATGGCTCGTGAGTGTCCGAAACCACGTTCCGGAAACAAAGTCACTTGTTTTAATTGCGGCAAAGAAGGGCATAAGAAGCTGGAGTGTCCCGACTTGCGAAACGATAATGTGAAACGGTTAGAGAAGGCGGCGGGTACGGCTAGGGGTCGCAACTATTTGATGACCAATGATGAAGCCAAACAATCGCACGAAGTTGTCTCAGGTACTTACATGGTTAATTCTAATCCGGCAAGGATTCTTTTCGATAGCGGTGCAAATTTGTCGTTTGTGTCTCCTAAATTTGTGCCTAAACTTAATAGACCGTTAGCTAAGTTAAGTCGTCCGATAGAAGTCGAAATAGCGGACGGCAAGACGGTGCTAGTGGTTGATGTGTGTGAAAATTGTGATGTTGTTTTTGGTGCCGAAACCTTTAAAATTGATCTTATTCCAATGACCTTGGGCGACTTTAATATTGTCGTTGGTATGGATTGGCTCGATCGTTATAGAGCCGATATTGCATGCCATGATAAGTTTATTCGTGTGAAGACCCTAAGTGGGGGAGAGTTAATTATTCATGGTGATAAGCGAAGGAGACCGGTGCCGATATGCACTTTTGCACGGGCACGTCGTTTTGTTGTTACCGGTGGCATGGCTTTCCTTGCTCATGTTGTTGATACTCGCAATGAGCCACCACCTATTCGTGAAATTCCGATTGTTAGTGAATTCGAAGACGTTTTTCCGGACGAATTACCGTGTGTTCCGGCGGAAAGACAAGTTGAATTTCGCATCGAGTTGGTTCCGGGGGCTACCCCCATTGCTAAAACTCCTTATCGTTTAGCGCCAACGGAGATGCAAGAGTTGTTAAATCAAATTCAAGAATTGCTCGAGAATGGTTTTATTCGACCGAGTGCTTCACCGTGGGGCGCTCCGGTGTTATTTGTGAAGAAGAAAGATGGTAGTATGCGTATGTGCATTGATTACCGTGAGTTGAATAAAGTGACGATCAAGAATAGTTATCCATTACCTAGGATGGACGATTTATTTGATCAACTTCAAGGTGCAACGTATTTCTCGAAGATCGACCTACGGTCCGGCTATCACCAAATGCGGGTCCGTGAGGAAGACATAGAGAAAACGGCTTTTCGAACGCGTTACGGGCATTATGAGTTTGTAGTTATGCCCTTTGGTCTTACGAATGCACCGGCGGCATTCATGGATCTTATGAACCGAGTGTGCCAACCTATGTTGGACAAGTCGGTAAAAGTGTTCATTGACGACATACTAGTCTACTCGAAAAGTATGAACGAACATGAACATCATTTGCGTGAAGTATTGAAGACGCTATGAAAGGAAAAGTTGTATGCAAAGTTCTCCAAATGTGAATTTTGGCTAAGGGAAGTTCAATTCCTTGGTCATATTGTGAACGAAAACGGTATTCAAGTAGATCCGGGGAAGATCGAAACGGTGAAGAGTTGGGGACGATCGACTACGCCTACGGAAATCCGAAGTTTTCTCGGATTGGCCGGTTATTATCGTCGGTTTATCCAAGATTTTTCTAAGATCGCTTCTTCGTTGACGAAATTGACAAGGAAGAATGCGAGGTTTGGTTGGGAGAACGAGCAAGAAATTGCTTTTCAATTGTTAAAAGAGAAGTTGTGTCAAGCTCCGGTGTTAGTGTTACCGGAAGGTGTTGAAGACATGGTGGTTTATTGTGATGCTTCCTTAAATGGTCTCGGGTGTGTTCTAATGCAAAGAGGTAAAGTCATCGCTTATGCCTCTCGATAATTAAAGGAACATGAAACGAGGTATCCGACTCATGATCTTGAGTTGGCGGCGGTAGTGCATGCGTTGAAAATTTGGTGCCATTACTTGTATGGTGTCAAGTGTACGATTTATTCAGATCGTAAGAGTTTGAAACATCTCTTTAATCAACAAGATTTGAATTATCGCCAACGTAGGTGGATGGATGTGGTGAAAAACTACGATTGTGAAATACTTTATCATCCGGGTAAGGGGAATGTGGTCGCGGATGCGTTGAGTCGAAAGAGTCAACATCCGGCGATAAAAGTGGGGTCGTTACGTTTGATTATTACCAACAATTTTCTTGAAAAGCTTGGTGAGATTCAAATAGAGGCTTATGTTCACAACAAGCATACGGAGCGAATCGTGGGCTAATCGGAGTTTATTACTATGGGCCCGCGTGGTTTGTTGTCTTTTCAAGGAAGGGTGTGGGTGCCTAAGATGGGTGATTACCGACGGGTGCTACTTGATGAAGCACATAAGTCAAAATATTCCATTCATCTGGGCGCGACAAAAATGTATCATGACTTGAAGAAAGATTATTGGTGGCCGGGCATGAAACGTGATGTTGTGAAGTATGTTGAGCAATGTGTCACGTGTTTAAAAGTAAAAGCCGAACACCAAAAGCCGTATGGTAAGTTGCAACCGTTAGAAATCCCGAAGTGGAAATGGGAACACATTACCATGGATTTCATTACAAAGTTACCTAAAACGGCGAGAACCCAATTCGATTCGATTTGGGTTATAGTTGACCGTTTGACAAAAAGCGCTTTGTTTCTTCCCATTAAAGAAGCGATATCGTCGGAGACTTTGGCTAAGTTGTTTATCAAGGAAGTGGTCTCGCGACATGGGGTTCCTATATCTATTATTTCGGATCGAGATACCCGTTTTACATCTCGGTTTTGGGAAAAGTTTCATGAAGATATGGGCACGCAATTGAAGTTGAGTACGGCGTATCATCCTCAAACGGACGGTCAAACCGAACGTACGAATCAAACTTAGGAAGATATGTTACGGGCGTGCATCATTGACTTTGGTGGTAGTTGGGATGAGCATTTGCCTTTGGTGGAATTCTCATACAATAATAGTTATCATACTAGTATCGGGATGCCACCTTACGAAATGCTTTATGGGCGTAGGTGTCGAACTCCCGTTTGTTGGGGAGAAGTGGGTCAAAGAGAGATCGGGAGTACCGATTTGGTTTTAGAGACAAATAGCAAGATCGATTTGATTCGGGAACATTTGAAGAAGGCTCAAGATAGGCAAAAGTCGTATGCCGATAGACGTAGGCGATTGATTGAGTTCCAAGAAGGCGATATGGTGATGCTTAAGGTTTCGCCATGGAAGGGTATTATTCGATTTCGAAAACGGGGAAAGTTAGCTCCTCGGTTTATTGGGCCGTTCAAGGTTTCAGCTCGTGTTGGTGAAGTTGCATATCGATTGGAATTACCCGAAGAGCTTGCGGGGATCCATAATACATTTCATGTTTCCCACCTCCGTAAGTGTCTTGCGGATGATTCCTCATGGATGCCTTTAAACGAGATCGAGCTAAACAACAAGTTAGATTATGTCGAGGAACCGATTGCTATCCTAGACGAGAAGGTGAAAATGTTGAGGAATAAAGAGGTGAGAACTTTCAAGGTTCAATGGCGGCGAAGTAAAGGTTCCGAGTTTACTTGGGAGCCCGAAGAGTTTGTCTTGGTTTATCTTCCTGCTTGTCATGCGGCGTGGATTGCGAGGTCGCAATCCGGTTCAAGTAGGGGAGAGTTGTAAGATCCTATTTTCTTTTGGCCTGGACGCCATCCAAAAATCTGGGACGCCGTCCCATTATGAAGGCCTGGACGCCGTCCAGATGAGCTGTCGAGCCAGATTTGGGTTTTTAAATATTTTAGATGGGTAAATTGGTAATTTCACTTGGTGGAAGAATTAAAGGCCCTAGATCAGTTTGGTTGAGCCTCATTACTCCATTCCTAACCATCAAACTTCATCCACTTAAATCCTAGTGAGAGAGTGTGATTCAAGTGTGAGAAAGCTCAAATCGGAGAAGAAGAAGCTTGTTTCGGGTTTTAGCTCGAGCATTAAAGTTGTTCATGTCCTCGTTAGCTTCGTTTTGATTGTTGTGGTAAGCCCTAAACTTGATTACCTTAGTTTAATGTGTTTAAGGGTTAGGGTTTGGGTTAGTATTGCACATAAAACCCATTTGTGAGTAATTTAGGGTTTTGGGTAAGTTGGATCATGAAGACCCAAATGGTGACTAACCTAGGGTTTTGAAAGGGTAAATGGTGTAAATGGGTCTTAAAGACCTAAGTAAATACTAATACACTTATAGTTAATGTTAGTGGGTGTGATTTGGGTTGTGGGTGACCCAAATGGGTGTGTTGACCTAGAAATGGGTCAAATGGGTCTTTGATGACCTAGGTTTTCATGCATGTATGAAAACGAGTTAACTTTGTGGTTAAAAGTGTGTTAATACCTTAATTGGCTAAAGTTAGGGTTTTTGGTGAAGTTAACCCATTATTAGGTTCAAAGGTGCAAAATGGGTCGGGATTGCACTTAGGGTCAAAAGACTCTAGATTGTTAAGTGAGTTGATTGACCGACTTGAGTTGTGAATTGATTATGTGCTAAAATGTAATAGGTACATTACATTGACCGTACAAGTTCGGTTATCTTACACGAAGACTTTGAGGTGAGTGGAATAATTATATGTGTAGGTATATAATGTATCTATTTGTTGTAGCGTGAAATGTGTAGTGTCGAGGTGTTAAGACACCACGTTTCACGTGAAGAGTGTAGCATCGAGGTGTTAAGATGCCACTCGGGTGTAGCATCGAGGTGTTAAGATGCCACCTAGGAGTGTAGTGTCGAGGTGTTATGACACCACTACGTAAAAATAATGAGTGATGCATCGAGGTGTTAAGATGCCACTCAGGGTGATGTGCCGAGGTGTTAAGGTGCCACCCTAGGGGTTAGTGGTGCGAGGTGTTAAGTGCCCTAACGGATGTTACGAACACCGATGGCATTTTCGCGAGCGCCGTTCCCTTGTACTATTGGTTAACCATGGTTATTTGTGTTGTAAGCATATTATATTATTCGAGTTATATTTATATGCTGACGTTGTGCTAGCTTGGGGGTATTGGTGAATTATGGCTTGTTATTGCGACGATAAGCTAATATTGTTTGCTAGCATGTTTGCGGTTGTGTAAGTGTATGCAAGTAGGTATAATTATATATGTATTCGTATAATTATTGCATTCACTAAGCTTTGCTTACCCTCTCGTTGTTTACCTTTTTTTATAGGCTCGGGCGTTGACAAGGGTAAGAGCGTTCAATTGGATTAGTGATCTCCCGCTTGTTTTGTTAGGGGATGCTTTTGGGTGTTAGCTTTTGGAGTTCGACCGAGATTGGGTAGTTTAACCCCAAACACCATGCTCTAGTGTCGTTTGGAACGTAAACTTATATTTGGTCGAAACTTTTATTTTAGAACGAAACTCGTAAAATGGGCGATGTGGACCCGTTGATGTAAAACTTGATTTGATGATGAAAATCTCTTAGTTTCACTTATATTGACTTGTGGTAAAAAGGTTTTCATTTGAAAGTGTCGGGAAGCGGGTTTTCCGCTCGTGTGAGTTGGACCCGTGATCAGTAGCTGGAAGGCCATTGGGACGCCGTCCCAATTGCTTGGACGCCGTCCCTGTTGTTTGAGCTGGACGCCGTCCCAGTTGTTTGAGCTGGACGCCATCCCAAACTCTGGACGCCGTCTCACCCTTCTGAGCTGGACGCCGTCCAGGATTCTGGACGCCGTCCAGATGCACTGCCTTAAAATTTTTTTTTTTTTGGTACGCGTTTTTGGGTTTATGAAGTCGGGTTGTTACAAAACCACAACCAATTAAAACCCACAATTGTTTCTGTTGTTGTTGCTATAACAATAGTAAAGAATTTAAGAACGATGATGATGATAGATTCCATAAAATCACGATGATGAACAATTTGATAAGTAGAGAAAAGGATGGCGTTCATATTAATGATGGTAGAGGAATATTATCGAGCAAACGTGATAATGATATTATTTAATTTTTTTTTTGATGATTGATATAATTATGATAGATGAGTGGTAGGGTTGCAAAAAGGTCCGATATCTTTTTGTACTCCCCTTTTCCAGCGAATTTTTTGATATTGTGGTAATGGACTTCTTAGTTAGTAGGCTTAGAAATTAAATCTTGGGCTTGTATATGCTGGGCTTGAGTAATTGTAGTAGGGCCGAAAAGAAGAAAAGGAGAAAAGAGAACCAAAATATTTCGGGTTATAAATATATGTGTGTGAAACAAAACAGATATATTTGAACGGAAGAATGGATAAGGAGCCTAGTGTCTAACCGAGAGGTCATGTGTTCGATTCCCATTTGATGCAGACATTTTTTTTACCAACAGAAGCTGTTGGGCTACCATGTTTGATTTACTAATTGGGCAGAATCCTTTCCCTTCTGTTGGGCCGTGAATTGGTTTGGATGATGGGCCGTATACTTGATTGATTGTTGGGCCGTTGATGATCCAGTTGGGATACAGAGAAATGAAGGAGAAAGATGAAACATGGTAACGGATTAAGAAAAAGATGAAACGGAAAAAGGGTTGAATAAGATTAATATGGGAATTAAAACGGAAAAACAAGGGTGAGGGAATGGTTAAGGGGTGTTTGTGGTTAGCAAGTGGTCTTGGGTTCGAGTCCTGTCGTCATATGTATTTTTACAACAAAATACAGTATAGTGAGTTTCATTTGCTCCCTTTTTAAATTCTTTTGCAATATATATTTTTGGGACTGAGAATACATGCGCTGCTTTTATAAATGTTTTACGAAATAGACACAAGTACTTAAAACTACATTCTATGGTTGGATTATTAAACCAAATATCGCCCTTCAAGTCTGGTTACCTAAGAATTTAGGGAAATGGCCCCTGATTGACGTGAATCCTAAAGATAGATCTATGGACTTTGACAAGTCCCATTCAGGGTACGAATGCTTTAGTACTTCGAGATTATTATTATACAGACGAGAGGTTCTGTTTGGGGATATTCTATGCATTAAAGTTAACGTCGGTTACCTGGTGTTCAATCCATATGAATGATTTTTGTCTCTATGCATGGGACGTATATTTATGAGAAATGAAAATCTTGTGGTCTATTAAAAATGATGGAAATTATTATTTATGTTAAACTAATGAACTCACCAACCTTTTGGTTGACACTTTAAAGCATGTTTATTCTTAGGTATGAAAGAAATCTTCCGCTGTGCATTTGCTCATTTTAGAGATGTTACTTGGAGTCATTCATGACATATTTCAAAAGACGTTACATTCGAGTCGTTGAATTCATCAAGATTATTATTAAGTCAATTATAGTTAGATATATTATGAAATGGTATGCATGCCGTCAACTTTCGATGTAATGAAAGATTGGCTTTTCAAAAACGAATGCAATGTTTGTAAAATGTATCATATAAGGATCAAGTACCTCGCGATGTAATCAACTGTTGTGAATCATCTATAATCGATATGGACTTCGCCCGGATGGATTAGGACGGGTCTCTACAGTTGGTATCAGTTCGGTGGTCTTAGCGAACCAGGTCTGCATTAGTGTGTCTAACTGATAAGTCGTTAGGATGCTTTAGTGAGTCTGGACTTCGGCCGTGTCTGCATGTCAAAAGTTTTGCTTATCATTTTATGCCGAAAATCATCTGCTTATCATACTTAGGAAATTACCTGCTTATCATTCTTAGTCTAGACATGTCTTACTGCCTCTATTGCATAGACAGTGTATAGATAAATTCATATCTTAGCGTATCTGTTATTGTTACCTTTGCCTGACAGCTTCCGTAGATTCCTCTGTAACTTATGGGATTTTAGTATTATATATGCATATGTAAATTATGTATTGCAGGGTACTAATCTACATCCTATAATCTATTTCTTATCGAAAATCCTTCATCTAATCGTACTAGATGAATCCCTAAACCAGTTCGAGTCCCTCAGATTTCGATAGCTATTCCAATAGTTATTCCGACAGCTATTCTGACATGGATATTCACCTAAGCTCCGAAAACAGTGTCACCAGAATGAATCAATCATTCAGCCATCCCCAATTTGTCTGATGGGTTCGTAGTCGACTTAATCAATGGAGACGCGAAGAAGGCGATTCCTTCCACCAACCGAATTCACCTCTTGACAATGAACCTGAAGCGTTTACCGGCGAACCTGTTCGAGACACCATTTTCTCTCTCATTTCTAGAGTATCTCGCCACGACTATATCACAAGTCAGATTCAAAACCTTATTCATTCGCTCGTTCATACCGAAAATCATCCCGGAGTAATAAAGTCAATGAGTTTCACACCCGAGTTGTAGCCTTGTAAAATATGGTGCAAAATGTACCAGGTTCAACAACATCAACGGCATCAACTGTACCACCATCAACAATACAAACCACAACAACACACGCCTCAACATCACAATAGGTACCCCGAGCATAATCATCGTTCTACATGACGTTCTGCATCATTTATCATCGTTCAACATGGCGAATATATAATCTTTAATGTTTTAGAGATTATATATTCTTGTTCTAACGTAAATCAAGTGAGTTTAATATCATATTAACTCATTAAATCCATGATTGCATCTGAAGAAAATATATATATGTAAGTATATTTTCATAAAGATTGTAATTAAAAATTCTTTTGTAACAAACTGTTAATGGTGAAAATATTTTAACGGGTAGGTAATACCCTAGAAATATTTAGATTTCGCATTAATAAGTTATACTGTACATTCTTCGAATTTGAGTCGACGATCATTTACTATTCTATTTACAACCACCGATATACGTATCCGTTCACCAAAGAATAACTATTTTTATTCAAATTCAATTTCATATTTGGATTTTGACCTATTAGAATCCAACAAGTGGCATAATGAAGAAATAATGGACACAATAAAAATTGATTAGAAACAGACTAATTAACAATATGAAATTTTGTTAAGGAACCACGCTAACAAGATCCTAGCTAATTGTTCCTAACTAACTGTTAATTCCGTATTACATTTTATTTTATCGTAGTTTATTTATCGCAATTTATATTCTCGCAATTTAATTTATCGTCATTTAATTTCTGTTATTTATTTTACACACTTTAAATATCGGGACACGTATACAAGGTTTTGACATATCATATGGATGCATATATATATATTATTTGAAATAACCATAGACACTCTATATGCAGTAATGCGGGAGTTAGCTATACAGGGTTGAGGTTGATTCTACAATAATAAATATACTTTGAGTTGTGATCGAGTCTGAGACGTATACGGGTCACGACACGTATTAATTAATTCGAATATAATATATTAAACTATATATGAATTACTAGACTGTTAACAGTGGACTATCGACTGTGGACGAATGATATTGGACAATTAAAATGAATTAAAATACTGATTATAACATATGAAACTAAATAATTCTTCAAGTTTGCCACTTGATTTCATCTTAAACCTCATTTGTATCTTGACGATTACAATCTGCGTTCAAACCTTTCGTAATTCTCGAAAACACCTCAATCGGGAGGATGAATCAACCGCACTTCATCTACGTAAGAAGAGATTGATGCATATAGTTATGCACTTGAAAACACTCGGAACTTGAGTAAACGTTTAACACGTATTTGTATTAGCTCCTTTGGCGTTATTACTACGGGAAAAAAAAAAAACCTTTAAAATCCCTTTCCAAATTAGCAAATTTTGTCACAGCTCTAGCAAGTCAACTTTGACTTTTCGTTCGAAACAACCTTATTATAACCTTGATTTATATGTATGCTCTTTTATTGTTACCGGGGAACCTTTTATTATATTCCACCATATTACCAGCAGATGTACCAGCAACCTCATCGCTCCTTGGTTTAAATATCTCCGACAAATCACTAAATTTATCTATCGAAGTCTCATCATGTACTCATCCGCATCTTGTAACAAGAATTGCCATACCAATTACCGGGAATCATCAAATCTGTATTGTGAGGCTCGCAACGTTTCCACATCAACAATTATATGTATCCATATAACATTTATCTCTTAGAACTATGATCTTCCATTCTAAAATTCTGAAAAGCACCCAGTCTGTGAATTAATACTCTGAATTTTGAAAAGTTGAATGAAGCAACAAAAACTGTAAACGACCTTAACCGTCAAAAGTATGATGATGAAGAATAGAGTGTTGGAAATTTAGTACCAAAAAGCGAATTATGCGAAATTATGAAGGAGACTGTGGACAAATCGCAAGAGCTAAACTTGTACATAAAGAATCCTGATGATTCTGTTTCTGATGAAATCTTTAGAAAATATCTTGCTCCGTACTCATGTTAAATCTTGTGGAAAAATCTTTCTTCACCAAACTTCGATCTTAGAAATTCCAAAATATCATCATAAATATCTTCGATATTTCTGAGGATATTTTCATAAATATTCTTGTCCGAAATTATTTATCTCTTCGTGGTATCTATGTTACATCATAAAGGAAACTGTATAGTTTTTTTTATTCTGTAAAATTTCGAGTTTAAATTCTAAATGTTTTTGAAGTATTGGGGAACTAATGCATGATTTAGTATAATATAATGACACTTGATCAACGTGATTATATTACAGTAAGTCATGCTTAGTTTCTAATGGGACGTGATGATTCACAGATCATAACGTCATCATGTGCCATGTTACACGACTCTTACGTTCTATCTAATCTCTAAACATATTAAGAACATATTTTCTTGATAGTTCTATCTTTTCTCTTGAATTCTGGTAATTTACCAAATCAAAATCATGCTATTACAATCTCTCTCTTAGAACATTAGTCATGTTCATTCGAAACTCCATACTTACAAATTCTGGACCATTACTTGCGAAAAGAAAACAAAAGCATGGAACTTCGAAATAGAAAGGGGGTATAAATCGCAGCAAATAAGAGAGAGCATTAACTATGAATGACAATGATTATAGAAGACGAAAGCAGAGACTCCAAAATATAAGGGAGAATATAAAGCCCGATAACAACACATAAATTACAAACTGTGGATATTAATACGAATAGCAATATAAAGACACGGTAGAATTAAGAATAGTATCATCCCAAGGTAATAGTAGAATTAACCAGATTCTTCTGGTGGAAGATTAAAAAGAAGGATGATAGAAATGATAATTAAGAAAATATCAAGGAGTAGAACTGAATGAAGCATTTTCCCAATCTTTTAGAAGTAAGAATTAAGAATGAAAGTATAGGAATGATGAAAATAAGGGAACGGAAGAAGTTCATTTATAGTGGAGATACCAGACAAACCAATCGATACAGATCATCGCACTTAATTATAGAGATCTTAATTTCCTTACTCACCGAAGAATCAAATCTTTTAGATTTCTAAGATTTCCTTTAAATCTCTTGAATTCCGTAATTCAAACGTGACCACGTCAAAGGTTAAGACGCACCTTATTTTCTAAATTTAACCATGACTAGTCAAAAGTTATGATGAAACTTGTCTATCTCATTTCATTATTTAGTGATAGTTTTATTCGTACGCTTTGAGTGATTTAACTGTTTTATCTATATTAATCAATAATGATAAAACTCAAATTATCAACTCATATTCGTCATGAAAACATTTTTATTGTTAGCCATGACGACCTCACTCAAATTTCAGGACGAAATTTCTTTAACGGGTACTGTAGTGACCCGAAAAATTTCGACTAATTTTAAACCAAACTCTCGGTACGATTTAATATTGTTGACACGATAAGCAAATTCTGTAATGTTGAGTCTCAAAATTTTTGAACTGATTCATATATTCAATTGACCTTCGACTGCTCTCGACGATTCACAAACAATTAATTGTAAATACATATGTGTGTATGTATATATAAATAATAATTCGAAATATAAATTGAAGTATTATATGTTGTTGTTATTGAGAATTAATAAAATAAAATAAAATAAATTATAATATTTATTATTTAAAATATATCTCTAGATATATTTAAAATATATTAAAAATAAATATTAAATATTTTAATACTCGTTTGTTGTTTCGATTGATATTAAGTAAGTAAAATTCAAACTTATGTAATTTTAAAATAAACGATGATACGCAAATGAGTTCTATAAATTTTAGGCTTACTAAAAATGTATTTAGGATCTAGATATTAATTTTTAAAACTTTTTATATTTTACTTGGGATTGGGAGTGAATAATTAATGTAATTTTTATTTAATAATTAATGACCGAATTTTATTTCATAATGATCGAAATAAATACAGATAATTACTGTGAAAGTTTAGGATTTTTCTGAAGACTTTTAATGCACCACTTATTAACAACGGAACACAAAATACCCGTAATAGCTTGATGTCGATAATAAACATCCAAAAATTGAGGCTGCTAACTATTTAACTCGTGGTTGACCATTCTTGCATCCACTAACATGTTTTAATTATTATATATTATAAATATATTATATTAACTTTATAAGATATATATATATATATAGATACATGTAGGAGTTTTTAACACAATTTGTCCTCCTTCAATTAAACCCATCAAACACAACAATCTTTACCTCCACTTTCACCTTCCACCATCACCTCCTACGACCACCAACCTCGCCACCACCATGCTCACCTTGCAATCACCACAACTAACCCGTTTTGATTGAATTACATACAAATCGAAAACTTCTTTGCTCTATTCATCAGTTTTAATCACCCGACATTACACTACTTAATTTTCTTCAAACTATTCGACTAACACCATCACCCCATAACCGCCACCCATCACCATTCATAATAATCGATCACCTTGTGTCTCTTCTCCGAATCAACCACCACGGCTACCACAAGCGACCACCCTCGTCATCACTCCAAACATCACCTTTATAGTTCATCATCTTCATGTTTCAAATTAATTCACAAGTTACCACAACTCATTCCACCTTGAACCTACCATCGATCTACATCACCACATATTCTTCCTTTTGTTATGTTTTTCGAACCCCACTTCCAGACTACCCACCATCATCCGTTAATCACTGTTATTGTGACGTTTCTGTTGTTTTCAGTCGAACGATAATGGCCATCACCAACCATTTAAACTGCTGCTATAAAACGATGTACCTGATTAGTATATTTTTTTCTTTCTTCTGTTTATTCATTTCAGCTGCAACTGCTACAGCTTCTATTCTTCTTCTATATCGTTTTAAAAAATCGCAAACCACAACCAATTGAAACCCACAATTGTTTTTGTTGTTGTTGCTATAACAATAGTAAAGAATTTAAGAACGATGATGATGATAGATTCCATAAAATCACGATGATGAACGAGTTGATAAGTAGAGAAAAGGATGGCGTTCATATTAATGATGGTAGAGGAATATTATGGAGCAAACGTGATAATGATATTATTTACTTTTTTTTTTTTTTGATGATTGATATAATTATGATAGATGAGTGGTAGGGTTGCAAAAAGGTCCGATATCTTTTTGTACTCCCCTTTTCCAGCGAATTTTTCATATTGTGGTAATGGACTTCTTAGTTAGTAGGCTTAGAAATTAAATCTTGGGCTTGTATATGCTGGGCTTGAGTAATTGTAGTAGGGCCGAAAAGAAGAAAAGGAGAAAAGAGAACCAAAATATTTCGGGTTATAAATATATGTGTGTGAAACAAAACAGATATATTTGAACGGAAGAATGGATAAGGAGCCTAGTGTCTAATCGAGAGGTCCTGTGTTCGATTCCCATTTGATGCAGACATTTTTTTTACCAACAGAAGCTGTTGGGCTACCATGTTTGATTTACTAATTGGGCAGAATGCTTTCCCTTCTGTTGGGCCGTGAATTGGTTTGGATGATGGGCCGTATACTTGATTGATTATTGGGCCGTTGATGATCCAGTTGGGATACAGAGAAATGAAGGAGAAAGATGAAACATGGTAACGGATTAAGAAAAAGATGAAACAGAAAAAGGGTTGAATAATATTAATATGGGAATTAAAATGGAAAAACAAGGGTGAGGGAATGGTTAAGGGGTGTTTGTGGTTAGCAAGAGGTCTTGGGTTCGAGTCCTGTCTGAGGCATAATTTTTTGGAAAAGCTTTTGAGGTTCGTGAATCCGAGGCCAACCCTGCATTGTTCAAATGTTGTCATATGTATTTTTACTACAAAATACAGTATAGTGAGTTTCATTTGCTCCCTTTTTAAATGCTTTTACAATATATATTTTTGGGACTAAGAATACATGCGCTGCTTTTATAAATGTTTTACGAAATAGACACAAGTACTTAAAACTACATTCTATGGTTGGATTATTAAACCGAATATCGCCCTTCAAGTCTGGTAACCTAAGAATTTAGGGAAATGGCCCCTGATTGACGCGAATCCTAAAGATAGATCTATGGACCTTGACAAGTCCCATTCGGGGTACAAATGCTTTAGTACTTCGAGATTATTATTATACAGACGAGAGGTTCTGTTTGGGGATATTCTATGCATTAAAGTTAACGTCGGTTACCAGGTGTTCAATCCATATGAATGATTTTTGTCTCTATGCATGGGACGTATATTTATGATAAATGAAAATCTTGTGGTCTATTAAAAATGATGGAAATGATTATTTATGTTAAACTAATGAACTCACCAACCTTTTGGTTGACACTTTAAAGCATGTTTATTCTCAGGTATGAAAGAAATCTTCCGCTGTGCATTTGCTCATTTTAGAGATGTTACTTGGAGTCATTCATGACATATTTCAAAAGACGTTGCATTCGAGCCGTTGAATTCATCAAGATTATTATTAAGTCAATTATAGTTAGATATATTATGAAATGGTATGCATGCCGTCAACTTTCAATGTAATGAAAGATTGGCTTTTCAAAAACGAATGCAATGTTTGTAAAATATATCATATAAGGATCAAGTACCTCGCGATGTAATCAACAGTTGTGAATCGTCTATAATCGATATGGACTTCGCCCGAATGGATTAGGACAGGTCTCTACATTTACAGAGTCCATTAAGGATCATGTTATTATTATGAGTCTCTGTTATGAGGTCCACGATGATTTGAGAAATCTATTCTTTTAACAATATTCGAAATAAATGGTAAAGTGATTACAAGTAAGAACAAGTGTGTCAATTAACGAAATGTAATAATGAGGTTCTGTTAGGAATAATTTGTTTAAACAATCTGTAAAATCCCAGATGTTAATTCTTTCTTTTGATTACGAATTTTCGAGTCAAAGGTTTAATTTTAAAAAGTCAAAGAATTTGTTCATCCTAAAATTCGAAATCATTTTAATGTTATTGGATCAACTGATGATTGAGGAAGTTTCTATGAAGGATATACAACCTATTTCATGTAGAAATTAACATCCAAATGAATTATAATTTCGATAAACTGCAGCTATTTTTTTTATTTCGTTGCTGTAAATTAAAATAATTCATGTATGAATGTTCTGCTTCGTTTATGTATTTTAAAACAAATGAATTATAATTTGGTTATGAATTATATATTGCTCTGGTCGAATTGCTTGTAAGATGAAGAAGAACTGGGGAAGAACATAATAAATGAGATAAATAAATAGAGGTAGGGATTATTATCGGAAAAACAAGAATAGAGGAACAGTTTAGAAGGTTTGCGGGTATTCGAGGGGTCTCAACTTCGAGCCATGGCAGGGTCACTTTATTTGTTTTTGGGCCAATTTTTATGAGGTAGCTTCCTTATTATTATTATTATTATTATTATTATTATTATTATTATTATTATTATTATTATTATTATTATTATTATTATTATTATTATTATTATTATTATTATTATTATTATTATTATTATTATTATTATTATTATTGTTATTGTTATTTATAAAATGTTATCTTTTATGTTAAAAATTAGGAGATGATTATTATTATTACCATTTAGTTAATAATAAGTAATATCACTAAATATTATTATTATTATTATTATTATTACTATAAGTATTATCAATATGCTGATTATTCTTAAATTGTATCATTTATGAATTATAGATATTACTACTAATATATGTATTAATGTTATTATGATTAGAGTTATTATTATTACGTGAGATAATACAAGCTATCATTATTTTCTTTAATATTTGTATTAGTAACACTTTTGTAACTATTAGTATTATTATTAATAATATCAATATTATAATTATTAATATTATTTATTTATTTTTTTTAAAAAAAAGGTTATTATTATGATTATTAGTAAATCATTAATATCAGCACTATCATTTTAAGCAGACAGATATTTTGTACATAAAATATACTTATTACGTAAACTATAATTATATTAAAATCTCACCTAACTATATATATCAAACTTACTAATATTAATTAAATAAATACTTACAAATAACAAACTATCAAAAAAAATTTAAAATATAACATTTAAACAAGAATGGATATATTAATATAACAATATAAATAACAACTATTTTGAATATAAACACAAATTAAATATATGATATATAAATTAAGATATTATAAATTGTTCGATTACGAATATACGTTTTAATATATATATATACCAATGATATAGGTTCGTGAATCCGAGGCCAACCCTGCATTGTTCAATGTCGTCATATGTATTTTTACTACAAAATACATTACTGTGAGTTTCATTACTCCCCTTTTAAATGCTTTTGCAATATATATTTTTGGGACTGAGAATACATGAGCTGCTTTTATAACTGTTTTACGAAATAGACACAAGTAATTGAAACTACATTATATGGTTGAATTATCTAAATTGAATATGCCCCTTTTTATTAAGTCTGGTAATCTAAGAATTAGGGAACAGACACCCTAATTGACGCGAATCCTAAAGATAGATCTATCGAGCCCAACAAGCCCCATCCAAAGTACTGGATGCTTTAGTACTTCGAAATTTATATCATGTCCGAAGAAGGATCCCGGAATGATGGGGATATTCTTATATATGCATCTTGTTAATGTCGGTTACCAGGTATTCAATCCATATGAATGATATTTTTGTCTCTATGCATGGGACGTATATTT
The DNA here is from genome assembly GCF_046630445.1 of Rutidosis leptorrhynchoides. NCBI lineage: Eukaryota > Viridiplantae > Streptophyta > Magnoliopsida > Asterales > Asteraceae > Rutidosis > Rutidosis leptorrhynchoides. Next base: position 264,745,787 of record NC_092337.1, read on the forward strand.
ATGAGAAATGAAAATCTTGTGGTCTACTGAAATGATGGAAATGATTATTTATGTTAAACTAATGAACTCACCAACCTTTTGGTTGATACTTGAAAGCATGTTTATTCTCAGGTACGAAAGAAATCTTCCGCTGTGCATTTGCTCATTTTATAGATATTACTTGGAGTCATTCATGGTATATTTCAAAAGACGTTGCATGCCTATCAACTTTCGATGTAATGAAAAATTGTCTTTTCAAAAACGAATGCAATATTTGTAAAATGTATCATATAGAGGTCAAGTACCTCGCGATGTAATCAACTGTTGTGAATCGTTTATAATTGATATGGACTTCGTCCGGATGGATTAGGATGGGTCTTCACAGTTGGTATCAGAGCGGTGGTCTTAGCGAACCAGGTCTTGCATTAGTGTGTCTAACTGATAGTCATTAGGATGCATTAGTGAGTCTGTACTTCGACCGTGTCTACATGTCAAAATTTTTACTTATCATTTTTGTCGAAAATCATCTGCTTATCATCATTAGGAAATTACCTGCTCATTATTCTTAACCTAGACATGTTTTACTGCATTGACTACATGAATAGCGTATAGACAAAATTCATATCTTAGCATATCTACTAATCCATATCTTAGCGTATATGTCACTGTAGAGTTTATCTGACACGTTTTCTTAATTTTCTCCGTAATTCATGGGATCTTTGGAAGTATGTATAGATATTCTATATATAATTAGAATATCATTCGATACTCGAAAATCATTTCATATCAAAACCCTTTAACTGATCAAGAGAGATGGATCCTACACCTAGCTTGGATTCCTTTAGTTCCGGAAGCGATTTCGAGATGTATATTGAAGCAGACTCCGAAGTCAATGAATCAGAAGTGCCTCAACCATTTAGTTATTTTTCTTTCTGGAGGAGATAGGGGTGGGTCCGAGACTTACTCACTCGATGGAGAAATGAAGAAGGCGAGCCCTACCGCGAACCAAACTTACCTCCTAACATCGGAGAAAACGATGTACTCACCGGTGAACCTATGCGCAACACTGTATTCACCCTTCTTGCTAAAGTTTTCCACCTCGAAGGTCGCGTTACTGCAATCTCAGAAAATATTCAACCTCTACTTCCGAATACCAATTGTAGGGGAATATTAGAAGAAGTTAGGGAACTTCTGTGATGACCCGGAAATTTTCGACCAAATTTAAACTTGATCTTTATATGTTCCGACACGATAAGCAAAGTTTATAAGGTTGAGTCTTAAAAATTTTGGAACTATGTTCATGTATTCAATTACCTTCGACTATTCCCAACGTTTCACGAACAAATTTATGTAACTTGATGTGCATATATAATTATATATATATGGTGATAAATACTATTATAAGAATGATTAAAATTATAACCTAGTTGTAATTTAAATATTATTAGTTATTATTATTACTGTTATTATAGTTATCATCATTATTATTATTATAAAAAATAATACCAATTACTATTAATTATTAACATTTATCATTTTTGTAGTTATTATTATTATTATCTTTATCAAAATATATATTATTATTATTAACAAGATTAATAACAATTAGCATTTTTATTATTTTTATTACTAATATTGTTATTACTATTATTACTAATATTATTATGTGTACTATTATTATTATTAGTAATATTATTATTATTATTATTATTATTATTATTATTATTATTATTATTATTATTATTATTATTATTATTATTATTATTAGTGTTTTTATTATTATTATTATTATTATTAATTTATATTTATTAATATTGATTTTAACTACATATGAAATATGTTTCGGTTTCAATCATTCCCATACTATAGATTATGTTGATTTCTATCTAAAACTAGTACAAAATTATTCCAAACAATCACAAGATAACAATTTTAGTTAGTAGGATAGTACACCTTTTTAATTCTTTATTCTTCTTCTGTTTTTGATTTCAAGCATATCGAATCAATTCAACTATCAAACAAAAATTCTATGGGGCCAAATGATCTATAAAATTATCGTGTATCCTCAATACAACTCTCTATCTATCACTCTCTCTCTTTCTCTTTTTCTCTGTCCAAGAACAACTATCATCAACAATCAACTTGTTTCCAATAAAGCTTTTCGATTACCATCACAGCCACCATCTCTCCGTCTCCTATTTCTGCAGCTGCAAATCACCATCAATGAGCACAACCACCACCCTTTACAACCATCTTCGGTTCACTATCACTCTCATTAGGACCTACCATCATCAAACCCATTTTTGATCACCATCCTTTTTATCTCCATAATCACCACAATCAACTATGCATACTACCTGCTACTACTATTTAATGCAACCACCTTCGCAAAAAAAAAAATTTCATTCTTTCTTCAATCATCACCGAGACCATCTAATACCTTCATTTTTTTTCCTGAAATTCCTCCTGTCATGAGTTAATTGCAGTTTTTTTACTCAAATTATTATACAGAAGTGTATAGCGAATACATACTTCTAGTTATCATCATTATTATTATTATAAAAATAATACCAATTACTATTAATTATTAAAATTTATCATTTTTGTAGTTATTATTATTATTATCTTTATCAAAATATATATTATTATTATTAACAAGATTAATAACAATTAGAATTTTTATTATTTTTATTACTAATATTGTTATTACTAATATTATTATGTGTACTATTATTATTATTATTATTATTATTATTATTATTATTATTATTATTATTATTATTATTATTATTATTATTATTATTATTATTATTAGTGTTTTTATTATTATTATTATTATTATTATTATTAATTTATATTTATTAATATTGATTTTAACTACATATGAAATATGTTTCGGTTTCAATCATTCCCATACTATAGATTATGTTGATTTCTATCTAAAACTAGTACAAAATTATTCCAAACAATCACAAGATAACAATTTTAGTTAGTAGGATAGTACACCTTTTTAATTCTTTATTCTTCTTCTGTTTTTGATTTCAAGCATATCGAATCAATTCAACTATCAAACAAAAATTCTATGGGGCCAAATGATTTATAAAATTATCGTGTATCCTCAATACAACTCTCTATCTATCACTCTCTCTCTTTCTCTTTTTCTCTGTCCAAGAACAACTATCATCAACAATCAACTTGTTTCCAATAAAGCATTTCGATTACCATCACAGGCACCATCTCTCCCTCTCCTATTTCTGCAGCTGCAAATCACCATCAATGAGCACAACCACCACCCTTTACAACCATCTCCGGTTCATTATCACTCTCATTAGGACCTACCATCATCAAACCCATTTTTGATCACCATCCTTTTTATCTCCATAATCACCACAATCAACTATGCATACTACCTGCTACTACTATTTGATGCAACAACCTTGGCAAAAAAAAAAAAAATTTCTTTCTTTCTTCAATCATCACCGAGACCATCTAATACCTTCATTTTTTTTCTTCTGAAATTCCTCCTGTCATGAGTTAATTGCAGTTTTTTTTTAATCAGATTATTATACAGAAGTGTATAGCGAATACATACTTCTAGTTTCAGTCGAGCAATTTAATATAATGATGATGGGTTAGTTAAAGTGTTTTCAACATGGGTGTATTACAAATTTACACTACCTCATATCCTTTAATTGCGGGACAATCAAACAAATGGAATAATCTACTCCTAATGGTGGCCGACTAGATTAGCAACTAAACCACTTGTCTTATTTTATTACAATGGTTGTTTCCATTTTCTTTTAATTCAAACCCTTTTTCCTGCGTATTATCTGTTTCCATTTAAAAATCAAACACAATAAGACATCTCATAAACCACATACAAGTTTCGCTTACTGTTTCGTATATAAACTGAAAAACCTCAGCTGGACCGTGATTCGTTTTTTTGTGTTGGGCCGAAGACTTGGATTTTAAGTCGGGTCGAGATCACTTTGGGTATTAAAGAAATGGAATTCGAAGTTGGCTACCAGGACAGTCCACAAAAAGAAAGTAATTTGTGTTGATGATTTAGCTTTACATGGTCAAATTGAGGCTGCTACTTTATATTATACTTTTATACCGAAAACCCTATTCATTTATATTGATACGTGTTGTTGTTGGTACCACATGAACCCCCACCATTCCATTGATGGGTCTAAACTAAAACAAATTAGTGGGATGTGATAATGCTAGTAGGGCCGATGGGTTGTTGTGTCCCTTTCCCTCTGCTCGTTGTTATTTCAGTTTTAGGTAGATGGTGATGAATAACGAATTCAATGATGAGTGATGATGATGTACGAATTAATGATTTAGATGGTGATTCGTGATTTTATGTGTTTATGATAAATAGATAAGAATGATGATGAAGATTACGGTAGAGAATGATGGTAAGATGATGGCGATGTGATGAATCGGTTATGATAATCGATGAGGATGATGATGATGCTTGTTGATATTAGATGAGGATAAGGTTATGATGAGAAAGATGATAATCGTAAAACGGGTTTAGAGAAAGGAGAGGAAAACAGATACATGATAAAATTAATTAAAATCCTTATTAAATCAGAAAAACAAGAAGGGATGGATGGTTAGAGGTGTTTGGTGTTAAGCGAGAGGTCTCGGGTTCGAGTCTTGTCGGAGGCAGTTTTATTTTATTTTGGGAGATTATACCCTTGAGGTAGTTTATCTTTATTTTTAATCATGTTATTATTAAAATTATTATTATTATTATTATTATTACCACTAAAATCATTATAAATATTTTTATTAAAATCATTAAGATTATTGGTATTATTATTAAAATTATCATTTTTATTACTATTTTTATCATTAACATGATTCTTATTATTATTATTATTATTATTATTATTATTATTATTATTATTATTATTATTATTATTATTATTATTATTATTATTATTATTATTATTATTATTATTATTATTATTATTATTATTATTATTATTATCATTAATAACATTATTTTACCAAATACATATTAGATACATAAAAATATATTTGATACATAATATAATTATATTAATATTACATAAGATATTAGAATGAACATATTGACATTAATTATATAAATATTATCTATAAAAAATTATTGATTTTCGATATAATACTAACTACTTATATACATATAATAATATAACTATATGCATAGATATTAATAAAAATATGTAACACATAATTGAAGATATATTATTTAAGTAAAGTATATATATAGTTATATATATCTTAAATAGAATTTAGTATAATTACTATATAATTAAAATACTTAAATAAATATCATATGATTAATAAATGGAATTATGTGTTTATATGTTTTAATATATATTACTGATATAGGTTCGTGAATCCGAGGTCAACCCTACTCTTGTTAAATGACGTCATATGTATTTTTATTACAAAATACAAAAATGGTGAGTTTCATTTGCTCCTTTTTTACTCATTACATTTTTGGGCTGAGAATACATGCAAATGCTTTATTAACTGTTTTTACAATATTTATATGCGTGAGTTTCATTAATCCCTTTTTAAATGCTTTTGCAATATATATTTTTGGGACTGAGAATACATGCACTGTTTTTATAACTGTTTTACGAAATAGACACAAGTAATTGAAACTACATTATATGGTTGAATGATCGAAATCGAATATGCCCTTTTTTATTAAGTCTGGTAATCTAAGAATTAGGGAACAGACACCCTAATTGACACGAACTCTAAAGATAGATCTATTGGGCCCAACAAGCCCCATCCAAAGTATCGGATGCTTTAGTACTTCGAAATTTATATCATGTCCGAAGGAGGATCCCGGAATGATGGGGATATTCTTATATGCATATTGTGAATGTCGGTTACCAGGTGTTCAATCCATATGAATGATATTTTTGTCTCTATGCATGGGACGTATGTTTATGAGAAATGAAAATATGAAATCTTGTGGTCTATTAAAATTATGAAATGATTATTTATGTTAAACTAATGAACTCACCAACCTTTTGGTTAATACTTGAAAGCATGTTTATTCTCAGGTATGAAAGAAATCTTTCGCTGTACATTTGCTCATTTTAGAGATATTACTTGGAGTCATTCATGGCATATTTCAAAAGACGTTGCATTCGAGTCATTGAGTTCATCAAGATCATTATTCAGTCAATTATAGTTGAATGTATTATGAAATGGAACGCATGTTGTCAACTTTCAATGAAATGAAAGTTTGTCTTTTAAAAACGAATGCAATGTTTGTAAAATGTATCATATAGATGGCAAGTACCTCGCAATGTAATCAACTGTTATGAATCGTTTATAATCGATATGGACTTCGTCCGGATAGATTAGGATGGGGCGTTACAGTTGGTATCAGAGCGGTGGTCTTAGCGAACCAGGTCTTGCATTAGTGTGTCTAACTGATAGTCGTTAGGATGCTTTAGTGAGTCTGGACTTCGACCGTGTCTGCATGTTAAAAGTTTTGCTTATCATTTCGTGTCATAAATCATTTGTTTATCATCCTTAAATTCTAGACACGTCTTACTGCCTCTATTGCATAGACAGTGTATAGATAAATTCATATCTTAGCGTATCTGTTATTGTTACCTTTGCCTGACAGCTTCCGTAGATTCCTCCGTAACTTATGGGATTTTAGTACTATATATGCATATGTAAACTATGTATTGAAGGGTACCAATCTACATCCTATAATCTATTCCTTATCGTCCTTCATCTGATCGTACGAGATGAATCCCTCAACTAGTTCGAGTCCCTCAGATTCCGACAGCTATTCTGATAGTTATCCTGACAGTTATTCTGAATGGATAGTCATCTAAGCTCTGGAAGCAACGACACCAGAATGAATCAACCAATCATCCATCCCCAATTCATCTGATGGATTCGTATTTGACTCAATCAACGGAGACGTAAAGAAGGCGATTCCTTCCACCAACCGAATTCACCTTTTGGCGAAGAACCTGAATCACTTACCGGCGAACTTGTTCGAAATACTATTTTTACCCTCACTCTCTGAATATCTTGCTATGATTATATACTATCTCAAATTCAAAACCTTATTCACTCGCTCGTTCCTACCGACAATCATCTTGGAGTAATCAAAGAAGTCAACGAGCTTCGCACCCGAGTTGTAGCTTTGAAAAATATGGTGCAAAATGTGCCAGCTTCAGCAACATCACCGGCATCAATAGTACCACCAAAAATAACCGCATCGCAAACCTCAACTTCACAATCTGTCACGCGAACATCAAAGTCATACGTACCATGGATACCAAGGAGTACCAACAACAATGAACGATGAAGTATTAATTCATAACTTCATTGAAGAAATATTCTGCGAAGAATATGTGGTTTCTAAAAGTTTTAGAGATTATTTATCTTAGCTCAAACCGAAATATTAAATAAGTTTAATATTATATTGACTCATTAAATCTATAATTACATCTGAAGAAAATATATATTTAAGTATGTTTTCATAAAGATTGTAATTAAAAATTCTTTTGTACATACTGTTAATGGTGAAAATATTTTAACGAGTAGGTAATACCCGAGGAATATTTAGATTTCACATTAATAAGTTACACTGTACACTCTTCGAATCTGATTCAACTGTCATTTACTATTCTACTTACATCCACAGATATACGAATCCGTTGACCGCAGAATAACTATTTTCATTCAATTTCATATTTGGATTTTGACCTATCAGAATCTAACAAGTGCCATAATGAAGAAAACATTTGACGAAATAAAATTTGTTAGAAACAAACAAATTAACTATGAGAAATTTTGTTAAGAATCCACGCTAACTGTTCCTAGCTAATTGTTCCCAGCTAACCGATTACACTTTATTTATCACAATTTAATTATCGCAATTTACATTCTCGCAATTTTATTTATCGTCATTTAATTTCTGTTATTTACTTTACACATTTTATTTATCGTCATTTAATTTCTGTATTTATTTTTTGCACTTTAAATATCGGGACACGTATACAAGGTTTTGACATATCATATCGACGCATTTATATATATTATTTGGAATAACCATAGACACTCTATATGCAGTAATGATCGAGTTCTCTATACAGGGTTGAGGTTGATTCTCAAATAATATATATAATTTGAGTTGTGATCGAGTCTGAGATGAATACGGGACACGATACGTATTAATTAATTCGAATATTATATATTAAACTATATATGAATTAATGAATTGCTAACTGTGGACTATCAACAGTGGACTATCAACATTGGACAATTAAAATGAATTAAAATATTGACTATAACATATGAAACTAAACAATTCTTCAAGTTGCCACTTGATTTCATCTTAAACCTCATTTGTATCCTGATGATTACAATCTGCGTTCAAACCTTTCATGATTCTTGAAAACACCTCAATCGAGAGGATGAACCTACCGAACTTCATCTATGGAAGGAAAGATTTATGCATATAGTTATGCACCTAAAAACGCTCGGAACCAGTATAAATGTTTAACACGTACCTGTGCTAGCTCTTTGGTATTGTTATTTCCGAAAAATAACAACGCAATTTCTTTTCAAATTAGCCAATTTTATCACAGCTCCAGCAAGTCAGCTTCGACTTTCATTCAGATAAGACTTATTATAACCTTGATTTATAAGCTTACATGTCTTCATCATTATCGGGGAAACGTTTACATCCCATCACATTATCAGTAAACTACCAACAACTTCATTTCTCATTGACTTAAGTCTCCCTGAAGAATCATTATATTTGTTCATTAAAACCCTATCATATACTTATCCGCATCTTATAACGAGAATGGTCATTTCAATTTCCGAGAATTAACAATCAGTATTTCGAATCTCGCAGCGTTTCTACATCAACAGTTATATGTACACATATAACAATTATCCCTTAGAATTATGATCTTCCATTCTGAAATTCTGAAAAGCACTGTAGCCTACGAATCAGTTCTTTGAGTTTTGAAAAAGCTGAATGACGCAGCAGAAACTGTAGACAACCGTAAATGACCTTAACCGTCGAAAGTTTGATGAGAAAGAATAGTATGTTGGTAAAGCTCGGAAAAATTGGAACTGAAAAATAGATTGAGCAAACCATGAAGGAGACCAAGGCTAAATACAAGGACCATACCATATATTCAAAGAAACCAGGTAATTCTGGATCCGGTGAAATCTTCAACGAATATCTAGCTCCATACTCATGTTAAAATCTTGCGGAAAATCTTTCTTCATCAATCATCGAACTTAGAAATTCCAAAATATCATCATAAATATCTTCGATATTTCTGAGGATATTTTCATAAATATTCTCGTCTGAAATTATTTATCTCTTCGTGCCATCTATATTACATCATAAAGGAAACTACTTTAGTTTCTAAATTTCTTTAAAATTCGAATTTAAATTTTGGATGTTTTTGAAGTAGTGTTGGGAACTGATGCATGAGTTAGTATAATATAATGACACTTGATCAACGTGATTATATTACAGTAATTCATGCTGAGTTTCTAATGAAATGTAATGATTCACAGTACCATCTTCATGTGCCATTTACATGACTCTTACATTCTATCTAATCTCTAAACATATCAAGAAAATATTTTTCTTGATGATTCGGTCTTTTCCGAGATATTCTGGTAATTTGACAAATCAAGATCGTGTCATTAAAATTCCATTCTTAGAACATTAATTATGTTCATTTCAAAATTCAAACTTACGAATTCTGGACCATTACTCGCTTTACTAGAGATCGAGAGGATAATAAAAAGGTAAAGAGATTCGAAATATAAGAGAAGATATAAAACCCAACAACAACCCAGAAATTTCAAACCGTATATATCGATGCATATAGTAATATAAAGACACGAGAGAACTAGAAACGCTATAAACCCAAGAGTATAGTAGAAGTAAATAGATTCTTCCGGCGACAGATGAAAAAGAAGAATGATAGATATGAAAGTTAGGAGTATATCAAGAACCAGTACCGGAGGAAGCATATTAATGGATGCTTTAAAGTATGAGTTGAGGGAGGAAGAATAGAAGGTGTGAGTTTTAAGAAAATGACGGGGGTGGGTTTATAGTAAAATATCCGGCAGAGCAATCAAAACAGATGATCGCATTTAGAGCGGATCCTAATTTCCTTGATCACCAAAGAATCAAATCTTATTACGAAGGTTTTCTCCAAATCTCTTGAACTTGGGAAATCAATCCTATCTACGTCAAAAGATATGACGAATCTATAACTACTCATTTCACTCCTTGGTGATAGCTTCACTTGGACTCTTCACAAAATCAAATGGTTTTATCCATATTACTCAATGATGATAAAACCCTATTTATCAACTCATATTCATCATGAAAATATTTTTATAGTTAGCTATGGCGACCTCGATCAAATTTCGGGACGAAATTTCTTTAACGGGTAGGTACTGTGATGACCCGGAAATTTTCGACCAAATTTAAACTTGATCTTTATATGTTCTGACACGATAAGCAAAGTTTATAAGGTTGAGTCTTAAAAATTTTGGAACTATGTTCATGTATTCAATTACCTTCGACTATTCCCATTGTTTCACGAACAAATTTATGTAACTTGATGTGCATATATAATTATATATATATGGTGATAAATACTATTATAAGAATGATTAAAATTATAACCTAGTTGTAATTTAAATATTATTAGTTATTATTATTACTGTTATTATAGTTATCATCATTATTATTATTATAAAAATAATACCAATTACTATTAATTATTAAAATTTATCATTTTTGTAGTTATTATTATTATTATCTTTATCAAAATATATATTATTATTATTAACAAGATTAATAACAATTAGAATTTTTATTATTTTTATTACTAATATTGTTATTACTAATATTATTATGTGTACTATTATTATTATTATTATTATTATTATTATTATTATTATTATTATTATTATTATTATTATTATTATTATTATTATTATTATTATTAGTGTTTTTATTATTATTATTATTATTATTATTATTAATTTATATTTATTAATATTGATTTTAACTACATATGAAATATGTTTCGGTTTCAATCATTCCCATACTATAGATTATGTTGATTTCTATCTAAAACTAGTACAAAATTATTCCAAACAATCACAAGATAACAATTTTAGTTAGTAGGATAGTACACCTTTTTAATTCTTTATTCTTCTTCTGTTTTTGATTTCAAGCATATCGAATCAATTCAACTATCAAACAAAAATTCTATGGGGCCAAATGATTTATAAAATTATCGTGTATCCTCAATACAACTCTCTATCTATCACTCTCTCTCTTTCTCTTTTTCTCTGTCCAAGAACAACTATCATCAACAATCAACTTGTTTCCAATAAAGCATTTCGATTACCATCACAGGCACCATCTCTCCCTCTCCTATTTCTGCAGCTGCAAATCACCATCAATGAGCACAACCACCACCCTTTACAACCATCTCCGGTTCATTATCACTCTCATTAGGACCTACCATCATCAAACCCATTTTTGATCACCATCCTTTTTATCTCCATAATCACCACAATCAACTATGCATACTACCTGCTACTACTATTTGATGCAACAACCTTGGCAAAAAAAAAAAAAATTTCTTTCTTTCTTCAATCATCACCGAGACCATCTAATACCTTCATTTTTTTTCTTCTGAAATTCCTCCTGTCATGAGTTAATTGCAGTTTTTTTTTAATCAGATTATTATACAGAAGTGTATAGCGAATACATACTTCTAGTTTCAGTCGAGCAATTTAATATAATGATGATGGGTTAGTTAAAGTGTTTTCAACATGGGTGTATTACAAATTTACACTACCTCATATCCTTTAATTGCGGGACAATCAAACAAATGGAATAATCTACTCCTAATGGTGGCCGACTAGATTAGCAACTAAACCACTTGTCTTATTTTATTACAATGGTTGTTTCCATTTTCTTTTAATTCAAACCCTTTTTCCTGCGTCTTATCTTTTTCCATTTAAAAATCAAACACAATAAGACATCTCATAAACCACATACAAGTTTCGCTTACTGTTTCGTATATAAACTGAAAAACCTCAGCTGGATCGTGATTCGTTTTTTTGTGTTGGGCCGAAGACTTGGATTTTAAGTCGGGCCGAGATCACTTTGGGTATTAAAGATATGGAATTCAAAGTTGGCTACCAGGACATTCCACAAAAAGAAAGTAATTTGTGTCGATGATTTAGCTTTACATGGTCAAATTAAGGCTGCTACTTTATATTATACTTTTATACTGAAAACCCTCTTCATTTATATTGATACGTGTTGTTGTTGGTACCACATGAACCCCCACCATTCCATTGATGGGTCTAAACTAAAACAAATTAGTGGGATGTGATAATGCTAGTAGGGCCGTTGGGTTGTTGTGTCCCTTTCCCTCTGCTCGTTGTTATTTCAGTTTTAGGTAGATGGTGATGAATAACTAATTCAATGATGAGTGATGATGATGTACGAATTAATGATTTAGATGGAGATTCGTGATGTTATGTGTTTATGATAAATAGATAAGAATGATGATAAAGATTACGGTAGAGAATGATGGTAAGATGATGGCGATGTGATGAATCAGTTATGATAATCGATGAGGATGACGATGATGTTTGTTGATATTAGATGAGGATAAGGTTATGATGAGAAAGATGATAATCGTAAAACGGGTTTAGGGAAAGGAGATGAAAACAGATACATGATAAAATTAATTAAAATCCTTATTAAATCAGAAAAACAAGAAGGGATGGATGGTTAGAGGAGTTTGGTGTTAAGCGAGAGGTCTCGGGTACGAGCCTTGTCGGAGGCAGTTTTATTTTATTTTGGGAGATTATACCCTTGAGGTAGTTTATCTTTATTTTTAATTATGTCATTATTAAAATTATTATTATTATTATTACCACTAAAATCATTATAAATATTTTTATTAAAATCATTAAGATTATTGGTATTATTATTAAAATTATCATTTTTATTACTATTTTTATCATTAACATGAATCTTATTATTATTATTATTATTATTATTATTATTATTATTATTATTATTATTATTATTATTATTATTATTATTATTATTATTATTATTATTATTATTATTATTATCATTAATAACATTATTTTACCAAATACATATTAGATACATAAAAATATATTTGATACATAATATAATTATATTAATATTACATAAGATATTAGAATGAACATATTGACATTAATTATATAAATATTATCTATAACAAATTATTGATTTTCGATATAATACTAACTACTTATATACATATAATAATATAACTATATGCATAGATATTAATAAAAATATGTAACACATAATTGAAGATATATTATTTAAGTAAAGTATATATATAGTTATATATATCTTAAATAGAATTTAGTATAATTACTATATAATTAAAATACTTAAATAAATATCATATGATTAATAAATGGAATTATGTGTTTATATGTTTTAATATATATTACTGATATAGGTTCGTGAATCCGAGGTCAACCCTACTCTTGTTAAATGACGTCATATGTATTTTTACTACAAAATACAAAAATGGTGAGTTTCGTTTGCTCCCTTTTTACTCATTACATTTTTGGGCTGAGAATACATGCAAATGCTTTATTAACTGTTTTTACAATATTTATATGCGTGAGTTTCATTAATCCCTTTTTAAATGCTTTTGCAATATATATTTTTGGGACTGAGAATACATGCGCTGTTTTTATAACTGTTTTACGAAATAGACACAAGTAATTGAAACTACATTATATGGTTGAATGATTGAAATCGAATATGCCCCTTTTTATTTAGTCTGGTAATCTAAGAATTAGGGAACAGACACCCTAATTGACACGAACTCTAAAGATAGATCTATCGAGCCCAACAAGCTCCATCCAAAGTACCGGATACTTTAGTACTTCGAAATTTATATCATGTCTGAAGGAGGATCCTGGAATGATGGGGATATTCTTATATGCATATTGTGAATGTCGGTTACCAGGTGTTCAATCCATATGAATGATATTTTTGTCTCTATGCATGGGACGTATGTTTATGAGAAATGAAAATATGAAATCTTGTGGTCTATTAAAATTATGAAATAATTATTTATGTTAAACTAATGAACTCACCAACCTTTTGGTCGACACTTGAAAGCATGTTTATTCTCAGGTATGAAAGAAATCTTCCGCGGTGCATTTGCTCATTTTAGAGATATTACTTGGAGTCATTAATGGCATATTTCAAAAGACGTTGCATTCGAGTCATTGAGTTCATTAAGATCATTATTCAGTCAATTATAGTTGAATGTATTATGAAATGGTACGTATGTTGTGAACTTTCAATGAAATGAAAGTTTGTCTTTTAAAAATGAATGCAATGTTTGTAAAATGTATCATATAGAGGGAAAGTACCTCGCGATGTAATCAACTGTTATGAATCGTTTATAATCAATATGGAATTCGTCCGGATGGATTAGGACGGGGTGTTACAACTTTGAATTGATAATCAAGATCTATCGAATCAGATGAGTGGATGGATAGAAAGGATAGAGGATAGGATAGAAACCCTGACAAGAATGGTGCGTGATTTACAAGCTATACTTACTACACCAACATCATCATCAACCTCATCACCAACAACACTTGTAGCACCGACAGCAACAGTACCACCATCAGCAGCACCAGCAGCATAACCAGTACCAACAACAACAACATCATCACACGTCTCAAACTCGCAATCTATACCTCAAGCATAATCATCGTTCTACGAATCGTTCTAGATAAACTATCTTCGTCCTTCATGGCGATTATGTAATCTCTAATGTTTTAGAGATTATGTACTCTAGTTCTAGCCGTAAATCTGATGAGTTTAATATCACATTGACTCATTAAATCCATGATTACGTCTGAAGAAAATATATATGTATATATGTTTTCATAGAGATTGTAATTAAAATTTTTATTGTACAAACTGTTAATGGTGAAAATATTTTAACGGGTAGGTAATACCCGAGGAATATATAGATTTCGCATTAATAAGTTATATCGTACATTCTTTGAATCTGTTTCAACAGTCATTTACTATCCTACTTACATCCACAAGATATACGTATTCGTTCATCGTAGAATAATCATTTTCATTCAATTTCATATTTGGATTTTGACCTATCAGAATCCAACAAGTGGCATAATGAAGAAAACATTTGACAAAATAAAATTTGTTAGAAACAAACAAATTAACTATGAGGAATTTTGTTAAGAATCCACGCTAACTGTTCCTAGCAAATTGTTCCTAGCTAACTGATTACATTTTATTTATCGCAATTTACATTCTCGCAATTTTATTTATAGTCATTTAATTTATGTTATTTACTTTACGCACTTTATTTATCGTCATTTAATTTTTTGTTATTTATTTTACGCACTTTAAATATCGGGACACGTATACAAGATTTTGACATATCATATCGACGCATATATATATATATATATATATATATATATATATATATATATATATATATTATTTGGAATAACCATAGATACTCTATATGCAGTAATGATCGAGTTCTCTATACAGGGTTGAGGTTGATTCTATAATAATATATATACTTTGAGTTGTGATTGAGTCTGAGACATGTACACGGGTCACGATACGTATTAATTAATTCGAATATTATATATTAAATTATAGATGAATTATTAGACTGTTAACAGTGGACTATCGACTGTGGACTAATAATATTGGACAAATTAAAATGAATTAAAATATTGATTATAACATATGAAACTAAACAATTCTTCAAGTTTGCCACTTGATTTCATCTTAAACCTCATTTGTATCTTGACGATTACAATCTGTGTTCAAAACCTTTCATGATTCTTGAAAACACCTCAATCGAGAGGATGAACCAACCTCACTTCATCTACGGAAGGAAAGATTTATGCATATAGTTATGCACCTGAAAAACTCTCGGAACCTGAGTAAACGTTTAACACGTATCTATGCTAACTCCTTTGGCGTTGGTATTACCAAAAATAACTTGGTAATTCCTTTCAAAGTAGCAAATTTTTTCACAGCTCCGGCAAGTCAACTTCGACTTTGTGTTTGAAACAACCTTATTATCATCTTGATTTATATGTATACTCTTTTGTTGTTACCGGAAAACCTTTTATATTCCATCATGTTACCAGCGGACGTACCAGCAACCTCGTTACTCTTTGGCTTAAATCTCTTCGACAAATCACTATATTTATCTATTGAAGTCTCATCATGTACTCATCCGCATCTTGTAACAAGAATTGCCATACCAATTACCGGGAATCAGCAAATCTGTATTGTGAGTCTCGCAACATTTCCACATCAACAGTTATATGTATGACATTTATCTCTTAGAATTATGATCTCTCATTCTGAAATTCTGAAAAGCACTCAGTCACAAATCAATACTCTGAATGTTGAAAAAGCTGAATGAAGCAGCAGAAACCATAAACAACCATAAACGACCTTAATCATCGCAATTTTGATGATAAAGAATAGTATGTTGGAAAAACTCAGAAAAGTTGGAACTAGAAAACGGATTGAGCTAACCACGAAGGAGACCAAGGACAAATACAAGGACCATACCATATATTCAAAGAATCCAGGTAATTCTGGATCCGATGAAACCTTCAACGAATATCTTGCTCTGTACTCATGTTAAAATCTTGCGGAAAATCTTCCTCATCAACCATCGGACTTAGAAATTCTAAAATATCATCATAAATATCTTCGATATTTCTGAAGATATTTTCATAAATATTCTCGTCCGAAATTAATTATTTTTTCGTGCTATCTATATTACATCATAAAGGAAACTACTTTAGTTTCTAAAATTCTTTAAAATTCGAGTTTAAATTATGAATGCTTTTGAAGTAGTGTTGGGAATTGATGCATGAGTTAGTATAATATAATGACACTTGATCAACGTGATTATATTACAGTAAGTCATACTGAGTTTCTAATGGAACATGATGATTTACAGATCATAACATCATCATGTGCTATGTTACACGACTCGTTCATTCTACTTCACCTCCGAACATATCAAGAAAATATATTCTTGATAGTTCTATTCTAGTGATTCTGGTAATTTGACAAATCAAATCGTGCCATTACGATTTCCTTCTTAGAAAATTAACAATGTTCATTCCGAAGTTTATATCACCGAATTCTGAAGCATTACAAGCGGTGTTTAATCACAAGAAGAAGAAACGAAGGGACAAAGCTCCAAAATATAAGAGAAAATATAAAACCCAACAACAACACCGAAATTACAAACCGTGAATATCAGTGTGTATAGAAATATAAAGACACGGGAGGATTATAAATACAATAATCACAAGAGCATAGTAGAAATAAACAGATTCTTCCGGTGGGAGTTTGAAAAGAAGGACGATCATTGCGATACTAAGGATAAGGACAAGGATCAGTATTAGATTAAGCATTTTCATAATTGTTCAGATGTATGAACTAAGAAAGAAAGTATAGGGATGGTGAGAATAATGGAACGGAAGAAGTTACTTTATAGTAAAATAATCGATAAAGAAACCAAGACAGATTTCTGCATTTAATTAGAGAGATCCTAATTTCCTTAATCCCGATGAAGTCAGATCTTATTTAGATCTCGAATATTTTCTTTAAATCCCTTGAATTCGGAATTTAAGCAAAACAACGTCAAAATCTAAGACGCATCTTATTTTCTAAATTCAATCATGACTAGTCAAAAGTTATGATGAAACATGTCTTTCTCATTTCACTATTTGGTGATAGCTTCACTCGTACTCTACGAGTAATCGAATTATCTTATCCATATTACTCAACAGTAATAAAATTCTATTTATCAGCTTAAATTCATCATGAAAATATTTTTAATGTTAGCTATGACGACCTCACTCAAATTTCGGGACGAAATTTCTTTAACGGGTAGGTACTGTGATGACCCGGTAATTTCCGACCAAATTTAAACTTGAATCTTATTTGATTTCGATACGATAAGCAAAGTCTGTAATATTGAAATCTCAAAAAAAAAAAAAAAACTTTGAATCTGTATTCATGTAATCAATTACCCTTTGACTATGCTCGACGATTCACGAACATTTATGTGTATATAGATATGTAAATATAATATATACTTATTAATTGAAAACGTTAACAAAGTATTAGATATATAATACTTTACGTGAACATATTTTGTTTCAATATAAGTTTATTATATTTATCGAGAAGATTAAAAGATATTTACAGAGTCCATTAAGGATCATGTTATTATTATGAGTCTCTATTATGAGGTCCACGATGATTTGAGAAATCTATTCTTTTTAACAGTATTCGGAATAAATGGTAAAGTGATTACAAGTAAGAACAAGTGTGTCAATTAACGAAAGTTAGACAAATGTTAGTGGAGAATTATATTTGACTTATCTATTTTCAAATGTGCGGAAACGCTTTTCGACCCAATAGAATTTGATTATGAAAATGTTTGGTTTAAATAACATAATTTGAATATATAAATAGGATATCAATTATTAGAATTAAATAGGTAAAATAGGATACAAAAATTAATAGGTGTAATTTAAAATGAATCTATATTTAAATATGAAAGATTTCTATAGATAATTACTATTATATGTTTATTAAAGATAAAATTTATAAACAATAAATATTCAGTAAAAGTTATTATATAATATAAGGAATGATATTTATATATATAATACAAGTATAAATATAGTTGTTATAATAATATTGTTATTACCTTCAATATTAATACCAATATCAGTGTTATTAATATCATCTAAATATATAATCTAAAGATATGAAATTGATATATAGATTGATCTGGTAATATTATTATTAATATTATAATTATTAATAATATTAGTATTATTAGTATTATTGTTATTAAAAATATTATCATTATATATCTTATAGTAATTGTTAAGATTATCATTAGTAATATTATTATTACTATTATATTATAGGTTTGTATTATTATTGTTATGATATTAAGAAAATCATTATTATTATTATATTTCTTAATAAGATAAATTATAACCTATAAAACATAAATATATAAGTATAAGAGATATACAAATCCGGATATAAATACAGATATATATTAGGAAAACATTACTATATTATAAAGATAAATAATATTACTATTACTATTATTATTATTTTAATTAATACAATTATAATTTTGAATTATCAAATAATAATTATATAAAAAAAAAGATCATAGGTACGACTTAGCATCCAATTCAGTTGCAAGTTGCCATCGATACTGTATCTAATTTTTGTTTCTTGTCTCTAAATATTCGAATCCAATTCATATGCGATCAAAATCTGTTAGATGTTGCAATCTCCTTTTTTATTTTTTTTTTATTATTTTTTTTATTTGCTGTCCTTCCATTGCTCTAGTCGACCTTGTGTATAAAACAAACAAATTGACAGAAGGGCAGTCGAGTATCACACCAAAATTAGATTATATCAATTGCTAGTTTATTTCAGTTGAATCAGAAGAGATTTTTTTATTTCTTATTTCTTTTACAGGTCGCTGCCCCTGTTATTCTTATTTTTTTAAAAAAACTTCGAAATCGAGTGAAATTCCAAAATGTAATAATGAGGTTTTGTTAGGAATAATTTGTTTAAACAATCTGTAAAATCCCAGATGTTAATTCTTTCTTTTGATTACGAATTTTCGAGTCAAAGTTTTAATTTTAAAAAGTTAAAAATTTGTTCATCCTAAAATTCGAAATCGTTTTAATGTTATTGGATCAACTGATGATTGAGGAAGTTTCTATGAAGGATATACTACCTATTTCATGTAGAAATTAACATCCAAAACTGTCTAGATTTTAAAAATCGATTTTTGGAACTCATATGTTCTTCGATAAACTGCAGCTATTTTTTTTATTCTATTTTTTTTATTTCGTTGCTGTAAATTAAAATAATTCATGTATGAGTGTTCTGCTTCGTTTATGCATTTTAAAACAAATGAATTATAATTTGGTTACGAATTATATATTGCTCTGGTCGAATTGCTTGTAAGATGAAGAAGAAATGGGGAAGAACATAATAAATGAGATAAATAAATAGAGGTAGGGATTATTATCAGAAAAACAAGAATAGAGGAACGGTTTAGGAGGTTTGCGGGTATTCGAGGGGTCTCGACTTCGAGCCATGGTAGGGTCACTTTATATGTTTTTGGGCCAATTTTTATGAGGTAGCTTCCTTATTATTATTATTATTATTATTATTATTATTATTATTATTATTATTATTATTATTATTATTATTATTATTATTATTATTATTATTATTATTATTATTATTATTATTATTATTATTATTATTATTATTATTATTGTTATTGTTATTTATAAAATGTTATCTTTTATGTTAAAAATTAAGAGATGATTATTATTATTACCATTTAGTTAATAATAAGTAATATCACTAAATATTATTATTATTATTATTATTATTATTATTATTATTATTATTATTCTTATTATTATTATTATTATTATTATTATTATTATTATTGCTATAAGTATTATCAATATGCTGATTATTCTTAAATTGTATCATTTATGAAATATAGATATTACTACTAATATATGTATTAATGTTATTATGATTAGAGTTATTATTATTACGTGAGATAATACAAGCTATCATTATTTTCTTTAATATTTGTATTAGTAACACTTTTTAACTATTAGTATTATTATTAATAATATCAATATTATAATTATTAATATTTTTTTTTAAAAGGTTATTATTATGATTATTAGTAAATCATTAATATCAGCACTATCATTTTAAGCAGACAAATATTTTGCACATAAAATATACTTATTACGTAAACTATAATTATATTAAAATCTCACCTAACTATATATATCAAACTTACTAATATTAATTATATAAATACTTACAAATAACAAACTATCGAATTTTTTTTTAAAATATAACATTTAAACAAGAATGGATATATTAATATAACAATATAAATAACAACTATTTTGAATATAAACACAAATTAAATATATGATATATAAATAAAGATATTATAAATTGTTCGATTACGAATATACGTTTAAATATATATATACCAATGATATAGGTTCGTGAATCCGAGGCCAACCCTGCATTGTTCAATGTCGTCATATGTATTTTTACTACAAAATACATTACTGTGAGTTTCATTAATCCCTTTTTAAATGCTTTTGCAATATATATTTTTGGGATTGAGAATACATGCGCTGCTTTTATAACTGTTTTACGAAATAAACACAAGTAATTGAAACTACATTATATGGTTGAATTATCGAAATCGAAAATGCCCCTTTTTATTAAGTCTGGTAATCTAAGAATTAGGGAACAGACACCCTAATTGACGCGGATCCTAAAGATAGGTCTATCGGGCCCAACAAGCCCCATCCAAAGTACTGGATGCTTTAGTACTTCGAAATTTATATCATGTCCGAAAGAGGATCCCGGAATGATGGGGATATTCTTATATATGCATCTTGTTAATGTCGATTACCAGGTGTCCAATCCATATGAATGATATTTTTGTCTCTATGCATGGGACGTATATTTATGAGAAATGAAAATCTTGTGGTCTATTGAAAGGATAGAAATGATTATTTATGTTAAACTAATGAACTCACCAACCTTTTGGTTGATACTTGAAAGCATGTTTATTCTCAGGTACGAAAGAAATCTTCCGCTATGCATTTGCTCATTTTATAGATATTACTTGGAGTCATTCATGGCATATTTCAAAAGACGTTGCATTCAAGTCACCGAGTTCATCAAGATTATTATCAAGTCAATTATAGTTGGATATATTATGAAATGGTATGCATGCCTGTCAAGTTTCGATGTAATGAAAAATTGACTTTTCAAAAACGAATGCAATATTTGTAAAATGTATCATATAGAGGTCAAGTACCTCGCGATGTAATCAACTGTTGTGAATCGTTTATAATTGATATGGACTTCGTCCAGATGGATTAGGACGGGTCTTCACATTTTGGCTGTTATTGGGATCTTAGAGTCGTGATTTGTACTAATATCAATTAGAAACAGGAAATGAATCTCCTACAATTTGATTTATATTTGGAACTAAATCTTGTGATTTTATAAAATTGATATTAATAATTAATATATATATATATAATTATATGAATAATAATAATTCTATTACTAATAACTAATAAAAATACTAAATTTTATAATAACAACATAATAATAATTCTATTAATAATAATTATCCTAATAATAACAATTTTTAGAATAATAACACTAATAGTTATAATAATATTCATAATAATATTATTAATACTAATATTAATAAATTGTATTATTTTTATGATAATAATAATAATAATTATATTAGTATGTAATACTGATTCTTAATAATTTAAATGATAATTTTGATAATGTTAAAGTTAATAAGAATACTGAAGACATAATAAGTTACATGTTTATATAATATTATTAATATTACATGTTCATATTAAAAAAAATAATAGTACAAATATTAATCTTAATATTAATAGTTATAATACAAGTAATAATAACATTGTTAATATAATATTTATGTTTTAACTTGTAATTACATTTAATATTACAATTTATTAGTTATGTAATAACATATAATTAATATTTAATATTTATACATTATAATATGTATATTAATAATAATAACAATCTATTTAATAATAGTATTGATAATATTGCTTAATAATAATACTAGTAATGATAATAATAATATGAATGATAATAATAATCTTATTAGTTATAATAATATTATTATTATTAATGAAAATAATAATGTTAATAATAATATCATCACTTATACATATCAAATTATATATATATATATATATATATATATATATATATATATATATATATATATATATATATATATATATATATACACACACACATATATATACATATTTATTTATAAACAATTGTTCGTGAATCGTCGTCGGACACAGTCAAAGGGTAATTGATTACATAAACACAGTTCAAAGTTTTTGAGATTTCAATATTACAGACTTTGCTTATCGTGTCGGAAACATTAAATCATATAAAGATTAAGTTTAAATTTTGTCGAAAATTTCCGGGTCGTCACATAACTCTTGTGCATTTAATGACTTAGTTGCATTAAATGACCCATTTACACCAAAACCGCCCATTTAAAGTCAAGACCATCATTAATCATTAAAAGTTAGTGATTAGAGTCCAATAACACCAACTAACATAAAATTGGGGTATTTCACACCCATCTTTCCCAACTAGGTCAATCACTACCCATTTGACCCATTTTAAAGTCAAGACCCGCTATTTGTTCAAACTTGAACTCATTAACAAAACTTTCACTAACACATAAGTGTGTTAGTGATTTAACAACACCATTAACTCTATAATCACTAAACCAGATGACTAAACCATAGATCACAACCCTTAGGGTTTCTATATATCAAGTTTGCCCAAATTCACCCATTTAACCCCCAAATGGGTCTTACAAGTCACACATTAACAAACCCTAGCTATAAATCAAATTGAACTCGAAACTCAGAGTTAAGACTTACCAACACTATCACAATGTAGCTAGAGATGTAGGGAACAACTTTAAAACTTGGACTCTGGCAAGATTTTGTCTTTTTCTTCCCCAAAGTGAGCTCTCTCACTCTAAAACTCTACTCTACACTCTCTCTAGAATTTAATTTGGTGTAGGCGAAAGAGTGTTTAATGAGTTGAGGATAATCTTGTATCAGTTTTTAAGTCCCCAAACCGTTCATCAAGTTAAAAGACCAAAACACCCCAAAAGATACCCTTAAAAATGGGTCAAAGAAGTCAATTCAGTGACATTGTCGCGTTTCGCGACCATCTGTCGCATTTCGCGATGAACAGGACGTGACAAAACACGCCAAAACACGACAATTTGGCCAGGTCAGGGTTCTCATTCCATCACATTTCAATCAACTATGTTGCGTTCCGCGACGGTTCAAAACACGATACACTACATCAAAACGCGACAGGTTACAAGTAAGCACCCCAAACTCAATTCTTAAACCATTTAATCACACACGCACCCAAGTATATATTCTAAAGATCAAATACGTACCTTTGGACATGTATGAGGAAAACGGGATGTTACAACTCTCCCCCACTTGAATCGGAGCGCGTCCTCGCGATCCAAGCCGAATGACAAGTCGGAAGATACACCAATACAAACTCTTCGGGTTCCCATGTAAACTCGGAACCCTTTCGATGATGCCATTGGACCTTAAATATTTTCACCTCTTTGTTACGCAACCTTTTAACCTTTTCATCAAGAATGGCTATCGGTTCTTCAACGTACTCTAATTTGTTATTTAGAGCAATTTCATCTAATGGCACTCAAATCGAGTCATCTGCAAGACACTTACGGAGATGGGAAACATGAAATGTGTTATAGATTCCTGCAAGCTCTTCGGGTAACTCTAGTCGATAAGCAACCTCACCAACACGATCCACAAATTTGAAAGGCCCAATAAACCGAGGAGCTAACTTTCCTCATTTTCGAAATCGAATAATACCCTTCCATGGAAAAACCTTAAGCATCACCATGTCACCTTCTTGAAACTCAATCGGTAGCCTTCGTTTATCGGCATAAGATTTTTGTCTATCTCGCGCTGCCTTAAGTCGAGCCCAAATCATCTCAATCTTACTATTCATCTCTAAAACCAAATCGGTACTCCTAATTTCTCTTTGCCCTACTTCACCCCAACAAATAGGAGTTCGACACCTTCGCCCATAAAGCATCTCATACGATGGCATTCCAATACTAGCATGATAGCTATTGTTGTACGAGAATTCCACCAACGGTAAGTGCTCATCCCAACTACCACTGAATTCAATAACACACTCCCGTAAATATCCTCCAACGTTTGATTCGTACGCTCAGTTTAACCGTCCATTTGAGGATGATACGCCGTGCTCATCTTTAATTGAGTACCCATATCTTCATGAAACTTATTCCAAAACCGAGATGTGAAACGAGTATCTCGATCTGAAACAATAGATATAGGAACCCCATGCCTTGATACCACCTCTTTGATAAACAACTTAGACAAAGTCTCCAATGATATCGTCTCCCGGATAGGAAGAAATAATACACTTTTCGTCAACCGATCAACTATCACCCAAATCGTATCAAATTGGGTTCTCGCCGTCTTTGGTAACTTTGTAATGAAGTCCATGGTAATGTGCTCCCATTTCCATTTTGGAATTTCTAACGGTTGCAACATACCATACGGCTTTTAGTGTTCGGCCTTAACTACATGTGATGCATTATTCAACATAATTAACAACATCACACTTCATGCCCGGCCACCAATACTCTTTCTTCAAATCAAGGTACATCTTCGTCGCACCGGATGAATGGAATACTTTGACTTATGTGCTTCATCAAGTAGCACTTGTCGGTAATCGGCCATTCTAGGCACCCACACCCCTCCTTGAAAGGACAACAAACCATGCAAGCATAAGGTGATGGACTCCGTTTGCCCCATGATTCGTTCTTCATGCTTGTTATTAACAAAAGCTTCAATTTGGATCTCACCAAACTTTACAAGAAAATCGTTAGTAATAATCATGCGTAACGATCCTACTCGTATCGCCGGATGATGACTCTTTCGACTCAATGCATCCACGACCACATTCGCCTTACCCGGATGATAAAGTATCTCAAAATCATAATCCTTTACCACATCCATCCACCTACGTTAACGATAATTCAAATCTCGTTGATCAAAAAGATGTTTTAAACTCTTGTGGTCCGAATAAATCGTACACTTGACACCATACAAGTAGTGGCGCCAAAATTTTAAAGCATGCACCACCACCACCAATTCGAGATCATGAGTCGGGTATCTCTTTTCATGTTCTTTCAATTGTCGAGAGGCATAAGCGATGACTTTACCTCTTTGCATTAGAACACACCCGAGCCCATTTAATGAGGCATTACAATAAACCGTCATATCTTCTACACCTTTCGGTAACACCAAAACCGGAGCTTGACACAACTTCTCTTTCAACAATTGGAAAGTAATCTCATTTTTCCAATTAAATCTCGCGTTCTTCCTTGTCAACTTTGTTAACGGAGAAGCGATCTTAGAAAGTCTTGGATAAACCGACGATAATAACCGGCCAATCTTAGAAAACTTCGAATTTCCGTAGGCGTAGTCGGTTGTCCCCAACTCTTCATCGTCTCTATCTTCCCCGAATCTGCTTGAATACCTTCTTTATTCACAATATGGATAAGGAATTACTTCCCTAAACCAAAATTCACACTTGGAGAATTTAGCATACAACTTCTCCTTTCGTAACGTCTTAAACACCTCGTGTAAATGGCGTTCATGTTCCTTCATACTCTTAGAATAAACAAGTATGTCGTCAATGAACACAATTACCGACTTGTCAAACACAGGTTGGAATACTCGGTTCATAAGATCCATGAATGCCGCTGGTGCATTCGTAAGACCGAAAGGCATCACTACGAATTCAAAATGCACGTAACGAGTTCGAAAAGCAGTTTTCTCAATATCTTCCTCACGGACCCGCATTTGGTGATTACAGGACCGTAAGTCAATCTTAGATAAACATGTCGTGCCTTGGAGTTAGTCAAACAAATCGTCAATCTGAGGAAACTTGATCGTCACTTTGTTCAACTCCCACTAATCGATACACATCCGCATGCTACCATCCTTCTTCTTCACGAATAAAACCGGAGCACTGCATGGCAAAGCACTCAGTCGAATAAAACCCTTCTCAAGCAACTCTTGGGTTTGATTCAACAATTCTTGCATTTCCGTCGGCACTAAACTGTAAGGAGTTTTAGAAATGGGAGTAGCCCCCGGAACCAACTCAATGCGAAATTCAACTTGTCTTTTCGCCAGAACACCCGATAACTCATTCGGAAAAACGTCTTCGAATTCATTAACCACCGGAATTTCACGAATGGATGGTGGCTCATCACGAGTATCAACTACATGGGCAAGTAAAGCTATGCCACCATTACTAAGAAAATGACGTGCCCGTGCATAAGTGCATAATGGTACAAGTCTTCTTCGTTTCTCGCCATGAATAATTAACACTCCCTCACTTGGGGTATTCACACGAATAAACTTTTCATGACATGCAATATCGGCTTTGTAACGATCGAGCCAATCCATACCAACGACAATATCAAACTCACCTAAAGTCATCGGGATAAGATCGATTTTAATGATTTCGGTACCAAACACAACTTTACAATCTTTACAAACATCAACCCCTAGTACCGTCTTACCATCCGCTAATTTGACTTCTACTGGATGACTTAACTTAGCTAGCTGTTTATTAAGTTTAGACACAAATCTCGGAGACACAAACGATAAATTAGCACCGCTATCAAATAGTATCCTTGCCGGATTATAGTTAACCATAAATGTACTTGAGACAACTTCATTGGATTGCTTGACTTCATCATTGGTCATTAAATAATTTCGTCCCCGAGCCGTACCCGCCGCTTTCTCTAGCCTCGTCACTTGATCGGTAAGCAAATCGGGACACTCCGACTTTCGGTGTCCTTGCTTTTGGCAATTAAAACATGTGAGTGTGTTTGTAGCCGGCTTTGGGCATTCACGAGAGATGTGACCCTTTTGCCCACAATTATAGCAAGTAGGGAGAAAATTTCCAAAACCACCCTTCTTCACGCTATTAGCACTTTCGGAACCCTTCTTGTTCTTTTTGTTTAAAAAGTTCGAATGACTAGAACCTTCAAATTTTCTCTTAGAGAAAGAGAAATCACTTCTTTTTGGGACTTCCGGTTCGAAAACCCGAGCCAACTCATACAATTCTTCAAAAGACTTAGCCATTCCCTGACTAATCTTACGTTTCAACTCATCGCTTAAAGTACGATAGAAATCTAGCATCAACATTCGGTCATCACCAACATACTCCAGACAAAAACGAGTCTTTGACAAGAAGGTATATTTGAGAGTAACCAAGTACATCAAACCTTGTCACAAATCGCGCAACTCGTCCCGGATTGTATTTAGGTCGGCTTGAGTTTGATATTCATCAAATAACTCTTTTTTAAACTCTTGCCATGACAAACTCATACATTGTTCTTCACCATACAATTGAATTTTATCATCCCACCACAACTTCACCTCTTCATGCAACATGCTAGAACTGTATCTCGTTTTCTTCTCGGGAGGACATTCCGCGGTACGGAAAGCCCCCTCGATGTCGGAAACACAATATGTACTCTTCAACGGATCTCTCACCCCATTAAACATAGGAGGTTGAGCATCTTTGAAGTTCTTATAATGGAAGTCTCGCCTCCCATGTCCACCATTACCATCACCACCTTCACCATGAGGATTGGCGTTTCTAGCTTCGAATGCCTCTATGATCGTGACATCAAATCATTCATTAATTAACTCGGTTACTTGCCCATCAACCGAGTCTTGGAAGACCTATCGAACATCTGCGAGAAATTCCATTTTTTGATTTTTAAAGATGGCCTCAACTTTAGCCGTGAATTCGGAGTCCTCTCTCGTGCCTCCATTGTCGGTATCATGTCCGTTTCTCATCTTCATTCTATAAAACGGAATAGGTTAAACAACGAAACAAACGGAAATGACATATTACATAACACACCACCCCATCTTGCTCAACATTCGTCGTACATCGCTTGTTTGACACAATTTACACCCGTAACAATAGTAGCTAGTCATTATTACACAAGCACGTCGTATTAACTAGCTAGTACAACGCCTATCTCGCTTGATGATTGCAAACCAATACAAAACATTTAACTCAAAGTTAGTTCACCTAAACCTAGGCACTAACCAAACCCGGTACGACCCGTCCCGTACAAGTCCCGCATAATATGCATACACAATAAAGTCTAAGTCTAGGCTCCTATCTCAAGCCGCCTAAATCCCTTAGACCATGCTCTGATACCACTTGAAAGAACCCAACCCGTATTTAACCCGACTAAAAAAATATTATTTTTTTTATAAACGAATAGTACACCACTTTAATTAGTTATGATATCAACCGTCTCATACAAAGCGTTTTACATTCGACAAGTTAAAGTTACATGATAGGCACGAAGGCCCTTAATCAAAAGTATTACAAGTTCGACCTTAAAATGATAGTTTTAAACCAAACGACATACGAGCATGGTTTGGGGCTAAACTACCCGACACAATAGGCCGTCTTCCAAAAGCTATACCTACATAATCATGATGGGAATATCTAATTCTCGGCAACCCCTTTTCCCTTCTCCAAACTTGTACCTAAAAATTAAACAACGAGAGGGTTAAGCAAAACGCTTAGTGAATGCAATAATTAAACACATACATATATAACCTAATTACTTGCAATCACATACACAATTACCTCATAAACGCTAAATCTCTAATACCACAAGCTAGCACAACAATAGCATATATAACCCGAACAATGTAATATGCTACACTACAAAACATAACCATTGTTAACCAAAATCCTAAGGGAACGATTCTCACGAATGAACCGTTAGCTACACAAACGCCACTAGTATGCATCACTAGTCCTTTGAGTGGTATCGAACACCTGAACTTTAAACCCACCCGTCACGTGAAATGTGCTATCGATCGCCTGAACTTAAAACCCACACTTCACGCCCGCACGTACACAAGATGATATGGTATCGAACGCCCGAACTTTAAACCTATATCACATGCCAACACGATGTGGTATCGCATACCTGGACATAAAACCCACATCGCATTTCGCACAAGTAAATACATTACATACACACATGTATAATTATTCCACTCACCTTATCGCTTCGGTGATGATTAAACACTTCCGCAAGCTTTAAAGCAAAGTACCTAATACATTAAGTACACAATCAACACACAAACTAGTTGGGATAACCACCAACACTTAACTCTTGTGCATTTAATGACTTAGTTGCATTAAATGACCCATTTACACCAAAACCGCCCATTTAAAGTCAAGACCATCATTAATCACTAAAAGCTAGTGATTAGAGTCCAATAACACTAACTAACACAAAATTGGGGTATTTCACACCCATTTTTCCCATCTAGGTCAATCACTACCCATTTGACCCATTTTAAAGTCAAGACGCGCCATTTGGTCAAACATGAACTCATTAACAAAACGTTTACTAACACATAAGTGTGCTAGTGATTTAACAACACCATTAACTCTGTAATCACTAAATCACATGACTAAACCCTAGATCAGAACCCTTAGGGTTTCTATATATCAAGTTTACCCAAATTCACCCATTTAACCCCCAAATGGGTCTTACAAGTCACACATTAACAAACCCTAGCTATAAATCAAATTGAACTCGAAACTTGGAGTTAAGACTTACCAATACTATCACAACGTAGCTAGAGATGTAGGGAACAACTTTAAAACTTGGATGTAGTGACCCGAACTTTTTCTTGTTTACATATATTAAATGAAATTGATATTTACATGATTAAATGTTTCCAACATGTTAAGCAATCAAACTTGTTTAGACTTGATTATTTGAAATGAGTGTCATGTAGAAAATTGACCACCCAAGTTGACCAGCGATTCACGAACGTTAAAACTTGTAAAAACTATATATATATATATATATATATATATATATATATATATATATATATATATATATAGTTAACATGATATTACGATAAGTAAGTATATCACTAGGTATATTATCAATGAGTTATATACATAAAAATGAGACTACTAAGTTAAGAAACTCGAAACGATATATATAACGATTATCGTTATAGTAACGTCTTACTAAATACAAATGTATCATATTAAGTTATTGTTACACTATATTTAACATGATAAAATGATAATTATATATATCATTAAGTATATTAACAATGAACTACATATGTAAAACAAGACTACTAACTTAAGAATTTCGAAACAATATATATACGTAACGATTATCGTTGTAATAGTATTTTAACATATATATATATATATATATATATATATATATATATATATATATATATATATATATATATATATATATATATATATATATATATATGATGTTAAGATATATTCATACACCATGTTATCATGTTAACATAACAATTTAACATCTCATTTAAGTATAATAACAATGAATTAATTACATTTAACAAGATCGTTAACTTAAAGGTTTCAAAACAACACTTTCATGTAACGACTAACGATGACTTAACGACTCAGTTAAAATGTATATACATGTAGTGTATTTAGATGTATTAGTACACTTTTAAAAGACTTCAAGACACATATCAAAGTACTTCTACTTAAAAAAAAATTCTTACAATTACATCCTCATTCATTTTCATCAACAATTCTACTCGTATGCACCCGTATTCGTACTCGTACAATACACAGGTTCTAGATGTATATACTATTGGTATATACACTTCAATGATCAGCTCCTTAGTAGCCCATGTGAGTCATTAAATATGTGGGAACCATCATTTGGCAACTAGCATGAAATATCTCACAAAATTACAAAAAATATTATAAATCATTCATGAATTATTTACATGAAAATAAACTTACACATCCTTTATATCTAATCCATATACCAACGACCAAAAACACCTATAAACATTTTTATTCTTCAATTTTCTTCATCTAATTGATCTCTCTCAAGTTCTATCTTCAAGTTCTAAGTATTCTTCATATATTCTATAAGTTCTAGTTTCATAAAACCAAGAACACTTTCAAGTTTGCAAGATTACTTCCAAGCTTTTTAATCCATTCTAAGTAATCATCCAAGATTAAGAAACCTTTTTTACTTACAGTAGGTTATCTCTCTAATTCAAGGTAATACTCATATTCAAAATTTGATTCAATTTCTATAACTATAACAATCTTAATTCGAGCAGAAATCTTACTTGAACTTGTTTTCGTGTCATGATTCTACTTCAAGAACTTTCAAGCCATCCAAGAATCTTTTGAAGCTATATCATTTCTTGTCACTTACAGTAGGTTTACCTAATAAAATTAAGATATTAATGATGTTCATAACATCATTTGATTCATACATATAAAGCTATCTTATTCGAAGATTTAAACTTGTAATCACTAAAACATAGTTTAGTTAATTCTAAACTTGTTCGCAAATAAAGTTAATCCTTCTTACTTGACTTTTAAAATCAACTAAACACATGTTCTATATCTATATGATATGCTAACTTAATGATTTAAAACTTGGAAACATGAAGAACACCGTAAAATCGGACATACGCAGTCGTAGTGAAATCGGGGGCTGTTTTGGGTTAAAAAAATAAAAAAGTATCTTAATCTTTGAATTGGAAGTTTGTTTTCTATAAAAATGATATTACATATGAACATGATACTATATCCAAAAATCATGGTTAAACACAAAGTGGAAGTATGTTTTTCAAAATGGTCATCAATATGTCATTTTTTCGACGGAAATGACTACCTCTTTAAAAAAATGACTTGTAACCTGTATTTCCGACTATAAACTTATACTTTTTCTGTTTAGTTTAATAAATTTTAGTTCATTATGAAACCATAGAAACTTGAATCACTCAAAATGGATTTGAAACGAAGAAATGACGGGTAAAACAAAATTGGATAAACTTGCTAGTTTTAGCTACGAAAATTTTGTAACAAATCTAGACTAAACATATCCTAACTAATTTATATTTTATTAAACATATTATGTAATCTTGGAATACCATAGACACGTATACAATGTTTTGACATATCATATCGACCCATCTATATATATTATTTGGAACAACCATAGACACTCTATATGCAGTAATGTTTGAGTTAGCTATACAGGGTTGAGGTTGATTCCAAAAAATATATATACTTTGAGTTGTGATCTAGCCTGAGATATGTATACACTGGATCGTGAATTGATTTAAGATAATATATATTGATTTATTTCTGTACATCTAACTGTGGACAACTAGTTGTAGGTTACTAACGAGGACTGCTAACTTAACAAACTTAAATCATAAAAACGTAATAAAAAATGTTATGAATATATTTCGATCATACTTTGATATATATGTACACATTTGTTATAGGTTCTTGAATCGACCAGTGGCCAAGTCTTACTTCCGGCAAAGTAAAAATCTGTGAAAGTGAGTTATAGTCCCACTTTTACAATCTAATATATTTTTTTTGGATGAGAATACATGCAGCTTTATAAATGTTTTACAAAATAGACACAAGTACTCAAAACTACGTTCTATGGTTGGATTATTAAACCGAATATCGCCCTTCACGTCTGGTAACCTAAGAATTAGGGAAATGGCCCCTAATAGACGCGAATCCTAAAGATAGATCTA
Organism: Rutidosis leptorrhynchoides; assembly: GCF_046630445.1. Taxonomy (NCBI): domain Eukaryota; kingdom Viridiplantae; phylum Streptophyta; class Magnoliopsida; order Asterales; family Asteraceae; genus Rutidosis; species Rutidosis leptorrhynchoides. Next base: position 264,779,351 of record NC_092337.1, read on the forward strand.
TTGGGCTTAACAACCCCCATTCAGGTTATGGATGGTTTAGTACTTCGAGATTATTATACAGACGAGAGGTTCTATTTTGGGGATATTCTATGTATTAAGTTAACGTCGGTTACCAGGTGTTCAACATATGAATGATTTTTATCTCTATGCAGTTTGCGAAATGCCTGAGATGAGATGTGTTATAAAAATGAAATCTTGTGGTCTATTATTATGATTTGATAATATATAGGTTAAACCTATAACTCACCAACATTTTTGTTGACGTTTTAAGCATGTTTATTCTCAGGTGATTATTAAGAGCTTTCGCTGTTGCATACTAAAATAAGGACAAGATTTGGAGTCCATGCTTGTATGATATTGTGTAAAAACTACATTCAAGAAACTTATTTTTGATGTAATATATTCTTATTGTAAACCATTATGTAATAGTCGTGTGTAAATGGTATATTTTAGATTATCATTATTTGATAATCTACGTAATATTTTTTAAACCTTTATCGGTAAAATAAAGGTTATGGTTGTATTAAAAATGAATGCAGTCTTTGAAAAACGTCTCATATAGAGGTCAAAACCTCGCGACGAAATCAATTAATATGGAACGTTTATAATCAATATGAACGGGACATTTCAGTTGGTATCCGAGCATTGGTCTTAGAGAACCAGAAATTTGTATTAGTGTGTCTTATCGAGTTCGTTAGGATGCATTAGTGTGTCTGGACTTCGACCGTGTTTACTTGAAAAACGATTACTTAACATTTTTGTTGGAAACTATATATTGTTAACATGTAAATATTATGTGATATATTAATCTCTTAATGTGTTTGATATTGTGTGTTAGATGTCTACCTCTAGTACAAACTCCATCGACTCACCTAATAATAATGAAGAGTCGAATATAGTTTGGGAAGATTCATAAATTCCCGAAGAGGAACCGGAAGAGGAGGAACCGGAAGAGGAGGAACCGAAAGAAGAGGAACCGGAAGAAGAGGTTCCGGAGGAGGAAATATTAGGAACCATAGAAAAACAGATAAATAAAAGAAAATTCTCAAACAATGGACCAAAGTTAAAAATGGTCAATGGTGTTTCCGCCGAGGAAGAAAAATATTGGGAAGATAACCAATTTTCCGATGAATCGGATCCCGATGAGGATTCCGATGATGTTATAGAAATTACCTCGACCCAATTTGAAAAGGCAAAAGAAAATAATAAGGGAAAGGGCATCAAAATAGAAAAACCTGATTCCAACCCCGATGAACTTCATATGTATTGTCAACACCCGTATTTCTTAAGTTGTAACAATAACCCGAGAACCTCTAAGCCACCAGGTTTTTCTAAACCATTTGTGAAAACAACGGCTCGTATTAGAGGAACATCATATATCCCTAGAAAATTAGCAAAACGAAACAGGTCCGAAGAGGAAGAAACTAGTGAGTCGGAATAAAGAGTTGTAATCATGAGGTGTAAAATATGTAAAATAAGTGTGCTTGTACTTTTCTTGTTGTATGTGAAAATTGCTTGTATTATTTGATAATTATCTTTTACGAATCTAACCCTCGTCTATTTTTACAGTATAAAAACAAAAATGGACGTTAAGGATAGACAACCGAAATTTTTAGAAGACCTACCGGGGGAAATGATTGATGAAATCTTGTGTAAAGTCGGTCAGAATTCATCAGCACAATTATTTACGGCGAAATTTGTCATACCCCGTCCAAATTCTTCCTGAACGAATACAATAACATCTGGTACCATTGCGATGAACGGACCTCTATATGCCATGAACGACTCCATGTAATATCTTTAAAATGAGCAAATGCACAGCGGAAGATTTCTTTCATACATGAGAATAAACATGCTTTAAAGTATCAACCAAAAGGTTGGTGAGTTCATAAGTTTATCATAAAACAATAAAATTCTGTAATTTTGATAGACCACAAGATTTAAATGCTGCATGGTACAAATGGGCGCAAATCTTATACCCACCTGTAATGTACATGCGATATTTTTTAATTACAGTACACCTTTCTCGTGTACGCAACCATTTTTCATAAATCTTAGTAACCGTACAGATATCTCGTGCACAAAATATAATACACATAACATATGTATAAAAATCATTCTCTCGATACATAACATTCACATCAATTGGTGGCAATTATCATGTTCACATAATTCAATGGTGGCAATTATCATGTCCACATAATTCAATGGTGGCAATTATCATGTCCACATAATTCAATAATAATCCGCAGAACTTCTGTCTGCATAATAATTCATTCGAAGAATGTTTTGCTTGTGTCTATCTCGTCAAACATTTATAAAAGCATATCAGTCCAAAAATATAGATTTCAAAGGCATTTAATAAAGCAGTTGTAAAATAGTTATAAAGCAGCGCATGTATTCTCAGTCCCAAAAATGTAAAGAGTAAAAGGGAATCAAATGAACTCACGATACGATATTTTGTAGTAAAAATATTCATACGACGAAACTGAACAATGCAGGGTTGGCCTCGGATTCACGAACCTATATCAATTGTATATCTATTAAAACATATAATGGAGATCACATAATTTCATTTATTAATATATATTATTTATATATTTGTGGTATATGGAATTTATAATAAATTCCTTTTAAAAACGTATATTTATATTATATCTTAAATTACATGTTATATATAGTTATTTGTTTAAATAATAGTTTTGTTAATAATGATTTACTAATAATAATAATAATAATAATAATAATAATAATAATAATAATAATAATAATAATAATAATAATAATAATAATAACTTTATTAATAATGATAATACTAATAATAAAAATGATAATGATAATCTTCAATAATAATAATAATAATAATAATAATAATAATAATAATAATAATAATAATAATAATAATAATAATAATAATAATAATAATAATAATAATAATAATAATAATAATAAATTATTTCATTTTTATAATAAAAAAAATAATATTGATAATAATACTTATATTCCTAAAAGTGATATGATAATAATAATAATAATAATAATAATAATAATAATAATAATAATAATAATAATAATAATAATAATAAGCTAGTTATAATAAATAAATAAATAAATAAATAACTACCTCAAAGAAGTAGCCCCTTAAAAATGCCCAAGTCCGGGTTTGAACCTGAAATGTCCCGTTCATATTGATTATAAACGTTCCATATTAATTGATTTCGTCGCGAGGTTTTGACCTCTATATGAGACGTTTTTCAAAGATTGCATTCATTTTTAAAACAACCATAACCTTTATTTTATCTATAAAGGTTTAAAAAGCATTACGAAGATTATCAAATAATGATAATCTAAAATATACCGTTTACACACGACCATTACATAATGGTTTACAATAAGAATATATTACATCAAAAATAAGTTTCTTGAATGCAGTTTTTACATAATATCATACAAGCATGGACTCCAAATCTTGTCCTTATTTTAGTATGCAACAGCGGAAGCTCTTAATAATCACCTGAGAATAAACATGCTAAAAACGTCAACAAAAATGTTGTTGAGTTATAGGTTTAACCTATATATTATCAAATCATAATAATAGACCACAAGATTTCATATTTCAATATACATCACATACATAGAGATAAAAATCATTCATATGATGAACACCTGGTAACCGACATTAACAAGATGCATATAAGAATATCCCCTATCATTCCGGGAAATCCTTCGGACATGATAAAAATGAATTCGAAGTACTAAAGCATCCGATACTTTGGATGGGGTTCGTTAGGCCCAATACATCTATCTTTAGGATTCGCGTCAATTAGTAGATCGGTTTACTAATTCTTAGGCTACCAAGCAAAAGGGGCATATTCGGCTTCAATCATTCACCCATATAATGTAGTTTCATTTACTTGTGTCTATTTCGTAAAATATTTATAAAACTGCATGTATTCTCATCCCAAAATATTAGATTTTAAAAGTGGGACTATAACTCACTTTCACAGATTTTTACTTCATCGGGAGTAAGGCTTGGCCACTGGTCGATTCACGAACCTATAACAAATATATACATATATATATATATATCAAAGTATGTTCAAAATATATTTACAATATTTTTAATACATTTTGATGTTTTAAGTTTATTAAGTCAGCTGTCCTCGTTAGTAACCTACAACTAGTTGTCCATAGTTAGATGTACAGAAATAAATTGATATATATTATCTTGAATCAATCCACGACCCAGTGTATACACGTCTCGGGCTAAATCACAACTCAAAGTATATATATTTTTGGAATCAACCTCAACCCTGTATAGCTAACTCAAACATTACTGCATATAGAGTGTCTATGGTTGTTCCAAATAATATATATACATGGGTCGATATGATATGTCAAAACATTTGCATACGTATCTATGGTATTCCAAGATTACATAATATATTAGAATACATGTATAATACAATATAAGTTAGCTAGGATATGATTTGTATAGAATTGTTACAATATTTCCCGTAGCTACAACAATCAAAAAATACCCAATCTTGTTTTACCCATAACTTCTTCGTTTTAAATCCGTTTTGAGTAAATCAATTTTCTATGGTTTCATATTGAACTCTATTTTATGAATATAAACAGAAAAAGTATACGTTTATAGTCAGAAATATAAGTTACAAGTCATTTTTGTAAGAGGTAGTCATTTCAGTCGAAAGAACGACGTCTTGATGACCATTTTGAAAAACATACTTCCACTTTGAGTTTAACCATGATTTTTGGATATCGTTTCATGTTCATAAGAAAAATCATTTTCTCAGAAGAACAACTTTTAAATCAAATTTTATCATAGTTTTTAATTATCAAACCCAAAATAGCCCGCGGTGTTACTACGACGGCGTATGTCCGGTTTTACGGTGTTTTTCGTGTTTCCAGGTTTTAAATCATTAAGTTAGCATATAATATAGATATAGAACATGTGTTTAGTTGATTTTAAAAGTCAAGTTAGAAGGATTAACTTTTTTTACGAACAAGTTTAGAATTAACTAAACTATGTTATACTTTTTGCACACAGTTTTAAGAAATCCCACTAACTTCATTCTCAACCAATCAGAAATCTTCTCTCTCCAGAATAACCTCTTCTCATTGGTTGAAAAACAAAGTGGACACTTGAAATGGGACATCCCAAAATGGAAATGTGGACATCTGTGATGGGATGGAGGGAGTATATGAATCGAATGATCTTATGAACATCATTACTACCTCAGGTTCTGTGGATAAACCTACTGGAAATAAGAATAATAGATCTAGCTTGAAAGGATCCTTGGATGGCTTGAAAGTTCTTGAAGCAGAATCATGATACGAAAACAAGTTCAAGTAAGATTTCCACTCGAAATAAGATTGTTATAGTTATAGAAATTGAATCAAAGTTTGAATATGAGTATTACCTTGTATTAGAAAGATATCTTACTATAAATAAGAAAGATTTCTTGAGGTTGGATGAGCACTTTACAAGATTGGAAGTAAGCTACCAAACTTGGAAGTATTCTTGATTTTATGAAACTAGAACTTATAGAATTTATGAAGAACACTTAGAACTTGAAGATAGAACTTGAGAAGAGATCAATTAGATGAATAAAATTGAAGAATGAAAGTGTTTGTAGGTGTTTTTGGTCATTGGTATATGGATTAGATATAAAGGATGTGTAATTTTGTTTACATGTAAATAAGTCATGAATGATTACTAATATTTTTGTAATTTTATGAGATATTTCATGCTAGTTGCCAAATGATGGTTCCTACATGTGTTAGGTGACTCACATGGGCTACTAAGAGCTGATTATTGGAGTGTATATACCAATAGTACATACATCTAAAAGCTGTGTATTGTACGAGTACGAATACGGGTGCATACGAGTAGAATTGTGGATGAAACTGAACGAGGATGTAATTGTAAGCATTTTTGTTAATTAGAAGTATTTTGATAAGTGTCTTGAAGTATTTCAAAAGTGTATGAATACATATTAAAACATTACATGTATATACATTTTAACTGAGTCGTTAAGTCATCGTTAGTCGTTACATGTAAATGTTGTTTTGAAACCTTTAGGTTAACGATCTTGTTAAATATTGTTAACCCATTGTTTATTATATCTAAAGAGATGTTAAATTATTACATTATCATGATATTATGATATATTAATATATCTTAGTATGATACATATACAGTTAAATGTTGTTACAACGATAATCGTTACATATATGTCTCGTTTCGAAATCATTAAGTTAGTAGTCTTGTTTTTACATATGTAGTTCATTGTTAATACACTTAATGACATGTTTACTTATAATTTATCATGATTAAACATAGTGTAACAATATCTTAATATGATTCATATGTATTTAGTAAGACGTCGTTATAACGATAATCGTTATATATATCGTTTCGAGTTTCTTAATTCAATAAACTCAATTTTATGTATATAATTCATTGTTAAAATACCTAATGAGATACTTACTTATCATAATATCATGTTAAAAATATATATATATATATATATATATATATATATATATATATATATATAATCATATATATGTCATCATATAGTTTTTACAAGTTTTAACGTTCGTGAATCACCGGTCAACTTGGGTGGTCAATTGTCTATATGAAACCTATTTCAATTAATCAAATCTTAACAAGTTTGATTGCTTAACATGTTGGAAACACTTAATCATGTAAATAACAAATTCATTTAATATATATAAACATGGGAAAGTTCGGGTCACTACAGTACCTACCCGTTAAATAAATTTCGTCCCGAAATTTTAAGCAGTTGGAGGTGTTGACGTATCTTCTGGAAATAAGTGCGGGTATTTCTTCTTCATCTGATCTTCTCATTCCCAGGTGAACTCGGGTACTCTACGAGCATTTCATCGAATTTTAACAATTGGTATCTTGTTTTGCTTAAGTCTTTTAACCTCACGATCCATTATTTCGACGGGTTCTTCGACGAATTGAAGTTTTTCGTTGATTTGGATTTCATCTAACGGAATAGTGAGATCTTCTTTAGCAAAACATTTCTTAAAATTTGAGACGTGGAAAGTGTTTTGTACAGCCGCGAGTTATTGTGGTAATTCAAGTCGGTAAGCTACTGGTCTGACACGATCAATAATCTTGAATGGTCCTATATACCTTGGATTTAATTTCCCTCGTTTACCAAATCGAACAACGCCTTTCCAAGGTGCAACCTTAAGCATGACCATCTCTCCAATTTCAAATTCTATGTCTTTTCTTTTAATGTCGGCGTAGCACTTTTGTCAACTTTGGGCGGTTTTCAACCGTTGTTGAATTTGGATGATCTTCTCAGTAGTTTCTTGTATTATCTCCGGACCCGTAATCTGTCTATCCCCCACTTCACTCCAAAAAATCGGAGACCTGCACTTTCTACCATAAAGTGCTTCAAACGGCGTCATCTCAATGCTTGAATGGTAGCTGTTGTTGTAGGAAAATTCTGCTAATGGTAGATGTCGATCCCAACTGTTTCCGAAATCAATAACACATGCTCGTAGCATGTCTTCAAGCGTTTGTATCATCCTTTCGCTCTGCCCATCAGTTTGTGGATGATAGGCAGTACTCATATTTAGACGAGTTCCTAATGCTTGCTGTAATGTCTGCCAGAATCTTGAAATAAATCTGCCATCCCTATCAGAGATAATAGAGATTGGTATTCCATATCTGGAGACGACTTCCTTCAAATACAGTCGTGCTAACTTCTCCATCTTGTCATCTTCTCTTATTGGCAGGAAGTGTGCTGATTTGGTGAGACGATCAACTATTACCCAAATAGTATCAAAACCACTTGCAGTCCTTGGCAATTTAGTGATGAAATCCATGGTAATGTTTTCCCATTTCCATTTCGGGATTTCGGGTTGTTGAAGTAGACCTGATGGTTTATGATGCTCAGCTTTGACCTTAGAACACGTCAAACATTCTCCTACGTATTTAGCAACATCGACTTTCATACCCGGCCACCAAAAATGTTTCTTGAGATCCTTGTACATCTTCCCCGTTCCAGGATGTATTGAGTATCTGGTTTTATGAGCTTCTCTAAGTACCATTTCTCTCATATCTCCAAATTTTGGTACCCAAATCCTTTCAGCCCTATACCGGGTTCCATCTTCCCGAATATTAAGATGCTTCTCTGATCCTTTGGGTATTTCATCCTTTAAATTTTCCTCTTTTAAAACTCCTTGTTGCGCCTCCTTTATTTGAGTAGTAAGGTGAATCATTATATTCATAGCTTTTACTCGAATGGGTTCTCTGTCCTTTCTGCTCAAGGCGTCGGCTACCACATTTTCCTTCCCCGGGTGATAACGAATCTCAAAGTCGTAATCATTCAACAATTCAATCCATCTGCGCTGCCTCATGTTCAGTTGTTTCTGATTAAATATGTGTTGAAGACTTTTGTGGTCGGTATATATAATACTTTTGACCCCATATAAGTAGTGCCTCCAAGTCTTTAATGCAAAAACAACCGCGCCTAATTCTAAATCATGCGTTGTATAATTCTGCTCGTGAATCTTCAATTGTCTAGACACATAAGCAATTACTTTCGTTCGTTGCATTAATACACAACCGAGACCTTGCTTTGAGGCGTCACAATATATCACAAAATCATCATTGCCTTCAGGTAATGACAATATAGTTGCTGTAGTTAACTTTTTCTTCAACAATTGAAACGCTTTTTCTTGTTCATCCTTCCATTCAAATTTCCTCCCTTTATGCGTTAATGCAGTCAAGGGTTTTGCAATTTTGGAAAAATCTTGGATGAATCTCCTGTAATAACCAGCTAACCCTAAAAATTGGCGTATGTGTTTCGGAGTTTTCGGGGTTTACCACTTTTCAACTGTTTCAATCTTTACTGGATCCACCTGAATACCTTCTTTGTTCACTATATGACCGAGGAATTGAATTTCTTCCAACTAAAATGCACACTTTAAAAACTTAGCGTACAGTTTTTCTTTTCTCAGCAACTCTAGCACTTTTCTCAAATGTTCTTCGTGCTCCTGATCATTCTTTGAGTAAATAAGTATGTCATCAATGAAAACAATGACAAACTTGTCAAGATATGGCCCACACACTCGGTTCATGAGGTCCATGAACACATCTGCTGCATTAGTCAATCCAAACGGCATAACCATAAACTCGTAATGACCGTAACGCGTCCTAAAAGCAGTCTTCAGAATGTCATCCTCTTTCACCCGCATTTGGTGATATTCAGAACGTAAATCAATCTTCGAATAAACCGACGAGCCTTGTAGTTGATCAAATAAGTCGTCGATTCTCGGTAATGGGTAACGGTTCTTGATGGTAAGTTTGTTTAACTCTCGGTAGTTGATAGACAACCTGAATGTACCATCTTTCTTCTTGACAAACAGAACAGGAGCTCCCCATGGTGATGTACTTGGTCGAATGAAACCACGCTCTAAAAGTTCCTGTAACTGACTTTGTAATTCTTTCATTTTGCTGGGTACGAGTCTGTGTGGAGCACGAGCTATTGGTCCAGCTCCTGGTACAAGGTCTATTTGAAATTCAACGGATCGATGTGGGGGTATTCCCGGTAATTCTTTCGGAAATATATCGGAAAATTCTTTTACGACGGGAACATCACTGATGTTCTTTTCTTCAGGTTTAACTTCCTCGATGTGTGCTAGAATGACGTAACAACCTTTTCTTATTAGTTTTTTCGCCTTCAAACTACTAATAAGATTTAACTTCGCGTTGTTCTTTTCTACGTACACCATTAAAGGTTTTCCTTTTTCACTCATAATGCGAATCGCATTTTTGTAACAAACGACCTCTGCTCTTACCTTCTTCAACCAGTCCATGCCAATTATTACATCAAAACTCCCTAACTCGACTGGTATTAAATCAATCTTAAACGTTTCATCACTCAGTTTAATTTCTCTATCCCGACATATATTATCTGCTGAAATTAATTTACCATTTGCTAATTCGAGTAAAAATTTACAAATATCCAAAGGCGTCAATGGGCAACTTAATTTAGCACAAAATTCTCTACTCATATAGCTTCTATCTGCACCCGAATCAAATAAAACATAAGCAGATTTATTGTCAATAAGAAATGTACCCGTAACAAGCTCCGGGTCTTCCTGTGCTTCTGCTGCATTAATATTGAAAACTTTTCCACGGCCCTTCCCATTAGTATTCCCCTGATTCGGGCAATTTCTAATAATGTGGCCTGATTTTCCACAATTATAATAAACAGCGTTGGTATTACTTGCTCCGACACTATTCGTTCCGGCATTACTTGTTCCGACACTATTTGTTCCTTTAGTTCTGTTAAACTTTGGTCCGTAGACCTCATACTTTGTCGCGCTATGACCATTTCTTTTACACTTGTTGCAAAATGTCGTGCAAAACCCCTGATGATTTTCTTCACACCTATGACATGGCTATTTTTGGTTTTTGTTGCCGTTGTTGTTATTGAGGTTGTTGTTGGGATTGTTATTGTTGTTGAAACAGTTATCGTAGTTGTTGTTGTTGCGATGTTTGTTGTAGTTATTGTTAGGATTGCGGTTATTGTTGCGATTGTTGTTGCGGTTGTTGGAATAGTTGTTGCGATTGTGGTTGTAATTTTATTGTTATTGTACTGGTGACTCTTGTCACCGTTTTCCTCCCACTTCCTCTTGAGTTGTTTCGTGTTGGTTTCTTCAGCCGCCTGCTCTTTAATTCTTCCCTCAATCTGATTTATGAGTTTATGAGCCATTCGACTTGCCTTTTGTATGGAAGCGGGCTCGTGTGAACTCACATCTTCTTGAATACTTACTGGTAACCCTTTTACAAACGCGTCGATCTTCTCTTCTTCATCTTCAAACGCTCCCGAACACAATAGGCACAACTCTGTGAATCGTCGTTCATACGTGGTAATATCGAACCCTTGTGTTTGTAACTCTCTAAGCTCTACCTTGAGCTTATTGACTTCGTTTCTAGGAAGGTACTGCTCGTTCATCAATTGCTTGAATGCCGACCACGGTAGTGCGTAAGCAGCATTTTGTCCTACCTGTTCAATATAGGTGTTCCACCACGTTAACGTAGTACCTGTGAAGGTATGGGTAGCGTACTTAACCTTGTCCTCTTCATTACACTTACTTATGGCAAACACCGATTCGACTTTCTCGGTCCACTGTTTCAATCCAATTGGTCCTTCGGTTCCATCAAATTCCAAAGGTTTGCAGGCAGTGAATTCTTTGTAGGAGCATCCTACACGATTTCTTGCGCCGTTAGCTGCATTGCTAGATTTAGAGTTATTGTTGGTATGTAGCGCAGCCTGTACTGCGGCTATATTTGCAGCAAGAAAGGTACGAAATTCCTCTTCGCTCATATTCATGGTGTGTCGAGTAGTCGGTGCCATTTCCTTCAAAATAGCCAACTGAATCGAGTTAATCATACAGAATATTAAGAGTAGTCAATAATATTTCGTAGCATAATATGAACTCATTTATAAAAGCTTTTTCTTCATATTAGCATTTTATAAGTTTAAATTCGGGTACTACCTACCCGTTAAATTCATACTTAGTAGCTAATATACAATTCAACTACTACAATTCCATATGAAAAACTGATTAAAATAATATATCACATATAAATATTATTCAAACTTACAACATCGCTATATTACATATAACATGAAATATAGTACACTTTGATACAGGACAGTTTTTGAAGATAAATCTAGTTAATACGCAAGTTGTTCAGCAAAAGAAATAAAGACACTTAATTCATAAGTCCAGAAACAAGTCATGCATTCTGGTTTTACTAAGACGACTTCCCATCCTTGGTCTTGTGGAAAATAACCGTTATGACCATTGGCTAGGCAGCATGTTGTAATGTCGTCAAAAGGACGAGGGTTTCGTAATGTCCAACAGCCCCGTAATAATCTAAAAACCTTGTTTCTCACCCCAACTACTGAATTCGTCACTTGTGGGAAGGTTTTATTTAAAAGCTACAATCCGATGTTCTTTTTCTCACTTTGGTAAGAAGCGAACATCACTAACCCGTAAGCATAACATGCTTTTTTATGTTGCATGTTAGAAGCTCTTTCTAATTCACGAAATCCTATGTTGGGATATGTTGAGTCAAAATAGGTTCTTAACCCGTAGCGTAAAATTGCATTTGGGTTCCCCGCATTTAACGCTTTAAAGAAAACACGACGTAACTTACGGTCTCCCCAATGTGATATACCCCACCTATCAAAGGAAAGCCTTTTATATACTAAGGCATTTCTGGAAAGTCTTTCAAATGTTTGACAAGTTAATTTTGCCATAATTAATTGTGCTGATGAATTCTGACTGACTCTAGACAAGATTTCCTCAATCATATCCTCTGGTAGATCTTCTAAAATATTCGGTTGTCTACCCTTAACGTCCATTTTATTTTTATACTGTAAAATAGACAAGGATTAGATTCGTAAAAGATAATTAACAAACAATACAAGCAATTTTTACATTGAACATAAAAGTACAAGCACACTACAATACATATAATACACAACATGATTACAACCATCTAATATGAATCACTGGTTTCTTCTTCTTCGGATTTGGTTCGTTTTCCTAATTTTCTAGGAATATCTGGTGTTCCTCTAATACGAGCCGTCGTTTTCCACAATGGTTTAGAAAAACCTGGTGGTTTAGAGGTTCCCGGGTCATTGTTACATTTTAGGAAATACGGATGTTGCCGATACATATAAAGTTCATCGGGGTTGGAATCGGGTTTCTCTATTTTTATACATTTTCCCTTATTATTTTCTTTCGCTTTATTAAATTGGGTCGAGGTAATTTCTATAACATCATCAAAATCCTCATCGGGATCCGATTCATCGGAAAATTGGTAATCTTCCCAATATTTTGCTTCCTCGGCGGAAACACCATTGACCATTATTTACTTTGGTCCGTTGGTTGAGGATTTTCTTTTATTTAATCGATTTACTATAGGTATCAATATTTCTTCCTCCGGAACCTCTTCTTCTTCCGGTTCCTCCTCTTCCAGTTCCTCCTCTTCCGGTTCCTCTTCTTCCAGTTCCTCCTCTTCCGGTTCCTCCTCTTCCGGTTCCTCTTCTTCCGGTTCCTCTTCGTGAATTTGTGAATCTTCCCAAAATATATTCGAGTCTTCATTATTATTAGGTGAATCGATGGGATTTGTACTAGTGGCAGATGTCTATCACACAATATCAAACACATTAAGAGGTTAATATATCCCATAATATTTACATGTTAATAATATATAGTTTCCAAAAAAAGTGTTAAGCAATCGTTTTTAAAGAAAACACGGTCGAAGTCCAGACTCACTAATGTATCCTAACAAACTCGATAAGACACACTAATGCAAATTTCTGGTTCTCTAAGACCAACGCTCTAATACCAACTGAAATGTCCAGTTCATATTGATTATAAACGTTCCATATTAATTGATTTCGTCGCGAGGTTTTGACCTATATATGAGACGTTTTTCAAAGACTGCATTCATTTTTAAAACAACCATAACCTTTATTTTATCTATAAAGGTTTAAAAAGCATTACGTAGAATATCAAATAATGATAATTTAAAATATACCGTTTACAAACGACCATTACATAATTGTTTACAATAAGAATATATTACATCAAAAATAAGTTTCTTAAATGCAGTTTTTACATAATATCATACAAGCATGGACTCTAAATCATGTCCTTATTTTAGTATGCAACAGTGGAAGCTCTTAATAATCACCTGAGAATAAACATGCTTAAAACGTCAACAAAAATGTTGGTGAGTTATAGGTTTAACCAATATATTATCAAATCATAATAATAGACCACAAGATTTCATATTTCAATATACATCCCATACATAGAGATAAAAATCATTCATATGGTGAATACCTGGTAACCGACATTAACAAGATGCATATAAGAATATCCCCTATCATTCCGAGAAATTCTTCGGACATAATAAAAATGAATTCGAAGTACTAAATCATCCTGTACTTTGGATGGGGTTCGTTAGGCCCAATACATCTATCTTAGGATTCGCGTCAATTAGTAGATCGGTTTAATAATTCTTAGGCTACCAAGCAAAAGGGGCATATTCGGCTTCGATCATTCACCCATATAATGTAGTTTCATTTACTTGTGTCTATTTCGTAAAACATTTATAAAACTGCATGTATTCTCATCCCAAAATATTAGATTTTAAAAGTGGGACTATAACTCACTTTCACAGATTTTTACTTCGTCGGGAGTAAGACTTGGCCAGTGGTCGATTCACGAACCTTTAACAAATATATACATATATATATATATATATATATATATATATATATATATATATATATATATATATATATATATATATATATATATATATATCAAAGTATGTTAAAAATATATTTACAACATTTTTAATACATTTTGATGTTTTAAGTTTATTAAGTCAGCTGTCCTCGTTAGTAACCTACAACTAGTTGTCCATAGTTAGATGTACATAAATAAATTGATATATATTATCTTGAATCAATCCACGACCCAGTGTATATATGTCTCAGGCTAGATCACAACTCAAAGTATATAGATTTTTGGAATCAACCTCAACCCTGTATAGCTAACTCAAACATTACTACATATAGAGTGTCTATGGTTGTTCCAAATAATATATATACGTGGGTCGATATGATATGTTAAAATATTTGCATACGTGTCTATGGTATCCCAAGATTAGATAATATATTAGAATACATGTATAATACAATATAAGTTAGCTAGGATATGATTTGTATAGAATTGTTACAATATTTCCCGTAGCTACAACAATCAAAAAATATCCAATCTGGTTTTACCCATAACTTCTTCGTTTTAAATCCGTTTTGAGTGAATCAAATTGCGATGGTTTCATATTGAACTCTAATTTATGAATATAAATAGAAAAAGTATAGGTTCATAGTCGGAAATATAAATTACAAGTCATTTTTGTAAGAGGTAGTCAATTCAGTCGAAAGAACGACGTCTTGATGACCATTTTGAAAAACATACTTCCACTTTGAGTTTAACCATGATTTTTGGATATAGTTTCATGTTCATAAGAAAAATCATTTTCCCAGAAGAACGAAATTTAAATTAAAGTTTATCATAGTTTTTAATTATCAAACCCAAAACAGCCCGCGGTGTTACTACTACGGCATATGTCCGGTTTTACGGTGTTTTTCGTGTTTCCAGTTTTTAAATCATTAAGTTAGCATATCATATAGATATAGAACATGTGTTTAGTTGATTTTAAAAGTCAAGTTAGAAGGATTAACTTTTGTTTGCGAACAAGTTTAGAATTAACTAAACTATGTTCTAGTGATTTCAAGTTTAAACCTTCGAATAAGGTAGTTTTATATATATGAATCGAATGATGTTATGAACATCATTACTATCTCAGGTTTTGTGGATAAACCTACTGAAAATGAGAAAAATAGATCTAGCTTCAAAGGATCCTTGGATGGCTTGAAAGTTTTTGAAGCAGAATCATGATACGAAAACAAGTTCAAGTAAGATTTCCACTCGAAATAAGATTGTTATAGTTATAGAAATTGAATCAAAGTTTGAATATGAGTATTACCTTGTATTAGAAAGATATCTTACTATAAATAAGAAAGATTTCTTGAGGTTGGATGAGCACTTTACAAGATTGGAAGTAAGCTAGCAAACTAGGAAGTATTCTTGATTTTATGAAACTAGAACTTATAGAATTTATGAAGAACACTTAGAACTTGAAGATAGAACTTGAGAAGAGATCAATTAGATGAATAAAATTGAAGAATGAAAGTGTTTGTAGGTGTTTTTGGTCGTTGGTATATGGATTAGATATAAAGGATGTGTAATTTTGTTTACATGTAAATAAGTCATGAATGATTACTAATATTTTTGTAATTTTATGAGATATTTCATGCTAGTTTCCAAATGATGGTTCCTACATGTGTTAGGTGACTCACATGGGCTTCTAAGAGCTGATCATTAGAGTGTATATACCAATAGTACATACATCTAAAAGCTGTGTATTGTACGAGTACGAATACGGGTGGATACGAGTAGAATTGTTGATGAAACTGAATGAGAATGTAATTGTAAGCATTTTTGTTAAGTAGAAGTATTTTGATAAGTGTCTTGAATTCTTTCAAAAGTGTATGAATACATATTAAAACACTACATGTATATACATTTTAACTGAGTCGTTAAGTCATCGTTAGTCGTTACATGTAAATGTTGTTTTGAAACCTTTAGGTTAACGATCTTGTTAAATGTTGTTAATACATTGTTTATTATATCTAAAGAGATGTTAAATTATTAAATTATCATGATATTATGATATATTAATATATCTTAGTATGATATATATACAGTTAAATGTTGTTACAACGATAATCGTTACATATATGTCTCGTTTCGAAATCATTAAGTTAGTAGTCTTGTTTTTACATATGTAGTTCATTGTTAATACACTTAATGACATGTTTACTTATCATTTATCATGATTAAACATAGTGTAACAATATCTTAATATGATTCATATATATTTAGTAAGACGTCGTTATAACGATAATCGTTATATATATCGTTTCGAGTTTCTTAATTCAATAAACTCAATTTTATGTATATAATTCATTGTTAAAATACCTAATGAGATACTTACTTATCATAATATCATGTTAACTATATATATAATCATATATATGTCATCATATAGTTTTTGCAAGTTTTAACGTTCGTGAATCACCGGTCAACTTGGGTGGTCAATTGTCTATATGAAACCTATTTCAATTAATCAAGTCTTAACAAGTTTGATTGCTTAACATGTTGGAAACACTTAATCATGTAAATAAAAAATTCATTTAATATATATAAACATGGAAAAGTTCGGGTCACTACAGAACCCGCGACGTCCCACTAACCCAAAACGCATTAAACCAGTTGAGCTAGTCCGTTTTTCTGCTTTTATTCTCATATAGAATTTATCTAACCATCAATCGATGTATCATTATCTTCAATTTATCCTCATCTAACATCATTATACCTTAATCCTTTTTTCTAAATCTTGTAACAATTACTTGTGATGGTTTCGGCCCAAAAGAAAGATTTGAACACGGCCCATTAGTAAAAATTGGAATCACAATAACTCGGCCCAACAACAAAAAGAACTCATAACTTGAGTTGTATGATTTCAAACCAAGCAATAAAAATATGTCGGGTTCATCTGTAAAACAGGAACAACATATCATCATCTAATCGAGTCATTTCATTACGGTTTCATCGTTCCAATTATCTATCATGTATCATCTCATCTATATTTTATGAATCATTTTCATCACCTTAAACTATCATCAACTAGCATCATCATCTCTATATTATTGTCTCAATCATCTAATCATCATTAACCTCTACCACTCTCATCATCATATCCTAATTATCAAACCATCTTTATTATCAAATTTTTGTGTTGGCGTATAAGAATGTTCACGAACCCAAATAGAAACTGAAATCTGGTAGTCAACACAAGTCCTCGGCCCAATCTGTGACGCAATTTCATGGCCCAAAAGAAATCGATCCATCAGTATATCATTTAGTCCGCATGTAACAAGGGGTTTATAGGATTCGTTTAAAAAAAATATAACGTATCTTTCCACTACATCCTCTTCTTGTCCTACCTTTTGATAATTAAGTGATTCTTTATTGATCACTTTCGCAAGTGGACCAAAACTCAACAATCAAGTGGTTTTGCTTATTTATTCTTTTGTTTCTATACGTTGATCAAACAAAAAGAACGGCAACGATTGTAAAGTTAGAAAGCCAAGATATAGCAAGATTTCATGGGTGGGTCTAACTTAAATTGAATATGAACGTGCCTTACCACTATCCCTTTTACAGCTCATCACCCATCTTAATTCCTATATTATTTCATTACACATAGTTGTTGTATCTTCTTTTATATCATCTACGTTTAACAACAACAGAAGTAGTACGTACTGCAGCAGCAATTGCAGTAATTGGGCAACATTTGCCGGTTGTTTATCAATGGTTTTCTTTGTTGGTTTATCAGCAGAAAACATGAATGGTGTAGCTCAGTAGCAGACGAAACTATAGTGCAAAGGTGATAGTATGGTGTTAAGGTGATGAGATGGGTGGTTTATAGGTTAAAGAAACAGAAATATGAGCAGCAGCCTCGCTGCCGTTTAGATAGAAACAGAAACCATAAAGAGGGAGAAGGAGAGATGTGAGAGAGAATAAAAAAATAGGTTATTCATGGTGTTAGTAGTGTTCAAAGAGTGGAGGCGATTCGGTTGGTAATTGAGTTGTGGAGCTCGATGTAAGTGGTGATGATTCTTCGGTTACAAGAATTTAAGAGAGAGTTTTAGAGTGGTGGTGTCGTGGTTGATAGGGATTGATATGAAGATAGAACTAGAGTGGTGGTAACGGGTTCAAGTCAGAAGCATAAAAACATAATAATGATTGTGGTGGAAGTTGCTTACAAAGGTGATGATCAAATGGTGGGTTGGTTGATTTGGTTCTGAGTTACTCAAACCGAAAGAAACATGATAAGTTGTAGCAGTAATTTTGATCGTATGTGAATTTGGTGTGGTTTGTTGCTTGATCGAATGAGAGGTAGAAAAAGAGGAGAACAAGAGTGATGGTAATTAAATGGGTGGAGATATTGAAGGAATTTAATCCGCATCATAGCAGGATTGTGAATCATATAATGCTCGTGTTAGTGATATGAAGAATCAAGTCCAAGAAGAAACAAACAAAAATATATAAATCAGAAAATGAGGTGTAACGGCTTCGTACTACATATACAGTACAAGATTCGATTGCAGTTTGTTTCATAGCTTGATTGGATCGACAGGAGAATCAATCGGGTATAGAATAAAATATATATATATATACAAGTTGAATAAATTTGATTGTTTGATATCGATATGTAATAAAATTTTGTTTTGTAATGTGAATTTATCTCGACGTGTAACAATTTTTCAGTTATCCGTATTTGTGATTCATGCCATCAACTCTGTAAACGAGATATTTTTTCAGTACTATATTCGTTTGATTTTGTTTTGTAGCAACAATTGATCGACATGAAATATTCGATCAGGAAGAAATTGAAAATAAATTAAAGTAGATTGTGATTGTCAACAGATTTGTACGATTGATTCTTAATATCTAATAAACGGGAGTCAGAAACAAATTTGATTACAGTCTTGATAGATATATGCAACTGAATTTGATTCCATATCTGAGTAATATCTAGCATTTTTTGTATTTGTCTGAACTAATATCTCAGATGTCGATTCTTAACAGATTTCACACGTTTTTATTTGTAATATCAGATTAGATTTTTGTATTATTAATAAGTATAAATATATTGATAATAATAAATATACTAATAATGGAATTAATAATAATAGTAATTTCATAATAATAATAATATTAATAATTATATTAATAACTAAAATCATAATTATAATAATGATAATAATAATAATATTAATAATAATAATAATAAAAAATTGTATTATTTTCTTATGAATAATAATACTAAATATGATAATCTTATTAATAATATATGATATTAATAGTAATAGTAATAATAATAATGAGAGTAATAACATTAATATAACAACTTATATTTTAACTTGTGATTACATTTTATATATTAATATTACAATTTTAATTATGTAATATTATATAATATATATATATATAATATCATATATTGAATTTTTACCATATATATATATATATATATATATATATATATATATATATATATATATATATATATATATATATATATATATATATATATATATATATATATATATATATATAAACAATTGTTCGTGAATCATCGGGAATAATCAAGGTTAAATGCTTGTATGAAAACAGTTCAAAAATTTTGAGACTCAACATTACAGACTTTTGCTTATCGTGTCGGAAACATATAAAGATTAAGTTTAAATTTGGTCGGAAATTTCTGGGTCGTCACAAAATTAGTGTGTAGAACATTTGATGAACGTTCCAGGCATGCCTTAGTTTATAAAAGGCTTTTATTTCAAAGATGGGGTATATCACATTGGGGACACCGTAAGTTACGCCGTGTTTTCTTTAAAGCGTTAAATGCGGGGAACCCAAATACAATTTTACGCTACGGGTTTAGAACCTATTTTGACTCAACATATCCCAACATAGGACTTCGTGAGTTAGAAAGAGCTTCTAACATGCAACATAAAGAAGCATGTTATGCTTACGGGTTAGTGATGTTCGCTTCTCACCAAAGTGAGAAAAAGAACATCGGATTACAATTTTTAAATAAAACCTTCCCACAAGTGACGGATTCAGTAGTTGGGGTGAGAAACAAGGTTTTTAGATTATTATGGGGCTGTTGGACATTACGAAACCCTCGTCCCTTTGACGATGTTACAACATGTTGTCTTGTCAACGGCCACAACGGTTATGTTCCACAAGACCAAGGATGGGAAGTAGTCTTAGTAAAACCAGAATGCATGACTTGTTTCTGGACTTATGAATTACGTGTTTTTATTGCCTTTGCTGAAAGACTTACGTATTAACTAGGATTGTTGTCACAACTATTTTGTTTCAAAGTTATTGTGTGCTATATTTCATACTATATGTATAATAGCGGTATTGTAAGTTTGTAAAATATTGTATAAAAGTTTGAACGTGAAATATTATTATAATCAGTTTTTCATATAGAATTGTAGTAGTTGAATTGTATATTAGCTACTAAGTATGAACTTAACGGGTAGGTATTACCCGAATTAAAACTATAAAACACTAATATGAAGAAAAAGCTTTTATAAATGAGTTCATATTATGCTACGAAATACTATTGACTACTCTTAGTATTCTATATGATTAACTTAATTCTTTTGAGCTATTTTTGAAGTAAATGGCACCGACGACTCGTCAGAATTTGAACATGAGCGAGGAAGACTTCCGTGTTTTCCTTGCAGCAAACATAGCCGCGGTACATGCTGCAATGCAAAATAACAACAATAACTCTGAATCTTGCAATACAAATATCGCCACAAGAAATCGTGTAGGATGCTCCTACAAAGAATTCATTGCCTGTAAACCTTTGGAATTCGATGGAACTGAGGGTCCAATCGGATTGAAACGGTGGACCGAAAAATTTGAATCGGTGTTTGCCATAAGTTAGTGTACTGAAGAAGACAAAGTAAAGTACGCTACGCATACCTTCACATGTACTGCGTTAACATGGTGGAATACCTACCTAGAGCAAGTGGGACAAGATGATGCGTACGCACTACCTTGGTCAGCATTCAAACATCTGATGACTGAGCAGTATCGTCCCAGAAACGAGTTCAATAAGCTCAAAGTAAAGCTTAAAGGATTACGAACACAAGGTTTCGAAATTACCACATACGAGCGACGATTCACGGAGTTGTGTTTATTGTGCCCAAGAGCGTTCGAAGATGAAGAGGAGAAAATCGACGCATTTGTAAAAGGGTTACCAGAAAGGATCCAAGAAGATATAAGTTCACATGAGCCCGCCTCCATACAAAAGGCGAGTCGAATGGCTCATAAACTCATAAATCAGATTGAGGAAAGAGTTAAAGAGTAGGCGGCCGAAGAAGCCAACACGAAACAAATCAAGAGAAAGTGGGAACAATCCAGTGACAACGGTCACAATTTTAACAATCAACACAACAATCACAACTACAATCGCACCAATTTTTGCAACAACAAATGCAACAACAACAACCACCCCAGCAACAACTACAACAACCGTTTCAACAACAATAACAACCGCAACAACAACAATCCCAACAATAACAACAAGAGACAGAAACCATGTCAGAGGTGTGAAGGATACCATCCGACTGGGCTCTGTACGGCAGTGTGTACTAAGTGTAAAATAAAGGGCCATGGTGCGACAAAGTGCGAAATCTATAGATCAATGGCTAAGGGAACAAATAATGCCAGAACAAGTTATGCCGACATTACCTGTTTCGGATGCGGGAAGAAGGGCCATTACAAAAATGCATGTCCAAATTAGGGGGATAATAATGGGCAAGGCCGAGGAAGAGTCTTCAACATTAATGCGGTTGAAGCGCAGGAAGACCCGAAGCTTGTTACGAGTACGTTTCTTATTGACAATACATCTGCTTATGTTTTATTTGATTCGGGTGCGGATAGAAGCTATATGAGTAAGGATTTCTGTGCTAAAATAAGTTATCCATTAACGCCTTTGGATATTAAATTTTTACTCGAATTAGCAAACGGTAAATTAATTACAGCAGATAAGATATGTCACAATCGAGAAATTAAACTGGTTAGCGAAACGTTTAAGATTGATTTGATACCAGTAGAGTTAGGGAGTTTTGATGTGATAATCGGCATGAACTGGTTGAAAAAGGAGAGAGCGGAAATTGTATGTTACAAAAATGCGATTCGCATTGTAAGAGAAAAAGAAAAACCCTTAATGGTGTACGGAGGAAAGAGCAACGCGAAGCTAAATCTTATTAGTAACAATATTAATAATAACAATATTATTAACAATAGTAGTAGCCTTCCATCATCTAATCCACCACCACCACTTCCAACAACACCGTTAGATTTTGAAGCTACACTAGTAGCCTTTATTCATTCGAGTCCTACCCATAATTATGGATTAAATTATATTTTATTCAGTATTAATTATGGATTAATTAATACTTACGTGTAATTATTAAGTATTTTTCGGTGAGTATTCCAATTAGTAATGTTGCAAATTAGTATAAATGAATATATGAATGTTAACACCTATTTCCTTATGAGGTAAGGCTTAGTGTGTCAACAAGATACTAGAAGTAATCTAGCTTTAGGAGGGCGGAGCGTTACCGATTGATTTTTACCCTTGAGAAATAATCCATGCAGACCCGGTTCACAAGTGTAGAAACTTGTGGGGTGGCTTAATCAATCTGTCGTCCGTAGAGCGTAAAAGTACTAGCCGGATGACTTCTAGTGAGAGAAAGTAGAGAGAGAAAGAGAAGTGAAGTCTCAGCTCTCAAAGTTGTCAGAATATCTGAACTCTGTAAAATGACGACCCAAGGGGTCTAGTTATAGTGTCAGATCCACCAGATTGCTCGGGGACAAGTGTCAAATGATGATACGTTATGTTATTCGTGATCCGAAATTTACGCTGAAGGTGACGTTCTCCGGCCAGGGCTTACGCGCTAGGCGGCCTTCAGGGCTGTTGTTTCCAGCCTTCCTGATGCTACTTTTATGTAACCATTATGCCTTTTATGCGTGTATACGATAGGATACACCATTAAGTCTCCCCAGTTTAATGACTTAAGCATTTGGAAAATGTTTAAGTTATTAAACTTTTGATAACGCATGCCAAACTAGCCTGCTCATTGCCCATTTGCATCGGAGAAAAACATTATAGGCATTAAATGTAGACGAATTTTACTGATGGTGTTATGATTAATTTTATACGATTGAGATCCTTCACGCGCCTCCAGCTGTAAAAGTGTCATTTCGTACCCCATATTTAAACTCTCCCATACACGTGTCTTAATCGTGGCCATAAAAATTGCATCGATGAACTCCTATATAAACCGTCATAACCCTTTTATCTTCACTTTTTTACCTTTGCCAAGATCTGAAAAGCATATTTCTTCCCAAATCTTCATCGCATTCTTCAATTTTCAACTTTTTAAGGTTTAGCATCTTTCCAAGGTAAGTTATACTTCATCCTTTTGCTATTTTCTTCTTGTTGATATCTTTTTATTGTATTTATCATGGCTTCTACTCCAAGTACTGGCCAAGAACACGCAAAGCTTTCTTCATCAAATACCGCTGACATTCCAGAAGTTAGCACGATGGCCTCATCATTGACAAGTGAATATTTAGGTGGCTTAAAGATTGCCTTCCGCCATCTCAATCAATACAACCCTGTTCTTCCCACCAACAGACAAACTGCTGACAACCCTCCTGAGGGGAAAATTACTTTATACGCCTTACAAATTACCCACGGCAACCTCCGTGTTCCCCTTACTAACTTGCTTCTTCGCCTTCTTAGATATTATAAGGCCTGTCTTAGTCAGATGCATCCCCATGGCCTTCAAAAAATCATCCTTTTTGAAATGTACTGCAATGCTATTAATATAAAGCCTCGCATTAAAGTTTTTATCTCTTTGTTTAGAATTCGCACAATTAGTGACTGCTGGCTTACAGTTGATAGTAAG
Source organism: Rutidosis leptorrhynchoides (assembly GCF_046630445.1). Lineage (NCBI taxonomy): Eukaryota > Viridiplantae > Streptophyta > Magnoliopsida > Asterales > Asteraceae > Rutidosis > Rutidosis leptorrhynchoides. The sequence continues at coordinate 264,803,662 of NC_092337.1, forward strand.
CGAAATAATCATTTTGTTGGTACGAATAGAGTCTCAAATTTGAAGGACTGAAAAAGTCCATTTTTCTTTGTTGATGAGACTGTTATTCCGGAGGAGTACTCCGTTGTTCGGGAATGGGGTGCTATTGATGCTGGTTTAGGAAAGGGTGTTAAGATTTCTGCCGCAGAGCAGCGGATAGTAAATAGCCTGAAAGAGCTCCTTCTTCCGCCCAGATCATACGAGAGGTATGAGGGAATTCTTGTGCTGTGCAAAGTGAGTCAAGAATGGCATAGCAATTCTGTGCCAGTACTTTGTGAGAAAAACCAGGGTAGGATGTGATATGATCATCCTATTATATATATAAATGTGTGTCCATTGTTTGTCATGTTTGCTTATGTTGCTGTTCATGTTCAATTTTTGCAGCCAACTCCGTGATGCAGGTTCATTTTGCTCTTTTATCCGTTGATCTTGATGATGAAGTGGAGGTCACTGCTCGTGACAAAACTGCTGAAGAGCTAGAGGCAGAGAGCTGCAGCTGAGGCTAAAGCTCCTGCTGATGCTGCTGCTGCTGAAAGGGGGGAAGAAATCGTTGTTAGCAGCTCGGACAGTGAATCTGGGTCTGAAGAGACAGACACTGAGCGGACAGCGGAAGACACCACCACCGCCGAGCAGCAGACATCTGGTTCAGTTGATATCACGGGTGAAACTAATCCCACCCCCCTCCAACCCAAAAGACAAGGAAGAAGAGCATAGGCTCTAAGAGAGTGAAAAGTACAGAGGGGGGCCAGAAGCAGAAACGCAGGAGAAGTATGTCCATTCTGCTCTTTCTTGATAATGCACATTTTTTTCTTATAACTATTATGTTTGTTCATAATGCTAATTTTTGTTAGTGATTTTAGCAGAATCTGATGATAGCCAAGGGAAGGCTACTGAGGGCGGTGAACGGGTGCCGGAGGAAAACCGTGAGAGTGAAGGAGATAAAACACTAAAAACTTCGGACCACAACTTCACTCCCTTTAATGAATCTGAGTTTGAACAGAGGACGGAGGACGATGCCTCTTATCGTTCTCCTCCTCCCAACATTGGCAACCCTGCTGTCACATCATCGAATGTGCAAGTACCACAAGTTCCTGCTCATGTTAGTACGTTGCAGGCACTCATTGATTATTCTGCTACTAAGAGCAAAGGTTTTGCAACTGCTTCAGGTATTAACGATTACATCATCTGTATGCCTGTACCTACAATTTATTTATGTAATCGTGCAATATTTAATCATAATATTTTGCTGTTGCAGGGTTGTGCTATCCATGAGTTGAAACCACATTTAAACGCTCTCCGTTCTGAACAACTCAGGGAATCAACTGCTGCTACTCACTTACTACTAACCAATCAGCTGGAGTCCATCTTGCAACTGCAGGAGCATCAGGAGTCTATTCATGCTTTACCCCGTAAAGATATAGCTGAAGGTGCAAATGCTCGTAAGAGAGCTGTTGATGATGAGCGTGCCTTGAGTGACGCTCAGAAAACAATAAAAGCTAAGGAGACTGAGCTAAAAAATGCTCTAGATGCTGCTACTGCCCTGCAAGAGGAGAAAGACAAGTTGGTGGATGCTGAAAAGAAAATGGTTGAGGAAGATCAGTTGAAGATTGCTGAGTTGGAAAAGCAGCTATCTGCAGAAAGGGAAAAGTCTGCTGGGCTTCTCCAGAGGACAGAAAAGGGTGAGAGCAATTTTGTCGAGCTTAAGAAGGGTATACAGGGTTTGATAGCGAAGGTGCTTGGATCCAGTCTTGTAGGGAATCCCTACAATGATTATGTTGATGCTATACGCACCCATGCTATTGCTGATGTGATAGACAAATTAACCAGACGCCTCGCTCCAAACACGTCTCTCCCCGCTGCTATTACTAATCTGATGCCTCCTGGAACCCTGGAGAAGGTTAATGAAGCTAGAGACAGATTGATTAATCTGAAGATAGATGTTTATGATGAAATATGCAGCAGAGAGGAGTCCTCTGCTCAGGATGTGCTCAATGTTAAATTTTCATAAACTTCTAACCATTTGATGAACAAACGTTTGTAATAAACATTGATAACTTGAATGCCACAAATATACGCTTATTGTAATGATTATGCCTTGCTTGTGTGCTTGCACCAAATACTTTAATGTTTGTTATGTATAACGCATCTGCTATGCACGAAGCATATCATAAAATTTTATGTACAACTGTGTATTGTACAACTGAACAAAGCATTTTTAAGGTAATTCATTTTTGAACGTTGTGCACTGTTAGCTTCTGTCAACGGAATAACACATGCAAAATTGAAATCCCACTTTACAAATATTATTCCTTCACACAATTAATAGGATATTTAAAGTATGTTACACGCCTTCCATCATCAAATTGATGAGGAATAGTTATGGAGTGTTCTTTGAAGGGTGATTATAAAATAATCTTTCTGCCGTACGCCTTCCGTCATAAAGTATATGAGGAAGAATTACTAAATATTTTTGCCTTCATATAAATATAGAACTTCGTTCTGTGAAGTAAGTTTTTTATAATTTTTATCATGACAAGTATCTGAGTTTTGTATCATGCCTCGGTGCGTTCTAGTAAAACTTAAACATTTTCTAGCCAATCCCTTGTGCCTTTTACTGGCCGGCACAAAAGCTTCCGCCATCGGAGGTATAAAAATACACTCCTTCTATGGGTAGGATATAAATGCAATGTTCTACATTTGTCACGGGTAGCACTTTGTTTAAGAAAAATACAAAATTTATTGATCAGTACTGAGCGATACATAAACGATTGATGACGAATTTAGGTGGATCAAGCCTAATTAGTGTAGTGACCCGAACTTTTCCATGTTTATACATATTAATTGAGATTGATATTTACATGACTAAATGTTTCCAATGTGTTAAGCAATCAAACTTGTTAAGACTTGATTAAATGAAATAAGTTTCATATAGACAATTGATCACCCAAGTTGACCGGCTATTCACGAACGTTATAAATTTGTAAAAACTACATGTTGTGGTATATATAGACATATATATATGGTTGACATGAGATTATGATGAGTAAGTATCTCGCTAAGTATATTAACAATGTGTGATATACATAAGAAATGAGATTACTAAGTTAAGAAACTCGAAATGATATATATAATGATTATCGTTATGATAACGTCTACTAAATACATATGTATCATATTAAGATATTGATACACTTTATTTAACATGATAAAATGATATTTAAATATATCATTAAGTGTGTTAACAATGAACTACATATGTAAAAACAAGACTACTAACTTAATGATTTCGAAACGAGACATATATGTAACGATTATCATTGTAACGACATTTAAATGTATATATATCATATTAAGATAAATTAATATATCATAATATCATGATAATATAATAATTTAACATCTCATTAGATATAATAAACATTGGGTTAACAACATTTAACAAGATCGTTAACTTAAAGGTTTCAAATCAACATTTACATGTAACGACTAACGATGACTTAACGACTCAGTTAAAATGTATATACATGTAGTGTCTTAATATGTATTCATACACTTTTGAAAGACTTCAAGACACTTATCAAAATACTTCTACTTAACAAAAATTCTTACAATTACATCCTCATTCAGTTTCATCAACAATTCTACTCGTATGCACCTGTATTAGTACTCGTACAATACACAGCTTTTAGATGTATGTACTATTGGTATATACACTCCAATGATCAGCTCTTAGTAGCCCATGTGAGTCACCTAACACATGTGAGAACCATCACTTGACAACTAGCATGAAATATCTCATAAAATTACAAAAATATGAGTAATCATTCATGACTTATTTACATGAAAACAAAATTACACATCCTTTATATCTAATCCATATACCAAAGACCAAAAACACCTACAAACACTTTCATTCTTCAATTTTCTTTATCTAAGTGATCTTTCTCAAGTTCTATCTTCAAGTTCTAAGTGTTCTTCATAAATTCTATAAGTTCTAGTTTCATAAAATCAAGAATAATCCAATCTTGTAAAGTGATCATCCAACTTCAAGATATCTTTCTTATTTACAGTAAGATATCTTTCTAATACAAGGTAATACTCATATTCAAACTTTGATTCAATTTCTATAACTATAACAATCTTATTTCGAGTGAAAATCTTACTTGAACTTGTTTTCGTGTCATGATTCTACTTCAAGACTTTCAAGCCATCCAAGAATCCTTTGAAGCTAGATCCATTTTTCACATTTCCAGTAGTTTTATCCAGAAAACTTGAGGTAGTAATGATGTTCATAACATCATTCGATTCATACATATAAAGCTATCTTATTCGAAGGTTTAAACTTGAAATCACAAGAACATAGTTTAGTTAATTCTAAACTTGTTCGCAAACAAAAGTTAATCCTTCTAACTTGACTTTTAAAATCAACTAAACACATGTTCTATATCTATATGATATGCTAACTTAATGATTTAAAATCGAAAAACACGAAAAACACCGTAAAACCGGATATACGCCGTTGTAGTAACACCGCGGGCTGTTTTTGGTTAGTTAATTAAAAACTATGATAAATTTTGATTTAAAAGTTGTTCTTCGGGGAAAATGATTTTTCTTATGAATATGAAACTATATCCAAAAATCATGGTTAAACTCAAAGTGGAAGTATGTTTTCCAAAATGGTCATCTAGACGTCGTTCTTTCGACTGAAATGACTACCTTTACAAAAACGACTTGTAACCTGTAATTCTGACTATAAACATATACTTTTTATATATAGATTCATAAACTTAAGTTCAATATGAAACCATAGCAATTGGATTCACTCAAAACGGATTTAAAACGAAGAAGTTATGGGTAAAACAAGATTGAATATTTTTGATCTTTTTAGCTACGGGAAATGTTTAACAAATCTATACAAATCATATCCTAGCTAACTTATATTGTATTATACATGTATTCTAATATATTATGTAATCTTGGGATACCATAGACACGTATGCAAATGTTTTGACATATCATATCGACCCATGTATATATATTATTTGGAACAACCATAGACACTCTAAATGCAATAATATTGGAGTTAGCTATACAGGGTTGAGGTTGATTCCAAAAATATATATACTTTGAGTTGTGATCTAGCCTGAGACGTGTATACACTGGGTAGTGGATTGATTCAAGATAATATATATCGATTTATTTTTGTACATCTAATTATGGACAACTAGTAGGTTACTAACAAGGACAACTGACTTAATAAACTTAAAACAGTAAAACGTATTAAAAATGTTGTAAATATATATTGAACATACTTTGATATATATGTACATATTTGTTATAGGTTCGTGAATCAACCAGTGGCCAAGTCTTACTTCCCGACGAAGTAAAAATCTGTGAAAGTGAGTTATAGTCCCACTTTTAAAATCTAATATTTTTGGGATGAGAATACATGCAGGTTTTATAAATGATTTACAAAATAGACACAAGTACGTGAAACTACATTCTATGGTTAAGTTATCGAAATCGAATATGTCCCTTTTTATTAAGTCTGGTAATCTAAGAATTAGGGAACACACACCCTAATTGACGCGAATCCTAAAGATAGATCTATTGGGCCTAACAAACCCCATCCAAAGTACCAGATGCTTTAGTACTTCGAAATTTATATCATATCCGAAGGGTGTCCCGGAATGATGGGGATATTCTTATATATGCATCTTGTTAATGTCGGTTACCAGGTGTTCACCATATGAATGATTTTTATCTCTATGTATGAGATGTATATTGAAATATGAAATCTTGTGATCTATTGTTACGATTTGATATATATAGGTTAAACCTATAACTCACCAACATTTTTGTTGACGTTTAAAGCATGTTTATTCTCAGGTGAATACTAAGAGCTTCCGTTGTTGCATACTAAAATAAGGACAAGATTTGGAGTCCATGTTTGTATTATATTGTGTAAAAACTGCATTCAAGAAACATATGTCGATGTAATATATTTCTATTGTAAACCATTATGTAATGGTCGTGTGTAAACAGTATATTTTAGATTATCATTATTTGATAATCTACGTAATGCTTTTGAAACCTTTATTGATAAAATAAAGGTTATGGTTGTTTTAAAAATGAATGGAGTCTTTGAAAAATGTCTCATATAGAGGTCAAAACCTCGCAACAAAATCAATTAATATGGAACGTTTATAATCAATATGAACGGAACATTTCAGTTGGTATCCGAGCGTTGGTCTTAGAGAACCAGAAAATTTGCATTAGTGTGTCTTATCGAGTTTGTTAGGATGCATTAGTGAGTCTGGACTTCGACCATGTTTTCTTTAAAAATGATTGCTTAACATTTTTGTTGGAAACTATATATTATTTACATGTAAATATTATGTGATATATTAATCTCTAAACATGTTTGATATTGTGTGATAGATGTCTACCTCTAGCACAAATCCCATTGACTCACCTAATAATAACGAAGAGGCGAATATATATTGGCAAGATTCACAAGTTCCCGAAGAACTGGAAGAAGAGGAAACAGAACCGGAAGAAGAGGAACCAGAAGAAGAGGAACGGAAGAAGAAGAGGTTCCGGAGGGGGGAATTGTAGGAACCACAGAAAACCGATCAAATAAAAGAAAATCCTCAACTAATGGACCAAAGTTAATAATGGTCAATGGTGTTTCCGCTAAGGAAGCAAAATATTGGAAAAATTACCAATTTTCCGATGAATCGGATCCTGATGAGGATTCCGATGATGTTATAGAAATTACCCCGACCCAATTTAATGAGGCAAAAGAAAATAATAAGGGAAAAGGCATCAAAATAGAGAAATCTGATTCCGACCCCGATGAACTTTATATGTACCGTCAACACCCGTATTTTCAATATCGTGACAATAACTCGGGAACCTCTAAACCACCAGGTTTTTCTAAACCAATGTGGAAAACGATGACTCGTATTAGAGGAACATAATATATCCCTAGAAGATTAGGAATAAGAACCAAGTCCGAAGAAGAAGAAACCAGTGATTCAGATTAGAGGGGTGTGAGCATGTTGTGTAATAAATGTATTGTAGTGTGCTTGTACTTTTATGTTCTATGTAAAAATTGCTTGTATTGTTTGTTTTTACGAATCTAATCCTTGTCTATTTTACAGTATAAAAACAAAATGGACGTTAAGGGTAGACAACCGAATATTTTAGAAGACCTACCAGAGGATATGATTGAGGAAATCTTGTCTAGAGTCGGTCAGAATTCATCAGCACAATTAGTTATGGCGAAATTAACTTGTCAAACATTTGAAAGACTTTCCAGAAATGCCTTAGTTTATAAAAGGCTTTCCTTTGATAGGTGGGGTATATCACATTGGGAAGACCGTAAGTTACGCCGTGTTTTCTTTAAAGCGTTAAATGCGGGGAACCCAAATGCAATTTTACGCTACGGGTTAAGAACCTATTTTGACTCAACATATCCCAACATAGGATTTCGTGAATTAGAAAGAGCTTCTAGCATGCAACATAAAGAAGCATGTTATACTTACAGGTTAGTGATGTTCTCTTCTTACCAAAGTGAGAAAAAGAACATCGGATTGCAGCTTTTAAATAAAACTTTCCCACAAGTGACGGATTCAGTAGTTGGGGTAAGAAACCAGGTTTTTAGATTATTACGGGGCTGTTGGACATTACGAAACCCTCGTCCTTTTGACGACATTACAACATGCTGCCTAGCCAATGGTCATAACGGTTATTTTCCACAAGACCAAGGATGGGAAGTCATCTTAGTAAAACCAGAATGCATGACTTGTTTCTGGACTTATGAATTACGTGTCTTTATTTCCTTTGCTGAACAACTTGCGTATTAACTAGATTTATCTTCAAAACTGTCATGTATCATAGTGTACTATATTTCATGTTATATGTAATATAGCAAAGTTATAAGTTTGAAGAATATTTGTATGTGATATATTATTATTATCAAGTTTTCATATGGAATTGTAGTAGTTGAATTGTATATTAGCTACTAAGTATGAACTTAACGGGTAGGTAGTAACCGAATTTAAACATATAAAACGCTAATATGAAGAAAAAGCTTTTATAAATAAGTTCATATTATGCTACGAGATACTATTGACTACTCTTAATATTCTGTATGATTAACTTGTTTCATTTGACTATTTTGAAGGAAATGGCACCGACTACTCGACACACCTTGAATATGAGCGAAGAGGAATTTCGTTCCTTTCTTGCTTCAAACATAGCCGCAGTACAGGCCGCGCTACATACCAACAATAACTCTAAATCTAGCAATACAGCTAACGGCGCAAGAAATCGTGTAGGATGCTCCTACAAAGAATTCACTGCCTGCAAACCTTCAGAATTTGATGGGACCGAAGGACCAATTGGATTGAAACGGTGGACCGAGAAAGTTGAATCGGTCTTTACCATAAGTAAGTGTGCTGAAGGAGACAAAGTGAAGTATGCTACGCATACCTTCACAGGTATTGCGTTAACATGGTGGAATACCTATCTAGAGCAAGTGGGACAAGATGCTGCTTACGCGCTACCGTGGTCAGCATTCAAGCACTTGATGAACGAGAAGTACCATCCTAGAACCGAGGTCAATAAGCTCAAGTCAGAACTTAGAGGGTTACGAACACAGGGATTCGATATTACTTCGTACGAAAGACGATTCACAGAATTGTGCCTGTTGTGTCCGAGAGCGTTCGAAGATGATGAAGAGAAGATTGACGCGTTTGTGAAAGGGTTACCAGAGAGAATCCAAGAAGATATAAGTTCACACGAGCTTGCCTCCATACAAAAGGCATGTAGAATGGCTCACAAACTAGTGAACCAGATTGAGGGAAGAATTAAAGAACAGGCGGCCGAAGAGGCCAACGTGAAGCTAGTCAAAAGAAAGTGGGAGGAAAACAGTGATAAGAGTCACCAAAACAACAACAACAACAACAACAACAACTATCCCAACAATCGCAACATCAATCGCAACTACAACAAACGGCAAAACAACAACAACAACTACAACAATCATCCCAACAACAATAACAACCACAACAACAACAACAACAACAACAACAACAACAACAACAACAACAACAACAACAACAACAACAACAACAACAACAACAACAACAACAACAACAACAACAACAACAACAACAACAACAACAATCAGAAGCAGCTATGCCAAAGGTGTGAAAAGTATCACTCGGGGTTCTGCACCAAATTTTGCAACAAGTGTAAAAGAAATGGTCATAGCGCGGTGAAGTGTGAGGTCTACGGACCAGGGGTTAACAGAACGAAAGGAACAAATGGTGTCGGAACGAGTAATGGCAGAGCAAGTAGTGTCGGAGCAAGTTATGCCAATGTAGTTTGTTATAAATGTGGAAAACCGAGCCACATTATTAGAAATTGCCCGAACCAGGAGAACACAAATGGACAAGGCCGCGGAAGAGTTTTCAATATTAATGGGGCAGAGGCACATGAAGACCCGGAGCTTGTTACGGGTACGTTTCTTATTGACAATAAATCTGCTTACGTTTTATTTGATTCGGGTGCGGATAGAAGCTATATGAGTAGAGATTTTTGTGCTAAATTAAGTTGTCCATTGACACCGTTGGATAGTAAATTTTTACTCGAATTAGCAAACGGTAAATTAATTTCAGCAGATTATATATGCCGGAATCGAGAAATTAAACTGGGTAGCGAAATATTTAAGATTGATTTGATACCAGTAGAGTTAGGGAGTTTTGATGTAATAGTTGGCATGGACTGGCTGAAGGAGATGAAATCAGAGATCGTATGTTACAAAAATGCAATTCGCATTGTACGAGAAGAAGGAGAACCCTTAATGGTGTACGGAGAAAAGGGCAACACGAAGCTACATCTTATTAGTAATTTGAAGGCACAAAAACTAATAAGAAAAGGTTGCTATGCTATTCTAGCACACGTCGAGAAAGTACAAACTGAAGAAAAGAGCATCAATGATGTTCCCGTCGCAAAAGAATTTCCCGATGTATTTCCGAAAGAATTACCGGGATTACCCCCACATCGATCCGTTGAATTTCAAATAGATCTTATACCATGAGCTGCACCAATAGCTCGTGCTCCTTACAGACTTGCACCCAGCGAGATGAAAGAACTGCAAAGCCAACTGCAAGAACTATTAGCACGTGGTTTCATTCGACCAAGCACATCACCATGGGGAGCTCCTGTTTTGTTTGTCAAGAAGAAGGATGGTACATTTAGGTTGTGTATTGACTACAGAGAGTTGAATAAACTTACCATCAAAAATCGTTATCCACTACCGAGAATTGACGACTTATTTGATCAACTACAAGGCTTGTCGGTTTATTCAAAAATCGATTTACGTTCTGGATATCATCAAATGCGAGTAAAGGAGGATGATATTCCAAAAACTGCTTTTAGGACGCGTTATGGTCATTACGAGTTTATGGTTATGCCGTTTGGATTGACTAACGCACCAGCTGTGTTCATGGACCTTATGAATAGAGTGTGTGGGCCATATCTTGACAAGTTTGTCATTGTTTTCATCGATGACATACTTATTTACTCAAAGAATGATCAAGAGCACAAAGAACATTTGTGAAAAGTGCTAGAAGTATTGAGGAAAGAATAACTGTACGCTAAGTTTTCAAAGTGTGCATTTTGGTTGGAAGAAGTTCAATTCCTCGATCATATAGTGAATAAAGAAGGTATCCAGGTGGACCCGGCAAAGATCGAAACTGTTGAAAAGTGGGAAACCCCAAAAACTCCGAAGCATATACGTCAATTTTTAGGATTGACTGGTTACTACAGAAGATTCATCCAAGATTTCTCCAAAATAGCAAAACCCTTGACTGCATTAAAGCATAAAGGGAAGAAATTTGAATGGAAGGATGAACAAGAGAAGGCGTTTCAATTATTGAAGAAAAAGCTAACTACGGCACCTATATTGTCATTGCCTGAAAGGAATGATGATTTTGTGATTTATTGTGATGCATCAAAGCAAGGTCTCGGTTGTGTATTAATGCAACGAACGAAGGTGATTGCTTATGCGTCTAGACAATTGAAGATTCACGAGCAAAATTATACAACTCACGATTTGGAATTGGGTGCTGTTGTTTTTGCATTAAAGACTTGGATGCATTATTTATATGGAGTCAAAAGTATTATATATACCAACCACAAAAATCTCCAACATATTTTTAATCAGAAGCAACTGAATATGAGACAACGCAGGTGGATTGAACTGTTGAATGATTATGATTTTGAGATTCGATACCACCCGGGGAAGGCGAATGTGGTAGCCGACGCTTTAAGTAGAAAGGACAGAGAACCTATACGGGTAAAAGCTATGAATATAATTATTCGTACTAACCTTACTACTCAAATAAAGGAGGCGCAACAGGGGGTTGTAAAAGAAGGAAAGTTGAAGAATGAGATACCCAAAGGATCAGAGAAACATATTAATATTTGGGAAGACGGAACCCAATATAGGGCTGATAGAATTTGGGTACCAAGGTTTGGAGATGTGAGAGAAATGGTACTTAAAGAAGCACATAAAACCAGATATTCAATACATCTCGGAGCGGGGAAGATGTATAAAGATCTCAAGAAACACTTTTAGTGGCCGGGTATGAAAGCTGAAAGGACCCGTTCATATACATTATAAACGATTCACAATAGTTGATTACATCGCGAGGTATTTTGACCTCTATATGATACATTTTACAAACATTGCATTCGTTTTTAAAAGACAAACTTTCTTTACAATGAAAGTTGACGGAATGCACACCATTTCATAATACATCCAACTATAATTGATATAATAATAATCTTGATGAACTCAATGACTCGAATGCAACGTCTTTCAAAATATGCCATGAATGACTCCAAGTAATATCCTTAAAATGAGCTAATGCACAGCGGAAGATTTCTTTAATACCTGAGAATAAACATGCTTTAAAGTGTCAACCAAAAGGTTGGTGAGTTCATAGGTTTATCATAATAATCATTTCAATATATTAATAGACCACAAGATTTCCGTTTATAAATATATGTACACTCGCAAGTGTATAAAAGTATTCTATAAGTTGTAGGCACCCGGTAACAAGCCTTAACGTTCATGTTTTACCCTCTGAAGTACACCAGATCAGGTGTGTTTAAAATAACCTCGAAGTACTAAAGCATCCCATAGTCAGGATGGGGTTTGTCAGGCCCAATAGATCTATCTTTAGGATTCGCGCCTACCGTACATAGACAAGTAGTTTAATGTTACCAAGCTAAGGGTATATTTCTGGTTTAAACCCACGTAGAATTAGTTTTAGTACTTGTGCCTATTTCGTAAAACATTAATAAAAACAGCGCATGTATTCTCAGTCCCAAAAATATATATAAAAGGGAGCAAATGAAACTCACCATACTGTATTTCGTAGTAAAAATACATATAACGTCATTTAACAAGTGCAACGTTGGCCTCGGATTCACGAACCTATATTAATTATATATATTTATATGTTGGTCAATATTTGTCTAACAATTTTTGGTCAAGTCATAGTGTACCACAATCCTAATGCTCGAGACTAATATGCAAAAGTCAACAAAAGTCAACTTGACCCAAAATGACTTCTAAAATTTATACGTGTTTATTATATAACTTAGCTATAGTCATTTTATATATTTAAATATATTTATTAGATTTTATAATAATAAAAGTCATTTATTAATAAAAATTTATATTAACGTTTATATATGATAAAATATACTTTTATATATCTTAAGTAGTAAAATTTATAAAGTTCACTTAATATCGTAAAACTATAGTGGTAAGTATTATTAATGTAATTATATTACGCGTGGTGAAAAATATCTTTGTATCCCCTATTTATTTGATAAAATAATATTGATCATAATAATAATAAGTAAAAGTTGTATTATTTTGTAATAATAATTATTATTATTCTATAAAAAAAATAACAATATTTATATTTACTAAAAATGTTATTATGATAAAATGATAATACTAACATAATAGTAATAATGATATTTTATAATAACAATGATATTTCTATTAAAATAATAACGACGATAGTAATAATAATCATTTTAACAATAATACTAAAATTCAGTTGACTTTAACTTCAAATCCGTTCATCGAAACCATTCGATATCTAAATGAAAAGTTCTTAATTTTTCGCTAGCTTTCCAATGACATGCATATCATATACCCTATCTCAGTAGCATATGTATCTAATTCAGGATTCAACAAACCTATCTAAGGACAATATCGAATGTACAAGCATGCATAATCCTATATACTCGAGCACTAGTCAGGGATACACTATTGATATATAAAAGTTAAGTTATGAGTGCTCACGTATCAATATTGAGATTCAATATTGCAGGAAAGTACGTAGACGCAACGGAGATGATAAACACTAGATTGACCTCACGAGCATACCCATGAACCATACCCATCACCTCCATAGCTATAACCCATAATTTCCTTAGCTTCAACTCATTCAAAAAACTATTTTGAAATCACTCGGACATCACTCCGTCGTAATATTTTATGTATACTAATAATATATTGAAATAATATAGAGCAAATATATATATATATATGTAAATCGATTGAGAGAGTTTATAAAAATATATTTTCAAGTTTCTATAAAATAATGAAACATATTGAATTCTATTTATAAAAGATTTTTGAATTATTAAAGTGAATTATTAAAGTATGAATTATTAAAGTGAATTATTAAAGTATGAATTATTAAAGTGAATTATTAAAGTATGAATTATTAAAGTGAATTATTAAAGTATGAATTATTAAAGTGAATTATTAAAGTATGAATTATTAAAGTGAATTATTAAAGTATGAATTATTAAAGTGAATTATTAAAGTAAAAGTAAAGTAAAAGTAAAGTAAAGGTAAAGTTAAAGTATAGTAAAAATATAAAAACTATGTATGTATAATACGTGTATAAATATATATAATATTAATTTAAATCGTTATATATATATTTAATGAAATAAAATATAAATATCGTTATATTTATTATACTGGTTAAGTAATGAGTTGTCAAAAGTGATTCTAGATATTTATAAAAGTTATATACGTTTTAATAATAAAGTTCTTTTTAAACTGAAAATGTTTTTGTACGTTTGAAAATAGATTAATAGAATATTATGGAAACCAATTCTCCAATAGCTTTTGTCTAACTTTCATAAATGACACTTTTTATTTTTATTTATAAATAGCTTTACAAATTATTCCGAATATCGTTAAGAGGAATAGATTTCTCAAATCATAGTGGACCTCTCAACAGAGACTTGTAATCATAATTCAATGTTTCTGATAATTCAATCATTTAATATATATATATATATATATATATATATATATATATATATATATATATATATATATATATATATATATATATATATATATATATATATATATATATATATATATATATATTTTAATTTTAATTTCGTCAATAATCATATTGAAACAAATACATTCATATAAAGCATTATACTTTTAAATACTTTGTTGACATTTTCAATTTATAACATATACACATATACATACATATTCATATATGTTCATTTAACTGTTCGTGAATCATTGGAATTTGGTCGAGGTTTAAATGAATGTATAAACATAGTTTAAAATCCTTGAGATTTAACTTAACAAACATTGCTTATCGTGTCAGAATAATATAAAGATAAAGTTTAAATTTAGTCTGAAATTTCCGGGTCGTCACAGTACCTACCCGTTAAAGAAATTTCATCCCCGAAATTTGATAGAGGTCGTTATGGCTAACAATGAGAATGTTATTATGACGATTATGAAGTTTTATCATGTCTAAGAAGTATGGATAAAATAATTCGATTACTCAAAGCGTATGAGGGAAGTTATCGTAAATGAAGGAAATAAGATTATAGTGATTCGTCATATCTTTTGACGTCATCACAATTGATCTCCGAATTTAAAGAAAATCTTTGTAATCTATGTTGGATTTGATGCTTCGGTGATTAAGGAGATTATGATTCTCTTCGAATTAATACGATAATCCATCTTGATTTCTATGTCGGGTATTTCACTATAAATTCACCTCCTTCGTTTCCTTACAACTCACACCTTCTATTCTTTCTCCCCCAACTCATATTTTAAAGTATTTGTCAATATGCTTCATCCAGTACTGATTCTCGATATACTCCTCACTTTCATATCTGTCGTTCTTCTTTTTCATCTGCCTCCGGAAGAATCTATTTACTTTTACTATACTCTCGGTTTTATAGTGTTTTTAGTTCTTCCGTGTCTTTATATTGCTATATGCATCGATATATACGGTTTATAATTTTTGGGTGGTTGTTGGGTTTTATATCTTCCCTTATATTTCAAAGCCCCTGCTTTTGTCTTCTATAATCATTGACATCCAAGTTAATGCTCCCTTCTATTTGCTGCGATTTA
Organism: Rutidosis leptorrhynchoides; assembly: GCF_046630445.1. Taxonomy (NCBI): domain Eukaryota; kingdom Viridiplantae; phylum Streptophyta; class Magnoliopsida; order Asterales; family Asteraceae; genus Rutidosis; species Rutidosis leptorrhynchoides. The sequence goes on from NC_092337.1 coordinate 264,819,191, forward strand.
TACTCCAATTTCTATTTTGGAGTTTTGTCCTTTCGTTTCTTCTTCTTGCGATTAAGCAACGTTTGTAATGGTCCAGTATTCGCAGATATGAATTTCAGAATGAACATAGTTAATGTTCTAAGAAGGAAATGGTAATGGCACGATCTTGATTTGTTAATTTACCAGAATACCCTGAAAAGACCGAATCATCAAGAAAATATATTCTTGATATTTTTAGAGATTAAATAGAATACAAGAGTCGTGTAACATGGAACATGATGACGGCATGGTCTGTGAATCGTCATGTCCCATTAGAAACTCAGCATGACTTACTGTAATATAATCACGTTGATCAAATGTCATTATATTATACTAACTCATGCTTCAGTTCCCAACACTACTTCAAAACATTCATAATTTAAACTCGAAAGTTTATAGAATATAAAAACTAATAGTTTCTTATATGATGTAACACTGATAGCGCAAAGAGATAAATGACTTCAGATAAGATTAGTTGTGAAAATATCTTCAGAAATATCGCGGATATTTATAATGAAAGATATGATAATATCTTAGAATTTCTAATATTGATGGATGATGATGAAGATTTGTCTGTAAAGGTTTAGAATAAAGAGTAAGGTATTCGTTAATGACTTTAGCAGGCACTGAATCATTTGGATTCTTTGAAGGCAGATTTAGTCTTTGTGATTTGTCCACAGCCTCCTTCATAGTCTGTTCAATTCGTTTTCCAGTTCCAAACCTTCTCTTTTTCTCAGCTTTACCACCTTACTATTCTTTGTCATCAAACTTTTTACTGTTAAGATCGTTTATAGTTTTTGATGCTTCGTCAGCATTTCAAGAACTAGTTTGCAGTTCAGAATATTTTTCAGAACTTCACATTCAAAGTATGTAAGTCCAGGAGATAGACGTTTTACGTACACATATAACTGTTGGCGTAGACATGCTGCGAGATTTCAAAATACTGGTTACTGTTTTTCGATGATTCGTATGACAATTCTCGTTACAAGATGCGAATGAGTAAATGATGTGATTTCAATAAATATAATGATTTTTCGAAAAGTCAAAGATAATTGAAGTTGTTGGTAAGTTTATTACTAAGGTGGCGAGATATGAAAGGTCCCCAGTAACGATGATGAAAGGGCAACGTATCTATCGAGATTATAATAAGACTAGTCCGACTGAAAAGTCGAAGTTGACTTGCTGGAGCTGTGACAAAACTGTCTACTTTGAAAAGGAATTGAAAAGTCATTTTAGCTAATAAATGCCAAAGGGTCTGACACGGATACGCGTCGAACTACGACTTTGGCTTCGAGAGCTTTTTAGGTACATAAATGTGGGTAATATGTGGTTGGATCATCATCTCGATTGTTCATTGTTTGAAGTGTCTTCGAAAACTTCGGAGAGTTTGAACACAGTTTGTAATCGTTAATATACATATGATGTTTTAACACGGTTTTGAAGTCAAAGTATAGCTTTGAAAGATGTAGGAATCTAAGAGTGATGTCTTCTGTTAAATCATGACTTGGATTTTGATTTGTCAAAATCAGAATGCGTAATCAAATTTGGGTGAGAATGGTTGTTTTGATTTCTATACAAGAATGTATATTGTTGTGAGATTTTGGGAGTATAGTTGATGATTTGCTTAATCTGATTCGAAAAATGTAATATATTAATTGTGAATTTATATATCTCTCGGGTATTACCTACCCGTTAAAAATTTCACAATTAATATTTTGTACAACAGAATTTTATTACAGTCTTTATGAAAATATATATGTGCATATTTTCTTCAGATGTAATATAGATTTAATGAGTTAATATTAAATTAAACTCATTTGATTTACGGTTGAAACTAGAACTGAATAATCCCTAAAGACTTTAGAAATTACATAACTTTTACGGAGTATTTATTCAATAAAATTAAAATTATGAATTAATACTTCGTTATTTGTTGGTGTTTGTAACCCTTGCACCATATTCTCTAAAGCCACTACTCGAGCGCGAAGCTCGTTGACTTCTTCTATTACATCGGGGTGATTGTCGGTTCGGACGAGCGGATAAATAAAATCTAGAATTTGATGTAGTATATAATCGTGACGAGATACTCTGAAAATGAGAGAGAAAATGGTGTTTCGGACCGGTTCGCCGGTAAGTGCTTCAGGTTCATCGCCAAGAGGGCAATGTGGTGGATGGAAGGGATCACCTTCTTCTTGTCTCAAATTATTGAGGAGGCTACGAACCTATCCCCAATTCATTCATAATAGATGATGGCTAATTGGTTGATCCATTCCGGTCACACTGCTTTCGGAGCTTGAGTGGGATTCCATATCGGAATTCGAGGGACTTAAACTAATGACGAATTCCATTTCGTTCGATTGAATAAAGAATTTTTCGATATGAAATGATTTTTCAGCTATCGGGTGGTATTCTAATTACATAGAATATCTATATATATAGCGCAAAAGATTTCGTAGATTACGGAGGAAATTAAGGGATATGTCAGGCAAAGTTTACAGTAACAGATACGCTAAGATATGGATTAGCAGATACGCTAAGATATGAATTTTGTCTATACACTATTCATGCAATCAATGCAGTAAGACGTGTCTAGACTAAGAATGATAAGCAGGCAATTTTCGACAAAAATGATGAGCAAAACTTTTGACATGCAGACACGGTCGAAGTCCAGGCTCATTAATGCATCCTAACGACTATCAGTCAGACACACTAATGCAGACCTGGTTCGCTAAGACCACCGCTCTGATACCAACTGAAAGGACCCGTTCATATACATTATAAACGATTCACAATAGTTGATTACATCGCGAGGTATTTTGACCTCTATATGATACATTTTACAAACATTGCATTCGTTTTTAAAAGACAAACTTTCTTTACAATGAAAGTTGACGGAATGCACACCATTTCATAATACATCCAACTATAATTGATATAATAATAATCTTGATGAACTCAATGACTCGAATGCAACATCTTTCAAAATATGCCATGAATGACTCCAAGTAATATCCTTAAAATGAGCTAATGCACAGCGGAAGATTTCTTTAATACCTGAGAATAAACATGCTTTAAAGTGTCAACCAAAAGGTTGGTGAGTTCATAGGTTTATCATAATAATCATTTCAATATATTAATAGACCACAAGATTTCCGTTTATAAATATATGTACACTCGCAAGTGTATAAAAGTATTCTATAAGTTGTAGGCACCCGGTAACAAGCCTTAACGTTCATGTTTTACCCTCTGAAGTACACCAGATCAGGTGTGTTTAAAATAACCTCGAAGTACTAAAGCATCCCATAGTCAGGATGGGGTTTGTCAGGCCCAATAGATCTATCTTTAGGATTCGCGCCTACCGTACATAGACAAGTAGTTTAATGTTACCAAGCTAAGGGTATATTTCTGGTTTAAACCCACGTAGAATTAGTTTTAGTACTTGTGCCTATTTCGTAAAACATTAATAAAAACAGCGCATGTATTCTCAGTCCCAAAAATATATATAAAAGGGAGCAAATGAAACTCACCATACTGTATTTCGTAGTAAAAATACATATAACGTCATTTAACAAGTGCAAGGTTGGCCTCGGATTCACGAACCTATATTAATTATATATATTTATATGTTGGTCAATATTTGTCTAACAATTTTTGGTCAAGTCATAGTGTACCACAATCCTAATGCTCGAGACTAATATGCAAAAGTAAACAAAAGTCAACTTGACCCAAAATGACTTCTAAAATTTATACGTGTTTATTATATAACTTAGCTATAGTCATTTTATATATTTAAATATATTTATTAGATTTTATAATAATAAAAGTCATTTATTAATAAAAATTTATATTAACGTTTATATATGATAAAATATACTTTTATATATCTTAAGTAGTAAAATTTATAAAGTTCACTTAATATCGTAAAACTATAGTGGTAAGTATTATTAATGTAATTATATTACGCGTGGTGAAAAATATCTTTGTATCCCCTATTTATTTGATAAAATAATATTGATCATAATAATAATAAGTAAAAGTTGTATTATTTTGTAATAATAATTATTATTATTCTATAAAAAAAATAACAATATTTATATTTACTAAAAATGTTATTATGATAAAATGATAATACTAACATAATAGTAATAATGATATTTTATAATAACAATGATATTTCTATTAAAATAATAACGACGATAGTAATAATAATCATTTTAACAATAATACTAAAATTCAGTTGACTTTAACTTCAAATCCGTTCATCGAAACCATTCGATATCTAAATGAAAAGTTCTTAATTTTTCGCTAGCTTTCCAATGACATGCATATCATATACCCTATCTCAGTAGCATATGTATCTAATTCAGGATTCAACAAACCTATCTAAGGACAATATCGAATGTACAAGCATGCATAATCCTATATACTCGAGCACTAGTCAGGGATACACTATTGATATATAAAAGTTAAGTTATGAGTGCTCACGTATCAATATTGAGATTCAATATTGCAGGAAAGTACGTAGACGCAACGGAGATGATAAACACTAGATTGACCTCACGAGCATACCCATGAACCATACCCATCACCTCCATAGCTATAACCCATAATTTCCTTAGCTTCGACTCATTCAAAAAACTATTTTGAAATCACTCGGACATCACTCCGTCGTAATATTTTATGTATACTAATAATATCTTGAAATAATATAGAGCAAATATATATATATATGTAAATCGATTGAGAGAGTTTAGAGAAATATATTTTCAAGTTTCTATAAAATAATGAAACCTATTGAATTCTATTTATAAAAGATTTTTGAATTATTAAAGTGAATTATTAAAGTATGAATTATTAAAGTGAATTATTAAAGTATGAATTATTAAAGTGAATTATTAAAGTATGAATTATTAAAATGAATTATTAAAGTATGAATTATTAAAGTGAATTATTAAAGTGAATTATTAAAGTATGAATTATTAAAGTAAAAGTAAAGTAAAAGTAAAGTAAAGGTAAAGTTAAAGTATAGTAAAAATATAAAAACTATGTATGTATAATACGTGTATAAATATATATAATATTAATTTAAATCGTTATATATATATTTAATGAAATAAAATATAAATATCGTTATATTTATTATACTGGTTAAGTAATGAGTTGTCAAAAGTGATTCTAGATATTTATAAAAGTTATATACGTTTTAATAATAAAGTTCTTTTTAAACTGAAAATATTTTTGTACGTTTGAAAATAGATTAATAGAATATTATGGAATCCAGTTCTCCAATAGCTTTTGTCTAACTTTCATAAATGACACTTTTTATTTTTATTTATAAATAGCTTTACAAATTATTCCGAATATCGTTAAGAGGAATAGATTTCTCAAATCATAGTGGACCTCTCAACAGAGACTTGTAATCATAATTCAATGTTTCTGATAATTCAATCATTTAATATATATATATATATATATATATATATATATATATATATATATATATATATATATATATATATATATTTTAATTTTAATTTCGTCAATAATCATATTGAAACAAATACATTCATATAAAGCATTATACTTTTAAATACTTTGTTGACATTTTCAATTTATAACATATACACATATACATACATATTCATATATGCTCATTTAATTGTTCGTGAATCATTGGAATTTGGTCGAGGTTTAAATGAATGTATAAACATAGTTTAAAATCCTTGAGATTTAACTTAACAAACATTGCTTATCGTGTCAGAATAATATAAAGATAAAGTTTAAATTTAGTCGGAAATTTCCGGGTCGTCACAAAAGCCGATATTTCTAAATATGTAGGAGAATGTTTGACGTGTTCTATGGTCAAAGCTGAACATCAGAAACCATCAGGTCTACTACAACAACCTGAAATCCCGGAATGGAAATGGGAAAACATTACCATGGATTTCATTACTAAATTACCAAGGACTGCAAGTGGTTATGATACTATTTGGGTAATAGTTGATCGACTCACCAAGTCAGCACACTTCCTGCCAATGAGAGAAGAGGACAAAATGGAGAAGTTGGCGCGATTGTATTTGAAGGAGGTTGTCTCCAGACATGGAATACCCGTCTCAATTATCTCTGATAGGGATGGTAGATTTGTTTCAAGGTTCTGGCAGACGTTGCAACAAGCATTGGGGACTCGTCTAGACATGAGTACTGCCTATCATCTACAAACTGATGGGCAGAGTGAAAGGACGATACAAATGCTTGAAGACATGCTACGAGCATGTGTTATTGATTTCGGAAACAGTTGGGATCGACACCTACCGTTAGCATAATTTTCCTACAACAACAGTTATCATTCTAGTATTGAGATGGCGCCGTTTGAGGCACTTTATGGTAGAAAATGCAGGTCACCGATTTGTTGGAATGAAGTGGGGGATAGACAGATTACGGGTCCGGAGATAATACAAGAAACTACCGAGAAAATCATCCAAATTCAACAACGATTGAAAACCGCCCAGAGTCGACAAAAGAGCTACGCGGACAGTAAAAGAAAAGATATAGAGTTTGAAATTGGAGAAATGGTCATGCTTAAGGTTTCACCTTGGAAAGGCGTTGTTCGATTTGGTAAACGGGGGAAACTAAATCCAAGGTACATTGAACCATTCAAGATTATAGATTGTGTCGGACCAGTAGCTTACCAACTGGAGCTACCTTAACAACTCGCGGCGGTACATAACACTTTCCACGTCTCGAATTTGAAGAAATGTTTTGCTAAAGAAGATCTCATTATTCCGTTGGACGAAATCCAAATCAATGAAAAACTTCAATTCATTGAAGATCCGTCGAAATAATGGATCGTGAGGTTAAAAGACTTAAGCAAAACAAGATACCGATTGTTAAAGTGCGATGGAATGCTCATAGAGGACCCGAGTTCACCTGGGAGTGTGAAGATTAGATGAAGAAGAAATACCCGCATCTATTTCCAGAAGATTCATCAACACCTTCAAAAGCTTAAAACTTCGGGACGAAATTTATTTAACGGGTAGGTACTGTAGTGACCCGAACTTTTCCATGTTTATATATATTAATTGAGATTGATATTTACATGACTAAATGTTTCCAATGTGTTAAGCAATCAAACTTGTTAATAATTGATTAAATGAAATAAGTTTCATATAGACAATTGATCACCCAAGTTGACCGGCGATTCACGAACGTTATAAATTTGTAAAAACTACATGTTGTGGAATATATAGACATATATATATGGTTGAAATGAGATTATGATGAGTAAGTATCTCACTAAGTATATTAACAATGTGTGATATACATAAGAAATGAGATTACTAAGTTAAGAAACTCGAAATGATATATATAACGATTATCGTTATGATAACGTCTAATAAATACATATGTATCATATTAAGATATTGATACACTTTATTTAACATGATAAAATGATATTTAAATATATCATTAAGTGTGTTAACAATGAACTACATATGTAAAAACAAGACTACTAACTTAATGATTTCGAAACGAGACATATATATAACGATTATCGTTGTAACGACATTTAAATGTATATATATCATATTAAGATAAATTAATATATCATAATATCATGATAATATAATAATTTAACATCTCATTAGATATAATAAACATTGGGTTAACAACATTTAACAAGATCGTTAACTTAAAGGTTTCAAATCAACATTTACATGTAACGACTAACGATGACTTAACGACTCAGTTAAAATGTATATACATGTAGTGTCTTAATATGTATTCATACACTTTTGAAAGACTTCAAGACACTTATCAAAATACTTCTACTTAACAAAAATGCTTACAATTACATCCTCATTCAGTTTCATCAATAATTCTACTCGTATGCACCTGTATTCGTACTCGTACAATATACAGCTTTTAGATGTATGTACTATTGGTATATACACTCCAATGATCAGCTCTTAGCAGCCCATGTGAGTCACCTAACACATGTGGGAACCATCATTTGAAACTAACATGAAATATCTCATAAAATTACAAAAATATGAGTAATCATTCTGATTTATTTCCATGAAAACAAAATTACACATCCTTTATATCTAATCCATATACCAACGACCAAAAACACCTACAAACACTTTCATTCTTCAATTTTCTTCATCTAAGTGATCTCTCTCAAGTTCTATCTTCAAGTTCTAAGTGTTCTTCATAATTTCTATAAGTTCTAGTTTCATAAAATCAAGAATACTTCCAAGTTTGCTAGCTTACTTCCAATCTTGTAAAGTGATCATCCAACTTCAAGAAATCTTTCTTATTGTAATGTCCTCCCAATAGGGTCTGGAAGGAACGTCACTAATATCAAAACATACCAACATATTATAATAAATGAGAACAATACTAAATGATGAATTTAACTTTAATGAGTACGCAGCGGAAAATGAAATATCGTTACAATGACAAGAATAACAATATCGTAAATGTTCACATGCAGAAGTAATAAATGCGATATCTCTTGATCCTATGTCCAAGTAGCATCACAGAAGCAGTAAGTATAAGAGCTTGAATCAAACAGCACCTGAGACAAAACATGTTAAAGTGTCAACCAAAAAGGTTGAGTGAAGTTCATAGGTTTAACAAAAAGTTTGTCGTTGTTTTAGACCACAAGATTTAGTTTGTAAAGTTGATCTCCCACAGGATCAAAAAGTTATGCCAATGCGTGATATTTAGACTAAACGTTTAAGTTTGCCCCATGACAAGTTGTGTCTGTCCTTGTCGGTTTAATTTCATTATTAAGTAATACAAAGACTTAGTCAAATGTATCGGGGACGTTACTCCCGATAGGCCTACCCCCAATAATTAAGCATGCAGCGGCAATTAAAAATATCACTGTAGGGACTTAGTCGGACATAGCCGGGTATAACATAGTTTAACAGTTTGGTACTTGTGTCTAAATTGTAAAAAGTAAAAACAGCATGTGTCTCACCCCAAGTAAAGTAAGTAAGTTTGCTAGCAATAAAGAGGGGCTATGAATTCACCTTAGTAAGTAGAGAGAGAGTTATTCCTCGGAATAAAGAGTTGAACGAGTGAGCAGGAAAGTCAACCTATTGACATTTAAGAGTAGTTAAGTGTTTTGCCCATGTTTATGTTTAAGTATGTGTTTGTTTTACTAAGTTTCTATTCCTAGTAAGTTACTATTTTTATAAAGTTTTCATTTTTAGAAAGTTTCTTATTTTACTAAGTTTCTATGACTAGAGAGTTTCTACTTTTATCGGTGTTTTCCATTTTAGGATACTTCCCGTATTAGATAAGCTTTCAATCACCCCTTTCCCTTCGAATGGCTAATTTAGATCTAGGGGCTTGAGCCATAGGACCCTTTAAATCAGAAATCCAAACCCTCTGCCTAGAATCTCAGAGAAACCATTCGTCAAGAAAGTTCGAAGATCTATACATCTCTAATACATATCCCAAAATGTTTTTATGTTACAATATAAGTAGTAGGTTATATGTGCTAGTAATAGTAATAGTGTATACATGTTATTTATTTTATTTTTAATTGCATATAATTTATAACATTATTTACATGTTTCGGTAAAAATAATAACCGAAGTAAAAAGTAAAAAGTAAAAAGTAAAAAGTAAAAAGTAAAAAGTAAAAAAAATAAAAAGTAAGAAAAGAATACTTACTAGTAGTAATTCTTAAAAGAGAGAATGAGAGAAATTTTGGTGTGAGTTTGAATGAGAAATGAGGGGTATTTATACTTAAAAAAATTAGGTAAAAAGAATAAAATAATTAAAAGAAAAAGAAATATTTTAATTCTTAATGGGATTTTAAAATTAAAAAGTATTAAATGTTAGGTCATGAAATAATGCACAAAATAAAATAATAAAAGTAGTTTTTCCATTAAAATTTTTAATTAAAAAGTAATTTTTTTATTTTTTTATTTTTTTTCATTTATTTTAAGGATTTTTTTATATAAATAAACAAATTGATTTAATGCTTTTCCAAGATTATTTGTCAATAATATTTTATTTTATTATTTTTTTTATTTAATTAATAAATACAAATTTTGCATAAAAATAATAAATAATTCGGTATTTTGTATTTTTAATAATAATTATGATTTTAATTATTAAACTATAGTTTTAGTAAGTTTGTAAATATTATTACATTTATATATAATTAGATTTATTATATAGTTAAATATATAATACATTAACTAAATAATAAAAGTGATACAAAGTTTATATACTTAGTTAAATTATGTCAAATTATATAAATTAATAATATATTATTTATTTAAGCGTACATTGTTGACTAAAAATTACTATTTGGTCAATATTTAATTGTATATAACAACCCTTAATACATATAGTCAGACATATAACCCTAGGGTTAATTCAGTAAATTTAGAAGTCGAAAAGTGAGGGTTGTTACAGTACCTCCCCGTTAATAAAAACTTCGTCCCGAAGTTTTAGGTAGACTTCTCGGATGCATCAGCGGTTGAGAAGAGATGGGGATATTTCTGTTTCATTTGGTCTTCACGTTCCCAGGTATACTCGGGGCCACGTCGTGAATTCCAACGAATCTTATAGGTATGGTGCTTTGTTTTAAGCATTTAGCAGATCGGTCCATGACTTCTACGGGTTCCTCTATGAAGTGCATTTTATCATCAATGCGAATGTCATCCAAAGGAATAACGAGAGTGTCATCAGCGAGACACTTTTTAAGATTCGAGACATGAAATACGTTGTGTACGCTGCTAAGTTCAGCAGGTAATTCTAATCGATAAGCCACGGGTCCGATCCTTTAAGTAATCTTGAAGGGTCCAACAAAACGCGAACTTAGTTTGCTTCGTTTACCAAAACAAACGACGCCTTTCCAAGGGGATACTTTCAACATGACTTTGTCACCAACTTGGAATTCCAAATCTTTCCGACCTTTATTAGCATAGATCTTCTGTCGGCTGCGGGCAGTTTCTATTCGTTTCTTAATCTAAACTATCTTTTCGGTTGTCTCGTGTATGATTTCAGGACCAGTTAACTGTCTGTCCTCTAATTCATTCCAGCACAGTGGGGATCTACATTTTCGTCCGTATAAGGCCTCAAAAGGTGCAGCCTTAATACTTGAGTGGTAACTATTATTGTAAGAGAATTCAACCAAAGGCAAATGTCTATCCCAGCCTTTGCCGAAGTCGATAACACAAGCGCGAAGCATATCTTCTAATGTTTGAATGGTTCGTTCACTTTGACCATCGGTTTGCGGATGATAAGCAGTACTCATGTCGAGTTGAGTTCCAAGAGCAGTTTGTAAGGATTTCCAGAATCTGGAAGTGAATCTACTGTCGCGATCGGATATGATTGATATAGGAACACCATGACGAGAGACAATTTCTTTGATATACAGTTGTGACAATCTCTCCATCTTGTCGGTCTCCTTGATCGGTAAGAAATGAGCAGATTTAGTAAGACGATCTACTATGACCCATATAGTATCATTGCCACTAGAAGTCTTGGGCAATTTAGTAATAAAGTCCATAGCGATACATTCCCACTTCCACTGCGGAATATCGGGTTGTGTCAACAGACCAGAAGGCTTTTGATGTTCAGCCTTGACTTTCAAACAAGTGAGACACTTACTAACATAAGTAGCAATGTTGGCTTTCATATTAGGCCACCAGTAGAATTCCTTCACATCGTGGTACATCTTACTGGAACCCGGATGAATAGAATACCTAGTCTTATGCGCTTCATCCAAGACTAGTTCACGGAGATTACCGAAGCGAGGAACCCAAATTCTGTTGCCAAAGTACCGTGTACCATTAGCTTTCACTTGGAGTTGGTTCTCGAAACTGATAGGTCCTTCACCTTCGATAAGTGTTGGTTTAATAGCTTCCCGTTGAGCTTCGCAGATTCGTGATATAAGATTTGATTAGATTTTCAGGTTTAAGGCACGAACACGTTTAAATCGTCTTTTCGACTAAGGGCATCAGCAACTACGTTTGCCTTGCCAGGATGATATTCCATCTTACAGTCATAATCGTTCAATAACTCGAGCCATCGGCTTTGCCTCATATTCAGCTGTTTTTGATCAAAGATGTGTCGAAGACTTTTATTTTCAGTGTACACCGTAAACTGGGTACCATATAGATAATGTCTCCATATCTTTAATGCAAATACCACGTCACCTAACTCAAGGTCGTGTGTGGTATAGTTCTCCTCATGTTTCTTCAACTGTCTAGATGCGTAGGCAATAACCTTTTCACGTTGCATTAAAACACAACCAAAGCCTTGCTTTGAGGCATCGCAGTAAACAACAAAATCGTCAGTACCTTCAGGTAAAGATAGAATCGGGGCTGTGGTCAACTTCTCTTTCAGAATCTTGAAAGCAGATTCCTGTTCTTCGGACCACTCAAACTTCTTCCCTTTTTGAGTTAGCTTCGTAAGAGGTTTGGCAAGAAGGGAAAAATCCTTTATGAATCTCCGATAATAACCGGCAAGTCCCAAAAATAGACGAATATGCTTCGCAGTCTTTGGTATCTCCCAGTTCTGGATAGCGGTAATCTTAGCTGGATCGACATGTATTCCATTACTATCAACAACGTGTCCGAGGAATCGTACGGTTTTGTTCCAAAACTCGCACTTAGAAAACTTAGCGTAGAGTTGTTCCTTTCGTAAGAGTTCAAGAATCACGCGCAGATGTTGCTCATGTTCCTTCTCACTCTTGGAGTAGATCAAAATGTCATCAATGAAAACAATGATGAATTTATCGAGATAAGGTTTGCAGACACGGTTCATGAGATCCATGAAAATAGCAGGAGCATTGGTTAAACCAAAAGGTATGACACAGAATTCATAGTGCCCATAACGAGTGCGAAAAACAGTCTTAGGAATATCAGATTCCTTAACTCTAAGTTGGTGATATCCGGACCTCAAATCAATCTTTGAATAAACACTTGACCCTTGAAGTTAGTCGAATAGATCATCAATACGTGGCAATGGATAACGGTTCTTGATAGTAAGCTTGTTAAGTTCGCGGTAATCAATGCACATCTTTAACGTACCATCCTTCTTTTTAACAAATAGAATAGGAGCTCCCCATGGGGATGAGCTTGGACGAATGAAACCTTTATCCAATAGTTCTTGGAGCTGGTTGGAAAGTTCCTTCATTTCGGAAGGTGCTAAACGGTATGGTGCTTTAGCAATAGGAGCAGCACCGGGAGCTAAATCAATTTGAAATTCAACTTGTCGAGGAGGTGGAAGACCAGGAAGATATTCGGGAAATATATCGGGATAGTCTCTAACCACTGGTACATCTTCAATACGCTTCTCTTCTGATTCGATCAGCTTAACGTGGGCTAGAATGGCTGGATAACCTTTCATAAGGTATTTGCGAGTTTTGATTTAGGAGATGATATTGAGATTGGAACCACTCTTTTCACCTTGGATGATGAGAGTATCTCCATTCCCCAATGGAACATTAACAGTTTTATCGTAACACATGATAGCAGCATGTAATGGACGTAACCAATCCATACCAACTACGACGTCAAAACTTCCGAGTTTGACCGGCAAAAGGTCTATCTTAAATTCTTTATCTGCTAAGATTAGGTTGCAGTTTTTATAGATTTTATCGACTTGCATGACCTTTCCATTGGCTACTTTTACTAATCTTTTAGTTTCTAAGGGTTGAGGCTTTTCAGCAAATAGGGTACAAAAATCACTAGACACGTAACTTCTGTCGGCACCAGTATCGAATAAAATAGTTGCATAGAAATTATTGACAAGATACGTACCCGTGATAACTTCATCTTCATCTCGGGCTTCAGCAGCAGTAATAACAAACGCATGACCCTTCGCAGCAGTAGCATTAGCTCCAGTAGCGGGATTATCTTTCTTCTTAGGACAATTCGGACTAATGTGTCCCTTCTCTCCACAAGTATAGCATGTAGGAGGAGCTTTGGCCAGAACAATAGCCTTATCCTTCGAAGGAGTCTTACACGTCGTAGCAACGTGTCCCACTTTCTTACACAAAGCACAAACCGCAGTACACTTCCCCGGGTGATGCCTCTCACAACGAATACAGAAAGGATAAGTACCCTTATAATTCGACCTTGTACCATCCGCAGGCTTCTTATTATCATTCTGAGCTGAACCTTGAGATGGCTCAAACTTGCTCTTACCATCATTACCCTTGGTTTCAACTTGCTTATTGGTCGACGCCCTTCTTCTCTTGGCCAACATGAGATTTTGTGCCATGAGAATCACAGCATCCAAAGTAACCTTCTCAGCAGCAATAACATTCCCTTGAACATCCTCGGGAAGACCTTCAATATACCACTCAATTCTTCTAGCTTCTGTAGGAAACATTTTAGGACATAGAGTAGAAAGCTCCAGATAACGATTGGTATAGTTCTCAATGTCAGTACCCTTGACCTTGAGTTCCCAGAACTCAGCTTCAAGTTTCTGAACTTGACTTCGAGGACAGAATTTGTTGACCATCATGCTTTTGAGTTCATCACATTGAATTGCATTAGCATTATCAATTCCTACGGACTTGGCATGAGCAGTCCACCAAGTTAAAGCATTGCCACCCAATGAGCTAGTGGCATACTTTACTCGATCGTTATCACCACAGTTGCAAATATGAAAAATAGATTCCATCTTCTCGAACCAACGGACTAGTTCGACAGCTTCTTCAGTCCCCTTAAGTGCAGGAGGATGACAGTTTGAAAAATCCTTGTAGGAACAAGGTTTTAGTTGTGGATTAGCATGGTTTGCTTGGGCGTTGCCTTGGGCGGCAGCGAGTAACTGTTGGAATTGCTCAGTAGTTAACACAACATTGTTAACGGTAGGTGCACTGGACGAACCATGATGTCACTACATAAAAGTGAACATAAGTCGGATAAGTTAACAAATTTGAGCAATTACAAGTAGGAATAAGATAAAGTATTAATATCACATGATATAAATAAAACACTTTATTTTATTAAGGAACTAGGCATTAAATAAGCCTTTTAATATATGATTCGGAAATAGAAATAGTTTTAAGGCATAGCCTTTACATAGATGGAAAATAGAAAGATAACTAAAGAATATTAAGATTCATATTCCTTCTTCTCGTCCTCAACCTTCTTCATAAACTTCTCAACTTTCTCATTCTTCGCCTTTTGTTTCTCATGTAGGAACTCGAGATTATCATAAAGGTTAGAAACTTCATTGTTGATTACATGGTACTTGTGGTCCCTTATAGAAAGTTGATTATTCACGTGGTTTTCCTCCATCTTCAATCTAAGGTCAACATCTTCTCTTAGGTAGGAGAGAGATTGCTTCCCCCATCGGGTATTTCTATCACCTTCATACTTCACCAACTTTATCTCTTTCTTTAGTTCAGCATTTTCCTCCATGAGCTTCTTGATCGCTAGGTCTTTTTCCTTCATTTGAAAATCGATCCTTGCAATATGGCGAATTAGGTCATCGGTAGTTTTTCGCAGATTCATGAGCTCGTACTTGGCATCAACTTCATCGTAGGAAGGAGATCAGGATCTTTTCTTTGACGGCCCAGTTTCTTCAAGACATTTCCTCTTGTCTTTATTCCTTGGGGTTGGATAGTATTCAGGAGACCCATGTAACTTTAGAGTAGTATTTGGGCTATAATTTGGTGAGGGAGGACCACCAAAGTCATAAGGTGGACTTTGGACTGGTCTTTCTGTGGAAGACCTTTCAGTATCTTTTTCGGTTGGCTTGAAAAGATTCATTTTGGTCGTTTGATGATAATTAGACATCCTAACATTAGGAAGAATATTTTGATTAGAATCTTTAAGTCAAGTTTATTAAAGCATAATCGTTAAGATTATGGGGCAATCCTAAGTGCTTTAATTCTAAAGCAGGAAAGGTTATAGTTTCCTAGATTGCTAAGGCACCCTAGCTAACAAGTAAAGCACACATAAAAATTCAATCATGGTTCTCTATAACAGCCTGGTTATGCTCTGATACCAATATGTAACGTCCTCCCAATAGGGTCTGGAAAGGAACGTCACTAATATCAAAACATACCAACATATTATAATAAATGAGAACAATACTAAATGATGAATTTAACTTTAATGAGTACGCAGCGGAAAATGAAATATCGTTACAATGACAAGAATAACAATATCGTAAATGTTCACATGCAGAAGTAATAAATGCGATATCTCTTGATCCTATGTCCAAGTAGCATCACATAAGCAGTAAGTATAAGAGCTTGAATCAAACAGCACCTGAGACAAAACATGCTAAAGTGTCAACCAAAAAGGTTGAGTGAAGTTCATAGGTTTAACAAAAAGTTTGTCGTTGTTTTAGACCACAAGATTTAGTTTGTAAAGGTGATCTCCCTCAGGATCAAAAAGTTATGCCAATGCGTGATATTTAGACTAAACGTTTAAGTTTGCTCCATGACAAGTTGTGTCTGTCCTTGTCGGTTTAATTTCATTATTAAGTAATACAAAGACTTAGTCAAATGTATCGGGGACGTTACTCCCGATAGGCCTACCCCCAATAATTAAGCATGCAGCAACAATTAAAAATATCACTGTAGGGACTTAGTCGGACATAGCCGGGTATATAGCATAGTTTAACAGTTTGGTACTTGTGTCTAAATTGTAAAAAGTAAAAACAGCATGTGTCTCACCCCAAGTAAAGTAAGTAAGTTTGCTAGCAATAAAGAGGGGCTATGAATTCACCTTAGTAAGTAGAGAGAGAGTTATTCCTCGGAATAAAGAGTTGAACGAGTGAGCAGGAAAGTCAACCTATTGACATTTAAGAGTAGTTAAGTGTTTTGCCCATGTTTAAGTTTAAGTATGTGTTTGTTTTACTAAGTTTCTATTCCTAGTAAGTTACTATTTTTATAAAGTTTCCATTTTTAGAAATTTTCTTATTTTACTAAGTTTCTATGACTAGAGAGTTTCTACTTTTATCAGTGTTTTCCATTTTAGGATACTTGCCGTATTAGATAAGCTTCCAATCACCCCTTTCCCTTCGAATGGCTAATTTAGATCTAGGGGCTTGAGCCATAGGACCCTTTAAATCAGAAATCCAAACCCTCTGCCTAGAATCTCAGAGAAACCATTCGTCAAGAAAGTTCGAAGATCTATACATCTCTAATACATATTCCAAAATGTTTTTATGTTACAATATAAGTAGTAGGTTATAGGTGCTAGTAATAGTAATAGTGTATACATGTTATTTATTTTATTTTTAACTGCATATAATGTATAACATTATTTACATGTTTCGGTAAAAATAATAACCGAAGTAAAAAGTAAAAAGTAAAAAGTAAAAAGTAAAAAAAATAAAAAGTAAGAAAAGAATACTTACTAGTATTAATTCTTCAAAGAGAGAATGAGAGAAATTTTGATGTGAGTTTGAATAAGAAATGAGGGGTATTTATACTTGAAAAAATTAGCTAAAAAGAATAAAATAATTAAAAGAAAAAGAAATATTTTAATTCTTAATGGGATTTTAAAATTAAAAAGTATTAAATGTTAGGTCATGGGATAATGCACAAAATAAAATAATAAAAGTAGTTTTTCCATTAAAATTTTTAATTAAAAAGTAATTTATTTATTTATTTATTTATTTTGTTTTTCATTTATTTTAAGGATTTTTTTATATAAATAAACAAATTGATTTAATGCTTTTCCAAGAATATTTGTCAATAATATTTTATTTTATTATTATTTTTTATTTAATTAATAAATACAAATTTTGCATAAAAATAATAAATAATTCGGTATTTTGTATTTTTAATAATAATTATGATTTTAATTATTAAACTATAGTTTTAGTAAGTTTGTAAATATTATTACATTTATATATAATTAGATTTATTATATAGTTAAATATATAATACATTAACTAAATAATAAAAGTGATACAAAGTTTATATACTTAGTTAAATTATGTCAAATTATATAAATTAATAATATATTATTTATTTAAGCGTACATTGTTGACTAAAAATTACTATTCGGTCAATATTTAATAGTATATAACAACCCTTAATACATATAGTCAGACATATAACCCTAGGGTTAATTCAGTAAATTTAGAAGTTGAAAAGTGAGGGTTGTTACACTTATTTACAGTAAGATATCTTTCTAATACAAGGTAATACTCATATTCAAACTTTGATTCAATTTCTATAACTATAATAATCTTATTTCGAGTGAAAATCTTACTTGAACTTGTTTTCGTGTCATGATTCTGCTTCAAGACTTTCAAGCCATCCAAGGATCCTTTGAAGCTAGATCCATTTTTCTCATATCCAGTAGTTTTATCCAGAAAACTTGAGGTAGTAATGATGTTCATAACATCATTCGATTCATACATATAAAGCTATCTTATTCGAAGGTTTAAACTTGAAATCACTAGAACATAGTTTAGTTAATTCTAAACTTGTTCACAAACAAAAGTTAATCCTTCTAACTTGACTTTTAAAATCAACTAAACACATGTTCTATATCTATATGATATGCTAACTTAATGATTTAAAACCGGAAAACACGAAAAACACCGTAAAACAGGATATACGCCGTTGTAGTAACACCGCGGGCTGTTTTGGGTCAGTTAATTAAAAATTATGATAAATTTTGATTTAAAAGTTGTTCTTCTGGGAAAATGATTTTTCTTATGAACATGAAACTATATCCAAAAATCATGGTTAAAATCAAAGTGGAAGTATGTTTTCCAAAATGATCATCGAGACGTCGTTCTTTCGACTGAAATGACTACCTTTACAAAATCCTAAAGATAGATCTATTGTGTAGTGACCCGAACTTTTCCATGTTTATATATATATTAAATGAAATTGTTATTTACATGATTAAGTGTTTCCAACATGTTAAGCAATCAAACTTGTTAAGACTTGATTAATTGAAATAGGTTTCATATAGACAATTGACCACCCAAGTTGACCGGTGATTCACGAACGTTAAAACTTGTAAACACTATACGATGACATATATATGGTTATATATATAGTTAACATGATTTTATTATAAGTATGTATCTCATTAGGTATTTTAACAATGAGTTATATACATAAAAATGAGACTATTAAATTAAGAAACTCGAAAACGATATATATAATGATTATCGTTATAACGTCTTACTAGGTACATATGAATCATATTAAGATATTGATACACTTGGTTAATTATGTTAAATGATAAGTAAATATATCATTAAGTGTATTAACAATGAACTACATATGTAAAAATAAGACTACTAACTTAATGATTTCGAAACGAGACATATATGTAACGATTATCGTTGTAACGACATTTAACTGTATATATATCATACTAAGATATATTATATATCATAATATCATCATAATATAACAATTTAACATCTCATTTGATATAATAAACAATGGGTTAACAACATTTTACAAGATCGTTAACCTAAAGGTTTCAAAACAACATTTACATGTAACGACTAACGATGACTTAACGACTCAGTTAAAATGTATATACATCTAGTGTTTTAATATGTATTCATATACTTTTGAAAGACTTCAAGACACTTATAAAAATACTTCTACTTAACAAAAATGCTTACAATTACATCCTCGTTCAGTTTCATCAACAATTCTACTCGTATGCACCCGTATTCGTACTCGTACAATACACAGCTTTTAGATGTATGTACTATTGGTATATACACTCCAATCATCAGCTCTTAGCAGCCCATGTGAGTCACCTAACACATGTGGGAACCATCATTTGGAAACTAGCATGAAATATCTCATAAAATTACAAAAATATGAGTAATCATTCATGACTTATTTACATGAAAACAAAATTACATATCCTTTATATCTAATCCATACACCAACGACCAAAAACACCTACAAACACTTTCATTCTTCAATTTTCTTCATCTAATTGATCTCTCTCAAGTTCTATCTTCAAGTTCTAAGTGTTCTTCATAAATTCCAAAAGTTCTAGTTTCATAAAATCAAGAATACTTTCAAGATTGCAAGTTTACTTCCAAGTTTTCTAAATCCAATCCAAGTAATCATCCAAGATCAAGAAACCTTTGTTACTTACAGTAGGTTATCTTTCTAATACAAGGTAATAATCATATTCAAACTTTAATTCAATTTCTATAACTATAACAATCTTATTTCGAGTGGAAATCTTACTTGAAATTGTTTTCGTGTCATGATTCTGCTTCAAGAACTTTCAAGCCATCCAAGGATCCTTTGAAGCTAGATCTATTTTTCTCATTTCCAGTAGGTTTATCCAAGGAACTTAAGGTAGTAATGATGTTCATAACATCATTCGATTCATACATATAAAGCTATCTTATTCGAAGGTTTAAACTTGTAATCACTAGAACATAGTTTAGTTAATTCTAAACTTGTTCGCAAATAAAAGTTAATCCTTCTAACTTGACTTTTAAAATCAACTAAACACATGTTCTATATCTATATGATATGCTAACTTAATGATTTAAAACCTGGAAACACGAAAAACACCATAAAACCGGATTTACGCCGTCGTAGTAACACCGCGGGCTGTTTTGGGTTAGTTAATTAAAAACTATGATGAACTTTGATTTAAAAGTTGTTATTCTGAGAAAATGATTTTTATTATGAACATGAAACTATATCCAAAAATTATGGTTAAACTCAAAGTGAAAGTATGTTTTCTAAAATGGTCATCTAGACGTCGTTCTTTCGACTGAAATGACTACCTTTACAAAAATGACTTGTAACTTATTTTTTCGACTATAAACCTATACTTTTTCTGTTTAGATTCATAAAATAGAGTTCAATATGAAACCATATCAATTTGATTCACTCAAAACGGATTTAAAATGAAGAAGTTATGGGTAAAACAAGATTGGATAATTTTTCTCATTTTAGCTACGTGAAAATTGGTAACAAATCTATTCCAACCATAACTTAATCAACTTGTATTGTATATTATGTAATCTTGAGATACCATAGACACGTATACAATGTTTCGACCTATCATGTCGACACATCTATATATATTTCGGAACAACCATAGACACTCTATATGTGAATGTTGGAGTTAGCTATACAGGGTTGAGGTTGATTCCAAAATATATATAGTTTGAGTTGTGATCAATACTGAGATACGTATACACTGGGTTGTGGATTGATTCAAGATAATATTTATTGATTTATTTCTGTACATCTAACTGTGGACAACTAGTTGTAGGTTACTAACGAGGACAGCTGACTTAATAAACTTAAAACATCAAAATATATTAAAAGTGTTGTAAATATATTTTGAACATACTTTGATATATATGTATATATTGTTATAGGTTCGTGAATCAACCAGTGGCCAAGTCTTACTTCCCGACGAAGTAAAAAATCTGTGAAAGTGAGTTATAGTCCCACTTTTAAAATCTAATATTTTTGGGATGAGAATACATGCAGGTTTTATAAATGATTTACAAAATAGACACAAGTACGTGAAACTACAATCTATGGTTGAATTATTGAAATCGAATATGCCCCTTTTTATTAAGTCTGGTAATCTGAGAATTAGGGAACAGACACCCTAATTGACGCGAATCCTAAAGATAGATCTATTGGGCCTAACAAACCCCATCCAAAGTACTGGATGCTTTAGTACTTCGAAATTTATATCATATCCGAAGGGTGTCCCGGAATGATGGGGATATTCTTATATATGCATCTTGTTAATGTCGGTTACCAGGTGTTCACCATATGAATGATTTTTATCTCTATGTATGGGATGTGTATTGAAATATGAAATCTTGTGGTCTATTATTATGATTTGATATATATAGGTTAAACCTATAACTCACCAACATTTTTGTTGACGTTTTAAGCATGTTTATTCTCAGGTGATTATTAAGAGCTTCCGCTGTCACATACTTAAATAAGGACGAGATTTGGAGTCCATGCTTGTATGATATTGTGTAAAAACTGCATTCAAGAAACTTATTTTGTTGTAACATATTTGTATTGTAAACCATTATGTAATGGTCGTGTGTAAACAGGATATTTTAGATTATCATTATTTGATAATCTACGTAAATCTTTTTAAAACCTTTATCTATGAAATAAAGGTTATGGTTTGTTTTAAAAATGAATGCAGTCTTTGAAAAACGTCTCATATAGAGGTCAAAACCTCGCAATGAAATCAATTAATATGGAACGTTTTTAATCAATAAGAACGGGACATTTCATATTGGGCCTAACAAACCCCATCCAAAGTACCGGATGCTTTAGTACTTCGAAATTTATATCATATCCGAAGGGTGTCCCGGAATGATGGGGATATTCTTATATATGCATCTTGTTAATGTCGGTTACCAGGTGTTCAGCATATGAATGATTTTTATCTCTATGTATGGGATGTGTATTGAAATATAAAATCTTGTGGTCTATTGTTACGATTTGACATATATAGGTTAAACCTATAACTCACCAACATTTTTGTTGACGTTTAAAGCATGTTTATTCTCAGGTGAATACTAAGAGCTTCCGCTGTTGCATACTAAAATAAGGACAAGATTTGGAGTCCATGTTTGTATGATATTGTGTAAAAACTGCATTCAAGAAACATATGTCGATGTAATATATTTCTATTGTAAACCATTATATAATGGTCGTGTGTAAACAGTATATTTTAGATTATCATTATTTGATAATCTACGTAATACTTTTGAAACCTTTATTGATAAAATAAAGGTTATGGTTGTTTTAAAAATGAATGGAGTCTTTTAAAAACATCTCATATAGAGGTCAAAACCTCGCAACGAAATCAATTAATATGGAACGTTTATAATCAATTTGAACGGGACATTTCAATTAGTACATCATGAATGTTTAGTGTATGCTTATTGCGAATACATGCACTGTAAAAATGACCACAATGGTCTACAGTAAATTGAAACACGTTGCTCTTCGGAAAATGCTAATAAACTGCGTTTATTGAAATGATAAATTCTGCTCTTGATAAAAATGACAACAAATTGTTTCTTCATACGCCGAGCGCCCAGCGCTATCCGGCCCAAACACTTGATTATGGAATGAAAAACTCCTGAACCTCATCTTCCCTGAACAACCGATTTCTCCTCCTTTGATTCATATTGCCTTCTGGTATGCTTGCAAATGTGGATTGCTCCCTTGCTGGTGCCACATACTGTGAGTGTATGGCGGCTACTCTGTTAGGAGTTGGGAATCTGATCTCTGCATGGGCCGTTGATGTTATCGCTCCAAACTTTGCTAACGCTGCCCGTCCAAAAAGGACATTGAATCATGAATTACCATCCAAGATAGTGAAATCGATTGTTTCGGTTCTTAATAGTGGAAATGTTCCCAAAACGACCTCCAAACGAACTCTTCCCATTGCATTCACTGGCGATCCTGTTAGCCCTGAAACCTTCAAACTCGTCCGCCTAGCTCTTACCTGCACATGCCTTGGAAAAGCTTTGAAACAATGCCAATAAATGATGTCAGCCTCACTGCCTGTATCTGTGTAAATATGGCTGATGAACTTGTTTGCAATTTCTGCTGAAATGATCATTGGCTGAACGGACAAAGCCCAATTTTGAATTGGTTGAAAAATAATTGGAGCATATCTCCAGCTATCAACATTGTTATCCGACTACTCACCGTCCTCGTAGTGACTTCCATTCAACCACACCATTTTGATTACAGCGTCTGGAGTTGACTCACGCTCCGTAATCCGGTTTCCGTACTGATTTCTATTATCTCCTCCGCCATGCTCTTCCCATCTTCTGTTATCTCCTCGACGACCTCTTCCACCATCATTCCTTTGCCATCCAAATTTCCTGCGAGAATCATTCCTCCTGTATTGTTTGCCTGGTAACAAGTGGTTTAACTCTCCTGCTTTGATCTTTGCGATGATCTCTCTCATCAGGGATTTGCAATTATCTGTATCATGACCACATGCTTCATGAAAGTCACACCATAGTTCACTTTTTGGACCTTCTCTTTCTTCCATGGGTGCTGGCAGATTGAATGTAACATCCCGCCTTTTTCCGTTTACTTTTCCGTTTAACTATTTAAGTTCCGTTATATGTTTATAACACATCCCGTTAATATGCGTTGAATTATCTCGTTTAGGTAATTCCCGCACCCGGTTTAAAGTTGAGGGACCAAACTTGCCAAAGGTTGAAACATTTGACTAGGTCAAAGAGTCAACCCCTTTTTCATCCATTCATTTCACCTCCTCTTCCTCTTTTTACTACTTCCAAACCCTCTCAACATTCAACCACAAATTCATCATCTAAATCCGGAATAAGGAGCTAGCAACAAAACAAAATACATATTCGTGATCCTCTCTTCATCCTCTTCGATTTGATACCAACTTCATCACTTTTGGGTAACATTTCTAAAACACTAGATTTCTTTAAATTCGTGTCCTTGACTTAAAAGTATGTTAATTAGTGTCTATGGCTCATTGTGATGTCGTGTACGTAATTTGTATGCTCGATTTGTTGTTTTTGGTGTAACTAGTTCATTATGAAAATTGCTTGCTAAATCCTTGATTTTGGATGATCAAATGTTGTTAGATTGTTAAAGTGCATGTTTTAAAAGTGTTACTAGCATCATTAGCTTCATGTTGATGTATAGGTTGATTGAAGAAACTTCATTAACATGATTATTGTTTTTGTGATGCTTGACTAGGGTTTGATAAGCTTTATATGAACTTTGATGCACCAAATGCTATGAAATATTGTAGATAAGAGTTTTTTTGCAATGTGTGTTTGATTATCTTCGAAACCGCATATCATACATGTAAATTGGTTTCCCGAATCATGAAATGCGTTTTAGAACTTGAAACTTTGATTATGAATGTTTAATACGGTTTTTGGTTGTTGTAAGTGTTGAATTGCTTGATGAAATGTGTCTAGGTGTTTTCCTCGTCAAATTACCTTTCCGATGAAATATGATACATGTTCTAAGTGTTTCCGGGTCATAAATTAGGTTAGTTTGATATTTGGTTCGTGCACTTAGGAAATACAGCAAACAGGGCCTGGAAACCGATCAGGACGCCGTCCAGATACTGGGGACGCCGTCCCACCTTTCGAACCTGGACGCCGTATAGGATATCAGGACGCCGTCCCACCCTTCATTTTGGGACGCCGTCTAGCCATTTGGGACGCCGTCCCATTGTACTAAAACTGGCTGTTTGGGTTGTCATTTGACGAAAAATGTTTGGGATGTTCTAGACCTCCAATTCACTTGCAACTTGTTTTAACATGCTTATATATGAATAACTAGCATAGAAAATTTGTCCGAGACCCGACCCGAACATGTTGACTTTTTTCGTTGACTTTGACCGACCAAAGTTTGACTTTTTGTCAAACTTAACCAAATGATTATGCAACCTTCCTAACTTGTTTATATACTTGTATCTTGCATGAAACTTGACAATTTGATTTCACATGCTACATAATCGAGTCGTATTGAGCCATAGGACTAATTGAACATCTTTGACCCTTCGTGACTATCGTTATTGATACAACCTATTTGTTTAGGTCAAGACTAGCATTGTTCTTTGCACACGTTACTTGTCGAAGTACTTTTTGGTTCGTGCATACAAGGTGAGATCATAGTCCCACTTTTACTCTTTTTGAACTTACTTTTGGGATGAGAAAACATAAACGTTCTTTTAAACTACGTGAACACAAGTACAGGGAAAACAAACATTCTACATACGAGTTTGAACACAAATCCTCAATTCGATTATCATTAGTTACATCAGATGGTGTAAGCGAGAACTTATGTTATATGGCCATATGGGTTTGACAAACCCTCACTTCGGACGGTTCGCTACCGTCTACGGGTGAAATATATTTTCGGGAAACAGTGTATGTTCTAACACTATTATTACGGGGTTCAACGGACGGAATGTTAAGCTTTGATAATTGAGTGCTCGTGAATATTAACTTTTAGAATGTACGATGACTTTATCGATGTTGCAAATCTTGTGGTTCAACTTACTTTTACTCACTTACTTATTTAAACCTATGATTTCACCAACGTTTTCGTTGACAGATTCTCTATGTTTTTCTCAGGTCCTTGAACTTAGGTGATATATGCTTCCGCTCATACTTTTTGATACTTGCATTGGATGTCGAGTATACTTGCATACGTGGAGCGTCTTTTTGACTACTTTTAATTGTGTCGCACGTGTTTCATACAAACTTTAAACATTGTTATGTATTTGTTATGGAAACTACTTTTGTAAACTTTGAAACACCCTTATTTATGAAATGAATGCGACATACTTTTCGGTCAAACTTTGTTATAAAGACTTACGACCATGTAATGGGACCATACGTAGATGACGCCGTCATTTGACGATTTGTCGGGGTCGCTACAAGTGGTATCAGAGCACCGCATATCATCCCCAAACCGATGGGCAAAGTGAACGTACAATACAAACCTTAGAGGATATGTTACGAGCCTGCGTTGTTGATTTTGGAAAAGCTTGGGACAAGCACTTACCTCTCGCCGAGTTCTCTTATAACAATAGTTATCACGCGAGTATTAAGGCCGCACCTTTTGAAGCGTTATATGGTCGAAAATGTCGCTCTCCTCTTTGTTGGGCCGAAGTGGGTGACGTGCAAATTTCCGGGCCCGAACTCATTCACGAAACAACCGAAAAGATTCTTCAAATCCGAGATAGGCTTCGGACGGCCCGGAGTCGTCAAAAATGCTATACCGACAAAAGACGCAAAGACCTCGAATTTCAAGTCGGTGACCGCGTCATGTTAAAAGTCGCACCTTGGAAAGGTGTCATCCGTTTTGGGAAACGTGGGAAACTAAATCCGCGGTATGTTGGTCCTTTCGAAATCTTAGAGCGTGTTGGAACCGTTGCGTATCGTTTGGATCTTCCGCCTCAACTAAGCTCCGTCCATCCTACTTTTCATGTATCTAACTTGAAGAAGTGTCTCGCCGAGCCCGATATCGTCGTCCCTCTCGAGGAACTTACTATTAATGACAAACTCCATTTTGTGGAGGAACCGGTTGAAATTGTGGACTACGTCGAGAAGGAATTAAAACAAAGCCGGATCCCGATTGTTAAGGTCCGTTGGAACACCAAAAGGGGACCCGAGTTTACTTGGGAAAGAGAAGATCAAATGCGAAAGAAACACCCTCATCTATTCCCGGTCCCGGAAACGTCAGATTCCGAGGAAGAAACTACGACTACTACGCATACCTAAATTTCGGGACGAAATTTCTTTTAAGGTGTAGGTAATGTAACATCCCGCCTTTTTCCGTTTACTTTTCCGTTTAACTATTTAAGTTCCGTTATATGTTTATAACACATCTCGTTAATATGCGTTGAATTATCTCGTTTAGGTAATTCCCGCACCCGGTTTAAAGTTGAGGGACCAAACTTGCCAAAGGTTGAAACATTTGACTAGGTCAAAGAGTCAACCCCTTTTTCATCCATTCATTTCACCTCCTCTTCCTCTTTTTACTACTTCCAAACCCTCTCAACATTCAACCACAAATTCATCATCTAAATCCGGAATAAGGAGCTAGCAACAAAACAAAATACATATTCGTGATCCTCTCTTCATCCTCTTCGATTTGATACCAACTTCATCACTTTTGGGTAACATTTCTAAAACACTAGATTTCTTTAAATTCGTGTCCTTGACATAAAAGTATGTTAATTAGTGTCTATGGCTCATTGTGATGTCGTGTA
The DNA here is from genome assembly GCF_046630445.1 of Rutidosis leptorrhynchoides. NCBI lineage: Eukaryota > Viridiplantae > Streptophyta > Magnoliopsida > Asterales > Asteraceae > Rutidosis > Rutidosis leptorrhynchoides. The sequence goes on from NC_092337.1 coordinate 264,846,960, forward strand.
CGTAATTTGTATGCTCGATTTGTTGTTTTTGGTGTAACTAGTTCATTATGAAAATTGCTTGCTAAATCCTTAATTTTGGATGATCAAATGTTGTTAGATTGTTAAAGTGCATGTTTTAAAAGTGTTACTAGCATCATTAGCTTCATGTTGATGTATAGGTTGATTGAAGAAACTTCATTAACATGATTATTGTTTTTGTGATGCTTGACTAGGGTTTGATAAGCTTTATATGAACTTTGATGCACCAAATGCTATGAAATATTGTAGATAAGAGTTTTGTTGCAATGTGTTTTTGATTATCTTCGAAACCGCATATCATACATGTAAATTGGTTTCCCGAATCATGAAATGCGTTTTAGAACTTGAAACTTTGATTATGAATGTTTAATACGGTTTTTGGTTGTTGTAAGTGTTGAATTGCTTGATGAAATGTGTCTAGGTGTTTTCCTCGTCAAATTACCTTTCCGATGATATATGATACATGTTCTAAGTGTTTCCGGGTCATAAATTAGGTTAGTTTGATATTTGGTTCGTGCACTTAGGAAATACAGCAAACAGGGCCTGGAAACCGATCAGGACGCCGTCCAGATACTGGGGACGCCGTCCCACCTTTCGAACCTGGACACCTTCTAGGATATCAGGACGCCGTCCCACCCTTCATTTTGGGACGCCGTCTAGCCATTTGGGACGCCGTCCCATTGTACTAAAACTGGCTGTTTGGGTTGTCATTTGACGAAAAATGTTTGGGATGTTCTAGACCTCCAATTCACTTGCAACTTGTTTTAACATACTTATATATGAATAACTAGCATAGAAAATTTGTCCGAGACCCGACCCGAACATGTTGACTTTTTTCGTTGACTTTGACCGACCAAAGTTTGACTTTTTGTCAAACTTAACCAAATGATTATGCAACCTTCCTAACTTGTTTATATACTTGTATCTTGCATGAAACTTGACAATTTGATTTCACATGCTACATAATCGAGTCGTATTGAGCCATAGGACTAATTGAACATCTTTGACCCTTCGTGACTATCGTTATTGATACAACCTATTTGTTTAGGTCAAGACTAGCATTGTTCTTTGCACACGTTACTTGTCGAAGTACTTTTTGGTTCGTGCATACAAGGTGAGATCATAGTCCCACTTTTACTCTTTTTGAACTTACTTTTGGGATGAGAAAACATAAACGTTCTTTTAAACTACGTGAACACAAGTACAGGGAAAACAAACATTCTACATACGAGTTTGAACACAAATCCTCAATTCGATTATCATTAGTTACATCAGATGGTGTAAGCGAGAACTTATGTTATATGGCCATATGGGTTTGACAAACCCTCACTTCAGACGGTTCGCTACCGTCTACGGGTGAAATATATTTTCGGGAAACAGTGTATGTTCTAACACTATTATTACGGGGTTCAACGGACGGAATGTTAAGCTTTGATAATTGAGTGCTCGTGAATATTAACTTTTAGAATGTACTATGACTTTATCGATGTTGCAAATCTTGTGGTTCAACTTACTTTTACTCACTTACTTATTTAAACCTATGATTTCACCAACGTTTTCGTTGACAGATTCTCTATGTTTTTCTCAGGTCCTTGAACTTAGGTGATATATGCTTCCGCTCATACTTTTTGATACTTGCATTGGATGTCGAGTATACTTGCATACGTGGAGCGTCTTTTTGACTACTTTTAATTGTGTCGCACGTGTTTCATACAAACTTTAAACATTGTTATGTATTTGTTATGGAAACTACTTTTGTAAACTTTGAAACACCCTTATTTATGAAATGAATGCGACATACTTTTCGGTCAAACTTTGTTATAAAGACTTACGACCATGTAATGGGACCATACGTAGATGACGCCGTCATTTGATGATTTGTCGGGGTCGCTACATTGAAAGTGGTCCGGATTGGTTCAGTGAAAAGAATCTCTTTTGGAGTTTTAGTCAGCACCATTATCAACGGATGCCTCTCTATTGGCTTTCTATTGTGATGAAAATCATTGTGATGGTTGTTGCCTCTCCATCCTCCATTGGAATTGTCATTCCTCCTCTGATTTCTGTCAAAGTATCTCCCTCCGTTATGTGGTTTGCTACTGCTGTTGCCATCAAACTTATTCATCCCCCGCTCACCGGCTCGAACATGCTTCTGTGCAACTTCCAACGCCTGATGTAGAGTTTTTGGCAAGTCGTACCTTAACGCATGAACAAGTGCACTAAACCGCCGCTGATCCAGACAAAAAATAAAACCAGATACTAGCTGAGATTCTGGACAATCAGGTATCTTTTGTGCTTCAAGTGTGTATCGCTTCATGAAATTACTCAAGGATTCATTGTGATGCATTGTGATCTCATGCGCATCAAGATGCGTCAAAGTACAGCTTTGAAGGTTTTGATACTGCATAACAAACTTTGCACGGAGGTCCAAATAACTAGTGATGCTTCTTGGCGGCAAGCTAGAAAACCATTTCCTTGCCATTTTCTGCAGCACCATTGGAAACATATGACAAGCTACCTCATCATCCCAATGCTGCAACCTCATAGCGCCTTCAAACATGGTAGGGAAATCCTCAGGATCTATTGTGCCATCATAAACTCCAATTGCCAGTATGCCAAGGTTCTTAGGCAACGAATAGTTAGCAATTCGATCAATGAAACATTGAGTGGATTCTGCCATAGCTGGTGGCTTTGTAGCTTGCTCACCAGTAATAAGGGCGAAGAAATTATCTACAGCCACAGCACGGATGGCGGGCTGCGCTATGCGTTGCTTATATTTAGTCGGAGCTGTCTGCTTAAGAATGTCATTCAAAAGCAACACTGCCTGCTTCTCTAACATGAACTCATCTTTATCAGTTTCATCATCAGAATCATTATTATCATAGCTCAGGTCATTATCATCCTCAGAATCATCAATAAGACTACCCAGCTTGTCAAGTAGCCTGGATAACCTGTATTTTGATATAGATTGCCTTTTCATGATTTGCTTGTCTTTGCCGTCCGCCATCCGCCGAAAAGGTATAAATGACGGACATCGCCGTGGTTGCATCAATGTTCGTCGTTCTGGATTAGTAACAAAATTTGGAAGTCTTTCTGCACTTTTGGTTGTCGTTCCTTCGATTACTGGCCTTTTCTCCGAATTAGTTGCCAAATGTTTAAGCCTTTCCACAGTTTCAACAACTGTTTCCTCAATCGTACCATCTAGTGGCGGAACAGGTACATCTTCAACAATGATCATGTCGTCAGTTGATGGATTGTTGACTGCTTCAAGTACAAATGGAGCTTCAGTTGCTTTTGTTCCTTTTCCGTTTCGTGTGTTCTTTGCATTAGTGGATGGCGCCATTGTTAACACCTATTTCCTTATGAGGTAAGGCTTAGTGTGTCAACAAGATACTAGAAGTAATCTAGCTTTAGGAGGGCGGAGCGTTGCCGATTGACTTTTACCCTTGGGAAATAATCCCTGCAGACCCGGTTCACAAGTGTAGTAACTTGTGGGGTGGATTAATCAATCTGTCGTCCGTAGAGCGTAAAAGTGCTAGCCGGATGACTTCTAGTGAGAGAAAGTAGAGAGAGAAAGAGAAGTGAAGTTTCAGCTCTCAAAGTTGTCAGAATATCTGAACTCTGTAAAATGACGACCCAAGGGGTCTATTTATAGTGTCAGATCCACCAGATTGCTCGGGGACACGTGTCAAATGATGATACGTTCTGTTATTCGTGATCCGAAATTTACGCTGAAGGTGACGTTCTCCGGCCAGGGCTTACGCGCTAGGCGGCCTTCAGGGCTGTTGTTTCCAGCCTTCCTGATGCTACTTTTATGCAACCATTATGCCTTTTATGCGTGTATACGATAGGATACACCATTAATGAAAAAATTGAACTTTAATTTAAATGACAATTTTTATCCAACATAACTAATAAAAATAATACAATTAATACCAAAATAAAAACGATACAATTAATATTATAATAAAAACGATACAAAGGATATTAAAATAAAAACGATACAATTAACACCAAAATAAAAACGATACAATTAATACTAAAATAAAAACGATACAATTAACACTAAAAAACGATACAATTAACACTAAAATAAAAACGATACAATTAATACCATCCTTAACTAAACTTAACAGTTTAGTTGACGGAAATTTAAACAACTTTAATCATCTTCCAAAACTAAATAAAGAGAAATGTGATTAGAACGCCAACTCAAGGTTTCTTTTATACCGTTCCACTGATCCTCTGATCGGAGATATGTAGCTTTCAATTCCGGAACACAGTCATCTTCGTAGCACAAGACGTCCGTGTGTTCGAACGGAACCATTTCCTTCAAAAAGTATAAGAGGTCCTCTAAACCTACGTCACGAACATTAATTTCTTCGAACGTACATTTCGAACTACTCGTATAATCGTAGTCTCTCATTTGATTACGAAATCTAGTTCTGTAATACACGTCGAAAGAGACAATCATCGACGGAACGGTTACCATTTTCGATGTATTTGATGTGTGTATGAGGTTAAAAATATATGTAATGTTAATTAGGTATATCTGTATGCTCTTATTTATAGAATCTGTAATAAACCTTTTGCGGCGCACCATTTGCGGCAATGCATTATTGCGGGAGACAGAAACTAGCGGGAACTAGTTTGGACGGAAAAATTATGCGCCAAAAAACTATTACGACACTTATTTGCGGCGACGTCCCAAAAAGCATCGCCGCAATTGCATCCGGGCCCACCGTTCAACCTTTGACCAGAATTTGCCAGCGAAGAAAAAAGAAAAAGGAAATACACTAAATTTATTTGCGGCGACGTCCCAAAAATCATCGCCGCAATTGCACGTAGGCCCAATCAAGCTGGTCAAAAGTCTGAAATTTTTGTCGTTTAGTGGCTCTTTTGCGGCGAGATCAGTGCGCCGCAAAAGGTCTTCGTCACGTGTCCTCTTTTTTCTAGTAGTTCGTTAATTTATCTTTGACTCAAGTTCAATCCTCATAGATTATACTTGGGGGACTTGCCTTTTAAAAAAAAAATTGTTAATTAATTTATAAATTCAGAATTATACAATGTATATTGTTCGCTCATGGTCCAAGTAATGCCACCAGTTCCATGATGTACACATGGTAATAAACAATATACACGAGCCATGTATGGTACGAGTAATAAACTTAAAGCACATGCCCCTTTTTACTTTATGTATCAGTATGTCGTCAATAATCGAATTTCGACCCAAGAACGATAATAACAAAAAGTTGTTGATGTGAGAGTTATTTATTATTTTATTTTATTTTTTTACAAGTAGGCACAATTAAATTATACGTGTCGTATAAATAATAGCTTGGTTTGGGTGAATTAGTTCATTCATATATACCAATTGTAGAAACAGAAATGGAGATAAAGGTTGAAAACCAATCAAGCAAATTCATAAAACCCACGGTTCCAACCCCTGAAACCCATTGTCGTTTTAAGTTAGGATTCTTGGATGAAATAGCTCCTTGTATTGATGTAGCTATCACTCTATTCTTCTCTCCAAATAGCAATCACAACCCTAAATTTATCGTCCAACTTGAAAATTCCCTTGCGAAAACCTTAACACGATTTTACCCTCTTGCTGGGAGATATGCCCAAGACGTTCAGACCATTGAATGTACCGATGATGGTGTTGAGTTTATACAAGCCAAAGTCAACGTCAAACTTGAAGAAATTATTGGATCAGAAGTAGTAGATGTTAAACTGCTGATTAACGAATTCAAGCCGTCTAAAAATCGTGCAGCTCATCAATTCATTGACCCGTTACTTTCAATTCAAGTAACTAAGTTCGAGTGTGGAAGTCTAGCAATTGGAGTATGTGCTACTCACAAGCTTGTTGATGCATCTACTTTATGTACATTTATAAATGAATGGGCTACTATAAACAGAGAAGAAAATAACATTGAACTCAGTACAGGCCCTGGATTCAATTCATCCACATTATTTCCTGCTCGTGGCCTACATCATTTTCCATATCAACCTATGAGCTCTGATATGTTAAGTAAACATATCATTAAAAAATATACATTCACTGGGAGTGAAATATCAACCATGAAAGCAAAGGTTATGGTACATGATCAAAGAAATAGTACCCGAAATCAATACTGGTCAAAGGTACAATTGGTAGGGGCTACCATCACAAAGGCTTTCATTAGTAGTAGTGTTGATCGCACAACACACGAATATCCAAGAGAGTTTGCAGTTGTTCAGGCACTGAATCTAAGGGGGAAAATGGCATCTTTAATTCATAAGCATTCGTGTGGGAATATTTTGGCAATTTGCATCACAAAATGTGGGCATCTTGAAACAACCGCTGAATTGGCACATGTTTTAAGTGATTCTATTAAGAAATCCATAAGTAAGTTCTCGATGGTAAGCCTTGATAGTGAAGAAGGGCAATCGTTGGTTTGGGATTCTGTCTTACAATTCATCAACATTCCTGAATCGACAAATAAAATAACTGTTACTAGTTGGTGCAAGTTCCCTTTTTATGAAGCTAACTTTGGTACCGGAAAGCCCATTTGGGTGGCACCTTATATTGAACCCGTTAAAAATGTAGTATATTTGTTGGACAACGCACAAGGTGATGGAGTGGAAGCATTTGTGTTTTTGGAGATTAAAGATGTCCCGTATTTTGAAGAAGCTCTTGATTTGAATGCCTTGGTTGCTTAAAAATTACTAAATTTCATGTGTTTGATCATCAGTTTGTGACATAGATCTTGCTTCAATCTATCCTCGTATCTTCTTACTTCTCAATAATTGTCTGTTTCCTTTAATTATATTATTATTATATATTATATTATATATTATATAAATAATAATCTTCTGGTGTGCTCCTATGTCCAATTTATCTTTATATACCGCAGCCACACTTGCAGGGTGGAACAAGAGACATTGTAGGCTAAACATTATTATCTTCTTCAAGTAAACAAATTTTTAACACAAGTTTTCATATCTTTATCATATACTCTATCCGTCCCAAAATAAATGTATACCTTACTATTTATTTATGTCCCAAAATAATTGTCTACTTGCACAAAAAATAACTCCTAAATATCATTAAAATCTCTAATTTACCCTCATTTATTAGTTTCTTTCACTCATATCAAAAATAAATTCAGTCAAACTTACCTTTAATATATGGGCAAAACCGACATTTATCACTCCTATCTTAAATTCAACAAAAATTCCTACCAGACACTTAATTTGAGACGGACGGAGTATATCTTTTAATATCTTTTAAATATGTCAAATGTAGATTTTCCATTCAACGTTTTTTGTTTTGAGATGAGTGTCTTGTACTTCGTTCAAACTACCAAGCTAATCTTGGAGGAACTATTTCCTTAAATAGCTAAAAAATCATATATTGTAATTATCACAGATGAGTTGTAATCATTTGAATCCAATAATTTCCTTGATATCTGATCATATACATACATATGTATATGTATATTTTTATTGCGGAAAGGCATTTAAAGGCAAAAGCACAAGACACTGAAACCGCGGTAAAGCCCAAATGAATGCGGTAGAATTACTCAGAATATTAAAGAGTGCGAAGGATTCTCGCAGTGTTTGTGCGGAATTCCTAAGTGCCCGCACATCTTACTTCCGCGTAACTCCTGAGCCTATAAATAGGGAGCTTGACCTCTCATTTTAGGTTGTTGATTCTGGAAGAATTGCTCTAGCCATATTAATCTCTCTCGTGACTTTGCCCGAGACTTGATTATTGTTTGGTTAAGGTAATTTACGAAGACCGGGACATGGTTGTTGATCGTTTAGCACTTAACGAAATATGACAATAGGGTCCCAAAACCATAATCGACATCCATTATACCCCCTCATTGCACTCAATCCTTGATTAACCTTAATAGGATAATCTAGGATTGATCAATTGGCGCCATCCGTGGGACACGAATAGAATTGGAATGAGAAGTTTGCGTTCGTCACAATCGAGCTATTAAACTCATTTTCTAATTCTAATCGTGTTATTTTCTTCATTATGTTGCAGGAATATGCAATTCGTGTAACAATAGTTGCGAATAAAGCAAAATGACGAGGCGACAAAATCTTTTGGCTACTAAGAAAGTTGTAAATATGAATTTGAAGGTGCATAGAGCACGCGAAACCTGTTTAAACAAAAGTTTGTCAAAAGAACTGAAAAAAGTGCAAGATGCGAGAATAGTAAGCACAATACACAAGAAAAAAGGATTCAAAAAGCGAAAAGCAGTAGAAGTGTTTGAAAAATGGCAATTCGCGCCTATTACATTTCCATTTGCGCAAAATCGCGAAATGAATGACATGCCATTAGTCATATCGTGTAAAATCGCAAATACGGGGATCACAATTATGAAAATACATGTTGATACTGGTAGTAGTATAGATTTGATATACGAGCAATGCTTTCGTCAACTACCAGAATTTATCAAAGCAGATCTAAAGCCAACAGTGATATCCTTATCTGGTTTCGCGAGTGAATCCGCTTGGCCCATGGGGCAATTATCATTAGAAATTGAATTGTGCGACGAAATAGAGGTGAAGTTGACAAGGAAAACGCAGTTAGATTTCTATGTTATACGCGCTGCCTCTCGTTATAACATGTTATTGGGAAGATATGCGTTGCGAAAGCTTGGAATAGTGCCATCTACAATACACGGAATGGTTAAATTCACTACTTGCAAAGGTGTGGCAACAATAAATTCTATGACTATGCCACCAATTTGTGCGGCTATAAGCACGCAAGACACAGTTGTTGCGCATAAAATTGAAGAAGATAATATGGTCGTTGTGAATCCTAAGTATGTTGATCAAAAAATTAAAATTGTCGCTGAATTAAATGCGGAAATACGAAGGAAGATTGTACAATTGCTTGTTGCGTATATGGATGTATTTGCTTGGAGTGAGCAAGATATGACTGGGGTTTCGTGTAATGTTGCAGAACATAGATTAAATGCTAATCCGGCGTTAAAGCCTATTGTGCAAAAGCGCAGAGGAATGGCTCCAGATCGCATGAAGTGGTTATCTGCGGAAGTAGCAAAATTAGTTAATACAGGAATATTTCGCGAAGTAAAATATCAAACATGGGTTGCGAACCCCGTTTTGGTGAAAAAACCTGATGGATCGTGGAGGATGTGTATAGACTTCAAAGACATAAACAAAGCTTGTCCAAAAGATAATTATCCACTTCCTGAAATTGATCTTAAGGTGGAATCTTTGCACGCCTATCCTTACAAGTGTTTTTTAGATGCTGCAAAAGGATACCATCAGATACCAATGGCGTTGGAAGATGAAGATAAAACCGCGTTCTGAAATGTCCCGTTCTTATTGATTAAAAACGTTCCATATTAATTGATTTCGTTGCGAGGTTTTGACCTCTATATGAGACGTTTTTCAAAGACTGCATTCATTTTAAAACAAACCATAACCTTTATTTCATCAATAAAGGTTTAAAAAGCTTTACGTAGATTATCAAATAATGATAATCTAAAATATCCTGTTTACACACGACCATTACATAATGGTTTACAATACAAATATGTTACAACAAAATAAGTTTCTTGAATGCAGTTTTTACACAATATCATACAAGCATGGACTCCAAATCTCATCCTTATTTAAGTATGCGACAGCGGAAGCTCTTAATAATCACCTGAGAATAAACATGCTTAAAACGTCAACAAAAAATGTTGGTGAGTTATAGGTTTAACCTATATATATCAAATCATAATAATAGATCACAAGATTTCATATTTCAATACACATCCCATACATAGAGATAAAAATCATTCATATGGTGAACACCTGGTAACCGACATTAACAAGATGCATATATAAGAATATCCCCATCATTCCGGGACACCCTTCGGATATGATATAAATTTTGAAGTACTAAAGCATCCGGTACTTTGGATGGGGTTTGTTAGGCCCAATAGATCTATCTTTAGGATTCACGTCAATTAGGGTGTCTGTTCCCTAATTCTTAGATTACCAGACTTAATAAAAAAAGGGCATATTCGATTTCGATAATTCAACCATAGAATGTAGTTTCACGTACTTGTGTCGATTTTGTAAATCATTTATAAAACCTGCATGTATTCTCATCCCAAAAATATTAGATTTTAAAAGTGGGACTATAACTCACTTTCACAGATTTTTACTTCGTCGGGAAGTAAGACTTGGCCACTGGTTGATTCACGAACCTATAACAATATATACATATATATCAAAGTATGTTCAAAATATATTTACAACACTTTTAATATATTTTGATGTTTTAAGTTTATTAAGTCAGCTGTCCTCGTTAGTAACCTACAACTAGTTGTCCACAGTTAGATATACAGAAATAAATCGATAAATATGATCTTGAATCAATCCACGACCCAGTGTATACGTATCTCAGTATTGATCACAACTCAAACTATACATATTTTGGAATCAACCTCAACCCTGTATAGCTAACTCCAACATTCACATATAGAGTGTCAATGGTTGTTCCGAAATATATATAGATGTGTCGACATGATAGGTCAAAACATTGTATACGTGTCTATGGTATCTCAAGATTATATAATATACAATACAAGTTGATTAAGTTATGGTTGGAATAGATTTGTTACCAATTTTCACGTAGCTAAAATGAGAAAAATTATCCAATCTTGTTTTACCCATAACTTCTTCATTTTAAATCTGTTTTGAGTGAATCAAATTGCTATGGTTTTATATTGAACTGTATTTTATGAATCTAGACATAAAAAGTATAGGTTTATAGTCTAAAAAATAAGTTACAAGTCATTTTTGTAAAGGTAGTCATTTCAGTCGAAAGAACGACGTCTAGATGACCATTTTAGAAAACATACTTCCAATTTGAGTTTAACCATAATTTTTGGATATAGTTTCATGTTCATAATAAAAATCATTTTCTCAGAATAACAACTTCTAAATCAAAGTTTATCATAGTTTTTAATTAACTAACCCAAAACAGCCCGCGGTGTTACTACGACGGCGTAAATCCGGTTTTACGGTGTTTTTCGTGTTTCCAGGTTTTAAATCATTAAGTTAGCATATCATATAGATATAGAACATGTGTTTAGTTAATTTTAAAAGTCAAGTTAGAAGGATTAACTTTTGTTTGCGAACAAGTTTAGAATTAACTAAACTATGTTCTAATGATTACGAGTTTAAACCTTCGAATAAGATAGTTTTATATATATGAATCGAATGATGTTATGAACATCATTACTACCTCAAGTTTAGTAGGTAAACCTACTGGAAGTGACAAGAAATGATCTAGCTTCAAAGGATCTTGGATGGCTTGAAAGTTCTTGAAGTAGGATCATGACACAAAAACAAGTTCAAGTAAGATTTTTACTCGAATTAAGATAGTTTATAGTTATAGAAATTGAATCAAAGTTTGAATATGAATATTACCTTGAATAAGAAAGATAACCTACTGTATATAACAAAGGTTTCTTGATCTTAGATGATTACTTGGAATGGATTAGAAAGCTTGGAAGTAAATTAGTAAACTTGAAGGGATTTTTGAAGTGTTCTTGAAGTGTTCTTCCTATGATGATTATAGCTTGATTCTTGAAGTGATTTTTGATGAAGATGATGATTAACTACTGGAAAAATACTTTCATAATAGTGTGTGTGTGTGTTGAGAGAGAATTAGAAAGAGAATTGGAAGTGAAATGGAGTGAATGATGAGTGGTAATTGGTGAGTGGTGAGTGGGGTTAAAAGGAGTTCTAGTTAGTTGACTAGCTCATGGTAGAAGTTAAAATTGATTAGTCATACATGACATAATCAATAGTGGAATCCCATGCTAGTTCCTATTGGTATATACCCATAGTAAGTACGTTTTGAAGCTGTGTATAATACGGGTAAGAATACGACTAGAATTCTTGATGAAAGAAAAGAATGGGAAAGTAAGTGTAACCATTTTCGTTAAGTATGAGTGTTTTGATATATGTCTTGAAGTCTTCCAAAAGTATTTTAATACATCTAAATACACTACATGTATATACATTTTAACTGAGTCGTTAAGTCATCGTTAGTCGTTACATGTAAGTGTTGTTTTGAAACCTTTAAGTTAACGATCTCAATTAATGTTGTTAACCCATTGTTTATTATATCTAATGAGATGTTAAATTATTATATTATCATGATATTATGATATATTAATATATCTTAATATGATATATATACATTTAAATGTCGTTACAACGATAATCGTTACATATATGTCTCGTTTCGAAATCCTTAAGTTAGTAGTCTTATTTATATGTATATAACTTATTGTTAATATACTTATGGAGATACTTACTTATCATAATCTCATGTTAACTATATGTATATCCATATATATATCGTCATGTCGTTTTTACAAGTTTTAACGTTCGTGAATCGCCGGTCAACTTGGGTGGTCAATTGTCTATATGAAACATATTTCAATTAATCAAGTCTTAACAAGTTTGATTGCTTAACATATTGGAAACATTTAATCATGTAAATATCAATCTCAATTAATATATATAAACATGGAAAAGTTCGGGTCACTACACCTGTTCTCTAATTCTTAGATTACCAGACTTAATAAAAAGGGGCATATTCGATTTCGATAATTCAACAATAGAATGTAGTTTCACGTACTTGTGTCTATTTTGTAAATCATTTATAAAACCTACATGTATTCTCATCCCAAAAATATTAGATTTTAAAAGTGGGACTATAACTCACTTTCACATATTTTTACTTCGTCGGGAAGTAAGACTTGGCCACTGGTTGATTCACGAACCTATAACAATATATACATATATATCAAAGTATGTTCACAATATATTTACAACACTTTTAATATATTTTGATGTTTTAAGTTTATTAAGTCTGCTGTCCTCGTTAGTAACCTACAACTAGTTGTCCACAGTTAGATGTACAGAAATAAATCGATAAATATTATCTTGAATCAATCCATGACCCAGTGTATACGTATCTCAGTATTGATCACAACTCAAACTATATATATTTTGGAATCAACCTCAACCCTGTATAGCTAACTCCAACATTCACATATAGAGTGTCTATGGTTGTTCCGAAATATATATAGATGTGTCGACATGATAGGTCGAAACATTGTATACGTGTCTATGGTATCTCAAGATTACATAATATACAATACAAGTTGATTAAGTTATGGTTGGAATAGATTTGTTATCAATTTTCACGTAGCTAAAATGAGAAAAATTATCCAATCTTGTTTTACCCATAACTTCTTCATTTTAAATCCGTTTTGAGTAAATCAAATTGCTATGGTTTCATATTGAACTCTATTTTATGAATCTAAACAGAAAAAAGTATAGGTTTATAGTCGGAAAAATAAGTTACAAGTCGTTTTTGTAAAGGTAGTCATTTCAGTCGAAAGAACGACGTCTAGATGACCATTTTAGAAAACATAATTCCACTATGAGTTTAACCATATTTTTGGATATAGTTTCATGTTCATAATAAAAATCATTTTCTCAGAATAACAACTTTTAAATCAAAGTTTATCATAGTTTTTAATTAACTAACCCAAAACAGCCCGCGGTGTTACTACGACGGCGTAAATCCGGTTTTACGGTGTTTTTCGTGTTTCCAGGTTTTAAATCATTAAGTTAGCATATCATATAGATATAGAACATGTGTTTAGTTGATTTTAAAAGTCAAGTTAGAAGGATTAACTTTTGTTTGCGAACAAGTTTAGAATTAACTAAACTATGTTCTAGTGATTACAAGTTTAAACCTTCGAATAAGATAGCTTTATATGTATGAATCGAATGATGTTATGAACATCATTACTACCTTAAGTTCCTTGGATAAACCTACTGGAAAAGAGAAAAATGAATCTAGCTTCAACGGATCCTTGGATGGCTCGAAGTTCTTGAAGCAGAATCATGACACGAAAACAAGTTCAAGTAAGATCATCACTTGAAATAAGATTGTTATAGTTATAGAAATTGAACCAAAGTTTGAATATTATTATTACCTTGTATTAGAATGATAACCTATTGTAAGAAACAAAGATTTCTTGAGGTTGGATGATCACCTTACAAGATTGGAAGTGAGCTAGCAAACTTGAAAGTATTCTTGATTTTATGTAACTAGAACTTGTAGAATATATGAAGAACACTTAGAACTTGAAGATAGAACTTGAGAGAGATCAATTAGATGAATAAAATTGAAGAATTAAAGTGTTTGTAGGTGTTTTTGGTCGTTGGTGTATGGATTAGATATAAAGGATATGTAATTTTGTTTTCATGTAAATAAGTCATGAATGATTACTCATATTTTTGTAATTTTATGAGATATTTCATGCTAGTTGCCAAATGATGGTTCCCACATGTGTTAGGTAACTCAAATGGGCTGCTAAGAGCTGATCATTGGAGTGTATATACCAATAGTACATACATCTAAAAGCTGTGTATTGTACGAGTACAAATACGGGTGCATACGAGTAGAATTGTTGATGAAACTGAACGAGGATGTAATTGTAAGCATTTTTGTTAAGTAGAAGTATTTTGATAAGTGTATTAAAGTCTTTCAAAAGTGTATAAATACATATTAAAACACTACATGTATATACATTTTAACTGAGTCGTTAAGTCATCGTTAGTCGTTACATGTAAGTGTTGTTTTGAAACCTTTAGGTTAACGATCTTGTTAAATGTTGTTAACCCAATGTTTATAATATCAAATGAGATTTTAAATTATTATATTATAATGATATTATCATGTATGAATATCTCTTAATATGATATATATACATTAAATGTCTTTACAACGATAATCGTTACATATATGTCTCGTTTAAAAATCATTAAGTTAGTAGTCTTGTTTTTACATATATAGTTCATTGTTAATATACTTAATGATATGTTTACTTATCATAGTATCATGTTAACTATATATATATCCATATATATGTCATCATATAGTTTTTACAAGTTTTAACGTTCGTGAATCACCGGTCAACTTGGGTGGTCAATTGTCTATATGAAACATATTTCAATTAATCAAGTCTTAACAAGTTTGATTGCTTAACATGTTGGAAACATTTAATCATATAAATATCAATCTCAATTAATATATATAAACATAGAAAAGTTCGGGTCACTACAGTACCTACCCGTTAAATAAATTTCGTCCCGAAATTTTAAGCTGTTGAAGGTGTTGACGAATCTTCTGGAAATGGATGCGGGTATTTCTTCTTCATCTGATCTTCATGCTCCCAGGTAAACTCGGGTCCTCTACGAGCATTCCATCAAACCTTAACAATTGGTATCTTGTTTTGCTTAAGTCTTTTAACCTCACGATCCATTATTTCGACGGGTTCTTCGATGAATTGAAGTTTTTCGTTGATTTGGATTTCATCTAACGGAATAGTGAGATCTTCTTTAGCAAAACATTTCTTCAAATACAAGACGTGGAAAGTGTTATGTACAGCCGCGAGTTATTGAGGTAACTCAAGTCGGTAAGCTACTGGTCCGACACGATCAATAATCTTGAATGGTCCAATATACCTTGGATTTAATTTCCCTCGTTTACCAAATTGAACAACGCCTTTCCAAGGTGCAACTTTAAGCATGACCATCTCTCCAATTTCAAATTCTATATCTTTTCTTTTAATGTCAGCGTAGCTCTTTTGTCGACTTTGGGCGGTTTTCAACCGTTGTTGAATTTGGATGATCTTCTCAGTAGTTTCTTGTATAATCTCCGGACCCGTAATCTGTCTATCCCCCACTTCACTCCAACAAATCGGAGACCTGCACTTTCTACCATAAAGTGCTTCAAACGGTGCCATCTCAATGCTTGAATGGTAGCTGTTGTTGTAGGAAAATCCTGCTAACAGTAGATGTCGATCCCAACTGTTTCCGAAATCAATAACACATGCTCGTAGCATGTCTTCAAGCGTTTGTATCGTCCTTTCGCTATGCCCATCAGTTTGTGGATGATAGGCAGTACTCATGTCTAGACGAGTTCCTAATGCTTGCTGTAATGTCTGCCAGAATCTTGAAATAAATCTGCCATCCCTATAAGAGATAATAGAGATTGGTATTCCATGTCTGGAGACGACTTCCTTCAAATACAGTCGTGCTAACTTCTCCATCTTGTCATCTTCTCTTATTGGCAGGAAGTGTGCTGATTTGGTGAGACGATCAACTATTACCCAAATAGTATCAAAACCACTTGCAGTCCTTGGCAATTTAGTGATGAAATCCATGGTAATGTTTTCCCATTTCCATTCCGGGATTTCGGGTTATTGAAGTAGACCTGATGGTTTCTGATGCTCAGCTTTGACCTTAGAACACGTCAAACATTCTCCTACGTATTTAGCAACATCGGCTTTCATACCCGGCCACCAAAAATGTTTCTTGAGATCCTTGTACATCTTCCCCGTTCCAGGATGTATTGAGTATCTGGTTTTATGAGCTTCTCTAAGTACCATTTCTCTCATATCTCCAAATTTTGGTACCCAAATCCTTTCAGCCCTATACCGGGTTCCGTCTTCCCGAATATTAAGATGCTTCTCCGATCCTTTGGGTATTTCATCCTTTAAATTTCCCTCTTTTAAAACTCCTTGTTGCGCCTCCTTTATTTGAGTAGTAAGGTTATTATGAATCATTATATTCATAGATTTTACTCGAATGGGTTCTCTGTCCTTCCTGCTCAAGGCATCGGCTACCACATTTGCCTTCCCCGGGTGGTAACGAATCTCAAAGTCGTAATCATTCAATAATTCAATCCACCTACGCTGCCTCATATTCAGTTGTTTCTGATTAAATATGTGTTGAAGACTTTTGTGGTCGGTATATATAATACTTTTGACCCCATATAAGTAGTGCCTCCAAGTCTTTAATGCAAAAACAACCGCGCCTAATTCCAAATCATGCGTCGTATAATTTTATTCGTGAATCTTCAATTGTCTAGACGCATAAGCAATCACCTTCGTTCGTTGCATTAATACACAACCGAGACCTTGCTTTGATGCGTCACAATAAATCACAAAATCATCATTCCCTTCAGGTAATGACAATATAGGTGCCGTAGTTAGCTTTTTCTTCAATAACTGAAACGCTTTCTGTTGTTCATCATTCCATTCAAATTTCTTCCCTTTATGCGTTAATGCAGTCAAGAGTTTTGCTATTCTGGAAAAGTCTTGGATGAACCTTCTGTAGTAACCAGCTAGTCCTAAAAACTGGAGTATGTGTTTCGGAGTTTTCGGGGTTTCCCACTTTTCAACAGTTTCTATCTTTGCCGGATCCACCTTAATACCTTCTTTGTTCACTATGTGACCGAGGAATTGAACTTCTTCCAACCAAAATGCACACTTTGAAAACTTAGCGTACAATTCTTCCTTCCTCAATACTTCTAACACCTTTCTCAAATGTTCACCGTGTTCTTGGTCATTCTTTGAGTAAATAAGTATGTCATCAATGAAAACAATGACAACTTGTCACAGTCGGTTCATAAAGTCCATGAACACAGCTGGTGCATTAGTTAAACCAAACGGCATGACCATAAACTCGTAATGACCGTAACGTGTTCTGAAAGCAGTCTTTGGAATATCATATTCTTTCACCCGCATTTGATGATACCCGGAACGTAAGTCAATCTTTGAATAAACAGACGAGCCTTGTAGTTGATCAAATAAGTCATCAATTCTCGGTAGTGGGTAGCGGTTCTTGATGGTAAGTTTGTTCAACTCTCGGTAGTCGATACACAACCTGAATGTACCATCTTTCTTCTTGACAAACAAAACAGGAGCTCCCCACGGTGATGTGCTTGGTCGAATGAAACCACGCTCTAAAAGTTCTTGTAATTGGCTTTGCAGTTCTTTCATCTCGCTAGGTGCGAGTCTGTAAGGAGCACGAGCTATTGGTGCAGCTCCTGGTACAAGATCTATTTGAAATTCAACGGATCGATGTGGGGGTAATCCCGGTAATTCTTTCGGAAATACATCGGGAAATTCTTTTGCAATGGGAACATCATTGATGCTCTTTTCTTCAGTTTGTACTTTCTCGACGTGTGCTAGAACAGCATAGCAACCTTTTCTTATTAGTTTTTGTGCCTTCAAATTACTAATAAGATGTAGCTTCGTGTTGCCCTTTTCTCCGTACACCATTAAGGGTTTTCCTTTTTCTCGTATAATGCGAATTACATTTTTGTAACAAACGATCTCTGCTTTCACTTCTTTCAACCAGTCCATACCAATTATCACATCAAAACTCCCTAACTCTACTGGTATCAAATCAATCTTAAATGTTTCGCTAACCAGTTTAATTTCTCGATTCTGACATATATTATCTGCTGAAATTAATTTACCATTTGCTAATTCGAGTAAAAATTTACTATCCAAAGGAGTCAATGAACAACTTAATTTAGCACAAAAATCTCTACTCATATAGCTTCTATCCGCACCCGAATCAAATAAAACGTAAGCAGATTTATTATCAATAAGAAACGTACCCATAACAAGCTCCGGGTCTTCCTGTGCCTCTGCCGCATTAATATTGAAAACTCTTCCGCGGCCTTGTCCATTCGTGTTCTCCTGGTTCGGGCAATTTCTAATAATGTGACCCGGTTTTCCACATTTATAACAAACTACATTGGCATAACTTGCTCCGACACTACTTGCTCCTCCATTACTTGTTCCGACACCATTTATTCCTTTCGTTCTATTAACCCCTGGTCCGTAGACCTCACACTTTGCCGCGCTATGACCATTTCTTTTACACTTGTTACAAAATTTGGTGCAGAACCCTGAGTGATACTTTTCACACCTTTGGCATAGCTGCTTCTGATTGTTGTTGTTGTTGCGGTTATTATTGTTGTTGGGATGATTGTTGTAGTTGCTGTTGTTGTTGTATTGGTGATTCTTATCACCGTTTTCCTCCCACTTACTTTTGACTTGCTTCACATTAGCCTCTTCAGCAGTCTGTTCTTTAATTCTTTCTTCAATCTGGTTCACTAGTTTGTGAGCCATTCTACATGCCTGTTGTATGGAGGCGGGCTCGTGTGAACATATATCTTCTTGGATTCTTTCCGGTAATCCTTTCACAAACGCGTCGATCTTCTCTTCCTCATCTTCGAATGCTCTCGGACACAATAGGCACAATTCTGTGAATCGTCTTTCGTACGTGGTAATATCAAATCCTTGGGTTCGTAACCCTCTAAGTTCTGTCTTGAGCTTATTGACCTCGGTTCTGGGACGGTACTTCTCGTTCATCAAGTGCTTGAATGCTGACCACGGTAGTGCGTACGCATCGTCTTGTCCCACTTGCTCTAGATAGGTATTCCACCATGTTAACGCAGAACCTGTGAAGGTATGCGTAGCGTACTTCACTTTGTCCTCTTCAGTACAATTACTTATGGAAAACACCGATTCGACCTTCTCGGTCCACCGTTTCAATCCGATCGGTCCTTCGGTTCCATCAAATTCCAAAGGTTTGCAAGCAGTGAATTCTTTGTAGGTGCATCCGACACGATTTCCTGTACTGTTAGATCCAAGGTTATTGTTGGTATGTAGCGCAGCCTGTACTGCGGCTATGTTTGAAGCTAGAAAAGTACGGAATTCCTCTTCATTCATATTCACGGTGTATCGAGTAGTCGGTGCCATTTCCTTCAAAATAGTCAAATGGAACAAGTTAATCATACAGAATATTACGAGTAGTTAATAGTATTTCGTAGCATAATATGAACTCATTTATAAAAGCTTTTTCTTCATATTAGCGTTTTATAAGTTTAAATTCGGGTAGTACCTACCCGTTAAGTTCATACTTAGTAGCTAATATACAATTCAACTACTACAATTCTATATGAAAAACTGATTATAATAATATTTCGCGTTCAAACTTTTACATAATATTTTACAAACTTACAATACCGCTTATTTTACATATAGCATGAAATATAGCATACAATAAATTTGATACAAGATGGTTGTGAAGATAATTCTAGCTAGTACACAAGTCCTTCAGCAAAGGCAATAAAGACACGTAATTCATACGTCCAGAAACAAGTCATGCATTCTGGTTTTACTAGGATTACTTCCCATCCTTGGTCTTGTGGAACATAAATGTTATGGCCGTTGATAAGACATCGTGTTGTAACGTCGTCAAAGGGACAAGGGTTACGTAATGTCCAACAGTCCCGTAACAATCTAAAAACCTCATTTCTTACCCCAATTACCGACTCCGTCACTTGTAGGAACGTTTTGTTTAATAGTTGTAGCCCGATGTTCTTGTTCTCACTTTGGTGAGAAGCGAACATTACTAATCCGTAAGCATAACATGCTTCTTTATGTTGCATGTTAGCCGCTTTTTCTAAATCACGAAGTCCAATATTCGGATATATTGAGTCAAAATAATTTCTTAACCCATTACGTAAAATAGCATTTGGGTTCCTCGCAATATATGTGTCAAAGTAAACACATCGTAACTTATGGATTTCCCAATGTGATATCCCCCATCTTTCGAACGAAAGCCTTTTATAAACCAAGGCATTCTTGGAACGTTCTTTGAATGTCTTACAAACTGATCTCGCCTTAAATAGTTGTGCCGAAGAATTCTGACCGACTGTAGACAAGATTTCATCAATCATGTCTCCGGGTAGGTCTCTTAAAATATTGGGTTGTCTATCCATTTTGTGTTTTTATACTGTAAAATAGACAAGAGTTAGATTCATAAAAAAAATACTTATTAATACAATCAATTTTTACATATATCATAAAGCATAAGCACACTATATTACATATATTTCACCACACGAATACAACTATCTTATTCCGACTCGCTTGTTTCTTCTTCTTCGGTTTTGGTTCGTTTTGCCAAGTTTCTAGGGATATATGATGTTCCCCTAATACGAGACGTCGTTTTCCACATTGGTTTAGAAAAACCTGGTGGTTTAGAGGTTCCCGGGTCATTGTTACAACTTAAGGACTTCGGGGGTTGACGATACATATAAAGTTCATCGGGGTTGGAATTAGATTTCTCTATTTTTATGCCCTTTCCCTTATTATTTTCTTTTGCCTTTTTAAATTCAGTTGGGGTAATTTCTATAACATCATCGGAATTCTCGCCGAAATCCGATTCATCTGAGAATTGGTAATCCTCCCAATATTTTGCTTCCTTGGTGGAAACACCATTGACCATAATTAACCTTGGTCGGTTGGTTGAGGATTTTCTTTTACTAAACCGTTTTATTATTTCCCCCACCGGTTCTATTTCTTCATCCGGTTCCGATTCTTCTTCCGGTTCCGACTCTTCTTTCGGTTCCGACTCTTCTTCCGGTTCCTCTTCGGGAACTTGTGAATCAGTCCATGAATCATTCCAATTTACTTTTGACTCTTCATTATTATTAGGTGAGTCAATGGGACTTGTTCTAGAGGTAGACATCTATCACATAATATCAAACGCGTTAAGAGAATAATATATCACATAATATTCACATGTTAAAAATATATAGTTTTAAACAAAATTTGTTAAGCAATCATTTTTCAAGTAAACACGGTCGAAGTCCAGACTCACTAATGCATCCTAACAAACTCGATAAGACACACTAATGTAAAATTCTGGTTCTCTAAGACCAACGCTCGGATACCAACTGAAATGTCCCGTTCTTATTGATTAAAAATGTTCCATATTAATTGATTTCGTTGCGAGGTTTTGACCTCTATATGAGACGTTTTTCAAAGACTGCATTCATTTTAAAACAAACCATAACTTTTATTTCATCAATAAAGGTTTAAAAAGCTTTACGTAGATTATCAAATAATGATAATCTAAGTTATCCTGTTTACACATGACCATTACATAATGGTTTACAATACAAATATGTTACAACAAAATAAGTTTCTTGAATGCAGTTTTTACACAATATCATACAAGCATGGACTCCAAATCTCGTCCTTATTTAAGTATGCGACAGCGGAAGCTCTTAATAATCACCTGAGAATAAACATGCTTAAAACGTCAACAAAAATGTTGGTGAGTTATAGGTTTAACCTATATATATCAAATCATAATAATAGACCACAAGATTTCATATTTCAATACACATCCCATACATAGAGATAAAAGTCATTCATATGGTGAACACCTGGTAACCGACATTAACAAGATGCATATATAAGAATATCCCCATCATTCCGGGACACCCTTCGGATATGATATAAATTTCGAAGTACTAAAGCATCCGGTACTTTGGATGGGGTTTGTTAGGCCCAATAGATCTATCTTTAGGATTCGCGTCAATTAGGGTGTCTGTTCCCTAATTCTTAGATTACCAGACTTAATAAAAAGGGGCATATTCGATTTCGATAATTCAACCATAGAATGTAGTTTCACGTACTTGTGTCTATTTTGTAAATCATTTATAAAACCTGCATGTATTCCCATCCCAAAAATATTAGATTTTAAAAGTGGGACTATAACTCACTTTCACAGATTTTTACTTCGTCGGGAAGTAAGACTTGGCCACTGGTTGATTCACGAACCTATAACAATATATACATATATATCAAAGTATGTTCAAAATATATTTACAACACTTTTAATATATTTTGATGTTTTAAGTTTATTAAGTCAGCTATCCTCATTAGTAACCTACAACTAGTTGTCCACAGTTAGATGTACAGAAATAAATCGATAAATATGATCTTGAATCAATCCACGACCCAGTGTATACGTATCTCAGTATTGATCACAACTCAAACTATATATATTTTGGAATCAACCTCAACCCTGTATAGCTAACTCTAAAATTCACATATAGAGTGTCTATGGTTGTTTCGAAATATATATAGATGTGTCGACATGATAGGTCGAAACATTGTATACGTGTCTATGGTATCTCAAGATTACATAATATACAATACAAGTTGATTAAGTTATGGTTGGAATAGATTTGTTACCATAACTTCTTCATTTTAAATCCGTTTTGAGTGAATCAAATTGCTATGGTTTCATATTGAACTCTATTTTATGAATCTAAACAGAAAAAGTATAGGTTTATAGTCGGAAAAATAAGTTACAAGTCATTTTTGTAAAGGTAGTCATTTCAGTCGAAAGAACGACGTCTAGATGGACATTTTATAAAACATACTTCCACTTTGAGTTTAACCATAATTTTTGGATATAGTTTCATGTTCATAATAAAAATCAATTTCTCAGAATAACAACTTTTAAATCAAAGTTTATCATAGTTTTTAATTAACTAACCCAAAACAGCCCGCGGTGTTACTACGACGGCGTAAATCCGGTTTTACGGTGTTTTTCATGTTTCCAGGTTTTAAATCATTAAGTTAGCATATCATATAGATATAGAACATGTGTTTAGTTGATTTTAAAAGTCAAGTTAGAAGGATTAACTTTTGTTTGCGAACAAGTTTAGAATTAACTAAACTATGTTCTAGTGATTACAAGTTTAAACCTTCGAATAAGATAGCTTTATATGTATGAATCGAATGATGTTATGAACATCATTACTAACTTAAGTTCCTTGGATAAACCTACTGAAAAAGAGAAAAATGGATCTAGCTTCAACGGATCCTTGGATGGCTCGAAGTTCTTGAAGCAGAATCATGACACGAAAACAAGTTTAAGTAAGATCATCACTTGAAATAAGATTGTTATAGTTATAGAAATTGAACCAAAGTTTGAATATGATTATTACCTTGTATTAGAATGATAACCTACTGTAAGAAACAAAGATTTCTTGAGGTTGGATGATCACCTTACAAGATTGGAAGTGAGCTAGCAAACTTGAAAGTATTCTTGATTTTATGTAACTAGAACTTGTAGAATATATGAAGAACACTTAGACTTGAAGATAGAACTTGAGAGAGATCAATTAGATGAAGAAAATTGAAGAATGAAAGTGTTTGTAGGTGTTTTTGGTCGTTGGTGTATGGATTAGATATAAAGGATATGTAATTTTGTTTTCATGTAAATAAGTCATGAATGATTACTCATATTTTTGTAATTTTATGAGATATTTCATGCTAGTTGCCAAATGATGGTTCCCACATGTGTTAGGTGACTCACATGAGCTGCTAAGAGCTGATCATTGGAGTGTATATACCAATAGTACATACATCTAAAAGCTGTGTATTGTACGAGTACGAATATGGGCACATACGAGTAGAATTGTTGATGAAACTGAACGAGGATGTAATTGTAAGCATTTTTGTTAAGTAGAAGTATTTTGATAAGTGTATTGAAGTCTTTCAAAAGTGTATAAATACATATTAAAACAATACATGTATATACATTTTAACTGAGTCGTTAAGTCATCGTTAGTCGTTACATGTAAGTGTTGTTTTGAAACCTTTAGGTTAACGATCTTGTTAAATGTTGTTAACCCAATGTTTATAATATCAAATGAGATTTTAAATTATTATATTATAATGATATTATCATGTATGAATATCTCTTAATATGATATATATACATTAAATATCTTTACAACGATAATCGTTACATATATGTCTCGTTTAAAAATCATTAAGTTAGTAGTCTTGTTTTTACATATATAGTTCATTGTTAATATACTTAATGATATGTTTACTTATCATAGTATCATGTTAACTATATATATATATCCATATATATGTCATCATATAGTTTTTACAAGTTTTAACGTTCGTGAATCACCGGTCAACTTGGGTGGTCAATTGTCTATATGAAACATATTTCAATTAATCAAGTCTTAACAAGTTTGATTGCTTAACATGTTGGAAACATTTAATCATGTAAATATCAATCTCAATTAATATATATAAACATGGAAAAGTTCGGGTCACTACACGTTCCATACTGGAAAAGACATTTATTGTTTTATTAAAATGCCGTTTGGCCTTAAAAATGCGGGAGCAACTTATCAGCGATTAATTGATAAAGAGTTTGAAGGACAGATAGGTCGTAATCTGGAGGCTTATGTTGATGATCTTGTTGTTAAAAGCAAAACGCAAGAAAATATTTTGATAGATATGGAAGAAACATTTGAAAGTTTGCGAAAAATCATCATGAAATTGAATCCGTCTAAATGCAGTTTCGGGGAAAGGGAAGGCAAGTTTCTAGGATATTATGTCACTGAGCAGGGTATACAAGAAAAATCCTAAGAAAATTGCTGCAATCGAAAACATGACCGCGCCTAAAACCGTTAAGGAAGTACAAAGTCTAACTGGAAAAATTGTGGCTTTAACCAGATTTCTTTCAAAGGCCGCGGAAAGACAGTTGCCTTTCTTTCACACTCTTAAAGGTTGTTTGAAGCAGAAGAACTTTGTATGGACTGAAGAAGCAGATAAGGCATTTCAAGAGATGAAGCAATTCCTTGCTACATTGCCTACATTGATCGCGCCTGTTGATGGCGAAATATTGTACCTTTATATATCGGTTGCGAATGAAGCATTTGGCTCAGTACTTGTTGCGGAAAGGAACAAGATCCAAAAGCCAGTTTATTTCATTAGCAAGGCGCTTGCGAGAAGTGAAATAAATGATGCGCCGATTGAAAAATTTATTTACGCGTTAGTTTTGACGTCAAGAAGGTTGTGCAGATACTTTCAAGGTCATCCAATACATGTCTTAACTGATTTGCCGGTTAAGAATGTTTTGAGCACACCTGCGATATCTAGAAGACTTGCCAAATGGGCGATTGATCTTGGAGCATTTGAAATATCGTATCTACCGCGTACATCTGTAAAAGGTCAAGTTTTGGCTGATTACCTTGCAGAAATGACGGGTGACTTGGAGGTTATCCATGAGAGAACACAATTAAAGCCACCTCAGCACGAAATCTGGGATTTATATACAGATGGTGCATCGTGTATTGAAGGAGCAGCCGCGAGATTAGTGTTGTCCAAACTAAATGGAGAAGAACATACATACGCGCTACGCTTTAACTTTAATGTAACAAACAATGAGGCTGAATACGAAGCGTTGCTTGCAGGATTAAATATGGTGCATAAGATGAATATTTCACAGTTGCGTGTATATGTTGATTCGCAACTGGAGGCAAACCAATTCAATGGCTCTTTTGAAGCCCATGAGTTGTCTATGCAGAAGTATTTAAAGCTTGTGAAGGATTCCGTGGAGAAATTTGAATTCTTTGAGTTATCACAAGTATCGAGAAGTCAAAATAAAAAGGCGGACGCGTTGAACAAACTCACTGCATTGGCATTTTCGCACTTTCAAAAGCAGGTCTGGGTAGAAGAACTTCCCAATAAATCCATAGATGGAAGTTTATTTGTTGCGGCTATCGAAGAGGTTGCACCAAATTGGATGGATCCTATTGTCAATTATCTGCGCAATGATGCATTGCCAGAAGATAAAAAGGAAGCTCGTTTGGTGCGCAAAAGATCACCTATGTATGTGATTCAAAATGATGTGTTATATCGCAAATCGTATTTGGACCATTAATGCGGTGTGTAGGGCCCGCAGAAGCAGCAACGATTGTTGAGGAAGTGCATAGTGGATCTTGTGCTCTTCATTCATGTTATAAAACGATTGCCGCAAAAATAATGCGAATGGGATACTTTTGGCCTACCCTATATCGTGATGTTGCGCAAACAGTAAAAAGGTGTAAAAGCTGTCAACGGACGCACCGCAGAATCGCAAACCAAGGCATGACATGATTCCAATTGATTCACCATGGCCATTTTTTAAATGGGACATTGATATTGTGGGACCCTTTCCACCAGGTGCAGGGAATGTACTGTTCCTGATTGTAGCCATTGATTATTTCACTAAGTGGGTAGAGGCAAAGGCTTTATGCACAATCACTGGCTTGCAAGTGCGGAATTTTGTATGGGAATACATTGTTTGCAGATTTGGTATTCCGCGGGAGCTTGTAAGTGATAATGGAGCACAGATTGCAAAGGATCCATTTTTAAGTCGGTCTACGGAGTTGAATATAATTCAAAAATTTACATCAATGGCACATCCGCAGGCAAATGGGTTGTGCGAGGTCACTAATCGTGATATTGTTAGTGGTATTAAAAAGCGTTTGAATGAAAAGCGGAATGGGTAGGTTGATGAACTTTCAAATGTACTATGGGCTCATCGCACTACTTTCAAGAAAAGTACAGGCGAAACACCTTTTAGCCTGGTATATGGTTCAGAAGCAATGATCCCCACGGAAGTCTTTATTGAGACGCATATGGTTGCTAATTTTGATGAAAGTGCGAATGCAGATGGCATTTGTGAAAACCTAAATTTCATTGAAGAGCGCAGGCTTATGGCCGCAATACGCGAAGCAAATAATAAGCAACGAATTGCTAAGTATTACAACAAAAAAGTACGCGCATTAGCCTTTGATGTAGGGGAATGGGTTTTGCGGAATAATGAAGCAAGTTGTGCTAAAAAACAAGGGAAGTTGGGACCCAATTGGGAAGTTCCATACCAAATAGTGGGAATCAATGCGGTAGGCTCTTATAAACTTCAGGACGTTGAAGGGCGTAACATACCTAACGCGTGGCATGCTAATTTGTTGAAAAGATATTACGTTTAATCAGAAGAAATGTGCAAAATTCTATGCGCATTTTAGGGATTCATGTTAATGCATAGCAAATAAGTTTGCACTATTATGTGAAATGATTAACGCTCAAGTTTCTGTTCATAGCAGCAATTGTGTGTTTATGCATAGTTTGTAATTATAATGCGTTTAATACAACACCATAAATGAAATTAAACAAGTGATGGTAAAGACCACTTGGTAGTTAACAAAAATAGTTTAAAGTGTATGCGAAAGGAAATCAGTTTGCTAACTCTTGCCCAAAGTATTAGATCTAGCCATACTTGGATGCTTCGCAAAAAACACAAGTTTTTACCTAAGGATCGTTTCGGCGGACTTAGAAGATTCATAATGTGCAGAATAGCACGTGCATACAGATTGTTTCGCATAAAGTAATTATTTGTTATGTGCACAATAGTAAACAATGAAATTGCAAAGGACAATTCTCGTAATTATGAATAATGTTATGAAAAGCGCTATATAAATGGAAACAATTACAATTGATAAATAAATTTTATCATAATACCGCGGAAAGTACAAGCAAATTGAATCATTATAACTTGCCTATAGTTGCGTGTGTAATTGTGAAATCCTATTCCTTATTGGTTAAGTCTAAATCAATAATGTCTTCGACGGGAGCATCCTTGTTTTGACTTAGAGCCTCTAATTTTGGAATAGGAATAACGCAGATTCCTTCCCTGGCCAATGCGACCATTTCTTCTGCCTCTTCAAGAGGGCAGATTAATTTCTCAATATATTCCGGCATTGGTTCCGGTAGAACAGTAATCTTGCTAATCTCCTGCAAAAATTTCACCCGCTTATGCTGTTGAAGTGCGGTGACATACGTATCAAATCGTTGTGAAACATCAGCAGAATCCATAACTTTTTGCCCAAGTTCACGTAGATATTCGCGAAGTTTCGTGTAGTTTGATTCCGCAGTCGTTTTTTCGGATAAAGCTGCAGATAGCTCGGTTTTGGTTTGAAGGAGCTTGGTTTTCATTGAATCATGGGCGGCTTGAAGATTGTCCATTTCAATGGCTTTCTCAGACAGTTGTTTTTTCAAGACATCACAGAATTTTTGTTGCTTGTAATTCTGTGGTGGTGGATGACAGTTGGGACTGAGTGATTGCGTGCTTGGTTTGTTCCTTTTTCAAAAATTCAGTAAACTTTTCTTGGCGTGACATTGCATCAAATGCAGATGCAAATGACATATAGATGTTTTGGGCAAAGCAGTTGAATGCATCGCTATGTGAGAGTTTGCTAAACTCAGCGTGCAAATCATGAGGAAGGGCAAGCTTCATATGCTGTCGTTGATCCAGTGCAGCTTCTGGAGAGGCGCATAAATATCCTTGAAGGCCATCCACTTTAATTGATTTAACAGTGCTGGGAGGAGTGCGCCAAATGTCTTCGTATTTGGATAAATCAAATGTTGGTGGAGAACTTGTCTGTGTTGATGATGGTGGAGTAATAGATGCTTCTGCTGAGGAAGAGAAAGATGTATTAACATAATCGAAAGGTGTTAATTAAAGCAACAATAGTAAACGTCATTTGCACATTACCAGTCTTGGATGTAGTGGGAACAACTGAGCTAGACCGCGTACACCTCTTTGAAGATCCTGAAAGAGGAGATGTGGCGGGTCGTTTACTGGGAGTTACAGTTGTTTGCTGGTGTTGGTGGTAGGAGATTTCTGTGCAGGTTTTGATGATGCTCTTGATTCAGGGCTTTTGAGCCTCTCTGCGAGAAATTGTTTTGTGTCATCTTTCTTTTCAATCTCGGAAACCCTCATAATGATAAATGAATGAGAAGATTGTGTGTGTAAAATGAAAGGGTTTTAAAGGGATGCTGGTATTGATGGATAATATGAGAAAGAGATAAAATATGATGGATGAAATGATAAATCAGCTCCTATACATATATTGAGAGAATACATCTCAACGGTATTCTTATTCAACGGCTATATACGCAACAAAAACTCAGCGAATGGAAAAATAGCCGTTGTAAACATGAATCATGTCTTTACGCGAAACATTGTGCGTGAATTGTATGCACAAGCGGATAAACTGCAAATTTTATTTTTTAGAGTTTATTGTCTTACGTTTTTTTCAAAAATGTAACACAATTAACTGGGGGGACTTGATCATATACATACATATGTATATGTATATTTTTAATGCGGAAAGGCATTTAAAGGCAAAAGCACAAGACACTGAAACCGCGGTAAAGCCCAAATGAATACGGTAGAATTACGCAGAATATTAAAGAGTGCGAAGGATTCTCGCAGTGTTTGTGTGGAATTCCTAAGTGCCCGCACATCTTACTTTCGCGTAACTCCTGAGCATATAAATAGGGAGCTTGACATCTCATTTTAGGTTGTTGATTCTGGAAGAATTGCTCTAGCCATATTAATCTCTCTCGTGACTTTGCCCGAGACTTGATTATTGTTTAGTTAAGGTAATTTACGAAGACCGGGACATGGTTGTTGATCATTTAGCACTTAACGAAATATGACAATAAGGTCCCAAAACCATAATCGACATCCATTATACCCCCTCATTGCACTCAATCCTTGATTAACCTTAATAGGATAATCTAGGATTGATCAATATCCAACGAACCAATCAGAGTACGACATATAGCGCGACAATCACATGTGATTGAAAAAAAAATGAAAATTTGAAAAAAAAAATTTGAAAAAATTAAAAAAAAATTTTAAATTTTTTTTGATTTAATTTTTAAAATATAGTATGTCAAATCTAATCACATGTGATTGTTAAACTCAATCACATGTGATTGTAAAACACAATCATATGTGATTTTGCATGTCAGATTCAATCACATGTGATCGAAAAAATTCAATTTTTTTTAAAAAAATTCAACAGAAAACAGACTTTAATTTGGTGATTTGATTTAGTTTGTTAGCGTTTCGTAATCATATCTTCAAAATTTCAGACTCTAATTCGGTGATTCGATCAAAGTTTTGATCAAAAACTTGGTGTTTAAAGGTTTTAGCACAAATTAACTGAAATTCGTCATTTTACTAAATAAAATTTTTTTCAATCATTTTACTAAACAATTCAATTTCTCTTGGTAGAATCATATTAGATTATTGTTGGTGTTATTTTCCGTCTAACGGCTAAAACGTACAAGTATAATACTAGAACTGCCTAGCGTTGAGAGATGTGTTGCCGACTGATGTTTGCCCTCGGGAAAGAATCCCTGCAGACCCGGAACACGAATGAGATATCCGTGATGTGGCTTTATCAGTATTTGGACCAAGCTGAGAATGGTTCGTCTAGCTTTCTATTGCTAAGCGATAAAGTTCTAGAGTGAGAAAATATTGTGTGAGAGAGAAAGTGTACTCTCTACTTGACTGAACTGTGAAATGTGGTGACCCAAGGGGTCTAGTTATAGGCGTAGAATGTCTAAAATTCTCGGGAACACGTGTCAGATGCTGATTAATTTGGTTATGCGAAATATCCAGAACAGACTTTGGTGTGGGCTGACGTGGCTGCGTGCCACTCACGCGCCTATTCAAGCGCTTAACCATAGAAGCTGCCTACAGGGCTTACGCACGACGCTGAGGCAGCCAGGCTGAGCGCTGAACGGATAGTAATAAAAATTGCCATTATTGCTGCCTTTTTATGCCTTTCGAAGCTTTCATTTGTGCATTATCGATGCTTTTATGCGTGTATCCCCTAGAATGCCCCATTAAGTACCCCAGTTTAATGTAATAATTTTTTGTAAAAAATAAAGTCATTAAACTATAAAAAATAAGAAGTACCTTTTTGTCGAAAACATAAAACCTGATGTAACCATCTGCTATTCTGACTCGATGTAACCCCAAATGATGATACTGCCAATTTCTATTTTAGATTAATAAGTGTAATTTAATAATATTTTGAATTTTGAAAACTAATCCCAAATTCATCCGAACCCTACACGTGTCTCGATTGAACATATCATTCCAACTTTTATCTTGCCTATAAATACTTCGTCTAAACTTCCATTTTCTTTTTTCCAAAACTTTTAAACTTCTTCAAATGATTCAATTGTTGAAGCAAATCTAGGGTTTTATCATTAACATCTACAACGTTAGTATTCATCTTGCTTCTTATCTGTTTCTTATATTTTGATTGGATAACAGGGCCGAATCAACCAGTACGTCCTCCCAAAAGGAGGCGCGTGATGTTAGTACTATTAACAAGAGCATGATGGAATCGCAGTTAGATGAATTGTACATAACATATAGGAATTTAAGCTGCTTGAACCCAATCATGCCTTCTTCTGATATAGCCAACACCCCTCCTTCGAAGTTGATCACACTGTATAAATTACAAATAATTATAGGAAACCTTCGTATTCTGCCCTCTGCGTTGTTACAAAAAATTCTTGCTCATTACGGTATAGGTCTTAGCCATGTACACCCCTTTAGCCTTCAACAGGGCATTTTATTTGAAATGTATTATGATTGTCTAAATAGAAAACCTAGGGTACATATTTTTCACGAGTTGTTTCGGACTCGATTAGTTAGCCAATGTTGATATACATTTGATTGTAAAAAGGGAAAAAGCTTTATAGGTGATAAAGAGTCATCATTAAAGTTCTGGAAAGAACCACTTTTTTTGTTGACGAAAAAATTATCCAAGTGCGATGGATTGGTGTTCGCAAGTGGTCCTTATAACGACCTGCCAAAATCTCCATTGACGCGGTACGTTATCTATGTGCGTAGAGGTGTATACGAAATAGTTATATTTTTATTACGAAATACTATTAAATACGATACAATTTTACACAAGTTATTTATTTATTTATAGAGTGAATATACCTAAACCTTGCTACAACACTTATAGGCAGTGTACCTAATCGTACAGTAGTGTAGTTTTTAGTAAGTCCGGTTCGTTCCCTAGGGAGCTAGCCAAAGTTTAACGCTATATTTTTAAAACTATATTTGTAAATATATAAATATATATAAAAGTAGTATTTTTATTATAAAAGGGGTTTTTTACCGTTTAATGACCGGTTTGTCGATTTTAAAACTTTAGTCGCAGTTAAAACATAATGTAAAATATTAAAAATAAAAATAACTTAATTTAAAGCGTAAAGTAAATAACGATAATTAAAGTGCGATAAATAAAATGACAATAAATAAAAGTGTGATAATTAAAAAGTACGATAATTAAAAGTGCAATTAAATACAATGACAGTAAATAAAAATGCGATGAAATATGAAATAAAGGAATTATGCTTATTTAAACTTCCGTAATCATGATGTTTGACGTGTTGATTTTAGTTTATTACCATGGGTTAATTGTCCTTTGTCCTGGATTATTCAATATGTCCATCTGGTTTTGTCCATAACAGTCCATCAGTCATAACTATAAAGTGCGAGTGTCCTCGTCAAATTATCCTTATATCTGAAGTTAAATATTCCAACTAATTGGGGACTTAAACTATAATTACACCAATTTTGCTTGTATATAATTCACCCCTGTTTTAATAAGTCCATTGACTATTAATCCATTCCCGTGTCCGGTTTAATGTACGATTATTAGTACTTATAAATATCCCGCCCATCGTGTCCGATTGAGTGTATGTGGTTATTTATAGGTACATCCAATTGTAAATCTTTATATTAAATTAACGAACTATCATTCAATTAAAAAAATATAAAGCCCATTAATAGCCCATAGTCCAATTTCCACAAGTGTCGTTCTTTTGTTCAAACCCCAATTATGGTACAAAGCCCAATTACCCCAATCTTAATATTTAGCCCAACATCATGATTACTTCGGCATTAAATAAGCATAATAATAACTTAGCTACGAGACATTAATTTAAAAAGGTTGAACATAACTTACAATGATTAATAATAGCGTAGCATTACACGGACAGAATTTCGACTTACACACTTACAACATTCGCTAACATACCCTTATTATTATTAAATTAAAATTAATATATATATATATATATATATATATATATATATATATATATATATATATATATATATATATATATATATATATATATATATATATATATATATATATATATATATATTACGTGAGAGATAGAGAAGAGAAAAAGATGTGTGATATTCGGCCGAAAACTGCGAAACTTATAGGATGTCACCAACTTTTTTGCTCCATGTGATCGCA
Organism: Rutidosis leptorrhynchoides; assembly: GCF_046630445.1. Classification (NCBI taxonomy): domain Eukaryota; kingdom Viridiplantae; phylum Streptophyta; class Magnoliopsida; order Asterales; family Asteraceae; genus Rutidosis; species Rutidosis leptorrhynchoides. The sequence goes on from NC_092337.1 coordinate 264,880,708, forward strand.
TGGCATTTGGTCTTGCTGGCCATGCGATCGCATGGCCTGGGATTCCAGCTCACATTCGATTGTCACCTAGTTTGCCGACGGTTTTATGTATAATATAATATATATATATAATTTTAAGAATTAATTATATATTATATTATATTCATGTGCATAGTTAACTTGTAATTTTTATTCCGTTGCCTCGAGCATTGAGAGTTGACTCTGGTCCCAGTTCCAGATTTTCGAACATCCTTGCGTACAATTTAATATCTTGTACTTTGCGTTTTGCGTCTTGTACTCTTGAAATTTTGAGACGTTTCTCATCAATAAATTGAACCACTTTGATTGTACTTTGTACTTTTGAGTTTTTTGGTCGTTTGCGTCTTCAATTCGTCGAATCTGTCTTTTGTCTTCACCTTTTATTATTTAAACGAATATCTCTTGTAAATAGAACAATTGCAACTAAAAGCTTGTCTTTCTTGAGGGATAATGCATTATCAAATATTCCCACACTTGAGCATTGCTTGTCCTCAAGCAATATAGTCTTGAAATAAAAATACTAGAATCACTTCTTTATTCTTCACACTTTGTACATCAGTGATTTCTATACGACGGTATGAACAATGGTAGTAACGATTTGGTTTACAGTCCTTCATGACTATGAAAATTTAGATCCTTAAGAAAATTGGATCATTATGAAAACATTTGATCTTTTGAAAATTAAATCTAGCTTTTACCCTAGATAATTTTTCCAGAATAACCCTTCACCGGTGTTTATAAATTGTTTTTGTGGGTTTGGTGGGTTTCAGATTTGAAAATTTTAGCTCAAAACTTGCGGTTTTGTGTCACCCACTTGCTTACCTTGTATTAGGAAGGCAACGCGTCCAGTATACTTGCTCCGTATATTACCTTTCGGTAAACTACCGTCCGGTTGTAAAGGAAAGCGTTGAACAAGCAACTGTTGAGGCAATGTCCCGTGACATGCTTTTAATTATGGTCTATATCGTGTCGGATGCAATTACTATCCTTTGTAGGAGCAATAGTAAAGATCACCCTATAGTTTTTCGGTCAAGCACAAGGTCCTGTCTTTGACCATACTATGCAATCACCGTTCTTACGGTTGACAGCCAATTTGGTTCAGGTGACCTAATGAATTCCAGGTGAATTCCTAGGATTTTATGTTCAATGGAAATGAACGCATTGAAAATGAGTTTTTAGAAAACAAATCGGTTTGTAATTTTGATCAAAATATTTTCTCGTTCAAGCTCGAGTTTAGATATCATCGAATTCCACGAGTTTGTAATTCTCAATCTTTAAAAGTCAATCTCAAGGATTGAGTAATATCAGTTTTAAAAGCTGATTTTTGATCTTTAAGGAGATTATCCTTTCTGGGGATCTGATTCATTAGACTTATAAGCTAATTTGCACGGTGCCCCTCCATTATACGAGACAGATCCTCTCATGGTTAGGATAAGTCTGACCACTTGGCGACCCTGTTTGATGCTGAGGTCCGTGGATTTCGGCTTATTTTCGAGAAAACTTTTCAAGGTTTTTCGTAGACTCTACAACTGGTCTGGACGACAACTTCCTGACCTAAATCAAGAAGCGCATGTCTTTTTTGGAAGACTTTACTTCCTTTTAATGATGGAATTGATTCATCGTGTAGATCCATCTTTCTTTCAAATATATTACAATTTACCGGGTAAAACGGTTAATTTTGTCCAAAACAAAAGTATCTTCAATTATTTGTACAAAAATATGTGTTATATGTTCTTAATAACTTGGTAAATTTTTCCCACACTTGGCTTTTATTTTCCTTTCTTTGCCTTTTTATTGTCCTTTATTCCATTTTAAATGAATTCTAACATTTTGGATTGTTTCTCAATTTATGTCCTTTCCGAGGTAACAATAATTTCGGTGTTAACACCTAGTTTTATCGTTCATAAATATGTATAAACATGATTTTGAGTTCATTTAATTGAAAATTTTGAAAAAATTTACTAGAATTGGGTAGTCAGTATATAAGACTAGGGCTATTCTTTATTATCAGAGAGCATTAGATTCTAATACAACTACTGCGTTACTAGTATTCTTAATGGTAACCAAGTGTTTAAATTAAAATTTTAAAAATCCGAAAGAATTTAACCCCTTCCCACACTTAAGATCTTGCAATGCCCTCATTTGCAAGAAATCGGTACAATTTAAATTATTGAGGGTGATTAGCGTAGAAAAATGATTAAATTTTACCAAAGTTTCCAAACATATTGGCATTTGTTTGTTGAATGATAAATGGTGTACATCATTTGTTCATTCCGTCTTGTTGTTACATCACATTTGTTTTTTGTTTTGTCGTCAAAATTAGTAGCTTTTGCTGAACTTAATGCCAGTCTTTGAAAATTCGCTGTTTTACCCTATTGTGTACAATTGACAATATACATACATACAAATAATAACAAGCATGGTAATTTGAAATGGAACTTAACATCCCACTTTCAAATCAAATATGAAATATTAGTACAACATAATAAAAATATTAAACATTACATTAAAAGTATCACAATATAATATGTTTAAACATAAATAAATAAAAATAATAAAAAGATAAAAATCATAGAAATCACCAACGGGAACTGTATCAATCTGGATAGGGGTTCCAATTCATGTCGTCGGGCGGGTTCCATGGTTGGTTATAGGTGTACTGATAGGCCTGGTTAGGGTCGTAGAGAGTAAATGGTGGTCACATATCGGGCTGGTGTGGAGGATAGTAAGCAGATCGGGTTGGTACGTAGTTATCCTGAGGTGATAGCTGGCTCATGATCTGATGCTGATGATAGTGCCATCTATCATGCTGTCGTTGCCTAGAATGCTCGTACACATTCGCGGCTTGCCACTGCTCGTACCGACTATGTCTATCCTGGTGTGTCATTTCTACCTCATTTATACGCTGGTAGACATCAGTCATTGCCTCCCTAATGACATCCCTAATGTCATCTGCTTCCTCCATTTCCTCATCTGAATCTATCTCTACTTGAGGATGATTACCATCATATGGTACTGCCTGATTGCGTCTGCTCTTTAATACCTTAGCACCCTGATAGACCTTCAATCCTAAAGTATCATCCTGTTCCCTACATACCATAAGTGGACCCCCTTGATCCCTATCTACACCCAAATACTCTCCAATGAGAGTAACAAAAATACCTCCTCCTATTACTCCCCCGTCCTGTATTCCTGCCACTACTTTGGACAGATAAAAACCAACAAAGTAGGGGATATTAACAAAGCTTCTAGGGTTTCGAATACACTTAAGGTAAAATAAATCGTGTAAGGTCATCTTCTCCTTGTTTTTACCTCTTTATGTAAGCGAATTAGCTAAAAATCTATGTAAAAATACGTAGCTCTGCTTTGTTAATATCTAAATAGGAGTGTCTTCCTCCTAGCGTAAAAACATTATAATCTGACATACGCCTCCAGACGGCATCCGCGTCAAAATTCCTATCTACCCGCTCCCCATGATAAATCAAATTTGTACAATCAGGTAGTAGTAATTCACCAGGAGTGTAAATCTGTAAAGCCCTGGCCATGTCCAGCATGGACATCCTATACATCCTACGGCCAAGTATAAATCTAAGAAAACTTTTATCATCTAACCTAACTACATCCGCATTAAGTGAAATAGTACTCATAAGCTCAACACACCATTCCTTATATACAGGCCTACGAATGGTGAATAAACGTTCCCAATCCGGAAAAGAAGAGCTGCCATACCTTTGGATCAAATGCAGTCTAACTGAGTTAACTAGTTGGACCCTTTCCAAAGGCTCCCAATCAATTACCCTCGGTACTTCTACATTTTTCGTTACCAGTTTGAATTTGTTACTTTGATACGTCGGGTAATCTCTCCAACTTCGATCAAATCTCAAATTAGGATGCAACTGTTCTTCATGAATCGTTGGGTGTGCTATTATCGGATGAATCGGAAAAATTACGTAGGCATTAACATATTCTTGTTGCGGATCAAAATATGGTATGTGTTGATCAGGTTATTGTTGTTGTTCCTGTTGTTGCTCTTGTTCAGGTTCTGGTTCATATTATGGCTCATATTGCATTTCGGGTTCAGGTTCTGGAGCAGGTTGCCTAGATGATGATGATGCACCATCAGTATCTGAAATGTCCCGTTCTTATTGATTAAAAACGTTCCATATTAATTGATTTCGTTGCGAGGTTTTGACCTCTATATGAGACGTTTTTCAAAGACTGCATTCATTTTAAAACAAACCATAACCTTTATTTCATCAATAAAGGTTTAAAAAGCTTTACGTAGATTATCAAATAATGATAATCTAAAATATCCTGTTTACACACGACCATTACATAATGGTTTACAATACAAATATATTACAACAAAATAAGTTTCTTGAATGCAGTTTTTATACAATATCATACAAGCGTGGACTCCAAATCTCGTTCTTATTTAAGTATGCGACAGCGGAAGCTCTTAATAATCACCTGAGAATAAACATGCTTAAAACGTCAACAAAAATGTTGGTGAGTTATAGGTTTAACCTATATATATCAAATCATAATAATAGACCACAAGATTTCATATTTCAATACACATCCCATACATAGAGATAAAAAAAATTCATATGGTGAACACCTGGTAACCGACATTAACAAGATGCATAAGAATATCCCCATCATTCCGGGACACCCTTCGGATATGATATAAATTTTGAAGTACTAAAGCATCCGGTACTTTGGATAGGGTTTGTTAGGCCCAATAGATCTATCTTTAGGATTCGCGTCAATTAGGGTGTCTGTTCCCTAATTCTTAGATTACCAGACTTAATAAAAAGGGGCATATTCGATTTCGATAATTCAACCATAGAATGTAGTTTCACGTACTTGTGTCTATTTTGTAAATCATTTATAAAACCTGCATGTATTCTCATCCCAAAAATATTAGATTTTAAAAGTGGGACTATAACTCACTTTCGCAGATTTTTACTTCGTCGGGAAGTAAGACTTGGCCACTGGTTGATTCACGAACCTATAACAATATATACATATATATCAAAGTATGTTCAAAATATATTTACAACACTTTTAATATATTTTGATGTTTTAAGTTTATTAAGTCAGCTGTCCTCGTTAGTAACCTACAACTAGTTGTCCACAGTTAGATGTACAGAAATAAATTGATAAATATTATCTTGAATCAATCCACGACCCAGTGTATACGTATCTCATTATTGATCACAACTCAAACTATATATATTTTGGAATCAACCTCAACCCTGTATAGCTAACTCCAACATTTACATATAGAGTGTCTATGGTTGTTCCGAAATATATATAGATGTGTCGACATGATAGGTCGAAATATTGTATACGTGTCTATGGTATCTCAAGATTACATAATATACAATACAAGTTGATTAAGTTATGGTTGGAATAGATTTGTTACCAATTTTCACGTAGCTAAAATGAGAAAAATTATCCAATCTTGTTTTACCCATAACTTCTTCATTTTAAATCCGTTTTGAGTGAATCAAATTGCTATGGTTTCATATTGAACTCTATTTTATGAATCTAAATAGAAAAAGTATAGGTTTATAGTCGGAAAAATAAGTTACAAGTCGTTTTTGTAAAGGTAGTCATTTCAGTCGAAAGAACGACGTCTAGATGACCATTTTAGAAAACATACTTCCACTTTGAGTTTAACCATAATTTTTGGATATAGTTTCATGTTCATAATAAAAATCATTTTCTCAGAATAAAAACTTTTAAATCAAAGTTTATCATAGTTTTTAATTAACTAACCCAAAACAGTCCGCGGTGTTACTACGACGGCGTAAATCCGGTTTTACGGTGTTTTTCGTGTTTCCAGGTTTTAAATCATTAAGTTAGCATATCATATAGATATAGAACATGTGTTTAGTTGATTTTAAAAGTCAAGTTAGAAGGATTAACTTTTGTTTGCGAACAAGTTTAGAATTAACTAAACTATGTTCTAGTGATTACAAGTTTAAACCTTCGAATAAGATAGCTTTATATGTATGAATCGAATGATGTTATGAACATCATTACTACCTTAAGTTCCTTGGATAAACCTATTGGAAAATAGAAAAATGGATCTAGCTTCAACGGATCCTTGGATGGCTCGAAGTTCTTGAAGCAGAATCATGACACGAAAACAAGTTCAAGTAAGATCATCACTTGAAATAAGATTGTTATAGTTATAGAAATTGAACCAAAGTTTGAATATGATTATTACCTTGTATTAGAATGATAACCTACTGTAAGAAACAAAGATTTCTTGAGGTTGGATGATCACCTTACAAGATTGGAAGTGAGCTAGCAAACTTGAAAGTATTCTTGATTTTATGTAACTAGAACTTGTAGAATATATGAAGAACACTTAGAACTTGAAGATAGAACTTGAGAGAGATCAATTAGATGAAGAAAATTGAAGAATGAAAGTGTTTGTAGGTGTTTTTGGTCATTGGTGTATGGATTAGATATAAAGGATATGTAATTTTGTTTTCATGTAAATAACTCATGAATGATTACTCATATTTTTGTAATTTTATGAGATATTTCATGCTAGTTGCCAAATGATGGTTCCCACATGTGTTAGGTGACTCACATGGGCTACTAAGAGCTGATCATTGGAGTGTATATACCAATAGTACATACATCTAAAAGCTGTGTGTTGTACGAGTACGAATACGGGTGCATACGAGTAGAATTGTTGATGAAACTGAACGAGGATGTAATTGTAAGCATTTTTGTTAAGTAGAAGTATTTTGATAAGTGTATTGAAGTCTTTCAAAAGTGTATAAATACATATTAAAACACTACATGTATATACATTTTAACTGAGTCGTTAAGTCATCGTTAGTCGTTACATGTAAGTGTTGTTTTGAAACCTTTAGGTTAACGATCTTGTTAAATGTTGTTAACCCAATGTTTATAATATCAAATGAGATTTTAAATTATTATATTATCATGATATTATCATGTATGAATATCTCTTAATATGATATATATACATTAAATGTCTTTACAACGATAATCGTTACATATATGTCTCGTTTAAAAATCATTAAGTTAGTAGTCTTGTTTTTACATATGTAGTTCATTGTTAACATACTTAATGATATGTTTACTTATCATAGTATCATGTTAACTATATATATATCCATATATATGTCATCATATAGTTTTTACAAGTTTTAACGTTCGTGAATCACCGGTCAACTTGGGTGGTCAATTGTCTATATGAAACATATTTTAATTAATCATCTTAACAAGTTTGATTGTTTAACATGTTGGAAATATTTAATCATGTAAATATCAATCTCAATTAATATATATAAACATGGAAAAGTTCGGGTCACTACAGTACCTACCCGTTAAATAAATTTCGTCCCGAAATTTGAAGCTGTTGAAGGTGTTGACGAATCTTCTGGAAATAGATGCGGGTATTTCTTCTTCATCTGATCTTCACGCTCCCAGGTGAACTCGGGTCCTCTACGAGCATTCCATCGAACCTTAACAATTGGTATCTTGTTTTGCTTAAGTCTTTTAACTTCACGATCCATTATTTCGACGGGTTCTTCGATGAATTGAAGTTTTTCGTTGATTTGGATTTCATCTAACGGAATAGTGAGATCTTCTTTAGCAAAACATTTCTTCAAATTCGAGACGTGGAAAGTGTTATGTACAGCCGCGAGTTATTGAGGTAACTCAAGTTGGTAAGCTACTGGTCCGACACGATCAATAATCTTGAATGGTCCAATATACCTTGGATGTAATTTCCCTCGTTTACCAAATCGAACAACGCCTTTCCAAGGTGCAACTTTAAGCATGACCATCTCTCCAATTTCAAATTCTATATCTTTTCTTTTAATGTCAGCGTAGCTCTTTTGTCGACTTTGGGCGGTTTTCAACCGTTGTTGAATTTGGATGATTTTCTCGGTAGTTTCTTGTATAATCTCCGAACCTGTAATCTGTCTATCCCCCACTTCACTCCAACAAATTAGAGACCTGCACTTTCTACCATAAAGTGCTTCAAACGGCGCCATCTCAATGCTTGAATGGTAGGTGTTGTTGTAGGAAAATTCTGCTAACGGTAGATGTCGATCCCAACTGTTTCAGAAATCAATAACACATGCTCGTAGCATGTCTTCAAGCGTTTGTATCGTCCTTTTGCTCTGCCCATCAGTTTGTGGATGATAGGCAGTACTCATGTCTAGACGAGTTCCTAATGCTTGCTGTAATGTCTGCCAGAATATTGAAATAAATCTGCCATCCCTATCAGAGATAATAGAGATTGGTATTCCATGTCTGGAGACGACTTCCTTCAAATACAGTCGTGCTAACTTCTCCATCTTGTCATCTTCTCTTATTGGCAGGAAGTGTGCTGATTTGGTGAGACGATCAACTATTACCCAAATAGTATCAAAACCACTTGCAGTCCTTGGCAATTTAGTGATGAAATCCATGGTAATGTTTTCCCATTTCCATTCCGGGATTTCGGGTTGTTGAAGTAGAACTGATGGTTTATGATGCTCAGCTTTGACCTTAGAACACGTCAAACATTCTCCTACGTATTTAGCAACATCGGCTTTCATACCCGGCCACCAAAAATGTTTCTGGAGATCCTTGTACATCTTCCCCGTTCCAGGATGTATTGAGTATCTGGTTTTATGAGCTTCTCTAAGTACCATTTCTCTCATATCTCCAAATTTTGGTACCCAAATCCTTTCAGCCCTATACCGGGTTCCGTCTTCCCGAATATTAAGATGCTTCTCCGATCCTTTGGGTATTTCATCCTTTAAATTTCCCTCTTTTAAAACTCCTTGTTGCGCCTCCTTTATTTGAGTAGTAAGGTTATTATGAATCATTATATTCATATATTTTACTCGAATGGGTTCTCTGTCCTTCCTGCTCAAGGCATCGGCTACCACATTTGCCTTCCCCGGGTGGTAACGAATCTCAAAATCGTAATCATTCAATAATTCAATCCACCTACGCTGCCTCATATTCAGTTGTTTCTGATTAAATATGTGTTGAAGACTTTTGTGGTCGGTATATATAATACTTTTGACCCCATATAAGTAGTGCCTCCAAGTCTTTAATGCAAAAACAACCGCGCCTAATTCCAAATCATGCGTCGTATAATTTTGTTCGTGAATCTTCAATTGTCTAGACGCATAAGCAATCACCTTCGTTCTTTGCAATAATACACAACCGAGACCTTGCTTTGATGCGTCACAATAAATCACAAAATCATCATTCCCTTCAGGCAATGACAATATAGGTGCCGTAGTTAGCTTTTTCTTCAATAACTGAAACGCTTTCTCTTGTTCATCATTCCATTCAAATTTATTCCCTTTATGCGTTAATGCAGTCAAGGGTTTTGCTATTCTGGAAAAGTCTTGGATGAACCTTCTGTAGTAACCTGCTAGTCCTAAAAACTGGCGTATGTGTTTCGGAGTTTTCGGGGTCTCCCACTTTTCAACAGTTTCTATCTTTGCCGGATCCACCTTAATACCTTCTTTGTTCACTATGTGACCGAGGAATTGAACTTCTTCCAACCAAAATGCACACTTTGAAAACTTAGCGTACAATTCTTCCTTCCTCAATACTTCTAACACCTTTCTCAAATGTTCACCGTGTTCTTGGTCATTCTTTGAGTAAATAAGTATGTCATCAATGAAAACAATGACAAACTTGTCAAGGTATGGTCCACACACTCGGTTCATAAGGTCCATGAACACAGCTGGTGCATTAGTTAAACCAAACTGCATGACCATAAACTCGTAATGACCGTAACGTGTTCTGAAAGCAGTCTTTGGAATATCATCTTCTTTGACCCGCATTTGATGATACCCGGAACGTAAGTCAATCTTTGAATAAACAGACGAGCCTTGTAGTTGATCAAATAAGTCGTCGATTCTCGGTAGTGGGTAGCGGTTCTTGATGGTAAGTTTGTTCAACTCTCGGTAGTCGATACACAACCTGAATGTACCATCTTTCTTCTTGACAAACAAAACAGGAGCTCCCCACGGTGATATGCTTGGTCGAATGAAACCACGCTCTAAAAGTTCTTGTAATTGGCTTTGCAGTTCTTTCATCTCGCTGGGTGCGAGTCTGTAAGGAGCACGAGCTATTGGTGCAGCTCCTGGTACAAGATCTATTTGAAATTCAACGGATCGATGTGGGGGTAATCCCGGTAATTCTTTCGTAAATACATCGGGAAATTCTTTTGCAATGGGAACATCATTGATGCTCTTTTCTTCAGTTTGTACTTTCTCGACGTGTGCTAGAACAGCATAGCAACCTTTTCTTATTAGTTTTTGTGCCTTCAAATTACTAATAAGATGTAGCTTCGTGTTTCCCTTTTCTCCGTACACCATTAAGGGTTTTCCTTTTTCTCGTATAATGCGAATTGCATTTTTGTAACAAACGATCTCTGCTTTCACTTCTTTCAACCAGTCCATACCGATTATCACATCAAAACTCCCTAACTCTACTGGTATCAAATCAATTTTAAATGTTTCGCTAACCAGTTTAATTTCTCGATTCCGACATATATTATCTGCTGAAATTAATTTACCATTTGCTAATTCGAGTAAAAATTTACTATCCAAAGGCGTCAATGGACAACTTAATTTAGCACAAAAATCTCTACTCATATAGCTTCTATCCGCACCCGAATCAAATAAAACGTAAGCAGATTTATTGTCAATAAGAAACGTACCCGTAACAAGCTCCGGGTCTTCCTGTGCCTCTACCGCATTAATATTGAAAACTCTTCCGCAGCCTTGTCCATTCGTGTTCTCCTGGTTCGGGCAATTTCTAATAATGTGGCCCGGTTTTCCACATTTATAACAAACTACATTGGCATAACTTGCTCCGACACTACTTGCTCTGCCATTACTCGTTCCGACACCATTTGTTCCTTTCGTTCTATTAACCCCTGGTCCATAGACCTCACACTTCGCCGCGCTATGACCATTTCTTTTACACTTGTTGCAAAATTTGGTGCAGAACCCCGAGTGATACTTTTCACACCTTTGGCATAGCTGCTTCTGATTGTTGTTGTTGTTGCGGTTATTATTGTTGTTGGGATGATTGTTGTAGTTGCTGTTGTTGTTGTTGTTGTTGTTGTTGTTGTTGTTGGGCCGTTTGTTGTAGTTGCGATTGATGTTGCGATTGTGGGGATAATTGTTGCGATTATTGTTGTAATTGCTGTTGTTGTTGTATTGGTGATTCTTATCACCGTTTTCCTCCCACTTTCTTTTGACTTGCTTCACATTGGCCTTTTTAGCAGTCTGTTCTTTAATTCTTTCTTCAATCTGGTTCACTAGTTTGTGAGCCATTCTACATGCCTGTTGTATGGAGGCGGGCTCGTGTGAACTTATATCTTCTTGGATTCTTTCCGGTAATCCTTTCACAAACGCGTCGATCTTCTCTTCCTCATCTTCGAATGCTCCCGGACACAATAGGCACAATTCTGTGAATCATCTTTCGTACGTGGTAATATCAAATCCTTGGTTTCGTAACCCTCTAAGTTCTGTCTTGAGCTTATTGACCTCGGTTCTGGGACGGTACTTCTCGTTCATCAAGTGCTTGAATGCTGACCACGGTAGTGCGTACGCATCGTCTTGTCCCACTTGCTCTAGATAGGTATTCCACCATGTTAACGCAGAACCTGTGAAGGTATGCGTAGCGTACTTCACTTTGTCCTCTTCAGTACACTTACTTATGGCAAACACCGATTCGACCTTCTCAGTCCACCGTTTCAATCCGATCGGTCCTTCGGTTCCATCAAATTCCAAAGGTTTGCAGGCAGTGAATTCTTTGTAGGTGCATCCTACACGATTTCCTGTACTGCTAGATCCAAGGTTATTGTTGGTATGTAGCGCAGCCTGTACTACGGCTATGTTTGAAGCTAGAAAAGTACGGAATTCCTCTTCATTCATATTCACGGTGTGTCGATTAGTCGGTGCCATTTCCTTCAAAATAGTCAAATGGAACAAGTTAATCATACAGAATATTAAGAGTAGTTAATAGTATTTCGTAGCATAATATGAACTCATTTATAAAAGCTTTTTCTTCATATTAGCGTTTTATAAGTTTAAATTCGGGTAGTACCTACCCGTTAAGTTCATACTTAGTAGCTAATATACAATTCAACTACTACAATTCTATATGAAAAACTGATTATAATAATATTTCGCGTTCAAACTTTTACACAATATTTTACAAACTTACAATACCGCTTATTTTACATATAGCATGAAATATAGCACACAATAAATTTGATACAAGATGGTTGTGAAGATAATTCTAGCTAGTACACAAGTCGTTCAGCAAAGGCAATAAAGACACGTAATTCATACGTCCAGAAACAAGTCATGCATTCTGGTTTTACTAGGATTACTTCCCATCCTTGGTCTTGTGGAACATAACCGTTATGGCCGTTGATAAGACAGCATGTTGTAACGTCGTCAAAGGGACGAGGGTTACGTAATGTCCAACAGTCCCGTAACAATCTAAAAACCTCATTTCTTACCCCAATTACCGACTCCGTCACTTGTGGGAACATTTTGTTTAATAGTTGTAGCCCGATGTTCTTGTTCTCACTTTGGTGAGAAGCGAACATTACTAATCCGTAAGCATAACATGCTTCTTTATGTTGCATGTTAGCCGCTTTTTCTAAATCACGAAGTCCAATATTCGGATATATTGAGTCAAAATAATTTCTTAACCCATTGCGTAAAATAGCATTTGAGTTCCCCGCAATATATGCGTCAAAGTAAACACATCGTAACTTATGGATTTCCCAATGTGATATCCCCCATCTTTCGAACGAAAGCCTTTTATAAACCAAGGCATTCTTGGAACGTTCTTCGAATGTCTTACAAACTGATCTCGCCTTAAATAGTTATGCCGAAGAATTCTGACCGACTCTAGACAAGATTTCATCAATCATGTCTCCGGGTAGGTCTCTTAAAATATTGGGTTGTCTATCCATTTTGTGTTTTTATACTATAAAATAGACAAGAGTTAGATTCATAAAAAAAATACTTATTAATACAAGCAATTTTTACATATATCATAAAGCATAAGCACACTATATTACATATATTACACCACACAAATACAACTATCTTATTCCGACTCGCTTGTTTCTTCTTCTTTGGTTTTGGTTTGTTTTGCCAAGTTTCTAGGGATATATGATGTTCCCCTAATACGAGCCGTCGTTTTCCACATTGGTTTAGAAAAACCTGGTGGTTTAGAGGTTCCCAGGTCATTGTTACAACTTAAGGACTTCGGGGGTTGACGATACATATAAAGTTCATCGGGGTTGGAATTAGATTTCTCTATTTTTATGCCCTTTTCCCTTATTATTTTCTTTTGCCTTTTTAAATTCAGTTGGGGTAATTTCTATAACATCATCGGAATTCGATTCATCGGAGAATTGGTAATCCTCCCAATATTTTGCTTCCTTGGCGGAAACACCATTGACCATAATTAACCTTGGTCGGTTGGTTGAGGATTTTCTTTTAGTTAACCGTTTTATTATTTCCCCCACCGGTTCTATTTCTTCATCCGGTTCCGATTCTTCTTCCAGTTCCGATTCTTCTTCCGGTTCCGACTCTTCTTCCGGTTCCTCTTCGGGAACTTGTGAATCAGTCCACGAATCATTCCAATTTACATTTGACTCTTCATTATTATTAGGTGAGTCAATGGGACTTGTTCTAGAGGTAGACATCTATCACATAATATCAAACGCGTTAAGAGATTAATAAATCACATAATATTCACATGTTAAAAATATATAGTTTCCAACAAAATTTGTTAAGCAATCATTTTTCAAGTAAACACGGTCGAAGTCCAGACTCACTAATGCATCCTAACAAACTCGATAAGACACACTAATGCAAAATTTTGGTTCTCTAAGACCAACGCTCGGATACCAACTGAAATGTCCCGTTCTTATTGATTAAAAACGTTCCATATTAATTGATTTCGTTGCGAGGTTTTGACCTCTATATGAGACGTTTTTCAAAGACTGCATTCATTTTAAAACAAACCATAACCTTTATTTCATCAATAAAGGTTTAAAAAGCTTTACGTAGATTATCAAATAATGATAATCTAAAATATCCTGTTTACACACGACCATTACATAATGGTTTACAATACAAATATATTACAACAAAATAAGTTTCTTGAATGCAGTTTTTACACAATATCATACAAGCGTGGACTCCAAATCTCGTCCTTATTTAAGTATGCGACAGCGGAAGCTCTTAATAATCACCTGAGAATAAACATGCTTAAAACGTCAACAAAAATGTTGGTGAGTTATAAGTTTAACCTATATATATCAAATCATAATAATAGACCACAAGATTTCATATTTCAATACACATCCCATACATAGAGATAAAAAAAATTTATATGGTGAACACCTGGTAACCGACATTAACAAGATGCATAAGAATATCCCCATCATTCCGGGACACCCTTCGGATATGATATAAATTTCGAAGTACTAAAGCATCCGGTACTTTGGATGGGGTTTGTTAGGCCCAATAGATCTATCTTTAGGATTCGCGTCAATTAGGGTGTCTGTTCCCTAATTCTTAGATTACCAGACTTAATAAAAAGGGGCATATTCGATTTCGATAATTCAACCATAGAATGTAGTTTCACGTACTTGTGTCTATTTTGTAAATCATTTATAAAACCTGCATGTATTCTCATCCCAAAAATATTAGATTTTAAAAGTGGGACTATAACTCACTTTCACAGATTTTTACTTCGTCGGGAAGTAAGACTTGGCCACTGGTTGATTCACGAACCTATAACAATATATACATATATATCAAAGTATGTTCAAAATATATTTACAACACTTTTAATATATTTTGATGTTTTAAGTTTATTAAGTCAGCTGTCCTCGTTAGTAACCTACAACTAGTTGTCCACAGTTAGATGTACAGAAATAAATCGATAAATATTATCTTGAATCAATCCACGACCCAGTGTATACGTATCTCAGTATTGATCACAACTCAAACTATATATATTTTGGAATCAACCTCAACCCTGTATAGCTAACTCCAACATTTACATATAGAGTGTCTATAGTTGTTCCGAAATATATATAGATGTGTCGACATGATAGGTCGAAACATTGTATACGTGTCTATGGTATCTCAAGATTACATAATATACAATACAAGTTGATTAAGTTATGGTTGGAATAGATTTGTTACCAATTTTCACGTAGCTAAAATGAGAAAAATTATCCAATCTTGTTTTACCCATAACTTCTTCATTTTAAATCCGTTTTGAGTGAATCAAATTGCTATGGTTTCATATTGAACTCTATTTTATGAATCTAAACAGAAAAAGTATAGGTTTATAGTCGGAAAAATAAGTTACAAGTCGTTTTTGTAAAGGTAGTCATTTCAGTCGAAAGAACGACGTCTAGATGACCATTTTAGAAAACAAACTTCCACTTTGAGTTTAACCATAATTTTTGGATATAGTTTCATGTTCATAATAAAAATCATTTTCTCAGAATAAAAACTTTTAAATCAAAGTTTATCATAGTTTTTAATTAACTAACCCAAAACAGCCCGCGGTGTTACTACGACGGCGTAAATCCGGTTTTACGGTGTTTTTCGTGTTTCCAGGTTTTAAATCATTAAGTTAGCATATCATATAGATATAGAACATGTGTTTATTTGATTTTAAAAGTCAAGTTAGAAGGATTAACTTTTGTTTGCGAACAAGTTTAGTATTAACTAAACTATGTTCTAGTGATTACAAGTTTAAACCTTCGAATAAGATAGCTTTATATGTATGAATCGAATGATGTTATGAACATCATTACTACCTTAAGTTCCTTGGATAAACATACTGGAAAAGAGAAAAATGGATCTAGCTTCAACGGATCCTTGGATGGCTCGAAGTTCTTGAAGCAGAATCATGACACGAAAACAAGTTCAAGTAAGATCATCACTTGAAATAAGATTGTTATAGTTATAGAAATTGAACCAAAGTTTGAATATGATTATTACCTTGTATTAGAATGATAACCTACTGTAAGAAACAAAGATTTCTTGAGGTTGGATGATCACCTTACAAGATTGGAAGTGAGCTAGCAAACTTGAAAGTATTCTTGATTTTATGTAACTAGAACTTGTAGAATATATGAAGAACACTTAGAACTTGAAGATAGAACTTGAGAGAGATCAATTAGATGAAGAAAATTGAAGAATGAAAGTGTTTGTAGGTGTTTTTGGTCATTGGTGTATGGATTAGATATAAAGGATATGTAATTTTGTTTTCATGTAAATAAGTCATGAATGATTACTCATATTTTTGTAATTTTATGAGATATTTCATGCTAGTTGACAAATGATGGTTCCCACATGTGTTAGGTGACTTACATGGGCTGCTAAGATCTTATCATTGGAGTGTATATACCAATAGTACATACATCTAAAAGCTGTGTGTTGTACGAGTACGAATACGGGTGCATACGAGTAGAATTGTTGATGAAACTGAACGAGGATGTAATTGTAAGCATTTTTGTTAGGTAGAAGTATTTTGATAAGTGTATTGAAGTCTTTCAAAAGTATATAAATACATATTAAAACACTACATGTATATACATTTTAACTGAGTCGTTAAGTCATCGTTAGTCGTTACATGTAAGTGTTGTTTTGAAACCTTTAGGTTAACGATCTTGTTAAATGTTGTTAACCCAATGTTTATAATCTCAAATGAGATTTTAAATTATTATATTATCATGATATTATCATGTATGAATATCTCTTAATATGATATATATACATTAAATGTCTTTACAACGATAATCGTTACATATATGTCTCGTTTAAAAATCATTAAGTTAGTAGTCTTGTTTTTACATATGTAGTTCATTGTTAATATACTTAATGATATGTTTACTTATCATAGTATCATGTTAACTATATATATATATATCCATATATATGTCATCATATAGTTTTTACAAGTTTTAACGTTCGTGAATCACCGGTCAACTTGGGTGGTCAATTGTCTATATGAAACATATTTCAATTAATCAAGTCTTAACAAGTTTGATTGCTTAACATGTTGGAAATATTTAATCATGTAAATATCAATCTCAATTAATATATATAAACATGGAAAAGTTCGGGTCACTACAGTATCGGTATTTTTCTGCAAAAAACATTAAACACAAAATTTGTACATCCAAATATGCATTAGTATTAGCAAAATAACAACTTGAAACAATTAAAATAACATGTTCAATCAAAATTAAACTTATACATATTTTCACAATTTTTACAATTCTACACTTTTTCAAATAAGCATATATGAAAATTTTTACAAAGTTCATAAGCATTCAACTTAAATAACATGTTAAAATAACCATTACTAGCAATTAAACAAGTTTCAAATGGCATTTATATCAAATAAATCAAATTCATGAATTTTAGACCTATAAAAGTCTACTTTAATTCTCAAAAATCATGTTTAGGATCAAAGTTTGGATCATTTAGCTACCTAAACATGTTACACTACTTAATTTAAAAATAATTCATGACA
Organism: Rutidosis leptorrhynchoides; assembly: GCF_046630445.1. Taxonomy (NCBI): domain Eukaryota; kingdom Viridiplantae; phylum Streptophyta; class Magnoliopsida; order Asterales; family Asteraceae; genus Rutidosis; species Rutidosis leptorrhynchoides. The sequence continues at coordinate 264,898,345 of NC_092337.1, forward strand.
AAAATCGGCCATAACCTGTTTATATCAAAAAGCCCGAAATTGCTCAAGAACACAAACCCTAGATTTCTAAATTTTTTGAAGTTTTTGACTTCAAATCATGTTAAATAGCATCAATCTAGGTTATACATGCATAATATACTAACAATTTAACTCTAATTACACTAGAAATTAACAAAATTAAATTAGGTAAAATATTGGTAATTATCACAAAAACTAGGAAATTTAAGAGTTTAGGGGTGTAATTTTTACCTTCTTGTCGAAAAATCCAAACCTAGGCATGATTAGAGTTGATTTTAGGACGAAATATGATGAATTTTGGTGAAAATTTGGGAATTTTTGAGGTGTTTCGGAGAGGTATTCGCGTACGTGTGTGTGTTTGTGGAAAAGAAGCAGCAGCGACTGACTTTTATGAACCTGGCCAGATTTCTCTCTCCATGTGACCGCATCGAAATGAGGTGTAAACCCCATGCGATCGCATGGGGTCCGGGGGTTTTTTTTTTTTTTTATAAAAACCTTATACTTTTAAAACATAAATCAATAAATTTTAAAAAAAAATTCTTTTTAGGAGTGAGGGCGTTTCGGATCGTTGTCCTAGTCCGTCTCTTAACAAAATTTTTAAAAATTTGACATTTCAAAGCGTTGTTTTAAAAGCAAAGATTTTTGGGTTTTTTTTAATGTTTTTGGCATACTTTAATTTAATAAGATTAAAAATAATGATAATAAAAGTTCTCGTCCCGCCCTCGGGTAAAGCAATTTCGGTTCAACGATCTAGTTTTCAACTCACGACGAATTTTTAGAAATCACATTTTTAACTTAATGAAATAAAGTAAATTTTTGTTTTTTAAATTCATCTTAAATTTAAAATGCATAAAATTAAAAATTCATATAAATATCATTTTTATACATACAAACTTATATTAAAAATATTAATTTTTCAAATATTTACAAACTTAAATATATTGATTTTAAAATTTTAAAATATTAATTTAATATTTATATATTAATTTTAAAAATATGGTAAAAATTAAAATTAAAAATCTTTTTGGTCTTTTATCCCACTTTAATCAATCAAATATTATCAAAAATATACTGAAATGTCCCGTTCTTATTGATTAAAAACGTTCCATATTAATTGATTTCGTTGCGAGGTTTTGACCTCTATATGAGACGTTTTTCAAAGACTGCATTCATTTTTAAACAAACCATAACCTTTATTTCATCAATAAAGGTTTAAAAAGCTTTACGTAGATTATCAAATAATGATAATCTAAAATATCCTGTTTACACACGACCATTACATAATGGTTTACAATACAAATATGTTACAACAAAATAAGTTTCTTGAATGCAGTTTTTACACAATATCATACAAGCATGGACTCCAAATCTTATCCTTATTTAAGTATGCGACAGCGGAAGCTCTTAATAATCACCTGAGAATAAACATGCTTAAAACGTCAACAAAAATGTTGGTGAGTTATATGTTTAACCTATATATATCAAATCGTAACAATAGACCACAAGATTTCATATTTCAATACACATCCCATACATAGAGATAAAAATCATTCATATGGTGAACACCTGGTAACCGACAATAACAAGATGCATATATAAGAATATCCCCATCATTCCGGGACACCCTTCGGATATGATATAAATTTCGAAGTACTAAAGCATCCGGTACTTTGGATGGGGTTTGTTAGGCCCAATAGATCTATCTTTAGGATTCGCGTCAATTAGGGTGTCTGTTCCCTAATTCTTAGATTACCAGACTTAATAAAAAGGGGCATATTCGATTTCGATAATTCAACCATAGAATGTAGTTTCACGTACTTGTGTCTATTTTGTAAATCATTTATAAAACCTGCATGTATTCTCATCCCAAAAATATTAGATTTTAAAAGTGGGACTATAACTCACTTTCACAGATTTTTACTTCGTCGGGAAGTAAGACTTGGCCACTGGTTGATTCACGAACCTATAACAATATATACATATATATCAAAGTATGTTCAAAATATATTTACAACACTTTTAATATATTTTGATGTTTTAAGTTTATTAAGTCAGCTGTCCTCGTTAGTAACCTACAACTAGTTGTCCACAGTTAGATGTACAGAAATAAATTGATAAATATTATCTTGAATCAATCCACGACCCAGTGTATACGTATCTCAGTATTGATCACAACTCAAACTATATATATTTTGGAATCAACCTCAACCCTGTATAGCTAACTCCAACATTCACATATAGAGTGTCTATGGTTGTTCCGAAATATATATAGATGTGTCGACATGATAGGTCGAAACATTGTATACGTGTCTATGGTATCTCAAGATTACATAATATATAATACAAGTTGATTAAGTTATGGTTGGAATAGATTTGTTACCAATTTTCACGTAGCTAAAATGAGAAAAATTATCCAATCTTGTTTTACCCATAACTTCTTCATTTTAAATCCGTTTTGAGTGAATCAAATTGCTATGGTTTCATATTGAACTCTATTTTATGAATCTAAACAAAAAAAGTATAGGTTTCTAGTAGGAAAAATAAGTTACAAGTCGTTTTTGTAAAGGTAGTCATTTCAGTCGAAAGAACGACGTCTAGATGACCATTTTAGAAAACATACTTCCACTTTGAGTTTAACCATAATTTTTGGATATAGTTTCATGTTCATAATAAAAATCATTTTCTCAGAATAACAACTTTTAAATCAAAGTTTATCATAGTTTTTAATTAAATAACCCAAAACAGCCCGCGGTGTTACTACGACGGCGTAAATCCGGTTTTACAGTGTTTTTCGTGTTTCCAGGTTTTAAATCATTAAGTTAGCATATCATATAGATATAGAACATGTGTTTAGTTGATTTTAAAAGTCAAGTTAGAAGGATTAACTTTTGTTTGCGAACAAGTTTAGAATTAACTAAACTATGTTCTAGTGATTACAAGTTTAAACCTTCGAATAAGATAGCTTTATATGTATGAATTGAATGATGTTATGAACATCATTACTACCTTAAGTTCCTTGGATGAACCTACTGGAAAAGAGAAAAATGGATCTAGCTTCAATGGATCCTTGGATGGCTCAAAGTTCTTGAAGCAAAATCATGACACGAAAACAAGTTCAAGTAAGATCATCACTTGAAATAAGATTGTTATAGTTATAGAAATTGAACCAAAGTTTGAATATGATTATTACCTTGTATTAGAATGATAACCTACTGTAAGAAACAAAGATTTCTTGAGGTTGGATGATCACCTTACAAGATTGGAAGTGAGCTAGCAAACTTGAAAGTATTCTTGATTTTATGAAACTAGAACTTTTGGAATTTATGAAGAACACTTAGAACTTGAAGATAGAACTTGAGAGAGTTCAATTAGATGAAGAAAATTGAAGAATGAAAGTGTTTGTAGGTGTTTTTGGTCGTTGGTGTATGGATTAGATATAAAGGATATGTAATTTTGTTTTCATGTAAATAAGTCATGAATGATTACTCATATTTTTGTAATCTTATGAGATATTTCATGCTAGTTGCCAAATGATGGTTCCCACATGTGTTAGGTGACTCACATGGGCTGCTAAGAGCTGATCATTGGAGTGTATATACCAATAGTACATACATCTAAAAGCTGTGTATTGTACGAGTACGAATACGGGTGCATACGAGTAGAATTGTTGATGAAACTGAACAAGAATGTAATTGTAAGCATTTTTGTTAAGTAGAAGTATTTTGATAAGTGTATTGAAGTCTTTCAAAAGTTTATAAATACATATTAAAACACTACATGTATATACATTTTAACTGAGTCGTTAAGTCATCGTTAGTCGTTACATGTAAGTGTTGTTTTGAAACCTTTAGGTTAACGATCTTGTTAAATGTTGTTAACCCAATGTTTATAATAACAAAAGAGATTTTAAATTATTATATTATCATGATATTATGATGTACGAATATCTCTTAATATGATATATATACATTAAATGTCGTTACAACGATAAACGTTACATATATGTCTCGTTTCAAAATCATTAAGTTAGTAGTCTTGTTTTTACATATGTAGTTCATTGTTAATATAATTAATGATATGTTTACTTATCATAATATCATATTAACTATATATATATAACCATATATATGTCATCATATAGTTTTTTTTACAAGTTTTAACGTTCGTGAATCACCGGTCAACTTGGGTGGTCAATTGTCTATATGAAACCTATTTCAATTAATCAAGTCTTAACAAGTTTGATTGCTTAACATGTTGGAAACATTTAATCATGTAAACATAAATCTCAATTAATATATATAAACATGGAAAAGTTCGGGTCACTACATATACGCCCCTCTTTTCGTTAAAGTAATTTCGGTTCCACAACCTATTTTTACTCCTAACGAATTTTGGAAATATTTTGGGTTAATTGATTAAAGATATTTATACCTTAAGAATAAACGGTAAATTTCGCAGTGATGTAATAAATTTTTGTATGATATCAATAAATTCGGTTACGCATACCTAATTTTATTGAATACCAATTTAATACTTTATAGCAAACGATTCAACGTTTTTTATCAAAAGGTTAAAAGCAATAAAAATAAAAACTGTACATACTTACCTGTGAGAAAGAATTCTAAGAGACCTGCTTTAGCCGACTCATAGGAGAGTCGTGTGATTTGGTTTTCCATAGCTACGTAGGCGTAACCTCGATTCTTCAATATCTTTTCTTCTAAACATATGAACGATCCTTCTCTGCATAGAGTAACAAATTCGGTATTTAAATATGTTTGATTATTTGAACATTTACCTTCGTGTGACCATTTTCCGCATTTATAACATCTTTCAAGGTGTCTTGCTCATCTTTTTGTTGCGGACTTTGATTTTCCTTTTTCAAAATGCATCTTATGATGATCTTTCCTGAGTTCTTTCCTTACTTTGTCATATCTGCTTCTTATTACTGACACCAGGTCACTCGGGAGTGTGTCATTATTACGTTTAGTAATCAAAGCGTGTAGCATTAGACCATGGTTCAGATCAAAGGAATTCTTCATCTCGTAAAACCTAAAAAAAATAAAAATTCAGAATGGAGGGAGAAGACTAGTTCTTTAGGGTCTGCTAGGGAAAGACCATTCGGATTCCATTCTCGGAAGCTACACGAAAACAAAATATCTAACTCTAACAGAAATATATATTACCCTAAAAAATTAGAACCTTCCCACACTTAGTTAGCTGTGGTGTCGAAATTGTGATTAACTTCATCTTCAACTTCCATCGGATTATCTATGTAATGTTTAACTCTGTGACCATTAACTTTAAATTCAACCCCATTTGAATTTATTAATTCTACTGTTCCGTATGGGAAAACTCTTTTGACTATGAATGGCCCAGACCATCTTGATTTCAATTTTCCAGGAAATAGCTTGAATCGTGAATTGAAAAGAAGAACTCTGTCTCCTTCTTTAAATTATTTTGAACTTTTGATTCTTTTATCATGCCATTTCTTCGTCCTTTCTTTGTACATTAACGAATTTTCGTATGCTTCATGTCTTAATTCTTCTAATTCGTTTAGTTAGCTTAACCGTAGACGTCCAGCTTCATGTAAATCAAGATTACACGTCTTCAAAGCCCAAAATGCTTTATGTTCAATTTCTACTGGAAGATGACATGCTTTTCCATAAACGAGTCTAAAAGGTGTGGTTCCAATTGGATTTTTATAGGCTGTTCTAAAAGCCCAGAGTGCATCCTCCAATTTCATGGACCATTCCTTCGGATTTGATCATACGGTTTTCTCTAGAATATGTTTTAAAGCTCGGTTGGTATTTTCAATTTGTCCACTTGTTTGTGGATGATAAGCGGTTGAGATTTTATGAGTTACTCCATATCTTTTGAGAACTTTCTCAAGTTGATTATTACAAAAATGAGTACCCCGATCACTTATTAAAGCTTTCGGTGTTCCGAACCTTGTAAAAAGACGTTTTAAAAAGTTGACTACAACTCGTGAATCGTTAGTTGGAAGAGCTTGTGCGTCCGCCTATTTAGATACATAATCAATGGCAACGAGAATGTAAAGATTATTATGAGATTTTGGAAATGGACCCATAAAGTCAATACCCCAAACGTCAAATACTTCACATACTTGAATGACATTTTATGGCATTTCATCACGTTGACTTATTTTTTCGGCCCTTTAACAAGCATCACAAGATTTGCAAAGAAGGTGTGCATCTTTTAAAATTGTAGGCCAATAGAATCCAGCATCGTAAACTTTTCTTGCTGTAAGTTGAGGCCCATAATGCCCTCCTGTTGGTCCTGTGTGACAATGGTTTAAGATTTGACTGGCTTCATCCCCGAATACACATCGACGTATTATTCCATCGGGACAACTTTTAAACAAATGTGGATCTTCCCAAAAATAGTGTTTTATATCACTAAAGAATTTCTTTCGTTTTGGTACGACAATTCTTTTTCAAGGAATCCACATACTAAGTATTTTGCATAGTCTGCAAACCATGGAATTTCATTTTAATCTATCTTCAATAGATATTCATCAGGAAAGTTATCTTGTATAGCCGATTCATTTAGAACTTCTAATTCAGGATTTTCAAGACGAGAAAGATAATCGGCTAGATTTTCTGCTCCCTTTTTGTCTCAGATTTCAAAATCGAACTCTTGTAAGAGTAAGATCCAACGGATTAATCGTGGTTTGGCATCTTGTTTCAAAAATAGGTATCTTAGAGCAGAATGGTCGGTATAGACCACAATTTTAGCTAGAACGAGATATGAACAAAATTTGTCAAAAGCAAAGACAATAGCAAGGAGTTCTTTTTCAGTAGTTGTGTAATTCGTTTGTGCTCCTTGTAACATCTTACTAGCATAATATATAGGTTGAAATCATTTTTCAATCATTTGTCCTAAACGGCTCCCATTGCAAAATCACTTGCATCGCACATAAGTTCAAACGGTAGATTCCAATTTGGAGCTATCATGATCGGCGCATTAGTGAGTTTTTCTTTAAGAATATTAAAATATTTGATGCATTCATCCAAAAAGATGAATGGAGCATCCTTTTCTAGGAGTTTATTCATAGGAGAGACAATTTTAGAAAAATCTTTTATGAAACGTCGGTAAAAACCGGCATGCCCTAGAAAACTCCTAACTCCTCTAACATTGGTGGGATGTGGAAGTTTAGCAATTACATCTACTTTAGCTTTATCTACTTCAATTCCTTCCTTTAAAATTTTATGACCAAGAACGATGCCTTCTTTAACCATAAAATGGCATTTCTCCCAATTAAGAACTAGATTTGATTGTTCGCATCTAATAAGCATTCGTTCAAGATTAACTATACATGTTTCAAAAGTATCACCAAAAACTGAAAAGTCATCCATGAAAACTTCCATGCATTCTTCTATCATGTCGTGAAAAATCGCCATCATGCACCTTTGAAAAGTTGCAGGGGCGTTGCAAAGTCCAAATGGCATGCGTTTGTAAGCAAAAGTACCATAAGGGCATGTGAACGTGGTTTTCTCTTGGTCCTCGGGTGCTATTGGAATTTGAAAATATCCGAAAAAACTATCAAGAAAACAATAGTAACTATTTCCGGCTAATCTTTCCAACATTTGATCAATGAAAGGTAAGGGAAAGTGATATTTTCTGGTGGCATCATTTAATTTTCTATAATCAATACAAACACGCCATCCTGTTACAGTCCTAGTAGGAATAAGCTCATTTTTTTCATTTATGATGACAGTCATGCCACCCTTCTTAGGTACGCATTGAACTGGGCTTACCCATGGACTATCAGAGATTGGATATATTAAACCTGCATCAAGCAGTTTAATAATTTCTTTCTTAACAACATCTTGCATATTAGGATTTAGTCTTCGTTGGCGTTGCACATACGTTTTATGACCTTCTTCCATAAGGATTTTATTTGTGCAATACGAAGGACTTATGCCTTTAATGTCATGAATCTTCCATGCAATAGCTGGTTTATGAGCTTTTAGCACAGAAATGAGTTAAGATTTTTCATTTTCAGTAAGAGAAGACGATATTATTACAGGTAATTTAGATTCACCATGTAAATAAGCATATTCCAAATGGTTTGGAAGTGGCTTTAACTCTAATGTAGGTGGTTCTTCTATCGATGATTTATATCGATATCTATCTTCATCTTTTAGCATTTGAATTTCTTCTGTTGTTGGTTCATATCCATTAACCATAAGTGTAGCTAACATTTCAGTTTCATCAATTGGTTCAGTTCCTTCTCCTAAAGAACATTCTCCTGTTCCTTGTAATTCTGGAAATTCTTCTAACAATTCTGCATGTGAATCTATAGTTCGAATATAATAACATGTATCATCTGCAGATTGCGGTTGTTGCATGGCTCTATCAACAGAAAAGGTAACACTCTCGTCCTCTATACTTAGGGCTAGTTTCTTACCGAACACGTCTATTATTGCTTTAGCCGTGTTTAAGAATGGGCTTCCTAATATAAGATGAACTCGAGAATCTTCATCCATGTCCAGAATAACAAAATCTACTGGAAATACTAAAGTACTAACTTTAACTAGCATGTTCTCCATTATCCCTCTAGGATATTTTACTGATCGATCGGCTAGTTGTATACTTATTCGTGTTGGTTTCAATTCTCCAAGGTCTAGTTTAGCGTATAGTGAATACGGCATTAAATTTATACTAGCACCTAAGTCTGCCAATGCTTCTATTGAACTAAGACTACCCAGAAAACATGGAATTATGAAACTTCCTGGATCTGAAAGTTTTTCTGGTATCTTATTCAATAGCACTGCAGAACAATTAGCATTCATAGTAACAGCCGAGAGTTCTTCCATTTTCTTTCTATTTGTGATTAGATCTTTCAGAAATTTAGCATATCTAGGCATTCCTCAAATCACATCAATGAAAGGAAGATTTACATTTATTTGTTTAAACATATCCAAGAATTTGGATTGCTCAGCTTCAAGTCTTTCTTTTCTCATTTTACTCGGGTAAAGAAGTGGTGGTTGGTATGGTTTAACATAAGGTTTTGCCTTAACTGTGTTATCTTCATTAACCTTTTCAACTACCGGTTCGGTTTCCTTTTCTTGCTCAGGTTGTGGTTCTTGTGGAGTAGGAATAGCGTCATTAGAAATTACAGGTATTTCAGGTGGTTTAAGTGTAATACCACTTCTTGTGGTAATGCCTTTAGCTGTTTCATTCTGGGGGTTAGCATTTGTATCACTAGGTAGACTCCCCGGTTTTATTTCACCTATTAACCTTGCTAGGTTACTTACTTCTTGTTCCAGATTTTGGATAGAAGCTTGTTGATTTCTAAATGCTTGAGCATTTTGTTCATTGGTTTGTTTCTGAGATGTGAAAAATTGAGTTTGAGATTCAACTAGCTTCGACATCATATCTTCTAAATTTGGCTTTTTATCATCGATTTGTGGTGGTTTATTTTGAAAAATAGGTCTTTGATGATTGTAAGTATTGTTGGATACTTATTGATTGCTAGGACCTTGTTGATTGTTGTATGGAATATTTCGGCTATAATTATGATTTTGATTGTAAATTGGTCTTAACGGTTGATAATTATTCTGATAATTATTTCCAGGCCTTTGGTTCATATATGAAACATTCTCTCTTTATTCCATTGTTTGTTCAATACTGAGACAATCTTTTGTCAAATGTGGTCCTCCACACTGCTCACAACTAATTCTTATTGAGTGAATATCTTTAGTCATCTTTTCCATTCGTCGCTCGACAGCATCTATCTTTGCAGAAATGGAATCAAAGTCATGGCTAGAATCGGCTCTAGCTGCTTTAGATGATCTAACGATATCTTTTTCTTGATGCCACTCATGTGAGTGGGAAGCAGTGTTAATAATTTTGTAAGCTTCAGTTGCGGTTTTCTTCATAAGGGAACCACCAGCTGCTATATCGATGTCTTTTCGTGTAGTGATGTCGGATCCTTGGTAGAATATTTGTACTATTTAATAAGTGTCTAAACCATGTTGCGGACATCCTCTTAACAATTTTACAAATCTTGTCCATGCCTCATATAGAATTTCATTTGGCTTTTGTGTGAACGTAACAATTTCTCCTTGAAGTCTTACGGCTTTAGATGCCGGAAAGAATTGTTTAAGAAAATTTTCAACTAAAACATCCCATGTATCAATCGCCCCTTCAAGGTAATGATTCTAACCAATCTTTGGCTTCTCCCTTTAAAGTCCAGGGAAATAACATGAGATAGATCTGTTCATCCTCCACTTCTCAGATTTTGAATAAAATACAGATCCTATTAAAGGTTCGAAGATGTTCGTTTGGATCTTCTTTCGGCGCACCACTAAATTGGCATTGATTAGTTACCATGTGTAGGATTTGTCCTTTGATTTCATAATCTGGCGCATTAATATCTGGTTGAGTAATTGCGTGACCTTGGCCAGTGCGTTTAGCTCGCATTCGGTCTTCCATACTTAGAGGTTCCAGATTTTCCATGATTGAATTTGTTGAATCTGAATCACTAGAGGATTCTTATTTAATGGTTTGTTCCTCGACAATCTCTGTTTGAATGATTGGTGGTTCCGGAGGAAAGATTAATGGTTCAGGATCTCTGAATTGTCCCTGAATATCCTCCGGATTCTCAATTGTGAGGTTTGGTTCAAAAAATGGATTATCGAAAATTTGAATTAGAGTACTTGGTCGACTGGATGACGATTCTAAAGAAAAATCAACGGCAACAATATTGGCTAGATGTCTTGATCGAGTTATAGGTGGTGAACATATAAAAGGTGGTGAACGTTTTGCTCGGTGCATTCACTGAATATCCTATTAGTTATAAAAGATAAAAATTATATAAGTTATCAAATTAATAGACTTTTCTGATTTTTTCCACCTTTCGAATAGCCTATAGATGCAGCAGGTAGCCAGGACCCTTTAAATCGGAAGCCCACAACTCGCCACTAACAAATCCAACTATTACTACGAACCAGAAAATTTTGGATGTCTATTAATTTAACCACTTAAAATAATTTTTCGTCAAAATTTAAAGAAATTTTAGAGAAGAAATGGAAAATTGTATGTCCTAAAAATAGAGCGGCGAAAAATAAGAAAGAAAAATATTGCGTCGAAAAATGTCGAAAAATAAAAGGTCGAAAAATAATAAAAAAAACGTAGCGCGTCGAAACTTAAAATTCTAAAAACTAAAAATTAAAAGTTACGTCTAAAGGTATTAAAGCTTAAAGGAATTCTAAATCCAAAACAAAAATTATTTAAAAAGTACTAAAATCTTAAAACGGCGTCGCAAAATTCTAAAGCACCTAAATCTTAGTCTAAAGAGAAAGCACTTAAGGGATTTTAAGGCAAAGCCTAAAAATCTAGAAATAAAAATTACTATGGCAAAAACTATATTAAAACTAATTAAGAGCAAAAAAACATATAAATTATGAATTAACGATTAAAAAGATATGAAATATAAAAAGATATAAAAAGTGATAAAATTATTTATTTTTATAAAAATATTATTTTTATATTTATTTTATAAAAGTATTAATTTTTATATATTAATAAAACTAATAAAACTTAAAAATACAAAATAATTAAAACTAATATTAAATAATATAATAATTAACCCTAATTATAATTAATAATAATAATAATAATAATCATAATAATAATAATAATAATAATAATAATAATAATAATAATAATAATAAAAACGTAACTCTAATACATTGACTAAGGTACCGGGACTGTCAAATTAGTCCATGCGATTGCATGGATTGTGTGTAGGATATTCATGCGGTCGCATGAATTAGGAAACCAGGCCAGAAGTTGGGCTGCTACAATGTAGTGGCCCGTATACTTTTATATATATATTTTTTTTTCTGTTTTAAATTTTCTGTTTTAATATTTATATAAATTAAATAAAAACTTATATTTTTACAAACTAAAAATAGAAATAGAAATATTTTATAATTTATATATTTTGAACAATTCTTAAAAATATATATAATTTGTTTTTCTTTTTATATTTTTGTATTTTTAAAACGTATTTTTACAAAACTAAATTAAAAATCTTTTTTTTATATATAGCGTTTCGCTTCCGGCATTTAAGCAGTCCCCGGCAGCGGCGCAAAAAAACTTGATGTGCGTAGAGGTGTATACGAAATAGTTATATTTTTATTACGAAATACTATTAAATACGATACAATTTTACACAAGTTATTTATTTATTTATAGAGTGGATATATCTAAACCTTGCTACAACACTTATAGGCAGTGTACATAATCGTACAGTAGTGTACTTTTTAGTAAGTCCGGTTCGTTCCACAGGGAGCTAGCCAAGTTTAACGCTATATTTTTAAAACTATATTTGTAAATATATAAATATATATAAAAGTAGTATTTTTATTATAAAAGGGGTTTTTTACCGTTTAATGACCGGTTTGTCGATTTTAAAACTTTAGTCACAGTTAAAACCTAATGTAAAATATTAAAAATAAAAATAACTTAATTTAAAGCGTAAAGTAAATAACGATAATTAAAGTGCGATAATTAAAAGTGCGATAAATGAAATGACAATAAATAAAAGTGCGATAATTAAAAAGTACGATAATTAAAAGTGCAATTAAATACAATGACAGTAAATAAAAATGCGATGAAATATGAAATAAAGGAATTATGCTTATTTAAACTTCCGTAATCATGATGTATGACGTGTTGATTTTAGTTTATTACCATGGGTTAATTGTCCTTTGTCCTGGATTATTCAATATGTCCATCTGGTTTTGTCCATAACAGTCCATCAGTCATAAATATAAAGTGCGAGTGTCCTCATCAAATTATCCTTATATCCGAAGTCAAATATTCCAACTAATTGGGGACTTAAACTATAATTACACCAATTTTCCTTGTATATAATTCACCCCTGTTTTAATAAGTCCATTGACTATTAATCCATTCCCGTGTCCGGTTAAATGAACGATTATTAGTACTTATAAATATCCCGTCCATCGTGTCCGATTGAGTGTATGTGGTTATTTATAGGTACGTCCAATTGTAAATCTTTATATTAAATTAACGAACTATCATTCAATTAAACAAATATAAAGCCCATTAATAGCCCATAGCCCAATTTTCACAAGTGTTGTTCTTTTGTTCAAACCCCAATTATGGTACAAAGCCCAATTACCCCAATCTTAATATTTAGCCCAACATCATGATTACTTCGGCATTAAATAAGAATAATAATAACTTAGCTACGAGATATTAATTTAAAATGGTTGAACATAACTTACAATGATTAATAATAGCGTAGCGTTACACGGACAGAATTTCGACTTACACACTTGCAACATTCGCTAACATACCCTTATTATTATTAAATCAAAATTAAAATTATAATATATATATATATATATATATATATATATATATATATATATATTACGTGAGAGATAGAGAAGAGAAAAAGATGTGTGATATTCGGCCGAAAACTGCGAAATTTATAGGATGTCACCAAATTTTTTGCTCCATGCGATCGCATGGCATTTGGTCTTGCTGGCCATGTGATCGCATGGCGTGGGATTCCAGCTCACATTCGATTGTCACCTAGTTTGCCGACGGTTTTATATATAATATAATATATATATAATTTTAAGAATTAATTATATATTATATTATATTCATGTGCATAGTTGACTTGTAATTTTTAGTCCGTTGCGTCGAGCGTTGAGAGTTGACTCTGGTCCCCGTTCCGGATTTTTGAACGTCCTTGCGTACAATTTAATATCTTGTACTTTGCGTTTTGCGTCTTGTACTCTTGTAATTTTGAGACGTTTCTCATCAATAAATTGAACCACTTTGATTGTACTTTGTACTTTTGAGCTTTTTGGTCGTTTGCGTCTTTAATTCATCGAATCTGTCTTTTAACTTCACCTTTTATTATTTAAACGAATATCACTTGTAAATAGAACAATTGCAACTAAAAGCTTGTCTTTCTTGAGGGATAATGCTATGAAATATATGTTCGTTTTTAGCATTATCATTATCTCTGGTCCCATTGCGAGGTATTGACATCTATATGATACACGGTGATGATTTTGAATGCAACGTCTTTTGAAATATGCCATGAATGACTCCATGTAATGTCTTTTTCAATTAGCAAATACACAACGGAAGACTTCTAGGACCTGAGAATAAACATGCTAAAGCGTCAATACAAAGGTTGGTGAGTTCATCGGTTTATCATAAATAATGATTTCAGTAATAGTAATAGACCACAAGATTTCAGTTTCCATATATATCCTCAAACCGCAGTGTAATAAAAAGATTCTACAACCATGGGCACTCGGTAACAAGCCTTAACAATAATAATAATGAATGCCCCTGAATGTATAAATTGCAGCGAATCAAGTGCGATAATAACCTCGAAGTACTAAACACCTGTTAAATGCTAGCGTGACTAGCCCTGATGGGGTTGTCAAACCCGATAGATCTATCAATAGGATTCGCGCCTACCAGTTCATAAACCAATAGATTAATGTTACCAAGCTAGGTGAATATTTATGATTCTAACCCATGTTGAATCAAGTTTAGTACTTGTGTCTATTTTGTAAAACAGTTATAAAACATTGCATGTATTCTCAGCCCAAAAATATATATATAAAGGGAACTATGAAACTCACGATACGATATTTGTAGTAAAATATGCATACGACGGAACTGAACAATGCAGGGTTGGCCTCGGATTCACGAACCTATTCTAACGACCCGTCCTAATCCATATGGATGAATACATTACATTTGGTTACATCGCGAGGAACTTGACCTCTATATGATACATTTTACAAACATTGTATTCGTTTTTAAAAGACAAACTTTCATTACATCGAAAGTTGACAGCATGCATACCATTTCATAATATATCCAACTATAATCTTGATGAACTCAACGACTCGAATGCAACGTCTTTTGAAATATGCCATGAATGACTCCAAGTAATATCCTTAAAATGAGCTAATGCACAGCGGAATATTTCTTTCATACCTGAGAATAAACATGCTTTAAAGTGTCAACCAAAAGGTTGGTGAGTTCATTAGTTTATCTTAAACGATCATTTTCATCATTTTAATAGACCACAAGATTTTTATTTCTCATAAATACACATCTCGTATCAGGCATTTCGCAAACTGCATAGAGATAAAAATCATTCATATGGATCGAACACCTGGTAACCGACATTAACAAGATGCATATTTTCACACCCCCAGTTAGGGCCTGGGCGAAATGTGACTTAATATCAAAATATACCAACATATTATAATAACGAGAAAAATACTAAATGAGAGATTTAAACTTTATTGAGTACGCAAAGGAAAATGAAATGTCGTTACAAAGGAATAAAGTAAATGTTTAAATGTAATAGTAATAAATGCGATAATTTCTTGATCCTATGTCCAAGTAGCATCACATAAGCAGTAGATAAGTAAGCTTGAATCAAACAGCACCTGAGACAAAACATGCTAAAGTGTCAACCAAAAGGTTGAGTGAAGTTCATAGGTTTAACAAAAGTTTGGCTGTTGTTTTAGACCACAAGTTTTAGTTTGTAAAGTTGATCTCCCGCAGGATCAAAAAGTTATGCCAAAGCGTGATATTTAGACTAAACGTTCAAGTTTGCCCCATGATAAGTTGTGTCTATCCTTGTTGGTTTAATTTCATTATCAAGTAATACAAAGACTTAGTCAAATGTATCGTGGACGTTACTCCCGATAGGCCTACCCCCAATAATTAAGCATGCAGCAGCTATTAAAAATATCACTGTAGGGACTTAGTCGGACATAGCCGGGTATAGCATAGTTTAACAGTTTGGTACTTGTGTCTAAATTGTAAAAAGTAAAAACAGCATGTGTCTCACCCCAAGTAAAGTAAGTAAGTTTGCTAGCAATAAAGAGGGGCTATGAATTCACCTTAAATAGCAGTTGAAGTATTCCACGCAAGAAGGAAAGTAAAGCAAGTAAGTGATCTGGATATCAACCTAGAGGTATAACGTTTGATTAGTTAATGTCTAACATACATAAAGTATGTTTATTAATATAGCAACTATATTGACAGTGACGGTTTTCGAGAAAAGTTCCTATTTCTCAAAAGTTTCTATTTTTGGAAACTTACTATTTATGGAAAGCTTCCACTTATAGTAAGCTTCTAGTTTAAGAATGTTCGGGTTATAATTCTTAACAAAGATGTTGTACAATCTCGCCCAAACTTCATTGCTAACATGCAGGTTACTCGAATGATCTATTGTTACCGAGTGGCCCAGGATCTCTTGACCAGAATCTAAGTCTTGGCATTCGAGATCCACAAGCGTCCCATAATGGTAACAAGGATCACCCTAGGCCACAAGTAGCGGTGATGTTTGTAGTCTTTGTACGCTATCTTTAATTATAACCTTCACGTTAGGTGCGTATATACATATATATTCATTAATTCAATTTTAATTATAATTCCTATATATTAATTCATAAAAACACTTTTATAATTTTTAGTAACATATATTACTAATTATAACATGTTATTTATTTTATTTTTAATTGCATATAATTTATAACATTATTTACATATTTTAGTAAAAAAAAATAATAAACTGAAGTAAAAAGTAAAAAGTAAAAAGTAAAAAGTAAGAAAAGAATACTTACTAGTAGTAATTCTTCAAAGAGAGAATGAGAGAAATTTTGGTGTTAGTTTGAATGAGAAATGAGGGGTATTTATACTTGAAAAAATTAGGTAAAAAGAATAAAATAATTAAAAGAAAAAGAGATATTTTAATTTTTAATGGGATTTTAAAATTCAAAAGTATTAAATGTTAGGTCATAGGATAATGCACAAAATAAAATAATAAAAGTAGTTTTTCCATTATAATTTTTAATTAAAAAGTATTTTATTTATTTATTTATTTATTTTTTTAAATTCATTTATTTTAAGGATTTTTTTATATAAATAAACAAATTGATTTAGTGCTTTTCAAAGAATATTTGTCAATATTTTTTTTATTTAATTAATAAATACAAATTTTACATAAAAATAATAAATAATTCGGTATTTTGTATTTTTAATAATAATTATGATTTTAATTATTAAACTATAGTTTTAGTAAGTTTGTAAATATTATTAAATTTATATATAATTGGATTTATTATATAGTTAAATATATAATATATTAACTAAATAATAAAAGTGATACAAAGTTTATATACTTAGTTAAATTATGTAAAATTATATAAATTAATAATATATTATTTATTTAAGCGTACATTGTTGACTAAAAATTACTATTCGGTCAATATTTAATTGTATATAACAACCCTTAATACATATAGTCAGGTAGATAACCCTAGGCTTAATTCAGTAAATTTAGAAGTCGAAAAGTGAGGGTTGTTACAGCACCTCCCCGTTAATAAAAACTTCGTCCTGAAGTTTTAGGTAGACTTCTCGGATACATCAGCGGTTGAGAAGAGATGGGGATATTTCTGTTTCATTTGGTCTTCACGTTCCCAGGTATACTCGGGGCCACGTCTTAACAATAGGTATGGTGCTTTGTTTTAAGCGTCTTGCAGATCAGTCCATGACTTCTACGGGTTCCTCTATGAAGTGCATTTTATCATCAATACGAATGTTATCCAAAGGAATAACGAGAGTGTCATCAGTAATACACCGTTTAAGATTTGAGACATGAAACACATCATGTACTTGACTGAGTTCGGTTGGTAGTTTTAATCGATATGCCATGGGACCAATTCTTTCAGTGATTGTGAAAGGTCCAACATATCGTGGACTGAGTTTACTTCGTTTACCGAAACGGACAACACCTTTCCAAGGGGATACTTTCAACATGACTTTATCTCCAACTTGGTATTCGATGTCCTTTCGTTTCTTATCGGCATAACTCTTCTGTCGGCTACGGGCAGTTTCTAAACGTTGCTTAATTTGAACGATATTTTCGGTAGTTTCATGAATAATTTCAGGACCAGTTAAATGTCTGTCCTCAAGTTCATTCCAACACAGAGGGGATCTACACTTCCGTCCATATAGAGCTTCAAAAGGTGCAGCTTTAATGCTAGAGTGATAACTGTTGTTATAAGAAAATTCAACCAACGGCAGATGTCTATCCCAGCCTTTGCTGAAGTCGATAACACAAGCGCGAAGCATATCTTCTAATGTTTGAATGGTTCGTTCACTTTGACCATCGGTTTAAGGATGATAAACAGTACTCATGTCGAGTTGAGTTCCAAGAGCAGTTTGTAAGGATTTCCAGAATCTGGAAGTGAATCTACTGTCGCGATCGGATATGATTGATATAGGAACACCATGACGAGAGACAATTTCTTTGATATACAGTTGTGACAATCTCTCCATCTTGTCGGTCTCCTTGATCGGTAAAAAATGAGCAGATTTAGTAAGACGATCTACTATGACCCATATAGTATCATTTCCACTAGAAGTCTTGGGCAATTTAGTAATAAAGTCCATAGCGATACATTCCCACTTCCACTGCGGAATATCGGGTTGTGTCAACATACCAGAAGGCTTTTGATGTTCAGCCTTGACTTTCAAACAAGTGAGACACTTACTAACATAAGTAGCAATGTCGGTTTTCATGTTAGGCCACCAGTAGAATTCCTTCACATCGTGGTACATCTTACTGGAACCCGGATGAATAAAATACCTAGTCTTATGTGCGTTATCCAAGACTAGTTCACGGAGATTACCGAAGCGAGGAACCCAAATTCTGTTGCCAAAGTACCGTGTACCATTAGCTTTCACTTGGAGTTGGTTCTCGAAACCGATAGGTCCTTCACCTTTGATAAGTGTTGGTTTAATAGCTTCCAGTTGAGCTTCGCAAATTCGTGATATAAGATTTGATTTGATTTTCAGGTTTAAGGCACGAACACATTTAACATCGTCTTTTCGACTAAGGGCATCGGCAACTACATTTGCCTTGCCAGGATGATATTCCATCTTACAGTCATAATCGTTCAATAACTTGAGCCATCGGCTTTGCCTCATATTCAGCTGTTTTTGATCAAAGATGTGTCGAAGATTTTTATGGTCAATGTACACCGTAAACTGGGTACCATATAGATAATGTCTCCATATCTTTAATG
Organism: Rutidosis leptorrhynchoides; assembly: GCF_046630445.1. Lineage (NCBI taxonomy): Eukaryota > Viridiplantae > Streptophyta > Magnoliopsida > Asterales > Asteraceae > Rutidosis > Rutidosis leptorrhynchoides. Next base: position 264,917,511 of record NC_092337.1, read on the forward strand.
CAAATACCACGGCACCTAACTCAAGGTCGTGTGTGGTATAGTTCTCCTCGTGTTTCTTCAACTTTCTAGATGCGTAGGCAATAACCTTTTCACGTTGTATTAAAACACAACCAAAGCCTTGCTTTGAGGCATCGCAGTAAATAAAAAAATCGTCAGTACCTTCAGGTAAAGATAGAATCGGGGCTGTGGTCAATTTCTCCTTCAGAATCTTGAAAGCAGATTCCTGTTCTTCGGACCACTTAAATTTCTTCCCTTTTTGAGTTAGCTTCGTAAGCGGTTTAGCAATGAGAGAAAAATCTTTTATGAACCTTCGATAGTAACCAGCAAGTCCCAAAAACTGGCGAATATATTTCGCGGTCTTTGGTATCTCCCAGTTCTGAATAGCAGCAATCTTAGCTGGATCGACATATATTCCTTCTCTATCAACAACATGTCCAAGGAATTGTACGGTTTTGAGCCAAAACTTGCACTTAGAAAATTTAGCATAGAGCTGTTCCTTTCTTAAGAGTTCAAGAATCATACGTAAATGTTGCTCATGTTCTTTCTCACTCTTGGAATAGATCAAGATATCGTCAATGAACACAATAATGAATTTATCGAGGTAAGGCTTGCAGACATGATTTATAAGATCCATGAATACAGCAGGAGCATTGGTCAAACTAAAAGGCATGACACAGAATTCATAGTGCCCATAACGAGTACGAAAAGCAGTCTTAGGAATATCGGATTCCTTGACTCTAAGTTGGTGATATCCGGACCTCAAATCAATCTTTGAATAAACACTTGACCCTTGAAGTTGGTCGAATAGATCATCAATACTTGGCAACGGATAACGGTTCTTGATAGTAAGCTTGTTAAGTTCGCGGTAATCAATGCACATCCTTAACGTACCATCCTTCTTTTTAATAAATAGAATAGGAGCTCCCCATGGGGACGAGCTTGGACGAATGAAACATTTATTCAATAGTTCTTGGAGCTGGTTGGAAAGTTTCTTCATCTCAGAGGGTGCTAAATGATACAACGCTTTAGCAATAGGAGCAGCACTAGGAGTTAAATCAATTTGAAATTCAGATTGTCGAGGAGGTGGAAGACCAGGAAGATCTTTGGGAAACACATCGGGAAAGTCTTTAACCACTGGTACATCTTCAATACGCTTCTCTTTCGATTCAATCATCTTAACGTGAGCTAGAATAGCTGGATAACCTTTCTTAAGGTATTTGCGAGTTTTAATACAGGAGATGATGTTGAGATTGGAACCACTCTTTTCACCTTGGATGATGAGAGTCTCTCTATTTCCCAATGGAACATTAACAGTTTTATCGTAACACATGATATATATAAAACACTTTATATTATTAAGGAATGAGGCATTAAATAAGCCTTTTAGTGCACGATTCGGAAATAGAAATAGTTTTAAGGCATAGCCTTTACATAGATAGAAAATGGAAAAATAACTAAAGAATATTAAGATTAAAGTAGTCTTCATGTCTCTTCTTCTCTTCCTCAAACTTCTTCATCACTTTTTCCATGTTATCCTTCACAAGTTTCTCTAGCCTTTCGGTTTGAGATTCGAGAGAATCTTTGATAAACTTATCATATCGCTCGTTCTTTCCTTTTTGTTTTTCGTAGAGGTACTCGAGATTCTCGTAAAGGTTGGTAACATGACTGTTAACGGCATTGATGTCGTATTCCCTTAAGGCAAGTTGTTTGTCGACTCGGCTTCTCTCCATTTTCATTCGGAAGTTAACATCCTCCTGGAGATGATCAAGTGATTGCTTTCCCCAACGAGTGATGCGTTCTTCCTCGTACTTTAGGAGCCTTAATTCTTTTCTTAGTTCAACATTTTCCTCCACCAACTTCTTAATTTCGCGGTCCTTCTTATCCATACGGACCTCCACTATTTCCATGTTGCGAAGCATACCCTCATACTTAGCAGCATCATTATAAGAAGGAGTCCGGGCTCTCTTCCTTGATGGACCGACTTTTTCATGACATTTTCCTTTATCTTCGATTCTCGGAGTTGGATAATATTGAGGAGACCTTTGTGAATTTCGCAGAGTATTTGGACTATAGTTTGGTGAAGCAGGACTGTAAGAAGGACTTCGAACAGGTCTTGATGTTTCAGAGTGTCCAACATCTACTTCGGTAGTAGGGTTGTGAGTTGCCTTGTTAGGCTTGTTAACGCTTAGGCTTGACATCCTATCATTAGGAAAGAGACTTTGATTAGAATCTTTTAGTCAAGTATTGGAAAGCATAAATGTTAAGATTATAAGGCAATCCTAAGTGCATTAAAGTCTATGGCAGGAAAGGTTATAGCTTTCTAGATTGCTAAGGCACCCTAGCTAACACATAAGGCACACACAAAAATGCAATCCTGGTTCTCTATAATAGCCTGGTTATGCTCTGATACCAATCTTTCACACCCCCAGTTAGGGCCTGGGCGAAATGTGACTTAATATCAAAATATACTAACATATTATAATAACGAGAACAATACTAAATGAGAGAGTTAAACATTATTGAGTATGCAGCGGAAAATGAAATGTCGTTACAAAGGAGTAAAGTAAATGTTTAAATGCAATAGTAATAAATGCGATAATCTCTTGATCCTATGTCCAAGTAGCATCATATAAGCAGTAGATAAGTAAGCTTGAATCAAACAGCACCTGAGACAAAACATGCTAAAGTTTCAACCAAAAGGTTGAGTGAAGTTCATAGGTTTAACAAAAGTTTGGCTGTTGTTTTAGACCACAAGATTTAGTTTGTAAAGTTGATCTCCTGCGGGATCAAAAAGTTATGCCAAAGCGTGATATTTAGACTAAACGTTCAAGTTTGCCCCATGATAAGTTGTGTCTGTCCTTGTTGGTTTAATTTCATTATCAAGTAATACAAAGACTTAGTCAAATGTATCGGGGACGTTACTCCCGATTGGCCTACCCCCAATAATTAAGCATGCAGCAGCAATTAAAAATATCACTGTAGGGACTTAGTCGGACATAGCCGGGTATAGCATAGTTTAATAGTTTGGTACTTGTGTTTAAATTGTAAAAAGTAAAAACAGCATGTGTCTCACCCCAAGTAAAGTACGTAAGTTTGTAAGCAATAAAGAGGGGCTATGAATTCACCTTAAATAGCAGTTGAAGTATTCCACGCAAGAAGGAAAGTAAAGCAAGTAAGTGATCTGGATATCAACCTAGAGGTATAACGTTTGATTAGTTAATGTCTAACTGACATAAAGTATGTTTATTAATATAGCTACTATATTGACAGTGACAGTTTTCGAGAAAAGTTTCTATTTCTCAAAAGTTTCTATTTTTGGAAACTTACTATTTACGGAAAGCTTCCACTTATAGTAAGCTTCTAGTTTAAGAATGTTCGGGTTATAATTCTTAACAAAGACGTTGTACAATCTCGCCCAAACTTCGTTGTTAACATGCAAGTTACTCGAATGATCTATTGTTACCGAGTGGCCCAGGATCTCTTGACCAGAATCTAAGTCTTGGCATTCGAGATCCACAAGCGTTCCATAATGGTAACAAGGATCACCCTAAGCCACAAGTAGCGGTGATGTTTGTAGTCTTTGTACGCTATCTTTAATTATAACCTTCACGTTAGGTGCGTATATACATATATATTCATTAATTCGATTTTAATTATAATTCCTATATATTAATTCATAAAAATACTTTTATAATTTTTAGTAACATATATTACTAATTATAACATGTTATTTATTTTATTTTTAATTGCATATAATTTATAACATTATTCACATATTTTAGTAAAAAAAATAATAAACTGAAGTAAAAAGTAAAAAGTAAAAAGTAAAAAGTAAAAAGTAAGAAAAGAATACTTACCAGTAGTAATTCTTCAAAGAGAGAATGAGAGAAATTTTGGTGTGAGTTTGAATGAGAAATGAGGGGTATTTATACTTGAAAAAATTAGGTAAAAAGAATAAAATAATTAAAAGAAAAAGAGATATTTTAATTTTTAATGGGATTTTAAAATTCAAAAGTATTAAATGTTAGGTCATAGGATAATGCACAAAATAAAATAATAAAAGTAGTTTTTCCATTATAATTTTTAATTAAAAAGTATTTTATTTATTTAATTTTTTTTAATTCATTTATTTTAAGGATTTTTTTATATAAATAAACAAATTGATTTAGTGCTTTTCCAAGAATATTTTTCAATACTTTTTTATTTAATTAATAAATACAAATTTTGCATAAAAATAATAAATAATTCGGTATTTTGTATTTTTAATAATAATTATGATTTTAATTATTAAACTATAGTTTTAGTAAGTTTGTAAATATTATTACATTTATATATAATTGGATTTATTATATAGTTAAATATATAATACATTAACTAAATAATAAAAGTGATACAAAGTTTATATACTTAGTTAAATTATGTCAAATTATATAAATTAATAATATATTATTTATTTAAGCGTACATTCTTGACTAAAAATTACTATTCGGTCAATATTTAATTGTATATAACAACCCTTAATACATATAGTCAGGCAGATAACCCTAGGATTAATTCAGTAAATTTAGAAGTCGAAAAGTGAGGGTTGTTACACATATAGAATATCTCCATCATTCCGGGACACCCATCGGACATGATAATTTCGAAGTACTAAAGCATTCCAAATTTCAGAATGGGGCTTATTGGGCCCGATAGATCTATCTTTAGGATTCGTGTTAATTAGGGGGTCTGTTCCCTAATTCTTAGGCTACCAAGCTAAAAGGGGCATATTCGGCTTCGATCATTCAACCATATAATGTAGTTTCGATTACTTGTGTCTATTTCGTAAAACATTTATAAAAGCGCATGTATTCTCAGTCTCAAAAATATATAATTGCAAAAGCATTTAAAAAGGGAGTAATGAAACTCACTATACGATATTTTGTAGTAAAAATATTCATACGACGATACTGAACAATGAAAGGTTGGCCTCGGATTCAAGAACCTATAACAATTATATATATTAACACATATATTTGTAATCGTACAAATTCACATATAATTATTAGTGATATAGATTCTATGTTTCATATATATATATATATATATATATATATATATATATATATATATATATATATATATATATATATATATATATATATATATATATATATATATATATATATTATTAAATTGTAACTTATTATAATGTATTCAAATTAATATCTATATTTATATATGTCTTATTATTACTTATAATATTTTAAGATATATTTATACACTAGGTGTAATTTAGTTATTATTATAGTTAACAAAAATATTGTATGTAATATACTTTTTATATATAAATTTATTATGTTTGTAAAATCAATAATTATAATAGTACTAAAATAGAGATAAAAAGATAAGTTTAAAAGTAATAATAAAAGTAATGTTAATACTAATAATAATAATAATAATGATACTTTTAATTTTAATAAAAAGATAAGTTTAATAATAATGATAATTCTAATATCAGTCTTAATGATAATACTACTAATTTTAATGATAAGAGTCATTAGGATTATCATAATAAGGATAATATTATTCCTAATAATAATGATAATATTAATAATTAGTAATAATAATAATAATAAATAACAAAAATATTATTAATAATAACAATAAGAGTAATAATAATAACTACCTCACTAGAAAAGCTCCAAAAAGAATAACTGCCCATGCCCGGGCTCGAACCCACGACCTCTCGATAACACACAAACCCTAAATTATCCCTCTACTTATGTTTTCTTGTTATTATTGGGATTTAATTCCTTTTAACTTAATTTTCGTTATTATTTCTGGTACACCAACACGACATCCTCAATTTCATAATTATAATCACATAACATAACAGGCTCGATTACAGGCCTTAATAAGGGCAGCCCATTGTCTTGATTAGGGATCATTAAGCCCACTTTGGTAATCTAATTGATGAGTCCAAATAAGATTTCGTTGGTTGTTTTGCTTCCACAAGATGCTCGACCCAAAAAAAAATATATTACAGCAGCCCAACTAGTTTGAAACAGGAAACGAAATAGCTGTACTATCCTCATCATCAATCCATGATCATAATCATGCTTCACTTAATTATTATCAAAAAAACTAATAATAACTAAAGGTCAATTTCTTGTTCCCCATTATGGTCGGCTATGGAATTATTTTGTTTGTTCCACATGCACCTTTAATAATGTGATGTAAAGTATCATTCCTCAAAACCAAGTTGACAAACTATTAATCAATGACCCATGCCACCAGTTTCAATTCGTTAATTGCATAAGACAGAAACAACATAAAATAACAGCGATTCTGAGATCGAATTGAACTAGTAACGTCTTCCTGTTTGGCTGTTTACGAAAGTTTCAACAAGACAGAAAAATTAGCTGAATAGAAGCAGGTTAACGGGGGTGGTAATCGAGGTTGTTTAACGGCTGCATAAACAGTAACCTGGTAATGAAACAGAAACAATAGCAGTCAGGACCTGCAGTCCTCTTGTGATAGTTGTAACTTTTTTTTAAACGTACACCAAAAGTAGAAACAAACAGGGAAGATGTAGTAACAGGAACATATGGTGATGGGTTGTTGTGTTTTAGGGTGTTGGTTATGGAAATATAGGTGGTGATAGTGGTGTTCTTTGGCCGAAAGTTATAAGGCGGCGAGTGGTGGTGTTTGCTTTGTTGATAGGATTAGAAGTGGGTTTAAGTGGTAAGTGGTTTACGACTGTTTGAGGTGGTGATTGGAATGGTTCTAAGGTGGTTTATGGTTGAAGAAAATATGAGAGAGAGGGAGAAGATGAGAGAGATTATATTGAAATGGTGGTTACCGGTTGTCTTTGTTAAGTTCCTAACAGCCGGCCAAAACAAAGACATGAATCAAACAGCAGCTTATCATCATGATCATTGTATCAACGTTGTTGGTTTGTAGCTGAAACAGTTAATAGCAGCAACATCTATAATCGAACATCAAGTTGTGGAGAACGAATGGAAAACAGAAAACAGCGGTACTGTAGCAAGCAGTTGCAGGTTTTATGGTTCATTTGATGGTGGTTTTTGAGTGGGTTCAAGGTGGTAACGATGGGTTTCGACTGTTAACACTACTCGTATTAAGAAGTGGTCGTATAGTTTGATAGTGGTTATAAGTGATTGAGAAGAGGTGATGGTGCAGAGGTTTTGATAGTGGCGGGTGGTTTGATTTGCCAACATGAACATCGAGCAGAAGGTTGCAATAATCATGATGGCATTTTAAGATAGTGGTGGTCGTCTTGGTGACGGATTGAAACTGAACAAAACAGCAATAGCAACAATCACGAGTCGTAGCAGGAGCTTGGTAAGGATGTTTTTTGTGGTTTCGATCGTGAATAAACTGACGGTTAATAGCAACACAACAGGTGATGATGTAGTTGTTTTTAAAGTGGTGAAGGTGGTGGTTCCTGGTGGTCTTTAATCCTAAATAGAAACAACGGTAGTAGCACGAATGGGGAATAACAAAATTAGATTGGTAGATGGTTTTGGAAATGGTTGTGTTGATTATCCATATGCAATGCATATGTACATGTCTATATATAAACTATATACAATTCATAAAGTGTAAAGAATATAGGAATGACAGAGTAATGATAATGATAATTAATATAATATAAAGTTAGAAATATGTGAATATGCAGTATCTCAAATAGAAAAGCCATCGGATGAATTGGCTTATTCTACCGACGATTTTAATGCGAATAGTAACTCATACTCCGTTGATAATCAGTGGCGGATAAAAGTGTTCGGAATAATACCAAATTTTTACAGTAATTATATTTATTTATTTTAGTCATTTTGGTATAAAATTTGGTTATTAAATATTTGTAAAAAAAAATTAATTCATCTGTCCGCGCTCGATTCTAGGTAAAATATGAAAAGTGTTCAAATTTAACAATTAGCTCCTAAATACATTTTTAATAAGCATATAATTTATATAACTCATTTTTGGATCATCGTTTATTTTAAATCATATAAGTTTGAATTTAACTTGTTTAATATCAATCGAAACATCAACGAGTATTACCATCATTTAATATTTATTTTTAATATACTTTATTTATATATATAGATATACTTTAAATAATAATTATAATAATATCCTATTTTTATTTTATTAATTTAATAACAACAACATATAATACTTCAAATTATATTTCAAATTATTATATATACACACACACACACACACACGTCTATTTAAAATTAATTGTTCGTAAATCGTTGGGAGCAGTCGAATGTCCATTGAATATATGAAACAGTTCAAACTTTTTGAGACTCAACTTTACAGACTTTGTTTAGTGTGTCGAATTCATATAAAGATTAAGTTTAAATTTGGTCGGAAATTTCCGGGTCATCACAGTACCTACCCGGTAAAGAAATTTCGTCCCGAAATTTGATTGGGATGGTCATGGCTGACAATAAGTATGTATTAATGACGCATGTGAGCTGATGAATAAAGTTTTATTACCATTGAGTAATAAGGAATAAATAATTCGATTATTCGAAAAGTATAAGTGAGGCTATCGCAAAAGATTGAAATACAGAAATAGAGATTCGTCTTAACTTTTGACGTTGTCTTGGTTGAATTCCGGAATTCAAGGGATTCAAAGAAAGTCTTCGAAATCTAAAAGATTTGATTCTTCGGCAAATAAGGAAATTAAGATCTCTATAATTAAATATGGTGATCTGCCTCGATTACACTGTCTGATATTTTCATTATAAATTAAACTCTTCCGTTCCATTATTCTCACCATTCTTATACTTTCCTTCTTAGTTCATACATCCAAAAGATTGTGAAAATGCCTAATCCCGTTCTAATCCTTGATATTTTCCTAATTATCATTTCTGTCATCCTTCTTTTCAATCTTCCACCAGAAAATCTGTTTACTTATACTATTACCTTGGGGTGATACTATTCTTAATTCTACCTGATCAATCCTAGATTATCCTAGTAAGGTTAATCACTGATTGAGTGCAATGAGGGGGTAAAATGGATGTCGATTATGATTTTGGGACCTTATTGTCATATTTTGTTAAGTGCTAAACGATCAATAACCATGTCCCGGTCTTCATGGATTACCTTAACCAAATAATGATCAAGTCTCGGGCAAAGTCACGAGAGAGATCAATATGGCTAGAGCAATTCTTCCAGAATCAACAACCTAAAATGAGAGGTCAAGCTCCCTATTTATAGGCTCAGGAGTTACGCGGAAGTAAGATGTGCGGGCACTTAGGAATTCCGCACAAACACTGCGAGAACCCTTCGCACTCTTTAATATTCTGCGTAATTCAACCGCATTCATTTGGGCTTCACCGCGGTTTCAGTATCTTGTGCTTTTGCCTTTAAATGCCTTTCCGCATTAAAAATATACATATACATATGTATGTATATGATCAAGTCCCCCCAGTTTATTGTGTTACAATTTCGCAGAAAATGTAAGACAATAAACTCTAAAAAATAAAATTTGCAGTTTATCCGCATGTGCATACAATTCACGCACAATGTTTCGCGTAAAGACATGATTCATTTTTCCTTTCGCTGAGGTTTTGTTGCGTATATAACCGTTGAATAAAAATACCGTTGTGATGTATTCTCTCTCTCTCTCTCTCTCTATATATATATATATATATATATATATATATATATATATATATATATATATATATATATATATATATATATATATATATATATATATATATATATATAGGAGCTGATCTATCATTTCATCCATCATATTATCTCTTTCTCATATTATTCATCAATATCTGCATCCCTTTAAAACCCTTTCATTTTACGCACACACTCTTCTCATTCAATTATCATTATGAGGGTTTCCGAGATTGAAAAGAAAGATAACACAAAACAATTTCTCGCGGAGAGGCTCAAAAGTCCTGAATCAAGAGCATCCTCAAAACCTGCACAGAAATCTCCTACCACCGGCACCCATCAAACAACTTTAACTCCTAGTAAACGACCCGCCACATCTCCTCTTTCAGGATCATCAAAGAGGTTTACGCGGTCTAGCTCAGTTGTTCCCGCTGCACCCGAGACTGGTAATATGCAAATGACGTTTACTATTGTTGCTTTAAGTAACACCTATATTGTTCAATTATGTTAATATATCTTTCTTTTTCTGTAGCAGAAACATCTATTACTCCACCACCATCAACACAAACAAGTTCTCCACCAACATTTGATTTAACCAAATATGAAGACATTTGGCGCACTCCTCCCAGCAATGTTAAATCAATTAAAGTGGATGGCCTTCAAGGCTATTTATGCGCCTCTCCAAAAGCTGCACTGGATCAACGGCAACATATGAAACTTGCCCTTCCTCATGATTTGCGCGTTGAGTTTAGTAAACTCTCGCATAGCGACGCATTCAACTGCTTTGCCCAAAACATCTATATGTCATTTGCATCTGCGTTTGATTTAATGTCACGTCAAGAAAAGTTTACTGAATTTTTGAAAAAGGAACAAACCAAGCACGCAATCACTCAATCCCAACTATCATCCACCACCACAGAATTACAAGCAACAAAAAATTCTGTGGATGATTTGAAAAAACAACTGTCTGAGAAAGTCATCGAAATGGACAATCTTCAGGCCGCCCATGATTCAATGAAAACCAAGCTCCTTCAAACCCAAACCGAGCTATCTGCAGTTTTATCCGTAAAAACGACTGCAGAATCAAACTACGCAAAACTTCGCGAATATCTACCTGAACTTGGGCAAAAAATTATGGATTCTGCCGATGTTTCTCAACGATTTGATACATATGTCACCGCACTTCAACAGCTTGAGCGGGTGAAATTCTTGCAAGAGATTAGCAAGATTACTGTTCTACCGGAACCAATGCCGGAATATATTGAGAAATTAATCTGCCCACTTGAAGAGGCAGAAGAAATGGTTGCATTGGCCAGGGAAGGAATCCGCGTTATTCCTATTCCAAAATTAGAGGCGCTAATTCAAAACAAGAATGCTCCCGTCGAAGACATTATTGTTTCAGACTTAACCAATAAGGAATAGAATTTCGCAACTGCACACCCATCCATAGGCGCGTTGTAATGATTCAATTTGCTTGTACTTTCCGCGGTATTATAATAAAAGTTTTTGTTTTCAATTGCAATTGTTTCCATTTATATAGCGCTTTTCATAACATTATTCATAATTACAAGCATTGTCCTTTGCAATTTCGTTGTTTACTATTGTACACATAACAAACAACTACTTTATGCGAAACAACCTGTGTGCACGTGCGATTCTACACATTATGAATCTTCTAAGTCCGTCGAAACGATCCTTAGGTAAAAACTTGTGTTTATTGCGAAGCATCCAAGTATGGCTAGATCTAATACTTTGGGTAAGAGTTAGCAAACTGATTTCCTTTCACATACACTTTTATCTATTTGCGTTAACTATCAAGTGGGCTTTACCATCACTCATTTAATTTCATTGTATTAAATGCATTACAATTACGAACTACGCATAAACACACAGTTGCTGCGATGACCAGAAACTTGAATGTTATATATTTCACATAACAATGCACACTTATTCGCTGCGCATTAACATAAATCCCTAAGATGCACATAGAATCTTGTATATTTCTTTTGATTACACGTAATATCTTTTCAACAAAGTAGCATGCCACGCGTTAGGTATGTTACGCCCTTCAGCATCTTGAAGTTTATAAGAGCCTACGGCATTGATCCCCACTATTTGGTATGGACCTTCCCAATTGGGTCCCAACTTCCCTTGCTTTTCAGCACGGCTTGCTTCATTATTCCGCAGAACCCATTCTCCTATATCAAAGGCTAATGCGAGCACTTTTTTGTTGTAATACTTACCAATTTGTTGCTTATTATTTGCCTCGCGTATTGCGGCCATAAGCCTGCGCTCTTCAATGAAGTTTAGGTTTTCACAAATGCCATCTGCATTCGTACTTTCATCAAAATTAGCAACCCTATGCGTCTCAACATAAACTTCCGCGGGGATCATTGCTTCTAAACCATATACTAGGCTAAAAGGTGTTTCGCCCGTACTTTTCTTGAAAGTAGTGTGATGAGCCCATAGTACATTTGAAAGTTCATCAACCCACCCATTCTGCTTTTCATTAAAACGCCTTTTAATGCCACTAACAATGTCACGGTTAGTGGCTTCGCACAACCCATTTGCCTGCGGATGTGCCACGGATGTAAATTTTTGAATTATATTCAACTCCTTACACCAACTTAAAAATGGATCCTTTGCAATATGTGCTCCATTATCACTTATTAGCTCCCGCGGAATACCAAATCTGCACACAATATATTCCCATACAAAATTCTGCACTTGCACACCAGTAATTGTGCGTAAAGCCTTCCCCTCTACCCATTTAGTAAAATAATCAATGGCTATAATCAAGAACTTTACATTTCCTGCACCTGGTGGAAAGGGTCCCACAATATCAATGGCCCATTTATAAAATGGCCATGGTGAATCAATTGGAATCATGTCATACCTTGGTTTGCGATTCTGCGGTGCATGACGTTGACAGCTTTTACACCTTTTTACTGTTTGCGCAACATCACGATATAAGGTAGGCCAAAAGTAACCCATTCGCATTATTTTCACGGCAATTGTTTTATAACCTGAATGAAGAGCGCAAGATCCACTATGAACTTCCTCAACAATCGTTGCTGCTTCTGCGCGTCCTACACACCGCATTAATGGTCCCAAATACGATTTGCGATATAACACATCTTTTTGTACCACATACATAGGTGATCTTTCGCGCACCAATCGAGCTTCCTTTTTATCTTCTGGAAATGCATCATTTCGAAAATAATTGACAATAGGATCCATCCAATTTGGTGGAACCTCTTCAATAGTCGCAACAAATAAACTTCCATCTATGGATTTATTGGGAGTTCTTCTACCCAAACCTGCTTTTGAAAGTGCGAAAAAGCCAATGCCGCAAGTTTGCTCAACGCATCCGCCTTTTTATTTTGACTTCTCGACACTTGTGATAACTCAAAGAATTCAAATTTCTTCGCTGAATCCTGCACAAGTTTTAAATACTTCTGCATAGACAACTCATGGGCTTTAAAAGATCCATTGAATTGATTTGCCACCAGCTGCGAATCAACATATGCACGCAACTACGAAATATTCATCTTGTGCGCCATATTTAATCCCGCAAGCAACACTTCGTATTCAGCCTCATTGTTTGTTACATCAAAATTAAAGCGTAGCGCGTATGTATGTTCTTCTCCATTTGGCTTGGACAACACTAAACCCGCGCCTGCTCCCTCAATACACGATGCACCATCTGTATATAAATCCCAGATTTCGTGCTGAGGTGGCTTTAATTGTGTTCTCTCATGGATAACCTCCAAGTCACCCGTCATTTCTGCAAGGTAATCAGCCAAAACTCCAAGTCACCAGTACATGGATAACGCCCATTTGGCAAGTCTTCCAGATATCGCAGGTGTGCTCAAAACATTCTTAACCGGCAAATCAGTTAAGACATGTACTGGATGACCTTGAAAATACCTGCACAACCTTCTTGATGTCAAAACTAACGCGTAAATAAAATTTTCAATCGGCACATAATTTATTTCATTTCCCGCAAGCGCCTTGCTAACGAAATAAACTGGCTTTTGGATCTTGTTTCTTTTCACAACAAGTACAGAGCCAAATGCTTCATTCGCAACTGATATATAAAGGTATAATATTTGACCATCAACAGGCGCGATCAATGTAGGCAATGTAGCAAGTAATTGCTTCATCTCTTGAAATGCCATATCTGCTTCTTCAGTCCATACAAAGTTCTTTTGCTTCAAACAACCTTTAAGAGTGCGGAAGAAAGGCAACTGTCTTTCCGCAGCCTTTGAAAGAATTCTGGTTAAAGCCGCAATTTTTCCAGTTAAACTTTGCACCTCCTTAACGGTTTTTGGCGCAGTCATGTTTTTGATTGCAGCAATTTTCTTAGGATTTGCTTGTATGCCCTGCTCAGTAACATAATATCCTAGAAACTTTCCTTCCCTTTCCCCGAAACTGCATTTAGACGGATTCAATTTCATGTTTATTTTTCGCAAACTTTCAAATGTTTCTTTCATATCAACCAAAATATTTTCTTGCGTTTTGCTTTTAACAACAAGATCATCAACATAAGCCTCCAGATTACGGCCTATCTACCCTTTAAATGCTTTATCAATTAATCGCTGATAAGTTGCTCCCACATTTTTAAGGCCAAAAGGCATTTTAATATAACAATAATGCCTTTTCCAGTATGGAACGCGGTTTTATCCTCGTCTTCCAATGCCATTGGTATCTGATGGTACCCTTTTGCAGCATCTAAAAAACACTTGTAAGGATAGGCGTGCAAAGATTCCACCTTAAGATCAATTTCAGGAAGTGGATAGTTATCTTTTGGACAAGCTTTGTTTATGTCCTTGAAGTCTATACACATCCTCCACGAACCATCAGGTTTTTTTTTACCAAAACAGGGTTCGCAACCCATGTTTGATATTTTACTTCACCCAATACTCCCGCATTAACTAACTTAGCAACTTTGACAACCCGGAAATTTCCAACCAAATTTAAACTTTAATCTTTATATGTTTCCGACACGATAAGCAATATTTGTTAAGTTAAATTTCAAGAATTTTAAACTATGTTCATACATTCATTCAACCTCGACCAAGTTCCAACGATTCACGAACCATTAAACGAATATGATTATATATGTATATGTGTATATATATTATAACTTGAAACGTAAACAAAATATTAGATTAAATACTTTATATGATTGTATCTGTTTCAAAATGTTTATCAATGGAATTAGAAGATAAGATCAAATGATGGAATTATCAGATATATTGAATTATGATTACAAGTCTCTGTTGAAAGGCCCACGTTGATTTGAGAAATCTTTCCATTTTAACAATATTCGGAAAATGGTAAAGTGATTTATAAATAAGAACAAATTGTCAATCATTGAGAACTAGACAAAGGATAGTGGAGGATTGAATCTCATAAAGACTCGATTGATCTATTTAGTTTCAAACGTACAAAAACGTTTTCAGTTTAAAAAGAACTTTATTATTAAAACGTATATAACTTTTATAAATATCTAGAACCACTTTTGAGAACTCATTACTTAACTAGTATGATAAAGATAACGATATTTATATTTTATTTTATTAAATATATATAACGATTTAAATTAATATTATATATATTTATACGCGTATTATACGTACATAGTTTTATACTTTTACTACACTTAAACTTTACCTTTACTTTATTTTTACTTTACTTTAACTTTAATAATCACTTTAATAATTCATACTTTAATAATTCACTTTAATAATTCATACATTAATAATTCACTTTAATAATTTATACTTTAATAATTCACTTTAATAATTCATACTTTAATAATTCACTTTAATAATTCAAAAATCTATTATAAATAGAATTCAATATGTTTCATTATTTTATAGAAACTTGAAAATATTTTTCTCTAAACTCTCTCAATCGATTTACATATATATATTCACTCCGTATTTTTTCAAGATATTATTAGTATACATAAAATATTACGATGGAGTACTGTCCGAGTGGTTTTGAAATTGTTTTTCGAGTAGGATAGGATTAAGGAAATTATGGGTTATAGCTATGGAGGTGATTGAGTATGGTTCATGGGTATGCTCCTGAGGTCAATATAGTGTTTATCATTTCCGTTACATCTACGTACCTTTCCTGCAATATTGAATCTCAATATTGATACGTGAGTACTCATAATTTAACTTTTACATACTAATAGTGTATCCTTGACTAGTGCTCGAGTATTTAGGATTATGCATGCTTGTACTTATGCTATTGCCCTTAGACAGGTTAGGTTGAATCTTGAATTAGTTACACTTACGGTTGAGATAAGGTATAAGATATGCATGTCCTTGGAAAGCTAGCGAAAAATTAAGAACTTTTCCTTTAGATATCGAATGGTTTCGATGAACGGATTAGAAGTTATAATCAATTGAATTTTCGATATTTTTATTAAAATGATTATTATTATCGTCGTTTTTATCGTCGTTCTAGTTTTATCTTATTCTTATGATTATTATTATTATCTTTATCAATAAAAGGGATTTATCATTAAAATTTGTTATTTTTTTATTATTACTATCGTTATTATCGTTAAATTTATAATTTGTATTATTATTATTATCCAATTATTATTATTATTATTATTATTATTATTATTATTATTATTATTATTATTATTATTATTATTATTATTATTATTATTATTATTATTATTATTATTATTATTATTATTATTATTATTACTATTATTATTATTATTATTATTATTATTATTATTATTATTATTATTATTATTATTATTATTATTATTATTATTATTATTATTATTATCATTATTAATATATATATCATTATTTAAAAATGGTTATTGTTATTTTTATTATTATTATTACTATATTATCATTAAGATAATTATTAGTATTATCGTTAATAATGTTATAGTAACTATCATTGTTAATATTAGTGTAATTAAAACAAATATTTGTAACACCTAATTATTTTGATTACTATTATTATCATTACTATGAACACGATATAAAAGATGATTAAAAGCTATTAAACGAAACGATTAGGAAATAATGAGTAAGAGTATCATGATGAAATTAAAATATTATAAGATATTGATTTAGATAAAATTATCGTTCTTATTATTTTTATCATTACTATTATTATTAAAAGTATCGTTAGTATTAAAACTATCATTTTAACAAAAATTATCATTTTAATAGAAATGTCATTATTACTATAAAATATCATTATTATTATTATTTTAAATAGAATTATTATTTTAAAGATAATATTAAAAATTATCGTAAATATTAAAATTATCATAATTAGAATTATCATTTTATCATAATGTCTTCTTAGTAATTATAAATATTGATATTTTTATAATAATAATTATTATTACAAAATAATACAACTTTTACTTACTATCATTATAGATATTATTTTATCAAATAAATATGTGATACAAACATATTTTTCTATGTGTAATAACTTACTTTAATAATACCTATCATATTATCTTTATGATATTAAATGAACCCTATAAATTTTATTACTTAATATATATAAAAGTATATTTTATTATATAAATTTAATATAAAATTTTATTTATTAATAAATAAATTATATTATTTACTCTAATAAATCTTTTAAAAATATTTAAAAATATAAAACGACGATATTTAAACTATTTATTAATCATGTATAGATTTTTGGAAATTATTTTGAGTCAAATTTACTTTTGTTGACTTTTGCATATTAGTCTCGAGCATTAGGATTGTGGTACACTATGACTTGACCTAATTTGTTAGACAAATATTGACCAACACATAAATATATATAATTAATTTTGGTTCGTGAATCCGAGGCCAACCTTGCACTTGTTCAATGACGTTATATGTATTTTTACTACGAAATACAGTATGGTGAGTTTCATTTGCCTTTTTACCCTTTATATTTTTGGGACTGAGAATACATGCGCTTTTATAAATGTTTGACGAAATAGACACAAGTAATTGAAACTACATTCTATGGTTGAATTATCGAAATTGAATATGCCCCTTTTTATTAAAGTCTGGTAATCTAAGAATTAGGGAACAGACACCCTAATTGATGCGAATCCTAAAGATAGATCTATTGGGCCTAACAAAATCCAACCAAAGTACCGGATGCTTTAGTACTTCGAAATTTATATCATGTCCGAAGGAGGATCCCCGAATGATAGGGGATATTCTTATATGTATCTAGGTAATGTAGGTTACCAGGTGTTCACCATATGAATGATTATTTTTGTCTCTGTGCATGGGACGTATATTTATGAGAACTGTAAATGAAATTCTTGTGGTCTATTAAAATGATGGAAATAAATGATTATGATAAACTAATGAACTCACCAACCTTTTGGTTGACACTTTAAAGCATGTTTATTCTCAGGTGTAAAAGAAATCTTCCGCTGTGCGTTTGCTCATTTTAAAAATATTACTTGGAGTCTTTTATAGCATATTTCGAAGAACGTTGCGTTCGAGTCATTGAGTTCATCAAAGATTATTATTAAATCAATTTATAGTTGGATAGTGAATATTATGAAATGGTATGTATGCCTGTCAATTTTTGATGTAAAGAAAGTTTGTCTTTTAAAAACGAATGCAATGTTTATAAAATGTATCATATAGAGGTCAAATACCTCGCAATGTAATCAACTATTGTGAATCGTTTATAATGTATATGAACGGGTCCTTTCAGTTGGTTTCAGAGCGGTGGTCTTAGCGAACCAGGTCTGCATTAGTGTGTCTAACTGATAAGTCGATAGGATGCATTAATGAGTCTGGACTTCGACCGTGTCTGCATGTCAAAAGTTTTGCTTATCATTTTGTGTCGAAAATTAACTACTTATCATCCTCAGGAAATTACCTGCTTATCATTTTTAGTCTAAGACACGTCTTGCTGCATTGATTGCATGAATAGTGTATAGACAAAAATTCATATCTTAGCATGTCTGCTAAATCATATCTTATCGTATTTGTTACTTTAAACTTTGCCTGACATATCCCGCAAAGTCCTCCGTAATCTACGAGATCTTTTGATCTATATATATATATATATATATATATATATATATATATATATATATATATATATATATATATTCTATGTAATTAGAATACCATCCGTTAGCCAAAATCATTTCATATCGAAAAAAAAAATCCTTTATCCAATCGTACGAAATGGAATTCGTCATCAGTTCAAGTCACTCAGATTCCAAAATGGAATCCCATTCAAGCTCCGAAAGCAGTGTGGCCAGAATAGATCAACCAATCAGTCATCACTTATTCTGAATGAATTGGGGATGGGTTCGTAGCCTCCTCAATCATTGGAGACAAGATGAAGGTGATCCCTTCCATCCACCACATTGCCCTCTTGACGAAGAACCTGAAGCACTTACCCGCGAACCTGTCAGAAACACCATTTTCTCGCTCATTTCCAGAGTATCTCGTCACGATTATATATTACATCAAATTTTAGATTTTATTTATCTGCTCGTCCGAACCGACAATCACCCCGGTGTAATAGAAGAAGTCAACGAGCTTCGCGCTAGGGTAGTGGCTTTGGAGAATATGGTGCAGAGATTACAAACACCAGAAGCAGCATCAGCAGCATAACTAGTACCACCATCATCAACGCCAACAGTACCATTACCACCTCCAACCACAACTACATCGTAAACCTCAACTTCACAATCTGTCCCACGAGCATCAACGTCATACGCACCATAGATACCAAGGAGTACCAACAACAATAACTGACGAAGTATTAATTCATAACTTCATTGGAGAAACATTCCGCGGCGATTATGTAATCTCTAAAGTCTTAGAGATTATCTAATCTAGCCCTAACCATAAATCAGTTAAGCGAACCAAAATGATAGAAGGAAGAGTAGAAACCCTGACAAAAATGGTGTGTGATTAACAAGCTAAACTTGCTTTACCAACATCATCGACAGTACCGTCGGCGCGTTACCAGCATCGTCAGTACAGTCAACATCCGAATCAACAACACAGATAACATCACAAACTCCGTCAGTTTAAAAATCACTGTGGACATCATTACGAATCAATAACGTGTATATTGTATCAACGAGTTATGAAGAATTAACTCACTCCCTCTGAAGAAATTATATGTATATTATATATATATATATATATATATATATATATATATATATATATATATATATATATATATATATATATATATATATATATATATATATATATATATATATATATATAAATAAATCTTTCCGTGCTAAGCTATTGTGTGTGAATCTTAACTACTCGGTTAATTCATATTACAAATATGCAATAATGTACGTCCTTCGGCCGCAACTTAACCAGCGTTAACTACAATATCTTTCGCAATTCAACAAATTCAAATTCATAATAAATCAAGTATATATTTGATTTTACACTTTCATCACCGATGTACCCGAAACTTTTCAGATAACATCATTCATACTTTGCGAAATTCACAAGAATTCCACGAACCGAACATCATACATCAACAAATAACGAAGTATTGATACATAATTTCAATGTCATTAAAGAAATACTGCGTAAAAGTTATGTACTTTTTAAAGCCTTTAGGGATTATTCAATTCTAGTTTCAACCATAAATCAAATGAGTTTAATTTAACATTAACTAAATAAATCTATGTTACATATGAAGAAAATATACATATATATATTTTCATAAAAACTGTAATAAAATTCTTTTGTACAAAATATTAATTGTGAAATTTTTTTTAACGGGTAGGTAATACCCGAGAGATATATAAATTCACAATTAATATGTTATATTCTTCGAATCTGATTCAGCAAATCATCCATTATACTCCCCACTTTCATAACAATATACATTCTTTTATAGAAATCAAAACAACCATACTCATTCAAAATTTAATTACATATTCTGATTTTGAAATCTCAAAATTCAACTTGAGATATGACCAAATTCATCACTCTTAGATCCTTACATCTTTCACAAGCTATATTTTGACTTCAAAACTGTGTTAGAACATCAAATGTATGTTAACGATTACAATCTGTGTTCAAACCCTTCGAAAATTTCTGAAGACACTTCGAATGATGAGCAATCGAGATGATGATCCAACCACATGTTACCTACAGTTATGTACCCGAAAAACTCTTGAAACCAAAGTAAAAGTTTAAACAACGTATTCGCGTCAGATTCTTTGGCATTTATTAGCAAAAATAACTTTGCGACTCCTATTCAAAGTAGCCAGTTTTGTCACAGCTCCAGCAAGTCAACTTCGACTTTTCAGTCAGACTAACCTTATTATAACCTTGAGATATACACCATCGTTACCAGGAAACCTTTTACATTCCACCATATTATTAGCAGATGTACCAACAACTTCATTACCCTTTGACTTTAGCCTCTCCAAAAAGTCATTATAATTATTCATTGAAACCCCATCATTTACTCATTCACATCTTTTAATGAGAATTGCCATACGAATCATTGGGAATTAGCAATCAGTATTTTAAAACCTCGCAGCATGTCTACGCCAACAGTTATATGTGTATATATAACGTCTTTCTTCTGGACTTAATTTGAATGTGAAGTTTCTGAAAAATACTCCGAACTACGAATTGGTTCTTCGAAAAAAAATGCTGATGAAGCAGCAAAAACTATAAATGACTTTAAACGGTAAATGCTGGATGATAATGATGAAGTGTGCTGGCAAAGCGCAGAAAAAGAGAAGTTTTGGAACTGGGAAACGGATTGAGCAAAGTAGGAAGGAGGCTGTGGACAAATTACAAAGACTGAACCTGACTTCAAAGGATCCAAATGATTCAGTACCTGCTGAAGTCATTAACGAATACCTTGCTCCTGACTCTAAACCTCTGCGGACAATATTCTTCATCATCCTCTGATATTAGAAATTCTAAAATATCATCATATCTTTCATTATAAATATCCTCCATATTTCTGAAGATATTTTCTTAATTTTTCTTATTTGAAATCATTTACCTCTTTGCGCTATCTGTATTACATCATAAAAAAAACTATTTTAGTTTCTAAATTCTGAAACATTCAAGTTTAAAATAGGAATATTTTGAAGTAGTGTTAGGAACTGAAGCATGAATTAGTATAATATAATGACACTTGATCAATGTGATTATATTACAGTAAGTCATGCTGAGTTTCTAAATTGAACGTGATGATACACAGATCATAACATCATCATGTGCCATGTTATATGACTCTTGTATTCTACTTAACCTCTAAAATATCAAGAAAATATTTCTTGATGATTCGGCCTTTTCCAAGGTATTCTAGTAATTTGACAAGTCAAGATCGTGCCATCACAATTTCCTTCCTAGAACATTAACAATGTTCATTCCGAAATTCATATCTGTGAATTCTGGACCATTACAAGCGGTGCTTAATCGCAAGAAGAAGAAACAAAAGGACAAAACTCCGAAATAGAAATTGGGGTATAAATTGCAGCAAATAAAAGAGAGCATTAACTGTGAATGATAATGATTATAGAAGACAGAAGAAGAGACTTTGAAATATAAGGGAACATATAAAGCCCAACGACAAACCAGAAATTATAAACCATATATATCGATGCATATAGCACTATAAAGACACGGGAGAACTAGAAACACTATAAACCCAAGAGTATAGTAGAAGTAAATAGATTCTTCCTGTGGTAGATGAAAAAGAAGAATGACCGATATGAAAGTTAGAAGTATATCGAGAATCAGAACTGGATGGAGCATATTGATGATTACTTTAAAATATGAGTTGAGGGGGAAAGAATAGAAGGTGATGAAACATGACTAGGAACTTAGAAATCAACAGATTTAACTCACACAATGGAGGAATAAGTGAATCAAACCCTCTAGTGAATAGGTTAAGTTTTTTTTTTGATTAATTTAGTCAAACCACAACTAAATCAAGTGTGATTAGATCAACACCTAGAGCTATTATTCACCACCTGGGTGATTTGGACTGAGAGAGAATCGGAAGAGCTCAATAGATCTGAGTGTGTGTAACAAATGAGAGGCTTAACCTAAAATGAAGAACATAAGACTTTATATACCCCTGCTGTTGACTCACCCATACGATTCATTCATCACACGTACGAGTTGGCTTCATCAACCGTACGGGTGATCACTCACTCGTGTCTTCTCATTTAGGTTGTAATTGTGACTTAGCTCAGCATCAACCGTGCGTATGAGCATGTCAGCCGTACTAGTGAGGCTTCACTCGTACGTCTGACTAAGTCTAACATAGTCAAATATCTAAATCTCGTTCCTGCAGTTCCTGTAACCACATACAAACACGGATAGGATAATAACGAGCAATCATGGTGGCCTGTAAATTGTTGTACCTGCAATGGACGTAGGTAGATGTCTAGGGACTTGCATAAAATGCATCAACAGAAGGTGTGAGTTGTAAGGAAATGAAGGAGGTGAATTTATAAGAAAATCTTCGACAGAACAATTAAAATGGACGATCGCATTTAAAGCGGATCCTAATTCCCTTGATTACCAGAGAGTCAAATCTTATTAAGAAGATTTTCTTCAAATCTCTTGAAATCTGGGAATCAATCATATCTACGTCAAATGATAAGATGAATCTACACTTACTCATTTCACTCTTCTATGTTAGCTTCATTCGTACTCTTTATATAAATGGATTGTTTATCCAAATTATTCGCTGATGATAAAACTCTAATTTTCAGCCCGTATGCATCATGAAAACATACTTATTATCATTCATGACCTTTTCACTCAAATTTCGGGACGAAATTTCTTTAACGGGTAGGTACTGTGACAACCCGAAAATTTCCAACCAAATTTAAACTTTAATCTTTATATGTTTTCGACACGATAAGCAATATTTGTTAAGTTAAATTTCAAGCATTTTAAACTATGTTCATACATTCATTCAACCTCGACCAAGTTCCAACGATTCACGAACCATTAAACGAATATGATTATATATGTATATGTGTATATGTGTATATATATTATAACTTGAAACGTAAACAAAATATTAGATTAAATATTTTATATGATTGTATCTGTTTCAAAATGTTTATCAATAGAATTAGAAGATAAGATCAAATGATTGAATTATCAGATATATTGAATTATGATTACAAGTCTCTGTTGAAAGGCCCACGTTGATTTGAGAAATCTTTCCATTTTAACAATATTCGGAAAATGGTAAAGTGATTTATATATAAGAACAAATTGTCAATCATTGAGAACTAGACAAAGGATAGTGGAAGATTGAATCTCATAAAGAATCGATTGATCTATTTAGTTTCAAACGTACAAAAACGTTTTCAGTTTAAAAAGAACTTTATTATTAAAAAGTATATAACTTTTATAAATATCTAAAACCACTTTTGACAACTCATTACTTAACTAGTATGATAAAGATAACGATATTTATATTTTATTTTATTAAATATATATAATGATTTAAATTAATATTATATATATTTATACGCGTATTATACGTACATAGTTTTATACTTTTACTATACTTAAACTTTACCTTTACTTTATTTTTACTTTACTTTAACTTTAATAATTCACTTTAATAATTCATACTTTAATAATTCACTTTAATAATTCATACTTTAATAATTCACTTTAATAATTCAAAAATCTATTATAAATAGAATTCAATAGGTTTCATTATTTCATAGAAACTTGAAAATATTTTTCTCTAAACTCTCTCAATCAATTTACATATATATATTTACTCCGTATTATTTCAAGATATTATTAGTATATATAAAATATTACGACGGAGTGATGCCCGAGTGGTTTCGAAATTGTTTTTCGAGTAGGATATGATTAAGGAAATTATGGGTTATAGCTATGGAGGTGATTGAATATGGTTCATGGGTATGCTCGTGAGGTCGATATAGTGTTTATCATTTCCGTTGCGTCTACGTACCTTTCCTGCAATATTGAATCTCAATATTGATACGTGAGTACTCATAATTTAACTTTTACATAATAATAGTGTATCCCTGACTAGTGCTCGAGTATTTAGGATTATGCATGCTTGTACTTTTGATATTGCCCTTAGACAGGTTAGGTTGAATCTTGAATTAGTTACACTTACGGTTGAGATAAGGTATAAGATATGCATGTCCTTGGAAAGCTAGCGAAAAATTAAGAACTTTTCCTTTAGATATCGAATGGTTTCGATGAACGGATTAGAAGTTATAATCAATTGAATTTTTGATATTTTTATTAAAAATGATTATTATTATTATCATCGTTTTTATCGTCGTTCTAGTTTTATCTTATTATTCTGATTATTATTATCTTTATCAATAAAAGGGATTTATCATAAAAAATTGTTATTTTTTTTATTATTACTATCGTTATTATCGTTAAAGTTATAATTAGTATTATTATTATTATCCAATTATTATTATTATTATTATTATTATTATTATTATTATTATTATTATTATTATTATTATTATTATTATTATTATTATTATTATTATTATTATTATTATTATTGTTATTATTATTATTACTATATTATCATTAAGATAATTATTAGTATTATCGTTAATAATGTTATAGTAACTATCATTATTAATATTAGTGTAATTAAAATAAATATTTGTAACACCTAATTATTTTGATTACTATTATTATCATTATTATGAACACGATATAAAAGACAATTAAAAGCTATTAAACGAAACGATTAGGAAATAATGAGTAAGAGTATCATGATGAAATTAAAATATTATAAGATATTGATTTAGATAAAATTATCGTTCTTATTATTTTTATCATTACTATTATTATTAAAAGTATCGTTAGTATTAAAACTATCATTTTAATAAAAATTATCATTTTAATAGAAATGTCATTGTTACTATAAAATATCATTTTTATTATTACTTTAAATAGAATTATTATTTTAAAGATAATATTAAAAATTATCATAAATATTAAAGTTATCATAATTAGAATTATCGTTTTATCATAATATCATCTTAGTAATTATAAATATTGATATTTTTATAATAATAATTATTATTACAAAATAATACAACTTTTACTTACTATCATTATAGATATTATTTTATCAAATAAATATGTGATACAAACATATTTTACTACGTGTAATAACTTACTTTAATAATACCTATCATATTATCTTTATGATATTAAATGAACCCTATAAATTTTATTACTTAATATATATAAAAGTATATTTTATTATTTAAATTTAATATAAAATTTTATTTATTAATAAATAAATTATATTATTTACTCTAATAAATCTTTTAAAAATATTTAAAATATAAAACGACGATATTTAAACTATATATTAATCATGTATAGATTTTTAGAAATTATTTTGAGTCAAATTTACTTTTGTTGACTTTTGCATATTAGTCTCGAGCATTAGGATTGTGGTACACTATGACTTGAACTAATTTGTTAGACAAATATTGACCAACACATAAATATATATAATTAATTTAGGTTCGTGAATCCGAGGCCAACCTTGCACTTGTTCAATGACGTTATATGTATTTTTACTACAAAATACAGTATGGTGAGTTTCATTTGCCTTTTTACCCTTTATATTTTTGGGACTGAGAATACATGCGCTTTTATAAATGTTTGACGAAATAGACACAAGTAATTGAAACTACATTCTATGGTTGAATTATCGAAATCGAATATGCCCCTTTTTATTAAAGTCTGGTAATCTAAGAATTAGTGAACAGACACCCTAATTGACGCGAATCCTAAAGATAGATCTATTGGGCCTAACATGTAGTGACCCGAACTTTTCCATGTTTATATATATATTAAATGAAATTGTTATTTACATGATTAAGTGTTTCCAACATGTTAAGCAATCAAACTTGTTAAGACTTGATTAATTGAAATAGGTTTCATATAGACAATTGATCACCCAAGTTGACCGGCGATTCACGAACGTTAAAACTTGTAAAAACTATATGATGACATATATATGGATATATATATATAGTTAACATGATATTATGATAAGTAAACATATCATTAAGTATATTAGCAATGAACTACATATGTAAAAACAAGACTACTAACTTAATGATTTTGAAACGAGACATATATGTAACGATTATCGTTGTAACGACATTTAATGTATATATATCATATTAAGATATATTAATACATCATGATATCATGATAATGTAATAATTTAACATCTCATTTGATTTAATAAACAATGGGTTAACAACATTTAACAAGATCGTTAACCTAAAGGTTTCAAAACAACACTTACATGTAACGACTAACGATGACTTAAAGACTCAGTTAAAATGTATATACATGTAGTGTTTTAATATGTATTCATACACTTTTGATAGACTTCAAGACACTTATCAAAATACTCCTACTTAACAAAAATGCTTACAATTACATCCTCGTTCAGTTTCATCAACAATTCTACTCGTATGCACCCGTATTCGTACTCGTACAATACACAGCTTTTAGATGTATGTACTATTGGTATATACACTCCAATGATTAGCTCTTAGCAGCCCATGTGAGTCACCTAACACATGTGGAAACCATCATTTGGCAACTAGCATGAAATATCTCATAAAATTACAAAAATATGAGTAATCATTCATGACTTATTTACATGAAAACAAAATTACATATCCTTTATATCTAATCCATACACCAACGACCAAAAACACCTAAAAACACTTTCATTCTTTAATTTTATTCATCTAATTGATCTCTCTCAAGTTCTATCTTCAAGTTCTAATTGTTCTTCATAAATTCTACAAGTTCTAGTTTCATAAAATCAAGAATACTTCCAAGTTTGCTAGCTTACTTCAAATCTTGTACAGTGATCATCTAACCTCAAGAAATCTTTCTTATTTACAGTAAGATATCTTTCTAATACAAGGTAATACTCATATTTAAACTTTGATTCAATTTCTATAACTATAACAATCTTATTTCGAGTGGAAATCTTACTTGAACTTGTTTTCGTGTCATGATTCTACTTCAAGAACTTTCAAGCCATCCAAGGATCCTTTGAAGCTAGATCCATTTTTCTCATTTCCAGTAGCTTTATCTAGAAAACTTTAGGTAGTAATGATATTCATAACATCATTCGATTCATACATATAAAGCTATCTTATTCGAAGGTTTAAACTTGTAATCACTAGAACATAGTTTAGTTAATTCTAAACTTGTTCGCAAACAAAAGTTAATCCTTCTAACTTGACTTTTAAAATCAACTAAATACATGTTCTATATCTATATGATATTCTAACTTTATGATTTAAAATCTGGAAACACGAAGAACACTGTAAAACCGGACATACGCCGTCGTAGTAACACCGCGGGCTGTTTTGGGTTAGTTAATTAAAAACTATGATAAAATTTGATTTAAAAGTTGGTCTTCTGGGAAAATTATTTTTCTTATGAACATGAAACTATATCCAAAAATCATGATTAAACTCAAAGTGGAAGTATGTTTTCTAAAATGGTCATCCAGACGTCGTTCTTTCGACTGAAATGACTACCTTTACAAAAATGACTTGTAACTTATATTTCCGACTATAAACCTATACTTTTTCTGTTTATATTCATAAAATATAGTTCAATATGAAACCATATCAATTTGATTCACTCAAAATGGATTTAAAATGAAGAAGTTTTGGGTAAAACAAGATTGGATAATTTTTCTTGTTGTAGCAACGTTAAAATTGGTAACAAATCTATATTAATCATATCATAGCTAACTTATATTGTATTATACATGTATTCTAATATATTATGTAATCTTGGGATACCATAGACACATATGCAAATGTTTTGACATTTCATATCGACCCATGTGTATATATTATTTGGAACAACCATAGACACTCTATATGCAGTAATGTGGGAGTTAGCTATACAGGGTTGAGATTGATTCCAAAAACATATATACTTTGAGTTGTGATCTAGCCTGAGACGTGTATACACTGGGTCGTGGATTGATTCAAGATAATATATATCAATTTTTTTCTGTACATCTAACGTTGGACAACTAGTTGTAGGTTACTAACGAGGACAGCTGACTTAATAAACTTAAAACATCAAAATGTATTAAAAGTGTTGTAAATATATTTTGAATATACTTTGATATATATGTACATATTTGTTATAGGTTCGTGAATCGACCAGTGGCCAAGTCTTACTTCCCGACGAAGTAAAAATCTGTGAAAGTGAGTTATAGTCCCACTTTTAAAATCTAATATTTTTGGGATGAGAATACATGCAGGTTTTATAAATGATTTACAAAATAGACACAAGTATGTGAAACTACATTCTATGGTTGAATTATCGAAATCGAATATGCCCCTTTTTATTAAGTCTGGTAATCTAAGAATTAGGGAACAGAAACCCTAATTTACGCGAATCCTAAAGAGATCTATTGGGCCTAACAAACCCCATTCAAAGTACCGGATGCTTTAGTACTTCAAAATTTATATCATATCCGAAGGGGGTCCCGGAATGATGGGGATATTCTTATATATGCATCTTGTTAATGTCGGTTACCAGGTGTTCACCATATGAATGATTTTTATCTCTATGTATGGGATGTGTATTGAAATATGAAATCTTGTGGTCTATTGTTACGATTTGATATATATATAGGTTAAACCTATAACTCACCAATATTTTTGTTGACATTTAAAGCATGTTTATTCTCAGGTGAATACTAAGAGCTTCCGCTGTTGCATACTAAAATAAGGACAAGATTTGGAGTCCATGTTTGTATGATATTGTGTAAAAACTGCATTTAAGAAACATATGTCGATGTAATATATTTCTATTGTAAACCATTATGTAATGGTCGTGTGTAAACAGTATATTTTAGATTATCATTATTTAATAATCTACGTAATGCTTTTGAAACCTTTATTAATAAAATAAAGGTTATGGTTGTTTTAAAAATGAATGCAGTCTTTGAAAAACGTCTCATATAGAGGTCAAAACCTCGCAACGAAATCAATTAATATGGAACGTTTATAATAAATATGAACGGGACATTTCAGTTGGTATCCGAGCGTTGGTCTTAGAGAACCAGAATTTTGCAATAGTGTGTCTTATCGAGTTTGTTAGGATGCATTAGTGAGTCTGGACTTCGACCGTGTTTACTTGAAAAATGTTTGCTTAACAAATTTTGTTGGAAACTATATATTTTTAACATGTGAATATTATGTGATATATTAATCTCTTAACGTGTTTGATATTATGTGATAGATGTCTACCTCTAGAACAAGTCCCATTGACTCACCTAATAATAATGAAGAGTCAAATGTAAATTGGAATGATTCGTGGACTGATTCACAAGTTCCCGAAGAGGAACCGGAAGAAGAATCGGAACCAGAAGAAGAATCGGAACCGGAAGAAGAAATAGAACCAGTGGGGGAAATAATAAAACGGTTAAGTAGAAGAAAATCCTCAACCAACCGACCAAAGTTAATTATGGTCAATGGTATTTCCGCCAAGGAAGCAAAGTATTAGGAGGATTACCAATTCTCCGATGAATCGGATCCTGACAAGGATTCCGATGATGTTATAGAAATTACCTCAACACAATTTAATAAGGCAAAAGAGAACAATAAGAGAAAGGGCATAAAAATAGAGAAATTTGATTCCAAACCCGATGAACTTTATATGTATCGTCAACACCCGTATTTCTTAAGTTGTGACAATAACCCGGGAACCTCTAAACCACCAGGTTTTTCTAAACCAATATGGAAAACGACAGCTCGTATTAGGGGAACATCATATATCCCTAGAAACTTGGCAAAATGAACCAAAACCGAAGAAGAAGAAACGAGCGAGTTGGAATAAGATAATTGTATTCGTGTCGTGTAATATATGTAATATAGTGTGCTTATGCTTTATGATATATGTAAAAATTGCTTGTATTAATAAGTATATTTTTTATAAATCTAACTCTTGTCTATTTTACAGTTTAAAAACACAAAATGGATAGACAACCCAATATTTTCAGAGACCTACCCGGAGACATGATTGATGAAATCTTCTCTAGAGTCGGTCAGAATTCCTCGGCACAACTATTTAAGGCGAGATCAGTTTGTAAGACATTCGAAGAATGTTCCAAGAATGCCTTGGTTTATAAAAGGCTTTCGTTCGAAAGATGGGGATATCACATTGGGAAATCCATAAGTTACGATGTGTTTACTTTGACGCATATATTGCGGGGAACCCAAATGCTATTTTACGCAACGGGTTAAGAAATTATTTTGACTCAATATATCCGAATATAGGACTTCGTGATTTAGAAAAAGCGGCTAACATGCAACATAAAGAAGCATGTTATGCTTACGGGTTAGTAATGTTCGCTTCTCACCAAAGTGAGAATAAGAACATCGAGTTACAACTATTAAACAAAACATTCCCAAAAGTGACGGAGTCGGTAATTGGGTAAGAAATGAGGTTTTTAGATTGTTACGGGACAGTTGGACATTACGTAACCCTCGTCCCTTTGACGACGTTACAACACGCTGTCTTATCAACGGCCATAACGGTTATGTTCCACAAGACCAAGGATGGGAAGTAGTCCTAGTAAAACCAGAATGCATGACTTGTTTCTGGACGTATGAATTACGTGTCTTTATTGCCTTTACTGAATGACTTGTTTACTAGCTAGAATTATCTTCACAACTATCTTTTATCAAAGTTATTGTGTGCTATATTTCAAGCTATATGTAAAATAAGCGGTATTGTAAGTTTGTAAAATATTGTGTAAAAGTTTGAACGCGAAATATTATTATAATCAGTTTTTCATATAGAATTGTAGTAGTTGAATTGTATATTAGCTTCTAAGTATGAACTTAACGGGTAGATACTACCCGAATTTAAACTTATAAAATGCTAATATGAAGAAAAAGCTTTTATAAATGAGTTCATATTATGCTACGAGATACTATTGACTACTCTTAATATTCTGTATGATTAACTTGTTTCATTTGACTATTTGAAGGAAATGGCACCGACTACTCGACAAACCATGAATATGAGTGAAGAGGAATTTCGTACCTTTCTTGCTGCAAACATAGCCGCAGTAGAGGCTGTGCTACATACCAACAATAACCTTGGATCTAGCAGTACAGGAAATCGTGTAGGATGCACCTACAAAGAATTCACTGCCTGCAAACCTTTGGAATTTGATGGAATCGAAGGACCGATCGGATTGAAACGGTGGACCGAGAAGGTCGAATCGGTGTTTGCCATAAGTAAGTGTACTGAAGAGGACAAAGTGAAGTACGCTATGCATACCTTCACAGGTACTGCGTTCACATGGTGGAATACCTATCTAGAGCAAGTGGGACAAGATGATGCTTACGCACTACCGTGGTCAGCATTCAAGCACTTGATGAACGAGAAGTACCGTCCCAGAACCGAGGTCAATAAGCTCAAGACAGAACTTAGAGGGTTACGAACCCAAGGATTTGATATTACCACGTATGAAAGACGATTCACAGAATTGTGCCTATTGTGTCCGGGAGCGTTCGAATATGAGGAAGAGAAGATCGACGCGTTTGTGAAAGGATTACCGGAAAGAATCCAAGAAGATATAAGTTCACACGAGCCCGCCTCCATACAACAGGCATGTAGAATGGCTCACAAACTAGTGAACCAGATTGAGGAAAGAATTAAAGAACAGGCGGCTGAAGAGGCCAATGTGAAGCAAGTCAAAAGAAAGTGGGAGGAAAATGGTGATAAGAATCACCAATACAACAACAACAGCAATTACAACAATAATCGCAACAACTATCCCAACAATCACAACATCAATCGCAACTACAACAAACGGCCCAACAACAACAACAACAACAACAACAGCAACAACAACAATCATCCCAACAACAATAACAACCGCAACAACAACAATAATCAGACCAGCTATGCCAAAGGTGTGAAAAGTATCACTCGGGTTCTGCACCAAATTTTGCAACAAGTGTAAAAGAAATGGTCATAGCGCGGTGAAGTGTGAGGTCTACAGACCAGGGGTTAACAGAACAAAAGGAACAAATGGTGTCGGAACGAGAACCGAATGCATACACTTCAAAGGAATGGACTTTTGAAATCAAATGAAATGGATTCGTTTGATGTATGCGAATCTTGTTTACAAGGCAAGATGACTAAAGCACCTTTCAAAGGGACTTATGAAAGGGCTAAAGATTTATTGGGATTAATACATTCGAATGTATGTGGACCCTTTAAACCCATGACTAGGAATGGTGAAAGATACTTTGTTACTTTCATTGATGACTTTAGTCGTTTCGGATATGTCTACTTATTAAGACACAAGGACGAAACGTTTGAAGCATTCAAAGAATATCAAAACGAAGTTCAAAATCAACTCAATAGTATAATTAAGGTACTTCGTACCGATAGAGGAGGTGAATACCTAAGCGATGCCTTCCAAGATCATCTTAGGAGTTGTGGGATTATCTCACAACTTACTCCACCCGGAACACCCCAACTTAATGGAGTTTCCGAAAGGAGGAACCGAACCCTAATGGATATGGTTCGATCTATGATGGCAAGAAGCTCGTTACCTCTATCATTTTGGGGTTATTGTCTAAGCTCTGCGGCTCGTATTTTAAATATGGCCCCAACCAAGAAAGTGGAACGAACTCCTCATGAGATGTGGTTTGGAAAACCACCTTCTCTTTCATACTTAAAAGTATGGGGATGTGAAGCTTATCCTAAGTGTTATGTAGCTAATAAGCTACATGCTCGATCCACAAAGTGTATCTTCATAGGATATCCCAAAGATGACATGGGATATTACTTCTATGATCCATCCAAGCAAACGGTATTTGTTGCTCGAAAAGCGGAATTCCTTGAAACCAAGTTCCTTATGGAAGGTGATGGTGAAAGGAAGATAGATCTTGTAGAGGTACAAGATCAAGCCGATGATACACAATTGGTTGGCACTAGTACTCAACATGAGGATGTTGAAAATGATCAAGTGGATGATCAAGGTACACAAGACGTTCGAAGATGTAGTAGGATTAGTAATCCTCCCGAGAGATATGGGTTTCTCGTGGATGGTTGCTATACGGTTGATTTGGATGAACCGACAAACTACAAAGATGCTTTATCAAGGATTGATAAAGGTAAATGGCAGGAAGCCATGAACGCCAAGATGCAATCCATGTATGAAAACCAAGTTTGGGAACTTGTTGTGCAACCTCCTAGCTCCAAGCTAGTTGATTGCAAGTGGCTTTTCAAGAAGAAAACCGACATACATGGAAACTTGGATACATACAAAGCTAGACTTGTAGCAAAAGGTTTCACTCAAACTCAAGGGGTTGATTATGATGAAACTTTCTCGCCAGTGGCAATGCTAAAGTCTATTAGGATATTATTTGCCATTGCTGCTCACTATGACTATGAAATATCGCAAATGGATGTCAAAACCGCTTTCCTAAATGGATATCTTGAGGAAGATGTCTATATGGTACAGCCCGAAGGTTTTGTTGATCCGAAAAATCCTAAAAAGGTATGCAAGTTAAAGAAATCAATCTACGGATTGAAACAAGCATCTAGAATGTGGAATCATCGTTTTAATGAAGAGGCAAAGAAATTTGGCTTCATTAAAAATGGTGATGAAGCTTGTGTATACAAGAAGGCTAGTGGGAGCTCTATAATGTTCCTTGTGCTATATGTGGATGATATATTATTATTTGGAAATGATATTACCACAATGCAAGAAGTCAAAACTTGGCTAAAGAGTTGCTTCTCCATTAAGGATCTTGGAGAAGCACAATACATATTGGGGATTGGGATCTATAGGAATAGATCCAAGAGATTGATAGGTTTAAGTCAAAGTGCATACATTGATAAAATCTTAAAAAGGTTCAAGATGGAAAACTCTAAGAAAGGTTTGGTACCTATTCAAAAGGGAACCGTTCTCAGTTCATCTCAGTGTCCTATCACGAAAGATGAATAAGAGAGAATGAAGAAAGTCCCATACGCATCTGTTATTGGGTCTATCATGTATGCAATGATATGTACTAGACCGGATGTGTCATGCGCTCTAAGCTTGACAAGTAGATACCACAATAACCCAGTAAATAGTCATTGGACTACGGTTAAATGTATATTGAAATACCTTAGAAGGACTAAGGATATGTTTCTAATATATGGGTCTGGTGAGGAGGAACTCGCTGTAAAAGGTTACGTGGACGCGAGTTTCCAAACTGATCGAGATGACTCTCGATCACAATCCGGTTATGTCTTCATGTTGAATGGCGGTGCGGTCTCTTGGAAGAGCTCAAAACAGGAAGTTGTTGCATTATCCACTACAGAGTCGGAGTACATTGCCGCCTCATTGGCAGCCCAGGAAGCTGCATGGATGAAGAAATTCATCGATGACTTAGGAGTGGTCCCTTCCATTCAGGACCCTCTTGAGATCTTTTGTGACAACGAGGGTGCGATTGCTCAAATCAAGGAACCTCGTGCTCATCAAAAGACTCGTCACATTGAGCGGAGATTCAACTACATTAGGGATGAGGTTGAAAAGGGAAAGATATGTATTCACAAAGTTCACACAGATCATAATGTTGCGGATCCACTCACGAAGCTTTTACATGGGCCAAAACATGAGGGACATGTTTGTGCATTAGGGCTTCGATATTCTAGTGATTGGAAATGATCTATTTTATGTATTGTATCGGAACGAATTAGTTCAAACTCATTAATATAATTATGGTATTAATTTAATTTTGAGTTATGTTCCAATTTTGCATATTTTATCCATGAATAAACTATTATTCTAAATTCCGTAGTTGATCACATTTGTGGGAACAAGTGTGAGGTCTAGACTATTATGAACTTGGATTGGTTAACATTCAAATGGTGAATGTGGGGCAAGGTTGCAACCAAGGTTCATAGATATTTGTGGGACACAAATATTGGAAGACCCGCTCTCAAGATTTACTATATGGAGCCTTTGTGGTTGATCACATGTAATCTTGAGTAAAGGAGAATATCATTATATCCTCTGACCTGAGACACATATTGGGTTCAGACATTCACCGAATATTGTGCCTTGATTCTTTCCTTCGCTATTCTGAAATATGGTAGTACATAAGGGAGGCTTCAGGTATGGTACGAAGTGTAGTGTCTAGGACGTATGTAGTCAAGATGGAATTTGTCCCTCTTATTCGTTGAGAGTCGGATGTCTAAGGCCTGATTAAGTTAAATCTATAAGAGAGTGATCATTCTATGTCTCTTGGATTTAACATGACATCTAGGACAAAAGGATATATTGAAAGATTCACCTATTCATATTCGAGAGGGAACTCGAAAGGGATGATGTTATTAAATGGCACTAAGTCATAACATATTGGGGGTGATGGACGGTCGTTAGGTGGTATCCATCACTTGCATTAATTTCTTATGTTTCTCGTGCAAGTGGGAGATTGAAGGTTTTCGTATGCCCGAGAGACATATTAAATTAATGTGGCTAGTGTGTTATGATCCAAGTCGGGTCATACCCAATAACAAGCTTACCGACACCTTATTCGTATTTGATCTTAACGATTGGATCGTTGATTAGAATACGTGACACTTGGATTTTAGAAAATGGTTTCTAAAATAATATCACTTGATATGTGTATATATAAATTATGGATTAATTTATATGATAAGGAATTAATTATTTATAGGCTAAATAATTAATAAGTTATGTTACATTATATATAAATAGGTTTTATATATAGTAATGTACACATAACAAATTAAAATGGAAGTATTATATAATACATTTTATATAATCTAATTTTATTAATTTTATTTAATAAAATTATGGGTGGCCTTGGAAGTAGTAGTTTGCTTCCCCTAGACTCTTTTGAGTGGTCACTTGAATCCCACTTCCATATGTATGTACCTAGACTTCTTTTGGGCACATTACACATACATACACATTTCAAATCTTGAAAAATTTCTCCATTTTTTCTGCATGCTGGCCGAAACTTTTGGGGGTGAAGAGAGGGTTCTTGAGTTAATTTTTCAAGCTATTTTCAAATGTTAATCAAATCCTAACTAAAGTACAAGGTGTTGGTGATAAGCTTTGGGTATTACAACTTGAGGTTTCATACTTTTGAAGCTCCATTTCATCATCCTTTTCTTCATCCTCTTGATTAACCCTCAACTTGCTTGAGGAGGTAATACTTCTAATCCCACTTGTTATTTGTAAGCATATCTTCATGACTTGATCTATTATGGAATTTGTCTTTTAAAATGGTTAACTTGTAACGTGGTACTTGCATGCTTCCGCTCACTTTATCTTCATAAAATGGGTTTATGAACTTGTTAAAATGTAGAACATGTTATTTTAAAGGTTTGTCAAATTCCAACAAATTCTTTTGCGACAAAAACATCATTGATGCTCTTTTCTTCAGTTTGTACTTTCTCGACATGTGCTAGAACAGCATAGCAACCTTTTCTTATTAGTTTTTGTGCCTTCAAATTACTAATAAGATGTAGCTTCGTGTTGCCCTTTTCTCCGTACACCATTAAGGGTTCTCCTTCTTCTCGTACAATGCGAATTGCATTTTTATAACATACGACCTCTGCTTTCACCTTCTTCAGCTAGTCCATGCCAACTATTACATCAAAACTCCTTAACTCTACTGTTATCAAATCAATCTTAAATATTTCGCTACCCAGTTTAATTTCTCGATTCCGGCATATATAATCTGCTGAAATTAATTTACCGTTTGCTAATTCGAGTAAAAATTTACTATCCAACGGCATCAATGGACAACTTTATTTAGCACAAAAATCTCTACTCATATAGCTTCTATCCGCACCCGAATCAAATAAAACGTAAGCAGATTTATTGTCAATAAGAAATGTACCCGTAACAAGCTCCGGATCTTCCTATGCCTCTGCCGTATTAATATTGAAAACTCTTCCGCGGCCTTGTCCATTCGTGTTCTCCTGGTTCGGGCAATTTCTAATAATGTGGCCCAGTTTTCCACATTTATAACAAACTACATTGGCATAACTTGCTCCGACACTACTTGCTCCACCATTACTCGTTCCGACACCATTTGTTCCTTTCGTTCTGTTAACCCCTGGTCTGTAGACCTCACACTTCGCCGCGCTATGACCATTTCTTTTACACTTGTTGCAAAATTTGGTGCAGAACCCGAGTGATACTTTTCACACCTTTGGCATAGCTGGTCTGATTATTGTTGTTGTTGCGGTTGTTATTGTTGTTGGGATGATTGTTGTAGTTGCTGTTGTTGTTGTTGTTG
The DNA here is from genome assembly GCF_046630445.1 of Rutidosis leptorrhynchoides. Classification (NCBI taxonomy): domain Eukaryota; kingdom Viridiplantae; phylum Streptophyta; class Magnoliopsida; order Asterales; family Asteraceae; genus Rutidosis; species Rutidosis leptorrhynchoides. The sequence goes on from NC_092337.1 coordinate 264,955,585, forward strand.
TTTTTGTTTTTGTTGTTGTTGTTATTGTTGTTGTTGTTGTTGGGCCATTTGTTGTAGTTGCGATTGATGTTGCGATTGTTGGGATAGTTGTTGCGATTATTGTTGTAATTGCTGTTGTTGTTGTATTGGTGATTCTTATCACCGTTTTCCTCCCACTTTCTTTTGACTTGCTTCACATTGGCCTCTTCAGCCGCCTGTTCTTTAATTCTTTCCTCAATCTGGTTCACTAGTTTGTGAGCCATTCTACATGCCTGTTGTATGGAGGCGGGCTCGTGTGAACTTATATCTTCTTGGATTCTTTCTGGTAATCCTTTCACAAACGCGTCGATCTTCTCTTCCTCATATTCGAACGCTCCCGGACACAATAGGCACAATTCTGTGAATCATCTTTCATACGTGGTAATATCAAATCCTTGGGTTCGTAACCCTCTAAGTTCTGTCTTGAGCTTATTGACCTCGGTTCTGGGACGGTACTTCTCGTTCATCAAGTGCTTGAATGCTGACCACGGTAGTGCGTAAGCATCATCTTGTCCCACTTGCTCTAGATAGGTATTCCACCATGTTAACGCAGTACCTGTGAAGGTATGCGTAGCGTACTTCACTTTGTCCTCTTCAGTACACTTACTTATGGCAAACACTGATTCGACCTTCTCGGTCCACCGTTTCAATCCGATCGGTCCTTCGATTCCATCAAATTCCAAAGGTTTGCAGGCAGTGAATTCTTTGTAGGTGCATCCTACACGATTTCCTGTACTGCTAGATCCAAGGTTATTGTTGGTATGTAGCGCAGCCTGTACTGCGGCTATGTTTGAAGCAAGAAAGGCACGAAATTCCTCTTCGCTCATATTCAAGGTGTGTCGAGTAGTTGGTGCCATTTCCTTCAAAATAGTCAAATGAAACAAGTTAATCATACAGAATATTAAGAGTAGTCAATAGTATCTCGTAGCATAATATGAACTCATTTATAAAAGCTTTTTCTTCATATTACCATTTTATAAGTTTAAATTCGGGTAGTACCTACCCGTTAAGTTCATACTTAGTAGCTAATATACAATTCAACTACTACAATTCTATATAAAAAACTGATTATAATAATATTTCGCGTTCAAACTTTAACACAATATTTTACAAACTTACAATACCGCTTATTTTACATATATCATGAAATATAGCACACAATAAATTTGATACAAGATGGTTGTGAAGATAATTCTAGCTAGTACACAGGTCGTTTAGCAAAGGCAATAAAGACACGTAATTCATACGTCCAGAAACAAGTCATGCATTCTGGTTTTACTAGGACTACTTCCCATCCTTGGTCTTGTGGAACATAACCGTTATGGCCGTTGATAAGACAGCGTGTTGTAACGTCGTCAAAGGGACGAGAGTTACGTAATGTCCAACAGTCCTGTAACAATCTAAAAACCTCATTTCTTACCCCAATTACCGACTTCGTCACTTGTGGTAACGTTTTGTTTAATAGTTGTAGCCCGATGTTCTTGTTCTCACTTTGGTGAGAAGCGAACATTACTAACCCGTAAGCATAACATGCTTCTTTATGTTGCATGTTAGCCGCTTTTTCTAAATCACGAAGTCCTATATTCGGATATATTGAGTCAAAATAATTTCTTAACCCGTTGCGTAAAATAGTATTTGGGTTCCCCGCAATATATGCGTCAAAGTAAACACATCGTAACTTATGGATTTCCCAATGTGATATCCCCCATCTTTCGAACGAAAGCCTTTTATAAACCAAGGCATTCTTGGAACGTTCTTCGAATGTCTTACAAACTGATCTCGCCTTAAATAGTTGTGCCGAGGAATTGTGACCGACTCTAGACAAGATTTCATCAATCATGTCTCCGGGTAGGTCTCTTAAAATATTGGGTTGTCTATCCATTTTGTGTTTTTATACTGTAAAATAGACAAGAGTTAGATTCATAAAAAAAATACTTATTAATACAAGCAATTTTACATATATCAAAAAGCATAAGCACACTATATTACATATATTACACCACACGAATACAACTCTCTTATTCCGACTCGCACGTTTCTTCTTCTTCAGTTTTGGTTTGTTTTGCCAAGTTTCTAGGGATATATGATGTTCCCCTAATACGAGCTGTCGTTTTCCACATTGGTTTAGAAAAACCTGGTGGTTTAGAGGTTCCCGGGTTATTGTCACAACTTAAGAAATACGGGTGTTGACGATACATATAAAGTTCATCGGGTTTGGAATCAAATTTCTCTATTTTTATGCCCTTTCTCTTATTGTTCTCTTTTGCCTTATTAAATTATGTTAGGGTAATTTCTATAACATCATCGGAATCCTTGTCGGGATTCGATTCATCGGAGAATTGGTAATCCTCCCAATACTTTGCTTCCTTGGCGGAAACACCATTGACCATAATTAACTTTGGTCGGTTGGTTGATGATTTTCTTCTACTTAACCGTTTTATTATTTCCCCCACTGGTTCTATTTCTTCTTTCGGTTCCGATTCTTCTTCCGTTTCTGACTCTTCTTCCCGTTCCTCTTCGGAAACTTGTGAATCAGTCCACGAATCATTCCAATTTACATTTGACTCCTCATTATTATTAGGTGAGTCAATGGGACTTGTTCTAGAGGTAGACATCTATCACATAATATCAAACACGTTAAGAGATTAATATATCACATAATATTCACATGTTAAAAATATATAGTTTCCAACAAAATTTGTTAAGCAATCATTTTTCAAGTAAACACGGTCGAAGTCCAGACTCACTAATGCATCCTAACAAACTCGATAAGACACACTAATACAAAATTCTGGTTCTCTAAGACCAATGCTCTGATACCAACTGAAATGTCCCGTTCTTATTGATTAAAAACATTCCATATTAATTGATTTCGTTGCGAGGTTTTGACCTCTATATGAGACATTTTTCAAAGACTGCATTCATTTTAAAACAAACCATAACCTTTATTTCATCAATAAAGGTTTAAAAAGCTTTACGTAGATTATCAAATAATGATAATCTAAAATATCCTGTTTACACGCGACCATTACATAATGGTTTACAATACAAATATGTTACAATGAAATAAGTTTCTTGAATGCAGTTTTTACACAATATCATACAAGAATGGACTCCAAATCTCGTCCTTATTTAAGTATGCGATAGCGGAAGCTCTTAATAATCACCTGAGAATAAACATGCTTAAAACGTCAACAAAAATGTTGGTGAGTTATAGGTTTAACCTATATATTATCAAATCATAATAATAGACCACAAGATTTCATATTTCAATACACATCCCTTACATAGAGATAAAAATCATTCATATGGTGAACACCTGGTAACCGACATTAACAAGATGCATATTTAAGAATATCCCCATCATTCCGGGACACCCTTCGGATATGATATAAATTTCGAAGTACTAAAGCATCCGGTACTTTGGATGGGGTTTGTTAGGCCCAATAGATCTATCTTTAGGATTCGCGTCAATTAGGGTGTCTGTTCCCTAATTCTTAGATTACCAGACTTAATAAAAAGAGGCATATTCGATTTTGATAATTCAACCATAGAATGTAGTTTCACGTACTTGTGTATATTTTGTAAATCATTTATAAAACCTGCATGTATTCTCATCCCAAAAATATTAGATTTTAAAAGTGGAACTATAACTCACTTTCACAGATTTTTTACTTCGTCGGGAAGTAAGACTTGGCCACTGGTCGATTCACGAACCTATAACAAATATGTACATATATATCAAAGTATGTTCAAAATATATTTACAACACTTTTAATACATTTTTATGTTTTAAGTTTATTAAGTCAGCTGTTCTCGTTAGTAACCTACAACTAGTTGTCCACAGTTAGATGTACAGAAATAAATCGATATATATTATCTTAAATCAATCCACGACCCAGTGTATACATATCTCAGTATTGATCACAACTCAAACTATATATATTTTGGAATCAACCTCAACCCTGTATAGCTAACTCCAACATTCACATATAGAGTGTCTATGGTTGTTCCGAAATATATATAGATGTGTCGACATGATAGGTCGAAACATTGTATACGTGTCTATGGTATCTCAAGATTACATAATATACAATACAAGTTGATTAAGTTATGGTTGGAATAGATTTGTTACCAATTTTCACGTAGCTAAAATGAGTAGTTTTTACCAATTTTGTTTTGCTCGCCATTTCTTCGTTTCTAATCCGTTTTGAGTAATTTAAGCAGCCACGGTTTCGTATTGAACTTGAATTTATGAAACTAAACAGAAAAGGTACAGGTTTATAGTCGGAAATACAAGTTACAAGTCATTTTTGAAAGAGGTAGTCATTTCCGTCGAAAGAACGACATCTTGATGACTGTTTTGAAAAACATACTTTCACTTTGAGTTTAAGCATGATTTTTGGATATGGTTTCATGTTCATAAGAAAAATCATTTTCCCATAAGTATAGCTTTTAAATCAAAGTTTTTCATAGTTTTTAATTATCCAAACCAAAACAGCCCCCGGTTGTAACTACGACGACATAAATCCAGTTTTATGGTGTTTATCGTGTTTCCGGGTTTTAAATCATTAAGTTAGAATATCATATAGATATAGATCATGTGTATAGTTGATTTTAAAAGTGTAGTTAGAAGGATTAACTTTATTTGCGAACAAGTTTAGAATTAACTAAACTATGTTCTAGTGATTACTAGTTTACCACTTCGAATATGATAGCTTTTTATGTATGAATCGAATGATGTTATGAACATCATTACTACCTTAAGTTCCTTGAATAAACCTACTGGAAAAGAGAAAAATGGATCTAGCTTCAACGGATCCTTGGATGGCTCGAAGTTCTTGAAGCAGAATCATGACACGAAAACAAGTTCAAGTAAGATCATCACTTAAAATAAGATTATTATAGTTATAGAAATTGAACCAAAGTTTGAATATGATTATAACCTTGTATTAGAATGATAACCTACTGTAAGAAACAAAGATTTCTTGAGGTTGGATGATCACCTTACAATATTGGAAGTGAGCTAGCAAACTTGAAACTATTCTTGATTTTATGTAACTAGAACTTGTAGAATTTATGAAGAACACTTAGAACTTGAAGTTAGAACTTGAGAGAGAGATCAATTAGATGAAGAAAATTGAAGAATGAAAGTGTTTGTAGGTGTTTTTGGTCATTGGTGTATGGATTAGATATAAAGGATATTAATTTTGTTTTCATGTAAATAAGTCATGAATGATTACTCATATTTTTGTAATTTTATGAGATATTTCATGCTAGTTGCTAAATTATGGTTCCCACATGTGTTAGGTGACTCACATGGGCTGCTAAGAGCTGATCATTGGAGTGCATATACCAATATTACATACATCTAAAAGTTGTGTATTGTACGAGTACGAATACGGGTGCATACGAGTAGAATTGTTGATGAAACTGAACGAGGATGTAATTGTAAGCATTTTTGTTAAGTATAAGTATTTTGATAAGTGTCTTGAAGTCTTTCAAAAGTGTATGAATACATATTAAAACACTACATGTATATACATTTTAACTGAGTCGTTAAGTCATCGTTAGTCGTTACATGTAAGTGTTGTTTTGAGACCTTTAGGTTAACGATCTTGTTAAATGTTGTTAACCCAAAGTTTATAATATTAAATGAGATTTTAAATTATTATATTATCATGATATTATGATATATTAATATATCTTAATATGATATATACATTTAAATGTCGTTACAACGATAATCATTACATATATGTCTCGTTTCAAAATCCTTAAGTTAGTAGTCTTGTTTTTACTTATGTAGTTCATTGTTAATACACTTAATGATATATTTAATTATCATATTATCATGTTATATATAATATAACAATGTATTAATATGCTTCATATATATTTAGTAAGACGTGGTTATAACGATAATCGTTATATGTATCGTTTCGAGTTTCATACGTCAATAGTCTCCTTTTTAAGTATATAACTTATTGTTACTATTTTTAATGACATACTTGATGATCATTGTATCATGTTAAACATATATATTTATTCATTTATGTATCATCATGTCATATACAACTTATAGCGTTCGTGAATCATTGGTCAAACTGGGTAATCAGACGTTTACAAAATTTCCGTTTCAATTAACCAAGTCTTAACAAGTTTGATTGCTTAAAATGTTGGAAACATTTAATCATGTAAATATAGTTTTCATTAAACATATAATCAGAGAAAGGTTCGGAAAAGTTCGGATCACTACAGCTGGTACGTCTGCTGGTAATATGATGGAATATAAAAAGTTCACCGGTAACAATAAAAGAGCACACATATATATCAAGGTTATAATAAGGTTATTTTGAACGAAAAATCAAAGTTGACTTGTTGGAGCTGTGACAAAATTGGCTAATTTGGAAAGAGATTGCAAAGTTATTTTCGGTAATAATAACGTTAAAGGAATTAGCACAGCTACGCGTTAAACGTTTACTCAGCTTTTGAGAGTTTTCAGGTGCATAACTATATGCATCAATCTTTTCTTTCGTAGATGAAGTGCGGTTGGTTCATCCTCTCGATTGAGGTGTTTTCAGAATTATGAAAGGTTTGAACGCAGATTGTAACCGTCAAAATACCAATGAGGTTTAAGATGAAATCAAGTGGCAAACTTGAAGAAATGTTTAGTTTCATATGTTATAAATCTTAATTCATTTTAATTGTCCAATGTTATTAGTCCACAGTTGATAGTCCACAGTTAACAATCCAATAATTCATATATAGTTTAATTTATAATATTCGAATTAATTAATACGTATCGTGACCCGTGTACATGTCTCAGACTCGATCACAACTCAAAGTATATATATTATTGTAGAATCAACCTCAACCCTGTATAGCTAACTCCAGCATTACTGCATATAGAGTGTCTATGGTTATTCCAAATAATATATATAGATGCGTCGATATGATATGTCAAAACCTTGTATACCTGTCCCGATATTTAAAGTGCGTAAAATAAATAACAGAAATTAAATGACGATAAATAAAATTGCCAAAATATAAATTGCGATAATTAAATTGCGATAAATAAAAATGTAATCAGTTAGCTAGGAACAGTTAGCGTGGATTCTTAACAAAATTTCTCATAGTTAATTTGTCTGTTTCTAACAAATTTTATTTTGTCATATGTTTTCTTCATTATGCCACTTGTTGGATTTTGATAGGTCAAAATTCAAATATGAAATTGAATGAAAATGGTTATTCTGTGATGAACGAATTCGTACTTCTGTGGTTGTAAGTAGGATAGTAAATGACTATTGAATCAGATTCGAAGAATGTACAGTGTAACTTATTAATGTGAAATCTAAATATTTCTAGGGTATTACCTACCCGTTAAAATATTTTCACCATTAACAGTTTGTACAAAAGAATTTTTTTTATTACAATCTTTATGAAAATATACTTACATATATATTTTTCTCAGACGTAATCATGGAATTAATGAGTCAATATGATATTAGACTCATTTGATTTACCGTTAGAATAAGAATATATAATCTCTAAAATATTAAAGATTATATAATCGCCATGTCGAACGAAGATAAATAATGTAGAATGATTCGTAGAATGATGATTATACTCGAGGTACAGAATGAGATATTTGGGCATGTGATGTTGAAACTTGTGTTGTTGGTGGTACTGTTGATGCCGGTGATGTTGCTGAAGCTGGTACGTTTTGCACCATATTCTCCAAATTTATTACTCGAGCGCGAAGTTCATTGACTTCTTGAATTACTTCGGGATGATTATCGGTCGGAACGAGCGGATGAATAAGGTTTAGATATGTGGATAAAATATAATTGTGTCGAGCTATTCTGGAAATGAGGCTGAAAATGGTGTTTCGGATAGGTTCGCCGGTAAGTGCTTCGGGTTCTTCACAAAGAGGTGAATTAGGTTGGTGGAAAGGATCACCTTCTTCTTGTCTCCAATGATTTAGTAGACTACAAACCCATCAGATGATTTGGGGATGGCTGATTGGTTGATCCATTCCGATCACACTGCTTTAGGAGCTCGAGTGAAAATCCATATCGGAATTGCTGTCGGAATCCAAGGAATTCAAACTGGTTGAGGGATTCATCTCGTACGATCAGATGAAGGATTTTCGATAAGAAATAGATTATAGGATGTAGATTAATACCCTGCAATACATAATTTACATATGCATATATAATACTAAAATCCCATAAGTTACGGAGGAATCTACGGAAGCTGTCAGGCAAAGGTAACAATAACATATACGCTAAGATTTGAATTTATCTATACACTGTCTATGCAATAGAGGCAGTAAGATGTGTCTAGACTTTAAGGATGATAAGCAAATAATTTTCGACACTAAATGATAAGCAAACCTTTTGACATGCAGACACGGTTGAAGTCCAGACCCACTAATGCATCTAAACAACTATCAGTTAGACACACTAATGCAAGACCTGGTTCGCTAAGACCACCGCTATGATACCAACTCTAACGACCCGTCCTAATCTATCTGAATGAATACATTACATTTGGTTACATCGCGAGGTACTTGACCTCTATATGATACATTTTACAAACATTGCATTCGTTTTTAAAAGACAAACTTTCATTACATCAAAAGTTGACGGCATGCATACCATTTCATAAAATATCCAACTATAATTAACGTAATAATAATCTTGATGAACTCAATGACTCGAATGCAACGTCTTTTGAAATATGCCATGAATGACTCCAAGTAATATCCTTAAAATGAGCTAATGCACATCAGAAGATTTCTTTCATACCTGAGAATAAACATGCTTTAAAGTGTCAACCAAAAGGTTGGTGAGTTCATTAGTTTATCATAAACGATCATTTTCATCATTTTAATAGACCACAATAGTTTTATTTCTCATAAATACACATCTCGTATTAGGCATTTCGCAAACTGCATAGAGATAAAAATCATTCATATCGATTGAACACCTGGTAACCGACATTAACAAGATGCATATAGAATATCCCCATCATTCCGGGACACCCATCGGACATGATAATTTCGAAGTACTAAAGCATTCCAAATTCAAGAATGGGGCTTGTTGGGCCCGATAGATCTATCTTTAGGATTCGCATCAATTAGGGGGTCTGTTCCCTAATTCTTAGGCTACCAAGCTAAAAGGGGCATATTCGGCTTCGATCATTCAACCATATAATGTAGTTTCGATTACTTGTGTCTATTTCGTAAAACATTTATAAAAGCGCATGTATTCTCAGTCCCAAAAATATATAATTGCAAAAGCATTTAAAAAGGGAGTAATGAAACTCACTATACGATATTTTGTAGTAAAAATATTCATACGACGATACTGAACAATGCAAGGTTGGCCTCGGATTCACAAACCTATAACAATTATATATATTAATACATATATTTGTAATCAGACAAATTCACATATAATTATTCGTGATATAGATTATATGTTTCATATATATATATATATATATATATATATATATATATATATATATATATATATATATATATATATATATATATATATATATATATTATATTATTAAATTGTAACTTATTATAATGTATTCAGATTAATATCTATATTTATATATGTTTTACTATTACTTATATTATTTTAAGATATATTTATACACTAGGTGTAATTTAGTTATTATTATAGTTAACAAAAATATTGTATGTAATATACTTTTTATATATAAATTTCTTTTGTTTGTAAAATCAATAATTATAATAGTACTAAAATAGAGATAATAATACTAATAATAATAAAAATGATAATTTTTATAAAAAATGATATGATAATAATAATAATGATAATAATAATAATAATGTTTAAAAGTAATAATAAAAGTAATGTTAATACTAATAATAATAATAATAATAATAATAATAATAATAATAATAATAATAATAATAATAATAATAATAATACTTTTAATTTTAATAAAAAGATAAGTTTAATAATAATGATAATTCTAATATTAGTCTTAATGATAATACTACTAATTTTAATGATAAGAGTCATTAGGATAATCATAATAAGGATAATATTATTCCTAATAATAATGATAATATTAATAATTAGTAATAATAATAATAATAAATAAAAACAATATTAATAATAATAACAATAAGAGTAATAATAATAACTACCTCACTAGAAAAGCTCCAAAAAGAATAACTACCCATGCCCGGGCTCGAACCCACGACCTCTCGATAACACACAAATCCTAAACCATCCTTCTGCTTATGTTTTCTTGTTATTATTGGGATTTAATTCCTTTTAACTTAATTTTCATTATTATTTCTGATACACCAACACGACATCCTTAATTTCATAATCATAATCACATAACATAACAGGCTCGATTACAGGCCTTAATAAGGGTAGCCCATTGTCTTGATTAGGGATCATTAAGCCCACTTTGGTAATCCAATTGACAAGTCCAAATAAGATTTCGTTGGTTGTTTTGTTTCCACAAGATGCTCGGCCCAAAAAAAATATAGTACAGCAGCCCAACAGGTTTGAAACAGGAAACGAAACAGCTCTACTATCCTCATCATCAATTCATGATCATAATCATGCTTCACTTAATTATTATCAAAAACAAAATAATAACTAAAGGTCAATTTCTTGTTCCCCATTATGGTTGGCTATGGAATTATTTTGTTTGTTCCACATGCACCTTTAATAATGTGCTGTAAAGTATCATTCCTCAAATCCAAGTTGACAAACTATTAATCAATGACCCATGCCACCAGTTTCAATTCGTTAATTGCATTAGAACAGAAACAACATAAAATAACAGCGATTCTGAGATCAAATTGAACTAGTAACGTCTTCATGTTTGGCAGTTTACAAAAGTTTCAACAAGACAGAAAAATTAGCTGAACAGAAGCAGGTTAACGGGGGTGGTGATCGAGGTTGTTTAACGGCTGCATAAATAGTAACCTGGTAATGAAACAGAAACAATAGCAGTCAGGACCTGCAGTCCTCTTGTGATAGTTGTAACATTTTGTTTTTAAATGTACACCAAAAGTAGAAACAAACAGGGCAGATGTAGTAACAGGAACATATGGTGACGGGTTGTTGTGGTTTAGGGTGTTGGTTATGGCGATATAGGTGGTAATAGTGGTGTTCTTTGGCCGAAAGTTATAAGGTGGCGAGTGGTGGTATTTGCTTTGTTGACAGGATTAGAAGTGGGTTTAAGTGGTAAGTGGTTTACGACTGTTTGAGGTGGTGATTGGAATGGTTCTAAGGTGGTTTATGGTTGAAGAAAATATGAGAGAGAGGGAGAAGATGAGAGAGATTATATTGAAATGGTGGTTACCGGTTGTCTTTGTTAAGTTCCTAACAGCCGGCCAAAATAAAGACATGAATCAAACAGAAGCTTATCATCATGATCATTGTATCAACGTTGTTGGTTTGTAGCTGAAATAGAATATAGCAGCAACATCTATAATCGAACAGCAGGTTGTGGAGAACGAATGGAAAACAGAAAACAGCGGTACTGTAGCAAGTAGTTGCAGGTTTTATGGTTCATTTGATGGTGGTTTTTGAGTGGGTTCAAGGTGGTAACGATGGGTTTCGACTGTTAACACTGCTTGCATCAAGAAGTGGTCGTATAGGGTGATAGTGGTTATAAGTGATTAAGAAGAGGTGATGGTGCAGAGGTTTTGATAGTGGCGGGTGGTTTGATTTGCCAACAAGAACATCGAGCAGAAGGTTGCAATAATCATGATGGCGTTTTAAGATAGTGGTGGCCGTCTTGGTGACGAATTGAAACTGAACAAAATGGCAATAGCAACAATCACGAGTCATAGCAGGAGCTTGTTAAGGATGATTGTTGTGGTTTCAATCGTGAATAAACCGACGGTTAATAGCAACACAACAGGTGATGGTGTAGTTATTTTTAAAGTGGTGAAGGTGGTAGTTCCTGGTCGTCTTTAATCCTAAACAGAAACAACGGTAGCAGCACGTATGGTGAATAACAAAATTAGATAGGTAGATGGTTTTGGAAATGGTTGTGTTGATTATCCATATGCAATGCATATGTACATGTCTATATATAAACTATATACAATTCATAAAGTGTAAAGAATAGAGGAAAGACACAAGTACTTATAACTGTTTTACGAAATAGACACAAGTACTTAAAACTACATTCTATGGTTGGATTATTAAACCGAATATGCCCCTTTTTATTAAGTCTGGTAATCTAAGAATTAGGGAACAGACACCCTAATTGACGCGAACTCTAAAGATAGATCTATCGGGCCTAACAAGCCCCATCCAAAGTACCGGATGCTTTAGTACTTCAAAATTTATATCATGTCCGAAGGAGGATCCCGGAATGATGGGGATATTCTTGTATACGTATTGTGAATGTCGGTTACCAGGTGTTCAATCCATATGAATGATATTTTTGTCTCTATGCATGGGACGTATGTTTATGAGAAATGGAAATATGAAATCTTGTGGTCTATTAAAATTATGAAATGATTATTTATGTTAAACTAATGAACTCAACAACCTTTTGGTTGACACTTTAAAGCATGTTTATTCTCAGGTATGAAAGAAATCTTCCGCTGTGCATTTGCTCACTTTAAAGATATTACTTGGAGTCATTCATGACATATTTCAAAAGACGTTGCATTCTAGTCATCGAGTTCATCAAGATTATTATTAAGATAATTATAATTAGATATATTATAAAATGGTATGCATATCGTCAATTTTCGATGTAAGGAAGTTTGTCTTTTCAAAACGAATGCAATGTTTGTAAAATGTATCATATAGAGGTCAAGTACCTCGTGATGTAACCAACTATTGTGAATCGTTTGTAATCAATGTGGACTTTGTTCGGATGGATTAGGACGGGTCCTTTCAGTTGGTATCAGAGCGGTGGTCTTAGCGAACCAGGTCTTGAATTAGTGTGTCTAACTGATAGTTGTTTAGATGCATTAGTGAGTCTGGACTTCGACCGTGTCAGCATGTCAAAAGTTTTGCTTATCTTTTCGTGTCAAAAATTACTTGCTTATCATCCTTAAAGTCTAGACACATCTTACTGCCTCTATTGCATAGATAGTGTATAGATAAATTCGTATCTTAACGTATCTGTTACTGTAAACCTTGCCTGACATATTCCGTAGATTCCTCCGTAACTTATGGGATTTTAGTATTTTATATGCATGTGTAAATTATGTATTGCAGGGTACTAATCTACATCCTATAATCTATTCTTATAGAAAATCCTTCATCTGATCGTACGAGACGAATCCCTCAACCAGTTCGAATCCCTCGAATTCCGACAGCTATTCCGATTTGGAGTTTCACCTAAGCTCCGAAAGCAGTGTTACCAGAATGAATCAACCAATTCATCTGATGGGTTCGTAGTCAACTTAATCAATGGAGACGCGCAGAAGGTGATCCCTTCCACTAACCGAATTCACCTCTTGGCGAAGAACCTGAAGCACTTACCGGCGAAGCTATTCAAAACACCATTTTAAGCCTCATTTCCAGAGTATCTCATCACGACTATATACTATCTCAAATCCTAGATCTTATTCATTCGCTCGTTCTGACCTACAATCATCCCGGAGTAATACAAGAAGTCAACGAACTTCGCGCTCGAGTAATTAATTTGGAAAACGTGGTGCAAAAATTACCAGCTTCAGCAACATCACCGATATTGTAGCGACCCCGACAAATCGTCAAGTGACGGCGTCGACTACGTAGGTCCCATTACCTGGTCATAAGTCTTTAAAACAGACGTTTGACCCAAAATATGTCGCATCCATTCAAGTGTAAAGATTGTTTCAAAGTTTACAAAGATAATTGACCACAAGTTAAGTTACAACGTTATAAGTACAAATGAAAACTATGCGACACAGTTTAAATAAGTTCAAAAGATGCTCCAAAATGCATGTATACTCGACATCCAAGCAAGTATCAAAAGAGTGCGGAAGCATGTATCACTAAGCATTCAAAACCTGAGAAAACATAAAAGAATCTGTCAACGAAAACGTTGGTGAAATCATAGGTTTAGTAAGTATTAAACGTTGTTTTTGAACCACAAGATTTTGTATTTCCATAACGTAGATTATCCAAATCATTTGCATTCCAAAAGTGTTGTTATACGCGAGCACTCAATTATCAAAACTTAACCAACGTTACCCCATCACACAGTGCTAGAACCCACACTAAAACACAAAAATATATTTCATCCGCATAACGGTATCGAACCGTCCGAATGAGGGTTTGTTAAACCCGTATGGCCACACAATATAAGTTCTCGCTTACACCCTGCAAGTGTAACTAATGATAATTGAATTGAGGCATTTTTGTTCTAACTCGCACGTGGAATGTTTGTTTTCACACTTGTGTTCAAAACATAAAAGTAAGTAGTACAAGATGTAACAAAGTATATGTTTTCTCAGCCCACGATTTAAAAGTATAAAAGTTGTTGAAAAGGGTGGGACTATGATCTCACCTTGAGCGCAAGAGTTAATAAAGTACTTCAACGAGTAAACGCGTGCAAAGACAAAGCTAATCTCGACCTAAACAAGTAGGTTGTATCAATAACGATAGTCACGAAGGGTCAAAGTTGTTCAATTAGTCCTATGGCTCGACACGACTCGATTATGTAGCATGTGAAGAAAATTGTCAAGTTTCATGCAAGATACAAGTATAGAATCATGTTAGAAAGATTGCATAATTAATTGGTTAAGTTTGACAAAAAGTCAAACTTGGTCGGGTCAAAGTCAACGAAAAAGTCAACATGTTCGGGTCGGGTCCCGGACTATTTTTCTATGCTAATTATTCATATACAAGTATATTAGAACAAGTTTCATGTGAATCGGAGGTCGGTAGCTAGTCAAACATTTCACGTGAAATGGGACAAAGAGGTCAGAATCTGACCAGGCCAATCCGCGCGCCGCGCGGGGATGGGGCGCGCCGCGCCACCATCTGGGCAGAGAATTCTAGTCAGTTTTTCAAAGTATGCACGAACCAAAACCTTTTCCAACCCAACTCTTGACCCGCAAACACTTATAATGCCTATCATATATCGTTGGAAAGGTATTTTGACGAGGAATACAACTAAGCACTTATGGTCCAACAATAACATCATTTACAATAGCCGAAAACTCATCAAGCGAACAATAAAAGTCCATTTTCAAAGTTTCAAGTTCATCAATTGCATTTTGAGTTTCGGGAAACCAATTCACACATATGATATGCCGTTTTGAAGGTAATGAAGCATACATTACTACTAGACACTAACAATTAACATTCCATGACATTCAAGCATCCAAAAATTCATGTCAAGAACTATCAAACCCTAGTCAAACATCTCAAAATCAATAATCATGTTTTTGAAGTTTTCTTAATCAACCTACACATCAATTTGAAGCTAATGATGCTAGTAACACATTTAATACATGAACTTTAACAATTCAACAACTTTTAATCATCCAAAATCAAAGATTAAGCAAGCAATTTTTACATTCAAGCTAGTTACACCAAAAACAACAAATCGAGCATACAAATTACATACACGACATCACAATGAGCCATAGACACTAATTAACACACTTTTAAGTCAAGAACACAAATTTAAAGAAATCTAGTATTTTAGAAATGTTACCCAAAATCGAAGTAGTTAGCATCAAATCGAAGAGGATGATGAGAGGATCACGAATATATAATTTGTTTTGATGGTTGCTTCTCCAATCGGATTTAGATGATGATTTTATGTTTGAGGGTTTTGAGTTCAAAAATGGGAAGTAGAGAGAAAGAGGAGGATGAAGGTGGGAGGTGGAGATGAAATGAATGGATGTGGTAAGTGGGTTGACTAGTTGACCTAGTCAACTAGTTTGCCCATTTGGCAATCTCGGTCCCTCGAGTTTCAAAGCGGGTGCGGGAATTAACCCAACGAATATTTTAAAAACGTTCGAGTAATTGATGACGTTATAATTAGATAACGAGAATATTATGAACGTTAGTTAACGAAAGATACAAATTTGAATAACGAAAGATATTATATAAAAAAAAGACGGATGTTAAAATAAATTTAACGGAAAAATCACGGGATGTTACATTATCCACACCTCAAAAGAAATTTCGTCCCGAAATTTAGTTGGAAGTAGTAGTCGATGTCTCTTACTCGCGACCTAGCGTTGTTCAATCTACGGAGCAGTGAAGATACATCCTTAGGCATTTCCACGAATCTGAATAGTCGGGGTGTTACGTAGTAGTAAGGTTTGGTTTTACGATCCACAAGTTCAGCCGGTTTTCCTATGAAGAGTAGTTTGTCATCAATAGTTGGTGCATCTAGAAGGATTGCAAGTTCCTGTTCCGCAGGACACGTTTCTAAGTTTGTTACACGAAATGTAAGGTAAACGGAAACTTAATTGAGTCGGCAGTTCTAAATGGTAGGGAGCGGCTCCAATACGCCCCAAGGTTTCAAAAGGTTCAATATTGCGGATATAACCTTCCTCGATTTCCCAAAATGAATTACACCTTTCCAAGGTGCGGTTTCTTAATACTACGCGGTCACACACTGGGATTTTGCGAGGTTTTCATCTAAGTTTGGTATAACTCTTTTGGCGACTACGGGTCGTCTCGAGCCCTTCTCGGACTTGAATGATCTCACTTGTTGTTTCTTAAACGAGTTAAGATGTGGTGTTTGTTTGCCACATGCGTTGGCCCAACGAATAGGGGTATGACATTTGCGGTCATATAGGATTTCGGAAGTGCGGCGTTGGTACACGAATGGTAACTATCGTAGTATGAGGGATCAACTAAAAGCGAAAATGCAAGATTGAAACATGTCTTTCCAAGATGTAAATCGTTCGTTTGCTCGGTTCATCGATTTGTGGGTGGTACGCGGTACTCGTGTCTAAGCGGGTTCCCAAGGTTTCTTGCAAAACTAGAAGCGATACGAGTATTGATTCGAGGTAATTGGCAATGGTACACCGTATTGGAAAAAGAATTCCTTAAGATATGTTTGAACGAGTTAGTTAGGGCTCAAAATGTTCGTTAAGACTATTCACCCTCGTGGTGAATACTAATGTAATATGAAGAGTTTCTCTATCCATCAAATTGTTACAAAGGTTTCCTTATACGGAAGTGCGAGCGATGAAGGTAGGAGTGAAATAAGGACTTAGATAGGATGAGTTTACATCTCGAGGTTGCCATATTGTGCCTCTCGTTGTCAAAAGTTGAGGTTTGAAAGAGAAACGAGATAGTACACGTAGTTGTATAGTTCGGGGTTGAATAGTGGTTGGCCGATTATCAGAAACACAAGGACGTTAAGTCAAAGAAGAGTGAAGTATCCTTGGATTGTGTGTTATCTTAAGTCCCAGTAATATCAGACGGTAACGGCAAAATAACAGAGGTATGTAGTGTGGTACATGATGACGAGAAAATTGATCGGGTCCACAATTATGTATTCGAATTCTTCGTGCAAAATAACGAATTTCAGTTACGTCAATTTTGAGTCGAGAGAGTATGCCTTTCAGGCGTTCAAGTAGAAATATCTCCATATTCGCATTCCATTGTGCTAATCGAATTTAGCTAGTAAGGTTTGCGTGAAAAAAAATTACGTTCAAGGTTCGGACACGGAGAGGTTTAAATTTCTACCTTAATGAGTTATCGAGGGTAAAGAACGAGCATCACGAGATAAAGTTGAAAATGAATATGCGGTAACAACCGGTGAGATCGAAGATTTTACGAGTACAAGTCTGAGTCGTGAGAGTTTCCCGGTTACGTGTGGTTTCGATTGTGAGATGTATTGAAATACTTTGACCACTATCAACAGGGTCTAGAAATTGAACTTCGTTTAACCAAAATCCTCACTCGAAGAATTCGGTATAGAGTTGCTCTTTTCTCAAAGGTTCGAGCGTAAGACGGAGATGTTGTTCGTTTGCCTTCTTTACTTGAATAAGTTAAGATGTCATCTATAAATATGATAACAGATTTGTCTAGATAAGTTGCATACGTGGTTTAGGAGGTTCATGAATACGGACGGAGTCCTAAATAAATCAAACGGTACTAAGAGGGATTTACAACTAACGTTGCGAGTTCGGAAGATGGCTTAGGAGTCATCGTCTCCCTTAACCCCCAATTGATGATAACCGGAACGGAGGTCGTTTTGGAATACACACGGGATTCATGCAAGTAATCATGAGGTCATGGATGCGAGGGAGAGGGTATCGGTTTCCAACCGAAAATTACTCAGTTCATAATAATCTATACAAGATGATGGGGAAACATTTTCTTTTTAACGAATAGGTTCCGAGCTCCCTAGTTCTATAGGTGTCAAGTCAAAAGTCTTAACGTATATCCTCCAATAAAATTTATAGGCACACAATATTTTCCGTTGGTCACTTAAATTGCCTAAGTAGTGTCTAGGGGAAAAAGGTGAAGTGCAAAGAGTATGAGTCAGAGCCTTGATTATAAAACGTCTAACGGTAACCGAATCGAATAAACATGAAACGTGAGAATTTCGAGAAGAAACATACCCGTGACTAGTCCATCGGCGTCTCGGGCATCCTAGGCGTTGATGTTGAAAGTTTATCGGCGCGCGTTGGTTTTTGCTTTATTCTTTGGGCATTCATTCCTAAAATGACCCGATTGGCCACATTTGTAGCAAATACTCTGCTTTGGTGCGTCGGGCCCCTTTTGAGTGACGGGGGCGGTACTTCCACAATACTTGGCAATATGACCACTACCTTGGCACCGATGGCAAATTAGCTTGCCACATTCACCCAAATGATGCTTGTGGCATTTGTTGCAAAAAGGTCGTGTCCCGGCATAACTTTTCTTGCCGACGGGGGTGAGAGGTTCCTTGGCAAAGTTGTTGTTGTAGTTGCTCGATTGGGGGGCTTCCCATTTTCTTTTGTTGTCACCCGACTCATCCTCGGCTTTAGGTGCCGGTACTTCAATCTCGTCTACCGTTTCGATCAATTGACGGGCCATATTCAGGGCCTCTTGGTGATTACTGGGTTTGGATGACATTACTCCTTGTTTGATGCTCTTGGGAAGACCATCCATGTAAAGTTCAACCCTTAGAGGTTCGGGGGTCACGAGGTTTGGGCACATCAAGGATAGCTCAGAAAATCGTTGGTTATATGCCTTTAGGTCATTCCCGACCGCTTTTAAAGTTCTTAGTTCGTGTTCGAGCTTACGGGTCTCTTCGCGCGGGAAGTATTCGGTGATCATCTTTTTCTTTAAGTCGGCCCATGAGAGAGTGTGAGCTTCATCGATACCCACCTACAGCACATACGTATTCCACCATGTGAGGGCGATACCGGCGAAAGTGTGGGTGGAATATTTGACTTTGTCTTGGTCCCGACAACCGCTTATGCTAAAAACGGCTTCTGTTTGCTCAAACCATCGGGTGAGCACAACCGGTCCTCCGGTCCCATCGAAGGTGTGAGGTTTGCACCCCATGAAAGTTTTGTAGGAGCAACCCTCGTTTGAATTACCGGCTCCATGGTTGTTGTGGTTGTGGTTGTTATTGATGTCGGAGGAGATACTAGCCATAGCCGCACCTATGGCGGTGGCTATCATGCGTTGAAAAGCTTGTTCGGAAGTTTCATTACGTGGCCCGCGACGGGGAGGCATTGTTCCTTCAAGACACAAGAATATCGTTGATTAGTATTCTCAATAATACTAATCATGATAGGGAATGATGATGTAGAGAAAATTTTCCTTGACTCGCCTTAAATTCTTTATGTCATAATGTCGGAATGTCCATATGAATCACCGTAATATAATCCCGGAAATTATATTACCCTGATTCTCATGTGCATTTAACATTACCTCATAAAGTCAAGGTGGCGCGTCAACAAAATTTATCAACGTAAGATCAAGATCGAATACGAGTTAGATATGATAGAAGAGTTCGAGTATAGATGCACAAATAGTCAAGTAATTCCTACTTCAGTCTATATGCCGGTTGTAGTCTAGATTCACCTATGTACCCTATGACTCGGGGTGGACACAAATGAACTCTAAATCCCTACAACCAAAGCTCTGATACCACTTGTAGCGACCCCGACAAATCGTCAAGTGACGGCGTCGACTACGTAGGTCCCATTACCTGGTCATAAGTCTTTAAAACAAACGTTTGACCCAAAATATGTCGCATCCATTCAAGTGTAAAGATTGTTTCAAAGTTTACAAAGATAATTGACCACAAGTTAAGTTACAACGTTATAAGTACAAATGAAAACTATGCGACACAGTTTAAATAAGTTCAAAAGATGCTCCAAAATGCATGTATACTCGACATCCAAGCAAGTATCAAAAGAGTGCGGAAGCATGTATTACTAAGCATTCAAAACCTGAGAAAACATAGAAGAATCTGTCAACGAAAACGTTGGTGAAATCATAGGTTTAGTAAGTATTAAACGTTGTTTTTGAACCACAAGATTTTGTATTTCCATAACGTAGATTATCCAAATCATTTGCATTCCAAAAGTGTTGTTATACGCGAGCACTCAATTATCAAAACTTAACCAACGTTACCCCATCACACAGTGCTAGAACCCACACTAAAACACAAAAATATATTTCATCCGCATAACGGTAGCGAACCGTCCGAATGAGGGTTTGTTAAACCCGGCCACACAATATAAGTTCTCGCTTACACCCTGCAAGTGTAACTAATGATAATCGAATTGAGGCATTTTTGTTCTAACTCGCACGTAGAATGTTTGTTTTCACACTTGTGTTCAAAACATAAAAGTAAGTAGTACAAGATGTAACAAAGTATATGTTTTCTCAGCCCACGATTTAAAAGTATAAAAGTTGTTGAAAAGGGTGGGACTATGATCTCACCTTGAGCGCAAGAGTTAATAAAGTACTTCAACGAGTAAACGCGTGCAAAGACAAAGCTAATCTCGACCTAAACAAGTAGGTTGTATCAATAACGATAGTCACGAAGGGTCAAAGTTGTTCAATTAGTCCTATGGCTCGACACGACTCGATTATGTAGCATGTGAAGAAAATTGTCAAGTTTCATGCAAGATACAAGTATAGAATCATGTTAGAAAGATTGCATAATTAATTGGTTAAGTTTGACAAAAAGTCAAACTTGGTCGGGTCAAAGTCAACGAAAAAGTCAACATGTTCGGGTCGGGTCCCGGACTATTTTTCTATGCTAATTATTCATATACAAGTATATTAGAACAAGTTTCATGTGAATCGGAGGTCGGTAGCTAGTCAAACATTTCACGTGAAATGGGACAAAGAGGTCAGAATCTGACCAGGACAATCCGCGCGCCGCGCGGGGATGTGGCGCGCCGCGCCACCATCTGGGCAGAGAATTCTAGTCAGTTTTTCAAAGTATGCACGAACCAAAACCTTTTCCAACCCAACTCTTGACCCGCAAACACTTATAATGCCTATCATATATCGTTGGAAAGGTATTTTGACGAGGAATACAACTAAGCACTTATGGTCCAACAATAACATCATTTACAATAGCCGAAAACTCATCAAGCGAACAATAAAAGTCCATTTTCAAAGTTTCAAGTTCATCAATTGCATTTTGAGTTTCGGGAAACCAATTCACACATATGATATGCCGTTTTGAAGGTAATGAAGCATACATTACTACTAGACACTAACAATTAACATTCCATGACATTCAAGCATCCAAAAATTCATGTCAAGAACTATCAAACCCTAGTCAAACATCTCAAAATCAATAATCATGTTTTTGAAGTTTTCTTAATCAACCTACACATCAATTTGAAGCTAATGATGCTAGTAACAAATTTAATACATGAACTTTAACAATTCAACAACTTTTAATCATCCAAAATCAAAGATTAAGCAAGCAATTTTTACATTCAAGCTAGTTACACCAAAAACAACAAATCGAGCATACAAATTACATACACGACATCACAATGAGCCATAGACACTAATTAACACACTTTTAAGTCAAGAACACAAATTTAAAGAAATCTAGTGTTTTAGAAATGTTACCCAAAATCGAAGTAGTTAGCATCAAATCGAAGAGGATGATGAGAGGATCACGAATATATAATTTGTTTTGATGGTTGCTTCTCCAATCGGATTTAGATGATGATTTTATGTTTGAGGGTTTTGAGTTCAAAAATGGGAAGTAGAGAGAAAGAGGAGGATGAAGGTGGGAGGTGGAGATGAAATGAATGGATGTGGTAAGTGGGTTGACTAGTTGACCTAGTCAACTAGTTTGCCCATTTGGCAATCTCGGTCCCTCGAGTTTCAAAGCGGGTGCGGGAATTAACCCAACGAATATTTTAAAAACGTTCGAGTAATTGATGACGTTATAATTAGATAACGAGAATATTATGAACGTTAGTTAACGAAAGATACAAATTTGAATAACGAAAGATATTATATAAAAAAAAGACGGATGTTAAAATAAATTTAACGGAAAAATCACGGGATGTTACAGATATCAACATCACCACCAGCATCAGCACCAACAGCACCAGTACCATCAACAATCCATGCCTCGACATCTCATTCTGTACCTCGAATATAATTATTGTTCTGCGAATCGTTCTACATCATTTATCTTCGTTCGACATGGTGATTATGTAATCTCTAATATGTTAGAGATATATATATTCTTGTTCTAACGATAAATCAAATGAGTTTAATATCATATTAACTCATTAAATCCATAATTACATCTGAAGAAAATATATATGTATATATGTTTTCAAAAAGATTGTAATTAAAAATTCTTTTGTACAAACTGTTAATGGTGAAAATATTTTAACGGGTAGGTAATACCCGAGGAATATTTAAATTTCACATTAATAAGTTACACTGTATATTCTTCAAATCTGATTCAATAGTTATTCACTATCCTATTTACAACCACCGAGATATGTATCCGTTCACCAAAGAATAACTATTTTCATTCAAATTCAATTTCATATTTGGATTTTGACCTATCAGAATCCAACAAGTGGCATAATGAAGAAATAATGGACACAATAAAAATTGATTAGAAACAGACTAATTAACAATATTAAATTTTATTAAGAAACTACGCTAACAAAATCCTAGCTAACTGTTCCTAGCTAACTGTTAATTCCGTATTACATTTTATTTATCGCAATCTAATTATCGCAATTTATTTTATCGCAATTTATATTCTCGCAATTTTATTTATTGTCATTTAATTTCTGTTATTTATTTTACACACTTTAAATATCGGGACACGTATACAAGGTTTTGACATATCATATCGACACATCTATATATATTATTTGGAATCACCATAGACACTCTATATGCAGTAATGATCGAGTTCTCTATACAGGGTTGAGGTTGATTCTATAATAATATATATACTTTGAGTTGTGATCGAGTCTGAGACGTATACGGGTCACGACATGTATTAATTAATTCGAATATTATATATTAAACTATATATGAATTATTGGACTGTCAACTGTGGACTATCGACTGTGGACTAATAACATTGGACAATTAAAATGAATTAAAATATTGATTATAACATATGAAACTAAACAATTCTTCAAGTTGCCACTTGATTTCGTCTTAAACATCATTTGTATCTTCACGATTACATTCTGCGTGCAAACCTTTCATGATTCTTGAAAACACCTCAATCGAGAGGATGAACCAACCGCACTTCATTTACGGGAGAAAAGATTGATGCATATAGTTATGCACCTGAAAACACTCGAAACCTGAGTAAACGTTTAACACGTAGCTGTGCTAATTCCTTTAGCGTTATTATTACCGAAAATAACCTTGCATCTGCTGTTCGAGATAGCCAGTTTTGTCACAGCTCCAGCAAGACAACTTTGACTCTTCGTACGAAACAATCTTATTATAATGTTGATATATGCGCGTGCTCTTTTATTGTTACCAGGGAACCTTTCATATTCCACCATATTACCATCAGCATTTAATCATCTAAAAACACAATTTTCCTGAAACCACCTCAGATTAATAACCGATGATTCAGATATCATAGCGTTAAATGCAGAGGAAACAGAAAAATGGTAGATGGTCTAAACGATCAAAAGTTTGAGGATAAAGAAAGGAGTGTTAGGAACACTCGATAGAAAATTGAGTATTAAAAAATAGATTGATGCTACCCATGAAGGAGACCAAGGACAAATACAAGGACCATACCCTATATTCAAAGAATCCAGATAATTCTGGATCCATTGAAATCTTTAGAGAATATCTTGCCCCGAAGTCATGTTAAAAATCTTGCGGAAAATATTTCTCCATCAACCATCGAACTTAGAAATTTCCAAAATATCATCATCAATATCTTCGATATTTCTGAGGATATTTTCATAAATATTCTCGTCCGAAATTATATACCTCCTTGTGCTTCCTGTGTATCATTATGTTGGAAACATTCAATAGAAAATTTAGTACAGAAAAGCAGATTATGCGAAATTAGGAAGAAAATCGTGGACAAATTACAAAGAATAAGTTTGACTTCAAAGAATCCAAATGATTCAATGTCTGCTAAAGTCTTTAGTGAATATCTTGCTCCTTGCTTTAGACCCTTGCAGATAATAGTTTCCATCATCCTCCGATCTTAGATATTCAAAGATATTATCGTATCTTTCATTATAAATGTCCTCCATATTTCTAGAGATATTTTTGTAACTATTCTTATCTGAAATCATTAATCTCTTCGTGCTATCAGTATTACATCATATAGAAACTGTTAGTTTCTATATTCTGTAAACTTTCGAGCTTAAAATATGAATGTTATTGAAGTAATGTTGGGAATTGATGCATGAGTTAGTATAATATAATGACACTTGATCAACGTGATTATATTACAGTAAGTCATGCTGAGTTTTTAATGGGACGTGATGATTCACAGATCATAACTTCATCATGTGCCATGTTACATAACTCTGTCATTCTGCTTAACTTCTGAATATATAAAGAAAGTATATTCTTGATAGTTCTATTCTCAGTGAATCTGGTAATTTGACAAATCAAATCGTGCTATTACGTTCCTTCTTATTTAGAACATTAATAATGTTCATTCTGAAACTTATATCTGCGAATTCTGGACTATTACAAGGGAGGCCAAATCGCCAGAAGAAGAAACGAAGGGACAAAACTCTGAAATAGAAATTGGAGTATAAACCGCAGCAAATAGGAGGGATTATTAACTGTGGATGACAATGATTATAGGAACCAGAAAGGGGGACATTGAAATATAAGGAGAGATATAAAGCACGATAACAACGCATAAATTACAAACCGTGTATATCAATGTTTATCACAACATAAAGACACGAAAGAATTAAAAACACTATAACCCAAGGGCGAAGTAAAAGAAAACAGATTCCTCCGGTGGAAGTTGTAAAAGGAGAATGATTGTTGCAATAGTCAGGATAAGGACAAGGATCAGAACTTGATTAAGCATTTTTCACAATCTTGTGGATATAAGAACCATGAAAGAAAGTATACGAATGGTGAAAATTATGGAACGGGAAGAGTTTAATTTATAATGAAAATATCAGACGGAGAAATCGAGACAGATCACCGTATTTAATTATAGAGATCCTAATTTCCTTATTCGCCGAAGAATCAAATCTCTAAGATTTCGAAGATTTTCTTTAAATCCCTTGAATTCCAGAATTCAATCGTAACTACGTCAAAAGTTATGGAAAATCTGCATTTCTTCGTCTCGATCTTTTGTGATAACTTCATTCATACGCTTCGATTAATCGAATCGTTTTATCCATATTACTCAATGATAATAAAACTCTATTTATCACCTCATATTCGTCATGAAAATATTTTTATTGTTAACCATGACCACCTCACTCAAATTTCGGGATGAAATTTCTTTAACGGGTAGGTACTGTGATGACCCAGAAATTTTCGATCAAGTCTAAACTTTAATCTTTATATGTTTCCGAGATGATGAGCAAAATCTGTAATGTTGAGTCTCAAAAACTTTGAACTATTTATATGGAATCATTTGACCTTTGACTATTCCCGACGATTCACGAACTTTACTTTGTAAATAAATAGGTACATGTAAATATAAATATATGTACATATATCATCCATAATTGTATACTTTAAACCTTAGGAATTAAAAATGTGAAATAATAAATAGAATAAATAAATTACCATTTTACGTATATAATATTATGAGTCTATATATGAATTCTAATAATAATTATTAAAATACTATGATATATAATATTTAATAAATATTATTATATAATATAGTGTAAAGTTAATATATTATTTGTAATTACAAGTTAAAATATAAATGATATATCAATATTATTATTATTACTTTCATTATTGATACTAATATTAATATTTATATTAATATTTGTTTTATTAGTATTACTAATTCTAATATGAAATATAACATGAATAAAATTTGATAAATATAAGTTATTATATTATTATTATTATAAATATCATTAATAACATTGATATCCTTATAACTAATAATATTTTAAGTATTATTGATAACATTATAAGTAGTGTTATGTTAACAACATTGTTATTATCATGGTTATTATCATCATAACTAATAATAAATTTTAAATATAGTTATTATGATTATTATTAGTACTATCATTAGATATTATTATTATTATTATTAAGAAATATTATTAAAAACTATTATTATTATAATTACTATAGTTACTAGAAAAATAATACAATTTATCTTTATTATGAATATTATTGATATTATTACCATAATTATTTATATTAGTATTATTATTATTAATTGTTAATATTAGATATTAAAATTTGTATAATTAATATATATATATAATATGATTATGCTTCTTTAAATATATATTTGACATAATTATACAAATACAGAGACATATACATATAGATAGATATATACAGATATATATAAAATATATATGCGTATTATATAGATATATATTAGGCATATGTATTATTAATTATTATTATTATTATTAATAAATTTATTAATAATATAATATAATACAACAAAAACGTTCCAAACCGTTAGCCATAGCTATCTTACTGTAAGGAAATTTGTTTTTGTCTCCTAAAGTTATGGACACTAAGAATCAATCGTACTAAAGGATTGGAATTACACATCGACTTCTAATTTTTTTTATTTTTTTATATACCGAATGAATAATTATTCTGTCAACGAATTGTGATATTAATCAAACACATTGTCAATAATTTTGGCTCACTGACTCAATTCCTTCATCACCATATCTAATTTATTAATTCAACAGCTTTAAGGAGATCGAATTTAAAACAGAAGAGGAAGCTTACAACTCGTCATTATACTCTGTTCTTCATAATTTTATAAAAACCTCAAATTCATATTTAATTTCAAATTCTGTAAATGCTGTCAGGTTAGGATTCAATTACTAAAACTATCTGAACAATCTCAATAACCAATTCTTTCTAACGAGTTTCAATTATTGAGTCAAACTTTAATATTCAAAAATCAAACGAAGGTGTTCATTGAGAAATTTGAAATTGTGTCGATGTTTCTGTTAAAATTGAGTATTCAAAAAGTTCCTAAGAGTCATTTAAAACTTTTTTCATGTAGAACTTAACATCTAAAACTGTCTAAATCGAGGGATTGTGGTTTGAGTTTGAACGTGCTCTTGAAAAGGCTGTTACAGCCAAACCTTCTTTCATTCTGTTTAAATTAATTTAATCAAGTAATGAGAGTTGTTTCTGTTCGTTAACATAGTCTAGTTTCAATTCTTAAATCGTTGAAGTAAATGGTTCATCATCGATTTAATTTAGAAGAAGAAGAAGAAGAATGGGAGACTAGAAAAAAAACCGGGATAAATATATTTAGGATATGTATTTATTCAAAAATGAAGCTACGGAGGAATGGTTTGATGGTTTTCGGGTTAGCGTGAGGTCGGGTGTTGGAGACCCGACAGAGATAGTGTTTTTTTTTACTTAAAGATTCTAAGGTATAATTTTATTATATTTATTATTAATATTATTAATTGTTATTATTATTGTTATATTATTAATGATGGTCATTTTGCTATGTTATTTTGATTTGTAATATCAAGAAATAGAATAATTATTATAAACAGGATTAGTAGTACTATTACTATTATTATTATTATTATTATTATTATTATTATTATTATTATTATTATTATTATTATTATTATTATTATTATTATTATTATTATTATTATTATTATTATTATTATTATTATTATTAGTAAAATCATTATATTCAGTATTGTTACAACTACAAGTAGTAAATATTATTTTCATTAATAGTGTAATTATAATTACAAAAATGAGTATTATTACTATTATTGATAAGTTAAGTATCATTATAACTATCATACTACAAATTATCATTATTATCCTTAAATATTAATAATAACATTATTACTGCTAATAATAGAATAGGTATTAATAATATTATTATTATTATGAAAATAGTACAAGCTATTATAATTTCCATAGATATTAGTATTGGCCTCGTTTTATAAATACTAGAATTATTATTTTAACATAAGTACAATTACAAATTTTATCATGAATATTATTATTATATAATTATCAAAATCTTTATCAAAAACTGTCATTAACCGAAAAATTAATATTTTATAATTATAATCATAAACATCATTATTATTATCATTAATAAGAATTATTAACATTATTATCTAATTAATAATATTAAGTATTATAATCATTAATTTTACGACTACTAATATTATTTTTGGTATTATTATAACTAATATCATTAATATACAAATGATATATATATATATATATATATATATATATATATATATATATATATATAATAAAAACGTCTTTAATACTTATAACATAATGAAAGTTAATATTTTTATCTACAAACTGAATATATGAAACCTATATACATTATTAATATAAAGAGGATATAACTAATATATTTGCATAGATATATTTGTTCGATTACAAGTATATGTATTAATATACATATAATGATATAGGTTCGTGA
The DNA here is from genome assembly GCF_046630445.1 of Rutidosis leptorrhynchoides. Classification (NCBI taxonomy): domain Eukaryota; kingdom Viridiplantae; phylum Streptophyta; class Magnoliopsida; order Asterales; family Asteraceae; genus Rutidosis; species Rutidosis leptorrhynchoides. The sequence goes on from NC_092337.1 coordinate 264,984,676, forward strand.
ATCCGAGGCCAACCCTACACTTGTTAAATGACGTCATATGTATTTTTACTACAAAATACATTATGGTGAGTTTCATTAATCCCTTTTTAAATGCTTTCGCAATATATATTTTGGGACTGAGAATACATGCGCTGCTTTTATAACTGTTTTATGAAATAGACACAAGTACTTAAAACTACATTCTATGGCTGGATTATTAAACCGAATATGCCCCTTTTTATTAAGTCTGATAATCTAAGAATTAGGGAACAGACACCCTAATTGACGCGAACTCTAAAGATAGATTTATCGGGCCCAACAAGCCCCATCTAAAGTACCGGATGCTTTAGTACTTCGAAATTTATATCATGTCCGAAGGAGGATCCCGGAATGATGGGGATATTCTTGTATACGTATTGTGAATGTCGATTACTAGGTGTTCAATCCATATGAATGATATTTTTGTCTCTATGCATGGGACGTATGTTTATGAGAAATGGAAATATGAAATCTTGTTGTCTATTAAAATTATGAAATGATTATTTATGTTAAACTAATGAACTCACAAACCTTTTGGTTGACACTTTAAAGCATGTTTATTCTCAGGTATGAAAGAAATCTTCCGCTGTGTATTTGCTCACTTTAAAGATATTACTTGGAGTCATTCATGACATATTTCAAAAGACGTTGCATTCGAGTCGTCGAGTTCATCAAGAGTATTATTAAGATAATTATAATTAGATATATTATGAAATTGTATGCATATTGTCAATTTTCGATGTAAGGAAGTTTGTCTTTTCAAAACGAATGCAATGTTTGTAAAATGTATCATGTAGAGGTCAAGTACCTCGTGATGTAACCAACTATTGTGAATCGTTTGTAATCAATGTAGACTTTGTCCGGATGGATTAGGACGGGTCCTTTCAGTAATGATAATGATAATTAATATAATATAAAGTTAGAAACATGTGAATATGCAGTATCTCAAATAGAAAAGCCATCGGATGAACTGGCTTCTTCTACCGACGATTTTAATGTAAATAGTAACTCATACTCCGTTGATAATCATTGGCGGATAAAAGTCGTCGGAATAATACTAAATTTTTACCGTAATTATATTTATTTATTTTAGTCATTATGGTATAAAATTTGGTTATTAAATATTTTTTAAAAAAATTAATTCATCTGTCCGCGCTCGATTCTAGGTAAAATATGAAAAGTGTTCAAATTGAATAATTAGCTCCTAAATACATTTTTAATAAGCCTATAATTTATATAACTCATTTTCGGATCACCGTTAATTTTAAATCATATAAGTTTGAATTTAACTTGTTTAATATCAATCGAAACATCAACGAGTATTACCATCATTTAATATTTATTTTTAATATACTTTATTTATATATATAGATATACTTTAAATAATAATTATAATAATATTCTATTTTTATTTTATTAATTTAATAACAACAACATATAATACTTCAAATTATATTTCAAATTATTATTATATATATATATATATATATATATATATATATATATATATATATATATACATATACACACACACACATATCTATTTAAAATTAATTGTTCGTGAATCATTGGGAGCAGTCGAAGGTCAATTGAATATATGAAACAGTTCAAACTTTTTGAGATTCAACCTTACAGACTTTGCTTAGTGTGTCGAATTCATATAAATATTAAGTTTAAATTTGGTCGGAAATTTCTGGGTCGTCACACCTATATCATTTATATATATATTAACACATATAATTGTAATCGAACAAATTTATGTATTAATATTAATTGTTATTTTAGTAAATTATATGTTTCATTAATAACTTAATTAACTATTTTTATTTTATATACTTTAGATAAATAATTAGTAATTATTATAAAAATATCCATATAGTTATGTTATATGTAATAAATATATTTATATATATATATAATATTTATTTGATAAAATATTGTTAATAATAATAATGAATAAAGAGGTGTATCATTTTGTAATAATAATAATAATAATCATGATAATATTAATCATTATAATAATAACGTTAATAATAATAAAATTCATGTTAATGTTAATAATAATAATAATAATAATAATAAAATAATAATAATAATAATAATAATAATAATAATAAAATAATAAAAATGTAATTTAAATAAAAATGATAACTTTAATAATAGTGATAGTTTTACTAATAATGATATTTATAATAATAATGATAGTTTTAATAAAAATGATAATTAATAATAATGATAATTTTATGATAATAAAAATGATAATTTTAATAATAATACTAATTTTAATAATAAATGATAATTTTAATAATAATAATTTTAATAAAATTGATAATGATAATAATAATAATAATAATAATAATAATAATAATAATAATAATAATAATAATAATAATAATAATAATAATAATAATAATAATAATAATAATAATAATAATAATAACTATAATAATAAAAATTTTACTACTAATGATAATAATGATAATAATTGTAATACTTATGTTAATAATGATAATACTACCTTTAAGTATGTAGCTTCCATGGTTAAATAAAAATAATAATGTCACTGCCCAGATTCGAACCCATGACCTCTCGTTTCACAAACACACTTCCAACCATCGATCTATTTGTTTCTTTCTGTTTTAATTCACAGATTAAATCTATTTAACCATTACTAGCCTGTTTTCATCTTCAGCATAATCATCATCACTGCATTCATGATCATAACATCATATCATCATCATCATCATCATCAAGTACATCATAAACCGTTATCATTATCATTATTAATGATTCAATTATCATCATCAACGATTCGATTATAACCGCCCATTATCATCATCTTTATCATTCAACCGTCATCACCATCATTATCAATATCATGAATCATTATCATCATAATTCATTATCATCCTCGTCCTCTCTGTTGTTGTTTGTAACCAGAAAAAAATAGAAGTAGCAGTGATGGTTTCTGGGTTTGTTCACCGACGAGCAGTAGTAGGCTGTAAATGGTAGCAGTGGTGGCTCATGATGATGATCAAGTGTGGTGATGGAGTGTGGTTGTGATGGAAGGTGATGAAAAGTTGCAGGTGGTTAGAGGTGGTTCACGAAGAGAGATAGAGAGAGTTGGTGATTATGCGATGGTGGTGTAACGGTGATGGGTGGTGGCTCGATGGTGGGGGTGGTGTTGTAAGTGGATGTGGTGTTTGGTGGAAGAAGGTGATCCGGTGGTGGTTGCCAAATGGAGAAGGAGAGTGATCGTGTATATGTGTGTTATCATATATGTATATTGTATATGTTTGTATGTAATATATATAAGAGAAAGAGTGATTGAATGAAAACAGTAAAATAGTACCAATCATTTAAAGTCCCGTGAAGTTTAATTGTTGAGACGGAGAGATAGATGGTGGGTGGGTTTATGATCAATATCAATCTCAATATATATATAAATAATACAACATGTTTATAATAATAAGCCACCACATTTTTTTAATTCAGCCACCTTTTTTCCTATATGCCGACACTTTATCCATTTTGAATCACGGACTGGTGTTTTATGCTTCGTTATTAATAGAAGGCGGGTAAAAGGATATATAAAATTCTACTTTTTTATAAAAACAATCATATATTTGTTTTTATAAAACGACTCGTAAAAAGTTTGTCCGTCCTATGACCTCCATCCCAAATAACATAAGCTTAGTATTTAAAATGTAATATATAACATTTCTAGTTTGAAATAAAGAGATGACTATTTTAGTAACTTAAAATTTTCATAATCTATTAATGGAACATCGTTAATTTTTATATTCTCATAAGCTTGAATTAAGCTTATTTAATATCGATCAAAAAGACAAACGAGTATTACTAACGCTTACTAAATAAATTCGAAACCTTATATATATATATATATATATATATATATATATATATATATATATATATATATATATATATATATATTTTCAATATACTTTATTTATATATATATATAGATACGTCTTAAATAATAATTACCATATATATTATTTTTATTTTACATAATTAATTCTATTAACTAAATCATATAATATTTCAAATTCTATTTTAAATTATATATATATATATATATATATATATATATATATATATATATATATATATATATATATATATATATATATATACATACATACATACATATCTAATTCCAAATAATTGTTCGTGAATCATCAGAAACAGTCGAAGGGTAGATGAATATATAAAAATAGTTAAAAAAAATTGAGACTCAACATTACAGACTTGGCTTATCGTGTTAGAAACATTAAATCATATCGAGAATTTGATTCAAAATAAGTTGAAATCTTTCGGGTCATGACAATACCTACCCGTTAAAGAAATTTCGTCTCGAAATTTGACAGAGGTTGTCATGGCTGACAATAAGAATATTTTTCATGAAGAATTCGAGTTGAAAAATAGAGTTTTATCACTATTTAGTAATATAGATAAAACAATTCGATTACGCGAAGAGTATGAGTGAAGCTATCGCAAAAGAGTGAAATGAAAAAAATAAAGATTCGTCTTAACTGGTGACGTAGTCATGGTTGATTTTTGGAATTCAAGGAATTTAAAGAAAATCTTCGTAATCTATATAAGATTTGGTTCTTTGGTAAATAAGGAAATTAGGATAATCTTTGATTAAATGTGGTAATCTACCTCGATTGCTATGTCAGATATTTCACTATAAATTAACCTCTTCCGTTTCATTATTTTCACCACTCCTATTCTTTCTTCCCCTATTCATACTTCCAAAAGATCTGTTAGTATGCTCAATCTAGTTCTGATCCTTGATATTTTCCTGGCTATCGTATCTGTCATTCTTCTTTTTTATCTGTCACCGGAGGAATCTGTTTACTTCTACTATTACCTTGGGGTTATAGTGTTTTTAATTCTCTCGTGTCTTTATATTGCTATACGCATTGATATACACGGTTTGTAATTTCTGTGTTGTTGTCGGGCTTTATAATTTCCCTTATAATTCGGAGCTCCATGCTTTTGTTTTTCTTCCCGACTTTAAGTAAAGCGATCAAGACGTCTCAGAATCGTAGTTTAAATCTTTGAATTTCGAATGAACATGACTAATGTTCTAAGAAAGAAATTGTAATAGCACAATTTGATTTGTTAAATTACCAGAAATCATGGAAAAGATAGAATTATCAAGAGAATATTCTCTTGATATGTTTACAGATTAAGTAGAATGAAAGAGTTATGTAACATGACACATGATGAGGGTCAGGTCTGTGAATTATTACTATCATCATGTTCCATTAGAAATTCAGCATAACTTACTGTAATATAATCATGTTGGCCAATGAGTCATTATATTATACTAACTCATGATTTCCATTCCCAACACTACTCCAAAAACATTCATAATTTAAACTCGAATGTTACAAAAATTTATAAACTAAATCAGTTTCCTTTATGATGCAACACAGATAACACGAAGAGATAAATAATTTCGGACAAGAATAGTTATGAAGATATCTTCAGAAATATCGAGGATATTTATACTGAAAGATAAGATGATATCATAGAATTTCTCAAAATATTAAAAATCGAAGGATAATGAGGAAAATTCTTCTGTAAGGATTTAGAATGCGTAAAGAGATATTCTGTGATTTCCATCGAAAATCAAATCATCTAGATTCTTTGGGTATAGGTTTAATCCTTGTGATTTGTCAACAGCCTCATTCATGGTTTTCTTAATCCGTTTTTCAGTTCCAAATCTGAGCTTTTTCACCACATAATTCTTTATTATCAAACTTTTGACTGTTAAAGCCGTCTACAGTTTTTACTGCTTCATCATCTTTTTCAAAACTCAGAGAATTGATTCATAGACTGGGGTGCTTTTCAGAAACTCATAATTGAAGTACATAAGCCCAGGAGATAGACGTTATATGTATATATATAACTATTGACGTAGAAATGCTGCGAAATTCGAAAATAATGATTGATGCTTCCCGGTATTTAGTATGGCAGTTATTGTTACAAGATGTAGATGAGTACACTATAGGGTTTCAATGAATAAATATAGTGATTTTTTGGAGAGACTTAAGCCAAAGAGTAACGAAGTTGCTGGTACATTTACTGTTAATATGGTGGAATATAAAAGGTTCTCCGGTAACAAAAACAAAAGGGCAAACGTATATATCAAGGTTATAATAAGGCTAATTCAAAAGAAAAGTCGAAGTTGACTTGTTGGAAGTGTGATAAGACTGGATACTTTGAAAAGGAATTTTCGGTAATAACAATGCCAAAGGATCTAGCACAAATACGTGTTAAACTTTTACTTAGGTTCCGGGAGTTTTCCAGGTGCATGACTATATGCATAAATCTTTCTTTTCGTAGATAACGTGTGGTTGGTTTATCCTCTCGATTGTTCCTTAATTGAGGTGTTTTTCTACAAAGGTTTGGATTCTTCAGAATGGTTGTCCTGATTTTTATGAAAGAATGAATGTCGCTGTGAATGTAGTGAGTATAGTTAATGATTATTAAATCAAAATTGAAGAATGTACAGTGTAACATATTAATTTGAAATTTAAATATTTTTCGGGTATTACCTACTCGTTAAAATGTTTTCACAATTAACAGTTTGTACAAAGGAATTTTTATTACAATAATTATGAAGATATACGTACACATATATCTTCTCCAGATGTAATTATGGATTTAATGAGTTAATATAACATTAATCTCATCTGATTTATGGTTAGAACTAGAATAAATAATCTCTAAAACTTTTAGAAACTACATATTCTCTGCAGAATATTTCTTTAATGAAGTTAGGAATCAATACTTCATCGTTTATGATTATTGGTATTCCTTGGTGTCTATGGTGCGTATGATGTTGATGCTCGAGGTATAGATTGTGATGTTGAGGCTTGTGATGCGGATGTTGTTGGTGGTGGTACTGGTGCTATTGGTACTGATGCTGGTGGTGATGTTGGTGCTAATGCTGGTGATGCTAGTGATGCTGTTAGTGCTGGTGGTGCTGCTGGTGCTTGTAAATTTTGCACCATATTCTCCAAAGCCACCACTCCAGCACGAAGCTCGTTCACTTCTTCAATTACTCCAGGATGATTGGCAGTTGGAACAAGGGGATGAATAAGATCTAGAATTCTAGATATTATATAATCATGAAGGGATATCATGGAAAGGAGGGTGAAAATGGTGTTTTGGTTGGTGGAAGGGATCTCCTTCTTCTCGTCTCCATTGATTAAGTGAACTACAAACCCACCCCCAATTCATCCAGAACAGATGATGGCTAATTGGTTAATCCATTCAGGTTACACTGCTTTCGGAGCTCAAGTGGATCCCCATCTCGGAATCACTCTCGGAACTCGAGGAATTAAGTGAGAAATCCATATTATACGATTGGATAAAGGGTTTTTGATATGAAATGGGTGTTGAATATTGAATGATATCTTCGTCTCCTCGAATACGTATATATAGTAAAAGGATTTCATAATTTACAGAGGGAATTAAGGAAAAGTGATAGGTAAAATTGATATCGGCAAAAAAGCCACATTTTCACCCCGATATTAAGGCCCCAAAAATAGTAAAGTTCCAAACTTTATCGCCAAAATACCCGCTTCGTCGGTCAATATTGAAGAACAAATAATTACGAAGACGGTGCAAAAAGAATCAAGAGAAACAGAGCTAAAGGGAAGATTCTAGCGAGAAAACGGTGAAAGACAAGAAATCAAGTTATGATCCAGCAAATTAGCAAGCCAAACGGCTTGCCAAATGGGCTGCCAAACAGCCTGCCATACGCCCTCAGCAAACAGACCTTGCAAACGGGCTGGTCTGGCAAACGGCCCGCCAAATAGCCTGCCAGCCGTTTGCAGGGAAACTTTAGGCTTATTTAAAGGACATTTGTCATTCATTCCAACACACACTTCAATTCACTTCTTTCTCTCCCTTATACAATATTAGTCATACTTTTAAGATCTTCAACTCCGTGCGGGAAACCTACTACCGGAGAAGAACGCCGAAGATTGTATTAGGAGCGGTCTGGAGTCTTGAAGTTATCACTTTTGTATTCAGAACTCGTTTGATCTACTGGTACTTCTATCCCTTGTCTTTATATAATGTCTTCCATTATTATGCTTTGTGATATTGTTGCCATGATTAGCGAGTAGTTATCTTAAGTGTATGTTAAGACGTAATCAGTTATAACACCAAAATTATATTATGGTTTGTGTATATTGTCAAAATGCTTTCCGATTATTCTTTGAACTCAATCGCTTTTCCAACTAATATTGACACCGATGAATTTGAAGAAATCCTCGAAGCCATCCATAAATCAACAATTGATTACACGTTATGCTTAACCGAAAGAATCACAGCTATCAAGGACAAATACAACCTTTATCTCCAGAGAGAAGACAATAATGCTGAAATCCTAGAAGAATGCATTCAAGACTTTATCAATACCCTTCACGATCATATCTACCACGAAGAAAGGCAACGAGAGCACAATTCAGTAGTTCGCACTATTCTTGAGAAGAGATTTTGTCGAGATCAGAAGATCATTTACTCTAAGGTCTACAACACCTTAGTCGGATCTGCACTTCCGTTCTCAGCCAACCAACGACCACTGCTGACTCTCATCCGGAAGCATATGGATCATTCCACCAGACGCCCGACTTATCACTCAGATTTGCAACTGATCGAGGATATTCAGAGCTTTTTCGCTCTCTTGGAGAGAGATAATTTCGAAAGCACACCAAAAAGGCTAGTGATTTACGTAACAATTGATCACCACGCCGATCTAATTATCAAAGAGTTACAAGACGCAATTACAGAGGAAGTTGAAATGTCCCGTTCTTATTGATTAAAAACGTTCCATATTAATTGATTTCGTTGCGAGGTTTTGACCTCTATATGAGACGTTTTTCAAAGACTGCATTCATTTTAAAACAAACCATAACCTTTATTTCCTAAATAAAGGTTTAAAAAGCTTTACGTAGATTATTAAATAATGATAATCTAAAATATCCTGTTTACACACTACCATTACATAATGGTTTACAATACAAATTGTAATGGTTTACAATACAAATATGTTACATCGAAATCAGTTTCTTGAATGTAGTTTTTACACAATATCATACAAACATGAACTCCAAATCTTGTCCTTATTTTAGTATGCAACAGCGGAAGCTCTTAATAATCACCTGAGAATAAACATGCTTAAAACGTCAACAAAAATGTTGGTAAGTTATAGGTTTAACCTATATATTATCAAATCATAATAATAGACCACAAGATTTCATATTTCAATACACATCCCATACATAGAGATAAAAATCATTCATATGGTGAACACCTGGTAACCGACATTAACAAGATGCATATATAAGAATATCCCCATCATTCCGGGACACCCTTCGGATATGATATAAATTTCGAAGTACTAAAGCATCCGGTACTTTGGATGGGGTTTGTTAGGCCCAATAGATCTATCTTTAGGATTCGCGTTAATTAGGGTGTCTGTTCCCTAATTCTTAGATTATCAGACTTAATAAAAAGGGGCATATTCGATTTCGATAATTCAACCATAGAATGTAGTTTCACGTACTTGTGTCTATTTTGTAAATCATTTATAAAACCTGCATGTATTCTCATCCCAAAAATATTAGATTTTAAAAGTGGGACTATAACTCACTTTCACAGATTTTTACTTCGTCGGGAAGTAAGACTTGGCCACTGGTTGATTCACGAACCTATAACAATATATACATATATATCAAAGTATGTTCAAAATATATTTACAATACTTTTAATACATTTTGATATTTTAAGTTTATTAAGTCAGCTGTCCTCGTTAGTAACCTACAACTAGTTGTCCACAGTTAGATGTACAGAAATAAATCGATAAATATTATCTTGAATCAATCCACGACCCAGTGTATACGTATCTCAGTATTGATCACAACTCAAACTATATATATATTTTGGAATCAACCTCAACCCTGTATAGCTAACTCCAACATTCACATATAGAGTGTCTATGGTTGTTCCGCAATATATATATAGATGGGTCGACATGATAGGTCGAAACATTGTATACGTGTCTATGGTATCTCAAGATTACATAGTATACAATATAAGTTGATTAGGTTATGGTTGGAATAGATTTATTACTAACTTTCACGTAGGTAAAATGAGTAGTTTTTATCAATCTTGTTTTACTCGCCATTTCTTCGTTTCTAATCCGTTTTGAGTGATTCCAGTGGCCACGGTTTCGTATTGAACTTAAATTTATGAATCTAAATAGAAAAAGTATAAGTTTATAGTCGGAAATACAAGTTACAAGTCATTTTTGAAAGAGGTAGCCATTTCCGTCGAAAGAACGACATCTTGATGACCATTTTGAAAAACATACTTTCACTTTGAGTTTAACCATGATTTTTGGATATAGTTTCATGTTCATCAGAAAAATAATTTTTCCAAAAGTATAGCTTTTAAATCAAAGTTCTTCTTAGATTTTAATTATCCCAACCAAAACAGCCCCCGGTTTTACTACGACGGCGTATATCCAGTTTTATGGTGTTTATCGTGTTTTCGGGTTTTAAATCATTAAGTTAGCATATCATATAGATATAGAACATGTGTTTAGTTGATTTTAAAAGTCTAGTTAGAAGGATTAACTTTATTTGCGAACAAGTTTAGAATTAACTAAACTATGTTCTAGTGATTACAAGTTTATAACGTTGAATAAGACAGCTTTTTATGTATGAATCGAATGATGTTATGAACATCATTACTACCTCAAGTTCCTTAGATAAACCTACTGGAAATGAGAAAAATGTATCTAGCTTCAAAGGATCCTTGGATGGCTTGAAAGTTCTTGAAGCAGAATCATGACACGAAAACAATTTCAAGTAAGATTTCCACTCGAAATAAGATTGTTATAGTTATAGAAATTGAATTAAAATTTGAATATGATTATTACCTTGTATTAGAAATATAACCTACTGTAATTAACAAAGGTTTCTTGATCTTGGATGATTACTTGGAATGGATTTAGAAAACTTGAAAGTAAACTTGCAATCTTGGAAGTATTCTTGATTTTATGAAACTAGAACTTTTGGAATTTATGAAGAACACTTAGAACTTGAAGATAGAACTTGAGAGAGATCAATTAGATGAAGAAAATTGAAGAATGAAAGTGTTTGTAGGTGTTTTTGGTCGTTGGTGTATGGATTACATATAAAGGATATGTAATTTTGTTTTCATGTAAATAAGTCATGAATGATTACTCATATTTTTGTAATTTTATGAGATATTTCATGCTAGTTGCCAAATGATGGTCCTACATGTGTTAGGTGACTCACATGGGCTGCTAAGAGCTGATCATTGGAGTGTATATACCAATAGTACATACATCTAAAAGCTGTGTATTGTACGAGTACGAATACGGGTGCATACGAGTAGAATTGTTGATGAAACTGAACGAGGATGTAATTGTAAGCATTTTTGTTAAGTAGAAGTATTTTGATAAGTGTCTTGAAGTCTTTCAAAAGTGTATGAATACATATTAAAATACTACATGTATATACATTTTAACTGAGTCGTTAAGTCATCGTTAGTCGTTACATGTAAATGATGTTTTGAAACCTTTAGGTTAACGATCTTGTTAAATGTTGTTAACCCAATGTTTATAATATCAAATGAGATTTTAAATTATTATATTATCATGATATTATGATGTACGAATATCTCTTAATATGATCTATATACATTAAATGTCGTTACAACGATAATCGTTACATATATGTCTCGTTTCAAAATCATTAAGTTAGTAGTCTTATTTTTACATATGTAGTTCATTGTTAATACACTTAATGATATATTTACTTATCATTTAACATAATTAACCAAGTGTATCAATATCTTAATATGATTCATATGTACCTAGTAAGACGTTATAACGATAATCGTTATATATATCGTTTTCGAGTTTCTTAATTTAATAGTCTCATTTTTATGTATATAACTCATTATTAAAATACCTAATGAGATACATACTTATAATAAAATCATTTTAACTATATATATAACCATATATATGTCATCGTATAGTTTTTACAAGTTTTAACGTTCGTGAATCACCGGTCAACTTGGGTGGTCAATTGTCTATATGAAACCTATTTCAATTAATCAAGTCTTAACAAGTTTGATTGCTTAACATGTTGTAAACACTTAATCATGTAAATAATAATTTCATTTAATATATATATAAATATAAACATGGAAAAGTTCGGGTCACTACAGTACCTACCCGTTAAATAAATTTCGTCCCGAAATTTTAAGCATTTGGAGGTGTTGACGTATCTTCTGGAAATAAATGCGGGTATTTCTTCTTCATCTGATCTTCACGCTCCCAGGTGAACTCGGGTCCTCTACGAGCATTCCATCGAACCTTAACAATCAGTATCTTGTTTTGTTTAAGTCTCTTAACCTCACGATCCATTATTTCGACGGGTTCTTCAATGAATTGAAGTTTTTCATTGATTTGGATTTCGTCCAACGGAATAGTGAGATCTTCTATAGAAAAACATTTCTTCAAATTTGAGATGTGGAAAGTGTTATGTACAGCCGCGAGTTATTGAGGTAGCTCTAGTTGGTAAGCTACTGGTCCGACACGATCTATAATCTTGAATGGTCCAATATACCTTGGATTTAATTTCCCTCGTTTACCAAATCGAACAACGCCTTTCCAAGGTGCAACTTTAAGCATGACCATCTCTCCAAATTCAAATTCTATATCTTTTCTTTTAATGTCAGCGTAGCTCTTTTGTCGACTTTGGGCGGTTTTCAACCGTTGTTGAATTTGGATGATCTTCTCGGTAGTTTCTTGTATTATCTCCGGACCCGTAATTTGTCTATCCCCCACTTCACTCCAACAAATCGGAGACCTGCACTTTCTACCATAAAGTGCTTCAAACGGCGCCATCTCAATGCTTGAATGGTAGCTGTTGTTGTAGGAAAATTCCGCTAACGGTAGATGTCGATCCCAACTGTTTCCAAAATCAATAACACATGCTCGTAGCATGTCTTCAAGCGTTTGTATCGTCCTTTCGCTCTGCCCATCAGTTTGTGGATGATAGGCAGTACACATGTCTAGACGAGTTCCTAATGCTTGCTGTAATGTCTGCCAGAATCTTGAAATAAATCTGCCATCCCTATCAGAGATAATAGAGATTAGTATTCCATGTCTGGAGACGACTTCCTTCAAATACAGTCGTGCTAACTTCTCCATCTTGTCATCTTCTCTTATTGGCAGGAAGTGTGTTGATTTGGTGAGACGATCAACTATTACCCAAATAGTATCAAAACCACTTGCAGTCCTTGGCAATTTAATGATGAAATCCATGGTAATGTTTTCCCATTTCCATTCCGGGATTTCGGGTTGTTGAAGTAGACCTGATGGTTTCTGATGCTCAGCTTTGACCTTAGAACACGTCAAACATTCTCCTACGTATTTAGCAACATCGGCTTTCATACCCGGCCATCAAAAATGTTTCCTAAGATCCTTGTACATCTTCCCCGTTCCAGGATGTATTGAGTATCTGGTTTTATGAGCTTCTCTAAGTACCATTTCTCTCATATCTCCAAATTTTGGTACCCAAATCCTTTCAGCCCTATACCGGGTTTCGTCTTCCCGAATAATAAGATGCTTCTCCGATCCTTTGGGTATTTCATCTTTTAAATTTCCCTCTTTTAAAACTCCTTGTTGCGCCTCCTTTATTTGAGTAATAAGGTTATTGTGAATCATTATATTCATAGATTTTACTCGAATGGGTTCTCTGTCCTTCCTGCTCAAGGCGTCGTCTACCACATTTGCCTTCCCCGGGTGGTAACGAATCTCAAAGTCGTAATCATTCAACAATTCAATCCACCTACGCTGCCTCATATTCAGTTGTTTCTGATTAAATATGTGTTGAAGACTTTTGTGGTCAGTATATATAATACTTTTGACCCCATATAAGTAGTGCCTCCTAGTCTTTAATGCAAAAACAACCGCGCCTAATTCCAAATCATGTGTCGTATAATTTTGCTCGTAAATCTTCAATTGTCTAGACGCATAAGCAATCACCTTCGTCCGTTGCATTAATACATAACCGAGACCTTGCTTTGATGCGTCACAATAAATCACAAAATCATCATTCCCTTCAGGCAATGACAATATAGGTGCCGTAGTTAGCTTTTTCTTCAATAACTGAAACGCTTTCTCTTGTTCATCCTTCCATTCAAATTTCTTCCCTTTATGCATTAATGCAGTCAAGGGTTTTGCTATTCTGGAAAATTCTTGGATGAACCTTCTGTAGTAACCAGCTAGTCCTAAAAACTAACATATGTGTTTCGGAGTTTTCGGGGTTTCCCACTTTTCAACAGTTTCTATCATTGCCGGATCCACCTTAATACCTTCTTTGTTCACTATGTGACCGAGGAATTGAACTTCTTCCAACCAAAATGCACACTTAGAAAATTTAGCGTACAATTCTTCCTTCCTCAATACTTCTAACACCTTTCTCAAATGTTCACCGTGTTCTTGGTCATTCTTTGAGTAAATAAGTATGTCATCAATGAAAACACCTTTCTCAATACTTCTAACACCTTTCTCAAATGTTCACCGTGTTCTTGGTCATTCTTTGAGTAAATAAGTATGTCATCAATGAAAACAATGACAAACTTGTCAAGGTATGGTCCACACACTCGGTTCATAAGGTCCATGAACACAGCTGGTGCATTAGTTAAACCAAACGGTATGACCATAAACTCGTAATGACCGTAACGTGTTCTGAAAGCAGTCTTTGGAATATCATCTTCTTTCACCCGCATTTGATGATACCCGGAACGTAAGTCAATCTTTGAATAAACAGACGAGCCTTGTAGTTGATCAAATAAGTCGTCGATTCTTGGTAGTGGGTAGCGGTTCTTGATGGTAAGTTTGTTCAACTCTCGGTAGTCGATACACAACCTGAATGTACCATCTTTCTTCTTGACAAACAAAACAGGAGCTCCCCACGGTGATGTGCTTGGTCGAATGAAACCACGCTCTAAAAGTTTTTGAAATTAGCTTTGCAGTTCTTTCATCTCGCTGGGTGCGAGTCTATAAGGAGCACGAGCTATTGGTGCAGCTCCTGGTACAAGATCTATTTGAAATACAACGGATTGATGTGGGGGTAATCCCGGTAATTCTTTCGAAAATACATCGGGAAATTCTTTTGCGACGGGAACATCATTGATGCTCTTTTCTTCAGTTTGTACTTTCTCGACGTGTGCTAGAATAGTATAGCAACCTTTTCTTATTAGTTTTTGTGCCTTCAAATTACTAATAAGATGTAGCTTCGTGTTGCCCTTTTCTCCGTACACCATTAAGGGTTTTCCTTTTTCTTGTATAATGCGAATTGCATTTTTGTAACAAACGATCTCTGCTTTCACTTCTTTCAACCAGTCCATACCAATTATCACATCAAAACTCCCTAACTCTACTGGTATCAAGTCAATCTTAAATATTTCGCTACCCATTTTAATTTCTCGATTCCGGCATATATTATCTGCTGAAATTAATTTACCGTTTGCTAATTCGAGTAAAAATTTACTATCCAACGGCGTCAATGGACAACTTAATTTAGCACAAAAATCTCTACTCATATAGCTTCTATCCGCACCCGAATCAAATAAAACGTAAGCAGATTTATTGTCAATAAGAAACGTACCCGTAACAAGCTACGGGTCTTCCTGTGCCTCTGCCGCATTAATATTGAAAACTCTTCCGTGGCCTTGTACATTCGTGTTCTCTTGGTTCGGGCAATTTCTAATAATGTGGCCCGGTTTTCCACATTTATAACAAACTACATTGGCATAACTTGCTCCGACACTACTTGCTCCACCATTACTCGTTCCGACACCATTTGTTCCTTTCGTTCTATTAACCCCTGGTCCGTAGACCTCACACTTCGCCGCGCTATGACCATTTCTTTTACACTTGTTGCAAAATTTGGTGTAGAACCCCGAGTGATACTTTTCACACCTTTGGCATAGCTGCTTCTGATTGTAGTTGTTGTTGCGGTTGTTATTGTTGTTGGGATGATTGTTGTAGTTGTTGTTGTTGTTGTTGTTGTTGTTGTTGTTGTTGTTGGGCCATTTGTTGTAGTTGTGATTGATGTTGCGATTGTTGGGATAATTGTTGCGATTATTGTTGTAATTGCTGTTGTTGTTGTATTGGTGATTCTTATCACCGTTTTCCTCACACTTTCTTTTGAGTTGCTTCACATTGGCCTCTTCAGCAGTCTGTTCTTTAATTCTTTCTTCAATCTGGTTCACTAGTTTATGAGCCATTCTACATGCCTGTTGTATGGAGGCGGGCTCGTGTGAACTTATATCTTCTTGGATTCTTTCCGGTAATCCTTTCACAAACGCGTCGATCTTCTCTTCCTCATCTTCGAACGCTCCCGGACACAATAGGCATAATTCTGTGAATCGTCTTTCGTATGTGGTAATATCAAATCCTTGGGTTCGTAACCCTCTAAGTTCTGTCTTGAGCTTATTGACCTCGGTTTTGGGACGGTACTTCTCGTTCATCAAGTGCTTGAATGCTGACCACGGTAGTGCATACGCATCATCTTATCCCACTTGCTCTAGATAGGTATTCCACCATGTTAACGCAGAACCTGTGAAGGTATGCGTAGCGTACTTCACTTTGTCCTCTTCAGTACACTTACTTATGGTAAACACCGATTCGACCTTCTCGGTCCACCATTTCAATCCGATCGGTCCTTCGGTTCCATCAAATTCCAAAGGTTTGCAGGCAGTGAATTCTTTGTAGGTGCATCCTACACGATTTCCTGTACTGCTAGATCCAAGGTTATTGTTGGTATGTAGCGCAGCCTGTACTGCGGCTATGTTTGAAGCTAGAAAAGTACGGAATTCCACTTCATTCATATTCACGGTGTATCGAGTAGTTGGTGCCATTTCCTTCAAAATAGTCAAATGGAACAAGTTAATCATACAGAATATTAAGAGTAGTTAATAGTATTTCGTAGCATAATATGAACTCATTTATAGAAGCTTTTTCTTCATATTAGCGTTTTATAAGTTTAAATTCGGGTAGTACCTACCCGTTAAGTTCATACTTAGTAGCTAATATACAATTCAACTACTACAATTCTATATGAAAAACTGATTATAATAATATTTCGCGTTCAAACTTTTATACAATATTTTACAAACTTACAATACCGCTTATTTTACATAAAGCATGAAATATAGCACACAATAACTTTGATACAAGATAGTTGTGAAGATAATTCTAGCTAGTACATAAGTCGTTCAGCAAAGGCAATAAAGACACGTAATTCATACGTCCAGAAACAAGTCATGCATTCTGGTTTTACTAGGACTACTTCCCATCCTTGGTCTTGTGGAACATAACCGTTATGGTCGTTGATAAGACAGCGTGTTGTAACGTCGTCAAAGGGACGAGGGTTACGTAATGTCCAACAGTCCCGTAACAATCTAAAAACCTTGTTTCTCACCCTAACTACTTAGTCCGTTACTTGTGGAAATGTTTTGTTTAATAGTTGTAGCCCGATGTTCTTGTTCTCACTTTGGTGAGAAGCGAACATTACTAACCCATAAGCATAACATGCTTCTTTATGTTGCATGTTAGCCGCTTTTTCTAAATCATGAAGTCCTATGTTTGGATACATTGAGTCAAAATAATTTCTTAACCCGTTGCGTAAAATAGCACTTGGGTTCCTCGCAATATATGCGTCAAAGTAAACACATCGTAACTTATGGGTTTCCCAATGTGATATCCCCCATCTTTTAAATGAAAGTCTCTTATAAAATAAGGCATTCTTGGAACGTTCTTCTAATGTCTTACAAACTGATTTTGCCGTAAATAGTTGTGCCGAAGAATTCTGACCGACTCTAGACAAGATTTCATCAATCATGTCTCCGGGTAGGTCTCTTAAGATATTGGGTTGTCTACCCATTTTGTGTTTTTATAATGTAAAATAGACAAGAGTTAGAATCATAAAAAAAATACTTATTAATACAAGCAATTTTTACATATATCATAAAGCATAAGCACACTATATTACATATATTACACCATACGAATACAACTATCTTATTCCGGCTCGCTCGTTTCTTCTTCTTCGGTTTTGGTTCGTTTTGCCAAGTTTCTTGGGATATATGATGTTCCCCTAATACTAGCTGTCATTTTCCACAATGGTTTAGAAAAACCTGGTGGTTTAGACGTTCCCGGGTCATTGTTACAACTTAAGGACTTCGGGGGTTGACGATACATATAAAGTTCATCGGGGTTGGAATTAGATTTCTCTATTTTTATGCCCTTTCCCTTATTATTTTCTTTTTCCTTTTTAAATTCAGTTGGGGTAATTTCTATAACATCATCGGAATTCTCGTCGGAATCCGATTCATCGGAGAATTGGTAATCCTCCCAATATTTTGCTTCCTTGGCGGAAACACCATTGACCATAATTAACCTTGGTCGGTTGGTTGAGGATTTTCTTTTACTTAACCTTTTTATTATTTCCCCCACCGGTTCTATTTCCTCCTCCGGTTCCTCCTCTTCTGGTTCTGATTCTTCTTCCGGTTCTGATTCTTCTTCCGGTTCTTCTTCGGGAACTTGTGAATTAGTTCAATATATATTCGACTCTTCGTTATTATTAGGTGAGTCAATGGGATTTGTGTTAGAGGTAGACATCTATCACATAATATCAAACATGTTAAGAGATTAATATATCACATAATATATACATGTTAATAATATATAGTTTCCAACAAAAATGTTAAGCAATCATTTTTAAAGAAAACACGATCGAAGTCCAGACTCACTAATGCATCCTAACAAACTCGATAAGACACACTAATGCAAATTTCTGGTTCTCTAAGACCAACGCTCGGATACCAACTGAAATGTCCCGTTCTTATTGATTAAAAACGTTCCATATTAATTGATTTCGTTGCGAGGTTTTGACCTCTATATGAGACGTTTTTCAAAGACTGCATTCATTTTAAAACAAACCATAACCTTTATTTCATAAATAAAGGTTTAAAAATCTTTACGTAGATTATCAAATAATGATAATTTAAAATATCCCGTTTACACACGACCGTTACATAATGGTTTACAATACAAATATGTTACATCGAAATCAGTTTCTTGAATGCAGTTTTTACACAATATCATACAAACATGGACTCCAAATCTTGTCCTTATTTTAGTATGTAACAGCGGAAGCTCTTAATAATCACCTGAGAATAAACATGCTTAAAACGTCAACAAAAATGTTGGTGAGTTATAGGTTTAAGCTATATATTATCAAATCATAATAATAGACCACAAGATTTCATATTTCAATACACATCCCATACATAGAGATAAAAATCATTCATATGGTGAACACCTGGTAACCGACATTAACAAGATGCATATATAAGAATATCCCCATCATTCTGGGACACCCTTCGGATATGATATAAATTTTGAAGTACTAAAGCATCCGGTACTTTGGATGGGGTTTGTTAGGCCCAATAGATCTATCTTTAGGATTCACGTCAATTAGGGTGTCTGTTCCCTAATTCTTAGATTATCAGACTTAATAAAAAGGGGCATATTCGATTTCGATAATTCAACCATAGAATGTAGTTTCACGTACTTGTGTCTATTTTGTAAATCATTTATAAAACCTGCATGTATTCTCATCCCAAAAATATTAGATTTTAAAAGTGGGACTATAACTCACTTTCACAGATTTTTACTTCGTCGGGAAGTAAGACTTGGCCACTGGTTGATTCACGAACCTATAACAATATATACATATATATCAAAGTATGTTCAAAATATATTTACAATACTTTTAATACATTTTGATGTTTTAAGTTCATTAAGTCAGCTGTCCTTGTTAGTAACCTACAACTAGTTGTCCACAGTTAGATGTACAGAAATAAATCGATAAATATTATCTTGAATCAATCCACGACCCAGTGTATACGTATCTCAGTATTGATCACAACTCAAACTATATATATATTTTGGAATCAACCTCAACCCTGTATAGCTAACTCCAACATTCACATATAGAGTGTCTATGGTTGTTCCGCGATATATATAGATGGGTCGACATGATAGGTCGAAACATTGTATACGTGTCTATGGTATCTCAAGATTACATAGTATACAATATAAGTTGATTAGGTTATGGTTGAAATAAATTTATTACTAACTTTCACGTAGGTAAAATGAGTAGTTTTTATCAATCTTGTTTTACTCGCCATTTCTTCGTTTCTAATCCGTTTTGAGTGATTCCAGTGGCCACGGTTTCGTATTGAACTTAAATTTATGAATCTAAATAGAAAAAGTATAAGTTTATAGTCGGAAATACAAGTTACAAGTCATTTTTGAAAGAGGTAGCCATTTCCGTCGAAAGAACGACATCTTGATGACCATTTTGAAAAACATACTTTCACTTTGAGTTTAACCATGATTTTTGGATATAGTTTCATGTTCATCAGAAAAATCATTTTTCCAAAAGTATAGCTTTTAAATCAAAGTTCTTCTTAGATTTTAATTATCCCAACCAAAACAGCCCCCGGTTTTACTACGACGGCGTATATCCAGTTTTATGGTGTTTATCGTGTTTTCGGGTTTTAAATCATTAAGTTAGCATATCATATAGATATAGAACATATGTTTAGTTGATTTTAAAAGTCTAGTTAGAAGGATTAACTTTATTTGCGAACAAGTTTAGAATTAACTAAACTATGTTCTAGTGATTACAAGTTTATAACGTTGAATAAGATAGCTTTTTATGTATGAATCGAATGATGTTATGAACATTATTACTACCTCAAGTTCCTTGGATAAACCTACTGGAAATGAGAAAAAAGGATCTAGTTTCAAAGGACCCTTGGATAGCTTGAAAGTTCTTGAAGCAGAATCATGACACGAAAACAATTTCAAGTAAGATTTCCACTCGAAATAAGATTGTTATAGTTATAGAAATTGAATTAAAGTTTGAATATGATTATTACCTTGTATTAGAAAGATAACCTACTGTAATTAACAAAGGTTTCTTGATCTTGGATGATTACTTGGAATGGATTTAGAAAACTTGAAAGTAAACTTGCAATCTTGGAAGTATTCTTGATTTTATGAAACTAGAACTTTTGGAATTTATGAAGAACACTTAGAACTTGAAGATAGAACTTGAGAGAGATCAATTAGATGAAGAAAATTGAAGAATTAAAGTGTTTGTAGGTGTTTTTGGTCGTTGGTGTATGGATTACATATAAAGGATATGTAATTTTGTTTTCATGTAAATAAGTCATGAATGATTACTCATATTTTTGTAATTTTATGAGATATTTCATGCTAGTTGCCAAATGATGGTTCCCACATGTGTTAGGTGACTCACATGGGCTACTAAGAGCTGATCATTAGAGTGTATATACCAATAGTACATACATCTAAAAGCTGTGTATTGTACGAGTACGAATACGGGTGCATACGAGTAGAATTGTTGATGAAACTGAACGAGGATGTAATTGTAAGCATTTTTGTTAAGTAGAAGTATTTTGATAAGTGTCTTGAAGTCTTTCAAAAGTGTATGAATATATATTAAAACACTACATGTATATACATTTTAACTGAGTCGTTAAGTCATCGTTAGTCGTTACATGTAAATGTTGTTTTGAAACCTTTAGGTTAACGATCTTGTTAAATGTTGTTAACCCAATGTTTATAATATCAAATGAGATTTTAAATTATTATATTATCATGATATTATGATGTACGAATATCTCTTAAAATGATCTATATACATTAAATGTCGTTACAACGATAATCGTTACATATATATCTCGTTTCAAAATCATTAAGTTAGTAGTCTTATGTTTACATATGTAGTTCATTGTTAATACACTTAATGATATATTTACTTATCATTTAACATAATTAACCAAGTGTATCAATATCTTAATATGATTCATATGTACCTAGTAAGACGTTATAACGATAATCGTTATATATATCGTTTTCGAGTTTCTTAATTTAATAGTCTCATTTTTATGTATATAACTCATTATTAAAATACCTAATGAGATACATACTTATAATAAAATCATGTTAACTATATATATAACCATATATATGTCATCGTATAGTTTTTACAAGTTTTAACATTCGTGAATCACCGGTCAACTTGGGTGGTCAATTGTCTATATGAAACCTATTTCAATTAATCAAGTCTTAACAAGTTTGATTGCTTAACATGTTGGAAACACTTAATCATGTAAATAACAATTTCATTTAATATATATATAAACATGAAAAAGTTCGGGTCACTACAGGAGTAAGACGCAACAATCCATTTTCTCATCTTGAACCAGACCGAGTCAACATTGCCACATACGTTACAAAGCAGATAGCACGTATCTTTCAAGAATCCACGGATCCTAGTTTCACATTCAAGGCCAGATGTAGGGAGATATACTCAAAGACGGTGACATTAATGCTTGGGTCAGGGCTGCTCTTCACTTCTTTTCAGCTTCGCCTTTTGACTACTTTTAAACCAATCATTAACGAAAGCATCGAGACACATCACGTCTCTCGAATATGGAAAACCATGTATTCTATTATACTTAAGAAAGTTTAGACTATTTTAGAATGTTAATACATCACCCAACCGAGTCGCTCAATTGGATGAGATGTCTGAACGTGTATGCCTGTAATCAGACTGCATGGGCGTCGAGGGTAAGGGACGTTGCTGTCTATTCAGAATCTTCAAGCCTATTGCATTACCTAGTGACATGTCTTATGGCAGGGGCGATTAGGACTAGTGTAGTAAATACAAGGTCACTGCCTATCCATGAGCCAGCACTCCATAATACCGGTAAAGTAACTGATGAAATCATAGCATGCACTTGTTTTAGCCTTATCTGAATTACAAATTTTATCGCATTTACTTTACTTTATTTAGAAAACTAAAAATTAGGTAATCACCCACTATTCCTGCACCTTAGAATTATCTTAAGTTTTAGATATAGGTTCGATTCTACTTATATCTCAAAAATACGACTCTAGGTCATACTTCCCTTACTCATAATAAGGAGTAGTACAATTTAGGCTCCGCGAAATATAAATTTAAAACAAGTACCTCCCTCTTGTTGGCTGACTCTGACGCGCTGCGACTTGACGACATCTCACGAGATAAACCCGTCCGTTTTGGCCATATCAAGAGGGAACCTAGTTTTTGCTCTAAAATTGAGTATTTTTTTTAATAATCATTATTAGTAATAAAAAATGACTCTTAAAATTTTTTAAAAATTAAAATACAATTATTGTATGAAGTTTGTACAATATGCTTCAAAGTTTATACATGTGTTCATGCGGTGTTTTGTAAAAAATTGTAGAATGTGTTTTAAAATTTGTACGTATGGTCATACAGGTGTTTTATCATAAGGTTTTACATAATGCTTCAAATATTGTACATATGATTATGGATGTATTTTACCATAAGGTTATACATAATGCTTCAAATATTATACATATAGTCATGAGGGTATTTTATCATAAGGTTGTATATAATGCTTCATATATAATAAATTAACATGTTAATATTTTTATTAAATTCAATTAATTATTTTAACGACATCATCATGTGGGGTTAAGAATTTTTCTCTTTATTTTTTTAAATATTTTTAAAAATCTTTAATTTATTTATGACATCATTATTTTAGAAATTTATATGATACTATAGATTTGAAGTTATGTCTAAGATGTGTGGTGTTGTCTCAATTTGTAAAGTCATAGATTTTGGATTATTCATTAAACCTGTAGTATTATATTTTATCTACATGTTGGTTATATAACAGCCACATTTTAATTAAATAACATCGTCCACTATATCATATCACTCAAAAAAAATTCTCTTACAATCTCGTGATTCCACCGGTCTACTCACTAGTGAAAACATAAACTACTAGAAATAGTAGTGTACGTGGCATTACATTACCTTTATCTATATAAACTTCCTCCATTTCAATTTAGTCCTAGATAAAAAATTCTCAGTTTTAAAAATTTCCACTAACTTAATTCTCTACCATTCTCTTTCTCTACTATATAACCTCTTTTAACTTATTAAAATATAAAATGACTTATTAATTTGAGATATCCAAAACTGGAAACATAAACTATTAAAATGAGAAAAAATGGTTATATAGGGGCAGGATCAATGGGGAAGTAACCAATCGGGGGGAAGCAGGGGGAGGCAAAAAAAATTTCTTTTTCGTTTTTTGAAAAAACTTTGTTCACGAACATTATAGATTGGATGAAAATAAGAATATTTAGAAAAGACACTTCGTGATGAATGTTATTATTTTGGCGGGAAAACGATCGACAAAAATAACATTCAAGATAATATTGTTCGTGAAGAATGTTAACGTTTTTTTTCTTCATGTTTTGTGAAGTAAAATTTAGCCCGATTTAGAGTTTAGGGTTTAGGATTTAGGGTTTAGGGTTTAGGGTTTGGTGTTTTGGGTTTATTCCATAAACCCAAAACACCAAACCCTAAACTCTAAACCCTAAACTTCAAACCGTTCGTGTTAAAAACTCAATCTAAATCCTAAATCTAAACCCTAAATCTAAACCCTAAACCCTAAATTTCTAAAACCTAATATTTAAACCCTATAAACCCTAATATCTAAGCCCTAATGTCTAAAACCTCAACATACGCTCGAAAAACACGATAATTGTTATATATTACTTCTTCGAGCGTTTTTCCGCCAAAATAATAACATTCATCACGAAGTGTCTTTTCTAAATGTTCTTATTTTCATCCAATCTATAATGTTCGTGAACAAAGTTTTTTCAAAAAACGAAAAAAAATTTGCTTCCCCCCGCTTCCCCCGATTGGTTACTTCCCTCTTGATCCTACCACTGGTTATATATATATATATATATATATATATATATATATATATATATATATATATATATATATATATATATAGCGAAATGATCTATAGAGAACTAGAGTATGTAAAGAACCCATAGAACTCATAGATTGAACTTCAATCTATGTGGAGATTGAGCTTCAATCTATGAGCAGATTGAGTTTTAGTTTGTGAAAAAAATTAAATCTAAAAAAAATCAATCTGCACAAAAAGAAAAAAACTGAAAAACAGTCAATCTGCACAAAAAAAGTCAACCTGCAAAAAAATGAAAAAAAGTCAATCTGCACACACAAAAAAGTCAATCTGCACAAAAAAACTAAAAAAAACAGTCAATATGCACACACAAAAAAAGTCAATCTACAAAAAAAAGTCAATCTGCAAAAAAAAATAAAAAAACTGAAAAAACAGTCAATCTACTACCTTTGGTTCTCCATAGATCCTCACCATATATATATATATATATATATATATATATATATATATATATATATATATACTAGATTTTTGAGCCCGTGCATTTCAAGGGTGTGTAAAAAACCGTGCACAAAAATGTATTTTTGCAGGGCATATTGGTATGTAAATAGCGATATTAAAAAATTGAAAAATATAATAATTATTTAATAGCCCGTAGTGTTGACAAAATTTAAAAATTCTTTTAAGTTTAAAAGCCCGTGGTATTGATAAATTTTAAAAGTGATGTTAGTAACTTAACGTCTACAAAAAAAAATTCCTCACAATTAATATCGTTTTAATTATTCTTATGATTTTAAGAGCATGTGGTGTTGGTTTCAGAGCCCGTGCGTTGGACAGTGGTAAAATATTTTACAATTATTATATACAATTATTTTTTAATAAAAGTGTAACCGGCAAACTTAATTTTATAAAGGTTTTTAGTCATTTCAGCAATATAAGGGTACTCGAAGGATTCATCATGTATAATTAAATTATAATAGTTATATTTGCATGTTCATAAATATTTGAAGGACTTAAATTGTAAATTCAAATCACTTTCATATTTATTGCTAAAAAGAATTGCTTCATTGGTAGTGCATCGAAGCTCCGTGTAAAATACAATTTATTCCGTTTAGTTCGTAAAATTATTTTCGAGTTGAAAGGTGATGGCGGTGGAACCTAACTCGCAACGAATAGAAAAATAAATCCGTTTAAAAATTCTAGTGGATTTTATTTCAAATAGATTCTCAATTCAACTTTCCTTTACAAAATCTCAACTTGTAGCAATCAATTTATGATCTTAATACGAGTAATAATAATCTAATACAAATACGAAATATATCTTGTTATCTTATACGGAGTATCGATCATTCTAGAGGGCAACGTCAAACGTTTCTTTACTTATGTTTTTATTAGCCAATATATAAAATAATAATAATAATAATAATAATAATAATAATAATAATAATAATAATAATAATAATAATAATTGTAATATATATATATATATATATATATATATATATATATATATATATATATATATTATGAGTATTTTTTAGAGTTAATATTTTGCCAATAAAATGATAATAATTGATAAAATTACTAAATTGCTAACATTTTATAAAATAGTTAGTGTATGGAGCCTGTACATTACACGATAGTTTAAAAAATAGTTAAAAATCACTTTGTAATTTTGCTGTAATATGTTTTAGAGCCTATGCGCCGCACAGTGGATAAAATAGTGGTACAAAATTGATAAAATAGTGGTACAAAATTAATTGATTTTTTCAAACAATTATTCTTTTGAGTTTAAGAGCCAGTGATATTGAGAAATTTAAAAAGTCCATTTTGATTAATAATATCAATTAGTAAATAAATTAGTTATTTAATTAATTTAGTTATAAGTTTATTATTAACTACTCCTTATTAACTAAATTAATAATTAATAATTTAGTCAATTTACGCAAAAGCAAGCTTTATGGTATTGGAACATCCACCAGTGAAACTGAGCAAATGGCCAGTTACATAAACTGCTCAGCGGGATCTACTCCATTCACTTATCTCGGTCTTCTTATTGGTGTACCCTCTACACACGCCACTTCTTGGCAGCCTATCGTTGAAAAATTCGACAAAAGGCTATCAGATTGGTCCGCCAAATCAATCTCTTTTGGGGGTCGACTTACGATCATTAAATCCATTCTAAGTAGTACCCCTTTATACTAATTCTCCTTATTCCATGCACCAGCCGCTGTACTTAAGGTACTTGAATCTAAAAGACGTAAATTTTTCTGGGGGGCTCTTCGAACGATAATAAAATTAATTGGATTAAATGGGACCAAATAATTTTACCGAATGAAAATGGGGGTTTAAACGTGGGATCCCTTTTTGCTAAAAACATATCAATACTATGTAAATGGTGGTGGCGTTTTAAAAATGAAAATAATGCTTTGTGGGTAAAAATTATCAAAAGTATTTACGGGCCGGGGGAGGTGTAACGACCCGACTTTATCGACTTAGATTTTTGTGCTTTATACTTTCACGAAACTGCGTATATGTGTATATTGAGCTAGTTTATGCTCTGGGATCTTTATTACTTTCGTTCATACCATACAACATGCCATTAAGTACTTAGTTACTTAACTCGATCCCCGAATACTTTTACGACCGTTAGTGTTGATCAATCCATAATTAATGATGTTACTTAATCACGGATTGAGTACAATAAGATTATAATGGAGGATGGGATGTTTGATGATTATTTTGGGCCCCGATGATCGTCTTTCACTTTAACTATCAAGTGATCAACCACCCCGACCCGGTCTGGATTGTTAATTAGCTTAATTCACCTTTTCGCAATGTAAAAATCCCTTGGGCAAGATCACAAGTGGAAATTACAAAGGCTTAGGCAAAATGGCAGAAAATCAACAACCTATAAATGAGAGGCCAAGCTCTCAATTTATAGGATTCGAAATATCCGCGGTCTGCGAGTTACATAAATATCAGCAGAAACTCAGCAGATTAAACCGCGGTCTTGTATTAATGCGAAAACATAACCGCGGTACTCATTTTCAGCGAATATTGCACAGCTTTGCCTTATAATTCGCGTAGTTCTGCCTTCGGCTTTTAGCAAATAAAATATACATATACAATGCTATGTATATAATCAAGTCCCCCTAGTTTATTATGATACATTTTCGCGAAGCAAATGTATCATGATAAACTCTTAAAATAAAGAAGTGCATATCTAAAATATCCCACAAGAAATATTTTATAATTTTTACCGTCCATTTATTACCGTTACTTTTATTAAGCCAAACGCGTAATTACAACGGTAACTTTTTGCCACTCTGTCAAATCAATACGCTGTGATGGCTACAAAATTACCGTTTACACGTTGCGGTAATTTTAGCCGTTTAAATGCAATGATTATCCTTTCAACTTGCTCGCCCTAATCCCGATTATAAATAACACAATAATCCGCATAAAAACTTTACTCTTTCTCTTTCAATTTCATCTGCAATCAAATTCGTCGAATCACAATCGTACCGTGAAATTAACAATTCCAACCTTTAATTTTTTCAATTTTGTCATCCAATTTATCTTCCTTTTTACAAATGGCATCATCTTCTTCGATGCATACTCCCGGAGGCTATGTTTCTTATATGACGGAGGCAAAACTTCAAACCCTGCAAGAATGGTATCCGCCACTTGCCCAATTTGTTCCTACCGCACCTGCGGCAGAACAGCGAGCCGATACTCCCCCTAAAGGGATGATTTCTGTTTACGAGGCTGCCATTTCTCAAGGCAACCTTTGATTTCCACTTACCTGCTTTTTTCGCAGCGTTTTCGAATACTATAATATCGTTATGGCACAGTTGCATCCCAACGCGATTAACAAGATTGTGCTGTTCGAGATGTTATGCAATGCCACCAACCAACCACTACTGCTTAACGTTTTTCGTATGTGCAATAGCCTGGTGCTGTATGATGTGGGGTGGTTTTCTTTCCACAGTAAACTTGGCGTAATGACTTCACCAAAAGATTCAATTGGGAATTGGCGCAGTTCCTTCTTTTATATTAACGATATTGCGTATGTGAACAGCATCATACCAAAAATGTGGTGCATAGAGCTTAATCCCGACCTCAATGAGAGGCCTGTACTCGATGATCTTGAGAATGACACTCTCAAGACACTAAAGAACGCGGGCATATTTCTGCGACCTTACTCGAATGTACCACTGTACATTGGCAGAGTGTCGATTCAATGGCCGTGGAGTGACCATGATGCGCTTTTGGTTGATCAATCAAAAAATGGTATGCCGCTTAAATTTATCGCAGTGTATTAACGTACTTACATTTTTCGCAATATTTTTGCTTTACATAATACTATGCACTTTTATTTTTTCAGCGGTTGCACTTGACGTTGTCATGAGGTCCGCTGATATAAGCAGGATTAGCCCTGCCCGTCGTCTAAAGAATGGCGACGGTGACATTATTCTTATTGATGAACCGATCATCAATACATGCTACATCGCTGGAGGCGAGGATCGCGGTAAGCGTAAGGTTGCGGAAACTACCCGTATTCCACGCAAGAAACGTCTGCGCACTCATTCTGAACAAGAAACTAGTAAGCAAATGCTATTTCACAGTATTTATTTGATTACGCATTGTTTGCTTTAGCATAAAAATGCTATATTTGCTTATCTGTTTATAGCTATTCTTCTAGGGTCATCCGCTGAAGCTACACCACTTTACAACATCAGAGGGAGAATCCCTACAGATGTTCTTAATGAACCCGGGAATGAAGATCTATCACTTCCATCTGACGCAGAAGCGTCCAACCAGGAAGAGGAAGGAGAAGCCAATGCGGAAGAAACTGCCGCAGCAGATCGGGCCTTTAAACTATACCAAAGGCTTTATAAATTTGTTCCTGCAGAAACAAGAGAGCAATATCTCAAATTGTCTTATCCCAAGGCTGCCAGACAACGACTGCATAATTGCTACAATGCAATTTATCTGACAGTCGACAACATGGAGCGTTTCACGGAGATGTCAGACGAGTCTGAGAAAGCAGTGAAGGATGCCAACGCACAAGAGAGAAGGGCGCGAAAGGCTGAATTGCGTCTTGAAAAGGTGTTGGAAGAAAATGCCAGACTTAAAAGAAGGGCAGAGGTCGCAGAACACGAGTTCGCACAGTTAGTCAAATATCTCCCGACATTTGCGGATAAAGTGATGGACTCCGAGCCAGTCACTAAAAAATTTCAAACATATGCTCAAGCAGCAAAGCTCGCCACTCGCTGCGAGTGGCATGATTTATTATGCAAACTTGGCGATCTTTCGCAACCTCTTCCTTCTGATATGGCGAAAGAAATATGCGCCACCGAGGATGCTCGCGAAATATTGGAGAGAGCGAAGAAGGAGATTGAGAAGATTAGCATACCTGCTCTTGAAGAGCTCAGTCAGCGAGAAGGCGTTTCATTTGCAGATATTAAATCATTAGAACTTTAGTTTTGCCTTAACTAATTTACTTTTGAATGTATTCTCGCAATTACAAATTGCGTTTGTTGTAAGAATTCGCGTTGCGTACGCGCTTAATATTAATCACTTTTTTCACAGTTTACAGTTGCAACTTCTTTTATTTATATAGCGCTTTATTATCAATATTCATAACACGGACTTGTCCTTTGCAATTTCCAACTTTTATTATTGTGCACATAATAAATGTGTACTTTTACGAAACAATCTGTATGCGTATATACTTATACGTTATGAATCTTCTAAGTCCTCCATAACGATCCTTAGGCAAATTTAGCATTGTGAAGCATCTAAGTATTGGCAAGATCAAATACTTAGGAAGTGTTATCCTTTCGCAATTATTTTCAAATTAACACAAGTGGGCTTATTTCATCACTTGATTTTTAGCAAACTATTCCGCAATGCAGTTTTGCATTTTCATAGCATTTAAGCAGGCTATGCTTTACAAAAATTATGCCGCCTTATTTAAAATATCCGCAGAACAATCATTAACTTAGTGTTGTAAAAGACAAGTAATTGCATTCTGTGAAATAAGCACTACGCGTGGCGACACGCAGTGGTTTCGCTTTGTAAAGAAACAATCACTTAACACTGAAATTAACTCTGCTTTATTCATTACTATTTCGCATTCAAAACATAAACAAAACTATCAAATTCGCATATTAATATCATGCAGTTATGAATTTTGCCTTAGCATCTTATTACAACTTTTTAAATTTTCGCATTACTCAGGATTAACTGAACGTCCTTCAATACTCAAATTTGTGTTTACCATTATCGTTCCGTGGAATGGCTAAACTTCCGTAGAAATCAGCGTGCCAATGCCCTTGTTGGCAGAAAATTTTAGCATACCATGTATGGTAGATGGTATAGCGCCAAACATGCGCAAAGCTGTGCGCCCAAGTATCATATTGAAACGCGATTGATTTCGCATTATGTACAGATTCAATAAAGGTTGGCGCCTTAGCGACTCATCGCTGTCATCAACTAGCTCCATTTGTAACTCCAACAGTCCAACAGGCTAGGATGACTCTCCTGAGAACCCGGCAAGTGAAACCGCAGTGGGTTTCATCAAAGCTTGAATGCTCGCAGGTAACTTGCTAAAGCATTATTCATACATGACTGTCCACATGAACCTTCATTATTATTATTCCAGTATTTGCAACGCGACATGAAACCACTACAGGTTTATCAACATCAGCGGTCAAACTAGCAAGAGGAAACGCGATAGAAGGACATTTCCAACTGACAATCTGTTCTGAAATTTGCATTACTGACGTTTCACCTTGCACTTCTACCTCGTTGATCACCTGAATTCCGCGCTGATTTTCTTTTTTGCTCACCATTTTTACTCCCAGATTTTTTATTGCGGGAGCCTTTCGCTCAACCGCGCCTGACGCATTCGAGGTATTGGCTTCTGTAGGCATTATAACCGCATTCGTGGTGTGTTGTGCGATTAAATGGTCCAGCTTGCCTTGCTCGTACGCTTCTGCAATAAATTCCGCCAAATCTCTGCAACGATTGGTATCATGACCATAATCATCACGGAAAACACAAAATTTTGATCTATCGCGCCTGCTATTTTCTCCCAAAGGCTGCTGATCAGGAAAAGACTTAGCAACTCTTTCTTGCAACAAAATTTCCTTGGGCGTTTTTGTTAGCATCTGAATGATGTTGAATGATTCATTGCTCCACTTTCGCGTAGAATAGCGATCACGGCGGCCATATCCATGGTTGTCATTTTTGTAGTGACCCGAACTTTTCCATGTTTATATATATTAATTGAGATTGATGTTTACATGATTAAATGTTTCCAACATGTTAAGCAATCAAACTTGTTAAGACTTGATTAATTGAAATAGGTTTCATATAGACAATTGACCACCCAAGTTGACCGGTGATTCACGAACGTTAAAACTTGTAAAAAAACTATATGATGACATATATATGGTTATATATATAGTTAACATGATATTATGATAAGTAAACATATCATTAATTATATTAACAATGAACTACATATGTAAAAACAAGACTACTAACTTAATGATTTTGAAACGAGACATATATGTAACGTTTATCGTTGTAACGACATTTAATGTATATATATCATATTAAGAGATATTCGTACATCATAATATCATGATAATATAATAATTTAAAATCTCTTTTGATATTATAAACATTGGGTTAACAACATTTAACAAGATCGTTAACCTAAAGGTTTCAAAACAACACTTACATGTAACGACTAACGATGACTTAACGACTCAGTTAAAATGTATATACATGTAGTGTTTTAATATGTATTTATACACTTTTGAAAGACTTCAATACACTTATCAAAATACTTCTACTTAACAAAAATGCTTACAATTACATTCTCGTTCAGTTTCATCAACAATTCTACTCGTATGCACCCGTATTCGTACTCGTACAATACACAGCTTTTAGATGTATGTACTATTGGTATATACACTCCAATGATCAGCTCTTAGCAGCCCATGTGAGTCACCTAACACATGTGGGAACCATCATTTGGCAACTAGCATGAAATATCTCATAAGATTACAAAAATATGAGTAATCATTCATGACTTATTTACATGAAAACAAAATTACATATCCTTTATATCTAATCCATACACCAACGACCAAAAACACCTACAAACACTTTCATTCTTCAATTTTCTTCATCTAATTGAACTCTCTCAAGTTCTATCTTCAAGTTCTAAGTGTTCTTCATAAATTCCAAAAGTTCTAGTTTCATAAAATCAAGAATACTTTCAAGTTTGCTAGCTCACTTCCAATCTTGTAAGGTGATCATCCAACCTCAAGAAATCTTTGTTTCTTACAGTAGGTTATCATTCTAATACAAGGTAATAATCATATTCAAACTTTGGTTCAATTTCTATAACTATAACAATCTTATTTCAAGTGATGATCTTACTTGAACTTGTTTTCGTGTCATGATTTTGCTTCAAGAACTTTGAGCCATCCAAGGATCCATTGAAGCTAGATCCATTTTTCTCTTTTCCAGTAGGTTCATCCAAGGAACTTAAGGTAGTAATGATGTTCATAACATCATTCGATTCATACATATAAAGCTATCTTATTCGAAGGTTTAAACTTGTAATCACTAGAACATAGTTTAGTTAATTCTAAACTTGTTCGCAAACAAAAGTTAATCCTTCTAACTTGACTTTTAAAATCAACTAAACACATGTTCTATATCTATATGATATGCTAACTTAATGATTTAAAACCTGAAAACACGAAAAACACCGTAAAACCGGATTTACGCCGTCGTAGTAACACCGCGGGCTGTTTTGGGTTAGTTAATTAAAAACTATGATAAACTTTGATTTAAAAGTTGTTATTCTGAGAAAATGATTTTTATTATGAACATGAAACTATATCCAAAAATTATGGTTAAACTCAAAGTGGAAGTATGTTTTCTAAAATGGTCATCTAGACGTCGTTCTTTCGACTGAAATGACTACCTTTACAAAAACGACTTGTAACTTATTTTTCCGACTAGAAACCTATACTTTTTTTGTTTAGATTCATAAAATAGAGTTCAATATGAAACCATAGCAATTTGATTCACTCAAAACGGATTTAAAATGAAGAAGTTATGGGTAAAACAAGATTGGATAATTTTTCTCATTTTAGCTACGTGAAAATTGGTAACAAATCTATTCCAACCATAACTTAATCAACTTGTATTATATATTATGTAATCTTGAGATACCATAGACACGTATACAATGTTTCGACCTATCATGTCGACACATCTATATATATTTCGGAACAACCATAGACACTCTATATGTGAATGTTGGAGTTAGCTATACAGGGTTGAGGTTGATTCCAAAATATATATAGTTTGAGTTGTGATCAATACTGAGATACGTATACACTGGGTCGTGGATTGATTCAAGATAATATTTATCGATTTATTTCTGTACATCTAACTGTGGACAACTAGTTGTAGGTTACTAACGAGGACAGCTGACTTAATAAACTTAAAACATCAAAATATATTAAAAGTGTTGTAAATATATTTTGAACATACTTTGATATATATGTATATATTGTTATAGGTTCGTGAATCAACCAGTGGCCAAGTCTTACTTCCCGACGAAGTAAAAATCTGTGAAAGTGAGTTATAGTCCCACTTTTAAAATCTAATATTTTTGGGATGAGAATACATGCAGGTTTTATAAATGATTTACAAAATAGACACAAGTACGTGAAACTACATTCTATGGTTGAATTATCGAAATCGAATATGCCCCTTTTTATTAAGTCTGGTAATCTAAGAATTAGGGAACAGACACCCTAATTGACGCGAATCCTAAAGATAGATCTATTGGGCCTAACAAACCCCATCCAAAGTACCGGATGCTTTAGTACTTCGAAATTTATATCATATCCGAAGGGTGTCCCGGAATGATGGGGATATTCTTATATATGCATCTTGTTATTGTCGGTTACCAGGTGTTCACCATATGAATGATTTTTATCTCTATGTATGGGATGTGTATTGAAATATGAAATCTTGTGGTCTATTGTTACGATTTGATATATATAGGTTAAACCTATAACTCACCAACATTTTTGTTGACGTTTTAAGCATGTTTATTCTCAGGTGATTATTAAGAGCTTCCGCTGTCGCATACTTAAATAAGGACAAGATTTGGAGTCCATGCTTGTATGATATTGTGTAAAAACTGCATTCAAGAAACTTATTTTGTTGTAACATATTTGTATTGTAAACCATTATGTAATGGTCGTGTGTAAACAGGATATTTTAGATTATCATTATTTGATAATCTACGTAAAGCTTTTTAAACCTTTATTGATGAAATAAAGGTTATGGTTTGTTTAAAAATGAATGCAGTCTTTGAAAAACGTCTCATATAGAGGTCAAAACCTCGCAACGAAATCAATTAATATGGAACGTTTTTAATCAATAAGAACGGGACATTTCAGTTGGTATCCGAGCGTTGGTCTTAGAGAACCAGAAAATTTGCATTAGTGTGTCTTATCGAGTTTGTTAGGATGCATTAGTGAGTCTGGACTTCGACCGTGTTTTCTTTAAAAATGATTGCTTAACATTTTTGTTAGAAACTATATATTTTTAACATATGAATATTATGTGATATATTAATCTCTTAACGTGTTTGATATTATGTGATAGATGTCTACCTCTAGAACAAGTCCCATTGACTCACCTAATAATAATGAAGAGTCAAATGTAAATTGGAATGATTTGTGGACTGATTCACAAGTTCCCGAAGAGGAACCGGAAGAAGAGTCGGAACCGGAAGAAGAATCGGAACCGGAAGAAGAATCGGAACCGGATGAAGAAATAGAACCGGTGGGGGAAATAATAAAACGGTTAAGTAAAAGAAAATCCTCAACCAACCGACCAAAGTTAATTATGGTCAATGGTGTTTCCGCCAAGGAAGCAAAATATTGGGAGGATTACCAATTCTCCGATGAATCGGATTTCGACGAGAATTCCGATGATGTTATAGAAATTACCCCAACTGAATTTAAAAAGGCAAAAGAAAATAATAAGGGAAAGGGCACAAAAATAGAGAAATCTAATTCCAACCCCGATGAACTTTATATGTATCGTCAACCCCCGAAGTCCTTAAGTTGTAACAATGACCCGGGAACCTCTAAACCACCAGGTTTTTCTAAACCAATGTGGACAACGACGGCTCGTATTAGGGGAACATCATATATCCCTAGAAACTTGGCAAAACGAACCAAAACCGAAGAAGAAGAAACGAGCGAGTCGGAATAAGATAGTTGTATTCGTGTGGTGTAATATATGGAATATAGTGTTCTTATGCTTTATGATATATGTAAAAATTGCTTGTATTAATAAGTATTTTTTTTATGAATCTAACTCTTGTCTATTTTACAGTTTAAAAACACAAAATGGATAGACAACCCAATATTTTAAGAGACCTACCCGGAGACATGATTGATGAAATCTTGTCTAGAGTCGGCCAGAATTCTTCGGCACAACTATTTAAGGCGAGATCAGTTTGTAAGACATTCGAAGAACGTTCCAAGAATGTCTTGGTTTATAAGAGACTTTCGTTTGAAAGATGGGGGATATCACATTGGGAAACCCATAAGTTACGATGTGTTTACTTTGACGCATATATTGCGGGGAACCCAAATGCTATTTTACGCAACGGGTTAAGAAATTATTTTGACTCAATATATCCGAATATTGGACTTCGTGATTTAGAAAAAGCTGCTAACATGCAACATAAAGAAGCATGTTATGCTTACGGATTAGTAATGTTCGCTTCTCACCAAAGTGAGAACAAGAACATCGGGCTACAACTATTAAACAAAACGTTTCCACAAGTGACGGAGTCGGTAATTGGGGTAAGAAATGAGGTTTTTAGATTATTACGGGACTGTTGGACATTACGTAACCCTCGTCCCTTTGATGACGTTACAACACGCTGTCTTATCAACGGCCATAACGGTTATGTTGCACAAGACCAAGGATGGGAAGTAGTCCTAGTAAAACCAGAATGCATGACTTGTTTCTGGACGTATGAATTACGTGTCTTTATTGCCTTTGCCGAACGACTTGTGTACTAGCTAGAATTGTCTTCACAACTATCTTGTATCAAAGTTATTGTGTGCTATATTTCATGCTTTATGTAAAATAAGCGGTATTGTAAGTTTGTAAAATATTGTATAAAAGTTTGAACGCGAAATATTATTACAATCAGTTTTTCATATAGAATTGTAGTAGTTGAATTGTATATTAGCTACTAAGTATGAACTTAACGGGTAGGTACTACCCGAATTTAAACTTATAAAACGCTAATATGAAGAAAAAGCTTTTATAAATGAGTTCATATTATGCTACGAAATACTATTAACTACTCTTAATATTCTGTATGATTAACTTGTTCCATTTAACTATTTTGAAGGAAATGGCACCGACTACTCGACACACCGTGAATATGAATGAAGAGGAATTCCGTACTTTTCTAGCTTCAAACATAGCCGCAGTACAGGCTGCGCTACATACCAACAATAACCTTGGATCTAGCAGTACAGGAAATCGTGTAGGATGCACCTACAAAGAATTCACTGCCTGCAAACCTTTGGAATTTGATGGAACCGAAGGACCGATCGGATTGAAACGGTGGACCGAGAAGGTTGAATCGGTGTTTGCCATAAGTAAGTGTACTGAAGAGGACAAAGTGAAGTACGCTACGCATACCTTCACAGGTTCTGCGTTAACATGGTGGAATACCTATCTAGAGCAAGTGGGACAAGATGATGCGTACGCACTACCGTGGTCAGCATTCAAGAACTTGATGAACGAGAAGTACCGTCCCAGAACCGAGGTCAATAAGCTCAAGACAGAACTTAGAGGGTTACGAACCCAAGGATTTGATATTACCACGTACGAAAGACGATTCACAGAATTGTGCCTATTGTGTCCGGGAGCATTCGAAGATGAGGAAGAGAAGATCGACGCGTTTGTGAAAGGATTACCGGAAAGAATCCAAGAAGATATAAGTTCACACGAGACCGCCTCCATACAACAGGCATGTAGAATGGCTCACAAACTAGTGAACCAGATTGAAGAAAAAATTAAAGAACAGACTGCTGAAGAGGCCAATGTGAAGCAAGTCAAAAGAAAGTGGGAGGAAAACGGTGATAAGAATCACCAATACAACAACAACAGCAATTACAACAATAATCGCAACAATTATCCCAACAATCGCAACATCAATCGCAACTACAACAAACGGCCCAACAACAACAACAACAACAACAACAACAGCAACTACAACAATCATCCCAACAACAATAATAACCGCAACAACAACAACAACAATCAGAAGCAACTATGCCAAAGGTGTGAAAAGAATCACTCGGGGTTCTGCACCAAATTTTGCAACAAGTGTAAAAGAAATGGTCATAGCGCGGCGAAGTGTGAGGTCTACGGACCAGGGGTTAATAGAACGAAAGGAACAAATGGTGTCGGAACGAGTAATGGCGGAGCAAGTAGTGTCGGAGCAAGTTATGCCAATGTAGTTTGTTATAAATGTGGAAAACCAGGCCACATTATTAGAAATTGCCCGAACCAGGAGAA
Organism: Rutidosis leptorrhynchoides; assembly: GCF_046630445.1. Lineage (NCBI taxonomy): Eukaryota > Viridiplantae > Streptophyta > Magnoliopsida > Asterales > Asteraceae > Rutidosis > Rutidosis leptorrhynchoides. The sequence continues at coordinate 265,023,379 of NC_092337.1, forward strand.
CACGAATGGACAAGGCCGTGGAAGAGTTTTCAATATTAATGCGGTAGAGGCACAGGAAGACCCGGAGCTTGTTACGGGTACGTTTCTTATTGACAATAAATCTGCTTACGTTTTATTTGATTCGGGTGCGGATAGAAGCTATATGAGTAGAGATTTTTGTGCTAAATTAAGTTGTCCATTGACGCCTTTGGATAGTAAATTTTTACTCGAATTAGCAAATGGTAAATTAATTTCAGCAGATAATATATGTCGGAATCGAGAAATTAAACTGGTTAGCGAAACATTTAAGATTGATTTGATACCAGTAGAGTTAGGGAGTTTTGATGTGATAATCGGTATGGACTGGTTGAAAGAAGTGAAAGCGGAGATCGTTTGTTACAAAAATGCAATTCGCATTATACGAGAAAAAGGAAAACCCTTAATGGTGTACGGAGAAAAGGGCAACACGAAGCTACATCTTATTAGTAATTTGAAGGCACAAAAACTAATAAGAAAAGGTTGCTATGCTGTTCTAGCACACGTCGAGAAAGTACAAACTGAAGAAAAGAGCATCAATGATGTTCCCATTGCAAAAGAATTTCCCGATGTATTTCCGAAAGAATTACCGGGATTACCCCCACATCGATCCGTTGAATTTCAAATAGATCTTGTACCAGGAGAGTCACCAATAGCTCGTGCTCCTTACAGACTCGCACCCAGCGAGATGAAAGAACTGCAAAGCCAATTACAAGAACTTTTAGAGCGTGGTTTCATTCGACCAAGCACATCACCGTGGGGAGCTCCTGTTTTGTTTGTCAAGAAGAAAGATGGTACATTCAGGTTGTGTATCGACTACCGAGAGTTGAACAAACTTACCATCAAGAACCGCTACCCACTACCGAGAATCGATGACTTATTTGATCAACTACAAGGCTCGTCTGTTTATTCAAAGATTGACTTACGTTCCGGGTATCATCAAATGCGGGTGAAAGAAGATGATATTCCAAAGACTGCTTTCAGAACACGTTACGGTCATTACGAGTTTATGGTCATGCCGTTTGGTTTAACTAATGCACCAGCTGTGTTCATGGACCTTATGAACCGAGTGTGTGGACCATACCTTGACAAGTTTGTCATTGTTTTCATTGATGACATACTTATTTACTCAAAGAATGACCAAGAACACGGTGAACATTTGAGAAAGGTGTTAGAAGTATTGAGGAAGGAAGAATTGTACGCTAAGTTTTCAAAGTGTGCATTTTGGTTGGAAGAAGTTCAATTCCTCGGTCACATAGTGAACAAAGAAGGTATTAAGGTGGATCCGGCAAAGATAGAAACTGTTGAAAAGTGGGAAACCCCGAAAACTCCGAAACACATACGCCAGTTTTTAGGACTAGCTGGTTACTACAGAAGGTTCATCCAAGACTTTTCCAGAATAGCAAAACCCTTGACTGCATTAACGCATAAAGGGAAGAAATTTGAATGGAATGATGAACAAGAGAAAGCGTTTCAGTTATTGAAGAAAAAGCTAACTACGGCACCTATATTGTCATTGCCTGAAGGGAATGATGATTTTGTGATTTATTGTGACGCATCAAAGCAAGGTCTCGGTTGTGTATTAATGCAACGAACGAAGGTGATTGCTTATGCGTCTAGACAATTGAAGATTCACGAACAAAATTATACGACGCATGATTTGGAATTAGGCGCGGTTGTTTTTGCATTAAAGACTTGGAGGCACTACTTATATGGGGTCAAAAGTATTATATATACCGACCACAAAAGTCTTCAACACATATTTAATCAGAAACAACTGAATATGAGGCAGCGTAGGTGGATTGAATTATTGAATGATTACGATTTTGAGATTCGTTACCACCCGGGGAAGGCAAATGTGGTAGCCGATGCCTTGAGCAGGAAGGATAGAGAACCGATTCGAGTAAAATCTATGAATATAATGATTCATAATAACATTACTACTCAAATAAAGGAGGCCCAACAAGGAGTTTTAAAAGAGGGAAATTTAAAGGATGAAATACCCAAAGGATCGGAGAAGCATCTTAATATTCGGGAAGACGGAACCCGGTATAGGGCTGAAAGGATTTGGGTACCAAAATTTGGAGATATGAGAGAAATGGTACTTAGAGAAGCTCATAAAACCAGATACTCAATACATCCTGGAACGGGGAAGATGTACAAGGATCTCAAGAAACATTTTTGGTGGCCGGGTATGAAAGCCGATGTTGCTAAATACGTAGGAGAATGTTTGACGTGTTCTAAGGTCAAAGCTGAGCATCAGAAACCATCAGGTCTACTTCAACAACCCGAAATCCCGGAATGGAAATGGGAAAACATTACCATGGATTTCATCACTAAATTGCCAAGGACTGCAAGTGGTTTTGATACTATTTGGGTAATAGTTGATCGTCTCACCAAATCAGCACACTTCCTACCAATAAGAGAAGATGACAAGATGGAGAAGTTAGCACGACTGTATTTGAAGGAAGTCGTCTCCAGACATGGAATACCAATCTCTATTATCTCTGATAGGGATGGCAGATTTATTTCAAGATTCTGGCAGACATTACAGCAAGCATTAGGAACTCGTCTAGACATGAGTACTGCCTATCATCCACAAACTGATGGGCAGAGCGAAAGGACGATACAAACGCTTGAAGACATGCTACGAGCATGTGTTATTGATTTCGGAAACAGTTGGGATCGACATCTACCGTTAGCAGAATTTTCCTACAACAACAGCTACCATTCAAGCATTGAGATGGCGCCGTTTGAAGCACTTTATGGTAGAAAGTGCAGGTCTCCGATTTGTTGGAGTGAGGTGGGGGATAGACAGATTACGGGTCCGGAGATTATACAAGAAACTACCGAGAAGATCATCCAAATTCAACAACGGTTGAAAACTGCCCAAAGTCGACAAAAGAGCTACGCTGACATTAAAAGAAAAGATATAGAATTTGAAATTGGAGAGATGGTCATGCTTAAAGTTTCACCTTGGAAAGGCGTTGTTCGATTTGGTAAACGAGGGAAATTAAATCCAAGGTATATTGGACCATTCAAGATTATTGATCGTGTCGGACCAGTAGCTTACCGACTTGAGTTACCTCAACAACTCGCGGCTGTACATAACACTTTCCACGTCTCGAATTTGAAGAAATGTTTTGCTAAAGAAGATCTCACTATTCCGTTAGATGAAATCCAAATCAACGAAAAACTCCAATTCATCGAAGAACCCGTCGAAATAATGGATCGTGAGGTTAAAAGACTTAAGCAAAACAAGATACCAATTGTTAAGGTTCGATGGAATGCTCGTAGAGGACCCGAGTTCACCTGGGAGCGTGAAGATCAGATGAAGAATAAATACCCGCATCTATTTCCAGAAGATTCGTCAACACCTTCAACAGCTTAAAATTTCGGGACGAAATTTATTTAACGGGTAGGTACTGTAGTGACCCGAACTTTTCCATGTTTATATATATTAATTGAGATTGATGTTTACATGATTAAATGTTTCCAACATGTTAAGCAATCAAACTTGTTAAGACTTGATTAATTGAAATAGGTTTCATATAGACAATTGACCACCCAAGTTGACCGGTGATTCACGAACGTTAAAACTTGTAAAAAAACTATATGATGACATATATATGGTTATATATATAGTTAACATGATATTATGATAAGTAAACATATCATTAATTATATTAACAATGAACTACATATGTAAAAACAAGACTACTAACTTAATGATTTTGAAACGAGACATATATGTAACGTTTATCGTTGTAACGACATTTAATGTATATATATCATATTAAGAGATATTCGTACATCATAATATCATGATAATATAATAATTTAAAATCTCTTTTGATATTATAAACATTGGGTTAACAACATTTAACAAGATCGTTAACCTAAAGGTTTCAAAACAACACTTACATGTAACGACTAACGATGACTTAACGACTCAGTTAAAATGTATATACATGTAGTGTTTTAATATGTATTTATACACTTTTGAAAGACTTCAATACACTTATCAAAATACTTCTACTTAACAAAAATGCTTACAATTACATTCTCGTTCAGTTTCATCAACAATTCTACTCGTATGCACCCGTATTCGTACTCGTACAATACACAGCTTTTAGATGTATGTACTATTGGTATATACACTCCAATGATCAGCTCTTAGCAGCCCATGTGAGTCACCTAACACATGTGGGAACCATCATTTGGCAACTAGCATGAAATATCTCATAAGATTACAAAAATATGAGTAATCATTCATGACTTATTTACATGAAAACAAAATTACATATCCTTTATATCTAATCCATACACCAACGACCAAAAACACCTACAAACACTTTCATTCTTCAATTTTCTTCATCTAATTGAACTCTCTCAAGTTCTATCTTCAAGTTCTAAGTGTTCTTCATAAATTCCAAAAGTTCTAGTTTCATAAAATCAAGAATACTTTCAAGTTTGCTAGCTCACTTCCAATCTTGTAAGGTGATCATCCAACCTCAAGAAATCTTTGTTTCTTACAGTAGGTTATCATTCTAATACAAGGTAATAATCATATTCAAACTTTGGTTCAATTTCTATAACTATAACAATCTTATTTCAAGTGATGATCTTACTTGAACTTGTTTTCGTGTCATGATTTTGCTTCAAGAACTTTGAGCCGTCCAAGGATCCATTGAAGCTAGATCCATTTTTCTCTTTTCCAGTAGGTTCATCCAAGGAACTTAAGGTAGTAATGATGTTCATAACATCATTCGATTCATACATATAAAGCTATCTTATTCGAAGGTTTAAACTTGTAATCACTAGAACATAGTTTAGTTAATTCTAAACTTGTTCGCAAACAAAAGTTAATCCTTCTAACTTGACTTTTAAAATCAACTAAACACATGTTCTATATCTATATGATATGCTAACTTAATGATTTAAAACCTGAAAACACGAAAAACACCGTAAAACCGGATTTACGCCGTCGTAGTAACACCGCGGGCTGTTTTGGGTTAGTTAATTAAAAACTATGATAAACTTTGATTTAAAAGTTGTTATTCTGAGAAAATGATTTTTATTATGAACATGAAACTATATCCAAAAATTATGGTTAAACTCAAAGTGGAAGTATGTTTTCTAAAATGGTCATCTAGACGTCGTTCTTTCGACTGAAATGACTACCTTTACAAAAACGACTTGTAACTTATTTTTCCGACTAGAAACCTATACTTTTTTTGTTTAGATTCATAAAATAGAGTTCAATATGAAACCATAGCAATTTGATTCACTCAAAACGGATTTAAAATGAAGAAGTTATGGGTAAAACAAGATTGGATAATTTTTCTCATTTTAGCTACGTGAAAATTGGTAACAAATCTATTCCAACCATAACTTAATCAACTTGTATTATATATTATGTAATCTTGAGATACCATAGACACGTATACAATGTTTCGACCTATCATGTCGACACATCTATATATATTTCGGAACAACCATAGACACTCTATATGTGAATGTTGGAGTTAGCTATACAGGGTTGAGGTTGATTCCAAAATATATATAGTTTGAGTTGTGATCAATACTGAGATACGTATACACTGGGTCGTGGATTGATTCAAGATAATATTTATCGATTTATTTCTGTACATCTAACTGTGGACAACTAGTTGTAGGTTACTAACGAGGACAGCTGACTTAATAAACTTAAAACATCAAAATATATTAAAAGTGTTGTAAATATATTTTGAACATACTTTGATATATATGTATATATTGTTATAGGTTCGTGAATCAACCAGTGGCCAAGTCTTACTTCCCGACGAAGTAAAAATCTGTGAAAGTGAGTTATAGTCCCACTTTTAAAATCTAATATTTTTGGGATGAGAATACATGCAGGTTTTATAAATGATTTACAAAATAGACACAAGTACGTGAAACTACATTCTATGGTTGAATTATCGAAATCGAATATGCCCCTTTTTATTAAGTCTGGTAATCTAAGAATTAGGGAACAGACACCCTAATTGACGCGAATCCTAAAGATAGATCTATTGGGCCTAACAAACCCCATCCAAAGTACCGGATGCTTTAGTACTTCGAAATTTATATCATATCCGAAGGGTGTCCCGGAATGATGGGGATATTCTTATATATGCATCTTGTTATTGTCGGTTACCAGGTGTTCACCATATGAATGATTTTTATCTCTATGTATGGGATGTGTATTGAAATATGAAATCTTGTGGTCTATTGTTACGATTTGATATATATAGGTTAAACCTATAACTCACCAACATTTTTGTTGACGTTTTAAGCATGTTTATTCTCAGGTGATTATTAAGAGCTTCCGCTGTCGCATACTTAAATAAGGACAAGATTTGGAGTCCATGCTTGTATGATATTGTGTAAAAACTGCATTCAAGAAACTTATTTTGTTGTAACATATTTGTATTGTAAACCATTATGTAATGGTCGTGTGTAAACAGGATATTTTAGATTATCATTATTTGATAATCTACGTAAAGCTTTTTAAACCTTTATTGATGAAATAAAGGTTATGGTTTGTTTAAAAATGAATGCAGTCTTTGAAAAACGTCTCATATAGAGGTCAAAACCTCGCAACGAAATCAATTAATATGGAACGTTTTTAATCAATAAGAACGGGACATTTCAATTTTGGCCTTGAAACCTGTCATTGCGCGAGTATCCACCGTCGCCATTTCTTCGCGGAAAACCTGATCTGCGGTAATTATCATTGTTACCATCGCGAAAAGAGTCATTGTCATCTCACCAACTTTTATCTCTACCCCATCCACACGCGGGGGTTATACTGCTATCCTCTCCACCGCGGAGATAATCATATGTTTCCTGTTGTACTTTTGCAAAAGTCAGCGGGACATCTCTTCGCAATCTCCGCACAAGAGTAGGATGTCGTTGTGGGTTAATAGCATGCAAAAATCCAGAGATTTTTTGATCTTCATGCAGGCTTGGAATCTTTTGACATTCATAGATGTACCGCGTAAGTAATGCGTTCAAAGTCTCTTTGCTGCCTTGCTTAATATCGTGACATTCTATGTGCGTCTTTTTCTGCGGTAACAGATTTTGAAAATGTAGCAAAAAAATTTCGCGCAAGTCTACAAAGCCAACGATACTGCGAGATTGCAAACTATGAAACCATTCCCTTGCTGACCCTTGTAAGGCCATGGGGAATACTCTACAGGCGACTGGTTCATCCCAGTTATAAGTAATTACTACACCTTCAAAGCGTTGTAGAAAATCCAAAGGATCAGTTAGACCCGAATAGACTCCCAGAGTTGCCGGCACGATCGGCGGAGAAACAATTGGATAGTCAGAAATATGCTGGGCAAACTTGTCTGCCGCAGCAGTGATTTATGTTGCCTTTTTTGTGCGAGTATCTGCATTCTCCGCACAAAACTTGGTAAGCATGTCTTGCAAAAAGTTTGGCTGATCAAACTTATGTTGCATTGACTTTGGCGCAATGCTTCTGAAAGCATCCGCCAAAAAGTTCTGGGCATTTTCTCTGCGAGCAGCGTCAGATATGTCACCCTCTTCCCCATAGCGAGGGAAAGGTGTTGGTGATCGCTTTCGCTTAATTTGTGGATTTTTAACAAACTCTTCTACGCTGTCCGAATCATCAGAGAATTCGCACTCTTCTCTTGGCGTTTTTGCCTTTTTTGATTTATACGCAGAGTTTAAATGAATGCGATCTTCTGCGTTATCGCTATCGCTATCATTATGCTCGATAACGAGACGATCAACTTGTGATCCTGAATCGTTCAATGGCCATAAGTAAGTGCGCGGTATGCGAGATTCGCAATTACGTTTAGCTTCTCGCTTAGCTTGCTCGATTGCAGTGCTGACAATTTTGTCAGTTCGCAAACTAGATTTTCCAGCCAAAGCTTTTGGTCGTTTCCCATCAGCGGTTATTTCACTGCGATTTTGCAGCAAATTTCTTCGCGCAGTCATTTTCTCAGCAGCAACTTCTGGCTGCGAGTCACTAACATTATTTTCAGCAGATGTTTTAACGATCGGCTCTTGAACCGATTTTCCGGCGGTTATATTAGCATTTGTTTGCAATGGAAATATTATAACGTTCTGCGAATCACCAGGCAGTGCATCAGCATTCGCAGAAATGCCAGTTTGCTTTGCATTTGTCATCGTGATTGACTAGCAGATTAACTAATTGCTTATTCCAAAAGCACCTGCAAATCATCACAACAAAAACACGATTGAAATTAAACCGTCGAATTAATTGCTTAACGGCGTAAAACAAAAAAAATTCAGTTTATTTTGTAAAATGTGTCCCACGGATGGGGCCAATTGATCAATCCATAATTAATGATGTTACTTAATCACGGATTGAGTGCAATAAGATTGTAATGGAGGATGGGATGTTTGATGATTATTTTGGGCCCCGATGATCGTCTTTCACTTTAATTATCAAGTGATCAACCACCCCGACCCGGTCTTGATTGTTAATTAGCTTAATTCACCTTTTCGCAATGTAAAAATCCCTTAGGCAAGATCACAAGTGGAAATTACAAAGGCTTAGGCAAAATGGCAGAAAATCAACAACCTATAAATGAGAGGCCAAGCTCTCTATTTATAGGATTCGAAATATCCGCGGTCTGCGAGTTACATAAATATCCGCGGAAACTCAGCGGATTAAACCGCGGTCTTGTATTAATGCGAAAACATAACCGCGGTACTCATTTTCAGCGAATATTGCACAGCTTTGCCTTATAATTCGCGTAGTTCTGCCTTCGGCTTTTAGCAAATAAAATATACATATACAATGCTATGTATATGATCAAGTGTCACTTGACATTTAAAATGAGCAATGTATTTTGATACACGCTTGACTTGGTCATAATTGGAATATTATGACTACGTAACACTAATTGTTATTTTATAATAACAATTACTTGGGTTTTTGGATGCTTAATTACGCTTAGTAATTTACTTATGCTTACTAGTTAGTCTTGTTGGACTTTCTATCTTGTTGGACTTTAGCCCACCCTACTATAGCTAGTGGACTATTTAATTAGCCCAATTTTAATAAGTTAGTGACCCATATAAAGTTAAGAAAAATACCCATTAATAAGAGGGAACATACTAGCTTTTTTGTTAACCAAAATCACAATTGTTGCATGGGATCCCAACATAAGCACCACCTTTAGACCAGCATTAACCAAAAAGCAAAAGTTATCCCCCCCTTTGTCCCCCATAATGCTACGGTTTTGGAGAGCACCCACCACCCCACCACCACTATAAATACAAGCCTTATTTCACCCATTTTACACTTGATCTCATTCACATTTTACACACACTTACTCTCTTATTTTCTCTCTAGTCTTTCTCACTCTAATAATTGTAAGTTTTAAATTTTATTCTTCTTCTTCTTCTTCTTCTTCTTCTCTAAGTCACGAAATCATCATCATCTTTATAAGATCAAGCTTTTTAGCTTTTTGATCTTGTTATATCTTGTAGATTCAAACTTGGATTTGAATCCTTCAAGAACATGGAAGATTCAATCTTTCTAGCTTTGAATCTTCACTTACTTTGTTGGATCTAAGTTTTCTAGCTTATGAACTCTTTATTTTGTTATAAAGATCAAAACTTGTGTTTATGATCTTCATGTAACTTGAAGATCCAGCTTCATGCTTCAAGGATCTTCAAGAACAATCAAGATTCAAGCTTTCTAGCTTTGAATCTTCATTACTTTTATTGGATCTAAGTTTTCTAACTTATGATCTTTTTATTTTGTTATAAAGATCAAAACTTGTGTTTATGGTCTTCATGTAACTTGAAGATCTAGCTTCATGCTTCAAGGATCTTCAAGAACAATCAAGATTCAAGCTTTCTAGCTTTGTAATCTCATAACATTTGTGAAAATGATCCAAGCTCTCTAGATTAGAGTTCCATTACTTTGTTTGATCAAATTTATGTCTTGTTTTTTTGATTGAATGGAAGTTTGTAGCTTTTGTTGTAGATAGAATTTGTGTTTGTGTTTAGACTAAGAATATGATGTAACCTTGGTTCATCATCCTTCTAAAACTCTCAAGTGAGTTGTATTCTTACTTAGTCTTGACATTTTGTGTGTTGATGGTTGAATCTTGGTCAAAGTTATGCTAACACATCAATGAGTTGTACACTTGAAGCTACAAGCATCAAGGATGAGAACCGTGATGAGCATTAAGCACCAAGAATCCCACCGGAGCACTTGTTTACTATTTTTTTAGGGTCTGATCAGATAGTTCGTTTCGATAGTTCCCGGGCTTCTGGAAAAGTTGATTTTCAGATAGTTCGTTTCGAGTAGATGACTTTTCGTTTAAGACTGTAAGACCCTAATCCAAAGGTGCAATTGTATAATGATTAAAGTTGGAGGATTCGGGTTTGAAAGTGTTTATCGCGCAAATCATGTTATTTTATTACATTTTGAAGCCCGTATGTTATCGTGGGTTATATAGGTTATGGGTATAAGTTCGAATGGTTTAGAGTGCAAGAAAATGTCCAAAAATTGAAGTTTGGAATGTGTGAGGCGCGCTAGATAGGCTGTGAGGCGCGCACGTATGAAGAAAAAGCAAACAGTCAAAAATTACACATGGTGTGAGGGGCGCACTTTTATGTGCGCGGCTCACACAAATTACATTTGGTGTACGGGGCACGTATTATAGTGTGCGCGGCTCACACAAATTACACTTGGTGCACGGGGCGCGTATTAAAGTGTGTGTCGCGCGCACACCCCTGATTCAGTATACTTATTATTTTTGTAATTTAAAAGAAGGGTAGTTTGGTCTTTTCACTTGGGAGTCAGTTTTGAGCCACTAAAACTGATCCAATCTCATTCTTATCCTCATTTTCACCCACACAAGACACTCCCATCTTATTTAGAGAGAGAGAGGGTGACTTTTAGAGTGAGAAAGCTTGATTTGGAGAAGAAGTGGGAATCTCACCAAAGTGCTGGTGTTAATGGTGTTCATCTCATTCCTAGCTACATTTTGGTAGTGGTGGTAAATTTCAACTCCGATTTATTGTTTAAGATTCTTGTTTGAATTTAGGGTTTAAGCTAGTAGGGTGATAAACCCCACTTATTGTGAAATTTGGAGGTTTTGGGCATTGTTATTGTGAGTAAACCCGATTATTGTGGTTTTTAGGTTTAATGATGAATTTAGAAGTATTTGTCATGGTTTGGGTGTTAAAACACTAGTTTGTAAGTGTATTGGTGGTTTTGATGTTCTTAAGAACATGTTTGTTGGTCAAAATGGGTGTTAACCTTGAATTAGTGTCAAACTAATATTTGAGTCAAGTTTTGGTGAATCAAGTATGTAAATACTTGATTTAAGTGTTAATTGGGGTTTTGGAAGTATAATCACTAGTCGTTAGTGATTTTGGGCATTTTTTAGACTTATGTCAAAATGGGTTGACTTTGATTGGGTCAAATTTGGTAATGACACTAGTTTTGGTCAAATAGATGTTTAAACACTTTTGTTAAGTGTTAAAGGTCATTTTTGGATGTAATTAATCGTTAGAAGTGATTTTGGGTTAACACGGCGTTTTAACAAAAGTCAAACGTGGTCAAAAGCAATATGGGTCAATATTGCACATGTTAGGGTTTTTGGTGTAATTGGCATTTGGAATGATTACTACCTAAGTAGTAATTTAGTGTTAAGACCTATGTTTGATCTAATTGGCGTAAATTATGATTTGGGTTAAATTGTACTTTATTACGTTAGTTTGAATTACCACCCGAAGTGGTAATTAGTTTGTGTCTATTAGTTGTTAAATGGGCGGGTTTTGGAGAGCAAGGTGTGATCCCTTAGCTAAGGGATGTTTGTGTCGGGTTCTCTTTTAGGGAATTGTTATTTATGTGCATATTGTGCCTATGTATGATATATGTGGTTGCTTGCTCGGATATGGGGATGGAGATCATGTTATACATGACTTGTGCGGGCATTCCAAGATGAGTGGAATAATTATATGTGTACGTATATAATGTATTTATTTGTGTAGCGCGAGGTGTGAAGTGTCGACGTGTTAAGACACCACATTTCACGTGGCGAGTGAACTGTCGACGTGTTAAGACACCACTCGGGTGTGGAGTGTCGACGTGTTAAGACACCACATTTCACGTGGCGAGTGAAGTGTCGATGTGTTAAAACACCACTTGGGGGTGAAGTGTCGACGCGTTAAGACACCACTCCGGTAAGTATGACGAGTGAAGTGTCGACGTGTTAAGACACCACTCGGGGGTGAAGTGTCGACGTGTTAAGGCACCACTCCGGAAAGTATGACGGTTGAAGTGTCAACGTGTTAAGATGCCACCCGGTGTGAAGTATCGACGTGTTAAGATGCCACCCGTGGGGTTAGTGTACGACGTGTTAAGTGCACTAACGATTGTTATGAACACCGATGGGAAATGCGAGTACCATTCCTTGTACTATTGGTTAACCATGGTTATGTGTTGTAGTGTAGCATATTATATTGTTCGAGTTATATGCTATTGTTTGTGCTAGCTTGTGTATTGGAGATTTAGCGTTATACTTTGCGATGGTATGCTAATTAAATTGCTAGCGTGTATGCGGTAATTGTGTAAGTGATTGCAAGTAAGTAGATTATATATGTATATGTATAATTATTGCATTCACTAAGCTTTATGCTTACCCCTCTCGTTGTTTACCTTTTTACAGGTATTGTGTTATGAAGCTAGCTAGTCGTTAGACTAGATGCGTAGGAGCGTTTGGGCTCGATGGGATAGCTTTTGGATATTGGACGCGGATTGGGGATCTGGTAGTCCCCGGGATTATGCTCTTGGTATTGGGTTGGGTTATTGAGTATTAACCCGTGTTTGTGTAATTAGATTATTATTACAAATGTTTTTGTAAGGTGTCAGTTCGGTACCAAGGGTCATTGTAAGTTGTTAAACGTAATTTCACGATATTATGTTTTTGGTTAAAACATAGTTGGAAATTGTTATGTAATATGAAAACGTTAACGGGACCTAACTTATAAAAAAAATGTACTCCGTTTTTGGTTAAATGGATTGGGGTTTTTAATAGTAGTATCAGAGCATAGTCTAAGGGAATTATGTGACCTTAGAATAGGCGCCTAGTCTTAGACTTATTGGCGTCTATGCATTATTTGCGGGACTTGTAGGAATACGGGTCGGATTGAGATTTGTTAGTGCCTTAGAGTATGTGACTAACTAGGACTTGTATCTGCCCAATGCGGGATTATGTGGAGCCTTATTTTGTGAGTAAATTAGTGCCTTAGATTGCTAGGGCCTAATGTAAGTAGGCGAACTTGGACGTTGTTTTAGTGATAGTCGCCTAGGTTGTGGGTTGACTTGTAGTTGTGGTGTACTTGTGTATATCTATTATTATGTTTTATATATGTGTATATATAGGTATCTATTGGTGCGGTGTCCTAGAGACGAATCTATTGGAGAGATTTGCATGTTTGATGGTTTGAGTGATCAAGTTCACGGTAAGGGCTTTGGTCATTTGAGTACTAGGAGTTATCGCGTGTTATTTTGTGTCAATGTCGCGTCAGTCCGGGTAAAGTACTTTGTATGACCATGCGAAAATGGTAAGGTACGCAATTGTAATAGTGACTGATCACCATTGTTACAACCGTGTATCTTGACATCAAGCATGACATGACGAGTATCGAGCGGAGGAAACGTGGCATGGTTGGGGTAGAATCAGGACGAGTTAGGAATCTTTTATTGATTCCTAGGATATAGTGGTCTTGGGTGATGTGCTTGTTGTCACGTCGGGTTCTTTATTAGTCGAGAAGTGCTACGGTGGGTTCGGTTAGTTAAGGTGAGTGAGCAAACTTGCGAGTTTGGCGCGTACCTAGTCTCCCTAAGTAGTGGGCGCACTATTGAGATTGTTATTGGTTGTAGTTACCCATCGTAACCAGGATAACAGATTAGTGTGTATGTGTGTACGTCGAGGACTTGAATTCCGTAATGGAATGCGACAAATCTAATGTTTGTAGTATTGGGTTACACTCGGTAGAGTGTGTGGTTACAGAATCGTGTAAGGATTCTAGTTGTGAGTCGCCTTAGAATCGGCAAACCGAGGAGTCTTTGGGTCACTAAACTCATGGGAGTGGGACCCGTATGACGGTGATTTCGTTATTGTGTTATCGTGTTGTGGATTATAGGGTAACATTCCTAAATGAATATCCCTTGTAGTGGTGGATGTGTCGATGTGCGGAATGGTGTAAGACTTGGTGTTTTCAAGCATCTCCTTAGTGTTAGATGAAGGGCTTCATTAGGCTATATCATTGGCCTTGTGGAAATTGCGGGTAGCGTGTGTTCACTTTGTGCTTAGGGTTCCCGTGAGATACACTTGGAAGCAGCAGAGATTACAATAGTGATCGACGGGTGATTGTAATTCGACGATTCTGAATGTCAAAATTTAAGAGCGTTGCGGTAAATACTTCTCATGAAGTGACGGATGAGAAAATCTTGTGGCTCTTAAGTGATAGACGGGTAAGGATGACCGGTGAGCCGATGAGGGACTTAATGGTCGGATTGGCTGAAGGTTACGATGAAGTGTTGATATTGTGGTTGATGCAATTATCGTGTCGGGTTGGTCACTCTTCTCCATGAGAGTGAGCAATTGTTGATGAAGGTTCGATGAGTGGAAGGTCGGGTGATCTCGACTGAGAAACACGACTAATTAATCGGAGTGGCATATGCCTAGGCTTAGAGGCGTATGTATGACCTTGGTAGAATTCGCCTTGCGAATGACGAAGGGTTGTTAAATTGTGATTTGTGGTATGAAGGTGCGATGTCATCGCGTGTACGACGTCTCAAGTAATTTTGCATGTTGGCTCGGAGAGCCTAAAGTGAATTTGCGGTGATTTGGTGTTTATGACGAATGGTGAGAATGGTCAGGTGTGACGTGAAATTACAATTCCGCAGGATGTTATCATCCTGGCGGTGAGAATGGGGAGATAAATCCTAAGTGGGGGAGTTTTTACTACCGCCCGAGGAAACTCGAGTGGTGTGTGTATAGTGAAATGTCGGAGTGTACCGTGCTAAGCCTCAATAGGTATTCGGAGTTCCTAACGAGGAAGAGTGACGGGTTGTTAATGTTGACTCAAGATCGTGCGTTACGATTGTGAGTTACGATTTCGGTATGGATACTGTATTTTCCCTTTCGGGAAACGTGATTGTGGAAATTGTCAGTGGATTATTCCATTTTATGGACGATTGTGAGGCGGAGAGTGTCGGTTCTGATTGTATCACGTAGAGACACGCGGATGTTGTTTGTTTGCGAGAGTGTGTACCCTAGTGATGTGACGTGTAGGTTGCATTGAAATGTCGAGGCCATCCTTAACGGACGGTCTAGGTAGGAAGGTTCACCCGGTATTGGTGAATATTTTGTGAGTCGTGTGACGAATTGTGGAAATTTTGTGATGATAATTCACCATTGACAGGATTCTAGTATACGAATAGTCTCCATACTAGTACTAGGAAGACGTCTTGTGTGGTTGTGTAGTAGGGTTTACAGGGGGAACCCAGTGTCGAGTGTTGATGTATTGTTCAGCACGTGGGTTTTATTGTCGTCCTGGATTAATCCAGTGACGGATGGTCGTGTGCGGATCGATTGATGGGAAAGTTGGTGTCCCTAGTGTGATTATTTGGTGATACTGAAATTTCTTTGTTGAAGGAATGACCCGGTGGTGGAGACGGGGAAAGTTAGTTCTTGATTGGAGAACATTCTTGATTGGATGGTTTACGGGTCGTTGATGTACGTCGATTTGATGCAGAATTAATCCTTCTCGATTTGGATTAACGCAAGACTTGGTTCACGGTGTAGTGAATTTAGTAGAT
This sequence comes from Rutidosis leptorrhynchoides, assembly GCF_046630445.1. NCBI lineage: Eukaryota > Viridiplantae > Streptophyta > Magnoliopsida > Asterales > Asteraceae > Rutidosis > Rutidosis leptorrhynchoides. Next base: position 265,039,271 of record NC_092337.1, read on the forward strand.
CGCGTTGGGTGTTATAGTTGTGGATGTAGCTTGTTGCGAGTTTTAGTCGATAGAATTTGAAAGAATATATGGTGTTTTCCATATGTCCTAAGTGGGCATTTTGGGCGTTGAGTGTATGAGATACCGTTTTTTGCGGTAATGCACGCTAGTGATTATTAGCGTGTGGAGATGGGATATTTGAGTTAATGGAAATCGTTGTGGACATCGAGTTTGGAGGTATGTTGGAGGACCATTGAGTGTGGGTCCAGTTTGTTAAGTGACGGAGATCACGGGGACGTGATCCAGTTTAAGTGGGGGAGAGTTGTAAGACGCTAATCCAAAGGTGCAATTATATAATGATTAAAGTTGGAGGATTCGGGTTTTAAAGTGTTTATCGCGCAAATCGAGTTATTTTCCTACATTTTGAAGCCCGTATGTTATCGTGGGTTTTATAGGTTGTGGGTATAAGTTCGAATGGTTTAAAGTGCAAGAAAATGTCCAAAAATTGACGTTTGGAATGTGTGAGGCGCGCTAGATAGGGTGTGAGGTGCGCACATATGAAGAAAAAGAAAACAGTCAAAAATTACACTTGGTGTGAGGGGCGCGCTTTTATGTGCGCGGCTCACACAAATTACACTTGGTGCGCGGGGCGCGTATTAAAGTGTGCGCAGCGCGCACACCCCTGATTCAGCATACTTATTATTTTTGTAATTTAAAAGAAGGGTAGTTTAGTCTTTTCACTTGAAGGTCGGTTTTGAGCCACTAAAACTGATCCAATCTCATTCTTATCCTCATTTTCACCCACACAAAACACTCCCATCTTATTTAGAGAGAGATGGTGACTTTTAGAGTGAGAAAGCTTGATTTGGAGAAGAAGAAGTGGGAATCTCACCAAAGTGCTAGTGTTAATGTTGTACATCTCGTTCCTAGCTACATTTTGGTAATGGTGGTAAGTTTTAACTCCGATTTATTGTTTAAGAGTCTTGTTCGAGTTTAGGGTTTAAGCTAGTAGGGTGATAAACCCTACTTATTGTGAAATTTGGGGGTTTTGGGCATTGTTATTGTGAGTAAACCCAATTATTGTGGTTTTAGGGTTTAATGACGAATTTGGAAGTATTCGTCATGATTTGGGTGTTAAAACACTAGTTTGTAAGTGTATTGGTGGTTTTGATGTTCTTAAGAACATGTTTGTTGGTCAAAATAGGTGTTAACCTTGTATTAGTGTCAAACTAAGATTTGAGTCAAGTTTTGGTGAATCAAGTATGTAAATACTTGATTTAAGTGTTAATTGGTGTTTTGGAAGTATAATCACTATTCGTTAGTGATTTTGGGCGTTTTTGAAACTTATGTCAAAATGGGTTGACTTTGATTGAGTAAAATTTGGTAATGACACTAGTTTTGATCAAATAGATGTTTAAACACTTTTGTTAAGTGTTAAAGGACGTTTTTGGATGAAATTAATCATTGGAAGTGATTTTGGGTTAAAACGGCATTTTAACAAAATTCAAAGGTGGTCAAAAGCAATATGGGTCAATATTGCACGTGTTGGGGTTTTTGGTGTAATTGGCGTTTGGAATGATTACTACCTAAGTAGTAATTTAGTGTTAAGACCTAGGTTTGGTCTAATTGGTGTAAATTATGATTTGGGTTAAATTGTACTTTGTTGCATTAGTTTGAATTACCACCCGAAGTGGTAATTGGTTTGTGTCCATTAGGTGTTAAATGGGCGGATTTTGGCGAGCAAGGTGTGATCCCTCGGCTAAGGGATGTTTGTGTCGGGTTCTCTTTTAGGGAATTGTTATTTATGTGCATATTGTGCCTATGTATGATATAGATGGTTGCTTGCTTAGATACGAGGATGGAGATCATGTTATACATGACTTGTGCGGGCATTCCAATGTGAGTGGAATAATTATATGTGTACGTATATAATGTATTTATTTGTGTTGCGTGAGGTGTGAAGTGTCGACGTGTTAAGACACGACATTTCACGTGGCGAGTGAAGTGTCGACGTGTTAAGACATGAATCGGGGGTGAAGTGTAGACGTGTTAAGACACCACATTTCACGTGGCGAGTGAAGTGTCGACGAGTTAAGACACCACTCGGGGGTGAAGTGTCGACGTGTTAAGACACCACACCGGGAAGTATGACGAGTGAAGTGTCGACGTGTTAAGACACCACTCGGGGGTGAAGTGTCGACGTGTTAAGACACCACTCCGGGAAGTATGACGGGTGAAGTGTCGACGTGTTAAGACGCCACCCGGGGTGAAGTTTCGACGTGTTAAGATGCCACCCGTGGGGTTAGTGTACGACGTGTTAAGTGCACTAACGGTTGTTATGAACACCGATGGGAAATGCGAGTACCATTCCTTGTACTATTGGTTAACCATGGTTATGTGTTGTAGTGTAGCATATTATATTGTTCAAGTTATATGCTATTGTTTGTGCTAGCTTGTGTATTGGAGATTTAGCGTTATACTTTGCGATGGTATGCTAATTAAATTGCTAGCGTGTATGCGGTAATTGTGTAAGTGATTGCAAGTAAGTAGATTATATATGTATATGTATAATTATTGCATTCACTAAGCTTTATGCTTACCCCTCTCGTTGTTTACTTTTTTACTGGTATTGTGTTGTGAAGCTAGCTAGTCGTTAGACTAGATGCGTAGGAGCGTTTGGGCTCGATGGGATAGCTTTTGCATATTGGATGCGGATTGGGGATCTGGTAGTCCCCGGGATTATGCTCTTGGTATTGGGTTGTCTTATTAAGTATTAACCCGTGTTTGTGTAATTAGATTATTATTACAAATGTTTTTGTAAGGTGTCATTTCGATACCAAGGGTCATTGTAAGTTGTTAAACGTAATGTCATGATATTATGTTTTTGGTTAAAACATAGTTGGAAAATGTTATGTAATATGAAAGCGTTAACGGGACCTAACTTATAAAAAAATGTACTCCGTTTTTGGTTAAACGGATTGGGGTTGTTACAAAGACTCACCTAAATCCGATATAAGGTTTAGGATTTATAGTCTTCCGAAAATCACTACGCCTTTGTAACGTCGTGCTGAAAATTCTGACCTACTCGCGCTTGTACCGTCGCCACGGTCAAACAACATCGATTTAGGATCTGAAAATTGGATAGCGGTTAGAGGGCTCACATACGGAGCCTTGGCACTGACTACGTGTCTTTTCGATTTGTATAGAGGTCGTAACAGCTGTCCAAAGTTAGCCTATTGTTTCGATCTCTATTCTTGTTAAACTTACTTTAACTTTTACGAATGATGATGTTGATGATGACACTTAAGACTTAATTTATTCACTTTTAAACTTTTGGGGACAATATACTGACTTAGTGACCTTTGAATTAGGTTGACGACCTTTCGGACCGACTTACTACTTGCATACTTTTCATATCGACTTTTACTGCTTATTCACTGTGAGTTATAGCTTCCCTTTTTTTACTTTACTATTTTTGGGACTGAGAATACATGCGCTTTTTATGTTTTACTCACTTGACACGAGTACTTAAACTTTAGATATGTGTGGATTATAAAACGGCATAAACTTTCCCCTTAGCATGGTAACGTTTAGTCATTGGTTTTTGAACCGGTGAACGCGAATCTTAGATATGGATCCATAGGATTCGACATCCCCACTCTGGCTAGTCGCTCTAGCATTTAACGGGTGTTTAATACTTCGAGGACATACGCACTCGCCAAGTGTACTTTTAGGGGGTATTATTATTACGTTAAGTTAGTTACCGGGTGCCCACGGATAAGCATATACTTTATCATACTGATTTGAAATACTGATTTGAAACGCTGTTTGAAGCACTGAAATCTCGTGGTCTACATTACATTACTGATTACAAATAAACTATAGCTCACCAACATTCGTGTTGACTTTTTTAAGCATGTAATTCTCAGGTGCTTAGACGTTGTTGCTCCCACTGTTAGACTTGCTGTTAGATTTGCTGCTAGACTTACTGTCTTGGTGTTATAGACTTGCCGTTACAGACTTGTTGTGTTAGACTTTCGCTGCATTACTTAGAGATGTCTCAATCATTGAACTTTTATTTTGAATTCGTAACTTTTGTTATTCTCAAACAATGGCTTTGTAACGACCTTTGTGTCACATACTTATGTTAGTGCTTCTATTCATAGGAAGAACGTTACCTTTTGTAAAACGCTATCTTTTCCTGAATGCAAAACTGGTTTTTAAACAGCATATAGTGTTTGACCTTGTAATGATCCTGTTGTTGATGATCCGTACACGATGGTTTTATACGGGACGTCACATTTGGTATCAGAGCATTGGTTGTAGGAAATTAGGTTGCATTTGTGTGTCTTGACCGGGTCGAATAGGATTCATTAATAGGACTAATCTACAACTTGCTCGTTTACTTGTTTCTGCGGACCCTGCTGCTTGCTACTACTTACTTTTACTGCTATACGAACTTGCTGCATGCTGCTGCTTACTTTTACTGCTATGAGAACTTGCTGTATGCTATTGCTTATTCTCGTTACCGCATGCTACTATCTTCTTTTGATTGCATGTTATTTCTGTTTAGTACTGTTGATATTGCCATGCTATGTACTGCTGTAGATGATCTAGGCTGCTGTAGTTATTATGCCTAATTGCGTGCCTGCTACATGTCTGCAATTCGCTGTACCAACTTGGAAAATTTATCTTTCCTAGTTCAGACGTTTTTCTGAACTCTTTTCCCACTCGTCTAACCCTAAGGACTAGTCTTGTAATCCACCTGTTACTACCGTTCCACCGTTCCAGAGATTGAAACATTACTTCACGCAATCTAGAAGGAGTGCCCCTCGGATTACACGCCCACTGAAGTTGATCCTCGGAGGAGAAAATATTTGAGGACTTGTCGGAGTAACCGCACCTCGCCCCACCCCCTAAGCTCACCCTAATTAGACATGTACAACGTATGAACATTAGAAGGTTGTTCAGTTTCCACAAGGTGACCCGTATCTCGTATGCTTTCATGACCGTCACTTATCTCTTTCATTCTTCACCACTACTCGACGATCTAACAACACTTCTGGACTTAGGTCCCTAACACTCTTAGGAATTGGAGAAGTCGTGAAAGCATCTCCTTTCACAAGGTCATAGTGTCTTCTACTTATGCTCAGCCATACCCAAAGACTTGGGAATCGCCTCAAGACATATCGTATCACTACTTGCCACACGTACAACTCGACACTAGACCCAGAGTGAATTTCTAGAAAAGCACCTAATGACATTACCTTAACCCGAACATTTTGAAGAAATTTTGGGACATTTAGGCATTGATGCATGACCTACAGAACCTACGCACCAACACCGAGAAACCGTGAGGTTTATTTATGTAGATTTTGTTTTGAGATAGCATAGATAAAGCACCGTCAAATGAAATTGAGTAGAACTGGAAGTGATCACGTTACATTGACCGTATGGAGTGATATTGGAATGAACGTGCGATTTAGTACAATATAATGACGCCAGGCCAACGTGATTATATTGAAGTGAATCATGCAGAAGTCCCAATGTTACTATATAAGGAATATGAAGTGATTCAAAGAAAATTTTGGTAGGAACCACCTGAGTATACACATTATGGTCTGTTAGAGGTAGGGAAAGAATAACCACGTAGCCCAGATACTGTACAAGGAGGTCCTTGATTGCAGAATTGATAACTCAAAAATTTGTTATAGATATAGACACCCTAGACACTTAAGGAAAAAGTTATCAAATAGGAAAAACTTTGGACTTACTTGCGATAGAGCAATCGTTATCTCAGCTCTGGGAACCCGCATGTATCCTGATTTTAGTTAGGGTACGTTTCGTCACAAAGTTTTATTTGCTCGGAATTTTTTGATACTAGAGCGATAGAATCTTATTATCTAAGAACCTTAGTGTTATGACTAATAAGCCATTAACAACCATGAGAGTTAGGTATTCTATAGGACAAGCTAATGGTAAGCTGGCAGAGATAGAGGAATGATTTAAGGTAGTACCTTAAAATTAACAGGTGGGTCATTTGGAGATGACCTCATGTCAACAAAACTTGGAATTTTTTAAGTAGTAGTGGAAAGGATTAGTTACCTACAAGCAGATGTTGTTTGAGAAGATTGATAGAATTTTTCACGGCAGTATAATAAGATTTGGTTGGAATGAACATTAAGATTAACCTAACACCCATCAAGTTAGGAAGCTTGATGTAAAAGTTGGAATGGACTTTAGGATTAACCTAATACTCATCAAGTTAGGAAGCTTTGATGTAATAGTTGGAATGGACTGGCTTTTAAGGATGAAAGTGAAAGTTATTTATAGTGACAAGATTATTCGTATACCTCGCGAGAATGGTGAGCCATTAATAGTTTATGAGGGGAGAAGCAGTCCGAAGCAAAACCTTATTAGTTGCTTGACAACAACCCGAAATCCCACAATGGAAATGGGAAGGAATAACAATGGATTTCATCACGAATCTACCGAGAACGGTAGGCGGTTATGACACTATCTAGGTTATTGTTGACCGTCTCACCAAATCTGCTCACTTTCTAGCCATGAAAGGAGCCGATGCAATGGACAAACCTGCACAACGATACATAAAGGAAGATGTATCCCGTCACTTCGGCGATTCAAGTTCTATCTTAAGGACTAGCCAAGAATCTTATTTGATACTTATTCTTAGGCGACTCTAAATCCTAACTTATTCCAAGAGATTTCTTATTTGATGATAATCACACCATCATCCTTCTTACTTCGATATTAGTAATACCAGTTCAAAATTTTTCAACATCAATGGGTGGTTAATTCTCATCCTCATACCCTCCCATTCGTATCTCACTTATAAGCAACAACTTCACACCTAAGCAGTTTTTATCGAAGGACTCATGCCCTACTAATAGTCATCAATCACATTTAAATTCAATAGTTTTTATTACCTCAAATCACCCGAAATTTTCAAAATCTTTTACTCAATCCTCTTCAATCTTTTTCCAACTTGTAACCTCCGAAATATGAAAATTTTGTTTGTCAAAATTTTACTTACACTATTTTACTATGCGGTGCTCTCAAAGTCTTATAAAATAAATTTATTTTATTTCCATTCGTACAAATTTTAGAAACCGTATATGTTATATAATAAAGTAAATAATTACTTATTTTTTACTAGTACATGTGAAATTTTACTTTCACTTTTACAAATCAAATCTTTTAATCAAAAGATATTTTACATAGAGTAGCCTATACTTACTAAGGACTTCGTTTCTTTTCTTACATTGTCACCTTAAACGATTTTTTTTAAATTTTCATTGCTTGTTATATAAAATTTTTCGTGTTATTCGTATCCAAGTCATCATGAAGACTTTACAACCGTCGAAATTGGGAGATTCCTGTGTGTGTATGTGATGAAGGCACTTACTGCCACATCATGCAGAGTCTCAAGGCATCCACTAACACTTAAACCATTCGAAAATTATTGCGTTACCCCAAGGATCTTATTTGCCACACCTGTTGGAACGACGCTCTTTCTTACGTAACTCTAAGGCCTGACTTATTTCAACAGATTCTCATCTAGCGATATTAACACCATCAGTATTCCGACTTCAATATTAGTCATAACCTGTTTGGCATTTTGCAAAAGTCAAGAAGCGATTAACTTCTCATCCTCATGCTCTATCCTTCATACCTCACTTTTTAGCAACGGCTTCGCACGTGAACATTTTTGGCCCAAAGACTTATGTCCTGATAATTATCAAAACTACATTTAATTCTTTAGTTTTCATTACCTAGTAACATGTCAACCAATGATTCAAAGATTTTTCACTCGACCTTTTTGAACTCGTAACCTCTGATATACGAAAAACTATATTCATCAAAATTTTTACACGATTATTGTGCGGTCCTCACGAGATTTATGGACAAATGAAAGTAATAAAAATTTTTCTGTCACTTATGCAATTTATAAAATTCTATATGTATGTATATAATTAAGTTAATAAACTTACCCGTACTTATTTTGGGTTAGTACATACTAAGTTATACCCTCAAATTATTTAAAAATCGCTCCTTTATCGAGTTATTTAACTTAAGTCAAACAATATTGGTGCATAATGGTACACGTTGTACATACTTCTAAATTTACTAAGAACTTCATTCCGTTATGTTGTCACATCAAACGTTTAAAAGTTTTTCAAAACTTCCTTGGTTGATTTTATTAAAGGTTTTCGTATTAGACTACACCATGTTTGGATCACACTTCTTCTCACCCTCCGTTAGGGATGAAGCTTACTATTAAGATCTTTGTTAAAAACTCTTGAGCCACTTTGGATGGAAGATTTATAAAACTTGTTAGGAAGTCTTTGCGCTCGTAAAATTATCCTCTTAAGGTTAGAATTGGCAAAAATGCGGGCCGATAAATCAGTTTTCTGAGGTCCACTCAGTGGTCATTGAAATGCCCCGACCTAATCCATCCGGATGAAGTCCACATCGATTATAAACGATTCACAACAGTTGATTACATTGCGAGGTTCTAGACCTCTATATGATACATTTTACAAACATTGTATTCGTTTTTAAAAGACAAACTTTCATTTACATTGAAAGTTGACGACATGCATACCATTTCATAATATATCTAAATTATAAATGACTTAATAATAATGTTGATAAACTCAACGACTCGAATGCAACGTCTTTTGAAATATGCCATGAATGACTCCAAGTAATGTCTCTAAAATGAGCAAATGCACAACGGAAGATTTCTTTCGTACCTGAGAATAAACATGCTTTTAAGTGTCAACCAAAAGGTTGGTGAGTTCATTAGTTTATCATAAATAATCATTTCATAATTTTAATAGACCACAAGATTTCATATTTCCATTTCTCATAAACATACGTCCAATACATAGAGACAAAAATATCATTCATATGGATTGAACACCTGGTAACCGACATTCACAATATGCATATAAGAATATCCCCATCATTCCGGGATCCTCCTTCGGACATGATATAAATTTCAAAGTACTAAAGCATCCGGTACTTTGGATGGGGCTTGTTGGGCTCGATAGATCTATCTTTAGAGTTCGCGTCAATTAGGGTGTCTGTTCCCTAATTCTTAGATTCCCAGACTTAATAAAAAGGGGCATATTCGATTTCGATCATTCAACCATATAATGTAGTTTCAATTACTTGTGTCTATTTCGTAAAACAGTTATAAGAACAACGCATGTATTCTCAGCCCAAAAATATAAAGGGTAAAAAGGCAAATGAAACTCACCTAATGTATTTTGTAGTAAAAATACATATGACAATATTGAACAACTGAACAATGCAGGGTTGGCCTTTGATTCACGAACCTATATCATTCATATATGTATTAAAACATATACTTGGGATCGAATAAATACATTTATTATTAATGATGTATTTGTTATATTAATAATTTATAAGTGTCATTATTTATTTATATTTTCATTTTATATATATAAATGTTAATATAGTTAAGTTAGGTGTACTAAGTATATATAAGATCTTTATTTTTATAATTATAACCTTAATAGCTTCGTTAAATCTTTTATTTTAGTAATCATATTTATTTTATTAAAAAATATAGATAATACTGATAATAATAATAATGTTAGTTTTAATAAGAGTAAAATAATAATTTTTAACAAAAATGATAATAATGATAACACTTTTTAATAATAACAATACTAATATGATAGTCATATTGATAATAATAATGATCATGCTTATAATAATGTTTATGTTACTACTAATAACCATAATGGTACTAAAATGACACTATGATTAATATTTATGAAAACAATAATGAATTATATTATTTTCATAATAATTATAATATTAATAATCATAATCATAAAAATGATAATAATATTACAATGACAATTTTTATAATAATAATAACATTAATGATGCTTATAATAATAATAATTTTTATAATACTTAATACTTATAATTATGATAAAACTAATAGTTATTATAATTCTTATAACACTATTAATAACAACAACAATAATAATCATAATCATAATGATAATCATAATAATAATGATAATAATAATAATAATAATAATAATAATAATAATAATAATAATAATAATAATAATAATAATAATAATAATAATAATAATAATAATTGAAATAAGAGTAATAAGAATATACCCTTTAAAAGCACTTTGTAAAAAAAATAGCCCGTGACCGGGCTCGAACCCGAGACCTCTAGCTTATCCAACATTGTCCCAAACCACTCGACTGATCCATCATTTCTGTTTTAATTTCCTATACTAATCGATATAACCCGTATATATTTTGTGTCCTATTCTTCTTCTTCTTTCATTATAAACGAATCAAATTCAAACCCAAAATCATATCTGCGTATTACAAAGTCGATGTAGGGCTTAAAATTGGATAACTAGTGTTGTATACTTCTATTAAATCAAACAGTCGAAAAAAAAACAGTCATCGCTGTATATATAAAAAAAAACGGATGAACTTAATTATAATTTTGATTTCTAGACACTTATAGGTTATACTTACAACATGAAATAGGTTGCTTATCAATCATGGAAACTCTCTGATTCATCAATTGATTCATAGCTATCAAAACAACTACGAATTTCATGAAGAACCAGTCGTTTGACTTTTTGAATTAAAATCTTTGACCTCAAAATTTACACTCGATATTAGAAATTGGAAATCAAATCTTTGCAGATAGTTTTAGCAGAGGATTCCAAACACAATAGCATTTACACATTTTTAAAACTTATTCAAATTCGAGTTTTGGTTGAAAAGTTAGGAGTACAGAGGTTGAAGCCGTAAAAAAAATAAAAACAAAAAAAAAATCCCCTCGCAGCTATTGGAATTTGATGATATAGAACATGAATAGATTTTCTTCAATAATACACAAGGTTAGATTGACCTATAGAAATTATTGAGCGACCAAATATCACAAGCAAAACAGTATGTATGAGAAAAAAATGGAAACAGATAAAGACATACAAATTACCCATGATATCTCGGTTTCTATGTATCCTATTTTTAATTTTAATTTTTTATTAATTAATAAATATATTATATTAATATTATTAATATTGATATTATTATATATATTTTTGATAATAATAAACATACTAATTAAAATAAACTCGGTATTAATAAAATTAATAATAAAACTAATAATGATAATAATATTAATATTTCTAATAATAATAATATGTTAATAATAATAATGACACTAATAATCATGAAAATGATCATTTTACTTAATAATAATGATGATGATAATAATAATATAAATCCCAAGAATAATGACATTTATAATAATGTTAATAGTGTTACTAATAATAGTAATAACATTCATGATAATAATAATGGTTTTTTTTTAATAATAAAGATAATATTATCTAATAATAATACGAATCATATTTAAGACATAACCAGCTATGTGTTTCAAATTCGTATCTATATTCTTATATTTCAAATAATAATATTAATAATACAGATATTAATATTAATGAGAGTAATAATAATAATAATAATAATAATAATAATAGTATTAATACAACATTTACCTTAACTCGTATTTAGATATATTAACATTTTAATTTATTAAATATGTAATATTTACTAGTTGTATAACATATATATAATAACATACATTTAATATTTATATATATAATATACATATAATCATTATATAAAAATCATATTCATATATATTTATATGAATATTCATTTTAATAATGAATCAATTATCCTGTATATTATTTTACATCATTAATTTCAATTGTTTAAAGTATAACTTATTAATTCACAATGTTACATATATATATATATATATATATATATATATATATATATATATATATATATATATATATATATATATATACACACTACATACACAAACACACCAAATGTTCGTGAATCGTTGGGCAGGGTCAACGGCAATTGATTACATGAATTTCAAAACTTTCGAGACTCAACATTACAAATTTTGCTTATCGTGTCGGAACCATATAAAGATTAAAGTTTAAATTTGGTCGAAAAATCCCGGGTCATCACAGTCATCCCATTTTAGGAAAGGCACTAGGTAGGGTTTCTACTCTCAATATTTCACGGCTAATCACAACACCCTCGTAGACATCATCTCTATGAATCAGTATGGAGGTACAAGAAATCATTTTTGAGATTCTTTTCATTTGGAGTAAACCATTATTTATGATCAAGGATTTAAGTATCTTCTCATCCACGCATCCCTTTAAGTATAAGGATAAATTCAGAACAACCCGCTTGAAGAGTTCACTCTCATTCAAAGATCACACCTTACACACGATTTTCTTTCGAAAATGTAATGTAAAATACTTTAGGAATCTATGAATCTTGTTATCCTCTTGGAAGGGACTGCTTAAAACATCTATAACACTAATGTGGTTACTCTATATACTTCTTCCTTCGTTGGTTGCAACTATATGTTGTTCTAAGTTAATGTTAACCCTAACTTCAGCATGTAACTGAAAGGATAAAGTTACATTATGGAACTGTGTTTTCATTCCATCCCAGGGATAAGTTCACATGCGGTATGTTGTGATCAGTATGTTTCCATTCTACCTGTCAGCCTTGTATTACGACATAAGCGCTAAATGTTATAGATGAGTTTGGTAACATTCATGAGGTGTTTCATGCATCCAGCTTACTGAAGATGCCTGTAAGGTTAAAAATATCATCTTTCCTTGTGTGGGTATATATTCAGATGACATATCCATATTAGCAAGAAACGAAATCAATTTGTTGATCTATTAGGACAAGAGACTTAATTAATGGCATATACCTATTCGTACTTTTATATGCCCAAGTACCTTTCAAGGTAAATAGTTCACTTCTGAGCCCACGAGTCTCTCGGAACTTTAATACGCTCCTTCTTCTTCAAATTCGGTACCATGGTTGGTCACCCCTCAAAATTTCGGGACGAAATTTTCTTTAACAGGTGGGTAATGTAACGACCCGACTTTTTCGACTTAGATTTTTGTGCTTTATACTTTCACGAAACTGCTTATATGTGCGTATTGAGCTAGTTTATGCTCTGGGATCTTTATTACTTTCGTTCATACCATACAACGTGCCATTAAGTACTTAGTTACTTAACTCGATCCCCGGATGCTTTTACGACCATTAGTGTCACTTGACGTTTAAAATGAGCTATGTATTTTGATACACACTTGACTTGGTCATAACTGGAATATTATGACTACGTAATACTAATTATTATTTTATAATAACAATTACTTGAGTTTTTGGATGCTTAATTACGCTTAGTAATTTACTTATGCTGACTAGTTAGTCTTGTTGGACTTTCTGCTTTGTTGGACTTTAGCCCACCCTACTCTAGCTAGTGGACTATTTAATTAGCTCAATTTTAATAAGTTAGTGACCCATATAAAGGTAAGACAAATACCCATTAATAAGAGGGAACATACTAGCATTTTTGTTAACCAAAATCACAATTGTTGCATGGGATCCTAACATAAGCACCACCTTTAGACCACCATTAACCAAAAAGCAAAAGATGTCCCCCCTTCCTTGTCCCCCCTAATGCTACGGTTTTGGAGAGCACCCATCACCTCACCACCACTATAAATACAAGCATTATTTCACCCATTTTACACTTGATCTCATTCACATTTTACACACACTTACTCTCTTATTTTCTCTCTAGTCTTTCTCACTCTAAAAATTGTAAGTTTTAAATTTTATTCTTCTTCTTCTTCTTTTTCTCTAAGTCACGAAATCATCATCATCTTTATAAGATCAAGCTTTTTAGCTTTTTTATCTTGTTATATCTTGTAGATTCAAACTTGGATTTGAATCCTTCAAGAATATGGAAGATTCAAGATTTCTAGCTTTAAATCTTCACTTACTTTGTTGGATCTAAGTTTTCTAGCTTATGATCTCTTTATTTTGTTATAAAAATCAAAACTTGTGTTTATGATCTTCATGTAACTTGAAGATCTAGCTTCATGCTTCAAGGATCTTCAAGAACAATCAAGATTCAAGCTTTCTAGCTTTGAATCTTCATTACTTTTGTTGGATCTAAGTTTTCTAACTTATGATCTCTTTATTTTGTTATAAAGATCAAAACTTGTGTTTATGGTCTTCATGTAACTTGAAGATCTAGCTTCATGCTTCAAGGATCTTCAGGAACGATCAAGATTCAAGCTTTCTAGCTTTGTAATCTCATAACTTTTGTGAATAGGATCCAAGCTATCTAGCTTAGGGTTCCGTTACTTTGTTTGATCAAATTTATGTCTTGATTGTTTAATTGAATGGAAGTTTGTAGCTTTTGTTGTAGATAGAATTTGTGTTTGTGTTAAGACTAAGAATATGATGTTACCTTGGTTCATCATCCTTCTAAAACTCTCAAGTGAGTTGTATTCTTACTTAGTCTTGATATTTTGTATGTTGATGGTTGAATCTTGGTCAAAGTGATGCTAATACATCAATGAGTTGTACACTTGAAGCTACAAGCATCAAGGATGAGAACCGTGATGAGCATCAAGCACCAAGAATCCCACCGGAGCACTTGTTTATTGTTTTTTTGGGTCTGATCAGACTCCTGGACTTCTGGAAAAGATTATTTTCAGATAGTTCGTTTCGAGTAGATGACTTTTCGTTTAATACTCACCTAAATCCGATATACGGTTTAGGATTTATAGCCTTCTGAAAATCACTACGCCTTTGTAACGTCGTGCTGAAAATTCTGACCTACTCGTGCTTGCACCATTGCCACGATCAAACAACATCGAGTTAGGATCTGAAAATTGGACAGCAGTTAGACGAATCACATACGGAGCCTTGGCCACTGACCACGCATCTTTTCTATTTTTATAGAGGTCGTAACAGCTGTCCAAAGTCAGCCTATTTTTTCGATCTCTATTCTTGTTAAACTTACTTTAGCTTTTACGAATGATGATGATGATGACAATTAAGACTTAATTTATTCACTTTTAAACTTTTGGGGACAATATACTGACTTAGTGACCTTTGACTTAGGTTGACGACCTTTCGGACCGACTTACTACTTGCATACTTTTCATATCGACTTTTACTGCT
This sequence comes from Rutidosis leptorrhynchoides, assembly GCF_046630445.1. Classification (NCBI taxonomy): domain Eukaryota; kingdom Viridiplantae; phylum Streptophyta; class Magnoliopsida; order Asterales; family Asteraceae; genus Rutidosis; species Rutidosis leptorrhynchoides. The sequence continues at coordinate 265,054,391 of NC_092337.1, forward strand.
TATTTACTGTGAGTTATAGCTTCCGTTTTTCTACTTTACTATTTTTGAGACTGAGAATACATGCGCTTTTTATGTTTTACTCACTTGACACGAGTACTTAAACTTTACATATGTGTGGGTTATATAACGGCATAAACTTTCCCCTTAGCACGGTAACGTTTAGTCATTGGTTTTTGAACCGGTGAACGCAAATCTTAGATATGGATCCATAGGGTTTAACATCCCCACTTGGGCTAGTCGCGCTAGCATTTAACGGGTGTTTAATACTTCGAGGACATATGCACTCGCCAAGTGTACTTTTAGGGGATATTATTATTACGTTAAGTTAGTTACTAGGTGCCCACGGATAAGCATATACTTTATCATACTGATTTGAAATACTGATTTGTAACGCTATTTGAAGCACTGAAATCTCGTGGTCTACATTACATTATTGATTACAAACAAACTATAGCTCACCAACATTCGTGTTGACTTTTTTAAGCATGTATTTCTCAGGTTCTTAGACGTTGTTGCTCCCGCTGTTAGACTTACTGTGATGACCCGGGAATTTCCGACTAAATTTAAACTTAATCTTTATATGATTTTGACACGATAAGCAAAGTCTGTAATGTGAGTATCAGAATTTTTGAACTGTTTACATGGATAACATTTACCCTTCGACTATGTCCGATGATTCACGAACGATTGTGTGTAAATAAATATGTATATATATATATATATATATATATATATATTAAATTTTCAAATGTGTTATTATATAAAATAAGTATTACATAATTAATAATATGCAAGGTTAGTATATTAAATGTAATTACAAGTTAAGAATTAGTTGTATTAGTAATATTATTGTTATTTTCAATACTAATATTAATATTAGTATTATTAGTATTATTATTATCATTAATGTTATTATTAATATTAGTATTATTATTATAAACATTATGATTAATAAATATCATCATTCTTGTTATTTATAATACTATTATTATTTGTACTAATAATATTAAAAGAGTTATTATTATTAATATATATATTTATATTTATTAATTATTAATATTAATATTAATGATATATAAAAAATGGATAGTACACAGACAGTTTCCAAAATCAGTTGCAGATCACTCTTAACTTTTATCAATTTTTGTTTCTTGTCTACAATTTGTTATCTGTCAATTTCAAGGTACATTACAGAATAAAATTTATTCCTTATATAGATATATGCATTTGAGAAAGATAGAAAACTAAAAATAAGCTCGACACTCTGTACATTCATCTTTTTCACCATATTTTGATTTCGAATGAATTTCCAAAATGTAATAATGCAGTCTTGTTAGGAATCGTCTATCTAAACTATCTGTAAGTTTTCAATCTTCAATTCTTTCTATCAATTTCTAATTTGAGAGTCAAAGTTTTGGTTTTCAAAGTCAATTAAGTGTTCTTGAATCAAATTCGAGTTTGTTTTGATATCTCCAGTTAATTTGATGATCCATAAGGTTTATAGGAATAATTTGCAACACAATTCATGTTGTAATCATAACCTATAACACTCTTAATCTAAAAATCAATTTTTGAGTTCTTGAGTTCTTCACAGTAATATACACTAACGTAAATTCGAAAAAAATTTCAAAAACTAAAAATGCAGAGTTGTTAGGAATCATTTACTTAAACTTCCTGCAAAATCTCAAGTTCCAATTCTTAATAACGAATTCGAATTTACGAGTCAAAGTTAAATTGTCAAAAGTCAATTGTTTTGTTCTTGGAGAAATTAGAGCTTGTTTTGATGTTTTAAGTTAAATTGATGATTTTAATAGATTTTAGGAATGATTTGAAACATGTTTCATGTTGTAAAGATTGTCCAAAACGAACTCAAAATTGAAAACAAAATTTTTTTTTTTTCTAGCTACGCGCAAGCAGTAGGATTTTTTTTGTTTTTTTTTCTCATTTTTTTTATATCATGAACACATTTTTTTTTTGTTTCATTTTGTTTACAAGTCATAAATGAAAACCCGTTCGATTGTTGTTGAGTTTTTGTCCCCGTTTGATTTTAAACTTGGTGAAGAAGATGATGAACTAAGATGAAAGAAATACTAGATATATATGTTTGGGTTGCCTTATAAGTCAGAAAAACATGGATGGCAGAATGGTTAAGGGTGTTTGCGGGTGGACGAGAGGTCTCGAGTTCGAGCCCTGTTTGGGGCAGTTTTTTTTAGAAAAGCTCTTTGAAGGTAGTTCTCATTTCTAAAATTAATATTATTATTATTATTGTTATTATTATTAGTAGTAATATAATTATTACTATTATTATTACTAAAATAAGAATTTATGATCATTTAATAGTATTGTTATTATGATTGTTATTATTAGTATTATAAATATTATTATCACCATATAAGTATGATAATCATTATTATCATTATTATTACTAGTATCATACTATTAGTATTATTATTATTACCCTTAGTCAGGTATTTCTACGATTATTAATTTTACAAAACAAAAGATATATATGTAAATATATTATAACATAAAATATACTAATATTACATAAAAATTATGTTTCAACTAATATTATTGATATAACATTAATTAAATATCAAATAAGTATCATAATATATTATAAGAATAATTAATACATAACAAATATATAAACTTAATTGATTTATACTATAATGTGTTAATACTTGATATAGGTTCGTGAATCCGAGGCCAACCCTACATTGTTCAATGTCGTCATATGTATTTTTACTACAAAATACATTATAGTGAGTTTCATTACTCCCTTTTTAAATGCTTTTGCAATATATATTTTTGGGACTGAGAATACATGCACTGTTTTAATAACTGTTTTACAATATTTATATACGTGAGTTTCATTTGCTCCCTTTTTAATTGCTTTTCCAATATATATTTTTGGGCTGAGAATACATGCGCAACTTTTATAAATGTTTTATGAAATAGACACAAGTAATCGAAACTACATTATATGGTTGAATTATCGAAATCGAATATGCCCCTTTTTATTAAGTCTGGTAATCTAAGAATTAGGGAACAGACACCCTAATTGACGCGAATCCTAAAGATAGATCTATCGGGCCCAACAAGCCCCATCCAAAGTACCGGATGCTTTATTACTTCGAAATTTATATCATGTCCAAAGGAGGATCCCGGAATGATGGGGATATTCTTATATACATATTGTGAATGTCGGTTACCAGGTGTTCAATCCATATGAATGATAATTTTGTCTCTATGCATGGGACGTATGATTATGAGAAATGGAAGTATGAAATCTTGTGGTCTATTAAAATTATGAAAGGATTATTTATGTTAAACTAATGAACTCACCAACCTTTTGGTTGACACTTTAAAGCATGTTTATTCTCAGGTATGAAAGAAATCTTCCGCTGTGCACTTGCTCATTTTAGAGACATTACTTGGAGTCATTCAGGACATATTTCAAAAGACGTTGCATTCGAGTCGTTGAGTTCATCAAGATTATTATTAAGTCAATTATAGTTAGATATATTATAAAATGGTATGCATGCCGTCAACTTTCGATGTAATGAAAGATTGTCTTTTCAAAAACGAATGCAATGTTTGTAAAATGTATCATATAGAGGTCTAGTACCTCGCAATGTAACCAAATGTAATGTATTCGTCCTTGTGGATTAGGACGGGTCGTTAGAGTTGGTATCAGAGCGGTGGTCTTAGCGAACCAGGTCTTGCATTAGTGAGTCTAACTGATAGTCGTTAGGATGCATTAGTGAGTCTGGACTTAGACCGTGTCTGCATGTCAAAAGTTTTGCTTATCATTTTTTGTCGAAAATCATCTATTTATCATCCTTAGAAAATTACCTGCTTATCATTCTTAGTCTAGACACATCTTACTGCAATGATTGCATGAATAGTGTATAGACAAAATTCGTATCTTAGCGTATCTGCTAATTCATATCTTAGCATATCTTGTACTGTAGACTTTGTCTGACAACTTCCGTAGATTCCTCCGTAACATATGGGATTTTAGTATTGTATAGGCATATGTGAATTATGTATTGTAGTGTACTAATCTACATCCTATAATCTGTTTCTTATCGAAAATACTTCATCTGATCGTACGAGATGAATCCCTCAACCAGTTCGAGTCCCTCAGACTTCGATAGCTAATCCGATAGTTATTCCGACAGCTATTCCGACACGGATGTTCACCTAAGCTCCGGAGGCAACGTCACCAGAATGAATCAACCAATCAATCATCCCCAATTCATCTGATGGGTTCGTAGTCGACTTAACTGATGGAGACGAGAGGAAGGCGATCCTTTCCACCCACTAACCAAATTTACCTCTTGGCAATGAACCTAAAGCACTTACCGGCGAACCAGTCTGAAACACCATTTTCACCCCCATTTCCCGAATATCTCACCACGATTGTATTCTATCTAAAATTCTAAACCTTATTCATCCGCTCGTACCGACCGATAATCATCCCGGAATAATAGAAGAAGTCAACGAATTTCACGCTTGAGTAATCAATCTGGAGAATATGGTGCAAAAATTACCAGCTTCAACAACATCACCGGCACCAACAGTACCATCAATAACAACACTAGTGCCATCAACAACCCATGCCTCGACGTCTCATTCTATACCTTGAGTACAATTATCGTTCTACGTATCGTTCTACATCATTTATCTTCGTTCGACATGGCGATTATGTAATCTCTAATGTTTTAGAGATTATATATTCTTGTTCCAACGGTAAATCAAATGAGTTTAATATCATATTGACTCATTAAATCCATGATTACATCTGAAGAAGATATATATATATATATATATTTTCATAAAGATTGTAATTAAAAAAAAAAAAAAATTCTTGTGTACAAACTGTTAATGGTGAAAATATTTTAACGGGTAGGTAATACCCGAGGAACATTTAGATTTCACATTAATAAGTTACACTGTACATTCTTCGAATCTAATTCAACAGTCGTTTACTATCCTACTTACGTCCACCGATATACAAATCCGTTCACCACAGAATAACCACATTCATCTAATTTCATATTTGGATTTTGATTTATCATAATCCAACAAGTGGCATAATGAAGAAAACATTGGACAAAATAAAATTTGTTAGAAACAAACAAATTAACTATGAGAAATTTTGTTAAGAATCCACGCTAACTGTTCCTAACTAATTGTTCCCAGCTAACTGATTACACTTTATTTATCGCAATTTACATTCTCGCAATTTTATTTATCGTCATTTAATTTCTGTTATTTACTTTACACACTTTATTTATCGTCATTTAATTTCTGTTATTTACTTTACGCACTTTATTTCTCGTCATTTAATTTCTGTTATTTACTTTACGCACTTTATTTATCGTCATTTAATTTCTGTTATTTATTTTACGCACTTTAAATTTCGGGACACGTATACAAGGTTTTGACATATCATATCGACGCATCTATATATATTATTTGGAGTAACCATAGACACTCTATATGCAGTAATGCGGGAGTTAGCTATACAGGGTTGAGGTTGATTCTATAATAATATATATAGTTTGAGTTGTGATCGAGTCTGAGACGTATACGGGTCACGATACGTATTAATTAATTCGAATATTATATATTAAACTATATATGAATCAGTGGATTGTTAACTGTGGACTATCGACTGTGGACTAAAAACATTGGACAATTAAAATGAATTAAAATATTGATTATAACCTATGAAACTAAATAATTCTTCAAGTTGCCACTTAATTTCGTCTTAAACATCATTTGTATATTCACGATTACATTCTGCGTTCAAACCTTTCATGATTCTTGAAAATACCTCAATCGAGAGGATGAACCAACCGCATTTCATTTACGGAAGAAAATATTGATGCATATAGCTATTCACCTGGAAACTCTCGAAAACCTGAGTAAACATTTAACACATAGATGTGTTAATTTCTTTAGTGTTATTATTACCCAAAATAACTTTGCAATCCCTTTCCAAATTAGCTAATTTTGTCACAGCTCCAGCAAGTCAACTTCGACTTTTCATTCGAAACAACCTTATTATAACCTTGATTTATATGTGTACTCTTTTATTGTTATCGGGAAACCTTTTATATTCCATCATATTACCAGCAGACGTACCAACAACCTCGTTGCTCCTTGGTTTAAATCTCTCCAACAAATCACTATATATATCTGCTGAAGTCTCATCATGTACTCATCCGCATCTTGTAGAGAGAACTGACCTACCAATTACCGGGAATCAGCAATCAGTACCTTGAAAACTCACAACATATCTACATCAACAGTTATATGTATAACATTCATTTCTTAGAATTATGATCTTCCATTTTGAAATTCTGAAAAAGCTGAAATACAGCAGCATAAACTGTACACGACCTTAACTGTCTAAAATTTGATGATAAAGAATGGAGTTTTGGAAACACTCAATAGAAAATTTAGTACCGGAAAGCGAATTATGCGAAACTATGAAGGAAGCCGTGGACAAATCACAAAGAATAAGTTTGACTTCAAAGAATCTAAATGATTCTGTTTCTGATGAAATCTTTAGCGAATACCTTGCTTCCGAATCTAAACCCTTACGGATAAATCTTCTTCATCATCCATCGATATTAAAATTCCAAGATAACATCGTATCTTTCATTATAAATATCCTCCATATTTATGAAGATATTTTCATAATTATTCTTATCTGAAATCAATAATCTATTCGTGCTATCAATGTTACATCATATAGAAACTGTTAGTTTCTATATTCTGTAAACTTTCGAGCTTAAAATATGAATGTTTTTGAAGTAGTGTTGGGAACTGATGCATGAGTTAGTATAATATAATGACACTTGATCAACGTGATTATATTACAGTAAGTCATGCTGAGTTTCTAATGAAACATGATGATGGTTCACAGTAGATTATACCATCATCATGTGTCATGTTACATAACTCTTTCATTCTACATAACCTCCAAACATATCAAGAAGAATATATTCTTGATAGTTCTATCGTCTGTATTTTTGATAAATTTGAAAAGCAAATCGTGCTATCACGTTCCACCCTGCTTAGAACATTATAATCATTCAAAACTCTATATCTACAAATTCTGGACCATTATTCATTTGACTTGGAGTCGAGAAGAGAAAACAAGAGCATGGAGCTCCGAAAAATAAAGGAAAATATAAAGCCAATCACAAACATAGGAATTACAAACCGTGTATATCAATGTTTATCGCCACATAAAGACACGAGAGAATGAAAAACACTATAACCCCAAGGGCGAAGTAGAAGAAAACAGATTCCTCCGGTGAAAGTTGGAAAAGGAGAATGATTGTGGTGATAGTCATGATAAGGACAAGGATCAGAACTGGATTAAGCATTTTCACAATCTTTTGGATGTATGAACTAAGAAAGAAAGTATAAGAATGGTGAGGATAATGGAACGGAAGAGCTTAATTTATAGTGGAAATATCATACAGAGTAATCGAGGCAGATCACCGTATTTAATTATAGAGATCTTAATTTCCTTACTCGCTGAAGAAGCAAATCTTTTAGATTTCGAAGATTTTCTTTAAATCCCTTGAATTTCGGAATTCAACCCTGACTACGTCAAAAGTTAAGACGCACCTCATTTTCTAAATTTAACCCTGTTTACGTCAAAAGCTAAGGAAAATCTTATTTTTCTTCAATTCACTCTTTTGCGATAGCTTCATTCGTATTCTTAGAATAATCGAATTATTTTATCCTTATTATTTAATGATGATAAACCTCTAATTATCCACTCATATTGGTCATGAAAACATTTTTATTGTTAGCCATGACCACCTCACTCAAATTTCGGGACGAAATTTCTTTAACGGGTAGGTACTGTGATGACCCGGGAATTTCCGACTAAATTTAAACTTAATATTTATATGATTTTGACACGATAAGCAAAGTCTGTAATGTGAGTATCAGAATTTTTGAACTGTTTACATGGATAACATTTACCCTTCGACTATGTCCGATGATTCACGAACGATTGTGTGTAAATAAATATGTAAATATATATATATATATATATATATATATATATATATATATATATATATATATATATATATATATATATATATTAAATTTTCAAATGTGTTATTATATAAAATAAGTATTACATAATTAATAATATGCAAGGTTAGTATATTAAATGTAATTACAAGTTAAGAATTAGTTGTATTAGTAATATTAATGTTATTTTCAATACTAATATTAATATTAGTATTATTAGTATTATTATTATCATTAATGTTATTATTAATATTAGTATTATTATTATAAACATTATGATTAATAAATATCATCATTCTTGTTATTTATAATACTATTATTATTTGTACTAATAATATTAAAAGAGTTATTATTATTAATATATATATTTATATTTATTAATTATTAATATTAATATTAATGATATATAAAAAATGGATAGTACACAGACAGTTTCCAAAATCAGTTGCAGATCACTCTTAACTTTTATCAATTTTTGTTTCTTGTCTACAATTTGTTATCTGTCAATTTCAAGGTACATTACAGAATAAAATTTATTCCTTATATAGATATATGCATTTGAGAGAGATAGAAAACTAAAAATAAGCTCGACACTCTGTACATTCATCTTTTTCACCATATTTTGATTTCGAATGAATTTCCAAAATGTAATAATGCAGTCTTGTTAGGAATCGTCTATCTAAACTATCTGTAAGTTTTCAATCTTCAATTCTTTCTATCAATTTCTAATTTGAGAGTCAAAGTTTTGGTTTTCAAAGTCAATTAAGTGTTCTTGAATCAAATTCGAGTTTGTTTTGATATCTCCAGTTAATTTGATGATCCATAAAGTTTATAGGAATGATTTGCAACACAATTCATGTTGTAATCATAACCTATAACACTCTTAATCTAAAAATCAATTTTTGAGTTCTTGAGTTCTTCACAGTAATATACACTAACGTAAATTCGAAACAAATTTCAAAAACTAAAAATGCAGAGTTGTTAGGAATCATTTACTTAAACTTCCTGCAAAATCTCAAGTTCCAATTCTTAATAACGAATTCGAATTTACGAGTCAAAGTTAAATTGTCAAAAGTCAACTGTTTTGTTCTTGGAGAAATTAGAGCTTGTTTTGATGTTTTAAGTTAAATTGATGATTTTAATAGATTTTAGGAATGATTTGAAACATGTTTCATGTTGTAAAGATTGTCCAAAACGAACTCAAAATTGAAAACAAAATTTTTTTTTTCTAGCTACGCGCAAGCAGTAGGATTTTTTTTGTTTTTTTTTTTCTCATTTTTTTTATATCATGAACACATTTTTTTTTTGTTTCATGTTGTTTACAAATCATAAATGAAAACCCGTTCGATTGTTGTTGAGTTTTTGTCCCCGTTTGATTTTAAACTTGGTGAAGAAGATGATGAACTAAGATGAAAGAAATACTAGATATATATGTTTGGGTTGCCTTATAAGTCAGAAAAACATGGATGGCAGAATGGTTAAGGGTGTTTGCGGGGGGACGAGAGGTCTCGAGCTCGAGCCCTGTTTGGGGCAGTTTTTTTTAGAAAAGCTCTTTGAAGGTAGTTCTCATTTCTAAAATTAATATTATTATTATTATTGTTATTATTATTAGTAGTAATATAATTATTACTATTATTATTACTAAAATAAGAATTTATGATCATTTAATAGTATTGTTATTATGATTGTTATTATTAGTATTATAAATATTATTATCACCATATAAGTATGATAATCATTATTATCATTATTATTACTAGTATCATACTATTAGTATTATTATTATTACCCTTAGTCAGGTATTTCTACGATTATTAATTTTACAAAACAAAAGATATATATGTAAATATATTATAACATAAAATATACTAATATTACATAAAAATTATGTTTCAACTAATATTATTGATATAACATTAATTAAATATCAAATAAGTATCATAATATATTATAAGAATAATTAATACATAACAAATATATAAACTTAATTGATTTATACTATAATGTGTTAATACTTGATATAGGTTCGTGAATCCGAGGCCAACCCTGCATTGTTCAATGTCGTCATATGTATTTTTACTACAAAATACATTATAGTGAGTTTCATTACTCCCTTTTTAAATGCTTTTGCAATATATATTTTTGAGACTGAGAATACATGCACTGTTTTAATAACTGTTTTACAATATTTATATGCGTGAGTTTCATTTGCTCCCTTTTTAATTGCTTTTGCAATATATATTTTTGGGCTGAGAATACATGCGCAACTTTTATAAATGTTTTACGAAATAGACACAAGTAATCGAAACTACATTATATGGTTGAATTATCAAAATCGAATATGCCCCTTTTTATTAAGTCTGGTAATCTAAGAATTAGGGAACAGACACCCTAATTGACGCGAATCCTAAAGATAGATCTATCGGGCCCAACAAGCCCCATCCAAAGTACCGGATGGTTTATTACTTCGAAATTTATATCATGTCCGAAGGAGGATCCCGGAATGATGGGGATATTCTTATATACATATTGTGAATGTCGGTTACCAGATGTTCAATCCATATGAATGATATTTTTTGTCTCTATGCATGGGACGTATGATTATGAGAAATGGAAGTATGAAATCTTGTGGTCTATTAAAATTATGAAAGGATTATTTATGTTAAACTAATGAACTCACCAACCTTTTGGTTGACACTTTAAAGCATGTTTATTCTCAGGTATGAAAGAAATCTTCCGCTGTGCACTTGCTCATCTTAGAGACATTACTTGGAGTCATTCAGGACATATTTCAAAAGACGTTGCATTCGAGTCGTTGAGTTCATCAAGATTATTATTAAGTCAATTATAGTTAGATATATTATAAAATGGTATGCATGCCGTCAACTTTCGATGTAATGAAAGATTGTCTTTTCAAAAACGAATGCAATGTTTGTAAAATGTATCATATAGAGGTCTAGTACCTCGCAATGTAACCAAATGTAATGTATTCTGTAGTGACCCGAACTTTTCCATGTTTATATATATTAATTGAGATTGATATTTACATGATTAAATGTTTCCAACATGTTAAGCAATCAAACTTGTTAAGACTTGATTAATTGAAATATGTTTCATATAGACAATTGACCACCCAAGTTGACCGGTGATTCACGAACGTTAAAACTTGTAAAAACTATATGATGACATATATATGGATATATATATATTTAACATGATACTATGATAAGTAAACATATCATTAAGTATATTAACAATGAACTACATATGTAAAAACAAGACTACTAACTTAATGATTTTTAAACGAGACATATATGTAACGATTATCGTTGTAAAGACATTTAATGGATATATATCATATTAAGAGATATTCATACATGATAATATCATGATAATATAATAATTTAAAATCTCATTTGATATTATAAACATTGGGTTAACAACATTTAACAAGATCGTTAACCTAAAGGTTTCAAAACAACACTTACATGTAACGACTAACGATGACTTAACGACTCAGTTAAAATGTATATACATGTAGTGTTTTAATTTGTATTTATAAAATTTTTAAAGACTTCAATACACTTATCAAAATACTTCTACTTAACAAAAATGCTTACAATTACATCCTCGTTCAGTTTCATCAACAATTCTACTCGTATGCACCCGTATTCGTACTCGTACAATACACAGCTTTTAAATGTATGTACTATTGGTATATACACTCCAATGATCAGCTCTTAGCAGCCCATGTGAGTCACCTAACACATGTGGGAACCATCATTTGGCAACTAGCATGAAATATCTCATAAAATTACAAAAATATGAGTAATCATTCATGACTTATTTACATGAAAACAAAATTTCATATCCTTTATATCTAATCCATACACCAACGACCAAAAACACCTAAAAACACTTTCATTCTTCAATTTTATTCATCTAATTGATCTCTCTCAAGTTCTATCTTCAAGTTCTAAGTGTTCTTCATATATTCTACAAGTTCTAGTTATATAAAATCAAGAATACTTTCAAGTTTGCTAGCTCACTTCCAATCTTGTAAGGTGATCATCCAACCTCAAGAAATCTTTGTTTCTTACAGTAGGTTATCATTCTAATACAAGGTAATAATCATATTCAAACTTTGGTTCAATTTCTATAACTATAACAATCTTATTTCAAGTGATGATCTTACTTGAACTTGTTTTCGTGTCATGATTCTGCTTCAAGAACTTCGAGCCATCCAAGGATCTGTTGAAGCTAAATCCATTTTTCTCTTTTCCAGTAGGTTTATCCAAGGAACTTAAGGTAGTAATGATGTTCATAACATCATTCAATTCATACATATAAAGCTATCTTATTCGAAGGTTTAAACTTGTAATCACTAGAACAAAGTTTAGTTAATTCTAAACTTGTTCGCAAACAAAAGTTAATCCTTCTAACTTGACTTTTAAAATCAACTAAACACATGTTCTATATCTATATTATATGCTAACTTAATGATTTAAAACCTAGAAACACGAAAAACACCGTAAAACCGGATTTACGCCATCGTAGTAACACCGTGGACTGTTTTGGGTTAGTTAATTAAAAACTATGATAAACTTTGATTTAAAAGTTGTTATTCTGAGAAAATGATTTTTATTATGAACATGAAACTATATCCAAAAATTATGGTTAAACTCAAAGTGGAAGTATGTTTTCTAAAATAGTCATCTAGACGTCGTTCTTTCGACTAAAATGACTACCTTTACAAAAACGACTTGTAACTTATTTTTCCGACTATAAACCTATACTTTTTCTGTTTAGATTCATAAAATAGAGTTCAATATGAAACCATAGCAATTTTATTCACTCAAAACGGATTTAAAATGAAGAAGTTATGGGTAAAACAAGATTGGATAATTTTTCTCATTTTAGCTACGTGAAAATTGGTAACAAATCTATTCCAACCATAACTTAATCAACTTGTATTGTATATTATGTAATCTTGAGATACCATAGACACGTATACAATGTTTCGACCTATCATGTCGACACATCTATATATATTTCGGAACAACCATAGACACTCTATATGTGAATGTTGGAGTTAGCTATACAGGGTTGAGGTTGATTCCAAAATATATATAGTTTGAGTTGTGATCAATACTGAGATATGTATACACTGGGTCGTGGATTGATTCAAGATAATATTTATCGATTTATTTCTGTACATCTAACTGTGGACAACTAGTTGTAGGTTACTAACGAGGACAGCTGACTTAATAAACTTAAAACATCAAAATATATTAAAAGTGTTGTAAATATATTTTGAACATACTTTGATATATATGTATTTATTGTTATAGGTTCGTGAATCAACCAGTGGCCAAGTCTTACTTCCCAACGAAGTAAAAATCTGTGAAAGTGAGTTATAGTCCCACTTTTAAAATCTAATATTTTTAGGATGAGAATACATGCAGGTTTTATAAATGATTTACAAAATAGACACAAGTACGTGAAACTACATTCTATGGTTGAATTATCGAAATCGAATATGCCCCTTTTTATTAAGTCTGGTAATCTAAGAATTAGGGAACAGACACCCTAATTGACGCGAATCCTAAAGATAGATCTATTGGGCTTAACAAACCCCATCCAAAGTACCGGATGCTTTAGTACTTCGAAATTTATATCATATTCGAAGGGTGTCCCGGAATGATGGGGATATTCTTATATATGCATCTTGTTAATGTCGGTTACCAGGTGTTCACCATATGAATGATTTTTATCTCTATGTATGGGATGTGTATTGAAATATGAAATCTTGTGGTCTATTATTATGATTTGATATATATAGGTTAAACCTATAACTCACCAACATTTTTGTTGACGTTCTAAGCATGTTTATTCTCAGGTGATTATTAAGAGCTTCCGCTGTCGCATACTTAAATAAGGACGAGATTTGGAGTCCATGCTTGTATGATATTGTGTAAAAACTGCATTCAAGAAACTTATTTTGTTGTAACATATTTGTATTGTAAACCATTATGTAATGGTTGTGTGTAAACAGGATATTTTAGATTATCATTATTTGATAATCTACGTAAAGCTTTTTCAACCTTTATTGATGAAATAAAGGTTTTGGTTTGTTTTAAAATGAATGCAGTCTTTGAAAAATGTCTCATATAGAGGTCAAAACCTCGCAACGAAATCAATTAATATGGAACGTTTTTAATCAATAAGAACGGGACATTTCAGTTGGTATTCGAGCGTTGGTCTTAGAGAACCAGAATTTTGCATTAGTGTGTCTTATCGAGTTTGTTAGGATGCATTAGTGAGTCTGGACTTCGACCGTGTTTACTTGAAAAATGATTGCTTAAAAAATTTTGTTGGAAACTATATATTTTTAACATGTGAATATTATGTGATATATTAATCTCTTAACGCGTTTGATATTATGTGATAGATGTCTACCTCTAGAACAAGTCCCATTGACTCACCTAATAATAATGAAGAGTCAAATGTAAATTGGAATGATTCGTGGACTGATTCACAAGTTCCCGAAGAGGAACCGGAAGAAGAGTCAGAACCGGAAGAAGAATCGGAACCGGAAGAAGAATCGGAATCGGATGAAGAAATAGAACCGGTGGGGGAAATAATAAAACGGTTAAGTAAAAGAAAATCCTCAACCAACCGACCAAGGTTAATTATGGTCAATGGTGTTTCCGCCAAGGAAGCAAAATATTGGGAGGATTACCAATTCTCCGATGAATCGGATTCCGACGAGAATTCCGATGATGTTATAGAAATTACCCCAACTGAATTTAAAAAGGAAAAAGAAAATAATAAGGGAAAGGGCATAAAAATAGAGAAATCTAATTCCAACCCCGATGAACTTTATATATATCGTCAACCCCCGAAGTCCTTAAGTTGTAACAATGACCCGGGAACCTCTAAACCACCAGGTTTTTCTAAACCAATGTGGAAAACGACGGCTCGTATTAGGGGAACATCATATATCCCTAGAAACTTGGCAAAACGAACCAAAACCGAAGAAGAAGAAGAAGCAAGCGAGTCGGAATAAGATAGTTGTATTCGTGTGGTGTAATATATGTAATATAGCGTGCTTATGCTTTATGATATATGTAAAAATTGCTTGTATTAATAAGTACTTTTTTTATGAATCTAACTCTTGTCTATTTTACAGTATAAAAACACAAAATGGATAGACAACCCAATATTTTAAGAGACCTACCCGGAGACAGGATTGATGAAATCTTGTCTAGAGTCGGTCAGAATTCTTCGGCAAAACTATTTAAGGCGAGATCAGTTTGTAAGACATTCGAAGAACGTTCCAAGAATGCCTTGGTTTATAAAAGGCTTTCGTTCGAAAGATGGGGGATATCACATTGGGAAATCCATAAGTTACGATGTGTTTACTTTGACGCATATATTGCGGGGAACCCAAATGCTATTTTACGCAATGGGTTAAGAAATTATTTTGACTCAATATATCCGAATATTGGACTTCGTGATTTAGAAAAAGCGGCTAACATGCAACATAAAGAAGCATGTTATGCTTACGGATTAGTAATGTTCGCTTCTCACCAAAGTGATAACAAGAACATTGGGCTACAACTATTAAACAAAACGTTCCCACAAGTGACGGAGTCGGTAATTGGGGTAAGAAATGAGGTTTTTAGATTGTTACGGGACTGTTGGACATTACGTAACCCTCGTCCCTTTGACGACGTTACAACACGCTGTCTTATCAACGGCCATAACGGTTATGTTCCACAAGACCAAGGATGGGAAGCAATCCTAGTAAAACCAGAATGCATGACTTGTTTCTGGACGTATGAATTACGTGTCTTTATTGCCTTTGCTGAACGACTTGTGTACTAGCTAGAATTATCTTCACAACCATCTTGTATCAAATTTATTGTGTGCTATATTTCATGCTATATGTAAAATAAGCGGTATTGTAAGTTTGTAAAATATTGTGTAAAAGTTTGAACGCGAAATATTATTATAAGCAGTTTTTCATATAGAATTGTAGTAGTTGAATTGTATATTAGCTACTAAGTATGAACTTAACGGGTAGGTACTACCCGAATTTAAACTTATAAAACGCTAATATGAAGAAAAAGCTTTTATAAATGAGTTCATATTATGCTACGAAATACTATTAACTACTCTTAATATTCTGTATGATTAACTTGTTCCATTTGACTATTTTGAAGGAAATGGCACCGACTACTCGACACACTGTGAATATGAATGAAGAGGAATTTCGTACTTTTCTAGCTTCAAACATAGCCGCAGTACAGGCTGCGCTACATACCAATAATAACCTTGGATCTAGCAGTACAGGAAATCGTGTAGGATGCACCTACAAAGAATTCACTGCCTGCAAACCTTTGGAATTTGATGGAACTGAAGGACCGATCGGATTGAAACGGTGGACCGTGAAGGTCGAATCGGTGTTTGCCATAAGTAAGTGTACTGAAGAGGACAAAGTAAAGTACGCTACGCATACCTTCACAGGTTCTGCGTTAACATCGTGGAATACCTATCTAGAGCAAGTGGGACAAGATGATGCGTACGCACTACCGTGGTCAGCATTCAAGCACTTGATGAACGAGAAGTACCGTCCCAGAACCGAGGTCAATAAGCTCAAGACAGAACTTAGAGGGTTACGAACCCACGGATTTGATATTACCACGTACGAAAGACGATTCACAGAATTGTGCCTATTGTGTCCGGGAGCATTCGAAGATGAGGAAGAGAAGATCGACGCGTTTGTGAAAGGATTACCGGAAAGAATCCAAGAAGATATAAGTTCACACGAGCCCGCCTCCATTCAACAGGCATGTAGAATGGCTCACAAACTAGTGAACCAGATTGAAGAAAGGATTAAAGAACAGACTGCTGAAGAGGCCAATGTGAAGCAAGTCAAAAGAAAGTGGGAGAAAAACGGTGATAAGAATCACCAATACAACAACAACAGCAATTACAACAATAATCGCAACAATTATCCCAACAATCGCAACATGAATCGCAACTACAACAAACGGCCCAACAACAACAACAACAACAACAGCAACTACAACAATCATCCCAATAACAATAATAACCGCAACAACAACAACAATCAGAAGAAGCTATGCCAAAGGTGTGAAAAGTATCACTTGGGGTTCTGCACCAAATTTTGCAACAAGTGTAAAAGAAATGGTCATAGCGCGGCGAAGTGTGAGGTCTACGGACCAGGGGTTAATAGAACGAAAGGAACAAATGGTGTCGGAACGAGTAATGGCGGAGCAAGTAGTGTCGGAGCAAGTTATGCCAATGTAGTTTGTTATAAATGTGAAAAACCGGGCCACATTATTAGAAATTGCCCGAACCAGGAGAACACGAATGGACAAGGCCGCGGAAGAGTTTTCAATATTAATGCGGCAGAGGCACAGGAAGACCCGAAGCTTGTTACGGGTACGTTTCTTATTGACAATAAACCTGCTTACGTTTTATTTGATTCGGGTGCGGATAGAAGCTATATGAGTAGAGATTTTTGTGCTAAATCAAGTTGTCCATTGACGCCTTTGGATAGTAAATTTTTACTCGAATTAGCAAATGGTAAATTAATTTCAGCAGATAATATATGTCGGAATCGAGAAATTAAACTGGTTAGCGAAACATTTAAGATTGATTTGATACCAGTAGAGTTAGGGAGTTTTGATGTGATAATCGGTATGGACTGGTTGAAAGAAGTGAAAGCAGAGATCGTTTGTTACAAAAATGCAATTCGCATTATACGAGAAAAAGGAAAACCCTTAATGGTGTACGGAGAAAAGGGCAACACGAAGCTACATCTTATTAGTAATTTGAAGGCACAAAAACTAATAAGAAAAGGTTGCTATGCTGTTCTAGCACACGTCGAGAAAGTACAAACTGAAGAAAAGAGCATCAATGATGTTCCCATTGCAAAAGAATTTCCCGATGTATTTCCGAAAGAATTACCGGGATTACCCCCACATCGATCCGTTGAATTTCAAATAGATCTTGTACCAGGTGCTGCACCAATAGCTCGTGCTCCTTACAGACTCGCACCCAGCGAGATGAAAGAACTGCAAAGCCAATTACAAGAACTTTTAGAGCGTGGTTTCATTCGACCAAGCACATCACCGTGGGGAGCTCCTGTTTTGTTTGTCAAGAAGAAAGATGGTACATTCAGGTTGTGTATCGACTACCGAGAGTTGAACAAACTTACCATCAAGAACCGCTACCCACTACCGAGAATCGACGACTTATTTGATCAACTACAAGGCTCGTCTATTTATTCAAAGATTGACTTACGTTCCGGGTATCATCAAATGCGGGTGAAAGAAGATGATATTCCAAAGACTGCTTTCAGAACATGTTATGGTCATTACGAGTTTATGGTCATGCCGTTTGGTTTAACTAATGCACCAGCTGTGTTCATGGACCTTATGAACCGAGTGTGTGGACCATACCTTGACAAGTTTGTCATTGTTTTCATTGATGACATACTTATTTACTCAAAGAATGACCAAGAACACGGTGAACATTTGAGAAAGGTGTTAGAAGTATTGAGGAAGGAAGAATTGTACGCTAAGTTTTCAAAGTGTGCATTTTGATTGGAAGAAGTTCAATTCCTCGGTCACATAGTGAACAAAGAAGGTATTAAGGTGGATCCGGCAAAGATAGAAACTGTTGAAAAGTGGGAAACCCCGAAAACTCCGAAACACATACGCCAGTTTTTAGGACTAGCCGGTTACTACAGAAGGTTCATCCAAGACTTTTCCAGAATAGCAAAACCCTTGACTGCATTAACGCATAAAGGGAAGAAATTTGAATGGAATGATGAACAAGAGAAAGCGTTTCAGTTATTGAAGAAAAAGCTAACTACGGCACCTATATTGTCATTGCCTGAAGGGAATGATGATTTTGTGATTTATTGTGACGCATCAAAGCAAGGTCTCGGTTGTGTATTAATGCAACGAACGAAGGTGATTGCTTATGCGTCTAGACAATTGAAGATTCACGAACAAAATTATACGACGCATGATTTGGAATTAGGCGCGGTTGTTTTTGCATTAAAGACTTGGAGGCACTACTTATATGGGGTCAAAAGTATTATATATACCGACCACAAAAGTCTTCAACACATATTTAATCAGAAACAACTGAATATGAGGCAGCGTAGGTGAATTGAATTGTTGAATGATTATGACTTTGAGATTCGTTACCACCCGGGGAAGGCAAATGTGGTAGCCGATGCCTTGAGCAGGAAGGACAGAGAACCCATTCGAGTAAAATCTATGAATATAATGATTCATAATAACCTTACTACTCAAATAAAGGAGGCGCAACAAGGAGTTTTAAAAGAGGGAAATTTAAAGGATGAAATACCCAAAGGATCGGAGAAGCATCTTAATATTCGGAAAGACGGAACCCGGTATAGGGCTGAAAGGATTTGGGTACCAAAATTTGGAGATATGAGAGAAATGGTACTTAGAGAAGCTCATAAAACCAGATACTCAATACATCCTGGAACGGGGAAGATGTACAAGGATCTCAAGAAACATTTTTGGTGGTCGGGTATGAAAGCCGATGTTGCTAAATACGTAGGAGAATGTTTGACGTGTTCTAAGGTCAAAGCTGAGCATCAGAACCATCAGGTCTACTTCAACAACCCGAAATCCCGAAATGGAAATGGGAAAACATTACCATGGATTTCATCACTAAATTGCCAAGGACTGCAAGTGGTTTTGATACTATTTGGGTAATAGTTGATCGTCTCACCAAATCAGCACACTTCCTGCCAATAAGAGAAGATGACAAGATGGAGAAGTTAACACGACTGTATTTGAAGGAAGTCGTCTCCAGACATGGAATACCAATCTCTATTATCTCTGATAGGGATGGCAGATTTATTTCAAGATTCTGGCAGACATTACAGCAAGCATTAGGAACTCGTCTAGACATGAGTACTGCCTATCATCCACAAACTAATGGGCAGAGCGAAAGGACGATACAAACGCTTGAAGACATGCTACGAGCATGTGTTATTGATTTTGGAAACAGTTGGGATCGACATCTATCGTTAGCAGAATTTTCCTACAACAACAGCTACCATTCAAGCATTGAGATGGCACTGTTTGAAGCACTTTATGGTAGAAAGTGCAGGTCTCCGATTTGTTGGAGTGAAGTGGGGGATAGACAGATTACGGTTCCGGAGATTATACAAGAAACTATCGAGAAGATCATCCAATTTCAACAACGATTGAAAATCACCCAAAGTCGACAAAAGAGCTACGCTGACATTAAAAGAAAAGATATAGAATTTGAAATTGGAGAGATGGTCATGCTTAAAGTTGCACCTTGGAAAGGCGTTGTTCGATTTGGTAAACGAGGGAAATTAAATTCAAGGTATATTGGACCATTCAAGATTATTGATCGCGTCGGACCAGTAGCTTACCGACTTGAGTTACCTCAACAACTCGCGGCTGTACATAACACTTTCCACGTCTCGAATTTGAAGATATGTTTTGCTAAAGAAGATCTCACTATTCTGTTAGATGAAATCCAAATCAACGAAAAACTTCAATTCATCGAAGAACCCGTCGAAATAATGGATCGTGAGGTTAAAAGACTTAAGCAAAACAAGATACCAATTGTTAAGGTTCGATGGAATGCTCGTAGAGGACCCGAGTTCACCTGGGAGCGTGAAGATCAGATGAAGAAGAAATACCCGCATCTATTTCCAGAAGATTCGTCAACACCTTCAACAGCTTAAAATTTCGGGACGAAATTTATTTAACGGGTAGGTACTGTAGTGACTCGAACTTTTCCATGTTTATATATATTAATTGAGATTGATATTTACATGATTAAATGTTTCCAACATGTTAAGCAATCAAACTTGTTAAGACTTGATTAATTGAAATATGTTTCATATAGACAATTGACCACCCAAGTTGACCGGTGATTCACGAACGTTAAAACTTGTAAAAACTATATGATGACATATATATGGATATATATATATTTAACATGATACTATGATAAGTAAACATATCATTAAGTATATTAACAATGAACTACATATGTAAAAACAAGACTACTAACTTAATGATTTTTAAACGAGACATATATGTAACGATTATCGTTGTAAAGACATTTAATGGATATATATCATATTAAGAGATATTCATACATGATAATATCATGATAATATAATAATTTAAAATCTCATTTGATATTATAAACATTGGGTTAACAACATTTAACAAGATCGTTAACCTAAAGGTTTCAAAACAACACTTACATGTAACGACTAACGATGACTTAACGACTCAGTTAAAATGTATATACATGTAGTGTTTTAATATGTATTTATACACTTTTGAAAGACTTCAATACACTTATCAAAATACTTCTACTTAACAAAAATGCTTACAATTACATCCTCGTTCAGTTTCATCAAGAATTCTACTCGTATGCACCCGTATTCGTACTCGTACAATACACATCTTTTAGATGTATGTACTATTGGTATATACACTCCAATGATCAGCTCTTAGCAGCCCATGTGAGTCACCTAACACATGTGGGAACCATCATTTGGCAACTAGCATGAAATATCTCATAAAATTACAAAAATATGAGTAATCATTCATGACTTATTTACATGAAAACAAAATTACATATCCTTTATATCTAATCCATACACCAACGACCAAAAACACCTACAAACACTTTCATTCTTCAATTTTATTCATCTAATTGATCTCTCTCAAGTTCTATCTTCAAGTTCTAAGTGTTCTTCATATATTCTACAAGTTCTAGTTACACAAAATCAAGAATACTTTCAAGTTTGCTAGCTCACTTCCAATCTTGTAAGGTGATCATCCAACCTCAAGAAATATTTGTTTCTTACAGTTGGTTATCATTCTAATACAAGGTAATAATCATATTCAAACTTTGGTTCAATTTCTATAACTATAACAATCTTATTTCAAGTGATGATCTTACTTGAACTTGTTTTTGTGTCATGATTCTGCTTCAAGAACTTCGAGCCATCCAAGGATCCGTTGAAGCTAAATCCATTTTTATCTTTTCCAGTAGGTTTATCCAAGGAACTTAAGGTAGTAATGATGTTCATAACATCATTCGATTCATACATATAAAGCTATCTTATTCGAAGGTTTAAACTTGTAATCACTAGAACAAAGTTTATTTAATTCTAAACTTGTTCGCAAACAAAAGTTAATCCTTCTAACTTGACTTTTAAAATCAACAAAACACATGTTCTATATCTATATGATATGCTAACTTAATGATTTAAAACCTGGAAACACGAAAAACACCGTAAAACCGGATTTACGCCGTCGTAGTAACACCGTGGGCTGTTTTGGGTTAGTTAATTAAAAACTATGATAAACTTTGATTTAAAAGTTGTTATTCTGAGAAAATGATTTTTATTATGAACATGAAACTATATCCAAAAATTATGGTTAAACTCAAAGTGGAAGTATGTTTTCTAAAATGGTCATCTAGACGTCGTTCTTTCGACTGAAATGACTACCTTTACAAAAACGACTTGTAACTTATTTTTCCGACTATAAACCTATAATTTTTCTGTTTAGATTCATAAAATAGAGTTCAATATGAAACCATATCAATTTGATTCACTCAAAACGGATTTAAAATGAAGAAGTTATGGGTAAAACAAGATTGGATAATTTTTCTCATTTTAGCTACGTGAAAATTGGTAACAAATCTATTCCAACCATAACTTAATCAACTTGTATTGTATATTATGTAATCTTGAGATACCATAGACACGTATACAATGTTTCGACCTATCATGTCGACACATCTATATATATTTCGGAACAACCATAGACACTCTATATGTGAATGTTGGAGTTAGCTATACAGGGTTGAGGTTGATTCCAAAATATATATAGTTTGAGTTGTGATCAATACTGAGATACGTATACACTGGGTCGTGGATTGATTCAAGATAATATTTATCGATTTATTTCTGTACATCTAACTGTGGACAACTAGTTGTAGGTTACTAACGAGGACAGCTGACTTAATAAACTTAAAACATCAAAATATATTAAAAGTGTTGTAAATATATTTTGAACATACTTTGATATATATGTATATATTGTTATAGGTTCGTGAATCAACCAGTGGCCAAGTCTTACTTCCCGACGAAGTAAAAATCTGTGAAAGTGAGTTATAGTCTCACTTTTAAAATCTAATATTTTTGGGATGAGAATACATGCAGGTTTTATAAATGATTTACAAAATAGACACAAGTACGTGAAACTACATTCTATGGTTGAATTATCGAAATCGAATATGCCCCTTTTTATTAAGACTGGTAATCTAAGAATTAGGGAACAGACACCCTAATTGGCGTGAATCCTAAAGATAGATCTATTGGGCTTAACAAACCCCATCCAAAGTACCGGATGCTTTAGTACTTCGAAATTTATATCATATCCGAAGGGTGTCCCGGAATGATGGGGATATTCTTATATATGCATCTTGTTAATGTCGGTTACCAGGTGTTCACCATATGAATGATTTTTATCTCTATGTATGGGATGTGTATTGAAATATGAAATCTTGTGGTCTATTATTATGATTTGATATATATAGGTTAAACCTATAACTCACCAACATTTTTGTTGACGTCTAAGCATGTTTATTCTCAGGTGATTATTAAGAGCTTCCGCTGTCGCATACTTAAATAAGGACGAGATTTGGAGTCCATGCTTGTATGATATTGTGTAAAAACTGCATTCAAGAAACTTATTTTGTTGTAACATATTTGTATTGTAAACCATTATGTAATGGTTGTGTGTAAACAGGATATTTTAGATTATCATTATTTGATAATCTACGTAAAGCTTTTTAAACCTTTATTGATGAAATAAAGGTTATGGTTTGTTTTAAAATGAATGCAGTCTTTGAAAAACGTCTCATATAGAGGTCAAAACCTCGCAACGAAATCAATTAATATGGAACGTTTTTAATCAATAAGAACGGGACATTTCATATTCGTCCTTGTGGATTAGGACGGGTCGTTAGACTTACTGTCTTGGTGTTATAGACTTGCCTTTACAGACTTGCTGTGTTAGACTTCCGCTGCATTACTTAGAGATGTCTCAATCATGGAACTTTTATTTTGCATTCGTAACTTATGTTATTCTCAAACAATGGCTTTGTAACGACCTTTGTTTCACATACTTATGTTAGTGCTTCTATTCATAGGAAGCACGTTACCTTTTGTAAAACGCTATCTTTTCATGAATGCAAAAATGGTTTTGTACAGCATATAGTATTTGACCTTGTAATGATCCTGTTGTTGATGATCCGTACACGATGGTTTTGTACGGGGCGTCACAGGGGTTGGATACTAACGTTTTATGCAGGAACATTTCAGGTCGCACCATATGGAAAGAGATCGTTAAAGCCGGGAAAGTCGCCGACAACTTAGGCTCCTCCTTCACTTCCTCGATTTCAAAGTGCATTGGCAATGGCACAACGATTAGTTTCTGGCACGACATATGGATTGGTTCCGAGAGACTCAGTCTACTATTTCATAGATTATTCATGTTGGAATCCAACAAAGAAGCAACTGTTGCCGAAAGAATCTCAAATGTCAACTCCACTTCGGTTGGAATTTGGAATTGGTCTCGGACATCGAGTGATTGAGCATTAGATGAACTCATGGAACTCACTAATTTAATTTCATCCGTAAGTATTTCTGATCGCCCCAATTCATGGAAATTCACTCTCGACACATCTGGCACCTTCACAACTTCAACAATGTCAAATTTGATCAATACATTAAAATACGGAATCCACTCTAGAAGTCTATCACTACCTCGCAACAAACTCGTTCCATAAAAGGTTTTCATATTCTTATGGAGAGTCACTCAACAAAAAATCTCGGTTAGATGTGAACTAGACAAGAAAGGAATAGACCTCTACACCATTTTATGCCCCTTATGTGATCAACATATTGAAACCATAGAACATGCGTTGGTTAATAGTCATAAAGTGACTTCAATTTGGGTATAACTTCTAGATTGGTGGAATCAAAACAACAAACTAAGCTCTAACATCAATGAAGCTATCATATCCGACCAAGGTTTCTCTCACAACTCCATTGGATCTTCCTTATGGCAAGCTACTAAATGGATAACTTGTTACATTATATGGAAACACAGGAACCTAAAAGTTTTCTCAAGAAAAGAGTGGAACCCTGCAATGATTATTTCCGAAATTCAATCACAAAGTTATAGTTGGCTATCAAACCGATCGCAGAAAAAAAATGCCAATTGAATGGCATCAACGGCTCATCAACCCTTCATTTTACGTTTCATCGCCTTCAAACCGTACGGGTATCGGTTAACACGGCATTTGAATAATTTGGATAATGTTCGTAGTATCTAATTAGCTCATGTGGGTTATGTAACACCCCGTTTTCCTCGTATATGATTTAAGGTGCGTACTTAATCTTGCAAATGTTTAGTATATTAACCATGTTTGATTGTATATAGTTTAAATGTTAGAAAATGTAGAATATGGGTGATAAGGCCTTCTATAGCGTTTTGGGGCACTCTATTGCGTTTGGAAGCGTCGCGATACGCGACACACTGCATTGAAACGTTACGGCTTCTGAAACCCACTTCTGTCCATTTATCGCGTTTGGTTTATGTATGTCACGTGTGGTTGTCGCGAAACGGGACCCGGTGTCGCGAAACGCGACAAATGTCGCTGTTTGAAAATTTTGACCCGAATTAAATGACATCTTTTGGGGGTGTATTGGTCTTTTCACTTGTGGATGGTTTTAGATCTAGAAAACTGATACAAGAGTTATCCTAACTCATTTAACACACTTCCAACTACATCACATTCAATTTAGAGAGAGAGAGAGAGAGAGAGAGAGAGAGAGAGAGAGAGAGAGAGAGAGAGGGGGGGGGGGTTAGGGTTCTAGTGAGAGAGGGCTCATTTGGAGAAGAAGGAGACCAAATCTCACTCGAGTCCAAGTGTTAAAGTTGTTCCTTACGTCTCTAGCTACGTCGTGATAGTGTTGGTAAGTCTTAACTCTGTGTTTTGAATTTTAATTGATTTATGGCTAGGGTTTGTTCATTTGGGACTTGTAAGACCCAGTTGGGGGTTAAATGGGTGAACTTGGGTTAAATTCGTGTATGGAAACCCTAAGACTTGTAATCTAGGGTTTGGTCATGGGTTTGGTGTTTGTAAGTGTTAATTGTGTTATTAGATCACTAATACACTTGTGTAATGATGAAATATTGTTAATGGGTTCAAGTTTGACCAAATTGTGAGTCTAAGTGTTAAAATGGGTCAATGGGCAATGTTGACCTAGTTGGGCAAGATGGGTATGAAAATACCCATAATGGTATTAGTTATTGTTATCGGACTATAATCACTAGCTTTTAGTGATTTATGATGAGTCTTGGCCATTAATGCGCGATTTTGGTGTAAATGGGTCATTTAATGCATGTGGGTCATTAAATACTCAAGTGTTTAAGTGTTGGTGGTTAGTTCCACTAGTTTGTATGTTGATTTGGGTACTTAATATATTAGGTGCTTCGCTTGAAGCTTACAGAAGTGTTTAATCATCACCGACGTGATAAGGTGAGTGGAATAATTATATGCGTAGGTATATAATGTATTTATTTGTGTAGCGTGAGATGTGAAGTGTCGATGTGCTAAGACATCACGTTCACGTAACGAGTGAAGTGTCGATGTGTTAAGACACCACTCGGGGTGAAGTATCGACGTGTTAAGATGCCACCCCAAGTAAGATGAAGAGTGAAGTGTCGACGTGTTAAGACACCATTCGGAGTGAAGTATCGACGTGTTAAGATGCCACTCCAAGAACTATCACGGGTGAAGTGTCGACGTGTTAAGACGCCACCCTGGGTGAAGAATCGACGTGTTAAGATGCCGCCCATAGGATTAGTGTACGACGTGTTAAGTACTCTAATGGTTGTTATGAACACCGACGGGAAATTCGAGTACCATCCTTTGTACGATTGGTTAACCATGGTTATGTGTTGTAGTATATCATATTATATTGTTCGTATTATATGCTATTGCTTGTGCTAGCTCGTGATATCAGGGATTTAGCGTTGTACTTTGGGATGGTTGCTAATTTAAAATGCTAGCGTGTATGAGGTATTTGTATAAGTAATTGCAAGTAAGTAGGTTATATATGTACGTGTATAATTACTGCATTCACTAAGCTTTGCTTACCCCTCTCGTTGTTTATTTTTTAGGTACGAACATGGAGAAAGGGAAAGGGGTTGCCGGGAATTAAGTATTCCCATGTTGGTTGCTAGATGAAGCTTTTGGAAGTTGACCTAGTGTTTTGGGTAGTTTAGCCCCAAACCATGCTCGAGTGTCGTTTGGTTTAAAACTATCATTTATGGGTCGAACTTATGATACATTTGATTAAGGGCATTTGTGCCTCTTTGTAAACATTAAAACTTGTTGTATGATTAAACGGGTTGTATGAATTGGTTCACATTATGTAACCATTTAAATGGCGCATTAATGGTTATATTATAAAAAAAAAAAAAAAAAAAATTTATTCGGGTTGCATACGGGTTGGATTGTTTCAGGTTAGATTAAAAGGGTTGGTTGTTTGACAACTTTGTCGCCGCTAGATCGGCACGGTTTTCTCCTCCTTCCCTGCTTGTATCTTCACAAGTTCGTTTCTCTCATGGTGTTGATTAGTCTACGACGCTCCTGATTATCGCCTTTTAGATTATAATCCATCTTTTTCCGATTTTATGATACAGTTTATACCATTGTATAGATGAGCATAGGGACTTGTAATGTTATAATCCGGGTAATAAAATAAACTTTTTGCTTTTCAAAAAAAAATTTAATAATTAATAATTAGTAGCATGATAAAAAAAATATGTAAACAGCTTGAATTTTAAATTATAAATTAAGCACACCTGAATTACTTTCGCTAATTTAATATGAAACTGTGTTAATTAATTTGAGAATATTAAGCACACAACAAATAATCTAAAAACACTTGGAATATGTGGATACTTCAAATTATAGAGATGAAAGGAAATATCTCTGTAAACAAATTCATCTGTGAGATGTTGTCTCCTAAATACAAAGATTCTCATTTAGAGCCTATGTATATCTATACGTATATATAGAGTATCTTATCTATTTATATCTAAATCTTTTTATTTTTGAATATTTCTAATGTTAGCCCTTAGGGCTATAGACTAACCTCTAACTAACCCAACTAATTGGGGCGGTTTATTTATTAACCGAATTGACTTCTTTTAGATAACTGCCCATTTTACATGATACATAACCTATAACTGGATATTAAACATGTTCTCATTATAAACTGCAAACCCACGATCGTAAAATTAGTGTTCTTCAATTTCATCCTTTCATTATTAATTTTTTGTCTTGCATCACACTGATCCTTTCATATTTTAAACCTTTATACTTGCAATGGAATGTCAAACAACATCTAAATAGAAAACAATTATGTTTAATTTTCATTCTTTATTCTTTTCATATTTTGATCAGATCCAAGCATGAGATATAAGACTTAACAAAATTTTGATTTTAA
Source organism: Rutidosis leptorrhynchoides (assembly GCF_046630445.1). Lineage (NCBI taxonomy): Eukaryota > Viridiplantae > Streptophyta > Magnoliopsida > Asterales > Asteraceae > Rutidosis > Rutidosis leptorrhynchoides. The sequence continues at coordinate 265,083,147 of NC_092337.1, forward strand.
TTTTTTAAACTTTGAAATCATGCATTAATGTAGATTTTTCTTATTTTTATCCGTGAGAAGGTATATATAATTTGAATATTTGGATTTTATCAAAGGGAAAAAGAAGAGAAATTAAAATTATGTTGACTTGATTTCATGTGTAAAAGAAGGGCTTTTTAGAATATGTTTTTTTTATTTATTAATTTATGTTAGTTGGAAGTTACTCCCCTAAAGATAGCTCTAAGGGCTAACATTAGAAAAATTCTTTATTTATTTAGTAGACTAAAAAATTGTACTCCGTAATTAATTTGGCATTAATTATTTGGTAATTAATTTAATAATATATATAATATATAGATACAAACATCATAAAATAACTTTCAACCACAATTCACAAAAAACTTTTGATTTATATATATATATATATATATATATATATATATATATATATATATATATATATATAATATAATATAATATTGATACAAGAAATTCAACATGAGGAGGGCGAGTGGAATAAAATTGACTCGTTTTATTCTAAATTAAATAATGAGTCTCGTGTTCTTTTAAATTATGACTATGTTCATATCTGCTCTTTAATGTTTTTTACAAACGCCAATACTACTTTTTTAATGTGTGGCACAATATAAGAAAAGTTATTCATAAGTTTTGTAATCCTATTTACGACCATCGATCACAAATATAAGTACAAACTTTAAAGTGTTAGCGATGTGCGTTGGCAATTAACCGTTTCTCACGCTGACTTATAAAATTACTAATGTTAAGAGTCTAGGCTTATCTTTTATAAATTAATTAATAAGAGAACAAATTTACTCTAGCCGATGATACTAAGAAAACGCCATCACTATTAAGAGCCCGTTTCCAATAATCATGGTGATCATACAAGAAAATTTCGAAAAACATCCCGATCAGGCCATTAAAAGCAGCTGCATTGTAACTGTCGATATTGTCGCGGGTCCAATTCCAGGATCATGTACCATTCACGCATCTATCAGCTACCACAACCTCACCATCGTAAATTATATCAATTATATCATTGTAATTTGTATATTATTGTCTACATTCCAATAATTTTGTAATACATTCATAAATAAAAAAAATACTAGAAGAAGTTGTGATGTGGCCAGCGGTTGCTGGTTTGCCTCCTTTAAGGGAGGTCAAGATTTCGACCCCCGTTGACTACATATTAAAAACACAATTTCATCCATGCCATGAAGTATCCACCCATAGCACCTTTCCCATATCGTTTGGGGGTTAAAGGGGAGGGGTTTTACTTGGCCGTGCTTTTGGATTGGTTTCAAGGTTTCCTTCCGGGCAGCGATGAGGGCGGGGTTATTATCGTTGCATCGACATAGTCGAAATGGGAGATGATCGCAACGGGTGGTTTAGTCTCCCTCGAGTGATCCCAATCGCTGTAAAAAAAAAATTACTAGAAGAATAGTAATTTATCACCATCACTAAATCTTTTCCTCAATAAATGTTATTATTTTTCACCAAAACGTGTGTTATACTTGCTATTTTTTTAAGCCATCCGGATTTTTATATAAGGATATTTGTAGATAATACTATTTTATTCTAATAACAAGCCAGAACTAGCGAAATGTGTTTGCCAGCTAGTATACTTTTGTTGACATTAGCTAAAGGAGTTAACCACTTTTAGAATAAAAAAATCTACTTTTTAATACCACATAAAAAATAAGATCATATTAATAATTAGTACGAAGTATAAAATAATCGGCACACTGATATCCATGTGCTCCGGTTACTATCACATGTACTTCACTAGTGACAATACGTAAGATTGCGAACATGTTTAATTGAATGGGGTAAGGTTAAATAAGGCTCCAACTTCCGTATAAATACCAATACTCGTTTAGTGGTATTTTGTGTTTAAATTCAAGAAAGTATTACGGAGTAGTACCAAAAAAAAAAAATATATATATATGGCCAAAAGAATCTGGGGTCTGATTCCCATTACTAGGGTGTCTTAAATAAGTCATGACAAGTATTTGATATTTAACATAGAAGTTATAAATAAGTTTGGTTGTAAATGAAAATAAGATATTTGATAGTCATTTTAAATGCGTGATATAAATTGAGAAAAATTAGTTTATTAACATGTTAAATGAATAAAAAGTTCAATATACTTGTTTGTTAAGTGTTCTGGATATGATTTGAAGATGATATTAGAGAAAATTTAGGTATTTAATGGTTAAGAGAGTGATTCAATTCTGAATGGTTCAGCACTAAATGTTGAACCATTTATCGTCATATGTCATTCAGAGGTTAGAAACAAACGCGCTGAATATTGAATAGTTCAGCATTCAACGCTGAACTAATGGTTAAGAGAGTGATTCACTTCTGAATTGTTCAGCACTAAATGTTGAACCATTCAGCGTCATATGTCATTCAGAGGTTAGAAACAAACACGCTGAATACTGAATGGTTCAGCATTCAACGCTGAACTATGCACTTAAGAGGTCAACAAACACACCCTAAGTTTGGAGAATAAGAGCACTTGTTATGAACTTTTTAATACTACTCTACAGGAAAGAAACAAAAATACTCCATCCGCCTCAATTTAATAATTTTCGGTTGACTTTTTTAACTTTGACTATAAATAAAATTTGGTGTTATTTAATACATGATAAAATCTATATGAATAAAATAAGTTTTATATATGTTTTCATATGTTATAACTTTCATCAAGTGTTATATAACACAAAAAAGTTATTTACAATTAAAGTTATGAAAAAATGTCAACCCATGATTATTTAACTGAGATGGATGGAGTATGATACAAACGCTCCTACATTTCTCCTTCATTGTTACATTACTTGTCCCCCTTTGACCCTAAAAACCAAGCCGCCAACAATTTTGTAGACCTCTCTCGGACGTTTTGTAGTCACCACCCTCATCCGTGATCCACCCATCGACATCTCGATAGTGGTTTGGCTTCTCCTTCTTCATCCCTTGTGTCTAAAACGATTTATGTTTTTCGGCCGGCTAACAATTTCTCGTCTCCATTTTGGTGAGTAGCATCCTTGGATGGTCGGGATTCACGTTGACTTTCGTTCTTTCGTTTTTTGGCAACCTCCATCTCGATGTATTTTCCGTGATGGGGGTTTGTTCCCGAATCTGGCCAGAGGTTTTTACTGGTTGCCTGCGCTTTTTGTCAACGTTAACTAAACAATGTGAACTCTTAGATATTCCTCTTCGTCATTTATTGGTTGTGGTGATGGGTTTGTCATGGATTTTTTATAATCGCCAGAGAAGATGTTTAACATCAACAGATCATTGTCTCAAACACACCAACACATACATCAACAGATTGTCTCAAACACACTAACTCATAAAACAATATTCATATTCAAACATTCATAATCAAACCGACCAACATTAACAAACACATAAAGTCTTCAATCCGCCACCATCCATCTTGATCAATCATCATGTACCACCTACAATTAAATCATCCATGTATAAGCTTAGAGGTGCACATTATAAAGATCAATCTTAATCTTAATTATTACAAATTTAACAAGGACATACCTTGATTAACGTAGTAGGCCAAGCAATAGACGTACCAATGACGTCATGAATGTATATCAAATGATCATATGGCCTAAACAAAGCTTCATCTTTATTTATGGCCACTTGAACCTTGACCTCACACCAAACAGTTCCAATTTCTACCCCCAAAACAATCGTACTTGGATCTGTGATCTTCAACCTTCCTCTTGCTACCTTCTCATTTTTGTAATGCCTTTTATAAAAACCTCTTCCCTGACCTAAAATTTAGTTTTAAAAAAACCATTTATGAACGCTAAAAGGGTAGAAAAATAGTAAGCTATTAAATTGAAACATGCCTTTAAACGTTGAACACGCGAACCATGAACAACCAAACCATCATTCTGAACACACCCGAACCATTCTGCTTCTCTGCCAGCTGGGCTTTTAACCTTGCATTTTCATCAACAAGTTCTGCTTTTTCAGACTTCAGCTGAGCATTCTCTTTGCGAACAGCTGATCGACCAGGTACTGCACCCCGCAAATCTTTGGCGCGAACACTCAGTCTATACGTTTTTGCAGAACCATATTTATGTTAACCCATTATCTTGGCAAAAACATCATCTGATCCAGGTGTATCAGTTGCAGCATCACCCAGTTTCTCAGTAAGTTTTTTCATGTGTTCCTGCATAAAAAACATAATATTTAAACAGGTTTATAAATATTTGTCATGCAACATATTTTGGCATGGCAGAAGACATGATTCTACTTTGATATTCGATATATTCAATGACTAATCACGGTATAGCCCAATCACACCTAGATATTCGATATATGCAATGCTTAACGTATTAATGCTAGAATGGTATTTTGGGATTTCGACATTAAGACATAATGAAAAATAAGTGGTCACTATCAACTGAAGACTCTATTAATATTCACCTCAAATAAATTGTTTAGAAGATTATCAACATCCTTACATCTGTCACTTTTTTATCATACCCTTAGAAATGACAACTACAACTAATTAACTTAAAGAAAAAATAACCAAACTGAAGCGCAAGAACATATAAAAAAGGTAAATGTCACTAAAAGTCTAATTCAAATGCAATAAAAACCCCACAAGTGGTTTATGGTGATTAATATATAAATATACATCTACCGATATCATGTGTAGGATATATTTGATCCAATTTTGATTCTTTCATATACAACACAATTGTGTTTGTAAAATTACTTACAATTACACGAGCAGCTTTATCTTCAGCACTTCCATTTAAAAAACATTTCTTAAACATATCATCCCTAGTTGGTTCTCTTCCCAAACTCTCATGCAATGAGTAAAAACGAGGTAACTATTTACAATGAATATTCAAAAGCTATATTATTAAATAATTTCCCCATGATATTACCTTCAGTTCTTCACAAATTCTTGCAAGACGTTTTTTTCCCCATCACTTGCATCAACTTCTTGTTAGCCCTAATGGCTTTATTTTTTTCGCTCATCTCCTGAAAAAAAAATATATATTAAATATCCTAATATGAAAATAAAACAATATAAAAAGAGTTACACCAAGTGTAAGAATATTTCATACCATCACATTTTCTCTACTCCAATATTCAAGAAGTCTTCTCTAATGTCTCTTGGTCAGTTCTAGAGGTGATGACTTTAATTGAACCTCCATTGATACATATGGGTCAAAGTAAAAGTCCTTCAATCTCGCTCTACAAATTTTCATTTTGTGCCCAAATGAATGGAGTATCCAAGAATCAGCAGTTGGTGGAATATGAACTTTGTCTACAAATTATAAAAATAGAAAACATATCACCTGAGAAGAAAAAAAGGCTTATTATCACACAGATTTTAAAATATGTACCCTTAACAAGTTCAGCAACGCCTATTTTGTTTTGGATTTAACTTTATTCCACGGTCTATAAACTGGATAATACTGATAACTCCGCTTTAAGTGACCAAGAAAATGGGTGAGTTTACTACTGTGACCAATTGGCTGTCCATGTTCATTACCAAGAATAGGAATTCGAACAGATACCTTTTGTTTCCAAATTTTCCAATAAGTGTCGGTCCTCTTTGTAGTGACCCGTCCTAATCCACCCGGACGAAGTTTTTAACAGATGGTCCCATTACGAGGTACAGACCTCTATATGCCATGAACGACTCCATATAATATCTTTAAAATGAGCAAATGCACAGCGGAAGATTTCTTTCATACCTGAGAATAAACATGTTTAAAAGTGTCAACCAAAAGGTTGGTGAGTTTATATGTTTATCATAAACAATAAAATTTATTATTTTGATAGACCACAAGATTTAAATGTGCATGGTACAAATGGACCCGAATCCTATGTGACGACCCGGAAATTTCCGACCAAATTTAAACTTAATCTTTATTGGATTTCGACACGATAAGCAATGTATGTAATGTTGCGTCTCGAAAAGTTTGGAACTATGTTCATATAATCATTTACCTTTGACTATTTCCGAAGATTCACGAACAATAGATATGTACATGTAAATAAGTATGTATTAATATTAATTTGTTATAGTAATATTATTATTATTATCATTATCATTAATATTATTACTAATAAAAATACTAATATTATTATTATCATCATGACTACTAAAAATCACTAAAATTATTATAAATATAACTAACTATTATAATCATTATTAATATTGAGAGTATTATTATCTTTAATATATCTTATTGTATTTATTATTAAAATTAAAAATGAAATAAATAATCACGAAATCTATTTTGTTAGATGTATCAACCAATTTATTAAGATTGTCTGATCACCCGTGAATAAATATAAACACATAAATAATAAAATATGAAAAGTTGTTTTGTCAAGTACTGTAATATATCGGTGTCTATTAGTTAACTAATGGCAACAAGTAACAAGCTGATCCGTGGATTAGAATGATTAAAGTAAGTTTCACTGTATATGATTGACTAATGTTTTCTTTCTTTCTTCATCATATTCCTTATCTCTTATATATTACATAAAATATTTCATTTTATTAAATAAATATGTATTAATATTAAGTTGTTATATTAATATTATTATTATTATTATTATTTTCATTATTATTATTATTATTAATTATTATTATCAATAATATAATTACTAATTTTATTATTAATATTATTAGTAATATCATTATTACTAAATTTATTATTAAAATCTTTTATAAAATTGTTGTTGCTATTACAACACAACTAATTATCATTATCCCTAATAAAATTATTACTACGTATTATTATTATTATTATTATTATTATTATTATTATTATTATTATTATTATTATTATTATTATTATTATTATTAATATATCAGTATTTTTATTATAATTATTAATATTAATAGTATTATTATTATTATGATATTTATTTATTAATAATTAATATTAAATATTATATATAAAAGAAGATATTACGCGTGATATTCCTATCCCTATCTGTATTTTTTTTTTCTGTTTCTCTATTCTACTTGTGTTAATCTGTCGATTCCCTTTTTAGTATAAAACAATCGGTAATCATTTGTTGTTAGGAGAAGCAAGTAAACCCATTATCAATTATAAATCTTTATTATACTCTAAGCAGAAACCAGAGCAAGAACACCCCTGTCCAAACTATATTTTTCTTAGCTCGAATAACGAATCAATCTTCAAAAACTAGAATTGCAATTATGTTAGGAATCATCCACTTAAACTGTCTGTAAGTTTTCAGACTCTGATTCTTTATATTCATCGTGAATTTCAGAGTCAAAGTTTATTTATAAAAAGTCAAACGAATCGTTCATCGCGAAATTCGAATTCGTGTTTGTGTTTCCAGGTAAATTGATGATTCCAATAGTTTCTATACATGATTTACAAACTATTTTATGTTGTAACCATAATCTAATACGTACTCTAATATAAAAACTAAATTTTTTTTTAAACAAACTGTGAGCTGATGTGCAGCGGTTTTTATTTTTATTTTTTATTATTTTTCGGTTTCTATTAATTCAGTGACATAGTTAGATCGTCTATATGTTGTTGGAAAATCCTAAAACTTGTTTTGTAATTCGTTAATTATTTGTTTTGAGCCATGGTCGATTGGTGTGGTCCTGATGGAGAAGATGGAGAATAACAGAATCAATATATATATATTTTAGAATAGTATAAATTCAGATAAACAAGCACAGTCGAGTGTTTAGGGGTGTTGTCGGGGAACGGAAGGTCGCGGGTTCGAGTCTCAGTTAAGGCATTATATTTTTGGCCTATATTCCTTTGAAGGTTCGTGAATCCGAGGCGAACCCTGCATTGTTTAGTTTTGTCATATGTATTTTTACTACAAAATACAGTATGGTGAGTTTCATTTGCTCCCTTTTTAAATGCTTTTGCAATATATATTTTTGGGACTGAGAATACATGCGCTGCTTTTATAAATGTTTTACGAAATAGACACAAGTGATCAAAAACTACATTATATGGTTGGATTATTAACCGAATATCGCCCTTCAAGTCTGGTAACCTAAGAATTTAAGAAAATGGCCCCTGATTGACGCGAATCCTAAAGATAGATCTATGGACCTTGACAAGTCCCATTCGAGGTACGAATGCTTTAGTACTTCGAGATTATTATACAGACGAGAGGTTCTATTTTGGGAATATTCTATGCATTAAGTTAATGTCGGTTACCAGGTGTTCAATCCATATGAATGATATTTTTGTCTCTATGCATGGGACGCTTATTTATGAGAACTGGAAATGAAAACCTTGTGGTCTATTAAAATGATGGAAATGATTATTTATGTTAAACTAATGAACTCACCAATCTCTTGGTTGACACTTTAAAGCATGTTTATTCTCAGGTACGAAAGAAATCTTCCGCTGTGCATTTGCTCATATTAGAGATATTAATTGGAGTCATTTATGACATATTTCGAAAAACGTTGCATTCGAGTCATTGAGTTCATAAAGATTATTATTAAGTCAATTATAGTTGGATATATTATGAAATTGTATGCATGCCATCAACTTTCGATGCAAAGCAAGTTTGTCTTTTAAAAACGAATGCAATGTTTGTAAAATGTATCATATAGAGGTCAAGTACCTCGCGATGAAATCAACTATTACGAATCGACTATAATCAATATGGACTTCGTCCGGATGGATTAGGACGGGTCGCTTCAGTTGGTATCAGAGCGGTGGTCTTAGCGAACCAGGTCTTGCATTAGTATGTCTAACTGATAGTCGTTAGGTTGCATTAGTGAGTCTGAACTTCGACCGTGTCTGCATGTCAAAAGTTTTGCTTATCATTTTTGTCGGAAATCATCTCCTTATCATCCTTAGGAAATTACCTGCTTATCATTCCTAGTCTAGACACATCTTACTGCATTGATTGCATGGATAGTGTATAGACAAAATTCATATCTTAGCGTATCTGTTATTGTTACCTTTGCCTGACAGCTTCCGTAGATTCCTCTGTAACGTATGGGATTTTAGTATTATATATGCATATGTAAATTATATATTGCAGGGTACTAATCTACATCTTATAATCTATTTCTTATCGAAAATCCTTCATCTGATCGTACGAGATGAATCCCTCAACCAGTTCGATTCCTCATATTCCGATATCCATTCCGATAGTTATTCCGACAGCCATTCCGATATGGATATTCACCTAAGCTCCGAAAGCGGTGTCACCAGAATGAATCAATCAATCAGCCATCCCCAATTCATCTGATGGGATCGTAGTCGACTTAATCAATGGAGACAAGAAGAATGTGATCCTTTCCATCAACCGAAATCACCTCTTGGCGAAAGAACCTGAAACACTTACCAGCGAACCTATTCGAAACACCATTCTCACATTCATTTCCCGAATATCTCGCCAAGACTATATCATAACTCAAATTCTAAACCTTATTCATTCGCCTGTTCTTACCGACAATCATCCTGGAGTAATAAGTCAACGAACTACGCGCCCAAATTGTAGCCTTGAAAAATATGGTGCAAAACGTACCAGCTTCAACAACATCAACGGCACCAACATTACCACCAACATCAGTACCAGTACCTTCAACAACACACGTCTCAACATCACAATCTGTACCTCGAGCATAATCATCATTTTACGTATCATTCTACATCAATTATCTTCGTTCTTCATGGCGATTATGTAATTTCTAATGTTTTAGAGATTATATATTCTTGTTCTAACAGTAAAGCAAATGAGATTAATATCATATTAACTCGTTAAATCAATGATTACATATGAGAAAAATATATATGTAAGTATATTTTCATAAAGATTGTAATTAAAAATTCTTTTGGTACAAACTGTTAATGGTGAAAATATTTTAACGGGTAGGTAATACCCGAGGAATATTTAGATTTCACATTAATAAGTTACACTGTACATTCTTCGAATCTGATTCAACGGTCATTTACTATCCTACTTACATCCACAGATATACGTATCCGTTCACCACAGAATAACCATTCAATTTTATATTTGGATTTTGACCTATCAGAATTCAATAAGTGGCATAATGAAGAAAACATTGACAAAATAAAATTTGTTAGAAACAAACAAATTAAATATGAGAAATTTTGTTAAGAATCCACGCTAACTATTCCTAGCTAACTGTTAATTTCGTATTAAATTTTATTTATCGTAATTTATTTATCGCAATTTAATTATCGCAATTTATTTATCGCAATTTAAATTCTCGCAATTTTTATTTATCGTCATTTAATTTCTGTTATTTACTTTACGCACTTTATTTATTGTCATTTAAATTTCTGTTATTTATTTTACGCACTTTAAACATCGGGACATGTATACAAGGTTTTGACATATCATATCGACGCATCTATGTATATTATTTGGAATAACCATAGACACTCTATATGCAGTAATGTTGGAGTTAGCTATACAGGGTTGAGGTTGATTCTACAATAATATATATAGTTTGAGTTGTGATCGAGTCTGAGACATGTATACGGGTCACGATACGTATTAATTAATTCAAATATTATATAGTAACCTATATATGAATTATTATTTGTACACTGCTAACTGTGGACTATCAACATTGGACAATTAAAATGAATTAAAATATTGATTATAACATATGAAACTAAATAATTCTTCAAGTTTGCCACTTGATTTCATCCTAAACTTCATTTGTATCTTGACGATTACGATCTGCGTTCAAACCTTTCATGATTCTTGAAAACACCTCGAATCGAGAGGATGAACCAACTGCACTTCATCCACGGAAGAAAAGATTTATGCATCTAGTTATGCACCTGAAAAACACTTAGAACCTGAGTAAACGTTTAACGCGTATATGTGCTAGCTCCTTTGACATTGTTATTACCCAAAATAACTTTGCAATCCCTTTCCAAATTAGCCAATTTTGTCACAGCTCCAACAAGTCAACTTCGAATTTTCACTCGGATTAGCTTATTATAACCCTGATATATAAGTTGCCTTTCGTCATCGATACCGGAAAACCGTTTATATCCCACTACATTAGCAGGAAACTTACCAGCAACATCATTGATCTTTGACTTTATGAAAAATTATTATATTCATTGAAATCCTATCATCTACTCATCTGCATCTGATAACAAGAATTGCCGTACCAAATACCGAGAATCAGCAATCAGTATTTTGAAATGTCGCAGCATGTCTACATCAACAGTTATATGTAAACATATAACATTTATCTCTTAGAATTATGATCTTCCGTTCTGAAATTCTGAAAAGCACCCAGTCTACAAATCAATACCACAAATTCTAAAAAAGCTGAATACAGTAGCACAAACTGTACACGACCTTAACCGTCGAAAGTTTGATGATAAAGAATGGAGTATTGGAAACACTCAATAGAAAATTTAGTACCGAAAAGCGGATTTTACGAAACTATGAAGGAAGCCGTGGACAAATCACAAAGAATAAGTTTAACTTCAAAGAATCCAAATGAATCAATGCCTGATGAAATCTTTAGTTAATACCTTGCTTCTGACTCCAAACTCTTGCGGACAAATTTTCTTCACCATCCTTCGATAATAGAAATTCCAAGATATTATCGTATCTTTCATTATAAATATCCTTCATATTTCTGAAGATATTTTTATAACTATTCTTATCTGAAATCATTAATCTCTTCGTGCTATCAGTGTTACATCATATAGAAACTGTTAGTTTCTATATTCTGTAAACTTTTGAGCTTAAAATATGAATGTTATTGAAGTAATGTTGGGAACTGAAGCATGAGTTAGTATAATATAATGACACTTGATCAACGTGATTATATTACAGTAATTCATGCTGAGTTTCTAATGGAACGTGATGATTCACAGATCATAACGTCATCGTGTGCCATGTTACACAACTCTTACGTTCTGTCTAATCTATAAACATATCATGAAAATATTTTTCTTGATAGTCCTATTTTTTCTTCAATTCTGATAATTTGACAAGTCAGATTGTACTATTACCATTTCTTTCCTAGAACATTAACTGTGTTCATTCCGAAATTTATATATGTGAATTCTGGACCATTACAAGAGATGCTCAATCGCAAGAAGAAGAAACGAAGGGACAAAAGCTCCGAAACAGAAATTGGAGTATAAATCGCAGCAAATAGGGGGAAGTATTAACTTGGGATGACAATGATTATAGAAAACAGAAGCAAGGACTTCGAAGTATAAGAGAAGATATAAAGCCTGATAACAACACATAAACTACAAACTGTGTATATCAATGTTTATCGCAACATAAAGACACGGGAGAATTAAAAACACTATAACCCCAAGGGCGAAGTAGAAGAAAACAGATTCCTCCGGTGGAAGTTGGAAAAGGAGAATGATTGTTGTGATATTAAGGATAAGGACAAGGATCAGAACTGGATTAAGCATTTTCAAAAATCTTTTGAATTTGGAATTGAGTCTAAAAGTGGTGAAAATTAATGGAACGGAAAAGGTAAATTTATAATGGAAATATCAGACAGAGTAACCAAGGCAGATCACCGTATTTAATTATAGAGATCTTAATTTCCTTATTCGCCGAAGAATCAAATCTTTTAGATTTCGAAGATTTTCTTTAAATTCCTTGAATTCCAGAATTCAACCAAGACAACGTCAAAAAGTTAAAACGAAACTTCATTTATTCATTTCACTCTTTTGTGATAGCTTCATTCGTGCTCTTCGAATAATCGAATTATTTTATCTGTATTATTCAATAATGATAAAACTCTATTTATCAGCTCATATTCGTCAGAAAATCATATTTATTGTTAGCCATGACGACTTCACTCAAATTTCGGGACGAAATTTCTTTAACGGGTAGGTAATGTGACGACCCGGAAATTTCCGACCAAATTTAAACTTAATCTTTATTGGATTTCGACACGATAAGCAATGTATGTAATGTTGCGTCTCGAAAATTTTGGAACTATGTTCATATAATCATTTACCTTTGACTATTTCCGAAGATTCACGAACAATAGATATGTACATGTAAATAAGTATGTATTAATATTAATTTGTTATAGTAATATTATTATTATTATCATTATCATTAATATTATTACTAATAAAAATACTAATATTATTATTATTATCATCATGACTACTAAAAATCACTAAAATTATTATAAATACAACTAACTATTATAATCATTATTAATATTGAGAGTATTATTATCTTTAATATATCTTATTGTATTTATTATTAAAATTAAAAATGAAATAAATAATCACGAAATCTATTTTGTTAGATGTATCAACCAATTTATTAAGATTTTCTGATCACCCGTGAATAAATATAAACACATAAATAATAAAATATGAAAAGTTGTTTTGTCAAGTTCTGTAATATATCGGTGTCTATTAGTTAACTAATGGCAACAAGTAACAAGCTGATCCTTGGATTAGAATGATTAAAGTAAGTTTCACTGTATATGATTGACTAATGTTTTCTTTCTTTCTTCATCATATTCCTTATCTCTTATATATTACATAAAATATTTCATTTTATTAAATAAATATGTATTAATATTAAGTTGTTATATTAATATTATTATTATTAATATTATTATTATTATTATTATTATTATTATTATTATTATTATTATTATTATTATTATTATTATTATTATTATTATTATTATTATTATTATTATTATTATTATTATTATTATTATTATCAATAATATAATTACTAACTTTATTATTAATATTATTAGTAATATCATTATTACTAAATTTATTATTAAAATCTTTTATAAAATTGTTATTGCTATTACAACACAACTAATTATCATTATCCCTAATAAAATTATTACTACGTATTATTATTATTATTATTATTATTATTATTATTATTATTATTATTATTATATCAGTATTTTTATTATATTTATTAATATTAATAGTATTATTATTATTATGATATTTATTTATTAATAATTAATATTAAATATTATATATAAAAGAAGATATTACGCGTGATATTCCTATCCCTATCTGTATTTTTTTTCTGTTTCTCTATTCTACTTGTGTTAATCTGTTGATTCCCTTTTCAGTATAAAACAATCGGTAATCATTTGTTGTTAGGAGAAGCAAGTAAACCCATTATCAATTATAAATCTTTATTATACTTTAAGCAGAAACCGGAGCAAGAACACCCCTGTCCAAACTATATTTTTCTTAGCTTGAATAACGAATCAATCTTCAAAAACTAGAATTGCAATTATGTTAGGAATCATCCACTTAAACTGTCTGTAAGTTTTCAGACTCTGATTCTTTATATTCATCGTGAATTTCAGAGTCAAAGTTTATTTATAAAAAGTCAAACGAATCGTTCATCACGAAATTCGAATTCGTGTTTGTGTTTCCAGGTAAATTAATGATTCCAATAGTTTCTATACATGATTTACAAACTATTTTATGTTGTAACCATAATCTAATACGTACTCTAATATAAAAACTCAATTTTTTTTAAACAAACCGTGAGCTGCTGTGCAGCGGTTTTTATTTTTTTTTATTATTCTTCGATTTCTATTAATTCAGTGACATAGTTAGATCGTCTATATGTTGTTGGAAAATCCTAAAACTTGTTTTGTAATTCGTTAATTATTTGTTTTGAGCCATGGTCGATTGGTGTGGTCCTGATGGAGAAGATAGAGAATAACAGAATCGATATATATATATATATATATATATATATATATATATATATATATATATATATATATATATATATATATATATATATATATATATATATATATATATATATATTAGGATAGTATAAATTCAGATAAACAAGCACAGCCGAGTGTTTAGGGGTGTTGTCGGGGAACGGAAGGTCGCGGGTTCGAGTCTCAGTTGAGGCATTATATTTTTGGCCTATTTTCCTTTGAAGGTTCGTGAATCCGAGGCCAACCCTGCATTGTTCAGTTTTGTCATATGTATTTTTACTACAAAATATAGTATGGTGAGTTTCATTTGCTCCCTTTTTAAATGCTTTTGCAGTAAAAATATGCATACGACTGAACTGAACAATGCAGGGTTGGCCTCGGATTCACGAACCTATATCATTATATATATTAAAACATATACTTGTAATCAAACAATATATATTTTATTATTAGTGATGTAATTAATAACTTATATATATATTTCATTATTAAGTATATTCATTTTATATATAAAAATATTAATATAGCTAAGTTATGTATTTTAAATATATTTTTATATGAAGATCATGTGATTGTGAAATTAATAATAATAATAATATTAGTAATAATAATGATACTATATAATAATAACGATAAAAGTGATAATATTAATAAAAATAAAATAAAATAATAACAACAATAATAATAATAATTATAATAATAAATATAATAATAATATAATAGAATGAGTAACTACCTTCCAGCTTGTTTTTTAAAAAAATGTCTCAGGCCAGGCTCGAACCCGGGACCTCTCGTTCACCCAAAGCACTCCAAACCATTACGCCAATTCTTACTTTTCTGTTCTTATCTAACACATAAATATATTTATCCCATACTACTGTCTGTTTTTCTTCTTCATCAATTAATTAACTTCCTAACCCAAATCATCATTATCTTATTATCCTTTCATTATCTTCACTTAACATCATCAAATATCACATGTATCATTTTCATCATAACACCATCACCTTTTAAATGTCATGATCAATATCATCCTTATCACTCGTCATTCATCATCATTATCATCTAAACTGTTGTTTATCAGAAACAGAAACAATATCACAGCGAGTAGCAGCAACCGTTCTAAGGATGTGTGGTGATGGTACTGGGCCTCTTAATGGCCCGTTTATATCGGACTGATAATTAAAAAAAAATGTTGGGCTTCATTGTTCGATGGGCTGTTCAAACTGCATGAGAAAGGAAAAAAATTAGTAGCAGCTCAATCAAATAACACCGCAATATTGGTGGTTTCTGGGATGGGTTTCCAATGGAACAACAACAACCAGGAGAAAAATTAAAAAAATAAAGGAAACGGGTGCAGGTGTGTTCGAATGGTGATGGGTTTGCTTCGGCCAACAGTAACCAGGAAAATGAAAAAAAAAGTGATGGCGGTTTGCAGGCCTGATTGCTCGTGGTCTTTATATTACAGGCCCAATTTAATACCTCATAAGTTTATTAATTTGATTCACCTATTAGTCCACTAACTCAAGTCAAAAAGGTTGTTGATTAAAAAAAAAAACGTAGTGGAAGTTGCAAGTTGTAGCAGCCGTATAAGGTTGCTCCAATCATCTTCTTTTTAAACTTTAATTATGTTAGTACGATTTTCCGTATAGCGGCTGTAAGGTACTAGTACAGAAGATTAGCTGCTCAGCGTGTGGCGTATACTGTTGATTGTTGTTTGCCCGAGAAATAATCTCTGCAGACCCGGAACACAGATATAAGATCTGTGGGATGGCCTCAATCAATCTGTGGATCAGTCTGTAATGATCTATCTAGCGCACTGCTGCTAAGCGGCTAATGTTATTTTAGATTGAGAAAGAACTGTGTGAGAGAGAAAGTGTACTTCTCTCTGACTGAAGTTCAGATCAGAATCCTCTTAAATGTGGTGACCCAGGGGGTCTATTTATAGGCGTAGAATGTCTAAAATTCACGAAATACACGTGTCAACCACTGAATGGTTCTGTTACGTGAAGTATCCGGAATGTCGGTGGCATGTGCTGACGTGGCTGCGTGCCGTTCACGCGCTGAGTTAAAGGGCTTATGCATAGAAGCTGCCTGCAGGACTTACGCTTGACGCTGGGCTGCCTGATAAACGATGGGCGGCAACTCTGAAAACTGCCAAATTTCCTTATGTCTTGTGCTCTTTGATCTAGTTTTCTGTATAAAATTGATGTTTTTATGCGTGTATCTCCTAGGATACACCATTAAGTCCCCTCAGTTTAATGTCTTTAAGTTTGTAAAAAATAAAGTCATTAAACTAAAAATAAAAGATGTCTTTTTCCTCGAAGACACAAAACTGCTGTAGCCGTCTGATTTTCTGCTCTGACGTTGTATATCTAATTATGAATTTGCCCCCAAAATTTTTTTGACGTACTTTCAAAATTCAACTTGTTCTGTTCAATTAATTCTGATCCATACACGCGTCGCAATCTCGTCCCCTTTTTCTATTCATTAATCTACTTATGCGTAAACCGTTCCCTTCTTTCTTTTTACTCTTTCGAAACCTAATCATCTGTGCTGAAGACAACTGCAAGTATTTGTTTTTGCAAAGCTGTGAATTACAAGGTTAGTGTAATTATTCATCGCTTGTCTACCTCTTTTCCCTTTTTTACTTGCATACTACCATGGCCGAATCCTGCAGTACTTCATCTCAAAGAAATAATCGAGATGCGAGCACTATTCCGTCCAGTATCACTGAAGCTGAAATTGACAAGCTATGTATAGATCATAGAAACCTTAGATTATTGAACCCCATGGTTCCTTCTCTCGATGCTAGGGCAAATAATCCCCCTAAGAAGATGATTACACTATATAAGCTTCAGCTTACAATTGGAAACCTTCGTATTCCCCCCACCATATTTCTGCAATCACTGTTATCTCACTATGGGATTGGCCTTAGTCAGATTCACCCACTAGGTTTACAAAAAATTATGCTTTTTGAACTATACTGTAATGCTGTTAACAAGACTCCCAGTATAAATGTTTTTCACGAATTGTTTAGGACTTAATTTGTAGGTAAATGTTGGTATACTTTTGATTGTAAAGCCAATTGTAACGACCCGCACTTTTTTCGATCATACTATACTTATAAGATTAATATTTACATAAATTAAACCTTGCCAACATGATAAGCAATCCAAATTGTCGAGACTGATATTTCCGAAAAGAGTTTTACACAACGTTTGACCGTCTAGTTTGACCGATGATATCACGAACTATACAATATATGATAATTATAAGTTTGTGTATATAAATGTATATATACATATTTAACATGATTAATAAATGTTTTAATATCTCATTTTGTATTAATAACAACAAGTTATATGTGTATTTTGAAACTACTAACTTAAGTTTTCAAAACGATAACTATACGTAACGTTATTTGACATAAATACTTAAGACATATAATGTTTATACATATATTGTATAAGTAATGTATTTAATCACTTTTAAAGACTTAAATACATAAAACCATATAAGTGTATTCACAAAAGATAGCTATATTTGAATCCTCATTCCATTTTTCACAAAATTTCTATACGTATACCTAGAGTATTTGTACTCGTATCATACCAAGCTCCTATACGTATTTACTAATAGTAAATACACATCAAAATCACCACCTAACCAGCCATTATTCATGCCATGAGGGCTAGGTAATTACTTTTGGAAGCTTATTGACTAATTACATAAGATAACAAACTAAATTTTGTCCATGTCTACCTTAAGAACACGTTTTTAAGGAGCCTCATGTATCATCACTTTGATTCAACTTTCTCTTCCATTTTTCTAGCAAAACACACACTCTTCCATAACCCTTAAACCCCTTAATCATCTCAGCTCACATCTATGAAGATCTAGCTTCAAAAACCATACTAAAACACCATAAGAAAACCATACAAAAACACTTCAAGAAAACCCTCCAAGAACACCAACTTACTTCCAATCTTTCATCCACTTCTATCACCCTTTTTAATTCTAGCTTCTTACTTCTCTTTTACAGCAACTTCATCCAAGGAACTTGAGGTAGAATATATGTTCATAACCTTATTCGATTCATATATATATAGCTATCATATTTTGTGGTATACAAGTTTAACAACAAGAACATAGTTTGAATGTTTTCAAACTTGTTTGCAAACTAAATAGATCCTTCTAACTTAACTTCTAAAATACTTCAAGACCTGTAATATAACTTATGTATATGCTAATTTAACAAGGTAAAACTTGGTTTTTCAAAGTATAAGTATTTTTAGAAAAATGGTCATTAAATGATTTTGTTGTAACGAAAATGATTAACTTCATAAGTTTCATTAAAGTTTGACCTATGCCGTGTGATTTTGAATACAAACTAAGGTATTTACAGTTCATAGTCTTAAAGAGGGACTCGATCCAAGGAGATGGCAAGTTGAATCAACGAAAACGGACTTGTAACGAAGAAACTATGACCGAAACAAAATTGGTTATCCAAGGCTTAAATGACTTCGGGATTCATTGGAAAAATTTACATAAAATCACATACTTCTAAGATAACATGATATTTTATATATATGTACTTATAATTCAATTTTATATGGTTCAGGATCACCCGTAAACAACACGAGAAGATTAATCATAAGATCCCATGATTGTACGCAACACGTCATTTGACAACACCGGTACCATGGGTCAAGATTAATCTCGACCAATACATATACGATGGGGTTTTATTTATTTTGTTGGGGGTTTTATTTATTTCATTGCGGGTATATTAAACATCTAAAAATGAACCATTAAAATTGAATTACTAACATCGGACTGCTAACTACGGACTAAGGAATTATTCAAAGTATTAAAAGTATAACAAGTATATATTTATAACGTTTGTTTAAAAATGAAAACATATTGATATATTATATATGGATAGGTTCGTGATATCAACCGGAAGACCAAGTCAAATTATTTATATCATCAAGACAAGAGTGAGTATATAGTCCCACTTTTAAACTCTAAATATTTCGGGATGAGAATACATGTATTTTATGTTTTACGATATGGACACAAGTAACTGAAAAATATGTTCTACGTTGAGTTGTACCACTGGCATACTTCCCTGTAGCTTGGTAACTAATATTTACAGCGGTATTGTAAACGCGAATCCTGTTGATAGATCTATCGGGCCTGACAACCCCAACCGGACTGGACGACCAGTATTCAACGGTTGCACAGTACTTCGTTTTGTGACTACACTTGGTACGGTGTAGTAAGATTTCATATTAAAGGGAATATGCGACGTGAAAATGTTAAGTATGGTTACCGAGTGCTCAACCACTTAGAATACTTTTATGAAACTGTTTATATACGAAATCTTGTGGTCTATATATATATTGCTGCCGGCATTAAACCTATATCTCACCAACTTTATGTTGACCTTTTTAAACATGTCTATTCTCAGGTGATTTCTAAAGCTTCCGCTGCATCATGTTGGATCTAACCAGGATCTTGCGTACGCATGTTTGTGTCAAAAATAAAACTGCATATCCAAGATGTTGTACTGTAAAATATGCTAGAAACCGTGTTGTTGTCATCATTTGTAAAGTTTGTAAGTCGAAGATTATCGCTAAACGTTAATCTTCTTTTTATTGTCTTAAGTTTGTAACAAAAATAATGGTTATGGTTTGTAATGTATAATATATGCAGTTTTCTTTCAAAAATGTCTCATATAGAGGTCAATACCTCGCAATGAAATCATACGTTATCTAACGCGTTCTTATGGTTAAGGACGGGTTATGACATGTGGTATCAGAGCGTTGGTCTTAGCGAACCAGGTTTGCATTAGTGTGTCTAACCAAGAAGTCGTTAGGATACATTAGTAAAGTCTGGACTTTGACCGGGTCTGATTTTAAAAACCATTGCTTATCACTGTTGGTTAAAAATTTATATGTAAATATTATGTAAGTACTAATGGGTTAGTTGTTATGTGATAGATGTCGGGCTCGAAACTTATTATCACATTCAGCGACTCCGAATCAGAATCTTCAGATTGTGTTTCAGTCATTAACATATCCGATGACGAAAATGGTATTTTTGGGGAAGACTCACAATTTCCAGATGAACCAACTATAGAAATATCGGAAAGTGAACCCGAAGAGGAAAGTGAACCCGAGGAGGAAAGTGAACCCGAAGAGGAAAGTGAACCCGAAGAAGAAAGTGAACCCGAGGAAGAAATACTAGAAATTACGAAAGAAAAATTCGATCAAGGAAAGAAACGAAAAGCGAATGAATTAGAAAATTCAAATCCCGAACTTAGTGAGAATGACGTAGCACCAATTCCACTCAACACTACCACCCCTATTCCCGCTATTCCTATTAGTGCTATCCCCGCATCTAGTTCTTCGGCTCCTCAGCCAAAACGTAGGGTGACAGCTAGGATTCGCGTTGGGGGATTCCCTGGACATAAATGTTTTGGGAAATAGACCAAATGATGCGCTACCGTATTAAACCATGGAATCACATAATGTTTTGTATAATATTATTAGTGTGGTTTGTTTAAAGTTTGATGTAAGCATATGTAAAATAGCGAAGTATGAAATGCAATAATTTTCCATGGTTAAGTATTATTTAGATTGTAGTAATTGATTCTGTACTAAGCTATTAAGTATGAACATTAACGGGTAGGTACTACCCAAGATATAATTATAAAACGCTAATAAGAAGAAAAGGCTTTTATAATAATACCTGGTTCATATTATTAACAAGCTATAAATGTACTATAAATACACACTACATCTATAATAATCCATGTGAATAATTATTTTCTTTCATTAGGAGATGGCGCGATTGAACCGAATGACGGAACAAGAAGTCGAGAACTTCATCAACCAGCGAGTCAACGATAGAATGCTATGGGTCGAAGCTGCAAGAGCTACTGCAGTTAATCCAAATCCTCGTGTAGGATGCTCCTACAAGACGTTTCAAGCTTGCAAACCTTCATCATTCAGTGGAACGGAAGGACCTATCGGTTTAACCCGATGGATAGAAAAGATGGAGACGGTGTTCAAAATCAGCGGTTGTGATGGAAAAGACATGACCAAGTATGCATCGTGCACTTTACAAGATAGTGCACTCACATGGTGGAAGAATTATGTGAAGGCGGTAGGAGGAGATGTAGCTTATGATACTCCATGGGAAGAATTCAAAGCAATGATAATCACCGAGTATTGTCCAAGGAATGAGATTATTAAGTTAGAAGATGAGTTACGAAGTTTGAAGGTGGTTGGTACTGAAATCACCAACTACAATCAGCGATTCATGGAATTGGTTTTACTATGTCCTGAATTGGTTCCAACCGAAGCACGGAAGATTGAAATGTACAAAGGTGGTTTGCCCAAAAAGGTCAAGGCAAACGTTACGGCGTCGAAACCTAAGACAATTCATGAAGCTATAACCATGGCGAACGAGCTAATGGATCAGGTCATTTTGGACAAGAAAGCATTCAATACTGAGGTGAAGGTATTGGGGAACAAGAAAAAGTGGAATGGAGGTTATGATCGAGGTAACCAACAACAACCTTATAAGAAACAAGAAACCACGAAAGGTGCGGGTAGCGGTTCAGGTTTTGGTTACAAAGGACAAAGTCCTTTATGCAACCGTTGTCACAAACATCACTTTGGTTACTGTAGTGTGTTGTGCACCAAATGCAATCGACAGGGACATCTTGCTGAAGATTGTAAGGCTCTCGTTACAAATGCAAATGGTAACAAGACTCCTGCCACCAACGCAAATAGAACTGCTTTGGCTAACATTACTTGTTTTGGGTGTGGAAAACAAGGTCATTATAAGAGCCAGTGCCCGAATCAGAATGGCGGACCTGCACGTGGAAGAGCGTTTGTTATTAATGCTAGAGAGGCACGAGAAGACCCGGAGCTTGTTACGGGTACGTTTACCATTAATAACTTATCAGCATCTATTTTATTTGATACTGGCGCCGATAGAAGTTACGTGTGTATAAATTTTTACACTAAATTGAATTGTTCATCAGTACCTCTAGATGCTAAGTACTTGATTGAGTTAGCTAATGGTAAACTAATTAAAGCCGATAAAATTTGTCGTGGTTGTGAAATAAATCTAGCCGGAGAAATGTTTAAAATCGACTTAATACCCGTAGAATTAGGAGGTTTTGATGTAATAGTCGGCATGGACTGGATGTCCAAAATAGGAGCGGAAGTTGTTTGTGCCAAGAAGGCAATTCGTATTCCTGGTAAGGATAAAATACCGGTGATGATTTATGGAGAGAAGGGTAATTCAAAACTAAAACTCATTAGCTGTTTGAAAGCCAAGAAGTGTTTAGAAAAGGGATGTTACGCTATTTTAGCACATGTTAATAAAGTCGAAAAGAAAGAAAAGTGTATCAACGACGTGCCTGTGGCAAGAGATTTTCCTGAAGTTTTTCCGGAAGAATTACCGGGATTACCTCCATTTAGATCGGTAGAATTTCAAATAGATTTAGTACCAGGAGCTGAACCAGTGGCTCGTGCTCCATATAGACTTGCACCGTCCGAGTTAAAAGAACTTCAAAGTCAGTTAAAAGAATTACTGGACCGTGGATTCATACGACCGAGTACTTCACCGTGGGGAGCTCCAATTTTGTTTGTTAAGAAGAAAGATGGATCTTTTAGGATGTGTATAGACTATCGTGAATTAAATAAGTTAACTATCAAGAATCGGTATCCACTACCGAGAATTGATGACTTATTTGATCAATTGCAAGGATCATGTGTGTATTCGAAAATCGACTTAAGATCGGGCTATCATCAACTACGCGTCAAAGAAGAGGACATTCCGAAAACTGCTTTTCGGACACGTTATGGTCATTACGAATTTTTGGTTATGCCGTTTGGATTGACGAATGCGCCAGCTGTATTCATGGACCTCATGAATCGAGTTTGTAGTCCGTATTTAGATAAGTTTGTTATCGTTTTCATTGATGATATTCTTATCTATTCCAAGAGTGAGCAAGAGCATGAAGAGCATTTAAGGTTGATACTAGAGTTGTTGAGAAAAGAACAACTTTATGCTAAATTTTCTAAGTGTGCTTTCTGGTTGAAAGAAGTGCAATTTCTTGGTCACGTTGTTAATAGCGAAGGAATTCAGGTTGATCCAGCAAAAACTGAAGCTATTGAAAAATGGGAGACTCCTAAGACACCAACGCAGATACGCCAATTTTTGGGTTTAGCCGGTTATTATAGAAGGTTTATTCAAGATTTTTCCCGAATAGCTAAACCGTTGACAGCGTTAACGCAAAAAGGGAAGAAATATGAATGGACCTCGGAGCAGGAGAACGCATTTCAATTACTGAAGAAGAAGTTAACTACGGCGCCTATTTTATCGTTACCAGAAGGGAACAATGATTTTGAAATATATTGTGACGCTTCGCGACAAGGTTTTGGTTGTGTTCTTATGCAACGGAAGAAAGTTATTGCATTTGCATCCCGACAATTGAAGATTCACGAGCGAAATTATACGACGCATGATCTAGAATTGGGAGCAGTCGTGTTTGCATTGAAGATGTGGAGACACTACTTGTATGGGGTTAAATTCACTGTGTTTACTGATCATAAAAGCCTTCAACATATTTTTGATCAGAAACAATTGAACATGAGGCAACGTAGGTGGGTCGAGTTAATAAACGACTATGATTGTGAAATTCGTTATCATCCCGGGAAGGCAAACGTGGTGGCTGATGCTTTAAGCAGAAAAGAACGAGAACCAATTCGAGTTCGAGCAATGAACATAAAAATTCGTATGAATCTCAACTCACAAATCAAAGAAGTTCAACGAGAAGCACTTACTAAAGAAAATGTAGGAAATGAAATAATGAAGAAGTATGAGAAGCAACTCATTATGCGGGAAGATGGAATTCGATATTTTGCAAATCGTATTTGGGTACCGAAGTTGGGTGGATTAAGGAAGTTGATATTGAACGAGGCACATAAGACAAGATACTCGATACATCCTGGAGTTGGAAAAATGTATCAAGATCTTAAGACACGTTATTGGTGGCCTAATTTAAAAACAGACGTTGCAACATATGTTGGGGAGTGTTTAACTTGTTCCAAGGTTAAAGCAGAACACCAAAAGCCGTCAGGGTTACTTCAACAACCAGAAATCCCAGAATGGAAATGGGATGGTATTACCATGGATTTCATCACGAAGTTACCAAAGACTGCCTGGGGATACGACACCATTTGGGTGATTGTTGATCGTCTCACCAAGTCTGCACATTTCTTACCTATAAAGGAAACGGATAGAATGGAGAAACTATTACGATTGTATATAAAGGAAGTTGTTTCAAGGCATGGAATACCTATTTCCATTATATCCGATCGTGATAGTAGATTTACCTCAAAATTCTGGCAATCACTACAGGAGGCACTAGGAACTCGTTTGGATATGAGTACCGCATATCATCCACAAACCGATGGACAGAGTGAGAGAACGATTCAGACTCTCGAAGACATGCTCAGGGCATGTGTGATCGATTTTGGAAACGGATGGGATAAATATCTACCGTTAGCAGAATTCTCGTATAATAATAGTTATCATGCGAGCATTGGAGCTGCGCCATTTGAAGCATTGTACGGAAGGAAGTGTAGATCTCCTATCTGTTGGAATGAAGTAGGAGATCGACAATTAACTGGTCCCGAGATCATACATGAAACGACTGAGAAGATAGTGCAAATCAAGGAGAGATTAAAAACAGCCCGCAGTCGCCAAAAGAGCTACGCCGATGTCCGAAGGAAACCATTAGAGTTTCAGGTCGGGGACATGGTTATGCTAAAGGTGTCACCTTGGAAAGGTGTGATACGTTTCGGCAAAAGGGGTAAACTAAACCCAAGGTACGTAGGCCCGTTCAAGATCATCGAACGCATTGGATCGGTAGCTTATCGACTCGAGTTACCGCAACAACTCGCCGGAGTACATAATACCTTTCACGTCTCAAACCTTAAGAAGTGTCTTGCAAAGGAAGACCTTACCATTCCTCTTGAAGAAATCCATGTCGACGAGAAACTACAATTCGTCGAAGAACCAATTGAAATCATGGACCGTGAAGTTAAACAGCTCAAACAGAGCAATATACCGATTGTTAAGGTTCGTTGGAATGCTAGAAGAGGTCCCGAGTTTACTTGGGAACGCAAGGATCAGATGAAACGAAAGTATCCGCACTTGTTTCTCGATGACGCAAAATAGGTACAATTTTAAAATTTCGGGACGAAATTTATTTAACGGGGAGGTAATGTAACGACCCGCACTTTTTTCGATCATACTATACTTATAAGATTAATATTTACATAAATTAAACCTTGCCAACATGATAAGCAATCCAAATTGTCGAGACTGATATTTCCGAAAAGAGTTTTACACAACGTTTGACCGTCTAGTTTGACCGATGATATCACGAACTATACAATATATGATAATTATAAGTTTGTGTATATAAATGTATATATACATATTTAACATGATTAATAAATGTTTTAATATCTCATTTTGTATTAATAACAACAAGTTATATGTGTATTTTGAAACTACTAACTTAAGTTTTCAAAACGATAACTATACGTAACGTTATTTGACATAAATACTTAAGACATATAATGTTTATACATATATTGTATAAGTAATGTATTTAATCACTTTTAAAGACTTAAATACATAAAACCATATAAGTGTATTCACAAAAGATAGCTATATTTGAATCCTCATTCCATTTTTCACAAAATTTCTATACGTATACCTAGAGTATTTGTACTCGTATCATACCAAGCTCCTATACGTATTTACTAATAGTAAATACACATCAAAATCACCACCTAACCAGCCATTATTCATGCCATGAGGGCTAGGTAATTACTTTTGGAAGCTTATTGACTAATTACATAAGATAACAAACTAAATTTTGTCCATGTCTACCTTAAGAACACGTTTTTAAGGAGCCTCATGTATCATCACTTTGATTCAACTTTCTCTTCCATTTTTCTAGCAAAACACACTCTCTTCCATAACCCTTAAACCCCTTAATCATCTCAGCTCACATCTATGAAGATCTAGCTTCAAAAACCATACTAAAACACCATAAGAAAACCATACAAAAACACTTCAAGAAAACCCTCCAAGAACACCAACTTACTTCCAATCTTTCATCCACTTCTATCACCCTTTTTAATTCTAGCTTCTTACTTCTCTTTTACAGCAACTTCATCCAAGGAACTTGAGGTAGAATATATGTTCATAACCTTATTCGATTCATATATATATAGCTATCATATTTTGTGGTATACAAGTTTAACAACAAGAACATAGTTTGAATGTTTTCAAACTTGTTTGCAAACTAAATAGATCCTTCTAACTTAACTTCTAAAATACTTCAAGACCTGTAATATAACTTATGTATATGCTAATTTAACAAGGTAAAACTTGGTTTTTCAAAGTATAAGTATTTTTAGAAAAATGGTCATTAAATGATTTTGTTGTAACGAAAATGATTAACTTCATAAGTTTCATTAAAGTTTGACCTATGCCGTGTGATTTTGAATACAAACTAAGGTATTTACAGTTCATAGTCTTAAAGAGGGACTCGATCCAAGGAGATGGCAAGTTGAATCAACGAAAACGGACTTGTAACGAAGAAACTATGACCGAAACAAAATTGGTTATCCAAGGCTTAAATGACTTCGGGATTCATTGGAAAAATTTACATAAAATCACATACTTCTAAGATAACATGATATTTTATATATATGTACTTATAATTCAATTTTATATGGTTCAGGATCACCCGTAAACAACACGAGAAGATTAATCATAAGATCCCATGATTGTACGCAACACGTCATTTGACAACACCGGTACCATGGGTCAAGATTAATCTCGACCAATACATATACGATGGGGTTTTATTTATTTTGTTGGGGGTTTTATTTATTTCATTGCGGGTATATTAAACATCTAAAAATGAACCATTAAAATTGAATTACTAACATCGGACTGCTAACTACGGACTAAGGAATTATTCAAAGTATTAAAAGTATAACAAGTATATATTTATAACGTTTGTTTAAAAATGAAAACATATTGATATATTATATATGGATAGGTTCGTGATATCAACCGGAAGACCAAGTCAAATTATTTATATCATCAAGACAAGAGTGAGTATATAGTCCCACTTTTAAACTCTAAATATTTCGGGATGAGAATACATGTATTTTATGTTTTACGATATGGACACAAGTAACTGAAAAATATGTTCTACGTTGAGTTGTACCACTGGCATACTTCCCTGTAGCTTGGTAACTAATATTTACAGCGGTATTGTAAACGCGAATCCTGTTGATAGATCTATCGGGCCTGACAACCCCAACCGGACTGGACGACCAGTATTCAACGGTTGCACAGTACTTCGTTTTGTGACTACACTTGGTACGGTGTAGTAAGATTTCATATTAAAGGGAATATGCGACGTGAAAATGTTAAGTATGGTTACCGAGTGCTCAACCACTTAGAATACTTTTATGAAACTGTTTATATACGAAATCTTGTGGTCTATATATATATTGCTGCCGGCATTAAACCTATATCTCACCAACTTTATGTTGACCTTTTTAAACATGTCTATTCTCAGGTGATTTCTAAAGCTTCCGCTGCATCATGTTGGATCTAACCAGGATCTTGCGTACGCATGTTTGTGTCAAAAATAAAACTGCATATCCAAGATGTTGTACTGTAAAATATGCTAGAAACCGTGTTGTTGTCATCATTTGTAAAGTTTGTAAGTCGAAGATTATCGCTAAACGTTAATCTTCTTTTTATTGTCTTAAGTTTGTAACAAAAATAATGGTTATGGTTTGTAATGTATAATATATGCAGTTTTCTTTCAAAAATGTCTCATATAGAGGTCAATACCTCGCAATGAAATCATACGTTATCTAACGCGTTCTTATGGTTAAGGACGGGTTATGACATGAATAAAGCTTTTACTGGAACAAAATAAACTTCTCTGAAAGGATGGAAAGAACCCTTTTTCTTTGTTAATGAAAGAGTTATTCAGGATAATTGGGCAAACATTCGAAAATGGAGGAAAACCAAAATAGGGGTAATTAAGTCAATTGATTTTTCTGATGATGAAAGAATTACTGTTGAAAAATGGAAATTACTGGAACTTTCACAGCGTTCTTATGCAGATAATGAAGCCATCTTAGCACGGTGTGGAATGAGTGATAATTGGCGTGATGGATTTGTGCCAGTGTTACATTGGAAAGGCTGTGGTAGGTAACTGAGATGTGTTTTACTTACATTAGATTAATGTAAAATGTATTCGTATGTGCCTTGCATTCAATGCGTGTATTATGCTTTGCAGAAAACGAAATGCAGATTTTTAAAATATTCAAGAAGGCCAATCTGGATGCTCTTACTGTTTCTGAACGGCCAAAAACTACTGCTGAACTTGAGGCTAACAAGGACAGAGATACTGCGTTTGAATAACATTTGAATAGCCCTGAGCGGCCTACGGAAGGTGATAATGATGTGACTGTGCAACCTTCCTCATCAGATGTGGAAATTATTGAGTCTGATCCAAAACCGTCTATTACTAAGTAAACTGGAAAACGCACAAAGAGTTTGTGGAATCGTGCATCTAGCAAAGCTTCTCAACAAACAAAGAAAAGAAGTATGTCCTCATCCTTTTCTTCTGTACTATACAATATTTGTTAATGTTTATCTGTAAAATTGATTATCTATGATGTAGAACCGAATTTATCAATAGATGGTGACAAGGCCACTGCTAGTGGTGATAAGAGTGATAAAGTTGTTGATGCTGAGAATGATAATGATGAAGAAGAGAATGAAGAAGCGGATGAAGATAATACTATTAAAACTCCTCCTTATACTAATCCATTAACTTCATCAAGGGTTGATACCACACAATCTTCTTCCGCATCATAGCCGCCTTCCATTGTTCCCCTGGCCGGCTTAAGAGGGTTTTTAGAAAATCCTGTCAACAAATCCGATAGCTTTGCCAATTTTCTGAAGGTGCATATTACCAGCTAAGTCGTGAAAATCTATCTGTATTGTTCATTTTAACTGTAATTCATTGATCATATGTTTATGTTGCAGGGAAATACAATTGCTGATCTTTCTTCCTCTCTATCTGCAATGACCCTTAAACAAAGTTGCCAATCAACAGCTGCATCACTACTACTTCTGAATCACCATGTTCTTCATGGTCTGAAAATGCAAGAGGCCCAAGCAACTCTTGTGGATAATGCTATCCATACTGCCAGCAAGCTGAAAAGGATGGAGATTGACTTAAAAAATGCTGATCTTAAGTGGAAAACGGCAGTTGACATGGCAAAAAAGAAAGAGGAGGCATTGTAGCTAATTGAGAAAAAATGTGTTGCAGAGAGGGCTGAGAAAGAGAAGGTTATAGAAGAGAAAGAAAAACTGTTGAAAGAAGTAGAAGATTTGAAAAGAATGGTTGAACTAGAAAAATGTCATGTTGATGAAAAAGCCATTACTGCTGCAGTTTCAGAGAAAAAATTTGTGGAATTGAAGAATGGGATTCCTGCATTAATGCAGAGGGTGTTAAGTTCTCCCCTTGTTGGGCAAAATTTTCATAGGTATCTTGAGGCATCCACAGAAAGTGATTTCAGATGCTACCTTGGAAATTTTGGATGCTCTGCCAGTGAAGCCTGACCCCCTACCAACCGCTATTGCAAAATTTATCAAACCAGGTGCTGATGCTAGACTGAAAGTGGCCATGGATGAAGTAACTTCATTGAAGATTAACTCTTTAGAGGAAGTGTGTGCTAGGGAAGATGTGTCAGTTAAGGACATTTTAGATGTTCCTATTTAAGAAAATATTTTCTCTGTAATGACAATATACAATAACTTGATGCTGATAATTTATCTGTATATACTGTCATTATGTTTAATGTCAGCATTTTTTGTTGTTTATTATTGTGCTGTTATGTGCATTTAAATTCATATAGCGTGTCATATGAAATGATGTTTGCCTTAAACTGATTTTTGATTATGCATTGAACTGCAACCGTCGTCCGCTGTTCGTGATACTCATCACAGCATTCGCCTTTATGAGTCTAAAGTATACTGCTACTTAAATGTTATTGTGTTTTGAGTTTAATATTTGTATATCTGATTTGTTTTGAGTAAAACAAATATAATTCTATAATTTCTGCATAAACAATTTATTCATTCTCCGTTCTGCATTAACTGAATGATGTTATGAAGAAATAACGAGAAGTCTTTTGATAACTTCTGAAATAGGATGTGAATGAATCATAATGATAGTATTCTGTCCATATGTTATAAAAATTGATAAATGTGTTAGAGAAAATTCTGTTTATGGAACTAGCAATGTTCCGTCTAGCGTGTTGCGCTTAGGTTTTGTACAACTTTATAAAATACACTTGTATTTAATGTATTCTGTTTACAAGTTATAAATGGATTTATGCTGTTGTGATAAACCATTCTGTTTGTCATGACATTATGAGATCTTTAGTTTTGCCTCGGTGCCCTCTAGCGAAGTTAATACTTTACGCCAGCCGATCCCTTGTGTCTATAATGTTGACACAAGAGCTTTTACCATCGGGGAAATAAAAATGCCTTGCCTTATGTGGGTAGGAATGAATGCCATGCTTTACATTCGTAACGCGTAATGCTGTGCGTAAGAAAATTTTAAAATTTTATTGATAATACTGTCACACATACAACATTTTTGTGTAATATCTTCGCATGGGGTGATCAAGTCCCAATTAGAAAATTACAAAAAGTGTATTGTGTTATTGCCTGAACTGATGAAAATTAAAAATGTGATAAAAACTGTTCTGCGAGATTCATGATGTTATAATGTTGTCCGTGTACCGTATTGTGTCCTGCTTTCAATGTTACCACATTTTAGGTGGTTTGAAGTACCCGTTCACATCATCTCTACTGAACAACTGCCTTGATGATTCCCCCCTGACAAAATTTCCTGGAGCCTCATGAACCACTGATCTCTCCCTTGGTGGTCCAACATATTCAGAGTGTATCACTGTTACACCGTTTGGTGTTGGGAACCGCAATTCTGCATGCGGTGTAGAAGTAATTGCTCCAAATTTTCGAAGGGTCCGCCTACCGAACAACGTACTGAACCGTGATCTGCCATCAATAACTGTAAAGTCCACAATTTCTGTACGGACCAAAGGGTGTGTTCCTAGTGTGACATCCAGTTTTACTTTACCAACTGCTCTTATTGATTCACCCGTAATACCAGCAATCTTTAAGTTTGTGTAGCGTAACCGATTCTTCACGCTGAATGGATATTCCTTAAAACAATGCAAATACAAAATATCTGCTTCACTACCTGTGTCAGTATAAATGCGAGAGATATTTCTGTTTGCTATTATAGCTGAAATGACCACGGGCTCTTCTGACAAGTGCCAATTTGGAATGGTATGAAATATGATTGGAGCATACATCCAGCTCTCTGTTCTGCGTTCTCCGCCTACTTCATTTTCCTGCTCCTCATTCCATATGATCTTGATGTGCATTTCTGGAGTTGGATCCCTTTCATCATTCCGTTCTTCCCTTCCATTCCAATCACGTCATCCACCGTGACGTACTTTTCCCTTCCAAGCAAAATGTTTGTTTGGATCATTTCGCCGATATTTTTTCCCTGGCAACAGATGATTCAACTCGCTAGCCTTGATCTTTGCAATGATCTCTCTCATTAATGATTTGCAATTATCTGTTTCATGTCCATATGCCTCATGAAAGTCACACCACTTGTCACTCTGTGGTCCCTGATGCTCTTCCATCGGCGGTGGAGGGTGAAATGATTCCTTAATTGGTTCTGTGAACAAGATTTCCTTTGGAGTTTTTGTTAATGCCATAATAAGTGGATGCCTTTCTAATGGCTTTCGATGGTGATAATGGTCATTTGGATGATTATTTCCTCTCCAACCGCTCTGCTGTTGCTGGTAATTATTTTCATAACCCCGTTGTCTCTGATAATTGTCATTTCTGTTCCGCTCTCCGCCTTGCTGCCTGAAGTTTCTCTGATAATTATCCACTCTTGGATATCCCATTTCACCTGCTCGTAAATGTTTCTGAGCAATACCCAACGCTTGATGTAATGTCTTTGGAATATCATAACGCAAAGCATGAATTAGTCTCCCAAAACATCGCTGATCGAGACAAAATATAAATCTTGAAACAAGCTGAGACTCTGGTATGTCTGGTATTTTCTGACATTCAATGGTATAACGCTTCATGAAATCACTCAAAGATTCATTCTGACGCATCGTTATCTCATGTGCATCAAGATGTGACAACGTGCAGCTTCTCAAACTCTGATACTGCATCACAAATTTTGCCCTCAAATCAAGGAAACTGGTAATACTTCTTGGTGGCAAGCTAGCAAACCACTCTCTTGACATTTTCTGCAATACCATTGGAAACATATGGCACGCAGTTTCATCTTCCCAATGCTGTAACCTCATAACACCTTCAAACATAGTCAAAAAATCCTCCGGATCTGTTGTACCATCATAAACACCAATTGATGGAATTCCCAAATTTCTTGGTAATCGATAATCTGCAATTCGAGGAATAAAACACTGTGTTGATTCTGCCATTGGTGGTGGTTTGATAGCTTCATCACCAGTGATCAAAGCAAACAAATTATCCATAGCTGTTGCACGGATGATTGGTTGTGCTAACTTTTATTTAAATCGTGATGACGCTGTTTTAGTTAAAATTCCATCCAGTAACTTGCTTGCCATTTCTTCAATCATAAAGAATTGTTCACCTTCGTCTTTAAAATTCCAATCATCATCCAAAAAACCTTCATTATTGTGTTGATTATATTCATCATCAACTAAAGCATTCAACTAATTGAATAGCTTGGACAATTGTGATTTAGAAATTGACTTTCCTTTGCTGTTATGCCTAGCGTTCACATCAGAAGTCTTCTTGAAAGAGACATTATGTGTTCCTCGTCTGGCCTTCCATATTCCTGTGCTGGAACCTCCCATCAATGGTTTTCTCAACCGTGGTATGGTTTCATGAACTTGATCATCTGCCGTGTCAATGTTCAAATGATCTTCTTCTTCAACAGAAGTCTCTTCAAGAGTTAACTGATCAACTGGTATGTTTTCAATGAGATTTTCATCGATTGGTTCAAGTGTTGTTTTTGATGAGGTTGTTTCAGTTGCCTTCGTGCTCTTGGTGGTTTTGGTGGTCTTTGAGACGGGTGGCGCCATCTGTTAGTACGATTTTCCGTATAGCGGCTGTAAGGTACTAGTACAGAAGATTAGCTGCTCAGCGTGTGGCATATACTGTTGATTTTTGTTTGCCCTCGAGAAATAATCTCCGCAGACCCGAAATACAGATATATAAGATCTATGGGGTGGCCTCAATCAATCTGTGGATCAGTCTGTAATGATCCGTCTAGCGCACTGCTGCTAAGCGGCTAATGTTATTTTAGAATGAGAAAGAACTGTATGAGAGAGAAAGTGTACTTCTCTCTGACTGAAGTTCAGATCAGAATCCTCTCAAATGTGGTGACCCAGGGGGTCTATTTATAGGCGTAGAATGTCCGAAATTCATGGGATACACGTGTCAACCACAGAATGGTTCTGTTACGTGAAGTATCCGAAATGTCGGTGGCATGTGCTGACGTGGCTGCGTGCCATTCACGCGCTGAGTTAAAGGGCTTATGCATAGAAGCTACCTGCAGGGCTTATGCTTGACGCTGGGCGGCAACTCTGAAAAATGCCAAATTTCCTTATGTCTTGTGCTCTTTGATCGAGTTTTCTGTATAAACTTGATGTTTTTATGCGTGTATCTCCTAGGATACACCATTAAATTACAATTCAATCAAGTGGGGTTATTGTTATAATTTTGTCGGCCATATAAGGAAAAGAGTGTACTCTAGTAGTTTAAAACAATAATATCCTCTTCTCATTCCTATATCATCGCTAGACATCTTCATTTTCGTAAAAAAATATAGCAACGATTCAATAGCACCAACATGAATGGGTTGTAGGTTGGTGGTGTTCTGGTTGTTTTAAGGTGAATTGTTGAACAAGAAAACATAAATAATGAACTACAATAGTAGCATAATTAGCAGGTGTAGCAGTCGTGGTGATTGGGTGATTTATATGGTCAGGAAAAGAAAAGAAAGAGAGAAAAAAATGAAAGAAGGTTATGTTTGATGAGGGTACGGTTGTTGTTCACGATTAAAAACAGAAACATGCACGTAAGCCGTAGCAATTAACACGATGAAAGAATGAGTCGAAGGAGGTTCTTGAATGTGAGAAAAATATAACAACAAAAGTGATGGTGATCATGAAGTAGAGAGAAAATGAAAAGTGGTGATCTCTCCTCTCCCTCTCATGTAACATGTATGTATTTCCATAGATAAGAAGAGATGTGGTGATCGTTGTCGACAGAAGTATTCGAGCCAGGAAGAAGAAAACAAGATAAATAAAAGCAGATTATGACATGTAATAAATTCGTACATTTTTCTGTTAATGATTTCTATCCAAATTTGTTTTGTAATGAAGTTGGAATCAACAGAGAATCTCGAACAGAAGAAGAGTTTAGGAGAAAAAGATAACAATAAAGTTGAAGTCGATTGGCAACTGATTTTCTGATTTTTGTTTGTATTGAAGCAGATGGTGAATGAAACTGAAATTGTAATTTATTTTGTTTGATTCTTCTTATCGAATTGTATCAGGTGAATTAGATGGCTAACTGAATTTGTGTTTACTCGATTGTCTTATTGATGTGAAGATTCGATGGGTAACAAATTGCAGACAGGAAGGACGGATAGAATAAAATAAAAAGAAAAGTGATGTTATGCCCAACTGAATTCGATTCTTATCTAGTTAATATCTAACAATCTTTATATCATACTGAATTATTATATATGATTTTGTAATCTGTTTTGTTTTCATTCCAATATAAAAATGATTCAGTGAAAGTGTAATATATATTGAGATAGGATAGATAGGATAGATAGTGATAGATATAGATTGCCAACAGAAAGTAGGCTAATAAATCAACATGTATCATTATTTAAAGAATATGAGATTGTGTTTGGAGTGGTGATTGAATAAAAACAAGAAAAGAATTTGGAAAAGGTTTTCACAAGGTGATTGTAAGATTATATGTAATATGTGATAAAGTAGAGTAATATAATAGTAATATAGTCTTCTAAATTGAATCTATCTGTCGACTTATATAAATAAATAAATATAATAATAATATTAATTATTAATTAATAATGCATCACCTGGATGATAATGAAAGGAAACTGAACAAACAGTGGATTTAATTTAAATATTTAGTAGCTGGATGATTTGGCTTATCATCAAATCACAGAGTGTTAAATCGTGTCCATTGCTAAAAAGTTAATATATAAGAGTGTTCGGATAAATCTCCAATTTTTACATTAAGTCCATTTATTTATTCTGGTCATTAACTGTATGAAACCTGATCAACAAGGTTCATTAATTATTTATTTGTAGTTCCAAGTAATATATACGGAGTATTAAAACTCAACTCATCAAAGTAAAAATATTCTTAAAAATCCTAAATTTTATATAACTTAATTATGGATCAACGTTTATTTTTAAAATCACATAAGTTGAAATTTAACTTGTTTAAATAATCATTGAATGATAACGAGTGTTACTATCATTTTCTTAAATAGATTCAAAACCATATATATATATATATATATATATATATATATATATATATATATATATTCATCACGTTTTAAATAGAGTGTTTTATTTTATCGTAAGTTATTTATATATTTCATTCTAACAATTAAGTCATTTAATATTTCAATTTATTATTATACCTATATGTAATTAAATATATACATATCTGTTTACAAATAATTGTTCGTGAATCGTCGGGAATGATCGAAGGTCAATTGAACAGTTCAAAATTTTTGAGATTCAACCTAACAGACTTTTCTTATTGTGTCAAAAATATTAAATCGTATCGAGAGTTTGGTTAAAAATTAGTCGAAATTTTCCGGGTCATTACAGTACCTACCCGTTAAAGAAATTTCGTCCCGAAATTTGAGTGGTGACAGTTGGAATTGAAATTGAGAATGTTTTAGTACCATATTTGAACTCAGATTCTTAATAGAAAGATTTTATTCGTCTAAGAATGTTCATGGTGACAGTAAGGTCGAGTTCAGTTTCATGATGAACTCGAACCAAGTAACATGGTTTAGGATGAATACAAGTCAAGTAACACGGTTCATGGTGACAGTAAGGTTGATCAAGCATTACCATCATCACGTTCCATTAGAACTTCCGCATGACTTACTGTAATATAATCACGTTGATCAAGTGTCATTATATTAACTCATGCTTTCATTCCAATATTACTCCAAAATATCAAAGGATTTAAACTTCTGTGTTTCACTAAAATTTAGAAGTCAAAACAGTTTTCGATATGATGTACTAAGGATAGAATGAAGGTGAAGATAATTACAAACAAAAACGATATAAAGATACCTTCAGAAATGTTGAGGATATTTATGACTAAAGAAGATATAACGATATCATAGAAATATTGGAGATATTATAATAAAGAGAGAAGATTTCGATCGCTTCCCGAGCTTTTCCAACGTACCATCCTTTTATTAAACTTCTGTCTCCTAAGACCTTTCAGCTGTTTATAATGCTTCATCAGTATTCTCATATCTGAATCATTGGTTATCAATCCGAGGTGTTTCAAGAATTTCGAAGGGTTTGAATGAAGATTGTAATTGTCAAGATACATAGGATGTTTAAGATGGAATCCAGTGGAAAACTTGAGGAAATATTTAACTGTAGTAGATGTAAGTTATTAACGATATTTTAAATTAAAAAGTATTGTAATTAATATTTCCTACTCTTTTAATACTTTTTAATTGTCCAAGGTTAATAGTCCAATGTTAGTAGTCCGATAGTCCAAGGTTAGTGTAGGTTTAAAGTTTTACGAAGTTAATTAATTGGTTACTAATAAATTTTATTTTGTCCATTATTTTCTTCATTATACCACTTGTCAACTTTTGACTTGGATTCTGATTGGTCAAAATCCGAATATGAAATTGAATTTGAATGAAAATAGTTATTCTTCGGTGAACGAATATGTATATATGTGGATTTGAACAGTATTGTTGATGACTGTTGAATCTGAATTGAAGAATGTACAGTGTAACTTATTAATGTGAAAACTAAATATTCCTCGGATATTACCTACCTGTTAAAATATTTTCACGATTAACAGTTTGTACAAAAGAACTTTTAATTACAATCTTTATGAAAATATATATTCATATATATTTTTTTCAGATGTAATCATGAATTAAATGAGTTAATATGATATTAAACTCATCTGATTTACGGTTAGAACTAGAGTACATAATCTCTATAACATTAGAGATTACATAATCGCCATGTCGATCGAAGATAAATGAGGTAGAACGATACGTAGAACGAAGATCAGGCTCGATGTATAGATTGTGATGTTGAGGCGTGTGATGTTGAGGATACTGGTGCTGTTGATTCTGGTGGTACTGTTGATGCTGGTGATGCTACTGGTGTTTGAAAGTTCTGCACCATATTCTCCAAAGTTGTTACTCGGGCGCGAAACTCGTTGACTTCTTCTATTATTCCGGGATGATTGGCGGTTTGAACAAATGAATGAATAAGGTTTATAATTGTAGATATTATGTAATCGTTGCAAGATATCCTGGAAATGTGGGTAAAGATGTGAAACAACCCAACCCGTATTCCATACGATAATTTTTTTTATATAATACACATTTACGCTCCAATTAAATATGTAAACCATTCCACACGTTTCGTTAAAACATACAACAAGTTTAGTGTTTACAAAAGGCACGAGGCCATTAATAAATGTGACACAAGTTTGACCTATCCAAAAGCGATAGTTTTAATCCAAACAACACTTCGAGCATGATTTGGGGCTAAACTACCCAAAACGCTAGGCCAACTTCAAAGCCTCCAACGAAACATCATCAAAGGACACCTAGTGCCCAACAACCCCTTTTCCCCTATCCGCACCTGCATCTAAAAAGATAAACAACGAGAGGGGTAAGCTAATAGCTTAGTGAATGCAATAATTATACATGTTCATATATAACCTACTTACTTGCAATCACTTACACAATACCGCATACAAGCTAGCAATTCGATAACCATGCAAACATCATGCATAAACTACTATCCACAAATTCACAAGAAGCTAGCAACAACAATATCATATAGTTTACAATTTAATTATGGTAGATACGAATTCACACAACCATGGTTAACCAATCATACAAGGGAACGGTACTCGTAAAAGACCGTCGGAGTTCATAACATCCATTAATGTTACTTAAACACCGCGTAATCACCAATCCCCCGGGTGATGTCTTGAACACCGCGACTAACTCACCCCCATGACAATGTGGCGTCTTGAACACCCCGACGATTCCACATGTCAATCAAGACCATGAGTGGTGCCTTAAACACCGCGGCATCCACTCCCATGACAATGCGGTGTCTTAAACACCGTGACAATACCACATGTCAATCAAACAATGAGTAGTGTCTTGAACACCGTGACAATACTATTCGTTACTTAGAATGTGGTGTCTTGAACACCGCGACAATTCCACATTCATACCACATAAATAAATACATTATATACGTACACGCATAATTATTCCACTCACCTTAACACAAGGATGATGATTATGCACTTCCGAACTTCAAAGCAATGTACCTAATACATTAAGTACACTTTCAATACACAAACTAGTGGAACTAGCCACATTACTTACACTTGAGCATTTAATGACCCAATTTGCATTAAATAACTCAACTACACCAAAACCGCCCTTAATTGGCCAAGACACATGTTAAATCACCAAAACTAGTGATTTAAAGTCTACTAACTTAAACCAACACAAACTTAGGGTAATTCATACCCATTTCACGACCCAGTGTATACACGTCTCAGGCTAGATCACAACTAAAAGTATATATATTTTTGGAATCAATCTCAACTCTGTATAGCTAACTCCCACATTACTGCATATAGAGTGTCTATGGTTGTTCCAAATAATATATACACATGGGTCGATATGATATGTCAAAACATTTGCATACGTGTCTATGGTATCCCAAGATTACATAATATATTAGAATACATGTATAATACAATATAAGTTAGCTAGGATATGATTAATATAGATTTGTTACCAATTTTCACGTAGCTACATCAAGAAAAATTATCCAATCTTGTTTTACCCATAACTTCTTCGTTTTAAATCCGTTTTGAGTGAGTCAAATTGCTATGGTTTCATATTGAACTCTATTTTATGAATCTAAACAGAAAAAGTATAGGTTTATAGTCGGAAATATAAGTTACAAGTCGTTTTTGTAAGAGGTAGTCATTTCAGTCGAAAGAACGACATCTTGATGACCATTTTGAAAAACATACTTCCACTTTGAGTTTAACCATGATTTTTGGATATAGTTTCATGTTCATAAGAAAAATCATTTTCCCAGAAGAACAAATTTTAAATCAAAGTTTATCATAGTTTTTAATTAACTAACCCAAAACAGCCCGCGGTGTTACTACGACGGCGTATGTCCGGTTTTACAGTGTTCTTCGTGTTTCCAGGTTTTAAATCATTAAGTTAGCATATCATATAGATATAGAACATGTGTTTAGTTGATTTTAAAAGTCAAGTTAGAAGGATTAACTTTTGTTTGCGAACAAGTTTAGAATTAACTAAACTATGTTCTAGTGATTACAAGTTTAAACTTTCGAATAAGATAGCTTTATATGTATGAATCGAATGATGTTATGAACATCATTACTACCTCAAGTTTTCTGGATAAAACTACTGGAAATGAGAAAAATGGATCTAGCTTCAAAGGATCCTTGGATGGCCTGAAAGTTCTTGAAGCAGAATCATGACACGAAAACAAGTTCAAGTAAGATTTCCACTCGAAATAAGATTGTTATAGTTATAGAAATTGATCAAAGTTTGAATATGAGTATTACCTTGTATTAGAAAGATATCTTACTATAAATAATAAATATTTCTTGAGGTTGAATGATCACTCTACAAGATTGGAAGTAAGCTAGCAAACTTGGAAGTATTCTTGATTTTATGAAACTAGAACTTGTAGAATTTATGAAGATCACTTAGAACTTGAAGATAGAACTTGAGAGAGATTAATTAGATGAAGAAAATTGAAGAATGAAAGTGTTTGTAGGTGTTTTTGGTCGTTGGTATATGGATTAGATATTAAGGATGTTTAATTTTGTTTACATGTAAATAAGTCATGAATGATTACTCATATTTTTGTAATTTTATGAGATATTTCATGCTAGTTGCCAAATGATGGTTCTCACATGTGTTAGGTGACTCACATGGGCTGCTAAGAGCTGATTATTGGAGTGTATATACCAATAGTACATACATCTAAAAGCTGTGTATTGTACGAGTACGAATACGGGTGCATACGAGTAGAATTGTTGATGAAACTGAACAAGGATGTAATTGTAAGCATTTTTGTTAAGTAGAAGTATTTTGATAAGTGTCTTGAATTCTTTCAAAAGTGTATGAATACATATTAAAACACAACATGTATATACATTTTAACTGAGTTGTTAAGTCATCGTTAGTCGTTACATGTAAGTGTTCTTTTGAAACCTTTAGGTTAACGATCTTGTTAAATATTGTTAACCCATTGTTTATTAAATCAAATGAGATGTTAAATTATTACATTATCATGATATCATGATGTATTAATATATCTTAATATGATATATATACATTAAATGTCGTTACAACGATAATAGTTACATATATGTCTCATTTCAAAATCATTAAGTTAGTAGTCTTGTTTTTACATATGTAGTACATTGTTAATATACTTAATGATATGCTTACTTATCATAATATCATGTTAACTATATATATATATATATATATATATATATATATATATATATATATATATATATATATATATATATATATGTCATCATATAGTTTTTACAAGTTTTAACGTTCGTGAATCGCCGGTCAACTTGGGTGGTCAATTGTCTATATGAAACCTATTTCAATTAATCAAGTCTTAACAAGTTTGATTACTTAACATGTTGGAAACACTTAATCATGTAAATAACAATTTCATTTAATATATATATAAACATGGAAAAGTTCGGGTCACTACATAAACTTACAAACTTGGTCAACTTAACCCATTTGCAATCCTTTCAACATTTAACAAGTGTTTTAGTGCTTAGCAACACAGTTAACACTTACAAATCTCATTTCATTTGACCAAAACCCTAGATTGTAGCTATTAGAGTTTCATTACAACAACATAACCCAAATTCACCCATTTTACCCTCAAATGGGTCATACAAGTCTCTAGTGACCAAAACCCTAGCCATTAACCAATTAAAACTCAAAACATAGAGTTAAGACTTACCAACACTATCCACTTGTAGCTAAGAACAAGAAGAACAACTTTAATTCTTGCTCCAAGGTTTAATTCACAAATCTCCACTCTCAAATCTCACTTGAAATCAAATGGGTTTTTAAGTTTTGAGAGAAATTAGAGGAAGAAAATGAAAAAGAAATAGATAATAGAGAAAAGACATACGCGAAAAGACAATTATACCCTTGAACCACTTATTTTAAAACAAAAATCCGGAACCAGTTCACCCAGTGGGTCGCGCCGTGGCCCCAATTGCCGCGGCGCGGCAATTAACGTATTTTACGAGCTTTCTTAAATCATTCCTGACTCAGATTCTAGTTATTGGTCGCGGCGTGACCTTATTCTCCGCGGCGCGACCTATAAGGGAAAACTCGACCCTTCTTAACAGGCCTCCTGACTTTGTTTTGAGTTTAATGTCACAGCGTGACAAAGGCTTCCGCGGCGCGGCAATGGCCTTCAACTGATCCATTCGACAACTTTACACAACTTAACGATTTATTCAACTTGTACACCTTGTTTACACTTCCTATGCACGTCTATACTTCATCTTTTAGTCTCACAACACTTAACATCAACAAAGACCCATGCATATACTTATACATGCATATATTCTACACACATATATATACACATACATATTAGTATATATATATATATATATATATATATATATATATATATATATATATATATATATATATATATATATACTCAATAATTAGCACTTAGGTCTTTTAATCACATAAACTGTGACGACCCCGTCAAAACACTTAACGGATCCGTCAGTTGGTCCCACAGCTTGATCGGACTTAAATGAATTAAATAAACAAAGTTGCATTCTTTTATTTCAAAATGTTCCCCAAAAAGGAAACAAACCAAATTAAGTAGTTTGAAAACCAACCAACCATAATATTAAACCAAAAGCTGACACAAAACATTGCCAACAAACCCACAATTTAAATTATCCAAAATAGAATGCAAACTTAAGTTTCATAAATAGTTTCATAAAATCTGCCCAAATGCATGCAGACTCTTCTAACGACAGCGGAAGCATCAAATAACTCAAGTACCTGTGAAAACATGCAAGTAAACTGTCAACACAAAGGTTGAGTGAATTATAGGTTTAAATAAATAAGTAAACTTTAGACCACAAGATTTAAAAATGTTAGAAAACATTAAACATTATTCCATTATCAATGAGCCACCTGGTAACCACTTAACCCTTTATTTACCCTTGCCAAACACAATAAAAATATACACTTGGACAGTGTATCTACAACAAATTACGAAGTACTAAACATTCCGATTATAAATTGCTAGCGCGACTAGCTCGAAATGGGGTTGTCAAACCCGATAGATCTATCCGTAGGATTCGCGTTCACCGGTAGAAACCAATGATTACAGTTACCAGACTAGGGAATATTTTTGTCCAACTCACAATGAATAATTAAATTTAACTGTTACTTGTGTCTAAACGTAAATAAAAATCTGCATGTAATCACATCCCAAAAATATACTTTGAAAAGTATGTAAAAACGGGACTATAACTCACCTTAAATAGCAACTGAAGAAATCTCACAAACACGCGAACAGCAAGTAAAGTAAAGTGATCAAGAAAGATCACAACGCCGACCTATAAATAAAGCAGGTCGAAATAAATAACTAACTTAGGCCAAGTCTTAGTATGATAACTATTGTACATGTTGCAAGTAGGCATAGAACATTACTCAGCAAGCATCGGTTTGATTGGAACAGCATAAGGACACACACTTTCTATTTTTAGAAAGTTTCTATTTTTAGCAGGTTTCCATTTTTGGAAAGTTTTCTATTTTAGGAAAGTTCCTATTTTTGGAAAGTTTCTATTTTTGGAAAGTTTCTATTTTTGGAAAGTTTCTATTTTTGGAAAGTTTCTATTTTAGGAAAGTTTCTATTTTTGGAAAGTTTCTATTTTTGGAAAGTTTCCAAATTTAGAAAGTTCTATTTTTAGAAAGTTTTGAAGTTAGGAAAGTTTCCTTATTTAGAAAGTCAACTGAAGTCAACTGGAAGTCAAAGTCAACCGAAAGTCAACTCAAAAGTCAACCTTGGTCAAACATAGTCAACATTAATTTTAAAAGTGTAAGTTATAATAATAACATAGGTTATAATGTTATTTAAAGTCAAAAGTGTATAATAATGTCTTAACATAAGTTTAATTAAATAAAATGAATTATTAAAGTTAATATAAGTTGAAATGTTATAATTAGTATAACATAAGTATTTAATTAATTAATTAAATATCAATCATAATATAAATATTATTAATTTATAATAAATTTTAAATCATATCATAAGTATTATTAATTAATAATGAATTATTAATCATATCATAAGTTTCTAATTAAAATTATTAAATCATAAGTATTTAATAATTAAGTCATAATTAAATAATAATTAAGTCT
Source organism: Rutidosis leptorrhynchoides (assembly GCF_046630445.1). Classification (NCBI taxonomy): domain Eukaryota; kingdom Viridiplantae; phylum Streptophyta; class Magnoliopsida; order Asterales; family Asteraceae; genus Rutidosis; species Rutidosis leptorrhynchoides. The sequence goes on from NC_092337.1 coordinate 265,127,957, forward strand.
TATAATAATTAAATAATTATTTAATATTTATTATAAGTCTTTTAATAATTTCTCAAAATTAAATTTAATACTTATCATAAGTATTTTCCTTTAATAATAAAAGTATTATTAATCATAAGTCTAATTAAAATGTTAATGAAATTATAATTAATAATTAAATGATATAATAAATATTTATATCATAAGTTTTAAATAATAATAATTACTTCTTTTATCATAAGTAATTAATTAATAATGAATTCCATAAATTTTATCATAAGTTTAATCATTAACCATAAGTTTTAAGTTTAAAAGTTCGCCGGGTCGTATCTTGAGCCCCGGGTGTCGGTTTCGGGCAAGCCACATATGTAACTTCACCTACTCAAACCACCCGACACATTTATGAACTCAAGAACACTCCAAGAACAGTCCCTAAGTCGTGCATATCAGCCATGACTTCAATTGGGAAATCATTTTACTCAAAACAGTAATTCGGGCAAAACGGGTGAACCGTGGCTCGGATTTAGGTGACCCGAACATGAATATTCGTCTCACCATCAGTCCTAACCAAATGAGGCACCCTAAAGACACCAAGGATGGTCACAAAGTCGGACCCAACCTTGTTCATGCCAAGAACACCTTTCAATCTTTAACAAAAACTAAATTAAGCGTATCTAGGGCTCCGGGAATCGAAACGACATGAATCCGGAGTCTAAAATTAATGTCTTGATGAGAGGAACTCATTTATGTACTTTATTTTAACATTCATATCAGTTATATAGTCAGAATATACGAAACAAACTGCTGTCCAAAATTTACAAACCGAAAACATGAACAAACGAGTAATTCTACGCATTCAAACAACATTACAACAACTTATACATATCATACTAATCATATAACATATAAAATCAGTAATATAATTGAAAAATCAAAAAGCTAGGGTTAGGGTTTATACCCTAATCGAGAATCAAAGTATATGATCGCGTAGAGAACGAGGAGAGTAATCCGATTGTATAAACGATTTAATGATCCAAGTATTAATTTTTATTGATGAAGATGATGAATGGTGGTGGTGGTGGCGTCAACTAGGGAGGAAGGAGAAGAGGAGAGCAAAATATTAAATTAGGTTTTGTGATAATGAGATAAAATTAGCAAAAGAGGAAAACAAGGAGCCAACACTCCCTCCCCTTGGGAGTGTTCGGCCGATTTGGTGAGGGGGTGGGCCCCTTAGTGGGCCAACTTGTCCAACATTGAAAAACGTGCATTTCCTGATGGCCCGAAAGCCCGAACGAATCCCGAAACGCGAAAACACGCTTACGCGATTAAAAATCCGGAAAGATAACGAACGCGCGACGAAAAATAAATATAAATACACCTATTAATAATATGACCTTAAAATATCATATTTAAAATATTTAGGATTTAAAAATCACGAAAGCTCGACCGTTGGTTTAAAAACCGAAAAGATTCGCCGGATGGAAATCCGCGGAACGTAGAAACGTATAATTTAAAATATGAATACATATATCCACATAACACATAATAATTATTATATATATATTATTACAAAAATAATAATATAGGTCATGGAAATGACGTGGCACACTAACAGTTAACGGTCGTTAAATAATTAACGGAAAAAGATAACGGAAAAAGTAGGGTCGTGACAGTACCTCCCCGTTATGGAAATTTCGTCCCGAAATTTAAGCAGGCGCAGGGGTTGACTCGGCATCTGAGAACAAATGCGGATACTTCTGCTTCATTTGGTCTTCACGCTCCCAAGTGAACTCGGGACCGCGTCTAGCGTTCCATCGGACCCGAACAATAGGAATTCTGCTCTGTTTAAGAGTCTTAACCTCTCGGTCCATGATCTCAACTGGCTCCTCAATAAAATGCAATTGCTTGTCAACCTGAAGTTCCTCCAAAGGAATAGTCTGATCAAATTCAGCCAAACACTTCTTTATGTTCGAAATATGGAAAACATCGTGAACAGCACTGAGTTCTTGTGGCAACTTCAAACGATAAGCCACCGGTCCAACTCTTTCAATGATCTCAAACGGTCCCACGAAACGAGGACTTAACTTCCCTCTTTTACCAAAACGAATAACAACCTTCCAAGGCGAAACTTTTAACATAACACGATCACCAACTTGAAATTCAACATCTTTCCTTCCTTTGTCGGCATAACTCTTTTGCCGACTTCTAGCAGTTCTCAACCTTTCTTTAATTTGAACAATCTTCTCAGTAGTCTCATGAATAATCTCTGGACCTGTAAGTTGAGCATCCCCAACCTCATTCCAACAAATAGGAGATCTACATTTCCTACCGTACAAAGCTTCAAACGGTGCGGCTTTAATACTTGCGTGGTAGCTGTTGTTATAAGAAAACTCAGCTAACGGCAAATACTTATCCCACCCATTTCCAAAATCAATCACACAAGCTCGCAACATATCTTCTAATGTCTGAATGGTCCTCTCACTTTGACCATCCGTTTGAGGATGATAAGCGGTGCTCATATCCAATCTAGTGCCCAAGGCTTCTTGCAACGATTGCCAAAATCTCGATACAAATCGACTATCTCTGTCGGAAATTATAGAAACGGGAACACCATGCCTCGAAACAATCTCTTTCAAATACAAACGGGTGAGTCTTTCCATGGAATCGGTTTCCCTAATCGGCAAAAAGTGAGCCGACTTAGTGAGTCGATCTACAATCACCCAAATCGCATCGTAGCCACCCGAAACTCTTGGTAACTTAGTGATAAAATCCATAGTGATACCTTCCCACTTCCACTCGGGAATTTCTGGTTGTACCAACAATCCGGACGGTTTTTGATGTTCTGCTTTGACCTTAGAACAGGTCAAACACTTAGCCACATACGTAGCCACGTCACCTTTCAAATTTGGCCACCAATACAGCTCCTTAAGATCATGGTACATCTTCCCTGAACCAGGATGAATAGAGTACCTAGACTTATGAGCCTCATCCAAAACAAGTTGTCGCAGTTCACCAAACTTCGGAACCCAAAGACGTCCTACAAAGTACCTAGTACCATCTGCTCGAATCTCAAATTTCTTAGCCATACCTCTTACGTTCTCTTTCACAAAATTCTCTTCCTTTAAGGCTTCTTGTTGTGCCTCAAGAATCTGCCTTGCGAGGTTTGATCTAACTGTCATATTCAAGGCCCTAACCCTGCGAGGTTCAGTCCTTTCTTTACGACTCAATGCATCAGCCATAACATTGGCCTTACCCGGGTGATACAAAAGGTCACAATCGTAATCATTCAACGTCTCAATCCATCTTCGTTGTCTCATGTTCAACTGTTTCTGATCGAGGATATGTTGAAGACTTTTGTGATCTGTGTACACAGTACTCTTGACCCCATACAAATAATGTCTCCAAATCTTAAGTGCAAAAACAACGGCCCCCAACTCTAAATCATGAGTTGTATAGTTCTGCTCGTGAATCTTCAACTGACGTGATGCGTACGCAATAACCTTCTTTCGTTGCATCAAAACGCAACCATAGCCTTGTCGTGATGCGTCGCAATAAACAACAAAATCATCATTACCCTCCGGTAGAGACAATATCGGAGCGGTAGTCAGTTTCTTCTTCAAAATCTGAAAAGCATTCTCCTGTTCATCCTTCCACTCATACTTTTTCCCTTTATGCGTTAAAGCAGTCAGAGGTTTCGCTATACGAGAGAAATCCTGGATGAACCTTCGATAGTAACCTGCCAATCCTAAGAACTGACGAATTTGAGTAGGAGTTTTCGGGGTTTCCCACTTTTCAATCGCCTCAATTTTAGCAGGATCAACCTGTATTCCTTGTTTGCTAACAATGTGACCAAGGAACTGAACTTCTCTTAACCAAAAAGCACACTTAGAGAACTTAGCGTACAACTCTTCTTTCTTTAACAAATCAAGCACTAACCTCAAGTGTTCTTCGTGCTCTTCATCACTCTTAGAATAGATAAGGATGTCGTCGATGAAAACAATGACGAACTTGTCCAGATAGGGTCTACACACACGGTTCATGAGGTCCATGAACACAGCAGGTGCATTTGTCAATCCGAACGGCATAACAAGAAATTCAAAGTGACCGTAACGGGTGCGAAAAGCAGTTTTTGAAACATCAGATTCTTTAACACGCAACTGATGATAGCCAGAACGGAGATCAATTTTTGAATAAACAGAAGAACCCTGAAGCTGATCGAACAGATCATCAATTCTCAGAAGAGGATAACGATTTTTAACAGTGAGCTTATTCAGTTCACGATAATCAATGCATAAACGAAAAGAACCATCCTTCTTCTTAACAAACAGAACAGGAGCTCCCCAAGGGGACGAACTAGGACGAATAAAACCCTTGTCTAACAACTCACGGAGTTGACTTGACAATTCTTGAAGTTCAGAAGGCGCAAGACGATAAGGAGCACGTGCTACAGGAGCAGCGCCGGGAACAAGATCAATTTGGAATTCTACCGCGCGTTGCGGCGGAAGGCCAGGTAAGTCATCGGGAAACACCTCGGGAAAATCCCTGACAATATGAACGTCATCAACGTTCTTTACTTCCCAACTAGGATCAACAACATGAGCAAGAATAGCATGACAGCCTTTGCGGAGATGTTTACGAACTTTCATACAGCTAATAAGGTTTAACTGTGTGCATTTCTTATCTCCAAAGACCATCAGTGGCTCTCCAATCACATCAGTAATACGAATAGCCTTATCATAACAGACGATCTCGGCACGGTTCGCGGACAACCAATCCATACCAATAACAATATCAAAACTACCAAGTTCAATCGGTATCAAATCTATCTCGAAATCCCTACCACCCAGGTTAATGTTACACTTACGATGTACAGTCTTAGCAGTAAGTTCCTTACCATTAGCTACTTCAACAACATAAGTATTGTCTAAGAGAGTTAACGGCGTTTTGATTCTCGGACTTAATTTACTTGACACGAAACTTAAATCAGCCCCTGAATCAAATAACACATAAACTGATAAATCGTTGACTGAGAACGTACCAGTAACAAGCTTAGGATCTTCCTCCGCATCCTTAGCATTAATGTTGAACGCTCGGCCGCGTGCAGTCTCTGCAGTCTTCTTGTTGGGACAAGCATCTCGGAAATGCCCCGGCTTCCCACACTCATAACAAACCCTTGGATTACCTCCATTATTCGATTTCCCATTACCGTTACCGTTACCACCTCTATTACCAACATTATTATTATTACCACCAGTCGCGGGAGTAGCAGACCCCGGCAAAAGCACTGTACAATCTTTAGCAATGTGCCCTTGCTTAGAGCACCTCTTACAAGTAACTGTGCAGTAACCATCATGAACTTTATAGCAACGAGGACACACACGCTGATTTCTGTTGTTAGCACCTGAGGTATCCTGTTTCTTCTGCTGATTTTGGTTTTGATTGCGGTTGTTATCCCACTTTCGTTTCCCATTATCAGCCTTCTTGACAACCTCCTCACTACTTTCAACAACTGTAGTCTTGCTTCTTCTCAACACCTTGTCATTAAGTTTGTGGGCCATAGTCATAGCTGCCTCAATAGTCTGGGGTTCACTGGACTCAACCCCGTGTTCAATCTTCTCGGACAAACCATCAATGTAAGCCTCAATTTTGCGGTCCTCATCCGCATAAACCCTAGGACACAGCAAAGTTAACTCGAAAAACCTTCGTTCATAGGCATCTAATTCGGTGCCATGCATTTTCAAATTCTTGAGCTCAACCTCTAGCTTCTTAAGCTCACCCCGAGGTCTATAGCGGGTGATCAATCTTTCCTTAAAATCATTCCAGGCCAAACCATAAGCTACATCGCTTCCCAAACTACTAACCAGATTGTTCCACCATGTCAAGGCACTATCCTTGAGAGTGCAACTAGCGAAACTAACTTTGTCCTCTTCACGGACCCGACTGACCCTGAAAATAGATTCGATTTTCTCGAACCAACGAGTAAGCCCTATTGGTCCTTCCGTACCACTGAATTCTTGAGGTCGACCAGCCATAAAAGTTTTGTGGGAGCATCCCACGTTGTTGTTCGCATTGGCATTAACATCAGCATTTGCTGCCATAGCAGCAGCAATTCCTTCATTGATCAGGCGTTGCATACGCGCTTCAGTGGACTCTCTTGGAGGCATGATCTTCAAAATAGAATAACACATCCGTTAGTACCAAGAATAATACTAGTGTCATAAAGGAATAGATCAAAACACGAAAAGACTAACCATTAAGATATTAGTCAACTAACACTATGAGTAATAACATGACAGTTATGATTGTTATAGAAATAACCATCACATGCATACATATTTTATGATAACATCATACAACATACATAGCACCTAACATACATGAACATATATTACGCATAATATAACATGCCAAGAGCCACAACATCAGAAATAAAACATGATAATGATAATAGATGTCATAAAAATAACCATCCATACATAATGAAAAATATCCCATAACAAAATCTTAATAAAATCCTCGGCAAAACGCCGTACATAACCCAAAATGTATGTATAAAAAGGACATTAAGTCTGATGAAATAGATAATCAATATGAATAATCACATCACATTCGCTTAGAGCGGGTGTGATAAGCTGGTCCAGCATGAGTCTCAGCAGGATCCTCATACTTACGCAACTTCCCTTTCACAACATCCAACTCTTCCTTCAACACACGAACAGTGCTCTCGAGAGCCTCGAACTTAGCATTAACTTCTCGATCACGCTTGCGGTTCGCATCCTCAACCCTATGCTTGAAAGTGATAAAGTTACCCATGTCGGCACGGATCTCGTCCATAACTTCATTATGTGGCAAGGTGCGCAAACAATCACTAAGGGCGTTAATACGTGTCACCTCATTATAAGCCCGGTTCATATGAGTAATGGTAGAAAAATAGTAATGAACAGGATCATCGATCTCCGGTTGATTAGCACGACGTCTAGCAGGAGACGGAGGAGCAGGAGCAGCAACAGAGTTATCGCTCGAAGTCGACATCTGCAAACAGCAAAACCGCAAACCATATACCAAAAGATATGAAAGCTAATAATATAACTTATACGAAATGAAATGCATAATAATGCTATAGCAAAAAGGTCGGGCTGTAGACTAGACTCTAATGCACCCTAATAACCACGGGTTGACCACATTAAGACCGCCTAGTTCCCTACAACCAGAGCTCTGATACCACATGTGACGACCCCGTCAAAACACTTAACGGATCCGTCAGTTGGTCCCACAGCTTGATCGGACTTAAATGAATTAAATAAACAAAGTTGCATTCTTTTATTTCAAAATGTTCCCCAAAAAGGAAACAAACCAAATTAAGTAGTTTGAAAACCAACCAACCATAATATTAAACCAAAAGCTGACACAAAACATTGCCAACAAACCCACAATTTAAATTATCCAAAATAGAATGCAAACTTAAGTTTCATAAATAGTTTCATAAAATCTGCCCAAATGCATGCAGACTCTTCTAACGACAGCGGAAGCATCAAATAACTCAAGTACCTGTGAAAACATGCAAGTAAACTGTCAACACAAAGGTTGAGTGAATTATAGGTTTAAATAAATAAGTAAACTTTAGACCACAAGATTTAAAAATGTTAGAAAACATTAAACATTATTCCATTATCAATGAGCCACCTGGTAACCACTTAACCCTTTATTTACCCTTGCCAAACACAATAAAAATATACACTTGGACAGTGTATCTACAACAAATTACGAAGTACTAAACATTCCGATTATAAATTGCTAGCGCGACTAGCTCGAAATGGGGTTGTCAAACCCGATAGATCTATCCGTAGGATTCGCGTTCACCGGTAGAAACCAATGATTACAGTTACCAGACTAGGGAATATTTTTGTCCAACTCACAATGAATAATTAAATTTAAGTGTTACTTGTGTCTAAACGTAAATAAAAATCTGCATGTAATCACATCCCAAAAATATACTTTGAAAAGTATGTAAAAACGGGACTATAACTCACCTTAAATAGCAACTGAAGAAATCTCACAAACACGCGAACAGCAAGTAAAGTAAAGTGATCAAGAAAGATCACAACGCCGACCTATAAATAAAGCAGGTCGAAATAAATAACTAACTTAGGCCAAGTCTTAGTATGATAGCTATTGTACATGTTGCAAGTAGGCATAGAACATTACTCAGCAAGCATCGGTTTGATTGGAACAGCATAAGGACACACACTTTCTATTTTTAGAAAGTTTCTATTTTTAGCAGGTTTCCATTTTTGGAAAGTTTTCTATTTTAGGAAAGTTCCTATTTTTGGAAAGTTTCTATTTTTGGAAAGTTTCTATTTTTGGAAAGTTTCTATTTTTGGAAAGTTTCTATTTTAGGAAAGTTTCTATTTTTGGAAAGTTTCTATTTTTGGAAAGTTTCCAAATTTAGAAAGTTCTATTTTTAGAAAGTTTTGAAGTTAGGAAAGTTTCCTTATTTAGAAAGTCAACTGAAGTCAACTGGAAGTCAAAGTCAACCGAAAGTCAACTCAAAAGTCAACCTTGGTCAAACATAGTCAACATTAATTTTAAAAGTGTAAGTTATAATAATAACATAGGTTATAATGTTATTTAAAGTCAAAAGTGTATAATAATGTCTTAACATAAGTTTAATTAAATAAAATGAATTATTAAAGTTAATATAAGTTGAAATGTTATAATTAGTATAACATAAGTATTTAATTAATTAATTAAATATCAATCATAATATAAATATTATTAATTTATAATAAATTTTAAATCATATCATAAGTATTATTAATTAATAATGAATTATTAATCATATCATAAGTTTCTAATTAAAATTATTAAATCATAAGTATTTAATAATTAAGTCATAATTAAATAATAATTAAGTCTTATAATAATTAAATAATTATTTAATATTTATTATAAGTCTTTTAATAATTTCTCAAAATTAAATTTAATACTTATCATAAGTATTTTCCTTTAATAATAAAAGTATTATTAATCATAAGTCTAATTAAAATGTTAATGAAATTATAATTAATAATTAAATGATATAATAAATATTTATATCATAAGTTTTAAATAATAATAATTACTTCTTTTATCATAAGTAATTAATTAATAATGAATTCCATAAATTTTATCATAAGTTTAATCATTAACCATAAGTTTTAAGTTTAAAAGTTCGCCGGGTCGTATCTTGAGCCCCGGGTGTCGGTTTCGGGCAAGCCACATATGTAACTTCACCTACTCAAACCACCCGACACATTTATGAACTCAAGAACACTCCAAGAACAGTCCCTAAGTCGTGCATATCAGCCATGACTTCAATTGGGAAATCATTTTACTCAAAACAGTAATTCGGGCAAAACGGGTGAACCGTGGCTCGGATTTAGGTGACCCGAACATGAATATTCGTCTCACCATCAGTCCTAACCAAATGAGGCACCCTAAAGACACCAAGGATGGTCACAAAGTCGGACCCAACCTTGTTCATGCCAAGAACACCTTTCAATCTTTAACAAAAACTAAATTAAGCGTATCTAGGGCTCCGGGAATCGAAACGACATGAATCCGGAGTCTAAAATTAATGTCTTGATGAGAGGAACTCATTTATGTACTTTATTTTAACATTCATATCAGTTATATAGTCAGAATATACGAAACAAACTGCTGTCCAAAATTTACAAACCGAAAACATGAACAAACGAGTAATTCTACGCATTCAAACAACATTACAACAACTTATACATATCATACTAATCATATAACATATAAAATCAGTAATATAATTGAAAAATCAAAAAGCTAGGGTTAGGGTTTATACCCTAATCGAGAATCAAAGTATATGATCGCGTAGAGAACGAGGAGAGTAATCCGATTGTATAAACGATTTAATGATCCAAGTATTAATTTTTATTGATGAAGATGATGAATGGTGGTGGTGGTGGCGTCAACTAGGGAGGAAGGAGAAGAGGAGAGCAAAATATTAAATTAGGTTTTGTGATAATGAGATAAAATTAGCAAAAGAGGAAAACAAGGAGCCAACACTCCCTCCCCTTGGGAGTGTTCGGCCGATTTGGTGAGGGGGTGGGCCCCTTAGTGGGCCAACTTGTCCAACATTGAAAAACGTGCATTTCCTGATGGCCCGAAAGCCCGAACGAATCCCGAAACGCGAAAACACGCTTACGCGATTAAAAATCCGGAAAGATAACGAACGCGCGACGAAAAATAAATATAAATACACCTATTAATAATATGACCTTAAAATATCATATTTAAAATATTTAGGATTTAAAAATCCCGAAAGCTCGACCGTTGGTTTAAAAACCGAAAAGATTCGCCGGATGGAAATCCGCGGAACGTAGAAACGTATAATTTAAAATATGAATACATATATCCACATAACACATAATAATTATTATATATATATTATTACAAAAATAATAATATAGGTCATGGAAATGACGTGGCACACTAACAGTTAACGGTCGTTAAATAATTAACGGAAAAAGATAACGGAAAAAGTAGGGTCGTGACATAAACGCACAAGTTATAAGCGTACTAATAAATAAGTTTGTACCTTTAAAATATGTACGGGAAAAACGGGATGTTACAACTCTCCCCCACTTGAATCGGAGCGCGTCTTCGCGATCCAAGCCGCATGACAAGCCAGAAGATAAACCATGACAACCTCTTCGGATTCCCACATAAACTCGGAACCCTTTCGATGTCACCATTGCACTTTGAAAGTTCTAACTTCTTTGTTCCGCAACATTTTAACCTTCTCATCAAGAATGGCTATCGGTTCTTCAACATACTCTAGCTTGTTGTTCTAGGTAATCTCCTCTAACGACACCCAAGTCGAGTCATCCGCAAGACACTTACAGAGATGGGAAACATGAAATATATTATGAATCCCCGCAAGCTCTTCGAGCAACTCTAGTCTATAAGCAACCTCACCAACACGTTCCAAAACCTTGAAAGGACCAATGAACCGAGGAGATAACTTTCCTCACTTTCGAAAGCGGATAACACCCTTTCATGGAGAAACCTTAAGCATCACCATGTCACCTTCTTAAAATTCGATCGTTCGCCTACCTTTATCGGCATAAGATTTTTGTCTATTTTGCGCCGCCTTAAGTCGAGCCCGAATCATCTCAATCTTACTATTCGTCTCTAGGACCAAATCGGTACTCCCAATTTCTCGTTGTCCCACTTCACCCCAACAAATAGGAGTTTGACACCTACGCCCATAAAGCATCTCATAAAGTGGCATTCCAATACTAGTGTGGTAACTATTATTGTACGAGAATTCCACCAATGATAAGTGCTCATCCCAACTACCACCAAAATCAATAATACACGCCCTTAACATATCCTCCAATGTTTGGTTCGTACGCTCGGTTTGACCGTCCGTTTGTGGATGATACGCCGTGCTCATTTTCAATTGAGTACCCATATCTTCATGAAACTTATTCTAAAACCGAGACGTGAAACGAGTATCTCGATCCGAAACAATAGATATAGGACCCCCATGTCTCGATATCACCTCCTTGATAAACAACTTGGACAAAGTCTCCGACGATATCGTTTCCTGAATGGGAAGAAACAAAGCACTCTTCGTCAATCGATCAACTATCACCCAAATCGTATCATATTGGGTTCTCGCCGTCTTTGGCAACATGGTAATGAAGTCCATGGTAATGTGCTCCCATTTCCATTTCAGGACTTCCAATGGTTGTAACTTACCGTACAGCTTTTGGTGGCGGCTTTAACTTGCAAACATGTGAAACATTGTTCAACATACTTAACAACATCACGTTTCATGCCCGGCCACCAATACTCCTTCTTTAAATCAAGGTACATTTTCGTTGCACCCGGATGAATGGAATACTTTGACTTATGTGCTTCATCAAGGAGCACTTGTCAGTAACCACCCATCTTAGGCACCCACACTCTTCCTTGAAAAGACAACAAACCATGCGGACCTAAAGTAATAGACTCCGTTTGCCCCACGATTCGTTCCTCACGCTTGTTGTGAACATACGCTTCTATTTGAATCTCACCAAGCTTCACAAGGAAATCGTTAGTAATGATCATATGTAATGATCCTACTCGTATTGCCGGATGTTGACTCTTTCTACTTAACGCATCCGCGACCACGTTCGCCTTCCCCGGATGATAAAGTATTTCACAATCATAATCCTTTACCACATCCATCCACCTACGTTGATGATAATTCAAATCTCATTGATCAAAGAGATGTTTTAAACTCTTATAATCCGAATAAATTGTACACTTGACACCATACAAGTAGTGGCTCCAAATCTTCAACGCATGAACCACCGCCGCCAATTCAAGATCATGAGTAGGGTATTTCTTTCCGTGTTCCTATAATTGTCGAGAGGCGTAAGCGATGACTTTACCCCGTTGCATTAGAACACACCCGAGCCCATTTAAAGAAGCATCACAATAAACCGTCATGTCTTCTACCCCTTCCGGCAACACTAACACCGGAGCTTGACACAACTTCTCTTTTAGCAATTGAAAAGCAATCTCTTGCTCATTTTCCCAATTGAACCTTACGTTCTTCCTCGTTAACTTCATCAAAGGAGAAGCAATCTTAGAAAAGTCTTGGATAAACCGACGATTATAACCGGCCAATCCGAGAAAACTTCGGATTTCTGTAGGCGTAGTCGGTTTCCCCCAACTCTTCACTGTCTCAATCTTCCCCGGATCTACTTGGATACCTTCTTTATTCACGATATGGCCAAGGAATTGAACTTCCCTTAGCCAAAATTCACATTTGAAGAATTTAGCATACAATTTCTCCTTCTGCAATGTCTTCAATACTTCACGCAAATGGTGTTAATGTTCCTTCATACTCTTAGAATAAACAAGTATGTCGTTAATGAACACGATTACTGACTTGTCCAACATAGGTTGGCACACTCGGTTCATAAGATCCATGAATGCCGCCGGTGCATTCTTAAGACCAAAAGGCATAACTACGAACTCAAAATGCCCATAACGCGTTCGGAAAGCCGTTTTCTCTATGTCTTCCTCACGGACCCGTACTTGATGATAACCGGACAGTAAGTCAATCTTAGAAAAATACGTTGCACCTTGGAGTTGGTCAAACAAATCGTCAATCCGAGGCAATGGATAACGATTCTTGATCGTCACTTTGTTCAACTCCCGATAATCGATGCACATCCGCATACTACCGTCTTTCTTCTTCACAAATAAAATCGGAGCACCCCATGGCGAGGAACTCGGTCGAATAAAACCCTTTTCAAGCAATTATTGGGTTTGATTTAACAACTCTTTCATTTCCGTCGGTGCTAAACGATAAGGAGTTTTAGCAATGGGGGTAGCCCCCGGAACCAACTCAATGCGAAATTCAACTTGTCTTTCCGTCGGAACACCCGGTAATTCATCCGAAAAAACATCTTCAAATTCATTAACCACCAGAATTTCACGAATAGGTGGTGGCTCATCACGAGTATCAACAACATGGGCAAGGAAAGCCATGCCACCACTAATAAGGGAACGATGTGCCCGTGCAAAAGTGCATATCGGCACAAGTCTTCTTCGCTTATCGCCATGAATAATTAACTCTCCCCCACTTGGAGTCTTCACACGAATGAATTTATCATGGCATGCAATATCGGCTCTATTACGATCGAGCCAATCCATACCAACAACAATATCAAAATCACCCAAGGTCATCGGAATGAGACCGATTTCAAAAGTTTCGGTACCAAACACAACATTACAATTTTTACAAACATCAACCCCAAGTACCGTTTTACCATCCGCTATTTCGACTTCTACCAGATGACTTAACTTAGCTAGCGATTTATTCATCTTAGGCACAAATCTTGGAGACACAAACGACAAGTTAGCACGACTATCAAAAAGTATACGTGCCGGACTAGAGTTAACCATGAAAGTACCTGAGACGACTTCATTTGATTGTTTGGCTTCTTCATTCGTCATCAAGTAGTTGCGACCCCAAGCCGTACCCGCCGCCTTCTCCAATTTCTTAACATGATCATTGTTCAAATTGGGACATTCTGGCCTCGTATGCCCTTCCTTACCACAATTATAACAAGTGAGTTTGGTTGTAGAAGGAGGGTTGGTGCAATCACGGGCCATATGTCCCTTTCGTCCACAATTGTGACAAGAATAACGAAACTCTCCGGGAACACTTTTCTTCACACTACCGACACTCTCGGTTGCACCCTTACTCTTCTTTTTCGAATGACTTGTAGCTTCGAACTTCCTCTTGGCAAAAGTAAAGCCACTCTTTCTTAACACGAGCGCCTCAAAACCTTTGACCATATTAAACAACTCATCGAAACTTTTCACCACATTTACACTTATCTTCTCTTGATAACTATCATTCAAGATTCGATAGAAATCTTCTTTCAACATTTTATCATTTCTGACATACTCCGGAAAAAATTGGGTCTTGGACAAAAACACGGTTTTGAGAGTGTTCAAATCCATCGACCCTTGCCTCAAGGAACGTAACTCGTCCTTAAGCCTAGTAAGATTGGCCGAAGTTCGGTATTCATCAAAAAACTCCGCCTTGAACTCGTCCCAAGTAAAATCCATTCATTGTTCTTCACCATAGACTTGGATTTTCGTATCCCACCACAATTTAGCATCACCTCTTAACATGCTACAACCATTTCTCGTCTTTTTATCGAGAGGGCATTCACATGTACGAAAGGCCCCCTCCATATCAGAGATCCAACGGGCACTCTTAAGTGGGTCCCATTCACCATCGAAGGTGGGAGGTTGAGAGTCCTTGAAATTCTTATAAAAGAAGTCCCGTCTCCCCACATTATCCCCTTGTAGAACAAGCTTAACTTGTTCCCTAACCACATTAACTAATTTCTCGTCGATCGTATCTAGAAACATCTTCTTAACGTCTTCGAGAAACTTCGCTTTTTGACATTTAAAGATGGCCTCAACTTTGGCCGTGAACTCGGGGTCCTCGCTCGTACCCCCATTATCGGTGTCGTGTCCATTTCTCATCTTCATACTATAAAACGATAGTGGTTAAACAACGAATGAAAAGACATGACACGCATATATATACATATACACCTTACCGCCCCATCTTGCTCAACAATCGTTGTACATCGCTTGTTTGACACGATTTGCGCCCGTAACAATGGTAGCTATTCATTGCTATGCGAGCACGTCACATTAACTCGTTAGTACAATGCCTATCTCGCTTGATGATTACAACTACAACACAAAACAAATAGTGCAAGGTTAGATCACATAAACCCAAGCAATAACAATTTCCGATCCGACCCGAAGTCCTACAAGTCCTGCATAAAGCGCACACACAATAAAGTCTAAGTCTAGTCACCTATCTCAAGTAGCGTAAATCCCTTAGACCATGCTCTGATACCACTTGAAACAACCCAACCCGTATTCCATACGATAATTTTTTTTTATATAATACACATTTACGCGCCAATTAAATATGTAAACCATTCCACACATTTCGTTAAAACATACAACAAGTTTAGTGTTTACAAAAGGCACGAGACCATTAATAAATGTGATACAAGTTTGACCTATCTAAAAGCGATAGTTTTAATCGAAACAACACTTCGAGAATGGTTTGGGGCTAAACTACCCAAAATGCTAGGCCAACTTCAAAGCCTCCAATGAAACATCATCAAAGGACACCTAGTACCCGACAACCCCTTTTCCCCATTTCGCACCTGCATCTAAAAAGATAAAAAACAAGAGAGGTAAGCTAATAGCTTAGTGAATGCAATAATTATACATGTTCATATATAACCTACTTACTTGCAATCACTTACACAATACCGCATACAAGCTAGCAATTTGATAACCATGCAAACATCATGCATAAACTACTATCCACAAATTCACAAGAAGCTAGCAACAACAATAGCATATAGTTCACAATTTAGTTATGCTAGATACAAATTCACACAACCATGGTTAACCAATCATACAAGGGAACGGTACTCGTAAAAGACCGTCGGAGTTCATAACATCCATTAGTGTTACTTAAACACTGCGTAATCACCAATCCCCCGGGTGATGTCTTGAACACCGTGACTAACTCACCCCCATGACAATGTGGCGTCTTGAACACCCCGACGATTCCACATGTCAATCAAGACCATGAGTGGTGCCTTAAACACCGCGGCATCCACTCCCATGACAATGTGGTGTCTTAAACACCGTGACAATACCACATGTCAATCAAACAATGAGTAGTGTCTTGAACACCGCGACAATACTACTCGTTACTTAGAATGTGGTGTCTTGAACACCGCGACAATTCCACATTCATACCACAGAAATAAATACATTATATACGTACACGCATAATTATTCCACTCACCTTAACACAAGGATGATGATTATGCACTTCCAAACTTCAAAGCAATGTACCTAATACATTAAGTACACTTTCAATACACAAACTAGTGGAACTAGCCACATTACTTACACTTGAGCATTTAATGACTCAATTTGCATTAAATAAGTCAACTACACGAAAACCGCCCTTAATTGGCCAAGACACATGTTAAATCACCAAAACTAGTGATTTAAAGTCTACTAACTTAAACCAACACAAACTTAGGGTAATTCATACCCATTTCACCCAAACTAGGTCAACATTACTATTTTGACCCATTTCAACACTTAAACTTACAAACTTGGTCAACTTAACCCATTTACAATCCTTTCAACATTTAACAAGTGTTTTAGTCCTTAGCAACACAATTAACACTTACAAATCTCATTTCATTTGACCAAAACCCTAGATTGTAGCTATTAGGGTTTCATTACAACAACATAACCCAAATTCACCCATTTTACCCTCAAATGGGTCATACAAGTCTCTAGTGACCAAAACCCTAGCCATTAACCAATTAACACTCAAAACATAGAGTTAAGACTTACCAACACTATCCACTTGTAGCTAAGAACAAGAAGAACAACTTTAATTCTTGCTCCAAGGTTTGATTCACAAATCTCCACTCTCAAATCTCACTTGAAATCAAATGGGTTTTTAAGTTTTGAGAGAAATTAGAGGAAGAAAATGAAAAAGAAATAGATAATAGAGGATAAGTGGCTGAGACTTAAAGTCTCCATCAGATCCATACGCGAAAAGATGATTATACCCTTGAACCACTTATTTTAAAATAAAAGTCTGGAACCAGTTCACCCAGTGGGTCGCGGCGCGGCCCCAATTGTCGCGGCGCGGCAATTAACGTATTTTACGAGCTTTCTTAAATCATTCCTGACTCAGATTCTAGTTATTGGTCGCGGCGCGACCTTATTCTCCGCGGCGCGACATATAAAGGAAAACTCGACCCTTCTTAACAGGCCTCCTGACTTTGTTTTGAGTTCAATGTCGCGACGCGACAAAGGCTTCCACGACGCGGAAATGGCCTTCAACTGATCCATTCGACAACTTTACACAACTTAACGATTTATTAAACTTTACCCCTTGTTTACGCTTCCTATGCACGTCTAAACTTCTTCTTTTAGTCTCACAAGACTTAACATCAACAAAGACCCATGCATATACTTATACATGCATATATTCTACACACACATATATACACATACATATTCGTGTATATATATATATATATATATATATATATATATATATGTATATATATATATATATATATATATATATTTACTCAATAATTAGCACTTAGGTCTTTTAATCACATAAACGCACAAGTTATAAGCGTACTAATAAATAAGTTTGTACCTTTAAAATATGTATGGGAAAACGAGATGTTACAAGATGGTGTTTCGAACTGGTTCGTCGGTAAGTGCTTCAGGTTTTTTGCCAAGAGGAAAATTTGGTGGATGGAAGGGATCACATTCTTCTCATCTCCATTGATTAAGTTGACTACAAACCCATCCCAAATTCATCCAGGATTGATGATGGTTGATTTGTTGATCCACTCCGGTTACACTGCTGTGACAACCCGGAAATTTCTGACTAAATTTAAACTTAATCTTTATATGTTTCCAACACGATAAGCAAAGTCTGTAATGTTGAAATCTCAAAAACTTTGAACTGTGTTCATGTATTCATTTACCCTTCGACTGCTCTCGATGATTCATGAACAATTATGTGTAATATATATATATATATATATATATATATATATATATATATATATATATATATATATATATATATATATATATATATATATATATATATATATATATATATATATATATATATATATATATATATATATATATATATATATATGTGTGTGTGTGTGTGTATGTGTGTGTGTGTGTGTGAATATTAAATTGAGAAATATTAATAAAACATTAAACGGTTTGATTGATATGAAAATAAGTTATGAAGTCTATTATATGACTTGAGAACGTTAACAAAGTATTAGATGAAATATACTTTACATGAACGTAATTGTTTCAATATAATTATCGACGGAAGTAAAAGATAAAATCAAATGATTGAATTAGTAGATACATTGAGATACGATTAGAAGTCTCAATTGTGAGGTCCACATTGAGTTGAGAAATCATTTCTTTTTTTTAACAATATTCGGAAAATTGGTAAAGTGATTTACGTGTAAGAACAAAAGTGTCAATTAACGAGAACTAAATAAAAGTTAGTGGAGATTCCTGCTTAATCTTCAATACATGCTTTACAATGATTGTCTCATAGCTCTTGATAATTAAATGATTTAGTTTTCATAATATTGAAAACATTTTGAGTTATAGATGAAACTTTTTAAAGGATGATTGGGAATATAACTGATTTTGGAAAACTAAAATTATAATTACTCGATTTAATTTCAAACGTATGAAAACATTTTCTATCTAAAAGAACTCTGTTACGAAAGCATTTTGAAAATATAAAAGAAAACAATATTAACTTTCTCGTAATATATACAAGGATTGAAAATAAATAATATGAATGTCGAGAAGTAGGAACATATTATAAAACTTTAAGAAGATTAAAGTTATTACCATTATATTTAGAAATTTTAGAAATTATATATATAACGATTTGAGTGTCACGTCTTCTTTAAAAAAATATAATTTTATAAATATCTAGAACCACTTTTGACAAATTGTTACCGAGTCATTATGATAAGGATAAAGGTTTAAACGTTATCTTAAAATTTAGAATCTTTCTAGAAACATTTTGACAAGTTATAAATATTAACGGTCCATGATGTAATTGAATATAGATATATAAATATCTTGCAACGTGTAATAAAAACGTGTTTGTACATATTTCAAACTATTTAGTAAACAATATTTGTATTTGATTAGTAGTTAGAATATTTAACAAGTTAGAGTGAACGATAGTACATAAACGATTCATACCAATTTATGTTAGATTACGAAAACGATTGAAATAAAATTAGTTTTGAAAAACTAATTAGTATATTATTAAATAAATATTTTATGAACGAATCATATTTTAAAGATATATAAATATATATATATATATATATATATATATATATATATATATATATATATATATATATATATATATATATATATATATATATATATATATATATATATATATATATATATATATATATATATATATATTAACTAATTATAATGATTAAATATATTATATAAATAAAAAAAACGTGTGTCGGCAGAATAAAACAAGAGATGTGAGCTGGCACCACAGGTCATGCGATCGCATGACCTTTCTTCTTCAACCCCATGCGATCGCATGGGGGCCTAGTGCAGCCAACATCCTATAAATCGAATGATTTGTGATTCAGTTTCAATCCATCTCTCTCTCTCTCGCGATATCTACATATATATTTATATTATTATTATTATTATTATTATTATTATTATTATTATTATTATTATTATTATTATTATTATTATTATTATTATTATTATTATTATTATTATTATTATTATTATTATTATTATTATTATTAAGATTAATATTATTATTATTATTAATCTTATTATTATTAGTATTAAGTTTTATTATTATTAGTATTATACATAAAATACTACGACGAAGTCACGAGCGGGTTATTTCAAAATAAGTTTTTCGAGCGGGATAGAGCTAAGGAAATTATGGGTTATAGCTATGGAGGTTATGGGTATGGATCGGGGGTATGCTCGTGAGGTTAATCTAGTGTTTATCATCTCCGTCTCGTCTATGTACTTTCCTGCAATATTGAATCACAATATTGATACGTTCTATAGTGTATCCCTGCCTAGTGCTCGAGTATATAGGATTATGCATGCTTGTACGCTTAATATTGTCGTTAGACAGTTTATGATGAATCCTGAATTTAATACATATGCTAATAGGATAAGGTATATGATATGCATGTCGTTGGAGAGCTGACGAAAAATCAATAACTTTTCATTTAGATATCGAACGGTTTCGATGAACGGATTGAAAGTTATAGTCAACTGAATTTTAGTATTATTATTAAAAATGATTATTATTATTATTACAATCGTCGTTATTATCATCGTTATTATTATTATCTAATAATAATAATAATTATTATCGTTATCGTTATCAATATTATTATTATTATTATTATTATTATTATTATTATTATTATTATTATTATTATTATTATTATTATTATTATTATTATTATTATTATTATTATTATTATTATTATTATTATTATTATTATCATCATTAAAAAATTATTAGTATTATCATTAGTATTATTATAATTAGTACCATTATCATAAAAACCGATATTAGTATCAATTAATTATTATGATTAATATTTTTATCATTATTATGAATGCGATATAAAAGAGACCTGAAAGCTATTAAACAAATCAATTAGGAAATAACGGGTATAAGTATCAGGATGAAATTAAAAATATTGTAAGATATTGAATTAGATAAACATATCCTTTTCATTATTAAAAGCATTATTAATATTAAAACTATCTTTTTTACTAAAATTATTATTTTTAAATAGAAACATAATTGTTACTATAAAATATCATTATTATTATCATTTTAGTATTATCATTATTAAAAACTATCATTTTGAATAGAATTATTATTTTTATAAAATATTATTATTATTACAGTAATATTAAAAAGTATCGTTATTATTAAGGTTATCATGACTAGAAGTATCATTTTTATCATAATTAATATCATTTTTAATAAATATAAATGTTGTTATTATTATTAGTAGAATAATAATAATTATTATTATTTAAAATAATACAACTTTTACTTATTATTATTGTTAACACCTATTTCCTTATGAGGTAAGACTTTGTGTGTCAACAAGATACTAGAAGTAATCTAGCTTTAGGAGGGCGGAGTGTTGCCTATTGATTTTTACCCTCGGGAAATAATCCCTGCAGACCCGGTTCACAAGTGTAGAAACTTGTGGGGTGGCTTAATCAATCTGTCATCCGTAGAGCGTAAGAGTGCTAGCCGGATGACTTCTAGTGAGAGAAAGTAGAGAGAGAAAGAGAAGTGAAGTCTTAGCTCTCAAAGTTGTCAGAATCTCTGAACTCTGTAAAATGACGACCCAAGGGGTCTATTTATAGTGTCAGATCCACCAGATTACTTGGGGACACGTGTCAGATGATGATATGTTCTGTTATACGTGATCCGAAATTTATGCTGAAGGTGGCGTTCTCCGGCCAGGGCTTACGTGTAGTGACCCGAACTTTTCCATGTTTATATATATTAAATGAAATTATTATTTACATGATTAAGTGTTTCCAACATATTAAGCAATCAAACTTGTGAAGACTTGCTTAATTGAAATAGGTTTCATATAGACAATTGACCACCCAAGTTGACTGGTGATTCACGAACGTTAAACCTTGTAAAAACTATATGATGACATATATATGGTTATATATATAGTTAACATGATATTATGATAATTAAACATATCAATAAGTATATTAACAATGAACTACATATGTAAAAACAAGACTACTAACTTAATGATTTTGAAACGAGACATATATGTAACGATTATCATTGTAACGACATTTAATGTATATATATCATATTAAGAGATATTCATACATCATAATATCATGATAATATAATAATTTAAAATCTCTTTTGATATTATAAACATTGGGTTAACAACATTTAACAAGATCGTTAACCTAAAGGTTTCAAAACAACACTTACATGTAACGACTAACGATGACTTAACGACTCAGTTAAAATGTATATACATGTAGTGTTTTAATATGTATTCATACACTTTTGAAAGACTTCAAGAAATTTATCAAAATACTTCTACTTAACAAAAATGCTTACAATTACATCCTCGTTCAGTTTCATCAACAATTCTACTCGTATGCACCCGTATTCGTACTCGTACAATACACAGCTTTTAGATGTATGTACTATTGGTATATATAGTCCAATGATCAGCTCTTAGCTGCCTATGTGAGTCACCTAACACATGTGGGAACCATCATTTGGAAACTAGCATGAAATATCTCATAAAATTACAAAAATATGAGTAATCATTCATGACTTATTTACATGAAAACAAAATTACATATCCTTTATATCTAATCCATACACCAACGACCAAAAACACCTACAAACACTTTCATTCTACAATTTTCTTCATCTAATTGATCTCTCTCAAGTTCTATCTTCAAGTTCTAAGTGTTCTTCATAAATTCCAAAAGTTCTAGTTTCATAAAATCAAGAATACTTCCAAGATTGCAAGTTTACTTCCAAGTTTTCTAAATCCATTCCAAGTAATCATCCAAGATCAAGAAACCTTTGTTACTTACAGTAGGTTATCTTTCTAATACAAGGTAATAATCATATTCAAACTTTAATTCAATTTCTATAACTATAACAATCTTATTTCGAGTGGAAATCTTACTTGAAATTGTTTTCGTGTCATGATTCTGCTTCAAGAACTTTCAAGCCATCCAAGGATCCTTTGAAGCTAGATCCATTTTTCTCATTTCCAGTAGGTTTATCCAAGTAACTTGAGGTAGTAATGATGTTCATAACATCATTCGATTCATACATAAAAACTGTCTTATTCAACGTTATAAACTTGTAATCACTAGAACATAGTTTAGTTAATTCTAAACTTGTTCGCAAATAAAGTTAATCCTTCTAACTAGATTTTTAAAATCAACTAAACACATGTTGTATATCTATATGATATGCTAACTTAATGATTTAAAACCCGAAAACACGATAAACACCATAAAACTGGATATACGCCGTCGTAGTAAAACCGGGGGCTGTTTTGGTTGGGATAATTAAAAGCTAAGAAGAACTTTGATTTAAAAGCTATACTTCTGGAAAAAATGATTTTTCTTATGAACATGAAACTATATCCAAAAATCATGGTTAAACTCAAAGTGAAAGTATGTTTTTCAAAATGGTCATCAAGATGTCGTTCTTTCGACGGAAATGACTACCTCTTTCAAAAACGACTTGTAACTTGTATTTCCGACTATAAACTTATACTTTTTATGTTTAGATTCATAAAGTTATGTTCAATACGAAACCGTGGCCACTGGAATCACTCAAAACGGATTAGAAACGAAGAAATGGCGAGTAAAACAAGATTGATAAAAACTACTCATTTTACCTACGTGAAAGTTAGTAATAATATATTCCAACCATAACCTAATCACCTTATATTATATATTACTTATATTATATATTATGTAATCTTGAGATACCATAGACACGTATACAATGTTTCGACCTATCATGTCGACCCATCTATATATATATTGCGGAACAACCATAGACACTCTCTATGTGAATGTTGGAGTTAGCTATACATGGTTGAGGTTGATTCCAAAATATATATATAGTTTGATTTGTGATCAATACTGAGATACGTATATACTGGGTCGTGGATTGATTTAAGATAATATTTATCGATTTATTTCTGTACATCTAACTGTGGACAACTAGTTGTAGGTTACTAACGAGGACAGCTGACTTAATAAACTTAAAACATCAAAATGTATTAAAAGTTTTGTAAATATATTTTGAACATACTTTGATATATATGTATATATTGTTATAGGTTTGTGAATCAACCAGTGGCCAAGTCTTACTTCCCGACGAAGTAAAAATCTGTGAAAGTGAGTTATAGTCCCACTTTTAAAATCTAATATTTTTGGTATGAGAATAATGCAGGTTTTATAAATGATTTACAAAATAGACACAAGTACGTGAAACTACATTCTATGGTTGAATTATCGAAATCGAATATGCCCCTTTTTATTAAGTCTGGTAATCTAAGAATTAGGGAACAGACACCCTAATTGACGCGAATCCTAAAGATAGATCTATTGGGCCTAACAAACCCCATCCAAAGTACCGGATGCTTTAGTACTTCAAAATTTATATCATATCCGAAGGGTGTCCCGGAATGATGGGGATATTCTTATATATGCATCTTGTTAATGTCGGTTACCAGGTGTTCACCATATGAATGATTTTTATCTCTATGTATGGGATGTGTATTGAAATATGAAATCTTGTGGTCTATTGTTACGATTTGATATATATAGGTTAAACCTATAACTCACCAACATTTTTGTTGACGTTTAAAGCATGTTTATTCTCAGGTGAATACTAAGAGCTTCCGCTGTTACATACTAAAATAAGGACAAGATTTGGAGTCCATGTTTGTATGATATTGTGTAAAAAATGCATTCAAGAAACTGATTTCGATGTAACATATTTGTATTGTAAACCATTATGTAATGGTCGTGTGTAAACAGGATATTTTAGATTATCAATATTTGATAATCTACGTAAAGCTTTTTAAGCCTTTATTTATGAAATAAAGGTTATGGTTTGTTTTAAAAATGAATGCAGTCTTTGAAAAACGTCTCATATAGAGGTCAAAACCTCGCAACGAAATCAATTAATATGGAACGTTTTTAATCAATAAGAACGGGACATTTCAGTTGGTATCCGAGCGTTGGTCTTAGAGAACCAGAATTTTGTATTAGTATGTCTTATCGAGTTTGTTAGAATGCATTAGTGAGTCTGGACTTCAACCGTGTTTACTTGAAAAAAAAAAATTGCTTAACAAATTTTGTTGGAAACTATATATTTTTAACATGTGAATATTATGTGATATATTAATCTCTTAACGTGTTTGATATTATGTGATAGATGTCTACCTCTAGAACTAGTCCCATTGACTCACCTA
The DNA here is from genome assembly GCF_046630445.1 of Rutidosis leptorrhynchoides. NCBI lineage: Eukaryota > Viridiplantae > Streptophyta > Magnoliopsida > Asterales > Asteraceae > Rutidosis > Rutidosis leptorrhynchoides. The sequence goes on from NC_092337.1 coordinate 265,153,222, forward strand.
ATAATAATGAAGAGTCAAATGTAAATTGGAATGATTCGTGGACTGATTCACAAGTTCCCGAAGAGGAACCGGAAGAAGAGTCGGAACCGGAAGAAGAATCGGAACAGGAAGAAGAATCGGAACCGGAAGAAGAACCAGTGGGGGAAATAATAAAACGGTTAAGTAGAAGAAAATCCTCAACCAACCGAACAAAGTTAATTATGGTCAACGGTGTTTCCGCCAAGGAAGAAAAATATTGGGAGCCAGAATTCCTCGGCACAACTATTTATGGCAAAATCAGTTTGTAAGACATTCGAAGAACGTTCCAAGAATGCCTTTGTTTATAAAAGGCTTTTGTTTGAAAGATGGGGGATATCACATTGGGAAACCCATAAGTTACGATGTGTTTACTTTGACGCATATATTGCGGGGAACCCAAATGCTATTTTACGCAACGGGTTAAGAAATTATTTTCACTCAATGTATCCGAATATAGGACTTCATGATTTAAAAAAAGCGGCTAAAATGCAACATAAAGAAGCATGTTATGCTTATGGGTTAGTAATGTTCGCTTCTCGCCAAAGTGAGAAAAAGAACATCGGGCTACAACTATTAAACAAAACGTTCCCACAAGTGACGGAGTCGGTAATTCGGGTAAGAAATGAGGTTTTTAGGTTATTACGAGACTGTTGGTCATTACGTAACCTTCGCCCTTTTGACGACGTTACATCATGTTGTCATACTATCGGTCACAACGGTTACGTTCCGCAAGACCAAGGATGGGAAGTGGTATTAGTAAAACCAGAATGCATGACTTGTTTCTGGACGTATGAATTACGTTTCTTTGTTGCCTTTGCTGAACGCCTTATTTATTAACTAAAATTATCTTCGCAACTACTTTGTATCAAAGTTTTATGTGCTATATTTCATGCTATATGTAAAATAGCGGTATTGTAAGTTTGCAAGTTACTGTATAAAGGTTTGAATATGATATATATATTTTTTTTGTTGTGATTAGTTTTTCATATAGAATTGTAGTAGTTGAAATGGTATGTTAGCTACTAAGTATGAACTTTACGGGTAGGTACTACCCGAATTAAAGAGTATAAAACGCTAATATGAAGAAAGAGCTTTTATAAATAAGTTCATATTACGCTACGAAATACTATTGACTACTCTTGATATTCTATATGATTAACTCGTTTCATTTGACTATTTTGAAGGAAATGGCACCGACTACTCGACACACCTTGAATATGAGTGAAGAGGAATTTCGTGCCTTTCTTGTTTCAAACATAGCCGCAGTACAGGCTGCGCTACATACCAACAATAACCTTGGATCTAGCAGTACAGGAAATCGTGTAGGATGCACCTACAAAGAATTCACTGCCTGCAAACCTTTGGAATTTGATGGAACCGAAGGACCGATCGGATTGAAACGGTGGACCGAGAAGGTCGAATCGGTGTTTGCCATAAGTAAGTGTACTGAAGAGGACAAAGTGAAGTACGCTACGCATACCTTCACAGATTCTGCGTTAACATGGTGGAATAGCTATCTAGAGCAAGTGGGACAAGATGATGCTTACGCACTACCGTGGTCAGCATTCAAGCACTTGATGAACGAGAAGTACCGTCCCAGAACCGAAGTCAATAAGCTCAAGACAGAACTTAGAGGGTTACGAACCCAAGGATTTGATATTACCACGTACGAAAGATGATTCACAGAATTGTGCTTATTGTGTCCGGGAGCGTTCGAAGATGAGGAAGAGAAGATCGACGCGTTTGTGAAATGATTACCGAAAAGAATCCAAGAAGATATAAGTTCACACGAGCCCGCCTCTATACAACAGGCATGTAGAATGGCTCACAAACTAGTGAACCAGATTGAAGAAAGAATTAATGAACAGACTGCTGAAGAGGCCAATGTGAAGCAAGTCAAAAGAAAGTGGGAGGAAAACGGTGATAAGAATCACCAATACAACAACAGCAATTACAACAAGTATCGCAACAACTATCCCAACAATTGCAACATCAATCACAACTACAACAAACGGCCAACAACAACAACAACATCAACTACAACAATCATCCCAACAACAATAATAACTGCAACAACAACAACAATCAGAAGCAGCTATGCCAAAGGTGTGAAAAGTATCATTCGGGGTTCTGCACCAAATTTTGCAACAAGTGTAAAAGAAATGGTCATAGCGCGGTGAAGTGTGAGGTCTACGGATAAGGGGTTAACAGAACGAAAGGAACAAATGGTGTCGGAATGAGTAATGGCGGAGCAAGTAGTGTCGGAGCAAGTTATGCCAATGTAGTTTGTTATAAATGTGGAAAACCGGGCCACATTATTAGAAATTGCCCGAACCAGGAGAACACGAGTGGACAAGTCCGGGGAAGAGTTTTCAATATTAATGCGACAGAGGCACAGGAAGACCCGGAGCTTATTACGGGTACGTTTCTTATTGACAATAAATCTGCTTACGTTTTATTTGATTCAGGTGCGGATAGAAGCTATATGAGTAGAGATTTTTGTGCTAAATTAAGTTGCCCATTGACGCCTTTGGATTGTAAATTTTTACTCGAATTAGCAAATGGTAAATTAATTTCAGCAGATAATATATGTCGGAATCGAGAAATTAAACTGGTTAGCGAAACATTTAAGATTGACTTGATACCAGTAGAGTTAGGGAGTTTTGATGTGATAATCGGTATGGACTGGTTGAAAGAAGTGAAAGCAGAGATCGTTTGTTACAAAAATGAAATTCGCATTATACGAGAAAAAGGAAAACCCTTAATGGTGTACGGAGAAAAGGGCAACACGAAGCTACATCTTATTAGTAATTTGAAGGCACAAAAACAAATAAGAAAAGGTTGCTATGCTGTTCTAGCACACGTCGAGAAAGTATAAACTGAAGAAAAGAGCATCAATGATGTTCCCATCGCAAAAGAATTTCCCGATGTATTTCCGAAAGAATTACCGGGATTACCCCCACATCGATCCGTTGAATTTCAAATAGATCTTGTACCAGGAGCTACACCAATAGCTCGTGCTCCTTACAGACTCGCACCCAGTGAGATGAAAGAACTGCAAAGTTAATTACAAGAACTTTTAGAACGTGGTTTCATTCGACCAAGCACATCACCGTGGGGAGCTCCTGTTTTATTTGTCAAGAAGAAAGATGGTACATTCAGGTTGTGTATCAACTACCGAGAGTTGAACAAACTTACCATCAAGAACCGCTACCCACTACCGAGAATCGACGACTTATTTGATCAACTACAAGGCTCGTCTGTTTATTCAAAGATTGACTTACGTTCCGGGTATCATCAAATGTGGGTGAAAGAAGATGATATTCCAAAGACTGCTTTTAGGACGCGTTATGGTCATTACGAGTTTATGGTTATGCCATTTGGATTGACTAACGCACCAGCTGTGTTCATGGGCCTTATGAACCGAGTGTGTGGACCATACCTTGACAATTTTGTCATTGTTTTCATTGATGACATACTTATTTACTCCAAGAATGACCAAGAACACGGTGAACATTTGAGAAAGGTGTTAGAAGTATTGAGGAAGGAAGAATTGTACGCTAAGTTTTCAAAGTGTGCATTTTGGTTGGAAGAAGTTCAATTCCTCGGTCACATAGTGGACAAAGAAGGTATTAAGGTGGATCCGTCAAAGATAGAAACTGTTGAAAAGTGGGAAACCCCGAAAACTCCGAAACACATACGCCAGTTTTTAGGACTAGCTGGTTACTACAGAAGGTTCATCCAAGACTTTTTCAGAATAGTAAAACCCTTGACTGCATTAACGCATAAAGGGAAGAAATTTGAATGGAAGGATGAACAAGAGAAAGCGTTCCAGTTATTGAAGAAAAAGCTAACTACGGCACCTATATTTGTCATTGCCTGAAGGGAATGATGATTTTGTGATTTATTGTGACGCATCAAAGCAAGGTCTCGGTTGTGTATTAATGTAACGAACAAAGGTGATTGCTTATGCGTCTAGACAACTGAAGATTCACGAACAAAATTATACGACGCATGATTTGGAGTTAGGCGCGGTTGTTTTTGCATTAAAGACTTGGAGGCACTACTTATATGGGGTCAAAAGTATTATATATACCGACCACAAAAGTCTTCAACACATATTTAATCAGAAACAACTGAATATGAGGCAGCGTAGGTGGATTGAATTGTTGAATGATTACGACTTTGAGATTCGTTACCACCCGGGGAAGGCAAATGTGGTAGCCGACGCCTTGAGCAGGAAGGACAGAGAACCCATTCGAGTAAAATCTATGAATATAATGATTCACAATAACCTTACTACTCAAATAAAGGAGGTGCAACAAGGAGTTTTAAAAGAGGGAAATTTAAAGGATGAAATACCCAAAGGATCGGAGAAGCATCTTAATATTCGGGAAGACAGAACCCGGTATAGGGCTGAAAGGATTTGGGTACCAAAATTTGGAGATATGAGAGAAATGGTACTTAGAGAAGCTCATAAAACCAGATACTCAATACATCCTGGAACGGGGAAGATGTACAAGGATCTCAAAAAACATTTTTGGTGGCCGGGTATGAAAGCCGATGTTGCTAAATACGTAGGAGAATGTTTGACGTGTTCTAAGGTCAAAGCTGAGCATCAGAAACCATCAGGTCTACTTCAACAACCCGAAATCCCGGAATGGAAATGGGAAAACATTACCATGGATTTCATCACTAAATTGCCAACGACTGCAAGTGGTTTTGATACTATTTGGGTAATAGTTGATCGTCTCACCAAATCAGCACACTTCCTGCCAATAAGAGAAGATGACAAGATGGAGAAGTTAGTACGACTGTATTTGAAGGAAGTCGTCTCCAGACATGGAATACCAATCTCTATTATCTCTGATAGGGATGGCAGATTTATTTCAAGATTCTGGTAGACATTACAGCAAGCATTAGGAACTCGTCTAGACATGAGTACTGCCTATCATCCACAAACTGATGGGAAGAGCGAAAGGACGATAAAAATGCTTGAAGACATGCTACGAGCATGTGTTATTGATTTCGAAAACAGTTGGGATCGACATCTACCATTAGCAGAATTTTCCTACAACAACAGCTACCATTCAAGTATCGAGATGGCGCCGTTTGAAGCACTTTATGGTAGAAAGTGCAGGTCTCCGATTTGTTGGAGTGAAGTGGGGGATAGACAGATTACGGGTCCGGAGATAATACAAGAAACTACCGAGAAGATCATCCAAATTCAACAACGGTTGAAAACTGGCCAAAGTCGACAAAAGAGCTACGCTGACGTTAAAAGAAAATATATAGAATTTGAAATTGGAGAGATGGTCATGCTTAAAGTTGCACCTTGGAAAGGCGTTGTTCGATTTGGTAAATGAGGGAAATTAAATCCAAGGTATATTGGACCATTCAAGATTATTGATCGTGTCGGACCAGTAGCTTACCGACTTGAGTTACCTCAACAACTCGCGGCTGTACATAACACTTTCCACGTCTCGAATTTGAAGAAATGTTTTGTTAAAGAAGATCTCACTATTCCGTTAGATGAAATCCAAATCAACGAAAAACTTCAATTTATCGAAGAACCCGTCGAAATAATGGATCGTGAGGTTAAAAGACTTAAGCAAAACAAGACACCAATTGTTAAGGTTCAATGGAATGCTCGTAGAGGACCCGAGTTCACCTGGGAATGAGAAGATCAGATAAAGAAGAAATACCCGCACTTATTTCCAGAAGATATGTCAACACCTCCAACTGCTTAAAATTTCAGGACGAAATTTATTTAACGGGTAGGTACTGTAGTGACCCGAACTTTTCCATGTTTATATATATTAAATGAAATTTTTATTTACATGATTAAGTGTTTCCAATATGTTAAGCAATCAAACTTGTGAAGACTTGATTAATTGAAATAGGTTTCATATAGACAATTGACCACCCAAGTTGACCGGTGATTCACGAACGTTAAAACTTGTAAAAACTATATGATGACATATATATGGTTATATATATAGTTAACATGATATTATGATAAGTAAACATATCATTAAGTATATTTACAATGAACTACATATGTAAAAACAAGACTACTAACTTAATGATTTTGAAACGAGACATATATGTAACGATTATCGTTGTAACGACATTTAATGTATATATATCATATTAAGATATATTCGTACATCATAATATCATGATAATATAATAATTTAAAATCTCTTTTGATATTATAAACATTGGGTTAACAACATTTAACAAGCTCGTTAACCTAAAGGTTTCAAAACAACACTTACATGTAACGACTAACGATGACTTAACGACTCCGTTAAAATGTATATACATGTAGTGTTTTAATATGTATTCATACACTTTTGAAAGACTTCAAGACACTTATCAAAATACTTCTACTTAACAAAAATGCTTACAATTACATCCTCGTTCAGTTTCATCAACAATTCTACTCGTATGCACCCGTATTCGTACTCGTACAATACACAGCTTTTAGATGTATGTACTATTGGTATATACACTCAAATGATCAGCTCTTAGCAGCCCATGTGAGTCACCTAACACATGTGGGAACCATCATTTGGCAACTAGCATGAAATATCTCATAAAATTACAAAAATATGAGTAATCATTCATGACTTATTTACATGAAAACAAAATTACATATCCTTTATATCTAATCCATACACCAACGACCAAAAACACCTACAAACACTTTAATTCTTCAATTTTCTTCATCTAATTGATCTCTCTCAAGTTCTATCTTCAAGTTCTAAGTGTTCTTCATAAATTCCAAAAGTTCTAGTTTCATAAAATCAAGAATACTTCCAAGATTGCAAGTTTACTTCCAAGTTTTCTAAATCCATTCCAAGTAATCATCCAAGATCAAGAAACCTTTGTTACTTACAGTAGGTTATCTTTATAATACAAGGTAATAATCATATTCAAACTTTAATTCAATTTCTATAACTATAACAATCTTATTTCGAGTGGAAATCTTACTTGAAATTGTTTTCGTGTCATGATTCTGCTTCAAGAACTTTCAAGCCATCCAAGGATCCTTTGAAGCTAGATCCATTTTTCTCATTTCCAGTAGATTTATCCAAGGAACTTGAGATAGTAATGATGTTCATAACATCATTTGATTCATACATAAAAAGCTGTCTTATTCAACGTTATAAACTGGTAATCACTAGAACATAGTTTAGTTAATTCTAAACTTGTTCGCAATTAAAGTTAATCCTTCTAACTAGATTTTTAAAATCAAATAAACACATGTTCTATATCTATATGATATGCTAACTTAATGATTTAAAACCCGAAAACACGATAAACACCATAAAACTGGATATACGCCGTCGTAGTAAAACCGGGGGCTGTTTTGGTTGGGATAATTAAAAGCTAAGAAGAACTTTGATTTAAAAGCTATACTTCTGGAAAAATGATTTTTCTTATGAACATGAAACTATATCCAAAAATCATGGTTAAACTCAAAGTGAAAGTATGTTTTTCAAAATGGTTATCAAGATGTCGTTCTTTCGACGGAAATGACTACCTCTTTCAAAAACGAATTGTAACTTGTATTTCCGACTATAAACTTATACTTTTTCTATTTATATTCATAAAGTTAAGTTCAATACGAAACCGTGGCCAGTGGAATCACTCAAAACGGATTAGAAACGAAGAAATGGCGAGTAAAACAAGATTGATATAAACTACTCATTTTACCTACGTGAAAGTTAGTAATAAATCTATTCCAACCATAATCTAATCAACTTATATTATATATTATGTAATCTTGAGATACCATAGACACGTATACAATGTTTCGACCTATCATGTCGACCCATCTATATATATATATATATATATATATATATATATATATATATTGCGGAACAACCATAGACACTCTATATGTGAATGTTGGAGTTAGCTATACAGGGTTGAGGTTGATTCCAAAATATATATATAGTTTGAGTTGTGATCAATACAGAGATACATATACACTAGGTCGTGGATTGATTCAAGATAATATTTATAGATTTATTTCTGTACATCTAACTGTTGACAACTTGTTGTAGGTTACTAACGAGGACAGCTGACTTAATAAACTTAAAACATCAAAATGTATTAAAAGTTTTGTAAATATATTTTGAACATACTTTGATATATATGTATATATTGTTATAGGTTTGTGAATCAACCAGTGGCCAAGTCTTACTTCCCGACGAAGTAAAAATCCGTGAAAGTGAGTTATAGTCCCACTTTTAAAATCTAATATTTTTGGGATGAGAATATATGCAGGTTTTATAAATGATTTACAAAATAGACACAAGTACGTGAAACTAAATTCTATGGTTGAATTATCGAAATCGAATATGCCCCTTTTTATTAAGTCTGGTAATCTAAGAATTAGGGAACAGACACCCTAATTGACGCGAATCCTAAAGATAGATCTATTGGGCCTAACAAACCCCATCCAAAGTACCGGATGCTTTAGTACATCGAAATTTATATCATATCCGAAGGGTGTCCCGGAATGATGGGGATATTCTTATATATGCATCTTGTTAATGTCGGTTACCAGGTGTTCACCATATGAATGATTTTTATCTCTATTTGTGGGATGTGTATTGAAATATGAAATCTTGTGGTCTATTGTTACGATTTGATATATATAGGTTAAACCTATAACTCACCAACATTTTTGTTGACGTTTAAAGCATGTTTATTCTCAGGTGAATACTAAGAGCTTCCGCTGTTACATACTAAACTAAGGACAAGATTTGGAGTCCATGTTTGTATGATATTGTGTAAAAACTGCATTCAAGAAACTGATTTCGATGTAACATATTTATATTGTAAACCATAATGTAATGGTCGTGTGTAAACAGGATATTTTAGATTATCATTATTTGATAATCTACGTAAAGCTTTTTAAACCTTTATTTATGAAATAAAGGTTATGGTTTGTTTTAAAAATGAATGCAGTCCTTGAAAAACGTCTCATATAGAGGTCAAAACCTCGCAACGAAATCAATTAATATGGAACGTTTTTAATCAATAAGAACGGGACATTTCATTACGCGCTAGGTGGCCTTCAGGGCTTGCGCATGACGGAGCAGCCTGTACAGCGGAGAATGCTGGACGTATAACTCCACAAAACTGTTGTTTCCAGCCTTCCTGATGCTACTTTTATGCAACCATTATGCCTTTTATGCGTGTATACGATATGATACACCATTAAGTCCCCCCCAGTTTAATGACTTAAGCATTTGAAGAATGATTAAGTCGTTAAACTTTTGAAAACGATTGCAAAACCAGCCTGTTCATTGCCCACTTGCATCGAGGAAAACATTTTAGGCATTAAATGCAGACGAGTTTTACTTACGCTGTTATGATTAATTTTTTACGACTGAGATCATCCACGCGCCTCCAGCTGTAAAAAGTGTTATTTCGTACCCTTCGTTTAAACTCACCCCTACAAGTGTCTTAATCGTGGCCATAAAAATTGCATCGATGAAATCCTATAAAAACCGTCATAACCCTGTTACCAACACTTTTTTACTTTTGCCAAGATGTAAAAAGCATATTTCTCCCCCAAATCTTCATCGCCTTCTTCAATCTTCAACTTTTTAAGGTTTACCGTCTTCCAAGGTCGGTACACTTCATCTTACTGCTATTTTCTTCTTGTTGATATCTTTTACTGTATTATCATGGCTTCTACACGGAGTACTGGCCAAGAGCACGCCAAGCCCTCTTCGTCAAATACCGCTGACATTCCAGAAGTTAGCACGATGGATTCATCATTGACTAGTGAATATTTAGATGGCTTAAAGATCGCCTTCCGCCATCTCAATCAATACAACCCTGTTCTTCCCACCAACAGACAAACTGCTGATAACCCTCCTGAGGGGAAAATTACTTTATACGCTTTACAAATTACCCACGGCAACCTCCGTGTTCCTCTTACTAAATTTTTTCTTCGCCTTCTTAGATACTATGGGGCCTGTCTTAGTCAGATGCATCCCCATGGCCTTCAAAAAATCATCCTTTTTGAAATGTACTGCAATGCTATTAACATAAAGCCTCGCATTAACGTTTTTATCTCTTTATTTAGAATTCGCACAATTAGTGACTGCTGGCTTACTATTGATAGTAAGAAAAATAATCATTTTGTTGGCCCGAATAGAGTTTCAAATTTGAAGGAATGGAAAAGTCCATTTTTCATTGTTGATGAGACCGTTATTCCGGAAGAGTATTCCGTTGTCCGGGAATGGGGTGCTATTGATGCTGGTATAGGAAAGGGTGTTAAGATTTCTCCCGCAGAGCAGCGGATAGTAAATAGTTTGAAAGGGCTCCGCCTTCCGCCCAGATCATACGAAAGGTATGAGGGAATTCTTGTGCTTTGCAAAGTGAGTCAAGAATGGCCGAGCAATTCTGTGCCAGTACTTCGTGAGAAAAAATAGGGTAGGATGTGATTTGATCATCCTATTATATATAGATTCGTGTCTATTGTTTGTCATGTTTACTTATATTACTGTTCATGTGTAATTTTTGTAGCCAACGCCGTGATGCAGGTTCGCTCTGCTCTGTTATCCATTGATCTTGATGATGATGTAGAGGTCACTGCTCGTGACAAAACTGCTGAAGAGCTAGAGGCGGAAAGAGTTGCAGCTGAAACTAAGGCTACTGCTGATGCTGCTACTGTTGCTGAGAAGGGGAAAGAAATTACTGTGAGCAGCTAAGATGGTGAATCCGGGTCTGAACATACAGACACTGAGCGGACAGCAGATGATACCACCACCGCCGATCAACAAACATCGGGGTCAGTTGACATCACGGGTGAAACTAACCCTACTCCTCCTCCAACCCAAAAGACGAGAAAGAAGAGCATAGGCTCTAAAAGGGCGAAGAGTACAGAGGAGGGCAAAAAGCAGAAACGAAGGAGAAGTATGTCCATTCTGTGGTTTCTTGAAAATTCACATGTTTTTGCTTTAAACCATTATGTTTGTTCATAATGCTAATTTGTTCTTGTTAGTGATTTTAGCAGAGTCGGATGATAGCCAAGGGAAAGCTACTGAGGGCGGTGAACGAAGGACGGAGGAGAATCTTGAAAGTGAAGGGTCTGACCCAAACTTTACTCCATTTGATGAATCTGAATTTTATGAAGATAGGCCGGAAGGCAACTCTGCTTATCATTCTCCTCCTCCTAATATCACTAACCCAGCTATTACATCCTCCAATGTTCAAGAGCCAACTCTTCCTGCTCATGTGAGGGCATTGCAGGCCATCATTGCAAACCCTGCCACTAAGGATAAAGAATTTGCAACTCTTCTTCAGGTATGAATGACAAGACCTGCTGTATGTATACATTTGTAACCTATTGATGTGAGTTGCATGAAATTACTCATAAAATTTTTTCTTGTACAGGGTTGTGTTATCCCTGAGCTGAAACCCCAATTCACCGCTCTCCGTTCTGATCAACTCAGGGAATCAACTATGGCAGCTCATGTACTGCTAACCAATCATCTGGACTCTGTGCTGCAACTGCAGAAGCATCAAGAGTCTATTCTTGCTATAGCCCGTAAAGACATAGCTGAAGGTGAAAATGCTCGTAAAAGAGCTGCTGATGCTGAGCGTGCCTTAAGTGATGCACAGAAAATAATAAAGGCTAAAGAAGTTGAGCTAAAAAGTGCTCAAGATGCTGTTGTTGTTCTACAAGGGGAAAGGGATGCTGAAAAGAAAAGAGTTGAAGAGGAGCAGGTGAAAGTAGGTGAGCTGGAGAAGCAGCTGAATGCAGAGAGAGAAAAGTCTGCTGAGCTTCTCCGGAGGGCGGAGAAAGGCGAAGGTAATTTTGCTGAGCTTAAGAAGGGTATACCAGGTCTGATAGCTAAGGTGCTTGGATCTAGTCTTATAGGGAATCCCTACAATGATTATGTTGATGCTGCCTGCACCCATGCTATTGCTGATGTGATCGGCAAGCTGTTTAAACGCCTTGCTCCCAACCAGACCCCTTCTGCTGCTATTGCCAAACTTATGCCTCCTGGTACTCAGGAAAAGGTTGATGAGACTAAAGACAAATTGATAAACTTGAAGATAAATGTTTATGATGAGGTATGCAGCAAAGAAGACTCATCTACTCAAGATGTGCTTAGCGTGCAATTTGATTGATCGTTGTAAAAATATTAAACAATGTTTTGTAATAAATTTCCCTCTGATCTTGACATTATATACATACTGACTTTATTGTGATCACTACGTGTGTTTACATGCTTGTTGCAAATATTTTGATGCTTAATGCTTTAAAACGAATCGATTATGCACCTGAGCATAAAATTTCTATACACAATTGTGCAGTGTATAATTGAGCAAATCATTTTGAAAAGTGTATAAGGTAATTCATATGTAGACGCTTTGCAATATCAAGTTTTGCTAAATGAATATGATGTCTGAATTCTGTTACACGCTTTCTGTCATAAAATTAATGAGGAAGAATTATGAAGTGTTTTAGAAGAATGATTACAAATCAATAAACTCTCCATCTTACGCCTTCCGTCATAAAGTATATGAGGAAGAATTGTGAAGTGTTTTAGAAGAATGATTACAAATCAATAAACTATCCGTCTTACGCCTTCCGTCATAAAGTATATGAGGAAGAATTGCTAATTATGTTGCCTTCATACATAAAATATAGAACTTCGTTCTGTAAAGTAAGTTTTTTATAATGTTTGTCATGACAAGTATCTGAGTTTTGTATCATGCCTCGATGCGTTCTAGTAAAACTTAAACGTTTTCTAGCCGATCCCTTGTGCCTTTACTGGCCGGAACAAAAGCTTCCACCATCGGAGGTATTTTAAAAATACACTCCTTCTGTGGGCAGGTTATAAATGTAATGTTTTACATTTGTCACGGGCAGCACTTTGTTTAAGAAAAATATAAAATTTATTGTTCGGTACTGTGCAGTACATAAACGATTGATGACGAATTTAGGTGGATCAAGCCTAATTAGTACGCCATAAATTTTAATGTATGCAATTGCTAACATATGCACTGTAAAATAACCATAATGATTCACAGTAAATTGATAAACGTTGCTCTTCATATAATGCGAAAATATGTTCTTGAAATGCCAAACATGTGTATTTTGGCATGAATACAATGATTGTAAGAGACAATGTCTTCATAAAAATGCTAAAAAACTGCTCTGATAATAAACTTTTGTTCTTGATAACATGCTGAGATTTGCTTCTTCATACGCCGAGCACCTAGCGCTATCCGGCCTACACACTTGATTATGGGATGAAAAACTCCTGAACTTCATTATCACTAAACAACCGATCATGCTTTCTCCAGTTTACGTTGCCTTTTAGTAAGTTCACAAACGTGGATCTTTCCCTAGCCGGTGCCACATACTGTGAATGTATGGCGGCTACTCCGTTAGGAGTTGGAAATCTGATCTCTGCATGAGCTGTCGACGTTATTGCTCCGAATTTAGCCAACGCTGCCCTTCCAAAAAGGACGTTAAACCGAGAATTTCCATCTATGATTGTGAAATCGATTGTTTCTGTTCTCAACAATGGGAATGTCCCCATAACAACTTCCAAACGAATCTGCCCCATGGCAATTACCGGTGCTCCCGTTAATCCAGAAACCTTCAATCTCGTTTGCCTAGCTCTGTCCTGCACATGCCTTGGAAAAGTCTTCAAGCAATGCCAGTAAATGATGTCAGCTTCACTTCCTGTATCTGTGTAGATACAGTTGATAAACTTATTTGCTATCTCTACTGAAATGATCACTGGCTGAACGGACAACGCCCAATTCTGAATTGGCTGAAAGATAATTGGAGCATAACTCCAACTGTCCAAATTGCTGTTTGATGATTCACCTTCTGCATAATAACTGTCGTTGATCCAAACCATCCTAATTACAACTTCTGGAGTTTTCTCACGCTCTGTGACCCGGTCTCCGTACTGCGGTTGGTTCCGATTATCTCTTCCGCCATGCTGCTCTCTTCTGTTCTCTCCACGGCATCCTCTGTTACCATCATTCCTTTGCCACGCAAATTTCCTGCAAGGATCATTCCTCCTGTACTGTTTGCCAGGCAACAAATGATTCAATTCTCCTGCCTTGATTTTTGCTATGATTTCCCTCATCAAAGATTTGCATCAAGATGTGTCAGAGTACAGCTCCGTAGATTTTGGTATTGCATCACAAATTTTGCTCTCAAATCAAGAAAACTGGTAATACTCCTTGGCAGCAAACTAGCAAACCATTCACGTGCCATTTTCTGCAATACCATAGGAAACATATGGCACGCAGTTTCATCCTCCCAATGCTGCAACCTCATAACACCTTCAAACATAGTCAGAAAATCTTCCGGATCCGTTGTGCCATCATAAACTCCAATTGTTGGTATAGCAAGATTTCTGGGCAATGGATAATTAGCAATTCGATCAATGAAACACTGTGTAGATTCTGCCATGGCCGGTGGCTTGGTGGCTTGCTCTCCAGTAATGAGGGCAAAGAAATTGTCCACGGTCACAGCACGGATGGCGGGCTGCGCTAAGCGTTGCTTATATTTTGCCAGAGCTGTCTGCTTAAGAATGTCATTCAAAAGCAACACTGCCTGCTTCTCTGACATGAACTCATCTTTGTCAGTTTCATCATCAGAGTCATTATTATCATAGCTCAGGTTGTTATCATCCCTAGAATCATCAATAAGACTGCCCAGCTTGTCGAGTAGCCTAGATAACTTGTATTTTGATATAGATTGCCTTTTCATTATTTGCTTGTCTCTGCCATTCGCCATCCGCCGAAGAGGTATAAATGATGGACATCGCCGAGGTTGCATCAATGGTCATCGCTCGGTATTAGTAACAAAATTTGAAAGTCTTTCTGCACTTTTAGCTGTCGCTTCTTCAATTACTGGCCTTTTCTCCGAATTAGTTGCCAAATGTTTAAGCCTTTCTGTAGTTTCAGCAACTGTTTCTTCAATCGTACTATCTAGTGGCTGAACGGGTACATCTTCAACAGTTATCATGTCATCAGTTGATGGATTATTGACTGCTTCAAGTACAAATGGAGCTTCAATTGTTTTTGTTCCTTTTTCATTTCGTGTGTTCTTTGCATTAGTGGATGGCGCCATTGTTAACACCTATTTCCTTATGAGGTAAGGCTTAGTGTGTCAACAAGATACTAGAAGTAATCTAGCTTTAGGAGGGCGGAGTGTTGCCGATTGATTTTTACCCTCGGGAAATAATCCCTGCAGACCCGGTTCACAAGTGTAGAAACTTGTGGGGTGGCTTAATCAATCTGTAGTCCGTAGAGCATAAGAGTGCTAGCCGGATGACTTCTAGTGAGAGAAAGTAGAGAGAGAAAGATAAGTGAAGTCTCAGCTCTCAAAGTTGTCAGAATCTCTGAACTCTGTAAAATGATGACCCAAGGGGTCTATTTATAGTGTTAGATCCACCAGATTACTTGGGGACACGTGTCAGATGATGATATGTTCTGTTATTCGTGATCCGAAATTTATGCTGAAGGTGGCGTTCTCCAGCCAGGGATTACGCGCTAGGCGGCCTTCAGGGCTTAAGCATGACGGAGCAGCCTGTACAGCGGAGAACGCTGGACGTATAACTCCATAAAACTGTTGTTTCCAGCCTTCCTGATGCTACTTTTATGCAACCATTATGCCTTTTATGCGTGTATACGATAGGATACACCATTAATTATTATTATCAATATTATTTTATCAAATAAATATGTGATGCAAAGATATTTTTACCACACGTAATATAATTACATTAATATTACATACCACCATACTTTTATGATATTAAGTGAACTTTATAAATTTTATTATTTAAAATATATAAAATTATATTTTTATCATAAATAAATTTAAATATAAATTTTTATTAACAAATGACTTTTATTACTTACTTTAATAAAATTTGATAAATATATATTTAAAACGACTAATTAGGTTATATAATAAACATGTATAGATTTTGCAAGACATTTTAGAATCAAGTTGACTTTTGTTGACTTTTGCGTATTAGTCTCGAGTATTAGGATTGTGATACACTACGGTTTGACCTAAATTTTTAGACAGATATTGACCAACATATAAATATATAAAATGGATATAGGTTCGTGAATCCGAGGCCAACCTTGCACATGTTCAATGACGTCATATGTATTTTTACTACGAAATACAGTATTGTGAGTTTCATTATTCCCTTTTTAAATACTTTTGCAATATATATTTTTGGGACTGAGAATACATGCGCTTTTGTAAATTTTTGACGAAATAGACACAAGTAATCAAAAATTACATTCTATGGCTGGATTATCGAAATCGAATATCACCCCTTTTAGCTTGGTAACCTAAGAATTAGGGAACAAACACCCTAATTGACGTGAATCCTAAAGGTAGATCTACAGGCACTAACTCCCCCCATACTGGAAAATGGTATGCTTTAGTACTTCGAGTTATTAATACAGATGGATTTCTGTTTGGGGGATATTCTATATGCATTTTGTTAATATCGGTTACCAGGTGTTCACCATATGAATGATTTTTATCTCTATGGAAGAGATGTATATTTATGAGAAATGGAAATGAAAATCTCGTGGTCTATAAAAATGATGGAAATGAATATTGATGATAAACTAATGAACTCACCAACCTTTTGGTTGACACTTTTAAGCATGTTTATTCTCGTGTATTAAAGAAATCTTCCACTGTGCATTTGCTCATTTTAAAGATATTACTTGGAGTCATTCATGACATATTTTAAAAGACGTTGCATTCAAGTCGTTGAGTTGAATAGAGATTATCATTAAGTAAATGACAGATTAGGTTATTTATAAGTTGGATATTATGAAATAATATGCATGCCTGTCAACTTTCGATGTAATAAAAGGTTGTATTTTAAAAACGAATGCAATGTTTGTAAAATGTATCATATATAGGTCAAATACCTCGCGATGTAATCATATGTTATTGTATTCGTCCTTATGAATTAGGACGGGTCATCTCATGTGGTATCAGAGCGGTGGTCTTAGCGAACCAGGTTTTGCATTACTGTGTCTAACTGATAGTTGATAAGATGCATTAGTAAGTCTGGACTTCGACCGTGTCTGCATATCAAAAAGTTTTGCTTATCATTCCTTGTCCGAAATTACATGCTTATCATCCTTAAGTCTAGACATGTTTTCCTGCATTTATTGCATACATAGTGTACAGATGAATTCATATCTTAGAATATCTATTACTTTAACTCTTACCTGATATCTTCCGAAAATTCCTCCGTGATTTATGGAATTTTAGTATTATATATACATATGTGAATTATGTATTAAAGAGTACCAATTCAAAATCTATTTCATATAAAAATAAAAATAAAAATTTCATCTCCCTAAATATACAACATGGATCCCGTATCTAGTTCAAACTCCTTAAACTCCGACAGCTATTCCGATATGGATATTTGAAATGTCCCGTTCATATTGATTATAAACGTTCCATATTAATTGATTTCGTTGCGAGGTTTTGACCTCTATATGAGACGTTTTTCAAAGATTGCATTGGATTTTAAAACAAACCATAACCTTTAAAATATTACGACGATTATTAATTAATGATAATCTAAAATATAGCATTTTCACACGACCATTACATAATGGTTTACAATAATATTACACAACAATATATGTCTTCGAATGCAGTTTTTAAACAATATTATACAAGCTTGCAGAGTCCAAATCCTGTCTTTATTTAGCATGCAACAGCGGAAGCTCTTAATAATCACCTGAGAATAAACATGCTTTAAATGTCAACAAAAATGTTGGTGAGTTATAGGTTTAACCTATATATATATCAAATCGTATTAATAGACCACAAGATTTCATATTTTCATTTCTCATAAACAACATGGATGCATAACAATAATCTGCATAAAAATTATTCATATGTTGAACACCTGGTAACCGACATTAACATAATGCATAGAATATCTCCAAACAGAACCTCTCGTCTGTATAATAATAATCTCGAAGTACTAAAGCATTCGTACCCCGAATGGGACTTGTCAAGGTCCATAGATCTATCTTTAGGATTCGCGTCAACTAGGGGCCATTTTCCTAAATTCTTAGGTTACCAGACTTGAAGGGCGATATTCAGTTTAATAATTCAACCATAGAATGTAGTTTTGCATACTTGTGTCTATTTTGTAAAACATTTATAAAACTGCATGTATTCTCATCCCAAAAATAATAGATTTTAAAAGTGGGACTATAACTCACTTTCACAGATTTCCTTCATCGGAAAAACAACACTTGGCCATGGGTCGATTCACGAACCTATAACAAATATGTACATATATATCAAAGTATGATCGAAATATATTCACAACATTTTTATTACGTTTTAACGATTTAAGTTTGTTAAGTTAGCAGTCCAACGTTAGTAATCTACAACTAGTTGTCCACAGTTAGATGTACATAAATAAAGCAATATATATTATCTCAAATCAATCCACGACCCAGTGTATACAAGTCTCAGGCTCGATCATAACTCAAAGTATATATATTATTTTGAAATCAACCTCAACTCTGTATAGCTAACTCAAGCATTACTACATATAGAGTGTCTATGGTTGTTCCGAAATATATATATATATATATATAGATGGGTCGATATGATATGTCAAAACATTGTATACGTGTCTATACTATCCCAAGATTACATAATATATGTTAGAATACATGTATAATACAATATAAGTTAGTTAAGTTCTGATTTATATAGATTTGTTACAAATTTCACGTAGCTACAACAAGCAAAATTATCCAATCTTGTTTTACCCATAACTTCTTCGTTTTAAATCCGTTTTGAGTGATTCAAGTTGCTATGATTTCATAATGAACTGAAATTTATGAAACTAAATAGAAAAAGTATAATTTTATAGTCTAAAATACAGGTTACATGTCTATATTGTAAGAGGTAGTCATTTCAGTCGAAAGAACGACGTCTTGATGACCATTTTGAAAAACATACTTCCACTTTGAGTTTAACCATGATTTTTGGATATGGTTTCATGTTCATAAGAAAAATCATTTGCCCATAAGGATAGCTTTTAAATCAAAGTTTATCATAGTTTTTAATTATCCAAACAAAAACAGCCCCAGGTTTTACTACAACGGCGTATGTCCGATTTTAAGGTGTTCTTCGTGTTTCCAGGTTTTAAATCATTAAGTTAGCATATCATATAGATATAGAACATGTTTTTAGTTGATTTTAAAAGTTGAGTTAGAAGGATTAACTTTGTTTGAGAACAAGTTTAGAATTAACTAAACTATGTTCTAGTGATTACAAGTTTAAATCTTCGAATAAGATAGTTATATATATATATATATATATATATATATATATATATATATATATATATGAATCGAAAGATGTTATGAACATCATTACTACATCAAATATAGTAGTTAAAACTACTGGAAGTGACAAGAAATGATTTAGCTTTAAAGGATTTTCGGATGGCTTGAAAGTTCTTGAAGTAGAATCATGACACGAAAACAAGTTCAAGTAAGTTTATCACTCGAATTAAGATTGTTATAGTTATAGAAATTAAATCAAAGTTTGAATATGAGTATTACCTTGAATTAGAAAGAGATCCTACTGTAAATAAGAAAGATTTCTTGAGGTTGAATGATCACTAAGAATGGATTTACAAGATTGGAAGTAAGCTAGCAAACTTAGAAGTGTTGTTGATGAGTTCTTGAGTAGTTGTTTTGTAACTTAGTTTATGTAGAGATTTATGAGCTAGATTGATGTAGTTTTTGATGAAGTTGATGAAGAAAACTTAGAACACTAAGAGAGTAATTGAGAGAGAGTAGTTTGATGCATAAAAATTGAAAATGAAAGTGTTTGTGGAGTGCCTTCATTCACGTGAAAGTATGGAGTCAATATAGGCTCCATTAGTTTGTTGTTTTGTTAGATATTTCATGCTAGATGTTAAATGATGGTTCCCACATGTGTTGGTGACTCACAAGGGCTGCTAAGAGCTGATCATTGGAGTGTATATACCAATAGTAAAAACATCTAGAAGCTGTGTATTGTAGGGGTATGAATACGGGTGCATACGAGTATAATTATTGATGAAATTGAACGAGGGCGTAATTGTAAGCATTTTTGATAAGTAGAAGTACTTTGATATGTGTCTTGAAGTCTTTCAAAAGTGTATGAATCCATTTTAAAACACTACATGTATATACATTTTAACTGAGTTGTTAAGTCACCATTAGTCGTTACATGTAAGTGTTGTTTTGAAAGCTTTAAGTTAACGATATCATTTAATGTTGTTAACTCATTGTTTATTATATCTAATGAGATGTTAAATTATTACATTATCATGATATTATGATGTACGAATATATCTTGATATGATATATATACATTAACTTGTCGTTACAACGATAATCGTTACATATATGTCTCGTTTCGAAATTCTTAAGTTAGTAGTCTTGTTTTACATATGTAGTTCATTGTTAACATACTTAATGATATATATAATTATCATTTTATCATGTTAAATATAGTGTAACAATATATTAATATGATACATATGTATTTAGTAAGACGTTGTTATAACAATAATCGTTATATATGTCGTTTCGAGTTTCTTAATTCAATATTCTCATTTTTATGTATATAACTCATTGTTAATATACTTGGTGAAATACTTACTTATCATAATATCATGTTAACTATATATATATATATATATATATATATATATATATATATATATATATATATATATATATATATATATATATATATCATATAGGTTTTACAAGTTTTAACGTTCGTGAATCGCCGATCAACTTGGGTGGTCAATTGTCTACATGAAACCTATTTCAGTTAATCAAGTCTTAACAAGTTTGATTGCTTAATATGTTGGAAATATTTAATCATGTAAATATCAATTTCATTTAATATATAAACATAAAAAAGTTCGGGTCACTACAGCACCTACCCGTTAAATAAATTTCGTCCGAACTTTTAAGCAGTTGAAGGTGTTGACGCATCTTTCGGAAATAGATGCAGGTATTTCTTCTTCATCTGATCTTCATGCTCCCAGGTGAACTCGGGTCCTCTTCGAGCATTCCATCGAACCTTGATGATCGGTATCTTATTTTGCTTGAGTCTTTTAACCTCACGATCCATTATCTCAACGGGTTCTTCACCGAATTATAGTTTTTCGTTGATTTTAATTTCGTCTAAAGGAATAGTGAGATCTTCTTTGGCTAAGCATTTCTTCAAATTTGAGACGTGTAAGGTATTATGTACATTGGCGAGTTGTTGAGGTAATTCAAGTCGGTAGGCTACTGGTCCGACACGATCTATAATCTTGAATGGTCTAATGTACCTTAGATTTAGTTTCCCCCATTTACCAAATCAAACAACGCCTTTCCAAGGCGAAACCTTAAGCATGACCATCTCTCCAATTTCAAATTCTATATCTTTTCTTTTAAGGCCCGCGTAGCTCTTTTGTCGACTCTGAGCAGTTTTCAACCGTTGTTGAATTTGGATGATTTTCTCGGTAGTTTCTTGGATTATCTCTGGACCCGTAATCTGTGTATCTCCCACTTCACTTCAAAAAATAGGAGACCTGTACTTTCTACCATAAAGTGCTTCGAACGGTGCCATTTTGATACTCGAGTGATAACTGTTGTTGTAGGAAAATTCTGCTAACGGTAGATGACGATCCCAACTGTTTCCAAAATCAATAACACATGCTCATAGCATGTCTTCAAGAGTCTGTATCGTCCTTTTGCTCTGCCCATCGGTTTGTGGATGATAAGAATTACTCATGTCTAGATGAGTTCCCAATGCTGGCTGCAATATCTGCCAAAACCTTGAAACAAATCTGCCATCCCTATCAGAGATAATAGAGATTGGTATTCCATGTCTGGAGACGACTTCCTTCAAGTATAATCCCGCCAATTTTTCCATTTTATCATCTTCTCTCATTGGCAGAAAGTGTGCTGACTTGGTGAGACGATCGACTATTACCCAAATAGTATCATAACCACTTGCAGTCCTTGGAAATTTAGTAATGAAATCCATGGTAATGTTTTCCCATTTCCATTTCGGGATTTCGGGTTGTTGAAGTAGACCTGATGGTTTTTGATGTTCGGCTTTTACTTTAGAACACGTCAAACATTCTCCTACGTACTTAGCAATATCGGCTTTCATACCCGGCCACCAAAAGTGTTTCTTGAGATCTTTGTACATCTTCCCCGCTCCGGGATGTATTGAGTATCTGGTTTTATGTGTCTTCCATAAGTACCATTTCTCTCTTATCTTCAAACTTTGGTACCCAAATTCTTTCAGCCCTATACCAGGTTCCATCTTCCCGAATATTAAGGTGTTTCTATGATCCTTTGGGTATTTCATTCTTCAGATTTCCCTCTTTTAAAACTTCCTGTTGCGCCTCCTTTATTTGAGTAGTAAGGTTAGTATGAATAATTATATTCATAGCTTTTACTCATATAGGTTCTCTATCCTTTCTGCTCAAGGCGTCGGCTACCACATTTGCCTTTCCCGGGTGGTAACGAATCTCAAATTCATAATCATTCAACAGTTCAATCCACCTACGCTGCCTCATATTCAATTGTTTCTAATTAAATATATATTGGAGACTTTTCTAGTCGGTGTATATAATACTTTTGACCCCATATAAGTAGTGCCTCCAATTCTTTAATGCAAAAACAACAACGCCTAATTCTAAATCTTGAGTCGTATAATTTTGCTCGTGAATCATCAATTGTCTGGACGCATAAGCAATTACTTTTGTTCGTTGCATTAATACACAATCGACCTTGCTTTGATGCGTCACAATAAATCACAAAATCATCATTCCCCTCAGGCAATGACAATATAGGTGCCGTAGTTAACTTTTTCTACCACAATTGAAACGCTTTCTCCTGCTCATCCTTCCATTCAAATTTCTTCCCTTTATGCGTTAATGCAGTCAAGGGTTTTGCTATTTTGGAAAAATCTTGGATGAATCTTCTGTAGTAACCAGCCAATCTTAAAAATTGGCATATATGCTTCGGAGTTTTCGGGATTTCCCAGTTTTCAACAGTTTCAATCTTTGACGGATCAACCTGAATACCTTCTTTGTTCACTATGTGTTCGAGGAATTGAACTTCTTCCAACCAAAATGCACACTTTGAAAATTTAGCGTACAGTTTTTTTTCTTCATTCTTTGAGTAAATAAGTATGTCATCGATGAAAACAATGACAAACTTGTCAAGATATGGTCCACACACTCGGTTCATGAGGTCCATGAACACAGCTGGTGCGTTAGTTTATCCAAACGGAATAACCATAAACTCATAATGACCGTAACGTGTCCTAAAAGCAGTCTTCAGAATGTCATCCTCCTTCACCCGCATTTGATGATACCCGGAACGTAAATCAATCTTCGAATATACCGACGAGCCTTGTAGTTGATCAAATAAATCGTCGATTCTCGGTAGTGGATAAAGGTTCTTGATGGTAAGTTTGTTCAACTCTATATAGTCGATACATAATCTAAATGTGCCATCTTTATTTTTGACAAACAACACAGGAGCTCCCCCACGGTGATGTGCTTGGTCGAATGAAACCACACTCTAAAAGTTCTTGCAATTGGCTCTGGAGTTCCTTCATTTTGCTGGGTGCGAGTCTGTATGGAGCACGAGCTATCGGTCCAGCTCCCGGTACAAGGTCTATTTGAAATTCAACGGATCGGTGTGGAGGTAGACCCGGTAATTCTTTCAGAAATACATCGGGAAATTCTTTTCCGACGGTAACATCATTGATGTTTATTTCTTCAGAATTAACTTTCTTGACATGTGCTAACACAGCATAGCAACCTTTTCTTTTTAGTTTTTGCGCCTTCAGGTTACTGATAAGATTTAGCTTTGCGTCGCTCTTCTCTCCATATACCATTAAGGGTTTTCTCTTCTAGCGCATAATACGTATCACATTTTTGTAACAAACGATCTCTGCTTTCACCTCTTTCAACCAGTCTATGCCGATTATCATATCAAAACTTCCTAACTCTACTGGTATCAAATCAATCTTAAATGTTTCGCTAACCAGTTTAATTTCTCGATTCCGACATATATTATCTGCTGTAATTAACTTACCGTTTGCTAATTCGAGTAAAAATTTATTATCCAAAGGCGTCACTGGGCAACTTAATTTAGCACAAAAATCTCTACTCTTATAGCTTCTATCCTCACCCGAATCAAATAAAACATAAGCAGATTTATCGTCAATAAGAAATGTACCCGTAACAAGCTCCGGGTCTTCCTTCGCTTCAACTGCATTAATGTTTTTGCCCATTATTATTCCCCTGGTTTGGACACATATTTTTGTAATGGCCCTTCTTCCCGCATCCGAATCAAGTAATGTCGGCATAACTTGTTCCGGTATTATTTGTTCCCTTAGCCATTGATCCGTAGATTTTGCACTTCGTCACACCATGGCCCTTTCTATTGTACTAAGTACACGTTGTCGGGCAGAACCCAGTCAGATGGTATCCTTCACACCTCTGGCATGGCTTCTGCCTTTTGTTATTATTGTTGAGATTGTTGTTGGGATTGTTGTTGTAGTTATTGTTGGGATTGCGATTTATGTTGCGGTTGATGTTGCGGTTGTTGGGATAATTATTGCGATTCTGGTTGTGATTGTTGTTGTTGTATTGGTGACTCTTGTCACTGGTTTCTTCCCACTTTCTCTTGATTTGTTTCGTGTTGGCTTCTTCAGCCGCCTGCTCTTTAATCCTACCCTCAATATGGTTCACTAGTATGTGAGCCATTCGACTTGACTTTTGTATGGAGGCGGGCTTGTGTGAACTCACATCTTCTTGAATCCTTTCTGGTAACCCTTTTACAAATGTGTCGATCTTCCCTTCTTCATCTTCGAACGCTCTTGGACACAATAGGCACAACTCTATGAATCGTCTTTCGTATGTGGTAATATCGAATACTTGCGCTCGTAATCCTCTAAGCTCTATCTTGAGCTTATGGACCTCGTTTCTGGGACGGTACTGCTCAGTCATCATGTGTTTAAATGCTGACCACGGTAGTGCGTAAGTAGTATCTTGTCCCACCTACTCGAGATAGGTGTTCCACCATGTTAACGCAGTACCTGTGAAGGTATACGTAGCGTACTTTACTTTGTCTTCTTCAGTACATTTACTTATGGCAAACACCGATTCGAACTTCTCGGTCTACTGTTTCAATCCGATTGGTCCTTCGGTTCCATCAAATTCCAACGGTTTGCAGGCAGTGAATTCTTTGTAGGAGCATCCTACACGATTTCTAGCGGTGTTAGATCCATTACTAGTTTCAGAGTTAGTGTTGTTATTTCGAATTGCAGTCTACACTGCGGCTACGTTTGGAGCAAGAAAAACACAGAAGTCTTCCTCGGTCATATTCAGGGTATTTTGAGTAGTCGGTGCCATTTCCTTCAAAAATAGCCAAAAGAATTAAGTTAATCATATAGAATATTAAGAGTAGTCAACAGTATTTCGTAGCATAATATGAACTCATTTATAAAAGCTTTTTCTTCATAATAGTGTTTTATAAGTTTTTAATCGGATAATACCTACCCGTTAAGTTCATACTTAGTAGCTAATATACAATTCTATATGAAAAACTGATTACAATAATATTTCGCGTTCAAACTTTTATACAAAATTTTACAAACGTACAATACCGCTATTTTAGATATAGCATAAAATATGGCACACAATAACTTTGATACAAGGCAGTTATGAAGACAATTCTAGTTAATACGTAAGTCGTTCAGCAAAGGCAATAAAGACACGTAATTCGTAAGTCGAGAAACAAGTCATGCATTCAGGTTGTACTAATACTATTTCGCATCCTTGGTTTTGTGGAACGTAACGGTTGTGACCGTTGGCTAGGCAGCATGTTGTAATGTCATACCCCGTCCAAATCCTCCTGAACGAATACAATAACATCTGGTACCATTGCGATGAACGGACCTCTATATGCCATGAATGACTCCAAGTAATGTCTCTTAAATGAGCAAATGCACAGCGGAAGATTTCTTTCATACCTGAGAATAAACATGCTTTAAAGTGTCAACCAAAAGGTTGGTGAGTTCATATGTTTTTCATAAAACATTAAAATTCATCATTTTGATAGACCACAAGATTTAAATGCTGTATGGTACAAATGGGCCCGAATCCTATACCCACCTGTAATGTACATGTGATATCTTTTAAATATAGTACACCTTTCTCGTGTACGAAATCCTTTTTCATAAATCTTAGTAACCGTACACATATCTCGTGTATAAAGTATAATACACATAACCTGTGTATAAAAATCATTCTCTCGATACATAACATTCACATCAATTGGTGGCAATTATCATGTCCACATAATTCAATGGTGGCAATTATCATGTCCACATAATTCAATGGTGGCAATTATCATGTCCACATAATTCAATTGTGGCAATTATCATGTCTACATAATTCAATGGTGGCAATTATCATGTCCACATAATTCAATAATAATCCACAAAACTTCTAACTGCATAATAATTCATTCGAGGAATGTTTTGCTTGTGTCTATCTCGTCAAACATTTATAAAAGCATTTCATGTTTTCGCATTTCAAGAATATATTTCAAAAGCATTTAATAAAGCAGTTGTAAAAATAGCGCATGCATTCTCAGTCCCAAAAATGTATAGAGTAAAAGGGAGCAAATGAACTCACAATACGATATTTTGTAGTAAAAATATGCATTCGACGGAACTGAACAATGCAAGGTTGGCCTCGGATTCACGAACCTCAATGAAATTAGCTCTTAAAAAACTGCCCAAGTCCGGGTTTGAACCCGCGATGTCCCGCTAACCCGATAACATCCTTAACCCTTGAGCTATTTTGTTAATTCGTGAATAATTCCTAACTTAAATCTATTTATCCCGAAATTTTCTGTTTCCATCTTCTTCACTATCATCATCATAATCATCACTTCATCAACGTCATAACCTAACATCTATCATCATTTAACAACATCATCATCATCATCATTCGTTAATCATAATCACATAATTATGACCATCATCATCATAAATTCATGTATCATCGTTCACACCCGTTTTATCGACACTCACATCGATCATCATCATTATCTTAAATATTTTCATATATAATCATACTCCATTCGATTAACAATTTTTATTATCATCATCTGAATCATCATCATTTTAACATCATCCTAAATTATCACGACATCATCAACAATTATTCATCATCATATTATCATCTCTATGTACATCATCCTCGTCATTCATTAACCTCCTCTCTGTGATTATAACATACTATTATCATCATTTATCCATCATCTAACATTACCTCTCATCAGCATCTATGGTTCAACATCATCACCTAATCGTTTATTATCACGTATCATCATTATTTATCAATTATTATCAATTCAACATGCACCTATACTTTATAACATCTCAGCCCAACCAAAAAGGATCTCGGTCCAATTCATTTACTTAAGTCCAATTACTGAACAAGTTTACGGCCCAAATAAAAAAAAAACCCCAATAGCAGTTATCTAAGTGTCTAGCAGTTGGTGATGGTTGATTAGGTTTTAATCGATCATGATGTAAGTATATGTAAACCTAGTGGATGGTGGTTTGTGTTGTCCCAAAATAGTAATATATACGTAATAGTATAGTAGGAAGGAATGTTGCAGCAGTACCTAGGCTCGACCATAATCCAAAAGTTGAATAAATAATGCAGTAGAAAAACACGAGTGCACAACTATCCTATTGTTAATTTATGTGATTCTTTTTGTCAGCCAAAGACTGATTCTTGGTTCCATTTGTTTATTAATCATGCATTTATACCCAAGTTGCATGAGTTTTAAACTGTAACATTCCAACATCTTCATTCCGTTAAAGTGTTCAAGATGGTTTTCTTTGGTGGTTTTAAAATAGAAAAAAGGAGTAGCAGCAGGCTGTATCAAACGAAGCTACTGCAGTCACTAGTTGGTAGCAGTCGAATTAGCATTAACAAGCAGAGGGATTGAGCAGTAGAAAAAAAAATAGGAGTACTACGTAGTTTGACAGGTTACCTCGTCAACAAAATAGAATTAATTCGAGTGATTGTGGGAGGTGATCGTGATGGTTGAATGAAACATAAACGAAGATAGCATCATGAGTTTTATAGTTTACTGGTGGTGGTTTGTGGTTTACGATGAGGAACAAAAGAAATTGAAGAAAGGTGGTAGAATGGTAGGTTGTTGATCCAAGATAGGGTAGTGGTCGGTGATGTTTGGTTGGTTGGGTTATGACCGACGTTGAATCCGAAAAATAAAATGGTTAATCAAGAGGTGATGGTAGTCAATGGTGTTTAATATTTGAAGGTGATGGTGGTGGTGAGGATCACGGTTGTTTAAAGATTGACGATTGTGGTGTAATGCTGAAGTTGGTTTGGTTTACTGTATGTGTTAGTGTGTGTTTAAAAGGGATTATGAAAAGTGATGGGTGTGGTGGTTTATGATGGTTAATTAAAAATCTAAAACAGATTCGTAGTTCTTCCTTGTTTAAGATGCATGTATATGTGATTATATGGGTAGAGAGCAAGAGAGTAAGGATCACACTATGTGATTGTGGTGTCGACAAAATATTCCAGCCAGAAAGGAGAAAACAAGAAATAAAGTTAGACTACGACCCTAAACAGAATTTGTCATGTTCATGATAATGGAAATACACTTATTGATCAAGCAGACAATCCAAAAAGAATGCATAGTGATTGGAAACTGATTTGTACCATTTTGTGAATTTGATATCAATCAAAATTTGACAGGAATAAAGATGGAAGAAAACATTAAAATGGGAAAGGGACATGGAACTGAATTCGTCCTTGTCTGATTGATTGGGTATATATGAAGAATCAATTAGAAAGTATACAACAAAAATAGATAAAGAAACAAAACGGATTAAGATTAAGACTGATAACATTTTAATACGATTTTTATGACTTTATTATTTATATTTAATTAATATTATTAACTAATAAATATATTAATTGTATGGATAGTTTTATTAATAATACTAAAAATAGTAATAATAATAATAGTAGAAATAATAATAATATCAATCAAAATAATACTGATAATAATATGAATAATGGTAAAAGTAATAAAATTAATGAAAATAATAGTTTTATAAATTTTAATTAATGATAATAATAATAATCATAATAATAACTAAAATTATAATTCTATTACTAATTATAATAATAATGATATTAATAACAACAAATTAAATATATCAAATTTTATATCTATACATTATATATCGTAATATTAATAATACTAATATTAATACTAACATTAATATTAATATTAATAATAATAATAGTGAAGTAATAATAATTATATTAGTATAACCACTATATTTTTAACTCGTAATTAATTTGTATATATTAATATCACACATTATTAAATATTACAACATTTAATAATTTATATATTACATATATTGAATATTTAATATTTATACATTATATATATTAGAGACTTTTCATGAATAATAATTATGTATAGAAATCATATATATATATATATATATATATATATATATATATATATATATATATATATATATATATATATATATATATATATAATTATAAATAGTTGTTCGTGAATCGTCGGAAATGGTCGAGGTCAATTCAATATATGAAATAGTTAAAAAATTTTGAGACTCAACCCAACAGACTTAGCTTATCGTGTCAAAAATATTAAATCGTATCGAGAGTTTGTTTTAAAATTAGTTGAAAATTTCCGGGTCGTCACAGTACCTACCCGTTAAAGAAATTTCGTACCGAAATTTGAGTGTGGTGGTCATGACTAACAAAAAGAATGTTTTCGGGATGAATATGAGTCGATAAATAGAGTTTTATCATTTTTGATTAATATGGATAAACAATTCGATTACTCGAAGCGTACGAGTGAAGCTATCACAAAATAGTGAAATGAGATAATAGAGATTTGTCTTATCTTCTGACGTAGTTACGGTGGATTTTCAAAATTCAAGGAAATTAAAATCTTCGAAATCTATATAAGATTTGATTCTTCGGTAATTAAGGAAATTTAGGATCCTTATTAATTAAATGCGGTAATCTGCCTCAATTGCTATGTCTGATATTTCACTATAAATTCACCTTCTTTGTT
Organism: Rutidosis leptorrhynchoides; assembly: GCF_046630445.1. Taxonomy (NCBI): domain Eukaryota; kingdom Viridiplantae; phylum Streptophyta; class Magnoliopsida; order Asterales; family Asteraceae; genus Rutidosis; species Rutidosis leptorrhynchoides. The sequence continues at coordinate 265,183,549 of NC_092337.1, forward strand.
TCCTTATTGTCACTATTCTCATCCTACTTCAAGTCACGCGAATAATGGTCCAGAATTCATAGGTATAGAGTTTTGGATGACTATAATATTCTAAGTAGAAAGGAACGCATCAGCACGATTTGATTTGGTAAAATTACCAAAATTACAGAAGATAGAACTATCAAGAATATGTTTTCTTGATATGTTCAGAGGCTAAGTAGAATGAAAGAGTTATGTAACATGACACATGATGATGGTATGATCTACTGTGAACCATCATCACGTTTCATTAGAAACTCAGCATGACTTACTGTAATATAATCACGTTGGCCAAGCGTCATTATATTATACTAACTCATGCTCAAATTCTTAACACTTCTCCAGAATTCATTCGTAATTTATACTTAGATTTTACATAATTTTCCAATGAAATACAGAAAGCACGAAGAGGTATATTGTAGTGACCCGAACTTTTCCATGTTTATATATATATTAAATGAAATTGTTATTTACATGATTAAGTGTTTCCAACATGTTAAGCAATCAAACTTGTTAAGACTTGATTAATTGAAATAGGTTTCATATAGACAATTGACCACCCAAGTTGACCGGTGCTTCACGAACGTTAAAACTTGTAAAAACTATACGATGACATATATATGGTTATATATATAGTTAACATGATTTTATTATAAGTATGTATCTCATTAGGTATTTTAACAATGAGTTATATACATAAAAATGAGACTATTAATTTAAGAAACTCGAAAACGATATATATAACGATTATCGTTATCACAACGTCTTACTAGGTACATATGAATCATATTAAGATATTGATACACTTGGTTAATTATGTTAAATGATAAGTAAATATAATATTAAGTGTATTAACAATGAAATACATATGTAAAAATAAGACTGTTAACTTAATGATTTCGAAACGAGACATATATGTAACGATTATCGTTGTAACGACATTTAACTGTATATACATCATACTAAGATATATTATTTATCATAATATCATGATAATATAACAATTTAACATCTCATTTGTTATAATAAACAATGGGTTAACAACATTCAACAAGATCGTTAACCTAAAGGTTTCAAAACAACATTTACATGTAACGACTAACGATGACTTAACGACTCAGTTAAAATGTATATACATGTAGTGTTTTAATATGTATTCATACACTTTTGAAAGACTTCAAGACACTTATCAAAATACTTCTACTTAACAAAAATGCTTACAATTACATCCTCGTTCAGTTTCATCAACAATTCTACTCGTATGCACCCGTATTCGTACTCGTACAATACACAGCTTTTAGATGTATATACTATTTGTATATACACTTTAATGATCAGCTCTTAGCAGCCCATGTGAGTCACCTAACATATGTGGGAACCATCATTTGGCAACTAGCATGAAATATCTCATAAAATTACAAAAATATGAGTAATCATTCATGACTTATTTACATGAAAACAAAATTACATATCCTTTATATCTAATCCCTACACCAACGACCAAAAACACCTAAAAACACTTTCATTCATCAATTTTCTTCATCTAATTTTTCTCTCTCAAGTTCTATCTTCAAGTTCTAAGTGTTCTTCATAAATTCCAAAAGTTCTAGTTTCATAAAATCAAGAATACTTCCAAGATTGCAAGTTTACTTCCAAGTTTTCTAAATCCATTCCAAGTAATCATCCAAGATCAAGAAACCTTTGTTACTTACAGTAGGTTATATTTCTAATACAAGGTAATAATTATATTCAAACTTTAATTCAATTTCTATAACTATAACAATCTTATTTCGAGTGGAAATCTTACTTGAAATTGTTTTCGTGTCATGATTCTGCTTCAAGAACTTTCAAGCCATCCAAGGATCCTTTGAAGCTAGATCTATTTTTTTCATTTCCAGTAGGTTTATCCAAGGAACTTGAGGTACTAATGATGTTCATAACATCATTCGATTCATACATATAAAGCTATCTTATTCGAAGGTTTAAACTTGTAATCACTAGAACATAGTTTAGTTAATTCTAAACTTGTTCGCAAATAAAAGTTAATCCTTCTAACTTGACTTTTAAAATCAACTAAACACATGTTCTATATCTATATGATATGCTAACTTAATGATTTAAAACCTGGAAACACGAAAAACACCGTAAAACCGGATTTACGCCGTCGTAGTAACACCGCGGGCTGTTTTGGGTTAGTTAATTAAAAATTATGATAAACTTTGATTTAAAAGTTGTTATTCTAAGAAAATGATTTTTATTATGAACATGAAACTATATCCAAAAATTATCGTTAAACTCAAAGTGGAAGTTTGTTTTCTAAAATGGTCATCTAGACGTCGTTCTTTCGACTTAAATGACTACCTTTACAAAAATGACTTGTAACTTATTTTTACTACTATAAACCTATACTTTTTCTGTTTAGATTCATAAAATAGAGTTCAATATGAAACCATAGCAATTTGATTCACTCAAAACGGGTTTAAAATGAAGTTGTTATGGGTAAAACAAGATTGGATAATTTTTCTCATTTTAGCTACGTGAAAATTTGTAACAAATCTATTCCAACCATAACTTAATCAACTTGTATTGTATATTATGTAATCTTGAGATACCATAGACACGTATACAATGTTTCGACCTATCATGTCGACACATCTATATATATTTCGGAACAACCATAGACACTCTATATGTGAATGTTGGAGTTAGCTATACAGGGTTGAGGTTGATTTCAAAATATATATAGTTTGAGTTGTGATCAATACTGAAATACGTATACACTGGGTCGTGGATTGATTCAAGATAATATTTATCGAATTATTTCTGTACATCTAACTGTGGACAATTAGTTGTAGGTTACTAACGAGGACAGCTGACTTAATAAACTTAAAACATCAAAATATATTAAAAGTGTTGTAAGTATATTTTGAACATACTTTGATATATATATGTATATATTGTTATAGGTTCGTGAATCAACCAGTGGCCAAGTCTTACTTCCCGACGAAGTAAAAATCTGTGAAAGTGAGTTATAGTCCCACTTTTAAAATCTAATATTTTTGGGATGAGAATACATGCAGGTTTTATAAATGATTTACAAAATAGACACAAGTACGTGAAACTACATTCTATGGTTGAATTATCGAAATCGAATATGCCCCTTTTTATTAAGTATGTTAATCTAAGAATTAGGGAACAAACACCCTAATTGACGCGAATCCTAAAGATAGATCTATTGGGCCCAACAAGCCCCATCCAAAGTACCGGATGCTTTAGTACTTCGAAATTAATATCATATCCGAAGGGTGTCCCGAAATGATGGGGATATTCCTATATATGCATCTTGTTAATGTCGGTTACCAGGTTTTCACCATATGAATGATTTTTATCTCTATGTATGGGATGTGTATTGAAATATGAAATCTTGTGGTCTATTGTTACGATTTGATATATATAGGTTAAACCTATAACTCACCAACATTTTTGTTGACGTTTAAAGCATGTTTATTCTCAAGTGAATACTAAGAGCTTCTGCTGTTGCATACTAAAATAAGGACAAGATTTGGAGTCCATGTTTGTATGATATTGTGTAAAAACTGCATTCAAGAAACTGATTTCGATGTAACATATTTGTATTGTAAACCATTATGTAATGGTCGTGTGTAAACAGGATATTTTAGATTATCATTATTTGATAATCTACGTAAAGCTTTTTAAACCTTTATTTATGAAATAAAGGTTATGGTTTGTTTTAAAAATGAATGCAGTCTTTGAAAAACGTCTCATATAGAGGTCAAAACCTCGCAACGAAATCAATTAATATGGAACGTTTTTAATCAATAAGAACGGGACATTTCAGTTGGTATCCGAGCGTTGGTCTTAGAGAACCAGAATTTTGCATTAGTGTGTCTTATCGAGTTTGTTAGGATGCATTAGTGAGTCTGGACTTCGACCGTGTTTACTTGAAAAATGATTGCTTAACAAATTTTGTTGGAAACTATATATTTTTAACATGTAAATATTATGTGATATATTAATCTCTTAACGCGTTTGATATTATGTGATAGATGTCTACCTCTAGAACAAGTCCCATTGACTCACCTAATAATAATGAAGAGTCAAATGTAAATTGGAATGATTCGCGGACTGATTCACAAGTTCCTGAAGAGGAACCGGAAGAAGAGTCAGAACCGGAAGAAGAATCGGAACCGGAAGAAGAATCGGAACCGGATGAAGAAATAGAACCGGTGGGGGAAATAATAAAACGGTTAAGTAAAAGAAAATCCTCAACCAACCGACCAAGGTTAATTATGGTCAATGGTGTTTCCGCCAAGGAAGCAAAATATTGGGAGGATTACCAATTCTCCGATGAATCGGATTCCGACGAGAATTCCGATTATGTTATAGAAATTACCCCAACTGAATTTAGAAAGGCAAAAGAAAATAATAAGGGAAAGGGCATAAAAATGGAGAAATCTAATTCTAACCCCGATGAACTTTATATCTATCGTCAACCCCCGAAGTCCTTAAGTTGTAACAATGACCCGGGAACCTCTAAACCACCAGGTTTTTCTAAACCAATGTGGAAAACGACGGCTCGTATTAGGGGAACATCATATATCCCTAGAAACATGGCAAAATGAATCAAAACCGAAGAAGAAGAAACAAGCAAGTCGGAATAAGATAGTTGTATTCGTGTGGTGTAATATATGTAATATAGTGTGCTTATGCTTTATGATATATGTAAAAATTGCTTGTATTAATAAGTATTTTTTTATGAATCTAACTCTTGTCTATTTTACAGTATAAAAACACAAAATGGATAGACAACCCAATATTTTAAGAGACCTACCCGGAGACATGATTGATGAAATCTTGTCTAGAGTCAGTCAGAATTCTTCGACACAACTATTTAAACCGAGATCAGTTTGTAAGACATTCGAAGAACGTTCCAAGAATCCCTTGGTTTATAAAAGGATTTCCTTCGAAAGATGGGGGATATCACATTGGGAAATCCATAAGTTACGATGTGTTTACTTTGACGCATATATTGCGGGGAACCCAAATGCTATTTTACGCAATGGGTTAAGAAATTATTTTGACTCAATATATCCGAATATTGGACTTCGTGATTTAGAAAAAGCGGCTAACATGCAACATAAAGAAGCATGTTATTCTTACGGATTAGTAATGTTTGCTTCTCACCAAAGTGAGAACAAGAACATCGGGCTACAACTATTAAACAAAACGTTCCCACAAGTGACGGAGTCGGTAATTGGGGTAAGAAATGAGGTTTTTATATTGTTACGGGACTGTTAGACATTACGTAACCCTCGTCCCTTTGACGACGTTACAACACGCTGTCTTATCAACGGCGATAACGGTTATGTTCCACAAGACCAAGGATGGGAAGTAATCCTAGTAAAACCAGAATGCATGACTTGTTTCTGGACGTATAAATTACGTGTCTTTATTGCCTTTGTTGAACGACTTGTGTACTAGCTAGAATTATCTTCACAACCATCTTGTATCAAATTTATTGTGTGCTATATTTCATGCTATATGTAAAATAAGCGGTATTGTAAGTTTGTAAAATATTGTGTAAAAGTTTGAACGCGAAATATTATTATAATCAGTTTTTCATATAGAATTGTAGTAGTTGAATTGTATATTAGCTACTAAGTATGAACTTAACAGGTAGGTACTACCCGAATTTAAACTTATAAAACGCTAATATGAAGAAAAAGCTTTTATAAATGAGTTCATATTATGCTACGAAATACTATTAACTACTCTTAATATTCTGTATGATTAACTTGTTCCATTTGACTATTTTGAAGGAAATGGCACCGACTACTCGACACACTGTGAATATGAATGAAGAGGAATTCTGTACTTTTCTAGCTTCAAACATAGCCGCAGTACAGGCTGCGCTACATACCAACAATAACCTTGGATCTAGCAGTACAGGAAATCGTGTAGGATGCACCTACAAAGAATTCACTGCCTGCAAACCTTTGGAATTTGATGGAACAGAAGGACCGATCGGATTGAAACGGTGGACCGAGAAGGTCGAATCGGTGTTTGCCATAAGTAAGTGTAGTGAAGAGGACAAAGTGAAGTACGCTACGCATACCTTCACAGGTTCTGCGTTAACATGGTGGAATACCTATCTAGAGCAAGTGGGACAAGACGATGCGTACGCACTACCGTGGTCAGCATTCAAGCACTTGATGAACGAGAAGTACCGTCCCAGAACCGAGGTCAATAAGCTCAAGACAGAACTTAGAGGGTTACGAACCCAAGGATTTGATATTACCACGTACGAAAGACGATTCAAAGAATTGTGCCTATTGTGTCCAGGAGCATTCAAAGATGAGGAAGAGAAGATCGACGCGTTTGTGAAAGGATTACCGGAAAGAATCCAAGAAGATATAAGTTCACACGAGCCCGCCTCCATACAACAGGCATGTAGAATGGCTCACAAACTAGTGAACCAGATTGAAGAAAGAATTAAAGAACAGCCTGCTGAAGAGGCCAATGTGAAGCAAGTCAAAAGAAAGTGGGAGGAAAACGGTGATAAGAATCACCAATACAACAACAACAGCAATTACAACAATAATCGTAACAATTATCCCAAAAATCGCAACATCAATCGCAACTACAACAAACGGCCCAACAACAACAACAACAACAACAATAACAACAACAACATCAACTACAACAATTATCCCAACAACAATAATTACAGCAACAACAACAACAATCAGAAACAGCTATGCAAAGGTGTGAAAAGTATCACTCAGGGTTCTGCACCAAATTTTGCAACAAGTGTAAAAGAAATGGTCATAGCGCGGCGAAGTGTGAAGTCTACGGACCAGGGGTTAATAGAACAAAAGGAACAAATAGTGTCGGAACGAGTAATGGCGGAGCAAGTAGTGTCGGAGCAAGTTATGCCAATGTAGTTTGTTATAAATGTGGAAAACCGGGCCACCTTATTAGAAATTGCCCGAACGAGGACAACACGAATGGACAAGGCTGCAGAAGAGTTTTCAATATTAATGCGGCAGAGGCACAGGAAGACTCGGAGCTTGTTACGGGTACGTTTCTTATTGACAATAAATCTGCTTACGTTTTATTTGATTCGGGTGCAGATAGAAGCTATATGAGTAGAGATTTTTGTGCTAAATTAAGTTGTCCATTGACGCCTTTGGATAGTAAATTTTTACTCGAATTAGCAAATGGTAAATTAATTTCAGTAGATAATATATGTCGGAATCGAGAAATTAAACTGGTTAGCGAAACATTTAAGATTGATTTGATACCAGTAGAGTTAGGGAGTTTTGATGTGATAATCGGTATGGACTGGTTGAAAGAAGTGAAAGCAGAGATCGTTTGTTACAAAAATGCAATTCGCATTATACGAGAAAAAGGAAAACCCTTAATGGTATACGGAGAAAAGGGCAACACGAAGCTACATCTTATTAGTAATTTGAAGGCACAAAAACTAATAAGAAAAGCTTGCTATGTTGTTCTAGCACACGTCGAGAAAGTACAAACTGAAGAAAAGAGCATCAATGATGTTCCCATTGCAAAAGAATTTCCCGATGTATTTCCGAAAGAATTACCGGGATTACCCCCACATCGATCCGTTGAATTTCAAATAGATCTTGTACCAAGGGCTGCACCAATAGCTCATGCTCCTTACAGACTCGCACCCAGCGAGATGAAAGAACTGCAAAGCCAATTACAAGAACTTTTAGAGCGTGGTTTCATTCGACCAAGCACATCACCGTGGGGAGCTCCTGTTTTGTTTGTCAAGAAGAAAGATGGTACATTCAGGTTGTGTATCGACTACCGAGAGTTGAACAAACTTACCATCAAGAACCGCTACCCACTACCGAGAATCGACGACTTATTTGATCAACTACAAGGCTCGTCTGTTTATTCAAAGATTGACTTACGTTCCGGGTATCATCAAATGCGGGTGAAAGAAGATGATATTCCAAAGACTGCTTTCAGAACATGTTACGGTCATTACGAGTTTATGGTCATGCCGTTTGGTTTAACTAATGCACCAGCTGTGTTCATGGACCTTATGAACCGAGTGTGTGGACCATACCTTGACAAGTTTGTCATTGTTTTCATTGATGACATACTTATTTACTCAAAGAATGACCAAGAACACGGTGAACATTTGAGAAAGGTGTTAGAAGTATTGAGGAAGGAAGAATTGTACGCTAAGTTTTCAAAGTGTGCATTTTGATTGGAAGAAGTTCAATTCCTCGGTCACATAGTGAACAAAGAAGGTATTAAGGTGGATCCGGCAAAGATAGAAACTGTTGAAAAGTGGAAAACTCCGAAAACTCCGAAACACATACGCCAGTTTTTAGGACTAGCCGGTTACTACAGAAGGTTCATCCAAGACTTTTCCAGAATAGCAAAACCCTTGACTGCATTAACGCATAAAGGGAAGAAATTTGAATGGAATGATGAACAAGAGAAAGCGTTTCAGTTATTGAAGAAAAAGCTAACTACGGCACCTATATTGTCATTGCCTGAAGGGAATGATGATTTTGTGATTTATTGTGACGCATCAAAGCAAGGTCTCGGTTGTGTATTAATGCAACGAACGAAGGTGATTGCTTATGCGTCTAGACAATTGAAGATTCACGAACAAAATTATACGACGCATGATTTGGAATTAGGCGCGGTTGTTTTTGCATTAAAGACTTGGAGGCACTACTTATATGGGGTCAAAAGTATTATATATATCGACCACAAAAGTCTTCAACACATATTTAATCAGAAACAACTGAATATGAGGCAGCGTAGGTGGATTGAATTGTTGAATGATTATGACTTTGAGATTCGTTACCACCCGGGGAAGGCAAATGTGGTAGCCAATGCCTTGAGCAGGAAGGACAGAGAACCCATTCGAGTAAAATCTATGAATATAATGATTCATAATAACCTTACTACTCAAATAAAGGAGGCGCAACAAGGAGTTTTAAAAGAGGGAAATTTAAAGGATGAAATACCCAAAGGATCGGAGAAGCATCTTAATATTCGGGAAGACGGAACCCGGTATAGGGCTGAAAGGATTTGGGTACCAAAATTTGGAGATATGAGAGAAATGGTACTTAGAGAAGCTCATAAAACCAGATACTCAATACATCCTGGAACGGGGAAGATGTACAAGGATCTCAAGAAACATTTTTGGTGGCCGAGTATGAAAGCCGATGTTGCTAAATATGTAGGAGAATGTTTGACGTGTTCTAAGGTCAAAGCTGAGCATCAGAAACCATCAGGTCTACTTCAACAACCCGAAATCCCCAAATGGAAATGGGAAAACATTACCATGGATTTCATCACTAAATTGCCAAGGACTGCAAGTGGTTTTGATACTATTTGGGTAATAGTTGATCGTCTCACCAAATCAGCACACTTCCTGCCAATAAGAGAAGATGACAAGATGGAGAAGTTAACACGACTGTATTTGAAGGAAGTCGTCTCCAGACATGGAATACCAATCTCTATTATCTCTGATAGGGATGGCAGATTTATTTCAAGATTCTGGCAGATATTACAGCAAGCATTAGGAACTCGTCTAGACATGAGTACTGCCTATCATCCACAAACTGATGGGAAGAGTGAAAGGACGATACAAATGCTTGAAGACATGCTACGAGCATGTGTTATTGATTTCGGAAACAGTTGGGATCGACATCTACCGTTAGCAGAATTTTCCTACAACAACAGCTACCATTCAAGCATTGAGATGGCGCCGTTTGAAGCACTTTATGGTAGAAAGTGCAGGTCTCCGATTTGTTGGAGTGAAGTGGGGGATAGACAGATTACGGGTCCGGATATTATACAAGAAACTACCGAGAAGATCATCCAAATTCAACAACGATTGAAAACCGCCCATAGTCGACAAAAGAGCTACGCTGACATTAAAAGAAAAGATATAGAATTTGAAATTGGAGAGATGGTCATGCTTAAAGTTGCACCTTGGAAAGGCGTTGTTCGATTTGGTAAACGAGGGAAATTAAATCCAAGGTATATTGAACCATTCAAGATTATTGATCGCGTCGGACCAGTAGCTTACCGACTTGAGTTACCTCAACAACTCGCTGCGGTACATAACACTTTCCACGTCTCGAATTTGAAGAAATGTTTTGCTAAAGAAGATCTCACTATTCCGTTATATGAAATCCAAATCAACGAAAAACTTCAATTTATCGAAGAACCCATCAAAATAATGGATCGTGAGGTTAAAAGACTTAAGCAAAACAAGATACCAATTGTTAAGGTTTGATGGAATGCTCGTAGAGGACCCGAGTTCACCTGGGAACGAGAAGATCATATGAAGAAGAAATACCCGCATTTATTTCCAGAAGATACGTCAACACCTCCAACTGCTTAAAATTTCGGGACGAAATTTATTTAACGGTTAGGTACTGTAGTGACCCGAACATTTCCATGTTTATATATATATTAAATGAAATTGTTATTTACATGATTAAGTGTTTCTAACATGTTAAGCAATCAAACTTGTTAAGACTTGATTAATTGAAATAGGTTTCATATAGACAATTGACCACCCAAGTTGACCGGTGCTTCACGAACGTTAAAACTTGTAAAAACTATACGATGACATATATATGGTTATATATATAGTTAACATGATTTTATTATAAGTATGTATCTCATTAGGTATTTTAACAATGAGTTATATACATAAAAATGAGACTATTAATTTAAGAAACTCGAAAACGATATATATAACATTATCGTTATAACAACGTCTTACTAGGTACATATGAATCATATTAAGATATTGATACACTTGGTTAATTATGTTAAATGATAAGTAAATATATTATTAAGTGTATTAACAATGAAATACATATGTAAAAATAAGACTACTAACTTAATGATTTTGTAACGAGACATATATGTAACGATTATCGTTGTAACGACATTTAACTGTATATACATCATACTAAGATATATTATATATCATAATATCATGATAATATAACAATTTAACATCTCATTTGTTATAATAAACAATGGGTTAACAACATTCAATAAGATCGTTAACCTAAAGGTTTCAAAACAACATTTACATGTAACGACTAACGATGACTTAACGACTCAGTTAAAATGTATATACATGTAGTGCTTTAATATGTATTCATACACTTTTGAAAGACTTCAAGATACTTATCAAAATACTTCTACTTAACAAAAATGCTTACAATTACATCCTCGTTCAGTTTCATCAACAATTCTACTCGTATGCACCCGTATTCGTACTCGTACAATACACAGCTTTTAGATGTATGTACTATTGGTATATACACTCCAATGATCAGCTCTTAGCAGCCCATGTGAGTCACCTAACACATGTGGGAACCATAATTTGGCAACTAGCATGAAATATCTCATAAAATTACAAAAATATGAGTAATCATTCATGACTTATTTACATGAAAACAAAATTACATATCCTTTATATCTAATCCATACACCAACGACCAAAAACACCTACAAACACTTTCATTCTTCAATTTTCTTCATCTAATTGATCTCTCTCAAGTTCTATCTTCAAGTTCTAAGTGTTCTTCATAAATTCCAAAAGTTCCAGTTTCATAAAATCAAGAATACTTCCAAAATTGCAAGTTTACTTCCAAGTTTTCTAAATCCATTCCAAGTAATCATCCAAGATCAAGAAACCTTTGTTACTTACAGTAGGTTATCTTTCTAATACAAGGTAATAATCATATTCAAACTTTAATTCAATTTCTATAACTATAACAATCTTATTTCGAGTGGAAATCTTACTTAAAATTGTTTTCGTGTCATGATTCTGCTTCAAGAACTTTCAAGCCATCCAAGGATCCTTTGAAGCTAGATTTATTTTTCTCATTTCCAGTAGGTTTATCCAAGGAACTTGAGGTAGTAATGAAGTTCATAACATCATTCGATTCATACATATAAAGCTATCTTATTCGAATGTTTAAACTTGTAATCACTAGAACATAGTTTAGTTAATTCTAAACTTGTTCGCAAATAAAAGTTAATCCTTCTAACTTGTCTTTTAAAATCAACTAAACACATGTTCTATATCTATATGATATGCTAACTTAATGATTTAAAACCTGGAAACGCGAAAAACACCGTAAAACCGGATTTACGCCGTCGTAGTAACACCGCGGGCTGTTTTGGGTTAGTTAATTAAAAACTATGATAAACTTTGATTTAAAAGTTGTTATTCTAAGAAAATGATTTTTATTATGAATATGAAACTATATCCAAAAATTATGGTTAAACTCAAAGTGGAAGTATGTTTTCTAAAATGGTCATCTAGACGTCGTTCTTTCGACTGAAATGACTACCTTTACAAAAATGACTTGTAACTTATTTTTCTGACTATAAACCTATACTTTTTCTGTTTAGATTCATAAAATAGAGTTCAATATGAAACCATAGCAATTTGATTCACTCAAAACGGATTTAAAATGAAGTTGTTATGGGTAAAACAAGATTGGATAATTTTTCTCATTTTAGCTACGTGAAAATTGGTAACAAATCTATTCCAACCATAACTTAATCAACTTGTATTGTATATTATGTTATCTTGAGATACCATAGACACGTATACAATGTTTCGACCTATCATGTCGACACATCTATATATATTTCGGAACAACCATAGACACTCTATATGTGAATGTTGGAGTTAGCTATACAGGGTTGAGGCTGATTCCAAAATATATATAGTTTGAGTTGTAATCAATACTGAGATACGTATACACTGGGTCGTGGATTAATTCAAGATAATATTTATCGAATTATTTCTGTACATCTAACTGTGGACAACTAGTTGTAGGTTATTAACGAGGACAGGTGACTTAATAAACTAAAAACATCAAAATATATTAAAAGTGTTGTAAGTATATTTTGAACATACTTTGATATATATATGTATATATTGTTATAGGTTAGTGAATCAACCAGTGGCCAAGTCTTACTTCCCGACGAAGTAAAAATCTGTGAAAGTGAGTTATAGTCCCACTTTTAAAATCTAATATTTTTGGGATGAGAATACATGCAGGTTTTATAAATGATTTACAAAATAGACACAAGTACGTGAAACTACATTCTATGGTTGAATTATCGAAATCGAATATGCCCCTTTTTATTAAGTATGGTAATCTAAGAATTAGGGAACAAACACCCTAATTGACGCGAATCCTAAAGATAGATCTATTGGGCCCAACAAGCCCCATCCAAAGTACCGGATGCTTTAGTACTTCGAAATTTATATCATATCCGAAGGGTGTCCCGGAATGATGGGGATATTCCTATATATGCATCTTGTTAATGTCGGTTACCAGGTGTTCACCATATGAATGATTTTTATCTCTATGTATGGGATGTGTATTGAAATATGAAATCTTGTGGTCTATTGTTACGATTTGATATATATAGGTTAAATCTATAACTCACCAACATTTTTGTTGACGTTTAAAGCATGTTTATTCTCAAGTGAATACTAAGAGCTTCTGCTGTTGCATACTAAAATAAGGACAAGATTTGGAGTCCATGTTTGTATGATATTGTGTAAAAACTGCATTCAAGAAACTGATTTCGATGTAACATATTTGTATTGTAAACCATTATGTAATGGTCATGTGTAAACAGGATATTTTAGATTATCATTATTTGATAATCTACGTAAAGCTTTTTAAACCTTTATTTATGAAATAAAGGTTATGGTTTGTTTTAAAAATGAATGCAGTCTTTGAAAAACGTCTCATATAGAGGTCAAAACCTCGCAACGAAATCAATTAATATGGAACGTTTTTAATCAATAAGAACGGGACATTTCAGTTGGTATCCGAGCGTTGGTCTTAGAGAACCAGAATTTTGCATTAGTGTGTCTTATTGAGTTTGTTAGGAGGCATTAGTGAGTCTGGACTTCGACCGTGTTTACTTGAAAAATGATTGCTTAACAAATTTTGTTGGAAACTATATATTTTTAACATGTGAATATTATGTGATATATTAATCTCTTAACGCGTTTGATATTATGTGATAGATGTCTACCTCTAGAACAAGTCCCATTGACTCACCTAATAATAATGAAGAGTCAAATGTAAATTGGAATGATTCGCGGACTGATTCACAAGTTCCTGAAGAGGAACCGGAAGAAGAGTCGGAACCGGAAGAAGAGTCGGAACCGGAAGAAGAATCGGAACCGGATGAAGAAATAGAACCGGTGGGGGAAATAATAAAACGGTTAAGTAAAAGAAAATCCTCAACCAACCGACCAAGGTTAATTATGGTCAATGGTGTTTCCGCCAAGGAAGCAAAATATTGGGAGGATTACCAATTCTCCGATGAATCGGATTCCGACGAGAATTCCGATTATGTTATAGAAATTACCCCAACTGAATTTAGAAAGGCAAAAGAAAATAATAAGGGAAAGGGCATAAAAATGGAGAAATCTAATTCTAACCCCGATGAACTTTATATGTATCGTCAACCCCCGAAGTCCTTAAGTTGTAACAATGACCCGGGAACCTCTAAACCACCAGGTTTTTCTAAACCAATGTGGAAAACGACGGCTCGTATTAGGGGAACATCATATATCCCTAGAAACATGGCAAAATGAATCAAAACCAAAGAAGAAGAAACAAGCAAGTTGGAATAAGATAGTTGTATTCGTGTGGTGTAATATATGTAATATAGTGTGCTTATGCTTTATGATATATGTAAAAATTGCTTGTATTAATAAGTATTTTTTTATGAATCTAACTCTTGTCTATTTTACAGTATAAAAACACAAAATGGATAGACAACCCAATATTTTAAGAGACCTACCCGGAGACATGATTGATGAAATCTTGTCTAGAGTCAGTCAGAATTCTTCCACACAACTATTTAAGGCGAGATCAGTTTGTAAGACATTCGAAGAACGTTCCAAGAATCCCTTGGTTTATAAAAGGATTTCCTTCGAAAGATGGGGGATATCACATTGGGAAATCCATAAGTTACGATGTGTTTACTTTGACGCATATATTGCGGGGAACCCAAATGCTATTTTACGCAATGGGTTAAGAAATTATTTTGACTCAATATATCCGAATATTGGACTTCGTGATTTAGAAAAAGCGGCTAACATGCAACATAAAGAAGCATGTTATTCTTATGGATTAGTAATGTTTGCTTCTCACCAAAGTGAGAACAAGAACATCGGGCTACAACTATTAAACAAAACGTTCCCACAAGTGACGGAGTCGGTAATTGGGGTAAGAAATGAGGTTTTTAGATTGTTACGGGACTGTTAGACATTACGTAACCCTCGTCCCTTTGACGACGTTACAACACGCTGTCTTATCAACGGCGATAACGGTTATGTTCCACAAGACCAAGGATGGGAAGTAATCCTAGTAAAACCAGAATACATGACTTGTTTCTGGACGTATGAATTACGTGTCTTTATTGCCTTTGTTGAACGACTTGTGTACTAGCTAGAATTATCTTCACAACCATCTTGTATCAAATTTATTGTGTGCTATATTTCATGCTATATGTAAAATAAGTGGTGTTGTAAGTTTGTAAAATATTGTGTAAAAGTTTGAACGCGAAATATTATTATAATCAGTTTTTCATATAGAATTGTAGTAGTTGAATTGTATATTAGCTACTAAGTATGAACTTAATAGGTAGGTACTACCCGAATTTAAACTTATAAAACGCTAATATGAAGAAAAAGCTTTTATAAATGAGTTCATATTATGCTACGAAATACTATTAACTACTCTTAATATTCTGTATGATTAACTTGTTCCATTTGACTATTTTGAAGAAAATGGCACCGACTACTCGACACACCGTGAATATGAATGAAGAGGAATTCTGTACTTTTCTAGCTTCAAACATAGCCGCAGTACAGGCTGTGCTACATACCAACAATAACCTTGGATCTAGCAGTACAGGAAATCGTGTAGGATGCACCTACAAAGAATTCACTGCCTGCAAACCTTTGGAATTTGATGGAAAAGAAGGACCGATCGGATTGAAACGGTGGACCGAGAAGGTCGAATCGGTGTTTGCCATAAGTAAGTGTAGTGAAGAGGACAAAGTGAAGTACGCTACGCATACCTTCACAGGTTCTGCGTTAACATGGTGGAATACCTATCTAGAGCAAGTGGGACAAGACGATGCGTACGCACTACCGTGGTCAGCATTCAAGCACTTGATGAACGAGAAGTACCGTCCCAGAACCGAGGTCAATAAGCTCAAGACAGAACTTAGAGGGTTACGAACCCAAGGATTTGATATTACCACGTACGAAAGACGATTCACAGAATTGTGCCTATTGTGTCCAGGAGCATTCAAAGATGAGGAAGAGAAGATCGACGCGTTTGTGAAAGGATTACCGGAAAGAATCCAAGAAGATATAAGTTCACACGAGCCGGCCTCCATACAACAGGCATGTAGAATGGCTCACAAACTAGTGAACCAGATTGAAGAAAGAATTAAAGAACAGACTGCTGAAGAGGCCAATGTGAAGCAAGTCAAAAGAAAGTGGGAGGAAAACGGTGATAAGAATCACCAATACAACAACAACAGCAATTACAACAATAATCGTAACAATTATCCCAAAAATCGCAACATCAATCGCAACTACAACAAACGACCCAACAACAACAACAACAATAACAACAACAACAGCAACTACAACAATTATCCCAACAACAATAATAACAGCAACAACAACAACAATCAGAAACAGCTATGCAAAGGTGTGAAAAGTATCACTCGGGGTTCTGCACCAAATTTTGCAACAAGTGTAAAATAAATGGTCATAGCGCGGCGAAGTGTGAAGTCTACGGACCAGGGGTTAATAGAACGAAAGGAACAAATGGTGTCGGAACGAGTAATGGCGGAGCAAGTAGTGTCGGAGCAAGTTATGCCAATGTAGTTTGTTATAAATGTGGAAAACCGGGCCACCTTATTAAAAATTGCCCGAACGAGGACAACACGAATGGACAAGGCTGCAGAAGAGTTTTCAATATTAATGCGGCAGAGGCACAGGAAGACTCGGAGCTTGTTACGGGTACGTTTCTTATTGACAATAAATCTGCTTACGTTTTATTTGATTCGGGTGCGGATAGAAGCTATATGAGTAGAGATTTTTGTGCTAAATTAAGTTGTCCATTGACGCCTTTGGATAGTAAATTTTTACTCGAATTAGCAAATGGTAAATTAATTTCAGTAGATAATATATGTCGGAATCGAGAAATTAAACTGGTTAGCGAAACATTTAAGATTGATTTGATACCAGTAGAGTTAGGGAGTTTTGATGTGATAATCGGTATGGACTGGTTGAAAGAAGTGAAAGCAGAGATCGTTTGTTACAAAAATGCAATTCGCATTATACGAGAAAAAAGGAAAACCCTTAATGGTATACGGAGAAAAGGGCAACACGAAGCTACATCTTTTTAGTAATTTGAAGGCACAAAAACTAATAAGAAAAGCTTGCTATGTTGTTCTAGCACACGTCGAGAAAGTACAAACTGAAGAAAAGAGCATCAATGATGTTCCCATTGCAAAAGAATTTCCCGATGTATTTCCGAAAGAATTACCGGGATTACCCCCACATCGATCCGTTGAATTTCAAATAGATCTTGTACCAAGGGTTGCACCAATAGCTCATGCTCCTTACAGACTCGCACCCAGCGAGATGAAAGAACTGCAAAGCCAATTACAAGAACTTTTAGAGCGTGGTTTCATTCGACCAAGCACATCACCGTGGGGAGCTCCTGTTTTGTTTGTCAAGAAGAAAGATGGTACATTCAGGTTGTGTATCGACTACCGAGAGTTGAACAAACTTACCATCAAGAACCGCTACCCACTAACGAGAATCGACGACTTATTTGATCAACTACAAGGCTCGTCTGTTTATTCAAAGATTGACTTACGTTCCGGGTATCATCAAATGCGGGTGAAAGAAGATGATATTCCAAAGACTGCTTTCAGAACATGTTACGGTCATTACGAGTTTATGGTCATGCCGTTTGGTTTAACTAATGCACCAGCTGTGTTCATGGACCTTATGAACCGAGTGTGTGGACCATACCTTGACAAGTTTGTCATTGTTTTCATTGATGACATACTTATTTACTCAAAGAATGACCAAGAACACGGTGAACATTTGAGAAAGGTGTTAGAAGTATTGAGGAAGGAAGAATTGTACGCTAAGTTTTCAAAGTGTGCATTTTGATTGGAAGAAGTTCAATTCCTCGGTCACATAGTGAACAAAGAAGGTATTAAGGTGGATCCGGCAAAGATAGAAACTGTTGAAAAGTGGAAAACCCCGAAAACTCCGAAACACATACGCCAGTTTTTAGGACTAGCCGGTTACTACAGAAGGTTCATCCAAGACTTTTCCAGAATAGCAAAACCCTTGACTGCATTAACGGATAAAGGAAAGAAATTTGAATGGAATGATGAACAAGAGAAAGCGTTTCAGTTATTGAAGAAAAAGCTAACTACGGCACCTATATTGTCATTGCCTGAAGGGAATGATGATTTTGTGATTTATTGTGACGCATCAAAGCAAGGTCTCGGTTGTGTATTAATGCAACGAACGAAGGAGATTGCTTATGCGTCTAGACAATTGAAGATTCACGAACAAAATTATACGACGCATGATTTGGAATTAGGCGCGGTTGTTTTTGCATTAAAGACTTGGAGGCACTACTTATATGGGGTCAAAAGTATTATATATACCGACCATAAAAGTCTTCAACACATATTTAATCAGAAACAACTGAATATGAGGCAGCGTAGGTGGATTGAATTGTTGAATGATTATGACTTTGAGATTCGTTACCACCCGGGGAAGGCAAATGTGGTAGCCAATGCCTTGAGCAGGAAGGACAGAGAACCCATTCGAGTAAAATCTATGAATATAATGATTCATAATAACCTTACTACTCAAATAAAGGAGGCGCAACAAGGAGTTTTAAAAGAGGGAAATTTAAAGGATGAAATACCCAAAGGATCAGAGAAGCATCTTAATATTCGGGAAGACGGAACCCGGTATAGGGCTGAAAGGATTTGGGTACCAAAATTTGGAGATATGAGAGAAATGGTACTTAGAGAAGCTCATAAAACCAGATACTCAATACATCCTGGAACGGGGAAGATGTACAAGGATCTCAAGAAACATTTTTGGTGGCCGGGTATGAAAGCCGATGTTGCTAAATATGTAGGAGAATGTTTGACGTGTTCTAAGGTCAAAGCTGAGCATCAGAAACCATCAGGTCTACTTCAACAACCCTAAATCCCGAAATGGAAATGGGAAAACATTACCATGGATTTCATCACTAAATTGCCAAGGACTGCAAGTGGTTTTGATACTATTTGGGTAATAGTTGATCGTCTCACCAAATCAGCACACTTCCTGCCAATAAGAGAAGATGACAAGATGGAGAAGTTAACACGACTGTATTTGAAGGAAGTCGTCTCCAGACATGGAATACTAATCTCTATTATCTCTGATAGGGATGGCAGATTTATTTCAAGATTCTGGCAGACATTACAGCAAGCATTAGGAACTCGTCTAGACATGAGTACTGCCTATCATCCACAAACTAATGGGCAGAGCGAAAGGACGATACAAACTCTTGAAGACATGCTACGAGCATGTGTTATTGATTTCGGAAACAGTTGGGATCGACATCTACCATTAGCAGAATTTTCCTACAACAACAGCTACCATTCAAGCATTGAGATGGCGCCGTTTGAAGCACTTTATGGTAGAAAGTGCAGGTCTCCGATTTGTTGGAGTGAAGTGGGGGATAGACAGATTACGGGTCCGGAGATTATACAAGAAACTACCGAGAAGATCATCCAAATTCAACAATGATTGAAAACCGCCCAAAGTCGACAAAAGAGCTACGCTGACATTAAAAGAAAAGATATAGAATTTGAAATTGGAGAGATGGTCATGCTTAAAGTTGCACCTTGGAAAGGCGTTGTTCGATTTGGTAAACGAGGGAAATTAAATCCAAGGTATATTGGACCATTCAAGATTATTGATCGCGTCGGACCAGTAGCTTACCGACTTGAGTTACCTCAACAACTCGCTGCGGTACATAACACTTTCCACGTCTCGAATTTGAAGAAATGTTTTGCTAAAGAAGATCTCACTATTCCGTTATATGAAATCCAAATCAACGAAAAACTTCAATTTATCGAAGAACCCGTCAAAATAATGGATCGTGAGGTTAAAAGACTTAAGCAAAACAAGATACCAATTGTTAAGGTTCGATGGAATGCTCGTAGAGGACCCGAGTTCACCTGGGAATGAGAAGATCATATGAAGAAGAAATACCCGCATTTATTTCCAGAAGATACGTCAACACCTCTAACTGCTTAAAATTTCGGGACGAAATTTATTTAACGGTTAGGTACTGTAGTGACCCGAACATTTCCATGTTTATATATATATATATTAAATGAAATTGTTATTTACATGATTAAGTGTTTCTAACATGTTAAGCAATCAAACTTGTTAAGACTTGATTAATTGAAATAGGTTTCATATAGACAATTGACCACCCAAGTTGACCGGTGCTTCACGAACGTTAAAACTTGTAAAAACTATACGATGACATATATATGGTTATATATATAGTTAACATGATTTTATTATAAGTATGTATCTCATTAGGTATTTTAACAATGAGTTATATACATAAAAATGAGACTATTAATTTAAGAAACTCGAAAACGATATATATAACATTATCGTTATAACAACGTCTTACTAGGTACATATGAATCATATTAAGATATTGATACACTTGGTTAATTATGTTAAATGATAAGTAAATATATTATTAAGTGTATTAACAATGAAATACATATGTAAAAATAAGACTACTAACTTAATGATTTTGTAACGAGACATATATGTAACGATTATCGTTGTAACGACATTTAAATGTATATACATCATACTAAGATATATTATATATCATAATATCATGATAATATAACAATTTAACATCTCATTTGTTATAATAAAAAATGGGTTAACAACATTCAATAAGATCGTTAACCTAAAGGTTTCAAAACAACATTTACATGTAACGACTAACGATGACTTAACGACTCAGTTAAAATGTATATACATGTAGTGCTTTAATATGTATTCATACACTTTTGAAAGACTTCAAGATACTTATCAAAATACTTCTACTTAACAAAAATGCTTACAATTACATCCTCGTTCAGTTTCATCAACAATTCTACTCGTATGCACCCGTATTCGTACTCGTACAATACACAGCTTTTAGATGTATGTACTATTGGTACATACACTCCAATGATCAGCTCTTAGCAGCCCATGTGAGTCACCTAACACATGTGGGAACCATAATTTGGCAACTAGCATGAAATATCTCATAAATTTACAAAAATATGAGTAATCATTCATGACTTATTTACATGAAAACAAAATTACATATCCTTTATATCTAATCCATACACCAACGACCAAAAACACCTACAAACACTTTCATTCTTCAATTTTCTTCATCTAATTGATCTCTCTCAAGTTCTATCTTCAAGTTCTAAGTGTTCTTCATAAATTCCAAAAGTTCTAGTTTCATAAAATCAAGAATACTTCCAAAATTGCAAGTTTACTTCCAAGTTTTCTAAATCCATTCCAAGTAATCATCCAAGATCAAGAAACCTTTGTTACTTACAGTAGGTTATCTTTCTAATACAAGGTAATAATCATATTCAAACTTTAATTCAATTTCTATAACTATAACAATCTTATTTCGAGTGGAAATCTTACTTAAAATTGTTTTCGTGTCATGATTCTGCTTCAAGAACTTTCAAGCCATCCAAGGATCCTTTGAAGCTAGATTTATTTTTCTCATTTCCAGTAGGTTTATCCAAGGAAATTGAGGTAGTAATGAAGTTCATAACATCATTCGATTCATACATATAAAGCTATCTTATTCGAATGTTTAAACTTGTAATCACTAGAACATAGTTTAGTTAATTCTAAACTTGTTCGCAAATAAAAGTTAATCCTTCTAACTTGTCTTTTAAAATCAACTAAACACATGTTCTATATCTATATGATATGCTAACTTAATGATTTGAAACCTGAAAACGCGAAAAACACCGTAAAACCGGATTTACGCCGTCGTAGTAACACCGCGGGCTGTTTTGGGTTAGTTAATTAAAAACTATGATAAACTTTGATTTAAAAGTTGTTATTCTAAGAAAATGATTTTTATTATGAACATGAAACTATATCCAAAAATTATGGTTAAACTCAAAGTGGAAGTATGTTTTCTATAATGGTCATCTAGACGTCGTTCTTTCGACTGAAATGACTACCTTTACAAAAATGACTTGTAACTTATTTTTCTGACTATAAACCTATACTTTTTCTGTTTAGATTCATAAAATAGAGTTCAATATAAAACCATAGCAATTTGATTCACTCAAAACGGATTTAAAATGAAGTTGTTATGGGTAAAACAAGATTGGATAATTTTTCTCATTTTAGCTACGTGAAAATTGGTAACAAATCTATTCCAACCATAACTTAATCAACTTGTATTGTATATTATGTTATCTTGAGATACCATAGACACGTATACAATGTTTCGACCTATCATGTTGACACATCTATATATATTTCGGAACAACCATAGACACTCTATATGTGAATGTTGGAGTTAGCTATACAGGGTTGAGGTTGATTCCAAAATATATATAGTTTGAGTTGTGATCAATACTGAGATACGTATACACTGGGTCGTGGATTAATTCAAGATAATATTTATCGAATTATTTCTGTACATCTAACTGTGGACAACTAGTTGTAGGTTACTAACGAGGACAGGTGACTTAATAAACTAAAAACATCAAAATATATTAAAAGTGTTGTAAATATATTTTGAACATACTTTGATATATATATATATATATATATATATATATATATATATATATATATATATATATATATATATATATATATATATATATATATATATATATATATATATGTATATATTGTTATAGGTTCGTGAATTAACCAGTGGCCAAGTCTTACTTCCCGACGAAGTAAAAATCTGTGAAAGTGAGTTATAGTCCCACTTTTAAAATCTAATATTTTTGGGATGAGAATACATGCAGGTTTTATAAATGATTTACAAAATAGACACAAGTACGTGAAACTACATTCTATGGTTGAATTATCGAAATCGAATATGCCCCTTTTTATTAAGTCTGGTAATCTAAGAATTAGGGAACATACACCCTAATTGACGCGAATCCTAAAGATAGATCGATTTTGCCCAACAAGCCCCATCCAAAGTACCAGATGCTTTAGTACTTCGAAATTTATATCATATCCGAAGGGTGTCCCGGAATGATGGGGATATTCTTATATATGCATCTTATTAATGTCGGTTACCCGGTGTTCACCATATGAATGATTTTTATCTCTATGTATGGGATGTGTATTGAAATATGAAATCTTGTGGTCTATTGTTACGATTTGATATATATAGGTTAAACCTATAACTCACCAATATTTTTGTTGACGTTTAAAGCATGTTTATTCTCAGGTGAATACTAAGAGCTTCCGCTGTTGCATACTAAAATAAGGACAAGATTTGGAGTCCATGTTTGTATGATATTGTGTAAAAACTACATTCAAGAAACTGATTTCGATGTAACATATTTGTATTGTAAACCATTATGTAATGGTCGTGTGTAAACAGGATATTTTAGATTATCATTATTTGATAATCTACGTAAAGCTTTTTAAACCTTTATTTATGAAATAAAGGTTATGGTTTGTTTTAAAAATGAATGCAGTCTTTGAAAAACGTCTCATATAGAGGTCAAAATCTCGCAACGAAATCAATTAATATGGAACGTTTTTAATCAATAAGAACGGGACATTTCATATATAATTTCGGACGAGAATATTTATGAAAATATCATCAAAAATATCGAAGATATTTATGATGATATTTTTGGAATTTCTAAGTTCGAAGATTGATGGAGAAAATTTTCTGCAAGATTTTAACATGAATCCAGAGCAAGATATTCGTTAAAGACTTCATTGGATACAGAATTATCTGGATTCTTCAAATATTGGGTTTGGTCCTTGTATTTGTCCTCGTTCTCCTTCAGGGTTAGCTCAATCCATTTTTCAGTACCAAATTTTCTATCGAATGTTCCCAACACTTTATTCTTTTATCATCACTTTTGGCCATTAAGACCATTTACTACATGTTGTTTCGTCAGCATTTTCAAAGTTAACAGATCTGGATCATCGATTATCAAAACAAGGAATTTCAAGAGAATTGTGTTGTTAGATGATTAAATGCTGATATCTGGTAATTGGTATGGCAATTCTGGTTACAAGGTGCGGATGAGTTCATGATAAGGCTTCAATATATAAATATAGTGGTTTGTCGGAAAGATTTATGCCAAGGAGCAACGAGGTTGCTGGTACATCTGCTGGTGATGTGGTGGAATATAAAAGGTTCTCCGATAACAATAAAAGAGCACGCATATATATCAAGGTTATAATAAGGTTGTTTCGAATGAAAATTCGAAGTTGACTTGCTGGAGCTGTGAAAAAATTGGCTAATTTGAAAAGGGATTTCAAAGTTATTTTTGGTAATAACAACTCCCAAAGAGTTAGCACAGATACATTTTAAATATTTACTCATGTTCCAAGTGTTTTCAGGTGCATAAGTATATGCATCAATCTTTTCATTCGTAGATGAAGTGAAGTTGGTTCATCCTCTCGATTGAAGTGTTTTCAAGAATTATGAAATGTTTGAACGCAGATTTTAATCGCCAAGATACAAATGAGGTTTAACATGAAATCAAGTGGTAGACTTGAAGAATTGTTTAGTTTCATATGTTATAATTAATATTTTAAATCATTTTAATTGTCCAATGTTTTCTTCTTTATGCCACTTGTTGGATTCTAATAAGTCAAAATCCAAATATGAAATCAAATAAAAATTGTTATTCGCAGAATATTTCTTCAATGAAGTTATTAATGTGAATCAGATTCGAAGAAGGTACAGTGTAACTTATTAATGTGAAACTAAATATTCCTCGGGTATTACCTACCCGTTAAAATATTTTCATCATTATCAGGTTGTGCAAAAGAATTTTTAATTACAATCTTTATGAAAACATATATACATATATATTTTCTTCAGATGCAATCATAGATTTAATGAGTTAATATGATATTAAAATCATATGATTTTCGGTTTGAGCTAGAATAAGTAATCTCTAAAACTACTAGAAACCACATTTTCTTCGCAGAATATTTCTTCAATGAAGTTATGGATCAATACTTCATCGTTCATTGTTATTGGTACTCCTTGGTATGTATAGTGCGTATGATGTTGAGGTTCCAGGTACAGATTGTAATGTTGAGGTATGGGATGCGGATATTGTTGTTGTTGAGGTGATGGTACTGTTAATGTTGCTGATGGTGGTACTGTTGGTGCCAGTGATGTTGCTGAAGCTGGTACGTTTTGCACCATATTTTTCAAGGCTACAACTCGGGCGCGAAGCTCGTTGACTTATTACTCCAGGATGATTGTCGGTAGGAATGAGCGGATGAATAAGGTTTAGAATTGTAGATAGAATATAATCATGACGAGCTACCCTGGAAATGAGGCTAAAAATGGTGTTTCGGATAGGTTTGCTGGTAAGTGCTTCAGGTCCTTCGCCAAGAGTGCAGTTTGGTTGGTGAAAAGGATCGCCTTCTTCGTGTCTCGATTGATTAAGTCGACTACGAACCCATCCTCAATTCATCCAGAATTGTCGATGGCTGATTGGTTGATCCATTCCGGTTACACTTTTTTCGAAGCTTGAGTGAAAATTCATATAGGAATCCGAGGAACTTGAACTGGTTGCAGAATTTTTCTTGTACGGTTAGATAAAGGATTTTCGATATGAAATGATTTTCGGATATCGGATGATATTCTAATTACGTAGAATACCTAATACCTATATATAGTATAGAAGATCATGTAGATTACGGAGGGAATTAAGGAAACGTGTCGGACAAGATCTAATGTGATGGGATATGAATTTGTCTGTACACCATTTATGCAATAATTGCAATAAGACGTGTCGAGACTGAAAATGATAAGTAGATATTGTTCGACAATGAATGATAAGAAAAACTTTTGACATGCAGAACAGGTTCAAGTCTAGACTTATTAATATATCCTAACAACTACTAGGTCAAAGTCTAGACTCATTAATGCATCCTAACAACTACTAGTTAGACACACTAATGCAAGACCTGGTTCGCTAAGACCACCGCTCTGATACCACATGTCATACCCCGTCCATATCCTCCTGAACGAATACAATAACATCTGGTACCATTGCGATGAACGGACCTCTAAATATGCCATGAATGACTCCAAGTAATGTCTCTTAAATGAGCAAATGCACAGCGGAAGATTTCTTTCATACCTGAGAATAAACATGCTTTAAAGTGTCAACCAAAAGTTTGGTGAGTTTATAGGTTTATCATAAAACAATAAAATTCATCATTTTGATAGACCACAAGATTTAAATGTTGCATGGTACAAATGGGCCCGAATCCTATACCCACCTGTAATGTACATGCGATATCTTTTAAATACAGTACACCTTTCTCGTGTACGAAATCCTTTTTCATAAATCTTAGTAACCGTACACATATCTCGTGTACAAAATATAATACACATAACCTGTGTATAAAAATCATTCTCTCAATACATAACATTCACATCAATTGGTGGCAATTATCATGTACACATAATTCAATGGTGGCAATTATCATGTCCACATAATTCAATGGCGGCAATTATCATGTCCACATAATTTAATGGTGGCAATTATCATGTCCACATAATTCAATGGTGGCAATTATCATGTCCACATAATTCAATGGTGGCAATTATCTTGTCCACATAATTCAATAATAATCCACAAAACTTCTGTCTGCATAATAATTCATTCGAGGAATGTTTTGCCTGTGTCTATCTCGTCAAACGGTTATAAAAGCATTTCATGTTTTCGCATTTCAAAAATATATTTCAAAAGCATTTAATAATGTAGTTTTAAAAACATCGCATGTATTCTCAGTCCCAAAAATGTAAAGAGTAAAAGGGAGCAAATGAACTCACAATACGATATTTTGTAGTAAAAATATGCATTCGACGGAACTGAACAATGCAAGGTTGGCCTCGGATTCACGAACCTCAATGAAATTAGCTCTTAAAAAAATGCCCAAGTCCGGGTTTGAACCCGCGATGTCCCGCTAACCCGATAACATCCTTAACCCTTGAGCTGTTTTGTTATTTCATGAATAATTCCTAACTTAAATCTATTTATCCCGAAATTTTCTGTTTCCATCTTCTTCACTATCATCATCTTAATCATCACTTCATCAACGTCATAACGTAACATCTATCATCATTTAACAACATCATCCTCATCATTCGTTAATCATAATCACATAATTATGACCATCATCATCATAAATTCATGTATCATCGTTCACACCCATTTTATCGACACTCACATCGATCATCATCATTATCTTAAATATTTTCATACATAATCATACGCCATTCGATTAACCATTTTTATTATCATCATCCGAATCATCATCATTTTAACATCATCCTAAATTATCACGACATCATCATCAATTATTCAACATCATATTATCATCTCTATGTACATCATCCTCATCATTCATTAACCTCCTCTTCGTGATTATCATAGTCATACTATTATCATCATGTATCCATCATCTAACATCACCTCTCATCAGCATATATGGTTCAACATCATCACCTAATCTTTTATTATCACGTATCATCATTATTTATCGGTTATTATCAATTCAACATGTACCTATACTTTCTAACATCTCAGCCCAACCAAAAAGGATCTCGGTCCAATTAATTTACTTAAGTCCAATTACTAAACAAGTTTACGGCCCAAATAAAAAAAAACCCCAATAGCAGTTATCTAAGTGTTGAGAAGTTGGTGATGGTTGATTAGGTTTTAATCGATCAAGATGTAAGTATATGTAAACCTAGTGGATGGTGGTTTGTGTTGTCCCAAAACAGTAATATATACAGAAGAGTATAGTAGGAAGGAATGTTGCAGCAATACCTAGGTTCGACCATAATCCAAAAGTTGAATAAATAATGCAGTAGACAAACATGAGTGCGCCTAGGTTGGTAGCAGTCGAATTAATACCTAGGTTCGACCACTATCCTATTATTAATTTATGTGATTTTTTTTGTCGGCCAAAGACTGATTCTTGGTTCCATTTGTTTATTAATCATGCATTATTGAATGCATTTATATCCAAGTTGCATGAGTTTTAAACTGTAACATTCCAACATCTTCATTCCATTAAAGTGTTCAAGATGGTTGTCTTTGGTGGTTTTAAAACAGAAAAAAAGGAGTAGCTGCAGGCTGTATCAAATGAAGCGACTGCAGTCACTAGTTGGTAGCAGTCGAATTAGCATTAAGAAGTAGTGGGATTGAGCAGTAGAAAAAAATAAGAGGAGTACTACGTAGTTTGACGTGTTACCTCGTCAACAAAACAGAATTAATTCAGGTGGTTGTGGGAGGTGATAGTGATGGTTTAATGAAACTTAAAACGAAGATACCAGCACGGGTTTTGTAGTTTACTGGTGGTGGTTTGTGTTTTACAACGAGGAACAAAAGAAATTGAAGAAAGGTGGTAGAATGGTGGGTTGTTGATCCAAGATAGGGTAGTGGTCGGTGATGTTTGGTTGGTTGGGTTATAACCGACGTTGAAACTAAAAAATAAAATGGTTAATCAAGAGGTGATGGTAGTCAATGGTGTTTAATATTCGAAGGTGATGGTGGTGGTGAGGATCACGGTTGTTTGAAGATTGACGATTGTGGTGTAATGATGAAGTTGTTTTGGTTTCATGTATATGTAAGTGTGTGTTTAAAAGGGATTATGAAAAGTGATGGGTGTGGTGGTTTATGATGGTTAATTAAAAATCTAAAACAGATTCGTAGTTCTTCTTTGTTTAAGATGCATGTATATGTGATTATATGGGTAGAGAGCAAGAGAGTAAGGATCACACTATGTGATTGTGGTGTCGACAAAATATTCCAGCCAGAAAGGAGAAAACAAGAAATAAAGATAGACTACGACCCTAAACAGAATTTGTCATGTTCATGATAATGGAAATACACTTATTGATCTAGCAGATAATCCAAAAAGAACGCATAGTGATTGGAAACTGATTTGTACCATTTTGTGAATTTGATATCAATCAAAATTTGACAGGAATAAAGATGGAAGAAAACTTTAAAATGGGAAAGGGACATGGAACTGAATTCGTCCTTGTCTGATTGATTGGGTCTATATGAAGAATCAATTATAAAGTATACAACAAAAATAGATAAAGAAACAAAACGAATTAAGATTAAGACTGATAACAATTTAGTACGATTTTATGTCTTTATTATTTATATTTAATTAATATTATTAACTAATAAATATATTAATTATATGGATAGTTTTATTTAATAATACTAAAAATACTAATAATAATAATAGTAGAAATAATAATAATATCAATCAAAATAATACTAATAATAATATGAATAACGGTAAAAGTAATAAAATTAATGAAAATAATAGTTTTATCAATTTTTAGTAATGAAAATAATAATAATCATAATAATAACTAAAATTATAATTCTATTACTAATAATAATAATAATGATATTAATAACAACAAATTAAATATATCAAATTTTATATCTATATATTATATATAGTAATATTAATAATACTGATATTAATACTAACGTTAATATTAATATTAATAATAATAGTGAAGTAATAATAATTATATTAGTATAACAACTATATTTTTAACTCGTAATTAATTTGTATATATTAATATCACACATTATTAAATATTACAACATTTAATAATTTATATATTACATATATTGAATATTTAATATTTATACATTATATATATTAGAGACTTTTCATGAATAATAATTATGTATATATATATATATATATATATATATATATATATATATATATATATATAATTACAAATAGTTGTTCGTGAATCATCGGGAATGGTCGAGGTCAATTCAATATATGAAATAGTTTAAAATTTTTGGGACTGAACCCAACAGACTTAGCTTATCGTGTCGAAAATATTAAATCGTATCGAGAGTTTGTTTTAAAATTAGTCGAAAATTTTCGGGTCGTCACATGTAACGTCATCAAAAGGACGAGGGTTACGTAATGCCCAACAGCCCTGTAACAATCTAAAAACCTTGTTTCTCACCCCAACTACTGAATCTGTCACTTGTGGGAATGTTTTATTTAACAGTTGTAATCCGATGTTCTTTTTCTCTATTTGGTGAGAAGCGAACATTACTAATCCGTATGCATAACATGCTTATTTAAATTGCATGTTTGGAGCTATTTCTAATTCACGAAGTCCTATGTTGGGATATGTTGAGTCAAAATAGGTTCTTAACCCGTAACGTAAAATTGCATCTGGGTTTCCCGCACTAAATGTCTTAAAGAAAACTCGGCGTAACTTAAAGTCTCCCCAATGTGATATACCCCATCTTTCAAAGGAAAGCTTTTTATAAACTAAGGCATGCCTAGAATGTCTTTCAAACGTTCGACAAATGAATTTCGCCGAAAATAATTGTGCCGATGAATTCTGCCCGACTTTAGACAAGATTTTATCGATCATATCCCCTGGTGGGTCTTCTAAAATTTTCGGTTGCCTATCCTTAACGGCCATTTTTGTTTTTATACTTTAAAATGAACAAGGATTAGATTCGTAAAAGATAATTAATAATTAATACAAGCAATTTTTACATATATCTTAAAAGTACAAGCACACTACAATACATATATTACACAGTATGATTACAACTCTTGATTCTGACTCACTCGTTTCTTCTTCTTCGGGCTTGGTTCGTTTGGCTAATTTCCTAGGGATACATGGTGATCCTCTAATACAAGCCGTCATTTTTGTGACGACTCAGAAATTTCCGACTAAATTTAAACTTAATCTTTATATGATTTCGATACGATAAGCAAAATATGTAATGTTGAGTCTAGAATATTTTGGAACTATGTTTATATATTCAATTGACCTTCGAGTGCTCTCGACGATTCACGAACAATTAATTGTAAATAGATATGTGTGTATGTATATATAAATAATAATTCGAGACATAATTTGAAGTATTATATATTGTTGTTATTAAAATTTAATAAAATAAAAATAGGATATTATAATAATTATTATTTAAAATATATCTTTATATATAAATAAAGTATATTAAAAATAAATATTAAATGATTGTAATACTCATTTGATGTTTCGATTGATATTAAGAAAGTTAAATTCAAACTTATGTAATTTTAAAATAAACGGTAATACGAAAATGAGTTCTATAAATTTTAGGCTTATTAAAAATGTATTTAGGAACTATTTGTTAAGTTTTAACACTTTTTATATTTCACCCATAAATGAGAGGGACGGTTGATGTAATTTTTATTTATCAAATTAAGGATCGAATTTTATACCATAATGACCAAAATAAATAAATATAGTTAATTTAAAAATATGGGATTTTTCTGAAGACTTTTAAACGCCACTGTTTAGGAACGGGGTACGAAATAATATCCGTAAAAAGTGTCGGCAGTCAATTATATATCATGTATTAACATGCTACATAAGCATATGTATTTTAACATAATCAATCATCTTTCTTTCTTTCTTAACCGATCACCACCATTAACTATTCTCACCACCGCTAACCACTGAGACCACAATGTTGCAGCCACCTCTGGCACTCACCACCGTCCACTGCCACCCTAACCATCACAATCGTTCACCACTCTCTCTCTCTCTATCTCTCTCCATATACTCGATCAAATGATCACCCAACACCAACTTACACCATCGCTAACAACACATTTAAAACCGCTATCTACTACAAGCTATTCTCGCTGTCTCTATTTCATCCTCAACGACCGCCACCATCGAAACAACCATCACATTTAATCAACCACAACCTGCGTTTTGTTTTTTGGTTTAATTGTCGTGAACACAACACCCATAACGATCAACTAAGATCATCACCATCCACCACCTTGGACAACTACGAACCACCATCACCTAGTGCTATATTACAGCCTTAAATCACCATTAAATCACCTGCAAAACTCGTAAACCATCTCTTGCTACATTCCGTTTTCTATTTCCGGTACTGTAATATAGATGCACGATGATGATGATTTTTTTTATGAGTGATGGTGACATGATGAAATAAAGTAGATGATTAAGATGATGCTTCACGTTTTTTTTATTTTAGTGGAAGATGATGTTGATGTATGCTCATGATAATGATAATAGATGATGGTGACGGAAGTATTTTAATAATGATAGGGTAAATTTTTTTTTCTTTTATGTTACACTTCTACTGCAATTCGTCAATACCAAAACAAACTCACAAGATTAGTTTTTGGATTGGACTATGATTTTGGGCTAATGTTGCAGCCTAGGCCGAAGCCCGTAGACACTTAATATAAAAATTATAGACCCAAAGTCCACTTGGGCTATCTATGATTGCTTGGTGACTCCCTGTTGTGCTATATCGTGTCTCATATTTTTTTGGACGCAAGTATGTGAGGAAAATTGCTAAATAGCAATGAGGATGATAATTAGGTATGATTTTGATTATGTTTATGATATGCGCGTATAAAAGATAATGGTCATTACCATAAATACTAGCAATGATGTTCGATATTGATGATGAACCTATGATGGTACGTGACTAGCGAAAACGTAACTAGAGTTTGAAGATGGAAGTTGATAATGAATTCGATAAAGATGAAAGAATAATTATGATTAATGATAGTAAGAGTAATCATGATGGTTTTCATGATGATTATGAGATCATGATATATATTTAGTGATGATGATGCTTCAATTAAGTTGATGAATATACGATGATGAGGAGTATGATGATCACGAGGATGATGATCGTGATGTTA
Source organism: Rutidosis leptorrhynchoides (assembly GCF_046630445.1). Taxonomy (NCBI): domain Eukaryota; kingdom Viridiplantae; phylum Streptophyta; class Magnoliopsida; order Asterales; family Asteraceae; genus Rutidosis; species Rutidosis leptorrhynchoides. The sequence continues at coordinate 265,216,790 of NC_092337.1, forward strand.
GAAGATGATGAGAATAATGATGACGGAATGATGAAAATGATGATCATTGATGAAAGTTATGATGATGGTTACGATGGTGATGATTAGGATGATAAGATGATAATGATGTTAGGATTATGGTAATGTTAATGATAAAGAGATGATGATGATAATGGTATTCGATGATATAACCATGGTGATGTTATGAATAACGATTGATGATAATGGTGGATAAGATATAGGATAATGATGAGGTTGATTATGATGACGACAGTGTTTAGATAATAACGATGCTGTGATTCTAATAAAGTATCGAAGAATGAAGATAAGATGATAATAGTTTAAGATATTGAATGATGTCTATAAAAAAAAGAAATAAAGAAAGAAATAAACAGATTTAAATACGAGTATATAGATTAGGTTGTGATTTAAAACAAAAAAGTACCTGCAGAGCATTGGTTAGAGGGTGGGTGTTAAAGCGAGAGGTCGCGGGTTCGAGCCCGGCCTGAGACATTTTTTATAGTAAAAGCTTTTAAGGTAGTATTTTCTCATTTCTACTTATTATTGTTATTGTTATTATTATTATTATTATTATTATTATTATTATTATTATTATTATTATTATTATTATTATTATTATTGTTTTCATTATTATTATTATTGATATTATTATTACTGATATTATTATTATTACAAAGATTATAAATATTATTATTATCATTCCTATTAAAATTATCATTTTCAAAAGTATCATTTTTATTATCACTATCATTATTATTATTATCATTATTATATCACTATTATTGTTATTATTATAAATTAATATTATTTTACAAAAATACATTACAAATATATTAATATTACATATTACTAGATTTTTATAATTAAAATGACATTTAGAAACAATATATATAAAAGATAATAATTAATAAAAATATATATATTTTTATCATATATAAACCTTGAAATAAATTTCTTTTTTTAATATATTATGATAAATGATAAATATTATATTATTAAACTACTCTAATAAGTATTTACTATCATTAATATTATCTTATCAAGTAAATATTAAGTTATATAAAACTATATTTAATACCTATAACATAACTATATTAACATTATTATAAATACTAATTATTTATTTAAGATACTAATTATTTAGTTAAGGTATATAACATAAATATATTTAATTAAGTTAATTAATGAAACATATAATTTATCAATATAACAATTATATCACTAATAATATTATATATATATATATATATATATATATATATATATATATATATATATATATATATATATATTTGTTCGATTTCAATTATATGTGTTAATATATATATATATATATATATATATATATATATATATATATATATATATATTTATGTATGTATATATATAAATGATATAGGTTCGTGAATCCGATGCCAACCCTGCATTCTTTAGTTTCGTCACATGTCTTTTTACTACAAAATACAGTATTGTGAGTTTTATTTGCTCCTTTTTTAAATGCTTTTGCAATATATATTTTTGGGACTGAGAATACATGCGATGCTTTTATAAATGTTTGAAGAAATAGACACAAGTAATCGAAACTACATTCAATGGTTGGATTATTAAATCGAATATGCCCTTTTTAGCTTTGTAGCCTAAGAATTAGGGAAATGGCCCTTAATTAACACGAATCCTAAAGATAGATCTATGGACCTGGACAAGTCCCATTTGGGTTACGATTGCTTTAGTACTTCGATTTATCATGTCCGATGTAAGTCCCGGAATGATGGGGATATTCTATATGCATCCTATTAGTTCGGTTATCAAGCATTCACCATATGAATGATTTTTAATTCACGGGTTACGCGTGTTATCTTGTACTCGGGTTACAAGTACAATTAAATATATGAAATCTTGTGGTCTAATAAAATTATGGAAATGATTGATTAAGATAAACCTATGAACTCACCAACCTTTTGGTTGACACTTTAAAGCATGTTTATTCTCAGGTATGAAAGAAATCTTCCGCTGTGCATTTGCTCATTTTAGAGATATTACTTGGAGTCATTCATGACATATTTCAAAAGACGTTGCATTCGAGTCGTTGAGTTCATCGGGATTATTATTAAGTTAATTATAGTTGGATATATTATGAAATGGTATGCATGCCGTCAACTTCTGATGTAAAGAAGGATTGTCTTTTAAAAACGAATGCAATGTTTGGAAAACGTATCATATAGAGGTCAAATACCTCGCAATGAAATCAACTATTATGAATTGTTTATAATGTATATGAACGGGGCATTTCAGTTGGTATCAGAGCGGTGGTCGTAGCGAAACAGATCTTGCATTAGTGTGTCTAACTAGTAGTTGTTAGGGTGCATTAATAAGTCTGGACTTCGACCTAGTAGTTGTTAGGTTATATTAATAATTCTGGACTGGAACCTGGTCTGCATGTTAAAAGTTTTACTTACCGTTATTTGTCGAAAAATATCTACCTATCGTTTTCAGTCTCGACACGTCTTATTGCAATTATTGCATAGATGGTATACAGACAAATTCATATCCCATCACATTAAATCTTGTCTAACACGTTTCCTCGATTCCCTCCGTAATCTACGGGATCTTCTGTACTATATATAGATATTCTATGTAATTAAAATATTATCCGATATTCAAAAATCATTTCATATCAAAATCCTTTAACTGATCGTGAGAGATGGATCCTACACCTAGCTTGGATTCCATTAGTTCCGGAAGTGATTTCTAAATATATATTGAAGTAAACTCCGAAGTCAATGAACCAGAAGTACCTCAACCGTTTAGCTATTTTTCTTTCTAGAGAAGATGGGGGTGGGTCCGAGACTTACTCACCCGATGGAGAAATGAAGAAGGTGAACCCTACCGTGAACCAAACTTATCTCCTAACTTCAGAGAAAACGATGTACTCACCGGTGAACCTATGCGCAACACTGTTTTCACCCTTCTTGCTAAAGTTTTCCAACTTGAAGGTCGCATTACTGCAATCTCAGAAAATATTCAACCTCTACTTCCGAATACCAATCGAAGGGGAATATTAGAAGAAGTTAGGGAACTTCGAATTGTTATTCAAGATCTATCGAATCAGATGAGTGGGTGGATAGAAATGATAGAGGGTAGGATAGAAACCCTGACAAGAATGGTGCGTGATTTACAAGCTATACTTACTACACCAATATCATCACCCACCTCAGCAGCAACAGCACTTGTAACACCGGCAGCAACAGTACCACCATCAGCAGCAGCAGCAGCATAACCAGTACTACTATCCACAACACCCACATCCCATGATTTAACATCACAATATATACCTCGAGCATAATCTTCGTTCTACCTCATTTATCTTCGTTCGACATGGCGATCATGTAATCTCTAATGTTTTAGAGATAATGTATTCTAGTTCAAACGATAAATCAAATGAGTATAATAGTATATTAACTCATTAAATCCATGATTACATCTGAAGAAAATATATATGTAAATATATTTTCATAAAGATTGTAATTAAAAGTTCTTTTGTATAAACTGTTAATGGTGAAATATTTTAAAAGGTAGGTAATACCCGAGGAATATTTAGATTTCACTTTAATAAGTTATATTGTACATTCTTCGAATCTGATTCAACAGTCATTTACTATCCTACTTACATCCACAAGATATGCAAATCCGTTCACCACAGAATAACCATTTTCATTCAATTTCATATTTGGATTTTGACTTATCAGAATCCAACAAGTGGCGTAATGAAGAAAACACTGGACAAAATAAAATTTGTTAGAAACAAACAAATTAACTATGAGAAAAATTTTGTTAAGAATCCACGCTAACTGTTCCTAGCTAACTGATTACATTTTAATTATCGCAATTTATTTTATCGCAATTTAATTCTCATAATTTTATTTATTGTCATTTAATTTCTGTTATTTATTTTACGCACTTTAAATATCGGGACACGTATATAAGGTTTTGACCTATCATATCGACGCATCTATATATATTATTTGGAATAACCATAGACACTCTATATGCGGTAATGCTGGAGTTAGCTATACAGGGTTGTGGTTGATTCTAAAATATATATATACTTTGAGTTGTGATCGAGTCTGAGACATGTATATAATGGGTCACGAATACGTATTAATTAATTTGAATATTATATATATATCATTGAATTACTAACTGTGGACTACCAACAATAGACAATTAAAATAAATTAAGATATTTATTATAACATATGAAACTAAACATCTCTTCAAGTTTGCCACTTGATTTCATTTTAAACCTCGTCTGTATCTTGACGATTACAACCTGCGTTCAAACCTTTCATAATTCTTGAAAACAGCTCAATCAAGAGGATGAACCAACCGCTCTTCATCTATGGAAGGAAAGATTGGAGCATATAGTTATGCACCTGAAAAAACCTTGATCCTGAGTAAACATTTAACACGTATCTGTGCTAGCTCCTTTAGCGTTGTCATTACCGAAAATAGCCTTACAATCCCTTTCCAAATTAGCCAATTTTGTCACAGCTCCAGCAAATCAACTGCAACTTTCATTTGGATAAGCCTTATTATAACGATTCCTTTATCATTGTTACCGGGGAACCTTTCATATCTCGCCACATTAGCAGTAAACTTATCAACAACTTCATTGATCTTTAAGCCTCTTCAAAAAATTACGATACTTATTCATTGAAACTCTATCAAGTATTCATCTACCACTTGTAACAATAATTGTCATACCAACTACTGGGAATTAGCAATCAGTATTTTGAATATTGTTGCATTTCTACGCCAACAGTTATATATATACATATAACGTCTATCTCCTAGACTTACATACTTCGAATGTGAGTTTTCTGAAAAACACCCCAATCTACCATTTAGTTCTTCGAATTTTTGGAAAAGCTGAATGAAGCAGCAAGAACTGTAAGACAACCGTAACAGTCAAAAGTTTGATGATAAAGAATAGTGTGTTGGCAAAGCACAGAAAAAGAGAAGATTTGGTACTGAAAACGGATTGAGCAAACCAGAAAGAGGCTGTGGACAAATCACAAGGACAAAATCTACCTTCAAAGAATCCAAATGATTCAGTGTCTGCTGAAGCCTTAAGTGAATACCTTGCTCCTTACTCTAAAACCCTAGCAGACAATATTCTTCATCATCCTCTTATCTTAAATATTCTAAGATATCATCTATCTTTCATTATAAATATCCTCGATATTTCTGAAGATATTTTCATAACTAATCTTATCTGAAATCATTTATCTCTCCGAGATATCAGCGTTACATCAGAATGGAAACTGTTTTAGTTTCTAAATTCTGAAATATTCGAACTTAAAATATAAATGATAATGAAGTAGTGTTGGGAACTGAAGCATGAGTTAGTATAGTATAATGACACTTGATCAACGTGATTATATTACAGTAAGTCATGCTGAGTTTCTAATGGAACATGATGATTCACAGATCATAACGTCATCATGTGCCATGTTACATAACTCTTTTATTCTGCTTAATTTCTGAAGATATCAAGAAAATATATTCTTGATAGTTCTATTATCAGCGATTCTGGTAATTTGACACATCAAATCGTGCTATTACGTTTTTTTTTTCTTGTTTAGAACATTAAGTTCGTTCGAAACTCCATACTTACAAATTCCGGACTATTACTCGCTTTACTAGAGGTCGAGAAGAGAATAAAAAGGCAAAGAGCTCCAAAATATAAGAGAAAATATAAAGTCCAATAACAACATGGAGGTTACAAACCGTGGATATTAATACGAATAGCAATATAAAGACACGATAGAATTAAAAATAGTATCACCCCAAGGTAATAGTAGAAGTAAATAGATTTTTCTGGTGAAAGATTGAACAAAAGGATGAAAGAAATGATAATTAGAAAAATATCTAGGATTTGAACGGGATTAAGTATTTTTATAATCTTTCGGATGTATGAACTAAGAAAGAAAGTATATGAATGGTGAAAATAATGGAACGGAAAAATTTTAATTTATAATGGTAATATCAGACAGAGTAATCGAGGCAGATCACCGTATTTAATTACAGAGATCTTAATTTTCCTTATTCGCTGAAGAATCGGATCTTATAGATTGCAAAGATTTTCTTTAAATCCCTTGAATTCCGAAATTCAACCATGACTAGTCAAAAGTTATGATGAAACTTGTCATTTTCATTTCACTATTTAGTGATAGCTTCACTCGTACGCTTCACATAATCGATTCATTTTATCTATATTATTCAATAATGATAAAACTCTATTTATCAACTCATATTCGTCATGAAAACATTTTTATTGTTAGCCATGACCACCTCACTCAAATTTCGAGACGAAATTTCTTTAATGGGTAGGTACTGTGACGACCCGGAAATTTCCGACTAAATCTAAACTTAATCTTTATATGATTTCAATACGATAAGCAAAGTATTTAATGTTGAGTCTAAAAATTTTTGGAACTAGGTTTATATATTTAATTGACCTTCGACTGCTTTCGACGATTCACGAACAATTAATTGTAAATAGATATGTGTGTATGTATATATAAATAATAATTTGAGATATAATTTGAAGTATTATATATTGTTGTCATTAAAATTTAATAAAATAAAAATAGGATATTATAATAATTATTATTTAAAATATATCTCTATATATAAATAAAGTATATTAAAAATAAATATTAAATGATTGTAATACTTGTTTGATATTTCGATTGATATTAAGCAAGTTAAATTCAAACTTATGTAATTTTAAAATAAATGGTGATACGAAAATGAGTTCTATAAATTCTAGGCTTATTAAAAATGTATTTAGGAACTATTTGTTATGTTTTAACACTTTTTATATTTCACCCATAAATGAAAGGGACAGTTGATGTAATTTTTATTTATCAAATTAAGGATCGAATTTTATACCATAATGGCCAAAATAAATAAATATAGTTAATTTAAAATTATGGGATTTTTCTGAAGACTTTTAAATGCCACTGTTTAGGAACAGGGTACGAAATAATATCCGTAAAAAGTGTCGGCAGTCAATTATATATCACGAGATGTTACGGTTTTGATTGTTAATTACTTTATCATCTAATCTATATATATATATATATATATATATATATATATATATATATATATATATATATATATATATTAACATGCTACATAAGCATATGTATTTTAACCTAATCAATCATCTTTCTTTCTTTCTTAACCGATCACCACCATTAACTATTCTGACCACCACTAACCACCGATACCACCACGTTGCAGCCACCTCCAGCACTCACCACCATCCACCGCTACCCTAACCATAACAATCGTTCACCACTCTCTCTCTCTATCTCTCTCTATATACTGCGTTTTGTTTTTCGGTTTCATTATCGTGAACACAACACCCATAACGATCAACTAACATCATCACCATCCACCACCTTGGACAACCATGAACCACCGTCACCTAGTGCTATATTACAGCCTTAAATCACCATTAAATCACCTGCAAACCCCGTAAACCATCTCTTGCTACTTTCTATTTTCTATTTCTGGTACTGTAATATAGATGCACTATGATGATGATTTTTTTTATGAGTGATGGTGACATGATGAAATAAAGTAGATGATTAAGATGATGCTTCACGTTTTTTTTTTGTTTTAGTGGAAGATGATGTTGATGTATGCTCATGATAATGATAATAGATGATGGTGATGGAAGTATCTTAATAATGAGCGGGTAAATTTTTTTTTCTTTTCTGTTACACTCCTACTGCAATTCGCCAATACCAAAACAAACTCACAAGATTGGTTTTTGGATTAGACTATGATTTTGGGCTAATGATGCAGCCTGAGCCGAAGCCCATAGACACTTAATATAAAAATTATAGACCTAAAGTCTACTTGGGCTATCTATGATTGCTTGGTGACTCCATGTTGTGCTATATCGTGTCTCATATTTTTTTTGGACGCAAGTATCTGAGGAAAATTGCTAAATAGCAAAGAGGATGATAATTTGGTATGATTTTGATTATGTTTATGATATACGCGTATAAAAGATAATGGTCATTACCATAAATACTAGCAATGATGTTCGATATTGATGATGAACCTATGATGGTACGTAACTAGCGAAAACGTAACTATAGTTTGAGGATGGAAGTTGATAATGAATTAGATAAAGATGAAAGAATAATTATGATTAATGATAGTAAGAGTAATCACGATGGTTTTCATGATGATTATGAGATCATGATATATAATTAGTGATGATGATGCTTCGATTAAGTTGATGAATATACGATGATGAGGAGTATGATGATCACAAGGATGATGATCGTGATGTATGAAGATGATGAAAATTATGATGACGGAATGATGAAAATGATGATCGTTGATGAAAGTTATGATGATGGTTACGATGGTGACGATTAGGATGATAAGATGATAATGATGTTAGGATTATGGTAATGTTAATGATAAAGAGATGATGATGATGATAATGGTATTCGATGATATAACCATGGTGATGTTATGAATAACGATTGATGATAATGGTGGACAAGATATAGGATAATGATGAGGTTGATTATGATGACGATAGTGTTTAGATAATAATGATGCTGTGATTCTAATAAAGTATCGAAGAATGAAGATAAGATGATAATAGTTTAAGATATTGAATGATGTCTATAAAAAAGAAAGAAAGAAAGAAACAGATTTAAATACGAGTATATAGATTAGGTTGTGATTTAAAATAGATAAGTACCTGCAGAGCATTGATTAGAGGGTGTGTGTTTAAGCGAGAGGTCGCGAGTTCGAGCCCGGCCTGAGACATTTTTTTATTGGAAAAGCTTTTAAGGTAGTATTTTCTCATTTCTACTTATTATTGTTATTATTATTATTATTATTATATTTATTATTATTATTATTATTATTATTATTATTATTATTATTATTATTATTATTATTATTATTATTATTATTATTATTATTATTATTATTATTATTATTATCATGTTTTTAATTATAATAATAATTATTATTATTGTTATCAGTAATATTATTATCATTGGTAATAAGATTACTATTATTATTATTAGGTATTAAGCATTATTATCAAAAGTATTGTTTTCATTATTATTATTATTATTATTATTATTGATATTATTATTATTACAAATATTATTAATATTATTATTATCATTCCTATTAAAATTATCATTTTCAAAAGTATCATTTTTATTATCACTATCATTATTATTATTATCATTATTATATCACTATTATTGTTATTATTACAAATTAATATTAGTTTACAAAAATACATTACAGATATATTAATATTACATATTACTAGATTTTTATTATTAAAATGACATTTAGTAACTATATATATAAAAGATATTAATTAATATAAATATATATATATATATATATATATATATATATATATATATATATATATATATATATATATATATATATATATATATATATATATATATATATATGTTTATCATATCTAAACCTTGACATAAATTTCTATTTTTATTATATTATGATAAATGATAAATATTATATTATTAAACTACTCTAATAAGTATTTACTATCATTAATATTATCTTATCAAGTAACTATTAAGTTATATAAAACTATATTTAATACATATAACATAACTATATTAACATTTTTATAAATACTAATTATTTATTTAAGATACTAATTATTTAGTTAAGGTATATAACATAAATATATTTAATTAAGTTAATTAATGAAACATATAATTTATCAATATAACAATTATATCACTAATAATAATATATATATATTTGTTCGATTTCAATTATATGTGTTTATATATATATATATATATATATATATATATATATATATATATATATATATATATATATATATATATATATATATATATATATATATATATATATATATATATATATATATATATATATATATATATATATATATATATATGATATAGGTTCGTGAATCCGAGGCCAACCCTGCATTGTTCAGTTTCGTCCTATGTATGTTTGCTACAAAATACAGTATTGTGAGTTTCATTTGCTCTCTTTTTAAATGCTTTCGTAATATATATTTTTGGGACTGAGAATCATGCGCTGCTTTTATTAATGTTTGACGAAATAGATACAAGTGATCAAAACTACATTCTATGGTTGGATTATTAAATCGAATATACCCCTTTTTAGCTTGGTAGCCTAAGAATTAGGGAAATGGCCCCTAATTGACGCGAATCCTAAAGATAGATCTATGGACCTCGATAAGTCCCATTCGGGTTACGAATTCTTTAGTACTTCGATTTATCATGTCCGATGTAAGTCCTGGAATGATGGGGATATTCTATATGCATCCTGTTAGTTCGGTTATCAAGCGTTCACCATATGAATAATTTTTAATTCGCGGGTTACGCGTGTTATCTTGTACTCGGGTTACGAGTACCATTAAATATATGAAATCTTGTGGTCTATTAAAATTATAGAAATGATTGATTAAGATAAACCTATGAACTCACCAACCTTTTGGTTGGCACTTTAAAGCATGTTTATTCTCAGGTATGAAAGAAATCTTCCGCTGTGCATTTGCTCATTTTAGAGATATTACTTGGAGTCATTCATGACATATTTCAAAAGACGTTGCATTCGAGTCGTTGAGTTCATCAGGATTATTATTAAGTCAATTCTAGTTGGATATATTATGAAATGGTATGCATGTCCTCAACTTCCGATGTAAAGAAGGATTGTCTTTTAAAAACGAATGTAATGTTTGTAAAACGTATCATATAGAGGTTAAATACCTCATAATGGAATCAACTATTATGAATCCTTTATAATGTATATGAACGGGGCATTTCAATTTTGACAAATGGTTTAGAAAAACCTGATGGCTTAGATGTTCCCGAATTATCGTTAATATTTAAGAAATACGGGCGTTTACGATAAACATAAAGTTCATCGGGGTCGGAATCAGGTTTCTCTATTTTGATGCCCTTTCCCTTATTATTCTCTTTTTCCTTATTAAATTGAGTTGGGGTAATTTCTATAACATCATAGGAATCCTCGTCGGGATCTGATTCATTAGAAAATTGGTAATTTTCCCAATATTTTGCTTCCTTGGCGGAAACTGTGACGACCCGGGAATTTTCGACCAAATTTAAACTTAATCTTTATTTTATTTCGACACAATAAGCAAAATCTGTAATGATGAAGTCTCAAAAACTTTGAACTGTATGCATGTGTACATTCGACCTTTGACTAATTCCGAAGATTCACGAACAATTGTTGTAAATATATATATATATATATATATATATATATATATATATATATATATATATATATATATAAAGATAATTATAAATATAAGTGTATATATATATATATATATATTAATTTGGATTAACAAAATATAAATTAATCATTAGAAATCAATATGTAAAATAAAATACAAGATAAGGAAGTTGTTATTAAAATAAATTTATGTATAGATATATATGAATTTATTAGATGTATATTGAGTTATATATAAAAGTTATAGATATTATGTAATTATTCAATATTATAAATAATATGAAATATTAAAATATTAGATATAATCACAAATTAAGGATATTGTATCATAATATTATTATTACTTTCATTATTATCAATAATACTAATACCAATACTAGTACTAATTATATTATTATTATTGTTATAATTGTGATTAATAAATTTTAATAGTTTTAAGGTTATCATAATAAAGATTTTTACTATAAATATTTTTTTATGAGAAAGATTGAAATTACAAATTAGTTATGATTTAAATAAATTGTTGGTTATTATAATCTTGAAAATTATAATTCTTATGCTTATCATTATTATTATTAAATATTATTAATATTAGTATTCTTATTCTTATTAAAAATAAATGATATTCTTAAAATTATTAATGGATTTATGTTGTTAAGTAATATTACAAGAGTTAATATAATATATATAGATATATATCAGATCAGATATATAATAAAACACAAATACTGTCTTATAGATAAATAAAAATATACATATATATAAATACATATACAATTTAATAGATATAATAAATAGTATATATACATATATAAATACAATTAAAGGATGTATTCAGTTCCCAATCGTTGTCAAGCTATAGAAATTTGTTTGCTGTCAATGAGGTCGTACAAATCAGTGTTGAATATTAGGAACGTATCCAAAATCTGTTAACACTCATTTTCTGCTTTTATTTTTTTTGTATTCTTTCTACTGGATAATTATTCTACCGACATATTCAATCATGTTAAAGTGTCGATCAATTCAGTTGATAAGGGATTCATTAAACCTTCTTTCTTCATTACCAATTACACTTAATTTTAATAACAATTACATCGTCAATTTTTTTTAATAAGGGGGAAGAACACAGTTCAGTGTTCTGTTCGTGCCTCCAAATTCAAAAGGATCGATTTCGATATAAATTTCGAATTGTGTAAATGTAGTTTTGTTAGAAATTCAATACTCAATCTTTCTGTAAAGTATTAAGCTCCAATTCATCCTTTTGATTTCGAATTTTCAAGTCAATGTTTTTGAATTAAAAAGTCAAACTTTTTTCTTAAATCAAATTCGAACTTTCTATTATGATTTAAGTTAAATTGAAGGTCCCAATAGTTTCCAGGTGTAATTTTAAACATAATTCATGTTGAAAACTTAGTCTAAAACTGTCTAGATTTTAAAAACGCGATTTAAGTTCTTCATGGTGTTCATCCTTCTGCTTCAACTCTGTTTCCTCATTTAATTCCCGTTTTTAATTAATCTAAACAATTTCTAAATGTTTCTGTACTACTATTAAGTCATAAATTAAGTTATAAATCACGGGTATAATCTGAGTAAGTTGATTTGGTCACGTCTGATTGAAGAAGAAGAAGGAGAAATTAGAAAAAGAAGTACGGGTTATATAATATTAGTCTTAGGATATTTCAGATAAGTAGTAACAGCGGGTTGGTCTGAGTTGTTAGCGAGTATACAGGAGGTCTCGGATTCTAGTCTTGTTTGGGGCTCTCTTTTTATAAAAGCTTGGAAAGGGTATAAATCTTTTATTTTATTTCGATTATTATTATCATCATTAATTATTGTTGTTGTTATTATAATTATTATGATGATTATTATTATTAATGTTATGATTATTATTACAAATTATTAATGTTATAACTATGATTATAATTATTATTGTTATTAGTATCATCATTATTATTATTATTATTATTATTATTATTATTATTATTATTATTATTATTATTATTATTATTATTATTATTATTATTATTATTATTATTATTATTATTATTATTATTATTATTATTAGTATTATCATTATTAAGATCACCATTATTATGATTATCAATATTGTTATTATTAGTAATATATCTATTATTATTATTATTAAAAGTATTAAATATGATATTACAATTAAATTTAAAACTTTAGTATTATTATCATTTTTACCATAATTAATATTATTTTGACTACTACTATAATTAATATACAAATGATACATATATATATATATATATATATATATATATATATATATATATATATATATATATATATATATATATGTATATATATATATATATATTAAAAATATATTTAATACATATAACATAACAAAGATTAATATTTTTATATAACAAAATGAATATAAGAAACATATATATATATATATATATATATATATATATATATATATATATATATATATATATATATATATATATATATATATATATATATTAATATAAAAAGGATATAACTAATAAATTTATATATATATTTGTTCGATTACAACTATGTATATTAATAAATATACAAATGATATAGGTTCGTGAATCCAAGACCAACCCTGCATTGTTCAATAAAGTCATATGTATTTTTTCTACAAAATACATTAGGTGAGTTTTATTTGCTCCCTTTTTAAATGCTTTTGCAATATATATTTTTGGGACTGAGAATACATGCGCTGCTTTTACAACTGCTTTACGAAATAGACAAAAGTACTTAAAATTACATTCTATGGATGGATTATTAAACCGAATATCTCCCTTCAAGTATGGTAACATAAATTTTTTGGGAAATGGCCCCTGATTGACACGAATCCTAAAGATAGATCTATGGACCTTAACAAGTCCCATTCGAGGACGAATGCTTTAGTAATTCGAGATTATTATACAGACGAGGGGTTCTGTTTTGGGGATATTCTATGCATTAAGTTAACGTCGGTTACCAGGTGTTCAATCCATATGAATGATTTTTATCTCTATGCAGTTTGCGAAATGCCTGATACGAGATGTATATTTATGAGAAATGCAAATCTTGTGGTCTATTAAAATGATGGAAATGATTATTTATGTTAAACTAATGAACTCACCAACCTTTTGGTTGACACTTTAAAGCATGTTTATTCTCAGGTATTAAAGAAATCTTTTGCTGTGCATTTGCTCATCTTAGAGATATTACTTGGAGTCATTTATGACATATTTCAAAAGATGTTGCATTCGAGTTATTGCGTTCATCAAGATTATTATTAATTCAATTATAGTTAGATATATTAAGAAATGGTATGCCTGCCGTCAACTTTCGATGTAATGAAATATTGTCTTTTCAAAAACGAATGCAATGTTTGTAAAATGTATCATATAGAGGTCAAGTACCTCGCGATGTAATCAACTGTTGTGAATCGTTTATAATCAATATGGACTTCGTCCGGATGGATAAGGACGGGTCATGAAAGAAACACCATTGACCATTTTTAACTTTGGTCTATTGGTTGAGGATTTTCTATTATTTAATCGTTTTACTGTAGGTATTAATATATCTTCCTTCGGAATCTCTTCTTCTTCCGGTTCCTCTTATTTCGGTTCCTCCTCTTCCGGTTCCTCTTCTTCCGGTTCCTCCTCTTCCGGTTCCTCCTCTTCCGGTTCCTCTTCGGGAACTTGTGAATCTTCCCAAAATATATTCGACTCTTCATTATTATTAGGTGAGTCGATCGGATTTGTACTAGAGATAGACATCTATCACACAATATCAAACACGTTAAGAGATTAATATATCACATAATATTTACATGTTAATAATATGTAGTTTCCAACAAAAATGTTAAGCAATTGTTTTTAAAGAAAACACGGTCGAAGTCCATACTCACTATTGCATCCTAACAAACTCAGTAAGACACATTAATGCAATTTTCTGGTTCTCTAAGACCAATGCTCAGATACCAACTGAAATGTCCCGTTCATATTGATTATAAACGTTCTATATTAATTGATTTCGTTGCCAGGTTTTGACCTCTATATGAGACATTTTTCAAAGACTGCATTTGATTTTAAAACAAACCATAACCTTTAAAATATTACGACGATTATCAAATAATGATAATCTAAAATATAGCGTTTTCACACGACCATTACATAATGGTTTACAATAATATTACACAACAATATATGTCTTCGAATGCAGTATTTAAACAATATTATACATGCATGCAAACTCCAAATCATGTCTTTATTTAGCATGCAACAGCGGAAGCTCTTAATAATCACCTGAGAATAAACATGCTTTAAATGTCAACAAAAATGTTGGTGAGTTATAGGTTTAACCTATATATATATATATATATATATATATATATATATATATATATATATATATATATATATATATATATATATATATATATATATCAAATCGTATTAATAGACGACAAGATTTCATATTTTCATTTCTCATAAACAACATGCATGCATAACAGCAATCTGCATAAAAATCATTTATATGTTGAACACCTGGTA
Organism: Rutidosis leptorrhynchoides; assembly: GCF_046630445.1. Taxonomy (NCBI): domain Eukaryota; kingdom Viridiplantae; phylum Streptophyta; class Magnoliopsida; order Asterales; family Asteraceae; genus Rutidosis; species Rutidosis leptorrhynchoides. Next base: position 265,232,706 of record NC_092337.1, read on the forward strand.
ACCGACATTAACATAATGCATAGAATATCCCCAAACAGAACCTCTCATCTATATAATAATAATCTCGAAGTACTAAATCATTCGTACCTCGAATGGGACTTGTCAAGGTCCATAGATCTATCTTTAGGATTCGCGTCAACTAGGGGCCATTTCCCTAAATTCTTAGGTTACCAGACTTGAAGGGCGATATTCGGTTTAATAATTCAACCATAGAATGTTGTTTCACATACTTATGTCTATTTTGTAAAACATTTATAAAACTGCATGTATTCTCATCCCAAAAATAATAGATTTTAAAAGTGGGACTATAACTCACTTTCACAGATTTCCTTCATCGGAAAAACAACACTTGGCCACTGGTCGATTCACGAACCTATAACAAATATGTACATATATATCAAAGTATGATCGAAATATATTCACAACATTTTTTATTACGTTTTAACGATTTAAGTTTGTTAAGTTAGCAGTCCAACGTTAGTAATCTACAACTAGTTGTCCACAGTTAGATGTACAGAAATAAAGCAATATATATTATCTCGAATCAATCCACGACCCATGTATACAAGTCTCAGGATCGATCACAACTCAAAGTATATATATTATTTTGGAATCAACCTCAACCCTGTATAGCTAACTCAAGCATTACTGCATATAGAGTGTATATGGTTGTTCCGAAATATATATATATATATATATATATATATATATATATATATATATATATATATATATATATATATATATATATATATGAGTCGATATGATATGTCAAAACATTGTATACGTGTCTATGGTATCCCAAGATTACATAATATATGTTAGAATACATGTATAATACAATATAAGTTAGTTAAGTTATGATTTGTATAGATTTGTTACAAATTTCACGTAGCTACAACAAGCAAAATTACCCAATCTTGTTTTACCTATAACTTCTTCGTTTTAAATCCGTTTTAAGTGATTCAAGTTGCTATGGGTTCATAATGAAATGAAATTTATGAAACTAAATAGAAAAAGTATAAGTTTATAGTCAGAAATACAGGTTACAAGTCAATATTGTAAGAGGTAGTCATTTCAGTCGAAAGAACGACGTCTTGATGACCATTTTGAAAAACATACTTTCACTTTGAGTTTAACCATGATTTTTGGATATGGTTTCATGCTCATAAGAAAAATCATTTTCCCAAAAGGATAGCTTTTAAGTCAAAGTTTATCATAGTTTTTAATTATCCAAACCAAAACAGCCCCCGGTTTTACTACCACGGCGTATGTCCGATTTTAAGGTGTTCTTCGTGTTTTCAGGTTTTAAATCATTAAGTTAGCATATCGTATAGATATAAAACATGTGTTTAGTTGATTTTAAAAGTTAAGTTAGAAGGATTAACTTTGTTTGCGAACAAGTTTAGAATTAACTAAACTATGTTCTAGTGATTACAAGTTTAAATCTTCGAATAAGATAGTTATATATATATGAATCGAATGATGTTATGAACATCATTACTACCTCAAATATAGTAGGTAAACCTACTGGAAGTGACAAGAAATGATTTGGCTTCAAAGGATTCTCGAATGGCTTGAAAGTTCTTGAAGTAGAATCATGACACGAAAACAAGTTCAAGTAAGTTTATCACTCGAATTAAGATTATTATAGTTATAGAAATTAAATCAAAGTTTGAATATGAGTATTACCTTGAATTAGAAAGAGATCCTACTATAAATAAGAAAGATTTCTTGAGGTTGGATGATCACTAAGAATGGATTTGCATGATTGGAAGTAAGCTAGCAAACTTGGAAGTGCTGTTGATGAGTTCTTGAGTAGTTGTTTTGTAACTTGGTTTATGTAGGGATTTATGAGCTAGATTGATGTAGTTTTTGATGAAGATGATGAAGAACACTTAGAACACTAAGAGAGTAATTGAGAGAGTAGTTTGATGCATAAAATTGAAAATGAAAGTGTTTGTGGAGTGCCTTCATTCACGTGAAAGTATGGAGTCAATATAGGCTCCATTAGTTTGTTGTTTTGTTAGATATTTCATGCTAGATGTTAAATGATGGTTCCCACATGTGTTGGTGACACAAGGGTTGCTAAGAGCTGATCATTGGAGTGTATATACTAATAGTAAATACATCTAGAAGCTGTGTATTGTACGGGAACGAATACGGGTGCATACGAGTAGAATTGTTAATGGAATTGAACGAGGGCGCAATTGTAAGAATTTTTGATAAGTAGAAGTACTTTGATATGTGTCTTGAGGTCTTTCAAAAGTGTATGAATACATTTTAAAACACTACATGTATATACATTTTAACTGAGTCGTTAAGTCACCATTAGTCGTTACATGTAAGTGTTGTTTTGAAAGCTTTAAGTTAACGATCTCATTTAATGTTGTTAACTCATTATTTATTATATCTGATGAGATGTTAAATTATTACATTATCATGATATTATAATGTATGAATATATCTTTATATGATATATATACATTAACTTGTCATTACAACGATAATCGTTACATATATGTCTCGTTTCGAAATTCTTAAGTTAGTAGTCTTGTTTTACATAAGTAGTTCATTGTTAACATACTTAATGATATATATAATTATCATTTTATCATGTTAAATATAGTGTAACAATATCTTAATATGATACATATGTATTTAGTAAGACGTTGTTATTGATGGAATTTAACAAGTTTCATAAACAACATGTTCAAATAGTTAACTTGATCATTAAACCAATTAAATGAGTTAAAACAAGCGGAAACATTATGATTCATGTTAACATGTTAAGCAATTAAGTTAAATTCCATGGTAATATCAAGTCTTGGATAAATGCTTACAAATATAGCAAGTAGAGAAGATAAATACCTCCTCAAGCTAGTTGAGGGTCGTTTTCCTAGTTGCAAGAAGATGGTGAAGATGATGATGATGAATGAAGCCTCAAAACAATGAAACCTCAAGAGATTATACCCCAAACTTAACACCAACACCTTGTACTATGGTTAGGATTTAATTACACTTGAATCAAACTTGCAAAACCCAAAATTTGAACCCTCTTTTGCTCCCTAATAGCCCACGGCTTTCAGCAGCTCCAAGGGACTATTTTGCAGTTTTTTTTTGCTATATCACTTGATTTGTTTGCATGTCTTTATTGCTACTAGTCAAAGGACATGTATATATGGAATTGTGTTATAGAAAGCAACAAGAATAAGCATGGGATAGACTTTCTTGGGGCTCCAAAATCTGCCCACCATCCATTATTTTATAACAAGAATGTTTTTATAAAACTTGTAATAATTTTATAAAACTTGTATAAAATAAACATGTATTTGTTACTTGCAATAATTTTATAAACCATTTTATAAAATATAACATAACATAATTATTTAAACTTATAAATAATTAAATCCACATCATATATAAATTATCCAAATAATTTATCTCAAGTGATTATAATTTAGAAAACCAATTTTCTAAAGTTCAAGTGTCGCGTATTTATTTAACAATCCAACTGTTAAAATAAATACATATAAAGTGTTGGTAAGATTGTTATTGGGTATGACCCGACTTGGATCATAACATAGTGGCCACGTTAATTTAATATGTCTCTCGGGCATACGAAATACCTTCAATCTCCCACTTGTACGAGAAACATAAGAAATTAATGCAAGTGATGGATACCACCTAACGACCATCTATCACCCCCAATATGTTATGACTTTGTTCCATTCAATAACATCATCCCCTTCGAGTTCCCATCTCGAATATGAATAGGTGAATCTTTTCATTATATCCTTTCGTCCTAGATGTCATGTTAAACCCAAGAGACCCAGAATGATCACTCTCTTTTAGATTTAACTTTATCAGGCCTTAGACATCTGACTCTCAACGAATAAGAGGGACAAATTCCATCTTGACTACATACGTCCTAAATATGTACCTTGCATAATGCCTGAGCTCTTCCTTGTGAACTACCATATTTCAGAATAGCGAAGGAAAAAAATCAAGGCATAATACTTAGTGAATATCCGAACCCAATATGTATCTCAGGTCAGAGGATACAATGATATTCGCCTTTACTCAAGATTACATGTGATCAACCACAAAGGCTCCATTTAGTAAATCTTAAGGGCGGGTCTTCCAATATTTGTATCCCACAAATATCTATGAACCTTGGTTGCAACCTTGCCCCACATTCATCCCGTGAATGTATACCAATCCAAGTTCATAATAGTCTAAACCTCACACTTGTTCCCACAAATGTGATCGATTACGGAATTTAGAATAATTGCTTACTCATGGATAAAATATGCAAAATAGGAACATGACTCAAAATAAATTAATACCATAATTATATTAATGAGTTTGAACAATTTCGTTCCGATACAATACTTAAAATAGATCATGACCAATCACTAGAATATCGAAGCCCTAAAGCACAAACATGTCATGCATGCTTTGATCCATGTAAGAGCTTCGTGAGTGGATCCGCTATGTTAAGATCTGTGTGAACTTTGCGAATACATATCTTTCCCTTTTCAACTTCATCCCTTATGTAGTTGAATCTCCGCTCAATGTGACGGGTCTTTTGCTGAGCATAAGGTTTCTTGATTTGAGCAATCACACCCTCGTTGTCATAAAAGATCTCAAGAGGGTCCTGAATGGAAGGGACTACTCCTAAGTCGTCGATGAATTTCTTCATCCATGCAGCTTCCTGAGCTGCCAATGATGCGGCGATGTACTCCGACTCTGTAGTGGATAAAGCCACAACATCCTATTTTGAACTCTTCCAAGAGACTGCACCTCTATTTAACGTGAAGACATAACCGGATTGTGATCAAGAATCATCTCGATCAGTTTGGAAACTCGCATCCACGTAGCCTTTTACAGCGAGTTCCTCCTCACAAGACCCATATATCAGAAACATATCCTTAGTCCTTCTAAGGTATTTCAATATACTTTTGACAGCAAACCAATGACTGTTTCCTGGGTTATTCTGGTATCTACTTGTCAGGCTAAGAGCACATGACATATCCGATCTAGTGCATATCATTGCATACATGATTGACCCAATGACAGAAGCATATGGGACTTTCTTCATTCTCTCATGTTCATCTTTCATGGTGGGGCACTGAGATGAACTGAGAAGTGTTCCCTTTTGAATAGGTACCAAACCTTTCTTAGAGTTCTCCATCTTGAACCTTTTCAAGATCTTTTCAATGTATGCACTTTGATTCAAACCTATCAGTTTCTTGGATCTATCCCTGTAGATTCCAATCCCTAAAATGTATTGTGCTTCTCCAAGATCCTTAATGGAGAAGCATTTACTTAACCAAGTTTTAACACCTTCCATTGCCGGAATATCATTTCCAAATAACAATATATCATCCACATATAGTACAAGGAACATGATAGTGCTGCCACTAGCTTTCTTGTATACACAAGCTTCATCAAAATTTTTAATGAAGCCAAATTTCTTGGCCTCCTCATTAAAATGATGATTCCACATTCTAGATGTTTGTTTCAATCCGTAGATTGACTTCTTTAACTTGCATACCCTTTTAGGATATTTTGGATCAACAAAACCTTCAGGCTGAACCATATAGACATCTTCCTCAAGATGTCCATTTAGGAAAGCAGTCTTTACATCCATTTGCCATATTTCATAATCATAATGAGCAACAATGGCAAGTAATATCCTAATAGACTTTAGCTTCGCCACAGGCAAAAAAGTTTCATCATAGTCAACCCCTTGAGTTTGAGTGAAACCTTTTGCTATAAGTCTAGCTTTATATGTATCCAAGTTTCCATGTATGTCGATTTTCATTTTGAAAAGCCATTTACAATCAACTAGCCTTGAGCTAGTAGGTTGTTCAACAAGTTCTCAAACTTGGTTGTCATACATGGATTGCATCTCAGCGTTCATGGCTTCCTGCCATTTATCTTTATCAATCCTTGATAAAGCATCTTGGTAGTTTGTTGGTTCATCCAAATCAACCACATAGCAACCGTCCATGAGAAACCCATATCTCTCAGGAGGATTACTAATCCTACCATATCAACGAACATCTTGTGTATTTTGATCATCCATTTGATCACTCTCAACATTTTCATGTTGAGTGCTAGTGTCAACCAATTGTGTATCATCTACTTGATCTTGAACCTCTTCAAGATCTATCTTCCTTTCACTATTTCCTTCTATTAGGAACTTAGTTTCAAGGAATTCAGCCTTTCGAGCAACAAATACATTTTGCTCGGTTGGATCATAGAAATAGTATCCCATATCATCCTTGGGATATCCTATGAAGATACACTTCGTGGATCGAGCATTCAACTTATTAGGGACGTAATGCTTAGGATAAGCTTCACATCCCCATACCTTTAAGTATGATAGAGATGGAGGTTTTCCAAACCAAATCTCATGAGGAGTTCGTTCCACTTTCTTGGTTGGGGCTATATTTAGAATACGAGCCGCGAAGCATAGACAATAACCCCAAAATGATAGAGGCAACGAGCTTCTTGCCATCATAGATCGAACCATATCCATTAGGGTTCGGTTCCTCCTTTCAGAAACTCCATTAAGTTGGGGTGTTCCAGGAGGAGTGAGTTGCGAGATAATCCCACAACTTTTAAGATGATCTTGGAAGGCATCACTTAGGAATTCACCTCCTCTATCGGTACGAAGTACCTTGATTATCTTATTGAGTTGATTTTGTACTTCGTTTTGATATTCCTTGAATGCTTCAAAAGTTTTGTCCTTGTGTCTTAATAAGTAGACATATCCGAAATGACTGAAGTCATCAATGAAAGTAACGAAGTATCTTTCACCATTCCTAGTCATGGGCTTAAAGGGTCCACATACATTCGAATGTATTAATCCCAATAAGTCCTTAGCCCTTTCATAGGTCCCTTTGAAAGGTGCTTTGGTCATTTTGCCTTGTAAACAAGATTCACATACATCAAACGAGTCTAGTTCATTTGATTTCAAAAGGCCATTCTTTTGAAGTGTATGCATTCGATTCTTGTTTATGTGACCAAGGCGACAATGCCATAAGTAGGAATCACTCAAATCCCTTTTGAGTTTCTTGGTTTTTGCATGGTATATTGAGCTATTGTATGATGTGTCATCATGAACCAATTCATAAATACCATTCGAAGACGAAGCCTTAAAATAGAACACATTATCTAAAGAAACATGGATATCATCATTAATGAAATTAAGATTAAAACCATATTGTTTCAAACGGGATACAGAAATAATGTTTCGAGATAAATCGGGTGCATACAAAACATTTTTCAAAACAAGCTCCAAACCACTTGGTAGCTTTAAAACAAAGTCTCCTTGAGCTTTCACTTGCACCCTTTGCTCCATTTCCCATGAAGTGACCTGTTGTTCCCGCATCTTGATCACTTCTTTTGAACCCCTGCAAAGTATTACAAATATGAGTTCCACATCCTGTGTCTAATACCCATATATTAGAAGAAGTAATACTAAGCTCAATGTATACCATATATACATTACCTGAGGTTTACCCTGCATCCCTCTTTTCCTTCAACTCCTTAAGGTAGACCGGGCAGTTGCGTTTCCAGTGACCCATTTCACCGCAACCAAAACACGGATCTTCCTTGGGGTTAGCTTTTCCGAAAACCTTTTGCTTCTTGTTGTTGTTGGTTGGGGTAACCATCTTCCCCTTTCCCTTGCCCTTGCCTTGGTAGGTGGGTCCTTTCCTCTTAGCCGCCTTCGACTTAGAAGTGTTATTGTTTTTGGACCCTCCTTCATTGATCGTAAACACGGGTGAAGCCCATTTACCCATGCTTGCTTCTGCCATCTTAAGCATGGCATGTAATTCGCTAATGCTTTTATCCCGACCATTCATGTTGTAATTCATTACAAATGTGTCAAACCTTTTTGACAATGAGTTGAGAATAAGGTCCGTGGCTAATTCATTAGACACGTTGCAATTTAGATGGTTTGCTCGATCAATTAGGCTTTTCATCTTAAGGACATAAGATGAAACGGAATGGGAGTCGTCCATCCGACATGCATGAAGCGCTCGGATCGTTTCAAAGCGCTCGACACGAGCTTGTTGAAGGAACATCTCCTTCAACTGTGTGATCATGTCATATGCGCTATGATGCTCAAAATCCTTTTGGAGTTCGGGTATCATAGTCCCAAGCATGAGGCAAGAAACTTGGAACGAATCGATGCAATATTTCTCCCAATAAGCTATGCATTCCGTATCATCCTCATCCGGTTGATCGGGAATGGGGTCTTCCAACACACACGCCCTATCCTCTAGTTTGAGGACAATTCTTATATTGCGAAACCAATCCATGAAGTTCATATGGTTGAGTTTTTCCTTTTCGAGAATTGACCTCAACGATAGGTTGTTAAAGTTTATTGGTGCATTTGGAATGTTGTTGTTATTGGCGGCCATCTACAAAATTTAACAAAGTTGTTTAAGTATTAATTTTAATTTTAACAATCAATACCCTTTAAATCCAATTGATATTTATAAAATTTTAGAATCCAACGGTAAACCAAATTTCGATTAGGTGACCTTTATCCCGTCATTTGATTTAGCTAGCTAGTCATTATATGACAATTGGAATCCTTTTGCAACTTCTAAGTTATGGAATCATGCAATCCTTTTGCATGGCATATTTATCCCATCAACGCCTATTTGTTCCTCATGCTTCGGTGATCCTAAGTTCATGATTCCCAAATCAAGTCGTCCTACTTGTGTAAACGTGTAAATTTAACATACAAGTGGTTAGGTGACCTTTATCCCACAAGTGTGCGAAATTCACCTTAATCATATTAGTTTGCTCATAACGGTTAGGTGACCTTTATCCCATTATGAGTTCCCTAATATTTTTAAGTGTTGTACAAAAGGATGGCGTTTAACTTGTTTACCTTGTTAATTAAAGGGATTTTAAGTTTCCATAATTTCTAGTTTAAGAAAACTTTTATGCCATACACCAACATGCATTTAATGTATGGTACTTATGAAAAACTATTTTCATGTCTTGTAATTTTGTCAATTACTTGATATAAACCATTTTATATATGTGATTCAATAACCATTTATTATAATCCTTTTAGTGTTCTTAATAACCATTTATTAATGTCCTTTTGCCATTTCAATTTAACCATTTAAATTGTCTTTTTGCATGTTGTTAATAACATGTAATTTAACCAATTAAATTGTCATTTAGTTTGTTGTTAACTTGTGTGATTAACTTGTAGCATACAAACATACAATCCACAATCATACAAAACAACCACGCATGTAAAACAAATATGTTCACAATCAAGCCAATTTGGTAGACATTTGTTTAGCCGAAAACAAATGCCACCGGTAAGGGTTATAACACAAAGTAGGAGATTTCAAATCTCCCACTTAATCTTGCATCTTCCTTGTCTTCATCTTGCGTCTTCATTTTTACAAAAAAATATATCCTAATACATTTTTCTAAAAAATGAAAATACAACCTAATCTATTTTACATACCAAATATAAAATAAATTACATGACCAAAATAATATTATTACAAACCAATTGAATAAATATTATTACAAACCAAATGAATAATAAATAATCATTAAACATGCAACCAAGCAAACACAAGGTCTAGGCATTGATTGTGAACATTAACATACAACAAAATATGAAAAAATGGAAGCACCCAAAACCCATTTTGGGTCTCCAAATTTTTAGCCAAAATGTCATACCCACCCAAACCCGACAATTTTTGTATTTCATTTTCATGCATGTACTTGAAATGCAAATATAGTGGGTTTAAAGACAATATAAGAAGCATAATCCATAGACCTCGGCTCTGATACCATTGATGGAATTTAACAAGTTTCATAAACAACATCTTCAAATAGTTAACTTGATCATTAAACCAATTAAATGAGTTAAAACAAGTGAAAGCATTATGATTCATGTTAACATGTAAAGCAATTAAGTTAAATTCCATGGTAATATCAAGCCTTGGATAAATGCATACAAATATAGCAAGTAGAGAAGATAAATACCTCCTCAAGCTAGTTGAGGGTCGTTTTCCTAGTTGTAAGAAGATGGTGAAGATGATGATGATGAATGAAGCCTCAAAACAATGAAACCTCAAGAGATTATACCCCAAACTTAACACCAACACCTTGTACTATGGTTAGGATTTAATTACACTTGAATCAAACTTGCAAAACCCAAAATTTGAACCCTCTTTTGCTCCCTAACAGCCCACGGCTTTCAGCAGCTCCAAGGGACTGTTTTGCAGTTTTTTTTTGCTATATCATTTGATTTGTTTGCATGTCATTATTGCTACTAGTCAAAGGACATGTATATATGGAATTGTGTTATAGAAAGCAACAAGAATAAGCATGGGATAGACTTTCTTGGGGCTCCAAAATCTGCCCACCATCCATTATTTTATAACAAGAATGTTTTTATAAAACTTGTAATAATTTTATAAAACTTGTATAAAATAAACATGTATTTGTTATTTGCAATAATTTTATAAACCATTTTATAAAATATAACATAACATAATTATTTAAACCTATAAATAATTAAATCCACATCATATATAAATTATCCAAATAATTTATCTCAAGTGATTATAATTTAGAAAACCGATTTTCTAAAGTTTAAGTGTCGCGTATTTATTTAACAATCCAACTGTTAAAATAAATACATATAAAGTGTTGGTAAGCTTATTATTGGGTATGACCCAACTTGGATCATAACATAGTGTCCACGTTAATTTAATATGTCTCTCGGGCATACGAAATACCTTCAGTTATAACAATAATCGTCATATATATCGTTTGGAGTTTCTTAATTCAATAGTCTCATTTTTATGTATATAACTCATTGTTAATATACCTAGTGAGATACTTACTTATCATAATATCATGTTAACTATATATATATATATATATATATATATATATATATATATATATATATATATATATATATATATATATATATATATATATATATATATATATATATATATATATATATATATATATATATATATCATCATATAGTTTTTACAAGTTTTAACGTTCGTGAATCGCCTATCAACTTCGGTGGACAATTGTCTACATGAAACCTATTTCAATTAATCAAGTCTTAACAAGTTTGATTGCTTAACATGTTGGAAACATTTAATCATGTAAATATCAATTTCATTTAATATATAAACATGAAAAAGTTTGGGTCACTACAATATTCACCTGAATTCCGAAGACAGTGTAACCGGAATGGATCAACCAATCAGCCATCATCAATTCTGGATGAATTGGGGATGGGTTCGTAGCCTACTTAACCATTGGAAATAAGAAGAAGGTGATCCCTTCCATCCCGCACATTCCCCTCTTGGCGAAGAACCTGAAGCACTTACCAGCGAACCTGTTCGTGATACTATTTTCTCTCTCATCTCCAGAGTATCTCGCCATGACTACATACTATCTCAAATTTTAGATCTTATTCATCCGCTCGTCCGAACCGATAATCATCCCGGTGTAATAGAAGAAGTCAACGAGCTTCGCGCTCGGGTAGTGGCTTTGGAGAATATGGTGCAAAGGTTACAAGCACCAGCAGTAGCACCGACATCAACAGTACCACCATCAGTAACACCAACAGTACCATCACTACCACCAACAACAACATCCACATCCCACACCTCAACATTTAAATCTGTACCTCGAACATCAGCATCATACGCACCATAGATACCAAGTAGTACCAACAACAAGAACCGATGAAGTATTAATCTATAACTTCATTGGAAGAACATTCTGTGACGATTATGTAATCTCTGAAGTCTTAGAGATTATCTATTCTAGTCCTAACCATAAATCAGATGAGTGAACCAAAATGATAGAAGGGAGAGTAGAAACCCTGACAAGAATGGTGCGTGAATTACATGCTAGACTTGTTTTACCAGCAGCATCAACAGTACCGACAGCATCACCAGCACTGTCAGTGCCGTCAGCATCGTCAGAATCAACAGCATCTATAACCTCTTAAGCTCTGCTAATTCAAGAAATCACCATGGACATCATTACGAATCAACAACGAGTATATTGTATCAAGAAGTTATGATGTATTAGTTCAATTCCTCTAAAGAATTTATATGTATATCTTATATATATATTGATTAATCCTTAATTAATGATGTTACTTAATTACGGATTGAGTGCAATAAGATTGTAATGGAGGATGGAATGTTTGATGATTATTTTGGGCCCCGATGATCGTCTTTCACTTTAACTATCAAGTGATCAACCACCCTGACCCGGTCTTGATTGTTAATTAGCATAATTCACCTTTGCGCGGTGTAAAAATCCCTTGGGCAAGATCACAAGTGGAAATTACAAAGGCTTGGGAAAAATGGCAGAGAATCAACAACCTATAAATGAGAGGCCTAGCTCCCTATTTATAGCATTCGAGATATCCGCGGTTTGCGAATTACTTAACTATCCGCGGAAACTCAGCGGATTAAACCGCGGTCTTGCATTAATGCGAAAACATAACCGCTGTACTTATTTTCAGCGAACATTTCATAGCTTTGCCTTATAATTCGCGTAGTTTTGCCTTTAGCCTTTAGCCAATAAAATATACATATACAATATTATGTATATGATCAAGTCCCCCTAGTTTATTATGATACATTTTCGCGAAGCAAATGCATCATGATAAACTCTAAAAATAAAGAAGTGCTTCGTAAAATATTTCGCAAACAATATTTTATATTTTTTACCGCTCATTTATTACCGTTGTTTTTCTTAAGCTCAACGCGTAATTACAACGGTAACTTTTGCCAATCTGTCAAATCAGCACGCTGTAACGGCTAGAAATTTACCGTTTACACGTTGCGGTAATTTTAGCCATTTAAATGCAATGATTATCTTTTCAACTTGCTCGCCCTAATTTCAATTATAAATAGCTGGTTATTCAGCATAAAAACTTTACGCCTTTCTCTCCCAATTTCGCATTCAATCGTATTCTACCAATCACAATCGTACTTTGCAATTAGCCAATCCAACCTTCAATTTAATCAATTCAATCTCCGATTTAGCTTTTCTTATCATCAATGGCTTCCTCTTCATCTATGCACCCTCCGGAGAGTTATGTTTCCTATATGACGAAAACAAAACTCCAAACCTTACAAGAGTAGTATCCGCCACTTGCGCAATTTGTGCCTACCGTACCCTTACCAGAGGAGCGAGCTGACACTCCCCCTAAGGAGATGATCACCGTGTACGAGGCTGCCATCTCTCAAGGCAACCTTCGATTTCCTCTTACCACATTTTTTTGTAGTGTCTGCGAATACTATAAGATTGCCATGGCGCAGCTCCATCCGAATGCGGTAAATAAAATTGTTCTGTTCGAGATTACTGCCACGCCAACAACAAACAAATGCTGTTAAACGTATTTCGTACATGTAACAGTCTGATTTTATATGATGTGGGGTGGTTTTCATTCCGCAGCAAGATGGGCATGATGGTTTCGCCCAAGGACTCAATAGGCAACTTGCGCGGCTCGTTCTTTTACATCAACGACACCGCGTATGTGGACAGCAACATACCAAAAATATGGTGTACAGAACTTGACCCCAATCTCAATGAGAAACCTGTACTTGATGATCTTGAGCATGATATTCTCAAGACACTTAAAAACACGGGCCTAATTCTGCGAGCTTATTCGAATGTACCACTGTACATCGGCAGAGTTTCAATTCAGTGGCCGTGGAGCGACTATGATGCACTTTTGGTTGACCAGGAAAAAAATGCTATTTCGCTTAAACTTATCGCATAATACTTTTTATACTTTTCACAGCATATTTTTGCTTCACATAACACTATATATTTATATTTTCGCAGTGATTGCTCTTGACCTTATCATGAGGTCTGCCGATATCAGCAGGATCAGCCGTGCTCGTCGTCTTAAAAATGGCGACAGCAAGATTATACTTATTGATGAGCCAATCATCAACACGCTTTATATTACTGGCGGCGAGGACCGCGACAAGAGAAAAGTTATGGAGGGTGCCACCACTCTGCGCAAGAGACGACTACGCCCTCTTGCTGATTAAGAAACAAGTAAGCAATTGTTATTCTGCAATATTAATTGATTACGCATTTTTCACTTTCGCATAAACTCGCTATATTTATTTATCTTTTTATAGTTGTTCTTTCAGTGTCATCCGCTGAAACCCCACCGCTCTACAACATTAGGGGGAGCATCCCCGCAGATGTTCTTGAAGAGCCCGAGCGTGAAAATGTGTCTCTTCCATCTGACGCAGAAGCGTCTAACCAAGAGGGAGAAGAAGAAGCTGATGCAGAAGAAACTGCGACCGCAGAACAGGCCAACAAATTATACCGCAGGCTCTATAAATTTCTCCCCAAGGAGACAAAGGATAAATATCGCAGTTTATCATACCCCGAAACTGCAAGACAGCGATTGTACAATTGTTATAATGCTCTTTGTCTTATTGTTGACAGCGTGGAGCGATTCACCGAAATGTCGGATGAATATGATGAGGCAGTGAAGGCTGCCAACGCTCAGGAGAAAAGAGCGCAAAGAGCTGAAGCAAAGCTTAAAAAGGCAACGAAAGAGATTGCTAGGCTTAATAGAAAGGCGAACACTGCAGAACATGAGTTCGCTCAGCTTGTCAAGTATTTACCCAAGTTCGCGGACAAAGTAATGGATTCAAAACCTGTTACTGAGACATTTCAGGCGTATGCCCAAGCTGCAAAACTTTCAAACGCTACGAATGGCATGACCTTTTATGCAAGCTTGGCGACCTTTCTCAATCCCTACCTTCTGACATGGCGAATGAAATATGCGCCATAGATGATGCTCGCGAAGCACTTGAAAAGGCGAAGAAGGAGGTTGAGAAGGTGAGCATTCCTGCCTTGGAGGAGCTCAGTCAGCGTGAAGGCGTTTCGTTCGTAGATATTAAAGCATTAGAGCTTTAAGTTTATGTTAGCTATTTTTTGATGTATTCTCGCAATCTTAAATTACGTTTTAATGTAATTATTCGCGACGCGTTCGCTCTGAATATCAATCACTTATTTACAATTCGTAGTTGCAACTTCTTTTATTTATATAGCACTTTACTTTAACATTTATCCATAATTCAGACTTGTCCATAGCAATTTTCGCATTCGCTATTGTGCACATAACAAAACGTACTTTATGCGAAACAATCTTTTAACATTATGAATCTTCTAAGTCCGACACATCGATCCTTAGGCAAATTTTAGCATTGCGAAGCATCTAAGTGTTGGCAAGATCAGACACTTAAGAAATTTTATCCTTTCGCAATTATTTTCAAATTAACACAAGTGGGCAATTTCATCACCTGGTTTTTATCAACTTATTTCGCAATGCATTTTTGCATTTTCATAACACTTAAGCAGGCTATGCTTAGCGAAAATCATGCCACCTTACTTAAAATATCCGCAGAACAAACATTAACTTAGTGTTGTAAAAGACAAGTAATTGCATTCTGCGAAATAAGCACTACGCGTGGCCACACGCAGTGTTTTCGCTTTGTAAAGAAACAATTACTAACACTGAAATTAACTTTGCTTTATTCATTATTATTTCACATTACAAGATTCGAAACATAAACACAACATATCACGCATTAATGAAATTTGCCATAGTATCTCATTACAAATTTTTACTGCAAATTTTCGCACTATGCAGGGTGAATTGAATGCCCCTCAATACCCATATTTTCACTTGCCATGACCATAGCGCAGAAAGGCTCCACTTCCGCAGAAATCAGTGTACCAATGCCCTTTTGGCAGAAAATTTTAGCATACCATGTATGGTAGATGGTATAGCGCCAAACATGCGCAAAGCTGTGCGCCCAAGTATCATATTGAATCGCGATTGATTTCGCATTATGTACATATTCAATAAAGCTTGGCGCCTTAGCGACTCATCGCTTTCATCAACTAACTCCATTTGTAATTCCAACTGGCCAACGGGCCAGGATGACTCTCCTGAGAACCCAGCAAGTGAAACCGCAGTAGGTTTCATCAAAGCTTGAATGTTTGCGGGCAACTTGCTAAAGCTTTGTTCGTACATGACGTCGACACTGCTACCAGTGTCCACATGTACCTTAATTATCATTATACCAGTATTCGCAATGCGACATGAAACCACTACAGGTTTATCAACATCCGCAGTCAAGGTTGCAGGTGGAAATGTAATAGAGGGACATTTCCAACTATCAATCTGTTCTGAAATTTGCAGTATCGACATTTCGCCCTGCACTTCTACCACGTTGATCACCTGGATTCCGCGCTGATTTTCTTTTTTGCTCACCATTTTTACCCCCAGATTTTTTACTGCGGGAGCCTTTCGCTCAACCGCGTTTGACGCATTCGAGGTGTTAGCTTCTGTAGGCATTATAATCGCATTCGCGGTGTTTTGTGCAATTAAATGGTCTAGCTTGCCTTGCTCGTATGCTTCTGCAATGAATTCCGCCAAATCTCTGCAATGATTGGTGTCATGACTGTAATCGTCATGGAAAACACAAAATTTTGATCTATCGCGCCTGCTATTTTCTCCCAAAGGCTGTGGATCAGGAAAAGAATTAGCAACTCTTTCTTGCAACAAAATTTCCTTGGGCGTTTTTGTTAGCGTCTGAATGATGTTGAATGATTCATTGCTCCACTTTCGCGTAGAATAGCGATCACGGCGGCCATATCCATGGTTATCATTTTGGCCTTGAAACCTGTCATTTCGCGGGTATCCATCGCCGCCATTTCTCCGCGGAAGACCTGATCCGCGGTAATTATCACTGTTACCATCGCGAAAAGAGTCATTGTCATCTCGCCAACTTTTGTCTCTACCCCATCCACACGCAGGGGTTATACTGCTATCCTCTCCACCGCGAAGATAATCATATGTTTCCTGTTGAACTTTTTCAAAAGTCAGCGGGACATCTCTTCGCAACCTTCGCATAAGAGTAGGATGTCGCTGTGGGTTAATAGCATGCAAAAAACCAGAAATTTTCTGATCTTCATTCAATAGTGGAATTTTTTGGCACTCGTAAATGTACCGCGTAAGTAGTGCGCTTAGAGTCTCCTTGTTGCCTTGCTTAATATCATGACATTCTATGTGTGTCTTTTTCTGCGGTAATAGATTTTGAAACTGCATCAAAAAAAAAGTTTCGCGAAAATCTACAAAGCCAATGATACTGGGAGATTGCAAACTATGAAATCATTCCCTTGCTGACCCTTGCAAGGCCATGGGGAACACTCTACACGCGACTGGTTCATCCTAGTTATAAGTGCTTACTATGCCTTCGAAGCGTTGTAGAAAATCCAAAGGATCGGTTAGACCCGAGTAGACTTCCAGAGTTGCCGGCACGATCGGCGAAGAAACAATTGGATAATAAGAAATGTGCTGGACAAACTTATCCGCAGCAGTGGTGATTTCTGTTGCCTTTTTTGTGCGAGTATCTGCATTCTTCGCACAAAATTTGGTAAGCATGTCTTGCAAAAAATTTGGTTGGTCAAATTTATGTTGCATTGACTTTGGTGCAATGCTTCTGAAAGCATCCGCCAAAAAATTCTGGGCATTTTCTCTGCGAGCAGCGTCAGATGTGTATATTATTAAATAAATATTTTATGAACGAATCATATTTTATATATATATATATATATATATATATATATATATATATATATATATATATATGTATATGTATATAGTTATATATTTTACAAAATAATTAATGCTAACTAGATACAAAACGTTTTAATTAATCATATTAGTAAATGATGAGACAACGATTTATAGAAGCAAATGACCAAAACACTTAAATGATTAGGTTACATTTTGAGTGATATAGTTACGGATAATCTAAGTTTATATTTTGTAAAGGGTACGTGTCACGAAACGTAAAGCACTAGTTTTCTTAGCGTACGAAAATAATTTTGAGAAACCGGAACCGAGACATAAGTCGAGTGACAATGTACGAGTCATTGGAACTAAAATTACAAGTTAACTATACACTTAAATATAATATAATATTTAATTAATTATAAAGATTAAATATATTATATAAATAAAAAAACGTGTATCGGCAGAATAAAACAAGAGATGTGAGCTGGTACCACAGGTCATGCGATCGCATGACCTTTCTTCTTCAACCCCATGCGATCGCATGGGGGCCTAGTGCAGCCAACATGATATAAATCGAATGATTTGTGATTCAGTTTCAATCCATCATCTCTCTCGCGATATCTACATATATATTTATATTAGTATTATTATTATTATTATTATTATTATTATTATTATTATTATTATTATTATTATTATTATTATTATTATTATTATTATTATTATTAAGATTAATATTATTATTAATCTTATTATTATTAGTATTAAGTTTTATTATTATTAGTATTATACATAAAATACTACAACGAAGTCACGAGCGGGTTATTTCAAAAGAAGTTTTTCGAGCGGGATAGAGCTAAGGAAATTATGGGTTATAGCTATGGAGGTTATGGGTATGGATCGGGGGTATTAAGTGAACTTTATAAATTTTATTATTTAAAATATATAAAAGTATATTTTTATCATAAATAAATTTAAATATAAATTTTTATTAACAAATGACTTTTATTACTTACTTTAATAAAATTTAATAAATATATATTTAAAACGATTAATTAGGTTATATAATAAACATGTATAGATTTTGGAAGACATTTTAGAATCAAGTTGACTTTTGTTGACTTTTGCATATTAGTCTCGAGCATTAGGAATGTGATACACTACGGTTTAACCTAAATTGTTAGACAGATATTGACCAACATATAAATATATATAATTAATATAGGTTCGTGAATTCGAGGCCAACCTTGCACATGTTCAATGATGTCATATGTATTTTTACTATGAAATACAGTATTATGAGTTTCATTACTCCTTTTTAAATACTTTTGCAATATATATTTTTGGGACTGAGAATACATGCGCTTTTGTAAATGTTTGATGAAATAGACACAAGTAATCAAAAATTACATTCTATGGTGGGATTATCGAAATCGAATATCACCCCTTTTAGCTTGGTAACCTAAGAATTAGGGAACAGACACCCTAATTAACGCGAATCCTAAAGGTAGATCTACGGGCACTAACTCCCCCCATACTGGAAAATGGTATGCTTTAGTACTTCGAGTTATTAATACAGATGGATTTCTGTTTTGGGGATATTCTATATGCATTTTATTAATGTCGGTTACCAGGTGTTCACCATATGAATGGTTTTTATCTCTATGGAAGAGATGTATATTTATGAGAAATGGAAATGAAAATCTTGTGGTCTATAAAAATGATGGAAATGAATATTGATGATAAACTAATGAACTCACCAACCTTTTGGTTG
Organism: Rutidosis leptorrhynchoides; assembly: GCF_046630445.1. Lineage (NCBI taxonomy): Eukaryota > Viridiplantae > Streptophyta > Magnoliopsida > Asterales > Asteraceae > Rutidosis > Rutidosis leptorrhynchoides. The sequence goes on from NC_092337.1 coordinate 265,252,157, forward strand.
ACACTTTTAAGCATGTTTGTTCTCAGGTATTAAAGAAATTTTCCGCTGTGCATTTGCTCATTTTAAAGATATTACTTGGAGTCATTCATGACATATTTCAAAAGACGTTGCATTCAAGTCGTTGAGTTGAATAGAGATTATCATTAAGTAAATGACAGATTAGGTTATTTATAAGTTGGATATTATGAAATAGTATGCATGCCTGTCAACTTTCGATGTAATAAAAGGTTGTCTTTTAAAAACGAATGCAATGTTTGTAAAATGTATCATATAGAGGTCAAATACCTCGCGATGTAATCATATGTTATTGTATTCATTCTTATGGATTAGGACGGGTCGTCTCAACTGCCTTCAGAGCTCGAGTAGAAATCCATATCGGAATAGCTGTCAGAATCCGAGGAATTTGAACTAGTTGCGAGTTCCATCTTGTACGGTCGGATAAAGGATTTTTGATATGAAATGATTTTCGGATATCGGACGATATTCTAATTACATAGAATACCTATATATAGTACAAAAGGTCCCGTAGATTACGGAGGGAATTGAGGAAACGTGTTAGACAAGGTCTAATGTGATAGGATATGAATTCGACTGTACGCCATCTATGCAATAATTTCAATAAGACATGTCGAGACTGAAAATGATAAGTAGATATTTTTCGACAAGGAATGATATGCAAATCTTTTGACATGCAGACAAGGTCCAAGTCTAGACTCATTAATGTATCCTAACAATTACTAGTTCGAAGTCCAGACTCACTAATGCAAGACCTGGTTCGCTAAGACCACCGCTCTGATACCACCTGTAATGACCCGTCCTAATCCACCTGGACGAAGTCTTCAACAGATGGTCCCATTGATATGCCATGACCGACTCCATGTAATATCTTTAAATGAGTAAATACACAGCGGAAGATTTCTTTCATACCTGAGAATAAACATGTTTAAAAGTGTCAACCAAAAGGTTGGTGAGTTCATATGTTTATCATAAACAATAAAATTCATTATTTTGATAGACCACAAGATTTAAATGTGCATGGTACAAATGGGGCTGAATCCTATACATACCTGTAATGTACATGCGATTTATTTTAAATACAGTACATATATCTCGTGTACGAAACCATTTTTCAACAATTCTTTATTACCGTACACATATCTCGTGTATAAAATATCATACACATAACCTGGGTATAAAATCATTCTCTCGATACATAACATTCGCTTTTCTTTGCTTGGCTTGGTAACCGACCTTAACATTTAATGCGCATCATAAATATCCCCAAAAAAACAGAACTTTCAGTCTGTAATAATATATAAACCTTGAAGTACTAAACACCATGCCCACTAGCTTTTCCATCTAGTGAACATTCTGGGTGGGGGTGTTAAACCCGGTAGCTACCTTTAGGATTCGCGTGAATTAGAGGCCATACCCGTTTCCTAATTCTTAGGTTACCAAGCTAAAATAATCAGGGGAAAATATTCACATCAATTAGTGGCAATTATAACGTCCAACTAATTCAGATATAATAATCAACAGAACCTCTCGTCTGTATAATAATTCATTAGTGGAATGTTTTGCTTGTGTTTATCTCGTCAAACGTTTATAAAAGCATCTCATGTATTCTTAGTCCAAAAATATATTTCAAAAGCATTCAATAAAACAGTTATAAAAATAGCGCATGTATTTTCAGTCCTAAAAATATAAAGAGTAAAAGGGAATCAAATGAACTCACTATACGATATTTTGTAGTAAAAATATGCATACGACTGAAATGAACAATGCAGGGTTGGCCTTGGATTCACGAACCTATATCATTATATATATATATATATATATATATATATATATATATATATATATATATATATATATATATATATATATATATATATATATATATATATATATATATATATATATATATATATATATATATTAAAACATATACTTTGTAATGACCCGGCAAAATCGTCATTGACGGCGCCGTTAACTTAGGTCCCGTTGCGTGGTCATAGTCCCTATATGAGACACGTTTGACCAAAATTATGTCGCATTCATTTGAAACGTACATGACTTGGAAAGTTTAGTTCACCAAACGGATCGACAAAAAGTTTAAGTTTACAAAAGGTAGTAAAGTATAAATGAATTAACTTGCGACATAATATAAGTTGAAAATCACAGTTGCTTTGAATAGCGTAAGTATATAAACAAAAGTTTGAATCCAAAGGTGCTATCACTAGCGTATGTATGTATGTATGTATGCTTGACTCCAAGCACGAAAATCAAAGTTTATGCATGTATGCTTGACTCCAAGCAAGTATGAGTGTACGCGAAAGCATGTATCACATAGCCAAGTATGAACCTGAGAAACATATAGAAAAATGTCAACGAAAAACGTTGGTGAAATCATAGGTGTTTGTAAACGTTGTTTTTGAACCACAAGATTTGAATTTCCATAACGTTGATTATCTAAATCGTTTGCATTCCAAAAGTTTGTTCGCGAGCACCCAATTATCAAGACATAACGTTTCCTTCCATAGAACCCCATCACAATAGTGTTAGAACATACACTGTTTCTCGAAAATATATTTCATCCGTAGACGGTAGCGAATCATCCGTAATGAGGGTTTGTCAAACCCGTATGGCCACACAATATAAGTTCTCGCTTACACCCTGCAAGTGTAACTAATGATAATCGAATTGAGGATTTTTGTTCTAACTCGTTGTGGAATGTTTGTTTCCTTGTACTTGTGTTCAAAGTATAAAAGTATGTAGTATAAAACTGTATATGTTTCTCATCCCATAATTTAAAAGTATAAAAGTTGTTGAAAGATGGGACTATGATCTCACCTCAAGTGCACGAGTATAAAAGTACTTCACAAATTAAACGTGTGCATGAAAGTTGCTTAGCCTTGACCTAAACAAGTAAGTTGTATCAATACCGGGTAAGACACAAACAAGGTCGGTCGAAATGTGTTCAATTAGTCCTATGGCTCGTTACGACTCGAATAGTATAGCATGTGAATCACATTGTCAAGTTTCATGCAAGAATCAAGTATAAAAGAAGATTAGAACGATTGCATAAACGTTTGGTTAAGTTTAACTAAAAGTCAAATTCGGTCAAGTCAAAGTCAACGAAAAAGTCAACACGTTCGGGTCGGGTCCTGAACTATTTTTCTGTGCTAATTATTCATATATAAGCATGTTAGAACAAGTTTCATGTGAATCGGAGGTCCGTAGCATGCCAAACATTTTTTGTATATTGGACAAGCAAGACAGAATCAAACCATGCCTATTGTCCCGCCGCGACAAAGACTGGCCGCGCCGCGGTGAATAACGGGTGCTGGTACCTGGTCCGTCTCAATTGTCTAAGTCCCAAACCCAAAATTCAAACAAAAACAAAACACAAACCGTAAACACTTAGAACTCGTATCTTATATCGCTAGAAAGGTAATTTGACAAAGAACACAACTAACCACTTTTCATCAAGCAAAAACATCAATTACAATAATCGAAATCTCGTCAAGTGATCACAAAAGGTTTATTTTCAAAGTTTCAAGTTCATCAAATGCATTTTAAGTTTCGGGAATCCCTTTCACACATATGATATGACGTTTTGAAGGTAATGAAACGTACATTACAAATATACACTTACAATTTACATTTCATGGCATTCAAGCATCAAAAAGTTCATTTTTAGTCTAACAAACCCCAACCAAAATTCATGAAAATCAGTAATCATGTGTTTGAAGTTTTCTTAATCAACCTACGCATCAAAACGAAGCTAGTGATACTAGTAACATAATTAAAGCATGAACTTTAGTATTTAAACAACATTTAATCTTCCAAAATGCAAGATTAAGCAAACCCATTTCAAATGTTCAAACTAGTTACTCAAAACAACGAATCGAGCAAACAAAACATATATTCATGTTATACACGAGCCATAGACACTAACTAACACCATTTCAAGTCAAAAACACGAATTATAGAAAATCTAGTGTTTTTAGAAACCTTACCCCAACTAGTGAAATTTGTACCAAATCGAAGAGGATGAAGAGAGGATCACGAATATGTTGTCGGATTTGTTGTGAGCTTCCTAGATGTGAAATGGATGATGAATTTTTGTTTATGGGTGTGAGAGCACAAAAGTGGAAGTAAGAAAAAGAGAGGAGGTGATGAATGAATGAGATGAGTGGTGGTGGTGGTGACTAGTTACCAAAATTTGGCCAAGTGCCAAGATTAGTCCCTCAAGTTTCAAAGCGGGTGCGGGAATTAACCAAACGAATATTTTAAAAAAAACGCTCGAGTAAACGAGTGATGTTATAATTAAATAACGGAATTATTATGAACGTTAGTCAACGAAAGGTATGAATTTAGATAACGGAAAATATTATCTAAAAAAAAAAGACGGGCGTTAAAATAATTAAATGGAAAAATGCGGGATGTTACATTACCTACACCTTAAAAGAAATTTCGTCCCGAAATTTAGTTGGAAGTAGTAGTCGTTGTTTCTCCCTCGAGATCTTGCGTTGTCAATTCTACGGATAAGTGAAGGTACTCCCTTGGGCATTTCAACGAACCTGACAGTCGGGATTTTTCGTCGTTTTAGAGTTTGGTTTCACGATTAATAATTCAACCCGTCCTCCTAGGAAGTGAAGTTTGTCATCGATAGTAAGCTCATCGAAAAGAATAACAAGTTCTTGTTTCGCAAGACACTTCTGTAAGTTGATTCATAGAATGTAGGATGAACGGAGACTCAAACGTGTTGGAAAATCTAAACGGCTAGTAACGGGGTTCAAAACGCCCCCGGATTTTAAAAGGTTTTGTGTATCGCAGATTTGGCTTTCTATTTTTCCCGAAACGGATTGCACCTTCTCAAGGTGCGACTTTTAACGTTACGCGGTTACCCACTTGGAATTTGAAATGTTTACGTCTAACATCGGTGTAGCTCTTTTGGCAACTACGGGCCGTCTCGAGCCTTTCTCGGATTGGAACGATTTTAACGGTTACTTCATGAATGAGTCCAGGTTCAGTGACTTGATTATCATTTACTTGGTTCTATAAAAGGAGGATGACGTTTCTGGTCATATAAGATTTCAAAAGGTGTGACGTTAAGACTTGAATGATAACCATCGTTGTAAGAGAATTTGGTTAAAGGCAAATACTTTTCTCAAGTAAATTTGAAGTTGATAACACAAACTCGTATTATGTTTTCCAAGGTTTGAATCGTATGTTTGCTTTGTTCGTCGGTTGCGCTTGACACGCGGTACTTATGTCTAAACGTGGTCCCGAGACTTTTTGTAAGGCACTCCGAAATCTAGAAGTGAAACGAGGATCTCGATCCGAAACGAAGTACATTTCCGTAAGGTATATTCGAACAAGTTTGTTAGGACTTGAAAACATTTGTTGGAACAAGTTTCTGTTTCTCAAGAATTTTCGCGCCACGGAAAATTTATCGGTTTTCGAAAACGTTCGTTAGGACTATTCACCCTCGTGGTGAATATTAGTATAACGTGAAGAGTCTCTCCCTCCAATGAGAATTTAGAATAAAGATTTCCTTATACGGAAGTATGAGTCTAATGCGAGAGAAGTTTCTGCCTTGATGTGAGCATAACAAGTATATTGTAGTTCGTCGATAAAATCGTAAGAAAACGAGATAGTATACGCGTATAACACATGTTTGAAGTCGAAAGAATTTGTCATTCATTTGGAAGCGTAAATATGATTCGGAACTAATCGAATGTGTGTCCTTGGTATGGTTGTTATTAATATTCTCGAAGTTTTCGGATATTCAAACAAGAAAAATGAAGTCATGTACATGGCACATGGTGGTGATTAGGTTGATCGAGTCCAACCACCATCACGTGTCATTAGAACTTTGGTATGACTTACCATAATATAACCACGTTGATCGAGTGTCGTTATATTACGCTAACTCAAACCTCCATTCCCACATCACTCCATAGATTCAAGTTCGTGTAATCATAAAGATCTAAAATGAACAAAGTGTAACGACGTCTCAAATGTGATTTGTATTGAATCGAAAGAATTAGTGCGACTCTAAAGAAGCGTTCCCCGAGGGAATTGTATAAATGATCATTCACGTCAATGCAGTTTAAGTCAAACGATAATGTATTTCGGTGCGAGAAGTGTAACGAATCATGATAACGAATAGTACACAGCCGTAGTGATAAGCATTGATGACGATACTCACATAGAGTAGTGATGGTAGTAACAAGAAGTGGTAGATAGTAAGGAACACTGGTGTGACACCAACAGTAAGTTGAAACGGTGGCGAATAACAATCTGGGAGACAGAGTTCCCGAACAAGTGTGACTAATGAAGTCGTTGTCATCCTTACGCGCATGAATCTCGAATTTACGTGTGTTACCAGGAAGTGGCAGAATACGGATTCGTATGATGAAAGTTTGGTACCCTTATGGAGTTCACCTAAGAAAAATTCAAGTATATATGCACAAGTAGTCAAGTAAGTGCTATCTATAGCAAATGCAAGTCAGGATGCAATGATTAACTATCCGGTTGTAGTCTAGATTCACTAATGCATCCTAATGACTCTGTCAGACACACTAATGCATATCCTAGTTCCCTACAACCAACGCTCTGATACCATCTGTAATGACCCGGAAAAATCGTCATTGACGGCGCCGTTAACTTAGGTCCCGTTGCGTGGTCATAGTCCCTATATGAGACACGTTTGACTAAAATTATGTCGTATTCATTTGAAACGTGCATGACTTGCAAAGTTTAGTTCACCAAATGGATCGACAACAAGTTTAAGTTTAAAAAGGTAGTAAAGTATAAATGAAGTAACTTGCGACATAATATAATTTGAAAATCACAGTTGCTATGAATAGCGTAAGTATATAAACAAAAGTTTGAATCCAAAGGTGCTATCACTAGCGTATGTATGTATGTATGCTTGATTCCATGCACGAAAATCAAAGTGTATGCATGTATGCTTGACTCCAAGCAAGTATGAGTGTACGCGGGAGCATGTATCAAATAGCCAAGTATGAACCTGAGAAACATATAGAAAACTGTCAACGAAAAATGTTGGTGAAATCATAGGTGTTTGTAAACGTTGTTTTTGAACCACAAGATTTTGAATTTCCATAACGTTGATTATCTAAATCGTTTGCATTCTAAAAGTTTGTTCGCGAGCACCCAATTATCAAGACTTAACGTTTCCTTCCATAGAACCCCATCACAATAGTGTTAGAACATACACTGTTTCTCGAAAATATATATCATCCGTAGGCGGTAGCGAACCGTCCGTAATGAGGGTTTGTCAAACCCGTATGGCCACACAATATAAGTTCTCGCTTACACCCTGCAAGTGTAACTAATGATAATCGAATTGAGGATTTTTGTTCTAACTCACTGTGGAATGTTTGTTTCCTTGTAATTGTGTTCAAAGTATAAAAGTATGTAGTATAAAACTGTATATGTTTCTCATCTCATAATTTAAAAGAATAAAAGTTGTTGAAAGATGGGACTATGATCTCACCTCGAGTGCACGAGTATAAAAGTACTTCACAAAGTAAACGTGTACATGAAAGTTGCTTAGCCTTGACCAAAACAAGTAAGTTGTATCAATACCGGGTAAGACACAAACAAGGTCGGTCGAAATGTGTTCAATTAGTCCTATGGCTCGTTACGACTCGAATAGTATAGCATGTGAATCACATTGTCAAGTTTCATGCAAGAATCAAGTATAAAAGAAGATTAGAATGATTGCATAAACGTTTGGTTAAGTTTAACTAAAAGTCAAACTCGGTCAAGTAAAAGTCAATGAAAAAGTCAACACGTTCGGGTCGGGTCGCGAACTATTTTCCTGTGCTAATTATTCATATATAAGCATGTTAGAACAAGTTTCATGTGAATCGGAGGTCCATAGCATGCCACACATTTTTCGTATATTGGACAAGCAAGACAGAATCAAACCATGCCTATTGTCGCGTCGCGATAAAGGCTGGCCGCGCCGCGGTGAATAACGGGTGCTGGTACCTGGTCAGTCTCAATTGTCTAAGTCCCAAACCCAAAATTCAAACAAACACAAAACACAAACCGTAAACACTTAGAACTCGTATCTTATATCGCTAGAAAGGTAATTTGACAAAGAACAAAACTAACCACTTTTCATCAAGCAAAAGCATCAATTACAATAACCGAAATCTCGTCAAGTGATCACAAAAGGTTTATTTTCAAAGTTTCAAGTTCATCAAATGCATTTTAAGTTTCGGGAATCCTTTTCACACATATGATATGACGTTTTGAAGGTAATGAAACGTACATTACAAATATACACTTACAATTTACATTTCATGGCATTCAAGCATCAAAAAGTTCGTTTTTAGTCTAACAAACCCCAACCAAAATTCATGAAAATCAGTAATCATGTGTTTGAAGTTTTCTTAATCAACCTACGCATCAAAACGAAGCTAGTGATACTAGTAACATAATTAAAGCATGAACTTTAGTATTTAAACAACATTTAATCTTCCAAAATGCAAGATTAAGCAAACCCATTTCAAATGTTCAAACTAGTTACTCAAAACAACGAATCGAGCAAACAAAACATATATTCATGTTATACACGAGCCATAGACACTAACTAACACCATTTCAAGTCAAAAACACGAATTATAGAAAATCTAGTGTTTTTAGAAACCTTACCCCAACTAGTGAAATTTGTACCAAATCGAAGAGGATGAAGAGAGGATCACGAATATGTTGTCGGATTTGTTGTGAGCTTCCTAGATGTGAAATGGATGATGAATTTGTGTTTATGGGTGTGAGAGCACAAAAGTGGAAGTAAGAAAAAGAGAGGAGGTGATGAATGAATGAGATGAGTGGTGGTGGTGGTGACTAGTTACCAAAATTTGGCCAAGTGCCAAGATTAGTCCCTCAAGTTTCAAAGCGGGTGCGGGAATTAACCAAATGAATATTTTAAAAAAACGCTCGAGTAAACGAGTGATGTTATAATTAAATAACGGAATTATTATGAACGTTAGTCAACGAAAGGTACGAATTTAGATAACGGAAAATATTATCTAAAAAAAAAAGAGGGGCTTTAAAATAATTAAATGGAAAAATGCGGGATGTTACATACTTGTAATCAAACAATATATATTTTATTATTAGTGATGTAGTTAATAACTTATATATATTTCATTATTAAGTATATTCATTTTATATATAAAAATATTAATATAGCTAAGTTATGTATTTTAAATATATTTTTATATAAAGATCATGTGATTGTGAAATTAATAATTATAATAATACTAATATTAGTAATAATAATGATACTATATAATAATAACGATAAAAGTGATAATATTAATAAAAATAAAATAAATAATAACAACAACAACAACAACAACAACAACAACAACAACAACAACAATAATAATAATAATAATAATAATAATAATAATAATAATAATAATAATAATAAAATAGAATGAGTAACTACCTTCCAGCTTGTTTTTAAAAAAAATGTCTCTGGCCGGGCTCGAACCCGCGACCTCTCGTTCATCCAAAACACTCCAAACCATTACGCCAATTCATACTTTTCTATTCTTATCTAACACATAAATATATTTATCCCATAATACTGTCTGTTTTTCTTTTTCATCAATTAATTAACTTCCTAACCCAAATCATCATTATCTTATTATCCTTTCATCATCTTCACTTAACATCATCAAATATCATATGTATCACTTTCATCATAACACCATCACCTTTTAAATATCATGATCAATATCATCCTTATCACTCGTCATTCATCATCATTATCATCTATACCGTTGTTTATCAAAAACAGAAACAATATCACAGCGAGTAGGAGCAACCGTTTTAAGGATGTGTGGTGATGTTACTGGGCCTCTTAATGGCCCATTTATATCGGACTGATAATTAAAAAAATGTTGGGCTTCATTGTTCGATGGGCTGTTCAAACTGCATGAGAAAGGAAAAAAAAATAGTAGCAGCTCAATCAAATAACACCGCAATATTGGTGGTTTATGGGATGGGTTTCCAACGGAACAACAGCAACCAGGAGAAAAATAAAAAAAATAAAGGAAACGGGTGCAGGTGTGTTCGAATGGTGATGGGTTTACTTTGGCCAACAGTAACCAGGAAAATGAAAAAAAAATGTGATGGCGGTTTGCAGGCTTGATTGCTCGTGGTCTTTATATTACAGGCCCAATTTAATAGCCCATAAGTTTATTAATTTGATTCACCTATTAGTCCACTAACTCAAGTCAAAAAGGTTGTTGATTAAAAAAACGTAGTGGAAGTTGCAAGTTGTAGCAGCCGTATAAGGGTTGCTCCAATCATCTTCTTTTTAAACTTTAATTACAATTCAATCAAGTGGGGTTGTTGTTATAATTTTGTCGGCCATATAAGAAAAAGAGTGCACTCTAGTAGTTTAAAACAATAATATCCTCTTCTCATTCCTATATCATCGCTAGACATCTTCATTTTCGTAAAAAAAAAATATAGCAACGATTCAATAGCAGCAACATGAATGGGTTGTAGGTTGGTGGTGTTCCGGCGGTTTTAAGGTGTTGAACAAGAAAACAGAAATAACGAACTACATCAGTAGCATAATTAGCCGGTGTAGCAGTCGTGGTGATTGGGTGATTTATATGGTCAAGAAAAGAAAAGAAAGAGAGAAAAAAAATGAAAGAAGGTTATGTTTAATGAGGGTGTTGTTGTTGTTCACGATTAAAAACAGAAACAGGAACGTAAGCGGTAGCAATTAACACGATGAAAGAATGAGTCGAAGGAGGTTCTTGACTGTGAGAAAAATATAACAACAAAGGTGATGGTGATCATGAAGTAGAGAGAAAATGAAAAGTGGTGATCTCTCCTCTCCCTCTCATGTAACATGTGTGTATTTCCATATATAAGAAGAAAGGTGGTGATCGTTGTCGACAGAAGTATTCGAGCCAGGAAGAAGAAAACAAGATAAATAAAAGCAGATTATGACATGTAACAAATTCGTACAATTTTCTGTTACTGATTTCTATCCAAATTTGTTTTGTAATGAAGTTGGAATCGACAGAGAATCTCGATCAGAAGAAGAGTTCAGGAAAAAATGATAAAAATAAAGTTGAAGTCGATTGGCAACTGATTTTTGTTTGTATTGATTTTGGATTCGACATAATCACAATCAGATGAAAAGCAGATGGTGAATGAAACTGAATTTGTAATTTATTTTGTTTGATTCTTCTTATCGAATTGTATCAGGTGAATTAGATGGCTAACTGAATTTGTGTTTACTCGATTGTCTTATTAATGTGAAGATTCGATGGGTAACAAATTGCAGACAGGAAGGACGGATAGAATAAAATAAAAAGAAAAGTGATGTTATGCCTAACTGAATTCGATTCTTATCTAGTTAATATCTAACAATCTTTGTATCATACTGAATTATTATATCTGATTTTGTAATCTGTTTTGTTTTCATTCCAATATAAAAATGATTTAGTGAAAGTGTAATATATATTGAGATAGAATTGATAGGATAGATAGTGATAGATATAGATTGCTAATAGAAAGTAGGCTAATAAATCAACATGTATCATTATTTAAAGAATATGAGATTGTGTTTGGATTGGTGATTGAATAAGAACAAGAAAAGAAATTGGAAACGATTTTCACAAGGTGATTGTAAGCTTATATGTAATATGTGAAGTAGAGTAATATAATAGTAATATAGTCTTCTAAATTGAATCTATCTGTCGACTTTAATAAATAAATAAATATAATAATAATAATATTAATTATTAATTAATAATGCATCACCTGGATGATAATGAAAGGAAACTGAACAAACAGTGGATTTAATTTAAATATTTAGCAGCTGGATGATTTGGCCTATCATTAAATCACGGAGTGTTAAATCTTGTCCATTGCTAAACTGTTAATATATAAGAGTGTTCGGATAAATCTCCAATTTTTACATTAAGTCCATTTATTTATTCTGGTCATTAACTGTATGAAACCTAATCAACAAGGTTCGTTAATTATTTATTTGTACTTCCAAGTAATATATACGGAGTATTAAAACTCAACTCATCAAAGTAAAAATATTCTTAAAAATCCTAAATTTTATATAACTTAATTATGGATCAACATTTATTTTTAAAATCACATAAGTTGAAATTTAACTTGTTTAAATAATCATTGAATGATAACGAGTGTTACTATCGTTTTCTTAAATAGATTCAAAACCATATATATACATATATATATACATATACATATATATATATATATATATATATATATATATATATATATATATATATATATATATATATATATATATATATATATATATATATATATATATATTCAACACGTTTTAAATAACGTGTTTTATTTTATCGTAAGTTATTTATATATTTCATTCTAACAATTAAGTCATTTAATATTTCAATTTATTATTATACCTATATGTAATTAAATATATACATATCTGTTTACAAATAATTGTTCGTGAATCATCGAGAATGATCGAAGGTCAATTGAACAGTTCAAAATTTTTGAGATTCAACCTAACAGACTTTTCTTATTGTGTCAAAAATATTAAATCGTATCGAGAGTTTGGTTAATAATTAGTCAAAATTTTCCGGGTAATTACTCTCTTACTCCGTCGACTTGTTTATCTACAAAATATGTAAACTTGATTTACCACTGATATAATAAACAAGCAACAATATAAATCAAATAAGCAAACCAAATTAGAAAAAATATAAAATAACCTGATTCATCTTATTGTTGTCTAGTTTGATGTTCA